>NC_091251.1:53467500-58467500 GCF_042477335.2 Ovis canadensis | reverse complement strand
AGTTGGACTGTGAAGAAGGCTGAGCGCCGAAGAATTGATGCTTTTGAACTGTGGTGTTGGAGAAGACTCTTGAGGGTCCCTTGAACTGCAAGGAGATCCAACCAGTCCATTCTGAAGGAGATCAACCCTGGGATTTCTTTGGAAGGAATGATGCTGAAGCTGAAGCTCCAGTACTTTGGCCACCTCGTGCGAAGAGTTGACTCATTGGAAAAGACTGATGCTGGGAGAGATTGGGGGCAGGAGGAGGAGGGGACGACCCAGGATGAGATGGCTGGATGGCATCACAGACTCGACAGACATGAGTCTGAGTGAATTCCGGGAGATGGTGATGGACAGGGAGGCCTGGCGTGCTGTGATTCATGGGGTCGCAAAGAGTCGGACACGACTGAGCGACTGAATTGAACTGAACTGATGCCCCAAACAGTAATGCTGAAGAAGTTGAAGTTGAATGGTTCTATGAAGACCTACAAGACCTTCTAGAATGAACACCCCAAAAGATATCCTTTTCATTACAGGGGACTGGAATGCAAAAGTAGGAAGTCAAGAAACACCTGGAGTAACAGGCAAATTTGGCCTTGGAGTACAGCATGAAGTAGGGCAAAGGCTAATAGAGTTTTGCCAAGAGAATGCACTGGTCATAGCAAACACCCACTTCCAACAACACAAGAGATGACTCTACACATGGACATTGCCAGATGCTCAATATGGAAATCAGACTGATTATATTCCTTACAGCTGAAGATGGAGAAGACCGAAGTCAGGAAAAACAAGACTAGGAGCTGACTGTGACTCAGATCCTGAACTCCTTATTGCCAAATTCAGACTTAAATTGATGAAAGTAGGGAAAACCACTAGACCATTCAGGTATGACCTAAATCAAATCCCTTACGATTATACAATGGAAGTGAGAAATAGATTCAAGGGACTAGATCTGATAGAGTGCCTGAAGAACTTTGGATGGAGATTCGTGATATTGTACAGGAGGCAGTAATCAAGACCATCCACAGGAAAAAGAAACAAAAAAAAAGGCAAAACGGTTGTCTGAGGGGGCCTTACAAATAGCTATGAAAAGAAGACAAGTGAAAGGCAGGAGAAAAGGAAAGATATACCCATCTGAATGCAGAGTTCCAAAGAATAGCAAGGAGACATAAGAAAGCCTTCCTCAGTGATCAATGCAAAGAAATAAAAGAAAATAATAGAATAGGAAAGATCTCTCTTGAAGAGATCTCTTCAAGAAAATTAGAGATACCAGGGGAAAATTTCATGCAAAGATGGGCACACTAAAGGACAGAAGTGGTATGGACTTAATAGAAGCAGAAAACATTGAGAAGAGGTGGCAAGAATACACAGAAGAACTATACCAAAAAAATGTTCACAACCCAGATAATCACGATGGTGTGATCACTCACCTAGAGCCAGTCATCCTGGAGTGTGAAGTCAATTGGGCCTTAGGAAGCATTGCTACAAACAAAGCTAGTGGAGATGATGGAATTCCAGTTGAGCTATTTGAAATCCTAAAAGATGATGCTGTGAAAGTGCTGCACTCAATATGCCAGCAAATTTGGAAAACTCAACAGTGGCCACAGGACTGAAAAAGGTCAGTTTTCATTCCAATCCCAAAGAAAGGCAATGCCAAAGAATGCTCAAACTACCACACAATTTCACTCATCTCACACGCTAGCAAAGTAATGCTCAAAATTCTTCAAGCCAGGCTTCAATAGTGCGTGAACTGAGAACTTCCAGATATTCAAGCTGGATTTAGAAAAAGCAGAGGAACCAGAAATCAAATTGCCAACATCCAGTGGATCATCAAAAAATCAAGAGAGTTCCAGGAAAACATCTATTTCTGCATTATTGACCATACCAAAGCTTTTGACTGTGTGGATTGCAACAAACTGTGGAAAATTCTTAAAGAGATCGAGTATCAGACCACCTGACCTGTCTCCTGAGATATCTGTAAGTAGGTCAAGAAGCAACAGTTAGAACTGGACATGGAACAGCAGACTGGTTGCAAATTGGGAAAAGAGTACGTCAAGGGAGTATACTGTCACCCTGCTTATTTAACTTATATGCAGAGTACATCATGAGAAATGCTGGACTGGATGAAGCACAAGCTGGAATCAAGATTGCTGGGAGAAATATCAATAACCTCAGACATGCAGATGCCACCACTCAGAGTAGAAAGTGAAGAACTAAAGAGCATCTTGTTGAAAGTGAAAGAGGAGAGTGAAAAAGTTGGCTTGAAGCTCAACATTCAGAAAACTAAGATCATGGCATCTGGTCCCATCACTTCATGGGAAATAGATGGGGAAACAGTGGAAAGAGTGACAGACTTTATTTTGGGGGGAGGGGCTCCAAAATCACTGCAGATGGTGACTGCAGCCATGAAATTGAAAGATACTTGCTCTTTGGAAGAAAAGTTATGACCAACCTAGACGGCATATTAAAAAGCAGAGACGTTACTTTACCAACAAAGCTCCATCTAGTCAAAGCTTTGTATTTTCCAGTAGTCCTGTATGGATGTGAGAGTTGGACTATAAAGAAAGCTGAGCACTGAAGAATTGATGCTTTTGAACTGTGGTGTTGGAGAAGACTCTTGAGAGTCCCTTGGACTGCAAGGAGATCCAACCAGTCAATCCTGAAGGAAATCAGTCCTGAATATTCATTGGAAGGACTTATGCTGAAGCTGAAACTCCAGTACTTTGGCCACCTGATGTGAAGAACCAACTCATTGGAAAAGACCCTGATGCTGTGGGAAAGATTGAAGGCAGGAGGAGAAGGGGACGACAGATGATGAGATGGTTGGATGGCATGACCAACTCTATGGACATGAGTTTGAGTAAGCTCTGGGAGTTGGTGATGGACAGGGAAGCCTGGCATGCTACAGTCCATGGGGTCACAAAGAGTCAGACATGACTGAGCGACTGAACTCAATCTTAAGCATAAATAGCATATTGCTGTTTAGTTGTTAAGTCTGACTCTTTTGCTTTGTCTGACTGTTTTGTGAGTTGTCTGATTCTTTTCTTAGCTGTCTTAGACAACTGACTCTTTGAGACCCCATGAACTGTAGTTCATCAGACTTCTCTGTCCATGGGATTTCCAGGCAAGAATACTGGAGTGGGTTGCCATTTCCTTCTCCGGGAGACCTTCCTGACCTAAGGAAGGTACGTGCATCTCCTGCTTTGCAGGGAGATTCTTTACCACTGAGCCACCAAGGAAGCCCAGAAATAACATACACCCAAACAAAACACCTCAGATCTCTTTCATCCTAAGCTAGCTGGAAGAAGGTCGCTTAGAAAGTGAACTTAGGTCAATTTTCAAAGGAAGGAAAAGATCTCTCAGGTGAGCACAGCCTAGAAAGGCCAGATGTGGTTAGGCTGCCTCCAAAGGATGGGTCCAACAGCCCAGATGTGTGCAGGAATATAATTTCCCAATTTAAAAATCAGCACACAAGGTTTAAGAAGTTGGTTGTTATCTTTTAAACTGAGGTATAAAATACATAATCTTATATCTAATCTTAAGTGCATACTAGATTATCTTTTTACATGTGAATACAACCCAGTAACCCCACCCAGATCAAGATGCAAAATATTTCCAGCAACCTATAAGGTTCCCTGTACACACAGTAGTTTGTAGTCAACAAAGGAAAATAATTTAAAATCAGAACAGAAAGCCAGAAGGCAGGTAGGGAACTTTGAAACCTGGGCAGACTAAAGGCTGGATTTGGGGGAGGATATTAACTAAGAATGAGACAAACTCGACTTTTGTATCCTCTTCATGGTGGGTATAGAGAGCTTCTGTGATTCAATTCAGTATGCCAATTGATCCTCATAATGACTTTGCCATATAGTAAAGACTGAGCCCTCTTTTGCACATAAGTAAACAGAAGCACCCCCATTTAGAACTGAATGTCTAGAATTTGCACTGCGGATCCAGCCACGTGGCAGAGCGAAAGTTGGAAGGCTTGGCGTCAGGTTACCTAGCAGTGCCAATCCGGCCCGCCCATTGGCGGGCTTCCCAGGCCTCAGGTATAAAGGTTCAGGCCGATAGCCTTTAAACTTTAGCGAACCCCGCAGCAGGAACTTTGATCTCCCCAGAGGCCGTGCACCTCTACAGTTTGGTGCCCCAGGCAGAACGGTGCGGAGACCTATAGCCTTGCTTAACTCTCCCAGGGACTCGTCTGAGTCTCTTTGAGCTTAAAAGCGGGGAGCAAGCCGAATATTCTAGAAAGGATAATAATTATTTTAAATCTGAGGACTAGAGTGCAATAATCCAAGGGTTCAGGAAACCATTGCACAAGTATAGTGCCTCTTGGCACCAAGGACAACGCGAGGCAAACACTTTGAAAAGCTCTGCCTTAGAACAGCAAGGGCAGGTCTAGATTAAGGCAACAAACCCAAAGTGTACACCACTGAGGAATAGAGAAGACATCAGAGAAACACTGAAACATCTGCAATAGCAGCGTGAGGGGTAGTTGCCTGGTTCCAAGGGAGGCAGGAGGAGGCACCTCGTAAGTAGAAGAGACCGGAGACCGGAGCTCCTGCGCCCTGCAGAGCTCACTCTGAGATCCGTGTGTGCTTGTGCGTTGCAGGATGACCAGCTCCAGCAGAGCTTCCTCAGGAACCGGCACCTGCTGCCTGATGTGGTGCCTGGAGCGGCTCCTCTTGGGACCCGAGCGCCTCCTGCGGGGCAGAAACCGGCTTTATCAGGATGGAGCCCGCCGAGCCACGGCCCTCACACCCGCCGGGTGCCCAAACGTGCTCACCCCGGACCGCATCCCCGAGTTCTGCATCCCCCCGCGACTCGTGTCCTGCCCGACTCTGACTGCAATCCGAGACTCCTGGGGCGAACAAGCAGGGACTGACGATGGCGCTGGCCGCACGGACTGGGACCCGCGCTCGCAGGCCGCACTCTCGCTTCAGCACCTGCCCCGGGCGCGCACTGCCTACGGCTTCTGCGCGCTGCTCGAGAGCCCGCACACCCGCCGCAGGGAGTCGCTCTTCCTCGGGGGTGCGGGCGCCGCCGCGCTCCCGCCCGCGCCCCGTCCCCGGGCCCACACCTACGGGGGCGGCGGCGGAAACGACTCCCTCACCCCCCGGGCGAGAGCGCCCATTGCGCCCCGCGAGGCCCGCAGTGGCTCCCTCCTGGATGCGCTCGGCCCCGGGCCCCGCTGCCACCGCTTCCTGCGCGCTTCTGAGGAGCTGCTGCGCCGCGTGCTGCGGACCCAAAGGAACCGAGACCTGGCCCGCGCCTGTTCTGTTTCCAGCGGGGACGAAGACGACGAGGACGAGAACGAGGGCCCCTCCGGCTCCGGATCCCCGGCGCGGGCCCCCGGCGCGTCCCCCTCGCCAACTCCCAACCCGCTTCCCGAGCGCTTGGAGGCCGAGGGAACCGTAACTCTGGGCGGTGCCGGTGGCGCCCTGCGCCTGGCCGCTGAGTACAGTAGGGCCAGCGGGCGCCTCCGTGTCCGGCTGCTCCGTGCCGAGAGCCCGGCTGGAGGAGCAGCCGAGCCCCGCGCCCCCGTAGGCTGCAGAGTCAGCTTCGTCCTGAAGCCGCGGGGCGCCGTGGTCCGGCGAAGCCGCAGGGCCGTCTTGGAGCAGGACTTGTGCTTGGACGGGCTCTCGGAGGACGAGGTGCGCCGCCTGGCCGTGCGCGTCAAGGCGGAGAACCGGGGCCGCGGGCTGGAGCGGGGCCGCCTGCTGGGCCAGGGCGAACTGCTGCTGGGCCCCCTCCTGCTCCTCTGAGGGCGCGCTCTGCCGCCGGGCCTCTCGGACACTGAAGCCGCTTTGTACAAAATAAACGTGTTTTCATTCTTCTCCTCAGGTCTTTGTTTACTCAGGTCCAGTATTGGCAGAGATGATATTGGATTAATTACCATGATAAAGGATGCTATATTTTGTGTTGTTCAGTCGCTGAATAGTGTCGCAGTCTGCGAGCTCACGGACTGTAGCACTCCAGGCTTCCCTGTCCTTCATTATCTCCCGGAGTTTGCTCAAACTCATGTCCATTGAGTCAATGATGCCATTCAACCATCTTCATCTTCTGTCAGCCCCTTCTCCTTCTACCCTCAATCTTTCACAACACCAGGGTCTTTCCCACTGAGTTGGCTCTTTGCATCATGTGGCCAAAGTATTAGAGTTTCAGCTTCAGCATTGGTGCTTTAAATGAATATTCAGGGTTGATTTCCTTCGAGATTGACTGGTTTGATCTCCTTGCTGTCCAAGGGGCTCTCCAGAGTCTTCTCCAGCACCACAATTCAAAAGCCTCAACTTTTTGGTGCTCAGCCTTTATGATCTAACTCTCACATCCATACGTGACTATTGGAAAAACCATAGCTTTGGCTATGAGGGGGCTTCCTTGCTAGCTCAGACTGTAAAGAATCTGCCTGCAATGGATCAGGAAGATCCTCTGAAGAAGGCAATGGCACCCCCAGTATCCTTGCCTGGGGAATTCCACAGACAAAAGAGCCTGCAGGCTAGAGTCCAAGGGGCTGCAGAGTCAGACACAACTATGACTAACACACACACACTTGTCTATATGGATATTTTGTGTATATACTGCCAACATTCTTTTTCAGTAAACAGTATGCAGTTTTGCAGTGGTGTTTCCCAATGTGGATAACCAATGGCATTTCCTGTGTTACCCAGAGTCTTATTGAGAGATAATGAGTCACAAGAAGTATTAAATTTAAAGGGTTTCCTGATGGTCTGTTTGCTCCAATATCCTCATTTTGAAGTTGGTTCATTCTACAACATCCATTGAAACCATCTTAGAACGTGAATTACTTTTGAAGCATTGTTTTAGACCTTGATCGAGAAAATGAGATGGAGAGAGAGAAACTGACTTGTTAAAGGTCAACAGTGAACTGTTAGTAGGAACGCCAATCTCGTACTCTTTCTTGGCTACATCTTGGAAAAACATAGGAAGAATGGAAACCATTTTAATATTCTGAGCTTAAATAATAATTGTAACAGTTTTACAAAATCAACTTATTTAATTCTTAAAACAACCTTAAAAACTGGTATGGCTATATCCCCATTTTACAGATGAGAGTATGGAGGTACAGAATAAAGACCAGCAGAATTTGCACCTAAGTGATCAGTATTTTCCTCATTAAGCTGTGTAAGTAATACTACAATGTCTGAAAAGCTTATCTTACTAGTGTTGTGAAACTGCAACTTACATCTGAAATTGTTGACTCTGAGGCTGAGGTCTCCTCACATTTCTCACCCTCCAGTAGAAAGGCAAATACATTAAAATGAGTGATTTATCATCTCAAGCTGCTGACATCAGGCATTGAGATGAGCTGGGTCTACGACTGACTGAGGTGGAAACTAAGGACCTCGGAGTCATAGAAGAAAGGGATACTAGTCTCATTGGTACCAGGTGAGCTAGTGTGCTAGGGCAGAGTCAAGAGTACCTATAATGGTATTCTTCCTCCTCTGGCTTCTGATGGTAATAATAGGTTTTGTGTGGTGGTTTAGTCACCTGGGCTTCCCTGGTGGCTCAGCTGATAAAAGAATCCACCTGCAGTGTGGGAGACCTGGGCTCGGTCCCTAAGTTGGGAGGATCCCCTAGAGAAGGAAATGGTTACCCACTCCAGTATTTTGGCCTGGCGAAATCCATGGACAGTGTAGGCCATGGGGTCACAAGGAGTTGGACATGACTGTGCGAACTTCACTTTTTTTTTTTAAGTCACTAAGTTTTGTCTGACTCTTAGAACCCCATGGACTATAGCCCACCAAGCTCCTCTGTCCGTGAAATTTTCCAGGCAAGAATATTGGAGTGGATTGCCACTTCTTTCTCCAAGGGACCTTCCCAGCCCAGGGACCAAAGTCACATCTCCTGCATTATGGGCAGATTCTTTACCACTGAGCCACCAGGGAAGCCCAATAATAGGTTTACTAAGTTTTAAAGGATGATTTTCCTTCATCCCTCAAATTCATTGCCAGCCAGGAATATTACTTCCTTTCTTATGCATATAGGAGGAAAATGTATCCTAAGTGAGGGCTGAAAATATTTAAACAAGTAGTGTACTGTAAAATATGACTACATTATCAGTCTGGGTTTGGAAATGGTTTCTGCTTTTACTAAGCTGCTGACAGTTTTATCCATTGGTGCTCATGAAAAATGCTATTTAGAAAAGAGTTTCAGTTTTAATAATAGCTCAGGCATAAACTGAAGATGGGTTATTATGATAGATATTTATAATGACATTCACTGAACAAATGGGAAGAGTGTGAATTTATTGACTGTCAAAATCAGTCACATCTGGAAGCTCAAAGTGATTGATTGACTAAATGATTGATGACATTACGGAAGTTCATATCTTTAACACGTTCTTTTATCTACTCACAGTCACTGTTTCCTTGGTCTTCAAACCAATGCTTTAAGAAGAAGAAGAAGAAAAAAAAAAAAATATATATATATATATGGCTTCCTTGGTGGCTCAGACAGTAAAGAATTCACCTGCAATGAAGGGGACCCAGGTATATAATATATATAAAACCTTCTTAATCATTTGGAATTTTGGTACAGTGACTAATACTGAGTTCACATATGCAGTACTTTTAAAGGAAAATATTAATAAATGGAAACTGAGAACAACCTCAGTTCAGTTCAGTCGCTCAGTCGTGTCCGACTCTTTGCGACGCCATGAATCGCAGCACACCAGGCCTCCCTGTCCATCACCAACTCCCAGAGTTCACTCAGACTCATGTCCATCGAGTCAGTGATGCCATCCAGCCATCTCATCCTCTGTCATCCCCTTCTCCTCCTGCCCCCAATCCCTCCCAGCATCACAGTCTTTTCCAATGAGTCAACTCTTCTCATGAGGTGGCCAAAGTATTGGAGTTTCAGCTTTAGCATCATTCCTTCCAAAGAAATCCCAGGGTTGATCTCCTTCAGAATGGACTGGTTGGATCTCCTTGCAGTCCAAGGGACTCTCAAGAATCTTCTCCAACACCACAGTTCAAAAACATCAATTCTTTGGCACTCAGCCTTCCTCACAGTCCAACTCTCACATCCATACATGACCACAGGAAAAACCATAGCCTTGACTAGATGGACTTTAGTCAGCAAAGTAATGTCTCTGCTTTTTCAATATGCTATCTAGGTTGGTCATAACTTTTCTTCCAAGGAGTAAGCGTCTTTTAATTTCATGGCTGCAGTCACCTCTGCAGTGATTCTGGAGCCCAAAAAATAAAGTCTGACACTGTTTCCACTGTTTCCCCATCTATTTCCCATGAAGTGATGGGACCAGATGCCATGATCTTTGTTTTCTGAATGTTGAGCTTTAGGCCAACTTTTTCACTCTCCTCTTTCACTTTCATCAAGAGGCTTTTTAGCTCCTCTTCACTTTCTGCCATAAGGGTGGTGTCATCTGAATATCTGAGGTTATTGATATTTCTCCCGGCAATCTTGATTCCAGCTTGTGCTTCTTCCAGCCCAGCGTTTCTCATGATGTACTCTGCATATAAGTTAAATAAGCAGGGTGACAATATACAGCCTTGATGTACTCCTTTTCCTATTTGGAGCCAGTCTGTTGTCCCATGTCCAGTTCTAACTGTTGCTTCCTGACCTGCATACAGATTGCTTAAGAGGCAGGTCAGGTGGTCTGGTATTCCCATCTCTTTCAGAATTTTCCACAGTTTATTGTGATCCACACGGTCAAAGGCTTTGGCATAGTCAATAAAGCAGAAATAGATGTTTTTCTGGAACTCTCTTGCTTTTTCCATGATCCAGAGGATGTTGGCAATTTGATCTCTGGTTCCTCTGCCTTTTCTAAAACCAGCTTGAACGTCAGGGATTTCACAGTTCACGTATTGCTGAAGCCTGGCTTGGAGAATTTTGAGCATTACTTTACTAGCATGTGAGATGAGTGGGTATTTATAATACCATCATGTTTATTTTTTTTAATACTAACAGATTGCATTGATGGCTCAAATCATAAAATTTATTCCAGGAAACATTATAACCATGATTGTCACTAGATTATATACAAGTAGCAATTTGGGGACAGAAGTGTAATTTTATTAAGAAGGTAAATCAGGGCAAATTAGGGACCTAAGTTTTCCATGAAATAACAGTTTGGGAATACTCAAACAGAATCTCCATTAATGTTAAGTCACAGTTGAGTAAATAATATAATAGCCTAATCAAAAAGATTTTAAATGACTTACATAGAATCATTAATCATAAAACCATGTAATGTTAGAGTTGAAAAGAATGCTGAGAATCATTTTGTACAAATCCATGTATCATAGAAGAGGACCAGAGAGGCAAATTGTTGATTGCCCCATATTATACAATTAGCAAAGGAGCTATTCACACAGATCTGTCTTCATTTTGCTGTTGGCCCAGTGTTTCCAAGAAAGGAAAAATACTTGTGCATAAATTATTTTACAACCGATCTAATGTGAATTTTTTGCATTTAAGGAATCTTATTTAAAGCTCATTCTTGTGAGGACATCAGTCATTCTAGGGGCAAATTTGGTTTCTATTTTGCTGTCCTCTAGTGGATCCCTAGAGTGTTCTGGCAGTGGGTCTGTCTTCTTCCTATTGGACCATTTCAACCAATCCAATGCCAGAACACAATGACCTTGAAGATGTGTGCTAATACCAGATGACAAGAAGAGTCATATCACAAAAATAACTAAATATAGCTATCTGAGCATAAAAGGTGACAAAATATTTTAGATTAAAAAAAAAAAACTTTCCTAGTAATAATGAAGCTGGGTGTGTGTGGCAACAGTTTGTTGGTTGCAGAAAACTGCTTTAAGAGTTCTCATGTTTCCAGTTGAGCTTTAGGTACGCATATCTTTCCCGTGAATGACACAGCACAATCCTGTCTCTTTGTGGTTTAATATCTGAACATATTAAAAAAAAAAAACCTGTACAACAATGAGAAATATGTCGATTTAAATAGTATTAAGTGCAAATTTAAAATCAAATCAACATTTTGGTCACTAAGACAATGCATTCTACATCTAAAATATTAGCTTTAATATGACTGAAACATGCCTAGAATATTGTTTCTTTAGAATCTAATTTTCTTTTACCCAGACTTCAACAGTTCTCCCTAAATCCATCCCCAGGACCTAGGTAAAAATTACTCTTTTAGTCAAAGATATTTGAGAGACAGAGCAAGAAGTGGGTATTATGTGATCCCTAAAGTGGAGAAGGCAATGGCACCCCACTCCAGTACTCTTGCCTGGAAAATCCCATGGACAGAGGAGCCTGGTAGGCTGCATTCCATGGGGTCGCGAAGTGTCGGATACGACTAAGCGACTTCACTTTCACTTTTCACTTTCATGCATTGGAGAAGGAAATGGCAACCCACTCCAGTATTCTTACCTGGAGAATCCCAGGGATGGGGGAGCCTGGTGGGCTGCCGTCTATGGGGTCGCCCAGAGTCGGACACGACTGAAGCGACTTAGCAGCTGTAGCAGCATGACATTAAAGTAATAAAAATATATAAGTGGATAAAAAGGTACCAAGGTTCATTTAGAACATCTATCATGTTCAAGATGCTACATTTGTAAATGTAAATAAGACATAAAATGTCCTTGTTCATAGGGAATTAAGTTTCCAAAGCCAGGGGAAGAGATAGACAATAAACAAATAATTTTAGTAGTGTTTAAGAAAATTAAATGTGCTAATGGTGAAGAGTGTGACTAGGGTGAAGGGGTACCTTAGATTGGATGGTTAAGAAAGGCCTGTATATTGACACTGAGCCTCTTATGGTTACATATATATTACTATCATATTTTAATCCAATATCCTGATCTGAGGACTTCCTGACCTCCCAGGGCATCTGACAAGTGTTTTCCTAGGAATTCTGCTAGTAAGTTATCACTAGTGAGAAATACTTCCTGTGGGGTTCAGCATTGCTATGTAGGAGATCTGCCTCCAAGCTTATTAGTTCAACCAATGAAATTGACTTGAGGCAGCCAATAGAGCTTATAAACCCAATTTTCACTATAGTGCATAATTTAGCATGGCAAAATCCCATAGCTAAGGATTTATTATGGTGCCATGAATAGTCTGGCATTAATTTGAGAGGATTAAAACTCTGGTCAGATTAGGCCTTCAGGATATTAGGAAGCAAATAGCAACATGATTTTTTTCTGCAATGTTATAATTTTCAAACAAAAATTTTAAAATATTTATTTATTTTAATTTATTTGGCTGCATGAATCTTAGTTGCTGCATGTGGGATTTAGTTCCCTGACCAGGAATTTAACCCAGGCCCCCTTGCATTGGAAGCATGGCGTCTTAGCCACTGGACCACCAGGGAAGTTGGAGTCTTAGCCACTGGACCACCAAGGAAGTACTTCAAGCAAATTTTTATCCTTGTATGCTTAAATCTTCTCACAGACAATTTGGGCTAGTTTCTCATAGTGTACCTGGGGTAGATGCTGTAGTCTGTCTCCTTCAACACACAATCCAAACCCTTATTGCTTTAATTTCTGTGCTATAGAGGCTAGAGGAATAAAAAGTTGCCTTCCCAGGCCCCTTTTCAGCTAAGGACAGTCAAGCAACTAATATGGCCAATGAAAGATGGGGAGAAGTCAGCAGATGGTGTCTCTGCCCCTTCCCTCTCCCTGCTAGGACACAAGGTACCTGAGAAATGGCAGACATCATGCAGGACAGTAAAATAACCTTTGTTGTTGCTGTTCAGTCACTCAGTGGTGTCCAACTCTTTATGACCCCATGGATTGCAGCATGCCAGGCTTCCCTATCCTTCATTATCTCCCAGAGCTTGCTCAAACTCATATCCACTGAGTTCCTGATGCCATCTAACCATCTCATCCTCAGTCATCCCCTTCTCCTCCTGCCTTCAATCTTTCCCAGCATCAGGGTTTTTCCAATGAGTCAGTTCTTTGCATCAGGTGGCCAAAGTATTGGAGCTTCAGCTTCAGCATCAGGCCTTTCAATTAATATTCAGGATTTATTTCCTTAGAAGTGACTGGTTTGATCTCCTTGTAGCGCAAGGGACTCTCAAGAGTCTTTTCCAACACCACAGTCTGAAAGCATCAGTTCTTTGGCACTCAGCTTTCTTTATGGTCCAATTCACACATCCATACATAACTGCTGGAAAAACTACAGCTTTGGCTAGACAGATCTTTGTTGGCAAAGTAATGTCTCTGCTTTTTAATATGCTGTCTAGGTTGGTCATAACTTTCCTTCCAAGGGGTAAGAGTCTTTTAATTTCATGGCTGCAGTCACCATCTGCAGTGATTTTGGAGTGGAAAAAAATAGTCTGTCCCTGTTTCCATTGTTTCCCCATCTATTTCCCATGAAGTGATGGGACCGGATGCCATGATCTTTGTTTTTTGAATATTGAGTTTTAAACCAACTTTTTCACTCTTCTCTTTCACTTTCATCAAGAGGCTCTTTAGTTCTTCTTCACTTTCTGCCATAAGGGTGGTGTCATCTGTCTATCTGAGGTTACTGATATTCCAACTTGTGCTTCATCCAGCCCAGCATTTCTGTATGGGCTTCATCCAGCCCAGCATGATATATTCTGTATAGAAGTTAAATAAACAGGGTGACAATATACAGCCTTGACATACTCCTTTCCCAATTTGGAACCAGTCTGTTGTTTCATGTCTGGTTCTAACTGTTGCTTCTTGACCTTTTTAGTGTAGTTCTTCTCTGTATTCTGACACCTCTTCTTAATATCTTCTGCTTTTGTTAGGTCCATACCATTTCTGTCCTTTATTGTATCTATCTTTTCATGAAATGTTCCCCTAGTATCTCTAATGTTCTTGAAGAGATATCTAGTCTTTCCCAAATGATCTTGGCTCCCCAATAACATCACCAATCCTCCATGCTAGCTCTGGACAGTCTAAACTCAAAGTTCCTGTTTATGAGACAAATACATCCTTTACCTGTTTCAGCCATTGTCAAGTATTCAGATGTATATGAACACAATCTTAACTGATACAGACAATATCTGTTTTACAGAGAAGGACATTTCTTTTTTTTAAATTTAAATTTATTTATTTTAATTGGAGGCTGAGGCTAATTACTTTACAATATTGTATTGGTTTCTACTCAGAAGAATTTAAAAAGTTTCATGAGGTCTTGCACTAAGTAAATCATGAATTTAATTACAGACCTCTCAGACCTCCACGCTCACTGCTTTTTTCACATCTCATCATCTTTCCTCATGTAAGCTATTAAAAAAATTTTTTTTAAGTACAATCGGCATACAATAAATGGCACTTGTTTCACCTATACAATTTCATGAGTTTTGACATACACATGCACCCATGAGATCAACACCAAAATCAAGATGATGAACACGTTCCTGATTCCTAATAGCTTCTTTGTGCTCCTTTGTAATCCCTTTCTCCTGCTCTCTTCACCTCGCCTCTCTGGTCCTCAGGGAACCATCTGCTTCCTTCACTACAGATTAGTTTATAAAATTTTATGTAAATAGAGAAATTATATATTTGGAGTCAGGGGAGGATTGCCTTCTTTCACGTAGCATTAGTATTTTGAGGTATATCCATATTTTTTCCATATCAGTAGTGTGTTTCTTTATATTGCTAAATGAAGGGCTATTGAATGGATAAACCACAACTCTTTTATTTATTCACCTGTTTGTAACTATTTTCTATTCCTCATACTTATTTGTTTTTTTACCCCTTTTCCTTCTTTTTCTGCATTGTTTTGTTTTAACTGAGCATTTTATAGGATTTCATTTTCTCTTCTCCCTCATCATATCAATTACATTTCTTTAAAAAATTTCTTTAGTGGTTGCCTTGTTGCTTGCAGTATACATTTACAACTATTTGTGTGTGTGTTAGTCACTTAGTAGTGTCCGATTCCTTACAACCCCATGAACTGTAGCCTGCCAGGATCCTCTGTCCATGAGATTTCCCAGGCAAGAATACTGGAGTGAGTTGCCAGTTGTTTCTCTAGGGGATCTTCCCAACCCAGGGATCGAACCTGGGTCTCCTGCATTGCAGGCAGATTCTTTACTGTCTGAGTCACCAGGGAAGCAGCTAGAGAAAAGCTGACCCCCAGATGGATAAACAGCAAGGCCCTACTGTATAGCACAGGGAACAACTGTATTCAATATCCTGTGAAAAATCATAATGGAAAATGAATATATATATATACATATATGTGTGTGTATATATGTATATATATATGTATGTATGTATATGTATACATATAAATAATATCACTTTACTGTAAAGCAGAAATTGTCATAATCTTGTAAATCAACTATACTTCAATAGAATAAATTTTTTTTTAAAGGAAAATCTGACCCCATTTATGAAGCTAGACTTCCAGAACCAGCATTCACCTATTAATGGAGATTTAGATTGTTTCTAGTTTTCCACTATTCCAAATAAAGCTACTGTGACTATTCATGTACAAGATTTTGTGTGAGCATACACTTCCATTTCTCTTAGGTAAATACCTAGAGTGGATTATCATATAAGAAAGTGACAAAATGGTTATACCATTTAACGTTTCCACCAACATGTCAGAGTTCTGTTTGCCCTACATCCTCACCAAAGCTTGCACATATAAAGATCTTTTGAAGGAAACACATACTCAAAGTTTCTATATATTTTTTTTTTTGCAGTTTACAAAGTTTCTATTCTGTTGCTTATGTATTATTATAACCATGTAGTCCCCTCAAGAATTTTGATGACAGTTTTACTTTAATAATTTTTACTTAAATAATTAAAATGTAGCATTAATAATTAGGCAAAGGTCTCAATTAGGGCAGAATTTCAAAGTAATGTAACCATTATTATCTTGGTATAACATAGCTATAAAATATCTGGGTGCATTAAAAGAATCCTAGAACATCAGAATTTTTAAAACATTCAATGACAATTCCTTCCAAGTTTCATGAACCATTGAACTTCTTTCCCAAAGCCTGTAATTTAGTCGTTTAAAACAATTCAGATAAAAGAGAACTATCATAGATCAGGATCAAATTTTGTGAGAGTCAGTTAAAGGAAATAACTATATCACTAGAGAAAAGTCTGAATAGATGGAGCTTAGAGACACTGTTACTTTTCTGGTAGGCAGGTTAATAGAAATCATCTTTATCAAGGGATTGACAATCTCTTCTTTCTTTTCTGTATCACCCTGAAGCTGGGGGAGCAGAAATATGAGCTATCTGGTGCCATCAGAGCTAGAACACAGATGCAGAGCCAGTTTCTGACAGCCATTAGTCCAAAGTGCCACTTCACATACAAATCAGCCTGGAGACTGCAGACTCCAAGTGGTGGTCATTGACAGTAAATTCATTTTTTAAAAGAGGAGTTCATGTTCAAAGTCAGAGGGGCATGGATTCCAGATCTCAGCTGATGTTTACTATCCATGTCTCTTGGTCACGTTAATTAGCTTTTCTAAATGTCATTTCTTTGTTAGAAGAGACATAATAATGTTACCTACCACATAGGATTTATGTAAAGATTAAAGGAGATAATGAATTCAATGTCCTCTGCACAGTGCCTGTTATGTAGAACCACTCAGTAAATAGTAGTTCTATTTTTGGTTTCTTCATAATGGATGATGTTTCTGGACTTTTCCCCCAAGTTTCTGGAATGTTCAATAATTGCTTATCCTGTAGCTGGAACCTGACACCTAAGGGATTTAGTAGATACGTTATACTCATATGAATCATTTGAGGAACAATACAAATTGCCAAAGCAAATGTTACAAATAATAGTGCTCTAGACAAGGATTCTTAAAAAAGGGAATTGAGAAATGAGAAAGGCTCTGACTTTTATTTAACACTGCTGTTCCAGACATTGTACTAGAGACACAATCAGTGTTAGATATCTTTGTGCCACTGCCAAGTGATAAAAAGACTTTTAAACAGCCAGGACATGGAATCAATCTAGATGTCCACTGACAGATGAATGGATAAAATGTGGTACCATATATGCAATGGAATATTAGTCAACCAGAAAAGGAATGAACTTGGATCATTTGTAGTGATGTGGATGAATTAGACTCTGTCATACAGAGTGAAGTAAGTCAGAAAGAGACAAATATTGTCTATTAATGCATATATGTGGAATCTAGGAAAAAATGCTACTGATGAACCTATTTGCAAGGCAGGAATAGATATGGAGACGTAGAGAACAGACTTGTGGACATGGGGCAGTGGGAGGAGGGAGAGGCTGGTATGAAGTGAGAGAGTAGCACTGACATGTATACAATACCAGGTGCAAAATAAATAGCTAGTGGGAAGCTGCTGTATAGCACAGGGAGCTCAGTACTCTGTGACAACCTCGGGAGGTGGGAGGGAGGCTCAAGAGGGAGAGGATATATGTATACTTACAACTGATTCACATTGTTGTACAACAGAATATAACACAACCTTGTAAAAAAAAACACAACCTTATAAAACAATTATACTCCATTTAAAAAAAAATAGATTCTGATGCTCAGAAAAGATGCATTTCATATGGCTGGTAAAAGGAAAGACACTGATTTGGAGCTGAGTACATACAATCACTTCACGGGGTCACAAAGAGTTGGATGCAACTGAGTGACTAAGCAACAGCAACATATGACCATACGGCCTCTACTAGACTTTGGCTACCCAAGAGGTGGATTGGATTTGGGTTTAAACAGGAAAGGTAGAAGGGCAACCTTAAAAAGGAACTAAGTTTTGAATCCAAGATAAGTAAACTGTGTTCTGGAAATACTGCTTCTTAAATCCCCAACAGCCCCTGGGAGCATCTTTGGTGACCATGTACCACCTGTGGAGAACTTTGGCTTGCTGAAGTCCTGGCATGTAAATGAACTAAAACATATATACCACTTTGCCTTGCAACAATTAGCAGAGAACAGCTCATCCTATTTTAGCAGTCAAGATTTATTTGCTCATAATATCATGTTGCCCATGGACAACATTATTTCTCCATCTTTTAAAGATATTTTATTGCACGATTAACTATATATTCAGCAGTAGGTTCTAAGTATGAGCTTTTCTGAAAAAAAGGACAAATCAAAGGTTTTCACTTAAGAAAAGATGACTGATTTTGAACAAAGACAGGTATATTACTTTTTATGTTATATAACTCATTTCTCTAAACTTGGGATTGAGGCTTGAGAGTTCTTTATTGGACCAAGGCCCTGAAATGTGACAAGTATTTACCATCCTCAAACATTTTAAAACATTTGACTTTTTTGTTTTAATTTGTATTGGACTATAGTTGATTTACAATGTTGTGTTACTTTCTGCTGTGCAGCAAAATGTATCAATTACACATATACATATATCTACTCTTTTTAAGATTCTTTTCCCATATAGGTCATTACAAAGTAGAGTTCCATGCTATACAGTAGGTCCTCATTAGTTATCTATTTTTTACATAGTAGCAAAACAGGTTCAAATGTTAATTTAAATAAAGAAGAAGGTAAGTCTGTGAAGATAATAGAATTTAGATCAACTTAGAAAAATGTTGCTCAGTGTCCTCTTTTTATAGATGAAAAACGTGAGATCAAACAGTGAAAGGATTTTGCAGAATCATATTGTCAGGTAGTGACATATCTTGACTCCCAATTTAGAACCCCTTCTCCCTTCATCTGCCATAATACTAACTACACTGGTAGAGTGTTAAGTTTTAGTATTATTAAAGAACATTTTAACAAATGATCACCATCAAAAGACAACCACAGTTCTGCTGACCGCTGCCAAGGACAGACCCTCTAGTCATCTGTTGCAATCCAAGGAGGCCAGTCCACATGGCAGGCGATACCAAGTTTCCACTGAGTCAGGGATTTCCTTTGTGTTCTTCTGCACTGGCTTTTGGAATTGAAGTAAAGGCCCTTTCATTTCGGATGAAATTTGTCTTGATAGGTGGGACCTAGGTTGGTTCTTGGAGAGAGATCAAGCCCTGAGCCTTTGGAGTGGGAGCACTGACTCCAAGACCCTAGACTACCAGAGAACTAACCATAGGGAGTATCAAATAGTGAGAACTCACACAAAGGAAACCACTTGAATACAAGACCTGGCATCACACAATCACCAGTAGCACTCTGTGCAGGATGCTTCATCTAAACAATAAACAAAACAAAGATACAAACCCAATCATCAGCAGATAGGATTACCACCTCACTCAGCCTTGTCCATCAGAGGAAAAACAAAGCAAACAAACAAACAAAAACTCAGCACAAATCTCACCCTATAGGAAGCTTACACAAACCACTGGACCAACCTTAGGAGGGCAGAAACCAAAAGGAAGAAAGAATTCAACCTTGAAGCCTGAGAAATGGAGACCTCAAACACAATAAGTTAAAAGCAATAATGAAAAGGTAGAGAAATACTACATAAATAAAGGAACAAACTAGAAACACAGAAGTCCAAATAAATGAAGAGGAAATAGGCAAACTCCCTGAAAAAGAATTCAGAATAATGATAGTAAAGATGATCAAAAACCTTGAAATTAAAATGGAGAAAATGCAAGAATCAATTAACAAAGACCTAGAAGAATTAAAGAATAAACATACAGAAACAAGCAACACAATTACTGAAATTAAAAATACTCTAGAAGGAATCATTAGCAAAATATCTGAAGCAGAGCAATGAATCAGTGAACTGGAATATAAAATGGTGGAAATAACTTTTGAAGAGCAGAATAAAGTAAAAACAACTAAGAATAGTCTCAGAGACCTCTGGGACAATATCAAATACATCAACATTTGAATTATAGGGGTCTCAGAAGAAGAAGAGAAAAAGAAAGGGTCTGAGAAATTTTTTGAAGAGATTATAGTTGGAAATTTCCCCAACATGGAAAAGGAAATAGTCAATCAAGTCCAAGAGGCACAGAGTCCCATACAGGAGAAACCCAAGGAGAAACATGCCAAGACACATACTAATCAAACAAAAAAAAACTAAACACAAAGAAAGAATATTAAAAGCAGCAAGGGAAAAGCAACAAGTAACATACAAGGGAAACCCCATACACTTAACAGTTGATCTTTCAGCAGAAACTCTGCAGGCCAGAAGGGAGTGGCAGGATATATTTAAAGTGCTGAAAGGGAAAAATCTACAACCAAGATTACAGTACCCAGCAAGGATCTCATTCAAAATTGAAGGAGAAATAAAAAGCTTTTCAGACAGGCAAAAGTTAAGAGAATTCAGTACCACCAAACCAGCTTTACAACAAATGTTAAAGGGACTTATATAGTCAAGAAATACAAGAAAAGAAAAAAGATCTATAAAATCAACCCCAAACATTTAAGAAAATGGCAATAGGAATATATATATCAATAATTACTTTAAATGTAAATGGATTAAATGCTTCAACCAAAAGACATAGACTGGTTGAATGGATATGAAAACAAGACTCATGTATATGCTCTCTACAAGAAACCCACTTCAGACCTCAAGACACATATAGATTGAAAGCAAGAGGATGGAAAAATAAATTCCATGCAAATAGGAAGCAAAAGAAAGCTGGAGTAGCAATCTTCATATCAGATAAAATAGACCTTAAAATAAAGATTACAAGAGATAAGAAAGGACACTACATAATGATCAAGGGACTAATCAAAGAGGAAGACATAACAAATGTAAATATCTATGCACCCAACATAGGAGCATCTCAATACATAAAACAAACATAACAGACATAAAAGGGGGGATGCTCCTAAGATGGCAGAGGAATAGGACAGGGAAACCACTTTCTCCCCAACAAATTCATCAAAAGAACATTTGAATGCTGAGTAAATTCCACAAAACAACTTCCAAATGCTGGCAGAGGACATCAGGCACCCAGAAAAACAGCCCATTGTCTTCAAAAGGAGGTAGGAAAAAATATAAAAGATAAAAAGAGAGACAAAAGAGATAGGGATGGAGACCTGTCCCCGGAAGGGAGTCTTAAAAGAGAGAAGTTTCCAAACACCAGGAAACACTCTCACTGGAGAGTCTGTGGCAAGCCTTGGAACCTCAGAGGGCAACATAACCAGGAGGAAAAAATACATAAATAATTAAAACCCACAGATTACCTGCCCAAAGGTAACTCCCAGTGGAGAAGCAGTGCAGACGCCCGCATCCTCCACTAGCAAGCGGGGGCTGGGCAGGGCGCTGCAGCGGGCTGCACTGCTTAGAGTAAGGACCAGGCCCGAATGCCCCAAGGACAATTTGAGGGAACGAACTTGAGATAGCAAACCAGAATGTGGGTTAGTTATCCCACGAAAAGCCCTAACCTAAGACACTGCCAGGCTCACTCACAGAATAAAGGACTGAGCAAAGCTAGCCGGCTGAGGACTGGCCCATCCCCCACCGGAGACAGACAGGTGAGGGCAGCCAGAGGCAGAAGGGGCAATCACAGCCCCAGAGAGGCATTATCTACCAAACTGCAAGCAGGCTTCATTACTAACCAACACTTCTTGGGATTCTGGATGGTCAACATCTACCAGGAGGGTCGCAGCCAGAGATCAGCTCCCCAGAAGAGACACAGGGTACACCTGAGAAGGTGCGGCAGTTGTACACCCAGAACACTGAGCAGCAGGGACGGGGGAGGCGATAAGTTGCAGCGACCGCGCTCAACAAGCACCTGATCACCTGAGCTGCTTGGACGTGGGAAGAGCACAAAACTCAGGCCCAACTGAGTCTGCACCTTTGTGGAGTCCCAAGTACCTGAATCTGAGTGGCTTAGACCTGGGAAGTGTATACATCCCAGGGCCAGCCTCAGACAGTTCCTGGCAGAGTAACCTAGAGCCTAAGTAGTGTAGACGGGGAAGGAAGGCACACACGCCGTGAGTGGAGGGGGTGAGGGGTGTGGGGGCGGTGAGGGGGACCCAGTGTGGCCCAGACACTATGAGGACACACCAATGTTATTTGTTTGCAGTGTTCCACCACCCACTTGTGTCAGGGCGGAAATTAGACACTGAAGAGACCAGCAAACAGAAGCTAAAACAAACAGAGGGAACTGCCTTGGAAGTGATAGGTGCAGTAGATTAAAACCCTGTAGTTAGAAGTGACTGCATAGGAAGGGGCCTATAGCTCTTGAGATGTATAAGCCAGATCAAGGAACTATCTGAAAATGAACTGACCCCACACTGTCCACAACAACAACAGAGAAAGTCCTAGATATATTTTTACTATTATCATTCTTTAAATGAAAAAAAAATTTTTAAGTCCTCTATTACTCCTTTAATTTTCATTTTTATAACCTAGTATTCCTTTGCAAAAAAAGACCCTATTTTATAAAGCGAACTTCATATATATATATATCTTATAATTTTTGTGACTTTGTTTTTTCTTTAATATTGTATTTTTGAGAAGCCAACCTCTACTCTAGATTTTTAATCTTTGCCTTTTGGTGTTTGTTATCAATTTTGTACCTTTAAGAACCCAATCTTTAGTTCCCATTTTTACTTGGGAGCAAGATTACTGGCTTGACTGCTCTCTTCCCCTTTGGACTCTCCTTTTCTCCACTATCTCTTCTATCTCCTCCCTCCCTCTTCTCTTCTCTACCCAACTCTGTGAATCTCTTTGTGTGTTCTAGGCTGTGGAGAGCACTTAGGGAACTAACTGATTACTGGCTGGATCTGTCTCTCTCCTTTTGATTCCCCTCTTCATCCCTCTGGCCACCTCTCTCTACTTACTCCCTCTTGTCTTCCCTGAATAACTCCGTGAACATCTCTGAGCGGTCCAGACTGTGGAGCGCACGTAAAGTGATTACTGACTAGCTTGCTCTCTACTCTTTTGATTCCCCCTTTTCTCCTCCTGGTCACCTCTATCTCCCTCCTCCCTCTTCTCTTCTCCATGTAACTCTGAACTTCTCTGGGTATTCCTCATTGTGGAGACTTTTCATCTTTAATCTAGATGTTTTTATCATCAGTGCTGTATAGATGGAGAAGGCTAGAGGCTACTGTAAGAATAAGACTGAAAACCACAGGTAGGAGGCTTAAGCCCAAATCCTGAGAACACCAGAGAACTCCTGCTTCCAGGGAACATTAAACAACAGCATCTCATCAAATGTCTCCATCAGTTCAGTTCAGTTCAGTTCAGTCACTCAGTCGTGTCCGACTCTTTGAGACCCCATGAATCGCAACACGCTAGGCCTCCCTGTCCATCACCAACTCCAAGAGTTCACTCAGACTCACGTCTGTCGAGTCAGTGATGCCATCCAGCCATCTCACCTCTGTTGTCCCCTTCTCCTGCCCCCAATCCCTCCCAGCATCACAGTCTTTTCCAATGAGTCAACTCTTCTCAGGAGGTGGCCAAAGTACTGGAGTTCCAGCTTTAGCATCATTCCTTCCAAAGAAATCCCAGGGCTGATCTCCTTCAGAATGGACTGGATGGATCTCCTTGCAGTCCAAGGGACTCTCAAGAGTCTTCTCCAACACCACAGCTTGATGCTCAAAAGCATCAAATCTTCAGCACTCAGCTTTCTTCACAGTCCAACTCTCACATCCATACATGACCACAGGAAAACCATAGCCTTGACTAGACGGACTTTAGTCAGCAAAGTAATGTCTCTGCTTTTGAATATGCTATCTAGGTTGGTTATAACTTTTCTTCCAAGGAGTAAGCATCTTTTAATTTCATGGCTGCAATCGCCATCTGCAGTGATTTTGGAGCTCCCCAAAATTAAGTCTGACATTGTTTCCACTGTTTCCCCATCTATTTCCCATGAAGTGATGGGACCAGATGCCATGATCTTTGTTTTCCGAATGTTGAGCTTTAGGCCAACTTTTTCACTCTCCACTTTCACTTTCAAGAGGCTTTTTAGTTCCTCTTCACTTTCTGCCATAAGGGTGGTGTCATCTGAATATCTGAGGTTATTGATATTTCTCCTGGCAATCTTGATTCCAGCTTGTGTTTCTTCCAGTCCAGCATTTCTTATGATGTACTCTGCATATAAGTTAAATAAACAGGGTGACAATATACAGCCTTGATGTACTCCTTTTCCTATTTGGAACCAGTCAGTTGTTTCATGTCCAGTTCTAACTGTTGCTTCCTGACCTGCATACACATTTCTGAAGAGGCAGGTCAGGTGGTCTGGTATTCCCATCTCTTGAAGGATTTTCCACAGTTTATTGTGATCCACACAGTCAAAGGCTTTGGCATAGTCAATAAAGCAGAAATAGATGTTTTTCTGGAACTCTCTTGCTTTTTCCATGATCCAGTGGTTGTTGGCAATTTGATCTCTGGTTCCTCTGCCTTTTCTAAAACCAACTTGAACATCAGGAAGTTCACGGTTCACGTATTGCTGAAGCCTGGCTTGGAGAATTTCGAGCATTACTTTACTAGCATGTGAGATGAGTGCAATTGTGTGGTAGTTTGAGCATTCTTTGGCATTGCCTTTCTTTGGGACTGGAATGAAAACTGACCTTTTCCAGTCCTGTGGCCACTGCTGAGTTTTCCAGATTTGTTGGCATATTGAGTGCAGCACTTTCACAGCATCATCTTTCAGGATTTGAAAGAGCTCAACTGGAATTCCATCACCTCCACTAGCTTTGGTCATAGTGATGCTTTCTAAGGCACACTTGACTTCACATTCCAGGATGTCTGGCTCTAGGTGAGTGATCACACTATCACGATTATCTTGGTCATGAAGATCTTTTTTTGTACAATTCTTCTGTGTATTCTTGCCACCTCTTCTTAATGTCTTCTGCTTCTGTTAGGTCCATACCATTTCTGTCCTTTATCAAACCCATCTTTGCATGAAATATTCCCTTGGTATCTCTAATTTTCTTGAAGAGATCTCTAGTCTTTCCCATTCTGTTCTTTTCCTCTATTTCTTTGCATTGATCTCTGAAGAAGGCTTTCTTATCTCTCCTTGCTATTCTTTGAAACTCTGCATTCAGATGATTACATCTTTCCTTTTCTCCTTTGTTATTCGCCTCTCTTCTTTCCACAGCTATTTGTAAGGCCTCCCCAGACAGCCATTTTGCTTTTTTTCATTTCTTTTTCATGGGGATGGTCTTGATCCCTGTCTCCTGTACAATGTCACGAACCTCATTCCATAGATCATCAGGCACTCTATCTATCAGATCTAGTTCCTTAAATCTATTTCTCACTTCCATTGTATAATCATAAGGCATTTGATTTAGGTCATACCTGAATGGTCTAGTAATTTTCCTTACTTTATTCAATTTAAGTCTGAATTTGGTAATAAGGAGTTCATGATCTGGTCTTGTTTTTGTTGACTGTATAGAGCTTCTCCATCTTTGGCTGCAAAGAATATAATAATCTGATTTCGGTGTTCACCATCTGGTGATATCCATGTGTAGAGTCTTCTCTTGTGTTGTTGGAAGAGGCTGTTTGCTATGAACAGTGCATTTTCTTGGCAAAACTCTGTTAGTCTTTGCCCTGCTTCATTCTGCATTCCAAGGCCAAATTTGCCTGTTACTCCAGGTGTTTCTTGACTTCCTACTTTTGCATTCCATCCCCTATAGTGAACAGGACATATTTGAGAGTATTAGTTCTAAAAGGTCTTGTAGGTCTTCATAGAACCGTTCAACTTCAGCTTCTTCAGTGTTACTGGTTGGGGCATAGACTTGGATTGCTGTGATAGTGAATGGTTTGCCCTGGAAAGGAATAGATCATTCTGTCATTTTTGAGATTGCATCCAAGTACTGCATTTTGGACTCTTTTGTTGACCATGATGGCTACTCCATTTCTTCTGAGGGATTCCTGCCTGCAGTAGTAGAGATAATGGCCATCTGAGTCAAATTCACCCATTCCAGTCCATTTTAGTTTGCTGATTCCTAGAATGTTGATGTTTACTCTTGCCATCCATAGCTACACTGAAACCAAGCACCACCAAGGGCCAACAAGTTCCAGAGCAAGACATACCACACAAATTCTCCAGCAACACAGGAACATAGCCCTGAGCTCCAATATACAGGCTGCCCAATATACACATCAAACCCACTGACATCTCATAACACATTACTGGACACTTCATTGTACCTCAGAGAGAAGAAATCCAGTTCCACCCACCAGAACACTGACACAAGCTTCCTTAATGAGGAAACCTTGACAAGCCACCCATCCAACCCCACGCACAGTGAGGAAACTCGACAATAAAGAGAACTCCACAAACTGCAAGAATATGGAAAGGCCTCCCCAAACACAGCAATATAAACAAGATGAAAAGGCAGATAAATACCCAGCAGGTAAAGGAACAGGGTAAATGCCAAACGAAAGAGAAAGAGATAGAGAATCTACCTGATAAAGAATTCCAAATAATCATAGTGAAAATGATCCAAAATCTTGAAAACAAAATGGAATCACAGATAAATAGCCTGGAGACAAGGATTGAGAAGGTGCAAGAAAGGTTTAACAAGGACCTAGAAGAAATAAAAAAGAGTCAATATATAATGAATAACCCAATAAATGAGATCAAAAATACTCTGGAGGGAACCAACAGTAGAATAACAGAGGCAGAAGATAGGATTAGTGAAATAGAAGATAGGATTAGTGAAGTAGAAGGTAGAATGGTAGAAATAAATGAAACAGAGAGGAAAAAAGAAAAATGAATTAAAAGAAATGAGGACAATCTCAGAGACCTCCCTCAACATTTGAATCATAGGAGTCCCAGAAGAAGACAAAAAGAGAGACCATGAGAAAATACTTGAGGAGATAATAGTTGAAAACTTTCCTAAAATGGGGAACGAAATAATCACCCAAGTCCAAGAAACCCAGAGAGTCCCAACAGGATAAACCTAAGGCGAAACACCCCAAGACACATATTAATCAAATTAACAAAGATCAAACACAAAGAACAAATATTAAAAGCAGCAAGGGAAAAACAAATAATAACACACAAGGGGATTCCCATAAGGATAACAGCTGATCTTTCAATAGAAACTCTTCAGGCCAGGAGGGAGTGGTAGGACATAGTTAAAGTGATGAAAGAAAATAACCTACAGCCCAGATTACTGTACCCAGCAAGGATCTCATTCAAATACGAAGCAGACATCAAAAGCTTCACAGACAAGCAAAAGCTGAGAGAACTGAGCACCACCAAACCAGCTCTCCAACAAATGCTAAAGGATCTTCTCTAGGCAGGAAACACAGAAAGGGTGTATAAACTCGAACCCAAAACAATAAAGTAAATGGCAATGTGGTCATACTTATCAATAATTACCTTAAATGTAAATGGTTGAATGCCCCAACCAAAAGACAAAGACTGGCTGAATGGATACAAAAACAAGACCCCTATATATATTGTCTACAAGAGATTGAGACCCACCTCAAAACAAGGGACACATACAGACTGAAAGTGAAGGGCTGGAAAAAGATATTCCATGCAAATAGAGACCAAAAGAAAGCAGGACTAGCAATACTCATATCCGATAAAACAGACTTTGAAACAAAGGCTGTGAAAAGAGACAAAGAGGACAGTACATAATGATCAAAGGATCAATCCAAGAAGAAGATATAACAATTATAAATATATATACACCCAACATAGGAGCACTGCAATATATAAGACAAATGCTAACAAGTATGAAAAGGGAAATTAACAATAACACAATAATAGTGGGAGACTTTAATACTCCACTCACACCTATGAATACATCAACTGAACAGAAAATTAACAAGGAAACACAAACTTTAAACGATACAATAGACCTGATAGACCTAATTGATATCTACAGGACATTTCACCCCAAAACAATGAATTTCACCTTTTTCTCAAGTGCACACGGAATATTCTCCAGGATAGATCACATCCTGGGCCATAAATCTAGCCTTGGTAAATTCAAAAAAACTGAAATCATTCCAAGCATCTTTTCTGACCACAATGTAGTAAGATTAGATCTCAATTACAGGAGAAAAACTATTAAAAATGCCAACATATGTATTCCAACATACACTGCTGAAAACCAACAAATCACAGAAGAAATCAAAAAATAAATCAAAATATGCATAGAAAGGAATGAAAATGAAAACATAACAACCCAAAACCTGTGAGACACTGTAAAATCAGTGCTAAGGGGAAGGTTCATAGCAATACAGGCATACCTCAAGAAACAAGAAAAAAGTAAAATAAATAACCTAACTACACCTAAAACAACTAGAAAAGGAAGAAATGAAGAACCCCAGGGCTAGTAGAAGGAAGGAAATCTTAAAAATTAGGGCAGAAATCAATGCAAAAGAAGCAAAAGAGACCAAAGCAAAAATCAACAAAGCCAAAAGCTGGTTCTTCCCGAGGATAAATAAAATTAACAAACCACTAGCTAGACTCATCAAGAAACAAAGGGAGAAAAATCAAATCAATAAAATTAGAAATGAAAATGGAGAGATCACAACAGACAGCACAGAAATACAAAGGATCATAAGAGACTACTATCAGCAATTATATGCCAATAAAATGGACAACATGGAAGAAATGGACAAATCTTAGAAAAGTACAACTTTCCAAAACTGAACCAGCAAGAAATAGAAAATCTTAACAGACCCATCACAAGCATGGAAATTGAAACTAACCAGAAATCTTCCAGCAAACAAAAACCCAGGACCAGACTGCTTCACAGCTGAATTCTACCAAAACTTTAGAGAAGAGCTAACATCTATCCTAGTCAAACTCTTCCAGAAAATTACACAGGAATGTCAACTTCCAAACTCATTCTATGAATCCATAATCACCCTAATACCAAAACCAGACAAAGATGCCACAAAAAAAGAAAACCACAGGCCACTATCACTGATGAAAATAGATGCAAACATCCTTAACAAAATTCTAGCAAACAGAATCCAACAATACATTAAAAAGATCATACATCATGACCAAGTGGGCTTTATCTCAGGGATGTAAGGATTCTTCAATATCTGCAAATGAAGCAATGTAATACACCTCAGTGATAAAACAACAGAATGGGAAAGACTAGAGATCTCTTCAAGAAAATTAGAGATACCAAGGGAACATTTCATGCAAAGATGGCCTGATAAAGGACAGAAATGGTCTGGACCTAACAGAAGCAGAAGACATTAAGAAGAGAATTAAGAATACATTAAGAAGACATTAAGAATACACAGAACCGTACAAA
Source organism: Ovis canadensis (assembly GCF_042477335.2). Lineage (NCBI taxonomy): Eukaryota > Metazoa > Chordata > Mammalia > Artiodactyla > Bovidae > Ovis > Ovis canadensis. The sequence goes on along the minus strand of NC_091251.1, from coordinate 58,438,487 downwards.
ACAGAGCTTCACAACCGAGATAATCATGACGGTGTGATCACTCACCTAGAGCCAGACATCCTGGAATGTGAAGTCAAGTGGGCCTTAGAAAGCATTACTACCACCAAAGCTAGTGGAGGTGATGGAATTCCAGTTGAGCTCTTTCAAATCCTGAAAGATGATGCTGTGAAAGTGCTGCACTCAATATGCCAACAAATCTGGAAAACTCAGCAGTGGCCACAGGACTGGAAAAGGTCAGTTTTCATTCCAGTCCCAAAGAAAGGCAATGCCAAAGAATGCTCAAACTACCACACAATTGCACTCATCTCACATGCTAGTAAAGTAATGCTCGAAATTCTCCAAGCCAGGCTTCAGCAATACGTGAACCGTGAACTTCCTGATGTTCAAGTTGGTTTTAGAAAAGGCAGAGGAACCAGAGATCAAATTGCCAACAACCACTGGATCATGGAAAAAGCAAGAGAGTTCCAGAAAAACATCTATTTCTGCTTTATTGACTATGCCAAAGCCTTTGACTGTGTGGATCACAATAAACTGTGGAAAATCCTTCAAGAGATGGGAATACCAGACCACCTGACCTGCCTCTTCAGAAATGTGTATGCAGGTCAGGAAGCAACAGTTAGAACTGGACATGAAACAACTGACTGGTTCCAAATAGGAAAAGGAGTACATCAAGGCTGTATATTGTCACCCTGTTTATTTAACTTATATGCAGAGTACATCATAAGAAATGCTGGACTGGAAGAAACACAAGCTGGAATCAAGATTGCCAGGAGAAATATCAATAACCTCAGATATTCAGATGACACCACCCTTATGGCAGAAAGTGAAGAGGAACTAAAAAGCCTCTTGATGAAAATGAAAGAGGAGAGTGAAAAAGTTGCCTAAAGCTCAACATTCAAAAAATGAAAATCATGGCATCTGGTCCCATCACTTCATGGGAAACAGATGGGGAAACAGTGTCAGACTTTATTTTGGGGGGCTCCAAAATCACTGCAGATGGTGACTGCAGCCATGAAATTAAAAGATGCTTACTCCTTGGAAGGAAAGATATGACCAACCTAGATAGCATATTGAAAAGCAGAGATATTTTTTTGCCAACAAAGGTCCGTCTAGTCAAGGCTATGGTTTTTCCTGTGGTCATGTATGGATGTGAGAGTTGGACTGTGAAGAAAGCTGAGCGCCGAAGAATTGATGCTTTTGAGCTGTGGTGTTGGAGAAGACTCTTGAGAGTCCCTTGGACTGCAAGGAGATCCAACCAGTCCATCCTAAAGGAGATCAGTCCTGGGTGTTCATTGGAAGGACTGATACTGAAGCTGAAACTCCAGTACTTTGGCCACCTCATGCGAAGAGTTGACTCAGTGGAATTGACTTTGATGCTGGGAGTGATTGGAGGCATGAGGAGAAGGGGATGACAGAGGATGAGATGGCTGGATGGCATCACCGACTCGATAGACATGAGATTGAGTAAACTCCGGGAGTTGGTGATGGACAGGGAAGCCTGGTGTTCTATGATTTATGGGGTCGCAAAGAGTCGGACACGACTGAGTGACTGAACTGAACTGAATACACCACATTAACAAACTGAAAAATAAAAACCATATGATTATCTCAATAGATGTAGAGAAAGCCTTTGACAGAATCCAATATACATTTATGATAAAAACCCTCCAGAAAGCAGGAATAGAATGAACATACCTCAACATAATAAAAGCTATATATGACAAACCCACAGCAAACATTATCCTCAATGGTGCAAAATTGAAAGCATTTGTACTGGCACAAAGACAGAAATATAGATCAATGGAACAAATAGAAAGCCCAGAGATAAATCCATGCACCTATGGACACCTTATCTTTGATAAAGGAGGCAAGAATATACAATGGAGAAAAGACAATCTCTTTAACAAGTGGTGCTGGGAAAACTGGTCAACCACTTGTAAAAGAATGAAACTAGATCACTTTCTAACACCATACACAAAAATAAATGCAAAATGGATTAAAGATCTCAATGTAAGACCAGAAACTATAAAATTCTTAGAGGAGAACATAGGTAAAACACTCTCCGACATAAATCACAGCAGGATCCTCTATGACCCACCTCCCAGAATATTAGAAATAAAAGCAAAAATAAACAAATGGGGCCTAATTAAAATTAAAAGCTTCTGCACAACAAAGGAAACTATAAGCAAGGTGAAAAGACAGCCTTCGGAATGGGAGAAAATAATAGCAAATGAAGCAACTGACAAACAACTAATCTCAAAAATATGCAAGGAACTCCTGCAGATCAATTCCAGAAAAATAAATGACCCAATCAAAAAATGGCCAAAGAACTAAATAGACATTTAGTTCTAGACATACAGATGGCTAACAAACACATGAAAAGATGCTCAACATCACTCATTATCAGAGAAATGCAAATCAAAACCACAGTGAGGTACCATCTCATATTGGTCAGGATGGCTGCTGTTAAAAAGTCTACAAACAATAAATGGTGGAGAGAGTGTAGAGAAAAGGGAACCCACTTACACTGTTGGTGAGAATGCAAACTAGTACAGCCACTATGGAGAATAGTGCGGAGACTCCTTAAAAAACTGGAAATAGAACTAGATACGACCCAGCAATCCCACTGCTGGGCATACACACCAAGGAAACCAGAATTGAAAGAGACACGTGTACCCCAATGTTCATTGCAGCACTGTTTATAATAGCCAGGACATGGAAGCAACATAGATGTCCATCAGCAGATGAATGGATAAGAAAGCTGTGGTACATATACACAACGGAATATTACTCAGCCATTAAAAAGAATACATTGGAATCCATTCTAATGAGGTGGATGAAACTGGAGCCTATTATACAGAGTGAAGTAAGCCAGAAAGAAAAGCACCAATACAGTATAATAACACATATACATGGGATTTAGAAAGATGATAATGATAATCCTGTATGTGAGACAGCAAAAGAGACACAGATGTATAGAACAGTCTTTTGGACTCTGTGGGAGAGGGCCAGGATGGGATGATTTGGGAGAGTGGCATTGAAACATGTATATTACCATATGTGAAATGAATCGCCAGTCCAGGTTTGATGCATGATACAGGATGCTTGGGGCTGGTGCACTGGGATGACCCAGAGGGATTGGTTGGGGAGGGAGGTGGGAGGGGGGTTCAGGATGGGGAACACATGTATACCCGTGGTGGATTCATGTCAATGTATGGCAAAACCAATACAATGTTGTAAAGTAATTAGCTTCTAATTAAAATAAATACATTTATATTAAGAAAAACAGACATAAAAGGAGAAATTGACAGTAACATAATAATAGTAGGAGACTTTAACACCCCACTCACACCAATGAACAGATCATCAAAACAGAAAATTATTAAGGAAACAGAAGTCTTAAATGATACATTAGATGAGACATATCTCATTGATATCTTCAGGACATTCCATCCAAATGCAGAATACACCTTCTTCTCAAGTGCACATGGAACATTCTCCAGGGTATGCCACATCTTGGGTCACAAATCAAAACCTCAGTAAGTTTAAGAAAATTGAAATCTTTCAAGCATCTTCTCCAACCACAACGCTAGGAGACTAGATATCAATTACAAGAAGAAAACTATAAGAAACACAAACACATGGAGATTAAACAACACATTTCTAAATAACCAACAGGTTACTGAAAAAATCAAAAGGGAGATCAGAACATTTCTGGAAACAAATGACAATGAAAACATGACAACTCAAAACCTATGGGATGCAGCAAAAGCAGTTCTAAGAGGGACGTTTATAGCAGTACAATCCTATATCAAGAAACAAGAAAAACGTTGAATAGAGAACCTAACTTTACACCTAAAACAACTGGGAAAAAAAAGAACAAAAAGCCTCAGAATTAGCAGAAGGAAAGAAATCATAAAGATCCAAGCAGACATAAATGAAAAAGAAATGCAAGAAACAATAGTAAAGATTAATAAAACTAAAAGCTGGTTCTTTGAGAAGATAAACAAAATTGACAAGCTTTTAGCCAGACTAAAGGCTTGTCAAGAAGAATTTAAAAAAAAGAAAATCAAGAAAAAAAGAGAGAAGAATCAAATCAACAAAATTAGAAATGAAAAAGGAGAGGATACAATAGACAGTGCAGAACTACAAAGGATCATAAGAGACTATTATGAACAACTATATGGCAATAAAATGGATTACCTTGAAGAAATGGACAGATTCTTGGAAAAGTTCAGTTTTCCAAGACTGAACCAGCAGGAAATGGAAATTATGAACAACCCAATTATAAACACTGAAATTGAAGCTGTGATCAAAAATTTCCCAAAAAACAAAAGCCCAGGACCACATGGCTTCACAGGATAATTTTATCAAACATTTAGAGAAGAGTTAATGCCTATCCTTCTAAAACTCTTTCAAAACATTGCAGAGGAAGGGAGACTTCTAAACCCATTCTACGAGGCCACCATCACCCTGATAACAATCCAGACAAAGACAACACACAAAAAGAAAACTACAGGCCAGTATCACTGATGAACATAGATGCAAAAATCTTCAACAAAATTTTAGCAAACAGAATTCAGCAACACATCAAAAAGCTCATAAACCATGATCAAGTTGGGTTTATTGCAGGAATGCAAAGATTCTTCAGTATATGCAAATCAATCAATGTGATATACTGTATTAACAAACTGAAAGATAAAAACTATATGATAACCTCAATAGATACAGAAAAAGCCTTTGACAAAATTCAGCACCCATTTATGATTAAAACTCTTCAAAAAGTGGGCATATAAGGAACCTACCTCAACATAGTAAAGGCCATATGTGATAAACCTACAGCAAACATTATCATCAATGGTGAAAACCTGAAAGCATTCCCCCTAAAATCAGGAACAAGACAATGGTGTCCACTTTCACCACTATTATTCAACATAGTTCTGGATGTCCTACCTACAGCAATCAGAGAAGAAAGAGAAATAAAAGGAATCCAGATTGGAAAAGAAGAAGTAAAGCTCTCACTGTTTGCAGGTGACATGATACTGTACATAGAAAACCCTAAAGATAGTATTAGAAAATTACTAGAGCTAATCAGTGAATTTGGCAAAGTTGCAGGATACAAAATCAATACACAGATATCGCTTGCATTTCTATATACTAACAATGAAAAATCAGAAAGATAAATTAAGGAATCAATCCCATTCACCATTGCAACAAAAAGAATTAAATATCTAGGAATAAACTTACCCAAGGAGACAAAAGAACTGTACACAGAAAATTATAAGACACTAATGAAAGAAATCAAAGACAACATAAACAGATGGAGAGATATTCCGTGTTCCTGGGTAGAAAGAATCAATATTTTGAAAATGACTATATTACCAAATGCAATCTACAGATTCAATGCAACCCCTATCAAATTATCAATGGCATTTTTCACAGAACAAGAACAAAAAATTTCACAATTTATATGGAAACACAAAAGACCCCAATAGCCAAAGCAGTCTTGAGAAAGAAGAATGGAGCTGGAGGAATCAATCTTCCTGACTTCAGATTATACTACAAAGCTATGGTCATCAAGACAGTATGGTACTGGCACAAAAACAGAAATATAGACCAATGGAACAAGATAGAAAGCCCAGAAATAAACCCATGCACCTATGGGTACCTTATTTTTGACAAAGGAGGCAAGAATATACAATGGGGCAAAGACAGCCTCTTCAATAAATGGTGCTAGGAAAACTGGACAGTGACATGTAAAAGAATGAAATTTGAATACTTTCCAACATTATAAACAAAGATAAACTCAAAATGGATTAAAGACCTAAATGCAAGACCAGAAACTATAAAACTCTTAGAAGAAAACATAGGCAGAACACTCGATGGCATAAATCAAAGTAAGATCCTCTATGACCCACCTCCTAGAGTAATGGAAATAAAAACAAAAGTAAACAAGTGGGACCTGATTAAACTTAAAAGCTTTTACACAGCAAAGGAAACTGTAAGCAAGGTGAAAAGACAGCCCTCAGAATGGGGAAAAATAATAGCAAATGAAACAACTGACAAAGAATTAATTTCCAAAATATACAAGCAGCTCATATAACTCAATACCAGAAAAACAAACAACCCAATCAAAAAGTGGGAAAAGACCTAAACAGACATCTCTCCAAAGAAGACATACAGATGGCTAATAAACACATGGAAAAATGCTCAATACTGCTCATTATTATAGAAATGCAAATGAAAACTACAATGAGATATCACTTTACACCAGTCAGAATGGCCATCGTCAAAAAGTCTACAAACAATAAATCCTGGAGTGTATGTGGTGAAAAGCGAATGCTCTTGCACTGTTGATGGGAATGTAAATTGATACAGCTGCTATGGAAGATGGTAAGGAGATTCCTTAAAAAACTATGAATAAAACCACCATATGACCCAGCTATCCCACTCCTAGGCATGTACCCTGAGGAAACCAAAATCTTAAAAGACACATGTATCCCATTGTTCATTGCAGCACTATTTACGATAGCTAGAACATGGAAGCAAACTGGATGTCCATGACAGATGAATGGATAGAGAAGTTGTGGTACATATACACAATGGAATATTACTCAGCCATAAAAAGGAAAGCATTTGAGTCAGTTCTGACGAGGTGGATGAACCTAGAACCTATTATACAGAGTAAAGTGAGTCAGAAAGAGAAAGATAAATATCATATTCTAATGCATATATACAGAATCTAGAAAAATGGTACTGAAGAATTTATTTTCAAGGCAGCAATGGAGAAACGGACATAGAGAATAGACTTATGGACCTGAGGAAAGGGGAGGAGAGGGTGAGCTGTATGGAAAGAGTAACATGGAAGTTACATTACCATATGTGAAACAGGTAGCAAATGGGAATTTGCTGTATGGCTCAGGAAACTCAAACAGGGGCTCTGTTTCAATCTAGAGGGGTGGGATGGGGTAGGATATGGGAGGGAGGTTCAAAAGGGAGGGGATATATGTATACCTATGGCTGACTCATGTTGAGGTTTGACGGAAAACAAAAAAATTCTGTAAAGCAATTATCCTTCAATTAAAAAAAATTTTTTTTTAATGCAACCACTCTTCTGCCACTCTGATCTATTTAAATAATTTTTGCCTTTATCCACTACTTGCCAGTCTTTGTTGGTAAGTATACCAGTACTTACATAGTTTCAAGAATAGTTTATGTACACATAGAATTTTTTCTATTTTTAATTTACTTTATTTTTCATTTAATTAATTTATTTTTTGGCCATGCCTTAAAGCATGTAGGATCTTAGTTCCCTGACCAGGCATCAAACCCATGCCCCCTACATTGGGAGCATGAAGTCTTAACCACTGGACCACCAGGGAAGTCCCTATTTTTTTATTTATGATTATAATTTGAGTTGTTCATGTTGCCATTGGTCTTTGGTATTAAAGCTCCTGAAGAAGGCATATAATAATTAATATCACACTATCCCTATTGAACATTTTTCACTCTTCCCAATTTTTTTCTCTATTTTCTTGAATAAATTCTAAGTGATGTGATTTCAGGTTTAAAGGCTATGAACAAGGTGATCTCTCCTGTGTGTGCTCAGTTGCTCATTCATGTCAGACTCTTTGAGACCCCATGGACTGTAGCCTGCCAGGCTCCTCTGTCCATTGGGATTCTTCAGGCAAGAGTACTGGAGTTGGTTGCCATGACCTCCTCCAGGGGATCTTCCTAATCCAGGGGTTAAACCCAGGTCCCTCACATTGCAGGTGGATTCTTTGCCAACCATCTGAGCCACCAGGGAATCCTAATACACCTTAATATACTGTCTTTTCCAGTTTGCTATGTTTTCTTTTACAAAGTGAAATGGGGAAGAGAAGTACTGTGAGGAGAAAAACTCTAAATTTAATAGGCTTGTAACTAAAGAACTGGACACATTTGTAAAAGGCACAGTGTTTTCAGAGATAACACAGCAAGTGAAAAGGAATGAGTACGGCTTGGTTACTGTTGTAGATAAAACTATTGCCATATGTTAATGGATAGTAAGGATTTTCTCAGAGGATTTGCTGGTCTGAACTGCTTCTGAGCATGGAAACCTTCCTTTCCAATCTCCTTTTTCCCATGTCGGGGTCTAGTTTACAAGAAGAGGCCCCAAAGAGCAAAAATGGTATTTCCTGTGGGGTTTTAAAAACCCTATTGCCTTTAATTGCACTTTGTTAAACACCTTTCTAAGTGCCTGGAAAAAGAACTGGGAAGAATAATTTGCAGCAAACTCAGTCTTAAATCATTTGGAGGAGAATAAACTGATTTTGGGGCAAATATGTTTTTAGACCTAAGCTTTTTTTTAATCTAATATTCATTATGAATGCGATTGATATACTTTTTCTAATTTAACCAAGAAAGTTTTGTACAACTATAGACTCCATTTGCATGACTGATATAAGACTGTTGCAAGTGGTGAAAGGGGTTTTGTATTTAATAGATTTGGGATATATTTTGTGGATCTCATTACAGGAGGAAAAGAGTTTGAAAACTACAAATTTGAACTGAGATGTCAGATAATTCACAATCATGAATTAAGCTGCCATCCCAAGCAGAGCCAACGATATTAAATTACAATGTCAATAACATTGTGAAATACTCTGCTTTCCAAATACCTGAGTAAACTTAACCCTGAGAAATATGGTCATAAGTGTTTGTTGAGCACCCATTATGAACTTAGCAACTGTGTCAGGCACCCTTGGGGATATTAACAACACTGAAGAAAGAAGATGACAAGAAATAGGAGACACGAGTTCTAGTTCTGGCTATGCATGCCATGAGCAAGTCACTTCCTCTTTGGGTCCTAATTTCCTCATTTGGAAAATGAGAAGCTTGGAGTATATCCAGAATGGCAAGTGGGTTTCATCTCAGGCATAAGCTTCACTGAACTTATAGTGGTAGCCTGGAGGGCTATGTTGAAATGATTGTTAAGACAACATCGGACTCAGCAGCAAAGAGTGCTGTTGATTGATTAGCTATGTCTGTGTAGGTTCACACAGAAGTATGGATACTTGTGCTACTACTTATTGACCCTGGTCTCAAGAGCTCTCCAACTCTGCTTTTCTTTGGTGTTAATGAAGATAAGATTTGTACCCTAAGTAACCTAAAATCTGCTCGAGGAAATAAGACCAACCACCAGAAATTAAATACTGAATAAATCGAGGTGGAAAAATTATAAGGGCTAATTTGTGTGGTATAGATGATAAATGTCAAAACTGAGAGAATACAAAGATTAATTTATTAATTAAACCTTGGGTTGCTGTTGTTGTTTAGTTGTTAAGTCGTGTCTGACTCTTTGTGACCCTATGGACTATAGCCTGTCAGGCTCCTCTGCTTGTGGGACTTCCTAGGCAAGAATACCGGAGTGGGTTGCCATTTCCTTCTCCAGACTTGAGTAGTCAGGGATATTTTCTTGGAGGAAAGAGGACTTGAATTGAGTCTTAAAGAACAGGGCAAAATGATAATAATATAAATACTAAAAAAGATGATATACTTTTTATTATAGCACTTTAGAATTTACACATTATCTTGGAATACATTATCAAATTTTGAGAAGATTTCAGAGCTTTGAGAAGTTTACAGAGTTTTCACAACCATTGTAACCTTTAATCTTCACAATAACCCCAAAAGTAGCTATCATTAGCCACATCTCAGGAGCAAGACATTTAGTAAAGTTAAGTAACTTTTTCAAGAAATGTCACAACATTAATAAGGGGCATAGTTGGAAACAGACCTACAGTTCAGAACTAGACTAACGTGAGTGTATTGATTAGGGCTGAGCCTTACAATAAGTTCCCATTAACTTTAGGAAAAGATTGACATATAACTATGGTGATGAGAAGTCACAAAAACTGGTATTAAACCTGTTTCATTGATCAACAACTTGCCGCACTGAACATACTTCTAAAACCAGCCAACCAGTATCAACCCTCACTTCTGGAGGCTAGTCAATCAGAGATGGACTCATTTCCATAAGCCTGCCTCTGAGTGACTACCAGTCAACAACGATCTCAGCTGTATCAGCCCAGCAGCTGCAGAGAACGTCATCAGTTTTGCTTCAAAAAGTCCTCCAATCCCTGACCTCCATGCTTTCCCCAGCACCCCTAAAAGATATTAGCAGCCTTCTCTGCTCAAAACGGATATGCCTAACCATCGCAGCCCTCTACCTATAATGGGCAATAATCTCACTTTTGTTTTTCATTTCAGATATTGAGTGGTGGTCTCATCACTTGTTGACAGGTCCAATCATGAAAATAAAACTGCTTTAGGTATTTCAAACAAAGATAAGAAAATATAGCAAATTGCTTCCACATGGTGGGAAGGACTGTGTCTGAAAAAAAAAAAAAAGATGTTCAGGTGACCCAGAGATGAATAACTCTAAATGAGGTACAAGCTTCTAAAACATGGTTATATGAAAGTATGCAACTCATGTCAAGCCTTCTTCCAGGCACTGGAATACAGAAAGGAACAAGAAAGAGGGGTCCTGTATCCAGGAGATTGGAGACAGACAGTAAATGAGTTTTAGAAGAATGGAACTGGAGGAATCAACCTGCCTGACTTCAGGCTCTACTATAAAGCCACAGTCATCAAGACAGTATGGTACTGGCACAAAGACAGACATATAGATCAACGGAAAAAAATAGAAAGCCCAGAGATAAATCCACACACCTATGGACACTGTATCTTTGACAAAAGAGGCAAGAATATACAATGGGTTAAAGACAATCTCTTTAACAAGTGGTGCTGGGAAAACTGGTCAACCACTTGTAAAAGAATTAAACTAGAACACTTTCTAACACCATACACAAAAATAGACTCAAAATGGATTAAAGATCTAAATGTAAGACCAGAAACTATAAAACTCCTAGAGGAGAACATAGGCAAAACACTCTCAGACATAAATCACAGCAGAATCCTCTATGACCCACCTCCCAGAATACTGGAAATAAAAGCAAAAATAAACAAATGGGACCTAATTAAAATTAAAAGCTTCTGCACAACAAAGGAAACTATAAGCAAGGTGAAAAGACAGCCTTCAGAATGGGAGAAAATAATAGCAAATGAAGCAACTGACAAACAACTAATCTCAAAAATATACAAGCAACTCCTGCAGCTCAATTCCAGAAAAATAAACAACCCAGTCAAAAAATGGGCCAAAGAACTAAACAGACATTTCTCCAAAGAAGACATACAGATGGCTAACAAACACATGAAAAGCTGCTCAACATCACTCATTATCAGAGAAATGCAAATCAAGACCACAATGAGGTACCATTTCATGCCAGTCAGAATGGCTATGATCCAAAAGTCTATAAGCAATAAATGCTGGAGAGGGTGTGGAGAAAAGGGAACCCTCCTACACTGTTGGTGGGAATGCAAACTAGTTCAGCCACTATGGAGAACAGTGTGGAGATTCCTTAAAAAACTGGAAATAGAACTGCTTATGACCCAGCAGTCCCACAGCTGGGCATACACACCGAGGAAACCAGAATTGAAAGAGACACGTGTACCCTAATGTTCATTGCAGCACTGTTTATAACAGCCAGGACATGGAAGCAACCTAGATGTCCATCAGCAGATGAATGGATAAGAAAGCTGTGGTACATATACACAATGGAATATTACTCGGCCATTAAAAAGAATACATTTGAATCAGTTCTAATGAGGTGGATAAAACTGGAGCCGATTATACAGAGTGAAATAAGCCAGAAAGAAAAACACCAATACAATATACTAACACATATATATGGAATTTAGAAAGATGGTAACGATAACCCTGTATTCAAGATAGCAAAAGAGACACACATGTATCAAACAGTCTTTTGGACTCTGTGGGAGAGGGAGAGGGTGGGATGATTTGGGAGAATGGCATTGAAACATGTATAATATCATATAAGAAACAAATCGCCAGTCTAGGTTTGATGCAGGATACAGGATGCTTGGGGCTGGTGCACTGGGATGACCCAGAGGGATGGTATGGGGAGGGAGGTGGGAGGGGGGTTCAGGATTGGGAACACGAGTACACCTGTGGTGGATTCATGTGGATGTATGGCAAAACCAATACAATATTGTAAAGTAAAAAAAAATAAAAATAATAAAATTTTTTAAAAAATAAAAAATAGCTAAACAAGGTAGGGGAAGTAATGTGAAATGACACAAGAGTGATGTGATAGACTGGCGACAGGGAAGCCCTGTCTCAGGTGACGGTGCTGATACGGAGACCGAGGTAGGCCAACCATGGTAGGCCTGGGGGCAGGGCATCTCGGACTGAGGGAAGAGCCCCTGCAACCGCCATGACCACCCATCTTAGAAGGAGGGGTACCCTTATAATGCTCTGTCATCAGCACCTTAATATTGTCCTTCTGGTCAAATTGTTCACTCCAGAACATCAAAATCTCACTGAGATAAGCATTAGCAATTCTTTTGTGGATTTTTTTTCCTTTTTATTTAAAGTTGGAAACAGGATAAAGCCCAGGAAGGCTTTATAACTCTGGCTGACTGATTAACCAACTGTTTTTCTCATAAGATACCATAAAAAAGAAGAGAAGGGGGGAAAAAAAATCCTGGGGAGGAAAATACAGAACAGATGGTGATGTTTATCACTTCATTAACCTTTGCATATGTGAGAAATGCTTGCGAAATTTCTAGGAACTTGGCATAGCCAGAAGAATATAGATATTTATGTAAGCTAATTGCTGGTAATAACAGCATCAATAAGCCTAAATCACACCTGAGGTGGTTGAGCTGGAAACAGAAAACCCAGCTTATCACATACTTATAAACCTGTCACTTATGGTAACCAGAGCTTTAAAAAGAAGCAGGGGAGGAGGGTTTTCAGAGAGCAGCTCCGCTACTATTTCTCAGCAGTGGAACTATTGATTGAAATAATTGTGAAATGCTTCTTCTTTAAAAGCAAGTGTAAAGAGATAAGGAAGATGTAGGGAAGGCATTAGGCAGGCACGATGAAAGTGAAAGACTGAAGAAAGGTGAGATTATAAGTCAGAGAGATGGTTCCTCTTCCGGTTCTGCTCTAACCAGTGACCCCTCTGGGCGCTGTCTCCCTAATATACATAAAGGGAGAAATGGACCAGAGTGGTGGTTTCTAAATGGACTTTTTCAAAAGAAATTTTATGAAGAGACTCTGCCAATGAAATCTTACAGAGAGATCTAACATCCACAATGCTCATTTTAAAGATGAAGTTGCTCTGGTTGATGAAGAGGTGAGGGACCCAAAAGCCCATTCATTTATTCATACACTAATTCAACAAATATTTTTTTGAAATCCTATTATGTGTCAGGCAGTGTTCTAACTGCCTGGAAAACATCAGTGAGCAAAACAGATAAATATCCCTGCCCTTATGAAACTTCCTTCTTAGCAAGAGGGTGAACAATAAACAGAGTAAATCAACATATAGTAAGTATATGTAGGACGTTGGTAAATCATGGTGAAACAGTGCTATAAATGAAAGGTGATAAAGAAAACAGGAAAGAGAAAGAGAAAGGAAAGAGAAAAGTAAACTAGAGGAAGGAGAATCCCGAGTGCCCAGCTGATGTGGGGAAAATTGCAACAGAGAAGGAAGTCAGAGATGTTCTCATAGGGAAAGTGAGGTTTGAACAAATATTTGAGAAGCAAGTGAGGAAACCACCAAGTCGGTGTCTGGGAGAAGAGCACCAGGAGAGGGATAGCCTGAGCAAAGGCTCTGCATGGAAGCACAGCGGCGCAATGGAGCAACAGCAAAGATACCCGGGTGGCAGGAAGGCAGTGAGCGAGGAGGAGAGGAACGGGAGAAGAGATCGGAGAGCGAAAGGAGGGCCTTCAAGGCAAAGGCCTCGAAGAGTCTGGCCAGGAATCTGGCCTTTATGTTGAGTGAAAGGGGAAACCACTGTAGGGTTCTAAGTCAAGGAGTTGCCTGACGTGACTTCTGTTTTAACAGACACACTGTAGCTACTGCATTGAAAATAAACTAGATGGCAATGAGGATGAAAGCACAGACACGAATTCAGGGCAGAAGCACTAGAGAGAGTGAGAAATATGTCAAGGATCTGGACATAGTTTCAAGCCCTGCCTCTCAGCCTCCTATTCACTCCCATAACTGCTTCCAGAATCCTCCTGGAATCCCTCGGACTTCAAGAGTACACTTTACAAATCCGTGGCCATTCTGACCTGCTGGTTTCCCTACTGGCTCTGGTCCCCATCTCCAGTAGAGCCAGAGCACTAATCGCTAATGTTAAAGGAACTGCCTAGGGGATGGTACGAACCTCTGGACCTAACTTTTCCTCCAAGCTAAACATTTAAATTTTGGATAATGAGAAATACTTTGGCTTCTAAGTCATCATCAGAGTCGACCTCAAGCCTCCACACCATTAGTTCTGGCTTGGAGAATAACTTCGTGTGCCTTGCTGTAGGCAAGAGCTCCAGTGAGGGCCTCCAGCATGCCGTGGGCCCTCATGAGCGGGTTCCGGCCATCCCCTGCTCCTCTGATGACAGAAAGGGAACAGCATGCACTTGGCACCACCACCCCCAGATCCCTCTGCAGACTGCTTCTGTGCTTTCTGCAGTGTCATATTGGTGATAACTCCAGGTATTACACACACAAGGTCTCAAAGGAAACATGTTGTGTTGATTCAAATCCATACCAGTAGTTCTACATAAAAACTACTTTATGGGACTTCCCTCATAGCCCAGTGGCTAAGACTCTGTACTCCCAATTCAGGGCCTTGGGTTCAATCACCGGTCAAGGAACTAGATCCCGCTTGCCACAACTAAGAGTTTGCATGTTGCAACTAAGCCCTGGTGCAGCCAAGTAAATAAATTAACCAAATAATTAAAAACAACCCCCCCCACTATATTATAACCAGCAAAATCAGAGTCATAAAGAAGGATGGATTTTTGGTTTTGTCCACTTGAGTTGAACCTGATAGACAGTTGTTTGTGATTTAATTTGACGGGCACATAGGGCCCACCTGGCTAAATTATTTACCCCATAGGCTTCTATTATTTCTACAATTATCCCAATTTAAGCCAGGGTGACAAATAGAATGTATTTCAAATATCAAATGTGATCAATTAGGAAAGTCTATCTGGAGCAATGTGTTAAAAAAGATAGAGAAACCACATCTGGGTTCAGCAACAAGGAAAAGAAAAACTGTAATTGATCAATACTGTCTGCCATGAATGTGGTAAGAAGGTATTGTCACTCATCTTATTCCTATTTTAAACCTTTTTCTTATATTCAAAAGCCCTATATTTACAAGGTACCAGTTAAAATACAAAGAGAAAATTATCAGTAATGAGGCCAGTTGAACATCCATTCAAATGTTAGTTTTAAGGGGGTAAACTCCATTTTTAAAGTATGTATCTGGTGGCACTAGTGGTAAGGAACTTGCCTCCCAATGTAAGAGACACAAGAGTGGTGAGTTCAGTCCCTGGGTTGGGAAGATCGCTTGGAGGAGGGCATGGCAACACATTCCTGTATTTTTGCCTAGAGAATCCCATGGACAGAGGAGCCTGGCAGGCTATAGTCCAGAGGGTGGCACAGAGTCCGACAAGACTGAAGCAACTTAGCTAGCATGCACACATGCACCTGAATCTTTAAATTGGATATAGCCTGGTCCAAATCTGTTTGATTAGGAAGTAACTGTTGAATGAAAATCTGGTAACATTCAACCCAGCCATTTTGTCCATTGCCTTTTGACATCATCTCTTTCATGGAAGTTATTTTTTGAGCACCAAATGTTTTCAAGGCACAGTTTAGGTACTTGCCATATATTATCTCAACTTCTCACCACAATCCGCCCGTTATATGTTTTACATAGAAGACTCTGGATTGTCACATAGGTACAGGTAGAAGATCCAGGTTCTGAATCCACCTCCAATGCTTTGTTCTTTCTTTCATTTGAAATTGGCACATGCACATAATTTGCAGAGATAAATTACCTACTAATGGATGTCACCAGCTGACAAATAACAAAGTTGTTCATCTCCAAGATGACTCTAGTAACGTAAGCCTGGTGATCTTTGTGATTTCACTAAGTAAAGCCCCAAGGGCTATTAACTCTGATTCAATAAATGCTGAAGCCCTTACACAACCCTTTGTTTGCATCTCTTCAATAAAATGAAAATGTCAGCTGGATGTGACGCGCCTCATTCTGCCGGTGATATTTTGAAAGAGACGACTGTTTTCTCAGAGCTCATATTTCCTCTCCAGTTCCCTCCCTTCCCTGGTCCTCCGCAAGCCACCACCTGTTGGACGGTTGCTGGGAAGAAGGTCAAGCTTTCAAATGCTGAGCCAGGACTGGGGAACTTCCCAGAAAGTGTGTCCAATTTTCACGTCTTCTGATTTTATAGGGCAGAAACATAAGGCTTCCCTGGTTGCTCAAACGGTAAAGAATCTGCCTGCAATGCCTGACACCTGGGCTTGATCCTTGGGTCAGGAAGATCCCCTGGAGAAGGAAATGGCTTCCCACTCCAGCATTCTTGCCTGGGAAATCCCATGGACAGAGGAACCTGGCAAGCTGCAGTCCATGGAGTCACAAAGAGTTGGACACAACTGAGTGACTAACACAACAACATTTAATGTAGGTTTCCACTGTCACAGATAATGTGAATATAGGGCATGAAAAGCAAAATTCCAAATGAGCATTTTTGCCTTGAAAGTGATTGACCCCATGGACTATACAGTCCATGGCATTCACCAGGCCAGAATACTGGAGTATTCTTTCCATTCTCCAGGGGATTTTCCCAGCCCAGGGATCGAACTCAGGTCTCCCACATTGCAGGCGGATTCTTTACCAGCTGAGCCACAAGGGAAGCCCAAGCATACTGGAGTGGGTAGCCTATCCCTTCTCCAGGGGATCTTCCCTACCCAAGAATCTAACTGGGGTCTCCTGCATTGCAGGTGGATTCTTTACCAACTGAGGTATTAGGGAAGCCCTTTTTTTTTCCTTATGCATCCTTAATACTGCTTATGAGACAGGACACTGAGTCAAAAAATAGCAGGCTTCACTCACAGGCATTTAATCCATAAGTGCCTACTCGGTGTTCCTCTTCACACACTGTGTGATGTATCATAAGCCTCTTTGGAGGATGCTAGAGGAACAAGGGGCTCAGGGTTCACAAACCTTAAACTCTACCCAGAGAGGCAATGTAGACATCAAAAACGTTCGGAGAACATTAGGATGATAACAACTAACACTTACGTACTAAGAGACAGATCCTTCTCTTAATGCCTTACATATATTACCATGTTAATGCATGCAACAACGTCAAGAGTGAGGTACCATATTTTTATCCCCATTTTACAAACAAAGAAACTAAAGCTGAGATCGCTAGAAGAGATCAAGCTAGAATTTGAACCCAGACTCTTAACTACACTCTGTGTTGCCTCTTATGTTAACCACTTGGAGAAGTGGCTATAAGGGTAAATAAAGCTGAGATAATAGGGAATTTAATATCACCTCTGTAATGCAGGAGGGCTTCCAGGAGGAGGCATGAATTCCTGTGTCTGCATCTCTCATTTTGGAATCTTGGAAACCTCACTGAGGCTGTGAGGTGCAACTTCCTAACTTTGAATGTCAGCTCTGTCTCTAGAAAATGTAGTCTTGGACACGTTTCTTAACTTCTCTGTGTCTATTTTCTCAACTTTAAACTAGAGGTAGTATTTCTGCTAGGCTATAATAATTCTGGAGTGGTTGTAAGAATAAAATAAGACACTGGGACTACAGCGTTTAGCACAGCTTAAACAAACAAGCTCAGTAAGTATTCACTGTTACTCCTATTACTAATATTGTTTACAGTTGGGAACAAGGTTGAGATAACGATTGCTATATGCTGGCAATAAGGGTGCACAGGGTATTGTCAAGCAGGATGGGAACTTGGATCATCACAAGATACTTAACCACAGCAACCTGTCTATGGTTCTCTCTGTCTCTCACTCCATCTCCAGTTCTCCTACAGTGATCAGGTTTCTTCCATGGAGTGGAGAAAATCATGGGTGGAGGCCATGGCTACCAACATCTTCAGCATATATTAAACTAGCCTAATAACCTCAGAGGAAAGAAGAGCAACACCATTCCGAGGGAAGCCTCTGACTGGCATAGCCTAGTCATAGGATGTTCCCTGGGCCAGTCACCATGGCCTAGGAAGAGTACTACTGTTGGCAGTGGGACCAAAACCTCATAGAGTGATGGAGGGCCAGCTCCTCCAAGAAAGGGGGTGCTATCCCAGGAGAGAGAGCACAGGGATGCCAGGGAAAAACAACAGATGTTCATCCTCCAATATCCACCCCTAGTACATAAAAATAGGCTTACTTTGTTACACATGGGAACATATCTTTATTAATAACCAAATACCATTATTTCTTCTGAAGGAAAAATTACTATGTTTATCAACTTGGAAATTTGAAACCACCAGCAACAAAAAGTAAAGAAGGTATTCTGTCAATACAAAACAAACTTTAAAATGTGAATCATATCACTGATAATTTTATAACTTCATTTTTATTCTGCTTTTTTGTTGTTTAGTTGCTAATAAGGGTGCGACTATTATGGCCAACTCTTTGCGACCCCATGGACTGTAGCCTGCCAGACTCCTCTGGCCATGGGATTTCCCAGGCAAGAATACTGGAGTGGATTGCCATTTTCTTCTCCAGGGGATCTTCCCAGCCCAGGGATCTAACCTGCATCTCCTGCATTGGTGGGCAGATTCTCTACCACTGAGCCACCTGGGAAGCACTTTTAATTCTAAGTTGTGGTAACTTGTTAAATTTTCTTTTCCTCCAGAGTTCCTTAAAAAGTTTTTATTTGGGAAGAGAGAAGCTATTCTGCTAGTAATGCAAGTTGTCAAAAACAAGACTTGCGAAGAATATGCTTCAAAAAACCTTGCCCTCATTTCATGGTATGTAATGCTATGGTAGCACATTTACGTAAAATTTCAATTTCTCTTTTTGATGAACTTGGGCAAATGATAATGATGTGCAAGTTATTTGAAATACATCTCTTGTATCTTTTGTCAAATTTGTATTGCCTGATTCAATACATTTTTCTTGAAGTTATGTTATTTTTTCCACCAATTTAAATGACATCATTTAGAGTCTAGAATGTGAACAAGTCAGTATTGTTCTAGTCCTTGAACTCTTATAACTTGCTGAGTGGTTCTTTGACTTTATTAGTGCACTTTAATCATGAGAACAGAATTGAAGTGCTCCTAAAGGAAAATATGATTTTTGTATTTATGTCAAAGAGCTAATTAAAGGCATATAATTTTTTTAGCTTGCAGTTTTTCCCTTGGAAGGTCACATCCAATGTGCATTGTCAGCTGAAAAATAAAAGCAGCTCACCAGGAATCACTAGAAAAAAAAATGCTCAGCAGACTCTAAAAAGTGACTCTTCCCACTAGCCTCAAGATAAAACTGAATCTCTTACAAGGCAAGAGTTTACAGTTTCTGGCAAGATGCAGATTCCAAAGCAATTATGTTTATGTAGGAGAAAGTCATGTATATCCCAATTTTTAAAATGTCTAAGGTATTGATTCTTTCTCCCAGTCCTCATATCTCACACAATTACAAAGATATTGGTAGGAGACCAGTTGAATTCCTATTGGAAAACCATCTGCAATAAACTTCAGAGAGTTATCTACCTCAAGTTACTAATGCAGAAGCAGCAGCCAGGGAAATACGCAGCACACTTTCTTTTCACAAACTTAAATTATGAGTTCCTCAAGAGGCCCTGTCTTAATAATCCCTTTTATGTTTCCCTCTCAGGGCTGAGCATAGAGCCTTACACATAGTAGGAGATAAATAGGCGTTTGCTGAGTTAATTCAGTGCCAGAATGATTACAAATAAGCAGTGACCAGCAGGAGCCATGGCCTGATTCATACAGACTGAACAATCCAGGGCTGCCCAAAGGTTTGAGCCGACTGAGTACTGAGGGTGGGGGAGGGGAGCATTCACGCTGTAGACCCTACAGATCTGTGGATTTATTATAACAAAATCAGCATATTATGGCATTTTCCTACTGAAGCATCTTGAGGGTGACTTTTAGTACTTTATAGGATGGCATCACCATCACCATCACATGGGCTAGCAAGGGCCTGGACAGAGGAATTGATGAATCAGCATTCAATCCTCCAGAGATCTTGAATCTTTCAATTACTGGAAGTGGGAGGAGCAGCAAGAGGAATCCTGCGGAATAAGCTGTTGTTAAGTTCATGGTAAAAGTTTAGGAGCCAAAATGTATCCTCTGATGGGGTATGTGATAGAAACCTCTCCTTCTCCCTCTCCCTGGCTCACATCCCAGTTGGTGGACTATGTGCTGCTCGCCCTATATGCAGTACCACACACAGCAGCTGGGCCATGTCCCAGGAAAGCCACATCAGCTGTGCACTGGACAACAGGCATCAGCTCAGCCCCTGTGGTCACCCCAACATCGGAGTGGGGAGGGGAGACAAGCTCTTGATAGAATAGCTGGGGAAGAGTCAGATAAGCTCATTTCATGACTTAAGCAATGGTTCTTAATGGGATGATATCATATCTCAGTAGGTATTTTGGTAATTTGAAGAAGGGATTTTGGTCAGCACGGTGACATAGGAACACTGTCCACCTGTGGTGGATATACTGGGAATCCTAAGTGGCCTGCAATTTGATAGTTTCACATGAGGAAGAATTTTTCCAAGTCTGGCATGACTATTAAATGTTCCAGCAGGTATCCACATAGTGGAAAAAACCTCTTTATCACTATATGAGCCTGGGGTTTCCTAGGTGGCTCAGTGGGTAAAGAATCTGCCTACAATGCAGGAGACACAGGAGACATGGGTTTGATTCCTAGGTTGGGAAGATCCCAGAACCTGGGAGGAGGAAATGGCTACCCACTCCAGTATTTTTGCCTGAAAAATCCATGGACAGAGGAGCCATGGATTATGCAAAAATCAGACATGACTGAGCAAATAAGCATGCACAGAACCTACCTCTATTTTTACATGTAACTTGAAGTCAGTTTGGATTTATCTTAACAGAAACTGATTTTTTTCATGAGTGTAAATACTATGGAAATCAGTAATTTGTTTTGTTCAGAAATATATCAAAAGTCGTTCATCACTGTGGAGAATCAGTCCACTTGCTGATTTGGTACTGCACACACCTGTGTTAGTCTGTATTTACAACTATCAAAATCCCATGGACGGAGGAGCCTGGTGGGCTGCAATCCATGGGGTCGCCAAGAGTTGGACATGACTGAGTGACTTCACTTTCACTTTTCACTTTCATGCATTGGAGAAGGAAATGGCAACCCACTCCGGTGTTCTTGCCTGGAGAATCCCAGGGACGGAGGAGCCTGGTGGGCTGCCGTCTATGGGGTCCACAGAGTCGGACACAACTGAAGCGACTTAGCAGCAGCAGCAGCAGCATGTAAAAATGTAGCTAAAGACGTTTGAGACTCCCTTCAGCAGATTCTTAAACAGATTTATATCCAAATGTTATTAAAATATGCTCAGTCATGTCCCCATGGATTGTAGTCCGCCAGGCTCCTCTATCCATGGGATTTTCCAGGCAAGATTACTGGAGTGGGTTGCCATTTCCACTCCATATTAAAATATGGCTATATGTTAACATATGTTTATATATAAACATCATGAATTTTCTTAGTAAAACTTTTTCTTAATATTCACAATTTTGCTATCACTTATTTATAATTTTTTAGAAGTGATAAGAAACCTAGTATTGCAATTAAACATTTAGGATTGCCTGGGTTCTTCTCCATCTTACTCTACTAATAACCTTCAATGTCTACTCCTGAATGATGGTTCTTCTTTCAGTCTATCTTTTACCCCTCATCACCTACTGAAGTATATGGTCTCCAAAGTTGTTCTCATGCACTAGAGATGGAATTTAAAAAACTCAACATGTGGTAGGATTTAAAAATAGGAAGTTTTCCATAAAACCCAGTTCCTGCTCAGTTAATCTCATAACAAAACCAACAACTGATACTATATTTATAAGTAAGTCTGAGTTTGTTCAGGAGATGATGTCACCCTTCCTCTTTTTCTGCACTATGTTAGTATGTAGTTTATCTTGGCATATTATCCCTACTTCAACTAAGGTTACTTCCCACTTTCTCTTATCACAGATAAATGACTCTGTTCTGCTAATATGTATCTTCATACTAGTTCCTCCTGCAGTGACTTCCCCAGCTACTATTGCTCTTTTATTCTCCTTTATATCCTGTATTTTGGATGATATCTTATCTGTTTTATTCTATTAAAGCCTGACTCATTTATTAGGTATATATACAACCATCTGATCAATTCACTGTCTTTTAGTGAAGTGGTTCCCTACCATTTAAATGTTGAAATAAATTTTATCATTATTACATTTCTTTTATTTCTCCATTATAGTTGTAGTGGGCTTCCCAGGTGGTGCTAAAGGTAAAGAACCCACCTGCCAATGCAGGAGACATAAGAGACATGGGTTCAATCCCTTGGGTTGGAAAGATCCCTGGAGAAGGAAATGGCAACCCACTCTAGTATTCTTACCTGGAGAGTCCCATGGCCAGAGGAGCCTAGTGGGCTACAGTCCATAGGGTCACAAAGAGTCAGACACGACTGAAATGACTTAGCACACACATATAGTTGTGGTATCATATTACTTTTATAAAGTTATGGACTTACCTGGAGTGGTCCAGTGGTTAAGACTCTGTGCTTCCAACACAGGGAGTGCAGGCTCGATTCCTGGTCTGGGAATCAAGATCCCACATGCCACATGGTGCAGTCGAAAAAAATAAAAATAAAGTTATAAGTGTAGGCAGGTTTTTCTTATTTATGAGTTTTATCTCCAGATCCATTTTATTTGCTATAAAATCTAAAGATACCAACTGCCAAGGCCAAGTGAAGAATATACTTTAGCTGGAAACCCCTGAGTATTTTGGATCTTTGTCCTTTTTACAACCAGGCAAGACCTTTATTTGCTGTGCAGTCATTAGACAGGAATTAAGTATATGGCAGTGGAGGTGGCGGGGGAGCACTTCCTTCCTTCCTTCCTTCTTTCCCCTGCTTAGCAAGGTCCAGCTAGTTCCATGCTCCAGGAGGTGATGGGAGTCTACCATCAAAGGTTCAGACCTGGAGAGCAGTCATGATGCTGCTTCACAGCTAGGTTGCCTGAGATCCAGAGCCCACATTCTCCATCTCACCTGCATGTAGGTAATTTCTCAGACACTTTATTATTTACCCACTTACTCGGCCATACTTATCTTCAGGTAAACACGTAGCTGGCTCAGTGGTAAAGAAGCTTCCTGCCGATGCAGGAGACTCAGGTTCGATTCCTGGGTCAACAAGATTCCCAGAGTAGGAAGTGGCAACCCACTCCAGTATTCTTGCTGGGAAAATTCAGCGGACAGAGGAGTTGGTGGACTGCAGTCCATGGGGTTTCAAAGAGTTAGACGTGACTGAGCAACTGAACATGTATGCACGCAGACATGAAGCAGAGAGTTCCAGCTGAATGTAACTGGGATTCAG
Organism: Ovis canadensis; assembly: GCF_042477335.2. Lineage (NCBI taxonomy): Eukaryota > Metazoa > Chordata > Mammalia > Artiodactyla > Bovidae > Ovis > Ovis canadensis. The sequence continues at coordinate 58,414,938 of NC_091251.1, read as the reverse complement.
AGAACAGTGACTCAGTCAGGGTCTAACCTGGAAGACAGAAATGACCCTGAGTACTTAAAATCATGGAGCTTTAAGGCAAGGAATACATTACACAGGAGTTGGGAAAACAAGGAGCCAATAGAAGGAAGTGTTTTAAGAGCAAGAAAGCCCAGGAGAGGCAAACCCACCCTGAGATCTCTTTGCTCGTGTTGGTAAGCATTGAATGAAGATCTGGGAGGAGGAGGAAGAGAGGAGATTAGAGGTACAGATGGCAGTTTATCAACCCTCCAAATTAAGGATATCTAAGCCAGGGACTGGAGAGGCTACTAGGATTTTCCATGACTTAGTACTACTTTCTCAGTAAACAGAGCTGTGATTCAGTCCTGGGTGATAACATGTGACCGAAATTCCTCCAAGCTGGTCATATAGAGGACACTTTCTCTGACTTCAGAGTTGATGCCCGGTGTCTTCTATTTTTATCTTCCTTAGATCATCTGAGTCAGTTTCAAGGAAGTGTGGGCAGTTGGCTATCCATTATTTTGCCTCTATCTTGACCAGTATTATCCCAGATCTTTGTATGTGCAGGGCAAATTCTCCAACAAACATGTCCAAAGAGTTCAAATCTCTTCTAAACCCAAATTAGCAGATTTTTAGAGTACTTTATCCTTTTATCATTTTTTCATTAAAATGATGTGCATAAGGAAAAGAAGGTGAGTCCTAAAGTGAAATATTTGCCATTGGTGTGATGATGGATACACCAAATGAACAGCTTTATTTTTTTAATTTTTGAAAATTACCTATTTAGTTGGCTGTACCTGGTCTTAGCTGCAGCATGCTGGATCTCCCATCTTTGTTTCCAGCATGAGAACTCTTAGCTATGGTGTAGTGGATCTAGGACCCTGCTGCTGCTGCTGCTGCTGCTGCTGCTGCTGCTGCTGCGTAGCTTCAGTCATGTCCGACTCTGTGCGACCCCATAGGTGGCAGCCCACCAGGCTCCCCTGTCTCTGGGATTCTCCAGGCAAGAACACTGGAGTGGGTTGCCATTTCCTTCTCCAATGCATGAAAGTGAAAAGTGAAAGTGAAGTCGCTCAGTCATGTCTGACCCTCAGTGACCCCATGGACTGTAGCCCACCAGACTCCTCCATCCATGGGATTTGCCAGGCAAGAGTACTGGAGTGGGATGCCATTGAGCAGGGGTCATACCTGGGCTCCTGCACTGGGAGTGCAGAGTCTTAGCCACAAGACCAACAGGGAAGTCCCCGATGATCAGCTTTAAACCTTAGATTCCTAAGTGCTAAAATAGGAATGTTAAAACTTAGCTTGCAAATAAGTTCTGGGAAGCAGCTTCCACAGTGTCAGGGATGTAGTAGGTATCCAACAAATAGTGGATGTTCTTACCCAAATGAGTGGTGACAGTATTTAATTTTCACTGAAAGATTTGTGGTAATAGATGAAAACAAATAAAGATGGTAAAGTGATCCATGATGACTGTAAAATCATCTTAAAAACAAGAGTCCTAGGACTTCCCTGGTGGTCCAGTGGTGAAGACTCCAAGCTTCCACCGCAAGGGGTCTAGGTTTGATCCTTGGTTGGGAAACAAAGATCCTGCACCCTCAAATCCAGTAGCTTTCAATTTTTCCTTATGACCCACCATAAGTAACACATTTATATAATAATACATTTCATGCATGAACCTAAGACATACATAGAACACTCCTACTCTTACTATGTGTGAAAGATGCTGAGGTTTTCTATTCTATGGCATTCTATTCCATTTACTAAAAAAAAAAAAAATTCTGGTCATGACTCAGTATGCTTCAAGTGAATGGAAAATTCTAACTCATTAGATTCTTTTTTTTTTTAATGTGTTTAGAAGGAAGTCTGCCTAATTCATTGACGTCAGAGGAAGTGAAGCAGCTATGGACAACTCAAAAGGCAGTTATTGCTCGCCAGGAGCTTAACGTGAATGTAAATCCCAACCTTAACTACACACTCACTCGGTTTTACCACCAGAATACAAGTTCTAAATCATGCTTTACAGCTGCTTGTCATGTAACATTTGGGCAGCCTCGGAGGAGTCCCATTGACAGGGACTTGTCTCTGGCTGAGTCATTAAAAAATGGCATATGTCCCAACATCTCTATTTACATCCATCAGGAGAGGGTTACTGATTTTTCTATTTTAAGCAGTGAAGGATATGCCTTTGCATTCAAGGAGATTCTGAGCCCTCTAATTGCCAATAGATTTGGTGTGATAAGTATGCACTTAGTGAAGTCACATTATAAAATGAGTTGCTCAAATATTTAATCAGCTGTGCACAAAGCCCAGCCACATGGTTCCTTTGGTATAGCATTCTATCCATCATGGCGAGGAGTTGCTATGGGTTACAGTTCTCCTGTCAAACATGAAAAACCTGGATTTGGAAGATGAGTTCTAGCAATGGCTTTCTCTTAGCTGAAGAAAGATTTGCAAGTAAGATCCTTGGGCCAAGCATGCAAAATTCTTGGATTCTTATCACACATATTCTTAATGGCTTCCTGGGAATCATCATTTTTTCCCCCTCAGCCTCATTCGCTCAGAGGGAAGAGCATATATTCTGCATGAAACATGTGCTGAGACCTTTCATAAAGGTTAAAATAATTTGTCCAAGGATATTTAATCAGCCAGGGAAAGAATTGAGACTCAAAATCTGGCCAGGCATTGTTGGGGAAAATGCAATATAAGAAAGAGCTTTTGAAGGAGCTTGAAGTCTAGCGGAAGAGAGAGATACATAAACACATTGACATAGACTAAAAAAAGGGCTCTCATGATCGGAATGAGTCAAGTTGCATGGGAGATCAAGTGGGTGAATGACTAATTCTGTTATGAGTTCTTTCTATCTATCTATCTATATATGGGGATTGCTGGTGTCATTGAAGCTTTGAGAAACAAGATTAATAAAAATAACAAGCCAAGCTCCCACTGAATATGAACTTTATTTTTTATCCTAATATTTGAAATCCTAATATTTCTAAGCCCTGCCTTTTAAGAAGGGTTCTCCCAACTCAAACACTCTATATACTAAATGTTACTCAAAATAAATAGGTCACTGGGTTAAGGTTTATGAAAACCCTTTTGGCTATAAAGAGATTAGCTTGTCCTACCCTTGGCTGGGCCCATTATTTATTCTTAAAAGTCAAGAATCTGTATGTCTTCTTCTACTTAAGAGAATCAAACTCAGTCTTTTGCTCATTCTCCTCAGTTCCCTTTTTGGTGTCTTCTTTCCTTTGGTAGTAACTATGACATCCATCTGTCTAACAAAGGTGTTAGATAAAAATCTGACATGTTAGATTGCAATATTTTCCCAAATATTACAAAGGAGCAAAAAATGCTAAATTTAGCCCAGCTTTCTTCCTTTCTCCAAACTAGTTCACACAATCCTGCAATTACTTGGACACTTTTAATACTTTAACCTAAAACTTTCTTAAGAGGCAGCAAACATCTCTTTCCCAATAGTTTCAACAAAAGACTCACTGAATATCATAAATTCTGACTGAGGCTCATGCCCATTCCAGAATCAAAGATGGTGGCCAGGAGGCTTTATATATGGGACAGGTGCTCCAAATCTGGAAAATCCCATGGGCAGAGGGGCCTGGCAGGTTATAGTCCATGGGATCACAAAAGAGCTGGACACGACTTAGTGACTAAACAGCAACCACCCATTTCACTGTGTATTTCACCAATACAGGGGGAAGAAAAGACCAAAAATACTGTTACTAGAAACAGGGAGAATAGATGTTGGGCTCCCCTAAAACCACTACCATGAGTATTTAAGACCCTACTCAGAAATTGTAGAAGTCTTGGGAAGGGCACTGTATTTTTTAATAAAGCCTGGAATAGAAATTTGAACTAAGTCTTATAGAGATCTTAAGAGGCAGGAAGACATCATCAAATATGTAGTTTGTGTTGGGGAAAAGAGTAAGATGAGAGGTAGGTCTAGGGACCTCCCTGGTGCTTCAGTGGCTCAGAGTCTGTGCTCCCAAAGCAGGGGGCCTGGGTTCGCTCTTCAGTCAGGGAATTGAACTAGATCCCACATGCTGCAACTAAGAGTTTGCATGTTGCCGCAATGATCCTGCAACCAAGACCCAGAGCAGCCAAATAAATAAATAAAAACTTTAAAAAGAGGTAGGTCTACCACAAAGCTAGTGAAGCTTAAGCTTTCCATATGTGACAGCAATTCTAAAAACCTTCCACAACACTACCATTAATGAATTATAATGCTGAAACAAACTTTTCCAAACCATCAATAGTAAAATATTTAAATAATTCATACTAAAGGGAAGAATACCTATTTTTCCTCTCTATAAAATTGATATTATTAAATTAATGTAATGTAAAGAGGTGATAAAATAGTATACACCCTAAAACTTGGGAAAAGTACTTTTGAGGTATGTCAAATATTCATTCATAAAAATTTCATGCTGTTTATCAGGATTTTGTTTTGTCTGTGGTTATTTGTCAGGTCTCTCTAGCATGTTATTTGTCTTCTTTTCTCTATCAAACTAAATATTCACAGAGGTACTTATGTATTTATAATTATTGTTCATTTTCTTAAAGAGATCACCAAAACTGTATAAGCTGCAGACCTCACAGAACCTGCATTTATCCCTGGATTCATCCTTTTAGAAGGACCCAGAGAGTGGCCCAGAGCTTCAAGCTTACTTTCAGTGTTAATTGCTCTATTGTGCCTGACTCTTTGTGACCCCGTGAACTGTAGTCTGTCAGGCTCCTCCTGGAGTGGGTAGCCACTTCCTCCTCCAGAGTATCTTCCCAACCCAGGGATCAAACTCAGGTCTCCTGCATTGCAGGCAGATTCTTTACCGTCTGAGCCACCAGGGAAGCTCCTTCGCCAGCAATCTCTGACCAGAAATCCCTTCACCACAAACCTAAGGAGGAGAAGGTATCTGTGGCTCTGCATTCCCAGCTTAATTCCCAAGGTCACTCCTCCTGGGCCAGCCTTTTTTAATGTATATATTAAAAACATATGTATATATTTTTGGCCCTGTGGCATACAGCATCTTAGTTCCCCAATCAGGGATCAAACTTAACAACTGGACCACCAGGGAAGTCCCTGGACAAGCTTAATTGCCCTCCCTTTGAACCAATCAGCCTATGGGAAAGATATATATTGACTGGTTTAAGCCAATCACAGCCCATTCCTGGATTAGGGGTACGGTCAATCCCACCCAAAGCACACACATAAGAACAGAGACAGAGGGGTAATTTTCCAAAGAAACTGGGTGTCCTGGTACCAAGGAGAAGGAGATGCTGGACAGAAAGCAGTAGGTATCTCAAAGCTGAGACTTGCATTGGGTGTAAAATTTAAGAGGGCACCAAAAACTCAGCAAGTTAAATAATATTTTAATGCACTTAAAAAAAAAACTGAACCAGAAAACTACAGCCTGCAGACTGGCTGCTTAAAAAAAAAAATGAAACGCTTCAGGAATTTGTATGTCATCCATGCAGGGGCCAGGCTAGTCTTCTCTGAATCGTTCCAATCTTACTATACGTGCTGCCCTCACCTGCCTGCATTTTTCGTTTTTATTAATAAGTAACTTTTATAACAGTGTCTGGGCTACCTCCCCGGGGAGTTAGGCTCTGCCTCACCATTGCCTTAGGAATTTTTGAAGTTCTAGAAGAAACTTTCTGGGTCCTAGGGCTTCTTGGAACTCAGGAATTGTGAGGTGCTCTTATCCTATGTGCGTACGTACTCAGACACTAAGTCATGTCTGACTGTGACTCCATGGACTACAGCCCGCTAGGCTCCTCTGTCCATGGGATTTCCCAGGCCAGAATACTGGAGTATGTTGCCATTTCCTTCTCCAAAGGATCTTCCCAACCCAGGGATCGAATCTTCATCTCCTGCATTGGCAGATGGGTTCTTTACCACCGAGCCACCAGGGAAGCCCTTCTTATCCTATACCTGTTCCTGTGTTAGTCACTCAGTTGTGTCTGACTCTTAGTGACCCCATGGACCATATCCCACTGGGCTCCTCTACTAATGGAATTCTTCAGGCAAGAATACTGGAATGGGTTGGAGAAGATTCCCTTCTCCATGGAATTTTCCCGATCCCAGGGATCAAACCTGGGTCTCTTGCATTGCAGGTGGACTCCTTACCGTCGGAGCCACCAGGCTATAAGTCAGCCCTAAATTGGCTTCCTGATTCAGAGAGGTGTGGGAAAGCAGAGGATGCTCCATTTCCCTAACAATTATGAGCATCCCTTGTTGCTCAACTGGTAAAGAATCCACTTGCAATGCCGGAGAGCTGGGTTCAATCCCTGGGTTGGGAAGATCCCCTGGAGAAGAAAAAGGCTACCCTCTCCAGCATTCTGTCCTGGAGAATTCCATGGACACAGTCTATGGGGTCACAAAGAGTTGGACATGACTGAGCAACTTGGGCATCCCTGATAGCTCAGTTGGTAAAGAATCCACCTGCAATGCAGGAGAGCCTAGTTTGATTCCTGGGTCGGAAAGATCTGCTGGAGAAGGGATAGGCTACCCACTCCAGTATTGCTGGGCTTCCCTTGTGGCTCATCTAGTAAAGAATCTGCCTGCAGTGTGGGAGATCTGGGTTGGGAAGATCCCCTGGAGAAAGGAAAGGCTACCCACACCAGTATTCTGGCCTGGAGAATTCCATGGACTGTGTAGTCCATGGGGTTGCAAAGAGCTGGACGTGGCTGAGTGACTTTCACTCATTCCCATATTAATAGCACAAGCCATTCACTTGATTTTGAAGAAAGAAGACTGGGTGGGAGGCCTTGGACTCAAGCAGAGCCTCTGCCCTATAGCTCTAGCCCCACACTCCCCCTCCTCAACCCCAAGCTGACGAGGGCAGGCTCAGCCAGCTTGCTGGTGATGCCACATGAGATCTGCTGGGGACAGATGGAGGAAGAGGCAGGCAGACCCTATCCAGCTTGCTGGCAGCCCAAGGCAGGCCTTGCTATTTGATGTGGGTGCACTGTGGGCTTCAGTTACTGAGCTAGGCTTTATCTTCTCTGACAGCTCATAAAAAATCAACCCTGTCGCATGCTGTCAGAAGCTTGTACCTAGAAACAGCCCCAGGTATTGGTGAAAGGGGAAAATGCATCCTTCCTTCTGACTGCATGTGAGACGAGAGAGCCAGAATTTCAACAGGACCACAGGTAACCAGTAGAAGTGACTAGTAACACATAGGTGATCCAAACATGTCATTTTAAATAACAGTATCTATTTACTTCTAAAAAACACATTCATGGAAATGTCAATAAGAGCCATTTGTCAGCCCTGTGACCTTGGTGAGTCACCAGGACACTTAACCATGTGGGTGCTTGGTCTCTCCAAATGGAATTAAGGGGCAGAAATTGAGTGATCATCTCTGAGGTCCTTTCCAGCTCTGGCAGCTATAGTCTTACGAGATGGGGGTCATTTACCTCCCTTCCCTTCCCAGGCAGAAGTAGGCAGCCCCAAGACAGCTGGGTTGCCCAGAGGACCATGGCAGAAAACATGGTCAGAGCGTTAAAAACCTGTCTATACTGGCAAGGGAGACTGATGTGCAAGATACTTCTTTTTTTTTTCCCCAAAAAAACCCTGTCACTTACTATTGGAGCTTATTTTAAAATAATGTCAGGACTTCCCTGGTGATCCAGTGGCTTAGACTCCGCACTCCCAATAGCAGGGGGCTCACGTTCAATCCCTGGTCAGGGAACTAGATGCCACATGCTGGAACAGAGGGATCACATGCAGTAACTAAAGACCCTGAATGCTGCATAGAAGATTGAAGAAACTGCAATTAAGACTCAGTGCAGAATAAAAATAAATGTTTTAAAAATTTAGGGGCTTCCCTGGTGGCTCGGTGGTAAAGAATCCAACTGCCAAGGCAGGAGACACGGGTTTGAACCCTGATCCAGGAAGATCCCATATGCTGCAGAGCAACTAAACCTGTGTGCCGCAAGTACTGAGCCTGTGCTTTAAAACCCAGAAGCCACAACTACTGAGCCCACATGCTGCAACTACTGAAGCCTGCACGCTCTAGAGCCCATACTCTGCAACAAGAGAAGCCACCGCAATGAGAAGCCCAGGCGCCGTAACTAGAGAGTAGCCCCTGCTCGCTGCAACTACACAAAAGCCTGCTCAGCAAGACCCAGCACAGCCAAATACAAATAAATAAATGGTTATTTTTTTAAAGTCTAAAGATAATCTCAGGACTATGTTACATATCACATTTGTGATAGCTCGGTTCCTTTGAGAAGCGGATGCCAAGAGGGGCTCAGACATACAGGAGATTTGTTGAGGGAAACACCTGTGAGGGAGAAGGCACAGTGGGAGCCAGGGGAGATGGGAGAGAGACTCCAGACCCCAAAGCAGGGCCGTCACTCGTGAAGGGAAAGGCCACACCGGGAGGTGGGGGAGGAAAGGTCTCAGACTGTAGGTGCTCTAAGAACATTTCGGATAGACTGAAACCAGTTTCCTAGGGCTGCCACAACAAAGGACCATGGACTGGGAGACCTAAAGAATGGAAATTTCCCTATAGTGCTGGAGGCTACGTTTCTGGGATCAAGGTGTTGGCAGGACGGGCTTTATTCCAAGGGCTTTCTTTTTGACCTGTAGACGCCTGTCTTCTCCCCTGTGTCTGTACTTCATTTTCCCCTGTGTAGGTCTATATCATAACATCCTCTTCTTTTTTGTTCTTCTTTTTTTCTTTTTTTCAGATTTGTTTGTTTGTTTGTACTGAGTCTTAGGTGCAGCATGCAGGATCTTTTATCTGCAGCATGTGGGATCTAGTTCCCTGACCAGGGATTGAACCTAGGCCCCCTGTATTGGGAAAATAGAGTCTTAGCCACTGGACCACCAGGGAAATCCCCCTCATCTCCCCTTCTGATAAGGACATCAGTCATATTGGATTAAAGTCCACCATCATGACCTCATTTTAACTTGTTTTTGTTTAGTTATAAAGTCGTGTCCGACTCTTTTGACCCCAGGGACTGTAGCCCGCCCGGCTCCTCTATCCATGAGATTTCCCAGGCAAGAACACTGGAGTGGGTTGCCACTTCCTTCTCCACGGGATCTTCCAAACCCAGAGATCAAACCCACATCTTCTGCACTGGCAGGCTGATTCTTTACCACTGAGCCATATGAGGAGCCCCCATTTTAACTTAATTACCTCTTAAAAGTCATATTCTGAGGTACCAGGGTTAAGACTTCAACATATGAACTTTGGGGGACTGTAATTCACTCTGTAACAGGCAGGAAGGGTGTCCTCAAGCCAGGTGCCCATTAGAGGAGCCATTTGTCTCACAGCAATGGGACACCTTGAGGATCCTCATCATGTTCTGTTCCTGGCTGGAAGCCAGCCCACAAGACACATGGCCTTGTGCAAACACTGTGCTGGATTCAAAAAGGCCACAGCTGGGGCCCTCAGTTAATTATCCCACTGCTGGCAGGAGATCTATGGTATATTTCCATGGTCACTGTGACATTCGATCTTCATTTACTAAATTGCTCAAGAAAAATAAATTGACCACCTATTAGGTACTAGATGAGTGAGTCTCAGCCTTGATTGTCTGACAACAAAATTACTGATAGAGATTTTGTTTTCCAGTGCATTTTTCTGGGCCCATCTCTGCAGGGGGTCACTGTCCTTGAGAGTTGGTGTGTCAGGTGCTGGGGTGGGGAGGGTGCTGAATGGGACAGCCTCTGCCCACCGGAGCGCCAAGCCAGCAGACGGAATTAACAGCTTCAAAAGCCTTGTGCACAGAATTGCAGCCACATTACAACGCCCTGGTTAAATCAGTAACTAGAATCAGCTGGAGGCAAGAAGGACTTGTTATGACTATTGTCAATCAGTAACAAATATAAAGTTCCATGACGATAGGTTCAGAGGTTCTCATTCATCCTGTTTTTCCCCTCAGTTCTTCCTTGCTAGGAGCTTCATCTGCACGTCTTCCAGCTGAAACCAGGAGAAATGACTCAACTCAGACTGCCATGAGATTCCCTGCAAACGGCAAACCCCAGTGCCAACATGCTCATTCCCACGGTGCATCCTCCAGTTTCATCTGGTGGCTATCATCTTGGCTGTGTTCACAAACCTCCAATATCATGGAAGCACATTCTCCTCCTAGTTCCACAAAGGGAAAAAGGGCTAAAGGCTCGATCCTCTCCCCTGATGTAGAATGTGAAGGAAAGACCAGGCTTTTCAGTTCTGTCTTGCCTTTTACCAGGCAGACCACTGGGAGCAAAGTATTCAGTCTCTCGCTATCTCAATTACCTTACCTATTATTTGGAAGTAATAGGAACTACCCTGCAAAGTTGTTGTGAGAATTCAGACATCTAAAGTAAGAATGTCCCCTACGACTATGAGCTCATAGTTGGTATGTTATAAATACTGAGCCTTCCCACCCCAATCATCAGCAAATTATTTTCTCTAGAGTTAGAACAAAAATTATCTTGCCAAAACCATTGAGGAAATCCAAAAACCCCAGCTTCCATTTTCCTTCAAATTCCCCCTTTTACCTCCTTTATGTACCTGGGAGCTGCCACAGCAGCCAAAACCTATTCTCTGGAAAGGCTCTGACATCAGTCTTTGCCACCACATGTGAATTTCTACTTCTCTGAACATTCCATCCAGAAGCATGCCATGATATCTATTCAGCCTCACCAGGGGAAAAAGAGGCTTTACCTCTTGGTGAAGAAAACCACATCAATAGCAAGGACCTTCCTGGTGGCCTCAATTACACCAGATAAGTGTCCTCCTCTTATGGGGTGGCCTTGGTTGGAAGGGCAGTGTAAGGTAGCAATGATCATTCCCCTAGGAGAGTGCAGACATTTCTAGTAGGAACTATCTCTCTTCTTTCAAACTAAATCTTACCCTGGATCCTGATATTGATAAAACAGGAACATACCTTATTTCATCAATATAAAAATTTTCAGTGCAATTGTATAAACTTTGCTCATTATAACTCAAAAATGTATCAACAAGAAGATTGTGTTGAGATTAGGACATTAGATGACAGTTACATTTTCTATCATCTTCAATAACTTGTTGTTTGTGTTGTTCAGGATCTAGGAAACTGGGCTGCATGTTGTTAACGGTCCCAGTCTTTTAACAGCTCTTCTGTCAATCTTGGGAGACACTTTGAGAAAAACATCCCTAAAGCCTATATAGGTCCATCTAGTTAAAGCTATGATTTTTCCAGTAGTTATATATGGATGTGAGAGTTGCACCATAAATGAAGCTGAGCACCAAAGAATTGATGTTTTTGAACTGTGGTGTTCAATAGACCCTTGAGAAGACTTCTGAGAGTCCCTTGGACTGCAAGGAGATCAAACCAGTCAATCCTAAAGGAAATCAGTCCTGAATATTCATTGGAAGGACTGATGCTGAAGCTGAAGCTTCAATACTTTGGCCAAATGATGTGAAGAACTGACTTATCGGAAAAACCCTAATGCTGGGAAAGAGTAAAGGCAGGAATAGAAGGGGACAACAGAGGATGAGATGGTTGGATGGCATCACTGGCTTGATGGGCATGAGTCTGAGTAAACTCCAGGAGTTGGTGATAGACAGGGAAGCCTGGCATGCTGCAGTTCACGTGCTGCAGTTCACGTGCTGCAGTTCATGCGGTCGCAAAGAGTCAGACACGACTGAGTGACTGAACTGAACTGAACTGAAAGCTTGAAGATATATATATGTTTATGTATATATCCGTGTGTGTGTGTGTGTGTATATATATATCCATCAGCACCAAGAATGGACAATCATTGCTTATCATCTATAACATAGTATTTTCATGTTGTAACATGTTTGTATTTCACTAGTTATCAAGTTATCACTTAGGTGAGAATAACTCTGTAATGATGCATCTGCACTTGGCCCAGCCTTCAATCCAGTGAGGTCCACGCAGCTGTGCTAAGACATATGCCTTGACCTTCACACAAGACCAGCAAGGAGTGGCAAGCTTCCAGATCAATACACATGTACAAGAGATTTCAATATATGCACGGCTGAGATGTTTCGACAAGATTTTTCCCAGGGCCACAAAAAAAGTTCACATGTAAATATATATTCATATGCTCGTACCTCCTATGGTTAAAATTACACTGGATCTGTTTGATTATTCTTACTGTCTTTTATTCTTGTTTAAAGCCACTTTCATTTTTTAATGAAATTTGACTCAAGAGTTTGCAGAGTCCCGGAATCATTGAAAAAGCAAGAGAGTTCCAGAAAAACACCTATTTCTGCTTTATTGACTATGCCAAAGCCTTTGACTGTGTGGATCACAACAAACTGTGGAAAATCCTTCAAAAGATGGGAATACCAGACCACCTGACCTGCCTCTTGGGAAATCTGTATGCAGGTTAGGAAGCAACAGAGAGAACTGGACATAGAACAACAGACTGGCTCCAAACAGGAAAAGGAGTACGTCAAGGCTGTATATTGTCCCCCTGCATATTTAACTTATATGCAGAGTACATCATGAGAAACGCTGGGCTGGAGGAAGCACAAGCTGAAATCAAGATTGCCAGAAGAAATATCAATTACCTCAGATATGCAGATGACACCACCCTTATGGCAGAAAATGAAAAAGAACTAAAGAGCCTCTTGATGAAAGTGAAAGAGGAGAGTGAAAAAGTTGGCTTAAAGTTCAACATTCAGAAAACTAAGATAATGGCATCTGGTCCCATCACTTCATGGGAAATAGATGGGGAAACAGTGGAAACAGTGTCAGACTTTATTTTGGGGGGCTCCAAAATCACTGCAGATGGCGATTGCAGCCATGAAATTAAAAGACACCTACTCCTTAGAAGGAAAGTTATGACCAACCCAGACAGCATATTAAAAAGCAGAGACATTACTTTGTCAATAAAGGTCCATCTAGTCAAAGCTATGGTTTTTCCAGTAGTCCTGTATGGATGTGAAAGTTGGACTATAAAGAAAGCTGAGTGCTGAAGAACTGATGCTTTTGAACTATGGTGTTGGAGAAGACTCTTGAGAGTCCCTTGGACTGCAAGGAGATCCAACCAGTCCATCCTAAAGGAGATCAGTCCTGGGTGTTCATTGGAAGGACTGATGTTGAAGCTGAAACTCCAATACTTTGGCCACCTGATGCGAAGAGCTGACTCATTTGAAAAGACCCTGATGCTGGGAAAGATTGAGGGCAGGAGGAGAAGGGGATGACAGAGGATGAGATGGCTGGATGGTATCACCAACTCAATGGACATGAGTTTGGGTAAACTCTGGGAGTTGGTGATGGACAGGGATGCCTGGCGTGCTGCAGTTCATGGGATCGCAAAGAATTGGACACGACTGAGTGACTGAAATGAACTGAACTGAACTGAAGCATCTCTGCAGGACCCTGATCCCTGCCCAAATTTAGCCCAATATAGTTGGAGGAATAAGGCCCAGAGAAATGTGGAGTCCTGCCCGACTCACACAGCCCATTCATGACACCCCTACAGTGAGAACCTTTAACTTCAGCCTCCTTGGTCAGTGCTCTTAACAAGACACCAGAGTTCCAGGATGTTCCTAGTGCCCCACAATAAGGGCAGTGACAGATGTCAGCACATAGCCAAGCCTGAAATCCTTTCCCAAAAGAGGGAGAAAATTCTCGAAAAGACTGGTGGCCTTTATGACTCAGACTGTGCTGTGGACCATGGAAAAATAATGGTTTGTTTGGTTTGGTTTACTTTCTGAGAGAGGCCAAGCTACATCACACCAAGGTGTGGTGACGCTAAGTCTGAGCTGTGACCCTCAGTGTTGTGGGGAAGGGATTTGGCATCCGTGGGCTGGGGTGGAAGATAGAGGGTTGGGGACTGGGTTTGAGTCTGGGCCAACAGAAGGGCAAGCCCGGGAGTCCTGAGGCAACAGTCTCTCCATCTGCCAGACAGTTGCAACAGCTATTCTAAGCCCTGGCTTGAGGCCAGCCTTGATTGATTTCAGCAATAAAATTACATGTTCCAAAACTCATCTGTTTTGGACCATCAGTGACAAAGAGCTATTACAGAATGTCAGATCTGTCCCTGTGTTTGGGACACATCTCTGTATTAATACTTGTTTGGCCTCTACAAATGATTCATGAGGGGCAGTGGAATGACTGAGTCACAGTCAGAATAATTCACTCACATCCCTCTCATCATTATTGCACATTCTTTCCTGGAGCCAAACATTACTCACATGTCTCTTTGGCCCACGTTAATATGAATGTCACCGATGGGCTGTTTTCTCTCTGCTGAGCTGAGGTGTGGTAAACAGGAAAACAAGATGAAAAGCATTTCAGTGATAGTTATGGAACCCTGTGGTTAAAGGGTCAATCCACATTTTCTAGTCATGGAACAAAGAAATGATGATCAAACTTGGAATTAACAAATTCTACCTCTGTCCACACCTCAGCTATTTCAAAGGGTTTTCTAGTGCTGCTTCAGTGAAGTCAACTTCCCCCTCCTACCCACAGGCATCTTTTTGCTGCCCCAGGCTCAGGAAGCAACTGAGCCCCATCCTCTTTTTTCAGACTCCCCTTCCTTTAGGCAAAAAGAACAGAAATCTCCTCCAACTAGCTCAGCAAAAAGCAGGCACTACATGGACTTCCCTGGTGGTCCAGTGCCTAAGACTGTGTTGCCAATGCAGGGGGCCCAGGTTTGATCCCTGATCAGGGAACTAGATCCTACATTTGCAACTAAAAAATCTGCATGCCATAAATAAGACCCAATATAGCCAAATAAATAAACATTTTTTTAAAAAGCCCAAACAGAGACTGTGTTGGAAGGAAAGTGGGGTTTCTCTCAGGAAGCTGAGCTAGTCAGGAGACAGGACATACTTGGGAGAGCTAGAGTTCCTTCTCTAAAGAGATACATTTTTAACAATTTAAGGAGACATGTGGGTAGGAGGGTCACTGAGCTCCTGTTGCCAGGTTAGGGGAAGAAGTATGATGTCAAGGAGTTTGACAGTAAGTCCAGCACCACCTGACACGGCATCATGGGAAGGAACAACTATAATTACGCGCACAAGAAGCCAAGACTTCCTCTACTTCTACCTGTGCCAAGTGGCCATTCTTCTGTTCAAATCTGGTTCAGGGCGTGGACTGTGCCCCACACACCCTGTTATCCGTCCGAACACAAGGACTGCAGGCTAAATTCCAAATACCCAAGACCTAAGAGAATGGCTCCATCTTTGAAATTTTATTGTCTTGTACAGGGCATTCTCTGTACTAGTTTGTTGTAGATATAAAACAGTTAGCAAGACAGCTTACATTTGCATTTAATCAGCATTTTCTATCCTTTACATCTCTGCCCCCAATTTTTTCTCTTTAAAATCCATTTTTTAAATGAAAAAAAAAATCACTGGAGTAATGTGTATTAAAAAAAACAACAATAGAAACCATCTAACAACTGACATGCCAATAGTCAAATCTGTGACTTGCAGAGAAGGTGGTCAAACAGTGGCACATGATATACCCATATCCACCCACCAGCACTTCAAGGCCTGCCCTCAACTGGGACCCAGGTTCATCAGACACTCAGGGTCAGGCTGACTAGTGCTCCCCAGGGCTATAGTGACTATGCTCTGGTCCCCAGAAATCAGCAAAGTACCTAGAATCTAGTTAGCTTCTCTCTCTGCTTTTCTCCACTGTTTCTAAAGAGCTTGCCACACCCTTCTCATTTTGCAGGGGGCAATTTTATGACTTCATGTACAAGTAGTCTTGCCCTATGAGTGCCCTGAAAATGGAAGACATAAGGCTTGTAGAGAGTGTAAAGGAAGCTCTCCATCATTAATTGCAGCACATACCAGTGTTGATGTGATGTGTTTTCTCACACTGGGAAGGTTGACTCCCATGCATCCATTTGGATTTAAGGATTTGTTTCTTCAAAACATGGGTGTAATTTTTCCAAGATCCTCCTAAAAATATTGAGTTGGCCTAAAGGTTTGTTTGGGATTTCCATAAGATCTTATGTAACAAACCTTTTGGCCAACTCAATATAAACAGAGAATGTTCATGAGTGGAGGAAAGCAGAGTAGTTGCGCTGCTGTCCACCAGGCAAGGAATATGGGGATAGTGTGAGAAGAGAGAGGACATGGAAGGGCAAGAAATCTGGCCTAAATGGTTGCTGCCACGAGGAAGATGGTCAGTGTCTAAGCATGACTTGCCACGTGCATATGTGCGTGCTCAGTCACTCCGTCACGCTCGAATCTTTGTGACTCCATCGACTGTAGCCCACCAGGCTCCTCTGTCCATGGGATTCTCCAGGCAAGAATACCAGAGTGGGTTGCCATTTCCTACTCCAGGGATCAAACTCGTGTCTCATGTATTGGCAAGCAAATTCTTTACCGCTGTGCCGCCTGGGAAGCCCATGTGAACAGGAAACACAGACCAATCTCATTTGAACCAACACCCCTGGAGCTCCAGGCAGCTTCCTTGAGGGGTAGGGGGCTTGTTAGGTACAACCACCATTTTTCCGGAGATGATATTTCATCTCTTGCACAAGGAGATTTTCTATTAAATTAATGGCCCTGGAAGGACAGCTAGTGGCCTTGACCCGCCAGCCATGGAGCTGTCAATCCTGGACCCACCTATCGTCTTTGTCAGGTTTTCCTATGGGAGTGTTTGCCCCAACCCTGCATAGAAATAGGGCACTGGCTTTGGCCAGTCTATCAGAGTTGAGAAAATAAATGAAAAAGAAAAAAGGAGAACAGAAAAACCAGGGAAGGGAGAAGAGCCCAGATGAACTTCCTTTCAAGATCCCCTCTGTGGACTTCCCTGGGGGCCCAGTGGTTAAGACTCCACGCTTCCTTTGCAGGGGGCACAGGTTTGATCCCTGGTTGGGGAACTAAGATCCCACATGCTGTAGGACAAGGTCAGAAAACGAAATAAGACCAAAAGACTCCCTCCATGCCAGGCACATGCTTTCCATCGGGCCTGAGAATCCACTATTCTTTCTGACAACACGAGGGCTGGTATACTGTGCCCTTCAGACTAGAGAGGAAAGAGAGGCTCAAGGGGTTAAATGACCTGCTCATGGACACACAGTTGACTAGTGGCAGTGCCAAGATTCAACCCTGAGGCTCTCTGCCTTTAAAGCTCATGAGCACTCATCACTGTCCCCACTGCTGGGGATTATCTTATTTTCCTTATCTGGCTGTCAAGGAGTAATTACCCCGCAATTCCCTCCTGTCTCATTCTTTCCATTACCATCACCCTCACACGTTCACACAGATCAGGCTCTGTCAGCTCGTGGTCAGCCGACGGCTGCCCCATGTTGGTCCCTGAGGCCAACAGACCACCCGTGCATCCCAGTTACTCTGCCCATATGGTGGCCCCGGCTGTTCCATGACCTCCTGCTCGCACTCACTTTTGCTCTGGTCCCAACTCCACTGGTATCCTAATGGTCAAAGAACACAGCTACAGAGACAAGAAACACACAGTGACCAAAACTGTCAGAACCGCCTGCCCTGAAATTCATGGGCACTAAGGGGCAATCCCACAGTGGGCTGGAGGACAGAACATGCAGCGAGGAGAGGGCCTGGAGCCCAGCAAGTCTGCCCTCCCAGCCCCCTCTGCTGCCTTCCTCCCTGTGGCTGGTGCCTGCTTAGCCTGCGTGGGAGAGGACCCCGGCCCCGGCGCCCCCTAGAGGCCACTGAGCACAACAACCCTTATTCAATCCAGGAAATTACTGTCTGTAGGGGGTTCTTCAGCCTGGTTGCCCTAATAGCTCCAGCGACAGGGACAGTACCACCTCTTTCCACTGCCAGACAGCCCTCAATCATCAGAAAGACCACACCAATATTTTCATGCATTTCTAGTCCTGATCTTCTTACCCAGATTTATGAAAATGACTTCATTTTCCCATAGGTCTTCTTCTGTATTTAATTTTTTTAAGCAAAAACAGTCTTTTTTTTTTTTTTCAGCTGTGCCAGGTCTTAGTAGTGGCATGTGGGAGCTGGTTTCCTGACCAGGGATCGAACCCAGCCCCCCTGCCTTGGGAGCACGGAACCTTAAGCACTGAACTACCAGGGGTGTCCCAGATCTTCTCCTACACTCATCAATCATTGCAAGACCGTACATTTCCATCCATGACATTCCACCTTGATGACATCAGGCAGCTGTTCCACCTTGCTGAAATTATTTTGGGCCCTAATTCTACCATCAAACTCACTATCATTTGTCTTTCTATAAATCTCAAATTTGATTAAGACATATAGTGTGAATCTGAGTCACTGATATGAACATTGAACATGACTGTTAAAGACCAAAGCTTTTCAGAATGTATTTAGAAGCTTTCTTCCAGTCTGTCACCCACTCTTCAATCAATGTTTTAGATTCCATCTTTTAAAAAGTCACAGATTGCTCTCTCTAACTCAATCAGCATTTCTTCATTTTATAAATTTAATGGCTCTTTATAGTCCAGATATACCATACCTGCTATATACATACCCCCAATCTGATCAACCAATAGTTCCATTGGAAGGGAAAATAAAAGATCTCTGGGTATGATTTACAGCGAGCCACTGCTGGCTCTTGGTGAATTTCTACTTGCTTAACTAAGAATTCATAAAACATTCACTTAATTCCCTAGAGAGTCTCTAGATTCTACCTTCTTTCCTTTTTTTTTTTTTTTAAAGTCTTTATTTACTACAATACTGCTTTTGTTTTATGTTTTGGTTTTTTGGCCAAAATGTATGTAGGATCTTATCTCCCTGACCCAGAATCTAATCCAAACCCCTTGCGTTGAAAGATGAAGTCCTAACCACTGGGCTGCCAGGTTAAGTCCTGATTCTATCTCCTTTCCTTTTTTGACAATTAGGGCAGTGTTTTCTTTCTTTCTTTCTTTCTTTTCTTAGGTTGGAATTGCTTTTATTGGGGTGAGCATGGCAGGCCCACCATGGTCAGCTTAGTGTTCTGCCCTCCAAGGCAGCCAAAGCCAGGCTTCTCCACCTGCCACCTACATGGGTTAGTGGAACATGCAGAGCTCAATCAGAGGGTGGAGGCAGGGGGTCAGGGGGGAGCTGCCAGGACCTGGGGCTGATGGAACAGGAGCAGATGGCACCGGCTGGCTGCTTTGGCCGGCATGGACTGCCCAGGCAGTGTCCCAGGCCAACATGGGGACTGAGAATCTCCCTGAGGGAGGCAGGCAGCACCTGGGGGCCCACAGGCCTTGGGGGATGCTGGGCCCATGGTGGGCAGAGGCCTGCAGGATCCCAGTCATACCTGGCCAACATGCCTGAGAGCTGGGCAGTGGCAAGACTTTCACCAGGAGGGAGGCAGCTCCCACCCCAGGTCTGGGTGCTCGGGGCCTGGGGTGTGAAGGGGGACACAGAAGGCACTTACTAGGGAGCTGAGGCTGGAAGGCTGAAGCCAGAGGCCTGGGGATGGGGGCCCTGGCCCAGGCTGGCTGGGTCTAGAGCAGTGTTTTCTTACCTTGAGCCTTTCCATACTTCCTGTTTTTCATGATTCCTCAGAGATGACTGATAGGCATTCTAGTCCATTTACCTGCAATTTGACTGAACCAGGATATGGACTTATTCAAAACAAGTGTTTGGTTTTTTTTTCCCATTCCTTCCCCTACCTTGGGCTTCCATTTCCTGGTCCCCATGTTTTGCATTGTGTGGATCATTAACCTTGATAGAATGGCAAGGTTAAAAAGCAGGTGTGTTTTCTCTTTGTCACTTGTAAGCATGATATCATCTACCCCACACAGGCTCCTGCCTTTGTAGTTCTTCCTGCCCTGAACCAAAGAAAAGCAGTCATTATTCTTGTTCTTCAAGCCCAAGTTCACCCTGCCCTTTATTCATCCTGTTTCTATCTTTACAAATTTATTCATTCATTCACCCACCGGATGAACTTTTGTTAGGAAATCTATATCTTGTTCCCCAAATAAGATAATTAATTACATCCTATTGCCGCATTCCTCTTTTGCCAAGTTTTGGTACTTGCGTGCATTATTTGTTTCTTTACACATCTCCTCAACACCCAGATTATCAGATGTCACTTCTTTGGATATAATTGATGTTGGGGGAAGGGTGGGAGAGAAAAAAAGAATTGTAGTCCATATAGCAGATCAGGAGTAAAGGTATTTACAATGCATCTTGGGGAGAGATTGAAAACGACAAGGTGTTCTCTGGTGGTCAGTGGTTAAGAATCGACCAGCCATTGCAGAGGACACGGGTGCAATCCCTGCTCTGGGAAGATTCCACATGTCATGGGGCAACTGAGCCAGTACGCCACAACGACTGAAGCCCACACACCCTAGAGCCTGTGCTTTGCAAGAAGAGAAGCCACCACAACGAGAAGCCTGTGTACCACAAGTAGAGAGGAGGCCCCGCTCGCCACAACTAGAGAAAGTCAGCAGGCAGTGACAAAGAGCCAGTGCAACCAACACTGATAAATAAATAAAATTTTAAAAACTGAAACAAGACAACGAAAGTAAACCCTGGTATTTTAACCACATCCTCCATTTCTGAGAAGGAGGAGAGTTCAGTTCAATTCAGTTCAGTCGCTCAGTCATGTCCGACTTTGCGACAGGCTTCCCTGTCCATCACCAACTCCCGGAGTTCACTCAGACTCACGTCCATCGAGTCAGTGATGCCATCCAGCCATCTCATCCTCTGTCATCCCCTTCTCCTCCTGCCCTCAATCCCTCCCAGCATCAGAGTCTTTTCCAATGAGTCAACTCTTCGCATGAGGTGGCCAAAGTACTGGAGTTCCAGCTTTAGCACCATTCCTTCCAAAGAAATCTCAGGGTTGATCTCCTTCAGAATGGACTGGTTGGATCTCCTTGCAGTCCAAGGGACTCTCAAGAGTCTTCTCCAACACCACAGTTCAAAAGCATCAATTCTTTGGCGCTCAGCCTTCTTCACAGTCCAACTCTCACATCCATACATGACCACAGGAAAAACCATAGCCTTGACTAGACGGACCTTTGTTGGCAAAGTAATGTCTCTGCTTTTGAATATACTATCTAGGTTGGTCATAACTTTTCTTCCAAGGAGTAAGCGTCTTTTAATTTCATGGCTGCAGTCACCATCTGCAGTGATTTTGGAGCCCCCAAAAATGAAGCCTGACACTGTTTCCACTGTTTCCCCATCTATTTCCCATGAAGTGATGGGACCGGATGCCATGATCTTCATTTTCTGAATGTTGAGCTTTAGGCCAACTTTTTCACTCTCCTCTTTCACTTTCATCAAGAGGTTTTTTAGTTCCTCTTCACTTTCTGCCTTAAGGGTGGTGTCATCTGCATATCTGAGGTTATTGATATTTCTCCCGGCAATCTTGATTCCAGCTTGTGCCTCTTCGAGCCCAGCGTTTCTCATGATGTACTCTGCATAGAAGTTAAATAAGCAGGGTGACAATATACAGCCTTGACGTACTCCTTTCCCGATTTGGAACCAGTCTGTTGTTCCATGTCCAGTTCTAACTGCTGCTTCCTGACCTGCATACAGATTTCTCAAGAGGCAGGTCAGGTGGTCTGGTATTTCCATCTCTTTCAGAATTTTCCACAGTTTATTGTGATCCACACAGTCAAAGGCTTTGGCATAGTCAATAAAGCAGAAATAGATGTTTTCCTGGAACTCTGTTGCTTTTTTGATGATCCAGCGGATGTTGGCAATTTGATCTCTGGTTCCTCTGCCTTTTCTAAAACCAGCTTGAACATCAGGAAGTTCACAGTTCACGTATTGCTGAAGCCTGGCTTGGAGAATTTTGAACATTACTTTACTAGCATGTGAGATGAGAGGAGAGTTAAGGCATGCATTTAAGTGGGTTTCTTTGGGGACAAGGTGGGAGCTGATGACAAGAACCACCAGTTTCAAGTCATAAAATCAGACAAGGAAAACAAAATATCTTTAGGCATGCATATAAATGTTCACATCAGCTTCTCGCTTAAACTGCAAGGGAGGCAGATTCTGAAACATTTCTAAGGAATTATTACTTAATATGTATAAAAATATTACCAATGGTTTAGTAATGGTATAGTTCCTGTTATTTTAGTTAGTTAAGCATAAAAATTAAAATAAGGGTTTTTGGTGGATCTGTGACCTTAGTGTCTCCAATTCTATGTTTCACTTAAGACCTTAAGTTATTTATTTAAATTGGTTAAATATTTAATAAACAGAATAGAAAAAAAATAGTTTTCCTTTCTAAAGAGCAAGAAAAATTTCCTTTCTTTGCATTAAAAAGATACATTTTACTATCCAAATATTTGTATATCTTTCCAGGGAAATGAAATCTGGCAAGATTTATGCCTTTCATATAATGAAGATCATAATATTTAAAAAGTGCATTTACTATGAAAGTAAGTAACTTTCTCAATTCGTGTCCCAATTGAGACAATTATGTCAATAGAGACAATAGTGTCCCAATTTCTCAATTAGTGTCTCGATTGTCTCAAAAGTACAATAAGGATGCACTTTCACAGTCCAATATAGAACTCAAAATGTTTTACAGCCCAATAATAAATATAAGTTTCTAATTTGAATGAAGTCTAAAATATGCAGGCCAGGACTCTGACCATACAAAAGGATAACGCTCAGAGAGAGCTCACAGTTCAGAATCATCCCACTGGTTTTAGATTCACAGCAATTTGGGGGGGCAGTAATTAGATTTAACAGTATTATCATTCTAATGAACAAGTTAAATCAGAGAGCTCTCGATTTTGGAACTCCAGTATTAATCAACTATAAGTAAGTGTTAGCCTGTATGTATCACCAACGACTGAGATGTTTCTTTCTAATGAATTGACTATTACATTTCCTAAGTTCTGAAAGGCCAACAGACCAAAGAAAGAGACTTCTCTAGATTTCTGCTTGAAACCAACAGCTTCAGCAAACTGCTAGCCTTGATTCAGGACCCAGGGCTCTAAGATATTTACCTGTAAGATTCTCTCATCTCATCCCATCCTGTCACATCCACGGGGTTTCGACACCGAGTCCTTGTGTGTAAGAAGTTACCCATGAAACCATAGTGAAGTGAAGCCCAGTGAGTGAAGAAGCTTCTTGGGGCAGCAGCAATTGAAACTGACCTTCAAGGCTGAGTTGGAGATGAAAGGGTGTTCTGAACAGAAGCTCTGACTTGTGCTAAGGCATGTACGGTGACCCATATGCCACGGAAACACCAAGAACTGACTGAGGGAAGAAGCAGAAGGGAAGTCCGGCCAGCAGAATCGGGCCCTTGACTGAAGGGCCTGAAACGTCCCAGCAGCAAGCCCAGAATTTCTCCTGAAAGGAAAGGGGAATTAACATGAGTTGTGTCATAATCTGACATGTGATTTCAAAAGACAAGGAAGGGGACTTCCCTGGTGGTCCAGGAGCTAGGACTCCACGCTCCCAATGCAAGGGGGCTGGGTTCAATCCACGGTCAGAGAACTAGATAGATCCCCCACGCCAAAACTAAGAGTTTCCATGCCACAACTTAAGATCCCACAAGCAGCAACCAAGATCCCATATATGCCACACCAAGCTCCCGCGTGCTGCAACTAAGAATCGGTGCAGTCATACACATATACGCATGCACACACACACATGCACACACACATGCACACACACACATGCACACACACAAAGAGAGGGCAGGAGACAGTTTGCAACATGAGTTCTCTGGGAAGTGACTGTGGGAGGCTCTGTGTTCTGTTTTGCCTCTCTTACCTCTTTCATGTATTATCTTTAAGATAACATTGACAGTGTGTTAGGCTAGGCCATGAAACAGGAATTTATTCAGTTCTGTCTCTGGAAGGCCATGAATCACTCTTCCTGGCTGCAGTTCCTCTGTCTGTTAAATCAGACCACAGCACCTCCCTGACTACCCCTTGGCCAAGAAGAGCTACCATATTTTTAATATCTTAGTTGTATGCAGGCAGGGTACACAGGCAGTATCCCATTTAGCCCTTCTATCAACCTTACCAGGGATAAACTATTACTATCCCCACTATACAGATGAAGAAACCGAGGCTCAGGAAGGCCATGTGACATCCTTAGATCTTATAGGTGGAAGTGGCATAAGCAGGAGGGTTCTTTGCTGATCTTCCCAGTAAGTCAAGGGGCGATGGTTATAAGGCTTCCCACCTCCACTGGATTCAAGGTGCTACTGTGGTTATAGGAAGCAAGAGGAAGACTACTTTCTCCCCTCAAAGCTTCCACCTTTTGCACAATGTACTTCCTTTCTCTCACCTACCAAGGTGGTGCTGTCATTTTGTGTTTAGGATATGGGGTTACTGATTTTAATTGCAGACCCTCCCCCATCCCGCCACCCCCACCCCCCGATTTTAATTGCAGGGCCAGACTGAGCTGGCCCTGACTGCTGGCATGGTTCTCTGCCAGCCAGTGATGCTCAAGAGATGGATTCTCCAGCATCCATCAGGCCAGTTTCAGGGATTAGGAACACAGCAGCCCTCCTTGCCTAGGCCTCTCTACAATTCAACAGTTTGGGAGACATAACTCAGCTCAGGCCTTCAGCAATACGGTGACCCTGTTTGGCTTCTCACTTACTCATCACACCAACGATTCAGAAACGCGCTGTTCTTATGGTAATTCATGTTTGTGCTGTTGTGTACAGGTGTTGGCCGTGACTTCCTGTTAGTGCACTGCTTTTATTTTTGCCTGAGCTGGGATTAAATGATTTCACTTATAAACAAAAGTGGAACCACAAGTCCCTGGGCACCCTGAAGCAGAACTGGTCAGATGGTTTTGAATTTATGATGTTTTCCTTTGATGAAAAATAAGGCAACATTATAACATAATTAAGAGGTGGCTGTGGTGAGATGGGAAGAATATTAAGATGTGAGGTCAGGAAATCAAGTTTCCTCCCCTCCTTTCTGCTGAATTTGAAGTTATCTGTGATAATTGCTACTTCACATTATATGTATAACTGAATCACTTTGCTGTACACCTGAGATGAATGCAAGATTATAAATCAACTATACTCCAATAAAATTTTAAGAAGTAAGTGTAAAAAAAGATAAAGTTCATACACCATAAAATTCACCCTATAAAACGGTACAATTCAGTGGTTTTTAGTATATCCTGAAAGTTGTGGAACCATCACCCCTCTCTCATTCTAAAACATTTTTCTCATCCCAGAATGTAACTGCACACCCAGTGGCTGGCACTCTCCATGCCCTCTACTGTGTGCCAACACCACCTAGACTTGCTTGACCCCTCACCTTCTCTTTCCGGCCTCCTGCTAAATCAGAGTCCCCAAATCCCCCAGTCATCACCAGCCAGGTCACCAGAGATGAAGTCCCTCTGACTGATAGGGCAAGAAGTGTCGCTCGAGGAACTCACCCACATTTCCTGCCTCCTGTGTGACTCCTATTAAAGGGAAAACTTATTCCCCAGTCCGGGTTTTCATCCATAGCAGGGAATTCGTGCTCTAAGCCAGAAAAGATGTAATGTGTAAGAGACACCTCTCTGATGCCACCTTCTCTCCTCCCTTAGGGAGGAGACTCAGCATCACTTTTTAAAAAATGTATGTATGAGGGACTTGTATGTGGTTAAGACTTCACCTTCCAATGCAGGGGGTATAGGTTCGATCCCTGATCAGGGAGCCAAGATCCCACATGCCTCATGGCCAAAACAGCAAACATAAAACAGAAGGAATATTGTAAAAAATTCAATAAAGACTTTAAAAATGGTTCACATCAAAAAATATATGTATGCGTGATGTGATGTGGTATGGAATGATGTGAGATGTTATAATATAGTATATCAGTTCAGTACAGTTCAGTCACTCAGTCATGTCCGACTCTTTGCAACCCCATGGACTGCACCACACCAGGCCTCCCTGTCCATCAGCAACCCCCAGAGCTTGCTCAAACTCAGGTCCATCGGGTTGGTGATGCCGTCCAACCATCTCATATAGCATGTATTATGTAGTATATACTTATGTCTTTGTTTCTGTCTGTTCCTCCAGTAAAATGTAGTATCCAAGAGAAGAGAGCTAGCCCCACCTCCAGTGCCTAGAACTGTACCTGAACAATAAGATGCTGTATAAAAATGTCTTAAGTAAACAGAGGAGATTCATGACAATGGGAAAGCGGCATGAGGTCAGAGGCCAAAACTGAACACAGAAAATTTGCCACTAATATGAGAGGACCTGAATACTGAGACTCAACATTTCTTTCAAAATAATATTTTTATCATGTTTTAAGATTTAGCACAACAGGACCATTGTTTGGTGAGCCCAGCCCTGTAGTCAGAGTTGGCTGCTTCAGCCTCCGGGCTTCTCTTCTATTCTCAGGACTTAGCTTCTAGTCCTGCCCACCCATGCTCAGCTGGACAAAGAACCCCCTCTCTGGGGGCCATGCCAGCGTGTGGGCTCAGAGCAGGCATCCTGGGTTTTCTTCCCAGTACTGTTGCAGGAAGGCGGACCCCTTCCAGGGCCCGAAACTAGGCTCTTGTCTAACACTCAGAAATGAATTGTCTGAGGAGACACATGTGCTGACAAAGCAAGGGATTTTATTGGGAAAGGGCACCCAGGTGGAGAGCAGTAGGGTAAGGGAACCCAGAAGAACTGTTCATTTCTCTTCCTTCCAGACAGAGCACTCCTCCAACATAACGTCAAACAATCTTTGAAGGGGCTCTAGACTGTTATCCTGCCCACAGCGCCCACGCACCTCCATTCACTCCAGCCCCCTCCCTCATACTGTTCCCTGCAGCGTGCCATTTCTCCTAATTCCGATCTTGCTCCTGACTCCATGGTGGCCTGAAGCGTTAAGAGCTATTAACACCACTGGGTAAAAAAAATATTGAGATTTGTTTTAGCCAACTTTCCTCTGTAAGAGTCCAATCTACATTTGATATAATCCAAGGGCATCGCAGGCTCAGCCTCAAGTTTCATTTCAGTGGCTCTTAGAGGAGCGATTGCACAATTCACACCAAGTCTTTGACCCAAAAACACCTTTGTCTCTCGGCATCCACAGTAACTTAAATCCAAACATAAAAAGAGAAAATAAAGGCCATATGGAAAGAAACTGGGTCAGCGTCTCTCAGCGGTGTTCATTCAACAAAGGATTTGGGTCAATGATATTTTGCCATGGTCCGCATTGGAACAGAGCCTTTCATTAGCCGCAAAGCTCCAAGCAAACTTGATTTTCTTGACCTCTCTGAATGCATTTCCTCTTATCCCTGGCAAAGAAAGTGGAAAAACACTTTTAGAAGTCAGTCTACCAATTTTAGCCTTAACAGGTTAAGTGACCTACTTGACCCTAGGTTTCATTGTCCACCAATTGCCAAAGGGCATCTGGATGGTAGGTTTGCAGCCACCCTGAGGTTTTTATAGCCTAGAATTTTGGAGCCTCTTTATCTTTTTCCCTTAAGGAAACAGCAGAACAATAACCAGAGTGTGTTTAACAATGAAAGAATGAGGGGAAGCAAATTTGATTTTAAGACCATGACGTCAAACAGGGTAAAGCATCAATTTGGTCTTGCAGGTTTAAGCCTACAGAGTTCACGTAGGTTTGAACCTACAGGGTTCCCACAGTGTCAGTGAACTCCTTGACACTGGCCGTTCAGACACACAAGGAGAGGCCAGTAGACTGGGAAGTGTATTTGGCCCTCAGGTAAATATGCAAAGCAATCTGTTCCTGAGATGTGGTCATGGCAAACATTGCTTTGTGACATTAGTTTTATGGCAGGCAGCAACACTCATTATCAGTTCAGTTAAGTTCAGTTGCTCAGTCATGTCCAACTCTTTGCAACCCCATGAATCGCACCACGCCAGGCCTCCCTGTCCATCACCAACTCTTGGAGTTCACTCAAACTCATATCCATCAAGTCGGTGATGCCATCCAGCCACCTCATCCTCTGTCGTCCCCTTCTCCTCCTGCTCCCAATCCCTCCCAGCATCAGTCTTTTCCAATGAGTCAACTCTTCGCATGAGGTGGCCAAAATACTGGAGTTTCAGCTTTAGCATCATTCTTTCCAAAGAAATCCCAGGGCTGATCTCCTTCAGAATGGACTGGTTGGATCTCCTTGTAATCCAAGGGACTCTCAAGAGTCTTCTCCAACACCACAGTTCAAAAGCATCAATTCTTCGGCCCTCAGCTTTCTTCACAATCCAACTCTCACATCCATACATGACCACTGGAAAAACAATAGCCTTGACTAGATGGACCTTTGTTGGCAAAGTAATGTCTCTGCTTTTGAATATGCTATCTAGGTTCGTCATAACTTTTCTTCCAAGGAGTAAGCGTCTTTTAATTTCATGGCTGCAGTCACCATCTGCAGTGATTTTGAAGCCCAAAAATAAAGTCTGACACGGTTTCCACTGTTTCCCCATCTATTTCCCATGAAGTGATGGGACTGGATGCCATGATCTTCATTTTCTGAATGTTGAGCTTTAAGCCAACTTTTTCACTCTCCTCTTTCACTTTCATCAAGAGGCTTTTTAGTTCCTCTTCACCTTCTGCCATAAGGGTGGTGTCATCTACATATCTGAGGTTATTGGCAATCTTGATTCCAGCTTGTGCTTCTTCCAGCCCAGCATTTCTCATGATGTACTCTGCATAGAAGTTAAATAAGCAGGGTGACAATACACAGCCTTGATGTACTCCTTTTCCCATTTGGAACCAGTCTGTTGTTCCATGTCCAGTTCTAACTGTTGCTTCCTGACCTGCATATAGGTTTCTCAAGAGACAGGTCAGGTGGTCTGGTATTCCCATCTCTTTCAGAATTTTCAGTCTACCAACTTTAGCCTTAACAAGTTGAGTGACCTACTTGACCCTAGGTTTCATTGTCCACCAATTGCCAAAGGGCATCTGGATGGTGGGTTTGCAGCTACCCTGAGGTTTTCTTATAGCCTAGAATTTTAGAGCCTCTTTATCTTTTTCCCTTAATGAAACAGCAGAACAATAACCAGAGTGTGTTTAACAATGAAAGAATGAGGGTAAGCAAATTTGATTTTAAGACCATGATGTCAAACAGGGTAAAGCATCAATTTGGTCTTGCAGGTTTAAGCCTACAGAGTTCACATAGGTTTGAACCTATAGGGTTCCCACAGTGTCAGTGAACTCGTTGACATTGGCCATTCAGACACACAAGGAGAGGCCAGCAGACTAGGAAGTGTATTTGGCCCTCAGGTAAATATGCAAAGCAATCTGTTCCTGAGATGTGGTCATGGCAAACATTGCTTTGTGACATTAGTTTTATGGCAGGCAGCAACATTCACTGTGGCCTCCCCTTAAAAAAAAACCCATATAATTATTCATGCTAAGGTGCTCTAGTCATGTCTGACTCTTTGTGACACCATGGACTGCATGGACAGCTCCTCTGTCCATGGGGATTCTCCAGGCAAGGATACTGGAGTGGGTTGCCATGACCTCCTCCAGGAGAATCTTCCCAACCCAAGGATCCAACCTATGTCTCTTATGTCTCCTGCATTTGCAGGCAGGTTCTTTACCACTAGTGCCACCTGGGAAGCCCATATGACTATTAGGAGTAATTTATAACAGAGTAAATTTAAGTCCACATAAATCTCATCACCCCAAAATGCAACTTCTAGCCTGCCAGTATGGTTACTAACATTTTTCAGAATCTCAGGGTTGTTGAGGTGAGAAATAGAGTATTTTCTGCCATATCAATAAACAAAGATGTCATAGCTATCAATGATTCTGGCCCTCCAAATATGAATTTCTGAGCATTGAGAATGCATAGGAAGACAATGCCCACTCTCTGGCGATCATCAGGTTGCCTCCACTCCCTACCACAAGCAACTGAGACCCAGGATACTGGCCCCAGATAACTGAGATGCATAGGAAGGAATGATTTCAGCAAGCCCAAACTCTTCCCATACATAGAAAAGTGCTAAATTCCTTAAGTCTAAGATAACTGGTTTTCCTTAATTAACAATAATCTTTTGATGTTCAGACTACCTGCCCCTTGTTGCAAACTTCTATGTAACCTGACTGCTCCCACCTCCCACTGCCACCACCTCCTTGGAAAAGTTCTCTCAGGGTCACTTGAGACGCTGTCTCCTGGGCTTGCAGTCCTAAAAATTCTCAGTAATTAAAACACAAACTCTCAACTTTTAGCTTGACTGTTTTCTTTAGTCGACAGAGGTTAATTTTTCCTCGAAGATTCAGGTCAAGCAGTCTTCCTGATTTCCATTCCCCTGCGTAGAACTGACCACTTGTTCCCCATGGTACCCTGAACATGTCTTTACTGAAATGAAATTGTTGATGCACCCAGTTTTGTCCATGTCTTTCTTGTAGGAATTCTTTCTCTTTCTCTCTGCCCCAGGGTAGAGAGGAATCTCTTCCTCCATACAATCTCATTTCTACTAAATATAATGTTTGTTGAATTAGTAAACAAAGGTTTTTGGAACGGTGTGGAATGCGTGATTTCTGCAGTCATCTTAAATGTTTCCATCATCCAAACCACCACCAACGGCCAAGACTGAAAAGAGTTCAAGTGTAGACAATAATAACTTCCCATTTCTCATTTTCTTCAGCCCCCAAATTTACTTCCAGCTACCCTTTTCCTTCCAAGAGCATTTATTTTTTAGATCCTTTTAAGATTTTGTATTCTATAAGGCTATAAAGCATACAATCATGGATACAGTCAACAAGGCAACAAGAGACTCTGTTTTTGTTCAGACTCTGACACTAATCACCTGGTCACACTAGAAAGGTCACTTCCTTAACTAAGGGTGGCAGATGGGTTTCATTTCAAGGATCCACACCAATCAGTTGGTAGTGATCACATAAGATACCTTGTTGGAGGACTCAGACTCCTGAGTTCTGTGGGAAAGAATTTCAGAATTGATTAGTGGTTATCTGCCATGGTGGAAAATAGCCTAGGTATTTACCATCCTCACAGAAATGTTCTCAACCATCTCTTTCAAGCTCTAAACTTCTGATTTATTTTTTAGTCATTCATAGACCACCCAGGACCTTTTAACATTCCTCATACACATGTTATATACAACCAGGATGCATTCAGTGTTTACTGGATCCTGGTACTACATAAGGCACTTTGCTTACATTATGTCATTTTATTCCCACGACAATGCTAGGGGGCCCATGATACTATTATTCACATTATGTAGAATGAGGAAACAGACCCAAAGAAATTAAGCAGCTTGCAAGATCACAGGGCCATAATCAGGATTCACACACTGAGAGCCCCTCTCAAGAAACTGTGTTCTTAATCACTATGTTGAGGTGGCCTTTCTACTTTAGCTTTTTTCTCAACCAAAGACTAAAAGTCTGCAATAGGGAAAAATACAATAAGCCTGTTCAGAGATTAGGAAACTGCTTGTGTTCTACTGACAGGTAATCATTTGCAACCTCAAGTAATACAAGGCTGTACAAATATTGACTGCTTCTGAATCACTGATACTACAGGCAAGCTGTTAGTAATGCATACATAAGTCCTTGGAAAAATTAAGACCCATATCATTTGCAGGGCTTCACCAGTGGCTCAGATGGTAAAGAATCTGGGTTCAATCCCTGGATTGGGAAGATCCCCTGGAGAAGGGAATGGCTACCCAATCCAGTATTCTGGCTTGGAGAATTTCATGGACAGAGGAGCCTGGTGGGCTACAGTCCATGGGGTTTCAAAGGGTCAGACATGACTGAGCAACTTTCATGCTCAAACAATCATTTTGCAGAAGCACTAGTGAGTAAAAGAAGTTGTGATATTTTAGGTAAAATGAAACAGGAAATCACTCCTTATCTCACTTTTCTACCCGGAGAGAAGGTTAAGAACTTCACTTGGAGCCTTGATGTGTGTGCTCAGACACTCGGTCGAGCACACCCGGTCATGTCTGACTCTTTGCAACCCCACGGACTCTAGCCCACCAGGCTCCTCTGTCCATGAAATTCTCCAAGCCAGAATACTAGAGTAGGCTGCCATTTCCTTCTCCAGGGATCTTCCTGACCGATAGGGCCTTGATGCTCATTGGCAATTCTTTCAGCAGCTTCCTTGACAT
Source organism: Ovis canadensis (assembly GCF_042477335.2). Classification (NCBI taxonomy): domain Eukaryota; kingdom Metazoa; phylum Chordata; class Mammalia; order Artiodactyla; family Bovidae; genus Ovis; species Ovis canadensis. Next base: position 58,383,036 of record NC_091251.1, on the reverse strand, counting down.
ACTATCCTCAGCCTTTCTCTGTTCCACACTTCCTGATGCTCAGCAGCTGATCTCCTTTCTAATTTGCTCACTTTATTCCTTGTCCTTTAGACCAAGTAGACCCACCCATACATTAAGACCCTGTCAATCAATCCATCAAGGCAAGCCTTACCTGTCAGCTGCTTCTCTTGGCTCAGCTCGAAAAAGGATTCACACAATTTAGCACAATGAGTTACCAGGATGGATATAAAGGAACACTTCCCTCAAATTCAGTGGACCAATAGATGGGACGTGGGGCCTGGTCACATTTCCTTTATTTGAAACCTGAGGAACACCCTCCCCCAACCTGCCAAGTTTAGGAAAAGGCATTCCCACTGGTACCCAGTGTGTGAAAGGATGTGTGTACCACTTCCTAGAGAAAGATGCTACCTTTTGTTGTATTTCGCACATTTGCTCCTGTCTTTAAAGATTCATTATTACTACATTCACTCCTCTCTATCCAAGTTTAAACTTTGTGTCACCTATGCTCTGGACCTCATCCTTTTTTTTCCAAAGGTTTTTTTATAGTGGTAAAAGTTCCATAATATGAAACATTCTATTTTAGCCATCGTTAACTGTACAGTTCAGTGGCACTAAGTACATTCACACTGTTGTACACCATTATCCATCTCCTGGATTTTTCACCTTCCTAATCTGAAACTCTGTCCCCTTAAACACTAACTCCCCATTCCCCTCCCCACCCCACTCCCACCCTCTGGACCCAGCACCTACCAATGTACTTTCTGACCCTATGAATTTGACTATTCTAGGTACCTTGTATAAGTGGAATCAAACAGGATTTGTCTGCACCTAAATCAGGGGCTTTCCAGGTGGCACAGTAATAAAGAATCTGCCTGCCAATGCAGGAGACGCGGGAGACATGGATTTGATCCCTAGGTCAGGAAGGTCCCTTGGAATAGGAAATGGAAACCACTCCAGTATTCTCGCCTGGGAAATTCCATGGACAGAGCAGCCTGGTGGGCTACGTCCATGAAGCATGCATGTGAAACAGGTATATTGGAATGCATTTTTAAGGTTAACTTAATATATTGGATCTCATTCTTTAAAAGAAATTGCCTCCCTCCTGAATTGGGGGTTTTAAATTAATTTCCAATTATTCATTAATGATTCTAATGGATTTTTCATTTAAGAAATGAAGATATTACAGATAAGGCTAAAGTCAGGGAGGTAGCTGAGAATAAGAATTTTAAAGGAGGGGACTGGGAATGATAGCTTACGTGGTCACTGAAGCTGTGGCCATTGATGATATTTGGGAGACAATCTTCTCCCCTGTCTTCAATTTAGTTCAGTTCAGTTATTCAGTCATGTCTGAATCTTCATGACCCCATGGACGACACCATGCCAGGCCTCCCTGTCCATCACCAACTCCTGGAGTATACTCAAACTCATCTCCATTGAGTCCGTGATTCCATACAACCATCTCATCCTCTGACATCCCCTTCTACTCCTGCCCTCAATCTTTCCCAGCATCAGGGTCTTTTCAAATGAGTCAGCTCTTCGCATCAGGTGGCCAAAGTATTGGAGTTTCAGCTTCAACATCAGTCCTTCCAATGAACACTCAGGACTGATCTCCTTTAGGATGGACGGGTTGGATCTCCTTGCAGTCCAAGGGACTGTCAAGAGTCTTCTCCAATATTACAGTTCAAAAGCATCAATTCTGCAGTGCTCAGCTTTCTTATAGTTCAACTCTCACATCCATACATGACCAATGGAAAAACCATAGCCTTGACTAGATGGACCTTTGTTGTTAAAGTAATATCTCTGCTTTTTAATATGCTGTCTGAGGTTGCTCATAACTTTCTTTCCAAGGAGTAAGCATCTTATAATTCCATGGCTGCAGTCACCATCTGAGCTGATTTTGGAGCCCCAAAAACTAAAGTCAGCCACTGTTTCCACTGTTTCTCCATCTATTTCCATGAAGTGATGGGACAGGTTGCCACAATCTTAGTTTTTTGAATGTTGAGCTTTAAGCCAACGTTTTCACTCTCCTCTTTCATTTTCATCAAGAGGCTTTTTAGTTCTTCTTCACTTTCTTCCATAAGGGTGGTGTCATCTGCATATCTGAAGTTATTGATATTTTTCCCAGCAATCTTGATTCCAGCTTGTGCTTCATCCAGTCCAGCATTTCTCATGATGTACTCGGCATAGAAGTTAAATAAGCACAGTGACAATATACAGCCTTGATGTACTCCTTTCCCGATTTGGAACCAGTCTGTTGTTCCATGTCCAGTTCTAACTGTTGCTTCTTGACCTGCATACAGATTTCTCATGAGGCAGGTCAGGTGGTCTGGTATTCTCATCTCTTTCAGAATTTTCCACATTTTGTTGTGATCCACACAGTCACAGGCTTTGGCATAGTTAATAAAGCAGAAATAGATGTCTTTCTGGAACTCTCTTGCTTTTTTGATGATCCAGCAGATGTTGGCAATTTGATCTCTGGTTCCTCTGCCTTTTCTAAAACCAGCTTGAACATCTGGAAATTCACAGTTAACATATTGCTGAGGCCTGGCTTAGAGAATTTTGAGCATTACTTTATTAGCATGTGAGATGTGTGCAACAGTGCAGCAGTTTGAGCATTCTTTGGCATTGCCTTTCTTTGGAATTGGAATGAAAATTGACCTTTTCCAGTCCTGTGGCCACTGCTGAGTTTTCCAAATTTGCTGGCATATTGAGTGCAGCACTTTCATAGCATCCTCTTTTAAGATTTGAAATAGCTCAACTGGAATTCCATCACCTCCACTAGCTTTGTTCGTAGTGACGTTTCCTAAGGCCCACTTGACTTCACATTCCAGGATATCTGGCTCTAGATAAGTGATCACACCATTGTGATTATCTTGGTTGTGAAGACCTTTTTTGTTCAGTTCTTCCGTGTATTCTTGCCACCTCTTCTTAGTATCTTCTGCTTCTGTTAGGTCCATACCATTTCTGTCCTTTATTGAGCCCATCTTTGCATGAAATGTTCCCTTGGTATCTCTAATTTTCTTGAAGAGATCTCTAGTCTTTCCCATTCTGTTGTTTTCCTCTATTTCTTTGCATTGATTGCTGAAGAAGGCTTTCTTATCTCTCCTTGCTATTCTTTGGAACTCTGCATTCAGATGCTTATATCTTTCCTATTCTCCTTTGTTTTCACTTCTCTTCTCTTCACAGCTACTTGTAAGGCCTCCCCAGACAGCCGTTTTGCTTTTTTGCATTTCTTTTCCATGGGGATGGTCTTGATCCCTGTCTCCTGTACAATGGCACGAACCTCATTCCATAGTTCATCAGGCACTCTATCTATCAGATCTAGTCCCTTAAATCTATTTCTCACTTCAACTGTGTAATCATAAGGGATTTGATTTAGGTCATACCTGAATGGTCTAGTTGTTTTCCCTACTTTCTTCAATTTAAGTCTGAATGTGGCAATAAGGAGTTCATGATCTGAGCCACAGTCAGCTCCTGGTCTTGTTTTCGCTGACTGTATAGAGCTTCTTCATCTTTGGCTACAAAGAATATAATCAATCTGATTTCGGTGTTGACCATCTGGTGATGTCCATATGTAGAATCTTCTCTTGTGTTGTTGGAAGAGTGTTTTTGCTATGACCAGTGCATTCTCTTGGCAAAACTCTATTAGTTTTGCCCTGCTTCATTCCATATTCCAAGGCCAAATTTGCCTGCTACTCCAGGTGATTCTTGACTTCCTACTTTTGCATTCCATTCCCCTATAATGAAAAGGACATCTTTTTGGGTATTAGTTCTAAAAGGTCTTGTAGGTCTTCATAGAACCATTCAACTTCAGCTTCTTCAGTGTAACTCATTGGGGCATAGGCTTGGATTATGGTGATATTGAATGGTTTGCCTTGGAAACGAACAGAGATCATTCTGTCTTTTTTGAGATTGCATCCAAGTACTGCATTTCCGACTCTTGTTGACTATGATGGTTACTCCATTTCTTCTAAGGGATTCTTGCTTACAGTAGTGGATATAATGGTCATCTGAGTTAAATTCACCCATTCCAGTCCATTTTAGTTCGCTGATTCCTAGAATGTCGATGTTCACTCTTGCCATCTCCTGTTTGACCACTTCCAATTTGCCTTGATTCATGGACCTAACATTCCAGGTTCCTCTGCAATAAGTACTCTTTACAGCATTGGACCTTGTTTCTATCACCAGTCACATCCACAACTGGATGTTGTTTTCGCTTTGGCTCCGTCTCTTCAATCTTTCTGGAGTTATTTCTCCACTGATCTCCAGTAGCATATTGGGCACCTACTGACCTGGGGAGTTCATCTTTCAGTGTCCTATTTTTTTGCCTTTCATACTGTTCATGGGGTTCTCAAGGCAAGAATACTGAAGTGGTTTGCCATTCCCTTCTCCAGTGGACCACATTTTGTCAGAACTCCCCTATCTTAAGCCTGTTTTAAAAGGCTTTCTTCCCCTCAGCATAAATAGCCTCAAATCACTCTTATTTTTAGAAACAAACACCAGGAAAACAAGCCAAAAAATCTCTTTTCCACAGCCTTTCTCCAGTTATCATCAGCCTCTTCCTTTCTCTCCTTCTATCTACACCTTTCAAGGTTTTCTCTGTATTCTCTAACTTTTGCAGTTGCACTACACTGTGTCTAGCTTTTGTTTCTGTGGGTTAGACTTAGTATAAAGAGCACACATTTACAGCAAGAGTTTCAATAAAACTCAGGTGTGTTTTATTGTTGCCTCCTCCTGCCCCTGACCCAGAGAGCTAGGAGTAGGAATAGGGAAGTGAGAAGGCACCTGCACAGGTATACCCATCCAGCTGCGTTCCCAGCCAGACCAATGGCGGGCCCCCTAAAGCTAAGGGGTAGGGACTTCCCTGGTGGTCCTGTAGCTATGACTCTGCTCTTCCAAAGCAAGAGGCCACAGTGTGATCCCTGGTCCAAGAACTAGATCCTACATGCTGCAACAAAGAGTTCACTTGCCACAACTAAAAAAGATCCCTCATGCCACCATGAAGGTGGAAGATTCCATGTGCTTCAACTAAGGTCTGGCACAGCCAAAGAAGTAAATAAATCTAAACATAAAATAAAGGTAAGGAGGAGCTGCTTCCTTCCAGGGGACATAGAGCACTTGTGTCTGGAGTTCCTGGCATGGACAGTGCTCCCCTGAGCACTTAGCACAGGTAGAGAGCTGGTCATTGCCAAGATAAGCACTTGTTTTGTCAAGAGCTTATCAGGGTGTAACTGTGATTACTACCAAACATGCCCAGCAAGCTCATTCTCTACTCCATTCCAGTCAATCAATCATAGTTATGTGTTCACTCTTACATCATGTATCATCAACAAAAAACTGTTTGTATTATAAGCCACCTAAGACCCTTCTAATTTATTCTAGTGACCCTCTAAAAGGAGTCTCATATCTTAAACCAGTAAGTCTCTGGACCAAAAGGAAAAGCCCTAAATTGCCTCTGACTCTATTGTTACATACGTTGTTGTTCATCAAGTTGTTCATTAATGTCATTAAGTTGGACATTAAGTTGTGTCCAACTCTTTGCAACCCCATGGACTACAGCACTCCAGACCTTCCTCTCCCTCACTATCTCCCAAAGTTTGCCCAAGTTCATATGCACACACAAAAAAAAAAATCAGGAAGAAATTTTCTGTATAAAAGGAGAGCTATTTATCTTGATAAAAGTTAATAAATGTTACCCATCCTTCTCTCAAACATTCAAAATATTATCTTCCTCAAAAACCTAATTTTCAACTATGCAGAGCTGTTTTGGATTGTTTTTAATTTCTCTGATCTCTAGTTCTTGGCCAGTGTCAGTATCATACGGTTTCACATGCTATAATTTTTCATTTCATTTTGATAATTAGCAAGGCTATGGTTTTTCCAGTGGTCATGTATGGATGTGAGAGTTGGACTGTGAAGAGAGCTGAGTGCTGAAGAATTGATGCTTTTAACCTGTGGTGTTGGAGAAGACTTTTGAGAGTCCCTTGGACTGCAATGAGATCCAACCAGTACATTCTAAAGGAGATCAGTCCTGGGTGTTCTTTGGAAGGACTGATGCTAAAGCTGAAGCTCCAGTACTTTGGCCACGTCATGTGAAGAGATGACTCATTGGAAAAGACTCTGATGCTGGGAGGGGTTGGGGGCAGGAGGAGAAGGGGATGACAGAGGATGAGATGGCTGGATGGCATCACTGACTCGATGGACATGAGTCTGAGTGAACTCCAGGAGTTGGTGATGGACAGGGAGGCCTGGCGTGCTGCAATTCATGGTGTCGCAAAGAGTCGGACATGACTGAGCGACTGAACTGAACTGAGTCTTCCTTACTAAAGGACTGTCACATTCTGACAGAACGCGGTCCACTGGAGAAGGGAATGGCAAACCACTTCAGTATTGTTGCCATGAGAACCCCATGAACAGTATGAAAAGGCAAAAAAATAGGACACTGAAAGAGGAACCCCCAGGTCAGTAGGTGCCCAATATGCTACTGGAGATCAGTGGAGAAATAACTCCAGAAAGAATGAAGGGATGGAGCCAAAGCAAAAACAATATCCAGTTGTGGATGTGACTGGTGATAGAAGCAAGGTCCGATGCTGTAAAGAGCAATATTGCATAGGAACCTGGAATGTCAGGTCCATGAATCAAGGCAAATTGGAAGTGGTCAAACAGGAGATGGCAAGAGTGAACATCGACATTCTAGGAATCAGCGAACTAAAATGGACTGGAATGGGTGAATTTAACTCAGATGACCATTATATCCACTACTGTAAGCAAGAATCCCTTAGAAGAAATGGAGTAGCTATCATGGTCAACAAAAGAGTCCAAAATAAGTACTTGGATGCAATCTCAAAAAAGACAGAATGATCTCTGTTCGTTTCCAAGGCAAACCATTCAATGTCACCTTAATCCAAGCCTCTGCCCCAACCAGTAACCCTGAAGAAGCTGAAATTGAATGGTTCTAAGAAGACCTACAAGACCTTTTAGAACTAACACCCAAAAAAGATGTCCTTTTCATTATAGGGGACTGGAATGCAAAAGTAGGAAGTCAAGAAACACCTGTAGTAACAGGCAAATTTGGCCTTGGAATGCAGAATGAAGCAGGGCAAAGACTAATAGAGTTTTGCCAAGAGAATGCACTGGCCATAGCAAAAACACTCTCCCAACAACACACCAGAAGACTCTACACATGGACATCACCAGATGGTCAATACCGAAATCACACTGATTATATTCTTTGCAGCCAAAGATGGAGAAGCTCTATACAGTCAGCAAAAACAAGACCGGGAGCTGACTGTGTCTCAGATCATGAACTCCTTATTGCCACATTCAGACTTAACTTGAAAAAAGAAGGGAAAACCACTAGACCATTCAGGTATGACTTAAATCAAATCCCTTATGATTATACAGTGGAAGTGAGGAATAGATTTAAGGGACTAGATCTGATAGACAGAGTGCCTGATGAACTCTGGATGGAGGTTCATGACATTGTACAGGAGATAGGGATCAAGACCATCTCATGGAAAAGAAATGCAAAAAAGCAAAATGGCTGTCTGGAGAGGCCTTACAAATAACTGTGAAAAGAAGAGAAGCCAAAAGCAAAGGAGAAAAGGAAAGCTATAAGCATCTGAATGCAGAGTTCCAAAGAATAGCAAGGAGAGATAAGAAAGCCTTCCTCAGCAATCAATGCAAAGAAATAGCAGAAAACAGTAGAATGGGAAAGACTAGAGATCTCTTCAAGAAAATTAGAGATACCAAAGGAACATTTCATGCAAAGATGGGCTCGATAAAGGACAGAAATGGTATGGGCCAAGTGGGCCTTAGAAAGCATCACTATGACCAAAGCTAGTGGAGGTGATGGAATTCCAGTTGAGCTATTTCAAATCCTGGAAGATGATGCTGTGAAGGTGCTGCACTCAATATGCCAGCAAATTGGGAAAACTCAGCAGTGGCCACAGGACTGGAAAAGGTCAATTTTCATTCCAATCCCAAAGAAAGGCAATGCCAAAGAATGCTCAAACTACTGCACAACTGCACTCATCTCACACACTAGTAAAGTAATGCTCAAAATTCTCCAAGCCAGGCTTCACCGATATGTGAACCGTGAACTTCCAGATACTCAAGCTAGTTTTAGAAAAGGTGGAGAAACCGGAGATCAAATTGCCAACATCCACCAGATCATGGAAAAAGCAAGAGAGTTCCAGTAAAATATCTATTTCTGCTTTATTGACTATGCCAAAGCCTTTGACTGTGTATCACAATAAATTGTGGAAAATTCTGAAAGAGATGAGAACACCAGACCACCTGATCTGCCTCTTGAAAAACCTATATGCAGGTCAAGAAGCAGGAGTTAGAACTGGACATGGAACAACAGACTAGTTCCAAATAGGAAAAGGATCACATTAAGGGTGTATATCGTCATCCTGCTTATTTAACTTATATGCAGAGTACATCATGAGAAACACTGGGCTGAAAGAAACACAAGCTGGACTCAAGATTTCTAGGAGAAATATCAATAACCTCAGATATGCAGATGATACCACCCTTATGGCAGAAAATGAAGAGGAACTAAAAAGCCTCTTGATGAAAGTGAAAGAGAGTGAAAAAGTTGGCTTAAAGCTCAACATTCAGAAAATGAAGATCATAGCATCTGGTCCCATCACTTCATGGGAAATAGACGGGGAAACATTGTCAGACTTTGTTTTTGTGGGCTCCAAAATCACTGCAGATTGTGATTGCAGCCATGAAATTAAAAGACGGTTACTCCTTGGAAGGAAAGTTATGACCAAAGATAGCATATTCAAAAGCAGAGACATTACTTTGCCAACAAAGGTCCGTCTAGTCAAGGCTATGGTTTTTCCAGTGGTCATGTATGGATGTGAGAGTTGGACGGTGAAGAAAGCTGAGCGCCAAAAAATGGATGCTTTTGAACTGTGGTGTTGGAGAAGACTCTTGAGAGTCCCTTGGATTACAAGGAGATCCAACCAGTACATTCTAAAGGAGATGAGTCCTGGGTGTTCTTTGGAAGAACTGATGCTAAAACTGAAACTCCAATACTTTGGCCACCTCATGTGAAGAGTTGACTCATTGGACTTGACTGTGATGCTGGGAAGGATTGGAGGCAGGAGGAGAAGGGGACGACAGAGGATAAGATGGCTGGATGGCACCACTGACTCGATAGACATGAGTTTGAGTGAACTCTGGGAGTTGGTGATGGACAGGGAGGCCTGACATGCTGCGATTCATGGGGTCACAAAGAGTCAGACATGACTGAGTGACTGAACTGAACTGAACTGAACTGAAGTCCTCGTTTGATGTTCTTTATTGGCAAAAATGCTTGAGACCGGGAAAGTAGTCTACACATTTTCTCTTCCACATGGACATTAGAATCAGTTTGCTAAATAAATATCCTTTTGTAATGAGTAGAGGGGTATGGTATATCAATGAGGATGAGCTGGACTCTTGAATTTCCAATTTGGAGGAGAACTGGATAGCCATATAGAAAAAAAGATAAAAGTCTATCCATATGTCTCACTGTTTATCAGGATTCTTGTTATTGTTGTTCGGTTGCTAAGTTGCATCCAACTCTTTGCAACCCATAGACTGCAGTTCACCAGACTTCCCTGTCCTTCACTGTCTCCCAGAATTCACTCAAACTCATGTCCATTGAGTCAGTGATGCCGTCCAACCATCTCATCATCTGCTGCCCCCTTCTTCTCTCGCCCTCAAACTTTCCCACCATCAGAGGCTTTTCCAATGAATGAGTTGGCTCTTCACATCAGGTGGCCAAAGTATTGGAGCTTCAGGATACTTGGAGGCTTAATGTGTCAGGAATTTAATTTATTTAATGTATCAGAGATTTCCCTGGAGAAGGAATGGCAACTCACCCCAGTATTCTTGCCTGGAATATCCCATGGACATAGGAGCCTGCCAGGCTACAGTACATGGGGTCACAAAGAGTTGGCCATGACTGAGCAGCTGAGCACATCAGCACATCAGAGATTTAATTTATTGAAGATATAAAGAAAACCAAGGGGACACAGGCTCTGCCTTCAGCCTCACTGGGGGAGACAGATGCCTAGATGGGGTTGCAGCAAAGGTTATTAAGCAGGTTTGTACCCAGGAAAAGCCTCAGGAAACCCAAGAGGGAGTATCAGTTCCACCTGAGAGTACTGAGATGTTCCAGCCCCCGCCCCATCCCCAGGTCGCAAATAAGAAAGGCGACGGCTCCGGGCTGTGGGAAAGGGGATGTCAAGCAGGGGCAAAGTTACAGGGATACAAAAGGGCACCTGCAAGATCAGGGAATTTCAGAGTGAAGGGTATGTAGCCAAGAGGGTTGATGTGAGGTTGAGAGAGGGCTAGACTGCATCAGCTCACAGAGGGCTTTGACCCTGGAATGCAGAACTGGGAAGCACAGGGTTACAGAGCCTGTGTCTAGGAATTCACCCCTGGGGCCATGAGAAATTCGTCCCTGGTCCCCTGATTAGGTATTGCAGCTTGTTCACTGCAGACCAGAGAGAGGAGAGGCCTCAGCCCTGACCTCTCTGGGCTCCCCCTAGCTCCTGGTTTTATCTTAGCACAAGCCCAACACCCAGTCCCAGGATCTCAGCGGGATCTCTGTGACCTCCGCAGAGGCTCTAAGTTGGCCTGAGTATTGGTCCATTCCGCAGACTTTAGCACTATAGCAATAATCAGGAGCCTTCGGGATTTTCCTCTGGGTTCAAAACACTTCAGTTTCACCTAGTGCCAGCACTTGCCAGCTCTGCAGCTTGGAGCCATCACAAACAAATTCTATTCAGATAACTGCTATGAGCCCCCTGCCTCTCTTAAACTAACAAAAACACCCTTATCTCCCAACCAAAAAAAAAATCCCCATTATTGTTCAAATGTGCCAGCTTCCTATTTTCCCTGGCACGCTGCCCCTTCTTCATTTCAGTTTCCCAGCAGCAGCCAACATTCCTGGCAACTTGAGCAGCAAAGCAGGTAGGTTCTGCCCAGGTGTGTACAGGACCCGGGGTGTGGGAGGAGACGCCATGGTAGGCACAGCGGGGCTCTTCCCAGCTCTCCAAGAGCCCGAGGCATTTACAAGTCCAGCACGGGGAGCCAGCCTGCAGCCTACTCTAAACAAACACCCCCAAACTTGGCTGGAGTCTCTGCAAGTCCTGTGTGTTCCGTTTGTCATATACATTAACTCTTGGTCCTCACAACAACCCCGCGAGGCAAGACCCAATTTTGGTTTCAAGGATGAGGAAACTGAAACTCAGAGTATTTACATGGCTTTCCCCAGGCCACCTGGTAGAAATGGGACCTAGGCTTATGATTCTGTCTAAATCCTGTGGGTGTGACCCTATCCTTGGCATCACAGAGAGGATGGAACACTTTGAGAAGCCCCAGGAGATGGGTGGTGAGTGTGCACACACACACACATACACAGTCATAACCATCACGGCACCTGTTCCACTTTAAGAACCTCACATTGAATGAGCCAAAGAACTGAGCGGAGTGCCTTCATCTGGGTAGGAGACCACGCTAAGACCACCATCAATTTTTACAAGCGAGCCTGACAGTATCTTATCACACTGATGGCAGTCATGTGTTTGCAAGTCTGCTCCCCGCACCAGGCTGTGAGTACTCAGGTCCCCACAGGCCTCAGCACACCACTGATCCTGAAAGCACATTAAAAAAACAAGGTAATGAGAATGAGAGGCATGAGGACAGGTAAGGTGTCACGTTGGTCACCTTGCTCGGGCTATTATGCTAATGTTAATGCTGCTAGTGACTAGCCGGCTCACAGACCCTTAGGTCAGGCCAGTCTGGTGGAGGCGGGTGGAGGTACAACCAATCTGATGGAGGTGGGCAGAGACACAGCCAGCAGCACCAGGGGCATCAGGACTGGGTGCCAAGTGGTAGGTCTCAGAGGACACAGCCAGTACTGAGACAGGAAGTTCAACAGGAGACATGTTGGAGAGCATGGGGGAGAGGCCCAACCTGAAAGATGGCAGTGCTGATGGGAAATGGTTAGAAGCAGTGGTGAAGCCTTGGCCAGGAAAAGAACATGGTACCCACATTAAGTCACCAGCGGGTGGCCCTGCCATCAGGGGAGGGTCCTCTTACTGTACATCATCCTGAAGGCACCCTGCTCCCTCCAGCACATAGCTCTAAGAGCAAAGGCATGTGTGCAATGAAGCTCTCAGCTCACCTAAAGGAAGCGGAGGCATTGATGACAACTCCCCGCTTTGTCCAGCTCCAGGAGAGATGAAAGTCTAAACACAATCAGAGAGAGTAAAGAAGCTCGGGCACTTTTACTCCACGATGCCCAGTTATGACTCCCAGTCTAGTACCCGACTCATGGGCCGAGATGTGACCGTGGAGTGATGTCAGTCTCAATTCTGGCTGACATGAGACAATGTCCAAGATGATAGGTGCTCACCGTGTAGGCTGCATGGCAGCCCATGTGGATTTGAGAAAAGAAGATTCAGAGACAAAAGCATTTAGGACAGAAAAGAAGTTTCATCTCCAAATCTTTGTGATCCCATGGACTGTAGCCTGCCAGGTTCCTCTGTCCATGGAATTCTCCAGGCCATAACACTGGAGTGGGCAGCTATTCCCTTCTCTAGGGGATCTCCCTGACCCAGAAATCAAACCGGAGTCTCCTGCATTGGAGGCGGATTCTTTACCAGCTGAGGTACCGGGGAAGCCCAGGAAAGAAAAGAAGTTTACTTTAAAAAGGATTCAAAGGAATCTGTCTTCAGAAGGACAGGTTGGCAAAAATTAAAAGAAAATCCATAGAGACATTTAAAGAGGGAAAACCACCTAGTTTCACTTAGCTGTTGTGGTAGAAAAGCTGCATGTGTTTGTCATAACTTCAAAAGTCATAACTTGCGGTCAGATGTCAGCAGGGTAAAGTTTTTGTTCAAGTCAGGTAAGAATCAAACGACAGCTCTACCCCCTGAGGAAGCAGTTACAGTGGCTAGAAACCTATTACTGGACAAGGTCAAGGCTTTGTTTATTTGGGGAAGCAGAACCAGACATAGTGATCGATTTATTCTAATCTCCCGTTGCAACCTGATTTGACTTTTTTGTTTTCCTTGGTTCTGAAAAAATGATGTACACATTACTTAAAATGGCAACCAGGCAAAGTATCGATTTTGCTTCCAAATTTCCAGGTAGCTGGAACTCTGTTACCACTTGCAAACCCCAAAAGTTAACAGTCGGAGAGCTGGAGAGAACTTGAAAATTGGAGCATCTCGTTGGAGAACTGCCAGGGCGCTGTGAGTCCAGTCAGAGAGCTGGAGAGAACCTGGAGATCGGAGTATCTCTTTAGAGAACTGCCAGGGCACTGTGAGTCCCAGCCCTCATGCCAAAGAGGAAGATGAGTGTGTGATGTGGACCGGAAGGAGGGGGCGGGAGAGCCATGATGTTTGCTCAGAGGACTGCATCTGTCAGTGAAACAGACAGTTCAAGAGGAGAGGCGGCGGAAGCAGCCTGGGGCGGTAGAAGAGGCTGCTGTTATGGTGTCACTGCACTCCTGGAGGTCCAAGGATGTGTTGGTGTCTGTCCAGGTCCAGATGGGAGCCCTAGTAGAAAGACCTTGCCTGGAGATCTTGGGGTCCCACCCCAGGGGTCTGCCTTGGAAGAACAGGGCCAAAGTGGTACTGAGCGTCAGAGGGGTAGAGGAAGGAGTTACTAAATGACCAGCTAGACGATACACATCTACCACCACCAAGGGAATGGCAGGGAAAGGATTTTCAGCCTGGAAGAAAGAAATCCATCTTTTTTTCTTCATCTCCAAGAAAACCACCAAAGAGAAAATCATCCTTAGACACTTGCCAGGTCAGACGAAACTGAAATCAGACCAGGGCTGGTCAAATAAGACCCTTCCTGTCTTTTCCTTTCCTTCCTCTCACCACTGCAACTTTTGGAGTCATCTGAATTTAGAGCAAGTCTGATGTGGAAAGAAGCAGTGATGTCAGGATAGCCAGTGTCCAGGGCAGGTTTGTTCCCACCAGAGGTCCTGGCTGGGGAGACAGAGAAGATTCATGTTTAAAGCTCAGGGTGTGTTTGTGTTTTGAAAATGAAATTACACAGGGCTTCCCTAGAGGCTCAGTGGTAACGAATCCACCTGCTAATGCAGGAGACACAGGTTTGACCCCTGGTCTGGGAAGAGCAGGGAACAACTAAGACGATGCACCGCAGCTACTGAGCCTGTGCTCTAGAGTCCAGGAGCTGCAAGTCCTGAGCCCACGTGCTGCAACCACTGAAGCCCGCCAGTCCTGGAGCCTGGTCTACACAAGAGAAGCCAGTGCAGTGAGAAACTGCACGGCACCAGAGAGTAGCCCCGACTCTCCGCAGCTAGACAAAAGCCAAGCAGCAACAAAGACCCAGGATAGCTAAAAAGAAAAATTAAAAAATTACATTGTAGTTGACATTTTAATTATTACTGGAGATGCTTTAAAGGGCTAAGGTGACTGGGGACTTTTATCACATAGGAGAAGTTATGGCACCAGCATGAGATTTCATCTCAGGCCAAAGAACCAGCCCCACAGCAGGAGCGGGGGGAGAAAAGATGAGGTCTCTGTAATATTGCCGCTATGAGTCCTGCCCCCTTGATGACCAGTTAGAGCAGTGTACTAGCTTCCTACAAGCGCTGTAACACACGACTGCAAACATAGTGTATTAAAACATCACAAATGTATAATCTCACCGTTCTGAACGTTAGAAGTCCAAAGCGGGTTTTACAAGCCAAAATCAAGCCTGTGTCCCTTCTGCAGGTCCCAGGGGAGGATCCGTCTGCTCACCCTTCACAGCTTCTGGAGGCTGCCCACATTCCTTGGCTCACAGTCTCAAATCACATCATGGGTTCTAGTTCCCCCTCAGCTTCCATCACTGTGTTGCCTTCTATCTAGCTGACTCTCCTGCCTCCCTCATTAAGGACCCTTGTGATTCATTGACCACTCCTCTCCTAATAATCCAGCGTAATCTTCCCATTTCAATATCCTCCACGTAATCCTTCGGCAAAGTCGCCTTTACCATGTAAGGCAATGTCTTCATGTTTGCTTAGTCGCTCAGTCATGTCCGACTCTTTGCAACCCCATGGACTGTAGCCTGCCAGGCTCCTCTGTCCTCTATCCATGGGGATTCTCCAGGCAAGACTATTGGAGTGGATTGGTTGCCCTCCTCTAGGGGATCTTCCCAACTCAGGGATCGAACCCAGGTCTCCTGAATTTACTGTCTGAGCCACCAGGGAAACCCAGTGTATCCATAGGTTCTGGGAACTGGGATGTGGATATCTCTGGGGGACCATTATCCAACCTACCACAAGTGGACAAGTGACCTTAAAAAAAAAAGTCACTTTATTCTCTGTATCTTTCTTTTTTCCTTTGTATCTGGGGATAATAATACCTACTCTGCAAGATTATAGGATTTAAAGAAGGTCTGATGTGAAACACTGCACAGCATCTCAGTAAGTGCTTTATAAGCATTCATACTTTATGTTCACTCACTTGATAAATTTGTTAAATCCCTATTACGTACTGGGCAGTATTCTGAGTGCTGAAATATGCATTGCTAAAAAGAGAGGAAAGTGAGAGAAAGTAAGGGCTTTGGATGTTCTCAAAGAGTAGGTTCTGAAACTGGGAAAATAATTCAGAAAATTGAAGCAATCACCTGGTTGATTTTATCAAGTACTGATGATAATTAACCTCAGTGGTGGGGGATCTCATTAAAATAGTTGGCTCATATCTGCTTTTCTAGAAATATTGACCTATGTGCATGTGCTGCGTGCATACTTCGTCATTTCAGTCATGTCTGACTCTTTGCGACCCCAGGGACTGTAGCCTGCCAGGCTCCTCTGTCCATGGGATCCCCAAGGCAAGAATACTGGAATGGGTTGCCATGCGCTCCTCCAGGGGATCTTCCCGACTCAGGGATCGGACCCACATCTCTTGCATCAGCAGGCATGTTCTTTACCACTAGCACTGCCTGGGAAGCCCCCAAGTATATATACTAATGGGATACAAAATTAAAGTGCAAAATATTCTCATGCCCTAGATGTCTGTAGAGATTAATTCTGAGGCTTAAAATGACTCTAAGGCAGAGCAATGACTGCAGTCTGGAAGCAAATTAGTTTGTAAATACACAGTATTAAGGCTAAGTCCTGCCTCAGGTCTAAGGGGTTTATATCAAACCTTCCTGGGTCCTCTCAATGGTGTTAAGCTAATTAAACAGGGAGGTCATCAGACTGAGGTGGCCCTAATGTCATGGCAGCCCATGTAAGCAAACCACACTTTATGCCTGTGAATGTCTCAAGATTACAAAATCGAAACAGAAGGACAACCAATCACAAACAGCCACCGAGGCTTGCAGTTAGAGCCCATCAATAATTTCCTTACCTTGCTTCCGCCTTTCCTCTATAAACTTATCTCTCTAAGTTCCTGTCCACAGAGGGCTCCTAACCACTTGCACTCTGGCACCGCCCGACTGAAACTGATCTTTGTTCAAATAAACTCTTAAAGTTTTTAATATGCTTCAGTTTATCTTTTAACAATGGGTACCTAACAGAGGTTGAATCATAAAGTTGAGGCAGTGACTTTATAGGTTTGGCTCCCCAGATAGAATATGGAAATAATACTAAATTAAGAAGCAAATGAGAAAGATAAGGGTTGTAGGGGAAAGAGAAAGCTGCCCAAGAACTGCTAAATAGAGCACAAAACCTTTACTGTTGGTAAAATTATAACCCTTCCTATCTGGAGGAGTCTCAAAATTCTATACTGGCTATAATCAAAGTGGATGTCTTACTTCTAAGGAGCAGGGAGCATTCCACACACATTTTTTTCCCTGAGCTTGACTCTTTTCCACTTGGCAAGATATATATATCGAATTTTTCTATTTAAAATAAAGAGATGAGGAATACTTTTTTATGATGAAGAAATCTGAGGCTAGCACAGGGAGCTATATTTAATATCCTGTAATAAACCATAATGGAAAACAATATGAAAAAGAATATATATATTTGTATAACTAAATCACTTTGCTGTATACATAGAAACTAACACAACACTGTAAATCAACTAAATTTCAATTAAAAGAAATCTGAATATATTTGTAAGACAAGGAAAAGAAATCAGTGAAGGAAACAAGCAAAACATGCCTATGAAAACCGTAACTATGAAGACTGTAAAATGTGGAAATGTACAACATTGTAGGAAGTGTACAACCATAATTTTGAAAAGTTAGCAAATAGGGAAGGAAATATGAAAATATTGTAGCTGTTGTGATAAGGTGGTAGAATTGTGGTTGATATATCCTCTTTGTTTCCTAACTTTCTGAAATGTTTGCACAGTATTCAAATTAAAATAATTTCAATAAGTTACTCTTGATAAAACAGTACAGACAAAGGCATATTATTTACAACTGAGGACCTTGAGACTTCTGATCCCATTTGGTAAGCTTTTCTGTTGGGCATTATTTCCACAATTACTCTCTTAAATCTTCAAATTTTGACTACCATTCCTTGTGTTTTTCTCAGCTCTTCCCCTAGTGTCACATTAAAATTGTTTCTCATTTGGGTTAAGCCAGCTCTTTAAGAATAAAAAATTTCTTTTAAAAAGAACACTTTATTTTGGCTGTGCTGGGTCCTCATTGCTCGGGCTCGTTTCTAGTTGTAGCAAACGGGTTCCTCTATGGTTGCAGCATGCAGGCTTCTCACTGCACTGGTTTCTCCTGTTGTGATGCACAAGCTCTAGGGCACAGGCTCAATAATCGGCGCATGGGTTTAGCTGCTCCGAGGCATGTGAGCTCTTCCTGAATCAGGGATTGAATCCTCCTGCATTGGCAGGTGGATTCTTCACCACCAAGCCACGAGGGAAGCCCCATGGACTATTTCTTTCATTGTCTCTAGCATTTTGACAATGTATAATTAAGCCCTTGAACCCCATATTCCATCATAAATCCTCATTTTGATACAGGTCCACATTGTAAACACTGGCTGCACAGCAATGTCATCAGAATTCTTGAAATCTTCTTGCTTGAAATATACCATTATGATACTGTTTACAAAATACTAAAAAGAGGTGAAATTGTAACAGGATTATCAACATAGCAAAAAATCAATACTAACCAACAGCAACAGAGACCTTCTTTCTCTGGGAAAGCAAAAATATGGCTGGCTAAGAAATACGGTTCAAGTAGACTGTTATCAAGACCTGAAAAAGACTTTTTCTTTTTTTTCTGTTAAAACACATGTCCATTAATATCTAGTGGAAATGTAAATATCTTATCAGGAGACTGGGCTCTGCTTACAGGATATCAACATTTCACTGATATCTTTCTTTACCTTTTAAAATTTGGTCTCAGAGGCCCAAGAGAAAAAACAAATAACATGCAAAATAAATTTAAAATGCTAGTATTTTGTCTACACTCTCCACACACAACCTCTCCAAATTCACATCTTTCCATAGCTGGGATAGTAAACAATAAAAACTCTCTCTTTTATAATGGTATTGGCCTTTGGGCTTCTTAGGAAATCACTTTCAGTTCAGTTCAGTTCAGTCGCTCAGTCGTGTCTGACTCTTTGCAACCCCATGAATCTCAGCATGCCAGGCCTCCCTGTCCATCACCATCTCCCAGAGTTCACTCAGACTCACGTCCATCGAGTCTGTGATGCCATCCAGCCATCTCATCCTCGGTCGTCCCCTTCTCTTCCTGCCCCCAATCCCTCCCAGCATCACAGTCTTTTCCAATGGGTCAGCTCTTTGCATGAGGTGGCCAAAGTACTGGAGCTTCAGCTTTAGCATCATTCCTTCCAAAGAAATCCCAGGGCAGATCTCCTTCAGAATGGACTGGTTGGATCTCTTTGCAGTCTAGGGGACCCTCAAGAGTCTTCTCCAACACCACAGTTCAAAAGCATCAATTCTTTGGCGCTCAGCCTTCTTCACAGTCCAACTCTCACATCCATACATGACCACTGGAAAAACCATAGCCTTGACTAGACAGACCTTAGTCGGCAAAGTAATGTCTCTGCTTTTGAATATACTATCTAGGTTGGTCATAACTTTTCTTCCAAGGAGTAAGTGTCTTAATTTCATGGCTGCAGTCACCATCTGCAGTGATTTTGGAGCCCCCAAAAATAAAGTCTGACACTGCTTCTACTGTTTCCCCATCTATTTCCCATGAAGTGATGGGACCAGATGCTATGATCTTCATTTTCTGAATGTTGAGCTTTTGGTCAACTTTTTCACTCTCCTCTTTCACTTTCATCAAGAGGCTTTTTAGTTCCTCTTCACTTTCTGCCTTAAGGGTGGTGTCATCTGCATATCTGAGGTTATTGATATTTCTCCCGGCAATCTTGATTCCAGCTTGTGCTTCTTCCAGCCCAGCGTTTCTCATGATGTACTCTGCATATAAGTTAAATAAGCAGGGTGACAATACACAGCCTTGACGCACTCCTTTTCCTATTTGGAAACAGTCTGTTGTTCCATGTCCAGTTCTAACTGTTGCTTCCTGACCTGCATACAGATTTCTCAACAGGCAGGTCAGGTGGTCTGGTATTCCCATCTCTTTCAGAATTTTCCACAGTTTATTGTGATCCACACAGTCAAAGGCTTTGGCATAGTCAATAAAGTAGAAATAGATGTTTTTCTGGAACTCTCTTGCTTTTTCCATGATCCAGTGGATGTTGGCAATTTGATCTCTGGTTCCTCTGCCTTTTCTAAAACCAGCTTGAACATCAGGGAGTTCACGGTTCATGTACTGCTGAAGCCTGGCTTGGAGAATTTTGAGCATTACTTTACTAGCATGTGAGATGAGTGCAATTGTGCAGTAGTTTGAGCATTCTTTTGCATTGCCTTTCTTTGGGATGGGAATGAAAACTGACCTTTTCCAGTCCTGTGGCCACTGCTGAGTTTTCCAAACTTGCTGGCATATTGAGTGCAGCACTTTCACAGCATCATCTTTAATTACCTCCAAAGTTATGGGCTTCCCTGGTGGCTCAGCGGTTAAAGCGTCTGCCTCCAATGCAGGAGACCTGGGTTCAATCCCTGGGTTGGGAAGATCCCCTGGAGAAGGAAATGGCAACCCACTCCAGTATTCTTGCCTGCAGAATCCCATTGACGGAGGAGCCTGGTAGGCTACAGTCCATGGGGCTGCAAAGAGTTGGACACGACTGAATAACTTCACCTTACCTTACACCTGTCAGCACATTTAGAGCATTATTATTGTCCCATTTAAAAGATAAGAAGACTGAGACTCAGAGAGATAAGTCTCTTTCTATTGAAGAGACCAGACCCCAGAAACCTGACTAGGACTCTTTCCATATTACTACACTGGGCATAAACGGGCATTATCATGGTAATTACATGGTAACTACAAACATTGAAAGAATTGAGGCAGGTATAGATCTGAACAATTCCTTTATATTCTCCACTGGGACTTTCATATAGTTTCTTTCTACCTTCCAAGGACAGAGCTATTTCAAAAGTCAAACATGATCTTGTCAGAGCTTTGGTGTCTCTTTGGATCTTTTGCATTTGAATCAAGCCACTCTACCTGACCAACTCCACCCTCCTTTCCAACCCTCATCCTAATTTTGGTCTGACCTCAGGCTCTCCCTAAAACCAACATCCAATCCCTGATTCCTTCTGCCTCTAGCACTTCAGTCCTCATCAGCTTCTCTTGACCTCCCCAACCCTGCTCTGGAATTTCTGGCTCTGGTCCCTTCAAGGAGCTTCAGGGCAGAGGCCAGCACCAAATTCTCTGGCCTTCCTAGGCCTGAAGAGAGAATCTTTCCTTCTCTCCCATCATCTCTGACTCGCACCAAGCCCAAGTCTAGACCTCCCTTACAGGGACAATCATAAGGAGTCAAGGACACCTGGGCCTTGCTTTACGTACTCAGACTGGTGGGATTCAGAAGTTCCAAGGAAGGGGAGAGTCCTTGAACATGAGGATTCTGGGAAACAGAGGACATGGAAGTATTTGGTGAGCAAAACCTAAAATAAAAGCATATGTGTCAAGACTCTAACTGCTGGAGACTTGAGATATGGGGCGGGGCCTGGAGCCCAGCAATGCCTTTAGCTCCATCTTCCAGAGGAATGCAGCCCATTCATGGGGTCTGCATTCGTGAGTCTGTGGTAGGGAAAAGCGAGACCATCTCCAGAGTGTCCCTTGTGCCCTGACTTGACCCTGCCTCATAAATTCCCCCTACCCCAGAGAGGCCTCCTAGACTCTGCTTCCAGCTCCATGATTATTCTCTCATCATTTTCCATGCAGGAAACCAGGAAAACAACTTCTTTGAACATAGCCAGACTACCTAGGAGATGACTTTTCAGTCTTTTTTTGTAACTTGAAGGAACAAAGACCCATCAATCCATAGCATACATTCACTGAATATCAACAAGAAGGTGAATGAGGTACTTAATGCAAAGAAGTGTGCAGTGTGACCCAGAGAGAAGGTATGGGGAGAGAGGTGGGAGGGGGGCTCAGGATTGGGAACTCATGTACACCTGTGGCGGATTCATGTCAATGTATGGCAAAACCAATACAGTATTGTAAAGTAAAATAAAAATAAATTTTAAAAAAATGAAAAAAAAAAAAGAAGAAGTGTGCAGTGTGGTCCCTGCCTTCTGGTCTAGTTGGGATGACAATACACAGGACTCTTATCACACTGTTATACTATGATTCAAGACAGCAGATGCTGGGACAGATTCTTGGATCCAGCTTTTTTCCTGGCCAAAGCTGGAGAATCTGCACCAGCAGGGTCATTCTTGTTCCCAGTTCCTGGGCCCTACCGTGATCTGATGCAAAAAGGTTTAATCAGACACATTGTGGAGTTTAGCACCAAGTCTTCTTCAGTTCAGTTCAGTTGCTCAATCGAGTCTGACTCTTTGAGACCCCATGAATTGCAGCACACCAGGCCTCCCTGTCCATCACCAACTCCCGGAGTTCACTCAGACTCACATCCATCGAGTCCGTGATGCCATCCAGCCATCTCATCCTCTGTCGTCCCCTTCTCCTCCTGCCCCCAATCCCTCCCAGCATCAAAGTCTTCTCCAATGAGTCAACTCTTCACATGAGGTAGCCAAAGTACCAGAGTTTCAGCTTTAGCATCAGTCCTTCCAAAGAAATCCCAGGGCTGATCTCCTTCAGAATGGACTGGTTGGATCTCCTTGCAGTCCAAGGGACTCTCAAGAGTCTTCTCCAACACCACAGTTCAAAAGCATCAGTTCCTCAATGCTCAGCTTTCTTCACAGTCTAACTCTCACATCCATACATGACCACAGGAAAAACCATAGCCTTGACTAGACAGACCTTAGTCGGCAAAGTAATGCCTCTGCTTTTGAATATGCTATCTAGGTTGGTCATAACTTTTCTTCCAAGGAGTAAGTGTCTTTTAATTTCATGGCTGCAATCACCATCTGCAGTGATTTTGGAGCCCCAAAAAATAAAGTCTGACACTGTTTCCACTGTTTCCCCATCTATTTCCCATGAAGTGATGGGACCAGATGCCATGATCTTCATTTTCTGAATGTTGAGCTTTAAGCCAACTTTTTCACTCTCCACTTTCACTTTCATCAAGAGGCTTTTTAGTTCCTCTTCACTTTCTGCCATAAAGGTGGTGTCATCTGCATATCTGAGGTTATTGATATTTCTCCCGGCAATCTTGATTCCAGCTTGTGCTTCTTCCACTCCAGCGTTTCTCATGATGTACTCTGCGTATAAGTTAAGTCTTCTTAGCAACCAATTTAGCCCCGGATTTGATAACTGTTGGTGTCACCAGTCCCCTTTTGGAACACCTCACTCAGTTCTCACTCAGCTCTCATTTCTTGTGTATTTCCCACTCTCCTCAAAGGCCTGGAAGTTTCCTCCATTCCCAGCCTCTTATTCACACCATCCACTTGTCCTCATGACTTCCTGAGTGTCCCCCAACCCAGATTCCCAGTCCATATGTTCTGTCTACAGCTAAACAACGAATCTGGTGGGGCTCTTATGGAAAAGCGAGCGTGACAAAAGGGTAAGATACAGTAGCTATCAAGACCCCAGGGTCTCGTACCCCATGTGAGCATGATAACAACTGTGGCAGCTGCAGAGCACTGCCCTCAGAGTCATAATATCCCATTGAAAGTAAAGCCAGTCATCAAAAGTCTACAAGTAATAAGTGCTGGAGAGGGTGTGGAGAGAAAGGAACCCTCCTACGCTGTTGGTGGGAATTTAAACTGGTGCAGTCACTATGGAAAATAGCGGTGAGGTTCCTTAGAAAACGAAAATATCACTGCCATAGGATGCAGCATTCCTAGGTATATATGCAGAGAGAACCATGGTTCAAGAGGATACGTGCCCCGCAACGTTCACTGCAGTGCTGCTTACAGTAGCCAAGACACGAAAGCAGCCTAATGTCTATTGACGGATGAATGGATAAAGAAAGAAGATGTGATACGTATATACAATGGAATATTGCTCAGCCATTAAAAAGTAATGAAATAATGCCATTTACAGCCACATGAATGAACCCAGAGATTACATACTAAATTAAGTCAGAGAAAGACAAATATATGATATCACTTATATGTGGAATCTAAAATATAGTACAAATGAATCTATACAAAACAGAAACAGACTCACAGACATGAAAATAAATATAGGTACCAAAGGGGAAAGGGAAGGGATAAATTAAGAGTATGGGTTTAACAGATACGAACCACTAAACATAAAATTAATAAGCAACAAAGTTTTATTGTATAGCATAGGGAATTAGCACAGGAAACTATATTCAATATTTTGAAATAACCTATAATGGAAAATAATCTGAATATATATATATCACAAAGTAATAGCTGAATCACTTTGCTAAAACAAACACAATATTGTAAATCAACTATACTTCAATTAAAAAAGAGAAAGAGTGAAGCCAGACTCTGGCTTGTGTAACCCAATCCTAGTTTTTCACCTCAGCCACCTGTTTCTTTAGAAACTGCCAACTTAGATCAAAGTTCAAACAAGTTATAATTCCCACAAGCAGCTGCATTTCCATTAAACAATTTAGTTATCAGGTTAACTTTGACCCTGACACCTGCCAGGCCAAACCAATTTGCAAGGATTTTAGAGAGCCCATGTTTTGAGGTTTTGTTACGCATGCTATTTTTTTGAAATCACATAATTTTAAACACTTGACTTTAGATATCATGAAAGCTTTTTGTCTGGAGGGATTCCTGCATTGTGCGTGTATGTGTGTATTGGTTTAGGTAACTCCATAATTCTCATATTTAAACATGGTGAATTCAGAGTTTAAACTCCATCAGTTCAAGATTTCCCACCTTTCTTTACCTTTCATTCCTCCTTTCAACAGGGAGGAATATGTACAGAGAACTGTTGTCAGAGGTACCTGGCTGTGCTGAGTGGTGGTTTCATCGTCCTCAGCTGGTCTTCATTCCTATGAACTGGTCACAGTATAGATGCTCACGTCTCATCATGGTCTCTGCTCACTGGGCCCACACACTCTACTACTTGGTTCTGACACCAGGCCTTTCTGGGTGGACCAACTGGCTCTCAGTCACTGCTGAGCTCCTCTTGGGGTGCCCTGGGGAATTCTATATGCTTTCTGGGGCCTTATCACAACACATGAGCTTACCCCAACTCCACAGGTTGGCATTACTCCCTAAGCCACAGCCGTCCGCCCATGCAGGCCCCACGACAAGACATTCATCTAGTAGCATTTAAAGTGATGACCGGGGCTTCCCTGGTGGCTCAGTGGTGGAGAGTCTGCCTGCCAATGCAGGAGACATGAGTTCAATCCCTGGTCCGGGAGGATCCCACACGCAGAGGAGCAACTGAGCCCACGCATCACAACTCTGGAGCCTGTGCTCTAGAGCCCTGGAGCCACAGCTACTGAGCCCAAGTGCCACAACTCCTGAAGCCCGTGCTCTGCAACAAGAGAAGGCACCGCAACGGAAGCCTCCCTGCCAAAACTAGAGAATAGCCCTGCTCGCCGAAATGAGAGAAAAGCCTCTGCAGCAAGGAAGACCCAGCACAGACAAAAGTAACTAAATAAATAAAACTGTAAAAGAAAAAAGTGATGAGCAATGTTGTCAGAAATCTAAAAAGAAAATATATAAACACACACACACACACAAAACACATAGACATGTCTTCTTGTTTTCCTAGACAGTTTACTGGAAATAATCTGACATGTATTTATCAGATACTATTGATAGAGTGCCCACTATGTGCCAAGTACTATTCTAGGTACTGGGGATACAGTAACAACCAAGACAAGATGAAAATCCTGATCTCATGGAAGTTAAGAGTCTAACGTGTCAAGGTAGACAATAAACAGGCTTCCCCTGTGGCGCTGGTGGTAAAGAACCCACCTGCCAATGCAGGAGACATAGAGATGAGGGTTCGATCCCTAGGTCAGGAGGATCCCCTGGCAGAAGGCATGGCAACCGACTCCAGTATTCTTGCCTGGGAAGTCCCATGGACGGAGGAGCCTGGAGGACTATGGTCCAAAGGGTCGAAAAGAATAGGGCACAACTGAAGCAACTTAGCAACCACGTACACACATTTCACTGTGAAAACAGCTTATTTTAATCCTTACCTCCAAACAACCCATGAAATATTAAACTTTCCCTGAAACAGGACACACCTAAATGCTTGTGAGCAATTCTCACGGTGTCAGAGTTACAAATTCCCAGGACTGTGCATGCTGTGGATTATTTATCAAAGTATTAAAAGCACTGAAATGATCTCTTTTACAACAACATAGTTATCCATTACCAAGTGTTTGTTATATGCCAGGTCTTTGCATGTATTATCTCTTAATTCTCAGTACAACCCTAAATTAGATGATGTTGTTATTCTCAGTAATAAACTTGAGGCTGATACAAGTTTAGTAAATTACCTGAGGTCACTTAGGTATTAGGTGGCTGAGCCTTAATGGAACTCAGACGGTCTGATATCACTCCGCCTCTGCACAAATAGTAGGGGAATGCATAGAAAGAAAAGCAAAATTCTAAGTGGGAATTCTTGGGGTGCTCCTTTAAACAAAACTATTCCTTTATGTTTAAGAGTGTGCACGTGTGAGCTGGAAGGATTAGGGAGAAGTTTGGCTTGAAGAGGAAAGGATGAAACAGAACATTTGTTAAATCTGAAGTTTGTGGAAACTGACAATTGAGGATCAAACAGAAACGGTAAAATGTCTTAGGAAGTATAATACAGGACGGCGTAAAAATAGAATCCATTTTGCAAATGTGCAGGTCCCATATAAGCTTCTGAGAACAGATCTTAAGGAGGTGGGGGAGGAGGTGAGGAAGCTGACCCAGGGCAACTGTTGTGTGGACATGTGCTGTGCTGCGCTTAATCGCTCAGTTGTGTCTGACTCATTGAAATTCCATGGACAGTAGCGCTCCAGGTTCCTCTGTCCATGAGAGTTCTCCAGGCAAAAATACTGGGGTGAGTTGCCATGGCCTCCTCCAGGGGAGCTTCCCAACCCAGGGATCAAACCCAGGTCTCCCGCACCGCAGGCGATTCTTTACCAACTGAGACACCAGGGAAGCCTGGTGTGTAGGCATAGTGTGGGGGCATAGATACTGCCATAGTCCTTACCCCCAACCCAAATCCTCACTGTGCCCTCCTCCTTTGTTCCTCACACCCTGAAACTTAGCAAGCCCTCTCCAGCCCCCAGGAAGCCAGCCTTCCAACAAGATGGCACCCTCTGTCCCTGCTTCCTCTGTCTTGGCCCTGGACCCAGGCTCCCAGGCACAGGCAGGTTATCCCAGGCTGTTCCACCACTCCGTGCCTCCCCATGCTCTGGGTGAGGCTCCGTGAAAATCAGACTCTCCACCTGTGTCCCCTCACTTCATGGTGCCTTCCCGTGTGTGCTAGGAAAGTACCCTGGGAACTGAGTTAATCTCCATCAGAATCAGTCCTGGGTGCTGTGTTCCCACTCAGGAAGCCACAAGGGAGAAAGCAGAAGGAAGAGCGCAGATTAGCCCAGCCTGGGAGTGGGCCTTGTGGCTCACCAGCCCTTCAGCATCTCGGCTTCTGCCCCTATTGGACTCTTTCACTTTGTCTTATCTTGTAGACATGCCTTCTCTTCCACAAGATTATAAGTTCCTTGAAGGCAGCCCAGAAGAAACGCTTCATAAACCTTCTCTGAAGTGAAGTAAAAATCGCTCAGTTGTGTCTGACTCTTTGTGACCCCGTGGACTGTAGCCTACCAGGCTCCTCCATCCATGGAATTCTCCAGGCAAGAATACAGAAGTGGGTTGCCATCCCCTTCTCCAGGGATCTTCCCAACCCAGGGCTTGAAGCTGGGTCTCCTGCATTGCAGGTGATCCTTTACCATCTGAGTTACCAGTGAAGCCCAAGCCTTCTCTAAGTTTCCATAATCACATTCTCCTCTTTAGAAGAGGATGAACCAATGGGGACTCATCAGTCCAGACTAATGCACTTTGGGGTAAGCTCAGGACGTCAGGAAATCTCTCTGCTCTCACCCTCTCCTCTTTTCCTCACCTGGTCCTTTCCCTTTCTGGATTTCTATTCCTAGGAACAAAAATGACATTGTAACCATGACCACATTACAGTGAATGGAAACACAAAGAACAGAACTGATTAAACTGTTTGGGGTTTCTTGCCACGTGATGTACCTGGAACCAAATCCACATCAAATGTTCTATTCACATCTCTTTAAGATTTTTAGCCTTTTCTGTGCATTAGTTATTTTACTAATTATTTTTATTTGTCCCCTTTCAAAGAATGTATCTACTTTTTATTTTTTAAGTGTCCTTAAGATATCCATTTTCAGAAAAATTTTCTGGAAGGTAGACACATGTTTGCTTTCCAGAATAGTTATAGCATTAATATCTCAGGGTAAAGTACGTTAGGACATTCTCTCTAAGCCTTATTTCCACAGGATTTTTTAAGGCTGTGTCTGTGCTTAGTCACTCAGTCATGTCTGACTCTCTGCAACACCATGGACTGTAACCCATCAGGCTCCTCTGTCCATGGGATTTCCCAGACAAAAATACTGGAGTGGGTTTCCATTCCCTTCTCCAGGGATCTTTCCGACCCAGGGATCAAACCCAGGTCTTCTGTGTTACAGGTGGATTCTGTACCGTTTGAGCTACCAGTGAAGCCCAAGCCTTCTCTACGGTTCCACAATCATGCTCTTCTCTTTAGAAGAGGGCAAACCATTGTGGCCCATCGGCAAGGAGAACTCAGTCCAGACTAACGCACTTTGCAGTGAACTCAGGGTATCAGGAAACTCCTCTGCTCTCATACTCTTTTTTTCTTACCTGATCCTTTCCCTTTCAGGAATTCTGTTCCTGGAAACAAAAATGACGTTGTGACCATGACCACATTACAGTGAATGGAAACACAAAGAACAGAACTGATTAAACAGTTTGGGGTTTAGTTTGCCCAGGTCTCCTGGGATTAGCAGGTGGATGTTTTCTTTTACCACCAAGCCACCAGGGAAGCCCTTTTTAAGGTTAGTGCCTGTAAAACGGTTGAGAGATGGATGAAGTTTGTTTTCAAATTCTCCCTCCTCTGCCAACCCAACGTTCCTACCTGCAACAGGCTCCTTAGCCCACATCTGCTGCTGCTGCTAAGTTGCTTCAGTTGTGTCCAACTGTGCAACCCCATAGATGGCAGCCCACCAGGCTCCTCCATCCCTGGGATTCTCCAGGCAAGAACACTGGAGTGGGTTGCCATTTCCTTCTCCAATGCGTGAAAGTGAAAAGTGAAAGTGAAGTTGCTCAGTCGTGTCCGACCCTCAGTGACCCCATGGACTGCAGCCCACCAGGCTCCTCCGTCCATGGGATTTTCCAGGCAAGAGTCCTGGAGTGGGGTGCCATTGCCTTCTCTGTAGCCCACATCTAGAGTCTTCCAGAAAGAGGAACTAAGGTTAAGAACTGGACCTCTCCTGCCAGCCTGCCTGGGTTCAAATCCAAGCTCTACCCCTTCCTAGTCGTGTGCCCTTGGGCAAGATACTAGATTCTACTGTCCCTCATTCTGCTCATTTGCAAAGTAGGAACAACAATGCCATGAGCAGCAGTCTCCAACCTTTTTGGCACAGGGACCAGTCTTATGGAAGACAGTTTTTCTCCATGTGCACTGGGGGTGGGGGAAGAGGCAGTGGTTTGGGGATGATTCAAGTGCATTACATTTTATTTTGCACTTTATTTCTATCATTGTTACATCAGCTCCACCTCAGATCATCAGGCATTAGATCCCAGAGGTTGGGGACCCCTGGCTTTGAGCATAAAATATCTGAATAAATTTCAAGCACTTAGAACAGTGCCTTGCACTCAGAATGAGATGGTAAATAATAATACTTTAAAAAATTGTGACCTTCTGCCCAAATAAAACCTCTAAAAGCAGGGACAAGAATTGTCCCTCTGAATAGAGTCCTGATCACCCCACCCCATCACAATTTCCTTTCCTTCCTTTTCTCACCCTTCCTCCAGTCACACATTGCTTGGCAGTTGCAGGAAGACACAGCTCCAGGACGGCTGTATCTACCCATCAGCCCTCCCTTTATCACATCCCTGAGTGCTGGCAGCACCCACTCCTGTCCTAACACCCTTGGCTTCCTCACCTTTCTTTGCCCCCAGGCAGCTCTGGGTAGGGGCTACATTCTCCAACCACAGCTTGGCCTTCCTGCCAGGCTCACCAGTAAGCTAGCAGCCCCATCCCAAAAGGTACCCACCACAGAAGGCTTTCAGCCCCAAGCACCTTGAAAAGATCTTGGGACAGGCTTCCTACTTAGAAGGCTGATCCTCTGTGACCAAGATTGGTTCTTCTCTGGGAGTCAAGAGATGGCGCAGCACTGCCCTTCTCCTCCTACTCAAAAAACCTCACTTCCAGAGGCAAAAGCGTTGCCTTTTGCCATGTGGGACAGAGTCCAAGCCCTCCTTGCTGAGATTCTGGCGAGAGACCGGCTCATTTTCACGCATGAGTCTCTCATTGTTGACGCTTTTTCCCCCTTTGCTTTGAGGAGGGGCCCAGCCCAGGACACCCCAAAGAGGTAAATGTACTTTTATCTCTTCATCACACCCCTCCATAGATGAACCTCTGCCCCGCACCTAACTCAGGGGTTTTCTCCAGCAACAACGTCCCTTCTCCCAGCATCGCTTCCCAGCCCCACCCAGTGTGTGAGGTCCTGATGCAGACAGCGTGGGGAGCAGACAAAGGTGCCCTTCTCACACTCCATTCTCCCAAAGGTGGGCACACACACACACATGTGATTGACACCTATAGTCCCTGGTGATCACTCCAGAGTCAGGGACTTGACAGGATATGCAGAGTCAGCCTCAGCATCTCCACCACAGGCTGGGAGTAGGCTGAGTGGGCCCAGAGGTACCAGAGTCAGAGGATGGAGGGATACAGCGGGACGAGGCTGGGGGCCGAAACACAAGTCCACCCTGTGCAAAGTCAGCCAGGAGAGCTGAACTTCTAGACTTCCAGCTAAGGAGGTGGTCCCACGAGTTCCCTGGCAGTCCAGTGGCTAAGATTCCTCACTCCCAGTGAAGGGGACCTGAGTTCGATCCATGGTCAGGGAACTAGATCCCACATGCTGCAACTAAAATTTCACGTGCTGTGACTGAAAGATTCTGCATGCTGCAACGAAGGTCTAAGCTCCTGTGTGCCACAGCTAAGACCTGGTGCAGCCAAATACATAAACAAATAATTTTTGTTAAAGCAGGAGTTCCCACTGCGACTCTGCGTCTGCAAACATCCTTTCATTTCAGCCCTGGTCTAAAGGGAACAACCTGAGAGGTGCCTAAAATAGGCTAATAATTAACATATTTATTGATTTAATCCTCCCGAGATCTCTCCAGGGTAGGTGGTGTTACACCTTGACTTCACACTAAGGAAACACAGGGTAAAAAGTAAATCTTTGAAGGTCACATGGCTCATAAGTGGAAGAGAGATGGTTAAAATCCAAAATCCATGCTCTTAACCACTACCGTGTTTATTCTGCCTCAGAGGCCCCACTGCTCTGCAATCAGGGCTTGAAAATCTAGGCTTTTATTTCTGAGCCTTAGTTTTCTCTTCACACACATACTTCATAGTTCGTTGTGAGAATTAAATCTATGCACGTAGAGTCCTCAGCATGGTGCCTCACTAGTAAACACGAGCAATGTGAGTTATCAACAACATCATCATCATTACTATTCAGTTCAGTTGCTCAGTCGTGTCAGACTCTTTGTGACCCCATGAATTGCAGCACACCAGGTCTCCCTGTCCATCACCAGCTCCCAGAGTTCACTCATACTAAGCGCCAAATGCCCACAGATCCATGTTTCCAGGTTTGCCTGCCCCTCACACTCTCCCTCACCTGTTGCCCTGCACTAAGGTAGGTCTCTGACACTCACAGTTGCTCCCAGGTTGTCTCCATCTTAGTTTTCAGGCTACTATGTAGCTCAGTGGGCTTCCCTTGTGGCTCAGCTGGTAAAGAACCTGCCTGCAGTGTGGGAGACCTGGGTTTGATCCCTAGGTTGGGAAGATCTCCTGGAGAAGGGAAAGGCTACCCACTCCAGTGTTCTGGCCTGGAGAATTCCATGAACTGTATAGTGCATGGTGTCTCAAAGAGTCAGACACGACTGAGCAACTTTCACTAACTCACTCACTCACGTAGCTCAGTCGGTAAAGAATCTGCCTGCAATGCAGGAGACCAGGGTTCAGTTCCTGGGTCAGGAATATCTCTTGGAGAAGGAAATGGCAACCCACCCCAGTATTCTTGCCTGGAGAATCCCATGGACAGAGGAGCCTGCCTGGCTACAATCCATGGGGTCACATTGATTGACTTAGTGACTAAATCATCACCATGAATGTAAATAGAGCTGAGGCTTAGCAAGATTAAGTACTGCGCTCAAGTACTTCTTTCAGGTTCTAAGACAGATCTCTGTAAAATTGAGCGGGGTGTTTTAATTGTTTTTTAAATTATAAACTCAGCTTTGAAAAAAAAAGATTATGAATAAAGAAAAGCATGACCACAATCGAACACTCCTAATAGCAGTAATGTTCATGATATGTATTACTTGCTGAGTTTGTCTATCTCTGCAAAGACTGACTTTTCTCCCGATTGACTGCCTCTGTGGAGCAGTTGAGAGCACTCCTCATCACAGCATTGAGGGAGCCCAGAAATACTCACTGTGGGATTCTACAGTGACCGTGGAACAAATCCAGAATGACTCCAATTTGACCCTGGGAGAAAAATAGCATAATCAAGCATGGATATAAAATCAAGTCAAGCAAGTGTCCCTTTAGAGACAACTCTGTCTCTTTCAGCCATTAGTTTTTAAAATATTTTAATTAATGCATTTTTGACAATTAAAACCTGTATATATCTAAGGTGTTTAAGGTAATGTTTTGATACATGTATGCACTGTGCAGTGATTATCACAATCTAGTTAACACACCCATCATCTCCCACAGTTAACTGTGTGTATATTTGTGGTGAAAAACTTGAGATCTACTCTCTTAGCAAAGTTCTAGTGTGTAATATATTACTATTAACTACAGTCACCATGCTGTACAGATGGTATACAGGATTCCAGAATTTATTCACCTTATAACTGAAAGTTTCTATCCCATGACTAATATCTCTGAGCCATTATTTTATAGTCTAAACTACGCTGTAGCCAAGCTTCTAGGTGAATTGCTAAAATTATGTAAGCATATAATCCAGTGATATATTTATTAGTGTATTCTGTAAATCAAAACCAAAGTTAAAATAGGAACTTTACTTCTGTTTCTTTTTTCCTCTTTATCATTAACTAACCACATCAAGTCCAGGTTTTGGGGTGGGGGGCAAATTTTGGTTTTTGTTTTTACTTTAATTTTTTTTAAGCTGAGATGATCAGAAACAAGGACTTCCTATAATAAATTTTACACAGCATTTTAGAAGTTTGTGACTGACACCCAGAACATCCTAGAATATGGGTTGTGGAAAGTGAGAGGAAGAATAGGGAAGGAAGGCTAGTGGTGGTAAAACTCTGGTTTGGTCGGAGGGACCTCTCACATCTGCTCAACTGCCTGAAGCTCCATGTGACATTTCTCTATCCTGTCCTTTTTTGATTTGGTCCCCAAATGCCCAGCTAGAGAAGGCAATGGCAGCCCACTGCAGTACTCTTGCCTGGAAAATCCTATGGATGGAGGAGCCTGGTAGGCTGCAGTCCATGGGGTCGCTAAGAGTCGGACACGACTAAGCGACTTCACTTTCACTTTTCACTTTCATGCACTGGAGAAGGAAATGGCAACCCACTCCAGTGTTCTTGCCTGGAGAACCCCAGGGACAGGGGAGCCTGGTGGGCTGCCGTCTATGGGGTCGCACAGAGTCAGACACGACTGAAGTGACTTAGCAGCAGCAGTAGCAAATGCCTAGCACAGAACCATTTCATCTGCATTCATTGCAGGCTTACCTCATGGAATACAGCTGGGCTGGGGGCGGGCAGGGGAGGGGCGGTGGGCGGTGGGTATTGGCAGGGACATGTAAAGATATGTGAGAAATGGACCTTGATTCAAAGAGCTGACAATTCCATTGGGACATGTTGATAATAATCAGAAGACCTGGGACTGATTCCTGGTTCCCTCACTTACTGGGCTTGCAGGAGTAATTTATTACAATTCTTAATCTGTAAAATAGGGCAACTGGCTATAACAGTAAAAGTATCTACATCTGACTTAAAGGGCTGCTGTTTGGATCAAGAGCAATAAATTCAGTGATAGGCAGGAAATTCTTGTTATTATTCATATAAAATGTTTTCACAACACAAACAGCACCTCTCAGATTTTTGTCCCTTTGCAAGCTTCAAATTTCCAAGATTATCTTTTCAACGACCCGTTTCCTACAAGATGTGATGCATGCAACTCAATGCAGGAACAGTCTTACCTGGAAAGTTTTTGATATTTTGACACGGTCATCCTGACATGGGCATGTTTTGACCTGGCCCACAAACAAATCTAAAGCTTTTAGACGTTTTTTGTTTTTTTTTTTCTTTTTGAGTGACCAATCAACACATGAAATATACATACTTACCCCATTGTCGAGTCTTGCTCTATTCTTCACCTCACTCCATCACTGACTTCCTGAGTTAGAAATCAAGGATACAAGTAGGGTCCATAATGGGGAGGAGATGAGAAATGAGGTGAGCTCAAGTTCTGGCATATCCAGTCAAAGCTCTTTTTTGATGCTGTGACAGAAAGTCCAATTCAAACCCAGTTTAACTGAAGAGAGATGAAGGGTAACCCAGCTACAGCCACAGCTAGATTCAGAAGGCAAGTGATGTCGCTGGGACACTAACTTTCCACTTATCATTCTGCTCCCCTTCACGTTGCCTTTATCCTTGCATTCAATGCACCAGCAAGAAAGCAAGCAGGGGCTCCAGGCCTGCGTCTCGTCAGGTTCAAATTCAGTAGCAAATAGTCTGTCTCTTTCTCAACACAAATAGTCTGTCTCTTTCTCTCTCTTTCCTAGAGAAGGAAAAGGCTACCAGCTTCCATATTCTGGCCTGGAGAATTCCATGGACTGTATAGTCCATGGGGTTGCAATGAGTCAGACACGACTGAGTGACTTTCATTTCTCAACACAACTCCTGGGTTTGAGTCTCACTGAACCAAACGTGAGCCTCACTGGATCACAGTTCCATCCTCAAACCAATCATTGAGGCCAAGAGTAAGAAATACTCTCATTGGCCAGGCCAGAGTCAGCCTACCCCTGAAATAATGCAGAATCACCTGAAACATATCAACTGAGAGAACTGGTAGAGTGATGCCACTTAAGAAAATCAAGATACTGCTGCTGCAAGGAGTAACTACTTATCAGTAAACATCCACTACTGATCCAAATTCAGGGCAGAGTGCTCATTAGAAGAGAGTGGTCAGAAATCACTTGTCAGACAAGTCACAAGTATTGGGTTGGCCAAAAAGTTCATTTTTTCCTTTTTTTATACAATGTTTAGAAAAACAGGAATGAACTTTTTGGCCAACCCACTACAAGGCCTCATACATTTACTATGCTTTGTTGTTGTTCAGTCGGTCAGTCGTGTCCAACTCTTTGTGACCCCATGGGCTGCAGCACACCAGGCTTCCCTGTCTTTCACCATCTCCCAGAACTTACTCAACCTTATGTCCATTGAGTCAGTGATGCCATCCAACCATCTCATCCTCTGTCATCCCTTTCTCCTCCTGCTTTCAGTCTTTCCCAGCATGAGGGTCTTTTCCAATGAGTCAGCCCTTCACATCAGGTGGCCAAAGTATTGAAGCTTCAGCTTCAGCATCAGTCCTTCCAATGAATATTCAGGACTGATTTCCTTTAGGATTGACTGGTTTGATCTCCTTGAAGTCCAGGGGATTCTCAAGAGTCTTATCCAACACTGTAGCTCAAAAGCATCAATTCTTCAGTGCTCAGCCTTCTTTATGGTCCAACTCTCACAACCATACATGACTACTGGAAAAACCACAGCATTGACTAGATGGACCTTTGTTGGCAAAATAAAGTCTCTGCTTTTTAATACTCTGTTTAGGTTTGTCATAGCTTTTCTTCCAAGGAGCAAGTGTCTTTTAATTTCATGACTGCAGTCACCATCTGCAGTGATTTTGGAGCCTGAGAAAATAAAGTCTCTCACTGTTTCCATTGCTTCCCTATCTATTTGCCATGAAGTGATAGGACCAGAGGCCATGATCTTCGTTTTTTGAATGTTGAGTTTTAAGCCAGTTTTTTAAGTCTCCTCTTTCACTTTGATAAAGAGGCTCTTTAGTTCCTCTTTGCTCTCTGCCATAACAGTGGTGTCATCTGCATATCTGAGATTATTGATATTTGTCCCGGCAATCTTGATTCCAGCTTGTGCTTCTTCCAGTCCAGCATTTCACATGATGCACTCTGCATAGAAGTTAAATAAGCAGGGTGACAATACACAGCTTTGACTTACTCCTTTCCTAATTTGGAACCAGTCTGTTGTTCCATGTCTAGTTCTAACTATTGCTCCTTGACCTGCATACAGGTTTCGCAGGAGGCAGGTAAGGTGGTCTGACATTCCTATCTCTTTAAGAATTTTCCACAGTTTGTTGTAATCCACACAGTCAAAGGCTTTAGTATAGTCAATGAAGCGAAAGTAGATATTTTCCTGGAATTCTCTTGCTTTTTTCTATGCTTCAATGAATGTTAGCAGTTTACTAGCCTCAAAAAGGCTAACATTTACACTCTCTGCTCATTCTCTATGAATTCCTCGGTTTGTATTAGAATTCTTTGATTTCTCTGTTAAGGATCAAAGCAATTTCTTTCAAGGAATAAGTAGATTCATCTTCCTAATGAGTACTTGATTTCCTTGACAATTAAAAATCTAGAGGATTGGATTCTATGCACCCTAGGGGAAAGATAATCCATTTCAGAGAAAAAGATATCAATATACTTATTTATGTTTTCATCTTAAAAGTAGGAAAGTAAGTTTTACCAACAGAATTTTGGCACTGTCAGTGGTGCCCATCATTGGCCCAGATGTCAGAGGTTCTCAGGAAAGATCGGAGGTGAACTTCCCTGATCGTCCAGCAGCTAAGACTCAGACTTCCAACACAGGGGGTGAGGGTTCAATCCGTGGTTGGGAAACTATGATCCCACACGCTGTGAGACATAGCCAAAGAAAAAAAAAAAGAAGTAGAGCAGGGGTCTGTACACAGAAGGGTGAGTAAGGGCCTTCTTGCTTTCAGCATATTATGCCCTTACAGTAGCTTTGAGGGTTAATATGGCACATGTACACAGCTTATTCTGAAACCTTTCAGGAAAAAAAAAAAAGACAGATGGATACATAGAATATATTATAAATAAATAATGATAATGGTAAAAATATGGAAAATGTTATCACTTGGAGAATTTGGGTGGATGAAGGGTATATGGGAATTTGTAGTACTGTTTTTGCAACTGTTCTGTCAATCTGAAAGTATTTCAAAACAAAAATTAAAAGTTTGATGATGGTAAAGAGGCAATGCAGAGCAGCCTAAGCGGAGGAAAGAGGGTGGCTCTAGCGGCGGTGACCAGGAGGAGGAAGCCAGAAGGATCCTGAGCATTGTGAGGGCAGTTCTGACCAACGAGGCGCTGTTTCCTGACAGACGCGTGAAGACAGGAGACACTGCTTCTTTTTTAAAAAGCGTTAGCAATCTGCAAAATAAATCCTATTCTTTTTACCAAGTAAAATAAAGTTTGAATTTTCCACATCAAGACAAACAGTGTCTGATCACCGGGGACATTTATCAAGGACTTGCTGTCCACAAATGATGAAACCTCCTTGTGGTAATGGCTGGATTTTAGAAGCACGCATCAGCGGAGCTGTTGTTCCTCACTTGGGAACATGGCAGATGGAGTCTGAAGGGCACAACCAGTGGAATGGAAAGATGCAATTCTTTGCGTTTATGTCACTTAGTGCAGCCACCCAGACAGGTTCCCAGTAGCCTGCCCTTTGTACAGACTTAAGACTAGAATCATAGGTGAACATAAAAACCATTCAGCAAAATGATACTCATCAGCAAGCGCTAAAGAAGGGTGTTCAGAAGGGCCCCTCCCTCTGTTAATGCAAAGCTTCCTGCGATGAAATGGAATTCTCTATTTTAACCCTGGCTATCTTCACACAGTAGATCCAAGAGATGAGGGTTTGATCCCTGGGTCAGGAAGATCCCCTGGAGGAGGAAATGGTAACCCACTCCAGTATTCTTGCCTGGAAAATGCCATGGACAGAGAAGCCTGGCAGGCTACAGTCCATGGGGTCGCAAAAGAGCTGGACATGACTGAGCAACTGAGCACACACACACGTCTTCACACTTAGTTTTTAGAAAAGACAAAAACCTCAATTCAAAGAAGTAAAACATTTGCCCCAGGATCAAACAATTACTTGGCAGCAGAGCCGAGATTTGAAGCGAAGTCTTTCCAGCATCAGGCTTTCAGCTTCTTTTAATACTCCACATCATTCCCCGTCTTATTTCCTAATAGGAAGAACCATGGGCCTCAGTAGACACTGACCTCATACTCAGCGACAGATTCAATTTGTGCCAATAAAACGCGTGGAGAAGTTCACTGGGGTTTTCCAGGGAAATTCATTCTTAGTCTTATGGAAATGTTTGTAGAAGCAAGCCCTTCTCTCTAGCCTGATCTCTGATGAGAAATCAGAGCGTAGTCCCGGCATCCTCGGACTACAAGTGTGAGCTGCCCCAGGATGGACTGATGCATGGATGGCAGAATGGAGCTATGGAACAAGAGATGCACCAGGAATGTGTTTTCTTTACCCTGTTTCTACCCACTGGTGTTCTGGACCCTCTCTTGCTTTTATAAGACTGTACTTCCATAATTATTGCCAGTTTTCTTTCTCTTCATTATCAATATCTCCCTCCATCCTGGAAATTCCAAACATGTGTTGGATTCTTTCAGATTGAAAGAAAATGTGGGACTTCCGTGATGGGCCAGTGGTTAAGACTTCATCTTCCAATGCAGGGGATGCAGGTTCAATTCCTGGTCGGGGAGCTAAGATCCCACATGCCTCAGGCCAAAAAACCAAAACATATAAGACAGAAGCAATATTGTAACAAGTTCAATAAAGACTTCAAAAATGGTCCACATGAAAAAAATCTTAAAAAAACTTTTTAAGCAATGATTATCCTTTGACTTTGTATTCTCTTCCTGCTAGAGCTCTTTTTCTCTCCTTTCCTCATCCAAAACTTTGTCTGTCCACTCTCTCCTTCCACTCATGCTTTAATCCATTCTAGTTTGGTTCCTAATGTCACTATTCTCCTAGACTTGCTCCTGTCAAGTTCACCACTGACCTTCACCTTCCCAATGTCAATAGGCATTTCTCTGCTTTCACTCATCTAGACTTTCCAGCAGGATGTAAATGAGTTGAGTACCCTCTTCTTGGAATACGTTCCTATCTTGCCTTCCAGAACTCTATGCTACCCTGGCCTCTCCCCTACCTCACTGGCTGCTGCTTCTCTGTCCCCTACACTGACATTTCCTCCTCTGTATTTCCAAATGTTGGACTGTCTTAATACTTGGTCCTAGGTCCTCTCAGTTCAGTTCAGTTCAGTCACTCGTCATGTCTGACTCCTTGCAACCCCATGAATCATAGCACGCCAGGCCTCCCTGACCATCACCAATTCCTGGAGTCTACCCAACCATCCAGCCATCTTATCCTCTGTCGTCCCCTTCTCCTCCTGCCCCCAGTCCTTCCCAGCATTATGGTCTTTTCCAATGAGTCAACTCTTCGCATGAGGTGACCAAAATATTGGAGTTTCAGCTTCAACATCAGTCCTTCCAATGAACACCCAGGACTGGTCTCCTTTAGGATGACTGGTTGGATCTTCTTGCAGTCCAAGGGACTCTCAAGAGTCTTCTCCAACACCACAGCTCAAAAGCATCCATTTTTTGGCACTCAGCTTTTTTCACTGTCCAACTCTCACATTCATACATGATTACAGGAAAAACCATAGCCTTGACTAGACGGACCTTTGTTGGCAAAGTAATGTCTCTGCTTTTTAATATGCTCTCCAGGTTGGTCATAACTTTCCTTCCAAGGAGTAAGCACTCTCCTCTATTTATTCCATCTCTTCCTCTATTCATTCAACACTCAATCAATATTTGTTGAGTATCTACTATATGTCAGACTCTTTTCTAGGCACTGGAAATAGAGCACTGAATAAATAAACAAATCTGTCTTTATAAAGCATGCATTCTAGTTGAAAAGAAAACAAACAAAAATTAATAAATCTATAATATAATGTAAGTAGTGATAAGTGATATGGAAAAGAGTAAAGCACTGCCAGCGACAATGATGCTTTTTAAAAAGACGATGGCCAGTGGAGGATGCTCTAAGGAGGTGACATTTACATCTAAGAAAAGTGGAGTGTGTGTGAGAGAGAAGTTAAAGCTGATTCCAGGTTTCTGGTCTGAGTGAAAGAAAGAAGGATGGTGCCATTTAGTGAAATAAGGAAAATTGGGGGAGCAAGAGATTTGGGAGGAGAAAATAAAGAATTCTGGTTTGGAGGTATTGATGAGTCATATGTCCATATTAAGTGGTTATTTGGATAGGTCAGATTTCTCTTGTGGGTGATTCCACCCTCAGGTCTTATGGAGACTTTTCTGACCACTCTGTCCCTGAGAACATCCCATTTGCCACCTCCCCAACCCTCAGGATCTCTATGACCCTCCATAATTTATTGTCTTCATGATAGTCACCTCAAACTGTAATAACAAAATTTGGCCTTGGTTTGGTACCCTTACAAAAAGTAACTCTTGGGGGAACAGGAACTTTGTCTTGTTTACAGCTTTGTCCCCTGACCTTGGTACAATTCTTATGCAGAGTAAGAACTCAACATCTAATTGCTGAAGGAAAAAACAAAGGGTAGGTCAGTCCTCTGCAGAAGTCAGGACATCTTGGCTCTTGTCTGAGCCCAGTGACTGGCTTTGGACCTGTCACTTCTGCAATATATTATCAGTTTCAGAAGTCATTTGATTAGCTGATTTCTAAGGGCTAATTTGTCAACTTTGAAATTATGTTTTAAATCCAGGATTTTTATCTATTTATTCTAACCAAATTGGTACCTAGAACTTCATTTTGGTAATAACAGTGTTGAAGTGCATTTTGATGAAGCATGAGTGCAAACTACTGTTTCTGGGGAAATTCACCACGGGGATGCAGAACAGTTCTATAACCCCACCTGGGCTGCCCTAAATCCTCAGTCTCAGGTGGCCATTCATTCTGCTAGCTTCCACTCCAGGATGGAGGAGAAACAACTAGAAAGAAAGGAGAATAAACGAAGGAGTTCATTTTATGGAACATCATTGAGCACCTGTTCACTAGTACAGTTCAAGTCTTTTCAGGGATGCTAGCATATTTCAGATGTATTTAAGGGTTATTTGGACATTGAGGCATATCGTCACAAAACCTGGTGAGGTAGGTATTAACTCCCCCTTTCACTGATTTCCAGGAGACGAACTGATTTGCCATAGTACAGACAAGTGACAAGCAGCAGATAAAAGACTGAAATCTAGGTCGCTCCCTAACCTCCTCTTGCTCTCCATCACACCATAGATACCTATAGCCAAGGGCATACCTTCTTGGGTATAATCAGTTTCCAGTGGACTCAGGTCTATTTGTTGAATAAACAAACGAAAATAAATTGGATTAAGAAACACTCTCTTAGAATCCTGTTTTCAAAAAACTGACAGTTTACATTTCAACTCGTCTGGGAAATCCAATAGTATTAATTACTATGTACAGGGCTTTCCCAGTGGCTCAACAGTAAAGAGTCTGCCTGCAAGAGACACTTGATCCCTGGGCTGGCAGGATCCCCTGGAGTAGGAAATGGCAACCCATTCCAGTATTCTTTCCTGGAAAATTCCATGGACAGAGGAACCTGGTAGGCTACAGTCCATGGGGTCTCAAAGAGTCAGACAGGACTGAAATGATGGAGCACCGTACATATAGTTAGGTAGAAATAAAGCCACAAAGCAAAATATCACCTTGTTTACAGAGATAGGAATGAATTTCCTTCTGAAATAGCTTGATTTCCCAGGGCTCCTTCTGGAGAAGGCAGAAGGGGAGGCCAGGAGTATCTACTGCCCACATACCATCCACTGGAAGTTCCTTTGCTTCCTCTCTTTTCTTTTTCCTTAGCCATTATTGAAGACTCCACTTTCAAAAAGATCCTGTACTTTCTTCATGGGAAAGGAATTCTTTTCTCACCAAGGTATCTGTGTGACAGAAGGTTCCCACCCTGAGGTGTGT
Source organism: Ovis canadensis (assembly GCF_042477335.2). Taxonomy (NCBI): domain Eukaryota; kingdom Metazoa; phylum Chordata; class Mammalia; order Artiodactyla; family Bovidae; genus Ovis; species Ovis canadensis. The sequence goes on along the minus strand of NC_091251.1, from coordinate 58,341,283 downwards.
GTCACGGATGAGAACATGAACCGACACACCAAACATGGAAAGCTGTCTATGTGCATCTTGGCGTTGGGCATGATTCTGAAGGAATACCATTTTTTTTTAACCCGTAAGTCGTTTGGTATTGCTATATTAATAAATTAAGAATGACAAAGCAACGCAGATGGAGTGTCGCTCTTTTTCCTTTCGTTCAGCCACAAGCCAATCTCTTCCGTTAAAAAAGGGGGGGGGGGGGCTGGAAAAAAGGATTGCGTGTTTTGAATAGAGGAGGGAGGTATCATTTTATCCTTCCCTACCAATAAACGATGGCAAATTCGGACATCTAAGAATTAAAACGGCAACAAAGCAAGAACATGATTAGAAAAATAAATAAATAACATTTATTTTGTACAATATCAGTGGCTTCAGTGTCCGAGAGGCCCGGCGGCAGAGCGCGCCCTCAGAGGAGCAGGAGGGGGCCCAGCAGCAGTTCGCCCTGGCCCAGCAGGCGGCCCCGCTCCAGCCCGCGGCCCCGGTTCTCCGCCTTGACGCGCACGGCCAGGCGGCGCACCTCGTCCTCCGAGAGCCCGTCCAAGCACAAGTCCTGCTCCAAGACGGCCCTGCGGCTCCGCCGGACCACGGCGCCCCGCGGCTTCAGGACGAAGCTGATCCGGCAGCTGACGGGGGCGCGGGGCTCGGCGGCTCCTCCGGCCGGGCCCTCAGCACGGAGCAGCCGGACACGGAGGCGCCCGCTGGCCCGATTGTATTCGGCCGCCAGGCGCAGGGAGCCCCCGGCGCGGCCCAGAGTTACGGTGCCCTCGGCCTCCAGGCGCTCGGGACGCGGGTCGCGATGCGGCGAAAGGGATGTGACTGGGGCCTGCGTCGGGGACCCGGGGCTGGCGCGGCATTCGTCCTCGTCATCATCTTCCCCGTCCCCGCTGGAGACGGAGCGGGCGCGGGTCAGGCCTCGGCTCCTCCCGGCCCGCAATGCTCGGCGCAGCAGCCCTTCCGGGGCGCGTAGGAGGCGGCGGGAGCGGGGCGGCGGGGCGAGCGTGTCCAGGGACGGGCTGGGACCACCGCGGGCTGCGGGGGTCGCAATGGGGGATCTCGCCCCGGGAGCGAGGGGAGCGTCTCCGCCGCCGCCCCCGTAGGTGTGGGCCCGAGGACGGGGCGCGGGCGGGAGCGCGACGGAGCCCGGGCCCCCGAGGAAGAGCGACTCCTTGCGGCGGGTGTGCGGGCTCTCGAGCAGCGCGCAGAAGCCGTAGGCAGTGCGCGCCCGGGGCAGGTGCGGCAGCGAGAGTGCGGCCTGCGAGCGCGGGTCCCAATCCGTGCGCCCCGCGCCGTCGTCGGCTCCTCGAAGCCAAAGGTCAGGCTCAGCAGCGCACCTCCGGGGCAGCGCGGCGGCCGGGGGCGAGGACTCGGGCGCATAGGGGGTGGGCAGCCGCGGCGGGATGAAGAACTCGGGGATGCGGTTCGGGGTGAGCACATTGGAGAAGGCAGGCTCCAGAGGCGCGTTGCTCGCCGCCGAGGCGCGCAGTTTCCCGAGGAGCCGCATCCTCCGAGGCTGGGGCTGGGAGTGGCGGGAAGAAGCGCTCCTGCGGGAAGAGAGAAGCGAATGAGTTTGGGCTCCTGGGGCCTCTCGAGAGTGGCTGGACACCTATCCAGACCCCTCGGGGTATCAACGCACCAATGATCCCCTGCCAGTCCCGGCGAGCTCGCTCGCGCCCACAAAGCCACCCGCCTTCCATTCATTGGTGCTAATGAAACAAAGAAGTAGAAATCAGACCTTTGCCTCTTTTTCAGTCCCTCTGGTTCGTGAGTTTCAAGTTGCTTTCTGGTGCCTGCTGACGCTCCAGCTTCAGCACTGTAGCCGGGACAGGGGCGCTCCCCCTTATATTGCAGCCTGAGTCCCGCCCAGCTGGCCAGGAGTCCAACCCTTGGAGGCGCCGGCCGGCTCGCCCTTCCGGCGGCCCTTTCTAGCCAGAGCTGCTGGGGCTCGCGTGGGAGCGAAGCTGTGGCGAAGGCCAGCCCCCTTCTGCTCAGCCCTGGGGCCTGCATCCGCTCTGCGTGCAGGGAACCGCTCACACCAGCCTCCGAAAGTTTGCCGGTAGAGGGAGGACGCCTGGGTCGGCCTGCCAGGAAGAATTGGCGGCTGAAAATGCTGGCGGCTTCTCGGAAAAGGTGAAGGATAAGGAAGCAAGTTCTTTTTAGCTGGGAGCTAAATCCTGTACCCCACTCCTCACCTCCAACCCCGCATGTGAACAACACACGCCAAGAGCTTCTGTTTTACTGCCCCCATGAACCTGCAGTCTGTAAACCAGTATAGTGTCCCTGGTACTCGTGTACTTGTTTATGAGTCTGTCTCCCTCTGCTAGACCTTGGCTTTCTTAAGGAGTATCACTGACTGCCTCAGTCAATGCCATAAATGTTGGTGGAGTGGGTGAATTAAGGTATGCAAAAATATCTGAATGACTACCGGCTCTGCCTATCAACTTAAATATTTATTTGTTTGTCTTGGTTTCGGCATGTGGGATCTAGTTCCCTGATCAGGGTTGGAACCTTGGGTCGCAAGCACTGGGAATGCAATCTTAGCCACTGGATCACTAGGGAATTCCCTGCCTATCATCTTGATTGTCACAAATGATGGGTTTTTGGCTCATGCCCTAAACATAACATAATTCAAAGCTGCCCTTTTTTCTCTGCTCCATCATGAAGGTATCCAGTTAGAAAGCACCTTACAAAAAAATCCACATTGCCTCTCTACCTCTACCTCCCTCCCAACCTTCATTTTCTAAGATGAGAAAACTGGAAGTCCAGCGGGACTTGATGAAATCCTGTAAACAGTTCAACAGAACTAATTAATGGCAGAAGCTGAAACTAGCAATTTCCTGTCGGTTTGCCTTTGCCCGTGACACTTCCTGGTATCTGAAATGCCCCTCTCTGCTTTTTTTTTTTTTCCTCTATAAAGAACTCCTTTTGTTTTACTTCCGCCAGACATCCACCTGTTCAGAATCCTTTACTCGATTCCTTCACTACAGTTCTCCATGTCTCCTTATTCCCTTCATGTGAGTTCTATGTACCACCACTGCTGCATTCAGCAGCCTGCTGTGGAATTTTTGGTTGACAAGTTTGTCTTCCCTACTAAACTAGGAGTTTCTTGAGGGCAAGGACTGTGGTAAGACAACCAGAGAGGAGTCTGCGGGACCTACTATCAGTACACGTAAAATAAAGAGAAGGTCTACTGTCTAGAACGTGGGTCTGCCTCCATCCCAAAGCAGACCTCTCTAAGGGACAAGCCTGGCTGTCTTATTCATCTCCTCCACTTTCAGTGCCTGGACATACAATGCCAGGCAAATAATAAGTACTCAGTAAATATCTGATGAATTATATTGTGTTGTATTTAGCCTGATCTGGTCTTATGACTGTCATGTGCTTTTAACCACATCTCTCTCTGCTTTGTTCAATTTCTTTCTCACAACAAACCAATGCGGTGGACATTGCTTCTGTTTACAATATAAGAAACTGAGGCTCATCAGTCAAATTATGAATCACAGCCCAGGTATTGTAAATCCTAGCGTTTTGCTAATTTCTTCCTTCTCTTTCCTTTCTCCTTCCATTCATCCACTCAGTTCAGTTTCATTCACTGAGTTCACTATGTATCAGAGACTGTGTGCATGTTTTGTATTGCACTTAACATCCAGAATGTTCATTCTTAAAGCAACTCGGTCTCCTAAATATTTTCCATTATCTTTGCTTTGGATTAAGTACCATTATTTCCAAATTTTTAAAGGTAAGGAAAGTGAATGTTTTCCATAAATGAATAATTAATACTTTCTTTTAAAAGTGATCACTGTTGTTCTGCTTTTTGAGAGGGCAAGTGTGAATCAGTATGCAGCCAGGGGGTAGTAACCATACCTGCTGATGTCAGAATGGCAAGCAGAAGAATTCCCAGAGGTCTCTGACTGGATCATTTCCTATTGATTCTTCAGGCCAGTCTGCAGAATCTTGGGTGAATGGCCTTCTCTAAGCATAGAACACTTGCATGATATGCCCAGGAGCCAGCTCGCTTCCAACAAGACCTCAGTGAAAATGGCTTTCCCTCTCCTGAAGGTCTTTGTGACATGAACACACAGAACTTCTGTTAGCGAGTAAATCCACTAAAAGCAGGACATGAGATTTGAGAAATTCTGCTACCAGTACAGCCATATTCATGAAAAACATAAGCACATCTATAAACACAATCTCTATATAGAAGGTTTTCTAAAACAATTAGTTTTCCATAGATTAATATTCTACAGAAGAGAACTAAGATGTAGGACAATTAGATTACTTACACTGGGATACACTTCAGTCATTCATTCATCTAAACCAATAGCTATAGGCTGAGTCCAGAGTTAGAGGCCTGGTATCCTTCCTGATTCTTAAATCACAATAGTAGAAAGTGAAAACCCCCTCCCCCAGTGGAAACTCTGATTACACGATTATTTCATTATTTTGTGTCTTATGGCAGAAACCAAAGAGGAATTAAAGAGCTTCTTGATGAAGATGAAAGAGGAGAGTGAAAAAGCTGACTTAAAACTCAACATTCAGAATGCAAAGATCACAGCATCTGGTCCCATCGCTTCAAGGCAAATAGATGGGCCAACAATGGAAACACTGACAAACTTTATTGCAGATGGTGACTGCAGCCATGAAACTAAAAGACGCTTACTTCTTGGAAGAAAAACTATGACCAGCCTAGACAGTATATTAAAAGAAGAGACATTACTTTGCCTACAGAGGTCCATATAGTCAAAGCTACCGTTTTTTCCAGTGGTCATGTATGGATGTGAGAGCTGGACCAAAAAAAAGACTGAGCACCAAAGAACTGATGCCTTCAAACTGTGGTGTTGGAGAAGACTCTTGAGAGTCCCTTGGACTGCAAGGAGATCTATCCAGTCAATCCTAAAGGAAATCAATCCTGAATATTCATTGGAAGGACTGATGCTGAAGCTGAAGCTCCAATACTTTGGCCACCTGATGCAAAGAACTGACTCATTAGAAAAGGCCCTGATGCTGGAACGATTGAAGGCAGGAGGAGAAAGGGACGACAGAGGATGAGATGGTTGGATGGCATCACCGACTCAATGGATATGAATTTGAGCAAGCTGCAGGAAATGGTGAAGGACAGGGAAGCCTGGTATGCTGCAGTCCTTGGGGTTGCAAAGAGTCGGACACAACTGAGTGACTGAACAGCAACAACAAATAAATATGAAAGGTTCACCATCATCTTGTATTCAGGCCCTGAAATTGTTAAAGAAACTATACCATTAATGATATTAATGTTTACCGAATACTCACTACATACTGGGGTCTTATTTAATCCCTAAACAACCCTCTAAAGAAGGGAGGGATTTAGAAACTACAGCTTGTAGAGAGTAAACAATTGTCCAAAATCTCCCATCCAGTAAGACTGGCGCCGGGACTCAGATTCAGATCGATTCGGCTCATTCCCTGTGTACTTTAATCACTTCAGTATAGTGCCACCCTCAAAGCTGCTTTCTCTGAACCCATCTCCTCTCTAAGTAGTTAGACAAAAGGAAAAGAAAGCCTTATCCCAAGGACTTGCATTGAAACTACACACCTTATTGATGATACCAGCACCTAAAAGATTAACACATGCAATTGTCCTAAGCAGGAAATCACTAGTTATACCACTTGCAGACAGAATCCTTGTCTTCTCAGGAAGTGTACTGATTCTCTATTTATACCATCCCTTGGTTCCAAAATAGGATTTGCGGTGATCCGCATAATAAAGACCCAGAGAATTTATTGTCAGCTAAAGCCTGACATGGTGAAAATGGAAAAGACGTGCAATTAGCTAAGAACCCTGAGTGAAGTCACTAATTGACACTACCTATGATCCCAAAATGGGAAGAGCAAGGTGTGAAAAGCAGTTAAAGAGGCCCCCGTGGGAAGGCTGGGGATAACTTTATTTTTTCTCAATTGAAGTATAGATGTTTTATAATGTTGTGTTAGTTTCAGGTGTACAGAAAAGTGATCATATATATATATTCTTTTTCAATTATTTTCCATTAAAAGTTATTACAAAATATTGAATATAGTTCCCTGTGCTATACAATGGATCCTCATTGTAGTATTAACTTTTCATTTCCACTCTAAGCTAGTATGTTCTTTCCTGGGGTAGTTGTGTGTTTTTTCTGGTGGTGCTTGTCTTAATTATTGCTTAATCCAAGTTATGTACAGTGTCATTAATGTTATTTCAATCTCCGTAAGTCAAATAGTCTTTTAAAATTTTAACCATGTACATACATTTACTTTATGATAGTGATTATTATACCTTCATATTAAATCAAGTACTTGATATGACTTATTAAAATTGGTGAACACAGTAATTAATACATAGCAGCTTATACTTCCTTATGGGCTGTCTAGAAAATAAACTCTTCTAGTCTTGCTCCCCAGTCAAATGCTTGATCCTAGGTAGTCACTGATTTATCTGTCTTTTCTCTGTAAACAGCAACCAAATTTTTAAGTATTCCATTCTCTTTCCTATCACTACTTTAATGCTGACCAGAAGTAACATTCCTGTTGAAGACTTATTTTTGTTCTTTGTCCATGTTATCTAGATTCCATTCACATTTTCTTCAATTTTTCTTTTCTAGGTTTTAGAAAAAAAAATGCATTTCATGTATGTAAAGACCAAAGCATAATATAGTGAACACCTATTTACTCACCAACCAGCTTAAAAAAAAAATTTTTTTTTCAAAACAGTTGAAGCTTCCAAGGTAATACTTCTTAACCACATTCTTGTCTCTTCCCCAGATTTAAGTACTATTTTGAATTTGGAGCTATTGTTCTCTCATTTCTCTCCCTCTCTCTCCCCCACCCCTTATTTTATTTATTTGTTTATTTGACTGTGCCAGGTGTTAGTTGCAGGCATGCAGGAAGGTCTTTGCTCTGCATTGCAACGTGTGAGATCTAGTTCCCCGACCAGGGATCAAACCTGGGCCCCCTGCATTGAGCGAGGCATCTTAGCCACTGGGCTGCCACAGAAGTCCCTCCCCTCCTCTTTAAATATTACTTTTATTGCATATACACAAGGAGGCTTCCCTGTTGGCTCAGTGGTAAAGAGTCTGCCTACCAGTGCAGGAGACTTGAGTTCAGTCTCTGGGCTGGGAAGATACCCTGGAGAAGGAAATAGCAACCCGCTCTAGTATTCTAGCCTGGAGAATCCCATGGACTGAAGAGCCTGATGCATTACAGACCACGGGGTCAAAAAGAGTCAGAAGACTTAGAGACTAAATAATAACAACATATATACATACTTCTCCCTAAAATTTACTTATTTTTCCCTTTTTTATAAAAGTAATTTGAAACGTTCTTTCACAATTTGCTTTTTCATTCTACATTGTAAGATCCATGTAAGTGCACATGTAGAGCTCTAGTCCATTCATTCTTACTGATGTACACTATTCCATTGTGTAAACATGCTTCATTCTCGTGCTGATGGATGCTCGGATTGTTTCCAGTTTTTCCACAGCTGGTATGAGCTCATGTATACAGGTCTTCTCAGTCACCTGTGCAAAGATTTTCTAGAGTACATCTCTAGTGTATTTGCACCTTCAGTTTTAATGTGAAATCACTTTCTTTACAGCAGTATATAAGATTTTCTATTGCTCCCATCCTCAACTGCATGTAGTATGATCAGATTTTTTTTTAAATAATGTTATTTGTTTTTGGCTGTGCTGGGTCTTTGTTGCTGTGTGGGCTTTTCTCTGGTTGTGGTGAACAGGGGTACTGTCTAGTCATGGTGTGCAGGCTTCTCGTTACAGTGGCTTCTTTTGCTGTGGATCACCAGCTCTAGGGCACTCCCGCCTCAGTAGCAGTGGTGCTTCCTAAGACCCAGAGTGCAGGCTTGATAGCTGTGGTGCAGCGGCTTAGTTGCTCCACGGCATATGGGATCCTCAATATATGGGATTGAACCCGCGTCCCTCCACTGACAAGTGGGTTGTTTACCACTGAGCCACCAGGGACGCCCCAGATTTTAAAATATTGCTAATACGGTGAGTGTTGCGGGCTGAATTGTACCCTCCCCAAATTCACAATCTGACATCCTAACCTGTAGTGGCTCAGAATGTGCCTATATTTAGGGACAAGATCTTTTAAAGCAGTTGCTGTTGTTCAGTGTCTCAGTCGTGTCCAGCTCTTTGCAAACCCATAGACTGCAGCATGCCAGGCTCCACTCTCCTTCACTATCTCCTGGAGTTTGCTCAGATTCATGTCCATTGAGTTGGTGATGCTATCTAACCATCTCATCCTCTGCTGCCCTCTTCTCCTTTTGCCTTCAATCTTGCCCAGCATCAGGGTCTTTTCCAGTGAGTTGGCTCAGGTGGCCAAAGGACTGCAGGTTCAGCTTCAGCAACAGTCCTTCCAATGAATATTCAGGGTTGATTTCCTTTAAGATTGATTGGTTTGATATCCTTGTTGTCCAAGGGACTCTCAAGAATCTTCTCCTATACCACAATTTGAAAGCATCAATTCTTTGGCACTTAGCCTTCTTTAGCATCCACGATTGCCAGTTTAGAGAGGTATTTAAGGTTAAATGAGGTCATTAGAGGGGGCCATAATCTGATGTGACTGGTATCCTTATAAGAAGAGATTAGATTAGAACAGACACGCACAGAGGGAAGACAATATGAAGATGATGGTCACTTGCAAGCCAAGGAGAGAGTCCCTTAGAGGTCAACACTGCCAACATCTGGATTTGGACTCCTAACTCCAGATCTGTGAAGAAATAAATTTCCATTATTTAAGACCTGTGGTCTGTAGCTCCTTGTTATGGCAGCCCTAGATACTAATACAATGATTTTAAAATAGTAAATTATCATGTTAATTTGCATTCCTGTCATTGATAATTGAGGTGTAGCAATTTTGCGTGTAATTAATCATGCAGCTTTCTTCTATAAAATTCTTTTAAATTAAAAAAATATATTATTGTGTCATTTCTTTCTCTTGTACATATATACACACATTGAACACTACTTCTTGGTCACTGTTAAGTACTACACCTATCTCCCCTGTGACTTGCTTTTCATATTTTTATGATGCCTTTTGAGAAATAGAAAACAGAAATTGTCTCCTGACTCTGGAGGCTAGAAGTCTAAAATGAAGATGTCAGCAGAGCCGTGCTTCCTCTGAAACGCATAGGAAGTATCCTTCCTCGCCTCTTCCCGGCTTCTGGTTACTTGCTGGAAGCTCTGGGAGCTCCTTGGCTTACAGCTGCAACTTAGTTTCTGCCTGCCTCTAGGCATGGCATTCTCCCTCCTGTCTGTGCCTCTGTGTTTCACCTCTTCTTAAAAAAACACATGTCTTATTGGGTTAAGGGTCTACCCTGCTCCCATATGACTTCATCTTAACCAGTTTCATCTATAAAGATGCTATTTTTCTAAACTTGGTCACAAGAACTCCAGTTCTGAGGTACTGGAGTCAGATCTTCCACATATATTTTGGGGAGAAACAATTCAACCCACAACAATGACTGAATCATACCATGTCTGATCCATCTGTCATCAATGACATCTGGGGAATTTCTAAAACAGGAAAAAATGTAGGAATCCCCATAAAAATTGAACCACCCATTATTTCCAGCACAGGAACCGGAGGCTACTTCCACACCTCTGCTTCTTGGGTAGAGATATTTATAATTGTTGCCTCTTCGGGGGAAACGTGAAAGTTAGCCAACTCACTTAAGGCTCGGCCACTTTCCTGAGGCTGCTTCCAACTGGCTGACAACCAACTGTTGCTGTTTAAAGAATAAAATCCGCTCATCATGAATAAGGAAATGACTGAATAAAGCCTGGAATTTCTAGGACGGAAATAGGTTGTAGAGCATTTTTCCTCCATGTGGGGAGCTATGGAGCCACACGAGTACAGAAGAGCATGGAAGGGCCCAGGCCAGCACAGGGCAAGGGGTGCCACAAGGGGACCACCTGCCTCCAGGGAGAAGATTGCTAAGGCCTGGGCAGGGCCTCCCCAGTTCAGTTCAGTTAAGTTCAGTTCATTTCAGTTCAGTCGCCCAGCCATGTCCGACTCTTTGTGACCACATGAATCGCAGCACACCAGGCCGCACCGTCCATCACCATCTCCCGGAGTTCACTCAGACTCACGTCCATCAAGTCCGTGATGCCATCCAGCCATCTCATCCTCGGTCGTCCCCTTCTCTTCCTGCCCGCAATCCCTCCCAGCATCACAGTCTTTTCCAATGAGTCAACTCTTCGCATGAGGTGGCCAAAGTACTGGAGTTTCAGCTATAGCATCATTCCTTCCAAAGAAATCCCAGGGCTAATCTCCTTTAGAATGGACTGGTTGGATCTCCTTGCAGTCCAAGGGACTCTCAAGAGTCTTCTCCAACACCACACTTCAAAAGCATCAATTCTTTGGTGCTCAGCCTTCTTCACAGTCCAAGTCTCACATCCATACCTGACTACTGGAAAAACCATAGCCTTGACTAGACGGATGTTTAGTTGGCAAAGTAATGTCTCTGCTTTTGAATATGCTATCTAGGTTGGTCATAACTTTTCTTCCAAGGAGTAAACATCTTTTAATTTTATGACTGCAGTCACCATCTGCAGTGATTTTGGAGCCCCCCAAAATAAAGCCTGACACTGTTTCCACTGTTTCCCCATCTATTTCCCATGAAGTGATGGGACCAGATGCCATGATCTTCATTTCCTGAATGTTGAGCTTTAAGCCAACTTTTCCAACTCCTCTTTCACTTTCATCAAGAGGCTTTTTAGTTCCTCTTCACTTTCTGCCATAAAGGTGGTGTCATTTGCATATCTGAGGTTATTGATATTTCTCCTAGCAATCTTGATTCCAGCTTGTGTTTCTTCCAGCCCAGCATTTCTCATGATATACTCTGTGTATAAGTTAAATAAGCAAGGTGACAATATACAGCCTTGACACACTCCTTTTCCTATTTGGAACCAGTCTATTTTTCCATGTCCAGTTCTAACTGTCGCTTCCTGACCTGCATATAGGTTTCTCAAGAGGCAGGTCAGGTGGTCTGGTATTCCCATCTCTTTCGGAATTTTCCACAGTTTATTGTGATATACAGTCAAAGGCTTTGGCATAGTCAGTAAAGCAGAAATAGATGTTTTACTGGAACTCTCTTGCTTTTTCCATGATCCAGCGGATGTTGGCAATTTGATCTCTGGTTCCTCTGTCTTTTCTAAAACCAGCTTGAACATCTGGAAGTTCACTGTTCATGTACTGCTGAAGCCTGGCTTGGAGAATTTTGAGCATTACTTCACTTGTGTGTGAGTTGAGTGCAATTGTGCAGTAGTTTGATCATTCTTTGGCATTGCCTTTCTTTGGGATGGGAATGAAAACTGACCTTTTCCAGTCCTGAGGCCACTGCTGAGTTTCCCAAACTTGCTGGCATATTGAATGTAGCACTTTCACAGCATCATCTTTCAGGATTTGAAATAGCTCAATGGGAATTCTGTCACCTCCACTAGCTTTGATCGTAGTGATGTTTTCTAAAGCCCACTTGACTTCACGTTCCAGGATGTCTGGCTCTAGGTGAGTGATCACACCATTGTGATTATCTTGGTCATGAAGATCGTTTTTTGTACAGTTCTTCTGTGTATTCTTGCCACCTCTTCTTTATGTCTTCTGCTTCTGTTAGGTCCATACCATTTCTGTCCTTTATCGAACCCATCTTTGCATGAAATGTTCCCTTGGTATCTCTAATTTTCTTGAAGAGATCTCTAGTCCTTCCCATTCTGTCTTTTTCCTCTATCTCTCTGCATTAATCACTGAGGAAGGCTTTCTTATCTCTTCTTGCTATTCTCTGGAACTCTGCATTCAGATGCTTATATCTTTCCTTTTCTCCTTTGCTTTTTGCTTCTCTTCTTTCCACAGCTATTTGTAAGGCCTCCCCAGACAGCCATTTTGCTTTTTTGCATTTCTTTTCCATGGGGATGGTCATGATCCCTGTCTCCTGTACAATGTCACAAACCTCATTCCATAGTTCATCAGGTACTCTATCTATCAGATCTAGTTCCTTAAATCTATTTCTCACTTCCACTGTATAATCATAAGGGATTTGATTTAGGTCATACCTGAATGGTCTAGTGGTTTTCCCTACTTTCTTCAATTTAAGTCTGAATTTGGCAATAAGGAGCTCATGATCTAAGCCACAGTCAGCTCCTGGTCTTGTTTTCGCTAACTGTGTAGAGCTTCTCCATCTTTGGCTGCAAAGAACATAATCAGTCTGATTTCAGTGTTGACCATCTGGTGATGTCCACGTGTAGAGTCTTCTCTTGTGTTGTTGGAAGAGGGTGTTTGCTATGACCAGGGCGTTCTCTTGGCAAAATTCTAGTAGCTTTTGCCCTGCTTCATTCCATATTCCAAGGCCAAATTTGCCTGTTGCTCCAGATGTTTCTTGACTTCCTACTTTTGCATTCCAGTCCCCTATAATGAAAAGAACATCTTTTGGGGGTGTTAGTTCTAATAGGTCTTGTAGGTCTTCATAGAACCATTCAACATCAGCTTCTTCAGCATTACTGATTGGGGCATAGACTTGGATTACGGTGATATTGAATGGTTTGCCTTGGAAACGAACAGAGATTATTCTGTTGTTTTTGAGATTGTATCCAAGTGCTGCATTTCGGACTCTTTCGTTGACCACGATGGCTACTCCATTTCTTCTAAGGGATTCCTGCCTGCAGTAGTAGATATACTGGTCATCTGAGTTAAAATCACCCATTCCAGTCCATTCTAGTTCGCTGATTCCTAGAATGTCGACGTTCACTCTTACCATCTCCTGTTTGACCACTTCCAATTTGCCTTGATTCATGGGCCTCCCCACCTCCGTGTCAACTTTTTTGTCAGACCAGAGACCTGAGATCTTGGTACAGCCCAAATGGTAAGGAAAGAGCCGTGCATGCATGTTAAGTAGCTTCAGTGGTGTCTGCCTCTTATGTGACCCCATGGACTGTAGCCACCAGGCTCCTCTATCTGTGAGGTTCTCCAGGCAAGAATACTGGAATGGGCTGCCAAGCCCTCCTCCAGGAGATCTTCTCAACCCAGGGACTGAACCTAGGTCTCCCACATTGCAGGGTGGATTCTTTTCCATCTGAGCCACCAGGGAAGCCTGGAAAGAGCCATAGAGAAGGAGAGATATAGAACACTTTCAGTTGCCTTCTCAAGCAAGAAATCCAAGCTAGATCTCACTTAGAAGGGAAATGTGACATTTCCAGTAACACCAGTATTTTGGAGAAATCTGTAACTATTACAATTAGAATAGTTGAGTTGTTTCTGTAAAATATACGCATAAACTCTTTGTCAGATCAATAAAAGTTTAAGTGTCTGTCACAGACTAGTTTCCCTGAGAAACAGAGTAAACTAGAGATGTGCACATTAACTGCATTATTGGAAGATGGTCTTGAGAGATACGCCTGTGGGGGGTGAAGAGAGCAGGATTGGGCCAAGGGATGAAAGTGGCGATGCAGTCCCCACACAGGCCTCCGCAGATTCCACAAAGAGCTCTGGAACTGGGAGAGGCCTGAGGATTTATCTCAGTGTGGGGTAAGGAGGCAGGCAATTATTATTCTTCCTGCCCTCATCGATCGATCATTGGCCAAGAGGTCTCCCAGGGAAGTGGGCATGACCTTGATCATGGTTGAGTCCCTCAGCTAAGGCAGTTCCTTCCTGGAGAAGAATTTATCTGTGTTTTGTTAGCAGCTAGGAGAATGAGTGCCTAGAAGCTGAAGTGGGGGTGGTAGTCTGAGCAACACACCATAGCCTCATGCGTGACTATTCTCACTCTGGAAAGACTACCAGAGAGTTGACACATTCAAAACACACACACCATGGGCACACTCTGCACGTGCTGGCATCCTTCACTCCATCTGCAGAAACATCTAATCCTAAAGATTCCTCCACTTAACACAATTCACCCACCTCTCATTTAATCACCAATGCACTCATGTCCTTCCTGAGTGGTAGGACTACTCTTAAGGTATATCCAGATAACATTCATTTCTTGTCTAGAGCAAGTTCTCATTTCTGATAACCTCTGGGCTGACTGGTTAAATAAACTGAGATATAACATCCGTGGCTTCAGTAGTGAGGAATCTGCCTGCCGAGAAAGAGAAACGGGTTCGATCTCTGGGTTGAGAAGATTCCCTGAAGAAAGAAACAGCAATGCACTCCAGTATTCTTACCTTGGAAATCCCATGGACAGAGGAGCCCAGCAGTGGCTACTGTCCATGGGGTCACAAAAGAGTCAGACACAACATAGCCACGAAATGACACAATAATATCCGTTATGTTAGAGATCACTTAAACTGAAGTTATAGATGACAATAATTATAACAATGTGCACCATATGATCTCATTTCTGGGTAAAGATACACATATGAAGTCTTTCAGAATGGCCACTAAAACAGGGTGTGTAGTTATCTCTGGACAGTGGGATTATGGAGGGCTCAAATTTTTCTCCTCTTGCTTAAAGGTATTTTCTGATCAACCCAATAAGCATTGTTACTTCTGTAATAGGACAAAAAACTGTTTCTCCTCTGAAGAGTAGATACAGTTTGGGAAGAGCAGGCCTTATGACTATGTTAATCAAGTAGTGATTTGTTTAATCACCAGGGGCAGAAATTAGGAACAGGACTTTAAATGGAATTTGTACATTATACTGGCCACTTCAGATCCCAGGAAATTTAGGAAAGGACAGGTCTGAGTAAGAGAAGAAGTTTTTGACCTCTGCTGTTCAAAACATTGGCCATCAGCCACATGTGACTTTTGGGCACTTGAAATGTGGCTGGTTCAAATTGGAGTGTGCTTTAACTGTAAAGTACAAGATTTCAAAGATTTAGTATTAAAAATGTAAAATATCCCATTAATAATTTTAGTACTACACCTTGAGATGATATTTTGAGTATATTGGGTTAAATAATATACAATATTAAAAATAATTTCTCCTGTTTCTTTCTAGTCTAGAAATTCGTCGGGAAGCACAAGTTCTCTGAAATACTTCTCCAAAGCATATACAATTTGAAAAAGTAATTGCCTCACAAGATACCCACCAACATTACAGTTTTACTTGGGGCTTTCCTAGGGCCACCACCCAAGAGTGGTGGCAGAAGCGGTGGCTCATTGGGCTGACAAAAGAGCACATCAGATGAGCTCTGTGTGCTGCAAGGCCGTTAAACGCAACCACCTAACTGTGTGCCTGTCAGTCTATGCAGCCGAAGTCTATCAGCTCAGAGAAAGTTAAGGAAACAACATGCTGTTGCAGACAGACATTAACATCTTCCTGTGGGAAAAGCCCCCACGCCTGTCATGGGACACTGCACGGGAACTGCCCATTGCACCTGCATGCCAGGTGTTGACTTGAGTTGAACTGAGCATGTGATGGAAGGATTCTGACCTATCCCCAAGGCAAAAGATCAGTAACTTGGGAAAAGTAGCTTTAAGGAAGAATGGTTTACTCTTCATGACATGTGCGGTTTTGCCTTTGATTGATTTATTCTTGGTTTTTAATGCTGATCAATGCCCAAAATTAAGATACAGTCAGTGGTTACTGCAAGCTATGTTTACATGGAAAAGCACAAGCTACTTTATAACTCATACAGATCAATCCAAACCTAGGTAAACGCTTTTAGAATATTAGGTAATATTTATAGAAATCTCAGAGAACACTAAATATATCTCAATTATCATTTCATCTTCTCAGCTACTTAGAAGGTATTTTTCTACCTGCAATAAACAAAAGGAGTGTAACGTGTAACTTGAGCTTGGAACTAATTCCAAAGGCCCAGTCAGAAGAAATTTTTCTTTTTGTGATGTGACATGCAAGGTCTTAGGTTGCCTGACAAGGGATCAAATCTGTGTCCCCTGCGTTGGAAGCATGGAGTCTTAATCACTGAACCTCCAGGGAGGCCCCAACAACTTTTTGTTATAATAAGATACAACTAATAAAGTGATTGCTACCTGAGTGGTGCTCCCCAAATCTCCCTTTATTCCAGGTTTCAGAAATTCCTCTTCACAGAACACCATCTGATGCCTTACTAGGTAGGCACTCAGTGAGCTGTGATCAGTTATTATTTAGCATCATGCTTCTCAAACTACTCCCTCTGGAGCTATGGAATTATGTACATTTTCTGTAAGTTTTATGAGAAAACTTTTCACATGTAATGGAACACACAAAAAACAAGCATTTTGGAAAACCCAAAGAGGATCAATTTTGTATGGAGAAAACAGAAAATATTATAGTAAACAGTGGTATTTGACCTGAGACTTTAGAGATTCATGATAATAGCCAGGTTCAGCCACACGGCAAACAAAGCTGTTAAGTCACTTCAGTCGTGCCCGACTCTATGTGACCCCATAGACGGCAGCCCACCAGGCTCCCCCGTCACTGGGATCCTCCAAGCAAGAACACTGGAGTGGGTTGCCATTTCCTTCTCCAATGCATGAAAGTGAAAAGTGAAAGTGAAGTCGCTCAGTCGTGTCCGACTCTTCGTGACCCCATGGACTGCAGCCTACCAGGCTCCTCCTTCCATGGGCTTTGCCAGGCAAGAGTACTGGAGTGGGGTGCCATCGTTATTCTTGTTGCTATCATTACTGTCAGCAGTATCCATTCTCATCAATTGAGAAGATGGCACAACTTCGGTGCTGGGACACAGACAGGAATCGTCATAAGAACCAAATCAATTGTGCACAGCATAGCAAAGAGAGATCACCTCTACACCTCTGCTTTTCAGCAAGACTATGCAAATCTGTTTCCCAAGGGAAACATGAAAATTTCTCAATTTGGCCAGGGTCTTGCCTCATCCATGAAGCTTTTCCAGATTTGCTAAAGAACAGTTGCTGCTTAAGGAAATTTAAAGGGCTGTAAAATACTTTTCATTCTCCATAATATAAAGGACAAAACTTGGTTCAACTTAAGAGCAATTTTTTCTCTTAAAATGCTAGACATTCTCTGCAATTAGCATTTCCCTTAAATACATTTTATTCAAATACTGTTAGCATAATCTGCCATGTCCCTGTGCCTTTTTTTAAAGTTCTATGTGCTGTGAAGGAGGTCTTTTTAAAGAGAGATGACTGGAGTGCCTTGTTAAAAATGGAAAGTCTCTCCATATAGAAGAACAGTCTGACATCTGTCTTGAGTCATATTTTCTGGTTCACAGTTGGAATGATACCGTGTGCATGTTTCAAGCCAGGTGCAGATAAACCAGCTTGAATAACCCCTTTCATCACCACTTTGTTTGACTAGATGACAGAGACCCAACAAGGCTCTAAGGACGAACTGCTCAACTTGAAGAAAAGATGGATTCTGGATCCACTGAGGTAGCTGCGTTTTCCAATTTGGTGGTAGCTAATATAATAATATTATCACTCTACTCACATTCAGCATCCCTGAGACAGAGGCATCTTGGGAGAAAACGTAATGGCCCCATGGGAAGTTATATACCATGGACATAGCTTTTGAGGGTAGCGGTGCTAAGTAAGTTCACTGCAACCAGCCCAGCCCAGGGTCAGTGGAGTTCAGGCATCTTCAAAGTGAACCAATGGACTAAAAAACAAAAGCTCCCCACATTCCCTTGAGTATTTTCTCAGAGTTAAGACGTTGGGCCCTGGTACAGTCTAAATAGTAAAGGGCCCTCCAATGGCTAATACATAACACTTATTGCTGCCCTTTGCAAGTGAGGGCTTCAAATTATATGACATTTTTGTATCCAAGTAGTATGAAGAAATCCTTATCTAAAACATATAGTACTAAATATTACTAAATTTGTGTCATCTTTGAAAGATATTTCACACAAATAATCACTTTGTCAGATCATATGTCATCAAAAGTCCACTTTATTATAATGCTCTAGTATTGCCTTGAAGTACATATGTTATGAGAGAGCATAAATGTCAAGAAGGTTTCAGTAAGTCATTTATATACCTTAGCGCCAGGCATTCTATGGCACCATTTGTTTCGTGAGTGGAAATGCACAGTTTCAAAGAAACCTCACACAAAAGAACTCAAATATCCCACACTCAAAAGCACACTTGCCCTCTCACTCAGGAGACGGCACAACACAGGGGGTCCTTGTTTTCAATGTCTCTAGTCTCTAGGTGGTGTCCATTCACCTTCCACGTGAAAATCCTCCTGGAATGGGGCCTGTGGACAACAGCAGATTTGTTGATTTGTTAATTAAATTAAAGCACACTTGTATGAAAGATCATTAAAAAATCAGCATGGTAGACAGAATTGTACTACATGATCCCATTTCTGAAAGAAAAAATGTATATAGGGCAAACACTGTGGAGAGATCCACTAAAATGTTGCCAGCAAGCTGACTCTGGATGGTTGCAGATAATTCCATCTTTATCTCATTGCTTGCCAGTATTACCAAAATGATAGTGTTCCACAATAGAACCCTTGTCCCTTAAGAAGTAGATACTTCTCTTGGGAGATGGACATGAAGCTACTTTAGACAATGAATGTGAGTAATAGTTGATGATATTAGGATGGAGTTTTAAATATAGTCAGTGTAATAGTTGCCACTTCAGAGCCCCAGAACTTGGGGAAGGACAGATCTGGGTAAAATAAAAAGGCTTTAGACAGATGGGAAAGTACATGAGTTCACTGAAAGCTCAAGAAAAAGTGAAAATGTTATAGCTTGAAAATAATGTAGCTTTCCCTGATTCCCTTATAGGTCAAATGCTGGGCCCCTGCCAGGCAGAAAGACCCATACTACTTAACTGCTGTATATTTGAAGCCATACGTCTAGGGGCTTGGTAAGAGAGCAATGCACTTATGCTGAAAGGGGAAAACCAAGGGCCACGAGCCTGTGGGAGAGCTGAATCAGGCCTGGCCCAGGGCAGTGGATATAAACTAGTCACAAGAGTGAATCAGTAGTGTGGATCTGTGTGGAACTCCCCATCAGACAGGTGTATCCTGGCCCATTCCCTAGGAAGAAAACCAGTAACCCTGGAGATGAACATGATATGAGGAATGAATCAATGTAGTTTATAATGAATGACATGTCATTTTGATTTGGGTTATTTTGTTTGTTGACCTTTGAAAGTAGTGTCATGATTAACATGCAGTTGATGGTTACCCCAGGGAGGTTCCTTCAAAAACACACAAATTGGTTAAATTGATCCAAATGAAGCCAAATAAGGGAGGAACTACTTTGACTACCTCCAAATTTCAATCCTATTTTCAGGTAAGAAAAGGGTGGAAGCTTTTCTAGTTCTTAGATTCTTTAATTTCATTTTTCTTGTCTCTTTCTCCCTTTCTAAAATATTCTGATCCTCCTCACTCATAAGGTTTTGAATTCTTGAACAGATTAAGTCCAGACCGAAATGAAGATTAATAAAACATTGTTTTATACTGCAAATTAAAATTGAACGCTGCTTAAAAGCTACCATAAATCTTGTAGTTCACTTTATTTAGCGTCAATGGAACTTTTCAGTCTTTGTGACAACGTGCTAAAGCTGAAACTCCAGTACTTTGGCCACCTCATGCAAAGAGTTGACACATTGGAAAAGACTCTGATGCTGGGAGGGATTGGGTGCAGGAGGAGAAGGGACGGCAGAGGATGAGACGGCTGGATGGCATCACTGACTCAATGGACGTGAGTCTGGGTGAACTCCAGGAGTTGGTGATGGACAGGGAAGCCTGGCGTGCTGCGATTCATGGGGTCGCAGAGTCAGACACGACTGAGTGACTGAACTGAACTGAACTGAACTGAAGCATCTTAGCTAAGTAACTTAAACACAAGCAACCTCCTCAGCAACTCTACAAGGAAGCTGTTATTAACATCATTATCATCCCCATTTTGTAGACAAGGAGACATCCTCAGAGAAAAAAACCCATAACACAATACCTGGAATGTAATTACTGCTATGCAAGTGTCAGTTTTAAATGCACTTAAAGTGAGTATTTAACACCCAGCCAATCAAGACTATACCTGGTTTGTTTCCAGAGAAGCAAGTCTCAGCCAGTGCTGTTTCTAAACGTAGGAACCAGGTAGTCCAATGTCTGAGAAATCAAGCATAGTTTCCATCAATTAATGTCCAGACTAACAATGAAATTGACTTTATCAGCTGCTTCTTCATGTCACATATTTAATAATCACACTTAAAAAAATTCCCAGTTTAAGGATTAGGATTACAGATGAGGAGAAGCTGCCACTCTTGGCTTAATTTAATCTAGGCCATATACAATATGTGAAAATGCAATACTTCTTGAAAAGTATTCTGTAACAATATTCTAGAACAGGAGATTTACAAAATTTTTTTTTGGCAAAGGGCCAATAGATAATTTTGGTTTGGTGATCATATGCATTTTTGTTGCTACTAAAGTTGCTTCTTTTTATAACTATATAGCCAATTATGTAATAATGTAAAAAAGTTCAGGTGGCCAGACTAAAATTTTAGAATATAGGCTAAGAATAGTTTAAAAAAACAAAAACAAATAATAAGTGGCAGACACTGTATGTGGCTTACAAAGCCTAAAATATTATCTGAAATATTAACTACAGAAAAAGTTTGCTGATTGCTAGAGAATCATAAAATAAGGGTATCACTATTAAAATAGTAACCTTTTACTCCTAAATTTTTCTAGTCAACAGAGCTAGTTTATTTTTTTCAAAATAAGCACAACAACAATACATAATCATCTCAGAGGACAATCAGCCATCTGCCATTTGACAAAATCCAACATCCATTCTTGACTTAAAAATTCTCAGCAAATCAATAATGGAAGAGAACCTCCTTAATCTTATAAAGGACATCTAAGAAAATCTATAGCTATCATCATAATTTTAAAGATAAAATAAGGGAAGTGGGTTACCTGGAGACTTAACTTCCTATAGTCAATAGTACTTGTGTGGAAGAAGCGTGGCTAGAGGAGGCCTGGAGGAGGGAAGCTGGGCGTGTCCGGGGGCTGTAGTGTTCCCTGCAGTCATCCTTCCGTATTACCAGGTTTTTTTTAAGGTCTGAGCTGTTCCTCCTAGATGCTGAGTCTTTAGCAGATTCCTTCCCTGCCTTATCTTTGGTCAGTTTTAGGAGGAGGCCGGACATGGGTCAAGAGGGAGTCTGAGCCTCCTTGTGGGGAACAAGGGTAGAGTGTGAAAGAAAGTTCGCTCTATGTGGACAAATGTGAGCTTCAGAAAATAAAATACCACAGAATCGTTTTGGCTATTGGGAATGAGGATGATGGCGCTGTAGGGAACATCAGTTAAGAGTGAGAAACAACCGCAGAATGTGGTTTTGGAAGAAAAAGAGGACTCAGATATCTCCTTGTCAGTCGGAGAAGGCAACGACAACCCACTCCAGTATTCTTGCCTGCAAAACCCCATGGACGGAGGAGCCTGGTAGGCTGCAGTCCATGGGGTCGCTAAGAGTCTTCCACGACTGAGCGACTTCACTTTCATTTTTCACTTTCATGCATTGGAGAAGGAAATGGCAACCCACTCCAGTGTTCTTGCCTGGAGAATCCCAGTGACGGGGGAGCCTGGTGGGCTTCCGTCTATGGGGTGGCACAGAGTCGGACACGACTAAAGCGACTTAGCATACTTGTCAGTATAAAATAGAATGCATTCCTCCTAAGTTCAGGAAAAAGAAAAACATGTTCCCTTTCACCATTTCTATTTAGCACTGTACTGGAGTTTCTAACAAGTACAATAAGGCAAGAAAAAGGAAAGACATCCAGAATGGAAAAGAAATAAAACGGCCTTTATTCAGAAATAACAGGAAAATCTGATGAAGTCTTAAAAATAAAAAAACCTAATAGAACTAGTGAGTTAGCCTAGTGAATTTGCAAGGTGTAAGATCAATATGCAAAACTCAATTATATTTGTCAAAACCAGCAACAAACAAGTGAGAAAACAATACCATTTACAAAAGCATTGAAAAACATGAACTTGGGATAAATCTAACAAAAGATGTATAAGATCTATAGTTGAAACTGTAAAACAATGTGGAAATAAATTAAAGAAGATCTAACAAGTAAGTTTCCCTGGTGGCTCAAACGGTGAAGAATCTGCCTGAATTACAGGAGACCCATAGAGAGCTATTCCATAGCTCACAGTTCAGAAGACTCAGTACTAAGACAGCAATTCTCCTATAACTGAGCTATAGATTCAAAGTAACCCTAATAAAAATTCCAGAAAGCATTTTTTGAGAAACCGATGATGAGCTCATTCTAAAACTCATATGGAAATGCAAAAGACCTAGGAGATTCAAAACAACTTTGAAGAAGTCAGGAGATTAATAATACTATCTGATTTTAAGACTTATTGCAAAGCTACTGTAGTAGTAATCAAAACAATATGATATTGGCACAAAGATGAACAAATTAATCGATGAAACACAATAGAAAGTTCAGAAACAGAAATACACGTATATTAACAAATGATCTTTAACAAAGTTGCAAAGCCGTAAAGAAATGATCTTCTCAGGAGGTGATGTTGGAACTCCCCGTATGCCAATAAAAAGTGAACTTTGAGTCGTATTTTTGAAGTACTATATACAACTTTTTTTTACCATACACAAAAATTAACTCAAAATGTAAAATCTAAAACTATAAAAGTTCTAGGTGAAAGCAAAATAAAACCTCTGTGACCTTTAGTTAGGCTATAATTTTTTTTTTAGATACTACGCCTGAAATACAATGTATATATATATAACAAACTGATAAACTAGACAATCAAAATCGTAAATTACTGCTCTTTAGAAGACACTGCTAAATAAAAGGCAAGAAACATACTGAGAGAAAACATCAGATACATCTGTAAAAGGGCTTATATTTAGATTTTTTAAATTCTTGAAACTCAGTAATAAGTGGAGAGGAGGACAACAGATTTGAACAGACACTTCAAAGAAAATAGAAAGTGAAAGTTACTCAGTCGTGTCTGACTCTTTGAGACACCATGCACTATACAGTTCATGGAATTCTCCAGGCCAGAACACTGGGGTGGGTAGCCTTTCCCATCTTCAAGGGATCTTCCCAACCCAGGGATCAAACGCAGGTCTCCTGCATTGCAGGCAGATTCCTTACCAGCTGAGCCACAAGGGAAGCCCACTGAGCTACACAGTAGCCTGAAAACTAAGGTGGAGACAGCCTGGGAGCAACTGTGAGTGTCAGAGACCTACCTTAGTGCAGGGCAACAGGTGAGGGAGAGTGTGAGGGGCAGGCAAACCTGGAAACATGGATCTGTGGGCATTTGGCGCTTAGTATGAGTGAACTCCGGGAGCTGGTGATGGACAGGGAGACCTGGCGTGCTGCAATTCATGGGGTCACAAAGAGTCAGACACGACTGAGCGACTGAACTGAACTGAATAGTAATGATGATGATGTTGTAGATAACTCACACTGCTCGTGTTTACTAGTGAGGCACCATGCTGAGGACTCTACATGCATAGATTTAATTCTCACAACAAACTATGAAGTATGTGTGTGAAGAGAAAACTAAGGCTCAGAAATAAAAGCCTAGATTTTCAAGCCAGGTGATTGCAGGGCAGTGGGGCCTCTGAGGCAGGATAAACAAGGTAGTGGTTAAGAGCATGGATTTGGATTCTTTACCAGCTGAGCCACAAGGCAAGCCCTCAAAGTAAATGTGAATGGCAAATAAAACAATGAAAGATGTTCAACATCACTAGTCATTAGAGAAGGGAAAATTTAAACCACAATGAGATATCTCAAAATCCATCCGAATGCTAAAATTAAAAGGATAATGTCAAGTGTTGGTGAGGATAGAATACTCACATGCTGTGAGTAGGAATATAAAGTGGTACCATCAATTCAAAGAACAATTTGGTAGTTTCTTTGGCTGCTAAATATACACTCACTACATGATGAGACAGTCATCCTAGAGACACAAATAGCCTCAAGCCAGTTAAAAAAGAAAAAAACAACCCACAAATACTGAACCCTATAGTGAATGTAAACTATATACTTTAGTTAATAATCACGTATTGATAAATAAATTTAAGAATATAAAGATTTTATGCTTAAAATTCCTCATGTGGGAGTGGGAATTCCAATGCACCCTAAAAAAGTACAGTCTTGGGGTTCTCTTCACCACTCCAAACAGCCTTGCCATTCCTTGACTTACTTGTAGCTTCAGAAGTCTGTAGAGCAGCATATTCTGGAAGTAGGTAAAACTTCCTGACTTGGAAAGTGGGAAGACTCCAGGCATTTGCTCCTGTGAGAACTGGAAGAAGTTTTGAAAGTTCTGGGAGATGATGTGTTCTCTTGTTGAGGAACAGTTTGTTCTGGCAAGTCAGTCCCATGGAGAAAGGTGAAGGCTAAGCCTCTGGTGCATCAGAGTCTTTTATCTTAAGTAGCCCCCAGCCCTTCCACTGCCCAGATCAATCTGGCTCTTCACCTCAGCAGGCCCGCATTTCCACTTTTATGGAGGGTTGGCTTCCCGGATGCTCACTCGGACACTCCCTCTCTGGTTCATTTCGTCCTCAGTAGGGTTCCATCAAAGTCAAACTTTGGTCTCACTTTCCTAGAGAATTCAACCTAGGATTCAACCTTGAAAATCTTCAAAGTCGAATCTCTTACTTCACAAATAAGGTAACAGATTCTATGAGGTAAGGTGACTTTCATGGGGCCATATAAGTTAATAATTTGTTTTACACCTATCCTCACACTGTAGGCCGTTGGATAATCTAATTGCTACCATGACAATATGTCCGAGACTTTCAGCCCTGATTTCAAATATTCTGTATAGTCATCAGGCCACATTAAGAATTTGACTATCTGCAACTACTACTGCAGACGTGTTAAAAGGGACGACCTTCTGGATGCAATAAATTTCTGTTACTGAATCCAACTTTCCAATTCCAAAGTGCCAAATTTTAACATTTTTAGGGCAATGAATCCCTTCTTTACGAAACATGAAGGCTATGAATCCTTTCCACCCAGAAATATTTACCTGAAAACATAAAATTTTGTTCCAAAGACAACTATGCAATACATGACAATGAAAATCCTTAATCTGATAGCAGAAATGTCAGCATATCTGCTATGTGGCAAGGGAATATTCTTAAAGAACTCATATCCTAACAAAGAGTTGCAAATATTTATATGGTATGACATATTATAGAGCACATTTAATCCTCACAACAACCCTGTGAGGTAGGTATAATATCCCAGTTTTACCCATGAGGAAACCAAAACCCAAAGCAATCTGAAGATGTGCCAAAATTCACACAGCTAATAAGTCTGCAGCCTGGACCAGGACATAGGCTTTTTGTTCCCTATTCAAAACAGTTTCACATATAATATTTTCCATTCTGGAATGAAGGTTCTGCCCAGGGAAAACTCATTGGCAACCCATTTCAACAAGCAGTTATTTTTAAGATTGAACAGCAAGTATGAGAGGACCATAAGAGACTGCAGATTGGCGCCCTATCGTGCTATTTATAGTTGCACTCTGTGTCATGGTCCAGGCACAGGTTAGAAAAGAATTTCCAGACCTGAGACAGAATGAGAGGGAAATAATTTACTAGAATGGGAGACGCTGTTAGCAGCTCGAAGGAGAACGGGCATTGAACAGGGATCTCTAGTCCGCTTTTATACCCAGGGTACAAGTGGGACAGGGATCTTGTGGGTCATTTGCTGATTGGATGAGGCACGTATATTGGGTGGGGGAAGAGTAAGGCAAATACCTTCTCCCTGTGGCAGGTAGGAGGGGAGAGGTTGTACTGCTCAGGAGAACCTGAAATCATTAATAGTTACAATATGGGGGAGGGAAGGACAATAAGGGTCTGGTCTCTCGGTTACTACATTCCAAGACCCTCCTTGGTTTTATCTGCTCTTTAGTCCTTGGGTCACCACACTCCGCAAGCACTACTCCCAGGCACGGTTACCAGGAAAATGTCATTAGAATTATAGGCTTTGGAGTCCAGACACTAAACACCATTTAAAGGAAAACAAAACCAGATGCCAGAAGTGGTAAGATACACAGGTTTGTTTTTTGTTTTTTTCCGTAGTTTGGAAATATCTGGCATTTTCCCAAAGAACAGCTTAGTTGTGAGAACAGCCAATAACATCTTAGGAAAGGCATAAAGTATACCAAAAGGGAGCTATGAGAGCTAGAAAAAGACTTGGAAGAGTCATAGGAAGACTAAGATGTCAGCAAACTTGCTAAATGGCCAGAGAAACGCCTCCAGTAGGGCAAAGCAAGGTGAGAACCCCTGATCAATTCATAAGTCAGAGATTTCAGAATCTCCATAAAGTCTCCGGTTACACTCTTAATGACCCAGAACTCTTCCTTTGGCTATCTGCTCAAAGAAATGAAGATGGGGAATCTCTTGTGACTTCATGCCATTGTTGCTGGGGTGGGTCCATGAAAACTAAATACTGTCCAAGGACTGTGGCAATTTTTTGGAAGTTTTCAAAAGCCCATGGTAATGGAGCAAAATATGGTGGTGCTGCTCTTGTTGTAGTGAAGACATCTGTCCCACTTAACATGCTACCCATCATTACAGGACTTGGTACACAAAACCCTCTTTAAAATATTTTGTAAAATGACAGTAGTACAGCAAATGTCCTTCATCTGACTTTGTGTCTTTAAGTTAGAGTGTTCATCCACTCAGTACATTAGTTTCAGGGTCTTTTGGACTCTGGCCAGGGGACCTTGAGACCCTCTCTCAATTTGCTTCAACAGAAGGGAATACCTTCAAAACAGACCATGTAGGAAAGAGTTCCCAGATCCGCTCAAAACCCACCAACCCTGTTGCCAAAAACTCAGTTACTTTTCAATGTCTGCTTTATAAAACTAAAATACTAGATACATAGTAAACCTTTAGTCTCTCAGAAGGCTATCATTCTATAAACTTTCTGTATACTCTTCCACCTGCAAGGATATGGAAGATCTTAAATACCTTCATAAAAGTACTTCCCCAAAAAAGGCTCTCCCATCAAGGGGTGAAAACCTCAGCTCTTTCCGCTGTCCCACCCAGTCTCCTCCCTAGTCTCAGCAAAGATTCTTAACAACCCTTAAATATTGACGCTCTCTTCTGCAAAAGTGGTGGTGGGGGGGGCAGGTATATGTTCTCTGGTTTTTGGGCTTCCTGGACTTTAGGAACCCATAAACTGGATACCAAGTTGTTCTTCTTCAGATTATTATTAATATTTTTGTTGTTGTTGCTATTTTGGGATAAAGATGCTTCTTCCTCCTTCTTTGTACTTCCCAACTTTCCCACAACTTCTTTTGCTCTCTTTAGCACATAGCAGGACAGCCAAGCAAGAGCCCAGGGTGCGTTGCTGGTAAACGACCTGCAACCTCACAGAAGGGCTTCAGGGAAAGATGTGATCATTGACCCCTCTCACAGCGCCTTGTGGTATGGCACCCAGACACCGGAAACATCCTGTCCCTGACTCACTTCAGACCCCTGCCGGCTGCCTATAACATTTCCCCAAACACAACCCCAAAAGAAGCAGTGAGGAGAGTCTGAATCCTTAGACCATACATTTCAGCTGGTCTTCCACCCTCGGGCCAATAACAATTAACAGAGAAAACTTCAGGATCCATTCCAGGGGCAGCAGTCTTCATTTCCTTAGTCCCCTCCTTACCTATACATGCAAAAGGGAGTTCCTGGAAACCTACTTCTCACCCCACAATCCTACAGACAGCCTAGACATTATCTCCGCACTACATATGAGCTCTTACGGAGCAGGGAAGGACTCTTGCTCATCTTTTATCCTCAGTACCTATACAGGACTTGGCATGTAGTCAGCACTCACTGTAGGAAGGAGAGGAGGGAGGAAAGCAGCAAAGTAGAGACAGAGGGAAGGAGGTTTAGTTCTTTCTGGTTTCTGTGTAGGTTTCTTATGCTTCTGCCCTAGCCTTTGTCCTTTCCTCAATATTCCTCTATCTTTCCTTTCACATAATCTCTAACTGGAATCATTTTTTCCTCTTAATTCCCCTCCCCCCAAGTTTTTCTCCTCTCTCTGCTGTTGTAACCTAAATTCCCTAATGTTTTTATTCTCTACGATTTTTCTGGTTTCTCCTCTCCTTACTCTAGTTTTTTCTTCATTCATGGCCTCATTTATTTTTTCCTTTATGGTAAGGATTGACAGACCTAAAGCAAGTGAGAAGAAAAAACATTCTAAAAAGAGGAATACCTCAAAATGATGAAAAATGAAGCAATAGCCAAAAAGAAGAGGCCCACAAAAGCAAGGCCCAAGAGTTCAGTAAATAGAAATCATTCTTTCCCCTGCCTTTGTCTTATCACAAAGAACAAGACATTTCCATTCATGTATTTTCTAACCTATTCTCTGGCTTCTTCAAAGTTACCCCAAAAACTCTTCTAGTTACCATCAACCTAGGAACTGATGCTTTCAGGGGTATGTCTCTTCATTCAGCACAAGGATACCAGGTGCTTTTTCTGCACACTGCTCAAAGAGGCAGCTCAAGGACCTGCTCTGAGTGACAGCAAAGGCCCCAGCTAGCATCCTAACGCTGCAGCCGAGCCCTTGGCTCAGTACCACTGCTACGCATCCCATGTTCCTCCCCATTTTCTGATCAAAATGCAACCTCCCTCAGGGCTGATGCCTCTCTGCCAACTCCCTCTTCCCAGTTCTAATCTGAGTTCCAACAGTGTCTGGCCTCATCAGATGATCTCACAACTGGAGGAAGGGACAAGACTCACAATCCTTACAAATTCAACCCTAGCTTCCCACCAGAATCCAACACTCTCACCAACTTTGTCTAGTTTGACAGCATAGAGGGCATGTTTTTGGTGGGGGAACAACAGCACAGGCTAACTTTAGGCACTTTGCTGATACAAACACGGAGGAGAGAGAGCTAGGAGACCAAAGCAGCAAATTACCAAAATAGATTTCCCCAGTCCCCTTCTCCACCAGACTCCTGCTACTCTTGACACCCACTTACCAGAACTTGAATGCTAAATGGCCTTCAATCTCAGGATTGGATCCCAAACTCTTAACAACCCTTAAAATTGCATTTGACTGCCATTTCATTCTCTCTGCAATACTGTTTCTATCTTCCAGGCCCAGTTACAGAGACAGGGTAATAATTCAGGAAGGAATAATCAGTCTTCCTGTGAGTCCACATGTGTATCTTAGGTCAGGAACAACTATCAGCAGTGATGTGCCATCCTCTTTTCCTTTGGGTCCCTGAGGACTGCAGTTAAGTCTTTTCTAATGACTATTACCATGGATGTGAACAGTTCCTGTACCGGCTTAACCTAAATAAAACAAGTTCTAAGAGTGGCCCCACCACAGGACCTTAAAAAAGCAGCCTTTCTTAATACCCCAGGTATTATCTATTTTATTTCCCTAGTTCTGGTTTCTGGGAAAAACACCCATCCCCAATCCCATAATGCCCAGCAACTCTGGTAAGCCTAGACCCAGATCCAGCCCAATATCATTTCAGGGCTCCAGTGCAGACCACCACAAATTTTGCCTTATCAACAGACAAACTTCAGAGCCTTAATGCAGCTCACATACCCCACTTAACCTATAAGCCAGAATGTCTGCCTTGCTTAAGACACCAGACTCTTCCTCCCACTAGGGAGGGAACCCACTGGAGGGCAATATTCTTCTGTCTCATCCCCTAAACCTAACAGCATGCTTCACTGTTAACCCTACCTGTAACCCTAACCATAACCAAGTGACTTCTCCAATGACATCAAAGTGACTTAAAAGTCATTTGGGGAATTCCTCATATCTAGTAAGAAGGGGAAGAGAGGTTAAACTATTGTATCCTAAGAGATGAAGAAGGAGAGGGCTTTGATAGGGAAAAGAAAGGAACGGAAGGAAAATAGAGATGGCCTGAATGACGACGGGAACCCCTAGGCTTGTCTCATGGCGACAGGAATCTGGGTGCAGAGGCCGAGTCCATGAAACCCTAACTGGGTGGAGGTGTCACTAAACTGATGGCAGTGATCCCATCAGTCACTCATAGCAGGAGGCATGTCTGCTCCCCTCTTGGAATCAGAAAACTTGGCTAAAAATCCTCAACCTTAAGCTAAAGAGAAGTCATCAGCTCAAACTCTGTATTTATGGGCGTAACTACAAATTTTACCCAATTTAACATCCACCATATAACCCCCTGCCCAAGACAAGGTTTGAAATGTTCCAGCGGTTCCTCCAAGGCCACCCCATAGGCCGGCTGCATTATATTAATAAGGCTTGCGCAGGTCCAACCTAATCATGCTAGAGGAAGAATTCTTTTCCTAAGGCCACGGTCACCACAAGAATATATGGCTCTGCTACAGTTCAAGGCCTGGGCAACACTTTAGTTTTTCGAGTCTCCAACCTCCACAGCCTCTCGACTGGCAAGCCTGCTGCAGCCTTGAGGGCGTGTGGCCAACCTTGACTCCAGCAGTGAGCTTAACGGAAAGAAGGCTGCGGAGGAGCTCGGCCAACGGCTTTCAACGACAGCCCGGCCCCTCGCGCCCTTCCCAGCCCTCTCCCCCGCCCAGCCCCGGAGTCTCCCGGGTGACTGGGCAGGGGCGCGGCTGGTGCGCAGGGTTCTCAGAGCTTCCCTGCAGGATCTGACCAATGACCGGGCTGATGTCCAGGTGAGCGGTTGGTGGTCTCTCTCCTGGGCAGCCCCGCCTCCTTTCATTCCTGTGACCTTGGAGTTCTGTGCACGAGCCCTACACCACGCGCTGAGACGTTGGGAATGTCACATGGACGCTCTTCGGCTCGCCGCAGGCTGCGGGTTCTGTCCCGCTTGTGGTGGCTGTCTGCCCGTCTCCCCCCTACAGCAACGAGACCCCATGTGGGCCCCTCTGGATGCCAGATTAGCAGCTCTACACTGCACCTGGGGAGACAGACCAGTATGCCTTCTCCTTGCCCTCTTCAGCTCTTCTGGTCTCAATTTTTTAACCTGAGGGGTTGAACAGTCTTTGACTATTCTGGATCGTGGGGGCAGGGCAGGTGCCCCTTTCTCACCTCCTAATCCTCCCCAGAAATGAAGCCATTTCTCCTTTTCCCTGCCCCACTCGATTCTTAGGCCGGCGTGTAAGCCTCATCCCTGCCCCCTTTGCCCAACCGGCCCTCTGGCTCTCATCTGCAGGTAAGAGGGCTCTGGCTGAGCAAAGGTGGTCATACAATCCCTTGTTCTGAAGCATCTGAGGCATCTGTGCTCCTGTCACTCCCATGTTCCTGGCCTCTCCTGGGTCTTTTTGGCATTTCTATGTCCTTTCATCACCCTCTCCTGGGTCTCAGTTACTCACATGTCCTTTACCTGGCTACCCTTCAGATCCAAAGGGCTTCTGCCCATGGCAAACAATACCTGTATGTCTTTTGTGCTTGGCTTATTAAACTCAGGTATTTAATGAATACCATTTTGAAAAACATTTTTAATGGAGCATTACCTGTTGATAACAGGTTTAATAAACATCACCTATATTATCTAAATTATAAAGTTAGTATGGTGGAGTCTTTTGAACAATGGGTTAAACAGCCAACACAACTTCTTACAAGAACTATAGGCTTTATAACCTCTAACCTCCACAAAGGCAACAATTAAGCTTTGCTTCACAGACCTATTCCTTCCTAGGGCAGATGGAGAGAGATTTGCTATAATGGGAGCAGTGGTTATTTAGTAGTGATGAGATGAATGCTTTCCATTTTCCTTTTATCTGTGTTTTCTACAATGCAAATATATTTTAAAAGGCTTTTTAAGAGATATGAAGAGACTGTGGGAACAGAGAACCAAGCCCTTTCACAACCTGATCAAGAGATACCTGTTTGCTCTTACAGGGAACTTCCTCTAATACTCACAGGCCTTTCCCACACAGTATGGTTCTAACAGAAAGAGGAGGCAAGGGCAGCTTAGGGCAGGGAACAAGGAACTGGTATGGAAAGGGTTAGCGGGGTTCTGACCATGGTTTGGGGCCAAAGGAACTGAGTGATTAATTATACCTTCCCCTAAGAGAAGGACCAGAGGACAACCCACACTGCATACTTGTGAATTGGGAGCAGACTGCCCTGTCACCAAGGGATCTCCTGTATCTTATTTATTCAATCCTTGGGTAGCTTCCCCATTCACTGGTAAGTGTAAAGCCAGATTCCAAATGATGGCTACCAGAGTATTCAAAACAATTTGAGAGCGTCTAGAGGTTAAGACTTGGGATTTGAAATAGGACAGGACCAGCTTTCATCTAAGCTTTCCACACAGATGTGTGCTACATTGGGCAGGCCATCCAATCAGAGACTCTGGTTTTTCATCTCTAAATGAGTGTTGACAATGCTCGTTGTCAGGATTTTCATACTTCACAGTGCCTGTCAGGTAGTCCATGCTTAGACGAGAATTAGTAGCCCTTTTCCTGCTTCCCCACCACCAAAGGCGCCATAGCCTCCTTTAGTGTGCACCTCATTCTCGTCTGTATGCCCAACACTCTATGAGAACCCAGTATTAGACAGTGGAGCTGAGATGCATTCCTTTTCACAGAACCCTTTGCAGACCCTGAGAAAGGGTACCCCCAACCCTCACTGTCCTTTAGGGTGTGCCAGGGTCTAGGATCCTGGGTCTTTGGAGTAATCTGACCAGAGCTGGAGAGTCCATCTTCCCCATGGGGAATGAAGAGTCTCACGCAGGCTCTGAACCAACCTCTTAAATATGCAGTGCCCAGCTGAGGGCCAAGGGCAGAGGGGCCTGCCCACTCCCAATCTGAGGCTGACTGACCGCCCCAGAACTTCTATGTTCCCTGAAAAGAAACACTTCAGTCACAAGACCCAGGATACTGTCCTCTCCTCCCCGGTTAAAATTATATCCTCCATAACAGGAAAGCCCCTGTCATAGAACTCAGTCTTTCTGCAGTCCCACCTCCCCAGCAGGGCCTCTTTGTTTACCTTATATGCCCCTCCCCGAGCCGTGATCCCCAGGAACACTCTTCCCCTTCACGCCTTACCCTCCTCCCTATGAGCTCTGAAGCCCCCAGCACTCCAGCTGCCCAGTGCCCCAGCTGGCTTTGGTGTGGGGAGCTTCCATACCCAATCTGCAGACAGAGGGGCCCCATAGCTTCCCTTCAGTGCACTTCCGCACTTCCTGGAGCAGCCTCTTTATCTCCTTCTCCCACATCAGTCCCCAAAGGGGTCTGAGGACATGTGCATCAAGTCTTGAGAGAGGCATCTCCAGCTTTAAAAGTAGGGCTTTGGGGATGTTGACTGGGAACTGTCAGATCTAGTCTGTCCATAGAGACAGAGTTGGATGGGGGCTCCTGGAGTCCCATTTTCAGATGTGAGCCCACTTTGCTTACCTGCCCTACCCCTCCTCAGCCAAACATGGCTGGACAAAGTCCTCTCTCTGTGACAACATATATAGAATTTGTGGAGGGAGTGGAGGAAAATTTGTATCTTTTTATTTCCCAGAAAAGAAACATGCATTTGATCATGTGTGTCAGAAAGTGGAAGGAAATAACAAAATGGATAAACACAGTAGAATTTCTAAATTAGCCAGGAGAAAGTGAAAACCAAGGAAAGCAAAAAAAAAAAAAAAAAGAGTGGAGAGGGGATACCCTTGTTAAATGGTGAACATAAAGTAGAATGAAAGGAATAAAAGGGAGATTAACAATATAGTTATTAGTGAAGTCACTCAGTCATGTCTGACTCTTTGTGACCCCATTGGGCTGTAGCCCACCAGGCTCCTCCGTCCATGGGATTCTCCAGGCAAGAATACTGGAGTGGGTTGCCGTTTCCTTCTCCAGGGGATCTTCCCAACCCAGGGACTGAACCCAGGTCTCCCGCATTGCAGGCAGACACTTTAACCTCTGAGCCACCAGGGAAGACAAATGTAAATGGGCTGAATCTCCTTATTAAAAGACAGTATGCAACTGAGTTTAAAAAAAAACAAACTTTATATGCTGTTGAACAAGAAATACACTTAAAATGCTTTCAAAAGGCCTGAAAATTTTAAAGAATAGTCAAATGAAAATATATAAACAAAAAAGCATAAATGCTATCACTAAGAAGCTAGGTTGAATAAATTATGTCACAAACTTATTTACACCTAGGGATACAGCTACTATGTGTATCAAGCAAAAACTACTAGCCATGCGATGAGAACTTGATTTCTTTAAATATTTGTTATGATGGAAGGTTTTTTAAATACCTCAAGAGTTCTTTTGTTTATTGTTCCAAAATCAGATAAGATGATCTTAGAATTCATGTGGGAGAGTAAATGTCTAAAATAGCTAAGAAAATCACATAAAGGAAGACAACCGAGGAATTTCACAAGATGTGGCGTATTTTATGAGGTGTGGCATAAGGGTCTCAGGAGAGCTCCTGAATGCCTGGGCGTGGGCCACAGAGAGGTCTGTGAAAGGACTCAGCCAGGGCACTGCTGTGGAGAGGGTGACTCTGAGCAGATCAGCTGAGGAAGCTGCCACCACCAGGAGGGCGACCAGGGCAGAGTGCACCCTGCTGGGTGCTCTGATTGAGGGTGAAACCAGCAACAGGAAACTTAAAATCTGCCGTGGCTCAGATTTCCCTCTCTAGGACTGGGGAACACGCAGAGAAATGTGAATTGACTAACCAGTGTTTGAACATTCATTCAAGAAACAGACACTACAGGCAGAATACTAGCAATGATGCAGTTTTCCTTCGGCTGCAGCTACTGGAGAAGCCATTTCAAGAGAATATGTAGATTTCACGGCTCAGGTTTAAAGGTATTGGAAATGATTGGGTCCTCTCAAAACCCAGTTTATGGCCCAAATTCACAATTTCTCAGGTGTATATACATATATATATATATAAACATATATATATTATGAAAGAAACATCTACGTAGAAGATCTGTATCTGGATAATCTGTATGTAGGTATATACACACATGCACATACACGTGTATAGACATGTATATATGTGAATGAAACATTTCCACAAATGTTTTTTCAGGGCGTTGGGAGAAGGAGGAAAAAGCTAAGATATGGTGCCTCCCTTAGAGAAAAGCACACTTGTTACAGAGCAGTGGGGAAGGCTTACTGATATGTGATTGGTTTCACCTAAGTTTCCTACCTAGAAGTGGAGCCACCAACGTGGTTACTAGAAGGACTCCACAAAACCTCCACCTAACCTTTCTTCCATGATTAGTTTAAAAAAAAAGAGAGAGAGAGATTGACTTGAGAAGCCAGAAGAAACACCCCCAAGGAACCAAAACCTCTTAAGACTTGGAGGAGGACGCAGGTAGTATCTGGGCTTGTAGAATCCCCAGATCAGCAGAAATGAGCCACTGTTTCAGAGAATGATGTGTTAAGAGAATAGTTGGTAGGGAAGCATGCCAGAAGCAGCCTTTTTTTCTGAAGTGAAGTGAAAGTTGCTCAGTCATGTCTGACTCTTTGCAACCCCATGGACTATACAATCCATGGAATTCTCCAGGCCAGAATACTGGGGTGGGTAGCTGTTCCCTTCTCCAGGGGATCTTCCCAACCCAGGGATTGAACCTAGGTCTCCCGCATTGGAGGTGGATTCTTTACCAGCTGAGCCACTAGGGAAGCCCAAGAACTGGAGACTTTTTTTTATTCCGTTAAAAGGAAGTAAGTCTGGAAGTAAATCTTTGCCTTCAAAGAGCGAAGTCTAATGGGGAGACATATAAGAAAAAAGGCAGATGCGGTACACATGACTGTGGCTTTAACAGCAGAAAGACAGGCTAGACGCCCATCTTAGACACCTGGGTAGTCATTGATTGCCTCCTGGAGGAAGCGGTGTTTGACGCTAGAAAAATGAGCAGGAGTTGGCTGAATAGTGGGTTCAGGGTGGCAAATTCTTTCTAGCAAAGGGAATGGTACCTCCAAAGGGTAGAGCAGAGAGCCAAGGTGCTTATAGCTACAGCATCATGTTGGAGGGCACAGTGGCAAAGGCCTTTAAACCACGTTAGGAGAGAATAGGAGTATCATTTAAAAAAAAATCTTAGTGAGCTCTTGCTCCCCTCTGGGTTTACCTGACCAAAAGAAAAAAATCAGCATTAAAAACTAGACACAGTCACACACACACACACACACACACACACACACACACACACACACACACAACAGACACAGCGAGATATACGCAGAAACAGTAAGCTGAGGAAAAATATTCCAGAGATGAACATGTATCAGGAGAAGGGGAACATGCAGAGAAAAATAGATAAAGCAAG
Source organism: Ovis canadensis (assembly GCF_042477335.2). Lineage (NCBI taxonomy): Eukaryota > Metazoa > Chordata > Mammalia > Artiodactyla > Bovidae > Ovis > Ovis canadensis. Next base: position 58,305,161 of record NC_091251.1, on the reverse strand, counting down.
GAAAAAATGGAAATGGCTATTGGGGCTGGGAGGAGCCACAGGCCAGGAGAGTAACAGCAGAGGAGACAGAGGGATCAAAAAGCAGGAGGGGAGGGTGGAAGAGAGCAGGTTCCCCCAAGAACGTGGAGCACATTTAGACACTGGAGCTCAGATCCTGCTGACCACACAGGATCTCTCTGACCTTGCAAGGAGTCTCTCTTGCCAAACCAGACCTCCTCTTCAGTTCTGTCAGCTCGCAGGGAAAAGGAGAAAGACATTTGCAAGTCCTCAAGGTTGGGGAGCAGGTAGCAGAGCAAAGTCCAGGTTAGAAGGGGTTGACTGAATGGGAAAAGTCAGAGAAAATGTTGTCCCAGGAGGACTGCGGTGACCAAAAGTGGTGTTCTGCAGCTAAATGAATAAAATGGAAGGGAAAGTGAAAGGAAGAAAACACTGATAGAAAAGAAATCTTGCCAGAGAAATTCCCAGTCACCATGGAACGACGCAGGCACTAGAGGTTAGTGGCTATAGCTAGACTGTCAGAGTTCAAGTCCTGCTATTATACCAACTGTGTGACACTGGGCCAGTTACTTGAAATCTCTGTGTTTCAGTTTCCTCACCTGTAAAGTAAGAATGAAATAATAATTAGTACCAACCTCAGCGTGATGTAGGGCAGGTTAAATGAGTTCAATATAAGCAGAATGCTCTGCGTAGTTAGATGTTACACATCTATCAGTGCTGGCTGCCATTATTCCTCTATCCAGTGATCCTGCTGGCACCTTTTGTGATGTCATATACGTTCAAAGTCCCATCCAGGCTCTTCTGGTGTATTGGAGGGATGCGGTGAGGAGATAAACAAGGAGCAAGAAGGGGTATCTTGGGTATAGGAGGATATTTAGAACGGAGAGATGACCCATCACTCCCCTGAAAGCCTGCCATGCCAGCTGGGCTCTGGTCTTGCCTCTCTTAGAGCGTGTCTGTTGTACACATCACTTCCAGTACTTATTTGGATCTTGTTTGGATCTTGTTTTCAGGGTTGGCCTGAGGGCCCGCTATTCCAAAGGGAAGTCTATTTGCAGTCTTTTCATACCCATCCAAGCTCTTGCTTATATCTCTTTCGAAGGGGATCTGATTGCTCAGTGTAGGGTTGTAAAAATGTCTGATGGAAGCCGGACATCTGGGATTTTATTGGGGGTCAGTTCTTTGAAGAGAGATGTGAAGCTGGCTGGAATCTCACTATTGTGGAAAGAAGGTTCTGACTGAGGAAGGCTCTTGAAGATGGGAGAGGCTTAATTCCATTCCTGGTGTATTTCATTAGAGACTATATTCCTCTTTTGGCTCATGGGATCTATTCCCTGTAACACATATGAAAATGTGGTGGAAAGTGTGGCTACGAGACCAACAAAGACTGAGGCAGGACTGAGGTTTGGGCTCATGATGGCCTTTACAGGCTCTTTGAAGAGCCTGACCACTGCCCCCAGTGCACAGAGAAGTGCCAGAGAGGGCCTGAGAACTGCAGCTGCTGTGGTAATGACAGATTTCTTCAGTCTCCAATGCCATTCCAAGGAGGGGTTCATAAACTTTTTGAAAGAGCGTGGAACAGACTGCTACCAGAGACTCTGTAAGGAGCTGGTCCCCAGCCTTGGAGCTGAAAGATTGTCCCTGAACTGTTGAGCTTGGAAGGGAACCAAGGCTATACAGACTAGGGACCCCATGGGAGTTAAAGGCAGGAGGAGATGGTGGCAGCCCCCACCAGCAAGAAAGCCTAAGGAGCAGCTCTGCCTGTGAGCTCTTGGAGAGAGCTCAGTGATATCATACTCATATTCATAGAAGACTGAAATCTTTGCCTTAAAGATCAAGAACAAGATAAGGATGCTCACTTTTACCCCTGCTATTCAATATTGTACTGGAAGTCCTAGCCAGAGCAACCATGCAAGGGGGAAAAAAAAAGGCAACCAACTGAAAAAGAAGTAAAACTCTCTCTATTCAGACAACATAATCCTATATATAGAATAGTCTATAAAGAATCTATAAAAGAAATGTTAGAGGTAAAATTCCTCTAAATTAATTCATCAACTTTGTATAAGATCAAAAATCAGCTGTATTTCTATAAACTGGCAATAAACAGTCCAAACAGGAAATTAATTTTTAAAATTAATTTTTAAAATTCTGTTTGCAGTAGTATGAGGAAGATTAGAATACTTAGGAGCAAATTTAACCAAGATGATACAAGATGTGTATAATACAAAGAAAACTACAAAACATTCCTGAAAGAAATTAAAGAGGTTATCTAAAATGAAAAGACAAGACATCTCATTTTCATGAATGGAAAGACTTGAAACTGTTAAGATAGTGATAATACCAAAAGCAATCCACAGAATCCATGCAATCATTATTAAAAAATAAAAAAAAAGATCTATTTGAAAAAATTGAAAAAAAATCATTCTAAAATTCATAGAGAATGGAAAGGGGACCAAAAAGCAAACAAACAAACAAAAATCTTGAAATAGAAGAACAGAGTTGGAGGACTCACATTTACTTCCTTGTTTCAAAATTTACTACAAAGCTATAATAATCAAGACAATGTGATACTAGAATAAGATTGATATATAGATCAATAAAATAGAATTAAGATTCCAGAAATATGAATTGAATGTTAATTGATTTTTGACAAGGATGCTAAGACTATTCTTTTTTTTTTTTTTAAGACTATTCAATGAAGAAAGAATAGTCCGGTCAACAAATGGTGCAACAAATGGATAGCCACATGCAAAAGAATGATGCTGGATCTTACCCCACACTCTATGCAAAAATTAATCCAAAATGAACTAAACATAAGAGCTAAAACCATAAAACTCTCAGCAGAAACTATAGGGGTAAATCTTTGTGACATCAGATTTAGCAATGGTTTCTTAGCTACAATATCAAAAGCACGAACAATTTTCAAAAAATAGATAAATTGGATTTCATCAGAATTAAAACTTTTGTGAAGATCAATGAAACTAAAACTGGTTCTTTGAAAGATAAACAAAATTTATAAACTTTTAGGCAGAATCATAAACTCATAAAGAAGCAAAGGGAAAGGGTCCAAACCAATAAAATCGGAAATGAAAAAGAAGTTGCAGCCAATACCACAGAAATACAAAGGACCACAGGAGAGGACTTCCCTGGGGATCCAGTGGTTAAGACTCTGCATTGCCACTACAGGGAGTGTGGGTTTGATCCCTGACTGAAGAAGTTCCGCATGCTATGGGGTGTGGCCAAAAAAAAGGTATGATTCAAATTTAAAAAAACAACACCAACAACTGAAAACAGAGGACCATAAGAATCTTTACACACAACTATATGCCAATGAAATGGACAACCTAGAAGAAACGTATACATTTTTGGAAAGGTAAAATCTCCCAAGACTGAACTGAGGAAAAATGGAAAATATGATTAGATCAATTATAAGTACTGAAATTGAATCTGTGATTTGATAACTCCCAACAAAAGTCCAGAACCAGATGCCTTTACAAGTGAATTTTACCAAACATTTAGAGAAGAGTTAAGACCTATTCTTCTGAAACTATTCCAAAAAGCTTGAGAATAAAGGACACACACCTCTGAGTTCATTACATGAGGCCACCATCAGCCTGGAACCAAAACCAAGATTTGTTGTTTTTGCTGTTTAGTTACTAAGCTGTGTCCCACTCTTTGTGACCCCATGGATTGTAACCTGCCAAGCTTCTCTGTCCATGGAATTTCCCCAGCAAGAATACAGAAGTGAGTTGCCATTTCCTTTTCCAGGGGTCTTCCTGACCCACAGATCTAACTGAGTCTCCTATATTGGCAGGTGGATTCTTTACCACTGAACCACCAGGGAAGCCCAAAATCAAAGATATACCACACACAGAAAGGAAAAGTACAAGCCAATATCAATGATGAACATAGACATAAGCAAAAAACTACTTGCAAATCAAATCCAACAATGCATTTAAAGGGTTATACACCATGATCAAGTGGGATTTATTACAACGATGCAAGGATTTTTCATTATCTACAAAACAGTGTGATACACCTCATTAACAAACTGAAGATTAGAACAATAAGGTCCTACTGTGTATACTGCAGGGAACTATATTCAATATCCTGTGACAAACCATAAAGAAAAAATACATGAAAAAGAATATACATATATATGTATATGTTGCTGAGTCACTTTGATATACAACAGAAATTACCACAACATTGGAAACCAACTATACTTTAATAAAATTTTAAAAATAAAATAAAAATATTAAATTGATGCCACAGCAAAGAGTTCGCATGCTACAACCAAGAGTTCACATGCTGCAATGAAGACTGAAGATTCCATGTGTATCAACTAAGACCTGGTACAGCCAAATAAATATTTTTTAATAGCAAGTTGAAAAATAAAACCCATATAATCATCTTCATAGATTCAGAAAAAGCTTTTGATAAAATTCAACATCCATTTATGATTAAAAAAAAAAAAAGACTCTCCAGAAAGTAGGTCTAGCGGGAACCTACCTCAACAAAAAAAAGCCACAAATGACAAAACCAGAGCTAACATCATACTCAGTGGTGAAAAGATCCACGAACAAGACAAGGATCCCCACGCTTGCTCACCACTTTTATTCAACACAGTTTTGGAAACCCTAGTCACACCAATTAAGAGAAGAAAAAGTGAAAGGAATCCAAATTGGAACAGTAAAACTATCCCTATTTGCAGATGACAGATAATTGAACACTATATATGTTGTTTAGTCACTAAGTCATGTTCAACTTTTTGCAGCCCCACAGACTGTAGCCTGCCATGCTTCTTTGTCCGTGAAATTATCCAAGCAAGAATACTGGAGTGGGTTGCCATTTCCTTCTCCAGGGGATCTTCCCAACCCAGGAATCAAACCTGTGTCTCCTGCATTGGCAGGTGGATTCTTTACTGCTGAACCACTTGGGAAAGCTCAGAAAACTATACATAGAAAATACTAAAATCCTACTAGAGCTCATCAATGAATTTGGTACAGTTGCAGGATACAAAATTAGTACATAGAAATCTTCATTTATATACACTAACAACAAAAGATTAGAAAGAGATACTAAGGAAACAATCCTGTTGACCACTGCATTAAAAAAAGAATAAAATACATAAGAATAAACCTACCTAAGGAGGCAAAAGAGTGTACTCAGAAAACTATAAGACAATGATAAAAGAAATTGAAGATGACACAAACAGAAAGATACACCATATTCTTAGACCGGAAGAATCAACATTGTAAAAATAACTATACTACCCAAGGTAATCTACAGATTCAGTGCAATGCATATCAAATTACCAGTGGTGTTTTTCACAGAACTAAACAAATTTTTTTTTAGTTTGTATGGAAGCGCAAAAGACCCCGAAAAGCTAAAGCAATCTAGAGAAAGAAAAATGAAGCTGCAAGAATCAGGCTCCCCAACTTCAGATCATACAATAAAGCTACAGTGATCAAAACAGTATAATAATGGCACAGGAAAAAAAAATAGACCAATGGAACAGAATAGAAAGTCCAGAAATAAACTCGTGCAACTATGGCCAATTAATCTATGACAAGGAAGGCAAGAATATACAATGGAGAAAAGACAGTCTCTTCAGTAAGTGGCGCTGGGGGAATCCCCTGGTAGTCTAGTGGTTAGGACTGCATGCTTTCACTACTGTGGGCCCAGATTCGATCCCTGATCCTACAAGGAGCGCCACACAGCCAGAAAACAAACCAGCAAAAATGTAAGTGGTGCTGGGAAAACTGGACAGCTTGCATGTAAAGGAATGAAATGAGACGTCTCTAACACCACACACAAAAATAAACTCAGAAGAGATTAAAAACCCAAATGTGAGACCAGTTAATATAAAACTCCAGGAGGAAAACATGGGCAGAACACTCTTACATAAATCATAACAATATCATTTTGGATTGGTCTCCTAGAGTAATGGAAATAAAAATGAAAATGGGACCTAATTAAACTTAAAATATTTTGCACAGCAGAGACTTCACTGGTAGTTCAGTGGCTAAATAGACTCCCAGCTGCCAATGCAGAGGACCCGGGTTCAATCCCTGGTCAGGGAACTAGATCCCACAGTATCGCAACAAAGAGTTTGCATGCCCCAACTAAGAGTTCACATGCTGCAACTAAAGATTCTGCATGCTGCAACTAAAAGATCCCACATGCTTGGGACTACCCTGGTGGTCCAGGGGTTAAGAATCTGCCTGCCAATGCCGGGACATTGATTTAATCCCTGGTCTGGAAACTAAGATCCCACATGCCACTGGGCAGATAAGTCCACACCTGGACTATTGCACCCAAGCACCACAACTAATGAAGCCCATGTGCTCTGGAGCCCGTGCTCCACAACAAGGGAAGCCACTGCAATTAGAAGCCTTCACACTGCAACTAGAGAGTAGCCTTTGTTTGCTGCAACTAGAGAAAGTCTGTGTGCAACAGCAAAGAGCCCATGCACTGTAATGAAGAAGACCCAGCACAGCCAAAAATAATAAATAAGATTCTGCATGCTAGACCTAAGATTCAGCACAGGCCAATTAAATATTTTTTAAAAAGAAAAGAAAAAGCTTTTGCACAACAAAGGAAAACCATAAACAAATCAAAAGACAGCCTACAAACTGGAAGAAAATATTTGCAAGTGACGTGACTAAAAAGTGATTAATTTACAAAATGTACAAACAGCTCATGTGGTTCAATATCAAAAAACCAACCAAGTCAATCTTAGGCAGAAGATCTAAATAGATATTTCTCGATCCTGGAGGAGGATTCCAAATAGGTCGCAGCCGCAGCCACTCCCCAAGGAGGGAGCATAGGCGGTCTGGTCCGGTCCACGTCCCAGGAAAGAGAACACAGGCGCCAAGAAAGGTCCCAGTCCAGGGAGAGAGATCGGAGAGGAAGCCACTCTTGCTCCCCGCACAGAAGGCGTTCCAGGTCCCCAAGACGACAAAGATCCGCACCTCCTTCCCCTTCTCGACTGAAAAAAAAGAAAAGAAAAAGAAGAAAGAAGAGATGGGGAGGAGAAAGAAACGAAACAAAGAGCAAAGAACGTGAGATAACTGAGTAAGCAACAGAACAGAGGAAGAACTAGAAATGATGAAGTTAATGGGATTTGCCTCCTTTGACTCCACTAGAGGGAAAAAGGTGGATGGCTCTGTAAATGCCTATGCCATAAATGTGTCTCAGAAGAGAAAGCACAGGCAGTACATGAATGGAAAAGGTGGATTCAACAGACCTTTGGATTTCATTGCGCGAGAACCGAAGTGTTGAAAAATGATGTTTTCTCTCTCATCTTGATCAGAACAGTGGATTTTTGTATTTAATATGCATCAAACACAGGATCAAAGTCCTTCCTCCTTGTAAAGTAAGAAAATTGTATTTATGATGTGTGTAGTTCACTTACCCACCTCAAAAAAAAAAAAAAAAAAACCAGTTAAACATTACATTTTTTTCCTTTAGGAAATATCATTTGGGGCTGTCATCAACCCCGTTTTTTTGTCCTTATTCCTATGGAAACTATATATGTTTTTTTTCTTGGCTGCTCCTTATGACTTTTTAAAACACATAAAAGTAATTTGGAAGTAAGTTTCTCAACTAAAGCAATAATTTCTAAAAACAAACAAAAAACAGATACTTCTGTAAGGAAGACATACAAATGGCCAACAAATACATGAAAAAAAAAAAAAACCCTCAACATATCTAATTATTCAGTTCAGTTCAGTGCAGTTGTTCAGTCATGTCCGACTCTTTGCAACCCCATGAATCGCAGCATGTCCAGCCTCCCTGTCCATCACCAACTCCCAGAGTTCACTCAGACTCACGTCCATTGAGTCCATGATGCCATCCAGCCATCTCATCCTCTGTCATCCCCTTCTCCTCCTGCCCTCAATCCCTCCCAGCATCAGAGTCTTTTCCAAAATGAGTCAACTCTTCGCATGAGGTGGCCAAAGTACTGGAGTCTCAGCTTAAGCATCATTTCTTCCAAAGAAATCCCAGGGCTGATCTCCTTCAGAATGGACTGGTTGGATCTCCTTGCAGTCCAAGGGACTCTCAAGAGTCTTCATTAGACCAACACAAATAAAAACTATAGTGAGGTATTACCTCATTCAGTCAAAATGGCCATCGTCAAAAAGTCTACAAATAATAAAGGCTGGGATGCGGAGGGGATGCAGAGGAAAATATACCCTCCTCTACTGTTAGTGGGAATGTAAATTGGTACAACAGCTGAGGAAAACAGTAAGGAGTTTCCTCAGAGAACTAAAAACAGAACTACCATATGATCTAGCAATCCCACTCCTAGGTATATACCCAAAAAAGATGAAAATTCTAATTTGAAAAGATATATGTATTGCAGTGTTCATAGCAGCACTATTCACAATAGTCAAGATATGGAAGCAACCTAAATGTCCATTGACAGAGGAATGGATAAAGAAGATGTGATTTATCTGTATATAGTAGAATATTATTCAGCCATAAAAAAGAATGAAATAATGCCATGTGCAGCAACATGGACCTAGAGATTAAGTGAAGTAAGCCAGACAGATTGAAGGCAGGAGGAGAAGGGGACGACAGAAAGCGAGATGGTTGGATGGCATCGCCACCTCAATGGACACTAGTTTGAGCAAGCTCCAGGAGGTGGTGAAGGACAGGGAAGCCTGGTGTGCTGCAGTCCATGGGGTCACAAAGAGTCAGACACAACTGAGCAACTGAACAGCAACAAAGCCAGAGAAGGATAAGTATCATATGATTTTTGCTTATATGTGGAATCTATTTTTTTTAAAGATACAAATGAACTTATTTACAAAACAGAGACTCACAGACATAGAAAACAAACTTATGTTTATCAAAGGGAAAAGGAGAGGAGGGATCAATTAGGAGATTAGGACTAACATATAAATAAATACTGCTGCTGCTAAGTAGCTTCAGTTGTGTCCAACTCTGTGCAACCCCATAGACGGAAGCCCACCAGGCTCCCCTGTCCCTGGGATTCTCCAGGCAAGAACACTGGAGTGGGTTGCCACTTCCTGCTCCAATGCATGAAAGTGAAAAGTGAAAGTGAAGTCGCTCAGTCGTGTCTGACTCTTCGCAACCCCATGGGCTGCAGCCCACCAGGATCCTCCATCCATGGGATTTTCCAGGCAAGAGTACTGGAGTGGGGTGCCATTGCCTTCTCCAAAATAAATACTACTACACTCAGAATAGACACTAATACACTCAAAATAGATAATAAATGCCTACTGTAGCACAAGAAACTATATTCAATGTTTTATAATAATCTATAAAAGAAAAATGTGTGTGTGTGTGTGGCTGAATCACTGTGCTCTATATCAAAACTAGCACTTCATTGTAAATCAATTATACTTTAGTAAAAAGATTAAAACATTTACACATCAAAGGACACCATCAAGAGAGTAAAAAGACACCCTACAGAATAGGAGAAAATATTTTAAACTCATATATCTGATAAGGGTCTATTATCCAAAATATATAAAGAACTCATAACAACAAAAAGACAAAAACACAGTTTAAAATGGGCAAAGGACTTGAATGGAAATAAACAAATTGCCAAAAAGTACATGAGAAGATGCTCAACATAATTTGCCATTAGGGAAATGCAAGAAAAACCACAAGAGGGTACCATTTCACATTCCTTTAGGATGGCTATAATTACAAACAGAAAACAAATGTTGGTGAGGATGTGGAAAGACTGGAACCTTCATATACTGTTTGTGGGACTGCAAAATGGTGCAACCACTGTGGAAAACAGTTTGAAAATCTCTTAATGAATTAGAATTACCATATAATTCATCAATCTCACTCTAGGTTTATACCAGAAAAATTGAAAACAGGTGTCAAACAAAAACTTGCAGCACTACTTTTAATAGCCCAAAAGTAAAAACAGCCCAAGACATGGAAGCAACCTAAACATCCATAGACAGAGGAATGGATAAAGAAGATGTGATTTATCTGTATCCTAGAATGTTACTCAGGCATAAAAAGGAATGAAATAATGCCATGTACAGCAACATGGATGAACAGCACTATTTATAACAGCCAAAAAGTAAAACCAACCCAAAGGTCCATCAACTGATGAATGGATAAAATGTGGTATATTCCATGCCATAGAATACTATTCTGACATTAAAAGGAATGAATCACTGACAAATGCTATAATATGGATAGACCTTGAAAGCTTTATACTAAATGAAAGGAGACAGACACATAGGTTATTATGTTGCACAATTCAGTTTTTAAGGAATACCTATATAAGCAAACCCGTGGAGACAGAAAGAAGATTCATGGCTGCTGGGTGGTGGTGGGAGGGGAGAAAGCAGAGGATGGGTAGTAACTATTTATAAAGAGGACAGAGTTTCTTTTTGGGGTAGTGAAAATTGTCCGGAACTAAATGGTGGTGATAGTTATGAATATACTAAATGTCACTAACAGTAACTTTTATATTAAGTACATTTTATTGTTGTTGCTTGGTTGCCAAGTCACGTCCGACTCTTTGCAACCCCACGGACTGCAGCACAGCAGGCCTCCCTGCTCCTCACCATCTCTCAGAGGTTGCCCAAGTTCATGTCCATTGAATCAGTGATGCCATCCAACCATCTTATCCTCTGTTTCCCTCTTCTCATTCTTCCTTCAGTCTTTCCCAGCATCAGGGTTTTTCCAATAAGTCAGTTGGCCAAAGTGTAGGAGCTTCAGCTTCAGAATCAGTCCTTCCAATGAGTATTCAAGGTTGATTTCCCTTAGGAATGACGGTTGGATCTCCTTGCTGTCCAAGGAACTCTCAAGAGTCTTCTCCAGAACCATAGTTTGAAAGCATTCTATGGTCCAACTCTCACATCCATCCATCCATACCTGACTACTGGAAAGATCATAGCCTTGACTATACGAACTTTTGTCAGCAAAGTGATGTCTTTGCTTTTTAATACACTGTCTAGGTTTGTTATAGCTTTACTTCCAAGAAGCAATTGCCTTCTAATTTCATGGCTGTAGCCACCATCCATGGTGACTTTAGAGCCCCAAAAGCAGCAATTTGTCACTGCTTCCACCTTTTCCCCTTCTATCTGCCATGAAGTGATGGAAGTGGATGCCATGATCTTAGTTTTTTTTTTTTTTAATATTGAGTTTTTAGCTGGCTTTTCCACTCTCTTCTTTCACCTTATCAAGAAGCTCTTAATTTCCTCTTCACCTTCTGCTGTTAGAGTGGTATCATCCACATATCTGAAATTATTGATGTTTCTCCAAGCAATCTTGATTCCAGCTTGTAACTCATGCAGCCCAGCGTTGAGCAAGATGTGTTTGGCATAGAAGTTAAATAAACAGGGTGACAGTATGTAGACTTGTTGTCCTCCTTTCTCAAATTTGAACTAGTCAACTGTTGCTTCCTGGCCCGCATACAGGCTTCTCAGAAGACAGACAGGTAAGATGGTCTGGTATTCCCATCTCTTTAAAGAGTTTTCCATAGTTTGTTATGATTCACACAGTCAAAGGCTTTAGCACAGTCAATGAAACAGAAGTAGATGTTTTTCTGGAATTCCTTTGCTTTCTCTATGATCCAGCAAATGTTGGCAATTTGATCTCTGGTTCTCCTGCCTTTTCTAACCCCAGCTTGTACATCTGGAAATTCTCAATTTAAGTACTGCTAAAGCCTAACTTGAAGGATTTTGAGCATAACTTTACTAGCATGGGAAATGAGTGCAATTGTCTGGTAGTGTGAACACTCTTTAGTACTGCCCTTCTTGGGAATTGGGATGAAGACTGACCTTTTCCAGTCCTGTGGCCACTGCTGGGTTTTCCAAATTTGAAGACATACTGAATGTAGCACATTTTTAAAAATACAGGAACACAGGGCAGGAAGCAGTCAGGCAAGATAGAAACTTGAAAAGTTTCTATAGACGCTGTAGACATTGTGAACTGAAGAAGGAAGAGCTTCCGGAAGCTGCCACAGGCAGAAGAGCGCCCTGGGGACATCTATCGGTGATGACCATTAGCTCCTACACTTTGTCCTCTTGGACGCCCACTGCTAAGCTCAGTGAGAGAGAGACATGTCATGGGTGCTCCAATACATAAGCTTTATGAATGAGAGAGTGAACTGTTAGAGGGGCTGGGCCTGTCCTTGCTGAATGAGCCAGCACTCCCAGAACTCCTGACAAGAAGCCCCCTTATGCTAAATGGAAAACTTGACAATATCCCTATGATATTTGATGGCCCCTGCCAGGAAGCTTATCAAGAAGCCAAGTAAACTCCAACCCCTGACCTTCCGTCAGACAGGGAGTGTTACCACCTAGAAATGTCTGTTACTTTAGTTACATTTGGTCCAAAAGATGGTAAAGATAATTGACTTTGTAAGGAGCTACTACTGTCAAGAGGATTCCCCGCTAGCAAATAGCAAACTGGAAAATCAAAAACCTTGGTAGCTGAGAACTTGAACTGTAGATGGGCCCACACTTCCCACATAAGCTGTGGCCTGAGACCTGACCTTAGAGTGAGAGTGGGTTTGAGCTGCTAGAGTCTATAAAGCCTATTAATAGGACAAGTGCATGGTGGCTGTAAATTAAACTCCAAGCTCAAACTTTATTATGGAGAAAAAGAATTACATAAAAGATAATTCAATTTGGAGAAAACGTACAGTTGAATTTAATAGATGTTGAATATGAACCACAAGGAGAGCAGATGGTTTGTTTAATTCAATATTGAGACAATTATTTCTCCCTAATAAGTAGCTTTCTTGATTACAATTGTTGAGGAAAATCTACTTCTTGTTCCTTTAGGGATCTGCAGGTCACAGATTTCTCCATTCCCGGATGCAATTGAGATCATAAAAAATGTGCATCTGTGCCCAGCTTACAGTCTATCACAACCTTGGGCATCTCCTGTCTTGAATTTTCCTGTTTTCCTTCTCTCATGTTCCAATCAAATCCTACTCATTCTACACTTTGCATCACACAGCACCACCATATGCTTTCCCCCCTCTATTTGTCATCAAATCTAGACACACTATAGAGAGTGAACCCTGATTTTTTTCTGGTATATTTAGAGAAATCATTTTAGTCAATTATGGAGCATTTACCATGTGCTAGGCTCACTGGAGCATTATGAATGAAACAGTGGATGCGTTTTGGTCTCCAAAGATTCCCTGTCCAGTGAAGCAACTAATTTTGCTTTTTAATGGGCTAAGGAATTTTGACATTTGGGTTCACCTGGTATGAGGCAGCATAAAACTCTGAGGTTGTCTATTTTTTTAAATAACTTAATGGTTTTTAAAAAATATTCTCACTTTCTTTGATAAATTACATTAATAATAGCTATCTAAGACATCAGCCTTATGGCATACTTCTAAAATTTTCTCTAATTTAAATTTTATTTTTTATTGAAGTGTAGTTGACCTACAGCACTGTTAGTTCCAGGTGTACAGCACTGTAATTTGTTATTTCTATACATACAATACAATGGCCATGAGGATTTTCCATTTTTAGGGCCAACATCTGACGTGGCCTTCAGAGTGGTCCTTGGAATGCTTCGCATCACGTGATCATTTGCCTTGGGGTTGGGTGGAGGAGCCAGCAGAAACTCTAGTCTGCTGAGCTGGATCTGGAGAGAAAGTCCCTGGAACAAAAACTTGGGGAGATGACCTCAGTCTAAGAGGCTGTCTAAGAGATGCGTATGAAGAAATCAGCCTTTAAATAACTAGTTCCTGTGGTGGCCTTCTACAATGAAACTGAACATTTTTCTTTGGAGGGGGGAGACTAAGATTACACTTTCTAAAAACAGTAGAGGTTCCATGATGATGGAATTTGGAGGGGATGCAAAACAACTTGGTGTGAACTCTAAAGGAAACAAGGATGGGGCATTAACTAGAGCATTAATTTGGCTCAAAGGGTCGGTCCATAAATTAGAAAGAAATTATTTCCTTCCTCTTGCTGTCCTTTGTTCTTATAGGTGTGGGTCATGGCATGATTTGGGAGACCAAGGGAAGGACTGAGGACGAGCTAGGAAAACAGAATAGGGAGCAAGTGTAACCAATGAAGAGAAGAAAATGAGAGGAAAGGGAGGACACCACAAAACGTTGAGAGAGACAGATGAGGGGGGAAGGTATAAAGAGAATAAACACAGCAGGACTAAACACAGTCCAGAGGCAGCTGACCAGGCCCTCTGTCCCCAGGGGGTTGTTTGCAGGAAACAGCTCTTCACAGCAACAGCTTGAACAGAGAGGAGTGGAGCAGAGGCAAGGCCCATGGAAGGCCAGTGGTGCTCTCACCCTTTTGGCATTCCTTCTTCGTATCCTGTTGTTCTTTAGTCCCTTCTTTCCATCTCTAGCCTCAGAACTTGCTCTCCTCTGCCTTTTGGACCCTTTTATTTGCTTTGAGCTAAAAGGCAATTGCTTAAACTTGGGTAATCAGAATAATGATGGAATTTCAGTTTCTCACTCATAGGCCTTTGAATTTAAGAGCCTTATTTTGGGGAAGGACAGAAACTTTGCTGGTGACTCTAGTAGTCCACCATTAAGGCACATTCATACCCTGTTTAGAACCAGAACTGGACAGGCCTTGAATAAGTAGGATGTAAAAAAAGGTCAGGAAAAGTTTTAGACTAAGCTGACTCTAGAGGAACTACTGATTAGAAAACAACTCCAATGTGGCTATGCATACCATTTCCCCAATTTGGGGGTGCAGAGCCAGAGGGCAAGATGATTGAAGAACATAGGTGTTTCTTCAAGACAGAAGCAAATACGAAGAGGACAGAAATGCAGATGCCACTGTAATTTTAAGAACAACTGCGAAGAACAATTTCAAGAACAAGAGCTAAATCACAAGGGTCAGAGTTGAAACAGATGAAACAGTTATGCAATTCCTGCCCACATCTACAATGTACTGTGGGGCACACCAAATCCTAAGCCCTGCTGAAAGGGGAACGAAATCTTGGACTTAATGTTCAACAATCTACATAATAACAATGGAAGATTTAAACCCACAAGCGTCATTTTAAGAAATACCCCTGGCATCAAAGCCATTCAAATTTCTTAGAGTTGAAAGAATTTGGACTGTATCAAAGACTGCTAATTCTCATAAAGGGGCTGGTATCTGAACAGCAGGAGTCACTGGTTTATCAGACAGGTGGTGACTCTAGACAGTTTATTTTGTGTCTGGGTAATTAGATCCTCTTCCCAGGCACAGAGGCCAGGATTCTGAAAAAGAGAAAGATGCCCTTGTGTGCTCCCCTCCACATCATTAGAAATCAGATGCACCAACTTTCACAGGTACTCACTGACTGCAATCTGAAAACTTGCCATCTGAGTCTCCACATAAAGCCATGCTTTTTCCACCATGCAAGATTAGTAACCCCGATCTCTGCCTGCCCCTACCTCATTCGGTAAAGGAAGCAACTGTTTTTTCCTTACATGTTTATGTGTATTATAATGCTTTATTTATTTTTTTACAACAAAAATATCTCCCTTTAATAAAGACTTTCTCATCATCTTTAATGGGAAACAACTAAAATGTCATGAAAATAGTCCAGAAGGGAAATTTTTACTATTTATCTTTCAGATCATATATTTTTTCTTCAAAACCTATACATATTCTTGTGATGTTTTCAAAAGTAGATCCTGATACAGATTTGACCCATCTGTATATCCTAGAGGAGACACTCCATAGGTCTCAGATTCAAATTCAGCAGCAGTTGTTTATTTTCCAATGACTTTCTGTCTCCTAGTTCTTCTAGGTAGAGTTGCTTATATTTTTCCCACTCTGCTTTATAATAATCTTCTGGCAAATTTTTCATCTTGAAGAGTTCAGATTCCAAGTCTTCACTTCTGAGTTCCATCTGACTTCTTATGGAAACATTATTCTTCTCTCGTAACTACTCTAAGTTCTCCTGAGATGCTGCTTGTACCTTAACCAGAGGTTTTGTGGGATCTGAGACGGGGCCGTGTGAGCTTTCTGCTGAGTTTGTTTTTCGCTGTCCCAGTTTTCAGCACTATGGGCCTTCCCATGCCCTGGATTCTCTTCATGTTCCGCCTCTACCGCGGGAGCTTCGCTGAGTTGGGCTCCTGCTGCGCCTGGCCTCTTCCAGGTGGAGGTTGTTTTGGCCAGGTTACATCCGAGTCATGGCACCATAGATGTCATGCGAGTGTATGTTCCTTGGTTCTTTGTCTCATCACAACAAAGATTTGGAGCGACGGACATTAAAGCCCTCGGCACGTCACAGCTCTCCGGTCTTGGACAAACCGTGTTATAGCTCTTAGGCAAATCAGTGTTACAACTCTATTTTATTTAGAAGATAGTAGGACAATCCATCCTCGAAGTGTGAGGGCATGCCAACCCAAAGACTTGAAGAGAAGAGAGTGGAGGAGCGCGTGGTGGGGGGAGGGGGGCAGGGAGAGAGAGAGAGAGAGAGAAAGAGCGCATGCACGTGGGCGAGAAAGAGCTATTATAATGCTTAAAAAATTGAACTTTCAATTGCAATGGCAGACTTCCCTGTTGGTCAGGTGGTATAGAATCCACCTGCCAATGCAGGGGATATGGGTTCAATTTCTGGTCCAGGAAGATCCCACCTACCACTGAGGGGCAACTAGGCCCATGTGCCACAACTGCTGAAACCCCTGCACCCCAGAGCCCATGCTCCACAGCAAGAGGAGCCCTCTCTCACCACAACTATACAAAGCCCACATGCAGCAATAAAAAGCCAGTACAGCCATAAATAAATCAATTTTTTTACACTGTAATGCCTTTAAGGAAATTATTTTATTCTTCAGACAGAGAGAACCTACTGTGGGGAGTCACCCCTGGTGATGCTAAGATTCAAAGCCCCTACTCTGTGAAGGCTCTTTTCAATTAGTGTAGCTGATCTTAGGGTATAAACTGGATTTGAAAGCTGAAGCTGGGATTCATCCCTTCATTAAGAGCTAATCAGTTTCTGTGCATGTCTAACAAAGTTCCTAGAAACCTCAGTACCAAGGCTAGACAGGCATGTGGGGTTCTCAGATGTCCCCTCATATCCCTGCTTCTGGGAAAGCAGACTGGAAAAAAACAAGGATTTCTTTTGGATTTTGAAGAAATAGGTCTTCATTGTAGAATATAGGCTCAGAAATAGGACCTGGGGCTTGTTTCTTTGAGATAGTGCAGTAGAGGACAGAAAGCTAGGCAGTGCCTCAAAGGGTTAGTTCCTTTGTTGATGGTAACTGGTAGATCGGAAGGGTGACCAGATAGAGCCCAGACGGTGATGGGGGTGGGACAGCCTTGAATGGTCATTTCTGATTCCTTGGGACAGGCTAGGGGAAGAAGGATGAATGGGTCCTACTCATATGGAAAATCCCCAGATGACACTTTTGCTTTATAACTATTCTTTCACCCCTTTACTCTCCTGAAGCTGCAACATTCCTATTTAATAAAAATAAAATGTTATCAGATGATAGAATAAGAGATCAAACAGAAAAAAATAGGCAGATGAGATATGCAAAAACCTGAGTAAGAGAAAAGCAGAAACGTTGAGAAAGTAAATATGGATAAAAACAAGGTAAAAACAGGAAGAGATTAGGTGACACTGAAAGTAAAGAAATAATTGGTCACTGGAAGAAGGATCTAGGCAAGAAGAAGGAGAGAGAAAAGGCATGGGGTTAGAGTCCTTCAAGAGAGGACAGGAAGAGTACATAGTTGTATCCTTTCTCCCAGAAGCATATTTTCTCAGTCTGCCCTCCTCTCCCTTCTTTCCTTTATTCCTTAATAAATACATATTGAGAGCTGACTATTCTGTGCACTAGGCTTAGAAACAAGGGGAAATCAGATGAGTGAGACCAGCTCCTTGCTCTTAAATTGCCTGCTAGTGAATTATGTGATACCCTGCCAAAGGCAGGAATAATGCCAATGTTCTTGCAGCTGGACTGTGGTTGAATGCAAGGTTTGGTGGGGGTAAGGCATTCTGCATGCATATTGGGCAGAAATTGATTTCAATGACCCTAAATTTGGGTCCACAGGTGCCGTGCTGGTTGAGACTATACTGGAATGGGGATCCAGTGATGTGGCTAGTGGCTAAAGATTCAGACCTATAAAGATTCTGGCACCACTGGAAGTGTTAGTTGGGTACCTTAGGACTACTGGGCCCATGGCTGCTACATCCTCACTTATATATATTGTGGGAGAAATTATGAGACTTCCTCTGCTGCTGCTGCTGCTGCCAAGTCGCTTCAGTTGTGTCCGACTCTGTGCGACCCCATAGACAGCAGCCCACCAGGCTCCGCCGTCCCTGGGATCCTCCAGGCGAAAACACTGGAGTGGGTTGCCATTTCCTTCTCCAATGCATGAAAGTGAAAAGTGAAAGTGAAGTCACTCGGTCGTGTCCGACTCTTCGCGACCCCATGGACTGCAGCCCACCAGGCTCCTCCATCCATGGGATTTTCCAGGCAAGTGTACTGGAGTGGGGTGCCATCGCCTTCTTCGGAGAGTTCCTCTAGTTTCCCTGAATCAGTATCTACTAGGAGTGGGATTAAGCAACACTTAAGTACACACATGTCTATCATCACTGTAATTTGATGAAAGACATTTCAACACCAAACCATGGACCTACATCCCCGTTTTTTTGGGAACTCAGTTGATTGGTGGGTAGCACCTTAGGCCTACCTTTGGAGCTTTTTCTGAGATGTGCCCTGGTGTCTGTGGAGCTTGGGTGGTATATTCCAGCTCCTCCTCTGCCCTTTCGATGCTGTCAGTATTCTCCACGGCAGGCTCCTCTGCAGTACCCAGTTCCTTGATATCCTCCTGCCCACACAAGCTCACAGTCATCCTTGTGAGTCTTCACAGGTCACATCACTCACTATAAGTGAAATCAAACCTTCCCCACTGCTTCCTCTCCAAGCTGCTGCAGGGAGGGGACGGGGACAAAGATGGAGATCTCAGCCTGCAAAGATGTGCCTTCCCTACCTTAAGACAGAGGTGGCTTACGTCACTCCTCAATCTCTGGCTTGTGGAAGAGTTGTCATTCTGTCTGGTTTCAGACACACCCCTTTCCCTTACTGTTAGTATCTTGGACCTTAAATAACAGAGGGGTCCTTTTCTTTTGAGCTTCTGTGAAGTGTGGTCCTTTCCTACTTCTCCCACGACCCTTTTCGAAGATGAAGCATTTGTCAAGGCTTCCTCTTAGTCAACAAACACCTTTGTGTTTTGTCTCCTCCTCCTTTAGCAAAACCAAAAATCAAGTGTCCTTTAGCAAGGACCAGGTGCATCACACCAAGGGGAAAAGGACCCATAGTTCGTCTTGATATTCAACCTACAGCCCAGAGAGAGTGCAGTAGCCAACACGAACGTTGCCTGGACTTCAGGGACCTACACACTCCCCCTTGTCGAGGCAGAGAGAGAAGAAACGCATTTTTGAAACCTCTGAAATACAGATGGGCTATGCATTCTTACATGTCTGCTCTGGGACACATCATACTGTATGTAGCCCTAGAGCATAGTTAGAATCTTTCACCAGGGCTTGCCCTAAATTTCTCTGAGAAAGAAAATAAGGTTGTTTTCTTGCTCTCCTTCACTCCTCCTCTCATCTCCCTCTTCCATATTCTTGATAGCCTTCCTCCTCATGCCCAGTGTCTTGATGGCCTCAGCAACATCCTGTCAAAACCTCCTTTAAGCTCTTTGGAAAAGAGGGCAGATAATTAGCACTTATGGTCAGAGACATCCATGGGTCTCCATTTTCGCTAGTAACATGTTTCCCAGGGGAGAATTCTCCGGGGATTAGGAATGTCGCCAGGATCTTCTATAGACTTCAATGAGGTCAGGGTGTTTGTCTTCCGACCTTGCCACCTCCCTTGCAGTGAATCTGAGACCTCCTCTTGGGTAACCAAAACCTTCATGTTCTGTCCTCTTCTCCCTTATTCAAACCAACCCTCAGTTTCCCTTTAGGAAGCAGACATATAACCTTCTAAATGGCTAAAAAATAACAGCTTTTTCTTCTATTCTTTTTTTTTTAAACCAAGATTATAGCTGGATTCCCTTCCCGTCTCTCTGTTGATAGATGACTTGGGCTAAAGTGAGAATAAGTATATGGTAGAGGGTGAAGGCTTTCCCACGACAGCCTTCTTTGTATGTGTGTGTCAGAGGTGGCAGAAGGACATCAGATGAGGCCCAAGTATATCCTTCAGGTAATATAAGTATTATATAATACTTAGGATGTCAAGTGATGTAGGTGTTAGCTGCAATGTCAAATCTCTAAAGGTGCTGCCATCTCCTTTAGAGGGATTGGGGTGACATTTAGGGCTGTTGAATAAAAACCTGGAGTAGGGGATGGTTGATGGATATCTCTTGCTTTCACTCCCTATTTACAAACAGACCAGAAGAGGGAACGATGCTGCCTCCTTTCCCATTCCTGGTTATGTCCTGTTCTGCTGGGTGGTCCCCAAAACTCTGCCTCTTCTCTGGCCCCTTCTCTTTTTGGCCATTCTACTGTTTGGTCTTTCCCGAATGAGGAATAGGAAAGGAAATTTTTTGAATACCTGGTGAATGCAAAAAAAAAAATCAGTTTTCACCAAAAGGAATAGAAAGTACTCTAAAGGAGAAAATCTGTATATATATTTGGGGCCCTGTTTGCAGGTCCTTAAACTCCTAAGGCTGTATACAGACCCTTGGTCAAAAACTTTTGTTCCCGTTGGTTCATTCTTAGAGTTAGAAATATTCCATTGGGGTGGAACTTGTGGTGGGGTGGATAGTTATACTTGATTTCACCCAATGTGAGAAGAATCTTGGGGGTGGGATAGATACTATTGTGAGACTTCCTTGCACTATGTGAAATGGGTGTTCACATAAGCCAGTCTTCTGAGAGACTCAAGTTTTGTGTAATAAATTGGTTTGGAGTATAGATAGCAGCAATGGTCAGGGGTTAGGGGGTGCCTAAAGGAGGCAGTTTTGAGAAACAAAATTGTATAATTAGGCAGTCAGACCAGTAACTCCTTCCTTATCAATCTCTTGATATTACCTGCTCCTGCCGGTGGTATTTGAAGGCATCTTAGTACTCTTACTGTGGCCTGAGCTCCAGCACAGCTGGGTGTGTATCACTCCCTGCACGGGCCCTTCAAATCATTGGAGCAAATACAGGGAGGGGCAGCTGGGCTTTGGTGCACATCATGGAACTACTCCTTCTCTCCTTGGTTCCTGTTTCTTCTTATCTCTATCTCTGCATCATCCAACAACCCTGTGAAAAGAGAAAAAATATTAAATAGCATCTGTCTCTTTCTACATATGGGAAGGTTTGGGGGAATAATTTGGAAAGCAGGTACAGCTCATTGCAACGAGGAAGGGCAAGAAGTGAGGATGTATATTTGGGCAGCACCCCAGAGGTCTGAAGGACTAGCAGGTGTTTCCAAAATAATCCTGTGCCCATCTTTCTAAATTCCATATATATGCATTAGTATACTGTATTGTTGTTTTTCTTTCTGGCTTACTTCACTCTGTATAATAGACTCCAGTTTCAATACAATATTGTAAAGTAATTAACCTCCAATTAAAATACATTTATATTTTTTTAAAAAAGCATTCCAAAAAAAAGAGCCTGTGCCCAGAAAACCCATTTACCATAGGAGCGGAAAAACAAAGGGAAGGGCAGGTGCCTGCTGATACGGGAGAACGTTTCCTGCCACCCCAGGTTTTTTTTTTTTGATGTGATGTTAAACGTCAGCTGAGGATGCTGTGAATTTGCCCAGTATGTCTCAGACAAGAACAAGCAAAATTATACAACAACAAAACAAACAAAAATAATATAGGCTTGACACTTTTAATGTAGCCTCGTAAGAACATTTTAACAAAAATTCATAAAACCAGGTCACTCTGTATTCCCTGATCATTTTAAAAAAAAATGTTGACACCAGAAAAATAGAACTGGACTTCCCTGGTGGTCCAGTGGTTAAGAATCTACCTGCCGATGCAGGGAGCACAAGTTCGATCCCTGATCCGGAAAGATCCCACATGCCTCTGGGAGAGTAAGCCCATGCTCTGGAGCAAGAGACGCCACCGCTGTGAGGAGCCAACGCACCTCAACTAGGGAGCAGTCCCCACTTGCCTCAACTAGAGAAAGCCCCACGGGTGCAGCAACAAAAACCCAGCTCAGCCAAAAATAAACAAAAGTTTTTAAAATTAGAAAGGACTAACTGTAAGAATACAGCAAAAATTTTCAAAAGGAACCATTTGGCTTTAAAAGTCAGTATACAGTTTGACCTTTTCTCCTCTTGCTCGTATCAGTAAAAGCCTTTTCCTGGATCTTCCCCATTCCTACAGATTGGGATTTGGCACCCTGCCATTAACCCAGCTCTAGCTCCTCAGAAACCACCTTGGTTTCACGTATGCCTCTCCAAGCCTCTCTGAGCCATTAGTAAGAAAGAGAGGCTCAGATTCACAGCAGGCTTACACACGTCTGTTTCCCCTGTCTAGGGCAAAGGTAGACGATGCCCCTTCAGCAAGCTCTGGCTTACAGAAAAGAATGTTCTGTGTCCTCATCCTGCCCGGCTTTGAGACATGCCAGCCTCTACAGCCTGTATTTCCGGAGTGTCTGAAACCCAGTTGTCCCACAACTTGCTCTAGACTTTGTCATGAACCATAACCACTTGCTTCTTGCTCTCCCAGCTACTGCTTGCGCACTTATTATTATTATTATTTTGCTTTGTTGGCTGCCACCTCCCAGGTACTCATTCTCTTTCTTCCCCCTGTGCAACAAAGCTAACTCCCAAGTTGTCATTTTTTCTAAGAGGGCAGGGAATTCACTAAGGTAACGATCTCAGCTCCCTCCCTATTTCCCAAGGAAGAAACAAGGGCAGATCAGGAACATAGCTTGAAGCCCTTGGGGATCTACTAAGTTGAGCAACGAAGTTCAATCGCTCGGTGGTCGTGTCCGACTCTTTGCGACCCCACAGACTGCAGCACGCCAGGCTTCCCTGTCCATCACTAACTCCTGGAGCTTGCTCAAACTCACGTCCATCAAGTTGGTGATGCCATCCAACCATCTCATCCTCTGTTGTCTTCTTCTCCTCCTGCCCTCAATCTTCCCTAGCATCAGGGTCTTTTCCAATGAGTCAGTTCTTCGCATCAGGTGGTCAAAGAGTTGGAGTTTCAGCTTCATCATCAGTCCCTCCAATGAATATTCAGGACTGATTTCTTCCAGGATTGACTGGTTCGATCTACACTTTGTCCCTTCTTGGGAGAGGTTAATAGTGATCATTTCTGAAATAATCTGATTTATAAACATAAGATCTTGTCCTGCAAGCTTAAAGCTTTACCATGTACTCTGTAGAGGGCATCTTGAGGACTTTCTGAAGCTTTCCTTCAGCCTGCCCTAGACCCACAGAGGACTTGGGTGCTTGTTCTCAAGCTTCCCATCTCCCATTTTGATCTCCATCTTCCTAGCCTTCCTTCAGGTACCCAGAACCTTCATGTTCTGTCTCCCACTCCCCCTATCAAAACCACTTTTCATTCATCCTTAGAGAAGAGACCAGATGGCGAACGTGAAAAATATGCTCAAAATCCCACACCCCTTTTCCTTCCCCGTTTTCCAAGCTGTCACTGAAGGGAGAGTGCAGTCCCCAGGAATCTGGCCTGAAATACACAGGAACCTGTGCTCTGCCCCTCTCTGAAGACACAAGTGACTGGCATCACTTCTGAAACTTCTGACTATGGGTAGACTCGGGGTCCTCATCCTCTCTGCCTTAGGAAACTGCCACCCTCTGCAGGGAGGAGAATCGCTAGATTTCTATAGAATCTCTACTGGGGGACTGTCCTGGATCTCTTCATAAAATACGGAAAGTTGCTTTTTTGATCTTCCACCTCCTGTAAAGTTCTGGCTTCTGTGTCTTCCACTCTCCTAACAAGTGCTCTGTGGCATCTTGGGATGCTCACTTCTTGATAAATCTTTCAGCTGTCCCTTGGCACAAGGCCAGAGTAACTCATATTAGGGTGAAAAAGACATGTAGCTCCCCATTGTGTCTCTTTGAGTTGCTTTATAAGTGAAGTCCAGGGATTGTCACCAGTAAGACCCACATTTGTAAGGGTTTTCAACTTTTTCTGCTTGCTTGGGGTGGGTGAGAAGCACTACAGCAAGGATCACTGCTACTTCTTTTGAAACCTGATTCTTATACAGGGACTTCTAATGTCACCTCACTATCCTGCTTTAGAATTCTTTTCACATATGAAATAAGTAAAATTTGTGTGCCCTTTATCGCTCTCCTTCTCTAAGATTTTGGCAGAGGCTCTGTCTTCTTTCCGCTGTATCATTGCTTGGCTATCTCTTGGAGAAATATAGCTGTAGTAAGGCTTCAGGTCAACCACCTCTGCAGAATCTGCCCTGGTGGTTATAAGAGCTCATCCAGAGTCACAACCAGTCTATTCTGGGAACTTCTCCAGGATCTTAGAAAAAGCTCAGAAGGTAGCTACAGGCTTATACTCCTTTGGTTTCATTAGAGGTTAGTAAGCCTCTAACTGATATTGCTGTCTAAGGATATTTTTACAAAACCCTAAAAAGACCCACATCTTTAAAAAATAAGAAGTCTTGCCTTTAATTGTTCAAGAATGATCCTGAGACAAACCTGCAAGTAGTGTAGCTGAGACAGTGCTAGGGAGAAGACCTGTTTTAATTCTGACTCTGCCATTTCTCAGCAAAGTGGAATGGTCCCTGAAATTTTTGATCCTCTGTTTCCTAATGGAGAAAACTGGTTTACTGCTATTAACTAACCACACAGTAGTGGGAGGTTAAAAGGATCTTTCTAAGGTGTGAACATATAATATTCCTTGTCACTGTAGTACTTACGATTTGAGTGCTGCCACCTCATATTTGCACACCTTTGTCTATTATGGCGCCTCCATCCTCTTGACCAATATTGAAATTTCTGCTTGTGAATCAGTGTTCTGAACCTATACTTTGTAGATGCTGGTGTGCTTTAAGTTGTCTGTAGGCCTCTTGACATTACATGTAAAAGTATATTTGTATATGTGACTAGGATTTTCTGGTGAAAAGGTTTCATGCATTTCATCAGGTTCCCAAAGAGATTCCAATATCTAAAGGGTTTCAGATTTGGAATTTGAGAGTTAAACCTTTGATTTTAACCACAGAAACACATGTAGTGAGCCTAAGGTTCTAGCAAATGTAACAGTGTTGTCTGATTGTGAGAAACAGACTATTTGAAATTGAAACTGTGAGGAAAATTCTGTGATGTGCTCACTGGCATAAGAGTATCTGATTGCCTGCAAGCTGAAGGACAAGGCAGAGACTCACTCAAGTCTGTGATGTTTTATTGTCAACTGCCTGATCCTGAGCAAGACCCTTCCCCTCCCTGAACTTCAGTGACTGTATCTGTAAAATGAGTGGATGAATGCATGGTTTCCCCAAGTCCCTCAATAACTCTAGAATAATATAATTCTCTTAGGAAGCAAGATGAAAGCAGATCCTGGTTCCTATTGTAAATTTAAAAAGAATTAGGGGAAAAGAGGGCTTTGTGCCCAAGGTTTCTAGATTCTAAGACTTCATCCCTAATAATGATCTGACAGTGAGTCTGCTGCCTGGATAGTTTCCAGCCAAAGGAAATAGGCGGACAGCTCGGAGAAACTGATAAACCAAACACTGGACTGCCCCCCATTCCAAGGGCCAGGATGGAACTGTCAGGGCTACTTCTCAGCAGAGCAGGTTTGTGCTGCCCCGATTCATCTCACACATCTCCAGGGAATGAGTGCCTGAGCCAGAAGACATTCTGGCGCATGTGTCTTCAGACTTGTACCGTAAATCACTGGCTGGGGAGCACCGACACCTTCCTGCAAACACTTCAGTGCTGGGTAAGTCTGAGGGGGCTGGATGCAGCAGGAGCAGGGCCTGGGTGGGAGAAAGCAGAGCTCCTGCCCTTGTACTTCAGCTTCTGCCTGGAATGCTGGCACCCAATTCCCAGTTGGAGGGAAAGGGAAGCAGAATCTTCTGAAAAATGTTCAGTCATGAGCATTGGAGTCAGGTGTATCTTCCAAGAGTAATGTTACTAACTAGTATGTTTCATGATTTACCTTTGCAAAATATTTATGGATTATTATTATTATTTGTAACGAGTTTCAAGTTAGTGTTAAGTATACATTACTACCCATTTTCACTTAGCAAGAAATAAACTTTAGGGGAAAAGGACAATGGCAGATAAATTCTATTTGGAGAAAATGTAGGATGCATCTTAACACTGCCCTTTAGCCGCACTGAGGTAGGATATCAAGGTGGATACCTTTTGGATACCAAGGACAGTTGAAAAGGAGTAGTATGTTTGCCACAACCTTTCTGAAAGGGAATGTGAGAAAAGAAATTGCAAGGCCTCTTGACAAGTGGAAAAAGGAAAACATCTCATCCGCAGTATTGTCATACATGCTACACGTAGACTAGAGGCACAGAACATCTTTATCCTCTACTTTTGAGGGCCTAGAACTTTAAAAAAAAAAAAACAAAACAAAACAAAACTTAATATTTGTATGGTCTCATG
This sequence comes from Ovis canadensis, assembly GCF_042477335.2. Lineage (NCBI taxonomy): Eukaryota > Metazoa > Chordata > Mammalia > Artiodactyla > Bovidae > Ovis > Ovis canadensis. The sequence continues at coordinate 58,278,667 of NC_091251.1, read as the reverse complement.
AAACATCAAGGAATTTGAATAAATTTAGAGTAAAAAGCAAAATGTCCCATGTACCTCCTACCTGTCCTTCTGAGTAACAATCAACAACAACCTCTTGACCGTCTTTCTTGTCTTGTCTCTTGAGTTTACAATACGTGCCTGCATGTACATACACTCCATTTTTCACTCATTTTTTGAGAGAATTGCATGTCTGTATATGTAGGTCTTTTCCCATATTTCTTGAGAGCTGCATGTCATTCTATGAATATATTGATGGATTGTTAGGTTGTTACCCTAGTGTGATCATTACAATCACATCTGCCTAAATAGGCCACTTTTTTGTACATGTGAAGTCCATTAGTCTTAAAAAGGAATGGGAAATCATGTAAATTTAAAACAGATGCTCATTATAAGCTTTCTCCTTATAAAGGAAGAACTCTAAAGTATTCCACTCAACATACGACTTTTGATTTAGCATAGAACATTCACTATTTTCAGTGAAACATCCAATTTTAAAAATAAAATGAATTTACTTATTACACATATGATAAATAGAAGAGAAATGAAAGGGGAAACAGGTAAGGAAAAACAGATAAAACCTTCATGATTTCTAAATATCCATGAAGCAAAAATCTAGTATATAACCACAAAACACAAAAAACATCTTCTCAGCTTTTAAACTTAAAGATGGGTAGATTTTCACTGATGTGTATTATACTCTGTTCATTGAAAAAAAAAGACCTTTTCAAAACCCCTTGAAATATTCGCAAAACTGACCATTTATCATACCACAAAGAAAAACTCAATAAACTCCCTAAAGTAGAAATATTGTATTGTATAAGTGAAACTAAAAATTAAGAGATTAAAATTCCATCACCTGGAAAAAATTGAACTCCTTTTGCTCTTGAAAGAAATTCTAAAGTTGTAGACCATCCAGAACATAATAATGATGAAAACATCAACTATCACAACCTGTGGCTTTCAGCAGAAGCATTTCCCTGAATAAAATTCATAGATGTAAATTCTTCCATTAAGTAAAAAATAATTATAAATTGTACATCCAGTTCAAAACTCTGGAAAACAGGAAGAGCTTATTAATAAAGATTGAAGCAGAAAGCATCACAATAAATAAAGCAGGAAAAGGATAGAACTAATACAAGAGCTGGTTCTTTGGAAGATTAAATTTAAAAAGTAGGTTAACTCTTTGAAAAATAAATTATATAACATAAACAATGAAAAGAAAGGTATAGACACCCAAAATAAGAAACATAAAAAAATTAAGCCCTCCCTGTGGTGTTGGAGAAGACTCTTGAGAGTCCCTTGGAGTGCAAGGAGATCCAACCAGTCCATTCTAAAGGAGATCAGTCCTGGGTGTTCTTTGGAAGGAATGATGCTAAAGCTGAAACTCCAATATTTTGGCCACCTCATGCAAAGAGTTGAATCATTGGAAAAGACCTTGATGCTGGGAGGGATTGGGGGCAGGAGGAGAAGGGGACGACAGAGGATGAGATGGCTGGATGGCATCACCAACTTGATGAATATGAGTTGGGGTGAACTCCAGGAGTTGGTGATGGACAGGGAGGCCTGGCATGCTGCAATTCACGGGGTCGCAAAGAGTCAGACACAACTGAGCGGCTGAACTGAACTGAACTGAAAAGAAGATAGTAGAGTCAAAAGTGATTATTTCACTCAGGCAAATATACTTGCAAATGTAGGTGAAACAGATGATTTTCCAGGAAACTGTCAGATACCAATCCCTACCCTCCCAAAATGACCTGGGCCCAGATGACTTCACAGAGTAATTTTAACAAACTGTAGGGAACAATTTAATATATCCAGAACTTAGAAAAAGGAAAAAAGCTACCAAAAAAATTTTTGAAGGAAGCATAACATTAGCAGCAGAGAATCTAAGATGACCATTTTTCAAGTGAACAATAAAATTAGAGAGCTTACCCTGCCTGATTTCAAGATTTAGTATAAAGCTACAGTGATCAAAACAGTGTGGTACCAGGACTTCTTCGGTGGTTCAGTTGGCTAAGAGACCGAGGTCCCAGTGCAGGGGGCTGAGGTTCAGTCCCTGGTCAGGGAACTAGATCCCAGATGCCACAACTAAGAGTTCACCTGCTGCAAATAAGAAATCCTGCGAGCTACAACCAAGTCCCCAAGCAGTCCAATGAATAAATAAATATTTTTTGAAAGACGCTGTAGCATCAGCATAAAGATAAATATACAGCTCAATGGAATATAAGAGAGCACAGAAGTAGTTCCACATATATATGGCTATGGGTTTCCAACAAAGTTCCCAAGGTAATTCAACAGGAAAAGGATAATCTTTTCAAGGAGTGGTGCTGTCACCAGCAAAGCCCACTGGGGAGGGTTGGGGAGGGACAGGGGAATAAAATGGAATCTAGGTGATGAGGTCTAACTTCTTTTTTGCTTAATTTAGTTTTACTTGCCTGTAAGTGCTGTGTACAGAAGCCTTGTACCTAACACATCAGATGAGCTCTCCCAGCACACAACTGCAGTGCCCAGCACTTCAGACCCGACAGAGTTCCTTCCAAAATGGCCGAACTGATGCCTCAGATCCAGGAGCGTGTGCAGAAGGGCTGCACATGACACCTCAGTCAAGATGGCGCCAGCAGTGGGCTGTGTGCAGAGACGCTGTGCCGGGCACTGAGATCTGGAGAGTGTGACGCAGCAGAGAACTTGGCACCTGCCCCCTTCCCCACTGCCAAGACCCCTAAAAGCAGCCAGGTGCTCTGCCTTTCCAGGAGAGTCTGGACTCTACAGCTTGAGCTCCCACCTCTCCATTCTTTAATCAAAGAATGCTTTCCTTTGCTTCTGAACCCAACTCAGTCTCCATAGCCCACCAGACAGGAGGACCCTTGCTGGAGCCCAACTGGAAATTGTCAGTAACAGTATGGGCACAACTGGCTGGGTATCTGTAGGGAGGGGGGAACACCTCCACTCGTTTCTCACATTATACACAAAAATTAACTCAATATGTATCGTAAACCTGTATATAAGACCTGTAACTATAAAACTTACTGATTCTACAAGAAAATAGAGGAGATTTTCTTTGTGACTTTGGCTAGACAAAGATTTCTTAGATATGTTATCACCAAGAACCCTAAGAAAATTTTTATAAACTAGACTTCATCAAAATTTTAAACTTTTAAAATTTTAAATTTTACAAAAGATACCATTAAGAATGTAAAAATAAGCCACTGACTGGGAGAAATTATTTGCAAAGCATAAAATCCAAGAGAGGATTTTATATATAGATTATATAAAGGACTTTTATAACTCAATAAGACAGACAGCCCAGTTTTTTAAGTGGGCAAAAACTTTAAACAGACACTTCATCAAAGAAGAGAACCTGAGTAAATCAACCATACTTCAATAAAAATTTCAAAACTAACATAAATAGTAAATCTAGGGAAATAGGCTCACCCTGGCATGGTCTGGCAACCCCACAGGCAAAGGCTTGAATCACAGCCTATCTGAGTCTTGGCATAATGTCTCAGGAGAACAGGAGAGGATGGGAGGCTTGTGAGAAGCTCAAGGCAATCTTCCCTGGGAGGCCCCACCTCATCAGAAGAGTTGGCTGGATATAAAACCTCTGAGCTGAGTTTAGAACTTGCTCCTCAGTGATGGGGTTTCCCCTCTTTCGTGACACAGTCATCTGGCCTTTTTTGCCTCAATCTCATTCTTTCTGTTGTGTCAGGGAGGAACCATGGGAGCTGGCACCTTTAGCCTGCTCTTCTGCTCACTCCCTATGTAAGTAACTGTATAAACTGAAAGTGGCTCGTGGTATCCTTACAGGTTGAACCATGCAGGCCTTGGCTTTGACTTGTGTGTGTGTGTGTGTGTGTGAGTCTGACAAACACATGATAAAAATGCGCTATCTTTAGTCATCAGGAAATGCAAATCAAAACCGTAGTTAGATATCACTATCCACCAATTAGAAAGGCTAAAATAACAAAGATTGCTCATATTTAGTGTTGGAGAGGATGTGGAGCAACAGAAAAGCTCAGGCACTTCAGGAGAGGAGATATAAAATAGTAAAATTATTTTGGAAAAATATTTAGATAATTTCTTTAAAAGTTAAACATATACCAAGTCCATGATCCAGCTATTCCATTCTCAGCTATTTACCCAAGAGAAATGAGAGCATATATCCACACAAAGACTTCCCATAGTTTTATTTTTAATAGCTAAAAACTGGAAATGATTGAAATGTCCAGCAAAAAGTAAATGAAAAATTGCATTACATCCATATAAAAGATTGCATGTATGCATGCTAAGTTGCTTCAGTTATGTCCTCTTCTGTGTGACCCTATGAACCATAGCCTGCCAGGCTCCTCTGTCTATGGGATTCTCCAGGCAAGAATACTGGAATGGGTTTCCATGCCCTCTTCCAGGGGATCTTTCCAACCCAGAGATCAAACCCACATCTCTTACAACTCCTATATTGGCAGAGGGGGTTCTTTAGTGCCAGCTGGGAAGCCCTTATAAAAGAATGCTGCTGCTGCTGCTAAGTCACTTCAGTCGTGTCCGACTCTGTGTGACCCCATAGAAGGCAGCCCACCAGGCTCCCCCGTCCCTGGGATTCTCCAGGCAAGAACACCGGAGTGGGCCGCCACCTCCCTCTCCAATGCATGAAAGTGAAAAGTGAAAGTGAAGTCGCTCAGTCGTGTCCGACCCTCAGCAACCCCATGGACTGCAGCCTTCCAGGCTCCTCCGTCCATGGGATTTTCCAGGCAAGAGCACTGGAGTGGGGTGCCATTGCCTTCTTCTTGGCAATAAAAAGAAACAAACTATTGGTAACAGAATGAAATCATTAAACCATACCAAAGATAGTATGTTATATAATTTCATTTACACCAAGTTCTAGAAAATGCAAGCTAGTCTACAGTGACAGAAAGCAGATTAATGGTGACTTAGGGGGTGGGAAGTGAGAGAGGGAGGTTTGGATTGCAAAGGGTCATGAAGAAACTCTTAGAGTGATATGTTCATTAACTTTATTGTAGTGATGGTTTCATGGGTACATATGTCAAAACTCATCAAATAGTACACTTAAAATGCGTAGTTCATTGTCTGTCAACTATAAATAAAGCCATACAAACATGCAACCTCATCTAACATTTTAACTCACTCTAGCTGCTATGAGAAGGAACTGAGTAGGGCTGGGTGGCAGGTAGGGTTAGAAGTTGGAGGTGGTTAGGAAGCTGATGAACCCATCTGAGTGAGAGATGCTGGTGGCTGTGGCAACAGTGGAAGTGGAAGGGAGTGGACAGATTCAAGACATATTTTGAGACTTAAAAAGACTTGCTAAGAATTTAATGTCTCCTCTTAAGGAAATTCTCCCTTGGGTTTCTAGTCCAGGTCATACAAATATGTAATACAATTTTTCATGCTCCCCTGTACTCATCTTCCATAGTACCATCAAAGTTTATAATTGTGTACATACTGGTAATACTATTTATTAGGGTTTATCTCTGCCACTAGACCAAGCAACATAAGGGAAGGATTTGTACAACTCACCACTCTCTATCCCAAGTACTTTGTCCAGTGCTTGACGTGGAGGGGTTACATCGTGGTTTTAAAACATGCCTGCATATCCTTTAATTTTTCTACCATCAAGGAGTGTCATATATTTTCCAAGGATAGGTCTTGAGAGGTAAGAGAACTTCTGCCCAGCTTTCTCTCTCTTGGGATACTCACCCCCTAACCTAGCCATCCTGCTAGGAGGAAACCTGGGCCACACACAGGGGTTCCAGCTGACGACTCCAGCTGAGGTTCTAGTTGGCAATATCAACTGTTAGACATGACACTAAGTCTTCAAGATGACTCCAGCTCCAGCCACTGTGTGACTGCAACCACACAAAAAGTCCTAAGTGAAACATACAGCTGAGCCCAGTCACCAACAGAACCATGAGTGGAAGTGAAAGTGCTATCACTCAGTCGTGTCCCACTCTTTGCGACCCCATGGACTAGAGACCCCCAATCTCCTCTGTCCATGGGATTCTTCAGGTAAGAATACTGGAGTAGGTTGCCATTTCAGTTTCTTTCACTTTCAGTCATCAAGTTTTGGGGTAATTTGTTACAGCAATAGATAATTGGAACTAGGTTAGTTAATGTTTTTTGAATGAATGAATGAATAAGAGGGGGCCTGCTTCAACACCAGGTGAGTCTTAGCTGGTGAGTGTGTTGCCCTGTCCTGACAGGTCTTGAAGTTCTTGGAAGCCCTGGTTCACAAAGGAAAGTCTCTGTTCTTCAGATCTATTAAGAGGAAACGTGGAAACTCTCTCCCCAGGACAGAGAACAGAGCAAGCCCATGTTAATTCTGGCTGGGATCTCAGAGAGCAGCTTGTTTGTGAGTTCTTAACCTTGAGTCCCCTGCAGCTTCAGGGGAATGAGCATGCATACATTTTGTATGTAAGCACATACATTTTCCTGGAAAGAGAGTCCCCAGGCCCTAACTTTCATCAGATTTTCAAGTCTGTCCCAAAAAATGTTAGGACCCTGTTCTCTAGTCCAAGTACCTCAATTTCTAGATTAAAAAACTGAGAACAATTCCCTCTCTGGTAGTAAGGTGGGCTAAGTGTCCTGAACAAGCATCCTTCTGAAAACAAATGCTGATTTAAAATTTTTTAATTCCTTAAACACACAGATGAGCTGGGAGGGAAAGTAAATATTTAAGCCAAAACCCCAAGAATCGAACAAGGTAAGCTATGCATTGCAATCAGCTTTTATCTTAAGGACTTCGTAAAGTCAGCCTGAGTCAGACATGACTTAGCAACTGAACAACAACAACAAAGTCAGCCAATCAGCAACAGACCTACCAGTCTTGAAAATGAACTTGAACTTCAATTTCCATAGCCTCATGGAGGTAAGATGATAAGGGAGAAACCCCGGGGGCTCAAGGTGGAGGACCTAGTAAAACTCTACCCCCCATAATACTGGTACCCCAGAAGGACTGAGCTCTAAGTGAATAGATGCTGCTGCTGCTCCTAAGTGGCTTCAGTTGTGTCTGACTCTGTGCAACCCCATAGACAGCAGCCAACCAGGCTCCACTGTCCCTGGGATTCTCCAGGCAAGAACACTGGAGTGGTTGCCATTTCCTTCTCCAATGCATGAAAGTGAAAAGTGAAAGTGAAGTTGCTCAGGCATGTCCAACTCTTTGTGACCCCATGAACTGCAGCCTACCAGGCTCCTCCATCCATGGGATTTTCCAGGCAAGAGTACTGGAGTGGGGTGCCATAGCCTTCTCCAAATACATGCTAGGGGTAGAAGCATTTATCACTTCCCAATACACTGCAAAGAGAAGTGCCTATTCTAACTTGCCTCTTCTCAGGTGAAAGTAAAACATCCCTTGAGAATTAATAAGCATCCTTCATAAGGGTTTGAAGCCCCTGCACCACGCTCCCCCTCCCCATACTTCCTTCCCTCTCTCTCCTTCCCTCCCTCTGGCTAGGCACCTGGGACCCTGTCTTTTGAATAAACCCCACCACAGGGTCTCTGGCCTCTTCTTCCCACGGCTGAAGCCTCTCGCAGGGACTCTAGCTCCCAAGCCTGCCGGCTGTTTATTGACCCGTTGAAAACTGGGGTCCTGGGAGGCTGAGGGCCCTGGCCTCCACTGGGGAAACGACTCTGGGTGAAGCTCCCAAGCCAGCGTGCTGCGGCCCCCGGCGACAACCTGCTCTCCTGCCCCTGTTCAGGGCCGGGCTCGGGGGTGCAGGCGTCCCTGGGAAACCCTGCTCTCCACTCCACCACCCCCACCCCAGGACGCCTGGCTCTCCCCGGATTTTCTTCCTCTGGGCTCTGGAACCTTCTGTGGATCCTCTCTCCTCAGGATGAGGAAAGCAGATGTCGCTCTACCAGGTCCCCAGACATCTCCCCCACCCCAGGGCCTCCAGCTCTCTTCTCCTTCACTCTCCAGCGACCACAGCCCTTCTCTGCAGTGACAGGCGGCAGAGTAGAGTGACCTACCCCCACCCCAAACCCCCCGCTCCGGGCTCAGGGCCTGCGTCGGGCAAGGGAGGCTGGGTCCCTGTGGGGAGGACCTGGCCACCCGGCAGAGGGGTCACCAGGGCAGGTTTGCGGGTCCCCGCCTGTGTTAGGGCTGGGCTGGTGCTCAGAAGCATCCAGCTGCGGGCAGGGCCAGCAGGGAAAGCCCAGGGCACACCTGCAGGACCCTTGTCGGCCTTTTCCAAGTGCTTTCCCTCCACGGTGGAGCTCAGGCATCCCTGGGGTCATATTCTCGGGAACATGCGGGAGTGGTGCCCTCACTCATCAGAGCAGCAGCCTGGCCAGCATCCCCGGAGGAAGAGCTGTCCCCTCAGAGCGGCGGGTCTGGCTGCTGTGAGAATCATCTGCATTTACAAACCACTGTGGTCCCTGCGGCGCCCACATCAGTCATATCAGAACTGCCCAGGGGTTGCACAGGGTGGGATTTAAAGCTCCCAGATAGCCGAATGAGTGGCAGTTGAGCCTCACAAGGACCCTGAAAGGCAGGGACTGTTGTCATCCCCACTGGGCTCAGAGAAATCAAGCCAGTTGACCGGGATCAGAGGGTGAGTGGGAGGGATGAAGGGTTCCCCCTCAACCCCTGCACCAGTGGGTATCCGGGCTTCCAGTGGGGCTTCGAGTGGGTCTAGGAAGCCTCAGGCTGGCCCAGGAGCTGGTTCTGTCTCCCCAGAAATGGGGAGACATTTCTGCCCCCTCTTTCTCTGCAGCACTGGGCTGGGCCTCCTCCAAACTCCAGAGGGTGGTGGGTCACCTCCACTTACCTAGCCAGGTCCTTTCACTGGAGAGGTGCGCCCTTTGGTGAGGGGGAGGCTATATTTTTGAGGTGAAATATTGTATAACAGCCAGGAGCACAAAATATTAAAAGCCCATAGGTGCCAGCAAGGTTCGAACCAGGGTCAGAAAACTTGAAACAAGGGAGGAAGGCTCCTTTTGGTGGAGGCCCTGGGGCAGGGTGGGATTATCTGGTTCCCAGACTGCCTCTGTCCTCAGGGTTAAAGCAAGCCATGTGCCATAAGAGGGTCCCAGGACAGTGACCCCAAGATAGGGTCACCAGAGTATAGGCAGAATATATCCTGCATAATTTTGCCCTAAATCCTATGTTGATCATGTCAGAAGGCCTTCAATGTCTTATATTCAGCTTTTTTCAATAAATTGCAAGAGCTGTTTTAGCTTTTTTTTCCTGCCACAATTACTGGTACTTACATCACTTAAATGGCAACACTGGCTAAAAATCATACACATCCCTCCCAAATAAAGATCTGGACAATTCCTGTGATCCTTCCTGCAGATTTAGCTGAGGGAAGACCAAAAGGAGGGACTAAGAGGTAAAAACATTTATTTATTCATATTATATTTATGAAAGAAACTATTCTTTAGCCAAAATGCCAAATCAAGAAAATAATCACTGATAATTAGCAGTGACTTTGGATCAATTCACAAGGATAGTTTGAGAAACTGTCGCAATCAAGAAGGCTCTGAGGAGGCGTGATGACTAACTATAATGCGGTGTCCTGGACGGAATCCTGGAACGAAAAGGGACTTGGGTAAAAAGGGAACTGAATAAACTACGTGTGTGTTAATCACTCAGTCAGACTCTTCGACCCCACAGGCTATAGCCCGCCAAGCTCCTCTGTCCATGGGGATTCTCCAGGCAAGAATACTGGGGTGGATTGCCAGTTCCTTCTTCAGGGGATCTTCCCAACCCAGGGATCGAACCCAGGTCTCCCGCATTGCAGGCAGATTCTTTACCATCTGAGGCACAAGGGAAGCCCAAATAGATACCAATAAAGTATCAGTGTTGATTTGCCAATTGTGACCAAAGAGTCCACTAAGTGACGAAGTGGTAAAGAATCTGCCTGCCAAAGCAAGAGACACAGGAGACTTGGGTTCAATCCTGGGTCGGGAAGATCCCCTGGAAAAGCAACCCACTTCAGCATTCTTGCCTGGGAAACCCACGGAGAGAGGAGCCTGGTGGGCTACTGTCCATGGGGTCACGAAGAGTCGGACATGACTGAGCACATACCATATGAATGTGATGTTAATAACAGAGGAAAATTGGCACTTGCCAGGTGGTCCAGTGGTTGGGACTCTGTGCTTCCACTCCCAGGGGCATGGATCCCATCCCTGGTCTGGGAACTAAAATCCCACCTGCTATGCAGTGTAGCCAAAATAATAATAGAGGAAATGGATAAGTGGAGACTCTCCTATCTCTACAATTCTTCTATAAATCTAGAGCTAGTCTAAATTATTTATTTAAAAAGAGGCAACTTTGGGCACTAAGACACTAATGGCCTTCCCCTGGGCAGGAACATTACACACGTGTTGCCAGGGGAAGAGTATATTCAGTGTGACCCCTGTGAGAGGAAGAGAGCACTGGGAAGCCAGGGCAGTGACTCTTCCAGACTCCACTGGTGTCTTCTCCCCTCCCAACCTGGCTGTGTATCCTTACTATGGCTATGTAACAAGTCTTAGGAACACAACTAAACGCTGAGTGTGGAGGTGGTCCGGCATACCCCTAACAGTTGTGTTGTTACTCAGTATTCTTCCATTCTGTTATTTAAATCCTGTTGCCTGTAACAAATACAAGTGTGAAGAAATTTCCCTGGCAGTCCAGTGGTTAAGACTTTGCCTTTCAATTCAGGGGGTGCAGGTTTGATCCCTGCTCAGGAAGCTAAAATCCCATATTGCCTCAGGGTCCAAAAACCAAAACATAAAACAAGCAATATTGCAACAAAGTCAACAAAAACTTCAAAAATAGTCCATTTTAAAAATTAAAAAAATCTTTAAAAAAACCTGCAGGTGTGAGAATATCAGTTTATTTGAAGTACTGAAATAATAGTTAAATGTTAAAGAAAAGACCCCAATAATCCATTGAGTGAAACCTACTGATGTCTTGTTCATAATTTTCAATATCTCTTTAGCAATAGGATTATGTATGCTGAAAGAACAAACGGCTTTACTAAAGAACTCCATTACTGACAGAAATTTTTTGAAAGCAATAAGGAAAGTATTGGGAAAAAAAAAATCCTTTTAAGTGTCAAGGATGTTCTTAAAAGGAACATTATTTATGAACAGATAAAGAAATTCCTACCTGAAGTGGATAATTATTATGGCACTTACCCCTTACCATAACTATCTTTTGAAATGGTTTCATCCCTCACAGAATTCTGTCTTTTATATGGAGTTACTAAATATTCTCCTGACATGGGAGCAAGAGAAAGAGTCATATGTGGGGTTGAAGACAGGAATAAATTTTTGTGACAGTGCTCTTTTTAGGTCAGTGGACATTTTAAAAAGTCATTAGTCAAGAGAAGCAATGCAATCCAGAAAATGGAAAAGCAGCTTTGGCCATGAAAGATGGTATTATGTGTTTCAACAAATAAAATTTGAAGAACAATTCTCAGAGTTGTTTATATGCCAGTACACGAACTGAACTGAACATGCTCAGTAAGCTGGCTCATAATGTTACTGTTGAATGTGTTTGCTCATTAATGAATGTTTAATAGACAAAATAGTGCACTTAGTTAGATGTGATCACTGCAGATGTGTTACAATGCAGTGGAATTTAGATTGCTACTGTAAGGAATTTAATAAGCAAATTCTGCAAAACAAAGATCCATCAAGGAGAATGGAATCATCAGGGAAATCTAATTAAAGAGACGTGTAACTTAGATACTTCTGATATTTTTAGATAAATAATAAGCACACTTTAAGTATCTTCTACACAATATTGTTTCAGTATACATTGCATAGGCAATTATTTATCAACATACATGGAGTACCTTTTATGAGCCATACACTTTTTAAAAATTAATCTGGCTGCACCAGGTCTTAGTTACCGCATGTGCAATCTAGTTCCCCCACCAACGATGGAAACTCAGGCCCTCTGCATGGGGAGTGCAGAATCTTAACCACAGGACCACCAGGGAAGTCCCTAGCCATACACTTTTAATTATATTCTCTTTGGCAGAAAACCCCTGATGGGGTCACAGTTGAAACATGGTTTTCCTTTTCTCTCCATCCCTTGTCCACTCACCCCAGAATCACACTTCAAGGATCGGTGAAGAGCAGTCATGGGAAACAGTTCCTGCAGGGTGGTTCTTCCTCACCTCTTCGTCTTCCCTAGCTTCCAGCCCTCCTCGTACGTAGCCTGTAGTCTGGCTCCAATAGCTGCTGAAAGTTCTTTTCTGGCAGGCCTACCCCACTGTCCACAATCAGCTCTTAGTTTTGTTGAAATTCTGGGTACTCTCAGAGTAGAGTCAGTCCCTCTCACAACCTCAGCCCCTTTGAACCCTCACCCACTGGGAAAGTGCCTCACCTCCCCCACCAGAAGCACATTTACCCACAAAACAAGAACTCTGATCTCATATTTCAGTTATTCAGAGCTCTAGCTTACCCGGAGAATATTTATATACATAGCGCAAGAAGGCAGAGTGGATCTTATCCCCATTTCACAGATGAGGAACATTACCTCAAGAAGATCATACACACTAGTGTGGTCACATCAGTTCATTTAATCTGAACTAATTCTAAGCCAAGTAGTACATAGCTATTGCCCCAAGACTCCTAAGTGCTTCTCTTGCTCCGGATGTCCCAAACCCTCCCCCAGGGCGTCCTGGACCTCATCACAATCCACCAAGGAAGGATTAATGCTTAGCACAGCAGCAAACTTGGGGACTGGCTTCTGATGAGCCAGAGCCTGCCTCACATCAGCAGAAACATTTTTAATATCACCCCTGATTACATGACTGACCAAGATCACATGACTAGATAAGAGACGTGCGGAGGAAACTTAGGTTGAGGTAAGAGATACAAAGGAAGCTCTCAATTTAAGGAGACGGAGATACAGAATAAAACCTGCCTTACTCAGTGTTTCTCCTTCCCTGAGTCTCAGTTATGCAGCATCCTAACATGCTGTGTATATAAAGCATCCAATGATACTTCACTTTCTTGTTTAAATCTTACAACTGAAATGGTCATTCGACTTCCTTTGTGATTAAACGCATAGTCCAGGAGTTAGAGCTGGGCTGTTCCTTTTACTCTATCTAGTGAAGGCTTTGTCATTCCAGTATTTGTCTTATTAATTGATATGAGGCTCTTGGGAAGATACCTACATGTTGAAGCAATTATCCTGGAAGTCACAATATCAGGAGCTACCAAGTACACTCACAAGCATTTTTAACGCACATAGGCAGGTATATGTGATAAGTCATATATATCCACAGAAAGAAAATAATCACCAAATGAGACCTGAAAGAACACATACATCTCCATTAGGGATTAAGGTCGCATCCCCACTTCCCTCTCCATAATGTTTCCTTGCTTATAATTGCGTCTGGATTATGATGACGATGGAAGGAGAACTTCCCTAGGATGAGAAATACTCAATACGGCACACGGGCTTTCAGCTACATTAAGCCTGTTACTAAGAGTACTCATTTGAACAAGGCTAGCAATACAGCTAACCATGCAGCCAAGAAAGTTTCCTAGGCTGTTGTGAGCTGAGCTGATCTCAGTACTCATTTTGTGACTCCCTTTTAGTGGTTTCAGAGGCGACAACTACTAATGTGGATGTGGGGTAGGCTCTGGAAATTCCAAGAAGTTCCAGCAGAAACAAACCAGATCAAAATTAAAAGGGCATTAGTCAGAAGGCTGAGTGGAAATGACAGCAGAGGAAAGATGGCAGTAATGTTTCACATGTTAGAAAATGAGGGCTGCGAGGGGCTCACCTGCGGCAGGTGCTACGCGGAGCGGCCGGGCGAGGACGCACACGGGGCCGGGCGCTGCGCGAGGATGCTGCGCGAGCGGACGGTGCGGCTGCACTACGGCAGCCGCGTCGAGGCGGTGTACGTGCTGGGCACGCACCTCTGGACCGACGTCTACAGCGCGGCCCCTACCGGGGCCCAGACCTTCAGCCTGAAGCAGTCGGAGCGCGTGCGGGTGGAGGTGGTGCGCGATGGGCAGGCTGAGGAGGTGGCCACCAACGGCAAGCAGCGCTGGCCCCTGTCGCCCAGCACCACGCTTCGGCTCACCATGAGCCAGGCGAGCCCTGAGGCCAGCAGCGACAAGGTCACCGTCAGCTACTATGAGGAGGAGGGGATCACGCCCGTCGACCAGGCTGGGCTCTTCCTCATGGCCATTGGGTGCTGACGCTCTCACTGAAGAGATATTTCTTTAGCTGCCACAAGTTCCAGATATTTAGGCTCCGTGGGTCAGTCAAAAGGCCCCTCCCTTCCCCACCAAATTAGTAAACCTAACGATTTTGAAGGTTGGCCAAAAAGAAAAAAAGGCATTAATAAAGCAATTTACCATCAATTATCACCATCTTGTTAACATGTTTGCACCTAAAAAGTAGGCAAGGCATAATCTCAAACTACCGCACAATTGCACTCATCTCACACACTAGCAAAGTAAGGCTCAAAAGTCTCCAAGCCAGGCTTCAGCAATACGTGAACCTGGAACTTCCAGATGTTCAAGCTTTTTAAAAAAGGCAGAGAAATCAGAGATCAAATTGCCAACACCCACTGGATCATGGAAAAGGCAAGAGAATTCCAGAAAAACATCTATTTCTGTTTTATTGACTATGTCAAAGCCTTTGTGTGGATCACAATAAACTGTGGAAAATTCTGAAAGAGATGGGAATACCAGACCACCTGACCTGCCTCTTGAGAAATCTGTATGCAGGTCAGGAAGCAACAGTTAGAACTGGATATGGAACAACAGACTGGTTCCAAATAGGAAAAGGACTATGCCAAGGCTGTATATTGTCACCCTGCTTATTTAACTTCTATGCAGAGTACATCATGAGAAACGCTGGGCTGGAAGAAGCACAAGCTGGAATCAGGATTGCCAGGAGAAATATCAATAACCTCAGATATGCAGATGACACCCCCCTTATGGCAGAAAGTGAAGAGGAACTAAAAAGCCTCTTGATGAAAGTGAAAGAGGAGAGTGAAAAAGTTGGCTTAAAGCTCAACATTCAGAAAACGAAGATCATGGCATCTGGTCCCATCACTTCATGGGAAATAGATGGGGAAGCAGTGGAAACAATGTCAGACAGACTTTATTTTTGTAGGCTCCAAAATCACTGCAGATGGTGACTGCGGCCATGAAATTAAAAGATGCTAACTTCTTGGAAGGAAAATTATAACCAACCTAGATAGCATATTAAAAAGCAGAGACATTACTTTGTCAACAAAGGTCCGTCTGGTCAAGGCTATGGTTTTTCCAGTGGTCATGTATGGATGTGAGAATTGGACTGTGAAGAAAACTGAGCACCAAAGAATTGATGCTTTTGAACTGTGGTGTTGGAGAAGACTCTTGAGAGTCCCTCGGACTGCAGGGAGATTCAACCAGTCCATTCTGAAGGAGATCAGTCCTGGGTGTTCATTGGAAGGACTGATGCTAAAGCTGAAACTCCAGTACTTTGGTCACCAGATGGGAAGAGCTGACTCATTGGAAAAGAGTCTGATGCTGGGAGGGATTGGGGGCAGGAGAAGAAGGGGACGACAGAGGATGAGATGGCTGGATGACATCACCGACTAGATGAACATGAGTTTGAGTAAACTCCGGAGTTGGTGATGGACAGGGAGGCCTGGCGTGCTACAATTCATGGGGTCGCAAAGAGTTCAGACGCGACTGAACTGAACTGAATCTCAAAACAGAAGACAGTCATTCACATGCAGAAATAAAACTTTATGAAAAACTGAAAAAAAAAAAAAAAGAAAATGAATGGACAAGTGGCAACTGATTGAGCGGATGTGAGAAAGTTGAAAACTAAGGTAAAAAAGAGACTGGACAATTTTGGTCATAGACTCATCAAATTACAGACATCAGGTATCTTTGAACACAGGGCGCAGGTGAGCGTTGAAGGTATGCTGGACAGACTAACTTGCTACTTTTTATTTATTTGTCTATCTCACACCTCCCCAACCCCCATGTCAAGAGAATTCATCTTCTAACCTCCTACAGCATTTTACATATGTGCCTTACAAAGAATAGATACTAAATCTTTTGAATGAGTGAGTGAATGAATGAATGAAAACCTGGAGTGAGAGAAAACTTTAAAAAGAACAGAATGGGTAACTGAGAACCAGCTGATATAAAGAGATTTTTCCTACAGATATCTGAAGGTAACATCTGTGAACACAGACCTTCTTAGAATTGGTGACCATGAGGATACTGACACCCTTGGAAATCATTAACCCTTCTTGCCTACCCACAGCACAACTCATATTATAAGCTCTTTCAACACAGTGAGAAATATTACTTTTCTGACCTAAAGGACAGTGATTTTCCCCATTCATTAAAAATGCATACATCCACAAAAAGCAGTTCTTCAGAAACAACTCAGTCAGGATAGGCTCAACCGCTGAATTGTTCCTGCTGCTGCTAATTAAAATGAACTCATCAGCTCCGAGGGTTAAGCCAGAGGTTAGGAAGCAATAGAGCTCAGTACCAACATCTCCCTGCTTCAAGATCTCTTTGTTCTTAAAGACCTAAAAGGAAACAAAAATATGCTTAGTTGAAATCAGTGGCTTGCTGGAGAGGCCTCTTTCCAGATTTCACGTGCTTCGTTCATCACTGACCTGGGAGAAAAGCGTCCTGTTCATGAACTCTACAGAAATGTACCCTCAGAACAGAAACTTGGAAGGGACAACCAGAAAATCTCAGTTCTTACAAAGTCCCTCTGAAAGCTTCACCCATCTGGATCAGGGGAGTATAGTTCTAACTTAACCCGTGTTCACAGGTAACAAAGACCCCAATTTTCTCTAGAACAGACTACCCTGGGTAGCACAGCCTCAAACCCTGCCTGAGTCAGGCCCTGCCCAGAAGTTGGAAGGTGCCTGCAGCCTTCTTTTGTAAGACAAGCAGAGCCACCTTGCGGTTGAGTTAGAAAACTGTGTTTGAGGCTGCAGTCTTGCAGAAACAGCATTCAATGAGGATGACCCTGGAGGGAGGAGACAGGAAAAAACTGAAAAACAGGCCTCATTATCAAGGAAACTTGGAATAAGTGGTATTTATTGTGTTTCAAAAAAAGAAGGGTAGGGTTCCATTGGCAACTAAGTTTAGGAAATGCTGACTTAAAGTTAAAACAAATTTGTTCTGTGATCCTCTAATATGTCCTGATTGATGGTGAATCTCTCAGAATAGTATTAATGTATCGAGCAGTATTTAAAAATTGGTTTGAGGGATACAGAGATAAATTAGGAGTTTGGGATTAACATATACATACTACTGTATGTAAAATAGGTAACCAATAAGGACAGGGAACTCAATATTCTGTAATAACCTATAAAGCAAAATAATATGAAAAATATCAAATATCAATCAAAAAATATCAAAAATAGACACACACAATAAGGGCTTCCCTGGTGGCTCAATGGTAAAGAATCTGCCTGCAACGCAGGACACTCAGATTCAATCTCTGGTCCGGAAGATCCTCTGGAGAAGGAAATGGCAACTCAGGTATTCTTCCTGGCGAATTCCATGGACAGAGGAGCCTAGCAGACTACAGTCCATGGGGCCTCAAGAATCAAACACGACTTAGTGAATAAACCATCACCACCACCACCATCATGTATACTAAATAATTCTATTGAGTCAATATTAAATTTTTCAATGACATGATGGTGTCATGGTTCTTTAGGAAAATGCCATTGTTCTTAGAAACACATGCTAAAACATATACAGGTGAAGTGTTCCGACATCTGCGATTTACTTTTAAATGGTTCAACTAACAATAAATATGTAAGGTGAGGGGGAGGCAGATCTGGCAAAACATTAACACTGGTGAATCTGAAAAAAGAGTTTAAATGTTTTATGTGCTTTCATTATACTATTCTTTCAAATGTATATAGGTTTGAAATTTTTCAGGGCTTCCCAGGTAGCTCAGTGGTAAAGAATCTGCCTTTAATGCAGGAAATGCAGGAGACGTGGGTTTCATCCCTGGGTCTGGAAGATTTCCTGGAGAAGGGAATGGCTACCCACTCCAGTATTCTTGCCTGGAGAATCCCATGGACGGAGGAGCCTGGTGGGCTACAGTCCGCAGGGTTGCAGAGTCAGACAAAACTGAAGCAACTGAGCATGCACACGTGCTCGAAATCTTTCAAAATGAAAAGATAGGGAGAGAAAACAGTTAAATATTTTTAAATTTTAAACATTTAAATGTCATTTAGTTGGAGCTTTAATTGGTCTAATTCAGTTGTGTGGAGAATCCATATATATTCAGACAGAACAACTCGTTACAGACAAATTAGGTTTTCCTTACCTGTTCACCTATTACTTTAAGAAGAATTAGCTCAGTTGAGTTTTACCCATTTCTTTCCATTTAAAACAGCCTAGTAGAATCTGAGATGCTGAAGCAATCATTTTCCTGACCTCAACTACATTTTTTAGGCCTGACTAACCTCTTTTGCTGACTATATAAAGCAAAAATACATACATAAAAACTTAACGCCTAGGACAAATTGACAGACTTGCCATCATAATGAGAGATATTAGTAATCTTCTCTCAGTAATTGTCAGGTTAAACACACAAAACAGTAATCGGCAAGTATACAGAAGATTTGGAGAAGAACACTGTAACAAAAAAACTAAGAAATGGCCATGTTAAATAAAAAATGACCATACAGTAAGCCATAAAGCAAATCTTCATAATTAATTTCAAAGAATCAGTGCCTAACAGGACCCATCCACTAATCACAATGCAATTGAGATAGAAATTAATTTATAAAAGATAACTTTTCATGAAGGGGAAATGGTGGGGGGGGGCAGGTAAATAAATTGGGAGATTGGGATTGACATATATACACTATTATAGATAAAATAGATAACTAAAAAGGATCTACTATACAGCACAGGGAACTTTTCTCAATATTCTGTAATGATCTACATGGGAAAATAATCTTAAAAAAGAGTGGAGATATATATAGGTATAGATATATAGATATTATATGTGGAGATATATATATGTAACTGATTCACTTTTCTGTACACCTGAAACTAACACAACATTGTAAATCAACTATATTCCAATACAAATTTTAAAAAATAAAAATTAAATAACTTTAAAATCTATATATTTGAAAATATAAAGACTCATAAATAATTCATAATCAATGACAAAAAATTAGTGAAAATTGGAGAAGTCTAAGAACTTTCCCCGGAGAAGGCAATGGCACCCCACTCCAGTACTCTTGCCTGGAAAATCCCATGGACAGAGGAGCCTGGTAGGCTGCAGTCCATGGGGTCGCTGAGAGTTCGAGGTGACTCGGTGACTTCACTTTCACTTTTCACTTTCAAGCATTGGAGAAGGAAATGGCAACCCACTCCAGTGTTCTTGCTTGGAGAATCCCAGGAACGGCGGAGCCTAGTGGGCTGCCGTCTATGGGGTCACACAGAGTCGGACATGACTGAAGCAACTTAGCAAGAACTTTCCCATTCCTCCAACAAAAGATGTGTGCATCAAAATGTGTTGAGATACAACTAGTGGGGGAAATCAGAAGAAAATATATAGCTGTGAAAGTTTGTAATACAGTAAGCATATCTTAGCTTGGACTTCCCAGGAAGTACAGCCAAATAAAAGAAAGCATTTATTGGAGAGGGTGTTCCCTGGGGCAAAATTGAAAGAGGGAATGAAGCTGGAGAGGCGGGAGGGAGATGTAAGGATGCATTTTGTGTTGCTGCGAGAGGTGCTCTGGGTCCTCCTTTGAGGAAGTGCATCTCTGACTCTTGGCAGTAAAGAAAGGGTGGGAAGCCACAGGCTTCATCCACCATCAGTCAGAGGCTTGCCCCAGAAGGTGCTAAGTCCTTCCATATTTCCCAATTGAGCATCCAGAGCAGGAGCTAAACACTGTCAGGCCTCATCTGATTAGAACCCACTCATTGTCTAAAAGTTAAAGATGCACACACCTAGGACCCAGTATTTCTACCACTAGGTATTCCTTGTGTGCTAGTTGCTTCAGTCATATACGATTCTTTGCAACCCCATGAACTGTGGCCCACCAGGCTCCTCTGTCCATGGGGATTCTCCAGGCAAGAATACTGGAGTGGGTTGCCATTCTGTCCTCCAGGGGATCTTCCCAACCCAAGGATCGAACTCAGGTCTCCCTTATTGCAGGTGGATTCTTTACCATCTGAGCCACCAGGGAAGCCCAAGGACACTGGAGTGGGTAGCCTACCCCTTCTCCAACAGAACTCAGGAATCGAACTGGGGTCTCCTGCATTGCAGGCAGATTCTTTACCAGCTGAGCCACCAGGGAAGCCCAAGGTATTCCCTAGAGAATTTAAAAATTGTGCACCAGAAAAACATTCATAAAGCCAGATTTATTGTTTTACAACATCAAAAACAATTTACATCCCACCAAGAGTTGAATGGATTGAGGATGATGGTATGAGTACAGTGGAATAATATAGTACAATGAAAATGAATGGACTACAGTTAACATATCTCAAAAGCAATATTGAAAGAAAAAGCTGTTAACAGAAAAATACAATGTGATTCTAGTTATATAAAGTTCTACAACAAACAAAGCTTAACAAAATATTGTTAAAGTCTCCAAACATATATGTAAAGCTATAAAGAAAAGCAAAAAATGATAGATACAGATTTTAGGATAGCTGTCATACCTTAAGGGATTCTCTGGTGGCTCAGATGGTTAAAAAAAAAAAAAAATGCCTACAAAGTAGGAGACCCAGGTTGGATCCCTGAGTTGGGAAGATCCCCTGGAGAAGGGAATGGCAACCCACTCCAGTATTCTTGCCTGGAGAATTCCATATACAGCCTGGTGGGCTATAGTCCATGGGGTCACAAAGAGTCAGACACAACTGAGCAACTAATAGTTTGACTTTTATGCCTTAAAGGAGAGGAAAGAGTGCCAGGGGAGAGACAGAGGATTCAGAGTCCTCAGAAGTGTTAATATAATCTATTTCCAATGCTGCGTGCAGGGTACACAGGTACATGCCATTTTTATTCTCCAGACGATACATGCATAATATATTCTCTGGTGTAATATACTTCACAAAAACAATTTATCTATTTATTTTTGGCTGTGCTGAGTGTTTGTTGATGTGCTCAGGCTTTCTGTAGTTGCAGCAAACCAGGACTATTCTTTGCTGTGCGTGGACTTCTCTTTGTGGCGGCTTCTCTTGTTGTGCAGTACAGGCTCTGCAGATGGTGACTGCAGCCATGAAATTAAAAGACGCTTACTCCTTGGAAGAAAAATTATGACCAACCTAGAAGGCACATAAAAAGCAGAGATATTACTTTGTCAACAAAGGTCCATCTAGTCAAGGCTATGGTTTTTCCAGTAGTCACGTATGGATGTGAGAGTTGGACTATAAAGAAAGCTGAGAGCCAAAGAATTGATGCTTTTGAACTGTGGTGTTGGAGAAGACTCTTGACAGTCCCTTGGACTGCAAAGAGATCCAACCAGTCCATCCTAGAGGCGATCAGTCCTGGGTGTTCATTGGAAGGACTGATGCTGAAGCTGAAGCTCCTATACTTTGGCCACCTGATGCAAAGAACTGACCTATTTGAAAAGACCCTGATGTTGGGAAAGACAGAAGGCAGGAGGAGAAGGGGACAACAGAAGAGATGGTTGGATGGCATCACTGACTCAATAGACATGAGTTGGGGTACACTCCAGGAGTTGGTGATGGCAAGGGAGGCCTGGCATGCTGCGGTCCATGGAGTCACAAAGAGTCGGACACGACTGAACTGAACGGAACTGCACTGAACAGGCTTCAGTAGTTTGGGCACACAGGCTCAGTAGTTGTGGCTCATGGGCCCTAGAGCCTGCAGGCTTCAGTAGCTGCAGCCCGGGGCTCAGCAGTTGCAGCTGGCAGACCAGAGAGTGTGAGCTCGGTGGTTGTGGCGCACGGGCTTTGTTGTTCCATAGCATGTGTTATCTTCCCAGACCGGGGATCAAACCCATGTCCCCTGCATTGGCAGGGAGATGCTTATCCACTGTGCCGCCAGGAAGTCCACAAGAACAATTTTTAAAATTTGTTTTCTAAAAAGCTCATGTCCTATTAACACCCCTACCTTTCCCCAATCTCACACTAAGCAACAAAGTGTAAGTATTAATAATCATATCCATCTAAGACTTTAAAACCAACTTAGTCTAGATCTCCTCACATTTTAAAAACAAAACCCTGTATTTTCAGCCCTAGGTACTTACTTAAATTAATATCACATACTTTCTGCTTTGGTCCCAGGCTATTTAACAAAACATGAATAGATTCCATTCATTCAGACTTTACAACTTCTAACATTCTTTCTCATTTGTGCCTCAAGGCATATAAATTGTTCATATTTCCTGTCCTGCTCAAATCAAATGATTTCCCTTTATATTCAGTAAACGATGCCTGTTTACATGTGACTTTTAAAAATGCATAATGGAGCAAGATCGTAGAGTTAAAACCCAAACACCTGGGTTTTAGATGCCTAGAGGAAAAGACCATTTGAAACTTTTTTTTCTTGCATTATTTCTATAGGTTATGATTTTAAGGTAGTGTAAAACATTGGTAAAATTTTTAAATTAGTACAAACAGTACAGCCTTGAACTTCTCTTGTTTTGCATTCTCATTATACAGAGAACCAGAGGAATGGTTAAAAAGTAGCCAGATAAGTGAGCAGTTCTTTTGCTTTGAAATCATAGGCTAGAATCCTGACTGGCCAGCCTTTTTTGGTCACTAAGTCAAGCCTGACTCTTTGTGATCCCATGAACTGCAGCACACACACACCAGGCTCATCTGTCCACCATCTCCCTGAGTTTGCTCAAATTCATGTCCATTGAGCTGGTGAAGCTATCCAACCATCTCATCCTTTGTCTCCCCCCACCCCACCCCCGCCGCCCCCTCCTTTTGCTTTCAATCTTTCTCAGCATCAGGGTTTTTTCCAATGAGTTGGCTCTTCGCAACAGATGGCCAAAATATTGGAGCTTCAGTTTCAGTTCTTCCAATGAGTATTCAGGGCTGATTTCCTCTAGGACTGACTGGTTTGATCTCCTTGCTGTCCAAAGGACTCTCAAGAGTCTTCTCCAGCACCACAATTCAAAAGCATCAATTCTTCCACATTCAGCCTTCTTTAGGAGGGCTTCTCTGGTGGCTCAGGGGTTAAAGCGTCTGCCTCCAATGTGGGAGACCCGGGTTCGATCCCTGGCTCAGGAAGATCCCCTGGAGAGGGAAATGGCTATCCACTCCAGTATTCTTGCCTGGAGAATTCCAAGGACAGAGAAGATGGGCAAGTTACAGTCCATGGGGTCACAAAGAGTCAGACCTGACTGAGTGATTTTATTTTCAGTTTTTTAATGGGACTGCACTTGTCAAATAATTAACTGGCCCGTTTGTGTCTCAAAGGTACTATTCTTCTCAGGGACACCTGGATTTTAAAAACTGCCCATTTTAAGTTGGTTTCTTCAAAAGCAGATGTCAAGAGGAGAATTCAGGAACAAATGATTTATGAACAAAGTGCTTCCAGAAGAAACTGGTGAAGAGATGGGGAAGCAGAAGAGTGAAAGATGTGGTGGGGTTCAAGACATGCTGCTGAAATCATGTAACTTGAACCCATGGTCTTTTAACTGAAATCACACACTTGGTCTCAGGACTTAATGGAGCCCAGGTTCTTAATGTCTCATCACAGAAAGAATTCAGAAACAAAGTGTTTCTCTCTGTATAAGTCCACTTCTTACCTATTGGGCTTCCCTGGTGACTTAAATGGTAAAGAATCTGCTTGCAATGCAGGAGACTTAGGTTTGATCCCTGGGTTGGGAAGATCCCCTGGAGAAGGGAATGGCTACCCACTCCAGTATTCTTGCCTGGAGAATTCCATCGACAAAGGAGCCTAGCAGGTCCTTCAGTCATAAAAGGTCCATGGGGTAGCAGAGTTGGACACCACCGAGTGATTTTCACACTTCACAGAGTTTGGCCCATCTCAGAAGATGAGACTGACCCCAGGGTATGAAGTTATCAGTTTTTATATGGCTAGGTAATTTCAGAGGTTAATGAGTGGAAGGAGTATTATAGCTATTTGGGGGAACGGATGGGGATTTCCAGGATTTGGGCCACCACCACCTTTTGGACCTTTCTGGTCTGCCTTGGTGGCTGTGCAGGCACAGGAGGGCCGAGAGGAGCTACTCCACATTCAAGGTCAGGCGGGGCGACTCATCCAAGTTAAGGAGCAGCAGCTGTGCTTTGCTGGAGCAGCCGTGAAGAGATACCCCACGTCCAAGGTAAGAGAAACTCAAGTAAGACAGTAGGTGTTGCAAGAGGGCATCAGAGGGCAGATACACTGAAACCATACTCACAGAAAACTAGCCAATCTGATCACATGGACCACAGCCTTGTCTAACTCAATGAAACTAAGCCATGCCTTGTGGAGCCACCCAAGACAGACGGGTCATGGTGGAGAGGTCTGACAGAATGTGATCCACTGGAGAAGGGAATGGCAAACCACTTCAGCATTCTTGCCTTGAGAACCCATGAACAGTATGAAAAGGCAAAATGATAAGATACCGAAAGAGGAACTCCCCAGGTCGGTAAGTGCCCAATATGCTATTGGAGATCAGTGGAGAAACAACTCCAGAAAGAATGAAGGGATGGAGCCAAAGCAAAAACAACACTCAGCTGTGGATGTGACTGATGATGGAAGCAAGGTCTGATGATGTAAAGAGCAATATTGCATCAGTTCAGTTCAATTCATTTCAGTTCAGTCGCTCAGTCGTGTCTGACTCTTTGCGACCCCATGAATCACAGCACACCAGGCCTCCCTGTCCATCACCATCTCCCGGAGTTCACTCAGACTCACGTCCATCGAGTCCGTGATACCATCCAGCCATCTCATCCTGGGTCGTCCCCTTCTCCTCCTGCCCCCAATCTCTCCCAGCATCAGAGTCTTTTCCTGGAATGTTAGGTCCATGAATCAAGGCAAATTGGAAGTGGTCAAACAGGAGATAGCAAGAGTGAACATCACAGTCTAGGAATCAGCAAACTAAAATGGACTGGAATGGGTGAATTTAACTCAGATGACCAGTATATCTACTACTACAGGCAGGAATCCCTTAGAAGAAATGGAGTAGCCATCATGGTCAACAAAAGAGTCCGAAATTCAGTACTTGGATGCAATCTCAAAAGCAACAGAATGATCTCTGTTCATTTCCAAAGCAAACCATTCAATATCACCGTAATCCAAGCCTATGCCCCAACCAGTAACACTGAAGAAGCTGAAGTTGAATGGTTCTATGAAGACCTACAAGACCTTTTAGAACTAACACCCAAAAAAGAGGTCCTTTTCATTATAGGGGACTGGAATGTAAAAGTAGGAAGTCAAGAAACACCTGGAATAACAGGCAATTTGGCCTTGGAGTATGGAATGAAGCAGGGCAAAGGCTAACAGAGTTTTGCCAAGAGAACGCACTGGTCATAGCAGACGCCCTCTTCCAACAACACAAGAGAAGACTCTACACATGGGCATCACCAGATGGTCAACACCAAAATCAGACTGATTATATTCTTTGCAGCCAAAGATGGAGAAGCTTTACAGTCATCAAAAACAAGACCAGGAGCTGACTGTGACTCAGATCATGAACTCCTTATCGCCAAATTCAGACTTAAATTGAAGAAAGTAGGGAAAACCACTAGACCATTCAGGTATGACCTAAATCAAATCCCTTACAATTATGCAGTGGAAATGAGAAATAGATTTAAGGGACTAGATCTGATAGAGTGCCTGATGAACTATGGACGGAGGTTTGTGACATTGTACAGGAGACAGGGAGCAAGACCATTCCCATGGAAAAGAAATGCAAAACAAAATGGCTGTCTGGGGAGACCTTACAAATAGCTGTGAAAGGAAGAGAAGCAAAAAGCAAAGGAGAAAAGGAAAGATATAAGCATCTGAATGCAGAGTTCCAAAGAAGAGCAAGGAGAGATAAGAAAGACTTCCTCAGTGATCAATGCAAAGAAATAGAGGAGAACAATAGAATGGGAAAGACTAGAGATCTCTTCAAGAAAATTAGAGATACCAAGGGAACATTTCATGCCAAGATGGGCTGGATAAAGGACAGAAATGGTATGGACCTAACAGAAGCAGAAGACATTAAGAAGAGGTGGCAAGAATACACAGGAGAACTGTACAAAAAAGATCTTCATGACCCAGATCATCACAATGGTGTGAACACTCACTTAGAGCCAGACATCCTGGAATGTGAAGTCAAGTGGGCCTTAGAAAGCATTACTACAGGCGTCAGGGGCGGGGGTCCCAGCTGTGCTCTCAGGGGTCGCCATTGCGGCTGGGAATGCCCATTTTGTGGGCTCCTGGGTCCCCATTGATCGGCATCCAGTGAGGGGAGCAGAGGGGTGTGGACCACAGTTGGTAAAGAGTCTGCCTGCAGTGCAGGAGACCCTAGTTCGGTCCCTGGGTCAGGAAGATCTCCTGGAGAAGGAAATGACAGCCCACTCCAGTGTTCTTGCCTGGAGAATTCAATGGATTGAGGAGCCTGGTCATCCAGAGGACCCAAGACATGGTAGTTACTAATAGACTTCCCATGGTACTTCTTCATTCCATGTGGACTCCTTCAAGGGCAGTGAGTATCACAGCTTCCCTTGAACTTCATCTGAAATATATAGGTGGACTATAAAGAAAGCTGAGCACAGAAGAATGGATGCCTTTGAACTGTGGTGTTGGAGAAGACTCTTGACAATCCCTTGGACTGCAAGGAAATCCAACCAGTCCATCCTAAAGGAAATCAGTTCTGGGTGTTCATTGGAAGGACTGATGTTGAAGCTGAAACTCCAATATTTTGGCCACCTGATGCAAAGAGCTGACTCATTTGAAAAGACCCTGATGTTGGGAAAGATTGAAGGCAGGAGGAGAAGGGGACGACAGAGGATTAGATGGTTAGATGGCATCACCAACTCAATGGACATGAGTTTGGGTAAACTCTGGGAGTTGGTGATGGACAGGGAGGCCTGGCGTACTGTGGTTCATGGGGTCACAAAGAGTCAGACACGGCTGAGCAACTGAACTGAACTGAACAGAACAGAAAAACAAATGCTGTTCATGGACACTGAAAGAACCCTAATGTTGAAAATCAGATCTGTATTGTGAGCAATGCTTAGAAATCCATGAGTTGAAGCATAGTATTATACCTGTCATCCTTGTAGTTCCCTCAGTGAAATATGCTGAGAAAAGCTCTTCATTCATGGTATAGATTCATGAAGAAGCTAAATAGCATTAATCCTTTATGTTGACAACTGTGAATTTAAATCTCTTGTGAATCCTATGTGACAACCACACATACCAACATGATTTATTAGTATTATATCAATATTTTTAGTCCTCTTGTATTTCAACTAAAAATATCAATATACAATTGTACATGAAGTCAAAACATAAAATCAGGGCAGATACAAAATATTCCATTCTTTCAGAAAGGGAACGAAAAATCTATGTGCTTTGCCTATTGCATTTTTATGTATTAGATCCTTAAGTATTTTATTCACCACACCCAACTGAATGATTCACAAATGTTTCAGAGAGGAAAGGATCATTTCTCCTTAACAATGAGTAGTTCAACTCCTCTCAAAGCAAATACCAGATGGTAATAACTATGAAGGATGAAGTTGATTATTCATATTCATATTACTCATTCGCTAGCTTGACAAAAGTACTAGATCTATTACCACATTTATTTTAATATATCTGCATGTGAAAGTGAAAGTGGCTCGGTCATGCCTGACTCTTTGTGACCCCGTGGACTATACAGTCCATGGGATTCTCTAGGCCAGAATTCTGGAGTGAGTAGCCTATCCCTTCTCCAGGGGATCTTCCTGACCCGGGAACTGGGCCGGGCTCTCCTGCATTGCAGGCAGATTCTTTACCAACTGAGCTCTTGGGGCTTCCCTGGTGGCTCAGTTGCAAAGAATATCTGCATAACTGTCTACAAATTTGGAATTAGCAATCTGTCTGTGAGCAGGACTGGTGATAAGCAGCTTCTGTGATAAAACAGAAGCATGTCTGTCTGACTTTCTTCTACAAGGATCTTTCACTGTTCTTGTGCTAGTAAACATGGAAAGTATTAGATTCAGTTTCTAAATGAGAATTACAGTGAGAAACTAATGGCTAATATCACAGCTGGCCATTTAAGTGCTTAATGGGAGAGGTAATTCTAGCTCTACCAAGTAGTAGCCATCATGAAATTAGCTATTGTCATTGTAGCCATGTTCCTTGACTTTGTAGTGTTATTTGCTGAGTTATTCAAGAATATGCCTTCACCCTGTCAATAACACATATTTCCATAACACATAGCGATGCACTAAACCAATGTGCATCCTACAGTAAATCCCAGCCCCGATGTCTTACAGGAGCCTCTCCGGCCATTGTCATAAGTGAGTCTAATTTTGTGTGAGACCATGAAAACTCAGTGTTTTTATTATGCTTGTGCTTGTGATGGGAGGTCTGAGAAGGCACTTCTGAAGGTTTAGTCCTACCAGTCGTTGTCATTTGTATAGAGTCTTCAAAGGTTTAATCACTGAGGTGTTGCTTCTACGCTTGTGCTAGGCTGAGTAGCAACATCCCCTTTCTCCCTAAGTGCAGTAGAAATCATTCCCACTTCCCAGCATGTCTGCCTTCTGTCTTCCGGAGTATGTATCGCTTGAGCTCACCACAGCCTGGTAGGTGGAAACCGTCAGAATATTCTAGAAACCCTTTTTATTGCAGTCTCTTCAGGAGGTTACAACTGCTGCAAACCTTAGGATTTTACAAAGCACTTTTTACAACCTCAGATGAAGGAGAAGTCAACACTCATGACAGTCACAGGCTTACATGGCCTGGACGTGATCGTGGGCTTTGCTTTCATAATCATCCTGTTTCTTATACCAATGAAAATGTCACTGTATTTTTTTTCTCATCATTTAATCTTTGATGTTTTTTAGATATATTATGGATTTTCCTATATATCTTCACTTATTGATGAAGGTCTTATGTTAGTAGTAGCTACTAAAACTGACTTCCAGTCAGTTAGCTGTGGTAGAATAGGAAAAAGAAGGACCAACTGTATATTATTAACATTATGTATTGATATATTATTAGTTTTATTGTTTGCAGGCATCCAATTCTAACTCTCTGAAAGAAACATTCAGAAAAATCATGTCATTTTGAATGTCCATTTGACTGTATAGGAGCAAGGCAATGTTATTACATAAAATTGTTTAGTTTCCATTAGGTTTCTCCTGTTTAATGTAGATATCAGCCTTTGGTTCTATCACTAGCATTGCAAGTAAACAAAAATTAATTGAAAGAAAGAAAGCATCACTACAAGCAAAGCTAGTGGAAGTGATGGAATTCCAGTTGAGCTATTTCAAATCCTGGAAGATGATGCTGTGAAAGTTCTGCACTCAATATGCCAACAAATTTGGAAAACTCAGCAGTGGCCCCAGGACTGGAAAATATCAGTTTTCATTCCAATCCCAAAGAAAGGCAATAACAAAGAATGCTCAAACTATCACACAATTGCACTCATTTCACACACTAGTAAAGTAATGCTCAAAATTCTCCAAGCCAGGCTTCAGCAATACATGAACCATGAACTTCCAGATGTTCGAGCTGGTTTTAGAAAAGGCAGAGGAACCAGAGATCAAATTGCCAACAGCAGCTGGATCTTCAAAAAGCAAGAGAGTTCCAGAAAAACAGCTATTTCTGCTTTATTGACTATGCCAAAGCCTTTGACTGTGTGGATCACAATAAACTGTGGAAAATTCTGAGAGAGATGGGAATACCAGACCACCTGACCTGCCTCTTGAGAAACCTGTATGCAGGTCAGGAAGCAACAGTTAGAACTGGATATGGAACATCAGACTGGTTCCAAATAGGAAAAGGACTATGCCAAGGCTGTATATTGTCACCCTGCTTATTTAACTTCTATGCAGAGTACATCATGAGAAACACTGGGCTGGAGGAAGCACAAGCTGGAATCAAGATTACTGGGAGAAATATCAATAACCTCAGATATGCAGATGATACCACCCTAATGGCAGAAAGTGAAGAGGAACTAAAAAGCCTCTTGATGAAAGTGAAAGTGGAGAGTGAAAAAGTTGGCTTAAAGCTCAACATTAAGAAAACGAAGATCATGGCATCTGGTCCCATCACTTCATGGGAAATAGATGGGGAAACAGTGGAAACAGTGGCTGACTATTTTGGGGGGCTCCAAAATCACTGCAGATGGTGATTGCAGCCATGGAACTAAAAGACGCTTACTCCTTGGAAGGGAAGTTATGACCAACCTAGACAGCATATTAAAAAGCAGAGATATTACTTTGTCAACAAAGGTCTACCTAGTCAAGGCTATGGTTTTTCCAGTGGTCATGTATGGATGTGAGAGTTGGACTGTGAAGAAAGCTGAGCGCCGAAGAATTGATGCTTTTAAACTGTGGTATTGGAGAAGACTCTTGAGAGTCCCTTGGACTGCAAGGAGATCCAACCAGTACATCCTAAAGGAGATCAGTCCTGGGTGTTCATTGGAAGGACTGATGCTGAAGCTGAAACTCCAATACTTTGGCCACCTCATGTGAAGAGTTGACTCATTGGAAAAGACCCTGATGCTGAGAGGGACTGGGAGCAGGAGGAGAATAGAGGATGAGATGGCTGGATGGCATCACCGACTCAATGGACATGAGTTTGCGTAAATTCCGGGAATTGGTGATGGACAGGGAGGCCTGGTGTGCTGCAATTCATGGGTTGCAAAGTGTCAGACACAACTGAGCGACTGAACCGACTGGTCTTGCCTTGGAACTGTTGTGCTGCCTGTGAATGTGTCATTTAGCTTGCTGATGTGTTACAGCGAGCGTATACTGAGGCTTAAGGTCAGTAAAGAATCTACCTGTGAGAGAGTCAATTCCTAGTCAAGTTGATGAAAAGTCCAGGGTCCCCAAGGTGAAGAATGGGGTCTGGGGCTCCCAGGAGGAGAGAAGGATCTGAGGATCTCAAGGAGGAGAAAAGGACAAACATTTTTTTCTACACTGCTTTATCTTAGTCAATATAACAAGGTATCTTGCTCGAGATATGTTTCTCCTTGTCAAGAACCTTCTGACTAATCTTGTTATCTTAAAGCTTGTATACTGTGGGAGTGGGTCTGGTAAGACCTTTCTATTGTTAGTTCTAATCTTGTTAATTTAAGATGTATGTTGTAGGAGTGGGTCTGATAAAAGTAAATAAGGCCTTGCTAAGACTAGCGAGGGGGGCACTCTCTGTCCCCCTTCTGATGTCTATGTCAGAAGCTTTCCCTGTCCCTTTTCATACTTTAATAAAACTCTGCTACACAAAACCTCTTGAGTGATCAAGCCTCATCCCTGGTCTCGAAGCCAAATCTTCTTCGGAAATCACGAATCTGACACCGTTCACAGTAAGCTATCAGCGGCAATGCAGGAGACACATGTTTGATCTCTGGGTTGGAAGATCCCGTGGAGAAGAGAATGCAACCCACTCCAGTATTCTTGCCTGGAGAATCCCACAGACAGAAGCCTGGCAGGCTACAGTCAATGGGGTCACGAAGAGTTGGACACGACTGAGCAGCTAACACTTCTTTAAGGTCTAAGAGAAGTCTACTTGCCCACCATCTAGGACCCATTTGGTTCTATACAGTTTATGCTGTGTCCTTGATCGTTCTTTCAAAGGTCCTGCCCTGCCCCCTTCCCTCCCATTTTATGACCCTGAAATATGTCACCTTGGCACATTGACAGTATCTTATCCTTTAAGATAAAGGACTTTGAGAAACAGAAACAGGAAGGTCGCTCTGATCTCACCATTCTTCCCCGAAAGCAGGAGATAAATCTCCCTTTGAAAGGTGTCTTCCCTGTGCTGGGAGGAAAGGAGACATTCTTGTCACCAGAGACAGGGAATTTAGGGCCAAGAAGGCTGTCTAAACAAAGCTTTTTACCTCTTCACCAGGTTACTATCCTTAGCCCAAACCACTTGTCAATTCTTCACAAATGTATTGCTTCTTTGTCTAGAAAGTATAAAAGTTTCTTGGTCTGTTCACTTCTTTGAGTCTCACATCTCTGTGGAACTCCCATAGGTGTATCTGTGCATATGTAATTGAAATTGTTTTTCTCTTGTTAACCTATCTTTTATTATAGGGTAGTCTCAGCCAAGAACCTAGAAGGATAAAGGGAAAATTATAGCTCCTTCCCTATGAAGGACCTGCAAGCTCATACAAAATCCTACAGAAGGTAGCTTCAATCTGGTATTGCAGTGGAGCTCCAGAGAGTACATTGCGCCTCAGAGTCTGTCCTGATCTGAGGCAATGAACCCAGTTCCAGTGTCATTGGCTAAAAGCCCCAACAGGCAGAAATTTCCAGGTCTTTCAGGCTCTCTGCACAGGTGGCTGAATGTAGCCCAGGGCAGTCCTCCAAAGAAGAGTCTCATGTGAATCACAGATATCTGAAGTCATAACCGCCAAGGCTGAGGCTGCGGGTGAAGGTGAAGGTGAAGTCACTGAGTCCTGTCCGACTCTTTGCAACCCCGTGGACTGTAACCTACTAGGCTCCTCTGTCCATGGGATTCTCCAGGCAAGAAAACTGGACGTTTCCTTCTCCAGGGGATCTTCCCGACCCAGGGATCAAACCCGGGTCTCCCGCATTGGAGGCAGACGCTTTAACCTCTGAGCCACCAGGGAAGCCCGGGAGGCTGCGGAGGGGCTGGTAAAGCATTTTCACCAGAGGTGTTCTGCCCTGCCCTTCAGGCCTTACCTGAAAAGAAGAGATGATAAGGAGTATTCTAGGTGACTGGGCTGGGGACCCTAAAAAGCCTGAGTGTGCTCAGACTCAGTTGTGATGCTGCCCCTGATTGTTTGGCTTCTACCTCGAGGAGGCCTTCATCATAGCTGTCTGAAACTGAAATAGGAGGGAAAGGGACAGCACACAAAAGAATGACATAGCCTGAGGACACGACACAAACTGACTAGAACCAAATAGGTCCAAGATGGTAGACAAGTTGCCTTCCACTAGACCTTGAGCCTCAACACACGCTCATTGTAATATTGGGCTTCCTTGGTACCTCAGTCAGTAAAGAATCTGCCTGCAATGCAGGAGACCCATGTTCAACCCCTGGGTCGGGAAGATCCCCTGGAGAAGGGAATACTAGAGAAACCCACTCCAGTATTCTTGTCTAAGAATTCCATGGACAGAGAAGCCTGGTGGGCTACAGCAGTCCGTGAGGTCTCAAAGACTCAGACTCGACTGAGCGACTAACACGTTCATTTTCACAGGGGTCAGGACAGTTCCAAGGCCACCAGAAAGGTCAAAAAGTGGGTGGTGGCCCAATTCCTGGAAATCCCCAACCTTTCCCCCAAAATCCCCAACTCATTAGCCTATGAAATCACCCAACCCTATAAAACTGACAACCCCATACTCTGGTGTTCCTCTTGCCTTCTGAGATGGGCCATACTCTGTCTGTGGAGTGTGTTTCTCTCTAAATAAATCCACTTGTTACCTATCACTTTGTCTCTCATTGAATTCTGTCTTCAATGAGACATCAGGGATCTGAGCTTCCAACTCTGTGCCCTATGACAGTCTAGAGGAGTGGGATGGGGTAGGGGATGGGAGAGAGGTTGAAGAGGGAGGGAACATATGTAAACCTTTGACTGATTCGAGTTGTTGTATGGGCAGAAACCAACATGATATTGTAAAGCAATTATCCTCCAATTAAAGGTTGAAAAAAAGAATCTGAGTCTCATTAAGTCCCAAGACCAGATGGGATCTCAGTTAGAAGACCATGGGTTCAAGTCCCACGATGGGTTTAGGCTGGGTTCAAGTCCCAATCAGAGGTGGTGCAGTTTGAAAACCAGGGCTTCCTGGCATGTTCTGCCCTCCTGAGGGAGACCCCCAGTGGAGCTCACCTCCGTGTCTGAAGAGTGTGTGTGGTCTGTTTACTTCTGATGGAATCAGTAATGGTTATCACGTTTCAAACTTTGGGTTTGCAGGATCAGAGGATTTAAGAATACCACCTAGGTGGCCATGTTTTTTAAAGGGAATTATTGTTAATTTGCACTTCCGTGAGAGGCCTCCCAATTCACTGGTGCTATGTGATTCCAACAAATCCCTCAGAGAAGCCAAACCCTCACACTAAAGCCACTGAACAGGCCTCTCCCCACCTGAATTCCTCTCCCCGACTCTAGCTACCCCTCTGTCACCGTGATTCCTTTGACTTCTGGCCCTTGGATTTGTCTTTCCGTCCTTCTGCCCTTCTACGGGCCCTGTGAACAGTTGTTGGGGCTGGCACCACTGAGACACAGGTGGGGCCGCCTGTCCCTGCCAGGCCCTTCTGCCCACCTCCAGCAGCTGTTAGCTGGTGCGCATTTCAAAGGCCTGAGCAGAGTGGGGGAACCAGGAGGGGAGAGGACCAGGCCCTGCCAGGCCAGGCCTGATGGGCCAGCAGCCATCATCAGCCTGTCCTGGAAAATCAGACTGAGAATTTTTAGTCAAGTCCAAATCACGGATCCTGTCAGGAATCATCCAGATTCAAATTCCAAGTTATGTTTACATTTCTGGAGCTTCAAAATGTGCTGAAGCTTGTTCCTACATGAATGTGTTTTTAAAATCCTCTTTCCAATAGCTGATTTAACTTCAACATAAAATAAGGAAGAAAAAAAAAGGAGGAAAAAAGAAAACAGACTTTCCCCTGATGTGGTAGTGTTTCTATACCTTACACTAGAAATATTACAGGATTCCTGAGGTCAAATTGGAACCTGGCCTAGCTTTGCTGGATACACAGGAGGCCATGTGGCACACATATTGTACTGCTTCAATTGTTACCCTGCAGCTCGAAGCACAAAGATGTTGTGCTATGCTTTCATTTCCTTGAGGATTTTGGTTATTTTTATTTATCACATTAATATGAGCATTTAAATACAAATGTGGAGAGCACCAAAGAATTCCTTTCCATGGTTTAATCCCAGGACATTTTGTGAAGAAAAACAGTTTCTGGGGGAGATGCTGCTAATCATTTTGAGTTGCCAGCATTAACCAAGGGAAACCATGTATTTGTTATTTATGTAATTTTTATCACATAAGGAAATGTTTATAATTAAAATACCAAGAAGTCAAATACATTATAGAGTAAAATATATAAAGAGATAAGCATAATATGTGATGAAATGTTTATCTTCTCACTTAACATTTCCTTCGATCAAAAGAATCAGCACTGACTGTTTAGGGATAATGATGAAATGATGTGTGAGTAAGCATGGACAATGAACTAATATTTGACTGGGGAGCCAAAAATACTCAATAGGGAGAGGACAGTCTCTTCAACAAACGGTGTTGGAAAAATTGGATCAGTTCAGTTCAGTTCAGTCGCTCAGTCTTGTCCGACTCTTTGTGACCCCATGAAGCACAGCACGCCAGGCCTCCCTGTCCATCACCGACTCCCGGAGTTCACTCAGACTCACGTCCATTGAGTCAGTGATGCCATCCAGCCATCTCATCCTCTGTCATCCCCTTCTCCTCCTGCCCCCAATCCCTCCCAGCATCAGAGTCTTTTCCAATGAGTCAACTCTCCTTTGCATGAGGTGGCCAAAGTACTGGAGTTTCAGTTCTAGCATCATTCCTTCCAAAGAAATCCCAGGGTTGATCTCCTTCAGAATGGACTGGTTGGATCTCCTTGCAGTCCAAGGGACTCTCAAGAGTCTTCTCCAACACCACAGTTCAAAAGCATCAATTCTTTGGCACTCAGCCTTCTTCACAGTCCAATTCTCACATCCATACATGACCACTGGAAAAACCATAACCTTGACTAGATGGACCTTAGTCGGCAAAGTAATATCTCTGCTTTTGAATATGCTAATTGGATAATCATCTGCAAAAGAATGCAATTGGACCCCTGCTTTACACCACTCACAGAAATCACGTTGAGGACTTCCCTGTTGGTACAGTGGATAAGAATCCACCTGCCAATGCAGGGAACACGGGTTCAGTCCCTGATCTGGGAAGATTCCACATGCCATGGAGCAACTAAGCCCACGTGCCACAACTACAGAAGCCCACGGGCCTAGAGCCCGTGCTCTGCAACATGAGAAGCCACTGCAGCGAGAAGCCTGCACACCACAGTGAAGAGTAGCCCCCACTCAGCACAGCTAGAGAAAGCCTGAGCACAGCAACAGAAGACCCAGCACAGCCCAAAATAGACTAATCAATTCCAAAAATTAAGTTGAAATGGATTAAAGACTTAACTGTAAGACCTGAAACTGTAAAACCCTTAGGAAAAAACACAGGGGAAATCATAGCCTTGACTGGATGGACCTTTGTTGAAAAAGTAATGTCTCTGTTTTGTCTAGGGTGGTCATAACTTTTCTTCCAAGGAGTAAGCGCCTTTTAATTTCATGGCTGCAGTCATCATCTGCAGTGATTTTGGAACCCTAGAAAATAAAGTCTGCCACTGTTTCCACTTTTTCTCCATCTATTTGCCATGAAGTGATGGGACCGGATGGCATCTTTGTTTTCTGAATGTTGAGCTTTAAAAAAAAAAAAAAAAAAAAAGCTTCTGCATAGCAAAAAAAAGCTTCTGCATAGCAAAAAAAAGCAATCAACAAAATGAGAAGCAACCTGTGGAGTAGGAAAAAATCTTTGCAAACCATCTATCTGATATTCAAGAAACTCATAGAACTCAATAGAAAAAATAATAATAATCTAATTAAAAAATGAGCAGAAGACCTGAATAGATATTTTCCCAAAGAAGACTTCCAAATGGCTAAATATATGTTTAACATCACTAGTCATCAGTTCAGTTCAGTCATCAGGGAAACGCAAATCAAAACCACAATGAGATATCACTCACATCTGTTAGAATGGCTGTTACCAAAAGACAGATAACAAATGCTGAGGAGTGTGTGGAGAAGAGGGAACCCTCATGCTCTGTTGGTGGGAATGTAAATTGGTGCAGCCACTATGGAAAACGGTACGGAAGTTCCTCAGAAAATGAATGATAGACCTACCATGTAGCCCAGCAATTTCACTTCTGGACATGAATCCAAAGGAAATGAAATTACTATCTCAAAGAAAGATCTCTACTCCCATGTTCATTCCAGTATTATTCACAAGGCATGGGAATAAGTGTCTGTCGACAGATGCATGAACACATAAAACGCGGCACATGTACAAACAATGAGATATTATTCAGTCATGAGACAGAAGGAAATCCTGCCGCTCACAACAGCATACATAGGCCCTGAGGTCATTATGTTACGTAAACTAAGTCAGACAGGGAAAGACAAATCCTGTGTGATCTTACTCATGTGTGCGATCTAAAATAACCAAACTTGGATTGGTGGTCCAATAGCTAAGACTTTGTTCTCCCAATGCAGGGGGCCAGGTTTAATCCCTCCCTGGCCAGGAAGCACGATCCTACATGCCACTACTAAGAGTTTGCATGCTGCAACTAAAGATCCTGCATGCCACGGTGAAGACTGAAGATCCTGAACCCCACAACGAAGACCCAGCACAGTCAGATAAATAACACTTTTTTAATAAAATAAAATAACCAAGAAAATAGAATGGTGGTTGCCAGGTACTGAAATGTGGAGAAATGGCAAGGTGTTGATTAAAGGGTGTAAACTTCCACTTATAAGATGAATAGGTTCTGGGGAATCTAATGTACAGCGTGGTGACCATAGCTAACAATACTGCATTACGCATTTGAAAATTGCTACGAGAGTAAATCTTAAATGTTCTCACCACAAAAGAGGGAAAAGGTAATTATATGAGATAATGGAGGTTAACTCGGAGAAGGCAACCCACTCCAGTACTCTTGCCTGGAAAATCCCATGGACGGAGGGGTCTGGTAGGCTGCAGTCCATGGGGTCGCTAGGAGTCGGGCACGACTGAGCAACTTCACTTTCACTTTCCACTTTCATGCATTGGAGAAGGAAATGGCAACCCACTCCAGTGTTCTTGCCTGGAGAATCCCAGGGACAGGGGAGCCTGGTAGGCTGCCGTCTATGGGATCACACAGAGTCAGATGACTGAAGCGAATTAGCAGCAATGGAGGTTAACTAAATGTACTGTAATCATCTTCCGATATATGTGTATCAAATCATCATGCTATACAACCTTAACTTACACAATGACAAATCAATTATATCTCAATTTAAAAAAAAGAAATGGGGTATGTGTGTGTGCTTGAAGCAAGAGATTAAAGAAAATAATTCTTGCAAACTGCCTGGGCCACAATAAGTTCTAAAATATGGTAGTTAACTATGGATAAAATATTTTTAAGTCTCATGGTCAATTAAATTTTGCAAAGTTTTATTTAAACAAAATTAAGCAGTATCTTTACTGCAGCGTGCCTCAGAGTCATTTATATGCTAATTTCTACTCAAGCCTGCTTTATCCCCAGATTCACTGTTGGAATCCTAATGCCCAATGAGACAGTGTGAGGAGGTGGGGCCATTGTGAGATGATTGGGTCCTGAGGGTGCAGCCTTCTCAAATGACGCTATTGTTGTTACGTAAGAAGCAACACACAACTCTCTAGCCCCTTCTACCCAGTAAAGATACATTCAGAAGCTTGGAGTCTGGCAGGAGATCTTAGCCAGAACCTGACCACGCTAGCACTGGGATGTTGATGTAGAGGTTCAGAACAAGTCTTCCCAAAATAAGTCATTTTTGCATGAGGATTATTTTGAGCTAAAGGCAATCAAGACCCTGCAGTTCAAGAGAAACTATGGCCTCTCCCTTAACAATCTGGAAGAACTTCAGTTGGGGATTATCCCCAAAAAAGACTTATTTCCAGAGGTAAATTTTTATCCAAGTGGCCCCATCAATATGGCAGGGCAAACATCTAATACCAAATATCTCTTCTTATCATGCTGTGAATGATCCTCCTGTCCTAGGAAGCCCCTATCCTATTCCTTAGCTCCACGTGACACATACACCTCATTTTACCTTTCTGTCTTTGAATCCCTCATGTATGTGGGGTTCCCGTACATATGAAATTAACTTCTATTTTCTCCTGTTAATTGTCTCATGTCAGTTTAATACTTAGATCAGTCAGAAGAATCTAGAAGGGTAGAGGAAATTTCCTTCCTCCCCAACATTGGAATTTCAGCCTCTACGACTGTTGTTTGCAAGCTATTCAGTTTGTGGTATTTTGTTATAATAGCCCCAACAGCTAAGACATTAATATACATTGTGAACTCGGAGAGGAATGGTGTAATGAGACTCAGGAACACAGAATCCTTTGTTTATGTAAAGACCTACTGTTCTTTGGAACACACTTTGGAAAACTCTTATTTGACACATTTAGAAATGAAACTTCATTCTGTAGTGAAATACATTTAAAACTCAGTATCTATTACCAGTTCATAGTTTATGAAACGAAGATTTTTCACTCCCATTTACCTGCCACAATTAGCTATTTTTGTCTATTTGTCTGTTTCATTAGTCTGTGATCAATTGTACAAATTTTGGCAGAAGGAGGCCTTGTCAGTGGATTTTAAATATATTTTCAAGGGTGGTTTTTATTGGATATTAAAATATATTATGTACTATATATAATATATGTGTGAGTATGTGTTAGTCACTCAGTTGTGTCCGACTCTTTGTGACCACGTGGACTGTAGCCCGCTAGGCTCCTCTGTCCATGGGATTCTCCAGGCAAGAATATTGGAGTGGGATGCCATCCCCTTCTCCAGGCAATCTTCCCAACCCAGGGATGTAGTACATAATATATTTTATACAATTTGTACAATTGTGAAAAATCTTCATTTCTATATATATAGTCACTATATATATATAGTATATAGTGATACTGGGTTTTAAAATGTATTTCCCTTCTGAATAAAGTTTCACTTCTGAATGGATTTTGGGCTTCCCTGATGGCTCAGTTCATAAAGAATACGCCTGTAATGCAGGAGACCCTGGTTCGATTCCTGGGTCGGGAAGATCCTCTGGAGAAGGGATAGGCTACCCACTCCAGTATTCTTGGGGCTTCCCTTGTGGCTCAGCTGGTAAAGAATCCACCTGCAATGTGAGAGACCTGGGTTCAATCCCTGGGTTAGGAAGATCCCCTGGAGAAGAGAAAAGCTACCCACTCCAGTATTCCAGCCTAGAGAATTCCTTGGACTGCATAGTCCATGGGATGGCAAAGAGTCAGACATGACTGAGCGTCTTTTACTTTAGCTTTCTGAATGGGTTTTATAAGAGTTTCCCAAAGTGTGTTCCAGAGAACTGCCAGTCTTAACATACATAATATATATGTACATATGTAATACAGTGTATTGCATAATTAGTATATGTACACATACATACAATATAGATGTATTATTTATTAGTATATACTTCCATGTATGTATGTATGGGGCTTCCCAGGTGGTGCTACTGGTAAAGAATCCACCTTTCAATACAGGAGACAAGAGTCGCAGGTTTGATCCCTGGGTCAAGAAGATCTCCTGGAGGAGAGCACAGCAATCCATTCCAGTATTCTTGCCTGGAGAACCCCATGGATAGAGGAGCCTTGCAGGCTGTAGCCCATAGGGTCGCAAAGAATCGGACATGACTGAAAAGACTTAGTATGCAAGCACATATGTACGTGTATATACTTAAGTAAAGCCTTTTTTCCTCCTTTCACTATCATGGTTTCCTTCAACTTTGCAAATTTGAATGAATAATGAAGAGATTAAATTAGCATTGAGCTAAGGTAATTTGGGGGAAATAAGGACATTTTAAAAAGAGAAAATCCTTTCAACTCAGTTTTGAAGGAATGATAAAATGAAATAAAATTTTTATAACTTATATGGCAGTCTTAAATTCTTTAAAATATGAGCAGTTGATTTGACTAAGCATGAAATTTTAATTGGCACTAAGTACTTCGTCTCATGTCGCTCCTTCTTTTTATTTTTTCACCTTTTGCAAATTTCACCCCTTGCTGACAGCCTTGTCAGAACTGTCTCTAATCCTTAATGTGAGCTATAAGCTCTTCACAGAGCAAATGCTGCTGGTCATCTGTGTGGTACACATGTTTAGTCATTAAAACTACCAGTCAGCTATATGCAGCAGGGCAAAAAAGTTTGTCTAAATTATGAATTTGAGGTCCTCAAAATCCTGAAGTACTTTTGAAGTTATTGAATATTAAGTTATGTACAGTTAAAAATTTTTACATAGCATTTCCCAAAATGCAGCGTACAAAACTCTAATTCCTCAGGCTGCTAACAGGGTGGTCGATAACAGAGTTTCTTTGGTCAAATAGGTCTGGAAAAATTGGTTTAAACCAAAGCTTCTCTAACTCTCTGTGATGAATGACCAGTGTTTCTTTTATTCTGTTTTTCTCAGGCCATTTTTTGTCAAATATAATAAAACTAGTCACCAAATAAATGAAATTTATTACAGTCAACAAACATTTTTCTGTCAAATTTCTCTAAAGTTTCTAAATGCTTACTGTGTTCATTTCAATACTTATCAGTAACCAGTACGAAAACAATTCCAACACTCAGCTGACCTAATCCACAGACCATATTTTAAGTTTTAAAGAAGTGTAAATGTATTACAAAAGTACTTCCCGGAGATTTTAATATACTAAGAGGCACTGTAAATCTACAAGAGATATATTCCACGTGTAACATCTAGGAAATTTTCCCAGTTAAGCACACAGAACCTCTTCATTTGGTTGGTTTTACCAGCATATCCTATGAGATCTGTGTTCTGTGGGAAACACTTTGAGAAAAGATGTGTGTTTTGTTAAACTCTACTTTCCCCAAAACTATAGCTCCATGCATGTCATATAAGTTACGTTTTGCTTCCCAGCACATCTGTATTTGTAGACAATCCCCAGTTATCTAAAAAGAGACGGATGGATGGATAGACAGATGGAAAAGAAGGAGAAAGGAAAAAAGGAAGGAACGAGAAGGGGAGGAAGGAGGGGAAGGAGGGAGCGACAGAAAGAAGGAAGGGAAACCTTAAGCAACAGGCGCTTAATTATATAATTGCTAGAGGGAAGAAAATACTCTGAGAGCTAAAAATTATTTGAAAGTTGCTTCTGTCACTAGGCAATTTTCTTTCTGAAGCACTTTCTTTTTTAAATTCTAAAAAGTAGTTGCCAGATATCCTGACATGTGACGCTAAACATAGAACCCACCAGAATACCATCGCTCATGTTCTGGGAATGTGCTAATTCATAATGAGTGGAAGCTCATCAGTCTGATTCTTTGTGTCCTAAAAGTTCAGGAGGCTAAAATGTAGGGGCAGGTGGTCAGCCAGGCTCCTGCATGATTTC
Source organism: Ovis canadensis (assembly GCF_042477335.2). Taxonomy (NCBI): domain Eukaryota; kingdom Metazoa; phylum Chordata; class Mammalia; order Artiodactyla; family Bovidae; genus Ovis; species Ovis canadensis. The sequence goes on along the minus strand of NC_091251.1, from coordinate 58,236,394 downwards.
ATTTTTGTTTTAATTGGAGGATAATTGCTTTACAAAGTTGTGTTGGTTTCTGCAGTACAACAACACGAATCAGCTATAACCAAATGGGCTTTCCTGAAGGCTCAGAGGGTGAAGAATCTGCCTGCAAAGCAGGAGACACAGGAGATGCTTGTTCGATTCCTGGGTCAGGAAGATCCCCTGGAGGAGGGCATGGCAACCCATTCCAGTATTCTTGCCTGAAGAATCCCATGGACATGAATGAGTGAGGGAAAGTCACTCAATCGTGTCTGACTCTTTGCAACCCCATGGACTATACAGTCCATGGAATTCTCTAGGCCAGAATACTGGAGTGGGAAGCCTTTCCCTTCTTCAAGGGATCTTCCCAACCCAGGAATCGAACTCAGGTCTCCCGCATTGCAGGTGGATTCTTTACCAGCTGAGCCACAAAGGAAGCCTGAGAATACTGGAGTGGTTAGCCTTTCCCTTCTCCAGGGAATCTTCCTGACCCAGAAATTGAACTGAGGTCTCCTGCATTGCAGGCAGATTCTTTACCAACTGAGCTATCACAGAAGCCTATAACTCTATAATCGTAAAGAAGGAAATCAGTTCAGTTGCTCAGTTGTGTCCAACTCTTTTTGACCCCATGAACTGTAGCACACCAGGCCTCCCTGTCCATCACCAACTCCTGGAGTTCACCCAAAGCCATGTCCATTGAATCGGTGATGCCATCCAACCATCTCATCTTCTGTCATCCCCTTCTCCTCTTGCCCTCAATCTTTCCCAGCATCAGAGTCTATTCAAATGAGTCAGCTCTTCGCATTAGGTGGCCAAAGTATTGAAGTTTCAACTTCAACATCAGTCCTTCCAATGAACACCCAGGACTGATCTTCTTTAGGATGGACTGGTTGGATCTCCTTGCAGTCAAAGGAACTCTCAAGAGTCTTCTCCAACACCACAATTCAAAAGCATTGGTGCTCAGCTTTCTTTATAGTCTAACTCTCACATCCATACATGACCACAGGAAAAACCATAGCCTTGACTAGACGGACCTTTGTTGGCAAAGTAATGCCTCTGCTTTTTAATATGCCTTCTAGGTTGGTCATAACTTTCCTTCCAAGGAGTAAGCGTCTTTTAATTTCATGGCTGCAATCACCATCTGCAGTGATTTTGAAGCCCCCCAAAATCAAGTCAGCCATTCTTTCCACTTGTTTCCCCATCTATTTCCCATGAAGTGATGGGACCAGATGCCATAATCTTCGTTTTCTGAATGTTGAGCTTTAAGCCAACTTTTTCACTCTCCTCTTTCACTTTCATCAAGAGGCTCTTTAGTTCTTCTTCACTTTCTGCCCATAAGGGTGGTGTCATCTGCATATCTGAGATTACTGATATTTCTCCCAGCAATCTTGATTCCAGCTTGTGCTTCCTCCAGCCCAGCATTTCTCATTATGTACTCTGCATATAAGTTAAATAAGCAGAGTGACAATATACAGCTTTGATGTACTCCTTTTCCTATTTGGAACCAGTCTGGTGTTCCATGTCCAGTTCTAACTGTTGCTTCCTGACCTGAATACAGGTTTCTCAAGAGGCAGGTTAGGTGATCTGGTATTCCCATTTCTTTCAGAATTTTCCACAGTTTATTGTGATCCACACAGACGGAAATCAGGGAGTATAAATATTTTACAGGGTTGTGTTAGTTTCTGCTGTACAGCGAAATGAATCAGGGGTATGTATACATATATACCCTCCCTCTTGGACCTCCCTCCCACCTCTACCCCCGTGTGTGTGTGTGTGTGTGTGTGTGTGTGTGTGTGTGTTAGTTGCTCAGTCGTGCCCAACTCTTTGCAATCCCACGGACTGTAGCCCCCCAGGGTCCTATGTCCAAGAGCTTTCCCAGGCAAAAAAGTGGAGTGGGTAGCCATTCCTTTCTCCAGGGATCGAACCAGGGTCTCCTGCATTGTCAGAAGGATTCTTTGCTGTCTGAGCCAAAAGGGAAGCCCCATAGCACCTCTCTAGGTCACCACAAAGCACAGAACTGACCTTCCTATGCTTTAAAGCAGGCTCCCACTAGCCAGCTATTGTACCTGTATGCATGTCAGCGCTGCTCTCCCAGTCACCCCACCCTTCCCTATCGGCCCTGTGTCCACATGTTCGTTCGCTACATCTGTGTCTCTGTTCCTGCCCTGCAAACAGGTTCATCCTTACCATTTTAGAGTCCACATGTGTGTTTTAATATACAATATTTGTTTTTCTCTTTGTGATTTATTTCACTTTGTATGACAGACTCCAGGTCCATCCACATCTCTATTTTTCCTGAAAGAAGGTTTTATTGTGGAATACAGCTCAGAAATTACCTAGTTAGGAACATTATTATTACCTAAAATGTCGCTGCTCAGTGGGTCATCCAAGGACCAGCAACTTCAGCATCTACTAGGATCGTGTTAGAAATGCCAACTCTTAGACCCCACCACAGACCCATTGAATCAGATGCTTCATGTTTACCGGATTCATAAGTGATTTGTTTGCACCTTAAAGTTCAAGAAGCTTGAATCTAACTGTATGCTTTGCACACACAAGTGTGAATAAACATTCATGACTCAGCCTTAAGGGATTCTGTTAAATCAAATTGAGGCTGTCTGGGTACAAGACAGTAAATTTAGAGAAGGGGAAAAAATGCAAAAAGGAAACCTGAGGGTGAATACAGATCATTCATCTGCTATGTTTGCATAAAATTGGATTAGCTCTTTATGATTTTTCTTCAATTTGATTTTTAAATGGAGCCATTATTACTCAGGTCTAAGGGGCTCAGAATTATCAATCAAAGTGCTACTGAGAATTAAGATGACACCTCCCCCTCTTCCTTCCCCTTAATATTTTTCTTCTTTTGGGGGAAGAGGGAGGTAGATAAAGAAAATTTCAAATTTCAGGGGTCCTGAACTGGCGGTCTGTGATCTGGATGCTGTATAGGGGAGATGTCAGGTCTCTGGGGTCCAACTAGCCTGGGTTCCAGTCTAAACTCGGCAGCTGTGTGGTTTTGGGCAGTTCAGTCTCTGAGAGTTTCATTTCCTCTTCCATAAAATGAGAATACTGATACTTGTAATGGCCTCAGGAGCAATTCAGAGATATGAAGACTTTAAAGCTCCTCTTTAGGGTAGGCGATAATGTCATTGCAGCAAATGTGAATAATTTTCTCAGATCTAGTGTTTCAGGGAGCCTCAACCCAATTAACTTCCCCTTCCCCATCCCAGCCTCATCCCCACTCACTTTGTGAGCAATGACAAACATACACTGAGTGCCTTGGGTGTGCAAGGGAAGTGAATACATAACATAGCCTACTCTGGAATGGTTTCATCCAGTAAGAGGTTCTTATGGAGCTCAAAGATTTCACAGGTCATTATAACTTTAAAAATAATTTAAGGCATTGATACCAGGTTGTCAACTTTTTGCTATTGTTAAGAAAATCGGTTTTAAACATTCACCGCCTCTAAAAGAAAAGCCTATTTAACATCAAAAAGTCAGACATTATAAAAGACAATCCTTTTATATTGAATAAATTTAACTCTGAAAAATGTTGCATTGTTCTTTTGTTTTCACGATATGAATAGTTGAAAACCTTTTCATGGGCCTGTGGCATTTGGTAACCACTCCCTTTTAAAAACCCCAGAAGGGCCAAGAAAAGTGTAGGTTTTGTCCAGGTTGCTTAAAATTGCCAAAAGTTTTGTTGACCCTACCAGAAGCCCTGCCTCCACTTCCTGGCCAATCATAGGCTTGGAGTTGGGGCTCAGGTATCAGGACAGGACAATTTAAATGTTGGCGTAGGCCAGGCATCCACAACCTAAACATTATTTTATTTATATGAGACGAAGCCTCCTGGGCCCTGGCTATGGTTAGACTTTGAGAAGACGCTGAAGTGACTAGCGGATGGGAGTAGAAATGCAATTAGTTAATGCAAGTGTGTTATTTAATTCACTTAGCAAATGTATGTGTTTTTAAAAAGCTGAAAGAAACCACATCCAAATGCAGGCAGATGTTATCGCTAGTTGGCTGGAAAGACAGTTGATTTTTATGTACTTTGGACTTTTCTGTATTTTCCATCAAGATAGCCTGCTTATATAATAAGAAAACAGAGTTTATCCTGAAAAATAAGTACATAAAAATTTTAAACTATGAATTAAGTTTCCCAGGAGTTGTGCAGTGAGCTGCATGCATAGCCATAAGCTATGTGCCTGCGTGAAATACATTTCGCATCACCGTATATCCTTTTGTTGCTATCGTTCAGTCACTAAGTCATGTCTGACTCTGCGGCCCTGCGGACTGCACCACGTCAGACTCCTCTGTCCTCCACTATCTCCCAGAGTTTGCTCAAATTCAAGTTCATTTAGTCGGCGATGCTATCTAAGCATCTGATCCTCTGCTGCCCTCTATGTACCTTTTCGATTTTGTGTCTCGTGCGTGTATTATCTATCAAAAAATAATTAATTTTTTTGCCTGTTCAGAATGCTGGGAGAAGAAATCCTCCCATGTAGAATGGTTTACCCATTTTCTACTCACCTCCCTGTACCCCTGTGTAATTCCACCTCACCCCTACCCCATCTTTGGGCCTTAGAGGGGTGAGGGACCTCTTCCTGGGGCTTCCCAACTGGTTAGCAGGTGCTACCCAGTTTGTTATGGTAGAATGTGATCATTCTCATCTGGCAGCATGGAGTTGACTGGCTTGATTGTAACAATTAGAATTCCAAACCATAACCCAAAACAAAGACCACTTCAAAAATCCAGCGCTTATCATAACATGATGCTCTGATGAGAAATTTAAATGAAAAAGAAAAAATCAAGAAGACCTTTGTGCAACCAGACTTGGGGTGGACAGAACTCTGTAGTCTTCTGGGGCAGAGGTAAGATGAACATTCTTACTCATTAGTAAATATTTGAGATGAAAGCTTTTTTCATTCACCTCCTAATTATCATTTTTTCCAAAGCATCTGCTTCTGGGAGAAGATTAATTAGTTGGCTATTCCTAAAGGCTGGATTTGAGGAGATCAAAGGCCCTCAAAATGTAATGGAGAGAGAACTAAACTGTGGAAAAAAAAATTTTTTTTTGGAGGAATGAAGATCAAAATCTGTTTGGGGAGTGTCACAGTGGATGAGGTTTGCTCCGATTTTTTTTCTTTTCTTCCAGAAAAATAAAATCACTTGCCAGGACACAAATGTTTAACTTATACTGCATTAAACTGGCCTTCTCTTTAAAGGGTTACCACTTAAAATTTCTCTCTTCTTCAATAGATAAACACACGAAAGACGTGTTTCATCTAAAACTATATGCAGAGCCTTTATGAGATACTTTGCAGGGAAACATGGAGACTCAAATATGGTTTCCTTACTTACTTAAATGTGATTTCCTTACGTGCACCTCAGACATTTCCTCCTCTGATTTCTTCCTTCTAATTTAAACAAGTCAACCAACAAATAGATATTGATACATTATGCAATTTTATCCTATGTCTGCACAATGACTTGGAAACTGGGCTTGCCAACATCTTTCTCCCCAGCCCACATGAGACTCTGCTTCTCTACAGCTTTTCCTTTCCTGTCTATAAAGTCATTGCTATAGACTGAATGTGTTGCATGGAATTCATCTGCTGAATGGGACTAGTGCCCTTATAAAACAGATCCTAGAGAACTCCCTTAATCTTTCTGCCTTACTGAGGACATGTTGAGAAGATAGCCATCTATGGACTAGGAAATCATCCCCACCAGATGCTGACTCTGTAGGCATCTTGATCTTGGATGTCCCAGGCTCTATAACTATGAGAAATAAATGTTTGTTGTTTATAACCTACCCAGATTGTGGTATTTTTTTAATAGTGCATGGACTAAGACAAACCTACTTCTTAAATTTTAATTTGATAGCTAAATATATTTGGTATAAACTTTAGAAAAAAATAGGCTTCCCCGGTGGCTCAGATGATAAGGAGTCCACCTGTAATGCAGGAGACCCAGGTTCGATCCCTGGGTTGGGAAGATCCCCTGGAGAAGGCAATGGCTACCCATTCCAGTATTCATGCCTGGAGAATTCCATGGACAGAGGAGACTGGCAGGCTATAGTCCACAGGGTTGCAAAGAGTCGGATAAGACTGAGCGACTAACATTTTCATTTTCACACTTAAGAAAATACAGATTAACAGGAGATTTTAAATTACTGCTAAGTCCCACACTCAAAGAAAACTATTAACATATTATTATTTAATCTACCCCTCCAGCTTTTTTCTAGTCATAAAATTACTTTTCTGCATAAACTGAATCTTATAGCACACACTGTTTTCTAATTCCCCCCACCCCAGCCCCGCTTTGCATTTTCACAACACTGATCTATAAGATAGAGAAGAAAACAGCTCTATTCTGACCAAGCGGGTGCTGAAATGGTCTGCTAACACATGCCAATCACATTTCATCACAAATTGTACTACACTTAGCTAAGTGTTTTTGTATACCTTGGCCTTCAAAATGACCAGCTGAGCCTACTCTGTGAGTCATCAGGACTCTGGTGGGCAACGCCACTGCAGGGAAGCTCTGTTCTACATCCAACAGAGCCACACACCTAGAGGTAATAATAGGCCCTACCTGGGCCCCAGGGCCAGCTGATGAATCTGCAGCAGCCCCTGGCCCTGGAATTGGCCATGGTGTGGTTAATTCGATCAGTTTGGGAAAAAGTGTCTCTCATCCCTTTCCCGCTACTGAATGAAGGCACAGCTGAGATGCTGGCCTCTTCAACTCAGAATCTAAGGGCTGGGGCTATCTCCTCCCCATCCTGAGCCCTGCCTTCCTTACTGCCCCAAATAGGCTCATTTTCCAGGACTGCACTGTTCATTACTCAAGTCACACTGTACCTAACCTTCAGCATTTGCTATTAGGAAGAAATCAGGTGGGCAAAGGCCACCACTGAAGACTGTCCTTTAGTAAAGTGTGTACAGCCTACAACTGTGAAAATTTGCAGGGGTTTTTAAGTCAAAGGGACTTTGAGAGAGTCCAGGAATGATCTGTGGCAAAAATGCAGGATATACTTGGAGGACATATTCAAATTAAGTCTGGATCCAACATGAAGGCAGGTTAAGCCAAGAAGATGTTAATATCAAGAGGAATTTTTGAAAAGTTAATGAATTGTACTTTACCTGCTGAGTTTCCCAAGCTAGTGGATCATCAGAATCACTTTGACTACTTTCAAAACTTGAGATTCCCTCCTAGTGTATGGCACAGGGAATTATATTCAATACCCTGTGATAAACCATATGGGAAAAAAAAAAATATGAACAAGGGAAAAAAAAAAAAAGCCTCCAGATTCCCACCAGATCTCCAAGGTTCTAATTTAATAGATCTGGGAAAGGGCTTTTCAGTTCAGTTCAGTTCAGTTGCTCAGTCGTGTCCGACTCTTTGCGACCCCATGAATCGCAGCACGCCAGGCCTCCTTGTCTATCACCAACTCCTGGAGTTCACTCAGACCCACGTCCATCGAGTCCGTGATGCCATCCAGCCATCTCATCCTCTGTTGTCCCCTTCTCCTCCTGTCCCCAATCCCTGCCAGCATCAGAGTCATTTCCAATGAGTCAGCTCTTTGCATGAGGTGGCCAAAGTACTGGAGTTTCAGCTTTAGCATCATTCCTTCCAAAGAAATCCCAGGGCTGATCTCCTTCAGAATGGACTGGTTGGATCTCCTTGCAGTCCAAGGGACTCTCAAGAGTCTTCTCCAACACCACAGTTCAAAAGCATCAATTCTTCGGCCTCAGCCTTCTTCACAGTCCAACTCTCACATCCATACACGACCACAGGAAAGACCATAGCCTTGACTAGACAGACCTTAGTCGGCAAAGTAATGTCTCTGCTTTTGAATATGCTATCTAGGTTGGTCATAACTTTTCTTCCAAGGAGTAAGCGTCTTTTAATTTCATGGCTGCAGTCACCATCTGCAGTGATTTTGGAGCCCCCCAAAAAAAGTCTGACACTGTTTCCACTGTTTCCCCACCTATTTCCCATGAAGTGATGGGACCGGATGCCATGGTCTTCATTTTCTGAATGTTGAGCTTTAAGCCAACTTTTTCGCTCTCCTCTTTCACTTGCTTTTAGTGTTTACCTATCTCTTACTTTGTTTTAGTAAAACAGTTCATGTTTTTTTCTTTCCTTTTTTTTCTTAAATTAAGCAAATTGATTTATTGTCAATTATTTCTGCTTTAAGCCAAACTTTTTATTTTCCTTATTTTTTAATTAATTGGTTAATCAATTTATTTGGCTCATGCTGGGTCTTAGCTGCAGCGCTCAGGGATCAGGATTTCCCATCTTTGTTGTGGCATGCAGGAACTTTAGTTGAGACATGTGAACTCCTTTTTGCCTCATGTGGGATCTAGTTGCCTAACCAAGGATTGAAACCGAACCCCCTGCATTGGGACCTCAGAATCTTAGCTACTGGACCACCAGGGAAGTCCCTAAGCAGACCTATTTTTAAAAATTGAATTGATTTGTTAATTCAGATAACATCAGTTCAGATTGCTTTGTTTGTTTACAGCAGTGGTTCTCAAACCTGGATGCACCTCAGAATCACCTTGGGAAATTTTAGAAATCCTGCTACCCAGCACCCGATATTAATTACATCACAATTGGTAGAGATGGAGCTAGGCTTCAGTTCCTCAAAGCTCCAGGCAATTACACGGTCAGCCAAGGCTTAGAATCACTGGGTGAGACCCAGACTGACGTTCCAACCCAGGTGAGAGCTCCCAAGGAGGGAACTAGTGCAGCCCTCACCTAACAAAGGTGATGGTGCTGGCCGAAGGACGCTGACACACGAGTCTGCCTGGTGCACTCATAGCCAAGCCCTCAGGATATTTAGAAAATCCATAGATTGATATGCCTAGTCAGCCTACTCCAAGAATGTCCCTGCTTGCTGCTGGGTAACCAGTATAATCAACATTTGCAAGCAATAGTCACTACTGGGACTTCCCTGCTGGTCCGGCGGCTAAGGCTCCACACTCCCAATGCAGTGGGGCCCTGATTCAATTCTTGGCCTGGGAAACAGCTATCACATGCCTCAACTAAGAGTTTGCATGCCACAACAAAAGGTTTTGCAGGCCACAATGAAGGTTGAAGATCCTGTGTGCTGCAATAAAGGCCTGGAGCAGCTAAATAAATAATTTTTTTTAAGTCACTGTTCCCAGGCTTAGCCACTTTTTCCCCTTCTCTTCACCCCTCCTTTCCCTTCCTGTGTCCTCCTCTCCTCTACCAATTGACACCCTCACATGTGAATAAAGAATTTGCACGTAAAAGTAAAAGTTTCATGTATATTACCATATGTGAAAGAGGTCACCAGTCCAAGCTCAATGCATGAAACAAGGCACTCAAAGCCAGGGCACTGGGACAACCCTGAGGGATGGGATGGGGAGGGAGGGGGGAGGGGGGTTCAGGATGGGGGACACATGTACACCCACGGCTGATTCATGTCAATGTATGGCAAAACCACTGCAATATTGTAAAGTAATTAGCCTCCAATTAAAATAAAATTTAAAAGTAATTGAAAAATGAAATAAATGTTTTTTATTCTTTTGTTGGGGGAGTGGGTAATTTTCTCGGTTCTGTCTTGTCACAGTGAAAATTTGAAACAGCAGACCAGTGTTACAGCTCGGTTACAGCTCAGTTTTATTTGGCAAGCAAAGGAAAATACATCCTTGAGGTGTGAGGGCAGGCCAACACTAAAGAAGAGCCTCAATCCATCTAGGCTTCCTCTCCCTGAGCCTGCCCTATGTAAACTGGGCTAGCCAGGAGGGCTGCTTGTTTCACCTGAGGTTCTCACTCTGGTCCTGGGATCTTCCTTTGTTCTATTTTTGCAGGCTTCTTCCTTCTTTGTCTTTTAGCTACCGCCATTTTGGACTCTTTTTTCCTATTCTAACTACCTAACACTTTGACTCTGATTTCAATGGCATATGTCTTAAACTGAATGTGGTTTATTAACAGTTGTTGTCCAGTAGCTCAGTCATGTCCGACTCTTTTTGACCCCATGGACTGTATCACGCCAGGCTTCCCTGTCCTTCAGCATCTCTCGGAATTTGTTCAAACTCATGTTCATTGAGTCGGTGATGCTGTCCAACCATCTCATCCTCTCTCGTCCCCTTCTCGTCCTGCCTTCAATCTTTCCCATAATCAAAGTCTTTTCCAATAAAACAGTAAGTCACCAAAAATGAAGCAATGCTATTCACCAGGCACTGGGTTGACCACTTCAATGTCGTGATCTCATTTCATGCTCATAATGTAGCCGAAATTTAGCCTCTGTACATGGGTGACAAATTTATTCTCAGAGGCAAAGTTTTGGACAAACTAGAAAACGATAGCTTTATTACTTTGCCAGGCAAAAGGGGGCCATAGCAGGATAATGTCCTCAAAACTGTGTGTCTCTATCTGGAGGCAATAGTGAAGAGTTTTATAGCAATGGTTCATAGAGGAGGGCATGATCAGCTCATGGACGTTCTTCTGATTGGTTGCTGGTGAGGTAATTGGGAGTCAGCATCATTAATCTTCTGATTCTAACTGGTCTGGGGTCTACCTCCTTGTGGGCCGCATGCAGCTAACTTCTACCTGGGGGGGGTTTCAGTATTCGCAAAATAGCTCAAAGATATTGTTATGTATGTCCCTTGAGGGGAGAACAGAGGCCCTAAAGTAAGGCTGCACTATTGTTTCCTGATAATTCCTCCCTTCTCCCTGCATCCCCTCCCTTCCCTGATCAGCAGCTTCTTGAACCTGCCCCTTGGAACTCAGGGAAGATCCTGGAGACAGAATGAAATCAATTTCCTACAAACGAGAAATTGAGGACCAAGAAGGCTTTTTGCCCAGGAGCCCCACAAGGCTCTGCTCAGTTACAATGCGAGATTTTGGTAAGTACTCTTATCATTTCTAATTCTCTTTGAAGAAGCTGAGGCTTCAGATGTGGGCAATGCAGCTACCCCGTACACTGCACTGTGACCCTAGGAGCCGTATATGTGTGCTAAGATGCTCAGTCATTTCCAGCTCTTTGGGCTCCTCTGTCCATGGGATTCTCCAGGCAAGAATACTGGAGTGGCTTACTATTTCTTTCTCCAGGGGATCTTCCAGACCCAGGGATTAAACCCGTGTCTCTTACGTCTCTTGCACTGGCAGGAGGTTTCTTTACCACTAGCACCACTGAGCTGGGATTCTGCAACCTCTTTGCTTTGTCAGGTTCTGCCAACAAGGGGTGCAGGGAGAGGGAAGGAGGGATTTCCACTTCCCCCAGCTTCCTGCGCCTGTCAACACCCTCTCAGTGACGGCCCTTGCCTTCAGAGATCTGGGCTCCCACTCCAGCGTCGTGTCTGACAGCTTCTAGAGTCTGAGAACCCCAGCTTTTCTTTCACGGTCCCCACCCCCCACCCTCCACAGCCCTAGAGGGGACAAAACCGCTGCTTTCTGTGATTTTATTTTGTGTTCTTGCTGGGTTACCTTTTTGCTTCTGTAGTCCTTGTAGCACTGATTTAATCAATTCCCTATATAAAATTCTCTCTGGTAGAACAACGGGTTTCTGTTTTCCTAACTGATAAAGGAGTAAAGTAAGTTACTCAAGGACACAGTAAGAAATGGCAGAGGAACTTCCCAGATGGCCCAGTGGTTAAGACTCCACACTCCCAATGCAGGGGACCTGGGTTCAATGTAGTTCAAGGAACTACATCCCACGTGCTGCAACTAAAGATCCTGCAACAAAGATCAAAGATCTGGTGTGCCATAACTAAGACCTGGCACAGCCAAATAAGTAAATAAATATGAAAAAAAAGAGAAATGGCAGATTCGGGGTTCAAACCTAGTTCCTCTGACTCCAGAGCACCTGCTCTGCCCTGTGCCACTAAGAGCTTTTCAGCAGATGGCCTAGAGCCTCCAAGAGAAAAGAGTTTCATCTGACCCTAGCTTTCTTCAGGAAAACCTCTTCTGAAATATAAAAAAAAATTAGAAACAAAACACATCAAAAACACATAACTTTAAAGAAAAATGGCTACTGATGTGTGAAATGGAAAAATATATGGTACATTCTGAAAGTGCTTGAGGATGCTTACCGTTAATGTTGATGAAAATCCTGTTCTTGAAATGAAAGTGTCTCATATAGGCTAGTACAGTCATTAGAGTGAAGTTAAGTTTTAATATTTTTAAACCCCAACAGTTCACAACTCCACACTAATGAGTGCTTCTATAGTACATTGTAGGTTGTGATTGGTTGGCCAAAGGAGAAAGAGCTTCACAAACTATGGAAAGGATATCACACAGCTTATCTCATGTACACCCAGTTTATGCTCTTTAGAGCAGGGGTCCCCAACCCCTGGGCCATGGCCTGGTACTGGTCTGCGACCTGTTAGGAACCAGGCTGCATAGTAGGAGATGAGCAAATGAGCAAGCACAGCTCGTCTTCATCTGCTACTCCCCATCGTTCCCGGCCTCTCACGTTATCACCTTTCAGCTCACCACCCCCCGCCCCCAGTCCATGGAAAAACTGTCTTCCAGAAAACCAGTGCCTGGTGCCAAAAAGGTCAGGGACCACTGCTTTAGACTATAGGGAACCTGGAGAAAAGATCATGCTTCTGTTTCATCTTGATTCAGACTGGGAGCCCAGTTTCCAGCAAGTCAGGAACCTGTTTCCTCATCTGTAAATACCTATTTCCCAGTCTTAGTACTAAAGTGAGGCCTATGAATAAACAGTGGGCAACACAGAGAAGGCAGCTGATGCATTTTAGTTATTCTGTTCTTAACATGCACCACACACACACACACACACCAAATGTTACTGAAAAGTGTAAAAGTAACATTGTACACAATGTACAGGACAAGAAAATTATTCTAGAGATGATGTCATTATCAAATTCATGCAATCCAAATCAAATTTTCAAGAAGGTTCTATAGTACTTACTAATATAATTTTTATGTTTATAAAAATAGTATAAAATTTTTAAAAATCATTATCCACAATGGAAATCTACAAAGTTGGAAGAAAAAGGTCCTCTCTAATCCCATCTGCTGGAGGTCTCCACTGTGGAAAGACTGGCATATACCCTTTTAGACTGTACATACAGAGACGTATGTGGCTGAGAGTCAGCCCTGATGAAAGTTCACTTGTAACCCAGCCCCTGTTGCAGGTGTGGGCCTAGCTCTCAGCTGTCAGGACTACTTGGTTCTGCAAGGTCTCCCCCAGTTTCACCTTCCCCACACCCCCACTGCTCCCTCTTAGTTTGTTTATCTCCTACGCTTCTTTTCCTTTCAAAGAATCCTGCCTCTCCTTTGGGTAGGTCTTCAAGGGGGTCATTGGTCGTTTATCCCTGTCCACGCACTGCTGAATGGGGCTCGTGCTTTGGATTTGCAAACAGAGGAGGGGAATGGGTAAGAAACCCTCATCTTGGCTAAACTCAAGGTTGAGTATCTGTATCAGCTCTCTAGGGTGTGTAACAAATTACCCCACAACTCAGAGGTTTAAAACAACATTTATTAGCACCTGGTTTCTATGCGTCAGGAATCTGGGTGTGGCTTTGCTGGGTCTTTCATTCAAGGTGTCAGCTGAAGCTGAAGACTTTTCAAGACTCAACTGGGAAGGCATCTCTTCATGAGACTGTTGGCAAGATTCAGTTCCCTGTGGGCTGTTGGCCAGTGGGCACATTCAGTTTCCTGACACATGGGCCTCTCTATAGGGCAATTCACAAGAGTGTTACCAAAGCCGGCAAGTGAGAAGAGCCAAAGAAAGACAGCACTAACAAGACAAGTCACCCAGGGATCTCGCCTGAGTCTTTTCCGACGTCTCCTACATTGGCAGGCAGGTTCTGTACCACTAGCGCCATCTGAGAAGTCCTTGGCTGCTAGGAGAGCACCTTTAGTCAGCCTCTCACCTAGAGAGGTTTCAAAAGACAGAATGGAATGAGAGGCCATACCCACCCAGGTAGGGCAGGCTCTGAACTCACCCAGTGCTCTGAACTTGGGAAAGGATGGCCTTACCTTGCAACTGGTCACCTGGGTTGGGGAGGGGGAGAAATCTATGGCCAGGAAAACTCGTTGCTTTGTTTTTGTTTCCTTAGCAGCTTTTCAGTTCAGCTTCCTTCCATTTTTCAATTTTGATTCGTTCTATATTTCCTAGGAGATACGGGAGAAATCTTTGACTCTGGCATCACAGAAAACAGGAAATTGCATTTTATGGAGTTTTATTATCTCTGGTTCCCACTTGGTCCTGGTGCACTTCTGAGTTGAATGTCTGCCTTTGAACAAGTGGCACATTTAGCAGGGATCCAGACATGCTTATTGAAATTCTGGTACCAGCCTGACCCTGGATATAGAAGTGAAAAAGGAAAGAAAAGAAAGCATTGGCCCAGTCTTCATCTTTAAGTAGCTTATGGTGTTGTTATGGAAGGAGGCTTATGCACATGCACCTTAGGAAAGCAAACAGGTAAATTCCACAGTGTTTGAACTGGCGGTATCCATTCTGAGGATTACAGTTCAGAAGAGCAGTATTTCTTTCTTAAAAAAAGGGATTATATTTGGAAGGCAAAGGAGAGGGAGAGTAAGTTCCTAGCACAGAGAGCTGATAGCCAAGGCAAGAAATGAGCAAACATATATGGGTAGACAGTGAGATGGTTTAGCTGGTTAGGAAAACACGGCTAATATTGTGGAGGATCTTGAACATCTTTTGAGGAAATTGAACTTGAGGCTATAGCAGCCAACCCATGGCCATGAAAACAGTGAGAGTTATAAACCATCTTGTCATCACTCTGGTTCTAGAGGAAAAAATATATAAGCAGCCTAAAAGCTGCAATATTTTAATAAACATGACTCCAGAAATAAATTGTTCTATAAGCTTAATAATTATATTTTTATAAAATAATGACCCATTGGGTGTCAAGCGGGGGAATATTTCACCTTACATACAATGTATTTTTTTTTCTCCTCAAAGTCTAAATATCCCTCGCCATTCTAATCTATTTGATTCCTGAGCTTGGAAAGTGCATTGAGATAGAAAGGGGTATTGCGATCTCTAAATCCATTCAATTCCTGAGTTTCTTAAGTTCTTGAATTAGGAAAGTAAAGGATTTGAGTCCTGATTCAAAAAAATGTATCCTAGGGACTCCCCTGGTGGTCCAGTGGTTAAGACTTTGAGTTTCCACTGCAGGAGCTATGGGTTCAGTCCCTGGTCAGGGAACTAAGATCCCACATATCACAAGGTATGGAGAAAAAATAAAGAATATCCTAGTCTGTTCAGTGCCTGGATTTGTAGAGAGTGTCTGGAGCAGATTTTCCAGTGCTCCCTCTCCCACTTCCTTCTGGCTCCCTGACCCAATCTGCCTGAGTTCATATTCAGGGCCCCATCCAGGCCAGCATCTTCTACTACCTGCCCGTAGGTGAGGAAGCTGACAGTGAAGCCTTGAAGCCCACCCACCACAGACACACACACACACACACACACACACACACACACTAGCTTTCAACTCTGAGAAGCGTCTCTCTAGTGGCCAATCTACACAACATCCTGAGGAACAGGATGCCACTGGAAAGCTGCTTTTTATTCAAGTAAAACGTCTCAGCAGCTGCCCTTCTCGTTTTCCAAAAGGCAGGGGCTGATACGAAGAAGTTGGCTTCAGCCGTATTTTGAAGCGGTTTATGGCTGGACTAAAGATGTTGCTCTTGGCTTTACAGGTAATGCGAAACATTGGGCGACACAAGTTTTAAAGTAGGGTGGACGTATACTCGCTTCAGCAGCACATATACTCAAGTATGGATGGAAGTGACCAGTCCATTGGATACGGCAATGCTTGCCCTCAGTACTTGGGTAACTACCAGAGGATAAATTTTGAGCATGCAGATGGCTAGTTTAAGAAATAAAAAAATAAATTTAAACCTCTTTGCCTGTGCCTAGCTTGGTGCTCAGATGAGGGAAGGAACTGCCATCATTTTTTCCAGGCTGAGGAAGGCAAGCACAGAAATCAGCTAAAAGGAAGGACCCTTACTTAGCTCCACCACCCTCCTGCTCCACCTCTTCAATCACAGGGGATGGCTGTCTCCCCTTCTACAGCTCCCCACACTCTGACACAGGGAAAGTCAATTAAAATGAAGGTCAAGAACCACTGGCAGAAAAGAGGAAGTTATCACCAGCAGACACCTTGCAGAGTGTATCAGTTAGGATTAAGTTTGACTCGGGATAAGAATTCCAATATGTATGGCTGAGTCCCTTTGCTGTCCACCTGAAACCATCACAACATTGTTAATCGGCTATATGTCAATAAAAAATTTAAAGATTTTTTAAAAAGAAATTCAAAGTGACAGCAAAGTTGTTTTTTTTTTTTTTTTTTCCTTCTGTAAAAGTCTGGAGGTAAGCAATTCAGGCCGGGAGCAATGTTCCTGTTCGTCAAAGTCCTTGCGCTCTAGCCTGCTTCCAGATCACTATTCCATCGTTCCAAGAAAATGGTTCTTATTTTCATGGTCCGACATGAATGCTAGACCTTCAGTCTTCTCCCAGGCACCAAAGCAAAAGAAAGGGCCAAGAAGGAGTGAACATGCTAACTATTTTTAAGGACGTGTTCTGGAAGCTGGTACAGCTTTTGTGCTTATAGGTCCTCGTCCAGGGCTCAATCTCATGACTCCGCTAGATGAAATGCAGGCTGAGAAGTTCTGGAAGCCAGGTGTGTCTGCTGGGAGAAGATGGTGGGTGGGTCTCTTTGAATCCCAGCTAACAACTGTATACCTTTTCTGCCAACACTTTGTGTGGGCTGCCTCATTGTGTCCAAGTCCTACATTGTGGTACCACATAACTGCTCCTTCCAACAGGGTCAGCAGTTACACAGGAGTCTTATTGCTCCTTCTTTCTAAGTTTTAACTAATAAATTAATTTCGGTCTAGCTGGGCCTTCACTGCTGCACGCGGGTTGTCTCTAGTTGCAGCGAGGGGGGCTGCTGTCTAGTTGCAGCGCTCAGGGTTCTCTTGTTGCAGAGCGCAGGCTCTAGAGCTTGGGTTCAGTAGTTGGGCGCACAGTCCTAGTTGCTCCATGACTTTTGGGATTTTAGTTCTCTGATCAGGGATCAAACCCATGTCCTCTGCATTGGCAGGTGCATTCCTAACCACTGGACCACCAGGGAAGTCCCTTACTTCTCCTTCTTTACCACCAGGGATTCAAAACCTGTTTTTTTTAAAGAGGGTTCCTCCTTACTTACAGCCCAGGACAGGTCTGCACAGAAGACTTTAGAATAAGCTCTTTATTCCCTAAATCAGGGATTGGCAAACATTTTCTATAACAGATCAGATAGTAAATATTTCTGGCTTTGCCAGCCATGCAGTTCAGTCTCTGCTACAGCTACTCAACTCTGAACTTATAGAGGGAAAGTAACCACAGATTATATACAAATGAATGAGCATGGTGTATTTCAGTAAGACTTTATTTTGGACACTGAAATTTGAGTTGCATCTAATTTTCATGTGTCATGAAATATTATTCTTTTAATCTTTTTTCAGCCATTTAAAAATGTAGAAACTTCTCATCTCACTGTGCATACAAAAATGTGTGATGGGCCAGATTTGGTACAAAAACTGAATACCAGCTTTTGCACTAAAAGATGAAAGTGTAATCAATACAAATGACTATAGAGACATCACATAGAAATGACTAGTGCTGGCTCTGAGCTGAGCCTAGTACACAGTCCTCACAATAACACCATGATTAGGTTGCCTTCTGAGTCTTCTTTTATAGATGAGGAAACGAAAGCCCAGAGAGGCTAACTAACTTGGCCAAGATAACACAGCCACCAAGAGTTCAGCCTCACTTGAAGTCTAGATCAAATGATAGTGTTGTGTCACTTAGACAAGTCTGTAGAACCTGACTGGGGAGACTGGAAAGAAGGAGTGGAGAGGAAAAGCAGGGGACCTCCTGCAGTATGGCTCACAGGGCAGACGCTACAAGAGGACACAGGCGCCTTTCCAGAGGACGGTGGAGGTGAAGGGTAGACTCTGGGGTCAGACACTGGCTTCAGATCCTCACCCTCCCATCTGGAAGCTGCATGGACTTAAGCAAGTGACAGGGCTTCCCTGAATCTTATTTCTCTCAAAAGAAAAACAGGGATAATGACATTACCTATCTTGTGGAGTTGCTGGGGGGATGTGTTTGAAGTGCTTTGTTTATGCCAGGTCATGTGACTTTTGAAAACAGGTCCAGGATTTTAATGAGGGCCGAGTAGTGTCTGGACCATGAGGAGGCAGGAGAGAAGGGTCTTTGGGGAAGGCATTGCTACTTCAGCAAGTATTCAGATACCGATAGAGAAGCACTTTGACCTTGGCTGACCGGGAGGAAGGGACCAGGGCAATTGCATCAGCTTCTTTGAGCTCTTCAGCTCCCACCCATGAGCTCTGCTGGGGACCAGGAGGGTTGCAGAGAAACAAAGCAAGAGACCCTGCCTGTCAGTGGGAGGACATAGTTTTGAAAAGTTAGAGAGACGCACAAAGCAATATTTCATCACCTCTTGCTTCCAGCCTTGCTCAGCCACAATCACAAAAGACTCTGTTGAAGAAATTAAACCCCCTAACTGTAGCAGGCAGGACCTTGGGAGCCCCTGCTCCTCCAGGTGGGGGCTTAAGAATAATTTTATTCAGCACGTGGGTGAAGGTGCCATTCTTGGATCTGCACACATTTCCTTGTTCATTACAATAATTATATGTTCAGTAATCAACCCTGAATATTCATGGGAAGGACTGAAGCTGAAGCTCCAATACTTTGGCCACCTGATGAGAAGAGCCAACTCACTGGGAAAGACCCTGATGCTGGGAAAGATTGACGGCAAGAGAAGAAGGGGGTGACAGAGGATGAGAGGGTTGGATGACATCATCAACTCATGGACATGAGTTTGAGGAAACTCCAGGACATAGTGAAGGATAGGGAAGCCTGGCATGCTACAGCCCATGGGGTCACAAACAGTCCGATATGACTGAGCAACTGAACAACCTTCTTCATTCCTTTCAGTAATCCCTCAGGGAGATGCTATCAGTCCCAATTTATAGACAATAAAACTGAGGCACAGATCAATTAAGTAACTCTCCTAAAGCAGGATTATAGCCCAGGACTCCCACCTAGAGCCTACCTTCTCATCAGAGATTCTAATTTAGCAGGTGTGGGGAGCAGCCCCGAAAGGTGCGTGTTGAACAAACACCCTGGGGCGATCCTGGAGCACTCCAAAGTTTGAGAAGCAGCCCTCTAGGATACACGCGGTGGTGGAGACCCTAGAATCTTGGTGCAAACAGAAGTGAGCTGCAGAGGTTTAAACTGTGGTGCTCTTTCAGGAGACTCACAAAAGGGATGCTGACTTTGTTTTTGACCTTTGTATAAAACAGACTCTCAGGACTTCCCCGGTGGTCCAGTGGCTAAGACTCTGTGCCCCAGTGCAGGGGGCCAGGGGAACTAGATCTCACATGCTGCAACCAAGAGTTCTCATGCCACAACTAAAGATCCTGAATGCTGAAACTAAGACCCAGCACAGCCACATAAATAAATAAAAATATTTTTTAAAAAGAGGTAACCGGGGTCTTCCCAGGTGGTCCAGTGGCTAAAATTCTGAGCTCTCAGTGCTGGGGGTTTGGGTTCAATCCCTGGTCAAAGGAACTAGATCCCACGTGCAGCAACTAAGAGTTTGCATACCACAACCAAGACCCAGCACAGCCAAATAAATATTAATAAATATTTTAGAAAAAGAGGTAAGCAGATACCTTGCGATGTCTTTTTTGTGCCCAGCAATAGCACTTGAACTTGTACTTTCCCAGAAGCCTGTGTTTTGGGGATTCCAAAATATTTACTGTGACATGCACATTGTTGCTCAGTCATGTCCGACTCTCTGAGACCCCATGGACTGTCTCCTGCCAGGCTCCTCTGCCCATGGGATTTCCCCAAAAAGAATACTGGGGTGGGTTGCCATTGCCTACTCCAGGGGATTTTCTGGACCCAGGGATAAAACCCACGTCTCCTGTGGCTCCTGCAGATTCTTTATCATTAAGCCACCGGGGAAGCCCTGATCTCTCATTAATTATTTATTAATTCACATCTATGTACAAATGCACTTAATTCCCCTACTTTCCCCTTTGACCTGTGATCTGTTTAGAAAGACAGTGAGGGATCGGATGAGGTGATGGAGAAAAGCGCAATTCAGAATGTGTGCCTTTCACTGAGGGGAGGCAGGTCTCAGCTTGACAATGAGTTTGCAGAGTCCTGGCAGGCTACTGCAGCGTACTGGAGCACCAAAAGGGCAGAGAGTTTCCAAGACAAACCTGGTTGGCTCTACAGGGTGGTCTGAGACCGAAAGAATGTGAAGATCACAGGGCCTGGCATTGGGAAAACTGCATTCCTGTCTTACCTTTGCAACTTAATAGTACCATGAACCCTGAGTTCCCACCCCTAGTCCTCTCTTCTCTCAGCTGTAAGGAAGGGTCAGTCCTACCTGCCCCAACCTGCCTGAGTGTGACTGTGCTTTGAAAACTAGTTCCACTGCCAAAAATAAAATAAACAAGCACAGCTTGTTATCATGACTCTTGGGAATGTCCCTCAGGGACTGGCCTCCAGTGGGTCCCTACAGGAGCGCCTCCTGGATGATTGGGTGAGGAGCTGGCCCTGCAGCCCTGGCTGAATGTTTCTCCAGACCACACACAGGAGCACTTAGAATGACTCAACTTTGCTGAGATCAAAACCTTAAAGAGAGCAAGTTCAGCTGATAAGAAGCTTTCTTCAGGGAGTTTCAAATGAACAGTTCAGGGTCTGCTCTTGCGAGGTTCACGTGGACCAGGCTCTGGGCTCCAGCTTCTGGCCTAGAGAACAGAGCTGCCAGTGAAGTGGCACAGGCCTAAGGAAACAGGCAAGTGGGACTGTTTTTTAACTGCTTGTTCTTAGGACTGTCCACAGAGCCCAGATCCACATAAGAGCCGCGTCCCAAGCCCACCAAACAGATATGGGATGTGCCCTGCACCTGGGTAACGTAGATGTTGCTGGATGTGGACAGGGTGTGTGGGTGTGTATGTATTCTATTTTTTGTGAAGAGGGTAATGGTTGAGAAAAGAGTGAGCAATCAAAATTCCTGTTGGTTCCATATCCTAATTGAGAGTTTTTAGATATTTTGATTTAGAGGTACTTTCTTCTCTTGCTGTTGGAGAAAAAATTTCCTCTATTGAGAATTAAATAATTTCTTATGGAAATAAGGCATATATATGTATGTATGTGTGAATGTATATATTTATTTATCCCATATAATTTAATTTGCATTTTTTATATTAAAAGAATATCCTGTGCTGTGCTGTGCTTAGTCGCTCAGTCATGTCCAACTCTCTGTCACCCCATGGACTGCAGCCCACCAGGCTCCTCCGACCATGGGGATTCTCCAGGCAAGAATACTGGAGTGGGTTGCCATGCCCTCCTCCCAAAAGACTATCCTACTAGCTGCAAAATTAACACCAAGTTTTACTGCAGTGTTTCACTGTCCTCTTGCCTTAGCCACCTCCTCAACTGACCTAGATACATTTTGATCCCTGGATAGGGTTAGCATGCTGCCCTGGGGAGGATTTTGTAGTAGAAATTATTCAGGAGGTCTGGGCTGCTTGTCAAGAGTCTGTTGTTCTTTACTTACAGACTTTGGTTACTGGGGTTGGGAAGGCAGGGGATACAGGAATTAGAGTTAATTCAAGGACATGTACGTAAGTCTTGATATTTGACAGAAAAGTTTCTAAATGTTTATAAATATTAACTTAATTCATCCTCACAACCACCCTAAGAATTACAATTATTATTCCTATTTTATAGAGGAGGCTAAATAATTTGTTCAGATTCCATAAGAATTTAGGAACTCTTGGAAGAGACCTCTGCCAAGATTAGCATCATTCTTAAACAAGAATGGCCTCTCTCTTTTGGTGGCAGGTGGCGCTAGTTGCAAAGAATCTGCCTGCCAGTGCAAAAGATGCAGGAGACTGGGTTCAATCCCTGGGTCGGGAAGATCTCCTAGAGGAGGAAATGACAACCCACTCCAGTATTCTTGCCTGGGCTGCAGTCCATGGGGTCGCAAAGAGTCAGACATGACTTTTAAGGGATCCTGTTGAGAATCTGATGAAAGCTATAAACCCCTTCTTTGGAAAATACAGCTGTGTTAACAAATTAATCTGCATTCCAAAGCCATCTATGGAGCCCAGACAGATTGAAAAGCCTTAATATAATAGAGGAAACCATCAGTCCTTTCTGGCAACTTCTCTCCCACGGGAGCCCCAAACATAGAGATATTCTGGCATTTACTCTCTGATCTTTGAGCCATGTCTGTTCTTTTTTAGTTACGCTAGATTAGGAATCATCTAGGTAAACTAATAGTCATCGTGGTTATTTTTGGAGGGTAAAATTCTTGGGTACTTTCACATTCTGCCTGATGTATTTCTGCAATGTTTAAATATCTCCCTATAAGCAGGTATCATTTTAGTCAATAGAAGAGAAATGAAAGATTTTTTAAAGGAATAAAACAGGGACTTCCCTGGTGGTCCACTGGTTAAGACTTCCCCTTCCAATGCAGGGGATGTGGGTTCAGAAGGGTCTGAAGGGCCTTGCAGCTGAAAAACCAAAAACATAAAACAGAAGCAATACTGTAAAAAAATTCAATAAAGACTTTAAAAATGGTCCACATCAATTAAAAAAAATTTTTTAAGGAATAAAACAAAAATTTGCATTACAGTTATATTTTTTAATGTGCAAAATTATGTATTGGGTTGGCCAAAAAGTTCATCTGGGTTTTTCATACAATGGCACAGAAAACCTGAACGAACTTTTTGGTCAACCCAGTGCATACAAGGATACTCATTGGTACATTGCTTGCCATCTTCTCAAATGGGTTCAGTAAAGAAGAAGCTAAATAAACTATGGTCCCTTCTATAATGGGCTGCTATAAAAATGGCTATTAAAAAGAGAAAAAAACTTCCAAGTAGCTTTAAGGGACACTCTCTCAAGCCTCAAGATCTACCATTTGGAGAATAAAGCATGATGCTGAATGGTGTATAGGGAGCTACAACTCTGTGGAGGGAATATTGGCCGATGTGTCTAATACCTCCAGAAGGATCAAAAAGACCTGTGACAATTACTGTCTTCGGCAAGTCAAGAGCGGAAAGAGAGATCTATTTTCACTCGATGACCTTCCCTACTTTTGAATTTTGTTTCATTTATTTATTCTCATTCAATAAATAATTAAAATTCTTAAAAGGAAAGGACCTTAAAGTTCATCAAGAAATGCCATCATCAGTGGTTTCTTCCCACCATAGGACCTTGTACTATTTGTCCTTGGATCTCTACATCGTCTTCCCTGACCTTACCACAAGGTCAAGCACTCTTTTACTTATTCTTGTAATGCCATGTGCCTTTCCATCCAAATATTTTCCCCAGTTGCATCTCTATATGTATTTTTGTGATTATTCAATTCATATCTGTCTTTTCCTACTAGGTACAAATTCCTTGAGAAAAGGATCCTGGGTTTTGCTCACCAGTAAATTCGTGTAATTTGGGACATAGTAGCATACCTGGTGTACTGATTCATAAATAGTGAGTGAGTACCTTTATGACCCCCATATTCCTGCCAATAGGTCATCAGGCCTCCTAAGAATGCAGACTTCACAGTTTCTCCAAGCTGTCCATTATACTTTTAGATACCTCTAAAAGTTAAAAATGTCAACCTGATATTGTTGTATTGAGCTGAAGTGAACTTCTGCCCATTGGATTTAATTCTACTCTTAGTAACACACAAAACAGGACTAATCCCTCCACTAGATGATGATTTTCAAAGAATTTGAGCACCAGGGTCTTCATTTCACCTAGCTAGCAATCTTCAGATCATAGCTACTAAGCTGTTATCTCCTTCAGGACAGGGAGGGTGTCATTCATCTCTGTATCTCTATTCCCTAGCTCTGGGCTTGTCTTAGCATATGTTATTCTAATATAATAAATTTTTTTTATGGCATCCCTTTTTTTTTTTTTTTTTTTGGCCAAACTGCACAGCAAGCAAGATGTGAGTTTCCTGACCAGGGATCGGACCTGTACCGTTTGTAGGGGAAGCGCAGTCTGAACCGCTGGACCAGGAAGTCCTGGCCTCTCTTGCATTTCTCACTTCTGAACATACTCCACTTTTCCTATGTACCTCTTACAGCACCAGCCAAAATTATGGACAAATATAGGTTTAGTCTCCCCAGTGTACCTCCTTCCTTCCATTGTTCCTGTATCTAACTAGTGACAACCAAGATCCCATGAACTCTGAAGGCAGCCGCTGATGACAGATAATTAGTCTTGTTTGTGTTGGTTTCCTTTTTTCTCTTTGCAGATCTCCTGTCTCTACCCTAGAGCATTACTGTATATATGACCTTATTTATTAAAATACTGCCCTCAGCTGCTAATGTTAGCATCTCTTTGTCTCTCAGACTTTCCAAAGCCAGACCAGCAGCTTCATGAAATGCCACAAGTCCCTCACCAAAAAGGATAATGCCATTTAAAAATAGGTCTACTTGGAACCTTCCTACACTGTTGATGGTAAATGGGTACAGTTACTATGGAAAACAGTACGGAGGTTTCTTAAAAGACTAAAAATAGAGTTGCCATATGATCCAGCAATCCCACTCCTGGGCATATACCCAGAAAGGACAAAAGCTCTAATTCGAGAAGATAACATGCCTCCAATGTTCATAGCAGCACTGTTTGCACTAGACAAGAAATGGAAGCAACCTAAATGTCTGTCAACAGATGAATGGATAAAAAAGATGTTTTATATATATATATATATATATATATATAATTCATATAAAAAATGAAACTATGCCATTTGTAGCAACATGGATGACCCAGAGATTTTCATATTAAATTAGGTAAGTCAGACAGAAAAAGACAAATACTATATCATATATAAGTGGAACATAAAAAAATAGTACAGATGAACTTATTTACAGAACTGAAACAGACTCACAGACTTATGGTCACTAAAGGGAAAAAAGTGAAGTGAAAGTTGTTCAGTTGTGTCCGACTCTTTGCAACCTCATGGACTGTAGCTCACCAGGCTCTTCTGTCCTTGGAATTCTCCAGGCAAGAATACTGGCATGGGTAGATGTTCTTTTCTCCAGGGGATCTTCCCAACCCAGGGATCGAACCCAGGTCTCCCACACTGCAGGCAGATTCTTTACCATCTGAGCCACCAGGGAAGCCCACTAAAGGGGAAGAAGGGGTTATAAAATAGGGAGCATGGGATTAACAGAAGCACACTCGCATACATAAAATAGAAAAACAATAAGGATTACTGTACAGTACAGGGAACTACATGCAATATCTTGTAATAACCTATAATGGAAAAGAGTCAAAAGAAAGAATACAGATATATACATATACAAGTATAACCAAATCACTCTGAGGTACACCTGAAACTAACATAATTTGTAAATCAACTATACTTCAATTTAAAAAAGTAGGTCCACTTGGTGTGGCAAATATTACCCAAGGCAACCCTACATTGTTCCCCTCTATCCCACCTTTACTCAGTGAGTACCTTCAGGGAGGAAAGAGAGAGTCTTTGAGCTTCAAGTGAGATTTTTTTTAAAAGGCCAACCTCTTTAATCATCAACTCTGATGCTCAGAACTGTCACTAGATCCATTCTCAAGGGCTCTCAAAATGCTGAATCTAAGCTCTTAGCACTAGATAACTTCTGGGTAAGCACAAGCATGGGCACATCATTGCTAATGGGCACAGTGCTTGGCAGAGTGCCATAAGGCCCATACATCGAAGGTAACTTCTCGGTCTTTTAGCCAAGATCAAGAGGAGAGCCAGTCAATCTCCGATATTGTCATAATTCCTCCATGGGGAACATGTCCTGACCTGGTAAAGGGATGGACACAATGATTTAGTTTCTTTTTCATATTCAGCTTTCATGAGCTATATGACAAATGGATAAAGGATCAGAGCACGCTGAGAACTAATGAACCAGAGGGAGAAATTCATTTAATGACTTAAGTGTGCTTTATCTAATGTGAAATGTAGGTCAATTCACTGTAAATTTATTCATGGGGATTATTTGTTCTTAGCCTGATTACATGGCATGTATTGTAAGACTTCAGCCCTGGGTAACACAGGACAGACCCAGCTTATCCTTCCTCATCCTTCTCCAATTCCCTCCCCACCTCCACCACCCCCATACACATGCTGGTAAAAATCCAGCAATATCCATCAGCGCTTGTCTCAATAGAAAAACTGTATTTTGAACCAATAAAAAAAATTGATTTGGAGCTCTTTATTATATTTTTGGAGACACTTGGAGTAATCTAAAAGCTGAATACAAAAATTCAGATCTATTGCTGAATTTGCAGTCAAAACAAAGATCAGGCAATAAGAAGGATATTTCATCATTCTATGGGTCCAAGCCGGGTATGTGTCACCAGAGAGACAAATTTTTCACATGCAGCATTCAGGGAACAAATTGTATGATGTTTGGATAGTAACTCCTTTTCAATTCTAATTTTAAAAAGCCAAGACAGCAATCTCCTGGGGCTTATTGTAATCATCATTATTATTATTTTGTAAAATTGAGATTAGTAACTGATAGTCCAACTTGGATGAATGTTTCATTAGCTTCATTACCTCTTATAATCAAACAGAAGGTTCAGTTTTTGTTCCTAAAATACAAGCCAGTAAAGCATTTAAAGATTTGAATGAAAACTTAAGAAAAATGTTTTCTTGTTCAAAACAAGTGCCCTTAAGATCCGTATTTCCAGAGGAAAAAATTTATGGGGGCCTAGTTCACATTAGTATCATAGGTCATTTAGTACAGTAATGTGAAAATCCTGTGGTTTATCAAAAGTCGCCTTTATGCCTTGGAAAAAAAGAAAATGGAATTTAAATTTCTTTTCCTTTTCTAATTTAAGTTTTGAGGTAACTGGAGAAGGAAAGTGTAAAGAAATACTAAGAAACATTAACTTGGCATTGAGCACTTAGCAAGGTAAAGAGAAGAAAATGTCATACTTTCCCCCAAACCAATTTCATCTCCAAGACAAAGAGCAACGTGGCCTTTGAATGATTCTGTAAATTTCAATGAATTTTATAGAATAGGAAAGAACATTACTTTGGGGATTTTTTTGTCTCAAAACTGTGAATTTAAATGCCTTCTCCTCATCTCCCCTGTGGAACAGTTGTTTAAAACAATGAAGGACCCTGGAACAATGTCCTAAATAACTTCAGAATTACAAAGGACTTCTTAAGTCCCATAAAAAGGCGGTATTAAGTTGCACTGTTGCTAGAAGAACTAGCCTTGGAATATAAGTAAGAATAATGCCCTATATATTTTTTTTAATTTTACAGTTTATAACTTGCTTTCACGCACACGATTTTGTCTGATCCTCATATTGTCCTGTGATGCTCAGCAGAATTTTATCTTGTGTGGCAGTGGGGGCAGGGAGGGTGGCGATCTATAGTCATCAGCAAAGGACAAATCACATCTGCTTAACGTCTCCTGATCACAAAGTGCTGAACACATCGTTTGGCGTCTATATAAATAAGTTAGCTTGCCTTTAGAGGCCTGGATATACTAAAACCCTCCACAACTTTAAGCCCAGTGGTGGGGAGTAGGCAATAAGGACGGGAGCCTGACTGAGGGGCTCACATCTCTGACTCACTCTCACTGAAGGCACTAGGCCATTGAGATGAATGGCTGGTGGAGGTGAGCAACCCATTTATTTATTTGTTTATTTTTAATATTTATTTGTTAATCTATTTATTTGGCTATGCTGTGTCTTAGTTATTGCACATGGGATCTTTAGTTGCGGCATGTGGGATCTAGTTCCCTGACCAGGGATTGAACCTGGGCCTGCTGCACTGGGAGCACGGAGTCTTAGCCACTGGCCCATCAGAGGAGTCCCACCCAACCTGTTTAGATTCTTGTTATCTCTCTCTGTCTTTTGCCAAGTGTTTAGTTGCAAAAGTCAGAGTCTCACCAAGAGAAGAAAAACCACTCTGGATATTCAAATAGATGGGCTTGAAGATAGGGAATTGGTATATAGGTGATAGAAATGCTCAGAAGATGAGAGTTGAGAAGTCAAACAAAAGACAATGAAGATATCAAAAGTCTCCTAATTTCTGGATGCCTCTACCACCCCTTGGATGGAGGAAAACAGAAAGGAGAAGTGTAACCAGGACCTATGGGCTGGGATCCCTGGAGTTAAACTGGAACAAGGTGGGCCAGCTTTGAAGGAAGTGGAGCCATAAAGGAGATGCCAGCCAAGATAAGGTGAGGAAGAAATACCCTGGCCTCTCCTTCCTTCTCTCTAGTCTCCAACTAGCTCCGCTCTTTAGTGGAACATAGCTGCCAGCCAGCAGACAATGGAGTCAGATGCAGCTTGTAGAGATCAGTCTGTTTGCCCAAGACACAGAGCAGATAACAGGTGAGAAATGGAGCTGAGGATAGATAGAACCAGGACCCGCATAATAAGTAAACTTCTCTTAGTGCCTCTTATAGCCTATACTTTACATTATGCACATTACGTTACATTATGTTACACACAACCTGTATATTAAATGTGCGTATGATGTAACATCACCATATCTATTACCAGTTGCAACTTACAGATGAGGAATCTAAGATTCAAGCTTAGTAATTCACCCAAGTTTACACACTTAAAAAATGTTAGAGCTTGGTCTATTTTTCTGATTCTTATGTCTACTGCTATGATCACTATCCTGGTTCCTTCCATTTGAATATGTTGGAGAAGGGCTAGGATAATCTGAGATTTTAAAAACACGGATAGACGCTTAGAATGAAACTAGCCCAGGGCATTTCAAGCTGGGTACCCTGGAGCTCTGAGGTCCATATAACATCCTCCAGACAGAGTTAACAGGATTCCAAACTCCACCCTCCACTGCAAACATTGTGGCAGCTTATTCTTTTATGCAATGAGAGTCTACTAAGATTTTATTTTAAGAAAATGATTCTACTAAAAGAGTAAATAAGGGCTTCCCTGGTGGTGGTGGTGGTCCAATGGGTTTCTCTGGTGGCCCAGATGGTAAAGAATTTGTTTGCAATGCAGGAGACTCAGGTTAGATTCCTGGGTGGGGAAGATGCCCTGGAGAAGGGAATGGCAACCCACACCAATATTCTTGCTTGGAGAATTCCATGGACAGGGAAGACTGGTGGGTTATACAGTCCATGGGGTCACAAAGAGTTGGATGCAACTGAGCGACTAACACTTTCACTGCTGGTCCAATGGTTGAGAATCCACCTGCCAATGCAAGGGACACAGGTTTGATCCCTGGTCCAGGAAAATTGCACACACCGAGGAACAACTAAGCTGATGCATCATAACTACTGAGCCTGTGAGCCACAACTACCGAAGTGTGAGAGCCTACAGCCTTTGCTCCACAACAAGAGAAGCCGCCACAATAAGAAGTCCATGCACCACAGCTAGCGAGTAGCTCCTGATCACTGCAACTAGAGAAAGCCTTTCACAGCGAAAAAGTCCCAGCACAGCCAAATATATATAAATGAATTGATTAATTTTAAAAATGAGTAAAATAATATTGTTCCAGTCTAGTGATCAATAGGTCACCAGATCTAGTAATCTCCCTCAAATGAAGTCACTAGGGCCCAGAGAGGGTCTACCCAACGGCAGGCTGAAATCCAGATGTTCTGGCTTGCCCCTCAAGGCTCTTGCCAATGAACCATGCTGTCTGTGTCGTGGCGAGCTAAGAGAGAGAGAGACAGTGAGGCAGGGGCAAGAAGGAGAAGTGACAGCGCAAAGAGGCAAAAGCCAGAGACCACGCAGGGAAAGAGGACTCAAGAAAACACAAGGATGAAAGCCCCATTCTCTTGAGGACGCTGCTTGAAGGCTTTAATGGCACTGTGACTCTGCATTTAGGGCAAAAAAAGCTTAATTCTGCCAGCAATCTGACCCGTTCACAGAGGGGCTAAGCGAAATCAAGGATAATAGCTCCAAGATGGAAACAATTCAAACATCCATCAGCTGGTGAGTGAATCACACCTGGAACATCCAAGTAACACACAGTTCTTCAGCAGTAAGGGTGCAGAGAGCAGCTACAACATGGATGCACCGAGTATGACAAGTGAAAGAAGCCAGACACAAACGACCACATGCTGTTTAATTCCATTTGTATGAAATGTCCTCAATAGGCAAATCTATCAAGATGTAAAATAGATTACTGGTTGCCTGAGGCTGGGTATGTGAACAGGGAATGACTGCAAAAGGGCAGGACGTTTCTTTCAGGGGCGACAGGAAATGTTCTTGAACTAGATTGTGGTGATGATTGCCCAACTGTGGAAATTTCCTAAAAATCCTTGAATGGTACACTTCAAATGAATGGAATTGATAGGTGTCAATTTTACTTGAATAAACTCATGTTATTTTAAACACAAAACATAAATTGAGGGCTGACTCTAGCTTATAGTCTTGAGGGCACAAAACTAACCCCATAAACACTCACGAGAGAGAAAAATCTTGCAGTATGTGTTAGGAGGGTGAGGTGTGGCCCTTCTCCCTTTTCCGGGTCAGGTCACCAGGGACCTCACTCATTGCTTCCAGCCCAGTACCAGATCTGCCACCTACTTCAGTCCCGCCCTGAGATTGCCCAGCACCTCCTGGGTTTACAGATCATGAAAGCTACACAGTTGCAGATTTGAGATGCATAGGATACAAGCAGAAGAAACTTTCTCACAGGACTTCCTTGGTGGTCCAGTGGTTGAGAATCTGCCTGCCAATGCAATGGACACAAGTTTGATCCCTGGAATCAATCAAGATCCCTGGAATCTTCCCAGATTCCGCAAGCCGCTGGGCAATTAAGCCAGTGAGCCACAACTACTGAGCCTGTGCGGCTTAGAGCCTGTGCCCTACAAGAGGGAAGCCACCTCGATGAGAAGCCCGTGAACGGAGCTAGAGAGTGGCCACCACTTGCCGCAACCAGAGAGAGCCCTTGAGCAGCGACAAAGACGCAGCACGCCAAAAATAAATAGAGGCAATTTTAAAAAGAAAGAAATTGTTAAAAAAAATTCCTCACATGATTTCTCAGCACTCGGCACCCCTCCTTCTAAGTACCTGCTATAAATCTATATTCCTCTGTAGGCTGTAAACTCCACAAGAGCAAGAATGGGAACCATCTTTTCTACTATTTTCTTCCACCACACAGCATAAGCCTGCTCATTGTCCATTCTAGAACATTATTTGTTAAAAGAATTAAAAAATTATTAGGGGGACTTGCCTGAGAGTCCAGTGATTAAAATTTAGCCTTCCAGAGCAGGAAGTCCAGGTTTGATCCCTGCAGGGGAAACTAATATACCCACTCCAGTATTCTTGCCTGGAGAATTCCATGGACAGAGGAGTGGGGTGAGCTACAGTCCATGGGGGCCCAAAGAGTCAGACACGACTGAGCAACTGACACTTTCCACAAGGGCAGAGTTGGGCTCCTCTTTTCCCGTCATGCATTGCTTTATGTATGCATAAACATACATAAAAGGACTATGAAAAAAATACATAAAAAGACTTACACAAAGGGATGAAGTATTAAAACTTTAGTACTGAGATTTCCCTGGGGGTCCAGTGATGAAGACTCAGAGATCCCAACACAGTGGTGCGGGTCTGATTCCTGGTTAGAAAGCTGGATCCTGCATGTGCAACCGAAGATCCTGTGTGCTGCAACTAAGGCCCAGCGCAGCCAAATAAGCAAATAAATAGTTTAACCAGTTTCAATGCTTTTCATCAAAATGGTCCCTAATTGCTTAGTGATTTTAAAAATGCATAGATAAATAGAATCAAAAGATGAAGTGTACCACAAAGATCTCAGATGGGGACCTAGCAAATGAAAGATAGTTTTTATACGTCAGAAATCAGTTCTAGGAATAGATTGAACTAAGAAAAACTTCATGTGAAAGATTGGACTTTAGTACAAATTTATTAAATTCACCTATGTAAAGAAACTAAACTATAATGGATACTTTATTGACCAACTGACCAACTTTTAATAAAAGTATGTGATAAACCTCCCATTAACCATGGACATGGGTGAAGAGTGTAGGCTCCCAAAGGGAGCCATAATTGTTTTTTCAGTTCAGTTCAGTTCAGTTCAGTCGCTCATTCATGTCTGACTCTTTGCAACCCCATGGGGTGCAGCACAACCAGACCTCCCTGTCCATCACCAGCTCCTGGAGCTTGCTCAAATTCATGTCCATTGAGTCAATGATGCCATCCAACCATCTCATCCTCTGTCATCCTCTTCTCCTCCTGCCTTCTATCTTTCTCAGCATCAGGGTCTCTTCTAATGAGGCAGTTCTTCACATCAGGTGGCCAAAGTATTGGAGTTTCAACTTCAACATCAATCCTTCCAATGAATATTCAGGACTGATTTCCTTTAGGATTGACTGGTTTGATCTCCTTGCTGTCCAAGGGACTCTCAAGAGTCTTCTCCAACACCATACTTCAAAAGCATCAATTCTTCAGTGCTCAGTTTTCTTTATGGCCCAACTCTCACACCCATACATGACTACTGGAAAAACATAGCTTTGACTAGGCAGGGCTTTGTCAGCAAAGTAATGTCTCTGCTTTTAAATATGCTGTCTAGGTTTGTCATAGCTTTTCTTCCAAGGAGCAAGTGTCTTTTAATTCCATGGCTGCAGTCACTGTTGGCAGTGGTTCTGGAGCCCCCAAAATGAAGTCTCACTGTTTCCACTATTTCTCCATCTATTTGCCATGAAGTGATGGGACCGGATCCCATGACCTTCATTTTCTGAATGTTTAGTTTTAAGACAGCTTTTTCACTCTCCTCTTTCACCTTCATCAAAAGGTTCTTTAGTTCCTTTTCACTTTCTGCCATAAGGGTGGTGTCATCTGCTTTGTACATGATTCCTTTTGATTGTCCTCTAATGGTGTGTAGTCATCACCATGCTGATATGAGGAAAGTCTTTTTGGAATTGGGAGCCTAGGAGGCAGGGATTATCATATTGGAAACATATTTTGAAATGGATCAGAACTATATATATAAGCTTTCTTTGACTCTGGGCATCGAGGCTTTTAATAAACTGTTTAGTTGAGAAATGACATAGGAGGAAACAAATCCCTGGACCAGAGCTCTACAGACCAGAGTTCTAATCTGATGTGGCCCCTGACACTCTGTATGACATCCTGGGCCTCACAACTACTCAATTTTGAACAACAAAATATTCAGCCTAGAAGATGATTTAGCCAAACCCAGGTATACTGGGTGGGGGCTTCCCTGGTGGCTCAGACAATAAAGAATCTGCCTGCAGAGCAGGAGACCCAGGTTCAATTCCTGGTCAGGAAGATGCTCTGGAGAAAAGAAAGGCAACTCACTCTGAACGTGTTAGTTATTCAGTCATATCCAACTCTTTGCAACCCCACAGACTACAGCCCACCAGGCTCTCTGTCCATGGTATTTTCCAGACAAAAATATTGAAGTGGGTTGCCAATTCTTCCCAACCCAGGAGTCAAACCCAGGTCTGGGTTGTAGGCAGACTCTTTATCATGAGAGCTACCAGGGAAACTCAACCTACTCTAGTATTCTCGATATACTTGCATTTTACATGTGAATGTATTTCTCTGGAGAACTAAAAAAATTTAATTTCACCCTTGCCAGCAGCCTTCTGCCACAGGAGCAAAAAAGAGGTGACTTTCCTTTTTGTTTTTAGGCCACACTGTGCAGAATTTTAGTTTTCCAACCAGGGACCCAACTGCTGCCCCATGCATTGGGAGTGCAACATCTTAACCACTGGACCACCCTGGAAGTCTCCTTAACTTTCCTTTTTAAAGAAATATCCCCTACAGCATTCTAGTATGACTGCTAGTATAATGTTAGGGGAAAAAGAAGAACACTAACCAACCTCAGCACAAAAAATAGAGAACCAGAATTTGAGAAAATCTTCCAAAGCATCTCTGTGTCCCTAATGTTACCTTCACGCCTCTCTGGAAATGCTTCTGTTGTGCCCTCTGGGGAAAACCAGCAGCCGTTGGACCCTCCCACAGTCTTTCGGAGATATCAGTGTGGGTAGGAACTGAGGCCTCCTGCCAACAGCCAGCACCGACTTGCTAGGCCTGTCTTGAACCCCTCTGGAAGCAGACCCTCAGCCGCAGTCAAGCCTAGTGTCTGCCCCGTGGCTCTGGCTGACATCTTGGCTGCCGCCTCGTGAGGTGCCTTGAGCCAGACCACACTGGTCAGCTGCTCCTGGATTCCTGACCGGCAGGGACTGTGAGATAATAAATATTTATAGTTTAATCCACCAAACCTGGGATGACTTGTTACATAAGTGTAGGTAACTAATATAGAAAGTCACCTGAATATGTCACTAATAAACGACATAAATTTGGTCAGAAAATTAACCACTAGGTTCTAACTGCTGAACTCATTCCCAGAGTAGGGATTTGGGAGATTGGAATGAGAGGGGGAAGACTGGAATACTTTACATTAAGTATTTTGTTTTCATTAAGGGGTTTTTATTTTTTATTTTAAAGAGAAGGGGGTTGTGGTGAAGGGCTGGGGAAGGGAGATAGAAACATGGAATCTTTTTTAAGGGCTTTTTTGTATTTTTTTTCTTAATTATTTGTGTTTCGAAAGAGCAATTTTAAAATTTGTTCCTTGGTTTGAGGTCTTGTTGCTGTCTTTCCTCTCTTCTACTTTCTTTCCATAGATAAAATCTAAGCAGGCTGGTGTTGGCTGGAGTTACATCCCACTTGGGGTTAAAACTTCTGGAATATACTGGAGGAGCACTTGAGTGGGAATGAAGCAAAGAATTATTTCCTTTCCTTTTGACATAAAAAAGACATTTTAATCCCAGAACCTACAACAGAACAAAGTCAGCTGTGTCTTCATAAGGACCTTCAGTTCAGTTCAGTTCAGTCACTCAGTCATGTCTGACTCCCCGCGACCCCATGAACTACAGCACCCCAGGCCTCCCTGTCCATCACCAACTCCCGGAGTTCACTCAGACTCGTGTCCATTGAGTCCGTGATGCCATCCAGCCATCTCATCCTCTGTCATCCCCTTCTCATCCTGCCCCCAGTCCCTCCCAGCATCAGAGTCTTTTCCAATGAGTCAGCTCTTCACATGAGGTGTCTGAAGTACTGGAGCTTCAGATTTAGCATCATTCCTTCCAAAGAAATCCCAGGGCTGATCTCCTTCAGAATGGACTGGTTGGATCTCCTTGCAGTCCAAGGGGCTCTCAAGAGTCTTCCCCAACACCACAGTTCAAAAGCATCAATTCTTCAGCGCTCAGCCTTCTTCACAGTCCAACTCTCACATCCATAACATGACTACTGGAAAAACCATAGCCTTGACTAGATGGACCTTTGTTGACAAAGTAATGTCTCTGCTTTTCAACATGCTATCTAGGTTGGTCATAACTTTTCTTCCAAGGAGTAAGCATCTTTTAATTCCATGGCTGCAGTCACCTCTGCAGTGATTTTGGAGCCCCCCAAAATAAAGTCTGACACTGTTTCCACTGTTTCCCCATCTCTTTCCCATGAAGTGATGGGACCAGATGCCATGATCTTTGTTTTCTGAATGTTGAGCCTTAAGCCAACTTTTTCACTCTCCACTTTCACTTTCATCAAGAGGCTTTTTAGTTCCTCTTCACTTTCTGCCATAAGGGTGGTGTCATCTGCATATCAGAGGTTATTGATATTTCTCCCTGCAGTCTTGATTCCAGCTTGTGCTTCTTCCAGCCCAGCATTTCTCATGATGTACTCTGCATATAAGTTAAATAAGCAGGGTGACAATATACAGCCTTGACGTACTCTTTTTCCTATTTGGAACCAGTCTGTTGTTCCATATCCAGTTCTAACTGTTGCTTCCTGACCTGCATATAGGTTTCTCAAGAGGCAGGTCAGGTGGTCTGGTATTCCCATCTCTTTCAGAATTTTCCACAGTTTATTGTGATCCACACAGTCAAAGGACCTTAGTGTCTTTAAAATCAATTCCAAATAGTAACAGTGGATAGAAATGAGATCCTGTCCTGGGATCTTCCTGGATAAAACTAGTTATAGCCACAAACAGAGGAAGTTAATGGCCAATTTTTCCAAAAGAAAAGGTTAGTTGTGGAAACTGTTTCAAGGGTAAGTCTTAGGAATTATGACATATTAGACAAAAGGAAACATGGGATTATAAGTGAGAAGATAAAATACTCGAGAGTGGCTAATTTTAATTATAAAATGATAATGTTCAGGGGTTCTCAAATTTTAGTGTACTTGAGAATCACTTGGAGTGGGGAGGCAAATTCAGATCTCAAGGCCTCAGCCTCAGAGATCGAAATTTAGGATTTAGTAGGTCTAAGATTGAGTCCAATCACCTATGTTTGAACATTTATTTATTTATTTGGCTGCCTGGGTCTTAGTTGTGGCACTTGGGATCTTTAGCTGTGGGTCTAGTTCCCTGACCAGGGATGGAGCTCATACCCCCTACACTGGGAGTGAGAAGTATTAGCCACTAGACTACCAGGGAAGTCCCCAGGAATCTGTGTTTTTAATGAGCATAATATGTTGCTTTGACTGTCAAAGTTTAAGAAAAACTGAGTTACTATACATAATATGTGTCACCAGATACTGTATTTGTTAAAATTATGAATGGAAGGATGTCTAGAAATACTAGGCAAAGGGTGGACAGCAAGGCAGAGTGTGAAATGTCATCCTGACAAGTGCCCATCAGACATTTCCAGCAGATATGTCAATTGCTCCAAACCCTCCTAATACTATCCATCTCCTAAAACGCAACTAAGTTCAATTTTTCACAGTTCAAAATGTAATCATTGCACAGTGGCCATCAAAGAGGATACTTCAAAATAACTGTATTATAAAGAAAGATGGTAAATGTGTCCCTAGGTTTTGATGGAATACTATGTTCTCACTGTGAAGCAACACTTGACCTGCAAATTCTAAAATGAGAAGGAAAAAAAATTAATCTAGTTTTAGAAGATTAACTTTATAAGTAAGCATTTTTAATAAGAAGAGTATATGAGATATAAAATCTCGATTCTTTGGTATGTGACCACAGAAGCAGGTTTACCTTTTATTAGCGACACATGCAGTTCGGAGAAGAAAACCCTAAGGACATACAGGTACAGCCCAGCTATGCTGCTCTCGGCACAGGCAATCGTGTATTTCCAGTCATTTCCACAGGTGACACGCTGACAATTGGATTTACGGAGCAGTGACCCAATTCAGTCACTCAGAGCTGAAAAAACACAAATGTCACAAAACGGGGGGAAAAATAAGAAAATGATAGTATGTGGAAGACAATCAGGAGGAAAGGAAAAACTTCAGATTGAAGGGGACTAGAGGGGACCTCCAAGTCCAGCACCTTCACTTTACAGGTAAGAAACAGAGTCATGAGCAGATGGAAGCTTGTCTTTGCCCTCATGATGTCCAAGTGGAACTCAGACCTCCCAGCCCCCAGCTCAGCAGACTAAGGGTTATTTAACTCATAATGATGGAGTCGGTGCTAACCCGCCCCAGGGACAAGAGCCTCTGGGGGTCATCACTGCCTCCAAGGGTGTGTCTGGCTGCTCTGCTGACCAGGTGCTGCCTTGAGTAATTTTTTTCTTAATCACATCTGTTATTTCGTATTTAACTTATTGGAATACCTTTGTTTTTTTTAAAAAATAATTTTCTGCAATAATAAATCTGAAAATAAACACTACACGTTGTAATACTAATATTTTTTCTTTCAGTCTGCTCTTATCATTTACTCTATCATGAATGTTTTCAGTGCACCAGGTTGAATGGCTCACTGTTTTCTAGAATGGGACCTTATTTTTTATTTTTTTGGCTGTGCTGGATTTTTCTGGGGCAGGCAGGCCCTTTCTTGTGGCATGTGGGCTTATCTACGTGAGGTGTGTGGGCCATGCACAAGCTTAGTTGAGATTCATGTCATCTTAGTTCCCTGGCCAGAGATTGAAGCTGGGTACCTGCATTAGGAGCTCACTGTCTTATCCACTGGATGACCAGGGAAGTCCCTGCTCATACTTGTGCTTAAGCTCAGTTTTATGCTCAGTTGGGTCCGACTCTTTTCGAGCCCATGGACTCTAGCCTGCCAGGCTCCTTTGTCCATGGGAGTTTTTCCAGGCAAGAATACTGAAGTGGGTTGCCATTTCCTCCTCTGGGGGAGTCTTCCCTACCCAGGGACTGAAGCCACATTTCCTGTGTCTCCTGCATTGCAGGTGAATTCTTTACCGCTGAGCCAATGGAGAAGCCCAGGGAAGCCCCTGGGACCCTGTTTATTCTGATCATCCTATATGCCCAACCTTTAGCACCGTGCCTGCCACACAGCAGGAACTCAATAAACATGTGTTGAATGAATTCATTAGTAGAATGTATTAATTAGTAGAATAAATTATCCTTTATTATGGTACATTGAGATGGATTCCAGTTTTTTCACAGTTATAATACTTCAGCTAACATTCTTTGATGAATCTTTGCACCCACTCCTTATTATTACCTTGTGATAAATTCCTAGAGATGCAATTAGTGGATCAAAGCCTTTAATACATATTGCAGAAATGTCTTTCAGAAAAATGGTCCAGTTTCCCCCTGTACTCCTGCCAAAGTTCTTTTCTTTCTTTTTAACAATGAAGATATTTGTCTCCTGAGAACGGAAGTTAGTGCTGGGAAAACATTTTCAGAACATTCTGCCCATTTTGATTGCATAAAACAGTTTTTGAACACTTTCCGTCTGTATTGTATTAAATCGTTTATCTAGAGGTGAGAGGTTACTGAAGCCACTGCTAAATCGCTTATATTCGTTGGATTTGTTGTGCCTAATAAGTTTTCTAAAAGGGGGGAGGGGATATGACTTTTGCTTGAAAGAGCGCAAGAGAGCCCAGACATGGGGTTGCAGAACCACGGTGGGACAGAATGGCAGGGGCAGGGTGCTGCAGCCGGAGAAGCCGAGTCCTTGGAGAAGGCTGCAGCGCGCAGAGTTCTCACAGGTACACATATGCATAACACACATGGAACAACGTGGGAGGACCTCAAAGCACAGTGTCTGGGGGGGAGGAGAAACAGACACTTTAAAGATTCATAAAAATGAAAACGAGGCATGTGAAACCCATCAGAGGGGTGGCCTGATTGAAGGGAGGACGCAGTGCATGGGGATCAGATATGAGGGGGACCACGCTCAGATCAAGGATGCTGTGAATGTGCCCCGAATGGGGAGGAGAAGTACGCTGTGGCCACTCAAAGAGAAGCAAGAAAGAAGAGATTTCCCTGGGGACCCAGAGGCTGAGCCTCTGCGATCCCAATGTAGGGGGTCCGGGTTTGATCCCTGGTCAGGAAACTAGATTCCCACATGCCACAACTGAGAGTTGGCATGTCACAGCTAAAGCTCCCTCATGCTGCAAATGAAGGATTCTGCGTGCCACAGCTAAGACCCTGGGCAGCCAAATAAACAAATAAATAAAATAAACATTAAAAAAAAAAGAAAGAAGGAATGAAGGAGATAGAGGGAGGGAGGGAGGGTTCTGACACCCTCTGAACCCTAACTCTGTCACTAACTCTGGATGAACTGCCCTCGAGTCCCTCCCCAGGCCTAGGTTATACATGCTGGGAAAGGACTAGATGGTTCCAGAGGGGTCACACTGTGATTCAGACACAAGCGGGATGCAGATGCAGCTGCCTAGGTGCTTTTGTGTAAATACAGGTGTTGCGTTTCCACTGTCCACTCTGACAAATCCCACAAATAGAAAGCATCGATTGATTTGTAAAACAAACCATGTGCTTTATGGAAGAAGCACTGCTAGCAGAGACTTCCATAATATTATAAGCAGATGTGAGCCGTTTATTAAATTTACAAACAGCAAAGTCCCATAATGACGGACCTCCCCAGGACGGCCAGCTATTCTTTGGCAGAATTCCAGCAGGAAATTTTCTGGTGTCGACTGTTCTCCTTTCCTCTTGGAATCACAATGTCTCCGACAATGTTTGAATTATTTAAATATGCCCCAAATCTGCAGTTCGGTGTCTTATCGTTTCAAAGGACTGTGCTTCTATAAATCATATCAAATGTCTGAGATTCAGACCAAAAAAGCAAGGGGAAAAATGAGGCACAGATACTCCTGGCTATCCAAGAAAAGCATACAGCAGAAAGGAAATGACATTGCATATTAAAAGCAAGTATCCTTTTGAAAGGTTTATGTGAACACAAGATGATAAAGCACAGTAGTTGGTTCCACAGACTGTGTGGATGTGTGCGTGTGGCTGTGTGTGTACGTTCTGTAATTAACCTGGTTAAAAATGACACAACTCGCTCATAAGAGCAACCAAGTAAATGTATTAGAATATGTGGAGGGGAGAGGAGTTGCCTAAAGCAATTTTCCCCTTTATTATGGAAGGGAGCAGCAAGCTTTGCTAAACACCTTGACACCATCTATGCTGATGGATGCCAGACCATCCCTGTGTGATCGGTTTCCTCCTGGTTTTCATTTGGGAGAGGAAGCAGCTTGAAAACCAGGATTTTCTTCTCTCTGGCTTTAGAAACACAAGGAGACCGGCCAACTTTTAAATATTCTGTTGGTCTTAGTTGTGTCACATAGGACCCAGTTACTCCACTCTAGCTGTTGCCAGGAATTAGACATACACAGGGAAAGAGAAGAGCAGGAACAAATCATTCCTGGGTGCCTTACCCGCGGAGAGCATTTCGTCTGTTCTTGGCTTCGCTGTTGGAGATTTGGAGCCTGGAAGAAACACAGTGAGTTTCAGCGCTTGTGGAGACAAAGAACAGGGCTTGTCTCCTACCTGCTGTGGCCCCTGCGGACTCCAGTTCATTTCAGCCCACCTTACACAGGGGACGTGGTGGGTACATGGGTGGAGACGGGAAGCTAGCCAGGCACATAATTACAGCCACTCGAAAGCAGGCTCTGAGACTCAGCTTTGTGTGCAGGAGGTCAACTAGGAAATGCTCTCATTAACCACACCTGTGAGGGAGTGAAGACAGCAGGATAAATGGAGGAAGAGGCTGGTCACAGAAAGACCTCAGGGATCTCCAGGGATGCTCTGCCCTGCGGCAGCTCTTCAGAGTTGTCCCCCCTTGGCCCCTGTTATTGGTCCTCCCACATCAACCATCTAGTTGTTGGATACTGGCTGTCTTTACCCCGCACGCCACTCACACACACTTCCCTCATACCAGGAAGGGTGGAGAGGGTCTCAGATAGGAGCTATTGGCCAACAACACTTCCAGCAACAGAGGGAAGAGGTTCCTCAGTGGATGTACCAGGGCAAACACCACAAAATAAAAGATGCATGTCAGCCATTAAGGAGCTTGCACTCTTACTGCGGGACCGTGTACATTAACCACAGTACAAGGCAATAGATTATTAAGTGTTAAGTGAATGGCACTGATTGTCTGTTTTACAGATGTGTGGAGAAATGACAGAAAGCTGGAAGTGGAATTATGGATTATTGGACCCAATCAGCTCCATTTCCAAGTGAGAACACTGTGATGTGAAAAATGGGGGGACATGTCCAAGCTTACATATCTGCCGAGGAGCCACCTAGGTTTCCTGATTCCCATTCCCATCCTCATTTTTCTCCTCAGTAAACCTCCCACTCCCTGCCTTTAGAAGTGGTTAGTTGTGACAGGACTGATCTTATGTAACTGTGACTAGATCTAGGTAAGGTAGAAAGCAGAACCCTCAAAACGGGTCCTCACCAGAAGAATTAAAGTAAAATGAATATCTTTGGTTTTAACCTAAAGAACTGTCAGTCAAGAAATGGGACTAGAAATGACTGCCCTCAGCTTACAAGTAATTTCACATTTTATCACTTGCCAGACTGTGGTCATGTGGGAGGCCGCCATCTCTCCTGAAGAAATGACCCGCCCCAGCTATGCTCATTTTGTGGAAATGAGAAATAGTTTTTGAATCATTTCCCAAAAAACACCAAAGAACATAAAAGTAGAAAAGCAGCGTCAAGACCAGACCACACTGGTGCTATCCGGCCTCTGCTGAGGTTATTTGGCAAACCATAACTGTAGTCTGTAGTAGTGCTCACTGTCTTCCAAATGACAGCATGGCTTGCTAAGGGTCTCCTTTTCTTCTAGAACTTTCCAGTTCATTTTTTTTTCCATCCATGTAAGGTACTTCTACAAATATGTGAGGTACATTGAGGGGGTAACAGAAAGGGCAGCTTAGATGACATAGGACCAAGTCATTATTAAAGATCTGAGTCTTTTGATAAGTAACTACCTGTTCATTCCTGAAGTCACTCATTCAACAGGTATTTGCCAGCACTTACTCTGTCCTAAGTGACCTTGTAAGAACTGAGGGCTTAGAGATGAGTAAGATATGGCCCCTTAGGAGCCAAGTTATCAGGAAACTTGATCTGGTAGACAAGACAGAGATGTGAATGTGAGTCAAGTGTAGTGCTACAAGGAAAACCAGAGCAGGGACGTGGAGGGTGGGATGGCGCTAGAGTTGTCTGTGCTACAAAGAGTCCATTTACCTTGTTTGATGTGAAGCATCATTTGCCCTGAGTCCCACCCGTTGTTTCGTTGTTCAGCCACTAAGTCATGTCCAGCTCTTTGAGACCCCATGGACTGCAGCATGCCAGGCTTCCCTGTCCTTCACTATCTCCCAGAGTTTGCTCAAGCTCATATCCATTGAATCAGTGAAGCCCTATTATTTGTTTATTCACTAAAAAACAGCTACTAGGGGATTTCCATGTGCCTAGTATAGCACTAGATACTTCAAGTACACCTACTTGAGTGACTTGTTAATAATGTTCTTAATAATGAAGGGTCTTGACTCGATGAACGTGAATCTGAGTGATCTCCGGGAGTTGTTGATGGACAGGGAGGCCTGATGTGCTGCGATTCATGGGGTTGCAAAGAGTTGGACACGACTGAGCGACTGAACTGAACTGAACTGAACTGAATGAAGGGGTTTGATGTATTAAAACATCTATTTTGTTGTGCTTTGCTTTCTGAAGCATACATATGTCGAGGGAACCCAAGCACCCCATCCATTCCATATCATGTCCTACGCAGACCTACTCAAGTAGACTGGAGCTTCGCTTCTTCCTAACTCCAGGTCTCTGTATTTCTTTTTCAGCACCTCTGCCCTTTGACTCTTCTGAACTGGGACACTCTCCTAGTTCTTTGCGCCTGAGTCATGCTAGTAGTTCTTCTACTCTTAGCTCACTTCCCTAGAACCTGAGTTTCTTCACACACTCTTGAAACAAAAATATCCTATCCTGTACAGTGTTTCTCTCCAGCCCTCCACCGTGGCTTTTTTCAGTTACCCTAGCCCCTTCAGGGAGAAGGCAATGGCAACCCACTCCAGTACTCTTGCCTGGAAAATCCCATGGACAGAGGAGCCTGGTAGGCTGCAGTCCATGGGGTTATGAAGAGTTGGACACTTATTGAGCGACTTCACTTTCACTTTTCACTTTCATGCACTGGAGAAGGAAATGGCAACCCACTCCAGTGTTCTTGCCTGGAGAATCCCCGGAACAGCGAAGCCTGGTGGGCTGCCGTCTATGGGGTCACACAGAGTCAGACACGACTGAAGCGACTTAGCAGCAGCAGCAGCAGCCCCTTCAGTGTCTCTGCAGAGAGCATGGGCACACTCACACACATCTCTTACACTTTGGTATTTCTCCATTCTTAAATGGTTCATTATCCAGCCCAAAGCCCAACACAAAACTAAGCTGTATTGTGGGGATTTGCGGGGGGAGAGACTAGGGTGAGGTTGCCTCACGAACTCAGTGATGATCGAGGTCATCACTAGTCTCTGTGGAGATGGATGTCTCCAAACTTTTGCACTGGTAGGTGCTCCTCACTTCTCTTCCAACCTCCTCTGAAGTCTCAGGCCGTCCCTCCTGGTTTCTTATTGGCCCATCCACCCTGCTGCTATATACCTTACTACCTTTCTCCCTCCAGAAAATCTCCCTTCACCAACCTGTAATTGACCACTGCTCTTTACCCTCTCCGGCTGCTTCCTAGGAGGCCCTGGAGCCTGTCGACAGCTTAAGGTCTCACTCTCACATTGCTCATCCATGATGGATCTTGCACTATCACTTGACACATTTTTATCAGCCATCAGAGGTCAAAACTTCTCCAGCACAGAAACAATGGCAGAAGGGGTGGGAGGGCATGCAGAGTAAAAGTAATCATTGTAGGACACACTCAATTCAGTGGCAAGCAGAGTCCTGTTTGGCAAAGCCACAACTGCAGGGTACACTGCTGAGCGCTAATAAAAGGGCTCTGCTGAACCTGCACAAGGAGTATGGAGAATGCATGTATCTTCCCAGTGTGGTGTGAGGGATATAGTTCTTGAGGAAACACTTCAGAGACAAACAGTGTGACACGGACGCAGATCCAATCAGTTTAGTTCAGTCCAGCCCCTCAGTCGTGTCTGACTGTTTGCAACCCCATGAACTGCAGCGCGCCAGGCCTCCCTGTCCATCACCAACTCTTGGAATCCACGCAAACTCATGTCCATCGAGTCAGTGATGCCATCCAGCTATCTCATCCTCTGTCTTCCCCTTCTCCTCCTGCCCCCAATCCCTCCTAGGTGTGCTAGACAATGGCAAATGTGTACAGGTGTGAGATTCAGAACCCTCAGTACTTACTGTGGGTTTTTTCTCTGAATGTGATCTCTGGACCCACTGCCCTGTTTTCTTTCTTTTTTTTCCCCCTCTTTTCTTTCTTTCTTTTCTTTTT
The DNA here is from genome assembly GCF_042477335.2 of Ovis canadensis. Taxonomy (NCBI): domain Eukaryota; kingdom Metazoa; phylum Chordata; class Mammalia; order Artiodactyla; family Bovidae; genus Ovis; species Ovis canadensis. The sequence goes on along the minus strand of NC_091251.1, from coordinate 58,191,692 downwards.
AAAGAGATCTTTACACTTTCAACTTTAAAATAGGGTAGGACACATACCGGGCTTCCCCAGTGGCTCAGATGGTCCAGAATCTGCCTGTAATGCAGGGAACCTGGGTATGATCCCTGGTTCAGAAAGACTACCTGGAGAAGGGAATGGCTACCCACTTCAGTTTTCTTGCCTGGAAAAGTCCATGGACAGGGGAATTTGGTGGGCTACAGTCCAAGGGTTCGCAAAGAGTCAGACATGACTGAGCTACTAACACTTTCACTTCATTTTAGGACACGTATCATGTCGATCTAAGTTACTATATGAAAAGGCTGCTAAGGCACTGGACACTGCATCATTTTCTCCTGGGATGCTTTTAAAGGAAGAAACAGCAAATCTGAATCTCTTGGAGCAGGGCATAGGCATTTGAGTGAGAAGCCTACTGAGTCTAAGTTTGGACAAGAGATAGCCGCTCGTTTTAGAGAAATGCCCAATGCTTGAACGTCCTCCCTTTCTCTGGCCTCGAAGCCACACATTAGTTCTCTGCTGGCTCTTATCTGCAATTCTGGAAATATTCATCTCCCTGGAGCTTTCCTCTCCAGAGAGGATTGTTTTCATCTTTCTAGCATTCTATAAAGGGAATAATTCTATAATTAATTTCATATTGAGTGAGAATATTCTTTCTATAGATATGTTGGGCTGTCTAGTGCATATGGGAGACATTCCCAGTAGATTATATTTATAATGTTATATAACTGCAGAACACCCCCCACCCAAGTGAAAGATCTGTTCCTCTCAAATGGATCTAGACTTTTTAAACCCTAAAAACAAAGATTTTGAAGCTACAGGTTTTTAATTTTCACTTGAATGGAACTGAGACAGATTTGGAAACTTCTTAGTGCTAATTCTTGGGGTCATGTATTTCCATGAACTTGGTTGTAAATTTTCCAGTTCACAATGAATTCGAAGATCTTGTGAATCCATTCAGGTAAAGAAGGTGCTTGTCACCACCCAGTACTGCTAGAATACTCCCATTTTATAGCCCTTAATGAATCACTGATATAGGCAACAATCATCAATGATGAAACACCTTGATAAAAGGCTTGTGGGAAATTTATGAAAATATCCGGATGGCACCTACTGAACCCACTGGTCAATCTCAGTTTCACTGAAATCTGGACAGCTGACCATTACGTGTCCCCTCGTGTGGTGAGGTATGAGACCTGCAGCGTGTGTGTTTAGTCACTCAGTCACGTCTGACTCTTTGCAAACCTATGGACTGGAGCTTGCCAGGCACCTCTGTCCTTGCAATTTCCCAGGTAAGAATACTAGGGTTGGTTGCCATTTCATCCTCCAGGAGATCTTCCCAACCCAGGGAATGAACCTGAGTCTCTCGTGTCTCCTGAATTGCAGGAGATATGCAGTACCAGCCGTGAAATCTGCTTGCCCCAAATTTCAATCAGAACCTCATTAAGTTGAGAGAAACAACTTCCAATTTACAAGGAATAGGGAGATAGAGGATGAAGTAAGCAACAGCATAAAGGAGAACAGGTAGATCCAGAGTGTGAAACATTCTACAGGATGGAAAACAGTTGTCTTCAAGTCAGCACCCCCAGAAAAATAAGGATGGGTTACTTTAGATGTCAAGATGAAAGGAGGCATAACAAACACAGAGAATAAATCTAGTGTTTGTCATTTTAACAATTAGGGTGGGACTTCCCGGTGGTCCAGCGGGTAAGACTCCTCGCTCCCAATGCAGGGGGCGCAGTTTGATCCCTGGTCAGGGAACTAGATCCCACACACCGCAACTAAGAGACCCTTCCTGCCACAGCAAAGATCATGAGTGCTGCAAGACCTGGCACAGGCAAGAAGATGGAAAATTATTTATTGATTGATTTTAAACTTGTAATTTTGTTAGAGTATAGCAGGTCAACAATGTTATGACAGTGTCAGGTGAACAGTGAGGGACTCAGCCAATCATATACATGTATCTATTATCCCCCAAACTCCCCCCCATCCAGGCTGCCACATAACATTGAGCAGTGTTCCATGTGCTATACACTGGGTCCTGTTAATTAAGTAAATATTTAAAAACAATAAAGACAATTGGGGAAGCCTGAGTATAGGCTGGGCACTAAATGATACCAAGGAATTAATTTTATTATGTGGGATAATGGCATTGTACTTATACAAGAAAATGTTCATAGGATTTAGAGAGTAGAAGGTACTTAGGGAACAGAGATGAAATGACACAATGTATGAGATTTGTTATAAAATATACACATACAAGTAAAAAATAGACAAAGCAAATGGTAATCCCTTGAGATGGTTGAAATTAGATGTGGCAGTACATGGGGTTCATTACATAATGCTCTCTACTTTTGGTAGATGTTCCAAGATTTTCATAATACCGGGTTTAAAAAAATTCTACCAATAAATAATAACAAAGAAAGCAAGTCACAGAACAGTATACTACAATTAGTGGGGAAAAGGGAAAATATGTTTATGTTTGTATAGCCTGAAAGGATACCGCAGTAACTGGTAAAATGATTGCCTCTGAAGAGAGGAACTAGGAGACAAGGATGGAAGGAAGGCTATTCAAATAGTAAAAAATATTAATTAATTAATTTATTTATTTGGCTGCGCTGGGTCCTAGTTGTGGCATGTAGGATCTTTAGTTTTGGCATGTGGGATCTAGTTTCCGGACAGGCATCAAACTCAGGTTCCCTGCATTGGGAGCTTGAAGTAATTTTAGCCACTCGACCACCAGGGAAGTTCCTCAAATAATTTTTAAAAGAGAAGATCCTAGGTGACACAGTGGTAAAGAAGCAGTTGCTAATGCAGGAGACACGGGTTTGATGCCTGGGTCAGGAAAATCCCCTGGAGGAGGAAATGGCAACCCACTCCAGTATTCTTGCCTGGAAAATTCCTTGGACAGGGGAGCCTGGAGGTCCACAGTACATGGTGTTGCAAAGAATTGGACATGACTGAGCACAGCACACAGCACAGCATATGCAATGTTGCAAAAGGAGAAAAATTCATTTTTACAGACTTGGCCCTCATTAGCTTAGTTTAGAATATTTGTTTGCTTCCCTGGTAGCTCAGATGGTAAAGCGTCTGCCTACAATGTGGGAGACTCAGTGCCCTAGTCATTTATTGGTTGTAAATTGGGTATCTGTGGGCCACATTCAGCTGAAGGAGTTAATTTATCTAAATCATGGTAGAGAAATTTATTTAATAAACATATATTCAGTGCCTGCTGCTATGGGCACTGGGTCTCAGGAGATAAAAAGATGAGTCAGACACTTGTCATCATCAAATTGATAGTGTTTAACATAATTTCACTAATGCTTTATTTTTAATTTTAGGCATAAAAGAAGGAACCTCTGAATAACTGTTATTTAATTTTGACTGTCTTTATGGTTAATTAAGAATTCTATTTAGCTGTGCCAAGTGATATGGATAATGAAGAAAGAGATATATCAGTATGATTGAAGCCCAGTGAATGCAGAAAGTTTCTGTCGGAAACTTTGTACTCAACTACTTTCCCGTGTGGCTCAGCTGGTAAAGAATCCGCCTACAATGTGGGAGACCTGGGTTTGATCCTTGGGTTGGGAAGATCCCCTGGAGAAGGGAAAGGCTATCCACTTCAGTAATTTGGCCTGGAGAATTCCATGAACTCTATAGTCCATGGGGTTGCAAAGAATCGGACATGACTGAGTGACTTTCGCTCACTCACTATAACAACTAGGATTATTAATAAAAGTTAGAATGGCATGGAGAAGAATTAGAGAGGTAAATGATATTAAAGTACTGTTTCATCCCATTGATTATTGTAAAGAGCCCTATATTTCCATGGTGGCCTTGTGGTTCTGACCCACATATTAATACATTTAAAAAATTAAAATCTTTTAATTTCACAGGAGACCAAAATGATGTTTTTGCATATATTCTGATATGAAGGAAGATGAAATGTTATCCCTTTGTTTCTATTTTACCTTTGGGTAGAAAAAATTAAGCTAATTGAGTTGATGCTGGAGGTTTTTTTTTTTAAATTTTAGTATTATTCATATTGCACTGGGGAAATACTTAAAGAATAATGTTAAGAGCTGATGCATTACAAATCATTGGAATGGATATTTCCTTCTCTTTTTAGCTCTCTTCTGACTCACTAACCTAACCCTGCACATATTTGTGTATAATGCCAGCTTTACAGTCTTTGCAAAGGTGGTTATAATGCTGAAAATTCCAAGTTTATATAATGCTGAAAGTTTGATAAAACTCAATGGAATCACCTTTGAGGCAAAGTAAGAACAATTAAATCTTCTTAACCTGAGGAAGCTTCAGGAGATGGATCTGGTTGGCAGGTAGTAAAAATATATTCAAAACGGTGAGACAAATGACATATGTGCCAGTCCATTAGCACTCCTGCATTGTAGTTGATCGCTAAGATTTAAATGAACACATAATGATCCCAAGCTGATAGCCTAAGGTGTCTATTTTGAGCTGCTCTGGACAACAGAACATTGGGCTACAAGGACTACAGCTAAGCCTTTGTGCCTAGGATTGGTAGGAAAAACCATCATTTTTGATGCATTCTAAAAGCTTATTTAACTTATATGCAGAGTACATCATGAGAAACACTGGGCTGGAAGAAGCACAAGATGGAATCAAGACTGCAGGGAGAAATATCAATAACCTCAGATATGCAGATGACACCACCTTTATGGCAGAAAGTGAAGAGGAACTAAAAAGCCTCTTGATGAAAGTGAAAGAGGAGAGTGAAAAAGTTGGCTTCAAGCTCAACATTCAGAAAACAAAGATCATGGCATCTGGTCCCATCACTTCATGGGAAAGAGATGGGGAAACAGAGGAAACAGTGTCAGACTTTATTTTTTTGGGCTCCAAAATCACTGCAGATGATGATTGCAGCCATGAAATTAAAAGACCCTTACTCCTTGGAAGGAAAGTTATAACCAACCTAGATAGTATATTGAAAAGCAGAGAGATTACCTTGCCAACAAAGGTCCGTCTAGTCAAGGCTATGGTTTTTCCAGTAGTCATATATGGATGTGAGAGTTGGACTGTGAAGAAAGCTGAGCGCTGAAGAATTGATGCTTTTGAACTGTGGTGTTGGAGAAGACTCTTGAGAGTCCCTTGGACTGCAAGGAGATCCAACCAGTCCATTCTAAAGGAGATCAGTCCTGGGTGTTCATTGGAAGGACTGATGCTAAAGCTGAAACTCTAATACTTTGGCCACCTCATGCGAAGAGTTGACTCATTGGAAAAGACTCTGATGCTGGGGAGGATTGGGGGCAGGAGAAGGGGATGACAGAGGATGAGATGGCTGGATGGCATCACGGACTCGATGCACATGAGTTTGGGTGAACTCCGGGAGTTGGTGATGAACAGGGAGGCCTGGCGTGCTGCAGTTTATGGGGATGCATAGAGTTAGACATGACTGAGTGACTGAACTGAACTGAAATGAAACCTTAAGAGCTTGTCACTCTGAATGAAAGTGAAAGTCACTCAGTCAGCCATGTCTGACTCTTTGCAACCCTGTGGACTCTACAGTCCATGGAATACTCCAGGCCAGAATACTGGAGTGGGTAGCCTTTCCTTTCTCCAGGGGATCTTCCCAACCCAGGGATCAAACCCAGGTCTCCCACATTGCAGGTGGATTCTTTACCAGCTGAGCCACAAGGGAAGCCCAAGTATACTGGAGTGGGTAGCCTATCCCTGAGCCACCAGTGAAGCCCCCCAGAAAGGCAAGGACTATATTATATTCCGTTGGATTCTGCGCAGCTGGGAGGGAGAGTGTTTTGCTCATAATAGGTCTTGGCACTAATCCAATAAATATTTGTTAAATCTATTTAAAGAAATAGGCAAGCAACAATTGTGTTGGATATATTTATTTTGTCTTTGACGTAGACCCAAAGCCAGCACTTACCTCTCTGAAGAAACATTAAAAATATCTAATTTCTACCTACATTTACTCTATTTCAGTTCATCACTTTCAATTATGTAATAAAAAACAATCAATGACTTAGCCATGATTTAATCATCTTATTTGTTTAGAACAAGTCTATTTCATTTGAAGTTGATTTAGAATAATATTCCCTACATGAACATAAATACATGGTTTTAAAATTAAAGTTGGTTTGATGCCTAAACAAAATTTTTGGCACCTATAAGTAAATACATCTCTACAGCCAAAGAAACCATTGCTTTTCAAAAAATTTATTTAGTTTTGGCTGCACTGGGTCTTCGTTTCTGCACGTGGACTTTCTCCAGATGTGGTGAGTAGGGGATACTCTCTAGTTTCAGTGGGTGGGATTCTCATTGCAGTGGCTTCTCTTGTTGCCGAATGTGGATTCTAGGCATGCTTGGGCTTCAGTAGTTGTGGCACTTGGGCTTAGTTGCTTAGCAGCATGTAGGACCTTCCTAGACCAGGGATCAAACTTGTGCCCCCTGCACTGGCAGTCAGATTCTAAACCACTGCACCGCTAAAGAAGTAATTCTCTTTCAATTAACTATGATCACAGATTAAAATAAAAAAAATTTTTTTTTCAGTTTAAAAGTCTTTCTACAGTACCTTGGTATTAGAGAACATTTCATGAAAATATGTTTATACATATACCATTTAAAAAATCCCAAATGACCAGAAAGACTTATAAGGTTAGATATTTAATAGTAAAGGACTTTTGATAATCCACACTAAAAATATTTAAAAATGTTTTTAGCCACAGTATCATAACCCCAAACAAGTCTTCTCAACTCAGTTATCAAGCAACCAAAAGGGAAACATTTTGTCTCACATAATGCTGATATTAACCATGTGATTTGGATTAAAGATAAATCCAATTTAACATCATAATTACTGGAATTAGACTGCATGTTCTTCAGAGATACTTAAAGAACCTGCAGTGGTGTGTTTTATACATCATAGGAAAACAAAATAAATCTCAAGCATCTCCTGTGTTGGGTATAATAATAACAATTGTTTCCTGAATCCATGTGAATGATTTCCTTGTCTTAAAAAAGACATTTAAATCTGCATCCTCCACTCCACACTAAATGTCAGGAATAAGGTGAGGCTCTATCCATGGAGATAGCTACAAAGCTAAAATATACTAATTCTGCATAATGTCAAAAATCTGCCCTTCAAATAAAATGAAAGTAACTTATCAATTATATGCTGTACTGAAACTCAGATAATATTCTCTCTATAATTATTAGGTAGTAATCTCTCCTAGATCTTAAAATTATAGAGCAGATGGAAAGATTTCTATAAACCTAAAAGTGTCAAATGATAATAAATAGAAGCTCAAGCATCCCATTTCCATCTCTGGTTCTGAACAACAGGCTATTTTCAGAAAACATGGTTCCCCTGTCCACCCTGTTCCTTGGAGTGGGTAAGGCAAATCTGAAAATATCATGAACTGTTGGTGTATTGTATTGAGGAAATTCCAGAAGATATAGCACAAAATATGAACAAAAGTATTAACAAAAGTAGAACAAAATATTTGGTGGAATTTCTTTTTGCTTTTCAACATGGACACAATTGAGTTTTCTCAGGTATATGTGCAGATACGAAGGCAATGGCAACCCACTCCAGTACTCTTGCCTGGAAAATCTCATGGACAGAGGAGCCTGGAAGGCTGTGGTCCATGGGATTGCTGAGGGTAGGACAGAACTGAGCTACTTCACTTTCACTTTTCACTTTCATGCATTGGAGAAGGAAATGGCAACCCACTCCAGTGTTCTTGCCTGGAGAATCCCAGGGACAGGGGAGCCTGGTGGGCTGCCGTCTATGGGGTCGCACAGAGTCGGTTGCGACTGAAGTGACTTAGCAGCATGTGCAGATAGGAAGTTAAGAGGTTATGGCTAACAGGGCAATGGGTGAATAGATCAATTTCTTAGAGTTTCTGTAGCACCAAGCAAGTATGGTTTGGTTTTTATAGCTCTCAGTTCAGTTCAGTTCAGTCATTCAGTCGTGTCTGACTCTCTGTGACCCTGTGGACTGCAGCACACCAGGTTTCCCTGTCCATCACCAACTCCTGGAGCTTGCTGAAATTCATGTCCATGGAGTTGGTGATGTCATCCAACCATCTCATCCTTTGTCGTCCCCTTCTCCTCCTACCTTCAATCTTTGCCAGCATCAGGGTCTTTTCCAATGAGTCAGTTCTTTCTTTGAAAGTTTTTTTCAGCTGGCCAAATAATTGGAGCTTCAGCTTTGGCAACAGTCCTTCCAATGAATATTCAGGGTTGATTTCCTTTATGATAGACTGGTTTGATCTCCTTGCTGTCCAAAGGATTCTCAAGAGTCTTCACCAACATCATAGTTCAAAAGCATCAATTCTTTGGTGTTCAGCTTTCTTTATGGTCCAACTCTCACATCCATACATGACTACTAGAAAATCATAGCTTTGACTAGATGGACCTTTGTTGGCAAAGTAATGTCTCTGCTTTTTAATATGCTATCTAGCTAGTGAAAAAAATAAATTTTAGTTCCAGATATATTTGTAATTGACTCAGAAGCTATCTCTTTGATTTAGTTCCCCCAATATCATACTTTTTAGTCACACAAAATGTGCATTTTTTTCAGTTTCTAATGATCAGCTTGGCAGGAACTGGGACAATATGGTAGTGGTGGTGGTTTAGTCGCTAAGTCATGTCTTACTCTTGTGACCCCATGGATTGTAGCCAGCCAGGCTTCTCTGTCCATAGGATTCTCCAGGCAAGAGTACTGGAGTGAGTTACCATTTCCTTCTCCATGGGACAATATGAAGACTTGGTAAATTGCTTAATGGAATGAGTTTTATCACAAGCTCTAGACTCTAAGATAAATTGCCACCATGTTTTCCTCTGCTGGATGGAGACAGAGTTCAAGAATGTGAACTTGTTAGATTAGGTTTTTTGCTGGTCTACAATGAATTATGATCACTGTAACTAGTAAAGAGAGGGACTAATAATAGCTGACTCTATAGAAATAGTTTAGAAATAACTATCTTTTAAGGACATAGAACAACAGACTGGTTCCAAATAGGAAAAGGAGTACGTCAAGGCTATATATTGTCACCCTGCTTATTTAACTTACATGCGGAGTACATCATGAGAAATGCTGGGCTGGATGAAGCACAGCTGGAATCAAGATTGCTGGGAGAAATATAAATAACCTCAGATATGCAGATGATACCGCCCTTATGGCAGAAAGTGAAAAAGAACTAAAGAGCCTCTTGATGAAAGTGAAAGAGGAGAATGACAAAGTTGACTTAAAGCTCAACATTCAGAAAACTAAGATCATGGCATCTGGTCCCATCTCTTCATGGCAAATGGATGGGGAAACAGTGGAAACAGTGGCTGACTTTATTTTGGGGGACTCCAAAATCACTGCAGATGGTGATTGCAGCCATGAAATTAAAAGACACTTACTCCTTGGAAGGAAAGTTATGACCAACCTAGACAGCATATTAAAAAGCAGAGACATTACTTTGTCAACAAAGGTCCATCTAGTCAAGGCTATGGTTTTTCCAGTAGTCATGTATGGATGTGAGAGTTGGACTATAAAGAAAGCTGAGCACTGAAGAATGGATGCTTTTGAACTGTGGTGTTAGAGAAGACTCTTGAGAGTCCCTTGGGCTGCAAGGAGATCCAACCAGTCCATCCTAAAGGGGATCAGTCCTGGGTGATCATTGGAAGGACTGATGTTGAAGCTGAAACTCCAATATTTTGGTCACCTGATGTGAACAGCTGACTCATTTGAAAAGACCCTGATGTTGGGAAAGACTGAAGGCAGGAGGAGAAGGGGACGACAGAGGATGAGATGGTTAGATGGCATCACAGACTCAATGGACATGAGTGTGGGTAAACTCCGGGTGTTGGTGATGGACAGGGAGGCCTGGTGTGCTGAGGTTCATGGGGTCTCAAAGAGTTGGACACGACTGAGTGACTGAACTGAAGGTCTACAGAAGGTGTCTCAATTTCAGAGCAGTTACTGTAGGTTACCGGTAAAATCTATTTTACTTTTATTTGGAAAACTGTTTAAAAACAATTAGCCATTGAATGGATAGAGTTGGTTTTTCAAAAGAAACAATAAATGGCTTTGAGGTTATTAAGATAGGTTAGAGAAACTGAGACATCATAAAAATAGGTACAGTGTTCAAAGTCAGTTGGTTAGAAGCCCAGACTAAAGCAAAGAATTCTAGGACTGATGTTCTCACTGGGGGAAAGCGTCTGATTGATCTGAGAGCCACAAAATAGGCTAACTGAACACATAATGCACAGATACTCAGACACCTGCACCTCTCTCCTCTGAATGTCTCAGACTTAGCTGTTTTGAAACGAGTGAAATTACTGGACTAAACCAATGCTATATATAACTCTACAAGATGTTGGTATCCCAGGATTGCACTGATAGTCTAGCAGAAGAGATGACTCTTCAAATATCTCAGGAACTAGTCAAGTAGACAGTGAACAAATATGCTGTTTTCATGGAACAAGTATTTATTGTGTATCTACGAAGTGTCACGCCCTTTTAGGTACAGAAGTACAAGAAAGAACTTTGCTATTACTTTCTAAAATTCAACAGCTTCTCACTGGCAGGAGAGGGAGAACATGGGATATTTTGAGAATGGTGAATTAAATAATGGAAAATCTTTAAATCCAAGTTGGGGAAAAATCTAATTTTGAGACGTTTGACAAGAAGTCATTGGGACCCATGAACTAACAACTAAGCAGAAGAGAAAAATGGCTTTAGTTGTAGTCAATTTTTCTTTGTCTTGGAAGAGCCTCTTACACAAACCTGTCATTTGAGCTATAAAAATATGGTCTGTAAACCAAGGGACAATTTAGGTGGCATTAATTTAATGACCTTATTACCAATCTCTTACAAAAATCAATAAACATTTACTTTTTTAACCATCCCCTGAGGTGGCTTCTTGCCACCACCAGTTATTGTTAGACTGGGGAATGTTTAAAATTTAAAGTGTGGTGAACAGAACCATTTTTTCCTGTGCAATTAGAAACTGTGCAGTGTAACTCTGAGAACTTTCTAAAATAGCCAGTTCATTGGTTCTCTAACTGTGCTTTTTGATTTATAAAGTGTATTCTCTGAAATAAGTTACAAAGCTGTTCTCTGTTATAAACATGTGGTCATAGTAAAGTCAAGTCCATCAGCCCTGACAAGAACATGCTTTTTTTTCCTTATAGAGTATCCAGCCTTATCCAGTGTCTCAGTAGACTTCATCAAGACAGATCAATTTACATAATCTCCAATTCATAAGGGCAGAAGTTTCATGCTCTGAGAAACACTAAAAAGTTGCAGTAGTTTCAGTTAGGAGTAATTAAAGAGATTTGCTACCTGTTTTTTGGGAAAAGGAGTTAATCCTGGTTATTTTATATTGGGATGGAGAAAAATGCAAGGTCTTTTCTTATTGAAAACGTTTGTAATTACAAAAGTTATGTGTGTCCCTTGGAGAAGGAAATAACAACCCACTCCAGTACTCATGCCTGGAAAATCCCATGGACCGAGGATCCTGGTAGGCTACAATGGGGTCGCAAAGAGTTGGACACGACTGAGCGACTTCACTTTCACGTGTCCCTTACAGAAAAATCACAAACTAGAACTAAGCAGACAAAGAAAAACCATCCACAACTCCAATTACCGAGCCCTAGTTAACATCTTGGTTTCTGCGTCCAGTCTTTTCTACCTCTCCACATACCAATTTTCAAAAATGACACCATATAGTACATAGTGTTTTGTGATGTCTCCTGACCTCCAAAACTTCTCATTGTTTCAGGTCACCCTACATTTCCTAATGGCTGTGTAAATTGCAAAGGTATATCATTGACTTTAAGGGCACAGCAGGCAGGAGAAAAATTTCTTCTGCTGAATTTAATAGATTACGCCCCCTCATCCCTAAAAGCCGTTCTCTAAATCCCTAAATGACCTCTGACCTGGTGGGTTTTGGTGTCGGCGTGTGCAACACTTACAGACAGGGACAATCCTGCTTGGGGTTCCCACCGACAGCATCGCAATAGGACCCCAGAGCCCACCAGGTTCCGTGTGTCGGAACCTCACCTCGCTTCCCCTCCGCGGCGGGCCAGCGGTTTGGGGAAGCGCTCTGCGGACCCAGGGATCTCATTCCCCAAGACGGTGCATTCCCTCTCTCTTTACACAGTAGACCCGAGTTCTGCGACAGTTCTGCCGGCGCCTCCCTTTGCCCCCGAAACCTCCCAGCACCGGACGGCTAGCTAGAGACCCAAGAGATGCCCGGTGGAGCCCGTGCCGCCCAACCTCGGTGCCGCGCTGCGCGGCGGCCGAACCCGAGCCGCGCGGGGCCGCGCCGTCCCCGAGTGATGACGCGCTTCCTGCCCTCCCGGCGCTCCCGGGCCGTGCGCTCGCGCTCGCCCTCGGCTCTTGTTCCGCGCCTGGAGCCAGCGGCGGCGGCAGCGGCTGGGGCGGCTGCGGGAGCCGAGCGGTCGCTGGGCGCGCTGGGGGACGCCGGCTGCACTCCGAGGCAGGCGCTCTGCAATGAGACAGTAAATGCATCCCCCGGTAAGGCGCACGGCTCACTCGGGTTTTCCTCTTCCTCCAGCTGCATGCACGTTGCATGAATTTCTCGTGTCTTTTCCCTCCCCTTTACAGAAGGAAAATGTGGGTGGTTTTCCCCTTCCTTTTGCATCTCGTGAGTGATGCCAATGCAGAAAAAAACCTCGCAAAGCTCCCAGATTTGATGTTCTAGGGAGCTTTATGCAGGAAAATAAAAATAAAATGAAATTAATGCACCTGTCTATTGCACATGTATGTTTCACTGCACTGGACCCGAGCGCGGCGGTTTGCAAACAGCCTCACAGCCCGCTCCCGAGAGCGGATTCCTAGCCGTGGGCAGCTGGTCCCCTGCGGGGCTCCCCCTGGGTTTCCGGTAACTGGGCTTTGAAAAGCGGCCCCGCCTGCCTGGAGTGTCCCCTCGGCCCCGGTCGGGCCCCCGCGCCGGGAGAGTTGGCGCGGGCGGAGCAGCTTCTTTCCAGCACTGGTCGCCCCGACTCCAGCGCCACTTTGCAAACAAGTCTCCGGCCGGGCTCCGGGCAAAGAGAGCCGGCCGGTGCGGAGATCCTTTCCCAGTCCCGGACTCTCCGACCTGCCGATTCCACGATTCTGTTTTACTTGGCAATCTCGCCACTAGCAAACTGCTTGAAGCTGGGGGACCAAGAGCGAGGGGAGGATTGGGATTCAGTGCCGCCGCTGGCCTCGCGCTGGACCAGGGGCGCCCTCTCCTTCCTTCGCTCCAGGAGCTGAAATTTCGCCCCCGTCGGGAGTCGGGGGTCCCGGACACCGGCATTTCGGGATTCCCCAAGGGGACCGAGGAGCGACGTTCGAGGGCGCCATATTTTCAGTGGGTCTTGGCTACCGAGGGGAGTGGGCGAACCGCTGGTGGGCCGGGGGGAGAGCGCGGCGCCCCGGCAGGAGAGGCTGGAGCGGTTTTCCTCGGGAAAGTTTGTGCGCCCAGGCCGGCACGGAGGCGGCTCCACAGGGCGCGCACCGCGCCTGTCCCCGCAAGGGCGCGCGGGCTGCAGCGCGTCGCCAGGCCGGCCCGCCGGGGTTGAGGGCCGAGAGCTGCCGTCAGAGACTGCGCGCTCTGCTCGCCTCGTTCCACGGTCCCGCCGAGACGCCGCGGTCGGGCTCCGAGGCGCAAGGAACACGCCCCTCTCCTGCGGCCGCGGCCGCCGGGGCGCTCTGCTGGAGCCGTGCGCTTGACCGCTTTCCCCGACCGGGCGCCGGTGCGGGCCGTCTTGGCGGCGCCAGGACCCTCCTGGGTGCCCATCAGAGCGCGGGAGCTCACTCCCAGCGTAGAGGAGGAGCCCCGGTTATCGTCCGTGGTTTGCGGTGACCCCGTGGCGGAAGACCAGCTCGAGCCTCCTCTCGCCTCTCTGGCTGCGGCCGCGACAGCAGCAGCGCCCGCGGCTACGTGCTCGGCTCTCGCCGCGGTGCTAGCTGGCGGAGGCGAGGTCAGGGGGACATTTCCAGAAGTTGGGGTTTCAGGGGGATGCGTGGGGAAACTTGGGTTTTTGCTGCCCGTGAAGAACCCAGGTGACTTGGGAAAAGGAGATTGATTCAGAATGCCTGTTTCGTGGTGAAAACTAACCTCTTGCTATTTCTAGAAGATGAGAGGGGAATGAGCGGAAGTGTTGGTGTTGTACGAGACGCATTTAAAGACGCGAGAGTAGGGGGGTGTTCTGGAGAACTGGACCCCCAGATATAATAAATTACAAGCAGCTCGGTGCTCTAAATACTACTGAACTTTGGCTTCTGATAGAACCCGGGGTGCTGAGTGGTGACATTCGTCAGGTTGAGCGCTATTCTTTCTTCAGAGCTTGGAGTTGGCGACTTCTCGGGAGGGGGGCGGTGGGGAAATCTTTACTTTTGAGATAGACTGTGATCTCTGCTTTGTGAAGGGGCAGGGGAAGGGCGAGTTGGCTGACTTACAGTTCACTGGCAGGAACGTGCCAGCCTTTTTCCTTGGCGAGAGAAATGATGCCATAGTATTGAGGTCATGTCAGCACTTTGGGGCTTCATCATTGGAAAGGCTTCAAGGGATCACTGAGAGCATGTGGGGGAGGGGGGAGGCTTTCATCTCAGAGATGTGCCCTGTGATGTCAGGATTTAGGCTGCCCTTACGTCTGTCCGCTTCAATAAATACTTATCCAGTGAGAATGTCAGGCATTGAATTTCCAACATTTTATCTTCCTTGTTGGCTGATTTGGGGTATCTATGCAAAAACCGGAAGGGGCCGTGGATGTGACAAGGCACATGACCTTGAGAGATGCGGGATACCTGCAGAAATGCTAATTTTGTTTTCACTGAGCCCTAGAACTGTGGAGAACAACCTGAGCCTAAGATACATTTTTCTAGAATTAGCGTAATTAATTTAGGAGAGAATCAAATTAGTTGCTGAAAGCCTCCATCCCTTTTGTAAACTTCCCAGTCTTAGAAGTGGTATCTTGAATCGGAAAGCACAGGGCTCCTCAGATTGGGGAAGTCCTTGGATTCTCTCTGCCTTTGTGCCCACTCAGGTCATCAAGGAGTACTGAAGAATTATTAGAGTTTCTGTTTTTGGCATTGATGTGCTTTTACCTCCAAAGGGAAAGTGCACTTTTAAAACTTGGCCCTGTTCATTGAGGTATTGGGAATATTCTTTATAGGCATAGGTTTATTTATATGGGTTTTGAATTCACCTACTGTTAAATCTACTTGTTTGGGGATTTTCAAACAGTATTCCCTAAAGTATTTTTAAGCAAAGTCAGGTTTTAGAGGCGTGTGTGTGTTATTTGCTTTAGTCTAGTTTCTTTTATTTGGAGAAGGAAATGGCAACCCACTCCAGTGTTCTTGCCTGGAGAATCCCAGGGACAGAGGAGCCTGGTGGGCTCCTCATAATAAAAATCTAAAAGAAGTGTTCTCAATAAAGCTAAAATTAAAAATTAAAAAAGTTTCATTATAAACCCTTGTATCTTCATTCCTAAATTTACTACCTCAATATTTGTTTTTTTTTATGCCTCTCTTAACAAAGGGTTACAAATTGTGCTTTGTTGCCTCTTGCCTGATTCTTATTATAACTTCTTGGCTTGATCAAAGTTCCTGCAATATTTTCCTATTAAGATTTTATAACTTCAAGAGGTTAGAAATGCCTATTCGTTTTGGAAAATTGCCTGTCAAGTAACTGTGTGGTGTGTGTGTTGTGGTGTGTGTGTGTGGCATGCCCAGACTCTTGGGACAGTGTCTAAAACTTGTGATATCTGACATTACTACTCCAGAACTTTTGAGTCATAGTGTTTTCTTGGAGGTTTTGAGGTGGTGAATTAGCCAATACAGGAAGTACTAAAAAAGAGTTAAGTAATTCAAAGTTATTTTTATGGGTTAAAAAAAAAATTAAAGACAAGAAGGAAAACTTAATAAGCAGGACCAGAATTACAGCTTAACATATACCCAAATGGTGCCTTTTTAATTACAGTACTTTCCCCCAGAACTTTTTAATCCTATTACTCTTATATTTAATAAGGAGACTAGTTAAAATATAAGCCAAACAGAACTATTACAAATAATGGGGATAAATGCTGGGTATAACCAGATGTTTTGCCTAAAGTTAAAAGAGTTAAGGAGTCTGAACTGTATCAAACTCCTGTAGGCTGTCCTCAATCCCCTTCCTCAATAAGCAGGAAATTTTCAAAGGCAAAAAAATCTTGGATGGCAGTGGAGACAACAAGAACAAAATGTTTAAGGTAGACTTCATCTGTCTGTTGACCAAGCCTGTGGCTTAGTGGCAGGTGGCACTTGGTTTTGAGAGCCTTTGTTTATGTACCACCCAGAGCTATGAATCAAGACAGCTTCTTTGCCACCCTTTCACAGTGGATTGTTAGTCAGTGCTAGGACAATGTTTTGTTTTTCCGTTAACCAACAATTAAATTTCATCCAAAGTGATATTGTTCTGAATATGTAGAACAGGACATGAATATTTGTATTTCCTTTTTACTCTTTTAGCTGCACTCCTAACAAAATTTTCTAAGTGTGCTATTCACTTATTCAGTAATTGCTTTTGAGGGTTTATTGTGTAGTTAGACATTTCCTGGCCTCACCCCACACATCCAGATCCTAGAGCATGATCTTTTATACTTTATGCATCTTGTAGAGTGGGGGGTGGGGAGGGTAATAGTGTGAGATTAAACAGTACTTGAAGGATTACACAATCAAAGATATGCAAAGGATGCGAACAGGCAATTCTCAAGGGGTACAAATGGTCATAACCATGTGAAAAGATTCTCATAACATATCATGGTCAGGGAAATGCAAATTAAAAAGCCAAGAACTGTTAGTGTTCTGTCCATCCAATTAGTGCGTGTTTAAAAGGTTGGTAACATCCTCTGTTAGGTGGGTTGGGGGCAACCCTCAGACTCTCGGTGGGAGTATGAATGGGTGCAACCTTGTGGGAAAGCAGGCAGTTTCAGTGACAGTTTGGAATGTGTGTATTTGTGTATGCAGTCGCATATTTGGAATCCTTTCTTACAGAAGTAGAAACAGCATGTAGGCATCTGTGTGTGAGGATGTTTGTTGCCAGATTACTACAGTAAATAAGCTAGAAGAGTATGAGTTTCCATCAGTAGGATGAATATATAGGGTCCATATATATATGGACCCTCTCATCCATATATAGAGAGATTATTTGTGAAGGATGTCTATGATATACTACATGTAAATAAAATCAAGTTGCCAAGTATCAAATGTGGTATGATACTGTTTCTGATTTAAAAAAGAAGCCCCATGTGTATGACCTTGAAGAAAGATATGGAAGGACACATAAAACCTAACATTGTTTAAAATTAGCTGTGGAGCAGAGGGGTGATTAATTTGCTCCCTATACGCCTTGAATGGTTTACTTGCCTAAACATTCAGGCTTTTTTTATATGAAAACATTGAAAAGTATTATTTGGTTAATGAATAGGAAATTTGTCTGGAACCATTTTAGAAACAAAAACTGGGCAATATTCTGGGTTTTTTTTTTTTTTTTTTTTAAATCCTGATCCATTCTGCAGCAATCTCTTGTCTCTTTGGAAACTTTCAAATATCTTCTAAAATTCTGAGATTTCCCAACTTTAAGTGAAATCCTTCAGTATAAGCCTTGGCTTCCAGAAGAGCTATTTACCACCCTCCCAGGAGGGTGAAACCCTTTTCCTTGACTTTCTTTGATCTCATTCAGAAGGTAG
The DNA here is from genome assembly GCF_042477335.2 of Ovis canadensis. Classification (NCBI taxonomy): domain Eukaryota; kingdom Metazoa; phylum Chordata; class Mammalia; order Artiodactyla; family Bovidae; genus Ovis; species Ovis canadensis. The sequence continues at coordinate 58,173,959 of NC_091251.1, read as the reverse complement.
AGGGGAGGTCTTCTGGCCAACTGGAGAGTCTTCCATGAGCATGTCCTCAAACTTGGTTTTCCTGAGCCTGAGAGAGAGAGACATGAGTGTGTTAGTTGCATAGTCATGTCAGACTCTTTGCAACCCCGTGGATTGTAGCCCGCCAGGCTCCTCTGTCCGTGGAATTCTCCAGACAAGAATGCTGGAGTGAGTAGCCATGCTCTTCTCCAGGGCATCTTCCCGATCCAGGGGCTGAACCCGGATCTCCTGCATTGCAGGCAGATTCTTTACCGTCTGAGCCACCAGGGAAGCCCAGAGAGTTGCTGCTAAATGATTCTGCTGGCATTTGAATCCCGGTCTCCATCCACACTATCTTTAGCTTAGCTGATTGTTCTACCTGTGTACCATTTTCAATTCTGCCTCTAGATGTGTTTTTTGAAACTTGATAGTATTTGAGTTCTTGGCAGTCACTACAAAAAAAAATAAAACTTTCAAAAGCAGTGGAACCTCCATTCACATTTTTTAAAGTACATATCACATGACTCTGAATGCTGGTGGGACACTCAGAATCTCAACCGCTTGGAAGCCAGGGCTGTGCTGGAAATTTGAAAACTGTGCTTTAGATTCAGTGGTTTCCAGGTATGAATGCCTCAGAATCCCCTGGACAGTGAAAGTGTTAGTTGCTCAGTAATGTCTGACTCTGTAAGACCCCATGGACTATAGCCCACCAGGCTTCCCCATCTGTGGGAAGGATATATCTACACAAGGATGCTGGAGTGGGTAGCCGTTCCCTTCTCCAGGAGATCTTCCCAAACCAGGGATTGAACCCAGGTCTCCTGCATTGCAGGCAGGAGATGGTGATTCTTCACTATCAGAATCACCTTGCTGCTAAGTCACTTCAGTCATGTCCGACTCTGTGTGACCCCATAGAAGGCAGCCCACCAGGCTCCCCTGTCCCTGGGACTCTCCAGGCAAGAACACTGGAGTGGGTTGCCATTTCCTTCCCCAGTGCATGAAAGTGAAATGTGAAAGGGAAGTCGCTCGGTCGCGTCCAACTCTTCGTGACCCCATGGACTGCAGCCTACCAGGCTCCTCCATCCATGGGATTTTCCAGGCAAGAGTACTGGAGTGGGGTGCCATTGCCTTCTCCAGAATCACCTTGAGGACTTGTTAAAACCTGCTTTGTTGAGCCACAGTTTTAGATTCTGTAAGTCTTGGGTAGGGCCTGATAATTTGCATTCTTAACAAGTTCGCAGATGACACTGATCTTCCTGGTCCTGGACCATACTCTGCAAACCACTGGTGTAGGGGAACAGCTTCTTGTGTTTTGCAGCTGTTGTGTTCTTGTCCAGCCAGTGCTCTACCCTTTCATGGATGAAAGTTACAATGCCAATCGAGGCAAATTAACTCAGTTTTATCAGTTTCAACGAGCTGAGAAGGAGAATTATTTGAGTTACTTTACTGAACTGTTGTCTGTATCCATTGTAGGTGTTTGGGGATGTACTGATGTTTCATCCATGGATGTGTGGTTAATCAGCAGTGAAAGTCAGAGTTCAGGTTTATGTTAAATATTCCGTAGTGGATTCTCACAGGAGAGCAGAGAAGCCTATTAGTCTCTGGTTCCTGTTTTTTTGTTTTTCGTCATACACCCCTGGAGGGTGGACCTCTTCTGTAGGGTTCTCCACCCTAGCCACATGTTGGGATCACTTGGGGATGTTGATTTAGTTGGTCTGGATGGGGCCTGGACATTGGTGGGTAAGTTCTCCAGGTAATTCTAATATGTAGCTGGGGTAGAGAACATGCATCTATAGTCCTCAGGGTCACTTTGCCTCATTCTTTGAAGATGGTGTTCATCTGGATCACAGTCCCTTCTCTGATCAACATTTTTGGTAACTTGTGCATCTATGTAGATTGTCCACCCAACTCAGTCCTTTGACCAGCTCTCTTTTAGTTATCCTTTCTTCTGTCTACTTCAGCCATCCTTCCCACAGTTATTCTTAGACTGCTGGTTCTTAGCAGTTTTGCCACCCAGAGGCTATTTGGCAATGTCTAGAGACATTTTGGAGAAGGCAATGGCACCCCACTCCAGCACTCTTGCATGGAAAATCCCATGGGTGGAGGAGCCTGGTAGGCTGCAGTCCATGGGGTCGAGAAGAGTTGGACACGACTGAGCAACTTCACTTTCACTTTTCACTTTCATCCATTGGAGAAGGAAATGGCAACCCACTAAAGTGTTCTTGCCTGGAGAATCCCAGGGACGGAGGAGCCTGGTGGGCTGCCTTCTATGGGGTTGCACAGAGTCAGACACGACTGAAGCGACTCAGCAGCAGCAGGAGCAGCAGAGACATTTTAGGGCTTTCCGGGTAGCTCAGTGATGAGCAATCTGCCTGCCAATGCGGGAGACGCAGGAGACTTGGGTTCGATCCCTGGGTCAGGAAGATTCCCTGGAGGAGAAAACGGCAACCCACTCCAGTATTCTTGCCGGGAAAATCCCATGGACAGAGAAGCTTGGCGGGCTACAGTCCATGGGGTCTCAAAGAGTCAGACACGACTGAGCAACTCAACACACAGGCATGCAGAGACATTTTTGTCTGTCACACCTTGAGGGGACACAAAAGTGCTGCGGGTATTCCGTGAGTAGAGGCCGGGGATGTTGTCAAACACTGTATAATGCACTCCCCTACTACCCGCCCCCCTACATACGTAGAGAATTTCATGGTCTCAAATATAAGCAGTGTCATGATAGAGAAACCTTGCCCTGGTGTCCTGGGGGAGTTTTTTATTTTTTAAACCCTGATTTATAGGAGAAATACATCTTATGTGATGACCCAATGCAAATATACGTACAACTGAACCAAGTTTCACAAAACAGTGTCTACGCTTACTAGGTGTAATGTAGTCACATGCTTTTTATTTTGTCTCATTAAAAATTGCTGGCCATGACCCACTAAATTGATTTTATTACCCACTAAACTTGCAATCACAAGTGTAGACCTTATCATTACCAATAACTGTACCTCCGTCAAAATCTTGATAAGCATTCCCATCTGACCCTCGCCTTTTCTCTTTCGCCTGATTTCTGTTATTACCCCAGTGCACCCAGCCTGCACCCTCCAAGGGGCTCTGACCTGGTGACCCTTGCACTTCTTCATCCTCTAACACCCTTATTATCTATTCCTACTATGCCCCACCCTCAACCCTCACCCCAAGGTACTTGCCTACACCCCCCAACTTCTTTGACTATTTCTCCCTTCATCTTACTTTCCTAGGAAAACCCCATCCTCTGTCCACCCTGCTCCTGCCTCAGGCTGATGAACCTGGCTGGAGAAAACCAGCCATCTGCATCGTCTCACTTTTTATTTATGACCATAAGCCTCCAGACGGACTCTTGGCACTGCAGAGCCCACTATGTTTCTGTCCCCACCTCACTGGCAGCTGATGACTTGGCTTATTTCACTGAGAAAAAGGAAGAAGTTGGGAAGTCGTTTCATCATTTCCTGATGCTAAATCTGCTAGCCTACCTGCACTGTAGCCGCACAGCACCGGAGCCTGCTCCCTGTCGGCATGCAAGGCTCTCACTCGTGCATGAATCTTCTTTCCCTTCTGCACCATCAGCTTTCTCCCACTGATGGATCATCTCCATGAGAAACATACTGTAGTCTCTCTCGTCCTGAGGGGAAAAGTAGCACCAACAGAACACTCTTAGCCCAATATCCCAGTTGACGGTTCTCCCAAGTCCTCTATTCTCCCTTGGAGTCCGTATCTTCCAAAAGAATTGTCGTCCATTCTGTTCCATTTCCCTCTCTCATTCTGTCTTGAACCCACCAGTTTGGCTTCTGTCCCATCCCTTCGGCGAAAGCACGCTTCTCCAGGCGCCAGTGATGCCTGGTGGCCAGCGCTTAGTTGTCGTTGCCTGCGGCCTCGGCAGCAGGGAGCCGGCTCTCTCTTTGGCTGTCTTCACTCGGCTTCTGCACCACGGCCCTCACCTGGTTGTCCTCCTACACTCAGGCTGTTCCAGCTCCTGCTCTGCTGCTGGATCTCCTCCCCCTGGCTTCTGAAAGTGGGGGCTGTTCTCTCACACTTCACTTGACTTCGGAGTCTGTTCCAGTATTACCTCCTTAGAGGTCTTCCCAGCTCCCCCTGGTCCCTGCTCTCAGCCTCTTCCTTGTTTTCATATCATGTGTCATTCCCTGATAACCGGCATACCTAGGAGACAGTGTAGCTTCCGTCCCAGCCCCTTGGAGGGTGAATATTAAAGTGAGTCATACAAAGTTTCTGGTTTCCTAGAGTATATTTATACTATACTATAAAGTAATGCTCAAAATTCTCCAAGCTGGGCTTCAACAATATGTGAACCGTGAACTTCCTGATGTTCAAGCTGGTTTTAGAAAAGGCAGAGGAACCAGAGATCAAATTGCCAACATCTGCTGGATCATTGAAAAAGCAAGAGAGTTCCAGAAAAACATCTATTTCTGCTTTATTGACTATGCCAAAGCCTTTGACTGTGTGGATAACAATAAACTGTGGAAAATTCTTAAAGAGATGGGAACACCAGACCACCTGACCTGCCTCTTGAGAAATCTGTATGCAGGTCAGGAAGAAATAGTTAGAACTAGACATGGAACAACAGACTGGTTCCAAATAGGAAAAGGAGTACATCAAGGCTGTATATTGTCACCCTGCTTATTTAACTTATATGCAGAGTACATCATGAGAAACGCTGGACTGGAAGAAGCACAAGCTGGAATCAAGATTGCTGGGAGAAATATCAATAACCTCAGATATGCAGATGACACCACCCTTATGGGCAGAAAGTGAAGAGGAACTAAAAAGCCTCTTGATGAAAGTGAAAGTGGAGAGTGAAAAAGTTGGCTTAAAGCTCCATTAAGAAAATGAAGATCATGGCATCCAATCCCATCACTTCGTGGGAAATAGATGGGGAAACAGTGGAAACAGTGTCAGACTTTATTTTTTTGGGCTCCAAAATCACTGCAGATGGTGACTGCAGCCATGAAATTAAAAGATGCTTACTCCTTGGAAAAAAAGTTATGACCAACCTAGATAGCATATTGAAAAGCAGAGAGACTACTTTGCCGACTAAGGTCCGTCTAGTCAAGGCTATGGTTTTTCCTGTGGTCATATATGGTTGTGACAGTTGGACTATGAAGAAGGCTGAGCGCCAAAGAATTGATGCTTTTGAATTGTGGTGTTGGAGAAGACTCTTGAGAGTCCCTTGGACTGCAAGGAGAATCAACCAGTGCATTCTGAAGGAGATCAGCCCTGGGATTTCTTTGGAAGGAATGATGCTAAAGCTGAAACTCCAGTACTTTGGCCACCTCATGCGAAGAGTTGACTCATTGGAAAAGACTCTGATGCTGGGAGGGATTGGGGGCAGGAGGAGAAGTGCATGGCAGAGGATGAGATGGCTGGATGGCATCACTGACTCGATGGACGCGAGTCTGAGTGAACTCCGGGAGTTGGTGATGGACAGGGAGGCCTGGTGTGCTGCAGTTCATGGGGTCGCAGAGTCGGACATGACTGAGCGACTGAACTGAACTGATAGTCTATTATAGTATATAGGCTATATGTAGTATATAGTATATTATAGTAATTAGGCTTCCCTGGTGGCTCAGATGGTAAAGAATCTGCCTGCAATATGGGAGACCTGAGTTTGATACTTGGGTTGAGAAGATCCCATGAAGAAGGAAATGGCAACCCACTCCAATATTCTTGCCTGGAGAATTCTATGACAGAGGAGCTTGGGTGCAGTCCATGGGGTCCCAAAGAGGCAGACATGACTGAGCTATTGACACTTTCACTTTCATAGTCTAAAAGTGTGCAGTAGCATTGCATCAGGAGAAGGCAATGGCACCCCACTCCAGTACTCTTGCCTGGAGAATCCCAGGGACGGGGGAGCCTGGTGGCCTGCCGTCTGTGGGGTCACACAGAGTTGGACACAACTGAAGTGACTTAGCAGCAGCAGCAGCATTGCATCTAAAAAACACCAATGTACATATCTTAATTAAAAATGACTTTATTGCAGAAAAGTGCTATCCATCCTCTGAGTCTTCAGAAAGTCTTTTTTTTTTTTTTTTGCTGGTGGAGGGTCTTGCCTTGATGTTGATGGCTGCTAACCTATTTGGGAGGTGATGGCTGAAGGTTGGGGTGGTTGTGACCACATCTTAAAATAAGACAACAATAAAGTTTGCCACATTGCTTGACTCTTCCTTTCATGAATGATTTCTGTAGCAGGCAGTGCTGTTTGATAGCATTTTACCCACAGCAGAGCTTCTTTCAGAATTGGAGTCAGTTCTCTTAAACCGTGCTGCTGCTTTTTCAACTGAGTTTATGTCATATTCTGAATCCTTTGTTGTCATTTCAGTAACCTTTACAGCATATTTATGAGGAGGAGATCCCATCTCAGGAAACCACTTTCTTTGCTCATGCATAAGAAGCAGTTCCTCATTCATTCAAGTTTTCTCATGAAATCAAAGCAATTCAGTCACATCTTCAGGCTCCACTTCAAATTCTAATTCTCTTGCTGTTTCTACCACATCTGCAGTTACTTTTTCCACTGAAACCTTGAACCTTCAAGGTCATCCCTGAGAGTTGGAATCAGCTTCTTCCAGATTCCTGTTAATGTTGTTATTTTGACCTCTTACCATGAATCATGAATGTTCTTAATGGTATTTAGACTGGTGAATCCTTTCCAGTAGGTTTTCAGTTTGTTTTGCCCAGATTTATCAGAGGAATCACTGTCTAGGGCATTTGCAGCCTTATAAAATGCAATTCTTACAAGAATAAGACTTAATAGTTGAAATGACTCCTTGATCCATGGGGTACAGAATGGCTGTAAACATGAAAAACATTCATCTCACTGTACGTCTCCATCAGAGCTCTTGGATGACTGGGTGCTTTGTCAATGAGCGGTAATATTTGAAAAGAAATTTTTTCTTTTTGTGGGCAGTAGGTCTCAACAGTGGGCTTAAAATATTGAGTAAGCTGTGTTGTAAACTGGGTGTGCCGTAATCCAGACTTTGTTGCTTGCTACATTTACAGAGCACAGGCAGAATAGCTTGAGTCTTTTTCTTAAGGGCTCTAGGATTTTTAGAATGGTAACTGAGTATTGGCTTCAACTCCAAGTCATCCTCTGCATTAGCCCCTAAAAAGAGAGTCAACCTGTCCTTTGCAGAGCCAGGCATTGACTTCTCTCTAGCTACGACAGTCTTAGGTGACGTCTTCTTCCATATATGACTGTTTTATCTATATTGAACAATCTGTTGTTTAGTGTAGCTGCCTTCATTAATGATTTTAGCTAGATCGTCTGGCTATCTTGCTGCAGGTTTTGCATCAGTACTTGTCGCCTCATTTTGCACTTTTATGTGATGGACACAGCTTTTTCCCTTTTTGAACCTCACTCACCAATTTCTGCTAGCTTCAAGCTTTTCTCCTACAGCTTCCTCACCTCTCTCAGCCTTCCTGGAATGGAGGAGAGTTAGAGCCTTGCTTTGAATTAAGCTTTGGCTGAAAGGAATGTTGTGGCTGGCTTGATCTTCTATCTAGACTGATAAAACTTTCTCCATGTCAGCAATAAAGCTGTTTCCCTTTCATATCATTTGTCTGTTTGCTGAAGTAGTACTTTCAATTTCCCTTAAGAACTTTTCCTTCGCAATCATTCACAGCTTGGCTGTTCGGCTCAAGAGACCTCACTTTTGGCCTGTCTGGGCTTTTGACACGCCTTCCTCGCTCAGCTTAATCATTTCAAGCTTCTGATTTAAAGTGAGAGATGTGTGACTCTTCCTTTCACTTGAACACTTAGAGGCTTTTGTAGGCTTATTAATTGGCCTAATTTCAGTATTGTGTCTCAGAAAATAGAGAAGCTGGAGGAGAAGGAGAGAGACGAGGAGCTGCTGGTTGGCGTAGCAGCCAGAACACATTTATTAAGTTCGTCATCTTATTTGGGTGCAGTTCATGGTGCCTGCCAACAATTATAATTGTTGCATCAAAGATCAATGATCACACATCACCTTAACAAATATAATTATATCGAAAAAGTTTGAAATATTGTGAGAATTACCAAAATGTGATGCAGAGACAGGAAATGAGCAAATGTTTTTTGGAAAGATGGTCCTGATAGACTTGCTCAACACAAGGTTGCCACAGACATTCAATTTGTAAAAATAGTGGCATCTGCAAAGCTCAGTAAAGCTAAGTGCAGTAACATGAGGTCTGCCTGTATTACATACATGATTCACTGCTTGCCTGTCTCATGGCACTAGAATGTAAGCTCGTGAGAGAAACCATCTATCGTACTCTGTCCACAAGAGTCAAACAACATCTGGCACATGGTAGATGATCAACAACAAATTTTTTTTTAATTGAAATGTAATTGATTTACAGTGTTGTGTTAATTTCTGCTATACATCTAAGTGATTCCGTTTTATATATATATATATATATGTGCACATTTTTTTCCATACTCTTTTCCATTATGGTTTGTCATAGGATATTGACTGTAGTTCCCTGTGCTGTGTGGTAGGACCTTGTTTATCCATTCTCTTTGTACTAGTTTGTATCTGCTAATCTCAGACTTTCGGTCCATTCCCCCCGCCCCCCATCTCCCACTTGGCAGCTACAAGTCTGTTCTTTGTGAGTCTGTCTCTGTTTCATAGATAGGTTCATTCAACAACAAAAAAAATGTGAGTAATTGGTGAGGAAAACTTGTTGATTCTAGAGTTAGCCTTGTGTGAGGAAAAATTGTTTTCCAGATTGGAGTTAAGGAAGAGAGTAGTGTTGAGGTAGGAAAGCGGCGTCTCTTGGGGACGGTATTTCTTAGGTCATGTGCTGAGAGTTAGGGAGTTCAAGCGCTGAATGAATGAAGCCTACCCTTATTAAATACTTGTTGAGTGGTGGAAGGCACCTGCTGAGGACAGCTAGACCGAGACAAATGGCTGCCTCTCGCTTTTATCTCTGAAGAGGGGCTCTTAAGTGGTCTGCTTGCTAACTTGCCGCTGCGTTGAAGACGTAAGTTCACTTGTCTTAAGTGTTTATCATTGACCTCAATGTTCTGGTGAATTGTTTTGGTTCATCACTCGTCCCCAGAGTCCACTCGACCACACGGAAGGACGTCTCTTTTTTCCTCGCACAGTGTTTGAGGCCCTCGCAGAGTGAATTCCTGAAGATGGGTGAAGGGTTCTGTGCTTCCCTCTGCACTGCTCTCTCAGCCTCCAGACTCTGTGTGTTTAAATCAAGGCCCTGTCTTCTCTCTATTTGCATGCTTCACGACTGCCCATTTAATTACTTGACATCCGTGTCCAGGACCTAGTTTGATGTAAGTGGAGATATTTCCTGAGTGTAGCCCGAGGTCATGCATGGCAAATCTTCCAAGAAGAGAGGGGCTTATTCCTGGGTTTGAGAGATTACATCAAGGGCACTTTAAGAGGCTTAATTTTCTCCTTGAAGGGCTCTGCATTGGGCTTAGCATCTGTCACTCCTGGGCCCTCCCCATGGGGTGAAGGAGCTCTTCCTGTGGGTAAGATGTCAGCCACGAGCAGCCTGATGTGGACCACAAGGTCCTTGAGTCTGGTACTTCCAGGAAGAAAGAGTGATGTCTTTGTGGGACATCTTTATTTTTATTATCAGTGTTTTATATTAATTTATTTTTAAAAGGGAGCTTGAGTGGTTCTAGGTCAGCCTTTCTCCTTGACAGGGACAGAACTGAATCCCAGAGGATGTCCCTGATGGGGTCACTTGGCACAACTGGCTCTGAATTCCCACCTTCCTGACCACCACAGCCTCCATTTTCTGGGATGTCCGGGTGGACCCTCACTTTAATTCATGACTATGATTCTAGGCTCTAGGCGTGTGTCATAATCACCAGGGGGGACTTCCCTGGTGGTCCAGTGGCTAAGACTCTGTGCTCCCAATGCAGGGGACCTGGGTTTGATTCCTGGTCAGGGAACTAGATCCCACACACTGCAACTGAAAGATCTCGCATGGTGCAGTGGAGATTGGAAATGCCGAGGGCTGCAACTAAGACCCAGCACAGCCAAATACATAAATAAATATTTTAAAAAAGTCACCAAGAAAACTCCTTAAGCATGCTCATTCTGCTAGTTCCCAGACTGCCCTCGATTTGGGATCTCGGCGAGCAGGACCTGGACACTGTTTCCAGTAGTCACGTATGGACGTGAGAGTTGGACTGAAAGAAGGCTGAGCACCAAAGAATTGATACTTTTGAACTGTGGCGTTGGAGAAGACTCTTGAGAGTCCCTTGGACAGCAAGGAGATCAAACCAGTCAATCCTAAAGGAAATCAATCCTGAATATTCATTGGAAGGACTGATGCTGAAGCTGAAGCTGCATTACTTTGGCCACCTGATGCCAAGAGCCAACTCATTAGAAAAGACTTTGATACTGGGAACAATTGAGGGCAGGAGGAGAAGGGGGCGACAGAGGATGAGACGGTTGGATGGCATTATTGACTCGATGGACATGAGTTTGAGCAAACTCCAGGAGATGGTGACAGACAGGGAGGCCTGGCGAGCTGCATTCCTTGGGGTCGCAGAGTTGGACATGACTGAGCCGCTGAACCACAAAGGGAGCCTCCTAGGAGAGGTTGCCCAGGAAGGGTGTGAAGGGGGTAAAAGCAGCCAGGGCCTTGGGGACAGCTGCCCCGTAGGGGTGATGCTTGCCAGCCTTGCACTCTAGACAGGCGTGGCTTCTTCCTGAGGCTGTGTAATCATTGCAACCAGGCCAATCCGCTCTTCTCTCTCCCACACTCCCTCTGCTTCTGACTGTGATCTTGTGGGGTTCTGGTTGTAATCCATATTAGCAGGACTGTATATTTTCTTTGGGAGCATTTTCCAATGTGTTTTGCTACTTAGACAAGAATGAAAGCTATGTTCAGTTTGAGAGGATCATGTCCCGAGGGTTTTTATGGGTCCTCTTGTTTAGGGTCTCTGGGTGCCTGCATGTTGAAGGTAACTTACCAGCTCTCAGACCACTGGAAGTGAAAAGCTGCCCATAGGTGCTGATGGAAGAAAAAAAGGGAGTGTGATTGGCAGTGTAAGGTGGGTTTGCACCGTTTTATGAGAATGAAAAATCACTTGCTTGCTCTCAGGCTGGTGAACTTCCAGAAGTGTTGGAGCTCTGAGTTTGTGACAGTTGCTACAGGTCCCAGACTGTGATGCCTTGTCCCTCAAGAGCTGGGTGTCTGATGGTCCTGAGAAGTAGAGTATATATAATTGTATGAATATACCTGATGAAGATATGAGAACAAGCCCTGTGGAATCTGAGATGCATAAGGTGGTCAAATGTCCCTCGTGGAAGGAGCCAGAGAAGAGCACTTTGCTCTTGGATTGGAACCTGACAGATTGAGTTTGTTAAGGCCCCCTCATCACCATGACACAGGCTAGTGGCTTCAAAGCAGAAATTTACTGTCTCAGTTTCAGAAGCTAGAAGTTGGAGATCAAGGTGCTGGCAAGAGTTGGTTCCTACTGAGAGCTGTGTTTAGTTCAGTTCAGTCGCTCAGTCTTGTCTGACTCTTTGCGACCCCATGGGCTGCAGCACGTCAGGCTTCCCTGTCCATCACCAACTCCTAGAGTTTACTCAAACCCATGTCCATTGAGTCGGTGATGCCATCCAACCATCTCATCCTCTGTCGTCCCCTTCTTTTCCCGTCTTCAGTCTTTCCCAGCAGCAGGGTCTTTTCAAATGAGTTATATCAAAGTATAACACCAAAGTATTGGAGTTTCAGCTTCAACATCAGTCCTTCCAATGAATATTCAGGACTGGTTTCCCTTAGGATGGACTGGTTGGATCTCCTTGCAGTCCAAAGGACTCTCAAGAGTCTTCTCCAACACCACAGTTCAAAAGCATCAATTCTTCTGCGCTCAGCCTTCTTTATAGTCCAACTCTCACATCCATACATAACTACTGGGAAAAACCATAGCCTTGACTAGACAGACCTTTGCTGGCAAAGTAATGTCTCCGCTTTTTAACATGTTGTCTAGGTTGGCCTATAACTTTCCTTTCAAGGAGTAAGCGTCTTTTAAGTTCATGGTTGCAATCACCATCTGCAGTGATTTTGGAGCCCCCCCAGATAAAGTCTTCCGCTGTTTCCACTGTTCCCCATCTATTTGCCATAAAGTGATGGGACCAGATGCCATGAGCTTAGTTTTCTGAATGTTGAGCTTTAAGCCAACTTTTTCACTCTCCACTTTCACTTTCATCAAGACGCTCTTTTGTTCTTCTTTGATTTCCATTTCTGCCATAAGGGTGGTGTCATCTGCGTATCTGAGGTTATTGGTATTTCTCCCGACAATCTTGATTCCAGCATGTGCTTCATCCAGCCTAGTGCTTCTCATGATGTATATTGTGTACATCAAAAGCAGGGTGACAATATACAGCCTTGATGTACTCCTTTTCCTATTTGGAACCAGTCTGTCGGTCCATGTCCAGTTCTAACTTTTGCTTCAAGGAAGCATCTGTTTCAGGCTTCTCTCCTTGGTTTGTTAATGGCCATCTCCTCCCTCGGCAGCTCTGTTTTTGTGTCCAGTTTTCCTCTTCTTATCAATATAAGGACATGAGTCACAACAGATAGGGGAGTGAAAGGGAAAGTGTTAGTCGCCCAGTCCTGCTCAGACTCTTTGTGACCCCATGGACTGTAGCCCGCCAGGCTCCTCTGTCCATGGGATTCTCCAGGCAAGAATACTGGAGTGTGTTGCCATTCCCTTCTCCAGGGGATCTTCCCAACCCAGGGCTTCAGCTTGGTCTCCTGCATTGCAGGCGGATTCCTTACTATCTGAGCCACCAGGGGAGCCTAGGGCCCACTGTTAACAGTTTCATTTTAACTTAATTACCTCTGTAAAGACCCTATTTCCAAATAAGGTCACATTCTGAGGTTCTGGGGGTTAGGACTCCAACATTTTCTTTTCTTTTGACTGCACTGTGCAACATGTGGGATCTAGTTTCCAGACCAAGGATTGAACCTCTGCCCCCTGCATTGAAGTACACAGTCGTAACCACTGGACCTCCCCTTTTTTTTTTTTTTAAAAGGGAGCCCGAGTGGTTCTAGCTCAGCCTTTCTCTTTGACAGGGAAAGAACTGTCAGGGAAGACTCCAGGGAAATCTCTAGCATTTCTTTTTGATGGGATACAATTCAAGGCGTAACGCATTGTTAGACAGACTTGTGTCTCAGAGTCTGCTTCTGACATGGAATGGTTACTGAAGTTACCTCTTTAGGCTAAGGGACCCTCGCCTGTCATTCTGCACCTGATAGTTTCATTGACCTACACATGGGACTTTATATTTTCCTAAGGTCTTGTCTGTATTTTCTGCCATCAGAACGGCCATGGCAGGCAGGAATTATTTCTACTTTGAGAAAATTGATATGTTCCAAGGTTTACACACTAAACACTGGGTACATTTGTTTCAAGTTCAGATTTTCTCTGTAGCTTAGATGTCTCCCATAACACTGGTGATTTCTCAAGTCTTGGTATGCATAAGAATCTCCTGGGAGACTCGTTGAAAATACTAAGATTGTGGAATGCTACTGAACCAGAAGCTGAGGTTACAAGTAAGGAAGCAGTATTTTTATTGTTTCTGGGCCCTTCCCTGGAGGTCCAGTGGTTAACACTCCATGCTTCTACTGCAGAAGGTACGGGTTTGATCCCTGGTCAGGAAACTTAAGATCGCACACACCATATTGTGCAGCCACACACAGACAAGTATTTTTATTGTTTCCCCTGGAGGTTTTTTGATGCACTGCAATGTGTGAGAACACGTGCAGTGTGCCATGGATGTAGTTTTGGCAGGGAGGGAACCCACCAACACCGTCAAGTTCGCATTTTTCTGTTGGCGGCTTTGGGAGGCCCTAGGAGACACCCTGAGAAGGCGCTCCCTGGAATTGGGGTGCTTTGAGCCTAGAAGCACCTTCTTAGATCATACCCCTGCCACCATACTGATGAGGAGGGCCTCTGGCTGCCAGGCTTTGCACACTCTTTCATCTAAGGGAAAACAAATGTGTCTTGAACTTCCCGTGCTGTACAGATACACCTTGCAGAGTAGGGAGCGGGTGAGAGATACATTGTTGCCTTTGTGGTAACACATAAGCATTGCATGCATTATCAAGGCAGAAATAGAGCTGGCAAGAGGACAAGAAACATTTTGTGACTGTTAAGTATTCATCGTTATAAAATGGATTCACAGCAAGTAAAGAGGGGCGGCGCCTGCCCAGTACAGAAGAAACACCTAGAGAAAATTTTGAAACCTGGATTTCTAGGCTCCAGCCCTAGAGATTTGTCTTCTAAAGTGGTATTCAAAAATTCTGAGATACTAGTCTGGGGGCCACAGAACTTGCAGCCCAGTGTGAATGAAAGGTTGTCCCTCTGTGGTTCATCTGTTGATACTCCAGTGACATTCTCTCTGAATCACACAAACATTCCTAAGCCTTGGCCATTAGCCTGTAGATTATGTAACTTATACTCAGGATCAATGTTCAAGTTATTTCACCAACTCGACTTTATTTTGATGACTGTATAACAAAACACATGCTCTCTTAGGGTATTTCTTAGAATGTGGTCCTTAGGTCAAGTATGATCAGAATTACCCGGGAATAAGGTTAAAGGATGAAGGTTAAATACTGTAGTTGCGCAGGCCCCAGGTATTCTAATTTGGTAGGTCTGTGTGGGACCCAAGAATAGGGAGTTTTCGTAATCAGAAGATTGTTAGGCACTGGTACTGAGGTTTCAGAGCCACTCAGCCAGGGTTTGGAAAACCCTGTGGTTTTTACCAGAGTCCAGCCAAATAGTAAGGTTAAAAACACTGTTAGAGACTTTCCTGGTGGTCCAGTGGTTAAGAATCCACCTGCCAATGCAGGAGACGTGGGTTCGACCCCTGGTCTGGGAGGATCCCACATTCCATGGAGCAACTAAGCCTGTGTGCCACAACTACTGAGCTGGTGCCCTACAGCCTGAGAGCCGGCGACAAGAGAAGCTACTGCAGTGAGGAGGCCATGCACTGCAACTAGAGAGAAGTCCCTGCTCACCACAACTAGAGAAAGCCCACGTGTAGCAACAAAGACCCAGTGTAGCCAACAGTACATGCACAAAAATAAAATTAACAAACACTGTTAGATTGATTGTTTACAGTGGCATTTGTTGCCATTTTCCGACTTGTAATTCTGTTTGTAGTCTGAAGTTACCAGGACCTTGTTCTGTATCTGGGATATAATTTTAACAGATTTTTAGAGTCCTAGTTGAATAATCACCTCCCTCCCTTTTGTACATAAGCTCATGCAATTCGTTTTAAGATATGTCTTAAAATGAAAGTTATGCTCCTTGTCCAGGTAAATTCCTTTGGAGCATTGATAGTCATGTGAAACTTATTAGAGATTTTTGGAATGAATTCAAGGAGGCTTTGTGGTTTTAAACTGCACAAGTGGCTAAAGATGACCTATGGTAGAAATAGGTTTGTATTCTTGGTTTGTATCCATTTGTATATTTTAAAAAAAGGTAAATGCTTTCATATGAGTGGGGGTGTTGTCAAGGGGAGGGACTCTCCCATTAGTAAAGGAAATTCAACTGCATTGATCAGTATATCTTGGTAGTTTCCATTCCTTGCTTTGTAGATATATCTACAAATTGATTTTTTCCCCCAAAAGATAAGATTTTCACTTCTGGGTTCTTCTTTCTGGCAGAATGGGGACCATTACTTTTAGAAAGAGAAGCTAGAGTTAATTTTGTGTCATCGAGCCATATGTGCCCTCTTTAGTTTATGTAACATATTCTTGAAAAGTTAGAGGTGAATAATCTATTTTTAACATTGCTGCAGGAACTGCATGTGTTTGTCAAAATCGATTGATCTCTACACTTGAAAAGGGTGAAATTTACTGTACATAATAATACTTAAATGAACCTGTCTCCAAAAAATGTGCCAGGGGGACTTGCCACTTTAACTATTCTTTTTATGAATTAATTTTTGAATTCAAGATGTCGTTTGTGATGCAAATGACTCCCGTGTTCGTCTTCGTTCCATACCTGTTTGAAAAGTCTTCTGTGTGCTTTCCCTTTGTTGGTACTTAGAGGGGTGGGAGGAGTGGAGATGGCACAGGACTGAGGGATGGGATCTACCTTCCACCCATTCTTGTGGGTGTGGGCTGTCCTGGTCTTCATTGCCGCGCAGGCTTTGGTCTAGCTGCTGTGAGTGCGGGCTACTCTCTGGTGGTGGTGTGTGGGCTTCTCATTGTGATGGCTTCTGTTGTTGTGGAGCATGGTCTCTAGTCACGTGGTCTTCAGTAGTTGCTCTGTAGCATGTGGGATCTTCCCAGATCAGGGATTGAACCCATGTCTTCTGCACTGGCAGGAGGATTCTTTACCACTGAGCCCCCTGGGAAGTCCCCTTCCACCCATCTTGATCATTTTCATCTCAGTGCCACATTTAGTACATGGTGGAAGTTCACAAAGGTTTGGGGGATGAATAAAACCATCATGTTGATGGAGAAATCTGAGGTTCGTTTCCGTGAGGCCAAGTGGTTTGTCCAGATGTGAGGGCAGTGTGGTGGAAATGGGAGAAGAATCCTTCATGCCTCTGACTCCCAGACCACTGCCCTTCACCATCGTTTCTTCAACTTAGGCCTTGTAAATTCATGTTTATCAGTTGGGGGTGTTTTAAGCCTAGGTGTACTTGTAGCCTTGTAGAGTGGAGGCATTCTGTTATCATGGAGGAGCCCTGGCTTTGAAATCATTCATCAGTTTGGCAAATCTTTTTCTGAGTGTCTCTAAGGTGCGTGCATGGTGGGTATGGCCCAGGCCGGAGCCCTGCTTTCATGGAAAGCACAGTTTGGGAGGGTATGTGTGGGTAGGAGGCATTAAAACAAATCAGAAGAGGGTTTTCGACTAAAAAAAAGATGCACTACATGAGAGTTTCAAGTTAAGTTTTATCTGGGTCAAAATGAGGACTGCAGCCTGGTAGACAGCACTTCAGATAGTTCTGAGGAACTGCTTCAAAGAGGTCGTGGGGGAAGACTGATATATGTGATTTTGGTGAGGGGGAATTTCAGTGCAATCAAGTACATATTTTACTTTTCTGCTAGTCGCAAAGAGCTGATATCATCATGAAGGTTTTTAGTGCTTTTCTCGATACGAGGAGATGCAAGGATTGGGATCATGAAGTCAGTTTCTGAAAACATCTGTCTGAAGACCTGTTCCACCAGTTTCCCTGGAGCACAGAGTGCTTCACTCTCCACCCTGAATTCCCTTCAGGGCATGTCGAACTTCAGCAGCTGCAAGGCACAGGGTTTGATCTCCACAGAGGCAGAGGGCAAATGCCCTCAGCAAGGGCCAATTTGTAGTTGACAGGGTTGAGTGTCACAAAGGGCTACATGTAGGAACCTATAATATGGTGACCACTATTCAGAGTGTGACCTTGTGCGAGCCATCTAACCTCTGTAAGCGTCAGTGACCTCAATAAAACAGACAAATCAAGGATTTGTTGCAAAGATTCAATGAGATCATAAATGTACAGCATACTATGCATGCTTCTGGGCACATGGTAATTATCTGTAATTTGTTAGGATGAGTAAATATGTTTGTATTTCTCACGACTGTGCTGCACTGGCTCTTGTAGACAACCTCAGAATGGGAGTTTGGAATGTTTATTTTTTTCTCTGGTGTTTTGGATCATCTGAAGAACGATGGAGGAATGTATTGGAGGGCTGTGTTAGTTGGTTTTGCTCATTGACTAATGGGATTGAGATGGGAGCAGCTCTTTCTAGCCAGGGTGCTGGGTTATGATCATAAGTGCACTGAGATAGTGATGCCCCCGTCCTTCCTCTGGCTCTCAGGGCCTGCAGAGCTCAGGCTGGACAAAGAATAATTTTCCAGGTGTGCCAAGACTTGGAAAAGCTTGGGGGAGTGCATCTCTAAATGTGCTCTCACCCTAACCCCCCGGAAGCAGGAGCTAGGTTACTAGATTTTTAAGTTCTCTTCTCACTGAAGAGAACAGTGTAAAGGAGTAAGGACTGCCCCTGGCTGCCTGGGAGTTTTAAATGAGAGATGCAGGACTTCCCTGGTAGTCTAGAATCCACCTGCCATGCGGTGGACACCGGTTCAATCCATACTCTAGTAAGATTCGACATGCCGCAGAGCAGCTAAGCCTGTGAGCCACAACTGCCGAGCCCGTGTGCCCCGGAGCCTGCAAACCACAACAGGAGGAGCCGCCGCAGTGAGAAGCCCATGCACTGCAGCTGGAGAGGAGGCCCCACTGGCTGTAACTAGAGAAAGCCCTCACGTAGCAATGAAGACTCAGCACAGCCAAAAATAAAGTAAATGGGAGATGCAGATGATAGACTAGAGTTCCCAAACTTCTCTGATAATAAGACTCACTTGAATACTTGCTAAGCTGACAGCTCCCCAGGCCTGCCCTGGTCTGGATTGGGGCCCTAGAATCTGTGTATGTAACAGTTACCCCGTGTGATTCTTCCTGGGGATATTTGAGAAACCCTGGACGAGGTCATAAATCTCTCTGTCCTTACCACCCGAAGTTGGTCCGAGGATCAGCAACATCAGCATCAGCAGGGAACTCATTGAAACTCTTGAGTTCCATCCAGATCTGCTGACTCAGAATCAGCATTTTAATAAGATCCCAACTTGAGTGTATATCCACAATCAATTTGGGGCAGGGTTTGCCTAGAGGGCAGGGACACCTGTCAACATTTTTCACCAGATAGGTGGTGGGGAAGAGATGCTAGGCCAGGGATTTGAACTCAGGTTTCTGATTCCAAATTGAGTGCTCCTCACACAAGCTGTGTGACAGAGGATGAGATGGTTGGAGGGCATCACCCACTCAATGGACATGGGTTTGGGTGGACTCCGGGAGTTGGTGATAGACAGGAAGGCCTGGTGTGCTGCGGTTCATGGGGTTGCAAAGAGTTGGACACGACTGAGTGACTGAATTGAACGGAACTGAACGCACAAGCTGAAGCTCCAGTACTTTGGCCACCTGATGGGAGGGAAGAGCCAACTCTTTGGAAAAGATCCTGATGCTGAGAAAGAGTGAAGGCAAGAGAAGAAGAGGGCAACAGAGGATGAGATAGTTGGATGGCATCACCGACTCAGTGAACATGAATTTGAGTAACCTCTGGGAGATGGTGGAGGACAGGGCAGCCTGGAGTGCTGCACTCCATGGGGCTACAAAGAATTGGATACAACTTAGCAACTGAATAACAACAACAGTACACACCCTCTTGACTGTGGTTCTTACAGACTCTGAGGGTGTGTCTCTAGCCTGATGTCAGGGCCCTCACCAGCCTGTTAGTGTTGCGCCTAGGAAGAATGACACCTGGGGACAGGAGGGGACTGCTGGGAACACTCAAGTGTGCTGTGGTCCTTGGCATCCATTCATGATACAGAGTCGGCCCTGTGGGGCCCCTGGGCACAACGCCTTTCTGTGTCTTCCATTTCTTTGCTCATAGGAAATAGCCTTCATTCAGCCTCCATGACCTTCCCAGAATTCCAATGGGTAGATTCAAGCAGTTGATAATTAGGGAAGGGAGGGGACGCAAGACAATGGAGAAACAAACAGTTAAGAGAAACAATAGTGAGGGTCAAGGCCCTGGTTCCCTATCAAAGGATACACAGAGCAGTATCTGTGAATTGTTCTGCAGATACTGAAACCCCCTCCAGGTGGGAGAAGTTAAGATTAATGATGGTGTACTGTCCACAAGCATGTAGACCCTAGATCAGTTGGAACCTCAAGGCTGGTGATGCTGACTCGTGCTTACCTCACCACCAGCCCATCAGAAGAATGTCCACAATCTGATCACACCCTCTTTGAACCATTACTATAAAACTCCTCACTATTGTCTCCAAATGGGGAAACAAAGTTTTTTTTTTTTTTTTGAGCAGGAGTCTGCTGTGTCCACCTTTGCCTGGCAAAGTGATAAAACTATCCTTTACTATTTCACCCAAAACTGTCTTCAAGTTTTGATTTGGCCCTGGTGCATAGAGAAGCTGAGATTCTGGCATCATTAACCCTGTCAAGACCACTTCTCGCTGTTCCTGGGAAGAAACTTAGGTCCAAACGTCAAAGTCAGCACCTTTGAGTTCTTAGAGACCTGCAGAAGTTTGTATCATCCTGGTGGTGGATCCCTGAAAAAGTTGTTTTATCTCCATCCAAGGTCAGGGTCAGATGGAGTGCAATTTTTCTAATGCTCCTCCAGGCTTTTTAATCCTTCTTCTCCAAGCACAATGTCAGAGAAAATACCCTGTGAGACTCTTGCCAAATGGCTTGAAATAAACGTCCACACGCATTTCCAAAAAGACAATCAGAAGCTTATTTGATGAACCAAAGGCCTGCTGTGCTAGACATTAGTTGAAGAGAGCTCAGTGCCAACTTGGGAATCTCTCCCAGGAGCCCTCCTTCTCATCACAGCCCCCTCTTGGAGAAGTTAAATTGGGGAAGGGCTGAGACCGCCAGGGAGAGGGGAGGATGGGGAGGAAGGGCAGTGGAAGTGATGGCCCCAGAGAGAAAGGAGCAATGGCTCTGTCTCCTCCCAGGAGAACTGGAATCTTTGCAGATAAAATTAAGCAGAAAAATGAAGGTCGTTACAAATTCATCAGCATTTGAATCCTATTACCAGTTACCACTGGTGGTGTGGCCACGGAGACTCTTTAGGAAACTGAGCCCTAGGGAGGTCATGGACTCTATCCAAGGTCATGTGTTGGGTTAGTGGCAAAGCTTGGGTCAGGGTCCAGGGATTCCATCTGTGCTCTGCTGCCTTCTCTATGGGAGGGAAGATGCTAAGAATGTGAAATTTTATAGTGATTGGATCCAGATGTTCTGGCCCTGCCCCCCCTTTAAAGCTAACATAGTGGGTTTTTTTTTTTTTTTTTTAATGAAACAGAATATTTTAATCTGCTGGTTTCATTTGCTAGTCCACCTTATGTATTCAAGGGATAAAGGTCAGGAAGGAAAAATCCCAAGCTGGTAAGTGTCCAGTGGTTAGGGGTATGACACCAGGCTGTTTTTCTTGGCTTGAGGCATCAAATTGAGTGACCTGTGGCACACAGGACAGGGATAAGCTCTGCGCTGGACGTGGGCAGAATGTTTACGTTCATAGCCGGAGTATGGGTTTAGATGCTCTTGCCAAGGACAGATGCATATTACATTTTTAAAATTAAATTGTGGGAAGACTGAAATATTTTGGTGGCTCTTTTAGCTTGAGTGCATGTGTGCGTGCTCAGTCATGCCTGACTCTGTGACCCTGTGGACTGCAGCCCGCCAGGCTCCTCTGTCCGTGAAGTTTTCCAGGCAAGAATACAGGAGTGTGTTGCCATTTCCTTCTCTAGGGGATCTTCCTGACCCAGGAATCGAACCTGAGTCTCCTGCATCTCCTGAATTGGCAGGCAGATTCTTCGCCACTGAGCCACCTGGGAAACCCCTTTGGCTTGAGGAAGGGAATCCTAAAAGGCCCTGGTGAACAGGCATGGGGCGGATGTAGCCATTTCTGTGATGCTTCGTTGCTCGTGTGGAAAATCTGAAGCCTGTGATGGCTTAGCAAATAGATTACACATTGCCTTGGTTTAAAATAGTGTAATGCGTGTGCCTGTTTCATTTTGTTCACTAGATTGAATTTTGAGGACAACCAAACCATTCTTTTGTCCAGCAGTCTTGGGGGTATGCTAAGTGGTTAGAACATCCTGATGCCACGGTCAGAGGAGACAAACGCCTTAGCGAAGCTGGACTTGAGCTGGAGGCCAAGTGCACTGAATTTTGGTGCCTTTCCTTGTGGTGCTGGCTGTGTCAGCCAGGCTGTTACAACTCTTATCAGTCATACGTCACATTGGTTGAACTCAATGAAGTTATTTTTTTCCATTGAGGTATGGTTGACTTACCATGTTGTGTTAGTTTCAAATGTACAGCAAAGTGATTCGCACATACATATGTACACACACACACACATATACACACACACATATATATATTGTTGTTTAGTCAACAACATACATACATACCACACACACACACACATATACACACATATACATTGTTGTTGTTCAGTTACCCAGTCATGTCCGACTCTTTGTGATCCCATCGACTAGTCTGCCAGGCTCCTCTGTCCAGGCAAGAATACCGGAGTGGGTTGCCATTTCCTTCTCCAGGGGATCTTCCTGACCCAGGGATCAAACCCATGTCTCCTGCGTTGGCAGGCAGATTCTTTACCACTGAGACCCCCAGGAAGCCCCACCATATTTACATACGTATATACACATACATGTCTATCCTTTTTCAGATTCTTTTCCCTTGAAGGTTATTACGAAATACCGAGTGTATCCCTGTGCTGTACAATAGATCCTTGTTGGTTATCTATTTATATATCAATGAAGTATTAACAAAAGTATATAATGTGTTGAGAAATTAGATCCTCTTAAATTATGACAGAAGCAAGTAAGTCGTCAGTGCCAGAGGTTTAATTTGTTTTGAAAGCTGAGGGGAAACCCCATGCCTTGAGTTCGGTGGTAGAATACCAGTGTTTTGCGGGGCCTGGGTTTGAGAACCACTGGACTTCTGTGTGCACCTTGGCCAGTCTGGTGAGAAGCAGGTTCTAGCTTGGTCATTGAACCAGTGACTTACGTGCTGTGTTCAGCTGTTCCAAGTGTACTTCTGGGACCAGCAGCTCAGTTATCACCTGGGAACTGATAGAGAGGCAGAGCCCCCAGGCCCTTCCCTCACCGGCTGATTCATAACTCTGGGGCAGGGGTCCAGGAGCCTGTGTTGAAACAAGTTCTGCAGAGTGACTGCACAGCAAGGTTTGAGAACCACTGCTGTGTAGTTCTTCTTCTTTTTTAAACATAGACAGTAAGTTTATTTATCTTTCTTTTGGCTGTGATGCACAGCATGGGGATCTCAGTTCCCTGATCAAGGATGCAATCCACATTCCTTGCATTGGGAATGTGAAGTCTTAGCCACTGGACCACTAGGGAAGTCCCTGCCATATAGTTCTCAAGCAATAAGAACTGTTTGGATGTGCACTCTGGTGGATCATTTCCCGAAGCCTTCCCATTGGGCTGGGTTCTTGTTCTGGTAACCCAGGCCAAGTTAATGGGGGGTTAATAGAGCTAGATTTCCACTAGTGCTCAGTAATATTTAACAATAGCCCACAGTCTGGATGGATAGGTTGGTCCAACTCACCTCAGACTGGTCTCTGCAAAAAGCACGCTCTGATGGCGATTAGATGAGTCAATTTCAGGATATTTCTTCTCAAGGATGTCTTTGACAGTGTTCCTGTCAGGGGTAGACGGAGATGGACAGGTCTCAGGGAGGAAGGAACAGGAGAGGGCCAAAGCTGGCTGAGGACCTTGCAGAGAGACAGGTTTCAGCTGTGGAAACATCACAACAAGCAGCGGGGTTAAGAGGGGGATGTTTTTCACCTGTGTTTCTGCTGGCCGTGCGATAGCACAAATGTTTGATGAGCATTCGTCTCTTGAAAGGATGTTTTCATTCCATCAGTTCAAACAGAGCTCTCTGTTTGAGAAACATTTCCTTGTGGAACAAATGTTTCCAACTTAATCAAACTGAGTGTGGAGATAGTATTGACTTGAGGGAAAAGAGGAGAGTTAAAGGTTTCCATTCATTCATGCCTTCTCTGTGCTGGGCATCAGCAAGAGTGGAGTAAGACAGAATTCCTGCCATGATAGGGGTTTACCCAGAGGAAGGGGCAGCTGTCAGTCTTTCCTGGCAGAGGGCATGGTTTAAGGAAGGAGTCAGCCATAGCTCAGGGGCTCTGGCATCTGCTGGGATGGTTTCTCTGGACCTTGGGGTATGCGGGGCTAATGGAAAAGACTGTCCCCAAGCTACAATCTGCCTTTTCTTTTAGGATCTCTGAGCGGGTTATGGAGATGACTGTCTCCTGCCCATATGGCCAACCACATCATAAAGCCATAATGGTGTTGTCACTCAGTCGTGTCTGACTCTTTGTGACCCCCATGGACTGTAGCCCACCAGGCTCCTCCGTCCATGGGATTGTCCAGGCAAGAGTACTGGAGTGGGGTGCCATTTCCTTCTCCAGGGGATCTTCCCGACCCAGGAATCGAACCCGGGTCTCCTACATTGCAGGCAGATGCTTTACCCTCTAAGCCACCAGGGAAGCCCTAAAGCCATAATAGTACCCCATTTTAGTGTGAGATAACTAAAATAAAAAATAAATAACTTTAGGAGGTCAGATCTGGGTGCAGGTTGGGGCATTTCTATGAGGAGTGTTAGGGAAATACAATTAAAGACAGTATCTCCTCCCAGCCCAGAACATCTCCCCACAAAGAGAAGAGAAAGAAAACCATTTTGTTATTGAATAAACATTAAACCAGAATGTGATACACATCACAGGCAGCCTGTTGCGAGGACTACAAAGCTAGAGATTACAAAGGTGGAAAGAATTCTCAGTCTTTTCTGTAGCTAGGTGGGTACAATGCATCGTATTCACCCCTTCAAGATAGAATTGTTCTGTTTGTCAAGACTTTACCACTGGAGGTAGGGCTTGCACTTTGGAGTCTGGTGACAACTAAAGTTAGGTCCTATTCCTCCCAGGAAACTGGGCTTTATTTTCCTTGATGATTATGTTTTAAAGAGGTGATTCTCAGGCAGTTGTGAGAGAGGCTTATTTAGTATTTGATCTTACGGGAGCAGCCCTGCCCCGCTTCCCTGGTGAGAGTGGCTTATGTATCCTGGAATCGGGGATCTTCCTCAGTTCATTGGAGTTCCTACCTACTGATGTAGACATTGACCTTGGACAAGTACCTCTTAGGAGTACCTTAGGATTCTCATGTGAAAAAAGAGGTAGGACTAAAGCTCTTTGGTCTCATGATTTGGAGGCTCTGTTCCCATTTCATTTCCCCAAGCTGCCATTTTTTCTCTTCTTAAGCCTGGTCAGACAGCAGTTGCAGCCTGGCTAAGAGATCTTATCAGTTGATACATATGTGCAAATCAAATTACACACCAGCTTTTGGAGCTCCAGTTGGGAGTGCCTTGGTGATGGGCATCAGGTCTCGGGGTACCCCTGGGCAGAGCCACCTTCTTCTCCCCGAAGGCAGTAAGGTCCTGAAGGATAATTCTGTAGCAGACAGAATTTGCCTGAAACCACAGCAAGGTCAATATAGTGACACCATGTTGTGGTATATATTAGTGTTTCTATCTGTATCCCTTTCAGAGGAACTAGGAGTCCAGTGACTCTACTGTTCTAATCATTAACTGTTTGAGTCGGAGTGCTCTTTGAAAGTCAGGGAACCCTAGGAGACTAAAGCTTTTTTTTTAAAGACAGGAAATGGGGGACAAGGAGGGACTTCTATCCTGGAAAGGCCCCCATAGGATTCTGCTCGGGTTTCAATCTTTGCTTATTATCTGACTCACCCTGCCATTATAAGGTGATTAAAATCACTTAATTTGTCACCGTCCTTCCCCAATTTGTTGCCTTCAATACATTTGTGTTTTTTTCCCCTCCAATCAGAATCCTCGCCCGCTTACTTTCTGGCTCTTCTCTAAAGGATGTAGTGAGACTTTATGTGCCTTTTAGCCCCAGCATTTTATGCTTCCTTCCTCTAATGCCTGAGGAAGCCTCACGTCACAGTCACCTGTGTGGTCAGTTCTGTGTCCAGCTCTTTGTGATCCCATGGAAACCGTAGCCCACCAGGCTCCTCTGTCCATGGGATTCTCCAGGCAAGAATACTGGAGTGGATTGCCATTGCCTCCTCCAGGGGATCTTCCTGACCCAGAGATTGAATCCGCCTCTCTTGTGTCTCCTGCACTGGCAGGCAGGATCTTTACCACTGCACCACCTGGCAAGTCCTGGGGAAGCTTAAACTGCTTTACCTTGGTCTTTCTGAGGTCTTGCCAAGAAACTTTGAGTTGACTGGCAGTGGTTATGTACAGAAATTTCCTATCAGATGATGCTCCAATGAATTGCTCATCCTTCATTTACCAAGTCAGAAAATTCTTTTCCCTGCCTGATTCATCCCTACGGTGGGAACCTCACAGTTGGCACCTGTGTTCTGCAAGAACTGAATCCAGTCTAGATGGAGACTTGTGAAGCTAGAGCTAAGTAAAGCTTCTGAGGGCTCCGAGCCTGGTGGTAGGAAATGAACACCCAGTTCTTGGCCACAACAGTGCCAGTGGCCAGTGAGTGGGCACCACTGAAGGATTTTGTATTTAGTGGGACAAAAATGTAAAAAGTAGCGTTTTCAGATCTTTCCCTCCCTTTTATCTTCTTGCTCCCCCTTCCTTCCCCTCCACATTCATTTTCAGACCAGTGTGTGGTTTGTCATCTCTGGTTACCTGCATTCTGGCTTGTCTTGAATTCTACCTGGTACTAAATGTAGAGAAGACTCAGGGACTTCCCTGGTGGTCCAGTGGTGAAGACTATGCATTTTCAGTGTAGGGGGCATGACTTTGATCCCTGGTCGGGGAAATAAGATCCCATATGCTGCATGGCCAAAAGAGTTAAAAAAAAAAAAAAAAAAAAAGAGGACACAGCATGTCCCCACCCCTAACCCTTGGATTTTGATGTGGCTTGGGGAGAAAGGAAGGGTCCTTCTGGAGAGTTGTGGGGCCTTGGGCAATTTCTTCACTGCGGCTGATCTCAGATTGTTTATCTGTTCAATCTACTTAATGATGTGTCTCGCAGGGGATGGTGGGGACCAAGTAGGACAGTGGCTGTCCCACTCAGCGCAGTGCTTGGCTCATAGTAGGTGCTCCGGAAATCTGCTTCCACTCTCTTCCTCGTGGTCTGTCTCCTGGTTGAACCTGTCATCCTCAAGAGAGGCCATTCCCTGCATATACTGATCTAGAATCAAAAAAACTTATCAAATATTCACAATGACAAATCCCTCATGCTTTTCCCCTGTGAGCAGCCCTTATTCCTTCTGATGACTAAGAAAAGAAAGCTTTCAATATGGAGTGCTTTGGAAAGAAGACCCCTTAGTCCTCTCTGATTATGGTAGCTATTGGCCCCATATGGCTGTCGAATGCTTGAAATGTGGCTAGTGGGGTAGAGAAATAGAATTTCTGAATTTACGTAATCCATTTAAATGTAAATTTAAAATCAGTTTCTCAATTTGGTGATAGGAAAACTTTTAAGTGTGTTTGGAATAACTTGGGTGTGTGAATCAGCCTTTTCAGCTGTAAGTGTTATGAATTCACAATATAGATCACACGTTTATTTCCAGTGAAGATTTTATATCCAGATTAAGAAGTGTGCAGTAAATGTAAAGTACATACCAGATTTCAAAGACTTGGCATAGAAGGAAGACTGTAGAATATCTTATTAATGATGTTTTATATTGATTAAATATTGAAGTGATCATATTTTGGGTATATCAGATTAAATAAAATGCACTACTAAAAGCATGTTCATGTGTTTCTTTTTACTTTTTAAAATGTGGCTCCTGGAAAATTTAAAATCACATGTATGACTCAAAGTATATTTCTGTATGAAAAAATGTGTGACTCATATTTCTGTAGGCTTAGACCCTGGTCTATCACAGAAGCGAATTGGAAGGCCACAAAGAAGCTCCTGGTTCTAGAAGCTGCTGTAGAGTGATGCTTTCTGGGGTCTTCCTCAGTGACCTGCATATATAAGGAGCAGTGAGTGCTGGCCACTTAAAAATTCTAAACCACTGGAGCACCCTCCTGATCTCAATAGTGTGTCCTCCTGGGGGCGAGATGGGGAGAGCATTCCTTTCATAAAGGCTGCTGTGTTCGATGGGGAAGCCTGAACTCTTTGGTTCCTGACAGCTCCAGGGACTCCTCGTCTCCCAGGTCTACTTCCTGAAAGATGGCTCTCCCCTAGGGCTCTTTGAGGTTCCTTGTTGATCCAACTTGGCTTCCTTCCGATATAGTTTTTTAAATTATTTTTTAAATTTAAATTGATTTATTTGGCTGCACGGGGTCTTAGTTGCAACATGCAGGATCTTCACTCTTCGTTGTGGCATGTGGGATCTGCATTGAACCTGGGTCCCCTGCATTAGGAGCACAGAGCCTTAGCCACTGGACCACCAGGAAAGTCCCCTTCGGATTTTATGTTAGGCCCCCACTCAAAGAACAGTAACGGCAATCAACTGTCAAAAAGTTGGGAAATTCAAAACAGTGTCACACTGTATAGCAGGCATGCTTGAAAGCCATGTGGTCCGGAATTTGATGCATTCATAGTCAAGTTGTGGGCCAGCAAGTACTCTGCCAGCTAGTTGTATTGCATGTAAACAATTTAAAATGCTCTCATTTAAAAAGTAATGAAGTTTGAGTTGAATAAAATCTTCAATAGAATTTCATACCACTTTGGATGATAATGGTTAACCAATCCTGGCTTAAAAATGAAATCAGTGTGTTATTCAGTCATTCAGAAGGCATCTTTTGAGCACCCCTATGTGCGGGATTCTTGAGGCAAGAATACTGAAACTTTGCCATTCCCTTCTCCAGTGGACCATTTAAACACTTCATGGCAAATAGACGGGGAAAAAGTGGAAACCGTAGCAAACTCTATTTTCTTAGGCTCCAAAATCAGTGCAGATTGTGACTGCAGCCACGAAATTAAAAGACACTTGCTCCTTGGAAGGAAAGCTATGACAAACCTAGATAGCGTATTAAAAAGTAGAGACATCACTTTGCTGACAAAGGTCTGTAAGTTAAAGCTATGGTTTTTTCCAGTAGTCATGTATGGATGTGAGAGTTGGAAGGCTGAGCACTGAAGAATTTATGCTTTTGAACTATGGTATTGGAGAAGACTCTTGAGAGTCCTTTGGACTGCAAGGAGATCAAAGTTTTTTGTCTAGAACTTCAAAAGCAGTTAGTTGCTGTTAATTTTAAATGGCAGTTTTTATTATATTACTGTAATTATCTTTTGATTATCTGAGTAGCTGGTCGTCTACACTGCAGCTTTTCAGAGCACGATAACCAGAGTTGGAAGGAGGCTTGGACATCTCCAAATTGAAGGTGCCTGGAATTTCTTTTCTTAGGAGTTGTCCTCCTCTCCCTGTTGTCTCCTCGTTGGTCCTGATCCTATCCCCTGGCACCCCAGCAGCAATGTAGAATTGCCTTCCATGGGGAAGTCCCCATGTCCCATTTCCACCCTTCTTGCCATCTTTTATCCAGGCTAAATGTCCCTTTTATTCAACCCATCTTCAACAACTCCTCACATGTGTGGTTTCTGGATTGTTGACCTTCTTGGTTCTCAGCCCAGCTGGAGAACCTTGTAAGCTGGCACATCCTGGACCTTCTCCCAGAGACTGGTTTAGAGTCTGCAGTGTGGGCACCTGGTGTTTAAAAGCAACATGAAATAACCATCCAATCACTCAGATAGCTATGCAGCCCAGTGCAGAGCAACGTGGGGCTGGCTTCTCCTATGAGGAGGAGGTTGTCCTGATGTAACCCAGAATCACATTAGCTTAGAAAGTCATGTGGAGGGAGTGGTTTGTGTGTCTCCATGTCACCAGCACCCCATCTCTATATCTTACCTATAATAGATAGGTACCCTGCAAATGTGTAAGAACAAATGGATGGTCCCTAAAACCACAGATCTTATCCATGTGAACTGTCAGTAAAAATCAGATATCTCCCATCTCTGCTGATGAAATTCTTAAGATACCAAATTCAGGGCTTTCATGGACTCTTTGCTTTCACTGGGTGACATCCCCTCTCTGCCATGGTTGACCTCGATGGTAATTCTAACTCGATGTTGTCTGAGTAGCAGAATGGCTGGAAGCAAAGACTTAGAGCCCTACCATCTGGATTTGAATCCTGGTGCTAGCGGCACAACTTGCTGCTTTGGTTCTTAACTGGCCACACCTCACTTTCCTCTTCTGTAAAATGGAGATGATAACAGTTACTGGCTTCAGTGAGTTGTGATGGGATTAAATGATCCAATGCACATAAGGCACTTAGCGCAAGGCCTGGCAGAGGAGGTGCTCACTGGTTATTTCTCTTAAGCCTGAAGATGGTAGTGACAGGATGGTGGACAGGAACAAACATCCTGTTTGCTGTGCCCTACACCTTGTTAAAGGCTGTGTAGATCGAGCTTCTCTGGGAGGTGGCTGGAATTGTGAGTCATCATAGGAAGGATGGGAAACTGAGTGGTGAGGCCTCAGACAAGCTTGGTTCTGGTTTTTTGGTTTTGGCTGCACTGGGTCTTCACTGCTTTGCGCAGGCTTTCTCTAGTCGTGGTGAGCAGGGGTTACTCTTCATCGTGGTGCACAAGCTCAGGGCTTCAGTAGTTGCGGTTCCTGGGCTCTAGAGCGTAGACTCAGTAGTTCCTGTGCATGGGCTTACCTGTTCCACAGCAGATGGAACAAACCAGGGATCGAACCCAT
Organism: Ovis canadensis; assembly: GCF_042477335.2. Taxonomy (NCBI): domain Eukaryota; kingdom Metazoa; phylum Chordata; class Mammalia; order Artiodactyla; family Bovidae; genus Ovis; species Ovis canadensis. The sequence continues at coordinate 58,143,631 of NC_091251.1, read as the reverse complement.
GCCCCCTGCATTGGCAGGCGGATTCTTATCCGCTGTACCACCAGGGACATCCTTGGTCCTGTCTTTTTTGGGTGAGGTCTGCAGGGGCTGGAAGGGTGGAGTCTGTGCAGCAGATGGCAGGAGAGCTGTTCTCGTACCAGCTACCCGGTCTCCTCCAGCTGTGTAGCTGGCTTCCTCCCAGGGACTGGCTAGTGCCTCTCCATTTTGATTGCTGATTACACTCACCTGGGAGCTATTAAACTCCACCCACGCTCCGCCCTGCCCCAACCAGTGTCATCTGTAATGCCACTGCTGCAGCCCAAGCATCCTTGTTTTACAAGAGCCCCCAGGTGATTTTATTTTTAAGTTTTGTTTTATTTTTTGCTGTGCCCCATGGCATGCAGGGGTCTTAGTTCCTCAACCAGGAATTGAATCCTCGCCCTGTGTAGTAGACTCACAAAGTCTTAACCGCAGAACCACCAGGGAAGTCCCCTCCAGGTGATTTTAATGTGCATCTGGGTTAATTGCCCATGGGGCTGATGCAGATCCGGCATGGTCTCCGCATGTGCTCTGAGCTCTCTTTTTGGGATGTGCGTCCACTGAGGAGCCTGGTCAGCTTCCTTCTCTCATGGGGCTCCTTGGCCTCACCTCACAGTGGAGGTAAAGTGGCATTGACTTCAGTAGTCTTGTAACAGACCCTTCTTTGCATCCCAGAGGCTGGGTGGACTTTTATAGGAGAGGGTCGGGTTTCACAAGGGACGGTTCCTAAGAAGACTGGAAGAGGCTGGTATACAGTTGCCTTAATCCATCAGTACAGTGGTTTAGGGAATGAATGTTCCTGCTTTGGCGTTTGTCTCCTCCTGGAGACAGGACGACACATTTGTACTTTGTTGTGTTAACTTGTGCATGACTGTGTCCTTCCTGGGTTGAATTAAGCCTCATGAAAGTGCTGGTACATCAGGATTGTCTGCCTTCATTCTACAGGACCTACTTGGTAGGTAGCTTTTTTCTTTTATTTAAAAAAAATTTTTTTTGGCATGCCACCCAGCATGTGGGATCTTAGTTCCCTCACCGGGGATGGAACCCATGCCCTTTGGATTGCAAGCTTAGAGTCTTAATCTGTGAGCCACCAAGGAAGTCCCGGTAGGTAACTTTTGTCACATTGCTTTTAGTGATAGTTGCCGCTGTTACCTTCCCATTCCTGTTTTTGGGGAGAACTCTTCATTGGCGCAAATATAATAAATGATTGTTCACAGACAGTTTTCAACCCAGACCTGTGTCAAAACTGCTGGGAGGCATTGAAACCACCAGCTGTTTGTTTCTGTCTTGAATTTCCCTCTCGGGCCTCTAGACCAGTTAAAACCGTGCCTTTACCGGGCGAAGGTGGGAGAGTTGGTGGTGGGAGTTGCCTTTCTCCAGGGTGTGGGAAGTCCAGCACATGACCTGGCCAGAGGCTTTTGTGTGGAAGCGTGGGTCCCGAAACCTTGCCTGGCAAAGGCCTGAAGAAGCCGGGGACGTGGTGTCCGAGAAGCGACTCCCGCTGTCACGAGCCTGCTCCTTCCAGGCCTTTCTGTGGGGCTGTCAAGTGCCCGTACCACAGGTGAAAGGAGAGGAAAGGTGCAGCTTGCAGCGGCTTGCTGTCTTCTCCCCTCATTTGATTTTACCATTTTAGCAAACACTTTCTAGGCCCTGTACCCTCAGGAGATGCAGAGCGGCAGAGCCGCTGCTGCCCTTCTGGGGCCTCTGGCCTGGCCTGGACCTGCGTTGGTACCCTGTTGCCTGGACTCTAACTGGGAGGGAGGTGGGCTGGGTCTGGGAGAGTGGGGGGGGGCACCCGCCATAGGCAGGGATTGGGATGGGAGAAGAAGAGGGGATGTGGACAAGAGCCTTTCAGGTCCAGATAGACCTCAGTCTGGACTGCCTGGTGAGTTCTTCCAGGATGATGGGGACTGAGGCTCAAAGCTGGACATTTGTCTGAACTCACTCTTAGATCACATGGGGATGCTAGAAAGAAGCTGGTGCTTCAGTCCTATCCTATCTGTCTGCTGTGGTTTTCAATCAGGGTGGGTGGGTGGGTGGGTGTGTGTGGGTGTGTGTGGGTGTGTGGGTGTGTGTGGGTGTGTGTGGGTGTGTGTAGGTGTGTGTGGGTGTGTGGTATATGTGTGTAATATGTGTTAATTCCCTCAGGAGGCATTTTTCTGGGAGGCCCTGCCTTGTGGTGCCAGGGACACAGAGCTGAGCACAGTGCCAGCTCTCGGGGGTGGAGGTGGGAGCACTGCGTCCGTGTACTTGGGAACTTGGGACGTGTACTTCTGCTCCATCCGTAGCTACTAAATCAACATTTCAAGCAAGCCTCCCAGACACCACCTCTACATTCCTAGATTACTGCAAAGTTTGAAAAGCTTAGCCCTGGACGTATTGCCACCACTTTGGTGAGAAATATCAAAGATCTGGGTTTTGTGGTGGCAAAAGGGCCAGAGAGGGGAGAGGAGGGACTGGTTCTGGGGATGTTCACAGGGCAGAGCCAAGGAGGGAGTGAGTGAGTGCAGGTGTGGAGCAGGACGCCTGGCTACTGGCTGGGGTGCTTCTGTGGGCATTTCCACCAGCGTATCAGGGAGGGAAGGGGAGGGTTTGGTTCACGTGGTCTTGAGGGCTGTGCACGTGAGTGTGCTGGTGTCCACAGATGTGAGGAGTTATGGGTCCGAGAAGCAAGGGCCGGGAAAGGTGGGTCTCCCCAGAACTCTTGGGGGGGCTGCCCAGATTTATGTCTGAGCCCGTAAGAATGATCTCTTGCTTACATCCTCTTTGGCCAGGCTTCTTCTTTGGCCTTGTTGTAGCCTCTCTTATGAGATACCGTCTACTTCCTCAGTGGTTTGGAGTGAGTCCTCCTCCTCCCCCGACCCCCACCGCCAAGTGGGGCTTGAAGGTGGCAGGAAGGCTCAGCAGTGGGGGGAAAGTAGGGATGGAAGATTGGCAGAGCTTGACCATTGCCAGGTTGGAGGTGAGTGGGCACTCCCCACCCCCCCCCACCCCCACCTTTAGCAGCATCAGTGCTGTGGGTGCCAAGGCCTAGTCTTCCAGGTGTCTCGGAGGTGCTGTCTACCCTGAGCCTGCTGCTCCCAGTCTTACATTGGTTTCATTAACCCAGGCTTTCTCAGCTTTGTCACAGCTGACACTTTGGGCTGATCAGTTCTATTGAGGGGGAGAGAGGCTGTCCTGGGCATTGGAGGATGTTTAGGAGCATCCGTGGCCTCAGCTCAGTAGATGCTGGCAGCACCCTCCTTCCTCACTATGACAATCAAAATGCTCAACATTGTCAGATGTCCATGGCGAGTAAAATAACCCCATTGAGAACCATTGACTTAACCAACGTTGAGCCCTTTTTCCATTTTGGGCACCAAGGGTCAATCAGTGGACAGAGCCAGCCCAGGTCACTTTGCTGGCAGACCCCCGAAGTCTGAGGTGAGGGACAGTGTCACGGGGCGGATCTTAGGCCTCCAGGAGAAGTGTGGCGGCTTGGAGACTGGTGTGATGGGCGCGGGCCTGTCTGCAGGTGTCCCTCTCACGGCTCCATCCTGGAATGGGATTCAGGGCATGGTGCTGCTGGGGAGCTTGGGTTTTCCCTGCTGCTGCCTATGCTGCTTTATCTAAGAACTGCCTTCTTGCTACACTCACAAATCAAGTCTTGTCTCCTTCTTTCGTATGTTCTTTCTCTCCCTCTTTCTGATAAAGTGGCCAGGTTAAAAGTCTGCACCAAACCTTTGGGTGGCGTGGGGGTTGGTGGTGGCAGTCTTTCCCAGCAGAAACCTGCCCTTGGTGCCCCACCTCGGGCACAGCCTTCTTATACATCAAAGATCCTGCTGCTTCCCTCTGCCTCCTCCTTCAGGCCAGTCGGAGAGGAGTCTCTCTGACCTGCAGGTCGGGTCAGACCATTTGACAAGGCTTGACAAGCCCCTTGGGCTCCAGATCCCTGGTGAGTCTGGCGCTGCCTCCATGCCCACATCCTGGAAGTTATCTCTCCCTGCCCTCTTGACTGACCAACTGACAGGTACACGGGATCTCAGCCTGGAGTCTCTTCCTGGTGGCAGTCTCCCTGACTCTCTGTCTTCGGGCACTCTGAAGGGTGCCCACCCTTCAATCACCGGTAGAATTTCCTCAAAGCTCTTTGAGGATTGTTCCCGGGGCTGGGCCTGGTGCCAGGTACTCGGAAGGCATCATTAAATCTTTGCGGGATGACCGACATATGTGTTGCCCCTCACTGTTTTATGAGCTCTGCTCTCAGAAGGGGAGAATTCATGGGGCCAGCAAGTGGCTGAGACGTCAAGCTCAGCCTTCATTTTCTTCGATGTGCGTCCTCCACTTTCCTCTTCCCCTCCCCATCTCCCCCTAATCCCATTCTGACAGTTTCTGGTTTCCTTAGACCCATTTTCACAGCCTGCTCCCAAGGTAGGGTGGGAGATTCATTTATTTGTTAGAAGCAAAATAATGTTTATTTGTTTATTTTAATTAGCTGCCCTCCCGTGAACTTGTTTGTTTTGTAACTGCGCTGGGTCTTAGTTGCAGCATATGGGATCTAGTGTCCCAACCAGGGATCAAACCTGGGCCCCCTGCATTGGGAGCTCAGAGTCTTAGGCCCTGGAACCCCAGGGAAGTCTCTAATGTTTAATAATTTGGGATGTTCCCTTTCGTTGGTAGATTGGCGTGTTGCAGAGGATTTCAGGAGTTCGGTGGAGGAGTGATGGGAGGGGGCTGGAGGGAGAGGCGTTTGTATCTGGTGGTGGTGGCTTTAACTCTAGTGACTACTAACCTGCAGCTTGGTTTCCTGGAACCGTAAAGGTTTACAGCCTGAAACACTTTTTGTTTGTTTGTCTTTGTGGATGCACAGACATTTCCTTCCTCATTTGGTTTCTGTGGCCTGTGTTTAATGTAGACGGAATGTTTGTGTCTCTGGGATTTATCTTAAGAACAACAGTAGGAGCAGGGTTGTAAACTTAGTTCAAGAAAGAAAGCACGAGAAACGGATTTGCCTTGACTGCTGACCATTCCAAGGGCCATTTCCATCTCCTGCCTGCTGTGTCCAGAGTGGGCTGCTTCAGTTTGGTTTTCCATATTCACAGCAGAATCTCTTTAGATTCTTTCCCACTACTGAATGTGCCTCTCAGAAGAGAAAAAGTTTTTACAAAGCATTGTGTTCTTTTCTCCAAAAGGATGGCATATGGTCCCTCTGGAAGAGGCATTTGTATATTGATGACCTGCCAAGTGTTGTATGTCCTGTGTTAAGTTGCAAGTGTGGGAATTCCGAGAGTGTCACAATGTCCTATAGGTCAGCTTTGGTCAGATGGTAGAGAATCCACTTGCAATGTGGGAGACATGGGTTCGATTTCTGGGTTGGGAAGATCCACTGGAGGAGGACATCGCAACCCACTCCGGTATTCTTGCCTGGAGTAATAATCATATTTTGGGGCTTTACTAGTGGCTCAGTTGGCAGTGTATCTGTCTGCAATGCAGGAGACCTGGATTCAATCCCCGGGTCAGGAAGATCCTCTGGAGAAAGAAATGGCGACCTACTCCGGTATTCTTGCCTGGAGAATTCCATGGACAGAGGAGCAAGGCAGGCTACAGTCCATGGTACTGCGAAGAGTCGGACACAACTGTGTGACTAACTTTCACTTTCTTTCAAGTTATTAGTAATAGGGATTTAATATTCATGGATTCCTGATCCTGTCTGACCTTCTAGAATCACCTAGGGGAACTCTGAAAATGCAGACTTAAACCCCCCTGGACTAAGGGAATCACAGCCTTTCTGCATGGAATGTGGGACCCTGTTTTTCAAAGTCTCCTAGGGGAGACTTCTGTGTGAAGACAGGCTCTAGAACATGTCATTTATCCTGACAGGTTTCCAGGCTCTCCACCCATGTTGCTCTGTCCTGAGGGTTGGGGTGAGTCCTCAATCAACATCCCATCCCCTCTGGGGGTGTGGTGCTAGTGACGGTACTATTTTAGGAAAGTAGTGGAGAAGATGCCTGGTAGCAGCAAATTGTGAGCAGGGTTATATGCGTGTGATGGTGTTGCCCGGGGTGGTATGACGTGGCTATGCTGGGAACCCAGCAGGGTGAACTGATTAATCGGTTTGAAAATACCCAAACCCTTCCCTTCAGTTGCTTTAAATATCTAAAAAAAAACCTTGCAGTTTATAAGAAGCACATGTGTTATAATTGCGTGTGGCTAAGTCTTCATTGTGGTTCTGGCAAGCATGGCTTTGTTACGAATGGTTCCCTGCTTCTGCTCACTCTAGACGTGGCTTGATTGTTCACGGTTTAGTTATCCTGTAAGTTTTGGCTGCCAGGTTCATAATTCAGGGGGAATTTCACTCTGGTCGGCGTATATAAGTATCAGTGACTTTCAGAAAAGCCAGAGAAAGGAAGCACATTGGAAGTTTTCTGGAGGTGCGCCAGCAGTTTAGCTTAGTTTTTACAGCAGAAGCTGGAAAACGTTCTGACTGACTCCTGGTTAAGGTGTGCAGGATGACCTAGTCGTTTTTATTTTAATTGTGAATTCCTAAAACCTTGGGCACACTGATGTCAGAAACGATATAGAAATAGACATAACTAAGTGCTGGAGTATTTGTTCCTCTGTCCAGCTTCCTTGGCAAGGATGGTGCAGGACGGAAATGCTGATACTTTTCCAGAAAGGATTTTATTGTTTCATCTTAGAAGTGATCTAAGATCACTGGTTAGGATTCCTACATAATTGATATAAATGCAGAAATTTCCTGAAATCCTGTTCCTGACTGCAAAAACGTTTTCACTTTATAATAATTCTAATTTAGTGATACTCTGAAAAAGCTAATTTACTCTGGTTTTTTAGTTTTTTGAAATATTTTAAAAGTGTACAGGTTTTAAAAATGGAATATTTTGATATATATAAGTTACAGGTGTGCAATATAGTTGTTAACAAGTTTTAAAGTTTATAACCTACTTATAGTTATACTATATAAAATATTTGCTATGTTCCCCATGTTGTATAATATATTTTTGTAGCTTATTTTATACCTAATAAAATCCCCCTCTGCTGCCTCTTTCCTCTTCCTTCTCTCCATTGGTAATTACTATTTTATTCTCTGTATCTGGGAGTTTGTTTCTATCTTGTTATATTCATTATTGTTGTATTTTTTAGATTCCACAGAAGCGATGTCATACAGTATTTGTCTTCCTTTGATTTACCATAATGCCTTCCAAGTTCATCCATGTTGCTGCAAATAGCAAAACTTCATTCTTTTTTATGTCTGAGATAGTATTCCCTTGTATACATATACCACACTTTCTTTATCTGTTCATCTGTTTGTGGACACTTAGGTTTCCTCCATATCCTGGCCTATCTTATAAATAATGCTCCTGTGAACACTGAGGTGTATGTATCTTTGCATTGGTCTTTTTTCTTTTTTTGCAGATATATACCCAGGATATATACCCAGGATTGGAATTGCTAGGTTCTATTTTTAGTTTTTTAAGAACCCTTCATACTGTTCTCCACAGTGACTACATCAATTCTCATCAACGGTGTACCAGGGTTCCTTTTCTCTACATCGTCCCCAACATGTATTATTTCTGTTCTAAAAGTGTACAGGTTTTAAAAAAAATTAGGTGTCTGTTAGTCCCAAGTATTTACATATTCTAAACACTTTTATTAGATTTCTAACAAAAGCAGTGATTGTTACTATTAGTGTTTTGAAGGGAGACAGTTCCATTACAGTTTTAACTGACTTTGGGAAACATACCATTGTGTGGAAAGTTAAACAACTGCTTTGTTTCTTAAGTGGAGAGCAAATTAGTGTGAGCTTGAAAATAGTATACCTGTTTTATTGGGTCATCCATGGTTCAATTTAAGCCATAGTAAAACTAGCAAAACCAACTCTACAGCTGCCATTTCCCGTCCAAGCTCTCCCTGCCTATAGAATGTTGACCCCAATTAGGGCGGCAGCTGTTTTTTCCCCTAGACCCTTGTTTTCTAAATAGCACTAATCTGGGTTACTGGGGGCAAGCAGTTTGTGTTGGGAAGTTTAGTGCTCATGTGAGTTAATTTGCACTCATATTATGGGCACAGTGGCTTGCTTCTGCAGGAGTTCAGATGAGTGCTGGAGAAAATCCGTCCCACTGTTGGAGACGTAGTCAACACAGCTAATAAGTATTCACTGTGTGTGTACTGGTGCCCTGCCTTGTATTTAAACCAATATGGATTATGAACATAGTATAAAACATAGCTCAGTACTTGAAGCAGCAAGATTGTTAGAGGCAGCAATTTCAAGGTAATGAAGGAGCATGAATAATTCAGGGTAAGTTGCTCAGGACAGTTATTGAATGATCATCAGTTTTAGGGGCTTCCTTGGTGGCTGAGTGGTAAAAAGTCTCCCTGCAATATAGGAGATGCAGGAGACACAGGTTCGATCCCTGGTTGGGAAGATTCCCTGGAGGAGGAAATGGCAAACCACTCCAGTATTCTTGCTGGGAGAATCTCATGGACAGAGGAGCCTGGCAGGCTATGGTCCGTGAGGTTACAAAGAGTCAGACACAGTTGAGCATGCCTCAGTTTTAGCCAGCAGACAGATCGGTTTTGTATGAACGTCTCGAAGGCTTCCTGGAAGAGAAAGAAGCCTTTCAGTTCTTCCCAAGATGATGGTTGTAACATGGATGATCAAGCACAAGGGAGGAACTGAGAGACTGGATACCTCGCTCTGGATTCTTGTTGAGCAATGATGTTGCTTGTAGCGCCCCAGGTCTACAGAGTGAGGTTTGAAGGAAAACCTCTTCTTGAACAGGTCAGCATCTTTCTGCAAGGCCCAGGCAGAGGACTGTCAGTTCAGTTCAGTCGCTTAGTCGTGTCCGACTCTTTGCAACCCGGTGAACTGCAGCACGCCAGGCCTCCCTGTCCATCACCAACTCCCGGAGTTCACCCAAACTCATGTACATCGAGTTGGTGATGCCATCCAGCCATCATCCTCTGTTGTCCCCTTCTCCTCCTGCCCCCAGTCCCTCCCAGCATCAGAGTCTTTTCCAATGAGTCAACTCTTCACATGAGGTGGCCAAAGTATTGGAGTTTCAGCTTTAGCATCAGTCCTTCCAAAGAACACCCAGGACTGATCTCCTTTAGAATGGACTGGTTGGATCTCCTTGCAGTTCAAGGGACTCTCAAGTCTTCTCCAACACCACAGTTCAAAAGCATCAATTCTTCAGTGCTTAGCTTTCTTCACAGTCCAACTTTCACATCCATCCATGACCACAGGAAAAACCACAGCCTTGACTAGACAGACCTTAGTTGGCAAAGTAATGTCTCTGCTTTTGAATATGCTGTCTAGGTTGGTCATAACTTTCCTTCCAAGGAGTAAGCGTCTTTTAATTTCATGGCTGCAATCACCATCTGCAGTGATTTTGGAACCCAAAAAAATGCGGACTGTAGGTACCTAAATTTCTCCCTGAGCCTTGGTCACAGCCTGAAGGGACTTGTGGAAATCAATGTGCAGCTTTCCCCCTTGGACAAGGGAAGTGTGTTCATTTATGTATATGTCTAAAGTGAACATTGAAAAAAGACCTAGTTCAATAGCATCAAGGTTTTAAATCTGCCATGAACCCAGCACAGCCCCAGGGGTAAATGCCTAGTTAAGCCCCAGCATTCACGCCTGCATATTTGTGGCTATAATTTGACCGCACACTGATATATTAAACATGAAATTAGGTAATTACATAATTAGGCCATTGAGACATGTGCCGAATCCTCAGGACACCAGAACAACCCCCTCCAGGGTTGAATAACTACAACTGTGACTGTACTGCTTGTTTGATTTCTCAGAGTTTGTGCCCAAAAGGACCACATGTTGTCTCAGACTCTGGAATCTTGAAACCAAACATCGACAAGTGGCTTGTTTGAGTTTGGTTCAAGTTTAGAGGCTGAAGGGATCCTAAGAACTCAGCAAATAGGAATTTGTGCGGCTTTCTTCAGCCTCTCCATTTGGAAGAAAGTGCGAAGGGGGGAAGGAGAGCATGCATCAGTTGGTTCTTAGGTACCAAGAACTTTCCCTTGTCCAAGGAGGAAAGCTGCATATTCATTGCCACAAGTCCCCTCAGGCTGTGACCAAGGCTTTGGGAGAAATTTGGGTAGAGATAGAGGAATGAGAAAGTTCTAGAATAGGAGACTTGAAACTGATGGGTGGCCAGTTCTTTGGTCCTTGTTGATGGTTTTGGTGTTACTGTTTTCTTGGATTTCATTTCTGCTGAACAAAATGTTTGGGATAAAAATACACAGAGGGTAGACCTATCCAGGCCTCAGGCCCTGACTGTGGCCGCAAGTACATCCCTTGCCATGGATCAGAGGGACAGTCAGGGAGCATCTCCAGGAAGGGACAGATTGCTCTTTTAGCTCCAGTTATGGTGAGGCTAGTGGTAGAGAACCCATCTGCTAATGCAGGAGACTTACGAGATGCGGGTTTGATCCCTGGGTTGGGAAGATACCCTGGGTTGGGAAGATCCCCTGGAGGAGGGCATGGCAACCCACTCCAGTGTTCTTGTCTGGAGAATCCCATGGACAGAGGAGCTTGGCAGGCTATAGTCCATGGGGTTGCAAAGAGTAGGGCATGACTGAGCAACTTAGCACATATGGATACCAAATTCACCTGTGATTCAGAATCATAGCAGGCCTCATCCTGTTATCATAGTGGCTGGGCTGTATATATGTGTGGTTAATTAAAAAATTTTTTTTAATACTGTGCCTTTATTAGATTTTTCATAAGAGAAAATAGCTGGAAAAGAAGTACAATAAAGATCAAAAGAAAAATAATCCTCCACTTGAAGAGAAAATGAGTTTAGTGTGACAGTGAGGAAAAATGAGAAGCAGTTAGAAGTTTCTAAAAGTCCCTAAAGTAATGTTTCTGAGCGGTGGAGTGCTGTGAGTTTTGTAATCTGTCTGTATGAAATTGGACCTGAGATGTTGCTTTACTTTCTTGTCTCACGTTTCTGGAAAACTACTTTTCGAAGAGAAATAGTTCTTTTCTGCTATTTATTGAGCAGGCTACTAGGTACCATGCAGCATGCTTCGGCCACACTTACTTTGGGCTGGAAGCATCCAGGGTACCATATGTATCACGTGTACTGTATACGTATGAGAATGTGTGAGAGCGCTTTGAAAAGCTTGCAGAGGAGTGCTAATGTGTGGTAGGTGTGTGTGTGTTTAAAAATATTTGTCTGTGCCTGGTCTTTAGTTGTGGCATGCAAGATCTAGTTCCCTGACTGAGGATTGAACCTGGGCCCTCTGTATTGGGAGTGTAGAGTCTAAGCCCCTGGACCGCCAAGGAAGTCAGTCTCAGTTAGGTGTTTTTATGTTCATTACCTTTAGGCATTTCGAGGCTTAGATGCTCAGAGTCCAAGAAGCTGCAGAAGGTGTCGTATTGAGCTCTGACTAGGTTGCTGGCAACTTCCTAGAAGTCAGCTGGCTAATCTGAATACTTAGATTTAAAACTACTACACCTCATGCCAAGAGTTGACTCTTTGGCAAAGACTCTGATGCTGGGAGGGATTGGGGGCAGGAGGAGAAGGGGACAACCGAGGATGGGATGGCTGGATGGCATCATGGACTCGATGGACATGAGTCTGAGTGAACTCCGGGAGATGGTGATGGACAGGGAGGCCTGGCGTGCTGCGATTCATGGGGTCGCAGAGAGTCGGACACGACTGAGCGACTGAACTGAACTGAGCTGAACTTGGCTGTGAGTAATGTAAGTTCTTTTGGTTTGTTCACTAAAACGTGTATTTACAAAATATTTGTGCCTGTGAAACTCGCTGACTCCAAAGATCACTCACGATTGGCAGAAGACAGAGACGTGTCTGTGCTCTGGCTTATTAAGTGCCAAGGAGAAGCCCCCGCCAGGCAGGCATTTTCCCGTCCAGAGAGGTTTAATGTGATTTCTGAAATAGACCGCAGCCTAGGTCACTGGGTTTCTATTTTAGAGAATCGTGCTGAAAGAGGCAGTGGAAACAGGCCTCAAATAGCGGGGCAGAAGTGGTGAGAAATGTGTCCTCCTAGGGTGAAGAACTCAGGGTCTCCACCCAAACACCCAGGGAGTTGAAACTTTAAGTAGAAACGGTGCTGTCTTCCGGAGAGGAAGACTGCAGCCCTCCTTCAGCTGTGGCTGGGCAGTTCCTTCAGTGACTGTCACCTGTAGCTGTCGGCCTCAGGAACCCAGGGGACAGCCTGACACTGAAGCCCGAGGCTCTCTACTTTGTAACCTCTGTTCAGTCTTTATTAAATCAGCTCCAGAGCTGTGGTCACCCTCTGGACCGACCTTTTCCTGTGGTTCAAGAAGACTCAGTTCTCCAAAGTTCTAAAAACTGTCAGGGCCTGCTAAGACCCAGAGGACAGTTCCCCATACCAAGTGACTGTCATCAGTGTAACTGACCTCAGATTCTAGGCTTGGTATTGGCAGATCTCAGGTATTTCAATTTCATGTTTTATGCCTGTGCTTGCTTGCTTGGGGTCTACTTGCAGAGTGGGCTCTGCTTCTGTGTCAAGGTTGTCTTCCAAGGTCCTCGCTCACCACAGCCTCTATACCCAAGGGCCCCTCTTCTGCTATGAGGGACATTATCTCAGCCTGCCCCTCTGGGTTCCAGCCTGGATATTTGAATCTTGATGACTCAGGTCTCCTGTCTAGTTTCTCTTCCTTTCTTAGTAATTTGTATTTTGGAGTCATCTGTCTTCCTTCCCTGTTTTTAATGTTAATTTTTACAAAGGTAAACAATGTGTGGTTAAAAATTTCAGACTGTAAAAAGGGGTATATGATGAAAAGTTTCCCTCCAACCCCTGTACCTTAGAAGCTAAGGTCTCTTCTCAAAGATGACCACTTTTAGCAGTGGTCGTGTATAGTCTGGAAAAATCTGTGTGTGTGTGAATATTTACTAGGCCTTCTTCCTTTCTTTCATTCCCCTTTCCTATCCCCTACGTGAATGGCGTACTCTATATACTTCTATATACCTTGCTTAAGAAACAACAACAAACTTACCATTGTAAATCATTTTATTGGGTTGGCTAAAAAGTCTGTTTGGATTTTTCTGTAACATCTTACTTTTTGGCCAGCCCAGCACATCAGACTATATAGATGCGCCTCATTCTGGAAGAGCAGTACAGTGTTCCATTGGCTCTTCTAACTGGCTTCCTATTAATTGACATTTAGCTTGTTTCCAGTCTTCTTTTGTCCTACGCAATGCTATTGATGCAAACACACACACATTTGCACACAATTGTGAACACATTTGTGGGGTGAATTCCTAGAAGTAAAATGATGGAGTCAGAGAGGGCATTCATCTTTAATTTGATATTTGCCAAACTGTCCTCCAAAAGGTATTAATTGTCTAACCAACAGTGCATGGTTTTCCTTTTTCCCTGCACCCTATGAACAGTGTGTTACCAAATTTCTTGGTGTTTTCTGATCTGCTGGGAAAAAAAATGGTATCTTATGTTAGTTATTATGTGTGAGCTTGAACATATTTTTCTGTGCTTAAATCACTTGTATTTTTCTGTTAACTGTCTCTTTGTTCTTTGCTCATTTGTCTGTATATTGTTGGATCACTTATTGATTTCTAGTTGGTTTTTACATAGTCTGGAAGTGATTCTTCTGTTACTTGATGCACATACTTCTGCCATTGGATTTTGTTAGCTTTTTCCCTGCAGAAAACTTAATTTTTGTGGTTAAACTTAATTAGTTCATGACTTGGGTTTTGTATCATCCTTCATGATATTGCTTTTGTCTGCCTTTTCTACTCTCTCTGGGTCTTTCTTGTGCCTAATTGTTTCCAAACTTATGTCATAGGCAGACACCTTTCTCCTGACTTCCATCACCCTCTGTCTGACTTTCTAAACCCCTGTTTGACCTTCAGCTGTATTAAATTCTCTGCCTTATTGTCTGCTTGTTCTATCGATTCTTCGATTCAGTGTTCCCTGTAGGTTCCAGGTTCTGCTCTGTATTTTGGGGATGTATTGGCAAACACAGCAGGCATCTGCCCTGTCCTCACAGAACTAGTTGAAAGCTTAGCCAGGATGTGGGCTTCACTCCAAGAGTCACTGAAACTGAGATGAGGGCTGATGAAGGACCGGGAGTCCTACCCTGCTCTGGGGTGGTGTGGTCATGAAGATGCTCAGGAGGGCTTCCTTCAGAGCATATGTCTGAATGGAAGCCGGTAGCCTGAGTGGAGGTTGTTCAGACTCAAGGGAGTGGATGGCAGGGTGTCAGTGGAGTAGCGCCATGGGGTCTTCTAAGTTGAGGAAGCTGCGGGGCAAGGCCCTGGAGTAGGAGGGCTTACTGTATTAAAGAAACCAGAGAAGGCCACGGTGGCTGGGGCAAGTCTCTGAGAGGAGGCTCAAGGGGCCTGGTTGCTAGGGGAGGGTCTCGTGGACTGTGTTACAGATTGGGTTATTGGCTCCACAATTCTTTGATTCTGTGATTTCTCTTTCATGCGCATCCTCTAATATTTCCTCAGAATTGCCAGCACGCTTGTTCAGTGGACTTCTATCACATTGGCTTTTTGTTTTGCATGGTTCTGTTTTATCTCTTATTGATCATAAGCTGCTTTAGATAAAATACCATCAAGATTAAAGAGCAGCTCCCATGCTAGTGTGCAGCCTGCCAGCGGTCCAGAAGTATTTCCTGATTAGTACATCATTGACAGGAGTTAAGCAGATATGTGAATGGGTTTCATCTTCAGTTTCATATCCCAGTCATTAGAGAGGCTGCTGAGAGGATTTAGGTGAGAGAAGTCATGAGGCCAAACCGGCTTCTGTGGCCCAGAGTGAGGTGATGGATTAGTAATGTCTGTCATGGCACTGGGCGTGGATGTTACTATCATGGTGCTGTTTCTTTTGCCATTTGTGACCTGAAATGTTAATTATAAAGACAGGTACTCTTTTGCCCTGCTGCTCAGTTTCTGTTGGCAAAGGTAAATTTGGGCAAGGGTCACAGTTGTAGCTCTTGCTTTGGGCATGTATAGAGCCATCTCCTTACTGGCATGAGCTTTTAATCTCAGCCTCTGCCTAAGAATACTAACATCTCTATTGTAGGTCAGGTTGCCTTTTTTCCCCCTGTGTGACTAGATAATTTCACAAAGCTCCAGGATTTTGTGTCCACCACGTTGGCACAACAGCTTCTGAAATGTATTTTCCCCTTGAAATGACCAGAGTTAATAGCAGTGTCTGCAGAAATGTATTGATTAACACAGCTATGAATCATTTATGCTACAACTGTCGGTGCAGTGAATTGATTTGCAGGCTTGAGGGTTTGGGGGGAGCACCAGACATCTGTAGTCCATCCCCTTTCCCACCCCCTCCTCTGGTGGGAGCTGCCCCGGGCCTGACAGCTCACAGGGAAGGCAGGCATTAGAGAGCATGTAGTGGGATGACCTCAGGGCCAGAAAGTATTCAGAGAAGCATCACAAGCCAGCCTTAGTCAGAGAGTCAAACTTACTTTCAAGATGTCTGGTGCTGAGCCGTTATTTGCTGCACTAGAAATAGTCAACATGACCTAATCCGGTAGTGGTTATTCATGGAAAACAGAGGGGACACTGGGGAGCAGCCAGACCACCTCCTTGCTTTTTGTTTTGTTTTGTTTTGTTTTTTTTGCACTTGCCAGAATATTTAAACAGACAATTTCATTTTACCTTGTGGAAACAGGTATATCCTTGCAAGTGAAAGACAAACTTGCCTCTAAAGGAGGCAAGTCCTTTCCTATACAAGGAAAGGAAAGTTGGGCTTTCTTGGTGGCTCAGATGGTAAAGAATCTGCCTGCAATGCAGGAGATGCAAGAGACACTGGTTCAATCCCTGGGTTGGGAAGATCCCATGGAGAAGGGAATGGCAACCCACTCCAGTATTCTTGCCTGAAAAATTCAATGGACAGAGAAGCCTGGCAGGCTGCAGTTCATGGGGTCACAAAGACTCAGACACAATTGTGTGACTGACACTTTTACACTTTCCTATACAAATTCCGTTTGATTCCTCTCTCCTCTTTAGGTGGAAACCTAGCTTTATGTGCTAGAGTGTTGCTCTAAACATATGCCATCCCTTTCAGCATTATGGAGTTGCTGATCTCCTTTCTTCTTGGCCCTTGCAGTGTTTATATTTCATCTCGCATGGTTGGATACATAGCTGATCTGTCCTGGTATCCAGTGTAGCTAGAGAAAGAGGGAAGTTGGAAGTGAGGAGGAGCCAGCATTCACTGTATTTAGCTCAAAGCTTGGGATTAAGGATGATTATGAGGCTCTTGAGACCATGTGAAAACCCCCGAACAGTGCCTTTTTTAAAAAATGTATTTTTATTTGCTTACTTGGCTCCATCACGTCTTAGTGGCAGCACATGGGACCTTCGTTGCATCATTGCAGCATACGGACTCTCTGGTTGTGGTGCGCGGGCTTAGTTGCTCCATGGTGTGTGGGATCTTAGATCCCCAACCAGGGATTGAACCTGCATCTGCTGCATTGCAAGGTGGATTCGTGACCTCTGGACCACCAAGGAAGTCCCCCAGACAGAGCCTTGAGCAGTGAATGGCAGGTCTGCAAGGGTCAGCGCTCTTCACCCTGCTGACTGTGAAAGGCCCAAGCCAAGGCAGGCACTTGGTGATCCCGAGGATGGGAGGAAGTCCCTCTCTGTACCCGGCGACTCCTCTCTGTGTACCCGGGGGCTTCCTGCTTGGGGAGGGAAAGGCCTGTGGCTGACAAGCCTGTGTAGTTGGATCCTCCCAGCAAGAGTTGTGTTACCACATGTTGAGCTCTGATTGGAGTCATGCTTCCTACTCTTTCCCTTTTCTTTTGTCCTTCAGAGAATTTACCAGTATGGTTGCAATTTAGATGTAATTGTTTGTAATAAAACTTTTTTTTTTTAAGCTAATCAGGGGGACTTACAAATGGGTTATATTGTTACATATGTGTATATGTTTAGCATATGCATTTATAAAATCATACAGTGTAAGTAGACCAGGATCAGGGCAGTAAATAGACAGCCCTTGTGCTATCACTTTGTGCCCGCGGCAGATATTGTTAGAAAATCACGAAATTTTCATACTGATTCTAGGAGAGGGAGCCACTGCCAGTCCCTGGGAGCTGGCAGGTGTGATGAAACCTGTGTTTCATCCTGGACACAGCTAGTCCTGAGGCATGGGCCATTTGCCTTGTCCGGATCAGTCTTTATATGATGGGTCAGGATGCCACCAGCCTCTGGAAGGCCTCCAGTGGGAATAAATGTTTATTTCTGGTGACTGGTCAGAGTCAGTGACTCTGACTGTAAAAGCCTCTGGTCAGTGTTGGTCTTTTCCCCTTTGGGAATGAGTTGTCATGTGGGAACACTGAGATTTTTGGCCTTGATTCCAGTGAACTTGGCATTTCAAAAGTTGCTTTGGGATGAAGTCAGGAGCCCTTAGCGAGGGGACAAGAAAGTACTTGGTCTCCCTTGCAGCAGTCTCTGGGTTAACCAGGGTCAAGGTTATTCTAGGGACAAGAACCTCCTGTACTGGGACAAGAACTCCTGTACTTGGACAGGAGTGCTTACAGCATGCAAGGCAGGGCTCTGGGTCCAGTGACTAGATTTGAGACGTGAGCTGAACAGCTGGGATGGTCTCTTCATTCACTAGGTTCAGACATGTTCATATGTAATCAACATGTGTTAGTAAAGAACCTACTGTGTGTGAGACACTGAGCTCTCTGTCCTGGGTTCCTTCTCACCAACCCCCCAGCTTCATGTGCCTTGTTGTCCTTCAACAAGGACAACAGTTTAGACCTCTCATGAACTTGATTCTTTCCACTTCCCAGAGGTTACATATAACCTAGACTTTAGCATCTGCTGCTGCTGCTGCTAAGTCGCTTCAGTTGTGTCTGACTCTGTGTGACCCCATAGACGGCAGCCCACCAGGCTCACCCGTCCCTGGGAATCTCCAGGCAAGAACACTGGAGTGGGTTGCCATTTCCTTCTCCAATGCATAAAAGTGAAAAGTGAAAGTGAAGTCACTCAGTCGTGTCTGATTCTTCGCAACCCCATGGACTGCAGCCCACCAGGCTCCTCCGTCCATGGAATTTTCCAGGCAAGAACACTGGAGTGGGTTGCCATTGCCTTCTTCCCTGGTGGCTCAGTGGTAGAGAACCCGACATAGCAGCAGCAGCAGAGCCACCAGGAAGCCTGTATCTTTTAGGTAGGTTAGGCCTAAAGGTAAATCCTTTTGCTTAGGTGAGGTGCATCTTGGAACTTAGCAAGAGCATTGTTCTCTCAGTGGGTCTGTAAATGCAACTGAATAGCAGAGCGTTCCCCCCCCCTCACCCCCCCCACCCCCCCCCCCCCCGAAATAGACCCATAGCCTGAAGGGTGGTAGAGTGGTGCTTGTGCCCAAGGACGAGGGAGGGCAGTGCTGGCTGTCCTTCACTGCTCTGGGGAGGGTTTCCATGGCAACCTCATTACTCTCTCCTCCTATCCCCATTCTGTCCCTATCTTGCCCTTGGCTATGGACTCCTAGATCATCACAGCAGAATTATTGACCACCATGCCTCTACTTAAGATTGATACCTCCCATCTCAAATGGAGCTGTCATGCCAAGCAGCTTGCGGTATGGGTGCACATCTGCTATTCTTTCAGCAGTTTGGCTCCTTGAGGCTATTTCAGCCTTTTTTTGTATCCTCCCATGTGGTGCATAGCAAATGTTAAAAGCATGAATCAGTGACTATTACAGGGAATACTTTCCTGAAGGAAGCAGCCTATAAAACAAGGGTATTTCTATCTTTTGGAAGATGGCCCGTGGAAACAAAGTTAGGGTCCAGATATAGTCACATTGGTGTAGAATAGACACCTTGTTCAGCAAGCACTTTCTCAGTTTCCGGCTTGTTTCATAGTCATGCTCTGGGACAGCATTTCCTAACGTGTGTGCATCTTTGAAATAGTGCAATGTCAGGTGTTGGTAAGTGCAGGGAAATTTCAACACATGCACGGATGAAATTTGCCATGAAGCTATGAGGTTGAAGCTCCAGGATCCCTCAAATAGGGGGTCGCTACCAAGGGTCTGCACCTAATCTTGTATCCTTTCTCCTAAAGAGAGCTTTCTAACTTGAGTAAGCTTCAGGTGGCCCCACCCCTGAATACAAGTACAAAACACAGAGTTGAACTATGATAACTGAGCTTAAAAAATAAAACACAAAAAAGCCTGCAGAACTTGTCAGAGCCTTTAATGTCTGAATATCTGAGGGAAGGTATAGTGCTGTTTCCCAAACATTTATTTAATTAAAAGAGTACTTTGTTTGCTAAAGAATCTCATAGTAGCCCCATCAAAGTGAAACACATATTTCTGCTGCTGCTGCTGCTGCTAAGTCGCTTCAGTCATGTCCGACTCTGTGTGACCCCAGAGACAGCAGCCCATCAGGCTCCACCATCCCTGGGATTCTCCAGGCAAGAACACTGGAGTGGGTTGCCATTTCCTTCTCCAATGCGTGAAAGTGAAGTCGCTCAGTCATACCCGACTCTTCGCAACCCCATGGACTGCAGCCTACCAGGCTCCTCCGCCCATGAGATTCTCCAAGCAAGAGTACTGGAGTGGGGTGCCATTGCCTTCTCCGGAAACACATACTAAGTACTGTGAATCAGAAAATTAGGGCATGAACTGCCCAGCTGTCTCACAGCTACTCATGTGAGCTGACTGCATCTCTTCTCAAGTTGATATTTGGTGACATTACACTGGTGGCTTTACTTGGCTTTGGCGAGAGTATTTATACCGTGGAGATCTGCAAACCTGCCCTCAGTTGGAACTTGACTTCTCACTTTATTCTATTTGCTCCCTGGGGCAGTTATCAGGAGTTGATGCTTATTCACACTAAGGGCATAAATGACTTTGTGCACAGTCTCTCAGTCCTGTCTGACTCTTTGTGACCCCATGGACTATAGCCCACCAGGCTCCTCTGTCTGTTTAATTTTCCAGGCAAGAATACTGCAGCAGGTGACCATTTCCTCCTCCAGGAGATCTTCCCAACCCAGGGACTGAGCCCACATCTCCTGCATTGGCAGGTGGATTCTTTACCACTGAGCCACCAGGGAAGCCCATATGCACGTTCACATGAAAGGCTGGCGAGGTGGACTCATTATTTTAAAGCACTCCTGTTCTTTTGAAAAATGGGTGTTCATACTTCTTACTTCCCAGAGGGAGATTTATGTTTTTATCTCATTAGAAATGAGCCTAAGTATTTCAGGTGATATACTCAAGCCTTGGAAATAAAACCATTTTGCTAGTATAATAAATTACCTTAAACTTACTAGTTTAAAGCAACACAAAATTATCTTCATAGTTCTGGAGGTCAGAAGTCCTAGAAACTATGCATCAACAGGGCTGTGCTCCTTCTGAAAGTTCTGGGAGAGATTCTCTTTCCTTAACTCTTACAGCTTCTAAAGGCAGCTGGCATTCCTTGGCCTGTGGCCTCATCTTCTGAGCCAGCAGAATAGCATCTTCCAAGGTTGCTCTTTGACCTCTGCTTCCAATGTCACTTCTGCTTTCTTCTGACCTAGACACTTCTTTTAAGGACCTTGTGATTACACTGGGCCCAGCTGGATAATTCAGGATGTTGTCTCCATCTCAGGGTTCTTAATCACATCTGCACATACTCTTCTGCCATGTAAGGTAGCGTTTGCCCGGGTTCTGGGGATTAGGAGACTGTCTTCTGGGGGAAGGGCATCACTCAGCCTGTCACAGTTCATGTGTTATATGAGTGTGCCCTTAGTTGTGTCCAGCTCTTTGCAACCCCATGGACTGTAGCCTGCCAGACTCCTCTGTCCATGGAATTTTCAGGCAAGAATATTGGAGTGGTTGACACTTCCTTCTCTAGGGGATTTTTTGACCCGGGGATGGAACCTGGGTCTCTTGTGTCTTCTGCATTGGCAAGTGGATTCTTGACCACTAGTGCTACCTGGCAAGCCCCCAATATGTTATCTTTATTCTTTAAAAGATCAGACTTATAGATGATGTCTAGTATTTCTTCTGACTACATTGTTTGCTTTTCATACATGCCCTTCCTGTTGCCTTAACTGTTTTCTAATATAAAACTACTATTTGTTTTACCTCCATCAGCAATTTCTGTTGGACGGTGACCTTTACTGATAAAAGGTCTGCATTCTTTGTTTAAAGTGTTAAAGCTTGGGCAAAAGGAAAATACATTGAGTTAGGAAGGAGCTCTTTATTAAACCTGTTATGGAGGAGTTATTTTCCTGTTGAACAATTTTTATTCCCAGCTACCTCAGAAGAGACCTAATCAAAATCCTCTCAAGTTCCTAAGTTCAGTTCAGTTCAGCTGCTCAGTTGTGTCCGACTCTTTGTGACCCCATGAACCACAGCACGCCAGGCCTCCCTGTCCATCACTAACTCCTGGAATCCACCCAAACCCATGTCCACTGAGTCTGTGATGCCATCCAGCCATCTCATCCTCTGTTGTCCCCTTCTCCTCCTGCCCTCAATCTTTCCCAGCATCAGGGTCTTTTCCAATGAGTCAGCTCTTCACATCAGGTGGCCAAAGTATTGAAGTTTCAGTTTCAACATCAGTCTTTCCAATGAACACCCAGGACTGATCTCCTTTAGGATGGACTGGTTGGATCTCCTTGCAGTCTAAAGGACTCTCAAGACCTAAATCAAACCCCTTATGGCTATACAGTGAAAGTGAGAAATAGTTTTAAGGGACTAAATCTGATAGAATGCCTGATGAACTATGGATGGAGGTTTGTGACATTATACAGGAGACAGGAATCAAGACCATCCCCAAGAAAAAGAAATGAAAAAAAAGCAAGTTCCTAAACCTGAAATGAAAAAATAAAGGAGCGTTGGGAGGAGGAGAGAGTAGGGTGTGAATGCAAACCCTGGTTTTTCCTGTTTGCCTTGCTGGTTGGAGAGGCTGGGGATCATTCTGTAGGGTGCCTGTAGCATGGGAGTCTGGTTTCCAGCAGTTTATCCATCATTGTAAACAGAATTCACCATTGAGTACTGATATGAGCCTGGGAGCACCCTTCCCAGTTCACGGTGTAGTAGAGCAGGGTGAACCTGCAAAGGGGACTAGGGTGGTATGGCCAGAGAAGGAGGAGGAAAACTGAGGGGATGGGCGGTGTTGAGGAGCTGAGTGAGGGTAAGACTTCTAGGTGCTGATGAGAGGATAGGATGAGGGGTTCTGAGAAATGGACTTTGTCTTTATCAACATGAAGTCGTTGGTTACCTTTGCTCTGTCCACAGAGGTGACAAACCTCATGCGGACTGAGCCTTCATATGGTCTTGGCTCTGTGGATGCTGTGCTTTTTATTTTTTATTATAATTTTATTTTATTTTTTGACCACCTGTACCCCCTGCATTGGAAGCACAGAGTCTTGCATTGGACCACCAGGGAAGTTTCGATGTTGGGGTTCTTGTCCATAAGGTAAGCGATAAGTTCCACAAAGCAAGTATAGTAATAGTAGTCTTTATTTTTATTTTAAAATTTTATTTATTCATTTTTGGGGGGCCCATGCTGCATGGCTTGTAGGATCTTAGTTCCCCGACCAGGGATGGAACCTGGGCCCCAGCAGTGAAACAAGTCCTAACCACTGGACTGCCAGGGAATTCCCTAATTAGTAGTCTTTAGATTTTTATAAGGCCATTGTCTTGGAGCTTTTGTGATTTACCAGCTTGGTGAGGACTATTCCCATAGTCAGTAATTTATCCCCTTAAATGCAATAAAGTAGATTTTGAACACATTGATATTTCTACTTTCTAGAGAACCAGCATTGCTTAGTCCTCTTTTCTTTGTCTTCATTTCCAACAACAGCGTAAGGATATTAGTGACTAGTTCAGTCAACCGCTCTTAACCCCGGTGTCCTGACTCACTCCTGCGAGTCACAATCAATTGTGAGCCATTTTGAGGTGATTTGCTACTGATTACTGGAGAAGGCAATGGCACCCCACTCCAGTACTCTTGCCTGGAAAATCCCAGGGATGGGGGATCCTGGTGGGCTGCCGTCTATGGGGTCGCACAGAGTCGGACACGACTGAAGCGACTTAGCAGCAGCACTGGTTAAGACACCATCCTTTTGGATGACCTACTGGAAAGTAGGAAGCAAAGTGATAAGATCACTTTGAAATAAGATCGTTTTCCCTGGTGGGGTTTCTAATACGCATTATGAAGTGGCTTGGAAAGGGGAGAAGCAGAGTGCAATGCTTGTGCAGCATTGCCTGACATCTGCAGTGTCTGTGCGTGGACTGAGAACATCTGGGCCCCTGTGAGGAACTAAACAGTCTTAATACAAAGAAGCACAGTATATGCTTTATTTTGTTTTTAAATGTGGGAGAAATTGCATCCATTTTATTTTTGACTGCACAGGCTCTCTCTGGTTACAGGGTGCAGGCTTTGTTGCTCTGTGGCATGTGAGATCTTAGTTCCCCAGCCAAGGGTCGAACCCAAGTCCGCCTGCATTGGAAGGCGGATTCTTAACCGCTGGACCACCAGGGAGGTCCCGCAATGTATGCTTTAACAGTCACATTTACTGTGTCTCATAGCCCTGGAGTTACCAGGAGAATGCTCAGTGTCAGCTGTGCAGGTCAGGCACTGAGGGATTCTAGAACAGGAAAGAGAATGGCAGGCTTGGGGAAGAGAGGGTTGGAGAGTCTTTGTTGGAGGAAATTGACCTTTAGGAGTAGAGCGAAATCTTGAAATGTCTGTTGGGCAGTCCCTTGCAAATAAGACAGTTGGCTCCAGGCCTCCAGAGCTGTAGTTCACATCTGTGTCTGTGGGCTGGCGTCACCCATGGGCTTTGTGAAAATGCCGAGACCTGCACTTTTGGAGGTCTTGCTTCTGTATTAGCAGCTGACATCCCTCCCCCGCTTTCATCCCAAGTGGTTCTGATATAGATCTGCTGGGTTGAATCCATGTCATTTTGAGACTAGTGGAGGAATAAGAGGTATCATGGTTTTATCACTGGACACCTTTAGGAAGACGTAGATTCATACATGCACATGTACATGTGTGTCCAAGACACATATACTTTTTCTTTTTTTCAATGTTTTGGCTGTACCTTGTGGCATGTGGGGATCTTAGTTCCTTGACCAGGGATCAAACCCACACTTGCTGCAGTGAAAGGCAGATTCTTAACCGCTAGATCACCAGGGAAGTCCCCTGCACCTCTGGTATTACTTGAATCTTTTTTCATTTTTGTTCTTTACTTGGTAAGATTATGTCATGCTCCCTAGGGTACTCAAATCACTGAAATTCATTCTTTTAGCTACTGGAAAACCAACTGGAACCTGAAAGGATAAGGCTTCCTTAAATTACAGAAGGAAGACTAAGGAGTTGGAAGACCTCGGTTCTTCTCATGATTCTTTGGTAAACTTTTGATGACACTGGACAGCCCATTTACATCCCTGGGCTTTGGTATACATACATACATACATATATATGTGTATGCATGTAGCTGTGCTCAGTCGTGTCCAACTCTGCGACCCCATGAACTGTAGCAAGCCAGGCTCCTCTGTCTATGAGATTTCCCAGAAGAATACTGGAGTGGGTTGCCATTTCCTCCTCCAGTGGATCTTCCTGACCCAGGGATTGAGCCAGCGTCTCTTGTATCGGCAGGCAGATTCTTTACCACTGAGCCACCTGGGAAGCCCCCTTTATATGTGTGTGTGTGTGTGGTAGTGTGGTGGTGTAGTCACAGCCTATGCTTGTGACCCCATGGGCTGTAGCCCTCTAGGCTCCTCTGTCCATGATGTTTCCCAGATAAGAATACTGGAGTGGGCTGCTATTTCCTCCTTGAGGGTAGCTTCCCAACCTAGGGATCCAACCTGGGTCTCTTGCGTTGCAGGTGGAGTCTTTACTGACTGAGCCGCCAGGGAAGCCCGTATGTATATAGAAACTTGATGATCTGAGGTTTTAAAAATCATATATTCCAAGACACGTGTTTTATACTGTCGGAGCGAACACTTTAAAGAATTTGAGTGTATCTCTATAGCAGGTAGACTTGGGGCTGCTGGAAACTCAAAGGCATGTAAGATGTGATCTTAGCTTAAATGAATATTCTACTTAAGATAATACCCAAATGCATACAGAACTAAATAACAAAAGATTAAATAACTATTCAAGTCACTTAAATAGCATATTATAAGTTGTGACATAATGAGTTGTTGCGTGAATGGGATAGCTCAGCATTTCCCCACATCTTCTGTAGATCTTCAGTTCAGCAAGTCAGTAATAGGTTTTCCTTGAAAACAGGTTCGTAGGTCAGTTGCATTTAGAATAGGTCAAATAAAATTGAACAATTTATTAAAAATCTCAGAATCATAGTCTCCATAATGAATACACATCCGCATAATCTTTGGTTTATCAGACTTTATTGTCCAAGAAACCCTTTGTTTTCTTTTAAGGTTATGGACTATTCACTAGTGGAGTGGGATGCAATTTGGGAAGTTGTATTCGTGATGTACATTAGGAGTTTAAAGTGGGGAGAGGTGGCTTCAAGCAGGATGGCCAGGGAAATACATGGAAAAAGCCTGTGACTGAGTTGGCAAGACAAGTGACTGGAAGGGCACAGGACCCCAAACCCTTTCTTCAAAGGCTCAGTCATCCTTGGAAGTGTTCCTTTGATAAAATTAACCCCTCTCAAGTTCCAAATCCCCTGAGGGTATTAGGGGACCTGACTTCCTGCCACTCCTCACTCCAGTGTTTTTCTGTTTTTGTACCAGCTATATCGATCCACAGTAAGTTGGTTTCTAGCTTCATACTTGGCTAATGTGCTATTGTGAGGGGCTGCTGGCACTTATCCAGAACTGCTACTGCTTATCTACAGTAAGCCAGGGCTGAACTGCTAAGGCTGTACTGTCACCTGCGGCTGCCCCTCCCCAGGGTACTGATGGAGAGTCCTCCAGAGGGTCCTAGGGATCTGTACTTTCAGCTCACCCCCAAGGCCATGGATTTAGGAGTTGCACTTGGAAGCCTGTCTCTGCTTGGCCCCACTGAGCCTATATATTCACCTTACATTAGATTCCACTGGAGCCTTTGGGTCCATAATTGCCCTGGGGAGGCCTGGGGAGACACCAGTGCTGTAGACGACAGGCTCACAGCAGTGAAGAACAACAGAGTTCCCGGTGGTTAAGGCCCTAATTCCATATAGCTTCCCTCAAACAAGAACATCCCAAGTCTAGATATAATTAGGTAGCAGTTATTGAATTGAATCAGTCATTTGCAAATATAGTTATAAGAATGCATGATCATATTAGAGCCATCCAGGGAGGGGAGAATGAGACTTGAAGTGGGCAGGCTGGAAGGAGCCTCTCCTCCTCATTTGGTTGATTCTGTTGTGTGTCTGCTCTTCCCTCTAGTGCCCTCACAGTCACGTGTTTCTTGTCTAAAACCCATGAGGAATTCTTTGTTACAAAGAGGTGAGAGGTTGACCACTTCTGATTAAAGGCCGAAACACTTGAAATCCATTGGAAGAGAAGACATTTATGTTTTAATCTTATGGTGCAGCTAACTGTTTTAATCAAAGAATTTTTAAATTTTTTTTAAGCACAGCAGGCTCTGTAATTGAGATCCAAAAAATTAGAAATACGCTTTGGTTATTAGGCATCATAATTTAGGAAGGAGTCTCTAGACTCACCAATCTGTTACTCCAAATATAAAGTAAGAAAGTACTTTAAAAGCCCAATACCAGGGACTTCCCTGGTGGCTCTCTGGTAAAGAATCTGCCTGCCAGTGCAGGAGACATGGGTTTGATGCCGGAAGATCCCACATGCCACGAGGTCCCTAAGCCCATGCACCACAACTACCGAAGCCTGCACTCTAGGGCGCATGCTCTGCAAGAGAAGCCACTGTAATGAGAAGCCTGTTCACCGCAAGTAGAGACTAGCTAGCCCTTGCTCCAGAGAAGGCAGTGGCACCCCACTCCAGTACTCTTGCCTGGAAAATCCCGTGGATGGAGGAGCCTGGTAGGCTGCAGTCCATGGGGTCGCTAAGAGTCAGACACGACCGAGCGACTTCCCTTTCACTTTTCACTTTCATGCATTGGAGAAGGAAATGGCAACCCACTCCAGTGTTCTTGCCTGGAGAATCCCAGGGATGGGGGAGCCTGGTGGGCTGCCGTCTATGGGGTCGCACAGAGTCGGACACGACTGAAGTGACTTAGCAGCAGTAGCAGCAGCAGCCCTTGCTTGCCACAACTAGAGAAAGCTTGTGTGCAACAACAAAGACCCAGCACAGCCAAAAAATAAAAATAATAAATAAAAGAAAGCCCAATATCAGAGCCCAAGTTCTGACCTAGTTTAAAATGTTAAAATGCAGCTTATCCTACTAACAGATGACTAAGATGGTGCATTCTCTTCGTTTCTTCTCCTTTATTTGCGTTGGGGGCTTCTTTCTTCAGGGCAAGAGAGGGTATTATTAGCGTGATTTTGCAGGGCAACTGGCTGCTGCTTTTTACATCCCTTGGTGTGGTATCTCAGCTTTGCCTTTTGTAGGAAGGGATGGGCTTTTGATGTATAGCAAAAGAACTGATTTTAATATAGAATACTGAATTCTGGGTATTATACTTTGACAGTAGGAAAAATAACTTGTCACCGAGCATTAGTTTTCAAAGCCTGAAGTAAAGTGGCTTAATTTCCCAAGAGAAGCCTTAGAGATAGACCAGCTCTTAAAGGAGGAGGCCCACATGGCTGGTGGGTGATAAGTGGAGGTGCCTGGCATTGTAGTTTCTCACGAAGGGGGTCTGTGAAAGTCTTGTGCATAATAGGAATCCTTTGTTTCTAAAGGATGCTCTATGCCAGAGTTGGTCCTGATGCTGGCATCTTCCCTTTCACTCCTCTCTCTGCTACTGGAGCCTTGGGGCTGAGGTGGATGCTTGAAAGGCAGGTGAGCTGGCACAAGGAAGGGGGTTGAGAAATCACAGTTGCTGCTATCAGGACCACTCCAGTGTTTTGAGCCACTGGCCCTGGAGTACCAAGTTCTCAAAAGCAAAGAGAGCCTCTGCCACAGCTATGCGTAGTAAAGATGAGAGAAAGTTGGAAGGTGGCTGGGCTTCCAGACTTAATATTCATAGTCAAAGGTGGGTAGTTGGATGATTGTCGGTCTGCATTTTCTGATTTACTCTCCACTGTCCCGTACCCCATCCCCTTTCCCCTTCCTTCTTGCTATTTCTTCCCTGTCCTGGTTGTAGAACAATTTGCATTCCTTGTCGTCAAGATCTGGCACACAGTTCATTGTTGTGGCTCCAGTGCTGCTCAAGTGGCCCCGGTTGCATATATAGCTGGACCCCCAACTCAGTTTTCTAACGTTGTTTTCTTCCATCTCCTGCAAAATCTCTGCTCTGGCCAGCCAGTTTCCCAGCTGGTGTCTCCGCGTGTCTTTGGAGTCCTCACCCTTCAGCTCTGAATCAGAAAAGACCCTGGTCTGGAACCCTCTTCTCCCCACCGATCAGTCTCTTCCCTTCGATAGCAGATCCTATTTTCAGATGGTGAGGGGACCACAAGCTGGCATCAGTCTGGTGCACTGGAATATCATGAGCATGGCTGAGTGAGCAGGCAGGTTCAGAAGCTGATGGTGTCTGAAAATCACCATGTTTATAGAAGGAAGTCTTATTCCTTAGTTAACTTGGAAATAAGTTCAATATGTATTGATTGATACTAATTGGCTGTATGTATATTCAGCAGCTGTATGTTCGGTTGCTCAGTCATGTCTGACTCTCTGCGACCCCATGAACTGCAGCATGCCAGGCTTCCCTGTCCTTCACCATCTCCCAGAGCTTGCTCAAACTCATGTCCATTGAGTTGCTGATGCCATCCAACCATCTCATCCTCTATTGTCCCCTTCTCTTCCTGCCTTCAATTGTTCCTAGCATCAGGGTCTTTTCTAATGAGTCAGCTCTTCATATCAGGTGGCTAAAGTATTGGAGCTTCAGCTTCAGCATCGTTCCTTCCAATGAATGTCCAGGATTGATTTCTTTTAGGGTTGACTGGTTTGACTCTTAGCAGTCCAAGGGACTCTCAAAAGTCTTCTCCAACACCACAGTTCAAAAGCATCAGTTCTTTGGCGCTCAGTCTTCTTTATGCTCCAACTCTCACATCCATACATGTCTACTGGAAAAACCATAACTTTGACTATACAGACCTTTGTCAGTAAAGTAATGTCTCTGCTTTTTAATATGCTGTCTGGGTTTATCTAACTTTTCTTCTAAGGAGCAAGCGTCTTTTAATTTCACGGCTGCAGTCACCATCTGCAGTGATTTTGGAGCCCAAGAAAATAAAGTCTGTCACTTCTTCCATTGTTTCCCCATCTATTTGCCATGAAGTGATGGGACTGGATGCCATGATCTTCATTTTTTGAATGCTGAGCCTTAAGCCAGCTTTTTCATTTTCCTCTTTCACCTTTATCAAGAGGCTCTTCAGTTCCTCTTCACTTTCTGCCATAAGGGTGGTATCATCTGCGTATCTGAGGTTATTGATATTTTTCCCAGAAATCTTGATTCCAGCTTGTGCTTCATCCAGCCCAGTGTTTCTCATGGTGTACTCTGCATATAAATGAAATAAGCAGGGTGACATATACAGCCTTGACATACTCCTTTCCCAATTTGGAACCAGTCTGTTGTTCATGTCCAGTTCTAACTGTTGCTTCCTGACCTGCATACAGATTTCTCAGGAGGCAGATACAGTGGTCTGGTATTCCCATCTCTTTAAGAATTTTTCACAGTTTGCTTTGATCCACACAGTTAGAGGCTTTAGCATAGTCAATGAAACAGAAGTAGATGTTTTTCTGGAACTTTCTTACTTTTTCTGTCATCTGATGGATGTTGGCAGTTTGATCTCTGGTTCCTCTGCCTTTTCTAAACCCAGCTTGAACATCTGGAAGTTCACGATTCACATACTGTTGAAGCCTCACTTGGAGAATTTTGAGCATTACTTTACTAGTGTGTGAGATGAGTGTAATTGTGTGGTAGTGTAATTGTGTAGTTGAACATTCTTTGGCATTGCCTTTCTTTGGGATTGGAATGAAAACTGACCTTTTCCAGTCCTGTGGCCACTGCTGAGTTTTCCAAATTTGCTGGCATATTGAGTGCAGCACATTCACAGCATCATCTTTTAGGATTTGAAATAGCTCAGCTGGAATTCCATCTCCTCCACTAGTTAACTTGGAAACAAGTTCAGTATGCATATAAATATTCAACTTGGACCCCTAGGATATGAAGTTGGCTCTTCAGCTTTTCCCCACCAAACATTATATTGTCAGCATTCTTATGTATCATTGAATTGCTCCAACATTTATTTTTTTAAAGCTTAAATCTGGCCTCTGTTTTGTGTATGGTCTGAGGATCCCCTTCCTTTGGAATTGCTTGGGGTACTTGCCAAACCTGGTGATCCCTGGACCCTGCACTAGATGGTAAGAGGAATCTGGGGATGGGGTAGGGGTGGCATGGGAATCTCCATTGTGATTCTGTGGCTCAGAAAAGTAAGAGAACCCCTGCTAAAGACCCACCCCCTTGTCCCTCTGTCTGCCCTGCTGAGTCTGGTGTGGGGAATGAGGGGTCATTGTGGCTGTTTAGCTGTCTGGCCAGGTCAGGGTCAGATTGGGCAAGTAAGAGCTGAGAAGAATCCGAAGTCCTAAAGGACTTATGGTGAGAGACCGCCCCCTCCCAAACCCACCCCTCCTGCAAAAATAAAAATAAAAAAGAATATGGGTTCCTGGGAAGGAGAGTCTACACAGCCCTGAGGACCGACCCAGGGACTGACCAGGACTGAGTGAGGGAGCCTGCCTGCTGTCTCCAGACAATGTGTGGACCCTTGCACAGGTTTGTGGCCTTTGAAAATATTTTCTAGCCCTTGACTCTGCCTGGGTTTTGTTTTTTTAACTGTATATGTCAGAGCCATTTCTGAAGTCCCCAAATCTTGTTTTGTCTGGCCCTTGCAAGGCAAGTGACCTGTAACTTTACACCAGAACGTGTCTGGCCTGGAGCCTTCGGAGTCAGGTGGTAGGAGGGATGTGTGTGTGTGACATCACTGTGTGAGCAAATGGGAAAGAACCCTTTCTTGATCCCAGAGGAATCAAACTTGGTTTTTCTCCCTTCATTGACTTTCAGCTATTGTTTGGCTTTTTCACTTTCCTGAAGGCAAGTTCAGAGCCCTAAGACCTGGTTACTATTTCAGAGAAGAGAAGTGTCCCAACTACAGAGATGGTGTGGGGCTTAGGGCTCTGCTTCCACAGACCCAGTGGTCTCCCTGATGCCGTGGAGATGATCTTTCTTGACTCTCTTGAGTTCTGTTCCTGGGAGGTTTCTAGAGCCTACTGAAGGCTGAGTGGAGGATGATGACGAGGCCTGAAAACGCAGGAGCAGGGCAGGTGCAGTGGGGGGTGAGGTGCCTCTGCAGGGGTTGGGAGGCCCAGATGGATGGGGCCAGCTGGGTATAAGGACTCACCCCGCCGCCCTCACCAATCTTGACTTTCACCCCTGTCTTGCTGATGTGATTTCCTCATACACTGTGAGAATCTTAGCAACGATACCTATTCCATGAAGTTAGAGATAAATTAGGCTTAAGGGAGGGAAAAGCTACTAGCTAATGTGGAAATGAGAAGAAAATTGGCTAATTTAAAAGAAAAAAGTTGTAAAATATACATAACATAAAATTTAGTTCTTTAGCCATTTAACTGTACAGTTCAGGAGCAGTAAGTACACATAAGTCACCCAACCACTACCACCATCCATCTCCACAACTTTCTCATCAAACTGAAACTCTGTACCCATTAAACAGTAATTTGTCAGTATCTTCCTTCCCCTCCCCCCTGGCAACCACCGTTCTACTTCCTGTCTCTATGAATCTCTGTACCTCATATAAGTAGGAGTATAAAATGCTTGCTTTGTGTCTGGCTTGTGTGTTTAAGTTCACATTTTTCCTATATTGATATTTTCAGTAAGCCCTGTAAGTAGTGGAGAGTGGTCTTGACTTCTGTGTGGTAGAGACTGTTCCTGCCTCCCTCTGCCTGTCCTTGTTGCCCAGAGTGGCAAGGCCAGTGCCCCGCTTCAGCTAATCCTCTGTGTGGAATGAGGCGACAGCTGGGGGATCCCAAAGTTTGCTTCCAGCTGTTGTCAGGCTTTCTCTAGAATGTCAAACTAGAGTTGCCAGATACAATACAGGCTGCCCTGTTGAATTTAAGTCTCTGAGAAGCAGTGAGTAATTTTATTAGAAGCGTGTCGTGAATATTGCATGGGACATACTTGTATTTAGGAATTATTTATGGTTTCTCTGAAATTCACATTTAACAAAATATCTTGTATTTTTGTTTGCCAAGTCTGGGCAACTGCATGGTAAACACAAAGTGGTTCTTGGGTAGAAGGTCAGATAATTGGGTAAAAAAGACCTCAGGAGATGGGCAGATTTGTTGTTAGGGGAGAGGTGACTTGGCATCATCAGCTTACTCTTGGTGGATATTAAACAATATTAAAAACTTGTTTCCTAAAAGTTGGATTTTTACAGTAATCACGTAGGCTCTTGTCTATTGTATCTATAGATAAAGTGGCAGAAAGTACCCACTGGTGATCAAAATACGACCTGTGCATGACAGGTGTCAAAAGTAGGAGGTCTAATCTCCAGTTTTTCATTATTCCCGTGCAGGTGTTATGATACCTGGCAGTTTGCAGGGATCCCGGAGAGGGTATTTGAGGGATTCTCCAGGGCCTGTTGCAGGCCTGCCCCAGCTGGGGTTTCTCTTGTTGATGGATGGAGCCAGCTGTGGAGAGGTGGTTTTATATAGTGTGAAAAATGGAAACTTGACTCCAGGTTTCCCTTTTGTCCCTTCCTGTTTAACAGTCAACTGTCCTCAGGTTGCTTCTCTTTGGTGGCACTTGGAGTCCGCCTTCTGTTTAAGAATTCAATGAAAATGCCACCGATACTATTTGCTCTAAGTCAAGCTGGCAGTGAATTCTCCTTTCTTTGTGTTTTCCACGTGGCTGTTTGCACTTATCCCTTCCCTCTCGGATTTAGCTTCCTGGGGCTGTGTTTTGGAGGACAGAAAATAATAGTTTTCAGGCTTTGCAAACAGTGTGAGCCCTTCCTGAGCTGCTGGTGAGTAGGTGGAGAAAATCGGTGTTTGGTGCTATTCTCTATGGGGCTAGGCCCACCCACAAATGCGATCGCAGGCCCCCAGCAGCCTGTGGGAGAGCTGAGGGGGGCTGCCTGCTGAGGACGCCTCCTGAGACTTCCAGGACACAGGTATGCACGATCCTTTGTTCACCATAAAGGCATACGCACTTCATTTTGGTGTTTCGAAGCCCTAGCAATTGGTGGCTCATTTTGGCCTTTTTCTTCCCCAGGAAAGTTAATGCCATAATTAATGACTCAACTGTGACTATAGTCCGGACGTTTCCTTTCCACTGATGTCAGTTTGCAGAGCAGTCCTCAAGCAAGTGTTGGTGGCAGAGGCAGGCAGAAATGGGAGAGAGAAGGGAGGCCTCTGGGACCCCAAGGGAGAGAGGGCTTTAACTGCTGCGCCCACACATGAGGGAGGCCAGGCCTTGACATTCTCGTGTTCCATCCTTGCAGCTTCCAGGCTCACTGGAGGAGTGTGGTTGGCTGAGGGTGGTGGCCGCTGGAGGTCTGTCTGTCTCCTGCCCAGCTGTTGCTTCTCTGTCCAGGAGCCTTAGTGGGAGTTACCATGTGGGGTTACCTTCATGGAGTGTCGGGTCATTTTTAGGTCTGGTTGTTAGACTTGCTGCATCTGGCCCACTGGCTCCTCCTGGCTCAGTTCTGTCAGACCTCATCTTGACCCTGGGAGGGCAGGGCTTGGGGCAGGAAAGGGGTTTTATTCCGAGCATGTAGGTCCAGGTCTTCTATTTTTCTGACTGTGTGGCAAGGTGTGTGGGATCTTAGTCCCCCAACCAGGGATTGAACCCATGCCCTGTGATGTGGAAGTGCAGAGCCCTAATCATTGGACCATCTGGGAAATCCCAGCTCCAGGTATTTAGCTCAGACTCTAGAAGTCTGACTTCCATTATTTCAGCCCTTTAAAGAAAAAAATGACCTAGGGTAGCTTAATAAGTCCTGAATTCCTTGGGATAAAGGTTTGAAGTGATGCCTCCAGAGCATTCTTCCCAAGGCCCTGGCTTCCTCTGACCATGTGGGATGGAGTGGGGGTTGGGGGGAGGCGGTGCTTGGAGAAGAGAAGAGAGAAACTCTAGTATCTTGTCGTCTCTCCCTCCACCCCCAGCTCCAGTCCCTTAGATTCACTGCCATGTTCTGTTCTTCCCAAGGGGCTGACAGAATCAAACACGCTGGGGAAATATTTGACATAGGGATGGTGTGTGGGCAGTTACAACTATTACTAAGTGCAAAGAATCTGGGCAAAGGAGGGAGAAAAACAACTGGTTTTAAAGAAACAGCCTTATCAATTGCTGTTTCTCGAGGCTCTCTCATGGACAAAGGATTATGGCAGCTACCGAGAGAAACACGGGAACAGTGAGACCTTGGCGCTGTCTACCGGAGTTTGTGATGAGAGAGGACACACAGTCTCTGCCGTTTGTAGGTCAGGAGAGTGGTACCCAACAGGAACAGGAAGTGATGGGGACCTGGGAAACTTAGAAGGGTTCCTGGAGGTGCAGCCTCAACTGAGCTTGGAGATTCTGTATGACGTTGGAAAGCAGACTGTTCTGGTTGGGAGAGAAGGAAGAACAAAGACGCAAAGGCGGGAAGGCACACTGGGGAGAAAGGGTGTTAAAAGCCTAGGGCTGTAAATTGATGGGGAGTGATTATTTTTCTTTTCACCGCTAGTATAGTGTCAAGTTAGATATCAGTTGACAAACTTTAGGAAAGAGTCGTAGCCTATACCTCTTGCCCTTGCTCCTCAACTTCCACAGCTACCACTGAGCAGAACACTGTTCTGGAAGACCCTCCCCACCCCCTGCCCTTTGGGGGCCAACTGTCACAGCTGGATCCGTGGCCTCCCTTCACACCCTGCTGTTTATCATCCTTTTCTCTTAAAACTCTCTCTCCCTTTCGCCTCTGGAACACCGTACTGCTTGGACCCACTTTCTTGTCCTCCGTCAGTCCTGTTTCTTACATCTATGCGTATCTGCATCCCTGGGCTTCTGTCTTCCCAAATCATTCCCCACCTACTCCCTGTGCCGAGGGCTTTATCTCTCACCCAATCCAGTGTCCTAGCTGACTTTCTGCTCTTCAGCAAGTTCCCTTATCTGTGCCAGTGGCACCAGGCAAGACCGCGGGGGTTAGGATTCAGCAGTTTTGAACCCCTGAAAGCCCCCAAATTGAAGATCATTCCACAGACATCGATTAAACACCCTCTAGATGCAAGGTGCAAGGGAGACAGAAATCGCTTGGGGTCATCCAGTCAATACCTGCTTCCCCGCCAGCCTCTGTTTGCAAGGGCCTCATCCCTTTAAAGAGCTTCCCTGGAGGCTCAGTGGTAAAGAATCCTCCTGCAGTGCAGGAGATGGGGGTTCAATCCCTAGGTCGGGAAGATCCCCCGGAGTAGGAAACGGCAACCCACTCCAGTATCCTTGCCTGGAGAATCTGTTGGACAGAGGAGCCTGGCGAGCTACAGTCCATGGGGTTGCGAAGAGTCAGGCACAACTGAGTGACTGAGTATACACATGCATCCCCTTAAAAGCTCTGAGATTTAAGTACCTAAGGAAGCTGAAATCCTACTTGTCTTTATCTATAACTTCAAACCACTTATGTCCCTGCATCTCAAACTTCCTAGCAATTTGATAAGAAGCGAAGAGCATCTCACTGGATTCCTAGGGTGGTGTTGCTGGCAGCGGTTTCAGCCATGCGGGAGGTGGCTGGGCTGGAGGAATCCTCCCCAAAGTTTAGAAGGCAGGGTGGGGTGGAAGGGATTTGTGTGTTCTCTGCATCTGCGTCTTGCACAGGCGACTTTGAATTTGACACCTCTGTCACATAGCCAGTGCCTGGAAACCCTGAAACTATTCC
This sequence comes from Ovis canadensis, assembly GCF_042477335.2. Taxonomy (NCBI): domain Eukaryota; kingdom Metazoa; phylum Chordata; class Mammalia; order Artiodactyla; family Bovidae; genus Ovis; species Ovis canadensis. Next base: position 58,107,679 of record NC_091251.1, on the reverse strand, counting down.
TGGTATTCATAATTCACGTCGGGTAGGCCTCGGTGGTATTTATAGCACTCCCCGAGACAAGTCATTGGCAGAGGAGGTAGTGACACTTATCAGGTGCGGTGTGGGAGAAGTGGGGCTGAGTGCTTGCTTTTTCTGGCTAATTTTAGATTCTTAGTGGTTGGGGTGGGTACGAGGGCTTATCACATAGTCAGGGTGCTTTCAGAGGCTCTGATCTCCCTGGGAGACTGGAAGTACAGACATGTATGGCCGTTTCTGTTCCTGGGGCTTGGCATTGCCCCAGGGTATTGTCTGGAACGTATCTCACCGCTGAGGTTCTCCCTTGCTCTGTCCCCTCTTGCTACCTTCTGGCAGGAAAGAGGGTGTGCAGGGCTCTTTGAATCCCTAGGATTAGGCTGTGGGTATGGGGGTCTGGGGAGGAGAGGGTTTGATAGTAGGACATCATGCTTTCGAACTAAGTCTTAAAACTTGTGAGTGTTTGACATGCCTTGTAGCTTGCCCATGTGCTGTCTGCTCTTCATAACGGGATCTCCTTGGATTTCCAGGGGATGTTTGGGCTTCCCTGATGGCTCAGATGGCAAAGAATCACCTGCAGTGGGGGTTCAATTCCTGGGTCGGGAAGATCCCCTGGAGAAGGGAATGGCAACTCGCTCCAGTATTCTTGTCTGGAGAATTCCATGGACAGAGGAGCCTGGTGGGCTACAGTCCATGGGGTTGCAAAGAATCGGACGCAACTGAGCAACTCTGAATATTTGAGCTGTGAATTATTTCAGGCAAGGGTGGATGACTGTGCAGGGGAGCTGGGCCACATCTTACTTGGTGGTCCAGCCTTACTGGCAGAGGAGGCTTTTCAAAAGACCTGCCTCCCTGGGAGAGTGGTCCTGCCCAGGGAGGGATCCCGCCGGGACTGAGGGCTGTGGGATCTGGAGAGGCAGGAAGCTGGCTGCTTTGTGTGGGCGCCTTTGCCGTCTTTGGTGGACAAGGCCGTGACAAGCTGAGCGACTGGACAAAAGGAAGGTGTGTGGGAACTTGGGAAGGCACATGCTTGCCTGGCCTTAGTGAGGGCCAGTTGCCAGGTGCAGGGACCCTGGGTGGGTTACAGGGATGGTGGCCAAGTCACATTTGGTCCCCTTCTCTGCTCGCCTTTAGCCAGCCTCTCTCATTTGTCACCTTCCGCTTTGCACGCTCAGGACAGAGTCCCTGTTGTTCTGTCCTCTCCTGTGGCCTGCCCTGTCTCGAGCTCCCTGTCCTGGTGTAAAGAGCAGTCGTGGGGAGGCAGGTCGGCCAGAAAACGGGTAAAAGGTTTCCTCAGATGATGGTGACGAGACAAGTCCGACCTGCTGCTCCTCCCCGACAGTTGTCAGGCCTTGGCTTCTGTGTCGTGGGCTTTGAAAACCTCACAGGCGGCAACAATGGGATCTTTATTCGCAGCAGCTCCCGGACCAGCTCTGTTGTGGCTCTGCTGGCATCGCCGATGGGGCCGGCAATGGGGGACAAAGCTTGCTCTTGTGCCTCCTTCCACTTTCTCTCCAAGCCCAAGCTGAGGCAGGGTTTACCCCCGCGCTGCTGTGCATTCCTTGAGATGGGAATTAGACCTGGCAAGTTTGCAGTCGCTGTCACCTTGGGGCCCCGGGTCCTTGTGTGAGTCTCATTTCTCCTTCCGAGCTGGGCCTAATGAGAAACGGCACATGGATTCATTGTCAGTAAAGAGCCGTGTCTGACTGGTCCTGGTTGTCTGTACCATTCCTGGAGCGGCTCCCAGACTGATAGGTGGGGGAGGGGTTCCACATTAAGAAATGTGAGTTTCGTGCCGGGTTGAAGGGTCCTGTCGTTTGCCCAGACGAGTTCAGCCAGGCAGTTTCTTACTGTCCTCCTCTCCCATTTCACTTCCCCGTGACAAGTGGACCTGAGTGGGGGCCATGGTAGTGCGACCCCCATCCCAGGAGTCTGCTCATTCACAGGCTACCTTTGGAAACCAGTGGGTCTGCTTTTAAAAAAAAGGAATTGCAACAGAGATCAATTGATCTGCTCTTTCTACCTTTCCAGGGCAGAAGCATAGATAGATAGGATGACAAAACAGGGGTGTACTTCATTCAGGAAGGGGACATAGTTTATAAAGCAGGGTGTGAAAGAGAAAATGTTAGTTGCTAAGTTGTGTCTTCTGCAAAGCAGAAGGTGAAATCTTTGTGAACCCAGGGACTGTAGCCTGCCAGACACCTCTGTCCATGGCATTTCCCAGGTAAGAATACTGGAGTGGGTAGCTATTCCCTTCTCCAGCAGATCTTCCCAACCAAGGGATCGAACCCTTGTCTTCCGCATTGCAGGCAGATTCTTTATTGTCAGAGCTACCAGGGAAACCCTAGTAACTGTATACCTTTGCACTATTCCTCAAGCCGGAATATTTGGTGAGATTAATTTTCAACAGAGGGAAGTTAATTCAAGTTGGAGGTGAGAGTGTGTGTGCAAGTGTGTGGAATGTGTGTGAGTAAAGTGCGCACGCATGCCGGGCAAGTCGAGTGTGGGCCTCTGTTTTGCAGGTTGGCAGTAGGACCATGATCCGACTGGTATTTGTGGTTTGGGCCCTTGAACGCACAGACCTGTCGCTGACTGTGTCTCAGTAGATGTCCTGGGCAGGCGCAGTTCTCTCTTCTCCTCCCTCTGAGTCTCTGCTGGCCGTGTGTCCTCCAGATCATAGTTGGCCTGGGGCCATTTAGCTGTCTCTGCTCCTAAGCTTTGTCACTCATTGGTTATTTTTTTTCTGCCTAAGAGGAGTTTCCCTTGAACGATCAGTTTTCATGAACAACTTTAAGAAGAGGAAATTACTAAAAAGATAGCAGGTAACCCATGCTTCTTGTTCTCTTTGTGTGACCCAGGGCCTCAGGTCATTGGTTTTTAAAAAATTAACTAATTTTGGCTGCGCTGGGTCTTCACTGCTGCTCACAGGCTTTCTCTAGCCGGGCGAGTAGGGGCTGTTCTCTAGTGGAGTGCGCTGGGTCTTCACTGCTGCTCACAGGCTTTCTCTCGTGGGGCGAGTAGGGGCTGTTCTCTAGTTGTGGAGTGCGCTGGGTCTCCACTGCTGCTCACAGGCCTTCTCTAGCCAGGCGAGTAGGGGCTGTTCTCTAGCTGTGGAGCAAAAGCTCCAGGTGCATGGGCTCATAGTTGTGGTGTGAGGGCTTGGTTGCCCGGTGACATGTGGAATGCCCGTGGCCAGGGATGGAACCTGTGTTTCCTGCATTGGCAGGCGGGTTCTTAACCACTGGACCACCAGGCAAGTCCAGGTCATTGGGTTTTGAGCAGAGTTGTGGCCTCACGTGTCTGCCCGTGTGCTATGATTGTAGGGGAATGCATCTCAGGCCATTCGGGCTGCTCTAACAGTACCACAGACAGGGCAACGTATAAACAGAAGGAATTTGTATCACTGTTCTGGAGACTGGAAAGTCTACAGTGACCGTGGTGCTGACGGGTTCGGTATCTGAGAGCCCACTTCCTTGTTCGTAAGCAGATGGCTGTCTTCGCACTGAGTCCTTGTATGGTAGAAGGAGCTGGGGAGCTCTCTAGGGTCTCTTTTATAAGGGCACTAACTCCACTCACAAGGTCTCCATCTTCATGACCTAACCGTCTTCAAAATATCATCACACTGCGGGGTAGGATTTCAACATGAATTCTGGGGGCAGGGACAAGTGAACACAAGTATTCAGTCTATGCAGGCAGTGATTCTTGTCACCTGTTTCCATCTAAAGTGAGTAATGGTAGGACCCAGTCTGGCATTTCTGGGACTGTGAGGAAGAAGAATATTGTAGCAGATAGCATTGTCCTGGTGGATTTGAGCCCTGGAAGCCTTAGATGCAGTCACACGGCAGCTGGACAACATGCTAGATGTGTGTAGAGCGAGCTAGTGTTGCACACCCGTAAAACACCATCCAAGCCTGGGTGTAGGATGTTGGGCTCTGTGACAGAATAGTGTCTATAGTTGGCTCTTTTAAGAGAAAAATCCCAGAGACTTCCCTGGTGCCCTGTGCTCCCAATTCAGGGGCCCTTGGTTTGATCCCTGGTCAGGAAATTGAATCCTGCATGCCCCCAGCTAAAGATCTCACATGCTACGACAAAGATCGAAGATCTGTCGTGCTGCAACTGAGACTCGGTGCAGCCAAATAAATATTTTTTTAAAAAGGGAAAAGAAACCCATGTTTATTTCACGTGTTATCTTGAAGCGTTGTTGAAACAGAATTGAAGTACACAAATCATAAATTTACAACTTGATGAATTCTCAAACTGAGCACACTTGTATAACCTGTGCCCAGATCAGGAAAGAGTGTAGCCAGAATCCCAGGTGCCCTCAACAGCGACTTTGCCTCCTCCTTGGAATCACTATCCTGATTTGACTTTTACCTCTTTGAACTTTCTATAATGCAATCTGCCAGTGTGTCCTTGTTTCCCGTTGCTTTTGTTTAGCGTGACGGTTGTGAGATGCTTCCATGCTGCCCTGTGAATTGTAGGCCTGTCATTCCCGATGTTGTCGAGTGTTTATTCCTTTTATTCATAGGGTTTCTTCTTCTGTTCACGGACATTTTGGTAGTTTCCAGATTTGGGCTCCTATAAACAAGCTGATGCGAATATTCTTGTACGTGCATTTGGACACGGATGGATTTATTCTGAGGAGCAAGAATTCAGATGTGGTTTTGATTTACTTTTCCCGGGGCATTCATTCGTGGAGTAAATCATGCCTGGGAATCCACCATGGGCCAAGCTCCGCTCCAGTCCTGGGCCAACAGCTGGGAGCAAGGGGAGCGAAGCCGAGTGAGGGGGGAGCCGAGGAGCAGGGGGTAGGTGTTTTGGATGAGCCTCTTGAGAGATGACGTTTAAGCTGAGACTTGAAGGATGAAAGTTTGCCATCCAGGTGAGGCACCTGGGCCAGAATACTCCAGGCAGAGGGAAGAACACAGGCAAGAGCTCTGAGGGAGATTGCTGCTGGCTCAAGAATGGCCGGGTCAGCACAGGAAAGTCCAAGTGTTGGCTAGACCCTATCCAAGCTGATGAGGTAATGGCCTGGGACAGTCTCTGTAGGAGTTAGGAGGAGGAGGGCTGGATTTTTGTTGTTGTTGCTGTTTCACAGAAACCCTCAGAAGAGAGTGGGGTGGCATGCATCAGCTGTCCACAGCTGGCCCTTGGCCTCAGTCTGAAAGGCCCCTGGGCGGTCCAGTTAAGGGAAGCACCATGGAGTTGGCCGGTTGCTCCATGAGTCGTTAGGGCCATCTGTTTTGGAAACCAGCACTACCCGCTGGGTTCTTGGTGTTGAGCCAGTGACTCATCTCCCTGGACCCTTATGGTCCAGATCCCCAGCCTGGGAATTTGCCAGGCACGGATGATAGAGGTGTCACCCCTTGGGGATGCTGGGGAAGTCTGCTTAACTGGAGGGGACACTCGGTTTGGGGGAGAAGGGTGAGGTAGTGCAGTAGGCTGAAATAACTAGAGAGCCAGCGCAGGAAATGGCCCTAAGCTGCGGGTGTGGCTCTTGCCAGCAGGCCCAGGCTGCCTGTCCAGCTTCAGAACCAGCACATATGAAGCCAGCTTGGTGCCAGGCCCTGGTCGGAACGGGAGCCACATGGAGGCTTCAGGCTGGACACCATCCCTAGCTGAGGGTTCTTTTCGCTCGCATTGCCTCATGTCTCATGTTTAATTAAATGCCCTTGTTAGGAAGTCATCTAGCCCTGGTGAAAAGCTATACTGACCGCAGAGCAGCCACCCACGTGAGGAAGATGTAGAAGGAGATGGGAAAACAGCTTCAGATTCCCAAGAATTCCCTTTGTGGCGTTCAGTTCAGCTGGTGGCTATGATCACAAAAGCCTTGTGTCTCATTGGAGCGTTTATTCCCCTGCAGAACAGAGTGCTCTTGGCCTTCTTTCTAGCCCCATGGCTCTGGTAACCCTTTTTTAAAACTTGTAATAATATTTTTCTAGTATTTCCTTCTACCCTGCACTGTTGTTAGAGAGTAAAGAAGACAAAGCCCCTCCTACTTTTAACAAATTACTTAGGACAAAGCCATTGACTGACATCCCCATTTTCTGATCCTGCTTCTGAAGGGAGTGAAGTGAAAGTGTTAGTCGCTCCACTGTGTCTGACTCTTTGTGACGCCGTGGACTGCTGCCCTCCAGGCTCCTCTGTCCATGGGATTCTCCAGGCAAGAATACTGGGAGTGGGTTGCCATTCCCTTCTCCAGGGGATCTTCCCAACCCAAGGATCGAACCTAGGTCTCCTGCATTGCAGGCAGATTCTTTACCATCTGAGCCACCGGGGAAGCCTGATCCCACTTCTGTTGGCGGAGGAAATGAGGCACTCTCTGGTGTCTCCCCCCTGGATCTCTCTCTTTCATCCTTCTTCCTTTAAAAAAAAAAAATCAAATTTTAGTTTTGTGTTTTGAATGTAGATGCTGAGAATCAGGATTATTAATTTACACGTCCTGTGTATATAAGCACTCCCCTTCCTGGCTTGGGTGGGAGCGGGGGTGTCTCTCTTGGGTTTTCCTGCCACAGAGTCCTGCTGCCTTGATCCTGCTTCAGCACCCCATCCTTCTCACGGTAGATGTTCAATACTTAGCTGCTCAAGAAAAAAATGCCTTTTGCTTTCCTAATGGTTTTTAGTTCTCATACAAATCTTTATCTCTTTGATATTACTTTCCTTGTAAATGTGAAATTATATAGAAAGTAAAGTTTGACTCATGGGGTGTTTAGTCACCAGGAAGGTACTTTTTATCCTTGTTACTGTTTGGTAATGTGATTTGAGTATATTTTAAGAGTTGTCTGTATTTGACTGTGTTTGAAGTTTCACCTGACTGGGAAGATGTAATTAGCTACAAGTGTTCTTGAGTCCACCAGGGAACCCAGATACTTGTGTTGCAATTAAATAATTAGAAATTTGATGTTGTGGAGGACCACGTTTATTCTTCTTAGCAGCGTAATATCAAGCATTCTTAGAAGCACTGATGAAATGCTCGTTTTAAATGCAAATTCTTTGCACAGTTAGAAAGAAATGAAATGTTCTGGCTCCCAGCACTCACTCTGCATTTTTGCCATTCCTTCTGATGGCAGAGGGGAGGGCTCATGACTAAATCCTTCAGCATCTTTATTATGATTTCAGATTGCGCTTGCCGAGAGGAAGCCTTGCCGCAAGACATTAACTCTCTGTTGTCATCTGTAGAGTTTTCACTAGTTTTTGTTCTTCCTCTTAAATGATTTTTGAATTTCTTCTTCACATTTGCTTTATGGATAATGGATGTGTTGGAAACTTGTGGGGAGTATTGGTTTGTTTTTTGAGGCAAATGAAATGTGTGGAAACCCTTCATCTTGCAGCAGGGGTGTGTGCTATTGCGTTTTAGTTTTAGAAATTACGCTTCCCTCTTTTCTCTTCTGGTTGGCTTCTACTTTTCCCGTGAATCCAGGTATGCGTCCCAGCTTGGGATCTGGAGAATCACTGGCTTTGAGTGCAGTGGAGACAAAAGGATTCCTAAGCAGCGTGACTGGACAAGTGGTTTGCTCTTTTGCCTTCGTTGAGAGAAAGAGAGCAATGTGGACTTATGGAGGCAGTTTAACATGTTGATTTTCTCCCCCTAGTCAGACAGGTTATATTTGTTTTCCTAAAAATGAGAATTCTACTTGTAAAACAATTTCTGGGTTCTGTGGTTTTAGATACCATTGGATTGCATATGGAGGGGCTCAGCCTCTTAGCTAAGCTGGTCTCATGGAAGTGGTGTCTACAGCTGGAGCCAGTAGAGAAGGTCTTGAGAATGGGAAGATGGTCTCAGGTTGACTCTGTCCACAAAACTGTGACTTCATCCTGAGTCTGCTCCTTAAGTTGGGGTGGTAGGCTGATTGATGGCTGCCAAATATTATGAAAATGCAAAAAAACCTTTTACATCATTGAATACCATGGTAGCCACGCTGTTTTCTTTTAATTTTATTATAACACTTTTTTTTTTTTGCTTAGGCATTTTTTCAAAGCAGAATATAGAATGTAAAATGAAGCTTACATGTCTGTCCTTGGTTTGTTGACTGCATAGAATGGTTTAAGAGTTGGAAGAAGGTTATATCCAGGAACTCTCTGCTTTTATTTCTGTGAACTGAGAGATCACTGAGGATGTGTGTGGTGCTTGGTGATACTAAGAAACAGGTCGCTTTCAGCACTGTTCCTCCTTCCAAGGGAAATGTGATGGACCTGAGAGAGGACTGGTGGGAAATGCCCCTGGTGAAGGGTGTTAGGGTGAGAAACAGTAGCCACAAAGGCTTGGAGAGCTGCCATGCTGGAAGGCTTGCAGATGTAATGTTTGAATTCAGTGCTGAGGTTGCAAAATCTCTGACACAGGCTGAGCTCTTTGAGTGACAGTGAACCAGAGACCCAGAAATTCAAGTGCTTCGCCCAGACCAAGAGCCCACTGGGGAAGAAGCAGGACTCGTGACTTCACCCTAGTATTCTTCCTGTGTTTTAGGTACATGTACTAAGCCTCAGTGCCACTCACATCTGGGGCTGGATGGTTCTTTTTGTGGGGGATGTCCTGTGCATGATAGGGTGTTTAGCCCCAACCCTGGCCTCTACCCACTAGAGTAGTAGCATCTCCCTCTCCCACTTAAATTGTGACAGACAAAAATGTCTCCAGATATCCCCAGCTGTCCCTTGAGGGGTTAAAATTGCTCCTTATGGAGAACCACTGCTTTAGATGTATATGATGCCCCTTGAAATTGACAGATACAACTTTTATATTGGCATGGCCCCTTTCCCCTTTTGCTTTTAAATGTGAAGTGAAAGTGTTAGTCCCTCAGTCATGTCTGATTCTGTGACCCCATAAACTGTGACCTATCAGGCTTCTCTGTCTGTGGAATTCTCCAGGCAAGTGTACTGGAGTGGGTAGCCATTCCTTTCTCCGGGGGATCTTCCTGACCCAGAGATCGAACCTGGGTCTCCCTCATTGCAGGCAGATTCTTTACCATCTGAACCATCTCTAACAGTAGATAACACTGGCTCCAAGGCCATTTAAAGGAGAGTGGTCAGCATGGTTCTGAACTGAATTGCATTGTGTTTGGGATGACACTTTTCCCTTGTAGATTTGATTTGGTTCTCTTTTTAGATTTTGAATGCTGACTTGTCCTTTACGAAGCAGCTTGTACTGTTAATTTTAGGCACTGTGTATCAATGGGGACACCGTGCACTGTGAGTGGGCGAGAAGTCAAAATATTTCCAAAGGCCAAGGGGATTTTAGCAATCTGAAACCCATGAAAATTCAAGTTCCTATTTTGTGAACCTTGAGGTAAGCTCAAAAGAAAACACTGATTCACTTAAACCTGCCTGAATATAAAGCAGAGGTAGGGACAGATTTTAAAGTGGACCAGGACCTTATGAGTTAAGGGTTGACTCTGGGTGGCTATGAACTGTTGGATGCAAATGTGTGAAAAGCCCCTGACTCAGAGGCCGGAGACCTGGGTTCTATACTTAGGGCTGTCTCCAACTCTCTTCATAAAGTCGTCACACATTGAGGAGCCGAGATTCCTGCTTCCTGGACCACGACGAAGTGCAGGGTGGTGAACCTAGCCTGGGTGTATGAAACCACAGAATACTCCTAAGGTTACTACTGGAGCCTTAATTTCACCCAGGGAATTTGGAAGATGAGGTACTTTAGCACGTACATAAATATACATATTTTTAAACAAGTTTGTTAAGGAAGGGACAGAAAGAACATCTCAAGGGAGAGGTGGAACAAGCCATGAGAGGCACTGGCCACATGTACATATTGAGTAAGTGGAAAATCTGCCTGATAAGAAGTGAAGCTAGGATATAGAACTTGAATGAAATGAACAGCATCTCATGCTTGCTATGAATGGCTTCCCGATCCTGGTGGCCCACCCTCTTCTGTCTAGTGAAATTCTGGGAGGAGAATTTGATAAACCACAGGCCCAGGAATTTCCAAGTTTCCTACTGCATCTAAAACTTTTGGTTGGAGTGAAAAAGGTAGACCTTGAGTATAGAATCTTATGTAACTTCTTACCAATCACCATCCAGGACCTTGGGAAGACTAGACACTGATAATAAAGGTTGTCTCAGTTCAGTTCAGTTCAGTCGCTCAGTCGTATCCGACTCTTTGCAACCCCATGAATTGCAGCACGCCAGGCCTCCCTGTCCATCACCAGCTAGTCTTTAGAATTCAGGTGCTTCATGTTTTCCTTCCTTGCTTTTTGGTTTAAATGGGAGAGCTTTGGCGTCCATTCTGGAGTGTGAGCCTGTAGGACCCTCAGAGTTTAACACTTAGGAGTTTACTTAATTGAGGACTGTGCCAGAGGAGATAGCTTGGTGATTTCAATTTCTTTGAAATGCTTGTACCCGAATGCTGACAAGGGAGTTGGCCTGTGGGCTCTGTTGTGCTCACTCAGTGGTGTTCGACCCTTTGCAACCCCACAGACTGTAGCCCACCAGGCTCCTCTGTCCGTGGACCTCTCCAGGCAAGAATACACAGCAGGTTGCCATTTCCTCCTCCAGGGGATCTTTCCAGCCCAGGGATTGAGCCTGCATCACCCATGTCTCCTGCATTAGCCGGTGCATTCTTTACCACTGTGCCACCTGGGAAACCCAACCTGTGGGCTCTAGGTGGAAGTTAAAACTACTGACCTCCCTGCCGTAAGCTGGGATCGACTTAGCTGAGGAAAGATACTGTTAAGACACTCTATTCATTCAAGTTTTGTTGCTGAAATAAACATTATTTAATGTTACACAGAAGTTATTTTATTCTGTTGATGTTCATGACAGTCCTTTAGAAACAAACATCAAAGGCATCAGCATGTCCCCGGGCTGTTTTCTGGAGAGGAAAGGCTGCTGCCTGGCAGACAAGCAGGGGGACACCTATGAACCAGGCAGGAAAATGGCTGCTGCAACCATTTGTCAGTGTTGCCTTATGTGAGGCCACTTTACTATATGACGTAATAAAGATAATTTATAATGTTTTCATGAAAGCAGGAGTGGGTGGTAGTGGCTTTTTCTTTGTTTTTTCTTGGCATGTAATTGAAATGGAGCTTGGACCAAATGAGAAACATTTGTGTTGAGGGGAAAATAGATCCCAGAGGCTTCTTGACTGGGGTTAGATATTGCCTCCTTACTTTATTTGGAGCATGTAAGCTGGCTTCTCATTGGAGACCAGCATAACGACGTTGCCATTTCTGTCTCTTCACAAGCAAATGGATTTTCTGACTTAGGGAAGTGTCTGAATTCTAGACCCGCATAACACATTCAATGAATCAGAAGAAAAAGTGTGTGGGTTGATCTGTCTCAAAAAGAAATCTGTGCCATGAGAGTGAGTTTATAAATTCAGCTTCTTTAATAATGTTGCTTATTGAGATGCTGTGTCTTTTCTAAAGAGGAGTGTGCCTCTGCATTTTGAAGTTGCAGCATTTTTTGGTCCCGAAGGAACACTGAAGAAGTCTGTTTCCTGGGAAGATAGAACCTGAACTTACGGACTAATGTGGTTGAGTTACTAGACTGTACCCAAACAAACAAACAAAAACCCCAAACCCATAAACCCTTGTTTAGGCTATTTGTGTGCTTGATTTGATTCTAGAATTGTCACCCTGAAACCCATAAGAATCTTTAACACCAAGGCATAGGCATTTCATAGGTATCCGAGTCTGGACTGTTTTGTCAAGAGGCTTCACTGTTTGAGCCACCTTTATCTGTGTTCCCTGCATAGCATTCTTGCCCTCCAGGAACTCAGTCTAGGGAGGAGTGTGAAAGGGCACACAGAAACTAACCCTCTGGATATTGGATGTCTCACAGGGGGACAAAAGCCTCTGGCATGGCATATATGGAGAAGGAGAGACTAATTTTGATTGGGAGGTTCAGAGGGGTCATTTTGGAGGCTTGAGGGCATTTGATCTGGGTTTTGAGGGGAGGTAGCTTGATATCAGATGAGGGTATTGGGCTTTCCTGGAAGGAATGGCTTGGGGACACACCTCAAAGGGGGCGAGGAGAAGGCGGGATGTGGTGGGGTGGGGAGAATCCCAGACACCAGACACACTCCCAGCGCTAGGTTGTGGCTGTGGGGGTGGAAGGGGAGGGGCATCTCTGGGCAGTGGCTGAGCCAGGGGAGCTCAATACGGGGTCAGGGTATGCAGGGCCTTTTTCCCGGGTAAGAGATTTGAACTGCCCCTGGAATCAGTGAATGTCAGGTGCAGGAGAGAAGGGAGAAAGGAGGTGGAAAATGCAGCTCTGAAGGCAGGAGGCAGAGGACACCCAGCGCCTTCCAGCCTACTTCTGTCTCTGCTGCTGTCAGGCTGATGGATGGGGAAGCTGGCTGCTCAGTGTGGGCTGGGCCTCTGGGAAGACTGTTTCCTTGTATCTTTATTACAGTCCTGGGTTTTCAAGCTTGATTGAGCATTGGCTGAGCTATGCTGGTCTGGGGGCAGGGAACGGTACACTTATACCCATCCTCCTCCCCAAATTTTATTATAGTTCATCTTAGTTACCTGCAGTGGCCTCTGTAAGATATCACCTCTCTCCCTCTTCCCACCTGTTCCTTACTGTTGATCTCCTGGGTGCCCTGTACAGGGTACTAAGGGTGCCCTCAGGGATCTCCAGGTGAGAAAGACCAGAGAAGAGATTATTTGGAGCCCTATCAAAAGCACAGTGGTGGGGTCCCTGCAAAGGGAATTGCAAAGAGCTGTGCATGGGACGGTGGTTGGGAGTTGTGTGCTGGAAAAGATCACCTAGCTGCAGGAGGCAATGCAGGTTTGGCTGATTTCAAAAATAATTCATACCTTCACACGTGACTTATTTAGAGTTTCTTCCAAACAGAATGGCCGGTGTTTTGGGGGTTATTTTTTACTCCCCCAATCCCTACCCCAGCACCACTTTGAGGTGGAACACAGGCTATTTTATTGTGTTGTAGAAGTCATTCAAGGGATCCTTAATCCATGTGCATTAAGTATTTGCTTACAGAATAAATTAATAATGCCTTAGAATTATTTTTTGCTGCTTTAAAATTGCATGTAGGGGCTTTTGGGATGAATTAAAAATTGATTTAAGAGCATTTACGTCTTGATGGTTCCTCTCTCCAAGGGAACCAGAAATACAACTATTCTGGTGTGTTTGTGGAGTGGAGGGGTGGGGGTGGGGTCTGCACCGTGTAGGAAATCTGGAGCATGCTCACTGCTTTTACCTGTCCCTTTAGTCTGCGTGCCACTCTGTATGATAATGGGGGGAAGGCACTAGGGGCCCTCTAAGTATGGCCTTTTCCTGTCTGTGTTCGCTGAGATGTAAGAGAATCTCAAGGATTGAAAGAGCAAGCACAGGGACTTTCCTGGTGGTCCAGTGGTTAGTAATCTGCCTGCCAATTTGGAGGACGTGGGTTCGATCCCTGGTCCTGGAAGATCCCACATGCCTCGGGGTGGCTAGGCCTATGTGCTGCAACTACTGAAGCCTGTGTGCCTGGAGCGCATGCTCTGACACTAGAGAAGCCGTCTCAGTGAGAAGTCTGAGCACCACCACTAGAGAGTAGCCCATGTGCAGCCACAAGACCCAGTGCAGCCAAAAATAAAAAAGGAAGGAAGGAAGTTTAAGCACGTTCTAGGGCCCCAGAGATTCAGGCCCATTATTGGAGGGTCCACCTTCATTCCTGGGCCAGGCCCTTGATGTAAAGGAACTGGCTATTGGACATGGTGACTAATGCCCTGAGGATGAGGTCTCCTGCCTCAATGAGCGTTCCAGCCCCTCCTTGGCTGAGGAGCCCCCGTCTGAGGGTTTTCTGGGTTAAACATCAAAAAGCTACCTCTGGAATCTGCTTCCTGGCTTGGCCGTCCTCCCCATGGGTTTCCCTAGGGTGGAAACAGTGACTGCCTCTGAGTGAGCACTTCAAGTTTGAGAAGGATCCCACTTAGGCGCAGGCGCAGTGGGAAACGGGCATGAGATCATTTTGTTCTCGTGTTAGTTGCTAAAACCCTTTGTTTTTCTGGAATTGGCTGGCCTTTACTTTTCCTGAGCTCTGAGCAAGAGTTTCCCTGTAAGCTATTGTTTTGAGTCCATCAAGAATGTTGGGCTTGCATGCATATGTGTCTTCAAGTGTTTACACAGACACACACACACACAGGCGCACAGCAAGCTATGCCAGTCTTGAACTCAGGAGAAAGGGCAGAATCCAGAGGGATGTTCTACTTTTGAAGGTGACATATTAGAGAGTGGGTTTTGTATTTTGGCTATTGCATTGCTTATTTATCTTTAAAATTTTTTCATTTTTTAAAAAACATTTTTTTGGCTGTGCAGATGTGTAAAAGTCTTAGCTGTGGCATGTGGGATCTAGTTCCCTGACCAGGGATCAAACCTGGGCTCCCTGAACTGAGTCTTCGCCACTGAACCATCAGGGAGGTCCCTTGCTTTGCTTTTTGAACTGCAGACTTGAGCTAGGAGAAGAGTAGAAGAGCCGCAGTGAGAGATGAAGAAGTGCGCTATTTCCTTTTTGGAGCACGGTCTACTGTGGGTCTGTCTTCCACAGGGGATGTTCTTGTTTAGCCACTAAATCGTGTCCGACTCTTTGCAACCCCACGGACTGCAGCATGCCAGGGTTCTCTGTTCTTCGCTGTCTCCTGGAGTTTACTGAAGCTTACGTTCACTGAGTTGGTGATGCCATCCATCTATCTCATCCTCTGTCATCCTCTTCTCCTTCTGTCCTCAATCTTTCCCAGCATCAGGGTCTTTTCCAGTGAGTCAGCTCTTCACATCAGGTGGCCAAAATATTGGAGCTTCAGCTTCAATCCTTCCAATGAATATTCAGGGTTGATTTCCTTTAGGATGGACTGGTTTGACCTCTTGGCTGTCCAAGGGACTCTCAAGAGTCTTCTCCAACACCACAGTTTGAAAGCATCAATTCTTTAGGACTTAGTTTTCTTTATGGTCCAACTTTTACGTCTGTACATGACTACTGGAAAAACCATAGCTTTTGACTATATGGACCTTTGTGAACAAAGTAATGTCTCTGCTTTTTAATACTACACTGTCTAGGTTTGTCATAGCTTTTCTTCTAAGGAGCAGGCATCTTTTAATTTCATGGCTGCATTTACCATTTCAGCATTCTTGCCTTGAGAACCCCATGAACAATATGAAAAAGCCACCGGGTATGGGTGTAGGTTATTCCAAACCGGGTTAAAATGTCATGTGATGTCATGGTGTCAATATTTGGCTGTTGTAACTAAAAAATCAGAGCTTTGTCTGCTAGTACATATGTGCATGCTAAGTTGCTTCAGTTGTGTCTGACTCTTTGCTGCTGCTGCTCAGTCGCTTTAGTCATGTCTGACTCTGTGCGATCCCGTAGATGACAGCCCACCAGGCTCCCCCATCCCTGGGATTCTCCAGGCAAGAACACTGGAGTGGGTTGCCATTTCCTTCTCCAGTGCATGAAAGTGGAAAGGGAAAGTGAAGTCGCTCAGTTGTGTCTGATTCTTAACGACCCCATGGTCTCTACCAGGCTCCTCCGCCCATGGGATTTTCCAGGCAAGAGTACTGGAGTGGGTTGCCATGCCCTTCTCCAGGGGATCTTCCTGGCCAGGGATTGAACCTGCATCTTTTATGTCTCCTGCATTAGCGCGTGGGTTCTTGACCACTAGTGCCCCTCATCTGCTAGTAAGATTACCCTAAGAAGAGTCTTTTTGGAATGGCATGCTCTTGCTCGGATTATTAGGCAAGGAGCATACTTTCCTTATTTGATCAAGATAGTATTGGTAAGTGTGCAAAAGGGATAAGTAAGTGTAAGTAAGTGTTAGTTGCTGTCGTGTCTGACTCTGCGATTCCCGTGGACTGTAGTCTGCCAGGCTCCTCTGTCCAGGAAATTTCTCCAGCTAAGAATATTGGGGTGGGTTGCCATTTCCTTCTCTGACAAAAGGGATAGGAATCTAAACATATTGGTCACGACTCCTTACACTGTCTACCTCTTTTTCTGGCCAGTAGATGTCTTGACCACTCACTGAGCAGAATTCTTACCAGGAGGGTGGAGTAATGAGGCAGCTGAAGGAGAACATATAAGGCCCCTCCTGCCTGTGTATCCAGCTGAGGAAGGAGATGGCTGAACAGTCCTGCAAGCTCCACACATGAGTCTGGGCTTTGTTCCTTTCTCAGAGGCTCAGGAAGACTTGCTGAGATTGTTCACAGTAACAGAATGTGCCCCAGGTTATAGGCCTGCCAAGCATGGAAGAGGAAGACCAATGAGTTCACAGAAACTCAACACCAGCATTTCCCAGAGTGATGGGCAGCATCGGAGGTCAGCGTGGCCTCAGCCCAGAACACCAGACTGTCCCAGGGCGTGGACTTGTTTAAAAAAAAAAAGACTTATTTATAGATGGTGTCCCAGGGGCCAGAGCTGGTCACTGTTCCCTGGTGGGCCCCACCCTCGGACCATTGCTGGGCTCAGCACAGTTTTACTGCTGTGTCTTGAGCTGGGGCTGAGATGACAAGTCCTGGAGAGCCTTGTCCCTGGCCTGAATCTCTCTGTAAGGAAGATTGCTTTACTCTGTGACATACATGGAGAATAATATATGCAACGCAGAGGAATAATCTGAACATCTGGGAAGCCAACAGCCAACATTAGGAATATCTCAAAAAGAATCACCCCCTATCACCTCAGAGTGATGATAAGCATCTTGGTTTTTCATTTTAACTGATCCTTGGTACCTTTGTACGCATTCCTAAGTAATGCAGATGTTTGTTTATTTTTTGTTGTTATTGTTGCAACCATTTTATTTATTTTTAGTTGAAAGATAATTGCTTTACAATACTGTGTTGGTTTCTGCCATACATCGAAATGAATCAGCCATCGATATGCATATGTCCCCTCCCTCTTGAACCTGCCTCCCACCTCCTACCCCCTCCCACCCTTCTAGATTGTCACAGAGCCCCGGTTTGACTTCTCTGAGCCATACAGCAAATTCCACTGGCTATTGTACATATGGTATTACATATGTTTCCGTGTTACTCTTTGTTGTTGTTTTGAAGAACTGAGTACCAAGTGCAAACCCAGATTTGGGAAGGTCCCTGTTGAAACTGTTTGGCAAAGGCTCCCAGGCACAGCCAGGGCCTCAAGAACAGTTGTTAGCATTGCTGGCTGCAGAGTCATACTCCCCATTCTAAGAGCTGCACGAAGCTGGTTTTCTCACCGGTCCCTACCCTTGTGTATCACTTTGTAAATGGGGTTGTCACTCATGACCCTCTTTACCAAGGCTTGTACAAATTTCAGAGAGAAAGATGAAAAGGGATTCCTTGTGTTAATTAAGCCAGGTCCTTAACCAGAGGTACAGAGAAATTTCTGGGGAAATTTGAAACTGAATCTCTCAGGTCCTTCTTCTGGGGGAGAGGGTTCATCATATTTCCAGAGGAGTTTATGGACCCTCCTGCCCTGTAAGGATCAGGAACCACATGGTCAGTATGGTAGGTTCTGTTTTTTTGTTTATTTTTTTAAAATGAATCATGGGACTGTTGAACATTCTTTGAGATATGTATGAGTCTGCTTGTGTGCAAGTCTGCACTGACTTTTTACCAGTGAACTTGCCTAACTTGGGATAGGGAACCCCCCAGTTGTGCCCTGGACTGTCCAGGGCAGAATCTTTGACCATTCTGTGGGTGGCCTACTAGGCTTTGCATTTTCTGTGAAATCTTCATCTTTTACTCTTGACCCAGAGTAATTGAAATGCTAAAATGGGGGAAAAAAAACTGGAATGGTTGCTGTAGTTTCAAAACAAATGACCTCACTGCCTAAATTCCACTTCATGCAAAAGAAACCCTAACTTTCATCCTTATAAATAATAACGGACCTTTGGGGAAATAGACCCCGATACCCCATTTAGTGCAGGTGGGGGCATATTTGTCACTGTCGAAGCAAACTCCCTGGAGACAGAACATAACTGTTACACCAACTTTGTAGTTATTTCCTAAGAGATGGCAATTTAAATTTATAATGACTGACATTCATTTTTTCAAAGTAGGCGAGTAACTGTGCTTTGTATAACTGACTTAATGGGAGGTACTTTCAGCTTGTTTCAGCAATGCAGGGGATTTTCAGAATTCTCCAGCTGAAGAGCTAAGTCTTATCCCATCACTGTTTTTTCATGGATGAGTTGATGGAAGACGTGCATGGTTAGGTGTGATATGCCCAAGGTTACATTGATTTGTCAAGGTCAGTTGGAACTAGAACCCCAGGAGAAGAGGTAACTGTTTGCATAATTATGTCTTAAATATATAATTAGACGACAATTCATTAAAAAAAAACATAATCAGAAGCGTCATTTTTTAAAGACTTGGCATTTTGATCATCCATTTTATTTTAACAAGACAGCCCCCTCGTCTGAAGTGTACCACTTCTTATGGTCTCCAGGCATGTCCCTGGAATGTTCTAGTCTCTTGGGTCTATAAACCTGATGTATGGAAGAGAAGCTTTTGTTTTTGTTCTGTGCAGTTTATATCTCATAAATTCGGAATTTTTAGGTCTTCAAGTTTTTCTCCAAAGTTTTAGGTTTTTCGTCTTGTACTCAAATATGAACAGTCCCAGGGTTTTTCTTTTTCTCCCTTGTTTTCTTTTGGTTTGGGAGAAAACCAGGAGTTTTAGTTTGGCTCTTCAAAGTCTTTGGGGATAAAAGAGAGAACTCGGGAAACCATTAAGATCTGGAATTGCAGGCTGCTTTATCTGTCTGTTAAGAGCCAGAACAGATAAGAATAACATTTATTTAGAACCCAGGTTTCTTGAAGGAAGGTAATTTACAGGTAAACTTAAGCTTTTTTATAGACTTGCTTCCTCGATTCCCTTCCTGGCTTAGCCTTTATACTCTGCTGATTTTAGACAAGGCCTGTTGTCTTTTCTAAGTCTTGGCTTTTCTTGTCTGTAAAGAGAGGGGTTGGGCCTGATTCTCTCCAAGGGCCCTTTGCAGCTCTATGTCTAGACTCCATATCAGGGGATTTGCAGAGAGACTGCTCTGGAGCTGCTGCTGCTGCTGGGCCGGTGCTTCTCCCGATGCTGAGGGCAGAGGAGTTTGCCATTTGTATCACTGCACAGCACTCTGAGACCACTGGCTCTGAGGGGATGCTTTCCTTTTCTGCTCTTTATCATCTGAACCCCGTCAGTGTCGTTCCATGCTGAGACAGTGTTGCTTACTCACTAACGTGGCTGCCTGCACTGACTTGTGTCATTTGTCTCTTTTTGGCCAGCGTGCTGTTGCAGGGTAACATCTGGACTGGGCTCCTGGACCCTTGGATGCTCGGCTGCAAGTTCCTGGATCGACTCGGAGAAAACAGTGAGTAATCTCCATGTCTTTGCTTGGGAATCTGAGGGCTGGAGGGGTTGTGGCCAGGAAACAGAGTCTAGCTGATAGACTGCTTCCCTCTTCAGCCCTCCTCTGGCACAGCCACCTCCAGGAGCCATGGAGATGGCAACTGTGACTCCAGACACGGGCTTCCTGACCCCAGCTGTCTTACAGTCAGGGACTTGCTGAATGTGCCTCCTGAGAGCTGCTCTTTTCTACCATTAGGGCCCAACTTATGGGTCTTTTTAAAATAATTTTTTTCTTTTCCCTTTAGTTTCTTAGTTCCAGGGTTCTTTTAAAAATTAAGAAAAAAATTATTTATCTATGTCGGGTCTTAGTTGTGGCACACAGGATCTTCATCGAGTCATGCGGGATCTTTCACTGCCTCACGGACTTTCTAGCTGTGGCTCAAGGACTCTGGAGCACATGGATTTAGGTGCAGTGTGCAGGCTTAGTTGTTCCACGGCATGTGGGATCTAGGTTCCCCAACCAGGGATCGAATGCATGTCCCCTGCATTGCAAGGTGGGTTCTTAACCATTGGACCAAGAAACTTATGAGTCTTATCTATCCTTACTGGCCTACAGCCGGAGACCCTTTATGGTGGCAAGTGTAGGTGCGGGTAGGGCTGACATCCTCTTCCCAGCGTGCACCTGCTCATCCATCACACCGTAGCTTCATGCCGCTCCTGATGTGAACTCCTGTTAGAGAGGCCTCCACTGACAACCTCATTTAAAGACCCCTTCTCCCTGCCCCCAAGTGTTCTCTCTCTCAGGCCCATGCTTACATCTTTCTTTGCACTTACTACAGGGTAAGTTTCTTGAGTCACTTGGTAGACTACCCATTCATCTGTTCATCCATTCAATGAATATTGATTATCTACTATGTGCTAGTGGCTAATATTGCCGTTCTTCCACAAAGAAAGGAAAAGACTGAGTGAAAACCTCAGTCAATAATCACAGTCCATTCTGGCTATACTTTGTTCTAAATACTCTCAAGCACTGTCACCCGGGCATCTAGTTAAAAGGGGGATCCCGATAAGGTAGGTCTGGGTGGGGCTTGTGAGCCTGTGTTTCTCATAAGATCCAGGTGATGCTGAAGCTGCTGAGTTGTATCTCACACTTGGAGAAGAAAGGTCTAAGGGGATCCTGATGCCCACGAGACTTGTCCTTGAGTGTGACTCTTGGTGAGCTGCCTAGGGCGTGTGTCTACAAAACCTCCAGAGACCTGGTGGGAATTTTTCTGGCGGGTTCATCTCTTGAACGGTGTGAGGCTGAGTGGTTTGAGATATGAGCCCGACCAGGGAGTATGGGAGCCTGTTAAGCTACCCTCACCAGTGTCTGAGCTCGTACCTCGTTATACTGTGCTATGATGTCAGGGAAATCCTCCCTTGAAGTTCTGCACTTTTGTGATTCTTGAGGTGGAATCCTATGAGGTCTCTGCCTCATAGGATGAGTGTGCCTGTTTTGAAGTCAGCATTTCTGAAAACACTGAGGCTGTTTCTTGTTTTTAAGAGCAGGCTGCCTTAGCTAGGCTAACGCACTGAAGTGGGTTGAGAAGAGAGACTATATTGGAAGCAGAGAACTGACCACAGAAAAAGCAGGCAGAAAGAGGGTTCAAGGGGCTATTGGGGAGGCTCAGGACGCTGCTGCCAAAGAGGGCATCTTGAATCCAGCTGGTGAACTGGCCCTGGGGCTGTTCTCCCGAGATGCGGGTGTGCTATTGCAGGCTCAGCACTGCTGGACAGCTGCAGTCAGCCCTCTCAGAAGTCGTGTTGTTTTTACAAGGAGCCAGACTGATTTGCCTCTTGGGTAGTTAATAGTTCCAGTGGCCGTTTATGGAATACTTACAACATATGAGGTTTAAGGCAAAGCACTTGGCACATGACCTTCTGCCTTAGCCCTCCTGACGACTCACGAGGCAGGTAGTGACTATTTCATAGAGGACAAGATTGAGGTCGGGGGTGAAGGCACTGCCTGGGATCACGTAGGAAGTAAGATGAGGGTCCAGCCTGGTCTGCTGGACCTTGGGCAGGGTTTTATCTCCTCTTTCTTTCATCACCTGCATCACAACTAGAAAGAGAACTTTACTACTGGTGGCAAGACTGAATTGCTGATTATTTGTGCTATTTTCCTTCCATCTCACCCTCATTTTACCCATAGAGGGTATGACCCTTCCCTGTGTGTCAGCTTTAAAATATTGCTTTTGTAGCACTTTGGCCTCTTGAGTTATAGAAGGAACTTGGTCATTCATTGCTTCACAGAAATGAACTGAGAAGAGAAAAGTACACTTGGGAGGCTGGCTTTTCACCCCACCCCTGCTAGCTCCTGCCAGCCCCGCCAGTGGCAGGTCTCTAGGGGGCTTGCGTGACTGCCTTTGGCCTTAAGATTCAGGGTTACAGCTTAATCCTTGATGGCTCCTGCTGGAGGCAGAAGGTGAGAAGTCAGGTTGAAGGCATTTTTTAAAAACATTTTAATTAATTTATTTTTGGCTGGGTGGACTCTTAGTTCCTCTGAGGGCTGTGGGATCTTAGTTCCCTGACCAGTGCTTGAACCTGCATCCACTTCATTGCAAGGCCAATTGTTAACCACTAGAGCCCCAGGGAAGTCCTGATTGCATTGTTTCTGAAGACCATTTTCTGATCACTGTGTGGGATTCCTGTATCTGACCATTTCCAAATAACCTCCTTCTGCTCAGGGTTATTTTGTTTGTTCTGTATCAGGTACACAATTCTAGAGTTTATGGGTTTTAAGTTTTGAATGAGTTTCCTTGATTTTGGCTTCATATATATGCTGAGTTTGTGTATAAACTGAAAAGTGAAACTGAAGGTGAAGTCACTCAGTCGTGTTCAACTCTTTGCAGCCCCGTGGACTGTAGCCTACCACGCTCCTCCGTCCATGGGATTTTCCAGGCAAGAGTACTGGAGTGGGTTGCCATTTCCTTCTCCAGAGGATCTTCCCCACCCAGGGATCAAACCCAGGTCTCCTGCATTATAGGCAGATGCTTTACGTTCTGAGCCACTGAACCACTCAGCAAATGCAGAATTAAGCTGAATCCCTATAACTAGGTTTTCGAGGCAAGGTGTGCACTCCTGTTCTCCTGTTTTAGGCAATGGAGGAACTGTACTATTAGGCTTGGGTTGCAAATTCTGTGTTACCAAGTTCATGCCTGTACCTCCCCACTGGAGTGGCAAGGTGGGCCCGCCCACCCATGAAGACAGAAAATTGGATCTTGGAAGCAGCTCCTTCTCACTTCTTTAGGCTTTTGCATCCAGAGTTAAGGATTCGGAGCTAGTGGGAGCTGGATTTACCTCCTTGCTCTGTAGTGGGTAACCTTGGGCCCGAGAATGTTTACCTGCACTGTGCTTTCTCATATTGGCATCAATGTCTAGTGGCTTCTATTTTCTGGACTTGTTTCCTCAACAGTGAAAGGAAGGAGGTGAGACGAGAGAATGGTTTTAGCTATGGTGCTCTTGGAGCACTGTGTGTTCATCCTGGCCATTCTGTCTTCGGAGACTAGCTGAAGTGCCCCTTTCCCCCGCTGTCCGGCTGTATTCCCTCTGGTCGAGCTCTTTGCTCATGTCTGAAGCCAATTTCTTGGTCTGTAGAAACGAGCCCCTGAGGACAGGGGGATTATGCTTTATCTATCCTGTATCCCAGGGCCCAGCACTCAGCCTTAGGCTCAATAAACATGTGTTAAATGAACCCAACAATGTATTTTCTCTCTTCCATTGGCTTGTCTAAAGCCAGTGTATCAGAAGAGCAGTGGCTTAATAAGCACTGCTGATGAACCCCTGAGCAAACAGGCTGCTGGTAACAGTAGTCAGAGGAATCTCTGGAAATTGCAAGCCTTAACAGGTAAACACAACAGTAAGTGTTTCCTTGCCTTTTGTGGACTTAAGTCCTCCTCTCTGGGTTCTTCAATTATTTTCAGTAATAGGGGAGAGGCTGGACGAGGGTCTTGGGAAAAAAAAAAGGGAGAGTAAGTATACTCTTTTCTGTAACAGGTTTTGCTTATATTTCTTTAAAATGTAATTTTACTTTACAAAGTTACAAAGGTAATTTACAACATGTAATTAAAGAAGAGGAGTAAAAACTTTGTAGAAAAAAAGAGAATGTCTCTCCCTCTAATGACATTCTTCCCATCCGGTAATCCCAGTCAAGCTGTCCAGCCTCTTGGACCTCTGTTTCATGCTATCAGTTCAGTTCAGTTCAGTCGCTCAGTGGTGTCTTTGCGACCCCATGAATCTCAGCACGCCAGGCCTCCCTGTCCATCACCAACTCCCAGAGTTCACTCAGACTCATGTCCATTGAGTCGGTGGTGCCATCCAGCCATCTCATCCTCTGTCGTCCCCTTCTCCTCCTGCCCCCAATCCCTCCCAGCATCAGAGTCTTTTCCAATCAGTCAACTCTTCGCATGAGGTGGCCAAAGTACTGGAGCTTCAGCTTTAGCATCATTCCTTCCAAAGAAATCCCAGGGCTGATCTCCTTCAGAACGGACTGGTTGGATCTCCTTGCAGTCCAAGGGACTCTCAAGAGTCTTATCCAACACCACAGTTCATGCTATAGGGTTGCCAAATTTGGGACTATCTCCCCTTTTTGTACCAGATAAACTTAAAAAAATCACAATGTAATAAATTTTAGGATGCCGAAGGATAGACACAGACCTTCAAATGAAGCAATAAACAACATTCAGATACTTTGTGATTTGCAGTTCTTCCTGCCTCTGCCTCAATGCAGAATTCTCTCAATCTCCCTCATTTCAAAACATGCCAATCCTAGAGCCAGCATTGCTCACAGGGCACATGGGGTTTGGGGCATGGAAGGATTTCGCCCGCAGCCTGTGGCTGACTACCCAGAGGCACCCCTATCCAGCAAACGGGAATGTTCTGATCTGTTGTATGACCTTGTCTGCAGTTGTGGGTCTATGGTGACTTCTAATCCCAATGCTTTCTCCCATTTGGGACCCTTAGGGGCATGTTTCTCTTTATTAAAAAAAGAAAAGCCTAAAAAAGCAATATGTCTAATTAAAGGAATGACTGTCTGGGGATTCGGCAGTATTTTTTTTTTTTTTTTTTTTACAACTGTTCCCTCCTTGTAGGCAGAGCCTTTACCTGCTTTAAGAACAACAAAGGATACTGTTGACACCCTTCGCTTTTTGTGAGAAGGGAAGGTATTTTCAAAGTAGTAGTAGGACTCTCTATACTCCTGACATTATTTAAAAAACATGTGAAAACTTGTTTTTTCCTTTTAAATTAATATGGTATAATAATGTGTGTAATGTATTTTAAAAAACTATTATGGACACACTTTCCATGCTAAAAAAAAAATCGACCCTATATTGAAAGATGACATATTATTATTATTTTGTTGTTGTTAATTGTTGTGTCTTATTTTTTAACATGAAAATGTAAGTTGTATGATCTTTCATTCTCTCATTGCTGGCTGGGCTTCCTACCCTCCCTCTTCCTACATTTTGGTAATACTGCAGTGAGCATTTTTAAAATATTTATTTGCAGACCATGTGGCATTTCTATAGACTCTTGAAGTCAGAAGTTATGCACCTTTAAAAATTCACCTCTAAAAAGATGAGATACTCTTAGGTGCCCAGTGACCTAAGAGCTGTCACTAGCACAGAATGTTGTTAGTCCTGAAAATTTGTCATTTTGAAAGCTTAATATATAGAGGACTTGAAAAAAAAATCATTGCCATGCCAGGTCTAGGAGTTTCTAGGGCTTCAAACAAAGTCACTGAGTAGCAAGGGTTGCCAGGAGGTCTTTTCTGGTTCTGTGTTTCAGCCTTTGAGGTCTCAGCTCTGGACTTGCCCATTCCTCTCCGCAGGCTCCTTTTCTCTGCATCCTTCTCCTTCTGTTTACACTCAGTGGTGCTGTTGATGGATGCTCCGGAGCATGTGTTGCAGCACGTGGGAGAGGGAAGATGTGGGTCAGGTTGGAGGCGGCTCCCTTCTGCCCAGGCATTTGTGGGCTCACCTCCTTCTCCAGTTCCCCACCTCTGCTCCTGCTCAGAGGGAGACTCTTGGGCAGATTATTGTGGCCGTGCTGGGCTGTCTGTGGCTGGGGTCTCCCGGGCACCCAGAATGACTATGTGACGTTTCAGGAGCACTTTCCTCCAAGGCAGAGCCATGGTCCTGCATTGTCATTTGGCAGGCATCTGTGGCAGATCTTGGTTTAACTGGAGTGGGCGATGACAGGATGATAAAAAGGTGATCAAATTCCCCGTGGCTGAGCTTTGTTGGCCTGCCCACCCTAAAACAGGCTTCCTCCTTTTGTAAAGCAGCCGGCACCCTGTGTGGCCAATTCCTGCACCACGGTGCTTAGAACAGATTCCCTTTTGGGCCAGAGCCATTTCCAGTACTAGTCCCTGGTATCGAGGTGCTCTCTGCTTTAGAGGTGATGCTCTCTGTACTTGAAGAGATCCCCTGGGAAACCCACCTGGTGGGCCCCAGTTTTGAGTAGATGCAGCAAAGATTGTCAAAAGGAATGACAGCTCTTTTTTTCCTGGGTCTGTTTTGATGGACTTTGACCTCTTGTCCTTAGAACTGCACTTGCAGGGGACACACACACTCTCCAGCTCTTGGGAGAATAAAGAAGTGGAAGCTACAAATAGGCTCTGCTCAAAAAAACTACCATCCTCACTACAGCCACAAGGCTTGTCACAGGCCTTTCTAGTGAGACTGCATCAGAGTTAGGACAGTAGCTGTCTTCCCCAGATGTTTCATTCATTGGAAATATTTCCGTGATAAGAAATACCCTGAAACACCCTCCTGAGAACAGAGGCCATCAGTTTAAGTAGCTCCCGTGATGTAGCTGGAGCGCATCACTACACCCATGGATTACACTTGGCAGTGTGTCCCTCGGCCGGCTGCATGGCTCCCAGGAGACTGCAGGGCAGTTGCACAGGGGAGATGTTAGAGAAGGGCGGTGGGGGTTGGGGGGCCTTGTGCAGCAGCTGAATTTCCAGGGCTGGGTTTGGGCTTTGGTGCCTTGAGGTCAAAATCCAGCTGCTGCTGCTTGGACCTGCAGTGGTGAAGATGACTCAGAAATCTGGAAGGCAGCCATGGTGATTTCACTACTGGATCTGAGGCAGTGCTAAAGCCCTCTGGGGTGGGCGTGGTTGTTGGGGAATGTTGACTGATCAAGCGGATACAATGCGGATGCTGGTGTTCTGGGCCCCTGGGGTTTGCCAATTACTTAGTAACTTGGGAGACGTTTTATTTTTATTACTAAAAAAAGAATGAGTTCTAGTGGCAAAATACAAAACAAGGGCATGCATGCTCATGCTCACTTGTGTCTGTCTCTTTGCCACCCTATGGACTATGTATAGCCTGCCAGGGGCTCCTCTGTTCATGGGATTTCCCAGGTGAGAATACTGGAGTGGGTTGCCATTTCCTCCTCCAGGGAATCTTCCAGACCCAGGGATCAAAGTCATGCCTTCTGAGTCTCCTGCGTTGCCAGGCAGATTCTTTACCACTGAGCCACTTGGGAAACACACAAAACAAGGGTGGAT
The DNA here is from genome assembly GCF_042477335.2 of Ovis canadensis. NCBI lineage: Eukaryota > Metazoa > Chordata > Mammalia > Artiodactyla > Bovidae > Ovis > Ovis canadensis. The sequence goes on along the minus strand of NC_091251.1, from coordinate 58,080,857 downwards.
GATACTAAATAAATTCCATCTGACATGGAGGTTGTTGGTTTTGTGAATTACTTACCTTCCCAGAGAACTTATGGTCAAGGGCCAAGGTTTCTCCAGGGGTGCCCCAGGAGTTCTCCTGACCCCCCTTCTCAGAAAGGATGAAAACCCTCTCATTTCCAGAGGAGGGAATAAAGTCCGTATTAGTTTTCTGGTGCTGCTCTCACAAATGGCCACAAACTTAGTGACTTAAAACACCATAAATCTATTTGATCCTACAATTTTGCAGCTGAGAAGGCTGATACGAGTCTCAGGAGGCTAGAATCAAGTGCTCTGTTCCTCCGGGGGCTCTAGATCAGCCGTCCCCAGCCTTTTTGACCCCAGGGACTGGTTTTGTGAAAGAGTTTTTCCATGGACCAGGCAGGGGGTGGGGATAGTTTGGGGATGATTCAAGCACATTACATTTGTTGTGTACTTTATTCCTATTTTATTACCATATCAGCTCCACCTCAGATCATCAGGCATTAGATCCTGGAGTTTGGGGACCCCTGCTCTAGAGGAGAATTCCATCTCATTGCCTTTTTTCAGGTTCTAGAGGCCACCTGTTTTCCTTGGCTTGTTTCCTTCCATCTTCAAATCCTGCTACGTTTTTATCTTCCTCTGACCGTAACTGAGAAAGGTTCTCTGCTTTTATGGATCTTTTTGACTCCATTGGACCCACTTGGATAATCCAGGAAGATCTCCCTACTTCAAGATCCTTAATCCCATCTGCAAAGTCCATTTTGCCATGTAATGTAGCATATACACTGGTTATAGAGATGAGGACATAGACAAATTTGGGTACCATTATTCTGTCTACCTGCAGGTCAGATGAGAGTGGTAATTTACCAGGTTTTCATTGAGGTTAGTAGTACAAGGATCCAGGTTTCCTGCATGGTCGAGGCCCAAGTCTTTTCCTTCTGGCTGTTTGCCACAGTGTGTCGTGCCTGGTAGAGGTTGAGTGGTCTCCGTTATAGGCTGCACCCTTTGCTGCGGCCACTTTGTCCCTGGATAAGAGGCTATGGGTATGAGAAGAGAAGGAGCCATCCCTTCTTTGGTGGAAACAGGGCGGCAGCGTGGGAGCAGGGGAGGGGTGGGTGGCTGCACTCCCCAGTCTACCTTTGTGGGCAGGAGTTCATGGGGATCTTCATCTTGTTGTATTGATAGTCTGTTGCCAAGGAACAGACACAGTTGAGGTGGCTAAAATGAAGTGGGGGTGGGGTGGAGTTGTGGAGTTGTTCAGTGCAATTGCTGATTGCAGCCAGCCTGTATCGAACGGCTGCTGTGTACTGGAGACATACCCACCAATGTGCTCTTTCATGCTCTGAGACATTTCTCTAGTGATTGCTGATTGCAGCCAGCCTGTATTGAGGGATTGCTGTGTACTGAGACGTAACCACCAATGTGCTCATTCGTGCTCTGAGACAGTCCTGTCCAGTGTCACCACGTCCTCCTTGTCAAAACCAGACCCGCTCCTCTGCCTACTCTATGCGGAGACCTGAAGCTGCCCTCTCTTCTGCTCAGTGTTCTCACCTCTTCCTGGCTCAGTTTCAAATTCCTGGGAGATTAATCTCAATGGCTGAGCTTGGCCAGATATTGACTTTGAGGTGGAAGAGGGACACACTCACCTGGGTCTGGGGGTGGGTGGATGGTGACAGGTGCTTTTCCTATGGGATGGGGGCCTTGCCTCATTCAACCAGTGTTACTGTAGAAATACTTTGCAAGTTGAATTTGAATTTATGTTGTTTTAAAAAGCTTTATTTTAAAATAAACTTACAGAAAAGTTGCCAGAATACAAAGAACTCCTATATAGTCTAAACTCAATTCATCAATTATGACTATTTTGCCTCATTTGCTTTATCGTTCCATATTGATGCCTATTTTTTTTTGAACCATTTGAAGTTACACACGTCATGCCACTTGACCCCTAAATAGCTTCTGCATGTCTTTCGTAAGAACAAAGACATTCCTCTTTGTAACTAAAGTTTAGTTAGTAAAACAGGACATATATAACATTTTCCCCAATCTGCATATCTTTTTCTTTAAAAAAAGAATTGTTTTCAAATTAATTTTCATTGAAATATAGTTGCTTTCTAATGAGGACGTATAACAGTGATGTAGTGTTGTTGAATATGCAGTTCATGCCCCAATTTTGCTACTTATGACGATAACTCTCCCCCTGAGCTAGGATTCATCCAGGATCATGCTGATTTTATTCAGTTGTCACATATCTGTCATCCTTTTAGTTAGGAACAGTCCCTCTGCCTTTGTGTGTGCCTCTATGTGTGTGTGTGTGTGTGTGTGTGTGTGTGTGTTTGATGACATTGACTTACACTCAGAAAATGCCAGTTACTTCTAGCAATTTGGATTTGTATGATGATTCCTCACGATTGGATGTGTTTCCATCAGGAATGCCACATAAATGATGCTTTGAATCTTTCTCAGTATATCACGTCAGAAAGCACAAGATGTCTTTCTGTCCTACACTAATCTTAGCCGCGACCCTTTGGTTAATATTGAGCTTGGGTCATTTAATCTATGTTTCCCAGAGGAGGTGAGCATGTAAAGAAGACCACGCCCTCCTTTAAAGGGAAGTCTGGTTTGCAAGTGCTCTTTGTACTTGGGACTTGCCTGAAGTGGGCACTCTTGTTCTCTGCACGGTCTGCTCCTGAATGCAGGTGAAAAGGCTGATGTCCTCAGAACCCACATATAGGAAAAACTTGCCTGAGGCAGGAACAGAGCATCCTCTCTGCCCTGTGGCAAGAGTAAATCCTGGAGACAGAGGTACAAAAGCCTTGTGAACCCTGAGTTCCCTTTGACTCCATCTGACTGTCCTGCCTGTCTCCAAATTATGTAGGAGTGGGAAGGATCGATGAGGATGTAGAGAAATCTCTTGTTTACATGTGTTTGCCAAACACAGAAGAGGATGATCCAGGCTGCTGCTGCTGCATTCTTCTTTGGATGATCTCTTCAGACGTGGATTCTGACATTGAGCTGCTTGGGTCTGGTTAGCTTGCATGGTGTTGAATGTCAGGTGTGTAACCTCCTGGGCTGATCATGGGACTCCTAAGACCTAGGATGGTTGCTCCCAGCCCATTAAGCAATCATGGGATCCCTTGTAGATGTGACTCAAGACTCAGGAGACTGCCACGTGGGAAAAATGTGCTGTTTAGAGCTCTGGGCATTTCAGTTTGTGGCCAGCATTACCTTTTTAAAAAACAAAGACAAAAAACATTTATTTGGTTGCATTGGGTCTTAGTTGTAGCACATGGGATCCTAGTTGCCCGACCAGGGTTCAAACCTGTGTCCCCTGCATTGGAAGAAGGATTCTTAACCACTGGACCATCGGGGAAGTCCTTGGCAATATTACCTTGATTAACACTTCTTCTGCTTCAAACTTCTTCCACTTTATGTGCTGTTTCCTGACACCGCATATTTGATCTTGCTGACCCCTAGAGCTCTTGATCCCAGTTTTTATTAAGAAGCAAACAACATAACAACATGCAGTCTAGGGTCAATAAAATAAGATACAAAATAAGATAAAAACAGGGGGAAAAGTACTTTTAAAAGTGAAATATAGTCAGTCAGTCAGTCAGTTCAGTCGCTCAGTCGTGTCCGACTCTTTCGACCCCATGAACCACAGTACGCCAGGCCTCCCTGTCCATCACCAACTCCCAGAGTTTACCTAAACTCATGTCCATTGAGTCAGTGATGCCATCCAACCATCTCATTCTCTGTCGTCCCCTTCTCCTCCCTCCTTCAATCTTTCCTAACATCAGGGTCTTTTCAAATGAGTCAACTCTTCACATCAGGTGGCCAAAATATTGGAGCTTCAGCTTCAACATCAGTCCTTCCAGTGAACACCCAGGACTGATTTCCTTTAGAATGGACTGGCTGGATCTCCTTGCAGTCCAAGGGACTCTCAAGAGTCTTCTCCAACACCACAGTTCAAAAACATCAATTCTTCGATGCTCAGCTTTCTGTATAATCCAATTCTCACATCCATACATGACCACAGGAAAAAGCATAGCCTTGACTAGACAGACCTTAGTCAGCAAAGTAATGTCTCTGCTTTTTAACATGCCATCTAGATTGGTCATAACTTTCCTTCCAAGGAGTAAGCGTCTTTTAATTTCATGGCTGCAGTCAACATCTGCTGTGATTTTGGAGCCCCCAAAAATAAAGTCTGACCCTGGTTCCACTGTTTCCCCATCTATTTCCCATGAAGTGATGGGACCAGATGCCATGATCTTAGTTTTCTGAATGCTGAGCTTTAAGCCAACTTTTTCACTCTCCTCTTTCACTTTCATCAAGAGGCATTTTAGCTCCTCTTCACTTTCTGCCATAAGGGTGGTGTCATCTGCATATCTGAGGTTATTGATATTTCTCCCAACAATCTTGATTCCAGCTTGTGCTTCTTCCAGCCCAGCGTTTCTCATGATGTACTCTGCATAGAAGTTAAATAAGCAAAGTGACAATATACAGCCTTGATGTACTCCTTTTCTTATTTGGAACCAGTCTGTTGTTCCCTATTCAGTTCTAACTGTTGCTTCCTGACCTGCATAGAGGTTTCAAAAATACTCGTGAGTAACAGTACATCTTGACTATTCTACACAGTATCCTACTGAATACTGGAGAGGGGGAACATATAAAGGAGGATGACACAACCCCTGACCTCAAGGATGTTGCCCTTTTCAAAAAGGGACTGTTATAAAGATTAAACTGATTTATGAATTCATTTTTTTCTTAAATAGTGTTTTGATTTGTTCCAGGCAGTTGTAGTGCCTTAACTTATTTGTGGGGTTATCACTGCATGACTTAGAGCACATCTGTCCATGTCATCAGAAGAATTGTGATGGCAGACCTTCACTACATCCCAGAGACAGATGCTTGGAGAAATAAATATGCCTGGCCATATATTCCCAGGCTATATATTCAGGCTGTGCTTAGACCTGAATTTGAGTAAAAATTATGGACAGCCTTAGGGCAACTAGATTTGGAGACAGTCCATCCTTCCTGCTGCTGCTGCTAAGTCACTTCAGTCGTGTCCGACTCTGTGCGACCCCACAGACGGCAGCCCACCAGGCTCTCCTGTCCCTGGGGTTCTCCAGGCAAGAATACTGGAGTGGGTTGCCATTTCCTCCTCCAGTGCATGCATGCATGCTAAATCACTTCAGTCTTGTCCGATTCTGTGCGACCCTATGGACAGCAACCCACCAGGTTTCCCTGTCCACAGAATTTTCTAGGCAAGAATACTGGAGTGGGCTGCCGTTTGCCCATCTTTCCTAGAAGAATGTTAATAATTTAATTCCTTGTCTTGTGTCTTGGTATCAGCAAAAGCTTCTCTGAGTTGTTAATATGTTCTTAAGTTTTAAAGACACTGATAGAGCATCATTAGATTTTCTGCCTATGGTATTTTTGTATGAGGAAAGGGCTTTGGCCAAGTAAGCATCACTTTCTTTTTATAGGATCCTCTTTATCTAATATAGAAATGCTGGATAAATGTGATCTGGTGGTGGTTGTGCTGGGGAGTAGGTGTTGGGGAAGGTGTGGGTAGGGAAGGTGAGGTTGATGGATGCAAACAAAGATGTCCAGAAAATGTGAAGAATAAGGTTTTGAGAAGAGCTAGGATAGATGAAAAGTAATGCACTGAAGGGACTTCCCTGGGGGTCCAGTGGTTAAGACTTCACCTTCCAGTTCAGGGGATGTGAGTTTGATCTCTGGTCGGGAAGCTAAGATCCCACATGCCTCACAGCCGAAACACCCAAACATAAAACAGAAGCAACTTTGTAACAAATTTAAGACTTTTAAAATGGCCCACATCAGAAAGATCTTAAAAAAAAAAACAACCCGCTGAGAATGTAGTGGTGGTTCATTTATTCTGGGATCTTCCAGGAAGGAGGAATTCAGGATTAGCAAGTTTTAGCTAAGTGATTGCGCTTTCCTTCAATTACAGGTGAGACTACTGTGTTTTTTAGCAAATGTCTGAAGTATCTTGTATGCTTTCCCACTTAAAAAGGAGTAGCTGAGTATCACAGTTTTACCTTTTCCCCCTCTGTGACTCAGGATGCTGTGCTGACTTCAAAACCCCCCAGACTGATGAGAGCCCTCAGGTTGTTCCCCTCTCTCTGATGTGTTGTATCTCATTTGGCCATCTGCCTCAGGAACCCCATGTGGGATGTTAGTTCCTGGACCAGGGACAGAACACGCATCCCCGACATTGGCAGGCAGATTCGCAACCCCTGGACTACCAGGGTAAGTGTCCTATGGTGGAATTCATGTAATCACAGGGGACATGGCCACTTTTGAGTCTCTTGGGAGGTGATTTGAGGTGGTGCTTTGGAAAGAGTGCGCTAGCCGAGGATGATGCTCTGGCCACCTTCTCACTGTGTGACATTGGAGCACTCGGAGTGTTGTGTGCCTTCCTGTTGGGGTGCAAGAAGGATTGGAAGTCTGCGTTTGCCTTGTGTTCCTTTCTGCCTCCTTTGGGACGCTGGGTTAGGATGTGTATAGTTTGTAGCTGGAGGGTCCAGTTCATGCATGTAAACCATGATGTGGGAAGTCTGGTCTCTGAACTGCTGTTGGCCAGCTACAGCACTGGTAACTCAACAGAAAACTTTCATCTGAGAATCTTCAATTGTGTCAGAGGGCAGAGCCATACTGCCCGATACAGGGCACCCAGATCTGGGTTCAAATGTTGCCTCACCATCTAATGGCTGCATGAGTGGAGGCCAGTTAGAGAGCTCCTGAATTGCAGTTTCCTCACCTGTGAAATGCTGGTAACCCATCCACCTGGTAGGGTTGCTGTGAGAAGGGGACTAAGCAAGATAATGCAGGTGAAGCCTCCATCCCCATGTCTGGCTCATAATATTTGTGCAGCAAGTAACTATCTTCCCATCTACCCTTGGCTTTTTTTTTTTTTTTTACAAGTATAGGATGAATTTGAGCATGTTATTGTCCAGAGTGAATCTGTTCTAAGCTTGCCTCACCAAAAGTTCTCCCAAATCTACCCAGCCTCACCCCCTTTACTCTCCCACATTGTAAGGCCCATCACAGGGTGGCTAAATCAAACATCTAAGTAAACAGCACGGAAGCTGCTTGTCTGCAAGAAGGGAGGATTGTGTTGAGGAAGGTGGTTTTTGGATCTGCCTGAATTAGGTGTGCAGCTGCCCTCTGTTGGGGTGATAACTGGGATTCCTTTATTTCCAGGAAGACAAATGGTAGGAGGCCAAGGGACAGCAGAGCGGCCAGTAGGTGTCACATGCATTTTGGTCCTCAGTGTTTGTAGCTAGCATCTTCAATTATCTCAAAGGCCCTGAGACCCCCTGGGTCTGTGTGTTCCCTCATAGTTGGGGTGGGCATGGCCAGGGGGGTGCCTTAGCCCTGGAGCCTTCACTAAGGGCTGATTCTCCCTAGGGCTGAGGTCCTGAGCTCTTGGCAAAATTAAATTACAGTCTCTGCTTATGGCTGGACCTCAGCTGGCAGGGTCTTCGGGGTTTTAAACAAAAGCATGCGCCTCTCCAGAAGTAGATTAGGGAGATGTCCATTCAAGCAGGGGATTTGGATGTGTTAATTCTCAGAGCAGGTATCTGATTGCGAAAAGGACTGTGCGACCTTATTTAGAAAAAAGGTTGCACTTTGTTAACCTTTATTCCCTTAAGAAGGAAAAATCATTACATGGCAGAGGTTCAGGCCCCATAGGAGATTTTTCTGGGTGATTCTCCATTTTAAGAGTCATGCTTCCACAGATGGGATAAATTGTCAGGAACCTCTGACTGTCCCCACGGTGTATTTTTTTGGTTGAAGGGGAAAAAATCTTTATTTCTTTCCTATCCTAGGCTTTTGTCCCTTCCTTCCTAGTTCTAGCAGATAAGGATAAAAAAAAAATTTTTTTTTAAAGAAGAGGAAAAGAGACATACATTTAAAAAGGCATTGCCCTGCCTCCTCCCCCATCTCACCTCTATGCTTATTGAATACCAGTAAGTGGTAGTCGATTCCCAGCAGATTCGGCGCAAGACAGCTGTGCAAGTGAAGGACCCCTGACAGCCAGGCAGTTTGGTTCCTCCCCTGAGCCTGCGTCACATGCCACCCCATCCTGCTGCCTTTCCCAGCCACTCCACCCCCAGCTGAGCCCTCCTCCCTCTCTGTTCCTGTAAGGCTGTTGACATCTGTTTGCAAGAACGCAACATGGGCTAAAGCAGAGCAAGTGACATGGAATTGGAAGACCTGAGTCCTGACGCAGGCCTCCCCACCTCCTACCTGCCACTCTGAGCCAGAACCTCCTTCACTGCACTTGCAGTTAGACTGTGCTGTCTGGTCTTCCAGCGAGAAAATGGAGGTCCTGGAAGACAGGATGTTATTCATCCTGTTATTTCCAGTTATTTATCCAGTTATTAATTTCTTTATACAGTTACCTTCTTAGGACTTGAGATAGAAAGATAAACATTCTGTGTGTGGCACGTGGTAGGAATTGCAAGCTGCTGCTTCCCCGCCCCCCCTTTTTTCACTTGAGTGATGTGATGCATGTATAGTTGAGGGAGCTTTGGATCTTTCTCCCCAGAGCATTAAATAGAGAGGAGGAGGACATGGCTTTGCTTATTGACCCTGACTACAATACCTAGTGAAAGTGAAGTTGCTCAGTCATGTCCAACTGTTTTTGACCCCATGAGCTGTAGCCTACTAGGCTCCTTTGTCCATGGGATTTTCCAGGCAAGAGTACTGGAGTGGGTTGCCATTTCCTTCTCCAGGGGATCTTCCCAACCCAGGGATCGAACCTGGGTCTCCTGGGCTGCAGACAGATGCTTTACCGTCTGAGTCACCAGGGAACCCCACCTAGACAGCATATTAAAAAGCAAAGACATTACTTTGCCAACAAAGGTCCATCTAATCAAAGCTGTGGTTTTCCCAGTAGTCATGTATGGATGTGAGAGTTGGACTATAAAGAAAGCTGAGCGCTGAAGAATTGATGCTTTCAAACTGTGGTGTTGGAGAAGACTCTTGAGAGTCCGTTGGACTGCAAGAAGATCCAACCAGTTCATCCTAAAGGAAATCAGTCCTGGGTGTTCATTGGAAGGACTGATGTTGAAGCTGAAACTCCAATACTTTGGCCACCTGGTGCGAAGAACTGACTCATTTGAAAAGACCATGATGCTGGGAAAGACTGAAGGCAGGAGGAGAAGGGGACGGCAGAGGATGAGATGGTTGGATGGCATCACCGACTCAATGGACATGAGTTTGAGTAAACTCCAGGATTTGGTGATGGACAGGGAGGCCTGCTGTGCTGTAGTCCAGGGTGTCACAAAGAGTCAGACATGACTGAGAGACTGAACTGACAACACTTACCTTATCTTTGACAAAGAAGGCAAGAATATACAATGGAGTAAAGACAATCTCTTTAATAAGTGGTGCTGGGAAAACTGGTCAACCACTTGTAAAAGAATGAAACTAGATCACTTTCTAACACCGTACACAAAAATAAACTCAAAATGGATTAAAGATCTAAATGTAAGATCAGAAACTATAAAACTCCTAGAGGAGAACATAGGCAAAACACTCTCAGACATAAATCACAGCAGGATCCTCTATGATCCACCTCCCAGAATTCTGGAAATAAAAGCAAAAATAAACAAATGGGATCTAATTAAAATTAAAAGCTTCTGCACAACAAAGGAAAATATAAGCAAGGTGAAAAGACAGCCTTCGGAATGGGAGAAAATAATAGCAAATGAAGCAACTGACAAACAACTAATCTCAAAAATATACAAGCAACTTATGCAGCTCAATTCCAGAAAAATAAACGACCCACTCAAAAAATGGGCCAAAGAACTAAATAGACATTTCTCCAAAGAAGACATACGAATGGCTAACAAACACATGAAAAGATGCTCAACATCACTCATTATTAGAGAAATGCAAATCAAAACCACACTGAGGTACCACTTCACACCAGTCAGAATGGCTGCGATCCAAAAATCTGCAAGCAATAAATGCTGGAGAGGGTGTGGAGAAAAGGGAACCCTCCTACACTGTTGGTGGGAATGCAAACCAGTACAGCCACTATGGAGAACAGTGTGGAGATTCCTTAAAAAATTGCAAATAGAACTACCTTATGACCCAGCAATCCCACTGCTGGGCATACACACTGAGGAAACCAGAATTGAAAGAGACACATGTACCCCAATGTTCATCGCAGCACTGTTTATAATAGCCAGGACATGGAAACAACCTAGATGTCCATCACCAGATGAATGGATAGGAAAGCTGTGGTACATATACACAATGGAGTATTACTCAGCCATTAAAAAGAATTCATTTGAATCAGTTCTGATGAGATGGATGAAACTGGAGCCAATTATACAGAGTGAAGTAAGCCAGAAAGAAAAACACCAATACAGTATACTAACACATATATATGGAATTTAGGAAGATGGCAATGACGACCCTGTATGCAAGACAGGGAAAGAGACACAGATGTGTATAACGGACTTTTGGACTCAGAGGGAGGGGGAGAGGGTGGGATGATTTGGGAGAATGGGAATTCTAACATGTATACTATCATGTAAGAATTGAATCGCCAGTCCCTGTCTGACGCAGGGTGCAGCATGCTTGGGGCTGGTGCATGGGGATGACCCAGAGAGATGTTGTGGGGAGGGAGGTGGGAGGGGGGTTCATGTTTGGGAACGCATGTAAGAATTAAAGATTTTAAAATTAAAAAAATAAAAAACTAAACCTGGAAAAAAAATAAAAATTAAAAAAAAATTGGATGAAGAGTTCTTTAAATTCTATAGTGCTTTACAGTTTTCAAAAGTTTCACGTACATGACTTCATATAATCCCACAATAATCCTTTTTTCTCCCTACCTCTATACTGTACCCCCCACACCCCCTACTGGTAACTACTAGTTTGTCTCTATGTCTGTGAATCTGCTAGGTTTTTTTTTATTCTCTAGTTTGTTATGGTTTTTAGATTCCACATATAAGTGATATTATAAATACTTTTTCTGCCTGACTTAATTTCATTAGCATAATACCCTACAAGTGCATCCATGTTGCTGCATACGGAGAAATTTCTGTTTATGACTGAGTAGTATTCCATTGTGGATATACAGCATGTCTTTAAAGAATACATATATAGATTATTTTTCAGGCTCTTTTCCATTATGATTTATCGCAGATAGTCAGCGTAGTTCTCTGTGCTATACAGTACAGCCTTGTTGTTCATTCATCCCATAGAAAGTATTGGCATCTGCCAATCCGAAGCTCCCAACCCACTCCTGCCCCACTGAGCAACCAGGATTCTGTTCTCTACGTTTGTGAATCTCGTTCTGTTTTGTACATGGGTTCGTTGGTGTCAGATTTTAGATTCCACATAGGAGTGATCTCATATGGTATTTATCTTTCTCTGTTATGACTTACTTCACTTGGCATAATAATCTGTGGTTGCTGCATAATAATCCATGTTGCTGCAGATGGCATTATTTCAGATGGCTTTCTTTTTCACGGCTGAGGTAGATTCCGTGGTTCATATGTACCATATCTTCTTTATCCAGTTATATGGTGATGGACTTTTAGGTTGCTTGCACATCTCAGCTATTGTGACTAGTACTGCTATGAACATCTTCATCCTAGTTGAAGATTTTCCGATTTTCCTGCCCTCTGCCAGGGTAAGCAGGGGTGAGAAGGGGATTATAGCTTACAACTTTTAATGAAATGGATAGAAATTGGGAGCAAGAGGCTGAATACATGGAACAGAAATGTCTCCTTAGATGGAAAGTGGACATACAGAAATATGAAATACTCGAGTTTCAGATGGACCCGGGTCTATCACCTGTTCTACTGGAGAACTATTACCTTTATTACTGGTAAACTATTACCTTTCCTTTTTTCCAGAAGTGATTTTGTGCATGAAAGCCTTGAAAGACTACATTCCACTCAGTCCCTTTTATTAACAGAATTGTACTTTGTAGTGAGGGTATGTGTGGCTGAAGAGCCCTTTCAAGACTGGAGCCTGGAGGCATTGGGCTGGTTAATTGCATGTTTGTCTTTTGGCTTCTTTCCAGTCTTTCATCATGGATGACCCCTTATCTATAATTTTTAGGCAAAAAAAAAAAAAAGTCCTTTTCCTCTTTGGTGTGTTTTATGAAGCTAAAGAGATGATAATGATCTAAGCACTAGCTTTGGAAAGCAGTTACAGTGGATGTAAAGGGTCAAGATAGATTCTACCACAGGTATCAGGCTATGGAGGCTGTGATTCTAGGCATCACCATGGTTGAGTTGATCAGCCTGGTCAGGTTAGCTGGGCTTCCTCTTTCTTACTCATTATCTCCATGGATGTCTTCTACAGCTGCTGGCATTTTCTGTGTACAGAAAAGACCTGACCTGTTTCCTGGGGTGAGGTATACAAAAAGTCTATGTGACTGTGATTTCACAAGTCTGGCTGCACTTAAGAACCACCTTAAAGCTTAGAGAGAAATTACAGGGAACCTCATCTCCTAAGATTCTGGCTCATTAGGTTTCAGATGAGGACTGGAATTTGTCTCGTGTATGAGCCCCCTCTGTAGATGTCTAGGATGCTCAGTCAGAACTGACCTTTCTCATCCTCATCACTCAGAGTGGGCCATGGGCCCAGCCCTGTGCATCACCCGGGAGCTTATTAGAAATGCAGACTGTCAGGCTCCACCGCAGCTTCCAGCTTGTGTGTGTGCACGTTAGGGTTTGAGAAGCTCTGCTCGCATGTGGTTGTGTTGTGTGATCACTGCTTGATTGTTCCCTGGCAGTGGAATATTGATTCTATACGTTTATGTATTTAGTCGACTAATGCCTTTCCTCCTAAGGATTGGGCTGTGATTTGCATGGGTCTAATTCTTTTAAATTATGTGAATCACCTCTATGGATTGTGACTAATGTCTAATTGTTTTGCCTGTTATTGTTGAGTACACACATACTCATTAATGTTTCATTTAAATATACTTGTAAAATGCACAATGTTCTGTAACCAAATAAGAAGGATTCTCTGTGCTCTCTGTTCATTATTCCTGCCTGTGCTCCCTGTGATGTGAAGCAGCCTTTGACTCTGTCTCCTCTCACACGGAGGTGATTTGCTCTTCCTTCGGGCTGTGATTTTTTTCTGTAGTGTCTGACTGTTACCGCACTTCCTCAGTGTGTTGGAATTTTGGTTTTCAAAAATGAGGCACTAGTTTGCATGGCTGCCTCCCCCGTGTCTAGGGCATACCTGGGATTCATTGAAAGTTCTTTGGAGGAGTACATGAATGAGTGTTTATCGAGCACAGAGGACTTCTGGTATTTCTTCTGTCTGTGGATGCTATCTCTGCACTTGTGTTTTTTTCTCTTTCTTCTTCCCCAGCATATCTGGGCATCAAGAGTGAGGGTTACTTTGGTTTCTATTGGAGATCATAGTACTTGATTCTAAGAAGATTAAACCTATGGAGGTGAAACAAAATTAGGCTAAATGGCTGGATCTTTAATTGGGTTGTTAGGATGGCTGTTTAGAATGAGTCACTCACAGCCTATTAGTATTTTTCTCAGCTCCTTCTGGAAGTGCCCTCCTATGAATCAATGGCTCTTGCATCCTTAGATGGGAAGAAGCTTGTTTCTAGGTCTAGCCTTATCTTTGGGTTGATGACTTTAAAATGATTTCACAAAGTTCTGTCCTTAAGTTGCAGCCACCCAGTGACCTTAAGTAGCCATAGGTCACTCAAAAACCTTATCACAAGGTGATTTTTTTTTCTTCCTGAGAATGGTTTTATGTCAGAGACCCCATAGTCAGATTAATATAACCATAAGCTACTAAGTTGAGAAGGCATATTAATGTTGAAAATAAAAAGAAAAAAGAAATGTGTTCCAGTATCTGTATGATTTCTTCTTTTGGTAATGGGCCATGTGAGAAGACTCTGAGAGTCTGAGAAGACTCTATTCTGCATCACCTGGTCCCTCTTTGCTGATGCCCAAGTCCTGATGGCTTTTCAACTGCTGTGTTGAAACTAAGAACATCCCCAGCTTTGTGTCTTAATTGAGAAATTAAGTCTAGAATTGTATACCTCTTATAAATGTAAGTCAGAATTAGATTTTAAAGTAAATGCTTTGGCTCTTCTATCTAACCTGAACTTGCTTTTCTTAATATCTCTCATGTAGGTTTATGGTTTTGTTTGCATTTTTTTGGCACAGTGGAGCAACCCCTAGCATTATTCACTGACCTGTGAGATTATGTTAAAAAGACTCTGTCTTTGAGGTCATTAAAAGGCTGATAGGCTATTTATTTTTTATACCATCAGTAACTACTTGAAATTTCTTACAAGCTTGTGCACAAACCCTACATGGTTGAAGTGACAGGAAGGCCTTTGGCTTTCCAAGGAGCTGGGATGATACGAAGCAGTCATACAGTGTAGTAAAGTTACTATGAAGGGTTAACTATTGAATGTGAGAACAAAACACTGTCTCTACCCTTCTTTTATCCAGCTTCATTGTGGGATGAGGTGTATTTCACACTGTGTGAACTTTTCATTCAGAGAATAGGTTCTTACCCTTGAAAGCTCTTGAACTTAATTCATTTAAAACCCTTTGGAAATCTGTCTAAACAGTTCTTTTGCTTCTTTGTTTCAAGCATGTGCTACAACAACATGTTTCCTGATAATTCAGAATTGTTGTCATTTTATGACTCCTGTGGTGCACGAGTGAGTGATTTGAGTGGAACTGTAGAATCCTACAAAGTAGGTCCTCAAACCTTCTGTGCAGTTTTAGTGCTGAGTCTTTGAGTCTTTCAAGCTCCCTCCTGGTTAGCGGTCAGTTCCCCCACTGTCACTGTGCCTGTCCTTTCTTGACTTCTTAGTGGCTACTTACTCTCTGGCAGAAGGGCCACTTGGCAAGCTTGTTGGAATTAAACATACACAGCGGTCAACAATTTTCAGTTCAGGTTAGAGAGACTTGCTTTCATTTGAAAGTGTGTTGAGGGGACTTCGCTGGTGGTCCAGTGGCTAAGACTCTGTACTTCTAATGCAGTAATGCAGAGGATCTGGGTTTGATCCCTAATTGGGGAACTAGATCCCACATGCTGCAGCTAAGAGTTCTCAGGCCCTAACTAAAGATCTCACATGCCACAATGAAGATCGAAGATCCCGTGTACTACAACTAAGATCCAGTGCAGCCAAGTAAATATTTTTTAAAAAGAAACAAAGTGTGCTAAGCTATTGGACAATGCCTTCATCTGCCTGAAGAGATTTTTTTTTTTTTTTAAATATGCTTCTGGGCTGGTGGCTGTATCCTGGAGAGCTGAGATGGCCACAAGTCTGACCTATGTCTGAGTATACTTCACAGGAATACAAGGTGCATCCTGATGTCAAATGACCCCCAACACCTGGTGAAATCTTTTCCACAGAACTTATACTTTCTAGGAGATTTTTTTCTCCTAAAGTTCAGTTCTTTTATTGGATAAATATTCATTACTGATCCATTACCTTTTAGGAAGAGTAGGGAAAAGTTGGTGGAAGAGATGAAAAATTGTTAAGAGAAATTTGGCAAAACCATTCAAGGAGTTAATAGGCTCTGAGGAGAGCTGTTTAAAGGTTACTGTTAAACAGAAAAGAAATGCATTGATGGAATATAGTGGAGTCTTAAGTCATTGATGATGATATGACCAGTGAAAGAGAAGATGGGATCTTTGCTCTAGTACCTATTAAGACAGAATTACAGATATGCCATGCTAACTTCATGGAAGATTCTAGGAATAACTTGATGACAGTTTTTCCCCCCTGGGCCTGCATTTGTATTTGCAGTCTGATCTTTCTCCTCTCAGACATTATTTTTACTTAAAAACTTGAATAGAGAAATGGCCTGGATATGACTTGAAACCAGGCTTCCTTTAAGCAAACGTATTTTGAAATTGAGAGAAAGGTGGTTGAAAAGTTTAAATAGTTTGCTAAACTTTGTCATTCCTTAAACAGTCTTTCCTCACATTGTTTCAAAATTGCAATTTTGGTGAAAGTTAGAAAAATGAATGTCCAAATGGGTGGTAACCATTCGTGGGGTTTTTTTTTTTTTCCCCCATGTTTAAAGTGTGTGTAGTAGGACTTCCTGGCCAAGATGGTGCCACAGACCACACTGGGAAACCAAATATTCATTATCTCTCTTTTGCTCATTATATAGGGAGGTGCATTGTGGCTGGCTTCTGTATCATAAAACAAGAGGGCACCTTTGTTGTGGATTAAATGGGGATTCAGTTGGGCAAGGGCAGTCTGACTTGCCTTTTTGTTGTTGCTGTTTTAAATTTATTTGACCACATTAGATCTTTGTTGCAAAATGCAGGGTCTGTAGTACATGCGATCTAGTTCCCTGACCAGGGATCGAACCTAGACCCCCTGCATTGGGAGTGCAGAGTCTTAACCACTGGACCACAGGGGAAGTCCCTGACTTGCCTTTGTATTCATGGTGCCAAAACACAGCCAGGCTCACAGAAGGCAAACCTAAAACAAGGCAAGGGGAGAAAGATTATGTTTAACAAAACATCCTTAGAAATGGCTGAGAAAGACCTGGAATTTCTGCTCTGGCCATCGGAGGCTCTACCAGTTCTTACTTGGAGTTGAACATAATGTAACATTCCTTCTTGAGGGAGCACTCTTGGGAAAGGAATTTTTGCTTCAATTGAGTAACTTTGTCTTGCTATTTAACATGCATAGTCTTCTTGAGCAGTTAAAGATGTAGAAGAAAGATATTATTGTTTCAAGACAGTTCTCACAGACGGTTCTTTGCCATCTTTTCTGAACCTGATCTTCAGAATTTGGGAACCTGAGGGGGCTTGCATTCTTGGCAAAGCACTTGTGTTCCTCACTAATAGTGGCACTGAGAAAGGCATTTTGTGTACGTTTGGAAGTGTAGATATATTCTGTTTAAATAAAGGTTCAGGGTGCCATGGGCATGCTAGAGACCATCCCAGTGAGCAGACAGTGACCTTTCTCAAAAGGCTGAGAGAGACTGGGCCAGGTAAGCTTCCCTCCATGCATTGTTTAAGAAAAGGAGATTTGTCTGTACTCCTGGCTTCCATTTGGCTGAAGGACGTGGGCTGGGCCATCGGGTGGCATACTCAGGACTATACAAAGTCCCCTTTGTTCCCCTTCCTCCTGAGCCAGTCACATGTGTCTCTTGGCCTGCATTTATCAAACAAGCCTTTGGCAGAGGCCATGGGGAAGGCTAGTGTGGACATTCATGACTGGCCATTGAGAACTTCCGTCAGTTCCGTCCTTGCTAGGCTTGTACTGAAGCGGTCACCCTTCCGTGGGGTTGCTTGGATACCAACCTGAAATGGGTTTTTTTTTTTCCATTTTTTTTTTCTTGAGGTATAATTGATATACAACATTAGTTTCAGGTAGGCAACATAATGATTCAGTATTTGTATACATTGCGAAATAATCATCACAGTAAGTTTAGTTCTCCAGTATTCTTGCCTGGAAAATCCCATGGACGGAGGAGCCTGGTGGGCTGCAGTCCATGGGGTCGCTGAGGGTCGGACACGACTGAGTGACTTCACTTTCACTTTTCACTTTCATGCATTGGAGAAGGAAATGGCAACCCACTCCAGTGTTCTTGCCTGGAGAATCCCAGGGACGGGGGAGCCTGGTGGGCTGCCGTCTATGGGGTCTCACAGAGTCGGACACGACTGACGCGACTTAGCAGCAGCAGCATCACTTTATATAGTTAGATTTTTTTTTTCTTTCTTGTGATGAGAACTTTTAAGATCTACCTTTTAGCACTTTCAAATATGCAATATAATATTATTAACTATAGTCACAATGCTCTACATTATACCCCTAAAACTTATTTTTTAACTGAAAGTTTGTACTTTTTGGTCTTCACCCATTTCTCCTACTTGGTACATTTGCCTCTTTTAATTAAAATTTTTTTTTAATTGTAGAATAATTGCTTTACAATGTTGTATTGGTTTCTACCATACAACACCCTGAGGTTTTGATAGGATTCTTCTCAAAATGAAGCTTGTGCTTGTACTGCCCTGGGAAAACCTTAATTCTTTTTTTTTTTTAATTTTTAAATTAATTTTTATTGGAGTATAGTTACTTGTAATATTATTAGTTTCTACTGTGCAGCAGAGTGAATTCTCCATTTAGATCTCCACAGAGCATTGAGTAGAGTCCCCTGTGCTGTAAGATAGGTTCTCCTTAGTTATCTGTTTTATACATAGTATCAATGGTGTATATATGGCAGTCTCAGTCTCCCAATTCATCCCATCCTCCCTTTTACCCTTGGTATCTATGTTTGTTCTGTGCATCTGTGTCTCTATTTCTGCTTTGTAAATAAGATAGTCTATTGCCGATTTTTTTCCATATATGTGTGTCCATATGCTTGAGTGAGTGCTTGCTCAGTTGTGTCTAATTCTTTGCAACTCCATGGACTGTAGCTCGCCAGGCTCCTCTGTCCATGGAATTTTCCAAGCAAGAGTACAGGAGTGGGTTGCCGTTTTCTGCTCCAGGGATCTTCCCAACTCAGGGATCGAACTCAGGTCTCTTAAAATCTCCTTCATTGGCAGGCAGGTTCTTTAGCACTGTACCGCCTGGGAAGCCACATGGTTCATATACGATATTTTATGGCTGAGTAATATTCAACTGTATGTATATGTATATACCGTATCTACTTTATCAAACCTTAATTCTTGATTAGAGCTTTTCATGATTCAGCCACTCTCTGCATTGTAAAGCCATCTGCTGTGGTGCAGAATATCTAAGTGACAGAAGTGACTGTACATTATCCTTGGGAAGGAAAAGGCACAGTGAGCGGGATTCATCCACACTGATGTGGGTTGACCTGTGGAAGTGGTTGTCTTTTCTTTGATTGCACCTAGTTTTACTAGCAGGATTTTAGGGTAGTAAATGATTTTATGCTGTATCTAATGAAGACTCTGGTGGCTCCGTAGTTAGTTTTTAAAGATGTAATTGAAAGAATCTCATGACTCTGACAGCTGATTTTGGAGAGGTTGATTTCCAAGGTAGATAACTAATAAATGGGCATCATGTCCATAGAGGGTCAGGTACTAAGACACTGGCTGAAAAGCACTGAACCATGGTTAGGACAGAGTAGGGTCTGTGGGATGCAGACAGCTTGGCATATGGCATGGCTTTGTGGTCTGCGTTGCCCTCTTAGTCCTAGGCCTGTGATGGGCCCAGTGAGAGACGGCTCCACCTTCAAGAATGGGACAGTCTTCTTCCCCTGGTGGTCCAGTGGTTAACAATCTGCCTTGCAATGCAGGGGACATGGGTTTGATCCCCGATCCGGGAACTAAGATCCCACATGCTACTGTGCTGCAACTAAGACCTGACACAGCTAAATAAATAAATGAGTAAATAAATACTAAATAAAAGAATGGGACAGTCTACTGCATTGAATGGGAGATAATCACAGCTTTCCTTAGCTGCATGAAGCTTTACAGAATTTGGGATCTATTTTCCCTTGACAAGGCTGTTTACTTCCTTCTTCTTCTTCTTTTTTTGTTTTAAACAAGCCCTGTTTTTCTTGGAAAAGACCTTGTAGCTTGAATTTTCTAACTTTGACAGCTTTTCTTAAGTGCCGTTATAGAACACAGAGTTGCCAGCTTGGATTGCCAGCTTCCCCTTCAGGGGATATAAACTGAGATTTTAGGCTTTGATGTTTCTGAGGAAGGTTGTCTTTGTGACATGACAGGAAAAGCAGTCGGTAAGGGGGTCAGCCAGGGTGGCAAGCCCGTGCTGCCTGCTGGTGCCTGACCTTGGACGAGACATTCCAGGCTCAGGGTGTCAGGTTTGTTGCCAGGAAGGAGCACTGGGCTCATGATGGCTGGGCTCTCCTGAAATGATGGATTTCGGAAAGGAAAATGCACTCTGGACTCAAAAGTTTGTTATCACAACTCTGCATGC
Source organism: Ovis canadensis (assembly GCF_042477335.2). Classification (NCBI taxonomy): domain Eukaryota; kingdom Metazoa; phylum Chordata; class Mammalia; order Artiodactyla; family Bovidae; genus Ovis; species Ovis canadensis. The sequence continues at coordinate 58,060,933 of NC_091251.1, read as the reverse complement.
ATGCATGCTACGTTGTTTCAGTTGTGTCCTATTCTTTGTGACCCTATGGACTGTAGCCTGCCAGGCTCCTCTGTCCTTGGGATTCTCCAGGCAAGAATACTGGAGTCGGCAGCCATGCCCTCCTCCCGGGGATCTTCCTGACTCAGGGATCAAACCTGCGTCTCTTTTATCTCCTGTGTTGGCAGGTAGGTTCTTTACCACTAGCACCTCCTGGGAAGCCCCATCACAACTCTGTTGATCCACAAAAACTCTTGTTGCGTCTTCTGTTGCTTGGCTTCTGGCTCAGCTGGAGGATGAGACAGAGGGGTGTGATCAATGGCTCTGCATCCGCTTTTGGAGATGGAACTTGGAAACATGAACACACAGGCAGGCTGTGAGAATTGCCACTTGTAAAATTGCAAGGCAGTGTGAAATATAAAAGCTGGGTGATGAATGGTCTTAGACTTTACTTTCATGTCACCTCTGTCTCCCTTTCTTATTCTTGCATTCCTGGTAACAACTTTCAGGCTAATCCTTTCATTTTAGATATCATAAAACCTAGAGATGGGTTGGAGGAAAGTAACACGGTAAAGCCTGAAAGGCTTTTACTTTACAGCTGTTTTTGCTGTGTTGTCAAATACCACCCTATTAGCTGCCCATTCTTCCCAGGCCAAGTGCTTCATACCTCGTGACCTGGCCATGCTCATCCATGTTGCCTGGATTTATGTGGCTGGTTTTGGAGCTACAGCAGAGTAAATACACTCCCTCCATAGCCATTTAAGACATCTTACTTATTTTTTAATTTCAGAAGTAATGTGTTTACTGTAGATAATCTCTGATAATGTATAACATTTAGAGGATAAAAAGCACCCACTTAGTAAAACAAATGGCCTGACTGCACAAAATTGACCCTAAATTCTGTGTCTGTGATTCTGAGGTCTGAACTCACCATCCTCAGGCACTGGGGACCAGTAAGGACTTAACAAGCTCTCTTTTTTAAAAAACTTATTTATTCATTTGCCTGTGCTGGATCGTTGTTGCTGCTGGGCTTTGTTCTCTAGTTACGGTGAGCCAGGGCTACTTTCTAGTTGTGGTGTGCAGGCTTCTCATTGCAGTGGCTTCACACGTTGCGGAACCCAGGCTCTAGGGCACAAGGCTACAGTAGCTGCCGCACGTGGGCTCTAGAGCACAGGCTCAATAGTTGTGGCACACAAGCTTAGCTGCTCTGCTGCATGTGGGATATTCCCAGATCAGGGATCGAACTTGTGTCTCCTGCGTTGACAGGTGGATTCTTAACCACTGACCACCAAGGAAGCCCTTAACTGCATATCTTGATGTGATTTGTGTTTATCCTACACTGAGCTTGAATCCTCCACTTCACCTTTTAGCATGGACTTGTCTACTTAACCCAAATGTGCTTTTATACGTTGAGAGAATTCTTGAGTGCTTAGTAGATTTACTCACTGTCACCACCTTCTAAAGCTCCTTAGGCAACTGATTTTTCTTTTTCTTTTCCTGTAGAGTGAAAAGGAAATCATAGTGTCCACCCTCCTCCTTAGGTTTTCCCTTCTTAGAAATTCCCAGGCATCCTGGTCACCATGCATGTGCCCTTAGCTGTGCTCTGCCCTAGTATGCCCTGCCCATTTCCTCTCCTGGCTCTTTTCCAGCTGGAGCCTTTCTAGAAGGGTTTTTTCTGGCTCTGAATTTCTCTTCACATTGTGGTGGGTTCCTCCTCCTCCTCTGTCCTGTGAGCTTGGCTGAGGACAAGGAAGAGGAAGGAAGCCCCACCGAGCTTCTTCTAGGAGCAGGTGGCTGTCCTGTAGTGGGGCTTACACTACTTCCTCAGTTATCCTCTCTCCTGACAAAACTCTCTTTGACTCTTAGTTCTCAGCAAGCTGTGCAGTATCTAAGACTGAAGAACCTGAATTGAGGGAGAAAGAGTACCTGATTTTGGTTCTGCATCTGGCTGGGTTTTTTTTTTTTTTTTGATAATTGCATTCTTGAGCCTTTATTTATCCATCAATATAACTCATCACATGGAGAGCTCGTGTAGAAACTGTAAAGTTGTAAATTTGCAGAGATTGTTTTCCAACTGTTCTTTCTTTCCTGACACACAATGTAGATGCCCTAGATTTTATGTTTGTGCTTAATTCTGATAGACCCTCAAGAAAATGGAGATGGATACCATGCTTAAGGTTCAGAAGACTTAACATTAAGAGATTCCCCTTCCCAAGTTACCCTAAAGGTTCAATATCCCAGAAAGGTATTTTTAAAAATCTTAAGAACATCAACAAACTGTAAAATTTACATGGAAATGCAAAGGACTTAGAGTAGCCAAAATAATTGAGGGGGAACATAGTTGGAGGGCTTACACTATATAATTTAAAGACTTACTATGAAATGGCATAGATAAAAGACAGCACAGCATCCTGTAAGCAGACAGACTTGATCCCTGGGGCAGGCTAGAGAGTCTAGAAACTGTTGCTAGTCACTCAATCATGTCTGACTCTTTGTGAACCCATGGACTGTAGCCTGCCAGACTCCTCTGTCCAGGGAATTCTCCAGGCAAGAATACTAGAGTGGGTTGCCATTCCCTTCTCCAGGTAATCTTCTCAACCCAGGGATTGAACCCTGCATTGCAAGCAGATTCTTTACCATTTGATCCACCAGAGAAGCCCAGAGAGTCTAGAAATAGACCACAGATCAATGGTCCACAGACTTCCACCAGAGAGACAAACTAATTCAATGGAGAATAGGCTGGCTTTTCAACAAGTCATGCTAGAACAATTGTGTATCTAGATGGAAAAAAGGGAACTTTGATTCTTAGGCTATACTGTAATTTAAAAAAAAAAACGAACTTGAGATAGATCATAAACAGATATTTCTGATAGCTCATTTAGGTAGACCCTAATAGTTGATTCTTTTGTGATCAAAGGACTAACTACATTTTCTTGTAATCATGTAATCATGAGGGAGGAACAGTGTGCTAAATGCTGAGAGGGTAACAGAGGAAGAAATTGTTTTCTCTCTTTTCCTTCTGGAGCATTCTTAACACTGCCCTGTTCTTATTGGGTGATAACATAAGCAAAAAACAAAACCCCCAAGCCGTGTTCTTGGTGGTACCTTCAGAGAGTAGATTGGTTCTCTTCCTCTTATTTTACAAGTGAATCTCACTTTAGCTTATGCAGAGCTCAGGAAAAGTGGTCTCAAACCTGGTTTATGTTCATTTAAACAAGCCTATTTTAAAATGTACTACGAAATCCTGAACTTAAACAGTCCTGTGGCGTCACGTTAGGAAGCAAGGACTCCTCCTGTTTAGCTAGCCTTCTTCTGGCAGTTCTGTCCTGGGGTTTTGCCCACTGGGGCCCACCTGCCCTCTACTTGGGGTCTGGGGGTGGGGAGCACAGCTGGTGGGTGAGCCCTCACTCAGCGCTGTGATTTCTCTGGTGGCCCCGCCCGGACTTCTCCCAACCACAGTGTTGGCTCTGTCTTCTTGTAGGCACAAGTATTAGATGTTAAATGAAATTTCAACTCAGTCCCTTTTGCATGCTGGGTTCAGGACTGCTTTGTGACATCAGTGGAAATTAAAGAATTCATGACTGATGTGAGGAAGGGTGAAAGAAGTTCTCTGTGCACCCCATTTGCCAGTCTCTGATGTACAATGTGGAGTCTTGTCTGCCTCTTCCCTTTAGTGTGGAGGGGAGAAACTTGCCCCTTTAGGCATCCTGAACTTGTTTCTTAGGTTAATCCAAGGTCGTTGAATGCTTTGAAGAGAATGACATGATAGCTAAGTCAGTGATAGACCTAGGACCGTTCTTTCCTCTATTTTTCTTAAATATTTAGAGAGCTTTACTTTCTGGCATTGTTCTAAGATGTGGAGAACACCGTTTTGAGTAAGACCTCTAAGATCCGGCCCTAGTGGAGCTGACATTCCAGTTCCTGGTTAAAGGCTTCCTGACATATGTTTTCCCTTGTCAATTTCTTGAAGCGTTCAGCTCAAATCCAGCCAACCATCATCTCCCTAAGAGGAAGCGAACCCTCTGTCCTCTGAAATCATTTGTGTGCCTTGCTGGGTCTAGGAGCGGGCATTTGTACAGCACATCGTATCGTGGCACTTTGTGGAAGAGCCCAGGCTACCCTCCGGAAAAGTGGACCTTTTTTGGGTGTGGAGGGAGGAGAAGAATGAGGGGAGTCTCTGGGGTGCCTTCTAAGCAGGGAATGTTCAGCAAATATTTATTGAGCAAGTTCATATCTGCATGGGAGAATCACTCAGATCATCCTACAAACAGCCAACTGGAATCCAGCTCTTCAGGCGAGCTTTTTGAATTCTTAGGAAATCTGCTGAATGTAGGTAAGATGAGAGCCCTCCTGCCAGGAAACCCTCTAGTTTGTTCCTGGAGCTTTCTTAATAGGAAAGTGCACCCAAAGGTTGAGGGAGTCTTAAATTGGCAGTGCGTTTGAAACAAGTAACAATGTGTTGTGACCTTTCCCTGGGGTCTTGCATACTTTGATGTGGCAGAAGCAAGCATTTCTCTGTAGTTATAAATAGCTGTGCAACTGGAGAGTTATACTCTAGGGCCCCGAGTTAAAACAGCTGATTTTGCTTGTGTTGTAGGGCCAGAAAAACATCTTTTTGGAGTCACCTATGAGTAGAATGACATTCAGACAGGATATTAATCTTCCTAGGAATTATACCAGGAAAGCAGAAAGCTTCATTTTAATACTACGGTGCTCCCTGTTGTTGTTGTTGTTGTTTTGGGCTTGTATATCTGTTTGTTGATGAGCATATATGAAATGATCCACAGATTATTTTTTAAAATTTTTTTTTGGAGGATAATTGCTTTATAATATTGCACTGGTTTCTGCCATACGTCAGTATGAATCAGCCACAGGTATACATATATCTCCACCCTCTTGAACCTCCTTCCCATCTCCCACCCCTCTAGGTTGTCACATATGGAGATTCCTTAAAAAATTAGGAATAGAACTACCATATGACCCAGCAATCCTGTTTTTTTAAATTTATTGTTGACAAATAATCAAACATCTTCATTTCTCTTTAACTTAAAAACACTTGCTGGGCTGTGCTTAAGTAACTTAAGGGTCAGCAGGAACCTTAAAACCATTTCAGCTGGTGTATCCCAAAGAACTGATCCGTGAATCATTCTGAAAGTCAACAGGACAAAAAAAAATCCAGATACTTTCTATTAAGATAAATGTATTCAAAGCACCATCTTTTATTGAAGATATCATCCTACTTTTTAGGTTTTAAAATGGCTGGTTTTAATGAAATGATGGCTTGAGGTTGTTTTCTCAAGGGAGGACATTGAAGGGAAAGTTATCAATCAGCATAGCTTAGGGAGGAGTGGGGATTTTCTGCTGAGGGATACCACTCCTCTAGTTTGGTCACCACTCATTTAGTTGAAACCCCATTGGATGCTCGAGTTTTCCTCCTCCTGTTACCAAGTCCGCATCCCGTAGGGATATTTGCACTGGGAACCCAAGACAGGTTCTCCGCTTGGCAGCTGTGGCTAGGGCTGGAGAAGAATTGATGTTCTGTAGACTTTTGCAGTCGTAGCCCAGAGAAATGCCTGGGAGACAGAGCACAGGTGGGTGGGAGGTGCAGGGTGGGCGGGAAGTGCAGGGTGGGCTTTGGGTGGTTGGTTTGATTGCTGTGACTAAAGCAGAAATGCCCATGAGCTTGAGTTACTGCTACGAATTAATTGGATGGTAATTAAATGCTAACACGGTGGATCAGAGGAACTGTGGAATTGAGGCATAATAAAATGTGGCATGCCTAGTAAGCAATTGAGTTGTCTTCCCAAGGATGTAGGCAGCACCAGGCAGTAGAAGCACAGATGTCTTTAACAAGCTGTTTTTTTTTGGACTGTTTTGCCCTTTTGTCTTGTAAGGAAGATAGATGAGGTATTTCTTTGAAATAAAGAGCTGAATCCCATATCATTTGTACCTGAAAACCAGATTCATAGTTTTATATGAAATAATCTTTATAGAACTTGTTTTTTGACATGCAGAATGTTTACTTGCTATCCTTAGTGAAATTTCAAGCCTTGCTTTCTCTCTTTCTTTTGGTTGTAAATTTTGGATTTCTTTCTTTTTTTTTTCATTTCTTTTTTTTTTTTTTGCACTTCTCATTAGAGAATAAGATTCTATGTAAATTCTTCACAGTGGCTCTCTGAGTAAGCCTTAATTGGTACATATATTTGATAGAGAAGAATAAAAGTACCATTTAATTATGGTGGTAAATTTTAAAATATGGTATTTTCTTCTAGATGAATTTTTAAGCACTGTAGTAAATTTTTAAGCATTGAAGAAAAAATTTTTTTTAAAGATGTGGGCAATTTGAAATAAAAGTGGCCAAATTGGTATTGCATTGAAAAGAAATTTAGAGAAGGAGGTCTTCCCTGGTGGCTCAGACGGTAAAGAATCTGCCTGCAATGTAGGAGACCCAGATTTGATCCCTGAGTTGGGAAGATCCCCTTAAGAAGGGAATGGCAACTCCAATATTCTTACTTGGAGAATTCCCTGACAGAGGAGCCTGGCAGGCTACAGTCCATGGGGTCGCAAAGAGTCTGACACGACTGAGCTAGTTGAGCTAGCTGCTTAACACTTAACTTATAAAGTAGGGAAATAAGTTATTTTTTAAAAATACATTTTAACTTTGAACAAGTGATAAAAAGTAAAAATTTTATAACTTAGTTCACTTTCTTAAATTTCCCTCGAAAATAAGGGTTCAAGCTTTGAGCATAAATTTTTTAGTTTAAAATTGTCTAGGCTTATGTTTTCCCTTTTACAGTAGATTATTTTCTGTGATAGTTTTAGCCTATTAAAGATCTGTATCTAGCCATTATTTTCCCTTCCTTCTGTGAATAGAATATTCTATTTTATTTAATTTTTTGCTATATGGCATTTTATTTTTTTATCTTTTTATTTTTTTAATTTTAAAATCTTTAATTCTTACATGCGTTCCCAAACATGAACCCCCCTCCCACCTCCCTCCCCATAACATCTCTCTGGGTCATCCCCATGCACCAGCCCCAAGCATGCTGTATCCTGCATCAGACATAGACTGGTGATTCAATTCTTACATGATAGTATACATGTTAGAATGCCATTCTCCCTTTTAAAAAATTGTTTATTTATTTTTGGCTGTGCTGGGTGCTGAATCTTCATTGCTGTGTTTGGGCTTTTCCTAGGTATGGGGAGTGGCGTGCACTCTTGATTGCAGGGCAAGGACTTCTAATTGCAGTGGCTTCTCTAGTTGCAGAGCACAGGCTTCAGGCTCTCAGGCTTCAGTAGTTGCAGCAGGCGGGCTCAGTAGTTTTGGGGCACGAGCCTAGCTGCTCTGAGGCATGTGGAATCTTCCCAGACTAGGGATCGAAGCTGTGTCCCCTGCATCGGCAGGCAGATTCTTACCCTCTGTACCACCTGAGAAGTCCTGATCTGTTGCTCCTGATCACTGTTTACTTTAGTGCTGCTTCACATGCATGTGATGGTCAGAGTGACACTTTTTCCCTTTACTGAAGTATAGTTGATTCACACTGTTGTGTTACTGTTGTATTTCAGGTGCAAAGTGATTGAGTTATACACACATATATATACTATTCTTTTCCAGGTTATTTTCCATTACGGATTATTACAGCGTATTGAATATAGTTCCCTGTGCTATACAGTGGGTGCTTGTTGTTTATTTTATATATAATAATGTATATCTGTTAATCCCAAACTGCTAATTTATCCTCTCCCCTCTTTACCCCTTTGGTAACCATAAGTTTGTTTTCTGTGTCTCTGAGTCTGTTTCATAAATTCACTGGCATCATTAATATAATATTTGTCTTTCTCTGTATGTATGGTAGTTTCCACGTCCATCCATGTTGCTGTAATGGCACTGTTTCATTCTCTTTTATGGCTGAATAATATTCCATTGTGTATACATACCACATCTTCTGTAGCCATTCATCTGCTGATGCACATTTGGTTGCTTCTATGTTCGGTTATTGTAAATAATGCTGCTGTGAATATTGAGATGAATGTATCTTTTTTTGAATAAGAGAATTAGAGTTTTGGTCTTCCACATATATGCCCAGGAGTGAGATTACTGAATCATACGATATTTCTAATTTTAGTTTTTTAAGGAAACTCCATACTGTTCTCCATAGTGGCTGTACCAATTTACATTCCTGCCAACATTGTAGGGGGCTACCCAGATGGTGTGAGTGGTAAAGACTCCACTTGCCAATGCAGGAGACATAAGACAAGGGCTCTATCCCTGGGTTGGGAAGGTTCCCTGGAGGAGGGCATGGCAACCCACTCCAGTATTCTTGCCTAGAGAATTCCATGGACAGACAAGCTTGGAGGGCTACAGTCCATAGGGTCGCAGTGTTAGACACGACTGAAGTGACTTAGCACACACACAACAGTGTAGAAGAGTTCTGTTTTCTCCACACTATTTACAGCATTTATTGTTTGTAGACTTTTTGATGGCCAGTCTGGCCAGTATGAGTTTGATACCTCACTGTAATTTTGATTTGCATTTCTCTAATAATGATGAAAGTGAAAGAGGAGAGTGAAAAAGTTGGCTTAAAGCTCAACATTCAGAAAACTAAGATCATGGCATCCGGTCCCATCACTTCATGGCAAATAGATGGGGAAGCAGTGGAAACAGTGTCAGACTTTATTTTTGGGGGGCTCCAAAATCACTGCAGATGGTGACTGCAGCCATGAAATTAAAAGACGCTTAACTCACTGGAAGAAAAGTTATGACCAACCTAGATAGCATATTCAAAAGCAGAGACATTTCTTTGCCAACAAAGGTCTGTCTAGTCAAGGCTATGGTTTTTCCAGTGGTCATGTATGGATGTGAGAGTTGGACTGTGAAGAAAGCTGAGCACTGAAGAATTGATGCTTTTGAACTGTGGTGTTGAAGAAGACTCTTGAGAGTCCCTTGGACTACAAGGAGATCCAACCAGTCCATTCTAAAGGAGATCAGTTCTGGGTGTTCATTGGAAGGACTGATGCTAAAGCTGAAACTCCAATACTTTGGCCACCTCATGTGAAGAGTTGAGTCACTGGAAAAGACCCTGATGCTGAGAGGGATTGGGGGCAGGAGGAGAAGGGGACGACAGAGGATGAGATGGCTGGATGGCATCACCGACTCGATGGACATGAGTTTGGGTAAACTCCGGGAGTTGGTGATGGACAGGGAGGCCTGGCGTGCTGCAATTCATGGGGTCGCAAAGAGTCAGACATGACTGAGCGACTGAACTGAATAACTAACTATGACAAGTAAACACTTGTGGATGGATTTACCATAAACCGGGCTCTAATACCAGTACTTTATTATTTAATTTTATTTAGCCTTTTTAACAACCCTAGGGTGAAAGTCCTGTTCTTATCTTCATTTTACAGATAAAGAAACTAAGCTACAGATTAGTTAAGTAACTTGCTTAGGATCCCATCATACTTAGTGGAAATCAGTCCTGAATATTCTTTGGAAGGAGTGATGCTGTAGCTGAAGCTCCAGTACTTTGGCCACCTGAAGTGAAGTATTGACTCACTGGAAAAGACCCTGATGCTGGGAAAGATTGAAGGCAGGAGGAAAAGGGGACGACAGAGGATGAGATGGTTGGATGGCATCACTGACTAGATGGGCATGAGTCTGAGCAAGCTCCAGAAGTTGGTATGGACAGGGAAGCCTTGCGTGCTGCAGTCCATGGGGTCGCAAAGAGTTGGACGTGACTGAGCGACTGAACTGAACTGATACTTAGTGACAGAGCCAGGATTTGAACGAAGGGGTCTGGTTCTAGAGTCTGATTTTAGTCATCATCCTGTGCATCATGTCTGCATATACTGGTCATGCTGACAGGGGTGGTTTTGAGTGGGTCAGGATCTTAGAGTAGCTATTTAATATAAATAGACTTTTTTATTTTCAGTAAGAGTTTACCTTTTTGGAAGAATGACTCTTGTATGTTAAAGCCTCAGTTCAATAGTAAAGACTGTTTGTTTTAACCAGTTATGGATAATAGCATTTGTTACATGTTATTCCATTGATGACCTTGTATTTCTGTTATCTTATGAATTTCTAGCTTGTGATAATTGTAATAAAATACAGACATACCAGTTGACACTTCAAACCTGTCTGAGCAAAATTCCAAGGGATCTTCTGATAGGATCTAGATTTCAAAAATGTTTTAGCACTGGGATTCCACTTCTGACTCAGCAGCCGGGTGTGGAGTATCCATCCCCACTTGGATCCTTGGCATGTTTTGCCTGGAACGCACAAACTCTAAGACTGGCTCCATCTGGCTCTCTGAGCCCCACCCTGCTAGCATCTCACTCATCCCACAAAGCCAGGGAGGAAAGGGGTTTGGGGTGGGCGGGGGCTTGTCAATTCTTGGCCTTTCATATGCCTCCCTTCCCAGCAGGACCACCAACCAGCCTGCCTTGGCCCCTGCCACCTTCCACCTCCCTGCCTGAACTCCCTCTACTCAGCCTCTTTCTTACTCCTTGGGCTCCCTTGAGAGCAAGCGAGAATCCAATGGCTTTGATTCAGTGTCCACATCCTGTTGTTTCCCAATAAGAAGAGGAAACTTTAAGGCTGGGGTTTGGATAGAGATGTTAGTTTCAAATTAATTCTGTATTTAAAACTCTTATTTTTGTAAGCCACATGAAGCAGAATGTTCTTAACACATAGGAGAAATTTTCAGGTTGGAATCCTACCAACAGACTGTATTTTCCCATTCTTTTTGATGTTGTCCCTGGTGGTTTTGTTAAGCACTTTCCAAAGTGAGCTGGGAAGTTGTGGTTCCAGGGCCCCAAATGGCCCACATTCAGTGTCCCAGATCGTGACATGTCTTGTCAGCTCATTAGTCAGCACCAGGGATCCACCAGAACATGCTGTCTTCTCAAGGACTCAGGGCTGTGGGTGCAGAAGTGTTGGCCCTGTGAGGTAGTGACCCAGAGGATAGGGGCACTGACTTCAGGGGCAGTCAGACATGGATATTGCTTAGTGGCTTTGGGCAAACGTTTCATCTCACTGAAGTTCTGTTTCTTAAGCTGTAAAATGGGGACTGTATTGGCTCTTATCTTAGGCTAGAGTTGAGATTGGGCTTCCCTGGTGGTTCAGATGGTAAAGAATCTGCCTGCAATGCAGAAGACCTGGGTTCAAGCCCTGGGTTGGGAAGATCCCCTGGAGAAGGGAATGGCTACCCACTCCAGTATTCTTGCCTGGAGAATTCCATGGACAGAGGAGTTGGGATAATTTAGGTAATGAGATATTATAGACATAGGTATGTGGTGATGATACATGCAAAATATATGGATCTTATCTGCCACATAATAAGACTACTTCTTTGAGCTGGGCCAGGGAATTAGCACGTCACTTAATTTGTAAGTTATGGTTGTTGTAGCCCCAGACCCTGTTTGGAGACCCTGTTTCTTTTCACCTGTTGATCTGCCCGTGGTGATGTTTTGCCCACCTCAGGGTAATGGTGTGGTTGGTGATTTGCAGCTGCAGGGTAGACTGTGATGGGCCCGAGCACCAAGCATCGCTCTGCCTCTGCCCACTGGATGCCTCCAGGCCCTTGAAACAACTCTTGAGAATTAATGATAAAGTGTGTTGTTATGGATGTGAAAGGACAGCTTCTAGAGAATCCAAATGTATGGTATAAAGTAATACCACATGCCCTTCCCAAGTTCAGAAAACGTAAGTCACATTTGGAATGAAGTGTAAAAGTTAAAATATACTGGTTGTCCCTTGGCCTTGGCCCTAGGTCTATGTGCCTAATTGCTTCAGTTGTGTTTAACTCTTTGTGACCCGATGGACTGTAGCCTTCCAGGTTCCTCTGTCCTTGGGATTCTCCAGATAAGAATACTGGAGTGGGTTGCCATGCCCTCCTCCTGACCCAGGGATTGAGCCTGCATTGGAAGGTAGGTTCTTTACCCCTAGTGCCACCTGTTGCCAAGCACTTTGATAACAAGTTCTGCAGTGCCAGTGGGCTGGCTGCTGATTGTATGTCGCCCATCTCCCGCTGAGTGCTGGGCTCTGAAGCAAGTCCTTCTTTTGTCCTCACTTAGGAGTGACCGCAAGCCGTGGATCCTCCTTCTGGTTGTGCTGCTTCCAGCTGTTTCTGAGGGGTGATTCACTAAGGATGATTAGGCAGCAGCTAGGAGAACTTGGTACCTGTGACATATCAAAATAGTAAAACCTACAGGCATCTGAGGGGTCAGTCAGCCTGTTTTTCATCATCAGGCATCTTTCCAAGTTAAAGAAAGGCTGATGAGATTATAGGAAGTACTCTCTGCTTCTACATGAAAAATTCAGCACCCACCCCCTCAAAGGTTGGGCCCAGCTTCAAACTGCTCACTAGAGGCTTGTGAAAATTTCTTTAAATGGTCCTTTTTAAAATTATTATTATGAATACTTCAATTTAGTATTCTATCTCGTAGGACATCTAATCTCTTTTAACATAGAAACGGTATTTTTCTTCCCAAATCCTAGTGGAGGATTGACTGGCCTGTAAGAGATGGCACATTTATCCTATAGCTGCCCGGCCTGCAGTGCACCCCTGCGGGCACACGTGAGAAGCAGAGGCCTTTTTGCCCCCAAAAGAAGGATGCCTTGTGGGAGGATGTAGCCATGCTTCTTGAGTTTCTAGAGATTAATACTCAAAAATTTCACTCCCAATTCTTCCATTTACTTGTTTATTGATGGCACTGCAAGGGTTTTCTCTTGCTTGCAGCAAGTGGGGGCAACCCACTAGAAGCTCACTAGTTGTCGTGCGTGGGCGTCTCATTGTGGTGGCTCCTCTTGGGGAGCACAGGTTCCAGTGTGCATGGGCTCGGTAGTTGTGGTGCGTGGGCTTAGTTGCTCCGCGGCCTGTGGGATCTTCCTGGACCAGGTATCAAACTCATGTCCCCTGCATTGGCAGGCAGATTCTTCACCACTGGACCACCAGGAAAGTCCTCACTCCTAATTCTTAATATTCAACTCAAGTTTCATTGATTGACCATCGTGGAATTTCTAGAGATTAATACTTCTAACGCAGGATGTATTCCAGCTGTTCTCTTGAGCCAGGGTTGAATAATGAGCAGCTCCGTTTTTCTAGATTTCTTTTCTTTACTTCAAATAAAAATAGATCTTTAACTTGCCTTCACATGGTCTTTTTTTGGATGTCTTACCGAAGAGCCAGAAGCAACCCGGCTGGTTTTACCCCTCTCTGTGAAAGGCTGTGAGTTAAAGGCCTCCTCCTGGTGCCCTGGTTTCAGTGTCTAGTCCTGGTCAGTGCCCACAGGAATACCCTTCTTTGATGGCCAGGTTCTGCTCCTGAGTCAGAACTAGAGGCTGGGGAATCTGACATAATACAGCTGGATGAATTTTTCACAGTTGGCCGTGTCACATAGTCTTCCAGCCCCTGATGTCTCTGCATGGTTTGGGTCTGTCATAGCAAAGGAAAAGTTTCACCTTTTAATGGTGACATGCCTCCATTTCATGGAAAGAACATCATTTCTAGGGCCCTCTGGCTGAGTTTTCTCTGTCTCTTCTCTTTGAGTGGCTCATTTCTGGGCTTATTAATTCAGAAATGTCTCTGGGTCAGAAAATCTTTTTTTGTTTTCTACATCTAAGCTTTTCTTTATTCTTGATAACATTGATAAACCTGAATATCATGGTAACTCTTTCTAAAAAGACCCAGAAGTGTCACAGAAACATAGATTGCTATATACATTTTTCATAACTAAACCAATACTCTCTCTTCCCTATCAAGATGTTTATTCATGTGCTTCAGAAATATAGATGATAATTGTTCAAAGGCATAATTTTCCCTTTCAGATTTTATATTTTCTCTTAATAGATGACTTTTTAAATTCAGTGATTATGTTAACTGAATAGACATTGAACCAACTCTCGATAATTCTTGGGTTCTCCTTACATTAAGGTGAATAAAAAATTGGGAGCTATTTGTTTATGTATTATTTATCCACAGTATCTTTGTTTCTTGGAAGAAGAAACCATTCTTCAAAAATCTTCTGTACTGTACTGCTGGTTTGGGTAAGGATGCTTGGGAAAGGGTACTTTGGACACTTACAAACCTAGGATACTGTTCTCTTTTGCTTGAGTTTGTAACAGTATCTTTTCCCCATTGGTTTAGCCAGCAAAAGTGAATACTCAAGTCTTTCCCAAATCATTCTCTTCCAGCCTTCATTTCAAGATCCTCTGTTATGGATTGAATGTTTGTGTTCTCCCAAGACTGATATGGTGAAATCCTAACCCCTAATGTGATAGTGTTAGGAGGTGGGACTTTGGGAGGTAATTAGGTCATGAGGGTAGAATCCTCATGAATGAGATTGTAGGCGCTGCGTTCTCACTCGTGTCTGACTTCTTGCAATCCTGTGGACTGTAGCCCAACAGGCTCCTCTGTCCATGGAATTTTCCAGGCAAGGATACTGGTATGGGTTGCCATCCCCTTCTCTAGAGGATCTTCCTGACACGGGGACTGAACCCACAACTCCTATGTCTCCTGCACTGGCAGTTGGACTCTTCACCTCTGCTGCTGCTGCTGCTGAGTCGCTTCAGTCGTGCCCGACTCTGTGCGACCCGATAGACGGCAACCCACCAGGCTCCCCCGTCCCTCTTGGTTGTGTCCGACTCTTAGCGACACCATGGACTGTAGCCTACCAGGCTCCTCCGTCCATGGGATTTTCCAGGCAAGAGTACTGGAGTGGGGTGCCATTGCCTTCTCCACTTCTAACACCACCTAAAAGAGATCCCTCTTGGCCCCCTTGCCCTCCCACTATTTGAGGACACAAGCAAGAAGATGGCCATCTCTGAACCTCATTAGATGCTGAATCTGCTCACACCTTGATCCTCCAGTCTCCAAAATGTGAAAAACAAATGCCTTATTTATGCGACTCAGTCTGTAGTGCTTTTTTTTTAACTTTTTATTTTATATTGGATTATAGCCAGTTACCAATATTGTGATAGTTTCAGGGGAACAACAAAGGGACTCCCCCATCCATATACATATGTCCTTGTTATAGCACCTCAAATGGGCTAGCATGCCCTCTGACTCCACATTCTCCAGTGGATGACATGTAAACCCAGTTGGTCATCTGAGCCCTACTCTCAAGGGTGGCCTCTGTCTTCCTCCTGTCCGTGCCTTATCTCCCCATACCACCTCCTGTGTAAAGTACCTGCTCTGCAGGCCTGTGTACTTGAGCCACGTTTTTCTTTTCCTTGCTGTACTTGTCCACTTGTCACTAGGCATGGTGTCCGCCTCATTCCCTAAAGCCCAGCAGCAGCGATTCCTCCTCTGCACCTTTTCTGGCCCACTTACTGCCTGCCTGTGAGGTGGTGTCTTCCTCCCCAGGCCCCTGTGACGTGTCATCTCACCTCAGTGTTCGTGTCCTTTTACTGTGTCTTCAGCTCCTTGCTCTGTTGTAGATGCTGGGTTTCCTTCGTCTTTGCAGGGGAGGGGGCAGCTGTCCTGTAGCCTGGGGTCCGTGTGGGCAGTGGAGGGAGTACATGCGACGGCTATGTAGACCTGGGTTCGCCTCCTGCTTCTGTCCCTGAGCTGTGTGCCCTTGGGCCAGTCATTTAACCTCCAGCCGCCCCTGGAAATGGCCCATCACTCTTCTCTGTAGGATGGCTGTGAGAATGGATGCTGAGATGGGACAGCCAGGTAAGGGGCCTTGAAGAGTGTCCTGTACATGAGAAGCATGTGGTCAGTGCAGATTCCTTGCCCAGTCCTCAGTCCAAACAGGGTCTTGAAGCAGTGGTGCATGAAATTGGTGCTTGGTAAATACTGACTGAATTTCAGGCCCCCTCAGGGCCTGTAGGGTATTTTGCAGCTACAGATCAAATTGGCATAAAAATCTGTAGCCTGATGTGTGGGAGCTGTGAGTCAGGCTCTATCACACTAATTTCTGTCTTTTTAAAAATACTTTTTTTGTATATTTATTTTTGGCCATGTTGGGTCTTTGTTGCTGTGCTTGGGCTTTCTCTAGTTGCGATGCATGGGGGCTTCTCATGTGGAGCACACATTCTAGAGAGTGTGGGCTTCAGTAATTGCTGCGCGTGGGTTCAGTAGTTGCAACTCTAGAGCACAGGCTCAGTAGTTGTGGCACACAGGCTTAGTTGCCCTGCAACATATGGAGTCTTCTTGGACCAGGGATTGAACCGTGTTTCTTGCGTTGCATTGCAAGGTGAATTCTTAACCACTGGATCACGAGGGAAGCCCCAAATTCTGTCTTTACTAGAGACAGAGAATGTTCCAGATTTCTTCCATGTTAATCTCTTCTCTCCCAGCCCTCCTTATTGAAGCAAAAGAGAATGACAGTTCCTGTTAGGGAGCAGGCAGAAACCTCAATGTTATCTTTGCTCTAATTTGGAGGGCCTATCATTCCACTTTCTTGCTTAAATTACATGCACAGCACACACTGTGACTTGCCCCTTCCCTTCCTGTCACAAATCCCTTGAAGGCTACCAGCTTAATATGAACACATCTTCAATTCTTTCTCAATTCTTTTTGGTAATTAATTTCCCAGAGGTCCTCTTTTTATTACTTGAGAGCAAAAGTTTTGAACAGACTATGAATGAGGTTTGTTTGCTTTCATTATGTTGGTAGTATGTTGAAAAAAAAAAACACCCTAAAACTTCCTCCAACAAGTCAGTGAAATATAATTCTGTTAAAAAGGTCAACTGTGATCCCTTCAAGAGAACACCCCAGTGGTCTTCCTTTAGAACTATGTATGATATTTTTGGAACAGAGTTTTAACGTGGCTTTTTTTCTTTCAAAGGTCTTTCCTAGCTTGTATTAGGCAGATGAGGTTGTTTAATGAAGAGTTGTAATTAATTCAGAATAGTCATTAGCATGTAAACATAAGCTGATCTTCAAGTACCTTTGAAGAAAATTTCACAGTTCACGAGCGCAGACATTTGACAGAGGGAAGAGGACAGAAATTGCATGTCAGTTTGGTGTATTATTTGAAAACATGGAAGTTAATTTTGTGGCAGATTATGATGATAATTGAAGGGTTAAAGACGTGCAGAGTTGTAAGCTCAGTTTAATCTTTCAGCTGCCCTTAAGTGAGTCTTCAACAGGTATTGTCACTAAATAATGGGCATAGCTAATGAGAGGAGTTTAATCATCTTGGAGTGTGGGATTAACGATTTGGGGAAGTGAAAGCTTTTACTAAAGGAAGATGTGTCTTGTTATGTACCTCATATCCACTGAGGAGAGCAGAACTGTACCTTGCAAACCTTTTAGGGAGTGGAGCAGGTCTGATACAAAGTATAGACCTGGAATGTAAGGACTTGTGTGCCTTTGAACTCCACCTCTGTTTCCTCAAATGATGGGGCTGAGTTAGAGAAGATGGAAGACAGTGGCACCCCACTCCAGTGCTCTTGCCTGGAAAATCCAGGGACAGAGTAGCCTGGTAGGCTGCAGTCCATGGGGTCACTAAGAGTCGGACACAACTGAAGCAATTTAGCAGCAGCAGCAGAAGGCCCATTTGAATGCTGTATTTATCTCTCAGATTTTTGTGGTCACCTATTTAAATCTATGTGGTAGATGGCTGGTCACAGTCACTCTCTCCTAATATGATTCTGACCCCTGAAAAAAGGAAATTCATTGTATCAGTTAGCTGTTGCTACTGCTTCCTCACCATTGTGTGTGTGATGGTGTGTTCGTTTTTATTCCTGTGTGTTAAATCCTTGTGTGTATATACTATAATGTATCCATTTTACTGTTGATGGATTGTTTGCAGACTTCGCCTGTGCCCAAGAGCCGGTGACCATAGTCTTGTATCTGGTGCACCTATACACGGAATTTAAGCCTTCTTTCCCCTTTTCTTTGAGATATAACTCATGCAGGGTCCTATTATTTGTGGAGTTTAGTAAACTTTCTGATGAGCATTCTCACTTAAGAAAAGGATGCTTCGAAGGTTTGCAGGATTGTTACTTACGTAGACGTTATCTCTAGCCTGATTTGTGTGGACATGCTTACCAGTGGCTCGGTGATCGCTGTTGAGGAGAGAACGCCCTGCGGGTTCTGGTTTATTTTATCTTCACTTTACTTGCCCTGTGTACATGATTGTTTGTGTTTTCGTATCAGACTCCTGAGAATTCTTTTGGCAGTGGTGAGACCTTAAAGTATAAATAACTCCAGCAGAACATACTTGGCACCCCTGTGGTAGGCACTCTTTGCCTTCCCTTTGTGTGTGATTATCATGCCCATACCAGCCGTGCTGGTAACAGAGCACTTTCGTACAGTGCCTGACTGAGTCCCGTGCCAGTAGTCCTCATCCAACAAGATCCTAAGTGGAAATGGGCACCTCCAATAGGACATGGCTGTGAGAAAGCTGAAATCACAACAAATCCCCAAACTCAAGATGCCGGAGGCCACACCCGCACCTGAAGGGTGAGCCAATCCAACCAGCTCCTTTCATAGATAGAGATGCGGGTTTAGAGAAAGTGACATGTCCAAATAGAACTCATGTCTTTTTCTGCAGTTCGGGTTGCAGTTTCTCTTAAACTAGTAATATTTATTGGCTGAGGCTAAGGCAGTATTGAAAGAGGACTTGATGTACTCAGAATTTATTATTGGTTTTGGGCAATGAAAGCTTTTTTTTTTTTTTTTTTAAAAAAAAGGGCCAGAATAATATGTGATTTTCTGTTCTCTCTTCTTGGCAAGTGACACACAGCATTGTACCCGCCTCGCTTTAAATGCTCAGTGTTTTTATGTGAGTCGTAGGTTTATTTTGGTCCTAATTACATTATGCTGACATCTAGTTAGTTGTGCTCCTCCGCTTGAAGAATTTTAAATTTCACTTGAGATTTCTTTTGACTACAAGTAAGACAAAATTTCTCTGTCAGATGAGGGAATACGCTCACTGTATGGAGTTGTCAGTGACCTGTAATTATCTCAAGTCCTTCGATTTCAACTTGGGAAGCATGCTTGCTTTTAGACAGCTGCTCCAGCCTAGAGAATTCCCCCTCTGCCCTCTGTTTCACTTTCCCATGACTGAAGGCCTGGTGTCCTTCTGCCTTTGGTACTGTCAGTCTCTGCCTGCCTGGCATTAAGCTGGTTGGAATCTTTGGTAGGCAGGTGATCAGTCTCATCCCTACTTATTTACTTTATGCTATGAAATCTTTCTTAGTATCTGTGCCTCACATCATTGGGATAGTGGAAAGGTATGTTTGAACAGTTTGCTGGCAATTTCAGGTAAGAGGTGAAGTGAGCAATTGTATAATAAAGAGGCAGAATACTGTTTTAGCAAACTTGGGCCTGAGCCTTCTTGCCAAGGCATAGATTGAACAGAGAGGGGTCACATGTGGGTTTCCTTTGGACCAGGGGTCCCCAACCTCCAGGATCTAATGCCTGATGGTTTGAAGTGGAACTGATATAATAATAGATGTAATGCACTTGAATCACCTCCAAACTACCCTCCCGCCACCCTCTGGTCCATGGAAAAATTGTCCTCTGGTCTGTGGTGCCAAAAAGTTCAAGGACTGCTGCTTTGGACCATCAGGTGACGGTATCGCTCTGGCTGTGATGCTAGAGATGGGAAGATGGTGGAATCCACTCCTTGTCTTTCCCCATGTGAGCAGTTCCCTCCCGGGCACTGTTTTATTGAATGTTGAAGATCAGTGAATATGGGTGAGTGTGCTAATGAGGTTTTGGTGGGGGCTGGGGGGGTGTCTCCTTCCCCGAGGACAGTGGGAGGTGGTGCTGCTAACCTGGAGTCTTCCGACCCCTCCTCCTCCTCTGTAGCACCTCCAGAGTTGCCTTTCCTCTCCTCGTCTGTCCCCCGCTTTCCTGCTCGGTGGACTCACTCCTCTTTGTTTGTCCTCTTCCTTTTCTTCATACCCCAAACTGCTGTTAACAGACAATCACAGGAAAGTTTGAGGTATTTGTTCCCCTTGGGATAAAATGTGAGGTTTCATGTTTTCTTTGGAAAAATGACTGAGTTACATTGTTATAGAAGCAAAGATACCCCAAGCACAGTTGTGCCTGTTTTTTTTTTTTTTTTCAATTTGTTAGGGGTTTCGGCTATGTAGCCCACCCTCTCCTAAGGGCCCTGGAGAAAAAGGAGGTGGTGATCACTGTTGTGTGATGAATCTGATTAGTTATTCGTTGCTCCAGTATTTGTTGTTGTTATTGTTTGTTTGTTTTTTAGCAAAAATAACTCTGCCATAGAGGCTGTTTGAGAACTCTGCTTACATTCTAATTAATAAAAAAATAGTCACATATGTTCATGTTGTTCGAAGAGAATTAGGAGCTATGTGTCTTACCACATTGCCCATCTTGAAAACAAATGTGCTAACTCTTCCTCAAAACATACTGATTTGATGGTACAGAGGTTTATTGAGTCTGTTGGAACATTTCCTCCTTTTCTCCTTCTTTTTGTTAATAAAATAATTATGTGAGACTCTATAGCCCATGTTCTAGCTTTCCTAGTAACTTTTTTACCCCTGCACATAGTACTTCAGCTGTTTAAACCTCAATTTTCTCATCTGAAAAACGGGAGTGGTGGTTTTACCCATCCGTAAGGTTACTGTGCGGAGTGGGAGTGTGTATAAAGCACCGACTCTGGCCCAGTACTTGGTGAGGACTCAGTAGACGTTGACTCGTAACACTCCTTTGTGGTTACTTGTGCCTGAGGCAGAAGGGAGCCCAGGGCTTGGGGAGGTAGGCAGAGTGTAGCTTCTGAAGACAAACTCAAGTTCAGATTTCAGGTCACTAATGTAGGATGTCAGGTAAGAGTTTAAGCATATCTGAATCTCAGATGCTTCAACAGAAAACTGAGTTACTATCTGCCTCAGCTGCCATTAGTTTTGAGGACAATATAAATTGATGTGAAGTGACAGTCGCTCAGTCGTGTCTGACTCTTTGCGACCCCATGGACTGTAGCCCACCAGGCTTCTCTGTCCATGGAATTCTCCAGGCAAGAACACTGGAGTGGGTTGCCATTTCCTTCTCCAAAATTGATGATGATGGTTTATTAAATAAGCTTAACCTTAGAGTGGGATAATGCATGGAAAAGTATGGTACTCAGTACAGAGCTATTGTTAGTGTGGCATTTTGAGTATAGGATGGAAGTATAATGTTGAAAGAATAGATAATAATATTAAAGATTTATTGAGCACTTGCATGTCCCACACAGAGATCTAAGTGTGGTTAGAAGTATTAACTTATCCATCAACAAATGAATGGATAAGCTGTGGTACATATATAATGGAATATTACTCAGCCATAAAAAGGAATGGATTTGAGTCAGTTCTAGTATGGCTCAGCTGGTAAAGAATCTGCCTGCAATGTGGGAGACCTGGGTTCGATCCCTGAGTTGGGAAGATCCCTCAGAGAAGGGAAGGGCTATTCACTCCAGTATTGTGGCTTGGAGAATTCCATGGACTGTGTAGTCCATGGGGTCACAAAGAAGTCAGACACAACTGAGCGACTTTTGCTTTCAGTGAAGTGGATCAATCTAGAGCCTGTTATACAGAGTGAAGTAAGTCAGAAAGAGAAAAACAAGTATCATAAATGAACACATATATATGGAGTTTATAAAAATGGTACTGATGAACCTATTTGCAAGGCAGCAATAGAGACGTAAACACACAGAACAGACAGACAGACTTGTGAACACAACAGGGGAAGAAGAGGGTGGGGTGAACTGAGAGCGCAGCACTGTAGCATATACATTACCATATGTAAAATAGCCAATTACCATATGTAAAACAGACAGCCAATTACCATATGTAAAATAGGCGGCCAGTTACCATATGTAAAATAGGCAGCCAGTGGGAATGTGCTGTATGACACAGGGAGCTCAACCCGGTGCTCTGTGACAACCTACAGGGGTGGGCAGTGGGAGGGAGGTTCAAGAGAGAGGGGACATAAAGCTGATTCATATTGACGAATGGCAGAAACCAACACAACATTGGAAAGCAATTACCCTGCAATGAAAAATAAATAAACATTTAAAAAAGAAGTATTAACTTATTTCAACAATTCTGAGGTAGTTACTATTGTTCCCATCTTACACAAAATGGTTACGTGTCTTGGCCAAGGTCATAGAGCTATAAGTGGTAGAGCTGGGTGAACTTGGTCTGAAGCCTCCAGAGCCCACAGTATTGACCACAGAGCTGGGGATATTAAGCCAGATAAAATACTTCTGTTTCTGAATGTGCTTTTTTGTATGAAAGCTAAACATCACCCAAACAGTTGGGGATGTGCTAACCCAGCATCCCTGAGTGAGGGTAAAGTATTTCTCACTTAGTTGGTAAATATCTCCTAAGTATTAATAGGAACCAAGTCAAGGAATTCTTGCTGTGGGCAAGGTTGATTTTTTTTTTTTCCTGTTACATCCTTACTTAAAACTGCATCCCTAGTGGCTCATAAATGAGACACTGAGGGTATTTGCTTCCTGTACCTTTTCAGTAGGAATCATTAGCAGGAGATGATAATTGTGTATTAAATATGCTTAACCTTGGAAGTTCTGTCCATTTGCAAAATGGAGAATTGGGAATTGATGACTCCAGTATTCTTCTATTTCCAAAAGCTGATGCAGGATGTGCCAGCCCCTAGAATCAGGCCAGGAGGCAAAAGGGATGAAACAAAGGGAAGTGTGTCTGGCTAGTGGTGTAGAAGGAGTATAATTTGTGGCCGTCAAGTTCCGTTTGGTTGAAGACGATAAAACTGGCTGCACAATTCTCAGCAAAGCGTAGTCTCTAGAAGGGAGTATGTTATGTGCTTGTGAAATTGAAATTGTATTTCTAGGAAAATATCCCTGTAGTTTCTCTTTAAAAGAGTCTTTAGTGTCTATAAAAAAAGGGGGGTGGGGAATGAGCCAGGAACTGAGAAATAGAATGCCATCTTTCTTTGGGGATCTGAAATCTTTGTCACTGTAGAGGTTTGTGTGCCACCCGAATGTGTATGTATTAATTGTCCCTTCTGGAGAGAAATGGCACGTGCCTGTCTACATGCTGAAATTTGACTTTGATGTGGAAGATACAAGAACCAAGCAGTGTTTACACGTGCAAAAATGTATTCACATACACAGGCTCACAAGCTTCCTGAAGTGGCTAAATAGATAACCTTCACAGTTTCCATCTTGAATGCACGGAAAATACGGAATTGTGAGTAGTAGCTTTTACTTCTTACCTGCCCCCCCCTTTCCTGGTCCCTTTGGCAGTAGAACAATAAATCAGAGTCTTCTTTCTTTAAAACAGAAGTTGGAGCTACAGTGTGGGGACCGAGGAGGTACATGAAAATATAACCATGTATATTGTTAGGTGGGAAAAGGAGCAACAAATTGCGTACTTAAGAGGTTCAGCATGCAGGTGAAAAGAGTGTATGTACGTAGCGACGTTAGAAGTTGACCTTATTAGCAGGATTGGGGGATGTGATCTTGGGCAAATAACCTGCCATTCTGAGTCGGTCTCCTTGTCCATAAAGTGGGTTAGAAATAGAGAAGTTATGAAGATGAAAGCCAAACGGTACACGGTGGAGAGTTTGACTTGTAACTGGAATGCAGCAAGTGTTCAGTTAATGGGAACCATCGTTATGGAAAAGACACATGGAGTAAAGTGTGTCAAACTGTACACTCACATTATTTTGATGGAGGGTGGGGAACAGGGATGAAATGAGGTTTGAATTTGTTTTACCAGCATTTATGCCTTTGTTAGCTGGAAAATAAAATCAGCAAGATTTTTTAAAAATCTGAGAGAGACAGAACAAAGTGTAAAGTCATCTCTGTAATGGCTGTCTTATCACTTGTGCTAGGTTGTTTGGCTAGAGACCTTTTAGTTTTGCTCTATAGTTTTCAAATTTTTTTTAAATAAGACTTTTAGTTTATTATGATTTATTTTTTGGCTGTACTGCCAGGCACGTGGGATCTTAGTTCCCCACCCAGGGATCAAACCCATGCCCCTTGCATTGGAAGTTCAGAGTCTTAACCACTGGGCCATCAGGGAAGTCCCTGGGCTGCTGCTGCTAAGTCGCTTCAGTCGTGTCCGACTCTGTGCGACCCCATAGACGGCAGCCCACCAGGTTCCCCCGTCCCTGGGATTCTCCATGTAAGAACACTGGAGTGGGTTTCCATTTCCTTTTCAATGTGTGAAAGTGAAGTTGCTCAGTCGTGTCCGACCCCAGCGACCCCATGGACTGCAGCCTGCCAGGCTCCTCCGTCCATGGGATTTTTTAGGCAAGAGTACTGGAGTGGGGTGCCATTGCCTTCTCCGCCCTACTTAGTCCTTGCCAAGGCAAAGGGTTGAGTTAGAAGCTCTTGCCTGGTGGCTCGCATGGAAGGAGGGAGAGGGTACCCAAGTGAAAACCTCACTCCCGTCTTTTCCCTTAAACTATTGTATCTCATGTATTAAGAGATTGACGGGAAAGCGTGTCTGGTCCTTGGAATGCTGGGTCAGAGATCCTAAAGAGCACGCCTAAAGCTTGAAGGGAAAGGTGATCATATGTAGTTTTCTGTTGCACAGAAGATCATGTCCCCCTCTTACCTCCCTTCCCCCTGGCTGAGTTTCTCACGTCTGTGCAGTGGTTTTGAGGCAAGCAAAGAGTGGCTGATGTGGAATGTGGGCGCCCTGGGGTCAAATCAGCAGGACCGCTTGTGGGCGTGTGAATTGAGTGGTTGACGCTGGTGACACCCGTTTGACAAATAGTGGTGCGACTCTCAAAGAAAAGAAAGCAGGACGTCTAAGTGGCTGCATTATCTCCCTCGCTTTTAAAGGGAACATGTCAAGAAATAAAGGAGACTCTGTTAGTAAATCCTGTTACATTTTTGTTGTTCCTGGGTTTGACACCCTGTGCACTTGGTTGGTTTCTACCTTTTGAGGAATTGGTTTCTGAGTAAGGCTGTTTTAGGCTGCGTTGTCCGCTTATCAAGTTCTTCTCAGTGCAGGTTCGTCAGATTGTCAAGGTGCTGCCCAGCTTGTGTGTGGGCTGGTCTGTGCCAGCCCCCAGCAGCAGGCCTGAATGCCTCCCTGCACACCCTGTGGGCTCTCTGTAGTTCCCGTTTTTAGTGGACCTGGAGGTAAAAACCTTTCATAAGGAGTTGTTTTCCAGCACTGGTGGTGATTTTGCTTTGTTATAATTATTTTTTTTATTTTAAAGCAAATCTGTGACTTGCTAAAACCCCTGAGGCTTTCTAAGATGGTTCTTCCATTTGGCAGCTTTACTGGCTGGTTTATCCTGTTTTTGTTTTTTTTTTTTTTGGTATTTTCCTACAGCTGACAATTTCAGGACAGAACTAGTCCCAAGTGTCAGTTTCAGAGTTCAAAAGCCAGAGAAAAAAGCTGTATCTTCTCCCCCGGATGTGCAGTTAACTTTGACTCTGGCAGAGGTTTGCTCACCCTGCTGGAGTGGGAGAATATTGTTGAGGGTTTGGAAGCTGCTAATGAAATGAATGGTCTGCCCTGAAATTGTTTTCTCACATACTGGCACCCTACAACCTCTACCCGCTACTCCAGGTATACACGTACATGCAATTCCAAGGATCTCAGGGCTGGGATAAACACTCAGAAGCAATCAACAGCTTAGATACTAATTCTTGCCTGCTTTGAATTTACCAAATGTTTCTCAGAGCTGGAATTTTATAAAGTATACGATTGTAGAGCTGTTTGAACAGAACCCTCAAGCTAGCAACAAGGGTAAATAAATCCCAAGGAGAACTAGCTAAACCAGGCACTTGCAGTTCAGACGGGGCAGGTGGCATGTTCAGCTGCCATGTGACTTGACATTCTCAGTGAGGTATGAACTGGGTAGTGTTCTCCTGTACTTCCCCAACCCTGAGGCCCTGGAATAAACACTTAATACATCTGCCTCCTCTCACACCCTATCCTGCTTTCTGATGAATAAGAGTCAGAGGGTTCCATTTCTATATGATGGCAAGCTGCATGATATCAGGCAAGTAGTCGTAGACCGTTTTGTTAGTAGCTAGCATCCTCAGACGGATAAGGTAATGGCGACCTACTCCAGTACTCTTGCCTGGAAAATCCCATGGGCGGAGGAGCCTGGTAGGCTGCAGTCCATGGGGTCGCTAAGAGTCGGACACAACTGAGCGACTTCACTTTCCCTTTTCACTTTCATGCATTGGAGAAGGACATGGCAACGCGCTCCAGTGTTCTTTCCTGGAAAATCCCATGGGCGGAGGAGCCTGGTAGGATGCAGTCCATGGGGTCACACAGAGTCGGACACTACTGAAGTGACTTAGCAGCAGCAGCAGCAGCATCCTCAGAATGGGGCACCTATGCTAAGTGTATTGCGTTGGCCAGAAGTTTCCTTAACATCTTATGGAAAAACCCAAGCAAACTTTTTGGCCAACTCAATATATACTCTTTCTTAATCCTCTCAAGCACCTTATGAGGTTTGAGGTGGTGTTTTCTTTTCATGGATGAGAAAATGGAGGCTTAGAGCAGGTTATGGAGTTCTGTTCAGATGCTGAGGCTGGCTTCAAACTACTAATATAAATCTTCAACACTGTAAATCTGGAATATATAATAATTCTAAACTTGTTTGCCCTTATTTATGGCTTTTCATGTTTATGTGTACGTATATAAAGAGAGTAAAATTGGCCAGATATCAAAGGGAAAAGTTGACAAGTCCATTGGCATATGGGGAGAATTTAATACCACTTTCCTAGTATTTCATATATTGAATGCAGGCAAACAATAAAACAGTGAAGAACATAGAAACTTTAGGCAGTGGACTTGTATAAAACACAACTCCCATATCTGGAGCATACTTACTTTCAAGCACACATGGAACATTTATGAAAAGTGATAAGGTGTACTCTTCAATAAATTTTAAAGTCGGTATCACATAGGCTAGGCTGTGTGTGCTTGCTAAGTTGCTTCAGTTGTGTCCGACTCTTTACGACCCCGTGGGGTGTAGCCTGCCAGGCTCCGCTGTCCCTGGGATTGTCCAGGTGAGAATACTGGAGTGGGTTGCCCTGCCCTCCTCCAGGGTATCTTCCCAACCCAGAGACTGAACCCGGGTCTCTTACTGTCTCCTGCATTGGCAGGTGGGTTCTTTACCACTGGCGCCACCTGGGAAGCCCATTATTTAGGCTACTCAGAGTCAAAATCAAGTGAAAACGTAGAGCCACAAAGGCAAGTGCTCTGTGGGTGTGAGATGCCCTTGAGTTCCCTTCCCATGTTGAGCATCCAGACCCAGGTAGGAAGAGCCCAGCTTTGGGGGGTAACCTGGCAGCAGGGCAGTGGATGCCAGCCTGTTGTGGAGCAGCCCAGTTTTACAGAGATCAGATGCTGCTGCTCTTCCTTTTGAAGAGCCCAGGATGGAGGGTTTTTTTTTTTTTTTGACACAGGCACTCCTCTGCGCTTCCCAATGAGGCATTTTGTAAATATAAATCCCTACCCTTCTATTCTTTTAAGGGAGAGCCCTTAAAACCACCTGGGACTCCTTGTTTATGGGAATTCCAGGCTGTTCCAGCATACCTGTGCCCTGATAACATGGCCTTTTCAAGGCTGGGAAATTAAAATATCTTATTGCTACGTAAATTAAAATCACTGGCTTTCAGAAAGCTGTGAATAGGAGCTTTGTAAATGGAGGATTTTATACTGCAAATTTTTCTCTTAATGTAGAAATTCTCATTCCCAGAGGGATGTGTGTGTGTGTGTGTGTGTGTGTGTGTAGGAAGCTGTTTTGGTTCCTGTTGGAGCTGAGTGGTACTTGTAGCAATATGGCTTAGAGAGAAGGTCTTGAGCTTGAGAGCCCGGGAGAGCAGTGTCACTGGGAATAAAAGTGAATTGAAGGGAAAGAATCTGAAAAACAAAATTTTATATATATATATATATATATATATATACACACACACACATACACACCCCTGAATTACTGTGCTGTACACTTGAAACTAACACAGCATTGTGAATCAACTACACTTCAATTAAAAAAAAAAAAAGCCTATTGTTTCCCCTCTCTGAGCAGGTTTCTTAAGTAGGGCTTAAGAAACCTACCTGGAATTAGACTCACAAAGAATAGAGGAAATTGTGTGTTTTAGACAGCTGTGTGCTTGGCATATAGTCAGTTCAGTTCAGTCGCTCAGTAACGTCCGACTCTTTGCGACCCCATGAACCACAGTACACCAGGCCTCCCTGTCCATCACCAACTCCCGGAGTCCACCCAAGCCCATGTCCATCGAGTAGTAAGTGAGTAAATGATACCTGCTGGGATTACAGTTACTTGCAGCTTCATTGACTGAGACTTCTAGCTTTGGAATTTGCAGTCACTAGGGTTGCATTCATAATCCATGGCATGTTGCCTCCTCTTCACTCATTCTTATAGATAATTGAGAAACTGGTAGGATCTAGAAGTTCAAGTTGTTTCTGCTCTCCGTGATGCGTCTCCTAAGCAGATGAGCAGACAGGAGCTTAGAATCAAAGGATTTTAAGTTGGAAAGACTCTTCCTCCCTTCAATTTTTACTTGAAGGGGAGAAAAGAGGACCACAGAGTTAAAATGATTGACCTCAAGCCGTAAAGTTGGCTAGATAGGACAGGAATGATCTTGTAGCATTGCCGTGGTTACCAGCATGGTGCCTGTGTGTTAATTCATGTTGTGACATCTTTATGAGGCTGCTGCTGCGGTTGCAGTCTTCCATGTAAGGAATCTGAGGCTTAGGGAATGTGCAGCACTTGGTTAAGGTTACACAGCTCCTGTGCTGTTCCTCCTGGCTGCAGGTCTCATCCTGGTATCCAGAACTCTGCACTGCTTCTTTGGTGTGTTTAATCTGCTTGCACAGTTGCTAAAGGCAGCCACGTGTCCTTCAGTGAGGCATCTTCCTGCACAAAGCGAGGATCATGTGTACAGCATTCTCAGATCTCCCTGAAATGTGTACCAGTCTCTTAGAGATGATTTAAAGCCAGCCTGGGGTTAATTTGTGCATCCAATTCATGTGACTTGGTGCTACTAGAATTTATTGACTACATCCCTGCGTTTGCTTCTGAAATGGGGCCATTCACTGGGTCCCCTGGCACCTCCCTCCCCACTCTCCCCCAGGCTCGTCTTCTCAGGTCATTGGCAGGATTGTACTCAAGGTTAGTCCAGTTTCTTTTCTGTGTTAATGTACAGGTTATTTGAACTTGTCCTCGGGTATCAGAAGTGGGTGAAAATTTAATGCCATCACCCATTTCTTGCCCATTTTGATGACTTCTGCTTTGTTGCTTCATATTACATGTTCAGGGACAGAGTGCCAAATCCTTGCAGGAGATGGGACACTGACTTAGACTTGAGGCTGTTTTGTCTAGAAGGACCCTTAGAGTAGGTGAAGGGCTGAGGAGACCAGGTTCCAGAGAAGTTGATCATCAGCGGGGCTGAGGCTAGTGATGCGACACTCATTGCCCTGCTCCTCAGCACACCCCTGCCTGTAGCTGAGGCCTTCCGTCGACTCCCCCAGGCTGGTCCGCACCAGCCTGCTGAGCAGTTCTTTTTCCCTTTTTTTGGCTGGGCTGGATCTTTGTTGCTTTGCATGGGCCTTTCTAGTTGTGGCCGGGGTAGGGGGGAGGGGGGAGGAGGCTACTCTTTAGCTGAGCCTTGCGGGCTTCTCATTGCTGTGGCTTCTCCTGTTGCGGAACATAAGCTCTGGAGTATGCGAGTTTCAGGAGCTGTGGCACGTAGGCTCGGCAGTTGTGGCACATGGGCTTAGTTGCTCTGCAGCATGTGGAATTTTCCCAGACCAGGGATCAAACCTGGGTCCCCTGCCTTGGCAGGTGGATTCTTAATCACTAGACCACCAGGGAGGCCCTGCTGAGCAATTCTGATCATCTGTTTGTTAGACTCTTTGCAATGTGGTGTTGAATCCACAACTAAAGGCTTTAGTCTTGCACTGATGGTGGTCCTAGGGCATGAGGGGTGTGTGGGAGTTGGCAGTGGTGTGGTTGGTCATGTGGATTGCTGGTGCATTTATTATCTTTTCTTATATTATGATAAACTTAAACCTGATAGAATAGTTAAGGAATACTCTCTTCTGATGACAGTGGAGACATGGGTGCCTTTCCCTTAGACATGCATATATAGAGTTGCCATTCTCGTGCGATCTGACACCAGTTTGCACACGTGCATCCCTGGGATTTTGCTTTTGAAGCTTGTCAGAGTCCCCTCTGAGACCCAGTGACAACCACTCCAGGCTCCAGTGCAGGCCTCATCTCTGGGGTGGTCTAGCCAGTCTGAGTGGTCCCAAGGGCCCTTCCCTCAGGGGTTAAGAGGCATTATCCCCTGCTGGGCAGAATCTGTTGGCGATCTTAAAAGTGTTCTGCCTCCAGATAGAAGCAAAACTGTAAAACCTCATGTTGTTTCTATCAGCTTAGGACACTGGCCCAAGTAGATCTCTCCCAGATCCTGTCCCAAGTGGTCTGTATTTCTGTTGGTAAATTTGGAAATGTTCTGTTTCTGTGTGAAAGCATATACAAGGGTTACAGAGTCTGGGTCCTGTTCTCAGTGAGCTTATGTGTGTATAGATAAGAGTGTGTGGGTACAGATAAGTTATGAATCACTGAAAAGTTAGGCTATAAAGCAGATGTAAGACTTAGGGGTATGGGTGGGCATTGTGGTATGTGTGCCCCTATGTACAGTCTATCTGTGGAGTCTGTTAGAGTCTGTAGGTGTCTATGTGTATCTGCATTATACGAGGGGCTTCCCGAGTGGCACAGTAATAAAGAATCCGCCTGCCAATGCAGTAGACTGGGATTCAGTCCATGGGTTGGGATCCTCCTCCCTGTAGGAGGAAATGGCCACCCACTCCAGTGTTCTTGTTTGGGAAATCCCATGGACAGAGGAGCCTAGCGGGCTGCAGTCTGTGGGGTTGCAGAGAGTCGGATGACTTAGCGACTGAGTATGCACACATGGTATACACGCTTGCGTGTGTATACAGGTAGTATACGCAGGCACACTTGGTACCAAAGACATGCTGAGCCGTGAGTCTCCTTTGCTGCTTGGACCTCCAATGGAAATTTAGGGAGTGTGGGCCCTGGCTGGTGGGCTGGATTTTGGATTGTAGGTGAGGAGTACATACTGGAGCTGCTGGAACTGGAAAGGTGTCAGGCGTCTGGTGCTAGAATCGGAAGTTTTGTTTAGTGCTCCCCGGAGATCATTGTAAGTGATTGTGACCGTGAGCACACTTTGGTCCTCTTCACACTGGTATTAGTTTGACTCCCCTTATAGAATCCTGCCTAGGTGAGCTGGTACCTTTGTCTTGTACTACTGGGCTGGGGATAAAAATTCCAGTGCTCTCCCTCAAGGAACAGTTGACCTGTTGTACATGTTTAGAAAACAAACAAACAAATAAAAACCCTGCTTTGTTGAAAAACCCACCTGGCTTGTTACCTTACACTCTTGAGGAACTAGGGGTCAGTCAGACCCAAAGATGAAGATGTGCCTTGGGAACTTTGTAGGAAATTTCTTCCTGCCTCACTGTGGAAGTAACATGGAAGATTCTCTCTGCAGATGGTATTTTGACTGGGAGCACCCAGAGACCTCACCCTGAACCCAGCAAGGCTTTAACTCGCAATTCCTGGGCCAGCTTTTATCTGGGGGTTCTGATCCAGAACTGATGCCAGCCTCTTTTTCTCAAAGGGAAAAGTGTGGTTTTTTTTATGATAAAATATAAAATGATCATTACTGGAAGTATTATAATAGTGGAAGAATAAGCTTAATATTCTAAAACTCACAGCAGCTGTTAGCATTTTGATAGATTTCCTCTTGGTATCTTTCTCTGTGCATCTTTAAGTTTTAAATTTTTCTAGGTTATAAAAATAACACGTGTGGAAAATATAATAAAATGAAATCATGTGCATATATTATTTACCCTGGAGATAACTGCTGTTAACCTTTTAGTGCATTTCTTTATAATGTTTTCCTTTATTTATAGATGAACATGTGTATATACATTTTTTCAATAAAATGAGGAAATATTTTAAGTAGCTTATATCTTATTCAATTTTATATTTTCATTTTTCAATTAATGTTGACAATACTAAGGTGATAATGCTGTTTCAGATTATGTAAATATAGTTTAAATTGATACATAATTTAAGTGAATATATAGAAATTGACCTGATCAGTTCCTGTATATCTTTGCACAGAAACTGTTTTTCAGTGTTTCAGGATGAATTATCAGAAGTGGAAGTACATGGGTTTAGGAAACATTTTAGAGCTTTTAGCACATACTGTCCATTACTGTTGAGGAAAGATGTGGGGAGAACTCTGATTTTATACTCAGGTGGTTGCATCTCCTCTGTTCTACCCCAGTCTCTGCCTTCCCCACCTCTTTCAGTTGTTCTCTTATTTTTCTTAAATTTCTTTTTGACTAGCCAGTACATGCATGGAGGGCAGATACATGGGGAAAATAATTATCCTTCCTACCTCTGTCTCTTGGACGCAAGATTCCTTACCCAGAGGGAAC
The DNA here is from genome assembly GCF_042477335.2 of Ovis canadensis. Lineage (NCBI taxonomy): Eukaryota > Metazoa > Chordata > Mammalia > Artiodactyla > Bovidae > Ovis > Ovis canadensis. Next base: position 58,028,508 of record NC_091251.1, on the reverse strand, counting down.
CTTCTCTCATATTTTATGTGTCCATCCAGAGATAATCTGTATGTAGACAAGCATGCATGTGTTTGTATATATATAACTATGGGGCTTCCCAGATGGCTCAGCAGGTGAAGAATCTGCCTTCCAGTACAGGAGACTCAGGAGACGTGGGTTCCATCCGTGGGTCAGGAAGATCCCCTGCAGGAGGAAATGGCAACCCATCCCAATGTTCTTGTCTGAAATACACTGTGGACAGAGGGTGGGCCGTAGTCCATGGAGTTGCGAAGAGTCGGACATGACTGAGTGACTGAGCACAAGGCACAAGTATAACTGTATATATTTTAAGTGATAGCTTTACCGCATTTCAGTTTAGTTCAGTTCAGTCGCTCAGTCGTATCCGACTCTTTGCAACCCCATGAATCGCAGCACGCCAGGCCTCCCTGTCCATCACCAACTCCCAGAGTTCACTCAAACTCACGTCCATCGAGTCCGTGATGCCATCCAGCCATCTCATCCTCGGTCGTCCCCTTCTCCTCCTGCCCCCAACCCCTCCCAGCATCAGAGTCTTTTCCAAGGAGTCAACTCTTCGCATGAGGTGGCCAAATTTACTCTTTAGTATTTTTGCTTTACATTTTGTAGGTCTTTGCACATAGGTATTAATACATATAGAACTGCCTGTTTGAGGTTCCTTTTTTCAATGACTGCTTAGTATTCTGTGTAATGTGGATGCACCATAACCTATTTGCTGGAATTGAATTTTTCTTTTTTGGTTTCTAATATTCTGTTATTCTTAATGAAGCTTCATGAACATTTCTAATATACATGAATTTATAAGAAATCTCTAAAAGAATTGTTGGGTCAAATGAATATCAATTTACAAAATTGATAGCTATTGCTACATTTCTTTCTTTGGGGAAAGATGTATGGGGTTCTGTTTCCCCACTCCTGGATCTTTTTGATCTTTGTCTTTCCTGAAAGATGAACAAGTGATTTACTGCAGATGTAATTTGCATTTCTCTTATAAGTGGGGTTGAGTACCTTTTATAGGTTTGTTGAAGAACTGTCTTAATTCCTTTTGACAATTGTTTGTAGTTTTGTGCCTTCTTTTCTGTTAGGTTATTGGCCTACTTCCTGTCCATTTGTTGGAACTCTGAATATATTAAGGAGGTTGTTTGTTTTACCTGCAGACAATTTATCCTAGTTTATCACTTATTATTGGACTCCTTTGATAGTGTATTTTGGATTTATTATGAAATACTCATTTTATTGAGTATTTTTCCCCTAGTACTATTATGGGTTTGTTTTTCATCCCTGAATCATTACCTGCAAGTTCAGAGGCACTCAGGATGTTATCTGTTTTATTTTATTTATTAAAAAAATATTTATTTAGTTTTGTCTGTGCTGGGTCTTCGTTGCTGGGCGCAGGCTTTCTCTATTTGTGGCAAGTGGGGGCTGCACTGTAGCTGCCGTGCACGGGCTTCTCATTGTGGTGGCTTCTCTTGTTGTGGAACATGGGCTCTAGGGCACTCAGACTTGATAGTTGTGGGCTTAACTGCTCATGGCTTATGGGATTAATGAGTCTGATAATTCTCATATCAGTCGCAAAGAGTCAGACACGACAGAGCCACTGAACTGATACTTAGGTCAGATGGGCAAGTGTCTAAAATTTTTATGCTTGCAGAAATCTTTGGGGTGGAGATTCTTAAACATGTGGAGTGTTAAGAACAGGAATGTGCATTTTTACTGCTTAAGTAATTCTGAAGCAGTCGGCCTGTGATCCACAATTCGAAAAACTCAAAACTAACTAAAACTTGGAAATGAGTGAGTCAAGGAAAGCTGGTGGGGATGTGTTCCCAGGCTTCATCCTCCTTCCCTCCCTATCTCCTCATGGTGAATTTGGATCAAGCCTACATTTAGTTGTAAGAGCTCTTACTCAAGTCTCTAGATAAGGATCATTTTATATATCAGTCAGTTGCTCAGTCATGTCCGACTCTTTGCAACCCCATGGATTGCACCACACCAGGCTTCCCTGTCCATCACCAACTCCCGGAGCTTGCTCAAACTCATATCCATTGAGTCAGTGATGCCATCCAACCACCTCATTCTCTGTCATCCCCTTCTCTTCCTGCCTTCAGTCTTTCCCAGCATCTGGGTCTTTTCCAAGAAGTCACTCTCACATCCATACATGACTACTGGAAAAACCATAGCTTTGACTAGATGGACCTTTGTTGGCAAAGTAATGTCTCTGCTTTTTAATATGCTGTCTAGGTCAGTAATAGCTTTTCTTCCAAGGAGTAAGTGTCTTTTAATTTCATTGATGCAGCCATGTATATATAAATATATATATATGTATAAAATGAGACAGAGTGACAAAAATATACACTAAGATATATATATATGTGTGTGTATATTTAGAGACAGAGATACACAGATGACTAGCTGACTTTCATTCTGAGAATAATAGTAGTTTTCTTTCTCACCTCGTTAGCTATTTAATAAGGAGCCATACTGCTGAGGTTAATGCCAGGAGGGCATGTGGGCGTGCTCAGTTACTCAGTCGTGTCTGACTCTTTGCCACCCCATGAACTGTATAGCCTGCCAGGCTCCTCTGTCCATGGAATTTTCCAAGCAAGAATATTGGATCAGGTTGCCATTTGATCTTCCTGACCCAGAGATCGAACCCGAGTCTCTTTCATCTCCTGCATTGGCAGGTAGATTATTTACCACAGCACTACCTGGGAAGCCCAGCAGGGCTTGAATTAGGGCAGTATTTATTTCTTTGTGGGTGTTTAAACCCAGGCCTGTTAATATCAAACTTATAGACCATTATAAGCTTTAAGACATTGTAAGCATCCCTGGCATTCTGCCTGGAGAGAAAACTTGGTCTTTCTGTGCAGCAACCTGTAGGGAGCTATTAAGACCCCCTGCACCAAGCCATGTGAATTACTGTGAGTTTGTGATATGACAAGTGGCTTCAAGTCCCAGGTAAGTGACTGCTCTCTGCTTATGGAGTGAACAGAAGATGTTTGCCAGTTAACTTGCCTTTGTGATTATGTGTTCAATGCTTCCCAGATGTCAGTGTGGGCGTCAATCACCAAGGATTAAAATACATATTCTCATTTAGCAGGTCCAGGCTGGGACCAGGGAGTTTACATTTGCAATAATCTTCTAGGTGGGAGGTCTAGGGACCTCACTTTGCCTGGAAGGGATTAGATCTAGATTTAAAGCATGGCTCTGTCATTTCAGCTGTGCTACCTGTGTGTCTTTGTTTACTCGAGTTGCCTTGCCCAGCCTTGGTTTTCTTCTTTGCATGGTAGAGACAGTGTGATCGAGAGGGATACTCTATGTAAGGACCTAGCAGGACAAATGTTAGCAGTCTTCCAACCAGACATTTGTTTATGAGACAAGGAAGAAGCGAAGAGCACCAACAATTGGATTTTCATCTAAATGTGTCAGAACAATACATTTTGAAAAAATTGGGAGGCTCATCAGTTGACTAGATTTTTAACAGTATCTAAAGAAGGACTTTCGGGATTTGAAATAGCTCAACTGGAATTCCATCACCTCCACTAGCTTTGTTAGTAGTCATGGTTTCTAAGGCCCACTTGACTTCACATTCCAGGATGGCTCTAGGTGAGTGATCACACCATCGTTATTATCTTGGTCGTGAAGATCTTTTTTGTACCATTCCTGTGTGTATTCTTGCCACCTCTTCTTAATGTCTTCTGCTTCTGTTAGGTCCATACCATTTCTGTCCTTTATCGCGTGCATGTTTGCATGAAATGTTCCCTTGGTATCTCTGATTTTCTTGAAGAGATCTCTATTCTTTCCCATTCTGTTGTTTTCCTCTATTTCTTTGCATTGATCGCTGAGGAAGGCTTTTTATCTCTTCTTGCTATTCTTTGGAACTCTACATTCAGATGCTTATATCTGTCCTTTTCTCCTTTGCTTTTCACTTCTCTTCTTTTCTCAGCTATTTGTAAGGCCTCCCCAGACAGCTATTTTGCTTTTTTGCATTTCTTTTCCATGGGGATGGTCTTGCTTCCTGTCTCCTGTACAGTGTCACGAACCTCCGTCCATAGTTCATCAGGCACTCTAGCTATCAGATCTAGTCCCTTAAATCTATTTCTCACTTGCACTGTATAATCATAAGGGATTTGATTTAGGTCATACCTGAATGGTCTAGTGGTTTTCCCTACTTTCTTCACTTTAAGTCTGAATTTGGCAATAAGGAGCTCATGATCTGAGCGACAGTCAGCTCCCAGTGTTGTTTTTGCTGTCTGTATAGAGCTTCTCTATCTTTGGCTGCAAAGAGTATAATCAATGTGACTTTGGTGTTGACCATCTGGTGATGTCCATGTATAGAGCCTTCTCTTGTGTTGTTGGAAGAGGGTGTTTGCTATGACCAGTGTGTTCCCTTGGCAAAACTCTATTAGCCTTTGCCCTGCTTCATTCCATATTCCAAGGCCAAATTTGCCTGTTACTCCAGGTGTTTCTTGACTTCCTACTTTTGCATTCCAGTTGAGCTATTTCAAATCCTGGAAGATGATACTGTGAAAGTGCTGCACTCATTATGCCAGCAAATTTGGAAAACTCAGCAGTGGCCACAGGACTGGAAAAGGTCACTTTTCATTCCAATCTCAAAGGCAATGCCAAAGAATGCTCAAACTACCGCACAATTGCACTCATCTCACACGCTAGTAAAGTAACGCTCAAAATTCTCCAAGCCAGGCTTCAGCAATACATGAACCGTGAACTTCCAGATGTTCAAGCTGGTTTTCGAAAAGGCAGAGGAACCAGAGATCAAATTGCCAACATCTGCTGGATCATGGAAAAAGCAAGAGAGTTCCAGAAAAAAATCTATTTCTGCTTTATTGACTATGCCAAAGCCTTTGACTGTGTGGATCACAATAAACTGTGGAAAATTCTGAAAGAGATACCAGACCACCTAACCTGCCTGTTGAGAAACCTGTATGCAGGTCAGGAAGCAACAGTTAGAACTGGACATGGAACACCAGACTGGTTCCAAATAGGAAAAGGAATACGTCAAGGCTGTATATTGTCACCCTGCTTATTTAACTTCTATGCAGAGTACATCATGAGAAATGCTGGACTGGAAGAAGCACAAGCTGGAATCAAGATTGCCGGGAGAAATAACAATAACCTCAGATATGCAGATGACACCACCCTTATGGCAGAAAGTGAAGAGGAACTAAAAAGCCTCTTGATGAAAGTGAAAGAGTGAAAAAGTTGGCTTAAAGCTCAACATTCAGAAAATGAAGATCATAGCATCTGATCCCATCACTTCATGGGAAAGAGATGGGGAAACAGTGGAAACAGTGTCAGACTTTATTTTTTGGGGACTCCAAGATTGCTGCAGATGGTGATTGCAGCCATGAAATTAAAAGACGCTTACTCCTTAGAAGAAAAGTTATGACCAACCTAGATAGCATATTGAAAAGCAGAGAGATTACCTTGCCAACAAAGGTCCGTCTAATTAAGGCTATAGTTTTTCCAGTGGTCATGTATGGATGTGAGAGTTGGACTGTGAAGAAAGCTGAGCACCGAAGGATTGATGCTTTTGAACTGTGGTGTTGGAGAAGACTCTTGAGAGTCCCTTGGACTGCAAGGAGATCCAACCAGTCCATTCTGAAGGAGATCAGCCCTGGGTGTTCTTTGGAAGGAATGATGCTAAAGCTGAAAGTCTAGTAGTTTGACCACCTCATGAGAAGAGTTGACTCATTGGAAAAGACTCTGATGCTGGGAGGGTTGGGGGCAGGAGGAGAAGGGGATGACAGAGGATGAGATGGCTGGATGGCATCACGGACTCGATGGACGTGAGTGAGTGAACTCTGGGAGTTGGTGATGGACAGGGAGGCCTGACGTGCTGCGATTCATGGGGTCGCAAAGAGTTGGACACAACTGAGTGACTGAACTGAACTGAACTGAACTGAAAGAAAGGCTTTGAGTATTAGCTTGTGGTCAAGATGCTTTTCCTTTTAACGCGTGTCTCTTCTTCATCCTGTTCAGACACCTATGAGAAAAACTTACCTATGTAAACATGGTGTGTTGGCCGCTGTAATCTGGCTCTGCTGGTTTACTCAGGGAGTAGAGGTTTATGGGAACTAGATTTCTGATGCCCACGTTTTATAACTTGATATATAGAGACTGTCTTCTGGTTTCTTATTTGGCAACCTCTCTTTTGGGAATTATGTTTGTGATTTTTAGAGAGACAGTTGCCTGTATTCTTAGTAGACAGAGGTTTTAAACCTGTCTCTACCACTAACTGGCTTTGTGACCCACAGCCCTGGGCTTTAGTTCCATCCTTTGCTCCATAGAAGCTTCTAGAGGACAGAAGTTTTTCAGCTCTATTCACTGCTAGATATAGTTCGTAGGCCAGGTGCTCAGTAACTCTGCTGAATGAACATGAGAATTGGTCAGCACCTGTGCTTGTTAAACTTTAATATGGATCTGGAATACCGAGAATCCTGTTAAGACATTTTCTGAATCCACAGGTTTGGGATAGGGCCTGAGATGCTGCATTTCTAACCAGTCCTAGGTGATGCCCATCCTGGTTTGCACAATAGTTTTTTATTTTTAAACATTGTATTTATTTTTGGCTGTGCTGGGTCTTTGTTGCTTCGTGGGCTCTTTCTAGTTGTGATGGGCCGAGGCTGCCCTTCGTTTTGGCATATGGGCCTCTCACTGTGGTGGCTCGTCTTGTGGAGCATGGGCTCTAGGGAGCACAGGCCTCAGTAGCTGCGGTTCAGGGCACTAGGGCACAGGCTCAGTAACTGTGGTGCATGGGCTTAGGTGCTCTGTGGAATGTGGGGTCTTTCAGGTTCTGGGATTGAACCTGTGTCTCCTGCATTGGCAGACGGATTGCATTGAGCCACCAGGGAAGTCCCTTGTCAGCACATTTTGAAGCAATTGAGTACTCTACTAGTGAATATCCAGCGCTGCTCTTACTTGGCTTATGGATCATGCCAGTGTCTTGAAACCGAATGAAAGCTGATAGAAAAGAAATTTTGGACACTTGAGTAGATGTTAGTGGACTTCCCTGGATCATGGACAGTAGGTATAGGTGTGATCACTGGTTTGGAGGCACATTTCTATGGACCTGTGTTAAGATCACCTTTGCCTCTGTTCTTCCTCTGGGGAATGAGGAGACATGGCTGCCCATTGGACCACCCGTGAAGTTTTTAAAACTATTGATACTTGGAGATTTATGTGATTGATGTGGGGTGTAGCCTGGGCAACAGGATTTGGGTGGTTCTTACTATTCAGCTAAGATTAAAAATTACTAGGTTAAATAAGTCCATCATTTGATTTTTTTTCCTCTCTCTTTTTTTTTTTTTTAAATCCATATAGTAACTCTTTGTGTGTACATGTGAGTTTTTAAAGATGTAGAATCATCAAGTCACCACTGCATTCAAGACTCCTCAGTTCGGTTACTCAGTCGTGTTTGACTCTTTGTGACCCCATGGACTGTAGCACACCAGGCCTCCCTGTCCATCACCAACTCCCGGAGCTTGCTCAAACTCAGGTCCATTAAGTCAGTGATGCCATCCAACCATCTCATCCTCTGTCGTCCCCTTTTCTTCCTGCCTTCAGTCTTTCCCAGCATTAAGGTCTTTTCCAATGAGTCAGTTGTTCGTATCAGGTGGCCAAAGTATTGGAGCTTCAGCTTCAGCATCAGTCCTTCCAATGAACATTCAGGACTGATTTCCTTTATGATTGACTGCTAGCATTTAGTTTTCACAAATGCACTTTGATTTTTCCTCCTTAATATGACAAACTGAAACACATGGCCTTCTCTTGATGTGTACTGTTGCTGTTGTTGTGGGTTCAGTTTGGAGAGCCTCTTAATCAGTGTGTTGCAGTGTTGGAGAGCAGCACCCCAGGTCACACCCTAGATCAGCTTGACAGAATGTTTAAGGGAGGCCCAGGCATTGGCCTTTTTGAAACTGCCCAGGTGTCACTAATGGGCAGCCAGGCCTGAGGGCCACTTCTGAGTCTTATATAATGTATCTGCAGGTGAAAGGTCAGGGTTCTTAGCAAAATCACATGCTTCTGACCTTTCATTTTTCTTTCCGTGGCACCGATTTGGGTGCAATTTTGAAAAGGATTCAAGGAAAATGACTTCTTAGAGCTCACTGATCGTTTGTCAACTTGATATTTTCACCTGTTGGTGCTGAAATAGCTGGTACAGCACGTTGGTTTTGTCTTTCCTCTATGGGGACTGTGCGCAGGGCTGGAACTGTGCTGATGGTAATCACGAAGCTGCATTCGGGAGGCTGTCTGAGCGATGTCCCAGGCTCACCTGTGCTTTCACTGTGGGAGTGAGGGAAGTGATGGATGCATGCTGCCTGCTAGGGCTATGTGAAGTCAGTGGAATGCTTTCCCAACTAACCTGTTTCCAAGAATAGATACTGTAGTTGTTGTTCTGGAAAGGAGTTTTCTAAATAAGTTGTATTCAGGGAAAGCCTGCTTCTCTGGGACTAATAGCTCCTTGGTATTCAGGGGCTAGGGGCTCATCTTCCAGCAGGGCTTATTTAGTTCAGAAGCTGAACCAGCTCTCCAGGGGTGCTAAGCTCCTGGGAGGTGGAGCAATGCCATGCTTTATATGAAGTTTCTAAAATTCTTTAAAGAAGATGGTCTCATGGGGTGCTTAGAATCAACTCTTTGGAGCTGAGGAAGCTGAGCCTCATGGGCAGGTGGTGGTGGGGGGTTTGCTCAGTCCCTCGGCTGGTTCCTACTGTTAGACCACAGCCCCGGATGGTTTACCCATTGGTTATTCATTCAAGAGGCTAGATGATGCATGAGAAGGTTTAAAGAGGTACTTCTATCAAGTTCAAGCCTGACTGATTGCCCAGCTCTTTTACAGCAGACCCTGATCTTAAGAGTCCAGTTCATACATTTAATCAGGATACCTTTTTCCTTTTATGGAATTCAGAAAGACCTTTTTTTTTTTTATATATAATTGGAGTAAAGTTGCTTTAAAATGTTGTGTTAGTGTCTACTGTACAACAAAGGGAATCGGCTATATGTATCCATATATCCCCTCCCTCTTAAGCTTCCCTCTCACCCACCTCATCTCACCCCTCTAAGTCATCCCAGAGCGCTGAGCTGAGCTCTCTGTGTTATACAGCAGCTTCCCACAAGCTGTTTTCCGCATGGTAGTATATATATGTCCATGCAGTTCTTCCTTCCCTCCTTCCCCCATAACCATGTGCATATGACTGTTTTATGTGTCTGTGTCTCTATTCCTGCCCTGCAAATATTTCATCTGTACCATTTTTCTAGATTCCATATATATGCTTAATATATGGTATTTGTTTTTCTCTTTCTGACTTACTTCGCTCTGTATAACAGACTCCAGGTTCATCCACATCACTGCAAATGACCTAAATGTTAACTGCTGCCTCTTGTCACAACAGTCATCCTTCAAAGCCTTGAAGAACACCAGTCTTTGTTTTTAACTCTGTTACTTTATCAAGAGTTTAAGGAATCACATTATAATGGCCATTGATGGGATGGGCTTGCCTGGTGGCTCATATCATAAAGAGTCTGCCTGCAATGCAAGAGTCCTGGATTTGATCCCTGGGTGGGGAAGATCCCCTGGAGAAGGGAATGGCTATCCACTCCAGTATTCTTGCCTGGAGAATCCCATGGACAGAGGATCCTGGTGGGTTATAGCCCATAGAGTCGCAAAGAGTCTGACGCAACTGAGCAACTAACACCTTCATATGAGTACTTCTGCCCCAGTAGCTCTAATTCTTACGGGATCACTGCAAAGTTTTCTCATCATCAGTACTCTGCCATACTCTGCTTTAGATGTAGCCAGAAGCGACTTAGCAGCAACTTGTCCAAGGTCTCAGACCTCAGTGTTAGCTTGCAACTCAGCTATGCCAAATGAATAAATTCCCCCCAAATAGTGAAATGGAAAGGTCATTGCAGGGACACGTACTGATAGAAGCAAATTCTGTCCCCAGTGTTTGGTCTTGGAGAGCTTTTTAGGTTGCCTCCTTGGTTTTATGTATTCATTTTTTCCTCCTTGGTTTTAGATTTGGGGTCTTAGATTTCTATGTCCACAGGGTTCAATGTACATGACCTAAGAGGCAAATGGAGGTGAGTTCTGCCTGTGAAGCAGAAGGTTTAACTCTCCCCTCCAACTCCTTTCTACTTGAAGAGTAATATACCGACTTGACACGCGTAGACCATTTGTGAATCAGTAAGCCTGGTACGTCACTCTGAAAAATTGTTGTAAGTTCTAAGAACAAATGGAATGGTTTAAAAAAAATCTTGGGGAGAGATATATCTGATTTACTTTAGAGAGAAGTCGAATGCTTTATAACCTGCTGATTACCGTAATAAAACATTTTCATTCTTTAGAGGAATGTAAAATGACAATAGACCTTAAAATACTATATCCAGTACCTTATTTCTGGTGGAGGCTGATTTAGGGTGATTCAGTTGTGATTTGCAAAGAGAAACTACCTGTAGAATCTAAATTTTAAGGCTAATCTTCAGGCACAAACCATAGCTTACCTGCATGGAAAGGTAGGGATGATTTCCTCTCTCTGATGGTACCCCCTCCCCCCACCTCAGATAAGAAGACAGATTCCAAGGCAGTTCTGATCGGAGATGCACTATCTCAGGAGCATTAAAAAATTCACTGAAGTAGAGCTGACTTACTATATATATGTTCTTTTTCATATTCTTTTCAGTTATGGCTTATTACAAGATATTGAATATAGTTCCCTGTGCTATGCAACAGAACGTGTTGTTTATCCATTCTATATATAATATTTTGCATCTGCTAACCTCAAAGTCCCACTTCTTCCCTCCCTTACACCCTCCTCCTTGGCAACCACAGTCTGTTCTCTCTATCCGAGTCTGTTTCTGTTTCGTAGATATATGTTCATTTCGGTCACATTTTATTTTATTATTTTTAAGGATTTTTACTTTTTAAAATTGTTGATTTATTTGGCTGCATGGGCCTTAGTTGCAGCACACGTGGTCTTTGTCTCATCATGTGGGATCTTTTGCTGTGGTGCAGGGACTCTCTAGTTGTGGCTTGCAGACTCCAGAGTGCATGGGCTCAGTAGCTGTGGTTGTGTGGGCTTAGTTGCTCCTCAGCATGTGGCATCTTAGTTCTTCCACCAGAGAGTGAACCTGTGTCCCCTGCATTGCAAGGCAGATTCTTAACCACTGGACCACTAGGGAAATCCCAGTTTGTGTCTTGTTTTGTGTTGTATTTTAGACTCTAGCATTTTTGTTTTTGTCTGTATAGGATGTTGGGCACAGAGAGGGTTGTCCTGTTATATGTGCCAAGCTTGGATGGTGGGTATGATTGGTAGGTAAGACAACCCACTGTGCTTTGAGTAGTTTTGGTGGTGGTAATGGTGTCATTCCTAAGAAATTTGCTGCTGAGGGCTCAGGTCCAGAAAGTGCAGCTAAAGTGATCCAGATAATAGTGTACCTTCAGTGGGAGCGGGATGCTCAAGAGACGAGTTTGCAGTCAGTTTCAGACAAGGGCCTGATGGAGTTTTGATGAAATTCAGCATCATAGTAAAAACTGTCAGCAGGGTGAGCACAAGCTTGTCTGTCAAATAAATGAGCACTAGGATTAGTGGGTACCCGAGGAGCTGAAGGAAGGGAGGCACAGCGTCTGTTGGGTGTTAACCTAAAAGGCTCATTACCTTGGTGCATCAGATATATCTAGATCTGGCCATGAAGTGCTGTTGACAAAATTTTAAATGTTTCAGGTATGTTCCCTGCTATCCATCTGGCCATCATCTCATTCTTTCCTTGGCTTGTTTTATTCAATAAACATTATCTGAAGACCTACTGTCTGCCTCTTTTAGGCACTAGAGACTAAAAAAGGAACATTGGGCAGGTACATGTAAATATTTCCTCATCAAACTCAGTCCAGACAAAGTCATCATTATTTCTTAGATTTCCATTAAACATAAAAAAATAAAACCAGAAAATTGCTAAATCTCCCAGCCCTCAAAAAGCACTTAACAAAATTGGGAGTCACTATAAAATGATGTGGGTAGGTGTGCAGAGAGTGAGAGATGGATGCGGCTTTATAGGAATGCTCATTGGAAAAGACTCTGATGCTAGGAAAGATTGAGGGCAAAAGGAGAAGGAGGCAGCAGAGGATGAGATGCTTAAATAGCATCACTCAATGAACAAGAATTTGAGCAAACGCCAGGAGATAGTGGAGGACAGAGGAGCCTGGTGTGCTGCAGTCCATGGGCTCGCCAAGAGTCAGACGCAACTCAGCAACTGAACAACAACAAAAAGGTTATCCCAGAAAGCTTTCTGGAAGTGAGGAAAAGAATGTCAGCCATAGCCAGTGATTTTGGAGAGGGACGACGTTTCAGCCAAAAGATGAGAAAATCCTTGGAGAAGGCTGGGAGCTGTACTTTGGAACTCCAAGATGTTCAGTGTTTCTGGGGTATTAGGGGTGGTGACATATGTGAGAGATGAGAAAAAGTGCCAGAGGTGGCGAGCCTTTCTAGCTGGGGGCATCAGTTTGGATTTGATCCTGAAGCGGGGTGTAGCAGTAGATTCCCAGGTCACAGTGCATGATCTGGTAGGAAAGACAAAATTAATATACTTGTGGGGAAAATCACCCAGGAGTTGAGGCAGTCCCAGTACCCCTGTCCCTAATGGAATTTCTGAAGGAAGATGAAGATTGGAGATTTCCCTGACCTTTGACATGTGGCAGCTCAACTCTGTTGTCGATATGTGCTGTGATCACAGTTCACTACAGAACAGAACTGGACTCTGTACCTGCCCAGGTGAATGAAGATTCGCAGGCTTGACGAAACAGGCCATGGTTTGTGATGTCAAAGTTAAGAGTTGCAAATTTTCACCCGGGCTTGCTGAAATGACTTATTGGTGGTTTCCTGGCCCTCCTGGTGTGGGGCAGTGGTGAGCAGTGCGTCATGTGGGTACAGATCAAGCAAGGGTCTCTCTGAGTAGATTTTTGTAGCTGTGTTGTGGTAATGAGGTTCATTGAACTTTTTTGTGGGTTTTGGTGTTTTTATTATTTATTTTGTATTTTATTTTTAACTAGAGGGTAATTACTTGACAATATTGTGATGGTTTCTGTGATGGTTCAACATGAAACAGCCACAGGTATGTACACGTATCCCTCCCTCCCACCTCCCTCCCCATCCTACCCCTCTAGGTTGTCACAGAGCTCTGGCTTTGGGTTCCCTGCATCATACAGCAAATTCCCACTGGATATCTGTTTTACATATGGTAATGTATGTGTTTCAATACTACTTTCTCAAGTCATCCTACCCTCTCCCTTCCCAACTGTGACCAAAATTCTGTTGTTTACGTCTACGTCTCCTCTTCTGCCCTGAAAATAGGATTCAGTAATAATCTTAAAGATAGGGAGAACAAGAGCTTCACAGGTTTTTGTGATACTAAAAAGAGATCTAACACTAAACATCTCACCCAGTGCTGTGCTTGGTGACAATTGACTATTGCTATTATTGCCTACTGTCTTGGCCAAATTTCACTTTTCCTTCCTGGTCTGTTAGTTTTTGCTGTCTTCTGTTTGTGGCCTGGAATTTGCCCTGTGGGTTTTGGACAATCCAGCTTTTCTAGTTTTGACCCTGAATGCTACTTGCAAGGACAAGCCTACGTGACTTCTTTCCTTGGCCTCATCTCACCTGAAAAACCACCTCTGCTGACACCCCCCACCCTCCAGTCACAGGGATCAGCCTGGGATCAGCCTGCTTGATTGGAACCAGATTGGCCCAGGTACCTATTGGGTTTCTGTGTTGGAGTGTAGGGAGGGTGGGGAGGTTTGACAGGGGCTTGAAATGGGAAGAGAATGTGCTGAAGACAGCACAGTTGATAATGTCCCCTTTTATACAGAGGATGGCTTCTTGAAATGCTTTGCAAACATTTGGTTTTCCTGGCATCATATTTTTGTTCACACATGTGTATGTACAGTAGTGAAGTCTATCACTCCCTGAGCCTGTAGACATTGTGGTATAGATGTTTATTATAACTTCAAGGATATTTGTTTCCATTTTGCATTGAGCCTTGATTGTCGGTGTCTTTCAACCTCTTTGTGTCTTGTGGCCACTTTAGATGCTTTGCTAAGTTGTAGATTATTTGTAAACAGTCTGTTTAATATGCTGGGTGAAAAGACTTATTTAGAGGAACTCTGGTGAATCCCTTCATAAGAAGCAAAGAGTATTTAGGACTTGTTAAGTGCCAGATTTGTCCCGGCAGTAAGTCCTTTCTTGCCTCCCATTGATTTGTAAGATATCTTTTTCGAAGTAAACATTACCTCCATGTTTGCTTTCCAGTGTCACACACCTAGTATGTACTAGGATTCTTTGGGTTGTAAGCAAAAGAAAATCTGCCACAGATTGATTGAAATGGTGAAGGGTATTCAGTGGTTTTGGGACTAAGAAATAAAGTGATGGGATTTGCTAGAGATTCATATTGGCATTAGGGATCTAGTTTAACCTCTACAGGACCCTTTTTAAAATTAATTATTTATTTGGCTGTGCCAGGTCTTAATTGTGATCCCAGTGTGTGGGATCTTCAGTCTTCACTGTGGCATGTGGGCTCCAGTTCCTGACCAGGGATTGAGCCCAAGCTCCCTGCATTAGGAATGCAGTCTTAGCCACTAGACCACCAGGGAAGTCCCTGCAGGACTCTTTCAGCTCTGCTCTTCTCTGTATGGGAGGCCTCACCTTCATTCTGCCTTCAGCTCATGGAAGCAACAATAGCCTCAGAGTTCTAGAGCAATTCCATCACCCAAGGAAGAGCCAGCAACTTTGAACCGCCACTGCAAGCAGAAGTCTTGAAATTCACAAGGGCTGGACTGGTTGAGGTCATGTGTTTGCCCTAAATGGATCACTGTGGCCAGGGGAAAGGATTCCATTGCTTGTTCTGACTTTAGAACACATGTCCTGCAGCTGAGAAGTGATGTCATCTTCTTGAGAAGCATAAATACAAGCAGAGGCTGTTTGTTAGAAAGAAGTGAGAAGGAAATGAGTTTTGGGAGGCCATTCACTGGTGTTCACTACAGAGACAGGGCTGGCGTTTGTTTTTTGGCTGCTCTGGGTCATCACTATTGCCCATGGACTTTTTCTCGTTGCAGAGAGTGGGGGCTACTCTCTAGTTGTGGTATGCGGGCTTCTCATTGCGGTGGCTTCTCCTGTTGAGACCATGATCTCTAGGTGGATGGCTCAGTAGCTGTGGTAAACGGGCTTAGTTGCCCTGGGGCGTGTGGAATCTTCCCGGAAGAGATATTGAAACCGTGTCCCCTGCATTGGCAGGTGGATTCTTAACACTGGACCACTAGGGAAGTCTGAGTGCTAGGGTTTGAACATAGTACTCCGTCCAGTCCCAGAACCTTGTCATCCAAATGATAACCTCCTTTGAAGCTGCTTCCTCTAGGATGATTATTAACTGATGGCTGATAACCCTCACTATCAGTGTTGTTTCTCAGAAAGTCTCAGGCCGTAGTCCTTTGCGTGTTACTCTCCAGGAGTCTGACTTAGGTTACATATCTAATTGTCAGAAACTCAGTATGCTCAACTTTTAAATAAGAGGTTTGGTCTAGATTAATTTACCCTGTATATATTGAGTACCTGTCATGCCAGGTTCTATGTCAGGGATTACAGTTAAAACAATATGCAGTGTACACATGGCCTCTGCCCTTATGGGCTTATTGGAAAAGATAAGCTTTGACTAAATGGTAAGACAGATGTAAGATGGAGTTCTGACACACGCCTGGCCCTTAGCAAATAGTTAATGAAAATAATCACATAAATACATACTTTAAGCCATATTCAGTTCTACTACAGGGAGCCAGGAGAAGGCAATGGCACCCCACTCCAATACTCTTGCCTGGAAAATCCCATGGATGGAGGAGCCTGGTGGGCTGCAGTCCATGGGGTCACTAAGAGTCGGACACGACTGAGCGACTTCACTTTCACTTTTCACTTTCATGCATTGGAGAAGGAAATGGCAACCCACTCCAGTGTTCTTGCCTGGAGAATCCCAGGGACGGGGGAGCCTGGTGGGCTGCTGTCTGTGGGACACGACTGAAATGAATTTAAAAAAAAATAGGGAGCAGCTACAGGAGGACTAGGGTGAGTAAGAACCCAGGATGGGGCCTTAGGGGAGTGACATTTGGAGCCTGTAGCTGCTGTGAAGGCCGGTGAGAACGTTGCAATCCATCTGGCCCTCAGGGAATCTGATGGCCTTCCGGTCCCCACAGTCTAAGAGGTAACTGAGAGGTCACATCAAGTCTCATTTTTTCTTTTAACTTTAAATTTTATATTGGAGTATATTTGACTAACAGTGTTGTGTTAGTTTCAGTTGTACAACAAAGTGATCCAGGTATACGTAAACCTGGATCTATTCTTTTTCAAATTCTTTTCCCCCTTAGGCTCTTACTGTTATGTAATATTGAGCAGAGTTCCCTGTGCTACATAGTAGGTCATCCTTCTCTCTCCAAGCTCCATACGAAAAGTTATCTATAGTTTTCTTTATTGTAATTACATGTGTTCTTAAGGTTACTCTCTCCATGAATCTGTTCTTCAATAAGTTCAGTAATCCAGATTTTAGATTGCTTCAAAATGTTCCTTAAGGAATAAAGAAGATGCGGTGTACATATACACAATAGAATATTGTTCAGCCATGAAAAGGAGAGAAATCCTGCCATTTGTGACAGCCATGGAAGTGTGGACCTTGAGGGTATTATGCTAAGTGAAATGTGTCAGAGAAATACTGTGTAATATCACTGCATGGAATCTAAAATAGCAAAACTCACAGAAACAATACAATGGTGGTTGCCAGGGGCTGGCAGTTGGGAGAAATGTGAAGATATCTGTCAAAGGGTACAAAATCCCAATTACAAAATAAATAAATATGGGGGATCTAATGTACAGTAAGGTGATTATAGTCAATAGTGTATTATATACCTGAAAGTTGAAAAAACAATGTTTCTTATTTCTCCAGACCTTCAAAAGTATTGTGGAAGTTTCTTGCCTGTAACAGGTATGCATTGAGTGGTCCAAGCCTAGTTCTATATCTCTTCCACAGTACCCTCAACCTCCTGGAGTTTAGGGCACCCCTTCCTCCAGACTCTCAGGACATATAGTCCCTGCCTCCTGTGGGGCATCTGTATTCTCAGCCATTTTTTCATGGGTCATTCCAAAAGATGATACATAGTGATAACTAGAAAGGAAGATGTGAGGTTTATCATATATTTCTAAAAAAACTTGTCTCCAGACATCTGGGGAAACACCTGCAAAGTATGGACAGGAGGGGTCATATTTGCCTGAAAAGAACAGACGTGAATTTCATAATCTTGCAAAGATTCTAGGTTCTGATCTGCTTCGGAACATTTTTCATTTTCTGGAACAACTGTTCCTAACTTACCTGCCACCAGACCATCCTACACCCTCTCTCCCTCTGCCCTGTGATCATCTACTCTTCTCTAGAGAAAGACCTTTTAAAAGCAAGTTTGAGTCGAGTTACCAAAAAAAAGTGACTGTGTGCTATTTCTATGCTGAGTTGTAGTAGAAACAAAGAAACATTATCGGGATAAGTTAGCTTTATTATAGTTTTCCTTGTTCCCATATCAGCAGGGACAGCATAGTCGTAGCATTAATAGCCTAAGTCGGTGGAGATTTGGGGGTGACCTCAGGGAGCAGTTCACTGTGTGTGTTATGTGTTTTGTTTTTCTTTTATTGACTGATGTGTATGGGAAAATGGGGGATGGAAAAGAATACATTTCTTTGCTCTTCCTTTCATAGATTACTTGTTGCAATAATGATTAAGGTATTTGGGGGGAAGTCCGTATTTTTCTTTAAAGGAGAAAAATTAAACAGCGGGGAAAAGGCAGGTTGATAGGATTAGAAACCTTTCTAGTGAGGAAGCCTCTCTTTAACCTTGCAGCTGCCACGTATGTCTTATCCTACTGTGTGTGTGTGTGTGTGTGTGTGTGTGTGTTAGTTTCCAAGTTTTCTGGTGGTGTTCCAGACATAGCATAGCCTGCAAATCTGCAAATTTGCCTATCCTTTTATGCTGAACTAAATCAATAAAGTACAATAGTTCCCTTTTCCTGGACAGAGCCCTGAAATTCATGCCACTCAGGGTGTGCTGGTGAGCCCTTGTGCAGGCCTAACCCGGCTGGGCTGTACTGACAGTACCTTGTTCCAGCTGGGCACTCAATAAATATTGAATGGATACCCAGAATAGCAGCTTGAAGCTGAGGGTATTTGTGTCCCAGAATGATCCTGTCAGTTCCTGGAACATGGTTTGGAAAGACTACCAGGGACAGGCTTGGCTATCTCTGTGCATCCCAGGTCTAAGGGATGTTGTTTCCATATTCTGTTGGTTCTGTGAAGCAGTAGCGCCAGCCATGCAGGACATTAGAAGCTTCAGAGGGGAACAGCCGTTTGTGCTTCTTATGGCAAGAGCAGGTCCTCTGATAGGAGATGTGGCTGGTCTGCTTGGCACACAGTGTGGGGAAGAAAGCAGGCATGGACTCCCGCATCTCTGAGGGGGCACTTTTCCTGACCTCTTGATTATAAAGAAAAGCAGTTGCTGCAAACCACATGGCTTCATTGAAGTAGATTTTGGACAGGGACTTCCCCTTTAACACAGCGCTAGACCGTTGCACTGGGACATGGCTAATCTGCCTCTGTGGGATTCAGAGAAGGGATTTAAGTGTGGGCACGGATTTTTATGGTGGTGGTTGGTTGGTTTCTTCCCCTGGTGAAACAGCAGCTATTTGGATTTACTCCTCTACTTTTGCCCTATTCTGGTTATTTCATTTCTTGGCCCATAGTTGTGAGCTAGGGAGATTTTTTTTTTTTTTGAAAGAAGCAGAAAGACTGGTGTTCCAGACTGGCTTCTTAGGAGACAGGATTTCTAACCTCACTTAGTCATAAGGTTTGTTCTTTCTGTCCGGTCTAGGGAATTGGAGAGAGGATCCTTCTTAGCATACAGATCCAGGGAGAGTCTGGGCCAGCGATAGTTCATGAAACCATCTTGACACCGTGGACAATCTGGATAGAAAAGCAAAACCAGGTTGGTCACTGACCACAAAGCCAAGGCAGATCTCTTTAGAACAAAAAGTGCTGCTACTGTGTATAAATGGATAACCAACAAAGACCTGTGGTATAGCACATGGAACTCTGCTCAATGTTATGTGGCAGCCTAGATGGGAGGAGAGTTTGAGGGAGGCTGGATACATTTATATGTATGGCTGAGTGAGTCCCTTCAGTGTTCAATTGAAACTCTCACAACATTGTTAATTGGTTATACCCCAATACAAAAAAAAAAAAAAAAACAAACCAGAAAGTGATTTGAGACCCATCTCTAGTAGCCACGTGGCTAATAATAAAGGGCAATTTTGAGAGCATTTGCAAACTTGAGCCACTAGTAGAACTGAATTCCTCACGGTAATTCTTGTGATATGCAGAGACTGTGAGAAGACACGGTAATTCTTGTGATATGCAAAGACTGTGAGAAGACATGGAATGTGTCAGTTGACAAGCTTTTGATCTGTAACATTGTCTGCAGGAGCTGATCAATGAAATGCAATCTGTGAACCTCTTCAGGACCCATTTAGGACCTAGGCAGAGAAGGCAGTGTTGAACAGGCAGGAAAAAGAGTGAAGCAGCAGTACTGAATGGATGACTCTGGCCATTGAGCCAAGAAACCACTAGTCTCTAGGAGGGGAGATTAACTGGCACTAAGCTCTCAGTCATTATGGGTATATACATATAAGAAAGCTGTTGCTATAGATCATTTATAGTGGTGGTGTAAATTTTGTCAGGCAGCCCTTCCATTTCTATAACCTGTTGCAAAATATGGTCAAGTGATATTATATAGACCCTAACTGAAGCATCAAAATCTCTGTGCAGGAGGCCTGTCATGCCACGCACCAAAGGGTTGACTTGGAGTGGCCAGGACTATTTTGATCCTTTGGCTGAATCCGCATCTTTGCTGCTTGTGTGTGAACACACAACACACACACACACTTCCCTTTTTCTCATTTTCTGTTGTCATCTTCGGTGGAAATAATCCTAGATCCTGACATCATTGTTCACCTTACTCATTGTCTCCTAACTGTCACTGTGAAGGAGGATAAATCTCAGTCTCTGTTTATTGCGTGACTCTCATTTAAATCTTACAGATGCACCCTTGGGTGCTCTAAAGGAGCCTAAGACTTCAAGCATGAAAGAGGATATGAAAGGCTTAGAGGTGATCAGAGCTGTTGTTCTGTGAACAGCCTGGACTGCGCTTTCCTGTTTTCTGGTCTGGTGTTGCCCCTAGGATGATTTTTATACAGGTGTTTGAAAGGTCTGGGACTTGACTTTTTAGACCTTGCAGTGTCAGTCTGCATCTTCACTGGAAGGCCTTCAGTGATCTGCACATGGGGAGGGAGCCTGATGAATTTCGCATCTTCATCCAGCTGTTACTGCCAGTCTGGTTGTGAAATGTAATGGGACCCTGGCCAACCGTGTAATGCCGAAATTCCTTGCTATGTTCTGTGTTGCTTTGTGAAATAAGAGGGTATGTCTGGCAGTCACTTAGAGGTTTAAATCACAGTTTGAATTTGCCTGGAGAGATTTATTGGTTTTCTGAGAACCATAAGACATTGTGCAAGAGGCTGTTCAGAAAGGGTTGAAAAATATAGAGTACCTGAATTCCAGTTTGCGACTCTGTTTTTAAAATGGATAAAATGTTAAAAGGATCATTAAGAGTGTAAGGTTGGCTCTTCTCCCACCTCCCACCCCCTCCTGCCCCTCTAGGTTGTCACGGAGCACTAGAGGTTCAAGAGGGAGGGGACGTATCTATACCTACGGCTGATGCCTGTTGATGTACGGCAGAGACCAGCGCAACATTGTAAAGCAACTATCCTCCAATTAAAAGTAAGAACATTTAAAAAAAATTGTTAGGTTGGGATATGGATGACAACGAATAAAGATGGTGTTCTCAAGGTCAGGAGTTCAGAGGCGATAAGAAAACTATGGTTCTGGATATCTGCCTTTAGAGAGATAAGGATGCCAGCCTGGGTCTAGAAGATCAGACTGAATTTGAATAAGAGAGAATGAGGGAAGAACATTTTAGGCATAAATGACACACAGAGGTGTGGAGGTGGGAATGAATGAGTTATGCTGGTGGACAATATACAGATTCTTGAAATAGCAGATCTGTGTTTGTGTTAAGAGGAAAGGGAAAGAGCAACTTGAAAGGTAGGAATGGGCATGCATCATGATGCTTTGGATAACAGAAAAAGCCGAGTTAGCTTAAACTGGATAACTCCTTGGTTTGATTATGGGGGAAAGGCCCACTTTTCAAGTTGCAGAGCTGGTCCTCAAGATTCCCTTCGATTTCCTCATGTTCACAAGATGGCTGCCAGCAGCATGGCTACGTGGTTCTTTGTTCACATCCACACCATCCAATAAAAGACCTGAGCTTTTTCTGACTGGCCCAGTCTTAACCATCGAGGCAGCCAGGGGAATGCCTTGTACTTAGACCTGAGTTTCTGCTCATCTCACAATTAGTCAGAATGGGGATGAGATGGTGCTGATTGGCTTATACTAGTAAGAGTCAACCTCTGGGGCTCATTTTTTAGGACCACCAGCACCTAAATCCTGAGGCTGCCACATAGTGATTTCCCAAAGGAAAATCTAGAAAGGTGGAAGTGAATAGGAGGTTTGATCAATGGGTTAATAATGGGGAAAAAAAAAAAAGTCCATTCCACCTGTAAATTATGGACAGCTTTGAATCCCAGGATAATTAACCTTGAATGAGTCTAGACTTTATCCTGTGGGCTGATCCATTTGGGCTAATTACAGATTTGTCTTCATCTTTGATGATAAGAATGTTTACCCTTGGCCTTAACTATAGTCTTCTCATGCCCAGAAAAGTTCTTTGGTGACCAGTTTTCCTTCTCATCTTCATTGTCTGCTTTTGCTCCTCGCTAGGAGTATACTTACTCAGTCAACTAGCCAACTTGTGAAGACCCTGCTGCTGCTGCTGCTGCTAAGTCACTTCAGTCGTGTCCGACTCTGTGTGACCCCATAGACGGCAGCCCACCAGGCTCCCCCGTCCCTGGGATTCTCCAGGCAAGAACACTGGAGTGGGTTGCCATTTCCTTCTCCAACGCATGAAAGTGAAAAGTAAAAGTGAGGTCGGTCAGTCGTGTCTGACTCATTGCGACCCCATGGACTGCAGCCCACCAGGCTCCTCCGTCCATGGGATTTTCCAGGCAAGAGTACTGGAGCGGGGTGCCACTGCCTTCTCTGGTGAAAACCCTTCAGAGTGCCAGATTTGAATGGCTCCGGAGAAGTACCTCTCCTTTCTCCTGTGAGGCTCTCTGAGAGATGGTCCACTCACTCAACATTCTTCTGAGGGGTGGGGTACTCAATTGAGTCTTTGGATTATTCACATTAACATTAATCACAAATTTTGTAAAGTTACTGAAGTTCAATAGTGCCATTAAGAGGCAGGCCATCTGTCCATCCATTTGTCCAACAAATGAGAACTGCTGTGTGCCATGGACTGTGCTTGCGAATGGGGATGAGGCTAGGTGTGGCACATAATCTCTGCCCTTGTGCTCTCGGTCTGGTTGTGGAAGCCGGTAAATGCACAATTCTGACGTTATGTGGTGGATATCATAAGCAGCATATTAAAGTTTAGAAAAGAGGTATTTGTCTTAAATGGATGTATTAACAGCAGATGACATTTCCTAGCTCCACTGGCATGCTGAAAGTGGGCTTAGGGGATAGAGTGAGGCGATAGAAACTGTGATCAATAAATCAAAGATGAAATGACACATTTTCAGGAAGCCACAGGTGTTATTCTGTGGCTGGGCTACATCGTTCTTAAATAAGTGGGAGGTGGAGTGGACATACAGATTCCCGACTCTTCCATCCGAGATTCAATTAGTAGGTCAGGAATGCGGGCCGAGAATCACATGTTAATCTCTGACTCCTTGGGTGGTTTTGATCCTGGTGGTCTGAAGAGTCCTGGCCGGGTGTGGGGCTGCAAATGCAGGCTGGAGGAGAGGAAGAGGGCGGCCAGCAAAGTCGCAGAAGGATGGAGGGTTTCTAGGTCTGAGTTGTCAGCAGGACCCTGTAGGAAGTTGAAAGCATTTGGCAGCAGAGCATGTAAGCTCCAGCAGAGCATGCTTAGGACAGGAAACAGTATCTTGGCCTTATTTTTACACAGCTGTGCTGAAACATCTTTCCAGAATAAAAGACTCTTAAATTAATCACTTGACTCTAAACTCACACAGCCAAGAATTCAGGTTCCAAACTCCAAGTGCAATTCTTAGTCTACTAGTCTGCCTCCCAGTTGGGAATTATTTATCCTTGTTCAGTTAGCTCAGTGGGTTTGAAATGCTCTTGAGTGACCTTGGAGGCCACTCTACGAATTGCTTGATTCACTATTTAAAAATATGATTGATTCAAGACTGAATAAATGTATAATATTAAAGGCACATGGGTTCAGTGTGCAGTAAGGATATTTGGGGGGCACTTAACTGGGCCTTTTTTCATAGAATCATTAAGCCATAAGACTGTTTCATTTTCTTCCTCAGACAGGGTAACTTATAAGAACCTTCTCAAAGGCTTGTAACTTAATCTGAAGGCTGCTAGGAGTAAGTGTACTTCTCTATCTCATGAGCAGTATACTGCAGACTATACTTTCTTATTACCTATGTAGCAATGATTTTTAGTTTCCTAGTGTTGAAACCGGAGAAGGCAATGGCACCCCACTCCAGTACTCTTGCCTGGAAAATCCCATGGATGGAGGAGCCTGGTAGGTTGCAGTCCATGGAGTCGCTAAGAGCTGGACACAACTAAGCGACTTCCCTTTCACTTTTCACTTTCATGCATTGGAGAAGGAAATGGCAACCTACTCCAGTACTCTTGCCTGGAGGATCCCAGGGACAGGGGAGCCTAGTGGGCTGCTGTCTATGGGGTTGCACAGAGTTGGACACGGCTGAAGCAACTTAGCAGCTTGAAAGTAAAGGGGCTCCAATAAAGCAGGAGAACTGCTTTGTCCTTAACATTTAATTGTTTATTGTTTAGGCATTAGTATGTATCTTGATAGGTGTAAAGATAAAGGTCACTTAGCACAGGATTTCTTATTCTTGGCACTATTGATAATTTGGGCCAGATAATCCTGTTGCTGGGAGGCTGTCTTGTACGTTCCTAGTGTTTTGTAGCACCCTTGGCCCCCTACCCACTAGACCCAAGCATGACAACCCACATTCGTCTCCAGACATTGCCAGATGTCCCCTGGGAGCAAAATCACACCTGGTTGAGAACCACCGAGCAGAGATGAGAAAGCTTTTCGTGGATCTCTCTTGACTCTGTTGTTAATCTTTTGAGAATATTGTTCCATCTAATAAAGGGAAAGGCGTACAGTTGATTATTATGTAAGATCACATATTTGCAAATTTGTCTACTTGCTAAAATTCATTTGTAAATCTAAAATCGATACTGCTGGCTCCTTTACAGTTAGTCTTGGATACACACATGTGCAGAGAGGCAAAAAAACTCTGAGTCACCTGATGCATCTGTTCCCAGCTGAGGTCAAGCAAGGTGATGCTGTGCCTTGTGTCAACTCTCAGTCTGTAAACAAGTATCCCTTTCATGGTCTATTTAGTGCCACGGTTTTCAGATTTTTGTGCTGCTTATTGGTGATTTTGCCATTTCAAACAGCCCCTAAGTATAGTGCTGTGTAGTGTTTAAGCACAGGAAGGCTGTAACAGGCCTTATGGAGAAAATAGGGGTATTTTATATAAGCTTTGTTGAGGCATGAATGATGGTGCTGTTGGCCATGAGTTCAATGTCAGTCATATCTATCCATCAATCTGTTTGTCTGGAGACACACATAACACAGGGTTATGTATTGATGAGCTGATGAAACCGCTGTGACTGGAGGCTCTCAAGAACCTAACTCTGGGTTTCCCCTTTGAAGCAATAGTTAAGTACGTACTAGTTCTGTGTTTGTGGTGACTGTAGAACGTAAGTACTGCAAATAGTAAGAATCAACTCTACTGTTACTTGTCTAGCTTACATTTCAAAAGCTTGTATTTTAAATATCTAGTGCGATATATATGTTAACCTACATTGCTTTTCTTCATGAAAATTAAGATAGCCATGGTAATCGCAAAAGAAATAACTGCAGAGTCAATGGACACAAACATATTTAAAGGCGTTACATACCTGGTGAAAATGTTGTACCAGTTCACTGTGCCATAGCAATTCACCACAGTGCCGTTTCCAGTGCGTCTGTGCCAGCATTATTCTGCATTTTTCCTATTTTTAAAATGACAGAATTGAACATGTTAGAGAATTCAAGTGATACAGACAGATACTTAGAAAATAAACTTTAAAAGTCCTCTCTTCTTCTCACTCTTCCCCACCCTTTCCTAAAGAGTGTTAAGAATTTGGTATGTGTCATTTCAAGGCTTTTAATAAACACACATGAAAATAAATGCATTTTATACCCATAATTCAATACAGATGAAACTGAATATTTGCCTCTTTTGTGTTATGCTTTATTAATTCATATAATTTAGGTGTAAAAAATGCTTCCCGTTATTTATAAAATACTTAAGTTGTCAGGAAAAATTACATAAATGATGTTTCTATTTAACAGTGATAGTTTAATTTTTGTGCTAAGCAATGAGCTTGTGATAAATGTCTTTTAATCTAATTTGTGTTTAATTTTTTGCCAGTAGCGTAAGCTACAGAACACAACATAGATTCAGTCTTGGAATTTTATGATTTTTTTTAAAATCACTAGGCTTGATGGAAGATTTCAAATAATTTAATTTCCTGATAGAAAAGTACTTAATCAGTGGATGCCAGTGAGTAAACATTGCCCAGGATCAGGCAAAATGCATAATACTAATTAGCACACAGATGTTCCTAGAATGATTACAATGTGAGGAACACTTTTGTGTCAAAGTGATTCTGTAACCCCTCCCCTCCCCATGACTAGAGGAAAAAAGACATCTGATGCTCACTTATGAGTTTCATGCCCACAGAGAGGAGTGACTGGGAATCCTGTAGATAAGAACTCCCTAATCTAGGGTGAGGAGGTGAGACCTCTTTGTTCCAGCTGTTGATACTAGATATGAACATTTGATAGAATTTTAAGCCTTATTTCTATCAGAAAATTATAGTTTTCACCAAGGATGATTTAAAGTGAGATAATAAAAATGCTCCTAGGAAAGACAGACTTAACACAATAGTAGCATTGATTGATGGAAAAACCCAGAATTGCAGACCTTTGCAATAAATGATATATGCTGTTTCTAGGACAGGGAAATTGCACCCATTTAGGGTTCCCTGGGGGCTTCCCCTGAGGCTCAGTGGTAAAGAACCCACCTGTAACACAGGAGGTGTGTGTTCGGTCTCTGGGTCAGGAAGATCCCCTGGAGGAAGAAATGGCAGCGCACTCCAGTATTCTTGCCTGAAAAATCTCATGGACAGAGCAGCCTGGTGAGCTACAGTCCATGGGGTTGCAGAGAGTCTGACATGACTGAGTGAGCGTGCAGGCAAGGTTACCAGTTGACTATTAGAAAATGGTAAAATAAAAAAGTATGACTTTACCAAGAAGGACTGGTTTCTGAAAAGAATGGAAAAGATAAGGTCATGCCACTGGCTGAGTGTGAATTTCCTCACCTCACAGTGAAAAGGGCCTAGAAGATTCTGTCTTGCAGGGCATAAGATTCTACTTTGCAAAGAGGGTTTGTCTTTTACATGGTAACTTTGCACCTTGATTCCAAATTCAGCACTTGAGCAAGACTCCAGTAGGTCTCTTTGTAGATGTGGAGAAAACTTAAGGATTTGGCAGAGACATGGATTAAAACATTTTTTCAAAATTTTTTACAATGCATTTGCTATGAAAAATTCACAGAACTCTTTAGTTTTATAAAATCTATCCCTTTTGAAAAGAAAAGAGAACATCCCTCCCACAGGTTGGGAGTTACAGGGTCTCTTCCCTAGGAGAATCTTGGTTTACTTATGGGATGATTGTTTGTTTACTCATGCAGGCGTTCAGATAATCATGAAAAACCAGGACGCACACCCACTTGAGCACATAGTTTCTCTTCCAGAATATCTATGGGAGAGGCACTAAGGAGAATGTTTAAGGGAAAATATTTTAGATAATTGCCCACAGTTGTCTTAATTTTATTCCTGACAAATAGCAAACACATTTTTTTCTGCTGTACTAATTTTTAATTTGTGAATATTTATGAAAGGGTTTACTTGAAGTGGTCCTTCATATTAACTTTTTTGGTTAAAAAAAAGTTTAAATATGTGTTATTAACAATATTTGAGTTCTCAAATGTTAAGAAATACTTAAACACGATAAGAACTTTGAGAGTAAAAAGTAACAGGTCAAGCTAATCGCGTTGCCTTCCTCAAAGTATCATTTGTAAATAACGTCTCTTTCTTACATGCCTTTGGCTTTGTTCACACGATGTAGAAGGTTTTCCTGTAGTGTTACCACATCTGTAGGCTTTTCTTTGTTTCATGGGCTTTGTAAATATATAAATGAGTGTCTTCACTTTTTTTTTTTTCTGGCTTTATAATTTTTTACATCTGTGCCTCTTACCTGCCTAGAATTTGTTTTTGTGTCTGACAGTGGTAGACTTGTAACTTCATTTTTGTTACGTTGACTGTTTACTTTCCTACTATAATATGTCAAATCAGATAAGGCAATGGCACCCCACTCCAGCACTCTTGCCTGGAAAATCCCATGGACAGAGGAGCCTGGTCGGACACGACTGAGTGACTTCACTTTCACTTTTCACTTTCATGCATTGGAGAAGGAAATGGCAACCCACTCCAGTGTTCTTGCCTGGAGAATCCCAGGGACGGGGGAGCCTGGTGGGCTGCCGTCTATGGGGTTGCACAGAGTTGGACACGACTGAAGCAACTTAGCAGCAGTAGCAGCAGCATAATGTGTCAAATAGTTTGTTGTTTTTACTTTAAATGACAAGTTTCTTGTTGCCTTGATATCTATGTATTTGTTTCTTGTATCCTGTTTAGTTATTTGTGTGACGATGTCACACCATTTTAGTTACTATAGCTTTACAGCATGTTTAGTTTTGTCAAGATAGTTTTCCCTTTTTTAAAAACATAGTCATTCTGAAGCTTTTTCTATTCCAATTAAACTTTAGAATCAGCTTTAAGTTCTATAGAATATCCTGTTGCTCTGTTGGTTGGGTCACACTGATTTTTTTAAACTGGGAGAGATAATTGCTGTCTAACAATATTGAGTTATTTCATCTGGGAAACGGTAGTTATCTCCATTATTGTATCTTCCTTTACTGTCCTTCAATAAAATTTAAGATAAGATTGATTTGTTATATTTATAGGTAAGTTTATTTCTAGGTTTTCCCCCCCTGCTTTCCTTCCCTCTCTTTCTCTCCTTCTTAGTAATGACTGGAATTTTTTAAAATGGCATTTTCTAAATGGTTACTGTATCTGGCTATCTATAATTGACTAGATTCTAGGCAGACAGGCATTTCATTAGCAAAAAAATGAAGAAATCCTGCTTCCTTCCTAGTATTTTTATCTTACTTCATTTCTCTGCATTAGTTAGAGGGTGAAGTAAAATATTGAGGAGAAATAGCATGCATCCTTGTCATCTTCCTCATTTTAATGGGACATTGCTTGTAATTTACCATTTGTTGGCTCATTTCCACATATTTCTGATTTGGTTATCTTTAGAGGAAAGTATTTATGAGAAAATATCAAATTGACTGTAATTGGAGGAAATGTTTAAGTCACTGATGTTTCCCAAAGGACATGGCAGTGATGTGGGATATGCCACACACATGAAATGTTCCTGATGCATTGAGGTGCTCCTTCTTGATTCTCCTGTAAGGAATTCACAGCATATAGGAGGCTGCTGAAGCCTCTGAGGACTTTCTGGTCCACAGGACCTCTGCAGCAATCCTAGGAACATGCTTTGGGCCAGGCTGACTTACATGAGCCTGATGATCAGATTTTTTGGAAAGCATAGGTTCCGTAGAGGGGGTCTAGCCAGAGGGGGCATAGACACAAGTTGGGGTGAAATCTTGGGGTATAATAGTCATATTCTCCTTAAGCAGATGGAGCTGAAACAGGAGGGAAGGGGACGGGGCACAACTTTTGAAGGAATGACATAGCCCAAGGACGCAACTTAAACTGATTAGACTCAAGTGTGTCCAAGATGGCCGACAAGTTACCTTCGACTAGACCTTGATCCTCAATATATGATCATCGTAGCACATCAGCAAGCTAAAGAGCACAGCCAGAGGTGCCGTGACAGCTCCAAGGCTGACCATCAAAGACCAAAAAGTCGGTGGTGGCCCAATTCCTGGAAGTCTCTGCACCCCTTTCCTCAAGTAGTTGAAATAATCCTCCCACACGTTAGCCTATGAAATTACCCAGCCCATAAAAACTAACCGCACCGCATTTTGAGGCTGCACTCTCCCTCTGCGAAGGACCACGCTCTTGTCTGTGGAGTGTTTCTCTCTAAATAAATCCACTTCTTATCTATCACTTTGTCTTTCGCTGAATTCTTTCTGCCTTGAGATGTCAAGAAACTGGGTTTCACTAGGTCCTAAAACCAGTTGTGTGACTTCAGCTGGAAGACTGTGGGTTTTGGCCAGGTTTGAGTCCCAGAGACTTGGGTTTGAGTCCCAGGCAGGGTTTTGGCTGGGTTTGCGTCCCAGCATGTGAGTTCAAGTCTCAGGCTAAGGTAAATGGTTTCAGAGCCACACTATCAGTGTGCCCTGAGAATAAACTGGAAGGGTTGAAATTCAGAAAATCCTTACTGAAGGTTAGATTCAGAGGGACTTTGGAGGTTGTGCAGGAGCAGAGTGAGTTTAGACTTAAGAACCAGATGTGTAAGAGACAGATAGTGACATACAAGGTGTCTAATGTGTTAGCTCAGGACTCTGGCCCTTCCCTGAGCTTGAGGGGTAAGTTTCTGGGTTGTCAGAGGTAGACTGGCAGAGTTAAAACTAAAACCACAGGCTCAGTTAAAATAAAAATCTCAGCCCTTACCTTGTAAACAATCACCTTTTTTTTTTTTTTTTGCAAGTATATTCAGCTACCTGGGCACACTTCCACTAGGTGACTTTAAAATTACCACATGTGACTGAAAGACATCAGCCCCAGTATTTTACAAGAAGGGTTTTCCAGCTATGGTGGCCCATGAGCAGCCTACAGAAAAGGAGCTCCAGATCTTGTGCCCCCATTTCAACCACAGCAGCTCTGCTTTTATGAATCTGCTTTGCTTATTGGTTTCTCAGTAAAGTTACATTTAAAGAAAACACTTGGCTGCTTAAAAAAAAAAAAACTTGAAAGCCACCATTGTCATTCATTTTATTTATTTAAATCATGTTTCTACAGTAATACTCATCTTGCCTACGTAACTACAGTATTTTATATTCCAACTAAGTTGTACTTCTTAATGAAAATTCCCTTGAATTCAGGATTTAGAAATGATTTCCTCATCTATTTTATGAAGAGTTGGTGTGAGCAGTTAGTGTGTGCATGCTTGTGATTGGGTCCGCTGTGTACAAGTCATATTTCCTGATAAATGATAAGCTGCTTAAGGGCGTGCTATGACATCTTTGTTTGTTTTCTGTCTCCACTCCCATCCCCATCCCTGAATACCTCTCACAAGTTCAAGATGTAGTTCCTGATTCCACTTGGACTGCTATGAATGAGCATCCCCTTGCCCTTCTGCTCATGATGTGAACCAGAAGGCAGGTTGGGAGGAGTTTAGAGGCAGGATTCCCCAGCAGCCTGACCTGCCTCTTGCTTTTCAGCCTGTAGGCCAGTTGTTAACCAGAGAGCACTAAGTAGCCTACCCCAAGGGATTGCTGTATTTCACTAGGATCACCAAAAATCAGGGCAGGAGAGCTCGCCAGCAGAACCTCTCCCCGTTTTGCGTGGGCTACAGTCTAAGTGACTGAGGCCAGCGGATGTGGCTGCAGCCCAGAGGAATTAGAATGAAGTCCTGTTCACAGAGGGATTATCAGCTTTGTCCTCCGTGTTCAGATACACCCTTCCTGTTCTTCCTGGGCAAGGTGGAGTCCTTTCTCTCCTAAGGAGGGCTCTCTGGCAAATCCGACCTAGAGTGAGCTGTGCTGCCCAATTTTGAGCCAGACTTTGTATATTATCTCACTAGCATTTTCTTGCAGCTCTGCTGCCACATTCTGCAGTTTTTCCAGTAGGAGGTTTTATCTGCCACGCTAGCTCTGAAATAGCACTGGACACACATTGGGCAAGTATTTCAGGCAAGGGCCTTTGGTTGTGGTAGAAACCCGTTCACATCAGTTTGGTCAACAGGGAAGGTTTCCATGTGTCATCTTGGACTTCACAGGATGGGAAGAATAGGATGTTCAAGGCTCAGGGGAGTTGGGCTAAGACACTCAAGGTGCTCTTCTGGGCTCCCACATCTCTGAGCCTAGCTCAAGGTGTCCTTGATCCTCTTTTCATGCACTTGAACTTGCAAGGTCCAGTCCTGGCTTTTCTGACTTCTAACCTTCCAACCTCTCCGCTAGGATTCCATCAGCTAGAAAGACTCAGAATGACTGGGGGACAGTCTTGGCCAAAATTGGCTTGTTAGAGCCAGATCACCTAAATGTGAGGTCCCTGACCTGATGATGGATTAGCTGCCTTAGGTTCAGACCTCCACCCCTGCCCCAGAAGGCTTTGTGGAGGGAAGGGCAGGAGGTTAGGTAGGCCCATGGTACTTGAGGTTGGACAGACCACAGGATAGGCCTTCTTGAATTACCTGAGTATTTACTAACTAATGAAACGATTTATTCTTTTTGCCAATTCTAGTATTTGGTGCTTTGAAATGAAATTTACTTGTAAATTCTGTCTTTCCTTGTAAGAAATGTCAGTCATTCTGGAATCTATCTTTGACTGGCCCTTGACCCCGTCCTGCTCTTCAGCCTGCCCTTGGGGTTGGATCCCAGCTGAGCTACATAAGGAAGGCGGTCAGATAGCATCACAGTGCAGCTCTGCCATTCCTGCCGGGAGGAAGACGTTGCAGACTTTGCAAAGATGTGGTGCACAGATAGGGCTTGGTCCCCTTCATCCCCTCTCACTAGCTGAATGCAGAGATGTACCAGGCCTCCAGGTCAGGAGGCAATGAGAGGCTCTGTGTGCAGCCCGGGAGTGTCCCCTGGGCTCGCGTGGTTCTAAATCGAGAGCAGAAACGATTTGCCTTTCCAGTTGCACAGAATGTCCCTGCTTCCCCCACCTTCCTCTCTTGAGTAGGGAATGAAAAAGAAATCATCATTCTAAAATGACTGAGAAGAAAAGAGCGCGCTTGCCTGATTCACAGAAGAGGGTTTCCGCCTGCGCTGTGCATTGCGGCTCCATCAGACTTCTGTGCTACTTTGGAGTGGCGGGAGTAACAGGGCTTACACCTAATCAAGGAACAAGAATTCCAAACAAAAGCCCGGGTGGGGTTTCCTGGGCAGGAGTGAGATATTGTAGTAAATGGGAAGCCAAGCTGGGCTGTCCAATCTCTGGTCTGATTGCACAAATTACAGCAGGGCCTTGTTTTCAAAGGAATGTGACCCGCCCCACCGGGCCCCTCCTGAGCGGGTGTGTCTGCATTTCCTTAAACCCTCTACTGAACAGCTAATGCATTCACCAGAGGAGCCAGAGAGAGCATTGTGCGGAGTCATTCAGAGGCCCTCCTTAGGGTCTCTGCCAGGGGACCATTTTCCAGGTGAGTTTACCTTACGTCACAGTCCTCCAGGGAGTCCTGTGGCTGAACGCCCCACCCTCTCCTGCAGAAAGTGCACACAGGCTTCTGATATTCCAGGAACCACTGCCTCCATCTCCAAGCACCAGTGAGCCAAACACTTTGTATGGGGTAGAGGAAAACGTTTATATAAAAAAGTCTCTTTTCTTGCAAAAGGGTGCCATTCTCTGTGTTCAGGTCCAGTGGCCTGCTGCTGTTCTCAGTCTGCAGATCAGCTACTTCATGTTCTTCTAGAATATTCCCAACCCTCTGGCTTGCAGTTTTCCTACTAGGTCAGGTTCCTATCCCCTCTCAAGAACTTTCCTGTTTGCAGTATCCCACCACCCCGTCCCCTTTTCTTCTCCTCTCTTCTCAATCTGCAGATTTAAACATCCTCTCCCTTGAGAAGCCTCCCCCTACTCCTCCTCCCTGTGCTGACCCCCCACTCCCCACCCCTCTGTTAGATGCCAAGGATGGTGTCTTATGAATCTTCAAATTGGTGATACCTGCTGCATCCTAGTGGTTTGGATGCATTTGGTCTCCTTTTAAACTAATGATATATTCTAATTTTATTTTTCTCTAGAGCCAATTTAAGCCCCATATTACATAAATATGTTTCTGTGATAGCCTTAACAACTTCTGATCTTAAAAAAGTGTTTTTATTGAAACCACTTTGGTTTGTTTTTACCCATCTGTCTTATCTCTTATGTAACTTAACATGTGCCAGGAGTGTGGTAACTATGCAGCAAGGGGTTGCTGAGACAGTTGCCTGAGTCCCAATGTCTGGGTTGCAGTGCTTTTTTTTTTAAAAAAAAACTTCTTATTTTGTATTGGGGTATAGCTGATTAATAATGTTATGATGGTTTCAGGTGGACAACAGATGGACTTAGCCATCCATATACATGGATCCATTACCCCCAAACTCCTATCGAGGCTGGCACATAACAATGAGCAGGGTTCCTTGTGTTATACAGTAGGTCCCTGTTGGTTATCCAGCTTATATATAGCAGTGTGTACATGTTGATCCCAAACTCCCTAACTATCCGTTCTTCTCATCCTTCCCGCACCTGGCAACCGTAAGTTCTTTCTCTTAGTCTGTGAGTCTCTTTCTGTTTTGTAAGTTCATTTATATCATTTCTTTTTAGATTCCGCATATAAGAAATATTATATGATATTTCTCTTTCTCTGTCTTCTCAGTATGACAGTCTCTGGGTCCATCCCTGTGTGAGTGGTCAGTTGCTCAATTGTGTCTGATTCTTTGTGACCCCACAGACTGTAGCCCACCAAGCTTCTCTGTCCATGAGATTTTCCAGGCAAGAACCCTGGAGTGGGTTGCCATTTCTTCCTCCAGGGGATCTTCCTGACCCGGGGATCGAACCTGTGCTAACAGGTGGATTCTTTTCTGCTGAGCCACCTGAGACTCCCTCCAGGTCCATCCATGTTGCTGCAAATGGCATTATTTCTTTCTCTTTTAATGGCTGACTAATCCTCCACTGTATGTATGAGCCACATCTTTATCCATTCTTCTGTCAATGGACATTTAGGTTGCTTCCATGTCTTGGTTATTGTGAATAGTGCCGCTATGAACATTGCGGTGCATGTATCCTATGAGCCACATCTTTATCCTAAATGGTGATGGACATTTAGGTTGCTTCCATGTCTTGGCTATTAGGAGTAGTGCTACTATGAACATTGAGGTGTGTGTATCCTTCAGAGCAGTCCTCATATTTAACTTGCGGTTTGTGATGGTCACTGCAGAATAGTGAGGGTGAAATGCAGTCATGGAGATGGTGGTGCCCAGCTCTCTGACTGCTCCTCCCTCTGTCCACCCCTCGCCTAGCCTTCCCGAGATGTCCCTTTATTCTGAAACATCATGGCGTTCCTGCCCCTACTTGTACATGATACCCAATTGCTGTGGCCCCTGTCATTTTCCAGAGCCAGCTCCACCTAGCTCCCATGGGAAGCTCCTTATGAAGAGGTTCCTTCTGGTTCCCCCACCAGTCTACCCCCAGAACACTCTGGATGAATCCTTCAGCCCTGCCACTGTGTACCTCACTATATCCTAGTCCTTTGTGTTTGGGTCTTTCCTCCCCTGGATTGGGAGGACAGCTCTATGGCAGAGGCCTGGTGTGACCCTTCCTGGGTTCCTAGCACCTAACCAAGTTCCATGCAGGCAATTTCTACTTCTTGAGCCAATAAATTAGTTCATAGGGAACTTTTTTTTTAATAACAATATACACATCTTCAGTGATGGTGTTTGAATTTTTTAAATGATTGCATACACCCTAATACTGTCAGAGGTTGAGGCTGTAAACAGGTCTTTTCCTATTTCACCAGTGAGGAAGGAAGTCTGAGGGCCTCAGAACTGTAGCCACTTGACTTGTGGGAGGCATGATAGTGACAGAGACCTGGGTCTTATGCGGTTTGCTTGGTGGACTTTTCCCCACTAGGGGAAAGTCCTGTAGACTCAGTGGAAGTCACAGTCTGGTAGGAATCAGGCAGCCCAACTTCCTGGCCTTATTGTGGGGTTGAGAGTCTGGTCTCACAGTAAAAGCAAAGATGATCTGATTGGCTATTTCCCATGATAGCAAACTACTCCCCCCGCCCCCACTTCAATCTCTGAAGATTTCAGACCTAGATGAAAAATTTATGTGACCACTTCCGGTTTTGCCTAGGTTGGCCCCATCCTGGATTATATGCCTTATAGATTTTCTTACAAATCACACTTTGATGTTGTTCTTCCTGAGCATGTTAATTTCTCAAACTGTATAAGATGCTTCATTTTCCCCATTGACACATATGTGCTCAGAATTGCTTATAAATATCCCCTTGTCACCTGTGCAGTTAGCCTCATAGAGCAGAGGTGCATGTCTGACCTGATAATCTGTGTGTATCTGCTTACTAGAGCTTCAGCAGCAACCCCAAACAGGCTGCTAATAAGTGTTAAAACACTGCGATATGCATGCTGGGAGAGGTCCCTGCTAACACTCAGGGCACAAACTTCCCCTTGACTTGCCATGGTGAAGAAAGTTCATAAATATCATTTTGAGAAGTGTTCATAATATTCTTTTGGTGCAGTAAAATTTTTCATTAGTTTGAAATAGCAAGAAGTCATCTAACTTAGAATTCTAAGGAAAATTTGAAAGCATTAAAGTATCTTCACAATAAATTGCTTTAGGCTGACAGATGACATGCCTTAAAGAGCTTTTTGAAATATGATCGGCCCCAAATTTAAGACATCATTGCTCAGTAGAGAATTTCAGGGGAATCTGTGCCCAGGGGTATGTGAGCAACAATTAACATACCACTTGTTAATGAAGTGCTTCTGGATTGCTGGAGGGGCACTTTCTGGCAACAGTTGCACCCTTAAATTCCTTACATAGCTGTATATTAATCCCGAATGAACTTGGACCTGTTTTGATTACCCTTGCTTTACTAGTTTTTGTTGTTCAGTTGCTAAATTGTGTCCGACTCATTATAACCCCGTGGGCTGTAGCATGCCGGGCTCCCCTGTTCTTCACCATCTTCCAGAGCTTGCTTATATTCATGTCCACTGAGTTGGTGATGTCCTCCAACCATCTCATCCTCTGTCTCTCCCTTTTCCTTTTGCCTTCCATCCTTCCCAGCATCATGGTCTTTTCCAGTGAGTCGATTCTTTGCATCAGGTACCGAAGTATTTGGAGCCTCAGCTTTAGCATGAGTTCTTCCAGTGAATATTCATGGTTGATTTCTTTTGGGATTGACTGGTTTGATCTCCTTGCAGTCCAAGGGACTCTCAAGAGTCTTCTCTAGTAAAGGATTATTGCAAGAGGGAGAACACCTTGACCAGATCTGTAAGCATCTTAATAGACAGAAAAAGGCCCTTCTTTCGTTGAGGAAGTTAGTTTCTCCTTAAGAAACTGGGGGAATGTCTTTGCATTTAAAAAGTTACAGTGTAAATGGCTAACATTAGGTTTCTATTGCTGAGGCATCTGTTTCAAAGACATTCATCTCAGCATCTCAGATGAATCTATTACTGGTTGTATAACAGTTACCAGCTAAACAATCAGACAAAAACTAGGCTGCTCCTTCCACTAAGGACCCTTTTTAGAGAGTCCTAGGTAACCTAGATAACTGACTGCTTGAGTGACCCCATTTTTCTCTTCCTGCACACTAGTTCTTGCTCCTAGGTGTTAAATTCACCAATATAGAGTGAACTCTTCAAGTGCTAGTCACCCTTCCCCTCCACTCCTTTAAAGACAGAACCCACATCTGTACTTCCTCTCTCTTATCTTAGGCATGCCCCTATATCTTTTAGGACCTGTGACTAATAAACATTGTATTTTCAGTTTCCCTGGGGGGCGGGGGGGGGGCGGACACACCAGTGTGTGGAGCTCTGAGGTGGAGGGTGTAAGGGCGCTTCTAGGAATATGAAGTAATGAGATGTGCCTGGAAGGTGGGGTGCACAGGGTCGGGGGGGAAGGGGCTGTGGAAGCTGAGGTAGCACTCACTTGTGGAGGGTCTTCTGTGTCCTTCTGTGTCCTTCTGAACAACTGCGGCAGCAGTGGGGAGCTGTGGGAGCCTTATCTTTTGTCTTAACTAGAAAGTTCATTTTTCCTCTGCTCTTAACATTATCATTATAGAAAATGTGTGGCAAAATTTAAAAGTAAAAGAGAAACACCTAGAGCCCCATCACTCAGGAAACACTTGTATTTTGACTAACTGCCTTAGATTTCTCTTCCATGGGCTGGATTGGTTGTGGTCATGCCATAAGTACAGTTTAGCTTTCTGGTTTTTCTATTTATTAGAGAGTAAGCATTTTCTCAAAATCCCATAAACAACATTTTTTTTCCTAGCTAGGTAATTAATATCCAGTCAAGAGAATCAAACCCTGTTAATAACTTAGCCCCTTCTTTTGGATCATAAGATTGTTTTCAAATTCTTATTAGGGTGGAGAGGGAAGGTTTAGTGTCTTCATATATGAAAGCATTTCTGCATGTAAGAGTATTTCCTGATGATAGAGCGCCACCATTGTGATTGCTGGCTCAAGGGACCAGGTATTTCAAAGGTGTCTGAAGTGCACTGTCAGAATGCCTGGCCGAAAGGAAGCACTGACTGAAAAGGTAGTAAAGCTTTATGTGTCCTTGAGATTCCTGGCACTTTGGCAGAGGGTGGATTTGAGCACAGAGAGGCTGGAGTCAGAGCAGTTAGGCCATGTGGGCTCCCGGAGGGCGGTGGCATTGCCGACAGAGGGACAGGACCTTGCTTGAGTGTGAGGTGCCTGCCTTTGTGGGGATCATTAACTTTAGCCAGAGCCGATGTCATTTTGTAGGTGAAGATGACACGCGTGAGTTAGGACCTCGGGAATTCCCTCTTCTCTGGTCCCCTATAGTTCTTACGACATAACCGTTTATTTAAACTTCCCTGTTCTTGTCTGGATTTTCTCTGAACCCCTGATACCGGGCATGAGCGTTTTTATGTACCTATTATTGTTGAACACCATTAAGTATTGGGGTCAAGGGAAGGGGCCTGGGCCGTGGCTGAGGCTCAGGCTGGGAAGAACGGGGACCTTGCCATAGTGGGGCTTAGGCAGGGGCCCCTGGCAGGGAGCATGCTAGAACAGGGTGGGGTGGGCTTAGTACAAGCCTCTTGGACACAAGGGAGGCAGAGCAGAGTGGCCCAAGGCTGAAGACGTGCGCTTTGGAGTCTGCTCCAAGTCACACTTCTGGCTTCTCCATCAGCTAACCCACAATATGGGGCAAACTGCTCAAATCCCCTCGGCTTCAGTGTTCTCAGGAGGCATACCAATAGGGCACATGTCTTTTAAGGTGCAACACTAAATGAAAATTTTCAGGCTTCTCAAGTGGCTCAGTGGTAAAGAATCTGCCTGCAGTGCAAGAGACTCGAGTTTGAGTTGGGAAGATCCCCCGGAGAAGGAAATGGCAACCCACTCCAGTATTCTTGCCTGGGAAATCCCATGGACAGAGGGCCTGTTGACTTACAGTCCATAGGGTCGCAAAGAGTCAGATACAACTTAGCAACTAAACAACAGCAACATATGTAAGAGGTACCAATTTAAAGAAAAGGCAGAAAACGATGAAATCAAAACCGAAAAAAAGTAGTAACCTGGGTGGTATGGCCAGTGGGAAGTTCTCAGGAAGTGTCAGGAAAGGTGGTTGATGATGAACAACCCTTCATCTGAGGACCCGCAAGGTTGTGGGTGTCCCCCCTCCCACCCCCAATCCCTTTGGGAGGGGTTGTTTCTTGGGAGTGGTGCTCTGCCCGTGACGGATGGAAGCACTTCCTTGTGTTTCCGCAGAGCTCATCCTTTGGAAAACATCCTTGGCCTGGGCTTTCACGGCTGAAGGCATATCCTCATCCCTGCCTACCTGAGCTTTTCACAAGTTTCAGGCAGAAGCTTCTGGAAGATGCCCAGGTGTACCCTGACCTGGCCACTCTGAGATGCTAAGGCTGGCCAGGCCCAGCGTTGGGCCATGGAGTAGCTTCCCAGGACCATGTTAGCCAATTACTGCAAGTTGAGTGGCTTATGTATAAAGGAAATATATTTTTTTCTCCGCCCTTCTGAGTTTTCAGCTGAGACCTCCTGTAATAAAAGATTGACAGGAGGAAAACAGAAG
Source organism: Ovis canadensis (assembly GCF_042477335.2). Classification (NCBI taxonomy): domain Eukaryota; kingdom Metazoa; phylum Chordata; class Mammalia; order Artiodactyla; family Bovidae; genus Ovis; species Ovis canadensis. The sequence continues at coordinate 57,989,101 of NC_091251.1, read as the reverse complement.
TTTATTGACATGTATGCCTCATGTATACTGGGAGATACACATGGGGTATAATAAGTAACTCTAAGAGGTAGAGGTAGAATTTTGGCTTAAACCACTTTATGGGGTTCTCTAGGGAAGAATGCTGGAGTGGGTTGCCATTTTCTCCTCCAGTGAACCTCGATTTGTCAGAACTCTTCACTAGGGCCTGTCCATCTTGGGTGGCCCTGCACGGCATGTCTCATAGCTTCATTGAGTTACACAAGCCTCATTGCCACGACAAGGCTGTGATCCATGAATGGGATCACTGACTCAACGGACATGAATTTGAGCAAACTCTGGGAGATAGTGAAGAATGGAGGAGCCTGCCATGCTATAATCCATGGGGTAGCAGAGAATCAGACACAACTTAGTGACTAAACAACATCATCGTAATAGGGAAGGGGGCTGGGTATCTGTTTAATACATGTACTTAACAGGGAAATAAGTGGGGGGCTGTATTTCCTCTCCTGGGTGCTGAAACTCCAGGGGTAGGGATTTACAGTCCAGTTGCTTTTGGAGGTTTATCTTGAGGCAGATAAGGGCAGATCACAGAAAGCTTCTCCCTGCATTTGCTGTTTCTCCCTTGACTACAGCTGAAAATAATCATTATACCAAAGCGGCCTACTTTGCCACCTTTCACTTGCTACATCAGAAATGTATTCTTTAATAGTTTTGGAGGCCTGAAGTAAAAATCGAGGTGTTGGCAGAGCTGTGCTCCCTTGGAAGGCTCTGGGGGAGAATCATTCCTGACCTCTTCTTATTTCTCATTTCTGGTGGCCCGGGCATTCCTTGCCTTGTGGCTACCACACTCCACACATAGACCTCTGTCTTCTGTGTCTTCCCTCTGGCTCCTATAAGAATACCTCTTTTTGGATTTAGGACTTCCCTGTGTAGTCCAAGGGCCATCTCAACCCAGTATCGTCAGTATCTATCCGGATGTGTATCTGTAATCTTTTTCCAAATCAGGCCACATTCACAGGTTCCCACAATTAACTCACGGACTTATCTTTTGAAAGTTCAATATTCAACCCTTTCATGCAGAGGTTGAGTGTGAGTTCTCTTGAAATGACCAAAGGGTCTGCTCTGACCTTGCCTCTGTACCCTAAAGTCATGGACTCTTGTGGGTCTAGCGCCTCAGCTCCTTCCCAGAAATGAGGAGATTGAGAAAGAATCCATCAGAGCCCACATTAGTCCAGGCATGGGAGATTGAGAAAGAATCTATCAGCAGGCATGGGTGCTCACTGTTGCCAGGATGTCAGAATTGCCATCTCAGGTATACCTTCTGCCCAGATGTTCTTGGAGTGGATAGCAGTTGGAATTCACATGTGGCATTGGTATAGTCTTTAGTCCAAAATCTCTTGGCTTCTCATGTTAGCAGGTGAATTTGGTTGGTAGTAATTGTAGCCACAGTTTAATTTTTTTAAATATTTATTTATGTATGTATTTATTTATGATTGTGTCGGGTCTTAGTTGCGGTGTGCAAGCGCTCATCGAGGTGTGCGGGCTTATCTCTAGCTGTGGTGCTTGGGCTTCGTTGCCCTGCAGCCTGTGGGATTTTCCCCGACCAGGGATTGAACCTGCGTCCCCTGCACTGGAAGGTGGATTCTTAACCACTGGACCACCAGGGAAGTTACCACAGTTTCATTTTTGTGCTAAAGGGGCATGAATGGCTGTGAAAAATGAAGCTCTGTGGCCCGTGAGAGAAAATCTGTGATTGTGCAGTTCGGGTGCAGCTGAATTTCAGTTACCAGAAGTATCTAGTATATAAACAGGCCACTTATGCAAATGTAAATAATAAAAATCAAACAAGGAGAGAATCTTTGACTGGTCACCATGGAGGTCAGTGCTGGGTTGTATTTCTGGGTTTACAATCAAGAGATATATATAGTCTCAGCTGGCTATAAAACTGCAGTTGATGGAGCAGTAATTAGGTATGAGTTCTCCTTTCTGTCTCCTTCAGGTCAAAGTGCCATTAAATTATTTGATAATTGTACTCCCTCTCCCTTCCCTCTCTGTGTCGTTTTCCTAATTTCACTGCCGTTCTTTTTCTGCTTCTCGAAGGTCTCCTGTGCTGTTGAGAATGTTAACAGGATTGCCCGGTTGATAGGAACTTGTTTCCCAATGGTTTCAAAGGGGTTGCATCCCAAAGCTGAGGTGGTTTTTAGAGACGGCTCATCTGTTAACCATACTCTCTCTTCGCCACCCATGAGAAAGGATGTCAGACTATTCCTTGGCTCTATTCCAAGTGTGTCAACAACCAAGTGCTTTCCAGTTCACCAAGGGCAGAGTAATCTTGAGTAAACATGGCCGTTGGAAAAGAGCAAATATTGGTCTTGGCAGTTGTAGTCTCTCGAGTGTCTGGTCCCGCTCGTGTTAGTGGACAAAAGAAGAAGGGCTACAGCAGAGGACATGGCATCAGATAGCGCATCTGGCTGAAGGACAGTGGTAGAAATATGTAAACACAGGACTTGCAGAAGATAGTAGCATTCTCCTGCCCTCCCTCCCTCCCTCCCTCCCTCCCTGAACATGTCTGAATCTTCCTTTCACTTTTCATTTTACTTGTTTCAGCCTGGACTTCTTAACTTGAGCCCATTGATATTTAGGCCAGATAATTCTTTGTCATGTGGAGTGGTCCTATACACGGGAGCATGCTGGGCAATGTCCTTGGCCTCCACCCATCAAACGCTGGTAGCAGCTCTCACTAGTTCATTGTGGCAGCTAAAAGTGTCCAATCCAAACAATGCCAAATGTCCCATTACCTGAGGAAGGGGGGGCAAAATCACCCAAGGCTGAGAAACACCAGCTTAAGCCAATCCTTTGCAAAGTGACAACACAAAAAGAGGCTTTCCAGGTGACGCTAGTGGTAAAGAATCTGCTTGCCAGTGCAGAAGACACAAGAGACGCAGGTTCAACCCCTGGATAGGGTCCTGAATTTGATGGTGGAAAGGATAAGGGTATGTGTGTGCTGGGTACGGAAGAGTGGTGGTTCAATTCCTCAACCTCGACTCCTGTTTCTTGCGAGTCCTCTTTCAACCTAGTCGTGCTCAGTCTGGTCATGATGTGGGTCTCACACAAGTGAGGCCAGTAGGCCATTGATCAAATCGACGTTATCGGCTGTTAGCTTTTAGAGCAGGCTTATTCCCTGACTTGTTGCCATTCCTCTGGTGGCTTTAAGATGGGGATGCCAGTCACATCGAGGATGCCTGACACTTGGCACTTTTCCATTGCTTGATTCCTCACCTGGGCAGCAAAGCATGACAGGAGTCTATTGCCTATCACGCCTGTGAATCAGTCAAACTTACTTCGTGTCATCGGAGGGGAAGGTGCCAAACTTTGATGTCAAGGTGACACATTGTTTGGGCAGATGTATTTCCTGGATCTTCTCAAGCGTGACTGCCTGTATGTACAGCTGGCTAGTTGTGCTTCCTTAGAAAACTTGCAGAAAAGACTGCATCCCTATGAAACTGTTGATCTGCCTCTAAAGCCAGAGGCATATTTATCATTTAAACATACTTTCAGAATTTTGAGTGTGTTGCAGTATTGTTATCAAATTAACACAGTTAGGTTACAAACAATGTGCTGTGCCTTCATGTAGTACCTCTCATTTATTTGTTTTTGTTTTTTAATTGGAAATTGGAAACATCTACAGAAGCAGAGAGCACAGTAGGAGCTCCACTGTACCCATCCCCCCCTTCAGTGCTTATTAATTACAGTTCGTTTTGTTTCATCAAGATCTCCTTCTCCACTCACTTGATTAGTTTAAATCCTCAACATTGCATTTCATCTCTATATATATTTCAGTATGTAACTCTAAAAGATTGAAGCTTTTTTTTTTCCTAAACATAATTATCTTCTCTAAAAATAAACGAATCAATGTTACACCTAAAAGTGCCTTTGTACTAAATATCTGTTGCCTTTGGTTGATATGTTTCCTCCGTCCCTTTTGCTCTGCTCTGGGCTCTTCTTCATCTAATTATGATATTCAAGGGCAGATCAGGTATTGGACACCATCTTTCATTCTCTTTGTTTCCAGTGTATTGATACCTGAAGGCGTTAGAGGCCTAGTGCCTGGCCTAGCAGTAACATAGTAGGTACCTGCTTGTCTTCAAAGTCTGTGAGTTCTTCTTTTCAGGTTCTCTGGCTTGACATGGGGCACAGTCATTTTCTCAAGGAAGACACTCAGCTGGCAGGTACCTTAAATTGCTTTGTAGCTTCTCCTCAGCACACATGTGCTCTTGCGTGGGCCTGTAAGCCTCCCCTCTCCTCCCCTACAGTTAAATGAAGCCTTTCAATCTACTCACTGCCAAAATTTTTTTTTTAAGTTTTAATTTATTTATGGGGCTGCCCTGGGTCTTTGTTGCTTTGCTTGGGCTTTCAAGCAGAAGTTGCAAGCAGGGGCCACTCTAGCTGTGGGGTGCAGGCCTATTGTGGTAGCTTCTCGTGTCGCAGAGCACACGCTCTAGAGTACCAGCTCAGTAGTTGTGGCAGATGGGCTTAGTTGCTCCGTGGCATGCGGGATCTTCCCAGACCAGGGATCGAACCTGTGTCCCCTGCATTAGCAGGCGGATTCTCAGCTACAGGACCACGATGGAAGTCCTCTGCCAAACTTTTCTATGCCAGAATGTGTGGCAACAGCCAGAGAGCTGGAAGTCCCTGAGAGTGCAGTACCTAGTGACCGAGCAGTTTCTGTGGTGACAGAGCTGAGCCTGGAGTGCTGCCTGCTGACACTTTGATTCCAGGCTCTTTTGCAGCCCCTGCCTTTCCTTAGTCCCTGTTGCCCTGGCAGGACGTTCCCAGGACCCCGGGATCTGGAGGAGGGGTCGACTCCCTGCTGCCGCCGCCCAGCTGCCCTTCCTGCAAGTCCACCACCTCTTGCTACCATTGGCCCTCCTTGCCCAGGGGCTCCTTCCCCACCATGTGCTGTCCCTGGGGCTCAGTGCCAGGCATCCCCCAGGAGCTAATCCCCCACGCGTGGGCCTTCACACCTTCCCAGGCTCCTGCATAGTTGGCAGCTCCGGCCCCCACTGCAGGTGTGCCCTTTAACAACCCAGCTGACCCTTGACTGGCTCTCTGCCAAGGCCTTTCCTTCCAGTTTCCATAGCCACATCCTAAGGCAGGTGTTGGTTTACCAGGAATAGCAGCTCTCTTGAGAGTTTCTTTGCACCCTGGTGACACCGTGAATCTCTGCTCTCTGACCTCACTGAAACCTCTCTATGGAAACTCCTCCTTTCCTCCCACTCGATTAGAATCCCCTGCTCACACTTCCTCCTTGACTGGGGCCCTGAGCTTGGACCCCCATGCCCTTGCCCTGGGGCTTGGAGAATGAAGGCTTCCTCTGGGGAAGCCGCTTGAGGCTGGTGCCTGCACACACTGGGATCCTTCCCACATGGTGTCCTTTTAGGAGCCCCTGGTCCACACATACTCAGATTCCTCTGGGAAGCATGCACACTTCTCACCTTGCTTGAGTCCCCTTACTCCAGCTCCTCCTTGGCACTCACTTTTCATAGAGAACACCCCTCCCATCCCACATAGAGAACAGAGCTCCCTGAGGTGCCCCCTGACCCACTTCCCTCCCCTCCTGGCCAGTGTCCAGTGTGAGGAAAGAGCTCTGGGGCAGAAGCAGCTTCCTTTGCCCTCCCCCCCCACCCCCCATAATTCCCTTTCTCCAGGAGTCTCCCTCCTCCTCTGGGCTGTGGCTTCTTTCCTTCTATCTACAAATTCAAATCCCTGAGTTTTTTAGCATCATAACCCAGCATCCGCATAATCCTGAGGGATATGCATTATTAACCCTTTTTACAGATGAGGATACTGAGGCTTAGAGGGGAAGTAATTGGCTGGGCATGAACAGCTGATGACTGCTGGCCATGGGGTGGGTGTCTGGATGCTGACTCCTTGCTCAGCCCTTGACCTTGGGTCACAGACATGGGGAGGACTCAGCCTTCTTAGTAGCCTCTCTGTGGGATGACCCAGTGCTTAGGAAACGGAGTCTGAGGTTGATTGTAATTGAAGTGACAATCAGTGCGAGTCATCTGATGCTTAAGCTGCTTAACTCTCTGCTCCTTGATATTTTGGGTACCATCTGTCTTGTCGTCTCAATTGTGAATTCTTCAGAGGCTGCCTCTTCAGTTTTTTGTCCCTCAGAACCTTTTGTATGTGGTTGATGCTTACTAATGAGCTCCTTACTCACCTAAAACTTTTTGGCTTTTAACTTCAACCTAGAAGGCTTTTTGAAAACACCATTACTTGATTTCCGTGCATGTTTAATGAACACTTGACATTTTTGTTCAGTTGAGTTGTAATCATTCCACATATGAACTTTAGTTTGTTTATAATTTAATAGTCAATCAGGACCCATCACTTGCATATCATATCACAAAGTGATTTGTAATCCATGGGATTTTATTTTATTTTTTAAATATATAAATATTGTTAAAATGCAAACTAAGCTTTAAAATATATAAAGGTATAATTTATATGTTATAAAATGTGACTTTTTCTGAGTCACAAAAATTTAAATAACAGGCCGTGAACTGAAAAGGCTCAGAGTGAGAGACAAGGAAAAATACTACAAATACATATAGTGACTTTTAGACTAACAAAAGCAAAACTACTATTCTAAATGCTTCCAGATAGAAATAGCAGATCTTTTACAAAGAAAGGAGCTTGCCATTAGACTTTTCTATTTGCAGAAACACAGCTGAAAAATAAATTTTTAAATGTGAAAAGAACTTTAAACCCCTAATTTTCCTATCTAGCACAATATCATTTAAATGTTAAAGTGAAAAACAATACAAGGGCAAAATAAAAATAAGTTCAGGTATATGCCCTCAAAAATGTACCACCAAAAGCTAGCATTGGAAATATTTTTGCTGTAAGTATTCAAGTAAAAGAGAAATAATCCCAGAGTGTTGCAAGAGAGGTAGAAATTAGGGCTTATCAATACCTTAGTAAACTGACTGTTGTTTCAAAACTAAGATCAAAGAACAGGAAAAAAGAACCTCAACACTGTGATAGGATTGGAGAATAATTGGGAAAATAGAAGGCCAAACACCGAAAAATTGATGCTTTCGAATTATGGTGCTGGAGAAGACTCTTGAGAGTTCCTTGGACAACAAGGAGATCAAACCAGTCAATCTGAAAGGAAATCAACCCTGAATACTTACTGGAAGGACTGATGTTGAAGCTGAAGCTCCAATACTTTGACCACCTGATGCAAAGAGCCGCCTCACTGCAAAAGACACTGATGCTGGGAAAGGTGGAAAGCAGAAGGAGAAGAGGGTGACAGAGGATGAGAAGGTTGAATGGCATCACTTATTCAATGGACATAAACTTGGGCAGTCTCCAGGAGATGGTGAGGGAGGCCTGGCATGCTGCAATCCACGGGATCACAAAGACTTGAACTCTGCGCTTTCACTGATTGGGTTTGATTCCTGGCTGGGGAAGTAAGATTCTGTAATCTGCATGGTATAGCCAAAAAAAGAAGCTATAACTGAAGAAAAATGGCACTGTATTGTAGAGGTAGAAATATTACATGTTGTTCCAGGAAGAAGGACCCCTTCCGGGGCCTGAAACTGGACTCTTGTCTAACACTTGGAAATAAATTGTCCGAGGAGACACATGTGCTGACAAAGCATGAGATTTTATTGGGAAAGGGCACCCAGGTGGAGAGCAGTAGGATAAGGGAACCCAGGAGAACAATTTTGCCATGTGGCTCATAGTTTCAGGTTTTATGGAGATGGGATTAGTTTCCGGGTTGTCTTTAGCCAATCATTCTGACTCAGAGTCCTTCCTGGTGGTGCACGCTTTGTTCAGCCAAGATGGATGATTCTGGGAGGTCAGGTCAGACATGTGGTGTCTCCTTTTGATCTTTCCTGAACTCTTCTGGTTGATGGTGGCTTATTAGTTCCGTGTTCCTTACCAGGACCTCCTGTCCTAAAACAACTCACACAAATAGTTACTGTGGTGCCTGGCTGGGATGGGTGGTTTCAATCAGTCAGCTTCCCCTGACAGTGTTATAGACCCTAATCCTAGCTGTGTCTTGGACATAGTTCTGCCTGACTCACCCTCTTGTAAGTGGTGGTTTTTCCTTCCTAAAAATGTAGTTTCTGCTCCCTTTCCCCTTTATTACCTGATGCCTCCCAAGTGCTACACATGAAGAATGAGATGATCAGAAAATGAAGGATTCTCGTGGGTTGGTTTAGATTAGTGTTTCTGAAAGGAACCATCAGTAATTTAATTTATAATTTGTTTTGGGCTGGCCTACTTTTGTGTGTCAATAAAAAATACAATAAAGATGAAATATTTAAAACAGACATAAACTATAAGCACTTTTATTTTTATTACATTCAACCAACATAAATACTTTGTCAAATTACTATAAAACTTTCCAAATGTTTACTCTCAATTTCTGTACTTGCGTTATTGCAGACCAGTCATAAACTAGTTGTGGGCAGACCACCCTGTGGATAGTGCTGGGCTTGACAGTGGAGGTTTAACTTCGTTCATCAATTTCCATGGAGTCCAATTTTTTTTGTTAAACTTTTTTGAAATTGCTCCAACTTATTCTGATCTCTGCTGATAACAAAGAAACACAGCTAGAAAGAGCTGTAAAGTCTACTGACCTTCAGAGATCAGGTAGAATGTTTGACTTAAAAAAAAAAAAAATCACTGTTCAACCCTATGTTTAATCAGATGTTCATTATTTCATCCATTGAAAACCAGTAGAAGGCAGGTAAGTGGCTTTCCTCCTGCTCATTTATGGAGTATACCCAGCTCTCCTTTGTCTTATAGTAGAAATGTGAGTTTGAGTATTTTCTCAGCTGCATACAGTGAAATTCTAATACTCAAGGTCATAACAGCCAGAAGAAATGTTATATTCTGATTGTGAGATAAAAAATAGGGATTGGGAATTGCTTTTTAAATAGCACAGCCTTTAAATGTTTTGACTTGAAGTCTGATGGGGTCTATCTGGTGATTACGTGATATTTTATGCTCAAGGTAGTGATGATTGTCTTACTGGAACACTTAAATATTTAAATGTTAATGGGAATTGGCAAGAACCATTAGGGGAAGTATACAAAATAATTTGAAAGAGAAGTCCAAGTAAATCAATTCTAGCTTTAGGCTTGTATTCAAATAACACCAGTTATGGTGGGTTAACATGAAACTTATTTTTGCTGTTGTGAAAAGGAATTAGAATCTAGTGAAGTGCTGTACTAGAAATATTGTACAATGCATGTAATTTTAAATTCTCCATTAGCCACACTGAAAAAGGTGAAATTAATTTTAATGTTTTATTTCACCGAGTACATATGAAGTGTTAACATTTCAAAATGTAATATGGAATTTACTTGTTTATTTTCAAAAGCGTCTTTGCTATAGTTGTTTTTTTTTTTTAATGCTATCCATAGGTAATCCACATCATTCTTTAATATGTATTTATTTATTTGGCTGTGCCGGGTCTTAGTTATGACATGTGGGCTCTTATTTGTGGCATGCAGGATCTAGTTCCCTGACCAGGGATTTAAGTTGGGCCCCTTCCACTGGGAACACAGAGTCTTAGCCACTGGACCACCAGGGTAGTCCCAGTACAAAATGTATCAGTGAGGTATTTTATAGTCTGTTTTACTAAATCTTCAAAATTGGTAGACTTTATACACATTGCGCCTCTTGATTTGGATTAGCCACCAGTCAAGGGCTGATTAGCCACGAATGACTAGTAGTCGTGTTACTGGGTAAGGTAGATTGAGAACCGAAGTCCACAGAGAGGTAGATAATTGGCACAATTATGTGAGTAGTTTTATATTTGAATTTGGATTCGGTCCAAAAGAATTTCAAGAGAACTCATAGTTACCTTAGAGGGGATAGTAGGGGAATCTGGGGAGTCACCCCTCCTCCCCAAAGGCATCTGGCTATTTGTATCAGTGATTTTTAGCAGGTCATTTCTGTGGACTAGCTGCTCAGTCTCACCCAGGGGCAGGGGGGGAACTCAAGAATTGCTTTTGCTTATTCCATAAGGGCAGAGGCCAGGGGAAAGAGTCAAGCAGAACACTGCTTTATAGTTTCTGTTTTTTATTTGAGAGATTTAATTAATATATATATATAAGGAATTTTTTTTTTTTTAATGCAAGGTTATTATGTAGGAAACTTGTTCCTAGAAGAGACTTTGCTATTTAAATAGTGTATACTTGCTAATTCTGTTTTTGGCAAAGAGTAGGTAGAGACTCGGAGAAGGCAATGGCACCCTACTCCAGTACTCTCGCCTGGAAAATCCCATGGACGGAGGAGCCTGGAAGCCTGCAGTCCATGGGGTCACTGAAGGTCAGACATGACTGAGCGACTTCACTTTCACTTTTCACTTTCATGCATTGGAGAAGGAAATGGCAACCCACTCCAGTGTTCTCGCCTGGAGAATCCCATGGATGGGGGAGCCTGGTGGGCCGCCGTCTGTGGGGTCGCACAGAGTCGGACATGACTGAAGTGACTTAGCAGCAGGAAATGGCAACCCACTCCAGTGTTCTTGCCTGGAGAATCCCAGGGACAGGGGAGCCTGGTGGGCTGCCATCCATGGGGTTGCACAGAGTTGGACATGACTAAAGCGACTTAGCAGCAGCAGCAGCAGCAGCAGCAGCGGAGACTAGGTTACTCTGGGTAGTGAAGCTGGTGCTGGGAATGACAAAGAAACATAGAAAAGGGGAAGTTCTAGCTGTGCCCAAGCAGGTGAACTGTGAGCATCAGAGCCCTCCTGTTCTGATTTCCTCCTTGGGAACAGAGGCCTACAGGGAGGGGCCGTGTGACTGTCCTGCCCACAGTCACCCAGATAGCTCCTGTGCTGCCGGGAATCAGAACTCAGGTCTGCTGGGTCTGTCTTGAGTCATCTGTGTCTTAAAGTATGCAACAGGGACAGAGAAGATGAGATGGCAATAACATTATTGGATAAGAATTTGTCTTTTTTCTAAGTGAAAGTGGCTTCTTTTTGTGCATTTCTCAGATTTAAAAATTGTAGTTTTAGAAAATAGTTATATTGAAGCGGGATAATAGCTGGTATTGCTTCAAAATAATCTCCAGTGGAGATTTGCACAAGGAAATAAGAGGGAGTTTGGACAAAATGAGAGTGACTATGAGTTGATAATTGTTGGAGCTGAGTGAAAAGGAGTTTTGTTGTTGTTATTCAGTTGCTAATTCACGTCTGACTCTTTGCAACTCCATGAACTTCCCTGTCCTTCACTACCTCTCGGAGTTTGCTCAGACTCATGTCCATTGAGTCAGGGATGCCATCCAACCATCTCATCCTCTGTCGCTGTCTTCTCTTGCCTCAATCTTTTGCTGCATCAAGGTCTTTTCCATTGAGTTGGCTCTTGGCATCAGGTAACCAAAGTATTGGAGCTTCAGCATTAGTCCTTCCAATGAATATTCAGGGTTGGTTTCCTTTAGGATTGAGGGTTTGGTCCGCTTGCTGTTCAAGAGGCTCTCAAGTCTTCTCCAGCACCACAGGTCAAAAGCGTCAATTCTTCAGCCATTGCTCAGCCTTTTTTATGTATGGTGTGACTCTTACATCCATACATGACTACTGATGACTACTTAGGAATTCATTATTCTCTTTATTAGCTATTTGAAATTGTTAATAGAAAGCTTTAGGTATTTAAATGGTACATGAAGTTGTAAAAAAAACAAAAGCTCTGAAATCCATTATCCAACAGTAAGTGCCATTAGCTTGAAAATCATCTATTGAACATTCCTTTATGTGAAGATGCCTTGAAGAAATACAGGAAAGATGTGAGTCTTGATTGCTCTTACAGACATTTTATTCCAGTTCCAGAGCCCAGAGATAACACTTTCAGAGAAAAAGTCAGTGTTGGTTACAGGTGTTTTTTACCCCAGGCCTTATGCTTATGTGGCCCTTAGGTTGGCTTGTGAAGGAGGTCCTCCTCCTGCCTTTTATAGAGGAGTGGAGTGAAGCTCGGAGGACCCACACTGCTCTGGGCACTCAACATGGGTGTAAGGGAACCAGGATGCCACTGGTTGTGGGTGACTGGGCACCAGGCTTTGTGTTGGGCAGTTGGGCACCTTACCTGTTGGAATAGCTGGACACCTTATCTATTGGAATTATAGAATCTTGTGGAACCAGAATTGGAAGGAATACAATATGATATAATGAATGGCCAAATTATGCGAGAATCTACCAAGACCCGTGAAAACAGAGAGAACAGCAAGAGTATGGGAAACCACATGGAAGGAAGGCTCCTGGGAAAAGGAGGAACTTGGAATGACAGGTCAGGGAAAGAAGGAAGACACATATGGCTCAGGAGGATTGACATTCGAAATGTGGTAACAAGAAGAGGAAATTTCAGTGGCAAAAGAACTATTTCTTGTGGAGTATTTTGGTTTTGAATGAAATGTACCAAAATGAATATATATAGGAGAACCATTGGCCAGTGGAACAAAGATCAGAGGGATTCAGCCTTTTGGAAAATGTATCAGGTGGTCATTCATGAAGACCAGATTGCACATAGTAAGAGATATGAGGGCAGCAAAATTACCTTTGAATGATGAATTATGAGGGATACAATAGCTACTTGTAAGTGATGACAAGTTCTTATTTATTTAAAAAAATAGTGTCCCTGATTTCACATTATGTATACCTGAGTAGCTAATTTGTTCTTGATTAGCCAAGCCATCCTCCCCAAAGGCCCCGTGTTCTTGTCTGTAACGCCTATTTTAAGTTGCCCAGAAGCTAATGAATTTCCACAATGTACCTTGATTCTTCCTGTTGCTTTTATGGTACTCACAACTCCTGGGCAGCCAGGTTTTGAGGGCTGGAAGAACAAGTGTTTAAAAGAATTCATAGAAGTTTAATATTTCTCCTCTATGGGAAGGCCACCCCTTTCCCTAGCCCTGGGATATTCCATTGTTGTTGATGGAAATTCAGATAGTGTACCACTTGACAAAGTAGTATTCTCTCTGTGTGTTCTTCAGTTGAGTGATTTCAGTACAGAAGAAGAAGTTCTTGAGGAGCTAGTACAGAGGAGTAGCCCACAAGTTAAAGATGGAGGTGGCAGTGAGAATAAACGTGGGGGAGGAGGCTTTCTCAGGGTCACTTCTAGCAGGTTGAATCTCCACATGGGACAGCCCAAGTTCAGCCTCACTGCTCTGGGTGCAAGTGCTATCCAGTTGGCCAGAAGGGCCCAGGTCCTCCACCACTGCTTCTGCAGGCCAAGCCCACTTTGTCTCACTCTGAGCCTCTCCCCAGGCTCTGCCATAGGAGTTTCCCTGGCGTCAGTGCCGGGCAAGGGAGGGGCGTCCATGACATCACACCTCACCCTTTTCTTCTTGCTCATTTTATTTCTACTGTCGTAGACTTTATTTTTTGAGTACTTTTTGGTTCATAGCAAGATTGGCCAAAAAGTGAGCACAGTTCCTACACGCCCACTCTCCACACACATGCATAGCCCACCCCCACCACCCCTCCCCACCCCAGTATCAACATTCCTTCCCAGAGGGTATGTTTGTTACAACTGATGGACCTCCAATGACAAATCATAACCACCCAAGGTTCATTCTTGGCATTAGGGTCCACTCTTGCTGTTGTATGCTCTATCAGCTTTGACAAATGTATATTGAGTTGTATCCACCACAATAGCTTGACATAGAATAGTTTCACTGCCCTAAACGTCCTCTGTACTCTGCCCATTCATCCCTTCTGAGCCCCCAGCCTCTGGGCACTGCTGAGCTTTTTACTGTCTCCACAGTGTGGCCTTTTCTGTTGTTGAATGCCGTTTGGTTGGAATCGTGCAGTATATAGCCTTTTTAGACTGGCTTCTCACTTATGATACACATTTAATATTCCTCGCTGTCATTTCACAACTTGAGAGCTCACTTCTTTTTAGTGTTGAACAGTATTCCACTGTACAGGTGAACCTTTCTGTTCACCTGTAGTCTCCCACCTTGCCTTCCTAAAAGAAACGCTCTGCTGGTTGATCACTAACACTTGCGTCTCCATGTGCGTCAGTGAAAGGTTGTTGCTGAACCACGCAAAGACACCGGGATTCTTGGCCTCTGGAGGAGAAGAATTCAGTCCGGGGCCAGAGACGAGGCTTGATCGCTCAGAGCTTTTATGTAATAAAGTTTTATTAAAGTATAAAGGAGATAGAGAAAGCTTCTGCCATAGGCATCAGAAGGGGCAGAAAGAGTACCCCCTTGCTAGTGTTAGCAATGGAATTATATACTCTCTAGTTATTACAGTGAATCAAAAGAATGTCTGGAGGTTGTAAAGACCTCACTAGACCTACTCCCATAATTTACATTTTAAGATAACAGGATTAGCCAGAAGGTTTTTTCCAGAGACTGTCCTCAAGCAGTGCAGGGGGGCGCGCCGCAAAAACAGAGAGGCCGTGGAGCTTCCCTCAGCAAGGCTGAGGGGTCCCGAAGAGAGGTGAGCCTGCTGTCCGCCAACCCAGCCCCTCTGCGAGCGAGAGACAATCAGAGGCGATGGGTTCTGTTTGAGCAGTTCCTCTTTATTGTCGTAAGCCCTTGGTTTATAAAGGCAAGCAGGGCGGTTTTTGCGAGGGACTTTCCATAGTTCTACCAATCAAGTTAAAGGTCAGATTACCATGTTCTTACACCATGACAGGGGTCTATGGTGATCACGCGTTGTCCACGAGCACGGAAATCAAGAGGGCCAATCAAAAATTTTGACAAACAATATAGACCACGCCTTCACTCCTTCCTGCAGGCACCATCTTAGCTTCTAACGCAATGCATGTGTTTTCTTTAAGCCCAAGCTTAGCATGTTACTCTTAGGCCCATAGAGGTTTCTCCACTTGGGGCCCCACAAAGCAGGATACATTATTGCGATTCCAGGGTTGCAAAGAGTCGGACACCACTGAGCGACTGAACTGAACTGAAGGAATGTCGAGGGGAAAAAAAGTTTGTCGTTTCTTCCTCCTTGAGAATTCCAGACCCCTCTCTCCTTGGGGACCCCTAGACTTCTTATCAACCTGCCTAGGAAATGACTCTCTCATCAGGTTGCGCTATGGGTCCCTGTGTGACTCTGCTCTCCCACAGGGTCCAAGCTGGAGTGAGCTAACAGACGTTCTTTAGGAGTTAGGATAATAGCTTAGAGGGGGACATCTGATACCATCCTCTAATCATTAAATCTCAAAGCCTTTCTTTGCTTTAAGATGGGGGGAAAAGTATAGTTATGAAAAGGTGTAGTTCCCTTATTGACAGCAGGCCAAACAGGAGAGACGCTTACTCGAAGACACTTAGGTTTGTGGCAGGAGAGTGAGTCATCAACCAAAACCCCTGGGACTAAAAAAGGAAAGCGGGGTGGCAGGAGTCAGGGTTTGTTAACTGGAAGTTTGGCCTTGAAGAAGCAGGAAGGAGGTTCATGGAATGAGGCGTCCCTTGTCTTCAGTGTGTGTGTGCATATACGCATATACACACACGCCCCTGAGCCCATCCTGACCCTGCTGCTGTAGTAGTCCAGTCTCTTAAAGTTTCCTATTCTCGTCCCTGGTGTCTCGAAGTTATTAATCATACTACACACGCTCATTCATTCTTCAGATACCTACCGAGCACATAATGGGTGTTAGGAACAGTGCTGTCAGCTGAGGCGGGAGCTCTCGGGGAAGTCATAGCTCCTGTCCTCTGGCAGCTCACTGTCTTGTGTGGACTACAGACACTTGAATAGATTATTTGAACCTGACATGGTAAATGTAGAAACAAAGATGTGGTCCACGAAGTCTCCCTGAAGTAGGTGGAACTCGATGGGGTGCTGGGTGAGCAGGGGTGTGAGGAGGCCACTTGACGCATGGAAGCTGGGAGGGCAGAGGGCACCGCAGAGAAGCAGTACAGAGAGTGCAGGGTTCCAGGTGGAGTGTGGGCTCGCTGGTGCTGAGGCACTGACTGCCAGGCCAGATGAGGTGGGGGTGCAGAAAGGGGCCCCGGAGATCCGCGCAGTTGGGAAGCTGAGGATAGACTCAAATGGCTTTCTTAGATGGTTTACTCTGGGCTGGAGAAGGGCTGGCATGCTGGGGGCACAGGGCAGGGCTGCTGCAAGAGATGGGACTATAATCCAGCAATCCCACTCTTGGGTATATACCCACAGAAAACCAGAATTCCAAAAGATACATGCACTCCAGTGCTCACTGTAGCACTGTTTACAGTAGCCAGGCCATGGAAGCAACCTAAATGTCCGTCAACAGAGGAATGGACAAGGAAGATGTGGTCCACATACACAACGGAATATTGCTCAGCCATAAAAGGAATGAAATTGTTCCATTTGCAGAGACATGAATGGACCTAGAGACTGCCACACAGAGTGAAATGAGTCAGAAAGAGAAAAACAGATATCATATGTTAATGCATATATGTGGAATCTAGAAAAAATGGCATAATCTTATTTGCAAAGCAGAAATAGAGATACATGTAGAGAACAAGTGTATGGATAACAAGGTGGAAATGGGAGGGTGGAATGAATTAGATTAGGGTATGCATATATATATATATATATATATATATACCATTGATACTATGTATGAAACAGAGAATTATTGAGAACCTTCTGCATATAGCACTGAGAACTCTATATTTAGTGCTCTGGGGTGACCTAAATGAGAAGGAAATTCAAAAAAGAGGGGAGATATGTAAACATATATAGTTGATTCACCTTGCTGTACAGTAGAAACTAATGCAACATTGTAAAGCCATGATATTAATTTTAAAAAAGTAAAAAAAGAAAAAAGGGACTATAGCCTAACCAAAAGTTGAAAATTGCCAAATAGAAACACACTGGCATTAATAGTTTTGTCAGAGGAATGGGCGTGGGAAAGGTCTAGTCAATTTTTTGAATGACCAAGGAAGAGCTAAAACAATTTTTTCCTGCTCTTTCCTCCTCATCCCCTTAAAGAAAAAAAAAAAAAAACTTGTTAAAAAATTTTAATGCATTATCCTATTTTGTTACAGTTAATTGAGTTTAGCAAAAACTTTTAAAATTTATTTTTTTGAATGTGTTGCAAGGGTTATTGTATACATTAAGTTCAGAATATTGAAATTCTTTCTAATCCAAAAGTCAAAGGAAAAATATCCTTTATTTTAGAGGGGTGGTTTTGTGGGAGGGAATTACAAAGGATGGGAGATATTAGTAGGAATGAAACAGGCAAAGCAAACTACTTTTGAGGAAAGAAATAGGAAATTGTTTTACAGTAAGAATTTCAAAATCAATTTAAAGCTGTAGAGCATATATTTTGGCCAGTTCATAAATGAATTGATACACTTATGTAAGTTTATTTATTCTGTACTTTATTCATATAGCAGATAAGGAAATGGCCACCCACTCCAGTATTCTTGCTTGGAGAATTTTATGGACGGTGAAGCCTGGAGGCTATAGTCCATGGGATTGCAGAGTCTGACACTACTGAGTGACTAACACTTATTCATAATAGTCAAATATTTGTGGAACATCCTTGTACCTGCTATTCTAGGTCTGGAGGAATAGCCCTATACCAAGAGGAGTCCCTGTTCTTGTGAAAGCTTACATTCTACCTCATGTTACTATTTTAGTTTTACTTATATATAAACGAGAGATGGAAAACAGTGTATTATAGTGTGACAGGGAATTCAGGGCATTTCTCAAGTTGTCCAGCTGTGAAAAGCATCTAAAGACTGAAGGAGGTAAAGCAGTGTAATTAGAGCACTTCTCTAACCCTCCTAGTAAACAGAAGCTTCACAGTACTTAGCATTAATATTGTTTGCACTGTGACCTGATCTTTAGGGGCATGGTGCTGGGTCATGTCATTGCGTGTGTCGTGGGGCAGAGTGAGCCTTCAATAGTCATTTGCATAAAAGAACTAATTATAACATTATTTTCCAAACTGTTGACCTGGACATGTGTACCAAGATGCAGACCACGAAAGGTAAAGGAATCTGTATATAGATAAGGTTGGGGCCTCTTATTTATATCCACATTAGCACGTTGAACTGTCCAAAATGTTCTGCTTTAAAGGAACTCCTTGATTTAAACCAGCATTTCACACATATATATTGAGAATCTTGTTTCACTCATAACACCTCTTACTTCCTGGTTTGCTGGAAGAGGCATCTAGAGGGACTTTTGGAGCCTTTCTTTCTGCCTGTAGAGATCAAGGTCACGTATCATTCCTTACTTCTGAGGGCCATGAGCATTGACACTTGGAGCTTGGCTTCACCGAGGGAGGAATGAATTAGATTAGGATATGCATATATAGATTGACCCCTGGACCCAGTCTCTAGCTGGAAAGTCAGCCAAGGAAAGCCATGAAAAGAGAATTGTCATTTCCCTTGGAGTCAGATACCTTCTGACACAGTAGAGCTGGACTCTAATTATTGAACTGTGCTTTCAAAGAAAATGTTCTCAAGGTTTCAGAGGAGAAAAAAATAATCCTTGGCAAGGGGTAGAATTGGAGGAAGTTGGGAAGTTGGAAGAATTTTGTTTTCACAGTCTGTCCTCTTTTCTCTCTTTGGCTCTTCCTGTCTTTATTTTATGGCTACTGAAACATCACAGTTGGTCTCTTTCTTCTTGGATTTTGTTTTTGAGCAATTAGTAATAAATGTGTCAAATGTTAGTGGTAACTTCAAGCTAAGAGTAGTATATTCTGCCCATATTTGGCTAAAATCTAGTGGCCCTCCTGCCCCTTTGCTTGGTCTTGCCTTATAAAAGCCCTTTTGTAACTTTGGGCACCAAAAACACTTGGGATGTTGCCCATACAGGCCTATCTTCTTATTTTTATGCTCGTGTAGATGGTACCAGGGTAAAGTTTGAGTGTCATGTTGCCCTGTTTTCCATCTTTGGTTGGAATATTAGGACAGATGTGTTCTTGGCTCCTTTGGGTCAGCCGTATACGTTGTGTAGGCTCTTCATGGCTTAAAACCCCCTTCAACTTGGCCCTGCATTCCTTGTGGGGATTTTGCCAAGTGAGATGTGGAAAACAAAGAGTCCATAAGACTCTCATGGTGAAAAAGTGCCTTATGTAGTCCCAGATTATTTAATATGCGCTTTGCTTCTTTACTGCTGTTCAGATGAATCATTTAAAGATGTACCTTTTACTCGATGCTTCCTGGGCTCCATGCACTGTGTTAGGAACTTCACCCATCCATTTTCATTTTATTTCTGCATCTGAAGTATCTAAGTATTCCTCTCTTTTCTCTGGTAATGCGTGACATGGGACTTGGAGAGTTATATCTAAGTTTCCACAAGGAAGTAGGAAGTGGTCCAAGATGTGCAAAAAACAAAACAAAACAGTTAGGTCCTTCTGTTGGCGACAAGCATTTTAGCCAGCAGCTTTTCTGCCTTTTCATCACGTCTATAAACACTTCTCAAAATACTCCAGAAAAGGTAGAACATGGGAGCTGCCAAGAGGTTTATCATATGATCCAGAGAAGGCTACTTAAAGGCAGCATTCCTTCAAACAACCGGCTCCTGATACCTTTAGAATAAATTTCTATTTAATTGGAAGGGTCTTATTCATATTGAAAATAAACATTTTGAATAGTTAAGTGTCCTATGTAGAGACATATTCTGTCCTAGGGTTCTCTAGGGACCTTAATAAACATTTTGAATAGTTAAGTGTCCTATGTAGAGACATATTCTGTCCTAGGGTTCTCTAGGGACCTTGCTCTGATCAGGCAGTGAGTTTCTGCCTGTGGGCAGTGCCCATCTCACTGACCACTGAGCTGGAGATCAAGCAAGGTCATGTTTGATTCTTGAACTTGCCTCATTGTTTTAGATGTATTACTGCCTTTAATCCTCACAACAGCCCTTTTCCTGGGCATTATTATTACAGGGGAAGAAACTGAGGTACACCAGGGCCAAATGACTAATTGTTGTTGTCATTCAGCCGCTCAGTCGTGTCCGACTCTGCGACCCCAGGGAACTGCATCATGCCAGGCTTCCCTGTCCTTCATTATTTCCCGGAGTTTGCTCATGTTCACAAAAGCATGTTCATTTAGTCAGTGATGCCATCCAACCATCCATCCTCTGTTGGCCTCTTCTCTTCTCCTCCTCGTCTCCTACCTTCAGGGTCTTTTCCAGTGAGTTGGCTCTTTGCATCAGGTGGCCAGAGTATTGAGTTTCAGCTTCAGTATCGATCCTCCCAATGAATATTCATGGTTGATTTCCTTTCGGATTGACTGGTTTAATCTCCTTCCTGTCCAAGGGACTCTCAAGAGTCTTCTCCAGCACCATGGTTTGAAAGCATCAATTCTTCGGCACTCAGCCTTCTTTATGGTCCAACTCTCACATCCATATATGACTACTGCAAAAACCATAGCTTTTACTATACGGACGTTTGTTGGCAAAGTGATGTCTCTGCTTTTTAATAGGTCTACTAAATGACAGAATCAGGATCAGTCACTGTAAATCACTGTGCTATTGCTCTTCCCCTAAATGCCATGTTCTGTCTCAAATCCTAATGCATCTCAGCCTCAAATATGGACTTACCTGGCTCCCCCATCTATCTACTTAGAAAGATGCCCCTGCCCTGGGTGGGGGTGCGGTCAGAACAGAGGCCAGCAGTGGGCACTGGGTGGCCTGCGGGTTTGTCTGAGTGATGCCCTGGAGGCGCAGATGTTTAGTTAAACATTCGATGGCTTGTCTTTGAAATTGGATAGTCCTTTTGCTACTTTCTACAGAAATTTTTTGGGGGATAGGACCCTTTGGGAGATTGAGGGGGATTAATTAGATTTGTATTTGACATCCAATACACCTCTGAAGGGATTTGTATATTTGTTGCTTTTTAGCCAGGTTTGTAATTACAGTCTTAGGAGAATTCTTGTATTATATGGAACTTCTGAACCTTTAAAGATAGGGCAATGAGAAGAGTAAATTTGTCTGCCAGAGATAAATTGAACATAATGGGCCCATTATGGGAATACATTTATGTATTTTATAGTCTAAATAGAAAGAAAAAAGGCTTTTCATATGTAAATATAACCCAATAAAAATAAATCTGCAAAGTGGTTAAAACATGATAATGGACACTATTTTAACCATAGAAATAGCCCATCTGGACAAATATGTCCCCTTTGTTTTTATTCTTTTTCAAATAGTCTTTTCATGGGTTCTCATGTTAGTCAGGAAAGAGCTCCTCTATCTCTTGAAGTATTGAATAGTATTTTTGCCTTTGTTATACTAACTTTGAGCTGCCTGCTTCAGTTCCTTTGGCTGCAGGTCATAAACAATACATGGCATTGTATACAACAAATCTTCATTCATGTGATTACAAGATTTACTGTTCTGTTTTCAAATGGAATGGATGATTGAGAAGGTGGAAAATCAAAAGCAGCACTATATTACATGGGGTTCCTTTGGTCACAGATAACAAACTCAAGCTAGCTTAAGTAAAAAAAAAAGAGAGAGAGAGATTTATAATAAGGATAGAGGTGTGTCTTAGGAACCTAAGGCAAGGATGAAGTGGCCCTCAGGAATGAACAGGAACCAGAGAGAAGGAAGGGACCTCTCTCATTAGTGTTCACAGCAAGCACATGTGTGACACAAACGTTGCAAGGAGGAGAGAGAAGGTGACGGAGGGAAAGTAGCAATCTGTGCAGTGTATTACTTTACACTCAAGCGTGACATTAAAAAACAGCTCTGCTGTGTTCTTTGGGAAAAAAGAAATTCATGCTCATTATATGAAATTCAAATAGTTATAAGAAAAGCAGGAATGCTTTAAAATTCAGATAGTCAGGCAATCATTACTGTTTTAATAAACGTCCTTCTAGCACGTATAAGGACATCTAGAAACACCGGCATGCACAAGCAGAAATGTAATCATACTTTGCATGGTAATTTACCTGTTTTATTTCTTAATTTTTATTTATTTATTTATGGCTGCACTGAGCCTTTGTTGCTGTGCACAGGCTTTCTCTATTTGCGGCGATCAAGGGCTCCTCTTCATTGCCGTGCGCAGGTCTCATCGCGGTGGCCTTTCCTGTTGTGGAGCATGGGCTCTAGGCACACAGGCTTCAGCAGTTGTAGCACACAGGCTTAGTTGTTCCACAGCGTGTGGGATCTTCCCCAGACCAGGGATCGAACATGTGTTCCCTGCATTGGCAGGCAGATTCTTATCAACTGTGCCACCAGGGAAGTCTTGCCTGTTTTATTCACTCCGAAGTGTATCATGGCTCTTTTCATACCAATAAATATCACCAATGAATACATGTTTACTTGACATCTCCTATTTGTAAACCTTTAGGATGCTTACTCCCTCTGCCTTCAGTGATGATAAACATATTATGTGTATCCATCTTTCTGCTTTCACAATAATCTGAGCAGATTCTTAGAGAAAGATTGCTAGATCAAAAGGTGTGCCAGTTTACATGCTGATATAATTGCCAAAGTGGCTACATCGTGAGCTGTGGCCATAACAACACCTCCTGTCAGTCTTGGACATCACCAATCTGAAGGATAAAAAGAGCTCGGTTTTCTGAAGTTGTATTTTCCCATTGTTAGTATAATTGAGTATCGCTTCAGGCATTTGTTATCGTTCACTGTTCTATTTCTTCTCATGGGAAGTTTATTAATTTGCTTCATCCATTTTGAGCTGAGGTATTAATTTCTTTATTGACTTTTTTAGAAGAGTTTTTTGGATACGGATCCTTTTTAAAGACTTTATTGAATTTGTTACAATACTGCTTCTGTTTTTATGTTTTGGTTGTTTAGCCTTTAGGCATGGGGGATCTTAGCTCCCCGGAAAGCGAAATCTTAACCACTCACTGGTCTGCCAGGGAAGTCCCTCCTTTAGCTCTTGTATGGGCACTCTTTCTACCCCCTTCTGATGTCTATGTCAGAAGCTTTCTCTGTCTCCTTTATGCTTTAATAAAACTTTATTACACAAAAGCTCTGAGCGATCAAGCCTCGTCTCTGGCTCCAGATTGAATTCTTCTCCTCCGGAGGCCAAGAATCCCGGCGTCTTTGCGTGATTCAGCAACAACCTTTCATCTTGGGACCTCGTCCGGGATTCTTCAGGACAAGGGAGCTAACAATTCCAGCCTCACTCCTTTGAACTGTATCCTGAAAAACTGGGATAGATTTGGTCCCCAGGGCTTAAAGAAGACACACCTGGTCTTCCTATGGGATACTGCATGGCCACGGACGGTATCCATTGGAGGATGGCGAACGGTGGCTGGATGGAGGGTCTCTTAAGTGTAATACTGTTTTACAATTAGACCGGTTCTGTAGAAAACAAGGGAAATGGGTAGAAGTAACTTATGTGTTGCCCTTTTTCTCTCTGCAAAATATGCCAGACTTACGATGTCCTAATGGAGAAAGAAATGGCAACCCACTCCAGTACTCTTGCCTGGAAAATTCCATGGACTGAGAGGCTCCTGAGAGCCTGGTAGGCTACAGTCCATGGGGTCGCAAAGAATCGGACACGATTGAGTGACTTCACTCATGAATATTTTACTTAGTTCCTTATTTTACCTAAAGTATCTAAGTTTGTTGGTTTTTGTCTTTATTTTTTACTTGTCTTTGCCTTTCCTATATTGGAGATTAAAAAAAAAAAAAAGTTGCGAGCCAAATGTCTGAGTCTTTGAGTTTTACATTTTGATGTCATGTTTAAAAAGGGCCTTTCTATCTTAATATTATAAAACTATTCATCTGTATATTTTTCTAGTACTCATTTGATTCTGTTTTGAATTTATTCTCTTTAAATAGAGAGAAAGAGCACGCGCTAGATTTTTCTCTCCTCCCATACAGCCAGCCAACATCTTTTATTAACTAGTCTCACATACTTACCCAGACTAGATTACATGCACTTGGTCTATTTCATATGAAACTTGTTTCTGTGGCTGCATGTGTATTGTTTGATTGTTTCATATTTGTGTTCTCAGGCCATTGTTTAACTGTTAACAGCATTAATTGTTTAATGTTAATGCTGGCCCATTTTGTTGGCCATAATCTATGATTGATTATGGTTCTCTCTTTCAAATCGGTTTTGCATGGATAAGGTGCTAAATGCTCGGATATCAGTGCCTCAGAGAACTGGGAGTGAGATGGGAACAGTGGAAGCAAGACGGGACTGCTTCACAGACAGGTTTCAGGAACTACGGAGGAAAAAAGTGAATAAGACAAGAGCTCATGGATGCTGATTTTAAAAACAATCAGTGCAGTGCCTGTGATTTTTGTTTTAAATATAGGTGGGGGCAGGAAGGATAATGTATATATTTGATCTTTGTTTAAATCTAAAGCCATTAAACATTCCCATCACAGGGAAGAAAATAATGTGTTTTGCTTCTTTGCCAACTGGAACGTAATGTTGGTCTCTGAAATAAGTGCCTTGGGACCTCGATTCCCTGTTGGTCAAGAAAATTCCCAGCCCATGTGTTGCGGCGGAAATTCATTGTTTCCTGAGTTATTTCCTTTCGCGCTTAGTGTGGGGGAAATGACCAAATGTATAGATTGAGATTTTTTTATTTTTTTTGAAAACTGATGTCTATAACATTAGTTGATTCTGATGGTTTTCATAACTGTTTTAGGTATTGCTGCTGAAGGATTCTCAGATGCTTCAGGGAAATCGACTTCACATAAACTGAGAATTTAGGTGAGTCTGTTAAAAAAGATATTTTATTCTCAATGGGTCACCTTCCTGCACTGATAAAATTTTACAGAGCATTAAAACATTGTCGCTTCATACTGTCTTGTTTGATTTTTTTTTACCACGGTTCTGTGAGATAGGAGTGTAGCTGCCTGGTCTTATTACCTCCACTGCTATGTGATTTTTTTTTTTTCCGCCTGCTAGTTTGATGGGGGCATGGTACGGCTTGGAGAAAGGGGTTAGTGGCTGGTTTTTTACCTTATTGTGTGGATTGTCATTCTCTCACTAAAAATTTACCTTATAATTTTGGAGATAGGGAGGGAAGTACTAGATGAGAAGTCAATGTAGAACTCTGAGCAAGCTTTTTTGTTTCTTAACTGGAGGATGCTTTACAATATTGTGTTGGTTTCTGCCATACATCAGCATGAATCAGCCAGAGGTATACATGTGTCCCCTCCCTCCCGAACTCCCCTTCCATCTCCCTCCCCAACCCACCCTTCTAGGTTATCACAAAACACTGGGTTGAGCTTCCTGTGTCACACAGCAAATTTCCACCTGCTATCTCTTTTACATACAGGAATGTATATGTTTCCATGCTAGTCTCTCAATTAGTCCCACACTCTCCTTCCCTTACCGTGTCCACAGTTCTGTTCTCTAGGTCTGTGTCTCCATGGGTACAGAGATTGTGGTACATTATACAATGGTACTTCCCTGGTGGCTCAGACGGTAAAGTGTTTGCCTGCAATGCGGGAGACCTGGATTCAATCCCTGGGTCGGGAAGATCCCCTGGAGAAGGAAATGGCAACCCACTCCAGTATGCTTGCCTGGAAAATTCCATGGATGGAGGAGCCCAGTGGGCTATAGTCCATGGGGTCGCAAAGAGTCAGATATGACTGAGCGACTTCACTCAGTCACATACAATGGAATATTACTCAGCTATAAAAAAGAATGTATTTGTGTCAGTCCTAACAAGGTGGATAAACCTAGGGCCTATTATACAGAATGAAGCAAGTCAGAAAGAAAAAGTCAAATATTGTATATTAACTCATGCATATGGTATCTAAGGAGAAAGGCAATGGCACCCCACTCCAGTACTCTTGCCTGGAAAATCCCATGGACAGAGGAGCCTGGTAGGCTACGGACACCGAGCTCGTGTCCGACTGAGCGACTTCACTTTCACATTTCACTTTCATGCACTGGAGAAGGAAATGGCAACCCACTCCAATATTCTTGCCTGGAGAATCCCAGGGACAGAGGAGCCAGGTGGGCTGCCGTCTGTGGGGTCACACAGAGTTGGACACAACTGCCGTGACTTAGCAGCAGCAGCATGATATCTAAAAAGATACCCTTTTCTTTAGTAATGATGGACCTAGTTTCAGTAATCGTTGTTTAGTGGTTCCTGGAGCCCTCCAGCAATGGGACACAGTTGCTACAGCGTGAGATGAAGTATGCATTGGTTGCAGATTATTGGTTTTCCTCATTTAGTTGTACTTGTTATGCCTGCTGCTGCTGCTGCTGCTAAGTCGCTTCAGTTGTGTCCAACTCTGTGCGACCCCATAAATGGCAGCCCACCAGGCTCCTCCATCCCTGGGATTCTTCAGGCAAGAACACTGGAATGGGTTGCCATTTCCTTCTCCAATGCATGAAAGTGAAAAGTGAAAATGAAGTCATTCAGTCGTGTCTGACTCTTCGCAATCCCATGGACTGCAGCCCACCAGGCCTCTCCATCCATGGGATTTTCCAGGCAAGAGTACTGGAGTGGGGGTGCTATCGCCTTCTCTCTGCTCCCAAGTAGTGTGTATGAATTGCCCTGGGCAGGGACAAAAGGTGGTCTTCTTCAAGTCATGGCTGTGACTCAGTTAAAGTTTGACAGGTTAAAAAGGATTGGTTTCTGCTCCAAAACCATATCTTGGCATAACAGATATATTAGTTCTTGACCAGCTGTGCAACTCTAGATGGGTTAATCTTTGCTAGTCTCCAAATCCTTTTCTGTAAAATGTAGAGGCTGGCCCAGCCTCATAAGTCCCACACTTTTAGATTTTGTGGAAGAGGAAAACAGAAAATGAAGATCTATTTTTACTAGATTTTTCAGGCTATACTTAAAGGAGGTTGGTAATTGTTTAAGCTGGATAGGGCATGAGTGTTCTCTATTTATATGCTAATCTCTTTATTTTGTATTTACAATTTTTCATAAATATTTTTCAAAAATAACTAGCATCTGCTACTATCATTTCATGAAAGAAGAAATATTTTACTACTGAAAAAGTAGGTGTGTCGTGAGTTTGCCTTTTGATTGTGTTTAACATTGTGAAAAAGAGCTTCATTTCCTTCCTCCTTCTTGTTTCTCTGGTGACCACTGACCATTAAACATCAGCTAGCGCCAGCCTGGGGACTGATTTCTGGGAAATATTGGGGTGCATGATTGATAAGAGCTCTTCTACCTCTAAAACTGCATCATTCCTTTAAAGTGGAAAAGAAATATACTCTAGTTATATACATTGGCTATTTTCAGAAAGTACTGTGACAGCTGGCATGGTTGACTTCTCTGACAAGAAGTCAGAGGTGAAAAGACATGGGATTGTTCTGCTGGGGAACCTAAGTGAAAATGGCTTGTCCATGTGAACATTAAATTTATCTGTGAGCCACCTTGCAGTCAGTGGAAAAATGAAGATGTGACAGTGTGTTGAGTTGTCTGATAAAAGTGTGCAGAATCCTCACTTCACGCCACTGTGGGCAGCCTCTGGACACGTGATGTTTGACGGATAAGTGTCTGCCTGCACTGTAGGGATCCTGAGAGCTAGGGGTGAGAAGGGCTGAATATCTAACTGTGGACACAATTGCAAATGCCAGGTGCGAGGAAGGCAAGGCTGGGAACGGGTCAAGGACATGGTCAAGAGTTCGGAGCTGAGGGCAGTGGGACCAGACATATACAGGACAGGAAAGAGTAAAGGAGCCATCCTGCCCTGATATCTTCTGGATGTCTTGTGATGGATGTCTTTTGAGGATGTGCAGACGGCACTAGGTGGCTAGTCTCGGTGAAGGGCTGGGCACAGTGGACAGGAAACACATCAGATATACCATTGTTGTTCGGTTGCTCAGTTGTGTCCAACTCTCTGCGACCCTGTGGACTATAGCGTGCCAGGCTTGCCTGTCCTTCACCATCTCCCGGAGCTTGCTCAAAGTCATGTCCATTGAGTCGGTGATGCCTTCCAGCCATCTCATCCTCCGTCACCCCCTTCCCCTTCTGTCTTCAGTCTTTCCCAGCATCAGATATATGGCTTTCCCATCAATTTCAGATCCAAAAACAGTGTGTCAGGTGTGTTCTTATGCCGTGGGTCTGCAGAGAATGGAAGAGTATGGTTCTTGCTTACTCCTCCTTGGAGTTGTGGGGATGTGTTGGAGGGGTGGGATGGGTGGAAGACACCGGCAATAATGGACTGAAGTATGAGGACAGTGAGACAGAGGGAGGGAGGAGCAGTTGTTTACACATGGTTCAGGATGCTGCTGCCTAACCCTGATTGCTTCAGGAATGCTGTGCTGTTAACTGTGGCCTTTGTTGATTGCAACATGGTGATTCAGTCCTTTTAAACTCTTCCCCCCAGTGATGTCTGGCTTTCTTGTGTTTTAATATTCCTGGTTTCTGGGAAACTTAAATGAAATCTGACAGACTTATCTGGCTGTTTCCCCTTCTGTCAGCCTGACACTTGGCTTACTGCCTGATTTGTATGCTTCAGTTGGGTTGCTTCCACCCCAGGGATATTTATTTTACTGCCCCCCACCCCCCCCTTTTTAAAGGGAAAAGCTGTATCAAACAATGATGACAATAACAGAAACACTTCTCTTAAATGTATAGGAATAAGAGAGATGATGTGAAATGTTGACGTTTCTGCAAGTGTCTGAAGTCATGAATAAATGCTAGAGGGACTTTTATTTTGACATAAATGAGAGAAAGTAGAATTGTGGGGATCTGGACCAATCCTACTCTGAATAAAATTTAAAGAATGAGCAATGTTATCAATCAGTCACGTTGTGAGCCTCTCAGAAGACAAGGCCATGCTGGGTGAGATGTTGTAGCGATAAGCTATTAAATGTGAGACAGCTCTGCTTCACAAGACTAAACGGGATGCTTTAAAGCATTGCAAGCAAGTGAGAGAGATGAGAGAGATTGATGGAGAGTAGATGGCGGGGAGCATGTGATAAATGATTTGTTTACTGTTTAACTTAATGACTCATGGTATATTCCAGATTTGAGAATAGATGCAATAATCTGAACTTATCTCCATGTTCCCTGCAGGCTAGTAAGAGAAAATATTTTAAAACTGATTTTAAATGAAAAACATTGTTTTTGGCTCTTGGGGAATTTTTAGTTCCCAGTGCTGTTTAGGAGAGGATTGAATCTGTAAAATTCAAGGCAGGATCTACATAGCTATTTGTTACTCTGTATCAGTCACTTAAACGGCTATGTCAGAAAAGATAAGTTGTTCCTGTGCTTGCTTTTCTTCATTAAAAATGTAATCTGTTACGCACTTCTGTCTTCCTGCCATCTCCATTAGCTGGTTTCCCGAGGTGACTCTGTCGACTGTAGGCATTGCCCCTTGCCACCCGCTGTGGGCTCCTGGAGTGGCTGGGAGTCCTAATTAGTATTATCTCCTTGATCAGGATTTCCAGACTTGTGATGGGGTCCTTCCTCTGCTGTCTGTATTTGCTAAATGTTGCAGAACAACAACAATAACCATTTCCAGATTGTTTTTCGTAATTAAACTTAATCCATGGGTGTTATGGAATATGCTGTTTCTTAAGCTTTCTGGCTAATTATGCTCATCAGTTAATTTCCTTCAAAGTTCAAAAGGCTTCCCAGAGAACTCAAGATTTGAGCCTTTGCTGTCTAAGAATTGATTGTATTTCATGGACTCCAAGGCTCTGAATACTTGTGCCTATTGAACATGTATCTTGAAAATGACTCCCTTGTTTTTTTAGCTGTGAAGCCCCATATTCTGACAATCTAAAATGACCATCAAAGCCTTTCTCTTCTGTTTACAACAAACCAGAATTGGACAGCTTTCCAGAACTGTAAAATGCCTACTGCACTTGTAGAGTTTAAACATGACTTCGTTAAGATTAAAATAAAGTAAACACAGCGTAAAGCCAGCTGCAGTCTTCTCAACACACCAAGGTCAGGCCTGGTAGAAGCTGAGAAGAATCCTCTTGCTGTGGTCTAAACAATGGTCTTATAGAGGATCTTTCATTTAAAAAAAAAAAAAAAAGAAGTCAAAGTAATGTATGCAAATGGCTAAAAACAGAAAATGCTACAGAAAAGCTTCTCATGGAAAGGAACAAGTATCTCACCCTCTGTCTTCCTTCACTTACCAGCTTTACTTCTTAGAAGTAACCACTCTCCCCATCCCCGCCACCCCCACGGATCATTTTTCCTGCTTGTTCGGTGATTTCCACATATATAAATATTATGCTTGCAGCACCATTTCTCCCTTATCAGTTTTAAAAGGCAGTTTTTTGGTGTCTTGTGATGGCTGGTTTGTTCTTTCTGACCTCCCCACCTCTCTTCCTTCTATGGCTGATTCATGCTTTGAATCCTCCCTCTATATGGCACCCCACTCCAGTACTCTTGCCTGGAAAATCTCATGGACGGAGGAGCCTGGAAAGCTGCAGTCCATGGGGTCGCTGAGCGTCAGACATGACTGAGCGACTTCACTTTCACGCATTGGAGAAGGAAATGGCTACCCACTGCAGTGTTCTTGCCTGAATCCCAGGGACTGGGGAGCCTGGTGGGCTGCCATCTATGGGGTCGCACAGAGTTGGACACGACTGAAGTGACTTAGCCTTAGCCTCTATGCCCGTGGATGACACGTGCAGCCTCTTCCAGTCTTAGAGGCACCATTTCTGTGTCCTAGAATCACTGTTTCTTGTCTACTGTTTCTTGTTGAATGGAGTGTCTCCTCCACTCAACCTTTCCATTTTGGGCAGCTGTACCTTTGAATTGTATATTCTTGGAGTTGGTAATGATTATATTCTTTTATCCCTGCAAAGGTTTCCATGAGTTACCTATAACTTGACTCTGAATGTTAGAACCAAGAAGCAACAGTTTACTCTGTCATAATTAGGTAGCTGCTGTTCCCATGGCAGTCAGATTATGTAGTGGCTATATCTCTTCTTCTCTGAGCCTGATGTCTTCACGCCTAGGCCCTGCGATGCAGCACATGTGAGTGGATCCTCCCTTGCACACGGCCCCAGCAGTCTTGAGTCTTCTTCTAGACTCTGCCTTCTCATCCCTACTGGGAACCCACTTTATTTTTGGAGGTCTCACTGGCACAGGCTTTAGCAAGAACTGATTTCTGAGTGTGCTACCTGCCTGTGAGCTAGTGCTGATGGCCAGGAGAAGTTTTTTTTTGTGTTGTTGTTGTTGTTTTTTCTGCTGTTGGAAAGTAGCTTCAGATTCTGGTGTCTATAAAGGGGCAGTAGCCTGGTCTTTGACGTTGTTGTTGGTTAAACACTAAGTCATGTCCGACTCTTTTGCGAGCCCGTGGATTATAGCTTGCCAGGCTTCTCTGTCCGTGAGATTTCCCAGGCAAGAATACTGGAGTGGGTTGCCATTTCGTCTCCAGGGGATCTTCCTGAACCAGAGATTGAGCCCACATCTCCTGTCTAGGCAGGCAGATTCTTCACCACTGAGTCACCAGTGAAGCCCAATTGATCTTTGACCTTAACCACCATCTAATGAGGACCTGATGTGTTAGGTACCTCGGTACTAGAGGCCTGGTATCTATGGAAATCTTCACGCCAGCCCCATGAAACAGATGTTACCCTTGACATTTTGTATACCATGAAGTTGAGAATCTCAATGAGAGCTATCCAAGGTCTCCACTGGGAAGTGCTTCTTAGATTCTGGCCCAGGCTGGGGGCATGGTGGCAGCTGTAATTTTATAGATAAGAAAAGACTTCTGTCTCTTGCATGCTTTCTTCAACAAACCTCTATCTTCCCCCCAAAAATTCCTGCTACTCTAGGAGAATCAGCTCGGTTTTAGTTCCCATCTTCAACCTTGTGGCTGCACTGTGTGATCAGGGACTCTTTATACAGAATGACTGGAAATTGGAAAGTACTTACCTGCCTAATGTCCCTTTTGTGAATTCAAAGCGATAAAGAGGGCTTTATATGCTTTGTCGTGCTGGCAAACTGGAAAGGTGCTTCATCAATGGTGGTTATTGATCTAAGAGTTTTCTTAGACCTTCAAGTATCTGTGTGTGAGTTAGGTGCATTTGATTATCTTTTTTGAAAGTATTTATTCATTATTTATTTGGCTGTGCTGTGTCTTAGTGGCGGTATATGGTATCTTTAGTTGCATATGGGATCTAGTTTCCCTGACTAGAGTTTGAACTTGTGCCCCCTGCATTGACAGCGTGGAGCCTTAGCCGCTGGACCACCAGGTGAATTCTCCGATTATTTTAATATAAGGTGTGTTTTGTTAGTTATTTTAGAAAGATTGGAGAGACAATTGGGTTGTACTTTGAACACACTTTGCTTTCTCTCATGAATGCATTGGTCGGAGTAAATCATCTGGCTTAACTGTATTTAGTGAGTTCCTGTTATGACAGTGACCGGATGGATGGCTGTTGGGTCCACACAGTGTTGGCCTTCTCCCTTCTCTGGGATGCTTGCCTTACTTACTAAATAGACCCCAGGTGGAGCTTTAATAGTGGAACCAGCAGTCTCTCCACCGTCTACCATGGAGCTGGTCATCTGCTTTCTGTGTCATAGCCCATTGAGGTGTCAGTGGCCGCGGATGGAGTTCCTCTCTGTCTCCTCTGCTAGGTCAAGGTGGTGGCGTTAACATGGGCTCCTCAGTGCAAATAGTGCTTATTCTCCAAACATCTTGACCTGTTTTGTGCACGTTCCCGAAATAAGCATGAAAGAGATGTCTTTAGAACAATGCCTGGGCATGGCAACCCTCTTCAGTGTTCTTGCCTGGAAAATCCCATGGACAGAGGAGCCTGGTGGGCTACAATCCTTAGGGTCACAAAGAGTTGGATACAACTGAATGACTTAGCATGCATGCACGCTTGTTTGTTTATAGAGGAACTATCTGAGTTTAGTGACATTGAGACTGAATGAATAGAGAGGGGTCAATATTTCCCTTGTTGCAGTGGTGATCAGAGGTGAATTCTCACATTTCAGTTAGATAATGATTATTCCAAGATGGCATCACTGACCTGATGGACGTGAGTTTGAGTGAACTCCGGGAGATGGTGATGGACCGGGAGGCCTGACGTGCTGTGATTCATGGGGTCGCAAAGAGTCGGATACGACTGAGCAACTTAACTGAACTGGGTCCAAGATGACCTTACCATCGTCTTGCAAAGATAAATTCTGACTTGGCAATTTGTTATTCATCTATCAATTGATGGGTTGTCAGGGTAGGAAAGTGTGCTAAATGAACAGAGCTGTAATACACAGGAGACAATTTTGGTTCCATTTTACAAAGATCATTGATCTTCAGTTTTATATTCAAGTGATACTTGAGCAAAAGTGATTTGGGGGAAAAGTCTCAGGATAATTTAAATCTTGGTTAATGTTTTATCGCATGCCTAGAAACATAGCTTCTAGAAGACTGGGATAGAACCCAACCCTTGAGCAAGAGAGGGAAATAAGTGACATTTAAGAAGTCTCTTTTATTAGTCTTTTATGACCTGATTCTAAACATTCCCCAAGTACGTTTTATAGTTGTCCATTTATTTACCTCTAAGGAGTGAAGAATGACTTGATTTCCGCTACAGGAGAGCATTTGGCTTAGGCATCTGGGTCACACAGGATTCTTGGTTCCTTTTTCTGTCCCACTGGAGAGTTTAACACAGGCCTGGGGGATAAGCTGTGAGGAGCAAGGCCCTTGTCCTCTCTGGTGGCCACTGTTCATAGAAACTCGAATTCAGAGGAGGCACAGTCAATGCTCTGAGCTAGGAAAGACAGAAATAAGAATTGGCCCTGGGGCACGCAATGACATCGTTGTGTTTGGTCTGCAAATTTCCAGGAAGAAAGAAGTTCCAGAAAGAGTGCAGAGGCATCAGTGACAAATGTTCAGGAAGAGAGTCAGTTCAGAGAAAGATGTGGCTATTTCTTATAGGCTAGAACAGCCTTCCAAGAGAAAGGAGAATTTATTTCTGCCTTAACTGGTGTAAGTTTTGCTGTGCATAGTGGAAAAGACTATAAATCCTGATAGGTTAAACAAGATAGAAGTTTATTTTCTCTTACCCAGGATGATGATTTGAGGTGGGCCGGGCAGCTCACAGAGCTTGGGTTCCTTCCAGGATTACTTGAAGGTGAACGTCTGTATCCAGGACTTAGGCAAAAATCCTTTCTAGACAAATTTGCCCCAGAATATCCCTTAGGCAGATGCCACCTTAGATGCCAGAATTCTAGCGCCCACTCAGTCCAACACAAGTCTCCCAGCACTGAAAGAACTTGCAGCTAAGCTGTTGGCTCCTGTGTATAAGGGCTGTGTCATAAACAATATGATTACTTTCAGCATCCCAGTAGGACCCCAAGAGGCATTTAGAAACTGGGCAAACCTGGGGAGCTATAAATTCTTACGTCCCTCTGCTGGTCATTCTGGGGCTTATGTGCTCTGTGAGGACTGGGAATGAAATTGCCTGCCAGATTGATTTATTCATACCTCTATATTATGGAGACTTTCAAACATATCCAAAAGTTAAGAGAATTGTATGTGAGCTACATGCCCATCACTCAGGTTCAATGATGATTAATTCTTAGCTGGTCTTACATCACGTATACCTTGCTGTCTCCCACCAGTTACTTGGAGGCACTGCTATGCTATTTAATTTTTTCCTCTGTCAGTAGGTTTCATTATATGTCCCTAATCGATAAGACTTAAAAACATATCTATGAAACCTTATCACACCAAAAACATAGAAATTACCAATGCTTCCTTAATATCATTAAATATCAAATTAGTGTTCAAATTTCTTCTACTGCCTGTTGTTGTTTTTTTTTTTTTAATTTCTTTGAATCAGGATCCAAATAAGGTTTATTCATGGCAATTGGGGGCTTCCCTAATGGTCCAGTAGCTAAAACTCCTCACTACCAATGCCAGGGGTCCAGGTTCGATTCCTTGGTCAAGGAACTAGACCCCACATGCCACAACTAAGACCCGGTGCAGCCAAATAAGTAAATAAATAAGTATTTTTTTTTAAATACATTGTAGTTGATTGACATCTCTCTAATCCCCTTTTGATCTACAGGTTACCCTTCTATCTTGTCCCACCCTTGTGATTTATTGGAGAAATTGACTGTTTATCCTTGACAGCAGAGATTCTCCACCTGGGATGATCTCTCTCTTCATTTGGCCTAGAGACAATTCTTATTGTCACTGCTCAGAGGTGCTACCAACATCTAGTGGGTAGAGGCCAAGGGTCCTGCTAAATAACCCACAGTACACAGACAGCCCCTCACAACAAAGGATTATGTGGCCCAAAATGTCAGTAGTGCTGAGGTTGAGAAACTGTGCTGTAGAAATTTTCACAGTCTGGATTTTCATCATTGATTCCCCATAGTGCCATTTAACATGTTCCTCTGTTCCTTGTGTTTGCTATAATTTATTCACTGAATCTCGAGTTTTGGTCAGCTTCATATACAGACTTTTGTTTTATTTGGCAAGACTATATCATAGGCAGGCTGTCTATTTTCATTAAGAAAGACATAGTAAACAGTGGTCTTATTTTGTGATACTGTTGATCATTGATGACTATTACCTATGTCTTTTAATTCATTAGTGATTACAAAATAGTGATATGCCAATTCTGTCATTCCTTCCTTATTTATAAATGAGAATACTTACATAAGAAGAAATTTAGGGAGTTCCCTGGTGGTCCACTGGTTGGAACTCAGTGCTTTCACTGCTGGGGCCCCAGGTTCAATTCCTAATCAGGGAACTAAGATCCTGCAAGCAGTGTGGTGTGGCCAAAAAAAATAGAAAGGAAGGAAGACAGACATTTAATCACAACTGTCTGTTTACCCTGAGATTCACCTAGAAATGTCAGGATAAATCCTTGATACTTTGTTGAAAAAGCAATGAGTTCTCTTTTGTAGGGTTATCTACAAGTTAACAGTGAGGTGTTTGTTTTTTTTTTTTTCTTTTTTTCAGTGTAAATGTTACTGATGTCTTTCAATTTAATATTCTTATTGATACTCAAATTGTCCCATATTTGACCAGTGGAAACTAATGACCAAGTCATTTTGGCATAATTTGTGTTTTTGTCCTTTCTTGTATGACAAAATGTTATTAGTTTTTCTTATCCATTTTATGCCTCAAACTTGGATCCACTGCTTCTCTAAAAAACCCTAGTTCTTTTGAGTATTTAGAAGGTTCAGTGTAGAAACTAGGAATATTTATTACTACTGGATTTATTGTTATTCCTGGATCCTCTCAGTGAACTGAACTAGGGAGTAGGTACTGATGAATGTGTGTCTGTGTGTATGTGTACATACACAGAGACAAACTCATTATTAATTAATATTAATACTTCTGAGTGCAATTCAGATATACAGGCTTTTTACCTAGCTTTATCAACTTTGTATTTTTTCATTCACCCAGATTTCTGTTTCACTAATGTTATATTTTTTCATCTGCTTTATATCATGCTACGTGCACCATAGAGTATTTTAAAGACATTTGGAATAATTCTTCTCTGTCATTATACCACCAACTGGATATATAGTTAGGTTCATTGCTTTCTTCCTTTCTTTTTTTTTTTTTTTTTGCTTTTAGGAAATTCTTTTTTTCAGTTTCAGTTTAAATAATTTTGCACAACATGGTCAAGGTTTCCATGTCTCATCGATAACATAAGGTGTATATGTTCAGAGGTGTTTGCTTATGCAAACACCCTTTTCCATCCTGGGTTTCCCAGACGTGATAGTGATAAAGAACCCTCCAGCCAATGCAGGAGACATAAGAGACAAGGGTTCAGTCCTGGGCTGGGAAGATCCCCTGGAGAAGGGCATGGCAACCCACTTCTGTATTCTTGCCTGGAGAATCGTTGGACAGAGAAGTCTGGCGGACTACAGTCCGTAGGGTTGTGCAAAGTCGTACACAACTGAGGAACTGAGCACAGGTGCATTTCCATCCTGTTTCCCTCCCTCCCCTTATGTAGCGATTGAAAAAGATAGGACTTCTTGCACCTTTGAAAGAAATATCTCAGCAAATGGTTGTATGTTTTCATACTAATATTTAAGTCTCACCCACTTCTTAGGCAAATAGCAGTATGCTGTGCACACTCCCCTCCACCTTTCTTTTTTTCACTTACTCTCTCCTGGCTCCTGTTCCGTTGTGGTCATGGTGGTGTAATGTAGTGGTCATAGTGATGGAGTTCACCCCTTGGCACAGCTGTTCCATCCTCCATCGTGTGAACTGCCTTGACCTTGTTCGCGCTGCCCAGTTGGTGTACATTAGGATATTTTTCATCTTTTACTACTGTAAATAGTGCTATGGAGAATACCTTTGGGCACTTTAAAAATGACTTTTCTCTTTTAACCTCATGGAATATAAATCTGCATGATCTCACTTTTTATGGAGAAAGAGAAGGATATCTAAAAGCTCCTGGGGTGTGGGGGGAATTCCCTAGTGGTACAGGGAAGTCCTAACAGGACTTGGTGCTTTCTCTGCCCTGTCCCAGGTTTAGTCCCTGGTCGAGGAACTATTAATAAGATCCTATAGCCAAGTGACTAAATAAATAAATAAAATAAGAGCAATAATAATAAATTTTAGAAAAAAAAAAACTTAAAAGCTGTTGGAATTAAGTGGAGCTTTGGAGAAGGCAAGGAAGGAAAAGGAGTTAAGTTGGGGACAAATGGAGAAGAGCATTTCAGTGAAGTAGATGTTATGGCTTCAAATAAAAGAAAATAAGGCTTAGGAAGGTTGGTTAGATCCAAGTTTCCATGACCTGCACTGCCAGGCCAAGAGCTATGGATGCTACACCCCAAGCTAGGAGTTGGCAATCATTTACCGTAGAGGACTAGGCTGTAAATATTTTAAGTTACCATCTCTCTTGTAACTATTCAACTCTGCTGCTAGAATGCAAAATCAGCCATAGACAATTCATAAATAAATGAGTGTTTCAATAAAACTAGATTTATGGACACTGAAATTTGTTTCACAGTTTTCACGTGTCATGAAGTGTAATTCTTCTTTTAATTTTTTTCAACCATTCAAAAATGTAAAAACCATTCTTTGTGGGCTGTAGTTTGCAAACCTTTACTCTCGGTGTTGGGGAGCCAGAGGAAGTTCTCCAACACAGCAGGACCTATTGGAAAGGATTGTTGATAATGGACTTAAAGAGGGCTTCGTCAGATGGAAGAAACCCAAGTCTGAGAGGCTATTGATGGTCAAGTGTGGATGTAGTTGGTAAGTGGCTACAAGAGTAGAAGTGGATTTCTTCTTTATAACCTGAGATTGGAGAATTACTGGGATGAGTGGATGCATTATGTTATTTGGAAAGCATTACATTATTTGATATGAAATCATATTTACTTTTTAAAGCTGTGCTCTTTAATTTGCCACAGGTTATACAACAAGAGAGCCAAACCCACCATCCCATATTATGTGTACTTGGGCAAAATTGCCTCATTCTTTGCCTCTTCCTCCTCCAGCCACCCTCATCCCCCACCAAAAAACTGAGCCCAGTTCATTGTGGAACCTTTTATATCAGCTGTCCTGTATATCTTGTTTCCTATGACATTTGTAGGCTAACCATTGAAAACACAGTATTTTGTTTGTAGGAGGAAAATCAAAGAGGATGTAAATGAAAAATGCATTTTCATATAATGGAAATTATTAGAGCAACTTTTAAAATGTCACTGCAGATTAATGCAGACAAGAAGGAGCTGAATATATTAGAAAGTAGGTCAAGTTATCTCATGTTTATGAATGAGGTGAATTACAATGTAGGTTCAGGTTTATAAAATGGTGTGATACAATGGTGTATAAGCATTACCCTGGCCCAAATGATATTGTACCAAAATATAATGAAAATAGATTGAGTTTGTTTCTTTAACCTTTGTGGTTAAGTATTTTATACCTAATATTTTGCAAATTTAATAAAGTAGTAGAAGTGATGAGCTTCTTCTTATTGCTCACATTTCCTGTATTAGACACAGGATCTCCTCCAGGGAGTTAGAGCTGAAGTAGGTTTAAGTCTGGAGGCAAGTGCTTCTAGGATCCTTGGAAGGTTTGGAGGAGTGAGTTCTAGGCTAAGCCCCCAGCATACACCCCACCCCACCCCACCCCACCTTAAGAATCCTCATCTCCTGCCAGAATCTGGAAAGCTGCCCTGGCTCCTGCTGTGGGAAGGTCTTTAATGAGGAACCCAGTAAGTACTGGGTGAGCAGTAGATACTCAAGTGAATGGCTGGCTCCTGCTCTGTGCCTCCTGTGAAAAGAAATGGCTTCTAAAGAGATTCGTGGACTTAGAGAACGAACTTGTGATTGCCGGGGAAGGTGCGGGAGAAGGAATAGTTAGGGAGTTTGGGATAGACCTGAACACACTGCTGTATTTAAAATGGATAACCAGCAAGGACCTACAGTATAGCACAGGGAATTCTGCTCAGTGTTATGTGGCAGCGTGAATGGAAGGGGAGTTTGGGGGAGAATGAATCCATATGGATGGCTGAGTCCCTTGGCTGTCCACCTGAAACTATCATAACATTGTTCATCGATTATACCCCAGTACTTTATGTGAGAGTTGGACCATAAAAAAGGCTGAGTCACCTGTGAAGCTGTCTCATTGGCACAGTCTGTGGGCCTTTGGGCGCCACAGTGGCAAAAGAGCCTGAGCATCATGTTAGCTTTGTAGCCTCTCTGTACAAGTGAGCCAATTGCTGTATTTGCCACAGTTCCAAACTGCAGGAAATGCCTCTTCAGATACATAGGCCACCACCGCTAGGTGTAAAAGGACAGAATATCTGATTTTTCCTTCCTTGGCTATGTGTGTCTGTTTGGATAGACTTGCATAGTGATCATAGTAACTAGTCTTACTAGTGTTGCACAGGGTTCCTGGTTGTTAGTATTAGTAGTAGTATAAGTAATATTGCTGGTGACTGATAAAACTTAGGCAACATCTGCAATGTCATAAAGATTTTCTTTAGCTTGATATTATCCCTGGTGGCCCAGACGGTAAAGTATCTGCCTGCAATGCAGGAGACCTGGGTTTGATCTCTGGGTCGGGAAGATCCCCTGGAGAAGGAAATGGCAACCCACTCCAGTACCCTTGCCTGGAAAATTCCATGGACAGAGAAGGTTTGTAGACTACAGTCCAGGGGGTCCCAAAGAGTTGGACATGACTGAGGGGCTTCACTTTACTTCATTAATATTTTGAGTAATATTAGGAAAGGAACACCTATCATTCAACAGGGAGAAGTTCAGTGATGGTGGAATCCAGGCCTGGAGGACAGTATTTCATTTTCCCCATGAAGGATGGTGAATTAAAGTATTGTTTTGGTCATCCATTACTTTAGCATTGGTTCTTCTAACCTGAACATAAGATCAGTGAAGCAGGATGATTTTATACCATGCTTTGGTCGGCTAGCTTCCTCACTACCAGGTTCTTCTGTGAGTGTTTTAAGCTGACACTCCCTTTCTTCTTCTGAATAAGAATAGTCATTTATAAGGGAGTAACTAGACATGTTACTTCAGAAGGAAGGTCATTATTTGGAAGTTGGGCAGATTTCGGTTCAAGTCTTTATTTCACCATTTGCCTGATTTACAAATTGGGTGTAATTGACCTTTCTGCTGCTATGAAGAATGGAAATAATAGTATCCTCCCCGCAATGTTTGTTGTAAGATACCGTTCAGCACAGGCCTGGCCCGCAGCCAGCACTCTGTGGTGGGCTGCAGCTATCGGTGCGGTGGCATCACCAGTACCAGCAGGGCCTGAAGGGTCCTCAATCTTCTCATCTCCTGATGTTCTCACCTGTGGTCCTGGGTCCCACGAATATTGCTTCCTTTTTGTGCTCGTGGGCCTTCTCCTGCCCTTCAAGTGTTCTTAGACTGTCTCTTCTCTCAGGGAAAGATCTCTGTGAATGGTTAGTAGGCATCAGAGCCATCCTGGGGTCACTAGAACTCATGATAGCCTTTTATTTGTCACCTAGACATCAAGTGCTCTTTCTGAGCCTGGGAAGGTTGGCGGCACTCCCCACCCCTTAATTAGATGACTGATTCCATTTCAGTTATGGTTGTTAGCTAAACTTGCCTTAATTCCATTGCATTTGTTTTCTTTTACTTGACTCCATGTTTCCTTTGACTCCCAGCAGGACCTAAATTAAAGTGGGTGACCCTAGCTGGGACCATATTATTAATAGCCTCTATTTTTAGTGAAGCCTCCAGAATGGCCAGATTTTAGTAGAGTTTTAGGGTAAATATAAGAAATAATAAATGAAAGATCATTCCATACCATTGTGTGTCATGTGAGTTTCTATAAATGTTCCTCATTTGGTTTTTGGTTTTCATTTGTTCTTTCTTTCTTAGAGTTTATTTGACCCCTATGTACAGCAGATCTGACTTTCCCCAGCCCTTGGGGGTGTGTGTGTGTATGTGTGTGTCTGTGTGTGTCTGTGTGTATCTGGGTCTGTCTGTCTGTTCCTGGGCAAGCCCACTGCCCCACTATATTTGAGTTTACTATCAGTACACCATGGGCAGTGTGCCCCACACCTTAAATAAAGTGGCATCAAGTCCTAGTGTGGCATGTGATAGAGGGAACCACTTTGTACTTGATTGTGAGCAACTGTGTTTCCCTTCTTCCACTGTAATATCTAACCTCAAAGACCTTGACCTTGAACTGCTAATTACTTTGTGCAGACCCTCTCTGACATTTTGAAGCGTTTGCCAGAGGTTTTAGTCACATGCTTAATACTTCTGTATATCTGAAGATTTGAGTCTGTGTTAGATAATAGGTCAGTCTGTTGTCCCCTCATCTAAGTGATTCATTCATTCAGTAAGCACTCATTGACTGTCTACAGAGTATTCGGCATTCTGCTGGATGCTGGCAGCAGGACTGTTGGCAGGCTGAAGATGGAAAATGTAATATAATTGGTGCAGAGGATTTAAGATAGAGATGACAAAGATATCTTCAATGTCTAGTAAGGGGTTTAGATGTTTCTTAAAAACAGGGGAAATCCACTAAAGTCTTTAGGGTGAGTGGGATCTTTAGGATGTGGAGTATGTGTTCAGGGGCAGTAAGAACAGAAGTGAGGAGCCCAGTTGGGATGATTTTGCACGAATTTGGGCAGAAGATGATTGTATTCTAGAGCTGGAGAAGAGGACAGAATTGAGGGACACTTAGGAACTGGAGTTTTCAGTCGTCAGGTGATTGGATGTGAGAGCAGAGGACAGGTGCCTGTCAGGGATGACTCTTTCACTTCCAACTTTGACAGCTGGGTGGTTGCTGGTGCCACTGGCATATTGAGTGTAGCATTTTCACAGCATCCTCGTTTAGAACTTGAAAAAGCTCAGCTGGAATTCCATCACCTCCACTAGCTTTGTTCAGAGTGATGCTTCCTAAGGCCCACTTGACTTCACACTCAAGGATTTCTGGCTCTAGGTGAGTGATCATACCACCATGGTTATCTAGGTCATGAAGATCTTTTTTGTATTGTTCTTCTGTGTTCTTGCCACCTCTTCTTAATATTGTCTGCTTCTGTTAGGTCCATATCATTTCTGTCCTTTATTGTGCCCATCTTTGCATGAAATGTTCCCTTGGTATCTCTGATTTTCTTGAAGAGATCTCTAGTCTTTCCCATTCTGTTGTTTTCCTCTGTTCTTTGCATTGGTCACTGAGGAAGGCTTTCTTCCCTCTCTTTATTATTCTTTGGAACTCCGCATTCAGATGAGTATATTTTTCCTTTTCTCCTTTGCCTTTCACTTCTCTTCTTTTCTCAGCTATTTGTAAGGCCTCCTCAGACAACCATTTTGCCTTTTTGCATTCATTTTC
This sequence comes from Ovis canadensis, assembly GCF_042477335.2. Lineage (NCBI taxonomy): Eukaryota > Metazoa > Chordata > Mammalia > Artiodactyla > Bovidae > Ovis > Ovis canadensis. The sequence continues at coordinate 57,946,509 of NC_091251.1, read as the reverse complement.
TTAGAGATGGTCTTGATCCCTGTCTCCTGTACAATGTCATGAACCTCCGTCCATTGTTCTTCAGGCACTCTGTCTATCAGATCTAATCCCTTGAGTCTGTTTGTCACTTCCACTGTGTAATCGTACAGGATTTGATTTAGGTCATACCTGAATGGTCTAGTGGTTTTCTCTACTTTCTTCAATTTAAGTCTGAATTTTGCAATAAGGAGTTCATGATCGGAGCCACAGTCAGCTCCTGGTCTTGTTTTTGCTGACTGTATAGAGCTTCTCCATCTTCAGCTGCAAAGAATATAATCAGCCTGAGTTAGGTTTTGACTGTCTGGTGATGTCCATGCAGAGTTGTCTCATGTGTTGTTGGAAGAGGGTGTTTGCTATGACCAGTGCGTTCTCTTGGCAAAACTCTATTAGCCTTTGCCCTGCTACATTTTGTGCTCCAAGGCCTAACTTGCTTGTTAACTCCAGGTATCTCTTGACTTCCTACTTTTGCATTCCAGTCCCCTCTGATGAAAAGGACATCTTTTTTTGGTGTTAGTTCTAGAAGGTCTTGTAAGTCATCACAAAACTGTTCAACTTCAGCTTCTTCAGCGTTACTGGTTGGGGCATAGACTTGGATGACTGTGATATTGAATGGTTTGCCTTGGAAATGAACAGAGATCATTCTGTCATTTTTGAGATTGTACCCAAGTACTGCATTTCAGACTCTTTCGTTGACTATGAGGGCTACTCCATTTTTTCTGAGGGATTCTTGCCCACAAGAGTAGATATTATGGTCATCTGAATTAAATTCGCCCATTCCAGTCCATTTTAGTTCACTGATTCCTAAAATGTCAGTGTTCACTCTTGCCATCTCCTGTTTGACCACTTTCAATTTACCTTAACTCATAGATCTAACATTCCAGCTGGACTATTTCAAGTTGTAAAAGATGATGCTGTTAAAGTGCTGCACTCAATATGCCAGCAAATTTGGAAAACTCAGCTGTGGCCACGGGACTGAAAAAGGTCAGTTTTCATTCCAATCCCAAAGAAAGGCAATGCCAAAGAATGCTCAAACTACCACACAATTGCACTCATGTCACATGCTAGCAAAGTAATGCTCAATATTCTCCAAGCCAGGCCTCAAGAGTATGTGAACCGAGAACTTCCAGATGTTCAAGCTGGATTTAGAAAAGGCAGAGGAACCAGAGATCAAATTGCCAACATCCATTGGATCATGGAAAAACAAGAGAGTTCCAGAAAAACATCTATTTCTGCTTTGTTGACTATGCCAAAGCCTTTGACTATGGGGATCACAAAAAACTGTGGAAAATTCTTAAGGAGATGAGAATACCAGACCACCTGACCTGCCTCTTGAGAAATCTGTATGCAGGTCAAGAAGCAGCAGTTAGAACTGGACATGGAACAACAGACTGGTTCCAAACTGGGGAAAGAGTGTGTCAAGGCTGTATATGTCACCCTGTATTTAATGTACATGCAGAGCACATCATGCAGAATGCCAGGCTGGATGAAGCACAAGCTGGAATCAAGATTGCCAGGAGAAATATCAATAACCTCAGATATGCAGATGACACCACCCTTAAGGCAGAAAGCTTAGAGGAACCGAAGAGCTTCTTGATGAAAGTGAAAGAAGAGAATGGAAAGGTTGGCTTAATACTCAACATTCAGAAAACTAAAATCATGGCATCCAGCCCCATCACTTCATGCCAAATAGATGGGGGGAACAGTGGAAACAGTGACAGACTTTATATTTTTGGGCTCCAAAATCACTGAAGGTGGTGTATACAGCCATGAAATTAAAAGACACTTGTTCCTTGGAAGAAAAGCTATGACCAACCTAGACAGCATTTAAAAAACAGAGACATTACTTTGCCAACAAAGGTCTGTGTAGTGAAAGCTATGGTTTTTCCAGTAGTTGGGTATGGATGTGAGAGATGGATGATAAAGAAACCTGAGTGCCAAAGAATTAATACTTTTGAGCTGTGGTGTTGGAGAAGACTGTTGAAAGTCCCTTGCACTGCAAGGAGATCAAACCAGTCAATCATAAAGGAAATCAGTCCTGAATATTCATTGGAAAGACTGATGCTGAAGCTGAATCTCCAACACTTTGGCCATCTGAGGTAAAGAACTGACTCACTGGAAAAGACCCTGATGCTGGGAAAGATTGAAAGCAGGAGGAGAAGAGGATGACAGAGGATGAGATGGTTGGATGGCATCACCACCTCGATGGGTTTGAGTTTGAGCAAGCTCTGGTAGTTGGTGATGGACAGGGAGGCCTGGCATGTTGCCATCCATAGGGCCACCGAGTCAGACATGACTGAGCAACTGAACTGAATTGCTGCCAGTGAGATCAGAAACCCAGGGGTGGGGGGTAACATACATTTTGGTGATTTTTTGTTGATAGCATCAATTTGATATGGTGAAAGATTGTGGGGAAATGTGATGACATCATGGATCAGGAGAACACAGGGAGGCCTGGCCTCTTTCTACAGATCTGGTGATTTCACGTCGTAAGAGCAGATAAAATCCACCAGGCAAAGCTGTGGAAGAGGAGGAGGAGGGGACTCAAGGATCATAAGATTTAGGCAAGGTAGAGAGCCTCCAGAGGAGACAGAGAGGGAGGAGATCAGAGATGGGGAGGTCCACTAGAGTACCCACTGGTGTCCAGTGCTGTGCAGGGGGGCAGACTGGAAAGGGAAGACCTATGTTATCAGCAGGGAAGAGATGTGAAAAGTGGCCAGAATGAGTTCCAGTGGAGTACTGGGCAGAAACCAGAAGATGACCAATTAGAGGTCTTTCAGTGTACCCTGAGAACCCTTGCAGGGACTGTGCCTGTCGGGGGAGGACACAGGCAGTGTGGGAGCTCTGAGGGTTTGTGAGCGTGCAGTAACAGGGCGGTGGGGGCGGGTATTTCCTTGCTTTAGAGGCAGAGGAAAAGTTAGTAGAAAGGAATGCTCCTCTGGACTAGCTTCCTTTCCGAGCTTACTGCTCTGGTATGCCTCCTTTAAAAAAAAAAACCAAAACCACAACTTTGTAATTTTTTAGAAACAATCATAAACTTAAAGAAATACTTGAAAGTACAACACAAAGAATGATTCCCTGAACCTTCTGATTTTAAGTTGCTGACCTAATGCAGAGTCATCCTCGGTTAATTTTACTTGAGCAGATGTTTCCTAGAAAAGGCCATCCTTGAACTAACCACAGCGCAGTCATCACAATTACTGCCATCTAATCCTCAGATGCCTTTCAAGTTGCACCACAAATGTCCCATTCACGTTCTTTATAGCAAGAGGACCAAATGCAGAATCGTTCATTGTGATTACTTGTCATGTGTCTTTTATGTGTCTTTTGTCTTCCTTAGTTTCAATGGTCTGTGAGTCTCTTCTGGACTTTCATGACTGTGACACTATTGCAGATGAAAACGCTATTACTTTGTAGCTTATCTTTCAATGTTATGGTCTTACCTCATGAACAAATTGAAGTTTTGCATCTTTGGTCAAGAATATCACAAGAATGATGCTGTTCATTTTGTGTCCTGTCGCTGGACTTCCCAGGTGGCTCAGTGGTAAAGAACCTACCTGCCAGTGCGGAGGACGTAGGAGACTCAAGTTCGATTCCTGGGTTGGGAAGATCCTGGAGAATGGAATGGCAACCCACTCCAATATTCTTGACTGGGAAATCCTATGGACAGAGGAGCCTGGTGGGCTACAGTTCATGGGGTCACAAAGGTTTGGACACGGCTGAGCACACACACACGTGGTACACAATCTAGTTTTGCCCCATTGCTGATGATGTTCATGGCATCACATGATTGAGGTTGTATTGGCTAGATTTTACTTCTGTAAAGGTTTTGACTGTTGTTTTGTTTTTCTCTGTTCTGATGAATGACGACTTTGTTGGGAGATATTTTGGAAACTGTGTAACTATTCCACTTCTTATCAAATTTTCATTTTGTTTATTCATTTATTTTGGTATGGACTAATGTTTTCATATTTTATTCAGCAAGACATAATCTGTAACTATTATTTTTATGTTCACATTGTTCTTGATGTGGCCAGTGGGAGCCCACTCAAATTTGTTCCTGTGGTTTTTTGATGCATCATCGTTCTTTGAGCAATTCTTTACTTTCTGACAGAAGAAGATATGCCGGGTTCATCTTATATTGCCCTTTCTCCAGTCCTGGAATCAGCCATTTCTCCAAGGAGCTTTGGCAGCTTTTATTAGAAAAAAGGTGATTTGAAGCCAATATCTGGGCACTGAGTGTGCTCTTTGCTACTGGGGTATCATCCGTCCCAGGCTTCCTCAGTGGTTCTTGATATTTACAGTACTGTGATTTATAAAGCCAGTGTGAACATAGAATTACCAAATACTGAACCATTGCTCCTTCGAGAAATACAAGGTTGGGTTCTTGCCAGCCTCAGGTCACAACATCTTTGTTAAGTAATCAGTATGTAGCCATGTATTATGTGTGTTTCTGTTTAAAGACAATGTATTTAATATATATTGTTGATTCATTCACATTGAACTCTTGACCAACAGCAGTTTTCCCCATAAGGCACATTGCAGCATCCATGTACTTAGGAACACAAGACAGGTCTTCACTACACTTGGGGCCATTTTAAGCAATGTAATTACTAAGCAAACCGCAGAAAATGCAAAAAACATGGCACTAAATAGACCACAATAAGGACATGTTTACAGTGTTAGAGCTGAAACAAGATGACAGAACATTGCCTTCTTGAATCTCAGCTGAGAAAATGTATATCAGGTCATTCAGAGTTTTTCCTACTCTGCACGTGTCCAAGAATAACCAGGAAACTGCTGCAGGTGTCAAGTTTAGGGTTACAAGTAAACTTTGCCGAGTAAATGGATTCAGAAATATGGAATCAGTAAATGATGAAGATTGACTCTGTGTGTGTGTGTGTGTGTGTGTGTGTGTACATACGTGTATTTGCTTTGCCAGTACTACAACTTTGTGTGTCTGTGTATTACAGACATACGGAAAAGTATATCTGTCGGCCTGTCTGTCTTGAAAACCTGCCTATCTCTCTTGAAAACTGACACTTGTGCTTTAAATTCCAATTTACACTGTGGGGTTCCTTCTAGTTTTCCTTTATTCTGAGCACCATGGTACCCCCTCCCATACCCATTACTGGCACCTGTCTTGTTCTTTTGCACCTAATGAGTTTAAGGCCGAATTTTTCAGGAAGCAAAGGGTGAGTTGTATGACTGCATCTTATGATCACATGTATAATCTATTATGTCACTTTAGGATAGGCTGATATTGAATGAAATAATGTCATTTGCAAAAACATGGATGGATTCTGGAGATTACCATACTAAGTGAAATAAGTCAGACAGAGAAAGATAAATATCATATATCATTCATATGTGGAATCTATTTTTTTTTAAATAGGAGAAACAAATGCACTCATTTACAAAACAGAAACAGACTTATAGATATCGAAAAAACTTATGGTTACCAAGGGGAAATGTGGTGGGGCTGGGGGGAAGAATAAATGTGGTGGGGCTGGGGGGAAGAATAAATCAGAACCTTGGGATAAACACACATATACACTATTATATATAAGATACATAACCAACAAGGACCTAGTGTATATCACGTGGAACTCTACTCAGTATTCTGGAATAACCTATATGAGAAAAGAATCTGAAAAAGAATGAATATATGTATATCTATAGCTGAATCACTTTGCTGTACCAGTGAAACTGATACAACATTCTAAATCAACTATACTCCAAAAACAGATAGGCTGATATTAAAATATTTAAAAGCCTCCTTGTTTTCTCATAATTTGAAATAATGCAAGTATCATCCAATTTAAGAACAGATTAAAGTTTCAAAGTTGTTGAGTCCCAGGACATGAAAACTGACTTTATGCTGTTGATTTATGGCAGTGCCATGCTATTTGGTAAACAGAGCGCTCACTGTTGTTTTTTAGATCAGGTGTAAATGGTGGGGCTTGCCAAGTGTTGCAGACCCTCAGGAGTATGTCCCTGCCTGGTAGACTCACCCTCGTGGAGGTGTGTGCCTCTCTTGATAAACAGTGAGTCCCTGGAGAGCATGGATCAGGCCTGAATTTCTCATCACTGTCACCAGAGCTTGGCATACATGGAGTGAGTGGTGAATGTTTGTGTTTGACCACATGCTACCAAGTGGATGCCCACTGTGATATTCTTGCCCCCTTTTCTTCAGTCTCTCTGCCATATGGCTTTCCTTCCTACAGGAAGCCTTCCAGGCCCTCACTAACCAGAGGGATCATTCTTGAAAGAGTTTCTGAAGGCTCTGGAGAGTTTTTATAACCTAGTAACTAAGCATCAGCTTTGGAGTCAAACAGAACTGCACTGGACTCCTGACTCTACCACTTAACAGCTACATGGGTGGATGCAAGTAGTGAAACTTTCCCCAATCTGTTTAATAATCTATAAAATGGAGATGAGCACTGCCTGCCTCATGTGATTTTGCATAGAATTAAATGAGGCAGCATTTTGGGAGGACTGGACAGTGTGGCTGCATTTGGTGTTAGCGAAGGTGGTGGTGGTGAATAGCTAGTGACTGGCCCTGAGTGTGTCGTGGTTCCTTCCGGATCATAGGCATTTTCCCCAAGTGCATGATAAACTACAATCTGGCATCGAGACCCCCCTTCTGTTTCTGCCATCTTTTTTAAAAAAATATTTAGTTATTTATTTTCAGTTGTGCTGGGTCTTTGTTGCTGTGCACAGGCTTTCTCTAGTTTGGGTGAGCGAGGGGCTACTCTTTGTTGTGGTGCATTGGCGTCTCATTTCGTGACTTCTCTTGTTGCAGAGCACGAGCTCTAGGCCCACAGGCTTCAGTAGTTGCAGCCGATGGGCTCAGTAATCATGGTTCAGGGACCAGTTACTCCGTGACATGTGGAATCTTCCTGGACCAGGGATCAAACCCGTGTCCCTTACATTGGCAGGCAGATTCTTATCCACTGTACCACCAGGAAATTCTCTGTTTCCTACTTCTTGTTTGTGTCTAACTACCATCTAACTTCCTGTCCCCCAACCCCAGCAGCATGCTGTGCACTCAGTAGGTATTAAAAATCTAATTTGTCATCGAACAATCCTCCTTCTCTTGAAGACCCTTTTACCCGGAGTTAATCTCTCTAGTAGAACTGTTTCCTTTTTTTGTGTCAGTACTGGGGAGATGCTGATTATTTTTTCTAACCTTTCTTTTCCTTTTGATGATGAATCAAAATTCTCTATCTCATGGTCAATATCACAGTCTGCCGCTGCTAGAAAGGGCCGTTTTCCTCGCTTTCTCTTTAATGCAGCTACTGTCCTCAATCCCTGTTGGACTCCTAGGCTCTCCTTAGACAAAGAAGTGGCTGTACAATTACCCTCTGTTTTCACCCATTAGAATAATGGCTACAAATGCCAGGAAGTTCTTAAAATACAACACATTGCTGACCTGGTTATCTTCCAGCCCTGGGTCTTTATGGTCAGGCTTTTCAGTAACAGGACAGCAGCCTGGCACACAGTGGCTAATGAGTCTGTCTACTCAGGAGGTTTTATTTTTATTCCTTTTTTTCTTCTTTGCACCAGAAAAGCACTGTTACAAAGTAAGCCATGTTCCTCGAAATAATACTTTCTCACTGCTTAGGACCAACTTTTGCATTTACTTAGTGAGGTGCTGGACTGAATTAATCAATATCCACTCTGTCATTGCTGTGCTGATTTTATATTATGTAGAAATGTTGGTATTGTAAGAATTGAACATTTGTTCTGACTCTTTAGCTCAAAATAATATTCCAGGGCTTCTTTCTCAATCTGTTTCTTAAAGACTTGAAATCAGTTGTTTCTGAGGTAGAACTGAAAAGAAATATTAGGAATCATTCATAGCTTTGTAAAATAAATAACTGAGGGGCTTTCCTGGTGGTCCAGTGGCTAAGACACCATACTTCCAATGTAGGGGGCCTGGGTTCGATCCCTAGTCAGGGAGCTAGATCCCACATGCAACAACTAAAGATCTCGCATGCCACAACTAAGATCCAGCACAGCTAAATAAATACTAAAAAAGATGAATAGCCAACATTCAGGAATGTGTAAATGATAGCTAGGGATTCCAGGATACAGATAGTAGTTAAGAGCTAAAGCTCAGTGACTGAACCTGACTCTGCCATTCATTAGCTCTGTGATCATGTATAATTTATTTGTTGTCTTTCCCCCATACTTAAATCACTTATAAGATGGGTTTAATGGTTTAACTTTAGCCCTTGGCTTATTAGGGCTTTCTAGGTGGCACTAGTAGTAAAGAACCTGCTTGCCAGTGCAGGAGATGTAAGAGACACAGGTTCGGTCACTGGGTCAGGAAGATCCTGTAGAGGAGGGCATGGCAACCCATGTTAGTATTCTTGCCTGGAGAATCCCATGGACAGAGGAGCCTGGTGGGCTATAGTCCATAGGGTCTCAAAGATTCGAACACAACTGCAGTGACTTAGCACGCGCACACACACTTAGCTTTGTCGGGTCGTAGAGTATTTACAAGATGGAATGCATAGAATCAAGCATATGGTAAACACTCAATAGATGTATATTGTTATCAGTGTGCTTTTTTTTTCATTATCATCTGTGTTATAGGGAGAGGGTAGAAATTAAAAATTCCTACTCATAATTAATTAGGATTGGTCACCTTATACTCTAATGCCTTAAAAGTAGACTCAGCTGTGTATAGTGTGTATTTCATAAACAAGGGATCCCGTGTCCTACAAAACATACATACAGTTGACATGGAGCAGGTGGGACTCATACACATTAAGGGTAGGAATGTGAAATGGTACAACTCTTTGGAAAACATTTGGCAGTTTCTTTGGCTTCTCATGTCTTATGCTCTAGTTTTTTAAAATCCTTATCAATTCCTATAAATGTTATTGTCATGTATAGTATCAATTATGATCTAGCTTTTTTAAATCAAATAAACAATTTGCCCAGCATCACTTTTTGAACAAACATAGCACCTTTCATATGTCCTAGACATTCTACTCCTTGGGGTTCACCCAAGAGAAATACATAAGCTATGTTCTTACAAAGACTTGTACACAGATGTCACAGGCTGGGCAGTAGACACAGGCGCCCAGTACTGTCAACTCCCAAATTGGAAATGAACCAAATGTCCATCCATGTGTGAAGAGATCAGGTGGTGGTGTTTAGTCACTAAGTTGTATCCAACTATTTTGTGACTCCTTAGACTGTAGCCTGTTAGGCTCCATGGATTTCCCAGGCAAGGTTATTGGAGTGGGTTGCCCTTTCCTTCTCCAGGGGATCTTCCAGACCCAGAGATCGAACCTGCCTCTCCTGCATTGGCAGATGGATTCTTTACAACTGAGCCAGCAGGAAAGCCCAGATATTTAAATATACAAATACATAATAAATACAACTGACTTGAATAGGTTTCAGAACAGACAGACTCTTGTTGGCATACTACTCCATAGTGGGTATAGCATACCCACCAAAGAGGAGCTTTGAGTCAAGAGTTAAGTTGATTATGAGAATATGTGCTGTATATGCACATTGTAGGAAATCAAAACATGGCAAACTATAAATCATTAACAAACCAGAATTTGAAGATAATAAAATTTATTATTAAGTAATTTAGGAAGATTTTCTTTTAGCCTTTGTGCAGTATGAATGTGTAATTTGTAACATTTTTTATCATGCTTATGAAAGGAGGGAAAAATGTTCTCAAACCTAAAAACTGCTTATCTTTATTTATTTCCTTTAAATATCTACAAAGGAAGTTAGCAGTCTAAAGAATGTGACCACCATATTTATAATCTTTAAATAATATGGCCATACTGGCTGTCCCCCTTAATTGTACCTCCTGTAGAGAGAAGTGTGTATTTCACTGTATTTCCTGCCAACTTGATGAGTGTTCAGATACCTCCTAATATGATAATTAGAGAATGCCTTATTTGGATTTGTACTTTAAACATGTTATTGAGAATGAACTTCCCCCCATTTTATTTTCTTAATTATTTTTTTGCCAGCCCTAGCTAGTATCTCTCAGATATGTATATCTCTCAAATATTCGGCAAGCATATTTTCAAAGTTGATTACTTACTTATCTTCTGGGTTTATTTTATAATGTTTTTACTATTTATATTGTGAAATCTCTTTGTGATTTCTTCTCTTGTGTTGTTTTTACTTAGAAAGACCTTGCCATTCTGACTGAGATAAATTGCATAGATCTTTCTGTTTTATGTTTTCTTTATAAAAAAATCTAACTTTTAATTGATGTAAATTTTATGGCCTACAGTATGAAGTGTAATCTTTTTATTCAAATTTTCATAGCCCTGCTTTTTAAGTACTGTTTCCTCCTGAAATTTTGGTGACACTTTTATTTCATATGAACATTATATCGTGTCTAATTTATCTGCGAGTCTTCTAAACTGTGAGGATGTAGTTATTTCAACTTTATTGTCGTTTTAGAATCTGGTGAGTAAGTTTTCATTTTTTTGCAACATTTTTTACTGCTTTCATTATGCTTTTTCTCAAAATAACTGTTTCTAGATAGATGCAGTCAAAGCTCTTAACGGATGTTGTAAGTTTCTCCCGAGTCTTCATCTTATATACGGAATTTCATAGGGAATCTTGTGTGCTGCTACTACTAAGTCGCTTCAGTCATGTCTGACTCTGCGACCCTATAGACCGTAGCCCACCAGGCTCCTCCGTCTGTGGGATTCTCCAGGCAAGAATACTGGAGTGGGTTGCATTTCCTCCTCCAGGGGATCTTCCTGACCCAGGAATCAAACTCGCATCTTATTATTATTATCTCCTGCATTGGCGGGTGGATTCTTAACCACTAGCACCACCCGGGAATTTCACAGGGAAACTTGTGTGAGTCTGAGGCTTTTGCTCTCTCCCTAGAACATTTGTTTCTTGAATTCTTAACATCATTATACTCTAGTCGTGTCCAACTCTTTGCAACCCCATGGCCTGTAGCCTGCCAGGCTCCTCTGTCCATGGAATTCCCCAGGCAAGAATCCTGGAGGGGGTAGCCACCAGTACACTTCAGTAATTAAGGTGCTTTTGCTATTGCCTTTTCATCTAGTTTCTGGGCTGTCTCATTAATCTCATTTTCTTAGAAAGCACTTAACAAATAATGACTTTTTCAGAAGAACAGTGCAGAAATGACATGTTCCTCTCTGTGGCCTGTGTGTCCTGTGCCATCTGGACTGGCTCTGGCAGGTGAGAAGGTGTCACCCCAGTGTGCATCTTCAGGAAGGTTTTAAAGTTGTTTTTTTTTTTTTTTTTAATGTAGACCATTTTTCAGGTCTTTATTGAATTTGTTAAAAGATTTCTTCTGTTTTATGTATTGTTTTTTTTTTTAGCCATGGGACATATGCGATCTTAGCTACCCAACCAGGGATCAAACCCACACTCTCCTGCATTGGAAGGCAAAGTCTTAGCCACAGAAACATCCCCTCAGGAAGGTTTTTTAACCTAAGGGGACAAGGCTGTGGTATGCCACATGCCCATAAAATGTCCTGACTGGAGTTTGGATTTAAATGTAAGGCTTCACGGGCTCAGACTGTTTGGACTGTGAGTTTATACATCACAGTGCATAGGCATTCTCTGGAGTGAGGTCAGCCGCTTTGCTTCCAGCCTGTCAGCTTTATGAATTTAAAGAAAACAGCGCAGCGGCTGCAACGTGTCGGGCAGAAGGCAGAAGTCGGCCCGGCCAAGTCCACTTGCTGCGTCTGAGCGAGGCTGAGTGCAGGGGCTCCGCCGCTGCTGGGAGTGATGCAGTGGCCATCCTTGACATGCTCTCCCTCGAGAGCCATCCTCTGAAGGCCTCTTGGTGATCACTTCCTGGTGTTGGCTTCACAGTCTGCTCTGTCTCCCCGAGCTAAGTGACGCCAACGTTTCACCTCCCTGATCTAATATGCTGAGGTACCCACTTACCATCGATTGCACATTTATAAAGCGCTATTAGCAGAGCTGCAGAGAGAAGAAACACAAGTGAAGCAGCAGCAGGAGACACACTCGCTGCTCCGCCTGTGTCAGGCCTCTGCGAGCAGCCTGGCGTGGGCTGTCACACCTGAGTCCCGAAGGCCGCCTGGCACGGCCATGGCCCTCGATGCCTCTTCACACCTCTGACTGCTGAACTGTTTGAAGTGCCTGTCACTCTGAGTGGCGCTCCTTTGAGGTTTCTGTTCATTTCGGTTTTAGGAACATCTAAATCAGAGGCATAGAGGAGGGAGAAAGATTTTAGTGCTGAAGATGTAAAGGAAGAAATGTATACCTTTTACTATTGAGTGAAAACATATGCTGTCGCATTTAAAGTATGGACTAGGAAGCAGGGTTTTTCATCAGCCGAATGAAAAGTCCTTTCCTAAATGAAAGGAGAATCGTAAAGGAGGTCTAATGATCCATGCTGGTTCATCTGTCCGTTGCTGTTTAAGATACACATTTCCTCCTTCAGTAACAGCAGAGAGGGCCATAGTCACCCAAGACCTGGGGAAACAGTTCTACAGAGTTTCACTGAATTTGAAGTGGGATTTGAACGTTTCCTCCTATTCCTTTATTCCACCTTTTGTTTAGATACTCTGATATTTAGATACTCTGATAGGTCTATGTCCCTCTTCATCAACGATTTCCTGGTACAAGATTTGAAAAGTTTTCTTTTCTTTTCTTTTTTTTTTTTAAATTTCCTGCTTACTTTTTTTCCCCAGATAGATTCAGACATGTACATTGATCATGACATTCTTGCATACTCTTTTTTTGTTCTTGCCACATAGCATGTGGGATCTTAGTTCCCCAGCCAGGGGTCGAACCCCCATCCTCTGCAGTGTAAGCATGAAGTCTTGATCACTGGACCACCAGGGAAGTCCCGGGCAAGTTTTTATTCCGTTCTTCTCATTCCTCTTTCCAGTCTTCCCTGCTACTCCCAGGGCACAAAGGAAGACTCTCAGACATTGGAGCCTGTTACTGTGAGGTGATTACTGAGACCATGGACCCTAGTGTTGACGGAAGACCCTGCAGGAACTCCCGGCTGGGGGACTGGAGTGACTGCTCTGAACTGGTTGTGTATTAAAATACTCCTGTGTGCTCTAAAGAGGGGCTCAGAGGCATGGACTCACCAGGACAGGGTACCGCTCACCAGGACTGCATGTTGAAGGCAGCCCAAGGCTTTGTCCACCCGCAGGAGGAACAAAGCAGAGCAGCAAGCTTGGAGAATTAGTCATTCAACATTCTTCCTCTTGGAAACACTTTTATGGCACAACGAAGGTGGTTGTTCCTGAAACCTGGAGAGCTTGCAGCGGTGTAGGAGTTTCCTGAAGCTTTCTAGATAGTTTCTCCTGATGTGTTAGTTTTCAGAGTGAAATGTAATGCTGAAGATGTTAAAAACCTTTCCCAGCTTTATATGTAGAGAATAAAGGTTCAGTTAGAAAATATGCATTGTTAAAATGACTTTTCTTCTGAAGTTTCTGTTAATCCTACAAGTTAGACTCATAGCATCGAAGCTAGTTTTGAACTAGCATTGAACAATTGTGCTTTTTAATTTTTGCAGAGCAACTTGGAGAAGCAAAGGAAGCATTTCTAACTGGCCTATACTGTGCTCTGCTTTCTTTTTCCAAGTTTGGATTTAGTTATGTTGCTTGGATGCTGAGGTGTTTGATTCTTAGATGAGGGTAGCAATGAGTCGAGGTGCAAGCGTGGCGTGTATTGTCTACAATCTTTCTTGGGTTGGAGGCGGGGAAGGAAGCAGAGCTGCTGTGGTTTTTTTTCCCCTGAAAAATGTCACATAATTTCCCCATTTGACTCTGACAACACAGCTCTCTACCCCCTTAAAGAAGGGTGAGAGAGAAGTATGGAAGCTCTTGGTGTGGGCTTACTCATAGTTGTGGCTTGTCTTAGCTTAACTTCAGTTTATCTCCTTTGATGAGTCGCTTACATACCCTATTATCCAGCTCTAGTGGCTTTAAATATAGTCTTTGTTTTCCTATTTCTGCAGAAAGTGTCTTTATTAATATATTTATTTATTTGGCTGCATTGGGCCTTAGTTGTGCCATGCAGGGTCTTCTACTGTGGTGCTCAGGCTTTCTAGTTGTGGTGTGAGCTTGGTTGCTCCACGGCATGTGGGATCTTAGTCCATTGACCAGGGATCAAACCCTTGTCCCCATCATTGCAAGCCAGATTCTTAACCATGGGACCACCAGGGAAGTCCCAGAAAGTATTTTTATATCAAGCTAATCCTTCCCATAAGAGTCCAACTTGATGTTTTCATTAATAACTGCAGTGGGTTGAATAATGTCCCCTCCAAATTCATGCCTACCTGAAACCCCAGTATGGGACCCAATTTGGAAATATTCAGTGTAGATACAATTGCTTAAAGATAGAGGTGTGATTGTACTGGGTTAATCTGATGACTGGCATCCTTATATAAAGAGGAGAGGACACAGAGAGATACACAGAGAAGGGTGACTTATGTGGAGATGGAACCTTCGGAAAGCTCCAAGAAATAAGGAGTGATTCTCCCTAGAGTCAGCTTGGGCTTTCCTGGTGACTCAGATGGTAAAGAATCTGCCTGCAGTGCAGGAGATCCAGGCTTGATTCCTGGGATGGAAAGATCCCCTGGAGAAGGGAATGGCTACCCACTCCAGTATTCTTCCCTGGAAAAATCCATGGAGAGAGGAGCTTGGCAGGCTGTATAGTCCATGGGATTGCAAAGAGTGGACACCACTGTGCAACTAACACTCCCTAGAGTCGTCATGAAGAGGGTGACCCACCAGAGACTCTTGATTCCAGACCTCCGGCTTCTGTAGCTATGAGAAAATAAAGTCCAGTGGTCTGAAGACACCCATCGTATGGTAATTGTGAAGAGTCAGACGCTGAAGTGACAACCCACCATGCATGCACATGGCAGCTCTAGGGAATTAATGTAACAGCCACTACAGAATGCCATAGTCTGAAGGCCATCCTCTTACTGACCTCCAGCTTGAGGTGCTGTGAGGTGAGCAGGGTTTTGAACTGCGATTACACTCAGTGTTTATACTCAGTGCAGTGAAATTTTCCATATGCAGGAAGCTGCTGTGTCTGGTAAGCCTTCCATTTTAATTTGGCCAATATATTGTAAAAGGCAACTTACTGGAATCCTGTGCCACTTGAAGGAGCTTCCATGAACTTTTTAAATCTTAACCTGTAGGAAGTGGTCTGTGGGGCTAGATGCCTGTTGCCTTTGTTACATCACCAAGGTGATTTTTCAAATTCCTTAAACCTGCTTGTGTAGCAAAGGAATAGAAATCGATTGTGTCTCTTAAGGATGTATTTGTTCACACCTTCAGTGCTCAAGGACTCCGGTTGGAGTGTCAACAAACAAGATGAAAACACGAAGGATGCAAGATGACACTCTATGACGGGGTCCTCTTGAAGGTCCACTGGGAAGCACAGCATTGGGAGCACAATCTGCTGCCCCACATTGTTATCATCAGGAGAAAGGGAAGTCGATATGCAGTTACTGAAAACAGTGTCTTTGAAGGGAGTTGTGACTCTTGATCAATACAGACAAAAATGCACTATCTTGAGGACATTGATTCAGCCTCCCTGTGTGTGGTACCCCTAGGCCCATATTCCCAAGTGTGTTCTGGAAGCATAAATCAAGGTGAGTCAAGTCCTCAGGCTGTGGAACTCGATTGTGCAGCAGTAATATGTTCACCTGGAGCGGTGATGGAAGTGGCAAAGTGGCTGAGAAACATCCCCAAGGGCCTGCAGTCTTACACTTCCACATGATGTTCTTTGGCTTGATTTCTTGCAACAGGAGGCTTCTCATTTGCTCTGAAGGGCTCCCTGACCATTAAGAATTGGCCCAATGGAAAAGTCCCTCTTATTTTCATTATTGGATGCTCAAAAGGAAGGGCAAAATCCAGAGATTTCCCCACACAGAATTTCTAGTGATCCTACTAATAGAGCCTCCCGACTCAGACAAGCTCAGGACACGAAGCCAATTTGGATTGGAAAATCACTCTGCTAGCTTTAGATGTCATGTGTGCACATTCACGAAAATCTGGCTGCTTTCCAGAAGAAAGCATTTGCTGTCGTCCTTCCCGGGAGGTGCTCCACGTGAGCCAAGCTTTTCTGGGACTGACAGGGCTAAGTGCTGGAAGGGCTGGAGAGCAAAGGGAAGGATAATAATGTCTTTCTAATATGAACTCTACTGGGCATTACTTACTCAATTTAGTCTTTAGGGTGTTCCTGTGGTTTGTAGACATTTCTTAATGTGAAAATGATTTTTAGTCTTAATTTGGAAATTGAGGACCACAAAGTTAAAATGATTCACTCCAGGTTATACAATTAAGTAATTATTAATAGTAGAGACTTCTTTTGGGAGCACAGAGGAAAGAAATGGGAAAGGGTATAAGTGAGTATGTACATGTATGTGTAAATACAGGGACATTTTTTTACTGATGATTTCTGATTTCAACTATTTAATTGTAACTTAGGAAGGACTCTTTCTGGTCTAGAAGGATGGAACAGGCTCCATTCAGTCTAAGGTATAAGGTGAAGACTGCAGTGTGATATATTGTACCTGTACTTGTTAAGCGTGTATCCCTTCCATGCACAAAAGGATGCAGAGAAAGCCCCGGCTTCTTGTTCTTCCCTTGGACCATGCAATTAAATGCAATTAATCTGCATTAAACAATGCAGATTAAATAATATAGATTTGAATAAAATATAATTGTGTCTACTAAGGAATTTTATATATTTTGTTCTTCATTTAAAATAAAACAAGTTGCGTTTTATAATTTGTTTTACACACAGGCTCATGAGTTTTTACTTATTTAATATATGAATTGATTTTTTGTGTGTGTCCGTGATAAAAGGGACAAAACCTTAGCCCTGCACTGTGTCATGGAAAATCCAACTTTATCTTAATGAAAGGAGATGGACTTTGGGTTTCTCTCGGGCCAGTTCTCTATCCTTAATAACCCCATAAGCTGTTCACATGACATCCATCACTGCCTAGACTGATGGTTCAGAGGCCATCGATGTTGCTCATTGTCTTGGTCTGTGTACCCTGTGCAGCTGGCCCTTAGCGCCAGCCAGTCTTCCTTACCCTAGCTGACAGTGCTAATCAGGATGATCAATATGACCTCCCCTCCTCATGGCACATCACTAAGTGGATTTTCTTTACTTAATATCCATATGGAGTGACTGTTTGAATGGACAATGGAGACTTTAGCAAGCCCTCTGCTAATAAACCTGTGCTACAGTAGAAAGGAATTAAACATGACGATACCAGTGGGAGCAGAGCTGTTTGGGAAAGGGGGTCCCAAACCAGGTGAGTTTAGGTAAATAGTCTAGCATTTTAGAATTACTTTCTGTGTGTTTTTCCACAACTAAACATGAAGAGGGCTAATGGTTTGAACCTATGTGGAAAATCATTTGTTCTATTTTCCTCAAAAATCTCAGAGCTTTAAGTCAAAGGAAAAGTGAGCATCTTTTGTATAGTTCATCCAGGGATCTAGTGATGGTTCTGTTTACCAAAACCAAGTATGAATTTGTGAATGAGTTTTTGGTGCCTGTGTTGATAAGATAGCAGCCATAAGCTCATTCTGTAGTTCATGCATGAAATACATTTATGGAATATAAATGTATCTTACCTTAAATTTAAATCATGGCTAATCCATGCCAGTACCAACTGAGGTCACTGTGCAGTATAGACAGTCAGCTCTATGGTTACTGCTGATACGAATGTGGACAAGAATTCAAAGTATAAGTTGTCTTCTAACACTTTGCTTCTTAGTAAGTTGACTTATCATTAGTCAGCTTTTCATTTGACATAAGACCTTTGGTTTTTTTGGGTTTTTTTGTAAGTTCATGTATTTCATTTGGGGCTGGAGATAAGGCTGAAAAGAGTAAAGTATGTGGGGAGGTGTTTGCATTCGTAAGAACTGTTGATTGGCCATTTCATTGAACAGGGACCCATCAAGTTCACTACTCTTGTTAGATTGACCCTTAGTTGGTTTTTTGGCTTGTGATATTATTATTTTTTCCTTTGCTGTCAACTGTATGATGGCTGAGGTCCAGGATTTCCACTGTTCCCCTAAATATAGAGGAGAGTGAAGGATTTGATATATCTGCAGGGGCCCAAGAATATACTTTAAGGGTCCTACTCCAAATGGTTTCACAGTAAAGTTATGAGGGAATTTTGTTTTCTACTCAGAAGTAATACATTGCTGCTGGTTTTCAATGGCTGGTTTAACGTTCCTTAGATCCTGGAAGATTTACACTGTTGAACCTCCAGTGCTTGCTCTTTGTAACTGGTCATGTTTCCATATTTGTTCCCAAGTTTGAAAAACTTAGTGTTAGTTTCTGATGGATTTAAAAGTTACTGTGACACTCAGGAAATTCTTTGCTTTTCACCAGATAGAATAAGCCACCTCTGCCCTTCTGAGCAAATCTTCCTGTCTGTGAGCCCCAAGAAAGGGTGTGGAGTGTTTTGATCCTGGAGGACCTAGAAGTGGGAAGGTCTCAAATGACACAGGACATGGGACAGTGCTGTTTTGTAGCTTAGGCTCAGAAATCGGTCTGTCGAAAGGTGTAAGATTTTCTCTTTGGAGGGCAGAGAGAGGAAGAAAACAACAACAACTATCACAGTAATGAGGGAAAAACTAAAGAAATGGGTAAGCTCTGACAGTTTTCTTCTGCTGCTTTGTCAGATTGTCTTCAAGAGCTTAGAGTGCTGACTTAATCCCTTAACAATCATGTGTGTTATGTCAAAAGTGTGTGGTTGTGTGTGTGCATGTCTGTGTGTGTACAGTTACATACATAGCATAAGTACATGATGGAGTAAAGGCAAGAAGACAGCCAGGTAAGTATGAAAGCTAAAAATACCACGTTAATGTGACATCTGTTGACCAAATAGGAAAAAAGCATTGCAACTAAGCAAGATCAGGCCTGTCTTAATCAGAAGTTGTTGCCTTGGACAGCTGGAGCATGGTGACCGGAAAATTGTTTGTACCAATAACATCTAGGTGACTTGTTTTTCCTGCCACCTAAGGGAAGCGTTGTTGGGCTTTGGGGATAACTGGAAGATGCAGGAGTGTGTCTTGTCATGTGCTGGTCATCAAGGCTGATGTGGGAGTATTGGGGGCAGTAGCAGGAGGATCCAACTGCAGATAGCATTGCTTGCATCCTGCAAACCATCCAGAACTCTGGGGCTTGGCTTTGCTAGCCAACATGCATATAAGCCTCCAGACCGTAACTCAGTCCTCTGACCTACTTTTCTGGTTACGCCTGCCTAAGCGAACCCTTTAAGAGAACTCATCCTAGTTGGAACCGTGCTGATCACAACTAGAAGCTTTCAAAGCGTAGGGTTGTAGTGGAACCCCCTACATTGGGTATGGTTGGGCTTTGGTGGCTGCAGCGTGAGTTGGGGATATTTCACTGTCAGAGATCATAATTGGGTGAAAGGTAAGTGGACGTAGGCAGTGGTTAAGTGTAAGAATCTGAGAAAATGCCTTTTGCCATGAGCTGGTCTTTAGCATCCGTTCTGTTAGTACGTGCTGGTGAGCCAAGAGGAAGCCACCAACTGCTGGGAACAGCTAGGCTCCTGTGCCCTGGCAAGGGCAGGGAGAGGACAAGAACTGCCACAGCATATGTTCAGGGGATTAAGGGGGAGCATGGGCTGAAGCTGATGGGCAAGGAGGAATCTTAAATGGAGCCAGTTGTCTTTTTAGACGATAAGATTCTTCTTTCAGATCCAGGCAATCTGGGCTTCCATGTCACCAGCCTGGCTTGTGGATTGTACTCTGGTGATGTTATTTTGCTGGAGAAAGCAGAGATCTGAATGAGCAGATGGGAATGGATGCTGGACGATTATGGGCTGCTCCCATGTGATTATGCAGCGCAGGGAGTCAGGGGATGTGGAGGCTATAGGGAGGATAGGTCTGCATTCCCCACAAAATCCATTTTCATTCTGTTCTGAAAGGTGAGCAGAGTCCACATTCTCCCATGTGCCACAAGGCGAGTTGGACAGCATGTGGCTTCCTACAGCCTTCCAAACCATTCATCCTAATGATTTTTGAGCATTTGGGTGATAGCACAGAAGAGTACGTGTGAGACATTAGCACATGTAAATACACATAAGACATTTTAACAGGAGCTGATCATGCATTTGAAGCTTTCAAAATTACTGACAATCAGATTTTCAGAGTGATAGTTCTACCTTGTATCTGCTAGAATTGTGTTCTGTGGCTTATGAAAATATGAACAATTATTTTCTTGATTTTCATCTATTTGAACAAGCAAAAATTTCAAAAATAGGGGTTTGCTGCTGCTGCTGTTGCTAAGTCACTTCAGTCGTGTCTGACTCTGTGTGACCCCATAGACGGCAGCCCACCAGGTTCCCCCGTCTGTGGGATTCTCCAGGCAAGAACACTGGAGTGGGTTGCCATTTCCTTCTCCAATGCATGAAAGTGAAAAGCGAAAGTGAAGTCACTCAGTTGTGCCTGACTCTTAGTGACCCCATGGACTGCAGCCTACCAGGCTCCTCCGTCCATGGGATTTTCCAGGCAAGAGTACTGGAGTGGGGTGCCATTGCCTTCTCTGAATGTGCTCACTACTGCCTTTTAAATTTTTCTTTCCTAATTTCAAATCATGAGTCTTTTGAGATAAATGAACTCAAGGATCCAAGACTGACATTAGCTTTCTCCTGATAGGGATGAGCCAACAGGAATGATGTGCACCCAGACGTATGGCATTGGATGCTGGCAGGCCACTCTTGAGATCACCACTTATTACATAGGAGGAAAGTGGGAATCAAATTGATAAATGCCTTGTCCAAGGACACTCAGCTCTTTGAGGCCTGTATATTGCTATGCTATATGAGAAATTACAAAGGAGAGCTTTTAGTTAGACCAGGAGTCTGTGGTTACTAGTGTGAAGTTGACACATAGATGAAACTAAAGATGTCATGAGTCATGTGTGGTACTGAATGGTGGACATAGAGGGGGAAAAAGCTCGAGCGTGGGATGAGTTTTAGCACAAGGACAGATATTAGTGTTTTTCCTCTTGGCAGACGTTCAGTTATATTAACGTAAGTATTTTAAACCCTTCCCTACTAAAATAGGACTGTGTGCTTATTATTTTGAGGGTTGAAAGGAAGGACTAAGGTAAGTGCTGGTGGTTAAAGAAGCAAGGAACAACTTGCTTTATGCTTGCTTATTCCAGCCACACCTTTATTACACATGCCTTTTAAAATTTCATCATCACCAAAGGCTAACGCAGTGCTAGTAGGTAGACCATTTTGTTTCTTGGCAAAAGAGAATTCTTAAGGGGCTCATCCATCCTCTTGGATGTGCAGAAAGATTTGATATTAAATCCTCTACCCTGCCAAAGGCAGAATGATATAGAATCATATCCCAGATATCTCAGTCGCTTTCATCATGTGGAGCCTTAATAGGTATTTCCCATTCTATCTTGCTGTCTCTTTGTCCCTCCTGATGGAGGGAGTTGGTGAATTTTGGGAACCAGCCAAAGAGGGAATTAGGTAAGCTAAGTCTCCATTTCTGCTATTAACTTGTATTCATAGAATAATATTTAATAGCTGCAATTATCCTTGAGATAAGTGAAGAGGTTCGTCATACACAGAATCATATTGTGAAACATTGATTTGTGCTTCTTAGAGGCTAACACAGAAATTGAACTGCTGTGTGTCAGAGGCATTATTTTAAAAATAGAGCCATACTGAATCTATGCTAAGGGTTTTGTCTCTTAGCTGTACCAGAATTACCTCTACGTATTTGCGTTTAAAAAATTGGTTATAACATCATTACAGTATCATTGTGCAGTACATGAATTTTCTCTGCCTTTTCTAATTTCTCCAGCATTGGGTTCTTTAAGAAAGCGTCTTGTAAAAACTTCCAGAATGAATGATTTTTATTTTCAGCTTGCTGGTTTTGTTCTCTCAGTTCTTTCCAGGTAGGGGTCATGTTGTTTGCTCTGCCTTGTCATGTGGAGTTTTGAAGTGTTTGGCACTGGAATTTCTTCATTCATTAAGATTCTGGTTGAGACTGGATGACTTTAGTTTCCAATAGGGAAAATTACAAACAGGATGCAATCACACATGGATTGTCAATGAGGAAAGTGGATGTTTTCCTTTCTATAGTTCCGATACAGAATCAGAACTTCGTAATTGTACTGGCAACCTAAGAGTCTTTGCATTGAGAAACTGAAGATTAACAGTGAGGTTAATTGTTAGTCGTTGCTCTATTTAAACCTCATGCTGCAGTTATTTAGTCTTGGTAAGAAGCTGAGGGCTATAATTTTCATTCTTCTTTACTAATAACTCACTGTATAATTCTGGCATAAGATTAAATGATTGTAGTTTTGAAACTATCCTTACACCCACCTAGGCTTCCTTGGCATTTTAAAGGAACAACTTCAGGTTCTACTTCATGGTTTTCCTGGAGGGCCTTGTACAGGCAAAATCCCAATTAGACAGTGCCATCGCAACAGGAGCAAAAGTTGAAATAATATTATCACTTAGAACGTTGTATACAGTAGAATCTTTAAGAAACATTTGTTGAATTAAATGGATTTATTGTTAAGTATGTCTGAGTTATAGTAGAGACCATATGCTTTCTCTAACCCTGTCTTAAAAGAGAGACATTTTTCAAAGGAAGGTCTGGATATGAAGTCTTGATAATTAATCCTCATAATTAAGACCTAGGATTAGAAGAAAGTTTGGATGTTTCTGTATACCAAGTATGGGGAAAGACAGTCTGACAGTAAATGGAAAATTGAGCCTTTTCATAAAGCCTTATTCATCGGAGCTAAGTAGATGTTAAGTGATAGAGGAGGTCTCCTATTTCAAGGAGACGTCTTGAGAGGAGTTATAATTTGGAAGCCCCTAGGAGAACCCATCTACTCACTAAAGCAAAAAAGTTCCCTGTAGCTTATAGGACCAGAGCAGGGAGTTCTGGGTGGCCTTGCAGCAGTCAGTCATATGATAATCATATTCTGCTACATTTTGCTCTACTCCAATAATTTCCTATCCTGCTAACCTGCTAACCCCAGACAATCCTGGTGACTTACCTATTTGGTGGTGAAACTATCAATTTTCCACTTTTCGTATCAGTGCTTATGCTGGTAGACCAAAACTTAGGTAGGTATCATCTAGGCTCTATCACTTCCTTGGTGTCACCAACTTTATGTGGTCCCTAGATGGCGTAGGTCAGATAATCATTATATATCTGCTGCATGATGGATGATCATAAATGGTGAGAGGTAACTTCCATGTCACTCTTACATGACACTTTCCAAGACTGTACAGCTTCTAAAGTGATTCTTCTTTTCTATGGTGATTCAGAGAGGAACTCTGAGCTGAGCATCAGAAGGTATCTGAGTGCTACTAGCTGTTATTTTTGTTCTTAAAACTTCTTATTTTTGGCCTGCCTTTCTCCATGGGTATCTGTTAGTTTTATGGATGGCTTTCTCTCTAATGAGGCACTTTCTGAAGTTTTCTTGACATTCTCAGGTAGGTCCCTGTGATGCTAAGCCATGAGCTGTCAGAGGGAGACAGTTTTCTTTTGATTGCAGGTGCCTGGCTCATTCCCTTGAGAATGATGGGTATGTTGATCTTCTGTATTTTCTATCTTCCTACATACTTTTAAACATGGTTTTGAATACATTTTCCTTTTTTTCCACTTTCTTTGTGTTTGTGAGACCCAATAAAAGGCAAATATTAAGCTGTTTAAAAAATTTAAAGACTCAGTTAAACCAAGCTCTAATCCATTTAAGCCTTGAAAAAAATCTCTTATGAATACATGCACATTCATTCTAAAGGTAATTGAGGATGCAGAGACCCTTGTACTACCTTCTTCCCATCATCCTCTATTTCAAAACCAGGAAATTTTCTTTCTTTCTTTCTTTCTTTTTTTTTTTTTTTTTGTTTATTTGATGAAATGGTTGTCCACTGTCTAATACTCAATAAAAGAGTTGTTGGAATGGTTATTAACAAGATTGTAATATCTTGTTTTTATAAAAACCTTCTGCCCCTGTTTGAATATTTCACCAGCCCTGTTGATGTGAGCAAATAGGATATATTTCCTAAAAGGAATTTGACCCCTTTTTTTCCTCCAAAGGCTTACATAATTGAACTACTTCACTCATTGAAATTGAACTACTTCCTGGAAAACCAACATTATTTCACAAGCTTAGCCATTAGGGTAAGTGATTGTGTTTTACATATATTTATATGTATACTATACCTTAGGGGCTAGCAGTGTGCAGGGTATATTACTGGTATCCATTAATTTTATTTATTTTGTTGGTTTCACGTGGTATTCCTTAGCATGTGAAGTCTTCTTTTTACTTGGCTGGTCATTGGAGAATCACAGAGCACTGAGCTTCACCTCAATGCTTGAAATACTGGATTTCTACAATTACTGAAGGTGATTTCAGACTCTTCAAGAAAAATTCAGTTGCTGTCTTCTCTTCTTATTCATAAGTTAATTTTGGACTTGGAAATAGCTAGTCTTTCTCCCTAAGTCCACTATTCAGTGAAAGTTAGAAGAAAGCTATTTCTTAGTTTTAAAAGCTGATAAAGAAAAAGTAAAGTTGGACTCCTACCTCATACCATATATAAAAAATTAGCTCAAAGTAGATCAAAGGTCCAAATGTAAGAGCTAAAACTATAAAACTCTAGAAGAAAGCATTGGTGTAATGCTTTATGACCTTAAATCAGGAAACAGTTTCTTAACTATTATACCATTAGCACAAGCAGAAAAAGAAAAACAAGTAATAAACTGAACTACATATGGCCAGTAGGCACATGAAAAGATACTCAGCATCACTAATTATTAGAGAAATGTAAATGAAACCTGGAAGGTACTACCTCACACTGGTCAGAATGGCCATCATTAAAAAGTCTATAAGGAGAGGATGTGGAGCAAAAGGGACCCTCCTATACTGTTGGGAATGTAAGTTGGTGCATCACCTGTGGAAGACAGTGTGGAAGTTCTTCAGAAAACTAAAAATAAATTTACCATATGATCCAGCAATCACACTCCTGGGCATATACCCAGATAAAACTAGAAGTCAAAAAGATACATGCATCCTTGTGTTCATAGCAGCACTGTTCACAATAGTCAAGATACAGAAACAACCTAAATGTTCATCAGCATGTGAATGAACAAAGACGGTATGGTACGTATATACAGTGGAATACTGCTCAGCCATCCGGAGGAGAGAAAGGATGCCATGTGCAGCACAAGCAGGCAGCCAGAGACGATCATACCAAGTGAAGGTAAGTTAGAGAGAGAATGCAAATACCATATGATACCACTCACATGTGGAGCCTAGAAGATGGCACAAATGAGCCTGTCTGCAAAAACAGAAGCAATTCTCAGACATAGAAGACAGACTTGCGGTGGCTAAAACAGGGGGCGGGAACAGGAGGGAAGGACTGGGGGTTTGGGGTTAGCAGATGTAAACTGTTATATATAGGATGGTTACACAGTCAGGTTCTGCTGTATAGCACAGGGATATTCAACATGTCATAAATCAAAATGGAAAAAATGTAAAAAGGACTGTCTACATATGTGTAACTGAGTCACTTTCTACAGCAGAGATTGGCACAACATTGTAAATCAACTATACTTCAATAATAATATATATATATTTCAAAATGTTATATATATATATAAAGGGGCTTCCCTTGTGGCTCAGCTGGTAAAGAATCTGCCTGCAGTGCAGAAGACCTAGGTTCGATGCCTGAGTTGGGAAGATCCCCTGGAGAAGGGAAAGGCTACCCACTCTAGTATTTTGGTCTAGAGAATTCCATGGACTATACAGTCCATGGGGTCACAAAGAGTCGGACATGACTGAGCGACTTTCACTTTCATGTGTAGAAAGAAGTCAGATAATCCAAGAATAAAAAGGCAAATAATCCAGTTTTTTAAATGGAGTAAAGGTTTACCATAAGGAAGGCTGAGCCCCAAAGGATTGATGCTTTTGAGCTGTGGTGTTGAAGAAGACTCTTGAGAGTCCTTTAGACAGCAAGGAGATCAAACCAGTCAATCCTAAAGGAAATCAGTCCTGAATATTCATTGGAAGGACTGATGCTGAAGCTGAAGCTCCAGTACTTTGGCCACCTAATGCGAAGAGCTGACTCATTAGAAAAGACTGATGCTGGGAACGACTGAAGACAGGAGGAGAGGGGGACTACAGAGGTTGAGATGGTTGGATGGCATCACTGACTCAATGGACATGAGTTTGAGCAAGCTCTGGGAGATGGTGAAGGACAGGAAAGCCTGGGGTGCTGCAGTCCATGGGATCGCAAAGAGTCAGACATGACTGAGCAACTGAACAACAGCAAAAGGTTTAGAATAACTGTTTCTCCAAAGAAGATAAACAGATGGTCGATAATCACATGAAAATGTGCTCAGCATAATTGGTCGTCAGGGAGATGCAAATCAAAACCACAGTAAGATAGCACTTTACCTGTTAGAATGGCTATGATCGAAAAGACAGTAAGTGTTGGGAAGAACGTGTAGAATCCTCATTCATGTCTGGTGAGGAAGGTAAATGGTACAGCTGATTCGGAACAGCAGGCAGTTTCTCAAAAAATTAAACATAGAATTATGTTTAGATGTATACCTAGGTATATACAGTTCTAGGTATAGACCCACGAAAAGAGAATTTTGAGAATTTTATCTATCAGGAAAAAAATTTTTTATAAGATTTCATCATTTTAAGAGAATTTTTAGATTTACAATATAAAATTGAGAGAAAAGTATAGAATGTCCCCATATATCCCCTGGTTCCACATATGCAAAACCTCCCCAATTATCAACATCACTCAACAGAGTAAAAAAAGAAAAAAGTTATTTTAAACCAAGGATGAATCTCTATTGATCCCAAATCTATTATCAAAGTTCATAGTTCACCTGAAGATTCACTCTTGATGTGGAACATTCAATGGGTTTTGACAAATGCATATAGGGACACCTATTCATCCTTATAATATGATACACAGTTGCTTTCACTGCCCTAAAAATCCTCTGTGCTCTGCTTAACTCCACCCCAACCCCCAAATAACTGATCTTTTTTATTGTTTCCATAGTTCTGCATTTTTCAGAATGTCACATAGTTGGAATTACACAGTACATAGCCTTTTCAGATTGGTTTCTTTCATTCTGTAATATACATTTAAGGTTTCTCTATGTCTTTTCATGGCTTGATAGCTCATATTTTTTTTTACCACTGAGTAATACCCCCTCTGGTAATCTTGACTGGAGAAGCCCATGGACAGAGGAGCCTAGTGTGCTTCAGTCCATAGCATCACAAAGAATTGGACACAGCTGAGCATGCACACACAATGCTCCTTTGTCTAGAGGTACCACAGTTTATTAATTCATTCACCTATTGAAGGATGGGCTTCCCTCATAGCTCAGTTGGTAAAGAATCTGTGTGCAATGCAGGTGACCTGTGTTTGATTCCTCAGTTGAGACGATCCCCTGGAGCAGGAAATGGCAACCCACTCCAGTCTTCTTGTCTGAAGAATCCCATGGACAGAGGAGCCTGGCAGACTACAGTGCATGGGGTCACAAGAAGTGGACACAACTTAGCAACTAAACCACATTGAAAAATAGCTTGATTGCTTCCAAGCTTTGACAGTTATGAATAAAGCTTCTATAAACATCCATGTGCAGGTTTTTATATGGACATAAATTTTCAGCTCCTTTGGATAAATACTGAGAAATACAGATACTGGATTGTATGGTAAGCGATCATCACATTCTCTCCCAAAGTGGCTATTTCATTTTGCATTCCCACTAGCAATGGATGAGAGTTATTGTTGCCCCATATGCTCACCAACAGCGTTTGGTATTGTCAGTGTTCCAGATTTTGGCTACCCTAATAGGCATATAGGTAGGTATCTCGTTTTGATTTACATCTCCCCTGATGATACATCGTGTGCACCATCTTTTCATATGCTTACTTGCCACCTGCATATCTTTGGCAAGATGTCTCTAAAGGTCTTTGGCCCACTTTTAACCAAGTGGTTTGTTTTCTTATTGTTGACTTTTTTTTTTAAATTTTACTTTATTTTACTTTACAATACTGTACTGGTTTTGCCATACTTATTGTTGACTTTAAAAGTTGTTTTTATGTTTTGGATAATAGTCCTTTATCAGATATGCCTTCTGCAAATATTTTCTCTTGATACTATTTTTCACAGGGCAGAAGTTTTAAATTTTTATCAGTTGCAGCTTATCAATAGATTCTTTTCATACATGATGTACTTGGTGTTATGTTTTAAAAAGCATTGTCGTATCCCAGGTATTCCAAGTTTTCTCCTGTGTTATTTTCTTAGGAATTTTATACTTTTATTTTAAATTTATATTCCTGATCCATTTTGAGTTAATTTCTGTATAGGATGTAAGCTTTGTGTCTAGGTTTGTTTTTTGTGTGTGGTTGTCTAGTTGTTCCAGGACCATTCATTAAGAGACTTTTTTTGTTCCACAGTATTGTCTTTGCTTCTTTGTCAAAGATCAACTGATTGTGTCTGTAGGGATCTATTTCTGCAGTTTCTCTTCTGTTCCGTTGGTCCATTGGTTTATTCTTCTGCCAGTACCACTCTTGATTGCTGTAGCTTTATAGTAAGTCTGTTTTTCCCCAGCTTTATTGAGGTATAATTGACAAATAAAACTGCCAACGTGATGATTTGCTACTCTATATACACTGTGAAAGGATCTCATCATTGAGTTATGAAGATATCCATTATCTCACATAGTTACCCTTTTGGGGGGGGGGCAGGCGCTTAGAACATCTAAGTTCTACTCTCTCAGCAGTCTTTAGTTTTACAGTGCAGTATCAACTGTAGTCACAATGTTTTACATTACATTCTCAGACCTTATTCATCTTCTATCTAATAGTTTGTACCATCTTACCAACCTGTCCTTATTTTCCCTACCCCTCAGTTCCCTAGCAACTACTTGTTTACTGTTTCTACAAGCTTTTTTTTTTTTAATTGGAGAAAAATTGCCTTAACAGTATTGTGTTGGTTTCTGCTATGCCATAACATGTCAGTCATAATTTTACATATATATGCCTTCCCTCTTGAGCCTCCCTCCCCTCCCTCGTCCCACCCCTCTAGGCTGCCAGAACGCCAGGCTGGGCTCCCTGTGCTGTGCAGGAACTTCCCTGCAGCCGTCTGTTTCACACGTGATAGTGTTTATATGCCAATGCTACTTTCTCAGTTCCTCCCACTCTCTCCTTCCCTCACTGTGTTCACAAGTCTTTTCTCTACATCTGTGTCTCCATTCCTGCCCTACAGATAGGTTCATCAGTACCATAGATTCTATGTATTGGCATTACTATACAATATTTGTTTTTCTCTTTCTGACTCTATATAAACAGGCTCTAGGTTTATCCACCTCACTAGAACTGACTCAAACCCATTCCTTTTTATGGCCGAGTAATATTCCATTATAAACGTACCACAACTTCTTTATCCATTCATCTGTCACTGGACATCTAGGTTGTTTCCATGTCCTGGCTATTGTAAATATTGCTGCAGTGAGCATTGGGGTGCATGTGTCTTTTAGAATTGTAGTTTTCTTGGGGAATATTCCCAGTGGTGGAATTGCTGGGTGATATGGTAGATTTATGCCTAGTTTTTAAAGGAACCTCCACATTGTTCTCCATCATGGCTGTGTCAGTTTACATTCATTGTAATTTGATTTGCACTTCTCTAATAATGAGCAGTGTTGAGCATCTTTCTGTTTTTACAAGTTTAACTTCTTTTTTTTTTAGGATTCCATGTATAGGTGATACCATGTAGTATTCATCTTTCTCTGTCCAGCTTGTTAGCATAATGTCTGCCAGTTTCATTCATATTGTCACAAATGACAAGATTTTCTTCCTTTTTTAAGGCTGAAGTATTCCACAGTAGTATATGCTACATGTATGTATCTATATATATATCATTCTGTCTTTATCTGCCTATCTGTCAACAGGTGCTTAGGTTATTTCCTTACCTTGGCTACTGTGGAATGGGAGTACAATAGTAAATAAGTCTTAAAATGAGTATCCTCAGTCGTCCAACTGTTATTTCCTTCTATGTCATGTTGGTTATTCAGGGAGTTTTATCACTCCATATAAACTTAAATTATTCAAATCATTTGCTTTTTTAAAAAATACTTATTTATTTGGCTGCACTGGGTCTTAGTTGCAGCATGAGGATCTTTCAGTCATAGCATGTGAACTTATTTGCAGCACGTGGGATCTCGTTCCTTGACCAGGAATGGGACCCAGGCCCGCTGCATTGAGAGTGCAGAGTCTTAGCCATGGGACTACCATGAAAGTCCATATAAATTTTATTTTATTTTTTTTTAATTTTAAAATCACTTCATTGATACCCATTAAATATCTTGTTGGGATATTGACATGGGTTGATTGAATGTATGGATCAAGTTGGGAAGAACCAGCATCTTGACAGTATCGTGTGTTCCTCTCTGTGAACATGGGTTATCCCTTCATTTATTTACTTCTTTAATTTTCTTTATCTAAATTTTGTAGTTTTCCACATAGAGATCTTATACGTGTTTTTTTAGATTTATATTAATACCTAAATATTTTATTATGGGAGGAACTGATATAAATGGAATTTTTTATTTTAAATTCCTTTTGATCATTGTTTGTGTATAGGAAAGAAATTCAGTTTTGCATATTAACTTGAATGTTCCAAATGTGCATTATAATCAATTATTACTTCAAGGGTTTTAATTTTTTTGTCAACTTTTTTAGATTTTCTACATAGAGAATCATGTCATCCTCTTTAATTTCTTTTCTCCCAGTCTGGATACCTTTTATTTTTTTCTCTTGCTTATTGTATTAGCTAGGACTCCCTGAGTGATGTTGAAAAGAAGTGGTTAGAGGGAATATCCTGCTTCTTACCTGATCTTAGTGAAAAAGCTTTAAGTTTCTCACTTTTTAAAGTATAATGTTAGCTTTACATTTTTCATAGATAATCTTTGTGAAGTTGAGAAAATTCTTTTCTATTTCTTGTTTAGTGAGAGTTTATCATTAATGAGTGTTGGATTTTGTCAAATGCTGTCTCTGCATCTATTAACATGATTGTGTGATATTTTTTAAAAAACCTGTTGATGTGATAGATTACAGTAATTGATTTTTGAAGAAAAAATTTTCAGTCAAGCTGATAGAGCTAGTTGATAGAGTTAATTGACAATACAATGGGGCATCTTTCTTGAGTTGGAAAAGCTGTGCAGATATCACACTGTTAAGTCATAATCCTTGCTTATTCCAAGTTGGCTATCACTTGTGAAGATGACTGTCGTGCCGGTAGAACCCAATTTGGGGTTGCATAAGAGGGACCCAGAAAACAGACCTGAGACTTTAGAAGATGTGAGGTCTAATAGAGGTCAAGAAAACTGAGGTTCAGTCCAGGTCAGTTTGCTCAGTCGTGTCCGACTCTTTGCAGCCCCATGGACTGCAGCACGCCAGGCTTCCCTGTCCTTCACCATCTCCTGCTGCTGAGTCACTTCAGTTGTGTCTGACTCTGTGTGACCCCATAGATGGCAGCCCACCAGGCTCCCCCGTCCCTGGGATCCTCCAGGCAAGAATACTGGAGTGGGTTGCCATTTCCTTCCCCAATGCATGAAAGTGAAAAGTGAAAGTGAAGTCACTCAGTCGTGTCCGACTCCTAGTGACCCCATGGACTGCAGCCTACCAGGCTCCTCCATCCATGGGATTTGCTGGGCAAGAGTACTGGAGTGGGTTGCCATTGCCTTCTCCTCACCATTTCCTGGAGCTTGCTCAAACTCATGTCCATTGAGTCAGTGATGCCATCCAACCATCTTGTCCTCTGTCATCCCCTTCTCCTCCTGCTTTCAATCTTTCCCAGCCTCAGGGTCTTTTTCAGTGAGTCAGTTCTTCGCATCAGGTGGCCGAAGTATTGGAGCTTCAGCTTCAGCATCAGTCCTTCCAATGAATATTCAGGACTGATTTCCTTTAGGATGGACTCGTTTGATCTCCTTGCAGTTCAAGGGATTCTCAAGAGTCTTCTCCAACACCACACCTCAAAAGCATCAACTCTTCAACATTCAGCTTTCTTTATGGTCCAACTCTCACATCCATACAGGACTGCTGGAAAAACCATAGCTTTGACTATATGGACCTTTGTCAGCAATGCCTCTGCTCTTTAATATACTGTCTAGGTTTGTCATAGCTTTTCTTCCAAGGAGCAAGTGTCTTTTAATATCATGGCTGCAGTCACCATCTGCAGTGATTTGGGAGTCTAAGAAAATAAAGTCTCTCACTGTTTCCATTGTTTCCCCATCTATTTGCCATGAAGTGATATGACCGGATGTCATGATCTTCATTTTTTGAATGTTGAGTTTTAAGCCAGCCTCTTCACTCTCTTCTTTCACTTTCATTCACCAACAGGCTTTTTACTTTCTCTTCACTTTCCCAAATTATTTTTAGAGCTGAATGAAGACTTGATATCCCCCTTGCATTTCCACTCTTTCCCACTGGTCCTTCAGTCAGCTGGTAAAAATTAGCCCTTGAGAGCATATATATTGGGGCAGGAATTCCACAGACTTGGACACTCTCATCACAGGAGGTGGTACTTGAGCAGCCAATCTCCAATGGCCCGAGGCTGGTTTTTTTTTTTTTTTTTTTTGACATTGATTTCTTGTTTCTGTACCTCTCTGGGGATATATCACAGAGAGATTTAATGAATATTATTTTTGGTCTCCATTTATTTGATGCATGACCTAGTGACTTGCATTCTGGTTTTTTTTTTTTTTTTTTTGCTTTCTGATTATTATGTACTGCATACCTAAATCAATAAAGAGAAGAATGAAGAAATTGCTCTGTTTAACATTTCAGGACTGATGGAGTAATGTTATCTATAAATATTTATATTTTCCTGAGAGGATGCCTTTTTATTTTGACATTTAGGCTGGTTCACAGAGATAGCCACCACTAGGGCAGGGGGCAGAGAATGAAGAGAGTTTTTCACAGTCAACTTTATACATGCCTTTCAAGTGTGTACATGGGAAAACTCAAAAGGATTTTTCATTATAATTTTTTTTTCTGAGGCATTGAAATATTTAGCCAACCCCTTCTCACTAAAGATAGTAACAATCAGGGGAAGCTTGGATTATAATTATGCTCCCCCAAAACAAAATACATAGATAAGTTTGACTAACAATTTCCCATGTGTCCCCCAGCTTTCTTCCCATCAGCTTCCCATCCCTTTCTGGTTCTGGTCCCTCTGGCTTCCCTAATGTGTCCTTTCTCCCAGCCCTTGCTTCAGTCCTTCCTGGATTGTCATTCTGTTGTGCCTGGTCCAGCAGCCACCATAAACGGTAGAGACCGTCAGAGCAGCCCCGAGCCCAACCCCAGTAGGTGCTTACCTGCCTTTCATGAGGAAGGTAGAAGCCTGAGAAGGAGCTTGAAGCAAAGCCATGCTTCTTTGCTTGGAAGGCCCTTGAGCATGCTTTCTGCATTTTGAAAATCTTGAAAGCAGGCAGGTGAGCACAGGGAAAGCCTA
The DNA here is from genome assembly GCF_042477335.2 of Ovis canadensis. Taxonomy (NCBI): domain Eukaryota; kingdom Metazoa; phylum Chordata; class Mammalia; order Artiodactyla; family Bovidae; genus Ovis; species Ovis canadensis. The sequence goes on along the minus strand of NC_091251.1, from coordinate 57,912,938 downwards.
GCTCTTTTACTTGGTTTGAGTTCCTGCAGCTCAGTGTGGAGAAGGTGGTTATGCTTTTTGATCAGAGCTAAGTCTTTCGTGACCAGAAAGTGGAAGGTTGATTATTACAAATGTATGTAGTTTAGAGAGTACATAAAATCTTTCTGAAACATGGAGCCATGGAGTTTTAAAATCAGAACCAAAGTCTACAAGCAGTAAATGCTGGAGAGGGTGTGGAGAAAAGGGAACCCTCTTACACTGTTGGTGGGAATGCAAACTAGTACAGCCACTATGGAGAACAGTGTGGAGATTCCTTAAAAAACTGGAAATAGAACTGCCTTATGACCCAGCAATCCCACTGCTGGGCATACACACCAAGGAAACCAGAGTTGAAAGAGACACGTGTACCCCAGTGTTCATCGCAGCACTGTTTATAATAGCCAGGACATGGAAGCAACCTAGATGTCCATCAGCAGATGAATGGATAAGAAAGCTGTGGTACATATACACAATGGAGTATTACTCAGCCATTGAGAAGAATACATTTGAATCAGTTCTAATGAGGTGGATGAAACTGGAGCCTATTATACAGAGTGAAGTAAGCCAGAAAGAAAAACACCAATACAGTATACTAATGCATATATATGGAATTTAAAAAGATGGTAACGATAACCCTGTATGTGAGTCAGCAAGAGAGACAGATGTATAGAACAGTGTTTTGGACTCTGCGGAAGAGGGAGAGGGTGGGATGATTTGGGAGAATGGCATTGACACATGTATAATATCATATAGGAAATGAATCGAATCACCAGTCCAGGTTCGAAGCAGGATACAGGATGCTTGGGGCTGGTGCACTGGGATGACCCAGAGGGATGGTATGGGGAGGGAGTTGGGATGGGGGTTCAGGATGGGGAACACGTGTACACCCGTGGCGGATTCATGCTGATGTATGGCAAAACCAATACAATATTGTAAAGTAATTAGCCTCCAATTAAAATAAATAAATTTAAATTAAAAAAAAATAAAATCAGAACCAATCCAGAGAAAGTTGAGATCCACTGAAATAATAGAGCAGACTGGAGCAGGACTCTTATGTCTGGGCCCCTTAAGACTGTCTTTGATGAAGGGCCCAGAGTTAAAGGCTGCAGTCCCTTGAGGACTTGATGATAAACAATGAGACTCGATGTGAATTTTCAAGAAGGCTTGTTCAGTGAATTCACTGTGTGTCAGGATACCTTCTGTAACACAAATAACCATCTATCATTCTTTTTAAGTGTGAGAGTTTGATAGTATTTTAATAGTCATATTTTTATATATGAAATGTTGGTAATGATACAACCTGTCAGTTGCAGCTGCATTGGGAGCCATGGTGATGTAAGCCCATGAGGATAACAATGGATGCGCCATTGGGCCACCAGTAACACACAGTAGTCACATAAGTGCTGATGAGAAGTTGTTTTCTCCCCTCCTCATAGCTTTTGAGACAACCCCAGCAGCTATTTTTAGGCCTTTAATCATTATGTGTGTGTTAGTTGCTCAGTTGTATCCACCTCTTTGCACCCCCATGGAGTGTAGTCCACCCAGCTCCTCTGTCCATGGGGATTCTCTAGGCAAGAAGACTGGAGTGGGTTGCCATTTCCTTCTTCAGGGGATCTTCCCAACCCAGAGACCCAACTCGGGCCTCCTGCATTAACAGGTGGATTCTTTATCTCTGAGCTACCAGGGAAGCGCAGACCATTCAAAGAGGACACAGTGTCCTGCTGAGGACTTGTACCACTCTGTGGGGCAGTGCTGTGTGGGTGGTCAGTTCTTGCCTGCCTATGCTATAGGCCATTCCCATTCTAACTGAACCACCCCCAGTTAAATTTCGCCTGCCAAGGACCCAGACTAATCTTAGAGCTCTTCAGGAGCCTCAGGGACTCACAACCACTGAGAGCCCTTACTTCATCCTACAATCACTTAAACACTGAGAGGACTTTGCTGATCAGAGTGACAGCAGTTCTTATTCGAGACTCATCACCCTGCATTGCTTGTTGGGACTCTCTTTGTCCATGGAGGAGCATCTGGACTAGTAAATGGCACTCAATGAGTCTATGTGGGTGAAGAAGTGGATGAATGCTTCTTTAAGGATCGAGCCTTTTGAACACCATTCAGTTGCAGTAGTTGGCTTCCTGCCATAGTGAGAAGCAGATCCAGGGCTGAAACTTGGTTGTCTCTCTTTTGAAATTAGTTCTATGTAAGATTTAAGGACTAGAGTACCCATGATGCCACCCTGCCTTGTCAAAAAATTTTCTACATCTGAAACCTATCTGAGTCATAAAATTATCCCACTGACTACCTTTTAGGTAAGGGGGAGAAAGAATCATTCAAACAAGGTGTAGTACGTTAATTCTTATTGAGGAGCCATTACCCTTCCTACCCTGTCCACCAGCCAAATAACTATCAGTTATTTGTCCTTGTGTCTCTTTTAGGAGGTGGAATAACTTAGAATTCCACATTTTTTGTTTTTATCGAGACAGCATATTAGGTATTAATAATAATGGTAGCAGCTAATACTGTGGTTAGACTTTTCCAACAACAAGATATTTATTATTTTAAGTGAGTTTTGTGTGAACTGAGACTCAGTGTGCATTTTAACTCTGGAATCACAAGTTCACACAGGCCCGAAATGGTGGTACTGCCATCAAAACCCACGTGTTCTATCTCCAAGACCAAATTTGTTTTCTCCATAACATGGTTTCTCTCAATATTAGTCAAGACAGTGGAGGGGATATGCTTGAATTTGGCTGAAAGATGGTTATTTTAAATCTGAAGGAACTGGCCCAATTTTTTAACAGAACTGTAAATTCTTTCTGATGCTTGTTCCTTTGTGATGAAAAGGAAATCATATGGAGGGATTGCATCCGACTGTTTATCAAATAGTTCTGAAAGTCTGCCCAGTGCTGTGGATAACAAGTAATTATGGGCCCTCCAGGAGCTCATCATTGTGTGTGAAGAGTAGGCTCAGAAACAGTGATTCAGTGTTCAGTCTTTATGAAATATCTACTTATCTCCCAGGGTCTGTGCTGGGGCCTGGAGGCATGGTGGTCACTAAGTCCTGGGAGGTAAGTACAGTCTGAGAGAAGAGTAGGAGGGGGTGACAAGCTGACTCTTGAAGGAAGAGTCGAATTTCCTCTGGGGTTAAAGGGTAGCTTCTCCTAACACCATCTGGAGGGCTATTTTTCTTTCTCATCTACTCAAATCCTCTCCCTCATCTACTCAGATTCTGTCCTTTGCTCAAGGCTAAGTTCACATCTCACCCTCAGCCTAACAGGATTCTCAGCTGGCTCTTCCCAGAGTCCCATCTTCATCCTGTGGACACTTCTGGTCCACTTGTCATTCGTCTCCCTTTTTCTAGAATTCCCTGGTTACCTCACAGAGGAGTCCTCTCTCTGGTTGTGGGTCATATGTGCCCCCTGAGCAGTTAAGCCCACTAAATACAGGTCCAGCTGTGTTTCATCTCATTTTTCCCTGAAGCACTCAGCACAGTGTCTTATACATTATAAGTGATTGGTAGCTAGTTACTGATTGACCAGTTAATCAGCCTTCTATGATGCTTTCACCCTGGCCTTGGCATCTGACTTTTAGTGTGTCTATGAGTTACTTGTGCCTTCGACAGTTAGTTCTACAACTTAAGGCAGTTGTGTTGAACATGGCAGAGAGATTCCGGCAGAATTTTGTGAAAATAACTCAATTGAGGGATGGACTATTTAATGGAATTGCCTGACATAAAAAGGCCTGGGGAGCTTTCTGTCTCTTTGTACAGTGGATGGGATGATCTTAGAAGGAAGAGAGCCATTCCCTTTCATCAAGATTAGAGTAATTGAAAGTGTTGTTTTGTTGTAGTTGAATTTATTTAAATTCATGAAAAAGTGTATAACTAAAGGAGAAAAAAATCATACTCAGAATATACAATTTTATCACTCCAATAAAACACATAGTTTCTCCCATATTTTCCTCTAAGAATTCCAAGTTCTACTTGTCTTCAATCATACTGTCCTTTCCACATTACAGTCTAGATGTGTTGGGTGGTATTATAGCAAGGCCTTGGAGGTAGGGGTATCCAGGTTAGAGCCCCTACCCCTCCTGTCGCCCCATCCCCTGCCATCACTTGCTACTCTTGTGACTTTACACAGAATATATGCATATCCATGTGCCTCTGCAGACGGCAGGAGCTGCATCCATGCCTTCCTTTGTTGTTCTTGTTTAGTTACTAAGTTGTGTCCGACTCTTTTGCAGCCCCATGGACTGTAGCCAGCCAGCCTCCTCTGTCCATGGGATTTTCTAAACAAGAATACTGGAATGGGTTTCCATTGCCTTCTCTAGAGAATCTTCCCGACCCAGGGATCAAACCTGCATCTCCTGCACTGGCAAGTGAGTTCTTTACCACTGAGACACCAGGAAAGCCTCTGCCTACCTGTACATGTTCATAAAGAAAACATGCATTTACTACATGTTAGTCAGTTTGTGTCAAAATTATACTAATTTCCTTTATTTAGGAAAATGGTACTAGTTGAAATCTGAATTGAACCATAATTCTGAGTGTGTAAGTTTGCTGAATCGGCTGTAACAAAGAAGCCGCAACTCGGTGGCTTAAGCAGCAGAAATTGACGCTTCACTATTCCGGAAACTGGAAGTGCGAGATCAAGATGTCATTGTGAGGGCTAGAGAGGAAGGGTCTTGTCCAGGCCTCTCTCCACGGCTTGTAGATGCCCGTCTCCCTGCATCTATTCACATTAGCTTCCCTCTGTCCATGTCTCTGTGTTCAGATTTTCCCTCTTTATAAGCATACCTGTTATTTTGGATTAGGGCCTGCTCTAACAGCCTCATTTTAACCTGAATTATATCTATAACTACCCCATCTCCAAATAAAGGCATATTCTGAGATTCTTAGGATCAGAACTTTAACATACGAGTTTTAGGAACAGGGAGAGGTGGGAACACAATTCAACCCATAAATATATGTTAGGTATTGTGTTGGAGGACAGGATGAGTATCAGTTTTATAAGCCAATACTGATAGATGACAGAATTTGTATCATAATTCCTGTTGATGAGGCACTCTCGCTTTCAAAGCCAGAAAACACTTCAGTCCTGCCATTTCTTTAGAGAACCTTAGCCTTGGTTTCCCTCTCTCTTGACTGGTTTCTCTATTTTCTTCTGTTGTTTATCCTCCTTTAGCTTAAGTTTTGTATATGTTCTCAGAATTATTTTCCAAATAGTCTAGGTTATGGAGAACTATAACACTATCTTAAAATCATAATTTAAAATACTATGCTATGCTTACCCATGCTGTCAAGAGTTCATCATTTCATGTCATAACCCCGGGGACATGTTCCTTTCTTTCTCATGCTCTTGATGAAGTAATATTTATGTACACAGACTTAAAATTAGATTTAGTTTTGTCATTTGGAAATGTAATGTAAATCTTATCCATCACTCACTGATGTAATTGGCAAGACTTTTGATTTGGCCTTATTTTATTAAGTATAGGAAAATGGTGCTCCATCATAGTGCTTCAGTTTTGTTAATATCTTTCTTGTAATTCTGATTCTGTCTACTGGATGGTTTTAGAAATCTGGGCTTACAGAAAGCAGAACATTGATATTGACCATGCATATCCATGCTGTTTTCTTTAGTAAAGTCTTAATTATTTCTTTTGTCTGTTATTTCCACTGTTCACAATATATTTTTAAATGTATGTTAAGCATCCATCTTTCCTCCGCCTCTTTTCTGTAAAACTAGTTTATTGCCCATGCCAGCTGTTTTTCCCCCATTCATGCCTCTTGTCTACTTTGTCCTTTGATAGAGTCCTTTGCACCCTGAGCCCTTGCTAGCAGAATCATTCTGTGCGATGGACTGCACCATAAAAATCTAAATTGATTTCTGGCTTTTCCCGTTGTTAATGCATATTCACTTAGCTAATCCATAAATCAAATCACTAATATCTGTACATTCAGATTTCATTTTTCCTTCTTACCTTAACATCTTCTGGGTTGCTTTTTAAAAACATTGATGATTCCTTTAAAGAAAAACCTAGCCTAAGAAAATCTGAAATAAAAAACAAGAGTTTTTTTTAATTTTATTTATTTTTTGGTTTTATGTGTTTTATTATTATTATTTTAAGTTTAAACTTATTATTTTTTTTAATTTTAAAATCTTTAATTCTTACATGCGTTCCCAAACATAGAAAAATCTTTTCACAGCCTTATTCGTAATAGCAAAAACAGGTACACAAAAATGAAGATAGAGCAAAGTAAATCAGGATGCCTTGCATTGCAGTGTTACACATCTATTTAAACAGTGTTCCTAAAAACTTTGCAATACTGTGGAAAATGATGATTGTATATTTGAAATGGGGGGAGCGTTGGAATGCAGAATTCCAACCTATATAAAATTATGTGTAAACAAAGAAAGGAGGTGTGTCAAAATGTTAGCAGTGCTCATCTTTGGGTAAGGCAGAGCTGACAGAAAGTCTAGATTCAACCTCCCCTTGCACCTCTGTGAGCCTGTTGCTTAGGAGACATAGCCTCTTAAGCCTGATTTTCCAGGGTAAATAAGGACTCTCTCATTGACTAAGTCAAGTGCTTAGTTCAGTGTATGACATGTAATACTACAACCAGTAAAAATCCAGTTGTTAGTAAAAAACAAAACACACAGCTCATGCATTGTACCGCTCTTCTAACACACGCACTGCCTTTATTTTTCCCTGTTTCTAAAGCACACAGTTGGAGGCAGAGCCCTCAGCAGTGGCCTCTGTCAAGCCACGTAACCACTGTGTCCTGGTTGTCTTCCCTGGGTGAAGCCTAAATTCCTTAGCTTGGGGTCACAGCAAAGATTCAATGACTATGAAAAGGGCTTGGAACCAGTGCCAGACACATAATTGCTTCTATGTTCCTTGCTATTCTCTTTGATTTAAGAAATTTAAAAAATAAATGAAGGCAAGGGATTCAGAAGAATGGGAAAGTTAGAGCAAAGATTTATGTATTTTGTAGAGAGCTGAGCTGAATGACGTCTAAGGCTGAGATTTGGGATACCACAGACTATATTAAGTGTAACTGAAACATTGCAATTTTTAGTTATAAAACAAGGGTGATCTTGGAATGAATAACCATAGAAAATGGAGATCCTTTGGAAAATCTAGTCTCATGAGTAAATGCTGAGATTGGCACTCTGATAATATGCTGATGGACTTTGACTCTCCAGAAATGTACATTTTAGTCACATCCTTGGTTTGTTTCCATTCTCCACATAAGTGCCAGATTTTAAAGTCTGGGCTCTAACACAAATGCACTGCTGATTTATGGTTAATGGATTAACATAAAGAAATAGAAATAATATGTTTTTAATACTCCTTTTTCTTCAGAATCCATCCTTGCCAAAACCACGCACTATTACCTTTTTGAATGATGGATGATGCTGGGGGTTTGTGGCCAGGAATTCGCTGGTCTGAGGTCATCGGTGAAAACCCTGTCAGTGAAAGAAACTGGAGCAGGAAGTGGGAGATTTTCCTCCGTGTCTTAAGTGAACCAAGCATGATGGGCTGTGCTGCCACTTTACACCTGAAGGGCACACTTGGCAGCTGCCGGCAGTCAGGTGTATGCTGTTTTAGCGTTAAATTCCGCACAAGCTGGAGAAAGATGACCTGAGGGGGAACTTGGTGCAGTTCCCTTCATACATTATTCCAGGTTCAGTCAGAAACACACTGAATATGTATTTTTTCCATATCATTGTAGAACAAACCCCTCTCCTTTTTTCCTCCCAAGTGAAAGCTAGTCTATCTGTACCCATGCCAGTGGTGTGTACCTTTAGTGACAAAGCTTGTGTTTATCAACATCAGCAGTAGCCTCAAGAATCCCTTTCTTAGGATTTTACAGGCTTATCACTAGGGTCAGAAGAAAGAATAGGATGTGTTTATTCCCAGTTAGCCAAATAAATAGTAAATAATTCATAGTTCTCCTGGTCTTGACCTTCACTTTTGTTTTTCTTCTATTTTTTTTTTTTCTTAGACCTGACCTTTCATTTCTCTGTCCTATTTCTGTAAACAGCTTCAGATCATTTGTATGAGTTAGGATATAAAAGAATTCAAAATCAGAGTTAAATGTGGAGCCTTATAGGGACTTCCCTGGTGGTCTGGTGGCTAAGACTCTGAGCTGTCAATGCAGGGGGCCTGGGTTTGATCCCTGGTCGGGGAACTAGATTCCACATGCCACAACTAACAAGTTCTCGTGCTGCAACTAAAGCTCCTGTGTGCTGCAACTGAGACCCTGTGCAGCCAGATAAATACAGAGAAGTATTTTGTTTAAATGTCGAGCTTTCTTCCTTACTTGTCTTGGTGAGCATAGGTGGACTAGTGGAATTCCTGGAGAACCAGCACTGCCTTCTTAGCAGTTTGATGGGAGACAGCAGTATATGCCACACACAGGCCAGGAATTCACTACCCTCCCAGATCCTCTGTCTCCATGCTGTGAAAGGCAAAGCGACACCAAACTTGTTTTCCTTTGTAACCTGTTGAGCACATCAAGTGAAAAGACACCTGTGAAAGTGCCATTGACTGCTCCATGCCAAATGGACACAAGGCGTAGCATCTCATGGTTGATCCAGTGCAGATACCCCCCCAAGAGGGCTACAGATGAGAATTCTGAGAGCCTAGGAGAGGAGAGGGTTTCTGCCAACTGGAAAGACTATAGCTTCTAGTTTCTGGAAAGACTAGTTTCTAAAAACAAAGCTTTTTATTTTTTAAAAAAGATTTATTTCTTTGGCTGTGTCCGGTCTTAGTTGTATCACGCGAGATCTTTCACTGCAGTGCATGGATTCTCTAGTAGTGGTGTGCAGGCTTCAGTAGTAGTTGTGGCGCATAGTGCCTTGTACGGGCTTAGTTGCCCCTCTGCATGTGGCATCTTAGTTCCCCAACCAGGGATCGAACCCATGTCCCCTGAATTGCAAGACGAATTCTTAAGCACTGGACCACCAAGGAAGTCCCCTCAAAGCCAAGCTTGATGCTGGTGAATAACCAGGAAGAATGGAGAAGCGTGGTGGTGCACGTTTAGACAGATGTTTGCTGCAAGGTGAAAAGAATCAAGTTATGCAGGGATTGAAAATACATTTGTTCCGTTAAAATGAAGGGTTCTTACAATGTGAGTAGGGGGTGCAGATGGGTGAATGAGGGGCCCAGACCTTTGAGCTAAGCAGGTTGAGCCTGATTACTCATATAGTTCAAAATGTTGTATGTATTAAAAATGGCCTCTAAGCAAATTACAACTCTGTGAACATGTAGGTGTCTGTTTTCTTTCCTTTTAGCAGCTCTTCCTGTGCTTCTCTGCTCGTTGACCTTTTTCAACAGTGTCAGGTTCTGGATTGATTTGCACCAACCTATCCCTCCCTCCTCAGAATTTCTTGGTAATTAGGCATCCTCTTTAATAATGAGCAGCTCTCATCTCATTTACTTGAGAGGTTCTGAAATGTAGCTTTTTAACACAGTGATAAATGTAGGTGTCTGCTTTTACAGCAAACTTTAGCTGGACACAAATCATTATGACCAACTATGTACTTAATGATGGAGTTTCAGGTGCCAGTGCCAGGAGCCATCTGGGAATTGGAGGGTAAGTTGAAGGGATCCTCGGAGGATTCTGACCATACCACGTACATAACCAGCTCTGTTCATTGTGGTAAAGGGGAGCTCTGCTTTGTGCTTTGCTACCAATGTGACCTTGAGAAAATCTGTTGGTCTCAAGATTATAGTTTCTTCATCTAAACATGGAAAATAATCTCAAAGATTTTTTCTCATCCTTCTGAATTTTCCATTGTAGGCATTCTTTGGTTCTCTTGGTGAAATTAAAAATGCTGACTTGTATCTCCAACAGTGCTTTAAATAAACAGGTATTGAGCCTTCCTTTCTGGCAAGTACCTGAGAAGGGATCCCCAGGGATCTTCCAGTTGTTCCCAACTGATGTGGATTTGGTTCTTTCTTTGTTTCTCATTTTCTGAAACGCAGAACTTCATCTTGTGAGCCATGGAGGTTGAGTTTCTGTGGTCAGTGTAAACATTTGTGGATGAGTAGGAATATTTGGGTCTGTTGGATGTTTGCCCTCTGTTCATCCTTGAGTCATGCTGTCAGTGTGAATAATTCCTAATGACTAATTTAGAAAAAAAACATCTGTCTTTCCATGGTGTACCTATTAATTCCACAAACATTTATCAAACATACTTGTGGGTACTGTGCTATGACCTTAAGAGTCATAGGTGGCCATAATGATATAGACACTTGTGTGCCTGGCAGGCTCACTATATGGGGTCTGAATGTTCAAGGCAAGCCCTAAGGTACCTAACAGCCCAGGAGAACAGGTGAAATACAAGACCCTGGCTTTTGCTTTGGAGGCACCTCTGGGTAGCTGCGACTACCCAGATGGGTTCTTACTTGTCAGATGAGCTTTCCTCCTTCCTCCTTTGCAGGAGGAGGAGGAGGTGAGGGGTGGAGAGAAGGGGAAGCTGTTTCCAGGGCATTTCTTTGAGAGCAGAACCGTTCACAGGAGATATAAACACAGATGAGTGATAGCTTTTGTATAGACCCACATTTTATGCTGACATTCTTGGTTATGTGATGCATGCTGTTACTAAACAGAATTGTATTTTGCCTGCTGAGAGAGGAGCAGACCCACAGAGTGGGTGAGGTGCAGCAATCATAATTGGGTACAGCAGTCCTCCAGTGGGTCAAAATGGAGTCAGTGGCTGGAGGAAGAGGCTGGGATTGGTTAGCTCATACTCTTTTTCATATCCAGGACTCCACTGAGGCGTGGTGGCCTGGCCTTGTGGTCCTGCCAGCTGACTGCCACCCCTCTACTGTCTAGCAGGGTGCAGAGCCAAAGGCACCTCATATAGATCACTCTGGGCAGAGGACATTGACGAGCCCTAGGACATGGGCCTACTGTGATGCCAACCCTGCTCCAGAGGGTGAGATTCTTTTCCCTTTGGGCTCTTGATATGAGGGAATTCAACCAACACCCAAGAGCAACAGTCCAGGTACTAGCAGTTATCTGATGCACAAAAATGTTCAACATCACAGCTCATCCCAGGATAGTTCTACATTTCACAAAATCATGTTGTATGATTTGAATAAAGATGAACAAGTTTGCTAGACAGTAAGTTCTAACTAGGCAGGAATTATATCTGTCTTTGCTTCCCTAATGCCTGTAAAAGTATTATTAGTTCAGTTCAGTTCAGTCGCTCAGTCGTGTCCAACTCTTTGCCACCCCATGAATCGGAGCATGCCAGGCCTCCCTGTCCATCACTAACTCCTGGAGTTCACTCAGACCCATGTCCATTGAGTCAGTGATGCCATCCAGCCATCTCATCCTCGGTCGCCCCCTTCTCCTCCTGCCCCCAATCCCTCCCAGCATCAAAGTCTTTTCCAATGAGTCAGCTCTTCACATGAGGTGGCCAAAGTACTGGAGTTTCAGCTTTAGCATCATTCCTTACAAAGAAATCCCAGGGCTGATCTTCAGAATGGACTGGTTGGATCTCCTTGCAGACCAAGGGACCCTCAAGAGTCTTCTCCAACACCGCAGTTCAAAAGCATCAATTCTTCGGCGCTCAGCCTTCTTCACAGTCCAACCCTCACATCCATACATGACCACAGGAAAAACCATAGCCTCGACTAGACGGTTGGTGCAAATGTAGTTGTGGTTTCGGATCGTGACTTTTAAATCATCATAACTAGGCTCAGATACATCTTTATTAATCAAAATAGTAAGTTGTCTCTGCTGCCCTAAATCCTATTTTGAACTCAAATAAGAGAATTGCTCGAACCATTACAGTCAACAAATTTTTGCCAATGAGAAATAAGTTTGTTTATTCCTATAGCATAAAAATTCATTTTTCAGGATTCATTGAACTCTTGGAAAGCATTTTCTGCCTCCTGCTGGTGGTGAAAGCATTTTCCCTACAAAAAGTTGTCAAGATGCTTGCAGAAGTGGGCAAGAAGTCAGGTGAATATGGCAAATGAGGCAAAACTTTGTAGCCCAGTTCTTTCAGCCTTTGAAGCGTTGGTTGTGTGGTGTGCAGTTGGGCATTGTCCTGGAGAAGCACTGGGCCCTTTCTCTTGACCAGTGCTTGCTGGAGGCGTTGCAGCTTCTGGTAGATCTCATCGATTTGCTGAGCTTGCTTCTCAGATGTGAGAGTTTCACCAGGATTCAGAAAGCAGTAGTGGATCCAATTGGCAGCAGATGACCAAATAGTGACCATGACCTTTTTTTTTTTTTTGGTGCAAGTTTGGCAAGTGCTTTGGAGTTTCTTCTTGGTCCAGCCACTGAGCGCGTCATCACTGCTTGTTGCGTAAAATCCACTTTTCTTTGCACATTGCAATCCAATAGAGAAATGGCGCATTGTTATTGTGTAGAATAAGAGAGGATGACACTTCAAAAGGGCGATTTTTTTGATTTGCAGTTGGCTCGTGAGGCACCCACTTATCAAGCTTCTTCATCTCTCTCGTTTGCTTCAAATGCCGAATGACCTGTAGAATGGTTGACGTTGAGTTCTTCAACAGCTTTCCATGTAGTAGTGAGAGGATCATCTTCGATGATGGTTCTCAGTTGGTCATTATCAACTTCCAGTGGCTGGCCACTGCACTCTTCACCTCCAGCGCTCTCCTCTCCTTTGCAAAACTTCTTGAACCACCACCACTGCCCTGTGTGTTCATTAGCAGTTCCTGGGCCAATTGGGTTGTGGTAAGTTGTCTCCGCTGCTCTAAATCCTATTTTGAACTCAAATAAGAGAATTGCTTGAATTTACTTTCTGCCTAACATCTTTTTCCTAGTCTAAGATAAATATAATATACACAGCAGCTAATAAGTCATTAGCAAAAAAGCATAAAGTGAGAAATACACATTAAAATGATGTATAACATAACCACATTTATTTATGAGTGTATTTCAGTATCAAACAGCAAAGGTCACCAATGTAAAACCGTGATTACTTTTGCACCAACATCATAATATCTAGTGTATGATAGATGCAAACTAAACAATTAACTGACGTTTGCAGCTTAGGCCATGGCTGAACATAGTGTGCTGCTTCCAGTGTTTTCCCAACTACCATGACTAATAAATAATAACAACAAACCTTGATCCAGTACTTTCTGTGTGCCTTGGACATGTATGAACTTCTTTAGTTCTCTAGCCATCTTAGAGGTAACTTTATTATTGTCTCCTAGTTCAGAGAGAAGACTGAGGCAGCTGGCGCTTAAATGACCAGCTCAGGGTGGCAGCTGGTAAGGCAGGGGTAGGGGGCAGTGGGAGCACTTCGTGGCCTTCACTTACCAGGGCAGAGATCCAAGACCCGGGTGATTGCTCATCTTGACCAATAGTGGGTGTGCTTTCAGAGAGGAGGAGGTCTGGCTGAGTCAGGCTTGTTTGTCCCAGGGTGTACTGGAGCTAGCCTCAAGCCAGCACCGCTGCCATCACGCTGGGCTGTTTACAGCTCTCTGGGACTGAAAAGTGTTTACTTTAAAAGGAGAGAGTGTCTGTGCTTCCCCACTGGTTCCATTGGCTCATCTTCCACAATGGATGGCACAGAAAGGTTTCTGTCTTGGTCCAGGCAACCTTCACACACACAGTCAGGGCCAGAATGGTCAGAATGAGAAGAGATGATGCAAAGGAGAGAAATGACTGTTTTATGCCTTTATACCCTGTCTTTTTTTTTTTTTTGGCTTCACCACGAAGCTTGCAGGATCTTAGTTCTCCTACCAGGGCCCACGGCATTGAAAGCACCAAGTCCTCCTAACCACTGGACTGCCAGGAATTCCTATACCTGTGTTTTAGCAAAAAATAGATGAACTCAAGGTCCAGTTTTATAGCAGACATTCCACCTCGGGCAGAAGAAGAACACAGATAGGAACATAAAATAGAGGTGACTCAGACGCTAGCAGGACTGAAAGAAATAGCGCACATGTTCAGTTCTCTGTCTTCCTGAAGCCAAATGAGAAGCAGCAGCCTGGTCGTGTCTCCTAGACTCCCATCCTGGAGGGCCAGGAATTAGCAGGAGGGCTAAGAATACAGAGAAGTGGACAGGAGGGTCAGATGTTGTCAGAGTCAGTGCTGCACTGACCTGAAAACATCACAGTGGAGAGGGAAAGTCACGTTTTATCACGTGTGATCAGAGCTGCCTAATTTTCTTTGGGCTTGAGTGGATCTAGAGAGTCTTCTCAGGGGTGTTGAATACATACCCATCTTTTGCTCGCATCTCTAGGCTGCTTTATACTTTAAGCCTACTTTCTTTTTGTTGTAAGTCAGGACACTTTATTCCAACAGCCGTCCATTCTGCACGTCTGTCATGTTGAGAGTAGGGCTAGGAACATCTCACTGCTGTGCTCCTGGTGGAATGGTGATTAAATCTCTAGGCACTTTGGCTTCAAAACTTCACTGAGGGTTTTCTGTGTGGGGGATCCTCTTGGGTGTTAGTAGTAAGTATGTCCTTATACAGAATTTCGTCATTTGTAAAGCATTTTATATACATAATTTACATTAAAAAATATTCCCATGTAGGAAATTGTCTGTCTTGTTTCATGCTTTCATGGTTGGGAACACTGAGTCATAATAAAAGGGAGAGCCAAGACTAGTAGAAGAAATTTGAGCCCTTTAGTTTTCAACCACTGTGCACAGCTCTTTCAGGGTGACTAATTGGATTTTTTTGTATTTTTGTGTAATGTGTCCCCATGTAGTGAAACTGATGGTTTTTGCAGTGATTGTTTTGAGAGGGTAGAAAAGTTGAACATGGATCAAGTAATGAATCTGGTGTCCCTTATTCTGTTGAACATCTGTCCTGAACTAAGGAGGGTGGCCTCCATCATGAGACATCAGGATAAGGAGATGGGGAGGAGTTAGCTGAACATCACATGTCTGCTGGCTCCTTTCATGGGAGTTGGTCACTTCCTGCTCTCTGGAAAGGCGAGAGAGAAGGTCCAAGGTATCGATGGGCTGGAATTGACCCTGGACCACCTGCTCCCATCCAGCACCCTTTGCTTGAACCAAGGCTTACCTAATCCTACTCTCTCCTCTCACACACATGCACGCTGCAGTGTGTGTGGTCAGGCACCTGTCTCCAGGAAGGGCACTTAGCTATCCCGGGACTGCCCCTTGGGCTGTAATAAGGGGGCAGCCAGAGCTATATAGATACTCTGTAAAGTTTGCAGCAAGCATGTGATGAATTGCTTCTGGATAAAAAGCCTTCAAAGCATAAATGAGAGCTACCGCCTGTCCCTCCACGCCTTCCAGCAGGCATCTATACTCTGTGTGCCAGCCCTTCTCATCTGTCTCGTAAAGCTGCTGCTCTGGCCTTTCCCGCTCCTCTTATCTCCTCTTACCTCTGCTGCTAGAGACCTTCAAGCTGTCCAGTTCAGCTGTCCTAGCTCAGTGCCCCTCTTCCTGGACTGTGACTAGCATTTAACCTGGGTGATCGCTCCCTCCTGTGTGACACACCTTTCTCTGTCTGCACTCCCTCTCATACTCCTCCCTCCCCTGCCACTAGGCCTTCTTGTGGTCCAGACCTCAGGTCTGTTTCCTCTCTTGCTCATTGCCTAGATGATCTTTCTAACCCCAAGAATTTGACTATGATGACTTATACCTCCAGGTTTTTTTTTAATGTGTGTGTGTGTGTGTGTGTGTGTGTGTGTGTGTGTGTGTGTATGTATCTCTCTGTCTAGCTACCTGCCTGTGCCAGCGCTTAGTTGGAGCACGCGGGATCTTCCATCTTTGTTGCCGCATGTGGGATCTTTAGTTGTGGCATTTGAACTCTTGGCTGTGGCTGGGGGATCTAGTTCCCTGACCTGGGATGGAACCTGGGCACCCTCCATGCAGAGTGTGGAGTTTTAGCCACTGGACCACCAGAGAGGTCCCATACCTCCAGTTTTGTATTGGACTCCGCTCTACGTCTCACTGAATACATCCCAAAGAGACTCATTGGTGGCTTTTCACCCCAGCCTGTGCCTTCCAGCACCTTTCTCCTCCTCAGTCAATGGCTTTTTCATTTTCCCAGTTGTTTTGGATAGAGATGTTCCTTCACCGTCAATTTTTTCTTCTTCTCTTCTTGCCTTCTTCTTCCCAGTATTCTGGGCTTCTCTCCCACGTTGCTCGTTGGTTCTGCACCATCTGCCCTAGAACCCCCAGACCTCCGTTTGCCCCTTTCTCCCTGCTGCCCTAGTGTCTTCTTCCTGCTGAGCTCCCGTGTGGTCTGTCCTGCTGCTCAGTTCTGCTCTCACCCCATGTCATGGCTCTGTCTTTCTGTGATTGAGTCTTTCTCTGCTTGGCTGCAGAGACCATTCATTTACTCTTCAGAAAATCCAATGATTAGACAGGGAAGAGATGACTCATGCAGGGACACATATATTGTACTGCTTCCTGTTCTCAGGGAATGAAAAATATTAACCATCCCACTCTCTCTGGTGTATTGTATAAACAGCATCCATGATATCATTGAGTTCCACAGTCTTTCCCACCGATTGTTACCACCAGCCATGCTCATGGGGCTTTCCTGGTGGCTCAGACAGTGAAGAATGTGCCTGCAATGTGGGAGACCCAGTTTCAATCCCTGGGTTGGGAAGATCCCCTGGAGAAGGGAGTGGCTACCTACTCCGGTGTTCTTACCTGGGGAATTTCATGGACAGAGGAGCCTAGCAGGCTACAGTCCATGGGTTCCCAGAGAGTCAGACACAGCTGAGCCACTTTCATTTTCATGCTCATGGATCTCAGGTTCAGGAATCCCCATAGCTGTCACCAGCCGCAGGGGAGAAACTAACCCATGGAGTGGTTAGAGCGGATCTGTCAATTTATCTCTAGAGTTGTTTTTATTGAAGTATAGTTGCAGTACAGTATGATGTTCGTTTCAGCTGTACAGCATAGTGATTCAGTATTTTTGTGGATGATACTCTGTTACAGGTTATGGGATAATGGCCGGAATTCCCTGTGCTATACAGTAGATCTTCCTTGCTTATCTATTGTATACATAGTAGTTTGTATTTGTTAGTCTCACACCCTTAATTTGTCCCTCTCCTTTTCTTTTCCCCTTTGGTAATCACATGTTTTCTTTATCCATGAGTCTGATTCTGTTTTGCATATACATTCATTTGTATTATTTTTTAAATTCCATGTATAAGTGATACCATACATTTTGATTTCCTCAAATTGGAGAGTTGATTCATTAAATATGCCTATAAAAAGAGTTGAGTCGAACTTTACAGGCATACTGCATTTCATAGCACCTTGTTTTACTGTGCTTTACAGATACCACATGTTTTTCTTTTTTTTTATAAATCAAAAGTTTGTGGCAACACTGAGTCAAACAAGTCTATCTCTGTCACCGTTTTTCCAACAGTGTTTGCTCGCTTCATATCTCTGTTTTCCATGTTGGTAATCCTAACAGTATTTCAGGCTTTGTCATTATTATATTTGTGATGTGGCTATTATAATTGTTTGGGGGAACTTTGAACTGCACCCATACAGGAGACAGGGAACTTAATTGATATGTGTGTTCTGACTACTCTACTGACCAGCCATCTCTCTCCCTCTCCTCTGACCTCTTCTATTCCCCGAAATACAGCGGTATTGAAATTAGGCCAGTAAATAACCCTACAGTGGCCTCCAAGTGGTCAGATAAATGGAAGAGTCTCACGACTCTCACTTTAAGTCCAGAGCTAGGAATGATTTATTTCGTTAGTGATAAAGGCCAAAACACACCAAAAGCTAGGCCTTTTGTGCCAAACAGTCAAGTTGTAAATGCAGAGGAAAAGTTCTCGAAGGAAATTAGAAGTACTGTAGAGAAATCCTTTGTGAAAGGAAAGGTCAGTCAGTACAGCAAAATTCACTGTCGTTTTAAGCAGTGGCCACAGCCAAACTAATCTTCAACTCTACTACCCTCATCAGTCAGCATTCATCAACATGACCTTCCACCAGCAAAACAATCACAACTTGCTAACAGCTCAGAGAATGGTTAGCATTTTTTAGCAATAAAATATTTTCTGATAGAGTATATGTATTTTCTTTCCAGACATAATGGTATTGTGCACTTAAGAGACCACATTATCGTATAAACATGACTTTTATATGCACGAGGAAACCAGAAAAATCCATGTGACTCACTCCATTTCAGTATCTCACTTGACTTTGGTGGTCTGAAACCATATCTGCAACATCTCCAAAGGATGCCTGCGTATATGGCTTTGTAAGACCGCAGTATTATAGATGGAAAGCCGTCAGATATTCTGAATAATTCAGTCTAGCCAGTGACCAGACAAGTCAATTAATTTTGTTTAGAGCAGATTGTCAGTGAATACTGTTGTTTGTTAAGAAGTATATCTTGATATTTCTCAAGTAAGAAATATTTTCATGTTTTCATGGACAGAATTCATGCAGAAGGTAAGCAGAGGTCAGAATGACTGTACAGTTGGACAGACCAAATGCCTGCTGCATGAGAGTGTGTGTACACCCTGCCCCTGGATACCAGAGCTTCTGTTTAAAAGTGTTCTCCATAGCCAAGTGACCAGAGTTGCTTGATATTAGGAAGCTAATGGTCACTGAGGCTTGCTGAGAAGCAGATCGAGGCTCCCACCCCAGGCCTGGGCCTGGTCAACCTGTTGTCCTCTCTGCCTGTGGCCACCTTGTTGCATCTTCAGTTCAGTTCAGGGCTTCCATTCTCAGAGGGAGCTGTGGTGCTTACTTCCTGTAGATCTTATCTAATGAAAGATAAGAACGGAGTGTGAGCTTGCCACTCCTGAAGGTTTGTTATCCATGCCTTTCTAGGATTCTAATAGCTACTCACTGTGAAGTGCCTTATTTTAGTTGCCAAAATGACAGTGAGCTGGGTAAGTCTGTGTTGGCTCCTCAGGTGCAGAGAAGTGCCTCCCTTTTGCACCCAAGGCCTGCATTGATAGAGACTGGACTGGGCTGGGTGTCAGGGGTAAGTTTGGCCAAGGAATAGAATAGGTAATTGAAATAACCTAGAAGCCATCAACTTGGAAAGTGCATCTAGTGGTTGGATTTAAAATGGCAAAAGAAGGCTTTTGTGAAATAATTCAAACCTAGCCTAAGCACCTATCTATTTTTAAAGCCATTGAACTGGGTAAGAAGTAAAATATCCCAGGCTTTTGTCTGAATGAAAGAACAACGAAATCATCTTTTTCTCTACGTTGAGACCCCTGAAGAGTGTGAAGCCGCCTGGCAGACTGAGTGTTTAAAATATCTCACTCTGGCCTCATTAGTGATGGCTGTGCATTGGCCTGGCATTGATGTCCGCTCAGGATTATAGTTCTATGAATTATGCAGGGCAGACAGCATAGCTCTCTTGTTGTGGGGAAATGGAAGCAGAGTGGCCAGTTGCTGTCTCCTGGGGATGGGTCTGGGTCGACAAGCCAAGTCTTCTGGTACAGACCTGGTGCGGTTTGGCTGTGAGAAGCACCCCCATAGATGCTCCTTCTCTGTGCCCAGGAGCTGCTGGGGAGGGAGCCCTGTGGTTGAGGGTACTGACAGGTGTCTACAGGAGACAGCAGTGGGTGGTCTGCCTCTCAGCTGAAGGACATTCACCTGGGAAACTCCTCTCTCCCTTGGGAAAACCCAACAGCTTCCCCAGTCCCTCAGACGGTAGAGAATCTGCCTGTAATACAGGAGACGCAGGTTCGATCCCTGGGTCGGGAAGATCCTCTGGAGGAGAACATGGCTACGCACTCCAGTATTCTTGCCTGGAGAATCCCATGAACAGAGGAGCCTGGTGGGCTATATACTCCATGGGGTTGCAGAGAGTTGGACATGACTGACTAAAACTTGGATAAACCCCAAGTAGGGAGCAGCCTGAGGAAGGAACCTTGGTGAATGCCTGTAGTTCCCTCCTTCTGGGAGGCTCTCCTTGCCACGCTGTGCTAACTCCAAGACTGTGTGCTGCTGTCTTATTCTAAATTTTTTTAATTCGTAGTTCTGTCCAAAGCCTTCTCTTTAATTGCTATTTTATTCTTTTTAGATTTTTAAAGCTGAAGCTGATTCAGGGTCTAACTTTTTTTTGGACAGTTATCATGAATGTCACAGTTTGTCCCTTTGTATTTTCCAGACACTCTAAGTGAGAGTCCTCAAATCTCCTGGGAAAATGGTGGCTCTGTCCTTAAAGATTTGTGTCCGCCACTGCAATGTGGTGAAGACCATGCAGTTTGAGCCATCCACGGCTGTGTACGATGCATGTCGAGTCATTCGAGAAAGGGTGCCCGAGGCGCAAACTGGCCAAGGTAGGTCATGGGTTATTTGCTGGCTACTTGAAGTGTGTTTGTATGTTTTGCCCTTGGTAGCTAAGGAAACAGAGGCTCTGCATATGTGCACAGGTCAGCTAGCGTATATGCTTCAAATGTAATTCTTATCCTGGACCTTACTCGCCTCGTATGTAAAACTTGTAATGACATGACATCATTGTGGTTCTGCCAGTGAACCGGCATCCTCATGATGTCCCTTTCATACTTCAGCAACGTGTTCCGCAGTTTACAAATCACTGTTTGGTGTAAAGGCCTGTAGAGTACAGATGAAGTTGCTCTAACAGTTATTGCTTTTGTGTGTCCTGAGCCCTGTTTCACTGTTTCTACTGCCAGCAGCCTGAAGAAGACTGGAACTCCCATCAGGACCCAGGGCAAGCATCATGTTTCAAGTACTTTGCAGGGGCTTCTTATCTTTATCTCAAACCTTAAAAAAATCGTGATACATGTTTTGTTTAATGTTTGGTTAAACCACTGACCACAGTTAATCTGAGTTTAAACAAGTCAGTCATACAAGTTTATTTTCCATTTCCCTTTGTCTTCTCTCTACATTTCCTTCCTTTATTTAGTGTTTGACTGATGCAGAAGAAATTGAGGTTACTCCCGAATTCATAAGCCTTTAGTGTGAAAATGGAGTAAAACTTTCCTTAAAAATTGGAATCATAAAAATCAAACAAAGACAGTTATTGTTAGGCATGGGTCTTCTTGAAAAGTTCTGTTACTCACAAAACCACAAATCTTTTGGTCCAAAAGCAATGTCTATATTATTCAAAACACTGTTATTTCTAGATTAACCCACCTACCCCCCCCCAAAAAAAAGAAAATAAAGTTTGCCCAGGTTCCCAAGTTCTGGTTATCCAATCATATCTGATGTTTTTACTTTTCTGTTACTGTTTATTCTCAGACTTTTTTAAACTTTGTTTGAGTTGGATTGCTATAAAGCTCTGGTGAAGATACAAACCTTTATAGATCTTGAAGTTGTTTTTCTAAGAAACAACAGGAGCTCTGGCCCTCATCTGGGTCTCTGAGGTTTCCTTGAATCACATTTAGGAAGAGACAAATCTTGAGACAGGAAGTGATACTGCTTTCCTCCTGCCTTCACCATCTTGTACTTCCTGGGTTCAGTTCAGTTCAGTTCAGTTGCTCAGTCATGTCCGACTCTTTGCAACCCCATGAATTGCAGCACGCCAGGCCTCCCTGTCCATCACCAACTCCCAGAGTTCACTCAGACGCACGTCCATCGAGTCAGTGATGCCATCCAGCCATCTCATCCTCTGTCGTCCCCTTCTCCTCCTGCCCCCAATCCCTCCCAGCATCAGAGTCTTTTCCAATGAGTCAACTCTTCTCATGAGGTGGCCAAAGTACTGGAGCTTCAGCTTCAGCATCATTCCTTCCAAAGAAATCCCAGGGCTGATCTCCTTCAGAATGGACTGGTTGGATCTCCTTGCAGTCCAAGGGACTCTCAAGAGTCTTCTCCAACTCCACAGTTCAAAAGCATCAATTCTTCGGTGCTCAGCCTTCTTCACAGTCCAACTCTCACATCCATACGTGACCACAGGAAAAATCATAGCCTTGACTAGACGGACCTTAGTCGGCAAAGTAATGTCTCTGCTTTTGAGACAGCAAATGATACCACTTTCCTCCTGCCTCCACCATCTTGTACTTCCTGGGTTAAATTAAGGGATTTCTGTGAAGAACACAAGGTTTAACTCTCCAACTTTACTCATAATTTGATGGTATGGGGAGCAGAGACTTCACCTCATGGGAACTCCATCTTTTATTTTGTAATGCCATGTGGGGGTGATGGAAGGATTATGCCAAGTATAAAGTCTCCATCAGCCCCTCTTTACCTGAGTGGCCTTGGACTTGAGTGATTATTTCCATAGTCTCTCATAAGTTCTTGGCCTGACTTTTAAAGCACATGGTAGGAAACAAAAGCCCATTTCAGTAACAAGAAATTTAGAATGCTTGTTTTCTGGCATTTCCCTAAATTTTAGACATACCTACTGCCCACTGGTTTTAAGAAATCTGAACCTCATATGTAGGTGCTGGTTTTGCAGCTCAGCTCTTATTCTTCTCTATCTGTTTTAGTCCAGTGGCTGCTCATGTATGGAGAATGAAGTATTTCTCTGATGAGGGAGACCGCCTCCCCCAGACCCACCTCCCATCCTGCCAAGTCAGCAGATTTAAGGGCCTGGAAGTCAGTGATGGGTTCATCATCACTTTCCCTTTTATTTTTCCTTCTATTTTTCCTCCAGCTTCTGACTATGGGCTATTTCTCTCGGATGAAGACCCCAGGAAAGGAATTTGGCTGGAAGCAGGCAGAACACTGGATTACTACATGTTGAGAAATGGGGTATGCTGTTGATCTTTCTTTGATTTTTCATCACTTTCTTCCTAGGCCTTCCATAGAAGGCAACATGATTATGCTTCAAAGAAAAGGAGAGATTGGAAAATCTGTTTTGATTTCAGAGCATTGTTTAATAGTTTTGATGTAATGTATTTTGTAAAGTCTGTCCAGGTTAGTGATAGGAAATATCAACAGTCCAAATTCTTGAAACTTCACAGAGTAATTAAAGCAGCATGAGGCTATGATTGTAAGCTATGTCGACATTTGTTGGACTTTGGTAGTTATGAAATAGAGCATTTTCCTCTAAGTATGTAGGAAGTTCCCTGGTGACTGGTGATAGAAAGTAAGGATCCAGAGGGAACAAAAAAGTTGTTCATTCTATCTATCAAGCTATCTATCAGTCCTAAAGATTGTCAGAGGTTAAATCATAACCAGTGTTTTTGCTTTTATAAAAAGTTCATATTAGCTGTGTTTAATCACTATCAGTAATATTAACAACAGAAATGGTTGTGTTGCGGAAGTAGGAAGAAAAAGAGTAAAAAGTAATGAGTAACAGGAAACCACAATTCATTATCATATAATAACACATAATGGAAGATGCCCTGAAAAAATGTACGTTTGTAACTGAATCCCTTTGCTGTATACCTGAAACAAATACAATGTGTACATCAACTATACTTCAGTTTTTTTTAACGTGTTATATTCTGTTCAACTTAACTTCTGAGATATGCTGGGATTTGATGTACAGAATAGACATATCAGATTAGTCAAACTTCTGAGATATACTGGGTTTTGATGTACAGAAGTATCAGATTAGTCAGTATTCCATAAATGAGAGTGAAGTATGAGGTGCCAGTTAGTTTTCCTTCCATAGTTCTATTTTTAAGAAGTGTAGTAAAGAGAAATCTCTTATTTAGGCATAACTCTCAAACTTATTACCTTTTTGGTTTTGTCATTATAGTGAAAACCACTTTTACGGTGATATACCATTACATGAAGAATTATGGGGGCGTTATTTATGTCTTTTATGACATATGTATACAAATCGCTTATTACTGTGTAAGAGACCATTGGAGAAGCACAGTCTTTTCAAAAAACAAGTAGGCATTTTCCTTTGCTAATTCTCATTACAGCAGATCATTCTCATCCTTTCAGAAGGACATAGGCTACTTTGACTTTATAGAGGTTAGTTTTCAGTAACTGTGAGCTATAAGTAGTACTTCTGGGGTGCAATTTTACTATCAGATTTTAAAGAAATCTTTATTTAAGCAGTTTAGCACTGGAGATTCTGTATTAGTGGCAAAAATCTTGTGAAAAATTAGGAGGGAATCAGAGGGAGCTAGGGAAAATTCTTTTATTAAAGAGAAGTACCCAAGTTTATTAACTAATTTCCCAGGCAACATGAAATATTTGCATGATTTTGCTCTAGGATATTTTGGAATATAAAAAGAAACAGAGACCTCAGAAAATTCGGATGCTCGATGGATCCGTGAAAACGGTGATGGTGGACGACTCCAAGACGGTTGGGGAACTCCTGGTTACTATCTGCAGCAGGATAGGTGAGCGTTCACATGCCAAGCTTCTGGATTTTGCTTTGTTTTTAATAACATGCCTCTCCTTTTTTCACCCACTTTGGGTGTCTAGGCAATTTTAAACATATCATAACACATTGACTTTGGCGCAATCCCAAGAGAGTGTGTTCATTTTCCTGATTTGCAAACCGGCTAACTGGTATTGTAAACACTTAAGCGTCTCTCTGAGTCACAAGTGAGAGCTTTTATTTCCCTTTCAAAATAAAATGAATTCTCCAGTTGAAAATAATGTTTCTGAAATCATATGGTTCAGGCTCCCACCCATGACTGGGAGATTCTGTCTAAGCATCACTGATTCCCATTACCTCCTAAAGACTCATGGGGACAGCCTATACAATCATATTAGACATTGCCCCCCACCCCCGACCTTGCTTCTATTCGTCTCCTCAAAGAACAAGTCTGTCTCCTTTCTACTGGGTTGGCCAAAATGTTCATTTGTTTTTTGGTAACGTCTTACAGATGTTGCACTATATGAACCGGCTTGAATATTTGTAGAAAGTGGCCTTTCCTGTCTTATTTTTCTCATCATGAAAATGAAGCCCAGGTCCTTCAGACACTGCTTGTTTGACATTGTCTTACCTTCCTCTGTTCTATTTCTACTTTGTTCTTATTACTCAAAAATTACTCAGGAGACTTTAGCATGACATTGGAATTTGACTTAACTAGTGGAGGACCCTCCTTTGTGGCCAGGTACATGATGCATGCTCCCTGGAGTGACCCTGACCTTCCACCTTGGCAAGGCTTCTTTCTGTCCTTCATTCCCAGGGACTCCTTGGAGTATTACAGGCCCCAGGACGAAAGGGACTGATGGCAGTGTAGTCACTAATCTGACTGATAAACTCATTGATAATTTTAGGAATTACAAACTATGAAGAATACTCTTTAATCCAAGAAACAATTGAAGAAAAGAAAGAAGAAGGGACGGGTACACTAAAAAAAGACAGGACACTGTTAAGAGATGAGAGGAAGATGGAGAAGCTGAAGGCCAAGCTTCACACGGATGACGACTGTGAGTGTCCAGGGAGGAAGTGTGATGTGGGCACATGGGCTGCCCTGCCTCTCTCCTCTCCCATAATTTGTATGGTCCAGAACAGGGGTCTTTATTCCTTTGTTTTATTTCATCTATGAATATTTGGGTCTATGTCACTAAAAGAAAAAGACCCTTAAGGGGGAAAAAAGTGATAATAGCATTTGACACCTAAAAGGTAATCTTTTAATGTCAAATATATGCATGTTTACAGTTTCTCTGCTGTCTTCTAAAAAAAGCTTTTTTGTTAGCAGTTTGAACTAGGGTCCAAATAAGCTTGGATGAAAGGCTGCTTAACTCTTTTAGTCCCAAGGCTTTCTTTCCATCTCTCTCTCTCTCTCTCTCTCTCTCTCTCTCTCTTTTTTTTTCTGCCTTGTAATTATTGAGGGGAAAAACCTGGATTGTTACTTGTATAAAATTTTCTACATTCTGCATATTGTTAGATGCCTGCAGTGTCATCTAACATGTTCATAGGTCCCTTTTAATTCCTGAGTTCTGGAGGCTTGATCAGATATGTGTATCTGTGTTTAAGAATAGCGACTCCTATGTGGTACGTCCATTGGGAAGCTGAATTTGATTGTTTCCTTTTTGTGACGTTAACAGCCTTGGATGACTATTGCCTCGATCCATTATTTCCTTAGGGGTTACAAAATAGTAATATAATTCCACCACAGGAAAACCCTTTTCTATGGCTACAGAGTTAATATACAGAAAAACAAGTATGTGTATACCATGTGTCCCCAGAGCCTGTGTTTTGTGCACTGGCTGACGTCTCCCCAACACACCTTCCCAGAAGGATCATACTTTATGCACTTTTCACTCAGACCTTCCCAACTTCTTACTTTCTTTCATTGTTCTTTCTCTTGCTGTTGCATTGGGAAGATGTCATCCTTGTCCTTATGTTCGTTGGACTTCAGTGGGGCTTTCATTTCCTCTGACCCTTTCTCCAGTGTCTCTCTCTCTCTCTCTTTTTTTTTTTTTTCTTTTTGCCTCATTCAATTTCCAGTTGCATGCTTCTTTCCAGGTGAGAGCTTGGTAGACAAATCCTGAGGATTATACTGTGCATGTTGCTCTCTGGGCTAGTGTGGGAGAGGAGGTCCATTCGATACATTCCCGGTGCTAAAGTCAAAGCTTGTTAATAAATACTTGCTCTCAGTATGTGTGTGTGTGTTAAGCCTGGGGAGGAGTGTAGGAATGAGAGCTGTGGGAAGCGTAGAGGAACGATCCATCCCCATGCATCTAGGTATCAGGCCAGTATTTTCTAAATGGGTGAGGTTACTGGTGGGCCATGTGCAGGGTTCTGCCCTCCCCTACCCCTCAGTGTCCCGTCCTCTCCTGGTCCCATTACTTCCAGTTCCCTCCTCTTTTCTGCCTAAGGTCAAGGATAGTAACTCACTATGCTCAGAGTTTATAAATTATTTCACCTGATCAGAGTAAAGACCAGTCTTGACTTAAAAGAAAATGCAGACTTGATTGTCTTGGCTTAAAGCACTGTTTTCCTTGTTTCTTCCTCCACTCAAGGAATCGGCATGTTATAAATTCATTGTAGGGTTTTACTAACTTAGGAATAGCCATGAACTTCTCTGTCATTTGCTTTTTCATATGTCATGCAGTATGCATCCAATTACTTTGCCAAGTTAAAGAGCTCAGATTTAATCTAAGGAGCAACTATAACTGGATACGAGCATATTAAAAATCCACATCTGCATCATGCTGCTGTTTTGGTTAATCCCCTTGAACTAAGAGGAAAAGTAGACACAGTTCTTTCATATGTCATCTTGCGTTGCAGTAAATTGGCTGGATCACAGCCGAACATTCAGAGAACAAGGAGTAGATGAAAATGAAACACTGCTGCTTAGACGGAAGTTCTTTTACTCTGATCAGAATGTGGACTCAAGAGACCCCGTGCAGCTGAACTTGCTCTATGTTCAGGTACAGTATCGAATGCTCAGACCCTGAGGTTGGTGAGCTTTCCAGAACTCCGGCTGTGGCTGGTGGAGGGCAGCAACTGGGCTCTGGTTCTTGCCCTGTCTGTGACGTTCTCTTTTCAATCATGTTGAGTTATGGTGCAGGTTGACGTCCACTGTGAGCTGCCAGCCACCCTGAGAGGGGCTTTGGTTGGCTTCCCAGCGGGGGTCCTGGTAGCCACTGCAGTCTCTCTCTGTCTCCTGGCTTTGCAGGAAATTGCTGGCTCACCATTCACATGTACTACTGCTTTCTTACCTCACATCTAGAAAACAAGAGTGGATATTGGTCAGAAAATCAGTATTTCTCATTAACTTAAAGATATTCTCTCAATAACATTTTAAATTTTTACCATTAACCAACTGTTTAAACTCAGATGAATCATTTGATTCATCTGAGTTGTAGTTACCCAGTACGTAAGATGTGGGCTTTGAGTAGACAGTCCTGAAGACTTCTGTTGGCTCAAGGAAAACATCTTCCTTCCTCTCTTACTTCTTCCATTCTTCCCTGTGTTCCTTCCCTTTCCTCTCCTTTTACTTATCAACCTATTGGCTCATAGAAATAACGTGGGAGGGGGAGGGTCAGCAAAATGCAGCCATGGTGTCGCCTGTATTTATAAATGTTAAAGTTTTATTTGAGCCACATCTCATATTGCACATTGGTAAATATCTTCTTTATCACATAATTGTCTACGTATTGTCAGTGGCAGCACTCTTATTCTGACGGCAGAGTTCAGTAGAGACAGAGACCCATGGCCCAGAAGATGTAATTTGTTGACTCTCCGGCATTTTACTGGAAAACTTTGCTGGCCCCCAAGTTAGTGGATGGAGGAAGGGCTTGGAGAAATGAGGCTGGTAGGCCAGAAGGGAGAGAGAGAGATCCAGACAATAAGAAAATTCTTGTTGGTTTAAGGCTCAGGGCCATAGGTCAGAGTGTACATCTGAAAGTGTTCTGGGGGTCATTTAACTAGAGAAAGGAAAGACAATAAATAGCAACACAAGTGAGGGGTCAGGAAACAGGAGAAAGATTTCAAGTGCAGTGCCTTCCTGATTCCTGGGCTGTGTTTTTGCTTATCATTTCACCCAGATGTCTGCAGTACTGAGTGCTTGTCTGTTCTGTTTATCTTGGGGTGAGGATTGGGTTGATTTTACTTCTAGGTAATTCTTCTATTAACTTTATCACTTAGGGTCATAAAAATCTATTGCATTTCTGTCCTCTACGAATCTGGTCATTATACAAGGATTTCCCTTTGCCCCTTTATTTTTCACAATCACTTCTACCTCCCTAGATTGCACTCAAGCTTTAGTTTTAATATACTGGGCATTGCTGATTCCCTCCATCTATAGGCAATTTGAGCATGGACTTGTTTTCCCTTTGCATTAATTCTGCAGCGCTGCAGTCGCTCACAGCGTCCTGAATGAATGCCTCACTCTGGGTTGGCTGGCACACTTCCCCTCATTTCCCTAGAGAGGGTAGGCTTGGATGCCAGGAACATGGCACTGGAGAAATTGTGTTGGTCCCCCCAAGCTCCTGATGCTTTTTGCTTCCTCTTGTGTTGCAGGCTCGGGATGATATCCTGAATGGCTCCCACCCTGTCTCCTTCGAGAAAGCATGTGAGTTTGGTGGATTTCAAGCCCAGATTCAATTCGGACCTCATGTGGAGCATAAACACAAGCCTGGATTCTTAGAGTAAATGACCATTTGGTTTTCTTTTTTCTCTTGTTTTCACTGTTTATTTTTGAGCTTGTTATGCAACATACACACTGTAGTTTTGGTCAGTTGTGAGACTGTTAGCTTTTACTTGATTCAATATATGATGACACTTGTGGGCCTTGGAGAAAGCAAGGGGCCTAGAAATTCAGTGTTGGGATGACTATGAAGATAGCTTGTTCCACTTTTGGGCAGGGTGTGTTTTCCTCTGGACCACGGGTCTGCAGTACCCCTCCAAGCTGTTGTCTAAGGCAGTGGTCCCCAACCTTTTGGCACCTGGGGCCAATTTCATGGAAGATAATTTTCCCAGGAACAGAGTAGTGGGGGATGGCTTCAGGATGATTCAAACACTTTACATTTATTGTGTATTTTATTTCTTTTATATTACATTGTGATGTATGAGAATTTAGTATGAGAATCAGCCACTGCTGATCTGATAGGAGACGGAGCTCAGACGGTAATGGTAGCCATAGGGAGCAGCTATCAGTGCTCACTTCTTGCTATGTAGCCCAGTTCCTAACAGGCCATGGACCCAGTACCAGAGGTTGGGGACCCCTGATCCAGGTTATCTCTAGAACTGAGATACTCACTTTTCCCATCTTCTGAAATCTCTGCTCTTTACAATATTACTTCTTCATATGGGGCAGCATTTTGTCATGTTGCATTTCTTTTAAAGACTCCAGTGTTAGAACAACAGAGTATAAAAGAGAAAGTTTCACATCATTTAGTATAATTTAGTGAAATTGTCACTGCTCTGAAAAGGTGTGATGTATATATTTTTAAATACTGGCTCTACACTTCCCACACATCTGGTCTTTGGTTTGCTTTTATGAAATGATGGGGGTGATTTTTCTGGCTCAACACTTATGGGTTCAAGAGAAAGCTAACCCTCCAGATTCATCACGGCCCCACTGAACATGGGCCTTAGGACTGGATTTCCTAGAGATGTCCAGCAGACAAGCCTCACCATGTGTAGGCAGCTGTTTGTCAGAGCTCATCTTCCCCTCTGGTTTGGCCTAGGCTTCTCCAAGGATTTTGTCTCTTTCTTTCTCTGATAATATTTCTTTCCTTATCTGATTTCCCCCACTTTTTCTTTCTCTCTTCCAGTTCCTTTTAGATCCGATGAAATATTTGGCTGAGCCAAAAATATCACAACAGGACGTCTTAACCTGGTCAAAATCATCCTCTCACCTAGAGTGAGCTTTTGTAGAGGCTTTGCAAGTGGGGACCTGACAGGAATGCCGACTGGGGTGGGTAGGCATCATCTTTTCTATAGGATACACCAATGTGAGGTGCATTAAGTAGGTCATTCATCATATTGTATCTGAGTGTATTGAAAGGAGACAATAACAACTGTTTATTTGGCCCCTAACCTCACTTTTGCTTTGGTGGAAAGTAACTGGGACCAGCACATGCCCTTCTCTCCAGGTGGCAGAGAATGCCTCGGCCATGTGCTGTTGGGTCTAAACTGAGTTGTTATTACAAAAAGAAAAACTCTTCCCTTCGGTTGATGAATCCCAGGGAGCCCTTCCAAAGTGATGCTTTGTCCTGCAGTATTCCGCATAGCGACCTTGAGTCTGAGACACTCTAAGCAGGTCCTGTCATTGACTTTGTTCTGCATCCTCCAAATGAGTCATTTGGCCAAGGTCCTCAGGGCCGCTTGTATCCAGTTGGTCTGACTTCCTTCCTGCAGGAGCCTTGGAAATCTGCCTTTCTCTGTGCTTATACCTCAGATGCCTTCCAGAAAACCATGTGCACATGAGCTTTTAGTTACTCTCACCCTCCCATATTCTGCCCTCACAGTTGGTCCCTCAGATACATTTGGTATCATAAACCTATGGATTATGGCCACGGAAACTGACGACACAAAGAATTAAGCCCCGGAGGGAGGAAATGTATTTTGTTTCTTTGAGTGACTGATGAAGCATGGGAGAAAGTGAAGAGATTTATGAACCAAAAAGTTTTACATGTTTAGTTTTTAAGCTTTCATACCTGTGAGCCTGTGTGGCCCTGATCAGAAGGTGATCCAAATTCAGCCTTTTATTGGGTACCTCAAATGATGCTACCCTGATCATTTTATCTATGCCTTTTCTCTGGAGTTTTTGGACAGATTATCCTCAGCGCCTACTTGTGAATTGAACAAGCAGTATATTTTATGCTATGGATGCAGAAGAAGCAGCAGAGAGGGGAAGTGGCTTGTCCATGGTTACATAGACTTTTTCTGTAGGTAGCTTCTGACTCCTCACATTGGGATTTACATTTTTTTACAAACAGATGTCTACTTGGAGGGCAAAGTTGCCCCCTTCACTGGTCTCCCAGTGTGCAGCAAGGTTAGGAAAGTACTTTAAAATGTGATCACAGGATTCTTTGGTCTCTTTGCTCTGTTACAAGTTGTGCCTATTACATCCCAGTGAGTGTCATCACACCACCAACTGCTTGTGTGAGGATAACAGGCAGTATCAGAGCACTGGTATTGCTCATACACTGTCTCCTGGGACTTATGGGCTGTC
Source organism: Ovis canadensis (assembly GCF_042477335.2). NCBI lineage: Eukaryota > Metazoa > Chordata > Mammalia > Artiodactyla > Bovidae > Ovis > Ovis canadensis. The sequence continues at coordinate 57,881,495 of NC_091251.1, read as the reverse complement.
GAATGTGGCACACCTACACTCTATTAAAGATGTACCTTCTCTTAGTAGTGTGAGGTCACCAAGGTTAAGCAATTGTGTTCAACTTTCCTGTTTCTGAGATTATGGTATAAAGCTCAGGGCTCTGGTGGTATATGTATCCTGACTCAGGTTCCAGATTAAAACAAGCTTATTGTGCCTCATAGAAATTATTTTTCTCATGAATTGGATTTACTCTTTAATTAGGCCAAGTTTAGTCTAGGTAATGAGGCATTTTTATTTAATGTAGATGTTTAATTATGTATATTATTGCACACACATTACAGGTAAAAACTTGCCTGAGAATATTCATCTCCTTTTAAACAAAACAGCGAGGTGACAGTTCCCTGACTGCATGTTGGATAGTCTGAGACCTTTCAGGGTTAGGGTCCCGGTGCTGTCCCTGATGACAAACCATGTCTACTAGTCTTTTGTTTTTCACCATCTTGCTGTCATATATACTGTTTGCTTTGAACAATTCACAGTTGAAAAAAAGAAGATTCGCCTTGTCACACAGCCTGGTTGAAGCTAAAGCCAGGCAGAGGTTTTAGTCACACAGCTTTTGGGTAAGGTACATGGAGGTATGTTTAATGACTTTAATTCCTTTTTTTTTTTTTTTACTTTTAACTATAAAATTAATTTTCTTTTAATTTTTTGAAAATTTGTGTAGCACTTGTGCTCAAAGTCAGCATACTATGGACCTTTTTTTTTTAAAAAAAAAAAAAAGCTTTATTGAGGAATAATTGGGAATAATTGACAACTATGTATATTTTAAAGTATGCGACTTGATGATATGATGTCCACATACATATAGAATGATCACCAAGATCAAAATAACCAACGCATCCATTACCTCACATTGTGTGTGTGTGTCTATGTGTGTGTGTTGAGAATGCTTATTGACTCAGCAGCTTTCAAGTGCACTGTACCATGTTATTAGCTATAGTTGTAATGCTGTGTGCTAGATTCTTACTGTAAACTTCATACACTTTGGCCTGTGTTACCCCGTTTGCCCTTCTCCCCCAACCCTCGTGTCCACCGTTTCTGTTTTCTGTTTCTGTGAGAACGGCTTAAGAAAGAGCTCTGTGTAAGTGATACCGAACCGTTTTGGCCACTCTCTGTCTGGCTTGTGTCACTCAGCATGTTGCCCTCTGAGTTCACCTGTGTTGCCACAAGTGGCAGGGTTTCCTTTTCTCTTATGGTGGAAAATATTTCAGTGTCTATATCTACCACACATGTTCTTTACCCATTCATCAATCAGGGGACATTTAAGTTATCTCCCTATCTTGGCTATTCCAAATAATACTGCAATGAACATGGGTTGCAGACCCTGATTTCAATTTATTTGGATATACGCCAATGAGTGAGATTGCTGGATCATACGGTAGTTACTATGGACCTTTTTATGAGTATTGGGTGTGTTTTTTTTTCCACCTTTCTTAAGACCCCTTGATGATTTCTGTACTCAGTAGCACCTTACTAAAGGTGCTTATTGAGAAAAATGAAAATCAGAGACTAAACGATTCTCAGAGTTTTCAGGGATTTAAGAATTATTTAGTGTCCCCCCAGCTGCTTTATTGTTGGGAAAATGGGTGCAAGAGAAACAGGTAATTTCAGAGACACAAATTTAGTGGAATAATTTAACGTACCTTCCTCAGGAAGTGATAAGTAGAACAAGATCCAAATAATATAAAGAAAATGTTTTAGTCAAGAGAATGAGATAGAAATTTCAGAGAGAATCAACAGAACCTGAAGCTGCCTCTCTGAAAAAATTAATAAAATGTATAAATCTCTGATAGATTTGGTCAAGTAAAACAAAAGAAAGAGGAAAAAATAATCATTAATAATGAATTATAGCAGCAGAACTTCAGATAAGGATTTTAAAAATCATAAGAAAATAAAATGGAAATTTGAAGCCAAAAATTGAAAATATAGACAAAAATGGATAATAAGAAAATCTGGATGGATCTATGATCTTGAAAGAAATAGTCTTCATAATATAAAATAAATGAATCAAAAAAAAAAAGTAGGCTCAGTTTGTTTCAGAGAACAGAAAGGAAAAAAAAAGATTCCTCACCTTACCTTGAAGCTAGCAGATCAAGATAGCAAAACTGAACTGAATACAGACCAATAAAATTTTAAACTCAATATGGGTCCTACCTAAAATTCATTAAAAAAATCAGTAAAGTCCAGCATTACTTCTGTTTATCTGTAGCTGCAAGTTATTACTGATTTCTCTAGGAACACAAAATTCATTGTTGAGTAAATAATTTTTTCATGTCTTCTACCTGGTAACCTCTAGACATTGAGGACAGCAGTGTAAAACAGTCAAACATTCCTTCCCTGATGGAACTTTTGTTCTAGTGTAGAGGGAGATAATAAGTAACAAAGAAGTTATGAAATAAGGAAGGAAAAAGAAACAACTTCAGGATTAGAAAAATGAAACTGTCAGTTGTGAGTGATGGGCTTATCTACAGAGATAATTCACTCAATCTATGAAGAAATTTATCAGAACTGTTAAGAGAAAGCAGTCTCTGGAAGAAAGATCAGTATATTAAAGCAGCTTATCATCACCTAGATCCAGACAACCATGGTATTCATCTGCAGGGCTGAAAAGTAAATATATAGATATGTTTGTATGTGTGAAAATATATGGAAGACTCACAACTAATCCCAATTTCTTAGAAAGCTATAGTAATTTAAACACTCTATTATTAACATAGGGTGATGTAACAGTTCTGAAGGTTGACGAACTTGCCTTAATGAAAGTTAATATAGTAGGCAAAAGACGTTTTCCAAATGGGGCTTTCCAGATGATTCAGTGGTGAAGAATCCTGCCAGGGCTGGAGACGTGTGTTCGATCTCCGGGTCAGGAAAATCCCTTAGAGAAGGAAATGGCGTACTCTGGCCTGGGAAACCCTATGGACGGAGGAACCTGATTGGCTACAGTCCAGGGAGTCAGAGGAGTCAAATATGACAGTGACTGAGCACCCTCACTAGGGAAAAAGATCAAGATAATGCCCAGGCACTTGGGGGAGAGGAAATTCAACTTACTTGTAAAGATAGGGAAAGAGATTCAGCCTCGTAAGCAATCTAGAATGCAAAATCAATAAGGATATAGGTTTTTCATGCCTCTCAGATGGGCACACATTTTAATGTATGAAGACACCAGAGCACAGAGGAAATGATAGTTTAGAAGATGAATCTGTTGAATTTAAAAATACAAAGAGAAACAGAAATGTATTGTTTATAGACGCAAGGAGAGGGAGGAACGTAATAAACCATGCATGGAAATTACCTTCAGGAAAATGACTACCTATAGGGTGAGAAAGAAGGATGGTGTGGGACTTCAGCTAAATCTGTAATTTGTTCTTTAAAACCAGAGAAGTCGCAATCATAAAGCGAATATGGCAATATGGTAACGTGTGTTTATCCTTGGTGATTGGTATGTAAGTTGAGGTGTATGCTTTGTATTTCATGTTCCCACAGTTAATGTCTTTAAAAAGGATAGTTGCTGTAGTCTGTGTGTGAGGTGATAAAAGCTCGTAATCACTGAGGCTGGATACATACCATGTAATAAGGAAAAAATTAAGAGACCTTGGAGGTCAGGCACGAAGGTTCCGTGACCCTGGATGCCTCGGGAAGGAGTGGTCCAGTGGTTGGGTGCAGGCAGGCAGGGGGAACCTCCCTCATTCTTGGTTTCACCCTCATCCTGTTACTGTGTTCCTTAGGAGTGTTTCACTGAGAAAACACTGCAACCAGGGTATGAGTCTCTGAGGAAGGCTTTAGAGCGGACCTCGAAATTTTCCCCCACAAACTCAAGATAATTCTACTGTCAACAAACAAAGCTTTTGACACAGTACGAAGTCTTAAGTCGGTTTTTCTCTTGGCATCTGTTCAAACACACAGTCCTCCTTTGTAGTTGGTCTTCTGTGTGTGCTTTGTCAGAATAATTTGGCTGTGGATTCTGTTTTCAAACCCACAGCAAAGCAAGAGTTTCAGCTTTGTTTCTTCCCAGCTCTATCTTCCCTCCTCTTCCTCTCCACTGCCCATGCACTGGTTTCTCTAGTTGGCTTTTTAAAATTTTTTCAGAGATAATGCCATTTTATTTATTTATTTATTATTTTTATTTTTAACTGAAGGATAAGTGCTTTCCAATATTAGGTTGGTCCCTGCCATTCACCAGCATAAACCAACCATAGATATAGATATGCCCCTCCCTCTTGAACCTGCCTCCCATCCCATCCCTTTAGGTAGTCACAGAGCCCAGTTTGAGCCCCCTGAGTCACACGGTAAATTCGCACTGGCTGTCTATTTTACCTATGGTAATATATATGTTTCCACACTACTCTATCCGTTTGCCCCTCCCACTCCTTCCCCAGCCCATGTGCTTAAGCCTGTTCTCTGTGTCTGCGTCTCCCCTGGTGCCCTGCAGATAGGTTCATCAATAACATCTTTCTAGATTCCATATATATGCATTAGTATGCAGTATTTGTTTTTCTCTTTCTGACTGACTTCACTCTGTTTAACAGGTTCTAGGTCCATCCACCTCATTAGCTCTGACTCAAATGTGGTCCTTTTTGTAGCTGAGTAATATTCCATTGTAAAAATGCACAGCTTCTTTATCCATTCATCTGTCGATGGACATTTAGGTTGCTTCCATGTCCTAGCTATTGTAGATAGTGCTGCAGTGAACACTGAGATACATGAGTCTTTTTCATTTATGGTTTTCTCAGGGTATATGCCCAGGAGTGCTGTTGTTCAGGTATATGGTCGTTTTATTTCTAGTTTGTTATAGGAATCTCCATACTATCTTACATAGTGGCTGTAATCAGTTTCCATTCCCACCAGCAGTGGAAGAGGGTTTTTTGTCCCATGCTCCTCACAGCCGGGAGTGCTCCCATCAGTCTGGGGTGGTGATGAGCACTCAATGTTGCCTTCACTGTTTCCTCCTAGCTTCAGCCTCCTAAGGTTGCTGTCTCCCTCCCTAATGACTTTCAGACTGCATAACTTTCAAACCAGGAACCTCTGCATGTATCTAACCCTAGGCTATTTTTGAACCTCTGTGGGGTTTCCCATCTTTACACTGAAGGGCACTGGGTTTGGTTTAGGAGCACACAACTGCCGTGTGACTGAGACAGCTCCTCAGCGCCTTGCCTGTGCCTTCCCCGTGTGATCTTCACTCTCTGCTTTTTTGCCACTGTAACTATTTTCCAGCTCGACCAGTGTTTTCTTCCACCTACTTCATCAGTTCAAATTAACCAGGACTTGACCAATATTCTTAAGTCACATTTTCATCTTTAAGTCTGGATTTAAACCCAAGATTTAAATCCAGTGTATCCAACTCCATCATTTAAGCTTTCAGTCCGCTAGACCAGTGGTTCCTCCGCCTTGAGCGTATGGCAGGCCCATCCAGAGGGCTTGTTAAAACACACTGTTGGGTCTTACCTCAAAGCCTCTTATTCAGTGGGTTTGGCGCAAAGCCTAAAAACTTGGCGAGTGTTACATGATTTCAGGTGGTACCGATGCTGCTGGTCCTCAGACCACACTTTGAAACTTTGTGTGATACCAAATTGAAATGTTATTAGTCATTTGGTGATTCAGCATAAAGGTTGGATTCAGGAAACCTGGGTGTTCTAGCGTCCCTGAGTGACACTGTCTCTGCTGCACCTCTGTGCCATGCCTCCTGTCCTCTTTAGAGCTCCGCTGTGTGCTGGTAGACTTGTCGCTGCCCGTTTTGTTTTGTTTTGTTTTTTTTAACTCTGGCTGCACTCTGTCTTCATTGCTGCAAGTGCGCTTTCTCTAGTCGTAGAGAGCAGGGGCTACTCTTCGTTGCAGGGTGCTGTCTTCTCGTTGCAGTAGCTTCTCTTGTTGCAGAGCCCGGGCTCTAGGGCTCATGGGTAGTTTTGGCTATGGGCTTAGTTTGCTCTGAGGCACGTGGGATCTTCCCAGACTAGGGACTGAACCTGTGTCCCCTGCATTGGCAGGCGGATTCTTATCCACTGAGCCACCAGGGAAGCCCTCTTCACTGCTTTATGTTCATATTGTTGCCCTCCTTCCCCAGGAATGAGAGGGCGGCCATTGTTTTCATATGAGCAGCACCATTCCTAGGTGGGAATCTTAAATGCTTCCCAGGTGATAAGACCAGCTAAGAGAGAGGGGAGTTGCCTGTGGTAGTGCAATTTCTAGATGAGAGTTCTGGGACAGGTGAGAAGCGGTTAACATTTCCCAAACCATGGCTGCCTTCCATGTACTTGTGCACTTTTTTTGAGACCAGAAAACATCTTTAGAATGCCTCTTTTGGAATTACTTATAGAAGCAGCTTACATTTGATATATGAAAGTGAAGTTTTAAGTGGGTGTCTGGATTTGAATCCAGACCCCTCTCCCCGAGATGTGTTTATTAAATTCCGCTTCCCTTATTCATTGCCTCTTGGCATTTCTAAAATATTGACTGCCACCACTGCGGTCATTGTTGCCATTGTCTGACTGGGTGTTTCTGTTTCTTTGTCCCAAGGTTCTCAAATACCTATCATATGGTATGTCTTTTGACCGAAGAGTAACATGGGGAGACCAGAGTGCTAAGTGGCTAAGAGCGTGGTCTCTGGAGCCCACAGATGAGGCTTAAGTTGTTGGCTATGATTGTGGGCAACTTCCTTAGAATCACTGAGCCTCCTGTTCCATGTATAAAAAAACTGGAATGTTGAAATATTTTCTTCCAAGAATGTTGTTAGAGTTTAATCTATTTATGCATGTAAAACCCCTGAAACATTGTTTGCCTTTCAATAAATGGCAGCTGTTGGTAGTGGAAAACCCCCTATGGACATGGTTTACTGTTCTTGGATCATCCCCCAAAATAATTTAAAGGACAGAATCTATGCTTCTACCTCTCTGAAACCCTATATTTTAACTTTCAACTTAGGCATTTATTTCCCAGTCTTTTGATACAGGACCAACTTTTTCCTGGTGTGGGTCACCTGGATAGGGCTCTCTATTATCTTTGTTGGATATACCATGTCATCTATAAGGGAATATAAAGACAATCAGGAAGCAATCTGAGGACAGACTATTTTTAAATTTCAATGTTTTTTTTTTTTTTTCTGTTTAGTAGTTCACATGTCTTGTTTATATCTAATAACTTTTTGTAAATATTTACTGTTAGGAAGCATTTAGTAAGCTCTCTTTTGTACTGTTTTAGGGACTATTTTAGCCCCAGGTTAGGGGCTACTTTGGTTTATTGCATAATTATGTGATACACAGCCAGCAGTAAGATTGAAGAATAAATGCAGATCAATACAAACGGGAGAAGAAAGACAACTGACTCAGGCAGAGCAAAAGTAGAGTTCATGAGAGACGAGTCTGTTGGCTGCAGATTTCAGCCTGCCGTGGATCTGAGAGTGTGAGAGGAACTCTGACTAGTCTGCTGTATTAGTAATCAGTGTTACTCTTGCACTCAGAAAAGAAGATACATACGAGGCTGGCAGAGGGTTTGCAGGCTGCCCTTTTAAGGTGGGAATATTTCAGGAGGCAGTGGGTAGGACTTGGCTTGGCCAGTGCTTGCTTAATTAGGAGAAAATTTTCCAATCAGATTTGACCATCTGACCCATTTTCTCAGAGAAGGCCAACAGATTTCACATGTACGCTTAGGAACCTTCCATACTTGGGTCTGGTAATCAAAAAAAAAAACAACCGAGCTGGAACTGGTCCCCCGTGGGCTGGCAGGCAGCAATGATGGCAGGCTGCCTGCTCTTTCTGGCTTCCTGCTGACACTGTGCATGCTGTTGATTTACTGGGGAAGAATACATCCCCCACACGTGCACGCATACACGCACGCTCCCTCAATTCATATTTGAAAATGCAGTAAGTGAAGTGTTGGTCTCTCAGTCATGTCCGACTCTTTTTGTGATCCCATGGACTATAACCCACCAGGCTCGTCTGTCCATGGAATTCTCCAGGCAAGAATACTAGGGTGGGTAGCCTATCCCTTCTCTAGGGGATTGTCCCAGCCCAGGAATTGAACCCGGGTCTCCTGCATTGCAGGCAGATTCTTCACTATGTGAACCACCAAGGAAGCCTGCACTTTACAGTACACTACCCCGAAATTGACTCTTGCAACATCAGGGGTCACACCTCCAGTGCAAGCTTCTAGAAGTTGTTTTTTCTTCCTACCACAGAACGGGAGTGTTAGTTTGCAGAGTCTGAGTCGAGGGCAGCTTGTTGCCCCACAGAACTTTCTCACCATAAATGACCAACATGCCACCATCTGGTGTTCTAGTAACAGTCATTCTTGTGAGGGGGTTGGCATGGGCCCCTTTGCCAGGTCTCCTTTGTTGATACTGTGGGGCTGCCGTCCAGAGGCTCACAGCAGTGGCCCACCCTGATGCTTCCCGGTTATCATTGTTCGTGTGCTCCAGGGGAACCTGAACAGCCCTGGGTTCACATGCATCTGCTCTTGAACTGGAGGGCAGAGGCTCTGTGCTGCTGTGACCTCAGCCAAGTCGTCTGACCTCTCTGTGACTCAGCTTCCTCTTCTGTGACATTGAAGTCTTCCAGTTCTCTCAATCAGACCTTTTTGTCCCCAAAGCTGCTTAACAATAGTCACAGCATCTAAGGTGCTGCCGCCTAGTTGTTCCCTAGGTTACTTCCTGTGGACTGACATGGGGGTCTCTTGATTAGGCTTGAGTATTCTGCTGATGCTCAAACCTAGTTCCCCAACCTTCCAGAAAATGTATTCAGAATTTTTTTTGTACCAGTGCAGTTTACAGGTTGAAGAGGCACCATGATTCAAGTCTTAATGTAGCCAGAACTTTAACTTGACCCCTTCTTAAAATATTTTTTTGTTTATTTGGCTGCACCAGGTCTTAGCTGCAGCATGCAAGACCTTTGTTGAGTCATTCAGATCCTTCTTTCAGGTGCACACACTCTCTAGTTATGGTGTGCGGGTTCAGAAGTTGTGGTGCTGGGGCTTAGTCGCTTCTTGGCATGTGGGATCCTGGCTCCTTGACTTGGGTTGGAACCCATGTCCCCTGCATTGCAAAGTGGATTCCTAACCACTGGACCACCAGGGAAGTCCCTTGCCCCTTTTTCTGGCTAGTGTGATTGAAAGCAAATCCAAGACTGCATACCATTTCACATGTTAATACTTAAGTATGTTTTGCTGACAATTACAGAATTTTTAAATAATTAAAATCCCGCCTAACTGCAAATGCATCCTGATGCCAAACAAAATTAGCAGCAATTCTTTAATGACATTTAATACCCGGGTGTGTTAAATTCTCCCCCACATAGTATGTAAAATGTCATTTTATACTTGGTTTGTATGAAGAGCCAAATAAGGCCTAAAGTGGTTGATGTTTTTCCTTTTTGAAGAACAGCTTTATTGAGATGGAGCTTACATACCATACAACTGACCCATTTACAATTTACATTTCAGCACTTTTTAGTGTATTCACAAGAGTGTACAACCTAATCACCACAACCTGATTTTAGAATGTTTGTATCCCTCCTAAAATAAGGCCTCTGTCCTTTAGCAGTCACTTCCCTGATCTCCCTCTCCATTCCACAACCTCTGCAGCCTCTAATCCTATTTGCCTCTATAGATTTGCCTATTCTAGACATTCCATATAAACAGAAACATAACAATTTGCAGTCTTTTGCCATGAACTTCTTTCACTTAGCATAGTGCTTCCATATTGTGGCATATATCATACTTCATACATTTTTTATTGCCAAATAAAGTTACACTGTATGGCTCAACTACATTTTTTTCATCCATTCATCAGTTGATGGAAATTTGAGTTGTTTCCATCTTTTGGCTATTACAAATGATACTCCGATGAACGTTCATGTACAGATGTTTATGTGGACATATGTTTTTACTTTTCCTTGATAAATATGCCTAGGAGTGGAATTGTTGTTTAATGTTTTGAGAAACTACCAAATCATTTTCTACAACAGCTGTGCCGTTTTACATCCCCACCAGCAATGTGTGAAGGTTCCCATTCCTCCATACCCCTGCCAACACTCCTTATGACCTGTCTTTTTTATTGTAGTGTCCTACTGGGTATGCACTGGTGTGATATTGTGGTTTTTCTTTGTGTTTCCCTGATGGCTGCTGGTGTCGAGAATATTTTCACACACTTTTTGGCTATTTTTATATCTTCTTTGGAGAAGTGACTGTTCAGACCCTATGACCATTTTAATTGTTTTTTAAAAAATCATTCAGTACAGTTCAGTCGCTCACTCATGTCCAACTCTTTGTGACCCCATGAATCGCAGCACGCCAGGCCTCCCTGTCCATCACCAACTCCCTGACTTCACTCAGACTCACGTCCATCGAGTCAGTGATGCCATCCAGCCATCTCATCCTCCGTCGTCCCCTTCTCCTCCCTCCCCCAGTCCCTCCCAGCATCAGAGTCTTTTTCCAATGAGTCAACTCTTTGCATGAGATGGACAAAATCATTAGTTGCAAGAGATTTCATACAAGTTGTTATCAGCTACATAATTTGCACTTATTTTATCCCAGTATGTGGGTTGCCTTTCACTTTTTTCAGTGATTTCTCTTGCAGTTCAGTTTTTCAGATTTTTATTTAGTCCAGTTTACTTTTTTTCATTTGCTGCGTGTACTTTTAGTATTATATCTTAAAAGCCTTTGCCTAACCCGGAGTCATAAAAATTTACTCTATTTTCTTCTAAGAGTTAAACTTTTAACCCTTACATTTAGGTCAGTGATCCATTCAGAGTTCATTTTTTATAGCAATCTTTTTTTAAGTTATTATTTATTCATTTATGTGTTTTTGGCTGCCCTGGGTCTTCATTGCTGCGCACGGGGTTTCTCTAGTTACGGCCAGCAGGGGCTACTCTCAAGCTGCAGTGTGCTGACTTCTTATTGCAGTGGCTTCTCTTGCTTTGGAGCACAGGCCTAGCGCTCACAGGCTTCAGTAGTTGTGGCTCACGGGCTTAGTTGCCACACTGCATGTGGAATCTTCCCAGACCGGGGATTGAACCCCTATCCCCTGCACTGGCAGGTGGATTTTTACCACTGGACCACCAGGGAAGTTCTGGAGCTAACGTTTTATGTGTCATGTGAGATAAGAGGTCCAACTTCATTGTTTTGCATGTGGCTATCTAGCTGTCACAGCACCGTTTGTTAAAAACACTGTTATTTTCCCATTGAAGCATCTTAGCACTCTTGTTGAAAATCTGTTTTCTGTAAAGGCAAGGGTTAATTTCTGGCTTCTCAATTCTATTCTAATGTCAGTACTACACTATCTTTGTAACTGTGGTTTTACAATACGTTTCTTCTTTCTGTACTAACAGATTTCAGCTCTTCTTTTAAGTAATTATTTAGTTTTGGTTGTGCTGGGTCTTCATTGCTGCACGGGCTTGCTCTAGTTGCTGTGAGAGGGCCTACTCTCTAGTTGCTGTGCCTGGGCTTCTCTTGCTGCGGAGCTGGGGCTCTGGGGTGTGCAGGCTTCAGTAGTTGTGACACGTGGGCTCAGTAGTTGTAGCTCCCAGGTTCTAGAGCACAGGCTCAATAGTTGCGGTGTACAAGCCTAGTTGCTCCTTAGCATGTGGGATCTTCCTAGATCAAGGATTGAACTTGTGTCTCCTGCATTGGCAGGCAGATTCTTCACCACTGAGCCACCAGTGACACCCCATAAATACATTTCTTAAAACTCTTAATTTGTTTGTGCGTCAAATTTTTTACCTCTACCCACAAGCCATTTATTTGTGAAAAACCTGGGTTATTTTTATAATATTTACCATGATGGGATTTGGCTCATAGTATCCTGGTAGTATCACTTACCATGTTTCTCTATCTCTCTTCTTTTAAACTATTATGAGGTTTTTTGGTAAGCTTATATTTATATCTGGATTCTTAAAGAAATTTATATTCAGTTATATATTTACTTGTTTTTTTTTTCTCTGTTGCCAAGAATACTTCTAGGTGAAACTGTATACTTACTGGTTTCTCAGTCAGAAGGCATGTGTTGTGTGGTTATCCCACTTTCATTAATGCTGAAACTGACCATTTGATTTGGATCAGACATCCATCTATTATAAAGTCCCCCATTGACTTGCCACTTTCTGGTTTTAGCAGCCACTCATGCTTGCTTAGAGCTATTGACTATCCCATGTAGAGTTGTAAAATGATCATTTTGGACTTCTGTTATTCCTTCTGCATTTATTAGCTTTGTTTCTTTTCCTTTGTCAATTGTCAGTATGAACTTGTGCCCTAGTAACCTCTTAAGGTGATCAGTGATTATTTCTCAGAATCGTTACTGAATTTTACACACCTGTGTTTTGACCCATTGAGGTCTTCATTCTTTCTGACACTCAAATTGCCCCTCACATAAAAATAATTATATGACGTCTGGGCTTTGCCTCAAAATCATCCATTAGAGGTAATGTGGATAAGGAAGTAGATGAGTCATGAGTTGTAATTGTTGAGTCTGGGCAATAGGTTCATTGTTCTATTTTCTCTTCTTTTGTATGAGGTTTTAAAAATCGTGTTAGTGTGTGGGGGGGTGTGTGCTCCTTCCTGTCTGATCGGTTATCCCTTGGTGTCAGTCCATTTTCATTCTGATAACTTCCTTGATTGCAGTGCAGGAGACCCCAGGGTTGGGAAGATCCCTTGGAGAAGGGAATGGCAACCCACTCCAGTATTCTGGCCTGGAGAATCCCGTGGACTGTACAGTCCACAGGGTTGCAAAGAGTCGGACACAATTGCGTGACTTTCACGTCACTCACTTGATCCTCAGGCGCAGGAAGCCCCAGGAACATTTTATACATCTCCTGTCCCAAAGCTAGAATCAGTCATTTCTCTAAGGATTCTTTTTAGTGGAACTGACATTGAAGGCCGTCTGGCTAATCCACTAGAGTGCTCGTCTCAACCCCATTGTCCTTGCCCTTAGCCTCTGCAGTGGACAGAACTAGAAAAGGTTTTTAGAAAAAGAAAAGTGAATCAAAATTCAGGTTAGTATTTGCATTCAAATGAGAGAGTGCAAGATTTCATTTAACTTCTTTTGCTCTATTTTATGCTAAAAATCTTGATTTCTGACAACTACCATAATTACTCATTTACTTTATTCTAGTTATTTTTAACATCTACTTACTTATATAATGTAATATACTAATTTTACAGTATGTGTATTTGTGTATATATTTAGAGTGAGAGTAGATATTAGTTTAAAAATAATGATTTAACAAGTCTGCTATGGCTCATTTTATATTTAAGATATTTCTCATTGGGGTGGATATAGTCAAAGACTTTTTCAGAGTTAGGCTCTATCAAACACTGTTCGGTTCATTTGTTTCAGTTTGCTTTAGAGTTTTAGGTGTTGCATTTTATCCTCTTTGTGATTTATTTTGGTTCTAAAATGAAGACTACCGTATAAGGAAAATTCAAAAGTTTAATTTCCATCCATGTTCCCTTCTCCTTGTTTTTTCTTTCTTTCCATGAAGAATCATTTTTATTTGTACTAGAATTACCCTTCTAATGTTTAAAAAATACATATTAAAAGTATAAAATGGATATTCTCCTCCTTTTTCCCCAAAAGCTAGCATACTGTACACTCTAGGGTGCTTTGCTTTGTTACTTTACAATATTTCAGGACATTCTTTCTTCTTGAACTATGTTATAATAGTCTGACCTTTTTATCAGACTAGTTTTATATTTGTGTTCTACTTAAGTGCATTGTGGGATATGGCCGTCTGTTATTAATTATACCATAAAATACTGAGAGTTAGGGACTTAACTGTGAGTTTTATGAAAAGTCTCTTTTTCTTTCCTTCTCATCATAGAGTACGATTAAATGCCTTACCTTTTTTACTCTCTCTCTCTCTCTCTCAGTCTAAAAGAATTCCTGCCCAAAGAATACATCAAGCAGAGAGGAGCTGAAAAGAGAATATTTCAGGTATTGGGAATGGTCAGAGCTTTGTTATTCTCCTCACTTCCTGTCCTCATTCATTAGTCTGAGAGGGGCCTCTGTACATAAAAGCTTCAGACCCCGAGCATGTACTCCACTTATATAATAAATGATTAGTGACTCAGGAGGAAAGGATCTGACAGTTCTACTTTGGGCAGATTTATTATCTTAATCCATACCTTCTTGCTAAAGGTTACTTAGCCCTTCTGAGAAAAATGTGCATACATTTAATTTCAAAGACATTATCTTTGAAGCATTGAAACAAGGTGATTTTCCATTAAAATGTACCAAGGAAGAAGCTACAAGGAGCTTTTTTTTAATCCTGAGATTTGTTTTTGCACCTTAGAATCTGGGAACTGGTGTCTTTTTAAAATCCAGATTTATTCTAAAATTCAGAGAGGTATCTATTCTAGGCAACCAGTAAGAAAAGCTTTGTCGTCAACTTTGCCAAGAAACACTCACTCTAGTGAATCCAAAATATCAAAGTCTTCTTTGGCATTGAAATGTAAATATAAATTGAAAGAGATAAATTTCATGTGTATAAAACATAGTTTTTAATCCATTATTGTTTCCACACATTGAGATGTCCAGACTTTTATATGTCATGCTGTTTGGAAAATTTTATCTTTTGCCTGTATATTAGAATGATAGATCTCTCAGGACAATAATATTTTTCTAGTCCTCGTTTGAAGTATTGGTCCTGAACCTTTTGAAACATAGAGTGCTTTGAAAATTAGGTTACAGTTACAGCCCCTGTTCTTGTCACACTGCGCATGCATGAATTGTTCCCTATAATGCAAAATCTACAGGGAATTTGGGCTTGCATTCTAGTTAAGAAGCCTTGCATTAGTGCTTTCTGTGTGCTCTGACCCTTGGTCAGCAGGGACGTGCATCTGCAAATAAATAGATGCCATGTGAAGTAGTACCTCTCACCAAGTCCACCTGTGGTCAGAGCTGCAGTAACTGGTCCCTGCCTCTGTCGCTTTTGTAGGAGCACAAGAACTGTGGAGAGATGAGCGAAATAGAAGCCAAAGTCAAGTATGTCAAATTGGCCCGGTCCCTTCGGACATATGGTGTGTCCTTCTTCCTGGTGAAGGTGAGTTGGGTGTGGTGGAGGGAGCATTTATCTTTACCACTTCTTTTGTTAAAAGTGTTCACAGATAAGCTTGGTGGTAGTCCCTTTTTTGTTGTTGTTTAGTTGCTCAGTCTTGTCCCTTTGCGACCCCATAGACTGCAGCATGCCAGGCTTCCCTGTCCTTCAGCATTTCCCAGAGTGTGCTCAAAGTCATGTCCATTGAGTCAGTAATGCCCTCCAACCATCTCATCCTCTGTAGTCCCTTTTTCCTGCTGTCTATCTTTCCCAGGATCACGTGGTCTTTTCCAATGAGTTGGCTCTTCCCATGAGGTAGCCAAAGTATTAGAGCTTCAGCTTCAGCATCAGTCCTTCCAATGAATATTCAGTGTTTATTTCCTTTAAGATTGACTGGTTTGATCTCCTTGCAGTCCAAGAGACTCTCAAGAGTCTAGAGGTAGTCCCCAGGCCCCTAGCATTTGCACGTGCAGCATCTTGGCAGTTGTGACCTGAGTTGAGCAGTGGGACAGACGTGAAGTCAGCTATGAGGCTGGTGAGTGAGCCTGGCTGCCCTCAGGTCTCAGAACAGCTGTGTCTTGGCCCTGCTCTTTGTCACTACTGTAAAGTCCCCAGAGGAGTGCCTTTACTTTTACTTGCTAGTGCTTTCTCCTAAGAATGTTTCACTTATGTTATCAGGCATGCACTGGACTAGGAAGTTTGTTGACCACAAACTTAATGGTACTTAATTTGTATCCTGTTAGATGGGTTTGCTCGGAAAAGGCAATGGCACCCTACTCCAGTACTCTTGCCTGGAAAATCCTATGGACAGAGGAGCCTGGTAGGTTGCAGTCCATGGGGTCGCTAACAGTTGGACACGACTGAGCGATTTCACTTTCATGCATTGGAGAAGGAAATGGCAACCCACTCCAGTGATCTTGGCTGGAGAATCCCAGAGCTCGGGGAACCTGGTGGGCTGCCATCTATGGGGTCACACAGAGTCGGACATGACTTAACAGCAGCAGATGCGTTTGCAGATCTTATGTGGCCTTCAGATCTGTGTTTTTTTTTGTTTTTTTTTTATTTTTGCAAATTGCTGGCCTTCCAACCTAGAAGGACAGAGATGGGTCTGGAATTCAGTTTATGAACAAGCAGAGTGTGTTATTGAGTTGATGAGGAAACTCTTCCAGTAACTTCCTCATTTTTACATCTTGCCCAGCATATGATTTATCCTGGAGAAGGTTCCATGTGTACTTGAAAAGAATGTGTAATCTGCTGCTTTTGGATGGAATGCTCTGTAAATATCAAGTTAAGTCCATGTGGTCTAATGTTTCATTTACGGGCTGTGTTTTCTTACTGATTTCTCTGTCTGAATGAACTGTCCATTGATATAAGTGTGGTGTTAAACTCCCCCTGTGTTATTGTGTCATTGTCAATTTCTCCTTTTTTCGTGCCTGTTAACATTTGTGTTTTATGCTGAGGTGCTCCTATATTCGGAGAAGGCAATGGCAACCCCCTCCAGGACTCTTGCCTGGAAAATCCCATGGGCGGAGGAGCCTAGTGGGTTGTAGTCCATGGGGTCGCTAAGAGTCAGGCGTGACTGAACAACTTTACTTTTACTTTTTACTTTCATGCACTGGAGAAGGAAATGGCAACCCACTCCAGTGTTCTTGCCTGGAGAATCCCAGGGACTGGGGAGCCTGGTATGCTGCTGTCTCTGGGGTCACACAGAGTCAGACATGACTGAAGCAACTTAGCAGCAGCAGCAGCAGCTCCTATATTGGGATGCATATATATTTACAATTGTTATATTTTTTTCTTGGATTGATCCTTTGATCATTATGTAGTGTCCTTTGCTTCTTGTAAGATTCTTGACTTTAAAGTCTTTTTTGTCTAAGTGTTGCTACTCTGGCTTTCTTTTGATTTCCATTTGCATGGAATACCTTTTACCATTTCCTCACTTTCAGTTTGAATGTATCGCTGGATCTGAAATGAGTCTCTTGTAGGTGGCGTATATATAGGTCCTAATTTTGTATCCATTCAGCTGTTTGTTTGGTGTCTTTTGGTTAGAGCATTTAGTCTGTTTGCATTTAAGCTAATTATCAATATGTATATTTCTATTGGGCTTCCCTTGTGGCTCAGCTGGCAAAGAATCCGCCTGCAATGTGGGAGACCTGGGTTCGATCCCTGGGTTGGGAAGATCCCCTGGTGAATGAAAAGGCTACCCACTCCAATATTCTGGCCTGGAGAATTCCATGGACTGTATAGTCCACGGGGTTGCAAAGATTTGGACATGACTATGCGACTTTCATATTTCTATTGCCATTTCAGTAGTTGTTTCGGATTTTTTTTCCCCTTTCTTATTTTGTTCTCTTCTGATTTGATGACTATCTTTTGTGTTGGGTTTGGATTCCTTTTTCTCTTTTTGTCGGTGTGTATCTATAATAGTTACCATGAGGTTTTTGTATAGCAGTGTATGTGTATACCTACTTGTTTTAAGTTACTAATCTCTTAATTACAAATACACTTTAGATCCTCTGCATTTGTACTCTTCTGTCCTCGTGATTACTGTTTTTGATATTGTATTTTACATTTAATTGTTTTGTGTATCCCTTAACTGCTTATTGTGGATACAGATGGTTTTACTACTTTTGTCTTTTAACCTCCTTGCTAGTTGTATGTGGATGACTTCCTACTTTTATTGTATATTTGCCTTTACCAGTGAGCTTTTTCGTTGTAACCTCCTTCTTTTTAGTTGTAGACTTTTCTTTTCCACCTGGAGAAGATCCTTTAGCATTTGTTATAAAGCTGGTTTGGTGGTGCTGAATTCTTTTAGCTTTTTCTTGTCTGCAAAGCTTTTGATTTATTCATCAGATGTTAGTGAGAACCTTGCTGGGTAGAGTATTCTTGGTTGTAGGTTTTTCTCTTTTATTACTTTAAGTATATTGTGCCACTGTCTTTTGGCCTGCAGAGTTTTGGCTGAGAAATCAGTAGATAGTCTTATGGGAATTCCTTGTGTATTTATCTGTTGCTTTTCCTTTGTTGCTTTCAATATTCTCACTTAAAGTGCTCTCATAACAGCTAAAAAGAGGTGATTATGTGAAATAATGAATGTCTTAACATTCTGTGGTAATCTTTTCTCAATATTTACATATATCAAATCATTATACTATGCACCTTAAACTTATATAATGTTCTGAATCAGCTTTATCTAAATAAAATTAGAGAAGATGGCATCATGTGATCATTTTAAATAAAACTCCTAAGGTGTGTGATAAAAGTCAACTATTCATTATAAAAATTTCTGTAAAATTCTAGAATACAAATATACTTCCTCAACAGGATAGAATGTTTTAAACCTATCACAGTATTCTACTCAACAGAGAAGTGCTAGAGAGAAACTTACAGAAATTGAGATCAGAACAAGTTACCCTTTAACATTGTTTTGTGCATTCTAGGAAGTGTGGTAATATGTAAAAAAAAATTTTTAACATATATCTTTAGGAAATGAAGAAAAATTATTATTAATATTTGCTATGTTTGTTTATCTTTTAGCAAAAATAAACAGAATCATATTTTTAACTATTTGAAATAACCATAGATTCACAGGAACTTGGAAAAATAATGCAGAGAATCAAAAAGTCAGAGTAACAAGTATGGGTAAAGATGTAGGGAAACTGGAGTCCTCATATACTGCTGGTAGGAAAGTAAAATGGTGCAGTCACCTTAGAAAACAGTCTGGCAGTTCCTCAGATGTTAAACATAGAAATGCTGTATGACCAAGCAGTTCTACTCCTGGGTATACATGCCTAAGAGAATTCAAAGCATGTATTCACAGAAAAATTTGTACTTTAAAGTATATAGCTGCATTTAGCCAAAAGATAACATATTCATCATCTGATGAAGGGATGAACAAAAAGTCATATATCCATGAGGTGAAATATTAATTGGTCATAAAATGTAATGAAGTGTACTGCTTCATACTACAGCATGGATGAATTTTGGAACTGTTATATGAAGTGAAGGAAGATTTCTTTACAAGAAAAACAAAAAATCCTATCACAAGATTTCTTTGGTATAGAATGTCCAGAAACAGAAAATCCATAGAAACAGAAAGTAGATTAATGATTGCTTAAGAGTGGAGTGGGATCATGGGACATAAGTGAGTATTGACTAATAGTACAGGAACTTTCTTTTTTAGATGATGAACATGTTTTAAAATTGACCATGGTGATAGTCGCACATATCTGTAAAGATACCAGAATCCACTGAATCAGATACCTTAAATGGGTGAATTGTATGCTATGTGAATTATATCT
Organism: Ovis canadensis; assembly: GCF_042477335.2. Lineage (NCBI taxonomy): Eukaryota > Metazoa > Chordata > Mammalia > Artiodactyla > Bovidae > Ovis > Ovis canadensis. The sequence goes on along the minus strand of NC_091251.1, from coordinate 57,862,162 downwards.
CAATAGCATTTTAAAAATTATAAAGATGCTGAGAGTTCTCTTTTCATCAATTTTCCCTCAATGGTAACATGTCAATAGTACAATGTCACAACTAGACAATCGCCTTGGTACGTACAGTTCATAGACCTTAATCAGATTTTGTGTTCTATATGTACTCATTTATGTGTGTGTGTTTAGTTCTATGCAGTTTTCTCACAAGTGTAGACTGTGTTACCACCACTGTAGTCAAGATATTGAACTGTAATCCATCGAGAATACCTTGTGCTACCCTCTTATGGCCATAGACACCTCCCACCCCTTCCTGCTTCTCCTCACACCTTGCTCCCTTCCCATGGTCTCTTTACCCAGTAGCAACCTCTAATTTCTTTTCTGTCTCAATAATTTTGTTATTTTAAGAGTACCACATAAGTGGAATCATACAATACATAAATTTTTGACTTCTTTTTTGCATTTAGCAGAAATCCCTTAAGATCTATCCAAGTCGTAATGTGTATCAATAGTCCCATCGCTTTTTATTGCTGAAGAGTATCCCGTAGTATGGAAGTAGCAGTTTGTTTAGTCATTCATCTCTGAAGGACATTTGGGTTGTTCCTAGTTTGTGGCTATTATGAACTAAGCTGCTATAAATATTTGTGTATAGATTTTTGTGTGAATGAAGTGTTCATTTCATTGGGATAAATGCCCAAGAGAACAATTGCTGAGCCATATGGTAAGAACACATTAAGCATTATAACAAACAGCCAGGCTATTTTCTAGAGTGACTATACCATTTTACATTCTTACCAGCAAAATATGAGTGCTCCAGTTTCTTATCATCCTCTCCAGCATGTGGCGTTATCATTTTTTTTTAATTTTAGCCTTTCTGATATGTTTTATGAAATCTTATTACAGTTATATTTTGCATTTCCCTAATGGCTAATGATTTTGAACATCTTTTCCTGTGTTTATTTGTCATCTGTGTATCCCCTTCAGTGAAATATCTGTTCACAGTTTTTTTGGCCAGTTTTCTAGTTAGATTTTTTCTTACTGTTGAATTTTAAGGGTTTTTTATATATTCTGGATCCAAGTCCTTCGTTGAATGTGATTTGCAAATATTTTTTCATGGTCTGTAGCTGTGTTTTTATCTCCTTGACAAGGTCTCTCACAGAATCTTGTTGTTTAGTCAGTCACTAAGTCATGTCCTACTCTGCAACTGCCTGGACTGCAGCGTGCCAGGCTTGAATACACATTCTTAATTTAGGTGACAAGTGTTTTATCATCGTTTTCCTTTTTATGAATCTTGTTTTAAGTGTTACATCCAAGAGTTTCTGTCTGGTACTTCCCTTGGTGATCCAGTGGTGAAGAATTTGCCTCCCAATGCAGGGGACACAGATTCAATCCCTGGTCTAGGAACTAAGATCCAGCATGCCGTGGGGCAGCTAAGCCCATGTCCACATCTACTGAGCCCACACTCTAGAGCCACAAGCTGCACCTGCTGAGGTGCACATGCCCTAGAGCTTGTGCTGAACAAAAACAGGAGGCACTGCAGTGAGAAGCCCACACACTGCAACCGGCGAGCAGCCCCCACTGGCTGCAACTAGAGAAAGACCACACAAAGCAACGGAGACCCAGTGCAGCCAAACTAAGTAAATAAATGAACTTTAAAAGCAGAAAAACTCAAAAACAAATAATACATTAAAAAAATTTAAAAAGAGCTCTAACTCTAGGCTCCAAAGATTTTGGATACTTTATGGTTTCGCATTTATGTCCTTGGTCCATTTTGAGTTTTTGTATAAAGTGTGAAGGTTTTCAATCAAGGTTCATTTTTGACCTGTGGATGTCCAGTTGCCCCAGTACTGTTTGTTGAAAGGTGTTTTCCCCATCGTATTGAGTCTGTATCCTTGTCAAATTAATTTGAATATATTGCTGTGGATCTATTTCTGGGTGCCCTAATCTGTTTTGCTGATTTGCATATCTGTCCTTCTGCTGATATCACACTGTCCTGATCACTTTAACTGTATAGTATGCCTTAACATCAACCTGAATGATTCCTTTCACTTTTTTCTTCTTTTTCAGAATTGTTTTAGCTACTTTAGATCCCTTTCCTTTCCATGAACACGTTAGAAAAACCTTGTCTGTATGCACACACACACAAAAAAACTAAGCTGGGATTTTGATGGGCATCGCATCGAAATTATAGGTCAATTGGGGGAGAATTGATAACTTTACTATGCTGAGTTTTTCAGTCTATGAACACGGTATTAGATCCTCTTTGATTTCTTTCAACATTTTGTAATTTTCAGTGTGCAGATACTTGTACATGTTATAACAATATACAGAGTCATTGTAAATTTTTAGATTTATTTTAAATTCAGTGAATAGATCAAGTAAATTTACATGACATATGTCAAAAACATGAAATAACCCATGTGTATGTGTGTATAACTATGTGCAACCATTTAGAATATATGGTGATAAGAGATCACACACAGAATGGCAGACATACACACAAAATTGTTTGGGTAAGGGGTAGAATGTGTTTTAATGGCATAAATAACAGATTTCTCTAGGTCCTCAATTTGAACATACCATTAAATCTTGAAGGAAGTTCACTGGCATAATTTAAGAAGTAAATTAAAAGTGAGTGATTCATTCATTACTTGAATAGGCTATTCAGAATCCTAAATTTAAAAACTCAATGAAATTATAATTTACAAAATGTATATATTGATATTGAACACAATTATACCACACAGCCTTCAGATCAATCATATATATTGTGAGAGAACAAGTTTGATGTGTTTATAGATCCTTCCGTCATATTTCCTTCTATATTGGTGAACACTTTGTCCCCATTTGTAGATTGAACAAATGTGGATCATGTAGTTCTATGGAATTAACTTTTGAAAAAAGTAGGCTAACCTAGTTCAGACCCATGTGGTTCAAGGGTCAGCTGTACTTCATGCTATATTTTCTATTGTTATTATAGAAAGTGCTTGGGTGTTGGAGCTGGGAAGATTGGCCTAGAATTCTTGATATAATATTGTCTCTGTGAGAAATAGCAGAAACTCATCACTTGGAGAGACATCTTTAACCTTCTTCAACCTCAGTTTCTTCATGTGAAAAATGGGAATTATAATTCTTTTTCATTTTAAGTGGAGAAGGCAATGGCAACCCACTCCAAGTAGTATCTTGACAGGTTCAGATGAAGAATCTGACAGGGGTTTTTTTTTCCCATTTATTGTTGTTGTTTCCATTGGAGAATAATTGCTTTACAATGTTATGTTACTTTTTACTGAATATTAACATGAATCAGTTTTATGAGTATCCCCTCCATCCCACCCCTTTAGGTCATCACAGAGCTCTAATGAAGATTCAGTGAGATAATGTATGTAAATAAATGTAGTAGCTGCATATTTAGTACATTTTAGGTTAGCTAACTCCTTACCCCTCCTTACAACTTCCCAATTCCTGGCCCCTGAGTCCTCCAACTTTTAATTGGTTTTTAGAATCATGATACAGAGCAGGGGTTGGAAAACCTTTTTAATAAAGGGCCAGAGAGTCAATGTCTGAGACCTTGCTGGCTGTGCCTCTCCTCTCTGTGCTTATAGCCCAGAAACAGTAAGCAGTATGTAAATAAATGAGCTTGGTTATGTTCCTATAAAGTTTTATTTATGGACTATGAAATATAATGTTTTCACTTTTCATGAAGTATTATTCCTCTTTTGATTTTCTTTCAACTCTGTAGAAATAGAAAATTTACTATTAGCTCTCAGGCCAAAAAATCAGGGGATGATGGGGCAGAAAACTGGCTTTAGTACCTGTCATAGTTTGCTGGCCCCAATAGGGAGGATGACTCTCATGAGCCTGTTACATGACAGTGTTCTCAGTGGCTAAGAACATACACTCTGAAACAAAAGATCTTGGTGTCATATTCTGGCTTTGCCACCTAGTTTGACCTTCCATAAGTTACTTTACTTTCGTGTCTAAACTTCAGTTTGCTAACCTAGGATGCTGACTTTTCATGAGGTTTAAAGGAAATAATACAGAAAAGGAGACGCTTGTACAAATGATTTCAATAGATGGGAGCTGTAAGCATCTACAGTCTTCCTTTTTCACTGAAATCTTTTGCAGTTTATGTTGATAAGTTTTTCAAAACCCCATAAGGAACAGTAAGGCATTTCCCATGACTTGCAAAAGATCTTGTTTCTTTGCAAGAAATATTTGTGTAAACCTTCCGATTTATAAATTTGCCTTTAACTTTCCTTGCAACCACAACCAGAGACTTGAGGTGAGAAACCTGGGGAACTGGCCCTCTTCTCTCTGAACTGTAAAAGCATCACAGAAGGCATTCAAAGCATCTCAGAATCATGAATTAAATCAAAATGAATTGCCAGTTGTTTTTAGGGAGAGAAACCGCTAATAAGCAGAGTCTTTAACACCATTTTGCTTTTGAGCAGCCATCCCTCTCTGCCATGTGCCTAAAAGATTAAAAAAAAAAAAAAAGCATACTGATGACACAGCGAAGCACCAAGGCAGCAGTTTGGCAGGAAGCCACTTTAGAACTCTGGTGAGCACAGCAGGCTCACGGACTTAGGCCACGTTGAAGTCGGGCTTAGAGCCAAAGCATGCCCATAGTTTAGCCCACTGGCATCCCTCCACCCCAGTCCGAACCTGATGTAAGGCACAGGTGATGTAGGAATCAGCCAGCACACACACCTGCAAGAAGAGCCCAAGGCTAAGCAGACTTAATCACAGCCAGCTGCCAGGACTGAATCCACAGTAACGGCCAAGAGGTGCTTGGAAGAGGATCGTGTGCATTCTCAGTCCTGTCTGACTCTTTGCAACCCTCTGGACTGTAGCCTGCCAGGCTCCTCTGTCTCTGGGATTCTCCAGGCAAGAATACTGGAGTGGGTTACCATTTCCTTCTCCAGGGAATCTTCCTGACCCAAGGATCAAACCAATGGCTCCTGCATTGCGAGCCACTTCTTTCCCTCCACACCACTTGGGAAGCCCCTGAATGAGGAAAGGCTGGGGTTATTAGTGGATCCTACTTCTCCTTGGTAGAAAACATACCTTCTCCTGCCTCTAAGTTATGCAAGCTCGACCCCCTCAGAACAAAACCAACCTGATGAGGATTGCCTCAAGATAGAAGTTGCTAGGTAGCTCACAGAATCGCAAGCAGAGTCTACATGTGTCTGTGCACAAAAGAATTGGGTCTTCACTGGACCCTGCCTAGGCTGCTGTCTTCTCCCAGAGATAAAAGGATACTGGTGTCTACAGTTGGAATACTGGAGAGGAGATGTGTCGGGTGGACTCAGATTCTAGGTTTAGGGAGGAAGTAGGAAACTTATTGCCTCTGTACCTTCTCCTATTATGTAGGTCTGCCACTAAAATTCTAAGGCAGATCCTCTCTTGGGAGAGCCCTTATATCACTAGCACAGAGCCAAGCCCCATGCTGTTTTAACTTTCCCCAGCTGCTCTGCATTTTGTGGGTAGACTCAAAAATAATTGTGTCCCTTGATGGTGGTCCCTGTTGCTGAGTGACAGTATTTTCTGAGTTTCTTTTATACCCTCTTCCCCCACCCCCAGTTATGAACTTGTACTGGAATGCCCACTGTAAGTTGTTTGCTTGTTCACTGACCAGACCAGAATGATCTCGGGAGTTGGGGCAATCCATCAGGATCCTGTGTTGCCTCACCCCAAAGCCCCTCACTGGGGAGGTGCAGATTTGAGAGCAGGAAGGCAACAGCTGCAAACCATATTTTATTTCTGATCCTCTTCCTAGGCCCTGCCGCTGGGCTGGTGCCAACCCTGTATGACTAAACCAGTGGCTCCCGAAGCCAAGTGATGCTGACTGGCATGGTCCACCCTGCACTGATTTTACCCCTGGTGGAACTAGCCTCTCTACAAAGGATCTGACTCTTCCCTGAGTTTTCCCTAAGGACTCAGAGGTTCTTACAGGGCTATATTCCCCTTCTCAGACACCCACTCAGATTCCTACTGCCTTTATCTCCTCCTCTTGGGAGGAAGCTGGAGGTGTGCCATGACCTTCACTGTCCGATGGTTTGTGAACCGCCCACGGAGACTGGGAGGGGTATTTTTGCAATTTCTCTAATTGTTTCCCTCAGAAGTAGTAAACTGGTAGACAGTCGCTTTTAAAGTCAGGGATGTTTTTGTTCAGACCTGTGTTCTAATCCTGGCTTTATCACTTATTATCGCTGGCCCCTTCATTTCAAGGTGGGGAAGTTGATGGTGCTGAAATGATGGTAACATTTGAGGGAGGCTCTGAAAATTAATGATAATATTTATTAAGCATCGGTCATACTACTGGTTTAAGTACCTGTCCTCTTGCATACACTTCCATGTATGCTTGCACACTTTGTGCTAATTTGTACGCATATTGCTTTTGTAGTGGTGGTGTGGGAATGACTAGATTTTTGCAAATATTTTTGAAAAGTTTATTTTTTCCTGACCACTAGAAATGTGTTTTAAGTTAAATTTTTGGAGTAAGGAAAAGCACAGGACAATAATACAAATCATGTGAGATGATCATTGCTACCATTTCCTCATGTAGTGAATTTTCTTAAAAAAAAAAAATGTTTAAAATTTTATTTCATAGGATCATGCTGTACAAACTCTTTTAATGTGAATAATTTATTATCATGGATCCAGCTGTTTTTCTGTAGAGTAGGGATTCCCAGGTGGCTCAGTGCTAAAGAATACACCTGCCAAGGCAGGAGACACAGGTTCAGTGCCTAGGTCAGGAAGATCCCCTGGCGGAGGAAATGGCAACCTATTCCAGTATTTTTTGTCAGGACAGTTTCATGGAGGGAAGATCCTGGAGGGCTACTGTCCATGGGATTACAAAGAGTTGAACACGACTGAGCATGATTGTGCACCATTGTAGAGTAGTCTTCTGTTCGGGATATCATAATTATCAAATCTCTTATATTGACATTTTGGGTTGTTTGTATTTTTTTGCTCTGAAAAACTCTAGTTGAGCCTTCTTGCTTTGTTATTTTTATACACATTTGTAACTTCTTTTTTAATAAGTTTCTAACAGCAAGTTGGACTAAAAGTAGGAACATTTTTAAAGCTTTGAATCGTTATTAACAAATTTTCTTCCATAAAGGTTTTGCTGTTTTAAATGACCATCAATAGTGGTCCTCTTTCATACCTTATTTAATTGAGCATTAATTTTGTAAAAGATAAACTATTATATATACATGAAAATTTATCTAATTTCTTCTTAGGCTTATTGACTAGTTATTTTATAATTTTAAACATTTTCTGATCATGTTCTTTGCCACTTATGTTTGATTTATGATAACCTGTGACATATAAAGCATATGAAATTTTTTATCATCCTATTAGTTGTAAATATTTATTCACCAGTCATTTGTCTTTTAATTTTTTATGGTGAGGTCTCTTTCTTTCATTTCTTTCTCTTTTCAAAAAAACATAGCAAAGTCCATATATTTTATAGTTAAAGCTTTTAATCTTTTCCTTTATTTTGGCATTTGTGGTAGACATTTCCACATCCCACCCCATCCCTCTCTGGAATCACAAAAATATCCAACTGTATATTCTTTCTAAATTATTAACCTATCTTGAATTTGCTATATCATGAGTATGAGGTCAGTTCAGTTCAGTCGCTCAGTCGTGTCTGACTCTTTGAGACCCCATGGACTATAGCATGCCAGGCTTCCCTGCCCTTCATCAACTCCCAGAGCCTACTCAAACTCATGTCCATCACATTAGTGATGCCATCCAACCATCTCATCCTCTGTCATCCCCTTCTCCTCCCGCCTTCCATCTTTCCCAGTAGCAGGGTCCTTTCCACTGAGTCGGTTCTTCGCATCAGGTGGCCAAAGTACTGGAGTTTCAGCTTCAGCATCAGTCCTTCCAATGAATATTCAGGACTGATTTCCTTTAGGATGGACTGCTTGGATCCCCTTGCTGTTCAAGGGACTCTCGAGTCTCCTCCAACACCACAGTTCAAAAGCATCAATTCTTCGGTGCTCAGCTTTATAGTCCAGCTCTCACATCCACACATGATACTAAAAAAACTATAGCTTTGAGTAGACAAACCTTTGTTGACAAAGTAATATCTCTACTATTTTTTTTTTTTTAGATCAGTGGAACAAAATAGAAAGCCCAGAGATAAATCCACACACATATGGACACCTTATCTTTGACAAAGGAGGCAAGAATTTACAATGGAGTAAAGACAATCTCTTTAACAAGTGGTGCTGGGAAAACTGGTCAACCACTTGTAAAAGAATGAAACTAGATCACTTTCTAACGGCACACACAAAAATAAACTCAAAATGGATTAAAGATCTAAATGTAAGACCAGAAACTATAAAATTCCTAGAGGAGAATATAGGCAAAACACTCTCTGACATAAATCACAGCAGGATCCTCTATGATCCACCCCCCAGAATTCTGGAAATAAAAGCAAAAATAAACAAATGGGATCTAATTAAAATTAAAAGCTTCTGTACAACAAAGGAAAATATCTCTGCTTTTTAATATGCTGTCTAGGTTGGTCATAGCTTTTCTTCCAAGGAGCAAGCGTCTTTTAATTTCATGGCTGTAGTCACCATCTGGAGTGATTTTGGAGCCCCCCAAAATAAAGTCTGTCACTGTTTCCATTGTTTCCCCATCTATTTGCCATGAAGTGATGAGACCAGATGCCATGATTTTAGTTTTCTGAATGTTGAGTTTTAAGCCAACTATTTCACTCTTCTCTTTCACTTTCATCAATAGGCTCTTTAGTTCTTCTTAACTTTCTGCCATAATGGTGTCATCTGCGTATCTGAGGCTATTGATATTTCTCCTGGCAGTCTTGATTCCAGCTTGTGCTTCATCCAGCCCAGCATTTCACATGATGTACTTGATATATGTTAAATAAGCAGGGTGACAATATACAGCCTTGACGTACTCCTTTTCCTGTTTGGAACTAGTCTGTTGTTCCACGTCCAGTTCTAACTGTTGCTTCTTGACCTGCTCAGTGACTTCTCAGAAGACAGATCAGGTGGTTTGGTATTCCCATCTCTTTCAGAATTCTCCGCAGTTTATTGTGATCCACACAGTCAAAGGCTTTGGCATAGTCAATAAAACAGAAATAGATGTTTTTCTGGAACTCTCTTTCTTTTTCGATGATCCAGCAGATGTTGGCAATTTGATCTCTTGGTTCCTCTGCCTTTTCTAAATCCAGCTTGAACATCTGGAAATTCATGGTACTGTTGAAGCCTGGCTTGGAGAATTTTGAGCATTACTTTGCTAGTGTGTGAGATGAATGCAATTGTGCAGTAGTTTGAGCATTCTTTGGCATTGCCTTTCTTTGGGTTTGGAATGAAACCTGACCTTTTCCAGTCCTGTGATCACTGCTGAGTTTTCCAGGTTTGCTGGCATATTGACTGTAGCACTTTCATAGCATCATCTTTTAGGATTTGAAATAGCTCAACTGGAATTCCATCACCTCCACTGGCTTTGTTCATAGTAATGCTTCCTAAAGCCCACTTGACTTTGCATACCAGGATGTCTGCCTTTAGGTGAGTGATCACACTATTGTGGTTATCTAGGTCATGACTATCTTTTTTGTATAGTTCTGTGTATTCTTGCCACCTCTTCTTAATATCTTCTGCTTCTGTTAGGTCCATACCATTTCTGTCCTTTATTGTGCTCATCTTTGCATGAAATGAGGTAGGAATTATTATTTTAATAGGCATGATAACTATTTCTTTAAAAACTTAAAAAAACATAAAAACTTATTAAAACCTATCAAAATATTTTGAGTCCATAGATACACATTAAAAATAGCAAAACCCAAGCCTCCAGACGGAAATATATTTCAGGGAATATTTTAAAAAATGGTGCTTATTAATGAGAAGATACTACTCTGGCAATTTTAGTTAATTCTAAATAGCTGAAGTGCCATATTTAAATTCTATATTAATCTTTTTGTGTTACTCACTGAGGTGGCTACTAGGAGTTCACTTTAACTTCTTTTTCTCTGGATATGTTTTTTCTGTCACAATCTCTGTTTTTGGAGCAGCCTGACCTTCTGGACGGTATCTGTCTGCAGAGAAAACTTGTGGATCTTTCCAATTTCTGTGGATCCTTCCAGTCTTCTGATAGCTCTGTTTTAGCTTCCATCTCTTTAGTTTACGAGTGATTTATCCAGTCTTTTAAAATACTCTGATTTTCCAATAGCCCCGCCTATTTCGAAACAGTGATGTAGGTTGACCGCAGGTAAATTATCACAAAATCACTGATGACTTGGAAAAATCAGATGTATTCAGAGGAAGAGCACTGATTCTTTGTACCTCCTGTTTCAGGAAAAGATGAAAGGGAAGAACAAGCTGGTGCCTCGCCTGCTGGGGATCACCAAAGACTCAGTGATGCGTGTGGATGAAAAGACCAAGGAAGTGTTGCAGGAGTGGCCACTGACCACGGTCAAGCGCTGGGCAGCCTCACCCAAGAGCTTCACACTGGTAGGGACTGGCTGAGGGCAGTGAGTGGGCTAGCATATTCTGGGTGATACCATGGGGTAGGGGAAACAATACAAGCCCATTGGGCTTCCCTGGCCTTGGAGAGGGACAGATGGTGGGGGTCCCTAGGGCAGGGAATGGGGGTAGTCACTGGTCTATAAGTGAGGGAGATGTCTGAGAGCTGGGTCTCCTTAGCCACCTCTCTCTCTCTGGTCCTCTAAGGCTGTCTGAGTTCCTTAATTAGAAAGAGCCAGTCAAGGATGATTCTCTCTCTTCTGTGGTTCTGATGCCATCCCCAGTATACCCTAAAAAGCAATTTGATGATGCTGTGAGGCCGTACGGATGCTTCTCATCTCTAGTTTTAGAAGTTTCTAAATAAGCTCTTAAGAATTGTGACATCTTGCCAAGCTGTGTTTTCCCAGCCTGCCTATGAAGAGAACGTGCTATCCAGTGGAAATAGCACAGACTGTGGGGTAGTGTTTGAAATCAGCCAGTTCTATGCCTTTGCTCAAGTTACTTCTCCTCTCTGAGCTTTAATGTCCTTGGTTGTGAAATGGGAGTAGTGATACCTGTTTCTCAGAGTTACCAGAGTCAAATGAGACGATGATAACAAAATGCTCAACGTGAAATACACTGAATGTAGGGAGGATGTGTGTTTGTTCCAGACCTTTAAACTTCTGAATTCTTCCTCCCAACGTCAGTATCTGCTTTTAGCAGAGTATACCGTGTGGCCCTCACTATAGCCAGCCACACTGATATACGAAAATCAGTAGTGCAATTATTTTGTAGTGTGTATTGAGCCATAAGAGAATCAGAAAGTGTTGAAATTTGTCAGTTTCTTCAGAACTCCCAAACTGTACTATTCTCCAGCTCTCATGAACACTTGAAATATCTGTATCTAGGCAAGATCTTACATCAGGGCATCAGAAAAAAAAGGTATCAAGAAGGGGCCTTGGAGGGAATATTAGTTATCTAATTTGAGCATTGATTGATATACTCTTGCCAGTTGGGAGGGATCTTCAGAAAACATACCTTCCTTCCACTTAGGTCTACTTACCTGCCATGCTTTTTGAGTGTAATTGTTCAAGTATTTCTTCTGTATATTATACATTGACCACTACATGAGATGGTATTGCTTCTGCTTCAACCATATAGTAAGATTGAAGAAAATGCATGAGGTGAAGGATATAATTTACTTCTGTTTTTATCCATCTCATTGCTCTTTCTCATTCTAAAGTTCCCAGTTTTCTTTTGTTTTCATTTTCTTTGTGTTCAGAGAGGTTTTCTTAAGCCATTCTTTAAAGGTAAATCTGCTAGCAACAAATTCTTTAGTTTTCCTTTAGCTGACTGAGAATCTTCTTATTTTCCCTTCATTCATGAAGATTAATTTTGCCAGATACAGAATTTGAGATTCTCAGTTCTTTTAGTGCCTGAAAAATGTCATTCCACTTCTCTCTGGCCTCTGCCGTTTCAGCATAGAAACTTTCTGTCATCGTGTTGGTGTTCCTTTATAGGTAACATGCTGCTTTTCTATGAATGTTTTGAAGATTGTCTTTCTCTAGTTTTCATAAGTTCTTGGTGTGGATTTCTTAGGCTTATTCTGTTGTAGGGTTTGCTTAGCTTCTTGAATTTGCAGGCTTATGTCATTCACTGTTTTTTATAAGTTTTCAATCATTGTTTCTTTATATATATATATATATATATATATATATATATATATGTATATATTTTGGTCCAACAGTAGGAGGCTCTCCTCTCCTGTGTTTCTGATGGTATGGATATTAGGTCTTTTTTAAATTGTCCTACAGATCCCTAAAGCTCTGTTTTGTTTTGCCTGTTTTCTGTTGGTTCAATTGACTAAATTTTATCAATCTATTTTCTAGCTGACTGGTTCTTTTCTTTGTCATTTCCACAGTACTATTTTATCTATCCCATGAGTTTTTTACTTAGATTATAGCATTTTTTTATTTGCAAATTTCAGTCTGGTTCTGTTTTACGACTTAACCCTCTTGTTTTCATTTCTTTCAGGAGATTTTGTAATTGTTGAAACATTTTTTATGATTCAAAATTTAAAAATTCTTACCAGATAATTCCAACATCTGATTCATTTTAGTATTGGCATCAGTTGATTATCTTTTTTTTTTTTTCTTACATGGTATTCATCCTGGTTCTTTACATGAGTAGTGATTTTTAATTATATCCTAGATGCTTTGGATTTTGTATTAGGAGACTCCTGATCTTCTTTAAACCTCTGTTTTCATAGACAGTCACCTTGTTTAGGTTTAGTGTATAGTCCAGTGTTCTGGCATACTTCTGTGGACTTGAGTTGCAATGGAAATTTATTTTCTGAGCCCTGGCAATGTTCTGGGCTGCCTTGTTCTTCTGACATTGCTGGGGTTCCTGCTCAAAGCCTGCTAGTGCTGTCTATGAAGGAAGAAAGTACTTCCTGTGGCCACCTACTATTAACAGGTGACCTTTCTTAGGAACACAGAAGGTGAGTGGAGGGGAGGGAGACACAGGGCTTCGCTGTGGCCACTGCTGCAGAGCGATCAGACCACCTGCCTGCCTGGGTTGTGGAGAAGGGCCTGGGATGGCCAGGCTTTCACTGCTTTGCAGCTGCCCATGAGCAACTCAGTTGTGAAGCTGCTTGAGGCTCCCAATTAGGTCTTTGTTGGGCTTCCCATCTCCTGGTCCCTTGTCCAGAGAGAACAGACTTTCATAAACTTCCTGTTGGAGGTTCCAAGTTTCAGGCCTCTCCAGCACCCAGCCTTGGAAATGTGGGATATAAAATAAAACTCGAGAACTCATCAGATTGTGGTTGCTCGAGTACTGAGGTCACCAGTCAATACAACTTTCCAGCTTTCAGAGCCCTTCCATTGTTGATTGAATACATTTTAGGGTGTTGTATTTAGGGGAGATGAGCAAGAACAAGTGAATCTATACCAGAACTTGTTCCAAGATTGGACCCCCTCACCTTTGAAACTGGTGATGTGACTGTATTTTTTCTAACGTGCGTTTCCCCCCCCGCCCCGCCTAGGATTTTGGGGAGTATCAGGAAAGCTACTACTCCGTACAGACCACTGAAGGAGAGCAAATATCCCAGCTGATTGCAGGCTACATTGACATCATCCTCAAAAAGGTATTTCATACTGTGCAGATTAGACAGCACTTCTTTATTAAAAAGTCTCAGTTTAGATGATGTAGCTACCTGGAAAATAAAAACACTCATGTAAAGTACTTGATGCACTAATGGAATCTTTGACGTTAAGATTGCTTGAGTGTGCAGTCTTTGACCACATATCCATTTCTAATTTTGCTGCAGCTCACATTTGTGTCATTGACTGCCAGGTAGTGAGCACTAGTGTATCATTCAGCTAATGAATGAGCCTAGCTCACCCGTGAGCATCTTCCTCTCTAGGTAGTTGTTACATTTTCCTCTCTAGAAACTGGGTTGAGGGCCTAAAGATTTTCTTTCTTTTTTTTTTCTTTCTCTCTCATCCAGTTTTAATGAGAGGGAGGGTGTTATATACCATAGTGGTACACAAAATAACCTTTCCTAAGGTTTCAAGATACCACCCACTGAAATAGCCAAGTTCTAGTAGAGTATTAGTGTCTTAATTTTAACTATATGAAATTGTCTGTGCAATAATATATACAAAAGGCATTTTATATATCTATTAAATATTACATTCTTTTTCATTATAACTATTGATTTTATTCACCTGTCACTTATTAAATATCCCATACAAGAAATTTGGGGTAAACCTTAATGTACCTGCTTATGTGGCTCATTTTAAAAGGCCTCCTTAAAAGGAGCTTGTGTCAAGACCTGCTAACTTTCATGTTTGTCTTGTTTTACCTCAGAAACAAAGTAAAGATAGATTTGGACTGGAGGGCGATGAAGAGTCGACTATGTTAGAAGAGTCCGTTTCCCCTAAAAAGTAAGTGTATTTAAGATCAGGGATAACTGCCTTCTCCCAGCATGGGCAGGTTTCCTAGGCTAACTCTGGGCCGGTTGCCCTGAAGTCCTTCACGTGGAAGAGGTGACAATGGATGAGACAGATGAGTCTTGCTTCTCAAAGTGTGGTTCCCCAGACCATTGTCATCACTGTTGAGGGTGTCCTGTTGGGGTGAGGGCGGCTGGGGATTTCAGGGAGACACGGAAGACCATGTAGGGCTTAATTCCACCTTTAGACATGGTAAGCCTTCATGTCCTGTTTTGAATTTCTGATTTATTTCTCATAAGCTGCATCATTATTATCAAAGCCTAGAGAGTGAGTTCAGTTCTGTATCTTTGGGGCTAGGGACCTAGCCAATAGGGGAATTTTCGTTTATGAGACGCTTGTTGCTGCCATGCTTGATACACATGTCATGAGGTAGCAAAGGGAAGTGGTAAAAACATGGACTCTGGAGCCAGAGCTAGTGGGTTTCAGTCTGGAGTCTATTTTCCAGTGTGTGGCCTTGAGGGCATTATGAGTTTTTCTCTGTCGCCTTCATCTCATCTATAAAATGAGAATAATGATTGATAGTACTACCTCATAAGTTGATTTTGATGCTTGAGTTCTTAATAATGCTTATAAAACAAATAAAGCACATTAAGCCATCTCCAGGACATAATGCATATTTGCTATTTTTATCATTATTTTAAATTTAGAGCAGTCTCAATTTAGCCCCATTTTGTGAATGAGGAAACTGAGATTTATTAAAATTTAGGAATAGGCAAGACTTGTTGAGAAGCCTGTTCACCCACTCCCTTCATGTTCATAGAACACTGTAGTGACAGTTCTTCTTGTCTATACTGAGTGTCTCCATCTTGCTGTCTTACTTGATCCCAGCAACATCCCCCATGGAAGAGGTAGGCTAGATCTGGTCATCCTCAGACCACGGATGAGGAATCTGAAGCTCCTGGAGTTTAGCTGAGATGCACACCTGGGCCGAGCCAGGACTCAATTCAGGTCTGTGACATCTCCTCCAGGGCGCTGTCCTAGGGCAGCATCTTGATGCCCAAGCGTAGTCACTATTTCTCTACCTTGGCTGCTGTGTACCACTTTCTCACAGTTTGCGTCATAATCCCCTAGGAAGTGTTTCTCTATTTGTCCCCTATTAGTATACAACTTGGAGCCAAATTTGATGTACTGCAGTGGCAGCCCACTCCAGTACTCTTGCCTGGCAAATCCCATGGATGGAGGAGCCTGGTGGGCTGCAGTCCATAGGGTCACTAGGAGTTGGATACGACTAAGCGACTTCACTTTCACTTTTCACTTCCATGCATTGGAGAAGGAAATGGCAACCCACTCCAGTGTTTTTGCCTGGAGAATCCCAGGGACGGGGGAGCCTGGTGGGCTGCCATCTATGGGGTCGCACAGAGTCGGACACAACCAAAGTGACTTAGCAGCAGCAGCAGCATTTCAAGTAACGTTTGGTACCCTCTGGCAAAAGACTTGAATTTCTTGGAGTTATTAATGACCGTCAGATGAACGTTAGTAAGCTAGTGCTTCCTAATAGGGTCAGCTGTGCACTTCACAGAATTCCATTGCACTTGAACTTCTCCTAGGAGAAGCTCAGTAAGTGTCTGTGCCCTGAGTGCTGGGACCCTCCCCTGCCTGGCGCCGCTGCAGCCCCTCCCCACTGCAGAGGGCATCACAGTCCAGGGAGATCCTCATCACAAGATCTTTGACTTCTCCCTGTATTAGACATTGGCTGAGATCTTGGAATGCAGCTGAGCTCTGAGAGAAGCCCCTCTCTAGTGCCAGTTCCTCTGCAGATGTTAATGTCACTCCATGGATACCTGTCGATTGGTACCCTAACTTAACTCACAACCGTTGCCCTGGGCAACAGGAAGTGAACTGTGATGGTTCCAGGATCCTGGGACAGAGGCTCCTGTGCCTTAACACAGCTACTCACCAACAACTGCCCCACTCCCTCCCCACCCCCCAACACAGACTCTCCCGCATTCAATGTGGGTTTGTCCTCTGGATTATCAGATTCTTACGCTCATGTGCTCAAAGTCCTTTGCACTCACCTCTCATTCCTGGAAAATATCAAGAGGTAAAAACTTGAGAATTTTTTTTACTAGATGCCCTGGGAGTCTTCCCAGACTTAAGTTGAAATCATCTGGATGAGGTACCAAGGTCAGCCAGTCATCAAGGCTCCACACATGTTGAAACATCCTCTGTGGTCAGTGGCTTTCCACCTGGGGAAAGAGAGCTAAGCTGAGGGAGATGTGAAGTTCATTTCCACATTTCTTCCTTCAGACTATGGATTACTGATCTCTGTCCCCAAGGCTTAGAATAGAACCTGGCATGCAGTAGATTTGTGTTGAATGAATGCTATTTCAGGTAGAATTTACCAAATACTACATCACTGTATCCAGATCATTCACTTAGGCCTAGAACATCATTGTTTTCTGTGTCTTTCTGAACAGCTAATAGCATAATGCCAGTAATTAATTACAGTACTGATTATATAAAAAGATTCATTCATCTCAGGGTTTTGCTGAGCATTTTAGTGCTGTTACCTCCTTTGTGATTCTGTCTCTATTTGCCTCTTTTAAACTGGTTGTCGTAACATGAAGCACGAACATTGCTGACACCTGTGGTATCAGGTGACATGACACTCCACGTGAGCGGCCACCTCGCAGTGACCAAAGCGTCTGTTCCCCGCAGGTCCACCATCCTGCAGCAGCAGTTCAATCGCACCGGGAAGGTGGAGCACGGTTCGGTGGCGCTGCCAGCTGTAATGCGCTCTGGCTCCAGCGGGCCTGAGACCTTCAATGTTGGCAGCATGCCCTCCCCACAGCAGCAGGTCATGGTTGGGCAGATGCACCGCGGCCACATGCCCCCACTGGTGAGGCTCCCGGGGGCCTTGCCCTGCCCATCACGAGCCTGCCCCTGGTGTCCAGGGAGCAATACCAGCCTGCTGATGGGTTGTGTGTATTATCCCCACTCTTGCTACTTCCTGTCTGCATCCTGGCTCTTCAGCTGTGAGGTCCCAAATGCCCAATTTCCAGTGTGTTTTCTTTTAAATGGGTGGCTCTGGCAGTGCTCTGTCTAGGACTACAGGTTTCCTCAAGGGCTGGGCAAGAGCCAGTGGCCTCTCCACGTGGTGTGTGAGTGAGGGCCAGGACCCTGCTCGCCCACTTGCTCATCAGCCCAGTACCCCTCAGAGAGGTTCAGAAGCAGTCCAAGTCTGTTCCACTCCATACATCCCCCGAGCACAGCACTGGTTTCTTGCACTATGCTCGTCTGACTGGGTCTCTGTGGAATCTCATGCTTTGGGACAAGAACTTTTTGAAAGCAGAAGAGCCTGAAAGCCCAGAAGTGATTTGACTAAAGAAGCATGTTGACTGTATTGTAGGTTTGGGTGAAATCTTTATTTACTTACCAAGAATTCAGATGTAACACCCACATGATTCCTGTGCAGGGGAACTTCTGTTCTGAATACTCAAGGGTTGGGTCCCCTGAGCTCCCAGCAGGGGACTCTTTCTGAGCCTTCTTGTCAGCTAATTACACACACTACACTCTGCTGATTATAATCACACTATTGCAAACACCCCTATTTAGTATTCTATTCATGTATTACAATACCTATTTCCAGCCCCAGTTGAAATAGAAGGTGGTTCAGGCAATTTGTTGAAAGATACTCTGGACCATTGTGTCTTGATCCCAGATCCAATTCCCTTGCTTACATAGAGGCTCTGTTGCCAGGCCAGGAGCATGATGTGACCCCTGTATTACCTACCTTTGCAGACCTCAGCCCAGCAGGCCCTCATGGGGACCATCAACACGAGCATGCACGCTGTCCAGCAGGCCCAGGACGACCTCAGCGAGCTCGACTCCCTGCCACCTCTCGGCCAGGATATGGTGAGAGTCGTTCAGCACTTGATTTACTTTTTAAAAATATTTATTTATTTGGCTGTGCCAGTCTTAATTTGCAGCACATGGGATCTTTAGTTGTGGCTTGTGGGATCTGTTTCCCGACCAGGGATTGGACCGAGGCCCCCAGCCTTGGGAGGATGGAGTCTTAGCCACTAGACCACCAGGGAAGTTCAGCATTTTTATTTGATGTCTCTGCCCTCACAGAAAATGGGATTCTGCACTCTGGCTGGATTCAGTGAGGTGAATCTCTGTCTCCAGCTGGGTGAGGTCCCAATCCATTTATTTTTTAAGAGATGGAGTCCCTGTCTTTAAGCTGCACCCAAGGAAGAGGGTACTAGTGGTAAAGAACCCACCTGCAATGCAGGAGACATAAAAGATACTGATTTGATCCCTGGGTTGGGAAGATCTCCACTCCAGTATTCTTGCCTAGAGAATCCCATGGACGGAGGAGCCTGGAGGGCTATAGTCCATAGGGTCACAAAGAGTTGGACATGACTGAAGCAATTTAGCACTTAGCACAGGAAGAAAGAATCATAAAATGCTACGGGCTATTGGCAGTACCCCTTTAGGCTAAGAACTTAAACTCAAGTGGGGCCCAAATTCCAGCCCCACGGCTCAGTGGCTGTGTCATTCTGGGCAACTTGCTCTCTCTAAGGTCCACTTTGTTATCCCTGAGAAAGGCTGTTGTGAGGGTTGACAATACAATCACGAAAAAAGTTCTTCCCTTGTGTGCAGGCTTCCCTTGTGGCTCAGCTGGTAAAGAATCTGCCTGCAATGTGGGAGACCTGGATTCGATCCCTGGGTTGGAAAGATGCCCTGGAGAAGGGAGCAGCTACTCACTCCAGTTTTCTGGCCTGGAGAATTCCATGGACTCTGTAGTCTCTGTACTGTTCTTACTGTATAGTGCATGGGGTCACAAAGAGTCGGACTGGGCACCTTTCACTTTCATGTCACAAAGTTCTTAGCCCCGCACCTAACACAGTGCAAGCCCAGTGAGTATTAGCTGGATTTGTTGTTAGTACCGGTGGTTCTCATACTCGAGCAAACCTCAGAGTCATCCAGAGGCTAAAAATGGGCCCCTCCTCCATTTTTTCTGACTCAGTTGGTCTGGGGTGGGGCCGGAGAATTTGCATTTCCAGCAGGTTCGCAGGTGCTACTGCTTGTCTGGGAACCATGCTTTGTGAACTGCTGGGTTCCTACTACTGAACTTTTCAGTGAGGCAGGGCGATTAACTGCCTTCCCATAGCTGCCATTGCATGAAATCATCTAGTCCCTTGCTGTTTAAATTGTGATCCCCAGGCCAGCAGCATTGGCAGCACCTAGGATCATGTGAGAGGTACCGAATCTTAAGCCTTACTCCACCCTTCTGAATCAGAATCTACATTTTAGTTCCCAGCTGTTTTGTGTCCACAGGGAAGTTTGCCAAGCACCGGCTACCTTTGTCATTCTCTGTCCTGCTTTGCACATTAGAATCACCTGAAAGGCTTAAAGGACAAAGCCTAGGGCCCAGGTCAGACCAAGCAGATCAGTGTTGCTGGAGGTGGGGCCTGGGTTTCCATGGTGTTTCATCTCTCTTTGTGATTCTCATATGCAGCCAGGGTTGGAAACCATGGCTATAGTACTGTCTGGACATCATAGGGGCAGAACCAAGACACAGTTTGTAGCCTCATCTCATCCAGCCAGGACAGCCGCCTCCAAGTTCTCTCTGCTCAGTGTGTTTTTCACTTGTGTACCTATAAACCTGAAGGGTGTAGCATCCTCAAAGCTGTTTCTCTCAAGTCTCTGAAGTTATTAAGTATTTTGCTTTCAGGAACTTGAAACTAAAAATGCATATGGCAGCCTCCCATATCCAGCACAGCTGGGAGAAGGAGTTTTTAAATATCTGGACTTGATATTCTTGCTTCACCAATTTTCAAAGAATTCATATATAAAATATTTTAATGCTAGACATACTCTGAACCAAGATTAATATTTGGGGACTATTTGGGGAAGGAGACCAGAACCATCTGTTAACATGGGATCACCATTGCCAGTGTAAGCACTCATTGGCTAAGACCAGAAATGGCCAAAAGCAGAATTTGCTAAGAGTCACATGAGCATAAAGTATAAGAACTAGAAAGGTTTCAAAAGACCACTGAGTTTCTACAGTAGAAGAAATTTAGGCGCAGGAACTGGGTGAAGTTTGCTCAAGGTCATATCACATATAATGGATCCAGAGCAGGGGTCTTGAAGACCACCCCTCAAAATCCTGCTGGGAAAGGTGCACATCAGCATGATATTCATGTCATAAAAGACAGCTGCTATGCTGAGAGAAGACTCAGCTAAAATACCCTGATTCTCACTCCATTCTCTAAAAAAACGAAGATGAAAATTAGCAACAGTTGTTGGTGCCAGTGGGTTTCCCAGGTGACTCGGTGGTAATAAATCTGCCTGCCACTGCAGGAGACACAGGAGATGCAGTTCAATCCCTGAGTTGAGGGGAAGGATCCCATTGAGTAGGAAGTGGCAACCCACTCCGGTCTTCTTGCCTGGGAAATCCCACGGATAGTGGAGCCTGAAGGGCTATAGCCCATGGGGTCAGAAGGAGTCAGACATGACTGAGCATGCACGTTGGTGCCACTGTGCAGTATTATTATAAGATACTACATATCTCCATTTTTTTAAACTGAATTTACCTATGTAAAACCACAGAGAGATTTTGTGTCCAAAATCTTAAAGAGAAGGTAACCCGAGTAAGAAGCATTGAGAATTTTCTTTCCATGTGGCATGAATGAATGAGCAAGAGGCCTGTTAAGGACATTGTTGAAGATGATGTAAGGGCCTCATGGGTGCCGGCCCAGTGAGAGGAGTGTGGTCAGAATGCTGGTCTCGTTTCATGGCACGGCTTCTCTGGTTTCCTGGGTAACCCTGCTCAGTGACTGTGTCATGCGGTTATCTGGTTTTGCAGGCGTCTAGGGTGTGGGTTCAGAATAAAGTGGACGAGTCCAAACACGAAATCCACTCTCAAGTCGATGCCATCACAGCTGGAACCGCGTCAGTTGTTAACCTCACAGCCGGTAAGTCCCTGTGGTGTCCCTGTGGATCTGTGGTGTATTGTGGTTTTGTTCAAAAAAAAAAAAACAAGAGAGAAGTTCTTATTCTTTGATTGAAGCAACAGATTTTTCCTATTCAGAGAGAAGAGTCTATTTTTAGGCCCTCACAATGCTTCAAGCATTTTCTCCCCCTGACCCGGGAGAAATGTGGGGAACCTCTCTTGCCTTTGTGACTTTATCATGCACCCTCAGTGAAAAGCACTTACTCAGCTCATTGTCCATCAAGCTGCTGGACATACTTCTAAGTTTACTGAGGCCAGTTTCTGCCTTCTGGGAGCTTACAGTCTCAAAGTGGTTTTGTATGACTGGCCATCACGGGTGCCTTCCTCTGTCTTGTCTAGCTGTGGTCTTCTCTGGATTGCGTGGCCCTCAGCCTTGCATTGTCAAGTGAGAGCCAGGGACAATCTTGGCATCACCAAGCAGCCTTGCAGTGTTTCAGGGACAGAGTTGACCTCTCCAAGCTGCTCACCTTGGAGAGGCCTTCTGCAAAGGACCGTGAGATGCTAGCTTTAAAGGTGTTCATGCTCAGAATCTCAAAGTGTGAGGCCTCGGGGTGAAAGGACCCCGTGAAGAGCAGCCTTGGAGATGGGGAGATGAGACGTCTGACTCTTGCAGGATGTCGCAAGGGGGCGGGGTCTGCTGCCAGTGTCACCACCTGTCGTGTGTTACCCTGGGCTCCCTGCAGCCTTCACTGCCCTACTCTGATGGTGTCAGTCCTTCTCTGTCCCAGGTGATCCTGCGGACACCGACTACACTGCCGTGGGATGCGCCATCACCACCATTTCTTCCAACCTGACGGAGATGTCCAAGGGCGTGAAGCTGCTGGCCGCCCTCATGGATGACGAGGTGGGCAGCGGGGAGGACTTGCTCAGAGCCGCGAGGACCCTCGCCGGGGCTGTGTCAGATCTGCTGAAAGCTGTGCAGCCGACTTCTGGAGAGGTGAGCGTTGGGGTGAGCAGTCACTCAAGGTTCTTTTGTTTAACTTTTTATTTTGTGTTGGGGTATAGACAATTAACCATGTTGTGGTAGTTTCCAGTGGACAATGAGGGTACTCAGCCATGTATATACATGGACCCATTCTCCCCTAAAGTCACTCAAGCTCTGATGAGGTAGATGCAGCCTTTGGGACCCACGGGACTCTTGCTGCCCTAGGTGCTCCTTCCATCCCAGTGGCTCACGTTACCACACTGCAAGGTTTGGGGTTGCTGAACTGTGTGCAGAAGCTATGGTGCAACCTTTGATACTGGCTAAGCATCACTCAGAGTGCGTCAAGGCTGTATATTGTCACCCTGCTTATTTAACTTATATGCAGAGTACATCATGAAAAACGCTGGGCTGAAGCAGCACAAGCTGGAATCAAGATTTCCAGGAGAAATATCAATAAGCTCAGATATGCAGATGACACCATCATTATGGCAGAAATTGAAGAGGAACTAAAGACCCTCTTGATGAAAGTGAAAGTGGAGAGTGAAAAAGTTGCCTTAAAGCTCAACATTCAGAAAATGAAGATCATGGCATCTGGTCCCATCACTTCATGGCAGATAGATGGGGAAACAGTGGAAACAGTGTCAGACTTTATTTGGGGGGGCTCCAAAATCACTGCAGATGGTGATTGCAGCCATGAAATTAAAAGACACTTAATC
This sequence comes from Ovis canadensis, assembly GCF_042477335.2. Taxonomy (NCBI): domain Eukaryota; kingdom Metazoa; phylum Chordata; class Mammalia; order Artiodactyla; family Bovidae; genus Ovis; species Ovis canadensis. The sequence goes on along the minus strand of NC_091251.1, from coordinate 57,839,069 downwards.
CTTGGAAGGAAAAGTTATGACCAACCTAGATAGCATATTAAAAAGCAGAGACATTACTTTGCCAACAATGTTCCATCTAGTCAAAGCTATGGTTTTTCCAGTGGTCATGTATGGATGTGAGAGTTGGACTGTGAAGAAAGCTGAGCACCGAACTGATGCTTGTGAACTGTGGTGTTGGAGAAGACTCTTGAGAGTCCCTTGGAGTGCAAGGAGGTCCAACCCATCCATCCAAAAGGAGACCACTCCTGGGTGTTCACTGGAAGGACTGATGCTGAGGCTGAAACTCCAATACTTTGGCCACCTCATGCAAAGAGTTGACTCATTGGAAAAGACCCTGATGCTGGGAGGGATTGGAGGCAGGAGGAGAAGGGGACGACAGAGGATGAGATGGCTGGTTGGCATCACGGACTTGATGCACATGCTACTGCTGCTAAGTCGCTTCAGTCATGTCCGACTCTGTGTGACCCCGTAGACGGCAGCCCACCAGGCTCCCTCATCTCTGGGATTCTCCAGGCAAGAACACTGGAGTGGGTTGCCATTTCCTTCTCCAATGCATGAAAGTGAAAAGTGAAAGTGAAGTCGCTCAGTCGTGTCCGACTCTTCACCATGAGTTTGGGTGAATTCCAGGAGTTGGTGATGGACAGGGAGGCCTGGCGTGTGGAGATTCATGGAGTCGCAAAGAGCCAGACATGACTGAACAACTGAACTGAACTGAAGCATTAATCTGCTGACAAAGGTCCATATAGTTAAGACTATGGTCTTCCTGATAGTCACATGCTGTGAGAGCTGGACTGTAAAGAAGGCAGAGCACCAAAGAATTGATGCCTTCCAACTGTGGTGCTGGGGAAGACTCCTGAAGGTCTCCTGGACAGCAGGGAGATCAAACCAGTCAATCTTAAGGGAGATCAACCCTGAATACTGGCTGGAAGGACTGATGCTGAAGCAAAAGCTCCAGTATTTTGGTCATCTGATGTGAACAGCCAACTCAGTGGAAAAGTCCCTGATGCTGGCAAAGATTGAGGACAGAAGGAGAAGAGGGTGTCAAAGGATGAGATGGCTGGATGGTATCACCAATGCAATGGATGTGAACTTGGGCAAACTCTGGAAGATGATGAGGGACAGGGAAGCTTGGCATGCTGCAGTACATGGGGTCGCAAAGAGTTGGACATGACTGAGCGACTGAACAACCAACAAGCTCTTGGAATGAAGCCTCCCTTCCCCCACCCAAGGCTTCTTGATTAGATGCAACCTGAGAAACTAGCACACACATTACCAATACACGTGTAAAGGGAATACAAGTCTGTACTCCAATTTCCTACCAATTGAATGAGGCTTGTCAATTGATCATTTCAAATCTATTCCGACATTGCTGGTTTTGAGCCATCAACCAGTTTCTTGCACGGATTCCACAAGGACGTGTATGTCTCCTGTCTGGCAGACAGTTCCAGAGTTTATTGGGCTGCAGGAGGAAGCCCTCCTGTAGGACTCCTCTTCCTGCGCTGCCCTGTCTAATGGCCCTGGGGAGGCAGTGCGCTCTCTTTCCCACTAAGATGTACTCTGTGTTTGTAGCCTCGACAGACAGTTTTGACCGCCGCTGGAAGCATAGGACAAGCCAGCGGGGATCTTCTGCGGCAGATTGGAGAGAATGAGACTGACGAGCGATTCCAGGTGAGATATTTGCAGTCCATAATCTTGGAACCTAAGTGATGGTCTTAGACCCAAGCAGGGAGAAGGTAATGAAAAATGGAGTCTTCCTTGAACTGACAAGAGAAAGGTGAAGGTAGATTATCTTAGACTGTGATCTTTTCATGTGTTAACGAAAAAAAAATTTTAATTGAAAAACTCAATTCACTTACACCATACATCACCACACTGAAACATCTGCTTAGCTGTTCTCACTAGTCAGCATGCTGCACTTTCTTTAAACACAAACATGGAGGGAATAATGTCACAACCATCCTTATATCAGCCACCCAAGTCTACAGTTATCCACTCATGGCCAGTCTTGTTTTATCTATTTGGGGCAGCTTTGAATTGCATCATTCTTGAGTCTGCATGGAAGAGTGGAAACACATGCACTCCCATACACTCTGCTCCCACATAGCATAAGCATTCCTTTGTGTTGAGAGCTTTGAATATGTCTGTGTCATATTCAAAACCACAAGTGTGGCAGAGAAGTCCTTTTTGTCACCCCCCACCTTTTTTTTCAATACCAAAGACATATCCTCTGGGGACCAGCTGTAGCCACTGTCTGCAGCTGGCTGGCTGCACTGCCAGCTCAGACAAGATCTCAACTTGTCTGCCTCCATTCCCAGCCCCCGCAAATAGGGTGGGGAGGCCTCCTGCTGGGGATCTTCAGGCCAGATGAACTCCTCTTCTCACATACTTATGGGCAGATGCCTTTCATTCCTCTTCCTCCTCAGTCTTAATTTTACAAGGAACATACAGATACATTCTCATTAAACTGCTGCAGGTCAAGCCCAGGTTTTCAGGAAGGTACCCTTTTCTAAATCCTATGTCAGGTTCAGTGTTTGGAATTTCTATAGAATTTAGAATAAAATCACCCAGCGTTCAATCAGCATTCCAGTTGCCTCGAGGAGGGCAATTTTGCTTGCTATTTCATCTAGCACTACTGGATTTCATTAGCTCGAGATGTGTTAGTTAATCTAAGATAAGATCATGTATGTTGTGAATACATTAAACATACCCCTTCTCCTCTACTCTCCACATTCCTGGAGTGCTGGGGACATAGGACTCATTCAGATCCTGCATTAAGGCTTGAGCATTCAGTGCATGAACGTTCATGTGATCAGGGAGGCTGAGACACAGAATGGGTGGTAGGGGTATTCCTGGAAGCCATTTCTGTGCTAGCGTGGCCAGTAATAACTGTAAACAGAACTAACTGTAGACCACATAAATACAACCTGCTAAAGCCAAGCTAATTATGTCCTCGTCCTTCCTTCCCCTTGATTAGATCCCCAAACACATGTGTTGTCCTGTGGATTTTGTATTAGAGCAAGTAGTTCTTTGGAGGTAGGTACCTACTTAGAAATTGGTTAAATACGAGATTCGTCCGTTGGTTTACTAGGCTTAATTATCCTGAAGCAGTCAACTTATTTTCTAATGTCTGGGAAAAGTTGAGAGGGAAGTCACAGCTCTTCTTTAAAGCATCTCCTATATCCTTGTGGCTTTGTGGGTTTTTTTTTAAAAAATGGATTTCTCCCCTTTTATTCTTTGACAAACTGTTTCCATCACATGTGAATATAAACTCCGCCTCCAGTGTCTGCTTCCATTCAGATGGGCTAGAGAAGCAGGTTCAAGTTCAGGATAGGGTCTCATGGTGGCTTTCTTAGCAGGAAAGCCCTGGCTTGAATGTTTCCTGTTCTCTAAGGTATCTCGGTAAACACCAGTGCAGTAAGGTGATCTACAGTCTCCTCCAGGTGTGGGTAACCCCTGGCTTACTGACATTGGATTTCTTACTCTCTTGGTTTTCCAGTTCTTGAGATCCTATCTTGGAGCTTTTTCTTGAGTTTTCAGTGTACTGCATGTTCCCAGAGTTAACAAAGGTTTATTCTACATGAGCTGCATAATAGTGGTCTTGTTGAAAAGTTTGACGAGGGCCTTGTCAGCAACTATAGCCACAGGATCATGTTCTTTTTCTAACTGTATTTTTTGTGTGTGGGGGGGTGGACAAAATTAGTAGGAGAATCAGGATTTCTTTAAATCAGTCTAACAAAGCCGTGACCAAATCTTGGTCTCTGGGTGAGAAGATGGATTCCTTTCAAGGGAAAGAATACTTTGATGCATTTTGAAAGACTGCTTTTAAAAATCTTGATAATGATTTGTGACTTTCAAATTTTGCTTTCACTAAGCATTGATATAGAGGGCCAGGAACCATAACTTTGCAGGCTATGTTGGGATCAACTTCTAGAAGTTATGTGGCAGATGAGTGCCGGTCAGATCCCAAAGGCCTCTTCACCTCTTGGCACCACAGGCTGTGGCCTCTCCCTGGACATCGAGTAAACACCAGCAACCTAAGAAAGACTGGATCAAACTGCCCTTTTCTGACGGCTTTGTTATTGTCCATTTTAAAATCTCCTTACTTGGTGGATTCATGGGTTTCTGATTTGCCTGGGTAAGATATATGGTCTTGGGCTTTCCAAGTGGCTCGGTGGTAAAGAACCCTCCTACCATGTGGGAGACATGGGTTCAATCCCTGGGTCAGGAAGATCCCTTGGAGAAGGAAATGGCAACGCACTCCAGTATTCTTGCCTGGGAAATCCCATGGACAGAGGAGCCTGGCGAGCTATAGTTCATAGGGTCACAAAAGAGTGGCAGGAACAACAAACATAGTCTTTGCTCTGTATAAAATTGTACAAGCAGAACACTCTTTCCAGTATATCTTATAAACTATCTTGTTGTAAAGACTCTGTGGGTACCCTTTGCATTGAGAATCAAAAGTGCTTTTCATTATCTGATGAATTAGTAAAGACTTCTGACCACATTTCCTCTGGGAGAAAGCTTTGACATGTTGGTTCAAAATAAAATTGGCCTCTATGTTTGGGAAGGCATTTCCAAACCAAATAAATGACCTTCAATATTAAAAGCCAAGAAGTGCATTAAATGTAGCATGGTGATTCTTTAGGTCACAGAATGATGACAAACCTGATGGGGTGAGTCGAGGGATTCTCCAGCCTGCAGGCAGAAAGCCTTGATGTTGACCTGCAACATAAACTGATCTTTAAAGGCTCAGAGTGCTTTGCATCATTGGTGAGGGCTTCTTGAGGCTGGTTTATTTACATAGGCTCCCTTTCCACTTTTCATAATAATTTATCTCCATCTAGAAGGCTACAGAACACTGAGAATAACTTATGTTCAGAGAATTCATGAGCTATTGGGCTGGAGGTCCTATCCATGCATGTTCAACGTTGCCCTCTGGAGGCCAAGATGTGGCTGAATTTCTGATGACAGCTTGGATCCTTGTGCAAAGTAGAGATCCAAAAGATAAATTTTCAAGTCACAGTGGGGCATGATGACATGGGCCATGAATTTCATCCTTCCTACCACTCATAGTATATATTTTCAGCTGGATCTACCACATACTCAGGAGGTGTTGTCAAGATTCTAAGTGTTGTTTAAATGCACAAATGTGAATCAATGGTTAAAACAAAAGCCCTTCCTTCAAATTAACCTATTTTAGATTGAAACCTATGCTACTTATAGTATAGGAGACTGTAGTATTAGGATTAAGTCTCCTTCCTTAATTAGCTCTCAGACTAACTTGACATTTCAGTAAAATAAGTGGAAAAAGTTTTATTCTAAAGTACTGAAGGAAAAAGGCCAAATGGAATTTTCATAAAATATTTAAGTGCTTTATTTTCCGGCTCTGATGGATGACTGGGAAAATATAAATAACTATTTTTTGTTTTCATTTTCTTAGGACGTTTTAATGAGTTTGGCTAAAGCTGTTGCCAATGCTGCTGCCATGTTGGTACTAAAGGCAAAGAATGTTGCCCAAGTGGCTGAGGACACGGTCCTGCAGAACAGGGTGATCGCCGCGGCCACCCAGTGCGCCCTCTCTACCTCCCAGCTAGTGGCGTGCGCCAAGGTAAGCTGGTGGGCACCCCAGCCCTTTCTTCAGAGTGTTTGTGAGAGGAAGCAGGGGCAGAACTTGTTAAAATTGCCTAAGATTCAGAGCTTGCTTCAGGTGCCTTTCAGGTGAAATGGTAGTATTTTAGCATAAGCTGTCCAGTTCCACTTTAATAATTTTTTCCTTGCTCAAGCCTGAAGCAATGGTACTTTTCTGTGTCTAATTGCCATTTCTACATGTAAATTGCTGTATCTCCCCTTCGGACTTGACAGCATGTCTTGTTTACCCCTGTGCACAAAGAGCTCTTGGATTATGCCGTTACAGCATTATCTGCAGAGTTAGTGGGAGCCCTTTCTGCGCTGCACAGTATCAGAATGAGGGATAATGATGTAGTTCATGGTTGTCATTAGGATGTACACACTCTGTATAACACAGTACCTCATGTAGCACCATCACCCCTGGTTTACTGAAGAGGAAACTGAGGCTCTTAGATGTTACTGAGTGATTACAGCCACAGAAATCATAAGTGCCTGGATTAGGCTTACAAATCAGGCTGGTCTAACTTCAGATACCCTTTGCACTCAACCACGTGTATCTTCGCTGAGATAATGCATCACAGGATGCTAGGTGTTAGTTTCTCCACCTGACGATACAACATACTGTACAGATCTGTAAGAGCTTCCCTCAGGGCTCAGCAGTAAAGAATCCTCCTGCCCATGCAGAAGACATGGATTCAATCCCTGGGTCGGGAAGATCCCCTGGAGAAGGGAAGGGCAACCCACTCCAGTTTTCCTGCCATGGATGGACAGAGGAGCCTGGTGGATTCCAGGCCATAGAATCACAGAGTCGGACACAACTGAGCAACCGAGCATACACTCATGGCTCTGTAATCTGGTTCCCCCTGGCATTTCCAGTCCTAGGAGAGGGTGTGCAGCATCAGTTGGAGGCATCATTGATGGTCTCCCTCCTCCTGCTTTCCTTGTTCACCAGCCTAGTTTCACAGATGCTGATGCAACCCACTCTACTCTCTCAACCATGAAGCAGACTTCCAGGAAATATATCTGGAAAAAAATCATAATTCTTTGACATAGTCTTTATCTCAGCTTGGAAGACTCAGTTCAGAGGTTCCCAGGAGGAGGAGGTGTGAATGGTAAATATCAGAAATTTCTCTCTATAGAAGTAGTCAGTAGTATCAGTGGTTATAGAGCACTAATGGAGGTGAAAGTTAGTGGGCATCTAAAAATCACAAAGTGAAATGGTCGAGTATGAGAAACCTCCTGTGATGGTTCAGTTTAATCGCTGGTCCTGTAAGTAAGGAACTGAGGCGCAGGGCAGGGAAGGACATGGCAGAAATGCTAGTGGGCACTGGAGAACCTAGAGTTGTGATGTGGTGCCCAAGACCCACTCCCGTCTCGCTTCAGGTCGTGAGCCCCACCATCAGCTCCCCTGTGTGCCAGGAGCAGCTGATTGAAGCGGGGAAGCTTGTGGATCGCTCCGTAGAAAACTGCGTCCGCGCCTGCCAGGCGGCCACCGATGACACTGAGCTGCTGAAGCAGGTCAGCGCGGCTGCCAGCGTGGTCAGCCAGGCCCTCCACGATCTCCTGCAGCACGTACGACAGTTCGCCAGCCGAGGCGAGCCCATCGGTCGCTACGACCAGGCCACCGACACCATCATGTGTGTCACCGAGAGCATCTTCAGCTCCATGGGCGATGCTGGTGAGGAGTTGGGCTGTGGGCTGTGGGTGGGCCAGGCGGTTTGGGGTTCCCTGATGGCATTGACTGTGAGCAAGTCAGATGATGGTTTCCTGGACGCCTGGTAAAAGGGCAAATGCTAATCACTCTCAGTCAGAGCCTTCTTCTGAAGCTGGGAAAGATCGGCTCCTAATCTGTCCATCCAAGCAACACCAAGAGACTTAACATCATCTAGAGTTATATATATATATATATATATATATATATAAAATTTAGGTGCACAGTATATCCCTTTTGTTCCCAGAATGTCCATGTTGGCTATGGTAAAGTTGGTGTAGCCACAGGAAGACGCAAGAATGAGGCTTGGAAGTTTATTATACTCAGAGGTCCCAGTCAGGGTGTCTCTGCCTATCACACAGGGTCACAAGGGAAGCATCAGGTTCTGACCAGATGGCAAGAGATAGGATTGAGGAGAGAGCTCAGGACACTGCCTTTATTGGGATTTCTGTAGAAAAAGCAAGATGGAGCAAGATGAACAACTTAGGTTTGACTAAATAGTTTCAGCTGGCTCTTGCTTATAGGTGTGATCCCAAGTTGCCTGATCATGGCTCTGGGGTGATGGAGGCAGAGAAATATTGCCTCCTGGCTATAGGGGCCAGATAGAGGATAGCTCTGGATTGGTTAGTTTGCCACCATACTCTTGGCTGGACCTTTTCCTGTCTCTATTTGCTAGCTTTGTGAGGGGCAGTTTCTTTCCAACCAGAAAAGTTTTCCTAAGATGTCAAACATCACTATACATGCATACATACACACACACACACAAATATGTATATATAACCTTTTCAGCCTATTAGTTAAAAATTAAGTCTCCCCAGACCCAGCCCCGGAGAAGGCGATGGCACCCTACTCCAGTACTCTTGCCTGGAAAATCCATCCCATGGACGGAGGAGCCTGGTAGGCTGCAGTCCATGGGGTGGCAAAGAGTCGGACATGACTGAGCGACTTCACTTTCACTTTTTACTTTCATGCATTGGAGAAGGAAATGGCAACCCACTCCAGTGTTCTTGCCTGGAGAATCCCAGGGACGGGGGAGCCTGGTGGGCTGCCATCTATGGGGTTGCACAGAGTCAGACACGACTGAAGCAACTTAGCAGCAGCAGCAGCAGCAGACCCAGCCCATTACTATCCCATCTAAATCTCTGGAAATGACCACTTACCAATTTCTGTTTTACCTGTTCAGAAATGTTCAGTCTTCCTGCCTAGATATAGGTGTATGTGTATATAACATCCTCTTTCTTTCCATATTAATGGAGTTCTATTACATATACTCTTGTGCAACATTTTTCACTGAATATATTAGAATGTTTCTGCCTGTTGACCTATACACTATTCTTTCTAATGGGAGCATAGTATTCAGTTCAAGAATACATCATAATTTACTTAACCAGTTGTTTTCTAATGGTAATTTCCAAATTTTTGTTTGTTTTACAAAATTAATATAGTAATGATTCTTGCAAAAATGTCTCTGTTTACTTTGGGGAGTATATATAGGACAAGTTCCCATCATTTGAATTTCTGGGTCAATAAGTATGTACATTTGTAATTTTAAACATGTCTGAAATTTCTCTCCAGAAAGGTTCTACAGTTTTCAACCCCACCAGTAGTTTGAAAGATATCTATTTTTGTACTTATTCATCATCACAGAGCAGTTGAGTTGTTTTTTTTTTTTTTTTTTAAGAAAACTACCTTGTGCTTTTCTCCATCTTTCTTGAGTGATTTAAGAAGTAGATTCTTTTGGTTCTTTTATTTAAATAAACTTCCTATTGTGGAATATTTTTATATCTATAGAAAAGTTGCTGGAGTAATAGACTTTTCCTTTACTATTCCCTGTTTCCTTTAACATCTCCCCCAGCCTACAGGACTTTGGTCAGGACTGGGAGATGAGCACTGGTACATTACAGTTCTTTAAACTGCAGACATTATTCAGATTTCACTAGTTTTTCACTAATGTCCTTTCATTGTCCCAGGAGCTAATCTAGGATACCTTGAATCAAGCACATTTTGATTTTCATGAAGTTTCCCGTTCCCACTTCATGCTGATAGTGCTTCAAGATTCTCCACAAATGACCCAAAGGAGGATATTGCTCATATTTGAATCGTTTTATTTTTTAATGTATATGATGGTAGCCCTCCCACTTCCAAAAGGAAGTTGAAACAGATTTCAATAAAATCACAGTTCCTAATAACAAGATCAAAACCAATGCTGGGAAGGAAAGAGTGAGCAAAGAAATAACTGAGAGGGAGACTGGGCCAAAGCAGATCTCGGCATCTGAGCATGAAACTGGGGTCTGAGCTTTCTGTGAGTTAGAGCCAAGAGACACAAATAGAGTGGGTTATGTGATACCACTCATCTGATGTTAGGCAGGCTCAAAATTAAAAGATAATTTTTTTCTATGCACATTACTCAAAGAGCTTATCACAGGGGCTTGGTGTAAGAGACTCTTGATATGAGGAAAATAGTATTTTTTATATAAGTATTTACTAAGCATAAATGCACATAGTAAATCCACATAATCTTGTTCCCTGCCTTCTCTTTATAAAAAGTTCCTCTTAGGTTACTTATGTCATCTTTATCCCGCACAGTTAGAGACTGAACTTGGATGCCTCTGGGGTAGACAGGCCTGGCAGCCACAGGGAATGTTTTTGGTTCTGGGTCTGACTTGGCTTCATTGCTTCGAATGGAGCATAGAGGCTCATTTCTCTTTGTCCTTTTTGCCAGAGGAACAGAGACGAGAATGTACTGGCCCCTGAGGTTTCCCCTGAGCTTTAAGAGGCAGACACACAGACTGCATCCTCTGTCCCACCCTCTAGGTGAAATGGTACGCCAGGCCCGGGTCCTGGCCCAGGCCACCTCAGACCTCGTCAACGCCATGAGGTCAGACGCGGAAGCTGAAATCGACATGGAGAATTCCAAGAAGCTCCTGGCAGCAGCTAAACTCTTGGCTGACTCCACAGCTCGCATGGTGGAGGCTGCAAAGGTAGTACATTGGATTTATTCACTTGAAAAGTGAACGTTATTGAAAGTAAGAATCTGAAAGTTACCTTCAGGATAGAGAGTGGGTAGCAGAATGTGTGTTTTTATTTGTTTAAAATCTATGTGGCTTTGTAATGTTTAACCTTCTTCAAGTGGGAAACAGGGAAGTCATGGAACACATGAATGAAACTCTTTAGGGCGATGGTGCTGACTCAGCCATAGACAGCAGAATCCCTGCTTAGCATGTGTTCTTTCCATTGAGTCACTGCCATTGACTTTATTGAAAATGATGACTAATTTAAAGTTGAGATTTTCAACAGTAAATTCATTTTGACCTGTTTTCTTCCTGTAGCCTTAATGTCACTTTACCCTCCATTTGACTTCTCAGCTCAACTTCTTTCAAGATTTTGCATAAGTGACCAACTTGTGGTTACCAAAGGGGATGTGGGGGAGAGATAAATTAGGAATTTGGGATTCATATATACATGCTATTATACATAAGATAGAACTATAAGTTCTATACAACAAGAACTAACTGTATAGCACATATAGTACAGAGGAAACTCTGTACTCAATATTTTATAATAACCTATATGGGGAAAGAATCTGAAAAAGAGTATATATATATAAAGGCAAAATTCAGCAAATTACCTTATATATAATTTTATATGTAATTACCTTATATAATTTTATACCTTATAAAATTCATGTATATATATGGATAAGAAAATAGAAACCACCTTCAACTACATATCCCCAAGGTAACATGTTGAATGTATTTCTATGTATTTTCAGGTTCGTTATACGTCCCCCACAGCTTAGCCTGTCTCCTTGGCTTCTAACAGAACAGTAGGGTATCTCAACCAACTATGTGAATTTCATTCACTTCCAATGTCTGTGACATGCAGTGATATCCGATAGACCTTCCTCCTTGTCTAACTCATCATTATATTGCCTGAGGGGCTGAGAGTCCTTGGAGATATATCCTGGGTAGGACTGAAGAGAATCCCAGGGAGGGGCAGAGTCTGAACTTCCTTCCTCTGCTCTGATCCCTCTTTCTGCCAAGAAGCTCTGCTTCTAACCATGCCTTTTAGCAAAAATACACATTAGACCTTTGGATTATAGTAAGTTTGTTTTTTTTTTTTTTAAGGTTGTTACTAGTTTTGTTTCCTCCCCCCCCCCCCCCCCCCCCCCCCCCCCCCGCCTTCTTTCTAAGTTTAAACAAAGCCATTTCAAGCAAACCCTCATGTTCACAAAAATTGCTTGCTAGGCTGGAAAGAGCTTTAATGATAAGTCTGCATGCTGAGTTGCTTCAGTCATGTTCAACTCTTTGCATCCCTAGGGATTGTAGCCTGCCAGGCTTCTCTGTCCATGGAATTCTCCAGACAAGAATATTGGAGTGGGTTGCCATGCTCTCCTCCAGAGTGAAAAGTCTAGTCCGTCCTTTATTTTACAGATGAGAAAATTAGAGCTAAGAGCAAAGTTAAGCCTATTATCACATAATCAGGACTAAGCCGACCAATGTGCACATTTGTTCCTAGATGTGTAGTGGTCCCCAGACCCATTCACTGCATATACCAGCTTACCAATGTATTTGTTATTTTGAATTATTTATATTAAATGAGACAAGTTGAGTGTTTTTCCAAGTTATTTTAATCTTTTAGTTAAAAGTCGTCATGGCAATATTTTAATTGCTGAATTTTGTTGAAAGATAAAGAATATATGGTAGTTAGACTTACAAAGAATATATTTAATGTGAAGAAAAAAATATAAACAATCAGTAACTAAGATTGCAGGCCAAAATTAGTACCCCATATCTAATATATGTTCATCATAAAAGACATTGCTAAGGAAGGATCCAGGCACGCATGTCAGTATAAAGTACAGAAATGGTGCTTTCCTGCTGCTGGAACACAAAGTTAACACTGGAGGCATTGATGAAAAATACCCAGTGACCAGAAAAAATGACTCTCATAAAAACAGAAGAATGCAAAAGGAGCCCTAACAATCCTTTCACATGTGAAGTGCAAAGATTCAATTTTTTAGTTGCTAGAAACACAAAATCAAGACTAGTAAAAGTGGTTTTAAGTTTGAAAGAATGGGAGATTCCATCCAAGAAGATTGCCAATACAACTCTGCCATAGGTGTTAGATCTGTTCCACTCAGTGTGAATTCCTATGGCTTCTTATAAATACCATAGTTCAGAGAAGTCAATTTTTGCAAACTGGTAAACTTGGCTAGGTGGCCATATGGGAAATGGAGACGTTCAAAAAATTGATTTTCAGTAAGTGGTGTGTTTCTTTCTGCCTTGCAAGCAATTATTATAGCCTGAAAATGTTCATGGAAAGAAACTCGTTCATCTATATACATCCAGTGCTGGTCACAAAATATCCAGGCCCTGTGCAAAGAATCTTGATTGATGCTTTTATTGCCGGTGGAGGTAGAAGACTGGATAAGCTTTACATTTTTGTTGATTTGGGGCTTCTCTGGTGGCTCAGATGGTAAAGAATCTGCTGGCAATGCAGGAGACCACGGTTCAGTCCCTGGGCCAGGAAGATCCCTTGGAGAAAAGAATGGCTACCCACTCCAGTATTCTTGCTTGGAGAATTCCATTGACAGAGAAGCCTCGCAGGCTATATAGTCTATGGGGTCACAAAGAGTCGGACATGACTGAGTGACTAAGACTTACACACTCACTCATCATGCAGTAAAATTATCTTCTCCCTACATTATCTTTAGCCTTTCTCTTCTACCTACTTATCTAAGTAAAATCCACTTGGACTTCTACAGCAACATGATAAAAGAGCCATGGGCTTACACAAGGGAAGCCTGGCCATCAGCAGTGCATGGAACCCTCCCCTTTCCATGCCTGGATAGTAGCATCAATTTCTCTTGTTACTTTAGTACAATTGAGTACCAATTCTACTTGAACACATTTGCCAACTCAGGCTCTCTAGAAATATAATTTCTAGATACGGTCTTTCTTGAACAACATTGCCTCATAGAACTTTGAATGGCATTCCTCTCCCTCCTCCCCCCAACCTGGGCCCCTGTGTTATACTGTAATCTTAGCCCATTCTCATTCGCCAGTGCAGCAGGACAGGAGAACCTTTCAGCAAGGATATGTGTCTGTCACTCTAATTAAAATATAGTTCTTCCCAAGAGATGTGAGCAGGAGGGACTTAACATGTTTTAAACCGTGGGTTTCTGACCACAAGGTAATTGATATGGATGACGAAGACTATGATCTTAAGCGTTACCATTGGATTTCTCCTGTTTAGCTATGCATTGTTGAAACATCCCATCCCCCGGTAGATACTTTTTTATTGAGAGGAAACATCTTTGTCATAAAGATACTGCTCGGAGCATTCCGAGATATCTTGTACTCCTAGGAAAAGGTAAAATTGAAGGCATAAATTCAGTGTCTTTGGCACATGGCCCCCGGACCTCCTGGAATCTTTGCTTTCACCTTGGCAGGGGGCTGCAGCCAACCCTGAGAACGAGGACCAGCAGCAAAGGCTAAGAGAAGCTGCCGAAGGTCTCCGGGTGGCAACCAATGCTGCGGCCCAGAATGCTATTAAGAAAAAAATCGTCAACCGACTGGAGGTCAGTAAGGAGTAAAGAGCCTGGTTTGCTAGACTTTAGATTTGCAGAAAGTCCATTGAAAGAACAATCGAATTCATAAGGCAATGCCCATCCAAAGGAAGCAAAATCAATACGGATGACACAGTTTAAGGTATTAGATGCCATGAGCAGCTTGAACAGCTGGTTTAGGGCCACTATACATTTAGGTCCAGTGGTTTAGATCCATTGACACAGTTTGAAAAACTGCTTCAGGTCATGCTTGCACAAAGCCAAGATCTTTTCAAAGTTTAACAGTCTTGAATAAAATTCAAATTTTCTTTCAGGAGGAACCATGATTTTGGGGTTTTTATGTTTTCCCCTGGCATTAAGGGATGTACATGTTCAGAAAAAAAGTGTAAAAATGTAGCTAAAATGTAAATATTTTGTTGGAGGTAATGTTTTTTCAGGACTTCCAATAGAAAGTAATCACTTTTGAAGACTGGAGATGGGAATAAAGAGGTATGAAAGGGACTAATAAATACTTCTGTCATTTTTCAGAATGCCCATTTATTCTTGGGAAAAAAGTAATAGGTACAAATTCTTTAGAAAATGAATCTTACAAATGTACACAGGAGACTCTTAGAATACAATCTGGGGGGATTTGAGGCCAGAACTTGCCTGTCTGGTGAGGAATCCCAACATGTGTAGTTTTCTGGGTTCCGGAAAACAACTGGCCTCCATGTCCGCAGAAGGAGACTGGAGAGTCAACATAATTAAGTATGCCAGGCCCAGAAAGGCCTGGGCCCTTCTGAACCCAGGCAAGTCAGGAGCACCAGTGTGTGTGCCTGGCACTTGACCCAGAAAGCAGCCCATGCCTCATGTGAGAGAGAGGCCTTTTTCCTAAAACATTTAGGCTTGGTGCTGCTTATCAGTTCCATATGGTCTTAGGACTTGTCCCTTGGCTTTTGTAGAAAGACAAATGAACACCAGAACTTGCACAGTCAAGCCAGCCTCTCTTTTTCATTTGTCCCAGGCAACATAAACCAAAGGAAGACATCAGGACTCAGCTAGGTTAGGATGTCAGTGGTGCTGAAAGGGTGGAGTCTGTGCCTGGCGCTCCCTTTCTTATAGCTGTCCGTTGCCCCCCTTTAGTGGAGAGAATGGATGTCAGTGTGTATGTGTGTGTGTGTTTGCACACAAGAACCCTGGCTCACCTCCTCTCTCTATCCCGCCCCCCTCCCCCACCCAGGTTGCAGCCAAGCAGGCTGCTGCTGCAGCCACACAGACCATCGCTGCCTCCCAGAACGCAGCTGTGTCCAACAAGAACCCTGCGGCCCAGCAGCAGCTGGTGCAGAGCTGCAAGGTGAGGCTCTGGCCACCAGAGAGCCAGGTCTGCTGAAGGATACCCTGATAGCATTAGAGCACGTGGTGCCCAGCTAATTCAGTTAAGACCGATCATGCAGGCCCCTAATCCAGTTTGTTCTGGCTCCCATGTTTCAGGTGTACACGCACATACACACATCTGGCTTTTGTCTGTGAAGTGGATGGCCTGTACTTGGAAGGAAAGCACAATGTTTTTACCAGCATTGTTTCCTCCTTTTTGTGAGCACAAATCAAGGACAGTCGATGATGAGGCCATATTTGGGCTCTGAAACAGTAATGAAACATCAATTTCCCAAGTGCCTCCCTGCCTTTGAACAGTGGCATGTACCTTCAGTCTTGGATTTATTCATCCTTCCTGGTCTCAGTGCTGCTGTGCTCTGGGGCTTACTCTGGTTGCCTGATCGATCTTCTGAGACCAGGCCCTGATTCCATGCTGAAGCCGCAGTGTGGCCGAGGGTGCAGCACGCCGCTGCCGCCTTCCCTGAGGGCCCACAGTGGACTCCCGGGAGAGCCCTGAGCAGTGCCAGATGCACGCTGTTGTTGCATAGCTGTTGCCCACATCTTGGCACCGTTTCTCACTTGGGGCATTTGCCCCCACACGCTGTTTTGGTAATTCACCATCCCGGATGTGCTCAGTTTTCATCTTCCTTGCTTCCTGCAGGCGGTGGCCGATCACATTCCTCAGCTGGTCCAGGGGGTCAGAGGGAGCCAAGCTCAAGCAGAAGACCTGAGCGCCCAGCTGGCTCTCATCATCTCCAGCCAGAACTTCCTCCAGGTACTGCAGCAGCATTCGGCCTGCTCTTCCCCAGGACCACAACCCACGCCACCCCACACTGGGCAGAGGGTTCCCTTTATCCTTTAGGAGAGGACTTCACAGATTCTAGAGCAAGAGCAAAGTGTTCATAGTAAGCAGACCTGGAGAGGGAGATGGAGCTCGGCAAAGCAAGATGCCAACATATAGGGAAATTGCCATTTTTCTATCTATATTGCTCTTCTCTGAGGGAACACATGTAACCAGTTCCACTTTTTGAGAACAGCCTAGTACTCGGTATTGCTTTAGGTTCGCTAGTTTCTGGAATATGTCATGCCATTATTCATTGAGTTTTCCTGGTGGCTCAGATGGTAAAGAATCTGCCTGCAATGCAGGAGACCCCAGTTCAATCGGTCCGATTTCTGGGTCAGAAAGGTCCCCTGGAGAAGGGAATGACTACCTGCTCTAGTATTATTGCCTGGAGAATTCCATGGACAGAGGAGTCTGGTGGCCTACAGTCCATGGAGTCACAGAGCCGGACACGACTGAATGACTAACACTATAACAAGTTTCCGGAATATCTCCTGCCGCTATTCATAGCCAGGCAAACAAGAATCAGTGAGTACATCCTCTCCAAAGGTGTCATGCTTTCTGTGACAGTTGTAGAATTAGTAAGTATTGTTGGTCTTTGTTAAATGAGGCTAGGTTCACTTTTTTTTTTAATTCAAAAAAATATGACTGTTAAGTTGTGGGAACACTCCCTTTGTACTTCTTGTTTTCACATCTCTCAGCACTTTGCCAACTTGGACTCCGTAAACAGTCCATTTGGTTTGATATGTTTCTTCCTCATCCCTGTCTATTCAAATCTCTGCTTACAGGACCCACTGATACATCTGTTTGGTTAAAGTGCCTTAGCTCTGACATGCAGGCATAGAACATGAAAAGCTTGTGCTTCCTCACATTTTAACTTCATACATAAACATTTTTGTGTATGTATGCATTCTCTTGGGATTCACTGTGTATTAACTGTGCTTTTCATGTTAACATTTATATTAAGAACCTTGATGATTTTGATTCATAGTCTCTCATCTCTTATACTCAGTGGTTATCTGTTCTCCTGTCTTTGGGCATACAGGTTGTTTACAATTAGTTGCCATCGTAAACAACCTGTGATATGATAAAAAAGACTTAATGTGTGCTCAAATCTTTGTGCCTCTCCTAAATTGTCTCCTCAGAGTAAGTTACTAGAACTCAGATTGCAAGCAGCTTATTTTTATCTTGGGACATCGAGAATTATGGCTTAGACAAGCTGTTTGTCTTCTGCTGTAGGTGGTTAGCGGGCCTGGAGTCAGTCGTGTTTGCCCCACGGTCAGCAGGATTGTGGGGTCTTAGAATAGTACAGTGTGGATGTGTTCCAGGCTTACTCTGCCAGCCCCTACACTTGTTTTCCTGTTTCTTTTGTTCTTCTAATCTTGCTGTGCATCAGACTTCTACAAGAATAAGTTCAGAGTCAGAAATAAATAGAAATGGAATCAACAGACCACAAGTTTCAAACTTTTTTTCAAGTTTGCATTTTAAACTTTCTTCCTATGCGTGATAAAAGAGCCTTTCCAGAAGGATGAATGAATCTAAATGTACAGCTAGCAGTGTATGGAGCACACTTTTTAATACATCTCTTGCAAGTTGGGAAAGCAGTCATTAAAAAGTCTTTACCAATTTGCTTGGTCAAGCTTTCTTGTTTGATTTTGCCTTTCTGTGGTTTTCACAGTGTTTAACATTGGTCTTGTTTCAGTTATTTGTTTTTATTATGTAAACTTGTCTCTTTAAGCTTTTTGTATATTCATGCTAATTTTTCATATAAATCCTCTTGAATTCTTTAAATATTAATAATATTCCTATGTTGTTGATATTTATGACCTGGCATTTAAATTGTTATAGCTGTGCTAAGAGCAGTTGTGTAGCATACATATCAAAACCCTTAAAATTATGTATACTCTTTGCTCTGATAACTTTATTTCATAGAATTTATTTTTTTTAAAATGAATGTGTACAAAATTTTAGCTACAGAAGTGTTTATCACATTATTGTTTATTATATTTGAAAATATGAAAACGTACTCAAAACATACAGGATTGAAAAGTCATAACAGACGTATACACTGGAGTATTGTAACAGCTATCAAAAAATAGAATATGTGGAACAAGGAGATTGAAAAACAGAATAAGTAGTATATTTTTTTGGAAAATATATGTGCATGCACACAGCACCCACACATGGTGAAATTTTCCTGGATTCTGAGATGTGAGAGGTCATTTGTTTCATATTACATCCCTGTATTTTTCTGAATAGTCTATTAGATATAGTTGAGACACAGATTCAAGAGCTATTCCAAGAAACACAATATCTTTAACAAGAAATCTCTTTCAAAAAAAAAGAACTCTCTTTCAAATCTTTTTTAAATAAGAATTTCAAGCCACCATCCCAATTTTAATTTTACTCCCCACTCTACCCACAAAGACACATACTTTTTGTTTCAAACATTCCTAGAATGTCCTGCCCTAGAATATCTGATTTGGGGTGGCAAATTTGGGGAGAAACTAGATAGTTTTAATATTCATTGTTTTAGGCCAAAGTGAGTTGTGACTGATACGGGGGCCTTGCTCTCCGGGTCTCTCTTCTCTGACTCTTGCTGCCCAGGAGCTGTCTGACTTTCTGTTTTTCTCTCTACAGCCTGGAAGCAAGATGGTATCCTCTGCCAAAGCTGCAGTGCCCACCGTCAGCGACCAGGCTGCGGCCATGCAACTGAGCCAGTGTGCCAAGAACCTCGCCACCAGCTTGGCAGAGCTGCGTACCGCCTCACAGAAGGCAAGTGCACCCTTGTCATGCAGTTAGCTTGCCAGAAGTGAAGCTTTTAATTCCTTACTACCTGTTGTGACCTGGGTGTTCCTTGGGGCCAGAACATTGCTGGGCATGTTTCTTGGTGAAATTGTTTCATTTGCTTGACCATTAAATATGCTCGTGTGGACTGGCTTCTACCACTCTTAACTGTCTCCTCGATTTAGTTATCACCTTCTGGTTACAGATGACTTTGGTTAAACTATGCTAGTTTACATACTCCCCCCTCCTCCCTTACGCTGGGACTAGCAATGACCTATTTCTCACAATCTTAGAGGAGACTGGTCATCTGTTTCTTGATGCAGGTAGACTGTGGGCAAAGTAAGTGATCACATCATTCAGATACTATCTTGTGAATTTAGTAACAAATTATGTAGGTGGTGGGTCTAATCTGGAGGATCATCTGCATTCCCTTTGTCCTGAAAGGTTTCCATGTCTTAAACGGGAACATTCACCTTACCAGGATTCTTAATAGAACAGAATTAGGGATTGAGGCAATGGCACCCCACTCCAGCACTCTTGCCTGGAAAATCCCATGGACAGAGGAGCCTGGTGGGCTGCAGTCCATGGGGTTGCAAAGAGTCGGACACGACTGAGCAACTTCACTTTCACTTTTCACTTTCATGCATTGGAGAAGGAAATGGCAACCCACTCCAGTGTTCTTGCCTAGAGAATCCCAGGGACGGGGAAGCCTGGCAGGCTGCCGTCTATGGGGTTGCACAGAGTCGGACACGACTGAAGCGACTTAGCTGCAGCAGCAGGGATTAAGGAGTTTCTGTCTCTGGAACTTATTCATTACCAAAGACCCTCCTTACCGTTCTGTTTGATATGGTATTAGCATGAAGTTCTGGCATGAATTCATTGTTCCTTACTGTAACAATCCCTTTGTAGAAGCAAGCAGCCTCATACATGACTAAGGGAAGAAGATTTGAAGCTGATTTGAATTTATAATATAAACAGTGTACTATATCACCTAAGGAAAGATATAATCTAGAGATTTAGATTATATCTAATAAAAAAGTTATTTTGAACCCTGTTTCTCAAATAGAGGTCCCAAAGCCATCTGCACTGGAATCACATGGAAGCACTTAAAATACAGGTTCCTGGCCCTTGCCCTTGAGTACCCAAGTCAGAATCTCAGGTTATAGAGCCCAAACATCTGCATTTTAACAAATTTCCTCAGTGACCGTGACACACCCCCCTCCAACAACTGCTTTGGAGCTGTGAGCCCCAAAGTGGGACTCAAGCAAGATTGTGCACTGGGTTCATGAAGATTTTGTGAGAGCTTCTAATTATTTTATATATAGTGTGAGGGTTAAGTGTATAGGCTCTGGGACTTCCCTGATGGTCCAGTGGTTAAGACTGTGCTCCCAACACAGGGGGCCTGGGTTCGATCCCTGGTCAGGGAACTGGTCTCATATGTGGCAACTAAAGATCCCATAGGCCACAGCAAAGTTCTAAGACCCAGCTCAGCCAAATAAATAATTTTTTTTTAAAAAAGAATTTGAATCTAAATATTCAAATTCTGGCTTTGCTATCGACTAATTTTGTAACCTGGCAAGTTAATTAACCTCTTGATGTCTCAGCGTCCTCACCTAGTAATATTCACCACAGAAGTCAATCAAATAGTGTGTACTGCTGCTGCTGTTACTATTATCTAAAAATGAAAGATGCTAAGATTTACCTGTTTTTAATATATTTGTATGTGTATAATTTATTAATAAGCATGTTGGGGGGGATGTGATTAAAGCATTTGGAGACTAGTGTTTCTAAAAGATCACAGAATAAAGTAGTTTTCTTTAAAGTTTTTACTAAGGAAAAGCATCTTTCATAACCTTCAGTATGAAAAGGTAATGGTTTACAATCTAGAGATTTGAAAAAGAATCGACTCTTGAGAGTCCCTTGGACTGCTAGGAGATCAAACCAGTCAATCCTAAAGGAAGTCAGTCCTGAATATTCCTTGGAAGGACTGACGCTGAAGCTGAAACTCCAATACTTTGGCCACCTGATGCGAAGAACTGACCCATGCGAAAAGACCCTGATGCTGGGAAAGATTGAGGGCAGGAGGAGAAGGGGATGACAGAAGATGAGATGGTTGGATGACGTCACCGACTCAATGGACATGGTTTGAGCAAACTCGGAGAACTGATGATAGATAGGGAAGCCTAGCGTGCTGCAGTCCATGTTGCAGAGTCGGACACAACTGAGTGACTGAACTGAACTGAATTTTGGTATAGACTTGTCCCTAGAGTCCTGGGTTCATTTGTTGGTTTGTTCATTCAGCTCCCACATGCTTCCCAGGTTTCTGTGTGCACTCATACTGTGCTGGCTGCCCCATGTCTAGAACCCAGACACAGTGAGTAAGGATGCTCTTAGTCTGAGAGGCAGTGTATTGCAGATATAAACAGCTTCAGGGAGACTTTAGGTATATCCTGTTATGAAGCACACACAATTGATTATTTAGGGAACTTAGGACTGAAGTCTTAACTGAGCATAATTTTGTTCTCTTAGAAAATGCTAGTTGCCTTTGCTTGCTCTTGCTAAATTAGGAGAGTCATTGGTTATATCCAGAAAAGCATTCCTGTGTTGCAAGGTACTGGGGTTGCTTTTCCAAGCAGACCTTCGTGTACATATTCCCATCTCTGTTGACAGGCCCATGAAGCCTGTGGCCCCATGGAAATCGATTCAGCACTGAGCACCGTGCAGACCCTGAAGAGTGAACTGCAGGACGCCAAGATGGCGGCTGTGGAGAGCCAGCTGAAGCCACTCCCCGGGGAGACGGTAGGAGATGTCGGTGGCTGCCAGGGGTGGGGCTTCACCTTCTATTAGGATACGTCAAGGCATTTTTAGAAGTTGCAGGTCAGTGCGCCTACATTTCAAGCTTTGTTAATGCAAAGCCCAAGATGGCCCCATGTCTCTAGAACTGTGTTAGGGTAGAGATGGCTCCAACGGGTCTCTGGTGATGGGTCTGTGTGTGCTCCCCTAGGGTGTGACTGGGATGACCAGGCATCTGTTAATATTCACCCCGCTTTTCCATAAACAATACCTGCTGGTGGTTGAGGCCAGGGTTCTAATTCTGTGCCTTTTTCTGAAAAGAATGCCCAGTGCAGCTGAATGAACTATGTTTACACATAGAAGTTCTGGCTTTCTTGGTTCAGGATGTATCATCCACCAGTTGTGGGCAAGTCCTGATCTCTGTGTTCAAAGTATTTTATCTGTGAAATGGGTGGCAGTTAAGTTATAAAGATAAATGCAAATTATTTTCAACAGTCATATTAAAAAAAATTTTTTTTCCATAATATAATGGGCAGTGACAAAGCACTTTGCTGTAGTAAACCCACAACAGCAAATGGAATGATGGCACCAGAAATCTAACTTAATCACATTCTATCTCCTAATGCCTGTGTCGAGGTTCTCTTGGCTACAGTTTTACCAATTGTCCTCGTCTGTATATAGATACCTCCTTTCCCTTACTCTTGAACATTGCTGATAAGATACCTTCATTTATTAAGCACCTGTTAAGCAGTGTAAACACACACAATCCATCTAGTTTATCCTGACAGTAACTTAATTAACAAGTGTTGTTCATCCCATTTTACAGCTGAGAAAACAGAGGTGTATGTTGGTCACTGTTCTTCTTCATGCTACCTGGCATTAGCATCACAATCATGGTTTGAACCCAGATCTACAGGACTCCCTAACAATGTCCTTGATATTTTACACTGAGAACTTTTAACTAGTGCCATTCTTTGGATGAACTAAAAATGTTAAGAATATAAAGAAACTAATTTATCATTGAACAATGCCTGGTACATAGGAAGCACACAGAAAATAATCAAGGCAAGCTACCCTTCATTGTAAAAACTAGGCAACTCAGGCTCAGAGAGGTTAAGTCACTTACCTAAAATGCCCCAGCTAATGATGAGGTCAGAATTGGCTCCTGGGCCAGCAGCTTTGCACTGTGGTCCAGGTGACCCTTTGCAAAGTTCTGTGCTCCAAGAAGCCCATTCTGCCTTTACATAAAATAACTGGTTAGTTAGAATGCAAGAAACATCATGTAATTTTTTAAGAAATTGTTGTGTGTAGTGTATTATATGGTTGCCTGTAATGGACCAGGCTCTGTTTTTCACTTGAAGAAAATGCCTCTTAGAAAACATGTTTTGTAGTTAAAATGGCATGCACTTCCTGATCACCCAAAAGTTCTCTTCCAAAATGTTGTCCTCATCTAGTAATCAAACAATTACTCATATCCTAGGCCTCTATTGACTTTATTCTCTGAATTATTTATTCTGTTGACAAAGCAAGATGACGTGCTCGTCATGGGAAGCAAGCACTTTGCCCGTTTTCATAATCTCATTTACCACTCCAAGCCTCTATTTCTATTGCATTTCCTTCGGGTTAGAATTCCATAAAAGTATTATGATCAAATTGAACAATGGTAATGGTCCCACGTGCCAGGAAGGTGGAACAGCTGGCTGTCTGCCCACTTCCTGCCAAGGCATAATTAATTCTCACTAAGGATTTGTTGCAGACTTTCTGAAGTAGCTTCTAAAGGCATAATACTAATAGCTACCATTTGTTGAGTACCTACATTAATTCTCTGAAAACCTTTGAGCTAGATACTATAATCTCAGGACACAGAGACTTGGAGAGGTTCAGTGAATTACCCAAACCTATCACAGGTAGCAAGTAGAGGAGGGAAGCAGAGGGCAGGGTGTGAACTCAGATTTGTTTACCCTGAAGCCTGGGTTCTTTCCCCTCTATCACCCTACTTCTTCATAGGGCCATTGGTATATTAGATGGGAAAGAGTTGAAGCCCAGTTTGATTTGCATTATTTGGGGACTAAGACATTTGTGGATGATTCAGTTCTTCTAAGTTCTTCTCCCCATTGCATATTCTTACAGCTGGAAAAATGTGCTCAGGACCTGGGAAGTACATCTAAAGCAGTAGGCTCCTCCATGGCGCAGCTCCTGACCTGTGCTGCTCAAGGCAATGAGCACTACACAGGTGAGACTCGCCTTCATGATGCCCTGAGGCCAGGTACAGACCACGGGCTGGTGGGAGGAGTTCATTGATTTGACAATGAACCTGATGTTTTTATTTCAGCAGTTCAACATACATTTCTCAAGCACATTCCGCATGCTTGTTACTGGGCTTGATGCTAAGCATACAAAAACTAATCAAATATGATCCCCGAAACTATCAATATTTGTGATTTTTGGCATCCCAGGGTAATTCCTGGGAGAAATAGAGGAAAACAATAGAATGGGAAAGACTAGAGATCTCTTCAAGAAAATTAGAGATACCAAGGGAACATTTCATGCAAAGATGGGCTCAATAAAGGACAGAAATGGTCTGGACCTAACAGAAGCAGAAGATATTAAGAAGAGGTGGCAAGAATACACAGAAGAACTGTACAAAAAAGATCTTCACGACCCAGATAATCACGAAGGTGTGATCACTCACCTAGAGCCAGACATCCTGGAATGTGAAGTCAAGTGGGCCTTAGGAAGCATCACTACGAACAAAGCTAGTGGAGATGATGGAATTCCAGTTGAGCTATTTCAAATCCTGAAAGATGATTCTGTGAAAGTGCTGCACTCAATATGCCAGCAAATTTGGAAAACTCAGCAGTGGCCACAGGACTGGAAAAGGTCAGTTTTCATTCCAATCCCAAAGAAAGGCAATGCCAAAGAATGCTCAAACTACCACACAACTGCACTCATCTCACATGCTAGTAAAGTAATGCTCAAAATTCTCCAAGCCAGGCTTCAGCAATACGTGAACCGTGAACTTCCAGATATCCAAGCTGGTTTTAGAAAAGGCAGAGGAACCAGAGATCAAATTGCCAACATCTGCTGGATCATGGAAAAAGCAAGAGAGTTCCAGAAAAACATCTATTTCTGCTTTATTGAGTATGCCAAAGCCTTTGACTGTGTGGATCACAATGAACTGTGGAAAATTCTGAAAGAGATGAGAATACCAGACCACCTGACCTGTCCCTTGAAAAACCTGTATGCAGGTCAGGAAGCAACAGTTAGAACTGGACATGGAACAACAGACTGGTTCCAAACAGGAAAAGGAGTACGTCAAGGCTGTATATTGTCACCCTGCTTATTTAACTTACATGCAGAGTACATCATGAGAAGTGCTGGGCTGAAAGAAGCACAAGCTGGAATCAAGATTGCTGGGAGAAACATCAATAACCTCAGATATGCAGATGATACCACCCTTTTGGCAGAAAGTGAAGAAGAACTAAAGAGCCTCTTGATGAAAGTGAAAGAGGAGAGTGAAAAAGTTGGCTTAAAACTCAACGTTCAGAAAACTAAGATCATGGCATCTGGTCCCATCACTTCATGGCAAATTGATGGGGAAACAGTGGCTGACTTTATTTTGGGGGGCTCCAAGATTGCTTCAGATGGTGATTGCAGCCATGAAATTAAAAGACGCTTACTCCTTGGAAGAAAAGTTATGACCAACCTAGATAGCATATTGAAAGGCAGAGACATTCCTTTGCCAACAAAGGTCCATCTAGTCAAGGCTATGGTTTTTCCTTTGGTCGTGTATGGAAGTGAGAGTTGAACTGTGAAGAAAGCTGAGCACCGAAGAATTGATGCTTTTGAACTGTATTGTTGGAGAAGACTCTTGAGAGTCCCTTGGACTGCAAGGAGATCCAACCAGTCCATCCTAAAGGAGATCAGTCCTGGGTATTCATTGGAAGGACTGATGTTGAAGCTGAAACTCCAATGTTTTGGCCACCTGATGCAAAGAGTGGACTCATTTGAAAAGACCCTGATGCTAGGAAGGATTGGGGGCAGAAGGAGAAGGGGATGACAGAGGATGAGATGGTTGGATGACATCACTGACTCAATGGACATGGGTTTGGGTAGACTCCGGGAATTGGTGTTGGACAGGGAGCCTGGCATGCTGCAGTTCATGGGGTTGCAAAGAGTGGGACAAAACTGAGCAACTGAACTGAACTGAGGCTGTGTTCTTGCCTGGAAAATCCCATGGACAGAGGAACCTAGTGGCCTGCAGTCCATGGAGTCACAGAAGAGTTGGACACGGCTTAGCAACTTTAAGAAAAAACAAAGCTGTGCAGCTACTCAGCTACACTCCTTCCTGCAGTGCCTGAGAGTTCTACTTGTTCTACATCCTCGTCCCCACTCTGTTCAATCAATTTTAGCTTTTCTATTCAGTGTGTAGTGGAATCACATTACGGTTTTTAGTTTGTGTCCCTGAGAAGCAGTGTGGTTGAGGATATTTTCAGTTTATCAACCATTTGGATACCTTCTTTGTGAAGCATCTCTTCATGTCTTTTGTGCTTTTTTAAAACTATTGGTTTTCTGTCTTTTCCTCATATATTTGCAGGAATTAGTTGTCATGTATATTGTGGCTTGCATTTTCTCTGTCTCAAAGGTATTTCCTGATATACAAAACTTAAACTTTAATATAGTCCAATTTGTACTTCTCCTTTATGGTTGGTGCTTTTTGTGTCCCATTTAACAATGTTACTTTTCCAAGTCATGAAGAGATTCTTCGCTGTTATAGTCTAGAAGCTTTGTTTCAGTTTCCATGTATTAAGTCCCCTGTATATGACCTTCAGACTGTGGACTTTGAAAGATGCACGTATGCATTCCATCTGCATCAGGCATGAGTGAAATTGCAGCTTGCCCTCCATCCCCTGTTGCTGACAGTCCTTCAGCTCTACCCTCTCCCACCTCTTCCCCCTCATCCAGTCAGTAACTCTTCTTGCCTGTTCACTTGATGCCAGGCCCTGTATGCCAGCTGTTTTACTGTACTACTGTACTTTTCTAAGTACTGTACTGTAAGACTTAAAATATTTGTGTGTGTGTGTGTTTATGCATTCTTTGTGTGTAAAGTATTCTAAACCGATTACAGTACTGAATAGCTGATTGTGTCAGTTGGGTAAGTAGGCTATTTTTGTTGGACTTACAATTTGGGCTTAATGAATGTGCTCTTAGAATGGAACCTGTTCGTTTGTGATGGACTTGTGATATTTAGAACTGTGATCCATCTGGACTGAGTTTTATATGTGGCAAACGGGGTCCTAGTGGAGTTGTTTTTGCCCTAGGGCATCCATGCACTTCCTTTCCCCAATGGTCTTGAAGGCCACTTCATTATAAATGAAGCGAATCAATGTGTGTGAATCAATTGCTAAACTTTGCTTCTTTTTCATTGCTTTAACTGTCTGTTCCTACCTTAGTACCACACTTTCCTAATCACTGCAGTTTTATACTAAGCATATCCAATAACATAAGTGCCCTGACCTTACTGTTCTTCCTCAAGTTAGTCCTGACTTCCTTGAATCTTTATATCCACTCTGTTTTAGATGCAGCCTATCAATTTGTGCCTTCCCACTGATAAAAACATTTTTAGTTTTTTCTTGGTTTGATTTTGATTTTGGTTTCCTGAATCTGGAGATAATTGGCATTTTTATATCACCAAACTTCCAATCTACAAATACAGCGTGTCTCTACATTTATTTAGGTTTCCTTTCTCTCAGTATTGTTTTATAGTTTTTTGCATAGATATTTTGGTTTTCGTTATAGTATGCATCATCAATCTTCTCCCTTTTTACTTTCAGTTTTTCTCTATGTTCGTATTTAATGTGAGTCCCGTGTAGATCACGCAGTTGTCCTTTTATGGGGGGAGAAGTTGTTTGTTGCTGTGACAGTATTTTCGTTTCAGTTGGAGTATTCGATCTCCTTACATACAATGTAATTACTGATATATCGAGGTTTGAATTTATCATCTTACTAGTTCTTTTCTATATGTCCTACCTACCCTTTCTTCTCTCCTTTCTTGCCTCCTTTCAGATTTATAAGTGCTTTTTAAAATCGGTTACCCTTGATTTGGTTTTTGTACTCTCATTGCCTATTTTCTTTCTTTTGCGGCTGTGCTGGGTCTTTGTTGCTGCACGTGGGCTTTCTCTAATTGCAGTGAGCAGGCACTACTCTTGCAGACTTCTCATAGTGGTGGCTTCTCTGGTTGCAGAGCAAGGTTGTGGCCCACAGGCTTAGTTGCTCCCTGACTTGTGGGATCTTCCTGGACCAGGGGTCAAACCCATGTCCCCTGTATTGGCAGGTAGATTCTTAACCACTTGGCCCACCAGGAAAGTCCTCATTGCCTATTCTCTAACAATTTTTTTTTAAGTATAATATAGGTTAGTATGTCTACCTCTTCCTGGACAGTGCAAGAATCTTGGGACACTTACACTTTATCTTTCTTCCAACTCATTCCTTGTTGTTGAGTGTTTTAATTCTATATATATTTAACCTCCTCAATACAGACTCAAAGTTGCATCATAGTAATAATTAAGTTCATGGGAAATAGATGGGGAAAGAGTGGAAACAGTGTCAGGCTTTATTTTTTCGGGCTCCAAAAATCACTGCAGATGGTGACTGCAGCCATGAAATTAAAAGACGCTTACTCCTTGGAAGGAAAGTTATGATCAACCTAGATAGCATATTCAAAAGCAGAGACATTACTTTGCCAACAAAGGTCCGTCTAGTCAAGGCTATGGTTTTTCCTGTGGTCATGTATGGATGTGAGAGTTGGACTGTGAAGAAAGCTGAGCATCAAAAAATTGATGCTTTTGAACTGTGGTGTTGGAGAAGACTCTTGAGAGTCCCTTGGACTGCAAGGAGAGCCAACCAGTCAATCCTAAAGGAGATCAGTCCTGGGTGTTCTTTGGAAGGACTGATGTTAAAGCTGAAACTCCAGTACTTTGGCCACCTCATGCGAAGGGTTGACTCATTAGAAAAGACTGATGCTGGGAGGGATTGGAGGCAGGAGGAGAAGGGGATGACCGAGGATGAGATGGCTGGATGGCATCACTGACTCGATGGATGTGAGTTTAAGTGAACTCCAGGAGTTGGTGATGGACAGGGAGGCCTGGTGTGCTGCGATTCATGGGGTTGCAAAGAGTCTGACACGACTGAGCGACTGAGCTGAACTGAACTGAATAATTAAGTGCTCCTCCATATTGACCTTTCCATTGTTGTTCATTCCTCCCGGATCGCAGTGTGCCTCCACCTGGGATTATTTCCTTTCTGCCCAAAGAACTCCCTGCATTATTTCCTTTAGTGCGAGTCTGCTGTGACCAATTCTTTCAGTTGTTGTTTGCCTAAAAATGCCTTTGTGTAACCTTTATTTTGGGTGGATAATTTGATGTACTATAAAATTTTAGGTTGGCAGTTGTTTTCTTCTAGCTTTTGAAGATGTCATTCCTTTGGTTTCTGGCTTCCTTTATTTCTGCTGTGAAGTTAGCTGTCACTTTACTCTTCTGCAGGTAATATGGGTTTAGTTTTCCCTCTGCTACTTGAATTTTCTCAAATTTTTTTGAATTTTTGAATTTTCTCAGTCTGATTTTCAACCACTGTGCCCAGAAGTTTTGTTGTGTGCTGTTTTGCCCACTTATCCTGCCTTGGGTTTTAGTGCTACTTGAGGATGAGATTCGTTTTCTTAGGTCAGTTTTAAAAAACTCAACCACTGTACCTTCTAATATTGCTTCCATCCCGTTTTTGCTCTCCTCTTTGTAGATTCCAGTTACCCCCTGTATTGGACATTTTCACTATATGTGTCTCCTATGCTTTTTTTCTATGTTGGGCATAATTTTTCTTCCTGCTTTATTTTGTGGGCTTTTTTTAACCTGCAGCTCACTATTCCTCTGTTTATTTGTGTCTATTCTATCTTTAAACCTTCTGTTGAGTTTTTAATTTTTAATGTCATATTTTATACTTTTTAATGTCATATTTTATATTAGTCTTTTGATAGCTTTCTTATACTTCCCCCTTTTCTGCAGAAATTCTCTATCTTGTCATCTAACTTCTTCAACATACTTTTCACATTTACCTAAAACCCAGGTAAAAGTTAAAAAAAAATTTTTTTTTTTTCTGCCTTGTCATGCAGCATGTAAGGTTTTAGTTCCTTGACCAGGGATGAAACCCATGCTCCCTGCATTGAAAGCACAGTTTTAACCACTGGATGGACCATCAGGAAAGTTCCAAAGTCCCAGCCTTGAGGATCCAATGTCAAGATCAATTATGGGCATCTTGTTGTCTGTTTTGGGGTTTTTTCCCTCTGTTTTCAATTACTGATCTTATCTCCTGATGTTTCTGGTATTTTAAAAACTTAATGCTAATCATTGGTATTTTCATTGTAGAGATAATTTGAGGTTCTAGATTGTGCTTCCTTTGATACAGAGGATTATTCTTTTATTTTAGCAGGTGGTTTAGAAATGAGCAGATCACCATAATATGAGTGGATTTAAACTGACTGGATATTGTAAAGTCTATTTCCAATTTACTTTCCATGATGTAGCCCTTTGTGCCACCTGTCCAAACACCTGTGGTGTTTATGAGCGCCATTCTGACAGTTGAACTCAGAACTATGTTTTTAGCATCCCAACCCCACGCAATTGCAGAAGGTTTTGCTCAGCCTCTCAGCTTCTGGGCAGCAGTTTACAAATTAGAAAATGCCTTGAGGGAAAAGCAACATTGTCCTCACTTCTATGTGCTTGCTTTCTCTTCAGGATCTTGGCTTTCTTTACCTCGGCTCCTTGGTATCTCTCCATTGTCTTCAAACAGATGTTTCATATTTTTCCCAGTGTTTCTAGTTGTCTCTCAGGAGGGGAGGATTCATCTGCAATAAGTTATTCTGCCTCTTTGGTTTTTTAAAAAACTGTGTATATTTATTACTTTGAAAATAAAAGCATAACAAGAGCACAAAAAGAATTATAGCAGAGTGTGATATAGTACCTACAACAGTAAAAATGAGCAATTCTGTCTTCATGAGAGGCTAAAGGAAGGTACTAAAGCAGAATTGACACTTGATAGGGGTCTTAAGGATTATTACAACTCACATACTATCTAAGGAGAAGGAGACGTGTAATGTCAATTTTTAAAAGTGTAAGGCATAACAGAGATGTAGTTTCAAGAATTTCTGCACGTTCCTGAAATCTTGCCAAATTTTATGTAGATGATGAAATGGATTTTTACTGAAGGAAGGACTGCTTTACAAGTTGTATCATCTGATACTGATTAACATCCAGAATGACAGACTGTCTAGCTGGTGTCTGAAGAACAGACTAGGAACAGCCCCATTTCATTTTGGCAGGTACCAACTATGTGGACTTGGAAACAGCATATGTGAAGTCCCAAAAGCAGGAGAAGAAGGCTAATCAAAGGAACTGAGAAGGATCCAAGTAAAAGGCAGGGAGGTAGGGAGCGAGAAGATAAGGCTGTGCAGGTCGGCTGGGGTCAGATCCTGAAAGGCGTCATGCATGCATCCTCAGTCGATCAGTAGTATCAGACTCTGCGACACCGTGGACTGTAGCCCACCAGGCTCCTCTGTTCATGGGATTTCCCAGCAAGACTACTCAAGTGGGTGGCCATTTCCTCCTCCAGGGGATGTTCTCAACCCAGAGGTCGAACCCCCATCTTCTGTGGCTCCTGGATTGACAAGCAGTTTCTTTACCACTGAGCCTCCTGGGAAGCCCCAAAAGGCCTCATAAGCCAATTTAAATAAATTGAGGGACTTTCCTGGTGGTCAAGTGGTTAAGAATCTGCCTTTCGGACTTCCCTGGTTGTCCTGTAGATAAGAATCTGCCTGCGAGTGCAGGAGACACGGGTTTGATGGCTGCTCTGGGAAGATCCCACGTGCTGTGGAACAACTAAACCCATGTACCACAACTACAGAACCAGCGTGCTGAAATGACTGCAACCTGTGCACCTGGAGCCTGTGCTCTGGAGCAAGAGACACCCCAGCTGGTGCAACTAGAGGAAGCCTGTGCACAGCAACGAGGACCCAATGCAGCCAGAAATAAAGTACTTACTAAAAAAAAAGAATCCGTCTTGCAATGCAGGAGACACAGGTCCAATCCCTGATCAGGGAGCTAAGATCCCACATGTGGTAGGGCAACTAAACCTGTGCCCTGCAACTACCGAACCCAACTCTGGAGCCGAAGCCCCACAACTGGAGAGCCCATGAGCTGCAACAAAGACCCGATACAGCCAAATAAATACATATTTTTAAAAGCAATAAATTGAAATTTAATCTCCGAGCATGTGAACGTACCAAAAAGTTTGCATCCATGGACACAGTCTAGATTGCCCTTTAATGCAGATTACCCTTCTTTCACGTGCAGATAAATGAGAGAGAAACAAAGTTGGGGGAACTGAGACCAGTGAGAAGGCTGTTGCAATTATCCACATAGAAATGTTAGTGGTTTGTTGTGGAGATTTTGTTGTTGTTCAGTTGCTAGGTCGTGTCCAACATTTTGTGGCCTCATAGACTGCAGCACTCCAGGCTTCCCTGGCATTCACTATGTCCTGGAGTTTGCTCAAACTCATATCCACTGAGTCGACAATGCCATCCAACCATTTCATCCTCTGTCACCCCCTTCTCCTCTTGCCCTCAATCTTTCCCAGCATCAGGGTCTTTTCCAGTAAGTCCAGCTCTTCTCATCAGGCGGCCAAAGTATTGGAGCTTTAGCTTCAGCAACAGTCTTTCCATTGGATATTCAGGGCTGATTTCCTTTAAGATAGACTGGTTTGATCTCCTTGCAGTCCGACAGACTCGGAAGAGTCCTCTCCAGCACCACTGTTTGAAAGCATTAATTCTTTAGTGCTCAGCCTTCTTTGTGGTCCAACTCTCACATCCATACATGACTAATGGAAAAACCATAGCTTTGCCTATATGGACTTTTGTCGGCAAGATGATGTCTCTGCTTTTTAATACACTGTCTAGGTTTGTCATAGCTTTCCTTCCAAGAAGCAAGTGCCTTTCAATTTCATGGCTGCAGTCACCATCCATAGTGATTTTGAAAATCACTTAGAAAATAAAATCTGTCACTGCTTCCACTTTTTCCCTTCTATTGGCCATGAAGTGATGAGACCAGATGCCATGGTCTTAGTTTTTTGAATGTTGAGTTTCAAGCCAGTTTCTTTACTCTCCTCTTTCACCTTCATCAAGAGGCTCTTTAGTTCCTCTTCACTTTCTGCCATTAGAGTGGCATCTGCATATTGGAGGTTTTTGGTGTTTCTTCCAGCAGTCTTGAATCCAGCTTGTGCTTCATCCAGCCAGGCATTTCACATGATGTACTCTGCATAGAAGTTAAATAAGCAGGGTGACAGTATACAGTTTTGACGTACTCCTTTCCTAATTTGGAACCAGTCTGTTGTTTCATGTCTGGTTCTAACTGTTGCTTCTTAACCTGCATACAGATTTCTCAGGAGGCAGGTAAGGTGGTTTAGTATTCCTATCTCTCTAAGAATTTTCTACAGTTTGTTGCGATCCACACACTCAAAGGCTTTAGTGTAATCAATGAAGCAGAAGTGGATGTTTTTCTGGAACCCCCTTGCTTTCTCCATGATCCAAAGAATACTGGCATTTTAATCTCTCAAGAAGGTAGGGAAAACCACTAGTCCATTCAGATATGACCTAAATCAAATCTCTTATGATTATAAAGAGGAGGTGATATATCGCTTCAAAGGATTAGATCTGACAGAGTGCCTGAAGAACTATGGACAGAGGTTCGTAACATTGTACAGGAGGCAGTGAGCAAAATAATTCCAAAGAAAAAGAAATGCAAGGAGGCAAAGTGGTTGTCTGAGGAAGTTTTGCAAATAGCTGAGGAAAGAAGAGAAGTGAAAGGTGAAAGACAAAGGAGAAAAGGAAAGGTATACTCAACAGAATGCAGAGTTTCAGAGAATAGCAAGGAGAGATACGAGCAATGCCAAGGAATAGAGGAAAGCAATAGATTAGGGAAGACTAGAGATCCCTTCTGGAAAACTGGAGATATCTAGGGAACGTTTCATGTAAAAATGGGCATGATACAGGACCGAAAACAGTAAGGACCTAACAGAAGCAGAAGAGATTAAGAAGAGGTGGCAAGAATACACAGAAGACTATACAAAAAAAGGTCTTAATGACTCGATAATTATTATGGTGTGGTTACTCACCTAGAGCCAGACATCCTGGAATCAAGTGGGCTTTAGGAAGTATTACTATGAACAAAGCTAGTGGAGGTGATGGAATTCCATCTGAGCCATTTAACATACTAAAAGGTGATGTTGTTAAAGTGCTGCACTCAGTTCAGTTCAGTCGCTCAGTTGTGTCCGACTCTTTGCGACCCCATGAATCGCAGCACGCCAGGCCTCCCTGTTCATCACCATCTCCCGGAGTTCACTCAGACTCATGTCCATCGAGTCCGTAATGCCATCCAGCCATCATCCTCTGTCGTCCCCTTCTCCTCCTGCCTCCAATCCCTCCCAGCATCAGTCTTTTCCAATGAGTCAACCCTTCGCGTGAGGTGGCCAAAGTATTGGAGTTTCAGCTTCAATATCAGTCCTTCCAATGATCACCCAGGACTGATCTCCTTTAGGATTGACTGGTTTGATCTCCTTGCAGTCCAAGGGACTCACAAGAGTCTTCTCCAACACCACAGTTCAAAAGCATCAATTCTTTGGCACTCAGCCTTCTTCACAGTCCAACTCTCACATCCATACATGACCACAGGAGAAACCATAGCCTTGACTAGACGGACCTTAGTCGGCACAGTAATATCTCTGCTTTTGAATATGCTATCTAGGTTGCTCATAACTTTTCTTCCAAGGAGTAAGTGTCTTTTAATTTCATGGCTGCAGTCACCATCTGCAGTGATTTTGGAGCCCCCAAAAAATAAAGTCTGACACTGTTTCTACTGTTTCCCCATCTCTTTCCCATGAAGTGATGGGACCGGATGCCATGATCTTCGTTTTCTGGATGTTGAGCTTTAGGCCAACTTTTTCGCTCTCCTCTTTCACTTTCATCAAGAGGCTTTTTAGCTCCTCTTCACTTTCTGCCATAAGGGTGGTGTCATCTGCATATCTGAGGTTATTGATATTTCTCCCAGCAATCTTGATTCCAGCTTGTGTTTCTTCCAGTCCAGCGTTTCTCATGGTGTACTCTGCATATAAGTTAAATAAGCAGGGTGACAATATACAGCCTTGACGAACTCCTTTTCCTATTTGGAACCAGTTCACTCAATATGTCAGCAAATTTGGAAAACCCAGCCATGGCCACAAGACTGGGAAAGGTCAGTTTTCATGCCAATCCCAAAAAGAGCAATGCAGAGAATTTTCAGACTACCATTCAATTACACTCACTTCACACACTGACAAGATTGTTTTCAAAATCCTTCACACCAGGCTTCAGCAGTACGTGATCTGAGAACTTCCAAATGTAAAACTGTATTTAGAAATGGCCTTGGAGATGAGGGATGGATTAAAGACAAAGAGACTTGACAATTGTTGGCAATTGTTTCCTAAGTTTAAGAAAAGTAACATAGACAGCTCTAAGTTTAGCCTGATAGCTGAACTCCCTGTGGTAGAAACACTGGATCATGGGCGGCCATGTTGAGAGCTGGAATTTCAGGATTCCAGGTTCAACTTCAAATGGATTCAATTTGAAGTGTCTGCAGGATATCCACAGAGAGGCACTCATTAGGCAACTAGATATTTGCCTCTGGAACTCAGTAGAGAAGTCTGAGCTGGAGATAAATATTTTTAAAATTTGAATAAAATGGTGTTGGTTGATACCATGATAGGGAGGTAGATAAGTTTGCCCTGGGGTGGGGGTAGTGGTACAATAAGAAAAATTTTATCAGATATAACCCTGCAGAACCCTTTAAGGAGAAGGCTGAGCAATAGAAATCTTTGAAAGACATGAGAATGTGCATCCTTATAGCAAGGAAACCAGGAGAGAGGGATGTCTCTCAGCTCACAGTGTCTGCCTAGAAAGACACTGAAGAGAGGGACTGAAGCATCTGCTTGGCTTAAGGAAAAACTAAGTCACTGATTCTCCCTGTTGAAGGCCGTTTCAATAAAGTTGAAGTGTTGATGGGAAGCAGGGAGAGGACGTGAGTGTGGATGACTTCTCCCTGGGTGTTAGTTCCCTCTCCACATCTGCGATGTGTGGGGTATGCAGAAGTTATACACAAGCTGCCCCTGGACTGTATTCTAATGCAGATGTATGTGTCTGTGGGCGGGGCGGGGTGGGGGGTGGGGAGGCGGGGTTTGGCCAGCATGGTGTTCAAAATGCATTTAGTCTCGTCTGATTACAGTTACACAGAACCCTTCCCAGATCATTTGGGGCAGATTTTAAAAATCTTTCATACATGAATTTTTAAATTTATATTTTAATTGGAGTATGAAGTGAAGTGAAGTCGCTCGGTCGTGTCCAACTCTTTGCGACCCCATGAACTGTAGCCTACCAGGCTCCTCCCTCCATGGGATTCTCCAGGCAAGAGTACTGGAGGGGGTTGCCATTTGCTTTCTAATGCTGTCTTAGGTTCTGCTTACAGTAGCATGAATCAGCTATGAGTATGCATACATGGTTTTTACCTTGTGAGTTTGATATGTGATCTAATGCTGTCTACACACAATCTACATGAATTCTGATCAGGAATGATAATTTGATAAAGAATTCCCCTGTATTTCATATTATTAATGTGCCTCCTTAAGCTCTGTTGCTGAATATGTTGGGTTCGTCAAAAAGTTCCTACGGGTTTTTCACTTCCCGCTTATGGAAAAAGCCAAACGAACATTTTGGCCAACCCAATATTTTGAGAAGTAGCTGACAGGAATAATGTGAACGTAATCTGTGTCTTCCAAGGATTGTGGTTATTGAAATAGTTGCCTGCTTCAGTGTTTCCCACTGGCAGTTTGGGGTATGTTGCATGCTTGACTACAGGAATAATTTGGGGTGGGTGGGAGTGGTGATTGCTTGGACACATGACCTTGATGATAACCAACATCACTATTGAGAACGTTGCCATAAATTCAGCCCCATACAGACTTGGATGTTTATTGGGCTCCCTGCTGTCTGGTGGTCCTCTTTTATCCATTTGTTGGTGTGGCTTCTGCTTTCTCCAAAACCTAATCCTTCCAGAGAGGATTCTTGATGTGCCTAGAGATTTCATAGTGAGTCCTCAGCAGAAAACACCATAGGGTGGATATGCCTCAGCTTTTGGAATTCCACTCTCCTGGTTTCTGCCTTTTAGAAAAACTGTCTGAGTTTATAAAAGGTTTTCATGAATGATTTTTGCATGATCATGACTTTTCTAATTGGATGTGATAAATGTTTTATTCTTCCAAAATCATACAACTCAGATAAATTCAAGAGTCCCTGTAGGAAGTCAAGAGGCGAGGTCTAAGGAATCACAGTGTCGAATTTTCTCTGGTCAGAGATGTGGTCTCATCCTCTCCTACAACCTGTGGGAAACCAATGCCCAGAGGGAAAAAGTGGCAAGAGTTTAGCCCACACAGCTCACCACCCCCAAGCTGTACAAGGTCTTAACCACTCTGGGGCCCTTCTGAGCAAGGATGTTCTTCCACCCTGTGCCGGCAACTTCAGCATAAAATGCAGACTTCTGCTCAGCGTGTCTGTCTGCTTCACCTTGGCTTTATTTATCTTTATGTTTTCTCCTCTTCCATAAAAAACACTTTTTAAAAAACATGCACTCATTCCACATGCTATGCTCAGAAGTGCCAGGTGATAAAGGGTAGATTGGCAGCTTTGTAATTTTTCTTGATTAGATTACAAAGTTATGTCCCAGCTGTGTGGCTTCCTAAATATTTACAGATGAGCCAGTCTGCAACACTATGAGCTTGCTTTACGGGTCTGGAGCCTTTCACATTCTTTATTGTATTAGGTCACCTCGTCCCCAGTAAGGCAAGGACCACCTGCTGCATCTGTGCCCACTCAGCCAAATCAGCGGCAGTAAAGGCCATGCTCAGTGGTGCCCGGAGACCATCCAGCCAAAGCGTGTAGATGAAGCCTTCGGCCTATAGCTGAAGCCTGTGGTGAAAGAGAAGATGATCCGAATTCTTCATGCAGATGTTGTGGGTTCTGACAAGAATCCCTCATGGTTCTGTGTCCCAGAGAGCACTGTGCAGGGTCTGACCCCTTTCTTACACATCTGAGATGTAAGAAACCTCAGATCTCAAGTGTGTCCATAGACAAGAAGCTTTGCAGCGCTGGTCCTCATCTGAAATGGTTTCATGAAACAAGCTTTAAGGCTGGATATTCTGCAGTCCCCCGGGTTCTGGGAGCCTTTTGTTACACGCTTCGGCATTTCCAGTCTTCATCCTTTTCTTCAGTGTGCCAAGTTCTAGGTGTCATGTAGGGTGGCACCTCTCCTTTCTATGAGAGGAGGTGCTATAGTTTTTAAAGTTTTTAAAATTTATTTATTTTTGGTTGTGCCGAGTCTTTGTTGCTATGTGCGGGCTTTTGCTAGTTGCAGTGAGCGGAGGCTACTCTTCGTTGCAGTGTGCATATTTCCCATTGTGGTGGCTTCTCTTGTTGCAGAGCACAGACTCTGAGGTGTGTGGGCTTCAGTAGTTGTGGCTCTGGACTGGTTCTCCGAGGCATGTGGAATCTTCCCAGACCAGGGATCAAACCTATGTCCCCTGCATTGACAGGTGGATTCTTAATCCACTGTGCCACCAGGGAAGTCCTATCATTTTTTTAAGAATTGGTTTATATTTACAGTTTATCACCAAATCCCATCATCTTGCTGCTGCTAAGTCACTTCAGTCGTGTCCGACTCTGTGTGACCCCATAGACGGCAGCCCACCAGGCTCCCCTGTCCCTGGGATTCTCCAAGCAAGAACACTGGAGTGGGCTGCCATTTCCTTCTCCAGTGCGTGAAAGTGAAAAGTGAAAGCGAAGTCGCTCAGTCGTGTCCGACCCTCAGCCACCCCATGGACTGCAGCCTTCCAGGCTTCTCCATCCATGGGATTTTCCAGGCAGGAGTACTGGAGTGGGGTGCCATTGCCTTCTCCGCCCATCATCTTTAGAAGTAAATTTAAAGATGATCAGGCACTTCACAAAAGAGGATGTCCAAACAGCCACTTGAGAAAAGTGTTCAACATCACTGCTCACTAGGGGCAGAAGAATTAAACCTCAGTAAGGAACTTGCCTGGTGGTTCAGTAGTTAAGACTTTAAGACTGTGTGCTGCAGGTAATATGAATTCAGTCTGTTGTTAGGGAACTAAGATCCCACATGTCAATCATTGCCACCCCCCACCCCGCAAAAAAGAAGAAGAATCTCAATGAGATGCAGCTGAACACTCCTCAGAGTTGGCTAAAAAGAAAAAAGTCTAGCAATAGCAAGTTTGGGTCAGGATGTAGAGTATCTGAACTCTCATATGGTGCTGGTGGAGTGTAAAATGGCAAAAACGTTCTGAAGAAGTTTTGTAGTGTCCGCCAAAGCTAAACATACA
Source organism: Ovis canadensis (assembly GCF_042477335.2). Taxonomy (NCBI): domain Eukaryota; kingdom Metazoa; phylum Chordata; class Mammalia; order Artiodactyla; family Bovidae; genus Ovis; species Ovis canadensis. The sequence goes on along the minus strand of NC_091251.1, from coordinate 57,799,868 downwards.
CTTCCTCTGTGGCCCAGGAATTCAACTTCTAGGTTTAAATCTGCTAGAATCAATTCCATTTGTCTACCTAAATGCTGCTATGAGAATTTTTCTGGTAGTTTCATTCATAATAATCCACACAGGAAACAGTCCCCAAATGTCCAGCAAGAGTGGATAAGCAGATGTTGCTGTGTTCCCATAATGGAACATTATGCAGCAAGGGAAAAATGGACTGCTGTGTGTGACAGCATGGGCAGATCTCACAGCATTATGGTCAGAGAAAGAAACTAAACGAAAGAAGAACACCTGCTGTGTGGTTCAGAAAACACGGAGTTTAAGAGCAGGTAAAACTAGGCTAAGGTGATAAAAACTAGAATAGGGATTACTTCCGGTGTGAGAGTCTATTAACTGGGAAGGAGTACAGGTGATGGAAATGTTGTGTCTGCGTCTGGATGCCAGGTACGTGGGTGTACACATCTGTAGACTCAGTGAGTCTTCCTGGGAGACTTGTTCACTTTGTTGTATGTAAGTTATGCCCTGATAGAAATGACTGGAAAAAAAAGTGACTTAGAATGATTTATCTGTGAGTTGGATCCTGTGCACTTGGCATTTGAGGTCTGAGGACAGATGGGACAGTGCAGGGGACAGAAGCGGAAGGAAATAGATTTTAGTGTGGCATTTGCTGTGACATCCCTCTTGGAGCAGCCCAGAGCCAGTGGCATGGGCTACTTCTTTGAGAAGCACATCAATTCAAATTTTATAAAAAGCCATTTGGAGCTTACCTGTGCCAGGCACTGTCTGAGGATTCTCTTCCCTTTAGAAGGATCTAGAGATTTACTCCCAAGTAGAAGTATGGCTTTTGGATGAAACCTAATAGAAAGTCTGGTGGGCTTCTTTTTTTTTTTTCCCAATCCCCAGGGGTGGCTGCTCGAGAGACAGCCCAAGCTCTGAAAACACTGGCCCAGGCTGCCCGGGGCGTGGCTGCCTCCACAAGTGACCCGGCGGCTGCCCACGCCATGTTGGATTCTGCCAGGGACGTGATGGAGGGCTCGGCCATGCTCATCCAAGAGGCCAAGCAGGCCCTGATTGCACCTGGAGACGCCGAGAGTCAGCAGAGACTAGCACAGGTGAGGCCCAGAACTGGCAGCTAAGGTCACCATCGCGGTGACATGTTGACAGGCTGTCACCCAATAATGAGCACCTTCAAAAGCTTTGCCTGGTAGCCCCCGTAATGTGAGATCTTCTTAATTCAGTCAACAGAAAGTACAGGGGTTTTGTTGAGGCCTGTGCTCGGAGCTTGAAGGGCCTGGTCACAGCAAGCTTGTCTTGGCCGGAGTGCGCTTACGTGTATCCCTCTTCCTGGCCTGGGAGGTGAGGTAGATACACATGGTTTAGAAACTCAACACTTTAAACTCTCTCTAGTGCTTCTTCAGATGAGTCTTCCCAGAGAGTGCAGACGTAGAGCCTCGCAACCTCCTTTCAAGGCAGCGTGTGGGCAAACTCCAAGCTGCTCTGGAAGAGCTCAGAGCGCCCCTCCAGCCCTTGAGCTGGGGGAGGTGTGGAGGTGATGGCACCAGAGGGTCACTGGGCAGAAATTCATCTCAGGCCTGCCTAACGGTGAGCCAAAGAGCCCGGGGCCTCCTTCCACCTCGGGCCCTCTGCAGGCCTCCCTAGCGGGGAACTGTTTCTCTTCCTCTTGGTATTGGCTGTCTTTGTCTTAGAACCTGACAGAATATTGGAGGCTTGTGTTTGAGTCAGAGTCAGGACTTGGCCTGGCCTCCAGTGCTGTAGTCACACCTGGTGCCAAGACACAGGATGTTCCCCCGAGTGAGAGGCCTAAATACCCTGCTGCTGCTACTGCTGCTGAGTCGCTTCAGTCATGTCCGACTCTGTGCGACCCTATAGACGGCAGCCCACCAGGCTCCGCCGTCCCTGGGATTCTCCAGGCAAGAACACTGGAGTGGCTTGCCATTTCCTTCTCCAATGCATCGAAGTGAAAAGTGAAAGTGAAGTCGCTCAGTCATGTCTGACTCTTCGCGACCCCATGGACTGCAGCCCACCAGGCTCCTCCATCCATGGGATTTTCCAGGCAAGAGTACTGGAGTGGGGTGCCATTGCCTTCTCCGCTAAATACCTGGACAGTGGTAGACAGTGTCAGGTGGGCGCTGGCGGGTCCTTTCCCTGTCTCGTTTAGCTCTGCTCACTCCCAGCACATGTGCAAGTCTGTCTGCCCTGGAAGCTGCTTTCTGACGGGGCTTTTATCCCTCTGTGTATTCAGGTGGCCAAAGCCGTTTCTCACTCCTTGAATAACTGTGTGAACTGTCTCCCTGGGCAGAAGGATGTGGATGTGGCCTTGAAGAGCATTGGGGAGTCAAGCAAGAAGCTGCTGGTGGACTCGGTGAGAGGTTTTGGCTCGGGAAGGGTACCTTTGGGCCTGGGCTCACCTCAGGTGCAGGTGGGGTCTTCTCCCCTCCAGGGACCCTTTGAGTAGCTAGCCTTCTCTTAGGGGTTCCTGGTTTTCCTGCCTATTTGCCTTTTCCTTATTTTGCTTTCTGATCAGCCGAATTCCCAGGTAGAGCTTCTAAAATTTACTTTTTCCTTGAGCCCACGTTGCCGTTCGATCTCGGGTTGTCCCTGTGAGCCAAGAATGGGGCAGGCTGTTGAGGGGGAGGGTTTGGATCATCTGACCTCTCCCCAGGACATTTCAGGCCATGACAATCAGTGATAAAGGAACGCAAGTGTCCGGAACTCACTGCAAGAGTGAGTGGTCTGTGGGATTTCATTTTGGAGCTTGTTCCCTTCTTTTTTTTGTAAGCCCGCTTTGGGGGGACTTGGTCTTCTTCATCTCTGTTTCTTCTCTGCTGCGTGCTTGGCACATAACCAGGTACGCAGACAGTAGGTGTGGTGTGACTCATATAATCTAGCTTAACTCTCTAGAACTTTCTACCAACAGTTACAGTTCTGCCAGTGGCACTTCTGAGGGAAAGCTATATTGTTAGCAGAGACCAACTGATAAATAAAATTGGTGGCTATTAGTTTGGAAAAATAGGATTTAAAGGTTAATAGCATCTGCCTGCCTTTTAGTTCCAGAAAGCTAAAACTTTGCAAGTTTCCATCTGAGAATGCCAAGATAGAGCATGGGTTCAGAGAGCAGATCCCAGAGTCAGGTTGTCCAGGTACGAATCTTGACTGTACAGCTAGGAGCACAGAAGCCCTGTGGAAAGCTGTCCTTAACTATTTTTAGATCCACTCTGTCTAGCACTGAATAAGTGTTCAACAAATTTAAGTGAATGAGTTAATGGGTGTATTTTTTTGAAAGTTAGGCTTAACGTGGGCTCAGGCCACACAGAGCCTTTTCACCTAAACGATTCAGAAATGCATCCTGGAGAGCCTGTCTCCCCTCTGCAGCATCCACCATTCTTCCTATACTCAGAAAAACTCTTTCCGCAATGTGCCCTCCGTTCCCACAGTTACCTCCAAGCACAAAGCCCTTCCAGGAAGCCCAGAGTGAACTGAACCAAGCAGCCGCCGATCTGAACCAGTCTGCGGGGGAAGTGGTCCATGCCACCCGGGGCCAGAGTGGAGAGCTGGCCGCAGCCTCCGGGAAGTTCAGTGATGACTTCGACGAGTTCCTCGATGCTGGAATTGAGATGGCAGGCCAGGCACAGGTGAGAGGGAGGGCTGTTGCTGAGTGGAGCTGACCCTTGCCTCTTGCCTCTGGTGGACTGTCAGCCCCTGAGGCTAAGCGGCACATAGGAGCTGGGAAGCTGTGAACAGCCCACGGCTTTACATCATCTTTGCTGCTCAGAGAGCTTCATGAGCTTACAGGAATGGCATTCCCAAAGATGCTGTTAGCTTATGTGTGAGATAAAGATGACCGATAACTTCTCCCGTGATCTTCCAATAGAATTGATCATCTTATACTGTTTGAAAGGAGGGCAGAGGAGAGAAGGAGGAGAGCCCTGCATCCTATACTTCAAATGTAGTATGGTACTATTAAAAACTCATGTTATTTGAGGTTCGGTGAGTCCATTTGAAAAGGTTGTGTCTAACCCTGAGTATCAAGTGATTCAAAATTACCTCCTTCAGATGAATAGATAAACCCCTACTTTAGAACAAGGGAGCATGACTGGTCTGGGGTGAGCTCACTGAGCTATTTATTTGTGAGCTATTTATTTGCTTTGAACTCCCTCAAAGTGGTACCCAGCATGCTTCTTACTCTGTTTCTTATCTGTTTCTCGGATGGGAAGCCAGGTGAGCAATGTATTATTTCCAGTCAGAAGCTTTTGGGATGCAGTCAGCTCTCAATGTCCAGACAGTGATGGTTGTTGTATGTGCCAGGCTGGGATGCACCAGCCCCTGGACAACTCCAGCACTGTTGAACAAGATGCTGGAATTGTGGCCTGATCACTCCCCACCCCATACCCCCCATTAATACCCACACTTGTGATACAGCATAGTTCTTGGCTGACCCATTTGGGAATGGATTTCTGTGCCTCTGTGTGCATTTTGGTCTGGGATCTGTTTGGGGAACAGTAGACACCGGGCAGAGTCTCAACACGCTAGGCGTCTGCAGACTAATTGGGCTTCATGCCATCTGTACAGATGACCTCCTAGCTCTGAATGCTGCTTAGGAGAAATGGACAGCCCCTAATTACTTTGGCTCCTTTTCACCTTCCAGACGAAAGAAGACCAGATCCAAGTCATAGGGAACCTCAAGAATATCTCCATGGCCTCCAGCAAGCTACTGTTAGCTGCCAAATCTCTCTCTGTAGACCCAGGAGCCCCCAACGCGAAAAATCTCCTGGCTGCAGCTGCAAGGTAAGTGTGGAACAAAATGGGCTTTCATGTGTGGTTAAATAGCATCAGTGTTTGCGAGGTCCGCCTAACATCCTGCTGCTTTTGCTGAGCGAAGAAGTGGTGCTAACCTTCTGTTCTCAGAGTTAGAAGCGACAGTGACATAGATGCTGGTGTCTTATTAAATGGGCTCATTTGCATGCGCATTCTCCACTAAACATGCCTTCTGTCTCCTCTTAAAGCCTTTTCAGGAGGACTTGTTTAGACTGAAGGCCTCCATTGATTTATAAATATGGTGGCTTAAACAGATTTTTTTTTAAAGTAGTGCTAATATCATTGAGATTATGAAAGTACCATATGTTCTTTAAAAAGAAATCAGAAGATGCTGAAAAGTTAAAAAAAAAATACTCAACTAGCCATTCAACATTTCTTGAGTGTTTACTACTATGAGCCTGGCACCCATGTTAATTAGCTGGATTTAAACATGGTCACTTCGTCACGTGCAGAAGGGCTCAAAGTCAGGATGGATGGGGTGGTGATGAGAGTAAATTGGGGGAATATATTTAAACATGAATCTGACCTTGGGATGATGTGAATGTCCTTCTTTGCTGTTGTCTTCACCCAAGGAAGTAGGTAATACGATATAATTTCTGCCCCAGGTCCACTCTGGCAATTTAGTTCAGTGACTAGTGATTAAATGCTGGTATCTGGAGAAACTGCAATGATAGCTAAGGAAGATTTTATGTTGGTAATCCCACATTCGTATTCCTGAACCAAGGGGGTAGGGTGTCCTGTAATTCTATGGTGGTATAGGCCTGTTTTCTTAGCCTTAGTATCACTTTATCGGAAGCCTAACAGCAGTGAAGGATTAAATGCAGGACAGTTAGGGTCTGTAGCCTAATGGGGAACATTTTCAAAGTGTGCAGATGAGTGATTGTTAAAAAGCATGGCTTGAATTCTACTTAAAATTTTTAAAATTTGGTTTTGTTTGCTTATTTGTTTTTCAATGTCTTTATCTCTCCTGGCTTTTTTTTAAGTTGTCAGAATCAGGAGTCCCAAATTCTAGTACAGACTTCAATGCTTGACTAAGTAGGTTACTTTGGTCAGACCACTCAACCCATCTTAACTTCCCCATTCGCAAAATAGGAATGTGTATAGCCCACATCACCCTTGAGCTCTGTTCCATTCCCAATAGACAAGGTATCTTGGTACCACTGGTTAGTACCTGTCTCTGGTCTCCTCTTTGTTTGCAGTATTATTTTTTATGGGGGGATTTAGATAATTTCAGAGCAACTCCCTTGAAAACTTTTGAGTTTCTTTATTCATTCTCATCAACATACTTTGAGTGCTAAGTTGCTTCAGTCATGTCCGACACTTTGCAACCCTGTGGACTGTAGCCCTCCAGGCTCCTCCGTCTGTGGCATTCTCCAGGCAAGAATGCTGGAGTGGTTTGCCATGCCCTCCTTCAGGGGATCTGCAGGTGGGTTCTTTACCACTAGTGCCCCCTGGGAGGCCCAAACATACTTTACCTTCAAACAACAGTGAGAGCCACTAGGTGATGGGATACATACTCACATCTCCCCACCTCCATCTTGTGCTTTACTTGTGATTGGTCCAGCAGGTGCATGCCCTCCTGAGCTCAGGGTGGGGATGAGGAGCAGTGATATCCTCTCTGTTGAGCAGCTATTTCTGATATGCTGCTGCTGCTAAGTCGCTTCAGTCGTGTCCGACTCTGTGCGACCCCAGAGACGGCAACCCAGGCTCCCCCGTCCCTGGGATTCTCCAGGCAAGAACACTGGAGTGGGTTGCCATTTCCTTCTCCAATGCAAGAAAGTGAAAAGTGAAAGTGAAGTTGCTCAGTCATGTCCGACTCCTAGTGACCCCATGGACTGCAGCCTACCATGCTCCTCCGTCCATGGGATTTTCCAGGCAAGAGTACTGGAGTGGGGTGCCATTGCCTTCTCCATTTCTGATATAAAACCCTCTTAATTACTTTTTTCCCAAGAACAGCCTTTGGATAAGGCAGCTAATGTTTCCAGGTACCTGAACTCAGTTGTTTTTCGTTATCTTCAATTTTTTGCCCCTTTTCAAAATTACAGTTTCCAACTCAGAGGCATGTTGTCATCTCTCATAAATTGTGGGAAGGAGAGGAGAGTATAAATGGACATTTTGAAAGCCCCTTAAAAAAGGGACCCTGGGACCTGAAAGCTTATTTGCTGGTGTCCTTGCTCCGTGAGTGTCTGCACGCCCCCTGGTGGTTACATTGAGGAAGGGCCCTGGAGTTGAGGTGAGAAAGCTTCCATTGCCCTGTCTGTCCTGGCTTTCAGCAGTTGATAGGGAGAATTCCCAGCCTGATGGTTCCACAGCCAAGTCAGCACTCAGAAATCATCACGTGAATTGATAGTCTTAGGTTAGAACTGCTGCAGGAAGTTGCTGGCCATTTCTCCTTGGCTTCTTGGCAAGCTTGGCTCCCTGGGGTATTTTCCCAGTGGGAGCTTGCCTGCATGAGTCAGGCCAGCTCCTCTTTGGGGTAAAGCTCTGCCCACTGGGGTGCAATCATTCATTCTCTTGTTACTTCATTTGTTCATTAATCCAATTTTTGTTGCATGCCTGATATGGGCCCAGTGGTGGGCACACACTGTGAGTAAGAAAGGACAGCCCCGGTCCAGTCAGGACAGGCCCACCCAGGGCATACCACCGCCGTTCTGTCTGGGCCTCACAAAAGTCCTGTGCATAAGCACCTTTGGAGCTGGGTAGCAGGAATCTGATGGTTATTGTCCTCATCTGCAGTCCCACTGGCCTCCCTATTTTCGAGACAGTCATGCCCTCCCTGTCCGTGTGGATGTCCAAAGACCCCAGACATGCCACTGTAGGGACCCACACCTGGACCGACTCAGCTCCACCCTGCTCCTGTGTCAGCAGACTGGAACCCTTTCTTTGTTCTTTCTAGTCACCATGATTCTTCCTGCTTTTGGAAAAAAAAATGATTTACTTCCGGGAGAGCAGTAGAGTATGTGGGTTTTTTGCTCTGCTTATCATTCTGCATTTGAGCCCTGGTACAAACTGGTCCCTTGGTTTCTGATGCCTCATGGGGAGGAATTCATTTTCTGTGGAGTGTCTGGTTTGTTGTTCTTCCCATGTAAATGCTTGGCTCCAGCTCTTTTCTGGCCAGTTGGGTGGGCTGGAGACTCTCTGTAAATTGTTTATCAGCTTTTTCTGTGACTTGGGGTTGGTTTGATGCTCCCTGAACTTAGTCAAGGAAGTGAAAAGCCAATCTGCAGTGGTGAAAAAAAAAAAAAAGGAGTGTTCTACCTCCAAGCACCCCCAAGCTGCTTCTCAGACTACAGTCACCCTGCTCAAAAGGCCTCCTGGGAGCTGAAGACTTGACGCCCACTGCCGCCAGCAGCAGGACCGTCCTAAGCCAGGAGTTCAGCGGCTTTCCGGTTTCCCCAGGGCTCCCTAGGACCTTGCAGGAGGTGCCTCTTCCCATGCTGCCCTTTGCCTTGAAGTTCCTGCCAGGCAGGCATCTTTCTGGCTCCAGAGATGGTGAAAAAGGATGACCCAGCAAATAGCAATTCCGTGCTATAAAGTAGAAAAATGTACACTGGGCCTTCTGTCTCTCAGTCTCCTCTACAGCGTTCTGTTCCCATTATCCAAATTGGGATCTTGCTGAGCCCTGACTTAACAATTGCTCTGGTCCCTGTCTGGTGCTCCCTAATAGGCAGAGCCCACACCTGTGGTCAAGGCTTTACTTTTCTTTCACTCCCAGCGAGTCCTGCCTGTGTCCCGCCAGTCCTGTCTGATGTCACACCCCCATCACTGCTTCCTTTGGTGCACCTTCATGTCTTGTCTGTGCATTATCTTGCCTCTCCAACTGGATTGCTAGCATCTTGCTTTCCTGGAGAGCTTTAAACTGGATTATTTTTTTACTCCCCATGCCTGTGATGGTAGGACCCGGGGAATACCAAAGGTTAAATTTTGGTTTGCTCTTTGCTGCCTTCCTAAGCACATCCTCCTTTAAGGATGGGAATTGTCTGAAGTTGCTTTATTCCCTCCAAGCTCGCTCGCTATTGGATGCTTAATAGATCATCATGAGCACAAATTGATTGATTTTCTTCTCTCACCTCTGCCCCAATTGCCTGTCTACATACAGTCTCCTTCCAGAGCTCACAAACTCCTGCCTGAATCGATTTAGTATCTCTGAACACTAACTGGCTGTAGGTTAGAAAGCCTTTAACATCTAAGGTTGTAGATTCCAATTGTTTAAAGACAGAGAGTAGCTACGTATGCTTAGATAAAGAATGAATTATAAGAAAACACTAGCTCTAGATGATGAAATTATGGTTATTTAATTTTTTGTATTTTTAAAATGAATTTGTATAGCTTTGTTCTTTACCAAAAAAAACTATGGGGAACATAAAAATAACTACAATTCAAGCCTAATGGGATTTACATGTAACACAGGGAGCATGCAACTACTTTTGGCCATATTTTTACGATGATGTGAGTTGGTTGGTTCGTATTATTTTAGTGAATTTACTAAAACCTTTGCTTTAAAATAATATTGTTTGGGGATGCCCTGGTGGTCTAGTGCTTAGGACTTGGCACTCTCACACCTGTGGCCCAGGTTCAGTCCCTGGTCAGGGAACTAGATCTGCAAGCCGATCAGTGGCAAGAAATAGTAATAATAAATTTTGAAAATAATATTGTAAAATCACTTAACATTTTGGTATCGATGCATATGGTTTACACATTTATATATTCTTTATATATGCTTATATATTCTTTTCTAACATTAACTTATTGTACATCATGAATATTCTATGATACAAGGAATATGATATCATGACTTAACAGATCTCCAGAATTATGTTGTAGACTGTCTGTTTAGTCATCCTTTATTGTTGCGTGTTTGGGTTTTCTCTAATCCTATGCTCTTATGAATATGTTTTATAGTTTGAACCATAAAAATACTATTTCCAATTGTCAGATCTACATAACTAATTGCCTCTGTAGGTTTTTTATTTAGCTATGCAATTCACACTCTAAAATGATTTATGAGGATAAATGATACCTAAACAATGCTTTTCAGTCATGGATCAGTATTATGAGGTGACTCATTCAGACAAGCAGTGCCATGCTGGCACTGTTATGGATTATCCAACCACAAACCCTTAGTCTGTTGTTTCTTTTTTAACCCCAAGTTTTTCTTTGAAATTTTTTACTTCTAAAAAATATTTGACGTAGGCCAGTGAATAGCTACATAGTCTCTGAATTCACCAACTGTAAGCACTTGGGTTTTCATTATTATTATTATTGGAGCATAATTGCTTTACAGTGCTGTGTCAGTTTCTGCTGTACAATAAAATTAATCAGCCATGTGTATACATAGACCCCTCTTTTTGGATTTCCTTCCCATTTAGGTCACCACAGAGCACTGAGCAGAGTTCCCTGTGCTGTACAGTAGGTTCTCGTTAGTTATCTATTTTCTACATAATACTGTGTTTTTGTTTTGGGGTTTTTCTTTTTCGGCTGCACCACGAGGCTTATGGGATCTTAGTTCCCTGACCAGCTGTCGAACCTGGGCCCACAGCAGTGAAAGCACTGAATCTTAACTGCTTAATCACCAGGGAATTCCCATGAACACCTAGTTTCTAATGGAAATATCTTTATATAAAGACCATGCTTTTTTAACATAGATAAATGGGGAGCATTGAAAGAAGCTAAATGGAAAGCTTGTGTGATATGTGGAAATATTCCCCAAATAATTGTCATCCTAGTTGGGGCCTTTTTGCACCCTTTGCCGTGTTGACACATGTAGCCTGCCCACTCTAAAATGTGTCTTGAAGGCTGCCACACAACACGGTGCTGGACTCTTTGGGGGCCCCTGCCAATGAATACGTCATGAACTGCACCCTCCAAAGGTGGTCCCGACTGGAGACTGTCCTGCTGTCTCACTTGTCTTTGTTTGGCTTTGCACCTGGAAGACACAGTGCTTCCCCCATGACACCATAGTTAAGCACTTTTCCCCAAATAAATGAATCAATCTTTTTTGTGTTTTAAAATGAATCAATCTTACAGAAACTATTTGAGGATTCTTTCTTGAGTTGAGGAATGTTTTCCTTCTTCCCATCATTCTTGCTAAATTTAAAATTCATAGCAGTAGCTCCTCATCAAATAATTAAGCTGATTGCCTTGGTACATTGGCAACATCACTTTCCATCTAATTTGATATTCTGTGGGAAGCTGCAAAGCCAATTTAACTAATAAAATGAGGCATTTTTATATTAGACAGTGTTAATGATTAGCAGCAATGTGCATCCTATTTTTATTTTGTTAGTTTAAGTTGCCCATTAGCTGCAGTGGTTACCGACTGAATAGCATTCAGGGTCCTGCCAAAGGTACAGACCAGTTATCACCCGGCAGAAAAATGGTTTTGGATCTGGCACTGGAGTCAGATAAGCATGGGTTTAAGTCTTGTTTTTGCACCTTATTGTAACATCTCCTTATGGAATTATCTCGTGTCTCTCTCTGTCTCTCTCTGTCTCTCTCTCTTTTTTCCATTTATAAAAACAAGGGTAATTCAATTTTAAGACCTAGCGTAAAGGTGTAGTAATCCAAACAGTGTGATATTGATGAAAGGTTAGACACACAATTCAGTGGAATAGAACAGAATCCATAAGTAGACCCACACAAATATGGTCAACTGATTGTCAACAAAATTACAAAAGCAATTCAAATCAAGAAGGATGGCATTTTATTTTTTTTTATTATATTTTTTTAACTTTCTTTTTTTTAATTTTACTTTATTTTACTTTACAATACTGTATTGGTTTTAATCCGCCACGGGTGTACATGAGTTCCCAATCCTGAACCCCCCTCCCCACTCCCTCCCCATACCATCTCTCTGGGTCATCCCAGTGCACCAGCCCCAAGCATCCTGTATCCTGCATTGAACCTAGACTAGTGATTCGTTTCTTACATGATATTATACATGTTTCAATGCCATTCTCCCAAATCATCCCACCCTCTCCCTCTCCCACAGAGTCCAAAAGTCCGTTCTATACATCTGCGTCTCTTTTGCTGTCTCGCATTCAGGGTTATCATTATCATCTTCCTAAATTCCATATATATGCATTAGTATACTGTATTGGTGTTTTTCTTTCTGGCTTACTTCACTCTGTATAATCAGCTCCAGTTTCATCCACCTCATTAGAACTGATTCAAATGTATTCCTTTTAATGACTGAGTAATACTCCATTGTGTATATGTACCACAGCTTTCTTATCCATTCATCTGCTGATGGACATCTAGGTTGCTTCCATGTCCTGGCTATTATAAACAGTGCTGTGATGAACATTGGGGTACACATGTCTCTTTCAGTTCTGGTTTCCTTGGTGTGTATGCCCAGCAGTGGGATTGCTGGGTCATAAGGCAGTTCTATTTCCAGTTTTTTTAAGGAATCTCCACACTGTTCTCCATAGTGGCTGTACTAGTTTGCATTCCCACCAACAGTGTAAGAGGGTTCCCTTTTCTCCACACCCCCTCCAGCATTTATTGCTTGTAGACTTTTGGATCGCAGCCATTCTGACTGGTGTGAAATGGTACCTCATTGTGGTCTTGACTTGCATTTCTCTGATAATGAGTGATGTTGAGCATCTTTTCATGTGTTTGTTAGCCAGAAGGATGGCATTTTAAAAGGTAATGGAATAATTAGACCTCCATATATCCCCCCCAAACCAGTCCATTCTAAAGGAGATCAGTCCTGGGTGTTCTTTGGAAGGACTGATGCTAAAGCTGAAACTCCAAAACTTTGGCCACCTCATGTGAAGAGTTGACTCATTGGAAAAGACCCTGATGCTGGGAGGGATTGGGGGCAGGAGGAGAAGGGGATGACAGAGGATGAGATAGCTGGATGGCATCACAGACTCAATGGACATGAGTTTGGGTGAACTCCAGGAGTTGGTGATGCTACAGTTCATGGTGTCGCAAAGAGTCACGTGACTGAGCAACTGAACTGAACTGATATTCCCCCTGCCATTAAAATCTGGATCAAAAAAGGTAATGGAATAATTAGACCTCCATATATCCCCCCCCATTAAAATCTGGATCCATATTTCTCACCTTATTAAAGGAATTAACTCAGAATGGACCATACCTTTCTAAAATATATCCATGGCTTGACCTAAACAGTGACTGCCCAGGAAGAACTGCCCAGGGAGAACCCTTGCCAATGAAGAAAAAATTCTGGGCTGTGTCTTAAGTTCTTGGAAGAATAGAAACACATATAAAATCATCTAAGAATCTCTGGTTCCTATTGATGTTAACAAAGAAAATAGCTCTTTTAAAGAGTGATTTTGTTATAGCTTCTAGGAACTGGTCAATCAGGTAGAAATGAAAGGAAAGAAGAGGTTTGAAAATCATAAGGCACAGTTTACAATGTGACTATTTTAAAATATACAGAATAGTCCAAACTACATAAAGGCTGTCCAAAATAGCCTGGCTGAGATCATCCTATTCCTGATGGGCTGCTAGTGAAGGATATTGACTTCAGTGTTAACAGGAGCTCTTTGCTATTTGCAACTTCGTTATGACTTCTTTCTTGTGAGTATATGGCCACACTTTTCTTGCTGCTGCTGCTAAGTCACTTCAGTCGTGTCTGACTCTGTGCGACCCCGTAGATGGCAGCCCACCAGGCTCCCCCGTCCCTGGGATTCTCCAGACAAAAACACTGGAGTGGGTTGCCATTTCCTTCTCCAATGCATGAAAGTGAAAAGTGAAAGGGAAGTCGCTCAGTCGTGTCCGACTCTTCACGACCCCATGGACCACAGCCTACCAGGCTCCTCTGTCCATGGGATTTTCCAGCAAGAGTACTGGAGTGGGGTGCCGTCACCTTCTCCGATGCTTTTCTTAAGAGAGCTATCAGTACTTTTAAGGTTAAATCAGTGAATAAATAATGAGAAGCAAGGTGTGGATTCTCATTCTCTCTTCCCTGTGATTTATTTTTGGTTTAGAGCCTTGTGAAAGAGCTCTCACGGGGACCGCAGCCTTTATAGTGAATTAATTGTAGTCCTGTCGAGCCCACAAAACATCATTGGGTAAATTTCTGTTGATCTTACAAAACACAACCCAAAACACTCTTCCTGTTTCTGTCTCAGAGCTGTGACTGAGAGCATCAACCAGCTCATCACACTGTGCACGCAGCAAGCTCCTGGCCAGAAGGAATGTGATAACGCCCTGCGGGAACTCGAGGTGGGTCCCTGGAAAGGCTGCTGAGGATTTAAGAGCATGTGTCTGTCTGTCCTTTCCCTCCAGGGTCAGATTCTCCTTGATTGCCTTTTATCTTTCCTAGGAAATTTTTGGGGCCAAAGTTCTAATCTTGAATTCCATCCATCTAGTGGGATGGAATTCAAGAAAAATTAGATTTGGTGAGGTTATCACCCCTGCTTCTGTATTTCCTCTAACAGTTGTTTTTTTTAAGAGAGTCTTTATTTCAAACAGGAAGAGGCCTCTGGTATTGAATGGAGGCTGAGAATGAGTAATTTCTACCTAAAAAGTTTGAGAGTAATTTTTCTAGGGCTTTTGGGAGAAGCTAGGATAGAGTACTTTTTGAGTAAAAATGGTCTTCTTGTACATTTGATTTTGTAGCATGTAAAGGATACATTAGAGAAAACCCAAGAATAACACTTATTACTATGAAGGTGGCCGTGAGGCCCCTGGTGGCCCAGAACACGGGGGGCGGGAGGTGCTAATCAATTTATATTCATACTTAGGGTTTATTTTTCACGGTAAATTTATTTATGCCCGTAGAGTATATGTGGGTAAAAATAAAATCAGTGTGCCCACTTGTGCGTAAAGCAGTCTTAACCAATTCAGGTTGTATTGTTTATCTCAGTAGATGTGGCTTGGTCATACCCTATGTACCTTTAGTTTTCTGAAATAGGAATACTTACCATGTGAGAGAGGGTAGGCTAGGGGTGGAGAGGAGAGTTAATTGCACCTTCTGAAGGGCCTGACTGAAACCCAGGTTGTGGATCAGGCCACTGATGCAGCTGAAATTCCTCCCAGGAATGTGTGTAATGAGCGATTGTGATCAGAATTCTGTGATAATTGGTATTTTTTGTTGTTTCCCTTGTTCTAAGGCTGGGTTGCTTTTTAAGTCATGTTCTCCTTTGTAGACTGTTAAGGGGATGTTGGACAATCCCAATGAACCCGTCAGTGACCTCTCCTACTTTGACTGCATCGAGAGTGTGATGGAAAATTCCAAGGTGAGCCTGACTTTGCTGTTAGCATCCCTCCGCACTGTGGGCAAGAATCATGCTTTGTGTGCACAGGCCTGGGGATGCCCATGTCTTAAAAGGCTCGTGGTGCCTTTGCCCGGGTGTTTCTCAAACCTAGCCATGCATCGCAATCACCTGGGGGTCTTGTTGAACACAGATTGCTAGGCCACACCCACACCCCTAAGTTTCTGATTCAGTACCTCCCAAAATGGGCGAGATTGTGCATTTCTGACCAGTTCCCAGGTCTGGCCACGTGGTCCAGGAGCCACACTCTGAGAACCACTGCTTATACCCTCTCAGGGATGAGTCTTACTGTGAATCTAAGCATGTATGTCCATCACCTGGGACTGCATGCTGGCGAAAGCCTATCAACGACCGTATACCAGACTGTCCTGTGTGTTCCTGTTACCATCCGTTTATGGCATGTGTTCTCAAGGGACATGAAAATTTGTGGGGGTTTTGGGGGTGCAAGCAGTGAAAATATCCAAGATAATACAATGGTTTGTATCCTCCCTTCTCCAAATCTTAACCTTGCTCAACAAATTCTGATTTCTTAGTATCTAATTTAATATGCGTGGCAATTGGAGGGAGGGTAGTCTAAAAAGTCTTCTTAGCAGAGCAGTAATAATAATATTTTAAAAGTTTAAAAAAAAAAAGATTGAGAAACACTGACCTTTGGTAGTAACACCAGTGTTTTTGAGAATGTCTCAGGACCAGGTGAAACGAAATGCAAGTCAGCTGAATGGATATTGAGCAGTTGCCATTTGGCTTTGTACGTGGAGTGTTCCTGCGCGTTGGTTTATGTCACGTTTACGTTAGCTCTGGGGAGACAGCAGAGCTCCCCTGATGGCTCAGTGGTAAGAACTTGCCTGCCAATGCGAAGATGCAGTTCAACCCCTGGGTCGGGAAGATCCCCTGGAAAAGGAAATGGTAACCCACTCCAGTGTTCTTGCCTGGGAAATCCCCTGGACAGAGGAGCCTGGTGGGCTACAGTCCATGCGGTCGCAAAAGAGCCCAACCTGTCATAGCGATGGAACAACAGCAAGCCTGCAATGAGAATGGCTCGGGCTCTCCTGCTTGGAGAGACAGCTGTATTGATGGTGTCAGGAGGGCTTACTTCAAGCTGGGCTAAGACTAGAGTTTGCTTTGTCCAGCATCCTTTATGGTACTATGGATTGTCTAAACGGAGGCTGCACGTGTTTCCCACACTTGGATCCAAAGAAACTGTTCTTCTTAAAGAGGGGTGCAGGGAGAAGGAAAGGAAAATACCGTATATAAAAATACCCACCAACTGCTTTGCAAGTCCTTATGTAAACTGGATTATTTTGTATATCTAGGCAACTTCAGGGAATTTCTTTCTTTCCCCATCCAAGATGGCATCGTGACAAACAAAGAGCTCTGTGTTGTGCTCTAGACGTGAATTTGATAGTCTCCCTAAAGCGTCCCTTGCACATCCTTCAGTTCTACCATCTGTGACCCTGGAAAGTAACACCTGCCTTCCTGGGACCTGAGGAGACTATAGAAGACACAGCCCCAGATACGGGGCAGACACCCTGCCTCTGCCCCTGTGACCTTCTGTCTCCCCTTGTGCAGGGTGCTTGACCTCCCTGGGTTGGATTCTGAATACTAAAATCCCTTTTGACTATTATTTTCAAGACCTCTGAAAAAAGAATATACCCATGATTTTCAAAGTAGAGGGAAATACTTTAAGAATTTAGCCTTAAAAATTTTTTTAGCCTTAGTTTCAGACTATCTTCCTCTTTACATGTACACTCCTTAAAGATATATTTAGATTTTACTGTCAATAAATAAATGAAGGGACGGGTGTGTTTTCTACTTTCTGGGTGTGTCTTCATCTACAGCTCGGCAGATATGTGTGATTTTGTGTGATGGTCAGTTTAGACCATTTGCCCATAGGATGCCCTGTATAGATTTTACTTTAGTGATTGGTGTATATTAACTGTACCTCCTTGAGATATAGATAACTTTTAGATGAAAGCTTCATACTTTCATTATGTACTTCTCTTTAATGAGATAGAAGCGATATAATTATCTTGAATCTCTTCTTACTGCATATAAAGGAAAATAATGCAAATATTATAAATAAAACATCCTTGAGTATGCAAGTTGGAAGGGTAGCCCCTTTACCTCATGGTCTGAAGGAATGCTGGTCACAGTATCACTGGTGATGTGTTTTGCAGGTTCTGGGAGAGTCGATGGCAGGGATTTCGCAGAATGCCAAAACCGGGGACCTCCCTGCCTTTGGGGAGTGTGTGGGGATTGCGTCCAAGGCTCTCTGTGGGCTGACGGAGGCTGCAGCCCAGGTAAGGGACTGGTCCCCATGCCCCATGATGTAGGCCTTCCAGCCCATCCTGTGCCTGGTCCACGAGGGAGGCGCGGGGGCCTTCAGCCCCAACTCCGACCACCACCACTTAAACCATAGAAACCGTGGTGGCTCTTTTGCTTCCTGAGCATTTAGGCAAAATATCAGCCAGTTACCCCCAGGAAGAGCCCAGACTGGAGAGGACCCTGAATACTATAAAGCCAACATAAGGGTTCAGAGGCCAGCTTTTTAAAAAAAAATTTTTAAGGTCATAGTTGCAGATAAGTTGTTTAGGGTCGGGGGAGATGGGTACTACATAATTCAAATTCCCTCTGAGGCTTTAGAGTTGCAAAAATCTTAGTCACGCTCTTTTTTAGAATCAGAGGGAAAAAAAATTAGATGCCATCACTCAGAGACATGATCAGGCATGTTCCTGGCTCGTCTTTGAAGGTCCTGTGCATTTCCAATAATTACTGGGCTCATGTCACTGAACTTTCAAAAATGTCAGCATTTACCTTGAAGGATTTATCATCTGACAGTTACCTCAAGCCAGGAAGATGGTGTTGAACCAAAGAAAAACATCCCTAGTTTGGGGAGTGAAATTGCCTCCCTCCTATTCTGCTCCTCGTATCTCAGGGGAAATGAGCTGAGGTTAAAATGCCCCCTCACAGATTCATCTCTTCCCTGTTATTTGGCTAACACACTCAAAGCATTTGAAGAAGAGACCTCTCTTCTAGCCTCTTGTCCTGTTGGAGACTAAATATTACCTTTATTTTGTTTCCCTGAACCGTCTTACTCATTCTTACTTACTGTTCGAAAAAATTGGCCAAAACACTAAGATACGTTAGACTATGAGATGAGAAGCCCTCGTGTAGGGCAGGTTCCAGGGTTGGCTTACCCAGCAATTCCACGCCATCAGTCTACACCCAGTTGTTTTTTTCCCTCTCCCGTCTGCCAGCTAAAGAGAAAGCTTCATGCTGAGCCTGGGCCTCCTCAGTCATAAGGTGGCTGCCAGAGCACCCAGGGCTACATGCACCCTTCGTCATGTTCCCCTGGAAGAGCTTCTCGAAGAACAAGGAGACTTTGTTCCCCAAAGCCCATAGCAGACTCCTGCCGGCACTTCCCTGGCCCAAGCGAGCATCAGCTTGTCTGCCCCTAAACTCTTACTGATGAGGTGACTCTGACCGCCTGGCACTGGGAGTGCCTGAGAATGACTGCTGCAGGCACACTGTGGGTCCAGGGTCCCCCGCAGGCTTATCTAGGTGCACACAGAGCCTGAGCTGTGGCCTTCTTCCTCCCTCCCAGGCTGCTTACCTGGTCGGCATCTCTGATCCAAACAGCCAGGCAGGCCACCAGGGCCTTGTGGATCCCATCCAGTTTGCCAGGGCCAACCAGGCTATCCAGATGGCGTGCCAGAACCTGGTGGATCCCGGCAGCAGCCCATCACAGGTAACCTTGGGCAGGGGAAGGGGGTGAGGAATATGAGGTCTATGCATCCTTGAGCTCTTGGAGGTGGGTGGTAGGAGACTGGGAGGATGAAGATTACTGCTTTTTCAGAGCTTGCAAGGCCAGCCAGATAATGACTTAGAGGATTATGGCAAAATATGATGAAGGTGAATACAGGTAGGTGCTTTGGAATGGAGTGCTGGAAGGCAGTCACAGTGGTGTAATCACAGCGAGATTCATCAGGAGGCTCACAGTTCCATTCATCAGTTCCGGGGAGATACATGGAGGGCTTGTTCTGTGCTCAGCACTGAGGGTCACCATGAGTAAGACCCAATATGCTGGAATGATTGGGGTATGATGACCATGCCAGGATTGTCAGTGGTTTCTCTGAGGGGCTGTCAGGGGTCACTTCCTGGAAATAGTGGTGCTGAGCCAGGCCCCAAAGCTGAGTCAGAACCTGCAGTGCAAAAAGAGCCATAGAGACATTTGAGAACTAGGTAGAATTTTGCAACTTTCTGTGATATTTCTGATACCCAAGTGGCATGGATCAGATTCAGTAATTCCAGTGTGCTAAGTTGCTTCAGTCTTATCCAACTCTGTGCGACCTGTGCCCTCCTCCAGGGGATCTTCCTGACCCAGGGATCGAACCTGCATCTCTTATGTCTCCTGCATTGGCAGGCAGGTTCTTTACCACTAGCGCCACCTGGTAAGCCCAGTAATTCCAGCAGTATGTACTATAAGGAACAAGAGTGGCCTATATGGGCCAGCAGAGGCAGCTCATGAGGGGCTCGTCCATGCTTGACCCTGGGACCAGTATCCTTGAGGCAAGAGAAGGACCCCAGTAAAGGAGATAATACAGGGACCACCTGGACCCCAACTAGCATCAGTGTACCTGAGATGCCTCACCTGTCCAGTTAAGGCCAAAGAGTGTTACCAGCCTCAGCAAAGTGGATCAGGCAGATTCAGAAAAGCAGTTGAGGTGGAGCCTGCAAAATTCTTGAGCCAGACCCCTTCATAAGGCGCCTACAGCCTGCCTGGGGTTGGGGGTGACACACAGCTGCACATAACTGTTAAGCACTTGAAATGTAACTGGTCCAAACCATGATGGGCTGTAAGTATAAAATACAGACCGATTTCAAAGACTTAGTATGATAAAGGATTAAAATGTTTAATCTTCTTAAATTGATTACATGGTGAAATATCTGAGGTTTAATTAAATATGTCATTTAAAGTAACCTCCCTTGTTTCTGTACTTATTTTAATGTGGCTACTAGAAATTTTAAAATTAGGTATGTGGTTTGCACTATATTTCTGTTGGGTAACCCCAACCTAGGCCCTGGGCTATATCCCTCCTGGCTAGAGGTTGCAAAGCATACTGACAGCCTCTCCTCTAAGACCACCTGGAGCCCAGCCCATTCCCATCACCACAGCAGCACCAGCTTTCTTTTTCTTTGTTTCTTCTTTCTACCTTAATAATTCTCGCCCTCCCCTTTCTTGGTGAGACTCTGGGGGTAGCAGAGCTAGAGACATGGGTTTTAGTTACAGCAGCCCTAGATGTGTGAGTTGGGGGAATCCAGGGCTGGGGACCTGGGTGGACTTCTTTTGAACTGATCCCCTCTGCACTGAAGTGTGGGGGACCCCCAACCTAGTCCCTGCGTTGTAGGTTTTGTCCGCTGCCACGATTGTCGCCAAGCACACCTCAGCCCTGTGCAACGCCTGCCGCATCGCCTCATCCAAGACAGGCAACCCCGTGGCCAAGAGGCACTTTGTCCAGTCCGCCAAGGAGGTCGCCAACAGCACCGCCAACCTGGTGAAGACCATAAAGGTAGGTCACTGAGCTAAGACCTCAGGAATCTTTGTAACACCTGCTGCAGGTGAGAAAGAGGTATGGCAGTGAAGCTCGGCTCCTAGACTTGCTTCTAGTGAGGGGCAACTTCTCATTTGTTCTCGTGATTTCAGTCACTGAGGAGGAGTTCACTGGTGATGGACATAGTTTTTAGGAAAAACCAACAGCCTTGGTCTCTACGAACCTTCTGCATAGTGTGTAGGGAGGGGTAAGCTATGTGTTTGTGGAGGGGGACAGTTTTGAGGGGCCTTACCATGATTGTTACATATCTCTGGACTAAGAGATAAGGTGGAAGAAGAAGGGAATGGGAAATTGCTGGGAAAATCTCTTTCATCTTTAAAAAAAAAAATCTATTCTAGCCTATGATATCTCTTCCATTTTTAGTTGTTTAAATATTTTCAGTGGAGCATCAACTTCTTAAAATAGAATGTCCCGTGTCAATAACAAGTTCATCTTTGTGATCGAGGTCATAAACAGGTGCGGGGGTGGGAGTGGCAGGTCAGGGTGCCCTGTGAGGAGGCACTTGCCGTAACTGGGCTGTAGTGTTTGTATCTGGGCAGTCAGACTGTAAACCTGGCCTGCCCTACGTGGGACACCAAGCAGAGAGCAAGCAGCTGACCAGGTGGGGAGACAGCCACCGTCTAGACAGTTGACCCCAGGCAAAGAGCCTCCAAAGGAGACTGTCATAGAGGCAAGCTGCCAGTTCTGTGCAAACCAGACCTGCCGGAGGGAGGGGTGTCAGAGGGCTTGACTTTACTGAAGGGTTTTCACAGTCGTGGAGGTGAGGTGAGCTGCTTTGTTGCTCGGCAAGTCCTGGAGGAGCGGGGCTCCCCTACCACCTATTCCCTCCTGAGGATATGATACCACCCTCCTCGTTCCTGCACTGTGCCTGCATGCCAAGTCGCTTCAGTTGTGTCCAACTCTGCGACCCTATGGACTCTAGCCCACCAGACCCCTCTGTCCACAAAGCCAATTTAATCTTGTGGAGAAACTAGTCAGCAGGCTGGGCCAAGCAGAAGCCAAGGAGAGACTGTGCAGCTGTTTAAACAGCCTTTTTAAAAAGTAAAAGGCACCTATTTGAAGATATAATAGGATCGATTGAAGATGAATAAATAAATTAAAGTTCATGCCCAGGTGCCCCCAGGATCCTGGTGGCAGCTCACTTTAATGAGCATCAAGATCCATAGTATTAGAAATGAAGAAAGCTTACATTTTTTAATATTTAATTTGAGCAAGGCCTGTTCCATATTTTGTATAGATCTCTCATTCAGGCCACACAGCCAACTACCCTGTGCTCATCATCCCCATCTTTACAGGATGTTAAGTACCTTTCCTGGGGTGACTCAGCTAGTAAGGAGGGGATTGGAATTCAAACCCAGATCCCCTGCTCTTTCCAAACCTGCTCTCACTCTTGGCCTGCAGAGTGCATACCATGGAGAGACTAACCCCTCTCACCAGCCTGGGAAGAAATCCCTGGGTGTGTTTAGAGTGCTTGTGTGCAAGTTTGGGGAGATGCAGGGGTGGAAGACAGCTGTAGAATTGAAAAGTAGTGACATCATAGTTCGTTGCCATGTAATTTACTTACTTCAGTTAAACTTGACCATTTTCTGATTGTTTCGATTGTCAAAAAACAGGCTGTATTTAGATGGGCCAAGGAAGGGAAAAGGTAAGAAACTCTTCTTTACAAATTCTGCTGCTGCTGCTAAGTCGCTTCAGTCATGTCCGACTCTGTGCAACCCCATAGACGGCAGCCCACCAGGCTCCCCCGTCCCTGGGATTCTCCAGACAAGAACACTGGAGTGGCTTGCCATTTCCTTCTCCAGTCCATGAAATTGAAAAGTGAAAGTGAAGTCACTCAGCCACCTTTCTTTGCTGCCCCGTTACTCGGTTTTCAGTCCTGACCTGTCTCCTTTAAGATCTCGTCTCCTCTTCAGATTCTGCTCACAGTGGCAAACCCTCTTTGTAGCTCCCTATAGCCAGTGAGCTCTTGGGATGGCCTGAAAGCTAGGCCTGTGCATGCAGGCTCCTGTAACGTGGGGGAGATTGAGGCCTCCTCGCCCGCCAGTACCCCAGGGATCAGTAGCAGTGCAGGAGGCATAGAAATGACCCACTCACCCCTCAGCTTGCTGAAGTGAGCTTGGCTTTTCGATTCCCATCAGGGGGCAGGCTTTGCTGAAGAAAATAAACTTTGCTTTTAATTTACTAATAGGAAAATGGTGAAGGTCCTTTCAGTGCAGCATACCATACTACATATCGAATAGATTTCCTGAGTTAAGGAGCGGTTAAGAATTCTGCCAAATAGCAGAACAAATAAATATTTAATTCTCTAAATGCCTGAAATGGCTGCCATCAAGGCTGCATTTTGCTCTAAGCTCTGTACTTCTTAATCAACCTTATTTTTCCCTTTAAATCACAAGGGTACGCCTAAGCACCACACCTTTCTAGTCCTGAAGAAAGGGGGGAACCTCCCCCTTCCCGGAGGGGCATTGGAGAGCAGGGAGCAGATTACATCGCAGTGGGTTATCAGCACCCATTAGAATGTCTGCCTCCAGGAATCATAAATCTCTACTGATGGCATTCTTTGTGATCCCAAAGCATGGCTCAGAAAGAATAAATGTGTGCACCCTCCTGACCAGGCCCTGCTCTCGATGCCGGCCAAGTTGGAAGCACTCGGACCCCTAACCGTGGGTGCCATCTACCTGCTTGTCCCCACATGCACCCGTGCCGGCTTCTCCCTTCCGTCAGCTTCTTACTTAGCCTCAAATCAGATGTGGGGAATGGAATGTTATTTTAAATGTGCAGTCACTCAGGTTTGGATGCCAAGTAGAAGTTGTGCAAGAACGGCTTCTGTTGCTCTGAGAAGCCGGAGCCCAGCCTTGCATTTCACAGCAGAGTTGAAGCTCAGGGTTTTGCCATGAAGTGCTTCCTGGGCGTCCAAAAGATACCAGGTCCAGCTCTCACTAACCAGTTTAAACTCGGTTGTAAGTATGCTTTCTTGATCATCCTTTCGTTTGAATTGGTAAAGTGGGTTTCTTGAGATAAAAAGGAGGGAGAAAAAAACCTCTTGGGCTTCTTATGCCTTTTCTTGTTGCCTTTTCTAAGGTCAGTAGGAGGGAAGAGAGCCAGGGGTCTTGGATTCTGGTTTGAGGCATGAGCTTAGCCTCACATGTCACTTTCTAGGTGTTAGTTTTGTCACCTGGAACATTGGAGCTTTGGGATTAAGTGATCTTTCAGATCGCTTCTAGAGCTTCCCTGGTGGCTGAGCAATGAAGAATCTGCCTGCAATGCAGGAGACCCGAGTTCAATCCCTGGGTTGGGAAGATCCCCTGGAGGAGGGCATGGCAACCTACTCCAGTACTCTTGCCTGCAGAATTCCATGGACAGAGGATCCTGGTGGGCTACAGTCCATGGGGTCGCACAGAGTCGAGCACAACTGAAGCAACTAAGCAGCAGCAGCAAGATCCCTTCTAATCCTTGAAATCCATGAAGCCTTGGTTCTGTTGCACATGCAGAAATGATTTCTCCCCCATCTCTGTGAGATTTTGCTAAATAAGAAAATTCAGAGTTGCTGGCCCAGGGTGGAGAGTGCCCTTCTCCTGGTGGGGACTGCACATTTGGCTCAGTGGAGCTGTTGTTATGGCTGGGGTGCTAGTCATTACGTGACGTGGAATGTCTCTATGAAAACTGTCATGCCTGCCTAAAATTTACCTGTAGCCAGATCTAAGTATTCAGTTTACTGGGGAGTCTCAGCCATCCCCAGAAATAACTGAAATAACTGAACTGAAAATAACTGAAATAACTCTCCATGAAAACTGAAATAACTCTCCATGTAAACAAACCATACTTTCTGACACTTGGTGCTTTTCCCTCTTAAAAATGAACAACAGTGCTGGATTGGAGCTTGACATTCTAGTCCACAGTCCATACTATTCAGGGTCCTGCCCTTGACCTGCAATGGGCCACATGATTTATGATTTTAGGGCCCATGCTCAAAAAAAAAAAAACTTTTCATCATCCTGTTGATTCAGTTGATGAAACTGCACAATTAGAAAAACCGTTCCTTGGAATTTACCTGGGGTAATCATCTCGACATTTTTCATAAGTTCAC
Organism: Ovis canadensis; assembly: GCF_042477335.2. NCBI lineage: Eukaryota > Metazoa > Chordata > Mammalia > Artiodactyla > Bovidae > Ovis > Ovis canadensis. The sequence continues at coordinate 57,775,089 of NC_091251.1, read as the reverse complement.
CTAAAGTTTGGTGACATGATCAGAAATCTGCCTTCCTAATAGACTGAGGGCGTTGTCGAAAGTAAAGAAGAGGATGGGAGGAGAGCAGAGAGGGCAAGAGTAGGAGGAATAAGTGGCACCGCCCAGAAGCTGGGCATCTTCCACTGAGCTGGAAGGGCCTGACCTCAAGCAGTCAGTGATGGTAATAGTGTAAGATCATGAGAACAGCGGGATTGCTCACTGCCACATCACCAGGGCAGTGCTGCAGGGCAGGTAACGGGTGGTGCTAACTTAACACTTAGTGAGCACATGTGGCAGTCAGAATTGAAGCCATCAGTGTGACTGAGTAGCAGGCACGCTGGATTTCCACTGGGCCTGGAAGAACCACAAAATGGGCAAGGTTGGGTCAAGGTCAGTGCCTGTCTGGTGGAGAAGGGCATGAGCAGAGGTGAGCTCTGCACAGTATTAGCAAAGATACTAAATTAACCGGGCTTATGGGAATTCCTCTGAAAATAGTAGCATGGTGGATGTATAATTACTGTCCCAAGTTGCCAAGGCTTGATTGGAATATTGTTGTTATTCAAATAGCCTTTAAATCTAATCATGCCTGACTCCTCTTGCCGTGTTGAAAAATAGAAACATTCCCATGTCAAATCCAGTTTACTTCCTAATGCTGGTGCCTCTGGCTTTTTGCTCACTAATTGTCTAAACTGACTTTTATATACTGCTCATAATGGTTACATTAAAAGTTTGGTTGGTCATTTAACAAGGAAGTGTATGTTATTCTACAAGCATAACTGCCTTCTCAAATGTAGCCCTTTGCTGTGAGACAGGAGTGCTGTCACTGGATCACAGACTGTTGGTTCTAACAGTCTTGGACTTGAGAATGTGGCGTCCAGGGTTGGGGAACTTTGGATCCAGGTGTTAACCCTTTGTGGGCTGGCCTGGCATGCGTCACAGGCTGCTTTCCTGGATTGGTTTCCAGGAAGGCTGTTAATCGGTGATGTGATGACTCATTCAGTGCTCTGGTCACGTTGTTATTGTTCAGTCACTAAATCGTGTCCAGCTCTTTGCAACCCCATGAACTGCAGCACACCAGGCTTCTCTGTCCTTCACCATCTCCCAGAGTTTGCTCAAATTCATATCCATTGAGTTGGTGATACTATCTAACCATCTCATCTTACACCCAAGGCAAAAGGAGAAGAGGGGTATGGTATTAATCCTGCTAATTTTAAAAAGAAATAAGCTTTGAAAGCATAAGATACATAGACCAAGAAATCCATATGTGTAGAGTTCAGTGAATTTTCCTAGGCTGAAGAAGCCTAAGTAACTGCAGCCACATGAAGGGACAGAATATGGCCAGCCCCCAGAAGCCCACTTTGTGCTCCGTTAGTCTCGCTGGCTCAAAAGGGCGATCTGACAGCCAACACTCAGAAGTAGTCTCACCTGCCTTTGTACTTTGCACAAATGGAATCATATCATGGATATCATATTGTGTCTGACATCCTTACCTAAATATTACAACTGTGAGATTTGTCCATATTTTAGGAAATAGATCTAGTTTTTTAAATAGTTTAAAATAGTTTAAACTAGTTCTAACTCTAGTTTAAACTAGTTCTAACTCTAGTTTAAAATAGTTCTGTTTTTTCTCCATTGCATTCCGTTTTGCTCATTTCAGAATAGCAGATACAAAAGTCCTCCCTCTGTCAGTTATTCAGGGATGTCTGGGTAAACTTAGAAGTTCAAAGTGCTACGCAGTGTGAAAACCTGTATTTTTATAGTTTTGGAGGGAATAGAATTAACTGGAGTGAAACGGAGGGGCCAAAACATAGTTTCAAAAGTAGGGAAGAAAGTGACTCAGCCGCAAGGTTTGGTAGCATGACTGGGGAGTGGAGAACAGGGCACCCTTTGAATCATGTGAGCAGGGAGTTGATGGACTGTGAGGTTGGCTGGCCTGTGAGCCATATACGTTCAGCTTTATTCCTTATCATTGCTCAATTAGCCACTCTGCTTGCTGGCAGAAATCCTGCTCGTCAGTTCTTATTCCTTGTTTATGAATTCACCAGACCTTTTGAGTATTCCCATTGAACCTTTTCACTGGGCGGTGATTGCCGTGGCCCAGGAGTGATCTCTGTGTCTGCCCGCGTCAGGCCCTGGATGGGGACTTCTCCGAGGACAACCGCAACAAGTGTCGCGTCGCCACCGCCCCCCTGATTGCAGCCGTGGAGAACTTGACGGCATTCGCCTCCAACCCTGAGTTTGTCAGCGTCCCTGCCCAGATCAGCTCCGAGGTAGGGAGTCTTCACAGCAACAGTGACACTGAGTCCTGTGGCTAGTTTTGTGTGTCCCTGAATGGAACGAACAGTTAAGAATTCCAAACCCCTCTCTGTCAACACATAGGGCACTGTTATTTTGTCAGTGATGACACGTGCAGTTAATGAAACTATGTTGGTATATCTCTCAAAAGGTGATGTCTTGGTTTTATATGTTGAGAACAATCTCTGGGCAGTTTGGGGCTGATTCTTGGTATATGTCAAACTCAAAAATGATACTTAAAGATTGGACGTATTCTCCCCAAGTTCTCCCCATCCAGGCTCCATGTGAGCCAGCTTCCATGGTTCCCTTCCCTCTGTCTTGATAAAGAACATGACCTTCCTGGGTCAAACTCATTCACTTAATCTGTGTGCCCTGTGCTTGACTTCCGCTGTCTGGTTCCAGGGCTCCCAGGCACAGGAACCAATCCTGGTCTCAGCCAAGACTATGCTGGAAAGCTCATCGTACCTCATCCGCACTGCCCGCTCACTGGCCATCAACCCCAAAGACCCGCCCACCTGGTCTGTGCTAGCCGGACATTCCCACACTGTGTCTGACTCTATCAAGAGTCTCATCACGTCCATCAGGTTAGTGTCTCCTTCAGAAATTGCTTGCAGCCTGCATCTGACAGGGCAGGAGGGGGATAAGCCCATCAGGACTTTTATTTAATAGCAATGTTATTGATTATTGTCATCATTTTTTTCTTCTTTAGGACCAATGGTAGCACTTATCACAACAATACAAATATTAGCTTAAGTATTTGTTATATGGTAGATACTATTCAAGGCATTTTACCTGTATTAAATTTATGTTTATCATAACAACCTTGTAAAGTAGATGCTGCTATTATCTCCCTTTTCCTGATGAGAGAATTCAGAAAGAAATTTAGATAACATTCCCAAGGTCATCCCCAGGTCTGATTGCTTTAGCCTAGGTCCTTCTAACCATTGTACCATATTGTCTATACCTAGGAGCTTAGGCAGAGAGCACCACTGTATATTGAGCAGAATTTATGGTTAACTTTGGGATTCCCTTGTGGCAATGGCAACCCACTCCAGTACTCTTGCCTGGAAAATTCCATGGACAGAGGAGCTTGATAGGCTACAGTCCATGGGATCGCAGAGAGTCTCGGACATGACTGAGCGACTTCACTTTGTACTTTGTACTTTTGTCCCTTGTGGCTCAGCTGATAAAGAATCCACCTACAATGCGGGAGACCTGGGTTCGACCCTGGGTTGGGAAGATCCCCTGGAGAAGGCTACCCACTCCAGTATTTTGGCCTGGAGAATTCCATGGACTGTATAGTCCATGGGGTGGCAAAGAGTTGGACATGACTGAGCAACTTTCACTTTCACTTCATGGTTAACTTACCTTGCTGATAAGACAAAAAGAATATTCTAGGTCCTACAGTAACTCTTGGCATCCCTACCCTCCTTGGTGATAGCAGGAGCCTGAAAAGTTATTCCCTGCGTAGATAAAATATTTTTGAAGTTGACCAAAGTTAATCGCCTACAGTATGGAATTGCGTCCCTTTCCTCAGTTATATTTTGTCTTTTAATTACTTTTAAAACTTAGGAGTACATCAACTTTCTAATACCTTGCGAAGAAAGATCCACTAAACATTTTAACTCCTGCCATAGCCCAGGACTTTGTGAGTAGTATGCAGTGTAGAGAGCATAGTATATTTACCCTGGAAATGCACTGATTTTTGTTTTGTTTTGTTTTGTTTTTAAATGATGTTTCTATGTTTAAGCCACTGAATGGAGAATCCAATACCAGACTGTTTCATTTGCCTGGCAACCTGCCTGAGATGCAGGACAGCACCCTACCTTCCACCATAAATAAGCAGACTGAGCACAGGTGTTAAATGAAGAAATGCCTGGGTTCTGCAGAGAAGCATTGTCGAGCAAAGGTCAGGGATGCACTTGCTAAAGCAATGGAAAGGGAAAGTGAAGTCTCTCAGTTGTGCCCGACTCTTTGCAGCCCCATGGGTAGTAGCCTGCACCAAATTCCTCCATCCACGGGATTTCCAAGGCCAGAGTACTGGAGTGGGTTGCCATTTCCTTCTCCAAGGAATCTTCCCAACCCAGGGATCGAACCCAGGTCTCTCACATTGTAGACAGACACTTTACTGTCTGAGCCACCAGGGAAGTCTGGTGGGGTAGAAAGTAGACAGGGGCTCCAGGCCCTCTAGTGCTAGAGCAGGCTGTGGGGCTTGCCCTTCACGGAGCCTTTGTTCAACTTGCCCTGTCCCTTCTAGGGACAAGGCCCCGGGACAGAGAGAGTGTGACTTCTCCATCGACAGCATCAACCGGTGCATCCGGGACATCGAGCAGGCCTCGCTGGCGGCCGTCAGCCAGAGCTTGGCCACGAGGGATGACATCTCCGTGGAGGTATGTGGGGCTGTTTGGTCAGCCTGAAAGCCTGTGGAAGGACTGAAGAATCCCAGCACCAGGCTTTAGGAATGGGAGAATAGCACCAACACATTGTTGATGCGAGAGTTTCATCATTGGACCATCTTCCCCTGGAACCAGCCTGGGAAGTTGTTGGGAGGGGGTAGGGCACATGTGGAGCAGAGAACAATGCTTTGGTGAAAGAACATGTGTACTGTGGCTAAAATTTGGGAGGAAATGATTGTTGTCAAAGAAAAGTATATCAGTAAGTGGAGTTACCATATTCAGTTGAATACCTCAGTAGAGCAGACCTAAGCATGTAAATTTTGAGTGCTTCCGTGTCATATTTCAGCAATGTGCTTTTTGGACTAATGGGCAAATTCAGTACTCAATGCTCTGTGTTTTGTCCGTGAAGAGATCAAAGATTCTGCCCTTATTACTCAATATTCAGAGTCACTTTGCCCTCTCTTGCCCATTATTTTGAAGTTGAGAATAGACTTTCCTACTTTGCTCCCTTGAGTTTTTTCTATTACTTATTACAAAGTCCCCTGATTCATACTTCTTTTTTTCCTGTGTGAAAGTGCCTGAAACTCAAGGTGCTTAATAAATATGGATGGTCTATTGACTAATGTTTCCTTCCTGATCCAGAGCTCATCAACAATAAACTTTGGGGTCCTCCCTGGTGGTCCAGTGGTTAAGACACTGCCTTCCACTGCAGGGGGCACAGGCTCAGTCTCTGGTTGGGGAACTAAGATCCCACATGTCGTGTGGGATGGCCAAAGAATAGGGAAAAAAAAATGAACTTTGGCCTGTCTCTAAGCAGGGTCTTTAGTTATAATTAGTTATTTTTAGTAATAGAACTATTTCACTCCAACTTTACCCATCTTCCCCATTTCCAAGGAAAGAAAGAAATAATATCCATTCTCATTCCATGTAGAATGTTAGAATTATTGTTAACTTATTATTAAAGTAGAATATACATAAAAACAGTTGCTAGTCATATGTGTACAGCTTCATAGACCGCCACCAACTAAGCACATTCTGTAACTAGCACCCTGAGCAAGAAACTGAGATGATGAGCACCCCTCCCACTTCTTGCTCTCCCATTCTTTCACCACCCTTCCAAAGTATATCCTCTGTCTTGACTTCCTCCTTGGGAAGAAAATCCCTTCCTTTTATATGCATGTGCTTCCTATTTATACCATATTTAATTTAACAAGACAACCTTGCCTGGATATCCTTACATTCTTAACTGCAGTTACATTATGAGTAGGAAGACCAGAAGTAATTTGCTAAATAAGACCCTTGAAAGTGTGGAGGTTTCTCTCCACCCACCTCTATCACTCTTTTTCCTTTTTTTATTTTTTACCCAGGATTTTGTTTCCAAGCTTGTGGGTTAGGTTGCTCCTCTCATTGAGTGAACTCTGTTCAAAGCTCACCAGCCCATGTGCAGCATTGCTGGGTGGGAGAGTAGCCCAGATGTCCTATTTAACAGGCAGGACATTGTCACTTTTTTAGGAATCACCCCATTCCGTGCTGGCATGTGCAGACCTAAAACACCCAGCATTCTGACCTAGAAATCCTGTCTGTCTCGGAGAGCTCCATGGAAGATTCCCACTGAAGGATCTGATCTTTCCCACTACCAGTTAGCACTCTCCCTCTTTGAATTCCTCACCCCCTTCACACTTCAGAATCATCTAGGCACCTTTCCCCATCTCTTGAGAGCTCAAGTTCAGTTCTTTGGGATGGAGAAGTTAAACTGTCTCTCAAACCTGAGAAGAAATGCCTTGAGAGTGCCATTTTCAACAGTGGTATCCACGTCACCAAGTACAGTCATAGAGCCCCTGACCAAAGCCTAGTGGGCACCTCATCTGGCATTTTCATTGTATGGTGTCTGGGAAATAGTCCTTCTTTAAGAGCCAATATCATTTTTAGGTTACCCTCCTCCCCATTCCCTGCTTTAAGGGTTCTTAGTTCTGAGGACACAGCAACCTGAATATTCCCTCAGACCCCAAGGCAGTTCCTTCCACTTGGACATAGTTGTTTTCCCTTATTGGTAAGCCACCACAGTTCCACTTTTCCAGTAATGATGCTGAATAACCCAAAATAAAGATACCGCTAGCACCAGTTGAGTGAGAAGCCAGTAGCAAAAGTGTTCCTAGGGCCCACCTCATGCCCCTTATAGGTAGAACTAGGGGGTCTATCCCAGGTCTATCCAAGGGTCCCTGGGAGGGCTAGAGTGGAACAGTGGCTGGAGGGTACGCCCAGGCATTTTGACATCCAGTTTTTTGTGATCTCCCTTATCTTTCACGTGGGCCTTTTTAAATCAGTACAGCTACGTGGGGAGCCATTGTGGGGTGAACTTGACAGATCTGTCTCCTTATCAGGCTTTGCAGGAGCAGCTGACTTCAGTGGTCCAGGAAATCGGGCACCTTATCGATCCCATTGCCACAGCGGCTCGGGGAGAAGCAGCTCAGCTGGGACATAAGGTAACAGACGCTGGGTGCGGGGACCCTGCTGAGAGTGTGCAAGAAGGAGGCAGGGGTGGCGGGGAGAGAGGATATTGATTCTGTTGCTCTTGTTCCTCAAAGGTTCTTCGCCGGTGTTAGAGCCAGGTCAGTGCTGGCCTACGTTAGCGAAAAGACCGCTCAGCCTCCCTTAACAGCTTCTCCAAAAATGACCCCCTCAAGGATCTCTTTTCACTTGGCATTGAGACAAAAACTGCAGGGAACTTTTTCTGCGGCTTCCCAGGTGGCACTAGTGGTAAAGAACCCGCCTGCCAATGCAGGAGACACAGGAGCCTCACGTTCAGTCCCTGGGTCGGGAAGATCCCCTGGAGTAGGAAATGACAGCCCACTCCAGTGTTCTTGCTTGGGAAATCTCATGGACAGAGGAGCCTTACAGACTACCATCCATACGGTCCCAGAGAGTCAGACACGACTGAAGCGCCTGAGCACTTAGCTATGGTCAGACTTTGCAGGTTACAAGGCACTTCCAGTTACTTCTTGCTCTTGATCTTCCCTGGAACAAGCCAGAGACTGAACTTGGCTTTCCTGGCCTGGTGTCTGCCGTTTTTCTGCCCTGGCTGGCCAGCCTCTCCCAGTGTGTTTAGGACACAGTGTGCCTCCACGGTTTCTGGTATTGTGTCCATTTTCAGACATGAGGAAGCAAAGCAGACTTTCAGACTTCCCCCTCGATGGCTAAAACTTCCGTGTGGCCACTCTGTCAGCCCTTCAACTGAGCACTCAGATCCACGTGGTTTTAGGCACCGCATAACGCTTTGCCTGTTTGGGGTCATTTTGCAGATCCTTCAGGGAGCATTGGCTTGTCAAGCAAGCAACCTGTGCCTCAGCAGAGAGAGGACAGACATTGTATTTTTAACAACATGCAGGGTTTCCTAGCATTTTTCAGTGCCACCATCAGCATCAATGTGCAGATCAAGAAATCCAGTAGCCAAAATCGTCTCTGCAGGTATTGATTTTAAAAAGTCAATATTCCTGCTTTTTCACATTACCTAAGGGCCTACTAAGCTTCCTGCCGGTTGTAAGGAGAGGTGTTTGAGATTTAAAATGGCCAGTGTTTCTCTGCCATTTCAAGTGTGGTCAATTTCATTTCTCAACTGAGCCCCTTTATGATAGGAAAGGGCTTGTCCACCGGTGTGAAATGGTTTGCGAGGGTGGAAGGACAGGCCTGGAGGCTGGCGTACAGTGTATGTGACTACTGTGGGCAGAATAAGTTTGGCAGAGGAGCTGAACTTCGTTTCAGCAGTTACTTTTATTTAACATATTAATTTTATTTTCTGGCTGTGCTGTGTCTTCATTGCAGAGGAATTCTAGGTGCACAGGCTTCGCATTGCAGTATCTTCTTTTGTTGCGGAGCATGGGCTCTAGAGCTTGCAGGCTCAGTAGTTGTGGGCTTAGCTGCCCCTGTGGCACATGGAATCTTCCGGGACCAGAAATCGAACCTGTGTCCCTTGCCTTGGTAGGTGGTGTAACCACTGGGTCGCCAGGAAAGTCCTCGACAGCTGCTTTTGATGCCAGTAGAAATTTCATAAGAAAATCTTTCTAAACTTCCAGGGTAACATCTTTATCTCTGCCTGTATGTTGTTTGTGTGGAAGGTAATTCCTCTGTCAGTGGGTGGCCTGAGAAGAAGACTTACTTGTGCCACTTGAGTTATCAATTGATTCTTGGCCCCATGGCTAAACAAGGCTCATCTTCTGAAAGGGAGTTCTAGACAAAGGTAGCCTAGGGGCCCTTGGTCCACACAGATCGTGGGCTGATGGTTAATACTCACCTGGTTCCAGTGTTTTGTGGAGGTGCTCATGTGGGGCCCCAATTCAGCAGCTTCGGTACCAGTTGGAGTGATAAAGGCAGATTCTCAGACCCCACCTGGCTTGGTTTCCCATGGCTGCTGTGACAAAGTACCACAAACTGGGGGGCTTAAAACAACAGAAATTTAATCTCTCACAGCTCTGGACTCCAGAAGCCCAAAATCAAGGTGTTGGCAGGGCCACAAGTTTTCTGCAGGCTCTGGGGAGAATCTGTTCTTTGCAGCTTCCTGCTGGTGGTGGTTCTTGGCCTTCCTTGACTAAATCTTGGCCAGTCTCTCTCCCTGGCCACTTTTTTGCCCACTTTTCTGCCTTCCCTTTTCCTGTCTCTTCTAAGGGCACTTGTCATCAGGTTTTGGGCCCACCCAAGAAATCCAAGATGATCTCATCTTTGTTGCTGTGTTGTTCAGTCACTAAGTCATATCCGACTCTTTGCAACTCCATGAACTGCAGCACACCAGGCTTCCCTGTCCTTCACTGTCTCCCAAAGTTTGTTCAAACTCATATCTATTGAGTCGGTGATACCATCCAACCATCTCATCCTCTGCCACTTCCTTCTCCTTTTGCCCTCAGTCTTTCCCAGCCTCAGGATCTTTTTCAGTGAGTCAGATCTTTGCATCAGGTGGCCAAAGTATTGGAGCTTTAGCAGCAGTCCTTCCAGTGAAGGGTTGATTTCCTTTAGGATTGACTGGTTTGATATCCTTGCAGTCCATGGACTCTCAAGGGTCTTCTCCAGCACCATAATTTGAAAACATCAATTCTTTGGTGCTCAGTCTTCTTTGTGGTCCAACTCTACATTCATACATGACTACTGGAAAAACCATAGATTTGACTATACGGATCTTTATCGGCAAAGTGATCTCATCTTAAGATCCTTAAATATTCATGCAAAGACCCTTTTGTAAGATCACCTTTACAGGCTTCAGGGTTTGGACATGGACATACCTTTGGGAGGGATCACCATTCAACCCACTCACCTTCCCTAGGCCTAGGGACTCACAACATGTAGCAAATACTCAAAATTCTGTTTTATTTTAACTTCTGTGCTAACTCACATAAGGAGGTTTCCTGTTCTATCATGTCTCTAAGAACAGAAGGTGTTGAAGTCCTTGCAACACTTCTTAAATACAGAAAAAAAATCCCATCCCTTTCAAACCTTTGCCCCACAATATGTGAGGAATAAGGACCCCTAGTGCTTGCTATACTATATGGAGGCTGGTGCTAAGGCCTTTACATATGCTGACTTAATCCTTGAGAAATCTGAAGAAACCTACTTACATTTTACCAAGGAGAAAACTAAAATTTAGTATTAATAATAGGATGGAACCAGCCTAAGATGTCTTAAAACGGAATCAGTAGGGAGGATTCGAATCTAGAGGCTTTGCAGCTACAGCTTACTCCCCATCACCCCACCACCCTCCCTCCCTGAAGCAGTCAGGCACGTGGTTAGCTGTGTTCACTTATGCTCAGCGCATAGCATTTTATAGTTGCATTAAAAAAATGTACTTTAAAATATATATATATTTATTTGGCTGTGCCAGGTCTTAGTTGCAGCATGCAGGATCTTTAGTTGCAACATGTGGGATCTGCTTCCCTGACCAGGGATTGAACCCAGGTGCCCTGCATTGAGTCTTAGCCACTGGACCAGGGAAATCCCTAAAATGCACTTTCAAAATAATAAAGTGTTAGTCGCTCAGTCATGTCCAACTCTTTGCAACCTCATGGACTATAACCTGCCAGGCTTCTCTGCCCATGAAATTCTCCAGGCAAGAATTCTGGAGTGGGTAGCCTATCCCTTTTCCAGGGGATCTTCCCAACCCAGGAATAGAAATTGGGTCTCCTACACTGCAGGCAGATTCTTTCCTATCTGAGTAAAACTAATCTAGAAAACATGTTGGGTTCTAGCGTGTTAAATATTTTGACTCCTTTAGTACTGACAGGACCCATCCTGAGCCCTGACTCCTGATGACCCATCACTGCTCTTGGTGGTGAGACCAGCGCCCTTCCTGGGGAAGTGGAGATGAAATCCAATACAAACATGCAGGAATGTGCCCTGGATCGTGCAGACTGGGCCTGACACAGAGGTCTTTGCCAGAAGCAGGGAGCCTGGGGGCAAAATCCAGCCAAGTCACGTGCCTTGGCATCAGTCAGTCTGCCCAGAGAATGGGGAGCTCCTTTAATTAAAATTCACACAAAGCACCATAAGGGCCAGCAGCAGCCCTGCTCAAGTGCTTTGAAACCTATGTGTAAGATAACTGTAATTAGGGATAGAAAAGTAAAAGTGTTCGTTTTTTTGCTGATAGTCTTATCTCACTATTAGCTTTATATATATATATATATATATATATATATAATTTTACTTTATTTGCTTATTTATTTTGACTGTTCTGGGTCTTCACTGTGGCTCACAGGCTCTTCTTGGTGATGTGCAGGCTTCTCTAGTTGTAGCACATAGGTTTAGTTGTAGCACGTGGGATCTTAGTTCTCCACTCAGGGATTGAACCCAGGCCCCCTGCATTAGGAAGACAGAGTCTTAACCACTAGACCACCAAGGAAGTCTCACAGTATTAGTGTAATGAACATTCATATTTTGGACCCTCACCTTGCCACAGCCCCCCCCACCACCACCCCCCTCGTGTGTTTTATCTGAGTGGGAATAGATGATGGCATTTGAAGCAAGTACAGCAAAATGTTAACATCTGATACTACAGATGCTAGGTAGATGGTGAGCTTTGGTGAGCATGTCCAGTCAGCCCCGTGTATCCACAGATGCGGAAACCACAGATGCAGAGGGCCGACTGTACTACAGCATTTCATATGAGATGTGAGCATCCTCAGATTTTTGGTATTCGTGGGGATCTTGGAACCCCCTGCAGATACCAAGGGACGACTGTGTGCACCATCTACAGTGTTACCAACTGGAGACAGAGCTCTGCTGTAGCAGTGCCTAACTGTATTGATGGGCTTTTTTTTTGTTCTCCCACGTAGTTGTTCAACCAGTAAGTCATGTCCTACTCTGTGACCCCCTGGATTGCAGCACTCCAGGCTCCTCTCTCCTCCGCTATCTCCTGAAGTTTGCTCAAATTCATATCCATTGAGTTGGTGATGCTATCTAGCCATATCATCCTCTGCTGCCCCCTTCTCCTCCTGCCCTCAATCTTTCCCAGCATCAGGGTCTTTTCCAATAAGTCAGCTGTTCACATCAGCTGACTGGCCAAAGTATGGGAGCTTCAGCCTCAGCAACAGTCCTTCCAATGAATATGCAGGGTTGATTTCCTTTAGGATTGACTGGTTTGATTTCCTTGGAAAGGACTCTCAAGAGTCTTCTCCAACACCGCAGTTCAAAAGCATCAATTCTTTGGTATTCAGCTTTCTTTATGGTCCAACTCTCACATCCATACATGACTACTGGAAAACCTATAGCTTTGACTTTATGGACCTTTGTCAGCAAAGTGATGTCTCTGCTTTTTAAGTGATGTCACTGTCTAGGTTTGTCATAGCTTTCCTTCCAAGGAGCAAGTGTCTTTTTAATTTCATGGCTGCAGTCACCATCTGCAGTGATTTTTGGAGCCCAAGAAAATAAAATGTGTCACTGCTTCCACTTTTTCCCCTTTTATTTGCCATGAAATGATGGGACCAGGTGCCATGATCTGTCCCATAAACAGAACATTTTGACTGATGGGAAATCATTTTTTTCCCAAATCCATGGTTTGGTCAAAATACTTGGGGGTGGAGGGCAGCGGGTTGACTTTCTAAAACCCTTTTGAGTGTGCCTTTACTCCAAGGCTGCTTTTCTTATCCCCCTCCTCCCCTGCCCCTCTCCTAGCCCCCTTCCTTTTGAGTCTGTAACTTGTTCACCTTTGGTTCTTTCAAAGGCTTTTCTATTCGTGAAGTTAAATCTTTGTAAAATTTTGTAAGATTTGTAAAATTCTCACACCTCACTGTGGATCTCAGGACAGATTTCTTAGCACTTCTGCTATGATCAGAGATAGACAAAGAACTTCCCAGAGGAATAAAAATCCAAGCAAGAGTTCATTCATTACAAGTACTCTCAAAATTGAAGCTGAACAAGGAATAAGGTCTGCGGATCTAATAAATGTCACATGGTGACTGTAGTTCATAACACTGGACGTACAGCAGAGAAAAATAAAAGTGGAGTCCAGCTGATCTGCCTCTCCCTGCGACTCCTTCCATCTCTGCCCTAGTCCTCTCCCCACCGGTGATGGTGCTATGCTCAGTCATGGCTGACTTTGCAACCCCATGGACTGCAGCCCACTGGGCTCTCTTGTTCATGGGATTTTCCAAGCAAGTATACTGAAATGGATTGCCATTTCCTTCTCCAGGAGATCTTCCCAACCCAGGGATCAAACCCTCAACCCCTGCATCTCCTGATTTGGCAGACGGGTTCTTTATCACTGAGCCACCCAGGAAGCTCCTTCTTCACCAGTGGGACTCCTAAAGGAGCTGTATGTGGTGTTTTTTTTTGTCTTGAAAGGTGACACAGCTGGCGAGCTACTTTGAGCCCTTAATCTTAGCTGCAGTGGGTGTCGCCTCCAAGATTCTGGACCATCAGCAGCAGATGACGGTGCTGGACCAGACCAAGACGCTCGCAGAGTCTGCCCTGCAGATGCTATATGCGGCCAAGGAAGGCGGAGGAAACCCCAAGGTACAACTCAGGATGCTGGGGACTCACTGAGGACGCTGAGAAGCCATCAGAAGTTCCTCTGTATCATGTCCCTCCAGGGGGAAGGCACCTCCGCATTTTGGATGGTGGCATATTTTTTTTTGTTGTTAGCCATTTTATTATCATTATTTTGTTATTATTTTTTGACTATGTTGGATCTTCTTGCTGCGCATGGGCTTTCTCTACTTTCGGGGAGTGAGGGCTACTTTGTTGTCGTGTGTGGGCTTTTCATTGCGGTGGCCTCTCTTGTTGCAGAGCACAGACTCTAGGCTCATGGGCTTCAGTAACTGCAGTGTGTGGGTCAGTAGTTGAGGCTCACAGGCTCTAGAGGTCAGGCATGTGTAGGCAAGAGTCCTTGGGAAAGAAAAATATACTGTGTGGTTATTACAGGAATAAAAACCATACCAGCCGGGCACCTACTTGGTGTTGACACACAGCTTACACAAAGCAAACTTCTGCTGTTTCCCAGTAAGTGTCATTTCCATTCCTGGTAGTTAAGTTCAAAGAGTAACATGGTGCCCGGTCACCTGTGGCATACGCTGCTGTTGCCTTGGGGACAGCAGTCTAATATGAAAATCTCCCTCACCAGTTTGCAAGTGGAACGTTTCTTCAGCCTGATGTGTCGCTCGGGTACTGTAAGTGGCCAGAGATGGTGGCAGTATGTTCTTTTCTCTTGGGAATGATTTTGTCCGAGTGATTGTTTGACTTATAAATCCAGCATGAACCTTGAGTTTCCTCAGGTTTCTGGAACCTGGAGAGGGTGTGGAGGCTTGCCACGACACTCGGATTTTGTTCTAACAGGTTCCTCCATTAAGTCATCTGATCTGAATGTCTTCTTCTAAGCAGACTGACTTGAGGGAACACTACTGGGAAGATTTCTGTAGGGTACTGACCTACAAGCTTCAGGGATCCATATGTATTTCTTAGTGTGTTTTGTTGTATCTCTCAGATCTTCAAATGAGTCAAGTGGTATAGCAGAGAAAACTCTAGACTGAGTCAGAATCGCAAATAGTGTTCTCAGAGCTAATAGTTATTGAGTGCTGACTCTATGTCGTTTACAACATCTTATGCCCTCATCCTATTTAATCTTCATAAACACTCTGTGACACAGGTGGTTCCCATTGTACACATGTGGAAGCTGACTTCTCTGCTGAGTTGCCTGAGATGTCTGATGAGGCACTTGTGGGGACAGGGCTGAGCCTGCACCCTATGGAAACAGAGGTGGACTCAGCATGGAGCTGGGGAGGAGGGCTGATGAGTCTCAACAAAAGGAAATTACCTGGTATATAAGGGTAGCTAGAGCCATGGAAGGAAGAGGAAACAGCATCTGCAAAGGTAGAGATAGAGATATAGAAGGATTGTGATCTCTTAGCACTTGGCCTGGGCTTCCCCAGTGGCACAGTGGTAAAGAATTCACCTGCCAGTGCAGGGGACACAAAGAGACTCGGGTTTGATCCCTGGGTCAAGGATCAAAGGAGAAGGAAATGGCAACCCATTCCAGTATTCTTGCCTGGAGAATCCCATGGACAAGAGGAGCCTGGCAGGCTACAGTTCATGCGGCACCAAGTCAGACCTAACTGAGCACATACATGCATGCTGGTGTGTATAGGACATGAAGAGTAGGGATGATGGGAGGGGAGTCTGGGTTGTATTGTGACCGGCTTCCTCCCCACACGGAGGAGCTGGGGCTTTATTGTGAGCAGCGTGGGATAACAACCCATCAATAGTCTAGAAACTCCATTCTGGAGACAGCATGGATAATGTTTTGACTTGCAGCCTCTATGTTCAGGTTTTCACTCATGCATCTGACAACTCTTAAGAGGCTAATTCTGTGGATGCTAAAAATATTGCGAGCCAGCCTCAGCCCTCAAGTTGTTTTGAGTCTTCTGGCAAAATAAGTCTAGTTACTGAAGGCTGGGCAGAGCAAGAACAAGAATGCCCTCTTGGCTGTGATGGGTTAGTGATAGGTGTCCCAGAGTCAGGCCCACCCACGTTTCTCTCTCCCTGAACTGGAAGAGCCAGGACTCACCTTCAAGACTCAGTTCTGGGTTGTCTTTTCTCCAGGGCTGTTTAAATGCCGCATCTCTACTCCTAACCTGAGGGAGTTTCGTTCTCAGAGATAACTCAAATTAGGATGCCTCTGCATGTTTACGATATTAGCACATCTGCTGGGACTGCGGGTTCTGAGGTCCGCATGGAAGTCTGTTTTTTTGCCAAGGAAACTCATGGTTGAGCATTTGTAGTCAGCGCTGTAAGCTTGATAATGACATCTTTTGATCGGAGGTGGTGGCTGGAGACCAGCGTTGGGTAGCTTTCAGTGAAAGGTCTAAAGCACCAGGTGATGAATGTGTGATGAGTGACAGCAACTCAGGACTCGATGTGGATCCTCTCACCAATAGCAATCACCCGTGCTATCTGCTGACTCCACCAGCCTGTCACAGGGAGCCTGGGACACTGCACCTTGGCTTGCAGCCCCTCTCCTAAGAGGCCACATACAGACTTAATCCCCTTGGATTAAGGGGATTGCTATTCTTTGGGCAAATATTCGCTAGGTGTTACTTGCTGTGTGTTAGGTGATGTATGTATGTATGTGTTAGGTGTCATAGTCTTTGTTTGCAGAGGATATGTGGTTAAAATGTGGTTGAATGGTTTTCAGTGGTTTTGATCTAGCAAGAAAAAAAATTAAAAAGAGGCAGGCCCAGAGCCTGGTGTTAATGAATCACATGAGTACAAGGCATTTGGTGTATGACCTCACCCTCATCCCACTGAGCCCCTTCTATACTCCTCTACCGCCAGGGCTCTGGCCCTCAGTCCCCTGCCCCCTATCCTCCTTGAAGGGACCTTTCAGCTTCTGCCTGTAACATTCCAACAAATATCCCCTGCTGTCCATCATTGGGCAGTTCTCATTATCAGGTTTTTTTTCTTCTACTGAAGTTGAGGTCTGCCCCCATAGCCTTTTCTTCCATTTTCCAAACTCCTGTGATGTCCACGCCTGCTTTCCTGGGCTTTGTAGTTGAAACATTGTAATAAGGAAGTAAGGCTCCCTTGGAATTGGACTTCATACTTGGTTCCAAAGAGGAGTGAAGTCTGATTTTTCTCCTGTGTTGTTCTGTGAGGAACAATAACAAGGAGCCCCTCCAGATTCTAAGGTAACGACCTCATTGTTGAGCCTGCGGGCCCCCCTTTCCAGATGTCCTTGGCCGGCTAAGCCTGCCTTAATTGAGAGCCTGCTGTGTCTTTCCCTGTCTGAAGGCAGCCTGCATGTGGGGTTTGGCCTCCGCAGTGTGATCAAGATGAGGTTGCCATTGGAGTTAGACAAAGCGGTCCTGGGTGAGGC
The DNA here is from genome assembly GCF_042477335.2 of Ovis canadensis. Taxonomy (NCBI): domain Eukaryota; kingdom Metazoa; phylum Chordata; class Mammalia; order Artiodactyla; family Bovidae; genus Ovis; species Ovis canadensis. Next base: position 57,758,055 of record NC_091251.1, on the reverse strand, counting down.
ATAGAGTAATTGGAGCAGGCTTCAAAGACTCTGAGCTGGCCCTTTAAGTATCTGTAAAACTTTCATATGTGGAGTGAAGGAGAATAGACCTTCTAGAGAATTCTGGGTGATTCATTTCTGGGACAGCCAAGAGCAAGGATGTATTTTTGTAGATTTTGATGCTTGGTGTGGAAAAAGTGTCCTTTATGTTTTCTAGGGAGTTTCAGAAAACTGTTTTGTGATTTACTTCTGCCACTCCCCAAATTAGCTTCTGATCCCTTACTATACCTTTATGGGAAACCAGATAACTTGGCCAGCCGCTCTCTTCTCCCTCAGAATGTGTACTTGCTTTAATATAAAGGCACAGAGTTTTTGCCACCCATAGTCACTTCAGTCTGAGTGAGAATTACAGAAACGTGCAAAAAGACTGATGCTGGGAGGGATTGGGGGCAGGAGGAGAAGGGGACAGCAGAGGATGAGATCGCTGGATGGCATCACCAACTCGATGGACATGAGTTTGAGTGAACTCCGGGAGTTGGTAAAGGACAGGGAGGCCTGGCGTGCTGCAATTCACGGGGTTGCAAAGAATCAGACACAACTGAGCGGCTGAACTGAACTGCACCTTACATTTTACCTTTTTAATCAATGAGATCATATTTATGTGAGATTCTCTCTCTGAAGAGTTACGTGTAGATGTCATTTTTCAGGCTTCCATCGAAATGAAGCAATCTGCACATTTTATGTTTTACCTTCTCAGTGCCGTGAAATCCACCATTGGCCTAAATGACCAGTTCCCCTCCATCACATCCCTCAGGGAGAGAGCTCTGCATTCTGGCACAGTTCCCGCAGGATAGCCATCCGTGATCACATATGTCATATCTCATCAGACATTGCATTTGAAGGACTCTTCTTGATTCCCGTGGCTTTTCAATTTTCATGTTCCTATGGCTCACATAGCCTCTTCTTGGAGTTCTTCTATTTCATTTAATCATTCAAAAGAGTTATCACTTCCCATCTCTCACTACCTTCTCATCTACCAAAGCAGTTTCTTGGGTCTTTTGGAAGGCTCCTTTCTCCCTAAGGTGGATCAAGGCAGCCACGGCCACTGCATGGCACCTGGGCAGTGTGGTTCTCTCACTACCTGGCATTAGGTCAGATTCCCCGGGTAAGACCACAGGCCCCTGCTAGACCGTCCTCGATTCAGACACTGGCCCTAAGCTCCAGGCTCCCTAGACCTCTCTTACTCTGACCAGCTGGCTACATTCAGGGGTTCTCACCACTCATTTGCTGAAACAACTCAACTCAGGAAATTGCTCTGCTTACAGTCACACTTTTATTATAAAGGATGCATGTGTGCACATGCTAAATCACTCCAGTCTTGTCTGACTCTTTATGACCCCATGGATTATATAGCCCTCCAGGCTCCTCTCTCCATGGGATTCACCAGGCAAGAGTACTGGAGTGAGTTGCTATGCCGTCCTCTGGAGGAGCTTCTCTACCTGGGAATTGAGCCCACATCTCTTAAGTCTCCTGCATTGGCAGGCGGGTTCTTTTACCACAAGCACCACCTGAGAAGTCCATGACAGAGGATAACCAGCCAAAAGAAGAAACCCAGAGGGTGAGATCTGAGAGGGTCTCAAATTTGCAACTCTCATATCCTCAGGATGTATCACCGTCCCGGCTTACTGCTATGCATCACCCACCAGCTTCCCGTCCAGAGCTTTTATTGGGATTTCACGATCATATGACCAACGATTCCATCATTCCCCCTCATTTCCCCAGAGGTGGTGGTCAGAGTGATACTGTGTTGCTTAAAGTCCCAGCCAGCCCTATTCTGAATCTACCTAATGGCCCCATGAGACCTTGTTGGCATAAACTACTGTGTGGCCACCATAAATAACAGACACTTGTGTGATCATTTGGGAAATACTAAGAGGTTAAAAGTTCCTAGGAACTGAGGACAAAGATCAACCAAATGTCTTAGTTTTCAGCAATGGGTGAGGTTCCAGGGCTGGGTTTCATCCAGTGGCCAGCTACCTGGAGTTGAAAGACACATGCAGTCTAGGCCCTGGGAGGCAAGGAGTGAGGCTCCAGGGGAAAAACTGGGAAACTGGTAACAAGTTCATGGTCAGGCATGGAGGCCACAGTGGCTGAGAGAGCTGGGGCCAGGCTGATGCCAGGATGTTAGGCGAGGGGGCACCCAGCCAACTTTATGGATAGCTCTTGATCCTGAGGTCTCTTGCTTTTGCCACCTGGTACCTGGTTGTTTCACTTTGTTTAAAGCACCCTTTTTAGAGGGACAGGCTGAAACCTCCCCCTTGTAGATGGTACATTCCCTCCATTAAGGTTTATTTTTTCAGGAGTGCCGTTAAGCCTGACCTGATCTAGCCGTAGGTTCATTTCCCTTTTGACTGGTGGCCTAGGCTCAGCAAATGGCCAGCTGGTCAGTGGCGATTGTCCTCTACCAGGCCTGTAAGCTCTAAGTGCTTAAGCTCCCATTCCAGATTGCAGCTGTCAGAGGGCCCTCATCCAGTCCCCACCTTCCAGAGTGCTGTCGGGATTTCAGAAGGTGCATGGCGCTCAGCGTAATGCTTAGCACAGAAGGGTCCCCTGGAAATGTCCCTTGCAAATTAGCGGCTGTCCTTGCATCGCCGCTCTTCTGTGGTTTGATGTTTATTGTTATTCCTGGTCCCCTGTCTGTCACCTAAGATGAAGCATTGTCTATCAAATGCTCAAATACCCAGCCCAGGATACAAGAACCAAGACTTTTAAACTGAACAAAAGTCACACTGGGTCCACAGGTTGGCTTTTGCGTATACAAGTACATGCTAGCCCTTGGCATCTTGCCAGCATCCTTAGGAATGTTGTTGGGTTTTCTTGGTCCAGTTAGAGGAGCTGGGGCATGTCATCATAGCCCCAGTGAGCCCAGTCTGTGGCTTGGGGGCAGGGGAGGGCCAGGTCCTGTTCTGACCACCCCCGCTACACACACACACCACATCTCTGCCCCGAACTGTGCCACCCATGCTCTTTTGAAGCCTAAAAACAAATGATTCCATTTCTCTCTTTTTTCTGTTTACCTGTTTGGCTGTGCTGGGTCTTATTGCTGCATGCGGGGTCTTTTAGTTGCTGCATACAGGATCTTTAGTGCTGCATGTGGGATCTAGTCCCTGACCAGGGATCAAACACAGGCCCCCTGCATGAGGAGTGCAAAATCTTAGCCCCTGGACCATCAGGGAAGTCCCAAGATGGCTCCATTTATTTCTAAATGAGTCTCCAGAGGAGAAATTTGCACCAATGGCCTGTGAAGGTTATGCTTATAAAAATACCTCCAAAAATAAAAATGAGTCTCTTTCAGTACCTTAAACCCACCTTCTAGAGGAAAGCAGAGCAAATGGCTTGCAAGGAGCACAGAGCCTGGCTGGAGAGATGGGGCTGAGGTTAGTTGGCGGAGAGACAGCAGAAGGGGCAGGGGTTGTGTGCCAGGCACTATACCAGACTCTTCCCATACAGGGCTCCACTCCTCTTCTCGGTGCACATGCCTTCTCACCCTTCAGCCTTTGTACAGGCTGTGCCCTCTGCCTGGAAGCCTCCTCCATTCCCCCCTTCTCCTCACCTGGTGAGAGACTGAATTCTTCCTCCAGGGCCTAGACATGTCTGAGAAGTCTTCTCTGATGCCAAGGCTGGGTTAGGAGCCCTTCTTAGGTGCTGTCCCACTCAGCTGTTGCTACAAACAAGCCACCCTGAAATGAAGTGACTTAAAAGACTGCTATTTTTGTATTATCTCTGGCAGATGTACACTGGGCCCCATGAGGCAGTCTTCACCCAGTCCCTCCTGTGGCTGTAGCCATATGGCCGCTGGCGCTTGAAGGACCTAAGGCTCAGTCACTCCCAGGTCTGGCTCCCGAGCGGAAATCACCCAGACTTTGGGGGTCTGGAACACCCCTTGCTACTTCTACATGGTCTCACCATGCAGTCTGCCAGGCATACAGCCTCAAGATAGCCAGCCTTCTCACATAGAGGCTGAAGACTTCAAAGGCATACATCCTCAGAGAGAGCCAGGTAGAAGCTATATCATTTTCCATTACCAGAAATCAGGCAGCATCACTTGTCACCCAGTTCTTTACTTTGAGGCCATTGCCTTCTGATGACTCTTTGACTCCTGTGTTTCATCTCAGGGCTGTAGGAATATAGAGGAAGGTTGATGAGCATACAACCATACCTGGAGGGCTTCTGGGAGGAGGTGGTATTGAGGTTGGCCCTTGAAAACAGGGCTAGGGTTTAGATGGAGGGGAGGAGGGAGGAGGCAAACAGAGCCAGTCCCTGCAGGCAGAGCATGAGAGGGTGGAGCTGTGAGTAAACCAGCCAGGTGGCAGCCAGAACTCTGTGCCAGGGAGATGGAATTTGTCTGCAAGGGAGGTGCCTCCCAACCCCATGGAGGGCCTGAGAAATAGAGAAGGTGGACACTGGTCTGGGGAAGAGTCAAAGGAACAAAGTAATCTTTGTTCCTCAAGGTTATTTGTCATGATTACCTTCTAAAGTAATTTCAGTAGTAATGTCAATAGTTCACGTTTATGTCCTAGCACCATTGCCTTGAAAATGTTGTTATTGTTCAGTCGCTAAGTCGTGTTCAACTTTGTGACCCCGTGGACTGTAGCCCACCAGGCTGCTCTGTCCATGGGATTCTCCAGGCAAGAGTACTGGAGTGGGTTGCCATTTCCTTCTCCAGAGGATCTTCCTGACCCAGGGATCGAACCTACATCTTGAACCTGTATTGGCAGGTGGATTCTTTACCACTGAGCCACCTGGGAAGCGCCACCTTGAGAATAACCATCCATAATTAATACATTTCACATCTCATCAGATGTTGATTTGAAAGGACTCTTCTTGGTTCCCATGACTTTTCAATGCCACAGGCTGAGCCAGTTCACGTGGCTCATGTAGCCTCTTCCTAGAACTCTTCTCTTTTATTTAATCATGCAAAGGAGTTATCACTTGCCATCTCTTATTGGCTTCCTTACTTTCTCATCTACCAAAGTAAAGATGCAGTTTCTTGGTCCTTTTCAAGGGTTCATCTTCCTCCGAGGAGCATCAGGGCAGCTTTGACCACTGTGTGGAGGCATCCAGTACCTGGTGCAATAGAATTCTGGCACCAGTTGCCCAGCGTTAGGTCAAATTTCCCGGGTCAGGGCACAGTCCCCTACTAGACTGCTCTTATTATAAATGATAAGATGCCTGCAACCATATCACCTCATTAGACCTTCACTGCATAGCATGGTTATAGTCATTACCATTTTACTTAGGAAGCCTCACCCCAGACCACTTAGCTAGTTAGCAGTGGAGACAAAATTCAGCCCCAGTACTTTCTCTGACCTCAGGACCTTAGCTCTTTGCCCCTTCATCTTGCTATCACTTGAGGTGTTCTTTAAGGAGGCTGGCACCACCATTCTTTCAGCCTTTCATTCACTCACTCGCCAGCGCCTGCTCTGGACTGCATACGTGTTGTTAAAGCTTCTCTGAGGACTGTCTAGGGGAACTCATGAGCACTCCAGCTTTGCCTGCAGAGTGTCTGTCCCTGGAGAACTTTCACCATTCATCCTCCAACCTCATGTAAATATAATGTGTGACACAGTTTCAAACCCCATGTAGCTTTCTGCAGGTTTCTCTCTCCTGTCTGTACTTATATTTCCATAATCCAGTCGTGTTTATAGAAATGGAATTCTAGTGTGTCTGGTAACTTTGAATAGAAGTGTGTTGGTTGTAAGCATATTTTTTATTTATATCATTTTTCTTTTCCTATTAAATCTGTCCATTTGTTTTTTAGGGAATCTGTGGCATTCTTTTTCTACCACCCTAAACATAGTGATAGCTCAGAGGTTAAAGCGTCTGCCTCCGATGCGGGAGACCCGGGTTCGATCCCTGGGTTGGGAAGATCCCCTGGAGAAGGAAATGGTAACCCACTCCAGTATTCTTGCCTAGAGAATCCCATGGACAGAGAAGCCTGGTAGGCTGCAGTCCACCGGGTTGCAAAGAGTTGGACACGACTGAGCGACTTCACTTACCAAAGTATACAATATCTCTTATCTAGTAAACTCTTAGGCTTCCCTGGTGGCTCAGAGGATAACGTGTCTGCCTGCAATGCAGGAGACCCGGGTTCGATCCCTGGGTTGGGAAGATCCCCTGGAGAAGGAAATGGCAACCCACTCCAGTATTCTTACCTGGAAGATCCCATGGGCAGAGGAGCCTGGCGGGCTATAGTCCACGGGGTCGCAAAGAGTCGGACACGACTGAGCAACTTCACTTTCACTTTAAACATAGTAACATAAAATTAGTCATAAGACGCTGGTTGAAATTGCAGGGGTTTTTTCCATTTTGATTCCAGAAAGAGATTTTTTTCTATTTGTCCTTCTGGTTTTTATTTATCTGGCAAAGAAATATATACAAATACAATAAAAGAAGAGGAAAAAGTAGAGAATACATTTTTGTGTTACATAGTGAGAGTATAGTTTTATATTCTGCTTTTTAAGGTTATCTGTTTTAAAAAGTGAAGCGATAAGAGATTGAGCACCATTGTGTTCTGCTTATGGAAACTGCTTACAATTATCATCTTCTTCCAACCCCTCCTTCTCAGGCACAGCACACCCATGATGCCATCACGGAGGCCGCCCAGCTCATGAAAGAGGCTGTGGACGACATCATGGTGACGCTGAATGAAGCTGCCAGTGAAGTGGGACTGGTGGGAGGTATGGTTGACGCCATCGCAGAAGCCATGAGCAAGGTGGGTCTGGGCTCCCAGACGCCCTCCTGCACTCCTTAACTCCATTTCCTCCAAGATGTCCCTTGAACTTGGTCCCAGAGGTTTTTCTCTAAGGAGCTGGCAGTCCAGGCTGACATGAAGTAATGAAGCAATTCCCAAGTGCTGGTCTTCAAATTGGTTCCTTTGGAATCCCTGGGAGCATGTTAGAGTGTACATCCCTCGACTCTATCCCAGCCCTAAACCCTTGGAATCTCTGGATACTAGGTGGATCCTAGTATTTTTTTAATTTAATTTAATCTCTGTTACTTTATTTATTTTTAACATGGATCCTAGTATTTAAAAAAATCTCCCCATGGTTCTGGCATCTAACCCGTTGCAGAGACCACGGAAATGGTAAGTGTAAAACCCTCGGAGAACAGCAGAGATGTCAGAGGTATCCTTTCTTCTTCAGTGACCCTTCAATTGAGTTGGGTCAGTAGGAAAGAATGGCTGGACAGTACCTCATGCTCTTTCCCCAAGGAATCCTTCCTTAGTCATGCCAGTAACTCATTAGAATGAACAACTCTTCATCAGCATCTAATTGCCATTTTCTGATAGCATAGCCAAGAACTGTAGACTTCATCTGTGTTTTGGAATGTCCATTGTTAATGTGAATACATTAATGTGGTTTTTCACGATAATAAGTGGTCTTTAATTGCTAATTTAGAGAAGATTGGTTGGTGTGTATCTCTGTAAAGAGATGATAGCCTGAAACTGTCATTAGGATAATTCCCATTAAACATTATACAGACATTATCAGACTGATAACATCCCAAGCTGGGCTGGGATGCTGGGATCCCTCAGAGCCCCCAAGCTTGCCTTGTCAAAGCACTCCAGTAGTTTCTGCTATGGGCTTCTCATGCTTCAGCTTTGGATAGTTTGGCAGAAAATGAATGGAATTCTCCTCTTCCTCAAGGCCCTTAGTTAAGTCTTAGTGGGCTTGTTTGATTTTTAGAAAATCAGAACAACAAAACTTTGAAATTAAGCCCTGTATCTACCAAAGATATTAAATAATGCAACTCAAGGTACAAATTAGAAAGTCAAATGATAATCTTTTCCTTCTTAGGAGGTGCTTTTCACCATCACTCTTATTATAGGGAATTCCTGGAAGAGGGAAGTCTTTTTTGATAGCCTTTGAGCCTTGCATATTGGGATAGCTCTTCAAGAAGGAAAGTGGCTTTTGCACTGTCTGATTTCAGGGGTGTTACAGCTCTGCTCTCAGCCCAGGATACACTGGATTCTTTTGGAAGTACTGGGGAATAGGCCTGGTGTTACCTGAGGGTAATAATTAGGAACTGCTAATAACATGAGCCCCCGAGGCTATGAGCAGAGGGTTTTCTCCCCCCTCAGTTCTGCAAAGTATATACAGTAAGTCCCCTATATATGAATGAACCTTCAAGTTGCAAACATGCATCTGGTTCCAGCAAGGAACCAGAACCTGTACCATCAACGTCAGGCACGAGTGAAATTGCAGCTTGCCCTCCATCTCTTACTGCTGACGATCCTTCAGCTCTACCATCTCCTACCTCCTCTCTCTCCTCCAGTAGTAACTCTAATTGCCTGTTCACTCAATGCCCGCCCTGGTATGCCAGCTGTTGTAAAGTGCTACTATATTTTTCTAGGTTCTGTACTGTAAGATTTTAAATGTTTATTTTTTGTTTGTATGTATTATTTGTGTAAAAAGTATTATAAACATAATACTGTGTACAGTGCTATATAGTTGATTGTGTTAGGTGGTTACCAAGGCTAACTTTGTTGGAGTTAAAACAAACTGGACTTACAGACACGCTCTTGGAATAGATTTCCTTCATATGTAGGGGAGCTACTACGATTGGGATTTCACTGATGCTCCTGAACTCCTATCTACCCTGACCTTACATCCCAGGTACCATATAGTGTCTCTTTCCTTTGCTAAGCCCACCCGGGCCTGCTCATCACTGAGAACTCTGTATTAAGTGATATCTCAGGTCTTTTGATCACCTAAGCAGCAACACATTATATAAATATATATTACATAAATATGTCATTTTCTGAGCTTGGATTATTTGGTTAAAACACTGACATACTATTAGAATCATTGTCTGAAGTTCCAAAAGGCAGTGAGTGACCAAAAAAATCCAAGTGTACATAAAGTTAATTCTAACTTGGGTACAATTCTTGACACTTTTAGAGCCTCTGCTCTGAAGGATCTCTTTGAGACTTTTCTGTCTATATATAAGCACCAGAAGGTTTGGGAATTAATAGGTTACCATGAAGTAATAAGCTTTCTGGGTAACCTTGGGCAAATTACTCAAGCTTTCTAAACCTTGTTTTCCTCCATTCAATCAGCTTAGTCTCAATCTTTGGGATTTTATGGTCAAGTCACTTTTCCTTGTTTGCTTTGGTGTTTGGGGGATATTTTTTTTTCCTTTTGGTCAAGGAAGGTAATTAAAAAAACAAACAAAACCCTTGGTATCTACATCAGTAATATTCCATAAAATAAAGGACATGTTAACACCAAAAAAAAAAAAATTAGAAAGGCTATAATTTCAGAATGATGGAAAGTTCTTTCAACTAAATGAATTTTAAATCCTATTTTTTAAAATAGTCACTTCTTTGTTCTTACTGCTCTCATTGTCTTCACACTGGGAAAAGGTTCATCGTGGCGGCCCATGGACACTGTGTTCTAAGCTCCTGTCTAGCTCTAACATCCTGGCATGTTTGCAGTTACATCACATCTCATATGGAGGTTCCCAGCACATGGCCTGACCCTTACGAGATGCCCAGTTAATTTATACTGAGTATGTGAGTCCACACCTCAATCCTCATTTGACCAGTGAGGCCCCCTATCTCCTGATAAAGAAACATTAAAAAAAAAAATCTATCTTGGAGTCTGCATTGTTGGTTTAGTAGAGATTACATCCAGCTTATGCAAGCTCTTTATACTAGGCTACAGTGACGCATTCATTCAACTCACATTGTAGCAGGGATCTGCTCACGATATGTAGCTCCCACTGAAGACTCCATCTAACCTTTTCCTAATTGCGCTGTGATCCCTAGTGTGTTCCCAGACTGTCTAGCAGAGAGCTGCCAGGGAGATCTTAGATAGATCATCGCCTACTGCAGATCCCACCATTTTCTTCATGATTGCAAAGTTCTTCGTTAAATAGGTCCAGCCTGATTCCCACCCCCTCCACAGCCCTCTCCCGTTCACTGCTCTCACTCTTCCTGTGTCCATTTCTGTTCACCTTGTCTCCTCGCCTAGAATATTGTTTGGCAACCAGTGGTGACAGTCGTGATGGTGGTGGTGGTGAGGATGGGTTGCCTTCCTCATAACCACCATGGACTTGATCACCATCATCATCTTCATTATCATGCTTATCCTTTCTACTCTATTCATGTAGATGGGGTGTCGTCTCAGTTGATCTTTATTACAGCCTTATGATGAGCTTTGAAATTTCCAATGAAAGACCAGAGAACCAGTTTAAATACCCAGCTTGAGGCCCATTCACAAGTCTTGGAACCAGATTTCAAATCAAGTCTTCTGAGCCAGTAAAATCTCCAGCCTTCAAGGGGCAGACCCCCGACCCACTCCTCTACCCCTTCCCCTCCACACTGATCTCTCAATTCTTGTGGCGCTAGAGTCAGATAAACAAGTTCTTCTATGTTTTCACCTCCTCTTCCCCAAGGTAGGTCAGAAGCGAGGGTTCTAGGGTATAGACATCTTTGGGCTACACTGTTCTAGGAAAGCCCTTTGTGATGGAGGGTCTGTATCCTCCCCCGGCTCTTTGTTCTCCATTCTGACTTTCCTGCATGTGTCCGACTCACACCCACCTCCCCGTGTGCTTGAGTGCTGATCCCGCTCCTTGAGACTCCTTCCCCACCTTTTGTGTATGGCAAACCCCTGACCTGGTGAGACTTTACTGGAGGACCATTCCTCCAGACAGCCCTACCAGTCTCCTCCAACAAATGGGGAGCCTCTCCTTGTCTGTGTGCCCTGAGTGACTTGTGTGCACCTCTATCACAGAAGTCCCTATCACAGAAGCTGGGGGATTCTGCTGACTCTGGACCAAAAAACTCTGCAGGCCTCTCCATTTTTTCCAAGTTACTGATTCTGAAAAACGAAGCTCACATTGAACAAGCCTCTGATGACCCATGGGCTCTTCTCTTCTCCCCTGTAGCTGGATGAAGGTACTCCTCCAGAACCGAAGGGGACGTTTGTCGACTATCAGACGACGGTGGTTAAATACTCCAAAGCTATCGCGGTAACAGCTCAGGAAATGGTAAGAGGAAAACGGGCTGCTCCGCCACTGCTGGTTGCCCTCTTACCCGCTGCACCACTGGATCTTCGGATCTGGGGTCTGTGGTGGGGACAGATCAGTTCTCTGTATTTCTAGTTCCTCCCAGGCCACAGCTTTGTCCCAGTCTGTGGTCTTTCTGGCTGCCTGTGGTCTAGAAGCCCCAGGCTACTGGACACAGGCCACAGTGGACACTCTTCTCATGAAAAAGCTCCAGATTAAAATGACTGAGAGTTGGGCATGAGGACAGGGGAGCAAAGAAAAGGGAGAAAATGAGGGAATGAGATGGAAGCTGCGAGTTACAGAGAAAGAACAAAATCCTGTTTATCTCACAGAAAACTTGAGATGTTTTTAGCGATTAAAGTTACAGTACAAGAGAAGGCATTTGGAGACAAAACTGAGATTGTCTGGTGGAATCAAATTTAAATGTTTGGACAGTGCTTATAATGAATAGTACAATATTGACAGTCTTTCAGGCAAAATGAAACACTGTGGTTATATGAAAAATTTTTTCTCCTGGCAACAGAAAGGCATGTAACTTTTGGAGGTGGCTTTTTTGTTTTGTTTTTTTCTGAAATGTAATGTATTCAGAATTGTATTACATGGATATTTAGCTGAAAATGGCATTGAGATCCAGTGAATACTATCTTGATAGGTTAAAAAGTTGTACAAGGAAAGAAAAGTATTGTCCTCAAAGCATTAATATGAGGACCTAGTAAGAAAGTTCTTAACTTCTGAAGGCTCAGATGTCACAGGATAAAATTAAGAGATGGCCTCTTAGATGCTGCCACCTAAGCCTGAGTTGCAGGGACCAGACTAGGCCACCGCATGGTCCCTGCCCCACCAAGCCAGGCGCCTCTCTAGATGGTTTTGTCATGTAGTCAAGTGTCCACTAGAGGTTGAGCTTGGACTACAGAGGCTCCCCTGGCGGCAGCTGTTCATTCTTAGAAACTCTGCGGTTGTGCCAGGCTCGATGTTGTTGAAAAGGACTTGGACTGCAGAGGAAGGAACAGTGCCCGTCTCGGCGACGGGGAGAAGGCTGGAGTTGGCCCTGAGCTGGCCATGCTCAGGAGTGCTTAGGGGCACCATGGCTCAAATCCGGCAGCCCAGCAGCGCTGACTCCTCTGAGCAGGGAGCTCAGCGCAGAAGCGGTGAAAATATCTTCAGTGGCCTCAGGAGTTTCTGGAAGAAAGTTTCTCAGCCCACCCGTCTTGACCTTCAGTGTCCACACACCTAAGGAGCCCAGTATTGCTGCTCCTGGGTGGGCTGGCTGGAGCCTTGAGGGGTGAAGAGCCCTGGGGGGTGAGAGCCCCCCAACACTGACAGTCCCCAGGGTCATTGTGCTCCTCATGGCAGGGTCACGTGGAGCAGCTCTGGGCACAGCCTTGTTCTCTGGGCACGCAGTGTGTATTTCTGCAACCCCACACCGCCACCCGAAAGCCTGTGACATTTCCTGGTAAACATGCCTTAGATGGGCCCACGTTCCTGTCCAGCTTGAGTGGTTGTATAGTCATTTAACAGATTTTTTTTTTCAAGTCCTTTAAAATCAAGGACTTCAAATGCCACAAAGAGTGAGGGAGTATTGTCACCCAGAGTGAGAAAACAGGGGGGATGGAGGGAGGAGGCCTTGGATCCCACAGGGACATGGACACCTGTGTCGGTGGCACTTTGCAACTGCCCTTGTGAGACCTCAGAGGCATTTTTGTCAGAGGCGAAAAAAAAAAAACTAGAAGCAAGCACGTTAGCTCGGTAGAGTACACTGAGGTGAGTTTTTCTGTGAAGCGGAAGAAAACTATAGAATATCTTCAGAGTAAAAAAGGCAGACCTTGACCATTTAGGCTACAGTAGTCTCCTCATTGAATTTATGACTGAAACATCATTATTCTTCAGAACAGTGTTATTACAAAGCTGTATTCTGTGAGTTCCTTCCACCAAAACGTTAGACTTACCCATCACCGCAGGCACGATTTCCTGATGATCCTGTCCTCATGCCCTCTCTTGGTGGCATGGCACCTGCTCCTGGGTCCGCAGAGACCAGACCAGCCTGGGAGAGCATACGACCGGGGGTGCGCCCTGCCCAGGGCTGGGCTCCCTTGTGGTTTCTCGGGGGAGCTCCCCTGGCGACCCCACAGGGCAGGGCTGGTGGAGGCTACCGCTCTTGCCTCCCAGAGAGTGGACCCCTTGGCCCGGCCTCCACACTGCACAGCCTGCACCCGAGCATGTCGCCTTGACCCAGCCAGGACCCGCTGGCCTGTCGTGTGGGCTGCAGCATGGGCTTTGCTTGAACTGGGCTCTCCAGCGTCCGGCCCCCACACGCGAGCCACAAGCTTAAAAGTGAATGAGACCCTTTGGCTCCCAGTGGTATTAACACGTGGTTCTCATGCTTCTCTCTGTGTGTCTGTGTGTGTTTGTGTCTTGCTTGTTTTCTTTTTCCAGATGACTAAGTCGGTTACTAACCCGGAGGAGCTGGGAGGACTGGCTTCACAAATGACCAGTGACTATGGGCAACTGGCTCTCCAGGGCCAGCTGGCAGCAGCCACGGCGGAACCAGAGGAGGTCTGCCACCTTAAGTCCCTGTGTTTAGACGCAATCCCACACTAGTGCCCGCTCCCCTGGCCGGGCGATGGTGGGGGTGGGAGGGGCGGGCGGTCTCCATAGCTCAGCTCCACTCCAGAACACTGCACCCCGATAGTTCCCTCTCCTCTGCTGCCAACCCCGCAGGTTCACACCCAGTAGCCCCGCCTGTGTTCCAGGCTCGCTGGGCTTCCTCAGGCTGCTGGGCGTAGAGCTGGAGCCATCTGGGGAGGGGTCTTCCAGACAGAAGGACTCTGTTGACAGTTTTCTGCCACGTCTCCTGTCCCCCAGCCCATCCCAAGAGCAGGGCGCACATGGCCATTCTCCTCATACTTCCTGTGCTTGCTTAGCAACCCACTTGATTATTTGTGTATTTTCCAAAGGCTCACAGAAGTATTAGACAAGCCAAGTATGGGATCTACCTGCCCCTCCCTTGAGAAAAACCTGTGTAGCCAGCCTGCTTTTGTGAAACAAAGTCTTGCCCAAATGTTGGTAACTTTTGAAGAATTGGTCTGGATCCCTGTCCTTGGATCCCTGTGGACTTCTTGTCCTTCCCTCCCTGTCTTCCCCAAGCCACTTTCCTTAATAGCCAACACAGACTCACCTTGGAACACGTACACCTGTAGGAGGCTTAAAGAGGCAAAAGATTGACTCCAGAGGCCACTCTCTGAGAGGTCCCATATCTCATACCTCTGAGAAATCAAATGGTCCATTGACCAGCACACAGGGTGGGTGGAACTCTGGGGCCCCTGATTACACCCGAATCAGTGCTAAACACATGGAAGGGGCCTGACCCAGTGCACGGCCCCCTAGAGAAAGACAGTCCAGCTTGCAGTAAAGAATAGTGGAGTGAATTTCAGGGACCAGGGACAACAAGGTAACGATATCCATGGGATTCTGAGATGTACCAGGCTGTCAAGGCAGAAGGTTGTGGCTGGTCTTCCCTTCTCCTTTCGATGACAGACAGTGTCCCCAAGTTACTGTTTCTCCGGGGAGTCAGGTCTAAGCATGTCTTCACCAAGACTCCCAGTGACACTACCAAAGTGAAGAACCAGAACCAAATCACTTTCTAACGTGTGTTGTAACAATGCATGTAAATGGAAGTATCACATATATATGTACTTGCATACATATATATCCAGCATGGGATGACTTTAGTGTCTAACAGTGCCTGCGTTTTGAGATTTTAGGATGATTGATTGAGTTTTTAGACTGCAGCATGAATAATTCTATTTGCCATGAGTCTGTCAAGTCACTATCAGGAAAGAAAAATGGTCAGAGACCCACATAAGATTCTGTTGATTTCTTTACACAGGCCCATCATTTAAAAAACAAAAAACAGACCCCCCCCCTTTAATAAGAGCAACTGGACTCATAATTCATTTGATTAACATGCAATTTTGAATTTCATAAACAAGCATAAGGGAACTTCTGTTACAGTAAGGGAAAGCTTGGTTGGACAAAACGAAGAAGTGTTTGGCTTTTCGAGAGGATTGAAAACTAAAAGAGACTATGATTGTGGGGGGAGGTTTGGTTTGGATCTCTTGTCTCTAGGAATCTTTACAGATGGAATTTCCATGATTTTTCTTTGGTTAGTTTCAGTTCAGTTCAGTTCAGTCACTCAGTCGTGTCCGACACTTTGCGACCCCATGAATTGCAGCACTCCAGGCCTCCCTGTCCGTCACCAACTCCCGGAGTTTCAGTGCTAGCCTAAACAGCATTGCTGAGTGAAGACCTCGTGATCTATAGAACGTATTCATATCTGAGTTCTTATGAGCTAGCAATCCCACCCTGTGTATGAAGCAAACAGTTTTCTAATTGCAGCCCAGACCACTGAAACAAAATAGGCCAGGAAAAAAATTGCATTGCTAAAAGCAAAGCAGCAAGTTCCTTTACATCCTGGCCCTGCCTTTGCGGCAGCTGACATTTCCATTAAGGTTTCCCCTGTTCACCGTTACATCTTGAGATGTGTTTTACATTCCAGACACACGAGCAGTGTGACCTGGAGCGCAGAGGGGCAGAGAGAATATAAAATTACTGGTGGCTTGCTAAAGGAAAATTCTTTGTGTGCATTTGCCAGACAGATATTTGGGGGAAAACTGAGAAGGCTAGGAGATCCCTGAAGCAATGTAGTTTTTTTCCCCAAGACTGTGGAATTATGTGTATACCCAAGAGAGCCCCACATCACAGCATGTGAAAATATTTATATCCAGGGCAAGTAAGAAGCTGGCCCCTTCACTGCGGGCCTGCAGTCTGCTCTGCCGAGTCAGCATTTCGGGCTTTTCCAGAATGTGACAATGACAGGAAAAGTCCTGGCTCTGCCCTCTGAACATCAAGCCGGAGCTTTGTATCTGCTAGTTTTTCCATGGGAAATTCAAAACTTTTGCTAACATCACTGCAATAACTTCTCCAGAAAAGTTAAAACCCTCTGGCAGCTTGGCATTTTATGATGTACTTCCTCTTTTTAAAGGGACTTCCCTTTAAAAAGCTCAGATGTTAAAGAATCTGCTGCAATGCAGGAGACCCAGGGGAAGATTCTCTGGAGAAGGGAATGGCAATCCAGTATTCTTGCCTGGAGAATCCCATGGACAGAGGAGCCTGGCGGGCTGCAGTCCATGAGGTTGCAAAGAGGCACAACTGAGCAACTAACACTACACTGCTACTACACTTCCTCATTTTAAAAAAGAAGGAAAAAGATATATCCCATGAGCCACTGGCTTCTAAATGTAAATACTGGGGGAAAGGTTTTGTGATGATGGTGCCGTGTCTGAGAGCACGTTGCTGTAACCACTCATAACACTGGGTGTCTTAAAAGCTGGCAGGAACATTTGTCAAGAGCCCGTGGTGAGAACCACAGCCCTCTCCCCCAGATGGGATGGGCATCCACTCTAGACGTCCCTAAAACTTTCCACTCCGAGGCACACTTTTTGTAGGTGGGAAAGCAGTGCCCTGCACACGCTGGTTTTCCCTGCCATGTTTTCTGTCTCAGGAGAAACTGTAGTTTGTCAGATAACATCCATTACTGCCTTTCCAACTTCCACAAGCTCTCCCAGGCAAATTATACTTGACCTGGTTTCCGATGTAATTGATCTTGAAGCCTGAGAAAAATCTGTACGTTCTGTTTAGTTTGAGGCAGTAAAAGATGATGGATCAGTGTTTCTTAGGCTCCCTCCAATTGAAATGAGAGCCAGAACTTCATGAAAGCCAGGCTTCTAATTTCCCGCAAGGCACAAAACCAGGAGACAATCTTCTCCATTTTACTTTTATTTGGGCAGGATGGGGAATTGAGGGTTTTTCTTGAGGTTTAAGTATTGCTTGACTCAAGTTGCCAATTTCAAACTCCAAGTTTTATGTCTTAGAGCAACATTCCTTTATAATAAACACTGGCGGTGAGTTGGATCACTGTGGGGGTGGAAGGTGGAAGGGGTTAGTGCTGTTTGCTGAGAAGTTTAGTGTTGCTTTGAGAAGCTTAGCATTTGTAAAGCCCTTATCTGCAACAGCCTTTCAAAATGTGTTCCCTTCTAGGATGTTCCTCCAGTAGTACAAAACATCCCATGAAATTGCAGTACCATTGAGTGTGTTGATTCTGGTGTCCTTCACTAACCCATGCGCCCATGGAGACAGATAGGAATATGCAAACCATTTATCCAATCCATAAGGCACAGATCCTGTGATGGGCTCTGGCCCATCTTCCCTGAACTGCAGTGTGTAAGGCGAGAATCATTTGCCCTTCCCATTTCATAGATAAGCAAACCAAGGAGACTCAAGGAACACTGAGAAATGCCCAGGACCACACAGCTGCAACAGTTCGTGTTAAAGCCACCCTCCTTTTAAAATTTGACTTACTTATGACTGCACTGGGTCTTCATTGCTACACTCGGGCTTTCTCTAATTGCAGTGAGAGGCCGCTCTGTAGGTGCAATGAGCAGCCTTCTCATTTCTCTGCCTTCTCTTGTTGAAAATAAGGGCTCCAGGTGCACGGGCTTAGTTGCCCAGCAACATGTGAAATCTTCCCGGAGCAGGGATCGAACCCGTGTCCTCGACATTGGCAGGGGGATTCTTAACCACTGAACCACCAGGGAAGTCCGAAGCCCCGTTTTTAAATAACTTTTTGGACTAAGTGAATGTTTCAAGTATAATAAGAAGGTAACAAGTTACTGTGTAGATAGAAAAGTCAGGATTCGAACCCAGGTTTATTGGGAATCACAGTTTGTGCTCTTTGCCCTGCACCAGGCTATAGAAGATAGTCATGTGATCTAGCACAGACCCAAACTCCAGGACCAAGCCCAGGGTTGACTAAGGACTCCAAAGCTTTTCTGTTGTTGAATTCATTTGGTCTCATCCCTTTGCTTTCTGGTGCTGGACTTCCTTGGGCTTCCTAACTGAAATTTCCCACTGGTGACCACTGCCAGCTCCATAGATGTATTTAGAGGATTGCTTGCTACAAACATGATGTCATCTCCAGGAAGCAGGCTGAACACCAGGACTTTGGGGGTGTTTTTATAGCACCGCCTTCCGAGGGGGCTAAGAGAACATGAGTGGGTCGTGGTGGCGGAGGTTGAGGGGGTGTCTTTCCACCATTTATCATGTCGGCCCATAGATTTCAGGTTTGGAATGGCTCAGGAGTGGGTGCCGCCTCCTTCCCACCCCTACGTGACTGGGGAGTGATTTCAGTGGCCTGTGGTTGTCCCAGGGCCCTGTCATTCTGCAAACAGAAAGCCCAGGCTTGGCTCTGTGCAGGGAGCAGGAGGGGTGCCTGGAGAAGGCTCTTCTGGAAACCAGGTCTTTTCTGGCACGGTAGCCTCATACCACATTCTCTAGAAACCCCACGCAGCTGGTGCTCTGGAATTCTGCACATGTTTGACTTGAGTTTCCCTTTTTAAACATAACACTGCCCCCCCTACCCCGCGCCCCGCCCTCCCACCGCCCCGGGCCTTGCCCTGGGGCATGGGTGGTTTTGTGCTGGCTTCTGACCGGCATGGCGTCTGCTCTGTCTGGGGTGGTCAGGTATCTGTAAGAAAATGCTCCCCTTTTGCTTTATGCACAGGCCAGTATCCTCCACACCATGCAACCAGGGCAAAATATAAAAAAGTCGGTGGCCAAGGCCTTTATAATCCCACCTTTGGATCACTTAGCCTCAACTGTTGACTATTTAGGCCAAGAATATAAATTTTAACTCCAAAGAAAGAGTATAGTAATAACAAGTTCTTTAAGTTTTAGATGTTGAGTTTCCATGAAAGATTTTGTTGGGGAGTGGGAAAGAGTTCTGCTAAGTGGAAAAAAAAAATCAAATTAGAAAAACAGTGATCTAATGAACAGTGCACCATGCTTGGGATGAAAGACTTAGATTGTCATTTGGCTTTGTGAGGGATTGGCTGTGTGATCTTGGGCTAATCACAGCACTTCTCTGGGCCTCAGTCTCCTCATTTGTAAAATGGGAAGACTGAACTCATAAGGTCTTTTTTTATTGTGAAAGTCTGTGATTGTTTCTTTCTCCATCCCCCTACTTGACTTCCCTGTTAGTATCTTGCCCTTGAAGACCTGTGCTCATCCTTGACAGCAGAGCTCTTACCTTTGGGTTCACTCTCTTCTCTTTTTAATTGTAAACTGTATTTATTCATTTATTTTTGGCTGTGCTGGGTCTTCTTTGCTACACACAGGCTTTCTCTTGTTGCAGAGCATGGGCTGTAGGGCTCAGCAGTTGTGGCGCACAGGTTTAGTTGCTCCTTGGCGTGTGGAATCTTCCTGGACCAAGGATTGAATCTGTGTCTCCTGCATTGGCAGGCAGATTTTTAGCCACTGGGCCACCAGGGAAGTCCCTTGCTCTGACTCTTGGGAACTTAGGGTTACACCATATGGGTCTGAAAAGCCTCTAGAGCCAGCCTGAGAATAGTCTTTACTGGGGCATCCCCCTGCTTCAGCTTGATCTTATGTTTAAACCAGCAGACGTGCCCAGCAAACAGATGCACTTCAATGGCATTGCCACTGTGTGGGCTGAATTCAAGCCTCTCGTTCTCAGTGGTGACCCTGATGCTGCTCTAGTCCAGATGTGTTTTCAGAGCTGTCTGATTGCACGATCCTGGCCTGATGCTCGTGTCTCATTCCATGTAGACACGGTCAGCAAGAAGCCCTGCCTAATTACAGAGCTTTTGTAGCACCTGCTCATGTGTGATTAGAAGACACCCCAAAGAGCAGAAGCTCACTTCCTAGGCAGGAGAATGCATTACAAATGGATTTAAACATCCTTTGGGCCTCCGAGGGTTAAGGGAATAACATTTTCCCCTGAAAGCATTATGTCTCTCTATAACAGAGTGAGCAGTTGCAGCCTCCTCACTGCCCAGAATCGCCCTTTCTTAAACTCTGACACATGGGATGATGTTGGAAGACTGCATCCAGGTAGCTCAAATTCCCAGGTGTGTGAGTTCCCAGGTTTTACTCATAAAACCTGGACTCTCTGAGTAACTCTTCTTGAGAGATGCTGGAAGGATAAGCACCCAGCTTCTAATTATTGTGGATTTTTTTAAAATAACTCATAGCTTAGAGGTATTTTGTTCTGTGTTCCTTTGCTTACCTGGGCTGTATTGATCAGACCGAAGTGGGAATTGTTGTGAAACGAAGCCAGAAGAATGCGAGCTTTGGGAGACTGTTTGCTGTTGTTCAGTCGCTAAGTTTTGTGCAACTCTTGGATCCCATGGACTGTAGCACACCAGGCTCCTCTGTCCTCCTCTATCTCCCAAAGTTTGTTCAGATTCATGTCCACTGAGTCAGTGATGCTATCTAACCATCTCATCCTCTGTCACTCCCTTCTCCTTTGCCTTCAATCTTTCCCAGTATCAGGGTCTTGTCCAGTGAGTTGGCTCTTTGCATCAGGTGGCCAAAGTATTGGAGGTTCAGTTTCAGCATCAGTCCTTCCAGTGAATATTCAGGGTTGATTTTTAAGATTGACTGGTTTGATCTCCCTGCTGTCCAAGGGAGTCTCAAGAGTCTTCTCCAGCCCTGCATTTCAAAAGCATCAATCCTTTGGCACTAAGCCTTCTTTAGGGCCCAGCTCTCCCATCCGTACATGACTACTAGAAAAACCATAGTTGGGAAATGGAGGTGGAATTTATTACACCACAAAGAGACAGCTGGCACCTTATCCATAGTGGAGCTTATTTGGCTTTTTTTAAGCAAATTACCATTTCTGATCACACAACGTAGGGGTCATAAAAAGCATGCATGCCTGCTGGGCCAGCAGCTCTAAAAGTGTGACTTTTTACGGAAACCTCAACCTGGCTTGCTGGAAAGGAAGCCTGGGCCCAGCACGGCTGCTCTCGCTCCGTGGTACAGCTGAGGAAAAAAGGCGTTCTGGTTGGTAAACACAGCAATTTTGTAAGAATCTGAACCCTTTAAAATATGCTTTATACTAAAGCTGTATATTCTGAACTTCTAATTACCCTCTCCAGGCTTTTGTGAGGAATCAATGAAATTAAATGCCTTGCCTACTTCAAAGAGGCCCTGACACACAGGAAGGGCTCAATAAACACGGGTTGAATGAATAATCCCACAGAGTTCATCTAATTAACATTCTTACCTAGTGGCTCAGGATACAGATAAGCAATGCAGCAGAAAAGGTAACAAATATTACCAAGCTTGCTTACTGGGGACTGTGGGCATTTTACAGTCTCTAAAAAGGGAAGCAAACCCAACCAAATTCCATAGTTCACCAAACACAGCCTCCTAACAGCAGTGGAATTTTCCTAGCCAGGCTCCCCTAGGACATAGGAGAAATTTTCCACGGAGGGAAGACCTCGACGGCAGGGCCATCATACTTTGCCTCCCCACCCCGGACTTGCCTCCACAGATCGGCTTCCAGATTCGCACTCGGGTACAGGACCTGGGCCACGGCTGCATCTTCCTGGTGCAGAAGGCGGGGGCCCTCCAGGTGTGCCCCACGGACAGCTACACCAAGAGGGAGCTGATCGAGTGTGCCCGCGCTGTCACAGAGAAGGTAAGGAGCAGCCCTCAGGCCAGGCAGGCACAATGACACCCAGCTGTGCCCAGGCACAGACCAGGCAACCAAGCCCAAAACCAGCCGGCCCGGTCAGGTCCAGATGTCTTCCCTCCCACCCAGGGTCTCCCCAGGGCAGCTGGGGGTGATCCGTCGTCCTGAGAAGCTGAGGGACTGTCCCACCGAGGTCAGGGCCCTGGTGGTCACCTTGATGGGCTCACCTGTGGACAGACTGGTCAGACGACGTCCAAGTCACAGCCAGCGCCAGGACCTCTCCTGAAGCCCCTGGGGACATTGTTGCCCCCACCCTCCCTTTTCAAGGAGGCTCCCAAGTGCTGAGACTAGGTAAGAAGGATCCACATCTCCTCTTGTGTAACCTGTTTATTTCCAGAGGAGACAGTGCAGTGAGGAGGGTTAAGCCCCCCAAGGTCACATGGTGGGGAAGGGGGACAGGAGCCACAGGACATTTCCTGACTCTGGGCAGCTGTTTGTAGAGACAGACTCTCATAGCAGAGAGCATAGGGCTCAGCTAAGCTCCTTGCCCCTGCCACACCTCAATTTCCTTGTCAGTCAAGGGAGGATGAAGAAGTAGACTATCTGGCCCAGGGGTTGTGCAGGTTATATACAGAGATCAGTGTCAAAGAGCTTGGCACCATGCCAGGCACACCGTTCAAGGTTTGATTGATTTCAACCACTGTTCCTCAACTCTGTTCTCCAACACCCCTTCTTCTAGAAGGTTTTCCCTGGTTCACAGCACCCCGTTCTGAATGCCCCTCCCTCCTGGACCCTCCTGCAGTTTGCTGATGGTTTTGCTTGGCTAGTTTCTTGGAGTTATTTTTCAGGGCCGCTGCTGTACAGGCTGCGTGGGGTGCCAGCAGCATCACCCGTGCTTAGCGGGTGTTGCCCTCTCCTTCGCTTGGGTTGCAGGACAGAGAGCTCCGCATTGTTGAGACGCTTGGCAGCAGGACTTGAGGGGTGCACAGGGGACCCTCCCCTGGAAGCTGCCGGGACAGAGGCTCCTCTGTCCGTGGTCTCTCACCATGGTCAGGCATCGGTCTCCCGCAGCCCACAGGACTATCCAGGCTTCCCCAGGACAAGGAAATAAATCTCTCAGCTCGAGGAAGGCATTTTCCCTCCTTTGAAAGCCCTTCCTGTTGTTGAAGTTACTCCTGCCAAGTTCCCCTGTAGGAGACTTTGGAATAGGAGCATGAAGGAGGGAAGGAGGGGGTCCAAGTTGCGAGGTGCCAGTGAGCATGGCCTTGCAGCCTGATCTTCCTGAGCTGGCCTCCCTCCATCTTTCTGCTTCTCCAAGCAGAGTACCCCTGACTCAGGATGCCAGGAGAGGAATGAGAGGCAGGGAGTTGGCTTGTTCAGAGTATCTAGACTTACGGGTAGATTCCTGCTGCATCTCCCTGCCCTCCCATCTCCACCTAGCATCATCCTTACCTGCCTAGGTATGTCTGTGATCATCCCCAGCCAGGAGGACAGACCCATAAGAGGAAGACAGCAGGTGGGTGGAGAAGGAAGAAGGGGGCTGGTGTGGCAGGAACATGGGGGGAGGCCTGGGAGATAGGAGGTGGTTGTGAAGGGAGCTCAGCTCCTCTACCGTGGCAGAGGAGCCATCCCCAGGGCTGGGGCAGACACAGCTTGCCTTGTGGGGGAGATGTCTCTAGAAGCATAAGGGTGTGCTGGTGGTAGGTGGTGGCGCAGGGCGGTGGTGGAGTGGAGAGGTTAAAGGAAGGCATCCTCTTTGGGCTCCAGCCCCTCTGGGGTCCACTCGAGAATTTCTAGTCAAGAGGCAGCCAAGGGAAGGAGTGACAAGTGTCAGCCGAGAGCTTGTTGTGTTGTTCAGTTGCCCAGTTGTGTCTGACCCTTTGTGACCCCATGGACTACAGCACACCAGGCCTCTCTGTCCCTCACCATCTCCCGAAGTTTGCCCAAGTTCATGTCCATTGCATCAGTGATGCCATCCAGCCATCTTATCCTCTGACGCCCCCTTCTCCTTCTGCCCACAATCTTTCCCATTCCAATGAGTCGGCTGTTCGCATCAAATGACCAAAATACTGGAGCTTCAGCATCAGTCCCTCCAATAAGTATTCAGGGTTGATTTCCCTTAAGATTGACTGGTTTGATCTCCTTACAGTCCAGTGGACTGTCAGGAGTCTTCTCCAGCACCATCTAGTAAACCCTTATTACATGCCAAGTACTTTATATGCATCTTCCCCCACTTATTCCTCCCATTGGCCTTGACTGGTAAGAAGTAATAGCCCCCTTTTCCAGATGAGGAAACTGAGACTTAGAGAGGTGAAACCCTGCCCAAGGTGGTGCCACCAGCAATGGCAGTGCTGAGTCAGGCAGGCTGCTGGATCCAAACTGCTGGCAACCCCAAGCCATACTGACTCCCAGAGAGAAAATTCACTGTTCTGTTTGGTTTTGTTTTTTACTTTCCCCCTAGATTTATTGAGATTTATATAGTTGACAAATAACACTGTATGTTACTCATACTTCATTATAAATGCAAAAAGTGCCTGTGCCTGTGTATTTTTTCCTTGTGATGAGAACTCTTGGGACTTCAGCATCTTTTATAAAGATCGCAGAGCAGTGTCAGCTATAGCCATCATTAGTGCATTGCAGCCCTAGGATTTACCTTAGAACTGGAAGTTTGTGCCTTTGACCAATTTCCTTCAGTCTCACCATCACCAAACTCTACCCCACCCCCTTACCATAACTACAAATCCGATCTCTCTTTCTGTACATTTGATTGAATTTTTTTGTTTTGTCTTCATTTTTATTCAGTGTATTTAAACTGAAAACGAAAAGTTTCTTCTCTTTTTCCCATTTCTCCTCCTCCTCACCCCCCGCCACTGGCAATCACCGATCTGTACCTTTGGGCTCGGTGTTTGTCTTTGTCTTTGTTTTCAGAGTCCGCATAAAAGGGAGGATATGTGGCATTTGTCCTTCTTTGATTTATTTCTCTTAGTATAATGTCTTTGATGTCCATTCATGTTGTTGAAAATGGCAAGATTTCATTCTTATGGCTGAATAATTTTCCATTGCATGTATGTACCACATTTCCTTTATCTAATTTCCTTTGATGGGTGCTTAGATTTTTTCTATGTCTTGACTATGACAAATAGTTTTCCAATGAACATGAAGGTGCATATGTCTTTTTGAGTTAGTGTTTTCATTTTCTTCAAATACATAGCCAGAAGTGAAATTGCTGGGTCATATGATAGTTCTATGCTTATATTTTGAAAATCTCCTTAAAATTTTTCATATAGGGCTGTACCAATTTTTATTTCCAGCAAAAGTTGTATAAGGATTCCGTTTCTTCTACATCTTCGCCTATGCTTGTTGCTTCATTTTGATAATAAACTTTCTGACAGAGGTGAGGTGATAGATATTTCATTGTGGTTTGGATTTGCATTTCCCTGATAATTATGTGGAGCATCTTTGCATGTGCCTGTTGGCCATCTGTGTATCTTTTTCAGAAAAAATGTCCATTTAGATAGTCTGCCCATTTTTAAAATGATGACTTTTTGGCTATTGGGTTGTATAAGTTTGAGTTCTATTTATGTTTATCAAATATATGAATTGAAAATATTTTCTCCATTTCAGTAGACTGCCTTTTTATTTTGTTGGTGTTTTTCTTTACTGTGCAGAAGCTTTTTGGTTTTATATATACGTATATATTCATATATATGTATATCAGTATGTAAACAAGTTCCGCTTGTTTATTTTTGCTTTGTTGCTTGTGCTTTTAATGTCAGATCCATTGCCAAGACCTCTGTCAAGGAAGTGACCAGCTATATTTTCATTAGGAGCTTTATGGTTTCAGGTCTTATATTCAAGTCTTGCATTTAACCCAGTTTGAGTCAATTTTTGTGTATGGTGAATCATAGTGATCCAGTTTAATTTTTTTGCATTTGGCTGTTCAGTTTTTTCAGCACCATTCAATGAATACACTGTTCTTCCCCCATTGTATAGTCTTGGCTCCGTTTTCATAAATTAATTGATCAGATATGAATGGGTTCATTTCTGAGCTCTCTAATTCCATCTACACATCTGTTTTTATGCCTTTACCGTACTGTTTTGATTACTGTTGCTTTGTGATTTAGTTTGAAATCAAAAAGCACAATGCTCCCAGTGTTGTTCTTTCTCAAGATTGCTTTAGCTATTTGGATCTTTTATGGTTCCATACAAATTTTAGGACTGTTCATTTTCTCTGAAAAATGCCATTTTAATTTTGGCAAGAATTGTGTTGAATTGTATATTGGTTTTGATAGTATGCATATTTTAATAATATTCTTCTAATCCATGAGCACAAAATGTCTTTTCATTTATTTGTACTTTTTTCAATTTCTTTGACTTCTTATAGTTTTCAGTATACGAGTCTTTCTCCTCGTTGGTTAAATTTATTCCTAAGTATTCTTTTCTTTTTGATGCAGTTATAAATGGGATTGATTTCCTAATTTCTCTTTCTGATAGTTCATTATTAGTATATAGACACACAATAGGTTTTTGTTTATTGATTTTGTATCCTGCAAGTTTGCTGAATTAATTTATTAGTTCTAAAAGTTTGGTGTTTTTTTTATGGAATCATCAGGGTTTTTTATATAGAATATCATGTCATCTGCAAATAGGGACAGTTTTACTCTTGCTTTCCAATTTGAATGCCTTTTTTTTTTTTTTTCTTGTCTTACTGCTCTGGCTAGGACTTCTACTATTGTATCGAATTAACCTGGTGAGGGTGGCCATCCTTGTCTTGTTCCTGATCTTAGAAGAAAAGCATTTAGCTTTTCACCTTTGAATAGAATGTTAACTATCAGCTTGTTGTATGTGGTCTTTATTACATTGAGATGTGTTCTCTCTATATGCACTTTGTTGAGAGTTTTTATCATAAATGGCTGTTGAATTTTGTCAGATGCTTTATCTGCATTTATTGAGGTGACTTATTTAATTTTTTACTCTTTGTTTTGTAAATGTGGTATATCACATTGATATCTGGATGTTGAACCAGTCTTGCAACCCTGGAATAATTCCCACTTGATCATGGTGTCTGATACTTTTATTGTTTCATTGAATTTGGTTTCTTAATATTTTGTGGAGGATTTTTGCTCTGTGTTCATCAAGGATGTTAGCCCGTAATTGTCTTTTTTTGTGGCATCTTTGCCTGGTTTTGGTGTCAGAGTGATGCTGGCCTCGTAAAGTGAGTTTGGAAGAGTTTCCTCCTCTTCTATTTTTTTTGTTCTTTGTGTTCTTTTTTGTTTTTTAGTTTGAAAACTTTGGGGTAATATTTTCTCCATCTTCCACGCCCGCTGACGTGCCCTCTCTGCCCTCAGGTATCCTTGGTGCTGTCAGCTCTCCAGGCTGGGAACAAGGGAACCCAGGCATGTATCACAGCTGCCACTGCCGTATCCGGGATCATCGCCGACCTGGACACCACCATCATGTTTGCGACTGCAGGGACCCTGAATGCAGAGAACAACGAGACATTCGCAGACCACAGGTATGGGAGTGACAGCCATCCTGGGGGCTCCTGGACAGGGAGAAGTTCAGTGTGGCCTGATGGACTTTGGAGATGCTGCCCAACATCCAGAAATACGGTTATGCATTTTTATTTTGAAAGGATGTTCAAAATGGACATGGGGGAAATGGACCACGTAATCCAAATAAGTGCCTTTTCTCAACTACAAACAGAATTGTGTTCCAGTTTCGCCTTTCACAGGCTACATCCAGTCTGTTCCAACTTTTTCATCTTTTTTTTTTTTTATTTCTAAGCTAAAAAGCTATGCCCTTGATTTTTTCACTAACCCTAGTGGGACTGGGAGTGGCCCAGCCAGGTGTTTAGCTCCTACCTAAATGGAGAGTGAAGCTCCAAGCCTGCTGTCTCTCCCAAGCTGGCTCTTCAGACTCTGCTTCGGAGGCTGGGGCTAGTGTCTCCGTTTGCTGCTGGATACATCCCCCCATGTCCTTGCCACACGTCCAGCACCTTTCTTCCTCTCTCCGTAGCCCCAGGACTGGGCAGGGGAGGTGATTCCCAGTGCCCTGTCACTCCTTCCAAAACTCAGCCCCCTGGGCTCTGACGTCCAGGTCCCCTTGCCCATGTGTCCTCATAGCCCCCTGTCACTATGAAGTATTTTCAGGGATACTGGGAACCACAGGGAGGAAGCTACAGGGCTGGGAAAGGGGACCAAACTGATAGCCCTGAATCTGTAATTGAAGTTTTATGATTAATTGACTGGGAATTCTGAGTTGACTTTCCTCTCCTCTATCCTAATTCTCTTACATGGGAGATGAGAGCCTCCTATTACAAGAGGAGAACTGGATCACCTCTCTTCTTTAATAAAAGCCCTTAGGAGGGTTTCTTTTCTTCCTAACTGGGCTTCCTGGGTGGTGCTAGTTATAAAGAATCCACCTGCCAATGCAGGAGACATAAGAGATGGGGGTTCAATCCCTGGATCGGGAAGATCCCCTGGAGTAGGAAATGACAACCCACTCCAGTATTCTTGCCTGAAAAATCCCATGGACAGACGTACCTGGCGGGCTACAGTCCATGGGGTTGCAGAGTCAGACATGACTGAGCACACACACAGGATTTCTTTTCTTCCTGACTACCAGTGACCAAGGTCTACCCTTTGTCTGCCCCCTTCCCCTACCCTCCCCCCCCCCCTTCTCAGGGAGAACATTCTGAAGACAGCCAAGGCCTTGGTGGAAGACACAAAGTTGCTGGTGTCGGGGGCTGCGTCCACTCCAGACAAGCTGGCCCAGGCAGCTCAGTCCTCTGCAGCCACCATCACCCAGCTCGCTGAGGTGGTCAAGCTGGGGGCCGCCAGCCTGGGCTCTGATGACCCTGAGACCCAGGTACGCATGTCATCAGGCCTCATGTTCCCACAGACTCGATGCACAGGTCTTAGAAGAAACTGAAGGTAAAATAGGAACTTGGGGAATAGACAGTGTGTGTGTGGGCGTGTCTGTGGTTTAGGGACTGCTAGGAAGCAGTGATCCAGGCAGGAGAGTGGCATGGACTGTAGCACAGCCGTGGCGATAGATACAAGCGCACAGATTTGAGAGGCGGTCTCTGCCAGGCTTGGTAAATGATTGGTCACACTAAGTGTTTGGAGATAACAGCAAGGGAGCTGGCCAGGACAATCGTGTGTTTCAGGCTACGTCAGTGAATGGACAGTGGCTCCCGGCACCTAGCCGAGGCTCCCTGAAGGGAGGACTGGCCTGGGTGGAGATGCAGATGAATTCAGATTGCAGTGTGTTGAATTAGAAGTTCCAGAGAGACACTCAGGTGGAACAAGTGAGTAGGCTTGAGCTGGCTCCGGTGTGGATACAGGGATTGTTCGCCAATAAACAGTGACCACAGCCACAGAGGAGAATGAGGAGACGGGGTCAGGGCAAAGCTGAGGGATCCATCATCTGGACCATCTTCAGGAAAAACAACATGCGCAAGGAGACTGAGAAGTGGCAGCAGCGGATGGGAAGAAAGCCGGGGGCCTGATGTTAAGAGCAAGCAGTGCTTCAGCCCTCCAGAGACGCTGCCGAGGAGGCAAGAAAGGAGACGACGTGAGAGCCAGCTCCAGGGCCATGGATGGCAGTGCTCACCCCATCAGGGCTGTTAGTGAGGAGTGGCCAGATGACGGTGAAGGTAGGAGGCAGGATATATAGATGTCCCGTTTGAGAAGTCTAACTCTGAAGGGGAAGAGAGAGAGGAACTGGGGGCAGAGATGGTCTCCAGGCTCTGTGACTCTCTGTTTTGGATTCAGCCCCTTCACTGATGTTACCTGCTGGGTCTCCAGCCCCCAGCCAAGACCATCAACTCCTCAAGGACAGGAACCATGGTTTATTGATCTTTGAAACAAACGCATGGCTTCCACACATTGTGGATGCCCAACAGAGTAGCTGAGCTCTTGCTGAACTAACAGCCAACCATGGCCATCATTGATGGATTCTTCCCATTCCTGAGTGCCAGATTTAAACATCTCTCTGCTGTTTCACCCCCCAGCACCATCAAATGGTAAACACTTCAGTTTCCACTGCTTAAACTCAGTTAACAAGCCTGTCAGGCCCATTTGGACATCACTGGAGACAAAGCATCCCTCTGTCCTGTGCCAGAGTTGGTGACAGCTACTGTGCTGATGAATACAAGGCCACCAGCTCTGTTCCCCCACGGCTGTGAGCCCTCCCTTCCTGACGTCTTCCAGTGGAGCGGAGCCCCTTGAAGGGAACATTCCGTGTGTTGGCTTTTTACTCCTTGTGCTGGCTTTCTCTTTGATAATATCAGGGCCCAGATTGACTGCCCTGTGGAATTCAAAGCATTCACAGAAGTCTCTGCCTGGGCATTGTTCTTACCCACATGGAGGAAAGAAAAGCTAGAAAATGCATCAGTACAGTTGGAACCCGAGCCTGGCTCGACCTAGAATGAATCAGCTGGGAGGATTTAGATCTTTGGATTTAAATCCAAAATGTATCACATTGCTTAGTCTTTAACTCCCAAATGATCCAGATGTCCCAGAACCTATCTTCTTTTGAGACCACCAGTGCAAAATGCCTCGTCTGAAAGGTACACCCACTTCTTCCTGGTCACTGTCCGGTGACTGGGAGGGGACAGCCTGTGCCAGGTGTCAGCAGCACGCCTGCCTGCTCCGCCTCTCCCTGTGGTCCCCACCGCAGCCCCTCCTCAGGAGCCCCGTCACAACCCAGCCTGCCCTGTGGTTTTCGAGGCGGGCAGAGGTCCATGCACTTTGTGGGTGAGAAGCCACAAGCTAAAGAGGGTGGGAGGCTGGGAGTCACAGCATGGCTGTGCTTGCAGTGTCTGGGACGCTAGTGTTTCTAAGATGTTTTCACATTTGTTATCTGGTTCATCCTGCTGGCAGTGTGGTAGGGGGTGGGGGGCCGGCTAGCACTACTCACCCCATTTGCAGATACAGGAGTCGGGGCCACAGGAGCCCAATACAGTGTGGAAGTGAAGACCGTGTCCTTGGCATCACGCTGATCAGAGTCTGAATCCCAACCCAGCTGATCCCAGGCTCTTCAAGTATGGACACAATTATTGTAGTTCCCACTCGAAAAGGTAGTGATGAGGGTTAAATAAGATCGTGTGCCTTGTACTTGGCACCTGGAACACTGCCCTCTGTGCAGGGAAGCTGTTGTTGTAAGAATTAGGAGTTTTTATTGTAGCTATTGGACCCAGAAGACTTAAATGCAATACCCAGCATCATGGAATTCCTAAGGATGCCTGGTACTTGAGATTCCAAGTCTAACACCCAGAAGTGATCTGTTGTCTGTTCAGTTAGAAGAGTTAAGGCGCTGAGTTCCATCTAGCGTTACGTGGGTTCACACTTGTATATCCACTCATTCCCTGAGGATTTGCTGAGTGCCCACCACACGCCAGGCCTTGTTCTGAGTGCAAAGCACAACAGAAGTCCAGGCCGGCCCTCCTGGAGCTTCCATCCCAGTCGAGGAAGGCAGATGGTATATAATGAAGTAATTCCACATTACTTTATCATTATTATACTACAGCTAAGTGCATTAAATAAAGCAGGGCAAGCTGAGGGCATTCCGGTGGAGATGGGCTTGTGGCGCAAGTAGTCAGGTAGGGTTTCTGAGGACATGACATTTGCTTTGAGACCTGAAGGATGAAAAAAGCTGGGGTCCAGACAGAGAAGGGGACAGAGCAGAGGCCCTGAGGTCAGTGGGGGAGGATTTGCAGTGGGGAAAGAGATAGACCTGCATTCCCGTAGCATGGCAAGTGGGTCAGGATCCTACCTGGGGATGCAGGTGGGCTGCTATAGGAGCTGCAGGCCAGGCCCGGGGGGCATGCGTTTTGTTCTCAGTGGTTCTGGTGACCAGTTCTGGGTACAGATGAGTGGTGTTGTCTCTTGGGGTGTCTGCCGAGCTGCCTTCATCCTTTCACAGGCAGCTTTTCAGCAGAGCTGTCGGCCAGGACGTGTTTCTGAACTTGCCAAATAGACTGTACCTGGGTTCTGCATGCTGGCTCAGCATCTGCCTCCCTCAGGGAGCCTCTTCAAGCATGGATTCTGGATCTCCACCCAGACTCCTACACCGGAGTCTCCAAGGGCAGGCCCTGGGGACCCTCCTGTGCTGCGGGCAGGGGAGCTGTGGATGCTGAGCCCTGCCTCCCAGGTGCCCCCCTGCCCTGCTCTTGTGCTGTGTGATCTTGGCATGGCTGCTCACCCAGGGTGCATGCTCTCTTTCAGGTAGTATTGATCAATGCCATCAAAGACGTGGCCAAGGCCCTCTCAGATCTCATTGGTGCTACCAAGGGAGCTGCCAGCAAGCCTGCCGATGACCCCTCCATGTACCAGCTCAAGGGGGCTGCCAAGGTAGAGTGGAGCCCCAGCCAGGGGCACGTGTGCCAGGGGTGCCCCAGTGAGAGACTGAGATGACACTGCAGGGTTTTGGAGGGGGCAGTGTGCATCTGAGTTCCTTCCTCACGTAGAGATGTGGGCACTCATGCCACCAGACCTGCACTAAGAGGGATGGGACCTCAGCACACTTTGTTTTCTCTTGGCCTGTCTTCCCATGCAGGTGATGGTGACCAATGTCACCTCCCTCCTCAAGACCGTGAAGGCAGTGGAGGACGAGGCCACTCGGGGCACACGGGCACTAGAGGCCACCATTGAGTACATGAAGCAGGAGCTCACGGTAAGGAGCCACCAGTCACCTCCCTAGGGCCCTATGTCCAACAGCCGACCCCAGTGCAACTTATCTGAGATTTTGCTTGGAGTGCCTGAGCTAAAGAGGCCCACTCACCTGCCTGTTGGCAGCCTTGTGCCATGGAGAACCTATCTGATACTGACCTCAGAGTTGGGCTAGGATCAGTTTGCATTTGTAATTAAATGAATTAATGTATGACTTGGGACCATTCAGGTTTAATTCCACTAAAATTGCAGCATAAAATGAAAGCACTGCAGAAGAGCCTTGGCAAAGGGAAAACTCACCGTGGCCCTTTGCACTTGCCTTGAGTTTATGCTTTTTTTTAAATTTTACTTATTTTATTATTCATTTTTGGTTGCACTAGGTCTTCATGGATGCATGCAGGCTTTCTCTAGTTGCAGGAAACAGGCTGTTTCTTTGTTGCGGTGCACAGGCTTCTCACTGAGGTGGTTTCTCTTGTTGTAAGGCGTGGGCTCTAGAGCACACAGGCTTCAGTAGTTGTGGCACATGGGCTTACTTGCTCCGCAGCATCTGGAATCTTCCTGGACCAGGGATCAAACCTGTGTCCCTTCCATTGGCAGGCAGATTCTTATTCACTGAGACACCAGGGAAGTCCTCGCCTTGAGGGGCCACACATGGCCCCTCCTGATTCCCATGGCCATCAACAACAGCTCATCCTGCTGCACACAGATAGATGTGGGAGTCTGAGATCACTGTTAGGAAAACCCAGACGCTTTTACCGGGGACACCTTCCTTTAACTTCAGGCTGCCTTCCACGTGAGGTGTCTGGTCTCAGAGACTCGACCCTGTGTTCACTCTTGCCCAGTTCCACTGTCTTGGAACGAGGGTATCCTGGGGTTACTGTGATTGTCTCCTGTTCTTTTGACTCCATGGTGGCTGTGGATTGCCTCATCCTAATCCCTCGAAACAAATATGCTGAAAATTAGTAGCTTCAAACTGAGATTCTTCTTTTTTTAATTTATTATTACAAATGCTATTTATTTTCATTATTTTATATGTACCTTTATTCTTAGTAGGCCAAATGACTATACACAGACAGCTTTAAGACATTTTTCAAAGAATCGCAGATAAATAAAATTTAAATGTAGAGGCAACATGGGCCATCATGTGAGGTTCCTTTTTAATAGCAGATCTGCTCACAGATTCAGCTTCTCTTTCGGAAGGAGGAGTCTTCAGAGAGTCACCTGCAAAGGCCACAAGCTCCTGAGGGTCAGCAGTGTGTGCATGCTAAGTTGCTTCAGTCATGTCAGCTCTTGCAACCCTACAGACTATAGCCCTCAAGGCTCCTCTGTCCATGGGATTCTTCAGGCAAGAATACTGAAGTGGGTTGCCATTTCCTTCTCCAGGGGATCTTCATGACGCTGGGATCGAACCCACATCTCTTGTCTCCTGCACTGGCAGGCGAGTTCTTTAACACTGGTGCCATCTGGGAAGCAGTAGAGATGAGCAGTTCTGTTGGGTTTTAGTGGCGAAGACTTGGGTTCTTGTGTCCTGTTTTTAATGACTCCAACCTTGGTTGCCATTGTGCTTGGTTCTCACACAAAGAAGAAATGAAAACCTACAGGCAGTATCCTTAAGACCGCTGCCTGGCTCTTGCCTGCCTACATGGTCTGGGAGTTTCTTTTCTTTTCTTTTTTTTAATTTTATTTTTGGCCATCCCATACCACATGGCATGTGGAATCTTAGTTCCCTGACTAGGCATGGAACCCTCACCCCCTGCATTGGAAGCTCAGTTTGTTAACCACTGGATCACCAGTGAAGTCCCTGGGCTGGGGTTTCTTGTCAGAAGTCTAGAGACACATTCTGACAGCTGTGGGTGGGCCAAACAGTGGCAATGGAAGAGATTTGTAATTTCTGGGATATTACACATGGTCAGACTAGAACTGATCTAGATCCGAAAAAAAAGAAAAGAATTGACCCAGACGATGCATGTCCATGAACATAGGAGGTTCCCAAAGGAGCCTGAGGCCCCAAGGCCCATGTTAGCATGGAGGGCTCTGTCCATGCTCATCACACTGAAGCATTAAGGGCTGGTCCCGGGCAGTCAGATTGCTGCTGTTCATTTTTAGGGAGTTAGTGATGTTCGACCCTGATTGGCACATGACAGGGATGTCAGCTGGGTCCTCCCTTCTGAATCGTGGCTCAAACATGGCTGCCTAGGGCTGAAGACTCTGGGAGATAGAGAAGGACAGGGAAGGCTGGTGTGCTACAGCCCATGGGGCTGCAGAGACACAACTTAGCGACTGAACAATAACAAGGACTGAAGACGGGGCGGCCCCGCCTGGTTCAGGAGTCCTTGTATGCAGGGACCCGTCTCTCACGGTAGAACCATGGCAGATGGGCTGGAAGCAGAAATGGTTGGCTTGACTGGCAGGTGGAATTTTAAAGTGAGATACTCAACTTACCATGGCTAATGTATTTCAGCTTCTCTAAAGGTGTATGAGTATTGTTAAATAATTCCCAATGTCACGGTGGCAGGCTCGACACGAACACCTCCACACAATTAGGCAGTTATATTTGTAAGACAGGCTGAGAATAGAAGAAATGGAATGCTTCATTTTTCCCCCCAGCCTCACACTGTCTTTAAGAGAGAGAGCTGAGTCCAGAGTGATTCATCCAGGTCAGTCTTGCTCTGGAACCAGCATCAGGGCTGCGGAGCTTCTGGGAACCACTGAGGTATCAACAGGAATGGGCCAGAAGATCTGGGAAGCTGCACAGTCCACCCCACCCACCACCCCAGGGGCGGAGTTAATGCACATGGAGTGTCAGTTTCCGCAGGCAAGCGTGTTAACGGTGTAGATCATTCTCCGCCCCACGTTCTCCCCCCAGGAATGCTGCAGACAGGTGTGTGGGGCTTATCCACGCTGGAATTTTGAAAGCAAGACTGATATTACTGTACTCCAGTTACATTTTTCATTTCCTGCCATTTGACCAGTTTCCTCCCATAGCTGGCTCAGTTTCAGACACTGCACTGCAGCCAGTAGGGGAAGCATATGTTATTTCCGTCCTTCCCTTTTTGACTTTTTTCAGCTCTTCCACTTCTAACTTCCAGGTATTCCAGTCAAAAGAGGTACCTGAAAAGACATCATCACCTGAAGAATCCATCAGGATGACCAAAGGCATCACCATGGCAACGGCCAAAGCTGTGGCCGCTGGGAACTCTTGTCGACAGGAGGACGTGATAGCCACTGCCAATCTGAGCCGGAAGGCTGTGTCGGACATGTTGACGGCCTGCAAGGTAAAGGCCTTGGCGTTGATTGGGGTGGGTAGGGTGGTGCTCTGTCAGACATGTTGATGGCCTGCAAGGTAAAGGCCTTGGCGTTGATTGGGGTGGGTAGGGTGGTGCTCTGTCGTGGCTGAGCTGTTGCAGTCAGTCTGGAGAAGGAGAGGGGCTGGCCATGTGTAGGAGTGAGCAGCTCAGTACCCTAGCCTGTGTGATAGAGTGCACACTGATGGCAGGTGTGCCTGTCAGCCATGGGAGGTGACACTCTGGAGGAGTTTCGTATTTAAAAGGGTGTGGACTTGGTCTGCTGACTTACCCTCCCACTTCATCTCTCAGTTCTTCCTAAATAGGTGGGGGACACCTTATTATAGGGGCTGTAGTAGAAGCTGCTCTTGCAGTAGGGGAGCAGGACTGTGAGGTTTTGTCCCAGGCCCTCCAAAGGAAAACTGCACCCCTCGTCAGCCTGTGCCCTTACCTGCTTCCTCGATCGGCCATTTTGTGCCAGGAAGGGTATTGCCATGATTGGGTGAGGGAGTGAGTTAGAGAAACCAAACAGCACCAGGCATCTTGGGGAAGCCCTTCCAACCCTTAGGAAGACAGCAGGGGCGGCTGCCCTGAGCTGGTGCTGCTGGAGAGAGCTGGGGAGACCTGAGCTTTATAACCTTCACTTTACATCTGTTAAGCCAAGGAGCCATAAGAGGCCCCCGGTCTCCCACTGAGCAGCCCCGCCCAAGTCCTGCACCCTTCTGGGGAGCGCCATGTCCCTGGGACCCTGACTTCTCCCCCTGATGGATCAGTGACACCTCACCCCTACCCCACCCCCTCATCCGCCCACCCGCCTGGTCGCAGATGGAGATGAACCACAGAAGGGGAAAAGCGGCTGTTGCACCTTGGGGTCCTTGGGAACAGGCCCTTCTCTGTGGTGAAGTGAGTTGTGGGGAGAGCTGGTGCAGGGTCGGACGATGGCTTCTCCTGTTCTTCGGCAGGGATAGGATGGGCTGGTGTCCCTGGGCAGAGGCAGGGCGAGGCAGTCAGGCTGAAGGGCTGGGTGTGGGGAACAACACTGCATTTCCTGGTCCCCAGGGTGTGGGGGAGGGCAGGTGGGAGGAGGAGAGGGTGACAAGAGGGTGGGGCCACTGTCATAAGTTCCACGTGTGCTGGGCCAGGGAGTTTCTCTCCTCAGGCCCCAAGTATAGTTTTGTTACTTTATTTCTTTTTATTTATTTACTTGGTCGTGTTGGATCTTAGTCGCATCACGAGGGATCTTTCCTCGCGACACGCAGACTCTAGTTGTAGCACGTGGGCTCCAGAGAGCGTGGGCTCAACAGCTATGGCATCAGGGCGTAATTGCCCCTTGACATCTTGGCATATGGGATCTTAGTTTCCTGACCCAGGATCAAACCCACGTCCCCTACATTGCAAGGCAGGTTCTTAACCCCTGGACCACCTGGGAAGTCTCCCAAGTACAGCTTTGATGCACTCAGTGGGATCTATCCTGGCAGAAGTGATCATTCTGCTTGGATTATAACCTCCATCGCTGCAGTAGTTGCCAGCCAGATATGGCTGGTGAGCCCCACCACGGTTCACGTACAGAGCACCTCATAGTTTTGGAGGGGCAGGTGTGTATGGCCTGTCATTCGATCCTAGATGGAAAGGGTAAGGGAATTCTTCTAATTAGGAATTCTCCTAATTTGATTGGAGAGATGATGTGGCATGACCAAGGTCACACAATCAGAACCAGAACTGAGATCGTACCTTCTGAGCTCCGGGCCAGTCTGTTTCTGCTCCTTGTGGCCTCCCAGTCACAGAGATCAAGGTCACCATGGTTGATGAACAATGGGAACCTCTGTCTCCATGTTACAGATGTGCAATGGAAGATAGCTCCGATTTTCCTCCTCTGGGTTCCCATCTTCAAGGGAAGAGGTTAAGGATTAAAGTACTAGCCCTGACTCTTCATTGTGATCTCGCCCTGGATCAAGCCATCCAGCCAGAGCTTCACATGCTAATACCAGACTTGATGACAAGGTCACTGCTGAGCCCGGAGACTCCTCTCAGGACAGGACTTACTGATGCTTACGTTTCCTGTGGTCTCTGGTATTTCCCATCCCTTGCAGAAAGGAAATGAGGCAGCTTTCCAGAAACGGTGTGCAGTAAATATATAGAAAACTAGGCATGCCAGTTGGTGGGCCAAGGAGGAACAGTTGTGTGCCAAGCAGAGGGCTACATGGCCGTATTTGAACACCACCTTTGGGCTGAACAGGGCAGCCAGGGCAGAAACAGAAGTGTAGTAGGACCCACACTGACTCATCTTCCCAGACATGGAGGATTACATTAATTGCTCCAATGGGGACACAGACTTCCCTACACCCCCAGTTAATTCCAGTGTATATTTCTTTCTGACCGTGCTTTCATGTTCCTATGTCTTTATCAGACACAACTTCCTTTCTCCAATTATGATTAATGTTACATGACTGTTTCTTTGTCACTATAAGTCATTATAACTGATTCTTTAATGAGCATGAAATATGTTGTTAATGAATATACTCTTTCCCCTACTATTAACTATTTAGATTATCTGCACTTTCCTTAATCATCAACTTCAGTGAACATCTTTGGGCATCTTTGGGTTTTTTCTATGCTTTGGATAATATCCTTAGGCAAAACTCCCAGAAGTAGAATTAGTGGGTCAAATGGTGTGACTTTCTAGTTATTGCTAGGTTGCTTTCCCCGAGGGTTCTGTCAAGTTAGAGTCACCAGCAGTGATGACCAGCACCCACACAGCTCTCAATGAGGGCCTTGTGCATTACCTACTAGAGGAGCATCATAGCCCTTGTCTTCCCCCTTGAACCAGACCTGGGCTCTGTCTTCACACTTGGAGACACGGGGGAGCAAGGCTGATGAAAGTGTGGAAGGAGTTAAAGGCCTGGCCTATTAGTTCTCAGATGAATAAAACCAGGCTCATAAATGATAGATGCTGGCCACTCAAATTGGGGGGCAGGTGAGGAGAAGTCCCAGGTATTCTCCAAATAGCCCCCAATCCCTGGGAAGAAGGATTTGACTGGAGGAAGCACGAAGACAGGTCACTCTTCCCCTTCTGCCTTGACCTTTTATCCTAATGTGTGATTTGTGTTTGTCCTGACTTGTGATTTTTTTTTTTTTTTTGCAGTTTTTTGTATTGTAAGCCCCTTCAAGTTCTTTCCAGAGTGAAGTTATAGCAGGAAAGGCTAAATGGGTAGGATTGCCAGACTGAGCAAAAAAAAAACACACACACACACCAGGGTGCCCCATCCTTAGGCTAAAAGTTGTCATTGTTAATTCAAACATCATTGGATGTTATGTAGTTCATCTGGTGGCCCTGTGAATGGACGTGCCATGTGAAACGCTATCTCTTGAGTAACTCAAGTCAGCAGGTCACAAGTACGAAAAGAAGTGGGGTCAGATGCTGTGTTAACCATATGTCCTGGTTTGCTTATCTCGACATGTATAATGTGAGTTATTTATGGCACCTTGAGGGTGCTGGGGAGCTTGCTGTCCGAAGGTTCCCAGGAGCCAGTGGGCCCAGTCAGGAGACTGGCTATGACCGCAGTGTGGTCTGGTCACAGAGTGAGGAATTTCTTCCTTTCAATAAAAGATGTGAGGGTCGGCGTGATGAGAAAGGAAGGAAAAAGGGGCCAGATTCACTTGCTTTTGTCTGGCCCCTCGGCACTGGAAAAAGCAAGACACGAACTTGTCAGAGAACCTAAAGTGGAAACGGGTAGGACGTACAGGACCACGTGGCTGCCTGGTCCACTTGCCTCCTGGTTCTCCCTGTCTTAAGGTGACATTCCTTTCTTTCTCCAGCAAGCTTCCTTCCACCCTGACGTCAGTGAGGAGGTGCGCACCAGAGCCTTGCGGTATGGGACAGAGTGCACCCTCGGCTACCTGGACCTCCTGGAGCACGTTTTGGTGGTGAGGAGGGGCGTGGGCAGGGCTGGGGCTGGGGAGGAGCTAAGCATCCTTTCCTTGGGAAAATCCCACTTAGAGCTTCATGCAAGCTCCACTTGCAAGGCTTGGACTAGATTGAGCCAAAAAGCGTCTCACAATTCACTGCTCCGACTCACAAGTGTAGCCTGGAGAGAGGTGCCATTCAAATCCAAAAGAACTGGGGGAGGTCTGGAAGAGAGCTTGTTCAGGAGTCATAAACAACACCCCAGGAGAAACTTGACGGTAGCTCCCCTTCCTTCGTTACTTTTGCTTCTTCCCAAATCTTAAAAAAAAAAAAAAAAAAAAATCCGTCAAAGACTGTCAAGCCTTTTGATTGTCTGGGCATTGAAATTTTTCTCCTTTCATGCAACCACATGAGGCTCACAGGGCAAAGGAAGGATCCAAGACTCAAAGATGTTTGGCCTCCTGGTTGAGGTTACCAGCTACTAATGACAGACCTGGGACCATGCCCTAGTTATTATTCTCAGCTGTCCCCATCCTAGCATTTCAGTGCCTTCTCTTTAACTTAAATTTCCCTCTGATGTTAAGCACTTTTGGTTTCCTAAGGGAGCATCACTTTCATTCTTCACCCAGGTAACTGTTGTTGTTTAGTCATGTTGTTAAGTTGTGTCCAACTCTTTGGAACTCCATGGACTGTAGCCTACCAGGCTCCTCTGTCCATAGGATTTTCCAGGCAAGAATACTGGAGTGGGTTGCCATTTCCTTCTCCAGGAGATCTTCCTGACCCAGAGATCGAATCCACGTCTCCTGCATGGGCAGGCAGATTCTTCACCGCTGAGCCACCAGTAACTGTGGTCGGTACAAAAGTGCATCTTTTGTTAGCATGACCAGTCTGCGGTTCCTCACACTGGGCTCCCAAAGCCTGAATACTTGTGAGCAGAAGCCAGTATATTGCTTGTGAGCCAGGTGAGAACATCTTGGTCAGTCAGCGTTTGCAGGCACGAGCCTCCCTTAGCCAAACGAGCTCTCTGTGTTGAAACTGAAGTTTTCAGCCCATGAGTACACTTAGCAGGAAATTCAGTGTAAAGAGAATGAAGCCAGTAAGGCTTCCAAAAGGTATCTTTTTCTTGATGAGACAATCTGTTCTGGACACATGGAATCTTGTTATGTCTAAACATTAGAAAGCATAGTGGAAACAGGCTAAGGTTTAGAACCGTCGAATTCAAATTCAGGCTCTGCCAAGAAACTAGCTGCACAACCACCATCTCTCTGGACTTGAGTTTGCTCAGATGTTAGACAGGCAGCTTATTCAGGATTAAGTGAGACTGTGGGGAGGCCAGGGCACTGGCTGAGCTCACGTCTGCTACACGCTTCGCTGAAATACTTCTGTAAGGTGCCCGTCCTGGCTGAGCGGAGGTGCAGAGGTGCGGGGCTGCAGCAACAGTGCCCACCTTGCTTCCTAAGTGGGGGCTCTCCCCTGACCCCCTGTTTCTCCTTGTCTCTGCTATGCTTTGATTTCTGTCTCGGTCGTTTAAAACTTCCTTGTTGTTCAGTTGCTGTGTCCTACTCTTCGAGACCCCATGAATTGCAGCATGCCAGGCTCCTCTGTCCTCTACTGTCTTCTGGAGTTTGCTCAAATTCATGTTCATTGAGTCGGTGATGCCATCCAACCATCTCATCCTCCACCGCCCCTTCTACTTCTGCTCTCAATCTTTCCCAGTATCAGGGTCTTTTCCAGTGAGTCAGCTCCTTGCATCAAGTGGCCGTATTATTGGAGCTTCAGCTTCATTATCAGTCCTTCTGATGAATATTCAGAGTTGATTTCCTTTAGGATTGACTAATTTGATCTCCTTGCAATCTAAGAGATTCTCAAGAGTCTTCTCCAGCACCACAATTCTGGTATCTTCTTATTACTCACAGGAGGGATCCTTACTTCACCTGTTTCCTCCAGGTCCGTTTCTTGGTTAATCCATATTTTTTCCCGCTCCTATGTCCGTATCTGTGTTGCACTGACAACTGACTCAGGGTTAGTAGGTCCAGGCCCCTGCACATCTTTGCTCTTGGTGAACCATTTAATGAGAATGTTACTGCATTGGGGCCCACCAGCAGTGGCATCTCTGCCAAATCCATGAAGCTGCATGGAACGGCTGCAGCAGCCTTCAAGGCAAACAGTGAAGACGTTGAGTTTCCTTCTCTGCTAGTCCAGGGTGAGTTCTGTCTGCATGAGGAAGGACAGGTGCCCGCACTTGTTTTAAGAGGTTTCTCCCAAGGGAGAAGGAAAAGGGAGCCCTCATAGGGTCCCCTCCTTGACCTCAAGCCACTTGTAGCCCCTCTCCCAGTATCTGGGAACCAGGTGCAGCATCCACCAAGGCACTTCCGGTCTCCGCAGCTCGTCTCCCTACACACCGTGTGTTAGTGGCAGCAGACAAGGCCTCCTGGGGGTGGGGGCCAGGGAGAATGGTCGGCCTCTTTGCTCAAGAAGAAGCCCAGGATTCCGGGTCTCAGTGAACATGAGGGAAGACCTAGGAGCCGTTTCCAGGCCACACACTCAGAGACCCCAGCTTTATGGCCACTTAATGACTGTGTCGGACTTCCCAGGTGGCGCTAGTGGTAAAGAACCCACCTGCCAATGCAGGAAACATAAGAGACGCATGTTCAGTCCCTGGGTCGGGAAGATCCCCTGGAGGAGGGCATGGCAACCCATGCCGGTATTCCTTCCTGGAGAATCCCATGGACAGGGGAGCCTGGAGGGCTACAGTCCATGGAGTCACAAAGAGTCAGACACTACTAAAGCGACTTAGCACAGACACAATGACTGTCAGGCCTCAGCCCTAGTGATAATCAGCAGGTTCTTCTGGAACAGGAAGCACACATTCCACAGGGAGACTCCACATCACCTGTGATTTAGGAGGTTTCGTGTGAGGCCAGAGGTTAGCAATAGGGGAGCGACCACTTGCCTCTTTCCATGGACCCCACTTCCCTGGTGTTTTCTGAGTTCTTCCTGATATTTACTAAAGAGACAGGACTCTGAAACCTGATGTTTTCAAACCTAATTTGGTTGATTGTGTGATAGTCGATGTGTCTGTTAGAAGCCTGCCACCTGAATTTCTTTTTATTTTTCTATACAATTATTATCATTGTAACCCATAAATAAAGTAGAAGTATAAATGTCCTGTTTCCCCATAGTTGTTTTGAGATTTACAGTATGAAAAACGCTGGTGCTAAATTAAAATCGCTAATAGGAAGAAAAGCTAGATGACATGAAAACTTTTATAGTGCATACAGAAATGGTCTCATGCTTTGCAAGAAGGATGTTATTGCCTTTTTATGGTGACAAGTGCTGATGGTTCTAATGTCCAAGGAGATAAGAATGAAATCACATCAAATATTTGTTTTAAAACATTAGCTCATATATTTTTGTCTCTTTAGAGACTTGCACATATTCCATAAAGGATATTTTCCAGTAAAAATACAGAAAGGAAACATCCAGACAATGTTCATTATCATAAACATGAAAAATAACAGTTCCTAACTAAAGACGGTGGAACCTCTGTGACAGCGTTCCGTCCTCTAAGCTGCAGACAGTGGTAGTCTCCTTGGTCCTACAGCTGAAAATAAGCTCACATTTCACCTCATGTGCCCTCACTCCTTCTCCAAACAGATTTGGAAGAAATCTGGGCTAATACAATGCTAAGTATGAGGAAGATTGTTCCACATGAGAGGCATGCCTGCTTAGTTGCTTAGTCATGTCCGACTCTCTGTGACCCCATGAACCACAGCCTGCTAGGCCCCTCTGTCCATTTCCCAGGCAAGAATACTGGAGTGGGTTGCAACTTCCTTCTCCAGGGGATCTTCCTAACCCAGGCATAGAACCGACATCTACACTGCAGGCAGGTTCTTTCCTACTTGAGCCACCAGGGAAGCTCTCCACATGAGAGGACCATGAGCCGTAAGACCGCTTAGGACAGAGCTGGTGGAGCCCCGACCCAAGAAGAAATGAAGAAATTGGAAATGCACAGACATAGACACTAGTGTTCACTTCTGAGGGAACTCAGAGTCAGATAAAGAAAGCCAAATTGCAAATTTAGAGAAGACGTTAGATTTATTTGGAAATTACCTTTAAGGTAGAGGGAAAGAATACTAAGATAAGCTATTTGAGGGTGGTGAATTAAAAAGCAGTTAAAACTAGAGATTTACACACACATACACACATACACACATACACCATACTCCCCATCC
This sequence comes from Ovis canadensis, assembly GCF_042477335.2. NCBI lineage: Eukaryota > Metazoa > Chordata > Mammalia > Artiodactyla > Bovidae > Ovis > Ovis canadensis. The sequence continues at coordinate 57,714,349 of NC_091251.1, read as the reverse complement.
TGCCCTCCTCCTCACTTTGAGAAAGTGTCTGGCAATTTAGAGGAATAAACTGAGATCACTTTTAAGTGGTCCAAAGGAGTTCAGCCATCCTCTTCAGGGGCTGTTTTTCTTTAAATTTAGACACATGAAAAGTGGGAGAAGGTATCCTGCTCTGGCTTGTTCAGTTCAAATATCTTAGAGTCAAGGATTCCTCACCTGTTTTGGCTGGTTTGTATATTTTAGTTTTACTTTAGAAAAAAAAAATCTTAAAACACAGAAAACCATGTCAACATTTGTGTGTCTACCATCTATAATTAACTAACTTTGTTAATTTTGTCTTATTTGGTTCAGATTCTTATTTGTTTAAAAAAACTCTCAATAATAATTTTATACCCTTTACCGATACCATTCTCCTATTTTTCTCTATTGAGGCACAAATAACTATCATGATTTCAGCTTTCTTAACCTTTGATGGATTTGGGCCTCCCTGAATTAGCTAAAAGCCCATTTCCTGCCATCTCCCTACCCTCATCAGAAAAACATCAGCACATAAACATAAATGTCCTTAAACTGTTAGGAGGATTCCCAGACACCCCCCTCGATCCTTTGGGAATTTAGAAACTCCAAATCGAGAACCCCTCCTTGGGGAATGTTTTGTTTGTTTGGTTGAGAATCCAGTTATCATTCTATAAACAGAGGGATCTAATTTAGGCAGAACCCTGTCCTTGCTGCCCTGGGAGCTACTTTATGTAGCTTTAGCTGTGCCTGTTTGAGCAGTCTTGGCCTTCTGCATTTGCTGTTAGCTGGTTTGTTGTGGAGGATTTCTACTGCAGGATGAGAGGCAGCCAGTTGGCCTCTGCGCGACCACAGTTCAATATTGCTGCTAACCCACAATAAGAGCTCTTCAACAGGGTTAAAATTACCCTCAGTTTCACTAGCTGCACTTTAATTTTGTTCTGTTTCCTGCTATTAGAAATCATGTTGACTTAATTGCAGAATAAAAATAGAACTCCTTTGCTCTGCCTTGTCTAAATAGGGTGCTTTGTTGCCAGGGCCGTTGACTGTCTTAGAGCCAGAGTGTATACAGAAGTGGTTTTCTCATTCCATCAAGGTTCTTTTAAAGACGGAAGGCTTTCACCACTCCACTTGGGTGATTTAAGTGAATCTCCCTACCACACCCTTCACTTTTGTTTCAGCTTTATTGAGGCATAGCTAGCATACAATAAACACATATTTGAAGTTTACCGTTTGAGTGCTCATATTTGAATACATCTGTGAAAACATCACCACAATCAAAACAATGAGTATATCCATTACTCTTCAAAACTTCCAGGCAGCCACTGATCTGCATTTTGTTATTATAGATTTGCTTACCCTTTCCAGACTTTTATATGAAAGTAATCACCTAGTGTGTACTCTTCTTTGTCTAGCTTCTTTCACTCAGCACCAGTATTTTTAATTCCATCCACATTCTTATGTGTAGCAGTAATTTGACCCCTTTTATTGTTACATGGTGTTCTCTAATCTGTTTCCCTGTTGATGGATACTTGGGTTGTTTCCAGGTTTGATTGTTAAAAATAAAGCTGCTAAGAGCATCCTATATATGTCTTTCTGCCTATATGTTTTCATTCTCTTGGATAAATGTATTAAAATGGAATATTTATATCATAGGATGGGTACATTTTTAACTTCTTAGGAAAGTTAAATTCTTTTGTAAAGTTAAATTCTTTTCTAAATTCTTTTGTAAAGTGGTTATTTCCAGCAGCAGTATATGAGAGTTCCCATTTCTCCATGTCTTTGTGAGCCCTTAGAATGGTCAGTCTTTTCAGTTTTATCCATTCTAGTGACTATGAGGTGGTATCTTATTGTGGTTTCTTTTTTAATATGTATATATTTTGCCTGCACCAGGTCTTAGTTTTGGCATGTGAGATCTAGTTCCCTGACCAGGGATTGAACTGACCACCAGGGAAGTCTACTGTGGTTTTAATTTACAACATGGAGTATCTTTTATGTACCTGTTTGCCTTCTGTATATCTTCTCAGATGATCTCTGTTCAGATCTTTTGCCCTTTTTAATTGGGTTTTTGTCTTCTTGAACTTTTAGAGTTCTCTATATTTTCTAGGCATGAGTTCTTTGTCATGTCGGTGAAAAACATTAATAGTCAATCAAAGAAATGAAAAATTTTATTTGAGTGAACCTGAGGATTATATCCTGGGAGACAGTCTCTCAGAGAGCTCTGAGAACTGTTTTGAAGAGGTAAGTGAGAAGGCAGGCATCAGAATATATGTGCTTTTAGCGAAGAGAGTACATACAATTAAGCACTCATCTCGGGAGAAGCTTGCTGCTAGTCACTAGGGACAGACATCTTCGTTAAAGGTTTTAGTGCTTTCACAGTATAAGATGTAAGAATTCAGGTTCATTTTCAAAATCTCCTGAAAATATCTAATTCTCTGAGGATCAGTTCAGTCGTTTTCCTGGAACACAAAGGGCCTCACCCTTGCCCTGAATTTCTTTCAGGATATATTGTAGGTCAGTAACTTAGTGGAGAATGACTTAATCCTTACAGGCCTGGATGGTGGGCAACATTCTTTATTTTACGCTCCCTTCCCTTCCAGTTTTAATTGCAACCAGAGGTTGGAAGGCAGTTTGTGACCAATTTGTTCCACTGCGCTAGAAATGCTCATTGGCAGGTCAGGCCAAGATTTTGTTGATAGGCCACTCAATGTGCTATTATAGGACCAGGTCCTGTTAACGGTAACCAACCAGAGGCCTCTGGACCGCCTGATTTACTAGTCTGTTATGCTCCAGGATACAGTTCCCTCTTGTTTCTTCTTCCCATGAGTTACACTGTTACAGTCATTGATGTCCTGGCACTATATATTTGGTCAATCATTTCAACTCACCTAGTCATTATTAGTTTTATCTGAAGCTCAGTCACACATCTGGTAATGCAAGAAACAATAATCTTGTAAAATAGGCAGAGTACAAGTAATTATTAACGCTGGTGGCATTAATAAGGTTGTAAGTGTTTAAGCTGAGAACTTTCATTAGGTGTGGCCCAGTATCTCTTCAGTCTACTCTGCATCCATCTCTGTCTTTAAGGGAAATGGTGTACTGACATTGTACGTAAAGTTCACCAAAGAAGTCTGTATGTACACAGTGTGAGTAGTGGGTCATTGTGACCCGTTACAGGACTGAGAAAGGGATTTTATCTTCTAAGGAGTTACATGGCGGCATCAGAAGGAGAAGAATTGATCTTTATGGTTGAGCAGCTATTTCTGCTCTTGGGCAGATCTGTTAACGTATAATGCAAACGCACAATGCACACTAGAGGGGAGCGAGGAGGCCAAAGGGGATCTTCCCAGGGGATCTTCCCAACTGAGGGATTGAACTCAGGTCTCCTGCATTGCAGGCAGATTCTTGATCATCTGAGCCACCAAGGAAATCCAACAGTGTCTGGCAGCAGAAGACAAATATATATTTAAAGAGAAAACAAATGACAGCAATGCAGACCAAAAGCAAAAAAGTGCAGATAGAACTTGAGTAAAAATGAAAGTGCAACTAATATATGTCTTTTATCTAAAATATTAAACATTTAGGAAGAACTGAATGTTTACTTGCAAGTGTGTGTTAGTCACTCAGTCATGTCGAACTTTGCGACCCCATGGACTGTAGCCAGCCAGGCTCCGACTCTGCGACCCCATGGACTATAGTCTGCTAGGCTCCTCTGTCCATGGGAATTCTCCAGGCAAGAATATGGGAGTGGGTTGCCATTTCCTTCTCCAGGAGATCTTCCTGACCCAGGGATCAAACCTAGGTCTCCTGCATTGCAGGCAGATTGTTCACTAAGGTTATCAAGTTATTTTTAGGATTATATCCCAGTGTGGGGGAAGAAAAATAATTTTCCCTCTGCTCTGAGTTCTTGCCTGAGATTGCATGTTGTAAGACAGATTAACCAGAGAACAAGAAACAAAATTGTATTCACATGTGTACCCCATGGATAAATGGAAGCTACCCAGGAAAAAAACAAGTAATTCACAAACTGGCCTAAGCCACCCGATTATATACTGCCTTTAGGCAAAAAAAAAAACAAACAAAAAAAACACAAAGGTGTATATGGTGCGAGGAGGCTGGTTGGAGCAGGTGGTCAGGAAAAGCAGGGTTAATGAGGGTTAAGATTGTTAGCAGATTTAAGCAGAGCGTTTTTTCTTTTTTGTCTGCACTGGGTCTTTGTTGCTGTACATGGTCTTTGTCTAGTTGCTGCAAGTGGGGGCTACTCTTTATTGTGGTGCATGGGTTTCTCATTTCGGTGGCTTCTCTAGGGAATGCAGGCTCAGTAGTTGTGGCTGGTGAGCTCTAGAGCACAGGCTCAGTAGTTGTGGCCCATAGTTTTAGTTGCTCTGGGCATTTGGGATCTTCCCAGAAGAGGGATAGAATCCATGTCCCCTGCATTAGCAGGCAGATTCTTATCCATTACACCACTGGGAAAGTCCAAGTCAGAGCCTTCTTCATTGATAGCATTCTCTTGTGATTTTGAGTCAGCTTTCTCTTACTGGTACAGAGAAGGAGGGTTCTTTTATAAACGTGTATTTCCCTTTCAAAGGGTAACTTCCCTGTTTTCAGAGCATCTCCTGTGTCTGATTTTTCTCAAAATAACCAACTGAAAGCAATCTGTATGCCAAAGAGGCATATTTTGGAGTGACATGCTTTACTACCAGCTTCCTTGCTTGCTTCTTTCATTTGCCTGCCTAGTTAATTCTCTTCTTGTTAACGACCTTATTGAGATATAATTGGCATATGACAAACTTTTCCAGTTAAGTCATACAATTCCTTGATCTTCACTGTATTTAAGAGTTGTACAACTATGGCCATAATAATAATTTTAGAACATTTTCTTCTCCCTAAAAAGAAACCTCATGCTCTTTAGCTCTCCTCATTCCCTTCAGCCCCACTCCTAGCCCAAGGCCAACACTGATCCTGTTTCTGCCTCTATGGATTGCCTGTTCTAGTCATTGCATATAAACACAATCATACAGCGTGGGGTCTTTTGTAACTGGCTTCTTTCATGTGGCATAATGTTTTTAAGGTTCTAAGACAAACTTGCAGGTTCCTGCTTTTTAAAGTCTTAAAGCATAATTTATGTGTTTTGTCCCCTATTTAAGAAGCTAAGATCACTAAGGTTATTTTCCTGTATTCTACAGTTTTCGTTCTTACAGTCAGATTTCTACTCCATTTCTAGTTCATGTATGCATATAGTGTGAGGAAAGGGTCAGGTTCATTTTCTTACCTATGGCTATCCAATTGTTCCAGCATCGTTTGTTGACAAAATTATCCTGTTCTCAATAAGTCAACCAGTATGGCCGACTGAATCTAGTTCTGGACTCTCTCCTGGTCCGTTGATCTGTGTCTGTGTACAATATCATGTTGTCTTGATCACTATTACAACTTTATCATGAGTCTCGAAATCAGATATTATAAGACTTGTAACTTTGTTCTTTTTCAAAATGGTTTAGCTGTCCTAGGTCCTTTGCATTTTATATACAACTTAGAATCATCTTGTCAGTATCTTTAAAAAAAAAAAAATCCTGTTGGGATTTTGGCTAGGATCATGGAGATATCTGAGAACAATTGATGTCTTAATAATCTTCTAATCAATGAATATACTATATCCATTTTTGTGGGTCTTCTTTAATATTTTCAACAATATAGTTTTTAGCATCCACATCTTGCACATTTGTTATCGAATTTAACAGGTCTGTCATGATCTTTATGCTACTATAAGTGGTATTGCCTTTTTAAAACTCTAATTCCCCCTGCTAATACGTAATAGCATATTGGCAGTGAAAATCTTTTTTACTCACTGGTAATATGTAGAAATATAATTGGTGTTTGTAGACTGACCTTTTACCTTGTGACCTTGCTAATAGCACATTTATTCTACCTTTTTTTCCTTTATTTTTTAACAAATGCCTCAGAAATTTCTACGTAGACATTCATGTTATTTGTAAACAAAGACAGTTGTACTTGATTCATTTGTTCACTCATTCACAGGTTTGTACTGAGTTAATATCTGCATGGTGACATGTGTAGGTAGGTCCTAGGGTGAGGGAAGGAGAAAAACAGAACAACTGAACTCAGAACAGTAACAAGTATAAAATCTAGAAGAGTGCCAGAGGAAGGAGGGTAGGGATAGATGCCTGGGAAGTGATGTTCAAGAATCTTTGACTGATCAGTTCAAGGGTGTAACATAACGTCTTCTATGCACTGGTATGTCTGGGACTGGTCAATGTGTAACCCTGTTAACTCTCCCAACCCCAGACTTTTCACCAAGCTTCTCTTTAAATTCTCTTATAATTTTTGGATTCAAAAGACATCTTTTGCAAACTCATGCGAAAGAGTACAATTCCTGGCCATGTGAAAAGGGTATAGGACACCAAAAAGGGAATTTAACATTTCATGAATGCCTGCTGTGCTCCAGGCATTGTGTAAGATACTTCTTGTGTGTGATTCCATTTGATGTTTATGCCACTCCTAAGGCATAAACATCACTACAGTTTTACAAATAAGAAAACAGGTTCTGAGGGGGGTTAGTAATATGCCCATTGTCACAAACCAGGAGCAGGTGGAGCCAAGTTTGAACCACAGGTTTGACAAAGCCAATGCCCACGCTTTGTCTACTGCTCAGAGGCTCCGAAACTGTCCATAGTCATCAGCAGTGGTGCTTTCCTCCTGAATATCCGAGGATTTCTAAATCTCAGCAGGACCCCTGTAAAGCATGGGTAAGAGGTGCAGAAAAGAGTATTGAAAGAAGGAAATTTCAAGATTAAGGGAGGTGTGAGTCAGATGTAAATCCATGGGGGAGGATGGTAGGGAATGCTCGTCTATTTTATAGTTCTGTTCTTGAATTAATTTGAGAAGAAATCAGCTGGAGGATGTCCTTTAAATTGGATTAGGGTTATATTTTTTAGGATCTTTTTTAACACCATTAAAAAAAAAGCAAGTTTAAAGCCCCTTGAAGCCAGGTTTAAAAGAAGGAAAGTCCGTAGGACTTCTCCCAGGAGAGCTTGCAGTCAGAACCCTGGAAATGAGTTGTCCTTTTAGGAGCAGCCCTCCTCTTGAGGATTTTTCCCTCCCAGATCCCACCTAAGTCCCACACGTGTCTTCTGGCCCCATATTTGCTTTGTCACAAGCACCAGATGACCTGTGGCCCTGGGCTTTTGTGTTTACTCAGCATTCTTTCACCTTGGGTAGTCTTCATGTGAGTAGATTTGTCTTAGGCACAAACAGAAGAACAACTAAGAACTTGATCTCCCTTATGATCTCAGGGAAGTATGTCAGAAGGACCTTAGGAAAACCCCTGCTCCCCAACTCTTCATTTCTCACGTGAGGAAACTGGAGGCCACTGAGTCTTAGGTGTTTCCCCTAAGTTTCTGAAGTCGCTCAGGGACAGATTTGCAACTTCAAACCAGGGTGTCCAGCTCTGCATCCACCCGCAAGAGTGGGCTTCCTGTCACAGTGGCTGCCATCTTCCTTACATGTCTGACGTGTTCTTCACACACAGATTCTTCAGAAACCAACACCAGAACTCAAGCACCAGCTGGCTGCTTTCTCCAAGCGCGTGGCAGGCGCCGTGACCGAGCTCATCCAGGCAGCAGAGGCCATGAAAGGTAGGCTGGATTCTCACATGGCATCCTGTGGGGCAGCCTGGACAGCCGACTGAGCAGAGAGAACGTGCGGCCAACACAGGCCTTTTCTTGACAGCCAGAGGAGTAGAGTGAGGATATTTTTAAAGGCTAATAGGAGTGGAGTTAGACTTAAAAAGTGATATCCTCCTGAAACAAGTCTTCTCTCCAGTTATGCATTAAGTGCTTCAACATAAATGGTGTAATCCATCTAGAACTGTTCACTTCTCTTTTAAGGGTCTTGCCATCCATTTTCTTCTGTATTTTTCTTTGAATATTTATTTTTATTTAAATAATACACTTCATGTTTAGAAATGGTGCTATCTGGATACATTGTACGTGGAAGCAATCAGCTCACCCGGGAAGGGTTTTCTAACCAATCTCCCTTTGTTTGCATTTGAGGGGAGTGGTTGTTCTCTTCTGGGAACTCATGAGGATGAGTTCCCAGAAGAGAAAGACAAATCTCTGTGCTCAGCATGATCTCATTTCTCCTGTGGATGCTGACTTGCATTCATGAGCTTTAAGTTACAAATCAGAGTAAAACTCAAGCTAGCCTCGGTCTGTAAGACCTTGATTTTTGCAGCTCTCATTGATGGCTGCTTCTGTGGTAGGGCTGTCTGTACAACTGGTTTGGAAAACGAGGATCAGACAGGAGGCCACTGCACGCAGTTGACCTCTACGAGAGCTTGGGGAGAACATCCCTTAGGAGAATGCAGCTGGTCGGCTTATGGAGCATGCCTGCATGCAAATCCCGATATTGTTTGCAATTAAGTCACTGCCCTGAGGTCCGCAGCTACCAAGAATGACCCTTTTTGGACTGATTTTAGGAACAGAGTGGGTGGATCCCGAAGACCCAACCGTCATTGCAGAAACAGAATTACTGGGGGCTGCAGCATCCATTGAGGCTGCTGCTAAGAAGTTAGAGCAACTGAAGCCAAGAGCAAAACCGAAAGTGAGTGTCCACGTGTGGCTGCTTGTCTGATGTCTTCCAGTAGGTCTTCCAGTGGATGGCTGTGAGTGGAGCCAGGTGGGCTTCAGCAAGCTCATGTCCCTACCTGTGCGGGAACTAGTAACCTGCAAACCTGTTCTGCCTGCCTAGCACCTTTTTACTTGGTATGGAAAAAGACCCAAGGGTAGGTCTTTCTGGTTAACCACCCCAAGAAATACCTTTGGGTAGCCAGAGGAAGAATCCAGGTGTTTCTTGAAACAAAATCATGATTTTTGTTTCACTATTATATGAAGCAGGTATTGGCTGTTTTCTATAGAAAGCCCCAGTAATTGAATGTGAGACTGTCACCCTGTAATTTTCTGGTTTCCATAATGCTTTTTACCAAAAGTAGCAGTGCTGGGCCTCTCCTTTCCTTAAAAATCAACAGAGAGTAATGTGAACCTCAAAAGTGGACCCAGTAACAGACTCTTTTCAGTACATGCTGGAGACTGTGGTTAACTGGCATGTTTTCTCCATCTATGGTTGTCATCTAGATAAATGTTGAGAACTTAAGATCATAAATGTGTGTTAAGAGAAAGTCTTTTAAAAGAAAGAGATACTTTAAGGTAGTGCAGTAGAGAGGACAATTAATATGTAAAAAGATGGTGCACTGGTGCTGTCTGGGGGACAAAGCCCAACCCTGTAACGAAACCATAATCCCGTCTCCCCCATGGCTGTCTTCACCAGGAAGATGGTGGAACCAAAGGGAGCCATCTTTCTAGTCAAGCAAGTCCCTGCTGATAACCTCACCTCCCTTCCAAGGACCCACATACAATTAGGAAGTAAAATCTGGCTCTTCTCAAAAAAAAAAGTTGGATCTCCAGTTTAGATATGCCTAAAAGTGTACCTTTAAATAAAAAAATAATTTTAAAAAAAAAGGTGGAGTTTGGGTACTAAAATACACCAAAGTGCTCAAAAGCAGTTCTTGGGCTCATGATGTGTGTAAAATACACATGGGCATATAGGCAATCTATTAAGTTTGCAAACATTCTTAAAACCTTGGAATTCTTAGAGCCAGTCTCCTAATTGTCGCTCTAAATTTGGTAAAGGCCTTTTTTAGAATTTCTCATCTGAACTCAAAAGTTCAGAGTTTTGGCTTCTAGTTTTTGAGTTTGTCAAGGTCCTCTTTACTGGCCTTGACCTGAGGGTCTTAGGTGATATGAGATTTTAACCAAGTTTTTCTCTGCAAACTTCAGAGCTAAGTGTAGGGGTAAGGGCAACTCCATCTTCTGGACTTGACTTTATTTCCGCTTTATAAAATAAGTTCAGCGTGAGTGGAAAACTTCTTTCAGCTAAGAAGCAGGCAGCCATTAACTGTGATTTTGAGGCTTAAACTTAATTCATTGTCCTTTTCCTTCTCTGATTTGCCACGTACTTTCCCGTCCTCTGGGGAAGGCTTCTGTCTGCTAGTGCTGCAGCCGTGTCAGTTGCTCTTTCTGCTGGAGAATTAGCCTGGCGTTAATTTACACCACCACTTCCCAAGCTCTAAGAGCTCCTGTCTCAATCCCAGTCCTGTTGTCCTTTGGCAGGATCTTCCCAAGCTCTGTCTGCTCTCAGTTCTGCTTCCCCTCTGTCCAGCTCTTGATTTATCTCACGATTCTTGATCTGAAAAACCAGGTCATTAGAGTTCCTGCCCCATAGCATTATTGACATAACATTAGATAATTTAGAAATAGTGCCTGACATGTCGCAAGACTTAGTAATATCACTATCACCAAAAATACACTTCTGGAACTTTTATCTACTACCTCCTAGGAAATGTCTGAAACAAAAGTTACTCCATGGATCCATGAGCTTATGGCCTTAGCTAAAAAAAAAAAAACAAACTCACACTGATTGAGTACCAAGCACATGCTAGGTACATAGCATTTTACATAGATTAACTCATCTGGTCCTTACAAGTCCACAAGGCAGCAGCATTAGCATCCCTGCTCTAGGGATGCGGAATCAGAGGCAAATTACTTGCCAGAGTCAGGTGACCTCAACTGAGCTAGAAGCAGCATTGCATGGGCTCCAGGTGGCAGTTTAGCCCATTCCAGTCCTCTTGGCCTACCTAGTATCAGGAACTCTGGTGCAGCCGCATGGGGGATGTTTTTTGGTTTACCCATAATCTTTGAGCCGTTAATCCCACCTCTGGGAATCTGTCCTGAGGAGGAAATCCAGAGAGGATAAAAGTCTTGTGTGCATGAGAGAGTTGCTCCTTTCATCCTATTCAAAGCAGCAAGAATTTGGAGGTGCCCTCGAGTGTCTCCTCGAAGGACAAGTATGTAGCTGTTCGGAATAATGGATGATCAGTCTGTGTAGCATGAAGAAGATGCTCCTGGCATAACATTAAGTTATGCCAGAAAACAGGATGTGGAGTCCTGTGCTCAGTATGATCACAACTCTGTTAAAAGAAACACTTGTGAATGAAGGAGACAGGTGGGGAATGTGCAAGGATGATGGTGGGACTGGGGTGGTGGGAGGGTCTATGTCTTAAAATTTCATAAGACAATGTTTTAAAAATAATAGCACTTAAAAAGTTAGTGATGACTGCTGAAGTGGGCCCGTGTGCATTCCCCCAGTGCCCTGGGATCACCCAGCCTTTCTGCTTACAGTGTGGGTTTATAAGGAAAGCCAGGGTCACAGTTGACATAAGTGTTGATTTGAGTCCCTTCCTTGGGGGTACCTACTCTGTGTCACTCCCATCTTCATATGAGGGAGTATTTGGCCCTTCCTGAGTCTTTAAAATGATTAAAAATCTCACTCCAGCCAGGGACAAAGGCTCGCACCACATGGATTGTGTTATCTATAAAACCGTTCTGAAGAACCCATCACCCTAAGCCAGATTCTGTGCCTGTCTGGGAATGCCATCTGCTCTGTGGTTAATGCCTGCATGAAATAAAATATCTTTCTTGACTTCAAGAAGGAATTTCTCCCCAGTTAAAAAAAAAAATCGCAATCTGACATCATAATCAGTCTTTTGAGACCAACCAATTCTTCCCATCCCCTTCCAAAATGGAAGTCAATCAATTAATCAATCACAAATCCTCAGGGTTCTGTAAGTAGGCCATTGCTTCTATACCTCTGTCCCTGATAACTCTACATAAAACCCCAGGCACCCAAGATTGGGTGAATGTGCTTTGCTTCTGTACCTGGCAAGCAGCTCCACTGCTTTGAGGGAGTCTGGGGGATGGGCAATGTCTTCATCTCTGTGTTTTGCCCACCACATTCCCAGGTTGCCTGTTTTAAAAATAGAAATTGTCCAGGGTTTGTAAAGATGATTCCTGGTATGTTCCCAGCTTGGGCCCTTAAAAATGGAAGCATCTGTTTTTACCGGGAATCGCCCAGACACAAGTAACAAATTGGCATCTTTGGATCCACCGTTTGCTTGGGAAGATGGTATAAAGGCAAAATGAGAATGTCAGTGAGCCCAGGTGCATGTGCCTAGGATACCGCTGGCGGCGCCGTGTCCATACCTGCAGACACACCTGTGCTCCACAGACAGGTAACGGAGGTGCCTCAGTGGCTCCCTCCCCCTCCCCCCTCCCATGGCTGCAGCTTGCAGTGCTGTGCCCCATTCTCAGCTCAGTCAGACCTGGATGCCTTTCTGCAGGCCTCTGTGTGATATGTTTGATATATTAGGTTGTTATTTAATCCAACTATATATCAAACATATTCCTACAGTGTCTTGCCCTGTCTCCGGGGGTTCCTAATATAGCTCATAAGGCAACAGGAAAGAATATGTTAGAATCAGAGGTAGATTACTCATTACATCTCTTTGTTATATTCCACTTCTTCTTGTAGCATTTAAAACCTGTATTTGTACTGCTAGATTATTTTGTTTATTATAGAAACAAATCATAATTAGTGATGTTTCATAAGAGCTTAGATATTTTGTATAGCTTAGTTTTGTGCAGTGATGAATCCTTAAAGGCTGTGCTCAATGTGGGGGAATAAAACCCATGTTTGTGATACAGGGTCAGGATTATAACCTCCAGACACATCTAGATTTACATTTCATTTCAGTTCAGTTTTATCCTGATCTTCAATTTAGAAATTAGTAATTTTCACAATCAAGCTTTCAGCAAAAAATTCAAACACAAATCAACTCTCTGTAACGTTGCTTTCCACCCACAGTAACAAAATGTATAAACCAAATCAGCCAAACTAAATGTATGGATGGTGAGTCACTGGGCTTTATATAAACTTTGGGGACGAAATATATCTAATAAAGATAATGCAGTGTGTAATATATTCTGTCTGTTGAGTTTCCTGTTGTAGGTTAACTTGTCAGTAGAGGTTGATAATATTTAGAATATGCCGACAATCAGAAAGTGATTCCATAGCCTAATTGGGTGCAACAGGAAGTTCAGGATTGTGAAACATTTTTTCCTGGCTCATAACAGCCTAACTCAGTTGGCTCTGACCTCCTTCCCCTAGGAGAGCCTGTGAAGGATATGCGGGTTCATTCTGATCTCTTTCAACAAAAGAGTTAAAACTCTGCTTTCTGAAAGGGGAAGTATTGTGCTAATACCTCTGATTTTTGGAGCAAAGAGGATGTGCTCTTGTAAAGGTCACTCCTGAATATGCAGACATTGCTCTATGAAGATAGTGAGCCAGAGGTGTGTACAGGTGGGTTAGGAAAGCCTCTTCTGGTGTATCTAAGAGCCAGCCCAATGCTGCTGGCGGGGACTGCCTAGTGACAGGTCACAGCAGCAGAGAAGTGGTGACACAGGGAAGGTCAATACAGTGTTGGGAGTTAGGAAGTGGAGCCTGTCCCTGGGATCCTCGTCATTGAGAAGAGAGCAGTGGCCATGTGCCAGCAGGAGCTCCTTCAGCCAGTTTCCGAGATGCTGCCATAGTTAATGCTACCTTCACGCAGCTAGATGGCGTTGTTTTGAGTTTTAAGCCCAGTTAAAGTTGTTTGGCCAAAATGACAGATAGTCTTGGAAAAGCAGCAGCAAGCTGTTCTGAACAATGAAAAGCTCTGTTTAAAAGGACTTGAAGTTTGAAGCCCTACATTAGAATTGATGTATCTTTTTAGGGTACATTTTGCTGTTGACCAGCAGGCTCTACTGATTAGTTGAGCAAATGGGGAAAAGCAGCCAGATGTTCAGGGAGGAGAAGGATACAGCATTTTCTCTATGACTAAGCAGTGGGCATTGAGCTCATGTACCACTAGCTGCTTCCAGGCCAGGAGACATGAGTTTGGCGGAAGAATAAAGGTGAGTGGGGCCCCTAGTCAGCATGTATTCCCACATGAGTCCCCACCAAACAGAGGAGTGGGTCTCTCAGACCCTCCTCAGACACACACAGGATTCGTGTCACATGACTTTACAGTGTAACAATTCTACGTAATTAAATCTTTGGAAAAATTCTGTCATCTGTTCTTCATCCATGCTTCCTAGATAGACACTCGAGTGCCTATATATGTTTTTAAGAGTTTGACACATCTTTAAGAATTTTTCTATCAAATAGAAATAGCAATTAGTAGATTCTGATAAAGGGTGCTGCTGCTGCTGCTGCTGCTGCTAAGTCACTTCAGTCACGTCCGACTCTGTGTGACCCCATAGATGGCAGCCCACCAGGTTCCCCCATCCCTGGGATTCTCCAGGCAAGAACACTGGAGTGGGTTGCCATTTCCTTCTCCAGTGCATGAAAGTGAAAAGTGAAAGTGAAGTCACTCAGTCATGTCCAACTCTTAGCGACCCCATGGACTGCAGCCCACCAGGCTCCTCCGTCCGTGGCATTTTCCAGGCAAGAGTACTGGAGTGGGTTGCCATTGCCTTCTCCACTGATAAAGGATAGATGGATGGATAGATATCTGTAGCATAAATCTGGAATGACATACAGGAAAAAAAGAACAGAAATAGCATTTAAAAGATTATTCCAGTGGTATTTAAAGAAAGAGTGGTGGCTACTGTGGGAAAACTGCTCCCAAAATACTAATGGGACAAGCTTGGACTTTGTCCATCAGATGTTGCAGACACATGCAATTATTCCACACCTGGATGCAGAGGCTGGTCCCTTCCCAGGGGGGCTGGCATAACCATTTGGCAGCACTTTCTCTCTGGCACCTGCTTTGTCTGTTGACTGGTTCCCTGGAGTTTCCCCTAGGACCAGATCAACCTGGGGAGACCAGGCCAACTGACCAGCTCTGGTCTCTTGGCAGTTCCCATGGTTCTGAGAAGTTTCCCTTTCATTAAGACTAGTAAGTGTGGTAGTCCTAAAGACAACCGACCTGGGGTCCTCCAGAAGAAAAACTGACCTGGCTCACATACTGTTCAGGTCTTTGGGTACAGGTAAGGTCTCCCCTCCAGCACCTCTCAACTCAAAATCAGAAGCAAACTGCTAGTGGCCAGACTCACTACCAAAAGGGAAGAACCTGAGACTGCCTGTTCCACTCAGGTTTCCACCTGGCAGGAAAATGCTTCACTCATGTTATGGAAGTTCTTGTTGTTTGCCTTCTGGTTTTTTTCCTGGAGGACATTTAAATTATAGGCAGATGTTCACACTTTAAAAAATTATACCCAAATATATTTTTTTAATTTCTGATGTGATTTACGACCTTGTTTTTAATTGTAAGCATCTACAAGGCCTTCAGTAACACAGCATGATTCCTAACTGGAAAGATAGTGCAGTGAGTTGCAGTCTGGTTTTAGTGGCCAGCTGTGAGAGAGATGACTATGATGCTTATCTGCACTCAGCAAGGTGATCCCTTGGAGAAGGTTTTCAGGGAGGGAGGCAGAAATGAGGCTAGTGACCCTTAGACCATCTCCTATGGTTGTCTTCAGCTCCTTCACTATCAAGGCCATCAGGGGAAGGGACGTGATGTTGCAGGGATGTAATTCACAAAGAAAAGGGGGAAAAAGAGGACCACAGATGGACACATTCTTCCTCTGCCAGGTGCATGCCCAGGGACCTGTCTAGGAGGGTGGGGTGGGTGGAGGTTACTAAAGATCCTTTAGGAAGGAGGCCAAAAGAGAGGAAGGAAGGAAAAATGGAGTCTGTGCTAATTTTAGTTCATGCATTCTTTTAAAAAGATTTCACAAACAGAAAATGAAATGTTTGTTTGCTGTCTGGAGAAGGGCATCAAATTCCCCAGCCACATGGCCAGACAGGGCAGAGCAGGGCCTGAAGCCCAGGTGTCTAATTCCTGGTTGGGTGTCAAAAGAGGAGCTAGAAGCAGTGCCGACGTTTGACACTTCATTTATCTTTGATTTCTCTTTTTTGTTTGTATTGCAGGTTTTATTCAGAGATAGCAGCTAGAACCTTTACTAGAATTATGGGTGAAGAATAGGGCTCAGGCAGAGAAACAAACTAGTTTAAGTCACAGTCTCAAAAACTGTTGTTAAAAACCACAAAAAGTATGTGTATTGATAGAAAGAAAAATGAAGTTAATTGTGAGTTATTGAGCATTTTACTATATGCTCTGTGTATATTAATAATTTATATATAACAGCCTTATTGGATAGGTAGGCTGGAAGGTAGGTTAGGAAAATGAGTGAACTGCCACAAAGATTATGTTCTCAGAATGTCACTGTGACCAGGCTTATACTGCTTGCCACACAACATGACAGGAAATTAAGCGATGAGGCACTGGGGCAAGGAACAGCAACTTTATTCAGAAAGCCAGCTGACAAAGAAGGTGGTGGACTACTGTCCCAAAGAACCATCTTCCCCGAGTTAGGATTTAGGCTTCCTTAATACTAAAAGGGGAAAGGGTGTGCTTGGTTAGTACAGATTTCTTGGTTCTGGGATCCTTTGTTCTTGCAGCTGTCCATGTAGGTTTGGTCACAACACTCCTAATAAACTCAAACGTGACACATGTTATTGTCTCTTCTGCAGATTTTTGTCTTTAAATGAATAGAAAAGTGTTATACCTTTAGAGGCCAGAGCCTTGACAGTGAGCTACTTTATATATTTCAGGTTCTAGGCAACATTCTTAACTCATAGCAAACACAATAGAATACAGACATTAAAGTTTAAAAACAAAAACAGATCCAATATAGAGTCAGATTTGTCCCTAGAACAAGAATTCCTGAAAGGTCGAAAGACAGAAATGAGTAGAGGCCTCCCTTTTCTGCCCTCTTTTTCCCCCTCTTTCCTCTTCTCCATCAGTACGAGAGTCTCAAATGCTCTCTCGTGCATGGGAAGCAGGTAGTGAGGGAGTCAGCCCAAAGTGTGGCCTTTCCCCAGAAGGATCTCACCAGACCTCTAACTTTTTAAAAAAGGAGTTCTGGAGAAGATCACCTCACAGGAAAAATGTCAGCAAAAGGGTACTTAGACTTTTCTCAAAGCTAGAGTCTACTCAACAGTCCAGAAAAGACCAATGGCTGAGTACTACAGGTGACCTGGCCAATAGTCTTTTGGAGTAGAGACCAGGGAAAGAGTATTGTGCAGAGGATGAGAAGGTGGATTCAGATCTCAGAGGCTGCAGCTGACACCTTCCTTAAGGGCAGATTGTTAGCTTAGCATCTTTTATACTATTTTGTTAAGGGGGCCTCTTAGTAACATGCTGCTGTGTTTTGCATCTGTATATGCGTGAATCAGTGTCAGACTGTGAGTGCCAGTTGAGGGATACAGGCAGGGCATACAGTTAACAACCCACAGTGTTCCACAGGGCAGAAGCCAGTGCTTTGATATGTATGTCCAGTTATCCCCAGAGATCAGGAATGGAAAGTTACTGATGCAGGCACTTACTCCATGCCTCTCCCCTTTGCTTACCATGTAAATTGTCCCCTGGCTGAACTCTAGTACTCAGAAACTCATATTAAATGGATACATTCTCTCAACAAACCTTTTCTGCATGGGTATCTCTGCCTCATGCTATGCTCCAGAGACATAAGTTGTGTGAAACATCAGCCCATGCCCTGGAGGAGATCACAGGCATGTAGGATTCAGCTCACTGGTGTCTTGAGCCCAGGCCTGCATTCACCCTAGGGTAGCCTATGCCACCTGCATCTTGCACCAGACCCTCAGTGATCTGAGCAAGGAAGGGCTGTCCATTTACCGGCCCACTGAGTGAAAGCATTTCCTCATATCCAGGTGTCCTGGTCTGCAAATTATTGCCCAGGGCTCCCTAGCAGCATCTCTAAGTTACTGTTCTCGATCTCCCAGCTACAGTGGGGTTTATTCCATTAACAGCCCAGCATTTGAATTGTGATTCTTTTATTTAGGGAAGGCCTTCAAAGACTACGCCTGTTCCACTTGTCTCCTTTTTTGCAACATGGTTAAGCATATGTCCTTCTTTTTCTTGCTGCCCTCACACCACTCTCCCAGAGTCCATCCTGTATGTTGGTGGGAGGAGCTAAAGCCAACAGGAACTCAGACTGCAGTATCATGGCTTTTCATGAATTCTCCTTGACTTGGAGAAATCCCATTTTCTCTTAGGCTAGAAGTTGTATGGTGTGAGGAAACATCAAGTGTCAATCCATAATTTCAGCAGGAGAGATACAGTGGGCATTTAGTCTTGATGGTAAATCTGGCCCACAGAAAGATACTGATCCAGCAGATAGAAAGCAGATATCATCATGGAACTGTGCCCAACTGTAGCATTTAAATGTTTACTCTCCATCATAGTCAGCTTTATTAAGCCTTTTGTTTGGAAACTCTCATACTTTTTAATCAGAGCCAATGTCTCCCAGAGATAAGGCTTCCTGCCATGTCTATTTTAAAATCTAGAGATCTTATAGAAAAGAAAAGATATTTATCAAAGGGCGTTACAACACTTGCCATGGCAAGAAAAATATGTGGTGTAAGAAATATTTCCAAGTTGAGTATATATTTCAAGTATGTGGGGTTTTTTTAGATTGTTTTAGAGTATAGTTGATTTACAGTGTTACATTGGTTTTGGTATACAGCAAAGTGACTTGGTTTTATACACACACACACATATATTCATTCTTTTTCAGGTTCTTTTCTCACATAGGTTATCATAGAATATTGAGTAGAGTTCCTTGTGCTATATAGTAGGAGGTCCTTGATGGTTATCTGTCTTGTATATAGTAGTGTGCATATGGCATATGTTAATCCATGTGTCTTATGAAAACAAAACAGAATACTTCAAGGGTAGCAAAAGATATGGGAAAGGTCTTTTACATTGATTCTAACGAGATATTCTTTTAGATCTATCCATGCTTAGAGTTGGCACTTAGTTTTAAGGAAATTCCATTTTTGTGCATGTTAAAATTTGGGAAATCAGAAACCTCCTGTGAAGTGGACTCGATCTTAGAAACTATAGCATAGCTGAGGCCACCTGTGAAAACGGCCTGGGAGATGTTGGGAGCCACCAACGAGCCTCCCGTCTCCTCATCTGCAAAATGAGTAGGAGCTCCATTCGGAGTCAGAAACTCTGTGGTTTCCCCAGTGCTTATATCTTTTATAAGCTTAACTTTTCTTAACTTTTGCAGAACGAATTTCCAGAAAAGTTCTTAATTCAAGGTCACTGAATACACCGATTAGAGCCCAGTACCATTTCTTCGTGGCTTGTGTATTGGGTTGGCCAAAAAATTCAGTTGAGTTTTTCCATAAAGATGTTACAGAAAACCCAAATGAACTTGTTGGCCAACTCAATATAACAGTACCTTTTATGCCAGAGTGTGTTACGATGGGTTGTTTTATGTTTCAATAAACAAATTTTATATTCCACGATTACCACAGGCTTCCCCACCCCAGGAATCCAAACTTGATCTTTTGGAACTGAACCCATTTCTATCCTGAATGCTCCTGAAGCAAGACTTTGTCAGAAATAGAGAATATACTGCTTCTGTCTCAGAACTTCTCAAGTGCTACCGTCCCTCTTCAGATCCACAGGACTTGCATGGAAATATTTTTCTGATAATGAGTTATTAAAACAGAAATGAGAATGGCCACATCTTGAATCATGAGAGATACCATAAAGAATAGGGAACTGGAAAAGCATTCTGTCTGTTTATCCATCCTGTTTGGTGGTTCACATGGGACCATCCATGAGCCAACTTGGAGTCTCTGACCTGAAGTCTCCCCTGTACTGGTGCCCTAAGAGGTGGCCTTGTCTGGGAAAAACCTATCATGATGAAGGCAGAGAAGCTTAGATTTAGATTCTTTACGCCTCCGCTGGCCTCGTTTGGGCCAGTACTCCACCTCCCTCAGCCTGAGCATTCCAGTGTAAATATAAGGATAAAGATAACTTCAGTGTAAGACTGTTCGTTTTTTTGGTGAGAATTAAGTCAGTGTGCACGGAAGTGCCTTAGAAAATACCTGCGCATAGTAGGCATTCTTAAAAACGTATTGCTGTTGTACATTGGTAATGTACTTAGTGCCACTGAATGGTATACTTAAAGTTGATTTGAAGAGTAAATTTTGTGTTACGTTTATTTTACCAACACACACAAAGAAAACTATTGTTATAGTTGACCATCATCTCTTAATGCCTGAAAGGTACCAGCCACGTCTTTAAGGTACTG
Organism: Ovis canadensis; assembly: GCF_042477335.2. Classification (NCBI taxonomy): domain Eukaryota; kingdom Metazoa; phylum Chordata; class Mammalia; order Artiodactyla; family Bovidae; genus Ovis; species Ovis canadensis. The sequence continues at coordinate 57,694,271 of NC_091251.1, read as the reverse complement.
TGACCAAAGAGGCACTTATCCATATCCACACTGGCTCATGGCCACAGAGCAACACTGCTGGAGGGGACCTTGCAGGTTATCTAGTCTGGCCACCCTTTATGGTGCTGCTCTGTCCCACTGAGCCTGGGACTAGGGTCTTTACACTTGCCCAACTTCCCAAAAGCTTCTCTTCAACAACCCAGGCGTTTTGGCAGCAGGAGACCTGGTGATGGCGTTTCAAGCAGAGCCCTGATGACCTGAGCGCCCCAGTGCAGTGGAGCCTGTGTTCTTCCCCAGGTGGAGCCATGGTCAGGCTTCCAAGGGGCCAGCCCTACCTTGATGGCACATTGCCTGGTTTCTTTGCTACCACGTGTGATCTCTGGTTGGCATGTGACTCTCTGTTCAACCACAGAAATGCAAATACTATTTTTACCTTTGTTTTCACCCAAGAGAAATAAGGTTTTTTGACAGCTAACAGCCATCTTCCTTTTTTCAACCCGTTTTTCAAGCCTTACACGGCGAGAGTGTGCTACCACTTAGTCTTTGAATTTTGATTATTGATTATTTTGATTTGAGTTGTTGATGTTGATGAAACCATTTGTATATATTTGTATATATTTGTATATATTTTATTTCCCAGTGAATTTATGTCTTCTTAAAGACTCTGGTCTGGAAAAATCATCTGTCTTAAAATGGCCTGATTTTAAATGTGTACAGAATCTCAACGCTGGTAATTTTTATCTTTTAGAGAGGGGGTGGGGGGAGGCAGCAGATGGAGAGGCCTCCAGCCAGCTTAAGCCTTTCCACCCTGGGTATGGTTTGTCCATAAGAAGCCATGTACAGTTGAAGAGCCAGGTGACCGAGAAGTAAGTCATTTGGCAGAAAGTGTCCTTTGGCATATGAATTGTGTATGATGCTGTTTTCTTTTGGTTATAGCAAGCGGACGAGACCCTGGATTTTGAAGAACAGATCTTGGAAGCTGCTAAGTCCATTGCTGCTGCCACGAGTGCCCTGGTCAAATCGGCCTCGGCGGCCCAGAGGGAGCTGGTGGCCCAAGGAAAGGTTTGTAAACCTCGCTGGCCACGTGAGGAAGGTTGGGCTGCTGGAGCCTCTGCAGACCGAGGGAAAGGCAGTGCCGCGTGTGTCCTGAGCAAGGAAGCCCTGTCGCCCTGTGCCTAACTGAGCCACCCCGCTCTGCCCGTCGCACCGCACACTCTGCTTCAGCTTGACAGACAGAATGAAGGATTTGGGTTCCAGGGCTCTCGCCTGCTTCTTGTTAAGGAGAGCTCCCACTCCAGGCAGCCATCAGGGCCTGAACATTCATTTATTTCCCTGCTGTCCATTAGTCTATTTAAAGATGTAAACTGTCACATGTTCCCGGTGGATGGCTATATAAGCACCGTAGTCAGGGGCTTTGTAATACCTTGTTCAGTTCCAGTGACTCCATTCATTTTCTTAGGACTGTTGAGCTGAATGCCATCCAGCTCTGCAGTTAGCATTTTCCTGAGTCCTTTGGTCAAAAACTGGTCTGTTTTTAAAGCTGAGATTTCTTCGACCTGCTTTATCTCCAGTCACCCATTCCATCTGCATTAGCATGAAAGCCTAGTTCTTTTTCAGTGATCCAGAGGATTAATAGTACATTAGACTAATCCTGCATGTGGGAAGGCCTTTCAGTTGAAAATATTCCATGTGTCCTGTTATGCCCATATGGCATGGAACCACTCCATCCAGATTACATCTTGCAGAAAAGACTTTCAATCATAGAGGCGCCACAGAAATCCTGACAGGTTGGGGAAATTTGGTCACCATACCTGTCAATCACTTCTGTTTGATATTAAAAGGCCTTTACTGTTAGTGTACAGATGACAGATGTGACTGTGTCTTGACCTAAAAACTTGCAATAGAGATGGCTAGGCTTAGCTAGTGGCCTTCCATTTTCCTCCATGAAGCCTCTCATAAGCTTGTTTGTTCTTGTTTAGTCACTAAATCGTGTACTACTCTTTCACAACTCCTTGGACTGTAGCCTACCAGGCTCCTCTGTCTATGGAACTATTTCAGCAAGAATACTGGAGTGGGTTGCCATTTCCTCCTCCAGGAGATCTTCCCAACCCAGGGACTGAACCGTTTCTCCTGCATTGGCAGACATATTCTTTACCACTGAGCCACCAGGGAAGCTTAGCCATGTCTTAATCCAACCTATGTACATTGGCTCCTCTTTCCAAACCACTGTGTTCCAATTTGATGTATGTACATCTCCCCAGCCAGCATAAATCTGTCCCTTTACCCTTCTCACTTATCCCCTATTGAGGGAGCAGACTGCCATCCTTACTCACCTAGGACTTGTTAACTGGTTGATACGTAAAGACCAAGTATGGATCATTGAGAAGAACATCCTACCTAGGAAGCTCAGTTCATCTGCATCTTGATGAAGTCTCATCTGCATGCTGGACAGAGGGCTAGATTCTAGAGAACTGGACTCGAGTATGGCCAAGGCTTTGTCCTCCAAGGAGCTTATATGTTCAAGCATTTAAAAAGTTGGTAACAGAGGTTCTCAGGGTTGGACATGACTTGGCAACTGAACAACAACAACAGTGGTTCAGCTGGATTGGGGGAACTATATGCAGAGCCCTGGGGCCTCATCTGACCTTCAGCAAGCCCTGATGAGATGCCTGTAATTGCTAAGACAGCCCAAGTTTCATATTCAAATTTAGCTACTCATGTGTTGCCTCTCCACACACCTCCCACCAGTAAAGGGATTTGCTCCCATAGCTCCTTCTACATCTGGTCAGAAAACATTTTATTTGTTGCCATAATTTCTAAATAGAAACAGAGACCATCCTACTTCCAGCTTCTTCTCTCCCCACCCCTGACAAAATGGTCTGTATTTCCTTAAGACAAGGAACTGTGCTCAATTGTACAGAGATGTACTCCTTTTTTAACATCATCTGCTAGAAAGTCACAGTGTGACTTCCAGAGTCAGGAATCAGGAGAGATTTCCACTTCCCTCACCTCTTGAATGAAGAGGCCTCCATGGCTCCCGTGTTAGAAATGGAGAAGGGTCAGCAGAGGAAACAGACTTGTCAAGATAGCCCCATCCATCGTTCCTAAGCCATTTTCCCAGAAATGTGGTACCTGATGGCTAAATGGAGGCCATTGAGGACGTTTCCAGTCACCTTGTGGCCCAGGTGGAAACTGGCCGGGACCTGCAGTCTTGGAGCTGCTAGGGTCCCGCGTGGGAAAAGGTTCCATTGGCAGGGGTCCCCGGGAGATGCTGAGTGTCTGATGAGCCTCTTTTCTGTCCAGTTCCAGGTCATGAGTAGGGCGTGAGGGGTGCAGTCACCCTGTACCTTCCCACTCTCCTTACCCCTTCTGTGCTCCTCTCTAGGTGGGTTCTATTCCTGCCAATGCTGCGGACGATGGACAGTGGTCGCAGGGCCTGATTTCTGCCGTGAGTCACTCTCTCCTTCTTCCCCACTGGCTTTTTGGATCCCCTGAGGGAGGTTTGGGCTGGGGGTCACTTCTCTGTTGACTGTTGCCAGGCCCGGATGGTGGCAGCCGCGACCAGCAGTCTCTGCGAGGCAGCCAATGCCTCAGTGCAGGGACACGCCAGCGAGGAGAAGCTCATCTCATCTGCCAAGCAGGTAGCTGCATCCACGGCTCAGCTGCTTGTGGCCTGCAAGGTGAAGGCTGATCAGGATTCGGAGGCCATGAGGCGGCTACAGGTAATGGTCACTGATGCTGGTGGGAAAATACTCCTGTTGGAGCAGGTAAGTGTCACCAGAGGGTAAGCAGTCTAACTTTCTTGGCATGACCTACTGGACCTTCCATCAGCCAGCTCCGTCCCACGTTTCTCATTTCCTGCCATGCGAGGCATGCATCCTATACCTGCCGCCCCGCCAAACTGACGTTCTCCACGTGTACCTTCTGGTCTCATGTCTTGGGGCCCTCCTCCCACCAGACCAATCTTGGTGAACTCCTGCTCATCCTTCATGACTCATCTCCAAAGCCACCTCTTCTAGGAAGCCCTCCTTGACTCCTAGGCCTTGGGGAGTCAGTCCTTTTTCTGCCCTGCCAGAGCCTCTGATCAGACCAACCTTATGGTTCCTGTCACCCTGTACCACCAGATTTATCTGTATGTCTGCCTTTGATGAGACTGAGCTTCTTGGGTGCAGGTCCCAGATCTTTATCTTTGCATCTCTCACCCCTAAGATGGTACCTGTTTCAGTGGAGGCTCTCATTTAGTGTTTGCTAAAGAAAAGAGCCAAAGGACTGAAGAATTTATATGAGATGCTGCTAAGGTTTCCCAGAGCTCAAAGAACACACTTATGAGGGTGATGCATGAATCCTGCCCAGTGGATCTAAGTTTTCCTGATTGTTTTCATTATAAAAGTATTTTAAACACAGTAAAGGAAATGTGGGAATGAAAAAGATAGCCTCAGCATCTTCATGTGTCCAATGTTATGTTTTTTCTTGTCCTATTTTTATCTTATACAAAATGCTTTCGTCTAGTTGTCATCCTAAGCAGAGACAGTCTGCATTTTTCACTTCACATTTTATTACACTTTTTTTTTTCCTTGAAGAAAAGTCTTCGTAATGGCCCTATGCAATGCTAACTGGTTCATTCTTCATGAGTCTCATTTTTAATGATCGCATGACATTCTATCAACTAATTATCTCAGAATTTCTTTTTACAAAATTAGACATGTTTGTGTCCAGTTTTCTAGATGTTCACTGTTATAAATGTTGTAATGCACATGGTTTATGTTGCTGAAGATGTTTATGTAAGATCATAACTGGCAAAATATTTGAATAATTCCAGTGAAACTCCAGACTTTCGTTGTTATTTTCTAAGTTGTAAAGTGCGTTGCAGTCGTTTGGTTCTCCTGTGTCCATCTCTCTCCTTCACCTTCCTTCATTTTTCTCCCAGCATAAACCCAGGGGGGAAGTCAGGAGCTGCATGTTTGTGAATGTGTGACTTATGGATTTGGGGGACACTTCTTTGGAAAATGTCCTGAGTTAAGAGATACTTGTGTTCAAGACCTCTACAGATACCTAGGTTCAAGACCTTAATGCCTCTACAATGCATTAAGTGCATGATCTTATACAAATCATTTCAAACGTTTCAGGCCTCAGTTGCCTCTTTTGTAAAATGAGAATAGAGATGCTGGCACTGGCTCTTACAAGAATCAAGAAATGTGAAAGTGATTTTGTAAGTCCTAAGGATTTACAGAGGTGCAGCCGAGCATCACTCTTATGTCCTCATTTCTGACTTAACTGTATGCTGCAATGTCCCTTACCATATCCCAGTGGTTCTCTGGGGCTACACAGACCTCTGTTCAAATCCCAGGTCTATAGTTTATCAGCTGCAGAATCTTAGATTACTCAACTTCACTTTCTACATGGAAAAGTGCACTAATAATTTCTGACCTCATAAAGCTATTCTGAGAATAGGCATAGATGACTGCTTGTCTAGTGCTAATGGACTGCGCTACACTCCCCTTCTTGTGCAAGCCCTCATGATCCCCTTTGGCCACTTTTCTTTTTTTAAACCCCTTGGCCACTTCAGACCACCAACCGGATGAGCCAGTTAACTTTTTATTTTCATATTTATTTATTTATTTGGTCATACTGGGTCTTAGTTGCAGCATGTGGGAATCTAGTTGCCTGACCAGAGATCAAACCTGGGCCCCACGTTTTGGGAGTGTGGAGTCTTAACCATTGGACCACCAGGGAAGTCCCCAGTTAACTTTGAGAAAATTTCAACACTCTGACAGCTTACCCTCAAGTGCAAGTTCCTGACTCTAAGAGGGCTGGGCAAGGACTATGGGAGATTTAACAAAACCTTAACCACAATGAAAAGGAAATTCCAGACCTCAGGTGGCAGAGGTCAAGTCCCCTGGTCCACCCTTGCTGCAGATCTAGGCTGCATGAGGACCATCCCTTCTGTAACTGTCTCTACCACCTGCCCCTTCCTTGAGCCTGCAACCCAAGGCCAGCTGTGACTCTAAAACCACTTCTATAAAGGCCCTAGTTACTGCAGGGCTCCATTCCTCCCTTGGGGGTCAGGGGGTAGGTTGTTCTCCGTTCATTCCCTCAGAAAGCCTTAGGTGAGCACAAGCCCCGGTACCCACTGCTCCCAGTGCTGGGGATGCAAAGATTCAAGTCACAGCTCCTGCCTTCAAGTTACTTACTGTCCATGGGGGATAGAGGCAACCACAAGTGTGGTAAGGGCTGCAGATAAGCCAGCACAGAGCATTCCAGGGGTGCTTGGGAGGGTGTGGGTAAGGCCAAGGCAGACAGAAAAAGTGATCTCTGAGCCAGTTCCTCAAGTATGCCTCAGCTGGATGGGGCAGGAGGAGGTGAATTTCTCACCCAGGAGACAGCTCCTGAGCAAGCTCCTGTTAACCTATGTATCATAGTGCTATAATCATGTGTTCACGTAACTGTAATTCCCATAAGAATTGCATGTTCCATGGGAGCCAGGAAGTGTGTCTCAATCTGATGAATGAGCTAAGTTTAGGTAGGTGCCAATGCTGGTATGCAATGCATATCCAATGCAATGGTATCCAGTGCAATCAATGGATGCATGGATAAATAGTTGGATGGATGGGCGGATGAGTGGACAGACAGACAAATGAATACTACCTAGAGAGAAACTGTGTTATATATAATTGGATGATAAACAGATTCCTAGTCTCAGGAACTGTGCCTCCATGTCTGTTCTTGCTGAATCCAAATGACTGTTTTTAATGATATCATGTGTGTCTTGTCCCCTCTCCAGGCAGCAGGAAATGCTGTGAAAAGAGCCTCAGACAACCTTGTTCGTGCAGCCCAGAAGGCAGCATTTGGCAAAGCTGATGATGACGATGTTGTAGTGAAAACAAAGTTTGTAGGGGGCATTGCTCAGGTTTGTGATTAAACCCAGACAGTGTTTACTCCCAAGAGGAGCACTGAGTTATAACGGAGACACAAAATAACAGTGGCTTAAACAAGACGGGAGTTTATTTCTCCCTGGTAAGACAGTCTTGGGTGTAAGCAGTCTAGGGACAGTATGGCAGCTTCTTTGTGTCTGAGATGCAGGTTCCATCTGCCTTATCACTCCACCATCCCTGAGATGTTCCCTTGGCCACTTGGTCTGAGATGGCTTGATAACTGCTTCAGGTTTCCAGCCAGCAGGAAGATGAAAAGTTAGGGCAGGCATGACTCTGAAGTTGTCTGCATCAGTTAATTCACATGCCATTGGCCAGCACTCGGTCGCGTGGCCAACCTAGCTGCAAAGGATGCAAGGAAATGCAGTATTCTTCTCTGAGTAGTAGTGTGTCTACCTAAAAATCAGGGATTCTCTTAAAGAAAAGGGAAAGAAGAGAGTTTAAGGACAGCAATATTATCTTCAAATGTTGCATTTGGAGCTGCTACTCCAGATCTTTGGCCCTACGAAAGAAAGAATGAACCATGATCCTCTCCCAGAAGTTTTACAAGAGTGGATGGGAATCTGACTTACGCAGGCCTGCATTCTTGTGCATGGGAGTGAGGAGGAAAGGTCAGGAAACTGGGCTTGCAGTTTGGGTGTCTTCATATAAATCCTTCATGCAAGATGGGTTTTCCACCCAGAGCACTGAGGCTCCATGGCTGAACTTACTCATTCCCACACCCTTCTTAACTCTTCCTGAACGATTTCCGGTATTTGGAAATATATAGGATATGTTTTTCAAAGAAGGCAATGGCACCCCACTCCAGTACTCTTGCCTGGAAAATCCCATGGACAGAGGAGCCTGGTAGGCTGCAGTCCATGGGGTCACTAGGAGTCGGACATGACTGAGCAACTTCCCTTTCACTTTCATGTATTGGAGAAGGAAATGGCAACCCACTCCAGTGTTCTTGCCTGGAGAATCCCAGGGACGGAGGAGCCTGGTGGGCTGCCGTCTATGGGGTCACACAGAGTCGGACACGACTGACATGACTTAGCAGTAGCAGCAGCAGGATACATTTTTTGGAGAAGGAAATGGCAACCCACTCCAGTATTCTTGCCTAGAGAATCCCAAGGACAGAGGAGCCTGGTGAGCTGCCATCTATGGGGTCGCACAGAGTTGGACATGACTGAAGTGACTTAGCAGCAGCAGCAGCAGCGGGATACATTTTTACTGGAGTCTTTTTCTCGATACAGTAGTTCCATGAGAAATTCCATGAAGAAGGTTCTGTGATCCAGCAGTTCTGGAAGTGGCTGAACTCTGTTCTCCTTCCTTAGATACCACAATGCTTGTTAGTCTAGCAAGGCTCTGAAAAGACCTTTGCTTTTCAGAAATCTATGTGGCTTTCTAGAGCACAGGCTTACCCTTTCCCCTTGAAACCTATGAACTAATATTCTTCAGATCACACCTTAGAGGCTTGAAATAAATATATGAAAGCCATCTAGTAGTTTAGGGCTCCAGCTTTAGCTTCAAGAATACCTGAGATGGGCCCTACTCCACTAGCTGAGGCCCTTTGGGAGAGTGGACCCACATCTCTTGAGCCTCACATTTCTCTCTGGAACAATGAGACATTCAATAGGCCGCACTTTACAATGTCACCACGGAAGTGATGGAACACTCCATGTAAAGTGCTTACACCAGAGCCACGTGCATCGTAGGGATGAGGCCATGTCGGTTACTAAATCCGTGGCCAGAAATCAGCTTATTGTCTTGGATCACTAGTCTTAAAACCTGAACTGTGGCCCAGAGGTGGGTCTCCAGAGCTAAAAATACACACTCCTGGGGCAGTGCCCTGTGCCGTGGTAGCAGAGGCTGTGGGAGCTCTTGAGGCTAGCATGGAGGGGAGGGCAGTTTGCTAGAATCTTTGACACCCCTCCAGCTTGTTGCTCTCCCTCTAGATCATCGCCGCCCAGGAGGAAATGCTGAAGAAGGAACGAGAACTGGAAGAAGCAAGGAAAAAACTGGCCCAGATCCGCCAACAACAGTATAAATTCCTACCCACCGAGCTGAGGGAGGACGAAGGATAAGGCCAGAGCCAGGGGTGCGCGCCCGAGGGGACGGCCGCGCGCGAACTGGATGGACAGTGGTCCTGGGAGGCCGGGGACTGCTCGCCTCCCCCTGGGGCGAGCCCGGGCCCTGGGCGCTCCGGCTCCCTCCGCTGTGCCGTCGGGCACCGGCTGCATGATCATCGTGATGTCTCACGGTACAGTGAGCCCCACCCACAGCTCCGCCGCCGCCTCCCCCAACCTCACGCATCTCAGGAGAGAGGGGCGCGGGCTCACGGACTGTTACAAAACGAAGGCAGTATTACGTCGCCCTCGGACACTCGTGCTTCTGTCGGTCCTTCTCTAGGCCTGCTGCTGGGCCTGCTGTGAAATCTTAATAGAAAAAACGAAAGCAGCTCGGGGGAAATCACTAACGCCATAGATACTCAAAGATCTTCTCCCTCTCAGGCGAAGGTGGACATTGGAGTTGGACACAGTTCATAAAAGCCGGAAACATAAACCAGTGTGGACTCCAGGAGGGCAGCTCAGGCCTTCCTGCCTGTCTCTAGCACTGGTTCACCCAGAGGGTGAACATAACCTGCTCCTGTTTGCACGCTTTTTTGCCTCAGTGTGTAAGCTCCTTGTACAATCTAGATCCAACTTGTATCCTGTGGCCCAGAAAATTGAACGGTTTTTTTTCTCTCCATAATCCAAAGGGCAGAGGCATGGGGGACTGTCAGGGCTCGGTGAGCAGGGGCTGTAATAAAATGTGTGGGCTCCTTACTCTGCAGAGGCTGTTTGAGTTCATACAAATTCATTCACATAAACCCAGGTCCTCCAGGTGGCAGTCAATACAACAGCCCCCACCTTAGGCATTCAAACTGAGGGTTCAGCTCCAGTAAAGCCATTCCTTGGGGACCCTGTCTTCTAGGCCCCGTATCAGATTTTCTGCTGTCAAAATGGTCAGCATTCAGAATCCTGTTTAAAACTCTGCCACCCACTCTCTAACCCAAGATGGATGTTTTCTCTATGTCATAATAGTCCTAAAACCTAGATGCATTCTAACACCATTACGAATTTTTAACAACAGTTTTGCTAATTAGCCCATCTTAAAAGTGATGACATACGATATTTTCAGAGTTTGTCTTCTGGAGGCCACAGTTCAAGAATCTTATATTTCCCACCCCCACCTCCTTTCTCTTTTCAGAGCCCTCTCCTTGGAAGGGCATTTTAAGACTTTTTTTGAACCTCATCCCAAGACAGTATGTGAAGGATGAATGGCTTGTGGGATAGATACTAATGCCAGGTAGCAGGTGTCTTTGAAAAAAATTTCACTGGGGGAAGACAGTGGTGATGGAGGTACGTGGTTTTTTAAAAGCTGGTAACTGTTGACAGCAGTCATCCTCCATTTCTCCAGTCATGTGGTCTCACATCTCATATTTCATTCGCAGGATAGTTTGAATATTCCACCCTGGGAAAAGCTGATGCTTTGGTTCTCAAAAAGTATCACCTTCAGACCTTGCCCAGTGGTCCTGCTTTAACAGACCCTGGCCCATGCCATGGTTGTAAAATGCAATTAAACTTTGGATGGCTCCTCCTGTTTATAAGAGACTTGTAAGTGCTCCACGTAGAATTTTTTCCCAGGCAAGGAGGAAGCTACAAGAAATACAGTATAAATGAGAAGCAAGTGGAGAGAGTCTGTAGAGAGGTAGGGATGAAGGAATTAACCCTAAAGAAGAGGGAGCTGGCCAGGCCCTGCCATCTAATGGGAGAAGCTAACAAACTCGTGGCTCACCCTACTAAAGTGTGGCCAGCACAAGTCTTCACTGCTGTTCTGGGCTGCACCCTGTCATTTCTTAGCCTGTGGACTAGGGGCTGTCTCCAAGAATCCCTTTGCGGGTGGGCGTAGCATGCTTTCTGAGACTCTTAGGAATCAGATCCAGAGGCTCAGGATCTAGATGTGCTAATGGCCTCACATAGCAGGCCCCTGGGGAGCCCCACCACGCCCCACCATCACCCCCTTGTCTTCCAGGCTATGTGATTGCTCCTTCCCTTCCAGCTGTTCTGGGTCACAGCCTGGCATCGCAGGAGCCAGCCAGTGAGTTCTGTGTCTCTGCCTCAGAGTCGTTTAAAACCCGTCCTGAGTTTGATATCAGAAAACCCTTTGATATCAGAAAGCCAGGTAGAAGGCCTACCCTTTTTACAACTCCAAAAAACAGGTACAGAACAAAGTTGATTTTGTAGGACCTGGGTGAATATCCTCCATCCGGCATGTTCTGCAGCTGTGAGCATTGGGGAAGCTGGTTCCCCACCTGGCATGTTGCTGATTTTTCATCTGCCCCTCCCCCATCCACCCTGCACCACATACGTGAGTCACCTCGTGACTGGCTTGGTCTCTCCTCATTTCATGAAATGGGGAAAGGCTGTGCTCCGGGCGTGATGTAATAGGTGCTCCTGTAGGTGTGCCTGGATGGCAGCAAGGGAGGGAGGGTTCTGGTTTTCCTTCAAAGGGAAATATGAATTTGGGGGGAGCGGGTGTGAATTTTCATTTCAGAGCACCTAACGAGAGTGTTTTCAGATGAAAAATGGTTCCAAGCCTGGAGCATAAAGATGCCTTTCTGTGTGAAGAGGGAGTAGGTGTATAGGTGTGTGCCCCATGAGAGGAACTGACAGAAACCTTGAACTGATCTGAAGGTCACAAAAAGGAACCTGAACTGGAGTTCAGAACTGCCAGGTGATTGGGGAGTTTGGGCTTTGCTTGGTTCTGCCTTTCAGAAAAAGTCTTTGAGTAAGAACGCTCAAGCCAATTCAGCTGAACAAACAGCTCTTGTTTAAGTTGCTGGCATCGGGCCAGGTGCAGGCCAGGTGATCAGTGCCAGCAGGAACCTGGGGTTGTAGGCACCTTTCAGTCAGGTGTTGTGAGCCCCCCAGGCCGCCGGCAGAGCACTTACATGGTTCAGTGATGAGCCCTGTGCTCTTTATCCCAGAAAGCCCCTTAGGGCTTCTCATCGGTTCTCCTTGCTTGCGTTCTAGGTGTGGTGTTAGTGAGTTTACAGACAACCAAAGTGTATTCCATATTTCTCAAAATGTTACGACCAAAATTCAGCCAGGAGAGTGAACCCTACCACACACGTGTTCCCAAAGCCACAACCTCACGCGGGAGCCAGGCAGCAGGGTGATGTGGTGAGCGAGCCTTCTTCCTCCATGGGTGTGAACCCCCATATCTCCCCCAGCGCTGAGATTCTGGACACTGTCTGGGCCCCCAGGGACACGGCTCTCTGCTCCCAGCACAGGCTATCCATATGTTTCAGCACTCAGACCCCTGGAAGAAGCAGCCCTCTGCTGACCAAGGTGATGGCCGTCTCTCAGAGCCTTGAGGGGAGCCCAAGGAACTGGGGGATATTCACTTCAGGCTCAGAGGCAGTAGAATTCAGAAACCCAGAGGTCCTGAGAGCTTGTCAGCAACTCGAGTCCCACCTCAGCACAGCCTCCTCCAAGTGCTGGCCTCAGGATGGCCTCTGGCGGAGAAGGCATCTTCCCCCACAGAGTCCCCAGGCGCCATGTTTAAATGTCCCTGAGATGACTGCTCCATCCTTCTGAGCGCCTGCTCAGAGTGTTACGTTCATGGGCATTAGGAACAGGCATGTGACAGAACGTCTGTGCACTGAAGAAACAAACACTACAAAGAGAGAGAGTTCTCTATAAAGAGGTTTGGCTTTGCCTTCCTTAGATCCCCCGCTCCCACCCCCATAGGCGTCCCTGAGTCGTGTGAGCAGCTCCTGATTCCACAAAGCATGCAGCTGGGTCTCCCTTGGCTACCTTCTTTCCAAGCTGAAAAATCTGCAAGGAAGTGGGATAGCCGAGTTCTGCCCCGGGTTGTAATGTCTTTATTGATCTGGTCGCATAAATTTTTTTTTTTTAATTCACCAGAAATAAACTTGTAAAGGACTGAACGCGTGTGAAAGTCTCATGGGAATGGGAGGAACATGGAAGAGAGGAAGAGGAGACTGTGTCTTTATCATGTGAGAGAGACTCCCCTTTGAGCACTAGCTCTGTAATCACCAACCTGTGTTAGAGGAGGGGAGAGAGAGACTGAGTGTGTGTGTGTGTGTGTGAGAGAGAGGGAGAGACCGAGGCAAAGCCACAGGGAACCACTGAATCCCACACAGCATTGTTGACTCTGGAGGAAATTCCAACAAGAACTAGACCCTAAGTAGAAGATGCTATTATCTTCCTCTTAAAGAAGCAGGGTCCCAGACAAGGCGTTCAGGCCGCGGGACCACACACATCCCCTGATGTGAATGTTCTGTGAACCTGACTCGGAGCCTGACCCCGGAAGGACCATGTTACCTTCAGCAGCCGAGGCAGAAAGGCAGCCTCCAGAGACTGTGACCCCTCCTTCCTGTAGAGAGTGGGCACGCAGGTTGTTTGGCCAGAGTCCTCGTTTGGGGGAGCCAGACTTGGCGAAACCGTGCGGCATTTCTAGTCTCTGAAAGGGCGATGTCAAAGAATCACCATAGCGACAGAGAGAGTGTCACCACTATGTCTGACAACTAGGAGGCTTTTTCCTCTTAAAATGGTGATTTAGACTCACTAAGCCCATTAGTCATGTTTTTCTATCTTTGACTTAAAAATGGGGGTGGGACTGACTACCAGAGACAGGAAGGTGGGAAGTCTGAGATGTGTGGTCCAAGAGTAGGGGGGGAGGGCTGATGTTTGTGGGGTGTCCTGGATGGACCGCACTGGACATGCAGCCCCCTCAGCCCTGACCAACAATGGGGAAGGTGCTGTGGCCGTTTTTCAGAGGGACAGACAACTCAGCAAAGCTGGGCAGTGGCAGGCATGAGACTGGAAGCTGTCTGTGGGAATTCAGACCCTCTGCAGCTAAATCAGGCTGATTACAATCGAAGATTATCGAAAATTACTCACTGCCCCATCACCTACTATGTGCAGCACACTGGGGCCCCTGTCTTATTCCTGGAGAAGGTCACAGTCCAGGGAGGACAAACCTGAGGGCAGAACCTTGAATAGGAACAGCCTTTGTACAGAGGGCATTTGGCCTGACTCCTGATGAATCGGAGTTCCTCGGGCAGAGAAGCTGGGGGAGAAGGTGAAGGCAGCATTCTAGGCAATGGGAAGGGCACATGCAAAGACCTGGACTCATGAGGAGTTGGTTGCTTAGGGGGCAAGTAAGGGTTCAGTGTGGTCAGGGCTAGGGGCAAGCAGCACGGAGAGAGAGGCAGCCAGGAGCCCAAGGAGGGCCTTGCTCAGGCCAGAGCACTTGGGATGGTTAGCTGATGAATCGCTCTGCAGGCGCGTCAGAAGAGAGATTGTCTTCACAATCCAAGTGTGGGGATGACCTGACCGTGGTCAGCAAGTCGGGAGTAAGTGAGTCCCAAGCTGCTGGGCCAGAGATGTTCAGAGCAAGGAAAGAGGATGGGAGCCGAGCCACCAAGCCTCTCAGGGAGCTCCCATAGCAGGAAGGACCAATGCCAGGAGTCGGGACAGGCTTTGCTTAGAGGTGAGAGGGAGTTTTGTCTCTAGATGGCCTGCACTGAACTACTGTACCAGGAGGTACTTGTGCCCAGGCATGGGCCTTTATTACCCCTTGAGTCCCCACTACAACACGTAAAGCATGACCCATGTTATTGTTTACTTCCCAGGCAGGAATACTGGAGTGGGTTACCATTTCCTTTCCCAGGGGATCCCAACCCAGGGATCGAACCTGTCTCCTACATTGCCAGATGGGTTCTGTAGCACTGGGGCACCTGGGAAACCCAAAGCATAGGCGTTGTTTCATCCTTATTGTATAGATAAGGGTGTTCTTGCCTGAAAAATCCCTTGGACAGAGAAGCCTGGCAGGCTACAGTCCATGGGGTCACAAAGAGTCAGACGCGACTGAGCACACACACAGACATAGATAAGACTGAGGCCCAGAGAGGTTAGGTAACTTGCCTAAGGCCACACAGCCAACAGAACTGGGATCTCCCAACTAGCTGTTAAGATCACACAGCTAGTCAGTGGCCAAGCAGAAGCTGAAACTCCAGTTTGTTTCCAAAGCTCATTTTTAGCTAAGAGTTGTTGGAGAAGCTATCTGAGCCTGGCAGATTGGATGGAAATTAGGCAGAGAGAAAGAGAAAGACCTTGGAGCAGAGAGAGCCACATGTCATGTGGTAGAGCCTAGGACATCCAAGAGGGGCTGCTGGGCAGGTAGGGTGGGGCTCGCAGGGACAGTAGGGACCACAGGAGTCTGTGGTGAGTCTGCGTCTGTATGAGGGTAACTGAATGGGCACCTGGCTAAGGAGCTTTTCTTTTTTAATGTACAGGTTACCACAAGCCTGGCTTGGCTCTACTCTTGCCTTGTGTCTCAAAAATCCTGTTTGAGGGTCTTTTTCTCTCAGATCACAATTCTCTCCTGAGTCTAAACCACCAGTGCTCAAGAGTAACCCTGTGGTTCAGAGCAATTCAACCATGTTTTTGTTTGATCACTCTCCACCCTGAGCAGGGCAGGATTCTAGCAAGTTTGCTCCTTGAATATCCCAAAGCAAGAAGCCATCAGTGCCTGGAGGCAGAAGTGCCCAGTGGGTCTGACAACTTGTGTGTGGGGGGTGGCGTATGGGGTAGAGGATGGGTACAGGCCTCAACCACAGGCCTGGGTATAGGCCATCATTAGGAGCTTCCTGTCTGCTTGGGCCTCTCTCTCCAGAGACTCTAGAACTTACTTTTTAGAAAGAGAATCCTGATCAGTAAAGGCCAGAACTGAATGTTGAAGTTCTTTCTGGGTTCTCTGAGAGGCGGGCCATGTTGTAATTGTGGCAGCCCAGGGTGAGAAGGCTCCTGAGCCAGGCCCCTAGTCCTGTGGTCCTAGCACCCCGATACTGTCGGGGCATTCAAGGAGAAGCAGGAAGGAAGAGGCAGACCGGACTCCATGGGCGTGAGGGAAGATGAAAATGGAAAGAGACTAAAAGGCACAGTTGTACCCTTCAAAGATCTTAAACCTTCCTAAAGAATGCAGTCTCCTGCAAGGGAAGTGAGAATAGTGCAAGTTGCCTTCTGTTGGGCTGAGGGCTGGGAGGGTGCGGGGCATCAGGGCACGAGCAGCAGTGCGGGCTAGGGAGGAGGCCAGCAGAGGAGGCCCACAGTTGATGGAAAACAGGTGGGCTGGGGCTAGCTGCCAGGAGCAGGGAGGACATTGGGGGCCTAGGCTTGCAGGCAGGAAGGAGCAGGTGGAGAGAGAGTACCACAGAGAGGCCGGGAGCTGGGGAGATGATTCGGGGCAGAGGTGTGCTCTGTGAAATCAGAGCTTCATCCGAAAGGAAGGAGAAGACAGAGAAGCAGAGGAGAGATGCAGCAAAGCCTTCAGGCTGGCTGCACTCTGCCTCAGGGCCACAATCTTCATGCTCGCCCTTTGTCTGCCAGCTCACCGTGAGCTCACCTGATGCGTGGGATGTTTGGGCACCATGGAGCCCATTCTCGGTTTGCATCCTAGAGGGCCCCCTGTCTGCAGATTAGATGGCTCCTCCCAAAGCCCTCTTGCCACTGGGGCTGTTCTGGCTTCCAGGGAGGAAAGCCCTCAGCACCCAAGATTGTGTCTTCTTTGTTAGGTGTCATGGCAGGTTGTGACCACTGGGGGCAGTGTGGTTCCATGGGACACTAATAGAGCATTCCTGTTTTCCTTAAGGAAAACAAGAGGACATTTTGTGGGCGAATAAATGTAAGAATCATTGTATTAAATTTAGACAGACGAATGTCTTAATTCTCTCTTGGGGCCTGTAAGAAATGCATATATTGGGCTGGCCAAAAAGTTCGTTCAGAAAACGTCAAAAACTTTTTGACCAACCAATACGTGGGCTACCTCCAAAAGGAGCATTTGACACATGATTTTGCCCCAGGTTGGCTTTTTTTTTTTTTTTTTGGCCTTGAAGCACTTTTTATTCTAGTATATTTTGAGAGACAGATGCTCTAAGGATCATGCCTTGGGAAACCCTGTCCTAAAATCCCAGTGGAATTACTGTTTTGTGCCCCCGCCCCCTTAGCACACGTGGCTGGTGCTCTGTCTAGTGTTACTAGGTAATATTTCGTCTGTGCAGCAGCCTCATCTAGGTCACAGGCAGGGATCATATCTTGTCACATGTAGCTTTTCCAGCACCTAAAACTGAGCTGTGGATACATGAGAAATTCAATGAAGATTGATTGCCCAGGTGATCATTAGACCGCAGTTTGCAACCAGTGTTTATGACCTGGGGATCAGCTGTCTTGGACTCCAGCTTGGATTTGAACTTGAATAGGAAAAAAAAAAAATCCAGTCACCATACACCACAGCTGTTCCTTCCCTTCCCACACCCTGATGGGGCCCCACCATGCCACAGGGCAACACTTTTGCTAAAATAATTCCTCAGAAAATTGCTTTCCGGGGATTCCCTTCCTAAGACAGCTGCAAGGAAGCACAACTTGATCCTATATATCCTGAAACCTCCTGGTAACACCATTGTTCAGAAAAATCCAGAAGATGGGCTCTAGTCGGTAGGGGGTTGTTAATAAAATATTGAAAACACCTCAGATGCTGTGAGCTGATGGCTGTAAAATGGTGCTCATGGCCCAAATCCCAGTGGAATGTGGAGGCCATCTGGAAAAAAGGGAAAGGCTGAGCTGGAGGTTTCTTTAATAAACCCAGAGTTTCCCCTTGCAGCTGATGGGCACCTGAAATTTGACTCTCCAACCCCTCTTCCTTCCTTTCTCCTGCCTCATAAGGCAGCGTGGTGAGGTGAAAAGAACGCACATGGGGATGCTTTGGACTTAAGAGAGACGTGACTTTCAGCAAGTCACTTCCTTCCAAGCCTGTGGGGATATGGACTGAACACTGCACTTCACCTCCCAACATCTGCTTATCCTGCGGAGCTGCAGCAGTAATTTGGGAGAGTTGACCGGCAAGTCTACAGCTGGCCTGATTAGTCCAAGCGTTGGGGAAAACACTGGCTGAAACTGCCCACCCTGGCCAGGCGTAATGAGTTATCTCATATGCATGAGTTATGTCACATCGGGAAGTCTTGGTGAGGAATGCATAACTACCAAGCTACCACCAACGGGAAGAATACAGGAAAGGTCAAAAGGAGAAAGAAGACTCCAGCCTATTTGTCCTGCCAACCTCCCAGAAGCCTTCTCATTGGAATCCATCTTGGCTGAGCGATGCGCCAGCCACTAGGAAGAACCCTGAGTCATAGTAACTGGCCAGAGACAAGCCGGAAACTAACCCCATTACCATAAAACTCAAGGGCCATGTGGCAGAGACGTTCTCCTGGGTTCCCTTACCCTGCTGCTCTCCACCCAGGCACCCCTTCCCAATAAAGCCTCTTACTTTGTCAGCACATGTGTCTCTTTGGACAGTTCATTTTTGAGTGTTAGATGAGAGCCCACTCTCAGACCCCGGAAGGGCTCTCCCTTCTTACAACACGACAGCACCATTCCTCCCAATGGTGATTGGTTCTCTGATGAACTAAAACCTGATTTGGCCAAGGAACTGGGAAGAAGTGTCTGCTGGGGCATCAGCCTCCCCACCCCGCATCAGTGTTGGATCAAGAAGCCTCTTCTGACCACAAGTAAAACCAGCCTCGGGATGGAGCCTTCACCAAGGATGGCAAAGATAATCAAAGAATCTGAGTATTTGGTGACATTGTTGATCAACATGTCTAACTAATTCTTTCATACATCCCAGTCCCTAACCACATACATTCCTGCCATATTTAAGCCAGCCTGAGTTGCCAACACAGTGTAATCGATCCCAGGCAGCAGTCACGTGGGGAAAGGCCAGCAAGCATCTGGTCACAGAGCAGGCATTCAATAAGTTTTCTTTTTGCCTCATGCCTACATAAATGCAATCTTGAGAATGTGTCCCAAGAAAATCCCATCTCTTCCATTTTCAAGCATTAAATCAGGTACTCTCCTGTGAGCCTAATATGGCGCTAGACTCATGGTAGGTCTTCAGTAAATATTTGAAAGACTCTTAACCTGGGACTCACCTCTAAACGGTGATGTTGGCCATGCCTGGACTCCAGCTTATGGCTGGCTCAGTGAGAATGGGAAGTAATAATGGATGTGCATGTGAAGAGCAGAGGTCTCAGTCCCATTTCTCGACTCTGGGATGAGCACCAGGAGCACAGGTCCTCCACTTCCTCCACTCCCAGTCTCCATGCCTGCTCTCAGACATCTGCCACTGGTAAGGTGGTGCCGTCTGTGGCCGATCACCTACAAAGCAAACCATCCGAGGAATGTCTGGTATGCAGGGTTATGTGGTATGGCGTGGGTTTGTTTTTTCTGTTCATCATTTGGCAAGGGAATCCTGAACTATTTTGTCTGGAAGCACAAGCATAGAGCTGAGGACCCCAGGGGAGTGGAAATTAGAGGGAGGGAGCGAGACAGTTCGGCCTCTATTCCTGCACCTGGGACTGCGTGGTGCCATCGTCTACCTGGTGGTGTTTGCTCAGGCTCTGGCTTTTTCCGCTGGTCCCCCAGTGGAAGTCAAGTTGAAATACAGAAGCAGGAGTAGCAGCAGGAGAAAGAAGCTTCCTTGGGAAGGAAAGTTATAGGGAGAATAAGACAGGCAGGAGGCTGAGCCGTTTATAACACAGATTCAGTGTCTGGCTCCTGGGCTTTGTGTAGGGGACAGAATATGGCCTGGGAGTCATGGGATTTGGGTTCTGGCTCTACCTGAATGCTCCTGGAAACATTGACTTCTTGGAACAGCTTTGTTTTCAAAACAAACCTTCCCCAAGGTTTTCTGCCTTCTCGGTAGGTGAATACACCCAGAGAGAAGACTCTTCCAACGCCCAGCGTGACCACTGCATCTTGGTAGATCTGATATTGGAGGTCTCTACTTGTATCCATGAATGAGGGTGTCAAAATACAATTGTAAAATAAAAGCTAAAAAGCATGAATCTTATATAAATATAGAGTCAACATACATCAAGGATTTATTGAACTCATTCATGAAGGAACCAGCAGAATGGCAAGTTTCATTCAAAAAGAAAATTATTAATCATTGCTGGAATAAAGTATGTGGGCTATTATTGTTACATTAATTATTTTATAAGGCAGTGAAACTATAACCATTGGTTTGTAATCTATTCTTCTGGACAAAATCATGGCGCCTCTGTAAGACAAGAATTAGCTATCAGTGCTGTCAGTCTCCTACGATTTCACATCCGTTCGAAGTAATCCAGTGCTTCAGTCAACTGGTAAATAGAAGGTCAAAACAAAGGAATATATCCCTAGGAAACTCAATAAGCCTCTAGTGTGTCTCCATGCAGTCTTTGTTTTTCCTAACTCCCAAGTTTTGGATACTTGAGCTGATGACCACCGCCCCCCACCCCCAAGGCTGTTGTAACCTAGAAGAGCATGATAATTCACATTAGAAGACCACCAGGTTCAAACTGTGGCCCACCACTTGGTGTACATATTCACCTCTATACTCCCTGAGCCATAGTTCCATCATCTTTTTCAAGTTAGGGTAACAGTACCCTCTCTTCCATCTCACAGAATTTTTGCGATCAAATGAGTGAATAAATTGCTCTGGCTTTTGATTTATGGTGGACCAGCCACTGGGCTCAGCCCCAGCACGTGAAGCCTTTGATAAAAAGCAGGCTACGCTGCAAAGCCCTTAACTCTCTGGGATGCTCTGGCAAACTCTGGTGCATCCAAACGACTGGACATCACCTTCATGCCAAGCTAGGAGAACAAGGATTGCAAGAGCCTTTGAAGGCCTTAGTCATATAAGGGTCAGAACCGCTGTGAAGGCTGCTTGTGACAGTGAAGCTTTGGAGGGACACCTCATCAAGGGTCATCTCCTCAGCCATCCCAGCGTGAGCTCACAAGCAGGCGTCTGTCACCGTCTTAACCAGGGGCTGGCAAGCTTCTACCAGGGGGCCAGATGGTGGATATTTAGGCTTGGCAGGCCGCACATAGTCTCTGTTGTTCCATCGCCTTTGTTTTTATTTTTGTCTTTTCAAAACGTAAAGGCCATTTTTGGGCTCCCCGACTGCATAAAAGTAAACAGCAAGCTGAATTTGGCCCACAGTCTACAATTTGCCAACCCAGGTGTGACTAGCTTCAGAGGCAAGCAAACTGCCCCCCGAATCCTGTTTTCTTCATTTTGCAACCATGTGAGTTTAGGCGAGCTTCCCTATCTCCCTGAGCCTGAATGTCCTTGTTAAAATTTTTTTGCAAAATACTGGCTGCTCATCTACTATCTTGCCAGGCACAAGTGTTTATGAGGCTGAAATACAATGAAAAAGTCCCAGCATGTCCAAGGAATGTGGCAGGAGGCTTCTGCTACTGCCTAAACCTGGCAGTGGTTTGGACTCCCCTGAGCCAAGGAGGGTCACAAAAGGGGAATTTGGTTCCATGATGATGGCCTGGAATCAGCAGGGCTACGTGACAACACCCCGAGGACTCAGATTCAGTTTGTCCGAGGTGGGTTCTGAGCATCAGTATTTTTTTAAAGGCTTCCTTTTTGAGTCTGACCTGCAGCCAAGGATGAGAACTCTGCCCTGCAGGAGTCACCCACTCACCGGTACACAGAAGTCTGCTCCAGGTGGGCTGAAAGCTGTTGTCCACGCAAACAGCATGGTGCCTCTGCTGGCCTCATTCCCATCCACATCCAGCTAAGCCTGGTGTCCTTCAAAGCAAAGCCTTGCCCCAGTCCACTGTGGGCCAACTCCAGCTCCGGGTATCAGCTCAGAAGACTGTTTCATGTCAAAATCGATAACAAGTGTTTTACTGAGAGCACAGAAATGGCAACAGTAGTGGTGGCCAGATCGCCTGCTGTGACCGCCTCAGGGAAGAAAGCTGGCCTTTCAGGGCAAAGCCTAATGCAGGCCTGTTGTCTGACATGTAGACTAGCCCCCCTCTCCAAGCCCTGATCACAGACTCAGAGACTGAGGCTCAGAGAGGTCACCTAGCTGGCTCAAGGCCACTGAGCTAAGCAACAGTTTTGATAAAGAGAAACGTGCAATGAACCTCCAATAAGAAGATTCCTCCTGTGAATTACACTCCTGTGGTCTTATTGAAACACTTCCCTTTATGGCATTTTCTTTGTGACCGTGAGATCAAAACATTTATGCTGAGAATATCCAAGGGGCATTTTTTTTTTTTTTAATCTCAAAGGCTTATGGTTAACTCTATTTAAGAAGCAAATTCCTCCTCCCTTTATGGGAATTCAGACCCTGGGCAGTTCTGAGCGGGAACCGCTGTCCAAGTTGTCATGAATTTGCTTTTATGTGATAAATACATTCCTGAAGACTGGATAAGTAAAATTACTACTTCATAATTTAAAGGGAATTCCTGTGCATGTTTTGGAGTTTTGTTCATTTTGTTTTAGAAATAGGAGAATCCTTCTGCAAGGAGAATCATTTACCTTTATTTGGTTTGCAAATCTGGATTTTAGCATATTGGGTTTTGTTCATTATTTCTGTAATTTTGACTGTTTCTTTACTGACAGTTCTTCAGTTCTCACAGATGGAGTCTGTGCTTTTTGAATACCAACTCTTTAGTTCCTAAATGGAAGCAGTAAATGTTTCTTCAGAACCCTTGTGCCAGCCGTTGCTGGGCCAGATCACATCCACTGCCTCATTACCACTCAATAATTCTGCAGCATGAGTTGTATTGGCTCCGTTTGATAGCTAAAGATGCTGAGGTGCAATATCTTTATCTGCTAAAGGGTAGAAATGGCATTCCGACCCAGTTCCGTCTGATTCCAGGGCAAGTGGCCTTTTCAAATCAAGAAGCCCGCGGTTTTTCTCATCATTGAAAAACCAAAACAAAGAAACCCCATCCTCCGCGCCTGCATCCCCTCTGCGTGAACACACTGAACTCTGGCTGTGCAGCTAGGAAACTGGAGTGCTGGGAAGTGGAATGGGGTCAGGGGACCTGTCTTCGTATCCTGGCTCTTGGGTCCATGTGTAACTCACCTCCCCTCAGTAAATCTCAGCCTTCCAAGTGATCAGAGGTGGGAAAGGGGGTGCAGTTGGGCTAGATTGGCAGTTTTCTTTAAAAAAAATTTTTTTTAATTTGGCTGTGCCAGGTCTTAGCTGTAGATCTTCATTCTTCTTTGTGGGCACGTGGGATCTTTAACTGGCATGTGGGATCTGATTCCCTGACCAAGGATCGAACCCAGGCCCCCTCCGTTGGAACACAGAGTTTTAGTCACTGAACCACCAGGGAAATCCCTAGATTAGTGGTTTTCACACTAAATTTTCTTGGAGCCCAGGGTTTTCAGAAGGTTCCCAGGAGCCTCTCCTGCAGGAATGTGGGAAGGGGACACTGAAAATCAGGACCCTGTACCTGCTTCGATGGAGCTGCTTTTATCTGCTTTCGTGTTGGGTTTCCATGTGTATTTCCACTTGGAAAAGGGGTCTGGTGCTTTAAGAACTCACACACGAAGGCTATCTCCAGGTCCCTTCTAGCCCCATCCCCCCATTAATGTGTGAATATTAACACCAGGCACTGTGTCCTCTGCTGGGGAGCAGAGGACCCTGCCCTCTGAGAGCAGGTGGGGCAGGGGAGAGGCTCCCTGGCCACGTGAGCACTCCTCTGTCCAGGGGAGAAGCCCTCTGTGCCCACACTCTCCTGCGGAGGCTGCGGGGCCCAGTGAAAGAGCAGCTGTGGGCCAGGAGTCAGGAGACCTGACTCGTGACAGCTCTATGCCCTCCTCTGTGTCATCTTGGGCAGGTTGTGAAAACCCCTCTGAGCTTTCGTTCTCTCGAGTCACAGGCTTCTTTTGAGAGTAAAATAAGAGGGTGGACATGGATCTTGACACAAACGATGTTAGTATCATTGTATTAATGAAAGGAAAATCAAGGCAGGAGGATCCACGTGAAGCCAGCAGACCCCAAGCTCCCGCTGTGCGTCCGTGGGTAAAGCATCTGTGCATTTGGTAGAGCCACGCTGGCAGGCGTGCCCTGATCCTGGTATTGAAGTACTGTCTTTTAAGTGTTAAGTGTCCCTTCCTCCTAAATAGCTTACGTGCCATGAATTGTAATGCCTGGGACAGACTTCCATCACCTTAGGCCTCCTATAGCCCATTATAGCATGCATTTGGGGAGTGGCAACAAAGTGCTTAAAAACCAGGCTGTCTGTTCAGGTCCTGCTCTGCGGCTTAATATTCCTTGTGCTTTGATTTCCCCACTTAGAAGAGAGAACTAGAAATGGGAATTGCATCAGAGCATTATGGTGAGAATTAAATGCTCTACGACATAAAGGCCTAGAAAGGGTTTAGTTTGTATTAACCATCATGATACTATCTGTATACTTGTCTGTCTTTGGCACCTAGTGTAGTACAAGCAAGAGCTCAAAAATAGTGCAATGAATAACAGCTTATGTTTTTGTCATTTCTGTTGAACCTTACGCATATTAACTTATGGAATCTTCATATAGCTCTATTACGTATTACTTACTGTTCCCATTTTCTGGATGAGGACACAAAGGCACATAGAACTTAGTTATCTGACCCAAGGGTACCCAGCCGCAAAGTGACAGAGCCAGTATCTGGGTGCAGGCAGTCGTAACTTGGCAGTTTTTACTCTTCTCTCCTCCCCCACTAATGTTTATTTGTCAGAGTATTCACCCAGTTATACATGAATATATTTTCAAGTTAAAAAATGTGGAACTATGAAGAGGCATGATAATAAAAAATCAACTTAAGTGTGATCACCCAGAAATGAACACCTGGTTGACTTCATGTGCTGTGTCTGAGTTTATGTCTGTGCAGAGTACTTTCATATTGAGATCATGACACCATCACACTTTATCATGAGCCTGTTATGAGTGGAATTATGTTCCCCCAAATTCATATGTTGAAGTCTCAACACCCACCCCCGGTACTTCAGAATATGACCTTATTTGGAAATGGAGTCTTTATAGAATGAGTCAAGTTACAGTGAGGTCATGAGGGTGGTCCCTAATCCAACATGACTGGTGTTACTGTAAAAAGAGGGAATGTGGCCACAGGGACACATAGAGGGAAGACAGCCACCTACAAGCCAAGGAAGGAGACCCGGAACAGATGCTTCCCTCCCCGCCCTCAGTAGGGACCAACTCTACTGAACCTTGGTCTTGAAATTCTAGCCTCCAGAACTGTGAGACAGTATACTTCTGCTCGAAGCCCCTTAGTCTGCGCTGCTTTGTTCAGCAGCCCAAGCAGCCTACAGCAGCAGTCTTGTGATCTCTGCTCAGCCCTGTTTTTTATTGGAGTATAATTGCTTTACAATGTGGTAATTTCTGCTGCACAACAAAGTGAATCAGTTGCATGGATACATACATCCCCTCCCACTGGAGCCTCCCCCCACCCCTCCATCAGTTCCCTCTAGGTCATCACGGAGCACAGAGCTGAGCTCCATGTGCTGTGAAACTGCTTCCCGCTAGTTACCCGTTTTACACGTGGTAGTGTGTATATGTGGAGAAGGAAATGGCAACCCACTCCAGTGTTCTTGCCTGGAGAATCGCAGGGACGGCAGAGCCTGGTGGGCTGCCATCTATGGAATCACACAGAGTCGGACACGACTGAAGCGCCTTGGCAGCAGCAGCAGCAGCAGTGTGTGTATGTCAGTCCTGCTCTCCCGGTCTGTCTCACCCTCCTCTTCCCCTGCTGTGTCTACATGTCCATTCTCTACATTTGCAACCTGCCCTGCCTCTGAGCGTATGCCCTGAGAAAACTGTCATGCAGAAAAGATACATATACCCCAATGTTCACTGCAATGCTGTTTACAATAGCCAGGACATGGAAGCAACCCAGAACGCCAGTGACGGATGAATGAATAAAGAGGATGCGATACATATATACATGGAATACTACTCAGCCATGAAAGGAACGAAACGGAGTCATCTGTAGTGACATGGATAGACCTAGATTCTGCCACACAAAGTGAAGTGAGTCCGCTTACCTCTTGCGACTTATCTCCAACCCCAGTTCCTTCCCCCTCACCTCCGATCCCATCCACAGGTCAACAGTGTCTTTCCCCCCTTCCCTGATGGAGTCCTCACTCTGGCCCAGCTCATGGATGAACAGCCAGAGCCACTCCTATTGCACAGCCTTTCCTACGGGGTGCAAATCAGTGCAGGTTCCCTTTAATCTTTTAAATGGATCCAAATCATCTTTAATTAGTGCCATGTTCTGCTCTGGGTAATGGGACCAGAAAGCCTTTTGAAACCCTAAGGGAGTGTCTCACTGTGGACTGTTTGGTCCCCACTAAGGCCTCAACTTTCCTGAGAAAAGGTCAAGATTGTGAAGAAGCAGATGGGGAAGTTGTCCCCAGCTGGGTATCATGAGGAAGAAGGGCTGTCCGCAAGCTATTGTCAGTGTTTAAAAAAAAAAAAAAAAAAAGCCTATCAGACACCAAAGTTTTTATTCTTAACAGAGCTGGATGGAGTACCAGGCCAGCTGTCCAGGTCACCAGTCCGTGAAGGTAGCAGAACACCAGCCAACCAACTCAGAAAGATGGTGCCACTTAATGCCTGTCTCCAAGTATAGCACCCTATTTAGCTGGTTAAAGGTAAGTGAAGGATGGGACTTCCTTGACTGTTCAGTGGCCGGGCCTCCGTGCTTCCAGTGCAGGGAACCTAGGTTCGATCCATGGTCAGGGAACTAGATCCCACATGTTGCAACGAAGATCCCACAATCCCCAACTAAGACCTGGGCAGTCAAATAAAGAAATACTTAGGGGGGAAAAAAGAGACAAGTGGGAGTGACAGCATTTTCTAGAGGAAATGAGGGTGAAAAGTCCCTCTGTGGAGCCTCTAGGCTGCCTCCACAAGAGACCTTCACTGAGCACTCTTGGGAGGCAGGGGATGGGACCAGCAGCCCTAAGCCTGGACAGTAACAGGGCCCTGCAGGGCCAGGGTCAAGCAGCTGGACGCATGAAAACTAGTGATGCTTGCTCTGTGCTGATCACTGGAAAGTTGCTATCCAAGTTTGAAATCCTTTTAGATGCTTCCCAGGGGGTTATTAGCCTGGAACATTACAAAGACAAAAAAAGAAAATGATGAAATTCAATTGAGTGAAAAACAAAGGAAAACTTTTTAAACCACACAAATAGATGTTGTGACTACAAGTATGTTAATACCTTTGTCCTGGCTGAGCGTGAGAGAGTCAAGATACCCAGTCACAAATGACCAAAAACTGGGTAAGGAAAGACGTTTTCTAATGAGTTAAAGTGTATTATATCTAGAGCAGATAGACATAAGAGAGAGGTATAATGTTTTATTAAAAAACATTGTATCTCTCTATTCATACTCGATATTGTTTTGGAGAAGGGTTAGCAAGAGGGCTTACCAGATGTCGCTAGTGGTAATGCAGGAGACACAAGAAACTCGGTTCAATCACTGGGTCAGGGAAGATCCCCTGGAGATGGAAATGGTGCCCCACTCCAGTATTCTTGCCTGGAAAATTCTATGGGCAGAGGAGTCTGACAGGCTACAGTCCATGGGGGCCGCAATGATTGGACATGACTGAGCACATGAGCAAGAGTACGCAAAATCTACATTTTAGTTGAAACTGAAAGGCCAAGTGTTAAACATTCAACATCAGTTGAATATCACGATTATAGAATAACTTTGAGAATACAAGAATAAGCCTGAAAATTTACTTTTAGATTTTAATTATTTTATAATTTTATTAAGGGAAATGTTATTTTAGTTATTAAAATTTCAAACCCTTAAACTTTGATCTGATGCTACAAGGGAAAAAAGAAAAAAACACAGCAATATCAGTTTTCAGATTGCTCCTGTGGTTACTGTGCTGCACATTCCTATTGCTAAGTAGGTGTCACACTTAGCTGGTACATATAATATCTCTATGCGTACCTCTCAGCTAGTATCTCTAGCTGGTACACATAATATACCTTTTGACACAAGACAGTATAATGTAGGAAAACATTTTTCAATAAACTATTTTTGTTTTTTTGGCTTTTGATTATATATTTTATAACAGAATCATTAAGAGTGATGAGAACTCAGCCGAAGGAGAGTTTTTTAATCAATCATTTTGTTAAAAAACTTGATTAATGTAAAAATGTTAGAAAGGCTTTCTAGAGAATTCACTTACACTGGACCTTGAATTAATCAATGTTACATGCTTTCTAAAACTTGACATAACTTGTTTTTAACACCAGTTAGAGCTCAATCCCCCATAAGTTTTGGCGCTTCTGATTTTATGATTTTTCTTAACTGTTGTGGGCAGAAAAATGACCCCTCAAAGATTTGTTGTTCTTTGGTCACTAAATTGTGTCTGACTCCGCAACCCCAGGGACTGTAGCATGCGGACCCTCCCTGTACCTCCCCACCTCCCAGAGTTTGCCCAAGTTCATGTCACTTGAGCTGGTGATGCCATCCAAACCATCTCAGCCACTGACCCCCAAAGATGCTTATATTCTAAGATTCAAAACCTGTCAATATATCACATTACATGGCAAAAGACACTTTTAATGTGTGATTAGGTTAAAATCTTGAGATGGGGTGATTATCCTGGATTATCTGGGTGAGACCAGTATAATCACAAAGACCCCATAAGAGGGAAGCACAGGAGTCAGAGTTAGAGAAGGAGATGGGAGGACAAAAGCAGAAGTTGAAGTGATGTGATGACTGAGTTTAATGACTGGGAAGGGGCCTTGAGCCAAGGAATGTGGGCTGCCTCTGGAAGATGGACAAGGCAAAGATCAAATTCTCCCCAAAGCCTCTGTAAGAATATAGCCCTGCCAACACCTTGAAGTTAGCTCAGTAAAACCTACTTTTCAGTCTGACCTCCAGAATGGTATGATTATAGATTTATGTCATTTTAGGCAACTGAATTTGTGGTTGACTTTTTACAGCAGCGATAGGAAACTTTGGGAAATCTTTTTTTTTTAATTCCTTGTGCTTCCATTTGTAAAAATGGTTAGCAGTCTATAGCAACTGCTTTGACAATTAAAAACTTTAGCATTTATAATTCAAAACTATAACAAATGACCTTTTCAAGCTTTTTTTTGAAATCTGTTTTAAAGTGTGATGAGTGAGATAAAAATGTATTTTTGAAAACCTCATTTTTCTCAAACACTTCATTGTTTCATATTCTTTATATCAGTTCAGTTCAGTTGCTCAGTCATGTCCGACTCTTTGCAACCTCATGGACTCCAGCACGCCAGGCTTCCCTGTCCATCACCAACTCCCAGAGCTTACTCAAACTCATGTCCATTGAGTCGGTGATGCCATCCAACCATCTCATCCTTTGTCGTCTCCTTCTCCTCCCACCTTCAATCTTTCCCAGCATCAGGGTCTTTTCAAATGGGTCAGTTCTTCACATCAGGTGGCCAAAGTATTGGAGTTTCAGCTTCAGCATCAGTCCCTCCAATGAATGTTCAGGACTGATTTCCTTTAGGATGGACTGGTTGGATCTCCTTGCCATCCAAGGGACTCTCAAGAGTTTTCTCCAACACCACAGTTCAAAAGCATCAGTTCTTCAGAGCTCAGCTTTCTTTATAGTCCAACTCTCACATCCATACATGATTCCAGGAAAAACCATAGCTTTGCCTAGATGGACCTTTGTCAGCAAAATAATGTCCCTGCTTTTTAATATGCTGTCTAGGTTGTTCATAGCTTTTCTTCCAAGGAGCAAGTGTCTTTTAATTTCATGGCTAAGGTCACCATCTATAGTGATTTTAGAGCCCCAAAAAATAGTCTGTCGCTGTTTCCATTGTTTGCGCATCTATTTCCCGTGAAGTGATGGGACCAGATGCCACAATCTTAGTTTTCTGAATGTTGAGTTTTAAGCCAACTTTTTGACTATCCTCTTTCACTTTTATCAAGAGGCTCTTTAGTTCTTTGCTTTCTGCCAGAAGGGTGGTGTCATCTGCATATCTGAGTTTATTGATATTTCTCCCGGCAATCTTGATTCCAGCTTGGGCTTCATCCAGCCTGGCATTTCGCATGATGTACTCTGCATAGAAGTTAAATAAACAGGGTGACAGTATACAGCCTTTACATACTCCTTTCCCTATTTGGAACCAGTCTGTTGTTCCTTGTGCAGTTCCAACTGTTGCTTCTTGACCTCCATACAGATTTCTCAGAAGGCAAGTCAGGTGGTCTGGTATTCCCACCTCTTTCAGAATTTTCCACAGTTTATTGTGATCCACATAGTCAAAGGCTTTGGCATAGTCAATAAAGCAGAAGTAGATGTTTTTCTGGACCTTTCTTGCTGTTCTCGATGATCCAGAGTATGTTGCCAATTTGATTTCTAGTTCCTCTGCCTATTCTAAATCCAGCTTGAACATCTGGAAGTTCATGGTTCATGTACGTTGAAGCCTGGCTTGGAGAGTTTCTAGCATTATTTTGTTAGCGTGAGAGATGAGTGCAATTATGCGGTAATTTGAGCATTCTTGGCATTTCCTTTCTTTGGGATTGGAATGAAAACTGACCTTTTCCAGTCCTGTGGCCACTGCTGAGTTTTCCAAATTAGCTGGCATATTGAGTGCAGCACTCTCACAGCATCATCTTTTGGGATTTGAAATAGGTCAACTGGAATTTCATCACCTCCACTACCTTTGTTTGTAATGATGCTTCCTAAGGCCAACTTGACTTCACATTCCAGGATGTCTGGCTCTAAATAAGTGATCATACCATCGTGATTATCTGGGTCATAAAGATCTTTTTGTGTAATTCTTTTGTGTATTCTTGCCACCTCTTCTTAATATCTTCTGCTTCTGTTAGGTCCACACCATTTCTGTCCTTTATTGAGCCCATCTTTGCATGAAATGTTCCCTTGGTATCTCTAATTTTCTTGAAGAGATCTTTAGTCTTTCCCATTCTGTTGTTTTCTTCTATTTCTTTTCACTGACCACTGAGGAAGTCTTTCTTATCTCTCCTTTCTATTCTTTGGAACTCTGCATTCAAATGGGTATATTTTTTCTTTTCTCCTTTGCCTTTAGCTTCTCTTCTTTTCTCAGATATTTGTAAGGTCTCCTCACATAACCATTTTGCCTTTTTGCATTTCTTTTTCTTGGGGATGGTCTTGATCACTGCCTCCTCTACAATGTCACAAACGTCTGTCCATAGTTCTTCAGGCCCTCTGTCTGTCAGATCTAATCCCTTGAATCTATTTGTCACTTCCACTGTATAATTGTAAGGGATTTGATTTAGGTCATTCCTGAATGGTCTAGTGATTTTCCCTACTTTCTTCAATTTAAGTCTGAACTTTGCAATAAGGAGTTCATGATCTGAGCCACAGTCAGCTCCTGGTCTTGTTTTTGCTGACTGTATAGAGCTTCTCCATCTTTGGCTGCAGAGAAAATAATCTGATTTCGGTGTTGACCGTCTGATGATGTCCATGTGTAGAATCTTCTCTATGTGTTTGCTATGACCAGTGCCTTCTCTTGGCAAAACTCTGTTAGCCTTTGACCTGCTTTGTTTTGTGCTCTGGAAGGAAGATATGGAAGCAAGGAGACCTGAGTTTGGCAGAGCAGAAGGACGTGTGTGCATGTCCTCCTGTGAGAACTCCGAAATTACAACTTGCTGCTGAACAGCCATCAACAGAAGAATGTTGGATCCCACCGAAAAGATACCCCATGTCCAAGGACAAAGGAGAAGCCCCAGAAAGATGGTAGGAGGGCAAAATAGCATTTGGAATCAAATCCAATACCCTCCAGAGATGCTTGGAGGGCTCAAACATACCTTGTGCACACCAGGACCCAGAGACCCCACAGAGACTGAGCCCGAACTGTGTTTGAGTGTCTCCTGTGGAGGTACAGGTCAGCAGTGGCCTGCTGCAGGGTCAGGGGCTCTGGGTGCAGCAGACCTGGGTATGGCATGAGCCCTCTTGGAGGAGGTCACCATTAACCCCACCATAGAGCCACCAGAACTTACACAGGACTGGGGAGACAGACTCTTGGAGGGCACAAACAAAACTGTGCACACCAAGACCCAGGAGAAAGGAGCAGTGACCCCACACAAGACTGACCCAGACTTGCCCATGAGTGTCCAGGAGTCTCTGGCAGAGGCGTGGATTGGTGGTGGCCTGCTGCAGGGTCAAGAGTACTGAGTGTAGCAGTGCCTGCATGGTACCTTTTGAAGGAGGTCACCATTATCTTCATTACCTCCATCATAGTTTGGCCTCAGGTCAAACAACAGGGAGGAAACCCAGCCCCATCCATCAACAAAAATTGGATTAAAGATTTCCTGAACATAGCCCCGCCCATCAGAACAAGACCCAGTTTCCCCCTCAGTCAGTCTCACCCATCAGGAAGCTTCCATAAGCCTCTCATCCTTATCCATCAGAGGGCAGACAGAATGAAAACCACAATCACAGAAAACTAACAAAACTGATTACATGGACCACAGCCTTGTCTAACTCAATGCCTTGTCTAACTCAATGAAACTATGAGCCATGCCATGTAGGGCCACCCAAGATGAACTGCTCATGGTGGAGAGTTCTGACAAAATGTGGCCCACTGGAGAAGGGAATGGCAAACCACTTCAGTATTCTTGCCTTGAGAGCCCCATGAACAGTATGAAAAGGCAAAGAGATATGACACTGAAAGACGAAAGTCCCAGGTTGTTAGGTGCCCAATATGCTACTGGAGATCAGTGGAGAAATAACTCCAGAAAGAATGAAGAGACAGAGCCAAAGCGAAAACAACACCCAACTGTGGATATGACTGGTGTTAGAAGTAAAGTCCGATGCTGTAAAGGGCAATATTGCATAGAACCTGGATTGTTAGGTCCATGAATCAAGGCAAATTGGAAGTGATCAAACAGGAGATGGCAAGAGTGAACATCAACAGTTTAGGAATCAGTGAACTAAAATGGACTGGAATGGATGAATTTAACTCAGATGACCATTATATCTCCTACTGTGGGCAAGAATCCCTTAGAGGAAATGGAGTAGCCATCATAGTCAACAAAAGAGTCCAAAATGCAGTACTTGGACGCAATCTCAAAAGCGACAGAATGATCTCTGTTCATTTCCAAGACAAACTGTTCAATATCACAGTAATCCAAGTCTATGCCCTGACGAGCAATGCTGAAGAAGCTGAAGTTGAACGGTTCTGTGAAGACCTACAAGACCTTCTAGAGCTAACACCCAAAGAAGATGTCCTTTTCTTTATAGGGGACTGGAATGCAAAAGTAGGAAGTCAAGAGACACTGGAGTAACAGGCAAATTTGGCCTTGGAGTACAAAATGAAGCAGGTCAAAGGCTAACAGAATTTTGCCAAGTGAACACACTGGTCATAGCAAACACTCTTTATATACTTTATTTAATTTCTGGATTAAGAATGATTCATCATGCATGCTTAGATGATTTCACATTTCATTTGCACCTCCTGAAATTTTAAGGTGGGTGGCAAAGCTGACACTCTGCTTCTAATTAATCTCAGAAAGCATGAAGAATTTCTAAACAGAATTTTTTTGGAAGAAAAAAAATCAAGTATACATCTAGAATACTTATCTGAGTTTGAGAGGAAATACTCACATGTACATCTTTCTGAATGGTTGTTCATACTACCAACATTGTTTTGCCAATTCACAACTGCCAATTGACTGCCAATTGACAGCCATTTGACAGTCAGGAGGGGCTTCCCTGATAGCTCAGTGGTAAAGAATCTGCTTGCCAGGGCAGGAGACTTGGGTTCGATTCCTGGGTAGAGAAGATCACCTGGAGAGAAGGAAATGGCAACCCACTCCAGTATTCTTGCCTGGAGAATTCCATGAACAGAGGAGCCTGACTGGCTGCAATTCATGGGGTCACAAAGATTCAGACACAACTCAGTAACTGAACACAAGCCATCATGAGGGATACTGTTTGCTGATTCCCTGACCTTCTAAGCAGTCACCCAAATCACAGGGACATGAAGCCTGGAAACAAGACTTCCCAGACTCCCTGGCTAGCTCTGTCCGAGACTGGCATCTGGAGGGGATGCAGAAAATGAGAGGCTGATGTCTCAGAGGCAGTGCAGACAGGCACATAAGCAGCTCCATCTGTGGGGTTTTGCATGTGGTTGGGGGCAGCTCCTTGAGAATCACCCACTTAGGTGCTCCAGGATTCTGAAACCTCAGAATGGTCTGACCACTTCCTTATGGTCTTTGAACTTCCAGATTTGAAAGCGGCCCTTCTGACTTCTCCTCTCACTGCTGTCCCAAGGTTGTGAATGCCTCTAATTCCCTGCATTAACCTCCTCCTATTGAAAATACCTAGAACGGCTTATGTTATTTTGACTAAAACCCCAACTGATACCATCACATACACAGTCACAAAATCACTGATCACACTCAAGTTCAGCGATGATGAAGAATCTTGAAGAAGACTTTGGGCTATTTGAACTTCCAAAGTCTGGAGACCAAGCAAAGCAGATTTTGGCTGAATATCAAGGCCATGTCCACATCTCCAGGAGTCCCTGTTACTGTCCAGCCATAGGAAACCCACAGGTCTTAGCCTGACTTTCACCTTCAGTGACACCGCTTAGTCTTCTTAAACTGTCCAAACTGTTTTTACCAGGATGAAATCAACAGTGAGGTCATGCTGCAAGCCAGACGGGCATTTACATAAACCGCTTTAAGCAACAGGAGGAAATAAGCAATGACCAACACATCAGGCTGAATACTTAGAATCTTCCCACATGTGAAGGTACAAGTTGGGACTGGAACAGTAACAATAAAATGCATCCTTGATGGTGCAAACGATGGAACCAAATGAACGAAAGAGTGGAGACGTGGGTGAGGAGGACAGCCCAGAGACAAGAAAATCTCTGCACCCATTGTTGTACCAGGTCTGCAGTTCTCAAGGTGTTTGGCCTCTGGACCCCTTTACACTTTTAAAAATTATCAGTGACCTCAGAGAGTTTCTGTTGATGTGTATTATACCTATTGACATGTACTATTCTATAAATTAAAACTGAGAACAATTAAAAGCAAGAATACCCAGCACAGGGACTTCCCTGGAGACCCAGTGGTTAAGTCTGCACTTCTAATGCAGGGTGCACGGGTTTGATCCCTGGTGGAGGAACTAAGATCCCACATGCCACATGTAGAGACCAAAAAAAAAAAAAAAGAGAATACCCAGCACACATTCCATTACCTGACAGAGTCAGTACTCTTTGGAAAACCCCACTGTACCCTCAAGGAAATGAGAGTGAAAAGGGCAAAAAACATCTTAATATTTTCAGAAAAATAGTTTTGACCCCACGTCCCTGAGAGGATCTTGGGAACTTTCTGAGGCCCCCACCTGTATTTTGAGAACTTCTGAGCTAGGTTGTTATTTTTAGCCTAGCTCATTTAATTCTCCTGACACCTTGAAAGGGTTATAGTCCCTATTCCCATTTTACAGATAAGGAAAGTGAGGATGAGGAAGGTCTAATATCTTGCCCTGGGTAACACAGCTACTGAACGGCAGCCAGGTTTCTACCCTGCTCTCTCTGCCTCCAGGGCCTGCATCTGAAGAGAAGACCGCTGGCAAGTCCCAGCCCAGGAGGGACATGGCTGGAGAGGCTTCAGGCTGTAATGAGGAACCCCCACAGTGGGACAAAGGGGCCTTCCCATCAAGAAGCTGACTGGCCATGAAGAGGGGCCTGAGTGTCCAAGTTCAACTGGATCCCATGAACACACAAAATGTGCACCCACGTATGGTCTGGAAGAGGAGGCAGTGGAGTGGGGGAAGCAGCGGAGGGGAGACTTGGCTGCCGGTCCAGGCTCTGCCATTCGCCTACAGTGAGTGCTTGGGCAAGGCTCTCCCAGAGGGGCCAGGCTAGAGGAGGCTCAGGCAGCCCACCCTGGCACTCACTCCCCTGCCCTGAGCTCTTAGCCCTGCATCCAAATGGGAACCTCAGGGTGGCTCAGTGAGCTGGGGTGGAAGAAAAGTCTGCACAGCCTGAGAGGAAAACAGCTTGATTCTCACAACCTACATGGGTGCAAGATCAGCCCAGGAAATCTGGGGCTTTTTCCAGGACCATAATAGGTGATTTCGCTCTGAAGCCTGACAGTGGGAGTATTGGTTGAAATCCACCCAGAGTGAGTTTTCTATTAGAACAGCATTCCAGAGCTACCGCTGGCCTTCCGCTGGGGAGCTCTGGTTCCAATCTCAGAGATGTCAAACAATTTTAAAGTCACAGGGGCTCAGTTCTACCCAGCCGGGCAGCAACAGTGGAAGGCATGTGCTCAATGGCATTCCCACAGCAGGCACTCAAGGCAGGTCCACCTCAGCTCCTCACCATCTCCCACCCCAAGCTCTGATCCGCCGCCTGCTCCTGCTTCTGCTTCTGCTTCCCAGCTCCAAGCTGAGCTAGAGGAAGAGCTGGTCCTGAAAGTGGGGTCGCCCATACTACCTACACTTTTGAGTGTGTGGGGTGTGTGTCCACAGCCTCAGGCACACTCCCTATTCACACACCTGGCTTCCAGGCACACTGTCCCGAATCACAGGCCCCAGCAAGTCCCCTGTGGCCCACGTCCCTTCCAGCTGGGCATTCTCTGCATGCCACCTCTCTGTCAGGCATGGCCACACTCAGCAGTCAGCAATAACACTAAAAATAGCTCACATTGTGCAGCTCTGTGCACCTCACACTTCAGTGCACCTGCCCCATCTCTCGGGAGCCTCACAAAACCCTTAGGAGGTTTCAGATTTCCCTCCCTGAGAGGTGAGGAAGCTGAGGGTTGGTGGGGTAAATGGGAGAGTCTGAGGAGTCCAGGGAGAGTGGCCCTCAGTCCTAGGTCTCTCTCTCTCTCTCTCTCTCTCTCTCTCTCTCTCTCTCTCTCTCTCTGTCTCTCTGTCTCTCTGTCTCTCTGTCTCTCTGTCTCTCTGTCTCTCTCTCTCTCTCTCTCTCTCTCTCTCTCTCTCAGCTGTGGGTTCTGTCTGCTGTGTGGAGGTTGGAGCAAAGTGGGGTGCAGGAGAGGCTCAGGGCAGCGGAGCCCATGGGTGAGGGTGGGGGTAGCTGATCTCTGATAGCCCATCAGCCATGAGTCCTCGTAGAATCATTCTTTGATGATAGAAGCATAGAAGCTTCAGGACTTCCTTCCCTGGTGAGCCAGTAGTTAAGACTTTGCCTTCCAAAGCAGGGGTCGTGGGTTCCATCACTGGTTGGGGAGCTAAGATCCCTCATGCCTCCAGTCCAAAAGCCCAAAACATGAAAAAACAGAAGCAATGTTGTAGCAAATTTAGTAGACTTTAGAAATGATCCACAGTAAAAGTCTTCTTTAAAAAAGAAACATACAAGTTATCAGCCAAGGAACTTGTTAGACGTTGATTCTCTCTCCAAAGAACGCCACTCCTCCCCCGACCCATCACCTTCTGCCTCCTGATTTCTGAGCATGAGGCGCCTTCCCTGGAATCTCTGGAGTGTCAGGGGACAAGTCTAGCCTTTGAAAACCCCTTGTGTTGTGATCATGGCTACTTAGTAATACGCCCTTTGAGAAGGGACCCCGTCTTATCTTGCAGCCATGACATGATAGCCCCTGTTTACCTTCCCTGAGGTCTGGTCACAATGAGAAAGACAGCTAACTCAGGGGACCCCCAGGGAATGCTTTCCCAGGTAAAGCCACTTCTGGAAAACAGCTTTTTGCCCAGACCAGAGATGGGAGAACTTTGGGGTGGCCTTGCCAGGTGCAGGCAACCAATGACCTTTGGGGACCCGTTCAATTCTACAGCTATGGGGGACAGCCCAGGACCATCCTGAACTTTGCACTGAACGTCCCTTCAGCTGTTGCTGGGCAGACAAGGCCCAGAGCAGGCTGCAGCAACAGGCCAGGCAGTCACCTGTGGTCAGAGAGCCTCAGGAGTAGGGCCCCAGGGGTGATACAGCTACTGCCACCTCTGACCTTTCATTCAGAGGGATCCGCATGCAGGTAAAGGAGGTTTGCCTGAGGCCTGGCTCCGGACATTGGTCTCAAAGTTAAGTTTAAATTGTCAGAAAAGACCTGATACGTGAGTGTTATGGAATGGCTCAGAGGACCCTTGAACCAATAACACCATCAGTCCCAGAGGGCTTTCCCCAGCAGGTGTGGGATTCTGAGGCCAATGGTGGTATGGAAGTGTGCTCACCTGGCCACTCAAGGCTTTTCACCTCTAGTATACTGTTTCACTCCAGGCAGCTGCTTCCTGGGTCCAGAGGCTCCAGAGCTCCTGTGGGGAGTCTCCAGCTGGAGGTAGAGCTGGTGAGGGTTCCAACCTTCCAGGTGCAGGCCACGCCTTGCAGCTCACCTGCTAGGAAATGTCTCTGAGAATCTAAGCAAAGCTGTCTCCCAAGGAAAGCACACAACTGTGTTCTCTGAAAACTAACCTTCTCCTTCTAAATTGTGGCCTCTTTGTAGAACTGAGGTCCTCAGCCCTGGCTTGCTCATGGGAAGGTGAGAAGAAGAGCAGATTTGGCCCTTCAGTCTGGGTCATTTTGGTGCTGGGTCATCAGCTATAGTGTAAACTGCTTCCTGGATCGTCATCATCACCCTGATGGCCCACAGCCCTGAGGGACACATAGGCAGGTGGGTAAACAAACAGCTGCAAAAGAATGTGATTTGTCCCTCACGGGAGGTGAAGACCAGGTGCTGGGAGAGTGGAGGCGGTCATGACTAATGCCCGTGGGAGCAAAGAGGCTCTGAGGGCCGTCACCTTGGTCTGCTGCCCGATCAGGAAGCTGACTGCGCGTCCAGGTGAGGCCTGGAGGGAGGGCTGAATGTGAACAGTGAATTCACTGTTCACCTGGAGCCAACAGACTCCACCATGTGGTGACCCCTACGAAGGCTCCCTGGGTGGCAGCCTGGCCTTGACCTCCTTCTGAGAGAGGATCCTTAGAACTGGCTTCCGATGAAGGGGTGGAGTGACCCAGGGTCACTGAGGGCAGGTGACAGAGATTCATGAGCTGACTCAAAGCACAGAAGTCTGTAGGGAGCCTATATCAGCAGGAAATCCAGAGAATCCAGGCTTCAGTAGATGGGAACCAAGTGAGGCAGGGTGGCAGCCAGCAGGGCAAGGCCATGTCCAGCAAACAGCTACCGTTTCCAAGAGTAATTTCTCACCATCTCTGCATCTTTCCTCCAGGGGTCTGAGTCCCAAATTGTACAGACTTGGATCCCATTTCCACCTTCTTACTGCCAGCAAGCTGAGAGCAGGACCCTCTGGTTCCTGGTATCAGGGGAAGGAGGCCTAGAGGCCCCAAGGGACAGGCATCAGACATTCTTTGGGTGTCCTTTTCTTGGCTGGAGAGGTACTTCCTGTTGGGGATGGGCAGCCCGTTCATGAAGTCTTTTATCCCTGCCCCCATGCTATGGAAAAGTTTAGGAATACCCTTGGGGACCAGGGTGAGGGGAGGGAAGAGGTGAATTTCCGTTTTTGCCTTTTCCAGTGTGACTAATTCATTTATCTTTATGGCTTTTTGAGAAAGTATCTTTTATTATCTGTAGGCGTGGAGATTCCACTACGTCCTGTGTGGGATGGGATAGGGGAATCAAACAGAGCAGAATGAGGACATCTCTGTAAGGGAATTTTACTAATCATAATGTATTAAATGTACTGTATGTTAGACATTGAATTAAGTACATATTTTATGTAGCAGGGAGAAAACTTTATTTAAAAAGCTTGCTATAAACTATTTGCAATAGCCTCAAACTGGAAACTACCCAAACGGCCACCAATATTGCGTGTGTGCTCAGTCGTGTCCAACTCTTTGTAACCCTGTGGACTGTAACCCACCAGGCTCCTCTGTCTGTGCAGTTTTCCAGGCAAGAATACTGGAGCCGGTTGCCATTTCTTACTTCAGGGGCTCTTCCCAACCCAGAGATCGAACCCATGTCTCTTGTGTCTCTTGCATTGACAGGCGGATTCTGTGCCACCTGGAAAGCCCAGCATTAGAGTACATGAATTAATTTGGAGGCTCTTCATATACTGGAATGCCACGCAGCAGCATCTCATGGTGTGGCCTGCCCCTGTGAGTCCCTGATGTCCTTTCAGGAAATCTACAAGGTCAGATTATTTTCACAATAATTCTAAGACATTATTTGCCTTCCCCTCTCTATTAACATTTGTATTGATGGTGCACAAGCAATGGCTATTAAAGTTTGAGTGACTGAACATAAATTTCACTGTACTTGTTGCTCTTCGTATTCTTCATTAAAAAAAAATTTTATTTGCCTGTGCTGGGTCTTAGTTGCAGCACGTGGGATCTTCTATCTTCACTGTAGCACGTAGGTTCTAGTTCCCTGACCAGGGATTGAACCCAGGCTCCCTTCATCAGAAGCATGGAGTCTTCACCACTGTACCACCTTTTATTCTTCATTGTCATACCACAAAAAAAGAATTGGCAGTTTCATTAAGATGATGTCTTAATAAAACAGTAAAACTTATTAATTTTATTAAACCTCAGTTCTTGGGCATGTCTGTAATATCTTGTGTGATGAAATAGGAAGCACACATAGGGAGGCACAGTGGACGCCGTGACACCAGCGTTTGTGTGGTTGAATCCTGGGCTGATTCCTCATACTGATTCTTGGTCCGCATGAACAGAAGACTCTTGGACCAGGCATGGAATTGCTGGACCGTAGAGGATACGTGTGTTCAACTTCATGTTGTTGTTGCTCGGTCTCACTAAGTCATGCTGGACTCTTCGTGACGCCATAGACTGCAGCTCCCCGAGCTTCCCTGTCCTTACCATCTCCCCGAATTTCCTCAAACTCATGTCCATTCCCTGGTGGCTCAGATGGTAAAGAACCTGCCTACAATGCAGGTGACCCAGGTTCAATCCCTGGGTAGAGAGGATCCTCTGGAAAGGGCACAGCAATCCACTCCAGTATTCTTGCATGGAGAACTCCGTGGACAAAGGAGCCTTGCAGGCCGCCGTCCATGGAGTTGCAAAGAGTCAGAAATGACAAAGCAACTTTCACTCATGTTCACTGAGTCGGCGGTGCCATCCGATGATCTCATCCTCGGTTGTCCTCTTCTCCACCTGCTTTCAATCTTTCCCAGCATCACGGTCATTTCCAATGAGTTGGCTCTTCACATCAGATGGCCAAAGTATTGAGAAGACCAAACTGTCTTTCAAAGTAGTTATACTAAATTACAAGACTGCATAGAAGATCTTGTGAATTCACTTTCTCTCCAGCACTTGAATATTTTCAGACTTTTACACATTTTACCCCAAAAAATGATTATAAAATGGCATCTCATTGTAATGTCTATTTGTGTTTTCCTAATTATTAATGAGATTGGATGTGTTAGTTGGCAATATATTTTGCCTGCCACTGCTCCCTTTGAATCAGCCCAGTCAGCCAATGTCACGAAAAACATGACCATGTGTGGTTATCAGACTTAGTTATTAGCATGTTCAGTGTATTATAAGATGCCTTCAATTATAAAATGCATCATCAGTGTGATGTAGATTAAAAAAAAAGAAATGTCACATCATATTATAATTTAAAATTCATCTAAAATTTGTAATGAATAATGGTATATGTTTATTTATCTATACAATTACATGCCATTTTCTACTTTAATGTAACCATTAACAATCTACTCTAAATTTTCTCTGCATTTAAAGTCTGAGGACACTTCCCATTTGAGGCAAATACTGCCAAAGATATGTAGAGTTACAGAGCCTGCACCCGTGGACTTGACCTCCTGAGTGTACTTAGTAAAGACAGCTAACATGTCAGGTTTTCCACATATTTCCTGTTTGGTTAAACTCATGGTTTCATTTTCTCCATAACTGAATTGCCTATCACTGGAAATCTGAAAGTCAGCCAGGCACTTTTGACAAATGGATGTGTCGTGTCTAGTGATAATCTTCCACAAGGCACGGATTAGCCCCAGCAGCTTCTCACAGCGCTCACTTCCATGATCTGCTTGGAGAGACTGGCTGAGTTTGCACAGCTCTGTGATGACAACCATGTCATGAGCCACTCCTCTATTTGCTGCGAGCAAATTTTGGTTGACATCGATTAAAAGACTCAAGCCACTCTCAGAAATGTTCAAAAGTGGAAAAGTGTACATCTTATATTTCTTCTATTTATTAATTAAAATTTAAATATACACTTTCATGTGTATGGGCTTCCCAGGCGGCACTAGTGGTAAAGAACCCACCTGCCAATGCAGGAGACGTAAGAGATGCAGGTTCAGTTCCTGGGTTGGGAAGATGCCCTGGAGGAGGGCATGGCAACCCACTCCAGTATTCTTGCCTGGAGAATCCCATGGACAGAGGAGCCTGGCGGGCTACATCCACAGGGTCACAAAGAGTCGGACATGACTGAAGAGACTTAGCACACATGCACGCTATATGTGAATATAGGTTTTAGTACATATCTGTATGTGTGTGTGTGTGTGTGTGTGTGTGTAGCCAACCTTTACTGAGCATCTCCTAGGCAATAAATTCCATTTCAGGGACTCTCCATTCATTATGTGAAGTAAATAATTTTATGAGGTAGGTAATATTTTCCTTGTTCTAAAGAAAACTGAGCTTCAAAGAGGCAAGATAACTTGACCATGACTCATAAGTGGCAGAATCGGTCTTCAAATCTGGCTCTACCTGGCTTCAAAGCCCTTAAACTTCCTATCATGCCGTTAAGGGCACAGATGTCAAAGATGATGAGTCTCTTTTTAAGGTAGTGCTGGGTAAGGTCTCAGACAAATCATTGTCTAGTCTTGCCTGCTATGTGTCTAAGGGTGAATGCCTCTGCTTACCAACAGGTTACTGGCAGGGACAATGAGAGATTTACTAGAGAGTTGAGCTATGTTAAAAATAACAACAAAGTATTTATTCCTAATCCCGTTAAGCTCCCTTGAGCTGTGTGCAAGCTGATCAGAGGAGGGCATGTTAACTGGCCGCTGTACAGGTGGGTCTAAGGTTGCTGTCATAATCTCTTGCATTTTTCCACCTCAGCCTGGGCTCGGTGTCACTTGTTCTAGTGCTGCTTGATGCCAAACCCCAACTTTTCTTGCTATGATGAACAATCATAAAGCCAATGAACTAGTTGTCAACAAAGAGGCTCAGGCTGGGCCCTAGAAATGCACTTTTTTTTTTTTTTAGATATCTGCTTATTTGACTGAGCCAGGTCTTAGTTGCAGCATACGGGATCTTTTTAGCTGTGGCGTGTGAACACTTAGTTGCAGCATGTGGGATCTAGTTCCCTGATCAGGGATTGAACCCAGGCCGTCTACGTTGGGAGTGGGAGTCTTAGCCCTTGGGCCACCGGGGAAGTCCCTAGAAATGCACTTCTTTTCATTTGGGATGTCCTAGTACTGAGCGAGGACTTTTTTTTGAAATATGGAAATAACTCCATAGTCCTAATCACTACCTTTTTTAGATAAATCCCCAGGGCTCTAATGACTCAGATTTAAGATCACTGGTCTAGTTTACTTGATACAGTTCTTTTAATTTTGTGATTAACTTCGCAGAAGAATCACTTTCACCCATTGCTTGACCTTTGAGTCAAACCAATCCACATATCAATGAGATTCTGTATTTCTTTATTTCAGAGATGCCCCAACATTTTAAAAATTGAGGTATAATTTACATACAATGAAATTTGCACTTTTTATTATACAGTTCTATGAGTTTTGACAAATGCATATATTGATATAACCACCATCACAATCAAGACAGAACAATTACATTACCCCCCAAACTTCCCTCATATCACTATTTGTAGTCATCCTTTCTTTCTACTTCTAGCCTCTGGCAATCACTAATCTATTCTTTGTCCCTAAATGTCTCCCTTTCGCTGAATGTCATATAAATAGAATCACATAAATTGCTGACTTTTGTGTCTAGCTTCCCTGGTGGCTCAGATGGTAAAGAATATGCCTGTGATGCGGGAGACCTGGGTTTGATCCCTGGGTCAGGAAGATCCCCTGGAGAAGGGAACGGCAAGCCACTCCAGTATTCTTACCTGGAGAATACCATGGACAGAGGAGCCAGGTGGGCTACAGTCCATGGGGTCACAAAGACTCAGATTCAACTTAGTGTCTAACACTTTCACTTTTCTTTCACTTAGTAAAATGTATCTGAGATTTATCTGTGTTATTGTATATATCTGTGCTTGGTTTTCCTTTTTTATTGCTGAATAGTATTTCATTGCATGGATATACTGCATTTTGCTTATTCATTTACCCGTTGATGGACATTTGAGTTCCACATTTGGTGATTTTGAATAAAATCACTGTAAATATTTGTGTACAGACTGTTATGTGAAAATGTTTCTATTTCTCTTGGATACATACCTAGACATAGAGTTGCTAGGTCATTTGATAAGTGCTTATTAACTTTGTAAGCTAAGAGATTGCTTTTCAAAGTGGCTATACCATTTTGCATTTCCACCATTACAATATATGAGAATTGTAGTTGCTCTCCACCTCAACAGGACATGATATTATCAATTTTTTTTTTTTTTACTTTAGCTGGTCTAATAGGTATATAGTGGTTTTTATTTGAAGTTCTTTAGTATAATGCTCGGAGAAGGCAATGGAACCACACTCCAGTACTCTTGCCTGGAAAATCCCATGGACAGAGGAGCCTTGTAGGCTGCAGTCCATGGGGTTGCTAAGAGGCAGACATGACTAAGCGACTTCACTTTCACTTTTCACTTTCACGCACTGGAGAAGGAAATGGCAACTCACTCCAGTGTTCTTGCTTGGAGAATCCCACGGATGGGGGAGCCTGGTGGGCTGCCATCTATGGGGTCGCACAGAGTCAGACAAGACTGAAGCGACTTAGCAGCAGCAGCAGCAGTAATAATGCTGGGAGAAGGCAATGGCAACCCACTCCAGTGCTCTTGCCTGGAGAATCCCATGGACGGAGGAGCCTGGTAGGCTGCAGTCTATGGGGTCGCTAGGAGTCGGACAGGACTGAGCGACTTCACTTTCACTTTCATGCATTGGAGAAGGAAATGGCAACCCACTCCAGTATTCTTGCCTGGAGAAT
The DNA here is from genome assembly GCF_042477335.2 of Ovis canadensis. Classification (NCBI taxonomy): domain Eukaryota; kingdom Metazoa; phylum Chordata; class Mammalia; order Artiodactyla; family Bovidae; genus Ovis; species Ovis canadensis. The sequence continues at coordinate 57,649,439 of NC_091251.1, read as the reverse complement.
CCCAAGGATGGCGAAGCCTGGTGGGCTGCCATCTATGGGGTCGCATAGAGTCGGACACAACTGAAGCGACTTAGCAGCAGCAGCAGTAATAATGCTGGTTATATTTACATATGCTCATTTGCCATCTATATGTTCTTTGGTAAGTTGCCTATTTAAATATTTTGCCCATTTTTTTAAGTTGGGTTGTTTGTTTTCTTGTTCAATTTTGAGAGTTCATTATGCACTATGAACATAATAAGCCCTTTGTCAGATGCATTTTGCAATAATATTTTCCTAGTCTGTGGCTTTTTTCATTTTCTTAGTGGTTTTTGCAGAGCAGATTTTTTTTATTGTGACAAAGTCTGATTTATTCATTTCTTTTATAGATTGTGCTTTGAGTGTCATATCTAAGAAATTTTTGTCTAACCCAGTGTCAGAAACATTTTTCTCCTATGTTTTCTTCTAGGAGTTTTGTAGTTTTAGGTTTTGCATTTATGTCTATGGTGCATTTTGAGTTAGTTTTTGAATAGGTTATGGAATGCGGATCAAGGGTCAAGGTTCTTTTTTTTTTTTTTACTATGAATATCCAGTTGTTCCAATACAATTTGTTGGAAAAAAACCCGTTCTTTTTCCATTGAATTGTTTTTGTACTTTTGTAAAATATCAGCTGACCATGTAAATATGTGGACCTATCTCTGGGCCCCTTTCTTCGTTCACCAATACCCTAGGTCTTGATTATTCTAGTTCCATGGTATGTATTGAAATAAGATAATATAAACCTTCCAGCTCCTTTTTTTTTTCAGAGTTGTTTTGACTGTTCTAAGTCCCTTGTTTTTCCATATAAATCTTAGCATCAATTTGTTACAGAAAGTCTGCTGAGATTTTGATTTGGATTATACTCAGTCAATCTGGGGAAAATTGATATCTTAATATGTAGCCCTCTAATCTGCTTAACTTGTTTAGATTCCTTTGGTTTCTTTAATGGTGACTTTTAGATTTCAATATATAGGTCCTACACATATTTTGTAAAATTTAAACCCAAGTATTTCATGGCTTTTTTCTGCTGTAAATAATATTGCTTTAATTTTTTTTTTAATTTATTCATTCATTCTTGGCTGTGTTGGGTCTTCTTTGCTGCACAGACTTCGCAGTTGCGGCGAGCAGGGCCTGCTCTCTAGTTGCGGAGCTCGGGTTTCTCATTGTGGTGGCTTCTCTTTGTTGCAGAGCATGGGCTCTAAGGGGTGCAGGCTTCAGTAGAAGCAGTGCATGGGCTCAGTAGTTGTGGTTCCTGGACTCTAGAGCACAGGCTTAGTAATTGTGGTGCACAGGCTTAATTGCTCCATGGCATGTGGAATTCTCCTGGACCAGGGAATGAACCCATTTCTCCTGCACTGGCAGGTGGTTCTTTACCACTGAGCCACCAGGCAAGCCCTGGTATTGCTTTTTAAACTGAAATTTTCAGTTGCTCATTGCTAGGATTTAGAGATATAATTGGTTCTTGTCATTGACCTTGGGTTCTCCAATCTTGCTAAATTTATTAGTTTAAATAGCATTTGTTAAGAGTCCTTGGATTTTCTGTGTAGACACACCATCTGCCCATCAAGACAATTTTATATTTAACTTATATGCAGAGTACATCATGAGAAACACTGGGCTGGAGGAAGCACAAACTGGATCAAGACTGCCAGGAGAAATACCAAAAATCTCAGATATGCAGATGACACTACCCTTATGGCAGAAAGTGAAGAGGAACTAAAAAGCCTCTTTTTGAAAGTGAAAGAAGGGAGTGAAAAAGTTGGCTTAAACCTCAACATTCAGAAAACTAAGATCATGGCATCTGGTTCCATCACTTCATGGCAAATAGATGGGGAAACAATGAAAACAATGTCAGACTTTATTTTGGGGGGCTCCAAAATCACTGCAGATGGTGATTGCAGCCATAAAATTATAAGATGCTTACTCCTTGGAAGGAAAGTTATGACCAGCCTAGACAGCATATTAAAAAGCAGAGACATTACTTTGCCAACAAAGGTCCATCTGGTCAAGGCTATGGTTTTTCCAGTGGTCATGTATGGATGTGAGAGTTGGACTAAAAGCTGAGCACCAAAGAACTGATGCTTTTGAACTGTGCTATTGGACAAGACTCTTGAGAGTCCCCTGGACTGCAAGGAGATCCAACCAGTCCATCCTAAAGGAGATCAGTCCTGGGGGTGCATTGGAAGGACTGATGTTGGAGCTGAAACTCCAATACTTTGGCCACCTGATGCGAAGAGCTGATCCATTTGAAAAGACCCTGATGCTGGGAAAAATTGAGGGCAGGAGGAGAAGGGGACAACAGAGGATGAGATGGCTGGATGGCATCACCAACTCAATGGACATGAGTTTGGGTAAACTCCAGGAGTTGGTGATGGAAAGGGAGGCCTGGCGTGCTGTGGTCCATGGGGTCGCAAGGAGTCAGACACAACTGAGCGACTGAACTAAACTGATATTTCCTTTTGCAGTCTATGTGTCTTATTTCTTCTTCCAGCTTTATAATGTTGACTAGAATCTCTAATACAGTATTGTATTGACCTTTATATGATAGGCACTTTGCTTTGAAGAGAGGTTTTGTCATCCCCACAAGATGATGGTAGAATTACTATATTCTCCTAAGGAACCAGTATTGTGGCCTGGAGAATTCCACGGACTGTATAGTCCATGGGGTCGCAAAGAGTCAGACACGACTGAGCAATCACTTCATACTGCTTATGATCTAAATCACTTTCAGCAGATCCCAGTACTGTCTACGCACAAGAGGCCTTTGAGGAGTTGTTAAAAACTATGACTCCCTGAGTCCCCCTCTCCCATTCCCCGCACCCTTCACCTCCACCACACACACACCAAAGACCAATTAAATCAGAATCTCTGGGCCTGGGGCCTGGGCCTGGGTGCTTCTTAAAAAACTACTCGGTTGACACTGAGCTACAGTCAGGACTGAAAACACTGGGCCGGCTACTCCTAAAGAGAGGGGTCCTCCTGCCCTTATAGGGACCGGAGGTGACTGGCCCTCAGATCTGGGAGCAGTGGGTGATGAATGCTTAGCAGGAAGCAACTGCTCTGTCTGCTTTGGGCCTCGGAGGCTCCGAGCTATAAAAGGCAAAGCTTTCTCCTTCATTTATTAAATGCTAGTAAATCCAACGAGTGTGTCATGGTATTCTAGCATCAACTTATCACATATGTTTGTGCTGGCTTACAGTTGAAACCTTGATGGAAAACAGGTGGGACTCCTCAAAGCTGCTGTTAAGGACTTAATGGGTTACAAAAGGATGCTAATGAAAATGTTTGATGAGAAGAATGTTGCCATTTCAGAGGAAATAAGGGGTTGGGGGAGGGGAACTCTCATTCCTCAGAGACATTCAGCCTGCTGGGTATCTTTCAAAGCAGAAAGCCAAGTTCCTTGCATCTCTGTGGGAGGCACCAGTATTCCTGAAATGTGCTCCCTGGAGTAGCCGTCATTACAAAGAAATGAATCCTTCTCTCTACCATGGCAGATTGAGTCTATGGTTACGTTATTAGCAGGATAAAATAATTGCACTTTTAGACCAATTATTACTAAAGCTTTAGGAAACACTTTAGAAGTTTTGCCACACTAGATATGATATCCAGTCTGGGCAACCTTACCTTGTTTGAAATGACCTGGACCAGATTGTTGTTATTATAAGGTTACTTTTCCCCGCAATGAGGATACAAACATCATGGAAAGTTTAGAAAGTGCAGAATAGTAGACAACTTAAGGCTGAAGAGGTGTTGCTAGAACTCTCGTACGTGGGCTGTGTGCTCAGTTGCTCAGTCGTGTCTGACTCTCTCAGGCGAGAATGCTGGAGTGGATTGCCGTTTCCTACTCCAGGGCACCTTCCTGCCCCAGTCGAATCCACGTTTCCTGCCGCTCCTGCACTGGCAGGGGGATTCTTTACCACGGGGCCTTCCCTAGTGGCTCAGACGGTAAAGAATCTGCCTGAAATACAGGAGACCCAGGTTTGATTGTTGGGTCAGGAAGATCTCCTAGAGAAAGGAATGGCAACCCACTACAGCATTCTTGCCTGGAGAATCCCATGAACAGAGGAGCCTGGTGGGTCACTGTACCACCTGGGAAGCCCCCAGAGCTCTCACATACATCACTTTATTTAATCCTCACCAGAACCCTCAGGGAGGAGGAGCATTTTCAGATGAGAATACTGAGGCTCCTAGAATTCACTCAGAGCTGTCACCTGGAGGCAAGTAGCCTGGCCCCATAGCGCATTCTCATCCCACTCAACTATTCTCACAGCTATAGTGCATCTTGGAATCTTCTCTTTCAAACTTTCTTATTTTTAAGCAAGCATTTTTATTTTTAATCTAATGTTTGGGTTCCACACTTTTGAACACATGAAATTCCAGTTTTGCTTCCAGCTTTTCTTTTTCACATAACTTTATCATAAAAATGGTTTCTCAGCTTGTTTTTTAGCCTCTTCTCATTCATTTGGCACATGGCACACTATTCCAATAAGAGGCTTTGAGGGGAGCTCTTCCCGCATAGCGGGTTTGTCTTGGCAAACCTTCATGTGGGTGAAGCTTGGTTTAAAGAGCATGGCGCTCTCATGGAGAGGAATTGGGTGCTGTGGGGCGAACGATCCAAAAGGACGTCAAGAATTGGTTTTTCCCACCACTTAGGCCAATTATAGCTCAACTCTTTTTTAGCAAACCATTATCCTGATTGCCTGTAAGAAGGGAAAGTTCCCCCCCTGCCACTTTAATATTTATGTATTTGGCTGCTCTGGGTCTTCGTTGAAGCATGTGGGATCTAGTTCCCTGACCAGGGATTGAAGGTACTCTGCATTAGGAGTAAGGAGACTTAGCCACCAGGACTAAGGAGTGAAGACCACCAGGGGAGTCCCAAGAAGGAAAAGTTTTTAGAAATAAGGATTTTTTTAAGAGACAGCATGACATGAGAAATAGAAAAGTATGGTCTTCCCACAGTTGTATGTAAACACAGAAAGAGGGAGCGAGGGTCTGTGCTGGCTTCTTGGAGAGAGTGCCTTGCAGAATCTCCATCCTGGCTCTGCAGGTCGAGTAGGCTAGCGAAGACTGTGGAAAGCAGAGGAAATCAGCAAGACAGATTGTAACAGGCCTCAGAGAAACAAAGGCAGGTGGTGGAGAAGAGAGGCCTGGATTTCTGGCCCAAAAGACGAAAGAGGAGAACCCATTTGTCTTAGAATGCTATGCAGTTAGGAAGGTAAACCCCCAGTCCAAGATGGTAGAAGTTGGCAAATCTCTGTTTATAACCTCTGTTTCAGGTTAAGGAGACAAATCCTACTTCTACATTTTGCTGGCTAAGGTCTTGCCTTGGCTTTCTTTCTTCCACAATGGATTCATTGACCCACACTGAAGCCGGTGGGTGGGTGGGTGTGGACCATAAACATGGACATTCCCACGACTGAGTAAACATTTCTGTGTGCAGACTAGGATTCCTCTGCTTCCTTTCAACATACGGGTTTGGGTAATTAACTACCAGGGCTTCCGGTGGGTGATTAGCCCCAGGCCTCCACCAAATGTCCTGGGTTTTCTCCCTTTCATTTTTTGACCCTGTGCATTTTGGCTGGAGTATACAAGAAGGAGAAATCTGAACTGTTTTCTCCAGCTCACAAAGCCCCGATTACTACAAGGGAGAATTGAAAACAAACCACTCTTGGACTCTGAGCAGAAGTGGCAGCAATATCTCTGCTTAGAAACCTGCAGGTGAAGGATGGAGAGAGGGTCTGTTTCTCATTAGAGTTCTTGGCAAACGTTTTGAGGCGCATCTGGAAAAGAAGGGTGAGGGACTGTCGGTGAGGTTTGTTTAATGAGCCCCTTTCTCCCATCACTCGTCTGCTGGCTTTTCCCTCTCAAGGTCATCTGGGACCAGATTTCCCAATCCCTCTGCATCCCCCTCATGTGTCTGTACATTATCTGGGAATATTGCATTTAAAGTGGAGAATCCAAATAAGGAAAACCCATTCCACTCATATTTTTTCTAAATGTCAGTTGAAATTCTTCCACAGACAGCCTCACTTTCACAGATGCAGTGAATTTCAAGGGCAATTGTCAATAATAAGAATCTCTTATATTTATTCATGTAGAATTCTTTTTCTGGGTGGTATCTTAGCCAGTGCTTTCATCTGAGCATCACAACATTTGCTTGAGGTAGCAGATCTTCATTTTACAGAAGGGATAAAAAACAAACCAACAAAACCCAAACAAAATGAAAAGCCCCTGAGGCCCAGAAAGGTTAGGTGATTCACACAAAGTTTCAGTCAGTGAAAGCTAGAGGTGGGATTATGAATCCCATGCCAACCCACCACAGTGTGTTGTGGGTCAGATCACACATTATCCCTCCTTGGAGCCACCTCTTCCAAACCCTCACCATGCTTCTTTCCTGAGTGTTTTAGGTCTAAGCTTAAATGCCACTTCCTCCAGGAAGCCCTCTCTGATCCCACCTCACCCTCAGGTTAAGATAGGTCTCCCTGTTAGCACCCTGTGTATTTTTTTCTTTATGACACTACAAATTTTAATCATAATGTGTGATTATTTGCTTAATATTTTTAGCACCAGTGAGACTATAAACCCCTTGTGGACAGGAACTGTGTCCAGTCTTATTCATCATTGTAGATGACCAAGACACCACTCAGCGCAGTGCCTAGGATATAATAGCCACCCCCACCACCTGCCACACACAGCTTGTGAAATACATGAACAAATGAATGAAAAACTCCCCACACAATGAAGAAGGCTGAACCCAGTCCACCCTCCTAACTTCCTTGATGAATCAGCCAGTAAGGAATTTTCCAAAGAAATTTCTGGAGATTTTCAGTGACACTGTGTGAAATATTGAGATTTAGAAAAGGAGGGAGATAACCCCTTCTAGCTCCAAATAGCTTCATTTTTATTAATAATATAATGCTATAATATACTATGATATAATATTAATTAATAATATAATATATACTATTTACTGTGTATTGACTTTTGCCTGACAGTTGTCACATGATTTTATTCTCATAGTAACCTTATGAGTGGAGTATTTTTATTATCTTTTGCAATTATATTTTGCTAAATATTGAGAAAATTCTGAAAAGGTTAGAGGCTGAAAGACTCTGAATAATGCAAGGGTTAGTTCTGTTTGTTATCAGCCTGGAGAGTGTAGAGGACAAATAGATCAAGGTGCCTGCAGAAGTTAGCACTTGCCCATGGGTTCTACCTGGCTCCCTGTGCCAGCTGCGTGCTCTAGGGGACCGTTCGCACTTCCCCAGGTGGGTGCCTGAGGACGTGATTCAGTCTAAGTAATGGATTCCATCTCCCTGGTCTTAACTTCAAGTCCTGCAGCCTGAGAGAGCTCCAGGGCTTAGCTGGCCAGCATCAAAGAGAGGTGGGGGCACACATCAACACATCATCTGCTTCATGTGGGGAAACAGAGGCTAGAGAATGGGGAGGACTGGTCTGGAGGTGGCAGAGCTGGAACCAGAATCCAGGACGCCAGACTCTTGGTCTGCTCTCTCCACTGGCACTCAGTCCATCAGAGGTGTGCTCAGCACTGTGCAGTCCATAGTGGATTCCCAAAGAGAAACAAAACCTTCCCTCTTATGGTTCTTGTGAGAATTACATCACGTGACAGTTGTCAGGCATAAGTTAATACACAGTAAATAGTATATGAAAGTGAAAGTCACTCAGTTGTGTCTCACTCTTTGGAAACCCATGGATTATACAGTCCATGGAATTCTCCAGGAAGGAATACTGGAGTGGGTGGCTGATCCCTTCTCCAAGGGATCTTCCCAACCCAGGGATCGAACCCAGGTCTCCTGCATTGCAAGCAGAATCTTTACCAGCTAAGCCACAAGGGAAGCCCAAATAGTATATATTATTATTAATAAAAGTGAAGCTATTTGGAGCTAGAAGGAATTATCTCTGGGGGTAGTGAGTCTCCAGTCAGCAATGGTGTTCAAACACTTGCTCAAAAGTATAAAGGGGGGTAGATTATAGAACTAGGTGACAATTTTGGACTTTCTAAGACTGATGCCAAATTAATTTTCAAGACTTGAACTGGTCCTTTAAAAAAAAATTATTTCTTTATCTGGCTGCACCGAGTCTTAGTTGTAGCATGTGGGGTCTAGTTCCCTGACCAGGGATCAAACCAGGGCCCCCTGCATTAACAGTGTGGAGTGTTAACCACTGGACCACAGGAAAGTCTCTGAGATGGTCCTTGAGAATGGCTAGGTGTTGCCAAAGTGGGAAGAGGGGAAGGATGGCCTCCATGAAGAAGGGAACAGCATGAGGTGAAGCTCCAAGATGTCCCAGAGCTGAAGGCTCTGTTCTGACCCCAAAACTCCATCCCACTGGAATTTTGAGGGCTTCTGGTGGAGGGCTTCTTTATCTAAGCTTTCCAAGGTGTGCCTAAGGTTTGCCATAACTCTAGGGTCTTCCATTTATGTGTATCCAAGTTTCATGAACTACTGAGGGAAGGGGAATTTGTGACACATTTTCTGCATTAATATCAATGGGTTTAAATCATGATGGTTCAATCCTGCTCATCATGGCCGTTTTCCAAAGGGCCTCACTGATTTTCTTATGATCTGCTTATGAATTCAACTAAAACGACCTTCCTCCCATTGAAATAAACTGAGGTCATTTAGCGCCTTGTCAAGCTTCTGCACAAACCTCCACATGGGGCAGTGTTACTGGAGACAGAGCTGATACAGGGAAGGCATCTCACCAGGAACAGTTTGCTCTTACCTTCTCGACTTTATAACTTTTAAAAAAAGTAAACATCATGAAAGGCTGCTGCCACATTGAGTCACCCAGGATCTAATGATCTACAACTTTTATCAGCAACGTTGACAGGAAGGATAAAAGCTCTGGATTTCCACGAAATGGGAACTTCTGGATTCCTGCCCAGGAGACCCAAGAGAAGGTACTCTGGACACTCTGCTCAGAGAGGCTGAACAGTGATGATTACCCAATGTGCAAAGCAGCACTTAAAAAAACCTGACCCCCTCTGTAGGACTGCTTGAAAAACTAATTGGAAACAACCTCAGATATTTTATACTCTGTCATTTCGGTTACAACTGGCTGCTTTGTCTATGGTTCAGACAGAGTTGGCAGCTGGGAGGGGGATGAGGGAGTGGGAAGTCAGCTCCTGGAGGCCCTGACAGAGTCCTTTTCAGACGATCATCCCCCGAGTTTATCTCCTGGGCTGCAAAGGAGGGTGGAATTTGGGAACCCTCCCTCCCTGCCTTCCTTGATGCCTGAGGGACCCCCAGTAGGGAGAGAGAAAACATACGCTCCCTGTGGCATCATGAGCCTTTCCAATCAGTGGTTTTAGTGATGGTTCTCTGCTGTGCTGGGCTTGGACTTTTGAAGCCATGGATAGAAGAAGTCAGTTCTTCTGCTGTTCCACAGGGAAGCCAGACAGAAGTCCGTTACCTCTTTGCTGCCCATTTCTGGCCTGCAGATGGCTGCCTTCTCCCTGGATCCTCATGCAGCAGAGAGAAGAAGCTCTGGTCCCTTCCTCTTCTTTTAAGGGCACTAATCTCACCACGGGGACCCCACCCTCATCTTCTCATCAAGAACTAATTACCTTCCCAAAGTCCCATCTCCAAACACCATCTCACTGGGGGTTAGGACTTCAATATGTGAATTTGGGGAGTGGGGGACACCTTCAGTCCAGAGCATTTAGGAGTTCTTCTTGGGAAGAACCAGGCAATTATCTGCTCTTGGGTAAGTGAAGGCAGTAGTTCTAAGTTCCCTAAAGGAAATCAACCCTGAATATTCATTGGAAGGACTGATACTGAAGCTGAAGCTCCAATACTTTGACCACCTGATGCCAAGAGCTGACTCATTGCAAAAGGCCCTGGTGCTGGAAAAGACTGAAAGCAGGAGGAGAAGGGGACAACAGAGGATGAGGTGGCTAGATGGCATCACCGACTCAATGGACATGAATTTGAGCAAACTCTGGGAGATAGTGAAGGACAGGGAAGCCTGGCATGCTGCAGTCCATGGGATCCCAAAGAGTAGGACACAGCTAGCAACTGAACAGCAACATGTCCTCAGTGTGCTCAGGTTCCCAGGGATTCAAACCTGGTCCTGCCAAAGAGGCACAGATAAAAGCAAGTCTAAGTGGAGTCTGTTACCTTCCGTACAGCTGGGCTTGCTTGGCAAGGAAGGTCAGGGACCTTCATCACCTTCTTTCCTGTTACAGCTTAAATTATATACCCAAGCAAAAGTCAACCCTGAATAATGACCATCTTTTGTTTTTTTCAAAATGAGAGATTAAACAAACAACAACAAAAAACTTTGGGAAGGGGACACAACTTGCATGTATTAAGTTTTAGGAATGTCAGCAGAAAAGTCAAATACAGCTAATGATATTTACTTTATTATTTACAACAAACTTACAAATCACATGATATAAAATCACAGAGAAAGATTACCTTTTTTCCCCCTCTTTTGCATTTCATGGAATGGATTTGTTCCAACTTCTCTTTACTATCTCTGTCTCTCTCACTGGAGCTGCTTCTTGAGTCCTCTCCCACAGTCTTCTTTAATTCCTAAAGCTTTGAAATCCAGCACTTTGTGAATCTGTGTTTCTTGTTGTTATCGGAAATTTATACCAAGCCGCAAGTACCCACTGGCATATTTGTAAGACAAATTTTCTAAGTTTCTTTTGTGAGTATATGTATGATTTCTGTAACATAACTAGTTTTAGTATCGTTTTGATCAGTGATCTTTAAAAGGTTGTTTGCAGTGATATCCAGTGCTTCCCTGGTGGCTCAGCAGTAAAAGAATCTGCCTGCAGTGCAGGGGACACAGGAGACATGGATTCGATCCCTGGGTTGGGAAGATCCCCTGGAGAAGGAAAGGGCAACCCACTCCAGTATTCTTGCGTAGAGAATCCCATGGACAGAGGAGCCTGGCGGGGCACAGTCCAGGGGATTGCAAGAGTCAAACACGACCTAGTGACCAAACCATCACCACCAGTGCTCACATTTGTGAACGTCTTGCCCCAGCAATAATGAGTACATTTATATTCATTTCTTTGCTTCCTCCAAAATCTGTCGAGTGATCTCCTTACCAACCTAAAAATAACATCGATTGAGTTTCTTTGAGGATTTTGCACATTCTCCAAATAGTGTTCTTATTCAAAACTCCAGTTATTATGAGAACACCCTGTAATTAAGAGCTTGTCTAAGACCACTCCCTCTTTTCTGAAGGATAATTTTAGGGAGGAGATACATCAACAAGACTTTTTGGAAACACGGTACTCTCTAATTATTTAAGTCCTTGTTTCTTTCTGAGAGGAGGACTGATGCTGGAGCTCCCTGGGTGCTGTTAAGGTCCTTCAGAGGGCAGCTCCATCAGGCAGTCTGGCTTCTTGAGTGACACACATCCTCTCACGGTTGGATTCAGGCTGTGGTCCACTCGGTGGCTGAAGAACGTGTTTATATTTAATAAAGGCAGAGAAGTCCAACCCCGGCCAGAGAATTTCCCTTTCTGCAATATTATGGACTATGCAAAACTGTACAAAATTTAATTTCTGAAGCTCTGGGCACAGAGATATCTCTGTCTTGGTGTGCCATAGTTGTAAGATTCTGTCACCAATTCCAATGTGGTTTCTCCCCCCACACCAAGCTGTTCTCCAACACCAGCTGGGTGTCCTGCAACTCAAATCTCACACTGTCTGCCTGGAGATAACATCAGACTCCCCTTGTTAAGGCCTTAGTCCTACAAGACTATTCCCACCCCCCACCATCACTTCATGTGACAGTTGCAAGCCTAGGTTCTCTCCTGTGCTTCTAACCAACATATTAAACACTACGAATTCCAGTGACCCTATCCTTGGTCCAATTAATTTGCTAGAGCAGCTCACAGAACTCAAGAACTCAAGAGAAACATTTAGCTTTCTAGATCATGTCTGTGTGCTTAGTCACTCAGTTCAGTTCAGTTGCTCACTCATGTCCAACTCTGCGACCCCATGGACTGCAGCACACCAGGTCTCCCTGTTCATCACCAACTCCTTGAGTTTACTCAAACTCATATCCACTGAATTGGTGATGCCATCCAACCATCTCATCATGTGTTGTCCCCTTCTCCTTCTGCCTGCAATCTTTGCAAGCATCAGGGTCTCTTCAAATGAGTCAGTTCACATCAGATGGCCAAAGTACTGGAGTTTCAGTTTCAACATCAGTCCTTCCAATGAATATTCAGAACTGATTTCCTTTAGGATTGCCTGGTTGGATCTCCTTGCAGTCCAAGGGACTCTCAAGAATCTTCTCTAACACCTTGTCAACTCTAAACCCTATGGACTGTAGCCCACCAGGCTCCTCTGTCCATGGGATTACCCAGGCAAGAATGCTGCAGTGGGTTGCCATTTCCTCCTCCAAGAGATCTTCCTGACCCAAGGATTGAACCCACATCTCCTGCATTGGCAGGCAGAATCTTTACCACTGAGCCACCTGAGAACAGGTTACCAGTTTATTATAAGAGGATATACTTCAGGAACAACCAGGTGAAAGAGGAGCATAGGCTAGGGTATATGGGAAGGGGCTTAGAGTGTCCATGCCCTCCCCAAGCTTGCCACTCTTCCACTTTTGGATTTTTATAGACGCTTCTTTACATGGACACAATAGATTGAATTACTGGCCCTTAGTGACTGAACTCAGTCTTCAGCTGCTCTCCCCTCCCCAAAGAGGGCTGAAAGTTGTCTCTAATCACCCGTTGATTCCTCTGGTGACCAGTCCCCATCCTGGGGTGACCTATGTGCTTCCACAAAGTCACCTCATTCATACAACAAAAGACACTTGTATTGCTTTCATTACAGGAAATGCCAAGGGTCCTAGGAGCTCCATGCCAGGAAGAGGGATGTTGATAAATACATACTTATTAAAGAAGAACTAAAGAGCCTCTTGATAAAAGTGAAAGAGGAGAGTAAAAAAGCTGGCTTAAGACTCAACATTCAAAAAACTAAGATCATGGCATCTGGTCCCATCACTTCATGGCAAATAGATGGGGAGACAATGGAAATAGTGACACTTTATTTTCTTGGGCTCCAAAATCACTGCAGATGGTTATTGCAGCCATGAAATTAAAAGACACTTGCTCCTTGGAAGAAAAGTTATGAACAACTTAGCATATTAAAAAGCAGAGACATTACTTTGCCAACAAAGGTCCATCTAGTAAAGGCTATGGTTTTTCCAGTGGTCATGTATGGATGTGAGAGTTGGGCTGTAAAGAAAGCTGAGCACCGAAGAACTGATGCTTTTGAACTGTGGTGTTGGAGAAGACTCTTGAGAGACCCTTAGACTACAAGGAGATCCAACCCATCCATCCTAAAGGAAATCAGTCCTGAATATTCATTGGAAGGACTGATGCTGAAGCTGAAATTCCAATACTTTGGTCACCTGATGCAATGAAGAACTGACTCACTTGAAAAGACCCTGATGCTGGGAAAGTTTGAAGGCAAGAGAAGGGGATGACAGAGGATGCGATGGTTGGATGACATCACTGACTCGATGGACATGAGTTTGAGTTGGTATTGGTGATGGACAGGGAAGCCTGGTGGGCTGCAGTCCATAGGGTTGCAAAGAGTCAGACACGACTGAGTGACTGAACTGAACTGAATACTTACTATAAATCATAGGTTGCTTATGAAATTTTTACTTAATCCTTTAAAGAAAAGATCTTTTAATTGCAAGGTCATTGATAGACTAGAAATGGAAAAATTGAGGCTCAGAGAGGTGAAGTAACTTGTCTAAATTCACACAGCCAAAAAGTTATGGAGCCAGAACTCAAACTCTGATTGATTTGATTCCACAGCCATTTCTCTTCAACCATACGCTCGCCTGCCTTCTGTGGTGTTGGGTGTGAGTTGACGCTAACCCATGTTTAGCTGAATTTCAGTGTCATCCCTTATTTCAACCTCATGCATGCACACTAAGTCATTTCAGTTGTGTCTGACTCTGTGAAGCCCTATGGACTGCAGCCTATCAGGCTTCTCTGTCCAGGGATCCTCCAGGCAAGAATACTAGAGTGTTTTGCCATGTCCTCCTCCAGGAAATCTTCCCGACCTGGGGATCGAACCCGGTCTCTTGTGTCTCCTGCTTTGGCAGGTAGATTCTTTACCACTAGTACCACCTAGGAAGCATCTCAACCTCATTTGTCCTCAAATGGAGTGTAGTTCTTCCACAAAGAAGGACAACCATGAGACCAAGCTACTGGACACCAAGCTACTAGATGGCATCTGTATGGCTTGATGTCATGTCCAAACAGGAGTATCCTAGAGAGACCCTGAAAATCACAGAAGCCAAAAGATTTCATAACCTTTATTAAGGAAGGAGTTTTGTTTTTGTTTTTTGTTTTGGTCCCAACAGTTTCTCTACCTACTCCCCAAAGAGTGTGCAATACTAAGTAAATCGAGTAATTACTGTCTGAGTCAGGGACTACTGTGATTGAGAAATTAACCATGTCTGTTTTTCTTCTACAGGCTCACTGGAAAAGAATGTGAGCTATTTTCCCCTTTTCCTCTCCAGAGGCCTCTGCGTTTTGGAGGGCTAGGTTTCTCTTGCCCCAGGGAAGAGTTAGAGGCCTTTCTTAGATTTTCTAAGGGTTTGGAGTCTTAACACTACTTGTTAGAGATGGAGAGGGTTGGAAGGGGGCCTAGGGCCCAGAATTCATTAAGGGCTGGCAGGACCCTTCAGTGCTGGGCCTCCACCAGGCACTCTGGAGTTGGCAGGGCCTTGGAGGGAGTGAGCAAGAGGGGAAGGGATGCCCAGGACCTAACACTTGCGCTATGGCCTTGGATTTGGAGAGGATGCTGTGGGCAGCAGCAGCAGCAGCCTCCAAGTGGTCTGCTGGAGCTTGGACAAGAGGCCACTCAGTAGTGACCACCACAGACCAGTGCCCTTCTCCATGTTTCTGGAGTCCTGAAGGCCTCAGAGTTCTATGTGGAGGGAGAGTGAGGGGCCCTGGCAAGTAGCTGGGAATTTTCTGCTGTCCCAGTAGATGGAGGTCTAAGTATGATTCAATTTGATTTAGAAAATTCATGAAATGTGTCATGGAACACATTCCTAAGTGTCGTGAAACAATTTATACCAGTTATGCTAATAATGACCAAATCCTGAAGGGAATTTTTATAACATATTTGGTAAAAACAGGTCTATTTTTTTTTTAATCCTTTGGAAATGGTTGATCAATAACTGACAGGATATAACTATTCCAAGCCGTTCTTCTGGTAAAAATATCCTCTCTCCTTGTAATTTAAATTCCAAATTACCTCCAGATGAGGCTTTAAAAATACCCTGTGATTAAATGCACACCAAATGGAGTTTCTGTGGGAACCTTTGCTGACTCAGAGGGATGACCTGTGAGTTTTTTTTTAAAAGGCTCAAGGTCTGGACTGGGCTAAAACTGAGACTTGGGGCTTGAGGAACCCATGACTCAGCCTTGGGGCCCCGGGCTCTGGACACTAGCCCAGAGCTGAACATTCAACTGAAAGGCTTTTGGAGGAGAGCACTGGGAATCTCTCTGGAATCGCATGACCCTTTCTCACCCACCCTTATTAGACCACAGAGTCAGAGCTGGAGAGGGGGGACCGCTGGGCCTGGGGGTTGGGAGAGAGCCAGTGTATCTGTGCGTCTTTGTGTCTGCCCGCAAGCGTGTGTGTGTGTGTGTGTGTGTGTGTGTGTGCATGTAGCTGCCAGGCTCCAGAACATCCCCTGGAGAAGGAAGGAACCAACTCCAGCCTTGGCAGAGAGCGGTGGTCAGGAATGCACTTGATTCTAGGTTTCCTAAGAGAAGGTGGCTCATAGCACAGGTGGCCAAACTTCTTGGACCAGAAGCCCACTGGGGTCTTGCCAACCACCTGCTGCCCAGCACACATGGCTGTGACCTGTGTTGTGGACAAGGAACAGAATCTTCTTTTTGGCTGGGAGCAGGGTGGAGGGTGTGTGGAGAGCTGGCCAGCACCCTGGGCAAGAGGATAGGGAAACTGAGGCAGAGAGGGAAAAAGCGCTCAGAACAGGATAGTGTCCACCCCCTTCCGTTCCACACACACACACACACACACACACACACACACACACACACACTGCCCCTTTCTCTCCTATTCCAGATTCTGCTGTGGAACCACTGTCTCAGGCATACCTTTGTTTTCAAGCTCTACTTTAGTTAGACACTCAGCTGGGCACATCCTGCTTGGGATCTCCTTGAATGTGCTTGCTGACCGTAACCTACGTTTTGTTATCCCTGTTTTACAGATGAAGAAACTGATTCCCAGAGAGGGGGAATGGGTTGGGTCAAGAGAACAGGCTGGTGAGTGTCAGAGCTGAGGCAGGAGCCATGTGTACTGAAAGCAGTCTTATCTGACAGTCCTCTACTTGTGGAGGGCCCTCAAACATTTAGAGGTACACACACATGAACACACCCACCTCCTAGGATCCCTTTATGAAAGCCCATAGCCCAGGAAACAAGGGATTCCACTTCATGGTAATCTCTATGATATAGACAAAACAGCAACAAAACTGTAGGCCTAGTGAAAGCTAGCCATTCTTTTACATCCCTCTCCTATTTCTGAGGATGAAAAAGAGTCTTAATTAGCATAGCGTCAAGAGCATGAGTTTTGGAAGGCTTCCCAGGTGGCTCAGTGGTAAAGATTCCGCCTGCCAACGCAGAGACACAAGTCGGATCCCTAGGTCAGAACATCCCCTGGAGAAGGAAGGAACCGACTCCAGTATTCTTGCCTAGAGAATCCCGTGGACAGAGGAGCCTGGCAGCTACAGTCCATGGGGTTGCAAAGAGTCCAACACAGCTGAGTGACTAAACAACAACAACAAATGAGCTTTGGAATCAGCCTGTGATTTCAATTTCCATTTATTAGCTCTGTGACCCTAGATGAGTCACTCAGCCTCTGTAAGCGTCAACATCTTCCTCTGAAAAATGGGAAGACAGTATTTACCTTATTGGCTGTTGTGTGGGTTAAATCAGACCATACCCATGGAGGAACAACATTTGATGCCCAGTAATCAATCAGTAATTGGAAGCTGTAATTATTCTCAATAATCATGTTGGTAGCAACAAAAACAGCCAACGCACCTGGATGATCACAAAAAGCAAGGTGAGCTTGGTCCTCTCAACAGAGGATATGACACTGTGTTGTCAAGAGTCTGGAGGAGTGCCAAAACCAGGGAGAAAGAGGTGAGCAATCTGCTGACTGTTCTGCTCCCCAGAAGCGGGAGGGGACAGACGTCAGGGCCGCTTAACCTCGAGGTGGAAAGTCCTGATTGATCCTGATGGGTGTCTCTAACCTCCGCCTCTTCTGTTCTCAGAGTTTTAGTGGTGTACACTAAGTGCTGGACATTGACAAAGATTAGACGAGTGTGACCCAAACTAAGGGCTGGAGGCCAGTACTGGGAAGCAAAAAAAGGAAGTCGGGCAGCCTGGCACCAGCTGCAGAGCGTGTCTGCTCTGTGTCCCCATCACCTGTCAGCTGGGAACTCTGCACGTCATCAGTACAGCTGAGTATGACCAGCCCAGAGTCAGAACCTGTTACAGACCAGCCATGGCTTCTGCCAACACCAGTGTGTCCCAGAGGAAGCCCTTTCTAATGGTTGCATTGTCTTGATCAATGAAATAAAAGATTCTTTAATATTGTAAAGAAGTATGTTAAAACAATGAAGAAAAAGTGTGAAAGTAGAGTGATGTGGATTTTTTAGGATATATATATTATATACGTGTGTGTGTGTGTGTGTGTGTGTGTGTGTGTGTTAGTGGCTCAGTCATGTCCAATTCTTTGCGACCCCATGGACTATAACCCATCAGTCTCCCCTGTCCATGGAATTCTCCAGGCAAGAATACTGAAATACTGGAATGGGTTGCCATTCCCTTCCCCAGAGGATCCTCCTGACCGAGGGATTGAACCTGGGTCTCCCACATTGCAGGCAGATTCTTTACCATCTGAGCCACCAGGGAAGCCCTGGATGTATTATATACATATATATGTATACAATTTTTATTATGGAAGTTTTCAAACAGACACAAAAGTAGTACACAATACCTAGTGGTGAACCCCTAGGTACTCATGAGCAGCCTTCAACAACTGGAGTAGTATGTGAGTGGGAATTTCAATGAAAGCCACGTGGCTTTTAACACTTAAAAGTGACCCCATGGTGCAAATGTGTTAAATCTCCTGATATCCAAGTACCCAGAATTACTCCCCATTCCACAACTGCCTTGAACACCTATCGAATGAAGTAAGAAAGAGATCAGATAATTAATTTGCCCCAAGTCATACAGGAAGCTGGACTAGTGCCAGAAACAGAAGGTGCTCCATCCAAGCGAAGAAGATAATCATCCTAGCAGAACAAAAGCGAATGTTTATTGAGCACTTACTATGTGCCAGCCTCTCTCCCGGCTGCTCTACCTGTATTAGTTCACTGAATTCTCATGCCAGGCCTGTAACAGGAATCTTATCTTCATCCCTGTTTTACAAATGAGGAAATTCAACACGAAGGATTTAAGCCACTTGCCCAAATTTACACAGTTATTTAGAAGCAGAGCAAGGGTTTAGACTGAAGCTTCCTGACTCCAGTGCCTGCTTTCTTCTTCTTTTCAAATGTTTATTTATTTATTTGGCTGGGTCTTCATTACTCACATAGGATCTTTAGTTACAGCTCTCAAACTCTTGGGCTTCCCAGGTAGCGAAGTACCTGCCAATGCAGGAGACGCAAGAGATGTGGGTTCTATTCGTGAGTCAGGAAGATCCCCTGGAGTAGGAAATGACAACCCACTCCAGTATCCTTGCCTGCAAAATTCCATGGACAGGGGAGCCTTGCGGGCTACAGCCCATGGAGTTGCAAAAAGTAGGACTGAGCGTATACTTGAACTTTTAGTTGTGGCATGCAGCGTCTAGTTCCTTGACCAGGGATTGAGCTCAGACTCCCCTGCTTTGGGAGCTTGGAGTCTTTGCCGCTGGACCACTAGGGCAGTCCCCAGAGCTGCCTTCTCAGCTACACAGACAAAACCTGACACTGGCAAAATGATTCTGCTGGGAAAGATGAGGATGGGGAGGAGAATCGCTTGTGTGAAACAGGCACTGGGCTGCATTTTCCTGTGACCTTCTCAAAGCCCTGGCCACGAAGCCTGTGGCCCTCAGTGGGAAAGAAGGTCAGCATTCCTCCTAAATGAGGAGCCGTCGTGGTTTCCTCAGTACCAGGCCTTGGGTGGAGTTCCTGTTTTGCAAAAAATAAATGTGTGTAAAAAATATTCATAGCAAAAAGTCAGGGAAAATATCCACCAAGTATTACCAAGTGCTGGTCCTCACCACAGTGGGATAGGATCAGGGGTTAATAGGGATTTTTCTTTTCTTTTTTAAATTAAAAAAAAAAATTTTTTTTTTTTTTTGGCTACACTTAACAAACTGTGACTTAGTTCCCTGACCAGGAATTGAACCCATGCCCTCTGCATTGGAAAGTTGGAGTCTTAACCACTGGACTGCCAGGGAAATCCCTTCTTTTCTTTTTGTTCATCTCAATATTCTATTTTTTCTAAATGAATATGAATTATTTGTGTTACAGAGAATAAAGGAAGAGAAGAGGAAAATATAAAAGAAGGAAAGAAGATACTCACCAGTGGACTTCTGCTCTGTGAGGCTGGGATAGGGCAGGGCAGCTGGTGGAGGAGTTGGGCACATCGGGCAATGAGAGATTGGGGGAGGGGCGGGGATGCCAGGCGCCGTCTCGGGTTAGGGCCCGACTGGATTTAAAGGTCATGGCTCATGGGGCTCCCACCCCGTCCTCACAGGACCTGCTGGCCCTCAGAGGCCACAGCAAGTCAGTGTGTGTAAAAATACGCCTGGCTGCGCAGCTCTAGTTTCTGGAGGGGCCTGGAGCGCTGGGAAGTGGCCATGTGCTGACCCCTCCACAGCCACACTCATTTGGCAGGAACTCCAGGGCCAAGGCTGTTTGTTCTCAAACGCTGCATCTTTGGGATTAAAAATAACCCTCCCCTTGGCTTGGCCTGGCTGTGCTCTCCCTGCCCTTGGGGGCAGAGATGGGTGAATAATCCCAGATTGGGCGTTTTCAGCCTAGACAGAACTTCTACCCACCGTGGTCCCTGCCCAGCAAGTTACCTTCCATCATGAGCCCTTGATTAAAAACAGGGGGAGGGCGGGGAAGGAATTTGCAGCATCTACCAGGTAGGAAATTTACAAAGCCTCACTGGTATAGCCATGCTGATGCCACTAAAATAGCAACAGAGTGCTTGTAAGAGAAAGTGCCAAACCCTTTATCAGCTGTTTATTTATCACCTGTTAGGCACCACGTACATGTGAGTTCTGTGGCAGCATGCGGTAGGTTTGAGGGTGCCACAAGGCATAGCTTGCCTCCAAATATCTATGCCAGTTAAAGATTCTACCATATAGGACTTCTCTGATGGGCCAGTGGCTAAGACGCTGAGCTTCCAATGCAGGAGGCCTGGGTTCAATCCCTGGTTAGGGAACTAGATCCCTCATGCTGCAACTGAAACCAAAGATAGTGCATTCCACAACAAAGACCCAATAAATAAATAAGTACCTTTTTAAAAATTCCACTATCAGAATCATTCCTTTCAAACTAAAAAGCTGTGCTCCCAAGTGAAAGTCGCTCAGTTGTATCTGTTTGTGACCCCATGGTCTGTAACCCACCAGGCTCCTCCATCCATGGGATTCTCCAGGCAAGAATAACGGAGTGGGTTGCCATTTCCTTCTCCAGGGGACCTTCCTGACCCAGGGATCAAACATATGTCTCCTGCATTGCAAGCAGATTCTTTACTGTCTGAGCCACCAGGGAAGCCCCGAGCCCTCAAAGCATCTGTTAAAATATGCAAAGTGTTGTTGCTGGGGATTAAATGTAAGATTTTCTTAGGTTGATAAAGATCATTTCAATTTAGAATCTTATACATACAGGGGCTCATTTCTGTTCTGAGCCTCAGTCCCGGGGCCAAGGATTCACAGGTGGGTGCCATTTGTCTCCTTTACAGAAGAGAAGAGCCTTAGCAAGAGGAAGGCAGTGAAGGGGGCGTGGCTGTGATGGGAACCCATTGTTCCTCCCATCATGGCCAATCAATGACCCCGATAATCTGTTTAGTTCCTCAACACCCTGAGGAGATTGACCTTCAGGAGAGAACCCAGCTCTGGAAGTAAAGGGGAAGGGGGGCTGAGAGGCAAAGCCACACCTCACGCCTTCACAACTTGACCTTCAACCATCCCGCTTCACAAGAGGAAGGGTGTTGGAGCTACCCACCCGACAAACGGAATAAAATACCACCGCACTTGTTTTGTGCTGCTGCCTGGAGAACCGTGTTGAGAAACACTGCACGACAGATTATGGGTGTCTGCCGCAGACGCCAGATTAAAGCACGGTGAGATGTGTGTTTCAAGCGTTTGCCATCCCTGCCCCAACACCCCCTGGAACCCCACAGTTAGGACAATGATGGGAGTGGTCCTGCATGGAAAGGATGGAGAGAGGTACAGACCACAGCATCAGACACTTCCTTGCCTTAATATCAAGACAACTGCTGGCAGCCAGATGCAGCTTCTAATGATGGAGAACCTGATACAGTCAACTCTCCCAACCTGGAAAACGAAGTCACGGTGTTCATCAGATGCCCACTTAGTGGCCAGTGAGATAACTGGGGAAGGCTTTATCCAAGAACACAGTCTGGAGGCTGCAGTCACGCCCCTCTTTGGGCACTGATGTCTTCCTGAGAGTCAGTGTGGAGAAGCCACAGGTAAAGGAAGTGGGTAGAGAGTATGCCAGATGTGTAAGCCCAAGGAGTCCTGTGGGGCCACTGAAAGGGCTCTATGTGCTCTTGAGTGGTGGCTTTCGTGGCTGAACAAGGAAAAAGAATAACTTATAGGTGAATAGGACAGCTCCCAGAGTGCCCAGAACTTGGGGTTCTCCAAGAACCCCAAGAACCAGGGGGCTGAGTAGCAGAGAGACTGAGCTAGCAGTCGCCTCCCCTACGTATAAATATCCGTCTTGCTGAGCACCCCTGATTTCCCGCCCTCCTTCCCCAGTTCCGCCTGCTGGGTCTCAAGATTTCTTTGCTTCTCTTGCTCTGCTAGAATACCTCACTCAGGCTTATTACAAACTTGCCTTTCTCAAGCCTCCAAACTCAGGACTTCATGCCCTTAATTTAAGGATCTCAGCTCCTTTTTTATTATAAAGACAAAACTGAATCTCCACTTTTTTTTTTGTAAAGGCAAAGCCTTCCTCTTCGCCTCTAGGTATATCTCTCCCTTCCTGTCCTCCATCCTGTTCCTACTCTGAAAGGCTTGTCCCCACTTTGCCAAGGAAGTCCCCCCCACCATCTTTCATCCCATCTACCTGCTGTTCCCTCCTCCAGTATTTTCCAGCTCTTTCTCTGTGGGGACACCTGCTTTGAAGAGCTTCATGGACCGGCTGAGACACTGCCTTGCACCTGGGGTGTTTGGAGCCACCTGTCAGCCCCTCCCTTCCCTCCATTGCCAAATACAGCATGTCTCTGGCTGGGTGGGTTGGTTGACTAACTGATTGATTGCTACCAAAGCTGCCTCCGCCTCCCTGCCCCCAACTGCCCTTCCTCTGCCTTTGGGCCCCAACACAAAGGGTTTCTTATCACCGAGCCCTGGGCTTTGGCCAATCCTGGAGTGTTCCCTCCAGCCCACAGATCACTCACCTGCCTTTTCCTTGTGTTTCCCATGCCCCGCTTGACCTCGGGCACCCAGGTGTTCCCTGAATTCTGAACATGACTCACCTCAGAAACAACAGCTCCCTGCTAAGGGATCTCAACTTGTCACAAAGCCTGTTTCCTGCATCAGACAATGACAATAATACCTGCCTCATGGTGTTATCATAGAAACAAATAGGATAAAAAGTGCACAGTACTTAGCATTAGTGCTGGAGGACATTAAGCGCCTAATAGATAATAGTTATGATTGATTACCTTAAAGAGCTAACACATCCTCTGTTATGGACAATTCAGTACCGTATTACTTAGACTGTTTATTGTGTACTCCATTTTTTAGTAAGTTTCCCCCTTTTTTTTAAAACATATACTAACACAGTGCAAAGGTTCTCTCTTAAATACTTTACAATTTTTAATTATTTTAACCCTCATGGCAATACATTGAGGTAGCCCTTACTGTAGTTTTAACAGAAGAGAAATTTAGATCTGGAGGGATTAAGTAATTAATCGGAGATCACAGGGTTGGTAAGTGTAACAGCCAGGAATTGAACCCAGGCTGTCTGACTCCAGAACTCTGCTTAACAGTATACACAGATGCCTGTTATGTTGAGCTTAATTTAAGACACAACTGCTCATGCTAGAGCTCTGAAATAACACAAGACAGTCCCCATATTGATTTCATTAAGGTCCAAACACTGCATCTTGTTTTCTCATTTAAAAAGCACTTAGGGAATATTCAGTATGTGCTGGCAATATGACGTGCTGAGGCCCAACGGTGAGCAAGACAGGCATGGCCTGAGCTCTTATGCTGCTCCCAGACCTAACAACAGCTGATTGCACCTGGTACACAGTAGGCGCTCCGAGGACTGGAGTGGGCCGGGTCTCTGTGGAAAAGCCTGTCATCCCTTCCCCCAGAGGGGTTACAGCCAGAACACAGGGTTCCCTAGAGGGCACTGTTCAGTAGTGCTACCATGAGGACTCTTTTATGCAAGAAAGGGGATTTGAAAAGTAGTTTTGGGGGGTGGTGTTCAGGGAATTCTGGAGGGTTTTAGAGGTGAAAGTATCACTCATATTTTACTGGACAGGCCCTACAGCAGGACTACGACCAAGTCCCCTGAATCCAGTACACTGGTGACCCCAACCAACTGCTGAGCCCTAGGGCAACTTCTTGGGATTCACTGGACCTCCCCCTTTTGGGTTCCTACCAGCCAGCCCAGGGCTGGCCCCTCTCTCTCCATGCCTTTCCACAGGGCATCCACTTCCCGAACCCAAACTCTCACAGCCAGGGATGAGACAATGTCTGGTGGAAGAAACAGCAGGCTTCAGGCTTGGAGTAGTTTGAGATGTTGTTGAGTATCTATCTTTTCACGTGCCTGTTGGCCATTCTGTCTCCTTTGAAAATATCTCCTTTCAGATCTTCTGTACAATTTTTATTTTTATTTTTTTGACGGGGGGAGTTGATATTGAATTGTGGGAGTTCTTGGTATATTTTATATATTAGCCCCTTATTCTACATATTATTTGCAAATTTCTTCTCTCATTCAATAGGCAGCCTCTTCATTTTGTTGATAGTTTCCTTTGCTGTGCAAAAGCTATTTAGCTCGATGTAGTCTTATTTGTTTATTTTTGCTTTTGTTTCCCTTGCCTAGGGATACAGAGCCAAGTATTATATATATATGTATATACATATATTGCTGAGACCAAGGTCAAAGAATGTACTGCCTATGTTTTCTTCTAGAAGTTTTATGGTTTCAGGTCTTACGTTTTAAGTCTTTAATCCATTTAAAATTTAATATGGAGTGAGAAAGTCCAGTTTGATTCTTCTACATGTAACTGTACAGTTTTCCCAGCACCACTTATTGAGGGTGTGTTAGTCACTAAGTTGTGTCTGACTCTTTGTGATTCCGTGGACTGTAGCCCACCAAGCTCCTCTGTTCATGAAATTCTCCAGGCAGGAATACTGGAGTGGATTGCCATTCCTGTCTCCAGGGGATCTTCCCGACCCAGGGATTGGACCCAGATCTCGAACCCAGATCTCCTGCATTTCAGGCAGACTTTTTACCATCTGAGTCATAAGGAAGCCACCACTTATTGAAGAGACTGTCTTTCCCTCATTGTATATTCTTGCCTCCTTTGTCATAGATTAATTGCACATATAAACATGGGTTCATTTCTGAGCTCTCTTATCCTATTAGGTTTCTAGTCAAAGTCAAAGTGAAGTCGCTCAGTCATGTCTGACTCTTCGCAACCCCATGGACTGCAGGCTTCCAGGCTCCTCCATCCATGGGATTTTCCAGGCAAGAGTACTGGAGTGGGGTGCCATTTCCTTCTCCAGGGGATCTTCCCGACTCAGGGATTGAACCTGGGTCTCCCACATTGCAGGCAGACATTTTATCCTCTTTACTGTCCTACAGGATAATAAACCCATAATCTTGGGGATAATCTATTCCACTGGCAAGAAATCTACAAGTTAACATGCAACTCCCAGTGTCTGCAATCTGATCAAATGGTAAATAGTTAAATCAAACACAGGTGTGTCCTCTGGAGCATTGAATGATCTTTGGGCAGTACTGTTAAAGAAAACCCATGTGTGGCTTTGAAAGGATGTACTGTACTCTCATTTGCCTATTTCCAAGTTCAAATTATTTTTCAACAGTAGCATGCATCTCTATCTGAGATTGTCTTTTGTATTTATTTGCTCATTTCCAGCCTCAACCTTCTGTATAGTTCTTCAAGAATGAAGATAGTGATTGCAGCCTTGAAATTAAAGGATTCTTGTTCCTTCAAAGAAAAGCTATGACCAAAATGCTGCTGCTACTGCTGCTAAGTCACTTCAGTCGTGTCCGACTCTGTGTGACCCCATAGACGGCAGCCCACCAGGCTCAAAAAGTTGAGACATTACTTTGCCAACAAAGGTCATCTAATCAAAGCTAAGGTTTTCCCAGTAGTCATGTATGGATGTGAGAGTTGGACTATAAAGAAAGCTGAGCACCAAAGAATTGATGCTTTTGAACTGTGGTGTTGGAGAAGACTCTTGAGAGTCCCTTGGACTGCAGGGAGATACAACCAGTCCATCCTAAAGGAAATCAGTCCTCAATATTCACTGGAAGGACTGATGCTGAAGCTGAAACTCCAATACTTTGGCCACCTGATGTGAACTGACTCATTTGAAAAGACTGATGCTGGAAAAGATTGAAGGAAGGATGAGAAGGGGATGACAGAGGGTGAAATGGTTGGATGGCATCACCGACTCAATGGACATGAGTTTGGAGCTCCGGCAGTTGGTGATGGACAAGGAGGCCTGGTGTGCTGCAGTCCATGGGGTTGCAAAGAGTCAGACACAACTGAATGACTGAACTGAACTTAGCCTCAACCTACTAGAGTAAAAGCTCCATGTAGGCATAGACTCTCATAAATCTTTTTGACCACTGTGTCCCCAAATTCTATTTCAGTTCCAGGTGCCAAGTAGGTATTTAATAACTATTTGTCAAATAAAGAAAATAAGACATTTATGTAAAAAGTTATGATTGGAGACAGAAAGTATAAGAGGTTATGAGGGGCTGGGGAGAAGGGGAAGTGCTGGGTTATTTAATGAACCAGTTTCAATCTGAGATGATGAAAAGATTCTAGAGATGGATAGTGGCAGTGGTTGCACAACAATGTAAATGCACTTAATGGCACTGAACGAAACACTTAAAAATGGTTAAAATCATAAATTTTATGTTATGCATGCTGCTGCTGTTGCTGCTTAGTTGCTTCAACCATGTCTGACTCTGTGTGATTCTATGGATCTCAGCCTGCCAGGTTCCCCTGTCCATGGGATTCTCTAGGCAAGGGTAACAAGAGTGGGCTGCCTTGCCCTCCTCCAGGGAATCTTCCTGATCCAGGGACTGAACCCTGGTCTCCTGCATTGCAGGCAGATTCTTTCCTGCTGAACCACCAGGGAAGCCCTGTGTTATGCATGCTGCTGCTGCTAAGTTGCTTCAGTTGTGTCCGACTCTGTGCGACCCCATAGACGGCAGCCCACCAGGCTCCGCCTTCCCTGGAATTCTCCAGACAAGAACACTGGAGTGGGTTGCCATTTCCTTCTCCAATGCATGAAAGTGAAAAGTGAAAGTGAAGTCGCTTAGTAAGTGTCCAGCTCTTCGTGACCCCATGGACTGCAGCCTACAGGCTCCTCCACCCATGAGATTTTCCAGGCAAGAGTACTGGAGTGGGCTGCCATTGCTTTCTCTGTGTGTTACGCATACTTTACCACAAAAAAAATGATATGATTACAATAGCAGCCTCTTGTCTAAGGCTTGTTCTAAGCACTTTGTATATCTTAAGTAGTGTACTTGCCATGACTTTATGCAGTGGGCATTTTCAGTGTTCTCAGATTAAAACTAAAGGAATGAAGTAGAGAGAAAGTAACTCACCCAGAGTCACACATCTATCTAGTCAATGACAGAGCTGAGATTTGGGGCCAGGCAGACTGTGTTCCTATCTAGGGGTGCATTTATGGTACAGGTTGTCCATATTGTGTGAGTTTCCAAGAAGGAATAATCTACCTGCTCTGGAGAAGTCAAGGAAGGCTTCCTGGAAGAGTTGGAATGTTAAATAGACACCCAGTCCCTCTGGTGTGGTTTCTGTACTTGACTCACTTCGGACACCAACTCACTGATGCCCACCCCCCATTTTTGAGCCTAGTAAAAGAATTGTGTGTGCTGTTGGAGTGGGGATGGGGAGGAGGGAATGGAGCGAGAGTAGGGGGAGGGTGGGGTCAGCAGGGGCCAGGATGCAGGCATAGCCTGCTGCTCCTCCCCTTGGCCTCTGTTTTTGGGGTAACGAGCCAACCTCACTGATCTGGAATGGCCAGCGTCTATAAAGAAAGAGAATTTTGGTGGCTGCTCCTGTGCCTAAAATGTAGCCATCACTTCCAACTCCTCCGTAGCCCTTTAATGAGAGTGCCCCATAGGCTGCTGGGCCCCTGTGGGCAGGGTTCAGGTGCAGGGCTTAAAGACTTCATTAGCAGACAGTGCCCCGCACCTGTCCAGCCCAGGAGCACCATTTAACGCTTCAAGGGCCTGAGCGAGAAACACCGACCTGAGCCCCTGAGAGTGGATTTTTCTTCTCCTTTCTGACCCAAGACAGAGGGGCGATTTCACAGCAGATGGCTCCACACTGGAGTGCTCAGCATCATACTCTGCTCCTGAAGCAGCTGGATGGCACAGATGCCCGGGAGTTTTGGTCAGACAGGCCCAGCCCACGGAGAAATTCTGGGCCCTGAGCACACATTTTAGAGCAAAGGAGAGGAGCGTGGGAGGATGGCCTTCCTCGCAGGGTAGATGGTGTTTCTGTGCGGGCAGAGGGAGGGCTTTCTGAAGCGGCTCCAGTCCTAAGGTGTACGGGGTTCCTCCACAGCCTGCCCTACCTGCAGGGCTGCAACCCGTCCCTCACTGGGCCCCTTGACTCACAATGATTTACTGTGGGTCTAGAAAGGCGTCCTCCTGCCAAGCAGACAAAGCTTCTCCAGGGATGGAGGGAGACGATTTCAGAGCTCCCGCAGCAAGCTTTTAAGGGACGGTGTTGACCACAAAGTTTCCCCAAGGCAGTTGGTAAAATGAAACATTTGTGGGTCAAATCTTATTTCCTGTTCTCTGACACAGTGGCTCTTTCTTTCAAATATAAATACTGAAACTGGCGGAGACAAAAGTTACTGTCTGCTTAAAAGGAAGCAAATCTGCTTTGGGAGAGCTTCTGAAAATCGGAAAATAGCAACAAGACAGCACCTCCACTCGGCACTGCCTGGGCATGTCCCAGCCTGTATGGCCGTAATCCTCACAGAGGCTGGGGGCACACCCGTCTCCCTTACAGATGCAGGCACAGGGGCTGGTGCAGGCTAGCACAGGTTGTGGAGGAGGTGGTGGGTGGCCGAGCCTGGGATGTCGAGAGGATTTACAACCATTACTACTCAGTCTCCACATTTTATTTCTCGCTTTCCCTCCTCTGAAAAATTTCCTCAGTTTAGCAGGTAAGAAATTGAGTCACAGTGTCAATATTCTTATTGGCTTCTTGTGTGTGTATTAGTTGCTCATGTCTGACTCTTTGCGACCCCATGGACCGTAGACTGTCAGGCTCCTCTGTCCATGGGATTCTCCAGGCAAGAATACTGGAGAGGGTTGCCATGCTCTCCTCCAGGGGATCTTCAGGACCCAAGGATCGAGCCTGCATCTCTTACGTCTCCTGTCTTGGCAGGAGGGGTTCTTTGTTGTTGCTGTTGTTTTACCATTAACACCATCTGGGAAGCCCCTATTGGCTTCTTGGGAAGAAGATAAATCTAAGTCTTTTTTGTTCTCTTTTCTTTAAGAACAAAGGAGAAATGGCTCTTTGCTCTGCCTGCCCCAGCCTCCCACCCCCACCAAGGGGCCTGCTGGTCACTCCAGTGGCTGGATTGCCAATAAAATCCCCAGGAAGTACCTGTGCGTGGCTGAGCTTTGTGGGTGTGGGGTGATTCTCCTCTAACCGCTGGAAATCCCAAAGAGGTGGGGGGCAGGGGTGGGAGAAGTTTCCAGAACTGGCCTCCAAGACCCTGGGAGGGATCCTGGCTGAGCCCCTTGGAGCTGACAGAGCCAGCATGGGCCCGATGCTTAAGAGAGGTGGCAGGTCAGCCCTCAGAGCTGGAGGGGTAATCCTGAGGAGGAGAAGTCAGCAGGCAGGGCACCCAACTCTGCTCTGGACGCGAGAACAAGTCTTGTGGATGCTTCATGTTACCTGGGGAGCTCACCCTGGGAACTACCTGTAACCGAGAGGCCCAGGACACAGCTGCCTGTGAGGTACTGTGATTTCCAACCGCTCAGCTTCATGCTGGGTGAAGCTGGGCAGATCCATCGGAGTCTTACCCTCAGAGAATCAGGGTTCCGGTTGCAGACCTGTGTCTCTCCCTCACCACAGTCTGCTGGGTATGAACAATACAGTCCATGCTGGAGCTCACAGTCCCTGTGGCCCCATACTCTGTGCAAAGAGGTTCCTAGGCACACATTCCTCCTCCTCCTCGGTTCCCCCTTAGCTCCAGGGTTCCCTCAGCTCTTGGAGCCCTAGTGGCAGAACTCAGTTTCTGTCATAGAACAAAAAGCAAACCCAGAGGAGGAAGAGGCTGTGGACTCCTGGGGCCAGGGGCACGTATGTTCCGCAAGCCAAGGCTCTGAGGTCAGAGGCAAGCAGAACCAGTCCAGAAGGGCCTCACCTTAGGTTTAATGCTTTGTCATCACTGTCCTGAAATCCTTAGTAATTTTATCTTTCAATTTATGTTTTGCAAATGAAGTCTGAAGGATAGTGGGAAATGCATGTAAACTGAGATGTGTGAGCACAGGAGACCCCAGCAATACGTATCAGCCACTTGGAGCTGTTTCACATGCACAAGGCTCTCAAGGTGCTCCGTGAATGCAGAATTCCAGGGGACCCACGATGCGTGGGAATCCAGTGAGACCCAACATCAGCACAAGGTAAGGGTTAGGCCTATGACACTGAAAACTGCAAGAGGCAACACTTTCCAATCAAATCAAAACTTGCTTTCAAGGCAAAAAGAAGGCATTGCTATTGCAAGAAGCAGGAACATCTAAGGAAGTCAACTCTATCCTTTCTTACTCATGTTACTTCTCTGGATTCGCCAACCACTCGTGCAGATGACTTGATGACTCCACATACAAGGTAAATGCTCTTATGTGCATTTAAAACTGGCATTGCACAATTTAATGGCCAGCAAAATTAATAGTAATAATTAAAATTTTTAATTTAATGACATTAAGTAGAAATAAAAAAACACCAATACTCTAGAGAGTGACACTAGAAGGAAGGAAAAAGTTTTAAGTTCCTTGAATGGTATCTTCCCCACCCCACCCCCTACCCCCGCTTTTTGAATAATGAGTTGCTCGTTTTTTGCCTTGCACAAGGCTTTGCAGTTTGTGTAGCTGCCTCTGCAGCCAGAGTTGGGGTCAGGATCCTGCTTGGCATTCGGGCAGCCTCGGGTAATTCTCTTTACCAGTTGGGAGTCACAGTTTCCCATCTGGAAAATGGGGGCAATATTTCACAGTTGTTGAGGATTAAGATACGTCATAAGGCAGCCAAGCCTTGGGGACTGCTTAGGAGTTGCTGTGCTAAGCACCTTACTGTGTGATCTCATTTGTTCCTCACAACAGTGCCATCAGTGGGTGATACTGCCCATACTTTGGATTCCTCTGATATTTTGGCTCCAGCAGCCATTCATGCCATCTCCTGGTCCTGCAACCAGCTCTGACCTGAGAACACTTTCTGTCCCTCTCTGTCCTTTGGTTTTAACACTTTGCCATCACTGTCCTAAAATCCTTAGTAATTTTATCTTTCATGTTTTGCAAATGAAGTCTGAAGGGCAGCGGAAAATGCACGTAGACAGAGATATGGGGGCACAGGAGACCCCAGCAATATATATCAGCCACTTGGAGCTATTTCACACGCACAAGGCAGTTTGGCCAGGTTGTCTCACCTCCTTTCTTAGCCATAGGTTGGCCAGGTGATCCTGAAAGGTCATTCGGGTTCTGTCCCCCCAGGATTGGTCCTTTTCCTTTTTAAAAAATATTTATTTATTTGGCTGTGTCCGGTCTTGGTTGCAGCACTCGGGAACTTGGCTGCAGCACGTGGGCACAGTAGTTGCGGTGCTCAGGCTTAGCTGTCCCATGTCCCGCAGTATCCTAGTTTCCTGACCAGGGATCAAATCCATGTCCCCTGCATTGCAAGGCAAATTCCTAACCACTGGACCACAAGGGAAGTATCCCTCAGGATTGGGATGCTTGAGAGGGCTTGATTCATCCCCAACAGGGAGCACAATCTGGGCTGGTGTCTGGCTTCCAGGATCCCTGGAGTCACTCTGGGGCTGGATGTGTCCAAGCCCCTCTATCTGCAGCTGTCCCCCTCCTCTGTGAGTTACCTACACCTTCAGTCCCCCTTTGTTTAAGTGAACCAGAATCTGTTTCTGATGCCCATGACAGAAGTGCCCACTACCCCTCCTGTTTTCAGGTGAGGAAACCAGGCCCAGAGAGGTAAAGTAGTTTGCTCAATGCCCCGCAGCAAGTGAGTAGCAGAGCCAGCATTTGAACCCAGGTAATCTCAGGAGGCGTGACCCTTACCCTCTTTTGCCCCTAGTGTAAGTTACCTGGTATAGTGCATGTGTGCTCAGACACTCAATCACGTGCAACTCTTTGAGACCCTATAGACTGCAGCCTGCCAGGCTCCTCTGTCCATGGGATTCTCCAGGCAAGAATACTGGAGTGGGTTCCCATACCCTCCTCCAGGGGATCTTCTTAACCCAGGGATCGAACCCGCATCTCCAGCTTTGGCAGGCGAATTCTTTATCACTGAGCTACCTAGGAAGCCAAAGCCATCTGGTACAGTACAACTCAATAAATGTTAGCCCCCTTCTTTTGGATTTCTGCCCACCCACAGCATCCTCACTGCTGTTCGGGGCTGGCTGTGCTCAGCAGGCTCCACCTCTGGCACCCGCATATCACAGAGCCTCACCCTG
Organism: Ovis canadensis; assembly: GCF_042477335.2. Taxonomy (NCBI): domain Eukaryota; kingdom Metazoa; phylum Chordata; class Mammalia; order Artiodactyla; family Bovidae; genus Ovis; species Ovis canadensis. The sequence goes on along the minus strand of NC_091251.1, from coordinate 57,617,182 downwards.
TGTCACAGAAGAGGCAGAAAGTGAGTGAGCCAGGAGACTCCAGGCCTGCACTCAGTGTGGGAAGCTTACCCAGCCTACAGCCCAGAAGGCCTTGGCTGAACTGTTTCTAAGTTAAATGTTGGAGGCTCAGGCCTTTCTGTAGGACACCAGGCACCCTGGAAGGAGGCAGAGGCCCCCACCCTCACCCACCCCAGGCTGATCCTGTGGCTCTTAGGGCTCCAATAGGCAGTCAGACCCTGCGTGTCTCAGGAGAGTCAGTCCTGTGCCTACCTTGGATGGTAGATCCTGTCACCTGTTCTCCAGGCTTGCCTAGCTGAATGCAAGTATCCCTTTCCATCCCAGCCAGACTAGACTGACTTCTGGGCTGACTGGCCTCACCTTATTCCTGCAGAGGAAGCCTGATGGTTTGTCTATAACTTGGAGAAAACTCGCGCATCTGCCCTCTCTGCGGGCCCGCACGTTTTTTTGACTGCCTCCACTTTACAAGTGCAGGGCTACGTTCTTTCCAGAGACACAGCTTTGTGGGTTCCATTTTCTCTACCAAGGAAAACTAATGGCTTGGGAAAAGTGAACCTAAGAAGGGCCATGTGATATCAACATATAGACAGTGAGATCGTCCTGAAATGATATTATTTTTCTTATTGTTAAATGTCATGTGTGTGCTTATTCAAGGAAGCCTTCTATTGCTTTATCTGGTCCTAATACAGATCCCATGGCCAAGGGAGCCAGTGATAGTCTCAGTGGGAGATGAGGCCACTGAGATGCAGAGACAGGGGAATTTGGAACCCAGCAAGATCTAAGGAAACCCCAGCTCTTTGCTGCACCTCCTGGGCCCTGCCTCAGGGTCTGCAGCTTGGCACCAGGCCCCTCCCACGTGGCTCAAAAAGAACCCGTGGGCCACGCACTTCCATAATTTGCATGTGCTGACGGCTGTGAATGAGACCCTTCTGTCTATAGGCCCCTCCCAGGCACTCTTTTGGGCCAACTTTAAAGCAGCCATAGCACTTGGAAAGCAAACCTTGGGAACAAATGAAGATCTAAATCATTGTTTAGATCTTGGTTTTCCCAGTTATCAGACCACAACTAAAATAAGGCTGTATTGAGACTTCCTATGGGCTTCCCAGGTGCCTGGTAAAGAATCTGCTGGCCAAGCAGAAGACATGGGTTCGATCCCTCATCTGGGACGAGCCCCTGGAGAAGGAAATGGCAACCCACTCCAGTATTCTTGCCTGGGAAATCCCATGGATAGAGGAGCCTGGTGGGCGATAGTCTGTGGGGTCACATAAGAGTCAGACACAACTTAACAACTAATCAACAACAACAATTGAGACTTCCCTAGTGCTCCAGTGGTTAAGATTCCATGCTTCCAATGAAGAGGGAGTGGGTTCAATCCCTGGTCAGGGAACTAAGATCCCCCATGCCACATGGTGTGGCCAAAAAGGAAAAAAGGCTTGGGGGTGGGGGGGGGTGCATGGAAATAATGCAGCATTTGTTTAAAAAAAAAAAAAAAAAGCCCAACCAGTTATTCCAGATCAGAATACAGGGGCTGAGTCCAGATGCTCGTTTGGGATTTCGAGGCCCTGGTGTCCTTGGGAAGAGCCCTGTGATGAAGAAGCTGGAGGATGGGCTCCGGGAGAGCAGGCCCCTGGCTGTGGCTTTCTTCCATAGTGAGAGCAGTGCCTGGCACGTGGGAGGTGCCCAGAGAGTGTTTACAGGGTGAGTGAGTGACCTCCACTAGTTCTCAGCATGGTTAAGAAGCTGTCCAGGCGGTAGAGAAGGGATCTGAACTGGGGGCTCCTCTGGTCCTTCTGGGAGAGCACGCTGAGCTGGGGTGCCTTACAGGCAGAGAAGCAAGGCTCAGCCTTGCTAAAGGGAATGCAAGTAACAGAGCTACTAATGAACAAAGCTGGAACTCAAACCCAGGTCTCAGTGAACTCAACTGAGTTCTCTTTCTCCCACTGAAACACCCATGACTGACTCTGTGAGGCCCTGAAAGCTTCATGTGTTGAGAGCACTGGGCCCTCTTTTACTGCAAGGTTGCACGTGGTGCTAACTGTGCCACCTGAAGTGGCCCCAGTGCCACACCCCAGCTACAAGGAGAGGAACAGAAACCAGAGGTTCGCAGTTTTGGAAAGAAGTGAGGATAAGTGTGTGTGTGTTTATATATCACCTGGATTCCCAAGGCAGATGGAAGTGAAATGTCTGTTAGTTCATTAACTCATAAATATACAGCCCACAAGTGCATACAGAGGACTTAAAATTCAATCATTTTGAAAATAGAAATCATATAATATTCATCTTTATAGTCTCAGTGGCTAGCACATGAATCTCAGAATTCCTAGCACATGGTAGTTTCTTAGTATACATGAATTGGATGAATTGATTAGGCTTTTCACATGTCTCATGTTGATTAGAATTAGGGCTCATAAGAAAGAGTAGTCCGACATTGACTTATAGCAAAATAACAATAATTCTATTGCACTTTTAGCTTTCACAGTACCCTGGGGTGTTGTATATGATTTATTTTGACCTCAAGGGATAGGCAGATATCAAATGTGTGTTAATAGACCAAAATATATATATATACATATATATATATAAAATAAAGCTAAAGCAGACAGATGATCTGGCCAAGAAACTCAGAGCTTTTAGTAGTAAGAAGAAGATCCAAAACTAGACCCTGGCCTCATCACTCCTTTCAGCATTACCCCCCCAACCCTGCCACAGCCTCCCAGAAAGATAGACTTCACATAGAGAAGCGTTAGACCCTAGGGGCATTTCTTTCTTCCTTTTTTAAATCAAGAAGTAGATTGGGAACTTCCCTGGTGATCCAGTGGTTGACACTTCATCTTTCGTTGCAGGGGATGCAGGTTCAATCCCTGGTCGGAAAGTTAGGATCCCACATGCCTGCCTGCCGACAAACCAAAACATAAAAAACAGAAGCAATATGGCAACAAATTCAATAAAGACTTTTAAAATGGTCCATACAAAAAAAAAAATCTTTTTTTTAAAAAAAGAGCAGTTTGTCGCATGTGCACAGGCTGTTCTGCGGTGCTGAGAACCCCTGCTTCTTCTCAAAGGTGTTTCTAGCAGAAAGTGGCTCATAGACTTCAGGGGGCATATGGCAAGGTAGGAAGACCTGCAGCTGTTAATCCGTTGTCCTGTGAGAATGTGAACTGGTGACTCTAGAGGATGGGGTAAGCACAGTCAGCTATCAGTTTACCCCCTGCCCCCGGCGGCTAATGTTACAGGGCAACTTCGATTTGCTCTCCGTCCTGTGATGGACTGGCCCCCACCACTTTCAGGTATGTGTGAGCCATGCACTCGGCATTTGGTGTTAAATATCTTTCTAAAATAAGCTTGCTCAGATTTTATGTGCAAAGCAGCTGGGATGGGCAGGCTAGCCCAGCCACGTTCTCAGCACAGCTCAATGGTATGAAACCCATTCCCAGACATAAAAGCCCCCCATCCATCACACCTCCCTGAAGAGGAGAAATTCCCAGCTTGAACATTTCCGACTGACAAGGTTTTGTCCCAGGTTACTCCTCCCTCCCCCTCGTCCCTTGCCTCACTGCCTACCATAGAAAGCACAGGTTCCAATCATTATAAGGCTTCTATTAAATGACCTCATTTTCCTGTGAGTCTGCCAAGTCTTGTGCATGTCAAAGAATTATGGAGCCAAGAATCATTCCAGTCATTATGATACACTGTCAAAAAGTAGGGATTTTTGCCAAAGAAAAAGAGGAGGAGGGTGCAGAAAGAAGGTCTAGAGGAGGTATTGGTGGAATCAGTATTGACGTTTATCTCCCCATGCTGTACACACACACACACACACACACACACACACCCACCCCCACCCACCCACACACACACACACACACACGCCCACACACACACCCACACACCCACACCCCCACCCACCCACCCACACCCACACCCACACACACACACCCAGAAACCATGGCCCTCTCACTTATGTTTCTAGATCCCTTTGTGCGTATTTCAGTCACAGCACTTATCCAAGGGCTACTGCATGGTCCAGCCTTGGCACACACCATCCCCAGGTCTGGCAGTCTAGGAACTGGAAATGGGATTGTGCAGTCAACAACCTACACAGCTGTAACTACAGCCTGGCTCACCTTCTCTGTCCTGTCACCTGTTATTCTGTTCTGACCCAGCCCCTCAGACCCCTACCTTGCCCAGGCCTGGGCCACTGAGTACATAGGCTGTACAGTATGTCTTACATTTTGGAGGTCCACAGTGTGTCACGCAGCACTTCTATGCAGTAGGTGCTCCTCACATCTGCCTCTCTATCTTCTACAACCAAGGCTTTTGCCTGCATGTCCTCTGGGTTTTACTCTGATAATCCAGGGACTGACCTGGCAGACTTTGCAACCGAAGGCTGTCTGCTGCTTGAAAGAAGCTGAGTCCTTCTTTTAAGCCAGAATTTGAGCCAGACGTGTTTCTCCTCAACACACAAATCCTGGTTTCCTGTCTCCTCCATTGTCCATTTGTCTGGCCTTCTCCGTAAATAATGCTTAGATGCTGAAGTCCAGTGGAGGGAAATGGCTGGGGAGATGTAAGAACCCTCTGGGAGACCACGAGCATAATCGAGAGGCTGCCAGGTCTTATTCCAGATTCCAGTGCACGTGCTGATTTCCCTGGGGAAGACCCACAGAATAAGTGAAGAGGGTTGAGACAGCACGGAAAGAGGAAATCCACACACATGATGTTGCTTGTTTTTTAAAGGCAACATTGACCTTAATATTAAGTACTGAAATACATGCATGTATAATTTGGTGTTAAATTGCATGGTTCAAAGATAGGAAACTATCATCCCCAGTTTACGAATGAGAAGAACTGAGGCTCAGAACAATGCAGAGTCTTGCCCAAGAGCACAGAGCCACTAGGTAAGGAAGCAAGAGATTAACCCCAGATCTGCTTACTCAAGAGTCCAAAGCTCCTCCCATCCTGTAGTTCCCCACCTGTGCCCTCCCTCAGGACACCTGAGGAGGACCAGGGCCCATGGAGGACTGCCAGCTGCCTCAGCACTGGGTCTGGGGGGAGCAGGGTTGATGATCAGGGGCTCAGAGTAGGGGGCAAGAGACCAATGCATCTTTCCGAAAAGATAGCACCCACCCCCTGCCCCACCCCTCTTGCAGAGAATCTTTGCACCCACTGACTCTTTAGGCTAATGGATAGGAAACAGCTGATTGAACTGAAGGGAGAGGGAGGCAGGATTCTTCACAAAGAGAGAGAACAGGATGATGGAGGTTGAGAGGCAGAAACACATCTCCTGGACCCAAGATGAGAAGACCCATACCTGGGAGTCCTCCGGGGAGTTTGTCAGGGTCCCACCTTACCCGGAACCTGGCCCCTCCTTTCCCTCAGCCTGGCTCTGGCTGCCCAGGGGCTCAAATGCACTCTTTCACTCTCCAGGGTCCATCCCCAGCCTCTTGCCCCCTGTCCTCCAAGAGACATGGAGCAGGAGGGGCCATGATGGGATCCCGGGATTCCAGGGCCAGACCCCACTGCCCCCACCCCCAGAAGCTCCCTAGAGCCTCTGGTTTCCCATCACTCAAGAGATGTTCAGCATCCCACCCTCTTTCCCTACTACTACCCCTGGCCCCTGCCCTTTCCAGACATTGATGGCCAAAGCCTGCCCTTCATTGTCTGAAGTGATTTGTTCCTTTTGTTATCTTTACCATCATGGTCTTTATAGTGTTATTTACTGTTATCGCTAAGACCCAGTATAGTCAGAAAACAGGTTTTATTTCTCTTCAGATGCCCAGTGTCTTCAAGTTGAATGACTCCTTAGAGGTCATCAGGCCCTTCATTCTCAGCAGGGGAAACTGAGCCCAGAGGAGTGGGTGGCTTTCCAAGGGCAGCATGTTCATAACAGTTCAGGACCTGCCATGGGAAATCGTCAGGGATAATTTCTGTAAAATGAGAACATGTCCATAAATTACGTAGCAGCTCTGTTCCTGTGTCTGACTTCTCTGTGGGGTCAGGAGTCACGGGGCAGTTGGTTGAAAGCATTCACCCTTGACGTTGGACAGAGCTGGATTCAGCTCCCACCAGCTGTATCTCTTATAGGCTGTAGGCAGCCCCACCACTAACACTTGCAGGAGCCGTGCAAGAGCAGAAATGAAGGCTGCCATGCTGTATGGCTCAATATTAGAGAGTTATATATATATATGTGTGTGTGATATGTATATATACTTATATTCATATATAAAACAAACATGTATAATAAATGTGTTTTACATGTGTATATATATATATATATACATATATATATATATATATAAAACACATGGTTAAATGTGAGTTCTATACCTTGATAAACATACCTTTGTAAGAATCTGGAAGGCCAGCTTTGATTCAAAATTCCCAGCCTCCTTGAACTTCAGCTCTGATGCTGTGAGAATACCCAGGCTCCAGCCTCCTCCCCTATCAGTGTCTGTCCCATCCTTCTCTCCCCACTTTGTCCCCAACCCTGACTGTCCTACATCACAAGAAATCTCACATGGACGGGTGCAGACACCAGCTCACCCCTGCCAACGGTACCCCCTTGGTCCCCGCTGAGGCCTGGGAATACACATTAATATCTCAGCACCCCTTCAGGGTTGTGGGCTCAGGGAAGAAATCTCTGTGGGCCTTGGAAGAAGGCTTGGGGGTCCTCTGACAGAGGATTCCTGGGTTGCAGGTACTTGGAGCAGCATCTAGACGACGGGTGCACAGGCTCTGGGAAATCCTCTGCCCCTGGGTCTCTTGACCTCATGGAGAGCAATTTGGCCAAAGACCTCTACAGCCCACTTGCTCGGGGGGAAGGGGACTGGCTGTGCGATTTTAGACAAGCGTTAATTTTCTTGACTGCAAAAGTAGCAATAATACACCTTCATTGTCAGAGGTGCTTTGGGGATCAAATGAAATAGTTTACATAAAAATAAACTATTCATATGTGTTAGTATACTGTATTGGTGTTTTTCTTTCTGGCTTACTTCACTCTGTATAATAGGCTCCAGTTTCATCCACCTCATTAGAACTGATTCAACTCTATTCTTTTTAATGGCTGAGTAATACTCCATTGTGTATACTAACGCATATATATGGAATTTAGAAAGATGGTAACGATAACCCTGTATGTGAGACAGCAAAAGAGACACAGATGTATAGAACAGTCTTTTGGACTCTGTGGGAGAGGGAGAGGGTGGGATGATTTGGGAGAATGGCATTGAAACATGTATAATATCATATAAGAAACAAATCGCCAGTCTGGGTTCAATGCAGGATACAGGATGCTTGGGGCTGGTACACTGGGATGACCCAGAAGGATGGTATGGGGAGGGAGGAGGGAGGAGGGTTCAGGATGGGGAACACGTGTACACCCGTGGCGGATTCATGTCAATGTATGGCAAAACCAATACAATATTGTAAAGTAATTAGCCTCCAATTAAAATAAATAAATTTAAATTAAAAAAATAAAAAATAGACTCTTTAGTTTATAAATAGGTGTTCAATAAGCTTTCATTTTCTTCTCTACCTCTAATGTTCCTAGTTTTCCCCTCGTCTCCTCTTCCTTTCTCTGCACTCCCCATCCCACATCCCCTTTCCTGTCTCTCTCAAGCCCAGGTGGGACGGGGCTGGGCTCACCTGCCGACAGTGGCCTGAGAAGGGGTCACTCCTCCCATCCTGGCTGTAGGACAGCTGTGATTCCCCTTTTCGAGTTCTTTCCCCATTTAGAAAAATGTTCTTGGGTTTTTCTGATTGGAATGAAGGGGACTCACCGCGGTTTACAGGGTGGGTGAGAACGCTCGCACTATCCTCTGGCTTGCTAATGAGAAGTTTGAAAGACTCCTTTGGGTCCTGACCAAAAGCCCTTGGCTTTTCCTTGGCGGAACTGTGATTTCCTGTGAGATGTCCAAACAGGCCATGCGGTCTCCCTGGCTTTGAACTGCACAAAAGACACCTCCTTTGTGTTGCCTCAGCAGAAACGCTCATCTGGGTAACATGCTCTACGTCTGCCGGGGCCTACGGTCTGTCGAGGGATTCAAGACACTGTCAAGTTCAGATCTCCTTTCAAAGCTCTTCTTTCCTCTAAAAAACCCTTTCAAGAAACAGCTTACCATCTCATCTTAGTTTCTTAGGGCTTAAGCCTGTCTTTATGAATGTTGCTCTGCATAAACGGGGAAGCTGAACCTTAATTCCTAGTAACCAGAGTCTGTGCCAGTGGTCAGACCCTGTGTCAGCCACCACCCCAGGGCTCCCCTTGAGTCTTCAAGGTGAGGGTGTCTCAGAGAGATACAGTTGTCTTTGGTGTTACTGGAACTTTTCAAATGCTGCTTCTCCCGCTGCACTGCCTCCAGGTACTGAGGAATAAAGCTTAACGTCCAGCCCCTCAGACTTGTCTGTTCTTCAGTTTGACATTGTTTAGGATCAGGGCAAGAGATCCAGGGTTTCTCTGACTCTGGAGGGAGGGGCCAGAATATTAATAAAACACTTAGGTTTCTTTCCTATATGAAATGTTTTCTGTGAGTTGGATTAAAGCATGTTTTCCTCCAACTTTTACCCAATTCTATCCTTCATCTTGTTTTCCCATCTGGAAAGGCACTTGCCTTTGAGCTGTAGGTGATAAATGCAATTCACAGTCATCCCTATCTTGATTTCATTCATTTGGCAAATAGACATTGAGTACCTATTCTGTTTGAGACAGTATTAGATACTGCGAGGGAGGCAAAGATTTATGAACCATGAGTTCTGCTCTCAAGTTTTTAAACCAGTTTTGGTTTGGTTATTCTTTCTATTGAGGTGTTTTGCGTTTTTTTGCATATATGTCTGAGTCAGTGACTCCGGGAGCAGAATCATGCCTATGCAGTTCTTTGTATATTTGGATAAGAAAGTATATATATAACAGATACTGTACACCTGCCCCAAGTATCCAGCACCAAGGAGAAAAAGAAAAGTTCAAGTCATGAGCTGCTCCCCAATGATCCAAATAAGCAGAGAAGACAGTTATTCAGTAATATGAGACTGATGCCCAGATCTAAACAAATTCCGAATTTTATAGTTAGGTGATTTTTAAACTATGATAACCAAAATTTAAATTTGACAATTATAGTGTTTACTAAATACATACCTGAAGACTCAGCAATTCCAGTCTTAAATATGTATCCACCAGCAATGTGTACATATAGTCATCAAAGCCGCCTAAAAGGACTTTAATTTCAGCATTCTTTGTAATAGGTGTGTACTGAGAACTACTTAAGTGCTTTTGGTATTTGATAGAAAGAATAAATTGTGGCATAATCAAATAGTGGGATGTGTGTGTTAGTTGCTCAGTCCTGTCCAACTCTTTGTGATCCCATGGACTATGTAGTCTGCCAGGCATCTCTGTCCATGAAATTCTCCAGGCAAGAATACTGGAGTGGGTTGCCATTTCCTTTTCCAGGGAATCTTTCCAACCAAGGGATATAAACTGGATCTCTCGCATTGCAGGCAGATTTCTTACCACCTGAGCCACCAGGGAAGACCTTAATGGGATACTGTACAGCAATGAGACTGAACAGTCTTATCAGTCAGTTCAGTTCAGTCGCTCAGTCATGTCCGACTCTTTGCGACCCCATGAACTGCAGCACGCCAGGCCTCCCTGTCCATCACCAACTCCCAGAGTTCACTCAGACTCGCATCCATCAAGTCAGTGATGCCATCCAGCCATCTCATCCTCTGTCGTCCCCTTCTCCTCCTGCCCCCAATCCCTCCTAGCATCAGAGTCTTTTCCAATGAGTCAACTCTTTGCATCAGGTGGCCAAAGTATTGGAGTTTCAGCTTTAGCATCATTCCTTCCAAAGAAATCCCAGGGCTGATCTCCTTCAGAATGGACTGGTTGGATCTCCTTGCAGTCCAAGGGACTCTCAAGAGTCTTCTCCAACACCACAGTTCAAAAGCATCAATTCTTATATGAATATGCAGAAATATGGATGAAATGGTTGGCTAAAAAATGGTTAGCTAAAGCAAACAGAATCAAAAAAATATTTATCTTTCCATTTCTAGAAAATAAAAAAACAGACAAAAGTATTCCATGTGCTTAAATATCAGAATAATAATCGATTCGTAGGGAAAGTGAGTGGAAAGGGGCGGGGGCAGTGACTTCTGGGGCTGAGTGCTCTCTTGGTCTGCGTGCTAGTTATGCTGGTGTGTTCGGTTTCTGATCCTTTATTTGTTCACTTTTCTGCCTACATATTATACTTCATTAAAATGTTTCAAAGATGCACCAATTTAAAATTAGTTAGAAGTCTAAATCACAAGGCAAGAAGCCTGAGTCTTAAGACATGATTCTGATATTTGAGCATATCCTTGGGCAAATCTTTCCATGCGAGCTTCGCACTCTTCATCAGTGAAACGGAGGTAAGGCTTTCTTCATATGCTCCCCCACCTGGATGTTTTATTCTTGCTTTTTCTTAAAATGATTTGTTCTCTTTATATTTTTTTAAAATGTTAATTTATTTGGCTGCATTGAGTCTTAATTCTGGCACATGGGATCTTCATGGCATCTTATGGGACCTTTTGTTGAGGCACATGGACTCTCTGCTTGAAGCACCCAGGCTCAGTAGTTGCTGCACACAGGTTCTCTACCTCTGGTGGGCAGGCTCAATAGTTACAACATGTGGGCTTAGTTGCTCCATGGTATATGGGATCTTAGTTCCCCAGCCACGTTTCAAACCTGCATCTCCTGCATTGCAAGGCAGATTCTTAACCACTGGACCACCAGGGCAGTCCCTGGATGTTTTATTCCATGTGGAGAAACCTGACTTCTGTGTGTTACTTCACTGTATGTTTAGGAGCCTGCTCTTGGTTAAAATTCATTTCATGAAATCTGGCTTTTTCATTGTAGACCCTGAGTTGTCTTTGAATCATGCCTTCTTTTCACTGTGTTTATTCTTTTCAGCTCCTCAGTCTCACAGACCAGTTCCTTAATCTGAATGTCTTAATTTGTGATGCTATTGCATTTGGCCTCAAAAAAATGTGAAATGAACTATAGCACCCGACTGAGAATATGGAATCTTATTTGTTATGGTCTGGAACAATCCACATGACTGCTAAATGCAGAGCCAGTGAGAGGAAATACTGCAAACACCCCTCTTGCCACTCAAGTTCAGTTCTGAGTCTAAGAAATTATGCCTTATTAGAGGCTGGCTCTGGCCTCCTCCCACTTGCCCTGGTCTTGCAGCATTTCCTGACCAGGGAGGGGCTGTCCAGCTCCTGTCCCAAGTCCATCCCCAGCATCAGCAGCCCTGATCCCGATGTTCCTGACCCGTACCTTTCCATGTCTATCTGTTCTTCCCCAACAGGCCCAACAGAAAGCACATGGTAACCTCCTTAACCTACGACGTCCACTTTCAAGGGGGCTTCTTAGGTGTATGAGAACTTTATAACAGAGTGGCTCCATTTCTTCATTCCTGGCCTTTCTGCCAGTGTCACATGCTTTACAAACTCTGCACCACCTTGTTTTACTTCTTATTGAGGTACAATTAGTACACGGCATTATGTAAGCCTCAGGTGTGCAACGTTATACTTTGATGTCTGTATATTCTATTAGGTGATCACCACCAAAGGTCTAGTTCTCATCCATCACCATGCAACTGACCCTCTTCACCCATTTCACCCACCTCAATCCCCTTCTCCTCTGGTGACCACCAGTCTATTCTCTGTATCTATGAGTTAGTTTTTGTTTTGTCTGTTTGTATTGTATTTTTTTTAGATTCCACAAATGAATGTAAGCATATATTGTTACTGTTTTTGCCCCAAACAGTCAAAAGTCATTTAAGTTGTCTCGGATTGTAAAGAATCTGCCTGCAATGCAGGAGACTGGGGTTCAGCCCCTGGGTCAGCAAGATGTCCTAGAGAAGGAAATGACAACCCACTCCAGTATTCTTGCCTGGAAAATCCCATGGTGGATTGGAGGAGACCGGCAGGCTACAGTCCATGGGATTGCGAAGAGCTGGACATGACTGAGTGACTAACACACCTAATAATTTTTAAAATCTTAGTATTTAGCCATGAAGTTAACATCTCTGGTGCTGTTCATTCCTTTACTGAGATCCCTGTTTCCATCTTGTGTCATTTTCCTTCAGACCAGAGAAGTTCCTTTAGCATTGCTTATATTGCAGTTCTGCTGTTGATGGATTCTTTCAGCTTCGTATGTCTTAAAAGGTTTTTATTTCACATTCGGTCTTGGAAAATATTTTTGCTAGATATAGAATTATAAATTGACAAGTTGTATTTTTAAAAACTTCATTCCTTAAAAGATTCCTTTTCTCACATTATTTCCAAAGAAAAATAACTGCTGACCTTCTTATCTTTGTTCTTCTGTACATAATCTATCTTATTTTTCTGGTTGCTTTTAAGAGTTTCTCTTTATTGTTGGTTTTGAGCAATTTAACTGTGCAATGCCTTGATGTAGCTTTATTCATGTTTCTTGTGCTTGGAGTTTGTCACACTTCTTGGACATGTGAGTTTATAGTTTTCATCAAATTTGGAACATTTTTGGCCATTATTTCTTCAAGTAACTTTTTGTTTCCCAACTTTCTCCCATTCTCCCTCGGAGACTTCTTTTACATGTATGTTTGAAGTTCTCTCATGGTTCAATGGTGCTCTGTTCATTTATTTCCCACTCTTTTTTCTTTCTATTGGATAGTTTGGGATCATTTTTATTGCACTGAATCATTCACTAGTCTTCAGGCTCACTATTCTGTGTAATCTCCCGTTAATCTAATCTCAGACATGATTTTCATCTCTAGAAGTTTGATTTGAGTATTTTTTATATCTTCCATGTTACCTTCAAACATGTTCAGTCTTTTCATTTGTTTCTTGAATATATATAGAATAGAATTATAGTAACTGTTTTAATGTCCTTTTAAACTAACTTTATCATCTGTATCAGTTCTGGGTCATTTTTTTAAAGTGTTTTTGTCCTCCCTTTATTTTTCTATTGAAGTATAGTTGCTGGATGGTATTATTTAAGATACAAGTATACAATACAGTGACTCACAATTTTTAAAGGATGGGTCAGTTTGGGTTGATTGATTTATTGCCTCAGTGTGGATCTTATTTTCCCACTTCTTTGCATGCCTGACAATTTTTCATTTGATGCCAGACATTTTGGGGCACTGGATATTTTTGAATTCTTATAAATATTCTTGAGCTTTGTTCTGAGACATGGTTCAGTTAGTTGGAAACATCTTGATGCTTTTGGGTTTTGCTTTTATGACTTGTTAGGTGGATCTAGAGGACTCCACCTGAGGTTAATTATTCCCCACTGCTGAGGCAAAAGCTTCCTGTGTATTCTACCATTGCCCTCTGGAATTATGAGTTTTTCCATCTGGCTTGTAGGAACAAGCACTATTTTCAGTTCTGTGTGACCTCTGAGGATTGTTTCTCTTAATCCTTTAGGGTGGTTCTTTTTCCGGCTTTGGGCAATTTCTTCATGTGAATGTACTCTTCAGTACTCAGTTGGCTGCTCTGAGGCTCTCTGGAATTTTCTCTGTAGCTTTCACCTCTCTGGTACTTGGCCCTGTGAAACCTACTCACTTTGGCTTCTCCAAACTCCCAGTTCCATCTCCTCAATTCAGGGAGAGCACCAAGGATCCACCTGGGTCCCCTCTCTCCATGCTACAACCTGTAAATTCTACTGGGGGTAATTGTAGGCTTCCCTTAGTTGTTTCCCAGCTCTCCAAGATCCCTGGCCTTCATTGCTTGTTGTCCAATGTCTTAAAAACCATTTTATCCAGTTTTTAGCTATTTCAAGTAGGTAGGTATATTCAGTTCCTACTACTTTATATCAGCTAGGACAGAAAGCATAGGTACACCCAGTTTACTGGATGATGCGTATGACATCAAACACTCTTCTATCATGTTATAGTATTTACAAGCCTAGTATCTCCTAAGATTTTTTTTTGAAATAATTTAAAAATTATGCTGTTGCTGCTAAGTCACTTCAGTCACGTCTGATTCTGTGCGACCCTGTAGATGGCAGCCCACCAGGCTCCCCTGTCCCTGGGATTCTCCAGGCAAGAACACTGGAGTTGGTTATGAAAATGTTGCATATAGAGAGTTTTGATACATACTTTACCCAGCTTACCCTAATGGTACTATTTTTATTGGTATTTTTGTAATGAATTACTTTTAAAAAGTAATGAATGCTAATGGTAAAAAAAAATCTGTCTGTAAAGAAAAAATATTTAAAACATGTTATATTTTATATATGAGAATATAAATAACACAATAACCATATATCAGAGAATTCTTTTCATGTTTCTATGTATTGGGGGAGGAGAACAGTGTTCTTTTTATATTTCTACCACAACAAATAGAGGAGGGAACCCATATCTCCCTTCCCTTGGAGAGGGTTGGAAGGAACTCATTCTTCTCTTTTCTCTCTCTACATTCAGTCACTGTTCTCAAGTGGGCAGAAGTAGCTCTTCTAGTGAGGCCCAGCATCAGGCTCTGTTTGGCCAGTGGACAGAGTTAAAATGCTAAAGGCCAACTCCTGAGTGTGGGCTCGCTTGACCTCTCCTTAGCTTCCTTTCTCCCTGTGGTAAACTCATCCAGGGCGAGGCCCAGTGCCTCCCTCTTTTATTCTCTCTCTCTCTTTTTTTTTTCCTGCAGTAACCATGCAAGTGAGACAAGCCAGTAGTCCATGATGCCAGTAGGGGAACTGAACTCAGATAATTGGGTGGGCCTACTCATTCCTACAGACAAGTCTTTAAGTCTGTATCCAGGGGAAGAAGGAGGCTCTACTTTGGCATCAACTCCAAGTCCTGTTCTCCTGTAGGCTGGTATTGGTTATTGGTGGTTCCCTTGTTAGTAATAACGCTATTATTTTGATACCGTTTTGTCCAATGGTTTCCTTTTGGCCAGAATCTTAAAGAAAGAGGGGGACATGGTAAAATCTGTATACCCAACCTCACACCCAAAACCCCAGAAATTTACAGCATCATTTTTAACAGCAATAATGTAGAACTACTTTGTAGTTATATCCACAGTGAATTCCTTCAGTTCCCTACTGTTGTGCATTTTGCTTGTTTTTAATTTCTCACCATTATAAACAATGTTGTGATTATAATAATCGTATATACTGATGTTTTCATAGGCATCTATTTTTTTAATTTATTCTTTTCATGTAGATAAGCTTCTGCCAGCTGAATAATAGTACCTACATCTAATCTTGAAATCACACAGATAGATTCTCCTTAGTCCTGGATAAACAATCCAAAGAGTCTACTAAATTATGTTTTTGTAGAAAGATCATTTTAGATGTCAAAAGAGCAGAGAATAAGCAATAAATTGATTTTTACTCTATATAAAAATATACCATTTTAAATAAGACTTTATATAGAATTGATGGCAAATAAAAAGAAATACAGGTATCCCAGGTGGCTCAGTGGTAAAGAATCTGCCTGCCAAGTAGGAGACTCAAGTTTGATCCCTGGATGGGGAAGATCCCCTGGAGAAGGAAATGGCAACACACTCTAGTATTCTTGCCTGGGAAATCCAATGGACAGAGGAGCCTGACGGGCTATAGTCTTTGGGGTTGCAAAGGGTCGGACATGACTTAGAGACTAAAAAACAACAGCAGAAAGAAATACAAACTCTTTAGCTCAGTGTGATGTTTTATGATAACTGTCGATTCTTCTCCTTTACCACAATATTTAATATAAGTTTTTCCTCAAGTCTAAGCAGAGATGAAGCTTCTAATTTACCTTTTATTAGCACAAAAAAAAACTTTTCTCAAGATAGTCTAATTTTTTCTTTGCTGCACTGACACGTGGGATCTTAGCTCCCTGACCAGGTATCAAGCCTGTGCCCTCTTCAAAAGAAGCACAGAGTCTTTTTTTTTTTTTTTAATTTGATGTAGGCTTACACATGCCCCATTTTAAAATTTTTATTTTTTTCTTTTCTTTTTATTAATTTTTTATTGAAGGATAATTGCTTTATAGAATTTTGCTGTTTTCTGTCAAACCTCAGCATGAATCAGCATAAGTATACATATATCCCTTCCCTTTTGAAACTCCCTTCCATCTCCCTTCCCATCCCATCCCTCTAGGTTGATACAGAAACCACTCCCCCACTCCCCTGCCCCGTTTGAGTTTCCTGAGCTATACAGCAAATTCCCATTGGCTATCTGTTTTACATAAGGTAATGTAAGTTTCCATGTTACTCTTTCCGTACATCTCACCCTCTCCTCCCCCCGTGTCCGTAAGTCTATTCTCTATGTCTGTTTCTCCATTGTTGTCCTGTAAATAAATTCTTCAGTACCATTTTTCTAGATTCCATATGTATGTGTTAGAATGCAGTATTTGTCTTCCTTTCTGACTCACTTCACTCTGTATAATAGGCTCTAGGTTCATCCACCTCATCATAACTGACTCAAATGCTTTCCTTTTTATGGCTGAGTAATTCCATTGTGTATATGTACCACAACTTCTTTATCCATTCATTTGTCGATGGACATCTAGGTTGCTTCATGTTCTAGCTATTGTAAATAGTGCTGTAAAATTTTATTATTTTTTATTGAAATATATTTGACATATAACATTGTGTAAATTTAAAGTGTACAACCCAATGATTTAATATATTCACATATTGCAATATGATTGCTACTATATCATTGGTTGGCCTACCCCTATTGCCAAATGCATGAAAACAAAAAATAACATGGTGGTTACCAGGGCCTAAAGGGTGCAGGAACAGATTTTTTTAAGAGTATTACAACCAATAGATAAAAAAGTCCTAGAGGTCTAATGCACAGTGTAATGACTATAGACAACAATAATGGATACATGTATATGTATGGCTGAGTCACTTGACTATATATCTCAAAGTATCAAAACATTGTTAACTGCTGTATTCTAAAATCAAGTAAAAAATAAATATAACCATCAAATTTACTAAGGGAATAAATCTGAATTATTCCTACCATGCCCATGTTCTAGATGCGTATAAAAACACCTGGCAGCTTCTAGCCAGCCAAAACTAGAGCAGTTTTCAAGCTTCTGTTGCTGATTTGTGTAATAAACACCATATCTTAAGTTTTCTCATTAGAATTTAGTTCAGCTTAAAAGTTTAGAACATTTAAGCCAGTTTAAAACCAGTAACTCCTTTTTAATATATTTTGTAGCTTCACTTCACTATCCTGAAAACAAATTCATAGATTATAGATATTGTTGGTGTTGTTATTTGTCACTAAGTAGTGTCTGGCATTTTGCAACCCCATAGACAGTAGTAGCCCACCAGGCTCCTCTGTCCATGGGATCTCCCAGGCAAGAATACTGGAGTGGGTTGCTCTTACCTTCTCCAGAGGATCTTCCCAACCCAGGGATCAAACCCACATTTCCTGCTGGCAGGCAAATTCTTTTTTTTTTAAATTAATTAATTTGTTTATTTTAATTGGAGGCTAATTACTTTATTGTGTTTTTTTGCTATACATTGACATGAATCAGCCATGGGTATACATATGTCCCCCATCCCAAACCCCCCTCCCACCTCCCCCGCACTCTGGGTTGTCCCAGTGCACCGGCTGTGAGCGCCCTGTTTCATACATCGAACTTGGGCGGCTGCTGCTCTATTTCACATATGGTGATATGCCCTGGATGTTCTTTGAAAGGAATGATGCTAAAGCTGAAACTCCAGTACTTTGGCCACCTCATGTGAAGAGTTGACTCATTGGAAAAGACTCTGATGCTGGGAGGGATTGGGGGCAGGAGGAGAAGGGGACAACAGAGGATGAGATGGCTGGATGGCATCACTGACTCGATGGACATGAGTTTGGGTGAACTCCGGGAGTTGGTGTTGGACAGGGAGGCCTGGCGTGCTGCGATTCATGGGGTCGCAAAGAGTCGGACACGACTGAGCGACTGAACTGAATATACGTATTTCAATGCTGTTTTCTCAAATCATCCCACCCTTGCCTTCTCCCACAGAGTCCAAAAGTCTGTTACTTATATCTGTGTCTCTTTTGCTGTCTCCTATATAGGGTCATCATTGCCATCATTCTAAATTCCATATATATGAGTTAGTACACCGTATAAGTGTTTTTCTTTCTGACTTACTTCACTCTGTATAACAGGCTCCAGTTTCATCCACCTCATTAGAACTGATTCAAATGTGTTCTTTTTAATAGCTGAGTAATATTCCATTGTGTATATGTACCACAACTTTCTTACCCATTCGTCTGCTGGAAGCAGAGTCTTAACAACTGGACCATCAGGGAAGTCCCCAAGATAATCTTATTTTTAATGTGTGAAAATTGAGGATGTTAGGGAAGGTTGCCAGCCTATTTCATTTCTCTGCAATGGCTTTGCCTCTGTATCTGTCTCCCTAGGACTTGTCTAAGATGGGCTATACTTATCTTTACAGACTCCAGGCCTCTGTCTTTCCTCTCCTTGAAGCAGTCAATAGTGAGGCCATGTCCCATCCCCCCGCCCCTGCCCCTCCCCACCGGGCCTGGCACTGAACCTGACACTGGGCAGGCTCTTGAAAATGATTATCCAGGCTCTTACGGTGAACACTGCTCCCAGCCGTGGGCTAACACCTGGAGACTGTGCTCTCCCAGCAAAGACTGTACTCCATTAACTAGATCCTGAGCATCATCTGGCTTTGTTCCCATGAGAAGCATGGGCTTGAGTTCAAAGGCCACTCTACAGGCACAGTGTGAGCACCGTGTCATTTTTGTTTGACTAAGAGAGAGCCTTGAGGCACTATTTCAGGGGAGGGCTGTTATGGGAAACAAACTCCCAAGTTGACTATTTTGAGGCAGTGTGTGATTAGTCTCTCAGTTGTGTCTGATTCTTTGTGACCCCATGGACTGTGGCCCACCAGGCTCCTCTGTCCATGGGATTCTCCAGGCAAGAAAACTGGAGTGGGTTGCTATGCCCTCCTCCAGGAGATATTTCTGACCCAGGGATTGAACCCAGGTCTCCTGCATTGCAGGATTCTTTACCGTCTGAGCCACCAGGGAAGCCCATTTTGAGGTACCTGAAACTATAGATTCCCATGACAGGGGCTATTTCTTTAGAGCTGAATTGTTTAAAGAAATTGGGTAGGGTCCAAAAGGTCATTCCGGGGGTCCTTCCATTCTGTCCATGCCTGAGCCAAGGGTCGCTGCTGGTCTGGCCCGTGCAAGGGAAGTAGCCATAGAGCTAACCTCGCCACAAAGGCCAGAAGTCCACAATCCCACTACGGTGACCTAGGAAAGGACACAGAAAGGTCAGTAATGCAGAGACAAGATAAAAAGAGGTCATAGAGGCTAAGGACCTAAGATCCTGGGGGCACTCAAGAAGAGGAGCTGTTTTCTTTGTAAGATGATAGGAAAGAACAACCTTTCGGAGCCAACTAACCTCTCTCCACCTCCTCCACTGTCTTCTCTTCCTCTGCCCTCCCTTAAGTGTCCTTTCTGTCTCTAAGTTTCTTCCCTGGGTGATCCCTTTGACATTTCTGCAAAGACCTCAACATCCCCCATCTTGAATCCGCCTTAGGTCTGTCCCTCAGCCTGTAACCTCTATGCCCTGGACTTATCCTCACCAGAGTCATGGTTTGGTCCAGCTCTCCTCCATAAGCCAAATGACTCCAAGATCTTTCTGTCTATCACCAACATGCTTCTCAGACCAGCTCCTCTCCTCACCCCATTGTCCCTCCTTCCCTTGTTGCAGCCTCCTCCTGCCTCCCTAGGCTGTTGAGGTCTCCTCCAGCCTGGTCTGAATTTAGTCTCGTTCTTCACTGAACTGGACACCACAGTGTCGTCATGATTACTCATAAAATCCCAGGTCTGACAATACCCTCCATGGCTTCCAAATCTGCTGTGGGTAAAGCCCAGATCTTTATATATTCACATATAAAGATTTTTTTAGATTCTTTTCTATTATATGTTATTACAATGTACTGAATATAATTCCCTGTGCTATACAGTAGATGCTTGTAGGTTATCTGTTTTATATATAGTAGTATGTATCTTTCAATCCCAAACTTCTAATTTATCCCTCCCCCACCCCTTTCCGCTTTGCTAACCATAAGTTTGTTTTCTATTATCAGTAAGTCTATTTATGTTTTGTAAATAAGTTTATTTATTTCATTTTTTAAGATTCTGCTATGAATGATTCATATGATATTTATCCTTCTCTGTCTGAATTACTTATTATGGTAATTTCTAGGTTCATCCATGTTACTGCAAATGTCATTAATTTTTATGACTGAATAATATTCTTATATATCACATCTTCCTCATCTATCCATCTGTCAACAAACATTTAGTTTGTTGATTGTCTGGGCTTTTGTAAATAGTGCTACTGTGAACACTGGGGTACATGTATCTTTTTGAATTCAAGTTTTCACCTTTTCTTATATATATATATTGACCAGGAACCAGATCGCTGGATCTTATGGTAACTTAGTTTTTTAAGGAACCTCCATACTGTACTCTATAGTGGCTGCACCAATTTATATTCCCACCAACAGTGTAGGAAAGTTCTCTTTTCTCTATCGTCTCTAGCATTTATTATTTATAGGTTTTTTTGATGATGGCCATTCTGACTGATGTGAGGTGATACCTCATTGTAGTTTTGATTTGCATTTCTCTAATAATTGCAATGTTGAGCATCTTTTCATGTGCCTGTTGGGCCATCTGTATATCTTCTTTAGAGAAATGTTTATTTAGGTCTTCTGCCCATTTTTTGATTTTTTTTAATATTGAGTTGTATGAGCTGTTTGTGTAAATATATATATCAGTTCAGCTCAGTTCAGTTGCTCAGTCACGTCCGACTCTTTGCAACCCCATTGACTCGCAGCACGCCAGGCCTCCCTGTCTATCATCAACTCCCGGAGTTCACTCAGACTCACATCCATCGAGTCAGTGATGCCATCCAGCCATCTCATCCTCTGTTGTCCCCTTCTCCTCCTGCCCCCAATCCCTCCTAGCATCAGAGTCTTTTCCAATGAGTCAACTCTTCACATGAGGTGGCCAAAGTACTGGAGTTTCAGCTTTAGCATCAGTCCTTCCAAAGAACACCCAGGACTGATCTGCTTTAGAATGGACTGGTTGGATCTCCTTGCAGTCCAAGGGACTCTCAAGAGTCTTCTCCAACACCACAGTTCAAAAGCATCAATTCTTCGGCGCTCAGCGTTCTTCACAGTCCAATTCTCACATCCATACATGACCACTGGAAAAACCATAGCCTTGACTAGACGGACCTTTGTTGGCAAAGTAATGTCTCTGCTTTTGAATATGCTATCTAGGTTGGTCATAACTTTTCTTCCAAGGAGTAAGCATCTTTTAATTTCATGGCTGCAGTCACCATCTGCAGTGATTTTGGATATATATATATGTGTGTGTGTATATATATATATGTGTGTGTGTGTGTGTGTGTGTGTGTGTGTGTGTGTGTATGTATATATTAGAGTTTACAGGACAGGATATCTTTTATTAAATTTTCACTTAAAAAGAAAAAAGTACACAGGGCATTAATTATAAGTTAGACCAGAGTTGGGCTTCCCTGGTGGGTCAGATGGTGAAGAATCTGCCTGCAATGCAGGAGACCCAGGTTCGATCCCTGGGTTGGGAAGATTCCCTGGAGAACAGAATGGAAACCCACTCCAGTATTCTTGCCTGGAGAATTCCATGGACAGAAGAGCCTGGCAAGCCCCAGTCCATGGCATTGCAAAGAGCTGGATATGACTGAGAATGCTAGTTCTTTCTCTATAGGATCTTCCCAACCTGGGGATTGAACCATGGTCTCCTATATTGCAGGCAGATTCTTTACTGACTGAGACACCAGTAGACTTTCAAATCACTCTTGCAGTCTATCTGCTCTCTCCTTTGATGTTTAATTAATTTTTCTTCCATGGTTTCTCAAAGTTTCTACCATAGTTTAACTATTTTATGCTTCTTTAAATTTTCAAATCCACAATTAAACACATAAGAGTTCAGAATGCATAAAATTCTTTGATTAACTAAATATAGAGTTGAGAATACCCAAATTTCACACACTTTTATGTACTGTTCAAAAAAACATTACATGGAGTGGGAATTCTAAGTTTAGATTTGAGAAGGTTAATGATATAAATGATCAGAAATGTATATGATTCTCATACAGCTGCATACTTGCCTGTCACCTCTCAGTATCAATATTTATATAAGCTAACAAACCTGCTTCTTACAAGATTGCTGAATATTTTCCATATTTTGGCAAGAGTGCTCAATTAAGAAAGAATGTGCTGAGATGTGCTTAAGAAAAAGGACAAAGTGTTTCATGTAGCCCCATTACAGCATACACCCATTGTGTTATAGTGGTGAGGGGCTCAGCGTGTATCCCACGACTCAAGGACTGCTTGGGCATTAGCCTGGGCGCCATAAATGCCACTGGGGCTATGGAGAGGTTTGGTGCTCATGCTTTTGTCAGCCTAGCATGCTGTCTCTAACATGCTAGCAAGGCACGTGTCTTTAAAAAGGACAGTTACTCTTCTTGATATAACTTCAAAAGTTGGGAGTCTTTCCCAAAACATCTGTGTCTCCCTTTATAGTTCAGTCAACCCAGAATTTGTATTGTAAGCATTGACATTCCCCAGCCTGTTCCAGGGCTTCCCATGAGAAATCTGGCAACGTGATACCTCCTTTCCTTGGTCCTAAAACTCCTGCCGTCTATGGGATTCTCCAGGCAAGAATACTGGAATGGGTTGCCATTTCCTTCTCCAGGGGATCTTCCCGACCCAGGGATCGAACCCACGTCTCCCGCATTGCAGGCAGACGCTTTAACCTCTGAGCCACCAGGGAAGCCCCAAAACTCTTGAGTTCCATCCTCAAGGAAACTCCTTTAGGACCAGAATCTTGAGACTGCTAGTCAATTCCACCATATCTGTGCCTTCCTGAACAACCTGCACCAGTCTAATCTGGAAAGATGGTCTGACTTTCTTCTCTGGACACTACCCCTGGGGCCCCCACAACACCTGCCCATGGTGGGCACTCAAGGCATGCTTGTTGAGTGAATGTGTGAGCACCAAGTGTGTACCCCTAGACCATTCCATACGTGAGCCCCAGCGTCCCTGACCTTTGTGACTCAAGCACTGTGGGTTAACTTGACTCAGGCTTTGCTAGCAATCACATTCCAAGCCTATGGCAGCAGGAAGGCAGAAATGCAGGTTTTCTGCTTGAATCACTAGACCACAGTTTTCCTGTGAAACAAAAGACTGTCTGATTCCCTGACCTCTTTCCTCCTATTCCTCCATCTGCTGGGACCCATGTCGGGGAGGCAAACTGCTATCATCTACCAGGCAGCTGGGTTCAGCGGCTTGATGTCAGGTCATAAGCAGAGAACCATACGTTGTAAACAAACCCAGGGCTGTTGGCATTGTTTTAAGTTTCTCCAGGGACCTCACTAGACAGGGGCTGGCTCCAGGCAGGCACATTTCCCTGACAGTCCTCACCACAGACCATCCACTGAGGATGTTGAAGGCCTTAAATCACGAGCCATCCAGCTGAGCTATAATTTCTCTCCACAAGTTGTCTCACATTCTGTGATGTGTTGAGAGCTGGCAGCCAACTGGCTGTGTCCACTCTCTCTGGTTCACTGTGGTCACAGTGCCCATGTGGAGGGGAGGGTTGCTGCTTGAGTCTTTTTCTGTCATTCCTGGGCAGAAGGGTAAGTTAGGCTGTAAAATCAGATGCCATTTCACGAGCTCAGGCTTTGCTTCAAAGAGTGGCAGGTTACTGTTCACTCCCTGAACAATCATTGAGGGCTTCCTCCAGTGCTCAGCAAGGCTAGATGGACAACTGGACATGATTCCTGCTCTCCTGTGTCTTATATGGTAATGGGTCAACTGTGCAATGAGCAATTGTAATCTGGTGATAAAGGCTGTAATAGAAGAAATGTAGAGTAGAATGCGCTCTACTTTTCCCTCCTCTTTCATTGGGAGACGCACATATAGAAAAGTCTGTGTGTGTGTGTGTTTGTGCTAAGTTGTGTCTGACTAAGCGCTTCAGTTGCGTCCGACTCTTTGCAACCCTGTGGACCATAAGCCCCGCCCCCCAGGCGCCTCTGTCCATGGGGTTCTCCAGACAAGAATACTGGAGTGGGTTGCCATGCCCTCCTCCAGAGGATCTTCCAGGCCCAGGGATCGAACCTGCATTTCTTACATCTCCTGCACTGGCAAATGGGTTCCTTTTTTACCACTAGCGCCATCTATACCATATATACAAACTAAGAAATAATTACAGCCTACCAGAATCCTCCGTCCATGGGATTTTCCAAGCAAGAGTACTGGAGTGGGTTGCCATTTCCTTCTCCAGGGTATCTTCCAGACCCAGGGATCGAACCCAGGTCTCCCGCATCGTAGGCAGACGCTTTACCATCTGAGCCACCAGGGAAGTCCAAGAAATAATTGCAAATGGACACCAAAGAGACCATGACTCAGGTCTAGATTGAGACTATCTGTCTGCTCCTCGCTGATCAAAAGCAAATCCCACTCCCCTAATCCCCCTGAATAACCACTTTCCTGACTTTTGAAGTAATCTTTTTTTTTTTTGTCTTTTTTTGGCCTTTCATTTTGTTTTACCCTCTATGAGTGCCTCATTAAGGAATATAGTTTAATTTGGCCTGTTTTGGGAATGGAATCATCCTCTACATATTCCTTAGTGTCTGGCTTCTTTCACTCAAACTTGTGCTTGTGAGATTCATTCATTTTGTTTTGTAGAGTTATGTTCTGTTCATTTTAATTGCTGTATAGTATTCCATCATGTAAACAGACTACAATGTATCTGTTCAACTATTGATGGACATTTGTGTTACTTCCAGTTTTTGCCTATCACCAACACTCCTGGGTCATGTGATATGTATATGTTCAGTTTTAGTAGCTATTGCCAGA
The DNA here is from genome assembly GCF_042477335.2 of Ovis canadensis. Classification (NCBI taxonomy): domain Eukaryota; kingdom Metazoa; phylum Chordata; class Mammalia; order Artiodactyla; family Bovidae; genus Ovis; species Ovis canadensis. The sequence goes on along the minus strand of NC_091251.1, from coordinate 57,592,273 downwards.
TGTGCACAGTGGGTAATTCCATCCTTAGTATTTGCGAGTTCCTATTTCTCTGCATCCCCTTCTACACTTAACAATGTCTGAGTTTTTGCTCACCTGTTGGGTATAAAATGGTATTTCACTGAGATTTCATTTCACACATCCCTGACTACTAAGTAGATTGGAGAATTTTTTTTCACATATATCTAGGCTACTTTTATTTTTTCTCTGAACATGTCTATGGTACATTTTGCCCATCTTTCTATTGGGTTGTTTTTGGCTTTATTTTTATTTATTTATCTGTTTTTGATTTTGGCTGCACTGGGTCTTTGTTGCTGTGTGCAGGCTTTCTATACTTGCAGTGCAAGGGCTTCTCATCGCAGAGGCTTTTCTTACTGCAGAACATGGTTCCAAGACACATGGGCTCAGTAGTTGCTGCTCAGATCTCAATATTTGCAGTGCGTGGGCTTAGTTGCCTGGCAGCATGTGGAATCTTCTCAGGCCAGGGATTGAACCCACGTCCCCCACATTAGCAGGTGGACTCTTAACCACTGGACCACCAGGAAAGTTTTGTTTTTCTGTTTCTTGATGATGCATAGTTATTTTTATATTCTAGAGGCTAATTCTTTGGTGACTATATATGTTGCACGTCTTTTCTTGTATTCTTATCTTCTTTATAAAAGGTGTCATTTTATGAAGAAGTTTCTAACTTTAGTGTGACCATATTTATTCATCTTTTCCTTTATGGCTTCTGCATCTTCTTTCTTGGCTAAGAAAGTCTTTTCCACCTTGAGGTCATTAACACATTCTATATTGTCTTCTAAACATTTAATAGCTTTTCCTTTTTTAACTTTTAATTTTGAAATAATTATAAACTCACAGGGAGTTGCAAAAATAATGAATAGATGTGACATCTTGTATACCTGTAGTACAATGTAAAAACCCAGAAACTTTGGCTAGATGACAGACCTTATTCCGTCTTCACCAGTTTTCACATATACTCTGTGTGTGTGTGTGTGTGTGTGTGTGTGTGTGTATGGTTTTTACATAATCTGGTCCCATGTATAGATTTGCATTTCATTGTTTAGTGTTTAACCCACTTGGAATTGCTTTTATGTGTGGTGTGATGTAGGTATTCAGTGTCCCTCCAGTTCCCAGGGATCATTTATCAAGAATGTTTTAGCATCACTTATTGAATAGTCCATCCTTTCCCCACTTATATGCAATACTGTTTTGTAATAATTAGGGTTTCTGTATATGTTTATGTCTGTTTCTGATCTCTCTGTTCTACTCCAGTGATTTACTTATCCATTCCTGCTCTAGCACCACACAATCTTAATTATTTTATATTAAGCTAATTAATCCCCAAGACTTTGTTCTTCAAGAGTGTCTTAGCTAATCTTGGGTTTGTTCTTTTCAATATGAATTTTAGAAGTCTTTTCAAGTTTCACAAATGATCTTGTTAGGGCTTTTCTTGGAACTACATTAAACTATGTTGTGAATAATCAATATCTTTACAATGATGAATCTTTTTATCCAAGAACATGATTTAGTTCTTAATTCAGCTTAATTTTTTTAACGTCTTTCAGGAAAGTGTTGCAATTTTCTCCATAAAGAGCTTCCATATGTCTGGTTAATTTCATATACTTTGCATATTTTGTTTATATTATAAATCTATTTCAATTATATTTTCAAACATTGTTGGTGATGTGTTGAAGTATAACAGAATTTTGCATATTGACCTTCAATACATCAGCTTTGCTATAAAATCTCATTAATTCTAATAATTTATTTATAAATTCTTTTTTCAAGAAGGTAATTATGTAATCTTCTATAGTGGCCTTGGATCAGGTTAATTCATTTTCTCCCCTTCCTAGTTTATTTGCTCATCATTTCTCCTTCCTCAATCTTCCTTCCCATATTATTTTTTCTTAAATTATCTCCTTTAAAGATTCCTTTCCAAAATGTCTGTTTTTTCAAACTGTCTTTTTAAAATCTCTCTTGATTTGTGCTTATCTGAAAATTTTTTTGCTCTTGTTCTTAAAAGAAAAATTTAATGGTATAAAATTCTATATCTCAACTTTATTGAAGTATAATTTATATCTCATAAAATTTATCCATTCTAAGTGTGCAATTCAATAGTTTTGTGACTTTATTGAGTTGTATAATGTAATATAACCACTATCATAATACAGTTTTAGTACTTTCATATCATCCCAATAAGATCTCTTATACTCACTCATAGTTAATTTCTTCTCTTTCTCCCAGGCAACCATTAGTCTACGTTCTGTCTCTAAAACTTTACCCTTTCTGGGCTTTCCGTATCCATGGAATTATGCAACATGAGCCTTTTGTGTCTGGCTTCTTTCACTCAGCATTCCACTTCGTCTTTCACTGTATGAACATAGCTCATGGGTTTATCCATTCACTAATTGCTTGTTTCCATTTTGTGATTAATGATGCTATGAACATTATGTAAGTCTTTATGTGGACATACGTTTTCATTCCTCTTGGGTATTATATCTAAGGGTGGAATTGTTGGGTCATATGGCAAATTTATGTTTAAGTTTTAAGAAACTGTGAAACATTTTTCCAAAGCAGCTTCCTACCAATAGTAATACTTGAGGATTTTGATTTCCCCACATTCTTGTCGATATTTGCTGCTGTCTGTTTCTGATTGTAGCCATTGTAATGGGTGCCAGACTACTTCATTGTAGTTTTAACTTGCATTTCCCTAATGACATTAATACTTAGCATCTTCTCATCACATATTAACCACTTGCTTATCTTCTTCAGTGAACTGTCCAATCAAATATTTTGCCCATTTTAATTGAGTGTTTATCTTCTTCTTATTGAGTTGTTAAGAGTTCTTTCTTTATTCTGAACACATGTCTGTTATAAAATGAGTGTTTCTGTCCCCCCAGAATTCATATATTGAAATCTTAACCCCCAGTGTGATAGTATTAGAAGGTGGGCCTTTGGGAAGTCATGAGGGTGGGGTCCTCATGTATGGGATCAGTGGCCTTGTAAGGAGACCCCAGGTGCTTCCCAGGTGGCTCAGTGGTAAAGAATCCACCTTCCAAGCAGGGGACACAGGTTTGATCCCTGGGTCGGGAAGATCCCCTGGAGAAGGAAATGGTAACCCACTCCAGTATTCCTGCCTGGGAAATCCCGTGGACAGAGGAGAAAGGTAGGCTACAGTCCAAGGGGTTGCAAAGAATCAGACACAACTAAGTGGCTAAACAACAACAGAGAGACCCCAGAGAGCTCCTTAACTCTCCCTCTGCCTTGTGAGGATACAAGGAAGTAACTGTCACTAGCACCTAACCACGCTGTCACCCAAAGCTTGGACTTCAGTCTCCAGAACTGCAAGAAATACCTCTCACTTGTTTATCAGTCACCCAGTCTGTGGTACTTTGTTATAGCAGCTTGAATGAACTAAGATAAAGTCTTTTCTCAGATATGTTATTTGCATATATTTTTTTTCTCAGTCTCTGTCTTGTGAACATTTATGCCTCGGTTCTTTATCTATGGAATTCTTTGTGGCCTAAATAGAAGTTGCATTGCTCCAGAGATGAATTGGGCTTCCCAGGTAGCTCAAACAGTAACGAATCTGCCTGCAATTCAGGAGACCTGGGTTTGACCCCTAGGTTGGGAAGATTTCCTGGAGAAGGGCATGGCAACCCACTCCAGTATTCTTGCCTGGAAAATTTCATGGACAGAGGAGCCTGGTGGGCTATAGTCCATGGGTTACAAACAGTCAGACATGACTGAGCAACTAACACACAGAGAGATGAATTGGGTTTGCTTCTGCCAGTCACCTGGGGGATTTGCATGATCCAAGCAAACTCCCTCGACCCCCTGTTACTTTCCAGAAAATAGGAAAGTCAGGAGGGGGAAGGGTGGTACATGCTTCTTCACTTTCAGGGCAGGTGAGTAAGTTGCATATTCCCTCCCACTTGGGATCCCAGAACTTAGTCATACAATCATATCCAGCCATGAGGTAGGCTGGGAAATGCAGCTTTTAGCTCGGAGGCTAATGTGCCCAGCTAAAAATCCTATGCAAAATGGCAATGCACGCTCTAGTAAATAACAGAACTCACATTCATACTCAGGTCTGTGTCATTCCAAAGCCATGCCCTTGCACTTATGCTATGCTGCCTTCCTGGGAAGAGGCCAACAGGAAATCTTGCTTGAATAGTGTCCTGAGAAGCCTCATGCTGCCTCTCGCCCCCTACCCCAGCCAATGAGTGTCAGAGGCAGGGTTTGGACAAGGATCTACTCGAAGGGTCCCCTTCTTGCTCCGCCACTCTACCCTCCGGACCCTTCCTGAAAGAGGCATTTTCATGGTCGTCTGGATGGCCTTGTCCTCATTCTGTGTTTTTCTTGGGATCCAGTAGCTACCCTCCCAAATGCCGTTCCTCCTTCTCTTGCCAGAGAGCTAACTTTGCTCTGCGGCCCAGGATTCAGAGTTTTTTTAATCTGTTCTGTGGCCTGGAGTCTCCCTGCCAGGGACGATACTTGGAGGACAAAGCTCCTGATGGAATGCCCACTGCAGTGGCCAGTCAGGAAATGCCACTGGACTCAAGGCCGCACACAGAGGCATCTATTTCAGCTGGGAGGGCACCTGAATGTGAAAATTGTTGTTTTTCTTTCCTTTGAGGACTTTTATAGGAGCTTGAGAACCAACAAAGTGAGAGGAATGGGTGATAGTCTCAAAGGCAGATTTCTCCAATGGGCTGAGCTCTTATTGGGCATCTGTGAATGTCTGGGTCATGCCACTTCACTCACTGTCTTGGCTTCACTCTGTTGGCTCTGCTTTAGGGATGGTTCAGTTCAGTTTAGTCCAGTCGCTCAGTCGTGTCCGATTCTTTGCCACCCCGTGGATTGCAGCATGCCAGGCTTCCCTGTCCATCACCAACTCCTTCCTAGAGCTTGCTCAAACTCATATCTATTGAGTCGGTGATGCCATCCAACCATTTCATCCTCTGTCATCCCCTTCTCCTCCTGCCTTCAACCTTTCCCAGCATCAGGGTCTTTTCCAGTGAGTCAGTTCTTCAAATCAGGTGGCCAAAATATTGAAGTTTCAGCTTCAGTATCAATCCTTCCAATGAATATTCAGGACTGATTTCCTTTAGGATTGACTGGTTTGATCTCCTTGCAGTCCAAGGGATGATTACTGTCTCCCTAATCAGAGAGGGCCAACTGAGTGCTGAGCAAAAAGTTAGAGAGGTTTCCTTCCTTTGGGATAGAGGCCCTGGAGAAAATGAAATGCTTGGAGCTGCTTAAAATGATGAGGAAGGGACTTTGCCGGCAGTACAGTGATAAAGACTCTGCACTGTGAATGCAGGGGACACAGATCCAAACCCTGGTTTAAGAGCTAGGATCCCACATGCTGTGCAGTACAGCCAAAAATAAATTAATTAATTAAATTTAAAAACCTTCCCAGGGAGTTGGTGGTCCAGTGGCTAGGACTCCGACCTCCCAATGCAGAGGGCCCAGATTCAATCCCTGGTTGCAACCAAGAGTTCACATGCCACAATGAAGATCAAGGATACCATGTGCTGTGACTAAGACCTGGCACAGCTAAATAAACAAATAAAATATTTTTTCAATAAATAAAATGGTGAGGAAGTCACTCTGCATCTGTACAAAAGAAGCATTCACACTCTTACTTCCCACCTTCATTAGGTTGTGTGCTTCTTCCTAAAGTCAGAGGTCATGATGCAGTTGCCTTATCTTAGAGCATCTCTAAAATGTAAGATTATTCATCATTTACCAGCACACTAAAATCCATCCTCTGAGCCAGAAGACAGCACTGGGGATGATGCTAATGGGATGGAGTGGCAGGAACACAGAAAAGTTAGAGGGCACTGTTTCTTTGGACAAATATTATTTGGGCACCTACCATGTGACAGGCGCTAGTCCAGGCATCATGACTAAAACAACTGCTTCCCTCCAGGGAAATAGAGAGTAATGCCAACACAGAACTACAGCAAAATGTGCTAACACTCTTCTAAAAGACCAAACCTCCTATGGTGGCTTCCCAGGTGGCCCACTGGTAAAGAGTCCACCTGCCAGTGAAGGAGATGCAGGAGACTCAGGTGAGATCCCTGGGTCAGGAAGATCCCCTGGAGAGGGAAATGGCAGCCCACTCCAGTATTCTTGCCTGTGAAATCCCATGGACAGAGGAGCCTGGTGGGCTAGAGTCCATGGGGTCGCAAAGAGTTGGACATAACTGAGTACACACACACACACACACACACACACGCACGCACGCACACACACGCACAGAGGTCAGAACAGACCCCTCCCATTGGAGGTGTCTGAACAAGGGTTGAAGGCAAGAAGACAGAGCATCCCAGAATCAGGCACCAGTTTATAAAAGGCAAGAGGATGTTACAGTTCACAGCATGGGGAAGGCTTCCAAGTGCTGTAGCGGGATTAAGTGCACAGTGCTGGAGGATGTGGAGACAGGGAGACACGAATGGAAAACTGTGCTCTGGGGTCTCTGTGGCCCCTCTACACGCATACATGGCCTTTCTCTGCTCTCCTCTTGCCCTGAAGGCTGACCTCTAGGAGCTCCCAATCTGCTGCCTTCCTGCTGGGTTCAGCCAATAGGAGGTAGCAGATGAAGATGGAGGACAGGGAGCAAGGCTGGGATGTTAGTACCCACCGTCCACCAACTCCCTCTGTGCCAGCTCATCTGGCCCTACACTGCAGGTTCCAGCACCACTGCTCTTCCCCTCTGTCCTTTAGGCTTAAAGGTGTGACCAGATTCTGTCTGATGGGAGGCCTGGGATGATGCACCATCGGGTCCCTTCACTTAACCAGCCCCTCTCTAAACAGTGCTTCCATTAAACTCTCTTGAGTTGACCTCTCCAAGTGGGCATCTGTTTCTGCCAGGACCCTGGCTGTTATTGGAAGTTTGGATGAAAAAGTAAAGGACAGCCATGCCAAGGAACAACCACTGCTTTTTGTTTTGTTTTTTGTTTAGTATGACAGAGGCATACTATTCCTTTGAACTCCCATGAATTATATACTGAAATAAACCAGACACAAAAGATCATGTGCTTGTGCTATGCTGTGTTCAGTCGCTTCAGACTCTGCGACCCCATGGACCGTGGCCTTCTGTTCATGGGATTTCCCAGGCAAGAATACTAGAATGGGTTGCCATATGCTCCTCCAGGGGACCTTCCCCACCTAGGGACCGAATGTGGGTCTCCTGTGTCTCCTGCATTGCAGGAAGATTTTTTACTGCTGAGCCACTGGGGAAGCCCACCAAAGACCATATTTGCTTAATTCCATCTGTACGAAATGTCCAAAAGAGGTGACTTTTAGAGGCGAAAAACCATATTAGCTGTCGCCTGGGGCTGAGGTGTAAACAAGAAGGGACTACAAACTTGCACAAGCAGTCTTTTCAGGGTGATAGGTTTTAGTGATGTTGTACAATTCTGTACTATATTAAAAAGCACTGAACTATATACATAAAACAGATAGATTTTATGCTATATAAATTGATCCTCAATAAAGCTGTTATGATTATAAACCAAATATGTCAATAGTATGTGAAGTTTGGAAAATAGAAGAAAAAAATCACCAATAAGCCCACCACCCTAACACAACTATTGTATTTTTTATATTCCATTCCAGTTCTATATTATCTGTGTTTGACAATTATGGAAATAATGGCATTAACTGGCATTTATTGCATGCTTACCATAGCCTGGGTTCTAGGTTAAGCACATAGCATACATTATTTCATTCAGTTCTTATAACACATTATAAGGAAGTTACTATTTTTTTCAGAATAGTTGATTTTCAATGTTGTGTTAGTTTCAAATGTGTAGCAAAGTGATTCATATATATGTGTGTGTGTATATTTGTATGTATGTGAATATGTATCTGTTTCAGATTATTTTCTCCTACAAGTTATTACAAAATAATGAACAATAGGTCATTGTTGGTTGTCTATTTTATATATAGTAGTGGTATATGTTAATCTCAAACTCCTAATTTATCCCTCCCCCTACTTTCTCCTTTGTCACCATAAGTTTGTTTTCTATGTCTGTGGATTTACTTCTGTTTTGTAAGTAATTTCATTAGTATCATTTGTTTATATTCTACTTGTAAGTGATATCATATGTCTGTCTTTTTCTGTCTGGCTTACTTCTCTAGTATGATAATCTCTCAGTTCATCCATGTTTTTGCATATGGCATTATTTCATTCTTTTAATGGCTGGGTAATATTCCATTGTATATATGCACCACATCTTTGTCTATTCATCTGTCAATTAGATTGATTTCAGTCTTGGCTCTTGTAATGATAAACAGTACTGCTATTGAACATATCTTTTCAAATTATAGTTTCTCAGGGAAATTACTATTACTACCCACATTTTGTTAATAAGAAAACTGAAGCACAGAGAGGGTCACTGAGTTGCAACGTAAATGTCATTTTCCACCTTGCCATAGTGTTGATTCTTTCAATGTCTGCAAAATCATTCATTGGGTTGGTATTAATGCATAATGTTTAACTCATCCCTCTTCTGTAACATATAGTGTTTCCTTTAAAAATGTTCTGATAAACAGCTTCATTAGAAATAGCCTTATCTACATTTAACATCTTCTTCTTAGGATGTTTTCTAGAAGCAGGATCAAAGGGAACAAGGCCATCTTTAAACGTCTTGAAGTGAAATCAATTTCCAAATGGTTGGAGTTAACAGTCCTACCTGGCAACTTTGTCCTAGCCTTACCAGCACTAATAGTCTAAGATTTTTATGTTCTGCTTAATTTAATGGTTTATTTGTTCTTATTTTAATTTTCATGCATGCATGTAACTACTGGAAAGGTTGGAATTTTTACCATACCAGTTGAATGCCTTCTTTTACAAGAAGACATTTGTTGATAGGTGTCTTGCTGGCTTTCTTATCTGTTAACCCTTCATGTTTTATCTTAGCTGGAAATGTTTCCCATCACCTCTTTCTTTATTTCACAAACTGCTTTTACCTATTTTTACACGTGCTTAGTCCCTCAGTGCTGTCTGACTCTTTGCCACCCTATGGACTATAGCCAATGGGATTCTCCAGGCAAGAATTCTGGAGTGGGTAGCCATTCCCTTCTCCATGGGATCTTCCTCACCCAGGGATTGAACCCAGGTCTCTTACACTGAAGGTAGGCTCTTTACCTTCTGAGCCACCAGTGAAACCAATTATTCTTTCCCTTTGTGAGTTTATCCATGGCTTTTAGACTTTCAGAGACATTTCTCTCCAGGGCTTTGATAACATTCTGTTACATTTTCTCCTGATTTTTCTGTAGAAAAAAAATTTGTTTTACATTTAAGAAAAACTCTGTTTATTTTTGAGTATAGTTTGAGATGTGAGCCTAAATATTTTTTCCCAAACCATTACTTAGCTTTTCGAATGCCAAACATTAGTTCCCTTATCATATATTATGTTCTTATAAGGGAGTCCTTTGTGCTCCAGAGACGTACCATCTTAGTAATTGTCCGTTGGCAATATGCTTTTGCATTCAGTTTGTCTGAAATGTCTCACCTGTTCATCCAAGTGAGGTCAGGTCATCCCACTTGCAGGGCAGCTGGATAAACAGCGGGAAACACGGGTCTGCTCAATGCAGAGCATGTGGGAGCAAAACGGTTGCTACAGGCTTAGGGAAGCCTGCTGTCACCTTTGGGGTGACTGAGACCCCAAGGATGAGGGTGAACAGGAAACCTGATCCTGAGATGCTCAAAACTAACAGGGCCAGGAGAGTCTTCCCAGACAATCTCACACCATCCCTTCGGTTTACAGAGAAGAAAACAGGTGAAGACATACAATGTTTTTTGCCCAAATCTACAATGGCAGTCGGCAGCAGAGCTGGTACTAGACCTAGGCCGCTTGCCGGTTCATCTGGGGCTCTTGAATGTTCCCCAGGAAAGAAAAGTCACAAGGGGCAGAGGTACCCTTGTGGGCTACAGCACCAGGGAAGACTCAGTAATCGTGGCGACGGCTTATGTATGAGTGCCACGTCACTAAATCCTTTCACTCCTGCTCCCTGCAGCTGTCCTCACCTCAGCCACTTCCAGCTAGCCCTAAGGAAAGTCTCTTAGTCAAGCTCTCCTCAAATGACTGGCCAGGTCATCCAGCCCCCACCCTCTGTCTTGAATATGCCAACTGATGCTCCCAACTAGGAGTTCCTCTCTTACACGTCTCCTTAATTCTGCTCCCACCGAATGTTTACCAAGAATCAATTATTTTTGTTCCCCAATCTATTTATGACACTTATACTTACCACTGTAATTATTTGATTTAATCAAAAGGAATATAAACCAAAAGAGAGGAGTGGAACAAAAGATAACTATTGCTATTTTATGACAAACACATTACTTTAGAAAAACTTGACAAAGGTGAACCACTAAAAAATCTTTCAAACAAAGTATGGATGAGATAACTAAAAAACAGAGGGAGCTTTCCCTGTAGCTCAGACAGTAAAGAATCCACCTGCAATGCAGGAGACCTGAGTTCAATCCCTGGGTCAGGAAGGTCCTCTGGAGAAGGGAATGGCACCCACTCTAGTATTCTTGCCTGGAGAATCCCACAGACAGGGGAGCCTGGTTGGCTACAGTCCATGGAGTCACAGAGAGTCATAAATGACTGAGCAGCTAACACTACTGCTACTTGTTAAATCTAGGATTCTGCATTTAAATTGTTTTGTGACTTAATTTCTCTCTATAAAAACAGAAATTATGAGTGTGGCTTGTACAAGACAAAGAGGATTATCATTAGGGGGCTTTTTTTTTTTTTTAAAGAAAAGACCCTGGATTCACATCAAAGTAAGATTATACATGTCCTATTTTACAGCTTGATTAATCAACCAACTACAAGTCCTAATCACAAGGAAAAGAGGACTTCCATTTGCTATTATTAATATAAAATCATCTGTATTTCTGAGTTGTCTGGGCTCTGAGCACCACACAGTCAGATTCTGAGAAAGAGGCATGTGGATGTGACCCTGGGTGCAATCCTCAGAAGGCACTGGGTCCAGATTCCAGCTACACCCTAACCACTGGTGCTTGCTGGTGCTCAGTCATTCAGTCACGTCTGACTCTTTGCCACCCCACGGACTGCAGCATGCCAGGCTTCCCTGTCCTTCACCATTTCCCAGAGTTTGCTCAAGTCATATCCGTTGAGTTGGTGATGCTATCTAACCATCTCATCCTCTTCTGCCCCTTTCTCCTTTTGCCTTCAGTCTCTCCCAACAACAGGGTCTTTCCCAATGAGTTGGTTCTTCACATCGGGTGGCCAAAGTATTGGCACTTCAGCCTCAGGATCAGTCCTTGGGCAAATCATTGATGGTGTTTGGACTCAGTTTTCTCACCTACTTAACAGTATCTGTGTCTTGGGATTATTATCTAGATGAAAGGATGTTGATCAGCACCCAGCCTAGTGCTGTGGCATTGCATGCCTAGTTGATCAGTTGTATCCAACTCTTTGCAACCCTTTGGATTGTAGCCCACCAGGCTCCTCTGTCCATGGGATTTTTCAGGCAAGAATACTGGAGTGGGTTGCCATTTCCCTTCTCCAAGGGATCTTCCCAGCCTGTGTTTCCATGGGATTGAGCCCATGTCCCCGGAGTCTCCTTCATTGGCAGGTGGATTCTGTACCTGCTGAACCATCAGAGAAGCCCCAGCAAGGTGCCAGACCCACTTTTAAATGTGAGCTTCCTGTGCTGACTCTAAATGGAAGAAGTGGGGATGAATGAGCCTTGGTGTGTGAACTGGATGTGGATGAGCAGAAAGGTGGATTGGCACTCCTCTTCACTGGCAAATCCCAATTTACAGAATGAGATGGCCTTAGGAGAAGGGCACCTGTGAAGTGATTCTGTGAGGTACACACATTCATACCCTGCACCCCAGGGCCAAGACAAGGGGCTCCTGGGAACAGAATGTGCGGGACCATCCTGGAGCCAAGAGCAAGGGGAGTGTGAGAGCCTGGGCAAGTTGGGAGCAGATAGACTGATTGACTGGGAGGAGTCCATTTTGGGGTGGGGTGGGGGTCATACCACCTTGCAGGTGTGGCCAGCAGTGTCTCGGGGTAGGGGGGAGCATCCTGAGTTCTGAGACTCATAAGCTGTTTTCCCTGGTAGTCACCACCCTGTGACTTCCCCAGCTGCCGAACCAAGAGCTGAGGAGCACCCAACCTTACTGCTAGAAGAAGCTCCACTCTGCATCTCTCTGTCTCTCTCTGAGTCTCTGCTTCTCTTCTCCCCTTCCATATCTGTGGCTGAGTCAGATGGAACAGTCCTCCCATCTCAATGGTTGGCAGTTTGGGCCTTCCCAGTTTGCCTGTCCCCAGCCCACAAGATGCAGAAAGAGCTGCTGCTAGCATGAGTTATTTTGGTCAGCTGAGTCACCACATCAGAAAACAAGATATGACCCTGCCTGTGTCCGATGTGAGAAGCTGGAGCTGGCAGGGACCTCCAGAGAACTGAAAGCCTTAACTGAGACATCATGCATTTGGCCCTAGGGCCCAGCATCTAATGGGGAACCATCCCTCTGCCCTGGGGATGAGGACCCTGGAACCAGGGGTGCCCATCCATCACAGCCCCTCTGCAGCCTCTGGACTTGACAATGGCCCTACTGCTCCCTGATGCCCCCTGACTTGTATTATGGTTAATGGTACCTGGGACTTGACTGTCCACCCACTTGACCCTGTGCTCTCTCAGGTGAGGGACTGCACCTGTTTACAGCCTCTGGGACATACCCCAGTGACTGGGACATAGCAGTGTTCAGTAAGCATTCACTACCTTCTCTTTACTGTTCCTCCACAGCACGACATCTGAGTGTCTGCTCCTCTACCTTGAATCATCTCTTCTTTGAAGGACTTCTCATTTCCTTTCTGTTGCCAAGTCTAAACCAGGATCCAGACTGCAGCTGCCCCTCCCTGTCCCTACCCGTTCGGCCTGACCCCCTTGGATTGCTGCTCCCTCGAGCCTCCTCCAGCACCTACTGCCTTATATCTGCCTCCCTTCACTCTCCTGCATCTCCTGGAATCACAGGCAGAAGTGGTCTGCACGTGGGCACAGGCATCATCTTCTGGGAAATCCCAAGAGTCTTCAATCCCCCCAGAAGTTATGGGGATGGAATAAGGAGGCTTAGAAGGATTTGGGATAAGCAGCCATTTAGCAAGACTGGCCTGGCTGTGTGCTCTCCTCTGTCTCTTTTGTAAGGTTCCCTTTAGGGGTGGAGAACCACGACAGAGGCCCCAGGGTGATGGCACATCAGTGTGTGCACACGTGGGTACCTCCCCTGCGAGAAGGTTCGAGCACCAGGAGTCCTGGCCGCCATCAGACCAGCCACTTGTTCGACTTGTCAATTTTTTTCCATTCTAAATCTTTTAAAGCAGAAATCATTTTAGCTTGGCTGGAATGGAAACTCAAGATAGAGTGAATCATCCTGGTCTCATCTAAAATAGATAACAAGGCTAAGTTTGGTGAGAGGTGTAGTAGCCACAGCTGCTTGAAATGATACCCGCTTGTAAATAAATCACCGGCTGGCAGCCTCACCTTGGAATATTTATAAGGAAATAGACCTGGGAAGGAAAAGCTGTAAGTCTAGGCCGCAAAGATGCTTGGAAGAGGGAGTTTATAGTGTGTCCAGAAAGTGTGATTCTTGGTTGCCTATGGGGAGACAGGGGAGAAAAGAAGGAAAACAACATGTGGGAAGGGAACAATGTGTGACCTTTTATTTCAGTTTCAACTGTGCCCTGTTCTCGTGTGTCTGTCTTTTTTAAAAATGGGAGTATATAGTTGATTTACAATGCTGTGTTAGATATCAGGTATATAGCAAAGTGATTCAGTTATATACATTGTATATAATTATATATACAAGAAATAACCTGAAATGAGTATATATATTTGTATGTAAAATATATGGGGCTTCCCAGGTGGCACAGGGTCGAGTCCACCTGCTAATGCAGGAGATGCAAGGCATACGGGTCTAATCCCTGGGTCGGGAAGATCCCCTGGAGAAGGAAACGGCAGCCAGTTCTAGTATTCTTGCCTGAAAAACCCTATGGACAGAGGAGCCTGGCGGGTTACAGTCCAGGGGGTCACACAGAGTTGGACACCTCCAAGAGGCTGAGCACTATATAAAAAATATATAGAATACATAATAATATATAAATATAATGATAATTATATATAATAAAATATATATTATTTTCAGATTATTTTCTGTTATAGGTTATTACAGAATACTGAGTTGCCTGTGCTGTACAGGAGGCTCTTGTTGCTCATCTATTTTATATATAATAGTGTGTATCTATTAATCCCAAGCTCCTCATTTATCCCTCCCCTCCGTGTGTGTCATTCTCACCACAGGAGAGGGGAGCTCACAGGGAAAGTCTGCACCCCTTCTTTCCTAAACTCTGAGCACTGGCCAGGCAGCCCAGGGCAGAATACTCTGGTATCTCAGGGGAGTCCCTGAGTTTGCTCCCAAATTATGCCAAAGCCCTGTCTATGCCAGGGGCCACAGGGACACCAGCCTGTCCCCTCTGCTCTGGTTCTAATGTGATGAAGCACTTTAGGTGTAAGAAGATCTGCTGCTGAGAAGAGATACAGCAGGGCCTGGGGCGTATCATGTAGACTGATCACGGTGCAGAGCCAGACGCAGCAAGGGGACCCCCAAATCCAGTGAGCGTGGCATAACCTTAGGCAGCTGCCACCTCTAAGTCTCTTCCCTACCCCACCCCTCCCACCACTCAGCTTGTCCCATCCCATCCGTTAAATTCCTCCAGGGACATTGAAGAACTGCAGCTCCTACCCCAGGAAAGCCTCAGAGAACCCCAGGAAAGGAACCTCAAGGAACCCTAGTGGAAGGACACCAGCAAGGAGCAGGGAGCGCTAAGCTGTGTGGCTTGGGCAATTGGTTTAGGCCTCGCTGAGTTCTCAGCAGCAACAGCTGATTCAACACCCATCCCTGTACTACTTCCTTGATCTACGGGCACCACTGCTGTAGGTAATGGGATGAGAAGATGCAAGAGGCAAGGTCCTGTGCCTCCCAGGAATCAGAGACGTGCAAGCAAGCTGACCACTGTAACACGAGTCACAGTACAATCGAGGAAGCTGCTAGACAGTAGACAGTTAGGGAAGGCTGGGGGCTGCGTAGCGGAGCACATCAGCCAGTCCAAGGGAGGGACTGAGACAGGAGGGAGCAGCTGAGCTGAGAGCGCATGAGGAGTGAGCCCAGCCAAAGGGGAGGGGTCTTCCAAGCAAAAGGAACAGCAAAGCCCCAGGGTGGGAAACATCACAGTACCTGGAGGGAAATGAGAGCGTTTTGGCGTTGCTGATAGAAGTGGCCAGAAGTGAGTCCAGATCTGTAGTCAGGACCAAAACATAAAGGACCGTGAACCTCAAACTAATCCAATAGATGGCCTTTTTATTTATTTTTCTTAATATTCACTTATTTATTTGGCTGTGCCGAGTCTTAGTTGAGGCACACGGGACAGATTTCTTAAATCCTTTCAGAGGCATAAGCAGGGTCTTCATAACAAAGTGAACCACTCAAGTGGCCCACAAAGGCAGAGATGGAAAAGAGAGCATGAGGGCATGATCTCTTCTGTTCATCAATGGCCTTCAATCACTATTTAGCATTTATGTTAAGAACTGGGCTGCTTCGCCTGCAAATGTTCTTGAAACCCTTATCACCTGCGAAGCAAAATGCTCAGGTGCCAAGAGGGGCACAGGCTAGGCCCCTTCTCACCTGTACAGAATCTTTGTGTGAAATAAAAGTCATCTCCTCCTCTGGGCTGACACAGGCTGTTGCCAGGCAGCACAGCTTGGTGAGCAATGCTCAGCCCACATCCTCTCCCACAACCCTCTCCCTTCACCCATCCCCTCACTTCCAAGCTGGATGTTCTTGTGCAGAGTCCCACCTGCGCAAATGTATACAGCAGCTCTGGAGACAGAGATGAATATGGCAGAGTCTTCAACCCCCAGAAGCCCCAAAACTGGTTGGCGAGCACCCACATATAACCAGGCAACTAACAAAAGCAGCCTCTGAGAAATGGTAAAACAGTAATGCTAATGGTGGTGGGGTCCTACAGACAGGAAAAGTTAACCCTGATGGGGAAATCCAGGAAGACTTCCTGAGAAGACAGAATTTGAGGCAAACTTTGAAATGTTGGCAGATAGGGGAGTGGAGAAAGGAGGCATAAGATGTCAAGGTGTCTTCTTGGGAGGAGTAGATTGTTATGGCTGGAGGAAAGGGGAGCCGGGGGATGGAGGGAGACACTGGGAAAGATATTGTAGGAGCTAAGAATGAAGGTCAAAATTGTGGAGAGCACTGAGTGACTTAGTGAGGAATGTACACTTGGAGAGAGCCCGAGAAGGCTGGGGAAGTGAGTACTGGAAAACCCCGCCCCAACATATGCTTTAGCCCCAAACTGACACTCACATCGCTAAGGCTCACATCCCATTGGTAAGAACTAGTCAAATAGCTTCATCTAATTTTTTTTCCCTTTTTAAAAAATTGAAGTATAGTTAATTTATAATTAATGTTGTGTTAATTTCTGATATATAGCAAAATGATCAGTTATCTATATGCATACGTTCCTTTTAATTTTCTTTTCCATTATGGTTTATCACAGGGTAGTGACTGGTTCTCTGTGCTACACGGTAGGGCCTTGGTGGTTGTCCATTCCATATGTAATAGCCTACATCTGCTATTCCAACCTTCCTCTCTCTCTCTCCCCTAACTCCCTCCCCCTTGGCAACCACGTGTCTCTTAGCCCCATCTAACTTCAGAGGACAGCAGTGGAGGGTGACCCTGCTGGACCATGGGCTAGAAGGAGAGAGCAGTTGGGTATAGGTGAGCGCTAGAAATCTCTACCAACCATTTCTTGCTCTGCTCCGTCTGCCCCTTAGCCCTTATCATCGTCTGACATACTGCGTGTTTGCTCACTGACATATTTTCGTCCTGCTCCCCCGCCCCCACCCCTGCCGCTGAAGAGTGTGAGCTCTCTGGTGGGAGACCATTTGCTGCCCTTGCTGTATTGTTCATTGCCGTATTCACTGTACCTAGACCAGAGGCCGGCAGACAGTAAGAACTTGATACATTTGATGAATGAGTCACTAATAAAAATGAATAAATGAAGGCCTGGATGGTGGCGGAAGGGCCAGCAGTGGGCAAGGGGAGTGGTGTGAGAGGCCTGTGAAAAGTAAGAAGTGGTAATACCACAAAAGGCATTATAAGACAGGTAAAGGAGCTTTTGCTTTATCCCATGGAGTGTAGAGAACCCCAGGCAGGGGTCTTACAAGGGGAGGGATGTTCTGGAAGATCACTGTGGACGCAGGTTGGAGGATGGCTTGGGATGGGGTCACATAGGAGGCAAGGAGACCAGCTGGGAGACAACGGGTGGTGGTTTAGACCGTGGGCTTCCTGAAGGAGGAGAAACAAGGCTTGATGAGGGAAAGCATGTGGGGTTTGAGAGGGGAGAGGATGGCTTTAAAGGGTTTGGCTGGAGTTACCAGAAGTAGAGTCCCTTTGTCATGCTTACCCAGGAGGATTGAGGGGTGGAACAGACCTGGGGGGAGGTGGTAACAAGGACTTTGCTTGAGAACTTTGACCCAGTCCATACACCCGGGTCTTGTTAAATGACAGGCAACTCAACGCTTAGAGGATGTATTTCCTCACCACTGAAATTTTGCCCACAGTTTCCTGTGGTTGACAGAAGAGAGAATGTCCCCTCACTCTCTGTCAACCACTCCTAGCTCTGACCTCACAGAAGAAATCAGAAAGAGAACCTGAGAATATGGGCCCTTCTTCTCGCATCTTGCTGAGAGCTCACTCCTGCCCTGAGGACACAGACCCGCTCCCGAGCCCCCAGTTGGGTGTCAAGGTCTCGGGGCAGAGGGGAGCTGTCAGCTGGCGCCTAGTGGGTCAGGATGGGTGGGTCAACAGCCTCCAGGTGGGGCCGCCATTTAGTTAAAGGCGGGCAGGGCCGCCAGCTCTCGTTTGCAAGGTGACTTCCTGGTGACATGCCGTGCCATGGCAGCAGCCTCTCCCCACTCCCTGGGCTCTGATCCCCGGTCTTGGCCACAGTTCCCCTGTCAGTCGTGTTTTGGGCTTGGCCCAGTGCCTTGTGCTTGCTGACTTCCCTCCCACATGCCAGTCTTTTCCAAAGTTGTCCAGGATTGAAAATGATCCCCCAACCCCCCACCACCATGCCATCACTCAGGTCACAGGACAGAAGCCCCCAGGCCCTCTCTTTCAGCTTGAGGGAAAGAAGTAAGCTTATTTAATCCAGGCTGTAGGAAATCCTCCCTGGCCAGCTTTGGAAACAATGTACTGGGAACCGGCACAGAACCTGATTGTTGAGCTATAGCCTGACTCCAGTGGTGTCTAGGCTGGTCATTTGCTGTGTAGTTAGCTGCTCTCTTGCTCCCAACTGCTCTGCAGGGAGGTGATTGAATATCGTCTCATGCATTAACCATGCACGGGAGGGGGCTGCCAGAGCTCTGTTACCTGCCTGCCCACCTGCAGCCCCCATGCCTTTGTCACAGGCCATCTGGACTGACACCTTGATTGATTATGAGGGTTCCATCCTGGATGGAGCAGCCACAACCTTACCTGGTGGGAGGCGGAGGGCAGTGTTGTAGCCAGGCCATCTGTCTGTGCTGAGTATCCCCTCCTGCAGACCCGGGCACCTCTCACTGACATTTTCATCAGAGCTCTTGTTTTGCAGGCGCCTCTCTCCTGCTAGGACAGCATCTGCCAACCCACCATCTGCTTCACATCCTACAGAAGGGGCTTTGGCAAAAAGAGTCCAAATTCAGCAGTTTCGATAAACCCCAGAGAAGATCATCCCTGTGCCATTTCCAAGAAGTACCCACACCAACTTGTGAATTATAGAACCCAGCCACAAAATAAAGGGTTGGTAGTTTGCAGAGAAATTTGCACAACCAGGAGAGAGAAAGCTGCCAATGACGAATGCCTCCTCTTTCCAAATACTGGTGGGTAAAGAAGTGGCCAGCCACTGCATTCAAAGCCTTTAGAGGAAGAAAAAAATAAAACAAGAGTTTGATTTGAGATTGCAGTGCAGAGCACTGTAGCCGTTAAGTTCTGCAGGAAGTGGGAGAAAAGGGAGGCAACTATTTGTTGATTCCTGGCACCTCTGGGTCAGATGTTGTGTGGGTGACTTCGTGGACTTACCTCACTGTGTCTCTGCCACAGCGTTCTGAGGCAGAGAGGTGACATAGCGTGCCTACCGTCTCACAGCTCACAGGGCAAGGCGGCGATTCAAGCCAAGCTGCCTGGTGTTGAAGTTCACCCTCTCTCTGCTGGACCACGTGTTCCCCCCAGCATGTTCCAGGAAAGTGGGAAACCAAACAGTCTTAACTCATAGTAAAGCAAGTTCAAAATAAGAAACTTGAGAGCAAGTGTCACCGAATAAAATTAGTTTGAATAATCTACACTTCATTAAGGGTCCCATGAGGCACCCACCCAGAGGGAACAGTTGTTGTTCAGTTGATCAGTCATGTCCAACTCTTTTCAGCCCTTTGAACTGCAACACACCAAGCTTCCCTGTCCTTCACCATCTCCCAGAGCTTGCTCAAACTTAAGTCCATTGAGTCAGAGATGCCATCAAACCATCTCATCCTCTGTTGCCCCCTTCTCCTGCTGCCTTCTATCTTTCCCAGCATCAGGGTCTCTTCCAGTGAGGTGGCTCTTCATATCAGGTGGCCAAAGTATTGGAGTTTCAGCTTTAGCATCAGTCCTTCCAAAGAACACCCAGGACTGATCTCCTTTAGAATGGACTGGTTGGATCTCCTTGCAGCCCAAGGGACTCTCAAGAGTCTTCTCCAACACCACAGTTCAAAAGCATCAATTCTTCGGCGCTCAGCTTTCTTCACAGTCCAACTCTCACATCCATACATGACCACTGGAAAAACCATAGCCTTGACTAGACAGAGCTTTGTTGGCAAGGTAATATCTCTGCTTTTCAATATGCTACCTAGGTTGGTCATAATTTTCCTTCCAAGAACAGTAACTGTGCCTAAATACACATTGTGTTGAATAAACACATTTCCCTCAAATACAACAGTTACTGTTATTGAACACTCCTACAGTGGGCTTCCCTAGTGGCTCAGCAGTAAAAAAATCTGCCTGCAATGCAGGAGACATGGATTTGATCCCCGGGTCGGGAAGATCCCCTGGAGAAGGAAATGGAAACCCACTCCAGTATTCTTGCCTGGAGAATCCCATGGACAGAGAAGCCTGGTGTGCTACAGTCCATTGGGTCACAAAGAGTCCAACACAACTGAGCAACTAACTCACACATGCAATCCTACAACAGCCTTTGTTCCTGGGGGGAAATGAGCAGGCTCTAAGAGACATGCCACGATGACGCCTGAAAACACTCCTGAGCTTTATTCCCTTGGTGACAGGTCTGGGCTGTACATGAAGCACACAGGAGTATTCAGAACACCTTCCTTGTTCATCCACCTGTCTCCTCCTTTGGCAAGTCCAGATATCACTCTTAGCCTTCAGGTACCATCTGCTGTTCTCTGAATGTGTTGGCTCTGGGAATCCCTGTACCCCTCCCCTCCTGGCCCCTCACCAGCTGAGTTGCCTGCCTTCCGCCACTGTGTTGCATAAAATGCCCAGTGTGGCTTCAGAATTGCTTTCAGAGCAGCTGTATGTCTGCTAGTCTGCTTGGGCTGCTGTAACAAAGCATCACAGATTGGGTAGTTTAGGAACAATGGAAGTTTATTTCTCCCAGTTCTGGAGGCTGAAGCATAAGATCAGAGTACAGGCATGGCTGGATTCTGGTGAGGACCCTCTTTTCATAGTATCCTCACAGGGCAGAAAGAGGGCAAGAGAGTTCTCTGGGTCTCTGTATTTATTTGCTCTTGGCTGCGCTGGGTCTCGGTGCTTTTTCGTGGGCTTCCCCTAGTTCTGGTGCACAGGGCCTGCTCCCTGCTTGCGGTGCACAGGCTTCTCGCTGCAGTGGCGTCTCCGGCTGCGCAGCACAGGTTCTGGGCATGTGGGCCTCAGTGGTTGCAGCACGCAGGCTCAGTAGCTGCAGCTCACAGGCTGTAGAACGCAGGCTTAGTAGTTGTGGCCCAGGGGCTTCCTTGGTCCACAGCATGAGAAACCTTCCCAGACCATGCATGGATTAAACCCCTATCCCCTACATTGGCAGGTAGATTCTCATCCACTGCACCACCAGGGAAGTCCTGTGGGTCTTGTATAAGGGCACTAATCCTATTCATAAGGGCTCCCTCATCACCTAATCACTTCCCAGAGGCCTCACTTCCTACTTATACTGAGGGTTAGGATTTCAAAGGGGTGTCCCTGGTGGCTCAGACAGTAAAACATCTGCCTGCAATGCAGGAGACCTGGGTTTGATCCTTGGGTTCAATCCGTGGCTTGGAAAGATCTCCTGGAGAAGGAAATGGCAACCTGTTCCAGTATTCTTGACTGGAGAAGTTCATGGACAGAGAAGCCCAGTGGGCATAGTCCATGGAGTTATAGAGTCAGACACAACTGAGCAAAAATGAGAGAGAGAGAGAGAACAGAACTTCAAAAGAGGAATTTTGGAGGGATGCAAACATTCAGTTCATTGCTGGTAGTAACCATATTTGTAATTTCTCAAACCAGTGGAATTGAAAGTAAGGGTTTAAAACACTCTGGGCACAAGGTCCCCCAAACCATTTTCTGCTTGCCCTTCCTACATCCAAATTTTTGTAAGGAGGCCTGGGAGCCTTGGAGTTGAATGCTCAGGCCATGAGGGGTCAGCAACATTGTCAGCTAGAATGTGCTGTGACACTGAAAAGGTCCTTTATCTGCACTCTCCAGCATGAGGGCCACTAGCCACACGTAGCTACTGGGCATTGAAAATTGTCGCTAGTGTTTCTGAGGAACCATATTTTTATTTAATTTTAATGAATTGAATTTTGAAAGGAATTTCCTGGTGATCCAGTGGTTGAGAACCTGCTTTGCAATGCAGAAGACGTGAGTTTGATCTCTGGTGAGGGAACTAAGATCCCACATGCCACAGGGCAACTGAGCCTGCCCACAACTAAAGAACCTAAGTGCCACAACTAAAGAAACCCACACATCACAGCAAAGAAACTGTGTGCCACAATGAAGACCCAGCACAGCCGAAAAAAAGAAAAAAGAAAAGAAATTTGAAATGCAAAGAGCTACATGTGACTAGTGGCTCCCAAACTGAATCGTACGAGAGGAAACCTAGAAGTTTGGAAAATTCTGGAACACAGGCCATGTCTACAGGGCATCAACCTTGATTAGGCACCATTTTCGGAGGTTGCTAAGAAACTCTGAGCATCTGAGGCACCAAAGGAAAATTCTAAAGGAAGGAGGATGGCTGAGGAGGGTACGAAGGTAGACTCATCAGTTCAAATTTGTCCAGAAACAGCCCTGTTCATTCAGCATCTGGATTGTGACCAGGTGGATGCGGCTCTAGGGTGTGCGACTGACCTCCAAGCTTTCACAAGCTCTGGGAGGCACAGTGCTGTGCAGGAGGCTATGTGACTTCACACTGACTCTTTGATATTAGGCCCATTCTGTCCAGGCTATGGATACCATAAGCCAGGAGAGCTGCTGCTCCAGCCATTATTCCCCTTGACCCCTGTATGTACTTCCTGGAGCGTACCCACTCTGTGATCTCAACCTTGTTTCTTTTTTTCCTGGCTTCCCTGGTGGCTTAGAGGGTAAAGTGTCTGCCTGCAATGTGGGAGACCTGGGTTTGATCCCTGGGTCAGGAAGATCCCCTGGAGAAGGAAATGGCAACCCACTCCAGTACTCTTGCCTGGGAAATCCCATTGATGGAGGAGCCTGGTTCGGCTACAGTCCATGGGGTTGAAAAGAGTCGGACACGACAGAGCGACTTCACTTTTCCTTTCCCTTCCTTCTGTAAAAAAGCTTTGAGGTCACAAAATGGAATTTATTCGTAGGCCCTAAGTTTTGCCCTGTGGGTTCTCTTATCCTAGCAACTGCCTCTCTCAATTAATGTATCTGTCACCTTTGCCTGAGGCTTACAATTGCAATTCTAGAGGTCACTTTCTGTTTTCTTAGCCCCATACAGGGTGTTATCTGCAGAGCATCTTAGAAATCAGTGTGTCCAGATCCCTTGTTGTATATGAAAGGACAGATGCTCAGAGAGTGGAGAGATTCATTCCAGTCCTTCCCATGAACTGATGGAAGAGGGGCGATTAGAAACTGTACATAACATACCCAGGGCCTCCCTAACTAGGGACCGCTCAGCCTTCCTGCCTAGGATTTGTTGTTCAGTCGCTCAGTCTCGTCCGACTCTCTGCAACCCGATGGATGGTAGCCCTCCAGGCTCTTCTGTCCATGGGACTTTTCAGCCAAGAATAGCAGTATGTAAAGGTCAATCCCAGACTTCTAATATATCCTCCCCTCCCTCACTTACTTTCGCATCAAAGATTTTATCTTTGAAAGCTGTGTATATGTACATAGAAAAGGAGAACTAGAAATATATACACAAAACTGTTCGCTACAGTGATCTCAAGTCAACTTTCTTTTGTTTTTCTCCATCTCTCAAGCTTGCCACGATAAACATGCACTAATATAAAGTAACAATCAGAGTAAACCGCTGATACCCCATCTCAGGATCTTAGAAAGCATTTTTACTCAATAGCTATTTATTGAGCGCCTGTTATTCCTACTTACACTGCTGTGTGATTCTGATCAATGTTTATATGATATAATGACAAGGCACAAGTCTGAAATGTAGTCTGTAGCAAAGAGAAATTATAGACTATTCGGTACGGTTTTAAGTTTGAATTTATTAATTTTTTCAATTCTCTGAAAATTGCTCATCTATATAACAGATGCCCTATAACTGTCCATCAGCTCCTGGTTTAGCATTGCAAACTCCTGCTCCCCTCAGGTCTTGGCAAAAGGGTGGGCAGAGCTAGGACCTCCTGACTCCCACTGGTTCTCAAAGACCACAGCCTGTCTGCCTGCCACGAGTGATTTTTATTTCGACAGTCTTCCTCCCTTTTTTTGCACTGTTTTTTGTGCTGTTTTTGCTGCTTTTTTTCCCTCAATTAACAGTCAAGTTAATTGAGATTAATGGCTGGCTATTTAATAAGGATTAATAACTTGCCAAAACCCCCTTGGGTTTGGAACCCAGCTCAGAGCAGCAGAGATGGTTGGATAGCATCACCAACTCTGTGGACACGAGTTTGAGCAAGCTCCGGGAGTTGCTGATGGACAGGGAAGCCTGGCATGCTGCAGTCCATGGGGTCACAAAGAGTTGGACATGACCGAGCGACTGAACTGACTAACTCAGAGAAGCAGAAGTGGCCCTCAGGCAATCTGGAGACGTGGTAGCCAAGCCGAGTCTCAGCTCTCGGGCCTCCCTTCTCCCTCCTCCCTGCTCAGGCCTCTGGAGGCAGTAGGATGCTGAGGGGTAGGTGGGGAAGGAAAAGCTGCCGGATTAGCCTGAGCTTTAGTGCTGCTCTCTGAGCGCCGAAGCCCTACAGCTCCTGCCCACACCAGCTCCTGCCAGCACCTTCTGCTGAGCAAGATGCAACCCTGCCCCAGATCCAGCAGCTCCGTCCCCAGCTCAGGAGTGTGCCCCAGGGGCCTGGGCTCCTAATGAACACTAAGGAGCCTCCCAGTTCTGACTGTTTCTGGGTCTCATGATCTCAATTCTGGCTCTCTCTTAGAAACCCAAGGGGGAATTTTGTTTGTTTGCTTGTTTGTTTTTATAGTTGATTTACAGTGTTGTGTTAGTTTCTGGTGTAGAACAAAGTGATTCAGGTCTATATATTATATACACATATATACCTGTCTACTCAGCCATGTCCGACTCTTTGTTAGACACCTTGGACTATTGCCTGCCATATTCCTCTGTCCATGAAATTTTCCAGGCAAGAATATTGAAGTGAGTTGCCATGCCTTCCTCCAGGGGATCAATCCAACCCAGGGATCGAACCCATGTCTCTTGTGTCTCCTACATGGGCAGGCAAGATTCTTTACCACTGCACCACCTGGGAAGCCATAGATAGATAGACAGAGGTATCTATATATGCATTCTTTTCCAGATTTTTTCCCATTATAGTGTATTATGGGATATTGACTATAGTTCCCTGTGCATAAATAGGACCTTGCTGTTTATCTATTTTATATATGGTAGCATATATCTGCTAATCCCAAACTCCTAATTTATCTCTCCACTGTCCCTTTCCCCTTTGGCAGTTTTGTTTTCTGTGTCTGTGAGTTTGTTTCTGTTTTGTAAATAAGTTCATCAGTATCATTTTTTAGACCACATGTAAGTGATATCACAACATCTGTCTTTGTTACTTCACTTAGCATGTTAATCTCTAGGTCCATCCATGTTGCTGCAAATGGCATTATTTTATCCGTTTTTATGACTAAGCGTTGGAAGAGGGTGTTTGCTATAATCAGTGCATTCTATTGGCAAAACTCTATTAGCTTTTGCCCTGCTTCATTCTGTACTCCAAGGCCAAATTTCCCTGTTACTCCAGGTGCTTCCTGACTTCCTGCTTTTGCATTCCAGTCCCCTATAATGAAAAGAACATCTTTTGGGGGTATTAATTCTAAAAGGTCTTGTAGGTCTTCATAGAACCGTTCAACTTCAGCTTCTTCAGCGTTACTGGTCAGGGCATAGACTTGGATTACCGTGATATTGAATGGTTTGCCTTGGAAATGAACAGAGATCATTCTCTGGCTTTTGAGATTGCATCCAAGTACTGCATTTCAGACTCTTGTTGACCATGATGGCTACTCCATTTCTTCTACGGGGTTCCTGCCCACAGTAGTGGATAAAATGGTCAACTGAGTTAAAGTCACTGATTCCAGCTTATTTTAGTTCCCTGATTCCTAGAATGTCGACATTCACTCTTGCCATCTCCTGTTTGACCACTTCCAATTTGCCTTGATTCATGGACCTAACATTCCAGGTTCCTATGCAATATTGCTCTTTACGGCATTAGACCTTGCTTCTATCACCTGTCACATCCACACCCGGGCGTTGTTTTTGCTTTGGCCCCATCCCTTCATTCTTTCTGATTTCTCCACTGATCTCCAGTAGCATATTGGCGCACCTACTGACCTGGGGAGTTCATCTTTCACTGTACTATCTTTTTGCCTTTTCATACTGTTCATGGACATCCCCAGATGGCCAACACCAAAATCAGATTGATTATATTCCTTGAAACCAAAGATAGAGATGCTTTATACAGTCAGCAAAAACAAGACCAGGAGCTGACTGTGGCTCAGATCATGAACTCCTTATTGCCAAATTCAGACTTGAAGAAAGTGGGGAAAACCACTAAACCATTCAGGTATGACCTAAAACAAATCCCTTATGATTATACAGTGGAAGTGACAAATAGATTTAAGGGACTAGATCTGATAGACAGAATGCTGATGAACTATGGGCAGAGGTTCGTGACATTGTACAGGAGACAGGGATCAAGACCATCCCCCAGGAAAAAGAAATGCAACAAAGCAAAATGGCTGTCTGAGGAGGCCTTACAAATAGCTATGAAAAGAGAAGCTAAAAGCAAAGGAGAAAAGGAAAGATATACCCATCTGAATGCAGAGTTCCAAAGAATAGCAAGGAGAGATAAGAAAGCCTTTCTCAGTGAACAGTGCAAAGAAATAGAGGAAAACAATAGAATAGGAAAGACTAGAGATCTCTTCAAGAAAATCAGAGATACGAAGGGAACATTTCATGCAAAGATGGGCTCAATAAAGGACAGAAATGGTATGGACCTAACAGCAGCAGAAGATATTAAGAAGAGGTGGCAAGAATACACAGAAGAACTGTACAAAAAAGATCTTCATGAGCCAGTTAATCACGATGGTGTGATCACTCACCTAGAGCCAGACATCCTGGAATGTGAAGTCAAGTGGGCCTTAGAAAGCATCACTACGAACAAAGCTAGTGGAGGTGATGGAATTCCAGTTGAGCTATTTCAAATCCTGAAAGATGATGCTGTGAAAGTGCTGCACTCAATATGGCAGCAAATTTGGAAAACTCAGCAGTGGCCACAGGACTGGAAAAGGTCAGTTTTCATTCCAATTCCAAAGAAAGGCAATGCCAAAGAATGCTCAAACTACCACACAATTGCACTCATCTCACATGCTAGTAAAGTAATGCTCAAAATTCTTCAAGCCAGGCTTCAGCAATACATGAACTATGAACTTCCAGATGTTCAAGCTCGTTTTAGAAAAGGCAGAGGAACCAGAGATCAAACTGCCGACATCCACTGGATCACCAGAAAAGCAAGAGAGTTCCAGAAAAACATCTATTTCTGCTTTATTGACTATGCCAAAGCCTTTGACTGTGTGGATCACAATAAACTGTAGAAATTTTTGAAAGAGATGGGAATACCAGACCACCTGATGTGCCTCTTGAGAAACCTGTATGCAGGTCAGGAAGCAACAGTTAGAACTGGACATGGAACAACAGACTGGTTCCAAATAGGAAAAGAAGTACGTCAAGGTTGTATATTGTCACCCTGCTTATTTAACTTACATTCAGAGTACACCATGAGAAACGCTGGGCTGGAGGAAGCACAAGCTGGAATCAAGATTGCCGGGAGAAATATCAATAACCTCAGATATGCAGATGACACCATCCTTATGGCAGAAAGTGAAGAGGAACTAAAGAGCCTCTTGATGAAAGTGAAAGAGGAGAGTGAAAAGTTGGCTTAAAACTCAGCATTCAGAAAACGAAGATCATGGCATCCAGTCCCATCACTTCATGGGAAATAGATGGGGAAACAGTGGAAACAGTGTCAGACTTTATTTTGAGGGGCTCCAAAATCACTGCAGATGGTGATTGCAGCCATGAAATTAAAAGATGCTTACTCCTTGGAAGGAAAGTTATGACCAACCTAGATAGCATATTGAAAAGCAGAGACATTACTTTGCCAACAAATTTCCATCTAGTCAAGGCTAGGGTTTTTCTAGTAGTCATGTATGGATGTGAGTGTTGGACTATAAAGAAAGCTGAGTGTCAAAGAATTGATGCTTTTGAACTGTGGTATTGGAGAAGACTCTTGAGAGTCCCTTGGACTACAAGGAGATCCAACCAGTCCATCCTAAAAGAGATCAGTCCTGGGTGTTCATTGGGAGGGCTGATGTTGAAGCTGAAACTCCAATACTTTGACCACCTGATGCAAAGAGCTGACTCATTTGAAAAGACCCTGATGCTGGGAAAGATTGAGGGCAGTAGGAGAAGGGGACGACAGAGGATCAGATGGTTGGATAGCATCAGCAACTCAATGGACATAAGTTTGTGTGGGCTCCAGGAGTTGGTGTTGTACAGGGAGGCTGGCATGCTGCAGCTCATGGGGTCGCAAAGAGTTGAACACAACTGAGAGACTGAACTGAACTGAATATTCTGTGTGTGTGTGTGTTTGTATAAAAATATATATACCACACAATCTTTATACATTCATCTGTTGCTAAACACTTAAGTGCTTCCATGTCTCGGCTATTGTAAATACTGCTGCTATGAACACTGAGGTGCATGTGTCTTTTCAAATTATAGTTTTCTCCAGATATATGCTCATTAGTGGGATTGCTAGTTCATATGGCAACTCTATTTTGTTTTTTGAGAAACCCCCATACTGTTCTTCATAGTGGCTACACCAGTTTACATTCCCACCAACAGCGTAACTAGGTTCTCTTTTCTTCACACCCTCTCCAGCATTTGTTATTTATAGACTTGA
Source organism: Ovis canadensis (assembly GCF_042477335.2). Taxonomy (NCBI): domain Eukaryota; kingdom Metazoa; phylum Chordata; class Mammalia; order Artiodactyla; family Bovidae; genus Ovis; species Ovis canadensis. Next base: position 57,563,536 of record NC_091251.1, on the reverse strand, counting down.
GATGGCCATTCTGACTGACGTGAGGTGATATCTCATTGCGTTGGGTTGGCCAAAAAATTCATTTGGGTTTTTCTGTAAGATGTTATGGAAAAATTTGCAGGCAGTTTTGATTTGACTATCAACCAATAGTTTTGATTTGCATTTCTCTAATAATTAGCAATGTTGAATATCTTTTCATGTGCCTATTGGGCCATCTGTATGTCTTCTTTGGAGGAATGTCTATTTAGGTCTTCTGCCCATCTTTTTGATTGGGTTGTTTGTTTATTTCATATTGAGCTATATGAGCTGTTTGTAGATTTTGGAAATCAATCCTTCGTCAGTCACATCATTTACAAAAATTTTCTCCCGTCCGCAGTTAGTCTTTTTGTTTTATTTATGGTTTCATTTGCTATGAAAAACCTTGTAAGTTTAATTTGCTCCCATTTGTTTATTTTTGCTTTTATTTCTTTTGCCTTGGGTGATGACCCAAGAAAACATTGCTATGGATTATGTCAGAGAATATTTTACCTATGTTTTCATCTAGAAGTTTTAAGGCGCCGTGTTGTATATTTAAGTCTCTAAGCCACTTTGAGTTTATTTTTGTGGATGGTGTGAGGGAATGTTCTAACTTCACTGATTTACATGCATCAGACCAGCTTTGGGGGAGAGTTTTTTCAAAATGCTGATGCCCCAGTCATACCCCAGGGGTTTGGATTTAATTGGTCTGGCAACTGGGGGACCATTTTGGTAAAAATTCCCCAAGTGAGTCTGCCAGGGAGATCAAGGAGTATTTGTAAGCAGAGTGGCATGAAAGAAACAAACTGAACCACAGCCACTGATAAACCAGTGACGCCGAGGGGTTTATCAGACTGAGGAGAAACAGGGTGATCAGAGCAGGAGAGGAGGTACACCAGAGGCAGCTGCCCCTCCCCACTTTTGGCAGCTGCAGAAGGACTCTGGTTGTTTCTTCTCATCTTCAGCAGAAAAAGAATCAATGGCATGGATGTTTCTGTCTGTTACTGTCTGGACTGATCCCCTTGGCTCACTCAGCAGAGGCCTCACAGAGGTGGGGCCCTTGTCTCCTGTAAACTGCAGCTAGCCTGCATGCTTTGATGAAGGGAAGGCTGCTCCAGCCGCCACCTGCCTCCCCTCCCGAGATGGACCAGCTCTGTCCCCTCCCTTCCCACTATCACTCAGCCTGCAGGTCTGACCAGGACATAGGAGCCAGACTCCAGGGGGTACCTGAGCCTGCTGGCCAGCTGATAAATCTAGTGTTACAAGACCAGCCACTCCCCTCCCTCCTTCCAAACATCAAAGGCGTCACGAGAATTAATTGTGTGGCTCTGGGGCAGAGACCTTTGGAAAGAGGTGGGAGGCTGTGCCTGTCTGGTTGAGTGGACATTGAGTGGACCAAGAAAGCTAGATTGATTGTTGGTGGGAGGCGCCAAGAACCATTCATCCTGAGGGGAAAAGAGGAGTGAAAAGAGAGGAAAGAGAGGCATGTTCCCTGAGAGGTTGGGGGTGTTTTGAGATGGGATGATGAGAGGTCTTGGAGCGTCCACTCTATTCTCATGAGGGGTGTGAGATGTGTGTGCCCACCGTTCTAAACAGTTGGTTATGCTTTTTGGATATACAGTCCCTTTAGATGCTTTTCAGAGCTTCCCTGGTGGCTCAGATGGTAAAGAACCTGCCTGCCCTGCAGGAGACTGGAGTTTGATCCCTGCGTCAGGAAGGTCCCCTGGAGAAGGAAATGGCTACCCCCTCCAGTATTCTTGCCTAGAAAATTCTATGGACAGAGGAGCCTGGCGGGCTACTGTCTGTGGGGTGGCAAAGAGTTGGACACTACTGAGCAACTAACACTTTCACTTAGATGTTTTTCAAGAGAAAACAGAAACAATTTAAATTGCTTTTCCTTTATGTTTGGATGTAGGACCAGGGTTACTTCTGAGCACAACACCTCATGAATGAAAGCCAAAGCTTAAATCAAGAGTCCCGAGTTTATTGTGGGACACCAGTGTCTACCAGGTGCAGACGAGGATTGAATTCACAATGCAGCCAATTCCCAGTAGTACAATGTCTGGCAGAAAATAGGCAGGTCCTCGCTAAATGCTGGATCCCACTACGTCCTCTCACCTCAATCCTTCCCTAAGCTGCTCTCCAAGAACCATGTGTTAGCCTAACTGCATGACAGAGGCTGTCTCTTTAAGGGGTGACTGGAGGTTTTGTGGGCTCCCAGGAAACGGCCTAAGGACGGTTGTGACCTGGTTGTGTCTGTGTGTTGGGGAGGGTGGGGAGGCAAATTGCAGGGTGAGGCTTACAAGCAGTTTACTCTGGGTACCAATACTCCCTGGCAAGGTCAGTCCCGGATGGCTTCTTCTGAGGTGTGGTCACCCAGGTGACCTCTGGAGCAGCCATCCGTCAGTCCACACCCTGGCCTGGCCCCAGTTCACTCTGGCTCTTCTTTCAGGCTGGGCTCTGGCTAGGCCTGCAGGGTTGGGGCTGTGGGAGGAAGTGGTGAGTTGCCATTGGACACTCCACGATCAGGGTCTGTAATTTGGCCTGGAGAGAGTGGCCGTCCAGATGCAGGCAATTTTGACTTTGATGTGAGCAGAATTACAAGGAATCATAAAGAGAGCCCATGATTTGGGCTGAAACCCTGCCAACGCAGTCTGGTCCTGGCTTTGAGTCTTTCTGAAAAGAAATACTTGAGAAGTCAAAATCCTTAATACCAACTGGCAGCAGCCAGTGGGACTGACCCCACTGAGCTCCCCAGGCCCATCCTTCACCCCCACCCCACCCAAGCCCTAGCACCCATATTAGCCACCCTCAGCTCCTCCCCCTGGCTAGGCTCCTCCCCCTGGCTAGGCTCCTCCCCCTCCTAGCTTTGTCACAGGATGCCTGTTCTGCCTGCAATCACTCCTCCCATCAGTCACCATTTACCTGGCCTGGTGCTTCTCCAGGGAAGACCCCCTGACCTCCACCCTCCGGAAGAGTCTGCAGGCCCCACTGTCCTTGCTCACAGCCTTCCACCCCTTCATTACACTCGGCACCTGTTTGGTGACATCGCCATGGTTGATTACTAACCCCCTTCTCCCCTGTTAGACTGAATGTTCCATAAAGACAGAGACCACAGCTGTGTTCAGCCTTGTGTTTGAGAGATGGTCCTGGGCACCTTTGTTAAACAGATGAATAAAAATGAGCTGCTTTGTCAATGGGACATTTTGTGTTACATAAAGGGTGTGCCACACAGTCCACAGACAGGGGAACCCCAAAGCTTGTATAATTTGAGAGCCCCTTTGAAGAAAAATAAAGTTGACAAAAACATAGCATGGGCAGGCTCACAAAAACATGTACAGAGGCCATACCCAGGACTTGTCCGTTAGGAGCCCTACAGCTTCAGTCTCACTAACTTCCTCGTAAATCCACCCCTACTCCTGACCCCCCCCACACCCCACAAGTGGGAATGGCCAGAGTGAGTTCCAGAACACTTTGGGGTGCAAAACGCAGGCCTCCCTCCTCAGTGAACCCTCTCCCCTCCCCTTGCCTCTTTCTCTCCTGAGCCTCAGCCCTGTTGGTTAATTTGGGTCCTGAAAGGTTAGAGATGCTGGGGTGAAGGACAAAGACACCAAGAGGGTCATTTTAGGGGACCCTCCATGCTCCTCACAACCTCATCTACGTGAAGTCACTGCTGTCTTGAATCCTTTTAATAGGAGCAGTGATCTTCTGTCCAGGCCCTTGTGGGTATCTCAGTGTTAATCAAAGACTGAATAACAACCCTGTAGAGTGCTCTCTCCTCTCCTGTGCTTTGCACTCCACATCCTAGCCACCTGGGCCCCTCTGAACCTGCAGCTCTGTTTTCTCTATCTGGGGAGATGGCTGCTCTGTGCATGTCCTCCCCACAATGTGGCCTGGAAGCTCTTCTGACAGTGAGCTGGGACTCACTTCTCTCTGGGAATCGCTGTCCCAAGCTGATGTTACCTAACCAGACTTGGTAAAGTCAATCTGTTGTGGTGAAGTAGAGTGCAGCGTTTATTGCAGGCCCCAAGCAAGGAGTCCAGGGCAGCTAGTCTTAAAAGACCCAGACTCCCTGAAGGCTTTCAGAGAAAGGTTTATAGAGACAGGGGCCAGGGAGGGAGGTTGTGGGGTATGTGATCAGCTAGTGAACATTCTTCCGATTGGTTGGTGTTGAGGTAATCAAGGGTCAACAGCATCAACCTTCTGATTCCAACTAGTCTGGGGTTTCCGTGCTTGTGGTCAGCCTGTAGTTAACTTCTTCCATCTGGCGAGGGTTTCAGTCTGCAAAATAGCTCAGGATATTATCTATAGTCCTTGAGGAAGAACTAAAGATCCTTGACTTTGTTTAATGGCTAAAGTATCATTATTTTGTCTTGCTTGACTGTTTTCCTTGTTTTCCTCATTTTCTCGCTTCTCTGATTAAATTTATTCTTTGACTAAAGTTTTCCTACAGACACAAGGCAAGTGAAGGACATGGCCGGGGGTCTATTCTGGGAAGGCATTATTATAGGGTCCTGCTCACTTACACTGTCTGTTGTCTAGTATCTGAAGACCACTGTTTTCTATAGTTTCATCTGGCTGTTTTCATTTGTTTGTTTAGAGTGAGAGAATAAATTTAGTTCCTATTGCTCTTTTGGCCAGTGATGAAACTCCGCTTCATCCAGCTTCAGGAATCTGTGTGCCGAATACAAGCGTAAAGAACTGGAGTTTATATGTCAGTCATTCTGGGCAGTCAAAACAATGTTCCACAAAAAAAGTGACTAGTTCATCTTGCAACTCAAATAGTGGCACAGCTCTTTGTCCTGGAGACAATGACCAGTGGACTTGGGTACACAGCAGCATACATCCCATTTCATCACTTGGGATATTAAAAATTAAAAAAAAACTGCTCAAGAGCTGAGATGTAATTAATAGTTTTACTGCTTCATCAAAGATGTTTCTAACTGTAACTGGCATTTTCTTCCTTCGTTCCTTTCTCGTTAATCCCAAACTCCCCATTTATCGCCGCTCCTTTCCCTTTGGTGATCAGTAAGACTGATTTCTACGTCTGTATGGCATTTTCTTTCTGCTTTTCCTTTTCTTTCTGGTAAAGATGACGGCTGATTCACGCCCAGGGCCCACCTTCACACCTACCTCTGCCTTTGCACCAGCAGTGCAAGGGTCATGCAGCCATGGGATGGCCATGAGAATTGTCTGGGCCTCTCAAACCCTGTGGAGGAGTCTCCCAAGCACCCCTCCAGAGTGTGCACTTGTGGGCCTGGGACTCCCTGGAGACGCCACCTTGCTATGGATGTGTTACAGCTTTCCTAATCTCTTTCTCATTTTCAAAAATGAGCTTCCCCCCAGGGTGAGCTTGGGGGTATTTCTGTCTTTCCTGCTCTCTTTTCTGCCTCTGGAGCCAGGATTCGGGGCCCCAAGTCAGTTGTCAGCACCCCAGAGCAGAAAGACCCCAGCAACTGCTCACGATCTCAGCTCATTCCAGCTGAGTAGGTTGTTGGGATACCGATGTCACTGACACGTCTTCTTTCCCCTAAGATTTGTTTGTTTATATGCTTTATTTTTGACTGTGGTGGTGGTCATTGCTGCACATGGGCTTTCTCCAGTTGCGGAGAGTGGGGGCTACTCTGCTGCGGTGCTCGTACTTCTCATGGCGGTGGCTCTCTTATTGCACAGCACAGCCTGGAGGACATGCAGACTTCAGTAGTTGGGCTCATGGGCTCAGTAGTTGTGACACATGAGTGTAGTTGCTCCAAAGCATGTGGGATCTTCCTGGGCCAGGGACAGAACCAGTGTCACCTGAATTGGCAGATCCTTTACCACTGAGCCACCAGGGAGATCCCCATCAACCCTTCTTGATTCCTTATTCTGTGCTAAGAAATTGCAAACATTACTTCATACACTCTGGAGTTTTCTTGACTAGTTGCAGACTGAGCCCATCACTCTCTACTGAGGCTGGTTCCATTCCTGGGAAAACAACCCAGAAATCACCCCTTTCTTTTGTGCTGTGCTTGACAGATGTGATAGAGTGGGGGGTTTTTTCGTATTTTTTAAATTACAAATTAATTCATTCTAGAAAGTAGCAAATGCATTTATTTTCTTCTCTGCATTTTAATTTCCTTTCTGAATTTGTTTGATAGCAAGGAAAATAATAAAATAAAAATTTGTTAAGTGTGTTCTCAGAGCTCGTAACTGTATGCCCCACTCTTCTTGAGGAAAGAATAATCATATGCTACCTTTTACATGAATCAGACCTTTGTTGGAATGGACCCATGTATATTAGTTCAGTTCAATTCAGTTGCTCAGTCATGTCCAACTCTTTGTGACCCTGTGAACTGCAGCACACCAGGCCTCCCTGTCCATCACCAACTCCTGGAGCTTACTTGAACTCATGTCCATTGAGTCAGTGATGCCATCCAACATCTCATGCTCTGTTGTCACCTTCTCCTCCTGCCTTCAATCTTTCCCAGGATCAGGGTCTTTTTCAGTGGGTCAGTTCTTCACATCAGGTGGCCAAAGTATTGGAGTTTCAGCTTCAGCATCAGTACTTCCAATGAATATTTAGGACGGATTTCCTTTAGGATGGACTGGTTGGATCTCCTTACAGTCCAAGGGACTCTCAAGAGTCTTCTCCAACACCACAGTTCAAAAGCATCAGTTCTTCAGTGCTCAGCTTTCTTTATAGTCCAACTTTCACATCCATACATGACTACTGGAAAAACCATACCCTTGACTAGATGGACCTTTGTTGGAAAGTAATGTCTCTGCTTTTTAATAAGCTGTCTAGGTTGTTCATAACTTTTCTCCAAGGAGCAAGTGTCTTTTAATTTCATGGCTGCAATCACCATCTGCAGTGATTTTGGAGCCCAAAAAAATAAAGTCTGTCACTGTTTCTACTGTTTCCCCATCTATTTGCCATGAAGTGATGGGACCAGACGCCATGATCTTAATTTTCTGAATGTTGAGTTTTAAGCCAACTTTTTCACTCTCCTCTTTCACTTTCATACAGAGGCTCTTTAGTTCTTTTTCACTTTCTACCAAAAGGGTGGTGTTACCTGCATATCTGAGGTTATTGATATTTCTCCCGGCAATCTTGATTCCAGCTTGGGCTTCATCCAGTCGAGCATTTCTCATGATGTACTCTGAATATAAGTTAAATAAGCAGGGTGATAATATACAGCCTTGACATACTCCTTTCCCAAACATACTCCTTTGTTTGGAACCAGTCTGTTCCATGCCCAGTTCTAACTGTTGCTTCTTGACCTATATAGAGGTTTCTCAGGAGGCAGGTCAGGTGATCTGGTATTCCCATCTCTTTCAGAATTTTCCAGTTTGTTGTGATCCACACAAAGATTTTTGTCATAGTCAATAAAGCAGAAGTAGATGTTTTTCTGGAACTCTCTTGCTTTTTCAATGATCCAGCAGATGTTGGCAATTTGATCTCTGGTTCCTCTGCCTTTTCTAAATCCAGCTTGAACATCTGGAAGTTCACGGTTCACATATTGCTGAAGCCTGGCTTGGAGAATTTTGAGCATTACTTGCTAGCGTGTGAGATGAATGCAATTGTGCAGTAGTTTGAGCATTCTTTGGCATTGCCTTTCTTTGGGATTGGAATGAAAACTGACCTTTTCCAGGCCTGTGGCCACTGCTAAGTTTGCTGACATATTGAGTGCAGCACTTTTCACAGCATCATCTTTCAGGATTTGAAATAGCTCAACTGGAATTCTGTCATCTCCATTAGCTTTGTTTGTAGTGATGCTTTCTAAGGCCAACTTGACTTCACATTCCAGGATGTCTGGCTCTAAGTAAGTGATCACACCATCATGATTATCTGGCATCTTTTTTGTACAGTTCTTCTGTGTATTCTTGCCACCTCTTCTTAATATCGTCTGCTTCTGTTAGGTCCATACCATTTCTGTCCTTTATTGAGCCCATCTTTGCATGAAATGTTCCCTTGGTATCTCTAATTTTCTTGAAGAGATCTCTAGTCTTTCCCATTCTATTGTTTTCCTCTATTTCTTTGCATTGATCACTGAGGAAGGCTTTCTTATCTCTCCTTGCTATTCTTTAAAACTGCATTCAGATGCTTATACCTTTCCTTTTCTCGTTTGCCTTTTGCTTCTCTTTTTTCCATAGTTGTTTGTAAGGCCTCTTCAAATAACCATTTTGCCTTTTTGCATTTCTTTTTCTTGGGGATAGTCTTGATCACTGCCTCCTGTGCAATGTTACATACCTCCATCCATAGTTCTTCAGGCACTCTGTCTATCAGATCTAATCCCTTGAATTGATTTGTCACTTCCGCTGTATAATCGTAAGGAATTTGATTTAGGTCATACCTGAATGGTCTAGTGGTTTTCCCTACCTTAATTGCAAAATTATTTAATATTCACACTGTCCTAAAAAATATTTGTCAACAGTTTACAGATGAGGAAACTAAGGCTCAGATAATGCCTCTGGCCCATGTCATACAGCTTAGTAGAGGCAGAGGCAAGATTTGCACCCAAATCTCTCTGACTTCAAAGCTGGTTCTCAGATGTTCCCTAAGAACCCCACTGTGTACAAGACAACTTGTCAAGTGCTGCGGAGACCAGGAAAGGGACTGGTGTCAGGCCCTGCCCAGAAACAGCTTGCTGTTGTTTAGTTGCCAAGTCATCTCTGACTCCTTGCAACCCTGTGGACTGTAGCATGCCAGGCTTCCTTGTCTTTCACTGTTTCCTGGAATTGGCTCAGACTCATGTCCATTGTGTTGATGATGCCATCCAACCATCTCCAGGGTCAGAAAACAAGATATACAGAAACCCAGAGTTTGGAGAAGCCTTGTCTCTAGGGAGCCTGGAAGGTTTCTTGGAGGAGATAAACTTGACCCTCTGCAGGCCAGTGGGTCCTGCTGGGGTCAGTCTGTGGATTGAGGGCTGGCAGGAATGCCCAGAGCAGGAAACCACGCAGCATCCTGAACCCACGCTGATTTTAGGCTGGCCAGAACTGGACGGGAGCCAGTAGTGAGCTCATTTCCCCAGGTCAACTCGGAGCTGTGGGGAGAGGACATGGCCAGGGCTTGGGATTTAGGCTCAGCTCCCTCGTCTGGTTTTGCAATAGCTGATTAATTCACCTGCTTCTCCAGCCCTCCCCAGAGGCTTCCTCCAGCTCTCCCATCACCCTAATCTCCTGCTGAAGAACACACCCTTCCAGCATGGCTGCTGAGAACCTGGGTTGAGGACATGTGGCCCTGGCCCTGTGATCCGTTCCCGAGCCTGGGGACTGAGAAGTAAAGTAAAAAGGAACTCCACCAACATCCCCTGCAGGACAAGTCGGAAGTTTTTTATCTCCCAAGTCCTTGGGAAGCGCCTCACTAGTGGCCACCATCCCTTTATTATTATTGTCATTACTGTTGTCTGTCTTTAACAGTCTTCCAACCTTTCTTGAATGGCCTTCTTCCCCTTTCCTTGACTCCATTCCTATCCATATTTCTCTGTAGCATCTATCTCTCCCTCCTGGCTTCCCCACTATCCCAGACTTTTAAAATATACCTTTCCTTGTCTCATTCCACCAGTGCCTGGGAAATCCCTGGGAGTCAAAAGGGATCTTCTCTAACAGGCGGTTGGTCTTGGTGTGTGTGTTAATCCACTAAATGAGCCCATGCTGACATGTGAGTGAGGTGGGTGGTTCCATGCATGGCCTCTCACACACAATATAGGAAGACACAGACCTTACTCCAATCCATGTTTACTGAGCAACTATTTAGTACAAGGCACCATGATGAACTTTGTCAATATCTCCCAAAGCCAAGAGGGTTATTTCAGAAAGTACTGGAAACGGCATTTCCTGAACTTAGTTCTCGTGTCTTTCTGTCTGTCTGTCCTTGCTGTGTGTGAAACAAGACAGGCATTGCTGAGCTGTGGCCTTGGGACTCTCCCTTCCAACATCAGTCACAGTGCGGAGGAGGAGGGTAAAGGATGTCCCCCACCCAAGCTAGAGCTGCTGGGGATTATAGAAAGCTCTACCAGAGGCCCAGCCAACAGGGATCCAAATGAGAGTCTGAACTGTGCTTTAGATAATAGACAACTGAAAGTAGGGTCATGAGCCCACTCTCTTCTCAATCCCATGGGTCTCCCTGGAAGGCCATATGTTTCAGAGCAGTCTGGGGTCTGGAGAGAGAGAGGTCTGAGTCATCATGCCGGTGTAGTGAGAGATCCTTCTTATCCACGAGTGTGACTTAGCCCTGCACCATGGTGAACTTCCCTTTTTGTTTCCATGAACTCTGCGGCAGGGCTGGGTTTCCTGTCCTGGAGAGGGACCATCCACCAGCTTGCTCTGCTCCCTCTGGTCTCTCTCCTTCGAAATTCCTGGGAAAAGGCCTAGAGCAGAAGTGAAATTGATGCAGAGAGGCACCACAATGTGGTTGGAGCCCAGAAACTCACTGTTGTGGGCACAAGGCTCCTCGGGAGCTTAGCAGTCAGCACTCCTGCTTGTGTTCCAGAAGCTCTGGGATGGAGTCCCCTCCTAACATCAGCCAGAAGGGCCCTGAGGCAAGCCTTCTGCTAACTTGCAGAATCAAGAGGTTTCTTTTCTCCCTGCAACTCTTTTCCTTTTTTCAAAGGAAACCTTAACCACAGTGGAAAAGATTTCTAATTTTTTCCTAATTAGGTAAATAACATATATTCTATATTATAATTTTTTAATTGAAGACCACAAAAAAGTCAAAGAAAATAAAAACCACCTGAGTTCTCGCCACACTGAGCTGTCACCACTGACAATTTAGTAGCCATCATTTCATTCATCGTCATATACAGACACACACATACCTTAACATGAAAGGGATGTCACACGTGATGCTTAATCACAGACATTTTGACGATGTGTTTTTGCTTAGGTTTAGTTTAGTTTGGTCTGTTCTGGACTTGACTGACTTGGTTGGGTTTAGTTGAGTTTAGTCCAGTCTGTGTAGTTTGGTATGGTGTGGCTTGCTTTGGTTTCACTGGTTTGATTTGGTTTAGTTGGATTTTGTTTGGTCTGGTTTGGTGTGTTCTGTTTGATCGATTTTAGTTGGATTTAATTTGATTTGGTCTGATCTGGTCTGTCTTGATTTGGCCTGGTTTGGTCTACTCTCTTCTGATCACATCTGATCTGGTCTCATCTGGTTCGATTTGGTTTGGTCTGGTTGAGCTTACCTCTCCAGCTTTTCCTCCTTGACATGTATCCTCAAGTGTCTTTCTTCATGTTCATTCAAACATGAGGGGGTTGGAAACATAGTTTATTTCACAGAAACTGAGACTTTGCTGTATACATGTCTCCACACCTTGCCTCTCTTTTCCCTGATGTATCCTGGAAATCCCTCTGAGTCAGTAAGTATCGATCCAGCGCATTCCCTTTAATGACTGCCCAGTATTCCATGGTATGTGTGGACCCTGGGCACTCAGGTTTTGTCCACCAAGAGACTGTAGCCCGATCTCCCGTGTTTGGCCACTACACATGTGTTTCTCTCGATGCCATCGTGTTACACCCACCTTCAAGGACTATTCACGTAACTGTGCCACCCTGCAATGTTGGCTGCCATTATTATTATCCTGTGACTAGTCTTCCATTCTGATACTTTTGTTCCTGTGGAAAGCACACCCAGCAGTGAGATTGCTGGATAAGAAGATCTGTGTATTTTTACTCGTAATCAGTTCAGTTCAGTCCAGTCACTCAGTCGTGTCCGACTCTTTGCGACCCCATGAATCGCAGCACGCCAGGCCTCCCTGTTCATCACCAACTCCCAGAGTTCACTCAGACTCACGTCCATCGAGTCAGTGATGCCATCCAGCCATCTTATCCTCTGTCGTCCCCTTTTCCTGCTGCCCCCAATCCCTCCCAGCATCAGAGTCTTTTCCAGTGAGTCAACTCTTCGCATGAGGTGGCCAAAGTACTGGAGTTCCAGCTTTAGCATCATTCCTTCCAAAGAAATCCCAGGGCTGATCTCCTTCAGAATGGACTGGTTGGATCTCCTTGCAGTCCAAGGGACTCTCAGGAGTCTTCTCCAACACCACAGTTCACAAGCATCAATTCTTCAGTGCTCAGCCTTCTTCACAGTCCAACTCTCACGTCCATATGTGACCACAGGGAAAAACAGCCTTGACTAGACGGACCTTAGTCGGCAAAGTAATGTCTCTGCTTTTGACTATGCTATCTAGGTTGGTCATAACTTTTTTTCCAAGGAGTAAGCGTCTTTTAATTTCATGGCTGCAGTCACCATCTGTAGTGATTTTGGAGCCCAAAAAAATAAAGTCTGACACTGTTTCCCCTGTTTCCCCATCTATTTGCCATGAAGTGATGGGACCAGATGCCATGATCTCCATTTTCTGAATGTTGGAGCTTTAAGCCAACTTTTTCACTCTCCTCTTTCACTTTCATCAAGAGGCTTTTTAGTTCCTCTTCACTTTCTGCCATAAGGGTGGTGTCATCTGCATATCTGAGGTTATTGATATTTCTCCCAGCAATCTTGATTCCAGCTTGTGTTTCTTCCAGTCCAGCGTTTCTCATGATGTACTCTGCGTATAAGTCAAATAAGCAGGGTGACAATATACAGCCTTGACGTCCTGCCATATTGCTTCTCTCTCCTCCAAAAAAAGTTGATGACTTACATTTCCATTGACATTGGCAGTATATGAGCAGAAATTCCCACTATCTCCCAGTTCTAGTCATCAGCAATATCTGATTGTTACTTTTTTCTGGTGGGGGGATTGCTGTGTGGGGTCTTCACTGTGGTGCACAGACTCTAGAGAGCATGAGCTCAGGAGTCCCCTGGTATGTGGGATCTTAGTTCCCCAACCAGGGATCAAACCCATGTCCCCTGCATTGGAATGGGGATTCTTAACCACTGGACCACCAGGGTAGTCCCTTTATTTTGCAGGGTAGTTACTTTATTTTGCATTTTCTACATTGGTAATGAGTCAGTGAGGCTGAGCATCTTTTCATTTGTTTATCAATCAATTTGGATTTGCCCTGTAATTTTTCTATTGAGCTACTCATCCTTTTTGTTTAATAAGAATTTTCTGTTATAAATTTTCATCCTTTATCTGTCATATAAGCTGTGCATCTGTTCCCTCACCCCAACTTTAACATTTTCTTTTTCATCTTGTGTATGGTATCATACATTTATTTCAAATTTAATATTGTGATTTCATGTAGTAATTCATCTATTTTTTCATTTATAGCTTTCAGGTTTATTGCCTTAGATTAAAAGGTATTGCTATTCCATAGACTATACATATATTTTCCTAGATTTCAATATTTTTGTTTTATTTTTACATTTAAGCTTTTAATTGATCTAGAATTTATTTGTAAATACAGTGTAAGAGAAGACTAGAATCCAACTTTATTTTCTTTCATATGGATGGCCAATGATGCTATCATCATTTATTAAAGAAATATTCAGGGACTTCCTTGGTGGTCCAGTGGTTAAGAATCCGCCTGCCAATGTAGGGGACACAGGTTCAATCCCTGGTCCAGGAAGATGCCACAAGCCATGGAGCAACTAAGCTTGTGCGCCACAACTACTGAGCCCGTGCTCTAGCGCCTGCATCACAACTGCTGAAGCCCACGTGCCTAGCACCTGTGCTCTGCGAAAACAGAAGTCACCACAAGGAGAAATCCACGTACCACAACAAAGAATAGCCCCCGCTGGCTGCAGTCAACTAGAGAAAGCTGAGGCAGCAACGAAAACCCAGTGCAGCCATAAAAAAAAAAAAACAAATAATTTTATATAAAGTATATAAATTATATAATTTGTATAATAAATAATAATTTATAAAATTTATAAAAATTTTATTATAATTTATTCTAATAATTTTATTATAAAATTTATATTCATTATTATTACTTTAAATAATTTATAATTTTAATAATAATTAAATTTATTATAATAAATTTATTTATAAATTTATAAAATTTACGATTAATAATTTATAAATATAGATTATAGTTATATAATTTCTATAAATTTATACAATTTATAATAAATAAATAATTTTCTCAAAAAACAAAAAAGAAATATTCACTTGCAACTGAAATAAAATCTCACCCTTGTCACATATTGGGTTGGCCAAAAGTTCATTTGGGTTTGCTCATAATATCCTGCAGAAAATCCGAACAAACTTTTTGGCCAACCCAATATTGCAGTCACATGCCTTGCGACCATTCTGGTGCTTTCTCTTCTGTTTCAGTGTTCTGTCCCTCTGTTTTTGTGCCAGGACTATTCTGACTCTGATTGCAGAGGCTTTGTGGTATGTTTTAATATCTTGTAAAGCCCTCTAGCCTTATTTTCCAGAAGACATGCAAGCCATTGAGATGCCGATTAAAACTGTACTGCCTTCTAATTATATTTTCTATCCAAGAATGTGGATGTGCTTCCATCTGTTCAGCTCTTTAAGACTTTAAATTTTCTCCCTATAATTCCTGTACCTGTTTTCTCAAATTGATTCCTAAGTTTATTATAACCGTGATGCTGTTATGAATGAGTTATTTTTTATTTCTTCCTATGGCTAGTCTACTATTAGTTTAGAAATAAAAACTCTATACTTTAACATATTTATCCCAGTACCAAGTGTCAAATTTCCTTATTAGTTCTGAGCAGGGGAGGAGTTAGTTTGGGGTTTGTTGTTTGTTTGTTTGTTTGTCTTTACCAACTCTAGAATACTGAGGTTTTCTAGATGTAACTATACCATCAACAAAATGGGCAATTTTATCTCTTTTTTCCCCAAAAATTTTCTACAAATTATTTCACTTTCCTGTTTTTCTGTACACATTAAAACTTCCAGAACAATATTTAACAATAATGGGGACAGTGTTCCTGATTTAAATGGAAATGTCTTAACAAATCACTATTTGTAGCATTTGTTGTCTTTTGATATTTAATTATATTAACTATAGTTAATGTATTAGTAGTTCCTTCTATTTTTCTTAGGATTTCTGTTGGGAAAGGCTGCTGAATTTTACTGAATGCCTTGTCAGCCTCCATTGATCTGATCACATTTTCTTCCTTTAATTTGTTGATGAATATAGAAGTCTAAATAAAACATTAGTATTAAATCAAAAGAATAATACATTTTGACCCAAGGATTTATCCCCAGTATGTAAGGGTATATTGGCATCTCTTTTCACAAATTAGATTACTTAGATTTTGGTTTTGTACTTTTTCAGGTTTCACATAGAAGCTGACAGTGTCGACCTATGCAAGTTTTTCATCTCATTGCATCTATTTATACGCTACCATTTCTTCTGGGTTTTCAAGTCTGTTGCTGTAGTCACACCTGCGTCTGCCTGCAGTTGTTCTGATCCCTTCTGCAGGCATACTCACACTTCCCTTCCTCTGGGCTGGTCGTCTGTAATTCTGCTTTCATTTTCTTTACCCCTTCGTCATATTTTTTTTTCTTCTGTTTTCATTGGGCTTTTTGAAAATAGAAGTAAAGTTTACCACTAGAATCTGGCCATTTAAAATCTTGCACATGTGTTTTTACTAACTGAAGCCATGTGGCCGCTGTCCCATCTTGACCCACCTTGATTGACACAATTCCTTGGGGGTCCTGACTCTTTCACCTGAAGAGGTGACACCCACACTGTGACAGAAGAGGCCTTATGAAACTGTGAGCCCTTTCGAGATGAGAACTCTGGCTCCCGACTCCTGGCAGAGGCCTGGGCACTGCTGGCTCTTCAGGAATGCTGAGAAGAAGGATGCAGGGAAAGTTGAATGAGTCCCTAGAGTGGTTCTAAAGAATGGGAAAAGAGATGTCTCAATCACACTTTTGCTTTTTCCTTATGACAAAGGCAATATATACTCACTGAAAAGAATTAAAAATATGGAAATCAAAAGGAACATTTAACTCATCCAACAGGGACTTCCCTGGCAGTCCAGTAGTTAAGACTCCACACTTCCAACGCAGGGGATGTGGGTTCGATCCCTGGTCGGGGAATTAAGATCCCACATGCCTCATGGCATCACCAAAAAAAAAATTAAAAACAAACCAAAAAACCACCCAATATCCCCTGACCCAGAGATTAAATGTTACTAATACTACTACTGAGAGGGGGCTCTTGGCAGCACAGGCTCAGCATCAGAAGAGAAGCTCCATTATCCATTCTGGTGCGATCTCAGGCAAGCAAGTCCACCTCTTGATCCTCGCTTTCCTCATCTAAAACAGAGAGAACACTTCACCACATAGGTTTGTTATAGGATCAACTGAAATAATATTTATAAAGCACTTGACACATAGTAAGAACTCAAGGGACAGATATTATTTATAACATTCTTTATATGTCCGTTCAGTCTTTTCCTCTATGCAAATCTATGACATTATATAGACACATACACATATGTAGTAAAAATGGAAGCTGGGCCCCAGGATGTTTCTAGAATAAGCAGTGAATGCTCTTGTTTCTCCCCAGCACATGGAAGCAGAGCTGGCTCTCTTTTCTGCCCCCTCACTCCGTGCACAGCACGCATGCTTCTCCTTGGCAGTCAGACTGGAGCCTGCCTCCCACTTCAAGGTGTGAGCTCCTCCTAAACTCACCTGGGGTCTATTAGTGGACAGGATCAAAGGAAACCCAGTCTATGTTTTTTCATTCAATGTGCCCCATGTGTTCTACATCTTACTCTAGAGCAGTGATACTTGTCAGAATGAAGCAGCATTCACCATTTGCGAATCACAGGATATAAATAATTTAAATGCACTCCAAAGATATTGTTTTAAACTAGGCTGCCCAGACAGGCTGGACAAAGGGAAGTTGAGCAAGTTATCGCGTCCTATTTAATCCTGCAACAATCTGGGAAGGATTTCAGAGTGCCTCTCTAACCTAATATTTATAAAATTCTCTTTCCTAAATGTATACAGTTATTTCAACATTTGGTATATTTCTGTGTGTACAATAACACTTCAGCTCTGCATTCAGTTTTCGTTACCTAGAGTTAGACATGGAGTGGATACTTTCAGTGCTCACTGAATGAATGAATGAATGGGTTAAGTGAACTCCTGCCCAAGCTGGGAAATAAAAGAGAACTAAATCCAGAACTAAAATCCAGATCTCATGACCTCTGATCCCAAATCTTATACCTTTCTATCTTTTCATCAGGATAATTTATATCTTACAGCAAACCCAAACAGCCATTTTCAGTCCTATTCATCCTCCATTCATTCATTTAGCAAATAGTCACTGGGCACCTACTGTGTGCCAGGTTCTTCCTCTAATAATTACACACATGGAAGTATGAGTGGTGACCTTGGCCATTGCTGTTATTGAAGAGTCTAAGTGGTCCAACCCATGCTATCCAGAGGAGGACCTAGTCCCCTTTGCACCCTGCTCTAGCCCAGCCTGAAGGAGAGTCAGGATTGGGAGGTGGGGATAGGAGGGAGAAATAGTGTTCCAAGGGTGCCCTGATCCCTTCTCTGGGTGCAGCATCTCAGGTTCCCAAGTCCTTCCAGCCACACTCTGCTCCCCCTGGTCCCAGCTATTGCACTTCACCCATGATGCCATGCCTCAGGCTGTAGACCTCTTCTTCCCCCTTTCAGGATCTAAGTCCACCTGCACCCTGGTCACTGGTCACTGGTCACCCACGGCATGTGAGGCCTCTCTCCTCACATGCTTCAACTTTTTACACTTTCTACCTCATGTTCTGAATTATTCAGTGTGCATCTTATCTCCGCTACTAGATTATCAGTTCCTTGGGCTCAGGATCCATGTCAAATTTATCTTCACATCTTCAGCTGTACCTGGCATGATGCCTTACGGTGAATATTGCTTTGTTGAATAAATAAGTGGATGAATGTGTAATGGAAGGAGAAAATGTCATATGATGAGAGAGAGGTTAGAGAAAACAGGATTACTTGCTTAGTGTAAGTAATGAACTAGAATTTGGGGGGACAGAGGAGAGAAAAGAGGAAGGGAGGAAAGTCTATGTACATGGCAGAAACCCAAGTAAACAGAAATGGCCACAGGACTTTTCAAGAGCAGAAGAACTTGATATTTGAATCTGGGGTTTATAGGATATGATGGAGCCATCTCTCACCATATCCTCAATCTTCAGTGGCATGTGCTGCACTGATAGAATCCTTGAATGAGTCTATGGGAAATCAAAGAAGTGGAGCAGTGTTGCACATCTGGAATGAAGGCAGAGGGTGTGTGTGTGTGTGATAAGTCGCTTCAGTCGTGTCTGACTCTTTGCGACTCCATGGACTGTAGCCTGCCAGGCTCCTCTGTTCATGGGATTCTCCAGGCAAGAATACTGGAGTGAGTTGCCATTAACTTCAGAGGATCTTCCTGACCCAGGGATCGAACTCGCGTCTCTTGTGTCTCCTGCATTGGCAGGCAGGTTCTTAACCACTAGTGTGACCTGAGAAGGCAGAGAGGATAGATGTGAGAAATCCACAGAACTAATTCAGTAGAAGCTGACACTCAGAGCCCAAGGTAATGGTGAAAAGCCCAACCTCCTTCCCCACCAGAGTTCACAGAAAATTTAGAAGGGAGAGGGAGGGTCCCATCACACATGGATTGAGGTTAAGGTTATTTCATTTGAATCTTAAAAGGCCAGGATACTTGATACCTGGCATATGAATGAATGAATGAAAAATTAATTATGGCTAAAATGTTAATGGGCTATATATAGAGGCTTAGTGCATGTTCCTTTCCTCCCAACCCCCCCCCCCAAAATCATTTCCAATGGCCATCATTGTCTTGTGGAGTGGCTTTCAGGGTCTATGTGAGAGATGCTTTTGAGCTGAGACAATTATTTGGGAGTTCTTTAAGTTTATGAACACTGATTCCAAGGACCCTTTTAACTCTGTCTTGTCAGATAAGTCGCTGTCCCAGTGAAATCAAAGGTGAGTGGCTAGAAGTATCTGACCATTGTTATATGCTGCCAGCTGACCTGGTAGGCACAGAAGGAAGCTAGGCATTAAAATGTTGTTGCTCAGTCACTCAGTTGTGTCCAACTCCTTGCCATCCCATGGACTGCGGCACACCAGGCTTCCCTATCCTTCACCAACTCCCAGAGTTTGCTCAGACTCATGTCCATTGAGTCAGTGATGCCATCCATCTATCTCATCCTCTGTCATCCCCTTCTCCTCCTGCCTTGAATCTTTCCCAGCATCAGGGTCTTTTCCAATAAGTTGGCTCTTTGCAACAGATGGCCAAAATATTGTAGCTTCAGCATCAGTCCTTCTAATGAATATTCAAGGTTGATTTCCTTTAGGATTGACTGGCTGGATCTCCTTACAGTCCAGGGGACTCTCAAGAGTCTTCTCCAACACCACAGTTCAAAAGCATCAATTCTTCAGCGCTCAGCCTTTTTTATTGTCCAGCTTTCACATCCATACATGACTTCTAGAAAAATCATAGCTTTGACTCTACAGACCTTTGTTGGCAAAGTAATGTATCTGTTTCTTAATACGTTGTCTAGGTTTGTCATTGATTTTCTTCCAAGGAACAAGTGTCTTTTAATTTCATGGCTGTAGTCACCATCTGCAATGATTTTGGAGCCCAAGAAAATACAGTCTGTTACTGTTTCCATTGTTTCCCCATCTATTTGCCATGAAGTGATGGGACCAGATGTCATGATATTCATTTTTTTGAATGTTGAGTTTTAAGCCAGCTTTTTCACTCTCCTCTTTCACCTCCATCAAGAGGCTCTTTAGTTCTTCTCCACTTTCTGCCATTAGAGTGGTGTTATCTGCAAATCTGAGGTTACTGACATTTCTCCTGACCATCTTGATTCTAGCTTGTGCTTCATCCAGCCTGGCATTTTGCATGATGTACTCTGCATATAAGTTAAATAGCAGGGTGACAATATACAGCCTTGATGTACTCCTTTCCAAGTTTGGAACTAGTCTGTTGTTCCATGTCTGGTTCTAATTGTTGCTCCTTGACCTACATACAGGTTTCACCAGAGGCAGGTAAGGTGGTCTGGTATTCCCATCTCTTTAAGAATTTTCCACAGTTCATTGTGATCCGCAGTCAAATGTTTTAGTGTAGTTAATGAGACAGTAGATGTTTTTCTGAAATTCTCTCTTTTTCTATGATCCAACGGATATTGCCAGTTTGATCTCTGGTTCCTCTGCCTTTTCTAAATCTAATTTGTACATCTGGAAATCCTTGGTTCACATACTGTTGAAGCCTGGCTTGAAGGATTTTGAGTATAACCTCTTACTAGTTTGCCAAATGAGTGCAATTATCCAGTAGTTTGAACATTCTTTGACATTGCCCTTCTTTGGGATTGGAATGAAAACTAACATTTTCCAGTCCTGTGGCCACTGCTGAGTTTTCCAAATTTGCTGGAATATTGAATGCAGCACTTTAACAGCATCATCTTTTAGGATTTGAAATAGCTCAGCTGGAATTCCATCACCTCCACTAGCATTCAAATGACCTTGTTTCAAATTCCAGTTCATGAGTTAATGTGAATCCAAGCAAACCACATAATATCTTTGAGTTTCTGTTTTCAGACCTGTCAAACGGTGGAAATGTCACTGTCTCTGCCAAAAACACAGTGTTGTTGAGGTATAAACTAGGAAGATCTCTGGGAAGCCCAAAGGGCTGTTTCTGCTATGGGCACAAATCATATTTTACTTCATGTTAAACATAGTCCTTTAGTTTCCTTGGGCAGTCTTGATTCAGTTCTACCCTCACTTCCAGACAGAGTAGGGAAATGTGTGGAGGTTGTAGAAATGGATATCCAGGCAACTGGCTTCTAGAAGTGATGACAGAGAACAAAGAAGGTCACAAGGTGGAAATCTGAAAAAACAACAACTCTGAGAACAGAACACACTGAGCTATTTATAGGGCTATAAAGCTTCATCACCTCATAAAACTGAATAATCCCCTCAAAGTATCTATGGGGAGGTGGAAAACAACAGAGTAATTCTGGCCAAGTAGTGATGGCTCAAGTCAATGACTAGGCCCCTCCTTGGTGCTCAAGCACACACCAGACAATGGCTTGTGTTCAGAGGGCTGGCCTCACAGCAAGAAAAATAGGCTGGACTGTGTTGCTCCATGTTTGCTAAGGAAGGTGCCATTGAAGCATACTTTAGAAAGAGGTTCATTAAAATGGGACCAAGGGGGAGTGGGAAAGTCACGTAGACATGGATTCAAACTGAGCTCCAGAACTTCCCTGTGGTTAAGAATCCTCCTGCCAATGCAGAGGACACGGGTTCGATCCCTGGTACAGGAAGATTCCACATGCCATAGGACAACTAAGCCCATGTACCTCCATTACTGAGCCCATTTGCTGCAATTACTGAAGCCCATACATCCTGGAGCCCATGCTCTGCAGTAAGAAAAGCCACCACAATGAGAAGTCTGAGCCCTCAACTTGCCACAACTAGAGAAAGCCCATGCACAGCAGCAAAGACCCAGTGTGGCCATAAAATAAATGAATAAATAATAACTTTTTAATGTAACTATATAAAGAGCAACAAAATCCCCAGCTCCGTCCTAACCAGGCTACCGATGTGTACAAGTAACACCTCTGAGCCTCAGTTTGATTATAGGCACAATGGGAATACTAAGAGCCTTCTCACAGAATTATTGAGGGCCTTAAATGACATAACAAACTGCAGCCAGCATACAAGTTACCCTTAAAAGGGTAGGTTTCAGTGATCAAGGAGATTTATGGATCCGAAGCTTGGACCCCTGCCAAAAGACTGCGTAAATTACGCATTGCATCATTATTGTCAGTAGCATTGCTGCTCCTGCTCCCACTACTGCTAGTACTAAGCTCATTGTTACTCCATTCCCATGAAGAGACTAAGGAGCTGCTATCGATCATGTGACATCCGCTGGATCATTGAAAAAGCAAGAGAGTTCCAGAAAAACATAGATTTCTGCTGTATTGACTATGCCAAAGCCTTTGACTGTGTGGATCACAATAAACTGTGGAAATTCTTAAAGAGATGGGAATAGTAGACCACCTGACCTGCCTCTTGAGAAACCTAATGCAGGTCAGGAAGCAACAGTTAGAACTGGACATGGAACAACAGACTGGTTCCAAATAGGAAAAGGAGTATGTCAAGGCTGTATATCGTCAACCTGCTTATTTAACTTATATGCAGAGTATATCATGAGAAACACTGGGCTGGAGGAAGCACAAGCTGGAATCAAGATTGCCGGGAGAAACATCAATAACCTCAGATATGCAGAAGACACCACCCTTATGGTAGAAAGTGAAGAGGAACTAAAGAGCCTCTTGATGAAAGTGAAAGTGGAGAGTGAAAAAGTTGGCTTAAAGCTCAACATTCGGAAAACGAAGATCATGGCATCCAGTCCCATCACTTCATGGGAAATAGATGGGGAGACAGTGGAAACAGTGTCAGACTTTATTTCTAGGGGCTCCAAAATCACTGCAGATAGTGATTGCAGCCAGGAAATTAAAAGACGCTTACTCCTTGGAAGGAAAGTTATGACCAACCTAGATAGCATATTGAAAAGCAGAGATATTACTTTGTCAACAAAGGTCCGTCTAGTCAAGGCTATGGTTTTTCCAGTGGTCATGTATGGATGTGAGAGTTGGACTGTGAAGAAAGCTGAGTGCCAAAGAATTGATGCTTTTGAACTGTGGTGTTGGAGAAGGCTCTTGAGAGTCCCTTGGACTGCAAGGAGATCCAACCAGTCCATCCTAAAGGAGATCAGTCCTGGGTGTTCGTTGGAAGGGCTAATGTTGAAGCTGAAACTCCAGTACTTTGGCCACCTCATGCGAAGAGTTGACTCATTAGAAAAGTCCCTGATGCTGGGAGGGATTGGGGGCAGGAGGGGAAGGGGACAACAGAGGATGAGATGGCTGGATGGCATCATCGACTTGATGGACATGAGTTTGGGTAGGCTCCTGGAGTTGGTGATGGACAGGGAGGCCTGGCGTGCTAGAGCTCATGGGGTCACAAAGAGTCGGACACAACTGAGCAACTGAACTGAACTGATTGATCATATGGACAGAAAAGCATTTATCTTCAAGGCTGAAATGAGCCCTCAGTTCACAGACCACTTCCTCAATGAAAGACCGCTTTCCCACCACTGGCCTCTCTCAAGCAGATGGACCCGCCCTGCTCTGTGCTCCCCAGGCACTGTCCATATGTCTATTAGGCAGGCTTTCCTATCTTCTTGGATATGGTTTCTAATAATAGGTAAGAGCAATCCATTGCATTTGGGTTGCCTGGGTTCAAACCTCTGTGTATATTTGGCCAAGATGTTTTACTTCTCTGCTGCTGCTGCTGCTGCGTCGCTTCAGTCGTGTCCGACTCTGTGCGACCCCATAGATGGCAGCCCACCAGGCTCCCCCGTCCCTGGGATTCTCCAGGCAAGAACATTGGAGTGGGTTGCCATTTCCTTCTCTATGCCTCATTTTCCAAATCTGTAAATATGTGTGTCTGTGTGTGTGCATGAGCGCACACATGTGCGCACCAAGTGTTGTCCGACTCTTTACAACTCCATGGACTGTAGGCCACCAGGCTCCTCTGTCCATGGGATTTTCCAGGCAAGAACACTAGAGTGGGTTGCCATTCCCTTCACCAGGGGCTCTTCCCAACCCAGGGAGTGAACCCATGTCTCTTGTGTCTTCTGAATTGACAGGTGGATTCCTTATCACTAACTCCACCTGGGAAATCTATAGAGCATTGTAAATTACCTACCTCATAGAGGTAGTATGAGGATGAGATGAGTTCTTACACGTAAGTTTCTTGGAACAGTGCTTGGGGACAGAGTAAGTGTCACCAAATGTTAGCAGTTATGATTTGTATACAATATGTATATATTTGAATGTGTGAAATAAATAAACAGTACCTCGTACAATGGATACTGGGTGTTACAGGGTTGAAAGTAGACGGGCTGGGAGAAGCTCTATTTCAGTGAATTGCTGGGCAGTTTTGCTAGAAGGTCTGTGACCTTTCTTTCCTAGTCAATAGGTTTTTGGAGGTGGGGAGAGGGTTGTGAAGCAGAAGACACTGAAGTCCTTTCTTGATTTTACGAGACTCCCTGTCTTGTGACAGCACAGGATTGGAATTCAGAGGCTCTGAGACCCTCGCCTGAGGCATTTAGGAGAGGAATTCCATCTGCTGTCCTATCCTGTGTAAATAAGCAACGTGGCAGGGACTAGTCCCTTTTCTCTATAGGAAGCCACTTGTTCCTCTATTTTGTTTTTGCCCTCTTAAGCCTTTATAGGATAATAAATCACTAAAACGGTACATGACTTCAAAAAGCTAAAGTTGCATTTTTTTTCCCCATTCAGCTCAGATTTTCGGGCTTCCCTGGTGGCTCAGATGGTTAAGAACCTGCCTGCTAATGCAGGAGACATGAGACACAGTTTCCATACCTGGGTCAAGAAGATCTCCTGAAGGAGGACATGGCAACCCACTTTGCTGTTCTTGCCTGGAGATTCCCATGGGCAGAGGAGCCTGGTGGGTTATAGTCCATGGGGTCGCAAAGAGCTGGACATGGCTGAGCAACTGAGCGCACATGCAGCAGATCCTCACATCCATAGGAACTTGCCACTCCCCAGAGACTTGGAAAGGTCCCCAGGAATCCTCCCCCATCAAAGCTGGAAGCCTCAGAGCTCCAGCCCCCTATGTAATTCCCATCCCCCTCTACTTAGGCACATCTTCCCTGGTGGCTCAGAGGTTAAAGCATCTGCCTCCAATGTGGGAGACCCGTGTTCGATCCCTGGGTCAGGAAGATCCCCTGGAGAAGGAAATGGTAACCCACTCCAGTATTCTTGCCTGGAGAATCCCATGGATGGAGAAGCCTGGTAGGTCACAAAGAGTCGGACACGACTGAGCAACTTCATTTAAAAGGGGCTGGGGGAGGCTCTAAATGGCCTTCTAAGAGTGGAAGAAACAGTTAGGAGTTAGAGATTTAGAGTGAGAAAATTCTGGCAGTAAGAAATACTTATAATATCATATATGAAACAAATCGCCAGTCCAGGTTCGATGCAGGATATAGGATGCTTGGGGCTGGTGCACTGGGATGACCCAGAGGGATGGTACGAGGAGAGAGGTGGGAGGGAGGTTCAGGATGGGGAACACGTGTACACCCATGGTGGATTCATGTTGATGTATGGCAAAACCAATACAACATTGTAAAGTAATTAGCCTCTGATTAAAATACATAAATTTATATTTTAAAAAAAAGAAATTGCTTAAATTCTCTGAGCACTCATGCCTACATCTGTGAAAGGGGGAACCAGCTCTTCTTGCCTTCTTGCCGCTTCCTAGGACTGTTGTGTGGATTAAGTGGTAGTTGGTCATAAAGCGTTTAGCACATGGAAGAGAGAACCAGTATGTGGAGCTGTCTTTGGCTACATAGGCATATATGGTCCCTGGAAAGACCCTTATCCTCAATTAGGAGTCCTTTCATGCTGATCCCAGCCCATGAATGCATCCTGGAATTTGTGTATTCAAGTTCTCCGCCTCAGTTTCTTCTTTGCTAGCATGAAGAAAAAATAATTTTCCAGCTTACTTCCCAAATTTGCAAGAAGGTAAAAAATAAAGCTTACGCACTCTGAAAGTTCTCCAAAAACGTGAAAACTATTTAGCTTCTTTTTCCTGAAGTATCACAACCAGGGACCTCCATGGTGATCCAGTGGTTGAGAACCTGCCTTTGCATGCAGGGGACATGGGTTTGATCCCTGGTCGGGAAACTCAGCTTCCCACATGCAGAGAAGTAACTAAGCTCAGGTGTTGTAACTACTGAGTCTGTGTACTCTAGAGCCCTCGAGCCGCAACTAGAGAAAGTCTACACACCACAACGACAACCCAACACAGCCAAAATAAAATAGATAAAGCATCAAGACCAGAATTTATTTGAATTAAGCCTGATTTGCACTGTGGCCTTTCGGAAACCAAAGTAGATCACCTCTCACAGAGGAGACTAACTTATCAGAGGCACATTCAGAGAAAAGCCTTGTGCGGCTTTAATTCTCCCTACAGTGTCCATGACTGATGTCAGAGCCTTTATGGAGAGAAGATTTTGACAGAGCAGAAGGAAGGAGTGAACACAGGAGCCTCTGTGGGGTCAAAATATGCTCCACAGAGGGGTACCTGAGACCACTGCAAACACACTTTGCCAGACTCATCCGCAGCCTTTAGGCTGGTCTGGACACACAGTTGTTCTAATTCTTGCGTTATGTTGTCCTCTCTCAGGACCAGCTGCCTCCATCATTTCTAAATGGAGAGGCAAGAAGAGCTGGTTATAATAAAGTATCTCGTTTCGGAAACAAGTGTTCTTGTACAGATACTGCAGCAACAGGCTGCCTAGTGTCCCCAGTCTACCCAAAGCCAGGACAAGTGTTCCTGCCAATCTCCAGCCATCCATCTCTCCAGCAGACCCACAAATCACCACGGCAGTTAAAGAGCTGCTGGTGGCCTCAGTGGTATGAACTAGATCCTCACTGTCGCCCGTGAAAGCTCATGGCTCCCCGCATCCCACAGCAGCAACTCTTCCTCTTGTCATCAGACCCAGGTGATGAGCTCAAAGAATGCCCCAGAGCAAGCCAGGAATGTCTTTGTCTGGCTTGGCAAGTGGTTTCCCCGCCCTACACTGGCCAGGACATGGGGGTAGAAAATTATTTTTGTTTCCTTCTGGAAATGACCACAGTGACAAGGGCCAGGCACAAATCCTTTAACTGCCCCGAGGGATATTTGCCTCCCTTCAAAGGACAGTAGCAGATTTGGTCAAGCTAATTTGGAAAACCAAAGTGTCTCCCAGCTGCCACATTCTACCCCTGGGCCACAGACTGAAACCAGGACGGTCTATTGGATAAGAGTGCATCTCACTTGAGTTTCTTCACTAGGTTTTCAGACATCTTCCAGCTTCTACTGTTACCAGACCAAACTTGAGTTCACTTGCCTACTGAGCAGTTTGTGGTGAAGGAAAGTACAGTGTTTATTGTAGGCACCAAGCAGGGAGTCCAGAATGGCTACTGCTTAAAGGGCTGGAGCTCCCTGAAGGCTTTCAGGGAAAGCTTTATAAAGACAGGGTGAGAGAGAGGGGTTGTGGAGTGTGCGATCAGCTCATGGACATTCTTCTGATTGGTTGGTGGTGAGGTAATCAGGAATCAGCATCATCAATCTTCTGGTTCCAACCCGTCTGGAGTCTACGTGCTTGTGGTCAGAGTCTAATTAATTTCTTCTACTGGGTAGGGGGTTTTAGCCTCTACAAAACAGCTCAAAGGACACAGCTCAGAATATTATCTCTAGTCTTTGAAGAAGAACTAAAGGTCCTTGACTTTGTTTAATGGCTAAACTATTTTTATTTCTGTCTTGCTTGACTGTTTTCCTTTCTTTCTGCATTTTTTCAACTTCTCCAATTAAATGCACTCTTAGGAACCTGGGGAAGCCTAGGAGGCTGCGGTTTTTCTACAGATAAGAGGCAGGCAGAGGACTTGGGTGGGGAGGCTGTTCTGGGAAGGCTACATAGGGTCCTGCTTGGTTACACTGCCACCATGACTGCTGGTGACTGACTTTCCAGCCCGTGTTCCATTTACTCAACCAGGCGGTGATGTCCATCTGAGCTGCAGTGTGCCAGGTGCTGTGCTCCCAGAGAGGAGAGGACTCTATGGGGGGAACCCACTCTCAAACCCTCCAGTCTCACTTCCTGGGTCATGAGGAGGTGGGAGGGGGGAAAGGGAGAAGGCCTACGGTCATAGTGGCCCCAGAAGAATGCTTCAACTCCCATGTGTAATGCTTTCCCTCAGTGACCCTTTGCAGAAGCAGGACAGGTTGAAACCTCCTAAAGAGTGTCTACTAAATTCTAAGGGTACAGTGAGGGGTGGGGAGGAGGAATGGAACTATGATTTATTCAGCTGCTAGTTGCTAACAAATATTTCACGAGCCAGTATTATGTGCCAGGTAGTGTGTTGGCAATGGGGAAACAGGTGGGAGAGAGCTGTCCTCTGACTTCAGGAGATTTGATAAGCTCAGGCGCAGAATTCGTGGTCTGCTGGCTCCCAGGAGCAGCACTCCCACCCCCACCCCACCCCTTCCTTCCTTCCACCACCAGTCATTTTATTAAAAAATGAAAGTCTAGTGTAATTTGTTCCCCCATGTCAGTTAGGAGGACCTAAACTCCCACAGGCTAAAAGTTCACACTAACAGACAGGATTAATTAGTAGTTGTCATGGAAATGGAATGCCATTAATTATACAATTTGAAACTGTTCAAGTCCACTTCCACCAAAATTACATCCTGAAACTATGGCATCAGAAAGCCTCCACACACCTTTGAGTCATATCTGAGTCATGTACAACACTTAGGCATTAACTATTATCTGCAAAACAGTCCATGTTGCCCACTTTTGTGGTGCAGCGGCACAGGAGAGGTGATGCTCCACACACACAAGAATGTCTGAGCATCTGGCCCATTATTCAAATATAACACAATCAGTACATCCGTTGTGAAATGCTGTTGCCTCCACACTGTCTGGCGGATGAAACCTCCCATGAGCCCCATAAAATGTGCAAGGTGCCTGCTTTAGTCATTTATTGTTGCAAGACAAATCACCCGCAAAATGCAGCCGCTTAAAACATCAATAATCATTCCACATTTCTCGCAGTTTCTGTGGGTCAGGAATTTTGGAACGGCTCAGCTGGAAGCTCGAGTTCAGAGTCTTTCCTGAAGTTGCAGCCCAGTGTCAGCTGGACTTCGGGGCTGCACCCAAAGGTTAACTGGGGCCAGAGAACCCTCATCCAAAGTGGCTCATTCCTGTGACTGGTGAGTTGATGCTGGCCCTGCAGCCTTTTTCCCTCCATGTGGGCCTTTCTGTGGGATATCCTGAGTGTCCTTGAGATACAGCACCTGACTTCATCCAGAGCAGGCAGGAGAAGAGAGCAGGGCTGAAGCGCCAGTGCTTTTTAGGGCCTGTTCTTGGCCCTAATTGCCATTTTACAATATATATTAGTCACACAGGCATCCCTGACTCAGTGCGGGGAGGACTCATACAAAGGCTTGAATATCAGGAGGTGTAGATCATTGGGGGCCATGATGGAAGCTGGCTACCACCTGTGCTCATCATTGCAAATGCTTCCTCTGCTCTCTCACACAGTCAGGGCCAGGATATTCCCATCAAATCTCTGCATATTTGAGTGAAGCTATGTATAAACTGACACGTTTTAGAGAATTCTGTATGAACAAGATAGTACCAAAACTCCATCTGTTTTTGGACATTCAGAGTCTCTTGATGCCACTATCTACAGATAATCACTGTTACCGTTTCAGCATTTGTCCTTCCAACTCTTTTCCATGTCCTTTCCGCTGCTGCTTCTCCTGTGTACATGTGTGCTAAGTCGCTTCAGTCATGCCCAACTCTTTGCGACCCTATGGACTGTAGCCCACCAGGCTCCTCAGTCCATGGGATTCTCCAGGCAAGAATAGTGGAGTAGGTTGCCATGTCCTCCTCCAGAGGATCTTCCCAACCCAGGGGTCAAACCCAGGTCTCCTGCAGCTCCTGCATTGGCAAGTGGGTTCTTTACTACTAACTCCACTGGAGTATTTAAAGTTGCTTATGTCTGTCTCATCTTAACAAAACCTTTTCTTATCCTCTGAAGCTGCCCCTTCAGCTGTTAACCTTATCTCTTTTATCACCTTCACAGCCCAGCTTCTTAAACAGCTTGGCTAAACTTCTCACCTCCTGATTGCTCTTCACAGTACTTGATCAGTCCCCACTATTCCATGGGAATTGTCCCTTCCACAGTTACCCATGACCATCTTTTTGCTAAATCTAGTGGACCCTGGTAAGCCCCTTTCTTTTCTGACCTCTTAGCACCATGTGATGCTGTTAACCAAAAATCTCCCTTCCTGGGTTTTACGTTTACTTCTCTGGCAGCTGCCTATCAGTCTCCATTCTGGGCTCCTATTCTTCTATCCATCTATTAAATGTTGGGGTTCCTCAAGCCTCTTAGACTACTCCTCACTCTACACGTATTGCCAAGGCAACCCCATCCATTTCCACACCTTCATTTACCAGGTATAGCCAGTGCTTTTTAAATCTATGTTTCTAGCTCAGATGTCTCTCCTCAGCTTCAGACCCATATATCCAACTGTGTGATGAATATCTTTGGTGAGGTCTCAAGCTCACCTGGAAGAAACCGGCTTTATCATTTCCACCAGCTCCTCCAGTGTCCTCCCATCAGTAAATAGTACCTTTATCCACTCAGTTACCCAAGTCAAAAATGCAGTCCTTACTTATCCCTGACACCACCCTCTCTATCTCTCAAATTCATCAGTCACCATGTCCTGGGGATTCTACCTCCAATATATCTCTGAAATCCATTCTATTTTCTCCAGCCCTTACTGTCAAGCTCTCAGCAGCTCTTAACTAGTCTCCCTGTCTCCAATCTTGCCCCATCATTGACTTTACCACTCTTCTATCATGGAATGTTTAGGTTTCTTGTACATGATTATACTTAAAAAAATTTTGGGGGGGTTACCAGAGCTCTTTATTCGGAGAAGGCGATGGCACCCCACTCCAGTACTCTTGCCTAGAGAATCTCATGGACGAAGAAGCCTGGTAGGCTGCAGTCCATGGGGTCGCTAAGAGTCGGACACAACTGAGCGACTTCCCTTTCACTTTTCACTTTCATGCATTGGAGAAGGAAATGGCAACCCACTCCAGTGTTCTTGCCTGGAGAATCCCAGGGATGGGGGAGCCTGGTGGGCTGCCATCTATGGGGTCACACAGAGTTGGACACGACTGAAGTGACTTAGCAGCAGAGCTCTTTATTATAGATTGGGTTTTGATTTCATGATGTTAACCTATTTGACTTTAGTGTATGCTTTACAAATAAAGAATCAGGAATAAGCATCTGATCCCCTTCTATCCAGACCAAAATCTATCTCCAAAGTCCTGTGTGGTCTAGATTCCAGGGGAATGGATTTCAGTGTGTTCCCATGAGTGGACACACCATTCCTCCTGACAAAGCCCTCTGTAACTCAGGCTGACTGCATCCAGCCAGCCATGTTCCCAGTCACACTTTCTTTCATTCTCTTATGCTTCTGATTGTTCCTCCATCAAGTATTTGGGCTTCCCCAGTAGCTCAGTGGTAAAGAATCTTCTTGCAGAGCAGGAGCCGCAGAAGACTCAAGTTCAATCCTTGGGTCAGGAAGATGCCCTGGAGAAGGGCATGGAAACCCACTGCAGTATTCTTGCTTGGAGAATCCCATGGATGAGGAGCCTGGCGGGCTACAGTCCATAGGGTCGCAAAGAGTCGGACACAACTGAAATGACTTAGCAGGCAGGACACACACATAAGGCACTATGCTAATTAACATCTTCGCTGTGAAAGAAAGTGAAAGTGAAGTCGCTCAGCCGTTGGTCTCTACCCTCAAGGCATGCTCTACTCCATCTCCAAACTGCATCTGATCTTTTGATTCTGGACCTTTGCCTACCACCACCCCACTGCCTGAAATGTCATCCTTCATCCCTTTCCCAATTGCCAAGTCTTTCCATCCTTTGATGTAAGCCTACATTTACTGACCATCCTAGTCCACAATGATCCCCATATCTTTCCATTTTAAAACATCGTGAAGTATTTACTTACCTGGCTGTGCTGGGTCTTCATTGCTGTACAGCCTTTCTCTGATCGTGGGGAGGGGGGACTGCTCTCTGGTTGTGGTGCCTGGGCTTCTCTAGTGGCAGAGCATGGGCTCTAGGTTCGTGAGCTTCAGTAGTTGCAGCAAGGAGGTGCAGTAGCTGCATTTCAGGGCTTAGTTGCTCCATGGCCTGTGGAATCTTCCTGGACCAGGGATCAAACCCTTGTCCCCCACATTGGCGAGCAGATTCTTAACCACTGGACTACCAAGGAAGTCTGCTGTGTCTTTCTTATCTCTTCTGTTTCAAAATGTAATCAGCCTATCTTATATTCTATTTTCTTATTTCTCATGCCTGTAGTTCTAACTGTAGCTCTATCAATACTGTCTCCCCATCTGGACTTAAACCCCTGGAGATTCAGGATCATATACATTTTTGTTTTTCCATTCTAGGGAATTACTTATTAATAGCTGGTTAATTAACTAGTCCATGATTTTACTGCTCTGGTCCTCGAGGTCCTCATATCTAGGACTAGATAATAATTCCAACATTATAGGGCAGTTGTGAGAATTAAATGTGATAACAGATGGAAAGGGGTATCATATTGTACCTGGTACATAGAAAGTGCCCAATAAATGGTAGTTCTCATCCCTCTAATGTCTAATCCTGGGCTGAAAACACAGTAACTCAAAGTACTTATTTTTAAACCAAATTAATGAATGAGGAAATGAATGGCAAAAGGCTGAAGGAATGAAACAGTGCATTCTGAACACACCAGAGTGGCCGGTTAGAGAATGAGAGGGACTTTTCTTGGCTGCCGTGGGAACTCGTTCTGCCAGAGGGGAAACTGTAGATAGATTTCCTGCTTGGCTCCAAGATCATGAAATGTTGATTAATGGGAAATCAAGTTTGATTTTTGCTGCAGCCAGCTAATTCTTGCAAGTTTGACTGAATTTGTGATCTGTCAGAATTCCCAGAAGAAAGAAGTAGGCACATGTTTCTTATAAGCTGAAAAATTCTTGTGTAAATTAATTTTCACTGGCATAGATCTGGCTCCAGGCACTTGTAAGAAATGAGAATATGTTGGTTTCGGAGCCCAGGCTATAAATATTTATCCCCTCACTGTCACTGGTGTTTGTAGAAACTCCTTTTTCACTAATGGTCATTCCATTTGTTTTGAGAAAGACATAAAACTGTCCAAAAAGTACTGAAGGTCAAGATGTAAGAGGCCTTTGGGGAGGGAGACACTAAGAGGATGGGGTGTCATCTCCAGATGCCAACCATTTGGTTTTTAGCTTCATACTTTGAGTGCATGGTACTCATTTTGTGTTCTTTGCGGAGGGAATGTGGTCAGCTGCAGTCATCAGTGGCAATTAATCCCTGTCTTCCTATCTTCACCCGGGGACTGACAGAGGTGACAAGGGTCTCTCCAGGTTTCCCCTGATCCCCCTTTTCTTTCCCCATTCACCTCTCCTTTCCATTTCTAACAGACTCACCATCACCCTACTCCACGTCATCCCGACTATACGAAATGTTCTCCAAGAAGGGAGATCACCATTAGGGACTGTAGCCTTGGAACACTGACCTTCCATAAACGCATGAACAAATTGGAGAAAGGCATTTTATGTGGGGACAAAATGGCAAATCTGAGAGACATCACAGATCCTCTCCTTCAGAGACTTCTCACCAGGGTCCATGGAAATTCTAAGGGATTTGTGGATAGAATTCAGTGAGTCCATGCATTTGGATGGAAAGTTTCAATCTTTATTTTCATTACTCACTGAAATTCAGCATTTTCCTAAATTATGAATAAAGATAACACCCCACAATAGTGCTGCCATCTGTTAATTTTTCACCAAAGAAATTGTACTCATTTTTTATATCTCAATATAAATATTGTAAAAATCTCACAACAATCATTTCTTTCAATCATTTTCTTTCTTTCTTTCTTTTAATTGCTTCAAAATTACAGTACAATGATAACATTATAAGTAAAACTTACCTGCCACCAGATCTTATTTGTTACATTAGTAAAGAACCATATCTATTATTATATCAAGTATTTATTCTTTTTTCAATTATATTGAAAGCTATATCAACATAACTTCTTTCTTTTGTAATTCTTGGTATTTTGTCTCGTGCATTTAAAAACATTCTTCTGAGAGGGGAATCCATAGGTTTCATTAGACTGCCAAAGGGGCTACAGCACGGAAGAGGTTAAGAACTCAGATCTAATCCCTGGAAGCACAGAATCTATCTCACACCATATTCAGGGATCTCTGAGAAAGATAGTGAAGACATATCAAGTTTCGGGGGAAAGACTACTGTGATTGATTAGGAATGTCTGTCAGGGGCACGCTATGAAAAAAGTGGTAGAATGGAATTGTATACTTTCTAATCTAGACCAGTGATGTGAATACGACTTTCTACAACGATGGAAATGTTCTATCTGCACTGTCCAATATGGTGGCCACTGGCCTCTCATGGCTTTTGAACACGTGAAATGTGGCTAGTATAACTGAAATTGTGAATTTTTAATTCTATTTAATTTTAAATTAACTTACATTTAAAGTGGCTAGTGCACTGGACAGCAGAGCTCTGAACTAATCCCACTGCCACCTCCCACCATGCCCTGCCCCCTCTCATGGAGGAGGACCTGGGCCCAGAAAGTGATTTCTTTGCCAAAGGTCATTGGATCCATTGGTGACAAACCCAGAGATCTCTCTACCTCTCAGTTTGGAGTTTTCTCACAAGCAGCATTTCTAAACTGTCATTTAACAGAACGCTTGTTCCCTTAACAACACCCAGGTGTGTTGAGAGAAGAGATTATTGAAAGAAGAAATTATTATTATTATTAGAATTATTATTATTATATTAGAATTATTATTGAGAGAAGAAATTATTGAAAGTTATATGAATCTTCTTAGTAAAACCAGGTGAGGCACTACCTCTTCGTTGCAATGAAGTCTGATATAATGGTTTCGTTTTTATTTATGTCAGTTCGAAGGGCAAGAGGTGGCAATAGGAATTATTTGGTTTTTCAGTCTGCTGACTTGCTTTGAGAAAAGGTTCACAGATATTCTCGATAAAAGGAAATTGTCTGCTGTTTTGCAATCTCCAAACAGTTCAGAAACCTGCTCTAAACCAGACCATTTCTGAAGGTGATTCACGCCCCAGAGCAGGTCCCCATCTTCATTCAGAGTTGAAGAACACTGACTGTTTGGTGCCCACTCTGTTTGCCAGAGGGGCCTGTGTTGATGAAGAATGGGTGGCAGAAAGTCCTGGCCTAAGGAGGAATGGACTCTGATGAGGTCGTGGGGAGGGAATGCCTTCCAAAGCAGAGGTGGGATCCTGGATCGGCCAGGAGTGTGGTCTGGGAAGCATAGCCCGAGGACACAGAAGCAGGAATCACACACATCAGAGACCTTGGGGGGTGTCAAAAAGATGCTTCTCAATTTCACCTCCTGCAAGCTCAAGCCTCAGGAAGAAATAAGAAAACCAACCAACCAAACAAAAAACAATGGCCTTTTCTCCTGTCCTGGCTAAGAGAGGACTTAACCTTGAGTTAACTTTGCCAATCTGACCACAGCTAAGGCCTGC
Organism: Ovis canadensis; assembly: GCF_042477335.2. Taxonomy (NCBI): domain Eukaryota; kingdom Metazoa; phylum Chordata; class Mammalia; order Artiodactyla; family Bovidae; genus Ovis; species Ovis canadensis. The sequence goes on along the minus strand of NC_091251.1, from coordinate 57,528,415 downwards.
CACAATTCAAAACATTCATACAAGACACTGACTACAGTGTCTTCTAAAGTTTCAGGGGTATATAAACAGTTTTCAGAGATTTCTTACTGTGAACCAGCAGGCCCTCCCTCAAGACATGCTGAATCAGAACTTTTTTTTTTTTTAATCTGATTCGGAATTTTTGAGGCTGTGTCCTGGGTAGCTAGGTTTTAAAGAAAGCTCCCAGCTGATTTCAATGTACCACTAGGTTTTAGGACTGCTGGCCTAAGGGATGCCATCTATACCCTTAATCCTGGCATCCAAGGCCTCTTGGAGCTGGCTCGACTCTATACAGGTGGAGCATCATAATTAGAAACACACACATTGTATAGTAATTGTCAATTAAAAAAACACACAACCTAAAAGTTGAGAGTTTTATTTTATTCAGGGGACCATAGCCTGGGAATCAGCTTCTTGAATAGCACTGAAGAACTGTTCCAAAGAGATAAAGGAAGAGTCAAGATGTACAGGAGTTTTTGCTGAAAAAAAAAAAAAAAAAAGTCAAGCATCAAAAGATTGCTTATGACAAAAACAGATATCTCAGGTTAATGATTTTAGTGCTTTTCTATGTATGGGAAGATACAAGAGTCTGGACTCCCTGAAATTATTCCTTTGATACACATCTTAACAATCTTGGACCAAGATCTTGATTTCTTTGTCCTGAATTCCCCTCAGGGTGCACCACTGGGGATGGTTGCAGTGGTTGATGGTGGACAACCTTCCTTGCTTACTGGAATGGCAAGCAACATTTTTGTCTAACAGCAGCTTTATTGGTTGCTTGCCAGGTGCCAGGTATCAGACTAAGAGGTTTAAATGAATCACCATTTAATTGCACATTGGCTGTGTTCTTACTGTTTTACAGATAATAAATTGAGATTTAGAAGGGTTAAGTAATTTGCCCAGGAACATACAGTCAGGCAGTGTAGAAGTAGAATTCAAAACGAGGTCTGTCAAATTCTAAAGTCCATGCATTTGACCTTGGGTGACCAACGATCCCAGTTTGTTTGCCCGAGACTGAAAGTCTCCATAACATCTAGAACATAATGCAAGTTCTGTGCTAAAACCAGGATGATCCTGGGCACGCTGAGACAAGTTGGTCACCCTGTCTCCACTTGGAGATTTCTGCCTGAGATTGAAGTTCAGTTCCACCACTTGTGACTGTACAATATTAAGGAAGCCTGCCCACCTGCCAGTCTCCCAGTTTCCTCATCTGAAAACAGGAAATCTCACATCTGTCCCAGAAGGTGGCTGTGAGCACTATGAGATAGTGCCTGTAACAACATCCGCTGAAGGAAAAGGTGAGCTTCCCCACAGGCCTACCTGGTGGAGTCCTGCTTTGTGTTTGTTTTCTTTTCCTTTTTAAAAATATATCTTATTTTCAGTTCAGTTCAGTCACTCAGTCGTGTCCGACTCTGCAACACTGTGGGCTGCAGCACGCCAGGCCTCCCTGTCCATCACCAACTCCCGGAGCTTGCTCAAACTCATGTCCAACGAGTCGGTGATGCCATCCAACCATTTCATCCTCTATTGTCCCCTTCTCCTCCCGCCTTCAATCTTTTCCCAGCATCAGGGTCTTTTCTAATGAGTCGGTTCTTCACATCACGTGGCCAAAGTACTGGAGTTTCAGCTTTAGCATCAGTCCTTCCAATGAATATTCAGGACTGATTTCCTTTAGGATTGACTGGTTGAATCTTCTTGCAATCCAAGGGACTCTCAAGAGTCTTCTCTAACACCACAGTTCAAAAGCATCAATTCTTCAGAGCTCACCTTTCTTTATAGTCCAACTCTCACATACATACCTGACTACTGGAAAAACCATAGCTTTGACTAGGTGGACCTTTGTTGGCAAAGTAATGTCTCTGTTTCTTAATATGTTGTCTAGGTTGGTTATAGCTTTTCTTCCAAGAAGCAAGCATCTTTTAATTTCATGTCTGCAGTCACCATCTGCAGTGATTTTGGAGCCCAAGAAAATAAAGTCTGTCACTGTTTCCATTGTTTCCCCATCTGTTTGCCATGAAGTGATGGGACCAGATGCTGTGATCTTAGTTTTTTGAATGTTGAGTCTTAAGCCAGCTTTTTCACTCTCCTCTTTCACTTTCATCAAGAGGCTCTTTAGTTCTTCTTTGCTTTCTGCCATAAGGGTGGTGTCATCTGCATATCTGAAGTTATTGATATTTCTCCCAGCAATCTTGATTCCAGCTTGTGCTTCATCCAGCCTGGCATTTCACATGATATACTCTGCATATAAGTTAAATAAGCAGAGTGACAATATACAGTATTGACATAGTCCTTTTTCAATTTGAAACCAGTCTGTTGTTCCATGTCTAGTTCTAACTGCTGTTTCTTGACCTGCATACAGATTTCTCAGGAGGCAAGTAAGGTGGTCTGGTATTCCTATCACTTTCAGAATTTTCCACAGTTTGTTGTGAACCACACAGTCAAAGGCTTTGGCCTAGTCAATAAAGCTGAAGTAGATGTTTTTCTGGAACTCTCTTGCTTTTTTGATGATCCAGCAGATGTTGGCAATTTGATCTCTGGTTCCTCTGCCTTTAATTACTTTACAGTATTGTGATTGTTTTTGCCATACAGCAACATGAATTGGTCGTAGATATACACACGTCTCCTCCCTCCTGTACCCTCCTCCCACTTCCCTCCCCTACCCATCCCTCTAGCTCATCAGAGAGCACCGACTTTGGGTTTCCTGCATCATCTCCTCAAATAATTCTTCTCCATTACCTCTCTTCTCATCTTCTGGAATTCCTATCCTATTGGATATATATTAGCGTCTCTTAGTTAAGCCTACATGTCTCAAACATTCTCTTTCCCTCTGGGGGAGTTCCTCGGTGCTCTCTTTTCTTTTCTTTTTTTTCATTTAATTTCTTTAAAAAACATTTTTTTGATGTATAGTTTACAGTGTTGTGTTATTTTCTGCTGTACAGCAAAGTGAATCTATATCCAACTAAACTTGACATTGATTATTGTGTTTATCAGTAACTATATTTTCAATAATAGAATTTGCAGTGTTTTTTCTTTATACCCATCTTTCTCTTGCCTCCTATCTGCCTGCTTTTTGCTTTACAAATGTCTTGGGTTTTCAAGTTTCTTTCCCTTTGTGTCCCTTTTGAAACACTTCTGCTTGGTGACCCTCTTTTCTAACATCACTTTGCCTCCTAGTTTGGAATTGAGGTTTGCAAATGGCTCTGAACTGGAGTTAGCTGTGTTTCACTGTGCATTTTTCCTCCATCTCTGGTCACCCTCTCTCCCTCTCGCTGTCATGTTGCCTCTGCCCTGACCCAGGGGTCCCAGTTCACAGCCGAGTCTAATATTGGTGTTTCTGGGTTTTCTCTGGGGGTGCTGGCATTGCCCAGGTCCTGGTTACCCGGCCAGGCCCGCTTCCTCTGCCTCCCTTGGCCCACAGCTTCGGGGAGGCAGTACCCGCACAGTGACGCTACTTCCCTTCAGCCTCCTTTCGCAGGTATGGGGGCCCTCCCTGGTCACACACAGGGGGCCTGGCTTTGTCCCTACCTGACGCAGGGTACTTTTACTCCCTATTTGTCACAAGGAGCGGGAATGGCCTCTTTCCCCCTCCCGCTCCCAGCCCCAGAGTTCCGTGCCCCAGCTCATTTATCCCAACTCGCAGGTTTCTGTCCTGTGCTTTTTTTTTCCCTCTTATTGAAACATAGTTGATTTACAATGTTGTGCTGGTTTTAAGTGTACAGCAAAGTGATTCAGTTATATATAAAGTGTTAGTCACTCAGTCATGTCTGACTCTTTGTAACCCCATGGACTGTAGCCCACCAGGCTCCTCTGTACATGGAATTTTCCAGGCAAGAATACTGGAGTGGGTTGCCATTCCCTTCTCCAGGGGATCTTCCCGACCCAGAAATGCAACCCTGGACTCCTGCATTGTAGGCAGATTCTTTACCATCTGAGCCACCAGGGAAGCCACATATATTCTTTTCCAGATTCTTAAAGGTTATCACAAGAATATGGGATGTAGTTCCCTGTGGCTATACAGTAGGCCCTTGCTGTTTACCTGTTTTATACGTAGTTGTACATATATGTGTGTCCTGGGCTGTTCACTGAATAATGGGATGGTAAATGTTCCTGTGAATTGTGGGGTTTTCCCTTATATCTAGAGTCCCTTGGACTGCAAGGAGAGCCAACCAGTCCATGCTAAAGGAGATCAGTCCTGGGTATTCATTGGAAGGACTGATATTGAAGCTGAAACTCCAGTACTTTGGCCACCTGATGCGAAGAGCTGACTCATTTGAAAAGACCCTGATGCTGGGAAAGATTGAGGGCAGGGGGAGAAGGGGACAACAGAGGATGAGATGGTTGGATGGCATCACTGACTCGATGGGCATGGGTTTGGGTGGACCCAGGAAGTTGGTGATGGACAGGGAGGCCTGGCGTGCTGTGATTCATGGGGTTGTAAAGAGTCAGACACGACTGAGCGACTGAACTGAACTGAACTTATATCTAGGCTTTCTTTCCTCAGCATTTGAAAACAGAATTCTGAAAGGGTTGTCCTACAAAGCCATCTTGACTTAGACATTTTCCTGAAATTGTATTTCAAAAGAAAATTAAAACCAAGGAAGATACAAATCATGTTTCCTCCAGCGTTTTCTAGCCCAGAGCAACCGTGAGAAAGAAAGGGGAAGCCTCATACCAATGATAGCGCCTTTATCTGACTTTTCCCAGACCAAAGTCACACTGCAAAGAACCCTGTGCTGGGACCTCATCTTAGAATCTATGTTAACTCAGTGCTAATTATTGAGCTCCTCATCTCTCCCTGTTAGACTGAGTGCCCCCTCCTCCAGTTGTAAAAATTGTGATTCTCTAACCAAAGGACAGTCCCATGACCAGCGTTCCATGACCCTGAAGCTGTGTCCCGAGTGTTCCCTTCTTACCTACCCCCACCTCAAATGACTGCCTGGCCACCAAATGACTGCCCGGCCACCACCTCCAGGGCTGCTGTTTCAGAAATTACAGCCTTTAAACAAGTTTGTTTGGGGTCACAGAGGGAATTATTGCTCAAATACTACCCATGCTTTTCATTTTCCTCCTTCCTTTCCCTCTCAGCCAAATCTGAACTCCTAACTAGTGTTTCAGAAAGCTCCAGTTGGGGCTAGGGGGCGGGGGTAAGAAGAAATAAGGGTGACTAGACAGAAATAAGGGAGACATCACAGCCAGCAGAGGTTAAGGAACGTGATCGCCCACCCTGCCTTATCCAAGGCAGGACTTGAATGCAGACCCATCTGCTTCCACAGCCCTACTTCAGCACCACATACCACTCCCTAGGCAGATGGAGGGTGGTCCTCTGAGCAGTTGCCATAGTAACAAAGGTCTCTATAATCTCTCTCCATCCCTATGCATGGCTTTTGGAGCAATTCTTCAGTCAGAGAGCCCAGATGCCCATGGGTACTTACAGCAACTCCAGAGCACCCACCCCAGGTTTAAGGACAACTTTTCCACAAACATCCCACTAAATCTTGCCAGTTGGAACCTTATTGAAATCCCAAGGTGCAATTTTTGCAGATCAAGTCGGGATCTCTTTCTCCACTCACCATCACTTATTACAACTCTCAAGGCAGTGTTATAACCTCAAAGCAAAGCACCTCTGCCAAGAAAAACATCTTTCTGTTGTTTTCTTGACTTTGTAATTCCTAGTTTAGGGCAAAACTGTGAAGCTGGCAGATTTCATCCCAACCACCCCTGCTCTGCTCTGCACCCTTCCCTCTCTCCAGAGGCCCTGGTCACCCTCACCCCAGCCCTCCTTCCCACTCCCTCCTCACTCAAAGCAGCTCACACCGGAGGGGCAGAGACTGGAATGGCAGCAAAAAGGACCTTTTCCCCAGGGGATTTCCATACTGAGGAGTGTGCAGTCTTTAAGCATACACCTATGTTCACACGTGTGGACACACACACACAGGTTTGTTGTTTTATGATTAGATCATGAACACATGTCCATCACAGCAAATTTGAAAGGTTAAAAAAAATATGAAGAAGAAAGTCAAAACCCATGATCCAACCACCCAGTCAAACCTCCATTAACTCTTTGATATATTTCCTTCCAGTTCTTTGTCTTAATATATATGTGTATATGCATGCATGGATGTATCATACATGTGTATGATACACATACATTCTAGGGTCTGGTTCAAGGTTATCTTGTTTCATTGCTGTGCCTGCCAATTCTTCCCTAATACCACAGTGCTTACATTATTATAAGGTTCTTCCCTGATAGCTCAGTTGGTAAAGAATCCACCTGCAATGCAGGAGACCCCAGTTCAATTTCTGGATCAGGAAGATCCACTGGAGAAGGGATAGGCTACCCACTCCAGTATTCTTTTGGAGAAGGCAATGGCACCCCACTCCAGTACTCTTGCCTGGAAAATCCCATGGATGGAGGAGCCTGATAGGCTACAGTCCATGGTGTCGCTAAGAGTCAGACACGACTGAGCGACTTCACTTTCACTTTTCACTTTCATGCATTGGAGGAGGAAATGGCAACCCACTCCAGTGTTCTTGCCTGGAGAATCCCAGGGATGGGGGAGCCTGGTGGGATGCCGTCTATGGGGCTGCACAGAGTCAGACACGACCGAAGCGACTTAGCAGCAGCAGTAGCAGCCACTATTCTTGGACTTCTCTGGTAGCTCAGCTGGTAAAGAATCCACTGGAGACCTGGGTCCAATCCCTGGATTGGGAAGATCTCCTGGAGAAGAGAAAGGCTACCCACTCCAAATTCTGGCCTGGAGAATTCCATGGAATATTCCATGGGGTCACAAAGAGTCGGACACGACTGAGCAAATTACACTCACTAAATTATTGTTATTCTATAAGAGACTTTAATCCTTGATGGCTTGAATTCTCCATCATCACTTTTATTTCAACCTTTAAAAAATTATTCTCAGGACTTCCCTGGCAGTCCAGTGATTAAGACTCTGCTTCCAATGCAAAGGGTACAAGTTCAGTTCTTGGACAGGAAACTAATCCACATGCCACGCAGTGTAGCCAAAAGATGCTTTTTTAAAATAGATTTTAAAAATTATTCTCAACCCTTTTTCTTGATAAGTTTTAGATTCATTGTGATAAACAAATAAGCCATAATTTCTTGTATTGCAAGTTTATTGCACTTATAAATTGATTGGGTAAAATTGGCATTTTTACAATATTCAGATTTTCTATCCATAAATATTGTATTTAGTCAGATCTTTTTTAATATCTTTCAATAAAGTGAAAAGGTTTTCTTCAGATGGGTCCTACATGTTCTTTTTGAGGTTTATTTTTTTTAACATTTTAAATTTTTTATTGGAAATTGGCATCTTTTTTCTCTACATGCTCCTAATTTGAATTGATTTGGAAAATTTATCCTACATCTCTTACTCTCTGAATGATTCTAATGCTTTATCAGTTGATTCCCTCTTTTTCCTAGGAAGATAACTATACCATCTGCAAATAATGATAATTTTATCTTCTCCTTCATATGTATAATTTTGTTTTACGAATCATTGTATAGCTTAAAGAACCATGTTAAATAATATCAGGAAAATCAATAATCTTTCTTCATTTACTATGGATTATTTCTATCCCATTAAGGCACTATTTTTCTAATCTGGGTCTTTAGTCTTTTAAATAAAGATGGGATATAGAAATTTCTCAGATATATGTTCATTACCTATTGAGATTATCATATTTTAAAAATTTACCTCTTAATATTAGGAATTACCTTTAATTTCTAATATTAAATATCTTTATATATCTAGAATCATAGCACTACTTTTTCCTGGAGAAATTTTTGAATTGAATTTGATTCATTGATGTTCTGTCTAGAATTTTTTATAGCTGCCTTTTGTACAAGTGAGCTTAGCTTATAACAGCATGTCCCAAAATCTGTTCTGTGGAACACTATTGCTATGAATTGTGCTACAGAAAAGGGAAGAGACAAGAAGTTCTGTGCTAGAACTAATTTGGAAAATACTACATATGCCTCTTGGAGATTCACAAGGTAGAGTCCCAGTTTAGAGATTCTGAGACAAGCTGGAATTTAAAAAAGAAAAAAGAGGGAAACTTGGGTTTAAACATGTATAACCCAGTATTTCCCAAACTGACTGACCATAAGAGTCCCTATTTGACATAATTCCTATTTTAAAAAAAAATACTTCCTTATTTATTTATTTTTATTCGTTTATTTGGCTGTGCTGGGTCTTAGTTGTGGCTTGCAGTATCTTCAGTTGCGGCCTGCAAAGTCTTAGTTGCAGCCTGTGGGATCTAGTTCCCTGACCAGGAATTGAACCTGGGTCCTCTGCATTGGGAGCACAGAGCCTTAGACACTGGACCACCAGGGAAGTCCCCATAATTCCTATTAACATCTTATAGAGCTCATGTCTGAGGAATGCACTTTGGAACTGTCTTTGTCAGTGTTGACACTGGTTTTGCTGGAAAGCCTATTGCATCAAAAGTTCTCATCAAAGGCTTATAATCAATTAAACTCTGTTGCTGCTACCCTACACAATAAGATACTTATTGTTTCTTCCAGTTAAAGCTGATGCCTTTCAGTTTCATGATTCTGAGATACTGATTTCACTGCATCCCTTTGGGATCTCAAGGATGCAGAAAACTGTGAACCTTCAGATGGATCCAGTTCAGGGTTGTCTTTTGTTAACTTTTCCACCATGCTTAACTGGCTCTTCTTCAATCTTCTCATAAGTTCTTGGAGATTCATAGCCTTGGCCCTCCACCAATGATGTCTTCCTTCCAAAGCAGCCAGACTGTTCAGGAGACCTTATGTGGAGAAGTCACCTTCTCCTCCATCCCTTGCCTGCATCCTAAAGCCATCTGCCCCCACTCACCATCCCCTTTGCTCTCTCTTCTCCCAACTCCAAAATCCCACTTTTTCTATAAATCCCAACAGTTACTCAAGCCTGAGAAACACATAATCTTAGTTGCTAAAAATTTCCCAGAAGCAAAACCCTTCTAGGAATTGTGCAAGATTGATTAATTCACCGTATGGCCTCTGCCCTTCAGGAGCTCCAATTTTCTTGCTGGAAATGAAAAATACATCATTGCAGTGAATCTTTTGCCCAGAGCCTGGCAGAGGAAGAGCTCAAGAGGCACTAACTAACATCAATGCTGAATACAGAGTGATATGTGCCTTATAGAGTTCTGTGTACAGTGTGTGGTTAATATTCTGAAGAATTCACAGAACAGTGATATTTGAAAAGGTTTGTAAAGGATGAATAGCTCATTTGTCAGAGCAAGGGGGCAGCGAAAGAATTTGCATTTGAATCAGGCTTTCCCAAGCTCTTTCCTATACCAACCCCACTCAATATTCACAACACAGTGAGGTTAACTTCACTGTTGCTAAACCCATTTTTCTATTGAGGAAGTTAAGGATCATTTGCAGCAATGAGCTTCCCCAACTCAAAAGATTTCAGGAAAACAGAGTTTGAGGAAAACTCTGATACCAAACAGCCATTCTTTTCTTTTTCCCCAACATTTATTTGGCTTTGTCAGATATTGATACAGCGTGCATGATTTTTGTTGTGACGTGTGGAATCTTTCCTTGCATTGCCCGGGCTTTTCTAGTTGTGGCATGAGGGCTCTGGAGCATGAGGGCTCAGCAGTTGTGGCACTTGGGCTTAGTTGCCTCACAGTATGGAGGATCTTAGTTCCCCAACCAGGGATCAAACCTGAATCCCCTGCATTGGAGGTCGGATTCTTAACGACTGGACCACCAGGAAAACCCCCTAAAAAGCTGTTCCTAAAGAGATGCTGAGGTCCCAAGAAAACAAGGCAGGTGTGGTCCCTACCTCATAGAGCTCATAGGCTAGATTCACAGAACTTTAGGGATGCAAATTCTCCCATGTAGAGGGATTTTTAAAAAACAAGCTGCTTTTTCCCACAGACTGAAGCTGGGCCCACATTTAGCCTAGGAGTAAATGATCCAGCAGCTTGCATGTGAGGCCTACAAACACCCTCAGGGTGGTGGGGCAGGGCCAGCCCTGGCTTACATCTGAACCCCCTGGGGAACCATAAAGAATACTGATGCTAGGTCTGTCCCAGACCACTGAAGTCAGAATCTTCCCAGGGCTTTGGTGGGAAGAGGCTGTCTAGGGTACATGTCCCACTTCATTCTGATGTGCAGCCAGAGTTGTAAACCAGTGTTCTGCTGGAAAGATCGGGACAGTATAGGGACACAGCTGTGAAGTTCTCACTCTGCTTCTTCACTTCTTCCCCCGCTTCCTTCCTATATCCCTGCAGCTCTCTTCTCCAGGTCCCCTTCAGAGCGCCCACATCTGCTCCATCCCAGATGTCTAACACAGGGGCTGAGGTGTACTCCTGGCTTCACCACCACCAAGGGCTTCCCTCTCAGATCTAAAGATACATTTTGAAGGGGCCTCCTCAGGGAGGGCTGAATGGTCATAGTGGTGACTGATAAGGCACAGAGACAGCCGAGGTGCCATGAGGAGTCTATTCAATTTATTCTGTTTAGTCACATCCCAGAGGCAGCTGTCTGCTGCACTGAATTATAGGATGGGGCCTGGTGTACAACGGTAGGCCAGGTCTCACTGGTGAGACCATCTTCCCTCTCCCCAACCCCTGCCCCAGAGATCTCAGGGGAGTTAGGAGAGACTTATATCCTGCTTCTTGCCCATGACCAGAGTAGCCCCAGGTACACGGCCCAACAGAGGGAGCCAACCCTGCTGGAAGCTCATTCCTCCTCCACATCCTCTCCATCTCTCACCTCCACTCAGGCATTCTCTCAACAACCCAGAGAAGGAGCAGAGGGCCCGCAGTCTCTGCCCAGACAATGGAGTTGTGGGCTTTCATGGAGCTGACATTGCCCTGTCCCAATCTCAATATTTTCCTAAGTCGGATGTGATTCCCTCCAGCTAGCAGCAGCTGGAACACATTCTAGAATTCATCTGGATTCACCAGGGAACATGAGAGGAGGTGGGCAGGAATACTGTCCTAAGGTCCAGAGCAGTGAAGTCCAGTTAACCTGATGCCACCGACCAAGCCTATGAGAGTGAGGTGTCATGGCAACAGAAGCCAGCTTTAGCCTGACATCCTATTGGTTATCTGATTTACATATTTTCATAAATGATTTATTGCACTAGTTCCCTGTGGCCTTAAATCAATGGTGTAATAGGAAAGGGACCCATAGCTGGGTCTGTGGCTGCAGAGCATTAGATGGTAGACTCCCATACATCAGTTGGATGGAGGTCGGTCTCCATGCTGAAGTCTGCCTATTGAACCTCCTTGGCTTGGTTTCCTCAAATGCAGAACCGAAAGAGCACTGCTGGCTCCAGAGCTTCTCCCTGAGGATGCTGTAAAAGTGAACAAGTTATTGATGTTGGGACCTGGCAGTCTCTGAGTGAAAAGGCTAATAAATCAAACATTCCATTAGGTCTGCTTCCAATTTCTCTTTTCCATGAATGTTTGCTCACTGTCTGCAGCATGTAGCAGCATGCCTCTGCTCTAATAATGCTAATCTTCTGTGTGTCATAGGTTAAGAGTATAAACTCCGGGCACAGACTGCTTAGATTTTAATCCTGGCTCTCTGCTTTCCAGCTGAGTGACCCTGGGTAACTTACTTCACTTCTCTGTGCCTCAATTTCCTCATCTGTTAAGTGAAGGTAATAACAGTGCCTGCCTCACAGGGTTGTTAAAGAGAACAAATGAATTAATACATGTAAATGGCTTAAAAGTGTGCCAAGCCCCTAAGTGCTCAATAAGTGTTCACTATGTAGATGATTAATACATAGCACTTTCACATAATGAGCTCACAGAAGTTTATTTACCTGTTTGGCAGCTAAACTCTAACACAGTGGTTTTTCTGACTTGTCTGACAGTTATTTTAAGAAAAAAAAAATGCCCAAGGTACTTGTGAAAAATAGAAAAACATAGGTTCCTGGCCACTGCCCTGAGGATTCCAATTCAGTAGGTCCAGAATGGCCCAGGAGATTCTAATGAAGGGTTTAGGGTGTCAGCTGCTCTAATGGGGCTAAGAGGCAAAACTTGGCCTTTTCTGGGCTTTCCCAAATTCACTCTGCCAGTTAATCTGAAATGCCAGGGAGGGGAAGGCTGTTTGACTTTGGGAAAGCTCACATTGTCTTCCCCATCCCATTTCAGCAAGACAGCCTTCCTAGAAGAGATGGAGCAGTTTCCAGAACTGGAACAAAGGGAGAGACCGGGGCTCACAGGAAGATGGTGAGTTGAGGGCTGGGGACCCAAGAGAGCAAGTGGCCATGGGCAGCCTAGAGGCACCCACAACTGGTACTTCTTTGAGAACTGCACACGCGGCATCTGGCCAGTCTCTTCAGGTGTCTGTCCTTCCCTATTCCCAGAATAAAGTCCAAAGGTCCCCATAAAATACAGCCCCATTTTTACAGAAATTTGGACCCCCTTCTTGAATCAGCTGTTCACTGATTGAACCACGTCTCCTGAGCATTCACCAGGCATTGGGATGACAAAATTTTGTCTCTGACCAAGCGCTTCTCTCTGAGTGTGATACAGACCTTTCTCTTTGGAGAAGCTTGGTGTTCATGGATAGGACACATGAAAAACTCTTAGCAATGCCAAAGGACAAGTGTGTGCTAGTGGTCTGCCACTGCTATGATGAGAGCTCTGAGGAGAGAGGAAATCTGGGGGAGTGTTACAGTCTTGGAAGGCTTCTCAGGAGTTGAGACAGGTCTTGAAGGATAAAGCGCATTCAGACTGCTGGAGTAAGAAAAACTATGCTAATTTTTTTTAATTAGTCAGAGGAAAGATACCAAGGTGTAAAAGGGCATAGATGTGGCTGGAATGCAGAGGCTGAGCATGGGGTTGGGAAAGTAGGTTGGTCTGACTCCCAAAGATCCCTGGGTTCCATGCAAGGCATCCCTCCCTCCCCAGGGAGAGCTGCAAGGATGAGAAAGTCCCGGGATGGCGTCTGTCCCTGATGAGGTCCTTCACTCCCATGGAAAATGCATCCCCTCACTCATCCAGCAGCAGGAAACGGTGCTCCCTGTAGCCAAGCTTCCTCAGGGACTTGCTTTACCCACTATCAAATTCTGGCTTAGTCTCTGCCTGCTGCTACATCAGGCGCCGGTGTTACCCGCTAGCCAAGTCCCTTCTGGTGAAGGAGGCGGGGCTTCATGGTCATTTTATAACTTCCTGATGTGTCTTTGGAACAAGCTGGGACCAATCTGTGCCCTCGGACCTCTGTGAAGAAAAAGGTGTAGTTGAAGCTGTTACCCCACAGTGTTCTGGGCAGGTGGTGGTGGGGAGAGGGTCTCTAGAATGGGCCTTGCTTCCCCCTTCACATCCCCCTCTCACCTGTCATGATGCTATAAATTCCCACCATCTGAGTCACATTTACAGTCCTGTAGAAGTGGTAAGGCTGTGTCCCCTTTGGTTGATTAGTCACAGATGTTTACTGATGCTCTTTCCATGCGTCTCTGGCTTTGCACCTGTCGCCTCTGTTTAGACAACTGCCACGTTTGCCCGATGATCAGGCCTCTTAACTGTGTCCGGTATTTCTGATTGCCAGCAGGACACTTGTGGCTGAGAATGGTATAACTCTGTTGTTAAGGACAAGGGTTCTGGAGTCTGACTGTCTGAGTTTGGAACTCAGTTCTGCCTCCTCCATGTCTTTAATGTTTCTTTGCCTCAATTCCTTTATCTGTAAAATGGGAATAGGAACATACCTACCTCTTTGGGCTGTGGGGAAAAGAAAATGAGCTCATATACATCAGTCTCTCCAACAGTGCCTGGTACACAGTAAGCCCACAATAAAAGTTAGCCATAAGTATGGTCTCCTTTCAGAAGTCCTGCTCTCAGTTCTTCCCAGGTGGCTCAGTGGTAAGGAATCTGCCTGCCAGTGCAGGAGACTTGAGTTTGATCCCTGGGTCAGGAAGATCCCTTGGAGAAGGGACTGGCGATTGTTGCCTGGAGAATGCTATGGACAGAGGAGCCTGGCGGGCTACAGTCCATGGGTTCAGAAAGAGCTGGACACAACTCAGCAAGTAAATGATAGAAGTCCTGCCCTTGCTTCAAATTCCTATGTCAAAATGGAGACCCGAGTTCTTAGTTCTCACCTGGTCCCCCAATTTAAAAGCTCTGGAGGCTCTTATTTAACAGGCAAGGAATTGAAGCCCAGGGCGATGAAGTGAGTTGGTCAAGGACACACAGCAAACCAAAAGCAAAGTGGGGCTCAGGACTCTTGCCCACTTCCCACGAGCCTCCTCCCACCAGTTTGGCAACCCCACCAGAAGCTTTGGACACCTACAGAGAGCCCTTGAAGAACAATCTAGACTCAGTACCAAAATCACCTGGACCATTTATTGAAAATGCAGATTCCTGGGGTCCCCCGATGCAGAATCTAATAGGATTCTGACCCAGTAAGTCTTGGCTGGGGCCCCATATTAGCATTTTAAAAAGCACACTTGCTCTCCTTCCCCCACCTTGGCAATACTGATTCAGGTGGTTTGCACTTTGAAAAATGCCTCTCAAAAGCCAATCTTCGTCATGTGCCTCCACTGGAGATGAAATCCCAGGCAGAGCCCAGTAAGGCCCCGTGGCCAGCCCTGGGCTGCCCTCTCGGGAACCACCCGCTCCAGTGCTATTGCTGGACATGCCTGTTGTCCCTCAGTGGTATTACAGGAATTTGGTCACATTCTTTCACACTCTCATCTTGAAAAGGCACTGCCAGTCCTTCAGACAAAGATGCACCTGTACCCCTGCAAAATCAGTGGGACATTCAACACCAAGATTATCATTCCACTGGGCATTGTATACTGCAATGGGAAGGCTGGGAGCCGGGGGGATTGTGGGTAATCTGATTCATAGCTCCTACCTCCTCCATGGGTGACCTCATCGAAAGCTTACTGCATGCAGTACTGCCTCAGAAGCTTCTGTCCCAACATTCCTACAACACTGACTTCATGGCCCTTCTTCCTAGAGAGAGGAAATAAGTATTTGAAGAAAGAACAAATACTCAAAGACCAGTGTTTACAGATAGTGGGAAGAAGGACAGTTCTTTGTGTCTGTTTATTATTAAGGGGCTCTGGCTGTGGACAGCTATCCACTAGGAAAAGAGAAAGTGTTAGACACCCAGTCATGTCTGACTCTTTGCAACCCTATGGACTATACCCTGCTGGGCTCCTCTGTCCATAGCATTCGCCAGGCGAGAATACTGAAGTTAGTTGCCATTCCCTTCTCCAGGGGATCTTCCCAACCCAGGCATTGAACCCAGGTCTCCCACATTGCAGATTCTTTACCATTTGAGCCACCAGGGAAGCCCTGGAAAAGAGAGAACTTTCCCAAACCGAGGAAGTGGTCAACTCTGAGATATTGTTTAAAAAAATATATTGACAGGAGTAATTCAGCTTTTGGAAGATTTCATTTTGGAGGGTTTTAAGAGCTCTGCTCACATCTCAGCTTTTGACTTTCTCTTGCTTAGAACTTGTACCCAGGCCTGTGTTTATTTATTTCCATTTCTGAATTATCACTGGGACACCGATAACGAGGTCTGCTGATCAGAATACAACTGTGAGGACTGAGAAAGACCGTGATAATCGCCCTTCAGCAAGAGGTTAGCCTTTGCCAGCAGTGTTGCCTGCAGGGGGATGTGCATAGCCTTCAGGGTCGCCCAGAATGGGTTCCAGTCCCGGATCTGCTGGTCTCTGGCTGTGCGGCCTTGGACGAGTGACTTAATTCTCTGAGTCTCCATTTTCCTGTGTGCAAAATGGGGATACTCATATTGAGCTTAGAGGAGTTCTGTGCTGATCAAAGTACATAGTAAATGTCTAACATGGTGCCCATCAGAAGACGGTTGATATATAGCTGTTCTCTGTTTTCTTCTTGGTAACACAAAGATGAAAAGTGATTGTGCCATTGTTCAGTTAAGGAGTGAAAGAATCACTTTGAAGCTAGGAAAAAAGGAAAAGATATTTAATCTATCCAGTAGACAGCAACAAAGCAAAAAAGGAAAAAGACACAAGTAACTAGAAAACAAAAAGTGATAGAGGTTAGTTAACTATATCAGAAATAACAACAAATACAGACAGATTAAACTTATCTGCTAAAGGACACATTTTCAGTTTGGATTTGCTTTTTTTTTCATTCACTCATTCGAGAAATAATTATCATGTTTCAGGCACTGGAATCTAGCTAAAGCTATTCACAAAATATACATATGAAGAAAGTTGAAAGCAAAAGGTTAGGAAAAATATACCAAGTAAATATTAACTAAAAGAAAGTTGATTTAGCAATATTAATTTGAAACAAAATAGACCTGAAGACAGAAACTTGGCAATAAAGAAGGTCTTGATAAAGGGAACTGCTGCTGAGTCGCTTCAGTCGTGTCCGACTCTGTGTAACCCCATAGACGGCAGCCCACCAGGCTCCCCTGTCCCTGGGATTCTCCAGGCAAGAACACTGGAGTGGGTTGCCATTTCCTTCTCCAATGCATGAAAGTGAAAAGTGAAAGGGAAGTTGCTCAGACATGTCTGACTCTTAGCGACCCCATGGGCTGCAGCCCACCAAGCTCCTCCATCCATGGGATTTTCCAGGCAAGAGTACTGGAGTGGGGTGCAATTGCCTTCTCTGATAAAGGGAACAGTTCACCCCAAAAATATAACTATCCTGAACCTATACTCATCTTGTAACATAGACTCAAAATACATAAAGCAAAAACTGACATTATAAGGAAATATTGACAATCCACACCATAGTGATGGATATTAATCGCCTATCTCAGAAAGGATCCAAACAAAAATATTAGAAAGGCTGTAGAAGATTTGAACTGTGGGTCAAATTTATGACCCTTGCATCTCATAAGTAAGGAATAAATAGCTTTTAAAATAAAACTTACAGAAATTAATCATGTACCCTAGGCCATAAAAGAAATATCAAACGGCACTGAAGAATTGATAATATATGGGCCACATACTCTGTGCAGTGCAATAAAGTTATGTCAGAAACCAAAACATTTCTACACAAAACCCAGGTGTTAAGGAAACTTCTAAACAGATTTCTAAATAATTAATGAGTCAAATAAAGAATAATCATGGAAATTTTTAAATTATTTTGTAACTGAATGACAAAAAGGTAATATATAGCAAAGAGCCACATAAATACAATTACTACCCCACAAACATCTCTGTAGCACAGGGATATACCATGAGAATGGGGCTCTGATGCAGTTGGAAGCCTTGAAAGCTAAAGTAGATAGAGTTACAGTAGTGCTGGATGAGATTATTCCTCAAATACCTTTTGTTTAAAAAATTGAACTACAATTGATTTACAATATCATGTTTCAAGTGTACAGGACAGGGATTCAGTTATACATACATATGTATCTCCCTTCTTTTTCAGATTCTTTTCCCTTATAGGTTATTACAAAATACTGAGTATAGTTCCCTGTGCTATACAGTAGGTACCTGTTGGTTATCTATTTTTTTCTTTTTATTTGTTTATTTTTGATTGAACAATAATTGCTTGACAGTATTGTGTTGTTTCCTACCAAACATTAACCTGAATCAGCCATAGGTTTAACCATGTCCCCTCTCATTTGAATATCCTTCCCACCTCTCTCCCCATCCAACCCCTCTAGGTTGTTTCCAAGCCCCAGGTTGAGTTCCCTGAGTCATAGAGCAAATTCTCATTGGCTACCTATTTTACAAATGGTAATGTATTGGAAAAAGTCAGTTTTCATTCCAATCCCAAAGAAAGGCAATGCCAAAGAATACTCAAACTACCACACAATTGCACTCATCTCACACGCTAGGAAAGTAATACTTAAAATTCTCCAAGCCAGGCTTCAGCAATACGTGAACTGTGAACTCCCAGATGTTCAAGCTGGTTTTAGAAAAGGCAGAGGAACCAAAAAGCAAATTGGCAACATCTGCCGGATCATAAAAAAAGCAAGAAAGTTTCAGAAAAACATCTATTTCTGCTTTATTGACTATGCCAAAGCCTTTGACTGTGTGGATCACAATAAACTGGAAAATTCTGAAAGAGATGGGAATACCAGACCACCTAACCTGCCTCTTGAGAAATCTGTATGCAGGTCAGGAAGCAACAGTTAGAACTGGACATGAACTACAGACTGGTTCAAATAGGAAAAGGAGTACGTCAAGGCTGTATATTGTCACCCTGCTTATTTAACTTATATGCAGAGTACATCATGGGAAACTCTGGGCTGGAGGAAGCACAAGCTGGGATCAAGATTGCCGGGAGAAATATCAATAACCTCAGAGATGCAGATGACCCCACCCTTATGGCAGAAAGTGAAGAAGAACTAAGGAGCCTCTTGATGAAAGTGAAAGAGAGTGAAAAAGTTGGCTTAAAGCTCAACATTCAGAAAACTAAGATCATAGCATCTGGTCCCAACACTTCATGGCAAATAGATGGGGAAACAGTGGAAACAGTGGCTGACTTGATATTTTTGGGCTCCAAAATCACTGCAGATGGTGATTGCAGCCATGAAATTAAAAGACACTTACTCCTTGGAAGGAAAGTTATGACCAACCTAGACAGCATATTAAAAAGCAGAGACATTACTTTGTCCACAAAGGTCCGTCTAGTCAAGGCTATGGTTTTTCCAGTAGTCCTGTATGGATGTGAGAGTTGGACCATAAAGAAAGCTGAGCGCAGAAGAATTGATGCTTTTGGAGTGTGGTATTGGAGAAGACTCTTGAGAGTCCCTTGGACTGCAAGGAGATCCAACCAGTCCATCCTAAAGGAGATCAGTCCTGGGTGTTCATTGGAAGGACTGATGTTGAAGCTGAAACTGCAATACTTTGGCCACCTGATGCGAAGAGCTGACTCATTTGAAAAGACCCTGATGCTGGGAAAGATTGAGGGCAGGAGGAGAAGGGGACAACAGAGGATGAGATGGTTGGATGGCATCACTGACTCAGTGGACATGGGTTTGGGTAGACTCCAACAGTTGGTGATGGACAGGGAGGCCTGGCATGCTGCGGTTCATGGGGTCTCAAAGAGTCGGACATGACTGAGCGAATGAACTGAACTGAATGTATGTTTCCATGTCACTCTCTCCATACCTCCCACCCTCTCCTGATTATCTATTTTATATACAGCTGTGTATCCATGTTACTCTCACATGCCTTTGATTTCTTCCTACTTTTATTTAACTCTGTTGCCTCTGTCTGAAATGCCTTCTTCCCCTGCATGCCCTACCCTGCCTCCCCACCCTGACCTTCATCTGGTTAACTTCTTTTCATATTTTAAGAACCAGTTCAATTGTCATTGATTCAGCTTACCCTTGGCTCCTTCAGCATCTCTTTTTCTAGAGCACTTTTTGATCACAAGTAATTATTTGTGTACATGTTTCTCCTTTACAACAGCTATAAACTCTACAGAGTAGAGGCTACATCCTAGTCTTCTTCACTACCTAGAGCCACACACAGTCAGCACTCAGAAAGTTTTTGTTGAAGTACCACTGGGGTTTTCATCTCCACCCTTATGTCTTTAATTACCTGGAACATTCAGACTGTGGCCTACCTACCATGGCTGGAAGGAAGCCCCCCAACTCTGGTTTCCAGAGGTGTGCCACGGAAACTCAAACCATTTCCATGCCAGAGATAGCCAGGGAGCCACATACCCACCAGGTCATGGCCCCCACTGAAACCACAGCTATGATGCAAGGAGGCCACTTTAAATCAGAGCCCAGGATTTCATTGCACAATCTACCCTCTGGTAATTGCAAATTTGGACTTTGAGCCCAAATCCTGCCTAGAAAATTGGCATTTACCTGCTTTTACAGAAAGAAGTAAGATTTCACTCTAGGCAAGAAAAACCTCATTACAGACTGCATTTACCTTCCTGGAGTCATTTGCCTGATATGAACTGAATCCTAAAATGCAAATTCTTTCCTGGGGCATGAGGATGGCAGCTTGATGTTGCAACATTGCTCCAAACAATTTGAAAGCAATTCTGTTATTATTATTATCATCATCATCATGATCATTATTTCAACCTAGCAATTAGGTTGATATGATTAAGTCAGCATTTTAAGCAAATTGTTATGGCATGAAGGAGAGACAGAAAGTGTGTGTGGAGGGGGGAGGGTGGTGCTTGTAGCTGTCATGATCATTTCTATTCTGTTTTAGGGGTTAAATATTTAACCACAACTATGTGCTACAGGCTGAAACCTGATGCATGAGAGGGAGCCAGGGAGAAAGAGGGGCTCCTAACCATAGTTCTTATTAATATTAAGGTAATCACCATGACTACCTTCTTAATAAACTACATGTAAGCTGGTCTTTGAGGCCATAAGAGATCACGTACATACACGTCAGCATCTCAGCACCTCCCATGGATGCTGGCTCTCTCCAGGCTGAGCGTTTTGGCAGCCTGTAGAAGGCTAAGATGAACTTGACTTAATGAAGCAAGTGAAAGCAGCACTTGCGGTTTATATCCCCCCAAAGCCACTGCTTGACTCATTACCACCCCCAGTTACCCAACACTTCAAGAGACCTGTAAAACAGGGGAGAGGGTGAACAGCTTTAGATCCCTTCCATGAAGTCAGGGCAGCAGCTTTGAAAAAGTTGGAGTGAGTCAGACCTGCATATGAGTTCAAACTGTGTGACCTTGCACAGGTTACTTAACCTCTCTGAATCTGTCTTCTCATCACAAAATAGGGGCTATAATCCTCTCCCTTAGGGTGGTTATGAAGGTTAAAAGAGATAAAATTGGTATCACATTTACTGTATGCATTATAGGCACTCAGTAAAGAGGAGCTCCTCGGTTGTTATGGTCGTTCTGTTCTCATTAGTTCACACCTGTTCTCATCTCAACACCTGTTTTCTGCTCCCACTTGCCTAACTCAGTGCCTGCCTCGGGGCCGCCCTGGTACTTGTTGGCCTTTCAGAAACTTGACGGCCAAAGAGACTGTCTGAAGACATCCAGGAGGAGGCACCCCACCCCTGGGGAATCTCTCCACTCTCTCCCCTGGCCCTGGGAAGTAACTTGAGATGTCAGCTGGGCATTGCTCTTAGAGTTCAATGTGTTTACAAGTACTGCCAGGGCCATGGTGTGCAGGTTGCAATGGGACATTGGGGATTGGGTTCGGGGTCTCCCTTCCCTGGGGACTCCCTGTTGATCTGTAGTGGGAGGCATTCACACAACTTACCCCTGCACCCTCACACACACACACTCACACATACATTCACACACATCCACACTCACACACACACATTCACATTCATACACTTACATACCATGTTATGCCTCATTTTCTCTTTGGAGACTTCAGTTTGGACTAAATGGCAATATCTCTGTTCACAGAGTGGAAATAGATACATAAATATTTTATCAGTGGTTTAATCCCCCCTTCTTAAGCTTACTTTTTAAAACTTGGAAATTATTTTTTTTTAAGTAGAAAATCAAGGGGAAAATATCTATAGTCCCACTCTCTAAACACCTTTGCTAACATTCAGCAACATCTCTTACAAGTCTTTTATGCATATTTTATTTTACATAGTAATGATTATCTTATGCATTTAATATCTAATTGTGTATGTCTTCGTTCTTTCACTTAATTTATAGAGTAAGCATCATTTTAATAGTTGCATACTGTTCCATAAAGGATACACCACAAATTATTTGTCCCAATCATTGGAACCTTAGATCAATGTCTAAATGGTTGCTATTATAAATGGAGTTATGAAATCAAATTTTTACTTCTTTGGGAATTGTTATATCTCAGGAATTATTTTTTAGAAATATAAAGTTAAATGTTATAAGGCTCATAATATATATCTCCAGACTGATTTCCAAAAGAGTAACATCAGTGTATGAACCCCCAAACTTTTGCTCTTGATCTTTACTGATATGACCCTCCAGGAAAAACCTGGCATCCTTGGAGGGTGCGTCAGTTGGGCAGCAGGACATGGTACCACCACTAAGTTCATCATCACTCACCAAACGGTGACTCCCATACCACTGAATACAGAAGAAGGCATTAGGGTGAAAAAAAAGCAAACTGTTTAAAGTATTAGAAAAACTATGAGGCACACAAAATCCCCGTTTCCATAAGTATTATTGTTTAGGAGTTGGCTATAGTATGTATTTAAGTTTTATAAAAAAATGTTGGCTCAAAGAACTGTGCTGTGCTCAGATGTGTCCAACTCTTTGCAACCCCATGGACCACAGCCCACCTTTCCTCCTACTCTGTCCATGGGATTCTCCAGAACATGGGTTGCCATTTCCTTCTCCAGGGGATCTTCCCAACCCAGGGATGGAACCCACGTCTGGATTCTTTACCACTGAGCCACCAGGGAAACCCCCAAAAAGAACTACTGTGTAATAAACGTTTAGACCACGCACTATTATGATAAAAGCTATAAACATGCAGCAGGAATGTCTATCCTGGTCAAATAGGCAGGGCCCGCTATGCCCTTAGAAGGAATTATCCTGGTCAAATAGGCAGGGCCCGCTATGCCCTTAGAAGGAATTAGGGACAAGGTAGGAAAAGTGAGCGAAGAAAATGGCTTTCCACACACAGAGGCCCACATGCTAATGAAAACATAGAGACCCTTGGAGGGTTGGGGGTGAGGTCCATCAGACATTGCTACCTGGGTAGGAGGGAGGGACCTAAGTAAGTGAAGGGGCCAGAGCAGACCCTGGGGTCCTAGACACCACCATGGGGCTTGGGAGCACAGGGAGAAAAGAAAAGATGAGAACGGCAACTCAGAGGGAAGTTCCATAAATTAATTTGCCAGTTTCATAATGTCACCTTGAACACAAGTGTCATCCAAGTAAAGCCAGAGCTGAGTCCTGTTTCCCTGCTGCTAAAGAGCATGAGATTCGGATCAGTCAGACCTGTGGGCAGATTCTGGGTCTGCCACGCCATAGCTGTGCACGTGCCCAGGTTTATAACTTATGTGGGGATGGTAGTGCTCCAAGTTTCACTGCACCGCTGGGAGGAAGAGAAATGACGGATGTGCCTAGCTCGGTGCCTTGCACAAAGACAGACTCCAATAGGGGCCAGTAGGAAGAATGGGGAAGGGAATGGGAGGGAGAGGGGGGTAGAAGGGCCAAGTCGTGACAGTAGAGAAAAGAAGAGGGGAATGTGATCTGGTGTGGAGTGGTAGTCATGCTGCTTGTTGGTAATTCGTCCCACCAATAATTCTTGGTTCTTCTCCACAGAGCTCAGAGGACATCCTGCCTCACCCAGTCTTTTGCAGGGGAGTCTCAGCCAAGGAGAGGTGCCCGACTAGGGAATCCCACATACCCACCAACTTCCAAAGAGCTGAAACTGGTAAGAACTACTGAAACCCTATAATACAACTCTAGCAGGTTAACTAGCACCCCCCCAAAACTCATGCCCACGATGAACCTCAGAATGTCACCTTATTTGGAAATGAGGTCTTCGCAATGTAAGTGATTAAAACTCAAGATGAGATCGTACTGGATTTGGATGGACCCCAAATCCAATGGCTGGTGTCCTTAGAAGAAGGAGAGAGGACACACAGAGGCAAGAAGGCTAAGTGCAGACAGATGCAGTGATTGGAGTGATGCTCCCATGAGCCAAGAAACAGCAGGGGTCACCAGGAGTCAGAAGAACAAGGAAGGATCCTCCAGAGAAACTTAAGAGGGAGCATGACCCTACTGACAACTTTTTTCTTTTTAATCAGCATGCTGATTAACTGAAAGTCTATCTTGTTTTATTTAGATCTTTAAGTATTTCATAATTGACTTTAGCTGTGTCAGCAGTAATTCAGAAGTATAACTGATTAACTGTCCAAAATTGATGGGTAAGAGTCTAGTTTTAACAACATATTATGCATGGCAAATCTGACTGGTAAGGAACCAGCTCAGATGTTCTGCTGACAACTTGACTTGGGACTTCTGGCCTCTCAAACTGTGAGAGAATAAATTCCTGTTGATAAGCCACTCCGTTTGTGGTCCTTTGTTGCTGCAGCCTCAGAAAACTAATCCACCAAGCATCTGTTTACAGAGGAAGAAACCAAGACCATCACTGTCCACCCGCAGAAAGGCAGCAGCTAAACAGCACTAGAACCCAGCCCTCTACCCTCATCCAGGGAATTCCCTAAGTCTTTGGCATACAGCTTCACACCTAGGTTTGGGCCAGAAAAAGGCCCATTTTGACAGGGCCACCTACCCCTGTGTTTGTGTCCTCCCCAGAGAACACACAGTGAGTGGAACCCACTTTTCCCAATAATGACTTACTACTCAGTCCTGGGTGAGAGCTCTGACTAGTGAATTTGCCTGTAGGTGTCATGAGAGAGGAAATACCAGCAAGCCCCTTCCCTGCTGAAACCAACAGGCAAGAGGTTAATCCCCAGAGACCTCAATGACTGCCACACAACAGGTGCTTCATTAAAAAAAAAATAAATAACATGTGATAAGTACCAGAACTTCCCTGGAGGTCCAGTGACTCCTCTGTCAGTGCAGATAAGTACATGTTGCATCAGGGAGTGTTGTTGGATTAATATGCCCAGGTATCCCTTTAACAAGGAATAGAGTTTTCTGCTCCATTCGTGAGGGACCCACTAGGTGCCAGGTGCTGTGCTCAGTTTCTCCCTCAGGCCCTGCAGGAAGTAGGTTGGACACTCACGTCAGGTTAATTTGAGGAGAGTTGAAGAACGGGGCTGTTTACAAAGCAGGACTATTTATGGACACAAGGACTTCCCTGGTGGTCTGGTGGTTAAAACTTTGCCTTCCAATGCAGGGGGCACAGGTTCAATCCCTGGTAGGGGAACTAAGGTCCTGGTGTATGCCGTGGTGTATAACCATGCCTGCCATGGTGTATAGCCAAAAAAATATTTTTTTGAAGTGTGGGCAGAATATGGTGGCGAATGCAGCACCCCAGGAGGGGTGATGTGGAGCGTTGCTACTGGAGGCTGAAGGGCTAAGAGGTGGGAGCGGGGAGCTGTGAGGACAGGAGCTGTGACATAGGGTTGAGGGCCCTGCCTGCAGATGGCACAGCCTCCTTGTCCTGTACAGAATCCCGGTGGTGGGGAGGAGTGGAGGTGGGTAAAGGGAAGCACACCTGTCCTCTCGGGGTCAGCTGGCTTGTAATTATAGCAGTTAATTTTCACAATAACCCTGTGACGGAGGTGCTATTGCTCACTAGCCTGTTTCAGAGACTGGAAAATAAAGTGGAAAAAAAGAAACCATTTCTGGTCATTAATGGGCCAGGATTTGAGCCCAAATCTCTCTGATTCCACAGACGACAAGAGTTCTTCTGTTCTCATGCATTAGGACATAATTTGCCATGAAGTTAACACCAGATAAATGCAGTACATGTGAGTAACTGCAAGAACACAGATGATAAAGTGCCATAAAACAATAAGGAAGTAGCAAAACTTTAGTATTTATTACATTTTGTTTTCAATAAAATGTGTTCATTATAAGTTTATATAATTTCCTCTTTAATCATGGCAATATTTAACTACTGACTTGCAAATTCCAGAAAACTCATCAGTCACCTTTCACAAGCTGGTATGGGCTGTCTCCAGCACCCGCTGTACAGCTAAATTTCTCTTCTGTGGCTTAAACAGTACTATCTCTCCAAAATTAATTACTGTTTAGGGGAGAAGAGTATATTCAGGATTTCATGGTGCTATTAGATCATAGTACCCACATGCATGCAGCTCACACTGTTGGAAATGTTAAGAAGAAATCCAAAGGGAAGACTCCATGTCCTCTGGTGACCATTCACGACAGTATGTGGAACTTTTCCCTCCTTGGTCCCTGCTGGGCCCCAGGATTTGAGGGAGAGCCCAGAGAGGAAAGGATAGAGAAAGCTGAGCAAACAGCTGAATGGGTAATCCTTTAGAATGAATGTCCCAAGGCCAGAGTGTCAGGAGGGGCTGGAAAGGATGAGCCAGAGAGTTAGAAACTTCTAGTGGCAAGGGGAAGAGGTTTCCAAAGGAGCTGGGTGGAGATGGAATGACCTGGACCCTTGCTGAAGTGTGGGAGAAGCTCAGGGTTCAGTGAACCAGGCTGAGTGTAAGAGAAGGTCATTGGGACCTCTGCTTTGGACTTTAAGTGCCTTTCCTTTAAAACTCAGGAGCAAATCCAAATGAATAAGAAATAGACTAAATCCTCAGAACCTGACTGGTCAAGCAGATGAAGGTCACCGAACTCATTTTCAAAACTGATGAGCCTTCATTGTGTACAGTATGGCACTACAGTCTTCAACGAGGCAGACGCTTTTCCAGGTGAGTGTAATTCAAACATCCTCCCAACAGGATATTCCAAATCATGACCTTGAAGTCCTTCAGGACACTGCCCACACACACCATGGTGACTTCAGCTTCTACTTTTATTGATGCATAGTTGATTTACAATGTTAATTTCAGCTGGACAGCAAAGGGACTCCATTAGGCATATGCGTGCATTCTTCTTTATTTTCTTTTCCATTATGGTTTATTTGAGACTTTGAATTGAGAAAGATCAAGCCAGTTCTGTTGCCATTGTCACACTTTTGGACAAGTCCTTTAGCAATGGATTCTAAAACACACACACACATATATTTCCCTCCACCTTCTCAGAATTCCATTGTCAAATATCTTCATTTATAGCGAGGGCCCTGAAATCATTTCACCTCTCCTGAGGCTCACTCACTCTCATCTGCCTGTTAATGGTAACATATCCATTAAACATAAAATGTCCAAATCAAATAAGCACTCTTTTTCTTTATCCTTAAAATCTTTCTGCTTTATTGACTATGCCAAAGCCTTGGACTGTGTGGATCACAATAAACTGTGGAAAATTCTGAAAGAGATGGGAATACCAGACCACCTAACCTGCCTCTTGAGAAATCTGTATGCAAGTCAGGGAGCAACAGTTAGAACTGGACGTGGAACAACAGACTGGTTCCAAATAGGAAAAGGGGTACGTCAGGGCTGTGTATTGTCACCCTGCTTCTTTAACTTATATGCAGAGTACATCATGAGAAACGCTGGACTGGAAGAAGCATCAGCTGGAATCAAGATTGCTGGGAGAAATATCAATAACCTCAGATATGCAGATGACACCACCCTTATGGCAGAAAATGAACAGGAACTCAAAAGCCTCTTGATGAAAGTGAAAGAGGAGAGTGAAAAAGTTGGCTTAAAGCTCAACATTTAGAAAATGAAGATCATGGCATCCGGTCCCATCAGTTCATGGGAAATAGATGGGGAAACAGTGGAAACAGTCTCAGACTTTATTTTTGGGGGGCTCCAAAATCACTGCAGATGGTGATTGCAGCCATGAAATTAAAAGACGCTTACTCCTTGGAAGAAAAGTTATGACCAACCTAGATAGCATATTCAAAAGCAGAGACATTACTTTGCCAACTAAGGTCCATCTAGTCAAGGCTATGGTTTTTCCTGTGGTCATGTATGGATGTGAGAGTTGGACTGTGAAGAAGGCTGAGAGCTGAAGAATTGATGCTTTTGAACTGTGGAGTTGGAGAAGACTCTTGAGAGTCCCTTGGACTGCAAGGAGATCCAACCAGTCCATTCTGAAGGAGATCAGCCCTGGGATTTCTTTGGAAGGAGTGATGCTAAAGCTGAAACTCCAGTACTTTGGCCACCTCATGCCAAGAGTTGACTCATTGGAAAAGACTCTGATGCTGGGAGGGATTGGGGGCAGGAGGAGAAGGGGACGACCGAGGATGAGACAGCTGGATGGCATCACGGACTCGATGGACGTGAGTCTGAGTGAACTCCAAGAGATGGTGATGAACAGGGAGGCCCGGTGTGCTGCGATTCATGGTGTCGCAAAGAGTCGGACACGACTGAGTAACTGAACTGAACTGAACTGAACAAGTAATACATGCTAAATAATGAAACGTTTAAAAATTGGAGGGACTTGAACAGAATAAAAATTATGTTATTATGAAAAAAAAAAAGGTTAAGGGCAGGAGTAGAAGGGAGCAACAGTGGATAAAATGGTTGTATGGCATCACCGACTCAGTGGACATGAATCGGAGCCAACTCCGGGAGATAGTGAAGGATAAGGAAGCCTGGTGTGCTGCAGTCCAGGGGTTGCAAAGAGCCAGACACGACTTGGTGACTGAACAACAACAATGTATAATTGAGTCACCTTGCTGCACAGAAGAAATTAACACACACGGTAAATCACCTACACTTCAGTAAATTTAAATAAAGAAAAAAAGTACACAGTCCATTGCATGTACAAGAATAGCCAGGGGAAAGAGACAAGTGTGATTTTATGAAACTTTTGTTTCAGTTACGTATGGATGGATCTGTAAGGTACTGTACAACATTGTAAAATAAATTTACAAGTAGGAAATAGGACTTTTCTTCTCCTACGTTATAACTCCAAAGTGGCCACAACTTCTTCAATAGTTCAGTTCAGTCACTCAGTTGTGTCTGACTCTTTGTGGCCCCATGGACTGCAGCACGCCAGACTTCCCTGTCCATCACCAACTACTTCCCTGTCCCTCACCAACTACAGGAGCCAACTCAAACTCACGTTCATTGAGTCAGTGATGCCATCCAACCATCTCATCCTCTGCCATCCCCTTCTCTCCCTGCCTTCAATCTTTCCCAGCACCCAGGGTCTTTGCTTCAGTAGAGAACTCAACTTATGCCTTGTTCAGTCTGACATGGCTATTTTAGGAAGCCCAATATAATGGGGTGACAAAAGAGTGCTCATCTACTTGCTGGCCTCAGAGGAGAGGGACCCATAGTCTCTCAAATACCCAGTAACTCAGGGTTCCAGGAGGCAGACATGCAGATACTAGAGGAGGCCCTGAGAGGACAAGGGGATAACCCAACCTTCTGATCACCCCTGTAGTTTCAATGATGCCACCTTCTGAAAGGAGGGTGGGGGGCCACAGCTGGCTGGAATCCCTGACTCCACCTAGTCCACAACAACAGCATGGTGATTTCACTTGCCTGCTTCCTCGCCTAGATCCTGTACTCTTTGAAGGGAAGAGAAGTTGCCGTCCGAGCACAGGATCTGGAGAGCAAAAGGTGATCAACAGATGTTTGGGGGTCTGAATGAGACCCCAGCAGGAGCTTCTTCAGTCTTCCCAGGAGAAGAAAGCTCTGAGCAGCAAATGAGCAAGTGAGAGACGCTGGCCCAGGAGCACCCAATAAGATGCATAGCCAATAGACAAGTGTTATGTTTGGCTTCAGATGAACTCAAAGCACTGGGAGAAGATGAAAGAGAGAATGGACCCTGGCCTTCAGGAAGTTTCCCCAGGTGAGGAGGTAGGCACACCTGAGATGATCAGACACGTCTGGACCTGAGGTGAGTTCACGGGTGAGTTCCGCTGTGAGCCTGGGTGACTCATCTGAGATCTTGGCAGCAGGATGGGGATCCTGTCCAGGTTTCTTGCTCCTCAGCCAATGCTGGCAGCACCCCTTCTCCCAGGGCCAGGCAGCAGTGATGGGGAGGGCTGGAAGGTCACTTCCAGTGGAGGAGACTTCAGACATGCGGGGCTGTCCGGGGTTTTCCAGGCACACTGGAGATGTCTGGTGGGAGAGAAAGGAGAAAAGAGGAGAGGGGGCAGCCCTGAAGGTGGGAAACACAAGTTAAGCCTGGAAAAATGCATCAAGGACTGGATGGTGCTGGGGGTTAGGTGGGAGGGGAGTGTGGGACCAAGTTGAAAAGGCTAGGTGGTCCAGAGCCTGGAGTACTAAGAATCTGGCACAAAAGAAACAAGTGAATTTCTTCATGCATGTTGGGGTGGAGATAGTTAACATTTATTTCTGTCATTATTTATTTAATGTATATGAATCAAAACCAAAATGTAAGCCTCATGGGGTGGGTTTGGGAGGACTGTGCCTGGTTTTGCTCACCAGAGTGCCCCTTCTACCTGGAGAAATGTCAGGCATGGAGCAAGCACTAAGCAAGTGTTCACAAATGAATGATCAGAAATGTTGGGTTTGTATAGTTGGTGTTAGATTCCAAGGGATTCCCAGGAAGCAGGGGGATACAGCCAGGAGGCTCCAAGCCTTGTAGCTCGTCTTCTTTCAGTCTTCAGCATGCAGCGGGCCACCTAAAGCTGCAGTTCCCTAACAACAAAAAAAATTAAGTTTGGGAACCAGTGGAGCAGGTGTCCTCCAAGGCCCTCAGGGCTCTGTCATTCTGGTACAGCCTCATGGTATCACCCAGGGGGCTGTGGGTGATGGGCCAGGCCCTAGTTCTCTAGATCAATTTGTCTCCACCACTGGTTGTACGCTTGCCCACTTTGGAGGGCACCTTTCTCTAAGTTGAGGGCCTGATCACGAAATGGGGCCTTTCCTTGCCCATTGCCTGAGGCACCAGGAAAATGACACATCAGAAAGCCCACCCCAGTCTCCGCTCTGTCCCCGCAGGCCTGGTGTGCTCACCTCCCTCCAGCTGGCAGATGCCCTGACCGGACAGAGGATCATCCCAAGCCCTGCCAGCTCCCTCTAGCTCCCCAGATTTTCCAGACCTAGACTCAGAGCAGCCCAGTCAGTTGAAAAGAAAAAGAAAGAAAAAATATATACGTATGTATATATGTATCTCCTCCCTCCACACCCAGACTCCTCACAGTTGAGCTGGGTAAGTGCCAACAAAAATAGCATGATGTCATCCCCTGACTGATCCTGTTAATCCCTTTCCTGCTGAATATTGAGTCTTGGTTTTTATTTTAAAGCGATTTTATTGTCAGAGGCTGGTTAAAAGCCTCTGAGAGATGTGTGGGGAAAATGGGTGGTGTCTTTGATGTGCAGAGACGGGCAGGGCCCTCGGCCCCAGAGCCCTGACAAGGAAAGAAATGGGGTTTGCAGAAGGCCAGGAAGCTGGAGGAATTCTGTTTCAGACGGTATGCCTTACCAGTGGCATCGGGTTTTGCATTCCATGGCCGGTGCACCTCTGCAAGACAGCCTCTGAGAGAATTTCTCAGCCACTATGGGGCCTGTAAGGAACACATGGGCCCACTCTCTCTAGACCTCCACCTTTCCTGCCCCCACCATCACTAAGGAACATTCTCCCCTCTGTTGGGGTGCTCTTCCTCCGCTCACACACTTGTCACCAAGTGTCCAAATCCCAACCTATTCTAGAAGAGCTGGCTTTGAGAGGTGAGGTGGCATTGGGGCCAGGAAACTTGGGTTTGAGGCTCAGCTTTAGACAAATCTGGAAGAGGCATTTCACCTCTTTCAGCCTTAGTACCTCATACATAAGACAGAATAGAAATTCCTGCCCTCCTACCTGCCCTACGAGTAGTGACCACCCAGATGTCCAAAGGAAATTATATGTTTTCAGAAGCTCTACAAACACAAGAGCCCTGCACTGAAGCCAAATGTTATTGCAAGAAATGTGTAGGGTAAAGGAGGCCAACAGGAGCAAGGGAGTTGAAGGTGTGTTCAAGGGAGTGAAGGAACATGGAACCTGAGACAGAAAGGGAAGTGAAGCCACTGATGGGTAGTGGGGAAGAACTGGTCCCTGTAGGCCTGGGTGCATGATGAGGTCAAAGAATTGTTGCAGGGGACCTTAAGGAAGTAAGCTGGAAGGACAAACAATGACAACTAGAGTGAGATACTAGAATTTGGAATTTGGGGAGTTATGTCCTTTTGGTTCAGAGAAGGCAATGGCACCCCACTCCAGTACTCTTGCCTGGAAAATCCCATGGATGGAGGAGCCTGGTGGGCTGCAGTCCATGGGGTTGCAGAGTCGGACATGACTGAGCGACTTCCCTTTCACTTTTCACTTTCATGCATTGGAGAAGGAAATGGCAACCCACTCCAGTGTTCTTGCCTGGAGAATCCCAGGGACGGTGGAGCCTGGTGGGCTGCCTTCTATGGGGTCACACAGAGTCGGACATGACTGAAGTGACTTAGCAGCAGCAGCCCTTTTGGTTATGGGAAAGGAATGGGTAGCTGAGGTAAGAAAGTGTTCATGGCAATGAGGTTGAGATTGGGATCTTGGAAAAGTTACCCTCATGGAGGATGAAGGGCCTAGGAATCAGGAAGAAGCTGAGGTGGAAAGAACCACAGGAGCCAAGATGGTCAGGGAGCAAATGGTTGACCAGAAGCCCAGGGAAGCATCAGGGATGGGAAGTGGAGTGAATGGTGTGAGTGTGAAGGAGCCGAGGTTTTTATCAGATGAAAGGGAGTGTAAGTGTGAAGGAGCCGAGGTTTTTATCAGATGAAAGGGAGTGTAAGTGTGGCTTAAGGGAGCCAGGAGGACTGCAGACTAATCCTCTGACCCTGAGAATGGTATGTGAGAAGAGCAACCCCCACCCAAGAAGAGGCAGGGAGTAAGGAGTGTCCAAAGAAAAGGCCAAAGTTACAGAGGAGCTTACTGTCAGGGAGAGATGGAGATAAAGGGATAGGGAAGCAGGGCAAGCCAACAAGCAAATGAACGGAGCAGTGTGGGGATGGAGTCTGGGAGCCCAAGGATACCTGAAGAGACTGTGGTTCCTGGCTAAGCATGAGGAGAATGGGTTTGCTAGGATGGATGTCTTCCCCATGGTCTCCAGTAGAGGGGTGAGGCTTGCAGCTGAAGCCTTTGTACAATGGCTTGGCCACAGATTGGGTCTAGGCAGGCAGGGCTCAAGCCGGCAGTCATCTGAGGGCTGCTTCCAGGGACCTCAAGCTGTAGATGGTGGGTCTTCAGACAGCTGTTCCCACAGAGCTGGTGAGGAGGAAGGGTGGCCCCACAGGTGGGAGGGGTGGTCAGATCAGGGACCAGATGATGTCTGAGGCCCAATCCATCTCTGCACCCTATGATCATATATTTCACAGTTGTCCCAAGGACTGGCCCCAGCTCTCAGCGTGAGACTGTTCTGGGTGCTTAGTTCCTGGTTTCAGCTGTCACAGGTTTGCAATTGCCTGGAACCAGATGCTGAGAAAGGAAACAGACACACATCCCCAGTCTACCCCAGAGACCTGAGTGCAACTGCCCAAAGCCAGTCCCAGAGGGAATCAAGAGTCTGAACCAGTGGGGGAGGAGGAGGGTACAGAAGCCCGTTTTTCTCAGGGCTCAGAGCAGACTGTAGAATCAAAGATCTTAAAGCCAGAGGTGATGTTGCTATCTCCGCTGCTAATTATGTAAGCAGACATTTACTGAGCACCTTCTATGTGGTGGGGTTAGTACATGGCACAGCTTTTATTCCCCACATCAATCTTAGGAGGGAGATAGTTCTTATCCTCACATTTACAGATGAGGAAATGGAAGTCCACAGAAATGAAGGAACTGGCCAAGTGGCAGGGATTGGGCCCCTATGCCACACTGACCCAAGCTCAAAACCCTTTCCTATCTGTGGTTAAGAAAGCTAGAGGTCCACCAGGGGATGTGACTTGTTCAAGGACACATAGGAGGCCAGGGCAGAGCCAACACTGATGCCCAGGTCCTAACTGCCAACACCCAGTCCTCTCCAGCCCACCACATGGAGACCAGTAAGAGCCTTCATCTCTTTCTTTATATACAGGACACTTTCTACCACCTGTGAGCACTCTTATTTGAAGTGAGATGTGTGGTATCCAGCCTCCAAAAGGGCCCACATGACTCTTGCCTCTAGGTATTCACCCAGTGTGTGGTCCCTCCTTGCCTACACAAGAGGATAGGATAGGCAGCTAAGAGGATGTTACAGAAATGATGGTGTGCTTTCTCTTGGGAAAGGCAGTACCACGATGTAGCAACTCAAGCAAACTTCGGAGAGACCCACATGGGGTGGGACTGAAACCACCTGTGAACAACCAGCGCTGGCTCAGCAGCCAGGATCGACAAGGGGAAACACCACAGACCAGCTTTCCCACTCAAAGAAGGGACTGGAGAAATCAGAGTTCCTACTGGAGCTGAGCATCTCAGAATGTGCCTTTCCATCAAGTGAGTCTCTCTCTAGTAGCCTCGAGGCTACATCAGGCTGGGGACTCAGGTCCTGAATGACCTGAGACCACAGTGCAAGGACCACAACAAGGCCTGAAGTAACAGGCCCACCTCGGGTGCTCTAGGCTCTCAGGGCAGCCCACAAAGAGTTCCATTTGCGAAGCACTGCTGATGAAACTGGGGGCACCTTTCAGTCATGCTGTGGACTAGTTCCTAGAGGACTTATAACAAGTCTTTATTGGAAGAGTCTATTCAATTCCACAGGTAGGATCAGCTTTGAGAAATCTAAAGAGCAGTTATTATTGAGAGACTGGGAAGTTCAAGTTCCAAAGACCTCTCATCAGATAGGAGGAAATTTGCATATTCCCTGAAAGGGATTTACTTAAGGAGGAAGCACAGCACGTGTCCATCATTGCCACCAGCATCATATAAGAGCAGCTTCATTTGTTCCAGCAGAGTCCATATAGAGCACAAAAGCCAGAGATGAGTCTTGACGGCCTGTGGTGTGTTCCAGATGTGTCCACACAGGGAGGGGGCTGGGAAGTGCCCGGAGGCCAGAGTGAGAGAGATGCTTTCCTCGCTGCCTGCTGTGTAACAACTGTCACGTCTGTACGGTGGCAGTCGTAGTGTGTGTCAGTCGAGTCTGACTCTTTGTGACCCCGTGAACTGTAGTCCACCAGACTCCTCTGTCCATTGGATTTTCCAGGCAAGAATACTGGAGTGGATTGCCATTTCCTACTCCAGGGAATCTTCCCAACCCAGGTATCAGACCCACATCTCTTGCATCAGCAGGTGGATTCTTTACCATTGCACCACCTGGAAACCATTATCATTTACTATATAAGGGCAGTTATTAAGCATCTACTAAGTGTCAGGTACTATGCTATATGCTAACCCTCAGATCAATCTTGCAAGCTAAATGTTGCTTTCTTAATTTTATGGGTGAAGGAATGCACGTTCAGAGAAGTTAAATAACTTGTTGAAAGTTAACTTGTTGCATTAAAATGGCACAGTTGGGATTCAGATCTAGATTTGTCTGACTCTGGGGCCTATGTTCTACTCTGTCAACTGTTACTATAATAACATTAGAGATGCAGTGGCTTTGACACCAAATGAGCTTCCTCTGAGTGCAGCTCCTGGAGTTGTAGGGCCAGCCAGGATTCCTGGTTGTAAACCAGAAACTGAGGAGCTAACTTAAATATCAAAGGGTTTTGGGAGAGACATCAGGCAAATCAAAGACTGACAAACTGAAGAAGCAGGCAAGAACCACCCCCTACCAAGACTCATGACGGGAAATTCACCTGGGAAGGTATTCAGATGCTGGGAAGCCAAGACAGAATGAGAAACATTTACTGCAGCCTCTCAGGAATGGCAGAGCCTCAAGGATAGAATCCCAATAATAAAAACTTTTGGTCAAATATACCTAAAAACCATAGCCATTGGTTCAGTTCAGTTCAGTCACTCAGTCGTGTCCAACTCTTTGCGGCCCCATGAATCGCAGCACACCAGGCCTCCCTGTCCATCACCAACTCCTGGAGTTCACTCAACCTTATGTCCATCGAGTCGGTGATGCCATCCAGCCATCTCGTCCTCTGTCGTCCCCTTCTCCTCTTGCCCCCAATCCCTCCCAGCATCAGAGTCTTTTCCAATGAGTCAACTCTTCACATGAGGTGTCCAGAGTACTGGAGTTTCAGCTTTAGCATCATTCCTTCCAAAGAAATCCCAGGGCTGATCTCCTTCAGAATGGACCGGTTGGATCTCCTTGCAGTCCAAGGGACTCTCAAGAGTCTTCTCCAACACCACAGTTCAAAAGTATCAATTCTTCGGCACTCAGCCTTCTTCACAGTCCAACTCTCACATCCATACATGACCACTGGAAAAACCATAACCTTGACTAGACGGACCTTAGTCGGCAAAGTAATGTCTCTGCTTTTGAATATGCTATCTAGGTTGGACATAACTCCTTCCAAGGAGTAAGCGTCTTTTAATTTCATGGCTGCAATCACCATCTGTAGTGATTTTGGAGCCCAGAAAATAAAGTCTGAGACGGTTTCCACTGTTTCCCCATCTATTTCCCATGAAGTGATGGGACCAGATGCCATGATCTTCATTTTCTGAATGTTGAGCTTTAAGCCGACTTTTTCACTCTCCTCTTTCACTTTCATCAAGAGGCTTTTTAGCTCCTCTTCACTTTCTGCCATAGGGTGGTGTCATCTGCATATCTGAGGTTATTGATATTTCTCCCAGCAATCTTGATTCCAGCTTATGCTTCTTCCAGCCCAGCATTTCTTATGATGTACTCTGCATATAAGTTAAAGAAGCAGGGTGACAATATACAGCCCTGACGTACTCTTTTACCTATTTGGAACACCTAGCCTTATTGCCCTCAATATTGAGGGCCTGGAAAAACAAGTCACCCATACAGACTTGAAGTGATAAGAGTCTGTTCCATTTACTCCTCCTCACAACCACCAAACTTAAGTGGGCAAGATTTTATAGTTTCCTGATGGCTCAGCTGTAAAGAATTTGCCTGCAATGCAGGAGACCTAGGGTGAATCCCCAGGTTGGAAAGATCCCCTGGAGGAGGAAATGACAACCCATCCAGTAGTCTTGCCTGAAAAATCCCACGGGCAGAGGAGCCTGGTGAGCTACAGTCCAAAAGGGTCACAAAGAGTCGGATGCAACTGGGCATGCACACACCCAACACGCTGTTGGTGTGACACTAATCTCAGGACTCACTCATTCTACCTAGCCTTCAAGATTGCCCCAGTGATCCTTATCTCCTGGTATTCTTGCTCTTTGTATGGTCCCTTTCACATTGAGTCAGGGCTGGCCTAGGTTAACAATAGAATGCAATGGATATGCCGATACGTGACATCCAGAGCCGGGTCATAGAAGCATTACCGCTCCTTCCTTAGTCTTCTTGATATGTAGTCTTCTTCTTGTAGGATGTAGCTGTGGAGAAAGCCAGTCGCCATATTGTGAGGACGCTCAAGCAGCCTCATGGAGACAATGATGTGGAGGGGAACCAGCTTTCCACCCATGTGAGTGAGCCACTGAGTCTGGGATTAATTTGCTGTACAGCAATAACTGGAGATAAGGAGCTAAGGGGAGGTAATATGTGTGAAAGCTAACCACTGGAGCAGTGTCTGGCACACAGTTCTTCGGCTGGAAGGGACTTTCCAGCAGGTGTGGCCATTTCCCCAGTAACATACCCAACAGACGCTCAGACTGCCAGGACACCTGGAGGTCCCTTACGTAATCTTCACGTGTAGTTTTGTTTGCAAGAGAGGCTAAATATCTTGGCCTCCTGAAGGAAGGGTAAGACGATGGTGGAACCCCGTGTAAGGCAGTTTGTGAACAGCCTCCCCTTTATGGGATGTGTCCTTCTGGCCCTCTGAGCCTGTCTGGCCACAGACTTTCCCGTAAGGTGTTTTTCCTTTATCAAAACCTAGGATTAGAACACTGCAGCCCATGAATATCTCCCCTGTTTTTGTAAGTAAAGCTGTATGAGAACTCAGCCGTGCTCGTTCATTTGTGTATCGTCTAATGCTATTTATGTGCTGCAAGAGCAGAACTACAGAGATATCTGGGCTTGCATGGTGCCTCAGTGATTAAGAATCTGCCCACCAATGCAGGAGACGTGGGAGACGCAGGTTTTGTTTCCTGGGTTGGGAAGATCCCCTGGAAAAGGAAATGGCAATTCACTCCAGTATTCTTGCCTGGGAAATCTTATGGACAGAGGAGTCTGGTGGGATATAGTCCATGGGGTCACAAAGAGTCAGACTCTACTGAGCAACTAAACAAGAGATATTGTGTATGCCCTGCAAGGCCTAAAATACCATCAGGCCTTCTAAGGGAGAGTTTGCTGACTCCTGGTAAAATGGTCAAAGCATTGCTGGCTAGCATAGCTGAGAGCCAAAGAGGCAGCCTGAGTTGTCTGTTCCCTTGTTCCCAGCTCTGCAGAGGACAAATGGCTCTCCTCTCTCTCTCCCTCTCCTCTCTCTCTTTCATGATGAAGGACTTTCCAATAGGATGGACAATAGAAATGTCAAGTGGAATCCCACCAATCCTGACACATGAGCCCAAGAGATATCTACCCTCCTGCATTCATTATCTCTTCCTATGTAGCAGACTACCCCAAAACTTGGT
The DNA here is from genome assembly GCF_042477335.2 of Ovis canadensis. Classification (NCBI taxonomy): domain Eukaryota; kingdom Metazoa; phylum Chordata; class Mammalia; order Artiodactyla; family Bovidae; genus Ovis; species Ovis canadensis. The sequence goes on along the minus strand of NC_091251.1, from coordinate 57,490,441 downwards.
GCCTTAAAACAATGAATAGTTCTTATCTCTCACGGTTTCTGTGGGTTGGGAATCTAAGGAGTTGCTTAGGTTGGTGGTTCAGGTTTGGGTCTTTGATGACGTCAAGATGTTGGCTGGGCAGGTGAATTCTTTACCACTGTGCCACCTGGGAAGCCCCACACCTATATTAGTGGTTCTCAATCCAGGGTCACTGTGACCTCCAGGGGACATCTGGTATTGTCTGCAGACTTGTTGGTTGTCACTGCTGGGTCGGGAGAGAAGTACCATTGGGAATACTAATGACCTTTGATGTACTGGGGCCAGAGATGTGTTAAACATCTGACAATGCACAGGACAGCCCCCTACAACAGAGAATTACCTGGCCCAAAATGTTAACATGGCTGAGGTTGGGAACCCCTGATCTATATGATCACACTTTATATTCAGTTTTGTAGTCACACTTAGTAATGGATCACGGACATTTTCTCATGTCAAAATGTATTTTACCTCATCTCTTTGTATTCTTCATTCAATGATAAATTTTTAAATGAGAAATGGAAAAAAAAAAAAAAGATGTTGGCTGGGGCTGCAGTCACCTAAAGCCTTGACGGAAGCTGAAGATCTGATACCAAGGTGGCTCTATCACCTGGATGCCAAGTCTTTGTTGCGAGTTGACAGGTGGCTTCTCTCCCACCCCAGTAGGAATTCTCTTTCGTCCCCTCTCTTCTTTAAGCTGAGCAAGTTGTTCCATGGTGTTTTTGCCTTTTCTAAAAGCTGCCCCAGAGCCTGGGGTATTCATGAGAAGTGATCTGCTAACCTCATCTCAGGTTGCTGGAAGAATTACACTCTCATACTAGTCTGGGCAAAAGGCAGCCCCTCCTCCACCTCCTCCCCCAAATCCTGGCAGCTGGGCGAGGGTGGCACCTAAGCTGGCTGTGCAAGGCCTGCAGAGAGATGGGCAACTGCAAGTCCAGGGTGTCATCCTACATGGAAAGCAAGCCCCCTTACTCTGAGACTCCCTCCTCGATCACCCCAGTCAACTGTCCGGGCCTCTCCCTTGCCCTCCAAAACAGTAATGTGACAATATTTATTACATTAACAGCTGGAGAACAGCCATATCTTTTCCCAACCAGAGTATAAGCTGTGGAATGAAGAGCCTTCTGACCCTCTTCCTGTCCTCTGCACGCCCGGCCCCGCGCCCGGAGATGAATCAGAGGTTACAAATGTTTGTCAAGTGACTGCTCCACTGACGGCATAACACACGGGCTGCAGACCCTGCCTCCCAAGGCCTAAAATAGCAGATATTGTGGTCAATAGGGCAGTGGAAAGCAGGGTGCCTCTCAGGGCCCATGCCAGTAATTGAGAGTCAGCTGACAGGTAGGAACACCCCAGCCCACTACAGCCCCATGTGTTTCTCCAGGCTGTAAGCAGGACCTGTCCTGGAGTCCACCCCAGAGACGGAGGCAAGCCTGGCAATCTGTTGGTCTGCAGGCTGGGGCTGCTTCCCCTGAGATTCCAGGCCTTCTGGAGCGAGGTTTCACGTTACACCTCCCTCCCCAACTCCCCAGCCTTTGAAGGGAGCTGCTTCAGGACAGGGCCGTCACCACCACCCCATTAGTGCAGGAAATATTTGCCAGAGAGCGTCACCCTCCAGGAGGAGAATGACAACTGAAGCTCTACGCTTCATGTGTCCCAGGACTCTTTTAGCTTTGATGGGTTCTTTAATCCTTCCTCTCTCCCAGTCAGCTCAGACACCTGCGGGCCTTCCACACACTGCATCCTGTTTAAGTTTAGAAAGTGACCTAATAATTATGCCTCCCGGCAATAGCCTTGCAAGTCCCCCGGTGTACACAGCCTGGTGTGTCTACATGGCAACGCTGAGGCAAGACAAGGAGACGGTTCCATATAGGTAAATAATAGAATAACCGCAACACTGAAAGCGAAAGTGAAAGTGAAGTCACTCAGTCGTGTCCGACTGTTTGTGACCCCGTGGACTGTAGCCTACCAAGCTCCTCTGTCCATGGGATTCTCCAGGCAAGAATACTGGAGTGGGTTGCCAGAACACTGTGCTAAATATTTCATACATACCACCATAAGTAAGCCTCAGGACAACCAGGGAAGGTGGGAATGTCACTATCCCCATTTTCAGATGCATACATGGAGGCTTAGGGGTGTTGAGACACTTCCAGAGTCACCCACCTGGGAAGTGGTGCCCCCAGGATTCAAATTCAGGAGCATCTGGCTCCAAAGCACAAGCTCTCACTACTCACGGGCCTCTCCTGCCTGCTTGCCTGTGCTCCAGCTATCACTCTGCTACAGGCAGGGACACTTAAGACACCTACTTGACTCCCAAGTTTTCAACCCAGCCAGGATTAACATATTTTTAAAATTATAGGGAGTTCCCTGGTGATCCAGTGGTTAAGACTTCACCTCCCAATGCAGAGGGTACAGGTTCAATCACTGGTTGGGGAGCTCAGATCCCACATGCCTTGCAGTCAAAACACCAAAACATAAAATGGAAGCAAATACTGTAACAAATTCAATAAATACTTTTAAATGGTTCATATAAAAAAAGAATCTTTTAAAATATTTCAATAAAATTATATAAGATGTTATTTGTAATAATTATAAATATGTATAGAGTCGTCAAACAATGGTGATTCATTCTGTATTTAAAGGAGGAAGAGAGTTTCAGGAAAAACTGCACAAAGGAACCTAAAAAAATAGAACCTTCTTTCCCTATGGTTCAGTTTCTTTTCTGTCTTGAACGTGTAATCTTTAGCCATCATCCATCCCCATTGGCATCTCTTGGCTAAGACATCCATCAACTTGGCAAGACCCAGGCAAAAGGGGCTCCCTCTCTGAGTCCTTGCTTTACCAGGTCTCATTTGCAAAGTAAGTGGGTGTATTAAAGAACATGAATGTGCTTCTGTCACTAGGGATCCAGAGTTCAGCATTGGCACCACACAGCCATTAATCCTAAACATACATTCTCATGAGGAACACCACTCGGGCCCAGGAAAACACTTCACACCTCTTGTCCTGTGTTTGTCAATCAAAAAGAAACTGTGTCCACAAGTCAGGAAGCTTTGTGGCTGTGCGGCCACAAATCTTGGAGATGAACGCCCTTCGGAGCATAGGCGGGATGTGAGCAGCGGATACACTTAGGTAAGAGTCAAGGCTGCTGCTGCTGCTAAGTCACTTCAGTCGTCTCCAACTCTGTGTGACCCCATAGACGGCAGCCCACCAGGCTCCCCCGTCCCTGGGATTCTCCAGGCAAGAACACTGGAGTGGGTTGTCATTTCCTTCTCCAATGCATGAAAGTGAAAAGTGAAAGTGAAGTCACTCAGTTGTGTCCGACTCCGTGCGACCCCATAGATGGCAGCCCACCAGGCTCCTCCATCCATGGGATTTTCCAGGCAAGAGTACTGGAATGGGGTGCCATTGCCTTCTCCTAGAGTCAAGGCTAAGACATTATATTCTTGCTCTTAGATGTGAATGTAACAGATTCATACAGAGTGAAGTTGCCCCTCCTTGTCTCGCTGATCATCTGTTTCTTCTTTCTCTCCATGTTCCAGTGGGTGGTCCCAGAGGCACTCAAGAATTAACACATACACAAATTTTGAATCACTATGTTATACACTTGAAACTATTATAATATGTCAATTGTACCTCAGTTTTAAAAATCAATGCTGTATCCACAACAGTTACACAGGGGCTATTTTGTGATAATAAACAAATAAATTATGATAATACTTTTGTTTATTGGCAGGCCCAGCCATAACATACCAGAGGCATCAGACTAATTCTTTATATTGACCACAGACAGACATTGAAAGCTAGAATCATGTTACCTACTTATGTTTCCACCTGTACATCTTATTTCAGGCATCATAGTTTTATTTTTATATTCATAAAAACATTTTTAAACATTCAATTGCATTTTCAAGAGATTAAGTAGCAACTCCACCTTAGTTTTAAGGTAAAATTTTACCTTAATGTTGATTTTCAAAGTTGATATGAATTGATTATCATTTATATTTTATATTTCATTTCAACAGATTATTTTGCCCATTTATTTGCATAAATATTCAGTCACATAAAACATTGGATGGGTTCACATCCCACTCCAGCCACAGTCACTTTTCTCCCCACGACTTGAGCTGGAAAACAGTGGGTTGTCCAAGTGTGGAGCCCTTACCATCAGCACCTGATTCAGCAGGAAGCACGTAAAAGGCTCTCTGAATGGGGCAGGAGGGGCCTCTCTTACAAACTGTTTCAGCTGCCACTATGTATGCTGTTCACTTCCTCAGTTTGTCTTGCTTTAACCTTGGCCTTCCGACTGTCCCTTGGTACCTAACTATTCATCCAGCTTGCAGATTGCCTTGATCGTCAGTGTGAGCACTGTCCTCCTGAACCAAGTCTTTGTCAGCTTGGCTTTGATCATCATCATCGCCCCCTCCTTCCCAGCAAGTATCCCTCACATCCATTGGCCTAGTGTGATACAGTTCACTAGTACAAATATTGGGTTGGCCAAAAAGTAAGATGTTATGCAAAAAGCCAAATGAACTTTTTGGCCAACTCAGTATATGCAGTAAAACTGCTCTTGTCCCCTCAAGAATGCATACAGAATGGTCTCCTTCATCACTCATTTCATATATAAACCATTTGGACAGACCACCCTGACCCTGGCCTCACTAGGCCCCCTCTCAAGTAACTCATGAATCATTAAGACTAGAAAGGAGATTGAGCAGTTCATCACACTTTTGACAATTGGGGAAACTAAGGCACATGGGGAGGAAATGACTTGCTTGTGATCACACAACAAGAACGCTGGAACAAGAGCCAGCTCTCCAGACTCCCAGCCCAGCATCCCTTCCCTTGCTCCACACCACCTAGTTAAGTAATGGTGCATTCCTGCAGCACCCCACCCTGTCATCTCTCCATGACATCCTAAAGAACAGTTATTGTGAACTGTGGGCCAGAAATTTGACACTGAGTGTGCCAAGGCAAAGCAAGAGAGGCTATTTCATCAATGACAAAATGGCACTCTTCAAAATTGAGTTGCAGGGCTTCTGCTGCCCTGAGAGTCTGCATGCCTTTCTGGAGACTAAACATTTTCACAGTTCCTTTGGCCCAGGGGTTATTTTCTTGTTGGAAAAAATTGGAAAATCCTCCTTACAGATGGTGAGAAAAATAACTTCAGCTGGACTAGTCCAGAGACAAAGGTTCTTCTGAAACTGAAGGAGGATAGAGTAGCCAGGGGACGCAAATATTTACTTTATACAAATACTGAATGTTTCTTCTGGGTTTCTTTTTATCTGGTGATGTCTAAGAACTCCTAACTGGCTTATTAGAGAGACGCTGGGTCGCATGCGTCATGGGAGGAGCTGGACAGTCATGAGCCTGCAGAAGAAGGACAAGGTCACTGGGGTCCCCTGTCTGGCTATGGTTTTTAGGAACACAGCCCACAGACCCTGGATGGAGAATGGAATATTTCTTCGGGGGGGAACATCCACCCACCCAGATGAGCCCCTCCCTAGAGATGGAATTATCGAAAGTCTGAGGCCCTATTTTTATTACTTATCTTCAAAAATGTATTTCTTCCTAATGAATTAATACTTTGGACACTGAAATTTCTCTTGTTACAATTCATTTCTTGATATCAGGCTAATTTATGTGCATTTCATTGATTTCAGAGTGGATTCTTTTTTTTTTTTTTTGGTTGCACTGGGTCTTTGTTACTACATGTAGGCTTTTCCTAGTTATGGCCAGTAGGGGCTTGTCTTGTTGCAGAGCACGGGCTTTAGGCACACAGACTTCAGTAGCTGTGAAGTACCGCATCCATCCCTGGGGTCGCACAGAGTTGGACACGACTGAAGCGACTTAGCAGTCGCAGCAGCAGCAGTTGTCCGTACCAGCTGTAGCACGTGAGCTTTGTTTTCCTGCGGCACGTGGAATCTTCCCAGACCAGGGACTGAACATGTGACTCCTGCATTGGCAGGCAGATTGGTATCCACTGTACCATCAGGGGAGTCCATAGTCGATTCATTTTTATCTGAATATTCTCAATTATTTAGCTAAAGAAAAATGAGTTTCTTTAAGGAAAAATCCTAAGTTGGTATCTGTGTTTAAAATATTCCACCCAGGAGACAAACCTGAAAAAAAAAAATGTAACTGTTGGAAACACGGAAACTGCCAGCAGCTTCAGGTGTCACGGAAGAGAGATTTCTCCTGTGAGATTAAAGAAATCAGCTGGCCATGACATCTATCCTGAGAACCCACTGATGTTTTCACAGATGTTTACAGCTGCGTTATCATAAGTGACTGTAAATATTGCCTAACAGCAGGTTACCATCTTCTGGAATGGTTACAGTTTGTTACATGAAGTCGCAGATAAATGGTTCTTACTTGCCAAAGTGTTTGGAATTGCCCTGGAAAGGCCAGTACAAGTAACGAGCCTTAAGTGTCACTAGCTTCACAATGAATCTGCCCTGTAAACCATAAAAGGCAGTTGGCTCAGATTCCCAAGGGTCATTTCACCTATACTTCAAAAAACCTACCTTAGAGGCAATGAGATGGAAATAGCCTGGTGAACTGGGGTTACAGCATGATCCTGGGGTATGACTAGACCAGAGGAGAAAGAGCATCAGATTCAAACTGTGTGACTTTGGGTGATGTCTTACATACCAGAAATAAAAGGGTATTAGTAACACTGCATATTAATACTGATACTTCTATAAACATGGTTAATAATGCTAGTCTGATTCACTACACAGAGGTGATAATCAGATTGTAAAAGATTTAGAAAAGTACTCTATAAACCACAAAGTACTTTGTGAAAGATATATATATATATATAAATACTTCACTCAATCATGCATTCCTTCAATGTTTATTGAGTACTTACTATGTGCTAGGCACTGTTCCAATATTAGAGATAAAACATTAAACAAATATTATCTTCATAATAGATAAAACTGATTTTCTTCCTGACCTCTAAGCTGAAGTGTTCTTTGGCATGGTGGTCAGTCTCCAAGGTGGTCCCCATTGACCCTCAACTCTATTATCTGTGGCCTTATGTTGCCCCCACCACATTGAATCTGACCTATGTGACCAATTGAATATGGTAGAAGTGACATCGGCAGCTCCCAAGGTTAAGTCATAAAAGACATTGCTGCTCCATCCTTGGTCTCTTGGATTACTTGCTCTGGAGAAAGCCAGCCACCATGTCATGGGAACACTTATGAAGCTACATAGAGGTCTATGGGGAGAAATATGGTGTTCTCAGCACTCAGCACCAAATTGTATGCATTATATTGGAAATAAACCCTTCAGCACCAGATGAACCTTTAGATAATTGCAATCCGTCCGACATCTTAACTACAACCTCATGAGAAGTCCTGAGTCATAGTTGCCAACTAAACCACTTCTTAATACTTGACCCACAGAACCTGTGAGAGACATTCAGTTCAGTTCAGTTGCTCAGTTGTGTCTGACTCTTTGTGACCCCATGAATTGCAGCACACCAGGCCTCCCTGTCCATCACCAACTCCCAGAGTTTACCCAAACTCATGCTCATTGAGTCAGTGATGCCATCCAACCATCTCATCCTCTGTTGTCCCCTTCTCCTCCTGCCCTCAATCTTTCCCAGCATCAGGGTCTTTTCAAATGAGTCAGCTCTTCGCATCAGGTGGCCAAAGTATTGCAGTTTCAGCTTCAACATCAGTCCTTCCAATGAACACCCAGGACCCATCTCCTTTAGGATGGACTGGTTGGATCTCCTTGCAGTCCAAGGGACTCTCAAGAGTCTTCTCCAACACCACACTCCAAAAGCATCAATTCTTCTGCACTCAGCTTTCTTTATAGTCCAACTCTCTCATCCATACAGGACTACTAGAAAAACCATAGCCTTGACTAGACAGAGCTTTGTGGACAAAGTAATGTCTCTGCTTTTTAATATGCTGTCTAGGTTGGTCATAACTTTCCTTCCAATGAGTAAGCGTCTTTTAATTTCATGGCTGCAATCACCATCTGCAGTGATTTTGGAGCCCCAAAAATGAAGTCAGGCACTGTTTCCCCATCTATTTGCCATGAAGCAATGGGACCACATGCCATGATCTTAGTTTTCTGAATGTTGAGCTTTAAGCCAACTTTTTCACTCTCCTCTTTCACTTTCATCAAGAGGCTCTTCTTCACTTTCTGCCATAAGGGTGGTGTCATCTGCATATCTGAGGTTATTGCTATTTTTTCCGGCAATCTTGATTCCAGCTTGTGCTTCCTCCAGCCCAGCGTTTCTCATGATGTACTCTGCATATAAGTTAAATAAGCAGGGTGAAAATAGGTGAAACAGCCTTGACGTACTCCTTTTCCTATTTGAAACCAGTCTGGTATTCTCATCTCTTTCAGAATTTTCCACAGTTTATTGTGATCCACAAAGTCTAAGGCTTTGGCATAGTCAATAAAGCAGAAATAGATGTTATTCTGGAACTCTCTTGCTTTTTCAATGATCCAGCAGATGTTGGCAATTTGATCTCTGGTTCCTCTGCCTTTTCTAAAACCAGCTTGAACATCTGGAAGTTCACGGTTCACGTATTGCTGAAGCCTGGCTTAGAGAATTTTGAGCATTACTTTACTAGCATGTGAGATGAGTGCAATTGTGTGGTAGATTGAGCATTCTTTGGCATTACCTTTCTTTAGGATTGGAATGAAAACTGACCTTTTCCAGTCCTGTGCCCTCTGATGAGTTTTCCAAATTTGCTGACATATTGAGTGCAGCACTTTCACAGCATCATCTTTTATGATTTGAAATAGCTCAACTAGAATTCCATCACCTCTGCTAGCTTTGTTCGTAGTGATGCTTGGTAAGGCCCACTTGACTTCACATTCCAGGATGTCTGGCTCTAGATGAGTGATCACACCATCGTGATTATCTGGGTCATGAAGATCCTTTTCGTATAGTTCTTCTGTGTATTCTTGCCGCCTCTTCTTAATATCTTCTGCTTCTGTTAGGTCCATACTATTTCTGTCCTTTATTGAGCCCATCTTTGCAAGAAATGTTCCCTTGGTACATTTTTATACTAATGTACCATTTATGCTAATAATGAGAGACATTATTTTTCTCTTATTTTAAGCCACTAGATGTTGAGGTAATTTGTTATATAGCAACAGATAACCAACAGTCTTGGTCAAATAATTCTCCCATAAGGGTAAATGAACAAGGCCACATTTGGCTTCATATCACTACAAGCTGATGTTTATTGCCTCTCATTTGTCATTTGGCTGGGCGACATTGCTCCCATAGCACCAACCACGTAAAACAGCTCAGTCAGTTCAGTTGCTCAGTCGTGTCCGACTCTTTGTGACCCCATGGACTGCAGCACGCTAGGCCTCCCTGTCCATCACCAGCTCTTGGAGTTGACTCAAACTCATGTCTATTGAATTGGTGATGCCATCCTTCCATCTCACCCTCTGTCGTCCCCTTCTCCTCCTGCCTTCAATCTTTCCCAACATCAGGGTTTTACCATGTAGATGGTGCTTCATAAATAAGTGCTTGCTGGCTATTGGGTTAATGATTTTAAAATCACTGAGCACTACAGTGACTTAGAGGGCAGGAAACAAGTCACACAAGGTTGGCCAAGACACGAGAGACCCACCAAAGCAAGTCAGGTGGTGGAGAATAGTCTCAGCAATAGGTGATCTAGAAGTCCAGAAGGATGGGCTGGCCTACAGGAGGTTTGGAGATAACCAGTGAACATTCTCCTGGCTAGCCAGGCAGATCCAGACTAGGTCTGTATGGGAGGGAGGGAAGTATTAGGTATAATTTGGAGAGAAGGTAGGTACTGGGTCTCAAAGGCAAGACTTCAGACTAAGAGAAGGCTGTAATGTGAAGCATGAGGAGCAAGATAAAGAAACTCAGTCTCAGAAGCTTAGGGAATCAGTGGTGAATGAGTCAGAAGCCCAGATATCAAGCTCAAGCCAGCTTGAGCAAAGCTATAGACCAGCTGCCAGACTGATTCAGCACACGTCTATAGGGCTGCAGCTCTAGGTCCTGCCATTCCCCCATCTGAGATATTGCTTGACCCAGGAGCCCAAAACAGAGTACAGCGTGCAGCAGAGACAGTTAAAGAGGCTCCCTGTCTGGTGAAGTAGAAAGAGGAATGGGCAGAAATCAGATCCATCTGTGAGTTGGGAGAGGGATCCAGCTGGTATAAAGTGTTAAATCTCTTTCCTCAAAGTAGAGAGACATAAACCAAACCATGAGCTGAAATGTTTGCTGATTTCAAGTTGCGAGCCTCCATTGGAACTAGTTTTTCATTATTGTTGCTGGTCGGTGGCCAAGTAGACTCGTGGTTTCTTTGTGCTTCCTTCTCCCTGGCCACTTGGGGATCGAGGGTCAATTAGATAGATGGATTCAAGCAGTCTAGAGAATAGAGTCTAGGCAGCAGGATGGTTAAGAAAAGCAGAGAAGCATGCAGATGACTTCCACAGATTCTCAAGGGACTCAGGGGTGACTGTTTAAGATCAACACTCTCCTCTGGAGAGTGAACCAACCACCAGGTGTCAAGGGCACTCTACCACATGACTGCCTTCACAGAATGTCCTGACTCTTCAGCCCAATCTCTCCTCCTAATCACACCCTCACCTCTCTGCTCTCTCTCCTCTGTCACCTCAGCTACCTTTTGGATTTGGCACCCATTACAGCCCCCTTCAGGAAGCAACAGTTAGAACTGGACATGGAACAACAGACTGGTTCCAAATAGGAAAAGGAGTACGTCAAGGCTGTATATTGTCACCCTGCTTATTTAACTTTTTTGCAGAGTACATCACGAGAAACGCTGGGCTGGAAGAAGCACAAGCTGGAATCAAGATTGCTGGGAGGAATACCAATAACCTCAGATATGCAGATGACACCACCCTATGGCAGAAAGCGAAGAGCAACTTAAAAGCCTCTTGATGAAAGTGAAAGAGGAGAGTGAAAAAGTTGGCTTAAAGCTCAACATTCAGAAAACGAAGATCATGGCATCTGGTCCCATCACTTCATGGGAAATAGATGCGGAAACAGTGGAAACAATGACAGACTTTGTTTTTTTGGGCTCCAAAATCACTACAGATGGTGATTGCAGCCATGAAATTAAAAGATGCTTACTCCTTGGAAGGAAAGTTATGACTAACCTAGACAGCATATTAAAAAGCAGAGATATTGCTTTTCCAACAAAGGTCCGTCTAGTCAAGGCTCTGGTTTTTCCAGTGGTCATGTATGGATATGAGAGTTGGATTGTGAGGAAAGCTGAGCACCGAAGAATTGATGCTTTTGAACTGTGGTGTTGGAGAAGACTCTTGAGAGTCCCTTGGACTGCAAGGAGGTCCAACCAGTCCATCCTAAAGGAGATCAGTCCTGTGTGTTCATTGGAAGGACTGATGCTAAAGCTGAAACTCAGTACTTTGGCCACCTCATGCGAAGAGTTGACCCACTGGAAAAGACCCTGATGCTGGGAGGGATTGGGGGCAGGAGAAGGGGACAACAGAGGATGAGATGGCTGGATGGCATCACCAACTTGATGGACGTGAGTCTGAGTGAACTCTGGGAGTTGGTGATGCGACTGAGTGACTGAACTGAACTGAACTGAATGGCCCCCTTGATTTGTTTGTTTGTTTTAATTGGGGTATATTTGCTTTACAATGTTGTGTTAGTTTCTGCTGTACAGTGAGGTAAATCAGCTATGTGTACACATATATTCCCTCCCTCTTGGACACCCCTCCCCGCATCCCATCCATCTAGGTTCTCACAGAGCACTGAGCTAAGCCCCCCATGCTGTGCTGTAGGTTCCCACTAACTATCTTACATGTGGCAGTGCACGTACATTAATCCCAATTCTCCCAATTCATCCCACTGCCTCTTGTTTTGTTTTGTTTTTTCAATCTTCCCGCCAACTATGATTCTTCATCCTCAACCTAGCAAAGCATCCTTGAGCTGCTGCCATAAGTAATGCCCTTCCCTGCTCACCCAGCAGTTGGACCTTCTTAGCCGGGCACTCATCCCACAGTTAGAGTGTTCACTATTCTAACCTCAACGTTTTCTAGTTCCTAAGTCTGAGTTTACCTAGATTTGCCATGAGGGGGGCCTTTTATACATCCTTCCATGCCAAAATCCAAGGGAAGCTGTTTCTGCTTAACCATACCATCACAGTTTTTTTTTTCCCCCTCTTGTGGCCTGTCGACAATGGACAATGTCTCCCAAACAGATAACAACGAAACATCACACCATATTGTGAGTCTCCAATGAGGAGTCAAGAAACTTCACTGGCAAGAGGACTTAGCCCAACAGCTCTGAGGATAATCAAATAGAAACAAAATACAGAGTAACCAAAATAAAGTCCTCATTTCCCAAAATATCTTTGCCTTCTATAGCTTGATCCTCTAACCACAAAAAGGATAATACAATGTGAAATGACACACTCCCATCCAAATTCCTTTTTCCCCACTCTAGAGACTGCTTGTGGTTTTGTAACATCTCTTACTTTTTCAAATTTATAAAATTTTCCGGGTATTCTTTCCAAAACTAAATTCCTCCCCCCACCCAAATCACCCAGATGCTATGTAGATTTGTCCTGAGTTCTTCATGTAAACCTCTGCCCTTTCTACTCTTCCTGGGAGTTTTTCTACAGCAGTTTCTCTAACGACATTCACCAATGTGAACTGAACCAGCACAAGTCATTGTGCCTTCCTTGAGCTGTAAGAATTGTTATTACTGGAAGTGTTTCTGAACTAAATCAAATTGAGCTCTGGTTCCTCACAATCCAAATTCAGTGTAAAATCCAATTTTGGTCATTTTTTGGTAGTTCCTCTGCTTTCTCCTTGGGGCTTTCATGACCCATAAGCAAATCCTTTAGTTGTGGTCCCTCATGGTCGCTATTGAGGTCCCTGGTCCAAGCTTGTGGAGTCCCTTTAAAGGTGAGCTGCTCCACAAACATATCCATGACCTCCATGCCACACTCAGGCATGAGACAGAAACCAAAGTTGTGTAAGTATGGTGTTTGCACCTAGGTCCTTAAGTGTCCAAGCAGCCATCCCACCCTGGGTCCTGCCACCCTCAGGAATGAAGGTCTCCCATCATCCCTCCAATCCAAACCCTAAGCCCCTGACCCCTTCTCCTCTAGGACAACCAAGACTTCCTCTTAACCAGATCTTGTAAAACATCCCAGATTCTGGCTCCTGGAATCACACACACACACACAATGAAGCAGTTTGTTATCGACCCTCCACCCCATTCTCATCCTCCAGGGGAAGATGTGCAGGGCTCAACAAAAGGCAGCTCACTGGCTGCTCTATCCAGTGAGGCTCAAGAGAGAAGTAACTCTCTCTTCTGCTGAGGAGCCCACAGCATCACAAAGACGACTCTCATTTGTCATAACTTGATCATTCATTTGCAATCACCTTTCCATGTTCTTGATTCTAAAATAATCTACACCTTTAGAGCAGAAGGCCCATGGAATAGAACTCACAGGTCAAGGGCTCAGTGAAGCTTGGTTGGCGAGTATTGAAGAATGATGTGAAACTTGCCTTGCTTCTTGCAGCTTGGGCACAGTACAGTTTGAGGGAATAAGCTAAGACTTCCAAAACTATACTAAACATTTGTCTGTTTGGTTTGTTGAAATGATTTGTTGCATGTTTGTTTGGCACCGTCAAAGATGGACATGGGCTGGGGGAAGGAGAGGGTGTGAAGAATTGAGAGAGCAGCACTGAAACATTGTTATTGTTGTTCAGTTGAGTCTGATTCTTTGTAACCCCATGGACTGCAGCACGCCAGGCTTCCCTGTCCTTCACCATCTCCCGGAGTTTGTGCAAACTCATGTCCACTGAGTCGGTGATGCCATCCAACCATCTCATCCTCTGTCATCCTCTTTTCCTCCTGCCCTCAGTCTTTTCCAGCATCAGGGTCTTTTCCAATGAGTTGGCTCTTCACATCCAACGGCCAAAGTATTGGAGCTTCAGCTTCAGCATCAGTCCTTCCAATGAATATTCAGGGTTAATTTTCTTTAGGATCGACTGGTTCGATCTCCTTGCTGTCCAAGGGACTCTCAAAAGTCTTCTCCAGCACCACAGTTTGAAAGCATCAAAACATATAGTATTGAAATATATACATTACCATATGTAAAATTAGATAGCCATTGGATATTTGCTGTGTGATGCAGGGAGCTCAAACTCAGTCCTCTGTGACAACCTAGAGGGGTGGGAGGTGGGAGGGAGGTTCATGGGGGAGGGGACATACATATACCTCTGGCTGATTCATGTTGATATAAGGTAGAAACCAACACAATATTGTAAAGCAATTATCCTCCAATTAAAATAAATTTAAATTGATAAAAAGAAATAGATGATGTGGCCCTGACTCCTGAAGACTTTTATTCTCTAGGTGAAAAGGTATTCACCCATGAGAAAAGGCCAATAATAGTATACAATAACAGTGAAAGTAATATCCCAAGACACATTGGTACATCTCACTGGATTCCTGCAGCAATCCTGAGTGATAGGTATTCTGAGCTCCCATTTTGTAGATGAGGAAACTGAGGCTCAGAGAACAGCTGGTGTCCCCCCATAAGCTATGCGTCTGAAAGTGGAAACCTACACGGAACCAGAGGAGACCATGCTCAGCTGTAACCCCTCCCTAGCTTGGTCCCTACCCTCCCTGATCTGCACATTTCCCAACCTACACCCACAATCTTTCCATGTCTTAAAGGGCAACTGACTCTGTAACAGTCTATAAAAGTTTTATTGTTTCTGCTTTTAGAAAGTCGCTGAATCTCCCCAGCACTTTGTAAATAACATGGCGCCCCGACCCTGTCCCTAACCATAGGCCCCCAGGGAAGCCAAGGAAGCTCAGTCAGGGGATTCTGAGGACACAGGCTCTACCTATGGGTTCTCGACCCACCACCCCGTCTGTCCCAGCTTGCCAAGGTGGCAGGTACCGTGGCCCAGGTGAGAGGCATCCTGGCTTTCCAATCTCATTCCACACTCTGCCCACCAGTCTCCCCAGTACATCAAAAGTTGTTCCTTGTCCAGTCGCTACTGTCCAATCCAGCTCTTGGCAACCCTGTGAACTGCAGCACTCCAGGCTTCCCTGTCCTTCACCATCTCCCGGAGTTTGCTCAGACTCGTAGCCATTGAGTCAGTGACGCCATCAAGAGACTTCCCACTGTTTCCTGGATACTCCTCTTCTCTGGGCTTTGGCTCATGTAGAGGCCTCCTGGAGTGTTCTTCCTCCAGTTATGCTTGTCCAGCACTGCCCGCCTACTTTTAAGCACTAGGTCTAAAAATCGCCTTCTCTTTCAATCCTTCCTCAATTTCTTCCATCTGTATATGAGCTCACCAGTCTCTGTAATGCCACAGAATTTCACCTGGATCATCAAAAGGCATTCTTCTCCATATGCTTCTTATTACTGTTGTTTGAGAATTTGCCCTGGGGGATAGGAGTGTTCTGAGTCTGTGTCCAGCCTCCACCACTTATGACTTGTGCAAAATTGGGAAACTGAGCCATAAGCAGCTCATCTACAAAATGAGGTTTCTTGAGGATGAAGTGAGATAATAAGGAGGAAAGCATTTACAAATGATAATGGTCTTTAGTTGTGTTACACTGTCTGCCTCAGTTTGCACATCGAAAAAAATGAGGAGTAATGGTGTCTCCCTCTTGGATTTGCAGCAAGGATTAAATGAATTCATGTATGTAAAGGACACTTAGCACAGATCCCTGCCTCTGGCTCTGCCCCACACACGTGATATGAGCAGAGTTGGGACCATACGTCCAGCTTTATGCTCTTTACTCTGACCATGAATTAGGCAGGACTCAGGGTGCTGCTGTGAACCCTCCTGCATGTGGGTGACTTCTGACATCTGGGCAGGAATTCCAATGATCTGCAATAACAATTATCATCATAAACAGTTGGTGGCCCCTGCCTCCAGGAAATTAGTTTTGGGGGCCAGGTCTGTGCTGTGATGGGACACCCTCCTCAGGGGGAGAGACTGCAGAGCACGTGTCTATAAAACCAGAGTTGATTCTCAGAGCCAGATGAAAGGACTATAGCTGGATGCTGTGCCAGAGTCAGAAATGCCCCTCAAATGGCAGTTTGGGGAGCACTGGTTTACATTTATCAATTAACTCAATTGTCACAACAACCTGATGAAATGGGTGCTATTATTTACTCTCATTTTTCAGGTGAAGAAACTGAGGCAGAGAGGTTCAGTGACTTGCCTAATGTCACACAGCTAATAATCAGGTTGGGTTAATTCCAAAGTCTATGTTTTTCAAATAGTACTTTCCAACTCCCTAAAAAATATGCAAGTAGAAGTGTGTACCCTCGATTCTGATGTGTGAAATATAAGACAAGACATGTCCTCTTTCATTCATCAGTGGTTTATACTAATGACATAGCTGGTAGCAAGACAAGTACGCTTGTTTGTTTTGAGGAATAAATAGGATTCCCTGATCATTTTCCCATGTGTAACTGTTGTAGGGGGAGCAACAGACATGATGGTTCTGTTATGACACTTAATCCTCCTAAAAATTTTATGAGGTGGATATTCTACAGTTTGCAGAAGGAGAAACTGAGGCTAAGAGAAATTAAAGGGCCATCATCCCTACTCAGATTGTTACCCTGGTTGATGCCAAACACCAGAAAGGCATTTTTATCCCCAAACAAGGCAGTCTGTCTCCTGGCATTGACGTCTAAGATGGGACCCATTCAGCTATTGGGTTCAACAAGAAGGCTCATATGTGGCCTGGCTTTGCCCTGGATCAGGTGTGCTCAGGGAGTGGGTTGTGACACTTGGGGCTTCTGTTTATCTCCGACAATTCCAGGGTTCCCAGGCCCACCAACTCAGCAAGTACCAAAAAGAGTCACGTTGAACCCACAGTGGGTTCCCTGTAATGGAGGAGCCCGGA
Source organism: Ovis canadensis (assembly GCF_042477335.2). Lineage (NCBI taxonomy): Eukaryota > Metazoa > Chordata > Mammalia > Artiodactyla > Bovidae > Ovis > Ovis canadensis. The sequence continues at coordinate 57,473,523 of NC_091251.1, read as the reverse complement.
GAGCAAGCACCAGCATTTGTGCCCTGGACGAAACAGATGTCTGGGAAGTTGGCCTCCCCAGAGGACAGAAGGAAGTGAGTTATGGCTCCCCCACTGAACATACACCTGGGAGAAACACATCCTTTGCAGCCAGATGGCTGCTTAGACAGTGAAGTGGATGGAGAGTGAGCAGAAATAAAAACAGGCTAGCTGTTTTCTCTTAGCTGGGACGATACTAGCTGACTTTCCTATTGCTATTAGTAACCTATAAATACAAGTTATTGTACCTGTACTTTTTCTTTCATTTCATTTATTTTTTAGCATTTATTTTGGTTCACTGGGTCTTTAGTCCCACTGCTGCATGTGGGTTTTCTCTGGTTGTGGTGAGCGGGGGCCACTCTCTAGTTGCAGTTCAAGGCCTTCTCATTGCAGCACCCTCTCTTGTTGTGAAGCATGGGCTCTAAGGCACGTGGGCTCAGTAGTTGTGGCACATGGGCTTAGCTATCCCGTGGCATATGGACTTTTCCCATACCAGAGAGTGAACCCATGTCCCCTGCATTAGCAGGTGGATTCCCAGCATGGACCACCAGGGAAACCCAGCAACTGTACTTTTTTTTAATACAACCGTGTAACATTTGTTCACTCAATAAATGTGTGTTGTGGGTCTACTGTCCTTAAGTATTGGGAAAGGTGATACAGCCTAGTGGTTAAGAAGGTGAACTCTGGTGTCTGTCAGAATTGGGTTCAAGTCCTAGCCTTGTTCAACCTAGTCTAGTGAGAGTCTGCTGCTATTATTACCTAGGACTCAGTGCAAGTCCTAAGCTGGGTACTGGGGAAGAAGGAGAGTAGTACTCAAGGAGTGTTCCTGCTGGGAGAGGCATTAAGACAAGTACACAAATAGCCTGTGATTGTGAAATAAGAAACATGCAGAATATGGCAAGGAACCTAACAGATTATTCAGAGTTATAAGCCCTGTCCCTTTTGAAATTGTTCATTTGGGAGGTCTCATATTCACATATAAAGCATTGTTGCTGGTGGTTGAAGGAGTCTCTGAACATTTATTGATTTCTAATTATTATAAAATTAAAACATGTTCATTTTTGAAACTTTGAAAAGTACAGAAAGTATTTCAGAAATGTCTCATAATTCCATCATCTAAGAAATATACAGCAAACATATCTTGCCATATACCCTTTTATTTGTAATTTTTCCACAAATATTTTTGAGCTCCATACTAGGAACTTCTATTCCCTTAGACTTGGTAGCACATTCTTCAGAATTTACCTCATGAGGCAAATCTTTATCCTTTGAAGGTAGGTTGGCATTCTGGAACAGCCTTAAGTTGCCAGGAAGCAGAAATTTGGTTAGTGATTGAACTGAAGCCATGCTGCTTTCGGTCCAAACACAGATGGTAAAGTTATGAAACTAATTTTATGAAGTGGCTTGTAAAATAGCACTAACGATCGTTCCAGTCAGTAGCTTGAAACTTGAGTTTGCCACAATAGTGGCTTAGCAATAAAAGATCTCATGGAAGGCCAGAATGCTGGGCTGGACCACTTTATTTTTTATTTTATTTTATTTTTTTTTGGCCATGCTGTACAGCCTGCAGGATCTTAGTTCCCTGACCAGGGATCAAAACCATGTTCCCAGCAGTGGAAGCTCAGAGTCCTATCCACTGGACCTCCAGGCAATTCTCCATCTTTTAATTGATTTTTAAATTTGCGTCTGGTTTTTGGCTGCTCTTGGTCTTCATTGCTGCGTGGGCTTTTCTCTGGAGTTGCAGCGTGTGGGGATGCTCTCCAGTTGCACTGCTCTGGCTCCTCATCTCAGTGGCCTCTCCTGTTGTGGAACATGGGCTCTAGGGTACAGCAGGCTTCCGCAGTTGCAGTTTCCCAGCCCTAGAGGAGGACTCAGTAGTTGTGGTACACAGGCTTAGTTGTTCTGCAGCATGTAAGTTCTTCCCAGACTAGGGATCAAACCTGTGTCTACTGCATTGGCCAGTAGAGTCTTTACCATTGAGCCACCAGAGAAGCCCCTTAACTGGTTTCTCATTGCTATGTGGCATTAGCCTGTATACATGCCAAAGTGGATTTTCCGTCCTCTAAGAGACTTGGGCTATGATAAGACTTCTAGAATTTTTTGTGATACATTCAGGAATATATTTTAAAGCAACAGTAAGAAAAATGAGAAATTGTTAATACTTTAATTGTATAATTCATTAAAATATTCATTTATGCAAAATAAATCTTAAAGATATGGCTGCACTCCTTTTTAATCACCATATCCAATCCTAGACTCCCTCCCCAGAGGAAATGAATTCAATTATCAGATAGATGTGCAAATTTCCAAAACTGCTTATGTTTGTGTGTATACATTTGTATCATACATATATACTGTATATATCAAACATATTTTTTTACTAAATTGTACATGGTATGTGTGATTCACTGCTTGCATTTTTCACTCAACTAAATGAAAAATGATCACTTTAAAGAGGCAAACTCATTTAAATATTTAAGTTCCAGTTCACTTCTTTTTGAAATAAGTTCTTAACTTTATGACCAGGCATTTGGGAGAATTAAGAATAGCCAGAGAAATCAGCAGAGACACAGAACTTCCACTCTGGACTAGACCTAGAATTGTTATTCAGTCGCTCAGTCATGTCTGACTCTTTGAGACCCCAAGGACTGCAGCACTCTAGGTCTCCCTGTCCTTCACTATCTCCCTGAGTTTGCTCAGATCATGTCCATTGAGTCAGTGATGCCATCCAACCAGTTCATCCTCTGCCATCCCCTTCTCCTCCTACCCTCAACCTTTCCCACCATCAGGGTCTTTTCCAATGAGTCGGCGCTTCACATCTGGTGGCCAAAGTATTGGAGCTTCAGCATCAGTCCTTCCAATGAATATTCAGGGTTCATTTCCTTTAGGATTGGCTGTTTCAATTTCCTTGCTGCCCTAGAATTGACCAACTCATTACTGTATGTCTGACAGTGGCACAAAGGCATGCGGTGCATAGCATGGGCTGAGATCAAACTCCAAGATTAGAGACATCCAAACCATTCCCATTGTCTTTTATGATCCATGCTGCACTATCCTCCATATATGAACCAGGCATCTGAAGAACCTATTTCTATTTCCAGTTTGTCTCATCTTTAGGAGATAATGAATCCAGTGAGTTATATCTGCTATGAGAAAAAAATGATACCCCTGTTATCAACCCTGTCAGGCTGATCTAGAACATTAGCTAGGGTTTGTCTCTCATCTCCACATATTTTCATAGATATCAAAAGAGGATTTTGCTTCAGGGAAATGTGTGCAGACATTCTCCTGTTGCTTCCATCTGGCATGAGCAGTAGAGAGAAAGATTGAAGTTGGGAGCCAAGAATAAACTCATCAAAACGACATCAGCTGGCATCGAGGTAGAAGGATCTAGTGGTTTTCTCCAACCTTCTCCCAAGGCAGATGTCACACATACCAACCAGAATCTGTAGAAGCCCCACAGTTTGGGGAGGAACAAGAAGAGGAAGAGAGCGGGTAATGCACTGTCTCCCATAAGAAAGGCCTCCCTTGGGTGGTATTTTAGGACATTAGCTCAGGCTGCCTTGTCCTCAGTCATCTCACTGGCATTTAAGCAGCCCCTTGGGTTACAGATCATGGCAGGTGCTGGGAAGTAAAGAAGGCCATGCTAAAAATACCCAGCTTCTTCTGGAACTCAGCCGGCAGCCGGAGCTCTGTCCTCCAGTGCCAGGACTTCAGAAAAAGAACAGAGAGTTTCCTTCGCCTCATGCAGTAAGAAAGGTCTGGCTCCTTCCTCCGCTGAAGTTACTGAAGTGGAAATGGTCCTCTGGAGAAAACATACTGAAAGAAGCACTTCTACTGAGAAAGAGCAATTTCTACTAAGTCATGACAACAGTCTCTCTTAAGGAGAAGCCAGGGTCCCGGTAGAAAGCACTTGGAGAGAAGGATTTTGTTAGTCAGGCAAGAAAGGGTATTTACAAAAACAAGGAAGTCTATTGCCTATTTTCAGAACCCTAGGCCACCAAACTAAATCATCTCAGCTGAAGATGAAGCTGTTGGCAGTAGTGGGCATAGGCCCACAGATAAAATTTTAGAAACCCCGATTTCAAACTAACCTAATGCAGCGACTCTCCTAGAACCCGGATGGTTGGGAGCCAGACCTCAGCTCGAGCAGGAGGCACCAGGGTTGTCCACATCCATGGCGTTTTTGCATCAGGTCTCACAGTCTGCAGAGTAAGCGTGGAGCTCTGCTCACCACTTGGGAGGCTGCAAAGGTCACTTTCACATATGTTCCTGTTAAGGACATCAGTAGAAACTTGAGAACCAAGTACAAAAATATAAAAATGAATAGGTGGCATCCAGTATGAAGGAATGTAGGAATTGCTGGGAAGCAATGATTAAAACCATGCCAAAGCCTCGATGTGGCCCCTGAAGCTGGCTCAGGTCTCTAGATGGTGAAGCCTGTAGATGCTTTCATTTCTGCCCGGGCTCTGGTTTGGGGAAGCACTCAGTGCTGTCCTGACCACATATTTTGTCTTCATTTTTCCTCAAACACACTGCCTGGATGGACTGGTAGCTCATCCTTTTGCTGACCCAAAGGTTTAAAAGAAGGAGGTATAGGTTTCTAACAGTTACCTCAAACTCTCCTTTAAAGCTACCGGGAACAAAATGATTGTACTTGTCCTTCTGTCTTCATAAAGATGTTCTTCTTGTCCCATCTTGGGCCATAAACACAAGAGTAGGCAAGAAGGTTGGTTGCCTTGGCCCAACCATACTTTCTCACCAGGTTCTCCTATCACTGGGAAATGAGGGTGCCTTTAGAAGCCTAGGCTGCAGTCCTGAGCTGGGCCATGCAGGGTGAGCCTTCAGTCCCAGCCTTGTTACTATTACCTTTTAACCATGTTCATATGGTGGCACTAGTTGCAAAGAATCTGCCTACCAATACAGGAGATATAAGAGATACGGGTTGGATCCCTGGGTCAGGAAGATCCCCTGGAGGAGAAAATGGCAACCTACTCCAGTATTCTTGCCTGGAAAATCCCATGGACAGAGGAGCCTGGCCGGCTATAGTCCATGGGGTCACGAGAGAGTCGGTCATGACTGAGTGTCTGAGCACCACCATGATATGTAGACAAGACCTCTGGTGGCCCCTTCTCCTCTCCTCTTCACCTTATAATGTGTTGCTTTTAAATATAAAATCAAGTATTAATATAAAAACAGTTGGGAATGGTTAATGAAAAAAGTGCCATTTCTGGGAACTGGGGCATTCACATTCTTATTCCTGCACAACTACCTCCCAGGTGGGTGATGTGGAGTCCTCACTGCCTTTGGTTTTCTAATCTATAGAGAGGAGAATAGCGCTCATCCTGATGCTGACATAAGAAGTTGTGAGGAAGAGACAACAAGCTTTTTAGGTGCCCTCTAAATCTCACATCCACAGAGAATCTTGCTGCTTTTTCTTTCCTTTCTCTTTTGACTGGGTCTTTACTGCAGTGTGCAGGGGCCTCTCTAAGTTGCAGCACAAAGGCTTTCATGCCCCGGCTTCTCTTGTTGGTCAGCATAGGCTCAGCAGTAGCAGCACATGAGCTTCTCTAGTTGGGCTCAGTTTCCCCAAGGCACGTGGGATCTTAGTTCCCCATCCAGGGATCAAACCTGCATCCCTGCATTGGAAAGCAAATTCTTAACCACTGGACCACCAGGGATGTTCCAATATTGACATTCTTGAGACAGCTCAATTTCACGAGTCAGCATAAATCTACACATAGTTGCTGCTATTGAAAGAGAATTAAGATATAAGACAGGAAAACTCATGGTCTTTTTTTTTTTTTGTACTGGGAGAACCATTTTGCCCATACAAACCCTCCAGATAGCAAGAGTATTCAGGGAGCTCGCCACAGAATCAGGACCAACAGTGTGTCACTGAACAATGAAGGAAGATGTCCGCGATGTCCTAAAGACCTTTCTCAGAGCTCCAAATCCTCCTCCCTAGAAATAGGGTATATTTTCCTTGGGTTCTTGAGGGTACTATCACAAACCTGCAAGAAAGAAAATGTTCTTGTGTATGAGAAGAACACGCTGTATCTTGTTCCGTGGGACATGACAATGCTGGCATTCCAAAACCCAGTGCAAGAAGCCATTGTCTGTCAGCTTAATTACAGATTCTTCACTTTCCCTTAATTGCATGAGTCAGCACTGTGGACTCTGGGGGAGTCACAGCAACACAGGTAGAGAGGCATTGCTGTTAAATAGTGTGGGACTATTAGGTAATAAGGTTTTTGTTTTGTTTTTGTAAACAAACAGACCTTGATGTACATATTCAAGTGAATGTTCCTTTTAAAGGTGTCACATTAGTAAGCTACGCTAATGTTGACTCACTTTTCTAATCAAATATTGGGAAACATAGTCTGGTAGGTATGAGGGCTCTTATGGAGGGAAGGGACAGTGTACTTAAAATGAAAGATCTCCTAGAAAACCTGTGATATGGTGACTTTCCCAGTGGTGCATTGGAAGTCACACATCCACTGGAGGGGGCATGTGTTCAATCCCTGGTCAGGAAACTAAGATTCCACATGCCGCCTTGGGGGAGTGCCTCCCCCGTAAAAAAAGTATTTTAAAAATCTGCAATATGTCCCTCACAGCTATCGGCGGCGGGGGCCAGACAGCTTTTGGGACAACAGCAATATAGTTGAAAAACATATCAAGTGACCTCCCCCACACCTCATCCCATCCCCCCACCAAAAAAGGGTTTTACCCTGTAACATACACAGATGCTTTTCCTGGAGGAAAAGATCCATCTCTTACCCACCTCCCTTGATCCTATAAACTCTAGTTAAGTGCCATGCACACAAAAGGGGCTCAGTAAATATCTGTGGGACATTTGTCCTATCCTATCAAAACACTCATATCCATTCTTCAGGCAATATAACATAGAATCTCTATTTTGAATGGAATTAAGTCTTTTGAGCCTAGTTTTCTTGTGGTTCCTTCCCAGAAACTGTTTCTCCTATTTGTATGGTTAATAGCCAAGAAAACAGTCATTCAACAAACATTTATGGAGAGATGACTGAATACCAAGCACTAGAGAAATCTTCTGGAAATTCCAAGGATGTTCTTGGTGTTCACACAGAACCTCTGGACCAAGGATCCTGTGCGGGGTTCCACACCACCATGATCTGGTCAGTTTTTTAACTTTCAAGGAACATTGACTCTCTCATGTAACCTCAGGAAGGAAAGGGTATAATTATAAGGACCCCCGGAACAGAGATTTGATCATTGTTTCCCCATCTTTTTTTCCTAATGGTATTTCTGTTTACCATGATATGTCTACCTCATTCTCCTTCTCTACAACCAACTTCGCTGCTTCTTCATACCTTAAATGATACATGGCCTGTCATGATATGTTAGCCAGGAGAAGCTAGTAATGCTTCAGTAACAAACAGCCCCCAGTTCTCAATGGCCTAAAACAGCAGAGGTTTACATCTTGCTTATGCTACATGTCCACCAAGGGTTGGTTCTGGAGAGAGGGGAACTCTGCTTACCACAGCCACTTGCAAATCCAGACTACAAAACAGCAACAACTTTGAGAAAGAACACAGTGAGTCATACTAACTCATAGTATCTACCATAAGCTAGTTCTGTTCACATTTCCTTGGCCAAGGCAAGTCAAATGACCACACTTAATTGGGTGAGGATGTGCAATCCTACCAAGACCTGATTGGGAAGAAAGCCCAAATATCTGTAAACAGCCTTAATCACCCTCTTACAAGGGATCTCCAGCCCAAGATCATAACCCCTTTTTGTTTCAGCTGCTTCAGCTATGGATTCATATTTTCCATGCTCCTTAGTTCAAACTATAGTCAAAGAGAAGCCCAGAGGCACAGTCCATCTCTGCCTGACAGGCCACAACACTAGGTCCCTGGCTAGTCTATGGATCTGTCCTTAAGTCACAGCCACGCAGGTGGGGAATAGAAATATACTGTATATCCCATGGCTGTCTAGCTTGCCCCTCTTTTTCTCTTTTTGGCTGGGGATTGAACCCATCCCGCCTACAATGAGAGTATGGAGTCTTAACCACTGGACCACCAGGGAAGTCCCCAGCCCACACCTTGATGCTATCCAAAGACCAGGAGATCTGACCAATATAGAAGAAAGTCTTGTTTAAGTGAAAATATTTTGCCTGGTCCTAACCCTTGAAGGGTAGTGGATGGTGCAGTCCCTGAAGTTGGGTTGAACCTGGTTGATTGTCAGGCTATTCATGGGGCAGAATCTCACCAGTGGTGAAATGGAAATGACTGAGGCCAGGGACCTGTTATGTTAACCCATCAGTCTAGGGATTAGTGATATGGTACCAAGGAATTTTTTAAATTGGCTTTGTGCAGCTCGCATACTGGACACCATAGTCTTTGACTTCTAGAGGCAGGGAGGGGAAGAAAAAATGAATGGTTTAAACTTAAAGAATCAGGCCTGAATATCTGAGTCCCTAAATTCAAGCCCCTTCGCCATACACCCCTCCTATCTACCTTTCCAGTCTCACCTCCCAGTTCATCCCCAAGTAAACCTACTGTCCAACCACCATCAAATATTCTCTTTCTACCCTTGGCTCATACAATACCCTCCTCTCTATCTAATTGCTATCCTTCCTCTAAAATCAGTTTAAAAACCACCACTTTTCAGAATAGTTTTTATCTGTCTGTCAGAATAGTTTTATCTGTCTGTCTCTGATCTGGTCATTTCTACTTCTTTCTCCACTGTTCATGCTGAACACCTGGAAGACATGGATGTATCTTACTTAATTGGGGATCCTGGAGCCTAGTGCCTGCCTTGTATACAACAGGTGCTCACCAGTGGTGTGTTTGAATAGATGGTCTATAACACTAGTTCACTTAAGGAAACTTTAGCATGTTTCTCTATGTTTGGCACAGTAGAGAAAATTCACAATACATGGTCCCTCCAGGAGTTTCTCTAGTTCAGTTGCCTCATTTTATAAATGAGAAAACTGAGGCCGAGAGACAAGAGATGACTTGCCCTCTGCCACCCGAGCAGCCACAATTTACTGAGTACTTTGCTATGTGCTAGACAAAACGCTTTTCATTCTTTATCTCATTTTCATTCTTGTAACAACCCTAAGAGGGAAGAATTTGTATACCTACCTTACAGAACAGAAAACTGAAGCTTAAAGAGATTATAATGTGGTTAAGGCCATCTTGCAAGGAGGTAGCCAGGCCAAGTTTGGATTCCAGGGTCTAACTCTGGGGTCCCTACGCATAAACCTTATGCTGAGCTCCAAGTTGGGAAGTCAGCTCCCTGGGGTCCACACATCTGTATATGACCCAGAGGCCTTGAACTCTGTCAATGTTCCAGTGGCTGGGTTCACATGTGGCGATTAAAGGGTCCTGGTGAATTTCTATACCATGCAGTGCCTGTGCACACAAATCTAGTGTTCTCACCATTAGGTCAGGGTATTTTTTTTCCCCCCTCCTGGGCAGTTGGGTCAGTGGAAGAAACCTGATAAAATCCTGGGAGGAACTTGATCATTCTCTGAAGGACTTACAAGATGTTTGACCTGCCTGATCTGCTCAGATACCGTCCAGGGAATATTCAGTATCCATGTAGGACAGGTTGTGAATTATTCTGTGGGGACTGTTAACAAGACCCAACAAGACCCTCACCAGCTCTGCCTCAGCCAGTATCAAGCAGGGTTTGGGAACAGCCCTTTCTTCCCTTCCCATCGAAAGTCTGAAAAGAGCAGGCTTTTCCCCATGGGGACTGGGAGGAGTAAGAGTTATAGGAGGAAACCCTCCTGCCTCTGAGCAGAGCTTGCTGTACAGAGCAGGGCCTGTTCCCTCCTCAGAGTTATAGCTGTGGATACAATGACTTGGCTGGGATAACATTTATCCCTGTGTTTTGGTAACCTAGTACCTGAGTGCCTAACATGGAAAGAGGCCAACTCGCTAAACTCAGTGCAAGGAAAATGATTAAAAGTTAGATCTGGTGGCATCATAGGGATCATCTACCCCTCATCCTCAGGTTTAAAGATGTAGCACAGAGGCCAACTGGCTTGTCAAGTTGTTAGAGCTTGTCAACTCGCTTGTCAGAGCTGCTGGTGAGAGAGACCAAAAAACTAAGTTGCCTGACTCTAAACTCAATAGCCTTTCCCGTTAAACTCGCAAGCTCCCACCCACACACCAACAAACACACCCCCACCCTTTGGGGAAGTACCACACACAGGCACACACAGAACCGAGTCCTATGTCCCTCCTAAGGTATACAACTGTCTTTCCCCTGGGGGACAGAGAACCGCATAAGACAGATTTGCAGACGTTCTGGCACCAGCAGACATATACAGCACCCCAGGTCTCCCTCCAACTTGTTCTTTTTCTGCTCCAGTTGAGTTTCCAGAACATGAGAGCCAGCCCGGGCTGACACCCTGTAGGCAGGGCGGGCGCCGGGAGCGCATGGGCCTGGACACCATCGCGGTGGCTGCGGGGACCCCAGGTCCTGATGCTTAGCGAGCCGCTGGGTCTGGCGGCCCAGAAAGCGACGCGCGTCCTCTACCTGCCCGGCTCGCTCCTCAGGCCTCCTGTGACTTAGGATGGCTCGGCTGGGGACCCTAGAGCCGGAGCGTGAACCCCGGGAGGAGGGGGCGCAGAGGGCGGAGGGAAGTACCCGGGCCCCCGGTCCGGGAGAGGCCCCAGTGCCCTCTCCCTGGCGTGCAGGTTTGGAAAACGGGAGGCCTCGCCCGGCGGCTGCCTCGGCTGGCTGCTCGGGTCCCCATATATAGTCATATCCACCGTCAACTGGGAGGCCGGCAGGCGGCAGCGAATGGGCGAGCAGCCCCCGCGGGAGCAGCGGGGAGGGCGCGGGGGGCGGAGGGAGGAGAAGGGGGAAAGGGGGCAGGAGAAAAAAGCTCTTCCAAAAAAGTATTGGCTGTCTTGAGGAATGCGGTCGCCCCCTTGGGAAAGTACATATCTGGGAGCAGCAGGCGGCTCGGCGCTCGCACTCCGGCTCCGCCGCTTCACCGCGCGCTCGCCTCCCTGCTCCCGCCGCAGCCCCAGGGCCCCTCGCCGCCGCCACCATGGACGCCATCAAGAAGAAGATGCAGATGCTCAAGCTCGACAAGGAGAACGCCTTGGATCGAGCGGAGCAGGCGGAGGCCGATAAGAAGGCAGCGGAGGACAGGAGCAAGCAGGTCTGCGCCTCCCAACTGTGCGCCCGGGGGTCGCCCGCGCCCCGCCCGCCCTGGGGCCCGGAGCCCCGGGACCCGGCCTAGCACCCCTTCCTGGCCCCTCACCCCGAGGACTCCGGGAGCCACCCCCACTCCAGGGCGCCTGAGAAGCGGGAGGGGAAGAGCAGGACTGGCTTATTCTAACTTTTTCTCTTACCTGGGGACGCTTATTTCCCTTCTCCGGTTGCCGGAGCCCGTCAAGTCCCATCAAGTGCTAGAGGCACTTGGTTCTGAGGATCAGAAAACAATTTTGGATCTGGGGGTGGGGGAGAGGAGGAGGGTTGAAGGGAATCAAGTCCAGAAAGTGTTCGAAGTTCTTCTGGACTTTTGACCGGGGAAGATAAAACCTTCAACTGGGGGAGGGAGGAAGTCAGGGAGGGGGGAACGACAGTCACGGAGGTTTTTTTTTTTTGGTTAAAACAAAGATGGGACAGAAGAGAGTGTATGGCGGGCGCGGAATCGGGGGCCATCCATTTATTCTGCAACGCCAAGTTGTGGCCTTGAGCCCGCTGAGACCTCGGTAGGAGTGTCGTCCCCGGGAGCGGTGGGGGGTATGAAGTAGCCTCGGGACAAGAGGAGGTTACCTAGGGACCCTTGAACCCCAACTCGGTGGCGCCCCAAAGCTGAAGGGCCCCAGCCAACCCGGTGCCCGTGTTGTGTGTGTCTAACACCCGGTCCGTGCCGGCCGCCCGCGCCCGCCCGCCGCCGCCCCCCAGCTCGAGGAGGACATAGCGGCCAAGGAGAAGCTGCTGCGGGTGTCGGAGGACGAGCGGGACCGGGTGCTGGAGGAGCTGCACAAGGCAGAGGACAGCCTCCTGGCCGCCGACGAAACCGCCGCCAAGGTACCCCGGGCGCGCGCGGCGCGGCGCACGAATGGCTAACTCTGTCTCTCTCTCTCTCCCTCCCTGTCTTTCCCTTTCTCTCTCCCGCTGTCCCTGTCCTTCTGGCTCTGTGCACCCACAACCCTCCCTTGCGGGATCACGCTGCCTGCCGCACCCCCCACCCCGTCCCGTCCCCGTCCCCCACGGCCAACTCCCAGCTGGAAGATGAGCTGGTGTCGCTGCAAAAGAAACTCAAGGCCACCGAAGATGAACTGGACAAATACTCCGAGGCTCTCAAAGATGCCCAGGAGAAGCTGGAGCTGGCGGAGAAAAAGGCCACCGACGTAAGTGCACGCACACACTGCCCCCCTCACCTCCTGCCCTTGGGGCCTGCTCTGGGGGTCATCACAGGGGCCGGAAAACCATGGAGGAGGGTCACCTCCTCTCAGCTGGACACGTGCGCACAGCCTGCCATGGCCCAGAGCACTGGACGCTGCCCTCAACTGCTACTGCACAGTTCATTTTTATTTCATCCATTCCTCTCTCTTTCTTCTCCTTCTTTCCTCACCCCTGGGGTTGGAGGGGGTGGGGGTGGTGAGAATCTGGGAGAACACAGCAACTGAAATTGGACTCTGGAGGTGAACCCTTCCCCGTGGTGGCAGAAAACCTCTGAGGTGTCATCACCAAGGTTTGTGCAAATAGAATGCCTAGTTTTCTCCGTTTTCTTTTTGCCATCTCTGGTGGGTGGGAAGGCCTGGTTTTCAGTGACCAATCTAGTCAGGATTCAGAGGACCTGGCCTCTGTATTGAAAGAATGACATAGCGCGTGCTACTTATTCTGAGAAGGTTAAGCTTGATGGTGGGCCTCAGAAACCCTTGAGGCCTCCTTACCAGGGAAGTCTTAATCCAGCCCTTCAGATCTGCCTGGGAAGATGATACTTGCTTGAGTCTGCACTCTGAGGGCACTAGATCCAGAAAGTAAGCTGGGAGTTATATATAGCTCAGTGCTTTATATGGTATAGTGTGCTAGCTGCCCCTGGTTCCCCTGCTCGCCCCGCCCCGACCTGCCAGCCTCCGACAGCCACCACATAGTCTCGAGGGTGATGCATACACCACAAAAGCTCTGCCAGTATTTTGTCCACTGCCCTCTGAAATCTCTTCTAGCTGAAGAGCTTGCCTCTTCTGCTGCATAAGTCAAGACAGGCATTAGATTTCCAAAGGAATGACTTCTTTTTCACACCATTCTGGAAGCTAATTAAGCCTAGAGGCCCAATTAGGCAAAAATTCCTAGGGAAGTGAGCAACAATTTCAAGAATGTATGAGCACCAGGGAAAGCTATGCCCAGAAAGTTGAACGACGAAGTGCAACGGCAGAATTTTTTTGTATGGGAGTAAAGTGTACATTGATGGAGGGTCTGGGTTTTGAAATCAGTAAAGGCTTTCTGTGATGTGAAAGGTGTGAAATGTAATCTCCAAGGGTGCTTTGTAAATGAGAGATCCAGACACAGGACATTTAGAATCTGACAAAAAGAAAAAGTTTCAGTGAAGAGGAAGGTCCCTGGAGAGGAGGTTCAAGGAAGCACTGATTTAGCTAAAATATTTAAGTCACAAACTACCTGGCTTTAGAAAAAGAGCCAAAAAACACATATAACTCTGCACCAGTTTTGTATAATGTAGATCAGATGTCTGCTCCGTATATGGTTAAATGGAGGATGCCTGTCTCCCCCAGATTCTCCAGCAGGACGTTTATTTAGCTTTTTCAAAAGAGCCGCTGATAGATCAAGGAGAGATATTCCTTATAAGGAAAAGAATGCAGAGAATTTGAAAATAGCCCAGTAAGACTGAAAGCAAGAGGAGAAAAAAGCTACTACAATTCTTAAGGGGGAAAAAATCATAATTATTGTGTAACTATGTGGTGCTATCATGTCTTTATTGAAAAATCTTGTTTAAGGGAGCTTTGGAATGAGATGAGGCAGAAGTAGCAAAGAGGGTATTTAAAGCTAGTTGGAGGGGGGAGTGGGTGGAGCCAGGAGGAGGGGGAGGTTTCTGAAACTGTTTTCCCCCTCCCACTGGAAAACTGTCTCTAATATGGTACACTTTTTTTGGGGGGGGGGCGGGTAGCATATTGATTATCTTCCCCTTTTAGGGTTGTTTGCAACCTGTAGGGATGTAGAAGACATTCGTGAAGAAATGCTTTATTTAGAGTGATTCCTAACTAGTAAAAATAGTCAAGACCTGAGGAGGAAGAGACAGATGTCACAAAGGGAAGGAGGAGGTAGGAGAGAGGTCAACTTCCTGAGGTTGAATCATGTTACCTTTGGGACTAGGGCATTGGATTGTCATTACTCACCAGTGTAAAAGATTTTTACATTTTTCTACTGCTAAAAACACTTTTCTACCAAATTTTCCACTGATTTTTTACCAAGCAATTTACAAATCCTATTCCAGAAATGGGCTCTTCCCAGCTTGAAAGGTTGTAGTTTGCACCGTCAAACCGCTGATGGCTTTGTTTCTACTTTCTTGTGGTCTCTCCACCTAAGTGAGGCTGGAGGGGATCAAGGGCTCCATTTTCTTTGGCCTCAAACCCATCCCCCAGTAACTGTGATGTCTATGACATCTGCAATATGTGAGTCTTTATTCCCTGTAGGTCTTTTCTTCCTAAATCAGTGATTCTCAACCTTAACTAAACATGGATGGTTTAAAAACTTAAAATCCAGGCTGCCCCATAGGCCAATTAGAATCACTGGGATTGAGGTGATTCCAATGTGCAGCCAAGGCTGAGAACAACTGTCCTAAACTCTTTTGTATAATGACATCAGCATGAAAGTGAACTCACCTGAAACTGACTTTCCCAGGTGTTTGAAAAGCAAGACATTAAGTCACTAGTTGGCTGCTTGGAGCATGTGCACGTGTCCAGCATTTTCCAGGGCTCCTGAAGGTTCCCAGATGCCCCCTCTCCCACCCTCAAAGTTGGAGACCTACCGTCTGTACCCTTAGGGAAGCAGTTGTGACCACCCTCCTGACTAGACAAACTGTGGAAACAAAGCAAGAGGCTCCACCTACAGGATGCGAGGGCCCATGCTGGGACTTGTCTCAACAGAGACTGTGATAATGTCCTTAGCAAATGAATCAAGAAAGCAAGTTCAGTTGTTAAGGGCTTTCAAGGAGAAGGGGATTGTCAACTGTGTTTTCTTTCTCTTCATTATTCCCACACTTAAACACATTGGAACTGATTTGAAGGGCCTTCTGTGAGAAAGGTGAGGAAAGAAAGCCGTGAGACTTAGAAGACATTTAAAAGCATAGCCCAAGGGGAGTATGGACCGAGACTCTTTTCCAGAGATTGTGTCCACTTTGGTTTTCATCCAGCTGCAGCCGGACGCTCTCCTAGGGTTCTGTTGGCTTCCTTGGTGTGCTTTTTTTTTTACTTCTCGAAGGCTACATACTGTATTGTTGCATTTATATAACATTCTACCAATTATAAAATTATAGAGAAGAAAAATAGGAGACACCAGGGCTTATATAAGGGATGAGGCAGGGGATAAGTGAACATGACTTCAAAAAGGCAATTTGAGGGATCCTTGGGGTAAAGAAAATGTTCAGTATCTTGTCTGTATTTATTGTTGTTGTGTAGTCACTAGGTTAGTGTCTGACTCTTGGCAACCTCATGGACTGTAGCCTGCCAGGCTCCTCCGTCCATGGGATTTCTCAGGCAAAAAATACTGGAAGACGGTGCCATTTCCTTCTCCAGAGGATCTTCCTGATCCAGGGGTCGAACCCACTTGCGTTGGCAGTCACATTCTTTACCTTGGTGTGCTTTTAAAAGGCTTCTCAGTCCAGCCCAGAATTGTTCAGATTCCAGATTACAACCTTCCTACAATCAGAGAAGGTTGTAACTAGAGGGGACCCTTGAGACAATTGTTTTTATGGAAAAGAAAGTAAGTTCCAGAGAGGCTGGCAGGTCTGAGGTCCCACAGATGGTTATGGGCCATAGCCTGACCCTTAAGAAAGTGCTTGTGTTTTGTTTTGTTTTTTTAAACACAACTTTTTTATATTGGAATATAGCTGATTGACAGTATTGTGTGATAGTTTCAGATGAACAGGGAAGGGACTCAGCCAAATATATATGTATCTATCCTCCCCCAAACTCCTCTCCCCTCCAGGCTGCCACATAAGATTGAGTGGAGCTTCCTGTGCTGTCTGGTTATCCTCTCCTTGTTGGTTATCCATTTTAAACAGAGCAGAGTGTACATGTCCATCCCAATCTCCATAACCACCCCTTCCCCTCAACCATAAGTTGATTCTCTAAGTCTGTGAGTCTTTCTGTTTTATAAGTTCATTTAAAGAGTTTCATACCGTATTTCTCCTCTAAGACAATGCCTGTTATTAACTAAAGCTATCACTGAGTTACCTACTTACCTTGTATTGTAAAAGCGCTTTGTATTATTTCATAATCCTCATGTACTACTTGGAGGCGGCAAATGGCAACCCACTCCAGTACTATTGCCTGGAGAAGCCCATGGGCGGAGGACCCTGGTGGGCTGCAGTCCATGGGGTCGCGAAGAGTCGGACACAACTGAGCGACTTCACTTTCACTTTTCACTTTCATACATTGGAGAAGGAAATGGCAACCCACTCCAGTGTTCTTGCCTGGAGAATCCCAGGGACGGAGGAGCCTGGTGGGCTGCCGTCTATGGGGTCGCACAGAGTTGGACACGACTGAAGCGACTTAGCAGCAGCAGCACGTACTACTATTAACCGCGCTTTTACAGATGAAGTCACGTTGTTTTCCAAGTCACACAGCCAGGAGAGAACCAAAAGCCAGATTGTAACCTAGCAAGACAGCATTTAGGAGGTTTAACCTCTGCAGTATGTTAGTGGTTTTCACGTCATGAGTTTGGAGGGGAGGAGAGTTGTTGGGTTAGGATCTGGATTTACAGTCCCTTTGGGGACACATTCAAGCCCCAAACCCCTCGCTCGGCTTCGCTCCCTCTTGGGCAGGGGAAATCTGGCAGTCCGGAGCGGGGCGCTCCCGCCGCCAGTAGGCGGCACCGTCGCCCCTTGCAGCCAAATCCGTTACTCCGGGTTCTCCGCGGCGCCAGGGCGGGGCGCTGGGAGTCGAAGTAACATCCTAGGCGCCGTGGGGCCCCCTCTCCTGCCCACCTGGTGCCCCCGCAACGCGCGCCGCGCCCTTCAGCCAGGCAGCCGCGAGCATGCGCGGTACCTCCCGCGGTTGGCGAATTCCCGGGGTCCGCGGCGCGCGACCCGCCCCGCCCGCTGGGTCCGCCCCCGGCGCTCGCGCACCCGCTTGCGGTTCGCCTGAGCTTCCCGGGAGGCCGAGACTTCCGGGCTGAGCCCGGGCCGCAGAGGGCGCCGCCGTCGCGCGCTGCGGCCTGGGCGGGGCGGGCGGTCGGCCGGAGTGCGGCAGCGGCAGCGGCAGCAGGAGCGCAGCAGCCCGCCTCTCCCACCGCAGCCCGCCCGCTTGCCGGCCCGCCGCCGCCCGGCGCGATGGCGGGGAGCAGCTCGCTGGAGGCGGTGCGGAGGAAGATTCGGAGCCTGCAGGAGCAGGCGGACGCCGCCGAGGAGCGCGCGGGCAGCCTGCAGCGCGAACTGGACTACGAGAGGAAGCTGAGGGAGACCGTAAGGGACCCACCCATCACCCACCACCAGAGGCGCCTTCTCCCCGATCGGCCCCCCGGCGCCCCGCAGGGCCTCCCGGAGCCCACCTTCTCTACCCCTCCCCCCGCCTCAGGAGGCACCTGGCGCACCTGGGCCCGCAGGTGTCGTCTGGGGAGGGGTCTTGCCCCTTCACCTCGGCCCTTTTTTATCTCGCTGGTCTACAGTCAAAAGAACCGAGGGGAAAGCAGGAGTGGTGTTGAGAAGGTTCTGGAAGCACCACTTTCCCAGAAGGGGCTCTGTGTGGGGTGTTTGCGTTCGACCCGGCGTCTCGGGTCCCCCGAGGCAAAGGGATGTGCCCTTTGCCCTCCTGGCATTATTTACCCAGAAGGTGGGGACAAAAGAGGTCCCTCCTTTTGGAAATCTGTCCTTTTGGGAAGGACGCTAACAGATCACGTCCGAGGCATTGCCAGGTTTTGAGGCCCGGGGATGCTCAACTCACCCATCTCTGTCTAGCCTTGGTTTCTTGAAAGCCTATTTCTCTGGGGTGGATGAGACACTGACAGCGCGTGTTTTGACTTAGTATGCGGCCCTTTGCCCTTCCCTTTCTTAACCAGCCCTCCTCCCAAGTTCTCCTGTACAGATAGATGTTCCTTTGTTACCGAGTCTTGAAAAAGTTGGCTAAATGGCTACGACTATTGGGTGTTTTCTCCCGTCGGCTTCCCCCTCCCCCACTTTGAGTGTAATACCTGGCTTCCTTCCTTTTTCCTAAGGCAAACGTATCCAGCAAACAGGAACAGGATTTCAGAGGTAGTTTAGGCGTTTGCTGTTTGGTCTTTGAGTGTGTGTGTTTTATATCAGGATACTCAAACACCTTGAGAATTTTAGGACAAGCGCTCATACACTGTTGTGCTTGTGATTGTCTGGGTGGGTGGGCGGGCGGACGTGGGCACGCGCGTGCGCGCGGCCTGTGCGCGCTCAGTCGTGTCCAACTCTGGGACCCCATGGACTGTAGCCGGCAGTACTTAATAGAGGCCTTTAGAGAAGAAGTGTATGTAATGAGATGAGAAGTGTATGTAATGCTGTTATGGTTGGCTGTAGAAGCTATGGGACCTGTGTTGCATAAAATGCCTAGAAGCAAATGGATCCTCTTAAGAGGAAAGCCTAACTAGATGCAGTTTCAGATAAAATGGGGAGGAACCAGGAAATCAATAGGCAAGAAATCATTTTCTGTAGAGGACAAGACAGCAAAGGTCCCATGGCTGTTTCTGCATTTGGCCAGGCAATGAATGAATTCCAACTTCTTCTCTGACTCGCTGTTGTCCTTGAACCATTAAAACCAATAGAACAGGATGATGGATAAGAACTTTTGACCCTGGCTGCGAATCGTCGAACTTCTCAGCCCCTCAGTTCCCGGACTGTACAATGTTGATAATGGTAGTACCTGCCTGTTGTGAGGATGAAAAGAGTGTGTGTAAAGAAGTTGCCATGGTGCTTAGCACACTAGTGCCTTGTGTCAGTTAGTATTAGAATGGCTTTGCACTCTGCACCGCTCATTATTCCTTTGCTTTCAGTTCTCCAGCTATCAAAGGGCTTTAAAAATGGGATGCTCATTTCACTACATCTTAAAACACCCGCTTCTAATCAATCATTCTTATTTCAGCTTGAACAGAGAGAGGACATAGGCAGGCTGGAAGGAATGTTTGATGGGTCAAAGCGGTGTTAGTGGTGGAAGTTGGTACAGCTCCCCTCCCCCCGCTAAGAAAGGGTATATGTGGTCTTGTACAGGAGAGCCTCTTATGGACTCCTGTCCTGGTGATTGATGTTAAATACAGAAGATAAATTTTATGAAGGGCACCTTGTGACTGTTACACTCACCTTCTCTTTTGGGCTTAGTTTTTATAACAGTACTCTTCCTGGACCAGTTGGCTAAAGGTAGTGCTTTCATTCTTTTCAAAGCTTTATGTTAAAAAGTAGTTTAAATAACTTCAATTTTTTAACTGATTTTTGAAAATAGTCTGTCCAGAAGATGGGACAGATGGACACAGAGCTTTTTATGACAACAGCTTAAGGACTGGGTCAGACCACGGAAGAGAGAATTTCAGATTGAGAGGTGTTCCTAACTTACAAAACTGAAACTTGAAGATAGCTAATTTAAGGTGGTTTCTTGGTAGTTGTCAGACATAGCTGTGAGTTAAGCTAGCAGTCACAGTTTTTCTTGGCAGCAGAGATAAAAGTTTAGTGACAAAGTCATGAGCCCACTGCAAAAAAATATTTGGAGAGTTAGCTCTACATTCTCAAAGGTTCAGACAGCCTGTAGTTAGTTAATTGGCCCAGCACTTACCTTGGAAAAAGCAGTCATCTCTCTTTTTCTACTAGTTTGTTTTTCCCAAGGTGTGTGGGCCCTTCAAAATGTTGGAATGCAACTACTTTGCTTGATGTAATGGTTGACTCTAGGTCTTGTGACCCACTGGGGTTTTGTTTGTCTTTTGTCCTTATCAAAGGAAAAGAGGGAGCAAGAAGAAGCCAGTCCTCCTTTCTCCTTTCTGGATGGTACCCAGCAAACAAAGGGACTTACAGTTGCAACCTGTAGGTTCTTAATTGGTAACTTTATTAAATCATAGAAAAAACCAACTTACAAAAATCCCAGCCCTTTCCCTCTTTAGAATTGGTAAATATTTCTGAGACCAGGATTCTAAAAGTGTATTTTGTGTTCACATTGGCACCCCCAGGGTGGCAATAACAGGAGTGTACTCTCTGGCTTTCTGCTTTCATATATAGATGAGGCTATGGCACTATAGTGCCCTGTTCACATCTCTTCTCGCTCATTGTACAAATATGCCTCATGAATTATAGGCTTTGGTGCGGATAGAGAGGTTGTTTTTATCTCTTATCCATGGGAGTGCCCCTTAATGTCATCTGTGGTTTTTTTTCCCCTTTCCTTACCATATAAGGGCAGAAGTTTAGCTTGGCTGTAGTGGCTTGGTCTTACACAGTAAAGGGTGAAACCTTCTCTGGAAAACTACAGTTTGCATGAAATAAAAAGACCTGACCTGTGATCATCCCATACTGCACTCCAGTTCAGGAGGACTTGGAAAATATATTCCAGAGGATTTGTTCTTAGAATACACTATTATTCTCCTACCATTATTTCTTCTTAACAGTGTTAACGAGACTACTTGTTTTTAAAGTAAAAACCATTGCTATTTTTAAATTGTCTCTAGGTATATTGACTGTAACATCTGGATTTTGTGAAAATCTAGGCCCTGTAAAAGTGTTCTTTCAGATCTGACTCGGAGAAATATTGTTGCTGTATTGTGCGGGCATGCCTTTGATGGCTTTGTAGCATCTTGTAGAGGTGCATAGGAATGGTGCACACCTGCCCTTATTTTCAGTATAGGTAGCTGGTACCTTGTGGAAGAGGGCTTGCCAGGTAGCTCAGTGGTGAAGACCACACCTGCCAACACGGGAGACAGAAGAGGCTTGGGTTTGATCTCTGGATCAAGAAGATCCCCCGGAGCAGGAAATGGCAACCCACTCCAGTATTCTTTCTTGGAGAATCCCATGGACGGAGGAGCCTGGCATGCTATAACCCATGGGGTCACAAAGAATCAGACATGACTGAGCAGCTGAGCACACACCTTGTGGAAGGGGATGGGGCAAGGCACATACAGTTCTAAGGCACCTCACAAGTGCAGAGCACCTGGTGGTTGCTTAACAATTCTCCAGGAAGACAGTTGGTAGCCTTTACTAATATAGCAGTCTCTTTTCTGAGTAGCTCATAGCATGTTGAGACACAATAGCATTTTTGAAATAAAAGAAACTAACATCCTAAACAAAGACTTTGCCAGCAGTGTCAACACATGGGCTGTTGCTAGAAGGTAACCTAGGACACTGAGGGTGATTTTCATGCCTGGAAATAATTTGCGTCTGGGGTTGTGACCCTTCCCAAATGCCTTGTTGTTTATATCTGCTTTTTAAATAACAGATGGTCCAGTGGCTGTGATGTTTGTACTGAGGCAACAGCTAATGAAGTCTTAAGTAGACTTCCCAGGTATTGTGATGAAAACAACCTTAGAAAATACCTGAAGAGGCCTCAGAACTCAGAATACATACCAGAAATGAAAGCTAGTGAAGCTGAGAGATGTGAGCCTTTTGAACACGGCATAATCCAAAAAAATAAAAAAGAGTGCCCTTAATTGATGAAATTGAATGTATCTTCAGTTCTAGGGAGCCAAACTTAATTGTGATCAGACCAGTATTGTAAGGCCTGAGAAGCCTGTAAGAGTCCAGGTTTTTCCGTGGGGAAGCTTTTGTGGGGATACATACTTCCCAGATACTGCTTTCAAATCCAGGCTGTAACCTACAAGCACCTTTGCCCATCTTGCTGTGAAACCTTCCAGGGCAGCAGCCGTTGGCTTCTGGAGTTGAGAGCGAATGCTCTGTGTCCTTGTGTGAGCTGTTCCCCCCTGGTATTACTTGATGATGTTTTTGATTTTATACCACGCCTTTTTTCAAAAAGCATTGAGAGGACTTGCTCAGCAGATGATAATGAGTACAGTTCTCCTAGTCCTGGTTAGGTTTTGTCCTGAAGGCCTTTCTTTAAGTCAGGGGCTTGAATTGGGGGTGACTGTAGCGAACCTGCTGTGCTGATGTCAGAAGGTGGAAAGACCCCATAGGTGAAAACCAACAATTCTAGGGCTTCCCTGAGGCTCCAGGAGGCCTTGAAAAGTGAGGCAGGCGAGCCTGTACAGGAGGAGCAGGGAACTGGGATACTCGTCCTGTCTCCCACTGATGGCTGTGTAACCCAAGCATGCTTCAGTCCTCAGGGTCAGAGGTCCCTCCTTCCTATTTTCTCGACAAAGAGCTCCATGAGTGGTTCCTGTAGACTTTGCCGGTGTCTTTGGGTGGGGTGGTGGGTGGTTGGTTTTTATAGTGCAGATTCCCACCTTCCTCGGCCTCTTGGATCAGAATCTCTAGGGATGGGGCCTGGAAATGTGTGCTTTTAATGTGTGTCTTCAGGTGAACTCAGCCAGCTAGTTGTGGTAGTTAGGGACCCTTCGAGCTAAACATCTGAGACCCCGTTTTTGTGGACCACTCACAGGTCTGCTCTCTGCATTGACCCAGTCCTGGCTCCTGGAACTGGTCTCCATTCCTAGCCGTTGTTTGGGTACCCTCTATGGGGCATGTTGACTGGTTTTCCTATAGGACACAGTCCCTAATGTAGATTCTACAAAATGCTCCAGGGGAAAAGAAGTTCCATTTATAAAACCGCATCCAGAGCTAAAGAAAGAGCAGAGTGGAGGCCAGAAAGGCAAAGACTTGGATCAATGGGGGTTCCTCTCAGGGAGGGAGATCTTTTGCACAGAGGCAGGAATGCACATGGGGCGCTGTCTCCGACGCCCCAGGTACATGGGAGCCTGGGGACCCAGAGTGGCCTGTCACCTGAAAGATCCTTTCCCCGGAGCATAAACAGTCTCCTTTTTGTGAGTACAAAGTCCTTGAGGTCAGGGCCCAGATTGAAAACAGAGCTGGAAACTTCTAGTGTGGTGGCTACAGAAATTGTTTTGAAAATCTTGTTGACGTTTCTCTGGCCACAGCACCTATAACAAGCATATTTAATAAAGAGGGAAAAAATACTTTTGAGTACGTGACCTAGACACTCTACTGATTTTTTTTCTTGGTGGTATTTTAGGGGGAGGGTTTGTTTTACTCTTCATTTTAGTTTTCAGCTTTCAGAATTGCTTGCTTGTCCTCCCACCCCAGTTCATAAAAGGAATAGAATTTTCCTTCTATCTCAGGTCAACATGGCAAGCAGGCCAGCCATTTCAGCATCAAGCAGGTGGAGCTGGAGGGTATTCGATGGTATGCAAGGCTACTGGGTTCCATAAACTGGGCTTAATGCCAGATGATACAATATATGAGAATGATGATGTAAAAGAAGCCATAAGAAGGCTTCCTGAGAACCTTTATAATGACAGAGGGTTTTGCATTAAGAGAGCGCTGGACCTGAGCATGAGGCAGCAGATCCTGCCTGAAGAGCAGTGGACAAAATATGAGGCAGATAAATTCTACCTTGAACCATATCTAAAAGAGGTTATTCAGGAAAGAAAAGAGAGAGTAAAATGGGCAAAGAAATAATTTAGTAGTCTAAATCTGTGGATACAGCTTTCTCAAGCATTTTTATGAAGTTGGTTAAACCTGAAATGTACAATGTAGAACTATTTGGGCTGTAAATGTATTGCTTTAAATAAATATTATAATTATTGTAGGGGGGAGGGGGAAAGGAATAGAATTTTCCTGGAACTGGAAAATACAGAAATCTGACCTGACCCAAAGATACGCCCTTAATGTATACCTTCTTCCAGTTTTTGTGTTTTTTTTTTTTAAATACAGGGCTAAAAACTTTTAAAAGTTCCCGTACTTAAGAAATGTGTTATCCATATTACCCTCATTCCTCCCCCGCCCCAGCCCCCCAAAAAACACCAACATTCACTGGCCATTGAGACCTGGTGGGGCCCATTACACTCTGTGCATCTATAATGACTGACTTTGTGGGTGGATACAGTTGTAAAATGACCTTGGATTCATTTCACATTTCCCCCTACTCCCTGCCTCCATCAGCCAGTCGTTACTAAGTAGTTAATTTTTGACAAAATAAAAGTGTATTTGAATGTTTTTATAGAGTCCTTCACCGTGGTTGGAGATGCCCTAATCACCTCTCTTTCCCAGAGAGAACTTGGCTTTTAAAATTTTGCAAATCTAGATGAGCAGAGAGCAGAGTGTTCTCATGTTCCTTTAGTTCAAGGCTGTGATCGAAGACTCTCACTACTTGTGCATTTCAAGCCCACGTACCATGGGTCCAGAACTCAGAAAGCTGCTTTTGTTTAAGTTGTTTTTGCTTATTTTATTCAGTAGCCATTTAGTGAGCCCATACTCCGTATAGAGAATCATGATTCCTTGCACATAAGAAGGAATGTGAGTAAGGAAGACAGCACTGTAGGTAGAGAGCCAGCATCGTCCCTAAGTGCAGGTCATAATTTTTAGAAAACTCCCAAGTGTCCTGAAAATCCTGTCATTCCAGGATAAGCACACATTCAAAGTAGATGAGGAAATGCTACCAGATTAGCAAATTCCATCTTTCACTTTCATGCGTAATATTTAAACAGCCACCAATACAAGTGTATGTAATGGACCCAGCCAGTCTTGCAAGTGTCCTGAGGCTCACAGTAACAAATGCTTATAACTGTAGGTAAACATCACATCCCCCAAAAAGGAGCATATTTCAGAGATAGATACCAAGTAAAAACAGTATCTGTACTGCTTTTCTTCTAAGGAGCTTGAAACTCTTCTTGTAGCAACCCTGACTTGTGAGAAATGCCTGTAGGCTTAGGTCACAGACGCTTGGGAAATTTGTCTTGGCACTATTCCAGTGTGACCTGTTATCCTCAAGAGTTGCTGAAGGGCACAGGGGCTTACTGGGTTTTGTTGTGTCTCTGTATGGTTTTATATTTTAGAACCACTGAACTTAAAAATCTTTTAGTTCCTAAAATATTTAATAAAGCCCCTTTGAGAATGTGATCAGAAGAAAGGAGAATTGAGACTCCTGAGTCAGAGTTCTCGCCGAGCTCCTCTCATCTTGTGTGACGGAGCCTGGGTCAGTCCTGTCGCCTCTATCCACACCTCAGCCCCCACAGTGTGAGGTGGCTGGGATGAAGCTCCCCTCTGACAGTCAGGTAAGCCAGCATGTTGAAATCTGTGGTAGAAAGGAACCAAATGAGAAAGTGTTGCTGACGGTCCCTCTGTCCCACGAGGATGATGTATGTGGATTTGCATATACCCCAAGGTAGACACCCACTGGATAAATCAATGGGTGAACATATCCAACAACTCCAGAGTTGACCACGGCTTGTAGCAGACTTTAGGGTAGCTCACCACAAAGCCAGGCTTCCTTGTTGAACCAATGTTTCAGTCTAGCCCCTCTTGAAGGCACTACCCTCACATCCTCTCCAACGCTAAAACACCTCTCATTCTCTCTGCCCAGGCTGAAGCCGACGTAGCTTCTCTAAACAGACGCATCCAGCTGGTTGAGGAAGAGTTGGATCGTGCCCAGGAGCGTCTGGCAACAGCTCTGCAGAAGCTGGAGGAGGCCGAGAAGGCAGCAGATGAAAGTGAGAGGTGAGGCCTCCTCATCCAGCCCACCTGTTAGCACAACCTTTCCTCCTGATGGAACCAGAGGGCTCTCTGATCTTGGGTGTCTGAGGATTTCACAGTACCTTGGTGCCATTTCCTCACTTGATCCAGGTGTAACTACTGGTTTTATTTGTTAACACTAGTGGAACACTTTTGTTTTAAATCTCAAGGTTGCAAAGAAGAAAAAGACTCTGTTCCTGCCCTCCTAGAGCCCACCACCCAGCAAGGGAGATGGATGTATAAACGGGAGGTTCTAGGGGTGTGATTTGGTTCTTTCATTCCTGCTGACCATGGAGCAATTCTGCATTTTGTTTAAAAGATAACTTTATGTTAAAATACACCAAGAAGGCTTAGGCTGAGGTAAATAAATTATGGGCTGTCAGTTGTCAAATAGCCCAACAAATGAGTGAAAGAGAAAGCACAGATGAAACAGAAATATAATCCACAAAAGTAAGTTGTGTTGGACTTAGTAAAGCTGGTAAGACATGTGTGCACGAGTAAATACAGTCAGATCTTCATGTCCTCTGAGCCCACTCCCCCTGTAACCTGGCTCTCCCTGACTTATGACCCCAAGATCCAGCCATGTGGTGGTAAAGAAAGACCAGGGCCATATCAGCCATCATGTTATTCCAGCAGGCATTTCTCTCATGCTCAGCTGCTCAGATTAATGTACTCCTGTTGCTTGGAAGCACTCCAAGAAAGACTCCATAAGACTGGAGAGAGTTCTGTCCTTAGATGAGGAAGCAGGGTAGTCTCAGACGCTGGCAGTGTGTATCTGTGCTATGACCTGTGAGGTACATGCAGTTGATCATTTTGTCCCTTTCTCCATTTTTGAGGTATATTTCTGCTCCCTGCCACCATGGGAAAAGGGTGATTTCAGACTTTAGGATTAAAAAAGCTCGTTAGCTGAAGTTTTTCAGCTCGTTATTCACCGTTGTATGTTGTCTCTTTTCTAACTAAGAGTTTTGGAGTTTTTAAAGATGACTTACCATCTCTTACGGTATACACATAACCAGTGGTTTTGTGGCTGGCTTCTTCCTTAAATACACTTGTTAGTGAACCTGAAAGGCAATTTGGGAACGTTGAACTTTATAGTAAAAAAATATTTTGGAAATCACTACTCCAGTCCCCTGATTTTTACAAATGAGAAAACTAGGGTTCAGAGACAGGTGTGGCCTGCCTGAACTCTTAAAAAGAATATATGGCCGAGCCAGGATTCCAGTCTCCTGAGATATATTGTAGTCTTTACTTTCTAAAAATAGATTTAATGGGTTTAATAAGTTTGCCCCTTCAGTTCCTATTTGCAGCACCCAATATTCTTTGAAATACCAGACCAACTCAGCAGTGGCCAGCAGTAAAGTTCAGACCTTCAGAGTTGAAAAATTCAGGTTCTCTGAGCATTCCATCTTGCAATGGCAATGTAGTCTTTATTTTTTAATTGATTATCTTACTTAGATTTTGATAAATGAATCCCATTTTCACATAACTTTATATAAATGCAGCATATCATACATCAGTTAACAGTTTCCATAACTTAGGCCAGGCTGAAGGATCCACACATCCACATCAACACAGAAGATGGTGTTGGTCTTGGCTCTCAACCCCTCCACTGTAAAAGCATCATTATAGGCAAAACTCAGTTTCTTCTCCAAACTCGTCCCACATGAAACTGCCATTTTTATGGGTCTTATCGGAGAAGGCAATGGTACCCTACTCCAGTACTCTTGCCTGGAAAAACTCATGAGCCTGGTGGGCTGCAGTCCCTGGGGTCGCAAAGAGTCGGAGACAACTGAGCGACTTCACTTTCACTTTTCAATTTCATGCATTGGAGAAGGAAATGGCAACCCACTCCAGTGTTCTTGCCTGGAGTATCCCAGGGACAGAGGAGCCTGGTGGGCTGCCGTCTATGGGGTCACACAGAGTCAGACACAACTGAAGCGACTCAGCAGCAGCAGCAGCAGCATGGTCAGATAACCAGCAGTTTCATTTGGTTCAATCTAATAGTTACATTTGTGGCTAAAGGGGTAAGAACAGCTACTTTCTTTGTGGGAAGAAAGTACACAAAGGTAAATTTGCTTTTGTTCCAACCTTGGTCCATTTCCAGGCTGAGGCTTCCCACTGGAAAAGGGAAGAAGTCCCATTATTTATACAGCAAGTAAAGCATGTTGGTTTTTCTGATTCCACCCCTTCCAGATTCAAAAAATAAAAAGGACCATGCCATGGTGCCTTTCATTTAACATGAGCTGCCTGGACAGCGTCAGCAGCACCAAAAGTGTAAGCTTTCCTTCACAATAAACAGAGAGAGGGAAGTGGATGTCTTTTCCTGCCTTCGGCTCTGGAAAGTCTCACTTCGTGGCTTGGAAGGTGAAAGTAGCTATGTTTCAGTCTGTCAGTCACGCTGAACCTCACAAACCATGGCTGTGCAATGGGAGTTCATGGAAGGCACCTCTAAATCTTGGCTTTTCCTGCCAATCTTCCTTTTCAGAGGCATGAAAGTCATTGAGAGCCGAGCCCAAAAGGATGAGGAGAAAATGGAGATTCAGGAGATCCAGCTGAAAGAGGCCAAGCACATTGCTGAGGATGCCGACCGCAAGTATGAAGAGGTCAGATCCTGGAGCTCAAGGCCTCATGGGTCTCCAGCCATGGCCCAGAAGCAGGGACTGGGGGAGCAATGAAACCATCTGCTTCCTTAGCAGAAATGGGTGTTTTTGAGAAGGAGATTTCCTTTGTCCCCAGAAGATGGTTCTTAATTTTGATCCTACTAGGTAGTCATTCGCACTGGGAAAGACCAGGGCTTCTGTTGTCCCCCACCCTCAAAGGCTAGGACAAAAGATCTTTGGCCAGACAGCAGGGAAGGTTGGGTCTCTTATGTTTTGTGAAAGGAGCCTCTCATTCTGTTACCATAGAAGCAGTTATCCCTAGTGAGATCCACCTGGTGCAACCCAGTTTAGGCAGGGCAGAGACGCAGACCACACATTTGCTCCCTGGATTCATGGGGGCACCTCTCAGTCTGTCCTCTCCCCTCACGATTCATAGGTGAGTCACCTCCTGGTCGTGTCCCCATGAAAGCACCCTTCTGTGTTAAGAGCCCACATGACTCTTTATGGTTTTAGTTTTCCCTTTAGCTCTCCTGAAACACCACTGACTTCATCATCATCATCCTCTCCAGGTTACTCTATGCTCACTAATTCTGAAATGCTTCATAGGATCCCTTCTTCCTGGTCCTTTCTTTCTTTGACCCCATTAATCATCTTACCAACTTCTCATGTTAGCTTTTCTTGCTATTTCTGTTTGCATTTTTAACCTCCTCCACCAAAAGAAAGTGGAGGTACAGAGCTCTAAATTGATGAAGTTCTTTTAGGGTTATTTTCAGTCTTGCCTTGCAGCTCCCACCTTTTCAGCATAAAAGGCATCGTGTCTCATCATCCTGCTATTTCAGAGACGGTGAATTTCATCTCCCCCTCCTTCCACAGCTGGTCTGGCTGCTGTGTAATTATACAGGCTTCACTTGGGTCAGACTTCAAATGTGCCTGCCTACTCATAGCTGACCATTCTGGATCTTTGTGAGCAGATGGCCTCCTCTCCATGGGCATTCCTGGTGGAGAGTTGCTTCCCCTCCAGTCCACAAGAGAGAGGATCATCTTGTTTGTAGGCAAGAACTCCCAGGGGCTAAGTCTAGCCCCTGACACACACACAGCATACTCAGAGCTTGGAAGCCCCATGGTGTGTGTGTTCTGTGTTTGTCCTGCTGCAGGTGGCCCGTAAGCTGGTCATCATTGAGAGTGACCTGGAGCGTGCAGAGGAGCGGGCTGAGCTCTCAGAAGGGTAAGCGGGCCTGGCGCCAGGAGGCCCTGTGTGGGGTGCTGCGGAGCAGTGACTAAACAGCATGGCCTTCTGGCAGCTGCACATTTACCCGTTTCAGCTCCGGGTTCCTCCTGTGCTCATTCGACATGGATGAGCCGCGAGTTTGGAACGTGGAGGACTTGTGTGGGGTGTCTGTGTATGAATGCGGTATCACTGCATGCCTTACCTGCACACTGATTTTGAGAATGGCCTTGTGCATTTCCTGTGTCCACTAACAGCCAAGTTCGACAGCTGGAAGAACAATTAAGAATAATGGATCAGACCTTGAAAGCATTAATGGCTGCAGAGGATAAGGTACTGATGGCTCATGTATGGGTTTTAGGTTTAACTGCAACCCAGGCGTCTTTCAGCTTCCAATGCCTACTGGTCCGTTTTTATAACGACTGCACCTTCACTACACCCTCTGCTACCTTATATCTTGCTTTAAGTGCTTTCTTTGGGTCCTTTATACTCTTTTGTTTTTCCTTCATAAATGCTCTTTGGTGCAGCCAAAAAAGAAGCCAAATCATCACACTTTGAAGTTGTCGAATTTTGTCTCCCCACCTTTCTGCTCTGGAAGGAACGTCTGGCGCAGTGTCCATGGTGAAATTGGACATCTCAGCCCCTGATGGTTTGGCTTCTTTAAGGCAGCCCTTTGTTCTCTAGGACTCGGTTTTCATTTTTTTCCCGTCCCTCTCCTTTTTCTCTTCCTCCTTCCTCTGGCCTGTCTCCCACCCTTTCTACCTCTGATCGAAAACATTAGCAAATGTGCCGAGCTTGAAGAAGAGTTGAAAACTGTGACGAACAACTTGAAATCACTGGAGGCTCAGGCTGAGAAGGTAGGCCAGGAGCACCGTGTGGGGGAGAGGCATCGTTTAAGAGCTACTCAAGAGACACCCCCTTTTCCCTTCTGAGGCCCTGCCAGGCAGAGGAATAGTCCATTGGACACTTTAGCCAGAGGCCTCATTTTGAGGCGATTTCCTGATGGTTATTGATACCAGATTCTTTTTTTTTTTTTTCCAATGGAAAATCCATTTTGTGTTGAGTATGTGAGTCATCCATAACAATTTAATTTAAACGAAGTGCCGAATGGATAAGTGATCTTGTTCCTATCCCATGTAAAACAATAGGCAGGAAAACGGAGACCGCATTGTGGCGTGCCATTTGATCCCAGAGGCTCCATTACCTCCTGAGAGATGCTCAACATCTGTTGGCTGGGCTGGCACTTTCTTTGTATTAGAAGACACGAGTATAGGGTGAGCTGTGGCCTGACATCTGGAACATTCTTTCTGATTACAGTACTCGCAGAAGGAAGACAAATACGAGGAAGAGATCAAGGTCCTTTCTGACAAGCTGAAGGAGGTAATATTAGGGGTGATTTGAACAAAGCCAACTGGATTGAGTTTGTCTCTGTGGAGCTGAGTGATTTTTCATTTTAATGTTACAATGATCCAGAAATATTCCAGGGTGGGCTTGGAGAGCCAGCCACCTCTCACCGTGGTGATTCACTGGTGTGTGGTTTCAGGCCACTTTGTGGGTGCCAGGCTTGACTTTCATTTTCTGGTTTCCCTATCTTTGTAGCTATTGGCCACCTAAAACTTCCCAATTTTGATTGAAATAAATTGAATTATTGCAGGCTGAGACTCGGGCTGAGTTTGCAGAGAGGTCAGTAACTAAATTGGAGAAAAGCATTGATGACTTGGAAGGTAAGATCTTAAGTCTTGTTTCTAACTTAGTCCTTATGGCTGAATACTGACGTGGCAAAGTGACTTTCCAGTCATGGCATCCTCCTTGACACACTCCTTTGCTCTTGCACATTTTTCTGGTCTGCCCTTCAGAGTTCTGTGGCTCTTAAGCTCTCTGCTCGCCAGATGACCGCTAGCCACTGGACGGGGCCCGTCTTCTTTTTGTAACAGCAGATGCCAAGTGGCTCTACTGCACACTCTTAGAAGTGTGGCTGGTTTATTTTTTACTGTGAGTGAGGCGGTTGTAGGTGAGAATGACTGGTGTGTTTTCTGTCTTCAGTGATACCTTCTTATTGTCAGAATGGTAAGGATTTGGTTTTTAGGCACAACTTAATCTTTCCCCAAGTGTGAATTCAATGTAAGGGCTTGAGTTTATTTTTCTAAGTTACTAATCATCTTGGCATATGCTCTGTGCCCTGAAAGGGGGCTTGGAGGGTAACAGGACATTATTGCACTTGGACATTATACGTAAGCATTTCTTCACTAAGATATTTAGGTTTTATTTTGGTAACACCCTCTCTGTCTCTCAGAAATTCCAAATGTTGAGCTCCGAGGCTGTGAAAAAAGAAAGAAAAAATATGTAAAATATATACATCAAAGGTGGAGAGGGCTAGAGGAGGAATTGGGGGTTGGTTCAGATGATAACCAAGCTGGTGGGAAAGAGAAAATGACACGTGGTGGCAAAACAGTCTGCAAAGTGCAGCAAGGTGTGACACCCTCATCACAGGAAAACTGCAGTATAGACTTGGCATAGTGACACTGTAAGAAGCGTGGCTCTCCTCATTCTCCAAGCCTCCTGGACCAGTGAAGGAAGCTTGAGTGGGAAGGCCACAAGGGATATTATGGATAGCACCAAGAAATCCATTTCCCACTGGTCAGGAAGTCAGTGGTTTGAAGGTGGAGCCAGATAAGGATTACAGACTGTAGTCACAAATTGTTCCTCCAAAACAATGCCCGTGGCTATTTTTTCCACTGTTTATAGTTGCAGGTGGCTGACTACTCCAGTGTAGTTAAATTATAGCTCTATAAAAGAAAAGCTGTCCTATTGCTCCTCCCCCAACCAGGAGATAGCCTTCCGTGGTTTTGTTTAGGGTTTTAACATGGTTTACCGGTATACCTACCATATTTGTTACGATTTTCATATTGAGTTTCTTGTTTTATTTTCTAATGGGTTTTGTTCTTTCTGTTTTTGTTTCAATTTTATTAAAAAACAAAACAAAACAAAACGCACGTCTCCTGCATTGGCCACCTGCTGCGGCATCACTTCCTTCATGCATTGCCCTTTTCTTGCTGCTGTGTCGGGATGGTGTCCCTGCCACCCTCATTCACCTTCCATCTCTTGATCACTCTCCATGTCCTTGCACCTCTGCCTTCCACTTCCTGGTCATAGACGAGCTGTACGCTCAGAAACTGAAGTACAAAGCCATCAGCGAGGAGCTGGACCACGCTCTCAACGACATGACTTCCATGTAAATGTTCAGCCACCCTGCCTGCTCACATCCGTGCCCTCATGCTAATATGATCAGTTCGCCACCACTCCCTCTTGTATCTCCAGAATCTCCACCTTTACACCTTTCTGCTCACTCTCTTTGCACAATCTAGGATAGTCATTGTTTGTTTGGGTTTTTTTCACATTCTACTAGTATACAACCCAAGTAGATTGTCTATGCAAACCGTCCTCCTTTCAGAATCCATTCATTTCACATTGTCTCAACTAGATCGTTCCCACCATGCAGTGAACTGGCGTATAAGTGACTTGGGCACTATACTTGTAGGAACGTAAACTAGGCTTAAGTAAAATCAGTAGGCCATGCAGTGTGCAAGAATTGCCCAAGAAATAGCAAAAGTCAGTTTCCTGTGATTCAATTAAATATAATGTGAACATTTTTTCTAAAAAAATACAAATTTAAGGAACCCTACAACCTCAGATGACTGAGGCTCTGCGAGGAGGGAAATTGATCCAGAACAGCATAAAGGATGTTGCTGTAAAACATTACATCTTTGTTTTAAGAATTTTAGACAAAAATGAACCTTCTGCTGAGTAGCCAAGCCCTTTAATTTTCTGTTTATGTAAAAAGAATTAACATGCAAACACTACAACCTGTGTCAAAGAAATGGGACAGAAAGCATAGATTGTGTGCTCTTAAGCACATCATGTATTCTTTAGGAGGGGTTTAAGTTTCTGTTTATATAGAAAGTAATATACAAATACCACAACCTGTGTGAAAGAAATGGGGCAGAAAGCACAGATTGTGTGATATGAGTTTGAGGGTTAATGGCCCAGCTTTTACTACTGCTGGGCAGTGGAGTAAATAGTCTTAATCTCACAAGAACCTGGAGCATACACAACTAACTTTCATATTGCTAACCAAGCCTGAACGTTGAACCGGTTCTGCCCCCACTAAATTCTAACTTGGAGTGTTTCACAGAGGCTTCCTTTTAATCTCACAAGATGGCACTGAATTCCACATAAGCTGGAAATTTCGCTTTCCAGGCCCACCTGTCATTCCTTTACCCATGCAGAAAAATGGTAGCCTGAAGAGTGTTGGCATGTGCCTGCTGCCTTACACACGATAGAATCATCATGCCACCCCCGGAGACGTGACTGTTACCATGGAGACTGGAGAAAATTGCATCCTCTCTCCGCTCATTTATAAATGAGGGGGTCAGCAGATCATCTGTCTCTGATTGCTAAAATGTGGTGATTCTATGAGGAAAGCTTGCAGCATCACGGTTGGTTATGTACTCTGAAAGGTGGGCTAAGCTTAAAATCTGTTTCTGAGTTCCATTCACTGGTCTTACAATGGCCCCTCCCGCAGAAGAGGCTGGGGCTGGCCGCGGGCCCAGGCCCTGGTAGGCAAGGGTTCACATCCTGCCGCAGGTGTGCCTGGCAGCAGGATTTGCATGTCTGCTCCTCACCTGTGTTTCGAGCGCTGCTCTCATCTGTTCGTTTAGCTTCCCTGTTTTCTGTTGTGCCACTTTTTTTTTCTGTTTCTCCCACCTTTTCTTTTCATGCAGATAAGTTTCTTTGCTTCACTTCTCCCAAGACCCCTTCATCGAGCTGGATGTCCCACCTCTCTGAGCTCTGCAGTCTGTCTGTTCTCCAGCTGACCCTGATTCTTTCTTTTCACATCCTGCCTTAGGGCCAGGTACACACTGTGCTTCCTGTTGTACAGAAGCTCCTCATTTCAGTGTAAAATAAACACTATGTAAGCTGTTTCTGTTTGCTATTCTTTTTACTTCTTATTTATTGATATTTTAGTTTAAACGCTGAATAAAACCACAAATCTGCTTCACACACAGGAGGGTTAATTTTTGGCTGCTGCTTTGCTCTTTTTTCCCCTATTCTGAACATCATTCATTAATATCAACAGTCTCTAAAGCGGTAGTTCCTTGTGGAACTTTTTCAAAATACACATGCCTGCGTCCTTCTCTGGGGTTTTGGTTTGCAAAGGTTAGGGTTAGGTCCAGGCAGCAGTGTTTTTTAGGGATTGGGATTGTACTGGTGTATGAAACAGGTTGAGAACCTCCACACAGGAGATGTTGCTTGTTTAAGCCAGAAGGTCTGCCTTGAGCGGGCCCTTCGTGTGCAGTTGTTGAGTTTGGTATGTGGTGAGCCTGCTGTGTTGGTATTTAGATGGTCCTGCTTGAGAGTGGGTAGCTAACTAAGGAAAGGCTGCCAACCCACACTGCTAGAATATCTGAAAAGATGAAAAGGATGTGGATACAAAAACAATGTAAGTTGAGATCATTATTGATCATCCTTTTACAGTACAAAGAAAAGTATATTCATTCCTCAGCCACCTTCATTTTGATCATGAAATGACATTCTTAGATTTTAGGAACATATGAGTATGTTCAAGTCAAGATTTATTTTTTTGCTCTTAAGCACATCATGTATTCTTAGGAGGGGTTATACTTATATAATCTTTGTGATAACTTTTTTAAATTTGTGAATATTTTTAAAGCATAGCTATTAAAGTTGGGTTTTTTTTTATCCCCTAAAAATAGTAGAAATTGTTCAGTTATGGTCTATTTTATCAGTTATATTTATAAATTAAAGAATAGCATTTAAATGATTTTTTTTAAAACACATCACAAAATTAGAACTTTAAAATGATGTGGAGTTTTCTCTCTTAATGCCCAACACTTCTCATCCTCAACAATCTGGCTATATTTCTCCTGTGTTTTAAATGTGGGTGATTGTTATCTATGTATAGTTTTTCTGAGCCTAAGTACTTATATATCCCTATGTTCAAATAAATTTCAGGAAACTGAAAATGTCAGTCACTCTACAAAGACTTCAGAATAGAGTAAAAGTACTCCTTTTAAGAGGGGTGTGAATTTAGTAGTGGTATAATAGACTTTTAAAAATTTATAATCTAGACAGTCTCTCTTCCTTGAGAGTGTCAGGACTTCCGTAATTTCTTTTCTTTTCCTAAGGCTGCTTAGGCCTGCTTTTGACTGATTTCTGCTTTGTTCTTTTAAAATTCAGAGTAATAAAAGTGGGCCCTTCTCTGAGTGGGCCCTTCTCCTGCCATAGAAAGAAATGACAAGTCTGAAAGTTGTGCTGAGCAGATGTTTAGTTAATTCTGGAGGCACATCAGTTTTTTGGGAACCATTCCAGAGACTCTTACACTTTCTCTAGGTATATTCTACAGGGGAAAATGGGAAACCGATGGACTGCAAAGGCAAATCTGGAATAGCCCAAGGACTTCCCTGGCAGTCAGTGCAGGGCGTCCAGGTTCAGTCCTTGGTCGGGAAACTAATATCACACATGCCACAGGGTTTAGCCAAATTTAAAAAAAAAACAATCTGAAACAGCCCAAGAAGGTATGGGCACACAAGAGGATGACTAGCTAGTTGATTTTATCAGGAAATTGTTGGGGCCCAGGCTTCTAGCTCAGAGGATCATGCCATCATAGAGGCAGCTGCTGCAATAGGCTTGGTTGGACCAAACCCCAAAAGCGTTGCTTGGCAGTTGATGTCCCAGATATTGGGGAGGCAGAACAGGAGGGAAAAATATTTTCAAACATATAATCCTCCCAGGCCCCACAAGCATACCAGTTCTGTGGTAGCCAGAGTAGAGCAGGTCCAAATGAGGCCGTGAGGATACTGTCATTTAAACTGCACTCACATCGACCCTCTGGGTTCTCTGGGGTTTCTGCAGAGTTCTTTCATCCCAGCTTGACTGTACGTTGGTTCAGGAAGCTAAGACATCTACATGCCCATGGTGATGTCTCCCACGTGAGAGTGTGAATGTGCTGCTGCTAGTGGGGTTAAAATTTTGCAGCCCCCAAACATGCAGGACATCATGAAAGGTAGGGAGGATGTGGTCAGGAGATCAACTGGAAATGTTCTTGTTCTCAGTGAGCTGGCCGTCTTGTAGGAAGATAGATGAGTGAAGCAGGTCTGACCTAACAGATGGTGTCCATTTAGAGTCCATGAGGAATAGGGACAGTAATTCTGATTGGGAGCTGCCTGGAGAAGATGACATTTGACTGGAGTTTTGCATATTTAGAACATTTGGATCAGCAAAAAAGACAAGGTGGAGATATTCCAAGCTAAAAAATACAATGAATATAAGGTATTCCTCATCTCCTACCATATGTGAAAGTGAAAGTGTTCGCTGGCTAGTTGTGTCCGACTCTTTGTGACCACGGATTCTAGCCTTCCCGGCTCCTCTGTCCATGGAATTCTCCAGGCAAGAACACTGCAGTGGGTTGCTATTTCCTATTCCAGGGGATCTTCCTTACCCAGGGATCAAACCCAGTTCTGCACTGCAGGCAGATTCTTCATACATGAAAGAACATTAAAATGAGGACTAATTGATTTCCCAGCAAACCTGGGAACTAGAAACTGAACATTTTTATTCTCCCCAGGTGTAGGATTGTCAGCTCTTCAGGATCATTGAGTTAGAGTTTGTGGGTTTAAGTTGTCACTGGCATGCAAGACAGTTCTGTAACCTCCAGCTTTCCGTGATAAGGGCCAGGTTCTTGTCCTTGTTTGGGCATCCCCTGGTATCCCCATCAGATAAAAGGCTGACTAGCAGCTGCCTTCCTTGCCAAGTGAGAAGATTACATGCCCTTGTGCAAGATGAACTTCACACCAGTCTCCATGTGGACGTTTGGGATTTTATACATGTCCATTTAGCACCAGGGAATGCCATCCTTTCTAGGAAGTCAGCAGTTAAATCAGTTTTGAGTGGAGTAAGTGCTTATTCTTTCGCTGTTTGTGTAGAGTAACACACCTTATATCTAAGCTGGATGAGAGTTTATACTGTGTAACACAGTGACTGGGGTAGAGACATGGAGCTTATTAGTTCTGCATTTCCAAAACTGTTAATGCAGTGGCAGTGGCCCCTCTAGGGGCCACCTGAAAGGAAAGCCAGGCCTAGGAGTGGAGATGAAAGGGTTCCAGGGAGGGATGAGCAGAAACGGTAGGTCAAGGTTTTGCAGGAAGCTCTCTCAGTCACTGAGCCCTACAAGGAATGGATGGTGTACTAGGCTTACCTCCAGCCCTACCCCAGTTCCTGAGGCTGTTGCCAGAAGTGTCATTGGGCCCAGTTCACATGGTGGTTTTAGTGAGATGCATAAGGAACATGCCCCCTCTCTCCTCGGATCCCGCTGAGGAAGAGGATCCTTTTCCCCATCTTGTTTCCCTTTCCTCCTGCCAAGAAAGGAGTCCTGGCTCTTCCTTGGTCAGCCAGGCCTTCCCTGGGCACAGGACAGCTTCTCATGGGGTGCGGGGAACCTGCTCAGCAAGTGACCAGCACCTGAGGTATCTCTGTGTTCTGTTCACTCCTTCTCACCAACTCCAGCTAACCTCTCTTCCTTCTGCCTCTTCTCTTCTGCTAACCTGCTTGCTGACCTGTACAGATCAACTCTACCAGCAACTTGAGCAAAACCGCCGCCTAACTAACCAACTAAAGCTGGCCCTGAATGAGGATTAAACTTAAGTGGGGAAGAACCTGGGCTGAATTCTAGGAATGCAGCCCGTGTCAGGAAGTATAAGACTGTCATACCTTCAGATAGTAGGGTTGAAAATGATTGCTTTCTTCAGAATTCTGCAGAATTGAACATGAATCAGTTGAAAGGTTGGCCTTGCCTGCATTTTCCTCTTATATCTGGAATAATTAAGTTCTCTTTAATCCCCAAACCGCTTTTATGGTAAAATTACATCTGTGTCTATGGATCAGTGTTTATAATCAGTTCTACACTCGTCTTTGCAATAGCAGGTCCTCTTGTTTGGACTGATGCATAATGAGAACCAAAAAAATGTTTTCTATTTCCTACAGAGAACTGAGTCTTGCTTAAAATTAGAAAGTCAAAGCAGAGGGGTGTGTATCAGCATATATATATATATATATATATTATATATAGGATGTGATATATATATAATATATATTCCTATTACATATTCATATTTCTAACTTCTAAGTATCTGGAATAGTGTTTGAAATATGATTAAATGTACCTATGCTTGGGCAAAATAGCTTTTGAAAACAGGAGTTCATGTCAGAAGTCCCCGATTGTCTGAAAGGTATGCTTTTATTTAGTCTTAACAGTGTTGTTGGAATCTGGTGAGACTGTCATGCTAATAATAAATAGAACACTGTGAGAATAATAAGAGAATGTCCTACTGGAGTGTGCATGAAACATGTTGGTTATCTTTTTTTTTAACGAGCAACAGAAATAAATCCTTGAAACGTTGTCAGAAGGCCTAGTTATGTCATCTTTGTTTTCTCTGAGATTGTGTTACAACACAGCTCTCGGGCCTTAGCTGCCTGTAACTCAGAAATGTCTGCTGCTGTTATAACTTGAGTGCTGCAAGCACCTCTCCCAGTTCCCACAGCGCATGAGCAGTGAACATCCACCAGCCCCACCTGCATTTTGCTCCCCGTGGATTGCTGGTGGAGATTCACCTGGCCGCTCTGTGAGAGCCTGCTGTGCCTGCAGTTTCTTCAGGTCCAAGACAGCTTCCCCTTCGTAGGTCCCTGTCTGGAAATGAGCCATGTCTTATGAGCATGCCTGCTCCTAATCATCTCATCCTGTGTTTGTGATTGATGTTTGCCTGCCTAAGTGTACAAACCACCGCTGTGTCCAAAGCTCAGCTATTCATGACTTAATTTTCTAATCCCACCACAGAGAAAGTGGCTCATGCCAAAGAAGAAAACCTTAGTATGCACCAGATGCTGGATCAGACTTTACTGGAGTTAAACAACATGTGAAAACCTCCTTAGCTGCGACCACATTCTTTCATGTTGTTTTTATTTTTTCGTTTCGTTTTGTTTTCAAACACCATGCTTACCATGAAACCCCTTAATGCATTTTTTATTTACTTTTACCACTGTCACAGAAACATCCACAAGATTACCAGCTAGATTGGGGGTGGGGAAGACACACACACACACACACACACAGGCAAGCCCGTGTTCAAGGGGACAATGATTTAAATGTGCCATTTCCCGAGCTGACATTGCCACACCGTAGAGAGTTTAGCAACACAGTATGCTTAGTCAGTCCAGGAATCCTTGAGGAAGCAGAAAGATTTCCACTCAAACTGCCAATGACCAGGAAGGGTAACGTTGGAAACACAATCAGGTGTGGATTGGTGCTACTTTAAACAAAAGGTCCCACTGTGGTCTCTCCTTAAATATTGTATGATTTACAAGTCTGTCCAACACTAATTTATTTTGTCATGAGTTTTACAATGAGGTGAGACTGTGGATCCTGTCTGCCAGAATTCACTAAAGCCGAAGCTTTGTAAGCCACCGTGCTCTTCTAATTGGCACATTTGCAGCTTGTTACAACTTGTGGGATAGCATGCAATGTGGATTTCCAGCATGTTCAAGTCAAAGATGTGGGCACCACATACAATTGTGAAGAAAACACATTGTCTTAAGAGTTATAACTGTATGAAACCTTGTACAATGATATGGAATAAATGCACATTGTAGGACATTTTCTAAACAGGGTGGTCCTGTCGTTTGTTTTTACTTTGTTAACTTCAGATCACGTGATTGAGCTACCTTCCCTCACACATGTTTTTCTTAAAGCTTAGTAATATCTCAGTGTCTGGGAGGGAATGGGTTTCTTGTGTCATCCTCCCAGAAGCACTCAAAACAGGATCCCTTTGGTCTGTTAAAGTTACAGCAAGCAGCAAAGGGGTTTCCCCAGTAGCTCAGTAGTAAAGAATCTACCTGCCAATTCAGGAGACATGGTTTTGATCCTTGGGTCAGAAAGATTCCCTGGAGGAGGAAATGGCAGCCTGGAAAATTCCACTGACAGAGGAGCCTGGCAGGCTGCAGTCCATAGGCTCACGAAGAGTCAGACGCAACTGAATGGCTAAGCTGAAACAAGTAGCAGAGGACCCTTCCCAAGTCCCAGCCTTTCTCCAGATTATGGGTTATATCTGCACATACACACATGTAGGCCTTTTGCTGTGGTTCTACCAGTTTGGAGAGTTTTCCTCAACTCTTACCTAAGTCTTTAGCAGTGGCAATCATACACATCAAAAAATTGCAAGTTAATGCACCAAATGTGTTGTCCCCCAGCAGTGTGGTTCTATTTAAAAGTAGAAGTGATTCTATTTTTAAAAACTCCCCTGGTGGTTCAATGGCTAAGACTCTGCGCTTCCAATGCAGGGGCCCTGGGTTTGATCCCTGGTTGGAAAACTAAGATCTCACATGCCATAACTAAGACTTGGCACAGCCAAAAAAATGAATATAACTTTTTTTTTTAAGTAGAAGTAAAGGATCTTGGTGAATTTCTGCTTTCTAACTCACGTTTGAGTTCTGAATTCCAGTACATCTTTTTATCGGACTTGGAAATTGAAAACATCACTGGCCAGTCTTGAAGATGTTAAGCAAAGAAAAACAGATTACACTGTTAATTGGCTAAACTTGTACTACAGGAGAAAAAAGAGGACATTCTCATATAAAGCAAACACAGTAAAATGAAAACATTCACTTGGATGCACAGATGTTTTCACTAAAAAGGATCCAGTATCTCTCGCTGTTCTTCCATACTCTTCTCGGATATTCTCTGCAAAGACCCAAAGAGAAGCCTGGCATCTGAGTTACAGTTCCCACCTCTAAAAAGTTGTCCTTTTAGTGGATAAAAAAGATGTGGTGTATATATACAATGGAAATTTACTCAGCCATTAAAAAGAACGAAATAAGGCCATTTGCAGCAACATGGACAGACCCAGAGAGTGTCACACTGAGTGAAGTCAGTCAGAGAAGGAGAAATATCATATGATATCCCTTATATGTGGAATCTAAAAAGAAATTATGCAAATGAACTTGCTTATAAAACAGAGACTCTCAGACTTAGAAAACTGAACTCGTGATTGCCAGGGAAAGGGATAGATAGGACTTTGGGAAGGTCATGTACACACTGTTATGTTTAAAATAATCACCAACAGAAACCTATCGCATAGCACATGGAACTCTGCTCCAACGTTATATGCCAGCCTGGATGGGAGGGGGTTTGGGGAGAATGGATGCATGTATATGTATGGCTGAGTCCATTCACTGTTCACCTGAAACTGTCACATTGTTAATCAGCTCTATGCCTCAGTACAAAATGTTTTTGATATTTAAATAAAAAGCTGTCCTTTTGCTCAAAGCAAATATGAACTCTCTGTGTCTCAGCCTTCTCGCATCTTTACCAGCCCTGGGCACTCCCCTGCCCACCCCCAGCTAGACAGAGATACCCCTGCCTCCACTCAAAAGCTTTCCTATGCCGGCATCTTTTCACCTGGGGAGCCAGATCTGACTTCACGTTTCCTAGCTGCCTAGCCTGTCAGGTCCCTAAATTGGATTCTTCATCTATGTAATGGGTACCTAGCGCACGGGTTACTATCGTGGGACTGGAATGTGTGAGCCAGGTGGTGAGTATGCATCACAGTACCTCAGGCGGACTCAATGACCACTCCTGCTGCTGCCCCTTGTGCCCAGAGACCACCACAGAGGACTGGCGGGTGCTGATACAACACTGACTGCCCGACGTGGCGATGGTAGCTATGAGGACTCTTAGATACCCTGGGCCACAACCTGTCGTGAGCGCCTTACAGCTGTTCTTTCAGCTTCACCTCAGCCCCATTAATTTCACTTACACAACAGGCTCAGGGGGGCTGAGTGAACCTGCTCTCGGGTCCAGAGCTCACAAGTAGTGTGGTCAGAAGTCAAATTCAGGCCTGTGCAACTCCAAAGCCCTGTTTGGGCTCTTCTTCCACTTGTTTCAGACGTTTTGCAGCAGAAGAAAAGCAGCTCCCGGACATGGATAGAACTAGATAAGGAGGCAGGTACAGTTGTGGCTGGGTGAGGCCAGAGGCTGAGTCAGCCTGCAGCTGCCCTGACCCCTGTGGGTGGTTTAGGGCCCAACTTCCTCCCGGGTTCCAGGGACCAGATAAAATCAGTGGATTACTGTGGCCTCATGCCAGTTCATAGAATTGTTATTAACTGATGATTCTGATACGTAGAAAAGGAAGAACGCCCTGTCCCCATGGGGCACACATCTTAGGTCAGACCCAGCGTGAACTTCTCTGAAAGTGCTGCTCTGTGAGGTCAGGGGAGAGCAGTGACAGGTCTTCCGAGTGCCAACACCAAGGCTGGATGCTGATACAGTCACCATTTAGAAAACCTTGTAGTGCAGACAAAGAATTCAAGGTCCGTACTCTGAATTCCATTGTCAAGACTTAGCGGGCCCAGATTTCAGAATGCACAGCCAGACGTGTTGCCTTTTTCAGTGTAAAACAATGTGGAACTTCAGAGAAAGGTTACAAGGTAAGCATATAAGCATCTTCCAAAAATTGTGATGGGAATTCTATGATGTCTTATTAAGGAAAAAAGAAAAGCACTTTGTGGGTATATTCGGAAACTTTTGAGGCTGGCATTGAAGAAAACAGTACTTACTGCTCTTAGAGATATCATTAGCAGAAACAAAATCTAACTTTTGTATATGTTATGTATCCTCCAGAGTTTAAAACCTTGGGCCTGATTTTTTTTTTCTCCAAGAAAAATTCTTTTTCACTTCAAAAAACTTGAATTTATCTTAACCATTTTTTTTTAACCTTTTCAACACTATTTGTAAATG
Organism: Ovis canadensis; assembly: GCF_042477335.2. Taxonomy (NCBI): domain Eukaryota; kingdom Metazoa; phylum Chordata; class Mammalia; order Artiodactyla; family Bovidae; genus Ovis; species Ovis canadensis. Next base: position 57,429,988 of record NC_091251.1, on the reverse strand, counting down.
TGATTAAAAAAGAAAATGCCCTTAGATGTACATACCAAAAAGAATCCTCTGAATTCTCCAATCAAAACAAAATGCTGAGGTGTTCAGCGAGCCTTCATTTCAAAAATTGGAGATGGGTTTGGAAAAGAAATTGCTAGGAATGGCAGGCGATGCAAGAAGTGTTCCTTCCATTTTATACACGTTTTGACATTGAGGGTTTTCAGGGCTACATTCCTGTGACAGATGTCATAAATTTTGTGTCAAATGATGTATAAAGATATGTTGAGGGCTCACTAATGTGATTGCAACTTTTGCCAAATTCTTGACGAATAGGCATCAACCTAAAAGATAAGACTGGTTCCTGCTGCCTTTGAGCTTGCCTTCTGTCTGTTACCAAGGCCATGGAGAACAAAGAGGGGAGTCAAGGCCTTATCAGGGCCTGCCAAGGCTAATGCCATAACTGAAATGCTGATGCAGAGCCGGAAGGAGGCTTATCATCCTCAAGGCTAGAGAGCTCGGTGGCTTGCTCAAGGTCACCATCTGCTTGAGTTCAGCCCCAGTTCCCCTCCAGGCTAGGCAGCACAGGGTGGGGCTTGGAAACCAGAGACCTGCTTCAGGTCCTCCACCACTTACTGAGCGCCCCCTGGTTAATCTTAACCATTTGTGCAGCAGTTTCTCCAACCTTAAAGATGGTTTGCCTATGCACTTCCTCACAAAACCAAGAACTAAACGAGGTGATGTGTGTGGACTCCCCACCCCTGCCCTGCCTCTGCCTCCAGTTCTTCTGGTCCTTGACCTAAGCCTTTTCTTCCCCTTGCATTGGGTCCTTGGGGAAACTGAAATAACTTTTTCCTTTTGAAATGAAAATCCTGAGCACCAATCTCCAGTAGACTGTGCATGGTTTGCAGTGGTACTTCCACATAAAAGGCATTCACAATATGGTTGTTGATTGACCCAGACACAAATGCTCAGGTAACAATTTCAGCATAATCACCTGTGCATAGAAGTTGAAGAATGTTTCAGAGTAGCAAGAGTCATATTTTTAAGCAAAATACTGGCTCTTGAAAATTTATGTTACTCCATTTCTTGAACTGCATTTGGATGTGTTGCTGAGTGAAAGGGAACAGAACGTCAGATCCTGATGGTTGGCCTTGCAGCAAATGTAAGTGAAGACAGATCAGCCCTCGTTCATTCTTAAGGGACTGCAGTAGATCCCCTTCTCCAGAGGAAAGCTAGTGACGAGAAAGGTGAAAAGCCCTTCTGTATGTGGCCCAGGAACACACAGAACACTGTTCTATCTCCCAAGGGGCCAACTGGACATGCTGGGCCAGAAGCACAAAGGAGTGGGCTCGCCTGGATGGATGCTGCATAGGCATGGAGGTAAGAGGGGAGTACAGTTGATGATAGTGAGTCCTGACCTGCTATCAACTCAGGGTTTGAAATGCTGCCTTTCCAGTGGAACTCATTGCTTGGACTCATAAATGGAAAATTAAATTCCCCAGTAGATGCAATGGGATCCGATAGCCTTCTGATGAACCAGGTTTTGATGGGCTGGCCATATCCTGCTTTAGGACTTCCACCCACCAACCCTGTCCCAAGCCCACTTCCTCTGAAAAGCACGTTTCACAGTAAAACAGTTTGCCAGTTAAGTCTTTGAGTGATGCTGTGGTCACAGACAACATTATCCAAAGTGAGCACCATTGCCATCCCAAAAGGGTTTGGCATTGTTGCTGAAAGTCCAGCAATCAGCATATTAGAAGTGTGAACCAGCACCCAGGCAATAAGAGTTTTTCATTTTCATTTTTAAGGTAAGTGCTAGCTTCGTGGAGATGGCTGCTTATCTGTATCTTAGGACCCAGCTGGAAAGTGATTCATCAGTGGCTTACTTGAGCTTAATGACCACCATTTCCATCATGTGATTCCCTGCTCTGTTCTCACGAAGTACTCTCTTTTTCCAGGATACTCCAGGTCTGTCTGCCTTAGCACCTTCCCAAGAAATTAAAAAGGAATGTGGCGGGTAATTTGTCTAGAAATAGAGATGTAATCAGTGTAAAGACAATGTGACTCAGTGAAGTGTCTCTGGTCTCAAATCCTGGCAGAACTGTTCACATCTCTTCCATCCCTGATCCTCTGCTTGAAAACTCCTATCTGGACCTTCTCCTGTTTCTGGCTTGTGTTCTTTTCCCCTCCAGCTGTAGTTTTTCATTATAATCTCATTCTGCTCACTCTCAAACATAGAAAGGGTTTCTATATCGTCTTCTAGTGACGAGAGAGTATGTGGAGATTAAAATTGTAAGTAGGGATTTTCCTGGTAGTCCAGTGGTTAAGACTTTGCCTACCAGTGCAGGGTGCGTGGGTTGGATCCCTAGTCAGGGAGCCAAGATCCCACATGCCTCCTGGCCAAAAAACCAAAACATTAAACAGAAGCAATGTTGTAACAAATTCATTAGAAACTTTTTTTTAATGGTCCAAATCAAAAAGAAACATCCAAAAATACATCAGTAATTTGGCTTACAGGACTAAGAATTTCCATTTTCACTTAAAAAGCACTCCTGTTATTTTAGGGACTGTAGGTTGGAGGGAAAAGTATAGAATTTTTGGCCACCAAGTCTATAATCTACAGGAGGCAATGCAGACATGTTAAGAAATAATAATAATAGGATATGATTGGCAAAATGAGAGTAAATTACACAGAAGTGCATGGAAAACAGGCAGTGCTCCCCCTTCCTGGAAGATTTTTAAGCACCTAAAACCAATGGGAAAGGCTTTTCTGGGCTTGCTGTATAATTTTCTTGAGTATTTCAGCCACAGTCATGCGCGACTCACCCTTACCTCTCAAACCCTGAAACAAGAGCTCTGTTACTTTAGGTCTGCTTTGATCTTACTGTTTACTCTCACCGCCAAGTTTTTTGCTCAGTATTGTAGGTTTCTTTCATCGAACTTAATTTACAACTTTTCCCCTCTTACCCTGCCCTCATTTCTTGTTTTATGACATTGACTTTCCAAAAAACAAAAAAATTGGGATCTTACTATACTTTTGCTTTTCTCTTAGGGCATCTCCCAATCTTCAGAGCAAAGAGAAGCATATACCTAAATAAACATAGGCTCTTCGAGATTACAAAATCAGCTTTCTACTCCACGAGGGAGGTCTGCAGGGAGCCAGCCTTTGCTTCCCAGGAAAGCAGATGGATGAGCATCACCACGAACTCACTTAGTCCGTGGGAAGACTTCCCCCATGCTTTTCCCGAGGCCCTTAGAGAAGAGTCACCTGACCTGCTGGGGTTGCCAGACTTCAACTTTCTTAATGGGATAGGAGCCCTGGGGATCTCTAGGTAATCTTTCTTCCAGCCTTCCATGAAAGACAGAAAGTAATGTACATGGGCTTTCACTACTATTTTTTTTTAATTTATTTTTTGGATACAGCATGTGGGATCTTATTTCCTGACCAGGGGTCACATCCTCATCCCATTCATTAGAAGCACAGAGTCTTAACCCCTAGGCCACCAGGGAAGTCCCTGTACTGCTGTATCCATAGGAATTGCTTGGTAGTGGCAGCTCCCTTTCACTTTACTAGTTTGGATTCTGACCCAAGAAAGATAAAGTATTACTGATTAACATGGAATAATGAAATTTGGATGAAAAAGACTAACCAGGAGAATTAACTCCAGCTTGTATAACAGCAATAAATAGGTGTTACATATTTAAAGGAATATGTAAATTTCATGTAGCGATTTAGAAATTCAAATGAAAACCTATTTGCCATATTTGGATATAGGACTACAAGGTAAATAAGCCAAATGTACATCTAAAGTACAAGGCACCATATAATTGCAAACATTTCTCAGTTTATTTGTCACAAAAGATTATAAAAATAGAAAATCTATTAAAAAAAGGTCACTAGAAGTCTCACCATCACTTTAAAAAATTATTTTCCATGTGTTTTGCCTGTGTGTATGCAGAAGACTTTCTATTTAAAACTTTGCATAAGCACCTTCCTATTTTGCTAACCTAGTCTTCAGGGTATCATTATATGAAATGGTCAATATGCCACAGTTTGTTATTCTCCTATTTTTGAACATTTGGATTCTTTCTGATTTTTTTGTTCTTGTAACTAGAACTGATATGAAATTCTTTGTAATTTGTATATTTTCTGACTCATAGGAAATGAAAACATACACTTTGGGGGGAAAAAAACTATTTATTTTAAGTGCAGGCATTCCCTAAATATAGTGTTAAACTGTTTAACTATCAGTATAAAGTGATTCCTGCTCCAGCCTGGACTGAACAATCCATTTGATTTCCAGCCTTTGGGTTCTTAAAACAAGACAGTTTCTCCAAGCTGGTTGAAATAGAGGGCTTTAAGAAATCCAGTTCCATGTTATCTCTGTTTCTGCCCCACCTCCTCCCACCAACATAAACACACAAACTTGAACTTTAACAGGTGCTTTCATGGCAGCCACTCTTCCCTGTAACCCACGTTTAGACCCAAAGCTGATAAAAGTGAATAATGGGTGTTTGCCAACAAAGATGTCCATCTAGTCAAAGTTATGGGTTTTCCAGTGGTCATGTATGGATGTGAGAGTTGGACCATAAAGAAAGCTGAGCGCCGAGGAATTGATGCTTTTGAACTGTGATGTTGGAGAAGACTTGAGAGAGTCCCTTGGACTGCAAGGAGATCCAGCCAGTCCATCCTAAAGGAAATCAGTCCTGAGTATTCATTGGTAGGACTGATGCTGAAGCTGAAACTCCAATACTTTGACCACCTGATGCGAAGAACTGACTCAGTGGAAAAGACCTTGAAGCTGGGACAGATTGAAGGCGGGAGGAGAAGGGGCCGACAGAGGATGAGATGGTTGGATGGCATCACCGACTCAATGGACATGAGTTTGAGTAAGCTCTAGGAGTTGGTGATGGACAGGGAAGCCTGGCGTGCTGCAGTCCATGGGGTCGCAAAGAGACACAACTGAGCGACTGAACTGAACTGTTGTGTAGTCTCCAAGGCACTGCTCAGGGTCACTCTTGCCTCCGTTTTTGGTAAGATCCTTAACTACTGGTAGTGAATGGTGATAGAGGGATGAAGCAGCAATAGAAGAAACTTAAACTGCACTATGACGGACACGGTCTAGGATAAAGGACAAAATCCCAGGCTTTGCCTGTTCTTGTTTAAGGACATTTTCCAAACAGGTTTGTCTTACATTCTGTGTTGTGTCCCCGTGTGGTGAACAGATGAGAGGTGTTTATTGTAAGTTTTTTGCCCTGAGATTAACAGCGTGGAGAGTTTCCTGAAACATGGGCTGAAATTGCCATTTCAGAACAAACCCGAATGAATGTATGCCTCAGAACATACGCCTCAGAGTCTGTTCCAGGGATGTTGCTGGGTTCCGCCCCTTCGCCTCCTCTCTCCCTCTTTGTGTGACAAAAATAAAAACATAACAACTACAAAAACAAAAAAAGCCAGACTTTGAAGTAAGACCAGATTTTTGAAGTCACTTTGCCACTTACTGGTTGTGTGACTTTGAGAAAGCTGGTTAATGTCTCTGTTGGCACGATGAGGGCGATAGTCATAGTACCTGCATCCAGGGCATGATGGAGATGCTACATGTAAAGTTTCAGTACAGTGTCTGACACAGCAAGCTCTCAGAGAGGGGGAGCTTCATTTTTTTGTGTTGTTATTTAAACACACCTGAGTCTTGTGTCTGCCGTCAGCCATTACAGCCACCCTCCCTGGCTTCAAGGAAAAGGCTGCCTCTTGTCTCATCCATACTCACCTAGGAGGCTGCTGTATGGTGCCGCCCTTGTTCTTTCAAGACTGGTGTTCATCAGGATGGTTCAGAGCCAGATAGCCCACTTGGATTTTCCCCCTGAAATCACAAGGAGATAAGGTTTCATTGCCCTGCAGAACTAAAATCCAGGGAATTTCCCAGCGGTCCAGTGGTTAACACTGCGCTTTCACTACTAATGATGGCAGTTCAATCCCTGTTTGGGGAACTAAGATCCTGCAAGCTGCACATTGTGGCCAAAAAGCCCCTAAAATCCAAAACTGATGAACAATAAGGACAGCCCCTCTCCAGTGGGAGAGGCAGGGCTTAAGTAGACCCTGCAAGACGGAAAGGCCAACCATCACCAGCCCTCTGGGAGCCACCTCCCCCTTGCCATCCAGAAGACAGCATGCAGGTCCTGTGTCTCCACCAGGGCACGATGGGGGCTTCTCAGTGACACTATGCAAACCCAGCTCACCTGGCTATTGATCCTCTTCCCACACACCAGAAGGTTACCTAGGGTAACTTTTTGTTCAGACAGTAACAAAGTCCTCTCCCTCCTGGTGGAGTCCTTGGCATCTGAGGTCCTGCTTCATGGTTTCCTCTGTTGAGATACGGCTCCTGCCTCTGTATCTCTAGCCTGGAAACAAGGGGTCGGGAGGAGGAAGCAGGCTCTTCTCAGTCAGAGCTCGTCCTGGAGGTACAGAGGCAGGAGCTGTGGCTTTTATCACGGAGTGTGGGGCAGGGTGCAGAGACCCAGCCAGCACCAGGAGCAAAAGCCAAGCACCTGCTCTGTGTGGGTCTGGTTGGCCAGGGTATCTGACACCAGGGGACATCTTTCCTTTCACACTCTATTGTCCCCTGGCTTCAATTACATTCTTGACTCAGAGCCCAGGAATGGGGAAAACAGGCACTCCAGAAATTCTTAGAGCAGTAACTCATTCTAAAGCTCACAGCCTCCCCGCCTCCCTAACCACACCTTGCACTGCTGGTCTCCAGGTAGAAGCTGTCACCACCACTTCCACATAGCTGGGCCAGGTCCCCTCGACCTCAGAACTGGTATTAAGGTGGGTCTTACAGGGGTGTGTACTGAGTGTATCAGCAAAAGCAGGGGATCCAAAAGAATTAGAAAACATGATAGAATTTAGGTTGTCATAGTTCTCCAAAAGAGCACTGATTAAATCACCATTGAAAAAAATCTAAATATCCTTATTTCCACTTATATTTTTTATTTTCACTTGAAGTATAGTTGTTACAATGTTGTGATAGTTTCAGGTGTACAGCAAAGTGATTCAGTTATACATGCATTTTTTTTCGAGATTCTTTTCCTTTATAGGTTATTATACTGAGTATAGGACTTTCCTGGCAGTCTAGTGGTTAAGACTTTGCACATCAAATACAGGGGGCCTCGGTTCAATACCTGATTGGGGAACTAAGATCCTACATGCCACGTGCCCCCCCAAAATGTTTAATTTTAAAAAATATTGAATATAGTTCCCTGTGGTATACAGTAGGTCCTTGTTAGTCCTCTCATTTTAATTTACAAACGTGTGGAATCTTAAGCTGACTGCATATCTCATGGATGCCATGGCCTGCCGCCACGAAGAGTTGGGCCTGTCGGCAAGCTTCTCACTGTACACTTGCCTTTGACTCTCCTGAGCACCCCAACCCACCACCCCCAAACGCATATTCACATACACGCACACCCAGAGCCGTCATCACCCCCACCACTACTCTCACATGGGGCAAAGGCTGGCCGCAGTAATGTGTTAAGTTTCATGTGTTCTTGTGAATCAGCAACACATAGAACCTGGGTTCACTGTCTGATTCTTCCCAGGTAGACACTGGATGATTTGAGGCAAGTTCTTTTGGCCTCTCTGATTTTGTTTCATCCTCTGTCTAAGCCTGTCCTTTATGATAGCATTAAAGAATAAAAAATATATGACCAGAGTCTGGTGTGTAGTAGGCTATCAGTAAGTATTAGAGTTGTTGACACCTCTTCTCTACTCTCCTGGCCCATTCTAAAAGGAAGAAAGACCAGAGGTCTGTCTCTAAAAAAGAACCACCACTGTCTCGTATTAGCTCAAGAATACGCTGGGCTGGAAGAAGCACAAGCTGGAATCAAGATTGCCGGGAGAAATATCAATAACCTCAGATATGCAGATGACACCACCCTTATGGCAGAAAGTGAGGAGGAACTTAAAAGCCTCTTGATGAAAGTGAAAGTGGAGAGTGAAAAAGTTGGCTTAAAGCTCGACATTCAGAAAACGAAGATCATGGCATCTGGTCCCATCACTTCATGGCAAATAGATGGGGAAATGGTGGAAACAGTGTCAGACTTTATTTTGGGGGGGGCTCCAGAATCACTGCAGATGGTGATTGCATTCAAATCACCATTGAAAAAAATCTAAATATCCTTATTTCCACTTATATTTTTTATTTTCACTTGAAGTATAGTTGATTTACAACGTTGTCATAGTTTCAGGTGTACAGCAAAGTGATTCAGTTATACATGCATTTTTTTTTTTAGATTCTTTTCCTTTATAGGTTATTATACTGAGTATAGGACTTTCCTGGCAGTCTAGTGGTTAAGACTTTGCACATCCAATACAGGGGGATGTATTGGATCAATTAAAAGACAATTAAAAGACGCTTACTCCTTGGAAGAAAAGTTATGATCAACCTAGACAGCATATTGAAAGCAGAGACATTACTTTGCCGACTAAGGTTCGTCTCGTCAAGGCTACGGTTTTTCCTGTGGTCATGTATGGATGTGAGAGTTGGACTGTGAAGAAGGCTGAGTGCCAAAGAATTGATGCTTTTGAACTGTGGTATTGGAGAAGACTCTTGAGAGTCCCTTGGACTGCAAGGAGATCCCACCAGTCCATTCTGAAGGAGATCAGCCCTGGGATTTCTTTGGAAGGAATGATGCTGAAGCTGAAACTCCAGTACTTTGGCCACCTCATGCGAAGAGTTGATTCATTGGAAAAGACTGATGCTGGGAGGGATTGGGGGCAGGAGGAGAAGGGGACGACAGAGGATGAGATGGCTGGATGGCATCACGGACTCGATGGACGTGAGTCTGAGTGAACTCTGGGAGTTGGTGATGGACAGGGAGGCCTGGTGTGCTGTGATTCATGGGGTCACAAAGAGTCAGACACGACTGAGCGACTCAACTGAACTGAGGTGAACTGAGAGGGGTACCTTTACACTTTGAAGTAGCCTCTTGATTTGCCCACCTCCACTTTAAAAAGGTGCACCTCTGGAAAGAGGCTTCTTCAAAGGGTGGTGCTGGCATCATTTTATGAAATTAATACCTTTTTTTAAATTTTATTTTAGAATCAGCGATTAACAAAACACCAGGTGAGTATGTCTGAGGACTCCTCAGGGAGGGAGGCCCAAATGGGAAGGGCAGGGCCAGCCCTGAGCCTCCTTGAGTTTCAGCAAGTGGTGCATTTTTTTTTTCTGTATTTATAACATTTTATATAACTCATAAAAGATTGCTTGTATAAAACTCCACAAAGAGTTGCTAGAGCATACAGTTACCAAAAATGTCCCGGGTTTTAAAACTCCACAAAGAGTTGCTAGAGCATACAGTTACCAAAAATGTCCCGGGTTTTTGCTACGTTTAGTTTTCTAAGGGTGCACTCAAGTCAATGGTGAAATGCAGACATTATACAATGTTTCATTGTCTTTGGTAAAACTATTCTCATTATTTTGTCTCCTCACAGTATTAACTCTGGTATCAGGGTCTGCTATCACTAGGATGTCCGAAAACAGTGAGGCTGGATCTGTAAGAGGCAAGTATCCCTGAACAACATTGAGAGCCCCTTGGCCCCCTGGCCCCCACTTCTTTTTTCCTTTTTTTGACCCTACAGCATGTGGGACCTTAGTTCCCTGACCAGGTATCAAACCCATGCCCCCTGCAGTGGAACAAGTGGTGCATTTTCAGCAAAGCTGCTTTGCGAGGCCCTCTGTTGTGAACCTCAAGGGCTGCAGCAAGGGCCATGCCATGGTGGGAGCAGTGGGGGACCTTGTCAAAATGCGGATTCTGACTGTGGTCTGGGACAGGCCTGAGGGTCTGCATTTCTCACCAGCGCCAGGTGATGCTGGTCCACGGACCACACTTGGAGTAGCAGGCTGTGAGGTGTGACTTCGACTGGAATGTCAGCATTACTCAGGGAGACTGTAGGCGGTGGAAAGAAACAGAAGCTAACTCATTCAGCCCAGGAGTCACAGTCCAGAAGGGAGCATGTGACGCCCACACCAGCCTAGTCTCTGGGGAATTAAGGCCATGGGAGAGTTCCACAGGACTGGATACAGTGAGAAAGATGTAATTCCTCACCAGGGAGTTGGGGTGTCTTAGGTAACCCAAACCCAAAAATGCCAACTCCAGCCCTCCCAGGCTCACAGCAGGCTCTGCCAGTACAGCCAGGTGGAGCGCTAGGGTGCAAAATTCAAGCAGGTGCCCTCTCTCCGGGTCATGCAAGCACACACACATGAAGACTTCCTTGGCTTTTGCATCCTGGAGCTCTCGCTTACCTCGCCCTAGTCCAGCCCTGCTAAGGCAGAGACCAGTCACTCTGTGGTTTCCCTCTTTGGTGTTCCAGATGGGACTGCCAGCTTGACACTTTTGTGCATTAAGAAAAGCAGATAACCAAATGGAAACGAGGAAGACCCAACCCAGGACCTGGAATGTAGTAATTCTTCTTCAGTTCACTCGCTGAAAGAGAATGTCTGACTCTCTCTGACCCCATGGACTGCAGCACTGCAGGCTTCCCTGTCCATCACCAATTCCTGGAGCTTGCTCAAACTCATGAAGTCAGTGATGCCATTCATCCATCTCATCCTCTGTCATCCCCTTATCCTGCCTTCAATCTTTCCCAGCATCAGGGTCTTTTCTTTGAGTCAGTTCTTCGCATCAGGTGGCCAAAGTATTGGAGCTTCTGCTTCAGCATGTCTTTCCAATGAATATTCAGGACTGATTTCCTTTAGGATTTATGGGTTGGACCTTCTTGCTGTCCAAGGGACTCTCAAGAGTCTTCAACACCACAGTTCAAAAGCATCAATTCTTTGGTGCTCAACTTTCTTTATGGTCCAATTCTCACATCCATACATGACTACTGGAAAAGCCATAGCTTTGACTAGATGGCAACATAATGTCTCTGCTTTTTAATACTGTCTAGGTTTGTCATAGCTTTTCTTCAAGGAGCAAGCATCTTTTAATTTTTGGCCTAAGTCGCCATCTGCAGTGATTTTGGAGTCCAAAAAAGTCTGTCACTGTTTCCATTGTTTTCCCATCTATTTCCCATGAAGTGATGGGACCAGATGCCATGATCTTCGTTTTTTTAATATTGAGTTTTAAGCCAACTGTTTGCTTTGTTCTTTCACCTCCATCAAGAGGCTCTTTAGTTCCCCTTCACTTTCTGCCATAAGGGTGGTGTCATCTGCATATCTGAGGTTATTGATATTTCTCCCGGCAATCTTGATTCCAGCTTGTGCTTCCTCTAGCCCAGTGTTTCTCATGATGCATATAAGTTAAATAAGCAGGGTGACAATATACAGCCTTGATGTACTCCTTTCCCAATTTGGAACCAGTCTGTTGTTCCATGTCTGGTTCTAACTGTTGCTTCTTGACCTGCATACAGATTTCTCAGGAGGCAGGTAAGGTTGTCTGGTATTCCTATCTATTTAAGGATTTTCCACAGTTTGATGTGATCCACACAGTCAAGGGCTTTAGCATAGTCAATGAAGGAGAAATAGGTGTTTTTCTGGAATTCTCTTGCTTTTTCTATGATCTGATGGATGTTGGCAATTTGATCTCTGGTTCTTCTGCCTTTACTAAATCCAGCTTGAACATATGGAGTGTCTCAGTTCATGTACTGTTGAAGCCTAGCTTGGAGGATTTTGAGCATTACTTTGCTAGCATGTGGATTGAGTGTAATTGTGCAGCAGTTTGAACATTTTTGGCATTGCCTTTCTTTGGGATTGGAACTAACCTTTTCCAGTCCTGTGGCCACTGCTGAGTTTTCCAAATTTGCTGGCATATAGAGTGAAGCACTTTCACAGCATCATATTTTAGGGTTTGAAATAGCTCAGCTGGAATTCCACCTCCACTAGCTTTGTTCATAGTGATGCTTCCTAAGGCCCACTTGACTTCGGGGCCAGGATGTCTGGCTCTAGGTGAGTGATCACACCCTCATGGTTATCTGGGTCATTAATATCTTTTTTGTACAGTTCTTCTGTGTATTCTTGCCACCTCTTAATATCTTCTGCTTCTGTTAGGTCCATGTGGTTTCTGTCCTATACTATGCTCATCTTTGCATGAAATGTTCCCTTAGAATCTCTAATTTTCTTGAAGAGATCTCTAGTCTTTCCCTTCTATTGTTTTCCTCTATTTCTTTGCATTGATTACTTGTGAAGTTGCTCAGTTGTGTCCGATTCTTTGCAACCCCGTGGACTGTAGCCTACCAGGCTCCTCTGTCCATGGGATTCTCCAGGCAAGAGTACTAGAGTGGGTTGCCATTTCCTTCTCCAGGGGATCTTCCCGACCCAGGAATTGAACCTGGGTCTCCTGCATTCCAGGCAGACACTTTAACCTCTGAGCTACCAGGGAAGCCCATTGGTTACTTAGGAAGACTCTTTTTTATTCTCCTTGCTTTTCTTTGAAACTCTGCATTCAGGGATATATCTTTCTTTTTCTCCTCTGCCTTTAGCTTCTCTTCTTTTCTCAGCTATTTGTAAGGCCTCCTCGGACAACCATTTTACCTTTTTGTGCTCAGTAAATGTTTTGTTCAATGAATCATTGACTCTTGTCACTCAATGGAAAGGCCCTTTTATTATATAATTGCAGTTCTCTTCTACCAGAGAGCAGGGGCTGTTTTGCCTCATCTTTGCACTCTGTGTGTTCCTGGAATATAAATTCCTGGGGGTCAATAGAAGGCTGTTGATTTTGCCAGAAGCGAAATTCATTCCCCTTGTAGGTAAAGTCGGTAGTTTACCGACAAAAGAGGTGACCTTCTTCAAAATATTTCCCTTGCTCTTTCTGAATTTCCTGTGTTGATAATGTGTTCCTTTGGTGACAAAAGAGGGACCTTCTTCAAAATATTTCCCTTGCTCTTTCTGAATTTCCTGTGTTGATAATGTGTTCCTTTGACTTACCTTTTCTCTACGCACCTATCTTACTTTATTTTTATTCTTATTGTGGCTATTAATTTAATATGTCAAATTCCAGAACTTATCCTCTGTTAAAGGCATTTTAGCTATCGAGGAGGCAGGAAGGTGTGAGGTTTTTTTGTTTTGTTTTAATATTTATTTATTTTTATTTATTTGGCTGTGCCAGGTCTTAGTTGCAGTGTCTTTAGTTCCCCCACCAGGGACTGAACCCAAGCCCCATGCATTGGGAGCACAGAGTCTTAGCCATTGAACCATCAAGGAAGTCTCAGGAAGGTCTGGTTTTGTTTAGGGTGGGGATGGGCTTTCCAGGTGGCACAGTGGTAAAGAATCCACCTGCCAATGCAAGAGACAAAAGAGACATAGTTTTGACCCCTGGGTCAGGAAGATCCCCTGGAGTAGGAAATGGCAACCCACTACAGTATTCTTGCCTGGAACATTCCATGGACAGAAAAGCCTGGTGAGCTATGTAGTCCAGGGGGCTGCAAAGAGTAGGACACAACTGAGCATGCATTGCACGCATGAAGGGTGGGGTTACAGGGGTACCTTTACCAGCACAGGCGGCCCTGAGTGGTTCTGTTTTCCCTGAATGGAATTTTTTTTTTAATTGAGGTATAGTTATTTACAGTGTTGTATTCGATTCTGCTGTACAGCAAAGTGATTCATTATACATACATATATATTTTTTCATATTATTTTCCATTGTGGTTTATTATAAGCTATTGAATGTAGTTCCTTGTGCTATACAGTAGGGCCTTGTTGTTTAGCTTATTTTATATATGGTAGTTTGTATATGCTAATCCCAAACTCCTAAACTCCACCCCACCCCCACCCCCGCCATTGTCTTAGTTGTTTTTTTTTTTTTTTTCCATCTTACTTTGAAATAGTAGGGCCATAGGGAAGGGAAAGGATTAAATCAACCAAAACCAAAACTTTGCCTTCATTACATTTTTGCCTCGGGAATTTTGATAAATTGGGCAAACAATCTCCTGTGGGCACTCTTCAAATCACAGCCTGTTTTTATACAGCCTGAGAGCTAAGAATGGCTTTTACATTTTTAAAGGATTGCAAAAAGCTTGAAAGAAGAATAAAAGTTCATGACATATGAAAATTATGTAAAATTCAAATGTCAGCAGTTTTAAGTAAAGGTTTACTGGGACACAACCACGTTCATTAAGTTCTGTGATGTCTGTGACTGTTTCATGCTGCAGTGATGGAGCTGAGGGGCTGTGGCAGAGACTTACAGGTCCACAAAGTCTGAACTATTTACTATTTAGAAGTTTGTTGACTCCGTACTCTCAAAGGAGGCTGTTTCTACCCCTACACTTAATCCTATCAGCTTGTTCCAGTATTTTTTTTTTACAAAATATATAAATGTACAAATATGTCTATATCACTAGATATAATGTAATTTTAGTGAGGAACCAACACTCATTTTAGAAGCTACATAGATTACCAGAAAGTTATGTGTAAGTAGAAATCTTATAAATAGACTCATGGTTTAAACTTTTTTTTTAATTTAAAAATTTTAAATAATAATAATAATTTTTATTTGTTTGTTTTTGGCTGTGCTGGGTCCTTTTGGCTGCTTGACTTTTCTGTAGTTGCGGTGAGCAAGGGCTACTCTATAATTGTGGCTTCTCATTGTTGTGGCTTCTCTTGTTGCAGAGCACAGGCTCCGGGGAGCGCAGGCTTCAGCAGCTGCGGCACATGGGCTCCGTACTTGCAGCTCGTGAGCTCTAGAGCACAGGCTCAGTAGTTGTGGTGCACGGGCTTGGTTGCTCCACCACATGTGGGATCTTCCAGGGTTGGGGATGGAACCCTTATCTCCTGCATTGGCAGGCAGATTCTTTACCACTGAACCACCAAGGAAGCCTGGTTTAAGTGGGTTTTATACTTCTACTTTTTTTTTTTTTAGTTTTTTATTTTTTAAATTTTAAAATCTTTAATTCTTACATGTGTTCCCAAACATGAACACCCCTCCCACCTCCCTCCCCATAACATCTCTCTGGGTCATCCCCATGCACCAGCCCCAAGCATGTTGTATCCTGCGTCAGACATAGACTGGGGATTCAATTCTTACATGATAGTATACATGTTAGAATGCCATTCTCCCAAATCATCCCACCCTCTCCCTCTCCCTCTGAGTCCAAAAGTCCGTTATACACATCTGTGTCTTTTTTCCTGTCTTGCATACAGGGTCGTCATTGCCATCTTCCTAAATTCCATATATATGTGTTAGTATACTGTATTGGTATTTTCCTTTCTGGCTTACTTCACTCTGTATAATCGGCTCCAGTTTCATCCATCTCATCAGAACTGATTCAAATGAATTCTTTTTAACAGCTGAGTAATACTCCATTGTGTATATGTACCACAGCTTTCTTATCCATTCATCTGCTGATGGACATCTAGGTTGTTTCCATGTCCTGGCTATTATAAACAGTGCTGCGATGAACATTGGGGTACATGTGTCTCTTTCCATTCTGGTTTCCTTTCTGTGTATGCCCAGCAGCGGGATTGCTGGGTCATAAGGTAGTTCTATTTGCAATTTTTTAAGGAATCTCCACACTGTTCTCCATAGTGGCTGTACTAGTTTGCATTCCCACCAACAGTGTAGGAGGGTTCCCTTTTCTCCACACCCTCTCCAGCATTTATTGCTTGCAGATTTTTGGATCGCAGACATTCTGACTGGTGTGAAGTGGTACCTCATTGTGGTTTTGATTTGCATTTCTCTAATAATGAGTGATGTTGAGCATCTTTTCATGTGTTTGTTAGCCATCCGTATGTCTTCTTTGGAGAAATGTCTATTTAGTTCTTTGGCCCATTTTTTGATTGGGTCGTTTATTTTTCTGGAGTTGAGCTGCATAAGTTGCTTGTATATTTTTGAGATTAGTTGTTTGTCAGTTGCTTCATTTGCTATTATTTTCTCCCATTCAGAAGGCTGTCTTTTCACCTTGCTTATATTTTCCTTTGTTGTGCAGAAGCTTTTAATTTTAATTAGATCCCATTTGTTTATTTTTGCTTTTATTTCCAGAATTCTGGGAGGTGGATCATAGAGGATCCTGCTGTGATTTATGTCTGAGAGTGTTTTGCCTATGTTCTCCTTTAGGAGTTTTATAGTTTCTGATCTTACATTTAGATCTTTAATCCATTTTGAGTTTATTTTTGTGTGGGGTGTTAGAAAGTGATCTAGTTTCATTCTTTTACAAGTGGTTGACCACTTTTCCCAGCACCACTTGTTAAAGAGATTGTCTTTACTCCATTGTATATTCTTGCCTCCTTTGTCAAAGATAAGGTGTCCATATGTGTGTGGATTTATCTCTGGGCTTTCTATTACTATAAATGGTTATTTAGGTGTAGAGAGAAGAAAATGTCCTGTATCCGAGTTTCCGTGTCAGGTTGATCTGATGCAGGCACCTGCTTACCGCTGAGGCACCTCCTCTTCATCGTGTCTTTTCGCTGCTCGTAATTCTTGGAGCTCAGGCCATCGGCACTGGTTGCACTCCTCTCAGCTCCCTAGAGACAGACTGCTTGAATTATGCTCCTACAGGAGAGGGACAGTTTTTCTCGGGGTGGAGGAGAAAGTAATTTATTCCATGTACTGCCAACAACATGCCTGAGTAATCACCTGTCTGCAATGAAATGGTTTCCATAACTGCAAAGGGCAGGGTGGGCAGAAACAGGCAAGGATAGGAATTCCAGAATTGGTGTCCCTTGTCCCCTACCCCCCACCCCACCCTCCAGGTTAGCAATAAGTATGAGGTTGTCATACTGGTCCCACATCCTCACACGGACTCTCTCCACAGACTTACGGTTTTGCAGCTGGTTGCCTGAAGGAATGTGAACTTGGGCTGAGTTGGTAGCAATGGGATTTTCAAGTGTGACATCACCTCCCAGTCGGGAAAGTTAATGAAGCCTGATCCCAGCCTGAAACCTGTGATTCGCCCAGGCTCTCGGGAATCCTATGTGTTCCTGGATTTGCCTCGGGGGTTTTGTTGAGTGTTGAGTCTTAAAGCTCTGTTTTCCCTTCTCATCTCAGTGTCCTATGAGAATTTGCAGGCCACTAGCAGCACAGGAGGCTTCTAGCCAGGCTCTGGATTGTTGGTGAGCAACTTGAAACCCAGCTCCACTTTCAGGGTTTGAACTGAGGGAAGTTAATAGAAGGCTCCAGGCTTTCACTCTGCCTTTTCCGGTGAATTTTTCCAGCTCCCATTTTTGTAGTGTCATGCTTCCCTGATGGCTCAGAGGGTGAAGAATCTGCTGGACATGCAGGAGACACAGGTTCAATCTTTGGGTCAGGAAGATCCCCTGGAGAAAGAAATGGCAACTCACTGCAGTATTCTTGCCTGGGAAATCCCATGGACGGAGGAGCCTGGCAGGCTACAGTCCATGGGGTCACAAAGGGTTGGACACGACTGAGTGACTGAGCATGCACACACTTTTAAACAAAGAATCCCCCATCTTTTCTTTGTGTAAAGAAATTTTGCCAATGCCTTCATTAGGTCACCTCATTAGAATCATAAAACCCAAGCAGTTACCACACTCACAACACTTCTGACACCACATGTGTGGATTCTTCACTACAACAAGCTGTTTGGCACCAGCCAAGTGGCCTACAATTCAGTTCAGTTCTGACACAGTCCACTTGGAGTTAGCATCAGATCTCGAAGGTTAAGCGCTCAGTGTCCCCAAAGGGAGAGGGTTTATGTATACATACGGCAGATTTATTATGTTATGCAGTAGATGCTAATGCAACATTGTAAAGCAACTCTTCTGCAATAAAAATTAATTAGTAAAAAAATTAAAATGCAAAAATAATTTTTTTAAAGACTCAGCTCCACAAGACTGCTCCCACTTCATGTGGTAGTCCCAAGTCCCAGGCTGTCACCTGTACTTCTGATTCCCCACTGGCTATACATCAGATTTCCTTTGACCCCTCTTTGGGTTAAAATATTTGCTAGGATGGCTCACAGAACTCAGGAAAATACTTTCTTTTGTTTACAGGTTTATTGGACACGATAAAGATTAAATGATTTAAATGATTAATTAAATGATTAAAGCCAGATGAAGAGATACAGAGAGTGAGGTCCAGAAGAGTCCTGAGTACAGAGTTCTGTGCCCATGGAGTGGCAACATGCCACTATCCCAGCATGTCAATGCTCACCCCAGAGCTCCCCAAAGCTGGTCCTACTGGGATTTTTATGGAGGCTTCACCATATAGGTATGTATGTGCTTGGTTGTGCCTGCTCTTTGCCATCTCATGGACTGTAGCCTGCCAGGCCCCTCTGTCCATGGGATTTTCCAGGCAAGAATACTGGAGTAGATTGTCATTTCCTCCTCCAAGCGATCTGCTCGACCCAGGGATCAAACCTGCATCTCTTGTGTCTCCTGCATTGGCAGGCAGATTCTTTCCCACTACTACCTGGGAAGCCAGGTTGATTATTAACTCCATCTTCAGCCCCAGAGAATGAGGGGTTGGGGCTGAAAGTTCCAAGCTTCTGATCATGGCTTGGTCTTTCTGGTGATGAACCTCATCGAGAATTTGACCACAGGTCACCTCATTAGAACAAATGACACTCCTATCACTTAGGAAATTAAAAGGTCTTGGAAGCTCTATGTTAGGAACTAGAGTCAAAGACTTAATTAAGTATTAGAACAGATTCCCCTAGGACCTCTATTTTTCAAGAGTTTTAGGAATTCTTTGTCAGGAATCAGGTATAGACATATATATGTATTTATTATTTCGCAAAGGGATACCTAACATTACAGATATGGAACTGAAGACCAAATTGTTGGAGCAAGTTGCCCGAGATTCTGTGGCTCAGGGGTAGCAGGGGTCACATTATAATTGCGGGCCCCTGAGCTCTTACCCAGATGACTTCCCAGCACACCACACTATCTTCCCTTGGCTAGTAGAGGTGGGTGGCAGACAGAACCATGAAGACAGATTATTAATGGATAGGATTAGGTCATTAAAAAAGAGTGAGAGGAACTACCCTATGCCGAAGGAGGAACCATCTTTTCTGCAGCTATCAATATTTATTTATACTGCAGAAAGTGCAAAAACACAGCTTTACTCTATTATCATGCTTGCCAACCCTAGGCTCCCACTGGGTCCTCGGACTTTGCACAGGTTCTCTTATTCAATACTTGCAATAACTGTATAAACAGGTAATGTTATCCCCATTTTAATTGAAAACAAAATTGAGGCTTAGAAAGCACGCAAAGTTGGCAAGTCCTAGAGCTGGGATTGGAATATGGGGCTGACTGTATTGGAGTCAAATATATGACTGTATATGGAGCAAAGTTCAAGTTGTTTTTTACCCTTTTCTGCCACTTCTCTGCAAGAATGCCAATAAGCTTCAGGGAGGAGAGGAGAGGCCCAGTGGGAGTGGCTGGTTTGAGGATGGGCCAGGCAAGGCTCCAAGGCCTTCTAATGGATGGCCTGCCTGACCTTCAGGGAACCCTGGGTTGAGCTGTAACTGGAATGATAGTCCAAGAGAGGAGATGAACTTCCCCCCCAGATGAAGAAAGCTGAGCCCCTGCCCCCAGAGCATGGTCCATGGCCTTACAAGAGGATTGGGCTGCTGGCTCCAGTCCATGCTGACCCAGAAAACAGAACCAGCCTTGTAATTAGTTCCTCTGGTTTACCTGACATAAGTGATGGTTACTCATAGTTCAGGAGGTGCCAACTTTCCATTCCCCAACCAGCAGCACAACTTTAAATGGACTTTCACATGTAAAGTTCAGTGAGCAGACACCTGCCCACCAGGGCCACATTATAAATGCCATGGACCCTGGATACTCTTGCTTTTATGGGCTCCTTCCTTCTTAAAAAAATGATTAAAATTTATTTTATGTCTGTATTGGTATGAAGACAAATATTATTATATATTGAAACATTTCCTTCAACCTAAAAATTGTATGTTTGTTTTTCTTCTGATTTTAAAAGAGATTAAAGGACTTCCCTGGTGATCCAGTGGCTAAAACTCTGCACTCCCAATTCAGGTTCAGGTTCTGTTCCTGGTCAGGAAACTAGATCCTACATGCTACTAAACTAAAGATCTCAACAACTGAGACTCAGCAAAGCCAAATAAATAACTTTTTTTTTTAAAGAAATTAAACGTTTTCATGGGCCTCCTAAGTCTTGTGGGCCCCAGACACTGCACCTCCTGTGGTTAATAGAGAAGATGGACCTGCTGCCCACCCTGCCCCCTCTGCTCCATCCCATTTCCGTGGCCCTGTTTGCTCAAACACGCCGAGCATCTGTGTTTACTGAAGGAGATTCACAGTGCAGTGCATTTCTTTCATGAAGAAAGCCAAGTAATAAAAGACAGTCAAAAGGAAAGAAACCCTGAAAAAGCCCAGGACTAGGAGTGGAGAAGACAGGGTCTCAGCTGGGACTTGTCACTTGATTCCTCCTTCATTATCCTGTGAAGACAGGAGTATGTTGTTTCAGGGAACGTTAAAGGTCAGAGGAGACCATGAAGGGGAAACGATTGAAACCAGAACTTGGACTGATCTAATTAGTTTCTTTTTTTTAATTAATTAATTTATTTGGCTGCACTAGGTCTTAGTTTCAACATGCAGGATTTTTGATCTTCATTGCTGCACATGGAATCTTTTTAGTTGTAGCATGCTAACTCTTTAGTTGCACCATGTGGGGTCTAGTTCCCTGAGCAAGGGTAGAACTGGGGTTCCCTGTGCTGGGAGCATGGAGTCTAAGCCACTGGACCACCAGGGAAGTCCCATGATCTTGTTAGTTTCTAATGGTGGAAAAGGCAAGCAGAAGCTCTGACCTGAGAGATGAGAAGTCCTCATCCAGAAAGTGGCCAGCAGGGGCTCCTGCCCAGGTGCTCTCCAGAAATGAAGGCACCAGGTAAATGCATTCATAATGAAAGGAGACAGGAAATTCAATGAGCCTGGAGAGTGCAGGCCTTCCTGGCAGGTCTTCTCTTTCAGAGAGAAGCAGCCAGACAAGGGAAGGGGAGGGTGTGACCCTGGAGAGCCGCCCTGGGCAGGGTGGCCACAGGCAGATTGGAGGATGTGGGGAGAGGGATGGTGGACGGGGTGAGAGGATAGTGCTGACCAGAGGGCAGAAAGCTGCGAGGCACGTGAGTGACCGCTGTCCACGGCCCTCAGAACTTATCACATCTCCCCCTTTGTGGAAGATTCAGTGTGGTTGGATATTTTGTAGGAGACAACGAAGGAGCTGAGTTTGTGACCAGTTTCAATACCAGCTGAAGTGGAAACATGAGCAGATATGCAGGAGCAAGGAGTCAGAAGATGCCAGAAGTGAAGTGAGGGACAGGCCATCTTGAGAAGGTCTTTTAGCAACAGGACCATCTGGCCAGCAGGCCTTGGGAAAACAGGGCCCCTGGCAGACCAGCTTTTTCAAAAACTTATGAAAACATGTGAGATGAGAAATAAGTTAATGGACCTAAAACACAGGAATAAAAGTATAAAATTGAAAGTAATACATTTTAATGAAACATCTATAAGATGTAATTATGTTGACTTCATTCATTTTTCAGTTTAGTATTAGTAAGTTCTTTATGTTTGAAAAGAAACCTACTATTTCATTTTCTCACTGTACAGAATTTCCTGTGTATGTATGATAATAGCTCAAAAGTCATAGCCAATCATATAGTCAGTGAATGACTAGTACCTAAATAATTTCAAAAGCAAAATTAAGAAAACCCTTTTTTTTTTTTCACAGCAAAAATGTTATATTTAATGTGAAATGTGGGTATATACTGATGCGTTTGGTCTGATGTGGAATGTAGACTCCATAATTAAAAGGCTCAGGGCCTGTTATGGTCTGAAACCAGCCCTGTTCACAGGCCCTGGAACTGGGGTCTAGGCCAGGTTGAACCAGATCTCTGAGGAGTGAAATGGGGGCCTTAGCTGATGTCAGATAATAATTACATTGGGTGAACTAGAACCTTCACATTCAGAGTCCATCTGCACACAAGTGCTTTCAACCCTGAAGAGCTAGTCAGATGTGTAAGCTTCTATTTTTATCTTTTATATATAATATGTTATACATTTTTAATCATTTAAAAATTTTTTATATTGTATACAATTTTGAAAGGTTACTCTCCATTCACAGAATATTGGCTGTATTCACCATGTTGTACAAAACATGCATCCTTGTAGCCTTACACCCTATAGTTTGTACCTCTCACTCCCCAGTCCCTATGATGCCCCTCGTGCCACACGGGTGATCACTGGCTTCTTTGTATCTGTGAGTGTGCTGCTTCTCTGTCCTATTCATTAGTTTGTTACGGTTTTTAGATCCCACATACAGGTGATAGCACACGGTATTTTTCTTTCACTGTCTCACCCTTAGCATAATGCCCTCCGAACCATGCTGCAAGTGGCAACATGTCATTCTTTTCTACCTGTGTGTATGTGTGCGTGTGCGTGTGTGTGTGTGTGTGTGTGTGTACCACCGCTTCTTTATGCAGATGTATAAACTTTTAGATTGCATATATAAAGCTCTCTGGAAGGAATAAGCACCTTACAAGTGAACTGAACTGTTATGTTAAGTCTCCACTGCTGCTGCTGCTGCTGCTAAGTCGCTTCAGTCGTGTCTGACTCTGTGCGACCCCATAGACAGTAGCCACCAGGCTCCCCCGTCCCTGGGATTCTCCAGGCAAAAACACTGGAATGGGTTGCCATTTCCTTCTCCAATGCATGAAAGTGAAAAGTGAAAGTGAAGTCTCTCAGTCATGTCAGACTCTTAGCGATCCCATGGACTGCAGCCCACCAGGCTCCTCCGTCCATGGGATTTTCCAGGCAAGAGTACTGGAATGGGGTGCCACTGCCTTCTCCTAAATTATTCCTGCTGCTGCTGCTGCTGCTAAGTCGCTTCAGTCGGGTCCGACTCAGTGCGACCCCATAGACGGCAGCCCATCAGGCTCCACTGTCCCTGAGTCTCCACTAGGGCTAATGTAACTCATGAAGGAGAAAGTGAGCCAGAATGAGCAGGTGATAAGTTACTACTTGGTTGGCGGCAGGGATCCTGCCCAGGTCAGGAGGTCCGGTGTGTTGCGAGGAGTTGCTGGGGGCCTGTGGCCTGGACTGGCTGGACTTAGCAGTGGTAGGTATCCTGACGGTCGCTGGAATCGACCGTCACCCTCCCCAGCACTCTAATACAGCACTCCATGCCATTTCCCCTGTTTTTTCCCCTTAATGATTTCACTGTGACACTTGAGGAAAGGGAGGAGGGAAAAAACAGTGCTCCCCGGACTTCTTTCTCCCCCCTCAATTTTGTTTTTGATCCTCCTCTGGGCTCATGTTGTGCCAGGCCCTTTTCTCGTCACCAGCTGTGTTCTCTCCCTGTCCCCACCCTCTCCAGCCAGGTGTCTTTGCCTGCAAATTTCCTTCATTGAGGTCACAAAAGTGGTCGTTAGATACCCCCTCAAAAGCCTTGCAGGCTGGGTGCAGAGCTGTGAGTGGTAGACAGGGGAGAGGCCAGTTTGAGGGGCCCCAGGGGTAACTATGGGAGAACCCAGGCCCTCCCTGTCACCCCAGCACCAGGGGCTCTGCGCAGAGAGTCGGGCCGGCAGTAGCTGTGAGGAAACACTGGCTGCAAAGCCACTGCTGTTTGCTCTTCGTGGCAGGTGACCTGAGGAAGGCAGCTTAATCGGTCTGTGTGTCTCTCTATCATGGGCACCAGTGACCAGAAAAGCAGCAACCAGAGCAAAGCGGAGCAGTGGCCCCCTTCCCAGGGCTCCCTCCACCACACCAGGGTCACTTCAGACCCTGAGGTCTAACCATTTTCACAATAACGAACTGGTATTCTCTAGTACTTCCCTGCACCTTGTGATGCTGGGAACAAGGTGGGGCAGGTGTCAGAACAATGCCCATTTTACTGGTGAGGAAACATTTCAGGGGTGCGCTGACTACCCAGTGCTCTGGGACTAGTAATGCATAAGCCTATCAAGGTTGGAACCTTGTTCTTCTGGCTCCAAGCTCACTCACCGTGTGTGGGGCTTGGACCAAGAACCCACAGGAAGTACTGTCTCTCACTAAGCAGCCAATCAGCTGTGAGTATGTATTTGAAATAGGAATATGCACACAGTGAATACTTGTGATCCAGAACCAGAATTTCTGTCTCAGGCAACTCTCAAGTTTCTTAAAATGCTGACAGCAAAATAAAGCCATTACACCATGTAAAGAATTTTAGAAAGATCGTTTCTATTATAGCAAAATTCAGTTTATTCATTCATCCATGTTATTTATTCACTCAGAGTGTGTGTGTGTGTGTATCTCCAGTTCCAATAAAGCAATACTCCACCTCCAATAAAAGCAGGACAATTTGCCAAAAATCAGTGCCCCCCAAAACCCGATCTATGACATAATCAGTTCACTTGATCTGTCAATTTAATCACTTTGTCAACTGACTCATTTACTCATTTTACCAAATTTACTCATTGTAAGAGCTTGAACAGTAATGTTTTAATAATTAAAATACTGGCTATGCAGAAATAGTAGAAATTAACATTTTTTCCACATGAAACACTAATACTTTTCCAGGCAAAATTCCAACTTTTAACTATATGATAGAATTATTTTGGCTACTTCTGGTTTCTTTATGTGCTTTTGAGTGTAAGTGTGTATATTTCAAAATGTAAAACATTTAAATATTTTTTCGTCAACTTCTCAAAATGGATATAAGCCTTAACTTTTTAGAGGCAGTACAGGGAAATGGCTACACAGGAAGGCCTGGACCCAAAGCCAGCCACCCTGGGATGTCAGCCCAGCCCTGCCACTTTCTTAGGGTCATCTCACTCGTACATATGTGATGTGACCTCAGCCGTGTTATGTACAAACACTATGAGGAAAAAAACACATCATGATGATAACAGGGTTATTTCCGGGTGGTAGGATCATGAGTAACTTTACTTGTTTTCCTCACAAATTTGTCAAGGAAAAAAATTAATCAATCATCAAAGAAAGAAATAGAAAGTTTTATTTGAGCCGACCTGAGAACCATAGCCCAGGAAAGACAGTGGATACTCTGGGGAACTGCTCTGAAGAGGTAAGGGGAAAGGTCAGTAACGTACTTTTGACAAAGAGGTACATGCAACCAAGCACACATCTCAGGAGGAGACTGTTGCTAGTCACGAGGAACAGATGTCTTAGATGATGTTCGCAGTGCCTTCCTAAGTATGGGAAGGTGTAAGAATCCAGGCTATAAGAAAATTTTCCTTAAAATATCTAACTATCTGAAGGCCTTCTGCCAGGTTTCCCAGAGCACAGAGTGCCTCATTCCAGGTCTTCACCTGGAATCCCCTTCTTGGATATACCAAACTGCAGCACCTGATGATTTGATTCTTGTAGAACCGGATGGTGGGCAACGTTCTTTATCTTACAGTCCCTTCCCTTTCGGTCTTAATTTCAACGGAAGTTTCGGAGGCATATAGTGACCAATTTGTCTCACGGTGCTAGACATCCCAGGTCAGGCGAGTATTTCATTAATAGACCACTCAGTGTGCTATTACTGGGCCAGGCCCTGTGAACAGCAGCCCAAAGCCTATAGACCATCTGTCTGTTATTGTTCAGTAAATGGTTCCCTCTTGTTGCTGCTTCCCATACCTAGAGTTGCGCTATCACAATCTTTGCTCTATATATATGTGTGTGTATACATATACACGTACACACATATCTCTATATATATAGGTATAGGAAACTTTATTTATTTATGGCTGTGCTGGGGTTTTGTTGCTCTGTGGGGCTCTCTCCGGTCGTGGTGAGCAGGGGCTACTCCAGTTGTGCTGCATGAGCTGCTCACTGAGGTGGCTTCTCTTGCTGTAGACAGGCTTCAGGGAGTGCGGGCTTTAGCAGCCGCACCGCTTGGACTCCGGTTGTGGTTTCTGGGCTCTAGCACAGGCTCAGCAGTTGTGGCCCACGGGCGTAGTTGCTCTGTGACGTGTGGGATCTTGACAGATCAGGGATCAAATCTGTGTCTCCTGCATTGGCATGCAGGTTCTTTACCACTGAACCCCCAGGGAAGCCCAATCCTTGATCTTGTTGAACTATATATTTGGCCAATCATTTCAGGTCACCTAATCATTAATTTTACCTGAGGCTCAATCACATATTTGATAATACAAGAAATAATAATCTTGTAAAATAGGCAAAATACAAGTAGCATTGATAAGATCATAGGTAAGTATTTAAACTGAGAAATTCCATTAGCTGGGGCTCAGTATCCCCCCAGGTTGTCTGACCAGTCTGTTCTGCTTTAAGGGATGATGTATTGACATTGTACATTAAATTCACCAAAGACGCCTGCACGTACAAGGTGAGTGGTGAGTTATTGTGACCCCTTACAGGATTGAGAAAGGAATGTTATCTTCTAAGGAGTTACAGGGCACCAGGAGAAAAATTGACTTTCATGGTTGAGCAGGTATTTCTGCCCTTGGGAAGATCTGGTTAACACATAAGCAGAGGCACAATGTACCCTAGAGGGGAGGGAAGAGGCCAAAGAGCAGAGAAAAAGCTTTATGTTTAAATTTCTCTTGTCTTAAAATGTGAATTTTATTTCAGCACTTTTCCGTATGTTTTAAGATACCTTGTTAATGATTTTAAGTGTTCTTACATAAGAGGAACTATACTAGAGGGCTTCATATGTGTTGTTTTATTTTGTGCTCACAACAAACACACAAGATAGGCAATATTGTCACCATTCTACAGACAAAGAAATGGAGCCTCCAAAGCATTATTAAGTAACTTGCATGTGGTCTCACACCCCAGAGGAATCTGACTTCCTCATCTGCCTTCAAAGTTCATGCTTGTGTTACTTCCTCTGGCTTAACCTTAGAGTCCTTCTCTGTTCAGTCTGTAGTATCTACATCTCAAAATACGGAGGGAGGATGGAGTGAGATGCTAATGTATGAAAGAGCCCCCTACAGTGATACAGCTCTCTACAAAGAACAGTACTAATGAGGAGCATGTGTTGCATCCACTGTGCTGTTCTGCTGCTGCTGAGTCGCTTCAGTCATGTCCAACTCTGTGTGACCCCATAGATGGCAGCCCACTGGGCTCCGCCGTCCCTGGGATTCTCCAGGCAAGAACAGTGGAGTAGGTTGCCATTTCCTTCTCCAGTGCATGAAAGTGAAAAGTGAAAGGGAAGTAGCTCAGTCACGTCTGACTCTTTGCGACCCCATGGACTGCAGCCCACCAGGCTCCTTCGTCCATGGGATTTTCCAGGCAAGAGTACTGGGGTGAGGTGCCATCGCCTTCTCCGATGCTGTTCTAAGACTACGTATGTATCATCTCAGTTCGTTCAGTCATCTCAGTGACTGCAAGGCAGGTGGCCATTGTTAGCCCATTGTACAGAAAAGCAGATCAAGGAACAGAGAGGGTAATGAAGCTCACAGCATTGCACATGACATTAATGATCTCAGTGAGAGCCTTTCCTCTGTAAATGACTTGCGGGTCATCTTTCCCAGTCTCCCCTATGAGTTCTTCAGGGAGACACTGCAGAGAAAGGGCGGCACCCTTTCTCTACTAGACATCAAGACAGTCCCCGTGGCTCAGCTGGAGGCAGATGAGGGGTGGGAGGCAGGTCAGATATCGCAGGGCAGGTATTAGGATCTGCACCTTCAGTGCTGCTTATTGACCTTGCTTTCTAAGAACTGCAGGGGACAAACCCAGACTCCAAGGACACTGCTGCCACCTGCTGTTCACACATTCTTCATCCAGGGGCTTGTCCTCTACCTTCCTGCACCAGTGTCTCAAGATCTTCACCCCTGTCTTCTCCAGACCCCTTCTACAGCCTGGGTAAGAGAATTTCCACCTTTGCTCAGTTTCAGATGCAGGAAGTGTATGCCCTTAGCAGAAGTAGAAGGGCTCCAATAAGAGGATGCAGAGATTTTTTTGAGGCGTGCAACCCGGGGACAAGACCTTGCTTCTTTGAGTCTATGTCTTCACCTGCAAAACAAAGATGAGTATAATATCTGCTTCATGTGACTGCTTTTAAAATGAAGTAAGTTTGTGCCCTCTAAAATCTACCTTCTTACCAGAAAAAAAAGTTAGATATGTAAAGGACAAGCCAGGGTGGGGAACAATTAAACATCCTGGGATGCCTAAAATCAACCTCTGCTTATGTTAATATTTTTAAAAATCAATTATTTCTTTTACTTAATAAAGCACTTCCCTTTATATTTTACTACTGATTTTGAATTTATTGAAATTATGCTTCAAGTCATTTCCTGTGCGTTTTATTATATGCACCAAAATACAAAATACTGAAAAGGGTATGTGATTTTTTATTTTTTAAGAGAAAAAGTTTTCATTGTTGAAACTGTCTTTTCCATCTGAGACTGTCAGAGTCATTTCCAAGATTCTGGTTCACAAGATTCACATCACTTCTTTCAGGCAAGGCATCTAGCAAATGGGCAGCGAAAAACTGAGAAAACTGGAGGGGGCTTTTTCCACTCAAGTTCCCTTGGGAACCGACACAAACAGCAAAGCTAAGAGGCCTGGCTCCTTCTCAGCAGCTAAAAACATCACACCAGATTCTATTTGCCTGAACACTTCTTCCAACTGTGTCTAGATGCTAGCGGTTGGATACCAATTAATTTTCATGTTGCCAATCTAATATTTTTTCTCAGACTATCTGGAATTTGTATTGCTGGTTTAATAGTTCAGCAAAACTGAAATTCTTGATGGGTGATTTCCAGCAAATATCTGTCAACGATTTCAGGTCTGTCCACTCCACTGCACACTACAGGCCTAGCTGTGATGTGGATTCCATCACAGCTGGCTGGCTACTCTCATCTTCTGAAAGGAAGTTTGGGTACCAATTATTTCTCTCACCTTCTTGGTGTGGGCAGAATACTAGGTGAAGATATTAATACTGTCTGCTGCCTGGATTGCTCCTGTGAGACACAAGTGTTTTGAGTACCTGGGAGAAGCATGTAATGCTCTGTTGGAGAGCCTGATGGCAAGGTGGTTAAGACAGAGTGTGGGACAGCAGAAGGGAGGTGACCTAGAACCTGCGCACCCAGGGCAAGGAGGCATCTTTGGGAGTGAGAAGAAGCTTATGAAGATGCAGCCTGGTGGAGACTCTGGGAGGAAGAACAAAGGTGGACCTGGACTTTGATCTTTGACCCTCAGTGATGAAGGAGACTGAGAAGAGAACACTTCCAACTGAGACTCGCAGCATAGAAATAAGAATAACCCTTAAGATGGTATTTAGGTACAGCTCTTAAGAAGCTGCTCAGTAACCCATACAATAGGTGGTAAAAACAGCAGGATTCCCAGTGGCTCTGTGGTTCATTCCCATGGAGCTCTGGGCCCTGCTGACCCACCCTCTGGTCCCTGAGTGCTTTGTAAGGACTTCCACCTTCTGTCTTTTCACTTGATGCCTGTGTGAGATAAAATTAATGGTTGCTGATTCTGGGTTGTATGTCCAGCCTCTAAATACCCTAACACATTTTCAGTGTCTGTGTGGGTACTGTGTTTAAACAGGATTGGGGCCAAGTAATCCATTTGAATTTTCAGGACTAGAGGAACAAAGAATAGAGATAGGGAATTCCCTAGCAATCCAGTGGTTCAGTTCATTTCAGTCGCTCAGTCGTGTCCAACTTTGTGACCACCTGGACTGCAGCACGCCAGGCCTCCCTGTTAATCACCAACTCATGGAGTTTACCCAAATTCACGTACACTGAGTCAGTGATGCCATCCAACTATCTCATCCTCTGTTGTCCCCTTCTCCTCCTGCCCTCAATCTTTCCCAGCATCAGGGCCTTTTCAAATGAGTCAGCTCTTCACATCAGGTGGCCAAAGTATTGGAGTTTCAACTTCAACATCAGTCCTTCCAGTGAATACCCAGGACTGATCTTTAGGATGGACTGGTTGGATCTCCTTGCAGTCCAAGGGACTCTCAAGAGTCTTCTCCAACACAATTCAAAAGCATCAATTATTCAGCACTCAGCTTTCTTCACAGTCCAACTCTCACACACCCATACATGACTACTGGAAAAACCATAGTCTTGACTAGACGGACCTTTGCAGGCAAAGTAATGTCTCTGCTTTTTAACATGCTTTCTAGGTTGGTCATAACTTTCCTTCCAAGGAGTAAGCGTCTTTTAATTTCATGGCTGCAATCACCATCTGCAGCGATTTTGGAACCCCCCAAAATAAAGTCAGCCACTGTTTCCACTGTTTCCCCATCTATTTGCAATGAAGTGTTGGGACCAGATGCCATGATCTTAGTTTTCTGAATGTTGAGCTTTAAGCCAAATTTTTCACTCTCCTCTTTTACTTTCATCGAGGCTCTTTAGTTCTTCTTCACTTTCTGCCATAAGGGTGGTATTGTCTGCATATCTGAGGTTATTGATATTTCTCCCGGCAAACTTGATTCCAGCTTGCGCTTCCTCCAGCCCAGCGTTTCCCATGATGTACTCTGCATATAAGTTAAATAAGCAGGGTGACAATATACAGCCTTGGCATAGTCCTTTCCTGATTTGGAACCAGTCTATTCCATGTGCAGTTCTAACTGTTGCTTCCTGACCTGCATACAGATTTCTCAAGAGGCAAGTCAGGTGGTCTGGTATTCCCATCTCTTTCAAAATTTTCCACAGTTTGTTGTGATCCACACAGTCAAAGGCTTTGGCATATTCAATAAGATGGAAATAGATGTTTTTCTGGAACTCTCTTGCTTTTTTGATGATCCAGTGAATGTTGGCAATTTGATCTGTGGTTACTCTGCCTTTTCTAAATCCAGCTTGAACATCTGGAAGTTCACGGTTCATGTATTGCTGAAGCCTGGCTTAGAAAATTTTGAGCATTACTTTACTAGTGTGTGAGATGAGTGCAATTATGCAGTAGTTTGAACAACAGACTGGTTCCAAATAGGAAAAGGAGTACGTCAAGGCTGTATATTGTCACCCTGCTTATTTAACTTTTATGCAGAGTACATCATGAGAAACGCTGGGCTGGAAGAAGCACAAGCTGGAATCAAGATTGCTGGGAGAAATATCAATAACCTCAGATACGCAGATGACACCACCTTCATGGCAGAAAGTGAGGAGGAACTAAAAAGCCTCTTGATGAAAGTGAGAGAGGAGAGTGAAAAATTTAGCTTAAAGCTCAACATTCAGAAAACTAAGATCATGGCATCTGGTCCCATCACTTCATGGCAAATAGAAGGGGAAACAGTGGAAACAGTGACAGACTTTATTTTGGGGGGCTCCAAAATCACTGCAGATGGTGATTGCAGCCATGAAATTAAAAGACGCTTACTCCTTGGAAGGAAAGTTATGACCAACCTAGATAGCATATTGAAAAGCAGAGACATTACTTTGCCAACAAAGTTCCATCTAGTCAAGGCTATGGTTTTTCCAGTGGTCGTGTATGGATGTGAAAGTTGGACTGTGAAGAAAGCTGAGTGCCGAAGAATTGATGCTTTTGAATTGTGGTGTTGGAGAAGACTCTTGAGAGTCCCTTGGACTGCAAGGAGATCCAACCAGTCCAGTCAAAGAATATCAGTCCTGGATGTTCATTGGAAGGACTGATGCTGAAGCTGAAACTCTAGTACTTTGGCCACCTCATGTGAAGAGTTGACTCATTGGAAAAGACCCTGATGCTGGGAGGGATTGGGGGCAGGAGGGAAAGGGGATGACAGAGAATGAGATGGCTGGATGGCATCACTGACTCGATGGACAAGAGTCTGGGTGAACTCCGGGGGTTGGTGATGGACAGAGAGGCCTGGCGCGCTGCGATTCATGGGGTCACAAAGAGTTGGACATGACTGAGCAACTGAACTGAACTGAACTGAACTTGACCATTCTTTGGCATTGCCTTTCTTTGGGATTGGAATGAAAACTGACCTTTTCCAGTCCTGTGGCCATTGATGAGTTTTCCAAATTTGCTGCCATATTGAGTGCAGCACTTTCACAGCATCATCTTTCAGGATTTGAAATAGCTCAACTGGAATTCCATCACCTCCACTAACTTTGTTCATAGTGATGCTTCCTAAGGCCCACTTGACTTTGCATTCCAGGATGTCTGGCTCTAGGTGAGTGATCACACCATAGTGATTATCTGAGTCATGAAGATCTTTTTTTACAGTTCTTCTGTGTATTCTTGCTACCTCTTCTTAACATCTTCTGCTTCTGCTAGGTCCATACCATTTCTGTCCTTTATTGAGCCCATCTTTGCATGAAATGTTCCCTTGGTATCTCTACTTTCTTGAAGAGATCTCTAGTCTTTCCCATTCTATTGTTTTCCTCTATTTCTTTGCGCTGATCACTGAGGAAGGCTTTCTTCTCTCTCCTTGCTATTCTTTGGAACTCTGCATTCAAATGGGCATATCTTTCCTTTTCTCCTTTGCTTTTCACTTCTCTTCTTCTCTAAGCTATTTGTAAGGCCTCCTTAGACAACCATTTTGCCTTTTTGCATTTCTTTTTCTTGAGGATGGTCTTGATCCCTGTCTCCTGTACAGTGTTACGAACCTCCATCCATAGTTCATCAGGTACTCTGTCTATCAGATCTAGTCCCTTAAATCCATTTCTCACATCCACTGTGTAGTCATAAGGGATTTTATTTAGGTCATACCTGAATGGTCTAGTGGTTTTCCCTACTTTCTTCAATTTAAATCTGAATTTGGCAATAAGGAGTTCATGATCTGAGCCACAGTCAGCTCCTAGTCTTGTTTTTGCTGACTGCATAGGGCTTCTCCATCTTTGGCTGCAAAGAATATAATCAATCTGATTTCAATGTCAGCCATCTGGTGATGTCCACGTGTAGAGTCTTATCTTGTGTTGTTGGAAGAGGGTGTTTGCTATAACCAGTGCCTTCTCTTGTCAGAACTCTATTAGCCTTTGCCCTACTTCATTCTGTACTCCAAGGCCAAGTTTGTCTGTTACTCCAGGTGTTTCTTGGCTTCCTACTTTTGCATTCCAGTTCCCTATAATGAAAAGGACATCATTTTGGGTGTTAGTTCCAAAAGGTCTTGTAGGTCTTCATAGAACCGTTCAACTTCAGCTTCTTCAGTGTTACTGGTTAGACTTGGCATAGACTTGGGCATAGACTTGGATTACTGTGGTATTGAATGATTTGCCTTGGAAACAAACAGAGATCATTCTCTCATTTCTGAGATTGCATCCAAGTATTGCACTTTGGACTCTTTTGTTGACTGTGATGGAGTAGCCAACTCCATTTCTTCTAAGGGATTCCTGCCCACAGTAGTAGATATAATGGTCATCTGAGTTAAATTCACCCAATCCAATCCATCTTAGCTCACTGATTCCTAGAATGTTGATGTTTACTCTTGTCATCTCCTGTTTGACCACTTCTAATTTGCCTTGATTCATGGACCTAACATTCCAGGTTCCTATGCAATATTGCTCTTTACAGCATCGGACCTTGCTTCTATTATCAGTCACTTCAGCAACTGGGTGTTGCTTTTGCTTTGGCTCCATCCCTTCATTCTTTCTGGAGTTATTTCTCCACTGATCTCCTGTAGCATATTGGGCACCAACCGACTTGAGGAATTCATCTTTCAGTATCCTATCATTTCGCCTTTTCATACTGTTCATGGGGTTCTCAAGGCAAGAATACTGAAGTGGTTTGCCATTCCCTTCTCCAGTGGATCACATTTTGTCAGAACTCTCCACCATGACCTGTCTGTCTTGGGTGGCCCTACACAGCATGGCTTAGTTTCACTGAGTTACACAAGGCTGTGGTCCATGTGATCAGATTGGCTAGTTTTCTGTGATGGTGGTTTCAGTCTGTCTGCCCTCTGATGCCCTCTCTCAGCGCCTGCTGTCTTTCTGGAGTTTCTCTTACCTTGGACATGAGGTATCTCTTCACAGCTGCTCCTTACCTTGGATGTGGGATATCTTCTCACGGCCTTTGCTCCTGAGCTTGGACGTGGTGTATCTCCTCTCCGCCACTGCTCCTGACCTTGGACGTGGGGTATCTCCTCTCCACCACTGCTCCTGACCTTGGATACGGGGTATCTTCTCTCAGCCGCTTGCCGCTCTAGCGCTGCGCAGCCACCTCCCAGCACTTAGGACTCCACATTTCCACACCGGGGGGCCCGGGTTCAATCCTCAGTCAGGGAACTAGATCCCCACATGCCACCACTAAGAGTTCGCATGCTGCAACTAAAGATCTGTCATGCCACAGCTAAAACCTGAATGTGTTAGTCACACAGTCGTGTCCAACTCTTTGAGACCCCACAGACTGCAGCCAGCCAGACTCCTCTATGGGATTTTCCAGACAAGAATACTGAAGTAGGTTGCCATTGCCTTCTCCAGGGAATCTTCCCCACACAGGAATTGAACCCAGGTCTTCTGCATTGTAGGCAGATTCTTTACCATGTGAGCTACCAGGGAAGCCCAGCCTAATTAATTAATTAATTATTAAAAACAAAAGAAATTGGGAATTCCCTGGCAGTCTAGTGGTTAGAACTCCACAGTTTCGCTGCCGAGGGCCTGGGTTCAATCCCTGGTCAGGGAACTCTCAAGCTCTGTGGATAAAATAATAAATAAAAGAATATGTCCACCAATTCCACAGGATAATACAGAGATTCACTTGGGAGGTAAAAGTATGCAACTGTTTTTGCCAAATGAGGTTAAGAATATTTTGCTCTTTCATTCTCTCTCCACTTTCAAGAACTATCTTTTTAAGTTTGTTCTTGGGCCTGACTCTGGGGCCAAAGTTCCACCCTTCACTAGCAACAGATCTTAAATTATTTAATCTCTCACTTTTCCAAAATAAAGCAAATTTTCCATTCCACCAACCTTGCCATTTAATTGGCTTTTGAGGGGTCAGCAGCTGGACTGCACTTTCAGCTACACTCCCTCTCAGGATTGTGCTGAGGAAAATGAGCTCAAATGGGATAGCTTGGTAACAGAGATAAGCAACAGAGGCGGGAATTAACCTCTGGTCTGCCGGCTGACCAGGTGGCACTAGTGGTAAAGAATCTGCCCGCCAATGCAGGAGACTTCAGAGACTAGGGTTCGATCCCTGTGCTAAGAAGATCCCCTGGAGGAGGGCGTGGCATCCCATGGACAGAGGAGCCTGATGGGCTACAGTCCATATGGTTGCAAAGAGTCAGACACGACTGAAGTGAGTTAGCACACACTGCTGGCTGAAGCCAAAGTGGACACCTTGAAGAGGACAAACTACAGGGCTTCCTCATGAGTTCTCACCCCTTCACCCCGTTCTGATGGTACAGAGCTCTGAAAAACTGCCCAGCTCATTGTAGAAAGTGACTCGGGTCCCTGACCATCTAAAATGTCCTAACTTTCCTTTCACAGGAGAGCCCTGCTGACGTGGCTACACTTTGAGCTTAGTGAAAGTATTTTAGTAAGGGCCTCTTAAGATTTTCTCAGTGAGCCCAGCTTCTAGCAACTTCTAACAACTTAATAAGAAAAGCCTCTTAGGACAAAACTAGAAGTTCTGATCTCTCCTGAGGGAAGCTAACCCTCTGACCTCTCACCGTGGAGGTTGCTGCTGGAGCCCATGGCTGCCGCTGAGATGAGTTCTTCAGGCCTACACTTGGGGTTGTTTTCCAACATCCTCTTTACTTCCTGTGTAAAATGGCTCTCTGGTCTAGTCTGAAGTCATGTCTGACTTTGAGACTCCGTGTACTTTAGCCCAATCTGTCCATGGGAGTTCCAGGCAAGAATACTGGAGTGGGTTGTCATTTCCTTCCCCAGGGAATGAAAAGCAGCCCTGTACTTTAGTGTTTCCCTTAAGATGGGAAGATTGGCCCAGTGAACACAGCCTAAGTCTCAGAATTTGAAGCACTTTCTCTGGGAATCCTTGAGGCATTTGTGTGGATAACCAACCCAAGGGCAGGAGAAACCCTGGAACAATTAAAGTCTGTTTGGATCAAGTTCCCTGGAGCCTGAGGGGAGCGAGGTGCCCCTCCCTCCTCTGTTCCTCAGGAAAGGAGACTGCAGAGAAAGGAGCAGTTGGGAAGGAATGCGCATACAAATCTTTGGTTCAAGATTTAGTGATTTCTCTAGACACGTTATATACACTTACTTCAGTCGCTCAGCTGTGTCCGACTCTTTGCGACCCCATAGACTGTAGCATGCCAGGCTTCCCTGTCCATCATGAACTCCTGGAGCTTGCTCAAACTCATGTCCATCGAGTCAGTGACGCCATCCAACCATCTCATCCTCTGTCGTCCCCTTTTCCTCCTGCCTTCAATCTTTCACAGCATCAGGGTCTTTTCCAGTGAGTCAGCTCTTCACATCAGGTGGCCAAAGTATTGGAGCTTCGGCATCAGTCCTTCCAATGAATATCCAGGACTGATTTCCTTTAGGATTGACTGGTTTGGTCTCCTTGCTGTCCAAGGGACTTTTAAGACTAATTTGTGTCCCCCCAAATTCCTAAAAGTGTGTTAGTTGCTCAGTCATGTCTGACTCTTTGCAACCTCATGACTGTAGCCAGCCAGGCTCCTCTGTCCCTGGGATTTCCCGGGCAAGAATAGAGGTGTGGGTTGCCATTCCCTTCTACAAAGGATCTTCCCAACCCAGGAATCAAACCCTGCATTGCAGGCAGATTCTTTACCTTCTGAGCCACCAGGGAAGTCCCAAATTCCTAAAGTGAAGCTCTAATCACTAATACTTGGAGGTAGAACCCATTAGGAGATAATTAAGGTTACCTCAGATCATAAATGGAGAAGGCAATGGCACCCCACTCCAGTACTCTTGCCTGGAATATCCCATGGATGGAGGAGCCTGGTAGGCTGCAAACCATGGGGTCGCTAAGAGTTGGACACAACTGAGAGACTTCACTTTCACTTTTCACTTTCATGCATTGGAGAAGGAAATGGCAACCCACTCCAGTGTCCTTGCCTAGAGAATCCCAGGGACTGCGGAGCCTGGTAGGCTGCCATCTATGGGGTCGCACAGAGTCGGACACAACTAAAGCGACTTAGCAGCAGCAGCAGCAGCAGATCATAAAATCCCATGGACGGAGGAGCCTGGTAGGCTGCAGTCCATGGGGTCGCTAAGAGTCGGGCACGACTGAGAGACTTCACTTTCACTTTTCACTTTCATGCATTGGAGAAGGAAATGGCAACCCACTCCAGTGTCCTTGCCTGGAGAATCTCAGGGACAAGGGAGCCTGGTGGGTTGCCGTCTGTGGGGTTGCACAGAGTTGGAACGACTGAAGCGACTTAGCAGCAGCAGCAGCAGATCATAAGGGTCCAGTGCCCTGACACCATAAGATTAGTATCCTTTTAAGAGACACATGAGGTCCACTGTGTGCTCTTACCAAAAAGAAAGTCTCACCTGAACCCGACCTTGCTGGCACCATGATCTCAGACTTGCAACCTCCAAAACTGTGAGTAGATAAATATCTATTGTTTAAGTCACTCAATCTACAATATTTTGTCATGACAACCAGAGTTGACTAGATACAAAACAACGCTTGGGAGTAATATGCCCACCAGTTAGTCAGTATCTCCCAGTGACCCAAGCCTTGTTTATGTTAGTCTCACTAAATTTGTATCTGTATCAATTTAATCCTCACTCTCCAAGTAAGTGGGTAATAATTTTTTATGTTTTAACAACTGAAATTAGAACAATGAATTCTTTGTATTATAGAATCAAAAAGCAGTAAAGTCCACAGCTGGGTGGTCTTATATGGAGCACTTACCATATCTGGGCATTAATTTCTCCAATTTCTCCTACTTCACAGATTGCTTACGAAGATCTTAGCAGCTGCCCACAGTCCCTAATGAGGGGTGTAGGCATTGACTAAGCAGGTCAGAGCCAAGTCATTTTCCTGGAAGCAGGAATTAGCAGAGACCAGAAAGGAGAGTGTCAGAGAGGTGAGTATCCATGTTCTTAAACTACAAAAGGTTCCAATGCTAAGACAGGGAATAGGAGCTGGACTCAAACAGGAAACACAGGTGAATGCCTTGTTTCAGGGGCAAATGTGCTGGACAGGTAGACAGGTAACAGAACAGAACTGCAGTGGCCATAGCTTGCCTTATAGGATCAGGTAAGGTACAAATGGAGTGAGTTGGGTGACTCACCTATTGTGTGGAAATAACTGAGAGCATTACCAAAGGCATGTGTTTGTTTACTAAAATCCCCAACTCCCACACGTCCACCCCCATGATTCGGAGTACAGGTTGAGAATCACAGATATTAATAATGAAGTAGCAGTTTGATGAAGGTCAGGGCTCAGATGTGCATAGATCTCAACTGTGAGACTTCAGAGCCTTAGATGTGCTTTGGATTGGATGTGATAGTTTTTGTTTGTTTTGGTTGGGTTTTTAAAATTTATTTTTGGCTGTGCTGGGCTTTTCTTCCTCCGTGTGGACTTTATCTAGTTGTGGTGCGTGGGCTTATCGCAGGGCTTCTCTTGTTGTGGATTGTGGGCTCCAGAGTGTGGGCTCAGTAGTGGTACAAGGGTTTAGTTGCCTAAGGCATATGGAATCATCCTGGACCAGGAATTGAACCCACGTCCCCTGTATTGGCAGGCAGATTCTTAACCACTGGACCACCAGGGAAGTCTTGGATGCAATAATTATTAAGTGCAAATTTGTTTTCATTATCCCTTCCCCTTTCGTAATGTATAATTGAATGTAATGGCGAAGTTTGGAGCTCACTGACCCTACTTCCCGTTTGGGAGCCTTCAGTGTTCATCCCAGGATACCAACTTCTCTCCCCACTGCCCCTCTGCTGAGCTCAGAGGTCTCAGATCTGTGACCCTTGGGTGAACAGAATCTGCCAGGATGTTCCATAAGGGCCCACTCACTTTAACAAGTGATTTTAATGAGAAACATCCAGGTGATGCCAGCAAGATACTTAGGACCAGAGACTCAAGTTTAAAGTCTTAGCATTTCTCTCCCAGTGAAGCAACCAAATTCCATGTTATAGAAAAGCGCATAAGGAAAAATATATCCATGAAGATTCTCATTAGACCAGAGAATCTGTTGTAAGTGAAAAGGGCAAGGATTCAGAGACCTGCCCAATAAAGACATCTAATCTGAAACAATGAGCCAGAGATTGCTCTGGACTCTGCTGCTTTTGCACCCCAGAGTTATTTGGTTTGAATGACTGCCAAATCCTCAAGTTCAAAAGGCAGTAACAAGTGGGGAAAGAGGCCAGCATTCTTGGGGTTGGATTCCCAGAATTCTCCCATTAATTGTAAGCCTCTCCTTCTAAGGTCAGCCCGCTCTGCTAGTGGTTTGGTTTTGGAGACAGCCCCTCCCTCTACTATGAAGACTGTGAGAGAGATTCTGATGGTAAAATCAGCAACCATATTGTCCACGCAAGGACCTGATCTTGGGTATGTCATTTTCTTCCAGAAGCCACCACCGTGGTCATGTCTCAGGTTCATAAGAATGGGCAGCTCTCTTACACTGAATGCGTCTGTTCTCATTAGGCCTGTCAGAATATACACAAGAGCGAGCATTTCATTGAAGTGTTTGATTGCAATTGAATGTAAACACACATTCAGTTAATAGGAATTTATGTCAGCCATTAAACTTGTTTTGTCTTTGAAGCCTTTCATTCTTTTGCCCTGCATGTTAAACATGCCCTAATGGGTTTTACCTCCAAATTACCACAAGACACTAGCCATTTCTTTTTTTTTATTTTATTATTTATTTGACTGCATGAGATCTCAGTTATGGCATGTGGGATCTTTTCTTTCTAGTTTTGGCATGTGAACTTTTAGCTGCAGTCTGTGGAACCTAGTTCCCTGACCAGGGATTGAACCCAGACCCCCTGCATTGGGAGCGCAGAGTCTTAGCCACTGGACCACCAGGAGAATCCCATGGACCAGCCACTTCTGTTCTCCATTGCCATCACGCTGACCAGTCCCCTTCATGTCTCCTGTTACTGTGAGAGCCTCCTTACCACCCTCTCTGCTCCAGTTCTGCACTCCCCTCCCCAACAAAATCTGTTGGCCATGCTCTAACCCAAATCTGAGTGTGACAACACCCTCCCCTTGCTAAAAACCTTTTGCTCTTAGGCTAAAACCCAGAACTCTTCCCTGGTCTCTACCTGCCTCTGCCACCTCATCTTGACCCTTTTTCCATCCATCCCTCTCTGCCTGCAGCCACATTAACCTCACGGCTCCCCCCACCTTTCTCCTCCACTCGCCCACTGATCACAGTTCAAATGGCACTTCATCAGGAGTTTCCCATGAGACCCCCTATTTAGGACCGGTCTCTTTAAGTTTTCACTAACCATGTTTCTTTTCTTAAGAGTAATTACCTCCATTTTTTTAAAGGAGTAATTACCTCCATTTTTAATTACACATTCATGAGTGTGATTATTTAATAAAGATTCATCTCCCTACTGGTCTCTAGGCTTTGTGAGACCAGGAGCACAACTGCTCACTATCATATCCCTGGGCCTTTACCCCAGTGCCTGGCAAATAAACAGATCCCCATGGGACGTTCTTTGGGTGAATTTCAGAGGTAGACACTGAGTGGAAAACAGACAACTATGAGTCAGAGTTGTTGTTTTAAAAGGTCAGTACTTTTGAAGGTAAGGTAAATTATTCTCAAAACTTCAAGACAAGGTTACTCACAAAAATGGACACTTAATGAATGAGGGACTTCCAATGGCTAAGACTCCACACTGCCAATGCAGGGGGCCCAGGTTCAATCCCTGGTCAAGGACCTAGATCCCAGATGCCACAACTAAGTGTTCATATGCTACAATGAAGTTCAAAGATCCTGTGTTGCAGCAACTAAGACCTGGCGTAGCCAAATAAATAAATAAATAATTTTTAAAAAATACCTGAAACACATAATAGATGAGATTATCTGTGCACAGAATCCAGGAGAGAGAAAAGTCCTAATAGCTTGTCAACACCACAGAGGACTGCCTGGAGTATATGATCAAAAGTCAGGTGGTGCTGGTGGTAAAGAACTCGCCTGCCAATGCAGGAGACATAAGAGACGTGGCTTCAGTCTCTGGGTTGGTAAGATCCCCTGGAGGAGGGCATGGCAACCTACTCCAGTAGTCTTGCCTGGAGAATCCCATGGACAGAGGAACCTGATGAGCTACAGTCCATGGGGTCAGAAAGAGTAGGACACGAATGAAGCAACTTAGCACGCACGCATACAGAAAGAGGGAGAGGGAGAGCAGGGAGCACTGAGGTCCTGGGCTGACCCGGGTTAAACACAGTCTCTGGAGACCAGTTTGTAACATGGTCTGTCAGACCACGTTAACAGGCACAATTAATGGGGACCAAGGGTGAGACAGGTCAGGTCCCATCAAACAACCAGAAGAAATGATTTGTTAACATGCCATGTTGGGGAGTTGGGGTCCACCCAGATCTATAAGCAGAGAGTAGTAACTGACCAAAGGCATGTGGTCTGCGTGATGAAAGTGCACGGCATCAACAAGGAGAAAGGCCTGAGTACCAGAGGTTCCCACTCCCTGTTTGTTGCGTGGAGGACTGTTGCTCAGCTGGCTCATGTTTGACTGATAACTCTGACCATGGAGATCATCCACACCACAAGGCTCTAGTCTCAGCTTCCCCAAGCAGTCCCTGATCATAGACTAGACCTATATGGAGCCTTCCTGCCACAGTGGAGAGAAAAACAGACCTACTGTGGTTAGTTGAGTAATGACCAAAAGACTGGTGGATTGGTGGAATATCACTGGTTGACCCCAAAAGATATTCACATCTTAACCCCTGGAACCTGTCTCTGGGTTACCTTATGTGGTAAAAGGAATTTTGCAGATGTGATTAGTAAGGATTTTGAGGTGGGGACATTGTGCTTCATTATCTAGATAAACCAGACATAATCCCAAGGGGGAGGCAGGAGCACAGGGTCAGAGAGAGATGGGGAGATGGCAGTGCTGATGGCTTTGAAGATAGATGAAAGGGCCAAAGAATGAAGGAAGGGTGTCTCTAGAAGCTGGAGAACTCAAAGAAGTATTCTCTTCCAGAGCTTCCAGACGGAGAAGGCAATGGCACCCAACTCCAGTACTCTTGCCTGGAAAATCCCGTGGACGGAGGAGCCTGGTAGGCCGCAGTCCATGGGGTCGCAAAGAGTCGGACACGACTGAGTGACTTCACTTTCACTTTTCACTTTCATGCATTGGAGAAGGAAATGGCAACTCACTCCAGTGTTCTTGCCTGGAGAATCCCAGGGACAGGGGAGCCTGGTGGGCTGCCATCTATGGGGTCGCACAGAGTCGGACACGACTGAAGTAATTTAGCAGCAGCAGCAGCAGCAGAGCTTCCAGAAGAAACGCAGGCATGCCCACACCTTGATTTTAGACCAGTGAAACAAATTTCAGATTTTTAATTCCAGAACTGCAAGATAATACATCTGTAGGGGGTTTTGTTGTTGTTATTATTTTATTGAAACATAGTTGATTTACAATGTTGTTAGTTTCAGGTATACAACAAAGTGAGTTAGCTCTATACATCTTTTTTTCATATTCTTTCCTCATAGGTTATCACAAAATATTGATTATAGTTCCTTATGCTATATAGTAGGTCCTTGTTGGTTACCTATTTTTAAATTTTTTTAATGTATTTATTTGTCTGTATTGGGTCTTAATTGTGGCACTGGGGTCTTCATTGCATCATTAAGTTGTGGGTTCTTTTGTTGTGACACACGGACTCTCTAGTTATGGATGTGAGCTTAGTTGCTCTGAGGCATGTGGGATCTTAGTTCCCCAAACAGGGGATCGAACTCACGTCCCCAGCATTGCATGGCGGTTTCTTAACCACTGAACCACACGGAAGTCCCCTTGGTTATCTATTTGATATGTAATAGTGTGGTGTGTATTTGTTAATCTCAACCTTCTAATTTATCCCTCCTCCCAGCCTCTTTTCTCCTTTGGTTACCATAAGTTTGTTTTCTGTGTCTATGGCTCTATTTCTGTTTTGAATGTATGTTCATTTTTATCTTATTCTTTTTTAGATTCCACATATAAGCTATGTCATATTATAGTCTTCTTTCTTTTTCTGGCTTACTTCACTTAGTCTGATAATCTCTAGGTCCCAGTGTGTGTTGCTTGAAGCCACTAAGCTTGCGGCAATTTATTACAGCAGGAGTAGGAAAGTAATACATGGTAATATGAGTATCTGGCCAACAAATTAGTTCCTCAATCATGCATAAGTCTCTGGAGAGTTTAACTGTTTTCCTTAAGTTCTCCTGGGTCTATGCCCCTGCTAGAGGCATAGACCCAGTTTCTGAATCTGCTGAGAACCAGTATGGCTGACCTCAACTTCCCTAAAGGCCCTTCCTTCCACCCTGGGATGCCCTGCCTCACCTGGCCTGAGGCACCTCTGGCTCTTCTTTGTAAAGACCATGCTGCCACTGATAGTTACTCATTTGTGTGGGCTGTCAGGTGAGCTCTGGGAACAAAGCACAGCCTATGGCATCAGAAAGGCCCAAGTTCAAACCCCTCTTCCAGGCCTGAGATGACATCTTCCTGATTTATACTGTGGTTGTATGGACTGAGAGAGGTGATATATGTCTAACACCAAACACAGGGTCAGTGCCAGAGTAGGCATCCATTCAAGGTTACCCTTCTCTTCCCACATGTGCCAGCTCTACCATGAGTCTTTGTTGTCCTCAGCTTTTGTAATGTAGGTCTCTCCAGCTACCTTCTCTGCAGCTTTGCAAACCCAGTGAGAACCCTGTCTATTGCTAGCATTCCAACTACAGATCAATGCCCTCAGTGCCACCCTCCCAGTGACTTGATGTCTAGTTGGAGTTTCTCCAGCACTGTTACCTGAGACAAGGATTCCAGCAGTGGTGGTTTGTCTGGGAGATGGTCCCAGAAAATACCAGTGGAGGAAATGTATACTTGTCTTTTGATTTGTGCTGGGAAGAAACACCATTTCCCCAGCAAACCAAAGGCTGCTTTGTCTGGCATAGGCTTTCTATTATACTTTCAAATATCCTACAAAACTGCCTCCTTTTGGCAAGTTTCAAAGCCAAAATCTGCATATATTAAAGGTTTCTTAAGCCCAAGAAAAACTTTTCATCACCTCTAAAACCTTTACTTCTTCCCCCCATTCCATCACCTAAAGGTTACAGCCTCCCAGGGTTACTGTTATTGTTACCTGAGAATATTTTCAAATATCCAGATAATTGAGAACCCTAATGTAATAAGTCCGGATAATAGGAGGGTCACCATATGAAATGCAGGCTGATCATTGCCTGAGTAAAGTACAGAGGAGGCATTTCAGATGTGCTCAGCCCTGAAAAGCCAACACTGACACCCTGATGCTGTTCATCATTAAGTGATATGTATCAAATGCCTGCAAGATGTAAGGCACTGCGCTGGGTGCTGGGAGGCACTCAGAGAGGCTTGAGAAGGTTTTGGGCAAAAAAGAAGAACTTTCCTTCCCTAAAACAATTCTGAGTCTGTTCCAGCTTCCACTGTTAGAGTCTTTTTTTTTCCTGGCCTTATTCAGCATCCCCTTATACAATGAACCTCTCACTAGGAGGGACTGAAACCTCATATATCGTGTGGCTGAGAGGGGC
The DNA here is from genome assembly GCF_042477335.2 of Ovis canadensis. Taxonomy (NCBI): domain Eukaryota; kingdom Metazoa; phylum Chordata; class Mammalia; order Artiodactyla; family Bovidae; genus Ovis; species Ovis canadensis. The sequence goes on along the minus strand of NC_091251.1, from coordinate 57,385,600 downwards.
CCTGAGGTCCTGCTGGTGTTTGGACAGAGACTCAGAGGGGAAGTAATTATTAGCTGGGAGTGACCCAACCCACAGGGGGTGCAACTAATCCTGAAATCTTTCTCCCCATTGTCTGCTTTCTTCACATTTTAAGCTGTTGCCAGACCTTTGTACTTGGGGGTAGGGGGAATTAATTAAGGGTTGGCCTCTGAGATGGCTTTCTAAAAGCACGTACAGGCAAAGTGGATTCCCCCAGCTGTACTCTTTCCACTTGGTAGCTGGCAAGCCCTGCTCCAGTGAGCCCAGCAGACCCTCTGCTGCCTAACCTCCTCTGAACACCGTTCTGTCTCAGTACTGTTTCTTCTCTGACCACTATATGAAAGTGAAAGACGCTGAGTCCTGTCTGACTCTTTGCCACCCCATGGACTATACAGTCCATGGAATTCTCTAGGCCAGAATACTGGAGTGGGTAGCCTTTTTCTTCTCCAGGGAATCTTCCTAACCCAGGGATTGAACCCAGGTCTCCCACATTGCAGGCGGATTCTTTACCAGCTGACCGCTATACCCAGATCCTATAGGAAAATCATTTTCAATGTTCATTCTTGAGCCCTTCCCCAAACCTCCTGAGTCAAAACTCATCCTTGGGGCTCCAGCCAAAGAAACCACACTTGTAAACAGGCTTTCCATGTGTTTCAGACCACACCAGAATCTGAGAACCACTCGCCTGGGGGCAGCAGCCCAGTGCGCTCAGTGTGGCTTAGAAGGCCAGCACCATCTGGCTGTGGCTACCCTCTGACCTTACCTCCATCAGCCAGGTTGAACTGCTCCCTGTTCTAGAAACAGATCTTGTCATATCAAACCTCTGAATTTTTGCTCACTCTATTTCCCCTGCCTTGTTTGCTTTTCTTTCACTGAAAGAGCAAATTCCTGTTCCTCTTCCAAAGCGCTCTTGAAATGTCCCTCAATCTCTGTCACTCCGTTTAACTCCTTCCCCCAGAAGACTCTCCTGCTCCCTCCTCCCGCCTCACAGCTATTGATATCTGCCTCTAGGACAGCGCTTTTCTTATTTTACACATATTTTTAATATTTATGTATATATCTGGCTGTGTCGGGTCTTAGTTGGGTACCTTTTGTTGTGGTACATGGATTATCTAGTTGTAGCACATGAGCTTAGTAGTTGCTGTGTGCAGGCTTAGCTGCTTCTCAGCCTGTGGAATCTTAGTTCCTCGACCAGGGATCAGACCTGCATCCTCTACACTGCAAGGCAGATTCCTAAGCAGTGGACCACCAGGGAAATTCCACTTTTCTTCTTTTATTAATGAGCTCTAAGGCTGTAGAGCTGCAGGGAACACACCTTGCTCATTTGTGCATATTAGAAAGAGTCACCCCTTCTTTCAGAGCCAGACACAGGAGCACAGGCTGCATCTCCACTCCCTCACCCCTCCACAGACTCCCTTGTGCAGGACAGAGCCTGTCAACTGTGTGCAGAGACTCTCCACCTGTCCTCTCTGCTAACGAAGAACTCCCGAAGGCCCTGGCACTTGTTCATGCTTGTACGTCCCCAGCGTAGATGTCTGGCCCTGTAATGACTCTCTGTGAAAGGTTTTATAAGCTGCAGTGAACTGAATGCAGCCTGTGAGCACAGTCAAGCTGATTGCCCACATGTCATCAAATGCTGTGAATTGCAGAAGGCCCTCGGAGCAGCAGAGGCTGGATGAGCTATGTCGTCTGTTCTGTTCTCCGTGGATTCTGGATATTTTAACATCTGCAACTAGAAATTGTTTAGAGCCGTGAGACTAAAACAGATGCCTAAAGCAGTCTGTTAGCTCATTCTTTATTTTGTGGCCCTGAAAAAAAAAAAAAGCCATATATATTTTGAATGAAAAGTGGAAGTGAAAGTTGCTTATTTGTGTCTGACTCTTTGCAACCCCATGGACTATATAGTCCATGGAATTCTCCAGGTCAGAATACTGGGGTGGGTAGCTGTTCCCTTCTCCAGGAAATCTTCCCAACCTAGGGATTGAACCCATGTCTCCCACGTTGTAGGCAGATTCGATTCTGTTATATTTTGAATAGTAGTCCTTTATCAGATATGTCTTATACAAGTATTTTCTCCCAGTCTGTGGTTGGTCTCCTTGTTCTCTTGCTGTCTTTCACCACACAGCTTTTAATTTTTAGGAAGTCCAGCATATCAATAAACTCTTTCATATTTAATCACATCATTGGTGTTGTTCCTAAAAAGGCATTGCCATACCCAAGGTCATCTAGGTTTTCTCCTATGTTTTCTTCTATAGGTTTATAGTTTTGCATTTAGATAATTTTGAGTTAATATTTGTAAAGAGTATAAGGCCTAAGTATGTACATATGTACGTGAATGTTCAGTTGTTACAGCACCGTTTATTGAAAAGACTGTCTTTACTCCATTGTACTGCCTTTTCTTTGTCAAAGTGCAGTTGACTATAATTATGTGGGTCTATTTCTGCAATCTTTATTCATTTAAACATTTTTATTTTATATTGGAATATAATTGATTTACAATGTTGTGTTAGTTTCAGGTGTACAGAAAAGTGATTCAGTTAGACATATACATATACTCAGTATCCTTTTTCAAATCCTTTTCCCATATAGGTTATTACAGAGTATAGAGTTCTCTGTGCTATACACTAGGTCCTTATTGGTTATCCATTTTTATATAATAGTGTGTATATGTTAATCCCAATCTCCTAATTTATTTCTCCTTTCCCCACCTTTCCTCTTTGGTAATCATAAGTTTATTTTTAAGTCTGTGAGTCTGTTTCTGTTTTGTAAGTAAGTCCATTTTTTTAAAAAGTTAATTGAAGTTAATTTCAATCACTTTTTAAAATTCTACATATAAGTGATATGATATGGCACTTTCTGTTTCTGACTTATTGTACTTTACTTAGTATAATTTCTAGGTCCATCCCTGTCATTGAAAATGGCATTTTTTCATCCTTTGTCATGTCTGAGCATAATATTGTACACATATACATTTTCTTTATTCATTCATCTGTTGATGGATATTTAGGTTGCTTTCCATGTCTTGGCTATTGTGAATATGCCTATAGTGAACACTGAGGTGCAGGTATCTTTTCAAATTATGGTTTTCTCCAAATACATTCCCAGGAGTGGAGTGGCATTGTTGGATCATATGACAGCTCTATTTTTCGTTTTTTAAAGGACCTCCATCCTGTTCTTCATAGTGGCTGTACCAGTTTATATTCCCACCAACAGTGTAGGAGGGTTCCTTTTTCCCCACAACCCTCCCTAGCATTTATTGCCTGTAGACCTTTTGATGATCATTCTGACTGGTGTGAGGTAATACATCATTATAGTTTTGATTTATATTTCTCTAATAATTAGAGATATTGAGCATCTTTGCGTGTGCTTTTTGGCCATCTGTATGTCTTTTTGTTTTGTTTTTGATATTGAACTTCATGAGCCATTTGTATATTTTGGAGATTCATTCCTTGTTGGTCACATTACTTGTAAATATTTTCTCCCATTCTGTGGGTTGTGTTTTTTGTTTTGTGTATGATTTCCTTTGCTGTGCAAAAGTTAAGTTTAACTAGGTTCAATTTGCTTATTTTTGTTTTTATTTTCATTATTATAGGAAATGGATCCAAAAAGATATTGCTGCAATTCATATCAGAGTCTTGCGCCCACATTCTTTCTTTGTGGTTTTTTTTTTCTAATATTTATTTATTTGGCCATACCAGGTGTTTTTATTTATTTATTTTTAATTGAAGGATAATTGCTTTACAGTATTGTGTTGGTTTCTGACATACAGCAACATGAATCAGCCATAAGTATACATATGTCCCCTCCCTCTTGAACCTCCCTCTCGCCTCCCACGCCATCCCACCCCTCTAGGTTGCCACAGAGCCCCGGTTTGAGTTCCCTGAGTCACACAGCAACTTCCCCTTGGCTGTCTGTTTCACATATGGCAGTGTGTATGTTTCGATGCTGCTCTCTCCATTCGTCCCACCATCTCCTTCCTCCCACTGACCCATGTTCACAAGTCTGTTCTGTATGTCTGCATCTCCATTGCTGCCCTGCAGATAGGTTCATCAGTACCATCTTTCTAGATTCCGCATGTATACATTAATATATGATATTTGTTTTTCTCTTTCTGACTCACCTAACTCTGTATGATAGGCTCTAAGTTCATCTACCTCATTAGAACTGAGTCAAATGCATTCCTCTTTATGGCTGAGTAATATTCCATTATATATACATGCCATAGCTCTGTGCCAGGTGCATGTGGAATCTTCCGTCTTCACTCCAGCATGCAGACTCAGTTGCAGGACGTGGAATCTAGTTCCCTGACCAGGATCAGACCTGGGGCCCTTTCACTGGGAGCACAGAATCTCAGCCACCAGGGAAGTCTTCTTCCCTCCTCTAAGAATTTTATAGTGTCCAGTTATACATTTAGGTCTTTAATCCATTTTAAGTTTATTTTTCTATATGATGTTAGAGAATTTTCTAGTTTCATTCTTTTACATTAGCTGTCCAGTTTACCTAACACTATTTTTCTGTTGTGTTTTCTTGCCTCCTTCATCATAGATTAATTGACCATAGGCACATGGGTTTATTTCTGGGCTTTCAATTCTGTTCCACTGATCTATAATATAAGAAGTATAAGATATAGACAGAAAAGTACACAGTGAATAAGTGTACAAATTTTCACAAAGTGAGAAAACACTTATGAGACCTTGTTTTGGAAAAACGATTCCTGTTTCTTGAGGGTGGTATTTTGGGCAGAACAATTTTTTTGTGAACTGTCATAGATAAACACAGCTGGATGTTAGTTAAATTTGTGAAAACAGATTTATTCAGAAACTGACAGTAGAGGGAAAGCTGAGCACCAGTTCTGTTTGTGCAGAGGGAATGGAGGAGAAGGAAGGAGGCAGTGAGCAGCGAGCAAGGAAAAACTACAAAAAGCTGGACAAAGGCGTCAGTCCACATGAAAGCCATCTAGGTTTGCTAACTGGCTTATTGACTGAAGCTTATTAATTATTAATTGAAAGTTAGGCCCCTACCTTCCCACGGAGACTAAGAGACAGGGGCCCTATCATCGGGTGTTGCTGAAGCAAACAGTAAATGGTTCTGGCAGCCTTGGGTTTTTATCAGGCAGACACTTTAAGTTGCCCTTGAACTGTTAGAAACTGTTAGTATTAGTTCAAGACTTTATAGTCAAAATTGAGGCCTTGCATCAAGAAAAGAACTCAAGGATTTCTCTGGTGGTCCAGTAGCTAAGACTCCACATTCCCTATGCAGGAGGCTGGCTTCAATCCCTGGTGTTGGAACCAGATCCCACATGCCGCAGCTAAGAAAGAGTTCATGTGCCACAACTAAAGATAGTTAGTTCAGTCGCTCAGTCGTATCTGACTTTGAATCCCCATTAACTGCAGCACTCCAGGCTTCCCTGTCCATCACCAACTCCTGGAGCTTACTCAAACTAATGTCCATCAAATCAGTGATACCATTCAACCATCTCATCCTCTGTCATCCCCTTCTCCTTCTGCCTTCAATCTTTCCCAGCATCAGGGTCTTTTCTAATGAGTCAGTTCACATCAGGTGGCCAAAGGAGCTTCAGCTTCAGTATCAGTCCTTCCAGTGAATATTCAGGACTGATTTCCTTTAAGATGGACTGGTTGGATCTCCTTGCAGTTCAGGGGACTCTCAAGAGTCTTCTCCAACACTGCAGTTCAAAAGCATCAGTTCTTCACCACTCAGCTTTCTTTATGGTCCAACTCTCACATCCATACATAACTACTGGAAAAACTATAGCTTTGGCTAGATGGACTTTTGTCTGCAAAGTAATGTCTCTGCTTTGTAATAGGCAGTCTAGGTTTGTCATAGCTTTTCTTTCAAGGAGCAAGTGTCTTTTAATTTCTTGACTGCAGTCACCATCTGCAGTGATTTTGGAGCCCCCCAAAATAAAGTCTGTCACTATTTCCATTATTTCCCCATCTATTTGCCGTGAAGCAATGAGACCAGATGCCATAATCTTCATTTTTTGAATGTTGAGTTTTAAGACAGCTAAAGATCAACTAAAGATCCCATATGCCAAAACAAAATTCAAAGATCCCACGTGTTGCAACTGAGACCCAGGGTAGCCAAATAAATAAAAAAGAAGGCACACAGCTGCTTTTAAAAGTAGTAAATAAATAAAGAAGAGGGCTCAGAGGAGGCTGGCTAGAGTTTGATCAAAGAGAGAATCTTTGTCAGTACAACTGTCCCACAGATTGAGGACTTTAAAAATCATCCCCACCACCACATTATGCAAAAGTAATTAGGTGCATTTCCAAATGCCCTATCCCACAAAAACCACACTGCTGCTGTTAAGTCGCTTCAGTCGTGTCCGATTCTGTGCAACCGCATAGACGGCAGCCCACCAGGCTTCCCCGTCCCTGGGATTCTCCAGGCAAGAACACTGGAGTGGGTTGCCATTTCCTTCTCCAATGCACAGAGTGAAGTGAAGTCACTCAGTCGTGTCCGACTCTTTGCGACCTCATAGACTGTAGCCTATCAGGCTCCTCCGTCCGTGGGGTTTTCCAGGCAAGAGTGCTGGAGTGGATTGCCATTTCCTTCTCCGGGATCTTCCCGACCAATGCACACTAGGTAACATCTAATATGCCTACCAGCTTTGAAATCCTATAGTAATGACACTGGCTATTTTGTCTCCATTTGAAGATAGAGATAAAGAAACAGGCTGAAAAGACAGTACACAGAGTGCTGGACAGGGGGTTGGAAGCTGTAGGAGGTTATGACCTTCCTCTGCAAATTTTCATAAGAATGCACACTCCCTTGCCTGAATTACTTTGCACAGATTCCCAGGAAGACCAGGCAAGGAAGTGGGCAGACTATGGAGTTAACCCTAATTAAAATTTTGATTATGCCATTTAACTTTATTTCCATGAGCCCCTAAGCTAAGCTTCTCCTGGCCTTGGTGAGCTTTGCAAAGCCAGTCTTCGGTGGTTCCTGCTTGAGGTATACAAGCAGCCATACCCTCTAGAGCCAGTTCTCCAAGGCTCTGCCAGCTGCCTGGCCCAGCGACTGGGAACCTGTGCCAACCATCATTCTCCAGTCTGTTCCCTTTCCCCACACCTGCTCCTGGCAGTGGGTGTGGGCCTGAAGGACTAGAAGGAAAGGAACCAGGAGATGAAAGAAAGCAAGCAGACAACTTGGTTAGAAAACAACAAACTGCACAACTGCTATTCAAGCCCTGCCAGGGCCTCCGTGCAAGAGGCACCCTGTTCAACTCCAGGAGAGAGGTATTAAAATGGACTTGGCAGAGGAAAAAGTACCTAACGCAACTGAATATTCCCTAGGAAACACACTACTTTTATAGCTAGGTAAGGCTTAGAAGGTTTTGGACCAAGAAAAGATGTCATTAAAGTTCCCTTATACCCAGTAGGAAAGGGATTTGGCTGAGCAAATTAGATAGCTAGGAAAGACAAATCCTTCTCTGTTTATACTTCGTTGGTTTGAGACCTCTCAAAGGACCAGTTATAGTTGTTAACTACCTCCTGGTGGTGTAAGGAAAGCCCAGACCTTCAGGACCCAGAGGTCTGGCTACCATCTTGGCTGGGGAGAAAATGTGGTTCACTCTTGTGGAATTTTTCCCCCCAAGAAAAAAAATAGTTTTTCTCAATAGTTATCCACATGCCTAACCACAGGAGTCTGGACTTTCTCCTGTTGGTAAAGGGAGGTTTAAAGCATTTCACATGGGGGATAGATATGATTGAGTTTCAAAATATTCATCCTGGTTCCTAACACACCTTTTACTGTTTTAGAAAAATGTTTGTATTTTTTTCTTTTACTTCTAAATAAGCTTTTTTAGTTTGAGATAACTGTAGATTCACATGCAATTCTAAAAAATAAGACAGAAAGGTCCTATGTACTTCTTTCTCAATTTCCTCTTGGTAACAGTCTTGCAAAACTGTACTACATTAATCACAACCAGGATACTGACAATGCAGTGAAAAAATAGAAAATCTCCTTCACTGCAAGGATCTCTCATGTTGCCCTTTTAAAGCAATATCTACTTCCCTCTCACTTCTACCCCCGCCTTAACCCTTGGCAAACTCTAATCCGTTCTCCATTTCTTTACTTTTGTCATTTCAAGGATGTTATATAAATGGAATCATACAGACCTATGCCTTGGGAAATTGCTGTTATCACTCTGCAAAATTCTCTGGAGATCCATCCAGATTGTTGCGTGTATCAATAGTTTGTTTCTTTTTTGGCTGAGTAGTAATCCATGGTATGGATGTACCCAAGGTTTTTTTGTTTGTATATATATATATATATATATATATATATACATATTTAACTATTCACCCGTTTGAAGGACATTTGGACTATTATGAATACAGGTGGTATAAATATTCATGTACAGGCTTTTGTCTGAATATAAGTCATATTTCTCTGAGCTAAATGCTCAAAATTACAAATACTAGGTCATATGATAGTTGCATGTTTAGTTTTTTAAAATAACCTTGAATCCTTGGAATAAATCTCATTTGGTCATCGAGTCTATTTCCTTTTACATATTGCTGAATTTTATTTGATATGTTCTATTAGAAGTTTTTGTATCCATTTTCCTAAGGGATATTGTGCTATAATTTTTGTAGTACTTTTGTCTAGTTTTGCTATCAAGGTTGTTCAGTTCAGTCACTCAGTTGTGTCTGACTCTTTGTGACCCCATGAATCGCAGCACACCAGGCCTCACTGTCCATCACCAACTCCTGGAGTTCACTCAGACTCACGTCCATCGAGTCAGTGATGCCATCCAGCCATCTCATCCTCTGTCGTCCCCTTCTCCTCTTGCCCCCAATCTGTCCCAGCATCAGAGTCTTTTCCAATGAGTCAACTCTTCGCATGAGGTGGCCAAAGTACTGGAGTTTCAGCTTCAGCATCATTCCCTCCAAAGAAATCCCAGGGCTGATCTCCTTCAGAATGGACTGGTTGGCTCTCCTTGCAGTCCAAGGGACTCTCAAGAGTCTTCTCCAACACCACAGTTCACAAGCATCAATTCTTCGGCGCTCAGCCTTCTTCACAGTCCAACTCTCACATCCATACATGACCACAGGAAAAACCATAGCCTTGACTAGACGGACCTTTGTTGGCAAAGTAATGTCTCTGCTTTGAATATGCTATCTAGGTTGGTCATAACTTTACTTCCAAGGAGTAAGCGTCTTTTAATTTCATGGCTGCAGTCACCATCTGCAGTGATTTTTAGGGAGTAGTTCTATAAATTTCCTTGTCAGCACAACTTTATCTCTATTCCAAAAATTTTGATATATTGTATTTCACTTTCATTCACTTGAATGTATTTTTTAAATTTTTCTTGAGGTTCGTCTTTGGCCTATATATTACTTAGAAGTAGAAAAATGTCAAAACAGAGGAAGTTAATATGAAATTCTAAACTGTCAAAGCAATTCCCTTGTATAAGACTTTCTCCATACAGGGTGTTGTTCCAGACGTTCAGAAGAATGGTGTGTATCTTGATTCCAAAGATAGATTTGCAGCTCCTGGCATGAAGGAATAGGTTGCCACCTCATGTAAGAGACATGCTTTGTGATGGTTGGTGCTGTAGTAAAGGATTCTTTGATTAAAAGTTAACAGAAACCCATCAGACTAATTTTGGGAAAAAAGGAAAATGAAAGAAAGAATTGGAGAGATTATTGGAAATTTTAAAGGAATTCCTGTAGACATCCCCTCAAACATTGAGAGTCATGGTAAGCTGGAAGCTGAACCATCAAAACTAAAGCAGCTCCTATTCTCAATTGTCTAACTAACAAAGAAACTCCTCTTTGCAGACAAGTTTTCTCTATTTCTCAGTACATGAGGGGAAAGGTAGCTATCTGGTCCTCCTGAATCTGCCAGCCCAACTATTCAAGAAAGACTGACCAGAATTTCTGTACCACAGTTACACAGTTCTGGCACAAAAAATCTGATCTGGCCTACCTTGTAAGGATTTGCCTGTCTTCCCATCATTTGTAACAAATACTCAGGCACATGGACTTCTGTCTTCTGCTCAGTAAAAGTTTCTGAAGCAAGCTCTCTGAGAACAGGTTTTGTGAGAGAGTATAGGGATGGGATGAACATGAATGACAATGCTGACACAGTATGTGGGCCCTGCATCCACCGGTTGGATCATGAGGAGGTCCACTGGGAGGTGTGCATATTACCAGATCCAAATTGGTTAAGTCCCACCAACCACTGCCCTTTTCTCTGATAAACAAGGAACTCCATGATGCAGTAAGAAAAAACAGCCTGGAATTTCTTGCTAGAGACTTTGAAGATATGGGTCAGAAACTGTAGGACTTAAAGACTAAAATGGTGGGAACTTGGTAAAGGGTTGAGCACTCTTAGCAACTAGGACAGTGCATAGAACACAGCTGCTGCTGCTGCTGCTGCTGCTGCTGCTGCTGCTGCTGCTGCTGCTGCTGCTAAGTCACTTCAGTCGTGTCCGACTCTGTGCGACCCCATAGACGGCAGCCTCCCAGGCTCCCCTGTCCCTGGGATTCTCCAGGCAAGAACACTGGAGTGGGTTGCCATTTCCTTCTCCAGTACATGAAAGTGAAAAGTGAAAGTGAAGTTGCTTAGTCGTGTCTGACTCTTCACGACCCCATGGACTGCAGCCCACCAGGCTCCTCCGTCCATGGGATTTTCCAGAGCAGTCTTCACTAAATGTGATTGAGTGAATGACAGACTCTTCATAACAACCTGAAAGAACATTGTCAAGAAGAGACTCATTCAGAAATGAGCTTCTAGTGAAATTTAAGTTTTTTAATTTCACAGAGTACATATAAATGTATTTTTTAACATGAGAACCTAACAGATAAAACTAATATCCTCTCTGACTACCACTTTGAATTACTGCCTCCTTTTCCGCTCTCCAAGAATAGTCACTGGTATAAGTTAGATGTATATACCTTGCTAATATTTCCACAAACATATGTACCCACCAGAAATATGTAATATTGTACAGGTTTAAAAATATATATGAATGGTATTAGTCTTACAAATTGCTCTTCAGTTTCCTTTTTTCATTCAAAAAAAATTTTTTTTATTTTTTCTTGTTGACCTCGAAAGAGACCTAGCTCATTCCTTTCAGTGAATACATAGGATACTTTGGTGCCAAGGTCCAGCCTCAGCAGAGTCCAGGGATATCCTCAGGATGGACGACGTCAGCGAATGAAGAAAGATAGATAAAGAGAAAGAAAGAGACATGGGGTGACCAAGCTTCTTCGGTGAGCGAGGCCCCTTTACTTTATTATTCTCGGTGCTTTTATACCCTGAGTTATACATACAGCAATGTGAAAAATGCAGAGTCAACTCAACATTCCATCAGTAATAACTTTTATCGATATCAGGTTCCTTCCTGCAAAAGTCTTATTTTCTGTACATCATCTTCTATTCCGGAGGCCTGTTGATATTCCATGACCTCCTTTTGATAAAAGTTGGTCAGCCAGAACACCAGAACAATGATTTTTCCTTAAAGTGTTTCTTCTTAAATTCTTAGCCTGTGTCACCCTTAAAGTACAGAGTTACATTTTTATGGAGCAAAGATTCAGCTGGTTACAGCAAAGAAAGAACTTATTAACTCAAAGTCTAATGTTGCTAATGCTAAGGCTATTACTTGTTTCTTCTACATCCAGACTATATGCACTCCCAGGAACACAATGGATAAGGGATGTGAGAACTTGGCAGTAAGCATAGGCTCAACAATGTTGCAAGAGTCTGGATAAAGCTGCCAAGTAAGCTGGAATGCTAACAGAGGGTTTGAAACACTCCTTTCATGCCCAGGAGATTTATCAACTAGAGCCCTAAGTTAACTCTTTTGGTCAGGGACAGACCCCTGCTAATGTCAGAAGAGCTGGTGAAAGACATAAAATAATCAGACAGACAGATTCTGGTTCGGGGGTAGATGCTCGAGCAAGTTCAGGGGGTCTCTTGAGTCCTGATCTCGCCTTGCCCGTCAGCCTCTTCCTCATGACCTTTGCCATGGGTGGGATTCTCCACGCTGGCTCCCAGCACTTTGGTATGTATGTGCCACAATTTGCCCACCTCCTTACTGAAGGATACCTAAGTTGTCTTCATTGTTTTGTTATCATCAAAAATGCTGCAATAAACAGCCTTATGTTGTTTCTATATGCACACACGTAGAAGAAGGCAAAAGAAAAAGTCACAATCTCCACTCTCCTTGTATCCACACACTTCGCAATGTGGTTTTGCAGCTCTTCCCAACAGATAAAAGTCCTTTTCTCCCCAACTTGAGTCTAGGATTACCTTGGACTTACATCAGCCAGTGGAAGGCATGTCAGTGTGCCAATTGCAAGCCTAGACCTCAAGAGGTCTTGAATGCTTCTACTTTCTATCTCTTGGAGCTTTGTCCAAGCACCAGGTGAATGCACAAACCCAGGCCAGCCTGTTGGTGAAAAAGAGACCACACGGCACAGAGTTGAGCTGTGTCAGCCTAGAGCATCCTACACTAGCCAGCCCCCAGCTATCTCAGCACCGGTCTGAGCCAGAGGAAATCAGAACCTGCCTAGCTGAGTCCAGCCCCCGTTGCCAACCTGGAGACCTGTGAGCTAAGTAAATATTGCTCTAACAGTGAAAGTTATCTCATACAATGTGTACAGATATTTCTTTAGAGTAGATTTTTTTCAAACTTTAGCTTGTATCAGTATCAGCTGGTGGGATTTTAAACTCACTGATTTGCTGGGTACCACTCACCACTCTGATTTAGTAGATCTGAGTGGGACTTGAGCATTTGCATTTCTAACAAGTTCTCGGGCAATGCTAATAATGCTAGGGCCATACTTGGGAAGTCACTGCTCTAGAATATATAACCTATAAATGGTGTTGCTGGGTCATGAATTATAAACATGATTAATAGCTAATAGATACTCCCAAGCTACCATCCAAAGTGGATATATGCTCAGGGCGTCCCTGGTGGCTTAGTAGTAAAGAAGCTGCCTGCCATTGCAGGGGACTCGGGTTCAATCCCTGGTCCGGGAAGATTCCCACATACTGAGGGACAACTAAGTCTGTGCGCCACAGCTACTGAGCCCATGTGACTCAACTACTGAAGCCCACCACACTTAGAGCCCACGCTCCGCAACAAGAAAAGCCACTGCCAGGAGAAGCCTGCACACTGCGACTAAAGAGTAGCCCCGCTTGCCGCACCTGAAGAGGGCCCACGTACAGCAGTGAAGACCCAGCACAGCCACAGGTAAATAATTTTTTAAAAAACACTTAAAAGAACCCAAAGTGTATCCTTATAGAAAATTTAAGGGGTAAAAGAAAAAGCCACTGAAACAAAACTTTTAAACCAGATAGTATGAGGAACAAATGTGAAAAATAAAGTATCAGTGTGAAGGAGGAAGTCAGTCAGTAGTTCTTGGGGTTGGATGGTGAAACAGGAAGCTGATTAACAGTAATTCTTATGACCAAAGCACAGACTATGAATGATGAGGCAAACCTGAAATGTTAAGCCAAGAAAATAAATACTATTTCATAATACTACTTATTAGAGTATATGCTAGAGCAGGACTAGAAGCTGCTCTAGAACAGTATTCCTTTTTCTAAGGAAGTGACAGCGGGGAGAGAGATAAGATCCTGAGTGGTCATTCTGCAGCCTCATCCCTCACCTCACTTTCCTTAGTTCTCCATGCCAGTTTCCATGGTTATCTTTCACTTCCTTTCATGAAACCTCCTCTCTCCCACCACAGGGCCTTTGCACTTACTGATTCCTGTGCATGGAACACTTCCTCTTTCTTTGTGCCCATATTCAACCAAGTTAATTTCTATTTAACTTTAACGTTTTAGATCTAACTTCACTTAATCGGGAAAGCCTAATCTCCCAGACTAGATGAAATTTCACCATTATAAACTCTCAACACACTGCATTTTTCCTACACGGCACTTAACATAGTTGGGCTTTTACCTTTATTTTTGTGTTTATATGACTGGTGACTGCCTTACCCTCCAGCCTGTGAGTTTCAGGAGGGCTGAAACTGTGTCTCTTCTCATCACCATTGTAATCTCAATATGAACTTTGGCAAAGAGCAGATATCCATAAATATGTGTTGCATGAGTAAAATAGGGCTTGCAAAAAGCTTTTAGTGAACCTGAGGTCAAGAGTACAATGAGAAGCATTCAGAAGAGGGGAAAAAAGAGGAGGAAACAGAAGTATTATCTTCAGGATACCACACAGTAGTGGGTCACAGAATAGCAATGATGAGCTCCCGTTTGTTTGAACAACCATATCAAAAGAGTACTGGCTAGTGGACCTCTGATCCCCTGGAGAGAAGTTTCCATTGGTGTACTAGTGGATTCTAAGGTCGAGCCTTTTTCAGTATTTTTGAATTAGAAAGTTTGCCTATACCATCTTTGCAGATAACATGAGAGCCAAAAGGTTTATTTGCCATAATTTAGATGAAAAATAATACCTAGAACTACAAAGTCAAAACCAATAAAGTAAAGGTCAATAAAGATACATATTAAATCAATCTTGCAAGTACCTGATTATGGAAGAGAAGCTGGATTTGACTACCTGGTTTATATAAAGACTTGATTGCTGACAACAAATTCATAGTGAACAAGTGCTTTGAGACAACTGATAAGAATGGTAACTGTCCAGAGAATGGGAGCTGATGGTCTCACTTTACTGGTAGATTTTTGAGTACTATATCCAGTTCTTAGAGTCAGTTTGAGGCCTGGAAACCTTGAGATAGGAAGAGTAGCATCTGGAGACAATTAGCCTGCAAAAATAAACACTAGAGGAAAAACAAAAACTGCCCTTGGATAGAGATAGCTCACCAAATGTGTACCTCCAGCTCAGGAAGAGATACTCTTTCTAAAGCTCTCATGATTTTTTATTTTTTATGATTTCTGATAAGTTCTTTTTCATCTTATGTTCTTGTTTCACTTCTTATTTCATAATTCCTTGTTTGTTTGTGAATATTATAATTCATTTCTCTGAGAATTCTTTGAAAAAAACTTTTGTTTTCTATTAATCCATGTTTAACCAGTGAATGGCTTCTTTTCTTTCTTTTAAGTATTTTTACTTGGCTGTGTCAGGTCTCATTGCAGGATGCAGGATCTTTCCTTGTAGCACTCAGGCTTCTCTCTAGTTGTGGCATGTGGGCTCAGTAGTTGCAGTCAGTGGGTTTAGTTGCCCCACAGCATGTGGGATCTTAGTTCCCTGCTGCTGCTGCTAAGTCATGTCAGTCGTGTCCGACTCTGTGCAACCCCATAGACGGCAGCCCACCAGGCTCCTGTCCCTGGGATTCTCCAGGCAAGAACACTTGAGTGGGTTGCCATTTCCTTCTCCAGTGCATGAAGGTGAAAAGGGAAAGTGAAGTCGTTCAGTCATGTCTGACTCTTCACAACCCCATGGACTGCAGCCTACCAGGCTCCTCCGTCCATGGGATTTTCCAGGCAAGAGTACTGGAGTGGGGTGCCATTGCCTTCTCCTTAGTTCCCTGACTAGGGATCAAACCTGTGTCTCCTGCATTGGAAGGCAGATTCTTATCCACTGGGCCACCACAGAGGTCTTCCCTTTTTTCTCTTTTCCTGTAGATTATTTTAATGCTTTCATTTGCCTGAGCTGATTTCACTCCTTGATCACTGATTTTGGTGCCAGTCTTTCTTAAAAATATTTTCCTTATGTGTTTCAGAAATTTGGTTTGCAGGTTTACTTTTAGTGGAAAAATTTCCTTCTTCTTTTGCCATTCTCTCCTTTTCCTGTCATCCCACTCCTTTTCCATCTCTTGGTTTACTTTTCTTCTATTTGGTTTCTGGGGCTCCCAGTCCAGAGACAGCTGAAATATTGCAGCTCTAGGCTCCTGCCTCACAGTGATAGTAAAAATCCTGCCACCATGTCTGCCAGCTGCTTGATTAAGTTGCCTCCTGCTGCTGCTGCTGCTGCTAAGTTAGTCATGTCCGACTCTGTGCGACCCCGTAGACGGCAGCCCAACAGGCTCCCCTGTCCCTGGGATTCTCTAGGCAAGAATACTAGAGTGGGTTGCCATTTCCTTCTCCAATGCATGAAAGTGAAAAGTGAAAATGAAGTCGCTCAGTCGTGTCCAACTCTTAGCGACCCCATGCCCTTGATTTTCATGGAGAACATCTATTCATTACATTCACAGAAGCCATACTTTGAGTGTCCTCTCCCTACTTCTAAAACAGTAGAAGTCTGTGAGGATCTTGGCTTTTGCTCTCTATATGGCTCTCTGCTTCTGATTCAAGGAGAGGTGACATATATATAGTATAGTTTTTAAAAGAATGATAAAATGAGAATTTATTGTAACCACTATTGGCTGTCTTTTACATTCTTTATACTTTTCTCTCACTGAGATGTGCTTGGAGTAGTGGGGTCCCCTCTAACAGGAACCTCCAATACCATGGTGCCAGAGTACACCCTGTCCACTCTAACAGCAGGTGGTACTCCAGGGTCCTCAGTGAGTTTCACTGCAAAAACTTTTGGGTACTAGGATAACCTGGTCTCTTCAGGGTTGTAGGCTTTATAAACAGCCCATCACTGTATAATTATTTAGCTCAAGGATCTTCTTACTAGATACGGTTACCATTATTGCCTTTTCCTTAAAATTAAATAATAGCTCTAGATGTTTGGGGTTCCCTGATGGCTCAGATGGTGAAGAATCTCCCTGCAATGCAGGAGACCCAGGTTTGATCCCTGGGTCAGGAAGCTCCAAGGAGAAGGAAATGGCAACCCACTCCAGTATTCTTACCTGGAGAATTCCATGGACAGAGGAGCCTAGAGGGCTGCAGTTCATGGGGTCGCAGAGTCGGACATGACTGAGCAACTAACACTTTCATTTTTTTAAGATGTTCACAACTTTTTCTCTTGACAATAGCTTGTCAAGTCTGTGAATTCTCTCTACAAATTCCACGTATAAGGAAAGACAGGCTCATTTTATACATTGTGTATGCTGCCCCAGTGCTAAGGTTTACAAGCTTTCAGAAATCCTTGGGAAATATATAAATATATTTATTATTTAAATAATTTGATTTAATACATATTAAATATTTTTATTTTAAAAAATACTATGATATTTTAAATATACCATATGTAATATATAAAAGATAATTATATATCCCGAAGTAATGAATGCTTATCTTCAAAATTAACATCTCATTAACTGTTCAGTTAGGATTATACTCCTTTTACATTTTATGGTAACCTGAGGTTAGGTTTCTTATTTCACAAGAACCTCTGATCATCTACAGCTGTCAGAGATCATACCTAACTACAAATTACATGATACTTTTGGATTAGAAGTTTTAAGTGCAAATTTTATTCACAGAATTTTTAACAGCATTTTTTTTAATATGAGGCCTAGATACAACAATATTGTTATATGTTTGATGTGGTGTGAAGCTAGACTTTCAGAAGTAAGAGATTTTAAAGAGCCTCAGAGAAATGGAAGAAGCTGAAATGAGACATAAAGAATAGACATGACAAGAGAGGAAAAGGGTCCTGGGGAAAGGAGCTGCCTACTGAGCTGCTGCTGTGTGCCAAGCGCTGTTGCAGGAGCTGAAGATCTAAAGTAAGTCAGCCTGGTAAGAAATCAGATTAGTTGAGTGAAACAAAGCCTTAAGTGTTACTGAAAGTTATGACCAACCTAGATAGCATATTCAAAAGCAGAGACATTACTTTGCCAACAAAGGTCCATCTAGTCAAGGCTATGGTTTTTCCAGTGGTCATGTATGGATGTGAGAGTTGGACTATGAAGAAGGCTGAGCGCTGAAGAATTGATGCTTTTGAACTGTGGTGTTAGAGAAGACTCTTGAGAGTCCCTTGGACTGCAAGGAGATCCAACCAGTCCATTCTGAAGGAGATCAGTCCTGGGTGTTCTTTGGAAGAACTGATGCTGAAGCTGAAACTCCAATACTTTGGCCACCTCATGCGAAGAGTTGATTCATTGGAAAAGACTGATGCTGGGAGGGATTGGGGGCAGGAGGAGAAGGGGACGACAGAGGATGAGATGGCTGGATGGCATCACTGACTCGATGGACATGAGTTTGGGTGAACTCCGGGAGTTGGTGATGGACAGGGAGGCCTGGTGTGCTGCAATTCATGGGGTCGCAAAGAGTGGGACACTACTGAGCGACTGAACTGAACTGAACTGAACTGAAGATGTGCACATTGGGGCTCCAGGTGTGGAGAGAGCTCCTAGGGACGGGGCCTACGAACGCTTCTCTGAGGAGGCGACACCGGATCTAAGAGGAGGCAGAAGGGGGGAAACGAGGGGAGGGAGAAAGATGAAGAAATATCAAGAAAGAGACAGGACAAAGTTAAAAAAGGAAAAGAGGAAGGACTCGATGCTATCGGCGCTCCGCCCATCGTGCCTTGACTGCTAGGGCCCAAGCGCAGTCACCGCCCCCCTCCCTTCCCCGCCCTCCCATCCCTTCCTAGAGCCTCAGCCACCAGCCCGGCCTGTGGGAGCTCTGAAGCTGCCTGCTCGCCAGAGACACCATGTACCGGCTCCTGTCAGCCTTGACGGCCAGGGCCGCGACCACCGGGGGCTGCGCCTGGGGCTGTGGGCGGCGTGCGGTTCATCAGCGCGCTGGGCTGCCGCCACTCGGCCCCGGGTGGGTCGGGGGCCTCGGGCTGGGGCTGGGGCTGGCACTTGGGGTTAAGCTGGCCGGCGGGCTGAGGGGCGCATCCCCCGCGCCACCTGCCGCGGCCCCCGACCCCGAGGCCCCGCCTCAGGCCGAGCTGCTGCAGGCGCAGGAACAGCCCCTCGCCCCGTGGTCTCCGCAGACCCTGGCGCCGCCGCACGCCAGGCACTTCGCCAGAGCCATCGACAGCAGCCGCGACCTCCTGCACAGGATCAAGGTGGAGCGACCGGGGGTGTAGGCAGCCGGGAACCCGGCGCCCCACCCCCGGCGTCACCCCGGAGTAATGAGGCCCCTTGGTGGTTATCCTTCGGGGCGAGAGGACCCCATCCCGGGCGGCGGGATGCCGGCTGGTGGCGAAAAAGACTTCCCGTTTCCCGTTCTCCCGGCCATGGTCAGAAGCTGTTGGGAGGTTGCCCCAGTCGGGGCGGAGGTCAAGGTCCGCCTCGGGGACCGCCCCTTCCCCCTCAGGGTGCCCAGCAGGCACACCCCTCACCGTTAGCGCCCGGCCGGCCGGAGCGGAGGTGGGCGGGGCCCGGGCAGAGGGGGCGTGGTGGGGCGGGGCCGAGGGAAGCCCTCGAGGAAGGCGCAGGCGGATTTCGGACTGTCTTTGAGCTGTGCTCTTGAACTATGCTCTCCCCTTGGCTCTTAGGATGAGGTGGGCGCACCTGGCATCGTAGTTGGAGTCTCTGTAGATGGAAAAGAAGTCTGGTCAGAAGGTAGGCTCAGAATAGCTTTATTTATTGGCTTATTTTCTGCCAGTCGGTGAATAAAATCTTCCATGAAGTGGAATACATACTTCAGAGAAAAGTGTCTAACAGAATAAAGAATTGGACTTTATTCTGTGTTGGAATAGAATAGCAAGGCTTAAAATATGACTGATGAATAAAATGGAGTCTTAAAGATGGGTTGTTTCTACCCCCACTTTCTTAAAAGACTGAATTTATTGCTTTCAAAGTTGTGTATAAAACAGTCTGTTAACTGCACGTTTGTAGATAACCCTTATGATTAAATAAAACATCAGAATGTAGTGGTTTTCCTTTTTAATTCAGTCGATTTATGAGTCCTCTGTTGTGTAAAATGCACAGTACTAAGAACTGGGGATATACATGATTCCTTTTTGTCAACGAGTTTACAATCTACTTTCTTTGTTTTTGACTATACGGGGATGTCAGCTATATTTTCAGAAAAAGCTAGCAACTTGGGAAGATAGATTTCTAGTCATTCTGTGATACTTTTATCAAAGAATTTTGTAATTTGGTTTACTTTTCCATTGTGCACAAACTGGTCCAACTCATCACAGAAGGTTTTTAGAAACCCAGCTTTTAGGAAATGTTGTCTCAGACATCATTTAAAGGAAGGAGTACTTTTAGAAGTTGATAGGAGCAGTAAGGTTTTGAATTTAAAGAAAAAATGATTCTTTATCCAAGTTTAAGCATAGCCCAATCAACATTTATGAAAGATATTATAATAAAAATTATATAAATGTCAGCTCTGTAGGTGAGGGCTCTGTTTTTATGCAAGTATTTTTCTGCATAATCTACATTTACAGGTGAAAATAATTATACCTTTTCATTCTTTTCAGATCTAAGTTCTTTATATATCTTAGATTGCCACACTTTTATCCTACAGAAGATGAAACCAAACTTAAAATATTTTCTGGGCTTCCCTGATGGCTCAGAGATTAGAAGGAGCTTTATTTAAACTCGTTGTTGTTGTCAGTCGTGTCTGACTCTTTGCACCCCATGAGTACATTAGTCTTCTTCTGACCTGCAGCTGAATTTAATTGATGATTAGCTTGATTGGTTTTCTGGGGCATCTTTTCACATTTGTTTTATTAGTCATTTTAAGGGATTTTGTATAAACTCCCTAAAAAATCAAGAATAAATATAATCTGAAGAACAATGATGTTTTCCTTAAAGAATGTAATTTATTTAAAATATGGAATAACCAAATTTTTTAGATAAGCTAAGCATCAGTAACTGAATCATAACATTACTGTTTTGCACAGGGTACAGTTTCAGTCTTGTTATAAGGTTAAATTGTTAGGCCTACTGTTGTCAGTATTGCTAAGACTCATCCCTTATGTGTTCAGTTTTGATTAATTATGCAAGTAGAATAGCTTTTTCTTTTGATAAGCACATAGATTGTTTTAAGATAGTATTATTTCAGTTTTTGAAGACTCCTTTGACCATGAGACCTATTATGACTTTTTGCTTTTTTCTCCCAAAGGTTTAGGTTATGCTGATGTTGAGAACCGTGTACCATGCAAGCCAGAGACAGTTATGAGAATTGCCAGTATCAGCAAAAGCCTCACCATGGTTGCTATTGCCAAACTGTGGGAAGCAGGGAAACTGGATCTTGATATTCCAGTACAACATTATGTTCCTGAATTCCCAGAAAAAGAATATGAAGGTGAAAAGGTAATGAAGTTCATAATTCGTTTTTCTAATGATGTCTAAGTGGTTTTTAAAAGGTTTCATAAGATTATTTTATTTGTTTTTAAATTTAATTAATGGATTAAAGTTTTATTTTATCCTGATAATAACTGAGTGGATATTTTTCTAAAATTTGAGGCTAAAGATGTGTACATGATAGCAGCAGCTTAAAATGGAAAATATTGCTGAAACATTATTCCAAGGCTACTGACTTTTTATTATGCAGTTTAATACCATAGTTGAATTTTTATTTTTACTTTTAGGTGTCTGTCACAACAAGATTATTGATTTCCCATTTAAGTGGAATTCGTCATTATGAAAAGGACATGAAAAAGGTGAAAGAAGAGAAAGCTTATAAAGCCTTAAAGATGATGAAAGGGATGATGGAATCTGACCAAGAAAAAGAGTTAAAAGAAAAAGGAGGCAAAAGTAATGAAAAGAATGACTTTGCTAAAGCTAAGATAGAGCAAGATAATGAAACCAAAGGCCGAAATTCAAAGCCTTGCAAGAAAAAGAATGATTTTGAACAAGGTGAATTATATTTGAAAGAAAAATTTGAAAATTCAATTGAATCTCTAAGATTATTTAAAAATGACCCTTTGTTCTTCAAACCTGGTGAGTGTTAATTTCTTCTTTTTACAAAATCATCATTATTGAATGATTAATTTTCAGAAACTCCAAAATGATACCATCCTGAGTGCATTCAATGTGGTTGATGATGGTATGGTTTTGTTAGATGCTTGCCTTTGTTGTCTATAGTTCTTAACAAAGCCTAGTATTCAGGAAGTTAGCTGTTTGCTTTAACTTCACTGGAGGCTACCTAGACATTTAATGAGTTCTCAGTATCAGGATATTCATGGAAAAAATAAGGGGTTGGAATAGCCCTCCAAATAAAATTTGGACCGAAGTTTGCATGATGAAGCACTGCTGATTTTTTGTATTTTGTTAGTATTTAATTAAATTGTTCAATTTGTTGTATGTGTTCATTTCTTAAAGAAATTAGCATACACCAGCTTAATTTTATTTCCCAAAAAGCTGCTCTATAAAAATAATTTTTTTGTGTATTTTTTGGTATGATGCCTGCCAAAACCACTTTAAATTTATTGCAGGTTTATGTCCTTGTATTCCATTTTCATTTTAAAAGTGGTTTGTGGAAATTCCCTAGAGGTCCAGTGGTTAGGAATCTACCCTTCCATTGCAAGGGGCAAGGGGTTCAATCCCTGGTCAGGGCATGGTGAAGAAAACAAAAAACAAACAAAAAAACTAATAAATATATCGATCATTTTATTAACATTCTTGTGTTTGAGACATGAAATAAGCAGGGCCATTGCAAAGCTTACTAAGTTCGTTAATATATCATCCATGATCTTCACCTAAATGGTTAAGTAAAATATTCTAGTTTTTAAAATATGCCAGTTTTCAGTAGAAAAATATTTTGCATGTTTTTGAATAATAATGAAGCATTCTTTTTTTTCCCCCCTTTGCAATGATGTCTCAAGGTAGTCAGTTTTTGTATTCAACTTTTGGCTATACCCTACTGGCAGCCATAGTAGAAAGAGCTTCAGGATATAAATATTTGGACTATATGCAGAAAATATTCCATGACTTGGATATGCTGACAACTGTGCAGGAGGAAAATGAGCCAGTGATTTACAATAGAGCAAGGTAAATGATTACCTTCTGGTATGTCTAGCTATATTGCATCTTCACACTATGTTATCAATTTAAAGTCACGCTTTGCTTGTCTCCATTCCATAATCAACTTGCCACATTTTGGGAGCTTTTCTTCATGTCTCTTTTTCCACCTATAATGTAAGTAAAATAAAATGTATTTTATTTTTCATATATATATTTATATATATATATGAAGTAGTCCAAGGTCCTTAGATAAAAGTTAGCAATAATAATTTAAGCACATGAATAATTAAACTAAAATTGTACCCATCATGGGTATCTATAATTTGATCTTCCATCATCTCTTATATTTTAGTTAGTGTTTTATTTACCTTTTATTATTTTTAATTATTTTTAAAATTTTGAAATTATCCTACACGTATAGAAAAGTTACACAAACTGGTACAAAGAATTTTCATATACTCTTCAACCAGATTCCCCACATTACTTACTTTAACATTTGCTTTATCTGTCTCTGTTATTTTTTCTCAGCCATTTGGAAATCAGTTGGCAATATGCTACCCCTTATACTTAAGTGGTACCCATAAATACTTAAATATGTATTTTCTAAAAACTAACGGCATTCAGGAAATTAACATCAACATAATACTTATATCAAATCTACAGACATTATTCAGATTTTATTAGTTGCCCCAATAATGTCCTTTATAACACAAGGAAAAACATTTTTCTTTCTGGTGCAGGATCTAATCTAGGATCGCACGTTACATTTAGTCGTCAGGTCTCTCAGAAGTCACATGAGTCATTGTATTCCTTTAGTGGTGATAATAATTTGAAGTGGTATATACCAGTTTTCTCCCCTGTAAAACTTTGAAAATCATTTTATTGAAATAAGCTAAAATTTTGTCATAATTTTTACTAGTAATGTATAAAAAAGGCAGTGAAAGAAAATCTTGTGACTAAGGACTAATTCGAGTTTTACAGTTATGGTGTTTTTCATTTTACTCTTATTATTTGGTTGGTTAGAAAGGTAACAACGCATTTAACTATCAACTGTTACTTTTACCTTTTAAGTGTCCATTAGAGAACACACTTTACAAATGACTTAATGATACTTGACTAGATGAAATGGTAGATGTTTTTAGGTTTATCTCCCCATACTAGCTTTGCTCAGTTTACTGTTGTATTTAGTTAAATTACCATTTTAAAATTATCAGCTTATTTAAAAGGATCAAATATGCATTGCAAATCGGCGTGAAAGAGATTTTTTGAACCTAAAAGAAATTAGGTTAGCAGCAAGCAATGAATTATAATTTTTAAATGACCTGTAGGTTTTTTTGGTTGTTTTGTTCTGTTTTTTTTTTAATTGAAGTTGATTTACAATGTTGTGCTAATTTCTGCTGTATAGCAAAGAGGCTCAGTTATACACATATACACATTCTTTATTTAATATTCTTTTATATTATGTTGTATCCCAGGAAATTGGATATATTTCTCTGTGCTGTATTAGTAGGACCTTGTTGTTTATCCGTTCTAAATGTAACAGTTTGCATCAACTAACCCCAGGCTCCCAGTTCATCCCTCTGCCTCCTCACCTCCCCTTTGGCAACCACAGCCTGTTCTCTATGTCTGTGAGTCTGTTTCTGATTTGTAGATAGGTTCATGTACGCAGTATTTTAGATTCCATATATAAGTGATATCGTGGTATTTGTCTTTCTCTTCCTGACTGACTTAGTATGATAATCTCTAGTTACATTCATGTTGCTACAAATGACATTTATTTCTTTTTTTATGGCTGAGTATACATCGTGTGTGTGTGTGTGTGTATACACACCACATCTTTATTTATTCATCGATGGACATTTAGATTGTTTCCATGTCTTGGCTATTTCAAATAGTGCTTCTATGAACATAGGGGTGCATGTATCTTCTTGAATTACGGTTTTGTCCGAGTATATGCCAAAGAGTGGGATTACTGGATCATATGGCAATTCTATTTTTAATTTTTTGAGGAACCTCCTTACTCTTCTCCATAGCGGCTACACTAACTTATATTCCCACCAACAGTGTAGGAGGGTTCCCTTTCTCCATACCCTCTCCAGCATTTGTTGTTTGTAGACACTTTAATGATGGAAATGACCTTAGTTTTCAGACAATGCTTATTATGTCTAGGTCCACATTATATTCTACTGGAAACATAAAAAATAACACCTGAAGTTGTCAGTTGAATCTAGAAAAGATTCTCTAGTAGTGTTGGCATAGATGCATAACCTTATTTTGAGTTAAATCTAGGCATTTGATAACAAATACCTACTCTATTATATAAGGAAGAATCACTGAGCCTCTTTTCTCAACTGAAAATTAAGTCTCACGAATGTGCAGACTGCAAGTCAGCTGTTGTTTGTTGTTTTCTTAGTAAATAATGCACAAATACCAAAACATGGCATGTGACAGTGAGTTAATTTCATCTTATCGCCCATTCTTTGAGAAAAGGCAGTGGGTTTCTGTTTCTACCGTTAAAGGTTTCCATCAGCTCTGGGTTTTTCTTTACATTTTGCTTGTGCCCAGTGGTGCTGAAGTAGTGAGTGATTCTTTTTAGGTAGATTAAATGGGCTGCAGAAATAAAGTAGGACACTAAAAGAAGAAGGAAATGTTGTTATAGAGGAAAATGTCTGTCCATTTTCTTTGTTTTTAGTTTACTTGATAGAATTTTTATTTGGGCCTCTAAAAGCTCAACTCTGATTCTTTTTTATTTTTGTAATAGTTATTTCAAAAGGGCTTAGAGGCACCAGCTTCGAGTAGAAGTACATGAAATAAAAGAAATCTTCTCAAAGATGTATGTTTAAAAAAAAAAAAACCTTAAAGTAAAACTTAGTAATTGCTTATGTTTCTGTTTGTTTTATGGTACAATTTTACAAGAAATAAAATTTTGAGCAAAAGTTTGCAGCTTTGTTATCTAGTCTACTGACCCCTTGGTATAATCATAAATATGTTTATATTATCTTGACCTAGGCTTTTTAGAGTTACTGTGCCCCAGAAGTAAATATTTATCATCTTTATCACTTCTCTGTGTGAATGTGTGTGTGTCTTTAAACTAGTGTCTCAGAGTCACCTGTTTGAGGTATTTTCCCAGAATCCCACTCCGCAATACTACCTACATTTCTTTGGCCAGAATTTTAGTGTCAGGCCGCATTCAGCTGTAAGGAATGCAGAGAAATCCGTTTTAGCTGGGTGCATTGTTGTCCTGAATAAAACTGGGGTTTCTTGAAGAATAGGAACATTGATTCTGTATATGCAAATAGATATATTTATTCTGTATTTCAGGTATACTCTGTATAAGCAAGTAAACTAAATAACCCTTTAAGCAAAAACCCACAGGGGAATGGAGTGAATGTTCTTGCCACTGAAGGACACTGTTGATAGGTGAATCCTTAGTCAATGCATTAGCTTATTATTAGACACCATTCTTATTTTCTCTGTGTTTGGCATAATACTTGCAACAAAGATCTCTTTCCTAATTGGATAAGACCAAAATCAAATAAAATGTTTTCTGAAGTGTTTGCTGTATTTTTACAGTATAAGTATGGTCTTTTCCTTCTCTTATTGTCTTTATTATTAATTATTTTTATTTTTTCAAGTATCTTCTAAAATTAAGCGTTGTTCCTTGTGAAGCTTTCTTTTATGCCTTTAGCCTATCTGGTAATAGGAATGCTAAATGTTAGAGTGAGATTGGTTTGTATAATATGCATGTTAAATTCTCTAGGTTTTTTAACTTCTTAAAGCAATAAAATACAAAGTGATACATAATTATTTGTAAAGGCATTTAGAAAGGAATTTAAAATTATTTTGCATTTATAAGCTTCTAGATGTAGATTTCTATAGTACTATAATGTGGTGCAGAAACTATAGAGATTCTTCAGGATGACTGTTTGTCATCTGGCATCATTCCATCAATTATTCAGTTAAAAAGATATTCCAGTAATTTAAGAACTTGTGTCCATAATTCCATTCTTTTAGTGCAGAAATCCCTTAAGAATTTGAAATAGTAAAGTTATTCAGTTGATCAAGATTATTTTCATGAGAAGTCATTAATTTGTCCTCTGTAAAAAGGAATCAAAAGAATAAAGCTTAGAATTTATTTTGAAAGAGGAGTCATCCTAATTTCCAGCCTTGATGTAAGTGCTTTGAAACACTTCATTAAAAGTTGTATAATGCAAAGCTGATTATTAACCAAAATAGGTTTGTAGGTCTCTCCCAGTTTACAAACTTCAAGATCACTCTAACAAATATATTTTTCATTGAGAAACCTATTTTTATTATTCTATCATGTGAGTTTTTTTGAAATTTGATTGCCTGGAAATACAAGTGTAATCAGTGTTCAGGCAAAAAGTAACGAGGACCTTAAATACAAGAGTGGCTATAGGAATGAAAGGAAGGGAGAAAGATTAGACAGAAAGCTAGGGTTGAATGATGAGATTTGTCATTACTGAATGTGAGAGAGTTGAGGGCAAGAGAGACAAGAAAGGTCTTAATGGAAAGGAGAAATATGAGAAGGTTCAGAAGAGATCACTTCTGGACACGTCCATCTTGCAAAATGAGAAGACAGTGTATCAGATCATTGGCTTATGGGGGAGCATATTTAGATCCTCTGTAGACTTTTTTAATCTTCAGAGTATATACCTGTGGTCACTCCTGCTTCACCCAATATTATGACTTGGACTTTTGGGAGACATGTAAGAATCATGACAGAAGATAGAGGAGTCATTTTTCAAATTATGTGCCCACTATCCTTCCGAGTTATGAATTTCGAAGGGAGGGATGAGGCCCACTACTCATTCTGATAAACAACATTGAGAAACAAGTTTGAGACTCATTAATGCTAATAGAAAAACCAGTGATAAATTTGGAACAGGGATTGTGGTACAGCTGTAGTTTTGTAGTTAATTCCTATAGAAAAGAAGACCTGGGACCCTGGGACCCCTGGTGATGGGAGGGATCTGGGGAGTCATGGGACTGAGAGCTAGAAGAGAGAGCGCAGAGCAAAGTGGCCTGTGGGGAGTGTCAGTGATGTGGTGGGTCACAGAGCTACAGGGGAAGCTAGAATGAGGGGAATTAGAGGATCCTTGATAACACGCAAGAGAGCTGTTTAGTAGAGATGAGGGAACAGAAGCTATATTCTAAGGAACTAAATGAATGGAGAGGGTGAGTGCATGAAAACAGCAGGTGTGGACTGTTTCATGTAGTTTGGCAAAATATGAGAGTTCCAGACATCCTGGAATGTGAAGTCAAGGGGGCCTTAGATAGCATCACTACCAGCAAAGCTAGTGGAGGTGATGGAATTCCAGTTGAGCTATTTCAAATCCTGAAAGATGATGCTGTGAAGGTGCTGCACTCAATATGCCAGCAAATTTGGAAAACTCAGCAATGGCCACAGGACTGGAAAAGGTCAGTTTTCATTCCAATCCCAAATAAAGGCAATGCTAAAGAATGCTCAAACTACTGCACAATTGCACTCATGTCACACACTTGCAAAGTAATGCTCAAAATTCTCCAAGCCAGGTTGCAGCAATACGTGAACCATGAACTTCCAGATGTTCAAGCTGGTTTTAGAAAAAGCAGAGGAACCAGAGATCAAATTGCCAACATCTGTTGGATCATCGAAAAAGCAAGAGAGTTCCAGAAAAACATCAATTTCTGCTTTATTGACTATGCCAAAGCCTCTAACTGTGTGGATCACAATAAACTGTGGAAAATTCTGAAAGAGATGGGAATACCAGACCACCTGACCTGCCTCTTGAGAAATCTGTATGCAGGTCAGGAAGCAACAGTTAGAACTGGACATGGAACAATGGACTGGTCCCAAACAGGAAAAGGAGTACTTCAAGGCCCTGCTTATTTAACTTAGATTCAGAGTACATCATGAGAAACGCTGGGCTGGAGGAAGCACAAGCTGGAATCAAGATTGCCGAGAGAAATATCAATAACTTCAGATATGCAGATGACACCACCCTTATGGCAGAAAGTGAAGGAGAACTAAAAAGCCTCTTGATGAAAGTGAAGGAGGAGAGTGAGAAAGTTGGCTTAAAGCTCAGCATTCAGAAAACTATGGCATCTGGTCCCATCACTTCATGGGAAATAGATGGGGAAACAGTCTCAGACTTTATTTTTTGGGGCTCTAAAATCACTGCAGATGGTGATTGCAGCCATGAAAGTAAAAGACGCTTACTCCTTGGAAGGAAAGTTATGACCAAGCTAGACAGCATATTAAAAAGCAGAGACATTACTTTGCCAACAAAGGTCCGTCTAGTCAAGGCTATGGTTTTTCCAGTGGTCATGAATGGATGTGACAGTTGGACTGTGAAGAAGGCTGAGCGCTGAAGAATTGATGCTTTTGAACTGTGGTGTTGGAGAAGACTCTTGAGAGTCCCTTGGACTGTAAGGAGATCCAAGCAGTCCATCCTAATGGAGATCAGTCCTGGGTGTTCATTGGAAGGACTGATGTTGAAGCTGAAACTACAGTACTTTGGCCACCTTATGTGAAGATTGACTCATTGGAAAAGACCCTGATGCTGGGAGGGATTGGGGGCAGGAGGAGAAGGAGACGACAGAGGATGAGATGGCTGGATGGCATCACCGACTCGATGGACATGAATTTGGGTAGGCTCCAAGAGTTGGTGATGGACAGGGAGGCCTGGCGTGCTGCAATTCATGGGGTCGCAAAGAGTCCAGCACGACTGAGTGACTGAACTGAACTGAGAGTGAAAAGACTGGAAACTGGAAGCTGTAATGGGGATAAGAAAAAAAAAAAAATGAGTGTGTGTGTGTGTGTGTGTGTGTGTTTTCCCTTAGCATCTAAAAAACTAGAGCACTTTGTGAACTAAGGTGAAGGTGTCAAAATTCCTATCATGGCAAGGAAAGCCTTTATGACGTGTACCCTGTCCCATGTCTACTCCTCTGGCATCACCTTTTGAAGCACTCTCTGCTTCAATCAAACTGAACTCTTTGCTCCCCAGCGGAGTGAGGAGCCATTTCAACAAGTCTTGCTCTCACTAGTGCTCAGGATTCCTCACATCCATCTTTCTAGTTATCCCATAACCTGTTACTCAAAGCAATATTGGCATCACTTGGGAGCTTGTTAGAACTGTAGGATTTGGGGCCCTCTCCAGACCTACTGAAGTGGAATCTGCATTTTAACAAAATCTCCAGGCGATTCATATGATGCTCTAAAATTTAAGAACTATCCAACAAGACTGTTTGCCCTTGAGAGCAGCCACGGTGTATGGTTTTTCTTTTCTCTCCAATGCCTTACAAGTAGTCTCCGTTACATACTTGGCCAACAAGTGATGCTTTCATGTATTCAACATATTTCCCAGTACTCAGTGGATGTCCAGTACTGTTCTAGATGGGGGAAATATCAGTGGACTAGGTAGATAAGATTCCTGCCCTTATGAGACTTACATTCTGTGGAAATGTAAACTGAGAATCTCCTATATTGACATGAAGAAAATAGAACAGAGCAGTGGGATATACACTAAGAGGCTGTTAAGGGGAGCTCTATTTAAAATATATTGGTTTTAGGCCATGTCAGTTGAATTGAAACATGAATAATAAGGAAAGCTATGAAGGAAGACAAGATGTCGTAAGTGATGAGGTCCCAGAGGTAAGCAAGGGCTAAATTATATTGGACAGTGAGTATCAGTGCCATTAGACCCACTGCTCCTTACTTTAACAATATGTTTTAACACTTCCCTTATTATCTGAAATGAAAATAGGAAATCATATAACCTATATTCAATACTCTTAACTAAAATGTAAAAAAAAGAAATAAAAGGAATATTATATAATAGATAAATATGGTATATAATAGATGTCTCAATATGATAACATTTACTTACCACAACATGCAAAGATGTAACAAAGTCAACTGCAACTTAATATGTAAAATTATTTTAAATGTGACAAGTAAATGCAGGCCAGTAGAGGTTTATTGCATTTGGTGCCTCAACCCATGTCCTTAGTGGCTAACTCTGGCTAAAGTTGTAAGCAAAATACAGAATGGTCTTCAATTTTCACAAAGGCTGCATTCAAGAATTCATCTTAGAGTAAAAATGTGCCAAAAGTAGTTTGTATTTACATATAAAATGGAGGAGGTTCTAGGCTCAACTAGTTATAAACAGATTTTATTTTTGTTTACATGAACATCTGGTAGAATGGTTGATCTCACAGGATATAGGTATAGGAGAATGCACCATGGTGTGGGACTTTCCCATATACCACAGGACATTTAGGACCCTTAGGCCCCTACCCCCTAAGTCTCAGTCATAGCCCTCCAATAATTGTGACAGCTAAAAAAAATGCCTCTCACAATTTCCCTTGGGGAGTTAGTCCTGCCTGTACTGAAGGCCATTGACTGTGTCAGAGACTGTTGTGAGAAATTTGAGTTTTATTCTCATTACATTCATAACCATTGGAGGGCTTTTTATGGCTGGGAAAAGGAGGAGGCACAATCTCTGGCTTCTGCCTGTGGGCAAACTGCAGGAGGTACTACAGTCTAGGAAGTATAACTGCTGAAACAAGGTTGTAGAGGTGATAGGAGGCGGTCAAAGATGCAGGTAGTAGAATCACTCTTGAAAACAATAGGAAAATTTTTTAATAGATTGCATGATGATGTAAATGCGTTTTAAGATGAAAATGGGAGTTTCTAGCTCACTTTGGATGGTCTCAATCTTCTCAGTAAAACAAAGAATATAGTTATCTGCTGACTAAGCCTGAAGTAGGATAGGGGACTGAGGGTGAGATTGGGAATCCCAACTAGGAAGAGTACACGAGGGAGTGGGGCTTCCCTGTTGACTCAGTGATAAAGAATCTGCCTGCCAATGCAAGAGACATGGCATCGATTCCTGGGTTGGGAAGATACCCTGGAGAAGGAAATGGCAACCCACTCCAGTATTCTTGCCTGGGAAATTTCATGGACAGAGGTGCCTGGTAGGCTGTAGCCCATGGAGTTGCAAAAAGTTGGACACAACTTAGTGACTACAACAACAACATATCAGGGAATACCCAGGAAAAGAAGAAAGGATTTGAGAACAAC
This sequence comes from Ovis canadensis, assembly GCF_042477335.2. Taxonomy (NCBI): domain Eukaryota; kingdom Metazoa; phylum Chordata; class Mammalia; order Artiodactyla; family Bovidae; genus Ovis; species Ovis canadensis. The sequence continues at coordinate 57,353,773 of NC_091251.1, read as the reverse complement.
AGCAAAGACCCTTAGCAAGAGTATGAATTTATAGCAGTCAGCTTTGTTATATGAATTCCTGCAGCCTTTCTTGGTAGATATGGGATACTTAGGTTTATTCAGGATTGATGGATTGGTATAGTATAAGTTCAGAACAGTGGAACTGAAAAATGTGGTCTCACTAAAGACCACAACCAAAATGGTTCAAACGACTGATGATATAGTTCAGCCCAGAAGAGAAAATCAGAGGAAACCACTAGAAACTAAAAGACCTGGGAAAATTGAGAAGACTCAATGAGCATGGATGAAGGTTCCATTGAGGACAGAGAGCAGGTTCATTTGGAGAGCTAGAAGGATTGGAAGTCATAGTCATAGGAAGAAATTTCTGAGCTTGAGACCCTAGTGATAAAACATAAAAAAATGATGGTAAGATTCAGGTCTAACTGTGCTTATGAATAGCCAAGGATAGATGAAGATGAGAGTCATTACAGATGAGACTGTCAGCAAACTGAAAACCCATTTTATTATGAATCTTGAAAGGCAGGAGCCTCAAAAGTTATGTCCTTTATTTATTTATTTTGTGATTTCATTTTATGTACCTAATGTTTATGGTACCGTTTCCTCATATTAGAATGGAAACCTCATCAGGTTAGTCTCTTTTTTTTCTTAACACTTTATCCCAGCATCCAAACAGTGCCTGGCACATAGTACGTGATCCATCAATAACCAATCCATCAATAACCTAATTACAAATTAGGACGGAAGCAGAGAGGCAACAGATTGCCTAGATTTTAATCCAATTCTGCCACTTATAAACTATGTGACTTTGGACAAGTTATGTATATTCTTTGTGCCTTAGGAATTTTAATAGTACCTATCTCCTAACATTGTTACAGGAATAAGTTCGTATGTATATAGTTCTTAGAACAATACCTGGAACATAGTAAGAAGTTTATACATGTTTATTAATCAAATAAAATAAACATAGCTATTAAGGGTGAGAGTTGGGATTCAGGCTGAGATTTGCTAACTCCTGCTGCTTCCACTACACCCAAGTACCCCATCCCATCATTATACATAGTATTTCTATGTTATTTTTAACCAGGAGATGTAGTCTTCTTATAAATATTAACCTTATTCCTGAACATCCCAATGGTATGTTTTTAGTTATAAAATTTACATGTAGCACATGGTTCACTGAACCCAGGAACTGAAAATATCTACCAAACATTAGGTGTTTCTGCATATGCACAGGGCAAATATATATCATGTGTACTAATCAGTACATCTTTTAACAGTATTAAAAATTTCATACACTCATCATGGGCAAGCCTTGCAATAGAAAAAACAATCTGCTTTCTATACTTTACTCAGTAACTTGTGTTTCATTTTATTTGAATCATACTGAAAACTAGTGGTTACTTTCTGAGAAAATATATTCACTACAATGAAATACAATCCGTCTCATGTATGCATTTTTCTATTTATCTTCATGTATGAAGTCAATACTAGACTATCACACTTTTAATGACTATTCTTATTTCATTTTAGATTTTATGTTTACAATAAAAAGAAACGCCTTGTCAACACACCTTATGTGGATAACTCCTATAAATGGGCTGGTGGTGGATTTCTGTCTACAGTGGGTGATCTTCTGAAATTTGGGAATGCGATGCTGTATGGTTACCAAGTCGGGCTGTTTAAGAACTCAAATGAAAATCTTTTACCTGGATATCTTAAACCGGAAACAATGCTTATGATTTGGACACCAGTCCCTAACACAGAGATGTCTTGGGATAAAGAGGGTAAATATGCAATGGCATGGGGAGTGGTGGAAAAGAAGCAAACATATGGTTCTTGCAGGAAGCAGCGGCATTATGCCTCACACACTGGAGGCGCAGTGGGTGCCAGTAGTGTCCTGCTGGTCCTTCCTGAAGAACTGGATGCAGAAGCTCTAAATAACAAGGTCCCCCCAAGAGGAATAGTTGTTTCTATCATTTGTAATATGCAGTCTGTTGGCCTCAACAGCACTGCTTTAAAGATTGCTCTGGAATTTGATAAAGACAGATCAGACGTACCTTAACATCACAGGTGCAAAACAAGCTGTTACGGTTTTGTTTTTGTTTGTTGGTTTTTGTTTTGTTTTGAAACATTGAAGTCCCAAAATACATGCAATTTTAAAGAATAAATTTGTAATAGAGTATAATTGAATGCAGAGAATTATGTACCTCTAATTGCTTACTTTTGTAATTGTCTTTTATTGGAGGATGAGTTCTTTATACTCAGGGAAGTAACTATATTTTTACTTTTTGAAAAAAGTGTTAACTCTTGAAATAAAATATTCTGATAAAAATGTACTTTCTGAATGTGTAATACAGAAGAAATTTCATAAACAGCAGACTCAAAATATTGTTCTTTTAATATGACAGCAGATGGTACTTCCCTTGTGGTCCAGTGGCTAAGATTCCATGCTCCCAGTGCAGGAGATCCAGGTTCAATCCCTGGTCAGGGAAATAGATCCCACATGCTGCAACTAAAGATCCTGCATGCCACAACCAAGACCTGCCACAACCAAATAAATATACATGTTTTAAAAAGAAAAAAATGACAGCAGAAACAAGATTGTGAGAAATGGTATATTAGTTCTCTATTGCAGCTTAAAAGAACACACATTTATTATCCCATGGTTTCTGAAGCTCAAGAATTCAGGAGTAGCTTGACTGGATGGATCTGGCACCAGAGTCTCTAATGAGGGTGCAGACAATATGTTGTAGTTATCTAAAGGCTTTTCTGGTCCCAGAGGAAATGTTTCCCAAATGCTCATTCACTCACAGTTTAAGATTTGTGAACTAAAGATGTTATTTGCTCCCCAGCCAGACACAGGTTGGTAGCTGCTTGATTAGTGTTCAGGGCCTAAGAATAGTTCTTGGCTCTTGGCTGTGTTCTCTAAACTCTTGGCTCTGCCCTCTGAATTACTTTTTTCATGAAAGGCAACATGTGTTTGCATCCAAGTGGCTTTCTCAGCCTGCTTTCATTTTTGGCCACACCAAGTCACATGTGGAATCTTAGCTCCTGACCAGGGATCCAACCCATGCCCCCCTGCAGAGGAAGCAGAGATTCTTAACTACTGGACCACCAGGGAAGTCCTACAACCTGCTTTCCTACTTGTACAAGTTTGAGGGTCCAAAGGCCTCTTTTATATTCTCCTTTCCATCTAACTTAACAGTTTTCCTCCCTTACAAATCTCACTGGGATTCATGCTAATAAACATATGCCAAATCTCTTCAAACTAGACCCCTCTCTAACTTGGGATTCTGCTAAGACAATTGGAGGAAACACTGTTAAGCTTCTATTAAGACTTAGTGTTAAAATAGCTCTCAAGATACCATCTTGCTTCTTTCCACAGTCATAAAGGATTTTATATATCATACCCTCAATTTCATCTTTAGACTGTTTTTTGTTTTGTTTTCTGGAAGTCCCCTAAATTTTATCTTTGCCTTGAAGCTATTTCTTAATTTTAGCATCTTTTGTCATTTGGAGAGTCTGGGAAATTTCTAAACCATCAGTTATTGATGCATTTTTTTGTTTAGTAGCCTTTCCTTTAGCTTGTCTCTCTCCAGCTTTGTAGTATGAGCAACAAGAAGAAGCCAAGAGTCAGTACTGGGTCTGGAAATCTCAGCTAGATTACTTAGTTCATTAGGCACATTTTCTACTTTCTGTGGTCTTGCAGGCAATAATGTTGCTAAACTTCCTGCTACTTCACAACAGTAATCCTCTTTCTTCCAATTTCCAGTAACATTTTCTTACTCTCCTTTAAGTCCACACCTGCAGCCTCCTCAGAGGCCATCATACTTCTAAACAGTTTCTTCAAGGCTCCTCAGGCATTCACTGACACTCTTTTCAAAATCCTTCCAACTTCTATTCACTGTTCTAAATTTACTCCCCCATTTTGGGTTTTTGTTATAGCTGCACTCTGCTTCCAGGTATCAAAATCTACAGTGTAAAAAAATATGTATTTCAGATATAATTCACAATTCATATACCTTAAAAGTCAACCTTTAAAGTGTACAATTTAGTGTTTTTAGTATACTCACAAGATTGTGTGCCCATTCAATTCCAGAATGTCTTCACCCAAAAAAGGAATCTTAAACCCATTAACATTTGCTGTGCATTCCTCTCTACTCCCAGGCCCTGACAACCACCGATCCAGTCTCTGTCTCTTTGGATTTACCTATTATGGGTATTTCGTATAAGTGGAATTATAATATGTGGTCTTCTGCGTCTGGCTTCTTTAATTGTAATGTGCATTAATTATCTATTGCTGCATAACAAACTACTATATCTCAAAAATTCTCTGTTTTGTAAGTTTGGGAGCATTTTAGCTGAGCAGTTCTAGCTCAGGGTCTCTCCTGTGGCTTCAGACAAGATGTCAGCAGGACTTTCAGTCACCTGAAGGCTAGAGTGAGGCTAGAGGATCTAATTCCAAGATAGTTCAGCCATGTGGCTATCAGCAAGAAGCTTCTGTCACTTGCTAGCTTTTGGGAAGAGGTCTCAGTGGCTCACTACGTGGACTTCTCCATAGGTCTGCTTGACTGTCCTATGGCTTCCCTCAGATTGGGTGATTGAAGAGAGAAGGTAAAAGCCACAGTGTCTTCTATAATCTAGCCTTGAAGGCCATACAGTAACAGTACTACCTATGCCAATTTCTCCTGATCACACAGACCAACCCTGATTCAGTGTGGGAGAGAGCTACACAAAGGCTGAATAAATATAGAAGGTGAGGCTCATTGGTAGCCATCTTGGGAGACTGGCTGCATGGATGGCTTATTATAGTGTTGACATACAGGGAAATTTTGTTGTAACAGGCATAGATGATCAGTATTGGAGACTACACTGAATTTGGGGAAATTCGAAAAGCAATGGAAGTTTTTTTATTGTCAAATAAAAGAGGCCTGTTCTATAGTTCTGAACTCTCAGCCGTTTCTTCACTCTACTTTGATCCATAGAGGTAAGTAGATGGATATTTCTGAGGTCAAAATACAGACAGCAACTCCCTACAACAGATCCATTTCATCTCCTTATTTCTTTCTGGCTTCTGACTTCTAGGTCTTCTATTCATATTTGTCAAATTTTTCAACCCATACTTCTTTGATAAATAGAAAATGCCTTCCTTTAATGTTATTCTTTAAATTTTAAACATTAATTATTGTGACAAAAGGGAAATCAAATTAACAGCAATTTAAAAAAATATTTCTGATAAAAATATCATGTTTTGGGACTTCCTTGGTAGTCCAGTAGTTAAGAATCCACTTTTCAATGCAGGGGGTGTGGCTTCAATCCCTTGTCTGGGAACTAAGATCACATATGCTGCACACTACAGACAAAAATTTTTTTTAATAATCATGTTTTCAGATTGATCATGTGATACCAATGTGAGCTTTGAACCTTAACACAGACCACAGAGCGAAATGCTTGGACCTGCCAAGGAGGTGACATTTACACAGGGAGAGGAGGAAAGCACATTGTCTGAGTGTTGGGGAGAAGTGCGATGTGACTGACTGTCCAAGGGAGCACAGCCACAAAGTGTGAAGATATCTGTGAAGTTGGTTAATGTGTACTGTGAACAGGGTACTTGGCTTTAGACTAGTTTTTCACTTTTTAGGATTCTTGTTAAGCTATGAGAAAGAGCTGGGGATTTTCTCAAAGTGAATCAATGTACAAACGTCAGGGGTTCACTGACCCCACATTAAGAATTCCTATTGACCATAATAACTTATTTTCTTACCTAATGCTCTGATAAATGCTAGAGAGAAATGTTAGAAATGCTTTGATAAATTTCCGCATCTCCCAAAGTGGTAATTGTGGTGTGGCTGATCCTTTCGGGAAAAGAACTCAGGAGAATTTGACACAAGTTGCTTGCATTTTTTTTTTTTTCCTGAAATTTACAACTTGTCAAGGTGGTTATTGGCTACAAACAATTTGCTTTACCTTCCTGTGGTAGAATAAAAAATTTCAAAATTCTGCTCCAGATTTGATAGTTGAGGTCCTGGAAATATGTCTTTGTAGTTTTTATAGAAAAAATGTAAATCTTCATTTAGATGGGTTAGAGTTTATTATTGTATTTTATTAAGAAAGAAGTTACTTTTATAGAATAATAACCTCTCCTTGTAACCTTTAGGATTTTACAGATACGTTTTCACAACTATAGGCATAAAGAATTATATTGTTATTTGCTATTGATTCAGGTTCAAATAGTCTTGAGTTCTATCCTTCAGTTCAGTTCAGTTGCTCAGTCGTGTCCGACTCTTTGCAACCCCATGAATCGCTACTTGATATTTTGTTTTGCTTTGGCTGTGCCATGAGACTTTTGGATCTCAGTTCCCCAACCAGGGATTGAACCTGGGCCCTTGGCAGTGAGAGCACAGAGTCCTAACCACTGGACCACCAGGGAGTTCCCCTGATCTTTTATTTTTCTGGGGAAAGAAAATACTAGAAAGCATAAAAGTTTCACATTGCAAATACCCATGTAATCCCAATAACCAGAATTTAAAATGCTATCATTTAGTCAACTTTTCTTCATTTAAAAATAATAATGAGTAGAACTTAATAGATAAAACTGAAGACCCCTAGAACCATCACCCAAAGCCCCACTACTTTTGCCCTGCAGGGACCTGCTGTCAGTTGATATATATTCATCCACTCCCTTGTTTAATACTTTCACAGCCAAGTATATACATATATACTATGTGTATACTATGTATCAGTTCAGTTCAGTTCCCAGCACTCAGGGCCTCCCTATCCATCACCAACTCTCGGAATTCACTCAAACTTACATCCATCAAGTTGGTGATGCCATCCAGCCATCTCATCCTCTGTTGTCCCCTTCTCCTCCTGCCCCCAATCCCTCCCAGCATCAGTCTTTTCCAGTGAGGCAACTCTTCGCATGAGGTGGCCAAAGTACTGGAGTTTCAGCTTTAGCATCATTCCTTCCAAAGAAATCCCAGGGCTAATCTTCAGAATGGACTGGTTGGCTCTCCTTGCAGTCCAAGGGACTCTCAAGAGTCTTCTCCAACACTACAGTTCAAAAGCATCAATTCTTTGGCACTCAGCCTTCTTCACAGTACAACTCTCACATCCATACATGACCACAGGAAAAACCATGGCCTTGACTAGACAGACCTTAGTCGGCAAAGTGATGTCTCTGCTTTTGAATATGCTATCTAGGTTGGTCATAACTTTCCTTCCAAGGAGTAAGAGTCTTTTAATTTCACGGCTGCAGTCACCATCTGCAGTGATTTTTAAGCCCCCCAAAATAAAGTCTGACACTGTTTCCCCATCTATTTCCCATGAAGTGATGGGACCAGATGCCATGATCTTAGTTTTCTGAATGTTGAGCTTTAAGCCAACTTTTTCACTCTCCACTTTCATTTTCATCAAGAGGCTTTTTAGTTCCTCTTCACTTTCTGCCATAAAGGTGGTGTCATCTGCATATCTGAGGTTATTGATATTTCTCCCGGCAATCTTGATTCCAGCTTGTGTTTCTTCCAGTCCCTCGTTTCTCATGATGTACTCTGCATATAAGTTAAATAAGCAGGGTGACAGTATACAGCCTTGACGTACTCCTTTTCCTATTTGAAACCAGTCTGTTGTTCCACGTCCAGTTCGAATTGTTGCTTTCTGACCTGCATACAGATTTCTCAAGAGGCAGGTCAGGTGGTCTGGTATTCCCATCTCTTTCAGAATTTTCCACAGTTTGTTGTGATCCACACAGTCAAAGGCTTTGGCATAGTCAATAAGGCAGAAATAGATGTTTTTCTGGAACTCTCTTGCTTTTTCCATGATCCAGCATGTGTATACTATTGTGCTATTTGTATAAATGTAACTAAAACATTTTCTACATTCCCTTTTTAAATTTAACATTTTTTGTGATCTGCTCCAATTGATAAATATAAATCCAGTTTAACTGCTATAAAGTATGATATTGTATGACTATATCACATTATATGGGCTTCCCTGGTGGCTCAGCAGTAAAGAATCTGCCTGCCAATGCAGGAGATGTAAGAGACACAGGTTTAATCCATGGTTCAGGAATATCCCTTGGAGAAAGAAATGGCAACCCACTCTAGTATTCTTGCTTGGGAAATCCCATGGACAGAGGAGCCTGGTGGGCTATAATCCATTAGGGTCGCAGAGTTGGACACAACTTAGTGACTAAGTAACAACAACAACATAATCACATTATACTTTCCATTTTTTAACAGATTTTTTTCTTTTACTATTATATACAGAGCTGTAAGGAACATCCCTTTCTTCGAGTTGAACCATATGAAATTGTTATTTTTCCAGATCAGAAGATGCTTGAATGTAGACAATTTAATGTAGCTGAACCTAATTCTGTTGTATGTATGCCAACACTGACTTTATTTTTTGACTGAGCAATGGATAGGAAATGATACCTGATTATTTTTACTTGCATTTACCTACTGTTAGTGAAGTTAAACCTATTTTCACGCATTCATTGGCCACCTGGATTTCCTCTAAATTTCCTACCTATGTTTGTGCCCATCCAGAATAGGGGAAATGAATAAAGCATTTCTTTAAAAATTGATTGTGGACATGTTCATGGAGTTGGAGAATGAATAGGCTTGATAAGTACTGGAGTTCTCCCAAAATGTAGTAAAATTTTTAATAGCCACAAATTCCTCCCATTCCATTTTGCATGCTCCTTTGCAATGTGATTTTGCCTCTCTTCTCAGCCAAAGGTGGTGTCTGTTTCTCCACTTCCTTGAACCTGGGCTGGCCTTGTGACTCGCTTTGACCTGTGGAATATTGCATAAGTTCCAGAGCTTAGGCTTCAAGAGGTCTTCAAACCTTCCATCTTTACCCTCTGAGAACTCTGCCTCCAAGACTGCCATGTAAGAAAACCAGACTAGCTTACCACATACCTCAGCTGACAGCCAGCACCAGACATGTGACTGAAGTCGTCTTGGACCTTCCAGTCCAGTTGAGCCTCCAGATGAAGGCAGCCACATGATGAGCCAAGGTAAGATCAACCCACAGAATCATGAAAAAGAATGTCGTCATTATTTTAAGCCACTAAATTTTGGGGTGGCTTGGTTTGCAGCAGTAGTTAACACAGCTATGCTCAAGTGTGGTAATGAGGTGGGTAAATAATTTGAAAGAAAAAATAGAACTTGAACGTTCTTGATTTTGAATAGACAGGATCCTTTTTTCTTTAAAAGAATACTATTAGCAGAGTGCTCATCATGTGTCAGGCATTGTGCTAAGAACTTTATATATGTTAACTCATTTTATCTTCAAACAACCCCATTAAGTAGAAAGTATTATAGATATTTTGCCCAAAGTCACATAACAATTAACCATTAGAACTCATATCAAATCCAGGCTTGTCTGACTCAAAAGGCTGTTCTAAAATTATCTTGTCTTCCCGTTAAAAAAAAACTCTAAAATTTACAGGCCCAATAAAAGGACATTCGGTAGCATGCAACTTTATAGGTGAAATATTTAGTTTTAAAAAATTGTCATATAAATTGAATAAAAATATATTGGGATTTTAAATAGTAAATCTGGCTTCAAATAAAGAACATACACAACTTATTATTATGCAAATTAAAGACAAAAATGGCACAGTAGAGTCATACTTTTAAACACCACCTCTATATAAAATGTGAAATGAGAAAATGAAAAAGATACTCATGGACTTAAGAATACAACAACAGAACAGTGAGCAGGGCTGAAACTGGTGTCTCCTGAGCTCTGGGTGCAGATGGCAGTGGCAGCTCCAATATGTTCCTGTAGAATAATCAAAACTAACCTGCTTCCCTAAGAGAAATTCAAATTGAGAATTTTTCCTATGTTGTTCTCTTATCAAGAGAGAGACTCTTAAGAGTCTTAACCACTGGGGCACAGGGGAATTCCTAGTCTTCAAGCCATTTTGAGTTTATTTTTGTGTGTTCCAGCTTCATTGATTCACACACAGTTGTCCAGCTTTCACACCACCACTTGCTGAAGAGACTGTCATTTCTCCATTATATATTTTTGCCTCTTTTATCAAAGATTAATTGGCCATTGGTGTGGGTTTATTTCTGAGTGCCTTATTCTGTTTCATCGATCTATGTCTGTTTTTGTCCCAATACCATGCTGCTTTGATTATTGTAGTTTTGTAGTATTATCTAAAGGATGGGAGCAGTATACCTTCAACTTTGTTCTTTTTCCTCAGGGATTGCTTTGGCAATTCTCTGTCTTTTATGGTTCCATATAAATTTTAGGATTATTTTTTCCAATTCTGTGGAAAATGTCATCAGTTATTTTATAGGGCTTGCATTAAATCTGTAGATTGCTTTGGGTAGTATAGCCATTTTAACAATATTAGTTCTTCCAATTCAAAAGTAGGGGGTTTCTTTCCATTTCTTTAAATCATTTTCAGTTTTCTTTATCAATTTGTTATATAGCTCTCAGCATATAAGTCTTTCACCTGCTTGGTCACGATTATTCCTACATTTTTAAAAGTGATTTTCTTAAACTTTCCCTAATATTTCACTGTTCATGTAAAGAAATGCAATAGATTTCTGTATATTAATCTTGTATCTTGGTATACCTTGATGGCCTCATTTATCAGTTCTAATGGTTTCTGTGTGGCGTCTCTAGGGTTTTCTATATATAGCATTATGTCATCTGCATATTTTATCTCTTCCAACTTGATACATTTTATTTTTTTGTCTGATTGCTATGGTTGGGACTTCCAATATTATGTTGAATAGAAGTGGTAAGAGTGGGCGTCCTTATCTTATTCCAGACTTTAGTGGGAGGACTTTCAGCATTTCACCATTGAGTATTATGTTGGCTGTGGGTTCATCATAAATAGCTTTTATTATGTTGAGATATGTTCCCTCTATACCCACTTTAGTAAGTTTTTAATCATAAGTAGATTTTGAATCTTATCAGATGCTTTTTCTGCATCTATTGAGATGATGTAGTTTTTGTCTTTTCTTTTGTTGATGTGGTTTATCACATTGGTTGTGTATGTTGAACCATCTCTGTGACCCTAGGATGAATCCAACTTGATCATGGTACATGATCTTTCTTATGTGTTGTTGGATTCGATTTACTAATATTTTGTTGAGAATTTTTGCATCTACATTAATCAACAGTATTGACCTATGATCTTTTTTCGTACTGTCTTTGTTCTGATTTTGGTATCAGCGCAGTAGTGGCTTCACAGAATGATTTTAGGAATGTTCCCTCCTCTTAAATCCTTTGGAAGAGTTTGAGAAGGATTGGTTTAAGTTCTTTTCATGTTTGGTAGAATTCCTCAGTGAAGCCATCTGGTCCTGGACTGTTTTTTTGCAGGGAATTTTTATTATTATTACTATAGACAGAATCTCAATTTTCAAATCTGGATAGAATTTTTCAACTTTGTATTCTATGACAGGTAGAATAATGGCCCCTAAAATGTCCACATCCTTATCTCCAGAATATGTGAATGTTACCTTACATAGCAAAAGAAATTTTGCAGGTGTAATTAAATCAAGGATCCTGAAATAGGTAGATTATCCTGGATTATCCAGGTGAATGCAGTGTAATCACAAAGGTCTTTATAAGAGGAAGGTGGGAGGTTAGAGTCAGAGATGTGATGACAGAAGTAAAGGATGGAGTAATCTGGGGCCGGTAACCAACAAATACAGGTAGCCTCTAGAAACTGGAAAAGACCAGGAAACAGATCCTCCCTCTAAAGCCTCCAGAAGAAACATACACCTTGATCTTAGGTTCAAGAGATCCATTTTGGACTTCTGATCCAAAACTGTAAGATAATAAATTCATGTGTTTGTTTTTTTTTAAGCCACCAAGTTTGTTGTAGTTTGTTACAGCATCAGTAGGAAACTATATTCCTACTATTTTTAACCAAAGTTCTAATATGAAAAATTTGTTATTGTTGTTTTAAAAAAAAGAGAGAGAGAATGAACCCTAGGAAGATAGTATCTTATTCTGGCTTCTTTCCACTTCTAAACTCATCAGTAATCTAGATATACAAATTAGAGTGTGTTAGTCACTCAAGTTGTGTCTGACTTTTTGCAACCCATAGACTGTAGCCTTCCAGGCTCCTTTGTCCATGGAATTCTCCAAGCAAGAATACTGGAGTGGGTTGCCATTCCCTTCTCCAGGGAATCTTCTCAACCCAGAGACTGAACCCAGGTCTCCTGCATTGCAAATATATTCTCTACCATCTCTGAGCTACCAGGGAAGCCCACAAATTAGAGTAGCAATGATAAATAACCTTACAATCACCAAAGTGGCAAAAAAAAAAAAAGAGGGTTCCATTTATTTATGGAAGATGGGGAAGGGGGAAAATACTCTCATATATTGCTGATAAAAAGCAGTCTGACATCACTTGATTAAAAATATATTTATCTTTCTAACCAGCAGTCTTACTCCTATAAATCTAACCCACAGAAATAAGTGCTATTATTAAGGAATACTTAAATATATTTATGGCATTGATTATAGTGGGAAAAAACTAGAAACAAATTGCCCACCAATAGGATAATACTGAATAAATTATGGTACTTCCACACCATGGACTGTTGTGCAGTCATTAAAAAGAATTAGAGAATGAAGTTGGATCCCTGCTTCCCTTTCCCATATGCAGAATTCATTCAAAGCAGATCAAACCTAAATGTAAGAATGAAGACTATAAATCTCTTAAAAGAAAACAGGCATGAATCTCTGTGACCTAGGAATAGGGAATAATTCCTTAGATATGGCACCAAAAGCACAAGAAACAAACAAAAATTAGATTAATTAGACTTCATATAAATTAAAAATGTTTGTGTTTCTAAGGACAAAAGATGAAGAGACAAGCTACAGAATGGGAGAAAATATTTGCAAACCATATATATAAGGGATTTGTATCTAAAATATGTAAGAACTCTTACAACTCAAAAATAAAAAGGCAACCCAGTTAACAATGGATGAAGGATCTGAATAGACATTTCTCCAAAGATATACAAATAGCCAATAAGGACATTTAAATATAGTCAACATCATTAGTCATCAAGGAAAGTGAAGTCGCTCAGTCGTGTCCGACTCTTTGCGACCCGTGGATTGTAGCCCACCAAGCTCCTCCGTCCATGGGATTCTCCAGGCAAGAATACTGGAGTGGGTTGCTATTTCCTTCTCCAGATCTTCCCAACCCAGGGATCGAACCCAGGTCTCCCACATTGCAGGCAGACGCTTTAACCTCTGCACCACGAGGGAAGCTTCTAGTCATCAAGGAAATGCACATTAAAATCCTAATGAGGTAACTCTTCACAAACACTGAGATGGCTATAATTAAAAAACAAACAAAAACAGACAAGGATGTAGAGAAATTGGAACCTTTGTGCTTTGTTGCTAGTAGGAATAAAAGGGTGCAGGCACTTTGGAAAACAGGCAATTCCTCAAAAAGCTAAACAATTACCATCCGATTTAGCAATTCTACTTCTAGGTATATATATCTGAGAGAATTTAAAATATGTCTACACAAAAACTTGTATACATAAATTCATAGCAGCATTATTCATAGCCAAAAAGTGAATAAAACATAAATGTCCATTGACTGATTAATGGGTAAACATGTATATTCTTACAACATAATATTATTCAGTCAAAAAGGGAATGAAGTACTGATACATGGATGAATGGCCATGATATATATTTATGTTAATGAAAGCCTGACACAAAAGGCCATGTATTCTATAATTCCATTTATATAAAATGTCCAGACAGCAAATCCAAGGAGATAGAAAATATATTAGTGGTTGCCAGGTTCTGGGAGGAGGAAGCAATGAGGAGTGAATGCTAATGAGTATGGAGTTTCTTTTTCTCATAATGAAAACTGCCTGAAATTATTAGATATTAGCAGTGGTTGAACAACATTGTGAATAAAAACCACTGAAATTTATATTGTAAAGTGTTGAGTTTTACAGTATACATTATATCTGAAACAAAACAAAAATTAAACTTTATCAGATGACTTACAGAGGCAACCAGATAAGAAACCATTTATCTGATCAGATCAGAAGCCAAGAATTTAATTTTTAGTTATTTTTACGTATTTTAGGTTTTTTTTCTAATTTATGGGATAGGTTAACCTCTCCTTACATTAAAAAACAAAGACGATGGTTAAGACTCTGCACTTCCATTGCAGGTGGCATGGCATTCCATCCCTGGTCAGGGAAACCAAGGTTCCACATGCCCTGTGGCAAGGCCAAAAAAAAATGAGGACAGTATAAACGATAGTATTGAAGAAAAACAGTAAATAATGTTTGGAAAACGTATTATTTAAGTTTGGAAAAGTCTAAATGTTCTCCTCTGAGCATTTTTCAAATCAAGTAATACTGTTTAATAATGAAATAAAACTTAATATACCATTCAGTTCCCAGTGCCAAATATCTCTTTAAATTAACTCTTAGATAGGTTCTTTAAAGTACCATACTTTCTTTTGATGCTATTTCCAAGAAAATTTGCAAGAATTTGCTTTTTGGAGAAGGTAATGGCACCCCACTCCAGTACTCTTGCCTGGAAAATCCCATGGACGGAGGAGCCTGGTGGGCTGCAGTCCATGGGGTCGCTAAGAGTTGGACACGACTGAGCAACTTCATTTTCACTTTTCACTTTCATGCATTGGAGAAGGAAATGGCAACCCACTCCAGTGTTCTTGCCTGGAGAATCCCAGGGACGGGGGAGCCTGGTAGGCTGCCGTCTATGGGGTCGCACAGAGTTGGATACAACTGAAGTGACTTAGCAGCAGCAGCTCCCTGTTTATCACAGGTTTTGCCAAAATTCCTAAACTGTGCAAGCTGAGGTGCCTTGGAGCAAACATTGACACCTGCCCTCTTTTGGAGACCACACAAACGTCGAGTTCCCGGTAATTATGATACATTTAGATAGCACATTTCCTTTGGTGATACATCTTTGTGAAGCTGGGTTTTGGGTCATTGCTGTAATAAAAATCTAATACTATGCAAAAATCAATGTGGAAAAAATGAAGATGGCAGTGTCCAATGTGATCCAAATTTTGAAAAATATTCAATACCCAGAAGGCACACTCATTTTATTAGCAGGTCATTTAAGAACGAAGCAAAAATTATCACTTTGGTTCTAATTTACATGTAGTTTTTTTACTTTAGTACAAACTGCTATAATCTAACTACTTAATAAATTTAACCATTAGCTATTTCTTTTGGCCAGGGGACTCCATGAAAAAAATTACTGCAACTAAAGAGGCTATATACCAAGAAAGTTTGGGAAGCCCTGAGTTATCTGCTTCTCATACAATACACCCCAAACTTTCCACAGTTCTTCAGTTCTCACGCAACATTCCTCTGATATAACAATCAGTATTGTTAATGGATCAGTCTCTCGGATTAGGGGTGTATGTATAGGAACACCTCGTGGTAGAAAGTACCTGGCTTAAAGATAAAAGGTAAACAGAAGCAGTTATCTTCCCAGTCTAACGGGCAGTCATATAAGGGCTAGAAAGGGAGAGATATACTCTACTTCCTAAGTCCCAAGGGTCACTTTATAAACCATAAAAATGACAATGAAACTACAGAGCCACTTAACATATTTTGCAGTCACCAGTGCTCACCTGTCTGGACCAGAGAACGTAGTACCATCTACTGCCCCCTGCCAGGACATCCTGGAAAAATCACAATACTCTTGATTCCTCCTCTCAAATTTTCTACCCCTGAAGAGCTTTCTATTAAGTAACTCAGATGCCAGGTACAGTTACTATACTAAATTATGCAGTATGTTATGGGCACATAAATCCAAGGCATTACATTGTGATTGTTACTGCATTAAATATGTACTTCTATACATGTTTCCATAGTTACAAAACCAAACTACATTTAGAATTAATAAATAATGAGCTTTCCATTTGTAAGCTTCCCTCGTGGCTCAGATGGTAAACAATCTGCCTGCAATGCCAGACACCTGGGTTTCATCCCTGGATTGGGAAAATCCCCTGGAGGAGGGCATGGCAAACCACTCTAGTATTCCTGCCTGGAGAATTGCCATGGACAGAGGAGCCTGGTGGGCTACAGTCCATGCGGTCAAAAAGAGTTGGACAAGACTGAGCAACTAAGCACAGCACAGCACAACCCCTTCAGAGTAATTTGAAAAATGACCTAAAATAAATATTGAGTTTCTATTCCTGAAGTGAGACACAAACTAATCAGAATATGCTTTTAAAAATGTTTAAACCAAACTCACATACACAGTATATATAAATGTATAGCATATTAACACATACTTTAAAAAAAGCAAAGAAGTAATTTGCCCATAATCAAAACTTTATTGAAAAACTGACACCAAAATAGGAGAGTGCTGCTGTATACCTTACAAAATTAAATGTAATTACATTATCTTGGTAGATTAACTGGAATTACTGAACTGATAAGGCTTTCTGCGATAGAACACAAATTTAAGAAGTTGTGTGGATCATTAGTGTTGCTTCCTTCTAAATGAACAGCCTGCAAAAGAATCACAAGAGCATATTAAACACAAGTCTGTTCTATCTCTGGTATAGAGTTTTAAGGATAAAAAGTACTTTTTACATAAAAACTTAGCTTTTAGAAATTTTAGATTAAATACTCATTAAGTCCTCTCAAATGTTATAATGAAATTCATTTAAGACCACGAGTTAAAACTTTAATGCAAGCTGTCAGAAGATGCAAACTTAATTTTTAAGAACTATTCTGAATTCTTTTCTCCATAAAATAATTTTTGTTAGAGTTCATCTCAGATCTTTTAGGAAAACTCTGGTACATATGTACCCTTTTAATCATGTCAGCATGTGGGCACAAATTCTAAGATCATGGCACGGTATGCAGGTTTTGGCAATCTTGCAAGTACATTTTTAAGCAGAATACTGCACTTAAATATTGTGCTGACTTCAAAGTTAGACCTCACCAGGTCATACTAACTAGATCTTGGATTTGTTACCAATTCACTTATAACTCTTCCAGTGAGAATAACATGGAATTTACCATGTTACCAAAAATGTCACAGGCCAATTTTAAATATCATTATTGAATTGTAAATCTCTAAGTACTACTATGGAAAATTATATACATATGTATTATTTCTTCTCACTGCAGAAAAGTGAAAGAATTAAAAATGCGACTGTCTTAATCATGAGTTGCTCATAGAAATCAAACCTCTAACATATTAAATATAGTTATCTGTTGCTTAGCTAGCAATGATAAAAACTATCTTAAATCATATGTACCAAATACATAGGAGACAAAATATTTACATGTATTTATTCTTTTACTCTATTCTGATTTATGTCTAATATTCCAAGTTAAGCAAATTGACTAAATATAATACAACAAAATTAGATGTTCTAAACTAAGACAAATAACAGATTATGGAATTCTTTGCAAGGTCAAGAGTACAAACTTATCTAATTTAAAAGGGCACTCTTTACTAAAAAGAGCACACAATGAAAGATAAAAATTATTTTGGTAATTATGCATCTATGATTTCTTTTAAACTGATTTTTGTAAAAAGACTCTAAAATCATAAAATCTCATCACTGGGTTAGAAAATGCCAAATGATTTACCTTCTGTGAGTCTGGCCTTTCCTCCTGTTGGCTGGCACAGCACTGTTGAACAGCCTACACAAAGCACTACTGTCTGAGCATGGCTGAAAACCGTGGTAATCTTGTAGCAACCTAAAAAAGGGCAGTGTTAGAAGTGAAAAGCAGAAGAAAACACAGCACCTGTTGAATGTATTTCTAGTAGAGACCTTGTAAAAGATTAGGAACTTCAGTGCTGTGCAAACCACATCGGTAACAAACTTTTCTAGTAGCCACGTTAAAAACAAGTGTTTTTTTTAAAGATGAAATTAATAATATAATCTATGGAAGTCTGTATTTCCAAAATAATATCACTGCAACGTGTAATCAAAGCCTTTTTTTCCCTATATCTTCAAAATCTGGTGTGTATTTCACACTTTAATGATACAGCATGAAACAAGAAAAAAAGATTCAGCCTAGTGACTACAGTTAATAATACCATACTGAATATTTGAAAGTTACTACTAAAAGAGTATATCTGAAAAGTTATCACAAGAAAAAATACTATAACTATGTATGGTGATGGGTATTAATTAGACTTACTGTGATCATTTCCCAGTATATACAAATATGGAATCATGACATCATACACTTGAAACTATAATGTTTTATGTCAGTTATACCTCAAGAAAAAAAAGAATGAAAAAGAATTTTTCCATTCTGACTAGCCACATGTCAAGTGCTCGCTAGCTACATATGCCTAATGGCCACCATACTGGATCCCACAGCTTTACAATGAAGAATCAATATACTTTTCATTGAACCATGAAAAAGAAAACTTACCATCTGAGCAAGCTTAAAGACTTAATAAGTTCTATGCCATGTCCCTTGTGGAAGTCCCATCTTCACAAACCCCTACCCAAATGTTTCTGAAGTGGTTTATTATGAAAATAACCCTATGACATTCCAATTCTGTAATCCCACTTCTACTCCAACAGAGGTTCCTAATATCTAAATGTACACAACAGACTATGAGCAGTCCTTATAGAAATTCTATAAGTAGTCCTTTAGAGAAATTTTCCTTAGGAATTAAAATTTGAAATTTCACCTGGACATTTTACATCCATGAAGTAAGAATTTGGACTTTGAACCAGCCGTTTCTTTTTATGTTTCTTCTTTTCCTCGTCCAAGGAAGGATGCAGTAAATCTCTAGCTAACTGAATAAAAAAGAAAAAAAAAACCAGTATGAGTACTAGAATGACACCACAACTCTGGCAGATTTAACCATATGTAAAATATACATGCAAAAATAGGAATAACAGTCATACTCAGCACAGACAACACTTTAGTTTTTGTTTTTTAAGCCTGTTAACTTTCATCAACACTTTTTATAATGCTTGCGTTCTCTTAAGTCCCAGTTAAGGGGCTTTACAACGATCCGGAAACAGATGGTAAGGTTAACTCCGTTCTTCGTAACTAATAACAGTCGCCAGAGAAAATAAAACTGTGGTGCTAATGATCCTGACCCTGGTGGACCCGCTGAGAAAAGAAATTGCTGAGGTAGACCCGGAGAATGTCAACAGCGAGGTGATTTCTGCCCCCTGGGTTCAACGTCTGATCTGACAAGAACTCAAGTGGCTGACGCTTGACTGTCCCTGATAGAGTTAATTTGTATGGCAACTTCGAAGACAGTTTTTAAAAAGGAAACAAGCATAAAAATCGCTTCCGAGAGGAGGCAGAGGGGGGCAAGAGCCACAAAAATAAAGGAAAGCAAGAAGACAGAAACGATCATAGCCTCGCGGGTGCCCACCGAAACCCAGGGGGGCTGAGTAAGGTACGCAGGGAGCAGTCCCCTGCCAACCAGCAACTCCCGACTGCAGCCCAGGGCGGCGCCGGGCTTCCAGTTCCACGCCCTGGCAGGGCCCGGCTCGCCGCGCCGCCCGGGCAAGTCCCAACAAGTCCGCCACGCGCGAAAGAGCCTTGCCATCCGAGGCGCCGAGCGGCGTTCAGGGGAGTCCCGGGGCCCAGCGGAGCCATGGATCAAGCCTGTCCTCGGGGCCCCTCGGGCGACAGAGAAGGCCGACACAAACGCGAAGCTCGAAAGTAAACAACTCACAGGCATGTTGATCCTTTCGCAAGCCCAGCCCGTGCAGATCTCTAAGGCGACAACCCCAGCGAGCAGCACGCGACGAAGCGCGCGGCGTCAACTTCCGGGATAGAGGAGGCTAGGAGGAGCGAAGCGGCGGGCTCGTCCACTCTAGGCGCACCTCTCGGTGGTAGGGGGCTGGCTCAGGCCGGGATCCACGAGTGCTGGGAGAGGGGAGGTGCTGAAGCGCGCGCCCATCCCACACCGCAAAGCCCAGGATTCTAACGCGCTCCAGGGCTAGGGCCCCCGGCCTCAGGTCTCTGCTCTGGGCCCAGGAGTGCTTAGGGTCGAGCTCAGGCTGCTCACTCTCGTCTGGGAAGCCGCCTCGGGCTTCGGGAGCGGACCAGGGTGGGCATGCTGGGTCCTGTCAGCGGTCCCGCCGGCAAGACACACTCCGCTCTCCGCCACTCAGCTGGCAGGCACATGGGCGATGCCTATGTTCTTTTATGTATTAAAAAACAGTATTATTAATTAAAACCATTAACACGTGCCAGCGAGGTTATGAAAGAGGCTCCTTTACTTGTGCATCCGGCTCCAAATTACTGGTTATTAAGTTCTTTGTGGGGTGTGGCTGTGCTTTGGGTTTGCTTGGCCTTGAAAAAGTTCTGAAGAAGCACCTATTTGCTGCTTAGTTTACTGTGTGGCTCCTTCCTGTCCTCCGTGGGTCGCACTTTCCAGAGTGGACAGCTCGGACTTGAAAAAACAGCGAGTGTCACCGATGGCCAGACTTGAAATATTTTTCATGAAGAGCACCATCCTGGAGATTGAGCGAGTGCTGTCAAAAGCTAAAAAATACTTGATCAGAAAATTGTCCTAGGTAGACGTTCTCGATCAGCTTTTATTTCTCTTTGAAAACATGATGCACGTGTAATGTCTATTTTGGAAAATGGAGAAAAGCAAAAGAAATTTAAAATCACCATCCAGAGATAAATATTGTTGATATTTTGACCTATATCCTCCCATTTACTTTTCACTTGCATGTAGGTTTATTTTGGGGTTTGGTTTTACATAATTGGTATCATCTTGTGCATGTTCTTTTATGAGAAGACGAATCCCCATACACACAACTTACTGTATAGTGAACGTCATTCCATGTTACTATATATTCTCCTACGTTATGACTTTCAATGGGCACATAGCATTCATCCTGTGAATATATAGCCTGTGTCATCCATACACTAAGATAGACATTAGGGTTGGTTTTTAAATGCTTAATATTTAAAATATTAATGTTAAATAGTTTCAGACAGATTCGTATATGGAATAATACAGTTGTGTATGCAGAATCACGACCCCAAAGACTTCTTAATCCCCAGGACCTGCGCTTATATGGCAGGTGGAATTAAGTTTGCTAATTATCTGGCTTTAAGCTAGGAAAATTATCCTGGATTGTCTGGGTAGACCTAGTGTCATAACAAGGGCCCTAAACATGGAAGAGAAAGAGAGAGAGGTGTGGTGATGAAAGAAGAGTCTGAGAGATGCCAAGTTGTTGGCTTTGAAGATGGAGTAAGAGGGTGGTGAGTGGAGGTTGTAGGTACCTCTAGGAGCTGGAAAAGGACTCTCCCCTAAGCCTTCCCTAGAATCAGCTAAATATTTGCCTAAGTTTTGTTTTAATTCTTTTGTTGTAGCATTTATCTGTAAGTTTTTAATTAACCTGGGAATTTGTATGGGGGGTGGGGTAGGTGGCTGCATCACGCAGCTTGCAGAATCGCAGTTAACCCCTGGTCAGGAATTGAACATGGAGCCCAGCAGTGAAAGCCTGGAATCCTAACCGCTAGACCACCGGGGCACTCCCTAACCTGGAATTTCTTTTGGCACTTGGTGTGTAGTGAGTCTCAGAACAGCGTCTAACGAGCAGGCCTAGTTATTGTCTCAGCTTCTTAAGCAATGCCCAGCACAGTGTCAAAACCCTTTCACTTCTGAGACACTGTAAGAGTGTGAGAAATAAAACTCAAGGTCAAGAAGATCTAGACTCTATGTATGACTCTGCCTGCTCGTCCAAAGCTCAGTTTCTCCTAACATGTCTCCAGGCCTTTGCACTGATGACAGATAAAGAGACACGTAGGCAGGTGCAAGGGTGCAGGATCCCTTGGCCTTGGCAGCCTACTCAGGGATCCTGCACAAGGAACTCCTGCCTGGCTTCCCGAAGGACTCTGAAGTACCAGCTGAAATTCTGTATGCTGCTTGAGAACTTTCCAGCTGTTCTCTCTAGCAAGGTCTGAGAAGGTGCTGCTGAACCCTCCATTCAGCATCCAGCCCCCTTCACCTTAGAAGTGTGGGGCCATTTCTAGCCCCTTCCTCCTTTCCAAACTTCAAAGGCTGGGAGAACCCACAGGTGTTCACCTTAAACCAAATCAGAACCCACTGATGCTAAATTTCAAGCTGGGCAAAATCGGTTCTAGACAGATCGGTTCCCCACTTTCACCTGGGCTGGAGTTCCTCAGGCTTATACTCTTCTTTTCCCAAAAAGACGATAAGAGGTTTAGTTTAGTCTCAGCTTTAAGAAATTCAGGGTGTGAGGTGGGGCCCTAATGTTAACTTTTGTTACTGCCTAAGTATTTTTCTGAGAAGCTCAGGGAAATCCATATTGTCATCAAACTTTAAGTAAGACAGCGTTATTTTCTCTTCCTTCTTTTGTCCACCTGTGGGCAGGTTGCAAAGCTCATGTGGCTCATTCTCAACACATTCTTGAACGCAGCAGCGACTTCTGAAACCCACCTCTTTTCTGCACATCAGTTCTCCAACAGGGACATAAACACTGTCCCCAAAGCTCTGCTGTTGGGGATGTTTGACACTTCACGTAAGCTCCCAGCTCTAAGGGGTAAGAGTCTCAGATGCAAGCTCTGACATCATTTTCTTTATTTTTCATACCGATTTAATTTCTGACTGAGGCAGTGCCCCCATAGGGCTAGTACTATAGTGTGAAAGTGAGTATTAGTTGCTCAGTCGTGTCTGACTCTGCTACCCCAGGGACAATAAATAGTCTGCCAGGTTCCTCTGTCCATGGAATTCTCCAGGCAAGAATACTGAAGTAGGGTGCCATTTCCCTCTCCAATGGATCCTCCCAACCCAGGGATCAAACCTAGCTCTCCTGCATTGCAGGCAGATTCTTTATCATCGGAGCCATCAGGTTTGTGTCCCCCATAAAATTCATATGTTGAATCCTAATCCCTAATGTGATGGTATTGGAGGGTGGGGCCTTTGGGAAGTGATTAAGTCATTAGGACGGACCCTTCATGTTGGAATTGTTGTCAAACCTAAGATCATGTGTCCAACACAGCGAGGCCAAACAAACTGAAACGCTGGAGTTGGGAACAGAGAAAGGCATAATGCGCAGCCTAGGAAGGAGAACAGGCGGCTCCTGCTCAAAAGACCTGAACTCCCCAATGGGTTTCAGGGAAGTATTTTTAAAGGTGAGAGAGGGGAGTGACAGGGTATGTGAATCAAAGGATTGTAGTTGCTGGTGAGGTAACAGGGTGTTGTCAACAGAGGTCAACATTATCAGTCCTCAGGCTTGGGGGCTAAGTCCTCATGGTCATCAGGTAGTTAACTTCTTCCATTTTGTGGGGGGTTTTAGTATCTAAATGCAGGAAACGTGCATCAGACACTGTTATCCAGGTACTTCAGCAGGGAACTAAAAAGTCTGTGACTGCTGTATGGCTGATTTACTATTTAAATTTTTAGCAATTCTCCTGGCCCAACTGCTATTTTTGTCACTACAGATTCACATCCTTTCAATAGTTAATTCTCGAGCCAGGCTTTTGTGACTCAGGGGAGGCCTGGAGACTACAGCTTTTCTACAAACAAGAGGCAGGCAGGCCGAGGATATGGGGGAAGAGGATATGGGGGATGTTCCAGGAAGGCCCCATAGGGCCCTGGTCCATTACAGAATTAGTACCACTAAAAAAGACGCCCCAGAGAGCTCCCTTACCACTTCTACCGTGCAAGGACGCAGTGAGAAGAATGCCATCTGTAAACTGAGAAGCAGGCTCTCGCTAGACACTAAATCTGTTGATGCCTTGATCTTGGACTTTCCAGCCTCCAAAACTAGAAGAAATAAATGTGTTTAAGCTAGCCAGTCTAGAGTATTCATATTTTGTTATAGCCACCGAAACAGACTAAGATAGCAGGCCTAGCAGAACATTTCACCTCATTCTTTTCTTTGTTTCTTTCTCTTTTTTGGCACCCAGTGGCATGTAGTATCTTAGTTTCCTGACTAGGGATCAAACCTGTGCCCCCTGGAGTGGAAGCATGGAGTCTTAACCACTGCACCACCAGGGACGTCCCAGTATTTTGTTAACAGCAGTCACACAGACTGAGATAGCTGGCCTGGCAGAACATTTCACCACACTCTTGGGGATTGTGCCAGGTTATCTGTAACATAGATATGTTGTTATCTGGGTCTGCTCTCCATCCCTCACCCTGCTCTGTGCCCAGGAGGCTGACTTTGGGCTGTATCAGCTGACTTCTCTTGCCCTCTGATTTCTAGACCCCTTTTGAGTGAGTCATCTGTGATCTGCCAGGATCCCCTGCCGGGATATGCTCCCCTTTTAGTGTAGAAAGCTTTGCAGATGGGGACCATCTGGTTCTCAGTCATAAGTCTAAACAGGTCACTGCACAACTGTCCACTGTCCCTGTCTGTGGAACCCTTCAGGTCCGACAGACTGTGCCTCCTCCTGTTCCATGTTTGAGATGGATGTGGGAATCTTAAGGGAGATGGCCACGCAGACCTCTGCCACTTTGTGGACCAGCAGCACTGGGGTCACCTAGGAACTTTTGAAAATGCAGACTCTCAGGTCCCATTCAGACCTACTGAGTCAGAATCTACCTTTTAACAAGATCCCCTGGTGATCTGTGTGTGTATCGCAGGGTGAGGGGAGTCTTTCTACCTTCCCTGTGGGGCTGAGGGGAAGCCAGATTCCTACTACTCCAGGATAGTGAATCAAGCTTATTTCTCTAGATTGGAGCAGGGAAGCTCCCCACCTACTCTGTTTCTCCAAGATACTTTTGTTCATTCTAGCAAGTCTCACTCTCTCTTATCATGTCTAGGAACCCTTTAAATACTCAAACTTAATTGCACATTAGAATCACCAAAGGAGCATCCTCCTGCTGCTACTGCTGCTGCTCCTAAGTCACTTCAGTCGTGTCTGAGTCTGTGCGATCCCATAGACGGCAGCCTACCAGGCTCCCCGGTCCCTGGGATTCTCCAGGCAAGAACACTGGAGTGGGTTGCCATTTCCTTCTCCAAAGCATGAAAGTGAAAAGTGAACGTGAAGTCACTCAGTCGTGTCCGACTCTGCAACCCCATGGACTGCCCTGGTAGATGGCAGCCTACCAGGCTCCTCTGCCCATGGGATTTTCCAGGCAAGCGTACTGGAGTGGGGTGCCATTGCCTTCTCCAAGGAGCATCCTAGGTCAATTCAATTACAGTATTGGGTGTGGGACCCAGGTGGCAGTCTTAAAAATTCCCCAGGTGATTCCAAGAGGAGCTGGGTTTGAGAACCACTGCTTTAAGTTCTCTAAAGGGCTTCAAAATGTCGAAAGCAAAGCCCCAAAAGGACTCCAGGCTACTCTTGCTTAAAGGTAGAAAGAGGGAAAAATACAGAGAGAGAAACATCATTAGCTAATAATTCATAATACCCAGGCTCAGTAGCAAGGGGAGTTGTCTCAGCACTGTTTTATGGGTCTTAATGATCAGGTCTCTGGTCTACTCAGGGAAGAAAGGGATCTCCATGGAAACCAGGTGCTCTCTCAAACTTCATTGTCTTCCTACAACTCATAATAAAGAGGTTTTGTGAAGGTACTGAGGTCAGCATAAATTTATGCAAATATGATCATTCCCTTTTCTGAACTCATTGCCTACATTAGCCATTTCTCAATAACCACTGCCATCCTGCGTGCTTTTTCTTTTTGCATTCTCATACTGCGAATTCATTTTCCTTATGTCTATATGTCTTTGTCTTCTCTTCCCTAAAAGCTCATAGGTGTCTCAAAAGTATTTGGTGTCATCTCCCCGACGCCTAGTATAGTGCTTATTAAGCACAGAACTGTATCCATTGAGTGACATACTCAACAGAACTGACCTGTGGTCATTCTTTGAGGACAGTTTCCCTCCCAGTTTATCTTGAGCCCTTTTCTTCTAGTCATAACTTTACTAGGTTCTTCTTTTCAAAATTTATTTTAAGTTCAAGCTTATCTTAAAAAAGTTTATTTTATTGAAGTACACTGGATTTATGCTGTTAATTTTTACTCTATGGCATAGTGATTCAATTATACATATATATCCATTATTTTTTATATTTTTTATATTATGGTTTATCACAGAATATTAAATATAGCTCCCTGTGGCTATAGTGTAGGAGCTAGATTCTTCTTCTTTTTTGAAAAAGTATTTATTTGGCTGCACCTGGTCTTGGTTGCAACATGCAGAATCTTTAGTTGCAGCATGTGAACTCTTAGTTGCTGCATGTAGGATCTAGTTCCCTGACCAGGGATTGAACCCATGCCCCCTGCTTTGGGAGCTCAGAGTCCTAGCCACTGGACCACCAGGGAAATCCCAGAACTGCTGCTGCTGCTAAGTCACTTCAGTCGTGTCCAACTCTGTGCGACCCCAGAGACGGCAGCCCACCAGGCTCCCGGGTCCCTGGGATTCTCCAGGCAAGAACACTGGAGTAGGTTCTTCTTAAAGCATGCCTTTGGTCTTTCCTCTGCCTTGACTTTGTGTGATAAAAGCATCAAATATGAATTCCAGCTAAGCCTTCATTAACTTGTTTCTAAAATTGGGAAAATAATTGTGTCATTGTAGGGCTAATGAGATATTAGAGTGAGATCTGCCCCTGGAATGTGTGTAGAAGCAAAATAAATGGAAATCATTCTGATTTTCCATTAGATAAAAGCTGCTTAAAATACTAATAGGTCAAAGGGCTCAAAGTATTAGGAAGAATGGTGCTCTATTTATTCACATTAAAAAACTGATTGAACTATTTATGGAATGTCTGCTATACACAAAGCAGTGTTTCCTAGGAGCACAGAAATTTTTTAACTCTAAGCTGCTTAAACACTCAAAGTTGTTTCCCCATCTGTAAAATGAAAATATTTATACCTATTCAATTCAGTTGCTCAGTTGTGTCCGACTCTTTGCAACCCCATGAATCACAGCATGCCAGGCCTCCCTGTCCATCACCAACTCTCGGAGTTCACTCATACTCACGTCCATCGAGTCAGTGATGCCATCCAGCCATCTCATCCTCTGTTGTCCCCTTCTCCTCCTGCCCCCAATCCCTCCCAGCATCAGGGTCTTTTCCAATGAGTCAACTCTTAGGATGAGGTGGCCAAAGTATTGGAGTTTAAGCTTTAGCATCACTCCTTCCAAAAAACACCCAGGGCTGATCTCTTTAGAATGGACTGGTTGGATCTCCTTGCAGTCCAAGGGACTCTCAAGAGTCTTCTCCAACACCACAGTTCAAAAGCCCCAATTCTTCGGCACTCAGCTTTCTTCACAGTTCAACTCTCACATCCATACATGACCACTGGAAAAACCATAGCCTTGACTAGATGGACCTTTGTTGGCAAAGTAATATCTCTGCTCTTTAATATGCTATCTAGGTTGGTCATAACTTTCCTTCCAAGGAGTAAGCGTCTTTTAATTTCATGGCTACAATCACCATCTGCAGTGATTTTGGAGCCCCCCAAAATAGTCTGACACTGTTTCCACTGTTTCCCCATCTATTTCCCATGAAGTGATAGGACCAGATGCCATGATCTTCGTTTTCTGAATGTTGAGCTTTAAGCCAACGTTTTTACTCTCCTCTTTCACTTTCATCAAGAGGCTTTTTAGTTCCTCTTCACTTTCTGCCACAAGGGTGGTGTCATCTGCATATCTGAGGTTATTGATATTTCTCCCAGAAATCTTGATTTCAGCTTGTGCTTCTTCCAGTCCAGCGTTTCTCATGATGTACTCTGCATATAAGTTAAATAAGCAGGGTAACAATATACAGCCTTGATGTACTCCTTTTCCTATTTGGAACCAGTCTGGTGTTCCATGTCCAGTTCTAACTGTTGCTTCCTGACCTGCATACAGGTTTCTCAAGAGGCAGGTCAGGTGGTCTGGTATTCCCATCTCTTTCAGAATTTTCCACAGTTTATTGTGATCCACACAGTCAAAGGCTTTGGCATAGTCAATAAAGCAGAAATAGATGTTATTCTGGAACTCTCTTGCTTTTTCGATAATCCAGCAGATGTTGGCAATTTGATCTCTGGTTCCTCTGCCTTTTCTAAAACCAGCTTGAACATCTGGAAGTTCATGGTTCACGTATTGCTGAAGCCTGGCTTGGAGAATTTTGAGCATTACTTTGCAAGTGTGTGACATAAGTGCAATTGTGTGGTAGTTTGAGCGTTCTTTGGCATTGCCTTTCTTTGGAATTGGAATGAAAACTGACCTTTTCCAGTCCTGTGGCCCCTGCTGAGTTTTCCAAATTTGCTGGCATATTGAATGCAGCACTTCCACAGCATCATCTTTCAGGATTCGAAATAGCTCAACTGGAATTCCATCACCTCCACAAGCTTTGTTCGTAGCGATGCTTTCTAAGGCCCACTTGACTTCACATTCCAGGATGTCTGGCTCTAGGTGAGTGATCTCAGCATCATGATTATCTTGGTCGTGAAGATCTTTTTTGTACAGTTCTTCTGTGTATTCTTGCCACCTCTTCCTAATATCGTCTGCTTCTGTTAGGTCCATACCATTTCTGTCCTTTATCACGCCCATCTTTACATGAAATGTTCCCTTGGTATCTCTAATTTTCTTGAAGAGATCTCTAGTCTTTCCCATTCTGTTGTTTTCCTCTATTTCTTTGCATTGATCACTGAGGAAGGCTTTATCTCTTCTTGCTATTCTTTGGAACTCTGCATTCAGATGCTTATAGCTTTCCTTTTCTCCTTTGCTTTTCGCTTCTCTTTTTTTCACAGCTATTTGTAAGGCCTCCCCAGACAGCCATTTTGCTTTTTTGCCTTTCTTTTCCATGGGGATGGTCTTGATCCCTGTCTCTTGTATAATGTCATGAACCTCTGTCCATAGTTCATCAGACAGAATGTGGTCCACTGGAGAAGGGAATGGCAAACCACTTCAGTATTCTTGCCTTGAGAACTCCATGAACAGTATGAAAAGGCAAAATGATAGGATACTGAAAGAGGAACTCCCCAGGTCGGTAGGTGCCCAATATGCTAGTGGAGATCACTGGAGAAATAACTCCAGAAAGAATGAAGGGATGGAGCCAAAGCAAAAACAATACCCAGCTGTGGATGTGACTGGTGATAGAAGCAAGGTCCAATGCTATAAAGAGCAATATTGCATAGGAACCTGGAATGTCAGGTCCATGAATGAAGGCAAATTGGAAGTGGTCAAACAGGAGATGGCAAGAGTGAACATCGACATTCTAGGAATCAGCGAACTAAAATGGACTGGAATGGGTGAATTTAACTCAGATGACCATTATATCTACTACTGTGGGCAGGAATCCCTTAGAAGAAATGGAGTAGCCATCATGGTCAACAAAAGAGTCCAAAATGCAGTACTTGGATGCAGTCTCAAAAACGACAGAATGATCTCTGTTTGTTTTCAAGGCAAACCATTCAATATCACAGTAATCCAAGTCTATTCCCCAACCAGTAACGCTGAAACTGAAGTTGAATGATTCTACGAAGACCTACAAGACCTTTTAGAACTAACACCCAAAAAAGATGTCCTTTTCATTACAGGGGACTGGAATGCAAAAGTAGGAAGTCAAGAAACACCTGGAGTAACAGGCAAATTTGGCCTTGGAATACGGACTGAAGCAGGACAAAAGCTAATAGAGTTTTGCCAAGAGAACGCACTGGTCATAGCAAACAGCCTCTTCCAACAACACACGAGAAGACTCTACACATGGACATCACCAGATAGTCAACACCAAAATCAGATTGATTATATTCTTTGCAGCCAAAGATGGAGAAGCTCTATACAGTAAGCAAAACCAAGACTAGGAGCTGACTGTGGCTCAGATCATGAACTCCTTATTGCCAAATTCAGACTTAAATTGAAGAAAGTAGGGAAATCCACTAGACCATTCAGGTATGACCTAAATCAAATCCCTCATGACTATACAGTGGAAGTGAGAAACAGATTTAAGGGCCTAGATCTGATAGATAGAGTGCCTGATGATGTATACGTATTAGATAAGCTTAATTGAAGATAAAATGAGACAGTGCTTATGAAGTACATAGTTTACTACACATGCTCAATAAATGCCAGCTGTAATTCCTAGAGCTTGTTGGTGATAAAGAAATCAGTAGTCTAGTGGTTAAGACTTCGCTTCCAGAAGGGGAACAGGTTTGATCCCTGGTCAGGGAGCTAAGATTCCACAACCCTCATGGCATGGCCAAAAAAAAAAAAAAATCAGTTGACTATAGGAATCTTCAACTGATGGTGGTTTCCCTCATGACAATGTGTATAGGGCAAAGTTTTTACAATAGTTCTGCTTTAAAGGAGATTATGAATATGTTCCACGTGCAGAAAACACTTGCTGGAGTCTCACCTTTGAATCGAGGCTGAGAGATTGTTCTTTCAAAATCCAATAGGGGGCACAAGGAGCCACTTGTGCAGGACAAGCACTGGCCAACAGCGTGCTTTATCGCTCCACGTTCAGGGGGCCTTCATTTGCACATGTCTTCCTCGTCTGTTACATGGCCACTCCATAAGTAGCTGACCACGTACACCATATACAGACCATGGTGATTATGGGTTTTCCTTAAAGAAAAAGAGATGTGGCCTAGAAGGCCGTTAAGAATGAGCCCAGTCTCCCTCAGATATTTCCCCCTAAATATTCTACTCATCTGAAACTACAATAAATTACTTAAATTCCAGATTGCCCTTATATGGAAGTTAACTACCATTATCTGTAAATATATTTCTTATAGAGACACATGGTCAAGAAATCTAGTAGAGGGTCTATTGTCATTATTAACAGTGCCAGCTCTGTCATCATGGGGTAGCATGGATGCTAAAGCAGTGGGCACTGGTCGATGAGCTGGAGGAGTAGGGGAAGATGATTTGCTCTGTTTGCTAATTTCTGTAGCTGTTTCCACCATGGCCAGTTTCAAGTACTAAGACGAAGTCCCTTAACACAGAGTGGGGAAGAGATGAGCACAATATCCTAATTAGGTAATGCCAAAGTCTTATTTTATAAATATTTCCATCATCATTGGAAGTGCTTTAAAAAAAAAATCCATATTGACGATTTGGGGCTTCCTTTTCTCTTTTCCTCTAATTAAAAAACAGAGTCGGAATGAGAAGTGGGAGGAAGAATGGACATGTGTATCAGCTTAGCCCAATGTCACGTAGGATTTTTTGGCAACACAATGGCATCACACTCTTGATTTACAAAAAATCATAGCTGATTAAAATCTAAGCCTTTTTAGCTGTTAATAGTTCTCATAGCCTTTATGATATAATTCCATTTTAAGAAATATAAGTTCAGTGAATATACTAAAAACCATTGAATTGTACCCTTTAAATCACTAGGTTGAGTGATTTGTAGATTCTATCTCAATAAACCTGTTAGAAATACAAGTTCGAGAAAGAAAGACATGTGTTTTAGTAAGTGTTGAATTTGATGGGGACTTCCCTGGTGGTACAGTGGTTAAAACTCCATGCTTCCACTGCAGGGGAAATGGGTTCGACCCCTGCTCGGGGAACTAAGATCCCACATGTTGTGCTGTGCATCTGAAAAGAAAAAAATTTGGTATTTTATTAAATAAGTACTAAATTTTAACAGCTATATTACCTCATATAATACTTTCAACACCTTTGAGTCCTACAGGCATTAGAGAACTGGGGCAAGTGGAGGAGCTAGGATGTAAACTCAGGCCTGCCCAGGATGCCCATGTTCATGTGGCGGTCTCTGCATGCCACACCATCTCCCTATCCCCTGCTATGTGTGAGGCGTTGTGACTGGTGCCCAGTTGAAATCAGTGGAGGAGTGTGCCAGGCAGGCAGATGTGCAGGACCACATGGTTCCTGAGAGTAGTAACAGGTGACATCATAATTGAGAGAGATTAATTAGAATCAATTGAAATTAGAAAGATCTAGAAGGTAGCAAAATGTAGGTGTCCTATACACGGAACAAACGTGATTATGGGCAGTGGTGAAAGTAGGCATGGGGGAGGAATAGTGTGAGTGACCCAGACTGGCGGTGTCAGTCAGACAGGACAAGCGGCAGTTTAGTGAGTTCCCAGCTTGGTCCGCATTTCATGTGTGACACCTGGAGAAAATAGATGTAAACAAGTTAAGAGTCCTGATTTTGAAAAGGCCAGGGTCCTGGTCAGATTATGGAAGAGGGGCTAAAACCTGGGGAGCCAAGGACTCAGACTCTACAACAGGGAATTAGAACAAGGACTCAATACCAGATTGAAGGCAAAAGCCGAGAGGCCAGAACCAGGGCATCTGATCAGGACAAGTTACAGGATATCCTAATTATATCCTGAACTACCGAAACAGGGCTGCTTAAGGCCTTCAGCTAGAGACAGGATTTGACGCTGAATCTGGGGAAGGGCCAAAGCTACAGATGAATGTCCAGTGGCCCAGTGACGGGGACTTAGAGCTCCTTAGAAGAGGCCAGTGCCTATCCAGCTGCGCCTTGTTTCGTCTCCTGCAACATGTATGACCAATGACAGCTGTAGGTACATGTACCCCTTTAAAAATATTCAGGGTTAGACACAATTCTGGGCGTGCCATCTACGATGCCAGCTGCTTCCTACTACACAAGAAAGCATTTAAGGAAGTGACTAAGAGAGAACATTGTTTTGGAATAACTATGAATCTGTTCTATTCAGTTTTATCATCAGGAAAAATCACTTGTATGCATGTCTGATTCTGGCAGACCAGTGTGATGGGACCACCCCACCCCCCACAGGGGCATCCCCGTGTGGACCCTGCCTGTGCAACCAGAATGCCTGGCTTGGCCTCTCTTTCTGTGCCAGCTCACTTGCTTAGCCAAGGCTCCTTGGGTTTCACGTAACAGATACAGCTCAAGCTTGCCTGAGCTAAAATGGAGAGTGGGCTGGACATGGGCCAGGGCCGGAAGGGCAGCTGGGCCTCATGGGGGTCAGAACAAAGCCCTGAGAGGCCCCTGGGAATGTACACAGCTATTCTCTCACCCCCTCCCCTTTTCTTCCAGTGGCAACCTGGTTTCTCATCTCTACTTTTTTCTCCCTGACGCTGTTTTAGTCATCTTTCTCTACAGTCCAGTTTTTTCTGCCTCCCAGAGCACGCAGTGAAAATGACCATGCCAGCCCCTAATTGTATGCTGTCCTAGATCTGGGGCCAGTGGCGACTGACCAGAAGGCCTGTGTCCCCATTCCAGATGTCCTGCGGAGAGAGTCTGGCTGTCTCAGTTTGGGTCGGGAGTGTCTCCTCCAATCAGCTGTGGGCCCTTGGGGTGGTAGTGACTCCTGGGGCCTACCCCTGAGGGAGCAGATGGCACAGAAGCTCTTAAAACAGGAGACCCAGACTGAACAAAGACCCCCTAAGGTGCCTACTCCCTCCAAACTGTTAAGACAGCCAGTGGCTCTAAGACCCCCTCCACCCATTCCAGCTGCCTCGCTGTAACTCTGCCTTCTCCCTGAAACGCTGAACGATACCTAAACATAGTTTGTTAACTGAAAAGACCTTCATCACGAGCTTCACCAAACTGATGATGAAGGTTTGCAAGTAAAACATTGTTTTCCATGTAGAATAATCTAGGAACTATACATTAAGGGGAAAAACCAATTTAAACTAAAGACCTACCAAGTACAGTGGAACTGAGCCTGTTTTACAAGGATCTACGTTGCCTAACAGTATATTTTTTACAGGCAACAGAATCACTTAGGTATATGTACAAGCAATTCATTTGCAAAGTGCCTTTTAAAACAGCCCTCATATTATATCTGAATGAAAAGTATCATATTTATACTTCTTTAGGTATCCAAAGAATAAAACCTGAAATCAGAGATTAGAAACAGAAAACCTGCAGGTTCTAACATAAATGAATTTGTGCCTCAGATTGATAAGGTAGCATTAAGGGAACTGGAGCAGGTTTTTAAATCTGAAGGATTTAAAAGAAACTTTATTTGTCTGTATAGGGAAGCTCTTAGTTGCGGCACACAGAATCTTTGGTATTTTTTGTGGAGGCATGTCAACTCTTAGTTGTGGCATGTAGGATATAGTTTCCCAACCAGGAATTTAACATGGAGTCTTGGGAGCATGGAGTCTTAGCATTGAACATCCAGGGTGGTCCCTGAAGGCAATGCTTTAAGTCTCAGAAAGCAGCCAAGACTCCTTCCTTACAGTCTCCAATGATGATGATGATGGTATTATCCGAGCACTGATTTTGTGCCTGGCACTGTGCTAAGCATTTTACATAGATTATCTCATTTAATGTTTATAACATCTTTATGAGATGGATAGTATTATTTTCCACATTTTACAGATGAAGAAACTAAGACACCATGCTAGTCAAGTTCCCACGAATGGTAATTTGCAGAACCAAGATAGAAGCCCAAGTCTGGCTGAAGCTGAAGAACTTAACCAATATAAAATGTTTAGATCTTCAAGCAAGAAGTTTTTTTTTTAATTGAAAATGAAGTTCCCTAATGGACAGAAGGAATTCCTATCATTTTTTATTTCAGGAGGAGTTTTCATTTTCAATGCATCTAAGCAAGTTTGTTTCTTTTGCTTTTGATCAGAGTATATCATGAGAAATGCTGGGTTGGATGAAGCACAAGCTGGAATCAAGATTGCTGGGAGAAATATCAACAACCTCAGATATGATTATGGCAGAAAGCAAAGAACTAAAGAGCCTCTTGATGAAAGTGAAAGAGGAGAGTGAAAAAGTTGGCTTAAAACTCAACATTCAGAAAACTAAGATCATGGCATCTGGTCCCATCACTTCATGGCAAATAGATGGGGAAACAATGGAAACAGTGAGAGACTTTATTTTTGGGGGCTCCAAAATCACTCCAGATGGTGACTGCAGCCATGAAATTAAAAGATGCTTACTCCTTGGAAGAAAAGTTATGACCAACCTAGACAGCATATTCGGAGAAGGCAATGGCACCCCACTCCAGTACTCTTGCCTGGAAAATCCTATGGACGGAGGAGCCTGGAAGGCTGCAGTCCATGGGGTTGCTAAGAGTCAGATATGACTGAGCGACTTCACTCACTTTTCACTTTCATGCATTGGAGAAGGAAATAGCAACCCACTCCAGTGTTCTTGCCTGGAGAATCCCAGGGACGGGGGATCCTGGTGGGCTGCCGTCGATGGGGTCGCACAGAGTCAGACACGACTGAAGTGACTTAGCAGCAGCAGACAGCATATTAAAAAGCAGAGACATTACTTTGCCAACAAAGTTCTGTCTAGTCAAAGCTATGGTTTTTTCAGTAGTCATGTATGGATGTGAGAGTTGGACTATAAAGAAAGCTGAGCGCTGAAGAATTGATGCTTTTGAACTGTGGTGTTGGAGAAGATTCTTGAGAGTCCCTTGGACTGTAAGGATATCCAACAAGTCCATCCTAAAGGAAATCAGTCCTGACTATTCATTGGAAGGACTGATGTTGGAGCTGAAACTCCAATACTTTGGCCACTTGATGGGAAGAACTGACTAATTTGAAAAGACCCTGATGCTGGAAAAGAGTGTAGGTGGGAGGAGAAGGGGATGATAGGATGAGATGGTTGGATGGCATCACCGACTCAATGGACATGAGTCTGAGTAAACTCTGGGAGTTGGTGATGGAAGGGAGGCCTGGTGTGCTGCAGTCCATGGGGTCCCAAAGAGTCGGACACGACTGAGCGACTGAACTGAACTGAAGAAAGGCACTGATGTCGAGGGGAATGTAAAAATGTTTAAGGGTAAAAATGTTAAAAATGTCTTAGGGTTTTTAAGGAGCTCAAGGTCATCTAATATTGAGCAAGAGGATATACAAATAGTTATAATAGAACACTGAATATGAGGTGCTATCCCAGTAACATCTTTGCTCCAGGAAATGAAGGAAAGGAACAATCATCTCTAAGTATATAAAAGTTATGATTTGCTGCATATGAATGTTGTTAGCTGAATCATGTGAGGGATAGAAATCCCTTGTTAGCCAAAGTAATCAACTATTCTCAGGTGTGATTCTCAGCAGGACCACTATGATTTCTGGTTAATCATGTACCTGTGTCTTTAAGTGAACTGTGAGTTGTGACCCTTTGTAATAAGATATAAGACTAAAAGAAGGAATGGATCTTAGGTTTGATCCTTGTTGCCTGTTCTCAGTAAACAAACACTATCCCTAAAGAAAGCACCTCTACCATGAGCTGCCAGCCAGCAAAATCTGGGACAACAGGGAGAAGTGCAAAAAAAAAAAAAAAAAAAAGCTCTCCCCTCAACACGAAACTTTCAGTCTCAAGATCTTTCCAAAACAGCCCCAGGAATAAATGAGTACACCTGTTCTTTGTCCTTTGATTGCAGAAACCAGTCCACCATCTGCAGCCAGCTGGATCCAGTGGGTCTTGGTGCCGCCTGCCATCAGAAATCTGAACTGTGCACTGATCGCTTGCTCTGTGCTCCACTGCCAAGACCAAACCTGCTTTTTGCTCAGGTAAGGCGAGCCCAGCTGTGCTTTTCTTCACCCCTGAAGTCAGCAGTGGTCTGTGAACAGGACTTAGAGGCTTAACTGTGGCAGTAGAAAGCAAGATGAACTCCAGACTCTGGTTAAAATAGTTCTAATGCTCCTTTTCATTTGTATACAACTTTGCATGACAAAAGCCATCACAATCACCATTAATTAAACCTACCACTCAGCTCCCTCTGAGCCATAGTCTGCTCATTTTACAGCTGACAAAACAGATAGTAAGGGATAGTTAGGGATTTGCTGAGGTGAAGTGGTGCTCACCCAAGGAACCTTGCCCCGGTTCCCTTTTTAGTTCATTCTTTTTTTTTTTTTTGGCCTGGAAGAGGCCTTCAGAGTACCCAGTTCTTAACTCCAAGCACCTAAGGACATCATCAGCTGGCAAGAGCTGCTTGGCAGCAGAATGATAGCCATTATGATTGGAGCACAGTGTGCAGCTTAAATTATTTGAAAACAGCCAACTCTTATTTTTCTGGCTCTCAGTGAGTGTTAAACACATATGCACATAAAGTTTCTCCCGTCAGGCCAGAGAGCAGGCCACAACATGTGGGCAGTTGTAGCAATGCTGCGTTTGACATTTGACCTGGTGGAAAGCAGCCTGCTCGCTACCCACTCTTACCAGATTCTTTACATTAAAATTTCAAATGAATTCAGAAGTGAACCTATTCCAAGAGCAGGCCTAGTCCCATATTGGTGGGATGTGGGGAAGAGGAAAACTGGAGGCCCACATACCATATGTCTGGGTAAAAATTGTAGCTGAAGCTAACAAGCTAGTTAGCCTTCATAGGCCAGTTAACTTTCCCTATCTTGACAGACTTGTCTTTATAATGACCTGTAATATTAGTCTGACTGATGCAGAACTTCTCAGAGCTCCACATCAAAATGGTCTGGTTCCAGGAGAACAGTTCTGACTTAATGTCCTTCCCCACCCACAGGCCTGGCCCATATCAGAAAGGGCCTCATATACATTCAGTGATGATCCCAGCCCACATCTGTGCAAGTTCCTGCCACATCAGCACCCCCTCATGACAACCACCTTGGGCCTGTGGTACCACAATCAATGGCACAATCTACCCTTGAAAGGATAGATCAGGAAAAGAGGTTCATACTAATTGAAGAAGCAGGGACTTGGGTAGGGAATTCTGGGCCTAAAAGTAGGGCAGGGCTCTGAGTGAATAAATCACTTGGCCTATGGATTCCTTGCCTAGTGAAGAGGAGGGGCCAGAAGAGAACAAGAGGGGGCTCTCTAAAGAGTGGCCCCAGGGAGGGGACTCTCTAAAGAGTGGCCCCAGGGAGGGGACTCTCTAAAGAGTGGGCCCAGGGAGGGGGCTCTCTAAAGAGTGGGCTCAGGGTGGGCCCAGGGAGGGGGCTCTCTAAAGAGTGGGCCCAGGGAGGGGCCTCTTGCCATGATCTAAGAGCAAATGATATCTGGCCAAAGAATAAGTCATCCAGAAGTATGAGTTAATATTGGAGTCTATACAAATCTGGTTACCATAAATAATTTCATTTCAGCTGTAAGACCCAGAGGCATGAGCTGTTTCAAATGTTATGTGTGCCGCCTTCCACAAATAACTTAACTTACTCGGGGCAATAGGCATGGTCTTCAGTAGGTATAAGGGCCAGAAACCAAATGAATCAGCTCTGTAATTAAATATTTTACTAGAGAGGGTGAGCTCGCATAAAAATAACCAGATGTCTGAACTCTAGGTGGTGACACTAAGTAAGGTACCCCTGCTATTGCCACCCCAAAATGGACGAATTAGGAAGAAAAAGAGAAGCATGACTCCCTGGTGCCCTGGAAATGTGCTGCCATGCTCTTTGTGGAGGGGTCCTTAGGTCAGTCAAGGTTGCTAGGACCCTGGGACAAAACAGATCCCTCTGTCCACATCATTTTCCATAGCATCAGAGTCATAATCCCAGTCCTGGGGCTTGAGATGAAAAGAGGTTTACATCACAAGCTTTCTTATTAACTCATATCTCTATTTTGTTTCAATTAATGATTCACAACATTTAATTTTAAGGAAACTATATCCACATATAAAAAGTATTTTTATCACCAAATTCTGAAGGCAAGACTTCCCTGGTGGCACAGTGGATAAGAATCTACCTGCCAGTGCAGGGGACACAGGTTTGATCCCTGGTCCAGGAAGATTCCACAACTAAGCCCGTGCACCACAGTACTGAGCCTGTGAGTCGCAACTACTGAGCTCACATGCTGCACCTACTGAAGCCTGTGCACTCTCGGGCCTGCTGGCTGCAACTGCTGAGCCTGCGTGCTGCAGCTACTGAGGCTCACGTGCCTAGAGCCCATGCTCTACAACAAGAGAAGCCACCGCACTGAGAAGCATTGTGCAGCACCACAGTGAAGAGCCCCTGCTCACGGCAACTAGAGAAAACCTGTGCAAAGCAATAAAGACCCGGTCAGCCAAAAATAAATGATTAAATAAAATCATTAAAAAATTCTTAAGGCAAAAGATATAAATAAGGAAATGTATAAGATGTATATTTTGATGCTAATTTGTGGCTGCTGTTTATGTCAGTGCCAACAGCATTGAATTCTGGATTCTTTTGTTTTTTAAAGAATGAGATGTAAAAAATATATATATATATTTATTTGGTTGCATTAGGTCTTAGTTGCAGCATGTGGGATCTTTAATCTGATATTTGAAATCTTAGGTGTGGCATGTGGGGTCTGGTTCCCTGACCAGGGATCGAACCCGGGCTCCCTAAATTGGGAGCATGGAGTGTTAGCCACTGGACCACCAGGGAAGCCCCTGAATTCTAAAGTCTTGATTCAAAGGCTTTAGTCCAACCTTCTACAGTTTTGTTCCTAATCTATGAAGGATATATTTCCTTAATGATCTTTAGATCGTGTTTATATAAATTAATTATTATTATTATTTTGCTTTTAAAATGGAGATAAAAATACAGTCCAAATCAGAATAAAACAGTCAATTCACACCATCAGATAGTGGTCACATCTGCAGTGTGGACAGATAGGTTCTCTTCCTGCCCCCATAGACTTCTCCACCAAAGATCCTCTATCTGTTCACAGAGCCTCTTTCTGTAGAGCCAGGGATAGTCTGTGTGCCTATACTGACCCCATTTCTGGTTGTCACTTGATAACATGACCCAGCTACTTTGGTGTTGCCACCCACAAAACTGGCCTACTTCCTGAAAGTATGCCCTCTGCCTCCCCACCATAGTTTAAATTTCCATGCTATCTGATTCATCTTCCTTGCCCTTCCAGTTCAGGTGAATTATAGGTCCAAAGAAGGGGACTTGGTGCTGTCAATAAGACTTTGCTGGAATGCTATAGTTCTGTCATCGAATGACAAGTATGAATCTCAGATGATGTTGATAGCTGCTGATAGTATCTGATGTCACTGATACAAGGAATGTAACTTCTCATTTATCCAGAATAGTTAGGGAACAGGTAGTTCTAATAAACTGCAATCTGCTTAACTATAGACTACCAGTTTTGAAAGAAAAATAAACTAATTTGGAAGGAACTATAATTGGCAGATCATAATTTTACCTGGCCTTGTAATTATTTATGTGTGCACTCCACCTCCCCTGCAAGGCCATTGAGTTCTTAAAGGATGATTTGTATCGGTTTCATCTTTATTCCCCTTATTGTACTTAGAGAGTTGCTTTATATATTATAGACGCTAAAAAATGTTTTTATTAAATGAATGAAAATACAGTTGATCCTTGAACAATGTGGGGAAAGGGTGCCTACCCCACATAGTCAAAAATCTGCATATAACTTTTCATTTCTCAAAACTTAACTGCTAATAGCCTACTATTGAATGGAAGCATTACCAATGACATAACAGTCCATTAACATATATTTTGTATGTTATATGTAGTGTATATAGTATATTCTTATAATGAAATAAGCTACAGAAAATTTTATTAGGAAAATCATAAGGAAGAAAAAACTTTTACAGTACTATACTGTATTTATTGATACTGTTTAAGTTATTTGTTTACAAGATCAATCTTCGGTCAGTACCTGCATCCATGTTGTCTCACATGATACAAAACACTGTGGATGTCACACTTTTACCCAAAACCTTGGTTTACCACATGGTGGGTGTTGAGCCAAAAGACACAACCAAGCCAAAGATTGGAAAGAAGTATTTATTACTTGCAGCAAGTAAGGACAATGCTGGACATCTTTCCCAAAGAAGTGTCTCCCCAAACAGCAAAACTAGAGGTGTTTTAAGCCAAAGGTACATGCATGTGTATGTAGGAGCTTGAGCAGAGAAGAATTCAGTGCAGAATTGAGGCAGATGTCAAGAGAGTCCAAACTTTAGTTGATTGAAGTCACATGGGTCAGAAAAGGTCAACATCATTCCTTAGATTCAGGTTGATCTGGTAATTTAAGTGCTTCAGGCTCTTCTTTACCATTGAAATACAACTGGGAGTCTTTACAGCTGATTTTTTATCTTTGCTATTGTTATTTCTCTTGCCTGATGACAGTCATTTATTCCTGCATTCTTTTGTTCCCTTAAGATTATTAATTAGACCTGTCCAAGGACAATCACTGTGGCCAGGCTTAGATTACAAAATGACTTAGGCCAAAAGTGGCTTCTCTTTGTCAAGAAAGTCATGCCTAGTTTTCTTTCTCTGGGGACCTCCTACCCAATCTGCTTACAAAATCCCCCTTTAAGAAATTTCAGTCTTCAGTCTTGAGGGGTATGGGACTGAAGGTAAGACTTCTGTAATTGCTTCCTGCTGAGAATGGATGTTTCAGTTTCCTGAATTAGAGGAGTGAAATTCTCTTGTTGCTGGAGCTAGGTCAGTTTTGGGGTCCACCAAAGTAGTGTCTGAACCTTGCTTCAGTAGCATTATTCTAGCAGGTGTAGAAGACGCACAGTGGGAGAGACAATTAACAGCAACACCCAACATCATTAGCAGAGACTTGAGCCAGGAGCCCCCAAACCAAACCATTTTTCTTATGTTTTCACTAAACTGGGAAGGGAACCTTCAGAGAGGAAGTTTGACTTTTTCATGTGGATCATAAGGTGAGTCACATTAGAAAATTCATCAGGAATTAAAAACAGTGTTTGGTATATATTATAGCATTTGGGAGGCTTTTAACATATCAAGGGCCATTTTTTCATCACAGAAACTTCTGAGTTGATTAGACTGACAGCCTGATTACTGTTGTTAAGGCTTGCTGGGTAAATTTTGCTAAAGCCTTTATGAGAGTGATGTCTTCTATGTTTGATTTCTTTCTTTCTTTCTTTTGACTACGCCATGCATTTTGTGAGATCTTAGTTCCAGAGATTGAACCCCAGACCCAGTGCAGTGAAAGTTGAAAGTGTCGAGTCCTAAACACTGGACCACCAGGGAGTTTCCTTTAATGTTTGATTTTCTAAAAGTAGTCCTCTTCTTAATGGCCAAAGCAGATGTACAATGCATGTTCTATAGGCCACAAAACAGGCCACTCTGGTCAGTAAAGTTTAAGTTAAATCATGTATAAGCCAGCATGACTTACCCCCATACCTCAGTGAGAAGATTTTTGTCATTTCCCCTCTTGATCTCAAGTCTTCTAATGCACAAAAATACTTGTCCCTTGATGCCAGGGTGGTTGCAGTCTGTCCTGGGTCCATCATGTCCCTTGGTGCTAGGCCTCCTTTTTGTTAATATAGAAATATTTGCCTAGGTATCCACACTGGGGGAGAATTTATCAGATTATCTGTAGAGAGGCTCAGAGGTATGTTACTTGGGAAGCATTTTATAGATTACACATTTATCAGTTGTATCAAATTATAACACAGATATTGTATATGTGCTTTTAGCCCTAGACTTAAAGCAAGCAGAGATACCTGTCATGAGTAGTTATACTCTGTGACAATTTCACTAGATAATTTTCTTTTCCTCCTGAACATCCAGGGCAAATGTATGGCTAACACAATAACTTTCGATTTTGATAGGGCCTTAACATGGGGTGTTGGATCTTCATCTAAAAACAGATTGTCGTGGTAAGCTTTAGAAACAAACTTAAGAGTGTCCCTTTAACAATTCATTTAAACTTTATAATTATGTAACTTAACAATAAGTAGCTATCTGGCAGTTGAGTCTCAGACAGTAACTACAGACTTCAA
This sequence comes from Ovis canadensis, assembly GCF_042477335.2. Lineage (NCBI taxonomy): Eukaryota > Metazoa > Chordata > Mammalia > Artiodactyla > Bovidae > Ovis > Ovis canadensis. Next base: position 57,311,263 of record NC_091251.1, on the reverse strand, counting down.
TTAACAAAACTAGATTTTAATATCCACTGAAACATTTTTTTCCTCTAAAGTTAACCTCACTTTTACCAAATGTAGCCAAATTAAGACCAATTTGTTTGCAGAATAAGTCTGATTGATTAATTACTTAGCCTCTTTTAAATTGGTTGGTTTGGAGCTTTTCATAAGGGATCTCAGATTGAAATGTTGAAAGATTTCTCAAAACGAGAAAAGCCATTCTGTGGGCCTGTCACAGATTTCACCTGCAACATCTACAGATTTGAGTGAATTCCACCATTTTCAAGGTCTCCAGAATACCTTGAGTTTCCTATATCTGTTAGGAGGTGGCCTTCCTTATTTACCTGATAAAGCTGTTGAAAGCTTAAAGGTTTCTAATTTTTGGAGGAATCAGGTGGAGAGAAAAGATAAACATTTCCGTTTTACTTCCAAAGGTGTAATTTACCAAATTGCTGTTAGTCATAATTAGCTTGAGAGGGAGTGTATCATTACATCTGGAAAACACAGATTAAAGCCAGTAATATTTTAGACAAAAACCCTAAAAATTATAACCATATTCATCAGTTCACTCAGTAACTGATCCTTTTTGTTAATAGTTTTATGAAGCCATCAGGTTTTCATTCAGTTTAGTTTAGTTCAGTCACTCAGTCGTGTCCGACTCTCTGCGATCCCAGGGACTGCAGAATGCCAGGCCTCCATGTCCATCACTAACTCCCGGAGTTTACTCAAATTCATGTCCGTTGAATCGGTGATGCCATCCAACCATTTTGTCGTCTGTTGTCCCCTTCTCCTCCCACCTACAATCTTTTTCAGCATCAGGGTCTTTTCAAATGAGTCAGTTCTTCCCATCAGGTGGCCAAAGTATTAGAGTTTCAGCTTCAGCATCAGTCCTTCCAATGAACACCCAGCACTGATCTCCTTTAGGATGGACTGGTTGGATCTCCTTGCAGTCCAAGGGACTCTCAAGAGTCTTCTCCAACACCACACTTCAAAAGCATCAATTCTTCGGAGCTCAACTTTCTTTACAGTCCAATTCTCACATCCATACATGACCACAACATAGCCTTGACTAGAGGGACCTTTGCTGGCAAAGTAATGTCTCTGCTTTTTAATATGCTGTCTAAAACTAGGTAAAAAATTAAAGATTCCTAATGAAAACCTGTCAACCCAAACCTAGACAGGTTTTCATTAGGATTCTTTAGTTTCTTACCTAGTTCAATGGTATGATCTGAAATTTATCAGAGACCTATACTTTTCAAAAATTTCTTCCTAAGAATTTTCTTGAAGATGAAGCACTTTTGCAAAACATCAAAGTATAACAATAACTGTCTATAAATGGCAAAGGACTTAAAAAGACATGATTCACACCTGATTGTAACTGACAAAGGATCTTGGTTACTGTTTTGACATACAACATTTTAAGATAGCAACTAAAATTATAACATAATCATACTAGGACATATCCATAGTTCAGAAATATATAATTTCTAGAATGTCTGTGTTAATAATATATTGATAATATTTATTTCTATGATATGGTAAAGAATCCACCTGCCAATGCAGGAGACACAGGAGACTCAAGCTCGATCCCTGGGTTGAAAAGATCCCCTGGAGGAGGATATGGCAATCCTCTCCAGTATTCTTCCCTGGAGAATCCCACGGACAGAGAAGCCTAGTGGGCTACAGTCCATAGGATCACAAAGAGTCAGAAATGACTGAGCAACTAAGCACATTCCTATAGTATAACCTCAGACGGCTTCTCACTTATTTGACAGTGCTTCCCATGTAGTTTAACATATCAGATTATCCTGTTTAACTTAATATCTCTCTCTAAGATGCTTCAGGATTCCTCTGAAACATCACAGTTAGCAGGAGGTCAAAAGAACTTCAGTTAGAATTTAATATTCGGAGGACTTTTCCTGGAAGTCCAGTGGTTAAGGCTCTGCATTTCCACCTCAGGGGACACAGGTTTGATCCCTGGTTGGGGAACCAAGATGCTGAAAGCCCTGCAGCATGGACAAAAAGAATATGATATTTGGTGATTTTATAACAATATCAAAAAGGTTTCAAGACACTTGGTCAAATAGGATCACAGGTCACTGTGAAGGAGTACTTATTCACTTAACTAAAATGACAAAAGACTTCAAAAGCAAATACAGACCACTTAAAGGCCATAGGAAGCATCACTAAAAACAAAGCTAGTGGAAGTGATGGAATTCCAGTTGAGCTATTTCAAATCCTAAAAGATGATGCTGTGAAAGTGCTGCATTCAATATGCCAGCAAAGTTGGAAAACTCAGCAGTGGCCACCAGACTGGAAAAAGTCAGTTTTCATTCCAATCCCAAAGAAAGGCAATGCCAAAGAATGCTCAAACTACTGCACAATTGCACTCATCTCACACACTTGCAAAGTAATGCTCAAAATTCTCCAAGCCAGGCTTCAGCAATATGTGAACTGTGAACTTCCAGATGTTCAAGCTGGATTTAGAAAAGGCAGAGGAACCAGAAATCAAATTGCCAACATCCGCTGGATCACGGAAAAAGCAAGAGAGTTCCAGAAAAACATCTATTTCTGCTTTATTGACTATGCCAAAGCCTCTGACTGTGTGGATCACAATACACTGTGGAAAATTCTGAAAGAGATGGGACTACCAGACCACCTGACCTGCCTCTTGAGAAATCTGTATGCAGGTCAGGAAGCAACAGTTAGAACTGGACATGGAACAATGGGCTGGTTCCAAATAGGAACAGGAGTACATCAAGGCTGTATATTGTTACCCTGCTTATTTAACTTATATGCAGAGTACATCATGAGAAACGCTGGGCTGGATGAAGCACAAGCTGGAATCAAGCTTGCTAGGGGAAATATCAATAACGTCAGATATGCAGATGACACCACCCTTATGGCAGAAAGTGAAGAGGAACTAAAAAGCCTCTTGATGAAAGTGAAAGAGGAGAGTGAAAAAGTTGGCTTAAAGCTCAACAGTCAGAAAACGAAGATCATAGCATCTGGTCCCATCACTTCATGGGAAATAGATGGGGAAACAGTGGAAACAGTGTCAGACTTTATTTTGGGGGGCTCCAAAATCACTGCAGATGGTGACTGCAGCCATGAAATGAAAAGACACTTACTTCTTGGAACGAAAGTTATGACCAACCTAGACAGCATATTAAAAAGCAGAGACCTTACTATGTCCACAAAGGTCCATCTAGTCAAGGCTATGGTTTTTCCAGTGGCCGTGTATGGATGTGAAAGTTGGACTGTAAAGAAAGCTGAGTGCCAAAGAATTGATGCTTTTGAACTGTGGTGTTGGAGAAGACTGAGAGTCCCTTGGACTGCAAAGAGATCTATCGAGTCCATCCTAAAGGAGATCAGTGCTGGGTGTTAATTGGAAGGACTGATGCTGAAGCTGAAACTCCAATACTTTGGCCACCTGATGTGAAGAGCTGACTCATTGGAAAAGACTCTGATGCTGGGAAGGATTGAAGGAAGGAGGAGAAGGGGATGACAGAGGATTAGATGGTTGGATGGCATCACTAACTCAATGGACATGAGTTTGAGTAAACTCTGGGAGTTGGTGATGGACAGGGAGGCCTGGCGTGCTGCAGTCCATGGGGTCACAAAGAGTCAGACATGACTGAGCAACTGAACTGAAAGGCAAAGAACCTCACATAATCTGTTATCATAAGCGGAATTTCAGGGAAACTTTGTTCTTTTAATAGAGGGCACAATACTCCAGTCCTATACCAGTCTATAGAATCTGTTTACCTAATTAAATTTAAACCAGTCGAACCCAGTCCTGACCATGTACAAAGTTCTTTTCTCAGTGTTCCTTTTCCATAAACCTACAATTTTCTGTATTCATATTTTGTCCCTTATTTTGTTTTCCATTAAAAAAGAAAAAGCTTTAGGGCAAAACCACCTTTTTACAAAACATATTTACTTATTTATTTGGCTGCACCATGTCTGAGCTGCAGCACACAGGATCTCTGTTGCTGCGTCTGGTTTCTTTTTAGTTGTGGCATTTGGGCTCTCAGTTGTGTCATGCAGGATCTAGTTCCCTCACCAGGAACCAGACCTGAGCCTCTGCACTGGGGCCACAGAATCTTAGCCCCTGAACCACCAGGGAAATCCCTCCCTTTTTTTTTCTTTTAACAAAATGCATTTCCATTCCTCACACTTCTTTGACTGAAAACACACATCCTACTGTCCTGGCATACTGAACTGTCTTATTATCTTAGTAGCTTTAATTACATATATTATAATATTAACCCTTAAAAACCTTAATCTCCAGTGAAAACCAAGAAGCAAGCAATTATAAATTATCATACTAGTATTTCCCACTTGGAAACTTCTAAACACAATCCATAATCTCTAGAAACACATTTTCTCATAAGAAAATTTCTTTCACCAATGTGGTACAGAGTAGGTGTTTAATAAACCCAAGCAAGTATTTTCAGTTTCTCTCTGATAAAAAGTAGGTAAACTTAGACCTGCCAGCAATTACTGTTCCAGTATTTATCCTATTTGAAATGACCTAGGTAGTCAATGAATTCTCATCATTTAACTTATTTTAGTTTCAAATGAAACTAAGGTTCATTTAACTTAATTTAGTTTTAAAGTTAAGCCAAACTTAAATTGGCTTCAATACCCGATATTGATATTATAGAAACTATTTCCTAGATCATGTGAACCTGAAATTCATTCTGGCCAGTTTCCTTCACATCTGTGAGAGTTTTTCTAAGTGCTTAATTTCCTTTAAGCCAATCACACAGAGCTCATCCACAAATTACTTTTGATAATACTGTCTAGAGGTAGACATATATCTATAATGAACATATATATACATTCATATAGACACAAAGATGTCATAGTTTTCTTCTTACGTTTAAAAAGCTTCCTTTTTTTCTTTCAGTCCCAGGAATTAAAAATGCTCTAGATAAAAGTTCCTCAGAGCCTGGGTAAAATATTTACATCTCAAAGAAATAAGTTCCTTATAAAAAGTTGGTTTTTTACTAACTGCATATGTATAGCCCAGTTTTAGGATATCAAAAGAGCCCTACGTTGGACATTTTTAGGACAATATTTCCTGGTATCTTTCCTCTTTGATGTTGCATTCCCTATTGAGGTTGTCAACTTTGAAAATCTGGCTCCAGTATCTAACAAAAGTTCAATTTGCTCTCCTGCTACTTCTAAAGTAACCCTGGACTTCTCAGGGGAGATCAGGATGGTGTTTTGTGGAATCAGGTGAGGAGTCCTCAGGCCCCATTTCTTTTTTGGTTACCAGGAGCTGAAATGAAGAGGGTTAAGCTTGGGCCTTCCTTCTCCTGAGATGGGGCATTCCTTCTTCTGATGTCCTTCCCCTTTGCGCGTGGGATCTTTTTCTGTTGCGGCATGCAGACTCTTAACTACAGCAAGTGGGATCTACTTTTGTGACCAGGGATCAAACCCAGGCCCCTTGCATTGGGAATGTGTAGTCTCAGCCACCTACCAGGGAAGTCCCAATATTAAAACAAAACAACATTTACCTGTGGTGATAGGCTGATGTGCAATTTTTCTAGTAACAAGAGAGAGACAGAGAAAGAGGAAGGGAAAGAGAGGCATACTATACAGTCCTGTAATTCTTTGGAAGCAAAATTATCAAATAGTAAGGGACTTCCCTGGTGGTCCAATGGCTAGGACTCCATGCTACCAATGTAGGGAATCTGGGTTTGAGCCCTGGTCAGGGAGCTAGATCCCACCTGCCGCTACTAAAGACCCCGCACGCCTCAGTTAAATATCATTTACCTCATGTTTATGTAAGGATAGGCTGTTCTCTTCCAGTCTTGCACAGGATGTTCTACATATATATTTTTGGATACTTATTGAAAAAAAATCCACATGTAAGTGGACCCATGCAGTTCAAGCCCATGTTGTTCAAGGGTCAACTGTATAGAACACAGACTATAATTTACCAACATGACTTAATCCTGCTTTGATGACTCAGAAGACCCTCTGGGATCACACATTTCTTCAGGCTTATTATTATGTGTATTTCCTCTGGAGATGTTTAATATGGGCCAAGTAACCGAAAGCAGTTCAGTAATGACTGGAAGACAGAACTTGATATCTACTGACTCATTCCAGTTCTAAGTCTGTGTGTATGTGTCTCAAAGTCAAATACAGAGGAGATCACATTTATTACTGCCTAAAAGAAGCATCACATCACAATGCAACTGTCTATGAAAACAGAAGGTTACAAATAAGGAGTGTTAACTAGCTTCTGTTCATCAACCTTAACCAGGACAAGGAAATGTTTAAAAAGTAGGACATCATTAGTACCATTAATATATTATTACCATTATTTTATTAAAGCCTAATCATCAGATTATAATTTACTAATTAACACATATTTATCATTATGTGCCTAGTATATGCCAAGCCCTGTGTTAGTTATTAGGGACACAAAGCGAATATAATTAATGCCCTAGAGAAGTGTAAATAATTCATCTTTAAAACCATTTTATTGTACAGATCATTTTACAGAACTTTAGATGTCACTGTAATAAATTAGCCTGGGAGTGATGTGACAGGCTAACACATCCTATAACTCACTCAAAATATACAATAACAGAAAAGAAAGAATGTGAGAATGTTAGCTTAATTACTTGATATTTGCCTTCCCCCACCCCCCAGTACAAAACAGCATCCAGAATGTTCCTTTAAGGATCTAGCTTTTTGCACTTTCAGAATCCTGGGTGAATTTGCTCCTGTACCTAAGATGATTTTTATTTCAGTTCCTACAGTATCTGCCAGTCCCCCCCAGGACTTGAGGGTAAAGCAACAGCCCAAAGCAGGGAGGGAACAGCCATTGCAGTACCCCCGCCCTTGGCTGACCTTTCTGTGGGTGTGATGGTGACACAGGAGGCATGAGAGAGCCCTGCCCTTGAGTCAGGAGAAACCCAGCAGGCAGGGCAGTGTTCTCAGTCCAGTGTGTCAGGCAGTCTGGTAATGGACACTGCTTCCTTTCTCTACAGCTTCCTGTAAACATGCTGATTTTCATCACTAAAACTAAGGGTTTTGATTATATCGGAGTTTCCAATTATATTCTGCAAAACATACAGGTCTCATAAGTTGTTGTTTAGTTGCTCAGTTGTGTCCAACTCTTTGCAACCCTATGGACTGCAGCCTGCCAGGCTCCTCTGTCTATGGGATTTCCCAGGCAAGAATACTGGAAAGGGTAGCCATTTCCTTCTCCAGGGGATCTTTCTGACACAGTAATCAAACCCATATCTCCTGCATTGCAGGCAGATTTTTTACTGCTGAGCCACCAGGGAAGCCCATGGGTCCCATAAGACACTTCTTCAAAAAGTGGCCTGGAGCAGCACAACAGGGCAAGCTGCCCACCGCACCCAGTCACAGGGCGCATCGGCCTAGGGAAGGGTTCCGACAAGCTGTACCTTCCAGACAGCTGATAGCATTTCTCAAACAAGTTTGACCATGAAACGCTCTCTTCTAGTTTCACCTATTAACATCTGTTGATTCACTTAGTATTCTGAGGTATAAACTTTGGAAACATTAAACGGTCTCTTAAACACACTGATTTTATAGCAATTTAAAGCAGAAAATAGCCTTAGAAATCAGAGGTCCTATGAATTTAGGATCTCATAGCAAGTCAGTGGCCAAACGAGGTCCCTTTCATTTGCCAGTTTTTCACATTCTATATGCTAAAAACCGCGGTGAATGAAATTTTACTGTGAGAAGGATCAGAAAAAGGATCAGTCATTGAAATCGACAAGTAACCTGGAAGCTCCAGGGTTTGCAGTTTGGTTAAACTCTGTTGTTTGAAGTTACTCTTTATTAAGCAAAACCAATGGTGTACATCCATAGGCCAGTGGAGATACTACTGAGCAGACAATTGTCACAACTCAAGAAGCTAATGAGAACGGGAGAGGGAGAAGCAAGTGGCACTGAGTCCAAAGTCAAGGTAATTAGCTCCTGGGTGACCAAGAGTAAAAATTACCTTTTTTTGATATTGAGTTCAAGATCCTTGAATTTTTTTTTTTCAAGTATTGAGTCATATATTCCTTTGGTGTCAGGACTAAGAAAAGAGAACTGATGTCTGCTATACTGACCTCAGCGTCCAGTGCTCTGGATAGTGTCTCCTTAATGCCGACTTTAAAAAGCTTCACACATCACTTCACAATGGTCTTTGACTCTACTTAAAAGGACAAAGATAATTTTAGGCTTCAATTTCTTTTCATGCCATTTGCTTGAAAAAGAGTCCTTTGAGTTGGTGGCTAAGTAAACAACAGTATTCTTGAAGCAATGACTTGGCTGTCCCACAGTCCCAGCTATAGTATAGCCTAACTCCAAAGTAATTAAAGAACCAAGTGATTTGCATTCTTTTTTCTACAGAACTACTCTTGAGTAGCAGATGGCAAACACAAATGTTTTGCTCTAGAGACATATGGAAACCTCTCTGTTCTGTAAAACCCTCAATGAATATTAAACGCCGAGTGATGCCATTCATTGCAGAAATAAAATGTTGTGATAATCCCCCAAACAGGCCTAATTAGGCCATATAGCTACTTGAGTTCCAGAAAGTAATAGGGGGGAAATTACTATGTAATTGGGATTTCATTAGCAGTTCTTCTTAATCTGAATATTCATCCTGGCCCGAAAGAATCACCTACCTAGCCTTATTTCTCAGCATTCTATTAGATTGTCACCATAATTTATAATTGTAAATCTTAAAAATGAGCCATCAAAGAGATCTGCTTGATTCCATATTAATTCTTCAGTTCTTCCTGAACACAAAGAGCAATGAATTTCAAGAGAGACAGGGTGTTTTATCATAGGTTTGGGAGTATTCATAGCTCCCTAACTAATTCCACTTATAAGCCCTTGCTGCTGTTAAATTAGGGTGGCAGGGAAAAGTCTGTGTAAGGTAATTCAGGAAATGATTATCAATATTAAGTAGGAATTTGAGGCAAGAATCTTATTGAGTATGGCTCAAAATACAAAACAGAATTTCATTCTCTTCATCCTGCAGGTTGACAACCCAATAAATTGTTGGCAACCCAGTAACTTGTTGCCATCACAGAAAGGACTGAGACTCTGTGCTCCTTGGAAAGAGAGAAGTACTGATAACTGAGTCATAGGGTGGACTGAGTGCTCTTTAGAATAAGGAACTAGGTGTCTTGGGCTCCTTTCCCAACACCACACCCTGCCTGGCCTTCAAGGGACCTGCTAGGCCTGTCGATAAATCTCAAATTCACTACAGTGTTTGGTTGGCCTTGGAGACCAAAGTCTGTAAACCAGAACCCCTAGGGCAGATCTTAGGACATCTGTTAGGAGCTTGGGTTCACGAGTCAAAGGATTTTATGGACAGAAAGGGATTCTCTACTCCAGCCTTTTTCATTTTACAAAGAGTAAATTGAGGCACAGAAGGGTCGTTGTCCTTGTTTAAGGTCATAGAACTTGTTAGTGGCAGAACTAGGAAAAGAACCCCGGCCACCTGATGCTTTGTCCAATTCTCCCTCCATTACAAACTCAGGACAGGCTTGTCAGGGTCTGACAGAGAATTTAGATAGTTCAAGGCTCCCAAAGTGCTCAGCCTTAGCTGGTTGCTGAAGTGGGATAGAAAGGGTAGCAGGTGTCTAAATGCTTATTAATTCTGACTTTAGACACCCATCCCCTCCTCACAGAAACACTGGTTCTTTCTTGCCTCTTTTTTCCAGTTCAACATCAATCCATCTGTTTAAGAGAATGACAAGTCAGAATTTTCTTAGATGCAGCCCCCTGACCTCTCCAGAAATTCCAATATAAGCAAACATGATATAAATACCTATATGCATTGGACACTGAAACAAGTATTAGTTTTCATTGGTTGCTTCTACAGCCTTGTTGCCTCCTGTCTTCTCTAACAGAACCTTGTGATCTAGGGTAAGTTTGACCCCATACTTAGCTTGAATCACTTAAGCCAGTTGGCATACGCTATTCTCTTGGACCCTAGGATCAGTTCACAAAAGAGTAGTCAGTGCCCATGGAACTGAATTCCAGGTTATTTGAACTCCTGAGAAAGAAGATTCTTTACCTTCTGCTCTCTTTCAATCAAGGAGTCCCAGGAGTTTCAGGAAAACATTTTGCAACAACATGGGGTTGGCCTGTTGAAAAAAGTGTTACTTTGAGGAAGCATTGCTAAGAAACCAAGAGAGAGAAACCAGGTACCAGACATGTCATCTGATCTACTGGATTACTCACCTGTCACTCATTGTAAGTCTGATTATTTTAGTACATGATTAAGTAAATTTTTCGGTTTTGTTTTGCTTTTTAGGGGTTGTTTTTGGCTGCATCATGCGGCACACCGAACTTCCCCTACCAGGGATTAAACCTGGGCCTCCAACAGTGGAAGGGTGGCGTCTTAACCACTGGACTTCTGGGGGAAGTCCAAGTAAATATTTTTATTATTTAAGTCATTCAGTATTCTATTATTTACTGCCATGTGTATCTCAATATCTGTTATGATGCTGATTATGAGTTTCAGCACATCTTGACCTCACCATTAGATCAAAGTCCAGTTTAGAGTTGGTTCCAAAAGGCATTATTGAATCATTCATTTGAACAAGAAACTCTACCCAAAACACAGAGTACTTACTGTGTATGTACCTTACTTGATACAAAATACTACATAGGAATGCCTGCTGCTGCTGCTGCTAAGTTGCTTCAGTCGTGTCTGACTCTGTGCGACCCCATAGACGGCAGCCCACCAGGCTCCCCCAAAACTTTACTATTAGAAAAGAAACAATATAAGCTGTATTAGAATAGATTTCTTCCAATCCACCTTGCTGCTGCTGCTGCTAAGTCGCTTCAGTCGTGTCCGACTGTGTGCGACCCCATAGACGGCAGCCCACCAGGCTCCACCATCCATGGGATTTTCCAGGCAAGAGTACTGGAGTGGGGTGCCATTGCCTTCTCCGCAATCCACCTTACAGCGGAGTAAATTTCATGTAGTCATTTTTCAGTATTATCATGTCATTTTTATTTAACTTTTACATTCAGTGGTGATATGTAAAATATTTAACAATGTTTGGCATGAGCACTTGACCAATCAGATTGAATGTCTAAACAATCAGAATTAAAGCCAACCAATCAGAATGGACACCTGATCCATCAGAATAAATGAAGTGTGTGTCAACCAGATATCTGCCTCCCATTCATCACTGAACTTTTAACTTGTGGGGTCTCCCTTCAATTACCTGGGAAACAAACTAAGGGCAGGGACCACATGAGAGATACCTTTGAATCCTCCAGGTAGGCCTCGCTGAGCTGGTTTCATAGTGTGAGCTTAATGACTATTTCTTTAAGTAGACATTATTCAACCAGTGATTGCTCAGGAAACATCAGTGGGTGGAAAGAGTACAGTGTGTCCCTCTCTGATGAAGATAATTATAGAATTATCCCACTGGATTATCACTAAACAAACAGAATGTTCTGAGATGACACACAGTGGATAAGAGAAATTGATACTTTTGAGGAGTTATCATTCAATGTGATCTTGACAACCTAGAGAAATAATATATAATCACACCTATTTTTAAATACAACAATAAATATTATTCTTACAGAATGAACAACACACAAATACAAGGTAGAGGACAATCAGAAAGGTATTGGTGAAGCTAAAAATACCTAGGGCTTAGTATAAACTGAAGGTGTCCCAGATGTTTTTAAAAAATACCTAGACTGGGGACTTTCTTTCCCAGTGGTCCAGTAATTAAGACTCCACGCTTCTACTTCAGGGGGTGCAGTTTCTATCTCTGGTCAGGGAACTAAGATCCCATATGCCACATAGCATGGCCCCCGCCAACAAAAACCTAGACGGCTGGCATGATAGTCGGATGTTCATTCATTCATTCAACAACTTAACTGAGTACCTACTATGTGTAAGGCATCATTCTAGGCATGCTGGGGACAAGTGAAAAATAAGCAATGTCCCTTTCCTCAAAAGGCTCAACTTTAAGGGAGAAGACAAAGAAGTTCACAAACTGTTAGATAACAGAGAGAGAACTTATTCAATGGCTGAGTCATCAGTCAGTGAAAATAATCACCATGAAGGACATCTTTGTAGCCCACCGGGACAGCTGTGCTCAACTGGCAGAGGACCAGAATCCATGGGGGGCTGGACAGAAGCATCAGCAGGCTAAGTGCAGGCAGAGAACCAGAGGTTTCTTTGTCCCGAATTTTTCAGGACCATATAAGCCCTTGGATTCTTGTAGGATACAATTAAGAGGAGGAAGAGTCCCAGTAATATTTGGTACCAGTTTTGCCAGTCCTTGAGAAGTAGGGATCTCAGCCAGGTTTAATTTCACTTAAGCAGTTAAGAAAGGTGACATTTCTTGCATTTAGGCGTCATGGAACAATTTTAAACTAGTTAAAGGGTGCTTGAATTAATTTGAAAATTTCCCTAGAGAACACACAGATCCTCAAGAATGTGTTTGCAGATTCTTTTAAAAAATATTTGTTTATTAATTATTATTATTGGCTATACTGGGTCTTCGTTGCTATGTGGGCTTTCTCTAGTTGCAGAGAGCAGGGGCCACTCTCTAGTTGCCGTGTAGGGGCTTCTGACTATGGTGGCTTCTCTTGTGGAGGATGGGCTTCAGTAGTTGCTACACTTGGGCTTCATAGTTGTGGCACCAGGCTTAGTTGCCCTGTGGCATGTGGAATGTTCCCAACCAGGGACTGAACCCATGTCCCCTGCATTGGCAGGCATATTCCTAACCACTGGACATCAGGGAAGCCCCTGTTCATGGATTCTTGAGGGTTAAAGACCCCCAAGATGAATAAGCTAGCGTAAGAAGTGAAGAATGGCTCTTGGAATTGTGCAATGTGACAGTCCTGCTTGCCAGGAAAGCCAGGAAAGCCAGACCAAGGACAAAGGAAACAGAGGAGAGCAGCAACAAGAGAACAGAGGAAGATGGATATAGCTCTGGTCAACTAGCCTGAAGCTCACACAGACCTCCTATTGGAGAGACCTCCTTTCAGCATCATCACCCCACCTCATTAGAAAATCCACGAGGAAGAACTCAGTTTGACCCAGCCTGGCCATATGCCCATCTCTGTGGCTGAAGGAGTAGAGTACCATGATTCACAGCCACCAGTGGGGGAGGAGCAGCTTCCCAAAAGCAAGAAGGAAAAGAGTGCTGGCCTGACAAAAACCACAGAGGGTAAACTCCTTGGACAGCCAGATTTCTGTAAGTCAAGCTGCTGTGTAATATCAACCTTATCAAAAGCTTCAATAAACATTTACAGAATCAATTTGAAAGTGCTGGTCTGCCTAGTGTTCTGCAGTGACGTAGCATTTTACATTACTGGGCAACTGGCAAAAAAATGTATTGATGTGGTTCTCTTAGAACATAGCAACGTGCCACTTGGAGAAAGAAAAGAAAGTGGCAGCCAGCAACCTATCACCTGTGGAACCTTCAGCTCTATAAATACACTTCTTGTCCAGGCTTTTGAGCAAAGTGCCTTGATTCAATAGCAGTTGCTACCATCCAAATCTGATCTCTAAGTAACATGTTACTTATACAAAATATGAAAATTCATAATTCACAAAAGGAAAAAAATTGGATACTTGTTGACGTAGTGTCATATATCAGAATGCTTGCATGGTTCAACAGTGGTGCATAGACTTACCAGCTAGAAAGTCCCAACATTATACACACTTGCTGATAGAGAAAAACCGAGGAAGTGAAAACAAGACAAAAAAATTAACAAAATTCCCCTAAGGAAACTTAGGGACTTTAAAATTCCTAACCCTAGCTTCTCTTATGAATTTAAGTTCTTTGCCACATCAGTGTGCTCTTATTCATACAGAGAGAGAATGCCAACAGTTGCATGCAGGTAGTGGAACTAAAAGTTACTTTAATCTACACATTTTATAAAAGAGGATTCCAGTGGTCTTAAAGATTTCCCTGTTCTTTTCCAGAATGAAGAGGAAGGTATAGAACTAAACTGTCCATATTTGTTCAGCACTGTGCTGTGCTATGCTGTGCTGTTGCTTCAGTCCTGTCTGGCTCTTTGTGACCCCATGGACTGTAGCTTGCCAGGCTCCTCTGTCCATGGGATTCTCCAGGCAAGAATACTGGAGTGGGTTGCCATGCCCTCCTCCAGGGCATCTTCCCAACCCATTGGTCAAACCTGTGTCTCTTATGTCTCCGGCATTAGCAGGTGGGTTCTTTACTACTAGTGCCACCTGGGAAGTCCTGTTCAGCCCCGGCTGAGGCCCAGTTCACAGGACTTGCCCAAGCACTCTGACTGGGGCAAGGAGGCTCAGCCTGTGCCAGAGGGCAGAATCTGTCCTCATTAGGGGATATAAACTGTGACTTTGACCTTCTTAGATCTGCTCCCATCAAGTGGACTCTAGAAATTAGACATTAGATTAGCAACAACCCTCTGGCTATTGTATGATCAATAAGTGTGTCAATGACACATTTCATTGTATTTGTTTTTTCCACATAGAAGGTGAAAGTAGTTACTAGGGCCAATTGAATTTGCTCCTCTTTCTTAACTCACAAGATTAAGAATGTAATATCGTTGGCATTGAATATGAAGTCACAGGGCATTCAACATGTGTTTTAGAAAAACCTGCTGTCTTCTTCAACCAACTGTCCAAGTTTTCTCCTTAGTCTACTAAAGGCTGAGTGCACTGGTTCTCTTAATAACCTTTAACCTCCCAGAAAGGTGTTTCTTTGGAGCGAAGAACCACAGACAGTGGTTCTCAAATATTTTGGCCTCAGGATCCTTTTATCCTCTTAAAAATTACTGAAGCCTCTAAAGAGCTTTTGTTCATATTTGACATATTAGAAATTAGAAGATAAAAGAGATGAGAGGCAGAGACACTCCTAGTGGACAGAGCTTTCGGTCCCAGACCTCCTTGGCTATTCACTTGCCCTTGTGATTTACCCGAGTCATTAAATCCCCTTCACTGGCTGGGTCTCTGCCCCTAGCTGCTGAAAGAGGCCTTAACAATACATCCTTGAAACAATTAAATAATAGTCTAAGACAATAAATGACAGGTTGGGTATAACAGAATGTCTCCTCTATTTGTTATCCATTAAAATGAGAGCCTACGGAGGGCTGAAGAAGGTAACCATCAACACTAACATTGCTACATTGCCTTAAGGATTTCAAAATAGGTTCACATTCAGTATCTCACTTAATTTTCCTACCATCCTATGAAACACCTGTTTTATACCCATTCTACAGATGAGAAAACTGAGGTGCAGAAAGCCTATGTGCTGTTAAGCAGCTGAGCCAAGACAAAATCCAAATCTTACCCTCCAGATTCCCACCGTCAGTTCCTGCCTCGAATGAATGCTTGCAGTTTTATCAGGCACATGCCTGACGCACAAGCCTCACAGATTCCAATTCCCAGATTTTTTTTGTCCATCCTCCTGCAGGAAGAGGGGAGCGGTCTGCACAGTAGATCCTTTAAAATACCCACTGTATTTAGCTCTGCTCTGGAGGTTTGAAGCAGAGAATAGGAGTGGATTCAAGTGAGAAAGGCAATCATTCTTTTCGAGCTCGGTAACTGAGAGGTTGAGGGAGGGGAGGGGGCTTAGATGCAGTGCTGGACAGGAACTGGAGGAGAAGCAAGCTAAGGCACTCTGCAGATAATCCACAGGCAGCGCCACGGCAGCATGAAGGAATGTAAGCATCTCAGCTCCGGGGCGCGGTGGAAGAGATGCGGGAACTGCGGACTCAGCCTCCAAGGTCCTGCATTTGAAAGGCGCCCGCACACAAAGAAACGGGGAAGTTAAGTTCCGGTAGCGCAACACGCAGAGTTGAAAGCCCGGCCTCCCTGCTAGCTCTAGAGGAAACGCCTAACGCCGGGTCACCCAGTTTAGAGAGTATCCTCTTTTATCCTCTGGGGCCGCGGGGACAGCCTGCCCAAGGCACGCCCGAAGCGCCTCACAAGAACTACAAGTCCCATAAAGCACTGGGGCGCCGGCGGTGATTACGAAACCCCCGTGGATTGGCCACGCGGGGCGGGGAGCGCAGGCCTTCTCCGGGGAACGGGGCGGGGGAAAGGGCGGGGCGAGCGGCGGCTCGGCGGGCACGCCCCCTCACCCGCGGCCCCCTCCCCGCCTCTCTCCGCCGCTCTTCTGGCTCCCCGGTCAGAGGGCCGGAGCGAGAAGATGGCGAAGACGTATGATTATCTGTTCAAGCTCTTGCTGATCGGCGACTCTGGGGTGGGCAAGACCTGCCTGCTATTCCGCTTTTCCGAAGACGCCTTCAACACCACCTTCATCTCCACCATCGGTGAGGGAGGGGTTGCGGCCGGGGACTGGGAGTGAGAAATGGGGGGCGGGTGCGAGGGCGCCGGGAGAGAGCGGTGGGAGGACTTGGGAGCCTCAGGGAGGGGACCCCGGGGACAGCTGGGCGGCGAGGGCAGTGGGAGAGGGTGAAGGCGTGAGAGAGAGAGAGGCAGTGAGGACGTGGGGCTGAGAGGGTTGAAAGGAGGAACTTGGGGGCAAAGGAAGAGGAGGAGGAAACAGAAGAACAAGGACTGGGGGTACTGGGGAAAGTGAGAGGGTTGGGGGTGTGACAGGGAGGGGGTCTTAGAGGGACAGAGTGGGGGAACACAGGAAAGCTCATAGAGAAAGAGAAGGGGATAGTGGGTGTGAAATGGATTAAAAGAGGAAGGAAATGGAAGGGGGAAACGAAGGGTTGGGGGAGTGGGAATGGGAGGTCCGGGGAGTAAAAGGACAGAGGACACAAGGGACAAGGTAGAGGAGAACCCAGGAATCCGAAAGGAATTCGGAGGAAAGAGTGATTGAGAGTTGAGAGATGAGAGGGACACTGGCTGCAAGAAGTCTGGTCAGAGACACCATGAGGAAGCTGTAGGAAAAGGTAGATGAGTTAAGGGGACCCAAGAACGAAATGCGGATACTTGGAAAAAGTAAAGGAGAGCTGGGTGTGAAATAGAAAGGAAAAGCAAAATATACAGTAAAGAGGTGGGGCAGAGAGGAGAGAAGATGGGAAAGGGAGAGAAAATGGAAAGTAGAACTTTCTCCAGTTACTGGAAGTATTGGTTACCATTTCTCTTTCTTTACTCCCTCTGGATCAAGTGCAGGAGAAAGAGCAAAAAGTGACTAATAATGAGATATTGTCTATGGAGCATTAAATTGTTCTGGGAGTGTTAATGGGCGTTGGGAGGGTTGGTGACTTTTGGAATGGTATGATCAGGAAAATATGGTTTACTATCTCCTGCAAAGCAGCACTTCTTAATTTTTAACATTATTAGCCTTGAAGGTTTAGTAATTCTCAGCTGGGAAGTTGATCTTACATTCGGCCTGCCTTTCTATGTATTTTCCTTTTAGTTTTAATTATTACTTGCTAAACGAATCAGAACATGCAGTGTACCCCCCAATTACTTTCAATTGATTCGGATTTTTCTGGTCTTGGTTGGGAGCTGTCCTTCCTACTTTTGGAGGACTCTGTGTTCAAGTAACAAAATCTCAGACTTAACCTAAACTGAAGAAGAGCAAATCAGAGCTGGTTTTAAGCTGCCTGTACAAGTGATCTTAACATCATAGCTGCAGTTAATTAAGCACCTTAAGAATCTTAGCTCTTGGTTGTCTGGGTGATGTTGTGGCTTCTCATAGCAGCTCACTTAAGCATCTTCCAAATGGTTCGTATAGCATATTTCACCATGAATTGCTGGGATTTTTAGGGGGGCTAGTACTATGGAAATGAGTTATGTTTTAAGGATAATTTATCACTTATAAAAGAAGAGTATCGGGGTATAGAGAGCTGTTCAGTGAAGCACTGGGAAAAGCTATGGTTTGTTTGTTCTGGCATTTTTCATATGGATTGAGTGGTCTGAAACCTCCTGGGTGTTATGATGTCTGGGCTTAGGGAAGTTTGAGTTGCAAGTTCTTGGCAGTCATTTGTGAGTGGGACTTTTTCTTTTCTGAGGAAGCAGATTTTAAATGTCATGTCTCAAGTGTATTCTTAAGAGATTTGATGGGAGCTGTTGTAGCCACCAAAAGGCGTTAATTTTTGATGCTGGTAATCATGTCAAAACCCCAAATCACCGTTTTTCATTGTTGAGTGCACACTGAAGTCCAGAAGGTAAAGGACAGTCAAACGGGTCGCCTTTTATCCATTCTCTGTGTGAGCCTCCCAGAAGTATTCTCCTGCATCGAAAGTGACTAAATCTCACTGAGGCTGTTTCTGTTAGGCTCCTTAAATGACTTTTGCTTGTTTGTAACAGTTTTATTAGTTTCCTCTTTTTTAGTCTTAATTTTTGTCCCACTTTGTCTGTGAGAGTGTCTGCTTCCTTTTACAATTGTAGCTTTGAAAAATTACTTTTTATTCTGAAGGAGTAAAATCTTTCTTGCATGAATTTTTTTTTTTAAATGATTGAAATTCTGTTTTGTGGAGGATTGCAGGAAAGTGAGCATCCTGAAAAAGTTTAGACCTGGAGGGAGGCGTTAAAGGGGGGTGAATCTCATGTATGATGTTGGCCTTTGCATTTTCTATGGAGTAGATGTGGTAAAAAGAGGCTCTGAGCTGTGTCTTCAGTTGACATGGAGGAGGGGAAATCCCATGCCTCTTTTTTAGCCCCAAGAGCTCTGACAGGAAGTGGTAGCCCAGAGCCTTCAAACAGCACAAAAAAATGTTACCTGCAACCTAATGCTTTGGAGTTTAAGTTAAGTTAGGAAAACAAGGTGAATGTTAACTTCATTCTAGTGAAATGTTCCACACTCATTGACCACAAACATAGGCTTGAAGTGTCTGCATCTCTAGCAGAAATATCCATGCCCCCAACCTTCACCCCCGTTTCCAGGCGGTCTGAAGGAAGCGTTGGTGGTCCACCTCCTCCCAGTCACAATTATTTCTTGAGGCATCTCAGCATGGAAGTTTCCAGGGCTTCTCTGACTGGGTTTGGAAAGATTTGCCACGATTGCTGACAAAACTTGATAAGGTCTACGTCACAGGAAAGATCTATTTCTTAATACCTGGGGTTTGTGTGTGTGTGTGTGTTGTGTGTTTCAGGAGTTATATATATAAATATCTGTTTCTTCCCATGGAGTTACATTTACTGTCTTAATTTTGCTTTATTAAAATTTAGGTAGTTTTAGAAAAGGACATCTGCCACCTCTCGACCCTGATTTGATAGGGATTCTGTCTTCATGAAAGGAAGGAGACAGTCATTTTCATTACAGATGCAGTTGTCTCACAGATGGTTTCTTCTTTCATGTATGGAAGGTTCTGGTGTCTTCTCTGATATCCTGGCTCCCCTCATTTCCTTTCTGCTCTTGGGGGTGGTGGAGGGTATACTTCTTTCAACTGACTTGCTGGGAGTCTTCATGTATCGGTCAGATAATAGTTAACTATTGAGTAGAGATGTTTTATCCATTTGAAGTTATAGATTCAGTGCCTAGAACCAGCAACCAACTCTCATTCAATTCAGATGTTTAAGAACTGAAAAAGAAATTTTGATTGGCTCCTCAAGCCCCTTACATAATCATTGTTGTTGTTCAGTTTCTAAGTCATGTCGGACTCTTTGTGACTCCATGGATTGCGTAATCATTATTAATGGTTAATTAAATGTATGTAAAATGTGTCATGAAGACAACTAAGAAACAGTAATGCAATCTCTCTGAGTTATATTTCCTATGGGATGTGGGTACATTTTAATATTGATACGAAGGCAGAGGGACATCTTGGAATGGCCTGTACTGAACCTGGTGCCGGAAGAACAGAGAAAACCCGGCCCTGTCTTCTAACAGGACAGTCTCAGCTTCTTCCCTTTACTGTCTCTCCCCTGCCCAGCCCCCCTCTTCCTGTTAGGGTATTTCCTGAGTGGTTATATTATTTAGTATAGTCATAGTTGAACAGCATAAAGAGCCTTAGAAATTATCTACATGATGATTGTGCCCCAGTTTTATAAATAAGAAAACCAAGCTTAGGTTGATGCTGTCAAGATCATGCAGCTGATCAGATGCTTGTAGAAGCATCTCTAGTGAAACCTCAAACCCAAGTCTGGATTGCTTCTCATAGTTGAGCTGCTGCTGTTTCTTATCAGCATGATCACCGCTGTAAATTCAAATTACCATCTTTTCCAGGGAGGAATTCAGTTTTGCACATTTGCTTATATGTGAGGAAGGTTAAAGTGTTCCCATTTGGATCAGTTGTATCTCTTCAGGGAAACAGTAAATGCTAACAGGACAACTCAGAGTCCTGTAGAAGTTTATATGGGCTAACTCGGCATGTTTTAACTGTCCTTTGCCCTTTCTTTCTATGTCTGTTGTTTCAGGTTAGGGAATCAAAGTGCATCCTGCCATTAAAATTCCTTCCATGTGCAAAGTAACTAATGACATTGTATTAATAGTGTGCTGGTAATTGCAGCCTAGTTCCATCAGAGCACATTTAGACAATTTACTCCCTGGCATTTTTTTCTTGGATACGCTTTCTCTATGTCTAGGGGTTGGTCGCCTATAGCCCACAGGCCAAATGTAGCCTCCTGCCTGTTTTTGTGCAGTCCACAAGCAAAGAATGGTTTTCACATTTTTAAAAGGTTATTAAAAACTAACACAAAAGAAGGAATATGAAGCAGACACCATATGTGTCCCACAAAGCTTAAAAATATTTACTAACTATTCTTTCACAGAAAGAGTTTGCCGACCCCAGCTTACAATTAAATAATGTTTTTGGTTGGTAGCAATTCAAAACTTTTGTCAAGACTTATTGACCGAAAAACAAACTTTGTCATATTTACATTTTTATCCAAGATGATATCAGCATTTGGCTGAGCATAATCCAGATATGTAGTACAAGTTGATTTTGATTTTCATCATTGTTTTGCTTGATTTCAACCTCTCAAACAAAAATATGCAAGGGCCAGGCAACTTCAGGGCTTCCCTGGTGGCTCAGACAGTAAAGAATCTGCCTGTAGTGTAGGAGATGCAGGTTCGATCCCTGGGTTGGGAAGATCCCCTGGAGAAGGGAATGGCCTCAGTCCAGTATTCTTGCCTGGAGAATTCCATGGGCAGAGGAAGGAGCCTGGCAGGCTTACAGTCCATGGGGTTGCAAAGAGTCAGACACAACTGAGTGAGGAACACTTTCAGGCAACTTCGAGTTGAACATTTTGTCCGTAAAACCTTAGTTTAACGTCATTGTGTTCTTTCAGAGTGTCAGTAGACTTCCCACCTTAGTGATAGCTTTGAAAATAACACTGTTTCAAGAGTGTAATACCTGATCATGAAGGGTTAAACTCGTCTCCTCAGTTATTGTTCTACTGAATGCAAAAAGCCATTCAACAAATTAAGGTAGGAAACTGAGTCTTGGACACAGACCTGGACATGTCTTAAGAATATGTGTACTTTAACAAAGAGCTTCGCCAGCTGTTCTGCATGGCAGCAAACCAGGGAGGAGGTTCTCTTGGCAACAGCACCAAAACTGTTTGGATCCTCTGAGAAATGCTGGAGGGAAATAGGTTTGGATATTGCCTAAGTGGAAAATGTCTGGTCTTTGAAGACAGGGAAAAATTTAGCAGTTGATATTTTAATGGAAGCTCATAACTGAATCTGAGAAAAAAACATGGAACCAGAACTAGGAGACCAGGGAGCTGCCAACACGGCCTAAGGCTGACTGGCTCTAGGTCAGGT
Source organism: Ovis canadensis (assembly GCF_042477335.2). Lineage (NCBI taxonomy): Eukaryota > Metazoa > Chordata > Mammalia > Artiodactyla > Bovidae > Ovis > Ovis canadensis. The sequence continues at coordinate 57,289,604 of NC_091251.1, read as the reverse complement.
CTGCCTGCCTGTACACAGGATGGTTCTGGAGATGAACTCTTGTGTGTGTTAGATTTGCTACATGGGAAAGATGTGCAGGAAAGAGTTTTCACAGTGCCGTGAGAAGAGGGTGGGAGTAGGGAATGGGGAACTAGATGTTAGATGGTAGCTATATAATACGGTATGCTATGCTATGGTCCATAGCTTCATATGGAGCTACTGAGATGTAAGTAGCCAGTGAAGTGGCTTGGTCGGTGTTTGGTGTTAGGAAGATTGCACAGTGAATTAAGAGCAATAGGTCTGGAGTCAAATTGGGGTTCATGTCGTGACATCTGCTATTCCTACTTCTGTCTTTAGTGAGCTGGTGCTCCTTCTTGGGCCTTAGTTCCTTCATCTATACTAGAGTATATTACTACTATGCAAACTTCTCAGGGATGTTTTGTGTTCCCTAGGGCAAGAATCAAATCTTACTCACTTTTTAAGTCTCCAAGGCCTCTATTAAACGACTGATCAACTGGATGGATGAATTATAAAGCACTGTGAGCCATACAGCATTGCTTGAATTTTAGTCATTATCTTTCATAGTATTCTAGATAATTAGATGATGTCAGAGATGAGATTAAAAGTGCTTAATTTGAATTCCTAACACTATTTCTCCCTCTATCAAATGCTGTCTTTCTATAATCAGTTTTAAAGGGATATTTTAGACTCTGAAAGATATATCACTTGTCTTTCAGTCTCCATAATAAGCTGTTTAACACCCTGCTTCCAACCCCCCACTAACATAAATACCAAATAGAAAATGAGTGAAATCACTGGGTTTGCTTTAGAAGAGCCATTTCAGCTTTGTCTCTGCCCATTAGCTGCAAACAATGCAACAGATGCCTGTTAACAGTTTCATGCCCAGTTTTAATTAGCAGATGGAGCTGTGTTTGTGTTTGTGTTCTGCCCAGCACTGGTTTGAGTGACAGCATAGTGAGTGGATTGGAACTGGGCTGGGCCTTTGGGTTGAATAAAGCCAAATGCTATTTTGAAAAAGATGAATATAAACATTTATTACATAGAACTGCTTGTGTATCTCAGTGGAACAGCTTCATGTCTAGAGGAAGACTAATGTTTGCAGTTATGTTTTCTGCTCTTACTATCCTTTAGTAATTACATAATATGGAAAAATACTGTTTTTTGGCTTAAATGAAGGGTTTTGGGGAGTCTTGAAACTGTCACCAAGTGGCTTTCTCTGAAGATTGGTTTCAGTATTTCGGTATAGTAGGTTGAGGACTGTGCAGAGCTGGGGTGAAATGGGCTTCAGCCTGAATGCCAGTGCTGAGTTGGTAGCTGCCTCCTGGCATGCTGTGTTGTATAGAGTCCTCAGGTCCTGTCTGAGCTCAGCAAGACCGAGGACTGTGACAAATTCCTGATGTGAGTCGTGGGCAGGGGATGGAGAGAGTGGGTGGCAACATCCTCCACATTTACTGTCTGTTTCTGCCCCCTGCCCCCCCCACCATGTTATAAAAGAAGCATTTCATTTATAGTTTTGCTCTGCCATGTATATTGATAGAGGATGTCACTGGGCACAGCCTGGCAAACTGTATCCTTGGAACTGATGAGTGTTTTTGGTTTTATTTTGTTTTTTACTGAAGTGAATAGGTAGTATTTGCTTTGCAATGTGTTGTGGCTAAATTTCAGTATTAAAATATTATCCGTTAGTGATTGCTGGATTTATTGTGTCTGGAGGTGTGTCCTTCTCCTTTGTTCACTTTTAAATTCTGGATTCTTCTTATTTTGCATTGAATTATAAAGAACCTTAAAGGAAATAGATGCCTGATTGTCTTCAGAGGAAGAAATGTCTGTGCTATTTTTTTAAGTTACTTAGTTACTCAGGACTTCCTTAGCGAAGCACATAGTGATGCAGACAACTCAGAAACAGTTCTTACAGCAGCCCTGTTCCTTGACTGTGACAAAGTATTTTCTTGCTGTCTTAATCTGTAGCATTCAGCATCAGTTTAATTACACACTCTGGTGTTTACCTGTTGCTGAACCTTTGGACATTTTCCACAGAGCTCTCATCTTCCTGGGCCCAGAATTTTAATTCTTGGCTCCCGGGAGGAAGTGTGAAAGCTCTGCATGTCCCCGCGTTAGTCAGATTAGGCTTACTGTCACCACGACAGGCTGGGTGACAGTGTTGCTTGCAGTCCCATGATGGCATTGCAGGACTTCAAAGCACTTAGCTCAGTAAGGTATGGAATTCTACCTCATCATGGTAAAAACCAACCACAAAGTCTTAAGCAATATGTAGTGTTTCACTGCTTTCTGCTGGCAAAGTTAGGACTGGCATGCTTTCCCCACTCCACATTGCAGTTTTGCATATTTGGGGGGAGAACTTGGCTAGTTATTTTAATAACTTATAGATACTTCCCTGATGTATAAAATAGGACAGTCTCTAACATACATGATCAAGTTTTGACATGAAATACAGGGTGATCTACTTAAAAGTTGAATTATAAGAGTTCATTTCTGGGGGACTTCCATGGTAGTCCAGTGGCTAAGACTCTGCTGTCCCAGTGCAGGGGGCCAGGGTTGAATCCCTGGTCAGGGAACTAGGTCTCACATGCCGCAACTACGGGGTCACATGCCCCAACTAAAGATCCTGCATGGGGCAACTAACAAAACAACCAGTGCAACGAAACAAATAAATAAATATTTTTTAAAAAACGTTCATTTCTGGGAATTCCTGGTTGTCCAGTGGTTAGGACTCCATACTTCCACTGCAGGGGGCACAGGTTTGATCCCTGATTGGGGAACTGTTAATAAGATCCCAGCATGGCGCCCCCAAAAAGTTCATTTCTTGTGACCCTATGCAATATTTTCTTAGCTGGAATAGGTATTGCAAAATATTCTAATCTCATACAAAAATCTATTACAAAAAAAAAGTGTGTACATTGTGAGATGTCAGTGACTGACCCTGCTGTAATTTGTTTGTTGCTTATGAATTTGGATGGGATAGCTGTTTATGGTTTTCAACAAGGAATTTTTTATCTTAAGGTCTCTGAATAAAATCTTGAGATGGCATGGAAAACAGTTCTTTATTGACAGTTAACTATTCCATTTTTGAGATGATTCAGACCGCTTTCTCATTTCACTCTCCATTAACATGTCAACCCTATCAGGATTTGGGGAGAGGGGTCTGAATAGGGGAGAGAAGGATGATAACAGCATTCTACCCTCCTCCTATATCAGTTTCTTTGGCTACTTGTTCAGCCTCTTTTGCTTTTGTAAATTGGAGTAAATTGTTGGCTGAGAAGTGAGAAACTTCTGCCTAAAATATGGTGACTTTTGACTGCATTGCTTTCTTATAGTGTTTAAAACTAAATAATTAAAAAAATCATGATTTCCCCACTTCACATTGCAATTTTGTATATTTGGGGGGAGAACTTGGAGGTAGTTATTTTAATAATTCATAGATACTTTCCTGATGTGTAAAGTAGTAGGACAGTTTCTAACATACATGAAATATAAGGTGTTCTACTTAAAAGCTGAATTATAAGAGTTCATTTCTGGAGGACTTCCCTGGTGGTCCAGTGGCTAAGACTCTGCTCTCCCAGTGCAGGGGGCCAGGGTTCAATCCCTGGCCAGGGAGCTAGGTGCTTGTCTCAGTCATAACCCGTGATGAACAGATTAGGACTTTGTCCACAAGCAAAATCATTTGAGTAAGTGCATTTCTTTTGTCTACTTACTATTGTTTTGAAAAGTTCCAGTCTTATAGAAGCATTAAAATGTATGAAACAAGTAAAATAATTTCTTTTACATCCACAAAATTCCATAACAATAAAATGTAAAAACATATATATATATAAATTCAGAGGTGTGTCTCTGTCTTAGCTCTTCAGCCTTCAATTTGGATAAACACCATTCTATTTTATTTTATGTTGGGATCTCATTAATACGATTTACCACATATACAGTGCTCTGAAAAACAGTGTTGCATGTTTCCAGTCAGTGGCGGTGCAGGTCCTTCCTAAGGACATTAGCCTGGGTCTGTTTTCTCATTGAGAAAGGAAAGTTCAGGCTTCAGGGGTCTTGAGAATCTCTCTGGCTGCAGCGTTCTGTGAGTCTATGAAATCAGGTAGTATCTGTAAAGAAAAAAGAATTTGTCCTTAGTTAATGATTGTAGGGAAGTTGGGTCAGGAAGATCCCCTGGAGAAGGAAATGGCAACCCACTCCAGTATTCTTGCCTAGAAAATGCCATGGATGGAGGAGCCTGGTGGGCTATAGTCCATGGGGTTTCAAAGAGTCGGACAGGACTGAGCGACTTCACTTTCTTTTCTTTTTGCAGGTGGACACTAGTGAGGTTTTTGTTTGTTTGTTTGTTTGTTTGTTTTTGCCTTTGTGTTTATCTGTGAAAAGAAGCTGGGGTTGGGAACTGTAGTGACTTATTAGTAGGCTGCTAATGTCAGATACTGAGTCATTTTCACTAATTTTACTCGTTCAGTGAGCAGCATTTTTCAGTCCACAAAATAGTGAGAAGAGAAAGAATAGCAAGTGTCCAGGCAATTTGAACACAGTGATGAAAAGGGCTTCAAAGGGGTTAATGTAGGATGTCAGGAAAGAGTAGAGGAGAGGGAGAGGAGGGCATCTAGGAGAGAATGATGTGGAGGTTAAGATCAGAACCTCAGGAGGCTTTAGTTGGGTCGAATTTGGAGTGTCAGGAGGAGGGACTCTCGCCTGCAGATGTTGGGGAGACAACCCCTGAAGGAGCTACTCCTGAATAGATGGGCATGTGGCATTGGTCAACTTGAAGGGTAACCAGAGGGCAGGTTGTGAAGGGACTTTACACCTGTTCAGGAGTCTGGACTTTATCCTAAGAGCAGTAGGGAGTCATTGGGGATTTTCTACAGGGAGACCAGCGAGGAGATAAGCGGATGTCCTTGGTTGCCCCATCCCTTCTTTGGCCCTTTACCATTTACAGAGCACTTTCACTAACATCCCTGTTTAAACTCCTCAGTAATCATGTCCATGGACAGAGATTGTCTTCATGTTCTAGATGAGGAAGGTAAGGTTCTGAGAGAGTGATAGACTCTTGATCCATCAGCTAAGTAGGTAGAGGAACCAAGACTTGAGCCTTGAACTCAGTTCTGAACCACAGTCTGTCCATAACAACCTGATCCTCTCAGAATGGGTCCTGAAATTTTCCATGGGACTCAGTGCTCTGGCACTTAGCCCGTAGTAGCGGTCACTTCCAGTGGTCTGTAAGAACTGCATAAACTGACCAACAAACCCTTGAGAAGTGTGTTGAGTAGAGGGATGAAATCAGCCTCTCCCTGGACAAGGCCCAGTAACAGCTAATGCAAACACGCATCGTGTTGCTTGCTGGCCGTGGAAGGTCAGCAGACTCTGGTTTCGGATTGTCTCCTGGCTTCCCCACCCAGTCCCATAGGAAGCAATCAAATATATACACAGCAGAACCAGGGCAGGAGGAGACAGAGTTTAATTATGAATCCAAGTCTTTTGTGGAAAGGAAGCTAATTATATCGGAAATCTCAGCATTGCTTCTCCACATGGGGCCAATGGTTTGCTATACTTGTACGTTTGCTGTTGGTCTCAGCTAGACTGTAGAGTGCGAGGAACTGCTGCTTTAATTGTGAGCTTCCTTCCTTTGACAAATTAAATTTAAACTTTACATTAGCCTCTCCTTTCCTTTTTTTCCAGAGTGAAATTGGCTCTGCTCTGGGTTTTGTTTGTAAAGCTGTGTTTGGCAGTTTTCCTCCAATTCACGGTGACATTGTAGACCAGTCTAACACCTGATTTGTTTGCTGACCCTGGGTCTCTAGAACGCTGTTGTTGAGCCAGAAAGCAGAAAGGTCCAAGCAGCGAAGCTAGTTATACAAAGTCCATTTGCTAAAATGCTGAACTTGCCTCATTGGGGAGGGAGCCCCTGGATCCAAACTTAGCATTTGCATTCTTGCTTTAAAGCAGGGCTGGGGGCCTCCTAGAGGTGGGCCACCAGAATCTGAGAGGAAGAAGCGGTGACATGGCACTGTGGCAGTGGCATTCTTCATGTGACTTGGGGCAAGTTAGCAGCCAGCCTCCCAGGCTTCCTTTTTTCTCCATAAGCAAACAGGGAATGCTGTGCTAGACTCACTCTATAGTCCCTTCCAAAACTCTGATCCTAAGTGGTGATGGTGGACTCACTCACCACTTTTACTCACAAAATGGTAAAAACAGATGTGAAAACTGAAGATAACGTTGTATAGGTAAACAAGAACTTGGACTTTTGAAACAGAGACTCAATTCAAATCCTGATTCTGCTAATTTTTGTTGAGAGCTTTGAGTGAATTATTTAACCATTTTCCTTATTGATAAAGGAAGAGTACTGCAAGAATTTTGTTGTTTTATTTCAAGAATGAAATGCATTATTGTGTGCATAATACCTTTGGCACATGGGAGACATGGAAAGGTATGCGTGTGTGACTGTGTGGGTGAACTCAATGTGAGTTCATTGAAGGTAGGTCCACACAGCTCTGAGAACCTTGGTGATCTGTGGGGGTTTCAATGTTACAACACTTGCTTTTAATTAATAAGAGCTAATATTTACTTGGCCACCTCATGCGAAGAGTTGACTCATTGGAAAAGACCCTGATGCTGGGAGGGACTGGGGGCAGGAGGAGAAGGGGACGACAGAGGATGAGATGGCTGGATGGCATCACTGACTCGATGGATATGGGTTTGAGTGAACTCCGAGAGTTGGTGATGGACAGGGAGGCCTGGCGTGCTGTGATTCATGGGTCTCAAAGAGTTGGACACTACTGAGCGACTGAACTGAACTGAATATTTACTGAGTATTTACTATATATCAGGTACAGTTTTAGACATTTTACATGAATTAACATTTTTCATGGGTTGACCCATTTAATTCTCATAACAGCCTCTTGGGTACATTGTTATTTCCATTTTTCCAAATGAGATAATTGAGGCACAGATTTTAAAGAACATCTCAGGGTCACAGAACTCATAAGTGGTAGAACCAACTTGGATTTGAATCCAGGCCGTTTGGCTCCAGAGTCTGTGGTTTTAAGCCCTAAGCCTTTCTGCTCCATCGGTGACTCAGAAATATTAAAAAAGAAAACGATTAGCTACCCCTGGTGGCTCAGATAGTAAAGAATCTGCCTGCAGTGTGGGAGACCCAGGTTCGATCCCTAGGTTGGGAAGATCTCCTGGAGAAGGAAATGGCAACCCACTCCAATATTCTTGCCTAGAAAATCCCCGTGGACAGAGGAGCCTGGCGGGCTACAGTCTGTAGGGTTGCAAGAGTTGGGCATAGCTGAATGAGTAACGCACACAAGGAGTTGATGTGATGCAAGACGCATTGTGGGGCAACTCCTTACCAGCTGGGTGACATCATCACATCCTTGAAACCTCCTTGGTCCCCGTCTCCTCTTCTGCAGAGAACTATCATGGAATGGTTTAATGGAATGTACTGGAAGGATGCATTTAACAGGGCTACACATGCAGCCAGGCTCAGTAAATGGTGAGGGTTTGGTTGTTCCCAGGTAACTTAAAAAGCACCTATTAGAATAAGTTACATAAAAAATATGAATGGGAACATTTTGGTTACTTAATGGGATGTGCTTTGAAGTTTAGGACTGTATGTGTTTAACTAAGTTCAAATGGGAACTGTTTCTTTAAACTCATTCCCAAAGTGAAGGTCCTTATGTCTCAGCTGGCATAAGGAGGTGTCCAAGACAGCCCTTGGCCTTGGGTGCAGGATGTTAATGTGGTGATATAAGGAGTGAGTTCTTCAGAGCCTTCTAGCTGCTGCAAACTCTCAGGCATATTGAATTCTTCCTTGTGGTGAAAATATAAATAAAATCAGGGTTGAATGCCCTGTCTAGGAAGGACAAATGTTTCAATTTAAATATTTGAGCTCAGTGTTCTCTGTTAGGGCCCTGAATTTTAAATGCAGTGAGTTTCTGAGTGAGGTCCTGAATTTTAACGAGTTTGTTTGCATACATGAATTTGAACAATACATTAAATCTTGAAACGCCATAGCTGATTTTAATGGAGTAAATTACCCAACTTGAAAGTTAGTTACTAGGCTTTTCTTTACCTAATAATCAAAAGTCATTAATCATATTTTCACAGTATCAATACATGCTAGTAGTTTCTTTTTAATCATTAATCTATCTCTGCAAGAGGATTAGGGAAATAAATGTGCCAGGGTGAGCGTATAGCATGATCTTCCTGCCTTTTAACCCGTTTCCTCCCATGTACTAAATGATTACCTGTACATGGTAGGAATAAAGCCAAAATTGGGTTTGGCTTTGTACAGTGCTTACTTAGACCAAGAAGGTGAGGTGAGATGCTCTCCTCTAGTTTAAAAGTATTTTTAAGCATTTATATGTATGTGTGTATATACACACATGCACACATATACAAAGATAGTACAGGAGGTGACAGAGACCAGGTCACAAAGAGCCTCAAGGGCTGAGGTAAGGAGGAGAGCATTTTTTCTGACTGTAGTTGAAAGTACATATGCAGGGCCATGTGCAGGGAAATGATACACATAATTTATAATTTTTAAAGCTGCAGTGGTTTTAAGATTGAGTTCCGTCTTGGGCTTTAATGGCACTGAAAAACCACGCTGTGTAGCTTTCTGGTCCAGTCCATGCCCTAAAATCATGTTGTGTCCAGAAAAGTGTCGTGTTAAAAACGTTCAGTTAGCCAGTCTTGCCTCCTAATGAAGCATAAAAATTGTGAGGGTCAGCTCAGCTAACGTTCTGAGCACTCAAATGTGCCAAAATTGTGAGCACGCAGAAGCTTTCAGGACATCCCACCTGATGGTGACCTTCTGGAAGACAGGAACCATGGCTTGCCTCTTCAGAGCTCATTTGTCTGATGTTCAGGCATGTGGTATCTGTGGGATTAATGAAGTAACACCATATATTTCCTTCTGAGGAATGGATTTGAGGCTCCTGTAATAGTGAGATCTCATCCATTAGCACATACATGATCTTCAAAGGATATATAATTATCACCTGTTATTGCTTATGGTCTTTTTCTAGATATGAGAGTGATGAAATCAATCTGTTTCTCTTTTGCCTAGAGTATTTGCCTATAGTAATAAATGCCTGCTGACTTCACTTATGCCCGCTTGTAAATGCACAGTTTCTGGTGCGTGGAAGGCCCTGCTTAAATGTTGGTAGCCTGAATGTACAGTTGGTGGCCATTAACACTCTCTGACTCTTCATGTCTCAGTCAGATCGCAGCAAATGTCTCCTCTTTCCCCGTATTTTTCCAGCAAAGACCCTATGACTAACAAGAACTTTGCCAACATTCTTTCTTGCCAGAAATTTCCAGATAGTTTCATCTTCCCTTGTTTCCTTTTCCCTTCTCTCCAAGGAGCCGATGTTGACCTGTTGGTTGACCCTGTTTCTTTGCTTTTTTTCCTTTTGGCCACACTGCACAGCATGCGGGATCTTAGTTTCCCAACCAGTAACTGAACTGGTGGCCTATGCACTGGAAACACAGTCTTAACCCTTAACCACCAGGAAAGTCCCTGAAAGTGGAAGTGAAGTCACTCAGTCGTGTCCGACTCTTTGCAACCCCATGGACTGTAGCCTATCAGGTGCCTCTGTCCATGGGATTTTCCAGGCAAGAGTGCTGGAGTGGATTGTCCTTTCCTTCTCCAGGGGATCTTCCCGACCCAGGAATCGAACCTGGGGCTCGCGCATTGCAGACAGACCCTTTACCATCTGAGCCACCAGGGAAGCCCCCAGGGAAGTCCCTGGTTGATGTTTTTGATGGAATACCTTTCCACTCTCCTGGGGCCAGGCTCTGGCAGTCATCTTCCTCTCATGACTTCACTCTCCTCATTCTCTGGCTCTGCTGGCTCTTTCTGCTCTGCAATTAATCCTGTTGAAATCACCTCCATTTTTATAAAGAGATCCCTTAAATTCACTTCCTCACATCACCTTTCTTGTTGTTTAACTTCTTGAAAGAGAAGTCTTATCACTTGCGCTTTCCTACCATCTCCTCACTCATTAACCCTTGGAAATCCTGTCCTGCCTGCTTCAACACTGCACTCAGGGGGTCCTGTTCTCACTGAACAGGTCAGTGGCCTTTGCCCAATCCTCATCCCCCCCTGGCCTCTTAACAGCCGTTGGCACTGTTTATTACTTGCTTCTTGAAACTCTTCCTGCACCAACTTCCAGGAATTGTCTGCTCCAGTTCGTTTCCTACTGTTCTAACTGCCTTCTGGTTCCATGGGTAGTCTCATTTTGCCTTTTAATTGAAGTCATTTTCCAAATACCTGCTCTCTATTTTTTTTTTTCCCCCTTTTTCGGAGATTAGACATTCTAATGCAGTTTGTAATCACCCACCTGTGTGATTACGTGAGTGCAGGTCCCAGGTCTGCTGGTCTTCAGTGTATCTCTAGCACCTAGTATAGTGCCTGGCATATAGTGAGGGCTGCCGTCTATGGGGTCGCACAGAGTCGGACGCTACTGAAGCGACTAAGCAGCAGCAGCAGCAACAGACATCCACAAGTGATGAAGCAGGTAAGCTTGCCGCCTTTCAAGCCTTCCATGTTTGATTCTCCAGTGTCCTGTCTTGTGTCCCCAGCCTTTCCCAAACTCCTGCCCTTCACCCAACATGAATTAATTTCCTCTTCCTATCTAGCACCCTTCATGAATTTTCATGTATCTGTTAACACTACTGTCATATTTTTTCCATTTACCTAGGTTCAGAAATCTGGAAATCTCTTTTTCTTTTCCTCACATCCTGTATATAATTTGTGGCTAAATCCTTTCCATTCTTCTAGTACCCTGCTTTAGGCCCTCAACGCCTCTCACCTGAACTTTGCATTCTCCTCCTGGGTGGCCTGAGCACTCAGTCTCACTTGGACAGCAGCCCCCTCCACCCACTCCATTCCATCTCATATACACTCTGATCAATTAACTGTGGAACATAGCTCTGATTATACATCATGTTAAACCTTTATCCCTCCCCTGAAAAGTCTTATCTTTCACTTTGTTTAATTGACTATATCTTCTTCAGTCTGCCATTCCAAACCCCTGCCTTGTGGCTTCACCTTTATTTCCTTCATCTCCTTTTTGGAGTCCTAGACTCTTAACCCATGAACTCCTATTAAACAGTGGGCAGTGACTGAGTTTCCACCTGACCAGTGAGGTTACCAGCTACCCTTCCATGAGAGGGCTTCCCTGGTGGCTCAGACAGTAAAGAAACTGCCTGCAGTGTGGGAGACCTGGGTTCAGTCCCTGGGTTGGGAAGATTCCCCTGGAGAAAGAATGGCTACCCAATCCAGTATTCTTATCTGGAGAATTCCATGGATGGAGGAGCCTAGTGGGCTACAGTACATGGGATAGCTGAGTTGAACATGACTGAGTGACTAGCACTTCACTTTCATGAGAAGGAACGGCATTTTTAAGTTTCTGAGGTGAAGTGGTTCCTGCATTTTTGGAATGAAAATGCTCCTTTACTTATAAAACGATGGTACTAATAGATAGTCATTATTTATCTCATTATCCTTTGCAAAATTAAAAAAGAAATGGCAATCAGTCAAATTCTGGCTATTTTGTTTCTCCAGGGGGGAGAAAAACCTTTCTAGCCAGTGTTCGACCCAAGCAAATTTTATGGAATACAGAGTTCCTAGCTTAGTATATTCTGTCTTTTAACTTCTTTCATTCTCACCACCACTACTCTTTCATCCTTTCTCCCTGTGTCCCCTCCTGCCCCTGCCCCTGGTCCCCCGCCCCCTCCCCCACCCCTACCCTGCTGCCGGAGATTTCACTAATTCACAAAATTCAAGAGTCTCAGAATCACTGCTCTATGAGAACAGATGGTTCCGTGACACCCCTCATTCTTTCTGCCTGTTGACATCCTGCCTTTCCTTCTTGAGTCCCCTCAGATGTTGCTTTCGTTCTGTTGTCAGAGCTTTGTGCACTGGAAGGTGCTTTCTCTTTCCTCAGTGGCACTTTATCCCCTGTAGTACTCTGGACTCCGGCGTGGCATTTCCCATGTTCTCCTTGTGTTGAAGGTAGAGCCAGCTTCCTTCTCTGCTTTCCCAGCTCCCCACCCCCAGGAAAACTGTCTTTGAGACAGAAGCTTGTTTTATCTTTGTGTTCTTTGCATTTGCCAGACGTTGTATTTGGCACATATTTGGAGCTTGGAAAAATTGTCCTTGAGCTGAAATTTCAGGGCGATACTGATGAAACGATCAAGTAAAGCTCATCTTTGGAGGTAGGGGACCTCTAAAGGCACTAGTTTAGAAGTTTCCTTCTGACAGTTCTGAAATGAGAATTACAGTGGCTTACTGAAATATGTTAGGAATGATGATCTGTTTATCTTTTAAAGATAAAACAATCTTAGACTGCAACCCCAGATAGCTCCGGGCGGGGCGGGGGTGGGGGAGGGTAAGGTCAGCTGTGGTTGAGGTGGTCAAGAAATTAAACATTTTATTTGGCCTTTTTCTGTGGAACTTCTTGGAACATTGATTTTGATTTCATTTTGACAGGAGGAGGCCCTGAAAAGTCTTCTTTCCCCCAGGTGATAAGACTGTACTTTCTTTGTCTCTGGCTCGCCTGTGAACATTGGCCTGATCTGGATAAGGAGGCTTTCTCTATATCTACAAAAAAGCTATCTCTGAACTAGATACAGGCCGGTCACTTTTATTTTTCTTTAAACAAAACAAAAAAAAAATTTTTTTTTTAATGAACTCAGTTTTTCTTCCCACTTTGCCTGTGCCTGCCCTGTCCCACCAGATCTTCTGTTACTGAATTTGGATTATGGAAAGCAAGCCTGGCTGGGAGATAAGACAGGTAGTTTCACAACTGGGCCTCCTAGTATACACACCCAAGGCAACCTTCTGTGCAAAGTTCCACCCCCCCAACCCCCGCCTTTTTGGTCATGACATGTGGCATATGGGATATTAGTTCCCTGACCAAGGATTGAACCCATGCCCTCTACCATGGAAGCTCAACGTCTTAATCACTGGACCACCAGGAAAGTTCCCTCACCTTTGGGTTCTTGACCTCTTGTGATGGAGCAGTGTTTCAGCTTTTTCCACGGAAGCACTGACATCGTTTTGGACTTGGGGACAATGGTGCGTTTCTAACATGGGAGACCCTGAAAGGAGAAGGAAAAGGAAGCCGCTGCCTCTTCTGGCTTGTCTCTTCTACTGAGAAAGAGATGGAGAGGGCAGTGGCTAGTGATGGCAGTGATGGTGCCTACCTCTGTGGCTAGTTCTTGGCCTTCTTTTTCTAAACTGAAGGCTACTTTTGTGTTTTGAGTGACTGGTGGGTAAATAGAAGACAAGATACTGAATTGTCTCTTGAAGAGAAGGAAAGCTTAACATCATAAGCAGTGTGCTAGACAGTGCTGCTTGATGTGGTTCTAATTAGCTTTGAAGAGCCAAGACTTAACTCGTCCCAAGGAGCTTCTTCGTTTTTTTGCTGAAAGATAACCATTGCACAGTGACCCTTTGGAGTTCTTGCAACATCAGAAGATCAAAGCAGGAATAGAGTTTGGGGAGGGTTCTGTACTTTGAGACGTGTGTCTTATCAGCAAAGGCCAGGATAAAAGTGAATGATCATTTCCACCCTCATTGGCTTAAGTGTTTTACGTTAAAATCTCTTTTGGCTTTTCTGGCCTAACTTTTCTGACAGGGGAACAAATGATAGAATATTGTTGGTAGATCACAAGTAGAAAAATCACTGGGATTAGGGGGAAATGCTTCACAGATGTTCCTGAAACTACAGCCAAGTTGAATGGATTCTTGCCCCTTTACATGCTGGGAGCTTGGGAGATTACTATCTATTCTAACTGCTCTGCTCCAGGTTGTACTCACTCCCTGTATCTCTCAGGGACAGGCTTATTTAACCCTGTCATACTTCAATGATGAGGGCCATTTGACAGGACAGAATGTGTAAGGCTTTGGAGAGATTCTTAGTTTGAAATTTTCTTTCTATAAAGGATCTTGATACTGTATTTAGCAAATACTTCCTATAAATATAGCTTGTTAAAAGTAAAAGTGAGTACGGCAGAGTTCAAAATTAACTTCCGGTTAAATCCACTTATAGCTTTGGTGGACTTTTTGCCAGGCACCCACATTTTCCTTAGTCTCGCCACATAGCGACTGAGATAGCATCTCTTATCTATCAGATCTGAAGATGAAATACCCTGGTTGATTGTTCCCCATCACTTGGAGTCCTGTCTTCCTTGGACGGTGCATTGTGGTCCTGCCTTCTGAGTTGGCGTGGAAGCATCCTTGGTGCAGGGCATGCTGAGCTAGTTCCTAGCAAAAAACAGACAGCGACATGAACTCGACACCAGGTTGTTGAATTGGCCACTGTGTTTGTTTATCATTTTTACAGATAGTTTTTAAGGGAGGGATTTCACCAGCACGTTTGCTGTTTCAGTTCATGTTCAGCTGTGACTCATTCTACTCTTAACTCTGTTTTGCTTGGAAATTTCTTTGTGCTAGAAAATGTCACTTTCAACCAGGGGAGGGGAAATTCTGATTGGGGATCAGAATAGCCAAGATACTGTAGTGATAATCTGGCATCACCTTTGACTTGAGGAAAAAATACAGAACCCCTTACAAAGGAAAGTGTTGAAAAGGACACAGTGATTCTTATAAACAGGTGGGGGAAAGGAAAGTTACCTCTGAGCTTTACTGTGGGAAGGAGGTGGGGTGTGGATCAGGGAAATTACTATAGAATTTCTATACATGGCAGGGTAAGGGCCTCTGGACTTCCCCATGTGTTGCCCTATCCACTGAGACAGCTCTAGTGAATTGCCTCACGATTGGTGTATGAATAGAGAGAAAGACACTGAAACTCTCACACTTGATCCTGAAAGGCCCATCTTCATGTATAATCAGCCACACATGTCTGTATGTGATTATATATTCCCATAGTGAGCAAATGATAAATGTAAATGAGAACCGTGATAAAATTTTGCCTCGCTTGCTTGCACATTTTCAGAATATAATTAAAAGCACATGCCACTGTCAGTAGTTAACTGTGAGGTTCATGTTAGGTTTTTATAAGATTCTGGCAGAAACAAAACATGTTTTAGTGTCAAAGTCTTCCCTCTTCCCTCTTTCCCTCCCTTCCTTCCTCCCTCCCTCCCTCCCTCCCTTCCCTTTGGAAACGAAAGGAAACCCTCTAGGTTCTGACTAATCTCTTTTCAAAACTAGGGATAATTCCAACCTCAACACAGATTAAATTAATTTTCGTTTCTCTAGTACCTGAAATTGTACCTGAGTTATACTAGATAATTGCTTTCTAACATCTTTCTTCAAATAAAATTCAAAGAATAAATGTCTACGAGGCACTATTTCACTACCCCAAACAGGTGGATATGTGTGGAGGTGGGGTATGGGAAGAGAGACAGAGGTCAAGTTAGGGAGCAATCATAGCATGACTTCGGTCAGTGGATCGGTACATGGTGAATCTTTGTTCTCCACATAGTGCCACATGTCCAGAAAAGCCACTGTACTGCCTAAAGAATTTCTTGGTCATTTAGCCACTTGTACTTATGCTTGAAACTAATGTGTTCCTCTTTTAAATTCATTAGGCTGTGCATTATGCCCACAGATAAAGCAGCTTTCATTTTTAAAATGATGACAAAAGCTTAAGTTATTATAAGGACGTTAAAAAAAATGAGGACACCAAACAGTCTTCCTCTGATTAAGGGGAATTCTTAACACAAATTCTCTTTCCAACCACATTTGTTTATGAGTATTGAAACTTAAAATGAGTAAATTGTCTTCCAAATAACATTCTGCATTTTCCATCTATTCCTCTCATATCCGCTCTCAGGAACAAAACAAACGTAGCTTCATTCTGTCCATCAGTTTTGTATAATGTAGACATTTTCAGTACTTAAAAATTCAAATTGGTTATTCCTTTCAAAGCCTTAACAGTTTGGGAGGTAAAGGGTCTGTTTAATGTAGTTATCCAAGAGCTTAATTCCAGTTTGGAAAAAAATTCCATGATGGTGTTGAATTCCTTGGAAATGGGCGTGCCCGGGTTCTAACACGTTCCAAAGCTTGTGCATTTGACAATGGACATGACCAGGGCGGGGATCTCCTGCCTCCAATTCCAGCAGCAGTTCATTTCTCTTTTCTTACATAACCGTCAGGATTCGAGTTTCATGCTTTTGAGAGTTCATTATTTTTCCCCCTCCTAACTTAAACGCTGCATACTTTTTTCTAAAGAAAAACATTTTCTATGAAATATATATATAGTATTTATTTTTCTTGTTTACTAAGGTCTTTAGAATTGAAGGAGGGTCTCTAGAGCACCATGTCCTCATACCTTCTACCTCATCAGCATAGAATCAGGTGTCTGTAGTCTCTACAGGATCCTGAGTTGCTTCCCCATTCCACATGGGCCCCATACCTACCGTTCCTGTTTGGGATCAAATGCCGTGGTAGTCCCAGACCACCAGCAGGGGCCCAGGGAGTTTGGAAGTTGAAGACTAATGTCTGCATAATTGAGTCCCAAGATCCTTCCTCTCTCAGACTCATCCCTCCTCCACTCTCTGATTTTGACCTCTGTCTTCTCTATTTGGACTTAGGTTTCCTCTTGTGTAAAATAGGGATAGTAGCCCTCATGAAGGCTTATGTTGAGACTAGTGGTAAGGTATATTAAGTACACAGCACAGAGCCTGGCACGAAGTGGGCTCTTGAGGAATGTCAGCTATTTTTATTAATGATAGCCTATCCCATTATAACTGTCAGCATCATTATATGTTGAAGGGGAAGGAGTCTCAGGAGAATATCTTGAGGGGTATTATTTAATAATGATTCCATTATACAGGGTGATCTAATCTGATGCTCATTTTGTTTGGCTGCACTTTGTTCTCTGGGACAATTTGTACTGTAGCCATTCTGGACTGATTTAAAGTGAAGTTTAAATCCTTGATTTTGCAGGCAATTATTCCCTCGTTTAAAAGATACAGTTCTATTTTATTAATTTGTAATAAGGTAAATTATCAAACCCTGTTGAATTCTTGTACCTTTTTTTGAAGACACTTTTTCTCATTTGCTTCTTGGCCTTGGGCCAGTGAATCAAAGCATCTCAGGTAATGAGGAAGCAGAAGCTCTGGCCTTGTCTTGCTCAAAAAATTGGGCGTGTTACCCAGGAAGCATTTCTGTCATTGGAATTCTCCTTTGTCTCCTTTAAGTCTTCTTCACCCTACTCCTCTCTGTTAACTTTACCCACAACACAAAAACATACATGTACACTTTTTAATGGCTTCTTAAATTTAACAAATATTTTAGTGCTTACAGTATGCTGGGCCCTGAAGTTGTCATTTTTTCCCTTTCTCTCTCTCTTGTTAAGAAGTGAAGCTGGAGTGGCTTTTCCTTATCAGCAAGGGAATTTTAGAAAAGAAAGAAATAGCATGTGACCTTTGGTTGACTTCCAGAAAGTTCTTTAAGCCAGTGTGTTTCATTGTGGATTGCAGCCCATTATTGGGTCATGGAGTCAGTTTAGTGTGTCCAGACCAATCTCTCTTTGTTTTTTTTCTTTGGACGAAGGGGAAGAGACTAGACCAGAACATAAGAATAGAAAATAAAATATATTGTTTGAAAAATATGCAAACAGCTCATACAACTCAACAAAAAAAAAAACAAAACCATCCAACTGAAAAATGGGTAGAAGACCTAAATAGACACTCCTCCAGAGCAGATATGCAGGTGGCCATTAGACACATGCAAAGATAGTTCAACAGCTCTTCTTAGAGAAATGCAAATCAAAACTGTAATGAGCTATTACCTCACACCAGTCAGAATGGCCATCATCAAAAGTCTACAAGTAACAAGTGCTGGAGAGGATGTGGAGAAAAGGAAACCCTCCTACATTGTTGGTGGGAATGTAAACTGGCGAAGCCACTATGGAGGAGTGTCTGGAGGTTCCTTAAAACACTAGAAGTAAAGCTATCATATGATCCAGCAATCCTACTCCTGGGTATGTGTGCAGAGAAAAACATGGTTCCAAAGGATACCTGCAACTCGTGTTCACTTACGTAGAATCTAAAATAGGCAAATCAACATACCTACTAAACAAAACAGACTCACAGATAATAGAGAACAGAGTTGTGGTGCGGGGTAGGGGAGGAAAGGAATGGGAGTTTGAGATTAGCAGAGGCAAACTATTCTATATAGGATGGGATGGGAAAATGACAAGTTCCAGCTGTATAGCACAGCAAAGTATATTCAATAACACGTGACAAACCATAATGGAAAAGAATATATATGTATATGTATAACTAAGATTATGGGATCCGGTCCCATCACTCCATGGCTAATAGATGGGGAAAAAGTAGAAACAGTGGCAGATTTTATTTTCTTGGGCTCCAAAATAACTATGGACGATGACTGAACCCATGAAATTAAAAGATGCTTGCTCCTTGGAAAAAAAGCTATGACAAACTTAGCGTATTAAAAAACAGAGACATCACTTTGCCAACAAAGGTCCGTATAATCAAAGCTATGGTTTTTCCAGTAGTCCTGTATGGATGTGAGAGCTGGACCATAAAGAAGACTCTCAGCACATAAAAATTGATGCTTTCAAATTGTGGTGTTGGAGAAGACCCTTGAAAGTCCCTTGGACAGCAAGGAGGTCAAACCAGTCAATCCTAAAGGAAATCAACCGTGATTACTCATTGGAAGGACTGATGCTGAAGCTGTAATCCTTTGGCCTCCTGATGTGAAGAGCCCACTCATTGGAAAAGACCCTGTTGCTGGGAAAGACTGAGGGCAGGAGGAGAAGGGGGCGACAGAGGATGAGATGGTTGGATGGCATCATCAAATCAATGGACATGAGTCTGAGCAAATGCAGAAGATAGTGAAGGACAGGGAAGCCTGGTGTGCCAACACTGATGGGGTTGCAAAGAGTTGGACATGACTGAGCCACTGAACAACAACAGCAGCAACATGGAGACTGTATTTAATTGAATAAATTATTTTTATGTGTGTGAAAAAAACTAGACTTTTTAACTCTCAGGCTTTTGTTGATGGAAGGCTTCCATTGCTGGTTTGACTTGCCATGTTTCTGTAAGGTAATAAACCTATTTTGGGTAATAAACCTATAGTCTGTCTCCTTTTTTTCTGTTTTTCTGCTTTTTCTCTAAGTCCACTTAAAGAGGGAAGAACAACCATTCTAGTTGTTGGAGCAATGGCAAAAGGTCCCACACAGCAGAGATGTCTACAACATATGGTTTTGTGGTTGTTGCCAAAGTTTTAAGAAAACTATGGTTTCTGAAGGAAGTAAAACTTCCCTATATGAAATATTCAGTTTCCACTCCTCCTCCCAGCCTGGGGTGTTATATTGGTTCTCCTAATATACCTACAGAATTTTTATCTCATTTCATGTATGTTTTTAAAACTCATCTAGATTCCTAAGCCTATCAGGTAACAGAACCTTAAATTATAGGTAACAGAACTTTTAATTCAATTCTGTTTCTCTAGAAGAGACTGTATTACTGTCTTGTCTTCATTCTAAAAAGAAAAGACATCTGTTTTATGTGTGCTGAGTACTGTGTTTTTGATTTGTTCTTTTCTCAATAATTTATTTTAGTGTTTGTGTGCCTCCCTCCCTCTCTCTCTTTTTTTCCCCTTCTTCCTTCCTCCCTCCCTCCCTCCCTCCCTTCCTTCCTTCCTTCCCTCCCTAAAATTATCCAAATATGTAGCTTAATTTGTTAGGCATTAAGATGCATTCCAGTAGGATCGGTTTGGAAATATGTCAACCTGATTGTTTTCAGAAGTAGAAGTGATTAATCAGTGTCAATAAGTATTTATTGAGTGCCTATGATGTTCTTGGCAAACAGGAGGGAAGGTTACAAAGAGAATAGCTTGTAAAAGATGAAGCTTCACTTCCCTTCATCCCTTTGAACATGTACTGAGCACCTAGTTAATCAGCTGCATACTGTGCCAGATGCTCTGCCTAAATTGAATCGGGAAGGCAAAACCTATCATATGAAGCAACAAGAATAATTAAATGGTATTCTAAATTTGGTAGAAATTTAGGATCGAGAGTGAGTAGAGTTGACCCAGATATCTGAAGGACAGAGGAAGTGGAGTTACTGGGCTACTTAAGTCACTGTCAGGATTCCAAGGGGAAGGATAGAGAATGTTCCAGATGGCAGGGGACTCCTGGAAAGACAGGGAATATCAGAGGGCAACATGAGGGAAGCATTTCTGAGGGTATGTACTGAGGCACTGAAAAGTAGGGTTAGATCGCTATGAAAAGTAGGGTTAGATATATTAGGTGAGGCCATGTATTTTAAGGTGGGTAATTGTAGAGACTCAGAAGCTAAAAAGGCACTCCACATCCTGAGGTGCTTACCATCTACTCTGGGAGAAGGGATTATAAATAACTAACCAGAAAGTCCTGTGAGTACCACGATGGAGGCTGGTACCATGGTGGAGGTAGTATAAGCAAAAACCTTGGAGTCACCGTGTCAGTGGCTACCCTTGAGCTATATTGGTACTGCTCCAGCTTAGAGCTTGGCAGCGTCGCTGACTCAGTGACAGACTTCCTTTTGGAAGCCTAGCTCCTGACTTGCTAGCATATTTCACCCTTAAGTTCACCAGGTCTTCCTTTCCCAAACTGCCCCCAGTTGATTCTGAAGCTGCAAGACAGTAATAGCAAGGTGTGTACTGAGGTGTGTTCATTACTGAGATATTCCTGCAAGATAGTAATAGCCAGGTCTGTACATCTCCAGCTGGAGATCCTGAATGTGCTTCTCCTTCAGGGCCAGGGTGTGGCTGGGGTTCTGTCCAGGGACTTGCCCTCTGCCCCAGGCTCCCACATTAATGGTGGAGATGTTTTCTTTAAAGCAACTGTTGAAAATATTCACATATTTTACGTTTGAGTCTCCATTTATCTGACTTTTCTGTCTGCTTGTTTATTTACCTGCTTGATGTTGTTTATGGAGGTTTCAGTCAGCTTTTGCTGATACACAGCCCCCAAATCTTAGTGGTTTACAACAGTAACACATTTAATTCTTGCAGCTAAAGGTTGATCATATCCTTGGTCAGTTTGCTGTCAAATCCATTTCTTCTGACTCTTTTCCTGCCCAGGCTCCTGGATCAGCTGGCTTTAAACTGAGTTCAACCAGTTAGAGACATTGGAGGGAGATTGGAGGAGAAGAGAAGGGGAGAAACAAGGTATTTCTCCTCCCTTTTGGCCCCAGGTGGCTTCTTCAGCAGACTGTGTCTCTGGGGCTCCAGCTCCCATTGGACAGGGGCGCAGTGGTTCCACGCTTTTATCAGGTCTAGGCCTTCAGCTCCAGTAACTGTCTCCTTTTGTCTCTCTGGCTTGGGAGTGGTAATGGTTCCCTGCTGTTGCAGCAGAAAGGTTGACTTTTATCATACACTCTTTGCTGTACTTCGTTGCTTAGTCGTGTCTGACTCTTTGCGACCGCATGGACTGAGGCTGCCAGGGTCCTCTGTCTATGGGGATTCTCCAGGCAAAAATACTGGTGTGGGTTGCCATGCCCTCCTCCAGGGGATCTTCCCAACCCAGGGGTCGAACCCAGGTCTCCCGCATTGCAGGTGGGTCCTTTACTGTCTGAGCCACCAGGGAAGCCCCTCTTTGGTGCTCAGCAATTTCATGGCTTGTATAACCAATTCCCTGTATTAAATTCCTCCAGTGTAAATAAGTGGTTTCTCTTTCCTGATTAGATCTTAACTGATGCATTGCTTCAAAAAAGGAGTATTTCTTTTGTCTTTATCTTGTTGTTTTTTTCTATAGTGCAGCCCAGAATTAGATATCAACCCATTTTATTATCCCACAAAATATCTCCTAATAAAGCAATGTAATGTGAAAAGAACACTAGGTTTGGAACCTAACTGAAGTCCCAGAACAGTCTATCAGCTGGTCATATTTTAATTTTTTGTGATCATTTGTAGTAATTTCCAACATAGTTTCTTTCTCATTATAAACTTAGAATTGGAAGATGCACCTACAGTTATAAAGTTGTATAAAGCAGTCATCTCATGTTGGAAGAAATTTATGTGCATTTAAAGAGTATTCTCTCAATGGCCAGGAAATACACTTGACCACTGATGATACCCTAGGTATCCTAGATTTTTTGGTTCTTCCTAGCTTTCCTTTGGAACCAAAAGCATGTTCCCTGGGGCAGCATGAGTTATCACAATTCCTGTCTTGCAGGCTGACCCGAGATGGATTTCCATCGTAAGAGCAAAAGTTGCCTCTTGCCCCTTCTTCTTGAACACCCCTTATTTTGGGCCTTGCCTGAGGAGAGAGGTTTGCTTTGATTCAAAACAGACTTGGTGTGTTGGAGTCTTTCCAGTTTGAAAGATTCCAAGATGATCAGATCTGTTTCATAATTAGTCTAGAATAAGAATTCTTTATGGAATGGCTATACCAAACATACTGAGAGGGCTCACAGAACTAACAGTATTCAGGTAGACCCAGAGTGGACCCATCCTCCTTTTGTGATCTAGAGATGACCTAGAGCTAGGTTCAGCTTTCAGTGCTCTTTCAGAAAGTGCTTCTTCCCAGATCCTTTGTAATCTGAATTCTTAGTGGATAGCCAAGTGAAGCGAGCTAGGCAGGCACAGATAACATCCCTCCTTTGCTCTTCCTAGCCTGTTGTCTTGGACAAGTTACTCCTTTGAGCCTCAGGTTCTCTGAGAGTGAAATGGGGGATAATAATGGCTGTTTCTTGTGGTTATACCTGGAACATAGTGGGTACACAGTAAATGGTAGCTCCTTAATATCATTTCATCAGTAGCAGACAAAAGAGTTGAGTAAGGGGCTCAAGATTCTACAGATGAGCTCCAGAGGGTATCTGAGCCTTTTAGTCTTTGCTCATATAACTTAAAAATGATAGTTTTCATTTGAATTTTTAATTTTAAATTAATTTTTTAATTGGAGTATAACTGATTTACAATGTTTGTGTTAGTTTCTAGCAAATATTGTTTTTGATATTACCATTCTTTGTAAATGTGATGTTTGCTCATTTTGATTTTTAGCTGGTCATCACAGCTCTTGGTCATCACAGCTCTTAGAGTTCAGAGAAACTATCACACTTGACCAAGACTTTCGCTTATATATTGGAGTGCTGGAGGGTAGAATGAGTCCTTTTTTTTTTTAAGACTGTTTTAAATCTTAAGCCAAATCGGTTTCTAAACAACAGTGAAAAATTGCTATTACCATTTTTGCCGTTTGTGATAGACAAATGCCACTTGTTTTCTCTGAGCCTTTGGGGAGATAATTATATACTTGCTTATGGAAAAGATAGAATTAAAGCAGGCAGTTTCATATCATAGGAAGTCATGTTTTCTGTTGGTTCATCATCTGCTGTTAGTTCATGCTTCTGAAGAACAAACCTTAGAGTATTATCTTAAAAGAAGTAAGTATGACATGGGATTTTCACATTATGAGATTTGGGGACCTATTAGCCTGAGAGCTCCCTGAAGCCTGTAACTTTTCATCTTTGTATTCCTTAGCACATAGCATCTTGTCAGGCTCAGGACTTCGTGTCAGATAAATACTGAAATTTGTTTTTTCATTAGTAAACTGGATTTTCATTCATGTGACTTACATCTGCCTAAGCTCAGCTTCCTTGTATCTGTCGCATGTGGTTGAGCACTGTTTTAGCAGTGTCTTTTATGTAGACAAAATGAAGCAGTCTCAGTCAGTTTTCTGTTTTATAATTTGAGTCATGGATTATACTCACAGACAGGCTGAGGAGCCAGTTGCAAAGTCAGAAAGAGGGCCATGTCTGCCACTTTTCTGTGCTCAATATATCAAATTTTTCAAACATGGACTGCAGCATTGAGGCCTGCAGAGGCTTATTTGAAGTTGATTCGGTATCCATTTTTTCTGAGTGCACAACTTTTTTCTGTCACTTTCAAAAATTCATTCGAAGAACACCAGTCCAATGGGTGTGATCTCTTCTGTTCCCAGAATGGCCAGTGACATTTTTCTTCACCCTCCTTGTTCTGCTGATAGACCATTTGGGGTTAAAAATACACAGTCATTGTGTATCACGTTTCTTAACTTCTTTGCATCACTGTTGTATGCATTTCCTGACCTAATGACTGCGCTGTCCAAACCGGGTGCACTGATACCATGACCACCAGATGTGGAAATCCTGCTCCGGGCTTGCCCGAGAACATCACTGAAATGACAGTGTGTCTATAAAACGATCACATGCCTGGAGAGTTCTGCTTTTGTTTTTCACTTTAGTAACTGAGGGTTACAGTTAGGGTGTTGCCAGTGTACTTTTTGGATCAGTCAGAAACTGGGTAGATGAGTTTTAACATTTTAAAATGCCACCTTTTCAATTGCAGAGGTCAAATTTTCAACTTGATGATCAGGTTTGTTTTACACAGTTTTTTCTCAGCTGTTTATATGTGGCAACACTTGGGCTGGATCCACCCCTCCACACCCAAGAACCTGAAATTATCTATCCTCTGTACCCCCGAGTTTACTTTTAAAATAATCTGTATATACCTGCTGTTTGTTTTTTTCTAAACCACATTGTAATATGGAACCTTGAATAGAAAGATGAGTTAAAAATACACAAAGCAAATTACTCATCAGGGCCACTCGTGCCCTTTGTGCCATGTGGGGATATCGTGAGCCTCGGCTAAGCAACTTTTCAAGTTCAGCGAGCTCCCTTTATTAAAGCTTGCACTGTTGCCCTCTTCTGTTTTACAGCTGATTGGATTAATTGAATAAGATTAATAAATTATAGTATGGCAAACTCAGAATTATCCTGTTAATTAAGGACAGGGATAGCATGGAAAAATGCCTTTCCTCCTGGGTGTGTCCTGCCGATGCCCCCAGGATGCATCATGTGAAAGCAAGCCCACATTTCTTTATCCCTTTTTTTGGTCTTCCCACACATTTTCTTGCAGGTAACAGCAAATGAACTGAATCTGAGGAATTAGAAAAGGGACACATTTGTCTAGGCTGTTTTGTAGATAATGGTTGCAGTCTTCAGTTCAAGACTCTTTTCAGGAGTGTATGAAATTGGTTATTTGGTGTGCCTTTTTACACTTTTCCCAGCGTAGAAACAGTATTATATTCAAGGGTAAGATTTTGTAGGAGCAGTCCGCCAAAGCTTCTTTTTTTTTTTTTTTTTTTTAAGTATGTATTATTTGGCTGCACTGGGTCTTCATTGAGGTATGCAGGCTCCTTAATAGTGGCATCTGGGATCTATTTTCCTGACCAGGGATTGAACCCAGGCCCCCTGCATTGGGAGTTCAGGGTCTTAGCCACTGGACCATCAGGGACATCCCCCCAAAAAACTTCTTTAATCCAGAATTTGAAGTTTAGTTTTAGTGACTACTATTTCATCTCTAGGATTTGTAACATTTTCTTCAAAATTGCTTAATGTAAAGAAATGCGGGAATATGTGAACATTTTAAGTTCATAAATTTGAAAATCACCTCACAGTAATGTACTTACCCTAACATTACTGCTTTACTGTTTTACATGTTGCTTCCCATATGTACATATATTTTCTACATATTTACAAACATGATACCTTTTATATTTTGCTACTTTTTATCAAATTAGAACATAAATACTTTCTAAGTTTCTGTGTATTCTTGATAATGATCAAGGATTGCTTTTAATAGACTGAAAATACTCTTTCACGGTGAGAAAGAAGCAAAACTTTCAGTGACTTCTCCAGCATTGGAAATAGGGGAGGAGCTGTCGGTGGGGAGGCAGGGCTGGGGGCGGCAAGCGGATGCCCTTTTCAAGGAAGTGTCTGTCTGTAGCTGCCTGAGAGAGAATGTAACTCTTGGTCACTCACTCCTGGTATTCTTCTGTGGGAAATAGTGTTCTGCTCCATTCTCAAGGAGACTTGAAAATGAGCTGTTTGCACTTTATATACCTGTTGGTTGGGGCAACTGCCTGATTGTGTGGTCAGTTATGTGAGACTCTTTCTGACCCTATGGACTTTAGACCACCAGGCTCCTCTGTCCATAGAACTGTCCAGCAAGAGTACTGGAGTGGGTTGCCATTTCCTTCTCCAGGGGATCTTCCCTACCCAGGGATCGAACCCACATCTCCTCTGTCTCCTGCATTGGCATGTGGATTCTTTTACCACTGAGTCACCTGGGAAGCCCAAACGGCCTAATTATGACTTGTTTAAAGAACATATTTGTAACTTTGCAACACTTGCCTGAGAAGGACAGGTGTTAACAGACATTCTGTGATCCTTAACATACTTCTCTAGGATTTGGAAAGAGCTGTCTATTTTTGAACAAAATGGGTAGAAAGAAATTTCAGGTAAGTAATTCTCCTATCCAAGGTGGAGGACCAGTTGGAGGAAACTGTGGAGGTAGTTTCTTGCTCTAATGCCTGAGGCCTTAGTTATTGGCCATGGGGGTAGGGGACCTTGAATGGGGTTTTCCACTTTGAAGTTGGTTTTATAAAAACACGCTGATTCCCAGAAAGCTGGAAATCTACTCCCAATCCACCTTACATAACTTTCTGCACACACAGCCTAAAATCTCACTACTGGGGAGTCAGATTTTAAGGCAAAGAAAGTGGGTTTCTTTTAAAATACAGATAAACCTGAAAAGATCTATCTGTTAAATAGATTTTTTTTATCAGTTTTCAAAAACTATTTTATGTGGTGCTGGATGAATCTCCCAACCATTAAAGTATAGGATGACTTTAAATATATATGTATTTGGCTGCACTGGATCTTAGCTGCAGCACACGGGATCTCTAGTTGCAGCATGTGGGATCTAGTTCCCCCACCAGGAATCTAACCTGGCCCCCCTGCATTGAGAGCATGGAGTCTTAGCCACCAGACCATCAGGGAAGCCTCTAGGATGGCTTAAAAATGATCTCTTGTCAGTACTGTGTAGGTCTCCTCCCCACTGAACCCCTCCAAAACACAGGGCTTTAGAAGTAGAAAGAATGATTGAATGTGAATTCGCTATAGCCTATTTTTGTAACCCACTCATTTTATGCTTTGAATCTAGGTATTACTCATTCTTTGTGTATTTGAAGTTTAAAGTGGCAATTAGCCAGGGGACAGGGGAGAAAATAAAATATGACATGCTGCATCATTGGTCCAGACCACATCCATAAGTTAGAGAAGAGCTTGGATTTACCAACCAGTTGTAACATTGTTTTCTGTTTTAAAAATCAAACCAAGGAAGTAGTAGGCGACATAATCCTTTATCACCTTATAAAGTTACAAAAATGTCTCAAGTATCTAGAGGTGGTTGGCTATATATATATATATATATAATATATATATATATATATATGAGATGTGCATAATAGGCAGGTGGAAGTATTTACTATATACATGAAAGTTACAGGGTGTTGTCAACTTTGAACTTTTGTATCGTAGGGAAGTATGTTTATAAATCAGGCCGATATAATCATCTGAAAAAGGTTTTCATTTTTGATTAGGAGAACCATATTCTGTTTGTGCCATTTGTGTGGATTTTTGTCTCATCCTTTTGCTTGCATATACCCCATCTGTTTTTTAATCCTACTCATTAGCAATAGCTTATTATAATTATCCATCTGCCACCCTGACTGCAGAGAGCTGTTAGTGCTGCTTTATTTTACTCTTCTTTTGTGGCATCGGTGTTGGTTTTGATCAAGAAAAGGCATTTTTGCTAACTAGATTCAGAGCAGTGTGAGTTTGCAGCTATGTTTGTTTATTTTGTAATTTCTGATCACTTTCCTTTATCTAGAGAAAAGTCAGTGGGAAAAGAGGATGGGAGGGGTGAGGTGGGTACTGCAGGAGATAGTATAAGACTTGAGATGATTGTTCTCTTCAGCCTCCAGTAATCTGGTATAGACCCTTACCTGTTCCCCATTAAAAGCTGATTTATGTTAACTGGATGAAGAAATTTTTACATTTTGTACCAATATAAGCTGAAACCTTAAGAGATTTGGAAATTTTCCTGAAAATACTCAATAATAAAATTGTAGCTGGACTTCCCTAGTAGCGCAGTGGGTAAGAATCCTCCTGCCAATCCAGGGGACACAGGTTCATTCCCTGGTCTGAGAAGATTCCACATGCCACAGAATAACTAAAGCCATGTGCCACAACTACTGAGCCTCCGCTCTGGAGCCCACAAACCACAACTCTTGAGCCTGTGTGCTGCAACCACTGGAGCCCGTGGGCCCAGAGCCTTAGAGCCTATGCTCCACAATAAGAGAAGCCTCTATAATGAGAAACCCATACCCCCACTTGCTGCAACTATTCCAGGCAAGAGTACTGGAGTGGGTTGCTATTGCCTTCTCCAATAGAAAAGCCCAGGCAGCAACAAAACCCAGTGCAGTAAAAAAAAAAAAAAAAAAAGATTGTAGCTAAGGTTTATTTCAGCCCTAGTTGCTGACTAGTATAGTACATTATAACAATCTTTTTTTTTTTTTTTGGTTTTCCTCTTTTAAGAACTCATTCTTTTCTCAAAAGGAAAATATACGTTTTGTTTTTAGTTAGTTACACCATGTAATGTTGTTACTTAGTTTGTTTTTTTTTTTTATAGCTTTTATTTACCTCCAAATGAATGGAAAATGTGATACATGTCAAAGCTTGGAAAAATTTAAAGGATCAGTTTTGCTACATTTTTGGTGCAACATCATTGGAATGTAGTTGTAATTTTTTCCAGTGGTAATTCCAGTGATTTGGCAATGTGGTTTTCCCATAGCATTAATATGTAGAATCTGAGATTTTTTATCTTCATCTTTTGAATAACCACAGTATTCCCTTCACCCTTAAATGAAGCAGACCTGACCCTGAGTTGTCAAAGTACAAAGAAATTCCCGGGTTGGGACTCTAGTGGATGCCGTTAGAAAGGTACACCATCAGAAACAGTGGATAGAGCAGAGGAGATGCAACTGTTTTCATTGGGGAGCAGTTTGGTTTGGTTTTGGGGGTGATCATTAGTTAATAATGGGAAAAAGGAACTCTTAGAGGCATTCTAAACTTTTCTAACTACAAGGAATTCTGATTCGTAGGTTTTTTGTGAAAAGAGATTTTATTGAAGGGAAAACATCTGTTCATTGAAAGCCTTTAAAATCCACATTTTGACAACTTCAAGCACATTGCTATTTCCAGATTGAGTAACACAAAACACATTTCCTTTCGAAAGTGCACAGTTTGCAAAAGAGACTTGTGCATTCTTTGGCCATTCTCAAATGGTGAGTTGAATGCTGGATGATCACTGCTGGCTCCTTAATCAGATTTAAACATGCTCAGTCCTTCCTAGGTGCTTCTGCATACTTCATATGAGTTGTTTTAGCTGTGTTATTACATCTTGTTTGCCAGTTGTTTTTCTTTCTTGACGTTTTGGCTGTTCTAGCATTAAAAAACTTAAATTTGTAATTCAGTTATATTAGAATCCCAAAGACGGCGGAGCCTGGCAGGCTGCCGTCTGTGGGTTCGCACAGAGTCGGACACGACTGAAGCGACTTAGCAGCAGCAGCAGCAGTTATCGTTTGGTATTGTGGTGATTTATTATTTTGACTTTTCATTGCCCAAAGATATTTTAAAGGTTAATTGTATCTTTATATTTTAATCTATAAAGCCCTTTGAGATTCTCAAATACAGAGATCCCTTAAAACTATTCTTAAATGTTCTGTTTTTATATCTGTCATGCATATATTTATGGCTTAAAGAAAAATAAGTAAATTCTTCCTAATAGCTAGAATTAGTTTACGAATTTGTCATCTTTTGTTGGTGTGATTAGATTTTATGGGTTCAGCTGTCTTATGAAGATTGCCAAGAATTGGATTTAATTCAGTAACAAGTAGGAAATTCCAAAACAGTATAAAGATGTGCAGTTTTTTCAGCAGGAAATGGTGATAAGTGTCAGTGTTGATTTCCACCATAAATGAGGTTTCATTTGCCACTTCTTATTCACCAAGTAGAAGAACCAAAGAAATCTGAAAACGTCTAGTCCACCTTCTTTTTTAGTATATCAGGTGTTCTTTCCTCTAAGGGCAAAGTATGTTCACAGACCTCTTGTTAGTCCACCTTAAAAGAAAAAAATCCCCCTTTTCCAGTGTT
Organism: Ovis canadensis; assembly: GCF_042477335.2. Taxonomy (NCBI): domain Eukaryota; kingdom Metazoa; phylum Chordata; class Mammalia; order Artiodactyla; family Bovidae; genus Ovis; species Ovis canadensis. The sequence goes on along the minus strand of NC_091251.1, from coordinate 57,259,562 downwards.
GGATTTAACAAAACTTACATCTTTTGCTGCCAGTGATCATTTCAAACTGTTGTCACACTGTCTTCTAAATTTACTTTTAATGTGTTTTTCGTCTTGAACTTTAGATTTTCTAATTTTCAAATAAGAAAACAGATAGTAAATTTGAGTACAAATGAATAAGACAAAAAATAGTTCTAAATATATGCAGCAAGGTTGGCACTTGGTGGAAATATGGCTTTTATGAACTTATAGAACGTGCTTCTTAAAAAGAACAATACCTTGATCTCCTCTCTTTCAATCTAAGTAACATTCTTAACTTTATTTCTACCTTTACCCATTTTTTTCCTAAGTCCTTCCTTTATTTTGGAAAAAAAATATTTTAAAGCTTCAATCTATGACTCATATTTTTTCCTATTTCATTAATCTGTTCTTCTAATTAGAGCGTTAGCTAATTATCCTGAAATTAGCTGCTCTAAAATTTAATTATTCTCCATTTTATTATTCTCCATGTTTATTATTCTCCACAGAAAAAGCACAAGCAAAATATGGTTGTCGAGGTTTCAAAACTGGCAGGATCTATCTACACTGTATCTTTATCATTAATAATAAAGCTCTTGAGTGAGGAAATGAATGTAACATTTCTTTAAAGTGAATTTCAATATTTGAGAAAATTTTTTTTTCTATTTCTGGAATATCTCTCTGAAATGTAAATAGACAAACCACACAACTCATATTCAGATCCCCTGGAATCATAGATGTTTGTTGTTCCCAAATGTACTTTTGAAACAAAGTACATTTTTTCTCTTTAATTATAAAAGTGCAGTGTTAAACTTCTGCTTCTTAAAGTCGGTCAAAGGGGATAGATGGTCCATGTTTTTTCTCCCTCAGTGTGCACAGCACTGGGATAAGCCCAGCATTGAAAGCATGCGTTGCTCTCATTCACTGAAAGGCTAAACATCCCAGAAATCTGTCTGTTTGTTTTTCATGGCTCCCTCGACTGCAGCCAAATTGGACTTTTAGAGGAACCTCAGTGGGAACCACTTATCTAAAGCCTCAGCTGAAGGAAGGTCCCTTCTGTTTCTCAACTCCTTATTTTTCTCGGCCAGGCAACAGACTTGCCTAAGTGACCTGACATAGAAGAGTTATGTGTGTTGTAAACTCCAGCAGCCACAGAGCAAAAATGCATCCAGTCACAGCTTAGGCCGAAGGTCAAGACAGCGCCCTGGGCCCAGAGAGTGAGTTCTGAAGGCCAGGAAAAGTCCTTTTGTACCGTTTCCCACACTCCAGCAAGGGTATCCTTTCGCCCATTCACAAGCCCAGCAACCACCCTGTTCTCTTGAAACAGAGAAGGTAGCATTATTATATCTGTTGGCTGACTAATTTGACTTCAGTGAAAGAGAATTTTGTCAATCTGTCTTCTCTCCACGTTAAGTCGTATCTAACTCGCAGAATGAAAGGAGGCCCAAGACTGCTCATTCTGAGCTTCCTTTCCCTCTGAGGCTGTTAACTGTGGACTTGAGCCAAGGTCAGAGCGTCCATCCCTTTCTTTTGCTGGTCACGCCCTCCCTCAGCTGCCTCCAAGTCCACCACTGGTTTCTGAGAACTGTCTGCTTCATAAGCAGTGCCTTAGGCAAGTCCTTGGTCCATATCCCTGAGTAAAGCCTCACTGTAGCTTCTGCCAGCTTTTGCCCCTGTGGGTCACCCTGAACAGTGAAAACATCTTAGGTGCACTCCACCTTCTCCTTAGAGGTGCAGGGCAGAACCCCACCCCCACCCCCACCCCACTCACCTCCCCTCTCCCCGGCAAAGCCTCTTCCCGGTCCAGTTAGAGATGGCAAATCAGGGCTCCTTTGTTCCTCTCCCACAGTGCCTCTCCCAGCAGTGGCCACTCGTGTGCTCCTCCCCTGTCCTTGGCCCAGATGGAAGCTCCTTCCCCTCCAGGCAGGGAGGAAGTGCCCTGAGCCCCCACTGGAGTCTGCGTGGGCAGCACAGCTTTCTTTTGGCTACACTGGGGCTTTGCTGCGGCACCTGGGCTCTTTGTTGCACTGCGAGGACTTCTCTGGTTGTGGCTCTGGGGCTTAGTTGCTCCGAGGCTTGTGGTATCTTAGTTCCCTGACCAGGAATTGAACCTGGGTCACCTGCATTGGAAGGTTCTTAACCAGGGACCGCTAGGGAAGTCCCTCCCCGCTCACTTTCTGATCTTGATCCAGTCTTGCTGTCACTCCATAACTTGTCACCAAGGGCTTAGTCATCTGATGCAAAGAACTGACTCCTTAGACAAGATCCTGATGCTGGGAAAGATTGAAGGCCGGAGGAGAATGGGACAATAGAGGATGCGATGGTTGGATGGCATCGCTGACTTGATGGACATGAGTTTGTGCAAGTTCTGGGAGTTGGTGATGGACAGGGAAGCCTGGTGTGCTGCAGTCCATGGGGTTGCAGAGAGTCGGACACAACTGAGTGACTGAACTGAAAGGCTTAGTCTGTTGAACTGAGCACCAAGTCCCTCTTTGTATAGAACACGTTGGGGAAGGGGTGGTGCCAGCTTTTCCCGGGATTAAATCTTCTCAGGTGCCTTTCATCTCTAAAATTTGGTTTGATTTTTCTCCTTCCATGAATGAATGTATGCCTCCCTATGTCATTACCCCAGTAACTAATCGTTGCTTATAAAAAAATAAATAAACAATTTTAGGCACACAAAAGTATACCTAATATAAAACAGCTCCCCATCCATGTACTGCCACTCATGTTTAGAAATTTTGAGTTGAAGTAGAGCTGAAGTCCCCAGGAACCCCTTCCTGGTCTTCTGCTTCTCTCCAGAGAGAGCAAACAGCCATCCGGATTCTGTTGATAATCCTTCTTGTGCATTTTTAAAATGCTTGAATTACACATGGATAGATGTATTGATATAAATGATACCTTCTGTTGTTTTGGATATTACTGAAATTTTACAGAAGTGGTTGGATTGTGTGTGCGCGTTTGTGGTTGCTCTGTTCACTTGACTTTGTTTTGAGCTTCACTCATGTGGCTCTTGTTCACTGTTCCCTAATATTTCCTTGTGTTCCAGGTGTTCTTGGCCTTGTATACCAGGGCATTTCCACTGTTGCTAGTACTTTGCTATGATCCTTAGAGAGGAGTCCTCTTCAGGGAAACATGGAATTCTTGTATGCACCTCTTTAGGAAGTCGTGATCTTTATTTATTTGTTTAAGTCCTGATCTTTAAATGTCAGAATTCGATTTTAAGCCCGTTCTGAATTGGCTCTTGTGAACTGCCAGTACGTTGCCGCATCGCCTGGGCTGCAGGCTTCCTCGGCACAGAGGGAGGACTGGACTAAACCACCACTAGCTACTGCCCAGGCCTTGAATTCTCTGATTCCTTTCCTTCTTCCCTCCAGGCCTGCTTGTGTTGCATCATATGTATCAGCGATGAGCAACTATTTATCATGAGAATCAGTTCAGAAGAGATGAAAACCTATTGGTGTGAGTGTGTATGCATGTATTTAAATTCAGAATCAAAAATGGTTTTGAGTCCCTTCTAATGTTTTCTTACAGTGTTTCTTACAATTTAGATTTCCTGTTTTATTGACTAGATGAATATTAATGAGAAAACTGGCACTTCTTTAAAGTCATCAAAAAATTAATGTCAGGGCATGTTCAAGCAAGGATGGAGTCTTCTCTTGAGCATTGATGTTGGCTATGCTGCCGGCCGGGTAGGCTGCGTGCAGGCTGGTGGCTCATGGATTGCTCATGAGGTGGGATGACTCAGGATTGTCATTTTGAACATGATTTATTATATGCTGCCAGAAAATGATGCTTTCTAAAAGGCTATTGAAATACAGAGGGCTTTTTGACCCTAAATGTCATCTCTCCAGAAGCTATGTTTTTTGAGATTATGTAGTTCCTTTAAAAGGAAAAAAAAAGTTGCTCTCTTACTGCCAAGATGAGTTTTGGTTCTTGCTGCTGGCAGTAATGACCACCTCCTCCTCTGCAGTCTCTGCTCCTCTGGGGCCAGAGCATAAGCCAGGTCTTTGGAGCTATGGACTCGGGGACTCTCCTAGCAGTGAAGATCATGGTTTAGCCCAGAGAGGTTGTGGCAGCTACTTGGGCTGCTTGTTGTCCTTATTTTCCTTCATGTTTTCTTTCTTGTTCGTGGCTGAACAGTAGGAGAAATTATCTTCAGAGGAGTACTGTAGTTATCATGAAATTTAATAGCATTCGCACCAGGGTAGTAGTGATAGCTGTTAGGATTTATCTGTTTCATGTAGCTATGAATATTAAATTTTATTAAATAAACTTGCATTATTCTAACAGATATTATGACTGATTCAACAGCTTTCCCTTCTTTCCTATTTTTAGCAGCCCTGGAGATCAGGGGCAGTGACCCAGCTCCAGGGATGGGCCTGGATTCATCTAAATTTAGGGCTGGGTTGAGATTAATCCAATCTTGGTTTGCCCATGATTGGATAATAACTGCCCATGGCAGTGATTAGTTCAGGAGCTTAGCCTTGAAGCTCAGGCCCCCAGAACAGGCCATCCCCATGGTTATAAATCCAGAAATGAGCCATGAAAGGAAGGTCGCTGGAGGCTGTGGGGAAACATTTCTCACTTTTAAAAGAGAGGCACAGGAAGATCACCGCTTTTCTTTCCAGTTTTGCTGTTGTAGTCAGGAACTGCTGTCGGTCAAAGGATGAAATTGATTCTCCCAAGAGGACAGAGCCAGAGGAGGTGCAGAGAAATGAACTGGAACTACTGGACTGAGCCGTCCCTGAACCCCCACTCACCACTGGACTTATCATATGAGTCAACAAATTACCTGAAGCCGGTTTGACTTGGGGTTTCTGTTATTTGCAACAGAAAGCATCCTCACTGATATAATTATATTATTATTCTTATGACTGGCTGTTCTTTTAATCCTGGAGTAGCCTCAGGAAGTTGCCTTTCCTTTAAAGCCACTGTTAATACACTATATGTTCTACTGATACTGTCAAAGCTAATGGTAATGTAGAGATCTTCATTTTCTTAGTGTCATAATTTCTTGGCATCCTTATTATTGTCGCTAGAGTATGCTAACAAAACTTTAAACTTCTGAGGTTTTCTTAGCTCTCTCCACACTTAGAACCTTTACTTAGTTGTGTGTGTATGGGCGCTACGTCGCTTCAGTCACGTCTGACTCTGCAACCCTATGGACTGTAGCCCACCAGGCTCCTCTGTCCATGGGATTCTCCAGCCAGGAGTACCAGAGTGGGTTTCCATGCCCTCCTCCAGGGGATCTTCCTGACCCAGGGATCAAGCCTGTGTCTCTTAATGGCTCCTGCACTGACAGGCAGATTCTTCACCACTGATGCCCCCGGGAAGCCCTACCTAATTATGTAGAGGTGTTTAACTTCTCATTTAGTACCTATGGTCTACATGTTTCTGTAGAGGGTGGAGCCCGTACTTGATGTGAGAACAATTCAGAGTAGTTTATTAAACCCAGTAACACAGTGCTGAGCTGCTGTGTAAAGGCCAGGCCTGGCGGTAGGGATGGTCACGGGCTGAGTGGAGACCAGAGGCGGGAAGGAGGGGCAGGAATACAGGGTAGAGTGGCATCTTCAGAGAAGGCTGCCAAGCGCAGTGGCCATGCACGTGCCGAGGGGAGGAGGTGCGGGCCCAGTGAGAGGAATAGAGGTTGGAGTTGGAGAGAGGCTGCGAGTGTGGCGGTGCTTCCGGTGGGAAAGGCTGGATTGCCAGGCTGAGGAAGTTGGATCCCTGGCTTCTTGAATAGGGAGGTGACATTTCCACAGGGCTTGTTGAAAGCTCTTCTCACAGTGGCATGCAGGAGAATTAGACCAGGGAGAAATGTTGGCATGGTGCCCTGGGAAGCTATTACCACAATCCATGAAGAAGGTGACAAGAGCTGCCAGATAATAACATCTGAGTGTGGAATATCTTACATCTGTGTGAAATTTCAGAGTTCCTACAGCATTATCAAACATATTATCTAGTTTCTCTAATGAGATCCTCTCTGCCGTTTTTTATGGATGGGAACCAGGAGGTTCAGAGCAGGTAAGCAGCCTCCTAGAAGTTGTTGACGACAGAACCCAACCTGCAATCTAGGTCTTTGGACTTCCAGGGCCGCTACTTTTCAATTGTAATACACATCGGTATTTCCCATTTCTATGAAGTTCAAGTTGTGATAATTTGACTGTGCTCTAAAGCAGAGGTCCCCAAGCTCCAAGATGTAATGCCTGATCTGAGGAATAAAGAGCATGATAAATGTAATGCACTTGAATCATCTCGAAACCATCCCCCACCCACCTGCCCCCATTCTGTGGAAAAATTGTCTTTCGTGAAATTGGTCCCTGGTGCCAAAAAGATTGGGGACCACTACTCTCACACTGTTTGTCTGCCAACTGGCTCCTGACAGCAGCATCAGCCAAAGCTAAATACCAGCATCAGCCAAAGCTAAATACCAGTTCACAACTCTTATAAAACATGAAAAGTTCTGAAAAGTAAACAGTTGGTTAAGTGTCACAGACAATAGTAGAACCTCCTCAAATAACAGAAAGGTAATCCTTCTAACAAATACAGGAAACAAAAGGCTAGGTCAGTAGAAAGCTTTCTTAATGTTTCACATGAATGGAGAGTAACTGAGATTTAGGGGAGCCTCAGAATGGTTTTGTTAAATGAAGGTAGAAAAGTTGCCCATGACTTCCAACTACAGGTAACAACAGCCTTGAAAGTCAAGGAGTTATATCTTAATAAAACAGAATAAAGAAAAGTATTCACATTTTGATAGACATCATCCTTTATTTTTTAAAATGTGAACAAACTATTTAAGATGGAATGTTGGATGACTTTAGTCTTCCAGTTAAGTAGGTTGTTTTCCAGAGTTACAGTAGGTATTTTGAAAGTCAGGAATTTTTCTTCTTTTTTTTTACTGTGATTAAAAAAAAAAAACACATAAAATATAGTTAACCAACTTAACCCTTTTTTTCAGTGAGGGGTTCAGCAGTATTGTCTATTCACATTGTTGTGAAACAGATCTTTTTCATCTTGCAAATCTGAAACTTGATGCCCATGAAACAACTCTCCTTTCCCCCCTGCTCCCTTCAGCCTTTTGTTGTTTCTATAAATTTGAGAAATTATGAATTTTTAAAAAATGTTAGAAACATTTGTTGATTGCCTACCAGGTGTTGGGCGTTGTTCTTGATGCAAGGACCAAAAAGAGATGAAGGCTGGAGAGAATCCCTAGAGGGTCTTTGTTACACTGGGTTTGGAGAGATATAAAAAGATAAATCACAAAAATCAGTGTGTGTTAAGTCTTAAATGAATGATAATCACAGTGAATTCTGTGTGATGCTAACAAGAACATGCTGTGTTGCTCAGTTTTACTTCAGCGACTGCAGACCCTGCAGTACTGAGGTAACTTAGAGGAGGAATGTGGGTCAGATAACCTGGGCATGTTGGGTATGAGAGTGTATTTGTTAATATTACCTGGTTATTAGTGAGGGGACAGAATGAGAAGCTGTTCTGCTAGATTAGCTTGGGTGTGATTGCCACCTATTTCAAGATTCGCAAGCATACCTAGAAAGGTTCCCTGGGGGAAAGCTGCCACATAGAGAAGAACGGGCAAATCCACTTGGTTTATGCCTTTGCCTTATGTGAAGCTGGAGCTGGCAAGCAGCCTTTTTGGGTGTTCTCAGTGCTAATATGCAGAAATAATGTAGTGATGTAGCCCTTGAAGACTTTTATACCTCTAAATAGCTGCATTTGATGTTTAAGTCGCTTTAGAGCAGCAGTCCCCAACCTTTTTGGTATCAGGGACCAATTCTCTGGGAGAATTTTTCTACAGACCAGGGGTTGGGGAGATGGTTTCTGGATGATTCACGTGCATTTACATTTATTGTGCACTTTATTTCTAATCTAATGCTGCCACTGATCTGACAGGAGGTACTGGTCTATGGCCTGGAGGTTGGGGACCCCTGCTTTCAGAAAATGCATAGTTGACATGTTTTCTTGAAATGTCTTGGAAACCACTTTAAGGGGTTCTGTAGAGAATGTCACGGCTTCCCTGGTAGCTCACCTGGGAAAGAATCTGCCTGTAATGCAGGAGACCTCGGTTCGATTCCTGGGTTGGGAAGATCGCCTGGAGAGGGGATAGGCTACCCACTCCAGTAGTCATGGGCTTCCCTGGGGGCTCAGTCGGTAAAGAAACCTCCTGCAATATGGGAGACCTGGGTTCGATCCTTGGGTTGGGAAGATGCCCTGGAGGAAGACATGGCAACCCACTCCAGTATTCTTGCCTGGAGAAGACCCATGGACAGAGGAGCCTGGCGGGCTGCAGTCCATGGGGTTGCAGAGTCAGATGGGACTGAGCAACTAAGCACAGCACAGCATAGAGACTGTGAAGGAGTAGAAACGTCTGAAACAAAAGCTGAGTGGCCAGATGACGGGGATTTAGTAAAATGCAGCTGAGCTGTGTTCACTCACTGGTCCCTTCAGAAAGAGCAGCAGCCTGTTTGTGATAAATCATAGGGGATGCTGATATTTGTCAGGGACTTTGTGGTTCTTTGTATTTGAAATTGCTGAGTAGATTTTGAGCTACTGTAGTGAAGGGATAGGGATTCCCTAATAGTTCAGTTGGTAACAATCTGCCTGCAATGCAGAAGACCCCAGTTCAATCCCTAGGTCAGGAAAATCTGCTGGAGAAGGAAGGGCTAGGCTACCCACTCCAGTATTCTTGGGCTTCCCTTGTGACTCAGCTGGTAAAGAATCCACCTGCAATGTGGGAGACCTGGGTTTGATCACTGGGTTGGGAAGATCCCCTGGAGAAGGGAAAGGCTACCCACTCTGGTATTCTGGCCTGGGGAATTCCATGGACTGTATAGTCCGTGGGGTCACAAAGAGTTGGACACAACTGAGCAACTTTCACTTTCAGTGGGGGGGGATAAATAGGTGAGGGAAGAGTAAAGTGTTTGAATGCTGGAACGGCAAATGACTGTCACAGTGCTACCTGTGAGGCCTGTTGATGCCTTATTAACCTTGGCTTCCAGGTTAAAATCACCTGGGGAACATTTAAAATTAGCAGTGTGGGGACTTCCCTAGTGGTCCAGTGGGTAAGACTGCTCTCCCAATGCAGGGGGTCCAGGTTCGATTCCTGGTCAGGGAACTAGATCCAACATTGCATACCACAACTAAGATCCAGCACAGCCAAAATAAATAAATATTAAAGTAAAAATAAACATGGGTGTACCTGTAGCTGATTCTTGCTGATGTATGACAGAAAACCACAAAATTCTGTAAAGCAATTGTCCTGCAGTTAAAAAATTAAAAATAAAATAAAAAATAAAATTACTAATGTGCAGATCCCACCCTTGAACAGTTAAGTCAGAATCTCAAAATTTGGAGAAAAGAGCAGGTCTAACCATTATTTTTATTAAGTTCTTCAGGTAATTCTAAAGTGCGGCCAGGTCTAAAAGCCCCTTTAGCTATTTACATTTATTAACGTGTATGTAAAATGCCTGCTAACTGTATAAAATAAATCTACAGACTTTCCTATTTCTGCCTTCAAATAGATGGGTTTTGTTTTGTTCATTCTTCCTTAGCCAGTTGCAGATTCTAAAGGAATAAATGGAAGGAGGAGGAAGAAAACAGAAAGAGGTCTCATGGCTTTGAGAAGGGGCATGAGGGTTGGGTAGGCAGCTTTGTTTATTGCATTTCAGGAAGTAGAAAATAAGGCATGGTCTCAATCTATCTTTACGTAACTTTGAGGGAAGTGATCCATTTGTGTCGAAATAAGGAGGCATATAATACTTTGCATTTAACATGTGTGGGAATTCTTTGCAGAGTAATTAGCATTCCTTTCTTTAGCCTGTATTCAGGGGACACATACCGTTCACACCCTCTCTCTGTTCACATTTTCCAGTGCGTTGGAGAGCTTTTTTTCAATAGAAATCTTTGTCCTTTTCCCAATAAGACTTGAATTATATTTGAAGACATTGAGCATGTCTTTCTTTCTTTTTCTGGCAGGCATTGATTTTAAAATCAGAACGATAGAACTAGATGGAAAGAAAATTAAGCTTCAGATATGGTAAGTAAAAAAAATATATATATATATATCATTTCTACTTTAGTCAGGTACTGAAGCAGGAATGAGAAGGTGAATTGTGGTAAATTAGAGGTATCCTTGGGTAGCTAAAACATCTTTTCTTTATCAGAACCAAGGGGAGATGGGTAAGTATTCAAAGATGTCTCCACCAAGAGTGAGATAGTAAGGATGGTATCACTAACGCTCACTGCCAGGAGAGATCTGAGAACTCATTCTTCCAAAATGCTAATTTTAGAGGGGAGGAAACTAAATTCTAAAGTATGTCAGTTACTTTTTCCCTGCGGTTGTTGTAGCTGTGAAATCAGATAAGGCAAAGGAGTCAAGTGGTAAGAACCCCAAACAAAGTGCCAGTCTGGAGTCAGCCTCTATACTAAGAACTGGGAGCTCTTTGCTTCTCTTCTCAGGGCCTTCTTGTCCTCATTTGTAAATGGGTTTGTCAGACTGATGACATCTGAGTTCCCTTCCGGCTCTGATATTTCCTCATTTATTTGCCTATTTCTTCTCCTTCAGTTTAAAATGGGGAACCCTGCACTGGAGAATAGGGAGGAAAAAGGCAGGCCTCTCATCTCTCATGTAATATGCAAGGCAAAGGTCTCCTTATGATCAGTCAACTCCAAATGGTTTAATTCCTGAAGAATCTGTCAAACTACAATGAATAAATATGGTTCCTCCAGATTGCCTGGTTGAATATTTCTGCCTTGAACTCACACTCTTAGATTTTTTTTTTTTTGAACCTCCTATAAGCTGATCTAAGTTCTTTCAGTGTGAGGCCTTCCATGGAGCCACATAGGTTTGCAGCCTTAAGGAAGGGTTTTGATGATGTTTACTGCCCTGATGTGTGACGACGACAGCAGGAAACGAAGCTTAGACGTTTAGAACATCATAGACTCAGAAGGAAGCAGGTCAAAATAGTCAAGTAATACATATACGTCAGCTTTTTCCCTGGGCTGTTTTTCTCCTTTGAATTTCAGAACCAGGATAGAACTAGAGCATTATATTGAAATCCACCACTTTTCTTTTACAGGAAACTGGGACGTAGAGTGGTTAAGTCCATCTGAGGGCGTGTGTCTGGGTTAGTGATAGAACTGGGACAACTACCCCAGTATCCCAGAACCTTACGTCAGCTTCACGTATTAACCCCATATAGAGGTTCCCACTATATTTCATTGCAAGACATTTTGAAGGTTACCACATGCTGCTCTTTTCATCTGTCGCTATGTAATAAGAAGTCAAGTATTGTAAAGGTTAAAAAAACTATTTTAAGGGAAAAGCAAAGAGAATGTCTGACTCTGTGCAGTACAGCAGGGTTCCCCAACCCCCAGGCCAGGGACCACTACCATGCCTAGTTAGGAACCAGGCCACACAGCAGGTGGCAAGGGTCAGGCAAGACAGTGGAGCTTCATCTGTATTCACAGCCACTCCCCATCAGTCACATTACTGCCTGAGCTCTGCCTTCTGTCAGATCAGTGGCAGCATTAGATTCTCATAGGAATGCAAACTTACGCGAGGTGCAAACTTTGTGAACTGTACATGCAAGGATCTAGGTTGTGGCACTCCTAATGAGAATCTAATGCCTGATGGTCTGATTCAACATTATGGCAAGTCATCTAATTATTTTATTATGTATCACAATGCAATAATAATAGAAATAAAGTGCCCAAGAAATGCAGTGTGCTTGAGTCATCCTGAAACTGGTCCCTGGTGCCAAAAAGGCTGGGGACCATTGCTGTATAGTCTTGATCAGAACAATAAGGAACATTTCTAGGAGCCTGTGGGTGATCAGCTAATTAGAGCTCCATGGCACTATTTATCAGCACTCTTGGCAGCGAAATAGTCTACCTTCAGTCTTCATGACCTGCATTCAGAATGGCACGGTTTCTTCCCCATCCTCACTGCAAAGCTGGTTCTAAATCAAGTAGCATATTAGAATCAAAATATATTTAGTCTGCTTAAAGGTGTTTTGCCTTTGTTTTCCCCATTTGTTTGCTGGATACTAAATAAGTGCCTGTGTTATCTAATCCTGATCAATGAGAAGATGGCAGGATAAGATAATGGTGGTGTGAGACCCAGCCCTGCACTAAACAGCCAAGGCCTTGGATACTTGATTCTCACTCAAGTGTACGAGCTGTTTGGGGTTCCCAGGTGGTGCTAGAGGTAAAGAACCCACCTGCCAGTGCAAAAGACCTAAGAGACACAGGTTTGATCCCTGAGTTGGGAAGATCCCCTGGAGGAGGGCATGGCAATCCACTCCAGTATTCTTGCCTAGAGAATCCCATGGACAGAGGAGCCTGGCGGGCTACAGTCAATGGGGTTGCAAAGTGTTGGACAGGACTGAATCGACTCAGCACTCAGATGAGCTGTTTAGTGGCAGAGCTGGGCCCACAGCCCACCTGAGCCTGTCTTCTCTTCTGGAGAAGATGGATGATGGTAAAACTACCACATTGGGCTGTGGTGGGCATCATTTGCACACCATCTGAAAGTATTTTGTAAGGTATACATAAATGGTAAGGTATTTATTAACATTTTAATTACCATATTTTCCTTGGGCCTTCATCTCACTTAAATTTGGTATACACATATTAGAGTTTTAGTGTATTTCCACAAATGCGTCCTTTTTAGAAGCAATCAAATTAAACAATTTAGTTTTGTCTTAGTAACACAGGGAGTGAAATTAGTTCTGGCAGGAAGTGGAAAATTTAGGAATATTGATTTTTCCCAGATACTAAGGAAATTTGACTTCCTTTATAAGAATTGCTTTGGTAAATGTAATTTGAAATGTCAACGTTTTTCAGAATGTATTTTAATGGTATGTCATTAGCCAAAAAAGTAAGAATAAATGCAAGTTTATATAACTTGGAGGTGTTGTTCATATTTTGAAGTCTTGGTCAACAATTGCATGTTGAACTCCAGGGTCTCATTTAATCACGGGCTCTAGAGCTGAAAAAGTTCTTGAGGAGATCCATTTTAGCATGCTCTACAGAGCAGAATTTGCACAGTAGTAAGTCCAGCCTGCCTGCTTGCTTTGTACAGAAATCAGACTTTCCATCAAAAGAGCAAAATGCCCTAATGATTAGGCATTTATAGAAAAGGATTGAACTGCCTCTAGGAGTCCAAGAATTTACAACTCTTCTCTATTCTCTTCCTCTTCTGGTTGATGAACACACTGTGCCGGTCCGGGCTGTGCATTTTCTTGTTGCTGCTTTTGTCATCAGAGTCCAAGTTTTTCACCCAAGTGATTGTGAGCTCCTGACAGGCGCCCGTGGCCACAGCCGCCTCCAGCTCACAGACGCACAACAGGCTCTCTTTGTGTCTTGTCCTCCTTCTCCCTGAAACCACTGCATTTGTGAGCAGACCGCAATTACATCTTCCTGCAGCTCAGAGCCTCTCGTCATTGTTGTTGATGATTTTTCTAACCACTCTTTCCTTTGTTTCAAATCTTAGGGACACAGCAGGTCAGGAAAGATTTCGAACCATCACAACAGCCTACTATAGAGGAGCCATGGTGAGTGTGTTTTAGGGTTTTGTGGAAGTAAAACATGCATATTCATTCGTCAGGTTTGTAGGATTCAAGCTGGAGTCTAGTACATTGGAGAAAATAGATTTTCTGATGTGAAAAGAAGGCATTTAAAGGGTTTTTTTAAAACTGCGTTTAGTAGCTGTGTCCTCAACCACTGGTCTTCATAATATTACTCACGTATTGGGAGATGCGTTAGAACTCTGCACATTCTGAGTGATCATATATTTTTGTGCTTTGTCCTTTTATTAATGCCGTTGCCAAATCTTAACAAACCACAAGCTCTGTGACCAAGTCTTCAGTTCTTGCACCTTCTCCCCCATTCACCCTGCCACCACCATGCTTTCTCTCTCACCAGATCTACAGCATCCACTCCTATTGGCTCACCTTTCTGGAGTCTCCTCCACCGGTCTTCTGCCAGCTGGCCAGGAAGTAGCCGAAAGATCTGTGACTATCTGAGGCTTAGCATCTGGTGAATCTTTGACTACCAAGTCTTTCTTTGCTACATACTTGCCTTATCCTTGTTATCATAACTTCGTCACTTGGCTATTTTCCATCCTAAGATGCTTCATCTACACAACCCGTTCTATTGTTGGCTCATGGTGGATTCTGTGTGGTGCTGTGAGTACAATGGTGAATAAGGCAGTGTAGAAGCTGAGCTCTGCTGAACCAAGCCTAGAACGCCAGACCCAGAGCAGGGCTTTATCTCTGGCTTTTGCCTAAGTCACGTATAACTTGGAGCTTTAAATTATGATGAAATCCTGTATGCTCAGAGAGAAGACTGCACAGTCGAGATCAGGTAGACCAACCTGGTAGACTCTGGGGTGCCAGCTGCCATCATACCTAGCTTGTTGTGTAAAAGACTGTTGGTGCTGAGAGTGGCTGGAGGTGGTGGAGCTGGAGGGGTGATGGCTGTCCCTTTGCTGCAGGCAGCTGTGATCTGAACCCACAGATCCCTCTGTTGTCATGCTGCTCTCCCCGCCTCCTTCACTGCCACTGACCCTCCATTGTTTGAGTGCCAGTAATATCCCCCCAACAGAGGTTGGGAATTCCTTTTGGGAATTCCTTTTTAAAGCTCTCCTACCTGGGAACTATATACAACTAAGCGTTGCATATATATGTGTTCTCCACCCTATAATACTTCAAAGTTTAAAAGTCATTATTTTAAGAAGGGCAGTTGTCCACTACTCTTTATTTTGCTTAGATTAGAATCCAAGGGAAGGGACTTACCTTGTGTGAAGAAGTTTGTTTGTTGTTTATTTTCCCCTAGAAAGGATTTTTAAGGGTAAATAAGAACATCTTAACAGGGATGATTTAGAATAGTTCATAAGTAATTTTGATTAGAGGCATCTTTTAAACACAGTTTTTTATTTTGGGGGAATAATGTATCGACACCACTTACAAGCTTGTTTTCACTAGACAGTGGGCAAGAACACTTAGAGCGTGGAGCAAATGTTTGTCTTGGATGTGTAGCTCTAGCTTATGGTACAAGGCAAGAGGTCATTGAAATATGTTCTTTGAGATTTGAAGATGGTCTGTCTTTTTCATTTATCTTCTGCCTAACAGAAGATAACATTTTCACATTATTGCAAGTAATTAGATATCGTTGCTATTCTAAAATAAATCATCCTTTCTATTTTGATTTTTTAAACTCTAGGGATTTTTTGTCTCTTTTGCTTTGCTGTGATGCCAGGGCCTTACACATAGTAGATGTTCAATAAATACTTGCTGAAGGAGTGAATCAGTGAAAATTTTCAGACCCAGAAACAATCTTAGACACATCCTCAGGAAACCCTGCTCTGCTTGAGTCTTGGATCCTGCATATCATCCATTTCAGTGGGATGTGGGGTCGTCATGTTCTCATTTCCACAACTGGTGGTTCTGGCAGGTTTAGTTGGGTTGCTCAGGTGCGCAGCATAGTGGCAAGCACACTACTGGTCCTGCCCCCATGACAGAGTCCTTTGACCTGTTTCATACTATTCAGCAACGTGTGTAGGCATAGCAGTAACCCTGATGGACAGTCAGGCTCTGAGGAGAAGAGGGACCATATGCAACATTTCTCAGTACTGTCTGGCTGTTGTTGTTAAAGGTCTATATACTAAATACATAAAATTTTTAACTGGTGTACCTGAATTTGTATTTCCAACTGATTCATAGTATCAATTAGCCCAAAACAGAGGAAGTAGTCAAAGGGTTTTTGCTACTGAAACCAGATATAAATTAGTAATAGCTGCCAATCCCTGAGTCCAAGCTGTGTTCTAGGTTAGTTAGTTCAGTTCAGTTGAGTCGCTCAGTCGTGTCTGACTCTTTGTGACTCCATGGACTGCAGCACACCAGACTTCCCTGTCCATCACCAGCTCCTGGAGCTTACTCAAACTGATGTCCATTGAGTCAGTGATGCCATCCAACTGTCTCATCCTCTGTCATCACTTTCTCCCACCTTCAGCCTTTCCTAGCATCTGGGTCTTCTCCAGTGAGTCAGTTCTTTGCATCAGGTGGCCAAAGTATTGGAGTTTTAGCTTTAGCATTGGTCCTTCCAGTGAATATTCAGGACTGATTTCCTTTAGGATAGACTGCTTGGATCTCCTTGCAGTCCAAGGGACTCTCAAGAGTCTTCTCCAACACCACAGTTCAGAAGCATCAGTTCTTCAGTGCTCAGCTTTCTTTATAGTCCAACTCTCACACCCATACATGACTACTGAAAAAACCATAGCTTTGACTAGACAAAATAATGTCTCTGCTTCTTAATATGCTGTCTAGGTTGGTCATAGCTTTTCTTACAAGAAGCAGGCATCTTTTAATTTCATGGCTGCAGTCACCATCTGCAGTGATTTATAAAGTCTGTCACTGTTTCCACTGTTTCCCCATCTATTTGCCATGAAGTGATGGGGCCAGATGCCTTGATCTTAGTTTCTGACTGTTGAGCTTTAAGCCAACTTGTCTGTTATTCCATGTCCAGTTCTAACTGTTGCTTCTTGACCTGCATACAGATTTCTCAGGTGGCAGGTCAGGTGGTCTCTTATTCCCATCTCTTTCAGAATTTTCCACAGTTTGTTGTGATCCACACAGTTAGAGGCTTTGGTGTAGTCAATAGAGTAGAAGTAGATGTTTTTCTGGAACTCCCTTGCTTTTTCCATGATGCAATGGATGTTGGCAATTTGATCTCTGGTTCCTCTGCCTTTTCTAAATCCAGCTTGAACATCTGGAAGTTCATGGATGTTCAGATCCCTTATGATTATACAGTAGAAGTGACAAATAGATTCAAGAGATTAGATCTGATAGACAGAGTTCCTGATGAACTATGGACAGAGGTTCGTGACATTGTACAGGAGGCAGTGATCAAGACCATCTCCAAGGAAAAGAAATGCAAAAAGTCAAAATGGTTGTCTGAGGAGGCCTTACAAATAGCTTAGAGAAGAAGAGAAGCTAAAAGCAAAGGAAAAAAGGAAAGATATATCCATTTGAATGCAGAGTTCCGAAGAATAGCAAGGAGAGATAAGAAAGCGACCAGTGCAAAGAAATAGAGGAGAACAATAGAATGGGAAAGACCAGAGATCTCTTCAAGAAAATTAGAAATACCAAGGGAACATGTCATGCAAAGATGGGCTCAATAAAGGATAGAAATGGTACAGACCTAATAGAAGCAGAAGATATTAAGAAGAGGGGCAAGAATACTCAGAAGAACTAAAGAAAAAAGATCTTCATGACCCAGATAACCACGATGGTGTGGTCACTCACCTAGAATCAGACATCCTGGAATATGAAGTCAAGTGGACCTTAGGAAGCATCACTACGAGCAAAGCTAGTGGAAGTGATGGAATTCCAGTTGAGCTATTTCAAATCCTAAAAGATTTGTTATTAAAGTGCTGCACTCAATATGCCAGCAAATTTGAAAAATTCAGCAGTGGCCACAGGACTGGAAAAGGTCAGTTTTCATTTCAATCCCCCAAAAAGGCAATGCCAAAGAATGTTCAAACTACCATACAATTATATTCATTTCACATGCTAGCAAAGCAGTGCTCAAAATTCTCCAAGCCAGGCTTCAACAGTATGTGAACCATGAACTTCCAGGTTCTAGGTAAAGTACTTTACAAATAATATGTCAGTTGATCCTCAAAAATCCAATCTGGGGGACTTCCTGGTAGTCCAGTGGTTAAGAATCTGCCTTACAGTGCAAGGAACGTGGGTTCAATCCCTGCTTGGGGAACTAAGCTCCCACATACCGCAGAGCAACTGAACCTATGTGCGGTAACTATTGTGCCTGTGTGTATGTTCCAGAGCCCAGATACCACAACTGGAGAAGTGTGCATGTCACGACGAAAGGTCCTGCATGCCACAATTAAGACCTGATGCAGCCAAATGAATAAAAACAAATACTACATATTTTTAAAGTAAATAAATAAATATTATGGTTTTTTTTTTTTTTAAAGGGCAGTGTGAAAAATATTCTGTCCTCATTTCCCAAATGAGTAAATGCAGACTGAGAGGGACAAATTAATCTCTCCAGCATCTCCCAGGTAGCACGTGGTGAAGCCCAGCCTGAGTGTCTCTGACTCCAGAATCTGTGCTCTTAACCACTACACTGTGTTTACTTCCTGTGCCAACTACTCCAGAACTACTTGACAAACAGAAAGCAGTGAAGATCCAGGTTGTCTGTATAGCCCAAGAGGTAGTAGAGCTCTGAAGTGTTTTGATTAATTTTAATTGTAGGCAGCTAAGCTGTTTGAATCAGTAATTATTCAGGTTGCATTTTTTTTAGGCTTTTAAAAACTGTAAAATATATGTAAGATAAAATTTAGCCTTTAAGTGTATAGTTCTAAACTTTGAATTTTTAAATTAAATTTGCTTATTGTAAAATCTTCTTTACAGTGTAGTCAAAGTTAAACATTTCCTTTTGAGGCTAGGAGGAGGGAGGGTAAAGAAAAATGTTGTTTGCCATTTAGATTTAAAGAATATTTATTTTTCTGCTTGTGAAAAGCTTACATGTAATGTTGTTGTTCAGTCGTTAAGTCATGCCCCACTCCGCATGGACTCCAGCATGCCAGGCTTCTCTGTCTTTCAGAATCTCCTGGAAAGGGAAAGTGAAGTCATGTAGCCCACTAGGCTCCTCCATCCATGGAATTTTCTAGGCAAGAGTACTGGAGTGGGTTGCCATTTCCTTCTCCAGGGGATCTTCCCAGCCCAGGGATCGAACCCAGGTCTCCCACATTGCAAGCAGACGTTTTACCATCTGAGCCACCAGGGAATCCCTAGTGTCTCCTGGAGTTTGCTCACATTCATGTCCATTGAGTTGGTGATGCTGTCTAACCATTTCATCCTCTGCCTCTGTCTTCTCTGTTTGCCTTCAGTCTTTCCCAGCATCAGGGAGTTTCCCACTGAGTTGGCTCTTAGCATCAGGTGGCCAACGTGTTGGAGCTTCAGCTTCAGCATCAGTCCTTCCAATGTATACTCAGGGTTGATTTCCTTTAGAATTGACTAATTTGATCTCCTTGCAGTCCAAGGGACTCTGAAGAGTCTTCTCCAACACCACAGTTTGAAAGCATCAATTCCTCGGTTCTCGGCTTTCTTTATGGTCCATCTTTCACATCCATACATGACTACTAGAAAAATCATAACTTTGACTATACAGGTGTTTGTTGGCAAAGTGATGTTTCTGCTCTTTAGTACACTGTCTAGGTTTGTCATAGCCTTCCTTCCAAGGAGAAAGAGTGCTTTAATTTCATGGCTGCAGTTACTGTTCACAGCGATTTTGGAGCCCAAGAAAATAACATCTGTCACTGCTTCCACTTCTTCCCCTTCTGTTTGCCATGAGTTGATGGGGCCAGATGCCATGATCTTAGTTTTTTGAATGTTGAGTTTTAAGCCACCTCTTTTACTTTGCTGTTTCATCCTCATCAAGAGGCTGTTTAGTTCCTCTTCACTTTCTGCCACTAGAGTGGTATCTGTGTATTTGGAGTTGGTGATCCTTTTCTTGATTCCGTCTTGTGATTCATCCAGCTCGGCATTTCACGTAATGTATTCTGTATATAAGTTAAATAAACAGGGTGACAATATACAGCCTTGTTTTAGTCCTTTCCCATTTTGAACCAGTATGTTGTTCCATGTAAGCCTCTAACTGTTGCTTCTTGACCCACTTACAGATTTCTCAGGAGACAGGTAAGGTGATCTCCCATATCATTAAGAACTTTTTATGGTTCATTGTGATCACACAGTCAAAGGCTTTAACATAGTGAAGCAGAAGTAGATGTTTTTTCTGGAATTCCCTTGGTTTCTCTATGATCCAACGAATGTTGGCAATTTGATCTTTGGTTCCTCTACCTTTTCTAAACCTAGCTTGTGCATCTGAAAGTTCTTGGTTCATGCACTTCTGACGCCTAGCTTGAAAGATTTTGAGCATAATCTTACTAGCATGTGAAATGAGCGCAATTGTGCGGTCGTTTGAACATTCTTTGGCATTGCCCTTCTTTGGGATTGGAATGAAAACTGATGTTTTCCAGTCTTGTGGCCACTGCTGAATTTGAAAGCTTTAAAAATCCCAAGAAACCATCTTAAAACCCCACATGAGACATAGCTTCTGTTAACATTTTGCTATGTTTCCTGAATTCTTTCATCTATGTGTACATATTTGTTGTCTATGATTTATGTTTATTTATATTTATATTTTATTTTTATTTATAAAGTTGGAAACCAGACCCTGAAAGATTTTGCCTACTATTTAAGGAATTTTAATATAATTAAGAGTACAATGGAGAGATGCTAAAGGATTTTAAACAATGAGGTGATAACTCTGGTGCCCTTACGAAGAGTGGATTAGAGGAGGTTAAGAACGAAAGCAGGGAGACCTAAGTCACCCAGGTAAAGGCTAATTGATGAAAATGTGAATAAGGCCATGCATGTGGGGAATCGGATTGTGGAAATATTGAGAGTGTTGAGTCCATCGGACTTAGTGACTGACTGGTGGTGGAGGAAATTACTCCCAGGGGTCTGCTTGTGCAGGCTGGCAGGGTTGAGTGAGTGAGTAAAAGTTGCTCAGTCGTGTCCAACTCTTTGTGACCCCATGAACTATACAGTTGGTGAAGGCAGTGGCACCCTACTCTAGTACTATTGCCTGGAAAATCCCATGGACGGAGGAGCCTGATAGGCTGCAGTCCATGGGGTCGCTAAGAGTTGGACACAACTGAGCAACTTCACTTTCACTTTTCACTTTCATGCATTAGAGAAGGAAATGGCAACCCACTCCAGTGTTCTTGCCTGGAGAATCCCAGGGACAGGGGAGCCTGGTGGGCTGCCATCTGTGGGGTCACACAGAGTCAGACACGACTGAAGCAACTTAGCAGCAGCAGCAGGAGTATACAGTTCATGGAGCTTTCCAGATCAGAATACTGGAGTGGGTAGCCTTTCCCTTCTCCAGGGGATATCTTAATCCAGGGATTGAATCCAGATCTCCCGCATTGCAGACGGATTCTTTACCAGCTGAGCCACAAGGGAAGCCGTACAGGGTTGTATTGCACTTCTTCAAAATGAGAGTAGAGGGAGAAAGAGAAGATTTGGAGGGGACAAAGACAACTTTCTGTTTCGCTTAGTTGAGTTTTTGGTGACCAAATGGGCCATGTAGGAGCTGATGTCCAATCAGTGTTCTCCAGGGCACCCTGACCCCTATCTTTGTCTTAGCTTTATCTTGTGCCCTTCTCCCATTGGATCCAGGCACTCTTTTTTTGTTTTGCTTTATAATGTTTATTCATTTATTTGAGTGTTCTGGATCTTAGTTGCAGCACACGAGATCTTCAGTCTTCCTGGCAGTCTCTGGAATCTTCAGTTGGTACATGTGGGATCTAGTTCCCTGGCCAGTGATCAAACCCCAGCCTCTTGCATTGGGAGCTCATCGTCTTAGCCATTGGACCACCAGTAAAGTCCCTCAAACCAGGGCACTCTTGCCACGCTGACCGTCTTTACTCAATCTAATAGGTTCTGGGCCTTTCTGGAGAGCAAGATAATTTATCCCATTTCTGTGATATTTCAGACACTGAGGGCTTCCCCTCTTCACCCCTCTTCACCCCAGCCTCTATCCCTGTGCCCAGTTCAAATCTTCTCAGTCCTCAGGCCTTGGCTTTAATGTCATTTTCTCAGAGAAACCCTCCATGAATCACCCTAGCCCCTCAACCAGATTAGATTAGCATTTTCACTCAGAACTCCTCAGCCTTCTTCATAGCAATTGCCTAAATTATAATTAATTATATAACTAGTGGTTCATTGTTTTCTTTGCCAACCATCCATAAGAAGGGACCTTGCCTGTCTTATTTACTACTGGTAGCATTTGTTCCACTATCAGGCGCGTAGTAGGTACTCACTAAATATTTGTTGGAATGGATAGATGGAGTTGGATCTAGCACTTAACACACGAGTGCAGTCTTGCGATACAGATTTTGAAATGGGTAGCATACAAGTGTCAGCTGGAACATTTAGAAGATTAACTGTTTAAAATACCAGACATGGGGTCTTCCAAAATATGATGATCGTGCCTTCATTAAACTGTGTAACAAATGCATTATATTTTGAGTGTCTGTGATTTACTTTTTTTAGATTAGTAACATTTGATCAGTTCATATAAAAAGAAATAAATCTAAAGTTGTGTGGTTACAATCTTAGAATAAGTGTAAGAAGCAAAAGGACTTCCCTGGTGATCCAGTGATTAAGACTCCATGCTTCCAATGCAGGGGACTCAGGTTTAATCCCTGTTTGAGGAATTAAGGTCCCACATACCGTATGATGTGGCCATTTTAAGAATAAGAGGCAAAATAATTTCTGCTTAGAATAAATAAGTGCACAATAGAAGTGATCCCCTCTTACCTTCAGTGTTATCTCTATTTTAACGTAAATATCCTGCTAGCTTTAATTGGTACCAGTTCTCATACTATGAGGTCAGGTAGAAAGGGTGTATCACCTTTACCATAATCACTAACTCATTAAAGGTTAACAGTGAAAAAAATGTTAACATGTTATTTACATGGTGAGACAATGGAAGATTTTATTTATTTATTTTGTTTCTCTGTATTTTAAACATTTATTATAAATTCCTTTTATAAAGACAGAAAAAGGACAAACCCAGAGTTCCTGGAAGAGAAGAGTACATTGATAATGATATTCTTTGCTTTAAAATGTAGAAAGCACTAAAGAAAGATCTTTTTTTTCCTCTTTAGGGAATTATGCTGGTCTATGACATCACAAATGAAAAGTCCTTTGACAATATTAAAAACTGGATAAGAAACATTGAAGAGGTAGGTATGGGAAAGACAGTGGACACTGGAGAAGAATCCCGCTGGGTGCTTACAGAGGGCTCGCTTTTTCTGTCTCCCTGTCACATAGCTGAGCTGCGGGAAGTAGGGTGTGGGCAGGTTAGACACTTTGCTCTGAGGAGTGCCAGGGAGGGTAACATCTCTGGTACTGCCAGTCTGACTGCTCCGTTGGCCTAGGGAGTGCAGACAGAGGGGCAGGTTCACAGAAGTTTAAACTTGTCCCCGATCTTGAAAATAATGTAATCTAAAAAACCCCTATTCTACGCATGAGAAAACTCAGGTCGGAAAGAGGTAACCTGCATGTGCTCTTAGAGCCTTTAAAAAGGAGTTGTTGCCATTCAGTCTCTGTGTCGTGTCCGACTCTTTGCGACCCTATGGATTGTCTGGTTCTCGGGTTCTGTCTGTTCCCTCATACTGTTTGACTGGCAGAAATACATCTTTATTCTGGTAACTCATTTTGCCCTTCTAACATTCTGTTCATCTTAGATATTTAAATTTTGATTTAATTCCACTGTGATTGGTATTGAGACCTTTTTTTAATGTCTCTGACATTTCAGATTCTGAAATAATTTCATACACATTTATATTAAACCATGTGAATTTATTGTTTAAGTAGTTCAAAATCCAAAATACCTTCCACATCGGCTCTCTTGGTACTGAGATTCTCTCCTTTCTATGACCCAGACTAACATTTAGGAGTTTTATTGTTGGATAACTATAGGTTTTATTTTTGTTTGTTCATGTACCAAAGAAGACCTAAGAATGACTGCAAGGCCTTTGGGGAAAAAGTTATGCTGTAACTTTCCCCTCCTCTCATTTAAAAAATTTTCCTCTGAATCAGGTTTTGTGTTGAGTAAGAGATTATTTGTTTTGCAATTAAATTTATGGATCTGCTTCTGACAGGTTAAGATTTGCCTATTGGACAGCTGTGTTTTTCTCATGTTGTTTCCTGATATACTGTTTTATCCCTGCAGCATGCCTCTTCAGATGTTGAAAGAATGATCCTGGGTAACAAATGTGATATGAATGACAAAAGACAAGTATCAAAAGAAAGAGGAGAGAAGGTAAATTTGAACTGAATAAATGAAGATTGGAGTCTACTCATATTAAGCATTCATTTTCATACTATTGTTTATTGATTTAAGTTTTTAAAGTATGTATATTTTAATCCATTAAAAAGCCAGCAGACAGTTGTAATCCATACTTGAATGGTATGAATTAGTATTCAAGCTCCAACTGCATACACTATGTAGTCATGACTCATTCCTCAAGAATTTGCTCTTTTCTGGGAGATACAATTTGGTCCTTTTTCAGATTCGCGCAGCTGAGAGTTCAGGCTGTTTGTTCCATATCTATGTGCAAATGCCCAGTTCTGAAGTTAAACCAAGTCCTTCTCTTTGAAAAAAAGTCAGAGGATAGGTAAAGTTTCAACAGTAATCATTTTTCAATTCATTATTTTTTTTTTCCCAAGAATATTTTACTACATATTAGTTTAGGTCATTATGAATAAACTCTTTGCAAACTCATTGAGCTGTAGATATTTATATTTATAACCTTTTCTCTTGTGTCCTACAAAACAAGAGTCTATTATACATATATATTCATTTTTATGACATTTTCCAAACTGACTTAAAGGCTTCAATTTTTTAAGTCTTAGAATTTTGCTTTAGCTTTTTTTTTTTTTTTCCTTAGGGGTACAGGGAAAATGCATTTTGTTTTTTAATCTGACTATACACTTTTTTCCCCTGAAAACATTCACTTAATCTTGGTGTTGCAAATGAACTGGGAATTCTTTGGAAATAGATGGGAATGTAGAAGAATTCACAATTTGCCGCAATGAATAGAAACCCAAGCAATGAGATTTTAAGTTTTAGTATTTTAAGCTTTAGTTCTTTTATGTAGTTTAAGAAAATTTATTTTATTTATTAAAATAATATGTATTATCTTAAATATCCAATTTATTAAGAAAATAATGAAAACTTACAATAGTAATTGTTGGAGATTTGTAATTTGAAGTCAAATGTATCCCAAATTTATGATACAGGTGAGTGTCTAATATGTTTTCTAGTGATTAGAAAACTAAAGGTATAATAGAAAAAAAGAGAAATACTCAAGTTATGTCTTAAGTAGAAGTGCCATTTTAGTTACTAGATGATGGAATTGGATCTCTAAATTACAAACACGATAGAAGAAAGCAAAAGAATTTGAGGACCACAGGAGTTCTGAACTAAGTACTCTCCCTTTGGGACTTTGGAAAACCTAAAAAAATATAAATGCTCTATATGTTCAAGAAGCTTGCCCTGAATTTCAGTGTTCCTCTTTTGTCTTCCAGTTAGCAATTGACTATGGGATTAAATTCTTGGAGACAAGTGCAAAATCCAGTATGAATGTAGAAGAGGTGAGAAGGAAATGTTTGGTGACTTGTTATGTAGTAGCGTTCGTGTCTTGGTGCCTGTGTTCAACTCTCCGAGCCTTGATATTTCCTGACTTAGTAAATGCTTCCACTTCCATTTCATAAACTTTTGTGCTTCTGACTGTTATGAGGACCTTGGTTGCTAGATTTGTAGTACCTGTCTTTCACATGGCATATATTAGATCACTTCATTGAGAGTCACTGGACAGAAGATGGGAGTTCAGGTTCAGTTCAGTTTTGCCCTTTGTTTAGGAAGCTGGAAATCCTGCTGCTGTGGTCTCTGCTCATTCATCATTGTTCATGTCATCCTATACTAACTTGTAACACAGAGTCTTAATTCCTTTCATGTCTGCACTCTCAAGAGACAATTCACCTGTTAGCTTAGTGATCAGATTCCCTTTGAATACATGCTTGAAGTCAATTAAGCATGATCCCTTTTAATACAGTGGCATTAAGTAGGTATAAGAAACTATTTATCAGAGAGTAGTTTTAATAAGTTTTCAGTAACTGTTAAAACCAAATTATCTAAAGTCTTCTAAGAAATAGATTTTCTTTAGAAGGGCAGAACTTTGATATTTTCTTTTTTAAAAACATTTTTTAAATTGATCATAAAAATAATACATGTATTATGTGTTAATACATGTCATTTACTTAACAGTAATACTGAGGGTTTCGTAAACATTGACTTTATCAAGCTAAGTCACTGTTCACCGTGACATCATGACTGCAAATTGAGACTTTAATGACTTGACTCGTGGTCACTGATCAGAACTTTTTCTTTCTTTTAAATAACTAATGGTCATTTTTTCAGGTTGGCTAGTGGGTGTTAGGAAACAGGAAACCTCTTCTGATTTATTTACTGGAGAATAGAAAAGCAGAAAAATGCTTCCTTTTGCTTGCAACAGAAGGATTTCCTTTCATGCAAAAGAGAGGAGCCTCTTCAGTCAGCTTTAATGGTGGAGACAGGAGAGAAACCTGCTCTGAGATGTGGTAGGACTGTGCCACAGAACGTTTTCTTTTTTTCTTTTTTTTTTTCACAGAACGTTTTCTGTACCCTGACTTCAGTCTGCACTAGTCCTGTGCCCTGATCTCACCTGTGACTTAAAAGAGAATACTGAACTGTGAATTCCCTGACAGACCAATTGTTAGGACTTTGCACTTTTACTGCTGAGGGCCCAAGTTCAGTCCCTGGTCAGGGAACTAAGATATCCCACAAGGCACATGGCATGGCCAAAGAAAAAAGAGAGAGCACACTGCGCTCTATCTATGGAAATATTGACCTGGAGATTGCTCAGGCTGCTTATTCTAGTCAGGTGTTCCGTGGAGATTAGCAGTTTTCCCAGAGCTTTAACTTAACCTCAAAAACTGGGGTAGGATTACTTAGAAACTTTGACTCACAGGTGACCAGTGTGACAGTGAGACACTGACGGAGTGATAATAGTAGGTATCGTATTGCTTCTTTCTGACTGGTTTGGGAATAATAACCCTGCTGGACATGTTTGGGGACATGAGAATTGTTGGGAACAGACTGACATAGCAGTGGGTTTAGCGTGGAGACAACTGAAGAAGCCTTAAGAATCCTGGCTCTGTAGAAACAAAGTCAGGATGATAAGTTTTAAAACCATTTGGCTTAGAGTTGGGTCAAGACACACTAGGCATAAAATGCCACTGAGATTTTGTTCTGCTACCACTGGAACTTATTTCCATAGTGGGGAATTGAGTTGAGCGTAGAAACGCTTGGGATTTGGGGAGGTTGAGACACGAGAGGTTCTGTGTTTTCTGGGATAAGAGTGAAAGTCATTTGAAAGAGGAAGTTGGGAATAAAGGGTAGAAATTTTTATGAAAATAGATTTCAGAGCTGTGAAAGTGAAATGAAAGTGTTAGTCACTCAGTTCTGTCTGAGTCTGCGACTCCATACACTGTAGCCTATCCATGGAATTCTCCAGGCAAGAATACTTGAGTGGGTTGCCATTTCCTTCTCCAGGGGATTTTTCTGACTCAGGGATCAAACCTGGATCTCCTGCATTGCAGGCAGATTCTTTACTGTCTGAGCCACCAGGGAGAATTATTCTTTCAGTTTTTAAGCAGGTATTCATCATCTCCTACACAAGGAACTATGCCCCGACTTTGGGAACACACAAGTGCTGTAGACCCTCTGCCTCGCAACTCAACAAGTGTCGTATTAGGAATTTGTGCCAGATGTTTGTGGGTTGTTTCCTTTTTTTAATATATTACTTATTGGGCTGCAGTGAGTCTAAGTTGCAATGGGATCTTCATTGCGTCATGCAGGTCTTTTGTTGCAGTGCACAGACTCTCTCTAGTTGTGGCTCATGGGCTCTAAAGCATGCAGGCTTCAGCAGTTGCAGCGCTCAGGGTTAGTTGCTCCGTGGCATGTGGGATCTTAGTTCCCCATCCAGGGAGCGAACCTGTGTCCCCTGCATTGCAGGGCAGATCTTAACCACTGGACCTCCAGGGAAGCCCCAGTGCCAGATGTTATGTGCAGAAAATATTTGATGAATGACAGTTTGATTATATTGGAAAACCTTTATGATAAAATTGAAAAATAAGTAGTCATGTGTCTGCTGATTGCAATTATGTTCTTTTTCTCAATTAAAAACGCTAAAGTAATATATTTTTATTTTATAATGAAATGAAGAAATCTACATTTCTAATTTAAAAGATAAACATATAATAATGAAATCTTTCACTTTACCTTTTAGGCATTTTTCACACTTGCACGAGATATAATGACAAAACTCAACAGGAAAATGGTTTGTATATAATATATAATTTTATTTTCCTTATGCTGTGTTTAAATTTGTTTTCTTATTTATGTTGCTTATTTAATTAAAGAGAAGGCATATATTCACATTAAATCATTTTTTCCCTGTCTTACCTTTTCACCCAGTTAAACTTTGATTCATTTCTGTTTTCTCCAGTTTTTTAATTTCTGAACTGCAGCTGTTTCAGTTCTTTCCTCTGGCTCCATAAGTGGTCTTTGATCGAATTTTGTTCAGAATAATTAAAGTAATAATGGCACAAATTAAATATTTTACTCTCTCCCTGTGTCTGTATATAACTATGATTTTGAAGTTGGTGAAGTTTGCTTCAATTTGAAACAACCTCAGTGATGACTCATTAGGACAACCTGAAAAGTTTGGTTTACCCTGAATCTTGCGTGTAATTGTATACCTTATGTTACCAGCTCTTCTTGCCTCTAACAGGATTGCCTGTACCAGTATCTTAATATCATTTCCATCATTACCCTTGATACTTTACACTCTTGTGGTTATAATTTCTTTGGACTGGAAATAGGAACTTCCTAACTAAAATGTTGTTAATATATTAGGTACTCGCCTTAAAATATTTTTCCCATTTTAACCCACTGTTTCCAAAGAAATAAAAAACATAACAGCTTAGCTAGTTCCCTTCCTAATTAGACTACTGAGTACAAATTTATGAGCATGGTTAGATATTTTTATTTTTTAGATAATTGGGCTCAAACCGTGAAACTTTTATCTCCTTGGTAACTTCATCTTCTGTTTTTCAGAACGACAGCAATTCATCAGGGGCAGGTGGACCAGTGAAAATAACAGAAAACCGATCAAAGAAGACCAGTTTCTTCCGTTGTTTGCTACTTTGATGAACTCTTTCTGAGAGACTGCAGCACACCTTGAGGACCCTCTCCTGCTTCTCTGAAAGCACAGGTCACCCAGCCTCAGAACCATCCCACCTGGCTGCTACTGAGAGCACCGCTGAACCTATACCTAGATTCTGCACACTGAGTGTGCAGTGGATTCCAGCCTTATGGCCCATCAGGATAACAGGCTTCACTCTTCAAACGTGGAAGCCATGAAGTGGAGACATGCCGGACTTAACTTGTTTTTCCTCTTTTTATTGCGTGTTGCAGAAGCTGCTATCTTTTTCTTTTTCACTTTGCACATCAGTGTTAGCCTTTCATTGTTACAGCACAATCTGAGATTCTTATCTGCACACTTCTGACATGACGTTCTAGACAGATTTGCTTTTGGGAATGTTTTTTTAAAAAGAGTGGAACATTTAAAGCAGAAGTTAATATACTAAAATTTTAGGACATTTGGTCTGGCTCATACGGCCAAATGTTATTGCATTGATAGCATTTATTTAAGGGCTCTGGTTTTCTTAAATAAGAGTCATTAAATTTTGATAAAAGTTTACCTTAGAAATTCCTAAAAATGCCCATCAAAGGCCGCAGTTTATTTCTTCAGATTATTTAGTTTTTCTTCATTCCTGACCTTTTTGCCGGAGAGTCTGAGTAGCTGAATAAATCATTTTTTTCAATTGATTACTTCTGCCTAATCTATTGAAGCTGCATTTGGAAACCATCTTAATGTCACTTTTCTTGAGATTTGTATTCCCTCTTTTTTCCTACATTTGACCTGTTGTAATCGCTTACCTAAGACATATTTGAACACTGCTGTCTGCTTCTACTTATAAACTTCTTGAGCTGGAATTTTGCATAGGCAGAGAGCTAGTTTAGGGCTCTATTTCAGCATCTGATTGATGTTCTGTCATATCAGCGTAGGTCATGTGTCTTTCCCTAGATTTGCTTGTAGCTCTCTGGTTGAGTAGTAATATCCAGTTCTTACCATAATCCCTGTCTGAAGAGTTAGATTCAGACTCAGTTCACAGAAAGCTTACCCACAGGGAGAGAGGTTAACTTGTGGATGTAATTTTATAGAGAGAGTTATTGGTAATGGTGGAAATGGTTTTTTTTTTTAATTGGACTTTTATTATTATTAAGAGTAATTAGTCCTAGTGCATCCTCTAGGAAAAGTCTCACCTTTTCATTAGAGAAAATAAGAGCATGGTTTCAGTTTTACAACAGCTGTTATTGAATGTGTAGAACCCAGATCCATCTATTCAGGTTCACTGTTATAGAGCTTGGTCCAGCCATTTGGGCCAAAGCCAACCAAAAGCTTAGCTGCCTTTCTCATCATAACACTGGTACTGGTAATGCCTTTTGTAGATGAGTCCGTCACATAAGGAAAAAAAGAAAGTATTTAGTATTAACTTACATGCCAAATTCATTCTATTATTCCAGCCTTCAGTGTCATAAGACAGAGGGAGTAATAACAATGAGGTGATTAGGGAATAATAATTATACTTCCTGTTAAGCCAGTTTTGTTTCACAAAGGTTGCCATCATGCTTGATGGGTAAGGCTGGAAGATGAAAGTGGAAATGGATTGCTTGTTACTGCAGAGAATTCTGCTTCAAATTAAGATGTATCACTGGAATACTTGGACCAGTCAGTCTTCACTGCTTGTTTGAAAACTTAGGCACAATTTAGTGGCAGGAAGTATATACCAGAGCTAGTTTTGATGGGTTCTCTAAACTTAATATTCACAAATTTTGGTCTCCTTGACTTTTTTTTTCGTACTTACTTATAGGCTTAAAAGCACCTATTGGTGTACCAGTAAAATCAGTAGTTCCTTGATCACAAGTGGACTGTAAGTTTACCATCTTAAAATTAGATATTGATATATTTCTGAAATGAAGAAAATAATTTCTTAGAAACATCTTGTATTCACTAATTTTCAGAAAAAGATCCCAGCAGTTAAGCTTTCTGGATGGTAACAAGGTAATTTCTAAAAGGCAAGTGCTATGACACCACATATGAATGTAACCCTCTTAGTAATTTACCTCGGACTCTTTGGTGTCTTAACACTTTGGTTTATATCTCAGGGGTTGTCTGCAAACCAAAACTGACATATTCTGTGGTTAGCATTTTTTTATTTTTAACAGAATGCTTTGCTTTTGTTTGTTTTGTTTTTTCCTTTTCTCTTCTGTTGTTGCTTATGGGTTAATAACTAGTCTCCATGAACTTCCCTTTGAAAGAGCCTATAAAAGTTAGATGAGTCTAAAAGTGTTCTTTGAAGTAGCAGCAAACTGGGGGTATATACTCTGTTATATAGAAATAAATTGTCCTTGCTATTTTCTTACATTTAGCTTTGCTAAATTGTATATAATTTGAGCTAAGACCATAGGAAATTCACTTTCTGCATGGTAACACTGCCCCAATAAATATTCCACTTTGCTTAATAATGTACGTATAGTGCATTATTTTTTCTATTTGTAGATGAATTTAGTGACAGATAATTGTCTTTTCCCTGCTGAAACGGAAGAAATCTAGTTTTGTGTGAACATTTTTGTGGTTTTATGGGTCAGGATACATGAAGATTTTTTGCAGCAGTGTTAGTGGTTCAGTGGCTGCATTTTATTATCAGTGTGCTGATTTTTGACAATGATTGGGCTCGACCTTTTCAAATAAGAGTCTGAGGGTTATCAGACGATGCAAATGTGCTGTAACTAAGTAGCATGTAGATCAGTTAATTGTAAAATGTTTCCCTGGGAACTTACTTCAGCTACATTTTTCGTCAGACAGATGATGGGAAAATAATCCACCTGTGCATCAGTTAGGCGGTGCTGCAAGATTTCTTACTCTTCACATGAACATTTTGTGCAGTCTTTGTTACAAATTTTCAGAAGACTATACTCTTTACTTTGAAGGACTCTTTTTTAATTATACCTCATTTAGCTAACTAGTATTCTAATACCTAGTAGAAAAACAGTGAGCCAGTCTTTTAAGTATCCAGCACAATTTAGACTCAATGTTTTGTTTTGAACTAAAGCATCATTGGAAAAGGTAGGAGGTAGTTTAGGATAGAACATACATGTCTTACCCAATAGCTCAGAAAAAAAGTATTATCTTCCTGTCTCCATTAATAAATTTAGCTGTGCAATATAGATAAATGTTTGCAGAAATTTCTGAATAAGAGATTATAACTGCATTTTACAGGTTCTGAATGCTGAGAATCTGTATTAAGGCTTACTGAGTTTTTCTTGTGAGCAGTAAGTGATCCATGTAAGCAGACTTTCTTTCCTTGCTCATAACTTTGATTTCTTGATAAATTTAGTTCTTAATCTTGAAAGATGAGTTTCTAAGCTGAAAATTTTAAAACAGCATTTTGTTATGTTGGTTTACTTATCTCAGATTTTAAGCACTTGTTTCTCATGTCAGATTTTTTAGATTTTTTTCTTTTAACAGAAAGGACATTCCTTTTGCCTTCTTGTTACATCCAAAAGTGGGTGGGGGAATGCCTAAAAAACTCCTTGTCCGGTAGAGATGTAGATGGACAGGATATGCTAATAAAATTTCAAGTACTAGCACAGTTTTACAGTAGAAATGGTCTTTTTTCAGACTAATAAAATTAATGTCATGATCACTATGAAAAAATGTAAATGAAATTTGCAAAAATAGAAATTAGCAAGCAATTGTTTTAGGTATATTTTCAAATTTTACTTCATTTTTTAAAATGCTTGTGCCATATGCCATTGCCTTTCTTATTGCCAAGAACTAATAGAACTTCTTGTTTCATTTCTTACCTTTTTTTTAAATGTGAATTTAATTATAATTCATTCCTTTGGCCTTACAGATGGGTCTTATTTTGTTTATTTGCAGCTGACACTGTTCCTTTAAAGCAAAGTACCTTAAAGTTTTTGACTAAAATCATGTCCCAAGTGGGAAATACCTGTTTTTTCCATAGAGTTGTCCTCCTGTCTGTGTTTCAGCATACTTTACCTTTGCGCCAACGGCTTAATGTGAAGAACCTGCAGATAAAGTGGACCTGTCATGTTGTTAATCTTGTTTAAGCCAACTCATTAACTGTGTACTGATAATGATGCTGTGTTTTGGGTTTTGTTTTGTTTTGTTTTTTTAAGAAAAAAAAAAGGATTTTATTCCAGATGAACTTTTTTTTACAATGTTCGTCTAAAATAAAAACTACATAATGAAAATACTCATGTCTCTCTGAAATGCACATTTAAAAAAATGTTTCTTCTAATTTGCCAGGTGTGTGTCACAAACCATGGTAGACCTGAGATATTTTAGCAAACTTTACATCTGACTTAGAATTCTTTTTTGTTGTTGTTTTTTGGGAGAGGGAAATTTTATTTATATTTTGCAGCAGTTTTGATGATTTATAGTTGATTTACAATGTCATGTATTTTCTCTTTGTTCAGGCCTCCTTATCTTTTGCCTAGGTTTCTGTAACCTCTCCTAACCAGTCTTCTAGTCTCTAATTTTATTTTCCTCCTCTCCAGTTTCCACAGTGCTGTCACTGCCACATTTAAACCCTTTAGACTGGCAAAGTCCTTTGCTGTCTCCACCTCTCTCTCTCTTCAGCCTTTGATTTTGTCACACTTGAACTCACACATATCTTTTGAGCCTCATCAGTACTTGCATCTCCAAATATAACATGCTTTGTCATTCCTTTCTTTAGGCTGCTCCTTCCGCTGACTCCCCACCCCTTGCCTGACTGACTTCTTATCTTTCAATATTCAGTAAGGGTTTGGTGGGAAGACTTCAGCAACAACCCCATCCATGGTTAGGAACCCTCTCGTATGTCTGCCCAAAGTGTCACGGCACTGGATTGGAATCATCTGTTTACTTTCCTTCCCCACTAGACTCAGCTCTTGTAGGCTGGGGACTGAGTGTTTGGTTTTTGTATTCACAGTATCAGACAAAGGACCTGGCAT
This sequence comes from Ovis canadensis, assembly GCF_042477335.2. Classification (NCBI taxonomy): domain Eukaryota; kingdom Metazoa; phylum Chordata; class Mammalia; order Artiodactyla; family Bovidae; genus Ovis; species Ovis canadensis. The sequence goes on along the minus strand of NC_091251.1, from coordinate 57,225,695 downwards.
ATAGTAGGTGTTTAAGAAATGTTGGGGGAAAAATGAGTGAATTTCAGCAGTCATCAAAATCAACAGTCACTGAAGAAAGTTAAGTATAAATTAGGAGTTGTTTGGTTCTTTATTTACTTTTTAATTTGAAGAATGATTAAAAGTAAAGGGGGACTTCCCTGGTGGTCCAGTGGTTAAGAATCTTCCTTCCAATGCAGGGGACTCGGGTTCGATGCCTGGTCAGGAAACCAAGATCCCACATGCTCCCACAAGGGCCTTAACTGCTAAGTCTGCACATGCCCCATGGGTGGCCCACATGCCCTAGAGCCCGGGTGCCACAACAGAAACCAAATATATATAATAATTTTTTTTTAAGTTGGAAGTAAATTCATCAGAGCCTCAGTAAGTTTGGCAATATAAAGAGAAGCTTCATTACCTGGTCCTCATCTTTATTTTAGTCTTTGTTAAATATTTTACACTATTTTAACCTTTACTAAATACAGAAGGATCTTCTTTTGATAAGACAAATCACCCAGAATGCTGTTTATATATCAGTAAATTGAGTAAATCCTCTCTTCCCCTCTCTTCAATGTTTCCTATTCACAAAATTTGTTTTTTAATATTAGTTACAGGAATACATGAGCATACAAGTATGTATGAAACACATCAGTGGCCATATGAGCAAACAAAGGATATTGTGGCCATCAAGCCACGAGCCACTGCATCTACCACTCCCCATCCCACCCCACACACACACGCCCCGCAAAACAGCACCTAGAGGGGATTCAGGATGAAGAAAAGCAGGATGCTGACCCTAGATCTAGATAGGTAAGGTGCATACCTAAGAAACGATTTCAGTGAGCCCAGACTCTTGCATCTTCCCACCCGTAGAAAAGTGCTAAATTCATTAACATGAACAGTAATCTTTTTGATGTTCTGACTACCAGGTTTTTGCTTTTTCAAAAATTCCTATATATCTGGCTCCTTCCTTGCCTCTTTGGATCAGTAACTCAGAAATATCTGAGAGGCTGTCTTATGGGCTTAATGAATGAAGTCAGCTGAATGAAACAAAATTCTCAACTTTTAGGTTGTGCCTTTTTTTTCCAGTCAACACAAGTAAAATTAATTAATTTGTATATATATATATATATGTATCTTTGCAGAAACCATCATCCTTGATTTTTCCTTCTCCCTCACTCCATGGAGCTCATCAGTAACTAACTTTTGTTTTGCACAATTCCTAAATCTCTTTTGAGTTTGTCTGCTTTTCTCCAGACTCCTGCTGTTTCCCTGATTCATACCTGCAGATGCCAAGAACTTCTTATCTGGAATCCCATTTCCCATTATCTGCAAAGGATATCAGAGCCTGCCACTCCCTTGGATAAGCCTGGAACTTGAGGTGAACTCTAACCTGCTGGCCTTTTTTGCCTCTTTTCTCCACACTCCAAGGACATCCTGACCTACCTTCTGTCCTCAGAAATGCTCTGCTTTCTTTCACTTTGAAGCCTTTTCTCTTGTCTTTCTATGTCTCTCCTACTTCCTAGCTTTACTAACTCCAAAGCTGAATCCTGAATGAGTGGGTGTCATCTTCTTTAGCAATACCTCACAAATTTGGATTGGCTCTCCTGGAACAGGAGAGAAGAGGGCAGAGTACAACCTTTGAAAGAATGACGTAGCCCGAGGACATGACATAAACTGATCAGAACTAAATAGGTCCAAGATGGATGAAGAAACAAATACGTCCAAGATGGCAGATGGGTTGACTTCCACTAGACCTTGAGCCACAGCATTATGCTCATCGTAACACATCAGCAAGCTAAATGACACATCCAGCAGCACGGTGATAGTTCTGAGACCAACCATCAAAGGCCAAAAGGTGGGCGGTGGCCCAGTTCCTGGAAATCTCCACCCCTTCCCCCAAAATAGTTGGAATACTCCTCCCACTCAGCCTATGAAATTACCCAGCCCATAAAAAATAACCTTGCCATATTTCAGGGCCACTTTCACCTTCTGAGATGGCCAACACACTGTGGAGTGTGTTTCTCCCTAAATAAATCCACTTTTTACTTCTCACTTTGTCTTTCACTTAATTCTTTCCACAATGGAACATCCAAAACCTGAGTTTCATTAAGTCCTGAAAACAAGTGTGTGATCTCAGTTAAAAGACCATGGGTTTTGACTGGGTTTGAGTCCAATCTGAGTTACATGGATTCACTTTCCCCTTTCTTATATCCTCATAATCCTTGTCCTTGCCTGTCTTGATAAAGAATCCACCTGCAATGCAGAAGACCCTGGTTTGATTCCTGAGTCAGTAAAATCTGCTAGAGAAGGGATGGGCTACCCACTCCAGTATTTTGGGGCTTCCCTTGTGGCTCAGCTAGTAAAGAATCCGCCTGCAATGCAGGAGACCTGGGTTTGATCCCTGGGCTGGGAAGATCCCCTGGAGAAGGGAAAGGCTGCCCATTCCAGTATTCTGGCCTGGAGACTGTATAGTCCCTGGGGTTGCAAAGAGTTGGACACAACTGAGCTACTTTTACTTGCTTCTCTGGTGTCTTCACTAGGCCGTAAGCTCAGTGAAGACAGGATGCACAGCTGTTTCATTGGTGTAACTCCCGTGCCTAGCATTGTGCCTGATACGTCATAGTCATGCGCCATGCATTTTGAATGAATAATGGTTGAGTATAATCTATCAGCACTATCAGAAAATAAAGCTCAAGTGAATTCATTAGCATATTATGAATTACTAGTAGGTATGTCCAAGCATTACTGGATAAATTGCTAAAATGTGATACTACTTTTTTACACTCCCACTCCTCCAGGTGCACACCCAGCAGTTTGTATTCTTATCCATAGCATGTGTCAGCCTCCTTCCCCCAGGTATCTTTTCGAGACTTAACTCCCAATATCACTTAGTATGTTTTCGAGTTTCTGGAGAAAGCTCATAGTAAATTCATAAAAACTTGAGAAGTCAATAGCACTGCTACTTAGCTTCTCAGTCCTCACTTGTAAACAGAATTGCTAAAATCAGTGTAAAGTGCTTTTTATACAGATATGCATTACATAAATGTAATTCAGAGAAAGCTTGAAATAAGTGTTTTTAGTGAATAACCATGAATGCTGAAGATTATCTTACTGGTGATTTTGATGGTTTGTTCTAGTTAATTTCTATTCCAACAGACGTATCAGTTAAAGATGTCCTAATATTGGGGGTGGGGGTAGGAGGGAGGTGTAGGAGGGAGGTGTAAGTGGGAGGAGATACACACACACACACACATATACATATGGCTGATTCACGTTGTTGTATGGCAGAAGCCAATACAACATTGTAAAGCAATTATCCACCAATTAAAAATAAATTTTTAAAAGATATCTTCATATATAGGGGGGCAGATTCATTACATTTTACATTGGTGGTGGTTGTTTAGTTGCTAAGTCGTGTCCAACTCTTGCAACCCCATGGACTGTAGCCCGCCAGGCTCCTCTGTCCATGGGATTCTCCAGGCAAGAATACTGGAGTGGGTTGCCATTTATTTCATAATTAGAGCTGCTAAATACAATTGTCTCATATTTCTTTGTAAGGTCTAGGTATGTTTTTCAAAGAGTGGATAACTGATTGTTAAAACATCATTTCCCCAATAATGAAAACCTAATCTTACAGATTTTACATTGCCTCCCCTTTTTTTTTAACTAGACTTGAAGACTAAAATTGAACTGAGGTATAGTCAAGATATCATAAGTACAAATTCCCCCAACTTATAGCTCTCAAGGGCTTCCCTGGTGGCTCAGAGATTAAAGTGTCTGCCTGCAATGTGGGAGACCTGGGTTTGATCCCTGAGTCGGGAAGAGCCTCTGGAGAGGGAAATGGCAACTCACTCCAGTATTCTTGCCTGCAGAATCCCATGGACGGAAGAGCCTGGTGGGCTACAGTCCACGGGGTTGCAAAGAGTTGGACACAACTGAGCGACTTCTCTTCACTATAGCTCTCTGTGTTGAGTTGCCTACTTCCAAAGTATTTGAGGCAGCTTTAATGGAGACACAGATCTTGGTTAAAATGGAGGTAATCAAATCAAAATAGGGGTAAAACCCAATGCTCATCGCAGCACTGTTTATAATAGCCAGGACATGGAAACAACCTAGATGTCCATCAGCAGATGAATGGATAAGAAAGCTGTGGTACATATACACAATGGAGTATTACTCAGCCGTTAAAAAGAATTCATTTGAATCAGTTCTGATGAGATGGATGAAACTGGAGCCGATTACACAGAGTGAAGTAAGCCAGAAAGAAAAACACCAATACAGTATACTAACACATATATATGGAATTTAGAAAGATGGCAATGACGACCCTGTATGCAAGACAGCAAAAAAGACACAGATGTGTATAACGGACTTTTGGACTCAGAGGGAGAGGGAGAAGGTGGGATGATTTGGGAGAATGGCATTCTAACATGTATACTATCATGTAAGAATCGAATCACCAGTCTATGTCTGACGCAGGATACAGCATGCTTGAGGCTGGTGCATGGGGATGACCCAGAGAGATGTTATGGGGAGGGAGGTAGGAGGGGGGTTCATGTTTGGGAACGCATGTAAGAATTAAAGATTTTAAAATTAAAAAAATAAAAATAATAATTAAAAAAGTTTAAAAAAACAAAACAAAACAAAACAAAATAGGGGTAAAAGAATAAGCCATATTCTGAAGTCATGGCAGTAATTGTAATTAAAACGAAGAATAGTTGCTATAATCGACTATTAGATTTAGCTCCAAGCTTCCTGGGAATTAAGATAAAGCCTGAATATGATAAGTTAGCTCTCAGGCTGAGTATATGCGTTTGTCAGGCAAAACAAAACTTTTTTCCTAGCCCTGAACTTAAAAAGTAAATTAGAGATATTGAAGAATGATAATGAAATAGTTTTGTGAAATTTGCAAGAAAAAATGTAGATAGCCATTTTGCTACATGAAAAACTGGGTTCACCTCTTGGTGGACATCAATGCAATAAAACACAAGGAAGCCAAAGATCAGGAGAAGGAAGGATTTATTACTCGCAGCAAGTATGGAGAACACTGGGGATCTTTCTCAAAGCAATGTACAGACAGCAAAGATGGGGAAATTTCAAGGTAACTTGAAATTCATGAAGGGGCTTGAGCAGAGGGGAATTCAGCATAGAATTGAGACAAAGGTTGACAATAGTCCAAGCTTTAGTTGATTGAAGTCATGAAGGTCAGGAAAGGTCAAATGCATCATCCCTCAGGTTCCTCAGTTGATCTGGTGGCTGAGGTTTCAGGCAAATCTTTACCATTGAAACAGAACTGGGAGTCTTTATTGCTGATGTATTATCTTTACTATTGTTGCTTCTCTTGCCTGATAACAGTCCTGCATTCTTTTATTTCCTTAAGATTATTAATTACTGGGACATCCCTGGTGGTCCAGTGGCTAAGAGTGTGAACCAGGGGGCCCAGGTTCAGTAGCTGGCAAGGGAACTAGAGTCAACATGCCACAACTAAGACCCAACACAGCCAAATAAATAAAAATCAATATTTTAAAAAAGAAGATTATTAATTACTAAGACCTGTTCAAGGACAAGGATTGTGTCTAGGCTTAGATGACAAAATAGCTTAGGCCAAAAACGGCTTTTCTTATGTCAATAAAGCCATGCCTGATTCTCTTTCTCAGGGGATCCTCTATTGTATCTGCTTACAATTTCTTGTATTAAAAGAAGCTTAATTTCACACCAAGGACATGAGAATGATATGCTTCTATGAAGGCATTTCTGCATGAAGCTGAAGTAATGTAATTACATTTGACAAATCTGATTCAGGATAGAACCAAAGGAATATATCTAATGGTGAATCACTTTATCAATTTCAACTATTGTCTCAACCTGAGTTTTAATAGATACTGGAAAAGACATTTCAAAATGAAGAAAAATTCTGTGGACTAAAAAGAAACTATATATGTCTATTTTAAATGGACAAAGATGACATTTTACCATAAAGAAATCAGCCGCAATACATCTTCATTCAGGTCCCAATTTTTGTCTTTTCAGTGTTGATTCCCAATAGCTTTATTCATGATAGATAAAGAATAAGTAGAAATGGCTAACACTTACATTGCACTTACCAAGCAGGCACAATCCTCAAAATAATGCATAATATGTTAAATATTATTATCCCCATTAAATGTGGCTAAGACAGTAAAGAATCTGCCTGCAATGCAGGAGGCCTGGGTTCAATCATAGGGTTGGGAAGATCCCCTGGAGAAGGGAATGGTAACCCCATTCCAATATTCTTACCTAAAGAATTCCAGGGACAGAAGAGTCTGGCAGGCTCCATCCAGTCCATAGAGTCACAGAGTCAGACAAGACTGAGCGACTTAAGACCAGACTGTTAGACATGGAGATAAATCTTATTAGATGTGAATGATCAGGGAAATAAACCTTCTGGTTTTAATTTGTAAAACTCCCAGAAACTGTTCAATTAATGTAAAGCAGCAAATGTTTGTGAATTCCACTTTTAAAATTATTTCATTCATTGAATAGGTATTTAGTGAGCACCCTCTTCTGGTCTGAAGGCAAGAGTACTGGAGTGGGTAGCCATTCGCTTCTCTAGGGGAACTTCCAAACCTTGGGATACAACACAGGTCTCCTGAATTGCAGGCAGATTCTTTACCATCTGAGCCACTGCTGTTGTGCAAACAACAAAGAACAAAACAAAAACCCTGCCCTCCAAAATTTTATGTATTAATGGGAGAGACAAACGAGTAAAAACTGAGCAGGGAGATGTTCCTGTTACTATGAATGCCTTCAAAACAATTTTGTAAAGACTTGGCAGGAGTGGAGTACAAATAAAACTAGCTCACCAAAACAACCCCGAGACGGGGCTTTTACAGTCTGAGAGTTATCACCTGGGTCGTCACAGCCACTCCAGCTACAGTTTTGTACAGTCAACAAATGGCATAATGTCCTTTAAAAAAAAGACTCCTTTGTTTAGAAATGGAATCCTGCCTATGTCCTGTGTGTTCTTCTTCAGTTGATCTGGAATCTTCCCCTGTCCTGGATACAAAGGGGGTTGGGGACCTCCACTCCTCTTAGGCACCTCACAGCTGGTGTCCTTGGCCAGCTTGATGTATACAGTTAGTGGCAGCAGGGGACTGAGTGCTTTGCTCCAATTCTAAAATCTCCAGCGATCTCTGCCTCTGGATCAGAAGCTACTACACCTTGAGACATGTTAGAACTGGACATGGAACAACAGACTGGTTCCAAATTGGGAGAGGAGTATGTCAAGGCTGTATGTTGTCACCCTACTTATTTAACTTATATGCAGTGTATATCATGGGAAATGCTGGGCTGGATGAAGCATAAGCTGGAATCAAAATTGCCGGGAGAAGTATCAATAACCTCAGATATGCAGATAACACCATCCTTATGGCAGAAAGCGAAGAGGAACTAAAGAGCCTCTTGATGGAAGTGAAAGAGGAGAGTGAAAAAGCTGGCTTAAAACTCAACATTCAGAAAACTAAGATCATGGCATCCGGTACCATCACTTCATGGCAAAGAGATCGGGAAACAATAGAAGCAGTAAAAGACTATTTTCTTGTGCTCCAAAATCACTGCAAATGACTGCAGCCATGAAATTAAAAGATGCTTGCTCCTTAGAAAAAAAAGCTGTGAGGAACCTAGACAGCGCATTAAAAAGCAGAGACATTACTTTCCTGACAAAGGCCCACATAGTCAAAGCTATGGTTTTACCAGTAGTCATGTACGTATGTGAGAGTTGGACCATAAAGAAGACTGAGCACCAAAGAATTGATGCTTTCAAACTGTGTTATTGGAGAAGACTCTCGAGAGTCCCTTGGACTGTAAGGAGATCAAACTAGTCAACCCTAAAGGAAATCAATCCTGAATATTCATTGGAAGGACTGATGCTGAAGCTCCAATACTTTGGCCACCTGATGCGAAGAGCCAGCTCATCCTGATGCTGGGAAAGATTGAAGGCAAGAGGAGAAGGGGCGACAGAGGATGAGATAGTTGGATGGCATCACCAACTCAATGGACAAGAATTTGAGCAAACTCCAGGAGATGGTGAAGGACAGGGAAGCCTGGTGCTGCAGTCCACGGGCTCGTAGAGTGGAGGAGGACTGAGCAAGCAACCAACAACGACTCCAGAGCGGAAGCCCGGTGAGGCCCGCCCCGCCGCGCCTCGCCCCGCCCCGCCCCGCCGCACCCCGCCCCGCCCCGCCCCGCCGCGCCCCGCCGCGCCCCTCCCGCCCCGCCCCGCTGCGCCCCGCCGCGCCCCGCCCTTCGCCGTGCAGCGCCCCGTGCCTTCGCCGCGGTCCGCCCACCGCCGCGGTCCGCCCATTGGCGCACCTCGCCCCGCCTCCACCACGCCCTCGCCCTCCGCGGCGCCCCGCTCTCGCCCCGCCTCCAGTCCCTGGTACTGCTCCGCCCTCGTCCCGGTTCTCAGCTGGTTCGGCGCTCTGCGCCCCAGTGTCCAGGCCAGGCCCCCACCTCGGCAGGCTTCTGCGGTCACCATGACGGCGGCCGTGTTCTTCGGCTGCGCCTTCATTGCCTTCGGGCCTGCGCTCGCCCTCTACATCTTCACCATCGTCACCGAGCCGTTACGCATCATCTTTCTCATCATTGGGTAAGGCGGTTGCGCCGGGAAACCTGGACCCGGGGCTCCCCTCCCCCGCCGGGGGTACCCGCGATCCCTGGCGCCCCACCAAACATCTCGATCACGTTGGGCTTTAGAGCAGAGAATGGTTGGAAGTGGGAGAGCTGAGACCCCTTCCGCTGGGACTTCTTGCCCTCCTCCGAGGGTCGGCGACCTCAGAGAGCGAGCTCACGTCGTGAAGGAGCTCACGCCGTGGGTCTCAGAAAACCCTGGCGCTTGGCTCGGTAGTCTTTGCCTAGGGTCCGTGGGTGGGCGTTCGTCATACATTAAAACTGTGTAAAGAATTGTGGATAACTTCAAATATGCATCTTTGATTTATTTGAAGAGAGCGCCCGTCAGATTCAAACAGGCATCTCTAATCCCAAGCTAGTTAAGAGCCCTTAAGCATCTGGGAATCAGGTGCTTTAAAACACACTCCTGCCCAATCCCTACCCGTGATCAACTGAATAGAAATGTCTAGGGGGTGGGATTCGGACTACGCAATCTAAGAGACCCAGGTGACCCAGGTATGCGGCCAAAGGGTAAGAAGCCTGTGAAAACTCCGCATCACCTGTAGTGCATCTCTTTCCAGGAGCTTGGTCAATACCGAACTCCTGTGGCGAATGTGATCGTAATGCCAGTTTTCACCTGTCTGGCAGCTCTTACTGGAGCTTCCCCATGACCCTCTGTGCTGTTGAGTCTCAATTGGCATCAGGAGAAACGGCGAGGCCAGGCCAGTGAGTCCCACCTTTTCTGAACTTCTTCACCACTCACACTGTATTGAAAGTGCTGCATCACAAGAGTCATTTAAAAACCAATATAGAGGGACTTCACTGGTGGTCCAGTGGTTAAGAATCTGCCATTAAGTTCAGGGGACTCTGGTTCGATCCTGGTTGGGGAACCAAGATCCGACATGCCTGCTGCGGGGTAACCACACCTGCTGGCCACAACTAAGACCCTATGTGGCCAAGTAAAACAAAACAAAATACAATAGAGATTTGGGCAGAAAGTCTATAAAGCTTGTTATAATCATTAAACTCCACAGGAATGTTGTAAAAACCAGACCTGGGAAACTGATCTAGATCAGAGCACAGGCTTTCAACATCTGGATTTTAAACAACTGTTCTGTTAATAGAGACATAGACATTTTCCTGGAAAAAATATTTACACATGAGTGGACAAAGCTTTAATTAGGAAGCTTAATTAGCAAATAACGAAATTTCCAGCCAGACAGTCCTTGGCAAATAGTCTTCAGATGTACTTACAAAAAGAAGGGTCACTGAAAAAAGTGATTTTTTAACGAAAAATTTCAAATTCCTGTTGGACTGCATGTTTGTTTCACCAGGGAAACTGCACATTGATTGAGAACAGTTGAACGTTTTCTGTCAGGAAATCTCTCTCTTCTCAAGCAGGGTTTTGTTTTTATTTTTATTTACTTATTTTATATGTAATTCTTTCAGCTGTAAGCAGCATCTCTTGGCTCTATACATTTTATTTATTTTTAACTTTTCACTTTGTTTTGGGCTGTAGCCAGTTACAATGTTGTGATAGATTAAGGTGAAGAGCAAAGGACTCAGCCATATGGATACATGTATCCATTCTCCCCCAAACCACGCTGCTATATTTAAAAGGAATAACCAGAACCTGCTGTGTATAGCACATGGAATCCTGCTCAGTGTTATGTGGCAACCTGTACATTTTATTATTATTATTATTATTTTTGCCATGTGATATGTGGGATCTTATTCCCCAACCAAGAATCAAACCTGCTCTCCCTGCATTGGAAGCTCAGAGCCCTAACCACTGGATGACCAAGGAAGTCCCTTTTTTCTTTCCTGCCTTTAAATCGTTTTTCATCCTGTTCACTTATAACTTTTTTCCCTTCCAATTTTCAGAGCTTTCTTCTGGTTGGTGTCTCTGCTGTTTTCTTCCCTCATTTGGTTCACGACAGCAACCCTTATTGGTAACAAAGATGAACCAAGAGAGAAATATTTGCTGATTTTTGGAGTGTTAATCTCAGTCCTTATCCAAGAAATGTTCCGGTTTGCATATTATAAACTTTTAAAGTAAGTTAAGTGTTTGGTTTACTTTTTTCCCCCAGTGTTTTTTGAATTATTATGTAGTAATTTGAAACATTAATATGTTGTTGTATTTGAAGGTCCATGTTTTCCTACATAGTTCCAAGCCAGGGGATCATACATTTCTAGCCTGAAAATATTGAGTATTTTGAGTTGTGGGCCCTCATTCCTTCCTTCACTCGTTCAAAAAATATGTCTTGAGAATTTGCTTAATGCTGTGCACTACTCTGGGTACTGGGGATACATCATGATTAAAAGACAGTCTCATGGTGGTACCTTATAGTGGAAAGAGACAACAAATGAATAAATAAGAAAATACATCGTATATTACAAGATAAGTGCCGTAGAGAAAAATAAAGGTAGAGAAAGTCATTGAAACAATAAGTACAAAAACTGTTCCAAATCAGAATTTTTATGTGCTTCTCTTTGACATCACCTAAAATAGATAATTCCTACGACAGTTATGCTTGCCATAATTTTGACTGTATTGGGGGAAACAGGTGTTCATTTTGTGATAATGTCATTTGATTTCATGTCTGTCATAGAAAAATACATTTTAAAAAAGTGGGCATGAGTTCCCTTTCTAGGCCAGAAAGTAGGTCATCTGTAGGATCCACGAGGAGCTCACGTGAAACCACTGTTTGAAAGCACAGCGTGAACTTGGAATAGTATTTTCCTTCTGGCAGTAATGAGTTTGGCTTTGATTACGTAGTAATGCTTAGTTAGTAGAATGATAAATGTGCTGCTTTTTCATTTCTGCAAATGAGTTCATTAAAGCACTTTATGAATTGCAAGGGTGCAACCAAGACAGAAAGGACCTCAATAGCATCTCTTGTAATAGGCTTCTGATCCTTTATTCCTGCCAAAATGCCAAGGCTTCTGTATTTTTTATTGGATGCTTTTAATAACAGATACTGAAATTTTAATAATGAAGCAATTTAAACCACCAGTAGAAAACCAGGAAGCCATTGCTTAGAAACAAAAGTAGTATCTTAGAAAAGGTTTAACAATGAAAGTTCCATTAGTTCCTGGAGATATTAAAGAGCAACAGATAAAAATTAAAGATAACATTTCAGGTTCCATGGGAATTACAGTATCCTTAAGAGATGGACATTCAGCTATGGTTGAATATTTCTGGCTTGCAGCAGTTAACTGCCATTCCAAAATTTAAATTTTACTGTAGACTATGTTAAGGTAATAAAAATCTCCCCTCTTTTTCACCTCTACCATGCACAGGCAAGCAGTTTCTCACATGGTTGTCATCTTCTCTCTTTAAAGACTGTGCATTCCCCGTTTTCTCACCCGGCCCTCAGAAGACGCGGGTGTGGCTTCCAAATCTTTTCCTGTCTCTGTTCTTTTCTGTCAGTGGACACACCCCTTTCTGGCAGTGCCTGGGGTTTACCTGTGCCCAGGACCCAGCACAGTGCCCCCCTGTGGTCAGAACGGTCCAGAAAGCAGGGCACCTCCCACCGCCGACAGGGCACTTTTCTCTTAACCCAGCTTCCGACTGCACTGGACCTTCTTACTCTAGCGTCATCGCCATTGGCTCACATTGGGTTTGCGTTTTCTAATTTCAGTAGATTTTCACAGATCAGGTCCTGGCTTTAGTAATAACCCTTTAGGACCTGAGATTCTACCTCAGTTACCTGAATTGGCTAACTGAGTATCTGCTCTTTACTGTTGTCTGTCTTCATGATTTCCACCTGAAAAGCAAAGCTTTATTGGCTCTAATCCAACATGAGTTGCCTTTTTGCGGGGAGGTGGGGGAGGGGCGGTGGCTATTGCTGTGCTGCTTGTGAGATCTTAGTTCCCTGACCAAGGATTGAACCTGCGCCCTGGCGATGAAAGTGCGGAGTTCTAACCACTGGACTGCCAGGAAGTTCCCCATGGGTTACCCTTTTTAATGAGGGCAGTGAGGGCATAGGACCACATATGGAAGGAAGTATTGCTGTCAGTCTGCAGGCTCTCAGGCCAGGAAATTCAGAGAAGCCTCCTTGGCCTTCTGGGGAAACCATATTTGGTCCTCCAAAAGGACCTTTGGAGATTTGCAGATAAATAATAGGACAGGTATGTATCAACAGGTGCCTTTGTTTGCCTCTACAAAATGGATCTGCAACAAACCTTTGGAATATGACAGATATTTTCCTAGCACATTTTTAAAATGTTGGATGTTATATCAGTTCAGTTCAGTTGCTCAGTCATGTCCGACTCTTTGCAACCCCATGAATCGCAGCACGCCAGGCCTCCCTGTCCATCACCAACTCCTGGAGCTCACTCAGATTCACGTCCATCGAGTCAGTGATGCCATCCAGCCATCTCATCCTCTGTCATCCCCTTCTCATCCTGCCCCCAATCCCTCCCAGCATCAGGGTCTTTTCCAATGAGTCAGCTCTTCACATGAGGTAGCCAAAGTACTGGAGCTTCAGCTTTAGCATCATTCCTTCCAAAGAAATCCCAGGGCTGATCTCCTTCAGAATGGACTGGTTGGATCTCCCTGCAGTCCAAGGGACTCTCAAGAGTCTTCTCCAGCACCACAGTTCAAAAGCATCAATTCTTCGGCGCTCAGCCTTCTTCACAGTCCAACTCTCACATCCATACATGACCACAGGAAAAACCATAGCCTTGACTAGACGGACCTTAGTCGGCAAAGTAATGTCTCTGCTTTTCAATATGCTATCTAGGTTGATCATAGCTTTCCTTCCAAGGAGTAAGTGTCTTTTAATTTCATGGCTGCAGTCACCATCTGCAGTGATTTTGGAGCCCCCAAAAATAAAGTCTGACACTGTTTCCACTGTTTCCCCATCTATTTCCCATGAAGTGATGGGACCGAATGCCATGATCTTCATTTTCTGAATGTTGAGCTTTAAGCCAACATTTTCACTCTCCTTTTTCACTTTCATCAAGAGGCTTTTTAGTTCTTCTTCACTTTCTGCCATAAGGGTGGTGTCATCTGTATATCTGAGGTTATTGATATTTCTCCCGGCAATCTTGATTCCGGCATGTGCTTCTTCCAGCCCAGCGTTTCTCATGATGTACTCTGCATAGAAGGATGTTATATAGTTACATGTTAAAACAAGTTTGAGAATTATGTACTTTAATCATGACTAACGTGCTTCGATTCGTGGAGTCGCAAAGAGTCGGACACAACTAAGCGACTGAACTAAACATTTATATAGATATATTTAAGTTGCTCTCTTAGGCTTCACCAAATTAAATATAGGAACTTCAGTTTAAGCAATATTTTAACTATCTCCACTGCCAAGGTAGGTTTTGAACTTTTAAGTTTAAAATACTGCCTCAGTAAAATTTTTGCTACTTGAATTTGGTGCCAAGATTAAAATGTGGAGAGCTTACACCAGTTTTATATATATATATGGAATTGAATCAAAGTATTTATTGTTGTTTGTTGTTTAGTCACTTCACTAGTGTCCAGCTGTTTTGTAGCCCCATGGACTGTAGCCTTCAAGGCTTCTCTGTCCATGGAATTCTCAAGGGAAGAATACTGGAGTGTGTTGCCATTTCCTTTTCCAGGGTATCAACCCAGGAATCAAACATGCATCTCCTGCATTGGCAGGCAGACTCTTTACCACTGAGAGCCACCAGGGAAGCCCACTTATCATTGTGAAAGTGAAAGTGAAGTCACTCAGTCGTGTCCGACTCCTTGTGACCCCGTGGACTGTAGCCTACCAGGCTCCTCCCTCCATGGGATTCTCCAGGCAAGAGTACTGGAGTGGGTTGCCATTTCCTTCTCCAGGGGGTCTTCCCAACCCAGGGATCGAACCTGGGTCTCCTGCATTCCAGGCAGACGCTTTAACCTCTGAGCCACCAGGGAAGCACCAATTTATTTCATGACTCAGGCCTTAGGAACAGTACTTCATCTTGAATGAATGAATTGTAACTTTCAGCCTAGCAAAGCATTGCACTGTGACAAATTGACATGTGGCCACAAATGAGTTTTTTCTATCTTAATTAGAAGGAAAAAAAAATCCTAGTTATGGTCCTGCATATTGCCTAAAATATACACTAGAATTTTTTTGGCTCAAAGTGAAGCTTTTGTAGTTTCAGTTGTCTGGTAATGCTGATACCATTAAGATTTGGTAATTTAAAAAATCACTTATAGAAGTAGTAAGATAATCATTGCTCCAACTTTTTAAAAGGCCTAAGTCTATTTTTAAAAATTCTAAAATAGTGTATTTACATGCATATTCTGTGGTACTTTCCCTCTCCTACACATACATGTGGAGTGAATCAGAGCAAACAAGAAAGCTGGTATGATTTATCATGTTTTTCAAAGTTTATATTTCAAAAAATTGACCTTTTTCTGTTTTGTTCTTAGAAACAATAATAAATGCAAACAAAAAATGTCCATTTCAGTAAAATGGTGAAATTAAAATCACTGTCCCTTATGTCATAATTTGTGGGTTGTGTCCATCAAGAACTTGGAAGCTGATCATGGTGCCTTTTCCTTTTTCACTTCCTGATATTGGCTCTGAGAACTGTTGGTGCCCTAGGCCTTAAGTTTAGAGCTTTAATATATTTGCGATAGCTGTACTTTGTTATACTAAATATCAAAAATCTTTTATTCATTACTGAGCAATTTATATAAAACAGAAGTCCTCCAAAATTTATTGATTCTATTATACCATTATATCTGTTTGTTGATGGAGATTATTGCTATTATGTAGGTCTGTACGCATTCATTAGCCTTTCAAAGCACTCCTGTGATAGGTGAGTTTATATAGGCTACTTGGGCATTTCAGGTGGTTATGATTCCAGAGAAAGAAGATCACAGTCACGTAAATTCTGGCTCATGTCCCTGGTACTAAATGATGCTTCCAAATGGAAGATGTTAAAAAGCAGAGACATTACTTTGCCAGCTTTGCCAAAGGTCCGTCTGGTCAGGGCTATGGTTTTTCCAGTAGTCATGTATGGATGTGAGAGTTGGACTGTAAAGAAAGCTGAGCGCTGAAGAATTGATGCTTTTGAACTGTGGTGTTGGAGAGGACTCTGGAGAGTCCCATGGACTGCAAGGAGATCCAACCAGCCTATCCTAAAGGAGATCAGTCCTGGGTGTTCATTGAAAGGACTGATGTTGAAGCTGAAACTCCAATACTTTGGCCACCTGATGCAAAGAACTGACTCATTTGAAAAGAGCCTGCTGCTGGGAAAGATTGAAGGTGGGAGGAGAAGGGGACAACAGAGGATGAGATGGTTGGATGGCATCACTGACTCAATGGACATGAGTTTGAGTAAACTCCTGAAGTTGGTGATGGACAGGAAGGCCTGGCGTCCTGCAGTCCATGGGGTTGCAAAAAGTCGGACACAAATGAGAGACTGAACTGATACTGAAGCTTAGTCATGGTGGTGCTAGTTGTAAAGAATCACCTGCCATTACAGGAGAATAAGAGATGAGATTTCAGTCCTTGGGTGGGGCAACCCACTCCAGTATTCTTGCCTGGAGAATCCTGGACAGAGGAGCCTGGCAGGCTACAGTACATAGGGTCACACAGAGTTGGATATGACTGAAGTCACTTAACACACAAGTTTAGTCATAAATATTGCTTTTTTCCCCCTTATTAAACCCAATCCTGATGGCTTGTTATATTATTTTTTCCTATTCTTTGTGAATGTCAGATAAAAGGCAAAAGTTGGTTGGAAATTTTGGTTGATTTTAGTTAATTGAAGCTTTGTTGTGTTCATGTAAATGGATTTTAGATTTAGTGTATAATCTGCTCAAAAACCTCATTAAGTATCTGAATTTTAAGATACCTTATGTGTTTTTCTGAGATACTACTTTAAAAAAATTATATGTGTGTTTTTATTTTAGGAAAGCCAGTGAGGGTTTGAAGATTATAAACCCATATGAGAAAGCACCCTCTATGAGATTGCTGGCTTATGGTAAGTTAGAGCTGCATAGTGTTGTGAAGATAAAAAAAAAAAAAACTTGACCTAAAAGCCATTTTTATCTTTTATAGCTTTGTGGGTTTCTAGTAGTATTTCGGAGAAGGCAGTGGCACCCCACTCCAGTGTTCTTGCCTGGAAAATCACATGGATGGAGGAGTCTTGTAGGCTGCAGTCCATGGAGTCGCTAAGAATCGGACACGACTGAGCGACTTCCCTTTCACTTTTCACTTTCATGCATTGGAGAAGGAAATGGCAACCCACTCCAGTGTTCTTGCCTGGAGAATCCCAGGGATAGAGGAGCCTGGTGGGCTGCCATCTGTGGGGTCGCACAGAGTCGGACATGACTGAAGTGACTTAGCAGCAGCAGCAGCAGTGGTATTTTACTACTGCATTGGCCTATTGGTGTATTTTTTTTTAAATTTTTATAGCTTTCTAGAGCCCTTTTATATGGAGAAGGCAATGGTACCCCACTCCAGTACTCTCGACTGGAAAATCCCATGGACAGAGGAGCCTGGTGGGCTGCAGTCCATGAGATCACGAAGAGTCAGACATGACTAAGCAACTTCACTTTCACTTTTCACTTTCATGCACTGGAGAAGGAAATGGCAACCCACTCCAGTGTTCTTGCCTAGAGAATCCCAGGGATGGAGGAGCCTGGTGGGCTGCCATCTGTGGGGTCGCACAGAGTCGGACATGACTGAAGCAACTTAGCAGCAGTAGCAGAGCCCTTTTATAAAGGAAAGTGATTTCAATTGACTCTTGTCTGTGTGTCCATTAACTATTAACCAAATTTGACAGGTTTTTTTAACATGTATACACTCCAGTTAACAATTTCCAAGTGATGTTACTGTTACCCTCTCTGGGTTGATTTCATGAATTTGTACTGGAAAGACTCTTCATATTAAAACAGTTAATATGTTTTCATATTTTTCTTTCAGAATTATGGTTTAAAGGTTGGATCTAGGTTCCAAAATTGAGTCACCCAGCTTGACCGAGGGATCCCTTTTACAATGCAATCACCCCTCAAGCTCAATTCCATCACAATTAATTCCGTAGACTCTGTTATCATGAATTAAAGTCAGAGCTTTAATATCATATCCTTCTGTCTCGCCTGTCACTTCAGAGCCTTCCTGGATCTCTTTCTGTCATTTCTCAATTCTCTGCTACATTTCACTATCCATTCCCCCACGCCCCGGCCCCCACCCCGGTTCATCATTTTGCCAAGCACTTGCCTTTTCTGAGCCAACTTTCCACTGCTTCTCCAACAGCCTGTGCACCCTTTTTCCTTCAGCAAAATAGTGTTCCCTAGTCCTTGGGGGTTTGATTTGAAGAGAAATCATAGTGTGAATAAGGTTTAACAGTGTTTTCCTTCCTCTTTAGTTTCTGGCCTTGGCTTTGGAATCATGAGTGGCGTATTTTCCTTTGTAAATACCCTGTCTGACTCCTTGGGACCAGGCACGGTGGGCATTCATGGGGACCCTCCCCAGTTCTTCCTAAATTCAGGTATGTGTCTGGTTTGAATGTTCAGACATCTGGTCTGTGGTCATCCTTAGTGGAATTCCCTGGCTTAGGAATTCCAGTGAATAGAAATTTATGTTGTACCTTCTAAAGGCAAGGTACTGTTAGACACTGAGATGAAAGAGACCTAGGAAAGTAAGAATTACAGTTAGGGTATTATTGAATTTTAGAGTGGATTTAGCTTGTATAAAATTCATTTTTCTGTTACTACACTAACAGTTTTGCTGTATAGTTGATATATTGTAAGTGAGTTTTTATAGGCGACATGCTTTTTTGTTCTAACAGCATTATTTTTAAAATTTTATTTTTAATTGGAGGATAATTACTTTACAATATTGTGATGGTTTCTGCCATACTTCAGCATGAAACAGCCACCGGCATGCACATGTCCCCTCCCTCTTAATCCTCCTTCCCACCTCCCTCCCCACCCCACCCCACCCCGCTGTGTGGTCACAGAGTGGGTTTCCTGCATCTGCAGCTTGTCCCCGCTGGCTATTGTACGTATGGTGATGTGTGTTTCAGTACTGCTCTCGAGTCCTCCTGCCTGCTCCCTCCCTGACTGGCACCAAAAGTCTAATCTTTATATGTGCACCTCTTTTGCTGCCCTGCAAATAGAATCATCAGTATCATCTTTCTAGATTCCACAGATACGTGTTAATATACAATATTAGTCTTTCTGACTGACTTCCCTCTATTTAAGAGGCTCTAGGTTCGTCAGCCTTATTAGAACTGACTCAAATGTGTTCCTTTTTATAGCTGAGTAATATTCCATTGTGTATCTGTACCACAACTTCTTAATCCTTTCACCTGTTGATGGACATCTAGATTGCTTCCATGTCCTAGCTATTGTAAATAGTGCTGCAAGGAACATTGGGGTACATGTGTCTCTTTCAATTATGGTTTCCCAGTAGTGGGATTTCTGGGTCATATGGTAGTTTTATTCCTAGTTTTTAAAGGAATCTCCACACTGTTTGGAAAATCCCACGGATGGAGGAGCCTGGTGGGCTGCAGTCCATGGGGTCGCTGAGGGTCGGACACGACTGAGCGACTTCACTCTCACTTTTCACTTCCATGCATTGGAGAAGGAAATGGCAGCCCACTCCAGTGTTCTTGCCTGGAGAATCCCAGGGACGGGGGAGCCTGGTAGACTGCCGTCTATGGGGTCGCACAGAGTCGGACACGACTGAAGCGACTCAGCAGCAGCACTATTCTCCATAGTGGCCATATCAGTTTGCATTCCCACCAACAGTGCAAAAAGTTCCCTTTTTTCCACACCCTCTCCAGCATTAGTTGTTTATAGACTTTTTGGTGATGACTGTTCTGACTGGTGTGAGATGATACCTTACTGTGGTTTTGATTTGCATTTCTGTAATAACGAGCGATGTTGAGCATCTTTTCATGTGTTGATTAGCCATCTGCGTGTCTTCTTTGGAGAAATGCCTGTTTAGGTCTTCTGCCCAACTTTTTGATTGTGTTGTTTTTCTGGTATGAGTTGCATGAGCTGCTTGTATATTTTGAAGATCAACCTTTTGTCAGTGTTTCATTTGCTGTTATTTTCTCCTATCCTGAGGGTTTTCTTTTCACTTTGCTTGCAGTTTCCTTCCTTGTGCAAAAGCTTTTAATCAGGTCCCATTTGTTTCTTTCTGGTTTTGTTTCCATTGCTCTAGGAGGTCAGTCATCGAGGATCTTGCTGTGATTTAGGTCAAAGTGTTCTGCCTGTGTTGTTTTTGTTTTTATTTATTGTCAGTGTAAGGACTAATCTTTATAGTTTGTCATCTTGGCCGCTTTGGGGCATGGAAAGTATAATTTAATCTTGAAATTGAGCGGAAGGAAGACAGTTCTTATTTAATGTGAGGTAATGGCACTTATCTAAAAAAATGTGTGTAGCATATCTAAAATTGTAACTGTAACAACCCATCTTCCTTGTTTCTTAAGAACTGGGACATCAGCAGGAACTTAAGAGTCCCTTGCTCCCCCCGACCCCTCCCCCACAGGAAACTGTTGCCTGATTTTGTGTCGTTCAGTCCCCGGGTTAGCCAGGTCTGAAACTTAGGTTTTAACATGTGCAGATGTTTTACTCTGAAGCTAAAACCTGGAATTTTTACCTTCATGTGTGTATCTGAAAAAATATATTTAGTTTTCTTCTTTTTGAACATTTAAAAATAAACTGTACTGTATTCTTTTAAAAAAAATAGTTGAGTTCATCTTTATCCAAGTTCAGTTCAGTTCAGTCGCTCAGTCGTGTCCAACTCTTTGCAACCCCATGAATCGCAGCACGCCAGGCCTCCCTGTCCATCACCAACTTCCGGAGTTCACTCAGACTCATGTCCATCGAGTCAGTGATGCCATCCAGCCATCTCATCCTCTGTCATCCCCTTCTCCTCCTGCCCCCAATCCCTCCCAGCATCAGAGTCTTTTCCAATGAGTCAACTCTTGGCATCAGGTGGCCAAAGTACTGGAGTTTCAGCTTTAGCATCATTCCTTCCAAAGAAATCCCAGGGCTGATCTCCTTCAGAATGGACTGGTTGGATCTCCTTGCAGTCCAAGGGACTCTCAAGAGTCTTCTCCAACACCACAGTTCAAACGCATCAATTCTTCAGCCCTCAGCCTTCTTCACAGTCCAACTCTCACATCCATACATGACCACTGAAAAAACTATAGCCTTGACTAGACGGACCTTAGTCAGCAAAGTAATGTCTCTGCTTTTGAATATGCTATCTAGATTGGTCATAACTTTCCTTCCAAGGAGTAAGTGTCTTTTAATTTCATGGCTGCAGTCACCATCTGCAGTGATTTTGGGGCCCCCCAAAATAGTCTGACACTGTTTCCACTGTTTCCCCATCTATTTCCCATGAAGTGATGGGGCCAGATGCCATGATCTTCGTTTTCTGAATGTTGAGCTTTAAGCCAACATTTTCACTCTCCTCTTTCACTTTCATCAAGAGGCTTTTTAGTTCTTCTTCACTTTATCTGCCATAAGGGTGGTGTCATCTCCATATCTGAGGTTATTGATATTTCTCCCGGCAGTCTTGATTCCAGCTTGTGCTTCTTCCAGCCCAGCGTTTTTCATGATGTACTCTGCATAGAAGTTAAATAAGCAGGGTGACAATATACAGCCTTGACGTACTCCTTTTCCTATTTGGAACCAGTCTGTTGTTCCATGTCCAGTTCTAACTGTTGCTTCCTGACTGCATATAGGTTTCTCAAGAGGCAGGTCAGGTGGTCTGGTATTCCCATCTCTTTCAGAATTTTCCACAGTTTGTTGTGATCCGCACAGTCAAAGATGCCTATAAAAAAGCCAACATATTTCAAACTGCTTTTCATCCACCAGATGAATATTGTCCCCGTGATACAATGATCACATGTTTGAGAGTTGGTAGTGTACATAATTAATATAAAATCTCTCCTAAATTAAACAAGAATCTATCAAAAAATAGCTTTCTAAAACACCACTGTATTTTTTTATCTTCATAAGCTATATCATTGAAATAAGTGACCCCATGCACAGATTCTTTTAATCAAATCATCTTTAACATCTTTACAAAAGTAATTTGTCTTCAAGGAGCTTATCATTTTGTAGGGGGAATAAGGCCCCCCAAAAAAGTGATTAATCTTGTCCAGGCAGTTTGAAGTTATAAAAGATATAAGGTGAAAGTGTTGGTCGCTCAGTGGCGCTGGACTCTTTGCGACCCCATGGACTGAGCCTGCCAGGCTTCTTTGTCCACAGAATTTCCCAGGCAAGAATACTGGAGTGGGTTGCCATTTCCTTCTCCAGGATAAGACGAGGTATAACCGAATTTTAAAAATTGGTGCAGTAAAAAGTTGAGAGATATCCTGCGTGTTACAGTGATCCTCCAACCCAGTGGACTCTTCGTTCATCATTTCGGTTTAGGCCTTGTTATCTCCTGTCTAGATTGCTACCATTAACCCCCACCTGGTTAGTCTTTCCCCAACACACTTTCTGTAGGTATCCACCCTTTATACTGTCCCCAAAGAAATCTTCCCTGTGTAAAACTAGGGCTTTTCAAGGCCTACAGGATAAAGTCAAGGCCCTTCACATCTGGCTACAAGTTAGAGGAAGAGAAAGTATGTTAGTGGATTGGGTCATACTGATTCAGTCGTGCCTCCAACAGAGCAAATTATCTTCCTTTTAAACATCCCATAACTAGAGTATTTCTGACAATTTTAAAAACTGATCATAATAAAGGGTCTTAGTATTTTTTTAGAACTGTAATATAAGTAGCTAAAATCTGTTAGCATCCAATATAAATTAATAAAACATATCCAGGAGGGGGTGCTACAGTTTTCTGTATTTTCCTAAATCAGTGTATTATACTGCTACATAAGCAGTTTTCTTTTTTGCTTCTCAAGTAGCAGTCTCCTAATGAAATTTATTTTTCTACCAGCTTCTATCACTAGATGGCGCTAATTCCCTTTAGAGAGCTAGGCTGTTTTCGCAAGATTGACTTAAAATGATTCTTTTAGAAGAAAGTGAAAAATGTGCAGCAATTTGGTGATAGTATTTGTGACTTCTGTAAATTCAAGAAAAAAAGTGTTATAATATCTTTAGAGGTGGCAAGAATACATAGAATAACTGTACAAAAAAGATCTTCATGACCCAGATAATCATGATGGTGTGATCACTCACCTAGAGTCAGACATCCTGGAATGTGAAGTCAAGTGGGCCTTAGGAAGCATCACTACGAGCAAAGCTAGTGGAGGTGATGGAATTCCAGTTGAGCTTTTTCAAATCCTAAAAGATGGTGCTGTGAAAGTGCTCCACTCAATATGCCAGCAAATTTGGAAAACTCAGCAGTGGCCACAGGACTGGAAAAGGTCAGTTTTCATTCCAATCCCAAAGACAGGCAATGCCAAAGAATGCTCAAACTACCGCACAATTGCACTCATCTCACACGCCAGTAAAGTGATGATTAAAATTCTCCAAGCCAGGCTTCAGCAATACATGAACCGTGGACTTCCAGATGTTCAAGCTGAAATGGCAGAGGAACCAGAGATCAAATTGCCAACATCCGCTGGATCATGGAAAAAGCAACAGAGTTCCAGAAAAACATCTATTTCTGCTTTTTGACTATGCCAAAGCCTTTGACTGTGTGGATCACAATAAACTGTGGAAAATTCTGAAAGAGATGGGAATACCAGACCACCTGACCTGCCTCTTGAGAAATCTGTATGCAGGTCAGGAAGCAACAGTTAGAACTGGACATGGAACAACAGCCTGGTTCCAAATAGGAAAAGGAGTATGTCAGGCTGTATATTGTCACCCTGCTTATTTAACTTTTATGCAGAGTACATCATGAGAAACACTGGGCTGGAAGAAGCACAAGGTGGAATCAAGACTGCCGGGAGAAATATCAAGAACGTCAGATATGCAGATGACACCACCCGTATGGGAGAAAGTGAAGAGGAACTAAAAAGCCTCTTGGTGAAAGAAAGAGGAGAGTGAAAAAGCTGGCTTAAAGATCAACATTCAGAAAATGAAGATCATGGTATCCAGTCCCATCACTTCATGGCAAATAGGTGGGTAAATAGTGGAAACAGTGGCTGACTTTATTTTTCTGGGCTCCAAAATCACTGAAGATGGTGATTGCAGCCATGAAATTAGAAGATGCTTACTCCTTGGAAGAAAAGTTATGATCAACTTAGCATATTAAAAAGCAGAGACATTGCTTTGCCAATGAAGGTCTGTCTAATCAAGGCTATGGTTTTTCCAGTGGTCATGTATGGATGTGAGAGTTGGGCTGTGAAGAAAGTTGAGTGCAGAAGAATTGATGCTTTCGAAGTGTGGTGTTGGAGAAGACTCTTGAGAGTCCCTTGGACTGCAAGGAGATCCAACCAGTCCATTCTAAAGGAGATCAGTCCTGGGTGTTCATTGAAAGGACTGATGTTGAAGCTGAAACTCAAATACTTTTGCCACCTGATGCAAAGAGCTGACTCATTGGAAAAGACTCTGATGCTGGGAGGAACTGGGGGCACGAGGAGAAGGGGACCACAGAGAATGAGATGGCTGGATGGCATCACTGACTCAATGGACATGGGTTTGGGTGGACTCCGGGAGTTGGTGATGGACAGGGAAGCCTGGTGTGCTGCGGTTCATGGGGTCACAAAGAGTCAGACACAACTTAGTAACTGAACTGAACTGAATATCTTTAGCTAAGTTAGGATGGCAGGCTGAACATGCTATGAATGTGTACCTATAGAGTCAGGAATACCTGTTACTTTATCATGTGCTAGAGTTTATTGGTTATAACATCATTCTTTTAAACTTTTAATTATACATTTAAGAAATTGCTTACTGCATTTAAAAATATAATCTCAAATTTGCTTATATTTGTCTTTATTGTGTATATTATTTGCTGCTGTTACCATGTGTTTAAGCATGAGATCATTTAAAATTTTTCATTTAGTTTCAGTTCAGTCATGTCCAACTCTTTGATACCCCATGGACTGCAGCACACCAGCCCTCCCTGTCCATTAGCAACTCCTGGAGTTTACTCAAACTCATGTCCATTGAGTCAGGGATGCCATCCAACCATCTCATCCTCTGTTGTCCCCTCCTACTCCCGCCTTCAGTCTTTCCCAGCATCAGGGTCTTTTCCAGTGAGTCAGTTCTTTGCATCAGGTGGCCGAAGTAATGGAGTTTCAGCTTTAGCGTCAGTCTTTCCAGTGATTATTCAGGACTGATCTCCTTTAGAATGGGCTGGTTGGATCTCCTTGCAGTCCAAGGGACTCTCAAGAGTCTTCTCCAACACCACACTTCAAAAGCATCAATTCTTCGGAGCTCAACTTTCTTTATGGTCCAACTCTCACATCCATACATGACCACTGGAAAAACCATAGCCTTGATTAGAGCTACCTTCATTGGCAAAGTAATGTTTCTGCTTTTCAATATGCTGTCTAGGTTGGTCATAACTTTTCTTCCAAGGAGTAAGCGTCTTTTAATTTCATGGCTGCAGTCACCATCTACAGTGATTTTGGAGCCCCCCAAAATAAAGTCTGTCACTGTTTCCACTGTTTCCCCATCTATTTCCCATGAAGTGATGGGACCAGATGCCATGATCTTCGTTTTCTGAATGTTGAGCTTTAAGCCAACTTTTTCACTCTCCTCTTTATCTTTCATCAAGAGGCTCTTTACCGTACTCCATTACAAATGGCCAATAACCAGAATAAAAAGGAATATGAGATCTAATTAGTATATCTGTTAGTACAAGTTATACACTATATGATTCCTTTATGTACATAGGTTTTCATGTAGCAAGTAAGCATAGTTTATAAATTAAATGTATTATAAGTTAATTCTTTTTGTTTGTAGTTGTGTAGCAGGCTAACATTAACTTTTATTAGAATCATTATCATTTCTTAGAAATTCTGTACAGAGGCAAGGTATGGGAACTGAGTCTTAAGTTCAAGTCATATCCTGGCTCATTAATTTAGTGTTTTAGGCAAGTCCATTTGATCATTTAATCTTTCATTCAATGAATAATTAAGTATTTTTATTCAAGACCCAGTCAGTGTCTATACTTTCCACTCTCAGTGGGGAATAAAGACACACAACCGGTTATAACAAAGTGTGATAAATACTGTGATGAGGAAGAGCCATGAGCACACAGGACAGCTCTCACCCACTCATTGTATCAGCACTTCTCCTTTGTGATACTCACCATATTTGTAATTGATTAGTCAGCTGTGCAGTCATTTGTGTCTTTCACCCCAACTGGGTGCTCAGCCATAAAAGGGCAAAGACTTTCTGTCTTGTTTCCTGCAGTATCCTTAGCACTTTGTGGAGTTCTTTGTTTCTAGATGAACTCATAAATATTTTTTGAAAAAAAAAAGGAAAGGTAGGCATTGCTTATGGAGGAAGTGTTATCCGAGTAGAAAGTTAAAGGATGAATAGTAGGTAGGCTGGCAGAGCAAGGTGGTTGTTGGGAAGGAATGTTCCAGGCAGAGGGAAGCAGTCTTCCTAGTAGTCCTGGAGGTAAGAAAGACATTGTTCACGGGCACAGAAGAACTTGACTTCCGCCCAACCCTCAATGTCCTCGTTTCATCAGAGGCAAAAATAATACCTAGCTCTGGGTTATAAAGAATTAAATTAGAGAGTGTATATTTAAGTGCTTTATAAACTATGAAATGGCCTAAGTGTAGAGAATTTGGTTCTTGAAGCATAGCATTTAGAGAAAGGATAATTTCTCTGATTTATGTGGTATCTGGGTTCATCACTCTGAATCAGCTCCCTTATGATTTAGAAGAAAAATGTATTTATTACTCAGTAAGAATATTTGATGTTTTATTTTTAAAACTTCCTAAGCCATTTCATTTACATTATATTTTCTTGGCAGTGCTCTTGTCTAGGTGAGATTTTCAACTTTTTAGCCACTAAACCTTTTATTTGGAGAGGTCGGTACGGGTCAGATCGCATGTGAAGTATTGTGTTCAGCTCTTTTTAATTTCTTTAACTATATTTGCTTATTTCTGGCTGTGCTGGGTCTCGTTGCTGAACATGGGCTTTCTCTCGTAGTGGCAAGTGGCGGCTACTCTCTAGTTGTGGTGTGTGAGCTTCTCATTGCAGTGGCTTCTCTTGTGCAGAGCACCAGCTTCAGTAGTTAGGGCTCAGTAGTGGTGGCACATGGCCTTAGTTGCCCCACTCTGTGTGTGTAATATTTCCAGACCAGGGGTTGAACCTGTGTTTCCTGCATTGGCAGGCAGATTCTCAACCACTGGACCACTAGGGAAGTCCTTGTGTTCAGTTCTGAGCATTGTGATTTAATAGGAATACTGAAGCACTAAAGTTGGTATAGAAGAGCATCATTCGTATGGTGAAAAACCAAGAAGCTATATGATTGAAAGGCAGAGGAATATTGAGCTAAAGAAAAATGAAAGTAAGGGGAGTGTGGGAGATTCCATTTTTGTCCAAATTTGTCATTCTGCTGTAGTAGCATTACACATCCACAGCCTTCCATTGCCTTACGATGACTAGAATGTGCTTGCCTACCCCTGACTTTGACCTCAGTCCTGGGACACAAATTGGCCAAATGGTGAATGTAAGTCACTAACTGGGTGTAAGTCAGTGACTTAAAAAGCACTTGCATGGTTGGTTCTGCCCTCTTCGGATCTGGTCATGGACCAGAGAACATGCCCTGTAGTTAATGCCTCCTTAGCCTGGACCACAGAATGAGCGTGTATAGAGCAGACCTGGGCCCAGCCTGAGTGACAAGCCAACCCAGCTGTACCAGCAACAGAGCTGTCCAGCTGAGCCCAGACTAACTTGATCAGCCAAAGCACAGTCATCCTCTAGACCAGTGAGCGGGAGAGTTACTCTTTCTTGTTGAAACCCACTGAGTTTTTTTTTTATTCATTTCACTTTTTTCCCCCACAGTATTTTAAGTATAATCTCTAAAATGTGTTTGTTTGTTAAATGTTTAGACTTTTAACTGAAAGCACTTTGTGTGCAAAACTATCTCTAATAACTACCAATTCCAAAGTGGTAGAGGAACTATTACATTGTTAATGATACAGAGAAAGTAATTGACCATAAAGCTTAATCTGCAATTCTTATCCTTCTCTGAACTTGTTAGAGTCTTAATTCTTATAATAAGTGATGCCAACCGTCTCTGCTGGTGACACAAGGATACT
The DNA here is from genome assembly GCF_042477335.2 of Ovis canadensis. NCBI lineage: Eukaryota > Metazoa > Chordata > Mammalia > Artiodactyla > Bovidae > Ovis > Ovis canadensis. The sequence goes on along the minus strand of NC_091251.1, from coordinate 57,197,912 downwards.
TCATATACTGTCATTGGCTTTGTCACCAAAGATGTATTCTTTGTATTTCATTCTATGCTTTCTTTACATCAGTAGTGTGATAGTCTTTCCTTCAAGTTGCTCAAATAACTGAAAATGTTAAGGTTATACTTTGTAAATTTCCTCTCCCTGAGCCATGGCCTGCGATACATTATCAAGTGCGCGGAGCCCAGGTGGCCGTCTCTAGGCAGGCAGCAGGCAGTTCAGTGAATTGCGTCAGAGAGTGGCTGAAAGAATGCCACGGGCTGGGGCTCTTCCACATGTGTTCCAGGTAACATTCTGAGACACTGACATCTCCTTGCTCCCGTGGCTGGGTGAAGAGGCCCTGCTGACCCCTTTGCAGCTTAGGCAGCCTGAGGCCTCATGCTTCTCTCTCTCCAGGCCTTATATCATCTTTTATTTATCTGTTTGGCTGTGTCTGGTCTTAGTCGTGGCGTGTAGGATCTTCAGTCTTCTTTGTAGCATGCCAGGATCTTTAGTGGGCAGCATGTGGGATCTAGTTCCCTAACCAGGGATTGAACCTTGGCCCTTCACATTGGGAATCTTAGCCCCTGGGCCACCAGAGAAGTCCGAGGCCTGTGTCATCCTCACATGTGAATTGGTCCTTATTTTCTTTATCTACTGCTGCCTTTAACATTTGGTGGTGGTTTTTATTTATATGATGTGTGTGTTTAGTGTCTTTTTTTTCAATGAATCTTACAGAGTTTTTTTTCATAGCCATGATGAGCAGGTTAGTACCTTATAAAGATGATTTGCATTGGGAAAAAGTAGTCTTTTTTAAAAATATCATTCAGCATAGTATCTTCCTTCATTTAGTTCTATAGGAATATTAATTGACCCATGACACCCAGTATTAATAATTTGCAAGGAGAAAAAAATTCCTGTCTTCAGCTTTATTGATGAGCCTGGCCTTCCTCAGGAACCTCGGCTGATCCTCTGCAGCTCCATGGCTGGGCCCCTGGCATTTACTGACCTGCGCTGTGCTCACGTCTCACCAAGGCGTCTCATCAGCACTGGGACCGCTTCTCCCAGTTCATCTTCTCCCTCTCCCCTGCTCTGCTAGGGAGAACCACCGTGTTCCCCTCGGGCTGGCTGCATGGCTCAGTTTCTGAGGGTATCGTTCACGTTGCAACACGTCTCATCGGTGTTATCAGAGGTTTTCCAACACTATTCCTGGAACAGATTTTAGCTCAGTTTCCCCAAACCACTTTTCTTATATGCAAAGAAGTTTGGAAATCTTCATGGTTCTTTCAAGGGATTAATCAAGCTTGAGGTTTTTTTTTTAAGAGACGGAGCTATCAGATTTTACCATCTTTTTCATTCTCAAGTTCTTGGCCAAACATTTACTTGAAAATTTTCATTTACAAAGATCTTCTTGAATGTTTCTATCTTGAGATTGAAGTGGCTTGTTTCAAATGGTAGGCTATTTTTCCATTTCTCAGGGGACTTTCTCCTTACATTCACCAAAACGATGATTTACAATATCCTAGACCTACCAGCATTTCTGGAGGACAGAAGATAGAGGGACAGCATCTTCAGAGTGGGGTACCTCTGTGGTCTCCCTCATCTCAGCTGAAGCACTTCCATCCTTCCTGTTGCTCGGGCCCAAAAGCTTGGAGTAATCCTGATTCTTCTGCTTCTTCGTTAAGTCACATCTAATCCAACTGCAAATGTTACCTCTAACTTCCATTTAAATCTCCATCCAGGTTCTTACGGGCTTGGTTTTGCTTTGAGAGCTGGTTTGGAGCAAGCATTTTAAGAAAAGATAAACCTGATGGTGGGTAAGATAAACCTGCAGCCATTCCAGGGCAGTATCAGATGTGGGAAGGTTCTAGTTAATTTTATGAAGTCAGTGAAGCAGTCATACAGAGTATTTTTTAAATTAATTTATTTTTAATCAAAGGATAATTGCTTTACAACATGCAAAGTATTAATAAGAGAAGCCTGAGAGCCCACACACACTGAATTAGGAACTTGTACCCCAGGTTCCTATAAGCACTACCTTACACCCTATGTGCCCAGTGGCAGCTCTGGCCAGTGAGTTTGGTGTGGTTTCTTGTGCAGCATTTTTGTGACAATAGTTGAGCTATAACAGGGCGTTTCAGGTATTTTTAATGTACCACATATGGAAAAAAAGAGTTGACTTTTGGTTCTTCAAAGAGCCTTCCTAGGCTTCTTAATAAGCAGGAGCTGGTAAAAGGTTTCTCAGCCTTGTTACTGTTGGCCTTTGGAGTTCTTTGTTGGGGCGGGAGGTGGGGGCTGTCTTGTGTATTGTAGGATGTTCAACAGCATCCCTGGCTTCTATTTACTAGAAGCCAGAAGTACCCCACCTACAGTGTGGCAACCAAAAATTTCTACAGGCATTGACAGGTGACCTCTGGGGGCAAAATCACCCCACTTGAGAATCACCAAATTAGAAGGCCAGATTTGGGTTTGGTTTGAGAAGGGACTTTCCCATAGTGACTGTTGTGATGAAATAAGCTCCTAAACTGGGAGTAATTGGAAGTGGACCCTATGTGGGAGTGGGATCTGCTTTTTCATTGCACAGGGGACTGGACCAGACAGCATTTAAGGGGCTTCCCAACGCTGACTCTCCACACTGATTGGAGGAGAGAATTTCATCATTTGCCACCATCTGCTCTGGGGCTTGTCAGCATAACATTGTTTCCTTGGCAGTCTGTTCAGCGCATGAATGTCCTTCAGGAGCATTTTCATAAATCTGAAATGGTATTTCATAGTGTTATATTTGTTTATATTCAGATTGCTTTCAGGACATTTTCTTTTTGATCTGGTTGGTATTAAGGGCTAGTGCTATGCCTATCTTATGGCTATATGAGATGGCGTTAAAAATGTCTTATTTTAATGTGGGAGAATGTTACTTGGTTAGTAATAAATGTACATCTATATTACAATAAACTAGGTGACAGAATTCTGTTACAGTTTTTAAAGCAAAAATGTAAAGTTAGATCCTTATTATAGGAAAAGCATCTTCAAAAGCATTAGTTGCGTATGGCAACCCACTCCAGTACTCTTGCCTGGAAAATCCCATGGACGAAGGAGCCTGGTAGGCTGCAGTCCATGGGGTCACTAAGAGTCGGGCACAACTGAGTGACTTCACTTTCACTTTTCACTTTCATGCGTTGGAGAAGGAAATGGCAACCCACTCCAGTGTTCTTGCCTGGAGAATCCCAGGGACGGCAGAGCCTGATGGGCTGCCGTCTATGAGGTCGCACAGAGTCAGACACGACTGAAGCGACTTAGCAGCAGCAGCAGCAGCAGTTGCGTTCTGGGGCCTGACTTGGGCTAGGTCACTGGAGATCTCTCCAGGATCTGGTGAGTTTCTGCAACCAGGAGGGAAAGAGGAGAGGCTGTCACTTTGCAGGACCCTGATGCCCCAGACCCTTCTGTTACTGGGGAAGAGAAATTAGGAGCCCTTTGGTAATCACATCTTGGCTCTGGGCGGCTGAGTTTGAGCCTTGGCTTTGGGAAGTCCTCCTCTGCCTGCTGTTGCCACCACCCAGCAGCAGCAGCCTGTGGCGCTCTCTAGCCTGGTTATAGACATTCTCTGAAGTTGGCAGGGGAAGCCAGGTAGCTGTTTCCATGCTGGCTGGACTCAGTATTAGAATCACTAGCTATATTAGGCTGTTGTCTGTAAGGACAGGAAAGTAGATACTGGGAATGCGGGAGAGAGGGACAAGCGTGAAAATGAAGATAGTTATGAGTTTGTGTGCTGGAACACTTAGGCTGTATTCAGCAAGGATTGATGAACCAAATAGTAAATGTAGCCTCTTAGGGATAACACTGAAACATTTTCTTTAGAAATAGGTTGGATTGAAACATTCTCTACCAAGAGAATGTGTAAAAGATTAATAGAAAAGGAAGTCCATTATCAAACTAGAAAGCTAAAAAAAAATAATAATAAAACTAGAAAGCTATAGTTTCACAAACAGATATGCAATACTTCTTAGGACTCTTCAGCTTTCTGATTGATGTTCCCAGATATTAGAAATTATGGAAGCTCTTTTTATTAATATGGATTATAAAAGCAGATAATTTTGATATTCTTATAGTTAACTTAGAAAAGTATTTTTTCTCTTTTTAAAAAATATTTTATTTAATGTGGCTGTACCAGGTCTTATTTGCAGCACTCAAGATCTTCAGTCTTCATTGTGGCATCAGAACCTTTAGTGGTGGCATGTGGGATCTAGTTCCCTGATCAGGGATTGAACCTGGGGCCCCCTGCATTGGGAGCGCATAGTCTTAGCCACTGGACCACCAGGAAAGTCTTGAATTTTTTTTTTAACTTTTAAGAGTATTAGAACAAAGCAATGGGAATTCCCTGGTGGTCCAGTGGTTAGTACTCTGAGCTTCCAATGCAGGGTTCCTGGATTGAGTCCCTAGTTGGGGAACTAAGATCCTGCATGCCATGTGGTAAGGCAAAAAAAAAAAAAAAAAGCTAAATTTTAGAATTAGATTCATTAATTCATTGAAGGACTTTTAGAATTTTGTATCTTTAGGAACATGACAAAGATAGTACCTTAGTGATAACTATTAACAAATCTTCATTTCTAATTGTAGTTATTTCCATTTACCAGAGAGAAGTATCAAAATAGTGTGTATATAGCTCTAGCTACGTGTATATGACAGAATCATTTTAGATATTCAGGTCTCAGTTTCTGTTATACCTCTAATCAATTAGGAAAAACAAATCCCATAATCTAAGCAGCACTTTGTAACAGTAAAGGCTTATGACCATAGAAGCCACCTAATAACAGAAACTCAGTTCAGTTCAGTCGCGTCCGACTCTTTGCGACCCCATGGACTGCAGTACACCAGGCCTCTTTGTCCATCACCAGCTCCCAGAGTTTACTCAAACTCATGTCCATTGAGTCAGTGATGCCATCCAACCATCTCATCCTCTGTCATCCCCTTCTCTTCCTGCCTTCAGTCTTTCCCAGCATCAGGGTCTTTTCCAGTGAGTCAGTTCTTCGCATCAGGTGGCCAAAGTATTGGAGTTTCAGCTTCAGCATCAGTCCTTCCAATGAATATTCAGGACTGATTTCCTTTAGGATTGACTGGTTGGATCTCCTTGCAGTCCAAGGGACTCTCAAGAGTCTTCTCCAACACCACAGTTCAAAAGCATCAATTCTTTGGTGCTCATCTTTCTTTATGGTCCAATTCTCACATCCATACATGACTACTGGAAAAACCATAGCTTTGACTAGATGGACCTTTGTTGGCAAAGTAATGTCTCTGTTTTTTAATATGCTATCTAGGTTGGTCATAACTTTCCTTCCAAGGAGCAAGCGTCTTTTACCTTCATGGCTGCAGTCACCATCTGCAGTGATTTTGGAGCCCCCCAACATAAAGTCTGCCATTGTTTCCACTGTTTCCCTGTCTGGCTCCAAAAATAAAGTCTGTCACTGTTTCTCCATCTATTTGCCATGAAGTGATGGGACCAGATGCCGTGATCTTAGTTTTCTGAATGTTGAGCTTTAAGCCAACTTTTTCACTCTCCTTTCACTCTCATCAAGAGGCTCTTCAGTTCTTCTTTGCTTTCTGCCGTAAGGGTGGTGTCATCTGCATATCTGAGCTTATTGATATTTCTCCCAGCAATCTTGATTCCAGCTTGTGCTTCATCCAGTCCAGCATTTTTCATGAGGTACCCTGCATATAAGTTAAGTAAGCACGGTGACAATATAAAACCTTGATGTACTCCTTTTCTGATTTGGAACTAGTGCTAGCTAAATAAATAAGCAGTCAAATAGGAATACACAGCATTTTAATAAATCTCTGAGAGATCCCGTTTAGGTATTATGTTAATCAAATATAGTAAACTGAAAAGATGGGCTTCTTTTCTGAAAAGGAAGTTCCTTGGGACTGTGTTTTGTTCTCTGGGATAGCCCTATTGCCTGGCCATGTGCTTAGTCTGACTCTCTGCGACCCCATGGACTGTAGCCCTCCAGGCTCTTCTGTTCATGGAATTCTCCAAGCAGGAATACTGGAGTGGGTTGCCATTCCTTCCTCCAGCGGGTCTTCCCAACCCAGGGATCGAACCCAGGTCTCCTGCATTGCAGGCAGATTCTTTACCATCTGAGTCACCAGGGAAGCCTGGCCCATAGTGGGTGCTAATAAATCTTTGTATGGATTAATAAAAGAGGAGGGAAGAAAGTAAATGTAAGAGTAATACCCCAGTGTCAGATGAAGAAGAAATCTACAGGAGTGAAGGAGTGCGTATTTAAAGGGCTCTGTTTGTTTATTTATTTTTGGCTGTGCTGGGTCTTTGTTGCTGTGCTCGGGCTTTCTCTAGTTGCAGCGAGATTGGGGGCTGCTCTTCCTGTGGTGCTCAGGCCTCTCGTTCTGGTGGCCACTCTTGTTCTGGAGCACAGGCTTTAGAGTGCACAGACTTCAGTAGCTGCAGCGCATGGACTTAGTTGCTCCACAGCATGTGGAATCTTCGTGGACCAGGGATCAAACCCATGTCCCCTGAGTTGGCAGGCAGGATCTTTACCATTGGACCACCAAGACAGTCTGAGAATACATTTTAAAACATAGTCAGGTACCCAGGAATCTTGGATATGTGTGATAATTGCTTGCTGCTTTGCTTCACTTTCCAACCTGTTAGTGCAACTCACTAAATTAAAGGTCCTGGCTTATATTCATCTTTGAATCTGGACACCATAGCACATAGTAATTGTCATTTATTGAAAAACGACGATTTGCAAAGCACTGTTCTTCCCTACACAACAGCCAAGGGCATTATTTGCATTTTGGAAATAAAGGACACAAGCTCAGAGGAGCTGGATCACGTGCCCGAACACTGAGGGGCCGGGATCCCAGCTGAGGGCTGTGCGGCTCTAGAGCCGTAGGCATCGTCCCTGGCCAGACTCTCTAGGTGCTCAGTAACTGTGTGTGGAGTGCAAAAACAGAGGAGGCATCAGGATGAAGTCATTAAGGGGATGGCTTTGAGCTAGGTGTTAAATAGAAGTAAGATTTGGGTGGGGTGAAAAGGGCAGGGTGGTGGCGAGGGGTAGAGGATTCAGGCGAAAGCGACAGTCAATTAAAAAAATGAGAACAGAGAGGCATAGACAGAGTATATGTAGGACTTCTGGTTTCCTACCAAATGGGATGTGTTTGAAGATGAGTAGGGGCTAGCAGTTTGGGTCTAGGTTGCAGAGGGCCTTGGATAAGATGCTTGGACTTTACTTTAGAGACAGAGTCAGTCCATCAGAGAGAATTTTTATCAGGAAAGAGCCTTGCATACAGAAATACCCACCCAGAATTTGGAAGAATGTTCAAGGCTAGTGATTCCTTGAGAATGCTTGTCTGAAACAGAGTAATGCTCTTTTAGATGAGAATGAACTAAAAAGTCCATAAGTAAGAGCATTTTCCAAGTATCTAAACTCTCAGACTTGACCCTAGGAGGATGAGTGGCTGGTTTCAATATTCATGGTCATGCATAGAGGAAAGAGCAAATACAGCTGTCAAACAAAAGATAATGCAGGAGGCTGCAAATAAGAAGAGTGTTTTGGAGTCTTAAGAATTGCAAGTTGGAAGACCCAGATTTGTAGTCCTACAAGAATGGGTAGTCTTGAAAGAAAGTTCCACGGAAGAAATAGAGTCGGCGCCTTACGAAGACAAAAGGCTATGAGGTTGTTAAAAGTTTCATGGTAAGAATTGTGATCGACATAACTCAGAAAATATTTGGCCTTAAGGAATCACATATTTTAGGGTAGTGGTCCATTAAGTGGGTAGACTCTCATGAGTTATTTTTAGGGTAAGTGTTTTAGAAGTGTCTTGAGTTTCTGGCAGGTTTATGACTTCATCAGGTAAAAATATCAGATTCCATCTCAGCTAAGCTATGCCTAAGTCACACTTCCTTAATGGCCTCCTGGCTCTATTTAGAGAGTTCTATTAGCAATACTGACTCCATTTTGATCTTCCTTTCACATAGCTGAACAGATGACACATTAGTGGTATCATTGCTTTCTCTTGACACTTGATTGACATGTAGGCTTTAGAAAAGCCTTAGAGTGTGAACATCTGTGTCTGTGAATCACAGTTTCTAGTCTGGTCTTTTCTGACATAAAATGAACTACTGGGTGTTTCCAGTTGTCTCAGCTCTATGCACTGTCACACAACCAGGCATCTATCTTCAGGGAAACTGCCCTTTCAAGGATCATCAGTGGGATTAGAATAAATCACTTTAGTTTAGTCTGCTATTGTTCCAGAGTTGTTGTTTTTTTTAAATCCCCCTTCTCCTATAAAGTATTTATCATTGTTTGCTGAAACGCTGTCACTAGATGTAACAGATTGCTTTCCTCCAACCTCAACAGTTATGTCTCTGTAATAATTTGCTTTTTGACTTCGTATAACTGAAATATGGGCGTTTTCTCACAATATGCTTTTCTCCCACTCAACATTATTTTCTTGAGACCATTATAGAACATGTAAGTATTCCATGGTGTGAATACACCACAGTTTATTCATTCTGGTAATGATGGACATTTTTTGTTATTACAAATGCTCAAAGGCTAGTGGTCTGTTGATTCAAAAACGAACTGCTGGGACTTCCCTGGTGGTCCAGTGGCTAAGAATCACTGCTTCTAATTCAGGGGGCCCAGGTTTTATTCCTGATCAAGGAATTAGATCCTTGCCACACTAAGACTCATTGCAGCCAAATAAGTAAGTTAAATTAAAAAAAAAACAGACTGATTGTTTCAGAATATTGCTTCAGAGTCAGCCCTCCATATCTTTGGGTTTTGCATTCAGATTTAACCAATGACAGATTAAAAATGTTCAGGAAAGGGAAATTCCGGAAAATTCCCCAAAGCAAAACTTGTATTTGCCTGACTTGGCAACTATTTACATAGAATTTACACTATGTTTACAACTGTTTTCATAACATTTGCATTACATTAGGTATTATAGGTAATCTAGAGATAATTTAAGGTAAACAGTGGGGGTGGAGGGTGTGTTGTGCATGGGTTGTATGTACGTTAGTCACTGAGTCGTATCCAATTCTTTGTGACCTTATGGTTGTGGTCCACCAGGCTACTCTGTCCATGGGATTCTCCAGGCAAGAATACTGGAGTGGGTTGTCATGCCCTTCTCCAAGGGATCTTCTTGACCTACAGATTGAGCCTGGGTCTCTCGCATTACACGAGGATTTTTTACCATTTGAGCCACCAGGGAGGCCAGTATATAGGTTAGGTGTAAATATTATGCCATTTTATATAAGGGACTTGAGCATCTGCCAAGCTTGGTATCTGTGGGGGTTCCTGGACCTTATCCTCCGCAGATGCCAAGGGAGAATTACCAATAGTGTGAAGGAGAACAGTCAGACTTGACTTTTTGCCAGGATAGCGGGTGTTAATGGTGGAAATGAGAAATCTGTGTGCCTTTTCTCTCCCCACGTTGAAGCTTTCAGAGTATGCAGAACTTGCTTTCTCTCTTTTTTTGGCCATGCCTCATGGCTTGTGGAATTTTAGTTCTCCAACAAGGGATCCAACCCCATCCCTCGGCAGTGAGAACAGAGAGTCCTCACCACTAGATGGCCAAGTCCTCACCACTAGATGTTCCTGAAACTTGCTCATTTTAGTAAAAAATCTCCAGGATGTAGGACACACACATACATGCATGCACACACACAGTGGTCCATAGAAAAACCTGTGTGTACTGATCGGATTCAGTTTCCATTGCTTAAGAAGAATCTTGGATGATTATTGCAATTTCTAATATTTTTATTCTCCCACTGGCCTTAAAAAAAGATCCAAGAAGCAATTCCACTTTAATGAGAAGACTTGTTTAAATCAAAGACACTTGTTTTAATTTAGAAAAGTTTCTTGGGGACCTCACTGGCTGTCCAATGGTAAAGACTCCTTCTGAGCTTCCAATGCAGGGGGCATGGATTCAATCCCTGGTCAGGGAACTAAGATCCCACACACCTTGCTGTGTGTGTGGCCAAAAAAAAAAAAAAGTTTCTTGATTAGTGTAGAAGGCCAACTTGGAAAAGCTGATTATATATCAGAGTAATTTTATTTTGTTCCTAAGAGAAACTCCTGGAAAGCCAGATCCAGGTTGACTTTTTGTTTCACCGGTTCACATTCTAGGTGAGAAGCTCCTGCAGAGCTGGCCCCTGGTTCAGAAATGCTGCTTTCAGAATTACTGTTCAAGCAAATGTTGTGTCAGGGTCCTCCATCAGTTGTGGGTGAACCCTCACAGTAGTGTGGTGCACCCCAAGAGCCAGCATCCAGGGACGTGTTCAGTGGACTTTGGGGTCTGCTGACCTGCGACTGGGCACTAACGGTTGCCTGTCTTCCAGCTTTCATGACGCTGGTGATCACACTGCTGCACGTGTTCTGGGGCATCGTGTTTTTCGATGGCTGTGAGAAAAAGAAGTGGTACACCCTTCTTGTAGTTCTTCTCTCCCATCTGCTGGTGTCAGCCCTGGTGAGTATTGCTACTCTGCTCAAACTGGGTTTTGGAGCTTTAAGTCCACACATCTGAAGTGATAGATTCCACTCTAAGTGAAATACACTCTTGCGGCATAATGAGGAAATTCAGAAAAAGTCATTTAAAAGAATGAATGAATGATAGATATATCATCCAAGTCTTACTATAGAAAGATAACTATTAATTTGTTGGCTGATCTCATAAACTATTTCTTTTTGGTACGTGTCTTTCTTTTAATTAAGTTAATCAAACCTGAAATAGTCTTGCTTTATGCTTATGGAACACATTTTAAGCAATTTTTACATTATTATGGATCCTTTTAATATTTACATTTTAATAGCTTTTTATATCATTACATAAAATTATAGTTTGCTTAACTGATCGATCATTTGTTTTTCTACTTTTGATTATTAGAAAGCTGTTTTGAATTGAACATCATTGTATATGAAACTTTTTCAATACGTTGTTCAGATTCTAAGGAATGGAGTTATGAAGTCAAATGGAATATTTTTAAATATTTTAAGATGTTAAAGCCCTTGATGCAGATTGCTAAAATTCTCTCCAAAAGGGTTGTACTATTGTTACTCATTCTGATTAATATCAAGAGTGCCTGGGACTTCCCTGGCCGTCCAGTGGTGAAGACTCCAAGTTTCCAATGCAGGAGGCTCAGGTTTGATTCCTGGTTAGGGAACTAAGAGCCCACCAACATGCCATATGGCCAAAAAAAATGTGAAACCCCTTCCCAAAGAGTACCCATCTTAATCCCTCCTCACTGGTATTAAAATGCCAGTTTTCAAAAGAAAGTTGAAAAGGATACTTGACTAGGTGTATTTTTAAAGCACTGTTTAATGCTTTGGTCTAACTTTAATCATAACTTGTCATATACTTATATCAGAATGATCCCAGCCATTGCCTCGTCTAGACCTTCATCATTTCTCACCTAAAGTATTGAAAAGTTCTTTCTGATGGTGTGCTGCTTCATGTTTCTCTCCTCTCCATCCATTTAGAGTTCATGTCAAGTTTTCTTATACTGGACTCTGCTCTCTCACCCATCTAAAGAATAATCTTCTTGCCTTCCCTACCTAAAACATTTCAGTCATACTAAAGTTACCCTTAATATGATACTAAAGTTACCCTTAATATGATGGCAGCTGCTGCTGCTAAGTCACTTCAGTTGTGTCTGACTCTATGTGACCCCACAGATGGCAGCCCACCAGGCCCCTCCATCCCTGGGATTCTCTAGGCAAGAATACTGGAGTGGGTTGCCATTTCCTTCTTCAATGCATGCATGCATGCTAAGTCACCTCAGTTGTATCCGACTCTGTGTGACCCCATAGACGGCAGCCCACCAGGCTCCTCTGTCCATGGGATTCTCTAGGCAAGAATACTGGAGTGGGTTGCCATGTCCTTCTCCAATGACGGCAGCAGCTGCTGCTAAGTCACTTCAGTCGTGTCCGACTCTGTGCGACCCCATAGACAGCAGCCCACCAGGCTCCTATGTCCCTGGGATTCTCCAGGCAAGAACAGTGGAGTGGATTGCCATTTCCTTCTCCAATGCATGAAAGTGAAAAGTGAAAGTGAAGTCACTCAGTTGTGTCCGACTCTTCACGACCCCATGTGCTGGCAGCCCACCAGGCTACTCCATCCATGGGATTTTCCAGGCAAGAGTACTGGAGTGGGTTGCCATTTCCTTCTCCAATGATGGCAATTATGTAAAGTCAAATCTTCATGGAAAAATAATTGGAGAGAGAATGCATTAAAGTATTAACAGTTTTCATCTCTGGATGGGTTCTTTTATTCTTTATGGTTTTCAGCACGTTCCAAAGTTTCTACTGTATATACTTTAATAATCAGAAAGGAAATTGCAAGAAAAAGCCAATGTCCTTCTTATGGATCCAGTCCACCATTCATTCATTCAACAAATAGTGAGTGCCTTCTGTGTTTCAGGCACTGTTCCAGGTGAGCAAAACAATTTACAGAAAAAAACCAAGACTCTGCCTTTACCATCTAGTGGAGAGAAAGGGACAATAAGCAACAGACATAATAAAACAAAATATGTTAGAAATTGATTGGTGCTGTGGGAAAAAAGGGAAAGCAGAGTGGGTTCAAAGGGTTCAAGGGACTTCCCTGGTGGTCTTCCCTGGTGGGAAGACTCTATACTCCCATTGTAGGGTACTTGGATTCGATTCCTGGTCAGAGAACTAGATCTCACATGATGCAACTAAGACCCACTACAGCCAAAGTAAATAATTTAAAAAAAAGATTCTAGATTGTAGGGGCTGGGGATGTTGAATTTTCAAACTAGGTAGTTAAAAGTAGGCTTCATTGTGAAGGTGACATTCAAGCGAAGAAGTGAAGTTGGTGATGTAGCTGTCTGGAGAAGGAACATGACAGACTAAACAGCTAGTGGCAAAGTCCTAAGACTAAAGAGCATGCTTGGCATGTTTATGGAAGCGAGAGTGGCCAGAACCATGAGCCAGGGGAAGTTAGTAGGAGATACTGTCACGGATTTTAAATTGGAAATGGAAGTAGCGGTTGGAGATGAGAACCATATCTAGCTAATGCAAGGCTTGGGCTTTTACCCTTAGTGAAATGGATTCATTGTGGGGTGTTGAGTACAGGGACTTGATTTGAATCACGTTTTAAAAGACTCACTTTGACTGCTGTTTTCAGAGTAGACTGTAACAGGGGAAGAAATTAAATCATCAAGAGAAGGATGGGGACACCTTGGGTGAGATAGCAATGGAGACGATGAGAAATGTTCAGACTCAGGACATGTTTCTGATAGTAGAGCTAACAGCTGTTTCCTGACAGACTGGCTAAGGCAAGGGAGAGGAAGAGGAGCCAAGGACATCTTCAAAATTTTGAGCCTGGGCAACCCAAAGGATGGAGTTGCCATCAGCTGGGATGGAGAAGCTTGTGAGGGGAAAGCAGTAGACCTCTTTGGGCCTGGTACCTTGGAGGTGCCTCTTGGACATCCAAGTGGAGATGTCAGTTGGGTATTTGGATGAAAAAGTCTGGAGTTCGGGAGAGAAATCCAAGCTTTAAAAGGTCATTACAGGGAGTGAATCTAAGCAGATGAGAGAAGAGGCCAGAGGACTAAGCCCTGGGGCATTCCAACCTTGAGGTTGGGGCAGGAGCCAGAAGCCAGCCACGGAGACTGAGAAGGAGCAAGTTAGTGATGCAGGAAGAGAGCCAGGAGTCAGGTGTCCTGAAGCTAAGTGTATTAAGGAAGAGAGAGTGATGAGTTGTGGCAGAGGCCAGTGGAATAAAACCCAGACTTCTTTGTTTGACATAAGCCTCTTACTGAATCTTACTGGTGCTAAACTTACCTCTTGCTGCTCCGCATAGTTCATATCATACGCTCTATCTAAACTGACCAGTGTGGCTCGCAGGTCATTCATGCTGTTATATCTGCAGTGATGGGTCTCCCCCGTAACCTAGGTCAGTTTGGAAAACTGTTCATTTTGTGTGAGGCCTTCCTGGAAAAGGGGCACATTTCTGAAAGCACTATCCTAGCCCTTTTTTACAGCTGTGTTGTAACCCTTCTCCCTGGCCAGCATTATTTTATTTGATACAGCTTTTACATCTACTTCTCCAATTAGGGTTTGATCATCAAGGATGGGATCTTATCTTGTCAATCTTTGTATCCTGAATCCCTGGCACATAGGAGATGGCAGTAACTATTGTTGAATATTGAAGAGTTTGTATTATTCTCTCTGATGATTGAAAAGAACCCAGGAAATTTGAAAGATCACATACCAAAATGTTAACAATAGTTGTCTCTGAATGACAGATTTCAGAAAATGTGTACGTTTTATGAATATAGCACATGTACAGTAAAGTATATAAATCAGAAGTGTACACCTTTTTTTTTTTTCCTAATCTTTGGGCTTCACTGAGCAGCATGTGGGATCTTATTTCCCCAACCATGGATCAAACCCACGCCCCCTGCATTGGAAGCGCAGAGTCTTAACCACTAGACCACCAAGGTCCAGTGTGTACATCTTGATGAATTTTCCCAGTGTGAACACACCAGTGTCACTCGAACCCAAATGAAAGCTAAAACATCTGCTCCCGTGACCTTCCTGGTGCTACTTCTCTGCTTCCCTGCCGCCACCCCTCCAAGGATAACCACGGTCCTGACTTCTGACTCGATAGCTTGCCCTGCCTTAAACAGAACAGTACAGTGTTTGCTCTTGTGTCTGACTCCTTTCACTCAGTCTTTGTTTGGGAAATTAATTTGTTTATAGCTATTGATTGCTGTTTCTTTGCAGAATAGTGTTCTACGGTATGACAATACCATAATTTATCCATTCCACCGCAGAGAGGCATTTATGCTGTCTCCAGGTTTTAACCATTGTGAGCAGTACTGCTTTGAACATTCTAGTGTATATCTCTGGTAAAAATGTGTGCACATTTCTTCTGGATATATAGCTGGGGTAGAATTCCTTGTCATGGTGTGTACATGTCAATTGTTCATACTACCCACTTTTTCAGAGAGGTTGTATCAACTTACACTCCACCTTTAATTTATGAGTTGTATTTTCTCCACCTCCTCACCAACACTTAGTATTGCATTCTCTTTATTGTTACCCGTATCTAGCACTGGGTGTGTAGTGGTATCCCATTTTGGTTTTCATTTTCATTTTCCTGATAGTGAATGAAGTTGAGCGTGTCTTCCTATGTTTATCAGCCATTTGGATAATTCTCTTGTAATGTGCCTGTTCACATCTTTTACCCATCATTCTACTGGGTCGTCTGTCTTTTTTTTTTTTTTTTTTAGGTTCTTTTTTGGTATTCTCTAAAAGAGGCTTTTATTAGATATGCCTGCCTAGTCACTTCAGTCTTGTCCAACTCTTTGTGACCCCATGGACTGTAGCCCGCCAGGCTCCTCTGTCCATGGGATTCTCCAGGCAAAAATAGTGGAGTGGGTTGCCATTTCCTTCTCCATTATTAGATATATGTATTATAAATAACTTTTCCTACAGTGTGGTTTGTCTTTACATTCTCTTAATGTTGAATGTTGTGTAAAAATTAGCCTATCTGAATTTCAAGTTTTAAAATTTATTTTACTCACTTGTACATTTTAATTTTCTATGATAATCATGTATTGTTTCTGTAATTGTTTAAAAGAGATAATTTTATTAAAGAAACAAGCTAAAAAAGAGATGGAAAGTAGCTTAGCACCCTACAAAGTATGTTAAAAATCAGCAGATTTGAGGAATAGAATTATCCTTAAGAATCTGAAGGAGAACCTGAGGGGCTCAGTGCCTGCCATGCCCCAGATGCTTCCTGAGAAAAGCAGTCATTCTGCACAAGGTGCTGTCTGCAGAATCAGCCTGTGACCCTGGCCAGAGTGGGTAGGAAGGGGTTGGGGCTTTTGTGCAAGGGAATGTGCAGGCAGGGCGAGGGTGAGGATGCTGAGGTGCTGGGGAGCACTCCCCCTGAAACCTTGACCCAGTCAGAGTCTCTTCTTTCTTAAAAAGAATCCATTTCTCCACCTTATCCTGGTCGAGCAGAGAAAGTATTCCTTCTCCTGTCAAAGGCCAGCCCCTCTGTTTGGGCTCCAAACCCAATTCTTTGCACCCTTACTCCTGTCCTCCATCACCAGCCTTGCCCTCTCTTCACTGGCACATAGACATATCTAGGTTTGGGGCTCACTTTTGTTTTATTTGGCTGCGCCAGGTCTTTGTCGTAGCATGTGGAATCTAGTTCCCTGACCAGGGATTGAAGCCAGGCCCCCTGCTTTGGGGGTGCAGAGTCTTAGCCACTGGGAACCACCAGTAAAGTCCCTAGACATATCTTAGATAAAACTCTTCATTATTGCCGGTTCTCTTTCTAGCCACGACTTGTTTTCCTAGTCTGCATCACAGCAAATTGGTCATGTTCCTAGTGCATTCTGGCTTCTGTCCAACCACTCTTCTAAGACTGCATGTTTGAAGATCAAGAAGGGCCTAATCAGTCCATATCTAAAGGATGCTGGTTGGTTTGTTTTTTTTTTTTTTTTTTTTAATCTCAGCAGCCTTTAGAAGGAGTTGGCCGCCCCCTCTTTGTAACATTTCCTCTTTTGCTTCTGCATCACGCTGTCCTGGTTCCCTCTCACCCCACTCCTTGCTCTTCTCAGATGCCTTGCTAACTCTTTTTCAGTATGAGTCAAGCCAGTAGGGTGGTGTTGGCGCTTTTACTTTGCTCCTGCAGTACTAAACAGCACAAATACTTTATAACTGTTCTCAGGACTGGAGCTTGACTTCGCTTTTCCCTTCTCTCTAGCTCTGTGGGTAATCGCATTCATAGCCGCGGCTTTAAGACCATTTGTGAACTGTGCTTCTGTCTTTCTCTTTCTAGCCCAGGCCTTTCCTCAGAGCCTCATACTCATAAACCTAACTGCTTACCTGACACCTGTGTTTTTTTGACCATGCATCACAGCATTTGGGATCTTAGTTCCCCAACCAGGGATTGAACCTGTGTTTCTGCATTGAAAGTATGGACTCGTAACCAATGGACCACCAGGGAAGTCCCCTGACACCTGCTCTTTGAAATCTCAGAGCCAGCCCACTCTTAGTATGTCCTCTTTGGACTTGGTTCCCACCCATCACTCCTAGCTTAGTCTTTCCCCAAGTGTTTTAAGCTCGGTCTTCCTTAAGTCTTGCCTAGCTCATTACTATCGCTATTTCCTTAAAGCCAGAACCATGGAAGTCACTCCTGGGCTCTGTTTCTCTCACATGCCGTCCGCCAGCAAGTCAAGTCCTGTCGCTTCCTGTCATCCATTCTCTCCATCTCTACCACCACCACCCTGGACTTAACTATTAACTATTCTCCCTGCTTTCACCATAGCCTCCTTGAATCCATTCTCTGCAGTTTAAAAATCTAAAATTGTTCAGCTCCTTGACCTAACACCCTTCTGCACCCCTTCATTGTTCTGAGGGTAAAATTCACACTTAGCACCTACATGCCTGTCTGGCCCCTGCCTTCCTCTCCTATCTCCGTGCTTGCCCTCCATCCTTACACATCATTTATAGCGATTCTCAGATCCTCAGCTGCACCAAACTCTTTGCCCTGCTTGGGTTCCCTCCCTTGGTCTAAACCAGGCTGGCTCACCCCTCCTCTTGTAAGTCTCAGATTAAAACGCCTTCCTTGTCCACCTTGAGTAGATCACTTTGTTCTTAACCTTTGCTAGCACCGTCTCAGCTGTAGTTATTCTGTCCTAGCATTTATCACAATGTGTAAGTATTTATTTTTTTATTATTTATTACTGTGGCTGCACTGGGTCTTCATTGCAGTGTGCGGGCTCTCTAGTTGTGGCATGTAGGCTTAGTTGTCCCCTGGCATGTGAGATCTTAGTTCCCTGATCAGTGATCGAACCCATGTCCTCTGCATTAGAAGGCAGATTTTTAACCACTGGACCACCAAGGATGTCCCTGTGATTAGTTATTTGTTTCTTCATTCATTGCCTGTCTCCCTTACTGCTATAAGCTCTGTTAGGATAGGCACTGGGGTCTTCACTAATACCTTGTGCCACCTCATCAGTGGTTTTTAAATGAACTTTTGGAACCCTCAGCAGTTGTGCAGCTGAAAAAGAGATGCTGTTCCCTCTTGTTCCCTTGATTACAGAGGGTGGCTCAGATGGTAAAGAAAACACCTGTAATGCAGGAGACCCAGGTTTGATCCCTGGGTTGGGAAGATCCCTGGAGAAAGGATGACAGTCCACTCCAGTATTGTTGTCTGGAAAATTCCATGGACAGAGGAGCCTGGCAGGCTGCAGTCCATGGGGTCACAAAGAGTCGGACACAGCTGAGCGACTAACACTTTCACTTTCAACACAGACTTGTCTTAACTTTCTTAATTCTCAGAGCCAGTTAACACAAAAAGATTATAAACTGGACCCTGGTTGTATAACATCTATCTTCTATTGGGTATTTCATTAGGTCTGGCTTCTGATTACCTTCTAGGGTTGCCCTTTGAATTCGGCAAAGCACAGGTTTATGGGCTAGTGTCTGTTGAACAGGTTAATTCCTGTGTAGACTGTGGGCCCATGACATACATCAGATGTTTGGTGAAACACACCTCCACTATTGAAAGTATTTAATATTTTCCATTATCTTAGGTTATTCCACATATTTAATAAGGTTGCTTTTCTTTCCCTCTGCAGACCTTAATCAGTCCTCACTATGGATTAAATCTGGTGTTGGCATATGTCATCATGGTGCTCATGGGCGTCTGGGCCTTCTTTGTTTCTGGAGGCAGCTGCCGAAGCCTGAAACTCTGCCTGCTCTGCCAAGATAAGGACTTCCTCCTCTTCAACCAGCGTGCCAGATAACCTCCGAGAACTAGCACTTCTCAAACAGTAAGCTGCCTCATTAGAGGAAGCACAACTGTGCCTTTTTCTAAACATCCCTTTTCCTGGTGGAATTTAGAAGAAACCGAACTATTTAGACACGATTTGACATTCATGCGACAGCTTTCTGAAAGGGATACATCTGTGGTGTGCAGCCTGTGCATGGTAGAACTTCCTGGGGAAGCAAAGAATACTGATCTCTGGGCTCCATCTCCAGATTTAATTGGTCTGGGCACGTGGTAATTCTTTTAAAGCTTCCTAGATGACACCGATGTGCAGCCAGGTTGAGAACCATCGCTGCCCAAATAGGAACTTCCTGAGAACACTGTAGGTGAATAAAAATCAGATGTTTTGCTGTCTCTTAACTCAGCCTGCACTGGGCAAGTATCTGCATATAAATCCTGGTTAGCCTGTGTCTTTTGAGTTCTGAAGTCACAGAAGGCTAAAGGGCTATCATCTCTATGAACTGTTTTCATGTACTTCACTGGTACCCTGTTTCATGAGAACATGGGAGGCCATGCTTCAAACTACAATAATACATTGCACTGACGCTATAATCATTTAGCCAAAGTAAGCTATTGACGAACAGACTGTATTTTTCTCTACTCTTTCCAATCTCGGTTTTGCTTTTTTGAAGCATTACATTGTTTTTGAGCATAGGTTCCATTTCTTTAACTAAAACCCAATTGTTTTCCAACTTCCTGGGAAGATGATATAAAACCAAGAATTTTTGTGCAACTTCTGTAAGTCCTGGGCTTAAGGCTCTTCATGGTCTCTGCCCCGGGGGCAGTGTTTACCAGCTGAGTGCTCACTGCTGGACTAGTTGACCTGAAGTCGGTTGTTCTATCTCTGAGCAGCTCTGCAGGTTGCCGAGTGATGTACCCTGGGACAGGCTTCACTGGAGCTGGCAGAAGTTTACTAAAAACAGGAGGAGAACAAGCCAGTAGAGCGGTGTTGACACTCGTAATTTGCTCCTGTGATATTAAGTAGCACATTCCCGCAAATAGTGTAGTGGAAAATTAGGAATATGTCTTAAATTTGGCAAATTCATGCTTTTAACATAGTCCATGTAATCTTTAGATCTTGTAAATGTCTCTGGATTTTGTTGGCAGATAGAGCATTCCCTTTATAGGCGTATCTAAGATATTTGTTCAGCTTCTAAACGACTCTTTTTTGGTTTCCTCTGTAAAGAGAAATTGTGCCTTTACTAAGCTAGAAATTGTTCCCTGTTGATGACTTTTAGGGAGCTATTGGTATGAAATGGAAATTCCGTACACATTAAAATGAGAACCTCAGCGAATCCCATATGTGCAGTAGACTAGCCGAAAGAAATAGAAGCCGCAAATGAAAGGGTTTACCAGTGAGGTGATAGATGGCAGAATTTGACAAGAATTTAACAGATATGTTTAAAATGGAAATGCAGCCAGTGTTTTGGGTTAGTCACACATCATTCTAAGAACCAGAATCTTACATGTGAACTAGACTTTTATCAGTGAAATCCCCTCTCATGTTTAAGTTATTTGAATTTTTCAATCTGGGGATTCAGGAGCAGTAGGGTTTTTTTGGCAAAACTAGTAAGCAATTATAGTTATTCCCCTAAAGTTTATTTCAGCACTGACACCAGTGTTTTTGCTGGGGTTTGCAATTTCCCACCTTTATGCAAGATATTTTTTAGGCTAGGTGAGTTATAGAAGAGTCAAGGGCATAGAGACTGAACAGTGAAATCTGCTGTGCAGAATCGAAGGGAATTATATACCCACTGACCTGGGCTTCATTCCTATTGGAACATGGTGTTCTTTGATGAACAGGATATAAGAAAAAGATACAGTTGGTTATAACAGTAGATTTACAAATCTCTTGAATGGATAATCTGGTAAAATATTTGCTGATCTTTAAAGTGTAGAAATATCTGAGAATATTGATGTTAGTCATACTTGAGCTCTGAGGATGTCTTCTGTGCATTAATAGTTCAATATTAAGAATCTAGGATATTATACAATTTCATTTATAAACGCATCTCAGGCAGGAAGAAAATTTTCTTTGATGGTGAGACGTCATTTTAATTCAGGAAATTATTTAGTAATTATTTAGTAATCCATGATTACCTATGAATAAAGGAACTTTGTAGCTCCTTATTTCTCTTGTGAGTGTTGCCATAGTCAGCTTAGGCACTGTTACTACAAATAACCTTGCTTTGCCTGATGCCAAGGAAGCCCAGAGGGAGAGCAGTCTTCCTCTGTTGTGTATATATACTGAGGTGTGCTTTCTTTTTATCTTTTCTCTTTTTTTGCATTTGTTACCTCTAAGGAACTTTCTGAGCCCTAATAGTGTTTGGAGAGGAGGTGATAGTGGAAATCTTGTATGTTCTCCACACGGGGCTTTCGCAGTTTGGAGGAAGTGAGGCTGTAGTTAAAGTTGACCGTGGAATGTGAATGTTGTTGCAGCGCTTGACTCTGTTGCCGTGTGAATCATTGAGATCGATTATGGTTCTCTAATAAATTTTTGTTATTATTTTTTTAACTCATTTGAGTTAGTGGTTGTAGCTGGAGACGTTTGTTACGCTTGATCGTGGCCTGTGTGACTGGCAATAGAATAGTAGCAGCCTCTTTGGAAGCTTCGTGAAAACATGGTTGAAAGGAATGCATGGTGTCTGCAGATTGTATAGAAGATGGCTTTTGTTCCCAATGTTAGTATTCTTCTCAAGCACATTTCATTTTTTGCTAGGAGTGGCAGTTACGGGTATTCTTACTGCATGGAGTTGGTGCAGGACAAGCAGTCAGGACAGGAGTGTCTTCTCACCTGATCCTCTTCCCGCTGGCCTCACACTAGCCCTGAGACAAGGATTAATGGTCAGAGTGGGCCTGAGGGCTCCAGAGAAGCCAGGATGGCAGCCTGCCTCAGGTGTCAGCAGCCGGCTCCCTCGGAAGAACTCCTTGAGAGTTTCAGCTTTTTGTTGACTTAGTTTTCCTAAGGCTCAACTATTCCCAACTCCAGGTAGACAGATGTCACAACAAAACAGTTTCAGAGTTCTTCTCTTAGAGCACTTTGTATATGATTGCAGTGTTTACATTTCTCATTTAATAAAAGACTTTGCTTCATCCCATTAAATTTTAGTGTTTAGAGGGCTGGGCACTGTCCCTGTGTACGATGTGTATCATTTTATATAAGTTATACTGTTATTTTATGTATACTTGCAGTATCAGACCTTACATTCAGTACACGATGCCATAGACTCTTTCCAGACCTGTATTTTCCAGTAAACAATAAAAAGACTGTCAGGACTTGTTTCTCGTGTTTCCTCTTCTTTGGAATAGTGTGTCCTTCAGTATCTGTTACTACAATGTTTGCCTCTTACAAAATTTGATTGTATGTTGTTTGTAACTGGTCAACTCTGAGATTCTTTTCAAAGAGAAATCTTTGTTTTCTGATTTAAAATTCAAAGGGCTGATTTCATTTCTGTTTGTTCAGAAGCAGTTTGGTGCAGGCAAATTCCTTGAGGTGTCATAAACCTGGTGGAGGAGAGTTCTTGAAGGCCCTGAATGCCCTTGAAAAATTCTCCTAAGTAATTGTGAGATAGTAAATTTATAAACCATCATGGAATCCTGGCTAAAGATGGCAGTTGGTTGACCAGGATAGTATAATTTAGTTTCTACCAGTGACCCTGAGCGGCCTGTAGAGTCATTTTTGTTTTTCCTTCCCTTGGTGTGGAGTCAGTGTGGCTAAAGGGCCGAGCTTGGCCTCCACCATCAGACAGGTTACACAGAGAGTTGTTAGGGCCTGAAACTTGATACCGTGTGATGCATCCTGATACTGGTTTAAAATGAGGCTGCAAAAAAAAAAAAAATAAATAAATAAAAAAAAAAAATAATAAAATGAGGCTGCTACACGTTTATGTTAACTGTGTTATTCAGGGAAGTATCCTCAGGAACCAGGGATTCTGGCCTAACTTCCCTGGTGGTCCAGGGGTTAAGAATCTGCCTTCCAATGCAGGAGATGCAGGTTTGATCCCTGGTCGGGGAACTAAGATCCCACATGCCGTGGAGCAACTAAGTCTGCCTGCTGCAACTACTGAGCCTGAGCACCGCAAGTAGAGAAGCCCGCGTGCCGCCTGGAAGTGCCTGTGCCTCGCAACAAAGATCCCGAGCCCCATAAGGAAAGCTCCCACGTGCTGCAGCGAAGATCTCAAGTGCCGTAACTAACACCCGACGCAGCCAAATAAGTACATACATAATTGAAAAAATAGTAACAAAACATGACTTGTAAGAGAAAAGGTAGGCTTTCCTCAGATGACAGCCCAGATTCAGGTACAGTTTCTCTGTTCCTTCTGCACTGGAATTGTGGCTCTAGTTTAATTATTATTTGTTTGATATTTAGTTGGAACAGGGATTTCCCTGTGACCAGCCTCAACACATAAGAAACCTTCAATGGAAAGAACTACGTATTTTACCTTTGCCTCACTGAAAATGCTGAGTGAAGGAACCACTCCAGGCTTATGGTCTCAGCCTCCGTAGAAGAATTGGGGATTTGACACATTCTGAGGGGATGACAGTAGATTATAAGCCCTGGCTTTAATATTCAATAATTAGTAGGTGGTACTTATTGCTTAAGTGTGGGTCACTGTAAATCCTGCTTCTACCTAATAGTAAATCTATACATATTTTCTGTGCTTGAGCAAAATCAGAGATGGAATCTAGTGTTTAATCAAGGCTCACCATGCACAGAACATTGTATCAGATACTTTATTTTGTGGGTGTGTGTAAGAGAGTGAGAAACTTTAAAAGCGTAGAAAAGAACAAGATGGTGAGGATCATTGTTTTTCGAGAATATATAAGGCAGCTACAAAATGCACTACAAATTAGGAAATGATATCGAATAGCTTGAATACATAAGATGATAGTTAAAGTTTTAGACATGAAGAAGGGTACCTGGGTCATGGATGTATATCAGAGGAAAAAGTGGGACTGTGGGCTGAACTCTGGGTGCACTCCAATTGACAGGTAGAGGTGGGGTGATCACTGAGGGAAAAAGGAAAACCAGGAGGGCCTGGTGGCCTGGGAGCTAGGGGGATGTATGTCAAATGCTGCTGAGCAGTGACTAACATGAGAATTCTGAATTCTAACAGTAAGAATTGATCTTTGCATATGGAGAGATGAAATTTTCTGGTGACTTTGATAAAAGTAGTTTCAGTGTAGGGGTGAATACCTAAATGGAGTGGATTATAGAGATTGGGAGATAAGGAAGTAGCCACAGCATGTAGAATACAGATAACCATATAATTATAATAGGGGAATTGGATGATAGCCCGAGAAGGATGTGGGAGCAGGAGAGGGCATTCTTCTGTTTTTTTTTTTTTTCCTCTATGATATTGTACTGTAACAGCATGTTTGTAAGAAGATGGGGATGATTCAGTGGAAAGCGAAAAACTGATGTAGCAGAGGGGATAATTGCCAAAGTAGAGTCCCTGAGGAGAGAATGCAGTGGGACATTTTCAGCATTAAATGTTAGATCAGTTAAAATGTTTAAAAGCAAGAACTTACACTTTTGCTTTAGAAACAGAGGGGGGACTTCCCTGCAGTCCAGTGGTTAAGTCTCTGCACTTCGAATGCAGGGAGTGTGGGTTTGATCGTTGGTCAGGGAACTAAGATCCCACATGCGAGAGGCCAGAAAGAGGTTTTAGAGACAGGGGAGCAAACTAAAGCTAAAATAAGCAGAAGAAAGGAATTCAGAAGAGAAGAGCATACAAGAATAGCGTAAGTCAGAAAGCAGAAAAAAGTGGAGAAATCAATGAAATGAAAATCTTTGAGAAAATCAATACAGTTGGTAAAACTGTGTCCAGATTGATAAGGAGAAAAGAGGATACAAAATATGAATATCGGTAATAAGTGAAAATATCACCACAGCATCTACATTATTAAATAAAAAGGGAATATTATGAAGAACATAAAGGCAATAAATTAAAATTTTAAATGAAGCAGACAAGTTATATTTTAATAAAGCTCACTCAAAGGACTTCCCTGGTGGCCCAGTGGTTGGGAATCCACCTTCCAGTACAGGGGGCTTGGGTTTGATCCCTGGTTGGGGAGCTAAGATCCCATGTGCCTTGGGCCATCTAAGCCTGCCTCCCACAACTACTGAGCCTGCATATTCTCGAGGCCATGCTCTGCAACTAGAGAAAGTCCTCAAGCCTCAAGGAAGAGCTTGTGCAGCCACAATTTATTGAAAACAAATTTTTAATTAAATAAAAACTTAGTCAAGAAGGACTAGAAAATCTGAATATCCCTATATCTCTATAGACTGTGTTTTTTCTTGCCTCTTAATGTGCCTTGTAATTATTGATTGAAAGCTGGACATATGTATTGGGTAATAGTAACTGAAGTAAATAGGCCTTTAATATAAGTTTTGTGTCAGTCTGAGCAAGAGTTGGACTGTGTTTAATGTTTGCTGCAGTTCTGAGTACCAGAGGCTTCCAGTCCTTCCAGTGCCCTTGCTTTTGTCTCCCCTCTTGACTTTGGGCTTTCCCATGTGCTCCTTCTCAAAGAAAGTCCATGTCTTGCAGATCTTTGAACTGCAATGCACTGTTTTTGTATTGGAGCCCTGTTGGTTGACAGTAAGGTTGGTGTGGAAGAGGAGATGTCCTATAATCTTGAGACTAAATCTGTTTTTTGGTTGAGCCTACATCCCTTAACCTTCTCTAATGAAGGTGAGAAAAATACTGATTTTCACTTTTGGAATTTTATTACTCTAAGTGTGGGAGTGACAGCTTTCAAGCTCTTTATATACTGGAGCTAACCAGAAATTCCCTATGTGTATTAAAGACTCTGAATTTGTAGTTTACATAAATTCCTAAAAGGCTTCACTGAAGAATTCTACCAAAAAAGATATGTTATAAAGCTGTAGTTATAAAAACATTATAGTATTGGCATAAAACACATAAAACCATAGAACTTCTAGAAGAAAACAAAGGCAGTACTCTGGTATCAGTTTTAGTAATATTTTTTTGAATATGTCTCAAGGAAAACAAGCAAAAATAAATGGGACTACATCAAACTGAAAAGCTTTCTGCACAGCAGAAGAAACTATCATCAAAATGAAAAGGCCACTTACTGAATGTGAGAAGATATTTGCAATTAATATATCTGATAAAGGGTTAATAAAACAAAATATATAAGGAACTCATAAAACTCAACATTAAAAAAAAAGAAAACCCACAAACCAATTAAACAACCAGTTAAAGACATTTTTCCAGAGAAGACATTTAGTTGGCCAACAGGCACATGAAAAGGTGCTCCATATCACTAATCATCAGGGAAATGCAAATCAAAACTACACTGAGATATCACCTCACACCTGTCAGGTGGTATCATCAGAAAGGCTGCAAATAACGAGTGATGGCAAGGATGTAGTGAAAAGGCAAGCCTCTGGACTGTTGATGAGAATGTAAGTTGATTTAGTCACTATGGAAAACAGTATGGAGGTTCTTCAGAAAGTTAAAAATAGAACTGCTGTATGATCCAGCAGTTCCACCCGTTGGTATTTATCCAGAGAAAACAAAAACACTAATTAAAAAACGATACCACGCACCCTGTGTTCATTGCAGCGTTTATAATAGCCAAGATATGGGAGCAAGCCGTGTGTGCCTATCGACAGGCAAATGGGTAAAGAAGATGTGCTGTATATATTCATATGAGGTGAGAGTCGCTCAGCCATGTCTGACCCTGCACCCCATGGACTATACATATAGTCCATGGAATTCCCCAGGCCAGAATGTTGGAGTGGGTAGCCTTTCCCTTTCCCAGGGGACCCTCCCAACTAGGAATTGAACCCAGGTCTCCAGCATTGCAGGCGGATTCTTTACGAGCTGAGCTGCAAGGGAAGCCCAGTATATGTGTGTGTGTGTGTGTGTGTGTGTGTATAATATAAAATACCATGGAATATTACTCAGCCATAAAAAGAATGAAATCTTGCCATTTTCAACAACATGAGGGTATTAAACTTTGTGAAATGTCAGCAAGAAAAGGCAAATACTGTATGATTTCACTTATATGTGAAATTTTAAAAACAAACATAACAGAAACAGAGTTATAGATACAGAGAACTAAACAGGTGGTGACTAGAGGAAGGGGTGAGGAGAGAAAAGAAATTGGTGAGGGAGATTTAAGAGGTACAAGCTTCCAGTTGCAAAATAAATGCGTCATGGGAATGAAACGTACAGTGTGAGGAATATAGTCAATCACTATAGTATCTTTGTATGGTGACACTTTGTAACCAGATTTATTGTGGTGATAATTTTGAATTATATAGAAATACCAAATCACTACATTATGTAACATAAGAACTATCATAGTGTTATAGGTCAGTTATACTTGATAATAAACAATAATAAAAAAATGGAAAAAGATCAGATATATGGTTATCAGAGGTGGGGAGTAGGGGAAGGGGGAAATTGAATAAAGCAGTCATAAACTACTATGACTTGCAGTTATAAGTTAAATAACTACTAGGGATATAATGTACAACATGATAAATATAATTAACATTGGTGATGGTGGTCGTTTAGTTGCTAAGTCATGTGTGACTCTTGTGATGTCAGGGACTGTAGCCTTCCAGGTTCCTCTGTCTATGGAGTTTTCCAGGCAAGAATTCTGGAGTGGGTTGCCATTCCCTTCTCCAATAATTACCATTCCTGTACGTTGTATGTGAAGGTTAAGAGAGCAAATCCTAAGAGTTCTCATCACACACAAATTTTTTTCAGTTTCTTCAATTTTGTATCTGTATGAGATAATAGATGTTCATTAAACATATTGTGATAATCATTTTCATAATGTATGTAAGTCACATCATTATACCATATACCTTATGTTTATACAATGCTGTATGTCAATCTCAATAAAATAAAGAACTGTTGAGGATAAGGTTGGAATAGCTTGTTGTCAGCGAACAAACCAGTACAATCCTTTTGGGTGGTAATTTAGCAAAATTTATAAAATAGTGATAAGATTTTGAGATGTGTTTTTAAATTGTTTAGTTAAGTTTATTGTCTTTTTAAAAAATTGTATTGGAAAATAATTGCTTTACAATACTGTGCTGGTTTCTGCCACACATCAATAAGAGTTAGCCACAGGTACACATATGTACCCCCCTCCTCGCACCTCCCTCGCATCCCCATTCCACCCCTATAGGTTGTCACAGAGCACCGCGCCGAGCTCCCTGTGTCGCACAGCAAATCCCCACTGGCTGGCTGTTTCCCATATGGTGGTGAGTTTCCATGCTGCTGTCTTCATTCGTCCTCGCTCTCCGTTCGTCCCACCCTCTCCTTCCCTGACCATGTTCACAGATCTGTTCTCTATGTCTGCATCTCCATTGCTGCCCTGCAAATAGGTTAATCGGTATCATCTTTCTAGAGTCCATGAGGTGTGCATTTTTTGAGCCAGCAATTCCTTTTCTAGAAATTGATCCTCCAGAAATAGATCCAGGTACATAAGCATCTTGTAATAGTCTTGTAACTGTAAAGAATTTGTAATGTCTGTCTGTCAATAGAGCTTTGCCTCCAATTGCAGAACACCTTTTAGCCATTTAAAAAGAATGAAGTTATTTGGAATATGCTAGAAAACAAAAAGTAAGATATAAAGCATTTTTCCATTCAGTATTTTAATATGCCAGACATTGTGCTAGATACCAAGAATACAATAGCTAAAGCAGGTGAGATCTATTTATTAAATATTTGAAAATGAATGTTTAACACACAAACATAAATTAATTGTGGAAAGATAAAATTAAATTTTTAGTGGAAATTTCCTGGTGGTCCAGTGCTTAGAGCTCTGCGCTCTCGCTCCCAAGAACATGAGTTCCATACCTGGCTGGGGAACTAAAATCCCACAAACCACATGGAATGGCAAAAAAAAAAAAAAATGTTAGCTATGACTATTTCAAGAGTTAAGAATATGGGGGACTTTTTGGCTTTATACATAATTAGGGGATTTCCCTGGAGGTTCAGTGGTTAAGACTTTACCTTCCAATGCAGGAGGCACAAGTTTGATCCCTGATCAAACTTAAGATCTCACGTGTCTTGGTATGCAGCCAGTTTTTTTTACTACATAATTAAATACTTATATTTTTAAAGAATGAGTAGATATTATTTACAGAATCAACCAAAACATAATCTAAGCACTTCTGTGATTTTTTTTGTTGTTGTCCTTATTAGAAAGTATATATGGGGACTTTCCTGTCAGTCCAGTGGATTAAGACTCCACACTTCCAATGCAGGGACGTGAGTTTGATCTCTAGTCAGGGAATTAAGATCCCCATGCCTTATGGCATGGCCAAAAAGATTTTTTAAAAATCAAATAAATAAAATTGAAAAAAAAAGGTATCAAAAAAAGAAAGTATATGATATTTTATGTATCATAAAATATATGATACAAAGCCTTTCATACTCTGATCCCAACTACTGTCCTGCCTCCCACCATTCCCTATCCTCTCTTCCCAGGCATTCTCAAACACATCCCTGAAACCTCTGCTTACTATGTACCAGGGACTCTCAAATCTCCACATCTTTTTTCTTGTTTTTAGCTCCAACCAGAAAACATGGTATTCTTCCTTCAAGGTCCTGCTCAAGTGTCACTCTTTGTGAAGTGTTTTCTGATTAGACTCAGAAAAACAAGTGACTTTTTCCACTGTGATTTCTTAACATACATGTATATATATTTTAAATCCAGGAATAATGTACATACAGAAAAATGCACAGATCTGAGAAGTATACAATTGGATGAGTCTTGAAAATGTGTCTGCCTGTCTAACCACCACCCCAGTGAAACTGTAGAGTGTTTACTCTTCCCCAAGTGGTCCCCCCCTTCCTTCCTAGAGGCAGTGGCTTCCACAGAAGCAATGGCTGTTTCCAACCTCTGTCACCATACATTAGTTTTACTTTTGAACTTCATATAAATGGAATAACACAAAGTGTACTCTTTTGTATCTGACTTCTTTCCTCAAGATAATTTCTTGAGATTCATGTTTTGGGGTATATCAGTAAGTTGTAACTTTTTGCTGAATGGTATTCCATCTTAGGGATATACCATTAGGGATATCTTGGTTTAGTCCTTTTGTCGATAAGACATGTAGCATCTTTCCACACAACTCTTTAATATATTATGGTTAATGGTTTCTGTCTGTCTCCTCAAATTAAGATTGTGATGTCAATTATCATTGAATACTGGTACTGTATCTAAGGAGAAGGCAGTGGCACCCTACTCCGGGACTTCTGCCTGGAAAATCCCATGCACGGAGGAGCCTGGTAGGCTGCAGTCCATGGGGTAGCTGAGGGTCGGACACAACTGAGCGACTTCACTTTAACTTTTCACTTTCATGCATCGGAGAAGGAAATGGCAACCTACTCCAGTGTTCTTGCCTGGAGAATCTGTATCTAAACCATGGTTGAATCACCATTACTTAATCTGTGTTAAAGCAGACAGTGGTTCCTCATTAAATCTTTGCTACTGAATAAGGAAATATGAGAAAGATAGTCAGCTGGAAGTTACTTTGAGTGATAGAAGAGAGATAAAGGAAAATACTGTTTCCTTTTAACACTTCTGACAAACCTGTAGGTTTCTCCACACCAAGCAATTCTCTAGTTCTTGGTGGACACCAGCTGTGTTCTGCAATTTATTAACAACTCAGTTCTGACATTAGCTGATGATATTGCAGATGCCAAAGGCTGCGAGCTCAGTCCCACAAGCCTGCCCCTGCTTTAGACATCAGTTGCAAGTCCTAGGTTGTCACCTGTGTCTCTGACTATAAATTGCAAGTTTCCATGACTCCTCAGGTCTGATATTTTGCTCAAACAGCTCACAAAACTCAGGTAAACATTTACTTACATTTGCCAGTTTGTCATAAAGAATATTACGAGGGATACAGATGAACAGCCAGATAAAGAGGTCCATAGGTCAAGGTATGGAGAAAGGACGCAGAGCTTCCATGTCCTCTGTGGGTGCACCCCTATCCTAGCACCGCCCTTGGCAGCACTCTGAACTTCATTGTTTAGAGTTTTTATGGTCCCACTATGCAGGTAAGATTGATTAAATCATCCCCATTGGTGACTGAGCTCAGTTCCCAGCCACTCTCCCCTTCCGAGGGGTTAGGGTTGGGGCTGAAAGTTCCAGCCCTCCAGCCACATGGTTGTTTCCTCTGGCAACCAGCCCCCATCCTCCAAGCTTCATCACCTCATTTTTTTTAAATTATTATTTAATTTTGACTGCACTGGGTCTTCATTGCTGCACTTGCGCTTTCTCTGGTTGCAGCAAGCAGAGGCTACTCTCTAATTGTGGGGCTCAAGTTTCTCATTGCAGGGGCTTCTTTTGTTGCAAGCACAGTCTTTAGGTCCGTGGGCTTCAGTGTTCATGGTGCACAGACTCAGTAGTTGTAGCACATGGGTTTAGTTGCCCCACAGCATGTGGACTGTTTCCAGATCAGGGATCGGACCCATGTCCCCTGCCTTAACAGGCAGATTCTTAACCACTGGACCACAAGGCAAGTCCTTCATCACCTCTTTAGCATCAGCTGAGGTATGGCTTAAAGGGGCTTCTTATAAAAAACATTTAGGATCTTTGTGCCAGGAACTGAAGACAAAGACCACGTACTTATTTCTTATTGTATCACATAAGATTAATCCAGATTTTACCTAGTGGCTCACGGGGAGTGATGAGCTCCTGACCACGTTTGTTCTACATGAAAAGGACGTAGCGTATTCAGGAAAACTTTTCCAATGGGTATGTGTCGCATGGGTGGGAAGCAGTGAAAGTAAGATGCATGGGACCTGTCGTTGGATGTCTAGGTAGCTTGGGACACTAGTTTCAGCAGATGAACTAACTGGTTATGTTACCTGCCTCACCAGAAGAGTCTTTGGTTGTTTCAGAGAAGCTGGCCAACTCTGTCACCGTTGCTATAGAGGTCTCAGTGTGCCCTTGAACTCGTAGGCCCTGTGTCTGTTGTCTTCATTGCAGGTAATTATAAGTTAATATTTGAAATGAATGAGCTCAGGCAGAAAGAATGACTTTGACTTACAGTGTGGAGAGGTCACAGTGGCCATGTGAGTAGAGATCACACTCTCTCCTGGGCTCCCGCCAGCAGGACGAGTCCCAGAGATGTGCTCCAGCCTGGCCAGGCATCTCCTTCTCGATGCACCAGGGGGATAAGCTCTGAATGGCAATGCCAAGTTGGGGCAGGATGTTATTTGGCTCTATGGGGGTTTTCTTCTTCTTTTTTATGGCTTTATTGAGGTATAATCTATGTAAGATAAATTACACCTAGTCAAAGTATAAAATTTGAGCAGTCTTGACATATGTAGAGAAATCACCATCAAGATAGCATACATTTCCATCATCTCAACAATTTTTCATATCCCTTGTAATCCCTTCATCTCCCACGTCATCCCCAATCAACCACTGATCTGGGGTTTCTGTCACTATAGTTTGCATTTTTTAGAATTGTATACAAATGGAATTTATATATGTGTGTGTTTATGTGTTTATATGTGTGTGTATTTATTCCTTATCTCCAGTTCAGCTTTAGGAAAGGAGAAAGTTCAGTGAATATGTCCTTGGGAATTTTGGTTCACTGGACTAGAGGTGAGGGGAACATCCCCAGAGTTAAGCTGACTCCTTTGTCTGCTAGCAGTAGTGGTCAAACTTCAAACTTTTTCTGAGAAGATGCTGGAGTTTAAGGTTCCAAAGCAGATTGGAGGCAGGGGTTGCGGTTGACTTTCCAGAAATTGTTGTCACAAAGGCCTTTAGTGTCTTTATCGTGTGGGGTTTTACGAGGCTGTGGCATGACTGTGATAAGCATGGTAAATTCTGTTACATGAAGGCGTTTCCGTGTCGCTAGAGCTGTGGAGGGTGGACCTTGCACTGTCATTGAAGATCCTCCACTTGGGGAGTTTTGTGGCCATGACTCAGCCCAGAGCACCAGCCCTTATTCCGTTTTCCTTATAAGATCGGGGCAGGGCTTTCTCTTTCCCTGGGTTGTTGGATAAGGGCGTGAAGGTGCGCTGACACAGTCAAGAGTGTACCGGCGGGAGGCATTTCTGAGTCCCTGCTTGACTGCAGTCTCGATGCTATGCTGCCCTGCGATAATTTTTTTATGGTGAATAATTCTGTACCATGAAGCACTCTGACCCTTGTTTCTGTCCAGTCATTCTGTAGTGAAAGGGCACGGGTAGGGTGTGGGGACTCTCCTCCGTGGCGCTGTCCCGGCCTCACACCTTCCCCTATACCTTGCGACTGTTGAATCTGAGCCAGAGGATTGTGTCCAGCGTGGACGTGCATGGTGACGCCACAGGGACCCCACTGCCCAGGTGGCACTTCTGCTGCCTGGCAGGCGGCCCTGGAGGTATTGCTTTCTCTTGTAAGTGGGTCTCAAGCTTTTCCCCACGCCTTGAAGGAAGGTGACTCACTCTCACATGAGGGATAGGGCACCGCTAACAAGTCAAGAGACATGGGTTTCAGGCCTTCGCCCTCTTCAGGATGGCAGGTTCCGGAAGAGAGGAGACACCTTGTCCCATGAGGGAATGTCAGGACTCCAAGGAAATGGGGAGAGAGGTCCTGCACCTGGCCAGTGTCCTTCAGCGAGGTCCCTGGAAGTTAACCAGATGCCCTCGTGCCCATGGCCCAACCTTCCTCAAAGGCGAGGGTGCCCTAGGCCATGTCACTGTTGAGCACCTGGACCCCAGGGTGTGGCTGAGGGGCGTGGCCAGGGCAAGGAGGGCTGGGGACCCCCAGAAGCGGAAGAGGTGCAAGGAGAAGGAGAGCCATGGCCAGTGTCTGCTGGCTTGCTTGCCTCAGCCTGATTTCCTGCCTGCCCTCTTTTCTTCTGTCCTCCCAGTCCACCTCCCTGGATTTCCCCATCCTGTGTCTCCTGTCCCCCATCTTCACCTTCCAGGGTTTTCTTCCGGGTTTATTTTATGTGACAGTCATCTAGGGCTAACCCTTCCAAAGCGTCTGTCAGAGGCGGCTAGGGTTCCATATCTGCACAGTGGCTAAACCGGCCAGTGGCTGGATGTGGCTCTGAGTGCTTGGAATGTGCCTATTGAAACTGAGAAGCTCCATTTATTTTAATAAATTTAAATTTTAAAGCTGATAATTGATTCAGTTACTTGGAAAATTTTATGTTGAAGCAACTTGAGTATATGTATATGCTTTTTTTTTTTTTTTGAGTTTTTAAAAATGTGGACCATTTTTGAAATCTTTGTTGAATTTTGTTTCCGTATTGCTTCTGTTTCATGTTTTTGGTATTTTGGCCACGAGGCATGTGGGATCTTAGCTCCTAGACCAGGGATTGAACCCACACTCCCTGCATTGAAAGGCAAAATCTCAACCACTGAACCGCCAGGGAAGTCCCTAAACACACTTTTTTCAACTGTAAACTTTTATGAAATCTAAATATAGATCAGAAATTTTCAGTGACAATTTAGCATTTGAATGGAGATGAGCTGTAAGTATAAAAGACACACCAAATTTAAAAGATGTTAGGGAGAAATGAATGAAAATCGCTCACATCAAAATACATGTTGAAATGATAGTATTTTGAATCCACTGGTTTACATAAAATATATTATGAAAGTGTCACTGGTTTTTGTGGGAGGTTTTTTTTTTTTTGCGTGGCTACTAGAACTTTAAATTTTCACATATCACACTATATTTTATCGTATTTCTGTTGGACTCTGGGCCCTGAATTGTCCATTTAGCTGAATTTAGATGAGGAGGTAATGGGCAAGCTGAAGGAGGACTGAACCTCCTTACCATCCATGGCTCTCATCAACACACCTCTTTGAGCATCAGCCCGGATGCACCTTTCGTTCAGGGAATGGAGAGAAAGGCAATGGAGAGAAGGGAGATAATTTCTGTTGCTCATTTCTCGCTCCAGAAAGTGCTTCCTCCAACCTCCCCCATCCCTGCCTCCATCCCAGTGGGATGGGAGCAAGCCTAAGGAATGGGTCTTATGCAGGAGCTCTGTGCCTTGCTCCCCTCTGGCCTCATCCCTGCACATGGCTGTGACACCAGGAAGGTGTCAAGGGGGAGGAACCAAAGAATTCTTGTGTTCCAACTGAAGAGACCATCAGGGAGAGGTTAGTAGTGTTTCTGTTCCAAAGCTGGACTCACTGCTCTATCTCCTACTGGAGCAGAGTTATCCTTGAACAGTTTTCCTGTCTTGGTCCTAGGGCAACTGAAGTGAAAATCCAAAGCTTTTTTAATAACTCAAACAGGGATGGTGCCCACTTGTAACTTTTATAGAACTGCTTCCTTTAGCAAACCAGAATGTGAAATCTGGATTTAGACAAAAGATTATATGGAGGGGGACAGAAAAAAGAGTCCAGAATAAGGTAACAGTTAGGCAACCAAGAGATGCTACCAACCTGCTAGGTACAATACCTACTAAAGTAAAAAGAGACATGAGACCCATTCCCTGTATTCAGGTCACTTTGGTTAGGAATGACTTTTTTTTTTTTCAGTACTTTAAAAAATTTATCTGTTTGGCTGTGCCGGGTCTTAGTTGTTGGCACACAGGATCTTTCATCTTCATTACGGCATGTGGGGTCTTTAGTGGTGGCATGTGAACTCTTAGTAATGTGGGATCTAGTTCCCTGACCAGGGATTGAACCCAGGCCCCTGCATCGGAGTGTGGAATCTTAGCCACTGGACCACCAGGGAAGTCCCGTGGCTCCTTCTTTTATATTCATCTGTTCAAATAGGACTTATTTTTTAAGACTCAGCTCAGATACTGCCTTCTCCCTGAGCAGTCAGTCCCTGACTACTCTAGGCGTACAAGACCCTCTTAAGTGTGCCTGTGTGACCAGGGCTGCACACATCGGAGGCCTGCGTCCTTGGTAAAATGCTTTAGGGCATCCGTATGTCTTCCTCTGGAGCTGGGGGTCTATGACCTGGCTGCAAATGACATCATTATTCATTTTAACTTGTTCCCTACCACCATAGACAGGGAACTGCAAACTACTATTGCTTTGCCAATAGTAATAGTTTTAGCCTCACTTCCCAAAACTAGCCTGATCTGAAAGAAATTTTATTTATAATTTCTCATATTTGTATGTCTTCATCACAGTCATTCTTACAATAAAGTCATTCTTACAGAATTCCTAAATGGACCATCATCATGGTGGCCAGTGGTCCACAGGGACAGGTGGTGCCCACCTCTGGGGTTTCCAAGGGCCAGTAGGAGGCCTTCAGGGAGCTGAGTGAAGGGGAGGAGACTTTAAGGTGGAATCGACAATGGGATCAATAGTCAATGCAGCAAAACCCTAGAATGTCTGTTAAGGAAACAGGTACAGGTTTTTACTGTCGTCATCATTTGACACTAACGAAACAGAGCAGAGGCACTGAAGATCTCCCACTACAGAGAGGCCCCAGCCGGGGCCTGGCTTTTTCACCTCCACCTGCCGTGTGCCCAGCACAGCACTGGGCCCTCCCAGGGTGAGTGGGAGGCAGAGTATCATCAGCACGGCCGCACCACTCTCCTGTAGAGGCAGCTGGCGTCAGGGAGGGAGTGAGAACCTGAGGGAAGGTTTCCCCATTGCAGGACTGGGTCTTCAGGAGTCCCACGCGGATTAGCAAGGAGGGCGACAGTGTTGATTCTTGGCACCCTCTCCCTGGCTTTGTTTTATCTGAGCCAAGAGGTCCCAGAGCCCGGGCTGTGCTGAGCAGGGAGAAGCAGGAGACGTGTGGCTGTTTCCACCACCCCCGTAACTCTCCGTTTTTATCAGCAGTCATTGTGCTAGGTACAGTGACTTCTCTGTTCTCTCACAGAATGTGTCCAAAAAAAGCTGTAGAAAGCTCTTTGAAATACAGCCCCACAGCTCTGGGGTGGTTTATGTCAGCCTCTGATTGGCGGTTATGGGCTGAGGCCAAGAAAGCATCACTAATTCCCATTACTCGGTCCCGAGGGTCGTCCCTGCTGTCATTCGATCAGCATCAGGCCGGCATGCTAATGGCAAAGCCGGATGCCATGCCAGGCTCCAGGGCAGTCAGGCATCTCATGCAGACAGCAAATGTCTGAGTCCCCATCGAGTCCCCCGTAACTCTGCCTAGCATCGCTACTACAAGTTCTGACAGTAGACGAGAGATTTCCAGAGGGAGAGGGAGAGGGGAAAAGACATGCTTAAGAAACCTGTCACCTAGGCAGGGAGCTGCAAACTCCTGTTGCTTTGCTAACAGTAATGCTTTTAACCTCACTTCCAAAACCTCACTTGAGACGCACTAAACAGAATACCCCATGCTGTCACAAGGAGAGTGAGAACTAAAGGTTCTCTGAACTGCAAGGTTCCAGCCCGGAGAGGTGGGTGGGGGTCTCCTTCTCAGTCATGGAACAGACTGATATCCACAGGGCTCTTAGGGCGACAGGAAGAGAATGAAGGAGTTAAGTTGTCTCAGAAACTGTCTGTCACTTGGCAGGGAAGACCATGAAGGATCTTTGTTAACATTCCATTATTTCTGGTCCGTGAATACCATGATGCCAGCCCCTGCACAAGTAACTTCCCGTTTTCATAGTCTGAAAATATATTGTAATTCAGCCATGACTTGACATCCTTCAAGTCAGAGAAGTAGGTAGGTCCCAATTCAAGGTTGACAGGAGGCTCACCACAAAGGCAGCAGAAATGAAATTTGGGCAAAAGAGACAAAGATCTTCGACCATTTTGCTTCTGTCCATTTCCTCTGTATACAAAAGCAGCTGAGGTCATCTCAGAATTCGCGTCTCCTCTAGGAGAGAGAGGCAATAACACATTTTCAAGGAACAGCCTAATTATTTATAAAATCTGTAGAGTACAAAACAGAATTATGCCCCTGACAGGAGGTTGTGTTGGGCTTAATATTCTGTCTTCCTCACACTTCACAGCTTGACATGCAACTTCTGATTCCAATATGATTTCTTTTCTTCTTTTTGAAATATTTATTTTTTAATTTATTTGTCTGTGTCAGGTCCTAGTTGGAGCACATGAGATCTTCATTGCATCATGCAGGATCTTTCCTTGTGTGGCAAGAAGACTCAGTAGTTGCAGCATGAAGGCTTTGCTGGCCCGAGGCATGTGGGATCCTAGTTCCCTGAGCAGGGCTCAAACCCACGTTGCCTGCATTTCAAGGAGGACTGTAACCACTGAACCACCAAGAAAAGCCCTCCAATCTGATTTCAGAGTGAGACTTTTCCAGATCTAATGTGTCTTCTCTCTCGCTAAGGTCTGTTTAGTTAGTGCATCTGATCTGAAGGACAAGCCTTGGAAAGTGGCTTACTATACTGCAAATAATATTTCTTGTTTTCTTTTTGTCTCTGACACCTTGATCCTTCCTGTTCCCTGGCTCCCCCCCAACCCTCAATTGTAAGGTCAGACTAAAGGTTTTGTCATAGCAGAAGGAAATTGAACAAGCCCTTCTCCGAGGAAAGAAATGGAGCCTCAAAAACAAAGCTTCAGCAGAGACCACAAACGTTCTCGTCTGTAGGCGTGGACAAGAAGCAGATTCCCAGACCCTTGAAGCCACACTCGCGTGAACCCCTGGATGAAAGCGTTTTCCAGCCAGTAACAGCCCCAGCAGGCAGTACAGTTTGTGCCCCCAGAATCCAGACCACTGGAAGGCCACGCACATGAAGCAGACAGCTTTGAGTTCCTGCCTCCTTGGCGAGTTCTTCCCATCCACACTCCCGCTGGGGGTGGTGGCATGACAGAAGGATGGTAGGGTCCCCCCAAGGGTCGAAGGTGTTTGTGGGTTGATCTCCAGAAAACCTTCAGGTATGTCAAGTGTCCAGGGAGCCACAGCAGTTGGCGTCCAAAGCCAAGTCCTCCCTTGGATGTGCCTGGGCGTGCCAGGGCCTCAGGCATGGGCCTCAATCTCCTGCTTGATGGCTGGTTTGTAGATGACTCCTTTGTTCTCACCTTTTTTGCTACTGGAGCAACAAGAACATACGAATTTTGTTAGTCAAAGAGGAAAGAATGAATCAGCTATGGAATGAGGCAAGTCAAACTCTTCTCTTGGAAACCTTTTTCAAGTTCCATTGGTCTTGGGAGGAAATGCCCCCCAATAGCCACTAACCAAAATGGAAACTGTTCATTTTTCAACTGTTCTCTTTCAACACCTGATGATACTAGACCTGCATTTTGATGAAGGTCTCATTACCATGCTGCTTCAGATCTCTGATTCCAGTAGGGCTGACAACCTTTTATGTTTTTTCACACCAGGAAAAATAGGTTATTTTAGGCAATAAGAACATGAGCAAAGGGCATCAATGTGAATGAGAAATCAAAATTTTCCTCAATTTTCTTTTTGGGTTTAGAGAAGAAAAACTGGATGAAAAGATCTTAGAAAGAAGCAGCCTTGGTGCTTGTGTTTAGGCACATGGGGCCGCCCCTCCAAAATCAAGAGGCTTGTCCAAGGTCTTAGCAGTGGGAGCCAGGCTGGCAGACACACCTCCAGCCCTGAGCACCGTGATCTGCCAGCATCAGCCGCTCACGCCAAGGCGTCGATCGGTGGTGTTTTGGAGGTGGCACTCCAAGGATAAGCTGGTATAGGTGGCACAGCTCCTCATTATGCACCCTGCCTTCCCAGACAGATCAATCCTCATGGACACAGAGCCACCCACTCCCATTTCAAACCCAAACCAGCTCACCTCTTTCTCCTTCTGAAAAGCCAAAGGGATACCGCCAGGACAATACAGATGCCAAGACCACAGGCCAGGGCCACAGAGAGGACGATGCCTGGGAAGGGGTAATGCACACACGTTACAACCCCTCCTTCCCTTCATCTCGTCCCTGTGTGTGCTGTCAGGTGACAGCTGCAGGGTCATCCACAGAAAGGTGTCACTTCCCCACCTCTGTTCCCAAGTTCTGGTCTCTGGCTGAGCAGGACTGGCTGGAGTACTCACGGGGGCCATTTGCAAATTGTAGTGACTATCCAGCAGGGGTTCTCAAACTTGTACCAGCATCATCTGAAGAACTTGTTTCAAATGTATACTCTTTTTGAGCCCAAGCTTCAGAGTCTGATTCAGTCTGGAATTTGGCCCAGGAATCTGCATTTTTACCAAACACCTCTAGCTTATGCTGATGTATTGATAAGTGGTCCATGAACCACACTTTGAGAAACCCTGGGCTACATAATACGAAATTACTCTATTTTGCGTTGCTGGATTCAAGGCCCATTGAGATGCCTCTTCATCAGCTTTGACCTCAAGTTCTATTGCACAGTCCTAAGCAGTCCCAAACAGCCAGGGCCCATTGCCAAGGTCAACTGGCTGGTCACCCAACCTTCATATATTGGCTTTGGCCTAGTTTTTAGGCACTGCTTTCCCACCCTGGCCAACAGAAGGTCTTGGATAGGCTCTTTGAATGTACACATGCTATAAAGTGATTAGGTCTTTCATTAGAGGAGCATTTGATTGGCAGCTCATCTTTGAATCAGAGAGCGACTTGAGGGTAAGACACACAGTGAGGAGGGGCCTAGCAGTCAGAGTGACAGCACAGAGAAGCAGAGAGGATGAGCTGGAAGTCTCAGAGGCCCAGATCACACCGAGAATCACAGCGATCACCCAGCTGCAACATGCACGGCCGGCCGGCCACATACCCGGACTCAGTCCTGTGCAGGGAAGGTCTGGCACTTTGGAGGGGAGAGGAAAATATTGGAAGTTAACTGAGGCAAACCATGGCAAATTTGACCAGTGTGTTGATTGACGCACTCCCTTTGGTTGGTTGGAGGTACGGGGCTAATGCAGCCCTTCTGGGGATGCTCCCTCTTGGCTCAGGTGAAGGGAATTGCCCACCCAGGGAACTCACACCATGAACCCTCCCCCCATGCTCCTTTATCATTGCAGTCTCTGTACTCAGGTAAGACTTCAGCTTTTCATCCAATGTGGCCAACTTGAAAGGTGAGCAAGGGTAAGAATCAGAGTCTATCTGGGTAGGCTCTTATCTGCTTCCCTGGCACCCACCTCTCGTCCTCAGCAAATAACTTTCTAGGTGCTGGCTGGCTCGGGCTGGCAGAGCTTGGTTAGAACCTGTTACCAGACTTCCACATCCATCCCCATCCAGTGTTATTGTGGTTTTGTTTTGTTTTCACTTTGGTTCCACTGGACAAACTGGAGAAACCCATCCACCATACCAGCCTCCCTTCTCTGGTATGTGGAACCAGAGGACTGTGTCCTCTTCCATGAGTTATTGTTGGGGATGAATGGGGTGAGTTAGAGGTCTTCAGTGGGGCTGAAATTGTGCCCAGCGATCTAAGGAGAAGGCTTATAGTCAGCCTGCTAAGGACCTCCCCAGGGAGGGCCATGGGTGAATCCATTCTCACGGGTAATACAGAGGAGCCCAGTCACAAAGCCCCCAGGTTACCCCAGCTGCTTGCAGGCTCTCAGAACTACTCCTCCTCCCAGTCATACCCTCCATCTACAGAAAGTCTGCTTACACAGACCTGCTTATCCACTGGTTTTCTGATCTCAGTAGAAACTTCTAGCTTACATGTGTGCTTGGTGTGGGGGTGGGTATTCCAGTTCACACTGGAGGCTGGAGTTGTGCAGACGGTAGCCACCCAGCCAGACACTCCGGAGAGCCTGTGCCCTCAGAGCCTCCTGAGGTGACAGAGACCCGACCAAGTATGAGATGCCAGCAGAGGGCCAGGGACCGCCTCCCCCTGGGGCACCTGACACCTGAGGAACCAGACCTAAGACTGGAGAGTGAGGTCTCGCTCACCCCTTCTCCTGCCATCTGGCCCCTTCAAGTCTGGCTGATTCTCCTGGAGCTATCAGCCCCATCTTTCCCTACTATCTTGTTCCACAATCTCATACTGAGTCTGTAACCTCATTGGTCCAAGCCTGGGCTCTAGGAGCCCTTGGTCTGGCTTCCTGGGTGGCCCCAGGCTGTTGTAAGGATGACTGGAGCAGATATGGTTAGGAGCCATCCACAAAGAACAGGGTGGCCTGTTCTCTTGGCTCTTGCCAGCCACCACTGGCAGCCCGCAGCCTCTTGGGTGGCAAAGAACGTGGCTCCCCTGGCCTGATCCCTGCCCTGAACACAAGGACCAGTCTGTGGCTTGGGGAGACCCTCAGGACATGAGTTTCCCCCTGGGGAGGGCGTCAAGTGTTTATACAGCATATGCTCTGTTCTCTACATGGCCTGTGGCTTCTGCACACTATAATTTGGCGTTTTGTTTTGTTTAAGGTACCTAAAAGTACCTCTGTTCTCTACATGGCCTGTGGCCTCTGCACACTATAA
The DNA here is from genome assembly GCF_042477335.2 of Ovis canadensis. Lineage (NCBI taxonomy): Eukaryota > Metazoa > Chordata > Mammalia > Artiodactyla > Bovidae > Ovis > Ovis canadensis. Next base: position 57,155,856 of record NC_091251.1, on the reverse strand, counting down.
TTTGGTGTTTTGCTTTGTTTAAGGTACCTAAAGGTAACCTAAGGTACCTAAGGTAACCTAAAGGATTTTGAATCGTACTAAAACCTAAGAGTTTGGATAGCTGGTCATCATGAAACTCTTATGAAATGCTGAGGTTGCATTGAAACATCCTGGTGATCTTGCATCAGAGAGTTGGTCAGTGGGCTGTTTCATCATGGGTGATTAGATTCTATTGCCCCCATTTTGGTTTTGGTTGTATGATAAGCTCTGATCACTGATCCTATTGGGAGAATGGGATATTCCAGTTAATAAGATTACTGGAGCCATCATTGAGCCTAAATATGGATTACGAATTTTTAAATAACTGTTATATAGGCTAACACCAAAACACTACCAGGCATGAAATGACCTTCCTTGATTTTGGAGCACCTACAGAACCTTGAAGGTGTTTAGAGCATCAATTGGAGAATATTCAGAAGTTTAGGTGTACCAGATAATAGAAATATCTAGGAGTGCTGCTCAGAAGAGAGTCCACTGTAAAAAGCTCTGTCTTCAGTTGTGGTACAGGCATCTCAAATTCTTAACATTATTGAGATCTGGTTACCTCATTTTTGCATAGTATCCAGCCCTGGGCCACAAGCCCTGCCTGATATTTTATTGGGGATATTTGACCTTCACTATCTTCTCTTCTTGGCGAAAGAAATGGCAACCCACTCCAGTATTCTTGCCTAGAGAATCCTGTGGACAGAGGAGCCTGGGGGCTGCTGTCCATAGGGTCGCACAGAGTCGGACATGACTGAAGCGACTTAGCACGCATAGCACGCATGCAAACGTAACCGAGGCCTCCGGGATCTTAAAAACAACCACCACCGAAAAGAACCCCAACTGGTCGTGGTTTTTTTTTTTTTTTTTCCAATCCTTTCTGATGAAATGCACTTTTGTTCTGTTCCTAAAACTCCAGATGCTTGTGGTACCAAACTAGTTCTTGCCATGTAAGATGGTTACTAGTAAGCCTGATCACTTGGTTAAGCTGTCCAAACTGGATGTTTCTAAAATTGTCACTTTCGCAGTCACCTCGAAGATCCTGAGAGCCAGGCAGGTCCCCAGACAGCTGAGAGCCCATTTCCAGGGCTGGAGGAGGTGCCCCCAGGCCATGGTCTTAGGGAGCAGAGCAAAGCCTCCAGAAGCAAGGCTCCAGGTGTGAGGCTTTTCTCAAGAGCACGTGACCCAGCTGGGTGGCTGTTCTGGAAGGACAGTCTGATTTTCCTGCGTCACTGAGCAGTGTCCTTAGCTGTTTTAGGCCCTATAAACAATAGCTTAATTTAATCCAGGGCTCTAAGGTGTGTTCCTTGCTTCTGGATGACGACTGGTTAGGGCCTAAGTTGCCTCTCCTCGGAAACAGTGAAACAAGACCAAGCAGGTGGAAGATGAGGAAATCCCCAGATTCTGGGATAGAGGCTTCACAGCCAAGTGTTTGATGCAGCAAAAACAAAGCAGTTTGGACTGAGCAAGTGAAGCATGTAAGCCACTTGGGAAGAGAAGTGGTGGCGAGGGCAGCACCTGGTAGGAATTCTGCCTGCCAGGAAGCCCAGGAATCCCAGGACAGGACGGTGATGTTGGATGCTCTCCCCTGCAGGTAAGACAGCACCAAGCCTCAGGGAGCCGGGCTCCTCTGTGGAACTGGATGCAGCATAAGGCTTAGGTCCCAGTAGAGGCAGAAGTCAGAGCATCTGATAACTGCAGGGCAAGCATGCATGCATGCCAAGTCGCTTCAGTAGTGTCTGATTCTTTGCAACCCTGTAGACTGTAGCCCGCCACAAGGGGAAGTCACAAAAGGCGCCAGGAGAACTGATGGGAGACTGGAAAACTAGCACCCAGTGAGAGAAGCCGAACCTGCAGTAATGCCCAAGAATGGGCATCAAAGATGGTGCAGGGAGGGGCAGAGACTCATTTGCAGATTGATTAAACAAAGAAATGGTTTCTGAATGGCGAATGAGACAGGGAGTTCCCACAGAAGAGCGGACAGGAAGAACAAGGCACACTGGTTGATGGCAATGGCCCACGAGAGCCACAGGATGAGAATGCAGTAAAGGGGCTCCTGAGCTGGGAGAAGGGTTGCACATGGTACAGACATGGGAGAGCCGCCTGCTCTCCAGACAGGGCTCTGGTATGAGTCCCGGCAAGCAGAGGTGGGACAGTACTACACACAGAAGGAATCACACAGATATGGAAGAACCCCAGTGCCACATGCCTCACTGGGGAAGGTTCAGACCCCCGAGATCGACATGCTGCTCGCCACAGGGTACAACTACCTGTTCTGGCTGGCTCAGGAGCTGCGTCTTCCACTGGTATCTTGCTGGACCGAGAGAGGCTGGTTAACTGCATGTGAGGTCTTCTGGAGCCTCAAGTGCACACTCAGAAAAGGCCAGCAGGAGGAACAAACACCTCCTGTATACAGCTCAAAGTTCCTGGAACAAGTCTAGTAATTTCTAGGTGTATTTGCAATTCTGCTTATTCAAACAGAATTTTGAATAAAAAGGAATACAGTCCTTTTCAGAGTATTAAAGTATGGGCTGTTGTGGTAGGTGACATGTTCTATAGTGATTACATATGTACACATTACATATGTCTTTAGCAGGCTCCAGTCTTATAAAAGAGGCAGGGAGCATTTGGGTTTAGCAGGGATTTGAGAGTTTAAATATATAAAATCCAGTTTCAGCTGGTAAATCCTTATTATCATGCTTAATATAAGTCATAGACTCAAGCAACTGAAATGCTGGTCCTCTCTTTGGAGGATGTTCTGTTAAGAAAAGTAAAAGAAGATGCCCTCTATAACCACAGAGCATAACATCTTAAAAGGATATATTTTACTGGAGTTTTTTCTTAACACAATGGAACCTATTAAATAACTTCTACAAATAAGTCTGCCCAAAGGATACCACCAGATTACACGAGGGACCTGGCTTTCTATGACCCACGTTAGGGTCTGAGGGCTTTGCCTTCCAGATTGCAGGAATGCCGGCCCAGAAGAGAGGGCCATGTTGCTCTGAGGGGCCTAAACCCTGGCACAGTGGGCATGGGTTACAATGCAGCACCAGGCGCTTCGTGCTCTCTGCCCCCTGTGGTGGGTCAGGCTCTCTGGGCCGCAGGATTGACTAGTACTGGGACCTCTCATCCCTGTCCGGTCAGAGGAGGACAGAAGGCCAGACAGCATCTGTCAGCAACTCCCTCCCAGGCCTCTGACACTTGACAGCTACCTTCTGATCTTTACGTGTTCCTCAACAAGCAGATTGATTTCAATGCTGTTGGCAAATTGACAGCAAAGCAAAATAAGACTTCCTAAAACTAAAACTTGACAGCCAGTCAGGCTTCTGTTCAGATGGTTCTGCGGAGAAGACACTGGCGGGGGAGGAGAAGGGAGCTGAGTCGGCTCCATCCTTTCAAACTTGCAATGAGCACCAGGCACAAAAAGCGTGTAAGACGCCCATCGTCCCTGCTCTAGGGGCTTGTGGTCTATGGATAATGTAGATTTTTTTTTGGTACATGATAATAGATAATTACTCTGTGTTATGCCAAGAACTGTAACAGAGTTATAGAGAGCTATAACTGTGTTCTGGCCACACAGAAGCAGGAAACTGTAGGTCATCCTCAGGGGAATGGGGAAGGATGGCAGGATATGATTAGAGTTGGGTCCTGACAGAGTTTTCCAGGTGGGAGAGGTGCAGGGCATCCCAGACTGAGGGACCCATGTGTGAAAAAGTCTGTAGCATGCACACGTGAAGCACCTGCCGTGTTGCAGAAGACCCCACAGGGCAGTATGGGGGAGGCAAGGGAGACAGCCTGGAAGGCTCAGCTGATCCTGGACCATGAATGGTGGTCCCAGGTTTCTGCCTGACCCCTTTTCCTCCTGTCTGGGCCAGAGGCTTGTTGGAAGTGAAGAGAACATCCCTGGCGAGGTGTTCTCTTCTCCACCGTGGAAGAGAAACGTGGGGCCGATGTGGGGCATACTCAGCAACACATGGCGTGATGAACTGCATGAGGTGTGACTAGGACTCCATTTCTCAGCACATTCGATGCTTATTCCTGACTGTTCAGACCCTGTATGTGTGGAGGGGGGTTCGTAGGTGGGAATTCTTCTGGTCTTTCATTTGGTTACTGGGAAGAATTGATAGTTTCTCATCTAATAGAGTTTATTTATAAATAGGAACCTTTAGAGACACAAGGTCGATAACCACAAAGCATACATTCTGGTCTCAAAAAATTAGATAATTAGCCATCTTAGCTTTCTAAGATTTTTTTTTCACTTTCTCTCTTTAAAACAGTTTATGAAATTACCCAGGTCCCTGAGGATCAAGCAGATTCTAACCATGCTACTCTACAGCTTGGCTGAGCATGAAAGCCCTACCCCCTCGACCGCCCGGCTGTCTTGTCTAAGGTTCGCCTCAGCTGGGCTGTGAGGTATGGGACATGCACTAGCTCAGCTCAAACCCACTAAAGACATGATTATAGAAACTTTTTGGCTCCCTCTTGTCCTTCGAGTTTCCCTTGCCCTGACACGTTGAGAACAGAGCCTGATAACATCAGTATTTGGGTTTAATCGGTCTGGCTTTACTACCCTGTGGGCCCAGTGTTGATGTCCTCAGCTGGGAAGTTTCTCAGAACCAAGACTTGGGCCCCTGGGCTGTATAACTCTGCCTCGGCCATCTTCCTTCCTCACACTGGGCATCTGACTCCTGTGAGATCTGGATGCTCTCAGGATGGGTTTTCTCCAAAACCCTACCTTGAGGACATGAGTCTTGTCACCCGGCCTCAGCTCAAGACTTCATTTGTGCCACCTGGAAGAGGCACTTTTTTTTAAGAGCTGAAAAACAATGCCCTGGCACGACTTTCCCTTCTCTCCAAAAAAGTGAGCATTTTAACCAAAGACAGGAAGAAACAACAAACATGAGAGAAAAAAATACAGCGAGAAGGCACGGAGCAGAATGAGGAGGGGATTCAGGCTGCTGCCTCAGAGGCATCTGGACCCCTGCTGGAGAGATCTGTTTGCTTCCTTGAAGGTGAATCGTTCTATCTTATCTCCATCTCTTAGCCTTGGACCTACCCAATTATACTCAAATTTTAAAGGAAGATGGGAAACAGGGTTAGAATAGAATGAAGACCAGGGCATGTGATATAAAACCCTAGAATTCTGTGATCTGAGTGGGGAAAAGTCTTGGGCCTGGGAAAGTCATTGTACAAATGCCTGGGGCAGTGGTTCTCAATCGGGGCAACTTTGCCCCTCCTCCCCAGAGACACTTGACAATGTCGAGAGACATTTTGGCTGTCACAGGTGGACATGCTGCTGGTATCTGATGGGTAGAGGTCAAGGATGCTGCCCAACATCCTACAGTGCATAGGAGAGCCGCCACAACAAGATTATCCAGCTCCGAAAGTCAATATTGACATACCAAGACTAAGAAACCCTACCCTACGGCTGTCAGAGACTCTCTACCTCTTAAGGACAGAAACCAAGTTCTGTGTTCCTTTTCCAGCATGGTTAAGGAAAAAGCAGGGTCCAGTTAAGTGATTCAGTCCCAGTTGTTCCAGTTTGGTTAAACCCTAGATTCCCCCCTCTCAAAGTCCATGTACTTTGTTTCTTAAAGGATTTTCTTAACATTACTTTTCTCCTGGCAGAAAACTCCAGAGTTTTCATTGTCCAACTGCATAATTCCTGTTAACTTTCAGAGAAGACCCTGAATTAAACCAGCCCTAATTATAGACATGTCCCAGTGAAAGAGCGTGCAGACAATTTGAGTCCAAATTACTCAAGGTTCCTGCTGACAAACAAGCTCACCCCATCAACCCGAAGGGCACGTTACAGTCTTTGACCTGCTCCACACTGGTGTGAGGAGGCTCTTGTGAAGGGCAGGTGCCCCTGGGAGGATGAGGTTTGGTTCTTCATTCTTTGGGGCTGACTCAGCCTTGCTTCTTGGGGAAGCTGCCCGAGTCTTTGGGACTTGAGAGGGAGGGGAGAATTCTAACCAAGTTTCTATAATCAGCCTCCAAATGAACAGGTTTGCCTTGGACAGCCATGGATTCTCACTCCAAGGAGCGAGCCCAGCCCCGCTTCTGGGAGCAATAGCTCCAGGTGAGCTATGCAGGACAGGTGGTGCAAAGCTGCATTTGGGCTGTGATCTCCAGTGTCCTAAGCTGGAGCCCGTCTGCTTCAAGGCCCCTCAAGCTCCCCCAGCCTGCCTGGGAAGGTCTACTGAAGCGCTCTGCCACCAGCCTGATCGCACTTCCCGCTCTACAGGCACCAGCTTAGACCTGAGCGGGTCTAAGAAGATGGCTAATTATCCCCATGTTCATTGTACACGTGGGGGTTACTTTTGGATGTCAAGTTTCTGCACGGTTTCTTCTGATCCTCTGTAACTGCCCTCACACACTGTCCCTGCAACGTAAAGTCAGGATGGGCAGTTGTTAGTATCCACTTAAAACATGTTAGCACGGAAAGGATGTTAGCTCACCTAGTCCAGCCTGTCACTTTATAGCTGAGGGAACCAAAGCCAAAGAAGGGACATTATTTTCCCACATCATACAGCCAGGAGCAAACAAGGTGTGACCTTGAACCTGAGTCTCCCAACTGGAGGTGGGGGTGGGGAGGATGTTCCTGTCACCCTATCCTCTGAGACTTGTAGCAACTTAGTGCAAAAGAACAGAACTGACTGTTATCCTTGAATCACAAGCAAAATTCTGCCTGACCTATGTTGGCAGAGTCCCTTATCTCTAGGAAGAGTTTTATTTTATTTAACAATTGAAGTATTTCCATGTAACCCCTGACTACTACCCACTTCATTTAGAAGAATAGGAAAAGAGAATGTTGTAAAGTGGAACTTCCGTGGAGCGACCCCTCTCCTGACCACTCAAGAGTCTACAGTGAGAAAGGGAACTTGGAGGTTTGAAGAACGTGGGCCTCTTTCCCCCTTCCCGGGGCCTCCAGCCATCTTCATGCAGATATAGAGCAAGTCAAGATGTTAAGTGTCCATCTGGGGAGTTACGGTTACAGATTTAGAGGGAAGAACTGAGCTTCTGCAGCTCAGGAAGAAACCAAACTATTATGTCTCATTCAGTATAGATTCTTGGTGCCTGTACAAGCTTCAGGGAGATGAGCCAAAAGGCGGTCCTGAAGATGCTTTCTTGTCTAACGGGCCCTGCAACATTAGACCATGAGCTGCTTGTGCTCAGAACTGGGTTATGTCCATTTTCTAAAAGGAGAAACTCGACCTTGGTGGTGCTAGTGCCATGAATCACCTGGCAAGGCTAAAGATGGGCCTTGATGCCAAGAATGCCTGTAAGAAGTTCAGTGTTTGATCTCATGCAAAGGGTCCTACTTGGGTATCTCTCTCTCCTCCGTCTGTGGGAGACACCTGGACTTAATGAGGATTCTGGCCCATGTGCCTGGAGTCCCTGGCTTGTGCTTCTCTTCAAAGGCTCAAGGAAGTCAAGGTCAGTGACGGGAGACCCCAGTAAACCCACACTCAGTAGCTCCTCACACACCTGGCTCCCATGGCAGCCAGAGTGCTCTTAACCCACCTCCTAAGGGCATGAGTGACAATGCCCAAGGGCAGGGCACCTGACTTCATACGGAACAGACATCGTGGCACCACACTGCCCACACACCACATCTCCTTACCTTGTTGGAAGGAGACATACACCAGCCTCTCGTCAAACTTCTGGACCTGCCGAAAGTTGTTGACCATCTCTCTGGGGGACGGGTCATCCATGTGCGTGCAGTACAGGTCTGTCTCCAACTTCATCAGCTGTAGGGAAAGAGCAGAAACACCTCCTGAAGGCAGAGTGATGCCCCCTTGCCTGACCTCAAGGGAAAGGACAGCCAGATCTCACCTCTGAGGCCTGGCGGGAGACCCCTGAGAAGGTGGTGGGAGAGCTGAAAGCTGCCCCCGCCCTGCAGGTGTCTGAATAATGGCCCGTGTGTCTTCCCACTTCCCAGGGCCACCGGGAGGGTGTGTACTGTCAGCTCCTGATTGCATGTGAAATCTGCCCTGCAGGGAGCGAAACCTGGGGTGTCAAAAGGCTCCCCCGCCTCCCAAAGAGACTGCTTTCCTCTCCTGAGCCTCATTCAGAGCCCAGTCTAATTAGAGGGGCCTGGGGCTTAGTCTGATGGTCCCATCAAAAGGAACAGAAAAAGGCAGGCAAGAACCTCACAGGTCATCTGACTACTAGTTTCATGGTATTTTCATGCACACACATAGATTACATAACTGTTTCCAAGGCAGTTTCTGGGTTAAAACATTACTGCCTCCTCAGTCATTTCCTCTCTTGATTCATCATGACTTTATTCCTGTCTGCCTATTTGCTGTCATTTATTGAGGTTACTCAGGTAGTCCATAGTGAAAAGGGAGGAGCAGCAATGAGAGCTGTGCTGGGCTCATGAAGGCGGTGGGGCTGTGAGCCAGCAGGCAGACCCGCCTCCTGGGCAACGATGCTTCCTCCTGACGAATTTGAGCTGTGGAGCAGAGACACGAGCAGTGACTTGGAACTCAGCTCCACCTTGGGCCTTTGCTGTGTCACTCACCAGCTGGTGACCCCAAAGTCGCTTTGGTTCTCTAACCCTCACTTTCATCACCTAAGAAATGAGAGGGTTGGAGATGCTTGCTGTGGATTCCATTCCCGTTTTGCACTAGCCTAAGCTTCTTGAGGGTTTCCCAGGCGGCCAGTGGTATAGAACCTGCCTACCGATGAAGGAGACATAAGCGACGTGGGCTCGATCCCTGTGTCAGGGAGATCCCCTACAGGAGGAAATGGCAACCCACTCCAGTATTCTTGTCTGGTGAATCCCGTGGACAGAGGAGCCTGGTTGGGCTACAGTCCATGAGGTCACAAAGAGTCAGATGTGACTCACCAGGCACACACTCGCATGAGCTTCTTGAAGGCAGAGACCCTCACTTCCTTATCGCTGCACTTCCCACCCTCTGGGTTTGTTAAACCATCTAACCTGATCCTGTCTATTCCACCCCAGGTGAGCCATGCACTTTCCTGCCTGGGAGGTGGACACTCTCCACTGGGGGGACAGGTTAGGGAATACAGCTTAACAACTCATATTTAAAGAACTGTGGAGATAAAGCCATTCTCCCCACTTGACAGCTCTGCTTTTGAAGCTCAGCCTGTGATTTCCAAAGCACTTCCAGGCCCCTGTGGTATCTGGAGAGGTTTTGAATAGCTACCAATGAAACTCTGAGTGAGGTAGTCAGATTGTCGATTATGATACAGGTGGTGCAGGGTCCGAGGTACCACGTGGTCTACGACAAGGAAGAGCACGACAGTTACCTGCTCCTGGGAAATTTGCACAGGGTTCCGGAACACCGTCCAGAGCACAGTGGGGTAGCAGGGAGGTGTAGTCAGGGACCCCCTGTAGCGGTAGTACTCTTCAGGCCTCTCTGGCAGCAGCTCTTCTATGCTGAAACCCGGAATGAACACTTCTTGGTCTGGAGAGACATGTTGGGGTACAAAGTCACCTTCCTCCCCAAGGCAGAGGTACAGCTAAGCCTATGACAGCCTAGGAATGTGAACTAGCCCCATTCTGAGCCACCTGTTTCCAGGACCTGGTCACAGACAGTACCTGTCCCCTGCTTGCATTCTTTTTCAGGTCACCCAAGAGCAAATACGCTGTTTTCCAGCAGAGGGTGAGTAAGTAATAAGGACCCCTCACCTTTGTACTTTACAGCTTTAAGGTGATCGAAGATCTTGTCATATGCTGGATTGGAGGAGCCCACCTGCAACAGAGATGGGGCAAGTTGAACAGGGACAGAATTCAGTAGGCTGAGCGTGGCCTGACAGTTGTGAATGGAAGAGCTCTGCTGGGGGTGTATGATCACCACTGCTGAGATCCTCCCTGAAGGATACACTTGACTAGGACAGCCATGATGCTTCACCAGGCCATTAGGGGGTTGGTGTGATGGTCCTGCCCTCTTACATCTCAGGACATCCTGTTTCCAGCTCAAGGCACTAAGGGTTGATTATCCCAGGGCAAGAGTTATAGCTTGTGCTCCTGATCGTCTGTGACCTTGAAGGCCACAAATCACATGTTCTCTAATCAGGACTTAAGGGAGCTTGAGTGAATGCCAGCCAAGTCAGGCAAGTAAGCACGTGGAGAAACGACATATGCGCTGTCTCACTGGGGGAAACAGTGCAAACGAATCAGGAGGTAGTCCCATTTTCTGGGATTCAGAAAAGAACTTATTCCAGAGCCCAGATGAAAGATGGAGCTTGGATACTGGGAACTGTATCAGGGGTTCAGGCATCTGGATGGGGCAGCAGTGAATGAGTCCTCTACCCCCACAGGTCTGTGTAACCAGGCAATTCCATGTTTGTACAGTAGGACTGGGGATTAGGACTGAGTTTTCCAGCATCACCTACGACATGCCCCTTTCTGCTGTCCAGCCACAGAAAGTGCTGCCTCTAGGCCAAGAGAGAAGGAACCCTATGGGAGAATACCCCCTGCTCTAGAGTCAAGACACAGCTGAAATGGGACAGGTGTGCATGGAACCCAATGCTGAGTCTGACATCCTCCTGACTTTAAAGCTCACATAAAGTCCTTCTCAACATCTCTTACCTCTATGAGAACAGCTACGACCGCGAGGCCTTCTGGCTTGTCCTTGGCGACGCTGTCATTGGGGTACCGGTCCGAGTTGTAATAGACAATATGCAGCTGCAGTGGGAGAGATGAGACAAGCTGCTGTCCATCGGGGATAGCGACTCGTGGGAGCCTTTCACTTTTACAGGAGACTGGGATCCAAAAGGAGGGACCTCCGCCTCCAGCTAGATTAGGCCTCAGACCCTCACCTCGTGGCCACTCCAGCTTTCTCTTTTCCCTCAGCTCTCTAGACTACACACTCCACCAGGTCAGTCTGTCCATCTTGTTCCTCATTGTATGCCAGTGTCTAACTTAGTGCCTGAAACATAACCAGGTGCACAGCAGATCCTGAAACAAATGGGCTTTTTTACCAGCTGCGAAAACACCTGGATACTTTGGAGCACTTCTCTCATGTCATTTTTCCTACTTTTTCTGGAACCTGGGGCAAAATGGTCCCACGTGATTCGCCCAACCTCAGCCTGGCCACACTGTACTTGGAACTGAAGGCTGAGACAGTAAACCTCCAACTGTAAGTTCATTGCATCTGTAGCTAGAGCAGGACATGCATTGACCTCTCAGGTGGAGACAGTCACAGCATGGCTTTTATAAAGGTTTTATCAGTCATATTTGAAGAGATCAAGCAACAGAAATGTTACTCTATGAATGTAGACTCCAAAATACCACTTTAAACTCATTTTTTTTTCCAAAAGTAGCAATTACTTGTCATGATGAAAGTGAAGAAAAGAGATGTTTTTGAGAAATTTTGGGGTTAAAAAATCTAGGTAAACTGTGACGAGTGATGCTGATAATGGGGGAGGTTATGCATGTTGCTGGGGGCAAAGAGTATATGGGAAATCTCTGTACTTCCTCTCCATTTTTCTAAATGCTCTAGAACCTAAAATGCTCTTTAAAAAGTTTTAAAAAAAAAACAGTCTAGGAATCATCAAGACATTATTATGACAAGCTCTGAAAAGGTTTTCTGGTTCTTGTTTTTCTTTGACGTGGACCATTTTTTAAGTCTTGAATTTGCTCCAGTTTTGCTTCTGTTGTTTTATGTTCTGGTTTTCTGGTCACAAGGCATGTGGGATTTTAGCTTCCCATCCAGGATGGAACCAACACCTCCAGCACTGGAAAGCGAAATCTTAACCCCTGGACCGCCAGGGAAGTCTCAGACAATTTAATCTGATTTTTAATCCTCAAGGTGGCATCACCTGTCCTCAAAAAAACTGTGTTAGTAGATGATCTCTCTATATATGATCTCATGTATTTTTGTTGATTCTTTGCCTCTTGAGACCATAACACACTGAGATTTTATCTCTTTTCTTTTCTTCATTAATCTCTTTTTCCATCTTCAGTTCAGTTCAGTCACTCAGTCGGGTCCAACTCTTTGCTACCCCATGAACCGCAGCACACCAGACCTCCCTGTCCATCACCAACTCCCGGGGTCCACCCAAACCCATGTCCATTGAGTCGATGATGCCATCCAACCATCTCATCCTCTGTCATCCCCTTCTCCTGCTGCCCTCAATCTTTCCCAGCATCAGAGTCCTTTCCAATGAGTCAGCTCTTCATATCAGGTGGCCAAAGTATTGGAGCTTCAGCTTCAACATCAGTCCTTCCAATGAACACCCAGGACTGATCTCCTTTAGGATGGAGTGGTTGGATCTTCTTGCAGTCCATGGGACTCTCAAGAGTCTTCTCCAACACCACAGTTCAAAAGCATCAATTCTTCAGCATTCAGCTTTCTTCACAGTCCAACTCTCACATCCATACTTGACCACTGGAAAACTACAGCCTTGACTAGGTGGACCTTTGTTGTGTCTCTGCTTTTTAATATGCTATCTAGGTTGGTCATAACTTTCCTTCCAAGGAGTAAGCATCTTTTCATTTCATGGCTGCAGTCACCATCTGCAGTGATTTTGGAGCCCAGAAAAATAAAGTCAGCCACTGTTTCCACTGATTCCCCATCTATTTCCCATAAGTGATGGGACCAGATGCCATGATCTTAGTTTTCTGGATGTTGAGCTTTAAGGCAACTTTTTCACTCTCCTCTTTCACTTTCATCAAGAGGCTCTTTAGTTCTTCTTCACTTTCTGCCATAAGGGTGGTGTCATCTGCATATCTGAGGTTATTGATATTTCTCCCAGCAATCTTGATTCCAGCTTGTGCTTCCTCCAGCCCAGTGTTTCTCATGATGTACTCTGCATATAAGTTAAATAAGCAGGGTGACAATATACAGCCTTGACGTACTCCTTTTCCTATTTGGAACCAGTCTCTAGTTCATGTCCAGTTCTAACTGTTGCTTCCTGACCTGCATACAGATTTCTCAAGAGACAGGTCAGATTGGTATTTCTGTCTCTTTCAGAATTTTCCACAGTTTATTGTGATCCACACAGTCAAAGGCTTTGGCATAGTCAAAAAGCAGAAATAGATGTTTTTCTGGAACTCTTTTGCTTTTTCGATGATCCATCTTATGTGATTATAAATAGAATTCAAGCATATTTTAATAAATACAGCTCAATGTTCCCCACTTTTCAAGTGGCATTTTCTAATGGAAAAAATTAATCCCATTAGTTCTTCTTTTCATTGGTCCCCTATGAAGGATTTCTTATGGGCTCCTGCTTCCTCATCTTTACCCCCAAAAGATGTAGCCTCTGCACTGCCCCACACCATCCTGTCCTGGCACTGCTTTATGAAATGGTGCAGAGCTCTATGTGGCTACAACCCCAAAGGTCCCATATCCCTGTTTCTTTTTACTGCTGACCATTGAGCTTGTGTTCAGTTTTAGCACTTTTCTCACTTGTTCAGATGAAATCAAGAGGAGGTGAAGACTAATACAAACAGAAAGCGTTCCCCGAGGAGAGGATTGAGAGAGGCTTATCTTTTTTAATGTTACTTTTATTTTATGTATTTATTTAGCCACACTGCCCAGCATGAGGGACCATATTTCCTCAACCAGGGATTGAACCCACACCCCCTGCATTGGAAGCTCAGACTCTTAAACCACCAGGGAAGTTCCCACCAGAGTCTTCATATATAAACTCAATCCAGAAAAACTGTTACACTTTCAAGGGCCCTCCATAAAGAATTTTTTTGAACCCTCCCTGGTGGCTAAGAGGTTGAAGCATCTGCCTCTAATGCAGGAGACCTGGGTTTGATCCCTGGGTCGGGAAGATCCCCTGGAGAAGGAAATAACAACCCACTCCAGTATTCTTGCCTGAGAATCCCATGGATGGCGGAGCCTGGTGGGCTACAGTCCATGGGGTTGCAAAGAGTCAGACACAACTGAGCGACTTCACTTCCATAAAGAATCTGCCATTTTAGGGTCACCTTCCCTGGTGGCTCAGGTGGTAAAGAATCTGCCTGCAATGTAGCAGACCTGGCTTCAATCCCTAGGTCAGGAAGATCCCCTAGAGAAGGGAATGGCAACCCACTCCATATTCTTGCCTGGAGAATCACATGGATAGAGGAAGGAGCCTGGTGAGTCACAAAGAGTGGGACATGACTGAGTGACTAACACTTTCACTTTCACTGATTTTTTTTTTCTGTATTATTGACATTAATGGTCCATCTTCACCATGCTCTTGGTCTCATGATGTGGCTTAATAGCAGAAAATACAGTGACTATTTTTAAGTGCCTAAATCCTCTCACCCTATACCCTAGCTCCTTTACTCCCCTTGGGAAAATAGAGGCTTCCTCATTGCAATTAGGCTGAAAGAAACAAAGTCCTGGAGGTTCAGAGAGGGATCTGGTCTGAAATACATGCAGCTCCAGTAGGGCCATCCTATTAGGCCAGAGTTACAGCCCCTCCACCTCTTATAACTCTAATTAGACTAAATAGCAGTTCAGCATTTAAGAACAGAGAATGCTTGTGTCAATATTTATCATGGGCTCCATTGGCTGATCAGTAGAATTTATCTCCTTGTATTTCTTACCCTGTAAACATTCAGAATCACACCCCCAAGTGCAATCCCAGTTGAGCTCTGAAATGGAGCCACTCAACCACCCCCCACCCCCACCCTCCACTGCACGCTTGTAGTGCAGGAGCAAAGCTCTCGCTCCTCTTCCTATTTTCTTTGGTATTTGGGGGCAGCACCTCCAGGCAACATAGCACAGCACTGCGGTGATGTCCCAAGCTATCCTCAGTGAGTCTCTGCTTGCCATGATGCCCTGTGTGTTACAATGCCAGTCATCCCTTGATTTGTGGCTAGGTAGAAAAGAGTGACCCTGAACCCAGGTCCCCAAGCTCCAAGCACAGCCCATGCCCAGGGAAAGGAAAGATGGGGTGTAAACAGGAAAGACCCACATAAACAGCATGATGTGTGACGAAAGCTAAGAAGTTGGGGGAGCGTTTAGCCCAGTATGACTCGGCATGGGATGGGTCAGCCAGACACTTGGTGGGGTCTTAATCTGTGTGCACAGAAGGGTGATGTCTAGAAAAGGGGCACGTGTGTCCCCCATGCCACCGTGGGAGCCCTGCCTCTAGAGAAGCATCACCCAGTAAAGGACTTGGAGGCTAAGTCAGCAAGTTCAGGAAAGGAAGGGAAGCGGGCCTCCACAGATGAGCTGCAGCGTGGCTGGAGCAGCTCTGCCTCCCTGTGCTGTCGGCAGAGCTGGGGTGGGTGTGCAGAGCATGAAGGCCACCCCCGACCCCCACCCGCCATGCTCTGGTCTTGTCTGCACACCAGCCAAGTGGGAGAGTGCCAGACCACCCACCGCCAGGAATGCCCTGCCAGTTGGGCCACCCCACTCACCTCGGCGGCAAAGTGCTTCCCGCCGACAGTGTGCTCGGAGCCATGAGGGTCGTTCTTGTCGCCCCAGTGCAGGTGCAGCTGCGAGGCATTGTAGCGGGCCCCGAGGCCCCGGACCTGCATGTCCTTGGGCAGTTTCACCTTCACTGCAGGGAGAGGAGGGGCAGTCTTCAGAGCCCTGGCCAGCTGGATGCTGCCTGAGAGCAGGTTGGCATCACCTGCCCAGGGCCCAGACAGGGGCAGGGGGATGCAGCGAGGTGGGGACCAGAGAGGTGCAGCTCAGAAACCTGGGCCCTTTCTCTGAGAATGTCCCCCTTCCACAAAGCAATTCCAGTGGCGGCAGGCAGCACCTTCTTGGTTCCCCTTGGGAAATGATGGCAGGAACTAATTTAGCCACCAGATGGATGTTTGTTTATATATCTATGTATTACGCACTTGGCCATGAAGATGGAACCTACAGTGAACTATCTGCCAAGCTGAGAATTATATAACAACAACAATAACTGCTATTTATGAAGCTTCTCTCTATTCTGGATCTTAATATACAGAATCTCTAGTCTTTACAGTACCTGTCAATATGCCCATTTTCCAGATGAAACCTCAAGATTTTAAAATTCTTATCCATAGTCTCGTGACTCATATGTAGTCAAGCCAGGATTCAAACTCAGATTGGTCTGACTCCTGGGTGAGCACCCCAGTGAACTGTGTGACCCTTTGAGTCATTCATGAGGACCCAGAATTCACTCTCATACCATATCAATAGGTCAAGGGGCTCAAGCCTTTCCCCACCCCACCCCCATCCCACCCCAAGAGATGTGCTGCTTCTAAGAGGTATTTTCCCAGCAGAACCACCTGAGCCCAGGGCCTGCAGCATCTCCTGCAGAGAGTGGCCCAAGGATCCCTCAAGGGCTCCTCTCTGCTCTCCTTTCTGGGTGCCTCATCAGAATGCTCCCCCACCCCCCCCCCCCCATCCCCACCCAGCAGACTCAAGAGGCCAGGGAGCCAGGGGAAGCCCAGCCACCACTGCAGGTCTCTGCGTCGCTCCCTCACCTGAGTGGCCATTGTTGGTGAGGACAAATTGCGGACTGGCAGACTGGTTGTACCCTTGGAAGGCCAGGGGCCCGAGGCTGGCGTTGTACCGCAGGATGTCATTGTGCAGGTCTATCGGGGACTGCAGCAGGCCCCCACAGGAAGGGTAGGTCTTGGACCAGCTCTTCTCCCCGTCAGGACCTGGAAGGGGAGGTTCAAGCCCGTGACTTAATCAGTTTTCCACTAGAGCTGTTTCCTCACCTTCTAATTCTGTGTGCAGTACAGTTATTCCTTTTCTATTCTTAATCCCCAGAGGTATGCTCTTCAGGGTCCAGGGACCCCAGCCTACAGAGTCAGGGCATGCAAACGTCTCCAGATGGTTTGCTTTTGAAGTAATGTGGGGAGAGAGGGGCCAGAGCAGTCCCATGGCAGGGACTCCACTTTATTCTGTAATTGTTCATATTTCAACCCGGTGCACATCCATTCCGCAAGAAGACCTCATGACTCTCAGCAATTTAGCATCTGTATATTGAGCACCTACTATGAGCAGGAGTTACTCTGGGTCTTGGGGCCACCCATGCTTGCATTCTAGTAGAGAATAATTTTTTTTTAATTTTTTGTGTTTTAGAAGCAAAGGAAATTAGATTTTTCTTATTATTTTTTTAAGTTCAGTTTAAAATCTCTGGCTCTCTTCCCTTTGGTACTTTTAAAAATTGATGTATTTGTTGTTGTCATTGTTCAGTCACAGTCGTGTCCAACTCCTTGCGACCCCATGGACTGTAGCCTGGCTTCCCTGTCCTTCACTGTCTCCCAAGTTTGCTAAAACTCATGTCCACTGAGTTGATGATGCCATCCAACTATCTTATCTTCTGTCACCCCCTTCTCCTCCTGCCTTCAATCTTTCCCAGAATCAGGGTCTTTTCCATTGAGTTGTCTCTTTGCCAACTCAGGTGGCCAAAGTATTGGAGCTTTAGCATCAGTCCTTCCAGTGAATATTCAGGGTTGATTTCCTTTAGGATCCACTGGTTTGATGTATAGTAATTGTACAATATTATATGTTACAGGTGTACAATATAGTGATTCACAATTTTTAAAGGTTATACTCCATTTAAAATTATTATACAGACTATAGTCCCTTTGTTGTACAATATCTTTGTAACTTGTCTTATACCTAATAGTTTGTACCCCTTACTCCCTTACCCTTCTTGCCCTGGTCCCCTCCCCTCTTCTAGCAAGGAAGAATTTATTTAATCCACTAGAATGTTCCACGTTGGAAAAATTGGTGTCTGACTGACTACAACTCCAGGTAGGTCTTTGAGGCTGGTAATCTAGACTATGATCTTCCTGATAGGAAACCCTTGAGGACATTGATTCTGAATACCCAGGTCTAGAGTAAGTAAAAACCCTGCAACCTGATAGGGAAACTTGAAAGATAGCAAGTAATCACAGAACTAAATGCAGTGTTTACACTGGGGAAAATAATGACAATATTACAAGCTAATTATTACCATCTAATTGACAAACTAGCAGTGAGGAGGAACAGACTTAACAAATAAACCCTCCAGGGCTCAGGCTTCTCGCTAACTACCAGGTAATAGTCCTTCCCCTGGAAATGAAAATAAACAATCCAGTCCCATGCAGATGAAATTTCTGACTCCCACAGGGAAAAGTCTTTCAAGAATGTCAGGCTGTGTTTAAAAGATTATCTCCCATGGTAATTAAATGGATTTTCAAGCTGAGGTTTCTCCAGAAAAGCGGATAACCGGCAGGTCATGGCTCGTTGAAGTGGAACAGTTGTGCCCTGTGGGCTCTCTAGGAGTTGGGAATCAAGGTTTGCCACCTGGAGTCCATTCATCAGTATTTCAGCACAAGGAAAGATGTACTGAGATGGAGTTGGGGGAAGGAGCACCACTTCTTCTGGGCACTCTTCCACAGACCACAGCGTTGTTTCAAGAGAGAGAGGGAGAGTGTGTGTGTGTGTGCGGGCGCGCGCTCGCTTCACAGAATCCCCGTCCCTGACTACCTTGTTCTCTAACTGGAGAGTAGGGAGAGTCAGAAGCGACACTTGATGCCCACGTTCATTTAAAATGCTATGAGCAGGGACTTCCCTAATGGTCCAGTGGCTAAGACTCCACACTTCCAATGCGGGAGCCCCAGGTTCAATCCCTGGTCAGGGTACTAGATCCCACATGCTGCAAGTAAGAGTTTTCCGCATGCGCCAACTAAAACAATCCTACATGCTGCAGCTGAGAATTCCAGTGCTGCAAGTAAAGATCCTGTATTCCACAACCAAGACCAGGTGGAGCCAAACAAATATTTTAAATAAAGCTGTCAACCCCAGAACTCTATAACCAGTGAAAATAAGTATTATCAGATAAAACTAGAGAATTTGTGACCAGCAGAAATACTCTAAGAAATGTGAATGAAAGCTCTTTAGGCTTTAAGGGAAATTATCCCAGAAGAAACTTGGAGCTTCAGGGGGCACGAGAGAGCACTGGAAATAGTAAATAGAGGAAAAAAAAATTTCTTTTAGATGCTATGAGGATTTGGCCCTATGTCTGGACACACACAGGAGAATCCTCTAATTTTTCAGGCTGTCAACCTTCAGGTATCAGTTCAGTTCAGTTCAGTCGCTCAGTCGTGTCCGACTCTTTGCGACCCCATGAATCGCAGCACCCCAGGCCTCCCTGTCCATCACCATCTCCCGGAGTTCACTCAGACTCACATACATCGAGTCCGTGATGCCATCCAGCTGTCTCATCCTCGGTCGTCCCCTTCTCCTCCTGCCCCCAATCCCTCCCAGCATCAGAGTCTTTTCCAATGAGTCAACTCTTCCCAGGAGGTGGCCAAAGTACTGGGGTTTCAGCTTTAGCATCATTCCTTCCAAAGAAATCCCAGCGCTGATCTCCTTCAGAATGGACTGGTTGGATCTCCCTGCAGTCCAAGGGACTCTCAAGAGTCTTCTCCAACACCACAGTTCACAAGCATCAATTCTTCGGCGCTCAGCCTTCTTCACAGCCCAACTCTCACATCCATACATGACTACTGGAAAAACCATAGCCTTGACTAGACGGACCTAGGTATACCTTTTCAGAAATGTTGGAACTTGAAGAGATTTCAAAAATGGTGGAACTTGAAGGGATTCCAGACTCTCTAGTTTAGCCTCTCACTGGACACCAGTTTTCTCAGCTCTCACGTATCATAGTTTCTCCTGGACTGTGTTGTTTTATTTCCACAGCCTCAAAGCCCTGGACTCAAGGCAACTAAACTACTGCAAGATGGCAACGAGGGGAGAGGGAGGCTGGAGGCAGTCACTCCAGGAGCAGACCGGAGCAGAGCGGTTACTCAGCTGAGGGCAAAACTAAATTCCTTAGAGACCGCAGGGAACAGAGGGGAAGCCGTCAAGAGGTATCATGCAAACCCTGAGGGTCAGGAGGAGGTGCAGCTGCCAGGTGGCAAGCCTTCCGGAGCGAGGCTGCCAGCCGTTGCTCTGCTCACATCTGGGCCCGCGGCCAGGATGGCAGAAGCTGCCAGCCAGGCCTGAAGGGAAGAAACTCAGGAAGTGAAGATGTGGCGAAGCTGTGCGTCCCGTAGCTAAAGGGAACTGAGTAAGAAGAACTGTCTTTTCCCAGAGCAGGGGCTCACCTGAAGGCTTCCTGAAAGAGAGGCCCAGGCCCTCCCATTTCATGTCTGTGAACCCACATCGTGACTGGGGGCACGTGCGTGACAGGCACTGAGGAATCACAATCCCCGAAGAATGAAAGCCCCCAGGGAACAGAGAGCTCAGAAAGCATTACCAGGAGGAATGTTTCTTTGGTCCTAAGTAATTTTCCTTGGAAGTTGGCTAAATTAGGTGTTTGGGAGCAGAAAAGACTAAGGATAGAAAAGGAAATGGAGAGACTTCCCCGGTTGGTCCCTCGTGGTCCAGTGGTTAAGACTCTGCCCTCCCAGTGCAGGGGGCCCGGGTTCGATCCTTGGTCAGAGAATTGGATCCCACATGTCACAGCTAAGACCCAGCACAGCCACCGGAATTAAAAAAAAAAAAAAAAAAAGGCAACAGAGTTCATGGTTGAGAAAGAGAAATTCCTAGGAAAGAGAAGCAATTGTATTGGACCCAGAGAGTCCAAAGAACCAGATCCAGCTGCCCCCGCAACTCGCCCCCCAACCGCCACCCCTCCATGAGTGATCCCAAGCAGGTCACATTCCCTGCCTAAGTCTCCTTCGCCCTTTGTACCAATGGGAGGGGTGGACACTATGTTCTGGAAGATCCCTTCTGGCTCCCAAGCTCTGAGATTTACTAAGATTACTGGGGCTAAGCACCTTCACCTCTGTATCAGGCCAGTTTGAATGGGTTGGAAAGAGCTGCTCACGCCAAGGCAGCTCCTGGGCATGTGATGGGGTGCCTAGTGGGAGCCAGCTGTGGAAATGAGGGCACAGGGCACTGCCGTTCCCCAGGCTGGTCCAGTGCTGCTGGTCTCAGCTGCCAACCATGGGGTGAGCGTGGGGGTCGCTCATCCTGAGTGCCCATCACAGGCCCTTAGGGCAGCAGAGTCTAGAAAGCCTTTTCTTCCCCTCATTAAGGTTGATGGTGATAGTGATGATGATATTAGTAGTTTTGGTCCTTACACCTCTACAACTCTGTGGGGTCCACAAGGCAAGAACTGCCCCGTTTTGTAGATGAAAAATTGAGATTAAGTGATTTGCCCAAAGTCAGACTTTGGCTTAGTAACAGAGGTACCTTGCCTGGATCACAGAACTTCTGTGAACTTCTGTTTCAGGGTTTATCTGGAAGATTTTGTCCAGGCCCATTTCCTCCCCCTCCCGTAATCTCCTTGAAGGCAAGGACCATGTCTCATTCATCCCTGCTTTGGCCGCAGTGCCTGGCACAAAGCAGGCCCTCACATGTTTACTGAGCTGGATTCTCCTGCTAATTTTGTGCAGGGAAGTAAGTGCCTATATTAATCCCCCTAGCTTCTCTCTCTTCCCCCACGTAATTTTTTTTTTTCCTATCAAAAAAGAAATGAAAAATGATGTCACTTGCTCAGGTTCAGAATTTATGCTCCTAGCTTTCTCGTGTACCTGCATGAAGTTTTGCTCTGTTTGGAGCCACTCACTGAAAAATAAATCCTATTGCTGGCCCCTGGCTTGGCATTTTATTGGAGTTCATAGGACCCTCTTCCAGCATGTGATGGCTCTGTCCCCTTCTTACACGGCTAAGGACATTGTCAGAGCAGCCTCCCGTCTCTTTGGCTTGTAGGTAACAGAGGTGCCAGGGTGAGGGGGTGCACCAAGGCACCCAGTGTCAGGCATGTCGGCAGCGGCTCCTTTCTGCCCCCAGCTGCTGTGTGGGCAACGTGTGACTTGTTGCTCTAACACTGCGTTTTCGTCGGCAGCTACAGCCCTGGCGTCATCTTTCAGCTTGTTCTCAGCTGTCACACTCATGCCAATGGCTGTGCTACCAGAAAACCTCTCCCAGGACTGACTCTTCCAAAAGAAGCATTTCCAGCTACCGTCAAAATGTGACTTTTCTCTTGAGTTGTGACTTTCCCTCTTGCATGGATTAGATTCCTCCCAAGATCATGATAAAAAGGAGATCATACGGATCTCTCTGTTTGTTTTCCCAACTAAAATCAAGGCATTATTTCTTTCCAGTTCATGAATTTTTCTGTTTGAGGCAAAACAGAAGCGGGCCAAATTTCTGTTTTGAATTGTAACAGGAGATTAACGTGGCACAGCTCAAAGCGCCTCTCATGCTGCCCAGCAAGGTGTTATTGAGGCCCAGAGTAAAGACATGTGGTACCCCCAAGGACCAGGATGGTTTCAGGGAGAACACCAAATGCGTGAAACTGTAGAGAGAGAAGCAAAGTGAGCCCCACATCGCCTGGCTTTGACAGCTAACAATCCTTAGCCAATCTGCCTCCATCTCTACCATACCCACGCTCCCCAGCTCTGGATGATTTTTGAAACAAACCCGAATATACTTCATCTGTGCACATTTCAGTATGTCTTTAAAATACAAGGGCTCTTAGAACAAAAGCATAATACCATTCCCACACTCAAAAAGTTAACCGTTCCTTGGGTTGCAAAGAGTTGGACACGACTGAGCGACTGAACTGAACTGAACTGAACTGAATCTTACTAAAACCAGTCAGAATTTTAAAAATTTCCAAGTATCTTGTATCCTTTTATTTGAAGTAGATGATCTTTATTTTTAATAACTGTAATTAAAACTCCTCATTCCTCTTCTCCTATCTTTAAAAAAGTTTCTTTTATGGAAGTGTAGTTGATTTACACAGTTGTGTTAACAGCAAAGTGATTCATTATACATATACCCATTCTTTATGTTCTTTTCCATGATGGTTTATCCCTTGTTCCCTGTGCTATGCAGCAGGACCTTGTTGCTTTCATATCTTTTTTAACGGTTGTTTGTAAAATTCAGGATTCAGATAACATCCAGAGAGTACCGTTGGTTGATGTGTACGGCCTAGATCTCAATTTGATGGTGCTAAGCCTTGTCAGAGGACAAATGACCCCACTCTTCCAAAGCTCAGATGCTCAAAATCTCAGAGCCAGGCTAGTCTGGTCCATCCTTTGCCCTCAGGGGATGGGTCATGGAGTCCCAAGTTTCCATGACCACCACCACACCTACCATCCCAGGTTAGGCCCTCTCCCTCAATATATCACACTGTAAAGGATCCCTGCAGGGTCCCCACCCCAGCCTTTCCTGTTGGCTGCCAGGCTCCTTTCTTGTTGCAACTGGGTTTAACCAAGTGTAGCCCTGCGCCCATCCATCCACTCCGTTTCTCCACAGCATGCCCTGCCTTGCTCCTATCCCCCAAAAAACAAAGGAGAACCATAGCCGTCTTTCACAGTTTTAGCCTGTCAAGGCCTTCATTAATTTTTTTCTTTTTCTTTTTGGCTGTGCCACAGGGCATGTGGGATCTTAGTTCTAGGACCAGGGATTGAACCCACATCCCCTGCATTCAAAGGCAAAATCTTAACCTTTGGACCACCAGGGAAGTCCCTGTCAAGGCCTTCAAAAGCCCTCATACCTTCCCAAGGTCGACTGCCATAGTCAGGCCAGCTGCCCCATCCTCAGAACAACCTTCATAAATGTTCTTATGCTAAAAATCTGCTTTAAATGCCTCCTTTTCTCTCCACCTTTGCAAATCTTGTCCATCTTCAAAAACAAGCTCAAGTCCTGGACAAGCTACTCCAGCACTTTCTTGAATTGTCATTTAACCATCTCCCCTGTGACTGTTATAAACCTGTTCCAGACTAGAATCCTGCCTTCAAGTTCCAAAGACCTTTGGAAGCCTAGAGGCCAATGTCACATCCCTCCCCTGTGTCTGAGACACAGTGGCATTTACTAGACACTAAATGAATAGCTTCTTAAGCTCATTTCAGAAATCTAGCCATAAAGGGATAGGAGAAGGGCATGTGTGTGTGTGGTTATAGGAAGATGAGGGTGACGAGAAGCATTTTTTTTTTTAGTGGAGAGACTTCAGCACACTTCTAAGCAGAAGGAAAAGGAAGCAGATAAGGAAGGATGGTTCCAGAAGAAAGTCATGGAGTGTAGGCCTGAAAAGAAAGCAAGGGAGGGGAGGGCCTGGAGGCGGAGGTAGAAATTACCTCTGGGCTGAAGGAGGCATGCAGTAAGTGTTTGCTGAATAGATCAGACCAGTACACTGAAGACTTCCTGGAAAGAAGCCCATAGACGGACAAACAGAGCCAGAAATCCTACAACTCACAAGTCTGCAGAGGCCATCAGGGAGAAGACTGACTGTGGGATGACAGGCAGTCTCAGAGTCTCACATTCTGAGATGCTCGCAGCCCAAGTACATCCATGAGCCTGAAAGAGTCAGTGTGTTTTTTAAAGTGAACTTGTTTTAAAATTTAGACAACATTTTAAAGCAGGTACAAGAGTAAAGAGCACAGTAGAATGGCCCCATGCGCCCATCTGTTTGTGACAGATTACGTGTTACCCATACCCCTGACCCCATCCATCTCCCTCGACCGGATTACTTTGAAGAAAACCTGTGGATGCTTATAAACAACTAAAGGTAAGAACTCTCTAAAAATAACCTCATATCATCTTCACATCTAAAAACTGTTAACAGTGATTTCTTAATGTCATCAAATACCCAGTGCATGTTCGGTTGCCCCAGTTGTCTCATAATTTTTTCCCTGTTTTTAAGTATAGTTGATATACAGTGCTTCAGGTGTCCAGCAAAGTGATTCAGTTTTATATATATAAGAATATTCTTTTTCAGATTATTTTCCATGATAGGTTGTTATAAGATATTGAATGTGCTAAAGTCATATGTATTTATGAAAGAGTTTGTTTGAATCACAGTCGAAATAAGGTCTGTGTATCATGACTGGTTAATATGTCCCATAGGTTTCTTTTTATCTACAGGTCCTCCTCTTATTTCTCTCCAACATGGGTGTATTTACTCATACTTATGTAGATATAGACTCACTACTGCCTTGGGCAAATAACAATCTACACAAATAAATGAAGGATAATTTTAATATTTTATAATGTTTGCAGACATGGTATAGGGGTAAGTAAAACACTTAATGGGGTTGAGTAATTTCTACATTTACTAAATATACTACATATGTGACAGCATATATTATAATAAAAAAGCACATATCGCTCCGTAGAAGACCAGAACCATGTAATTACTGGTACAGTTTGATTGCTGTTTCTTACTGATTATTCTTTCTCACTGACTGCATCCTATGTGCTTAAGAATAACAGAAAATTTAATGAAGATAAATATTGCCTGTAATTTGAACTATATCTGACAAGTCTGGACCAAAAATAAAATGCTTTCACTATTATTTTATTTTGATATTTGTCCTTTGGGGCCTTTCTAAGTCTGTCCCTCAGACCTACCTGACACCCCTGACATTGGTATGGTAACAAGGGTGTGGTGGTAGCCACACCCTTGGGATAGACCCTTCAGTGTCTGTGTGAACGCCTGGGCAGCTGGTCCTGACCACTGTCTCCGGGGCCTGTCTCTTTGGACTGACTACCAAAACACAGCCAGATCAAAACTTGCCCCCACAGATTAAACTGTAGTGACCAGGTCTTACACATTCTAGATGTTGACACACCTTTTTTGTTTTTTAAACGAACAGTCAAAATTTTAGTACAATAAAAGCTTTTGATCAGCCCACAAGGTTTGTTTTTTAAGATCTGATTGGTAAAAATACCCCTAGTCTAGGCATGTATATTTATTGAAAATGGTCATAGATTGTGTATCAAATTTGAATGCACACTTAACTAAATAGATACTTTCAGTTTAAGAATGAGTATTCCAAAGTCAAATAAAGGAGAAAATCACTAAATACCCTCCTTGGAGTGCTATTTAATTTTGAAGTTAATTCATTCATTTCTTCAACAAACATTCCCACTGTGGGCCAGGCATTGTATTTAGTATGGAAGATACAGTGGAGAACACGGCAGATCTGGTCTCTGTCCTCAAGGAACTTACATAATAGGGACTTCGCTGGTGGTCCAGTGGTTACAGATCTGCCTTCCGATACAGGGGGTGTAGGTTCAATCCCTTGTCGGGCAACCAAGATCACATATGCCATTCAGCAACCATGCCAATGCGCCTCAGCTACTGAGCCCATGCTCTGGAGACCGTGAGCCACAACAGAGACCCAACCCAACCAAAAATAAATAAATGTTCAAGAAAGAAGAAAAGACTGATAGTAAATTACAAATAAGCAAACCAATGTACATGAGTAAAATAATTCCAGTCTGCAATCAATGCTATGAAGGAAATAAGCAAGGGCTGATGGAGAAAAATGGAGGGACTACAGTGGACCAAGTGGTACAGAAGAGGTGCCATTAAAGCTGAGACTTAAAGGATGGGACTGAATCCACGGTGAGTGAGACCAGGGGAATGGCATTCCAGAGGGCAGGCACAGAGCATTCAGAGCATTCAGAGGCCCTGCTGCAGCAGAGAGCTTGTATATTTTTTGTGTATGTGATATAAAGACTCAGAAAGAACCTAGGGTTCATCTGGCTTCCTCTTGGCTAGTCTGGGTGTTGGCTAGGCTGTGGGCTGAGTGGGTGTCATTCGGCACCTGCTCAGGTACACTCCTTTCAGGGAGTTGGGACCCACCTTTCTCCAGGGGTCACCCATCCTCTGTGGTCCTGTGGCTAGAGCCACAGAGAACACAGCTAAGCCACAGGACCCCATTCAGAAGAGAAGGCAGCCTTTGTATCCTCTCTAAACCCATCTAATGTCACACATTTTGGGACTTCCCTGGTGGTCTAAGACTCCATGCTCCCAGTGCAGGGGACCCGGGTTCAATCCCTGGTCAGGGAACTAGACCCCATGTGCCACAACTAAAGAGTGTGCATGCTGCAAGTAAAGACCTGGTACAAATAATAAATAATTTCAAAAATACTACACATTCTCAGGATGTTGTTAGGATGTAGAAGCCACATTAAAATTTTTTTTATTTTTTATTATTTATTTTTGGCTGCATTGGGTCTTTGTTGCTGTGCAGACTTTCTCTAGTGGCAGCGAGCAGGGACTACTGTCTAGTTAGGGTGCTCAGGCTTCTCACTGCAGTGCCTTCTCTCATTGTGAAGCACAGGCTCTGGGGCACAGGCTTCAGTAGCTGTGGCACACGGACTTAGTTGCTCCGAGGCATGTGGGATCTTCCTGGACAAGGGATCAAACCCATGTCCCCTGCATTGACAGGTGGATTCTTAACCACTGGACCATCAGGGAAATCCTAAAAATATGTCTAATATATATTTTATAGCTCCTGCAGTTCACTTCTGGAGTTGATTAAAAGATATATGGCTTCTCATAAAAGTCCAGGGAGCTGAACTGTTCAGTAGTATGGGGTTCCCACAGTATCTTCCCTGGCTGGATTCTTATCCCCGCTGAACAGAAAGCCACACTGTGCTCACTCTCTCTGTTTTCCTGCCAGTCAAGTGGAGAGGCATGGCCATAAAGCCCTATATCCTGCCCCAAAGGAAAGAAGGCTACTAGAGGGCTGGGTTAATGATTAACCGGTGATGTCTTTTGATTTTATTATAAACAGAGGTCAAGGAGCCGAACTGGTTGAAGCTTTTTCTTTGTTAATGTTAGAAGTGAAGCAGAGCAAGGGCAGAGCAAGGGCTGGAGGATCAGGATTACTTATTATTTACAAAGCTTAAAGCTGGACAGCCATAGCAGGCCCATTCTGCTTCCTTGGTTTTTATTGTAAATCAATAAGAAAGATTATTCTTATTTCAATAGAAATAAAGTTTT
Organism: Ovis canadensis; assembly: GCF_042477335.2. NCBI lineage: Eukaryota > Metazoa > Chordata > Mammalia > Artiodactyla > Bovidae > Ovis > Ovis canadensis. The sequence continues at coordinate 57,128,172 of NC_091251.1, read as the reverse complement.
CTAAGGGTGCTCTAATCCATACTTTATATCAAACTTTTCCTTTTATTATTTCAATTTGGGGGGGTCACTTTGAGAGGGAAGGGACTGGGACAGGGTAAAGTCCCCCCAAGCCACTCTTTGGCAGCCTTTCTGGTTTAGCCGTGGCAGTGGGGCCAGTAGTGCAGGCTGGAGGGTGAACAAAGGTGAGCTGCAAGACCGGGGCCATCAACTCAGCTCTCTGCTAGCCCCGGGGAAGTCCTTCCCCCACACCTTGCCATATTTAGAGGGCCCCTGCCTCTCCAGTAATCCCTTTCCAGTATTGCTGGGGAAGAGGGGAGGTACGGGTATAGCTAGGAGGAGACTTTGCAGTCATTTACCCTTTGGCTTCCAAGCATTTGTCAGGTTCTCTCTGGAGGGAAGGCTTTTATAGGGAGGAGGGTGGGGTTTCCTAGCTGTCAAAGATAGATGGTGCCAGCTACTTGCTTTTGCTCCTGTCTCCAGCACCCTTTTAGGTTCTGTTGCCTTAGAGAGTGTTCAATATGGTGAAGCTCTGCCTACTTGTCGAGACTCCTCTGAACCTGCTCTCCACCCCCTCTTTATTGCAGCAATGCTGAGACACACCCAGCTGCATCTCATCTCCCTGAAACGGCCTCTCCCTGCCCCTCTCACTCCCCAAAGGCAGGACCAAGTGTCTCCCTGTCCTGGTGGTCCCATGGAGCCTTTACATTTATCTTTCCTAGAGGCACCTACTCTTAAACCAATCCCAGTAGACCAGTGGTTCTCAAAGTACAGTCCCTGAACAAGCATCACCACCATCATCACCTAGGAATCTGTTAGAAACCTTGGGCCCCACCCCAGATGCCCTGACCCAGACACTCTGGGGGTGGTGCCCAGCATCTGTCACTGAATGAACCCAGTGGGTGATTCTGGTTCTCACTGACAGTTGGGAACCACCATGCTGGGTTCTCAGCTCATCCCATTCATCCCTGTATCCCTGACTCTTCCCTCTGAGCCCACACATCAAAGTGGTTCTTGAATAAAAACCGCTAAGAAGTTAGCCAAGTTGCTGAGGTGGTAACAGCTTAACCCCAGCAGGGAAACCTAGCCAGGCCCATCACCTCTCCATGCTCAGTACTTGTCATTCTCTTTGATCTTCTTTGACTGGTTCACAAAGGAATTTTGGTCACTGTAAATGTGCTAAGTCCCCAGTAGAGCCAGACATCCTGCCCTACCCTCCTAAAAAAGTATATTAAAAACATTATTTCTCCATGCTCAGGCAGGGACCATCTCTGACTAGTAAGAACTCCACACACCATCTTTTTAATGCATCGTTATATGTGTCATTATAGAAACATAATTATGGTGTTTAAAGTCGTTTTTATTCAGTGTTGAGCCATTAGGAACATAACTTCCTTTTCTAAATTTGTTTTCATGGCTCATTTCATGTCTTTCATCTTGCATGTGTGTGTGTGGTTAAAATATACATAAAATTTACCGTTTTTAACCATTTTAAAGTGAATCCAGTGGTATTAATTACATTTACACTGTTGTGAAGTCATCATCACTAGCCCTTTCCAGAACTTTTTCCATCATCCCAAATGTATATTCCTGGTGGTACATGGCTGTGGAAAATAGTTTGGTGATTCCTTAAAAAGTTAAACACAATTATTATAATACCTAGCAATTCTGTTGTTATTTAGTCACTAAGTTATGTCCAACTCATTTGCGACTCCATGGACGGTAGCCTGCCAGGCTCCTCTGTTCATAGAATTTTATAAGCAATACTGGAGTGGATTGCTATTTCCTTCTCCAGGGGATCTTCCCAACCCAGGGATCGAACCCCTGTCTCCTGCAATGCAAGTGGATTCTTTACCATTGAGCCACTTGGGAAGCCAAGGTATGTAATGAAAGGAATTGAAAGCAGGAACTCAAACAGATACTTATAATGTTCATAGCAGAATTATTTGTAATAGCCAAAAGGTGGAAATAACCCAAGTGCCCATCAGAAAATGAAGGGGTAAATAAAATGTGGTATATACATACAATGGAATACTGTTCAATCATAAAAAGGCTCGTCTTGTTTTAATGTACAATTTCTTTCCCAAGAATCTAACTCACTAGATGGGTTAGATGTTTGAGGAGAGCTGAGGTAGGTTTCTATGCTTGCAAAGCATCTGTCCCAAAGCAAGCTTATGATAGATGCTCAGTAAACAGTCAGTGGTGAGGAAAACTCTTTATCTTACTTGCTCTAGATGCAGAAGAGTTGGTGTCAGATGTTGGTGTGTATCAGACTCCCCTGGAGGGTTTTGTTCAAACACAGATTTCGTACCAAAACACAGATGGCTAAAACACTCTCATAGTTTCTGATTCAGAAGGTTTTGGGTGCAGTCCCCAGATTTGTGTTTCTAACCGATTCCCAGATGATGCTGATGCTGCTGGTCTGGGGACCACACTTTGAGAAGCACTGGTCTAGTCTAACTCCGTATTTCTGAACTCTAACTGTGCACTGGAATCTCCAAGACCTTCTCAGTTTACTCCCAGCCCCAGCCTCCAAGGCCTGGTTTAATTGGTCTTGAGTGGAGTCTAGGTACAGGAGGCTTTAAAAAGCTTCTCAGGGGATTCTGCTCAGGTGTGCAGCCAAAGTTAAGAAACACCGGTGGAAATCCCTCATTACTTCGATGGTGTTGGGTTTGGAGCCAGAGCTTTTTATTCTCCAGTGTCAAGGTAAGATTTTTTTTTTTTTTTTTTAATTTTGTATTGTGGTAAAACATAGCCAGGCTTCCCCGGTGGCGCTAGTGGTAAAGAACTCGCCTGCCAACGCAGAAGACCCAAGAAACGCGGGTTCAATCGCTGGGCTGGGAAGATCCCCTACAGTAGGAAATGGCAACCCACTCTAGTATTCTTGCCTGGAAAAACTCCATGGACAGACGAGCCTGGCGGGCTACAGCCCACGGGGTTGAAAAGAGTTGGACCTGAGTGAGCACGCAGGCACTCGCACATATAATGTGTATTTAATGTGAATGACATTTAGTATACTCACAGTGCTGCACAGCCATCACTACTGTTCAGTCCCAGGACATTTGCATCACCCCGAAGGAAACCGTATTCTCTAAGCAGTCTTTTCTCGTTTTCTCTCTGCCCCGCCCCCGCCCCCGCCCCCAGCGCTGGGCAACAACTAATCTCCGTTCTGTCCCTATGGATTTGCGTCTTCCGGTTGTCTGGCTTCTTCCACATACTATAATGTTTTCAAGGTTCCTTCATAATGTACTTCATCCCTTTGTATGGCTGAAGAATCTCCCATTGTACGAATAAATGAAGCTTGTTTCTCCTTTCATAGTGCTGCTCTTGACTGTAGTTTAAATATCTGACTCTGGTCAACTTGCTCCTGTCTACTATAAAATAATCCTTGACTGAAATAAAGCATTAGTGTTTCTGCTGTATGGGTTTTAGAAGGTAAACTGTGAACAGAGCCTGCATGAAACAGAGGTGGGGGTATTGCAGCCTGGTATCCTGGAAGCAAGGGTCTGGGGGCCAGGGAGGCTGTTACTTGTAACTAGCTTCTGAATGAAGAGGAACACTTTGAACATTCATGATAATAAAGGTGTGTTCTATACAAGGTGATGAAGCAGTGTTCCCTGACACCAAAAGGAAGCTGATGGGAGAACAAATAATGTGAGCTGGGGCTGCCTTAATGACAGGCTCCTTCCCTGGCAGAGACGGTGGAAAATGTCTCAGGTACTTCTTCTGGCTGCCAAACAACTTGCGCTCCTCTCCCTCCCTCTCCCCATCCCATCACTTTTAACCTTTGTTAAAAGTGTGAGGCTGTGGGTGAGGAGGAGACTGGATTGGCGGTCAGACAGCTGGTCAGGGGCCACCCTGGATATCTATTGAAGGCGGCCCTGAACAAGCTATTAGTTGTGGGCTTCTGGTATCTGTTTACTAGATGAGGACCTCCCCTTTCCTCCTGCTCTGGCCCCTCGCTTCGTCTCTTATTTATTTACAGCTGCACTGGGTCTTTATTGCTTCGCACAGCCATTTCTCTAGCCTTGGGCTTTTCTCTAGTTGTGGCGAGCGGGGGCCACTCTTTAGCTGCAGTGTGTGCCTTCCCACAGCAGTGGGTTTTCTTGTGGAGCACAGGCTCTAGGCCTGTGGGTTTCAGTAGCAGTGCATGGCTTAGCTTTGTAGCATCTTCCTTAGGGACTGAACACACATCCCCTGCATTGGCAGCTGGATTCTCTACCACTGAGCCACTTGGAAGTGCCCCCCCACCTCCTTTTTTTATGTTTATTTATTTATTTGGCTGCACCGGGTGTCAGTTGCAGCGCTCGGGATCGTTGATCTTCCTGGTAGCATGTAGCATTTTTAGTTGCAGTATGTGGGATCTGGTTCCCTGACCAGGGATTGAACCCAGGCCCCCTGCATTGGGAGCACAGAGTCTTAGCCACTGGCCCATCAGAGAAGTCCCCCTCACCGCCTCTTTGCAGCCAAGCATCAAATTAGAATTGTCTACACTGCTCAATTCTGCACCTCCACTCCCCACTGAGATCTCACGGCCCCAGGACTCTGACTTCCACCTCCCACTGGATTCAAGTAGACTCTTCAGCCCTCATTTTTCTTGTAGCCCTTGGCCCCAGTGATCCCACTCATTTCTGAACCTCTCCTCTCTGGGTTTGGGGGATACTGTTTGTCTGAGCTGTCTTCCCATTCCTCCTGCCCCTTTGCAGCTCTCAGTAGCCACCTGCCCTTCAAGACAGCTGTCCCATGGTTTTTATCTTTGGCTCGTTCTCACTCATTCACACTCCCCTGGGGTAATCCTGTCCCCCTCCCAGGGCTTCAGCACAACCTTTGCCCTGCCAGGGTTTCCTCCTGAGCTCCAGAGCCTGAAGGGACACCTCCATAAGATGTTCCATGGCCTCCTGAAATCAGACATGCCTGGAAGGGGAGGCAGACAGGCAGACAGACAATCTGAGAAATAACCAAACCTGCCATCTTTCCCTCTCTTGCCTTCCTTGCCCCAAAACCACCTCCACCTCCTTCGAGGTTCTCTGTCTCAGCTAATATTGCCACCCGCCCGCCAAAAGCCAGGAGTCACAGTCTCCTTCCTCTGGCCCCCATTGGCAGGCACAGGGAGGTGACAGTTTTCCTCTCTTAGCAGCCTTTTCTTTTTAGGACAATATTTTGTCTTTATTTTTAAACTTTTTTTTAAAAATTGAAATATAGTTGATTTACAATGTTGTGTTAGATTCAGGTGCACAGCAAAGTGATTCAGTTATATATATGTGTGTGTGTATACTATATATATATATATATATATATATATATATATATATATATACACACACACACACACACACATATATATTCTTTTTCAGATTCTTTTCCATTATAGGTTATTACAAGATATTGAATAGAGTTCCCCGTGCTATACAGTAGGTCCTTGTTATTTTATATATAGTAGTGTGTATCTGGAGAAGGCAATGGCAAACCACTCCACTACTCTTGTCTGGGAAATCCCATGGACAGAGGAGCCTGGTAGTCCGTGGAGTTGCAAAGAGTCGGACACGACTGAGCGACTTCACTTTCACTTTTCACTTTCATGCACTGGAGAATGAAATGGCAACCCGCTCCAGTGTTCTTGCCTGGAGAATCCCAGGGACAGAGGAGCCTGGTGGGCTGCCGTCTATGGGGTCGCACAGAGTCGGACACGACTGATGCGATTTAGCAGCAACAGCAGCAGTATGTATGTGTTAATCCCAAACTCCTCTAATTCATACCTTCCTCTTTCCTCTTTGGTAACCATAGGTTTGTTTTCTATGTCTCTGAGTCTATTTCTGTTTTGTAAGTTCATTTGCATCACCTTTTTAGATCCCATATATGTATATAAATGATATCATATGATGTTTGTCTTTCTCTGACTTACTTCACTTAGTATGATAATCTCTAGGTCCATTTATGTTGCTGCAAATGACTTTATTTCATTCTTTTCATGGCTAATATTCCATTGTCTATATATGTATACATATGTATGTGTGTGGGCATATATATGTATATTATATATGTGTATTATATATGTATATATATACACACACACCAAGCACATCACTTCTGTACTCTTTGTGCCAAAATGGACAACCTGAATCTCATAAGAAACCTTCAGACAAACCCAAACGGAAGGACATTCTATATGATATCTGGTCTATATGCTTCAGAAATGTCAAGGGCATGAAAGTTCTAAAGAGACCACAAGTAAATGCAAAGGATTATCCCAATTGATTCCCAATTCGGAAAAAATGCTGTCAAGGCCCGTATTGAGATTCTTTTAAACTTGGCCTTCATCTGCCCCCACTGGATATCCTATTCAGACGCATAGCTCCATATCTATAGGCCTCACTGGCCTTGTTTCTCCAGCCCTCCACTCCCCAAGCTAGATCCAGATCCAGACATCTCTTTGCTGAAAGTTCTTCAGTGGCTCCTTGAGCCTTCAGGCTTAATCCCAAGGTCTGGACTGCAGCCCAAATGCCCTGATGGTCTCCACCCCGCCACTGCAGCCTTTGCTTCTCCCACATTGCCAAGTGTCAAAAAAGTGGGGGTGGGGTTCTGAGACTTCACCCAGACTAAAAAGTTAGCCTGCCACAGTCTCACAGATGCTGGTGAGGACAGACTCCTGAGTCGAAGCACAGTTTAATACTCACAGGGACGGCAGAGTGACATTTGCACCTGTTTCCTAAGCTCAGATCCACAGGGTGATGTAATGAGGGCCTTGTGACACTTGCGCTTGCAAGCTGCTCAGGATGATGAGTGTCCCTCCCAGCTTAAGAAACCCCTGTATTTAGAGGCAGTTAGCAAGCCTGCTCAACTTTCGCCTCCGAAAGAGACAATATTTTCCTGGGCAGCAAACCGATCTGCTTTCTTCCCTGGGAGGAGACTGCCTCGAACTTACAGGATGATTTCCTACATAAACATCTTTGAAAAGATAGTCTGGAACAAAAGGTGTCAGAGTCTCTGCTCTCAGAGGGACTATTCTCCCCACACCACCACTCCAGCACGCTGCCATCCCGTGTCTCTGACTGCACCCCACACTCTTGTCTGGTTTGGGAGCTCTGTTGCCTGAAGTGGAATGCCATCCTCATCCCATGTGTGTAAACTCGCAGGCAGGCTCCTTGTCCTGCTCATCCCTTTGTCTTTCAAGAATCAGCTCCTCAGGCGAGCCTGACAGCAACATCACCACCCACAAAATGCAGGAATTCTGCTCCACCTTTGTGTCCCCAGGGCCAATGTACACTATCATAGGACTTAATCTGCTCCATTGTTGTGACCTGTTTACGTGTCTGCTCTCCCAACTCTCAGTGCATGCAAGGCATGGCTGTGTCCTGCTTGTCTCTGATCCCCACTGACCAGCCCACAGAGGGAATCATTAAGGATCAGTAAAAGAATAAGTGAATCAGTGAAGAGCCTGTTATTTCACAGCCTCTGGCAGTTTCTTATTACTTGGAGGAGCAGATGTAAAGTGGATGAAGCTGGAAAATCCAGCAGGGAGTTAATAAGCATTTTCTATGATCTGGGAGAGGGACCAGAAATCTGTCTTTGGGGAGACCCTCCTCGTGTTATGGGACAGGGCGTTTGGCCAAGCCCCCTCTTAGGAACCCAGGCTTGAGGCCAGTGTTGCTGTGAAAGCGCAGCCCCAGCTGTAACAGTCCCATTGCTGGTGCTTCAGGCCAAAATGCTAAGCCTTCTGTCTAGCCATCCAGTGATATAAATTGGATGCGTCTTTAACAGGTCTGTGCCCTTGCAAAGAACACTGTTTTTCTAGGGATTTAGCTATCCTGGCCTGGAATGTCTGGTGCCTCACCTATGATGTTATTACAGACTAAGCCAGCGGTTCTCAGCAGAAGCGATTTTGTCCCCTCAGGATTTTTGGTGACATCTGGAGACATTTTTGGTGTCATCACAGGGGGAAATGCTGCTGGCATCCAGTGGGTACATGGGCAGGCCGGAGATGCTGCTAAACACCATATGGTGCAGGGACAGCCCCCTGCAAAGAAACCTGCTGCCCCCAGTGCCAGCAGTGCAGAGCCTGGGAAGCTCTGGACTACTGTGATGGCCCTGCGTGGACCACACAGATCGCACATTGCAGAGGAGGTTTTTCTAAACAGAATGAAGCACTATTGCTGTCAGTCATCCTGGGGCCTGGCCTCTGGAAAGAGGAAACACAGGAGTCCAGGCCAGAAGGGCAGGACTGGCGCCTACGACTGATGGTAGGCGATCCCAGGGTCAGGGATTGTGGTTGCCCCCGGGGAGCATCGATGACAGACACACCTGTTTTAGGTTTTCCTTCGAGGCTCTTTGTGTTACCCCAGGACCTCAGTCAAATTCTGTTAAACCCCAAGGCCTAGTGAGTTTTTTTCTTTTTAAGTGACCATTTAATGAGTACTTTCTACATGCCAGACATCATTCTGCATCAGAGGTAGGCTAACATTTCCTACAAAAGGCCAGATAGCAGATATTTTAGGCTTTGTGAGCTATATGGTTTCTGCTGCTACTGCACAACTCTGTTAAAAAAAAAAAAAAAAAAAAGCAGCCATGGAGAATATGCAAACAGGTGAATGGTGAGTGTAGCTGTGTTCCAAGAAAATTTTATTTACAAAACAAGTGGTGGACTGGATTTAGCCCACGGGCCATAGTCCACCAACCACTGTTCTACATGCTTAGCAAGCGTTAATTAAAGTGCATGACAAGCCTAGGACAGAGGCGGTATGTTCTTATTTAGCAGATGTGGTGACTGAGACCCAAACCAGTGCCAGTAACCAGCCAGGCTGCCACTGACCCTGACCCTCACATTCTCCCCTACAGTAGCCTTTGGAGGGTCCAGAGCCTGGGCAGTGGGTGGCGGTTATCAGGTGATGAGAGATGACCAGCAGATAAGGCCTGGCGATAGTCCAGAGCTAAAGGGGAGAAACAGCAGTGCGCAGGGATTTGTGACCTGGTCAACATTCCTGGGGGCATCTAGAAATTACAAAAAGAGGGGATCTGATAAAAGATGTGAGCTTTCTGCAGCTCCCCAGGGTGGAACCTGACCTAAGTGAAGGCTCACTGGCCCCTCAGTGTTGACCTTTTATGAGCCCATTCTTCACCTACCAGCTTTCACAAAGAGGAAGTCCCTTCTGATATCTAACCTACAGCACTCTTGCTGTTATTTAAAGCTGCTCCCTCAGTTTTCAAACTTGCCGTTTGATGGTGCGTTTCACACCTGAAGATCTTCATCCAGGCTACTTCTGTCTCCTTTCCAGTTCAGTTCAGTCACTTGGTCGTGTCCGACTCTTTGTGACCCCATGGACTGCAGCACGCCAGGCTTCCCTGTCCATCACCAACTCCCAGAGTTTACTCAGACTCATGTCCATTGAGTAGGTGATGCCATCCAACCATCTCATCCTCTGTCATCCCCTTCTCCTCCTGCCTTCAATCCTTCCCAGCATCAGGGTCTTTTCCAGTGAGTCAATTCTTTGTATCAGATGGCCAAATAATTGGAGTTTCAGCTTCAGCATCTGTCCTTCCAATGAATATTTAGGACTGATTTCCTTTAGGATGGACTGGTTGGATCTCCTTGCTGTCCAAGGGACTCTCAGTTCAAAAGCATCAGTTCTTTGCTGCTCAGCTTTCTTTATAGTCCACCTCTCACATCCATACATGCCTACTGGAAAAACCATAGCTTTGACTAGACGGACCTTCGTTGGCAAAGTCATGTCTCTGCTTTTCAATATGCTGTCTAGGTTGGTCATAACTTTTCTTCCAAGGAGCAAGTGTCTTTTAATTTCATGGCTGCAGTCACCATCTGCAGTGATTTTTGGAGCTCAAAAAATGTCTGTCAAAATCTCCCTTCCAGAGGGGTGTGAAATGCAGTAGGAAGGTCAAGGGCTTTGGAGCCATTGACCAAGCTGCCAATCACAGCTCCACCACCTACTGGTTGTGTGACCTTGAATACAACTCTTAGATTCCCTGAGCTTGCTTACAAAAGGAATGCAGTATCACCCACCAGGCAGGACCCCAGAGCTTTTGGGAGGAATAAATGTGGTAGCTTAAGATCAATGTCTGTTTGTGATGGACTCCCAAGACATGCTGGTTCCCAGGCCCTTCTGAATGGAATAGTCTCAAGTCTTTTTTTGTTTTTTCACCTTAAGGGCTGTTTCCAACCTTTTAAAGCAAGTTCTCCCTTTCACCTCACCAGAAAACAAATCTAGGGCTCCCTGCATGTCTCCTCTTACTTCTAATGAGATATGTATGGAGATGTGGGCATTTCATTTCAGACCAGTTTCACCTCTGAAATCCTACCATCCCAGATCAAGTGCCACCTTCTCCCTGGTGCCTTCCCTGACACCCAGAGCCAAAAGCAAAGAGAGAAACAAACCATTCTTTCCTCATTCACTCAACAAGTGTATCTCCAGCTCCTCTCCTGGACTGGGCTCTGTGCCTCTGCCTGAGCAGCCTGCGAGGGGGTGTCACTCCCCACACACTGTGCTGATGTCCTTCTAGATAACTCTCCTTGAGACAAGAAAGGGCTCCTTCTCACCCCGTATCCCTCAAACACTGCCTTGCTTCCAGCAGGTTCGTGCTCAAAGAGCACCTTGGAGGAAAACATTCTCCAGTGCTAACCTGGCACGTTAGCCTTAGCTGGAGAGTGGGTACTTGGTTGCTAACCCAAAAGGCACCTATGCTTATCAAGGCAATTAAGTGAAGGGACAACATTAAATTCCTGCAGTTCTCAATTTTTTCCCCACAAGGAGTTTTCTGACCAGGCATCTTTGCACATACAGTCTTCCCTACAGACCTTTTGTGCTCAGTTTTACTCAGTAATGGGGCCTTTCCGACTCCAACCTTGCCGATGGCATTACACCAAGAGATTCATCAAGAGCTGGTTTGGGGGAGAATGGATACATGTATATGTAGGACTGGGTCCCTGAGTCCCTCCGCTGTTCACCTGAAACTGTCACACATTGTTAATTGGTTATACCCCAATACAAAATAAAAGGTTAAAAAAAGCCTAGAGGCTTGGGATGGGGCAATAGGAGAGAGGCTCAACAGGGAGGGGATATATGTATTCATATAGCTGACTCACTTTGCTGTGCAGCAGAAACTAACACAACATTGTAAAGCAGCTATACTCCAATTAAAAAAGAGAGAGAGAGCTGAAGGCTCTTGGGAAATTGCCAGAAAGAAGCACCCAGGGGCGAGGGGCAGGCTTTAAGATCTCACCCCAACACCTCTGTGAGCAATGAGATGTCAACGCACGTTCCGGTAGCTCAGCAACCAGCGGAGAGCCTCACTCCAGGTTCGGGTGCAGGAGATGGAGGTTGAGTGTGGGCTAAGGACACATCTGAGAATGTATGATAGATGCACATGAGTGTGGATGTGTGCGTGCGTGCGCATGTGTAAATGCATGCTTACGCCTCTCTCCTGAGTCACCAGGACTAAGCACGGGGCGGGGCGGGGGAGCCAGCAGCTCTCCTCATTCGGTGCCTGCCACCTTGCAGCGCGGCTGTGCTCACTCGATGTTCCTCACTGGGTGCGCTTTCTGCCCCACTCCACCCGCCCTCTTTGACCTGCTCTTCTCCTTCTGGCGTCTATTCCCTGTTCTTCTCTCCAACACTCATCTCTCTAACTCCTTCAGCTGTCCATCCTACTCTGAAGAATCTGAAAACAGTCATTATGGCCCCTGGAAGACCCCTGACATTTCTCCCAGCTGTGTGCTGCCGACAGTAACAATGACTTGAGGATATAGATTTTTTTTTCCTAGCAACCACGTTGGTCTTTAATCTACATTTCCCATGAGTGTGTTACAAGGAACTGTATCAAATGTTTATTTATGTCAATGGGTCTTAAGTCTATTGTGTTTTCTTTAACCACTAAGCCTTTTACTGATACAGAGAAGAAAAGCAGGTTATTTTGGCACCATTTGTTTCTGGCAAGTCTGTATTATTTACTTGGTTTAAAAATCACTGCATTTCCTCAGTGACTTTTGCTCAGTGTTGTGATGTGCCATGTAGAGTACACAATGCCTGGCATAAAATGAGCATCCACTAAATGTCTGGGAAAATACACGAGACTGAAATCAGGAGACGCAGATTCCAGTCTCTGCTCACTTTCTCATGCTTGGGCCAGTTGACGACGCTCAGGTTTTGTCGCCTCATCTGCAAATGATTGTGGGGCTTGGCTGCATCAGTGGTCCCCACTGGGGTCCCACCTGGGCAGCAATGGCAGTGGATGATGATTGGAATACTTCATGCAGCCCAACAGAGATTAGCCCTCATCCACATCAGGCTGCTCCAGCCAACAACAACATTCAGTTCAGTTCAGTCGCTCAGTTGTGTCCGACTCTTTGCGACCCCATGAATTGCAGCACGCCAGGCCTCCCTGTCCATCACCGTCTCCCGGAATTCACTCACGTCCATCGAGTCCATGATGCCATCCAGCCATCTCGTCCTCTGTCATCGCCTTCTCCTCCTGCCCCCAATCTCTCCCAGCATCAGAGTCTTTTCCAGTGAGTCAACTCTTCGCATGAGGTGGCCAAAGTACTGGAGTTTCAGCTTTAGCATCATTCCTTCCAAAGAAATCCCAGGGCTGATCTCCTTCAGAATGGACTGGTTGGATCTCCTTGCAGTCCAAGGGACTCTCAAGAGTGTTCTCCAATACCACAGTTCAAAAGCATCAATTCTTTGGCCCTCAGCCTTCTTCACAGTCCAACTCTCACATCCATACATGACCACAGGAAAAACCATAGCCTTGACTAGATGGACCTTTGTTGGCAAAGTAATGTCTCTGCTTTTCAATATGCTATCTAGGTTGGTCATAACTTTCCTTCCAAGAAGTAAGCGTCTTTAGGTGTCTACATTTCGGGCTGAGTTATATCAGTAAGTCAGGAGCCCCATTGCCCCTCCCTTGGTTCAGACTCTTGTGTCCCTCTGTCCCCACTTCCTCCAGCGTTTCACCCTCAATTTACTCTCCATGCTATAGCCAGGATGATCCTTCTAAAATGCTTTTCTCAGTTTTCTACTTAAAATACTCCATCTGTCTCCTGCTATCTCCAGAGTGAGGTCCCAACTCCGGCCAGCTCATGAGCCCCTCACTCTCTAGTCCATCTCCCCAGCCCCTTTCCTCCTCTCTGAGATCCTTGTTGGTCCCCTGGACCTACCAGCCCAGTTGATCCCTTACACCCCAAAGCTTTTTTAACCTCTTCCCTTTGCCTGGCTAGCTCTTACATGTCTTCCAGGCCTCAGCTTGGACATCACCTCCTCCAGGAAGCCTTCTCTGATTCTTTCCTAAGACACTAGGCAAAGTCACTCTCTTCTGTGCTTCATCTCTCTGCATTGTACTGCTAAGTCACTTCAGTCATGTCCGACTTTGTGCGACTCCACAGACAGCAGCCCAAAAGTCTCCCCCGTCCCTGGGATTTTCTAGGCAAGAACACTGGAGTGGGTTGCCATTTCCTTCTCTAATGCATGAAAGTGAAAAGTGAAAACGAAGTTGTTCAGTCGTGTCCAACCCTCAGCGACCCCATGGACTGCAGCCCTCCAGGCTCCTCTGTCCATAGGATTTTCCAGGCAAGAGTACTGGAGTGGGGTGCCATTGCCTTCTCCGCTCTGCATTGTAAGGCCCTATCTAATTCACTGTCTCCTCCCAGACTCTCAGTCTTATTCACGCCTTATGCGTCATTTCCTCAGCATCTAGTCTAATACTTGGCATTTAATATTTATAAATGTTTGTGGAAAAAATATGAATCAGTTATCTTGGGCTAACTTAAAACTTTGACTGTTTTCAGATCTGTCTTTGATTAATAAAAAAATGGGAGGGACTTCCCGGTGGCCCAGTGGCTATGACTCCACACTCCTGTTGTAGGGGGTGTGGGTTCAGTCCCTGGTCAGGGAACTATTACTATATCCCACATGCTTTACCCAATTAAGAGGTCACATGCCACAGCTAAAGACCTGTTGCAGACAAATAAATATATGAACAAAAACTTTAGAAGACAATTGGGGAAAATTAATTATTTCATTTGTTAAACCTTTTAAATAATGGTGTCCATGGAGGAGGGCAGAATAAAAGAGTGATGAATGTGTGGGGCACCATTACTCTCTGGTCCTTTCTAGATAGTGATTCCAGAAATTTATTTGTATAACACTTTGGTTCAGGATCAGAAAAAATACCTGTGAACGAGAAGGGCATCATCAATGAAGAATCTTTAGATCTGCAGATCATAGGAGCATGGGCAGTTACTCAAGTTGGAATCACCAATTTGCCTCTGGGCTTCCTGGTGGCAAAAGCCAAAAGAGGAAACAGCCATTTGCGTGAGTGCCTCAGACTTGCTACAAAACTTCTTTGTTCCGCAACCTTCAGAGTCACCTTTCCTCCTTTTTCAACTTCTCATGCAGTTCCCAGAAGATGGGGTGCCAAGCAGGGGCCTCACTACAAAAGCCCAGGCCCCATTCACCAGTGTCACCATTCCCCGCTGTAAGCAAGTCTCACTGGTCGTAACCAGGGAGCCCTTTCTGAGCCAACTGTCCCAGAGATGGGGGCATCGCGACTGTTTGCCCTGAAACTAACCACAGGCATCCTTATGAGGTCTGAATGGGTCTCCTCCCATTCACTCAGAAGTCACACAGCTGATGTATGTCTCAAGTTAATGATTGCAAAATCATTTAAAAAGCTAAAATGAGCTAAATGAACTATTTTATTTGGAGTTATACTAGTCATGAGGCAACCTTTATGGACACAAGGAGGTGGCAGCCCGTACTTGTTCCTTCCTGGTTGGCAAAAATCAAATACTTGCCAGGTCATTGGAAAGCTTGTACCTTAAAGCAATACTTTTGTTAACTAAAAAAAAGAAAAGCCCACATAGGTATAGGAATTCCCTGGACTCTGTACACTCACCACCTTGGCCCGGTTCAATCCCTGGTCAAGGAACTAAGATCCCACAAGCCATGTGGTATGACCAAAAAAAAAAAAAAAAAAAAAGATAAGCACCTAACTTATTTTCCTTAAAAATATTTGTCATACTGATCTAATACCTCTTAGGTATATAAGTAAACTGTGGCTAGACTGAAAATTGGAAGAAGTTAGAGTTCAAAATCTAATATGATTTCGCATTATTCCTCTGTGCTATGCATACTAGCTGTTAGTTTTACATTTTCTTGCCCCCACTGTTTCACTATTTAATTGTGGAAATTAAATCATTTCTCCTTTCTCTCTGCTCTTAGCATCTAACAGGGAACTTCTCTGGTGAGTATTTGTGGAACAGCTATCACATTTCATTGCTTCTAGATGCCATGGATTATAAGATATATCCCACTTACAGAGATGCTATAATGTAAAAAAAAAAAAAAAAGTTGCATCTGAGAATCACTACAATACAGTCTTTGTCCAGAGCAGGTGCGGGCTCTCTTTCCTGGCCATGTGGCGTGGCTGGCTGTGTTCTTGGGCGCCTCAGTAGTGCCTGTGCCCTTCACCCCCTCTGCCCCTGCAGCAGAGCAGGAGAGAGGGCCCTTGCTCCCTCTGAGGAGACTGTGGGAGCCTGCTGAGATGATCTTGGATCCATTCTCCATGAAAAACCAGACCTTCTCTGCCCAAGGCACCTTCACTCATCTGCTCTGAATTCAGCCCTTTTGCTTACAATCTTTTCTTTCTGATCTGGTTTACCCCAGGTGTTTGCTTCCCTCTCGTCATGCTGGGGATGGACTGCCAAGGGCTTTAACTGGCTGCTGGAGGGATGTGCCCTGCCCTCATCTGACTGCCTGGGGCTTGAGACCAGCATGCAGTAGAAAGGGCAAGTTTGAGCACAGCAAGAGGCCCCACAGAGCCCCTGGCAGGACCCCCTCCCAGGCAGCTCTCACCTCACAGTTCCAAGGCTTGTCTCTGCCCCAGGTGTGTGGGGGAACCTGCATGGGGCTGGGCTTAATGGAGCTCAGAATTCCCTGTAGCCCAGCACCAGATTTCTTCCCAGCTCTACTCCTAAACCCAAAATCAGAGCTCAGCCCAGAGGCTCAGAGGGGAGGAGTGCATTCTCTGGGCGGGGCAGCAAGGGATGCTCCAGTGATTTAACCTGCATGACTGAAGTGGCCACTGCTATGGAACTGGATATCTGTCCCGCAGATGCGAGGAAAGTGCCAGGGTAACTGGTCTGAAGGACAAGCTTGGGAAAAACTTTCTGGCATGTGAAGCCCATGGGACAAGAGCTTGGAACCCTTGGGGTTTTTTTGTTCAATCCCTATTTTTCTCACAAGGGAAACTCCTTTTATTTTTCAGAATATGGATGAACCTAGAGTATTCTTTCGAGGAGGCAATGGCAACCCACTCCAGTATTCTTGCCTGGAAAACCCCAAGGACGGAGGAGCCTGGTGGGCTGCAAGTTCATGGGGTCGCGAAGAGTTGGACACGACTGAGCAACTTCACTTTCACTTTCCACTTTCATGCATTAGAGAAGAAAATGGCAACCCACTCCAGTATTCTTGCCTGGAGAATCCCAGGGATGGGGAAGCCTGGTGGGCTGCTGTCTATGGGGTCAAACAACTGAAGCGACTTAGCAGCAGAAGCAGGAGCAGAGTATTCTTGCCTGGAGAATTCCATAGACACAGGAACCTGGCGAGCTACAGTCCATGGGTCACAAAAAGTCAGACACGACTGAGTGACTGACACTTCTTTTTTTTTTAAAGAAGGTAGTATGCTGAGACAAATAAGTCAGACAGGGAAGGACAAATGTGGTATGATTTTACTCATATGTGGAGTCTAAAAAATAAATAGCCATAGATACAGAGGACAAACAGGTGGTTGCCAGGGGGGAGGAAGGTAGGGAATGAAAAAGAAAAAAGGTAATTACGTGAGGTAGGGGACCCAGGTGGTGCAGTGGTAAAGAGTTTGCCTGCAATGCAGTGACCACGGAGACGCGGGTCGATCCCCAAGTTGGGAAGATGCTCTGGAGGGAGAAATGGCAACCCACTCCAGTATTCTTGCCTGAGAAATCCCATGGACAGAGGAGCCTGGCGGGCTACAGTCTTTGGAGTTGCAGAGAGTTGGACACGACTGAGCTGAAACAATGCTTATGCTTATGTAAGCTGATGAGTGCTAATTAGGTTGATTGTGGTGACCAATTCACAACATATATGAAACTATCACATTGGACACCTTTAATATATACACACTTTTTGCCAATTACGCCTCAATAAAGCTGAAGAATGATCTAAGAAAATAGTACAAATTTAAAAGGGGTCCTCCTCACCCATAAAACCTCAGGCAATTCAGAAAAGCATGAAGAGGTAGATCCTTTGTAAGACCTACCTCTCACGTTTGTTTGGTCTTGTAGACTTGACAAGGCAGTTACCCACCGATTAGCTAATAGAATTCCACCATAACCCCATGACACGAAGGGAAAGAAGGCAATTGGCCCCACTGCGTGCACACTAGCACCAGGCACTGCAAGCCCATTTCTGTGCATTATCTTACTGCATCCTCACCACAACTCGGGGAGAACAGATTCTCAAACTCGAGGGTGCATCAGCATCACCTGGTGGACTTATTAAAGCAGAGGGCTGGGCCCAGCCCCAGAGTTTCTGATTTGGAAGTAAATCTGGTAGGGGCCGGAGAACTTGTGTTTCTAACAAAGTCATACATGGTGCTTTCTTTGCTGCTAAAGGACTGGAGGTGAAGCGTTTGTGGTTTTTCTCCCAGACTCTCCCCGTGAGTTTCACTTGCCGTTCGCAGTGTCTGGGAAGAGCATCTGGAGCCTCAGGGCATGCTGATGCTGCCCCATCCTGGTGCCACTGAGGCAGATGCTGTTAGGACTCCCATCCTGTAGTTGAGAAAACCACGGTCCAAGGGAGGTACTTTCCTAAGGCCATTCACCCAGAAAGTGGCTGAGCTGCAATCTCCAGGAGGTCTGCCTGGTTCTGGGCACTGTACACTTTCCTCCTCTTCCACGTGGTTTTCTGCCTCACCCGCCCCCTCGCCACCACCCCCCCACCCCTTCACGACACTACCCCTGCTTTTAGGAACAAATGCTAGCTTCCCTATCTTTTCACCCAGTTGGTGAGCCAGCTGTGGACACGAAAATGCAGGCACCCAGAACACACAGACCTCAATTCTGCAACTCAGGAAAGATGAGAAATGATGACGAACGGGTGGACCACAGCACATCCAGGCAAACCCTGGATGTCACAACTTCTACTAGAAGTAACTGGAACTATAGCACAGATTTAATGAATAAATCATAGCGGGTTGGATTGCTAAGCCTCAAGGGAAACCCCCAAGAAGCAGGCATGGCGATTCAGTTCCCTGGTATGAAAAACATGTTCTGGCCCTTCTGGTTCTCTCTCCCCTAAGAGTGCTTTGTGCCTCTTGTCATTCATCCTCAGGCTGGAAGTGGTAATGGGGGAGAAGGCACTGGGATTCTGTGAGTTGGCCAGGCTCTACCTTTGGTATAGATAAGAATTCTCCTTAATGAAATCAGCCTTTTAATTGCATGTGTTCCATAACTGCTGTTTTAAGTTCTCCCTTTAGCTCTAAGTGATAGTCTTTTTCTTTTTTTCATTTATTTTTAATTGGATTCCAATTGCTTTACAATGTTGTGTTGGTTTCTGCTGTACAACAACAAGAATCAGCTCCATGTATACATATATCCCCTCCCTCTTGAGACTCCCAAACCCCAACCCTCTAGGTCATCACAGAGCATGGGCTGAGCGCCTGCGTTACACAGCAGCTTCCTGCTGGCTATCTATTAGTCTGTTTTTTAAACTGCCTTTGATACATGGTATCTTTAACCACTACTAAAGAAGAGAAAGGAAAGAGTTCTTCCTAGCTTCCTTGCATGTGTCCCCTGTCTAGTTCTAGCTCAGGAAGAACATCCTAAATCCCAGGGATAGTTTGATTGTAGCAACCTAATATTCCAGCAGATTTGGGACAGAAGAGGGGTGGAGGTGGGAGCCTGAAGAACCAGTGAGGTTCACCCTGATGGAGGAGCCCTTCCAAATTCCCAAAGGAAATCCTTTAAGATAAAGCATCTGTTGTCTGCGAGAGAGGAGAGCAGCTTGAGGAATGCGGTGGCAGCGCCTGGTCATGGGAGTCCTGCCTTGGGCCAAGAATCTGGGCAGGAGGGCCTATGAGCCCGGTTCCCGGCACCCCCAGGCTAAGCTGCCATCTTTCCAGAGTCCCCACACCAGAATGGAGGGGCTGGCCTGGTGAATGCCCCTCAATTCCCTAACTTGGGGTGAAATGGGGCTTGCTCACCTGCCAGGATGGGGGCTTGACTTCCTCTTCCCCTTACATCCTATCTCCCATGATGTGCATACATGCTAAGTCACTCAGTTGTGTCTGAC
The DNA here is from genome assembly GCF_042477335.2 of Ovis canadensis. Lineage (NCBI taxonomy): Eukaryota > Metazoa > Chordata > Mammalia > Artiodactyla > Bovidae > Ovis > Ovis canadensis. Next base: position 57,108,841 of record NC_091251.1, on the reverse strand, counting down.
TCTTTGCAACCCCAGGGACTGTAGCCTGCCAGGCTCCTCTGTCCTTGGGATTCTCCAGGCAAGAATACTGGAGTGGGTTGCCATTTCCTCTTCCAGGGGATCTTCCCGACCCAGGGATTGAACCCATGTCTCTTACATCTCCTGCATTGGCAGGTGGGCTCTTTACCATGAGCGCCACCTGAGAAGCTGTGAAGGTTTGTCTTATTTCTCCCAAATAGCGAATAGTGGCATTTGTCTGTTTCTGAACTACTCATATTGGAGGACCATCAGAGCAGTGTCTGGCATCCTCAGGGATGGAGCCCCAGGTCTGTTCTCTGTTCACATGATGTGTTCTTGGCTCATTAGTTTCTGTACAGTCATTCCTTTCAGTTGCTCTGTTGTTTTGAACACACTGAGGGTTTTTTGGTTGTTTCTTGTGGGAGGGCTGAAAACTCTATCCGGGTAAGGATGATTCTCCCAGCCAGCTGGAATTTAACTCTTTTATTGACTATAATATACATACAGAAAAGTGCATGTATCATAAGTAAGCTTGATGGCTTTTCACACACTGAACACAGCACCCACACCAAGGAACTGAAGGTGACCAGTATCCACTTCTTCCAATCACCTCCACACCCAAGGGCACCCCTATTCTGCTTTCTAACAGCCCTTGAACAGGCTGGAGTCCAGCCTCCCCTCATGAGTCAGCCTGACTTGCAGTTGCCCTCCATTTCAGAGTTGGTGGCTCAGCAGGATCAAGTTGGGACTGACTGCGGGGGGCAGGGCACTGATTCAGCACATGCCAACACATACCCGATGCTGCTGCATCCCCCCAGGAGGGACACCTGGGGCAGGGTTGGCCCCATCCTGGCTGTCAGATGGTCCTCCTGTCTCCAGGAGGCCATCGAGGAGGTCAGTCCAGTGACTCAGTGTGGAGGGGGAAGGGGCTCAAATTCCCTTTCCATGTGCTTCTAGAAGTCCTACCATGTGTTCCTGGCAGCCAGAGGCCTGCAGAGCAGGATGACTCAGCGGCATCTACGTGCAAAGTAGCTGAGGTCTGCACCCTGGGAAAACCAGCACACGGCCTCGGGTTGGACTTGCCCCATTCGGTGCAGCCCGTGTTGTTTGGAAACCATTTCCCCCTGGCATCTATGCCAGGCTCTCTGTTTACCTGTGTGACTGTGAACATTGATGCCAGCTGCCAGCCTGGACCTGTTTGGCTCCTTAGCTATCCTCCATCCGGCCTCTTTCATGGGCCCTCACTGACCTGACTCCACATCACGTGTGTGCTCACTTCACTAATAAAAAGCCAGGTTTGCCTCTGTGCTCACCCTCATACATGTCTTGCATCCTTAGACTCTGACCTCTGCTTCCTCAGCAAGGAGCCACCCTAACTGTCTGGGGTAGGAGGGACAGAGGGCTGGCCAGCACAAGGGGTCAGGAAGAAATGCTTCTGGATTAGTCAATACGGCTGTACAGAGGCCCTCCCCAGGGAGCCCCATGTCATGCCTAAGTGGCAGTAAGATTTTCCTCCTCTACCTCTTGACATGGTGTCTCTCTGCTCTCCATGACTTCCTTGCTCCACTCTGTAGGCTGTCCTACAGAGGCAGGGAGCCCTGGAGAGGCATAACTGCTGTCTCCACTTACTGGGAAGCCAGGAGAAGAGCTGGGGCAGGTTTCCTCTGACTCAGGCTAGAGAGGTCTTGGGAATCATCTTCTCAGAGGTTCTCTAACAGATTGCCTAAGGATCACCTGAAATAGACACGTTTTTCAGGTTCCCTCCCTCCCAGAAATCTGCATATCTGGAAGGCATTCCAGGTGATTCTGATGCAGGTGACCCCAAGCCATAGCTTGAGGAACACTGATCAAACAACCCCTTCCCCAAGTCACAGGTGGGAAGAAAGCGAGACCCCGAGGGTTCACACCAGACCACAAGGAACGAGGTGCAGACCTCAAGTCCCTGCTTCTTTCCTTCTTTCCGCGCCTGCCCTGCTCCTGTCTCCTCCCACACGCCGGCGGGCGGAGGGGGGAGGTGGGCAGGGGGCGGGCTTATACCCAGACTCTGGGTTCCTCCTTAGACAGGGCTCTTGCCCCGCCCTGCCTTACCCTCTTACTGCCACCCCTTTAAACTGGACATTAAGACACAGAATGGTGTTTCTTCAAGGGCCAAATGTCTTCCTGCCTCTCTCCTATTTTTTCTCTTGCACCCCCTGTCACCCTCTACTCTCCTTAAAACACAGATTACCCTCAACCCCATCCCTCCATCCATGAGACAAAGTGGGGAAAGCCTGGCCTCCTCCTCCATGCTCCCCTGTTTGACCCACCTTATCTTTCTGACCTTAGAGTCTATCCCTCCCCCCGTAACAATGTCTCTGAATGTCTTCCCTCAAATGCCATCTTGCTCTTTCTTGCCTCCACTCATGTGACACCATCATTAACTTGGCCGGTAGCACTTCTTTCTGGCCATACTGAATCCTCCCGATCCCCTACAGTCCACGTGAAAGCCCTCTTCCTCCAGGAAGCTTTTCTTAACCATCCAGTCCTAGCATTCTTCTTCTCTGAACCATCAGAGCACTGAACCGTTTACTTGTTATCTGCTTTTATTACCTATTATATTCTGCTTTGAATTGTGAGCTTTAAGTAATTCCCAGCTACAGACCACAGCCTACCAGCCTACGCTTCTAATTATCCACCCACTTAGCAATGTGCTTTGCACATAATAAGTAAGTAAGGGATGTTAGCAGTGATGGAGCCTTGCAATGCTAGAGGCCAGGAGACCTTGACCTGGAGGCAACTAACTGATTAGATCAGGGAATTTTCTAAGCCTCTTGGGCTAACAAACATCTAAAGGCTAGCTAGAAAATCCAAGTCAGATCTTTCTCTGGATTCTGCTTCCTCTGTTGTAATGGGCTTCCCTGCCTGTCACCACCCTTCCTGTGCCAATGTGGCCAGTTTCTCCCTCCCGCTCCCCACAGCAATCTCTCTTGCATATCCCTTGTCACTCAGTCCCAAACAAGACATTATTAATATCCCTGCACTTGCCAGTGGACCCTGGGGCTTGGCCCTCACCCCCCATTCCAGCTGATGACCAGTTCCCATTCACTGCACACGCATTAGCTGAGCCTATTTGAAGCTGCTTACCTCAAAACCCTTTTGCACACCCGTGACATCCGTGTCTCTCCATTTAAGACAACCATTCCTCTTTTACTGAGGATCGACCATCACTGCTTGGTCCCTTGCTTGCTTACAAACATGACAACAAGAAGTTAATGCTAAACACACTGGCAGCTTAAGTTCTGGGACCTGGGCCTAACTTTCAGAAAGGAGCCCTTTATTCTTTGTTTATTGTAGGATGAATGTCCTACAGAGGAGAAGGGCACTCTCCTGCTTAGGGCCCCTGCAGTCTGAAGGGAACCTGGGCATCCTCACCTGGGTGGTTTGCAGGAATCTGAAAACCTTAACACTGTGACTCGCAATTCAAATGCACAAAGCAGGCTCAGCTCCTCAGAGAAAGAGCTGTCTGTGACCCATGTGGAGCAAGTCTTTGGGGAGGACTTTGTGTCCTCCTTTAACAAGACCAGAACTGCTCTCCCTAACCCCCTAAATAATCTCCACAAAACAAGGAGTTTCTCATTAAATATAGCCATCTCTTCAAAAAAATAAAGATCGCTACTTACCTATATAGGTCCACTTGGATCCTGCAAAGAAGAAAACAAAGGAAGTAAGTGCAATTGAGCTTGAACAAGTTAGAGAAAATACGGCAGATTTTGCTATTATTATTTGGGGGATGGGGGCATGCCACACAGCTTGTGGGATTTTAGTTCCCCAACCAGGGATTGAATCCAGGCTCTCAGCAGTAAAAGCTCTGAATCCTAACCACTGGACCACCAGGGAATTCCCCAGATTTTACTTTTAAATGGGCAAGATTGAGAAGGAGGTAGATGCTGAGAACTTCAAACTTTTTCATTGTGGAGAAAGGGGACTAAACCCTTTTGCACTGTTGGTGGGTATGTAAATTGGTACAGCCACTATGGAAAAGAGTATTCAGGTTTCTCACAAAAATTAAAAACAGAACTACCATATGATCCAGAAATTCCACTCCTGGGTATTTATCCAGAGAAAACAAAAACTAATTAGGAAAGATATATGCACTCCCATGTTCATTGCAGCATTATTTACAACAGCCAAGATATGGAAAGAACCCAAGTGCTGCCCATCAATAGAGGAATGGATGAAAAAGATATAGGATATATATATATATATATATATATATATATATATATATACACACACACATATACACACATACACACCATGGAATATTACTCAGCCATGAAAAGAATAAAATATTGCCATTTATGACATGGTGAACCTAGAGGGTATTATATTAAGTGAAATAAGAGAAAGATAAATACTGTATGATTTCACTTATATGTGGAATCTAAAAAAAAATGAACAAACAAGACTAGCAGTTATAGATACAGAGAACAAACAGTTGGTTGTCACAGGAGAGGTGCATAAAGGAGAGGAAATAGGTAAGAGAGATTAAGAGGTATAAACTTCCAGTTACAAAATAAATGAGTCACCAATATTAAACGTACACTGTGAGGAATACAGTCAACTGTAGTATCTGTGGATGGTGACATATTTTAAATGTATAGGAAAAAATCACTAATCTATATTCAGGAAATAACATACTGTTGTAGGTCAATATACTTTAAAAACAAACTCACTCATAGAAAAGGAGATCAGATTAGTGGTTCCCAGAGGGAAGGGGCTGGGGCAGAGGGAACTGGATAAAGATGACCAAAAGGTTCTAACTTCTAGGAATAAGTCCTAGGAACGTGATGTATTAATACAACATGATAAATATAATCAAGACTGCTGTGTGTTACGTATGAAAGTTGTTAAGAGAATAAATCCCAAAGAGTTCTCATCACAAGGAAAAATTCTTTCTATATGATTTTGTACATGTATGAGATAATAGACGTTTGCTAAACTTATCGTGATAATCTCTTCATGAAATATATGCCACATTATTATACCACACACCTTAAATTCATCCAGTGCTTTAAGTCAGGTGTATCTCAATAAAACTGGAAGAAAAAAATTTAAAACATACAACCTTTCTCAGAGTCTGTGTTGGAAAAACTGCCTCTCAGAACACCTGTGCTTCCAGGGAAGGGGCACAAGGCAATGATTCTCTGCAGGGGTCCAGGGGTCAGGGAGGGGGCTTCTTTATCAGAAACCTCCCGTATATCTTAGAAAAGCCACATTTCACTATCCAAATAGTTAATAAATTCACAAGGCTCAAAACTCAAGAGCCACCAAGAGGAACACAGTGAGAGCACTTCCTACCACCCAACCTCCCTGCTTCATTAGACTCAACCAGTTTCACAGTGTGACGTGTATACACGCATCTGTATTCTCTTCCCTTCTTTTTTTGCTGGCCTCTGGGAAATGCTGTTTTGCATCTTGCTTTTCCCCTACTTAACAACGCAGCCTAGAGAAGAGTTCCAGCCCATTCCAAAAGGAAAGTTTTTATTTGAGGAAGCTGCCCCATCATCACCGGAGTTAGAATTCCACAGGTGGCGGCAATGCGGAGGAGAGGTCCTGCCAGGAGTGTAATGAAAGTCACCTGTCACCTCCCACTCACACCCTTCACTCATAAACGTCCTTCATGCTAACAACTAAATATAGTTTTAGAAAGTCATTGCACAGATAACCAGCAGGGACCAATGGTGTAGCACAGGGAGCAATAGGCAGTGCTTTGTAATAACATAAAAGGATAAAGAATCTGAAAAAGAATACGTATGTATATGTGTATCTGAATTACTTTGTTGTACACCTGAAACTAACACAACATTGGAAATTAACTACACTTCAATTAAAAAAAAAAAAAGAGTCGTTGTGGAGCTATGCTCTTGACACACTTCCCTCTTTATCTCCAGGAAGAGCCCGAGACCCTGAATTGAGACTCGGGGTGTCTGTCTCAGGACACATTACAGGGAGGGGACTGTTCAACCCCTATGTTCCTGTCTCCCAACTTCACCAGGTGCTTCCAGGATTCTGGGCCCATCTGCAGGAGGAAGACTCATATCTCCTTTCTCTCGGGAATTGATTTGCAGTAAAACTCACCTGACCAGTCACCTGGTGCTCACTTCTCACAACTGGGCATTTCCTACTCAGGCCAATAGTGCTTTTGAAAAATATAAGATAATTTGGCTTGTTTTTCTATGTAAGCTGGTTAATCACCTATTTTTTTTAATTGCTTTTCTGTTTCATTTCTTTGTCTCAGTGTTTTTAATTTTCAAATTCAATTCTTTTGGTAATTTTTTCAAATTACACTTGCATGTGGTTTAAAGAGTCAGATGGTTCTATCCACATCAGGCTTTCAATGAAATATCAGTCCCCTAACACTCCTGAGTCACTTTCCTGTTCCTATGGCAACCACTTTGAATTCTTTTAACATAATTATTTTGGCATTATCTCCACAACTCTATAAAAATATACCTATGTTGAGCCTTCATGATTTGCTTAGGTTTAGGCATTATTTGTTGACAGCCCACTTTGGAAGAAAAGGACTAAGGGCTCTTTCACACACCCATCTCCTTGATTTCTAGATAAAGCAATGAGAGACCATAAGGCAAAGTGGATCAATTCCTATTAAGAAGCATTTCTCCACATTTCCCATTACTTCCCATGAACTTAGAGAATCTTTGAGCTAGAGGCAGTAGTCCAGACCCCTTAGAGTATTTGCTGCCTTTCCTCATCAAAAATGCCCATAAGCTTGAACACAAGAAACTTCATGTACAGTTAATTTCATAGGCGGTCCATAGAACTGTGTTGGTTTCTTGTTCTGTGTGTTTTTCCTTTTTCTTTATTTTACTGTAAACTTCTTTGCCACAAGCTTTTCTGCCACAAATTGTTATTGCATAATTAACTGGCAGTAAGACATTTCTGCCATGAAAGACCAAATAACTGGTTGACAGTTTTTGGTTTGGCAGTTGGATTTCTACTGCATTAGCATTCCAATGCATTAGCATTTCTTCCAGTTAGTGATGTTACTGATGGCTTTATCCAGCTGACCGATGATGATCGTTAGCACCAAGAATTGGGCTCTTACTTTGAAACACACTACACTGGAGGAAAAAGAGGCCGAGGGCCTCAAAGGTTGAGCCAGCATTTCCCACAACTTTGAAACATCTTTCAACAGATAGGTGACAAGATGCCAAGAATCCAGCACAGGGTAGAGGCTTTCACACTGCAACACAAAGCTCAGGTACAAACATGCACCCTTATACTTGGAAGCTGGTACTTCTCTTAAGGAAGGAAAAGGGCGATGCTGACTGAGAAGACGAATCAACCACAAACAAACCAAAAAAAGTATAAAATACCATGAACGAAAGACTTGGAAGGCAGATGCTTAGGTACAGCCCACAAGATAAAATCAGTTATTTGCACAGTATTACTATGAATCTACATACATTTTAAAATGTATTCAAATATTTTATATTTGTTAGAAAGCCTTTTAAATTTTTATTTATTTCTTATGTTTCATTGTGTCCTTTAAACTTTTTATTGGAGTAGATCTACAGTGTTAGTTTCAGGTATATGCAAGCTGAGCCAGTTATACATACACACACACACACACACACACACATATATATCTCCAGTTTTTAAGATTCCTTTCCCATGTTATACACACACACACACACACACACACACACACATGTATCTCCACTGTTTTTAAGATTCCTTTCCCATGTAGGTCCATTACAGAGTATTGAGTAGAGTTCCCTGTGCTTTACAAAAGTCCTTATTAATTATCTCTTAATGTATAGTAGTGTGTATATGTCAATCCCAATCTCCCAATTTATCCCTCCTCGCCTTCCCTCCCCCGCCATAATCATGTTTTCGTACACTTGACTCTATTTCTGTTCATTATGTCTTTTTTGATGTCCTGCTTTTACTTTTTATTATTTTATTTTCTGTAGCAAAATTGCCTTATGGGCCAGCTACACCTTGAAAATGCTTGTGGCAAAAATGTGTACCATGACAGTACCCGGGACCCCACAGAGCCCCTGAAACCTACTATGGTTTAGGTTTAGGGCTTAATAGTCCCTAAATTCACCTCCTCTGAATCAGCAGTTAGATGAAGACATTCAGAACTATGGCGAGCCCAAACTTCTATGTGACCCTCAAGTTTACTGCTAGCCTCTCATTGACACAATAATGAAAAGGGGGGGCGGGGAAGCATGGCTTGGGAACCAAGCTGCAGAAAACTTCAAAGCACCTTTCTGAACATTTTCCTTTGGCGTTCTGTTTGAGGGGTTTTTTTAAAATACAACCTTGGATTTCAGAGGCAGAGGAAGCCAGAGGATTGTCACTTAGCTGGCCAGAGCACTTGGAGGCCCAGGATGTAAAATCTCACAAGGAGCAGGGAATTTCATCTCAGTGCTTCCCTGGAGAGACACAGGCCACTCAGTGATCCTGGAGGCCACCAGGAAAAAACATCTGCAACCACTGAGCGGTCCTGCATTGGCCAGAAATTTTAATTGCACCTGCACCAAAATCAAACCATGGCCTTAACAGCCTGTATCTTCTGCTCCTTTCCCCGAAGACTGCTAAGCTGAGGTTTCCATATTGTTGCAGTGCTCATCCTCAGATGAGGCATCAGCACAATGCTCCAGTAAACTCAGTGTGATCGCGTGCCTCTGGGACTGTAAGGGCTCAAGGACACAGGCCTGGGGACATGTTCTTAAAAAGCAGCAGAGCAATCTTTCCTGCCCTCGTTTTGCTGAGCGACCCTGCTTGGACCTCAAGACTCCGTGCTTTGGGTATAAATGGCCGTGTCTGGAGGGGCTTGAAAGCTGGAGTCTGGAGAGGAAAGGCACCGTAAAATGAAGGGGAGGGTGATCTGGGTCAGGGAGTCTCACTGGATGGAGGTCAGTGCCCAGTTTGGTTAATTGTCTGCTAGAACTGAGGTCAAGAAAACTTTATAAAGGAAGGGTGCAAAAAAAAAAAAAAAAAGGAAGGATGCACCTTTGGTTTATTTGGAAATGGCCCCTCCTGGTTTCCCACCTCTCGCTTTAGGGGCAAAGATCTTCACAGAATTAAATTGCCCCTGACCCAGGCAGGCCAGGCAAAGGACCCTCCCTGTGGCTGCACCTCAGTAGCTTCCTGAGGGCGTCTGTTCTAAGAAGGTCATCACTTCTTTCCTGAGCACTGGGAGGTCCAGGTGGATGCCTGTTAGAACCTGCAGCCCCAGCTTATCCTGGGCAGGGAGAATGTTCTGGCTGCTTTCGGAGGAAACGATGTTTACAAAGATTCAGGTCAGGGGTTCTGGGCCCTGCTTGCTCCCTGTCCTGGATGCTAGAACCTTCCCTGACTAACCAATGTCCGGGGAGCCCAAAGCTGCCCAGCTGTCCACACCAGGCTCAGGCAGAGCAGGTTCTGCAGAATTCATAGAAATGTTACCCCCACCCCCTGCCCCAGCAACTGAGAGTTCCCAGGTTATCTCTGGAAGATGCTTGACTTTTATTATGCCCTCTCCCTCTCTGACCCCGAGGTTTGCCAGTGCCAGTCACTGAGAATTCAGGTGCTCCAGGAAGATCCCCTGGAGGAGGGCATAGCAACCCACTCCAGTATTCTTGCCTGGAGAATTTTATGGACAGAGGAGCCTGGCGGGCTACAGTCCATGGAGTTGCAAAGAGCTGGACACGACTGAGTGACTTAGCATGCATGCAGGCAGAGGACAGACCACTTTCTCACCCACTGCCCAGCTTAACCCCCCTCCACACTTGTGTTAACACTGACACTTTACATCTCGGTGAGTTTTGCTCTGACTAAAAACCCAAGAAACCTGCCTGAGGAAGAACAGAATAAAAGCTGTGTTCTTAGAATCAAGGGGTAAGCAGGCTGGCTGCTCAGTGTACAGTGAAAGTAGTTTTTTATTCATTTATTTTTTTTTACTGAAAACTTTCCCCAGCCCAACTGGGAGAACGGAAAAGAGAGAAGGGCAAGGAGGAGGGGGAGAGGAGGGTCCAGAGGGTCGGAGAAGCACAGCGGGGAGAAGGAGCTGTCCCCAGAGTGAGGGGAGAAACAGGCTTTCAGAAGAGGGTCGGTAAAGGGCTTCTCCCTCGTCTTGGAGCTAAAAGGGAGATTTCAAGTCAGACTTTGGGTTACAGTGCGGCTTTCTTCAGAGGGGAATATATATTAAAGTCTGCCGTTTTAGAAACTAATTTCCACTTTTATAACTTCTTTCTCCCAACCACTTTCTCCCTCACCAGCATATCAAGCCAGCTAGTGGACTCGAACTGAATTAAGAGGACAAGGCTGCTGACAGCCAGGCTCCCTCTGCCTCCCTGCCATGCCCCCTGGGCACCATGCCCTCTGACGGGAGGGGGCTCCAGCTTTCACGCCTCTGAGCAGAACCAGCTTCTCACCACCACCACCCAGCCAGGGAATATGGACTGGCAGCCATTCTCGTCACTCTGGGCTCTTCTAGGAATGTTTCAGCCTAGCCTGGGTCTAGGAATGGTCGCCGGAGAAGGCAATAGCCACCCACTCCAGTACTCTTGCCTGGAAACTCCCATGGACAGAGGAGCCTAGTAGGCTGCCGTCTATGGGGTCGCACAGAGTTGGACGTTAGCAGCAGCAGCAGGAATGGTTGCACCTACAAATGTCCGTACAAACACTCGGGGCAAACTCTGTCAAGGGCACTAGGCACCATCTGTTACTCAGGAAGTTTCTGTAAGTCACCATCTGCTCCTCCAGAAAAGGGCTTGCCCAGCTGTGGAGACCCAGGCAGAAGCCCTCACCTTAGCTGCTGGCTGGCCACGGGCTTCCCTGATGGCTCAGAGGGTAAGGATCTGCCTACAATGCACGACACACAGGAGAGCCAGGTTTGATCTCCTCAAGGAGGGTATGGCAACCCACTCCAGTATTCTTGCCTTTAGAATTCCATGAACAGAGAAGCCTGGGGGGCTACAGTCCACGGGGTCCCAAAAAATGGGACACAACTGAGCAACTAACACTATAGTTGCTGGCTACAACTCGCCTCCCTGACCCAAGCCCCTCTACCATCTCCTGCTACTGGCTGGGCACCACCAGCCTCAGCCCTTCAGGGTCCAAAGCCCTAACTAACTACAGTCAGAAATAAGGTTATGCATGCTTGTCTGAGGGCACGTCGCGCACACACACGTACAACTTCAGAGTAGTAAAGCTCTTCTGGAGAAAAACAATGATTAGGATGAGATGCATCATCTCTTTGACTTGGAGGTAAAACTTAATGGTAAAGAGTCTCCTCCAAAGGAAAGCACCCACCACTGTGCGAACCCTCCCTGGTAGAGAGGCTGCTCAGGAACACCCCAGACACTATTCTGCTGCCTGCACGTGGATCGGGGCACAATATTTTACATCCTGGTTCTGTTTCTCCTCCTCGGGTTAGCAAATTCCCAAGCCACCTCTCCAGCGCTGCGAGTGGGTGTTGGAGGGTGTACTCCGAGAAGGCACAAACGGATTTTGATGCGAGGACAATGTCCGGCAAACCGCTTCCCGACTACCCCGCCCACCCTGCGAAACCAGAACGGATCCTCCATTCCAAAGGAAAATGAAGCATCCTTCGTAAAAACGTACTGTTGGAGACCCTGCAGGTCCTTCCCCGCTCCCCGCAAATGATTTTACTTTAAAGAGCCGCGTGAGGACTCCTTCTGCCCAGGTGTGGCTGAGCGCTCGGGATTGTTCGGAAAGAAGAGGCAGAAGAAACTTTACCATTGAGCGGGGCTGGGCTGGAAGGCTGTTCCTTTAAGACCACGAGCAGGAGCACGGCCGCCGCGTGCAGGCTGCGGAGAGGCATCTTCGGGCGGCTCCGGCGCGGGCGGAGAGCGCGGGCTGCGGGCGGCTGAGCTCCTCCTCGCCCTCTGGCTCGGGCGCTGGGGCTGGCGGGGCGCTCACCCGGACCTTGTGCGCGCAGCCGGGCGTCACGGCCAGCACCTCTGTTCTTTGGGCTCCTGGCTTCCCGAGGGCTGATTTTATGGAGCGACTCAGGCCCAAACAGATGATGTCATCGGGTGGGGGGGAGAACGCCCTGCCTAGGGGAGGTCTGGCGCCCCAGTTCCAAGGTGAGTTGTAACCCTGACTTCAGCCGCTCTCCGCGGGGCAGTGGCCCGGGCGCTCCTTGAGCCGGGGCTGGCGCGGAACCCAGTTCTCCGTGGAAGCCGCAGGCGGGCGGGGGAGAGATACGCCTGCCTGGACCCAGTGGGGAGGGGTGCGTCCAGGGACGCGCTTCAGTGGCCACGACCTTGGGCCGTCATTGCCTCAATGAGAAGCCCCCTAAGTACAATACCAGTCTGGGACAGAGACTCCTGTGCCCCCATCGTGTGCTTGCCTGGACTGGGCACACCTTACGAACTGGACGAGACACCTATGGATTAGGAAGGATGGGCTGCATTCAAATTCAGAATTTCTGTGGACTGTACAGTCAGTTCACAGAAAGGTCCTGAAAAGGTCTTACCTTTGAAATATAGATGCAAAGAAATTAACAGGTAAATAGCATGGGGTTGAGGGTGTGCTGTGAAATAGAAATAGATATGTAGGTAAAAAGAAGAAATGAACAGCTTGGCTAAGCAATTAGACTTTCACTTCAGAGCAGGTAAGTAGGCAAAGCTCTTAACTAGTTCATAATATCAATCTTTCTCTAGGAAGCTGGGGAGGAAGGAGGGGGTCTCTTTTCTGGGCACTTGGATGAAAGAAAAGGACTTGCATGATTTCTTGAGCTCCTACTTGATTTCCCAAGTGGCGCTAGTGGTAAAGAGCCCGCCTACCAGTGTGGGAGACATTAGAGATGCTGGTTCGATCCCTGGGTTGGAAAGATCCCCTGGAGGAGGGAATGGCAACCCACTCCTGTATTCTTGCCTGGAGAATCCCATGGACAGAGGAACCTGGCGGGCTCCTGTCCCAAGGGTCACAAAGAGTTGGATCTGACTGAAGCGACTTAGCATGCAGGTCACTCAGTGCAAGACTCTGTACCAGGCATTTTGCCTTTTGGCTCAGATTAATGTTGGTGTCGTTTTCAGTGCGTATTATCAGCCCCTGTTGCTCATTTTTGTCCACTTGCCTCGCATGTCTGTATTCTTTTAAATAAATAAATATATGTATATATATACAGTGTGTGTTAAAGTTAGTTGCTCACTTGTGTCTGACTCTTTGGGACCCCATGGACTGTAGCCTGCCAGGCTCCTCTGTTCATGGGATTCTCAGGCAGGAATACTAGCATGGGTTGCCATTTCCTTCTCCAGAAATCTTCCCTACTCAGGGATCAAATCCAGGTCTGCATCTAGTCACATGCTGATACTTGTTGTCTGATCCCCTTTGTATTTAGTCCATGTTCAGTCGTTAAGTCAAAGGTCTTACTAACTTACTGCCTCTGGCGTGCACTGAATTTTCCTGCTGCTGTGACTGCCACTTGCTGCTCCCACCACCAGTCTTGTTATTGGTGCTTCTGGCTTCCGTGGGTCCTCTGACTGTGTCTGGTCCCGGTGGTTTGGCTCTGTTTCCTTCCTGCTCAGTGACTCTGCCTATTCTCTTGGCTCCCTGCCGCCCACAGGCATTGTTCAAATCACATGGTCTGCTGAAGCGTGCCCACCCCCAGCCCTGGTACAGGACCCCTGGTTTTGTGACCTGAATCATCCTACACTCTTCTCTTGGCCACAGTTGCCTGACCAGCCCTCACCCCTCTGGTCTGTGCTGATCTCAGTCCAGGTGGGCTCTCAGGCTGGCCTCAATGACTGATGAAGCTGCTTGTCCGTGGTAGTTTTGGAACGACAGACCAGCTTTTCTGCTGAAGCCACAGGAAGCACATGCCACCCACATTTCAAGGGGTGCTACTGTTCTGTTCATATCTGCTCAGCCATTGTTTGGGTTAATAAAGGGCTATGAAGTCTTGTTGAGGAAGTTGTTACAAAGACAGTCTTGTTACAAGCACTTTCAAACCACCGTAGACTTAGGGATGACCTTTTCTGCTTATAGCTCTTGATCAAGAGCCACACCTCTAGGGTGGTGAGTGAGCGTTTCACTATCCTTCTTAAGACATTCGTGTCTCTGATTCGTCATCAAGGGCTTTACAAAATGAAGTGCACTAGAGAAACACCAGAGGTTGGGGAGGAGCTGCTGCAGGTTCAGAAATGCACACCATGGAAGTGAAATCACTCACCCCACATTTCACTACTAGTTCAAAGGAAGCTGGGTCGGGCACACACATTTTGTTACTCCCATTCCATTCTGTCTGGCTAAACAGTAAGTCCAGTTTCTTCTTGAGCATGCATCCCTAAGCATTCCCCAAGGATCCCCAGAGATGGAGAAGTTTAAAAAGGGGATGGATTTAAGAGAATGTTGTGAACTGAGTTTGATGGAGAGAAAGGAGAGGGTTGGAACGTTTATTGCAGAGCTAGATCAAAGATCTGGTTAATTGGTAAAGAATAGATAGCAATTAAAAGAGGATTGAGAATATAAACAGAGACCCAATTGTTCTAAGTGCTTTGTTTTTTTCTTTCTAGTTTTATTGAGATATAATTGATACATAGCACTGTATAATTTTAAGGTATACAGCCTAATGATTTCAGTTACATACATCATGAAATGATTTCCACAATAAGTTTAGTGAACATCCATTGTCTGATATATGTACAAAACAAAAGAAAAAAAGGAAATTTTCTTTCCTTCTGATGAGAACTCTTACGACTTACCCTAACAACTTTCATATATAACATACAGCAGTGTTAGATTTGTCCCTTACATCCCTATTATTATAAAAATATAACAGGAGACTTGGAAAATACAGAACAAGTTTACATATAGTTCCACTATATATTACAATTATTTTTTTAGTAGATAAATTAAGATTTTTAGTTGGAGTTTCAACATCAAACTCTCAAAAATTAGTTGAATATACAGAGAAGTAGAAGGATATAGTAGACGTAAGAAGCACTACAAATCAATTCAGCATAACTTAGATTTATATGCGTGCATGCCAAGTCGCTTCAGTTGTGTCTGACTTTTTGCGACCCTCTGGTCTGTAGCCCACCAACCTCCTCTGTCCATGCGATTCTCCAGGCAAGAATCCTGAAGTGGGTTGCCATGCCCTCCTCCAGGGGATCTTCCCAGCCCAGGAATCAAACTCCCATCTCTCATGTCTCCTGCATCAGCAGGCAGGTTCATTACCACTAGTGCCACCTGGGAAGCCCTAATTAGGCTTTTAACTAGAAATTTATACCTTTTGACTGCCTTCATCCAATTCCCCCGCCCCTCTACCTCCAATAACCAGAAATCTGACCTCTTTTTCTATGGGTTTGTTTGTTTGAAGTGTAATTGACCTACAAGAGTGGGTTGTTTTTTTTTAATTTTAATTTTAGTCTTCTGATATCACAGGGAGGGAAAGTAAACAGAAATGAATGAAATGATCAAACTTCTGAAACATTGAAGCTGAATATCAAGCCTCTCCCTCCCATACCTCAGCAAACAGCACAAACCTAGCCAGCTTTAGACCCCAACTCTGGGAACCCTCCCTGCTGGAGGCTTCCTGGGCCCTGTGCAACTGAACCTGTATGGATTTGCCTTGCCAGCAGCAGATGCGGCTGTTGTCAGTCGATAAATAGCCCATTACTCAATGGATTAGGCTAGAAAGTGCTACCTTAATCCATTAAGTATTAAGGTAATGCCCAGTGCTCAAGAGATAGCACCAGGCCAACAAATGACATGCCCAGATGGAAGGTTCCACGGAGCAGAGCTTCTCTCAAATCTCACTATGTGTGTATCAACAGGAGGGTGAGGCTGATGAGTCAAAGGGCAGAGGAGTGGAGGAAACGTATACCGGATTTTCTGTCAAGAGTTCTGGACTGAAGTGTCTGCCCCACCACTTAATGGATGGCCTTGACAGTGGCCCAACTTCTCTGAACTTCAGTATCCTCATCTCTAAAGTACAGATTGTCATCTCGGCCCCAGGGTCATCGACAGTACTGATATATGGCTGAAATGAGATAAAGTGGGTGGCAACTTCATTCATTCATTCACCCTTTATGTGCCAGGCACTGTGCTAGGCATAGTCCTTGCTCAGAGACTGTGTAAACAGAAACCATGTCATAAATATTAATGTAATTATTGGGTTGGCTGACCCCAAACAAACGTTTCAGCCAACCCAAAAGGATGATAATAAGCTAGATGTATAATCAGAAGAAGAGTCCTACTCTGTCCTGGGGCTGTGAGGGACGACGTCATCTGTGTAAGGGTGAGATTCAGTGAGTTCCTAAAGCCTCTGAAATGCACAGCTAATGCCGGGCTCTTCTTTCTCAAAGCTGGTGCTGTCTGGCAGTATTTGCCCCTTACACAAGCTAACCATTGGCTTTTCAGGCATAAAGATTAGAGTGCAGAGATTTTTATTTCTTAAGGTGAGAATTCATTCTTCAGATAGTGTCAGTCAATGAGGAACGCCCCTTTGGATGGGGCAAAAGGCTGGTGGGAGGAGATCTAACATTTATTGAGTGCCTACTGTTTGCCAGACAGTTTATTCTTACCACAACCCATGGAGATTAGTGTTACGTTTGCTATATCATGGAAGAGACACATGAGGCTTGGAATAGGTTGCCTTGCATAGGTTCACAAGGTTTGAGTAACAGAGACTGAATTTTCAACCAGATAATTTTCTAGAAAGATTTAAGGCAAGAGGGCAGCAGAAGATAAGATGGTTGGATAGCATTGCCAACTCAATAGACTTGAGTTTGAGCAAACTCTAGGAGATAGTGAAGGACAGGGAAGCCTGGCGTGCTGTAGTCCATGGGGTCCCAGAGTCAGGTATGGCTTAGCAACTGAATGGCAACAACAATCTGTCTCCAAGGCCCAGGCAAGCATTTTCCATGGCTGCGGTAACAAATGCCTCAAATGAGGATGCTGTATTTCTGGGTCCCTCTGAGATGTGGATTCTAGATGCTGTGATTGTGTTTTGTTGATCTAGGGTACAATGAGCCACTTCTAGCAATCACATGATGCTCTGCCCAGGACCCGACTGTATCCTTCTCCCCAAGTACTGTGGGGAGGGATGCTGAGGGACCCTGCACTCTGATCACTGCATAGAGCGTCTGCCCAAATGGGATATGAGGAACCTGAGACCACAGAGCTTTGATTCAATAAGTTCTCTAGCAAAGGAGACTATGAGCCCAACCATGTAATTCTTTCTTATATTAATGAGCTCTGCTTTGACCAGGTAAAGGGAGTGTGGAGGGAAGGTGAGGTAGAGGAAAGGAAGAAAGGAAGGAAAAGGCTAAGAGAATGCTTGGCCTGGGCGTTGGCTGAGGGAACAAAAGCCAAGGTGTGCATGGACCCGTTGATCCCAGTACAAGTGTCCAGGCCTTTGAAAATGCAATCACTTTTGCCACTTTCTTCACATCTTTGTTTTCACTTTTGCAGCTGTGGCTTAGAGTCATAACCTCTGTATGAACCCTAGCTGCCACGCTCAGTTTCAGGCAGGATCAGGTGGAGGGCAATGTGACCCACAGAAAAGAAAGCCAGACTCTTGACTCTGCCAGGAACCAGCTCTGGGCCCTTAGCAAGTCTCTAGCCCAGTATGTGCCTTAGTTTTCTGACCTGTAAGTTGAAATAAGAATGTCTAAGCCCAGCCAAGTTGATGGATGTAGAATGAGACCACATATGGGAAAGTACGTTGGAAAACAAAAGCATCTGACATATATAAGATACTCCTGAGTGTGGACTTGAAACAAAAGGAAGTTGTCTTGATCTCAGCCTTGGTTCACTAACTTAAACTGAAATCTGGATTCCAACAAGGGGCCATAAGTTCTTACCCAGCCCCTGCCACCAATTACCATGGTAACTAGTGACTCTGGTCCAATTATTTGTCCATGGACTCCCAACTGCTGCTTCTGTCGAATAGGGAATAATGGCTTCTCACCAGGACTTTTTTTTCTTTTTTTTCTGCTGGGACTTTTATAAAGCACTTTGTGTGACTGATAAAAATGATGATAAATCAAAAGCCTATATAATAAGGAAGCTTGCATTTTAAGTGAAAATAAACCTTGGCGCAATATGTGTTATCTCTTTCCAGGGGAATTATTCTGAAAGCCGTGGTTAGTTGACGCCAAGACTGCTTAGGAGATATCATTAGACTATAATAGCTTAAGGTTTCTCATACCCATCTCTCCTTTCACGTTGTCTGGTTAGACCCACTCTTCTCTAAGCTCAGAGGTTTGGTCCAGATCCTGTTCTTGCTCTCAGTCTGCAGCACTGTCCTCTCTCCTCTCTGTGTTTTAAACCAAAATGCAGTCACAGACCACATTCCAGCAAGCGCACAGATACCTCCATAAAGCAAACAGTCCTCGTATCAATTCTGACAACTTCACTGATGGTTAGGGAGACCAAATGGTGGAGGGGAAAGAACTTTGGCATCTCATGAACCTGGGCTTTGAGACTCAGCTCCACCACTCACTTCCTTTGTGATTTTGAGCAAGTCACTTAACCTCTCTGAGTCTCAGTCTTCTACTTTTTTAAAGATGAAGGCCATAGAATATATCCCAAAGAGCAGGAGGAAGGAATAAATATTATGAGCTAGGCATGTGGAGAACTTAGCTCAGTGGCTCATAATAAGCACTGTGTAGATATGTTAGTGGTTCTCTGCTGTAGAAAGGTCTTGACTGGCTGAAGGGGAAGACTATTTCATCCCATAGTTTCTAGTTCGGACAACCCTATCAGCTTCTCTGGCTTGAGCAATCACCCCAAATTCATGAACCCTAAGAAAGAATGAGTGATTTCCAAGTGTCACTCCCTGCAGTTCTACACATTGGCCTCTCAAAGAATGTAGCTTTTGTCATAACAAGCCAGTCTTCCTGCTGAAGCAATGATGCCTCCTAACTCAGTAGACCTGAACCGCATGTCCACAGGAAATGCCCTATCACCAGACTCTTGGGGCTGGGGGGTATTCTTGAGTTCAGAGATGCCACATTCTATCAGCGTAAACTGGCAATTTCCTCTTGTTTGGATGTTCTACTTCTGTGCAATGGCAGGAATGTATGATCTGATCCCTCATTTCAGTTCCTTTCAAAGAAGACTGGCCAGCGCCCCCCAGACGCTTGCATTTCAGTTTGCACTCGTCTCCCTGGTTATGGGGTGCTGGAACACGTGGGGTGATCCTTCTGCCCCTCGGCCTTCTTATCTCAGTTGCAGTGCCTGATGAAGTCCTCAGGAGGCTGGAAGCCCGGTGCCCCTAGCATTGTCAGCTGCATGGCCTGGACAGACAAAGGCCAGTGAGCATCCTCACAGACCTCTCAGGTCGGGTCGCCTCTGTGGCCAGAGGTCAGCTCTGTCAAGGATCCAGCTTTCTGTCTAGCTCTGAGAAGGGGCGCAGGTGTATCTGGTGACCAGCAGGGCAGGCAGGCAGCCAGTGAATAAAAGATACTTCCTTAGGGAGCGGCTGCATAGCAAACCCACTGAGATGAGTTAAGAAGTCTTACCTATGGAGCTGTTAATAGCTTCTTTTTTAAAATTTTTATTTGATATTGGACTATTCTTGATTTATTGTGTTGGTCTCAGATGTACAGCAAAGTGGTTCAGTTATACATACACATACCCAGAGCTTGCTTCTTCATGCCCGTCTCCCTCCCCATCCTTGAAATAAGAGTTTGGAGCTCACTTTGTAGTGGAATAAATTATAACTAGATTAGTTATATCTACATCCTAGTTTTTTTTTTTAACACATATGCAAAACTTCTCTTTGATATTGCCTATCTATTTTCTCGACTTGCCACGGTTTCGTGGGTGGTAGAAATGAGGACAGGATACAGAGAGTCCTTAAAGGGTATTCAAAGAATCAGAAAATTAAAACTCAGGCACACTCTTCAACTTCTGTTTTCCCTGGGGGCATGGGAAGGGGAAATAGCTCCAATACCTCAGTCATTCCACTTTTATCATAGAGATTGTAGCACTTAATTCCAATGAGGATTTGTAAAATTCTTTTTGCAAGGTTTAGGAAGGATACTATACTCCAAAATTATAAAGTGTATTGATACCTGTAACCATTGAGTTGGTTGGTGGTTTTTAGTGGAGGCATCAGACATGTCTGTGATAAGAAGGAACCCAGGGCTTATTCCTCCTCTGACAGAACAAACAAGTTGACGCAGGCCCAGTTCACAGGAAAGAAATCAGTTCAGAGATCTTGGGTAGGAGAAATCCCATCATAATAGGTCTCATATAACTAGCTGTCAGCAGGAGAAAAATGCCAAGAAGTGGGGAAGAGGGCAGAGAAAAGTTCTGGAAGAGTTCGAACTCGTAGCCGTTATCTGAACAAAGGGGGAGATGCAGGGAAGTGAAAGATGGTACCGAGGGCTTTCACCTGGGGGCTGAGCAACAGGGTTTGCTTGTGTTGACTCAACACAGAGAATCTGGTGCTGTACAAAGCATGCCAGCCAAGACTGGAAACAGAACTTCTTTTTAAAATTGAAGTACAATTAAGTTACAATATTATATTAGTTTCAGGTGTATGACATGCTAATTCAGTGCTCCATTTAAAGTTGCTATAAAATACTGTATTCCCTGTGCTGTACAATATATCCTTGTAGCTTATTTACTTTATACCTATCTTGTCCCACTCCCTTCCCTTTAAAGTTCCCTGGAAACAGAACTTAAAAAAAAATTTAAACATTTTATTTTCTATTGGGGTATAGCTGATTAACAATGTTGTAGTAGTTTCAGGTGAACAACAAAGGGACTCAGCCATACATATACATGTATCCATTCTCCCCCAAACTCCTCTCCCATCCAGGCTGCCACATAACACTGATCAGAGCCCTGGAAACAGAACTTTTAGCATTGAACTAGCACAGGGAAACATCTCAGCTAGGTGAGTTTTATATACAAAGCTATGTAGAAGGAGTTCATAAAGAAGAATTCCCACTACTCAGTCCTACCCGACAATAATGTCATTCTTGTATCTTCCATTTTTATTCCTGTCCATGTCAACAAAAAATATTTACCGAGTTACTACCAAGTTAATACACTGTTTTTTGTGTGCTACTTCTTTGGGAAACTAACAGTGGGTCGTAAGGATTTTTCCACATTTCTGCATAGCCTTAAAAGTGTGTAACATCACAAACATCTTAAGTAGAGTTTCACTAAGTCATAAAGCCTGGCAAGGCTAGCAGTTTGAAACAGGGAGTCAAGTTTCTTGAATGACTTTCAGGAAACTCCTTGGAGAGCAATAAGAATACAGTTTGAGCAGATCAGGTAAATATGACAGTGGGTAGATTGTCAGTAAGTAAGCAGCTTGATGTCTTTGGGGACAAGTTTGTGAATGCACGCAGAGTGCTGGTCGGGTCGGGGGCAGTGAACCCTTAGGATGATTCAGGTTCACAGCTGAGGGTGGAAGTGGCCACATGCGTGATGATGAGTCTTCATTCTAACTTTATATGCTGAGCACTGTCTTATCACTAGTTCCTCTGAAGAAACGAAGCTTCTGGGCCTCAGAGCTCCTCAAAGAGCCCAAGTGTGTGCACTAAGTCATTTCAGTTGTGTCCAACTTTTTGCAACCCTGTGGACTATAGTCGGCCAGGCTCCTATGTCCATGGGATTCTCCAGGCAAGAATACTGGAGTGGGTTGCCATGCCCTCCTCCAGGGGATCTTCCCGACCCAAGAATCAAAGCTGCCTCTCTTATATCTCCTACATTGGCAGGGGTTCCTGTGCCACCTGGGAATCCCCAAAGGGGCCAAGAACCATGACTGAAAACAAAGATGTTCAATAAAAAATGGATTGGGGAGTCTCAGCTGGACATCTACGAGGAGCATTTCATTTCTCTTCTTACTTCCAGGTGGCTGTCAGCCATCCTCCTCATATTTACTCTGGCTCTGTCTTGCTCTCTCCTCTGTTTCATCTACTCCTTTCCCTTAGTCTTTCTCTATCTTTCAGTGTCAAGAATCAATGGGCAGCAGTCTTCCAGCTCCATAGAGTGAGTGCTTTCCCAGGGAAGCTGAGGCAGAGACCAAAGAGGAATGAACTCAGACCCCACAGAGGGATCCCCAGGGTAGTAGGAAATAAATTATAGTGTCCCAGGAAACAAGATAACAGTGGTGCTTGTTACACTACTGTATTATTTGGATTTTTTTAAATCAGCAATTCTGTTACACATTAAAACAGTCAAGTTAAATTTTTTTTTTTAATTTAAAGGGGCAAGCATCTTGTTTTTCTAAGAGAAAGAAAAGAAGCAACAGACTTTCACAGGAGAAGAGGGTCTCAATGATGCCGCTGAAAGCAGCAATAAGATCACATGTGGCAAGTGCAGAGAAAAGATCCTGGGCAAGACAGAGTCCTCAGTGCTTCCGAGAAATCTGGTTCTGCACCCAGAGAGAGTGGACAGAAACTGGAGTGCGCAAAAGAACTTTGAGAGAAGTGGTGACTGATGGTAAGGAATGAGTCACTTCAAAACGTTAGCTGGGAGGACAGGGAGAGAGGGCAAGAGCAAAAGGAGCCCCGAGGGTTGGGGAACCTTGAGGCACCTGAGGACAACAGGAGGGTGCCGAGTTCTGAGGTCAAGAGAGAATGTTCCAGAGACAGGAGAGCTGGAGAGAAGGGACCAAGGGGAGTGAGGGAGAGCAGTAAAGGGGCACTGGGGAAAATCACTTTGGAGTTTTGAAAATGGTTATTATGGGAAACTACCAAATGTATATAACAGTAGAGGATGGTTGTAATGAGCCCCCAGGTAGCTATCACCCCAGTTCCAGCAATGATCAACTCATGATCCAGTTGGTTTCATACATTTCTGCACCAACTATCACCCTTCCCCAGGTTATTCTGACAAGATGAACCCGCGCCAGTATTCTTGCCTGGAAGATTCCTTGGCCAGAGGAACCTGGTGGGCTGTAGTCTATGGGGTTGCAGAGTCAGATGTGGCTGAGACACTAAGCATACACGCACGTTATTTAAGTGGTTGTCAAACTGGAGTGAGCAGTGGAATCCCCTGGGGGCCTTGTTAAAGCAGATTGCTGAGCCCCACCCCTGGAGTTTCTGACTCAGCCGGCCTGGGGTGAGGCTGAAAATTTGTATTTCCAGAAGTTTCCAGGTCATACCGATGCTGCAAATCCAGGGGAACCATTGTATTATTTTATTTGCATATCTCTCTTTTAAAAAGGACTTCCTTTGTAAAAATAATTTTTACATTTTGACAACTTTATTGAGATACACTTGATATACCGTAAACTGTACATATTTAAAGTGTCTTAATTTGAGAAGCTTTGACATATGTTTATATCCTTGAAATCATCATAATTAAGATAAAGAACACTTCTAGTGCCCCCAAAGACTTCTTGTGCCCCTTTCTAATTCCTCAGCCTGTAGTACTGATCACCCCACCGCCCAAGAGCCAGTGAGCTGCGTATGTCACTATAGATTATTCAGACTTTATAAGAATTTTGTCTATAGGGTCATAAAATATATATCTTTTATGTGTGGTGGCTTTTGTTTAGCATAATCTTCTTGAGATATATCTAATTCTATGAGCATTCATAGTTTCCCCCACCCCAGGACTCCCTCATTTAAAACATAATCATGGTGTTATTATCACTCACAAAAATCATTAATAATTTCTCAATATCACATTTTCCTCATTGTCTTCCTCTTTTTCACCCATCAGTTGATATTGATACCCATCATTATTGTTAATCTTAAAATAGTCAAATCCCTCAATTTTTTCCTTGGCCTATAGTTGTATTTTTTAGGCTCCCCCCCTTTTTTTTTTAAAAGAATCCTTCCCCACTTTTGAGATCATAGATATATTCTCCCGTAAATATTTCTGCTTGTCTGTTTTGCAGGGTTGCCTTTCACATTCATATCTGTAGTGTCTCTGAAGTTTACCTTTGTTTATGGTGTTAGGAATTTTTCTCCATCAAGTGAACCAGTTTTCCCCGCACTATCTACTACGCAGCCTATCCTGTCCCCCGTGGTTTGCGGTGTGTTCTTTTCCATACATCAGGTACACTCACATCCAAATGCATAAGCACGCACACATACGTCTCTGAACACTCTCTGGCCCTTGGTCTATTTGCATGGTTTTGCAGCAGTACTCTAGTGTCCTGGGCTCAGTTGTAAAGAATTCGCCTGCAATGCAGGAGATGCAGGGACTTGAGTTTGATCCCTGGGTCAGACACATCCCCTGGAGGAGGAATTAGCAACCCACTCCGGTATTCTTACCTGGGAAATCCCGTAGACAGAGGAGCCTGACGGGCTACAGTTCATGGCATCACAAAGAGTTGGACGCAACTGAGCACAAGCACAGAGACTACAGTGTTTTATTACGCGGCAGTGGAGCAGAGTGGGGCAAGTCCTTTCCCTTTATTCTTTTCTCAAAGTCAGCTCAATTGCAGACTTTGGTTTTATTTTTCCATGTATATTTTTGAATATGCTTTTTTTATTCCCTCAGAATATTTGCTGGAAGTGTGTTGAAATTGCCTTGAATTTCTAGATTAACTTTGGAAGCATTGATATCTTTACATGTTAAGGAGTCTTGCTCACCACCATGGCATACCTCTTTGTCTATTCAAGTCTTATATTATGAACTTTAATAATTTTACATTTCTCTCCAAAAATTTATTTTGAGCTTTTATGTTAATTTTAAGTGCTTTATATTGAAAAAAATTTATTTAATATTGGAGTATAGTTGATTTACAATGTTGTATTAATTTCAGGTGTACAGCAAAGTGATTTAGTCATTCATATATGAATTCTTTTTCAGATTCTTTCCCCATATAGGTTATTATAGAGTATTGAGTAGAGTTCCCTGTGCTACACAGTAGGTCCTTGTTAATTATTTTATATATGGAGATGTGTATATGTTAAGCCCAACCTTCTAATTTATCCTTCCCCCTACCTTTCCCCTTTTGTAATCATGATTTGGTTTTCTAAATTTATGAGTCTATTTTTATTTATAAATAAGTTTATTTGTATCATTTTTAAAAATTGTGCATATAAGTGATATCATATGATATTTGTCGCTCTCTGACTTACTTCACTTAGCATGGTAATCTCTAGATCCATCCATGTTACTACAAATGGCACTATTGCATTCTTTTTTATGGCTGAGTAATATTCCACTGTGGGCTTCCTAGGTGGTTCAGTGGTAAAGAATCTGCCTGCCAATGCAGGAGACATAGGTTCAATTCCTGGGTCAGGAAGATCCCCTGGAGAAGGAAATGGCAACCCACTCCAGTATTCTTATCTGGGAAATCCCATGGATAGAGGAGCCTGGTGGGCAACAGTACATGGGGTTGCAGAAGAGTTGGACACTACTTAGAGACTAAACAAGAACAAAAGTCCATTGTCTTTGATGAGCATTTAGGTTGCTTGCATGTCTTGGCTGTTGTAAATAGTGCTGTAATGAACACCGGGGTCCGTGTACATTTTCAAAGTATGGTTTTCCCTGGATATATGGTTTTTCCCAAATATTCTAATTTTTAGGTACTTAATAGCTTTGTTGCTCTTGCAAAAAGTGTCTTATTTTCTATTATATTTTCTGGTTGAATATTACTGACATAGAGGAATGCTGCTGATCTTTGTAAGGAGATCTTGTTCCTGATATCCTCACAGACAATAAGTAGTAGTTCTAAAAGTTTTTCTATTAATTCTGTGAGGTTTTCCATGTAAGTCATCCATGTAAAATAAGCATACCTTTGTCACTTCCTTTTAAATCCTTACACCTATTACTGCATCTTCAGGTCACATCACACTGGTCAAGACTTTTAGTACTCTATTATGTTCTGGCAGCTCCAGTTCTTAGAGGGAACTTGGGCCTGTCTGTACCTGTTATCTCCTTCCTGACCCTACGGGTTCAGTTCAGTTCAGTTGCACAATCATGTCCGACTCTTTGTGACCCCATGGACTGCAGCACACCAGGCTACCCTGTCCTTTATCATCTCCTGGAGCTTGCTCAAACTTATGTCCATTGAGTCAGTGATGCCATCCAACCATCTCATCCTCTGTCATCCCCTTCTCCTCCTGCCTTCAATCTTTCCTAGCATCAGAGTCTTTTCAAATGAGTCAGTTCTTTGCATCAGGTGGCCAAAATGTTGGATTTTCAGCTTCAGCATCAGTCCTTCCAATGAATATTCAGGACTGATTTCCTTTAGGATGGACTGGTTGGATCTCCTGGCAGTCCCAGGGACTCTCAAGAGTCTTCTTGAACACCACAGTTCAAAAGCATCCATTCTTTGGTGCTCAGCATTCTTTACGGTCTAACTCTCACATCCATACCTAACTACTGGAAAAACCATAGCTTTGACTAGACTGACCTTTGTTGAGAAAGTAATGTCTCTGCTTTTGAATATGCTGTCTAGATTGGACATAGCTTTTCTCCCAAGGAGCAAGCACCTTTTAATTTCATGGCAGCAGTTACCATCTGCAGTGATTTTGGAGCCCCCCAAAATAAAGTCTGTCACTGTTTCCATTGTTCCCCCATCTATTGGCAATGAAGTGATGGGACCAGATGCCATGATTTTCTTTTTTTGAATGTTTAGTTTTAAGCCAGCTTTTTAGCCACAAACTCCATCTTCTGTTGGTGCAGGACTAATGGTTCTGCTTTGTTTTGTCTTATAGTAGAGCTGGGGTAGGCATGTAGTGGAGTTGGACTAGACAACAATCTGTCCGTGAAAATATCGAGGGGAAAAAAGATCCCAAGATGGAAACTTTCCCACCTGTGGCATCTTTCCTCCTCTTCTGTAAATTGCAGTCACAGACACACATAGCTTGGAACCCAACTATTTCTGTCCTTCTAGAGGTTTCTCACGATTATTACATTAGATGCTCAGATCCAACAACTGCCCCATTTCTGAGGCACTCCCAAAGCTGTGTTGAGGGAAATAGCCAGTAGCCTAAAGTGGATTGCCATTTTGTCAGAATCCAGAAGCCAGAGTAATATTTCTCAGATAACTATGATCATGAGAATGCTTTAATCGTAGGCCATTGAAGACCCTCATTGTAGGTCTTTAACAATAGCATTCAGAGGTCCTGACATGCTGATCTTGCCTCCTTTTCCACTCACCACAACTTATCCCACACTTAAACCACTTTGGCTGATTTCCTTTCCCTGAACATGTGTACTTTAAACCCAATCTGTTTATCATATGGTGACCATACATAGAGTACTCTTATCCTTTCTCCATGTTGAGCAATCCTACTCATTCATCAAGGCTCAGAACAACTCATCGTTCTTATGAAGTCTTCTCAAGTTCATCGCATGGGGGTGTATCATTTCTGCCCCTGTGCCCTCCATGGTGCTTCTCCGTCTGATGTGCCCTATAGTTTTTTGTTCATTATCTAATGTTCCATTAGATGTGACCTCCAGAAGGACAAAGACTCTGTTTTGTTCTTCTCAATCTCTGTAGCAGTTCTTAATGCATAGTAGACGTTCCATAAATTTTTATTCATCAAATTAGATTCTAGAGGTTACAAATTACATGAAAAAGGAGTCATTTGTCAGGGTGAAGAAATGCTCTTGCCCAATCTTGGCGCCAGTAGGAGTGAATGTGAATTTGCAGAGGTGTCTTTCCCTTGAGTAACACTTAGCAACATGCAAATAGGAAGAAGCAACACTGTAAACTCCTAGTCATTCTCTATACTATCTGATAAATTGCCTGAGTGCTGTACTAACAAGTGTTCAACCTGTGCAGTGCTGAGCAGCTATTCAGAATGAAATGCACCTGTGAAGTCTAAAACACAGAGGGGCAGTTGTGGAAGTTAGCATGCAGACTGACATTTCTGGGTCTCTGTTCCTGAATACTGCTCCTACTTAACACCATGAGGTAGGTATCTTTACACACAGCCCTTGAAACGTACCTATTTACAGGTAAAGATTATGAGATAATTGGAAATTTACTTTGAAAATAGTATCTTTCCTTTCAATAGGAGTTTCCAATAAGTGGGAAAGATTAGTCATTTTATGGAGGAGACATGAAAAAGGTAAATGAAGAGACTGAAGTAAAATTAATGTTTATATTCCTCTTTTGAATAATATATAGCAGCTTCTGTGTGTTTATCCCTTTTGCACTCCTGGACAACGGGTAAAGAAAGCATTATTATTGTTTTAGTGAAAACTGAGATAAAGAGAAATTAAGTTGATTTTCTTCAGTAGACTGTTGGAGCAATGGCTGTCAGTTTGTTCATGCCTCCTTGGATCCACCCCATTGAATCACACCTTTCCCATTGACTCAGGCTTGGCCATGTAACTTGCTTTGGCTGATAAAACAAGAGCAAATATGTCCCAAGCAGAAAATTTTAAGTGCTCGCAGGGATTTCTGTGGTGGTCCAGTGGTTAAGAATCCACCTGCCAATTCAGGGGACACAGGTTCAATCTCTGGTCAAAGAACTGAGATACCACATGCTGTGGAGCAAGTAAGCCTGTGCACCACAACTTCTGAACTGAGCCCAGTGCTGCAACTTCTGAAGCCCATGTGCCCCAGAGCCTATGCTCCATAACAAGAGAAGCCACTGCGATAAGTCTGCACACCACAGCAAAGAGTATGCCGCACTCGCCACAACTAGAGAAAGCCTGAGCACAGCAACAAAGACCCAGCACAGCCAGAAATAATTAACTCATTTTAAAAATTAACTGCTTACATATTGAAGCTTGCCTTCTCTTCCTGCTCTTTGGTATCCTGAGACCTTCATGGTGAGACCACCATGTGAAGCTGGAGGAGGAGAGATCACGTAGGGCAGAGATGTCATCCCAGCTGAGTCCCCCTTGGCCAGCCAGCCTGTCCATCTCCAGGGATGTGAGTAGACCAGCCAGCTCCGGATGAGCCACCTTCAGACCTCAGAGATCCACCACACCAGCCTAGATCAGATTACTGTTCAAATGACTTATAGAATCATGAGAAATAATATGTCTGCTATTTTAAGCCAGTTAGGTTCCAGGTGGTTTGTGACACAGCAAAATTAAATGGTACATTTCCCAAGAAAGCCTAACCAGATTAGATCTCGAAGTCTTAGTGTCTAGGTTCACATTCAATTGCTGCTACTCCTCTTCTAGTCAAAGGTCAAGTTGAGATATGCAGATCTCAAGAATATTATTTTGTATCTCAGGTATGATCAAGCCTCTTCTTGAATTTCTCAAGATCGAAGGCCATGCTTTGATTTTTCTCAGTACATTGCTTTAGTTGTAAAATGTGCTCAGTGAGGGGTATAACTTTTCTGAAAAGGAATGAAAGTTTAGTGTTTATGAGGCTGGATAAACCTCCGTGTGGTATGTTTAACTCTCAAAATGTATATGGGGCACAGATATTTCTAGTTACAAAGATTTTAGACTAAGATTCTTTCCTAAGAGAGAAAACAGGAAGGGACCAAAAAGCAGGGACCATTGTTTTGTTCCCAAGCCTAAACCAATATCTCGCAGAGCCTCCTGTCTGAACAACTTCAGGCATTCACATTGAGGTCTATGTGCACAGTACCCCCCACACCGGCTCCCCCTCCGCCCCCCGCCCCGAGTTGTGCAGTGCACAGCTTATATGGCTGTACATGAGACTGCTTCTTGGCACACAGTAAATGTTGAATGAATGAATGAGCAAGCAAGTGACTGAGCATGTGTGTGTGCATACATACCATGCTTGTGGCATTTAGGAGAGCTTTCACTGGAAAGGAAAACAAACCAAATTAGAATGAGTATCCCTCTTTAGTGGACTCCCAGAGCACAAACTGTTTTGCTTTTTGTGTGACAGAATTCGGAAAGAGCCAAATACATTGCATAGGTCAGATACAGATTCAAAGATTAAACTTTCACCAAATTTTGCAGGTCAAAAAAAATTAAAACTCATTTTGGTTAATGGCGACACCTAGTGGTGTATCAAAACTGCGGGTTTTCCTTGGAGTCAAGTATTTTATTTTACCAGTGAAGGTGAACAAGTCCTTAGGGTATTGGACCTCTGCTCCCTTCCCCTTCGAAGACTAGGGAGTTGAGGCCCCTAGGCCTCCCAGGTCAGCGCAGGTAGGATGCTGTCCTGGAATTTAACGCCCCAGAGTCTGTTCCAGTGGTGCTATTGCCGAGACCTCAGAATAAATGCCAGTGAGTGGGCACTTCTGGTGGCACAAAGTTACTCACTGTCACTTAAGACTGTTCTTAACTGTCTACCTTTCCATCACCTCTTACTCTTTTTCTGTCTTCTTCCCCCGCTTCTGCTTGTCCTTTTATTCTCTTCCCTTCTCCTTCCCTTCTGGCAAGACCCATCGGCTTCTTTCTTCTTATCCCTTGCCTTCCTTCTTTCCTCATCTGCTTTGACTTTCCCCTCCTTTACTTTCTCACCTCTTTTCATTCCCTTCTCTCTGTGTTCACTGATGCCTCCTAAGAATGGTGCACTGTCTGTGCTGGGGACCGCTAACCCATGTGGCTATATAAACTCAAATGAACTAAAATGAACAATCCAGTCCCTCGGTCACACGAGTCACCCTTCAAGTGCTCGGTAGCACCAGTGGCTGCCCTCTCAGATGTTGCAGAACGTGATCACGTCCACTGTTGCAGAAGATCCTCTAGGAAGGTCCTGGCCCAGTGTTTGGCTGACCTATGTCTCCAGTCTCTCATCTCTTGCCCTTCTTGGCCCCTCTTATGTAAGTGGTTCTTGAATAGTCTGTGTTCTGGTCCTCTCTCTCCCTCCCTGCTCACTCCACTTTATTTGGTGACTTTTGTTTTCTGTATGTTGTTATATAAACTTGTCAAGGTAACCTTGCCAAGTAAAAAAATATATAATCATATTGGACAGTTCACTCAGGGCAGTGAATGATTCATAGCATCATGTTTTCCATGCGTTGGGACACATCAAAATATTTTTAAACTCAACACATCAACACAGCATTTAAAACAATTATACCTCAGACCTCTTTTTCTTCTTTTTTTAATCCACAGGTTTCTACCTTTCTGTCTTAAGTATTTTTAAAAGTAAAAAAATACAACTTTCAATGCCTGAAAAAAAATACACATTTTGTGTATAGAATGGCTTTGAAATAATACACAGGAAACTAGTTACAGATTGGCATTGGTTGGGATGGAATGAAATTTACTTCTTCTTGTATACCCTTTTATAGTATCTGAGTTTTTACCAGATTTTTATGTGTGTTCAAGACTTATTGAATTGAATTCTATATTACCTTTGAAATTAAAAATGCAATCTGAAAACACATTAAGAGGATCAAACCAAAATGGCCCATGAAAATGAGCTCTCAGAAAAGGCAGCTTTTGAATGAGCCTTCAGGGCTTTGGTGGTGATGGTCTCTTTAAAGAGATAATGTAGGGGGCGTAGGACTGCATTAAAGTTAGATTTATATCCAGTGATAATTTGCCAAGAATCAGAATGCCCTGAAAAATTCCCCTCCTGACTGCTGATAGCGATTGATATTAAAAAGAGAGCCTTCCTGGGGCTTCCTTGGTGGTCCATTGGTCAAGAATTCACCTTCCAGTACAGCGGGTGCGGGTTAGATACCTGGCTGGAGAGCTAAGATCCGGATGCCTCATGCATGCAGGCTACGTCTCTTCGGTTGTGTCCAACTCTCTGCGACCTTATGGACTGTAGCCTGCTAGGCTCCTCTGTCCAGGGGATTCTCCAGGCAAGAATACTGGAGTGGGTTGTCATTTCCTCCTCCAGGGGATCTTCCCAACCCAGGGATGGAACTCATGTCTCCTGCATTGGCAGGTGGATTCTTTACCACTAGTGCCATCTGAGAAGCCCCAGATGCCTCGGGGCCAAACCCAAAACGTAGAAGCAATATTGTAACAAAATTCAATAAAAACTTTAAAAGCGGTCCACATTTAACAAAAAAAATCTTAAAAAAAAAAAAAAGCCTTCCTTTTTCTTCCTGCCCATCATTGGGAGCCTAGCCCTTTGGTGCCCAACTCCAAAGGGATGTAAACCACTAACAGCCAACAAGCTTCCTTTCTGGCGTCTACTCATCCACTTCTTTTTCAATAAGACCTTGATGAATAAAATGAAAGTTAACGCTTTCTCTTCCTTTTCCTTGGCCCTCCTGGGCTAATAATCATGGTTACTTGATCTTCTTCGTATCACTGGATCTTCAAGGAAGAAAAGAAGGTGAAACCTGAGATCTGGCATGACTTCAAAACTGGTTTCAGCCTGAATGTACTTTGAAGCTTGGATTTCTGTGGCATTTACAGTAGAGACTTGGGGTTCTTTAAAAACAGGTTTGAGAATCTGGATAGAACTGTCATACCCATAAGATATGTGACAGCTGTGCTGCCAATTTGAGAAAAAGGGAAATTGAGACAGGGCACAGTAAATTTCGTGCGAGCTGGGATTCACAGTCAGTGTTCTTGACTTGCCCTAAGACCACACGGCATCCAGACCGTGTAATCATATGCCAGGCTGAACTGTAGCATCTCTGTGTGCATTCATCTAAATAAAGCACCACCCAGACCATGCCACCCAGGGAATTGGTTTGTGGTTCTCTCTGACTGTGGACTGCTATGGTGCCAGCCTGGCCTCGGGAGGAATCATGGTTCCTCTAAAAGAGCAAAGGTTTAAGCTCTGACTCTATGGGACATGCAGGAGTCAGTTTCCAATGAAAGGCTCTCTGGTGCTCTATGTTGGGAATACAGATAGCAGCCCATCCCTTCAGCAGAGGACCAACAAGGTCCTTACTCCAAGGAACACTGGCCTTGGGAAATGGAAAGCTCAGTATTCTCAGTGCTACAAGGGTCCTTAAAGTGTTTCTAGTCTACTTTTGCATTTTAGAGAGAGGAAAACTGATGCCCCAAAAGGTCAGGAAGTTAAGTGAGCTTCCTAAGGTTACGTCAGGGGTTTATAGGGCTGCAGCTTCTCACCAGGCTCCCCAGCCAAGCTGGGGCTGCCTCTGCTCCGCCATTCCAGCAGCCCTGCAGACTCTTCCTCTAGTGTCATGGAAAGATACAAAGTTACCTTCACAGTGTGCACTCACTGATAGGAAGACCCATACATCACGGATTCAGTTCAGTTCAGTTCAGTCGCTCAGTCGTGTCTGACTCTTTGCAACCCCATGAATCGCAGCACGCCAGGCCTCCCTGTTCATCACCAACTCCCGGACTTCACTCAGACTCACGTCCATCAAGTCAGTGATGCCATCCAGCCATCTCATCCTCTGTCATCCCCTTCTCCTCCTGCCCCCAATTCCTCCCAGCATCAGAGTCTTTTCCAATGAGTCAACTCTTTGTATGAGGTGGCCAAAGTACTGGAGCTTCAGCTTTAGCATCATTCCTTCCAAAGAAATCCCAGGGCTGATCTCCTTCAGAATGGACTGGTTGGATCTCCTTGCAGTCCAAGGGACTCAAGAGGCTTCTCCACCACCACAGTTCAAAAGCATCAATTCTTTGGCACTCAGCCTTCTTCACAGCCCAACTCTCACATCCATACATGACTACTGTAAAAACCATAGCCTTGACTAGATGGACTTTAGTCGGCAAAGTAATATCTCTGCTTTTCAATATGCTATCTAGGTTGGTCATAACTTTTCTTCCAAGGAGTAAGCGTCTTTCAATTTCATGGCTGCAATCACCATATGCAGTGATTTTGAAGCCCCAAAAAATAAAGTCTGACACTGTTTCCACTGTTTCCCCTGTTTCCCCGTCTATTTCCCATGAAGTGATGGGACCAGACACCATGATCTTCGTTCTCTGAATGTTGAGCTTTAAGCCAACTTTTTCACTCTCCTCTTTCACTTTCATCAAGAGGCTTTTTAGTTCCTCTTCACTTTCTGCCATAAGGGTGGTGTCATCTGTATATCTGAGGTTATTGATATTTCTCCTGGCAATCTTGATTCCAGCTTGTGTTTCTTCCAGTCCAGCGTTTCTCATGATGTACTCTGCACAGAAGTTAAATAAGCAGGGTGACAATATATAGCCTTGATGTACTCCTTTTCCTATTTGGAACCAGTCTGTTGTTCCATGTCCAGTTCTAACTGTTGCTTCCTGACCTGCATACAGATTTCTCAAGAGGCAGGTCAGGTGGTCTGGTATTCCCATCTCTTTGAGAATTTTCCACAGTTTATTGTGACCCACACAGTCAATGGCTTTGGCATAATCAATAAAGCAGAAATAGATGTTTTTCTGGAACTCTCTTGCTTTTTTGATGATCCAGCAGATGTCGGCAATTTGATCTCTGGTTCCTCTGCCTTTTCTTCTTTTTTTTAAATTTTGTTCACTTTATTTAAACTGGAGGCTTATTACTTTACAATATTGTAGTGGTTTTTGCCATACTTGACATGAATCAGCCACAGGTGTACATATGTTCACCATCCTAAAGCCCCCTCCCACCTCCCTCCCCATCCCATCCATCTGGAGCATCCCAGTGCATCCTCTGCCTTTTCTAAAACCAGCTTGAACATTAGGAAGTTCACGGTTCATATATTGCTGAAGCCTGGCTTGGAGAATTTTGAGCATTACTTTACTAGCATGTGAGATGAGTGCAATTGTGCGGTAATTTGAGCATTCTTTGGCATTGCCTTTCTTCGGGGTTGGAATGAAAACTGACCTTTTCCAGCCCTGTGGCCACTGCTGAATTTTCCAAGTTTGCTGGCATATTGAATGCAGCACTTTGACAGCATCATCTTTCAGGATTTGAAACAGCTCAACTGGAATTCCATCACCTCCACTAGCTTTGTTCATAGTGAAGGATTACTCAGTGTGTTTTCCCTCAGATTTTGAAGGTACACTGGTGCTAATACAATAGCTCCCAGCCACAGGTGGCTGCTGAGCTTTTGAAATGTGGGTAGCACAGATTAGCATGTGCTCTAACTGTGAAATGCATATCAGATTTTGAATATTTGGTGTGAAAAATTATGAACTGTTTCACTGATCATTTTTAAACTAAGTACATATTGAAATGATCATATTGTAGATGTATGAGGTTTGTTTTAGACATATGAGGTTAAATATGCTATTGAAAGTACCTTTTTCTTTTTACTTTTTAAAATGTGGCTACCGGAACAGTTATTTATTTTTGGCTGTGCTGCGTCTTCTTTGCCGCCCGGGCTTTTCTCTAGTTGCAGTGAGCAGGGGCTACTGTCTAGATGAGGAGTGCAATCTTCATTGCAGTGGCTTCTCTTGTTGCAGAGCAGGGCTCTAGGGTGTGTTGGGCCTCAATGGTTGCTGCTCCCAGACTCTGGAGAACAGGCTCAATAGCTGAGGCACACAGGCTTAATTGCTTCACGGCATGTGGGATCTTGCTGATCAGGGATCAAACCCGTGTCTCCTGCATTGGCAGGTGGAGTCTTTAAAACTGAGCCACCAGGGAAGCCCCTGCCAGAACATATAAAATGACATTTGGGCTCACATTACATTTCTCTTGGAGAACTCAGAGATATAGGACATAGAGCCTGCCTTTGCTTTGGATCTTAGACACTGCATTACAGCAGAATCATCTCATGTACACTCATTTGCCACACTTACATTGGAAGGATGGAAAGAGGGAGAGACAGACATAGACAGATAGAGGCAAAGAGGTGAACGGAACAGTCACTGTGTGGGGGCCCTGAGTGGGTGTGAAATGGAAGGAATGTTCCATTGTCCCCTCAGGTGTCCGAACCCCTGTTCTCTCATAGAGTGAGCACAGTTGGCCCACCATATCCACAGGTTCCACATCCAGGAATTCAACCAATCTTGGATTGAAAATATTTGGAAAAAAAAGTTCCAAAAAGCAAAACAGGAATCTGCTGTGTGCCACAACTGTTTACATAGCATTTACATTGTATCAGGTATTATAATTAATCTAGAGGTGATTTGAAGTATATGGGAGGATGGAGTAGGTTATATGGAAATACTTCCACACTTTATATAAGGGACCTGAGCATCTGTGGATGCCAGTGTCCACAAAAGGTCCTGGAACAAATGCCTCATGAATCCTGAGGGACAGCTGTATCTCCCCCCTCTATTATTATTTTTATTGTCTTACAAATACACGTCTCTGTTTTGATATCCAGGTAGAGATACCTAACCTCAGGATCCAAAAACAAGTCTAGAGTTTTTAGTATATTGAGCATATTTAACAGAAGTGAAGCTTAAAAGTATGTCATCAAGCTCAGTTTTGTGATTCATCAGAACACAGTTCAGCAAACTTTGGCTTGTGGGCCAGATTTGTCCAGCTGCCTTTAATTTTTACAGTCAGCCAGCCAAGAATGGTTTTTACATTTTTATTTATTTTACTAATTCTTGACTTGAAGTATTGTTGATTTACAGTGTTGTGTTTGTTAGTTTCTGCTGTATAGCAAAATGGGTCTGTTATAATGACTTGTATCCTACTTTTCTAAGAATAGAGTCCAGTGGGTTACCACCTGAGCCAACACGGATAAACCTCAAAAACCTGACCCTGAAGATAAGAAGCAAATTGGAGTTGCATATGGATGATTCTACATAAAATTGTAAAACCGCAGAGCTGTATATTAAATGTGGACATACATGGAAATGATAAACACCAGTTAGCAACAATGACTCCATCTGGAGGCAAAGGGGGGAGAATGCTATTGAGAAAGGGCTTTCATTTTATCTGTAATAATCTTGATATTTATTTTTTATCCTTTGTGTAGACTGGAAATATTTCATAATAAAAATGCTTTAACAACAAAAGAAGGTGCTTTTAAATGCATGCTTTTCACACAATGTGTAAGTAGTTGAAAGAAAGAAAGAAAAGAAAAGAAAGTGAAGTCACTCAGTCATGTCTGACTCTTTGCAACCCCAGGGACTCCACCAGGTTCTTCCATCCATGGAATTTTCTAGGCAAGAGTACTGGAGTGGGTTGCCATTTCCTTCTCCAGGGAATCTTCCTAACCCAGGGATCGAACCCTGATCTCCCACATTGCAGGGAGACACTTTACCGTCTGGGCCACCAGAGAATCCCAGATAGTTGAAGAGACAGCATATATTTTTTATGTATATTTGTTTCATTTGCCTAATAATAATTTTGCAAATTCCTAGACTGTCTACTATTTACCCCTTTAAAAAGCCCATTTCTTTTTTCCCCCATGGGCTAGAGATAACTTTTTTATTATTTAAATTTTTTTACATTTTAATTGAAAAATAGCTGACATACAATATTATGATCATTTCAGGTATATAATATAGTGATTTGATATTTACATATATTATGAAGTGATCACCACCACAAGTCTAGTAACCACCCCTATGCAAAGTTACTACAATATTATTGACCATATTCCTTATGCCATATATTACATACCCATGGCTTATTTATCTTATAACTGGATATATATACCTCTTAATTCCTTTACCTATTTCACCCACCCCTCACCATCCCTCCCCTCTGGCAGCCACCTATTTATTTTCTGTATTTATGAGTCTATTTTTGCTTCATTTTATTTGTTTTTTAGATTCTACATAATAAGTGATTTCATAGTGTTTGTCTTTCTCTGTCTGACATTTCACTTATAATACACTCTAAATCCATCCACTGTTGTTGCAGATGGCAAGAGTCCTTTTGTTTCAATAGCTGATAATTATACTGGAATAATTAATATTCCATTGTGTGTGATATACGTGTGTGTGTGTGAATACACACACACACACAATATCTTGATCCATTCATCTATGGATTTACACTTAAATTGCTTCCATATCTTGGCTTTTGAAATAATACTGCAATGAATGTTGAGACTTCCCTGTAGCTCAGGTGGTAAAGAATCTGCCTGAAGTGCAGGAGACCTGGGTTCAATCCCTGGTCAGAAAGATCTTGTGGAGTAGGAAATGGCAATCCACTCCAGTATTCTTGCCCAGAGAATTCCAGGAGCCTGGTGTGCTACAGTCCATAGGGTCCCAAAGAGTTGGATGTGACTAAGCGACACACACACACACACATCTTTTCAAATTAGTGTTTTTGTCTTCTTTTCCAGAAGTGAAATTGCTGGGTCATGTAGCAGTTCTATTTTTAATTATTTGAGGACTCATCATACTGTCTTCCATACTGGATGCACAAATTTACAATTCTACCAAGAGTGAGCAAGGGTTCCCTTGTCTGCACCCTCATCAGCATTTGTTATTTGTTGTTTTCTTGATGATAGCCATTCTGACAAGCGTGAGATGCTATCTCATTGTAGTTTTGATTTGCATTTGCCTGATGATTGATAAGTATAAATACTGGAGTAACAGGCAAATGTGGTGTTAGAGTACAGAATGAAGCAGGGCAAAGGCTAATAGAATTTTGCCAAGAGAATGCACTGGTCATAGCAAACACCCTCTTCCAACAACACAAGAGAAGACTCTACACATGGACATCACCAGATGGTCAACACCAAAATCAGATTGATTATATTCTTTGCAGCCAAAGATGGAGAAGCTCTATACAGTCATCAAAAACAAGACCAGGAGCTGACTGTGGCTCAGATCATGAACTCCTTATTGCCAAATTCAGACTTAAATTGAAGAAAGTGGGGAAAACCACTAGACCATTCAGGTACGACCTAGTCAAATCCCTTATGATTATACAGTGGAAGTGAGAAATAGATTTAAGGGACTAGATCTGATAGAGTGTCTGAAGAACTATGGACGGAGGTTTGTGACATTGTACAGGAGGCAGTGATCAAGACCATATTCAAGAAAAAGAAATGCAAAAAGGCAACATGGTTTTCTGAGGAGGCCTTACAAACAGCTCTGAAAAGAAGAGACGCTAAAGGCAAAGGGGAAAAGGAAAGATATACCCATTTGAATGCAGCGTTCAAAAGAATAGCAAGGAGAGATAAGAAAGCCTTCCTCAGTGATCAATACAAAGAAATAGAGGAAAACAATAGAATGGGAAAGACTAGAGATCTCATCAAAATTAGAGATACCAAGGGAACATTCATGCAAAGATGGGCTCAATAAAGGACAGAAATGGTCTGGACCTAACAGAAGCAGAAGATATTAAGAGGTGACAACAATATGCAGAAGAATGATATAAAAAAGATCTTCATAACCCAGATAACCACAATGGTGTGATCACTCACCTAGAGCCAGACATCCTGGAATTCGAAATCAAGTGGGCCTTAGGAAGCATCACTACAAATGAAGAGAGTGGAGGTGATGGAATTCCAGTTGAGCTATTTCAAATCCTAAAAGATGATGCTGTGAAAGTGCTGCACTCAATAGCAAATTTGGAAAACTCAGCAGTGGCCGCAGGACTGGAAAATGTCAGTTTTCATTCCAATCCCAAAGAAAGGCAATGCCAAAGAACATTCAAATTATTGCACAATTGCACTCATCTCACACACTAGCAAAGTAATGCTCAAAATTCTCCAGGCTTCAACAGTACATGAACCATGAACATCCAGATGTTCAAGCTGGTTTTAGAAAAGGCAGAGGAACGAGAGATTAAATTGCCAGCATCTGCTGGATCATCAAAAAAGTGAGAGAGTTCCAGAAAAACATCTGCTTTATTGACTGTGCCAAAGCCATTGACTGTGTTGATCACCGAAAACTGTGGAAAATTCAAGAAATGGGAATATCAGACCACCTGACCTGCCTCCTGAGAAATCTGTATGCAGGTCAAGAAGCAACAGTTAGAACTGGACTAGTTCCAGACTGGGAAAGGAGTACGTCAAGGCTGTACATTGTCATCCTGCTTATTTAACTTAGTGTTCTTGCCTGGAGAATCCCAGGGACGATGAAGCCTGGTGGGCTGCCATCTGTGGGGTTTTACAGAGTTGGACACGACTGAAGCGACTTAGCAGCAGCAGCAGCAGCAACAGGGTACCTCATGAGAAATGCTGCAATGGATGAAGCACAAGCTGGAATCAAGATTGCCGGGAGAAATATCAATTACCTCAGATACGCAGATGACACCACTCTTATGGCAGAAAACAAAGAACTAAAGAGCCTCTTGATGAAAGTGAAAGAGGAGAGTGAAAAAGTTGTCTTAAAGCTCAACATTCAGAAAGCTAAGATCATAGCATCTGGTCCCATCATTTCATGGCAAATAGATGGGGAAACAGTGGGAACAGTGACAGACTTTATTTTGGGGGGGGGGCTCCAAAATCACTGCAGATGGTGACTGCAGCCATAAAAGTAAAAGATGCTTGCTTCTTGGAAGAAAAGTTATGACCAACCTAGACAGCATATTAAAAAGCAGAGTCATTACTTTGCCAACAAAGGTCCATCTAGTCAAAGCTCTGGTTTTTCCAGTAGTCATGTATGGATGTGAGAGTTGGACTATAAAGAAAGCTGAGCACCAAAGAATTGATGCTTTTGAACTGTGATGTTGGAGAAGACAGACTCTTGAGAGTCCCTTGGACTGCAAGGAGATCCAACAAGACCATTCCTAAAGGAAATCAGTCTTGAATATTCATTGGAAAGACTGATGCTGAAGCTGAAACTCCAATACTTTGGCCACCTGATGCGAAGAGCTGACTCATTTGAAAAGGCCCTGATGCTGGAAAGATTGAGGGTGGTAGGAGAAGGGGATGACAGAGGATGAGATGGTTGGATGGCATCACTGATTCAATGGGCATGAGTTTGAGTAGGGTCTGGGAGTTGGTGATGGACAGGGAAGCCTGGTATGCTGTAGTCCATGGGGTCACAAAGAGTCGGACACGACTGAGTGACTGATCTGAACTGATTATTTATAATTTTGAGCATCTTTACATATGCCACTTGGCCATCTGTATGTCTTATTTGGACTGTCTATTCAGATCCTCTGCCCACTTTTTAAATTGCATTGTTTTTTTGATGTTGAGTTTTATGTGTTCTTAGTATAATTTGGATATTAACCCCTTATTGGATATATGATTTGTAAATGTCTTCTCCCATTCAGTAGGCTGCCTTTTTGTTTGTTGATAGTTTCCTTTGCTGTGCAAAAGTTTTTTGTTTGATGAAATTCTATTTGTTTATTTTTGCTTTAGTTTCCCTTGCCTAAGGAGGCAGATCCAAAAAATATTACTAAGACCAATGTCAAAGAGTTTACTGCTTATGTTTTCTTCTAGTTTTATGGTTTCAGGTCTTACATTTAAGTCTTTCATCCATGTTGAATTTATTTTTGTGCATGCTATAAGAGAGTAGTCCAGTTTGATTCTTTTGTATGTAGCTGTCCAGTTTTCTTAACACCATTTATTAAAGAGCCTGTATATTCCTCCCTGTGTATCCTTGCCTCCTTTGTCATCGATTAATTGGCCATGTAAGTGTAGTTTCATTTCTGGGCTCGCTATTCTGTTCCATGGATCGGTGTTGCTTTATAGTATAGTTTGAGATCAGGGAGTATAGTATCTTCAGCTTTGCTCTTATTTTCCTAAAGGTCAGTTTGGCTATTCAGGGTCTTTTGTGTTTCCATACAAATTTTAGAATTATTTGTTTTAGTTCTATGAAAAACACCATTTGGTATTTTTATAGGGATTGCACTGAATCTGTAGATTTGCCTTGGGTAATATGATCATTTTAGCCTCTGATTCTTCCAATCTGTGAGCACACTGTTTTTTTTCCATTTGTTTGTGTTATCTTCAATTTCCATTATTAACGTCATATAGCTTTCCAATACAGGTGTTACCTCACTGGTTAGATTTATTTCTAGGTTTTTTTAATGCAGTTGTATATGGGACTGTTTTCTTAATTTGTTTTTCTGATAGTTTGTTATTAGTGTATAGAAATGCAACAGACTTCTATATATTAATTTTGTATCCTATAATTTTACTGTATTTGTTTATTCTAATAGTTCTTTGTGCATCTTTAGGATTTTCCATAATGTAATGACATCTGCAAACAGTGACAGTTTTACTTCTTCCTTTCCAACTGGATTCCTCTTATTTCTTTTTCTTTTCTGACTGCTGTGCCCAGGACTTCTAATACTATGCTGACTGAAAATGGCAAAAGTGTTCACCCTTGTTCCTGACCTTAGAGAAATTTTTCAGCTTTTCCCCATTTAGTATGATGTTGGCTATGGATTCGTCATAATGGACTTTATTATGTTGAAATATGTTCCCTCCATATGCACTTTGTTGAAAGGTTTTTTAATATATATATACCACAAATGGATGTTGAATGAAAAGCCCATTTCTAATCTGTACCCTGAATATGGGGAACATCCAAAGGGAGTAATTTGCCTCTAAGGTCTAAGGAACTAGTTTTCCTTAAAACTCACATACTTGGATTTATACACACACGCATACTTGGATTTATACACACACACATACTCACTCTCTCTCACAGTGACTTGAGGATGCCATGTTGTTCACTTATATATTGTTGTTTAACAAACCATCCCAAAAGCCAAGTGGCTTGAAACAAAATGATTTCTTATTTTTCGCACTATTGTGGACCTGCCGGATGGTGGTTCTGCTGGTATCACCTGGACTCATGCAAGGGAAAGGTCTCACCTGAGTTCATGAGCAGAAAGGTCCAGGATGCCCCCACTCATGTCTGGCAGGTGGTACTGGGTTCTCCTCCAGGTGGGCTTCCACCTTCCTGCAGGATGGCCTGGCTTCCTAAAGAGAGTCTCAGTGCAGCAAGTGATGGAGGCAGAAGCTGCTAGTCCTCTTAGGCTCTGTGCCCCAAAACTTACAGGAGGCCAGTTCTGCCACCTGCTATTGGTCAAAACAAGTCACAAGTTCAGCCTAGATTCAAAGGGTAGGAAAATAGACTCCACTTCTTGATGAGAGGACCTGCAGAGAATCTGTAGCCAGATTTCATCCATCACACACGTATATTAAAATATTCATTTAATAGTGAAATATACATAATATACAGCAAACCTAGAAAACATAGCCTAAATTTCCTTAACTGGTCAAAAGAAAAAATATCTATCACTAAACTATTCTTCCACATGCAGAAGTTTTCACTCTTCAAACCTAGAGAATGTTTTTTCGTTATTGTCATTCAGTTACTAAGTCATGTCCAACTCTTTTCAACCCCATGGACTGCAGCATGCCAGGTTTCCCTGTCCTTTACTATCTCCCAGAATTTTCTCAGATTCATGTCCATTGAGTAAGTGATGCCATCTAACCATCTCATCCTCTGCCGCTGCCTTCTCTTCCTGCCTTCAATCTTTCCCAGAATCAGAGTGTTTACCAGTGAGTCAGCTCTTCACATCAGGTGGTCAAAGTACTGGTGCTTCAGCATCAGTCCTTCCAATGAATATTCAGAGTTAATTTACTTTAGGATTGACTGGTTTGATCTCCTTGCTGTCCAAGGGACTCTCAGGAACATTTTCTAGCACCACAATTCAAAAGCATCAATTCTTCAGCCCTCAGCCTTCTTTATGGTCCAACTCTCACATCCATACATGACTACTGGAAAACCATAGCTTTGACTATATGAACTTCTGTTGGCAAAGTGATGTCTCTGCTTCTTAATATACTGTGTAGGTTTGTCATAATTTTCCTTCCAAGGAGCGAGCATCTCTTAATTTTACAATTGCAGTCACCATCCACAGTGACTTTGGAGACCAAGAAAACAAAATCTGTCACTGCTTCCACTTTTCCCCCTTCTATTTGTTCTTTTTTAATGCAAGAATGAAAGAGGTGAAATTGACTATCTTTGGAGGGAATGATGAAACACAGACCTGAAAACTGTCTCCAGCAGGGAACATCTGTTACCACTTAACGTATAACTGTGTAAGCCCCAGACAATTAAGAATGGGTGGGATTTTTGTAGTTTGGGACTTACTAAGTACCATCTATTTCTAAATCAATTTTTAGTTGATGTGGAGTATTATGTTTTAGGAAGATAATTTGAAGGGCACAAAATAAAACTAAGAGGAATAGAAATGAGTACAGCTTGAAGCAACTGCAACAGGGGAGCAAGTAGAGGGGATCCTGCCTCTGCCTAAGTGAAGCTGGGTATTAACCAGACGTTGTTATTTGCATTAAGGGAAACTGAAAATGTCAGCTTTGCACCACAAATGCATGGAAGAAAAAGAGGAAAGGGAACACAGAGCAGGAGAGTATTAAATGCTAAAAGAGTGCAATTTGTATAAAAGCTTTACTTCCAAGAAAAAACTCCTGTAATTTTGGAAGAAGCTGTTCTGGAACAACTGCTGTTTTATGCCCTAAAACCTAGCCTCAATATGGGAGACTGTAGTCAGATCAAGAAACGTGTCCTAAAGTGATTTATACACGCGGGCATCAGGAAAGTCACTGATAAGAGAGAATAAGTGATTTTCTTGAGCAGAAAATGACTGATGGACCCCAGCGATTCACAGAGTATGCAGCTGGGACTTCCTTGGTGGTCCAGTGGTTACGACTTCACCTTCCAAGGAGGTGCGGCTTCACACCTCCATTCCTTGGTCAGGGAGCTGAGATCCCACATGCCTCGGGGCGAAAAAAAAGAAACATAAGACAGAAGCAATATTGTAACAAATTCAATAAAGACTTTAAAAGTCTTCTAAAAAACAAAACAAAAAACAAAGAGCATAGACTAAAATCAAGGGCTCACTGAGAAAACCATAAGCCAGGTGAAAACAGTCTGATCTGAAGGCT
This sequence comes from Ovis canadensis, assembly GCF_042477335.2. Taxonomy (NCBI): domain Eukaryota; kingdom Metazoa; phylum Chordata; class Mammalia; order Artiodactyla; family Bovidae; genus Ovis; species Ovis canadensis. Next base: position 57,064,409 of record NC_091251.1, on the reverse strand, counting down.
GTGGGAGTTATCTGTACATGCAAGAACCTACCCACTCCCTCTTCACCACAGTCCTGGGAAAATGTTAACTGGCCTTCTAAAACATGAGAAATGGGAAAGAAAAACCCTGTGACTTAACCAACCTGGACAAACAGCCAAAATGGGGCTGTTCGTAATGCGTTGCAGGGCATTCTGGGTAGGGAAGATTAAGAGCCTGTGGCTGCTTTGGGTTCTTGGCCTAACTAGCTCTTTGACCTTGGGTGAGTCATATATTATCTCTGAACTTCAAGTTTTTATCTGTAAAATGGAGCCTAAGGATGTGTACACAGCATGCCTAGCAATCAGTAAAGCCTGGGTACTTAATAACTCCTCAGTAAATTCCTATTATCCCCTTTGGGAGAGTTAAGCTTCTGCTAGTTAGTCCCGTTTCCTGTCTCCTGGCCGGTCCTAACATTGAAGCTCATATGAGACAGGCCTTGATTCAAACATAGCAGCTTCGGGACTCCCAAGGGGACTGGTGAATAGCTCTCCTTCTGGCCGGGATCCACCTGTCCCCAAGTGGCAAACCTCAGTATGGCTTCAGTTTTTAGACATCTTGCCTTAAGAGCCTCAGTAGATTTCCAAGTGCTGCCTGTGTTGCTGCATCTGTGTTTCACTCCAGATATAAAATGCTAACTTTTCAGATGTGCATTTTCCTTCCCAAGAAGCCTTTAAAAGGAATATAGATATTTGTTCATTTGAGTGCTTTTTGCCAGGAGACAAGAGAGTGAAGGGAATAATCTGCTGAGTTTTATTTTGAAGCAAAGATAGTCTTTAGCAGTGGTTGAATTCTCTTAACATTTATTGAACATTTATTATGTGCTAGGCAGATACAAGTGCTCAGTTGAGACAAAATATAAAACACAGTCCCTGTCCTTGAAGAGTTTATGGTCCAAAACCAGTATATTATAATAATTACATTCAGGCCACAATGTAATAAGGATCACAAACCAAGTAGGGACAAGGTGAGTCAGGGACTGTGAAGGGAAGGTAGCATTTTTTTTGTAGATTTTTATTATATCAACAACATTCTGATAAAAATAGTACCCTAAGAAGTATTTTCCTTTCTCTGTGTTCCTTTGCACATCTTTATTCATATGTATATGTGATTTTAATAGTATCTTCACAGTACAGTTTTATGCTCTCATAAGCATTATGTGATAAGCATTTCCTTTTGCTAATAGTTTTCATCGTATTTTCCATCTGGTGGTGAAAGTAATTTCCTTTATAGGCCCCTGGTGTGGGATAGTTGGGCTGTTTCTCCCGTTTCTTTGCAGTTAGCAATTATGATGTAAGTATGAAAGTGAAAGTTGCTCAGTCCTGTCCGACTCTTTGCAACCCCATGGACCAAACGGTCCATGGAATTCTCCAGGCCAGAATACTGGAGTGGGTAGTCTTTCCCTTCTCCAGGGGATCTTCCCAACCCAGGGATCGAACTCAGGTCTCCCATATTGCAGGCGGATTCTTTTCCAGCTGAGCCGCAAGTAAGGGGTACCTTTATTATGCAGGTAGCTTTTTTATTTAGTATTGTTTTCTTTTTTAATATTAATTAATAATTATTTGGCTCTACCAGGTTTTTGCAGCTGTGCGGGGTTTTCTCTAGTTGCGGCAATCAGAGGCTACTCTTCAGCTGTGGTGTGCAGGCTTCTCCTCGTGGTGGCTTCTCTTGGTGCCCAGCACAGGCTCTCGCGCATGTGGGCTTCAGTAGCTGCAGCACGTGGGCTCAGTATTTATGGTTCCTGGGCTCTAGAGCATAGACTCAGGAGTTGTGGTCCAGGGGCTTAGTTGTGCTGTAGCATGTGGGGTCTTTCCAGACCAGGGGCCAAACCCGTGTCTCCTGAACTGACAGGCAGATTCTTTACCACTGAGGCCCCAAGGCAGCCCAGTATCATTTTCTTTTGCTTAGCTCTGCAAAGTAGGATTGATGGGGGTCAACGGGCATCGAACATTTCTATTCCCCTTGAAATATATTCCTCCATTGTTCCCCCCAAAAAGGTTGGACCCATTTATACCATCCCCAACAATAGACTTACCCGTTACATCAGAAGTGCATCAGCACTGGGTGATTTTTGTTTTTTGAGGTTTTTTTTCTTTGTAATCTGCTAACGTCATAGCCATGCCATGATGTCTTGTAATAAATTCTAATTTCCATTTCTCTGATAACTATGTTTCCCTATCCTTCCTGACTGTAACTCTTACATGACTTACCTGTTCAAGTGAGATGAGCAGAGTTTCCACAGGCAGAGACCTGGTGAGTGGGCACTTGGAGGAGGGCAAGCAACTTACTCAGGCAAAGATGTAGGAGAGAGCCACATATGAAGGGACACAGACTTTTTGTTTGTTTCTGTTTTCCAGACTTAAAATTTTTCATTTTGTGCTGGAGTATAGCTGATTAACAATGTTGCAGTAGTTTCCAGTGAACAGGGAAGGGACTCAGCCATACATATACGTGTATCCATTCTCCCCCAAACCCCCTCCCATCCAGGCTGCCACATAACACTGAGCAGAGTTCCATGTGCTATACGTTAGATTCTTGTTGCTTATCCGTTTTGAATGTAGCTGTGTGTACATGACCATCCCAAACTCCCTAACTGTCCCTTCCCTCCAGCAACTGTAAGTTCATTTTCTAAGTCTGTGAGTCTCTTGGAACATAGACTTTCTGACCAGGGCTAGGGTGGACAAAAAAGAGAAGTAGCTAGGGATGAGGCCAGAAAGGAAAGTGGAGGCTAGCGTGTACAAAAGCTGGTTTTGAATCCTAGAGGATTTTTAGTTTAACTTGTTGCCTTATAGGAGTAAACAGCTGGGACAGCCTGTCTCTCTCCTTTAACTCTGATGAGTCCACGGGCACAGCAACCAGAACAGCCAGCTCCACGAGCCCCTCTTGCCAAACTCCTGCCCATCTCGCTTCTTTTCCAGCTGGGGCCTGCAGGTTCCCACGGCTCTGCACACCTGCCTCCCTCCCTCCACCATCAGTTCCACGCTCCTGGAGCCAGGGCCCCTCATCCTCAGGTGCCATCTGACTCTTAGTGTGTGGTGTGGTTCAGTCCACTTCCGACTGGTCCTCTATCCTGGTTCAGCTCAGGATCCTGTACTGGACCCCCGGTTTGGCACATACCCCCTGCCCCTCCGCCCCACCTTGGCCCCCTCAGGGATGTTTTCTGTCTGTCTTCCAAGAGGGTTAAAAACCCCAGGACTGGGAGGGAGGTACTCACAGTCACAGCGTCTTTCCTCCTCTACCAGGAAAAAGCAAAGCAGCCTGCAATCGAACTATAGAGGAGACAGATGTTGTCCTTTGAGAAAACAGCTCAGCCTTGGGACCTGAGAACTGCAAAGTCCCAGGGGTGTGTTTCTGCCCCCACGGAGCTGATAGACAGGCCTTCTCAACAACCATATTTCTTCTGTCACATCCCCAGCCAGAATCCCATGTCCTGCTGAAAGAGGCAAAAGCTGACAAATAGCACTGGCCACTTTCCCAGGCTCAGTCTTGGTAACCACAGGAAAGCTTCCAGAAGGTGTGGAGAGGGCCCTGGATCAAGAACCCCAGACTGTGGGAGTGAGCACCGCCAGGCTAGGCTGGGGCTCTGGGGACCTGGAGGTGATGCATGCAGCGAGTTTTGTGGAATCTTAGGTGACTGAGCTTCCAAGTATGAATACCTCAGATGTCAAAATAAGGCTCCCTAAACAATGTCCTGGGAGAAGGCAATGGCACCCCACTCCAGTATTCTTGCCTGGCAAATCCTGTGGACGGAGGAGCCTGGTAAGCTACAGTCCATGGGGTCACTAGGAGTTGGACACGACTGAGCGACTTCACTTTCACTTTTCACTTTGATGTGTTGGAGAAGGAAATGGCAACCCACTCCAGTGTTCTTGCCTGGAGAATCTCAGGGACGGGGCAGCCGTCTATGGGGCCACACAGAGTCGGACACGACTAATGCGAGTTAGCAGCAGCAAACAATGTCCTGGGAGCACCTTCAACCCAAGTGTTACACTCCTGACTTTTTATAAGCTGGTCTTTTGATAGAAAGTTCTTGGTTCCACCACTTACAGCTGTGTACTTTGGGAAATTTCTTTTTCCCACTAAATCTCACTTTCCTTATCTGTGAAATGGGAATAATGAAACCAATGCAAGGTGTTCTGAGGATTAAATAAGATAATGTATATGAAATAATTAGTGCTTTAAGATGCTCCATAAATGGCGAAGTGAAGTGAAGTCGCTCAGTCGTGTCCGACTCTTTGTGACCCCATGGACTGTAGCCTACTGGGCTCCTCTGTCCATGGGATTTTCCAGGAAAGAGTACTGAAGTGGGTTGCCATTTCCATCTCCAGAGGATCTTCCCGACCCAGGGCTCGAACCCAGGTCTCCTGCAGTGTAGGCAGATGCTTTACCATCTGAGCCACAGGGGAAGCCCCGTAAATGGTAGTGTAATCATTTGGGTTACTTTGGCCGGCTGCCTGACCTTGCACCTCTTCTGAGTGTATCAGCCTGAACACCCATGAGGTTGTTGAGCATCTGGCCCCATCCCTGAGAGGCACCATGTGTCCAGGACCATGTCCTCCAGCCAGATCTGCAGCCCAGAGCACCCTTTCAGAAATATGGGGCTCAAAACAGGTGTCTCCAGATGCCTACATGTGTTACAAGCATCTGTTCCTCCAGGGCAGACAGAGAAGTAACAAAACCCTGTATCCAGGGCACGAACCTCCCCATTAGCCAGGCCTTCATGGGAAAGACTGCACTCAGTGGTCCAGGGATGGGGGTTTCTCTGAAGGCATTGTGGCTTCCTCCCTTGTTAGAGGTCTTGCAGAGGCGAAACCCAGCAGCATCTGACAGGCACTTAATGAGCACTGTCCTCTGTCCAGCCCCCAGAGCCAGCACGATCATCTCCAAACGTTCTCCCAAAGGGAATTTGGGGAATGCCAGGGTTCCATCCCTGGGTTCTCTGTGTAGTGAGCACCGCTCTATCTCTAAATGAAGATGATGGGAAATCCTGCCTACCACACCCCTATGGAGATAGCAGAGTGCTACACAAGTGTAAGGGATGACAGCTGTGATTTCTGCCATGAGCCGCATGCCCTGTACCCGCACCAGCCGTTAAGTCTACCCTCATGTAGCATGGTTTGATATTTTCGCAGATTTCATGGTCATTGGCATGGGTTTTCAGTTCTTCCTTCCTTTCCAGACAAGACAGGTTAAATCTCACCCTCATTAAGCTAGATAGATGCCCCCAGGGTCTGGCGTAAGCCATGAGGATAAGACCATTCGATTCTAACTTGTCCCCACACTCACCTGGTGCACAGCCATCAGGAATTCTGCCTGCTCTGAAAGGTAGAAAAACAATTGCTTTTGATCCCAAACTACAATTTGCTCTCATATTGTAGGTGAGCAATTATTAACTTGGCTTACTTGACATTTAAAAATGTCTTAGTGTCTATTTTTTATTAACTAGATCTGACCAGACATAGTAAGGGAAAAGGTAATGCTTTGAACATTATCTTAGGGACCAGCTGAAGGGAAATAGAACAATCATATCAGCATGTGCTAAGTGCTTACCTCCATGAAATATTGCCTGCATTCTCAGTTTATCCTCATGCTGATGTAGGGAACTATTTCCATTTTTTTTTTTAAACAAATGAATCTTAGTGATTAAAATAATTCATTTTTTCCCCTGACTTTTAACATGAAAAATAAATTAAGCTTTGCTGCTGCTGCTGCTAAGTCGCTTCAGTCGTGTCTGACTCTGTACGACCTCATAGACGGCAGCCCACCAGGCTCCCCCGTCCCTGGGATTCTTCAGGCAAGAATACTGGAGTGGGTTGCCATTTCCTTCGCCAATGCATGAAAGTGAAAAGTGAAAATGAAGTTGCTTGGTCATGTCCAACTCTTCACGACCCCATGGCCTGCAGCCCACCAGGCTCCTCCGTCCATGGGATTTTCCAGGCAAGAGTACTGGAGTGGGGTGCCATCACCTTAGGTCCAGGTTTATTAATGCAGCGACTTTGGGAGCACTTTTCTCCGTACATTGAGTTAGGAGTTCTACTAAATGTGTTGGTTTCATGATTCTTGTGCTTTCTGTGGATGTCTCCCATTCGTTCTTCTTGGGGCAGGCCCACTACTGACATTCACGGAGACCAAGGCAAGAACTTAAATGAGGGCTCCCTGGCCCACAGTTCATTCTGCTTCTCCCCACACCTTTGTCTCTATTCCTCATGACAGAGGGCCTTGCAGGCATGGGAACACAACCCTGTCCAGACTTCACTGGCATGCTCCCGCTACAGCCCCCTTGGCCCCTGTAGGGCCCTCCTTTGGTAGGATGGATCTGTATAACAGTTCATTAATTGCCCTAGAAATGGGGTCAGGTCATTTCAGCAGAGAGTTCCAGGGCCTTTGGGACCCAGACCCTGGATGTGGAAGGTCCTCCTTGCCCTTGGCTCCCCCTGGCTCCTTGATCTCACTCCAGGGAGAGGCCTCAGCCACAGGAAGGCCTGAGCAGATGGTCCTGAAAGCAGAAGGTGTGGGACAGGCACCTTGACCACCCTCATCTAGGGATAATACTGTCTTTGTGTTTAGTGCTGAATGACAGTACCAGCCCATGTCAGCTGGGAAGCTGAGAAGCTCTGGCTGTCCTGGACCCAGAGGACCAATAAGCACATCTCTGGACCCAGTGATAGACCCCAAAATGGAACTCAGAGGGACTGAACCCCCTCTTTACCTAAAAATTCTTTCTTTGTTGCTGAAACTTTGTTCTGTGTTTTGTTTTCAAAATTATTTCTTTTTCCAAATTAATTTATATATAATTTTATTCATTTATTTTTGGCTGTGCTGGGTCTTTGTTGCTGCTTGGGTGTTTCCTCTAGTTGCGGCAAGCAGGGGTTACTCTCTAGCTGCTGTGCACAGACTTCTCACTACCGTGCCTTCCCTTGTTGGGGAGCACGGGCTCTAGGGCCCCTGGGCTTCAGTAGTTGAGGCACATGGGCTCAGTGGTTGTGGCCCTCAGGCTCTAGAGCACAGGCTCAATAGTTGTGGTGCAAGCTCAGTTGCTCCGCAGCATATGGGATCTTCCTGGATCAGGGATCCAACTTGTGTTTCCTGCATTGGCAGGTGGATTCTTTACCACTAAGCCACCAGGGAAACCTGTATCTTGCTTTTATATCCAATATGACTATCTCTATTTTAATTTGGAATGTTTAGCCTATTTTAATGTGTTGTGATTTTGGATATGGTTAGCTTTAATTCCACTGCCTTGCTGTTTTCTATTTTTACCATCTATTTTTTGGGTTCATTTTCCCATCTTATGCTGACTCTTTTTGGATTAATTGGATATATTTCATTATTTCATGTTATCTCCATTGTTGACTTATTAGCTGTAACTCTTAATTGTTCTACTTTAGTGCTTTAATTTATCATGGTTTATCTTCAAGAGATATTATGCCACTTCATGTAAAATATGAGAACCTTGTAATAGCTATTTCTATTTCTCCCCTCCCAGGCTTTGTTATTGTTGTCATACATTTACTTCTACATAAGCAAATTGTTTTTATTTTGTCTCGCATAGTCAATTACCTTTTCAAGAGATTTAGATAAGAAAAGATCTTTAAATTACCTATCTAGGGAATTCCCTGGAGGTCCAGTGGTTAAGACTCAGCACTTCCACTGCAGAGGGCACAGATTTGATCCCTGGTCAGGGAACTATGATCCCACATGACACGAACAAAAAAACATTACCCATGCAATCTAATTTCTGACACTATTCCTTTACGTAGATCTAGATTCCCTCTGCTATCACTTTCCCTCTGCTTATCAGACTTCCGATAACATTCCTGATAGAATAAGTGGTGGTGGTGGTATAGTCGCTGTCGTGTCCAACTCTTGTGACCCCATGGATGGTAGCTTGCCAGGCTCCTTTGTCCATGGATTCTCCAGTCAAGAGTACTGGAGTGGATTACCATTTCCTTCTCCAGGGGATCTTCCTGACCCAGGGATCGAACCCAGGTCTCCTGCATTGCAGGCAGACTCTTTAATGACTAAGCTACAGGGGAAGCCCTGATAGAGTAAGTACTGGTGGTGAATTCTTTAGTTTTCATATATCAGAAAAAGTATTTCCCCTAACTCCCTTTTTTCCCTCTTATAATTCCTTAAAAAAAATTTTTTTTTGTTTTTTAGAGCAGTTTTAGGTTCACATCAAAACTGAGAGAAAGGTACAGAGATTTCCTATGTACTCCTTGCCCCCACACATACATAGTGTCCCCCATTATCAACACCCCCAATGAAATGGTACGTTTCTTGCAATTGGTAAACCTACACTGACACTCATACTTACCCAAAGCCCACATTTTACCTTAGGTCTCACTCAGGGTGATGCACGTTGTATGAAGAAGTGAAGTGACGTTGCTCAGTCGTGTCCAACTCTTTGCGACCCCATGGACTGTAGCCTACCAGACTCCTCAGTCCATGGGATTTTCCAGACAAGAGTGCTGGAGTGGGTTGCCATTTCCTTCTCCAGGGGATCTTCCCGACCTGGGATCAAACCCGGATCTCCCGCATTGTAGGCAGACACTTTATTGTTTGAGCCACCAGGGAAGCCTGTTGTATAGTTTTAGACAAATGCATGATGATATGTGTCCACCATTATGGTGATTTAGTCTCTAGGTCATGTCCAGCTCTTGAGTCCCCATAGACTGTAGCCCGCTAGGCCTCTCTGTCCATTTCCCAGGTACAAATACTGAAGTGGGTTGCCATTTCCTTCTCCGGGGATCTTTCTGACCCGAGGATCAAACCCAGATTTCCTACATTGCAGGCAGATTCTTTACTAACTGAGCCACTAGTCAAGGCCCGTCCACCATTATAGTATCATCAAAGTATTTTCACTATTCTCAAAACCCTCTGTACTCTGCTTATTGTCTCTTTGCCCCTTCCCCAACCTCTGACAGTCACTGATCTCTTTACCGTCTCTGTAGTTTTTCCTTTCCCAGAATGTCATGGTTGGAATCATATAGCACATAGCCTTTTCACACTGGCTTCATTCACTCAGTAATATTTTAACTTTTTGTGGCTCAATAGCTTGTTTTTTTTTAGCGCTGAATAATAGAACATTGTCTACAGGTACCACAGTTTATCCATTCATCTTTTGAAGGGCATCTTGATTGCTTCCAAGTTTTGACAGTTATGAATAAAGCTACTAAAACATGCACACGGAAGATGCTTCCAAGTTTTGACAGTTATGAATAAAGCTACTAAAACATGCACACGGAAGATTTTGAGGACATAAGTTTCAACTCCTTTGGGTAAATACCAAAGCGTATGACTGCGAGGTCATGTGGTAAGAGTATGTTTGGTTTTGTGAGAAACTGCCAAACTGTCTTCCAAGGTGGCTGTCCTATTTTACATTCCCACTTGAATGAGAGTTCCCGCTGTCCACATTCTCAACAACATTTGGTGTCATCAGCCTTCCAGATTTTGGCCATTCTAATAAGTGCATAGAGGTATCTCATTGTTTTAATTTACATTTTGCTGTTGACATGTAACGTGGAACAGTTTTTCGTATGCTTGTTTGCCATCTGTATAACTTCTTTGGTGAGGTATACGTTAAGGTCTTTGGCCCACTTTTTAATTGTTTATTTTCGTATTATTGAGTTTTCAGTGTTTTTCTGTATATTTTGGATAACAGCCCTTAACGAGTTGTGTCTTTTGGAAATATTTTTTCCGTGTTTGTGGCTTGTTGTCTTATTTTCTTGACCGTCTTCATTTTTTAAAGATATTTTCATTGGGTATAGAAGTCTGGTTTGACTGTTTTTTCTTTCTTCTTAGTACTTTAAAGATGTCATTCTACTGTCTTCTAGCTTACTTTGTTTCTGACAAGAAATCTGTCATTTTTATTTCTGTTTCTCTTTTTATATGTATCTTTTTTCTCAGCTTCTTTTGATTTTCTCTTTATCACTGGCTTTAAGCAATTTGATTATGGTATGTCTTAGTGATGCTTTCTTCACGTTTTGTGCTTGAGATTTATTGAGCTTCTTTCGATCTGTGGGTTTATAATTTTCACCAGATTTAGAACATTTTTGGCCATTCTTCCTCAAATGTTAATTTTGGCCCCCTGCCCCCTCCCCATTTCAGGGACTCCAATCTCTACATTACATGAGTATTAAAATTATCTCACAGTTCACTGATATCCCCATTTTTTAGTCTTTTTCTAAGTTTAATTTTGGGTTGTTTCTGTTGCTATTATCTTCATGTTCACTGTTCTTTTCTTCTGCAATGTAAAATCTATTAATGTTATCAAGTGCATTTTTCATCTTGGACATCACCATTTTTGTCCCTAAGAGTTCAATTTGGGTTTATTTTATATCTTTCATGTGTCTGTATATTATATTGAGTCTTTCTTCCATCTTCTTGAAATATGGAATATAGTCATAATAACTTAAAAATATCATTGTATATGAATTCTATCATCTGTATTCTTCAAGTCAGCTTTGATTTTTGATTGATTTTTCTCCTCATTCTGAATTGTATTTTTCTGCGTTTTTGCATGCCTGGTACTTTTTGTTGGGATGCCAAACACTGTGAATTTTACTTTGTTGGATGTTGAATATTTTTGTATCCATGTAAATATTCTTGAGCTTTGTTCTGGAATGCAGTTAAGTTACTTGGAAACAGTATTGTAGGAGAGCAAAACTCAAAATGTCTCTTTGGCATGTGAACTGTTTTGAACAAAAACAATCAAGGCCCAAAAGACTCAGGAAGAAATTTTGACCCCTCCCTGAGCTCCCTAAAAACTTGTAGATAAAGGGTCTGTTTCTGGATTAGAGCTATCACCAGAGATCTCGGCAAAGATATGGGCTAGGAAGGTGGGGAAAATGCTAGGAAGGGCCTAAAAATCAGTGTTCCATTGTCTCTGCATGGCTTTTCCAAACAGTTGCTTTTTCTTCTTCATGTCAGTTGCCTACTTCCCCTCTGCAGTCTCAAACCACTGCTCCCAACATCCTCTTTTGTCGTTAGCTGAAGATGGTATTTAAGGTGAGGGCTTAGGCTATTTTTGTGAATTACTCAGTTTTCCTGGGTCTCTCCCATATATCCATGTTGCTAAACTTTCATTTAATTTTTCTCCTCTTAATCTGTCTCATGTCAATTTAATTCTTAGACAAGCCAGAAGAACCTAGAAGAGTAGAGGAAAATTTCTTCCTCTCCAACAGTTTGTTAATTTCAGGCCTTATATTTCAATTTTATTAGGCCAGGTCAGAGTTTATTTAATTTACAGTTCATTTTCCCCCAAGGCAAGACCCTCCTTGGTGCTCTAATCAGTGCCTCCTGAATTGTGAGATTTTCTACTCTGGCTGTGGGGAGCAGGCATTGTTCTTGGCACTATGAGTGCTGAACCCTGTTCCCTCAAATCCTGTTGGGTGGCTCTTTCCTTGGTTTCAGCAAAAGTCTTCACCTGCCTGGGCTGGTCAATACTCAGATGAATACTCGGGAAGGGCCCTCCGCAGATCTTCAGAATTCTCCCTGAGCAGCTCTCTCCTCTGCTACTCTGCCCTGTGAACTGTAGATGCCAGGGCTGCCCTGCACCCCATCTTTGCTCACTCAACACAGGGAGACACCCAGGTTCTGCTTGGGTTCCCTGCCATATGTCACAGATGGAAAACTCTCTTCAGGCAATGAGCTAAGTAATTGTAGGGCTCACCTCATGTGTTCCCATCGTTTCTAATATTTATCCATCTTTTTCATTGTTTTGAATGGGAGGATAAATTCAATCTTTGTTACACCATCATGAATAGAAACAGAAGTTCTTTAACTGATGCTAGAAGTCCCTTTGCACTGATGGGAATGAACAGAAGACCTTCCCATATAGTGGTCCATGGCTATAAATCTTCAAAGCAAGTCTATCTGCTTGGGGACTCAAGTACAAACCCACCTGACTTGGGCAGGTTTTATAGACAAATGTTATAGCATCTTCAAACTGACAATCAAGCATTGTATCTAGAACAACAGAAAAGTTGACATTTAAAAGACAGACCTACTCCTATAAGACCACACTGGTCTTTATCTTTCCCCAAGAAAATAGTGAGGTGTAACCTGGAATTGACATTACTCCCAAAAGCCATCCGTGGTGAATCCCTAGACCTTTAGTAGTATAATATCCCACATTTGTAGTATCTTAATGGTTTAGCCCACAGGTTACTTCCTTCTGTAGGCCATCTCTTTTTACCCTGTTCTATTGGCAGTGGTCAAAAAGAATCATGGATCTTTTACTTTGATATTCGATAGCCCCCCAGTCAGACTTATTCTCTAGAGCTTGATACTCAGTGTGAAGTCCATGGAGCAGCAGCAGCACCTACAAGCTTACAAATACAGAATTTCAAGTCCCAATCTAGACTTACCAGATCAGAATCTATACTACAGCAAGATCCCCAGGGGATTTGTATGCACATTAAAGTTTGAGAAACTCTGCTCTAGAGGAAGGGCTCTGAGGATCTGTCTGTGATGAAGTGTCTGATACAAAACATTTTCAACATGAAGCTGTCTTCCCAGTATATTCTTATCCTCAATCTTAACTTCAGCTCCAGGGCCTTGGTCCAACCCCTGGTAAACCTGAAGATGTGTAACCCTGTTTTCCGAGAATTCAGCCTCCAGGTATTTATCTTAAAACTCCCACGGCGCATATGAAAGGAGACTGGCACAAAAAGGTCTAGTGCAGCATAGTGTGCAGTAGCAGAAGACTGCAGGCAACTGGGGTGTCCGTTAATGGGAGAATGGATGTGTGCACTGAGATACAGCCACTGTCTTAGTGTAAGCCCCCCCCATAACAGAGCCTGAGACAGGCTACAAGTACAAGGAGTTTGTGTGGGAGGTGACCCCAGATGTGTGACAGAGGAACAGAGGTGTGCTCTTGTGGTGCACATGGGCACACTGCCCAGAGCTCCCTTTAGGAAGGCCTTGCTGCCCTGGTAAAGAATCTGCCTGCAATGCCGGAGACCTGAGTTTGAAGCCTGGGTCAGGAAGATTCCCTGGAGAAGGGCATGGCAACCCACTCCAGTATTCTTGCCTGGAGAATTCCATGGACGGAGGAGCCTGGCAGGCTACAGTCACAACGAGTCAGACACAACTGAGCGACTTTCACTTTCACTTGCAGCCCAGCAGCTGGGGCCGGGTCCTCCAGCCGTCATCTGCTTCAGTGTCTGCCTCAGCTATCTAAGCAGCCTCGCCCAAGGTCACATCCCCCTCAGGGCAGCCCACAGCCAGGGGACTGAGTGAGGCAGAGGTCTTGAGACCCAGCCCTTTGAGGCTTCCGTGGGACATTCTGCAGGCCACCACTCCCTGCCTCCCAGGTCCCCCTGCAGGTTGGCCAAGGCTTCAAGGCCCACATTGCAGTTCTGTTTTTTGCTCTGCCTGATCCTGCTTCCTCCCCACTTCCTTTTGCAGGTGTTGATTCCTAATTAACACCTTATGCCCCAAGTTCTGGGTCAGCATCAGCTTCTGGAGAAGAAGGCCTAAGGCAATTACCAAGCCAGTCACCACTGTGGGCAGCCACCCAGACCTGAATCCTACCCAGAAATTCCCAGAAACAATGTAAAGGTCCCTGATGTGAGGTGATGGCAGCAGGGAGCCAGGCCTGGGGGCAGGGAAATGGGGATCATGGAGAAAATGGAGGTGGGTAAGACACCAACAGGGGTGCTCCATTCACACACAGGAATAGTTCAGTTCAGTTCAGTTGCTCAGTCGTGTCTGACTCTTTGCGATCCCATGAACTGCAGCACACCAGGCCTCCCTGTCCATCACAAACTCCTGGAGTTCACCCAAACTCATGTCCATTGGGTCGGTGATACCATCCAACCATCTCATCCTCTGTTGTCCCCTTCTCCTCCCACCCTCAATCTTTCCCAGCATCAGGGCCTTTTCCAATGAGTCAGCTCTTTGCATCAGGTGGCAAAAGTATTGGAGTTTCAGCTTCAGCATCAGTCCTTCCAATGGACACCCAGGACTGATCTCCTTTAGAATGGACTGATTGGATCTCCTTACAGTCCAAGGGACTCTCAAGAGTCTTCTCCAACACCACAGTTCAAAAACATCAATTCTCCGGCCCTCAGCTTTCTTCACAGTCCAACTCTCACACCCATACATGACCACTGGAAAAACTAGAGCCTTGACTAGATAGACCTTTGTTGACAAAGTAATGTCTCTGCTTTTTAATATGCTGTCTAGGTTGGTCATAACTTTCCTTCCAAGGAGTAAGCATCTTTTAATTTCTTGGCTGCAGTCACCATCTGCAGTGATTTTCGAGCCCCCCAAAATAAAGTCTGCCACTGTTTCCACTGGTTTCCCATCTATATGTCATGAAGTGATGGGACTGGATGCCATGATCTTCGTTTTCTGAATGTTGAGCTTTAAGCCAACTTTTTTACTCTCCTCTTTCACTTTCATCAAGAGGCTCTTTAGTTCTTTTTCACTTTCTGCCATAAGGGTGCTGTCATCTGCATATCTGAGGTTATTGATATTTCTCCTGGCAATCTTGATTCCAGCTTGTGCTTCTTCCAGTCCAGCATTTCTCATGATGTACTCTGCATTTAAGTTAAATAATCCGGGTGACAATATACAGCCTTGATGTACTCCTTTTCCTATTTGGAACCAGTCTGTTGTTCCACATCCAATTCTGTTACTTCCTGACCTGCATACAGGTTTCTCAAGAGGCAGATCAGGTGGTGTAGTATAACATCTCTTTCAGAATTTTCCACAGTTTATTGTGATCCACACAGTAAAGGCTTTGGCATAGTCAAAAAAGCAGAAATAGATGTTTTTTTGGAACTCTCTTGCTTTTTCAATGATCCAGCGAATGTTGGCAATTTGATCTCTTGTTCTTCTGCCTTTTCTAAAACCAGCTTGAACATCTGGAAGTTTATGGTTCACATATTGCTGAAGCTGGGCTTAGAGAATTTTGAGCGTTACTTTGTTAACGTATGAGATGAATGCAATTGTGCTGTAATTTGAGCATTCTTTGGCATTGCTTTTCTTTGGGATTGAAATAAAAACTGACCTTTTCCAGTCCTGTGGCCACTGCTGAGTTTTCCAAATTTACTGACATATTGAGTGCAGCACTTTCACAGCATCATCTTTTAGGATTTGCAATAGCTGAACTGGAATTCCATCACCTCCACTAGCCTTGTTTGTAGTGATGCTTCCTAAGGCCCACTTGACTTCTAATTCCAGGATGTCTGACTCTAGGTGAGTGATCACACCATCGTGAATATCTGGGTCATGAAGATCTTTTTTGTACAGTTCTTCTGTGTATTCTTGCCACCTCTTCTTAACAGCAGCAAAAAATGAATAAACAATTTGTACCAATATGGGTAATTCTCATAAAAAGCATATTGAGCAAAATAAGCAAGTTGCAGAAATTTATAGACAAGTTTAAAACATGCAAAATGAGAGCAAATATTTTTGAGAGCTTTATATACATAGTGGAAGTTGAAAAATATGAACAGCAAATTCGGGAGAGTCATGATGCTGACAGGGTGGGACAGAGAGATGGGATTAGAAAGGTGTACACTGTACACCTATAAAGCTGTATTTTAAGTGTTTTGTTTTTATACTGGGTAGTAGGCAAACATATGGTTATTACGTTATTTTCTAAATTTTTCATATGTCTGAAAAATTTTCAAATTAAAAATATTACTAACCATATTCAGATCTTACTAAAAGAATCCAAATGATCTGAAAGACAGACATAACAGCTATTGTGCAGGAAATGACTTGTTTTGCTTGGGTTATAATTAAAAATATATTAAGAATCTTTTTAAATTTAAAAACACATCCATGAAATGGGCACAAGATAATGTGATAGGAACTATTGGATAATACAAATACTTTCAACTTTATACCTGCTTTATTTCTTGAAATTGTTTTAATGTGAGCAAAATTGCTTAAAAATAAATAAAAGCACCTCTTCCCTAGCAGTTCAGCTCGTAAAGAATCCACCTGCAGTACAGGAAACCCCCAGGTCGAGCCCTGGGTCAGGGAGATTCCCTGGAGAAGGGACAGGCTACCCTACTCCAGTATTCTTGGGCTTCCCTGGTGGCTCAGCTGGTAAAGAATCCACCTGCAATGCGGAAGACCTGGGTTTGATCGCTGGGTTGGGGAGATCTCCTGGAGAAGGGGAATGGCTAGTCACTCTAGTATTCTTGCCTTAAGAATTTCAAGGACAGAAGAGCTTGGCAGGCCCCAGTCCATGGCGTCACAAAGAGTTGGAAATGACTGAGCAACTTTCACTTTCCTGATTCTATCAGCCTAACAGCGCTGTTTACATGTTCAGTAATTCTTTCCCAGGCTTTGCCCACACACATATATACTGTGCTTAGCTGTAATTACATTGCACATGTATTTGATGCTCTGCTATTTTCACTTAATCATACACAATAATATTTATAAATGTTTATCTGTTTCTGAATAAACTAGGTAATCATCATTGTAACGGCTGTGTAATGGCCACTTGTGTTGATGCACATGGGCCACAGGAGTTCCTTATTTTGGACTTTGATGTTGTTTCTAAATAGATATTGAAATAACTTCATGATAAATATACTTGTGGAAGTTTTTGTTTATGTTAAATATAACTTCAGCAGAATCCCAGGGGTGCAATTAGTAAGTCAGGGGGCATGACTGTCTGCATGGCCATTGCCACGTAACACATAGAGCTTTCCCTTTGACAATGGCTGTTTACTTAAAGCCCTGGGTCCTCCCAAATGCTTGGGAATCTTCATTTTAGAAATAATCTATTTGGGGCTTGTTTTTGTTTTACTAAGGTTGTGGGGAGGCTAAAGAAGACAGCAGGGAGGAGATGAGCCAACCCTAGTTTGCCCAAAGAAATGTCTGTTTTCTCAGGGGCATGAAGAATTTAGGAGTCAGGCTGACCTCATTTCTAATCCTGACTGCCGGTAGTGAGGTGTGTGACCTTAGCAAAGTGGCTGGCCCTCTCTAAGACTCAGTTTCTTCTTCTCTGAACAGAGGTATCAGCTGACTCTCCCTCTCAGGGCTGCTCTAAGAATGAGGTGAGCAATGCACCTTGATGCTGGGTGTAGTCCGTGGCCCCATGGTGAGTGCTCTGTGGATGTGAGCTGATTCTGAGATCTGTAAAAATGCTCTACCCACACGCAGACTGAGCCTCAAGGGCAGAGCCCAGCTGTGCCGAGGCAAAGACTGAGACAGCCACACCCGCAGAGTTTGCAATAACGGAGTAGAGTCCTGGATGAGGGTCTGATATTTTCAGTGGCTTTGATGCTGGTGAATTAAGTGATCAAAGTATTATCTGTTTTAGTCCCCAAATGAGAAGAAAGTGGTATGCCCTGAGCAACTATTACATCCCAGATGTTTCATGGGCATTTTGCCCCTCAGGCCTCCCAGCAGAATCTTCTAGGTGACCTGTGCTTGATCCTTCTTGCCCTGACCCACAAGCTGGGGAACTGCACTGACCTGTATGTAATGTTTCCTCGTGTGTAAAATGGGGTTGGCTGTCATGCCAGGAAGACACTATTTCTGTAAAGGGCCTGGCACATAGGCACAGGGGTAGCTTATCATCAGAAACTTGCCCCTGATTGCACAGCTGGAAAGTGACAGTGCCGGCACTGGGGCCAGGTCTCCTGCCTCCAAAGCCCACATTCTTTCCAGCACATCACGTTTTATCTCTTTGCAAACACTATTGTCTGTGTGATACAAAATACTTGAGAAACCCTCTTATGGTGATTCAAATCAGGGATTCTTCTGGGCTTCTTGTATTCTGTTCAGAGTGTTCTATAATCAGGAAACCTATGCCTCTAGTCACTTCTGAAAATTTCCTTTTTTATTGAAGAGTTTAAAAAGGATAGAGTCCACCACAACATTGTAAATCAATTATAGTCCAATTTTAAAAAAAAAAGAAAAAAAAGAAGGGTGCAGTCTCCTAAATGTCAGAAAATGTCCCTGAAATCAGAGCAGCCAGCCAAGAACAGCAATGCAGTCACCTGGAACTCTCCCCGCCTTTTCCTGGATGGCAGCATTGCCTGGAATTGCGAGACACTCACAAGAGGGGAAGTATGTTCAGAGGAAAGGGAAACTCCGTTTTAGAGCCTTGGGGTGTTTGCTGCACCTTGTTGAGCCTGTCTGGCTGATTGATAAGGAAACTGAGGCCCAGTCAGTCACTTCGGTCATGACTGCTCTGTGCTTTCCTGTCTGAAATGAAATTACTAACCACCCTCGGTTTCTGGTAAACAGTGTTTAAGGTTTAGCATCAATATGAGCGATCATATATGAGAACATCTCTGGTTGTGCCGTTAAATTACCACCTTTCTAAAGTAATCGCTGCCTGAAATACATTGTGGCTGGAGCGGTCCATTGCACGTGAAATGACCGTGGGCTCCACAGGCGTGCAGGCGTCTGAATTAGGGGAAAGATGTTCCGCTTGTGAAGATGCAAGGACACTTCACGTATTTCATCTTTCTGGTGTGTGCATGCATGCTCAGTTGCTTTGACACGTCCAGTTCTTTGCAACTCCCTGGACTGTCGCTCACCAGGCTCCTCTATCCATGGAATTCTCCAGGCAAGAATACGGGAGAGGGTTGCCATTTCCTCCTTCAGGAAGTCTTCCCAACCCAGGGATCAAACCCGCGTCTCCTGAGTCTGCTGCATTGGCAGGCAGATTCTTTGCCACTGAGCCACGTGGGAAGCCCCATCTTTCTGATTACAAGACTCAGTACCGGTCAGATAACTCCTCTTTGTTGTGGTCCTCATGTGAGGGGTTTGATTCATCATACTAGGTTTTTTCAGCCTGCTAGACCAGAGTAGGTGTTGCTTAGTAGGGGAAGACCAGGCTTAAAGAACTGACTGCCCATAGCAGATACCATGCTTTCTTCTTAACCTCTGTCCTGTTCTCTAGAAGAATGCAGTAATATTTCCTGCATCCAGTCCTATGACTTTCAATACAGGCTACAAGCTGATGCCTCCCCATTTGAATCTCCAACCCGTTTCTCCCTTGAGCTCTAAGATTCATTTATACAACTGTCTACTGAACTTCTTTTTTTTTTCTTCTACTGAACTTCTGCTCTTGAACGTCCAATAACCAACAGACCCCAAACAGAATCCATTCCCTGTCCCTCCAAGCCTGCTTTCCACCCCCCATCTGCCTCTTTGTAAAACCATCTGTTTTCACCTGCCTGTTAAGGGCAAAGACCCAGGAGTGCCACCTTCTCTTCCTTCTCATTCCACACTTAATCCATCAGCTAGTTCTCCCAGCTTTCCCTG
Organism: Ovis canadensis; assembly: GCF_042477335.2. Classification (NCBI taxonomy): domain Eukaryota; kingdom Metazoa; phylum Chordata; class Mammalia; order Artiodactyla; family Bovidae; genus Ovis; species Ovis canadensis. The sequence continues at coordinate 57,045,136 of NC_091251.1, read as the reverse complement.
AAAAATATATCTAGGACCTGACCATTTCTCACCACATATACTATTTCCACCTTGTCCTGGCACCCTTTTTACCAGAACCTATGAATCCCTGTTTAGAGATGGGAATACCAGACCACCTAACCTGCCTCTTGAGAAACCTGTATGCAGGTCAGGAAGCAACAGTTAGAACTGGACATGGAACAACAGACTGGTTCCAAATAGGAAAAGGAGTACGTCAAGGCTGTATATTGTCACTCTGCTTATTTAACTTCTATGCAGAGTACATCATGAGAAACGCTGGACTGGAAGAAACACAAGCTGGAATCAAGATTGCCAAGAGAAATATCAAATAACCTCAGATATGCAGAAGACACTACCCTTATAGCAGAAAGTGAAGAGGAACTAAAAAGCCTCTTGATGGAAGTGAAAGAGGAGAGTGAAAAAGTTGGCTTAAAGCTCAACATTCAGAAAATGAAGATCATGGCATCTGGTCCCATCACTTCATGGGAAATAGATGGGGAACCAGTGGAAACAGTGTCAGACTTTATTTTGGGGGGCTCCAAAATCACTGCAGATAGTGACTGCAGCCATGAAACTAAAAGACGCTTACTCCTTGGAAGGAAAGTTATGACCAACCTAGATAGCATATTCAAAAGCAAAGACATTACTTTGCCAACAAAGGTCCGTCTAGTCAAGGCTATGGTTTTTCCAGTGGTCATGTATGGTTGTGAGAGTTGGACTGTGAAGAAGGCTGAGCATCGAAGAATTGATGCTTTTGAACTGTGGTGTTGGAGAAGACTCTTGAGAGTCCCTTGGACTGCAAGGAGATCCAACCAGTCCATTCTGAAGGAGATCAGCCCTGGGATTTCTTTGGAGGGAATGATGCTGAAGCTGAAACTCCAATACTTTGGCCACCTCATGCGAAGAGTTGACTCATTGGAAAAGACTCTGATGCTGGGAGGGATTGGGGGCAAGAGAAGAAGGGGACGACAGAGGATGAGATGGCTGGATGGCATCACTGACTCGATGGACATTGAGTCTGAGTGAACTCCGGGAGTTGGTGATGGACAGGGAGGCCTGGAGTGCTGCAATTCATGGGGTCGCAAAGAGTCGGACACGACTGAGCAACTGAACTGAACTGATGAATCCTGTATCCAAATAATATTCTTAAATACATAAAATAAAGCACTGAGGATTACAAAGGAAATCAATCATATTGAAAGGCAGTTATCAAAATATTTTAAAGAATAAACTTGATATATGAATATATGTGCTTTATTATTACCACATGAAATGAAAAGAGCTGGTGACAAGTCTAATTACTATTATAATTCCAAGGTAGTGACGAATACAGACAACATTTCTAGACCTGCAGTAACTATATATAATGTGATATGAAAACATCGGTAGTGTTGACAAAGTCACAGGCAATGCTCATATTAATGTGATTTGTTGCCTACATTGATAAATGAAGGGAAGGTTAAATTTAGTTGAAGGGTAATGAAAATAAAGATATATATATATATTCTGTCACTGTTCCCACCCCAATCTCAGGGCATGAACTCTCTAAGTCCCAGATGAGAACATCTGACCGAGTCTACACTGCCAGTGTCACTGACTTGGAGATTTGTAGGAGCCTCTAGGCTCCAACCTGGGCCCCCTCTGTCCACTCCAGTCTACACAGCAGGCCCAGGGACCCCCCTCCCTGTTTGTCATATTAGATCACTGCACAGCTTCAAACACTTCAGCAACATCCTATCACAAAAAATAAAGCCCAAAGTCTTTGCCGCAGCTGGTGAGGCCCTATGTGATCCAGGCCCTGTGTGATCCAGGCCCTGGCGACCTCTCTGTCCTCATTTCTACCACCCTCCCGCCATCACTCGCTTCACTCTGCTCTGCCCACAAGGTGCCCATCCAGTATGCTCCTCTCCCCAGTGCCTGTGTAGTCCTTTACTTTCTGGGGCCTCTGCTCAAACGTCACCTCCTCAGAGAAGCCTTCCATGATCTCTTCCCTACCCACCCCATCTAAGACTGCCCCTCCTCTCATCACCCACTATCCTTGCTGTTGCTGCTGCTGCTAAGTCACTTCAGTCGTGTCCGACTAGACGGCAGCCCACTAGGCTCCTCCGTTCCTGGGATTCTCCAGGAAAGAACACTGGAGTGGGTTGCCATTTCCTTCTCCAATGCATGAAAGTGAAAAGTGAAAGTGAAGTCGCCCAGTCGTGTCGGGCTCTTCGCGACCCCATGGACTGCAGCCCACCAGGCTCCTCTGTTCATGGGATTTTCCAGGCAAGAGTACTGGAGTGGGATGCCATCGCCTTCTCCTTACTCCCTGCTTTATGTCCTTTAGAGCAGGGGTACAGGTCAGGAAGTGAGTGGTGGGCGAAGGCAAAACCATCCCCTACCCATATGTATGGAAAAAATGTCTTCCACAAAACCGGACCTTGGTGCCAAAAAGATTGGGGACCGCTGCCTTAGGGCAGGATTCCTCCCTGAAACGTTATATGTGTATCTGTTTATTTCTTATCTGTCTTCCCCACTGGAATGTCAGGCCTTATTCACCCCTACTGGAGGAGAGCGATGTCTCCCTGTAGAGGGGACTCTAGGCAGAGTGAAGAGTCTAGACTCTTCAGCCATGAGCACTCCAGCAAGAGAGAGGGCAGTCAGGAATGCGTTTGGAGAAACCGGCACTTCACCCCCTGCCAGCTGAAGTTGTCCTCTGCTTCAGTGCCTTACTCCATGTGGTTGGTCCCCACATCACTCGTGTTGACATGGGACTCCCCATCTCAGAGCCTGCAGAGACCCCCAAGGAGAACAGGGTGCCAGGCTGGAGAAAGCGCTGCAGGTGCTGACCCGCCTCCTGGGAAGGCATTCCTGAATCTGCTGTCACAGCACAGCCCCTGGGTCTCTGCCCCACCCCAGACTGAGGGCTCGCTCCCACCCCTGCAGAGCTCCCCACAAGAGGCGGGTTGGGAAACACATTTCCAGAAGGGTACTAGCTCAGTCCATTTGGACTGCTGAACCACAGCCCGGGTAGCTTCTACACAACAGAAATCTCTTTTTAATAATTTTTTTTAGTGGAGGATAATTGCTTTACAACGTTGTGGTGGTCTCTGCCATACGTCAACAGGAATCGTCACAATCATGTGTGTATCTCCTCCCTCCCCCACCTATTGCATCCCTGTAGGCAGTCACGCAGTGCCACGCTGGGCTCCCCGTGCCATACAGCAGCTTCCCACCAGCTGTCTGGTTTACACATGATAGTGTATATATGTCGATGCCACTTTCTCAGTTTGTCCTGCCCTCTCCCTCCTCTGCTATGCCCACCAGTCCATTCTCTGCATCTCAACTTCTCTGTAAATAGGTTCACCAGTACTATTTTTCTAGATTTCACCTATATGTGTTGATAAACAATATCTGTTTTTCTGACTGACTTCACTCTGTATAACAGGCTCTAGGTTCATTCGCCTCATTAGAGCTGAGTCAAAGGCCTTCCTTTTTGTGACTGAGTAATATTCCATTGTGTATATGTACCACAACTTCTTTTTCCATTCACCTGTTGATGAACGTCTAGATTCCTTCCATGTTCTGGCTGTTGTTAACAATGCTGCGGTGGACATTGGAGTACATATGTCTTTTTGAATTGTGGTTTTCTCAGACTATATGCCCAGTCATGGGATTTCTGGGTCATATGGTAGTTTGGAGCTTCCCCAGTGGCTCAGTGGTAAAGAACCTGCCTGCAACGCAGGAGCTGCAGGAGACGAGGGTCTCCTGGGTTGGGAAGATCCCCTGGAGAAGGGCATGGCAACCCACTCCAGTGTTCTTGCCTGGAGAGTCCCCATGGATGGAGAAGCCTGGCAGGCTACAGTCCGTAGGGTTGCAAAGAGTCAGACGCAACTGAAGCAACTTAGCACTGCATGCATACATGCACATGGTAGGTTTATTCCTAGTTTGTTCAGGAATCTCCATACTGTTCTTCATAGTGGCTGTACCAATTTAAACTGCCGCTCACAGTGTGAGAGGATTCCCTTTCCTCCATAGCCTCTCCAGCATTTATTGCTTGTGGATTTTTTGGCCATTCTGATTAGTGTGAGGTGATATCTCATTGTAGCTTTGATTTGCATTTCTCTAATAAGGAGCGGTGTTGAGCATCTTCTCATGTTTATTGGCCATGTGTATGTCTTCTTTGGAGAAACTGTCTGGAACAACAGAATCGTATTTCTCACCATTGTGGAGGCTGGAAATCCAAAATCAAGGTGCCAGCATGGTGGTGGTCTGGTGAGGGACCCCCTCCTAGTTCATGGCTGGGAGTTTCTCGCTGTGTCCATGCATGGAGAAAGGGGCAAGCAAGTTCTTTAGGTCTCTCTCTCTTTTTAAAATTCTTCATTCAGCTGTGTTGGTCTTGGTTGTCGCATACAGGGTCTTCATTGTGCCATGCGGGATCTTCTGTGGGGGCACAGGGACTCTAGTTGTGGCGGGTCCGGTAGTTGTAGCACTTAGTTGCCCTGTGGCATATGGGATCTAAGTTATCGGACCAGGGATTAAACCCACATCTCCTGCATTGGAAGGCGGACTCCTGACCATTGGACCACCAGGGAAGTCCCTCTAGGTCTCTTTTATAACAGCAGGAACTCAACCGTGAGGGCTCTACCCTCATGACCTAATTACTTCCCAAAGGCCTCACCTCTTTATACCATCACCCTAGGTTCTGGGACCTAGCACGTGAACTTCAGGGAGACATAAACATTCAGACCTAAGCAGGTATGGCTACCCTTCATCCGCTGGTCAGCTGATTCTCCTATAACTGACTCTGCAGTGGGCTTTCAAGGCCTCCATTATGGTCTTGTCCTGGATCTGGGCTTTGTTTTCTCCTGCTCTGACTCACCTGATCTCTCAACTTAGATTTTGGTAGAACCCCAGCTATCTTCAGCTTCCTCCAACCATCATGCTGCCTGTGCCCCAGATCTCCCATGGAGCCGCCTTGAAGAGGCAGCCTCTCCCGTAATAGTCTCCGGCATCTTGCAGCAAATAAAGGCAATGATCTTGTTCAAGCCCCAGCCTGATTCACCAGGTTTGGTTCCCACTTGTGGAAATTTCCTTTGCAGGGGCTCTCAGGAACCCAAACTGGGTGGAGTGGTTGGGTGGGGCTGTCTCCGGGCTTTGTGGGAGCCATAAATCAGAATCTGGGGCAAAGTTGGGGGTCTTCCAACAGGGCTGGGCAGAGAGGCAGATACTAGGCCAAAGAGGCCTACCCCAGCTCAGGCCGCCTTCGCGTACAAAGGTAAGAGTACAGATCCATAAGCCTCTGTGTTTGAAGGTGATAAACCAAGCTAATAAAAAGTGAAATTTTAAAAAAAGTGAAATAAAATATGACCTGTCCTCCTACGTTGACAAATGTACCTTTGTAACAAGATGGAGTGCCAGGCTCAGATTCAGAATATTTATACTCCTCAAAGTCCTAAGTCCAAAAATGGTGGCCCAGCCCCTAACGCCCCAGCCTGTAGGCGCCCCTGCCCCATTTTCTTGTCACTCTTGGCTCTGTCTCACACCATGAGGGAGCCTTAGGGTGAATGCACCTCCACACATTAGAAACCCCACCCCCCGCCAACACGAGGGGCTCCCTTCAGCCCTCTCTTAGCCAGAGGGAAGCACAGCAGCGATACCATCTGAAAATTTTCAGTTAGGCTTGGAGACCCTTGGGCAGGGAACTGGGGGTCCCTGGTACCCTGAGAGTGGTCTTACAGGGAGGCACAGGCTGCCGGGGGCACGGCCACTTGGCCCAGTGGACTTCTCACCCCATGGAGAAGGGCAGGGCTGGAGGAGGACTAGGGCAAGCCCCATAAAGTGGAAGGCCGAAGGCGAGTGCCCTCTTCCCCTGGTCCCAGGGCAGTCTCACCCCGAGCCCACAGCTGAGTAAGTAGACCTGGGAGGGTCTTAGAAAATGGAGCTTAGAGAGCTAGCCCCGGGCAGGAAGAGGAATGTGAAAGTTTGCTTAGAGGGTGCTAAGGACAGAGCTGCTAAAGCTTCAGAGGCAAATTCAGCTCATTTCTGGCTGTTTCCAAAAACCTGCTCTTAAAAGATTTTGCCCTTATTGAGGATCTAAAAAAGAATTCCCTACAAATAGTTTCAGAATTCTAGTATTCTTGTTTCATCAAGTTTTGTTGCTTAATGGTTTTACCATTCATAAAATATTCTATCCTATCCATTTAAAAATCAGAGCAGGGTATTTAAAACTCTTCCAGTAAACTCAGGTAAGAACAATGAAGCTTGAATTGTTGTTAATCTTTTTTTTTTAACTGAAGTATAGTTGATTTACAATGTTTCAGGCGTATGTCAAAGTGATTCAGTTCTGCATGTATATGCACATATTCTTTTTCATATTTTTCCCATTATGGTTTATTACAGGATATTGAATATAGTTCCCTGTGCTATACAGTAGGTCCTTGTTTATCTGTTTTATGTAGAGTAGCGTGTATCTGTTAATCCCAAGCTCCTAGTTTATCCCTCTCCCCTTCCCCTTTGGTAACCATAAGTTTGTTTTCTATGTCTGTGAGTCTATTTCTGCACTGCTGTTAATCTTATTTTTAAATTATGACCAGTTCAAGGGAGAACTATCAAGGGAAATGGGAATAAAAAAGTAATTTAAAAAAATAAGTGAAGTGGGATAAATACAGCAATAAACAGATGTATGCACAGACTATGAGAAAAAGACCACAAAAGACCTGTATACACAAATGAATATTCTTACACCGGTGACTTTTAACACACTGTTGCTAAAGATTTCAAAACCACGTAACATATTTATGACAAGAGGCACCAATAGCCATATCATCTCTTAGTTATAAGTATTGATACTTGCCCCGTGAGTTGTATGAGCTTATTGTGTAACGGGTTTCTCAACCCTTTTTAGAACTGTCTGGACATGATCCTGTAGCCCCAGATGGTGGAGGTGGCTCCTCTTATTTCATAGTCACGTAAAAGCATTGAGCAAGCGGTAGGAGTCAGGCACCTGAATCAGCAGGACTCTCCCCTAGAACGACCTTTCATCCACAGTAACTAATTTTTAGTAGGACGGTAACTAGTTTAAATGTAGTTCATTTATTTGGATATTTTTGGCTGCACTGGGTCTTCTTTGCTGCGCTCGGGCTTTCCCTACTTGTGGCGAGTGGGGGCTGCTCTCTAGCTGCTGTGCACAGGCTTCTCTTTGCGGTGACTTCTCTCGTCATGGAGCATAGGTCCTAGGCTCGCAGGCTTCAGGCTCAGCGTTGCAGCACGTGAACTCAGTGGTTGTGGCACATGGACTGAGTTTCTCTGCAGCACGTGGTATCTTCCCAGACCAGGGATCGGACCTGTCTTCTGCATTGCAAGGTGGACTCTTAACCACTGGGCCACCAGGGAAACCCTAAGACTGGAACCTTTTAACACATGAAATGGCGACCCACTTCAGTACTGTTGCCTGGAAAATCCCATAGACGGAGGAGCCTGGTAGGCTACAGTCCATGGGATCGCAAAGAGGTGGACACGACTGAGCGACATCACTCGTTCTGTTTCTAGTGGTCTGCACTATAGCCCTGTAGCTAAACTGAAGAAGAGAAAAGTGAAGCTGTTTGCTTGGGGTCTGAGAGCAAGTTAGTTACTGGCAGGGCCAGGACAGGAACCAGGGAGCTCCCAGGTCTCTGCCTCCTGGTGCTGTGGGCTCACTGCTTTGCCTGACACTCTCTCTCCACATTCCCCACCCTCCCCTACCTGTCATCAGTGGAGAAGAGCTCAGGGCATCCTTGCTCCTAATAGGCATGTGACTCAGGCGTGGATGCCAGACAGTGAACAGGGAGGCATCATTCTGGGCTCTTTTGGTGAGGAAGTATGGGTGGAACCATGTGTACGTGGCAGGGAAGGACCCAGAGGCAGCTCTTCTGTTTCCAAGAAGCAGAGGTAAAAAATGGGTCCAATGATACTTTATAATTAAACGCATGACATCCAGGTAGGCCAAATATGGAAACAAAATAATAGCCGTGCTTTAGGAAATCACCATCCTCACCATGTCTGAAGACACTCACCCAGATTAAAAGGGAAAGAGGGAGGGAAGGGGCACACCAAGGAGGCCAAGCTATGGCTCTGAGTCAGGATTGCCCCTGAGGAGAGGCGCCAGGCTACTGTTCTTAGCTGTGGCCAACCATGCCTGCTTGATGAGCCACAAGTAACTCAAGAGGTGGCCTCAAGAGTCAGAGCTGAATACGTACATGTTGGGTGGAAGAATGACAGCTGGATGGCCTGAAGGATCTAGAGCGAGACCAGAATGAAAGCATCAGTGCTTTGCATCTGTGTTTCTGCAGGCAGAGGGCTCTGGCTGCATTTGCTCATCTGTATTTCTGGAATTGCTTTTCAGGTTGCGATATTGGATTCTGCTTTTAACCAATTTTTTTTCAACTGTATGTGTACAGTTTTATTCTTTTTTTTTTACTTTATTTTACTTTACTGTATTGGTTTTGCCGTACATTGACATGAATCCACCACAGGTGTACAGGCGTTCCCAAACATGAACCCCCCTCCCACCTCCCTCCCCATAACATCTCTCTGGGTCATCCCCATGTGCCAGCCCCAAGCATGCTGTATCCTGCATCGGACATAGACTGGTGATTCGATTCTTACATGATAGCATACATGTTTCAACAATTTTTTTTAATTTGCATTTTTAAATTGGAGTGGGAATTTAATAAGATCAGCTGAAATCCAGTGAAGAAAGTCCCTCACTACAGCTGGATGGAGGAATTCAGCTGACCTTCTGAACTCTCCTACCTTAGGGCAACTCAGAAATAGCTCAGACTGTTCCCATGAGTCTTCTTCGGGGAAAATTTATCATCCCCCTGAAGTTACTTTTACAGAACAGTTGTCACCTGGCAGGTCATGTCTGCCTTGGCAGCTCTGGAAAGCTACAAACATTGGGGTGGGGAACCACTCAAAAGCTACATTGAAACCTTTGCTTGATTTTATCTAGCCCTTGACAAGAATTTACAAAAACACTGACCTCTGATTTGAGTGTCATGAGCCCTTGTTTAGTTTTAAGGTATTTTTGCCCATACGGCAGAGAAAGAGCACTGGTTTGGGGGTAAGAAATCTGGGCTCCATTCCAGGTGAGATAGTTCATCCATTTGAATCTGAACTTCTTTACTCGTAAAATTATATGATTCTCTGCCTGTCCCAGCGTGTTTAGGAATCAAATGCAAATCAGATAACCCATCTGAGCATTCTCTTCAAATGTAAACTGCTAGTTATAAGAATATTTATTGAATGCTTTCTTGATGCCAGGCACTGTTCCGAGAGCTTTACATGAATCAGCTCATTTAATCTTTATAACCTCACTGTGAAGCGGAGGAGGGGCGAGGGAGGAACACTGTCATTATCCTCATTTCTTTTCCTTAAATTTGTATTCATTTGTTCATTTCGCTCTGCTGGTTCTCCGTTGCTGCTTGGGCTCTTCTCTGGTTGTGGAGAGTGGGGGCTGCTCTCTAGTTGCGTTGCTTGGACTTCTCATTGCAGTGGCTTCTCCTGTTGGGGAGCACGGGCTCTAGGGCTCCCGGGCTTCTGTATTTGCAGTGTGTGGGCTCAGCAGTTGCAGTTTCTGGACTCTCAAGCACAGGCTCAGTAGTGATGCACAGGCTTTCATAGTCCGGCATGTGAAACCCCAGACCAGGGATTGAACCTGTGTCTCTTGCATTGGCAGGCAGAGTCTTTACCGCTGAGCCACCAAGGAAGCCCTGCCCTCATTTCTAGATAAGGGCTCAGCCAGCAATTGGAAGCCTTCAGATACTAGCCAAATAGTCGGGCTACAGAGCCTGCCCTGCACATACTACGCGTGTGCATATGAGCATCACTGCCATCACTGTTTGACTATAACTTAGTCAAGTCTGTTGGTGTAGGAGGGGATGCTGGGGTGATGTTAGCACTGACATTACCACCAAAGGTTGATTTCAAAGCCCATCATCATTGCTTGTATTTGTATTTGCTGAAACCATTTATAGAGATGTTTCTGTAGATTGATGGCCCATGAAGTTGTCACAGAAAAGGGAACTGAGGCCCAAAGAGGTGAAGAGCCTTAGACTACAATCACCTGGCCAGGAAACAGCATGGATAGGATTTGAACCAAGTCCCAGAACCGCTGCATTTGCCCTCACACCAGGCCACCTCTTCTTGTCTGTGCATCCCACTTTGATTCTGCACCCAGGCAGGCTGGACACTGAAACACTTTCCTCCTGTTGCTGGGGTGCTACGTGAGTACAGAGCAGTAGTTTGATGAGACAGGTATGGTGAGGCAAAGAGCTCATTTGGGAGCACAGGGCACTGTCTGGGAAAGGAAGACACAGACAGACAGGACTCTGTAGTAGGGCCAGGTAGTAAGAGCTGTGCAATGATGAGAGGCAGCACGGAACACCAGAGGCTAACCCTCCCTATTTTGCACGCTTCTTCAGGCCAGCCTCGTATTGAGAAGAGGTTTGAAATGGACATGTTTACCCCACTATGCCCCTGACTTGTGGCTCCTCTCCCCAAAGGAATGTGTTCCTGGTGCACACAGCACATGTGGTTCCTTAGGTAGGATCTGGTGAGCCTGGGCTCACATTGATATGTCTACACGTCCCATCTTCTCTGCTTTGGAAAGCTAGAAATGAACTTTTCTTTGAATGGGCAAGTCCCACCCACACAATTTAAAAATAAGAGTGGGCCAAAACAGCAAACTGGGATCCTAAACAGTGTTTTCCATCCTGGCCCCCAAATCCAGGGGGATGGTTTCCAAAAGCTCTTTCAGTTGCCTAAACACAGTGTCCACCTCAGGCCAACCAAAGATGTTGTTCATAATAGCCCCAGACAGGAGCCCGGGGCGGTTTGAGCAACTCAGGAGCTCAATTGAGTCACAGCTTTGACTTTTTTTTAGGTCAAGACTGTTCATTTAAATAAGGCACAAGAGAAGCTGGTGTTTTAAGCCATTGGAACAAGCTGAAAATAGCTCCCCACCCTCCCTTTCCTTCACTGTTCCATCTCTGACACCTGACACAGAAGTCACCAGGCCCTAGGCCAGAGCTCTATGATCCAACCTGTGGCAAAGGAAACACCCGCCAAGGAGGCTCTCCTGTTAGCTTTGGATCCACAAGTGAGGACAGGCCTTGGGCCCCTGGGCTATGTGTGGCCCACAGATCTCAAGCATCTGAGAGGTGAGAGATGGCATGTGCGGGGCTCTGATCACCCGCATGTGAGGGCACCAGCTGGCCAAACTGAATGCCATGCCATCAGCCAGGGGCTTGGAGGAGACCTGTGTTTGACCGAAGAGCAGAAGTAGCTGCCTTTTCTGGAGCTTATGCATAGACACATTGCTAAGGTGGAGTTGGAAAGAGCAGCTACCCTGAGCAGAGGAACAGATTGGAGATGGAGAGTGACTATACTCATAAACTGCACTAACTGTGGGCTCCATGGGGACAGCACCATGCTCACTACATTCACTGTCCTTCTCAACACTCGGTGTCTGGCCTGTAGTAGTAAATAGGAAATAAACTGTACCCAGTTTCTGAGTGGACTCAATCTCTCCTCTCTTAACTACGGAATCAGTGTGCTTTCTTGGAAATAGCAGAGATTTCGGACCTAGCTCTGTTGGGTACCTTTAGCCCACAGTTTCTTTATCTGTAAAATGGGTATAAGGCTCCCTTCCCTTTCTTCTAAGGTTACTGCATTGAATATGGGAAATGCTTTGAAAACTAAAGCATATTATACATGTTAGGGTTATAACTATTGTTGATGGTGGATCTCTTCCCCTGAGTTCTATTGTGCCTGGCTTAAAAAAAAAATGAGTGTATTATTTACTTTTGGCTATGCTGGGTCTTCGCTGCTGAGCAGGCTTTTCTTCAGTTGCAGTCAGGCGTCTCATTGCAGTGGCTTCTCTTTTCGTGGAGCACGGGCTCTAGCGCACGGGGGCTCAGTAGTTGCGGCTCCTAGGCTCTAGAGCACAGGCTCAGCAGTTGTGGCTCTTGGGCTTAGTTGCTCCGCAGCTTGTGAGATCTTCCCAGATCAGGAATCAAGCCTGTGTCTCCAGCATTGGCAGGCAGATTCTTTACCATTGAGCCACCAGAGAAGCCCTGTGCCTGACTTTAAAAGCAGTCAGAACCTGAAAGTACATCAAATATGTGAATTCTTTCTTTCGATCATGAAAGATGGTGTCTTTAAAGATTTTTACACTTTCCGATTTCTGTTATGGTACTGAAACGTTAGGCTTCCCAGGTGACACAGTGGTAAAGAACCTGCCTGCCAAATGCAGGACATGCAAGAGATGTGGGTTTGATCCCTAGGTAGGGAAGATGCCCTGGAGTAGGAAATGGCAACCTACTTCAGTATTCTTGCCTGGAAAATTTCACGGAGAGAGAAGCCTGGCGGGCTACAGTTCATGGGGTCGCGAAGAGTTGGACACCAATGAGTGACTGAGCACGCATGCCCACACACACTCACACTCACACACTCACACTCACACACTCACACTCACACTCACGTGCACACACACACACACACTACAATGTTAGGGTAATGCTGAATCAACATCCACCAGAGGATCATTACCATCATAAGTTACTGTGAGCTGAGTATTCACATCTGAGCAGTTCAAAGTAAAGACCTGGAAATTCACCTTTCTTATGCACATTAAAATACACAGGATAAATTATCATCTTTAAAAACAGACTTTTTTGAGTCATTTTTCTTTCTAATGAAGGGTCTGACCAATCAGTAAATACAAACATTAGCTACTAGTCAGTGGGAGGGCACCGGGCCAGGAGTTTAACCAACATAATTCATCCACGCCTTCCTCCAGTGCTACGAGGTCAGTATTATTCCCATTTTACAGATAGCAGGAATACCCATGAGTCTGGTAATCTTGGAAACGTTATTTATTGTTTTGAGCTTCAAAGCCACTTTTTCAAGATCACCAACAACACCTGGATTTTTTCAGTAACAATGAGGAAGAGGCAGAGAGAGCAACCTTAGGACCAACCAATGGAATGACAGCAAGACACTTCTGTTTTGCTACAGGCTGTTTCTTCCTTTTCCACCTCGGATCTGTGTAATAGGGTGAAGCCGTCTGTAGACTACCATCTAGGACTATAAAGCATAGTTCTTGGTCTGACTGAACCTAAATCAAGTCAGAGCAGTGAAATGAACTTAGGTGTGCCCCACTGTCAGGGGTTAACTGGACCAACAAGGTGCTTAAGGGTGTGTGTTAATGTTAGTCCCTCAGTCGTGTCCAACTCTTTGCAACCCCATGGACTGTAGCTTGCCAGGCCCCTCTGTCCATGGAATTCCCCAGACAAGAATACTGGAGTGGGTAGCCTTTTCCTTCTCCAGGGAATTTTCCCGACCCAGGGATCGAACCTGAGTCTCCTGCATTACAGACGGATTCTTTAATGTCTGAGCCACCAGGGAAGCCTGTGCTTAAGGATAGTTTGGAGCAATCACGTAGAAGCTTAGCTATCCAGACCCCTGCTGTCCTTTCCAAAGGTTGCCTGGGAGACTCTACTAATTCCACCATGGGTTCATAACCTGCCACATTGGAACTAGAACCATCTGGGGAGATTTAACTACTGATGTGGTTGACCTCCTGAGGTTCTGATTGAATTATGCAGGCGGGGCCAGAGCGAGGGGGAGGTTTTCAAATCTCACCAGGTCTAACAAGCAGGGGTTGAGAATCACTGTTCCAAGCCTTTTGGGAGCTCTTCCTATAAAAATGCCTTCAAAGTCTATGACACTTCCCATGAATCTTGTCAACAAGATTCTTATTTTAAAGACAGACTGGATTTTTAAAAAAGAAATAGCTTTAGGTTGTTTAGAACTGAATCTGTGGAATAGGAGTGAAATATTGGTCTTTGTCCTCAAGAGGAGGAGAAACCTCAGAAACACACCTGGGATCCTCATGTGGCTCCCCAGGTGGTTTCAAAGGTTCGTTCACTGAGCACAAGCCGGGGCTCTGCTGGGGCCAAAGCTCTCCAGCAGATCAGAGCTGGTTCTCCAGGCGACTGGCGGCCAGGACCCAGGTCCTGAATTCTCCTGCCACTGGGACTTCCTACCATTGGCATCTATTCGAGGGGCTTTGGTAAATGCCCTGGCCCACTCCTGCCACATGGAGTTGTGCCCTTAAAATGTTCCTGGTTTCCAAGGCAAAGGTGCTCTCTCGTTCCTGCTTTCTGACCAGCATCTCCAGGCTGCACTGAAGCCCAAGCTGTGGCCTGGGGTTGAGGGTAAGTGATCTCCTGTCCCCTCCATCATGCCTGCCCACAGGTCCTGCCCACTTAGCCTCATCTCTCAATGAAGGGGATCCCGGAAGTAGGTTCTTGAAAAGCAATCAAAGTGTCAGACAAGAATGAAATTCTGGGGTAAACTGACAAGGGGAAAGAGATCGCCTGACTTAACTTCTCGTGATATTTTGTTCTGACCACTGATTTCACATTGGAACCTTAGTGGGCATCTAAATAGCTCTAGACCTCAGTTTCTGCAATTGTAAATAAAGGAGATTTAAATGAGTAATCTTTTTTTTTTTTTTTCCATTTTGGCTTTGTTTTGTTCCTTTTTTTAAGTTGAAATGTAGTTGATTTATAATGTTGTGTTCGTTTCAGGTGTCCCCTGTGCTCTACAGTAGGCCCTTGTTTTTTATCTACGCTATACATGATAGTGTAGATCTGTTAATCCCAAACTCCTAATTTTTTCCTCCCCCTTCCCTTTTCCCTTTGGTAACCATAGTCTGCTTTCCATGTCTATGTCTGTGTCTGTTTGCTAAATAAGTCCATTTGTATCATTCTTTTAGATTCTATTTAGCAGTGATGTCACATGAAATTTGTCTCTGACTTCACTTAGAGTGATAATCTCTAGGTCCATCCATGTTGCTGCAAACGGCATTATTTAATTTTTATGGCTGAATAATATCCCATATATATGTATATATATACATATATTAGGTTTCTTCCATGTCTTGACTATTTAAATAGTGCTTCAGTGAACACTGGGATGCATATACTCTTTCAAACCATGTTTTTCTGCAGATAAATGCCCAGGAGTGGGACTGCTAGATCTTATAGTAGCTCTATTTTTAGTTTTTAAGGAACCTTCATACTGTTGTCCATAGTGGCTGCACCAATTTACATTGCCACCAACAGTGTAGGAGGGTTTTCTTTTCTCTACACCCTCCCCAGCCTTTGTTATTTGTAGACTTTAACAATGCCATTCTGACTGGTGTGAGGCGATAACTCATTATAGTTTTGATTTGCTTTTCTCTATTAGTAAGACATGTTGAACATGTTTTCATGTGCCTAGTGGCCATATGTTTGTCTTTGGAGAAATGTGTATTTAGGTCTTCTGCCCATTTTTGGATTGGGTTGTTTGTTTTACTGTGGGCTTCCGTGGTGGCTGAGACAGTGAAGAATCTGTGTGCAATGCAAGAGACCCAGGTTCGATCCCTGGGTCAGGAAGATACCCTGGAGATAGAAATGGAAACCACTCCAGTATTGTTTTATTGTTGAGTTGTATGAGCTGTCTGTATATTTTGGGAATTAAGCCCTTGTCAGGCGCATCGTTTAAGAATATCTTCTCCCAGTCCATAAGTTGTCTTTTCATTTTGTTTATGATTTCCTTTGCTATGCATGAGCTTTTAAGTTCAGTCAGGTCCCATTTGTTTATTTTCGCTTTTATTTCTTTTGCCTTCTGAGATTGATCTAGGAAAGTGTTGCTGCAATTTATGTCAGAGAATGTTTTGCCTATGTTCTCTTCTAGGAGTTTTATGGTGTCATGTCTTATATTTAAGTCTTTAAGCCATTTTGAGTTTGTTTCTGTGTATGGTATGAAAGAGTATTCTAACTTCGTTGATTTACATGCAGCTGTCCAGCTTTCCCAACACCACTTGCTAAAGAGACTGTCTTTTTTCCATTGTGTATTTTTGCCTCCTTTGTTGAAGATTAATTGACTGTGAGTGTGTGGGTTTATTTCTGGGCTCTCTATTCTGTTTAAATGGGTAATATTTAGCATCCTTTTCAACATTAAAATTCTGTGAATGTAAGATTCTATGAGCCAGAATTTTTAAAACCAAGACTAGATTTTAAGATAAACTCCTTACAACTTTGGCCTCTGCTGACCAGGGGGGCCAGAAATGGACGGAAACAAAAGTAGAGTGTGCGAATAGAGCATGAAAGCCAGAGACGAGTCTCGATGGCCCTTGGTGTGTGTGTCCATACGATGAGCTTCCAGGGAAGGCTGGGAAGTACCCCGAGGGCAGAGTGAGAGGAGTGCTTCCCTCGCTGCCTGCTGTGTAATTATTGTCACGTCTGCACGGTGGCGGCCATAGAGGTAACAGGAGAGCTTTCTGAAAGGAGGGCAGGACTTCTACAACTACAGTCTCTCAGCTTGATGGTTTTGTGAAGAGGTAAGGCTCATTCATGAATTCTCACATCTCTATAAGCCAGAGGAGGTGGTAGAGCTGATAACTCGGGCCTCATGGAATAGTATAGTTTAATGTTGAGAGTGGCATCTGTCAGTCAGCCCTGGTTTCCAGTCTTGCTACTTACTAGCTGTGCAACTTTGGGCAACTTATTTCACCTCTCAGGGTCTTGGTTTTATTATTGGGGAATAAGTAGGGATAATGTCTACCCTGCAGGGTGTAGGGCCAGTGAGACACAACAGCGCACACTAAGCGCCAGGCACGTAGTAGGTGCTCAACGCACAGAGACTAAAAGTGCCACAACCTCCACGTTTTCTGTCACCTGGACAGTTCGAGAACTACCTTCACTATGTATCCCATGATTTACCCAGCTGGCCTCACTGCAGGCAAAACCAGGCATTTACCTGGGGAATGGAAAGATCTCCAGAAACCAAAGACATCTGCTCAAGGGAGAAGCGAGGAACCTTAATAACCAAGACTCTTGGATCTTGCTCTGGCTCTTTCCACCATCTTTTTGACAAAGCCATGGGACACTGCCCCCTGTCTTTGAGGGCAGAGGCACTCAATATAGTCATTCCAAAAAATACACTACAAGAACATAAACCCAAAGCTCCACTGTAATTCCCAAACACAAATTATTCAAATGTGGGCCAGGCTCCAGCCCAGCGTGGAAGGGCATGACTGGGGGGCACCCATGTGGTCTCCTAGAAGCCTCTGCCTGACAGCACAACATGTGGTCAAGATGACAAGTCTCTGGCTAACCCCAGATTACACGCATAATATGCTCATTATACGTATAAGTGTATTGTTGATGTTTTGAACAGGCAACTTCAACATCATTTCATGTATCACTATCATTAAGGAGAGTTTTTAAAAGTAAGAGCCTTTGTACTTGGGGAGGGTGGGGAGTAAATCAACACTGCTGAAAGCAGACCTTTTTAGCTCTCAAATGATGTCACTGAAGTTCAACTGAAATACACTCAGGAAAGAGGCAACCCCAGTGCATGGGTGCTAGTGTTTGAGCAGATCTGAAAGGCTTGAAAATGCCTTCCTCGCCACTTGCCCCAGACCCAGCATTGCCATCGTGAGCTACCCTTTTGGGTCATGGTCCCAGAGGAAGAGAAGGGACAGCAGAAGTTAGGTTTATTAGCTCACTTAATGTTGGAGTCACAGGGTAGCTTTAAAAATTAGTGATGCCTAGACTTACCACCGTAGAAGGCAATGGCAACCCACTCCAGTACTCTTGCCTGGAAACTCCCATGGACGGAGGAGCCTGGTAGGCTGCAGTCCATGGGGTCACGAAGAGTCAGACACAACTGAGCGACTTCACTTTCGCTTTTCACTTTCATGCATTGGAGAAGGAAATGGCAGCCCACTCCAGCGTTCTTGCCTGGAGAATCCCAGGGACGGGGGAGCCTGGTGGGCTGCCATCTATGGGGTCGCACAGCGTCAGACATGACTGAAGTGACTTAGCAGCAGCAGCAGCAGACTTACCACCTAAAGATTCCATTATAATTGGCCTCGGGTGCATCCTGGGAGCTGGGAGATTTTAAAAGTTCTCCACATTATTCTAATGTACAGCCATGATTGAGAATCACTCTCTCATGCCCTCTTGCCCCAGTGCTCAACTTACCCCTTCCACCTCCCATGCCAGCCCTGGTTAGTCTAGGAAACCCTGTGGCTCAGCAAACACCCAGAAACAAACTAAAAGGTAGGTATTGTTATCCCATTTTACAGATGAAGAAACTGAGACCCAGAGAGGCCAAGTGACTTTTCCCAAGGCCACACAAACAATTAATGGTAGATTGGATCTCTCTGGCTTCAAAGTGATTCCTATTTCTTCAAGCTGCCTTGTTAACTTGGGAACATTAACTCATGGAGCTATTAACACACCGAAGGATTTTGTTTATAGTAATAACAGCCCCTCACATCTTTACGGAGGTGTTAGGGCTTGCAAAGCACTTCCATTTTAGTTTATGATATTAAAGATGACTCCTGCATTTTAAGGATAATGAAACTGAGGCGCAAAATCACTAACTTGCTCGTGGACACACAGGTAGAGGAACCAGAGTTTGAATCCAAACCCTTTTCTTCTATTTCCAAAGAATGGAGTACATTGGAAAATGGTAGGAGTGGGGTGAATTTTGGGGGTATAAGGAAGGTTGGAAAGTTTCAGAGCAGGACAAGCTCTCAAGTTCACCAAAGATGGGAACCCAGGAGGCAGCTAAAGAGGGTAGGAGGCCACAAAGAATGTTCCATCATTTCTGTGGTTGGGCCTCTCTCATCCAGCTCATCTCAGGGAATCAAGTGTGGTGAGTGAAAGATGTTAATGTTGGAGGCCCTGCCAAGTAGAGACAAGAAGGACAGGAGAAGGCTTTTGTCCCTGTAAAGCTGCCCCTATATGACCTGCCTTTCATTTGGTTTTCCTATTAATAAAATACATTCTCTACCAGACTCAGAACCCAAAATCTTGGTTTCTAAAAGCCATTCTCCTCTAAAAGGAACAAGCATTCCTTGGAAAAATGGCTGATTCCAGGACTAGGACAAGGAAATACCAGGTGAGGCTGGAACATCTTATGGGGCCAGAGAATAAGGGAGTTAGAGTCTTTTAATTCATAGAAAATACCCTAGTTAATTAAAAAAAAAAAACACAGAAGCCACTGTGAAAATTTTATTATTGGAAAAACCAGGGACAGTTTGGGTATCAAATAATAAATGTAAAAGATTATAATATATCCTATTCAAAGAATCTATTAGCCCATACTGACACTTATAAATACAAACATATAGCAGATAAGTAATTATGGGATAGGAAATGGTATGTGAAAGGAGAGCTCATCATCACATCAGATAATAAGTGTAGAAGAAATGAGTAAGAAAATCACTATTTGAAACTATTATACTAATAGAGTGTTTGGGGGAAAAAAATCCTCAATGGATGCTAAAATTTAGTTCAGTTGTCACTCAGTCATCTCCAACTCTTTGTGACCCCATGGACTACAGCATGCCAGGATTCCCTGTCCTTCACCATCTCCTAAAGCTCACTCAAACTCACTGCCATTGAGTCGGTGATGCCATCCAGCCATCTCATATTCTGTCGTCCCTTTCTCCTGCCCGCAGTCTTTCCCAGCATCAGGGTCTTTTCCAGTGAGTCAGTTCTTCGCATCAAGTGGCCAAAGTATTGGAGCTTCAGCATCAGTCCTTGCAATGACTGTTCAGGACTGATTTCCTTTAGGATTGACTGGTTTGACCTCCTTGCAATTCAATGCTAAATTTATTAGGTGAGAATTTATTGGGAAGCAAGATAGTTACACAGTCTTAAATCTTTTCCCAAATTATTTATTACTTGCAAAAAGGAAAGTGTTTCTCGTCAGTTGAGAGGTGTGAAAATACATCCTTAACCAAAAGATCGAAGTTAACATCACCAATAACGAGACAACCAACTCCCATGCCTCCTCTAGATACACTGCCAAGGGCACAGTGCTTCTGCCCCAAAGTCATAAAGTGGGTCTAATCATGAGAACATTCAGACACATCCAAGCAGGGGAACATGTGACAGAACATCTGGCCCCATAAACTTAAAACATGTCAATGTCATGAAAAACACAAAAGTGTAAGGAACACTTCCAGACTAAAGTGGATCAAAGAGAATGAAAAGTACATAAGCCGTGTGATCTTGAATTGGATGCTGGATTGAAAAAAAAAAAAAAACATGCTTTAAAGGATATTATTGGAATAATTTAAGTTTGATTAAAGAATGTGCATGACTGTATTGAGGTTGAATTTCCTACATTTGATTATTGTGATTATATAAAAGAATCTCCTCATGCTTAAAAGTTACTTGTTGAAGTATTTAGGGTGAAAAGTTATGGTATCTGCAACTTACTCTCAAGTGGCTCAGAAGCAAAAAGGGAGATACTAGGTGAGGCTGGACCGTGTGTGTGTGTATGTATACATGTGTGTGTGCTTTCAAATATCTGTAGAGGTAAAATGTTAACAGCCCGCGAATCGCATTGAAGGGTATACAGGCATTTGTTGTAATATCTTCACAACTCTTCTGTAGATTTGAATTTTTTTTTAATTTGATTTTTTTAAATCAAAAGTGAAAATAAAGGGGAGAAAGTATAGGTAGTTTTAGAAGAATAGTCAAACAATATTCAAGGTGAATTTGAACTGGGAACGATCAGCGAAAGTACTTTGATTCTGAAACTTGGCTACTGTTTCTAAGAGCATAAAATTTACTGAATTATTTGCCTGTGTCCCTGCAGAAGTGGGAAAATATTGTATGCCCAGGAAGCACGATACATGTCAGTAGTTGCTGGGTGAAGTTCTTCTCCCCCAAAAGTTTGTGTTTTTTTTTAATTGAAAATGAAAAGAAAGGAAAAGGGGGAAATGAAAATAAAAATAGTAAGCATTAGTCTATAGTCTTGGTAGGTTTGCTCAGACTTAACAATTATTTAGCAGGGCTTATAATTCAAGAGAAATGAAAATATATACTATGTTACTATATTAAAATAGCTACCCATAGAATGGATCTACTTTTAATTACTGGTTATATAAATAAAACCCTACAGAAATTTTTGTTCTGGGATGTTGATGTGCAAAAAAAACATGTTAGAAGTGGAAACTTTTAAAACATATAATTCATTGTAAGAGTCCTGATCATAATGGGACAATATACAGAAAAGTTAAACACATCCTGTGACGTTACTCTCCTACTTAAAGACTCTCAGAGTGTCCTATTAAGCCAACAAAAGCCCATGCTCCTTACCTAGACACTCCAGCCCTCACAGCTGGCTGCAACCCAGTTTCCAGAATCATCTCCCTCCCCCAGCCCCAGCCACTCCACAGTCTAGCCAGGCGGGCACTCCTGACTTTCTGGGACAGGCCCTGCCTTTCAGAGCAGACTCTGGCTAACATTCTTCCCCAATTGGGAAGCTCCTCCCCTCTCTTCAGCACATGACTTCCTTCTTCAAGTCCCAGCCCAGCCTCAGCCCTACCCCACTTCACCCCTGCCAAGGAGAGGTGCCCTGCCCCCTTCCTGCTGTAAACGTGTTAAGTCATGATAAGGAGGATCTTCCCTTTATTCCAGAATTGCCTCTGAGAGCCCACAGCTGGAAACTTCTTGCATTTTTAGAGCAACTCTACCTGTGCGTCCACCTAGCCCCTGTAAAACCTTTCTGAAAGGCAAAACATCTCTCCAGAAACTGAACCCCATTTCTCCCACCTGAACACCATCACTCCACACCCAGTCTCTGCAAGATGCAGAGATTTATGATGAATCTTTATGTAAAGTAAGATCATTTTTTGCCATCTCCCCTTTGTGAGGGGGCCATGTGAGGGGGCCATTTGATGGGTCCCATGCCTTAAAACCAACAGTGGGAGAACTAAGATAATGACCCCATGATAATAATCTTGTGTTGAGCTGCAAAGCTTTCTTGCCTGATCAGAATTTGGAGAAAGGGGAGAGGGGGCTTGAGCCTTAGGATGAGATAAAGAGAAGGATTAAGGCCACCTCCTTTTTTATTATTGGAGGATAATTGCTTCCAATTATTTTTTTTTTATTGGAGGATAATTGCTTCCAATGTTGTGTTGGTTTCCACTGTACAGCGATGTGAAACAGCTGTAAGTATATATATGTCCAGGGCTTCCCTGATGGCTCAGTGGTAAAGAAACTGCCTGCCAATGCAGGTTCAATCCCTGGGCTGGGAAGATCCCCTAGAGGGAGAAATGGCAACCCACTCCAATATTCTTGCCTGGGAAATCCCATGGACATAGGAGCCTGGTGGGCTACAGTCTATGGGGTCACAAAAGAGTCCGACATGACTTAGCAACTCAGCAACAATGACGACAACATACATATGTCCCCTCCCTCTTAAGCCTCCTCCCACGCCATCCCACCCCTCTAGGTTATCACAGAGCACCAAGCTCCCTGTGTAAGGCCACCTCCTTTAATCATAATTCTTGAAAATTACAGCTGAGCTGGGGGCCCTAACGCTTAAGGTTAAAGACACTGGGATAGCATGCTAGAGGTGGGGTGCTACCCATTAGGGATGGAATAAGGCAGCTGAAAAGGTGAGGTCAGATCCCTCATGGACCAGCCAATGTCAAAGGGGCTGCTAGAGTCCTGCCCCCACTGGGGCCTCTATCCACCCATTCAGAACCTCCTGACAATTGAGACAGCTCAGGGTGCCAGTCCCTGGGTCACCCCAGAGATCAGCAAACTAGAGCGACGAGGAGGAACCGCCACAGTCAGTCATGGGACAGAACCTTTTCTTCTCAAGCCCAGAAGAGCAGGACCAGGAAGTGGAGGGGGCTGGGAAAGGGCACACCCCCGGGAATCAACAGAGGGCGCTGTGGAGCTGGGGGAGGGTGACGAGAGCCTGTGAGAGAGAAAATTTGAGTTTGCTACAAAATTGCACATTTGTAGATATTTACATTGAATAGTGGAAGAGACTCTGATGCTGAGGGGGATTGGGAGCAGGAGAAGGGGGAAACAGAGGATGAGATGGCTGGATGGCATCACCGACTCGATGGACATGGGTTTGGCTGAACTCCGGGAGTTGATGGACAGGGAAGCCTGGCGTGCTGTGATTCATGCGGTCGCAAAGAGTCGGACACGACTGAGCGACTGAACTGAACGGAACTGAACATCGAATAGTTTAAAAGCAATTTAAAACCTACATGTATTTCCAAAGTATGCCCATGTATATTTTGGTTGGCTTTCTTATGAGAAAATGTTGAACATATAACTTCAATGCACAAATTGGTTTTTTTGATGGGCTCATCTGCTCCTAGTGAAGGTATCTAAATTTATTTTTTTAATTTATCAAGGTGTAGTTGGTACACAATATCATGTTAATTTCTGCTATACAGCAAAATGATTCAGATATGTATGTGCTCTTCATATTCCTTTTCATTACGGTTTATCACAGAATATTGAATATAGTTCTCTGTGCTATATGCTAGAAACTTGCTGTTTATCCATTGTGTATATACTAGTTTGTCTCTGCTAATCCTGAACTCCTAATTCACCCCTCCCCCACTCCTCTTCCCCTTGGTAACCACAAATCTATTCTCTGTCTGTGAGCCTGTTTCTGTTTTGTAGGTAAGTTTATTTGTGTCATATTTTAGATTCCACGTGTAAGTGAGATCATATGGTATTTGTCTTTTTCCTTCTGGCTTACTTCACTTAGTATGATAATCTTAGGTCTGTCCATTTTGCTGAAAATGGGATTATTTCATTCTTTTAATGGCTAAGTAGTATTCCGTTGTATATACGCACCACATCTTTACTCATTCATCTGTCAGTGGATATTCAGCTTGTTTCCATATCTTGGCGACTGTAAATAGTGCTGCTCTGAACATAGGGGTGAGTGTATTTCTTGAATCATGGTTTTGTCCACATATATGTCCAGGAGTGGGGTTATGGGCTTCCTTGGTGGCACTAGTGGTAAAGAAGCTGCCTGCCAATGCAGGAGACACAAGAGTTGCACAGTTGATCCCTGGCTAGGGAAGATCCCCTGGAGAAGGAAATGGCAACCCACGCCAGTACTCTTGTCCATGGAAAATTCCATGGACAGAGAAGCCTGGTGGACTCCAGTCTATGGGGCCGCAAAGAGTCACACACGGCTGAGTGAGCACACAGTTTTTAAAGGAAACTCCATGTAGTTCTCCATAATGACTGCATCCATTTACATTCCCATTTACCAACAGTGTAGGAAGGTTCCCTTTTCTCCACACCCTCTTCAGCATTTGTTATTTGTAGGGTTTTCAATGATGGTCATTCTGACTGATTGAGGTGTTACCTCATTGTAGTTTTGATTTGCATTTTGACTTGCATTTCTGTAATAATTAGCGCACAAATTCTTTACCTATTAGATGCTCATGCATTTTTATAGGAACTTCTGTTTTATGACTGCTCATGAAACAGCTATATGCTGAACTGCAGTGGTATTAAAATTGTTACAGTTATTTCAAAGTTGCATTTACTTTATACAATGGGTTTTCTCCTGATGTCATAATACTTTAGATAATCTGAATTTCCCCTATTCATGTGTCTGTGTTGTCATATATTATTTAAACAATGTGTAAAATGCAACCCACTCCAATACTCTTGGCTGGAAAATCCCTTGGATGGAGGAGCCTGGCAGGCTGCAGTCCATGGGGTCGCCAAGAGTTGTACATGACTGAGCGACTTCCCTTTCACTTTTCACTTTCATGCATTGGAGAAGGAAATGGCAACTCACTCCAGTGTCTTGCCTGGAGAATCCCAGGGACTGGGGAGCCTGATGGGCTGCCGTCTATGGGGTCGCACAGAGTTGGACACGACTGAAGTGACTTAGCAGCAGCAGCAGCAAAATGCTCACAACTTTGCTGTAAGTTTGAATTATGTAAAAATACAACATTACACCCAAAAAGTCATTATAAAGGCCATGGTAACTATCGTTAATGTTTGGAAATGGCTGATCATACATAGATCCCTATTATTAATGCATTTGAAATTATTTAACTATCAGATCACCTTTTCAAAACCTTAAATGAAAACGGACAGAGACACTTTGTTAATGGAAATGATAGTTGGTTCTATTTTTTTTAACAGCTTTATTGAGATATAATTCACATACTATATAATTCATCCATTTAAAGTATGTAGCTTAAGGCTTTCGGATATTAATTTTTTAAATTGCAGCAAAATATATATGTAACATAAAATTTGCCATTTTAAGTGTAGGATTTGGGGCATTACATTCATACTCCCTGTCATCACTCTATTTTTCTTAATAGAAAAAATTGATTTTTCAAGTTAAATGCCTTTAATTCTCAGCAGAGGGAATGAAATCTTTGTATTTTGATAGATATATAGTTTATGTGAAAGATGAGGAACAAATTAGAAGAGGCCTAAAGGAGAGGCAAATTTAAAAGCACTCAGCTCTCTTTCTCACTAGCCCTATGCCTTATGACTGTTTTTTAGAAAATCAATTATTCACAGTTTCTACTTAATATGAAAATACATACTTTGGAAATATTTCATTCGTCAAGAAAAAAATGTACTTTTTAAAGGAGAAAAATCCCTTTTACTGTAAGAAAAGTCAACTGTGTAAGCAGGTATGTCCATGTAGTAACATGCTGATACAGTATAAATTGATAAATTTTCACCTCCCGAGGAAAAAAAAGGTGGTCCACACCACACTGCATACACATACACATTCAGAAAGTGAAAGTCGCTCAGTCGTGTTAGACTCTTTGTGACCCCAGTGTCTGTACAGTCCATGGAATTCTCCAGGCCAGAGTACTGGAGTGGGTAGCCATTCCCTTCTCCAAGGGATCTTCCCAACCCGGGGACTGAACCCAGGTCTCCTGCATTGCAGGCAGATTCTTTACCAGCTGAGTCGCCAGGGAAGCCCATTTACACATTCAGAAGTAAAATACAAATGTAGTTGCATTTTTATAAAGGTCCTCAATATCTTAACCCAAAGAGACAGCTAAATAAGCAGTGGGAACCTGAGTTACAGTGGCAGACCAGAAGGAGGACATGGTTAACAAGGAAGCATGAGGCATAGACAACCTGGAACCTGAATCCAGATGCAGCTGGACTTGGGACCCTTTCTGGAGTCTACCAGCTCTGCAACCCTGGCAGGTCATCTGCCTCCTTAGGCTTCAGTATTCTCTTATTTATAAGAGCGAGTGTGTCAATGAAGATGCTTTCGGCTGCAGAAAACCCAGCTGGAAACAGCTGATACAATAAGGAGTCTTATTATAACATAATGAGAAGGGGGAGGGAGGGCAGGCAGGCTTGGCTTTATTGGCTCAGTGCTGTTGCCAAGGGCCCAGGTCCCATCCATCTTCGTGCTCTGCGGGTCTCTGCTCCACCTCCAGACTGCGTCCTCAGACACAACATAGTTCAGCAGGAAAAGAGCAGGACAGCAGCTCTGCGAAGAGCCAGGAAACCATACCTCCAAGTCCCTCAACAGCACTGCTCCAGCATTCCATCAGTTAGATTCATGTCAGGGAATTAATGTGGAGCTTAGCAAAGGAAGGGACCCTCCACAATCGTCTCCCGGAGCTGGGAGTGGGGCTGCCCTCTTCTGAGTCTCGGAAATGGCGGAGAGGCGCAGAGCAGCGTTGTAATCGTCACCAGCAAGAAGAGGCAGAGGGGGACCTACTGGAGTAACTGGTGAGTGGGCGTCCAACTGTGTCTGCTGCCTTTGGTTAAAAAATGACACCTCTAAAGTCTCAAGAGACAAAGATCAAGTGATATACATATAAACCATGTGTAATATTTAAGACATTGGACCCATGTTAATTACTAAAAAGACAAAGCGTTAAGTAAGCACATGAGAGAGTAATTTTTGCTCATCCGTTTTCATGTGATAAATTAGATTATTAGCTGAGAACCAGAACTTTCCTTCCCCCCACCCCCACCCTTCTTCCTTCTTTCCTTCCTCTCTTCTTCCCTCCCTCTCTCACTTCCTTCCCATCTTCAACAGACAGTACCGGGAACTCTGCTAAGTAAGTGAAGTAAAGCAAGGTTCGTTAAGCTCACATCTCCTCATTGCTCCCAGTCTTCTGGGAAGAGTTTAGAATCTGTCTTATCACATAAGTGCTATAAGGTGGGAAAGAAAAAGCACCAGCAGGCACAGCGCCCAACTGAGCTTGAATGGTAACGAGTGAGTGGGGTCGCCAGATCAAACACAGTGTGCTTACATTTGAATTTTTATTTTAAAACTTATTTCAGATTTAAATTTGAATATAACATGGGACATATACTAAAACTTTGGCTCAGTAATCAAAAATTCAAATTTAACTGGACGTATTGAATTTTTATTGTTATTAAATGTCAACTCTGTGAGTGGAGACATGTTAGAAGAATTGAACTATATCAAATTAAGGTGCTTTGACCAGTTTGAAAAACTTCGAGGATTGAGGGAGGGTGGACTAGGGAGATTGAATTGGGTTAACTTAAATAGAAAGGAATGGACTTCTTAATATTTAAAAAGAGTTTATTGGCATATAGTTGATTTACAATGTTGTGTTAATTTCTGCTGTACAATAAAGTGATTTAGTTATATATATATATACACACACACATATTCTTTTTCATTATGGTTTATCACAGGATATTCCCTGTGCTATATAGTAAGACCTTGTTTATCCATTAATAGTCTGCATCTGTTAATCCCAAACTCCCAACCCTTCCGTCCAGGACTCTCCTCTCCTTTGGCAACCACAACTGTGTTCTCTATGAGAAGGAAATGGAGCTTAATTGGTTGGGAGGGGAATAAAATATAGTGAAGTTGGCTGAGTTAAAAGTTGAATCGTAGGCCCAATTCTTTCCCTTAATGAACATGTATTGAGCTCCTGAAATGTGCCAGGCACTGGGTGACGTGCTGGGCACACATTATCTCCTCGCCCCTCCTTAGAGCAAGGACAAAGAGGAGCAAGCGAGGTGCTCAGGATGCGAAACTTAAGGAGATACTCATGCTCAGGGTCATGCAAGTATGTTCTCTTCCGAGCCCACGTCCCTTCAACAGCCCACAGGCCCATTTCACAGATGAGGAAACTGAGGCTTAGGATGGCTTAGCAGTACATTCTGATCCACTAAATGACTCAGCAGTGGAGTAGGGCTGCAAGGCCAGAAGGTCTGTGTCCATAACCTTCCTTTATATACTGCCTCTCTGACAGCGAGTGATAGAGTCAAGAAATTCACCAGCCTTCTTCCCGCCCACATCTCATGCCCATGACTTGATTTATGTGGAAAGGATTTCATATGACATTTTAACTTCAGGGTGAGCAAAACCTCTAGGATGGAGTGGCTAGAACTCACCAATGCAAGTAGGGTAGAGGGATCTATTCAAATCCTTGACCTTAGTATGGCAGTTTGCCACCCTGGCCATTCATAAGAATGCCTGGGAAACTTTAAAAGTCCTAGCTCACCTCAGGTCTCTAGGGGTGAGGCCCCAGCATCACTATTTTAAAATCTCCCCAACTTGAAACCTTCTAGGTTCTTGAACACCTAATTGATGAATTAAAGGACATATGCGTCAAACCAGAAGGGATGGTTTCTCCCTTCCCACCACATCCCGCCCCCCACACCCTGCACTCCTCCAAAGGCCTGAGAATTTTCAGGGGACAAATCAGGCCAAGAGATGTTGGGTGAAGGGAGCCTGGTTACCCGCTGAAACTGGCAACCTGCAGCCTTTCTGCTATCCTGTAAACAGCAGGGGCAAGAAGATAGCGTGATGGGTGTTTGGATCCCAAACACACTTGTTTTAGTGTCGGCAAGACTGTGACATTTTTCAATCCTCAGCTTGTGGGATGGTGCCAAAGAAAAGGGTGCGAATAGGATGAGCTCTGTTAGCTTGCACCTCTGAGGGTACCTTTTCTTGGGGTTCTCTAGCTTGCCTCCTTATCCCCAGAGCTTCTCAGGAGTTGCAGCGAATCCTCTGACATGTCATGATTGACGGGAGGGCACAGGACCCAGTTGCAGAGAGGAGCAGTCTTTCGTGTGCCAGGCTCAACCAGGGACTGTCCGTGTGGCCTTAACAGATTACTTAACCTGCCTGAGCCTCATTTTGTGTGTGTGTGTGTGTGTGTGTGTGTGTGTGTGTGTCAGAGACAGAGGACAGTTATTCTGCTCTGCCTTCCTCCTAGAATTGGTCTGAGTGGATTAAAGGAGTACTAGATGCAAGTTGTGTTTGGACAATACTAAAACACTTGATGCAACTCTTAATTTTTATGGTTCAAATTAGAATTTCATGTGTCAACTCTGGTCCCTCATGGAAAGCTGTAAATATGTCTGTGAGGACCTGAAAGTCTTTGTAAAAATCTTTGGTGTATTTCAGTAAAGAAACCCTGTATCCATTAGCAGTCACTTTCCATTCTCACTCCAAAGCCTTTTGAAGCCATTAATTTATTCTCTGCTTCTGTGGAATTGCCTGTTCTGGATATCTCATGTAAATGGAATTATACAGCATGTGGTCTTTGGTGACTGTCTTCTTTCACTTAGCATATGTTTTAAAGTATTCATTTCTTTGGTTTTGGCTGTGCTCGTTATTCGTTGCTGCCCTCGGGCTTTCTCTAGTTGCAGTCTGAGTGCTTCTCATTGCAGTGGCTGCTTTTGTTGCAGGGCACAGGCTCTAGGGTGCCTGGCTTTCAGCAGTTGTGGCCTTCAGTCTCAGCAGTTGTGGTGCATAGGCTTAGCTGCACAATGGCATGTGGAATCATCCCAGACCCGGGATTGAACCCATGTCCCCTGCATTAGCAGGCGGATTCTTAACCACTGGACCACCAGGGAATTCCAGCATACATTTTAAAGCTTCATCCCTGTTTAGCACTTAACACTACTTCACTCCTTTTTATTTCCATGTAACATGCCATTGTATGTATATAGCACTTAAAAATTTTTTTGTTGAAGTATATAGTTGCTGTACAATGTTAAGTTACAGGTGTGTAATACATGATTCACAATTTTTAAAGGTTATACTCCACTTATAGTTATTAAGAAATGTTGGCTATATTTCCCATGTTGTACAATATATCCTTGTAGCTTATTTTATATCTAACAGTTTGTGCCTCTTACTCCCCTAGCCCTCTCTTGCCCCTTCCCACTTCCCTCTCCTCACTGGTAATCACCGGTTTGCTCCCCACATCTGTAGCACATTTTGTTTATCCACTCACAGGTTGATGATGGATGTTTAAGTTGTTTGTACTTTTTGGTCATATGGATAGTGCCATGAACAGTGATTTACAAGTTTTGTGTGGACATAGGCAGTTGGGTTCATACCTTGGAAGGGGATTTGCTGAGTAACACTACATTTAACTTTTTGAGAAACTTCCTGGCTGTTTTCGAAGAATATTTTCACCATGTTCATACTGCATTAGACTTAAACAAGATCAGAATTTAGTTGAAGAAACCTGTACTATATACATATATATATAATGCGTAAGTGTGTGAATCCATGCTCAGTCACTCAGTTGTGTCCAACTCTTTGCAACCCCGTGGACTATAGCCCGCCAGGTTCCTCTGTCCATGGGATTTCTCAGCCAAGAATACTAGAGTGGGTTGCCATTTCCTTCTCCAGGGGGTCTTCCCAACCCAGGGATCAAACCCATGTCTCTTGAGTCTCCTGCCTTGGCGGGCGGGTTCTTTACCACCCTACCACCAGGGAGCCATGAAAACTAAACACACAACAATAGACACCATTCCGTGAACTGTAGCCCAAAATACATCTGACTGTGTAGTTATGAGTAGACAAAACCCAAATTTGACCAAAACCCAGGAAAAACAGTTGTCTGAGAGCCTGTGACTTGATAACAGAGCCCAGGACCTTGAAGCCATGGACCCAAGTCCCTACTTGCCCTAATTCACTGTGACCTTGGGCAAGCGTCTTCTTTCTGGCCTCAGTTTTCTCAATGCTAAAGTGAGAATTTGCATCTGAATGTGCTCTCGCTGCCTACAGCTCAGCGTTGGTCCTTGGCATTCCCAGGATGCTGTAGCGCATGCTCAGGGAGGTCACATGCCTTTTCTGGGCCCCCAACGCCTCAGGGAATTGCTAGAATTACAAGTATACCCGAGGACCTTTGAGGAATGATGACAATAAGATGCCTTCCCAGTGCTCTGCTCAGTGCAGGCAGAGTCAAATACCACAGAGACAGAGGGTGGCCTGCCACTGTGAACTGAATCACGTGGGCAGCCAGGTCCTGGTTACTGTGAAAGTGAGGACCGAGTTAGCCTGCTTAGGAAGAATAAGACAGTAGCAATGGCAACCACTGTGCCAGACTCCACATTTAAGCCTTGCTTTTGGAAAAGAGCATTTATTGCATATTCACTATAGAAGTAAAGTGTGCTCATTATAGAAAAAAGTAATGAGGAAAACAAAAAATCAAGTATAATACTACCATCCAAAAATAACCACAGTTTACAGTGTGATGTTGGTTCTTCATATTTGTAGTTATTAACTTGGTATTGTACTCTATATACAGTTTTTTTTCACTTATTCCATGTCATTAATGAGTCTTCACAAATTTGATTTTAATGATTACAGGCTTTTCCCTTATATAGATACACTTGTTTATTTAATCATTTATTATTAGATATTTATAAGGGGAGGGGATCCCTGAGCTTTAACTCTAAAAATAAGTGATGTTCATCTTTGTTTTGGGAATCCCAAACACCCTGGCATTCAAAGCCCTTCACAGTTTAACTCCAGTCTGTCTTTCCATCCTCGGCTGTCTCTCTCCAATATAAGGCAGATGTTTAGCTTTTGTGCTCAGATGGAGCTGTCCTGTTGTTAAAATTCTGAAATACTTCAGCAGGAGGTTAAATTTCTAGGAAGCACCTCTAGCTGCAGTCCTGAGCACCCCCACCTCAACATCCCACCTCCACCCCAGTCCCTCATTAGGAACCTCCCCTCAAATCAGACTACTGAGACTCACCTGATCAGTAATCATTAGGACTGTTAGGGCCTGGTCTTTACCTGTCTTAGCTCTGGGCTTTCACACCTTCTCCCTGTGACCCTTTGTTTACTCTGCTTCCTGTTTTCCTGGGAACAGTTCTCATTCCTCAAAATCTTGCCACTCCTTCAAAACCTAATTCGGATCCTACCTTGTCCTTGAAATTTTATCTAGCAACTCCAACTCAGTCTGATCTCTTGGTCCTATGAACTCCTACATCTTGGTTATATTTCAGTTATTGCTGTCTTCAGAATACTGTTGACATAGCATTTGCAGTTTAATTTCTTAATCAATTCTTCCTACATGCCCCTCTTTACACGCGTGCTGCAGTCCATGGGGCTCAAAGAGTCGGACACAACTGAGCGACTGAACTGACATGCTTCTCTTTCTCCCCAGGTACATCCTAAAGGCTGCTGAGACAGGAGCATCTGAAACTTTTTTTACTCTGTGGTAGAAACCATACTGGGCTTCACCAGTCTGCTGCTGCTTTCCTAACACACAGGCAAACAACTTTGCTGTTAGGTTGGGACCATCTGAGTTCCAACCATGAAAGTATACACAGAAGGGATGTGGCTCTTAAAAGACCTCATTCAAGCCTACAACCCTCTCTTCTTTCAGTTAACAGGGGTGGCATAGATGGTGACCTCATAGAGGGAGATGGTCTGGGTCCTGAGTCACTGCATAAAGGACAAGAGGAAACTCACCAAAATGCACTGGATGGTGAAGTGAGCCAGAACAAACCTTTTAGGTGACAAGTCACTTAGCCTGGGAGTTTGTCAGTGCAATGTAGATTAACCCACAGACCCCCAACCTGGGTTTATATGGGCTAGAAAAGTTTTTAAAGGCACACGAATAAACAAACAGCATGCAACAGAGATATATGTAGCCCACAAAGCCTGAAATACTATCTAGTCCTTGACAGAAAATGTTTTACAGATGCTTAGACTGATCTGTAACTCTAGCCTGACTGCCCAGCTGCCGCACAGTGCAAGACTCTGAACAGCGCATCCTTCAGCATTTGTTTAGTACCGGTGTCGCGTGCTTGCCTGCTTCCTTCATCACGGTGCCCTTTGTGGATGAACAAGGATGTGCCTACATGCACGCAGATGTGCTCAGTGCTAGCTGTCCTGGGAAGCAGAGCTCACATAAACACAGGAAAAGTGCACCAGATTCAGCTTATATACCCCATAGGTCCACGTGGCCCACCTGCCTTCCACATCCCAGGCCGCAGGCCTCACCCTGGTTCTCGGCCAGAGTAGTCCTGGCAGTAGCTTACACTGTCCTGAAGTCATAAAGCCAGCGATCAAATGGTGGAGGTGAAGAGGCAAGGCAAAATTGAATACAAACAGGCAAAGTTATGAGGCCTTAAACTTATGTTTTATACCCTTCGTGGCCCCTAAATGTTTTGATCCTTTGGGGAGCCTGTAGTTAACAGCAGTTACCGTGCTGCAGAAGTTTGGGGTAAACTTGATCTAAGTTTATTTTTTGCTGCACTGGCTCTTCATTGTGGTGCATGGGCTTTCTCTAGGTGAGTGGAGGGCTGTCTCTAGTTGTGGTGTGCAGGCTTCTCATTGCAGTGGCTTCCCTTGTCTCAGAGCACAGGCTCTAGAGCACAGGGGCTTCAGTAGTTGCAGCACGCAGGCTCAGTACTTGTGGTGCACGATCTTAGTCGCCCCACGGCATGTGGGATCTTCCCAGAGCAGGGATTAAAAACATGTGTTCTGCACTGGCAAGTGGACCACCATGGAGGTCCTGGGATAAGCTTAAATCATAGCAGCATCTGCCCTAGTAAGAGATTATTGCCAAGGGGCCCCAAGAAGACAATATGGAATCAAGAAGATTCCAAGGAAGGAAGAGAGCAGGAGGAGGGGAGGGCAGATTTGAGAGCAGGACTAGCTAGGAAGCTTCTTGTGGCTCTTTCAAAAACAAGAAGAGAGGCCTGGGCTTGTCAGCTCAGTGTGAGGCTGGGTGAGGGCTGGGGGCAGCTGCCCAGAGAGAGGTAAGAGCATCCTTGGCAGAAGCTGGGCACCACCTCTGAGCCAGGGCAGACTGCAGGGAGCTGGATGCCTGGTGTGAAGGCGCCCCCTAGAGGTCTGAGGCTGTTGGAGAGTGAAGGACACATGGGGCCTTTGAGAGCTGAGCTTGGCAGTGCCCACCAGCCTGCTCCATGAATGGAGTCTTTCTCTCGGCGTTTGTCAGAACTCAATGCCCTCTGTGCTGAGAGGAGGCCCAGTGGACTGGAAATAACCTCAGGCTTCCAGAAACATTTTATGGAAATATTCAGGAGCTTGAAAGACAGAACAGTCCCAAGAAAGACATTTGGAATTTTTAGAGAAGAAAATACAGATTATCTTTCTTACTTCAGGTTAAAAAATAATAATTTTTTTAACAAGGCAATAGATAAAAGCGAAAGGAAAAGATGAAAGAAAGATTGCAGTTGACTTCACTAAAACTAAGAACTTTTATTCACCAAAAAAAAAATGGTACAGAGCATAAGACAAGCTGAGGGCTGGGAGAAAATAACACATTTAACTGTCAAAGAATTATCATCCAGCATCTATAAAGAGCTACTACGAATCAATAAGACGAGTAAACTTTTTTTTTAATGGGCAGAAGACATGAACAGGCACTTCAGAGATAAATACAAAAAGGACCATAAGGATGTGAAAAGTTGCTCAGCCTCCTTAGTAATAAGGGAAATGCAAGCTAAAACCAAACTGAGATACAATTCCACGGCTATTAGGTTAGCAGAAATTTGGAAGACAATATCAAGCAGCGGCAAGGATGTAGAACCGTGAGAATTCTCATACACTGTTCATGGGGATGTTAATTGGTTCAGCCACTGGGAACAGCTTGGCTTTATGTTACAAAATTAAAGATATACATACTTCTTAGGGTTATAGTATATGGCATAAGCAATACAGTCAATAATATTGCCAATACAGTCAATAACTTTGTATGGGAACAGATGATTACTAAACATTGTGGTGATCATTTCATAATGCATGCTAATGTCAAATCATTATGTAGTAACCTGAAACATAATATTGTACATCAACTGTATTTCAATTGAAAAATTTTCAATAAAAAAAAGACATACATTCCATACAACCTAGCACTTCTAGACCTATATAAACTTTTTCTTTGACAGTTTTTTAAGTTTAAATATAGTTGATTTACAATATTATGTTAGTTTCAGGTGAACAGCATGGTGATTCAGTTGTACATACATACATATATATATACACACACACACACACACACTTATATATAGTCCTTTTCAGATTCTTTTTCCTTATAGAAAATTATAAAATATTGAGTATAGTTCCCTGTGCTAAATACAGTAGGTTCTTGTTAGTTACCTGTTTTATATATATTAGTGTGATATGTATATATGTATATGTAGTGTATATGTATATACCTTTTAATTTACCTATCCTCCCACCTCCATATTTCCCCTTCAGTAGCAGAAGTTCTCTGTGTTTGTGAGTCTCTGTCTGTTTTGTAAATAAGTTATTTATGTCAGTGTTTTAGATTACACATATAAGTGATATCATATGACATTAGTTTTTCTCTGTCTGGTTTATTTCACTTAGTATCATAACGTCTAGCTGCAACATGTCTACCCATGTTGCTGCAAATGGCATTATCTCATTCGTTTCTATGGCTGAGTAGTATTTGATTGTATATATGCACCACAACTTCTTTACGCATTCATCTGTTGATGGACATTGAGGTTGCTTTCATGTCTTGGCTATTGTAAATAATGCTGCAGTGAGCACTGGGCTGCATGCGTCTTTCCAAATTATGGTTTTCTCTGGATACATGTGTAGGAGTGGGATAGCAGTATCATATGGTAGTTCTATTTTTAGCTTTTTAAGGAATCCCCATATTATTCTCCATAGTGGTGGTACCAATTTACATTCCTACAAACAGTAGAGGGTTCCTTTTTCTTTACATCTTCCCCAACATTTATTATTTGTATACCTACTGATGATGGTCATTCTGCCCATTGTGAGGTGATGTCTTATTGTAGGTTTGATTTGCATTTCTTTAATAATTAGTGATGTTGAGCCTCTTTCCATGTGCCTCTTGACCATCTGTATGTTTTCTTGAGAAATGTGTATGCAGATACTCTGCCCATTTTTGATTGGGTTGTTTGGGGTTTTTTTTTATGCTGAGCTGTATGAGCTATTTTTATATTTTGGAGATGAACCCCTTGTCTGTTGCATCATTTGCGAATATTCTCCCCCATTCCGTAGGTTGTCTTTTGGTTTTGTTTATGGTTTCCTTTGCTGTGCAAAAGCTTTTAAGTTTTATTAGGTTCCACTTGTTTATTTTTGTTCTTGTTTCCATTACTGTAGGAGATGAATCCACAAAGATATTGCTGCGATTTATGGGAAAGAGTGTCCTGTTTATGTTTTCCTCTAGGAGTTTTATACTATTGAGTCTTACGTTTAGGTCTTTGATTAATTTTGAGTTTATTTCTGCATGGTATTGGAAGTGTTCTAATTTCATTTTTTTATATATAGCTGTCCAGTTTTCCCAGTACCACTTGTTAAAGAGTATCTTTTCTCCATTGTATATTCTTGCTGCTTCTGTCATAGATTAATTGACCATAGGTGTGTGAATTTATTTCTGGGCTTCCTATCCTGTTCCATTGATCTATATTTCTGTTTTTAATGCTAGTACCATACTATTTTGATTATTATAGCTTTGTAGTATAGTCAGCTTCAACTCCATTCCTCCAACTCCATTTTTCTTTCTCAAGATTGCTTGGGTCTTAGGGGTCTTTATGTTTCCGTACAAATTAAATATTTTTGTTGTCCTAGTTCTCTGGAAAATGCCACTAGTAATTTAATAGGACTTACATTGAATCTGTAGATTGCCTTGGGTAAGATAGTCATTTTGACAACATTGATTCTTCCAATCCAAGAACACAGTATATCTTTCCATTTGTTTGTGTTATCTGATTTCTTTCAGCAGCATTTTACAGTGGTCAGAGTACTGGACTTTTGCCTCTTTAGGTAGATCTATTCCTATGTGTTTTATTCTTTTTGATGTGATGGTAAATGGAATTTATATAAACTCTTATACATATGAAGCAGGAGACATATACAAGTATTGTTTATAATATCCCCAAACTGGGAACAACCCAACTGTCTATTCACTGTGGGACAGATATATAAATTTTGGTTCATTCCCACAGTGGATTACTATACAGCAATGAAAATGAGTGAATTACAGCTGCATCTGTCCACGCAGGGAAATCACTGATGTGAGATAAAGTTATAGAAGAATAATTATAATATCACCTTTTTAAAAAGTTCAGAGGCATGAAAAACTAAATGATACTGCTAAGGGATAGTATATATGTGGTAAACCTATTTTTTAAAAGCAAAAGAAAGATGAACACAAATGAGGAAATGTATGTACAGTAAAGAGAATACATCAGGGTAGGACAAGTGGGAGCATCATCCTATGCAGTTTGTTTTATTATTCTTTAAATTGTACTTACATGTTATATATACTCTTATATGAGTGAACTTTTCACCAAAACAAAAACAAAAACAAAAACTCTTTTTTAAGAACAATACCTGGGTGTTTTAAAGGCCAATCAGACCATTATCAGAGTATCTTCTACATAGTAGAAAGTCATACTAGTTGGGCTAAAGATACAAGAAGATCAGGAGACAGTAACGTAGGAGACCTTCCCTGTGCCAGGCTTCACTGCAGAGAATCTCAACAAACATCAAATGCTGCCAATAAAATATAGCCAAGAACACACTAAGGGACTGAAATTCTGAGTGACAATGAATTAGAACTTATTGATGTACCTAGTAGTCTCTCTTTTGCACAGTGTTTTCATAATTTATAAAACGCTCTGATATAAGTTAACTCTGTCAGTTCCCATAATCCCCCTGAGAGGTAGCCAGAGAAGGTTATTTTTATGCCTATTGTAAAGAAAAAGACACAGAGGGGTGATGTGACTTGCCTGAGGTCATACAGCCAGGACTAGGTCTTAGAACTCTTGGTCAAGTGCTTCTTTTCCCTCAGCTGCTGCCTCTCTGTTCTGAGTGTTGTAGACAGAGATTCTGCCACAAGGAGTTCCCAAGTCCTGTGCCAAATCCTCTCTTCCCCCACCACATATTTCCTGGAAACCAGTCAGCCTGCCCTGGGCCCTGTCCTCTTGCACCCTCCCGCCAAGACTGCTCTCCTCTCTGGTCTCGAATTATACTCCCCTGTGTCCCAATCACTAGGGTTCTTCTACTCATCTCTAAGGAATTTTTCCAGACGCTTGTTTTCCTTATCTTCGCTACAGCCCCTCTACATGGATTTCTATATCCTGTTTATTACAGTTGACCCTCAGTATCTGCAGGGGATTGGTTCTAGAACCGGCCCCCACCCCCACAGAATACCAAAATCTGTGGATGCTCAAGTCTCATAGAAAATTGCAAAGCACAATCAGCTGTCTATATCAGTGGATGTGGGACCCACCAGTACAGTGAGCTGACTACAGTACGTCACCAGTTTGCAGACACCTGTCTAGAGTAGAGCATCCATGGGATGGCACCCTGGGCAGACAAATGCTATACATGGCCCTGTAGGGTGCAGTGATTCTCAATGGGAAACACACGAGTAGTTTGTAAATGCTCCCATGTGATTC
Organism: Ovis canadensis; assembly: GCF_042477335.2. NCBI lineage: Eukaryota > Metazoa > Chordata > Mammalia > Artiodactyla > Bovidae > Ovis > Ovis canadensis. The sequence continues at coordinate 57,006,584 of NC_091251.1, read as the reverse complement.
TGATAGGCCATTCCTTTCCTTAGTGAGGATCAGTGAGACAGTGACATCTTAGCTCTGGGAGCTGGTCGAGTTAGTAACCTAACCTCTCTGAGCCTCCATTTCTGAATCTCTTACTCCATAGTTGTTTTTAAGAAATTAAATGAGATAGTGCCTACTATAGGTATGTGTTAATCAAATGTCATTTCCCATCATCTAATCAGGCCAGAAAAAAAGCAGTGAGGTGTTAAACCAAACCTTACTGATATATTCAGAATCACTCACCCTCACACAGGTCCCATTTCTAACATTTGTCATCTTTCAGAAGAAGGACTTGTGCTTGGAAAAATATTTTAGCTACTGCTCAGAACCATGTATGGTGCAAGACTTTGACTTCCCAGAGAGGAAAGGCCCAGGGTTCTTGTAGGAAGCTATGTGGCAAAGGAGACCAACTCCCATCTCAGAAGGTGTTCCCAGAGCTGTGTTCCAGAGATCATCCAGGCTGGGAGGAGGCCACGCTGCATGAGGGGAGGGTAGCCCCAAGAAGGAGACAATCACAGGTTCATTCACATTCACAGTCAGGACACAGGAAAGATGCAAGGGGGGTTCAGTGCTGGGGGTCTAGTTTGCTGTGGGAATTTAAGTGAGTCACTTCTCTTCTTTGGGCCAGAGGTTTAAACCATGGACCCTTACAACACTCAAGGACACTCTATTTCTTCAGAGTCACTAGGAAACAAGTTAACTCTCCAGTCACATAATTTTCATTTGCATTATTGTAACTTAGGCTCATGTCCAGCTCTTTTTCATAAACAAGGGGAGCTTATGTCATTTCCACTATTGACTCCAGTACAGCCAAGGGTGTTACAGAATCACTTTTCTCACTTAGTATTAATAGCTCTGGGCAGCAGAAGAGACTTGCACTTAAGATTCTGGAACAGCTGAGCTTTCTTAGGAAGATTCCAGAAGGAGTTATTAACCCAATTATTAAAGCACTAAGTGCCATTCTCACATCCTGGGCTGCACTGCTGCAATCCTCTATTGCTTTTCTCTCTTCTAAAAGAAGACATCAAACTAGGCACTCATTCAAAATTTTAATCACAATTCCAAGGCATTTCACACAAGCAGTTATAGTCACGCACAAAAAAGAACCTGCCTACTGGCATCAGAAAACTGCAGATTAAAGCAGATTTAGGACCTCATTTAAAAATGTTAATTGTCAAAATGTGTAAAAGCAACAATGTGCCTGACGTTGCAGCAAAAGTAACTCATGGATATAATATTGGTGGCACTTAAGTTAGTAACAGCTCTCTGGGGAAGCAATATGGCAACATACAGGATGAACCATCTTCATGATCATTGAGAAGTAATGCAATAAAAATCTGCATGAAGAAGTTAACATCAGCAATATCTACTTTAGCTATAAAAAAAAGGAAAACAATTATGAGTCTAAGCTTAGGGGTCTTCTTACATAGATTTTGATACAGCCACATGTTTGCCTCTTCTAGAGCGATAAGGATAATTATGAAGATTAAGTAGCAACATAGAGAAGTGTTTATTGTGAGTGAAATGTATCTAACTTCAGAATACCATACTTTATGATTATCAGTTCAGTTCAGTTCAGTCACTCAGTCATGTCCGGCTCTTTGTGACCCCATGGGCTGTAACACACCAGGCTTCCCTGTCCATCACCAACCCCTGCAGTTTACTCAAACTCATGTCCATTGAGTCAGTGATGCCATCTAATCATCTTATCCTCTGTCATCCCCTTCTCCTCCTGCTTTCAATCTTTCCCAGCATCAGGGTCTTTTCAAATGAGTCAGCTCTTCACATCAGGTGAGCAAAGTATTGGAGTTTCAGCTTCAGCATCAGTCCTTCCAATGAGTATTCAGGACTGATTTCCTTTAGGATGGACTGGTTGGATCTCCTTGCAGTCCAAGGGACTCTCAAGAGTCTTCTCCAACACTGCAATTCAAAAGCATCAATTCTTCGGCACTCAGCTTTCTTTATGGTCCAACTCTCACATCCATACCTGACTATTGGAAAAACCATAGCTTTGACTAGACAGACCTTTGTCGGCAAAGTAATGTCTGCTTTTTAATATGCTGTCTAGGTTTGTCATAGCTTTTCTTCCAAGGAGCAAGTATCTATTTCATGGCTGCAGTCACCATCTGCAGTGATTTTGGAGACTAAGAAAATAAAGCCTGTCACTGTTTCCATTGTTTCCCCATCTATTTGCCATGAAGTGATGGGACTGGATTCCATGATCTTAGTTTTTTGAATGTTGGATTTTATTATTACAGCTCTGTAAAAATGTACACACAAGTGTACAAGAACTGGAAGGTGTTGAAATAAAAATAGCCACTGTGTTTAGAAGGTGAAATACTGTGTTTCAAATTTTTCTGCTTAGATGTAGTTTAGTCTTCAATTAAATAAATGGAAGGAAGTATATCAATTAAAAAAGAATCTTATTCCTAAACTTCCCCACTAGACAAGGAGACCAGGGACCCTGCCTGTCTTATTCAAGGCTGTTTATCAAAGCATGTGTCTGGCAGTTGATAGGTGCTCTGTAAATATTTGTGGACTGATTGACCACTGCTGTCAGCCTCTCGAAACAAGGTTTAATAAATCACTGATGAACAACCTCCTGCTTTCCCAAAGAGCCCCTTCACAGTCTCCAAAAGCAAAAACAACTTCCTTTACAGGCAACTTTAAAAATCCTGCATCATCTCTCCCCCAGAGTTGCACTGGCAGAAGAAGGACATTATCTTAAAGCCACACCTCGAACACCAGGGCCACTTTAGGTGGAAGACTCCCCCCACTTACTTCAGCAGCTTGACCCTTGGGGCAAATCCTCAGAGGGACACAAGGGGGAGCAGTTTGATCCCCAGAGTCATCTGGACACTAACTCTTTACACCAGAAGGTGGCAATCTATGTGCTTCCTTAAGGTGCAGAACTGGCACTTTCCAGGGCAGGGCACTTTGATAGTTTATCATTCAGAGGACCATGGTGGGAGTGTGACAAGGGTGACCAGGCCTCAGGCCAAGGTCAGGAACAGATGAAGGCCATCAGTGCCTGCTGTGCATGGTGCTGTGAGAGATGGCATCTTACACTTGGGTAAACCAAGGTCCAGACAGGCTGAGAGACTGCCAAGACCCCGGCCTCTAGTAGAGTAACATTGCCCAGATCTGAACCCAGCTCTCCTTACACCAGCGCTCACCCTCTTTCCAGTTCCCAAGCAACAGTAGTCTGTGAAAAAGTGGGCAAGGGTGTTTCTAAACATTTGGTTAGGGACTCTCTGGATGGCTCAGTGGTAAAGAATCCACTTGCCAATGGAGGAAGCATGGTTTGGACCCCTGGTCCGGGAAGATCCCACATATCGCAGAGCAACTAAGCCTGTGTGCCACAATTAATGAGGCTGTGCTCTGGATCCCGGGAGCTGCAACTTCTGAGCCCACACGCCGCAACTACTGAAGTCTGCGCGCTCTAGAGCCCGCGCTCCGCAGCAAAAGAAGCCATCACAATGAGAAGCCCAAGCATTGCAAGGAAGAGTAGTCCCTGCTCACCACAATTAGAGAAAGCCTTCAGGGCACAGAAGACCCAGTGCAGCCAAAAAAAACATATGAAAAAACATTATACGTCTCTCATCTCCCCAAGTTTGCCCAAGTTCATGTCCTCTGCATCAGTGATGCCATCCAGCCATGTCACCCTCTGACACTCTCTTCTCCTTCTGCCTCCCGTCTTTCCCAGCATCGGGGACTTTTCCAGTAGGTTGGCTCTTTGCATCAGATGACCAAAATACCGGAGCTTCAGCTTCAGCATCAGTCCTCCAATGAATATTCAGGATTGATATCCCTCCCTTAAGATGGACTGGTTTGATCTCCTTGCTGTCCAAGGGACTTTCAGAGTCTTCTCCAGCACCACAGTTTGAAAGCATCAGTTCTTTGGCACTATTCCTTCTTTACAGCTCTTATAACCGTATGTGACCACTGGGAATACCATAACCTTGACTATATGGACCTTTGTCATCACAGTAATGTCTCTGCTTTTCAACACAGTATCTAGGTTTGTCATAGTTTTCCTGCCAAGAAGCAATCGTCTTCTGATTTCATGGCTGCAGTCACCATCCGCAGTGATTTTGGAGCCCAAGAAGAGGAAATCTGTCACTACCTCCACTTTTTCCCCTTCTATTTGCCATTAAGTAATGAGAGGTACTGCCATGATATTAGTTTTTTTTTTTTTAATTTAGTTTTAAGGCGGCTCTTTCACTTTCCTCCTTCACCCTCATCAAGAAGCTGTTTAGTTCCTCTTCACTTTCTGCCATTAGAGTGGTATCATCCGCATATCTGAGGTTGTTGATGTTTCTCCTGCTTGTTTTGATTCCAGCTTGTAACTCATCCAGCCTGGCATTTCTCATGATGTGCTCAGCGTATAGGTTAAATAAACAGGTGACAGCAGATAGCCTTGTTGTACTCTTCTCAGTCTTGAACCAATCATTTGTTCCATACAGGGTTCTAACTGTTGCTTCTTGACCTGCATACTGGTTTCTTAGAAGACAGGTGAGATGATCTGGTATTCCCATCTCTTAAAGAACTTTCCACAGTTTGTTATGATCCACACAAAGGCTTTAAGGTAGTCAATGAAAGAGCTGCTGCTGCTAAGTCGCTTCAGTCATGTCCGACTCTGTGTGACCCCATAGATGGCAGCCCACTAGGCTCTCCCGTCCCTGGGATTCTCCAGGCAAGAACACTGGAGTGGGTTGCCATTTCCTTCTCCAATGCATGAAAGTGAAAAGTGAAAGTGAAGTTGCTCAGTCGTGTCTGACTCTTAGCGATCCCATGGACTGCAGCCCACCAGGCTCCTCTACGCATGGGATTTTCCAGGCAAGAGTACTGGAGTGGGTTGCCATTGCCTTCTCTGCAATGAAACAGAGATAGATGTTTTTCTGGAATTCCCCAGTTTTCTCTATGATCCAGTGAATGTTGGCAATTTGATCTCTGGTTCCTCTTCCTTTTCTAAACCCAGCTTGGACATCTGGAAGTTGTTGGTTTGCACAGCGCTGAGGCCTAACTTTAGCAAGATTTTAAGCGTGACCTTACTAGCATGGGAGATGAGTGCAATTGTCCGACGGTTAACACATTCTTTAGTACTACCCCTCTTGGGAAATGGAATGAGGATTGACCTTTTCCAGTCCTGTGACCACTGCTGGATCTTCCAGATTTGCTGACATATTGAATGCAAAACCTGGATAGCATCATCCTTCAGGGTTCTGAGTAGTTCTACTGGAATTCTTTCGCATCTACTAGTTTTATTAACTGCAGTACTTCCTAAGGCCCACCTGACTTCACAATCCAGAATGTCTGGCTCTGGCTGACTGACCACACCACTGCAGTAATCCAGTTCATAAAGATTTTTTTTTTTTTTCAGTTCTTCCGTGTATTCTTTCCATCTCATCTTGACCTCTTTAGAGTCTACTAGATCTCTACTGTTTCTGTCCTTTATTGTGCCCATCTTTGGGTAAAATATTCCCTTGATATTTCCAGTTTTCCTGAAGAGATCTCTAGTCTTTCCCTTTCTGTTGTTTTCTTCTAGTTTTATGCACTGTTCGTTGAAGAAGGCCTTCTTGTCTCTCCGTGCTGTTCTCTGGAACTCTGCATTTAGTTGGCTGTACCTTTCCCTTTCTCCCTTGCTTTTCACTTCTCTTCTTTCTTCAGTTCTTTGTAAGGCCTCCACAGATGACTGCTTTGCCTTCTTGCATTTCCTTTTCTCTGGGATGGTTTTGTTCGCTGACTCCTGTACAATGTGACGGACCTCCATCCACAGTTCTTCAGGCACACTGCTAACTAGGTCTAATCCCGTGAATCTATTTGTTACCTTCACTGCATATTCATAGGGGATTTGATTTAATTTGTTCCTGCCTGGCCTAGTGGTTTGCCCCGCTTTCTTTAGTTTAAGCCTGAATTTTGCTATAAGAAACTGATGATCTGAGCCATAGTCAGCTCCAGGTCTTGTTTTTGCTGACTCTTGTTTTATACTGCTCTTTTGTTGATTATGAGGGCTACTCCATTTCTTCTATGGGGTTCTTGCCCACAGTAGTAGATATAATGGTCATCTCAATTAAATTCGACCATTCCCATCCCTTTTAGTTCACTGATTCCTAAGATACCAATGTTTATTCTTGCCATCTCCTGGTTGACCACGGCCAGTTTACCTTGATGCATGGACCTAACATTCGAGGTTCCTATGCAGTGCTGTTCTTTGCAACATGGAATTTTCATCACCAGACATGTCCACAACTGAGCATCGTTTCTACTTTGGCCCAGCCCCTTCATTCTTTCTGGCTCTATTATTAGTTCTCCACTCTTCCCTAGTGGTGTACTAGACACCTTCCAACCTGAGAGACTCATCTTTCAATGTCATATCTTTTTGTCCTTTTTACAATTCATGAGGTTCTCATGTAAAGTATACTGAGGTGATTTGGCATTCCCTCCTCCAGCAGATCATGTTTTGTCAGAACTCCCCACTATGCCCCGCCCATCTTGGATGGCCCTAAGTGTGGCTCATCACTTCACTGAGTTACACAAGCCCCTTCGCCATGACAAGCCAGTGATCCAAGGGGATGATGATGTCTAATGATCGTTAATTTCCGCCAGTTATAGCTGTAAGGAGTAACCCACAAATAGGCTTTCATTTTTTGAAGTTTTGTGAACAAATATACAATGTAATTTCTGCCAGCTTAAGTACTTTTTAAATAACTAAGTCAAATGACCAAACTGATCATACCATTTGACCTTGAAACACCACTTTGAGAAATGGGTTCCAAAGAAACAAAAATATGAGATATATATTTATAAATATACATTTTATGTATTGAGAAATATAAAAAATAAAGGTGCATATGCAGATGTTTAGAACTGAGCTTCATGTTGTAGTTAAAACTGGAAGCAGCCCAAATGCCTGGCCATGGGCCAACACTGGGAGGGTCGCGCTGTGATCACAACACTGACGCTGGGAATGGTCGTTGTGAAGGTTGGAGCTGATGCCGGCTCATCACAAGGGCACCATCATGCTAGCTGTTAAAATACTGAAATAGCAAAAGCAATAGAAGCAGAAATAAACAAGTGGGACTATATAAAACTAAAATGCTTCTGTGCAGCAAAGGAAACCATCAACAAAGTGAAAGGCAACCTACTGAATAGCAGAAAATATTTGCAAATCACATATCTGATAGAGGGTTAGTATCCAAAATATTTAAAGAACTCATACAGCTTAATGGCAAAAAGGCAAACCATCTGATTTAGAAATGGGCCTATCTGAAAAGACATTTTTCCAAAGAAGACATATGGATGGCCAATAAAAGGATGTTCCACGTTCCACATCATCAGGGAAATGCAAATCAAAATCACAACGAGATCACGTCATACCTACTAGAATGGCTGTTATTGGAAAGACGAGAAATAAGTCTTGGCAAGGATGTGGAGAAAAGGGAGCCCATATGCACTGTTGGTGGAAATTAAATTGGTGCAGCCTCTATGGGAAATAGTATGGTGGTTCCTCAAAAAATTAAAAATAGAACTTCCATATGATCCAACAATTTCACTTCTGGGTATATATCCAAAAAAATGAAAATACTAACTTGATATCTGCAACCCATGTTTATTGCATTACTTATGGTAGTCAGGACATGGAAATAAGACAAATATCCATTGATGGGTAAATGAATAAAGAAGATATACGATGTATATACATATATATGTGTGTGTGTGTGTGTATATATGTGTATATCTCAAATATATAACAGAATGTTAGTCATAACAAATAACGAAATCTTGGAATTTAGACAACACCAGGACTTCCCGGGTGGCTCAGACGGTAAAGCATCTGTCTACAATGAGGGAGACCTGGGTTTGAGCCCTGGGTTGGGAAGATCCCCTGGAGAAGGAAATGGCAATCCACTCCAGTACTGTTGCCTGGAAAATCCCATGGACAGAGGAGCCTGGTACGCTACAGTCTATGGGGTTGCAAAGAGTCAGACATGACTGAGTGACTTCACTTCACTAGACAACACGGATGAACCTTGAGGACATTATGTGAAATCAGAGAGGGAGAGAGACAAATACCACACGATCTCACATGTAGAATCTAAAAAACAATGAAACACCCAAGCTCAGAGAAGAAGTTGGTAGTTATCAGCGGCGGGAGTTGGGGCAGGGTGGTGGTGGGGAATAAGCAAAATGAGTGAAGGGGGTCAAAAGGTACCAGCTTTCAGCTGTAAGTCACCAGGATGTGATATTCAGCATGGTGACTGTGGTTGATAAGACTATATTGCATTCTTGAAAGTTTCCAAGAGAGTAAATCTTAAAACTTCTCATCACAAGAAAAAAAAAAAAAACTAGTAACTAAGGGAACCTATGTTAACTAGACTTATAGTGATCATTTCACAGTGTATATAAATATTGAATCATTATATTGTACTCCTGAAACTAACATTAATGGATTGATTAGACCTCAATAAAAATAAGCTTTAAAAAGTACTGAAGTAAGTAATTCCATATCGTTGGAAATAGTAGGGGCTGAGTGTGCCCCCGGATTCTCCCTGACCCCTCCACTAGGATCTTCCTGGATCTCCTATCCAGCAACTAAATGTGAATGCCTGGTCCAACAGGACTCTCCAGGATCCCACCCTGTGCTGTGGTCAGTACACATCCTAGAACCAGTTATTATTAATAAATTTTTTTAAACTCCCCTGGCTAAGATTCTGTACCTTTACAAAAAAGTTGCCTTATTTTGGAGTGAGACAAGAGATACAGGGATAAAGAGAGAGACAGTATATGACTTAGTAAGAAAAATGGAGTAGAACTTCACATAATGAATGCAGTAGACCCTCCCTATCTGTGGGTTCTGAATTCATTTTATTTAAGAGACTTGAGCATCCTCAGATTTTGATATCCACGGGCATCTTGGAACCAATAACCTCTGGATCACGAGGGAGGATTCTATGGGAATAGCAATGACACAGACTTATATCTGCATAACCAAGAGTCTATAAATATTCAGTAAATTAGGGAATAGAAGATTTGAAAATATTATCAGGTGCTCACTCAACATCCTTTCCCTCTCTTTGCTTCTTTTTTTTTTTAAGACTTTATGTGGGGCCATTTTTAAAGTCTTTCTCGAATGTATCAATACAATATTGATTCTGTTTCATGTTTCGGTTTTTCGGACCCAAGGCATGTGGGGTCTTAGCTCCCCAACTAGGGATCAAACCCACACCCCCTGCCTTGGAAGGCAAACTCTTAACCACTGGACCACCAGGGAAGTCCAGTCCTCTTTGCTTCTTTAAAGCAAAGTCCTCTTTGTTTCTTTAAAGAAAACTGTAATTTTTGTTCACTCTCTTCTTACTCTTCTGATAACAAAGTGGTTTGGGGAAGGCTGAGCCTGGAGGTGGTGTGGGTGGGTAGGGGTGCAATCTAGAATTCCTGAGCCCAGAGTGGCAGCTCGTTACTCTGGCCATATGGTGAATTGGTGTAGGCTAGTGACATAGTCTGGCCAGGGAGGTGGAAGGAAAGTTGGCTAGAAAAATTCTAGCAAGACTTTCTTTTCCCATCTAAAAAGAGACCATGACAGGAATATCCCCTTAATTTCCTTTGAGGATATCTTGCTCAAACATAAGGCAAACATCTTGCATCCCCAAAGGGAACGCTAAAAGAATTTCAGAGAACACAAATCTTAGCCAGGACGTCTTTGAGCTGCTAAATTAATCAACCCTGGATCAGCTCTATTATTAGCCTTTGTGTTACTCTCTAAGCACTTCAGCTGGATTTGCTGGTATCTGCAGAGTCCCACTAGAATGTGTGCTGTTTGTTCACTACTGTATCTCTGAGATCTGTAACACTGCCTGGTACACAGCAGACTCACCAGAAATATTTGTTGAAGGGATAAAAGAATAAAACACATCCTCACTGATGTAGGAGGGTGTTCAGTTTTTCAATGGTCCTGGTGTTAGATTCACTTGTTTTAAACATTCAGTCATCGTTGTTGACTGTCCATTGTCTCCAGTGCCTCAGTGTTATGAAAAGTGACAGGCCTGGATTTGAATCTGGATCTGCTACTTACCAGTCAAGTGTCCTTAGGCAAATTATTCATCTTCACTGAGCACACCTGTAAAATGAGCACTGCTGCTGCTGCTGCTAAGTCGTTTCAGTCGTGTCTGACTCTGTGCGACCCCATAGATGGCAGCCCACCAGGCCCCCCCGTCCTTGGGATTCTCCAGGCAAGAACACTGCAGTGGGTTGCCATTTCCTTCGGCTGAGAGTCCCTTAACATTCCCAGGAATGGGACAAAGTGACATCATATACCTCCCAATATGACACCCTGAGATGAACCCAGCATCACCTTTGGGGTACCCCAGCCAAGACTGTACAGCATAAATCATCATGAGGAAACATCAGACGAACCTGAAATGAGGTACATTTTACAGAATACCTGGCCTAGATACTTCAAAAATGCCCATTGTTAGGAAAGACAAAAAAAGACCAGAGAAGTGTTATAGATTAAAGAATACTAAAGGGACATAGCAACTAAATGCAATGATGATCTGGGAATTTTCTTTGCTGTAAAGGGTTTTATAGGATAATCGTAAAGGATAATTTATAAAATCTGAATAAGGTCTGTATATTAGATAATAATTGGTATCAAAATTAATTTCCTAACTTTGATAATTAGTCTCTAATTATGTAAGAGAGTGTCCTTGGTTTTAGAAAACATACACATTGAAGGAATAGAGGAGTATAATGTCTGCAAATAACTCATAAGCTATTCAGAAAAAAATAATACAAACACATAGCGAGGAAGAGATCTAGAAGAAGGTTAAATAAAGCAAATGTAGGAAAACGTTAATATTTTCCTTCACCCGGGAATCCGGGTGAAAAATGTGCTAGAATTCTTTGTCCTATGCTTGCAACTTTGCTTTAAGTTTGAAACTATGTAAAAAAAATTTACAAAACTTTTAAAGCAATACTAGAGCCACGTCCTGAAGAATATTAGGAATTTGTGGTTGGAAAAGGAGACTTCTAGGCTGAGTGAAAACTTGGGAAAGTATTCAGGAAGATGCTTGGGTGCTGGCGGGACCATTTCATAGAAAGTTACATTTGAGCAGGTTTCAAAAAGAGGTGTCTGCATCCTCCAGGTGGACCACAGGAGGAAAGGCCTTCTAGTCAGCAGCCAGTGGTATGAAAGAGCAGGGCGCTGGCAGGCAGGAGTTAGACGTGGACAAGGCCTGGCTGTGAGCAGTGAAGCTGGACGTTCAGGTTGGGGACAAATTGCAAAGTGTGAATACCCTGCTAAGACACTGGGACTTTTATTCTGTGAGCAGGGAGTGATGAAAAAATCCATGTTGGACGCAGTTAGGGAGGATAAATGGAGCAGAGGGGGATGGGAGCCAGGCCACAGACGAAAATTGTGCGATGTTTGGGGGAGTGAAACAAGATGCCAAGGGCCCAATGGATAGCATTTTGGCCAGAACAAGAAGGATGAAGTATACATCCCCCCACCTCCAACCCATGGGGAAGCAGATGGGCTCACCAGTCTTGGTGCTCTGATTCCAGTTCCCTCTGCCTTGCAGAGGCCACAGGACACAGGACCTTCCAGCGTGGGCAAGCCTCAGCAGGCTTAGTGGGTGGGCCAGACACTGACACGGAGAGCTAGGGGTGGAGGACCACGAGCCGTGTCACGGTGGAAGGCCTTCGCTAAACTAAAACACGCCACCTCCATTCCCGGTCCTGGCCGGAGCGGTCTCTTCCTGTCCCCTTAGTGTCTGCCTTCCCAGGATTGCGCTGTGCTGTCCACCTGGCTGCTGTGGCCAGTGCTGCCCTAGCCCCACCCCAGGAGGCTAAAGGCCCCGCCACAAATGGTTCCTTTTATTGCACAACAGTAGGGCATTTTCAAATCAAATCGAGCCAGTCCATTCATTCACTATTCGACAAACATTTGCCTGGTGCTACTGTGTGCTTAAGAGACTTATCCCAGAGGAAAGGGGAAGTGGGTGGGGCAGGAACATGGCTGGGTAATAATGTAGCAAGAGTGGTTTTTCTCCTCCACCTTTCGGTTTGCTATATCCAAATTAGATGCTTGTTTGTCATCAAATGTGAAAGGAATTGTTATCTTTTTAAAGTCATTCCTGGCTTAATGAGGGTGTAGCCAGGCGACAAGTGGCATCAAGGGGCATTCTGAACAGCTTATTAAACACTCATGGAGCCAGATGATCCCCACGTGGCCTGGTGATTATCCTTAATGCATCTCCACTTTTTACTCATCCAGGGGCCTCTTCACAGTCAGGGTGGTTATGATAGTGATGACGAAGATGAGCAGTTACTGTGTGTCAGGCACTCGGCTAAGTGCTTTTTGCACATTCTCGCCAACCTTAACCAGTTAATCCTGCAAGGCAGGTATTTTATGCTTGAGGAAATCAGGGTTCAGAGAGGTGGATGTGTTTGCCCAAGGCCACACAGCCACTTAGAAGCAGAGTCTGTGTCTGAGCTCAGGTCTCATGCCACCTCCTACCACTTAAAATGGGAAGGAAATTTCAGGTAAGTGAAGAAAAGCTTTCCCCACGGCGATGGTTCTCAAAACTTGAGCAAGAATCAGCATTACCCAGAGGGTTTATTAGAATACAGACGGCTGGGTCTGTATATTGATGTGGGCTTTCCACATCAGTGGTAAAGACCTCACCTGCCAGTGCAGATATGAGTTTGATCCCTGAGTTGGGAAGATCCCCTGGAGAAGGAAATGGCAACCCACTCCAGTGTTCTTGCCTGGGAAATCCCATGGACAGAGGAGTCTGGTGGGCTATAGTCCATCGGGTTACAGAGTTGGAGACGACTTAGCAATTAGACAACAGCAAATATATTGAAGTGTGTGAGGCGGGCACTGCTGATCAGCATTTCTGGCAAACCCAGGTGATGCTGAGGCCACCCTGGTCCAGGGACCACTCAGAACCACTGCCCTGTGGGAGAACAGTGAGTTGACTCTGGCTCACCCAACCCTGACCCTGCCATTTGGTTCAGTTGGGAATCTCTCAAATCTCCCCATTTCCTGGATCTGAAAAGGAAACTGAATCAGGTGCCTGCCCCCTTCTTCCCTCTGTCTTCTTGGGAGTCTGTGTGAGGCTGTAGGGGCACAGAGGGTCCCCGGCTGAGCCCTTTGCTTTCAGTGGAGTGCAGTCTCATCCACTCTCGGTCACTGCCCTCTCTTTCTCTCTGACCCCACGGTCATTCCCAGGTCTCCCCAGCTTTTGCTTACTTGTTGATTCTCTGTGGACTGACCCTGCCTTCATCTCTGTGCTCAGGTGTGAGTGTGAGCTCTGTCACCTTCAGCTCCCTCTCCTGATCTGTGGGGACACAGAGTTGTCTCTGTCGCCTGAGATCCTTGTTCCTCTGGGAAGATCCACTTTCTAGCAGTTTGATAACCTTCCCAAGTTATAGTTTAACATGGGAGTGTGTGTTTCAAAGGCTTGTAGGCTTTTGGACTAGGAAGAGACTTAGCTGGAAGGAGGAAGGGAAGGAAGTGAGCACTTTTTGAGAATCTGCCGTGTGTCAGCACACAGCCAGGAGCTTAGTAGTATGTGTCACTGTGTTTACTCTTCACAGTAACCCTATGAATTCGGGCCTCTGTGTGTGTGTTTTATAATCTCCATGAACAGTGGAGAAAACAGAGATTCTAGGAAGTTATGATCAGACTGCTAGGAGCTGAGCCACAATGTGACCCCAGGTCTGTCCCTGCTCTCTCCACCACCGCTGACCCATCAGTTCACACCACTGATGTTCTCTCTAACTCAGAGATGAATTTACTGAGCTTGGCCCATACACGAGGCCCAAAGGCTGACCTTCTAAGACAAACTGGGGTCAGTCGTGCAGTGGTCAGTGCTAAGGAGCTGCCAGGCAGTGGTGGGAGGAGCTGGGGAGCAAGGCCATTGTCAAGTGCTGAGTGACCAGGGGAAAGGTGTCAGGACTCTGGAAGGTTGGCAGGAAGAGCTGCTGGGAGCAGGTGAAGGCAAACAGCACAGGGGTTTCCGAGGAGGAAGCTGCCACCAGCCGGGCCCTCAGCTTAGGCCCAGCTAATTGCTGTGCTGCTTTGAAGAGCCAGGTGCCAGCCTTCCTGGCCAGGTTGTGGGCTTGGGGAAAGGCAGCTTCGGCCTGGCGCATCTGTCAAGTGCCTACGCTGTGCCCAGCGTTTTGAGGTGTTGAGGCTACGCTTTAAAAAAAAAAAATTTATTGTCATCAGAGAGCTAACAGTTCAAGGATAGGTGCAAGCGACTAACAAAATCCAGCCAGATAAATATGGTTTTTTGAATAATTAATTAATCTGGCTGCACTGGGTCTTAGTTAGGGCATGCAGTCTTTTAGTTGAGGCATGTGGGATCTAGTTCCCTGACCAGGGATCAAACCTGGGCCCCCTGCATTGGGAGAGTAGAGTCTTAGCCACTGGGCCACCAGGGATGTGCCTATATGATTTTTAATAGGGTGGCTTAGAACGTGCATTTGACGTCCAGGGATCCTCCAAGGGGCACAGCCGCAGGGAGGCGAGGAGGGGCCTTCTCTTAATGGTCCTGCCCTTCCACACCCAGTGCTTCATGGATCCTTGGTGCACCCCATGGGGCACACAGAGGAGGGAGTCCTGCCTGCCCCTCGGTGGGTGGTGAGGCTCCCCAGAAGTGTGGTAGCTAGTTGGACTTGGGGGAATAGATAGGAGTTCTTTATGCAGAAAAGAGGAAGAGGAGGTTACTGCACTGCATGTCTTGTACCTTGATTTCGGTGTTGTAAGCACTTTTAGCCTTAGCTGCCAGGAGCAGGGCGTGGGGTGGGCCTCTCAGCCTCTTCCATTCCAATCTGAAAAGCCCCTGCTCTTTGTGTATGCGTCTTCCTGTGACAGTTCCCTTCAGAAGAGTCAGAAGGTCTAAAGTGCTGGCATCTCAGGGTCTGGTGGGTGTGTTCTCAGTTGACGCAGGCTGTCTTGGGGACAAAAGTTAAGATCGATTTCCTTTTTTCCCTCTCTGCCATCCATTTTTCTTCGGCGGCTATCTTCCTAGAGTCCACCATGTAAAGACTGTGTCAGACCAGGGACAAACGAGGGAGGAGCCATCAACCATGCCTGTCATCTGTCCTTGTTAAGTCACCGCAAGAAAATGTTAGCTGTGAGTCAATGAAAAGTCGAGCATGAAGCCAGAGGGGACTTTTAAATGTGTCTCTTAACAAGTGGCAAAGTGAAAAAGCAAGTTCTGGGCTGGAATTCAGCAGAGCGACTTCACCCTAGGTAGCTGGGACGAACAGGAGCTAGGAAGACACAGAGAAGGACTCTCAGAAGGATTTTAGACATCAGCTGGGCGGTGGTGGCGGGGGAGGGGAGAGCCTCAGGCTGCCAGTTGGTCATCCAGCCGAGCCAGCACTGAGAGGAGCTTTGGAATGAGGGACAACCAGTCCACCACCCCCAACAGCCCCTCTCTGGGGTCCTCCGTGTCTGAACGCTGCTGGAGGAAAGCTTAGTTCAGCGCCCATGGGGAGACTGCCTCTTTTGGTACAGTTCTGACTGAAGCAGGTGAAGAGTCTGGGCCTCCTGCTCTCAGCCACACCCAGACGAGGCCACGGCCAGGAGCCAGATGGTGATGACTCAGGCGAGGGAAGCCCCAGCAAAGTTACTGCAAACCAGTTATGCAACCTCCGACTGTGATCAACCTCCCAGCCCGCCTTCCTCACCCTCACCCAGCAGAGCGCAGGCGTACTCTGTGTGGGGGAGGAATGATACTGAAATTATAAACTGCACAGTGATTGAGATTTTAATAACCAGGTTGAACTGCAAGCCTGGACAACGTTAAGGGGACCCAGATAAGCTGCTGGCTCTGAGGCAATGGAGAGATCCCGGGCCCAGAAGGGCTAATGCAAGTATGGGAAGAAAGCTAGTTTCGTGTTGGCCCACATAAGGGTGATTATGAAAACAAACCCACCAGACTCTTGGGTTATTTTCTCTTTCGTGTTTTAACTGAGGTGAAATTCACATAACATGGGATTAAGTATTACAACTGTGTGCACTTCAGTGGCATCTAACATATTCCCTAGGTTGTGCAACCATCACCTTTAACAGGTTCCAAAGCACAAAGAATTTTCATCACTCCTTGGGTTGTTTTGTTTCTAATTGGCTGCAGTGGGTCTTTGTTGCTGCATTTGGGCTTTCTCTAGTTGCGGCAAGCAGGGGCTACTCTCTAGTTGTGGTGTGTGGACTTCTCACTGTGGTGGCTCCTCTCGTTTCGGAGCACAGGCTTTAGGGCATGCAGGCTCAGTAGCTGTGGTGCACCGGCTTAGTTGCCCCATGGTACACAGAATCTTCCTAGACCAGGGATCGAACCCACGTCCCCTGTATTGGCAGGTGGATTCTGTATCATTGAACAACCAGGGAAGTCCTTTGGAGTTGTTTTTATGCCCTTGTTATAGAAGTGATATTAAGGCTCAGGAAAGTGAAGTGAGTGATCCAAGTTCATCAAGTCTGGTAGAGACCAGACTTGAAGCCAATCCTCTAACTCCCCTGGAAGAAGGGAACCTTGTTCTCAGACTTTGGTAACAGCCTATGAACTGACTCCCTGTCTTCTCGTCTCCCCCGCCACCTGTAGTCTTACACATAATTAGTAGATTCATCTCTTACAGCCAGGTTTCCCATCTCAACCTCCCAATGGGTCCTCATTAGCATCAAAATAAAGTCTGAACTCCTTTATCCACTGTAACCTTTATGTTGATGCAATCACCAAGCAACTTGTTTCTCTCCAGTGTGTGGTTGGTCCATGGGAAATGCTCTTGCATCCTCACCTGGCAACCCTGGGACTAGAGGCCAGTCTAAGCACAGCCCCTCTCCTTTATCTTGTCCATCAACTGCCAACCACCTTGCCTTTGCCCTTTAGACTTCTTAGGCAAGATTTGACACCAACGCTGGCTCCAAAAACTGTAAGAAATATGTATCAGGTTCTCTGAGTGTTGTCCCTGGAGCCCCCCCACCCCCTCACTTAACTCAAGGGGAAGGACAGGAACCCCCCTATCTATTTACCTTATTATTACTAACTAAATTATTTTATAGTCAAATAGTGGATGCAATGCAGATAGATGCCAATGTATACATGTTAATTGAAAAGATATTCATGGTGTGTTGAGAAATGCCAAAAGGTAAAATCCTATATATAGTGTATAATTCTGTCTCAGGAAAATATATATAAATAGACCATATATATGTTTTGAACCCAGGCATATATTTGTATAAGAAAAAGGTCTGAAAAGATATACTCCAAAATGTTAATGACAGTCCTCTCTAGGTGGTATAATACAGAGTGGCCTTAAATTTTGCTTTTGCTTAGTATTTACTCAGTTTTTTTTTTTTTCTATAAAAACATGGCCTGTAAGGAAGAGAATACCGAAGAGGAAAAGGGTTTCTGTAGTTCTTGGCTCACACTCCTCAACCTGGCTTATGTTACAGCTAATTGTGTGTATGCATCTGCTTTCCCTTCACCCTGGGGACATGGATGTCCTCCGTTCGGTTTGTCTTCTCCATGACAAGCTCAAGAGTTATGAGCTAGCTAATAAGTAGACTCAGGCCCTTCTGTCTCTAACCCCTCCTGAATGATCAGGTTGGTGTAGATCTCTGATCCCAGCCCCTCAGGCACCCTCCAGGAGGTTGCCCTCTGGATCCGTGCCAGTCCTGGGTTCCCGAAGTTTCCTCCCGGGCAGTGATGCCAATGAGTAAAAGCCGTACACAGCTACCTTCCCTGTTTCCCACCTTCCCTAGGCCAAAGTCAGAGAGAAAAACAGCAAGTCTGTAGACCCGGAAACGCTCCTGCGCTTGTGGGTTTCTTCTCAATATTATTTCATTCCTGTAAGGTGATGTTCCATTGCCAGGGCAACCAGGAGGCGGCCCTGCACATAGCAGCCGCTGCCTCGACCTTAACTCTATTTTCTTCAACTCCCTCTGGCTTCTGAGCTCACTTCACATTTGTGGTCACAAGAATGTAAACATTCTTCAGTTCTGCTGGGATTTTTCCTTCATCTTGTTTTGTTTCCCTTCCTAAGGCTGCCAGGTATAGTTTCTCCTGCAAAGTACTGGCTGAAGGCATTTTATTTTTACCAGCTAAACTTGGTATCTTTTACTCTTCCCATACTGTCTTGAGGCTCAGTCAAAATAGATGAGTATGTATTTTCCATGTATGAGCCAGAATGTCAGAACTGGACATATCCAGTTGGGAGAATGCTGGTTGGAACAGCTTTAACTGTTTGCTTTTCCCCTTGCTTTATATTTTTCCCCTTGGTTTTCCTTTTCCAGCTCCATCATGGCACAAACACACGTTTCCAAACTACTTTGTAGGAGCAACTCTTTGTGACGCTGAAACCGGGCAGGACCCTGCGGGGCCCTCCTGGGAACAAAAGCCCCTCCATGTGCCCTGTTTCTTGCTTGTAGGAAAAGGC
The DNA here is from genome assembly GCF_042477335.2 of Ovis canadensis. NCBI lineage: Eukaryota > Metazoa > Chordata > Mammalia > Artiodactyla > Bovidae > Ovis > Ovis canadensis. Next base: position 56,988,119 of record NC_091251.1, on the reverse strand, counting down.
TTTAGTCTCCTAGGCCTTCCCTGAGCATCAAAGAGCAAACTCAGGCATTTCCTAAGTAGGAAAGAGAGGGAATGCAGAAACAAACCAAAAAAGCTGTTGAAGAAGTAATGATAATAGCTCAGTAATAGAACCGAGTCCTGATTCCTCCTCAAGGGGTATACATCATCTGATACACATCTTTGATTTGTTCTGTAGGAACTAAGACATTCATCCCCCAACCCAGGTGGAAGGTGGCGACTACACACTGAGGAAAAGCACTTAGATCCCAGACCGGTTGGAACCACAAGGCTGATGATTGAAGACTGCTGAAATATCACCCTGTTACCTCCTCACCACCAACCAATCAGAAGAAAATCATGCACCCTACAGCCATCACCACAAACATTGCACTTAAAAAGCCTTCCCTAAGGGGACACATAGTTTTTGAGAAGCAGGAGCCTGCTTTGTCCTCCTTTGCCTGCCAAAGCAGTAAAGATATTCAAATATTTTACCAAAAACTCTGAAAGCTATGGTGGAGTTTAGGTCTTTTGAGCATGCGACACCTGTTCTCTTCACTTGGTGCCTGGAATTAACAATGTACTTTCCTTCACCACAACCTAGTCTCGGTAAATTGGATTTGCCGCATGAGGGATGAGCAGACCCAAGTTGGGTTCTACAGCAGCACAGCCTATTTGGGGTAAGATGTGAGTGAATTCTGCCCCTCCTGGTGAGGCTCAGTGGTCTTATTCCAGAACTGAAGTTAGTTAGGTCCAAGCAAAAGAGTGTGAGCCGCTCTTGCTCAAAAGACCTAACTCCTCCATAGATTTCAGGGAAGGGTTTTCAAAGGCAAAATTTAGGGTGAGGGATGCAGGGTGTGTGACTTTTTCCTGATTGGTTGGTGATAAAGTAGCAGGGCAGTGTTTCAGGAATTTCCATCATGAGCCTTCTGGTTCCAACCAGTCTGGGGTCTATGTGATTGTGTTCAGTGTATAGCAGTCAACATCCACGTGAGTTGGTGACTTGGTGGGGAGGGAGGGAGGAGTCTTAGTTCCTGCAGAACAGCTCAAAGATGCATATCAGATTACTCTGTGTATCCCTTGTAGAGGAGCTGGGACTAGACCTGGGACCAGGTCTAATAGTTTTATTGCTGAACTATTATCTTTACTTTCCTTGTTTAACTGCTATCCTTTGTTTCTGCATTCCCTCTCTTTCCTACTTAGTAACTGCCTGAGTCTGCTCTTTGGACCTCAGGGAAGGCCTAGGAGACAAAGCCTTTTCTACAAACAATAAAGGGGAGAACGAAGGGGCTGTTGTCCCCGGGAGTGTCCCACAGGGTTCTACTCAGTTTCAGTCCCCTCTTTTCATTGATACTGCTCAACCCCAAGGGGAACAGATGTGGGACAAGACAGGTACTAAGGTTCTGAATTGAGAAGTTAGCCATAAACTCAACAGAGGAACTCGATTTCAGGGGACTTCAGTGTGACAGGCAAGAGAACTAGACCCCTCAATAATAATAAAACTCACAGAGCCTCCAATTCCCTCTCTTGACTTAAAAACATCTGTGAATCAAACAGTTAAAGTATCTGTGAATCAAACTTCATTTCTGAAATTAATTCCCTAACGAAGTTGTTTTCTGAGGAGCCAAGTTTCAGCAGGCTAAACACACTAGCCTTGCCCAGCATCTGGCACTTAACTGTTGAAAGGAATTAAATCTAATTAAATAGAATCAAAGCAAATGGAATTGGCTGATGACTAACCAGCCTTTCAAATAAGGGCCACTGGCCCTTTAAATGCAACCCTGATGAAGCATGTCTAAGAGGAGGCAAGCTCTGGGCTGGGGCCCCTTCCATAGTTTGTGGGGCGGGGATTCTCTTTGCTCTGTGAGTCCACTGTGGTCTCTCATAGTTGCTGCCTGTGGTGAGTAACTTGGCTTTGAATTAAGTCAAAAGTGAGAGTCTCTGGATATGAATTGGGCCTGGGTGTGAGTGTGAATGGAGGGGACTGAGGGAAAGAGGAAGGTGGGCTCCTCTAAAGTCAGTGAAGCAAACACTCTAACTATCAGAAACATCCCTGGAGGCTCTCAGTCAGTACAGAATTCACCTGCAGTGCAATGCAGGAGACCTGGGGTTCGATCCCTGGGTCAGGAAGATCCCCTGGAGAAGGAAATGGCAACCCGCTCCAGTACTCTTGCCTGGGAAATCCCATAGACAGAGAAGCCTGGTGGGCTACAGTCATGGGGTCACAAAGAATCAGACACAACTCAGCGACTAAATCAGGACCCACCTTCAGAAACATGAGATCATGAATGATATAAAATGAGCCGTGGAACTCATGTTCCAGCCCTCTCTGGACAGATCCCTGTCCTGATAGTAGCTGAGAATAGCCAGACCCAGAGAGGTGTAGACAGGCAACCTCAGGGTGTGACCTGACCCTGCACCTGGGGCTGGAAGGGAAGCGAAGGAGGAGAGTCAGTTACTGTGCTAGGTTATGCAATTAGTCCTCATGATGAATCTGAGACACAGACATCATTCCTATTTTATAGAAGGGTAAACTGAGGCCAGAAGGGTAAAGCAATACAATAGAAGGGATACCACCTTGAGAGACATACAGAACTGGGTTCTAGCATCTTGGGTGCCATCCCCTACCGCCTGCATGACTTTGGATAACTCCTCACCTGCCCTGCCCCTCAGGCTCCTCGTCTGTGAATAGGAGATATTAGCGTCCACCTCACAGAGTTGTCATGAGGATGAAACACAAAACGATGTGCAGAAACAAGACCCTGACACGCGGGAGGTAGGTTGCCCTTGAGTGTGGCTGCTCTTGCTCCTTGCCCAAAGCCAAGAAGCGGCAGGCTACCAGGTCACAGACTCAGGCCACCTGTCCCTTTGGGGGGTGACGTGGGGACTCTGCTTTAGGGCACGACCCCTGTGCCGTCTCCCTGGATCTCCCAGTGCCTGCCCAAGAAGCAGCAGCTAGAAGGATTCTCCTACACCTGGGGAGGGGACAGAGTGGGAGGGGTCCCCCCCACACACACACACCCTTTCCCAACCCTGCCTACTTGCCCAGCTTTGTGACCCCGCCCTGTTAAACTCACCTTCAGGTGAGATATCCTTCGTGTCCGGAGAAGCCAGTTGCGTCCTGTGAGGATCACAGAAGCCCCAGCTCAGCCCTCGACCCCCTGACCAGTCTTGCCACTTCAGCCTCTGTGTTAGTACTCACCATTTCCCCACTGCTGGCCCAGACCCCACTCCATTTCTTGTGGAGGCAAAACGTTTGTGGCCTCCTCTGGGAAGCTTTCCATCACACTGTTAGTGTTAGCTGCAAAAAAACAAAAACCTCTGCCTTGCGCTGCTCACCTGCTCTTGGCCCTCTCACAGCATCTGTCACCTTCTGCTCAGCATCTTGGTGGTTTGGGTGTGCCTTGTCCAGGGGTCTCGGCTCCGCTCTCCAGGAAGGGGGCCCCCCTTCTCCTTTTCCCTTCAGAGGTTTCTCTCCCGCCTCATCCTCTACCAAGGAGGCCCTGCCACTCCGAAAGGGCTCAGCAAGTTACCTCCAGTTTGCATGTGACCACCTGGATCAAGTGAGAAGGGAGGAGAAACCATTCGGTCTCCACTTTCTCAGATCCAGCTTTACCAACAATAGAGCTGATGCTTTTAGCCCTGGATCAGCTTCTCAGTTGGCTGAAACCCCACACGGGTGAGGAGTTTGACCTAAGGAGCAGAGTAGAAGCCCCTTGAAGGCAGAAACTGTTTCTTATTTTTAGTAAATAAATTATATAAATATTTAATATATATAAAAGACAAATGAAGAATATCTGTAAATTATAAACCACAATAATAAACATTGAGCCTTAGAACTAATCTGTGGGGGGGTGGGGGCGGAGATAAATTAGGAGTTTGGGATTAGCAGATACAAAATACTATATATAAAATAGATAAACAACAAAGTACTACTGTATGTGCGTGTGTGAAGTCGCTCAGTCGTGTCTGACTCTTTGCGACCCTGTGGACTGTAGCCTACCAGGCTCCTCCGTCCATGGGATTCTCCAGGCAAGAATACTAGAGTGGGCTGCCGTTTCCTTCTCCAGGGAATCTTCCCGACCCAGGGATCGAACCCAGGTCTCCTGCATTGCAGGCAGACGCTTTAGCCTCTGCGCCACCAGGGAAGCCTACTACTGTATAGCACAAGGAACTATATATAATATTTTGTAATAAACTATAATGAAAATGAATTTTTAAAAAGAACAAATCCAATCAGCTTCCTCCCAGCTATCCACTTGCCTTCTCACAAAAGGTAGTCTAGCATTTTGAGCCTAACATTGGCCTCTCTTTTTTGTTTTCAGTTTTAGCAAATATGCATGCATTTCTGAGCTATGTATACTTTAATTTTCTTGATTTTGGGGGGGTAAGGTTCTATATAAATAATATCAAGCAAAATTTAATGTTTGGAGACTATGAGGTTTATCATTTCAAGCAGGATATGTACCTACCCTGCAACTCTTCAGTTCCATTCTTAGGTATGTACCCTAGGGCATTGACTCTCAAGCTTTTTGGATTCTTTTATCTTCCTAAAAAATATTGGAGATCCCATACCAAAGAACTTTTGTTTATATGGGTTACATTTATCATATTTACTATTTTAGAAATTGAAACATTTAAAAATATTACCTAATTTAAAAATAAGCTCAGTACATGTTTTTTTTATTGAAATATGGTTGATTTACAATGTGTTAGTTTCTGCTGTACAGCAAAACAATTCAGTTATATATATATATATATATACACATTATTTTTATATTATTTTCCATTAGGATTTATCATAGAATTTTGAATATAGCTCTCTGTGCTATGCAGGAGTTTGTTGTTTATCCATTCTAATAGCTTACAGTTGCCAATCCCAACCTCCCAATCCATCCTTCCCGCAACCTACCTACCCCTCCTTGGCAGCCACAGGTCTGTTCTCTGTGTCTGTGAGTCTGTTTCTGTTCCGTACTTAGGTTTATTTGGGTCGTATTTTAGACTCCACATATGAAAAGCATATCCTATGGTATTTGTCTTCCTCTGACCAACTTCACTTAGTATGATAATCTCTAGGTGCGTCCATGTTGCTGCAAATGGCACCTTCTCATTCTTTCTTATGGCTGACTAGTACTCCATTGTATATATGCACCATGTCGCCTTTATCCACTCATCTGTTCATGGATATTAAGGTTGTCCCCATGTCTTGGTTATTATGAACAGTGCTGCTGCGAACATTGAGGTGCGTGCATCTTTTTGGCTTAGAGTTTTGTCTGGATATAGGCCCAGGAGTGGGATTGCTGAATTATATGGTAATTCTATTTTTAACTTTCTGAGGAGCCTCCTTACTATTTTCCACCGTGGCTGCACCAAATTACATTCCCACCAACAGTGTAGGAGAGTTCCCTTTACTCCACAACCTCTCCAGCATTTGTTATTTGTAGGGTTTCTAATGATGGCCGTTCTGACCAGTGTGAGGTGGTACCTCACTGTAGTTTTGATTTACATTTCTCTAATAATTAGCAATGTTGAGCATCTTTTCATGTGCCTATTGGTCATTTCTCTTTGGAGAAATGTCTATTTAGGTCTTTTGCCCATTCTTCAATTGAAACCCAGTACATGTTAACATATATTATGAAAAAGAATTATGTATACTTTATTTGTTTTTTTTGTTTGTTGGTTGGCAATACTGTGTGGCATGTAGGATCTGAATTCCCTGACCAGAGGATGAACCTGTGCCCCCTGAGATGGAAGCATGGAGTTTTAACCACTGGCCAGGGAAGTCCCTATATATAATTTAAAATTTAAGGAGATGAGTAGCATTGTTTACATTTTGCAAATTTCTTTATTGACTAGCTTTAACAGAAGACTGCCTCATACGAATATATAATTGGAAACGGAAGGAGCATTTCAGTAGACTTTTTGGATAATTGTGTATTTATCACACAGACTCTGAAAAACTCATCAGTGTGTGCCTAACAGAATAAAAGGGAAAATTCTTATGAAAATAGTCTTGACCTCATAGACCCCCTAAAAGGGCTTCAGGGACTCCTATGGGTTCTTGGACCACACTTTGAGAACTGTTGCCTTTGTGAAACTTGTACGTGTGCACCAGGAAGGATGTGCCAGGTTATTCATTACAGCATTAGTTGTAATAAAAAACAACAACAACAACACTGGAAACAATCCAGACATTATCCATCAGCAAGAGAGTTAGTAAATGAATTATGGTTCATTCACACAATGGTCTATTTTATAGCAGGGAGAATAAGGCCTTTTTTCCTATTTTTTGTACGTGGGAAGTTCATGTATTAACAGAGTTCTTGCATTTTGACTGAGAAGCTCATTTGACTGGTATAGACCAGAGTGTTAAATGAGGCCATGTGCAAAACAGGGATATGAGAGATGGGCAAACAATGAACAAACCCAAAGACTGAACAAGAGGCAAAGCCAGAGTCACCTACCTCCCTGTTGTGACTTATGTCATGTTAAATTCTCAGGCTGAAACCTTTCTATTTTCTGAAGCACTTGACTTCAGCCTAATGATTAAAAGCTAACTTCCTGTTTTTAAATGATGTGTTCAGTTCAGTTCAGTTCAGTCGCTCAGTCGTGTCCGACTCTTTGTGACCTCATGAACTGCAGCACGCCAGGCTTCCCTGTCCGTCACCAACTCCCGGAGTTCACCCAAACCCACATCCATCGAGTCAGTGATGCCATCCAACGATCTCATCCTCTGCCGTCCTCTTCTCCTCCTGCCCCCAATCCCTCCCAGCATCAGAGTCTTTTCCAATGAGTCAACTCTTTGCATGAGGTGGCCAAAGTACTGGAGTTTCAGCTTTAGCATCATTCCTTGCAAAGAATACCCAGGACTGATCTCCTTCAGACCAGAATGGTTGGATCTCCTTGCAGTCCAAGGGACTCTCAAGAGTCTTCTCCAACACCACAGTTCAAAAGCATCAATTCTTCAGCGAACGTGTAGGTCATGGCAAAATAGTTTGCAAACAGTGGGAGTTAATAAACACAAACTCATGGAATTCAGCAAATTTAGAAAAGACCTTCCTTTTGGAAGTTTGAGAGTACAGGGCTAATACAAGTACATTCTGTATTTAAAAATGAGCCTTCTTGCTAGAATAGAAACATTTCAAAGTAAAATCTTCCCACACATCTGATCCTGTTAAAAGGGAAGGAGAAACAACTGAGAGCTTTATAGAGGCCACATAGCCCACGGAAATGATCCTCAACAGCACAAAATCCTAGAGGTTGCAAGGAAGTAGACCGGGATTCCTGGAATGGAATTGTTTCCCAAAGAACTCCCCAGTCCACCACCATGCCATCCCCAACACACATACACGCACACGCACACGCACACGCACACGCATGCACGGTCTCAGTAGCGTGTACTCTTTCAGATAAGTGGTGACATTACAGTGGCCAGAGACGACTGAACTTAGAAAGTGAAGCTCAAATACAGCATGTATCCTTTACTACACTTTCTAAGTTCATTCGTACAGGGACACCTCATGTTTTCAGAGGCCCTTAACCAGCGTACTTACTGGTCTTGAACATAGATTTTTCACATAGTAGTACTTTTTATTATTATTTTTTTAGATATCAAACATCAAATTTTTCCCACCAGATTTCCCTGTTTTGTAGCGTCCCTGTGTTGCCCACCAGTTTCTTCCCTAGCTTGGCTCCCAAGGAGCAGGCAGCCAGATATGGACCCCCCAGGCTGTAGACTGGAGGCTTCTTCCCGGGTGAAACTTGTCCAAGGGAGAGGGCTTGAGAGATTGACAGCTGAAGGTTACCTAAATATACAAGTTGGTCTCTGCCTGGTTATCCTGCCTGAAGCCTTTTAATCAATAACCCTATTATCTCTCTCTCTCTCTCTCACACGCACACACACACACACACACACACACACACACACACACACACACAGATTTTCCAACCAGTTTTCTCAGGCTTCACTCTTAAATAAGGCCCAAAATCATATAATTGAGGAAAAAGTCTCTAAAGGATAGCAGCTAAAACACACAAAACAATGAACTCAAAGAAAATAGAGACATACAGAAAAGAGGAGGAAAAAAGATATATTTTATGGTTAATCCTCAGGAAGAGAAAATAAGTATCCATGAAAAAAAGGACTATTTTTTTTTTAAAGAAGCATTCAGAATACAATAAAAGCCCTTGGAATTAAAAATGTGATAACAGAGATGACAGCTCAGTAAAAGAATTGGAAGATAAAATTTAGGAACTCCCTAAGAAAACAAACAAAAAAACCTCTAATTTTTTTATTGAAATCTGGCATTTAAATGCATTTGCATTATCAATCAAAAAATATTCAAGAAGCCTTGGTTTAGAAAATCAGTTTTCAGTATTTCCTCCTCAATCAACATCTGGCTTCTCTGACGTGAAGGGACTAGACCCTACTTTTACTGTGTCTCAACTTCTAAGAGTTACTTGAAAGGTAGAGTTATTTACATGGATGAGACCCTAATATCAAATACTAGTTTCTGGCTAATAAGTAAAGTATTACTGGCTGAGAAATAGATAAGCCAATTTTAAAAGACCAGAAGTAGATTGTGAATGTGATACTTGATAAAACTGGCATTTCAACTCAAAGGAGAAAGGAAGGGCTATTCAATAAATGATATTGAGACAGTTAAGTAAAAAACATTTTCCATTTGGGAAAGCCATTTAAATTATATTGCCACCTCACTCCTTAATCCAAAATAAGTTCCGGATGAATAAAAAAAACTTAATGTAAAACATAAAATAATAATATAGGAAGGAAATTTAGGTGAATATGTTTATCATCTTAGAATGAAAGCCTAAGTATGCCATGAAATCCAAACACTGTAAAGGCAAATACTGATAAGTCTAAGTGCATAAAATTTTTAAATTTCTGTACAAGAATACCATATTTAAAAGGCAAAACAAAACAAAAGGTAAAACAAACTAATAAACAATTTCAACATGAATGATAGATGATTGGTTAGCTGTACAAAGTTGTTAGATAGATGAACAAAGAGCTCTCAGAAATTAATAAGGAGAAAAAACCACCCAAATGTATCAGTCAAGATCCAGTCAGAAAAACAGAAACCATGCCAGGTAATTCAAACAGGGAAAATTAATTCTTCTGGTTATATGAATATTGGAGGGTCAAAAGATAATTGGGTAATAGATTCATAATTCATACCATAGAGAGCTAATACTGTTAATTTTTAAAGAGCATCTACAAACCAAAAGGAAAAAGATGAACAGCTTCACATAAAAATGGGCAAAGTACATGAAAAGAAAATTCAAAGTTAAGAAAATAAGTGGGTCTCAACACATGAAAAGATGCTCAATCTCATTCATAAGAAAATAAATAAAAATTAAAATTGTCATGATAGAGTACGCTTCACTTACCATTTTGGAAAGCTCAAAAGCCATTAAAAAGAACAAGTACTGACTTAGAACCATCCAAAATAACTGAAGTGGAAAAAGCAATCTGCAGAATGGTGTGACACTCTGTGTCCTAAAAAAAGGGAGAAAAAGAATGCATATTTACAGTATATATAATATAAGCACATATATAACAATATGAACACTATGGAGAGATGCGCACATACAGACATACATATAGTAATAATCTCTGGAAGAGTAGAGAAAGAAGAGTGCCAGCTGTTGTTTTTGTCTTCAGGAAGGGGACCTGGAGAAAGGGGAACTTCCTTTTTACAGAATGCTCTTTATTTGTATTGTGGTAAAATACATAATATACAATTTAGCATTTTAAATATTTTAGAGTGTACAATTCAGCGACATTGTGTAGCCGTCACCACTTTCTAGCTACAGAACATTTCTGTCACCCAACAGGAGACCCCATACACATTAGCAGTCTCTTCCCATTGGCCCTTTCCCCCAGACCCTGGCAACTACTACCCTGCAGATAAGAGCATCTCTATAGATTTACCTCTTCAGGATATTTCATATAAATGGAATAAAATGACATGTGGCCTTTTGTATCTGGCTTCTTTCAGTTAGCGTAATGTTTCTTTCTTTTTTTTTTTTTTTTTTTGGTGTTTCTCTGTGTGTGTATGACTGATTTTATTTATTTTTATTTTTATTTTTTAAATTAAAAATTTTTTTTTACTGTATTTTACTTTACAATACTGTATTGGTTTTGCCATACATTGACATGAATCCACCATGGGTGTACATGCATTCCCAAACATGAACACCCGTCCCACCTCCCTCCCCCTAACATCTCTCTGGGTCATCCCCATGCACCAGCCCCAAGCATGCTGTATCCTGCGTCGGACATAGACTGGCGATTCGATTCTTACATGATAGTATACATGTTACAATGCCATTCTCCCAAATCATCCCACCCTCTCCCTCTCCCTCTGAGTCCAAAAGTCCGTTATACACATCTGTGTCTTTTTTCCTGTCTTGCATACAGGGTCGTCATTGCCATCTTTCTAAATTCCATATATATGTGTTAGTATACTGTATTGGTGTTTTTCTTTCTAGCTTACTTCACTCTGTATAATCAGCTCCAGTTTCATCCATCTCATCAGAACTGATTCAAATGTATTCTTTTTAACAGCTGAGTAATACTCCATTATGTATATGTACCACAGCTTTCTTATCCATTCATCTGCTGATGGACATCTAGGTTGTTTCTAGCGTAATGTTTCAACATCCATCCAAATAGTAGCACATTTCAGGACTCTGTTCCTTTTTCTCGCTGAGTAATATTCCATTGTATGGATATATTAATACCCCATTTCATTAATCTAGTGTCAGTCAATGACATTTGGGTTGTTTACAATTTTTGGCTATCGTGAAAAGTGCTACTATGAATATCCACATGTAAGTTTTTGTTTGAACGTCTGTTTTCAATTTTGGAGGATATAGACCAGGGAGTAGAATTTTTGGGTCATGTAATTACTGAAAACTCTGTAGTGACTTTTGAATGTTGTACCCCATTCATATATTTAATAATCAAAAGTTGACTACTATAGTAAAAATAACTAAGTAGAGACAAATATATTATTTTCTTATCACAATTTGGCAGCTCTGCAAAATCACCACTGGAACAGTAAATGGCCTCAAAAGACCTAAAAGAAACTGAGGAGTAGAAAGTAAAATATTGGGTTGACCAAAAAGTTCATTCAGGCTTGTCCATAAAATCTGATGGAAAAATCCAAATGATCTTTTTGGACAACCCAATAGAATCTAATTTTAAAATATGACTCAGAGAACCAGTAGGTCTTCAGTGTACAATTGCTCCCCATCATTAAATGTTCCAGCAGCATTGCCCTGGTGAGCGTGGGAAGGGCTGAGAGAATGTTTTCTAAATCCATTTTTTTAAAAGGTAAAGCAGTAATTAAAGTTGACTTGGACCGTGTGATTGTACTCTCAGTGGGAGCTCTGGCTCCGGCAACACCACCAGTGTCCTCTAGAGGGCAATCCCCAGAGACCCGAGTCCCTGGTATTGCTCTGTGCTGGTGACCAGGGAGTGTTCATCTTGCAGAGCTTTCACAATGGTTGGAGAGGGAACACTGACAAAGAGGTCAGCGCTTGAAGGACACTTGGAAAACATACTTCTCAAGCCCTTTATTTTTAAACAAGCAAACTGAGGCCCAGAGTGCTTGCTGATGATCATACAGACTTGAAACACCAAGTCTCTGTTAAGTTGTAAAGTGTGGATAGCATGGCTTTCCAAGTCTCTTAGAGCTGAGCTCAGATCCCTTCTTCCTGCTTTGGTCTTCTCCCCACTCCCCCCAGTTCCCAAAGCTTAACTATGTAACCTAAGCCCAGTTACTTAACTTTTCTGAGCCTGTGTCATTACCTGTATGATGGGGATAATAACGTGAAGAAAGAAATGATGAAGGAAGGGAGAAATGATATCATGTACACATGTTGTTGTTATTTAGTGGCTAAGTCGTGTCCAGCTCCCTTGCCACCCCACGAACTGCAGCCCTCCAGGCTCCTCTGTCCATGGGATTTCCCAGGCGAGAATACCCGAGCAGGTTGCCATTTCCTCCTCTAGGGGATCTTCCTGACCCAGGGATCAAACCCGGTGTCTCCTATATTGGCAGGCAGATTCCTTACCACTTAGTCACCAGGGAAGCCCCATCGTGTATGCCGCTGCTGCTGCTGTAGTTGATCAGTTATGTCCCACTTTGCGACCCCATGGACTGTAGCCCACCAGCTTCCTCTGTCCATGGGGATTCTCCAGGCAAGAATACTGGAGTGGGTTGCCATGCCCTCCTCCAGGGATCTTCCCAACCCAGGGATTGAATCCAGGTCTCCCTCATTGCAGGCAGATTCCTTACTGTCTGAACCACCAGGGAAGCCTATGAATACTGAAGTGGGTAGCCTATCCCTTCTTCAGGGGATCTTCCCAATCCAGGAATTGAACCGCGGGTCTCCTGCATTGCTGGTAGATTCTTTACCAGCTGAGCTATGAGGGAAGCCCTCATATATGTATAGGACTTTGCTTATGCTTGGCTCAGAGGTTAAAGCGTCTGCCTGGAATGCAGGAGACCTGAGTTCGATCCCTGGGTCGGGAAGATCCCCTGGAGAAGGAAATGGCAACCCACTCCAGTACTCTTGCCTGGAGAATCCCATGGACGGAGGAGCCTGGTAGGCTATAGTCCATGGGGTCGCAAGGAGTCGGACACGAATGAGCGACTTCACTTTCACTTTATGCTTAGTACATAGTAGGTTCTCAATAAATATCTGTATGTGAATAAACATGTCCCCCATCTAGCCCTCTAAAGGCACTAGTTCTGCTGCCCAAATAAATTTTTATTGATGACATTTTAGGCATTATCCTTATGGGCTTTCTCACATCTGGAAAGCTGACCCTGGGAGGAAAAGGAGAGTTTGGGGTGGTAGCACCACTCCTGTCAATGTGAAAAGCTCCTTTGTGAAGCCTGAGCAGCCCCAGTTACTGCCATGCTCTGCTGCCAACACTTGGAGGCCTGCACATCTGCCAGCCAGAGGCCCTGACAGTCTCTGCAGAAAAGTGACGTCCCCATTGAGGACAAGAGAGTCACATCCCCCGGCCTGGTTTCTGCCTCCTCTTCCCTGGCACTCTGACAGAAAGCCCGGTTTGGCCGTTCCAAGTAATGCTAATCAAAATGTTTTATGGGAGCTGTTGTTTATGTCTGGCTATAAATGATCATGCCTATCAGCAAACATCAGAATAATGTGATAAATTTTATTTGGTTGCATTATAAAATTCAGGTCATGTTTTCAGAGCCTTCATAATTTATATGGCACAAAAACATTTTTTAAATTAGGTAATAAGTTGTAATTCTCACAGATTTGTAGGGGGAGGGAGCAGGGTGGAGATGAGCTAAGTTTTTTTCATTATAAAAAAATGTTGCTGCATATACAAAATGGGGAAAATAGAAAAAAGAAAGTCTCCCATAATTCCATCATTCAACCACTTTTTGTGTTTTTCAGTAGATTTTAAAAACATTTTTAAAATGCACTTTTTACTGAGTTATAACCAAGCTAATACTTCTTTCCTTTGGCAGTGAAAGAGTGGAGTCCTAACCACTGGCCTACCAGGGAACTCCCCAGGCTAATATTTCTGATTCGAAAAAGTGGGCTTTCTCAGTGCCTAGCAGTGATATTCATTCATCAAACATTTCCCAAGTACCTACTATGTGCCCAGCGCTGGGGTACAAAGATTAATTAGACCTGGTCCTTACTAGGATAGTGTTCCTTCTCCTATGACAGCTTCTTCAGTTTGTTTACATATCTGCTGAAAGATGCCCTTCACTGGGGGGAAGCCCTCAAAAGAAGAGCACATTGATATATTAGAGGCAGAGTCGGGGATGTGTCTGGTGGAGGCAAGGAACAGTGAAGAGCCTGGCATGGTAAGAGAACTAGGAAGTGTTCAGCAAGTCCTTGACGCGTGAATGAATTATCCCAGCGTGCAGTGCAGACACTTTGGTTTAGTCCTTAGAGTTCCAAAGTAGTTCTCAAATTGCATCCTCTCTCTCTCTGTCTCCTTTCTTTCAGTTTTTTTAAAATGTTACCCGCGTGGATGTTATCTCTTGAAATCTCTGGCCAGCTTTTAAAGATCTCATTCCTTTCATGGTCCTCCTCTAACCTCACTTTCCGTTTAACTGAGGAACTGTCCATGACTTTGAGTTTGAGTGACTCTCTCCTGGGTCACGTGCATGGGTCTCTGCATCCTTGATTTGATTTGCCCAGTGCATAGAACTATACCTGATTTAATTAAGTGATCAGTAAAAGAGTTCTTGAATGAGTGACTGTGTTTCCCTTTGTGGTTTCATCAATCCTTTTGACATCCCCCTTTAGGCTTCATTTACTCGTGCTTTTCTTGAATTCACAAGAGTTACTGTCCATTTTTCTCTCAGTCTGTTCCTTTCCCCACAAGAGGGGCCATGTACTACAAGCCTCATTTGGACTGAAATAGGATGGAGATCTTCTAAGGAAGGGAAGAGAGAATGCCTGCCTGCCTGCCACCCAGCACTCAAAACAGTGGGTTGATCAAGACCTAACTATCATGCCGTGGACCTTCCCCATCTCCACCCCAAGAGTCCTGCAGAGTGTGAATCTAGAAACCATTTACACAAGTTCCCCATGAGAATGAGAAACTTAAGAAGCCAGGCAAAGAGTAGGTTGGGGCTCTAATTTAAGATTAGAATACATAAGATTCACATGTTGTAGTCAAGTCCAGATTTATATTAAAAAATCCAGATTTATCCTTTTCAACCATGTGGTGATGCCTGCATCACACCACACCACACCCAAATGTCTTTATGGGGCTATCACAGAGAAACAAGATAGAAACCCCGGAATGGGGAGGAGGAGACCTTGTTCTCTTTCTGGCTTGGCTTCTTTTTTTGTTAATTTTAATTTATTTTTCAGATTTCTTAAGGTATAATTAACAAATATGTAAGGTAGTTAAAGTGTCCCTGGTGGTGATTTGATAGTGTATACATTGTGAACTGGTTTGTCCTCTCCAGGTGCCAGTTTCCTTACAGGTAATAGGGTGACTGGCCTACATGATTTCCAGAAGTTCATTCAAGTGCCAAGGTCCTAACGGAAAGGTTGCTACATGGCAACGCTGGAATCTAGCGTCACCCCCACCCCTAGTCACACAACATTGCCCCATCGCGGGGAACTCGATTTTGAACAGGTTGCTGGTGCACAGAAGGAAGTAGCAGATCAGTTTATTCAGGGAACTCAGTGCCTGTGAAGAACTGATGGTCCCACCCAGTCTCAGGAGAATAAAATGTATCAAAGCCCCCTTTTAATAATGTGTACTGAGAACCACAGGTGCCACCACACAGAGGACCCTGCTCTGTTCCCACCACACCCCTCTCTGCCCCACACTGAGCCCTGGCCCCTTCATCTTTTCCAGGATGTCTCCTCCTGGAAACCAAGGTGCGATCAGGACGCTGCTTGGCAAGCATGCGAGTCTCCACAGCAGGCGGGGCTCCCTGGCCTTCTAGAGTCCGGCCCTCTGAGCCTCTGTTCCTCCACCCTTGCTGCCGGACACACACTGGTCAAGTTCCTTTGGAAATTCCCTTTCTTAGTGCTCCTAGCTGCCTCTCCTATCTCTGATTACTCAGGTTCCCGTTCAAGTCTGGCCGTGGCTTTGGGGAAGTTCTCTGGTAGATGCTAAATGAGATTGGAGGAGCTGATTTCCTGGAAAGTGTCTGACTAGATTAGTTGGGAAGGGTGTGGCCCATCTCCTAGGGTACCTAGGGCTGCCAGCTTTTGCCAACCCCGCCCCCACTCCTCAGAATTCTTTCAGTCTTTGCCATCCCCTCTGACTTTACAAGGAGGCCCAGGTTGTAAGGAGGTCAGTTTTGTCTTCCAGTGGGAATATTCTAGCAGCCTTCTCCCCAGATATCCATTCTAGGGGGTCCAAGGCAAAACTAAGAGCTTCAAAAGCATGTATCAGGTGAAGTTGGTGACCTGTGTTTATTAGGAACCTGCTTTATGAATGGCAAGAGTTACATGTTCTACCCACATTATCTCAACCTTTCTTTACCACTCTGTGGGACAGGCACTGTTATAACCCCCACTTTGCAGCTTTTGAACCTAAGAGTTTCAGAGAGAGTGTATTGCTTGTCTAAGATCACGGAGTTGTTCTGTTGTTGTTTTAACTGACTTTTGGCTGCACCACTCGGCATGTGGGCTCTTAGTTACCTGACCAGGGATCAAACCTGTAGCCCCTGCAGCAGAACACAGAATCTTAACCACTGGACAGCCAGGGAAATCCTCACACAGTTATTAACAGGTGGAGTTATTAACAGCTCCATCCATTGCCAAAGCCAAGGCTCTGTCCATCAGGTCACTGTCTTCCAGGACACAACATTTCTTGAGAACCTACTAAAGGTAAAACCCTGGGGCCAGTACTTTGATAAATATCCAGTTGAATGAGGGTGGGTAGCTCTTGCATTCTAGGCAGACAGTTTCTTACTGGGAGGTGGATTAAACATGAGGGATTCTATTCCAAAGCAGACTGAAATAAGTGCTGTCTGTAAGGACAAGCAGAGTCCCACAGGAACACAGATGAAGAAGGGAGATCAATCCATGCTGTATGTGAGACAGAGAGGGAGGGAGAGGGGAGGAAAGAAGAGAGGACGAGGAGAAGGAGGGAGAGAGAAAATATGAAAGAGATGGGTGCTGGACAGATTTTTTTCTCTTTTTTAAATGTTAGTAGTTTGCCACATTTGCTTAACCTATATGGGTGTGTGCATCTTTTTCCTTTTGGCTGCGCTGCACAATTTGTGGGATCTTACTTCCCCGATGAGGAATCAAACCTGGGCCCTCAGCAGTGAAGGCTCAGAGTTCTAACCACTGGACTGCCAGAGAATTCTGCAGAATTTTTCTAAAGGATTTTTCCAAAGATGGGCTTCCCTGGTGGCTCAGATGGTAAAGAATCTGCCTGCAGGGCAGAAGATCCAGGTTCCATTCCTGGGTCGGGAAGATCCCCTTGGGCAGGGTATGGCTACCCACTCCAGTGTTCTTGCCTGGCAAATACCATAGACAGAGGAGCCTGGCTGGCTACAGTCCATGGGGTTGCAGAGAGTCAGTTAACCCTTTCACTTACACAGTTTTCTAAAGATGGGCTTTGTGTTGTGCCTCGGGAGGTGGGAGGACTTTCACAGGCTGGAGTGAAAGAGGCAGAGGAGAGCTTGTGCAAGAAGCCAGGGTGAGAGCACTGAGGATCTGCCCAGCAGTCGGGCTTGTGTGGGGGTGTGGAGAGAAACAAGGCTGGCAGGTGGGTCAAGAGCCTTGAGGCCACGGAAGGCTCTAGGCTTGCTCCTGGGAGCAGTGGGCAGCTGCCGACAGCTTCCAGAAGAGCACAGGCAGGAAGTGGTGGTGCAAGTTTGCAGTGAGAACTGGCAGCAGGAGGTGGGGATGTGGCCTTTGTGTGGTTCCTCCCTTCTTTGGCCAAGACCCACTGCAGGCTGGCCACTCAGCAGGGGACATTTAGAGGATGGGCTCCAGCTATGGAAGCTCCAAGTCTTAGCACAGGCTGAGGGTCAGGCCCCTTCAAGGCCTGTGGCTAGGGTTCAGAGAAGGGAGTGTCCTGATTTTGTGTTTTTCTGGCTGGATACCAGGGAGGTGTGGTCCAGTAGGAAACACTGAGGGTCCTGGGGCGGGAGGAGGTGGTGGGCATGGGCAGGGGAAATGGAAAGGAAATGTACTCTGAGACAGGAGAAAGAACAGTCTTTGCATCTCAGCCAAGGCACAGTAAGTGCCCCCTGCCTGTTACAGATTCAGGCTCTTTTCTGACTTTGAAAGTCTTGTTTAAGGAAATACAGATGAAGTTGTCTTTGAAGTGCTGTAAAACCTCAGTGAAACCGAGAACCCGATTGCCTGGGCATTCAATTCACATAATTGGTTTTTTGATTCAGTGATAAGAAAAAGAGGTAAATGACTATAACCAAGTTAATATCAGGATGTCAACAATAAAAATACCCATTATGGACAACCACAGGCAGAATTGGCGATGCATGTGGAAGGTGAGCACCTAGGACCAGTTTAGGGGGTGTGGGGGAAGCAAGTCTGCCTCTGTGTGTGTGTGCGTGTTAAGTCACTTCAGTTGTGACTGTAGCCCACCAAGCTCCTCAGTCCATGGGATTCTCCAGGGAAAAATGCTGGAGTGGGTTGCCATGCCCTTCTCAGGAGATCTTCCTGACCCAGGGATCAAACGTGCGTCTTTTGTGTCTCCTTCATTGACAGGCAGGTTCTTACTGCTAGCACCCCCTGGGAAGCCCAAGCCTGCCCTCTGTAGTCATCTCTTTCTGCGTTGGAATCAGCTTGCGCATCCTACGCACACAGGAAAAGTCAAATAAGATGCGTGAAAAATCTCTTTTTCAACTTTGCTTTGCACAGACTCTGGCAAGCAAAGAGCACTCTGGCGTCCGGAGTTGCCCAGAGGACTCTTTGTTGCTGGACAAGTGCGTCACCTCTCTAGGACCAGTCTCCTCCTCTGTGAAACTTCTGGCCCTTCCAGTTCTCTAATCATTCTGCCCTAAGGGTTCTTAGGGTAGTTTTCCACGAAGTCTTGTTACCTCTGATCTCCATTTCCAGCCTGAAAGCACCAGCTGCTACACAGGGAACTGAGAAAGGCTGAACGGGCTCTAAGGCCCTTTCCTTACTTTTCCGTCATTGTTCTTTGGATGAAAAAAAAGGTGAAATATCTTTTTTTTTCTCCTGTTGTTGCCAATTTATAACTGGGTCAACCACAGCAGAGCTTTCTAGATGACAGAATTATTAAATATGCTTATAACCTTTCATGTGATTGCATAAATGCATAAATTATGGGTATTGGTGACTTCAAAAAATGGTTCTGACCATGATACATGGACCCCTGCTCTTTGTTTCCAAACATTAAGTATTTGGCTAAGGGAGGGATTTCCTTGGTGGTCCAGTGGCTAAGACTCTGTGCTCTCGATGCAGGGGTTCGACCCCTGGTCAGGGAACTAGATCCCCGTGCCACAACTGAAGATCCCACCTGCCACAACAAAGATTGAAAATCCCATGTGCTGCAACTAAGACACGGCACAGCCAGATAAATAAATAAATAAGTGACTATATATTTTTAAGTATTTGGCTAAGGGAGACAGAGCAGGAAAATCACCATTTTGCGAGCAGGTATTATTGTTCCCATTTCATAGATGGAGGCTCCAGAAAGGTCAGGGTGCTGGCTGAGGTCACACGGCAGGCCAGTGGTGGAAGCAGGACCCCAGCCTGAGCAGACCCAAAGCCCCACTTCTGTCCAGTGTACCAGGCACCTCATGGGAGGGTCTGGGACTATAAACACCGATGATCTGGCTATGTGAGAATTTCATTTTCTGGTTAGCTGGATACTCCAGATAGCTGAATTGTCAGATTAGATAAAGTTCAGGGCTTCCCTGGTGGCTCAGAGGTTAAGGCGCCTGCCTGGAATGCGGGAGACCTGGGTTTGATCCCTGGGTCGGGAAGATCCCCTGGAGAAGGAAATGGCAACCCACTCCAGTACTCTTGCCTGGAGAATCCCATGGACGGAGGAGCCTGGTAGGCTACAGTCCATGGGGTCACAAAGAGTTGTACACAGGACTTCACTTTTCAGATAGCTGAATTGTCAGATTAGATAAGGTTCAGACAGAGGTTCAGATTAGATTAGGCAGAGGTAGAGGTTCTCTAAGTCTAGGATTCTTTTCTCCACCCAAATCCTACTGCTTAAAGCATATGAGCCTCTCCCTCCCAGGGGTTTGTAGGCTCCCAGAGGACACAGTGTCGGGGTCCAGTAATGATTACAGTGGGCGGGGGGGGGGGGGGAGTCACATCTGCATACTAATCTCTCCTATTTGGCTCTACCTAGGTGTGCGCTGTGGATTTCATTTCCATTTCTCAGATCACTAATGCAGGTGAACATCTTACAGACTGGTAGCGGTTCCTTTCTTTCCTCTGTCTTATCACTGCATCTCGGCACCCTTATACCTTCTCCCAAGACCTGGCAG
Source organism: Ovis canadensis (assembly GCF_042477335.2). Taxonomy (NCBI): domain Eukaryota; kingdom Metazoa; phylum Chordata; class Mammalia; order Artiodactyla; family Bovidae; genus Ovis; species Ovis canadensis. The sequence continues at coordinate 56,968,120 of NC_091251.1, read as the reverse complement.
AGTGCAACCCCTGACAGATTCCTGAATCCTGGGGACCCAGATTTCTCTATCATGGCAGTTCTCTGCTCCAGAGAGTCAGTAGCCCTTTACGTCTTTCTGTCTTCCTTGCTGACCTCACCTCCCAGCTTTCTACCTCCTTGCGCACTACTCTCCAGCCAGACTGGCAGTCTCAGACTCTCTCTGAGTCTCTGAATCTTTGCAGGTATAGTTCCCTCTGCCTGGGATGCTATGTCCCCCTCCCCCACCCTACCTGGTTAACGTCCGTGTATCATTCACAGCTCGGGTCATATGTTACTTCCTCCAGGAAGTCTTGCCTGATGCTTCCCCCACCCCCACCCACCCGCCTGGGTGGGTTGCCCCTTGTTTGTGGCTAGGCAACATCCTGTACTTCCCGTCATAGCACTTATCATGCTGGGTTGCAATTACCTCTTTGCTTGTCTGTTTCTCTTGCTCCTTTCCTTTGAGGATGGGACTTCGTGTTGTTTCAGTTTTGTATTCTGTGAGTCTTGAGCATCAGTGATATTTATTGAATGAATAATCTGTCCTGGGTTCCTTTTAAAAGGATAAAAAAATCTACCCTTCTGGGCTATCAGTGCTTTCAGGCTACCATCCTCCATTTCCCACATCAACCCTCCTACTAGACGAGGAGTCAAGGAAATGGACATTCACTGAGGATCTACTATATACCAAGCACCAAGCCAGGCCCTTTAAGTGTGAAGTCATTTTCACAATTTTAAGGCTTAAGACTCCATGTCTAGACAGCACTTTAAAATTCAGAGGATCTGATGTCCAGTCGGTCACTGAATAAGCAAGGAGAAAGCAGTGATATTATACTTTCCATCTTGATAGTGGCAAAGAGATGTCAACAGAGGAGGTCCCCACATAGCTCATAGCTCCAAGTCTTTGTACTTTTAGTGCCTGGCATGTGGCAGGAGTACAGACAATATTTGTTGAATAAATGAACAAATGGTTGAAGAGAAACAGAAAGGAGGAGCAGACTTTCTTTCTTCTGAAGCCTAGAAGACCCAACATTTCTTCCTGGACCTGACCTAATATATTTCCTCCACGTGTTGATAAGCAAAACTCCACACTGAAGTATTTTGTCATGGGCAGCTGTCCACAGTGCCAGCCAGTGATTTCTGCTCAGTCTATTGAATAAAAATGACTACACCCAGCTATAAAGGAAGCTGAGAAATGTCTTTTCTGAACCTAGGAGGAAAAGAAAACAGATTTGGGGAACTTCCCTGCTGGGCCAGTGGCTAAGAATCCATCTGCCAATGCAGGGAACACGGCTTCGATTCCTGATCCAGGAGGCTTCCACATGCCCTGGGGCAACTAAGTCCGTGCACAACAGCTACTGAGCTTGTGCTCTAGAGCCTGAGAGCTGCAGCTACTGGACACCATGTGCTCTAGAACCTGTGCTCTGACCAAGAGAAGCAGCTGCCGCAAGGAGAAGCTCACAGACTGCAACCAGAGAGTAGCCCCCTCTCACCACAACTAGAGAAGGCCCTTGCACAATGAAGACACAGCGCAGCTAAATAAATGACTATTTTTAAAAAGAGTCAGTCTTAAAAAAAAAACAATTTAGGATGAACAGTTAGCAGTCACTGCCAAAGGATACAAGGATGGGCTTACTTCTGCCAATGTCACTTGGTGGCCGTGAGCTATCACAGGATCAATGGATGTCCGCTCTAGAATGGCCCTTGGGGATCGTCAAGGGCCAGGGGGTTCAACTCCCTGATTTTACCAATGGGAGACTGGGGCCCAGAGAGAAGAGTGATTCCTTCACTTATTAGGGTTGTTTGCTGATGGAGCCATTTGGTTTTGCATAGTTGGTCAGTGCTTTAGCTGCAAAGTGGGTCTTTAAACAAGAAAACCTCATCTCCTTCATAAAACTGCCTTGAAGTTCACATTTCAATGACAAAGAGGAAAAGCGTTAAAAGGAATACAAATTTAGATGTTGATTATACAATGATTATGATAATGGTGCTGAACATAAATTCTTTAGTTACTCAGAAGGCTTTTCTGTGCCCTGTGCTTCCTAAGAATTTTCTTCATTGTTAGGAACTTCAGCTACCCCCAGAAAATACTGCAAAATTATTTATCTGACAATGTGTGTGAGGGGTGAAAACCACTTTTGATGAAAGAGCAATTACGTATTGTGTGTACTTGTGCAATTATTTAAACCTTCTTTGAGCTTTAGGTCTTTCATTAGTAAAAAGGAAAGGATTATACCTGTATCTAAGATATTTGCTGTAGGGATTTAAGAAGAAGTGAAAATCACTTGATAGAATATCTGGCACCTTTCAGTGAACCCCTAGGGGAATATTACACACAATGATTGATATAATCACTCTTGAAAGGGGCACTTCCAACATTTAATCAATAATCTTTTTCTTATATCTTCAGTTGCTGAACTCGTTGCCCAGGATCCACAATCGAAAAGAAAAGCATCTGCTCCCAAGGGAGACTGAAACAGAAAACAGAAAACCCAACAGCACGTGCAGGCTGCGGGAATGGAGTGAGTGATGGTGTGAAGGGAAGGCTTAGTCTTGAGTGAATGGTGGAGGGCTTCTCTGAGGAGGCTATATGCTTCATGGGAGAGGAGTCAGCTGGCCAAGCAGAAGGGAAAGTGGGGGAGAAAAGCACATTTTCTAAAATGAGGGAGCTATTTTAGATATTGGGGCTTCTCTGGTGGCTCAGTGGTGAAGAATCTGCCTGCCGATGCAAGAGACTCAGGGAAGATCCCTGAGCGGGGCAGGGGGAGAGGGGGCGATCCCCTGGAGAAGAAAATGGCACCCCACTCCAGTATTCTTGCCTGGGAAATCCCACGGACAGAGGAGCCTGGAGGGCTACAGTCCATGGGATCGCAGAGTTGGACCTGACTTAGTGACTAAAAGAGAAGGGATGCGTGACTGTGACGGCAGTGAGTTTCCAGTTTTATCTTGCCACACATGGGGAGTCACTGAAGAATCTGGGGCAGGGAGATAATGCTGCTGCTGCTGCTGCTAAGTCGCTTCAGTCGTGTCCGACTCTGTGCGACCCCATAGACAGCAGCCCACCAGGCTCCGCCATCCTTGGGATTCTCCAGGCAAGAACACTGGAGTGGGTTGCCATTTCCTTCTCCAATGCATGAAAGTGAAAAGTGAAAGTGAAGTCACTGAGTCGTGTCCAACTCTCAGCGACCCCATGGACTGCAGCCTACCAGGCTCCTCCATCCATGGGAGTTTCCAGGCAAGAGTACTGGAGTGGGGTGCCATTGCCTTCTCAGAGGGAGATAATAGAAAGGGATAAATGAAAAGAACTGAGAGAATGACAGCCAGTGATGGCTAGCTGGCTGAAGCCCACACCCAGCCCCATCATTGATTTAATCATTCAAGAAATAGTTACTAAGGACCTGCCTGCCATGCATCAGGCTGAATTCCAGGAGCTGGAAATCAGGCATTGAACAGGCCTAGCAAGGTCTCTGTTCTCCTGGAGGAGACTGACAATAGATAAACAAGTAAACAAGCAAGGAAGTATCAGATAAGTGCCTCTTGTAAAATTAAACAAGCTGTTAAAAGTGTCCCTGTGCTTCTGCTCCTCACCCTGTTCCCCTCCTTCCGAATACCTGCCAAGCCTCCTCCTGAGTTATCTAAGGAGATTTTGCTCCTAGGAAAATCTCTAAGGTAAATCATTAACCTAGCTCTCTTGGTGTTTTCAATAAGACATCTTCCCCAGGGCCCGGTCAGCTTGTTATCCTTGCTTTGGGACCACCGATTCTGCCAGAAGCCTGGAGTCTAAAAGTTAGATGAGGATGGTCTTGACAACCTTGAGAAGGGTCCTGATCTTGGTTCCCTCGGCAATGTATATCCCCCTCCCCAGCTGCCCCCTTCCCGCTCCAGGCTCAGCCCCTTCTCCCCACCCCCCTTTATATAGATATCCCCTCTAAAAGAAATACATTTGATAATACGGTTGGAATTGTTCATTCCTCTCCTCTGAAAAATGCAGACTTTTAAAACTCGCCCGCCTCTGCGGGCAAGAGCCCTTCTCTCCTCCTATTCCTAACCCCTCCCCCGCGACCACCCCTGAGGGGACTCCAGAGGCTGCGTGTTCTGGGCACCGGTGATGGAGGCTGGCTCAGCACCACCGGGCTCACCCTCCGGTAAGTCAGAGTTCCCCAGCGCCAGAGGGATGCAGGCCAAGAATCAAACAGTGAACATTGGAATAAATGCAGCTGCAGAAAGGAGGGACTAAAAAGGCAGATTCCCCAGTATAACCCGCGGTCTTCCCCCTTTTGACACATTTACTCACCACGAGGATTAAAAAAAATTTTTAACAGTATGAAAACTTTCAGAGACACAGTAAAGTTTTAGGTAAACCAAGCAAACGTCCCAGGAGGGTCTTCTGATTTTGCCCAGCTTTTCTGAACTGCCTGATAGTCATAGTTACCCCTCTGTGATCCACAGTAGTCAGGGATAATTAAGTTAGGACCCCTGATTGAAGAGGTTTCTATTCTAGTTAAAGAGAGAAGACTAATAAAACTTTTCCTTTCCCCTCAGCCACCTCTCCCCTCTCCACCCCTCCAGTTTGCACCTTACAAGGTATAGTCACATTCTTGATACTGTTAAAATCATAAATTCAAAGCTGAAGGGAAGTTTAGAGATTAAGAGAGGTTAAGCAGGACAATTACTTGCCATATACTGGGCCACTTCCTAACCATCTGCCCATGGTAGACATTGCTAATCGATCACTCCTTCGTGATCTAACTCTGGCTTACTGGATACCCTCCATGTTCCACTCCTAGGAGTAGTACAGCAGGAAACCAGCCGGACTTGTTTGCTACCCTTATGGACTGTCAAGGGGAAGACAGACATTAAATAAACACACGTCTGAAGAGTGTTTTAAAAGGAGGAATATGGGGGCAGACAAGGGCATCGCACACCTGGAGGGAACCAGGATGTGGGGCAGGGTCAGGAAAGGCTCCCTTGAGGAAGTGATGTTTAAGCTGAGATCTAGATGACAAGGAAACTGAGTTTTCATGAAGGTGAAAAGGGAAACATTACATGCTAGAGGGAAGACCAGCATGAGCTCAGGGCATGTTTCAGGGTTAAATGAGGGGGCATGAATGATAAATGGGGGTAGGTGTCCAGAGGGAGATAGGGCTTGATCCAACTAGTGCTTGGATAAGAATCGGTTGATAGGAGGAGAGGCTTGGGACAGCCTGAGCTGAGGTCACATTTATTGTTTCTCCTCCCCCTTCTTAGGAATTATTCTCTCACCTGCTGCCATTTTTTAAAAAGCTATAATTTTAAAACATTTTTAATGTAAAAACTTTAAATTTCGTTGTTGGTTTAGCCACTATTATTCAAGCACCATTTGCAGCATTGGAAAACTATAAATTATTGACTACCTACTCTGGGATGGCAATTCTCATGACTTCTCACATCCTTCTTGTGAGATAAGTATTATCTTCCCAGTTTTACGGATGGAAAGAAAACGGGGGGCTTGGGAGGACTAGAGATACTTGCTAAAGTTGGTCATCAAGTAGGCGACTGAACTGGGGTCTGAGCGGCTGCAATTTCCACAACTCTGTCACTGTCATAAAACCTCCAAATGGCTTGCTCTAAAGCAGTCAAGTAAAGCTTGGGAAGCAACCAAAGAGGGTTGGCGGAGGAGTTGGAAATACTAGGGGGATATGGGGTGGGGGAGGAGGGGGAAAGTGTCCGCAGAGATGCTGCAGGTGAGTGTACACCTAGGCAGAGGAGCACGAGGCAGAAGCAGAGTGGCGGCGGGTGGTGCGGGGGATGGCGAGTCGTGAGAGGTGACTGAGGGCATCCCTCGACTGCTCCAGGACTGCCTACCGGGAGGTGCCCCGCTCTAACCTCTTCCCGGCCCGGCCCGGCCCGGTTAATCATTTCCTGACCCTCCTTCCTCCTCTTTCCCAGCCCGCAGGATTGCCACATCAACCTCCCCTCTCCCCGCCTCCTGGCCTGTTGCTCCTTCGCCGGGTTTTACAAGGAGCCCCAACTTTGAGGCACTGTTTCTAACAGCCGGGGACGCCCTCAAGGCCGTTCCCCGGAGAGGTCGCGGGCTCGCTTGGGTGTAGCGCTTGCCCTAGCGGCCTCTTGAGGCTTGCCCCATGCTCTTTTTTGGACTGAGAGGTCAGAGAGGCGGGGATCCAATCCCGGAGCGGATTAACTAATTAAAGGCTCGGTTTCCCCAGCTGTAAAAAGGGAGGGTGGTAACAGCAGCTGGCGGGGTGGTGAGCGATTGAAATGAGGTATTGTGTGTTAAGTGCCTGGCTAGGAGACAGCAGTGGGTGTTTAACAAACGTTAGATCCCTTCCCTTTTTATCACCTGATCACCGGGACCGCCCGCTCTGCAAACCTAGGTTACAGCTATCTCGCTTAAATTTAAACTGGACGTTGAGATCTGAATGTCCGATCATATGCTCGAGGTAAGGCCAATAGTGATTCATAGTGACAGGGTTTGAATCCAGGTTCACGATCGCCCCCGCCATCTCGAACCTAAGTGGCTGGCTGAGGCCACATGTCTAGAACCTAGTCCAGAACCAGAACCCGGTCAGTATGGTACCTGCCGCAGGGAGCAGACCACTAAACCAGTACTGCTCTGGGACCCATGCAGCCCTCTGGGCCATCGGGGGCCAGGCCTTTAACCTCTCTGAGTCTGAGCCACAGTGTGTAAAATGGGGGCTCTCTGTCTGCCCATGTGGTTTTTATTTTCTTTTTCACACTTTCTTTCGTGACCAGATTTTCTACCCCGGTGTAGTCAGACCATCTCATTACGCAGGATCAGTTTTCTGACTGCGAGCGCTCGCCCAGGCCGGGGAAAAAGCAGCGGACCGGCCTGGTGTGCCCCGGCTTGGCGCCCCACCCTTCTCGGGGCCGGGGGAAGCCGCGGCTGCTCGGGGTAGAGGAGTTGGGAAAGCCACTTCCCAGCGCAGTCTGACTCTGGGTCATCCGCCTGCGAGCGCGCGGACCCCACCCAGCTGGGGCAGACGGGGGCGGGGCTGGGCCTGGAGGCGGGGCCTACCCAGGGGCGGGGCGGGGCCGGCCTGGGAAGACGGAAGCCCCCAACCTAGGGGTGGCGGCAGAACCCGGATTCCGGAGTACCACGTTTTCCGGAGCCGGACATCGGGAGACGGCGGGCGAGAAAACCCGGCGCCCGGAAGCTTTTGCTTTCTTTGACGCAAGGGCTCGGGACGCAGCCGCCGTCGGCCGAGCGCCCGGCGAGGAGCGACCCCAGACGGAGTCTTCGGAGTTCCTCCGCCCCCGCCTCGCCGGGTCCCGGAGCCTCAGTCCTTCTCGCAGCCCTCCTGGTGGCCATGGAGTGTCCGCACCTGAGCTCCAGCGTCTGCATCGCTCCGGACTCAGCCAAGTTCCCCAACGGCTCCCCGTCGTCCTGGTGCTGCAGCGGTGAGTGCGGCCCCAGGCGGCCCTGCAACGCACCCGAGGCCCCGGCTCCGCCGGGCCTGCCGTCTAGGGGCCGCGGGCGGCGGACGCGCGGACTCGGGAAGTGGTGCGGGCAAGCCGAGCCCGGTGGCTGGGGAGGGGTGAGCGGTGAGGCGTGCGGAGCGGCGGCGGGCGGAGCGGCGGCGGCGGCTCCTTTGTTTCCCGTGGCCCGACGGTCCGGCCGGCGAAGGAGAGGCCCGCGAGGGATGAGAGCCCGCGGGGGCCACGAGCGCGTGGGGGACGGCGGCGAGCCGGGACCCTGGCCTGCGGCTCGCGCCCCCGCGTCGCCCGGCAATGGCTGGGGGCTGTGCTGGCCCGTGTCGCCGGGTCGAGGGGCTGCGGGAAGTGGGTGTCCGGCCCCCACAAGGCGGCCGCACGTGTGGCGGGGCCCAAGTTGTGTCCCCTCCTCTACCGGACAGGAAAAGCTCCGCTCTTGGGGGCAGCTTTGTCTGGGCTGCTGAGCGCGCTGGGGCCCTTCGCTACCTGCTCCCGCCCCGCTTCCTTTCGCTTCCCCCTATGTTCCAGCGACCCGATCTACGCCCGGTGGGCGGGAGCCGCGACCCCGCGAGGTGCTCAGAACTCGGGAAGCCGAGGTCAGAGGCTTTCATCAACGCGGGAGGGGGAAGTTTGAAAACAGGCTGCGGGTTAAAAAAGCTCAGAAGGCTGATGGAGCAGCTGCTTTGGAGGGGCGGCTCGCGCTGCCTTTCAGGTCGTCTTGGTGGGTTGAAACTGCTTTGGGATTTCCGAGTCCATGTGCTGGAGGACAGTTATTAGGTTTATGTAATGCTTTTGCATTGCTTAAGCATCTTAACTCCTTCTGCCGGGCCTCTTGGAAGCCCCAGTGCCCTCTTATTGTCTGCTCTAGCGACTTAGGATCGCACCGGCCACACTGCTTTGATTACTTCCTGGTAGGGCCCTGGTGCAGCCGATAGAGTCTTTGTTTATTAGCTTTGAGATAATCGGTGGCAGCTTGGGTTGGAGTGTAGAATGTAAATTGTGCGTTTCAAAAATCTTAAGTTCATTTGAAGAAATAAAGAGAAGAGCAGAGCAGTGGTACGGTTTAGCTGTGTGACGTTTCTCATTATGGGCCGGAGCTAGGAAGATAGTTTAGAGAATGCCTTAACACTTTTGACAGGTTACTTCTTAAATGGTGATTATTATGTCCTTGAAGAAAATCACAGGCAACAGCCACAAAGAAAAATGTACCCTGGTATAAGGTGTCTAGATAACTGTGGCTTCCTTGAGCTCTGAGAGGTTTGATGCTTTGCTTGCCTTTGTAAAGTCAGATTGTCTTTTTCTGCACGAAGCCCATAAAGATTATAACCGGTTAATTGATTTTGCAGTGCGGTATTGCAGTTCTTTTATGAGGGTGCAGAAAACTTACCAACGAATGTTTCTTCTGCAGTGAATGTTGAGTATGAAACAACAAAAAAGGTGTGTCAAATTGCTTTATTAGTTGATGTTGCATTCGCTCTAATTGTAGCTGTGGTGCTGCGATTGTGGTAAGTTATGTCTTTCTTTTTTTTTCCCAAGAGATTTGGGGGAAGAAATGACCAAAGTAAACACTAGTAAAAGCATACCTCATGAAGAATGATGAAATTACCTTCTCTGTGGATTACTTTCTACAGGGATACAAAGCAGACAGCTCCCTTATGGCTTTTTCTAGGTAGACTCCCATCAAATTTTAAAATGGCCTCATTGGGCACATGCATCTAGAAAAAGGAAAAGAGTTTATGCAAGTGACAGATATCTTGTTGTGAGTCAGCCTTGCCTTTGCAGTCAGGGCGTCCACTTGACTGTGGGAAAGAGGTGCAGAAGATTGAACATCTCTTGAGGAACTTAAGTTAAAATGGAACATAACTTAGAGGCTTGTGCTGATATGAAGAACAAACTAGCATGGCTAGCTCTAAGGGAGGGGCTATTTCTGTCCAAGGGCTAAGATGGCATCTTTGCATCTTGCAACAAAGTTTGTCTCTGACATTGCTTTGGGAGGGTGATTTGAGTCATGTGCTTTCATTTGTAGAACCAATAAAGCTAGTTTTGCAACTTTATGTGGATTTTTTCCTTCTGCTCAAGTTCTGTGAATTGAACCCACTTCATGCGGGCCTCCCACTAACCTATTGGCATCCATTTATTGATATAATCTCATATTTTTATATTGAGCTTGATCTTGTTCTTGCCTGCCTGTTCTTTCAGTGATTGAACGATTATTAACTATGAGTCTTTGGCTAATTCGTCATCTTGGAGTGTTATGTATTCTGGTATTTATTCTCCAACACTCTCAAATGTCTTCTTTCCTTTTCTGTTCGGTAGGGCATGAAAAGAGTAGCCAGTGTGTGGAATAACGTGGTGACCGAGTGCTGAGTCTGATTGCGTTCTTTTTAGGGAGGGGAAAATCCCTGTTTTGGCACTGGGACAATAAAAGTAATGCCCTTGCCCTGTTTTCTTTGGGAGCTTGCAGTTACATCACAGTGAAACAGCCTCAAGGCAGCCAAGCATATTGCAAAAGACCAACATCCTAGGCTCTTCTAGGTAGCAATGCATCCTTGGAAAGTAGTTCTGTTTCCTTTGAGCCTAAGTCTTATGGTATTTGTAAAAAAAAAGGGGGGGGGGAGGGTAATACTTCACATTTACTTCACAGGTTGTTAGGATGCACAAGGTAATTTTTGTGCAAACTTTGAGAGAGTCCAAACACTATTCAAGTAATAGGTGGTTTTATAGGTCAGAACATCTTTATAAAAAAGACTCTGAATACTTAAGTATCTAAAGCCCCTTAAATAGGGACTGGGACAGACTGGCTTTATGCTGAATTATGTTTTGCAAGGAGATCTATTACTCAACAAGATTAGAGGTTGTAAGAAGTAATTATACTTCGGAATTAACTTGAGCTTCTTATCTGTGGAAAGCCCTTGGTACATATTATTGTATATGTTATATAATTGTATACTGCAGCGGTTCTCAAACTTTTTGTTTTCAGGCCTCTTTTACCCTCTTAAAATTATTGAGAACCCAGAGAGCCTTTGTTTGTATGGCTTATAGCTATTGATATTTGTTGTACTGAAAATTATATTTATAAATAACATATATTTATTATATCCTTTACAATTAATAATAATAAATCCATTACCTGTTAACAAATAGTAATTTACGTAAATTTTCAAAACAAAAATTTGGTGAGAAGATTGGCGTTATTTTAATTTTTGTAACTGTCTTTGTTGTTTGGCTTAATAGAAGACAGCTGGATTTTTACATCTGCCTTTGCCTTCGGTCTCCTGAGATATCACACATTGGGTAGCCTCTGGAAAACTCCGCTGCATGCTTGTGAGAGACTAAGGGTAGAGAATAAAAGTAACATCAGTATTATTTATGAAAATAGTTTGACCTCATGTACCCCTGAAGGGTTTTGGAAAACCTCAGGGGCTCAGGATCACACTCTGAGAACCCACTTGTATACAACAATACTAACAGTTAAGGACAGCTGCTCTTATCAAAATAGCTTTCAAATATTAAAGAATTCCTTAAGGTCTTAAAACTAGCTGCATTTATGTCTGAGTGGAGATTCACAGAATTTATAATATATAAGCTGGGATGATGGAGTCCAGTAGTCAGTCCCTTGCTCTCCAAAAAGTTGCAGTCTAATCTAGTTGGGGAGAGACAGGAAGCTAACTGGTTAGAAGTTAAATCCATGTTGTGGCTTAAGGTAAGTGTTGAAAATAGTAATCTCCTAATAAGGTAAAAGTTGATTTATGTCTTAATTTTGCTAAATTGGTTCTCGTTTTTAAATGAAAATATTTTAAATAAAAACAAGGTCATTCTTTCAAGGTTTTTGTTAAGTGCACATACCAGATGTTATTTTCAGAAGGTGGAGACTTAGGCATTTCATTTGTGTATGTGTGTGTGGGTAAAAGGGTTGAACCAATGGCAAAATACTGGGGAGAAAACCCAGATTGGTTAAAAAGATGCTCTAAACACAACTGTTTTCATAACTAAGGTGAGCCAAAGACTTTAAGGGTTTGGGTTAAATAGCCAGTTAAATTGCAGATATTTTAATAGCATAGGCATGAAAAATTTTTCCCTGATTCTTTAAAGAGTTGAGAAATCTTCTTATAGTTTCTAGTACACACTTGCCCTCACATTACCTAAAAAAAGTAAGTGTAGATTAAGTAAATATTTTGCAGTTTGGTATGGTTATTGGAGATTAATCCTTTTTTGAAGATACATTTAGTTGGATAGAGTTCTGATTATTGATCCCATCTCAGTGGTAATAAACTTGTCATTTGTGATAAAGCTTGAGCTAAAAATGAGATATCACCTTGATGGGGTGATGGGTTATTTGGTACCAGATTTCTCTCACAACCTACATCTAAAGAAGTGTCTTGCATGCCCAGTAGACTAAATTTTCTAGATAGGATCAGTCATTTGTTCATTGTAAGGTCAAATGCATTTACTGCTCTCTAGTAGTAACCCTGTATGAAATTAAGTGCCTAGCATGTAATAAGACACTCAGTAAATATTTGCTTAATGAATGAAGGAACTTTCTTCCTTTTGATGGTGGCTGGATTGGCCTTAAAGTTGGTGTTTAAAATAAATGGAGAGCATAGTAAGTGAGCTTCTCCCCAGAATGTTTTCACCAGTCGCCACTCCTGGCTTTTAGTCTGTAAAGTAAAGTTTGACTGGATTCTGAGGAACTGACCATCTGCAGTCTTGTTACCATGATGAATTTGTAGTCTTTTGACATTCTGTGTGATGAATTTATTCTTTTGACATTCTGTGTTTATAGGTGGGCAGGTATGACATTTTAGTAGTAAATGTGGATGGGACAGTTAAAAATCAGTGGGCCTGTGATAGTTTTGAAGATTAATATTTAAATTTCCTACACTTTTCGATAAGATCTGTAAGCTTAAGCCAAACTCAGTTGTCTTTCTAGTTTTTCTGGCAGTATCCCACCTGGAATCCCAGCCCCTAGAACTTTAAAGCAGCCTAAGCTTATTTCCAAAGTCTCTGAATAATTGGTGGTAGATGTGAAGAAGCTGGGATTTAGAATGTGCTCCATGTGTTCGTTTGAAGAGGCTGCAGTCTAGGGTCTGAGCCTAACGTTTTGCTGTTGTGAAGAAGTTTTGACACATGGATCCGAAGTTATTCTCCGAATAGTATTCTTAGTAGTATACAAAGAATATCCTTCATGGCCTAACAGCAGAAGAAAGGACGGGGTTGAGGGGTGAATTTGAACTGTCTGTTTCAGTTTCTTGTTATTCATTTATTCTCAAAATAGCTCATTCTCATCATTCTTTGCTTTTACAGCATTAGCCTTAGGCTCTTATAACATCCTACTTTTTCCACTTTGAAATTTAAGCGATTTCCTTCTTTACTGGAATATGACAGATTAATTTTGAATCCTTTAAACTTAATTTAGAAATAGTTTTTCTAGTGTTTGTCGCTCAGTGAGCAGAACAGTGAGTAACTTGGTTTGTAGCTCGTTGAGTAAATTCCTGTTTTAAAATTTAATTGAGTCCCTCTTCCATCAGGGAGTAATTTACAAGGGCATTTCCCCTAACCTGTGTTGTTTTTTTCTTTTGCAGTTTCCCCCCACTTCTTGAGCTATCGTAGATATTTACTTTCTTTGAAAGAAAATAGTAGTGTCCTTTGATTGTGTCCAGACCGTGGGTTTTGTGTTCAACCTAAGCATCCAAGTGGACTTGGATAGTAGCTTATCAGTGTTTGAAGTGGGAACTATATATTGTTAATGTATTTTAGTGTTTTATGTTTATTCATAGCTCCTTTAAACACAAGAGCCACTGCATTCTAGGTGTTTTAGTAGAGCTTTCCTGGACAGATGGCTTAGAAGGAAGTACTTAGATTCTCAGCAGGGGCTGGTACTTTTTGGAGGGTTTATTTGTGATGAAGCTTACCTTGATTGACAGCTTAGAATGCCGAGAATACCATTAGCAGCAGCAACAGCTTGTTCATCTTACCTAGAATTGTTTCGCCCCAAGACTTCTCAAGATGCCCTGTGATTTCTAATAGTCTATTTTGAGAATGTAGGGAGAAGGTATCTTTCACAATGAAAGGAAATTTACCTAAATATTGTTTATTCCAATTGTATCTTGAAATCTTTCTGGGTTGTTGAATGATCTTTGGCTTAGAAGCTTGTAAACAGAGGTCATCTTTTAACTGCTGTGAGTCTGCAGATGTTAGTGTATATAGTAATTCCAGATGTTTTCTCATCTACTAGTTTTACTGAGTAGGAGGAGAACTGAGAACAACAGAAAGGGACTTCAAAGCAGTTGGCCAGCATTTAATCCTGACTAATTTAATTAACTACCCATCCTTGTAGTTTTTCCTGTTTCATAGATTGTGAAACTGAGACAAAGATTAACAGAGTTGCTCAAGATGCTTGGGGATATTAGAGATAGCCCAGAACTTAAATTCAAATACCATTCAAACCATACTTTTTGCTTGCCTTTTTAAAAGCAGGGTCTTTATTTTGTCATCTAGTCACTTACTGCTTGATAATTTAAAGGATTATAAGTGTTTGGAGACATACTTGAAGTAATTCCTCTGAAGATTTTTGATGTGAAAGTGTATTTTAAATTCTACATTTTGGAAATAATTTATTTTAAATTTCTATATTTAATTAGCTCTTCCTCCCTCTGTTTATTGATTAAAATGCCAGCAAGGTGGAATAAGGTTGTTAATACTGTTGGAAGAACACTGTTTTTGAATGTCTAAATTTTGGTTCAGATTGAATTTTTTTGTAGACTGAAATGAGCTTTACTTTAGTTCAGATATCATGAACCAGCCTTCTCACCATAGCTGTGGATAAGGATAAAATGCAGTGAGCTCTTTGTCATTTTATAAACATGGCCCCCTCCCATTTGTTCATTTTGTTTCTGCTGGAGAAGATTCTTCTTGGAGGTTGTTTGTTATGGGGTGGGGGAGGGAGAGAATTCTTAAGATAGAGAATTTTGCTTTTGCTGCTGGTAGCTCAGGGGTTATTTGAATCTTTGCTTTTAGGCAGTATCTTTTGTTGACTGCATTTCATTATATTTTAAGATTTTCCAATCATATTTCTTGTAGGAGTTACTTATAGTCTTTAGGCTGCAGTGCTTAAAACAAGATTTCCCTTCCCCACCCCCACCCCACCCCGCCCCACACACTTAAGACATACTGAAAAACAGGTATATGTTTGCTTTTTACAGATATATAATATACAGGTAAGCTTAAGAAGGCTACTTCAAATTTTGAAAACTTTTGTTGAAACTAAACTTGTGCATTGAAAAGTGAAATTTGTAGTTGTCTGAGTATTTGTGTTAGCTAAATGCTTCACCATTAATCACCACTAGCTCATTAAATTTTCTAAGACCCTTTTGAGGAGGGAAATGAGAGTTTATTTTGAATATGAACCAGCTTGTGTCTTTGAAAAGATATTATAACCGACTGGATTTTATCTAGAGACTTTGTACTCTGCTTTAGGATTGAATAACTATCAGCAGGCTGCTTTCCATTTTGAGTAGATGTTCTTTCCTGATATTTTTTCTTTGTTCTAGCTGGGTTTAAGGCAGCCTTTAGAAATCTACTTGCCTATTTATCCTTGACCTGTCCTGAAGACTCCTAATTTCGTGGACTGTTCTTGAACTATCTCATCACCAGGCAGAGCAGGCTGGTGATTAACTGTCATGTTCCTGCAGGTTTAATTTAACCAATTGTAAGATAGGACACTTGTTGATTTAACTTCTTTAAATCTTTGTTCTTACTGACCATGCTCAGGTTTTCCTTTTTAGATAATAGATCTTCTTTGTTTTGGTCAGAGTTTGTGAAGATCATGCTGAAATTTCTACGCAGCAAATTTTTTTTTTTTTTTGGTGACAGAATGTTTCCCTGGGATAATGGATAGATAAATGTTGAAAAATATTCTAAGTTGTTGTTGTTGTTAAAGAACTTCTGTTTAACTTAATCTGGGGCTGACATTTATATTATTGATTGAGTGGTTTTTAAATTTTTGTGTCACACAGTAAAACTGAGATTAACTCTAGTTTCCGTCTGAATTATTTTGAATGTTAATTGTGAACTCTTTTGGCATTGGAGAAACTGTTTGCAACAACAGATTCAAGCTTCACCTTATGTGTATGCAGTAGCTGCCAGAGCTCAACATTCATACTGTGAGAATTTAATTCTAATTTAATTTAACTGCATCAGTTTCATTTCAGTTATTTCAAGTGTTTTGTTTGTGTGTAGTCTTTTTAGAACCTCATTTAAAAAATATTTTTTGAGACTTTTTTCCTTTGAATGATTAATATAGATTTTTGGGGAAATGTGGGTCAGATTTTTTTAAATGTACCTATTGGTTGTAAAAAAAAAAATTCCAACTCTTGCTTTGCATCA
The DNA here is from genome assembly GCF_042477335.2 of Ovis canadensis. NCBI lineage: Eukaryota > Metazoa > Chordata > Mammalia > Artiodactyla > Bovidae > Ovis > Ovis canadensis. The sequence goes on along the minus strand of NC_091251.1, from coordinate 56,952,284 downwards.
GATAATTTTAACAGCTAATGGAGTTTACAGGTGCCTATTTTCTGTAATACTGGATATCTAGCCCTTTAAGCAGAGTATAAGTATAATATGCCCAGTTTATGTTTTTTATTTCCATTTCTTCATAAATAGTCCCATTGATTTTTAAAAGGATAGTTCCCAGCACACCAGTAAATACAACTGTGGTAATTTCACCCCACCCCCCACCCCCAGATTTGTACTTAGTGCTAAGCTGTACTGTATAACCACAGAAAGCTAGAAAAAGGATTGTACAACATAGATATTAAACCTGCTCTCTGAGTAAAGTCTTTGATAATGAGGTCCCTTAACGTCTTAAATGCTTTGTTGATTTATGGGAGGGAGTGCTTCCTATAAAACACCTGTGTGCCTCTTTTCTTGTCTTGTATACACTTGCTTTTGTTTTGAAATAATAGTTGTGTGGTGTTTACATTTATGACTTGATTCATTTCTTTTGAAAATCCTTTTACTATTTAACTATGGATTTGCTTACTCAGGTTGTTGGCAAAGTGTGGAATTGCATCAGATCTTGCTATATTAAATAAATGGAAATATTGGATGCCAGAATTTTTCTTCAGCGATTCATGGCTTTTTTGTTCGTAGTCTGTATAATCAGCTTCATAGGGAGAGTTATTTTTGAAACAATATAAGCTCCTGATAATTTTTCTGTGGTTATTTGTATCTAGTCTTCCAAAGGCAGAAGTAGCCATTTTGACTCTGATTTAGTAATCTGCTTTGACTTGAGTAGTTTCAATCCTCCTCTCCACCACCCTTTCCTCTTATTTGTAGGTAGGGGCACAGTTCAGCATTTAGCTGAAGACTGTAGAACAGATAAAAGCATAATAGCTTCATAGGTGTCTTTTTTTTTTTTTTTTAACCAAAGTGGGTTTGAACAAGTCTGAGTCTGTGATAGAATGAATAATAAAAGATGTTTAGTACATTATAATTGAGCATATATAGTTTCACATACATTATTTTCATATGTTGTTTTCAATTGCTTTTGAGGACTGATTTCAGAAATGCATTTCAAAATAGAGTAAAATGCTTGAGCGAGTGAGGGGACCAGTCTTATGGATCAGAATTTGCCTCTGTGTAGGAAATCAGCAGGACCAGATGCCCTCTCTTCTGGCTCTGTAGGTATCTGGCTCTGTTAACATATAGATGATAAATTTTGGCCAGCTTTGAAATTACATTCTCTAGTAGAGGACACATACCATTAGCTCTGGAAATTAGCCTTGTGGTATACAGGGAGTTCAGCAGGTGCCTGGCCCCAAGTGATAAACAGCGTTTGTAATTTTTATTTTGTGTAATAGGTGATAGGCATTTTTTAAGATGAAAAAAAGTGGTTTAGGCAACTTCATGAATTGATATGATTGTTATATCAGTTTACCTTTTAAAGACTGGTGTTTTGGAGAAGTAGTACATTATACAGTTACGCCATACAGTATAGTATCAGAAGATTTAAAATAGAACAGCAGGTACCTTCCCTCCACCCTCAGTCCTGATGTCCACAGACAACCCCTTTCAGCTCTGTTAGCTTTCTCCCTCATGCTGACCCATACTTCTAAGTAATACATTGTTATTTTTCAATTTATCCATTTTAGGTAGCATCTCTTGACATCTTGTGTTGGTACGTGAGGACGTTAGCATTTCATTACCTGCCCCCTCTCCATTTCTCAATATGACCAGACCACAAATTTTTATTAATATTGTGATTACTTTTTTTGTCTGGCATTTTATTTTTCCTTTAGTTAGTAATTGCTTTTTTTTTAATTGCTTACTTTACTTTCTTTACATTTTCTCCCAAATGTAACATATACATTAGTCAAATATCTATGAATGTTATTTTCCAAGCATTTAAACACATAATTTCTTAGTAGTAGTATTCCTGAGGCTCTCCTCCCTAGAGTGCCCTCGCTTCCATCTGAGCTGACTGTTCTCTGAGCCGACTGGACAGTTTTTATCCTGTGATTCCCTCACTGTCCTCTTGTATTAGATCTCCCATTCCCTGGATCCCAGGTCTTTCTCTTCCTTGGTTTATTAGACCATTGTATATCATCTAGCTCGCTTCTCAGGGGAGCCACATTTTTGATCCCATCTAAGTCTGACACCTTTATTTTACCTTTGTACTTGACTGCTTGGTTGACTATAGACTGTTAGTTAGAAAAGATTTTTCTCTTAGAATTTTTTTTTTTTTTGATGACGTAGCACAGCTTGTGGGATCTTAGTTCCCCAGCTAGGGATCAAACCCACGCCCCTCGCATTGGAAGCACAGTCTTAACCTCTGGACTGCCAGGGAAGTCCCTCTCTTAGAATTTTAAAAGCAGTGTTCCTTTGTTTTTAGGCTTTCAGTGTTTTTGTTTTTTTTTTTTTAAGAAATGTGATGCCTTTTTGATGACTGTTTCTTCATATATAGCCTTTTATTCTTTCTCCTGGAAGCTTTTAGGATATTCTTTTTATCCTTGGTGTTCCGGAATTTCAGAGTGATGTGTCTTGGCATGGCTTAGTTTTTCTTTTCTTGTGATGCGTTCTCAAGGGACTTTTCGATCTGTGCATTTGAGAGTACACTAATTTTCCCATACTTAAATCTCCTAGTTTGTACATTTTTCTTTGTACAACTCCTATTAATTGAATGTTGAGCACTGTGGGTAGAACCTGTGATTTTCTTATCTTTTTATTTCTTTGCCTTTTGGTTCTAGTTCCTGAGATAGTTCCTTGTTTTTATTTTTCCTTCTACCCTTGTATTGAATTGTGACAATAATATTTCTTGCTTTTAAGCACTTCTCCTCCTTTTCCTGACCATTGGTTTTTCATACATCCTATTGCCGTTGTTGCGCAGGGTCTTCTCTCGTCACTCCTAGGTTTTAGAGTTTGTTCTGAGGCTTTTCTGTGCTGTCTGCATTGTTTCTCTTGTCTCTGGGTTCCTCTTTTTCTTTTCAAAAGGATTCTTTCAAACTAGAGCTTTCCTTCACAGGATCTTACTTTATCTATTTTTTCATGTAAGGGTGGGGCACTGAAAAGCTCTGTGAGGCTTGTATACATTGGGCTTCACCGTGAAGTTGGGGACAGGCCGCCTTCTTCATTGGAGGAAGACAGTCAAGACGTCCGTGTGGACATTTCTTTTTTCGCACCATTTTTTCAGCATTCCCTCTGGGAACTGAACACCCGGCCGCTGATGTCCTGACGTGAGAACGTCGGAAGTCCATGAGCTCATCGTTCCTGCAGCCCTTGGGCCCCTTGTTCTTAGTGCCACCTTGACCCTGCTGTCTGCTGTGCCCCAGGTCCCTAAGCCCAGAACTGCCTCCCGGCCGCACTCTTCTCTGCTGGCACTTGGGCTGCAGCTTTCTTAACGCTGTGGAGACTGTTACTGCTCCTTCAGCTTCTTCCTGACTGCCAAAAGCATGCCGGAGTTCGCTTGTCTCACATGTTCTCTTTGGGAGTCACTATCGATTTAATTTTTTATTGTCATTTTAGTGAAATGGGGTGGAGAGGAGATAAGAGAGAAATTGGTATGCCATGGTTAATTTGGTGTTTATTTTTGTTTAATTAGTTAAAATTATTTGACCGTGCTGTGCAGCATGTGGGATCTTAGTTCCCTGGCCAGGGATGGAACCTGCGTCTCCTGCATTGGAAGCGTAGAGTCTTAACCACTGGACCACCAGGGAATCCCAATTAGTGTTTATTTTTAAATGAAATATTTTTAAATGCAGTTTTTAGGGTAAAAACATGCTTTGCCATATCAGAGATGGATTTTATTAGTAATCATCTAGAGAGTTAAATCACTAAAACTGAAATTTTGCAGTACTATTTTTGAGTAAAAGTTTAAACTCAGATTTACCTTCCTTGATAAGCAGAGCAAAATACTGCTGCTATTACCAGAGTCAGCAGAGAGAGTAGATAAACCTCTAGGTTTGGCTCTGCTTGGGAAATTGGGAGCCAGAGTTTGGATGTATAAAAGAAACATGGTTGTAAGGTCATTTGGACTACTGCAATTAATCTGTTATAATATTTTTACTGGATTAGTTTGTCATCCATTAATAAAGGGACGTTACTGCCAGGTTTATAGTACTATTTGGCTCTGTACAATGGTAATTTAACCTTTTCCTTTGTGTTATAGTAATTTTCAAAAAGTATGTTTTTAATAGGAAGTAAAGAATAAAAATGTAAAAATCTCAAAACCTTTTTTATTTTGCTACACTTTCACACTTAAAGGAACATTATTAGAATAATACAAAGAACTGCCTTGTACTCTTTACCTATTCATGAGTTAACATTTTGCCACCTTGGTGTTAAATGTGTACCTTCTTTCTATATATTCCCCCCCACTCCCATCACTGAATAATTTGCAGACCTAATGTTCCTTCATCCATGAATGCTTTATCCCCCCCTGAAGAACAAGGACTTTCTTTTTACTAAGCATGGGATATTGGTTAAAATTAGGACATTTAATGACTGATATGGCAGCATTACTGAATGCACATTCCATTCTCAGATTTCTCCCATTGTCTCAATAATGTCTTTATATAATGTCCTTCACAGCTATTTCCCAGTTGTGTTGCCCCACCCATCTCCCCTACATCTCGCCCACGACCATGTGTTTCATTTTGTTGTGAACTCTTTTAGTCTCCTTCAGTCTCCAGTGATTCCTTATCCTTTCTTTGTCTTTCACGTCTTGAGTATTTCTGTAGAGTGTACTTCCACTTTAGTTTTTTAGATTCAAGCCGTGCAAGGTTTTGATAGGAATACTGCAGAAGCAATGTGTCTTCTCAGGGCATTATATCGAGAGGCATAAGAAATTGGTTTGTCTCATTTTGGTAATATTTATTTTATTAAGGTGATATTTGCAAGGTTCTTTGTTGTAAAGTTACTTTTTTCCTTTTGTTATTAATAACTAATTAGTAGCAGATGCTTTGAAATTTTACATATAATTGTCTTATTCCTCATCAAACGTTAATCTAGTAATTTAGCATGCACTGATGATTCTTGATTGAAGCAGTTGTTACTAGGATGGTTGCAGAATGTTGATTTTTTAACTTATTTCTTCTAAGTATATATGGGGACGTGCTTTCCTTTCTCACTCACTTGTTTATTCATTTATTTTATTAACATGAACTCAGGTTTTCATTTTATTTCTTAACATCCTATTGCTGTTTATTCTGAAGATCAAGTTGTCCTAGATTTGGCTAGTGGAGACCTCCTTAGGCCATAATTTTGACATGTCCCTATTGTTCTTGGAGCCCTTACTTTCTGGCATGACAAGGTGTTCCTGGCTCATCTTGTACTCAGCCTGCCCCCGTCTTGGAATCAGCTATTTCTCCAAGTAGCCATCATTCCTTTTAGTGGGGAATAATGTTTATAGCCTAAGATCTCTCAGCAAATAGGGATTAAGAAATATGACAATGTGTATGTGTGTATATATATATGTTTGTTTGTATTTGTTTGTGTAACCATGAGTTCATTTTGATACCTTTAATTCCAGTTCAGCACTTTCTGCATTTGCAATGCCCTTTTCTAACAGTGAGAATCTGGTTCGCATTATGCTCAACACATGTACTTGTTTGCTGCGTGCCGTAGTCAGAGAAAGTAGCTCTAAACTGTGGACCCACACCATTGCAGGAACACTGCTTGTAACCAGGGCTTAATATTCTTAATGGTGTTTTTTTGTCTGTATACTCACAAAATATAAAGTATTATGTTAAAAAATTGTTAGTCTTCCTTTTCCTTCCCTTTCCTTCCCTCTTTTAACACACTTATTTGACTTACAGTCTGCTTCTTTTTTGTTTGATTTCCATTAAAAAATTTTTTCTGCCTTATCCTTGCTGATTTTATTTTACTTTTTTTGAGTATATAAAACGTGAGTATGGCTTTCCTGGTAGCTCACATAGTAAAGAATCTGCCTACCAATGCAGGAGACCCAGGTTCGATCCCTGGGCTGGGAAGATCTCCTGGAGAAGGGAATGGCTACCCACTCCAGTACTCTTGCCTAGGAAATCCCATGGACAGGGGAGCCTGGCTGGCTACAGCCTATGGGATTGGAAAGAGTCAGGCACGACTGAATGACTCTCACACACACACAGTTCCAAAAGTTAAAACCGTACCAAGAAGTGTTACTACCTCACACTTCTCATTCCTATCTACCCTCTATAAACAGCCAATTATTTTGATCTATCCTTGTTTCTTTCTTGTTAAAAAAAAGATTGCAGATACATGAGTGTTTTCTTTCTGTCACAAAAGGTAACAAACTAAGTATGCTCTTTTGGGATTTCTTTTATTTAATAGTATATTCTGAACATCATTCCATGTTTGCAGAAATTTCCCTTATTTTTAACCCATTCATGGTGCTCCATTTGTCGTGGTTCGCAGTGAATTCGAATGGTCTCCTCTCTTTGGGTATTTAGGTTGTTTCCAGTATTTTGCAATATCAGATAATGCTGCAGCTAAAAGCCTTGTACAAATATTTTTTTTTGTATTATGGGATATCTTCAGAGAAGATGGAAAGTTTTAACTTTTCAATTGTGTGAGCAGTATTGTGTAAGTGATCTTATAGTGCTTCAAATTATTTGTCTGCCTGCTCCTATCTTTACATCTGTGGTGACCTTACAACTGTATTCAAGGCTGTGGAAGTGAAGTACTTTATTGTAATTATATTTTTGTCTTGGAAACCTTGACATCAGAGCGCTAGAAGTGGCCTTGGAAACATTTTTAGCCTACATCCATGTTCATCTTAATCAGTTGACTTTTCCTTTCCTTTTACATACTCGTCAGTGCTATTTTACTGCCTGAGTGCTCAGATGCAGCTGTTCCTAGTAGTTTTCTCTTTTAATTTAAATTGTGTTAGATTCCTTCATGTCATACTGTTAACTGGTTGCTCCCTCAGGTTATAGGATGGTGGTAGGATAGGACGGTTATACTTAGGACAGAATAAGGATTTGGGCATCCATTTTCTCCAGTGGGTCTTAGCGCATTAGTGAGTAGGATAAACTCAGAGGAGCACTTTGGATTCCTAGATAATGCTGGTCCTCTCAGCTGGTTGATGACTTAAAAGCCTTTGTTCCAACAAGTGGGCATTGGAGTAGAAGGGGGACTTCTTCCTGCGTTACTAGAAAACCAGGTAAAAGACTGGGAAACATAGCTTTCCATCAGAAAGGCCATAAAAAGATTACCTATGTGTTGAGATAACAGTCCCCTCAGCCTAAGGGTGGCTGGGGCCTCCAAGCAGATTACTTCTGGCCCCCATGATGACTCTTCAATTTACGTGTGTGCACCATACAGATGTTATCATTTTCCATGCATGTCCTGACATGAAAAAGGTTTGAAAAATTGGCTCGAGCACAGTCTGAAAATTAGCCTCTGAGGGCCAAAGACAGTGTCCCTCAAAGAGAACCAGGTCATCCTATTTATCCTGGATAAAAAAGAATTGAATTATTTAGAGTAGAAGTTTAAACCTACTGTCTGTAAAAATAAGCTGATCACCTTATCTTTTTTAAAATATTTATTTATATTCATTTATTTGGCTGTGCCAAGTCACGGCACGTGGATCTAGTTACCCAACGAGGGATCGAACCAGAGCCCCTTTGTTGGGAGCATGGAGCCCTAGCCACTGGACCACCAGGGAAGTCCCTAATTGCCATATCTTAAATCTGGTGTGATTTGAAATCATTTCTATTTGCTTCTTTGTTAAAACAAAAGTTAGAAATTTAAAAAATATTTTTGAAGACTTGCAACCCCACATATTGGATATTAGAATGACCAAGGTACAACGTATTTTGATTGATTAGATTGGTGTACCATGATTTAATCTCTGTTCTGAATACGTCAGAGTTTAGTGTATCTCAGTATGGTTTTGACACCCAAGTTGCTTATGTACTTAAGTGTTTTATCTGAGGAGCATTTTATTCAGTTGTCTAAACCGCATTGAAATGTGCTTCTAAAGTACATTTGCTTCTGAAGTATTTTACATTAACTGTGTAAAGTTTAATGATTCTGACATTAAGGTGTATATAGTCGTTATATCAATTTTGAGATCAGCTTATTAAAATAGAATATTTTATCTCATTCATTTGATGTTTTAAAAATAATTTAATTTCAAGTCAGATACCAGAGGAGTTTCTGAAGGATTTTTACTGACTTATTTATTTGGAATTTTTCTGTGGAAAGGAATTGTCAGCTCCCACCCTTTTAATGTGTGTAAACTACGGGGAAGACTTCTGAACAGTTAGCACTCATGCTGTATGTGGACATGTGTTAACTGCCTTGTGTAGAATGGCTGTCACAGAACTAACCCCAGATAGCTGCGGTTTTTTTTTTTAAATTTTAATATGTTCTTAAGGGAAGGGAACTGAGAGTCACTGGGGCTGTTTGTTAGGCCCCTTGTGCCCTTCGTGCGCTTCATCTCGTGAAACCCTTGCCATAGCCATCTGAGGCAGAGGTGGTCTTTGTCTTCTGTTACAGATGAGGAGGCAGGCTCTGAGACCAACTCCTTAAGGTCATAGAATAAAATAATGGGAGAGCTAGAAGGTGAACAGAAGACTTACGTGGGTTCTGGAGCCCATGCTTGCCTGTGACATGTTCCTTTTGAGTCTACAGAGTAATAGTCGCATTCCTGAGGGTAAGCAAGTGACTTTGGTACATTTTTGTATTAAAGCAGGAAGGAATTCTTTTGGTGGGGTTAAAGGTCAAAGCCAGGGGATCAAGGCCTCTGCCTAGTTCAACCAAAATGATGTGGAGCAGAGTCCTTCCCCTACTTCCTTCCACTGGGCTGACAGGGCAAGAGGAGGGTGGGACAAATGAGGAGATGAGGCTTGGCATATCTACAGCACCATGTGTAAAGTCGGTGGTGGGAAGCTGCTGTTACGAGGCACAGGAGGCTCAGCTCGGGGCTCTGTGATGACCTAGGTGGGTGGGTTGGGGGGTGTGTGGGAGGGAGGGAGTATATATATGTGTGTGTGTGTATGTATGTATTCATATGGCTGATGCACTCGTGTACAGCAAAAGCCAAGGTGACGTTGTAAAGCAGTTGTACTGAAAACAAACCCAAACCCCCAAAACGCATATACTTTGTGAGATCTTTAAGAGAAAAGTCAAAGTACTTCCTCAGAAGTCTTGGGAGTCTGGTTAGGATTTGGGCTCTCGACCCCAGCTACAAAGGGTGGGATCAGACATTACTGATGCGTGTGATGGGAATCAAATCAGGTTGGCTGGAATATGTCAGCACTCTTAGGGTGAAGAGAGAATTGGAAACAGAAATGGAGGAGGATATTCTCGACTCATAATTATTCAATTAGGTTTTCAAATCCAACCTTAAGTAAAATGTGAGGTTTCCCAGAATGTTTATTAGGGAACATAATCCAGAGAGGCAAAAGGAATGAAGGATAAGGCTCTGTAGCTGTTAATGAAGAGAAAAGGAATTCTTGCAAGTGCCAGTGATGTTTTCTTAAGAATCTTCATCACGAATTTGGGGTTGCTATGGGAATAGCGGTTTTGAGATTTTTGAAGGTCGTTTTGTACTATGTGATATTCCGCCCAAGAATTAGGTTGTCTTATTATGCTGCACATCTAGATTTAAAATATTGACAGGATACAGAGAGAGCCAGTCCTGAGGGATGCTGGCAGCTCAGTTGATGATGGCCCCCAGTGTTTTACCGTCTTACCACCTCTGTTGCAGAGGGTATCGTCTAGTCTTTGGATGGTTTTGATTCCTACGGGATAGAGCCTCTTGAAGGGTCTCATCCTCACCTCTACTAAATGGCAGTGTCACTCATTCCTATGAGGCGTTTGGCAGGGGTGAATGGTGGATGCTGTCATCTTAGTAGCTTAAAACAATCATTTCATTTTGCTTATGATCTTGTAGGTCAGGCATTCAGGAAGAACCAGCTGGAGTTCCTTAAGCTGGAGCATCCACTTCCCTGGTGGCCTCTTAACTCACCTGTCACAAGCCTATGTGCGCCCTGTTTCTGCACCCCTGTCCCCAGCACACACTAAGGTGTCATCTTCTGCAAGGTCTCTCTGTGTTGTTTGGCTTTCTTATATTGTGTTTCTCACAGGGTGCTTAGGCTTCTTCCATGGTGGCCGGCCACCCCAAGAGCAAGCATTCCAAGCAATAAAAAGAGAAAACTGTCAATTCCTTACAACTGAGACCTGCGCACTGACACCCGGTCCCCCTGCCATATTCAGCTGGTCAGGGCACTGACAGAGCCGGCCCAGATTCAAGGAAAGAGGACACAGACCTGCCTCTCAGTGGGAGGAGCGTTCAAGAATTTGTGGTTATCTTTCATCTTTCATAGGGCCATTAAACAGAAGGGAAAGAATGGCTGTAAGAAATACTGAACCATGACCTTACCAGAAAGCAATTTGCTTATCTAATGATTCAGGAGAGATTAACTGATTGCCAGCCTTGAATAAGAATGGAACTGAGGAAGAGAGAGCTGCGAGACGGGGAAGGTGGAAAGGCGACCAAGATAAACTTCACTTCTTAACTGCTGCCGCTGCCTCGGCCCTGCACCCTCCGTCCCATCATCCTCTGTGAACCTGCTGCTCTGAGCACTTTGGATTGGGTGCTCAAGCTTGGTCTCCTCCTCCTCCAGCGTTGGCTTACTTCTTTAGCCCTGGGTACTGCCTGTTGCTTTATAGGGGAATTTTCCTGTTTCTTGGGAACCCGGTGCCCACTCTCAGAATGGGCAGCGGTATCAGGGTGGGAGTGAGAACACAGACAGTGATTTTGGCTGCTTTGGCACTTTGGCAGTTGCTTAGTGTAGCCGGATTTCTTCTTGTGGGGACTACCTTACAGCCCATTTCCTGCTTTATCCATGTGACTTTACCACTCACTCCTTACCGCAGTAATTTCAGAGAGTTCAAGTTGAAGATAGACTTCAGAAATTTTAGCATAGAATAGGCTTGTGAGTATATGGTTCAGAGAGCGTTTATGGTATAAAGATTATATGCCTTGCTCTCTGAGCGACTGAACAACAGCAACACATCTAAAAATATATCAGTTAGAGGGTAAACTGGGTTAGTCCTGGAGTCTGTTTCTACTCGTATATATACTGGAATATTTATAGAATTTTTTATGATATTTCTGCCCTATCCTTCGATTTCAAGAGGAGTAACTCTGCTGTTGATACTTTCATGGAGTATTTGTGTATGTGTGTGTATGTGTGTTTTGAGAAACAGCTGCAAATGTTTTTTCATTGGTGTGTTTTCAGACCCATAGAGTTGTAATTTGGGGTTTTGTTTTCACTTACCACCTATGCTTAATAATTTAGAATAAGTCTGTTTTATTAAGACAGCTTTATAATACCAGTATCTTTAAATTTAAGACATTTAAATTTAATTTTTGTTGTAAAAGAAGTAATGCTTTATTACAAAATTCAGACAGCAGAGTTGAAAGTAGGGCTGTGTGGCTCCAGTCCCCCATCTCATTCTTTTTACATGACTGTTAACAGTTACTGTATATCCTTTGAGATGTCAAACAGTTTATATACAGGTATATAACACTTACAGGAACACATAGTATGGAATCTTTTTAAAGCAAAAATAACAACTTGCTGGGCTTCTGCTTCGCAGCAGTCCCTGCCTTCAAACATTGAATTTGAGTTCCAGTTCTGTCCCTTACTAATGTAGCAAGGTATGTAACTTCTCAGTCATATGCCACTGCTTCCTTATCTACCAAACAGGCCAAATCATAGTACACACCTCTTTGGACTATAGAGGATTAAATGAGGAATATCTATAAAGTGGCACAGTAAAGTACAGTAGTGCTTGGCACATAGTATGTGCTAGGTGAATGTTAAATAGATAAAAATGAACTTGACTCTTTAAAACAAACGTAAGTTACAACTATTTTTTTCTGGGTTGCTAATTTTTTAGAGGGGTGCACTTAAAAAGCTCTGTGTGTTGGTGGTGGAGGGAGTGGTGATCTGAGTCTCACTGTTGGAGCAGCACTTTTGTCTCCAGTGGGTTTGAACAGTGATGCCGCAGCAGCGACTCTGCTGTTACTGACAGGCAGTGTGCTGGGAATGCTTGCCTCTCAGGCATTGTGGAGCAGGGAAAAAGAAAAAAAAGCTGAAGAGCGTTGATTTAGAAAATTATACTACATTAGCAATTAATCTTTTTGTTAAGCCTTTTAAGAAAATTAGGAGAGTGGAAGAATTTTATCTATAGGGAATGATAATATTTCATCTATTTTGGGCTTTATCTTCTTTGAATAATTTTACACTTACAGGGGACATGCTTATCACTCAGTCTTCATTTTACAGTGAAGAAACAGACCCAGCACAGTAGTGATGTTCTCAGTTCTTTAAGTAGTAATGGTAGGGCCAGGACTGGAACCCTGGTCATCCTCATGATTGTGAATTCTCGAGAAGCCTAAGAGCCTCTCTGCCAGTTGGAGCAACTGCTGCATGGTGGATGCACTATAAAGTGCCTGCCCGTCGGCGCTGTGTGCTTGGACTATTCTTGCGTGTAGAGACAGTGACTAAGTTGTGTCGTAGCATTTGTGCATGCTGTTTTATTAAAAAGTAGGATTCCAGGAGAATTGTTGATAGGGCTTGGATATCAAAAGTACTCTTACTAGATTCTATGTAGTGGATACTAAGGATATTGAAAATCAGTGGGAAGAAATTTATATTCAGTGTGGATGCCATTTTGTCTTCTGACACAACCTAAAAGTATTTGTGTGTAAATAGGCCTCTTTGAGCTCAGAACTCCCTAGTTTTCTGCCTTTCTTTGTCTCTTGGTAAAGGAGCAGATCAGTCTTCCCTTCATAGGAACGTTGTTGTTGTTGAGTTGCTAAGTCATGTCTGAATCTTTTATGACCCCATAGACTGTAGCCCACCATTCTCCTCTGTCCATGAGATTTCCCAGGCAAGAATACTGGAGTAGGTTGCCATTTCCTCCTCCAGGGGATCTTCCCAACCCAGGGATTGAACTCCTGTCTCCTGCATTGGCAGGTAGAGTCTTTACTGCTGAGCCACCAGGGAAGCCCCTTCATAGGAATAGTAGGGAGTAAAACCACTTTGGTTTGTAGATCACTTGGATGCCTTCCCACCACCAGTTGTCACTTCTGGATTTCCAGAGAGGTAAAGCTTTGGGGGGCTTTAGCAAGAATGCATGAATATGAGCATGTTTTAGAATCTGGGGCTCCTCTACCTCTCTTGCCTGCCCAGCCTGTGTCAAAGCTTCTACCTTGTGCAGAATGGCCCTAGCTCGGGAGAGGATCAAGAGTCTCTACCCCCTCCAAAGGGGTGTTTCTGCCAACTTACAGAGCTTGTGGCTGAGGGTGAGAACAGGGCAGGGTCCCGAGGCCACAGCAGCAGGAAGAGAATGAGGGGAACTAGACAGTGTCTGTCCCCCAGGCTGAGATGCCCAGGAGCTGAGAGAGGAGACCTCGGCTCGGGGCCGCAAGAGTCTTGGCAAATGGGACAGATTGCTGGAGGAGAGTAACTCTGAGGACATTTCATAACCTGGAAAGAAGACCAGACTGTGTTTATGAGATCCAGTGACCCTCCTGTGGCCATGTGTAACAGTGTGGGAAATACACTGCATGGCTTCCTTGCCCTGACATCACCTTGAAGTGTAATTAGGCCTAATAAAAAGGGCCTTTATGAGTTCTCAGTTATGGCTTATCATTCTGAACTTCTATAAGTTTCCATCCTTATCACCCGCTTTCTCTTAAGTACCAGCATTTACCGTTTAAAAAATAAAAACCTTTGTTTAATGTTTTTATGTTTTGTTGAATAGTTTATAGCTTAGAAACATTTTTATTGACTATGTATGGTTTTATTTTATACACACACACACACACAATATAGTATTTCAGTTTTGTAATGGTTCTTATAGAGTTTTATAGAATAGCCTGCAAACCTCTAATGCAGTTTCCACAGGAAATGTGTTCATCCCACAGATAAATCTGAAACCCATCTGTCTGTAAACTGAGACTACCTTTTATAATAAGATTGTCCCCTTAAGATGATTAGAATGATTTTGATTATTTGTAGTAGTCTTTTACTCATGTTATGACCTGTTCTATTTGTAGCAATAATAGAGCGGGGATAAAGGATCCTAGAAGGCTACAGTCCATGGGATTGCAAAAGAGTCAGATATAATTTAGTGACTGAGCATGCACGCATGTTCCAATTTAGTAACACGAAGAAATGCATTTACTATACTGAGTAGAAAAATTAGATCACAATATTGTATGTATTTTTTGTCCATGCATACACTTTACAACCATCAGGGTGGGGGAAGGGGATGAACACTTGGTAGGGAACACAACAGTGATTTTGTTCTAGGTTTTCTTTTCCTCATTCACAGGCAGGGCAAAAATAATCTTCCCATAGTTCAAAAAGCAAAACCGTCTAATGGTTAAAAACTTGGGGCCTGAGGACTTTCCTGCAGGTCCAGTGGTTACACTTTGCCTTCTAATGCAGCCAGTGTGGGTTCAGTCCCTGGTTGGGGAGCTAAGATCCTACATGCCTAGTGGCCACAACCCCCCAAAAAACATAAAACAGAAACATTGTAACAAATACAACAAAGACTTTTAAAATGCTCCATCTAAAACGAATCTTCACAGTCCAACTCTCACATCCATACGTGACCACATGAAAAACCATAGCCTTGACTAGACGGACCTTAGTCGGCAAAGTAATGTCTCTGCTTCTGAATATGCTCTCTAGGTTGGTCATAACTTTCCTTCCAAGGAGTAAGCGTCTTTTAATTTCATGGCTGCAATCACCATCTGCAGTGATTTTGGAGCCTTCCAAAATAGTCAGCCACTGTTTCCCCATCTATTTCCCATGAAGGGATGTGACCAGATGCCCTGATCTTCGTTTTCTGAATGTTGAGCTTTAAGGCAACTTTTCACTCTCCATTTTCACTTTCATCAAGAGGCTTTTTAGTTCCTCTTCACTTTCTGCCATAAGAGTGGTGTCATCTGCATATCTGAGGTTATTGATATTTCTCCCAGCAATCTTGATTCCAGCTTGTGTTTCTTCCAGTCCAGTGTTTCTCGTGATATATTCTGCATATAAGTTAAATAAGCAGGGTGACAATATACAGCCTTGATGTACTCCTTTTCCTATTTGGAACCAGTCTGTTGTTCCATGTCCAGTTCTAGAAGAAGGCTGAGCGCCGAAGAATTGATGCTTTTGAACTGTGGTGTTGGAGAAGACTCTTGAGAGTCCCTTGGACTGCAAGGAGATCAGCCCTAGGATTTCTTTGGAAGGAATGATGCTAAAGCTGAAACTCCAGTACTTTGGCCACCTCATGCGAAGAGTTGACTCATTGGAAAAGACTCTGATGCTGGGAGGGATTAGGGGCAGGAGGAGAAGAGGACGACAGAGGATGAGATGGCTGGATGGCATCACTGACTCGATGGATGTGGGTTTGAGTGAACTCCGGGAGTTGGTAATGGACGGGGAGGCCTGGGGTGCTGTGATTCATGGGGTCGCAGAGTTGGACACGACTGAATGTCTGAACTGAACTGAAAACGAATCTTAAAAAATAAAACAACTTACTATTATAATTACTTATTTCAGGATCATATTAAACTTTTTTTCCAGACTGAATACAATATTTCTTAGTCTTTACTAAAAGAAAAAGATTTGTGGAGGAATACAACTAGATAATATTTGTAGTTTTTTAGCCCTTCAAATTGTATCTCAGACCAGGATTATCTGTTTCAAGTAAACTGTGTTCTAATTTATTTTTCTTTTAAAAAATATACTTTATAGGTCTTTCTTTTCAAACTATATGACTGTCATGTTTTTATTGATATAAATCAGATGCCACAGGGGTGTGTACACATAAAAAGCCAATAGCCGAGACTGCCTCACAGTGGTCTTCCCATGTACCTGCGTAAAATAGCTGTTAGCAGTTTGGCCTTCTTCTTATTAGTCTTTGTCATGTGACTTATATGCATGTATAACAAACTGGGACCCAACTGAGTAAAAAACTAAAATGCCTTCAGGATGGCCCTTAGCAGTTGACATAATGCAATAAGGAAAGGTAAAGGTAAGGTAAAGCCCTTGGTTAACTGGAAGGGGACTTTTACCACTGACAGCTTTCTTACGGGCTTCCCAGCTGGTGTAAAGTTGAAGAATCCACTTGCCAATGCAGGAGACTCTAGTTCTATCCCTGGGTGGGGAAGATCCCCTGGAGTAGGAAGTGGCAACCCACTCCAGTATTCTTGCCTGGAAAATTCCACGGACAGAGAAGCCCGGTAGGGTACAGTCTATGGGCTGCAGTTGGACATTACTGAGCATGCGCGCACAAACTTCCTTAGGTGCAAATAGAACGCTGTGCTGGGCAGACAGGCAGAGTCTGTTGCGCAGCGTATGATTGTGTTCCCCTATTCCTCCTTGCCCTCTCCTCCCCTCCTAAACAAATATAAAGTGAATGTATGGCAAAGGCTTATTTAACTCAGTAATGAGGGAACCAGTGGGATGGTAAAGCTGGTTCCAAGAGCATTTGAGGGATTGAGTGAATGCAGACACCAAAGAATGAATGTTGAAGTAAATTGCTAGGTTAGATATAAAATCAATTAATGTCCTGCAGGGCAGTAAAACCATAGCCCTCGGAGTATGCTGGACAGCTATTATCTCTACCAAATAAAGTCCTACAATTTTACCTGTAACTTCATGGAATTTGAGTCCTAATCAGTAGTAAACAGCAGGTCACACAATGGTATTATAATTAAATATCTTTGGGATATTCATTGTATCAATATAATGTGTTTCATTATACATTGAAAGGGCTTATAGTCACTTTATTTCCAGTGTTGGCTGATTTTTCTTAGCAATAAGAAAGGCTGATTGTAACATATTGATTAGGCAAGACCGATATAGTAGGGATCAGATCTTGGAAGAGTTTAGTATCTTGAACTAAGACACTTGAATTCGCCTCAACAAGTGTTTATTGAGCATATACTGTGTGCCAGGCGGTCGATTTATTATAATCCTGAGTGTTGGCTGTGCTGTCCCTCTCATGCCCCTAGGAGGCTGCCTAGTGGTTCTCAGGTAGTTGTCTCAGGGAGTCACCTGGGAAGTTACCTTCCTCAAACAGACATGCTCTTTGGTCCTTCTGTCCACACCTCAATGTAGATGTCTCTGCTTGGAGAACATGTGTATTTTGAAAAAGTTGTTCTCAGGTGATTCTTACATCCCTTCCCTTTTAAAATCACTGTTATGTTTATAGGGCTGAAAAAATTGAATAAGTACACAGCAAGCAAAATTGTAATCAATATTTTAAAAGTTTTCATACCCTGTTTGCCTACCTCATCCCTATAATAAATACTCAAAGTAATTAATATCCTGATTATACCCTCAGCTAGAATTACATGCAGTTATAATTTTAGAATTATATTTAATGTAACAGGCATTAATTTGGGAAGAATTGGGCTTAGTCTTCCGAACTGTATCCTTAGGCTTTGCCTCTCACTAAATAAACTGAAAGAGCTGTCATTTATAGTACCTTATGATCTGTATGGTAAAGACATGTGATTCAAAGAATTAGACTTAGAAAATATTTTTAATGAGACAATAGATTGTCCTTAACTTGTCAGAGACTATGGCAGAAAGGACTAAGTAATGAAGGAGAGATGTGTTTAACTTGTGGTTAAACTGTTTGAGTTGAGTCAACAGTGACAGCAGCTGCTGTGGACATGCGTTCGGATTCCTTGCCGTGTAACCTTAATTAGGCAGCCATTTTGTGTAAATGCACTCACAAAGCGGGGATTTGTGATCTCCGTGCACCTAAGCAGCCATGGAATTTATAACTTAATCACAGGATGTGTTATTACAGATTAGGGGAGAAACTGGGAAATAACATGATACAATTGGTATATTGTGTATTTTTCTTTTTATTAGTGTGCCGGTCCAACAAAAGCCCCTGGGTCTGTCTGACTTGTTCAAGTGTCCACTGTGGAAGGTAGGTGACACGCTTATTGTTACTTAACTGCCCAGCTTGCTTGTTTTCAGTTTACCTTTGAGCTTTGGTCGGAGTTCCATCGATTTGGATTTATTTAGCACCATTGTTTAATCATGGTGTGTACATACTTCGCTGTAGGGCTTCCCTCTCCTGACAGAACCCCTTTGCTCAGCGGTGGAACTGAGGAAACGCTAGTGGCTGGGGTGGGGGCCCCTTTCTGTCGATACTCAGAAGAATGTGATGACCCGGACAGTCTTCTAGAAGATTTGATGGGCATGGAGCCAGTTTTGTCTCCCCTGTCACCTACCTCATCCCTGCCTCTACTGACCTTTGAATCAAATCCCAGATCCCATATCATTCCTCTGAAAACAAAACAGATAAAGGAATTCCCTTGACAATGGTCTCACTGTGAAGTTCATTATTAACGGTGTCTAAGAGGTACCAAATATTTCACTGTTCCATTAGGACATTTTTGCTTTCTAGGGACTTAACACTCCCAAGCCTGGTTCAAGCCTAAGCTTTCCCTCCTAGTTCTTGGCTTCAAAATGATGTTACTTAAATATCAACTATTGTAGTAACTCTTTCTTCTAACACAAACTCAAATAAGTATCAGACTTGGTGTGCCGAGTAGTAGGCACTTTATTTCTATGGCTCTTTTAGCTTAGAAAATCTGCTTTGAATTTACTTCAGAAGTTAGTAGCTTAGCAGCAAGGGGATGGGAAATCATACTAAGTCCTACAGTCTGAAATTTATATTGTGTTTATGTGGGTGGCTTCCCCATTATTATTTGTAAACACTCAATGCATGAAGAGAGCATCTTCATTCAGTTAATGTTTGATTTTTCATATTTTCAGTCTGGAATTGAGTATTTTTTTTTTCCATGTACACGTAAGAGTGCTTTTGGAAAATGTTAACTGCATATCTTAATTGTGGTTGTTGTGGTTTTGAAATCTCTAGGATTTGGGGAACCTGAAAATACTTTGTACAGATAACATTAAAAAAAAAAAAAAAAGAAGAGAAGTAGAAGCACTTAAATTCTGCACTTGAAGAGACAGATTCCTCTCCTAGATTTTGAGAGGTGAGAATTATAATGCAATAAAATTTATATAGTTCTGTCCTCCAGTTGCCTCCTAGTGCTCTACAACCAAAATCTGGAAGGTCATAAGTCAACAAAAAGACCTGACAAACTCTCAAAAATTAGAGAGATTAAGGTTCTTAATAGCAAGCAACACTTAGTTCTCTAAGTAAGTATTAGAAGAATAAATGGAAAAATTTCTAGGCTCTGTAGGTAGTATGTTTCCAGTTGCAATCAATCTTAGGTTTAGAAATTTGGCATAGTTTCAGAGAAATATGATCAAGTAGATTACATAGATAATGAGAGTACCTTGCATTTGAATCTTCATTTTATACAGTTGATTGGCTATTTTTCTTTTATCATATAATCCTGGGTGTTGACTGCCAAGAATTCTGATTTTTTTAGTAATTTAGATCTCTTGTCTATAGGGGAGTCTTAAATTGAATATTCTTTGAGCTAGGAAATATAGTTTATCGGTAGCATATTTGAGTTATATATCTTATTGGCCATTACGACACCGTACCATTTAAGTTATTTTTCCAGTTTTTGTATTGTTAAAAAATCTGTGATGCTGTATAATGACACTTTTCCTTTTTTAGACCAAACTATCTGGTTAAAATCTAAAACTGGATGAGGGAAATGTTTATTTTTATAGTAGTTTATACATGACTGTTAACTTCTGATATGTATTTGAATATTAGCCAAAACATTGCTAATCTTAATGTCCTCTTTAGTACACTTCTTACTTTATCACTGAAATTTATTATAGCAACCATGAAAACATCTAGTACATTTAGAGGCTCCAGTATGGTTAGTAAAGAACTGTATACTCTGTTCAGATGATCAGTTTTCAAAGACTTGAAAGTGGTAATGCCTTTATTATTGTTCCATATTGACTTTTATGGGATTCTGAGGGTACTCATAAATATTACTGTTGTTTTTCATGGCACAGTACAAAAACATGTAAGCATAGGCTATTGAGCTGATTAGATACTGAACCTATAGGGTTCCTTGGAAGTTATCTTTTAGTTAAATATTGGATGTTTTCTAATCTGTCCAGTGTGTTATCTTGAAGTGTGTTTAATGTGATGACTTTCTAAGCAGTCACGTTATTGAGATTCTGAATGGATAGTAAGTAAGCATATAAAGGAAAATACAAGTAAAATAAAACTGACATTCATTCATTCATTCATGCATGCATGCATGCCTTCTGAGCCATGGATTATAATAATAATCACCAGCAGCAGCAGCCCATAGGGTATAAGTACTATTATCTCAGTTTTATAGATGAGAAACAGAAGTAGAGAGGTGAAGTAACTCGCCCAAGCTTACCAGACCAGCATGTGACAAAGCCTACTTTTAAACCTAGGCTGTCTAATTTTTGAATTTATACTCTAAATTATTTATATTTTAAAATTCATTTTAGTCCACTTTTGTGAACAGAAGACCCTACACACAAGTCTTTACTATGTTTATTATAGTGAAAAAAAATGGGAGGAAGCATGATCACATTGACATTAGTAGTGCCTCTGATGCCTCTAGTTTTCCTGGGGTAGAGAGGCTGGGCTTGGTACTTGATCCTCCCTCTGCTGTACTTAGTCGCTCAGTCGTGTCTGGCTCTTTGTAACCCCCATGGACTGTAGCCCACCAGGCTCCCCTGTCCATGGGATTCTCCAGGAAAGAATACTGGAGTGGGTTGCCATGCCCTCCTCTAGGGGATCTTCCCGACCCAGAAATCAAACCCAGGTCTCCCGCTTTGCAGGCAGATTGTTTACTGTCTGAGCCACCAGGGAAGCCCGTGATCCTCCCTGCTTACCAAAAACTATCCTACTTTCTCCAAGGTAAGTGTTGCTCCTGTACAATTAAGGAACCTTATGAGAATGTCACCTTAACTCTGAGCAGATTTTGTTACTACACAAGCAACAATTGTTTTGCCTCTTCTTAGTTTACAGTTAGTCCTTACCGTCTATAAACTGGCTGTTCGCTAGTAACTGGAAAGTTTTTGCTTTATGAAGGTCTTTAAGTAGTAGTCAGTTATGGCATTATATTGTACAGTGTTTAGGTGAAGGTATAGATGAAACTTTATTTAAATTTCATTTTGCTTTTTGTGATAAAATGATTGGTTAAATCTGAGTTGGAAAGTGTTAGAAAATTTTTATGACTATAGTCAACCTTTGATTATCTTTGTCCATGTAGTAAGAAATAACAGTTTATATAAGCTTGAGATGATTTGTGTTTTGTTAGGATTTCTTTTAAACAAGCCCTATTTCCATGTTAGTGGAGTGATTATTCAGGCATTCAAATAAAAGATCTGAAGCCATATTGATGAGAAAGAGATGGGAGATTATCCTGTTTCCATGTCTGACTCTCATGTTTTATATTAAGCAGAAACCCAAGCAGAGCTTGTGGCCCTGTGGACAGTGATTGAGTAATTCAGTTTACAAAGCTTGTCTTTGATAATAGCCTGAGTTGGGGGGCTAGCAGCCTGAGAAAAGCTTAAAAAAGGAAAAGGCTAGCAAAAGAATCAGCAAAGGAGTTGATAGGTGGTATTAAAACTGATTTAAATAGATAGCGCCTTTCCTTGCCTAGCCCAGTCTTCTGTATAATTAAAAGTTGATTGTATGTTTGCAAAAAAGGAGCATGTTTTAAGAACTCAGCTTAATGAATCACCAAGTGATGAATGCTCTTATAGGATTGAATGTACTTTATTAGGAATTCTTTCTCATTCTTATTTGATTACCATCTAATTTTATGATCATCTCCTGCTACTTTAACTTCCAAAGCAGTATTTAGATTAAAATATATTTTCATTTGATTTTTGGAAGGTATGTGAATGGCCATGCAAAAAAACATTATGAAGATGCACAAATACCCTTAACCAACCATAAGAAATCAGAAAGGCAAGAAAAAGCACAGCACACGGTGTGTATGGATTGCAGTAGCTACAGTACATACTGGTAAGTATTAATATTTTCTGAAAATGATCTTCCTTTACTATGTGTGAACAAGTGTTTGCTTGTCTCCTGGCTCTTTCCCCTCCCCTAGTCTCTAAGCCAGTGGGGGCTGCCAGCACTGCCCTCTGGACCTGTGGGGATGCGCGGAGGGCTGGGGCTGTCAGGACTGCCTATCCTTGATCATTCAGATGTAAGCTTGCATGGCGCTTCCCACTTCTTGGCTGCCTCTTCTTCCCATCCTACTGAGCTTTAGGGAAACGAAAGGTAACTGTTGTTGTTCATTATGATTTCTTTTCTTTTTCTTGTTTTGTTTTTAATTAAAGAATAACATGATAGAAATCCATGTTCCTACTGTTCCAGTTTACATCTTGTTACATAATCTTAAAATCTTCACTTCTTTGTTTAAAAAATTATTTTGACAGTCTCTCCTGTCTAAACACAGTTGACTCTCCTCCTCTTCTCTGTAGGTAAATGTTAAGAATTTAACGTGTAGTCTTTTAGGCTAATTCCTTTTAAAAGTATGTTTTCTTTTTATGTATTTGGCTGCATTGGGGTTAGTTTCCCTGCAGTGTGTGGGATCTTGGTTCTCCAACCAGGGATTGAACCCGAGTCCCCAGCATAGGTAGGCAGATTCTTAACCACTGGACCGCCAGGGAAGTCCTCAGGCTAATTTTTTTTTTTAAAGTATCACATCCTGTAAAAGGATATTGGAGGCCTTATTCTCTCTTTGTGATACACTATACATGTCTGTTTCATATAAATGACAATAAAGTGAGAATTTTTCTGACTACTTAGAGCAGGTTATTTAGGTTACAAGTGATATTTAACAATCCACATCCATTTGGTATGCTCAGTTAGTGTATTTTACAGTTTTACTTTGGTGTGAAGCAAATCTCTTACCTTGACTAGTAAATTGTGAATAAATCTTTATTGTTTTTAATCATTTTACTGAATTTGAAAGGTTTTGACATTGAAAGAAGCCCTTTGGTTTTTGTTTTTGCCATACAGCCCTTGAATGCTGTGTGGCAAAAACAATACATGAAGGCAATACTGGGCAGGAATGGGGATTTAAGGTCCAAATACTGCTTTTGATTCACACTTTCTCCTGAAGTTGTATGCTTTCTGTATCATTGGTTGACTATTGTATTGTAGAAAGGTATCCATCAAAAGGCAGGGAGAAAAGGTCCATGGCTTCCCAAGTTTACATTTTTACAAGTTTACGGTTATAATGCTGTGGCTGCTGAATAAACCATATTAAGATTTAGTCCTCCAGATCGCTACTGTTTCAGTGATTCTTTGTGTGGACGATGTCCAGACCTGAGAGACAAGCTAGAAGCAGGCAAAAACATCAGTAAAAGTGAAAATCTTGTGAAGATTTTCTGAACCTAGTGCTCAGTTTATTGTTGTTTAATCTCATGAAACACTCCTTCCTACAAAAATTAAGCATTGGCCAAGGTGTTAATGTATTTTCATTAGATTTTCCCCCTTTCCCTCAGGACACTTATATACTAGAATGACGCAACCGTCTAACTGACAGAACTGTGTGTTTCTATAAAGTTGTGAGTATTTCTCCTTCAACGGCAGGAATTAAGATCATTCTTGAGGTATCTGGCTCTAAGTCGTCATTGTAGGTTGTGTCAATCTGTATGCACCAGATGTTGAGAACTTTCATTCTTCTTGATAGTTAGCAATGTTCATGAGATGCTTAATGGGAAAGTTTGGAAATACAGTTGAGTCTCTGTGTACAGTGGGTTTTGTTGCTATTAGTAAGATTATGAAGGAATAGTAACTCTTGAAGAAATTTAAAGAATTATCTTAGAATTTTCTTAATGGAGTAGAATTCCAGTTGTAGGTCTCTTTAAAAATAATAGACTATGTACTTTAACATCTTTGTATATTGCATTTTGGAGGAATACCTTTATTAACTTGGACTGGACTTTAATTTGCTTTCATTTCATCTAGGGTACTAAAGTACAAGTCATTTCATGACTGAATTGGAATTAAGTGGTAGATCTTGAACCTTGGGGAATATACACCATGGCAGGGGCTTCTTGGCCAACTGCCAGTCTTTTGTGTGAGGTTATACAGAGCTGCAAGTGTGTGGACACCCAGAGCTTCTGAAATGCAGGAAGGGAGCTGCAGCTGGTCACATAACCGTCTCATTTGTGGGTTTAGAACAAAATGCTAGGGAATCATCCTGCAGTTTTATACTGACAGCCTAAAAGGAATCTGTGATAGTGGTAAGCTGGTGGAGCTGTAGTTCAGCATTTCTCCCACACCTCTCAATGATTAAGAAACAAAAAAGGATTTCTTTTTTTCTGTATGGGGTGTGTGTGTGTACGTGTGAGTATTTTCCAGTGCACCTTAGTAATTTTGCTTTAGTTTGTAGATTTTCCTTGTATATACGTTTCTTTTGGTTAGACTGATTGGTTTGCTTCAGAGATAAAATATTGGTGTATTAGGTTTAACCTATTTGATTATTAGTTATTATTTTGACTGTAGCTAATGTTAAGGCTCCTTTTCCATGTGCTTTGTCCTCTGAAGAAGTTGAAACCTGCTCTAAGGGCTGCAGTTCTTCTATCGTTTCTTCCCCTTTCCATGAGTCCCTGCCCTGTCCTGTTTTTGCATATCCTTTATGAACTTATTACTGAACTGTCTGCACGCCCCTCCCCCACCCCCAAGCTCCAATTGTAGCTGGATATAATCTCTCCTAAGTTCACAGTCCCTGGGATACTTGTAATTTCCTGCTGCATGTTAGTTATTTGTAAATGTCCTTGGGGACTTCAGGAACCGTTTGTCAGATCTGTGTATCGTCCGCAGTACTCAGTGTCTGGTGCTGAGTAGGCAGTAGATGTTAGAAAGATTTGACTTTTGTTAGCTATTTTCCAAAAGTGGTGAAGGTTATACCAAAATGATACTGCTGTACCCTCTCGATCCTCTTGGAGGACTGAGGAGCTGCAGAACACTTTTCCTGAAGAAGAGCCAAATCACAGCATATGTGAGCTATTCCACTGACTTCCTGAGAGGGACAGTCTTGCAGAGCAGGTCCTTTCGCTTCCTGTATAAACAGCACACCCAGAAGAAGCAGGCGTCAAGGAGGCAGAACAACATAAAGTGGGTCATGATCTCAAAAGAAGGAAGCCAGTACCAGAAGGGATCATTTTGGCTTGACACAAACCCACTCTTTCAGGAGACAAATGAAAATTTTAATAAAAATGAAAATCTCCAGATTTTCACTCAAGGGCAGGCGTTCAGATTTTTGTGTGTAGTGTTTCCTCTCCTCCCACTTCAGATTCTCTCCCGTAGTCACTGCAGATGGAACTGTATGTGGTACATATTATTGTGTCAAAAAGAAGCAAAAATTAACTTTAGGAACTTTTATTTGACTTTTTTTCCTCTTGTATTTTAGATAGAATTCATTAAGAAACATTGTCAAATCTCCAGAATATACAAGCAGCTCCTGTAGCTCAATGTCAGAAAAACAAACAACCCAATCAAAAAATGGGCAGAAGACCCAAACAGACACCTCTCCAAAGAAGACATACAGATAGCCAACAAACACATGAAAAGATGCTCAACATCTCTCATAACCAGACATTTACAGTTAATAGATTTAAAATGTTGAACAAGTCATTGTTGGCATCTGACATAGTCTTGTCAGCTTATCAACAAAACTGAATTTCTGAGGATTCAGAAGTATGAAAGGAATAGTGAAACTAAATTACTGGAATTTTTCCTTCCTGGCAAAGTAATTAATGTTTTAAAGCACTGTTTCAAACAAAGAAATACTATGAAATGTGAGTCGATTCACTTGTCTAGAAAAAAGACGTGTATTTTAGATTTTAAACACCCGTAACAAATAGCAGTTTTAATGAAAACTTACAAAAGTAAAGCTTTTATTTGTGGGCTTAAATGTATGCTGAATCATTTTCAAAGGCAGTTGTGATTAAAAAGATCTTTTGTTGGCTATCCTTATAAACGTTTTGGACACAGATTTTCAGTGTTGTAAAGATTAGAGAACAGGAAGAATTTTGTTTATTTAAAAACAGTATTTTGAGGTTTTATTACAACCTAGATGTCCATCAGCAGATGAATGGATAAGAAAGCTGTGGTACATATACATAATGGAATATTACTCAGCCGTTAAAAAGAATTCATTTGAATCAGTTCTGATGAGATGGATGAAACTGGAGCTGATTATACAGAGTGAAGTAAGCCAGAAAGAAAAACACCAATACAGTATACTAACACATATATATGGAATTTAGAAAGATGGCAATGACGACCCTGTATGCAAGACAGCAAAAAAGACACAGCTGTGTATAATGGACTTTTGGACTCAGAGGGAGAGGGAGAGGGTGGGATGATTTGGGAGAATGGCATTCTAACATGTATACTATCATGTAAGAATTGAATCGCCAGTCTATGTCTGACGCAGGATACAGCATGCTTGGGGCTGGTGCATGGGGATGACCCAGAGAGATGTTATGGGGGTGGGAGGTGGGAGGGGGGTTCATGTTTGGGAACACATGTAAGAATTAAAGATTTTAAAATTAAAAAAATAAAAAACTAAAAATAAATAAATAAATAAAAATTAAAAAAATAAAAAGAAAAAGAAACTTTAACTCATAGTCTGAAAACAAAAGGCTCTTAATAAGCTAGTACTTGTCTGCTTTTAACAAAGGGAATGGGTTTTCTCTGCAGGTATTCTAGTTTTCCAAAATTGGTTTAGTTGATGGCAGTACATTAGAATTGAATAAAAGAGAATTTAAAAATAAACTTGGTTTCTAAAGGAGTGCTTTGGATTTAACTTATTTTGGTTTGAAATAGATGAAGTCATTGGAATATCAGCTTTGCTTGGTTTGTGGTTTGCTCTCTGTAACTATATCTGTCATTATAATAAAGCTGGAGGTCAGAGTTTGCTCTAGACATCACATTATGGTATCTGTTACACAAGGGATGACACATAATTTAAAACTTAGTGATCGATTTGTCATTGCTCTTTCTTGAGGGGTCCTTTTTGCATAAAAGTTTTTATTTTCTTTGTATTAGTATTATACACAGCTTACTATATAATGATTGCTGTATAGCCAGTAGATTAAAGGACTTGTTTCTTTACTGTTGCTTAAAAACAAAAATCAGGTTCATTTGTATGATGACTTCCTCTTGTTTCACGAGAGTGAAGGTGGGTTTGGTCTGGGAGGTTTGTTAGTATTTCAAGAGTATGATGTGCAGCCTTGTGGCTTAGGTAGCTTCAATAGCACTGCCGACAGGAATGGAGAGAGCTGTAGGATTTTAAAGCTGAGAAAGAGAGTTTTCTTTGTTTTGAGTCTGACATCTGTGTCATATAATATGGTAGCAGTTGAACAGTTAAAAGTGGCTGGTGGGACTGAGGAGCTGAATGTTCTGTTTCATTGTAATGTTTAAATTGCAGCATGTATCTGGTAGCTGCTGTGTCGGATAGTGCAGCCTCAGACTATTAAAATTTAACATTGAGTATACTAATATTATGAAACTTTCAAAACCATAAGACAAAAATCTGATAGAAACTCCAGAAAGAGAATGTCAGTTGTAAATAAGGATAACTTAAAGCCAGTCTAACCCAGGAAGATGTGTCAAAAAGAAAAATATGTAATTACTGAGTCAGTTTCACAAGTCTGCCAACACATTCATTTTTAAAGGAAATCCCAGATTATTGTACCATTAGAAGCAAAGGTACATTTATAAATAAACAATTTCTGATTCTTAAAAACTAATAACATTGAAATAAAAGGAAACTATTAAAATAGGATGGTCCCCCCAAAAGAAAGCAAGCATCATATGCAAATTGATGAAATACTAAAGCTGTTTCCATTAAAATCAGAAACAAGACAGATACTTCCAGTCATTACTTACATCATCACCACTGTTATTAAACATTACTTTTGCAGTTCTAGTCATTGAAATAAGACAGAATAAGTAAATAATTGGTATAAATTTGGAAAAAAAGAACAAATTATTTCTGCTTTCAAATTGTTTAATGCCCAGAGAACTCAAGGAGACTTTAGTAGAAAACGAGTGGAACTAATAATTAATTTTGAAATGGTCAGTTCAGTTCAGTCACTCAGTTGTGTCCGACTCTTTGCGACCCCATGAACCGCAGCATGCCAGGCCTCCCTGTCCATCACCAACTCCCAGAGTCCATCCAAACCCATGTCCATTGAGTCGGTGATGCCATCCAACCACCTCATCCTCTGTCGTCCCCTTCTCCTCCTGCCCTCAATTTTCCCAGCATCAGGGTCTTTTCAAATGAGTCAGCTCTTTGCATCAGGTGGCGAAAGGATTGGAGTTTCAGCTTCAACATTAGGCTTTCCAGTGAACACCCAGGACTGAGCTCCTTTGTGATACATGATAAATATACAAAAACTAACAGGTTTCTCTTTATTAGTTAAAAATGGAAATGATGAACAAAAAAGCATTCAACATAGGACAAAAATTACAAACTAAATCTAGGAATAAGTGTATTAATGAAAGACACCAAAGCAAAGCGATAGATCCTTTTTGAAGAAGATTTGGCATTACGAGCAGTTCCTTTCCCCCTTAAGGTTTTGCCTTCAAAAATTTTCCCTGGAGACAGGAACTGATAAACATGATAATCCTCGAATATAATGTGAACAACATCCCGAAAAATCAGAATAGCGGATATGTTGCTTTTATTCAACAAGTAAATATTCATTGAGAACTAACCAGCTCTATGTTAGGAGTCTAGTTGTTAGTGCAGTGGTCTCTAAAACAATGTCCTGGAACATATGGGAAGAAAATATCAGAACTTCTGAAAAAATCATAGGCAAATATTTTAATATACCTACTGCCAGCTGTCCGTGGACTAGATGGTTCTGTCGTGAGCTACACAGAATGTCCTGAATCAGCTGCATGTGTGGTGGCCTCACCCTTGTTCACTTTTATTAGCCTTGTGCAGTATGCTGCTGTGTTTTTTGTCTGCTCAGTTACATGGATTTACTTTATGTTACCAAAAATCAACCCTCATCAAGTGGATAAACATTTGGACGGATTTTTACGAGGAAAAAAAATCCTTCAAGATGAAAACAGTAATGATAATAACACAAATACTGGTGAAAAAGGAAAAGGCAAGCTGATATACTACACTCCTACTTTGATCTCATCAAACACATTACAGAATAAAAATGTTGACTACCTAAATAATGGAGAAGGCGATGGCACCCCACTCCAGTACTCTTGCCTGGAAAATCCCATGGATGGAGGAGCCTGGTGGGCTACAGTCCATGGGGTCGCTAAAAGTTGGACACAACTGAGCGACTTCACTTTCACTTTTCACTTTCATGCACTGGAGAAGGAAATGGCAACCCACTCCAGTGTTCTTGCCTGGAGAATCCCAAGGACAGGGGAGCCTGGTGGGCTGCCGTCTATGGGGTTGCACAGAGTCAGACACGACTAAAGTGACCTAAATAAAAACACAGACTAATCAGATTTGATTAGGACTTCCCCTGTGGCTCAGTGGTTAAGAATCTGCCTGCAATACAGGAGACTCGGGTTTCATCCCTGGGTTGGGACGATCCCCTGGAGAAGGAAATGGCAACCCACTCCAGTATTCTTGCCTGGAGAATTCCATGGACAGAGGAGCCTTTCAGGCTACTGTCCATGAGGTCGCAAAGAGTCGGACACAGCTGAGAGACTAACACTTTTCCCCTTCACTTTCAATCAGATGTGATAAATCGGACAAAAAGTTTATGAGACTGGATGAGATACGAATTTATATCCATTATCATTAATGTCAAACCTCATCCTAGGTATAGATTGTACTGTGAGATACTGGTTTAACAAAAGTATTAAAGATATGAATAGCAAGACATTTTAAAATTTTCTTTTATCTCTAGCTCATTCTTCTAAAAATTTTTTATACTGTACATATATTAAGTTAGATTTCCTTACATTTCTAATTAGGACAGCCATGTGTAAGTGTGTTGTGGGTGGTGGATACTCAGTTTTGTGGCTAATTTTTAAATCTCATTAGAAGCCATTGCAAATAATTTGGAAGATTTTGCCTTAATGGACCTGTGTTTTGCCTTTATAATTAGAGGGGGCATGAGGTACAAGGTGAAAATAGGAAGGAAACAAGTGTTTCTAAAACTAGAATTTTTAAAAGGAGGTAAACCATATTAAATTTTAGGATGAGAAAATGATTGAGCCATGCTGCATGTTTTAATTTTTGGAGAATGGGGAAATAAAGTACAGATGGGGATGACCAAGTAAGGAATATTTTTTGCCATTAAACAGTGAATGGTGTTCCACATGGAAATGAGGGAGGGTAAGGGGGTTGTTGATGTGTGAAATGAAAGCTGAAATCTAAGCGTAAAGAAGGTAACACTGAAGTGAAAAGGGAAGATTGCGAGGGAAAGATGAGAGAGAAGAAAATTTAGATAAAATCGACATTGCAGGACTATTAAATACTACAGCTTAATTCAGCTGCAGCTATTTATGGACTTGACTGTAATTGTACTTAGATAGGGCAGGGACAAATATTATATGAAAGGAAATAGCCAAAGTATAGGATAAACTATTAGTTGAGATGGAGGAGGAAAAAGGTGGGTTTGGGGGTTGGTTATAGAAATAAAAATAGAAAAGGATTAGGCATGATTTTAAATACTAGAAATTAGAAAAAAAATCTGAAAATGTATGCGTAAGAAATCAGTGTAATGAAGAAATTGGACAATTTTGTTATTCAATCATGTCCAACTCTTTGCGACCCCACGGACTACAGCATGCCAGGCCTCCCTGTCCATCACCAACTCCCAGGGTTTACTCAGACTCATGTCCATTGAGTCGGTGATGCCATCCAACCATCTCATCCTCTGTCATCCCCTTCCCCTCCCGCCTTCAATCTTTCCCAGCATCAGGGTCTTTTCCAGTGAGTGAGTTCTTCGCATCAGGTGGCCAGAGTTTTGGAGTTTCAGCTTCAGCATCAGTCCTTCCAATGAATATTCAGGACTGATTTCCTTTAGAATGGTCTTGTTGGATCTCCTTGCAGTCCAAGGGACTCTCAAGAATCTTCTCCAACACCACAGTTCAAAAGCATCATTTCTTCAGTGCTCAGCTTTCTTTATAGTCCAACTCTCACATCCATACTTGGCTACTGGAGAAATCATAGGTTTGACTAGACAGACCTTTGTTAGCAAAGTAATGTCTCTGCTTTTTAATATGCTGTCTAGGTTGGTCATAACTTTTCTTCCAAGCGTCTTTTAATTTCATGGCTGCAGTCACAGTTTCAGTGATTTTGGAGCCCCCAAAATAGTCTGTCACTGTTTCCATTGCTTCCCCATCTATTTGCCATGAAGTGATTTTTTTTTTTTGCCTTTTTTTTGTATTAGAGTAGCAGAATTTGAAATTAGTTGTTATCCATTTTTTACCCAATTATTTAATAGTGTAAATAATTGGTATTTCTTATGAAAATTTACCTGCTACCTGGTGCAAGGTGGTAAAATTATTTGTATATCTTCTGCTTTGAACAACAGTATGTATATAATACCCTACTCTACATTTAATCAGTTTATTAACTATTGGTTTAAAATACTTTAAAACTAGCATTGTGTTTGGTTCAAGGAATTTGGGTTGAGACTAATTTTTACATAGCTGAGATGATAGTATACTTTGTCTCAATGTGTTATAAGTGGAGAAGGATAAGAATCCTCCTTCCTTGCCTTTTTATATCTCATTTTCTTATCTAACATTTCAACATGTTGTCTAATACGATTTCTTAAGTATTATTTTTTGTCTTTAGTGTCCAGCTTACTTCAATTTTCTTAAGCATTTCTTTCTTTTCAGTGAATACAGAAGTAAACATTCTCTGTATCAGACAGGTAGTCTAGTAGAGCTCCATCTTTACTTGAAGAATTGCCTGAAATCATGAAATGTAAACTTGCTTTAGTATTAATTCAATAGCCTAAAAGTTGGCTGTGTAATATAGATAGTTCCTGACTTCTGTTTGTTAGACACATGAAGTCCTATTTATATGAATGAAAAGATGCCAAAACCTGCACCTCAGCTCCAATTTTTCAGTAGAAAGAAGAAAAAGAGAACATCTTTTTATATTATTTCAGTTACATTTTGGGACCCAGGTGTATTTTCACTTTAAGACATTTAGCCGTATTTTATAACAATATTTATTCAAAATGGGACATGCCTTCCAAGTTTCTGATGCCCAGTCTAGAAGCTCTGGAACACAGCCTACAAGTTATGTACCCCTTTGTACTTCTTATTCTGGTGTAATCTCCTTGGGAGGGAAAACCAAGAATGGTGGCTCATTTTTTTCAGGTGTTAGAGGCAAGCATAATTCTGACCTAATATCTTCAACATAATTGCAAAGCGGGAAGAGATTCTTAGAACTTGTTTACTTTAAATTCTTCTGTTTGTCTTGGGACTTTTTAATACCAGTATTAATGAGAGAGTTTCCACTTTGGAAGCAGTGTCTCAGCTCAAGGCATCAGACAGCATTTAAATCCTTATTTATTTCCTACTTTTGTTGCTTATTTTCTTTTGACCTCTGGGCCAGGGAGGAAGAAGAAATCAACACAGAGGGAATGGGGCCAGCTAGAGAAGGGTGTGTTACAAGGCAGCCCTGGTTACACAATGGAAGGAAGCCGACATTTACTGGCCCTGTACCACATGCCAAACGCCCCTGGAAGTTTCGACCTGTGGAAGCAGGTGCTTTCCTTTCATCATTGTCATCAGATAATGCTTGTATAGTGTGATGAATTCAGACAGGATGAAAGTTAGAAGCCTAGAAATAAATGTCCTTCTTAGTGACTGTAAGAATTTCTGAAATCTACTCTTGGAAATAAGGACAATTGTGAAATCCTGAAATTTTTTAAGACGAAATTTAGCCAAAATCAATTGATTTCTTCTAGTTCATTGAAGTTATACTTCTTACCTCTTTATGACAATGGTAGTATTATAGAATAGTAGAGCAGCCAGTGTCTTAGATATTTTCTAGGGCAGCAGTCCTGTCCAAGAGAAATAATTCATCATGTATGTAATACAGAAGTTCCTAGTAGCCACAGTAAAAAAGCAAAGACAAACAGGTAAATTCATTTAAATTGTATATTTTATTTAACCTGGTTATCCAAAATATTGGGTGGCCAGAAAGTTTGTTCTGGTTTTGTCATAAGGTGTTACTGACCCTCTAAGATCTTACGGAAAAACCTGAATGAACTTTTTGGCCAACCCAGTATTACCATGTCAACATGGTAATCCATGTAGAATTATTAGAGATAATTTGTGTCTTTTTTTGAAATATGAAACCTTCAGAATCCAGTGTGATATTTTATACATATAGCACATTTCCATTCAGATGCTAACTTTTCATGAGAAATGCTTGATCTGTATTTAGTCAGAAGAGTTGCCATTGAAAATGTAGATTCCAAACACTATTAAAATTTTTTCCAATAAAGTACCCCTCCAAAACCCCCATTTTCTTTAATACTTGACATCTGTATTGACAGGACTGACATCTTTTTTTTTTAGAATAATTGACTGAGGCAAAAGCATATCAGTTTCAAAACTGTATCTAAGTTAGGTAAATCCACTCACTCTTGTAACAACTCAGTATTATCAATATCAAATTCAAAGGGCCATTGTATAAACTGGAAATCAGCTCTAAATTTATTCATGTCAACAAAGCATTCTTTAATTTTTCTTGTAGCTATTAGAGCCAACTTACATAATGCTATTGCATTTTAAATCTCTTGCATATTTGTTCATGTTGAAATGTGTAAAACCATTATTAACTTATAGTATGAATATATTTAAATTTTAACATAAATTTTCATACCTGTCTAGCTATGTCAAAAACAAGCTTTTTCTCTCTTCTTGGATCTTTAAATTTAGCTCCTTCATGTGCACTGTGCTATAGGTAAAAAATGTTAAGTCATGGGGTGATGTTTTCTCTTATGTTGAATATTGGCAGGTGTTCCTTTTGATTCTAGAAAATCTTGAATTAGAGTTAACAGAACAGTAAACCTTTGTAAAATCTGCCATGACTCAAGCAGTGAATGTTGGCAAAGAGCATGTAGTCATTAAATTCATTATCTTCTGTCTCTTATAACAGTTCCACTGGTGATGAGTCAGAACATTTGTACATGTATACTGAACAGCTTTAGTAACTGCATCATTTTAATAACTGCACCCATGATACAGTCCATTTCAGAGCACAAATATTTTCAGTATGTTAACTTGAAGTGGATCAAATAAGGGAATTAATTCCAGTAAATCTGGGGTTTTGATCCCACATAACTGGTTCTTGTTTGTGTTGATAGAAAGTAGCTTTTTCCAATCTAACTGAAAGTGACAGATGTAAAAGATTGAAAAACATTTGCAACATGAGTTTGATTGCTTTTAAGGCAGGTCAGGAAGCAACAGTTAGAAGTAGACATGGAAAAACAGACTGGTTCTAAATAGGAAAAGGAGTATGTCAAGGCTGTATATTGTCACCCTGCTTATTTAACTTATATGCAGAGTACATCATGAGAAACGCTGGGCTGGAAGAAGCACAAGCTAGAATCAAGATTGCCGGGAGAAATAACAATAACCTCAGATATGCAGATGACATCACCCTTATGGCAGAAAGTGAGGAGGAACTAAAGAGCCTCTTGATGAAAGTGAAAGAGGAGAGTGAAAAAAGTTGGCTTAAAGCTCAACATTCAGAAAACAAAGATCATGGCATCTGGTCACATCCCTTTATGGGAAATAGATGGGGAAACAGTGGAAACAGTGTCAGACTTTATATTTTGGGGCTCCAGAATCACTGCAGATGGTGATTGCAGCCATGAAATTAAAAGAGGCTTACTCCATGGAAGGAGAGTTATGACCAACCTAGATAGCATAATTCAAAAGCAGAGACATTACTTTGCCAACAAAGGTCCATCTACAAGGCTATGGTTTTTCCAGTGGTCATGTATGGATGTGAGAGTTGGACTGTGAAGAAAGCTGAGCACCAAAGAGTTGATGTTTTTGAACTGTGGTGTTGGAGAAGACTCTTGAGAGTCCCTTGGACTGCAAGGAGATCCAACCAGTCCATTCTAAAGGAGATCAGTCCTGGGTGTTCAATGGAAGGACTGATGCTAAAGCTGAAACTCCAATACTTTGGCCACCTCATGCGAAGAGTTGACTCATTGGAAAAGACTCTGATGCTGGGAGGGATTGAGGGCAGGAGGAGAAGGGGACAACAGAGGATGAGATGGCTGGATGGCATCACTGACTCGGTGGATATGAGTTTGAGTGAACTCCGGGAGTTGGTGATGGACAGAGGGGCCTGGCATGCTGTGATTCATGGGGTCGCAAAGAGTCGGACACAACTGAACTGAACTGAACTTGCTATAATTGCAAGTAGATGCTGCTGAGCTGCTAAGTCGCTTCAGTCGACTCTGTGTGACCCCATAGACGGCAGCCCACCAGGCTCCCCCGTCCCTGGGATTCTCCAGGCAAGAACACTGGAGTGGGTTGCCGTTGCCTTCTCCAGTGCATGAAAGTGAAAAGTGAAAGTGAAGTCGCTCAGTTGTGTCCAACTTTTAGCGACCCCATGGACTGCAGCCTACCAGGCTCCTCCGTCCATGGATTTTCCAGGCAAGAGTACAGAAATGGGGTGCCGTTGCCTTCTCCGGCAAGTAGATGAGGACATTTCAATTTGGAAGTCATTTGAGACAAAATACCCTAGGTATTCACTGGCCACTGTCTCTTGTAAAACTTATCTAAAGCTAAAAATAAAAGTATTTATAGTTTTCAAATGTTGAATCAGTTCTTGGTGAATCAACTGAAGATCTTTCACTTTTTGTAAAATATCCTTTATGATCTTTCTCTTAAATTTTAAAACATAATTCCCTTAACTGAAATACTAAATTAATGTTTCATCTCTCCATCTAAAAATGTTGTTTTTTCTTGAGCAAGAATTCAGGCTGTTTTGTAGCTTGCCAGAATTATAAGATCAAACCCCTAAAGTCAGTGAGAAATCATTTTGTTTCACATTTCATTCTGGATTCATTGTGACAGAGTTCACTGATTATATTTTGACTGTAGAGAGGCAGCTTCTTTTTATATTACTGTGCATTTGCTGAAAATGACTCAACATTGTCTATTATCTTAAAACTTTTTTATACTCAGCTTATTAATTTGGCTCTGCTGTGTTAAATCATAATTGCCATTCTTAGGAAAATTACACTCTATCTCATTGGCGCAGCTTGATTTGGAAGTTAAAATTTTTTTTTCATTTTTAGTTTTTGAGCCAGATAAAGTAATTTGATTGTATTATAATTAAAGTAAATATTTCAATTTAACTACAAATTACAGTTTATGTAGGTATCACTGTAACTTCTGCTTTCTGCATAAAATATTGAAATAAGCACTTTACAGTGCTTCATTAGTGCATAGAAAAGTAACAGAAAAATAGCTGTGCCACAATAGCACAGCTCTAGAGCCTAGAGCCACTTACTCACTTTAGTGATGAACACTCAAAGAGATGAAGTAAATAGACCCAGTTAAGGCAGATTAGTTCAGAATGGAGCAAGGCCATACATAAGTCTGTTTTGATATATGAAAATGTCCCTTTAACAAATGCTAAAGGCTGAATTCATGTTACCACCAAAAAGAAGTCCTTTAATATGAAAAAAGTTATTTCATATAATTTAAAGCAATTTGTTTCTTTAAACAAAGCAACCATTTGTGTATGTGTGTGTGTGTTTGTGAAAGTTAAGGGGTTCACTTTTCAATTAGATAGACTAGCAGCATGTAAATATGTGAAAGGCCATCTAAATTTGCTCTTAGACTTCATTCCCCAGATGAACAGTAGCGTTGGAGCTGTTTTTGTTTTGAACACTGGGTAATTCTTTTAGCCAAAGTGCATGTATATGTTTATGCCAATCTAAAATGAGAATGTAAGCAGGCATTAGGGTAACAATGCAGTTTTATGCTCTAGCGCATGCCTGGGATTCACAGAGGAACCAAGTGCCCTAATCCCAGGTTTATAGAGTAGACCTTACCCTCTTAACATTTATGCTGAGAAGAAGCACAAATTTAATTGCTTTATGTGTTTGTTATAAAACCAATAAAGAATTATTTTCTTCCCATTGCTGATGGCTTCGATCAAAGAGAAACAGTCTGGGATGTGAGTGGTAGCTTTTGCTATTAGTAGAAATGTTAAGGATTGACCATGGGAGCTTGGAGAATATTAGAGACTCTTGATTGGCAGCATTAGATAGTCAGATTTTGGGGGAGGGGCTTGTTAAATAATTACATGTGTAAATTGTGACTAAGAGACACAAGCTATGTTTTTTGTGTAATCTTTTTTTAAACAAATTACTTTCACCCATTCTCTTTACAATTTTTGAATAGCCTGGTTTCAGGTATGTAAGAAGTAGGTTTTGGATTGTGCTAGATTTGACCTAATTTTTGCTAATTGCTAGGCATTCAGAATTTTGCTCAGAAGAATGGCATTGTTATTGTCATTATTCTTTGGTAGTTTTAATCAGCGGTTTTGTACAAAGCTGCAGTTCAAAAGAATATTTTGGTACTAGCTTGGAAGTTGTTTCAGTTAAAATTGGCCATATTCCAGGAAAAAAACCAGAATGCTAATGTACAGGTTAGAGTTTATGATGTGTGATTCCTTATATTATTTGCTTATTGACTTGCTAAACACACACACATACAAAGAACATCTTAAACATCTTTCACCAAAGCGTTTGTTTCCTGCAAGACGTAGCCACTGTTTTATACTTTTGTTTTCTAACATTGCAGAATGAAAAGATTCATTCTTCTCAGTTTAGTTTATTTAAATTATGTGTAAAAGGGGCTTCCCTGGTGGCTCAAATGGTAAAGAATCTGGCTGCAATGTAGGAGACCCAGGTTCTATCCCTCGGTCAGGAAGATCCCCTAGAGAAGGGAATGGCAACCCACTCCAGTATTCTTGCCTGAAAAATTTCATGGACAGAGGAGCTTGGCTGGCATGTAAAATGTATAGCTTTTACTTTTTTATTCAAATATCCCTACAGGTTAATTATCTTTTTCCTGCTTTTTTCTTATATCTCTTCTCCCCATTAATTTGAGTTGGGAGGGATCACATTAAAGCTTTAGGCTTCATGCTACATGAATAGAATTGGCGCTTTGTGTTTCGTTTTCCATGTATTATGCACCCCTAAAAGGAATATAACACATGTCGCAGCCTATTTCATTTTCAAAGAGGAATTGAAGAGCTTTTGAATAAAAATGTGAAAAGAAACTAGTGTTCACTGCCTACGTGGCTTTTTAAAAAGGCTCCTTAAAAACATTCCAGTGTGGATTCTACGTCCTCTTTGAACTCACCGCTGACTGTAACTGCCTGCAGAGCCACGTGACCGTCTTGGCAGCATGGTTTTAGTGATTTCATTACTGTGGTTTCCTCAAGCTCTTTACACACACTGATTAATATTTTCCTTGCAGTTATCGCTGTGATGATTTTGTGGTTAATGACACCAAGCTGGGACTGGTACAGAAAGTCAGAGAACACTTGCAGAACTTGGAGAAGTAAGTAATAGGCCTTGGGAAGGAAGGGGTGGAAAGGGCTTGAAGGGCCTTCCAGACTTTCTGAGCGGGGTTTTGTTGATGAGTTCCATAACCTCATCACACTCAGTGTTTTTAGTGTGATTGAAATGTGAGCAAAATAAACTTTGGAGTTAGGTCTATGAAAATTGTCAGTGATCATAACTCAGCATTTATTTCATGTAGTATTTGTTATAAACTGTATCCAGGGGCTCCAGAGCCTGTTTTTTAGTTACTGCCCACCATCTTATAAGTTCCTCAGTTTATTTGCAAGAGGAGTTTTGCTAGTGCAAAGGAAGGGCAGAAAATGATCCAAAATCATTATAGGGTTACCTGAAATATTAGAAAATCCTTATCAAATGTATTAATGGGGTCTTCTTAGAAGCTCTGAAATTTATGAATAAATTTTAAGTGAAAATAGGTTTAATTATATTATTGTTTACTTTGCATCTATATGATAGCAGAAGATCCTAGTTTCTTTTTGTTGTTGTTGTTGTTAGGACCAGTATTTATCACTTGAAAGTATAGGAAGCTGTGAAATGCTTTGTCATCATAAAGAAATTAAACTACTGTGAATAGGGTTGTTTTTTTTTTTTTTTTCTGAAGCCAAATAGGTTAGTCAGATACAATTCACTGGACCCAAAATCCAAGCAGTAAACAGAAGCCCCAGTGGCAGTGTCTTTGGCGCTGCAATGGATGGAAGCATGGTCGTGGAATGATTGCTGACTCAGGTGAAACCTGTGTAAATCTCCCCATCATCAGGTGCCATCTAATTTATTTTGACAGTTGATGTATAAATGGCATTGTAAGAACATGCCAGAAGTGGGAGTCCCTTAGCAAACTTACATGTAAAGCCAGTAGGGTATTTTTAAATTGTGTGGTGATGGAGAATGACCTGAGTTCTCTAAGTTAAACACTGTCTAGCTTTGGTTAACCAAAGTCTCTCTGCATGTTTCTGACTAAATATAGATTATAAGCTGAAAGGGAGGAAATGATTTCCTTAAAATCTAAACTAATTAGAACGCTTTGGATTTAAGTACGTTTTGGCTTGTCCTGTTGGAGCGCCTCACTTTTTCAAAGTACTTCCTCCCTTCTCTTAATCTGAACAGAGCAGCAGGGGCCCTGTCTAGGAGACACAGCTGTAGACACGCAGATCTAGACTGTTGAGTTTGGTCTGAAATTGTCACAATTAACTGTGAAGTAGGAGATTCCTGCAGTAGGTTTTGTAATATCACTCTCTGGTGTGATGATGTCCTTGTAAAGATCTTGGTAACCTGATTCTTTGTTATAGAAGGAGATAGCCACCAAATTATTTCTCCCTGCCACCTAGAGTTTTCTCTTAAGAAAAGACTATCATCTCAATGACAGATTGATCAGAACTAAGTCAGAGGGTGAACAGGACTTTGAAGAACCTGCATGCTTTTATATAAGCAGCTTTCTAATCTTTTATTTCCAGTGGCCACTTCATTAGGTAAAAGGTGTCACAGACTGCCTTGTCTTCACTTCTCCTTGACCCCACTGAAAAATGTACCTTGCAACCTTTCTTCTGTGTTAAGAAACATTATCTAAGTGTATTTTGATGTTTCTCAAACATAGCCTTGAATCTGTGCTGGAAGATCCATGACTGCATCTGAGTCTTACTGTCAACTGTCCAGCCTGTCTCTAGAGCAGCACTGTGCACCAGAAACCTTGTATAATCACCCTGTGTAGCCACTGGCCGTGTGTGCCTGAGGAGCGCTTGAAAATGAGCCAGCATGACGAGGAACCGGATTCTATGTTTTATTTAAGTTGAATTAATTTAAATTTACTAGCCACATGTAGTGAGCGGCTACCTTGTTAAATAGCATGGATCTAAAGGATTCTGCCATTTTGAGAATCACCAATGGTAAAATTTAATAACATATTTTAGAAAGCTAAAGGCTTATATTTGTATAGGTTGAATAAAAATTAGCTATTAGGCATTGTCTCTGTGCTTATGACTCAGCTGCTTTCCTCACAGAATTTGTAAAGGAATAACTGACATTCTATTACATATGGGCTTCCCTTATGGCTCAGCTGGTGAAGAATCCGCCTGCGACCTGGGAGACCTGGGTTTGATCCCTGGGCTGGGAAGATCCCCTGGAGAAGGGAAAGGCCACCCACTGCAGTATTCTGGCCAGAGAATTCCACGGACTGTATAGTCCTCGGGGTCACAGAGAGTCTGACATGACTGAGCTACTTTCACTTTCAAGGCACTTTCTCTTTCATACTCGATATGGGGTTGGTCAGTTCTTACCTTGTCATCAGTGTATGAGAGGCCCATACAGTTCTGAAGACATTTTTCCTAAGAATATTTTTAGATTTGGAAGCAGCTGACTGTCACTAGATCTACTGCTCTCAAGGCAGTTCATGTGGAAATTCTGGAAAGAAAAACAATCACATATTTTCTTTGGATTAACCTGATAATTTTGGAAGATGGAAAAGGGTTGGTAGACTTAAAAGTCTGTGTTGTTTAATAATAGTAACTTTTACTTCCTTTGGATTAGTTCCCTGATAT
This sequence comes from Ovis canadensis, assembly GCF_042477335.2. NCBI lineage: Eukaryota > Metazoa > Chordata > Mammalia > Artiodactyla > Bovidae > Ovis > Ovis canadensis. The sequence goes on along the minus strand of NC_091251.1, from coordinate 56,911,204 downwards.
ATCATTTTAAAGTGACCCTTTGAAGATAGGAATTACTTTCTGATAAATTTCAAATAAGGTCTGTCTTTCATTGTGAAAAATTTAAATAATTTTAATTCAGAATTTATGTGCTGTTTAGGATCTGTTTTACAACATGCTTCGTAGCATAGCTGAATCAAAGGAGTTGGTAAATGTATTATCTAATGTATTTATCATTCCAGTCTCAGATTATGTGATCATCTGTTACAACATACAAACAAAAGAGATTACCTTTACCAAAATTAAGAAGGAAATAGAGTATTTGAGAGTTGATCTTAAATGTCAGAATAATCATGTCACACCAGGGTTTCCCTTTTTTATGTGGTGTGTGTATTCTCTCGTTTGGAGATTCACCATCGGTAGACAGAGTGGTGGAGGAGAGGGACCGTCTCAGAGACCACATCTACCTGGCCAGCTTCTCTGGGAAGTGCCCGGAGGTGGCAGATTCTAGTCCCACCCTGCTGGAGAGCAGTGGGGATGTCCAGGGGAAGTGGAGCTCCTCAGTACTTGAAGTCCTGGTGGGCCACAGCGGCCTCATGGGTCCCTCCCTGGCCTGGCTACTCAGTCAGCCAGGGCTGTGCCTTCAAAGCTTAGCACGGCCACCTTTGCTCTCTGTCCTGCTGGGTGGTGTGTGTGTAGGAATGTCTTTTTGATTGTCTGTCTGTTTGTGTTTTAATAGCTCAGCTTTCACAGCTGACAGGCATAGGAAAAGAAAACTTTTGGAAAACTCATCACTGAACAGCAAGTTACTAAAAGTAAATGTAAGTAATTAAAATTTATTCAACTACAAGAATTGGTTGAGGTCTAGTCACTGATTACAACTCTTAACATTAATGTGACCCCCTGATGAACTTTTGTAAACGTATGTCTTGTATTTGGGATATTTTACCAAGTGTTTGCCACTGGTACTAACGACTCTGGATGTGACTAAATACCCCGGCGAGTCTGTCAGTGCCTGCCCTCCGTGAGGATTACTACCACGCTCCAGTACCTTAGCGAGCGTTTGTTCTTAAGGCCTCCTTGTGTACCTTGTTACCCTTTTGCATAGGGTCTCAGAGATCCTTGCTTCCTTCTGCAGATTCTGTGGGTCTGAAGTTATGATAAGTTTGTTCCTTAGTTATATTTTTTCCACTTTGTAGTAGCTTTAGTAGTCTTATGAAGGTGTTAGGGCTTCCCAAGTGGCTCAGTGGTAAAGAATCCACCTGTTAGTACAGGACATTCAGGTTTGATTCCTGGGTCAGGAACATTCCCTGAAGAAGGAAATGGCAACCCACTCCAATATTCTTGCCTGGAGAATCCCATGGATAGAGGAGGCTGGCAGGCTACAGTCCATGGGTTCACAAAAGAGTCAGGCACGACTTAGTGACTAAATAAAAACAATAATAAAGGCATGAAGTCTTAAACTTATTTCTTTTAAGGACCTTCCTGGGTTTTACATCATTTACTCCATAGTACTTACTAAAGCTGATTTCCTATTAAGTTTCCATTTAGAACAGTCCTAGGATCAGAAACAGCCTTCTAAAAATATCCAGATACTTACACAGAGAGTAGAAAGAGAATTTGAAATATTCATTGGACTGAAAAGGATTGATTCCAACCTGGCCTGATGCTGGAGTTTCAAATACAGGCCTTTGCCCTTTGGTGTCTGAAGCAGCTGGCCTTCTCGGCATCACTGAAGGAGCCTCCCATTCCATCTTACAGGGCAGCACCACTGCCGTTTGCGCCACGGGCCTTCGGAATTTGGGGAACACGTGTTTCATGAACGCCATCCTGCAGTCGCTCAGGTAAAGTCACAGTCAGACCTCAACTATCTAATGTCAGTTTCTGGTGGAATGGTAAAGAGCAGGGGCTGCACGTTCAGGTTGTCTCTGGCCCTGACTCTAGCCTGGTAACTCGGGGCAAGTTGCCTCAGTTCCCTGTGCCTTGGTTTTCTCATCAGTGAAATGGGGATAATAGTCTGCCTCATGGAGTAGCTGGGAAGATAGTGTATAATTTACATAAGTGCTTAGAGCAGTGCTTTGCAGTAAATAACTGTTAGCAGTTATTATTTAGTTCCTGTCACTTCTTAAATAGGCTTGACCGCGGGCCAGCAAACTTCTGAAAAAGGCCAGATTAAATAAATATTTTTAATCTTTGCATGCCACATCCAGGCCCTCTCACATATTTTCCTCCTCCCTTCAATACTTCCCTCCCTTTTAAACAACTCTTTAAAAATACAAAACTCACTTTAAAAATGGAAACGCTCACTGGCCCGGGGCCAGATTTGTCCTGCGGGCCATAGTTCGCAGACCCCTGGGCTGTAAGGAACTTGTACAGAGAACTCAGTTCAGTCATTAGTTGAGTCTTAAGTATGGTCATTAGATCAGATGTTTAGAGAATCCTCAACGTGTAGGATGAGCAGTGAAAAATAAAACGGGCAACAAGGCTGACCTAAGTTATCTAGAAGAGATTATTTAGAAAGTTGTGTACTTTCAGATTCTAATGTGGTGTCAAAGACCAGAATAAATTATCATCCCAGGGCCAGAAGCCACATGTGCTCTCTCCTTAAAGGGGCTGGCTCTCAGCTTTTCTTGCTGTAAGAAGAAATTCTAGTTGCTACTGAATTCTCCTTGTTACTCTGTATAGTGTATTCAAACAATATGGTTGCTCTCATAGTTTGCTTCTGCTGGAAGAAATTATTGAACACTTGGAAACAAACACCCTGAAAAGAAAGAAATGGTGATAATCTCTGAATGGGAAGGGGGATTGAGGATTTTGGGAACAGAGAGTTTGCTTTAAGGTCTTTCTTTATTTCTGCAAAGTCATTTACTTGTATTGTTTTCTGGGAACAAAAGAGGAATCTTAAGAAAACATGATGTAAGAGATTGCACTGAATACCACTTTAATGAGAAATTGACAGATCACATTTTCAAAATCCATATGTGGGTCTCATAGTACTTTCTTTACAGGTCCTAGGACCTTTAAAAAATAATTTTCTTTCCTTCCTTTTAAAATAGTAACATTGAGCAGTTTTGCTGTTATTTCAAAGAACTGCCTGCCGTGGAATTACGAAATGGGAAGACAGCAGGACGGCGAACGTACCACACCAGGAGCCAGGGGGACAGCAATGTGTGAGTCTCAGAATATGTGCAAACAGATACTCTTACTGATGCTTTCCATTGTGTTATGTGAGTAAATAGGCACGTACATTTAAAAGGAAGCTCTTAACAGCTGTGTTTCAGTATGTAGCTGGCGATCTTAATAACTGTCGAAATTCATTTACTTCTGTTTACCTAGCAGGCAGGATAAATTCAGCACTCTGCTTGTGGAGTCTGTGGATTGGGGCATTCTAAAATTGATGTCTGTGAATGAGCAGCATGAATGTCATTAGTCTTTGTGAATTAATTTGTGTGATAGGGTTAGGTAAACCTGTCTTGAATAATTAATTTGCAATTATCAAATTCATTGTGGGGCAGGCAATACAGTCAATTGTTAGTTGATGTGGGAGGAGGAAGTGACAAGTGATTATTGAGAACCAAAACAATATGTATTCAAATTCAAACCATGTTCTGTTGGGGTTCAGAAGTTGTATCATTTTATCATGGCTGAAATGAGGCTATAACAATGTAATGTTTTCCCTGTCTGCCCATCCCTGCTCCTGCACACCCCATCCCCACACATTCTGAAAAGCCACACATAGTCTAGTACTTAACAGTCTGACACTGTTCCTCTGCCTGGCTGAGGGAGAATAGCGTAGACCGTGTTAGAATGGTTGCAGGGAGGAGTATGCACCGAAGCCAGGCATTGGCGCAGGGAGGGCATGACACCACGAGGAGTGCAGCTGTAAGAGTCTGCTTTGGCAGCAGCGTGCAGGATGAGCCAGCACATGCCTGCGTTCAAGGAGGCTTCACACTTTATAGTAACTGGTTAGAGGGAATAGCAGTGAAATGAAGAGGAAGAAATACACGTGCACAGAAGGGAAGAATTAGTAGTACTGGATGCATTAGTGTGATTTAGGGTTTAGTTACAAATTACAGAAACTGCCTCTGGCCGTTTTATGCAGAAAAGGAATTTATTGAAGGTCTTTAGTGAACTTACCATTACCAGATGGGTGGGAAATCAGGTCTAGAGTCCAGTCATCCATAAAGGTGTTCTTATTAGGACCACTGTCCATGCCCGGCCTAAGCTTTCCCACTGCCAGCACTGCTGGAGTTGGTGCTGGGTGGAAGCTTCTGTGATTGCTCTCCCATCTCCCCGCAAACTGCCCCCACGCTCCTGAAGATGCTCGCTGCCACCTGAAATGACTTGGCACTGTCATAGCTTCTTTTCTAATTCCTGCTTCAAATAGGCATACCAAGGCCATGTACCTGAATCCTGGCTGCAAGGAGGGAGTGGGGCGAGGGTTGAGGAGCAAGTATTTAGTGTTTTCAGCTTCCACAGCGGGAGGCAGCCTTTGACTCTCAGAAGACTCTTAAGATGGAGTTCCTCAAACATAGGATGAGGATTTAGGTACTAGGAAGTAAAAAACATAATCTTTATCTCAGGAACCTGTTGGATAACAGGGGTTGAGAAAGAAGGTGGCGAGATTCTCTGTGGCATCACCCAGGTTTCTATGAGGATGGTAGCTGTATTGACACACAGTCATTGCAGTTGAGGAGGTGTTTAAGGTTACCTTTGTGCATAGAAACCCGAAACTAACTGAGACTTAAACACCCCTGGTTTATTTTCTTCTGTAAAAGTTGGAGCTTGCCCACCTAGCTCCGTTCTTAGACTCACCGGGCTCACCTGATGCCCTGTCCACCATCCCTGGGCTCTCATCTACATTGTCCACAGTGCTGCTGGGGAACCACCGTTCAACCTCACTCTAGCTGGAAGGCAGAAAGGAGGAGTGAAGCAGGACCACTCTTTCTCTTTAAGGGGATTTGTTGGAAGTGGACACACTCAGAATTTTTTATTCCATGAACTCATGTGCCAAGAAAAAAGTGGAAGTTGTATTCCTGTGGGGGGAGTGAGTAGAGCCCGGGCAGCCATAGGGAGAGTGCAGGGAGCAGGTTTAGGACACACTGGGTGAGAAGAGACAGAGGATGCCCAGTGGGAAGTTCCTGCTGGGACCTGGAGACACCTGGATAAAAGCAGTCATGTGAAAAATGTGGATTTCAGATTTGGATTTGAGAGTCACTAGGACAGAGGTGGGTTTTGAAGCTCTGCAATCAGATTAACTCTCTGCGGCAGAGATGAGCAGATAGTCCTAAACAAGTCTGAGAAGTGCTCCTAGTGAGGGGCAAGAAGGAGAGAGCCAGGAGGTGGACAAGAGATTCTGTTACCTGTTTTACATACTTTAAAATATGCATCAGTAAGTAATTTGGTTTGTAAGTTAATCCATTGCTTTATTTTACAAGTATGATGGCATACTCAGGAGTTCACCATATAATTAAAAAACTAGTTTTGTCAAGTAATTACCGCTTTTTGTATGGGTTTTTGAGATGCTGTTACTTAACTGTCAGATTTAGTTCAGAAGAGACCAAATGTTTTGTTTTCGTATTTGTGAATTTTAGACGGTTTGGCATTGTGTACTGAAACACTAGCCTCTCGCGAATGCCGCGGGGTCTCATCATCCCTTCCTCTCTTCCAGGTCTCTGGTGGAAGAGTTTAGGAAGACACTCTGTGCTTTATGGCAAGGTAGCCAGACTGCGTTTAGCCCAGAGTCCTTATTTTATGTTGTTTGGAAGATTATGCCCAATTTTAGGTAAGTAATATTTAATGAAGGATATTTAAAACATGAATATTTGTCCTTACATTGTTCCTGAAACAGTTTCCAACAAGTGGTATTCTCAGTAATGAAGACTGTTTTGTTTTCTAAGGAGAAAATAAGTTGGATATATCCTACTAGACAATGTGTTTAAATAATAGACCTTAGAAATGTCTTTAACAAAAAGCAGGGCATTTTGTTGTTATAAACACAAAGACCTTATAAATAACTTATGTGCTCCAGAAAAACATACTGGACAAAATTTCCTTGATTCTTTTAAAATCTTATAAACAGTAATTATCATCATATACTGTCTTATTTCAGCTAAAAAAAAAATCCAAATGTAATCAGTAGAAAACCATGGTACTGTATTCCAGACTGTAGTTAAGTCCATAAGATTCATTTTTCAGACAGTAACAAATGAACAGATCATCTCCTTACATGGCTGCAGAGTCACTGAGTTTTCCATGTTGTTTATCTAGTCTCGCTTGAGAGGGAAGCGCCCTGCTGTCAGAAAAGCCCCTCTTCTCCTAGGCTCATCAGCCCTGTAGCGAGCAGCAGATTTGAAGCACTGCGGGTGTTTGACAACAGCCTTTGCCACCTTCTGCTGATTTTATCTTTCTGAAGCACATCATGGTTCTTACTAGTCATGATTCTGGCATCTAGTATATGCTCCTCTCCTTTTTTAAAGCCAGCATGGTGTAGTAAACCTTAGCAGTATATCTTGCTTGATTGTCTCAGACTGGTTCATATCTGTGGGTAGTGTGGAGAAGTGTCTGAAGGGTAATAGGACTGTAACTTGTTGCCTTCCTGAAGAGTGTGGCCTTGAGGATCAGATGTAATTGACTATTGCTAACCCTGGTCTTTGTTTTGAAGGATGTTTCTTTTATATTTCATGTTATTTAAATCTCCTCTCAGGAAGGAATATCTTGTAAGAATTTTAGAATTATCTGACTCTAAATAGGAAAGGTAGAAATGATTATTAAGTTATTGCTAATCACTGGTAGAAATTTCTATCAATCACCTAGTTAGACAATTTTATTTTCTTGGGCTCCAAAATCACTGCAGGTAGTGACTGCAGCCATGAAATTAAAAGATGCTTGTTGGAAGAAAAGCTATGACTAACCTAGATAGCATATTAAAAAGCAGAGACATTACTTTGCCAACAAAAGTCTGTCTAGTCAAAGCTATGGTTTTTCCAGTAGTCATGTATGGATGTGAGAGTTGGACCATAAAGAAAGCTGAGCACTGAAAAATTGATGCTTTTGAACTGTGCTGTTGAAGAAGACTCAGGAGCCCCTTGGACTGCAAGGAGATCCAACCAATCCATCCTAAAGGAAATAAGTCCCAAGTTCATTGAAGGACTGATGCTGAAGCCGAAGCTCCAATACTTTGGCCACCTGATGTGAAGAACTGACTCATTGGAAAAAACCCTGATGATGGGAAAGATTGAAAGCAGGAGGAGAAGGGGACGACAGAGGATGAGGTGGTTAGATGGCATCACCGACTCAATGGACATGAGTTTGAGTAAGCTCCGGGAGTTGGTGATGGACAGGGAGGCCTGGTGTGCTGCAGTCCATGAGGTTGCAAAGAGTCAGACACGACTGAGCGACTGAACTGACCTAGTTAGACTCTTGATAGGGATTTAATCCTTGTGTTTTGTTACCAGATAAAAAGTGCTTCCATTTGTTGAATGTCTGTTATGTGCCAAGCACTTTGGGTATTTTATATCTGATCTTCAGTAAGAAACAACAGAATTCCCATCAAGGTAGGAAGCATTGCTGTTGTTCAGTCGCTAAGTCATGTCCAACTCTCTGCATCCCCATAGACTGCAGCCAGGCCTCCCTGCCCTTCGCTATCTCCCATGAACTTTGCCCAAATTCATGTCCATTGAATCGGTAATGGACTTGATTCAATGGACTAGCCATGATTCAATGGACTAGCCATGATTCAATCAGCTATCCAACCATCTCATCCTTTGCCACTCTCTTCTCCTTTTTGCCTTCATTCTCTCCCAGCATCTGAGTCTTTTTCCAGTAAGTTGGCTGTTCGTATCAGCTGGCCAAAGTATTGAAGCTTCAGCATTAGTCCTTCCAATGAGTACTCAGGGTTGATTTCCTTTAAGAATTACTGGTTTGATCTTCTTGCTGTTCAAAGGACTCTCAAGAGTCTTCTCCAACACCACGGTTCAAAAGCATCAATTCTTTAGCACTCAGCCTTCTTTATGGGCCGACTCTCACATCCATCCATGACTACTGGAAAAATCATAGCTTTGAGTATTTGGACCTTTGTCGGCAAAGTGATATCTTTGCTTTTTAATACTCTGTCTAGGTTTGTCATAGCTTTCTTTCCAGAGAGCAAGGGTCGTCTAATTTCATGGCTGCAGTTATTATCCACAGGAAGTGTTAGCTTCATTTTAAAGACGATGAAGCTTCCACAGAGGAGAGCAGTTCAGCGTTGTACATCTAGTAGGGTTAGGACTAGAATGAGAACCCAGGTCTTTATGGCGCTGGTCAGTGATAGATGTGTTCACAGTAAACTTGTAGTAGCTTGTCTGCATGCCCACGTGAGGCCCACCAGCTGTCTCAGCTCTTCGCTTGGACTGCATGGTGACTCAGTTCCCCCTTCATTTAATTCTGCTTTTCATCTAAATCTGCCCATTACCTCTACCAGTTTATTTATTCTAGCTGTGAGCATGAGTCAGTTTTTAGCTACTTAATTTTACACATTCTGTTATTCCTACCGATGAAAGAAAAGAACTGGAAAAGCTGACCATGTTGAGAAATTTGGATGGCGTTGCTGGACTGATTCCTGTAAAACATGGCCTCTTAGAGCTCGCTAATGACGGAGCAACTGAGCAGAGTAAGATGTCTCTGTGTTCTCAGCAGGGCTTTCTCTTTTTCTGTAATACAGATTGTTCCCCAGTTTCATGTTGTTGCTCAGTCACCAAGTCATGTCTTACTCTCTGTGACCTCAAGGATTGTAGCCCACCAGGCTCCTCTGTCCATGGGATTTTTCAGGCAAGACTACTGGAGTGGGTTTCTCAAAGAATCATTTTCTCTTGGTTAGACCTAGGTCTTCAGATTGTGTCATGGATAAAGTCATAGTGCAGGGTCACTGCCCAATGCCCCGGGGTAAGGCTGTGAGGTAGGATTTTCTTCTTATAACTGTTACTCCTGTCATGGGTATAGGGCTTCCCTGGTGGCTCAGTTGGTAAAGAATCCTCCTGCAGTGCAGGAGACCTGGGTTGGATCCCTCGGTCGGGAAGATCCCCTGGAGGAGGAAATGGCAACCCGCTCCAGGATGCTTACCTGGAAAATCCCATGGACAGAGAAGCTTGGCGGGCTGCAATCTATGGGGTGACAAAAGAGTCGAACATGACTTAGTGACTAAACCACCACTACCTATTATGTGTACAGGGTAATGTTCTTATAACATGCCAAAGTGGAAATGAACTGAGTCTTGAATTATGTTTTTATTGTAGTTATAATCCCAAAGTAAAATTTTTTTATAGTTTAGAAAGCCCATTTTTCTTGGTTAACAGATGTCAATATCCAGAGAGTTCGATCCCTTGAAAACAACTTTCATCTCATTGTATGTCTCCATCAGAGCTCATGGGCAACACATCACAGGTGTGTGGTCCTTGAGCAGTAATATTTTGAAAGAAATCTTTTCTGGGCAGTAGGTGTCAACAGTGGGCTTAAAATATTCAGTAAACAATGTTGTAAACAGGTGTGCTATATCCGGGCTTTGTGGCTCCATTTATAAAGCACAGGCAGAGTAGATGGAGCATTATTCTTAATGGCCTTAGGATTTTCAGAGCAGTAAATGAGCACTGGCTTCAACTTCAAGACTCCAGCTGCATTAGCCCCTAGCAAGAGAGTCACTCTGTCCTCTGAAGCCGGACCTTGACTTCTCCTCTCTAGCCGTGAAAGTCCGAGGTGACATCTTCTTCCAATATAAAGCTGTTCTGTCAACATTGAAAATCTGTTGGTTAATGTAGCCACCTTCATTATTGATCTTAGCAAGATCTGGGTATCTTGCTGCAGGTTCCAATCAGCAGTTGCCACTTCACCTTGCACATTTATGTTAGGGAGATGGATTCTTTCTTGAAACCTCACTTACCAACCTCTGCTAGCTTCAGGCTTTTCTCCTGCAGCTTCCTCACCTCTCTCAGCCTTCCTGGAATGGAGGAGAGTTATTAAGGCTTTGCTCTAAATTAGGCTTTGGCTGAAGGAAATGTTGTGGCTGGTTTGATCTTCTGTCCAGACTGATAAAACTTTCTCCGTGTTGGCAGTAGGATCTCACTTTTTAAATTAATGGTGTCTTCACTGGGGCAGCACTTTTAAGTTCCTTCAAGAACTTTTCCTTTGCTTTCACAACCTATCTAACTGTTTGGCACAAGAGGCCTGGCTTTTGGCCTCTCTTGGCTTTTGATATATCTTCCTCACTAAGCTTAATCCTAGTCAAGGCTATGGTTTTTCCTGTGGTCATGTATGGATGTGAGAGTTGGACTGTGAAGAAGGCTGAGCGCCGAAGAATTGATGCTTTTGAACTGTGGTGTTGGAGAAGACTCTTGAGAGTCCCTTGGACTGCAAGGAGATCCAACCAGTCCATTCTGAAGGAGATCAACCCTGGGATTTCTTTGGAGGGAATGATGCTAAAGCTGAAGCTCCAGTACTTTGGCCGCCTCATGCGAAGAGTTGGCTCACTGGAAAAGACTCTGATGCTGGGAGGGATTGGGGCCAGTAGGAGAAGGGGACGACTGAGGATGAGATGGCTGGATGGCATCATGGACTCGATGGACATGAATGAGTCTGAGTGAACTCCGGGAGTTGGTGATGAACAGGGAGGCCTGGTGTGCTGCCATTCATGGGGTCGCAAAGAGTCGGACACGACTGAGCGACTGAACTGAACTGAAGCTTAATCCTTTTAGCTTTTGATTTAAAATGAGAGACTTGTGACTCTTCCTGTCAGTTAAACACTTAAGAGGCCATTAAGGGTTGTTATTTGGCCTAATTTGAATATCATCGTGTCTCAGGGAATAGAGAGGCCGGAGGGAGGGAGAAAGACAGGACCAGCCTGTCGGTGGAGCAGTCAGAACACACGACATTTACTAAGTTTGCTGCCTTACATGGTTGTGGCACCCTAAAACAATGACCAGAGTAACATCAAAGATCATGGACCATTGATCACATTGACAAATGCAAAAATAATAACAGAAAGATTTAAAGTAGTACAGGAATTACCAAAATGTGATAGAGACACAGAGTGAACGAATGTTGGAAAATGGCCCCAACAGACTTGCTACAGACCTTTGACTTGTAAAAACCACAGTACCTGCAAAGCACAATAAAGCAAGGTACAGTAAAACGAGGTACACCTGTATTAATTCTAATTAGGAATTTATCTATTGTATGGGTTTTTTGTGTGTTTATAAACAAAAACATTATTTTCATTTTTTAGTATTTTTGTCTCGAAGAAACTCAGCCTTGATTGACGCCTTACACTGGGTAGGAATAGCTAATTGTAACTGCTTTTGGTTTTGCAGATAATTTGGGCAAAATTGTAGTTTATTTTAAATATGAACAGAACCTAAAGCTCTCATGTGTCCTAGACATTTCAGAAGCAGCTTGTTGTAGAGTGATAAAATTTGGTTCTGTAGCGGCCTATCCTGTCCTGCGCTGGTCTTCGCCATTTCACACGTAGTGCAGCGGTCCTTACCTAGCAGCGGACAGCCAGTAGTGCATAGGCCTGTGTCACAGCTGTGTATGTGGAGCCTTGCACGGGTGCGTGTGTGTGCCTGTATTATGTGGTGTCTGTTTCATTTGGAATACCTGCTTTTCACTTAAACAGGCACAGAGTAACGTTTTCTTCATTGGCACCTTTATTTGCCCTAAGATCTGAATACATGTGGCTTGTCCCCCCGTGCCCTAACTCTGTGAAGAGACAGTTGCTCTATGTTCATGTGTGTTGTGCCTCAGCAGCACCCCTCATTCAGAATGGAGGCCTTATGATCGTCTAGGCTTTTTATGTTTACAGCGTGCTCTCTAAGATGATTTGTCTTTATGATACAGATTTCCTACAGACATTAAAGAGAAAGAGGTAATCTTTATGTGAGGTCACAAACAAGTGAGGATAAGGAACAGTGGTGAAACTGGTGCTGCCATTCTTCAGATAAGTCAATGAGAGGCTTTGTTTAAATGTTTAGAAATGGAATTATAAATGTCTCTTAAGTCAGAATGAAAAAAAAAAAAAGTCCTAGAAGAAACACAGACTTTTCCTTCTCTGGGTAAAGATCACAAATTGTAACAGATGGCTATAATTTACCCTTATGAAACAATGAGTGTTCCATGATCTCATATAGATCACCAAATGTATTTCTAATGGTAAAAGAAACAGTAGAAAATAGTGTATTTTGATATAAGGAAAGAGAATCATGGTGTGGTTGGAAATGGTCATTAATGTACACTAGGCAGGTTATTTTAAGGGGTGGATATGTGTTTGATGAAAATGCAAATTGACATAACTGCAAGATAAAGGTTTTAATGATCCATTTTAGAAAATTATGATTAAATATTAGGTTATTTTGGCCAGAGAATAAAACTTTTTTATACAGGATAGAATTTCAGATATGACCTGAGATACTGATCTGATCTTTGAGTCATGAAAAAGATGTATATTGGAAGGGTTTAAAGCATCTCCTTAGATATATATAAAGGAACTACCAACTTTGAATAGTTTTACTTTTAACTTAAGTTTAACATTTTATTCATGAGTCTTAAATACTTGAACAACATATGTATTGCTATTTAGTTACTAAATAGTTTAGAAAAGGTTACAGTGAAATACTGACTTTCGATGTAAATTCCATTGATTAGGCAGATCATTTCCATAATTTATTTCCAGGAGAAATTGTAGGAAAAGGGGGAAAATCTGAAATTTTGTTTGTGGAACCACTGCCTAGAAGGGTGATGAAAATTTTGACTCCAGACCAGGTCAGAAAACTTGTCACTTAGGGCAGAGATTAAAGAGAACCTTCCATGCTGGTAAAAAATATAGGCAGAAGTCTTTCCTATCCATAACTTTATCAATGTACTTTAGACGTCACTGCTGACTTATCTACATAAACCTCTAACCCTTCTAGCTGTACCAGCTTAATTTTGTCAGATTTCATTACTCTGTACTTGTCATTGATATGTATTAGCATAAGAATCCCATAGAATTTCCTGACTGAATAGAGTATAAGAATAACCCCAGAATATGTGGCTATACATATTCAAGTTTTAGGCTAGAGCATAATTGTATATGTGTCAATGCATTTTGAAAATTTCATTTGTTTAAAAAAAAAATGTCCTTTGAATCAGAGATTAGGATGTAAGCATAGAATGTTAGACATCTTTAGCTCTTTAGATAAAATTTTTCTTCCTTTCAGCCAGTGTTTGAAAATTAGTATCTTTTAATCTGAAGATTTTATTTCTTAAAACAAACTTTAATAAAACTTTAGACCTAGTTTTCCGGTGCAAGTATGATGTGAAGTTTTAACATGTGAGTCTCTCCTAGAGAGGCTGTGTGGGAAATGAGGAGCTTCACAGTCCATCCAGGAGACAGGGTTTGGTCCCATCTCTGTTACTCTCCTGCTGTAGGACTTCAGGCGGGTCACACAACCCCCTTTTTGCCTCTCAGTGTTCCCCTTAGGTGAGGTCAGTTGAGATCACTAAGTCTAATTAGCGCTACTAGTCTGTGTTTCCAAACTTATTTTTAAGAAGTGGAATTCTGTCTTGAAGGTAATTTTATGTGTAAGACAAGAAGGAAGTGAGGATGAGGGGTGAGGGAGCCTCCGTGTGTTCAGAGCGCAGCGTTGCGGCCCTCCCATCACTTCACCCTCCAGCGTGTCTGGCCGGGGAGGCAGAGCCGCTCAGTGACTGTGTCTGTTTGCTTCAAGGGGTTATCAGCAGCAGGATGCCCATGAGTTCATGCGCTACCTGCTAGACCACCTGCACTTGGAACTCCAGGGTGGTTTCAACGGTATTTCCCGCTCGTCAATTCTGCAAGAGAATTCTACTCTGTCTGCAAGTAACAAATGTTGCATGTAAGATTTCATTTCTGTTTGTTCACTAATCATGAAGGCTTAAAATATTTTGAATGTGTATTTCCCTACAGCTTCATTTTGGACTTAACTTTTCCAAAAATAATTTTATATTTTTAACCTGTTCTTTAATCACACTGAGGCACTGATAACTTTTCTGAATTTGGGGGGTTTTTTGCCTCTCAGTATGAACAAAAGAACCTTTTGGGTTGCTTTCCCAAGTACTGATACTCCCAAATATACATTGAGATCAGAATGTTTATTTTGCTAAAGGAGACATAATCGACTTTTATTTCAGCTTGGATTTTGGTTATTTGTCTCCTTGTGTTCAAATTTTGGGAAAAACTTTATCTGTGCAGGAAAGGGACTTTATAAGATGAATTTCCCAAAGAACGAAAGAAAATAGGTTGCTGTAGTATTATTGCCTGGCAGTTCATAAATTGGTAGTCTCATAGTTAATCTGATTGTATCAGAGAAGAGCAATTAATATGAATGGCCATACTTCTTAAAATGTTTGGTCCTTAAGGTCCTAGTAGCTATGTTCAAGTTAGAAACGAGTATAGAGGGGGAAGGAACTGTGATCTGGTAGAAATGTCCCTGCTGCTAGCATCAATTCAAACATAGTATTAAATAACAAATTCTGTTTTGTATTTTATGTGATGGTACTCATACACAGAGGATACTGAGCTGGACTCTAAGAAGGCGAGTCCTTGTGAAGTGAAGGGTATCACATTTTGTGATAGTCACAGGTTGTTCTTTTAGTAACTCCTGAGTTTTCAGTATTAATCCATATCTTTTAATGATATTTTAAATAATAGTAGATTTTAAATTTCATTAGGAGAAGGAAATGGCAACCCATTCTAGTGTTCTTGCCTGGAGAATCCCAGGGACAGTGGAGCCTGGTGGACTGCTGTCTATGGGGTCACACAGAGTCGGACACGACTGAAGTGACATAGCAGCAGCAGTGAGTTAGGAACATAAAAGTGAAAGCTGCTCAGTCGTGCTCGACTCTTTGTGACCCTCTGGACTGTACAGTCCATGGAATTCTCCAGGCTAGAATACTGGAGTGGTTAGCTGTTCCCTTCTCAGATATTAAAAACTCAGGCTTCTTTATATTTCCTTAAATTCACTGGAGGATGCATTTCAGGTTCTAAGGATGAGACTTGGTAAAACTACAAACAACAACAACAACAACAACAACAAAGGTCTCCTATATTTGTATTTATTCGTATAAATACATCAAACCCTACTGAAGGTGGGGGTGAGGATGGTAGAAATGAATAGCAGGTGGATTCTTTTTAATGTATAGAAAATCGTTAATGCAAGTATAAAGGATCCTCTCAGCATAACAGCCTGTCCAAGTAATATTTACACTTTTCTAATATTTACACTTTTCTTGGTGTGCAGTTATAATAAGTAGAATAGTGATTTTGAAATAATTTGTGAATCTCGTTTTAAAATAGCCAAGAGTTGATTATTATCTTTTTTTCAGAGGAAGACATTGTGAAGGAAGAAGTACGCTGAGTTTAAATGTACTGCTTTTTAATAAAGCAGTTTCCATGTTAATTAAAGGCAGCCGAGTATGTGAATATCAGTATGAAAGGATCAGTCATAAACCCTTTATTTTCAGTATATTTTTTTGGGGGGTATATCCTTTGTAATGCTAAAGTCATGTATCTTATGAACAGCTTAAAAAGCTGCAGTGTATTTCTTTTACCAGTACAGAAGGAAGCCCTTTCAAAGAAAAGGAAGCAGAACTTTGAAAATAATAGGTTTGCTTGGGTAGCTTTTTTCTGTCTCATCATTGCAGTAGGTTTCATTTGGAGCAACTCAAAGTATGGTTCAGTGTGTTAGGAATACTATTGACTGTAAGTGACAGAAACCACCTCAAATTACTGTTAGTAAAAAAAGAGCAATATACTGGCTCAGATAACTGCATAAATGCCCGAAAGTTCACATTTGTAGTGCTGTTAATGAAAGTACACAGTAAAATGACCTCAGTACCATAATAATTTAATTTCATTTATATTCTGATTTATCTTTATTTGTTCTGTTGACAGTTTTATGTGGGTTCCTGTGGTTGCAGTGAAACCTGGAGCCATTTGGGATTTTAGATATTTTTTACCAAAGTATATACCCATCAATACAGTATTGTTAAAAGAAGGAGCATAGTGTTCAGAGAAGGTGCTCAGGTCAAGCCAGCTGTGTGAACTCGGGCCAAGTTACTTAACCTCTGAAACTCAGCTTCCTTGTCTGTAAAATGGGGATAATCTTCTCTACCTCAGAGCTGTTGTGAGGATTAGTTTAGCCCGTGGAAAGTATTTAGAATGGAGCCTGGCACCTAAGTACATAAGTGCTTGCTAATCATACTGTGACTGATATGCACCTTGTCAGCTGTTGCTCTCCAAACCGTGGCACGCCACACACCTGTCACAGAGCGAGGTGCACATCCAAGATACACTTGGGGAAGAGAAGACAAGCAGAAGGCGGGTGCAGCCCTGATTATTCAGATCAAACAGGCTTACTCAGAGGGCTTTCTTTCTGGTAAGCACTTGTCTAAAAAGCATTGTACATATATTCTCGTTTCCTCCTCACCAGGCTTCTAAGGTAGACGGATTTATTCCTGTTTTACATTTGATGAAGCTGAGGCACACACAGGTTAAGTAACATTAGGACAGTTGGTGTCTTACTGTTCTTACAGTGCTGTACACATTTTTTCTCTACAAGGGAATTTTATTGTTTAAGTGTTTAATTGTGAAATCATATCTCTACCAGTGATGACTAAGTATATGTTAAATGTATTTACCTCATTTTCCCCAAATGTGAACATCTAAAAAAAATCTTAAACTATCTTTGATGAAGGTTGTTGTTCAAAGTAATGTAATTTAGAGAGATCTCCATATGATGAGAAATCTTGCAAAGGGTCTAATATACGGGGGTTTCCTGTTCCTGAGGGGTATATTTGAGGGAAAAGGGGTCCTCTTGCTCTGAGTACAAGTATGTATGTGATCTATTAGTAATGGCAAATGTTCAGTGTTAGTAACTTTTGTATTATAGAAAGTAGTGGGATTGGGAGAGGGGTCAGAGGAAGGCCAGTGGCTTAAACCTTTTATTTGGTATATATCTATACCAAAATCTATATTTGGTATATATCTATAGCTTTTAAGCTTTTGTGTTATTCTATAATTTAAATTATATATCCCCCAAAGGGAGTAGGGAGTGACCTAGAGGAGCTTTTACATATATTTTAGTTTTTTACTGAGATATTTTACTATGTGATTTTCTTCAGAAATGGAGCATCTACGGTTGTCACGGCTATATTCGGAGGCATTCTCCAAAATGAAGTTAACTGTCTCATATGTGGGACCGAATCTAGAAAGTTTGATCCATTCCTAGGTAAGACATATTTGGCATGTGATGGTATGATACTGTATTAAAACAATAACTGCAGTGTTTCCTTTGAAAGCTAAGACAGTAAAGAGATAAATCCTTAAAAATACATCATTTTTGGAAATTTTTTTGTGTGTGGTTATATATTCCTTTAACAGTTCTGTTTTCCTATTTCCTTTTAAGACCTTTCATTAGATATTCCAAGTCAGTTCAGAAATAAGCTCTCTAAGAATCAAGAAAATGGACCAACTTGTTCATTACGAGGTAAAGATACTTTAATGTTCTGGCATTTCTTCCCCTACCCTGAAATAGCTGAATAATACATTTATAAGCTTCATCTGTAAGTGCTGTGTTGTTGTTTTAATGAATTTGTGCTATAACTTAAGTCAAACCTGAATGTCTCTTCCTGTCCAAAACAATTGTTTAGCAAGAATACCTGCCAGAGCTATTGACCTGCTGTCAAGTGTAAAATATTTCTTACCTTTCTCTTTTTATTTTTGAACTTTTTATTCTGTATTGGCGTGTAGTCGATTACTAATGTTGTGATAGTTTCAGGTGGACAGCAAAGGGACTCAGCCATGCATACACGCATATGTATCCATTCTGCCCCAGACTCTTGTGTTCTTTTTAATAATTGTAAATCTATCACAAAACTTTCTTCTGATCTAATGAAATGGCTATTCCTGTAGTATCCAGAGGGAGAAAGAACCTCAGAAAAGCTTTATAAATTGTGGTGTCATTTACTCTTTTGTATGACTGATAATTTGAGAGCTCTCGATGATAACAACTGTTGGCTAAGCCTGAGGCCTTGCTTTTAATTGGAAAACTAAAATTCACATTTAAGAGATTTTTGAACAAATTTTTTCCTTCCTGAGTACTAACTACTTTAGTCAAGGCAAAAGACCTGTGCTTGATCAACCACTAAAATGACTAATTATTCTTTTCAGTCAGAGAAAGAAGAAACTAGGATAGGAAAAAAAAAAAGGATCTAGTGTGTGTCCTGCCCTTAAGGCCTCTACACTGAAGGCAGGTACAGAGTTTCTGCCCTGAAGGGCATGCACACCAAAAGTAACTCTCTTCTGTCCTTTAACCATTTTAAGTAATATTGTCATAATGATTTATATACATATTATGTAATCTTTTCTTACAGAACAGAAGAAGGTTCTGTTGGTCTAAAACCACACTGTCCAACATGCAACCACAAAGTCACATGTGCCTATTAAAATTCAATCGAAATTTAAAACTCAGGTGCTCAGAAGCCATATATGGCCAGTGGTCATCACAGATGCGGAACATTCCCACTATTGCAGAAAGTTCCAGCATGGACAGTGCTGCTCTAGAGTCAGATTATTCAGCAAAATGTATATGAAGACACTTTGTAGATGGTTTTAGTTTGTTCTCCATCTATCTGAGAGTGTTGTCTGTCTTTTTTGAACAAGAGTATGGAATAAATTTAAGGAAGCCCCATTCATGCCACTTCCCCCTAAAATATGTGGCTACAGTATATTTCTCTAAAACGGTTTCTGGCCTGTTTGAGATTAAGAAAATATCAGAGTTTACTTGATAGCAAATGTCAGATCATCTTCCCTGTATATTTACAGCATGGGAATTCAGGCTAACTTAAGCATGAAACAAACATTATTTGATCATTTAGAGAGGAAATCAATGAAAATTTTAAAGGAATTAGCCTTAAACTATATAATCTAAATTAGACTGGATTCATCTTAAAATTTCAATAGGAACACTAATGTTACTCCTCAGTATATATATATATATATGGGTACATATTTGAATAATATTTCCTGTTTAACAGCACTGCTTTAGTCCAGGTGATTTTTGATTCCAAGACACAGAGACACTCATTTGTTGATGTTTCTGCCCTCCTCTTCCTCAGTGCTGATTCCTCCCACCTCTCCTGAACTGGTCACAGACCTGGCTCTTATTGCTTTCTGTAACATTTCAATTGATCTTATCCCAGAATGCTCTAATACTGAGAGACTTTTCTGTCTGGAGACCATCCAGGAGAGTATATGACACAGCGTACACAGGTGGTTATAAGCTGTACTTACTACAAACAAGAAAAGTGACAAGTTGCATTTGCCTCACATCCCAAATAGAATTTTTCTTGGCACAGACTCACTGAAATCTGATACAGATTGGTATTAGCATCAGGGGGCCCAGAAACATGTTTCCTGTATTCTCAACTGACTTTCCTTTGAATCCTCACACTTTTGATTTTTATTTTATTAAAAGAGCTTACTGTCAGCTTCAGAATTTCTAAACCATGCAGCATCTGTGAAATACAACAAAATGAGGTTTTCAAGTGATGCTGGTAATTTTCAAGAAGGTGTAACGGACCCAGAAGGCTAGAAAAATTTCAAGATGAAAAAGCACCTTATTTCAGAAACTTTCATAAGGTAACCGAATTGCACAATAGAGACACAGCAGCACACAGTGGCATTATCATTCATGAGGAACCATCAAGGACATCTGCCTGTGAGTCAGGGCTCAACTTCTGCTCAAGAATGAGAAAGAGGCAGGCGACAGTACGGCGGAGTAGGGCATGAGCTCACCTCCGCTCACAGAAACACCAGCATCGCAACTGATTGCTGAATAGCCATTGACAAAAAAAGACTCAAACCCACCAAAAACGATATTCTACACCCAAAGACAAAGAAGTCACAGTGAGATGGAAGGAACGCTTCTGTTTTATAATCAACTCCCATATCTGGTGGGAGGGTGACCCACAAACTGGAAAATAATATCACAGATTCTCCCCAAGAAGTGGGAGTTCTGAGCCCCACATCAGGCTCCCCAGCCTGGGGTCTGGAAACAGGAGAAGGAGCCTCCAGAGCGTTTGGCTTTGAAACCCAGTCGGGCTTGACTGTAGGAGCACCACAGGAGTGGGGACAAGAGACTCCGCTCTTGCGGGTGCACACGTGGTTTCACATGCACTGGGGCCCAGGGCAGAGCACTGAGTCTGTAGGAGCATGGACTAGACCTACCTTTGGGTCTTAAGAGGGGTTCTGGGGAGACGGCGGTCAGCTGTGGCTCACTGTAGGGGGAAGGACAGTGGTAGTGAACACCCCAGGGAAGGCTCATCATTGTGCACTCTCCCAGAGGCGGCCATTTTGGCACCTGGCTCCACCCAACAGCCACTATAAACACATCACTTGAGACAGCCCTGCCTGTCAGAGGGACAAAAGCCAGCTCTGCCCACCAGTGGGCAAGTACCAGTCCCTGGACCAGACTCACCCACCAGGGGGAAGGCGCCAGAACCAAGGAGAATTATAGTCCTGCCGCTTGGAAAAGAGAGGCCACAGATGCACAGAATTAGATACAATGAGATGGCAGAGAAACACCTTCTAGTTGAAGGAATAAGATAAAACCCAAGAACAACTGACTAAGCGAAATGAAGACAGGCAATCTCCTTGAATAAAAATTCAGAGTAGTAATAGTAAAGAAGATCCAAGATCTCAGGACAGAATGGAGGCATAGACCAAGGGGATACAATAAAGAGCTAGATGCTTTAAAAAACAGAGATGAACAATAAGTGAAATGAAAAATACAGTAGATGGAATCAGTAGTAGAATAAATGAGGCAGACGAAAAAGTGAGCTGGACACCAGATTGCTGGAAATCACTGCTTTGGAACAGAATTAAGAAATGTGGACAGTCCAAGAGACTTCTGGGACGGCATTAAATGTACCAGCATTTTCATTATAGGGGTCCCAGAAGGAGAAGAAAGGGCCTGAGAAAGTATTTGAAGAGATAATCGCCAAAAAATTCCCTAAGGAAAGGAAGTGCACACTCAAGTCCAAGAAGTGCAGAGAGTCTCATACAGGATAAACCCAATGAGAAACACATTAAGACACACATTAATCAAACTGACAAAAATTAAAGAGAAAATATTAAAAGGAACTAGGGAATTCCTGTCTGGTTATCAGCTGATTTTTTTAAAGCAGAAACTCTGCAGGCCAGAAGGGAGTGGCATGATATATTTAAAGTGATGAAAGGGAAAAACACACAACCAAGAATACTCTACCCAGAAAGGCTCTTGCTTAGCTTTGACAGAGAAATCAAAAGCTTTACAGACAAGAAAAAGCTAAAAGAACTCAGCACACCCAAATCATCTTTACAACAAATAGGAAAGGAACTTTTCTAGACAGAAAAGTTAAGGCTATAACTGAAAATGAGAAAATTGCTAATGGGAAAGTTCACTGTTGTAAAGGCAACCAAGCAGTAAAATTAGGAAATCAATCACACACAAATATCAAGACCAGCAATGGTGAGTAGAGTACAAATACATTTGAAATTAAGAGACTGGCAACTTAATCTTATATATATATATATGTATAGACTGCTATATCAAAACCTCATGGTAATTGCAAGCCAAAAACCTATAAGATACACACTCACAAAAAGAAAAAGTAACCCAAACCTAACACTAAAGATATTCATCAGATCACAAGGGAAGGGGGAAAAAAAAAGACCTACAAAAACAAATCCAAAACAGTTAACAGAATGGCCTTAAGAACATATATATTGATAATTACTGTAAATGTAAACAGACCTTACAAGCAATTACCTTAAATGCTTCATTCAGAAGACACAGATTGGCTGAATGGATATAGAAACAAGACACACACACACACATGCTGCCCTCAAGAGACCCACTTCAGATCTAAGGACACATACAAACTGAAAGGGGATGGAGAAAGGTATTCCACACAAATGAAAATCAAAGCAAGCTGGAATAGCAATACTCATAGCAGGCAAAATCGACTTTAAAATAAAAAATGTTACGAGAGACAAAAAAGGACAGTACAAAATAATCAAGATTAGTCCAAGAAGATATAACAATTGTAAATATGCACCCAGCATAGCATTTGTCTTAGACATTGAGGAACTCCTAACAGTCATAAAAGGAGAAATCGACAGTGACACAATAGTGGGGGATTTTAACACCCCTCTTACATCAATGGACAGATCCAGACAGAAAATCAATACGGAAACACAGGCCTTAAATGACACATTAGACCAAATGGACACTGCATTACAAAACCTAGGGGACACAGGAAAAGCAATTTTAAGAAGGAAGTTTATAGTAAGACAATCTTACTTCAGGAAACAAGAAAACAGCCTAGTCTTAAAGCTAAAGCAACTAGAGAAAGGAAAACAAAACTCAAAATTAGTAGAAATCATAAAGATCGGAGCAGAAATAAGTGGAGACAGTGAAAACAATAGAAAGGATCAGTGAAACTAAAAGTTGGTTCTTGATTAACCTTTACCAGACACATTAAGGAAAAGGAGAGAGGGCTCAAATCAATACAGTTGGAAACGAAAAACTAAGCTACAGTGGACACCACAGAAATACAAGGATCATAAGAGACTACCATAAGCAGCTATATGCCAGTGAAATAGACAGCTTGGGAGAAACGGACATATTCTTAGAAACGTACAGCCTTTCAAGACTGAACCAGAAGAAATGCGAGCAGACCTGTCCTAAATACTAAAAGTGACACTGTGATTTAAAAACTTCCAATAAACAAAAGTCTAGGGTCAGATGGCTTCACAGGTGAATTCTATCAAACACTTGGAGAAGACTTAATATCTGTTCTTCTGAAACTATTACAAAATATTAAAGAGTAGGAACACTGCTAAACTCAATAGAAAAAGCCACAATCACCCTGATGCCAAAACCAGATAAAGATACCACAAAAAAGAAAAGTACAGGCCACTATCACTAATGAACACAGATGCAAAAATTCTCAACAAAATACTAGCAAACTGAACTCAGTAATACATTAAAAGGACCCCTAACCATGATCAAGTGGGATTTAGCCAGGGATACAAGGATTTTCCAGTATCTGCAAATCAGTGTGATATGCCGCATTAACACATTGAAGAATAAAAACCCTATGATCATCTCAATAGATTCAAGAAAAAGCTTTTGATAAAATTTAACACTCATTTATGATTAAAAAAATAAAGCTCTCCAGAAAGTGGGCATAGAGGGAACCTATATCAACATAATAAAGGCTACGTACAACAAACCCACCGCTAACATTACACTCAACAGTGAAAAGCTGAAAGCATTGCCTCTAAGATCAGGAACAAGACAAGGATGTCCACTCTAACGACTTTTATTCAACATAGTTTTGGAAGTCTTAAGCCACAGCAATCAGAAGAAAAAAAAGGTTCCAAAAGAAGTGTCTGTTTTGAGATGATATGATATAATACCATACATAGGATATCCTAAAGACATTACCAGGAAACCACTAGAGCTAATCAGTGAATCTGGTAAAGTTGTAAGATACAAAATTATGACAGAAATTTCTGGGATTTCTATATACTAACAATGAAAGGTCAGAGAAATTAAGGACACAGTCCCATGTACTGTCACTTCAAAAAGAACAAAGTACCTAGGAATAAGCCTGCCCAAGAAGGCAAAAGATCTGTACTCAGAAAACTATAAGACACTGATGAAAGAAATCAAAGATGACACAGAGAGATACACCATGTTCTTGTATTATAAGAATCAATATAAAAACGACTCTACTACCCAAAGCAATGAACAAATTCAGTGCAATCCATATCAAATAACCAATAGCATTTTTCACAGAACTAGAACAAAAAAAGTTTGTATGCAAACACAAAAGACTCCGGATAGCCAAAGCAGTCTTGAGAAGGGTAAAAAACAGAGCTGGAGGAAACAGGCTCCCTGACTTCAGACTGTACCTCAACTACAGTAATCAAAATAGTATGGTACTGGCACAAAAACAAATATAGATCAATTGGAACAAGATAGGAAGTCCAGACAGACGTATGGTCGCTAATCAATGACAAAGGAGGCAAGCCTATACAGTGGAGAAAAGGCAGTCTCTTCAATAAGTGAGAAAACGACAGCTACATGTAAAAGAATGAAACTAGAACATTTTCTAACATTATACACAAACATAAAATGGATTAATGACCTAAATGTAGGATTAGATATTATAAAACTCTGAAGAGGAAAACACAGAACACTCTCTGGCATAAACTGAAACAATATCTTTTTGGATCCACCTCCTACAATAATGAAAATAAAACCAAAAACAAATAGGACCTAATTAAACTTAAAAGCTTTTGCATAGCAAAGGAAACCATAAACAAAACAAAAAAAAACAGCCCACAGAATGGGAGAAAATATTTGCAAATGAAGCCACCGACAAGGGACTAATCTCTAAAGTATGTAAACAGCTCATGTAGCTCAATAACAAAACACCAAACAACCCAATCAAAAACTTGGCCGTAAATCTAAACAGACAGATGGCCAAAATGCACATGAAAATATGCTCAACATCACTATTAGAGAAAGCAAACCAAAACAGTGAAGAGGTATTACTTCATACCAGTCAGAACGGCCATCATCAAAAAGTCTACAAACAATAAATGCTAGAGAGAGGGTGTGGAGAAAAGGGATCCCTCTTACACTTCGGTGAGAATGTAAGTTGGTGCAGCCACTGTGGAGAACAGTATGGAGGTTCCTTAAACTAAAAATAGAACTACCATATGTATGACCTAGCAGTCCCACGCCGGGACACATATCCAGAGGAAACCATAATCTGAAAACACACGCACCCCCGTGTTCACTGCAGCACTGTTTACAATAGCCGAGACCTGGAAGCAGCCTAGATGCCCACTGCTGGAAGAGTGGGTAAAGAAGGTGTAGAATATATATACACAGTGGAATATCATTAAGCCATAAAAAAGAATGAAATAATGCCATTTGCAGGAACATGGACAGACCTAGAGATCATTATACTAGCTGATGTAAGTCAGATAGGTATCTGCCATGTGTCACTTACACGTGGAATAAAAAAAATACTAAATACGAAACAGAAGTAGAGTCAAATACATAGAAGACACACTTATGCTTACTAAAGGAGAAAGAGAGAGGGATAAATGAGTTTTGGATTAACAGATACACACTATTATATATAAAATAGATGACCACCAAGGACCTACTGTGTAGCACACTATACTCAGTATTTTGTAATAACCTATAAGGGAAAAGAATCTGAAAAAAATATGTATGTATGCATAACTGAATCACTTTGCTGTACACCTGAAACTAAGACAGTATTGTTAATCAGCTATACTTCAATAATAAATAAATAATAACCTTACTGTTAGCTTTAAAAAATATATGATAGGGTGTGGTTCTCTTTTTGTTTGCCGTTAATAACAATTAAGGGCACTATTTTTTCTTGGATGGTTCATAGTGTGATTAGTTTTAGTTGAGTGATACACATTTGTTTATTAAATGGGAATGGAAATGTGTAAAACTATTGCTTTTACATGCTTAAAAGTCTACTTGGCTAGTAGTTTGCTTTTGTGCTTTTTGGATTTGTAATTGTTAACGTTGTTAGTCACGCTCAGTGGTGTCCAACTCTTTGCAACCCCATGGACTGTAGCCTGCCAGGCTCCTCTGTCCATGGAATTCTCCAGGCAGAATACTGGAGTGGGTTGCCAGGTTAGTTTCCATTTAAAAAGGAACAGTGATGGTGAGAAACATGACTGACATTTGAAATCATGTAATTGAAAGGGTGTATATTGTGAGAGGCTAACCAGTCCATTCTAAAGGAGATCAGTCCTGGGTGTTCTTTGGAAGGACTGATGCTAAAGCTGAAACTCCAATACTGTGGCCACCTCATGCGAAGAGTTGACTCATTGGAAAAGACTCTGATGCTGGGAGGGATTGGGGGCAGGAGGAGAAGGGGATGGCAGAGGATGAGGTGGCTGGATGGTATCACTGACTCAATGGACGTGAGTTTGGGTGAACTCCAGGAATTGGTGGCTCTTTGGGTCGCAAAGAGTCGGACACGACTGAGCGACTGAACTGAACTGAACATAACCTCAGGTCTAAATTGTAGCAAAAATATCATCCAAAAGGAAAGAAAATGTAGTTTAATATTACTAATACCGTAAATCAAAGAATCCTAAATAAAATGTTAGCGAGTAGAATCCAGGACTGTCCTAAAACAATATATATAGAGATCAAGTAGGATTTAGTCCAATAATGCAAGACTGATTTAATATTAGAAAGTATAATTTATTGGGAGAAGAAAAATCAAAATGCCCAAATAGGTTTTGGTAAAATTCCAGATTACTGATTAAAAGCAGCAAAAGCCCTTTTATCATAGGAATAAACATGTTCTTAACCTGTTGAAGATTATCCATTGAAAGCTGTCAGTGATCATCCAGTTAACAGTGAAGCACTAATGACTTTGCATTACAGTCAGGAATCAGCCAGGAGAACTACTGCTGGGGGACAAGGCAGTAGATAAGGAAGAGAAATAAGAATAAGTAATGAAGAGGAAAGACTAAATTCTTACATACCTAGAACATTTCAAAAGAATCAGTTGGAAATTATGAAAGAATGTTTAACACTAGCTATCTCTGAAATATAGGACTGGGCAGGAGACCCACTTTTTCTGGCACTCAACTTACAAAAATAAGCACAGGTATTAATTTGATAAATAAGTTCTTAATCTGGAGCCAAAAAGTTTAGTAAGATGGCCAAATAGAAAACAGGCAAAAAAAAAATTAACCTTCTTACGCATAGCAAAAGATCCTATTCACACTTGTATTGAAAACCTCTAAAGTACTTAAAGATAAATTTATTGAGAAATATGCAAGATGAAAAAATTGTAAAACTTTATAGATTGCCAGAAAAGGCCAGAATAAACAGCTGTGTCATATTCTTGGTTGGGAAGACCCAATATGGTAGAGATGTCAGTTTCCCCCCAAATTACTCCCAAAATTCTGATTAGTTCAGAATTTCTTCTACAAGCAGATATTCTTAAGAGGAACTAAAATGTTTTAAAACAAAAATAATGGAGCAGGACAGAGATAATATAAGTAGTGTCCTAGAGGCACTAATTTAACAGGTACAGGTTTAGAAAATATGTATATGGGAATTTACTATATGGCAAAGAAGACACTTCAAATTAGTGGAGAAAATAATTAGTCAATAAATTGTATAAGTGAAAATTTATTGGGAAACATTAATTTCATTTGTAATGTACATGTTTTCCCATTAACTTGAGGCTTCGAGATTTAGTGTGAAAAATAAAAAAGGACATCATAAGAAAACATCTTTATAATTGTAGGAGAGTGCTAAGTATATCACCAAGGCTAGAAATTAGTAAATTTAACTGTATAATGGTAAAAGATGCCATAAGCAAAGTGGAAAAGGAGTTAATAAACTTGAAACTAATATTTGTAACATATATATATATATATATATATATATATATATATATATATATATATAAAGTACTTGGCAAATACATGAATAAGAAAGAAATGCAAGACTTTCCTGATGGTCCAGTAGTTAAAAATCTTCCCGCCAATACTTGGGACACAGGTTTGGTCCCTGGTCTGGGAAGACACCACATTCCATGGGGCAGCTAAGCCTGTGCACCACAGCTGCTAAGCCTGTACTCTGGAGCTCGTACTCGGCAACAAGAGAAGCCACCACAATGAGGCCTTCGTGCCCCAACTAGACACAGCCCCAGTGCAGTCAAAAATACATCTCAAAAAAAAGAGAGAGAAATGCACATGGTCAGCTTAACATCTGGAAAAATACTAAGTCTCAATTATATTCAAGAAAGTATAAGGAAAGCAAAATTGGTCAAGATGATAAAGACAGATTACATGCAGTATTAGTGAAAGTTTCCTAACGAGGGAACTCATATATTGGTGTTAGGATCAACAGCTGATCATATAGCTTGATCCTACAGTTGTTGATCCTACAACTGACCAATAGCTAGGCCACAGAAAGAAAGCCACAAAATACTGTAGAGTCAAACACTATCTATGGAAGTATGTATATAGATTTATCCCATGAATTCTTCCATTTGTATAAGATTTTAAAAAATATGTGCACTGAAATTCTAGAGCAGCGTGCACCTGTTCACAGTGATTATCTTAGTGGGTAGTGGGATTCAGAAAGAAATGGAACTATTTTTCATCTCTTTTATATATTTTTAGTTTATTGTATCACTTTCATATATTTACTTTGGGGGAGTAAAACAAAATGTGGATTATTTATGCACACTTCCAAATTAGTGCCCTGTTAGATTTATGTAGTACATAAAGTGATTCAGTAACTTTAACATACTACTTTTATTTTCTGCTCTCTATAGGATAGTATTTAACAGGTCTTTTTTTAAACACTTCCTTTTTTACAAGTCTTATATTTAAATTTTTGGCTGTACCCTGCGGCATGTCGGATCTCGGTTCCTCAGCCAGGGATCAAACCTGTATCCCCTGCATTGGAAGGCAGAGTCTTAGCCATTGGACCACCAGGAAAGTCCCTTTAAAAACAGTTTCTATAATTTGTTAGACTGACACTTGGAAATATTATGCCCCGAAACCTTTAAGAATCTTAAGAGTTTCAGAAGCCACCATGGCATACACGCACACACACACACACACTTTTCCTCATGAAATGCAGTGAAGTACAAATGAAACACACACACACACACACACACTTTTCCTCATGAAATGCAGTGAAGTACAAATGAAAAAGTTGGCCAGTTTCCTCAGATCCTTAGTGAAGGTAAGTAGAGAACAACAAAACTTGGCTGAGGTGTGAGTGCTGGATGCCTCGTAGACTGGTCACTGACCATGTGACTCACATCTATATATGAGCTCTGTGGTGAAATTCACACTCAGCGCTGCTGCAAAATATTAAAATGGAGTACATTTTAGGGTCATTCAGACTTTTCATATAGTTAAGACATCAAAGCAATTGTCAGATCTGTGAATGTCAAGGAGATGTTTCAAACAAAGTCTTTGTATGTTTATTGTAAAATTGGGGGGAAATTCAAAAGAGCACAAAAAAGGAAAGCAACTTCCCTTATAAGCCTATTTCCAGAAATACCATGGTTATGAATATTTTAATTTAGAATCTCATTTAAAAAACTTTATAGAAAGGAAGCAGTTGAAGCTTTAGAATGATTGTGAGTTGTCACTTTTTAACCCATAGACACCTTGACAAACAGACCTTAATTTTCCAGACGAGCTAAAGCAGCTTTCTAAAATTCATAGGAAGATGACTGGTAGTGGGAGTAGTTCTCTACAAACCTGGCGAGGATTTATAACGTCATTTATTGAAACTCCCTAGAGGCTGCCCCTGGCACAGCAGTCTACTGACCATCGTCTGGGTTTAGCTGCAGGTGTGGGCTGGGAGAGATTGGAGGCAGGAGGAGAAGGGGACAATAGAGGATGAGCTGGCTGGATGGCATCACTGACTCGATGGACGTGAGTCTGAGTGAACTCCGGGAGTTGGTGATGGACAGGGAGGCCTGGCGTGCTGCGATTCATGGGGTTGCAAAGAGTCGGACATGACTGAGCAACTGAACTGAACTGTGGGCTTCCTGTGGCGGTTCCAGGGAGAGTTGAGAGAACACAGAGAGGGCTCCTAGAAGCAATTGGGTCACCCTTTTTAAAACTGAGTGTTGTACATGCTAGACTCAGCTTGTGTTGAGTTGTCTAATGGGCATTTTGTGTCTTCTGTTTCATTTCGGTATATTATGTATGGCCTCACTTGAAATGGAGGGAACTCTGTACTGTTTTGTGCATAAGTTGGCCGTGGGACCACTTCCTTGTTGGTTACCCCATAAGTTTAGTTTAAGCCTCTCAAAAATTCAAGAGGAATAAAAACACAAAGGAAGAAGATGTTCGAAAGTAAAAAGATGCTGGCAGAGGTTGAAATTATGTCAGGGAGAAGAGAAGGACCGGAAGGTTGCTGGAGGGAGGGGCTCTGTTTCAGAAAAGGAGCAGCTGATGCGGGGTGAGGCAAGGTGCAGAGGAGGCGCAGGGTGTGTGTGGGAAGCGGCTCAGCCTCCCAGTGAGGGAGGGCTGCCCTGTGGCTGCAGAGGTGCCCACCAGTGTGGCAAGGAGGGAAAAACAAGAGGGCAGTCCAGAGGACCTATGCATTTTACATTTTGGTCTCAAAAATGCAAATGAGTTGCTGGGAAATACTGATACATTCTTTCACTAATCTCAACATTTAGAAGGGTATCAAATTCCTGAAATTAGAGGTTCTAAATAATTATCATAAGGCTTTTACAGTGTCTACCTACGAACTCACTAGTATCTTCCTCTGAACAACTGCATGCTTCCATACAGGAAAGTGGTTCAGTGCAAGTTAAATATAGGGGGAAAATGCTGCCCCACCATCAAGTTGTTTTCTTTCTCAGTGTTGCGTGGCTGGGGAGACCTTGAGAAGGGTGTCTTGCTAGCAAGTCATAAAAGCACCTGGTTAATATGGGATAGAGAAGCTGAGTAACCTGGCATCTCAGAGTCATCATTCTTGCCTCCTCTCTTATTTGTTCATGAAAGTTTTAGGCAGATACTGATTTTAATTTTTTTTTAAAGCTTTTTTTAAATGGTGGTAAAATATACATGAAACTTACCACGTTAATAATTTTTAGGTGTACAGTTCAGCAGCAGCCAGTAAACTCACAATATTTTGCAACCATGACCACTATTTCCAGAACTTTTAAAATCACCCCAAACAGAGAATGTACTAATTAAACAATAACTCCCCATTCCTCTCTCCCAAGCCCTGGTACCTCCGTTCTACTTTCCATGACTCGTACTGTGGTCCTTCTGTGACTGGTGCATTTCACTTGGCATGGTGTTTTCAAGGTTTATTGTTGCTGTGGCACGTATCAGAACTGCCCTCCTTTTTAAGGCTAATACTCCATTGTACATATATACGACATTTTGTTTATCCATTAATCTGTTGATGTAAACTTGGGTTGTTTTTACCTTTTGGCTATTATGAAAAATGTTGCTGAAAACATAAGTGTGCAAATATCTGTTTGAGTCCCTGCTTTCAGTTCTTCTGAGAATATACCTAGGAGTAGAACTGCTAGATCATATGGTAATTCTTTAATTTTTTGAGGTACTGTCAGACCCGCCAGCAATGCATGAGGACTCTAATTCTACATCTTCCAAGACAATAGAAATGAAAACAAAAATAAACAAATGGGACCCAGTCAAACTTACAAACTTTTGCCCAGCAAAATAAACCAGAAACAAAATGAAAAGACAATCTACAGAATGGGAGAATATTTCCAAACAATGTGACTGACAAGGGATTAATCTCCAAAATATACAGACAGTTTATACAACTCAACAACAAAAGCAATTCAACAGAAAAATGGGCAGACAGTGTAAATAGACATTTCTCCAAAGAAGAAACACAAATGGCCAACAGGCCCATGGAAAGATACTCAACATCACTAATTATTAGAGAGGTGCAGATCAAAACTACAGTGAGGTACCACCTCACACTGGTCAGAATGGCTATCATTAGAAACCCTACAAATAACAAATGCTGGAGAGGGTATGGAGAAAAGGGAATAATCCTCCTATACTGTTGGGAATGTAAGTTGGTGTAGCCACTATGGAAAATAGTATGGAGTATTCTCAGAAAACTAAAAATAGAATTGCTATATGGTCTAGCAATCCCACTCATGGACCTATATTCAGACAAAACTCTAATCCAAAAAGATACATGCACCCCTATTCACAGCAGCACTGTTCACAATAGCCAAGATGTGGAAATAACCTAAATGGTCATTGAGAGATGAATGGATAAGATGTGGTACATAGACACAATGGAACACCACCCAGACATAAAAATGGATGAAATAATGCCATTTGCAGGGACATAGATGGATCATTTTAAGTGAAGTAAGCCAGAAAGAGAGAGACAAATGCTATATGGTATCACTCATGTGGAATCTAAAATATGACACAAAGGAACCTACCTGTGAAATAGAAACAGCCTCACAGAGCACAGACCCGCCTGTGGCTGCCAAGGGGGAGAAAGCAGGGGCAAGGGTGGAGGGGGAGGTTGGGCTTCCCAGATGCAAAGCTATTGCATACAGAATGGGTAAACAGCAAGGCCCTAATGCATAGGACAGAGAACTGTATATTCAACATCCTATGACAAACCAAAATGCAAAAGTATTTTTAAAAAGAATATATATATATATATATATAACTGAATCACTTTGTTATACAGCAGAAATTAATACAACATTGCAAATCAACTATACTTCAATTTAAAGGAAAAACGAATGCATGAGGGAGGGTTCCAACTCCAGGTGGTGACACAGGAAGATCCTGAGCTTACCTTCTTCCATGGATGCGCAAATTCCAGCTACGTATGGAACAATTTGCTTTGAAAAAACCCTAAAAACTAACAGACTCCTGCACATTGGGCAAGTAAGAAAGAAACCAGATTGTAGTGGGTAGGAAAGGCTGAGACATAATCTCACCATAACCCCTCACCCAGAGCTTCTTTGTAAGGAGGGAAGGGTTTGAAACCCACCCAGGCACCCCAACTTTTAAGGCCTGCACCTGCAAGGTAAGGCCTCAAAATATCTAGCTTTGAACACTAGCAGGGCTTGCATCCACCAGACCCAGGAGACGTGGAAGTGGCTCTTAAAGGGCTCACGCACAGGCTCTCAGGGCTCCACACTGAAGCAGTCATTTGAAAAGCACCAGGACTTGCCTCTGAGGCTTATCTGCTGATCTTAAAGCGTCAGCCTGAGAGGCAGGGGCCTGCTGGGGTTCCCTCTAGGGATGCAGGCTGGAGGGCACCACCTTCTTGCTCTTCTGCCTTGGTAGACCCTGCAGATGCCGTGTTTTTTGTGTGGTTTTTGCTTGGCGGGGTTGGGGGGGGGGGGCGCCATCTTTATACTCTGTTTCTGTTGGGCTCCAGCCAGCAGGCACCATCTTGGGGCTGTCCTCTGCCACACTCCAGAGCACCAGCATCTCCTGGAGGGAACTTTTACACGTGTCAGCTCCCACCTAGGGATGCCCCTTGATCACCTGGCATGCATTCCTGGGCCCTGTGAGACTATTAACAGTGGAAAGACAGTTCTTGGCCAACTGCCATCCCCACAGCATTGCACAGAAACACAGACTGAAGTCCACCCAGTCTTGAGATTGCTTGTGCAGGAGCCTTGGCCTGAGGGGCAGGCCTCCAATCTGGCACAGTCCTAGGGGCCAGCAGAGTTGCTCTCATAGAATGGAGGCCAGTGGCCACAACCTTTGTGCTCACCTTTGGTCTTGCCCTAGGTCACCAGTATCTTCCAGCAAGAGGCTTACACCCTTGTCTGGCCCTCAGATTTTTGTAGCTGCTTTCAGGGGACACCTTTGTATCACCTGACTGGTGGCCAGCAGGGGTCATGCTCACAGGTCCCACAGGACTGTAAACAACCACCCCCTCTAGG
This sequence comes from Ovis canadensis, assembly GCF_042477335.2. NCBI lineage: Eukaryota > Metazoa > Chordata > Mammalia > Artiodactyla > Bovidae > Ovis > Ovis canadensis. The sequence continues at coordinate 56,877,670 of NC_091251.1, read as the reverse complement.
CACAAGAAGCAACAGACTAGGAGCTCAGCCTTTCTTTGAAAGAGGCCTATTAGCACATCATCATAGCTGCAGCCTGAAGGGTAGGCTTTTAATTAAACACACATCTAAGGCTCACCATAATCAATTACAGAGAGTGTGGACAGTGAGTGAGGTCTTCTTTTGCCATGCTCCACAGCTCCAGTATTTCCTGGAGGGGAGCTTTCACACACATCTGCTGCTCCTGTTTTTGTGGCTGCAGCCTACGGGCTGCCCCTTGATTGCCTGTCTCCAGAGGCCCGGGGGAGGGGGCTTGGGTCCCTTGGTCACACAGGACTGTAACAGTGTAGGCCACCACCCCCAGGGCGCTGCGCAGACGGCCAGCCTCCCTATCTAGAGCTTTGGCCTGAGGCACAGGCTTCTGGTTTGACGTACATCTAGGGGCTTACAGAAGTCCTCTCAGGAAACAGAGGCCAGGGAGGCCATCTCATAGATCGTTGGTATCTTCTGGAAAAGAAGTTTATACTCTCGTCTGGACCCCAATTTTTTGGACTCTGGTGGGAGGGACACCTCCAGATCCCATAGGACTGTATATATTTGCATACTTTAAAATCTGCTGCCTGAGATTTTTCCCTTTGGGAAAATGACAGGCCTTGGCATACCTTCAACTCCTGAGAACTATTAACAATAAAATAGGCAGCTGTTTAGACAATCAGAAAGGTTTGAAAGACAGCCAACAGCTAGAGCATGGTTAAGCAGTAAGGTTCATCACCTACACAAAATCTACTCCTTCAAGACTGGGGAGTTGGCTCTTGTATTTAATACGCAGAGTCAAGCAAAAGGAGTCAAGCAAAAGGACTATGGTCCAAATGAAAGAACAAGACAAAGCCTCATTAAAAAAAAAAAAAAACAACCCTTAAATAAACGGATAAGTAATTGACCTGATAGAGTTCAAAATAATTGTCATAAAGATGCTCACCCGTTTCAGGGGAAGAATGGGTCAACAAACAGAACTTCAACAAAGAGATAGAAAATAAAAGTACCAAGTATTGAAGTCACAGAACATTTGTATTATAGAAGTGCCAGAAGGAGTAGAGAGAGGAAGGAGCAGAAAACTTAAATTTGAAGACATAATTGCTGAAAATGCCCCTAATCTGGGGAAGAAAAGTGACATCCAGATCCAGGGAGCCCAGGGATTTCCAAAAATACTGAACCCAAAGGAATTTACCAAGACACATTATACTTAAAATGTCAAAAGTTAAAAACAAGGAGAGAATCTTAATTTTTCAGCAGACACTTTGCAGGCCAGAAGGGAGTAACACGACATACTCAAAGCGGCTGAAAGAAAAGAAATTCTATCAAGAATATTCTACCTGGCCTATTTATCACTCAGAATTGAAGGCAAGATAGAGTTTTCCAGACCGGCAAAAGCTAAAGGAGTTCACCACCACTAAGCTAACTTTATAAGAAGTGTTAAAGAAACTTCTTTAAGATGAAAATAAGGGGCACTAATTACAAAACATACAAAAGTGTAAATCTGTCAAAGGTAAATACATAGTAAAAGGAGTGGATTAATCACTTATAAAACTAGAATGAAGGTCAGACAGAAGTAGTAAAAATAACTAACTGCAGTAGTTAAGGGAGGTACAGTATAAAAGGATGTGACTTAAATGTGGGCAGGAAGAAATTAAGAATGTGTTTTAACTTATTATCAACTTAAAATAGATTGTTATAAAGTTCTAACTCTTTCATATGTAAGCCTCCTGGTAACCACAAAGTAAAAACCTATAGTAAATACACAAAAGATGAGAAAGAAATTTAAGCATATCACTAGAGAAAGTCATCAAACCACAAAGGAAGAGAGCAAGAAAACAGAGGGGAACTATATAAAACAGCCAGAAAACAATTAAGAAAATAGTAATCGGCACATACCCATCAATAATTGTGGTTAATTATGTCAAAAATTAAATGTAAATGTACTAAGTTCTCCAGTCAAGAGACAGAGCAGCTGAATGGGTTAAAAAAACAAGACCCTTGTATATGCTATCTAGAAGAGACTCACTACAGATGATAAGGACTCAGAGTGGAAGTAGAAGGATGGAAAAATACATTCCATGCAAATGGAAAACAAAGGAAAGCTAGGGTAGGCATATCAGACGAAATGGATTTTAAAACAAAGACTGCAATAAGAGACAAAGACGGGTGATATGTAATGATAAAGGGGTCAACGCAACAAGAGGGTGTGACATTTGTAAATACTTAGGCACCCAACGCAGGAACACGTAACTATATAACGCAACTATTAACAGACTTAAAGTGAGAAACAGCAATACAATAGATAGTGGGGACTTTAATGCCCCAATTACATCAGTGCATAGACCATCCAGACAAAGAATCCATAAGGAAACACTGGCTTTAGATGATACATTAGATCACATAAATGTAACAGACAGACATACAACATTCCGTACAAAAGCAATAGAATACACATTCTTAAGGGCACAAGGAATATTCCCCAGGTCACATTTTTGGCCACAAGACAAGTTGTGGTTTTTTTTTTTTTTTTTTTTGCACCACATCACACGGCTCGTGGGATCTTAGTTCTGGACCCGGGAACAAACCTGGGTCCTCAGAAGTGAAAGTGTGGCTTCCTAACCACTGGACCACTAGGAAGTTCGCCAAACAAGTCTTAATAAATTTAATGAGGCTGAAATGCTATCAAACATCTTTCACACCCATGATGGTATGAAAATAGAAGTCAACTACAAGAAGAAAATTGGGAAAGTGACATATGTGGAGCTGAAAACCACTTGCTACTGAACAACTGGTGGTTCAGAGAAGAAATCAGAAGAGAAGTCAAACAGGACTTTCAGAGAAATGGGAAAGGAAATACAGCACGCCAAGCTCACAGGGTGCAGCAAAGGCAGCTCTCAGAGGGGCTGTGCGTGCACGCTCAGCCGTGTCCGACTCCCGGTGACCCTGTGGACTGCAGCCTGTCAGGCTTCTCTGTCCATAGGATTTCCCAGGCAAGAGTACTGGCGTGGGTTGCTGTTCCCTTCGCTGGGGGATTTTCCCAAGCCAGGGATCAAACCCGTGTCTCCTGTGTCTCCTGCGTTGGCAGGCAGATTCTCTACCACTGCTCCATCTGAGAAGCTCATTACAGGGGAAGCTCAGAGCAATAAATGCCTACCCTCAAGAAACAAGAAAAAGTTTGAAAAACATAGCTTTATACCTCAAGGGACTAGAAAAAGAACAAAAAATGAAATCCAGAGTTACTAGAAGGAAGGAAATAACAAAGATCAGAGCAAAAATATATGAAATAGAGACAAAAAAGACAGTAGAAAAGATCATTAAAATTAAATGCTGATTCTTGGGAAAGATAAACTAAACTGCCAAACCTTTAGCTGTGATTTACCAAGCAAAAAAGACAGAGGACTGGGAATTCCCTGGCGGTCCAGTGGCTAGGGCTCTGTGCTTCTACTGTACGGGGCATGGGCTCACTATCTGGCTAGGGAAGATCCTGCACGCCATGGGGCACGGACAAGTAAATAAATGACTAAATGAAAGGCATATTAAAAACAATCTTAAAAAAGAGGACTCAAACAGATAAAAATCAGAAATGAAAGAGGAAACATTACAACCAATACCAGTAGCATCATTCACAGAACTAGAACAAATAATTCTAAGATTTGTGTGGAACCACAGACAACCCCAAATAGCCAAAGCACTCTTGAGAGAAAAGAAAAAGCTGGAAGTATTATATGCTCCCTGCCTTCAAATTATAATTCAAAGCTACGGTCATCAAAATAGTATAGCATTCACACAAAAACAGATGTACAGATCAAGGGAACAAAATAGAGAACCGAGAAGTAAATCATGTATACATGGGTCAGTTAATTTATGACAACAGAGACAAGAATGCACAATGGAGAAAGGATGGTCTCTTCCATAAAATGGTGTCTGGAGAACTGGACAGCCATATGTAAAAGAAGGAAATTGGACCATTAACTTAAACACCAATTAATTCAAAATGGATTAAAGAATTGAACATTAAGACCTGAACCCTAAAATCCCTGGAAGAAAACATATGCAGTCAGTTCCTTGACATCAGTCTTGGTGATGATTTTTTGGATCTGACTGCAAAATGAGAGGTAACAAAATGAAAAATAAGCAAGTGGGACCACATTAAAATAAAAAGCTTCTGTAAAGCAAAGGAAATCATCAACAAAATGAAAAGGCAACCTACTGAATTTGGATCATGTATCTGATAAGGAGTTAATATCTAAAATACATTTAAAAAATTTTGCACAACTCTATAGCAGGGAAAAAAACACCTGATTATAGTCAACCCTTGAACAATGAGGGGGTTAGTTCATGTGTAATTTATAGTCAGCCTTTCATATACACAGTTCTGTTTTTTGGGTTCAACCAGACACAGACTGTATAGTATTGTAGCTGCTAAGTCACTTCAGTTGTGTCCGACTCTGTGTGACCCCACAAATGGCAGCCCACCAGGCTCCGCCGTCCCTGGGATTGTCCAGGCAAGAACACTGGAGTGGGTTGCCATTTCCTTCTTCAATGCATGAAAGTGAAAAGTGAAAGTGAAGTTGCTCTGTCGTGTCCGACCCTCAGCGACCCCATGGACCGCAGCTTTCTAGGCTCCTCCGTCCGTGGGATTTTCCAGGCAAGAGTACTGGAGTGGGGGGCATTTGCTACTAAAAAGTATCTGCATATAAGTGGAGTCAGCTGTAAGAAATGAGCAGATCTGAATGGACATTTTCCCAAAGACAAACAGAGGGCCAACAGGTATATGAATAGATGCTCAACATCATTGATGATCAGGGAAATAAAAATCAAGACCACAAATCGAATACCACCTCACACCTATAAGAGTGGCAGTTATCAAGAAGACAGAAACTAACGTGTTGAGGAGGGTGTGGAGAAAGGGAGCCCTCACTCTCTGTTCGTGGGATTGTAAATTGGTGTAGCCACTACAGAAAGCAGTATGGAGGCTCCTCAGAAAATTACAGACAGAACCACCATATGACCTAGCAGCTCCACTGCTGGGTATTTTTCCAAAGAAAACAAAAGCACTAATTTCAAAAGATATACACACCTTCATGTTCATTGCAGCAGCACTTAGAATAGCCAAGATGCAGTGTCCAGTGATGGATGAATGGGTAAAGAAAATGTGATAACACGCACACACTCTCTCATACTCACTCACGTGCACAGTGGAATATAATTCAGTCATGAAAAAGAAATCTTGTCATTTGGGACAACATGGATGGGTCTTGAGGGTACTCTGCTACGTGAAGTAAGTCAGAGAAAAACAAATGCCATATGACCTCACTTCAGTTCAGTCGCTCAGTCATGTCCGACTCTTTGAGACCCCATGAACTGCAGCACGCCAGGCCTCCCTGTCCATCACCAACTCCCGGAGTTCACTCAAACTCAACGTCCATCGAGTCAGTGATGCCATCCAGCCATCTCATCCTCTGTTGTCCCCTTCTCCTCCTGCCCCCAACCCCTCCCAGCATCAGAGGCTTTTCCAATGAGTCACAACCTCACTTAACGGAATTTAAAAAACAAAAATAAGTTCATATATAAGGATAACAGATTGGTAGATGCCGGGATCCAGGGCGTGGGGTCGGTAAAATGGGTAAAGGGAGTCAAAAAGTACGATTTTGCACTTGTAAGTCATGGGGATGTAATGAATAGTATGCTAACTACAGTTAATACTTTATTGCATATTTGGAAGTCACTAAGAATAAATCTTATAAGCTGTCATCAGAAGAAACAAATTTGTAACTTATGGTGACTAACTGTAACTAGATTTATTGTGATTATTTCACAATATATATAAATACTTGAAACTGATGTTATAGTTTTAAAAAGTATGCTTAAAAAAAAAAAACACATGGGTCCTCTGGACACATGTTGGTCTGTGTAGAATCTGGCCCATTCATAAATCCTGCTAGACTTTTCCCCACTAACTTCCCTGAAGGGGCTCTTCCTTATACTCTCTGTAATGCCAAGGTTGACTATGACCTGAAGACTCTTGAGTACAATGTTGCCTTTCCTTATATGCTGTTTGTGCTTGCGACCCAACCAACTTCTCAAACCAAGCATCATACTGTTTTAAAGATGCATAAAGGCGTTATATATGATCTATAAAGACAAGCCAAGAAATGACTGAACAAAAGTTGGGATAGTGAGTACTTCGGGGGTGGAGTGGGGGCGCTGATTGGGAAGAGGCACCTAGGAAGCTCTGAACAGGGCTGGCCACCCCCTCCACAACTCTAGGGGATGCCGCTCACATAAACTCTGGCTCCCCGAGTACGAGATAGTGCCTATCCTTACCAGAGTGGTGGATACAAAGGCATGCATATTTTTCTCTAAAAAAATAGTATATTAATTCTCACAGAACAATGCATTCATTTTATATGGATTTCTGAATATATTACTGATTGTGCCAGGATTCGGCAAACTTTTTCTGTAAAGGGCCAAATGGTAATTATTTTAGGCTTTTCAACAAATAAAGCCTGTGTCACAGCTGCTCGGGTCTGCTGCTGTAGTGTAAAAACAGCCAGAGAGTGTATAAATGAGTAGGTGTGATTATATCCCAGGCTTTATTTACAGAATCAGGTGGCTGGGTTTGGCTTGGGGCCAAAGTTTACTAAACCCCAGATGATGCAGTTAAATCTTTGAAAGGAAAAAATATACCTATGGTCCATCTCACAGGATTTTGAGTAGAGTGTGAAACAAAGGATTCATTGGTGATATTGTAGGAAGGTCAGTGATGAAGCCTTTTGTAATCTATGTTTATTTTTGAATAAATTCTGACTGTGAAACATTTGATCTAAATTTGACTTTTTTATGAACTTGGGGTTCTGTCCTTTGTTATATAAGACATTGAGAGAAAACTGCTGTTTGAACCTTGATTTCATTAGGGAACCACTTCTGTCAGAATTATTCAGATTAATTCTTTTACTAATAATAGTAAACCCAACTACAATAATATCATTTGTCATGAACTGATCATCACCAGACGTTAGACATGATGCCAGGCACATTATACATGTTACTTCTCTTCTTCACAACAGTTCTTCAATGTAGACTTTTTTGAGGGTCTCCATTTTGCGAGAGAAAAGCTGACTCTTCTAAGGTCACATAGCTAATAAAGCTGAGATCTGAACCCGAATTGTTCAATTTCAAAGTTCATAGTCTTTTTTTCCCTACAGTACACTTCCTCGGTAAAAGGCATCCTCATTTAATGCTGCCAAAATCAATTTTGTTTTAGATTGTCTTCGCAGTTTTACTGACTTAGAAGAACTTGATGAGACAGAGTTATATATGTGCCACAAGTGCAAGAAGAAGCAAAAGTCCACTAAGAAGTTTTGGATTCAAAAACTACCCAAGGCAAGTGTTGCATTTCAAGTTATAATGCAGTTTTGAGGGGGAAAATACTTATGATTGGTTGGAAGACAAATTATTTTTCTAACTTTATATTTATATAATCTGCATTGGTCTCTAGGGTTTTCAATAAAACTAAGCCCTTTATGAATTCATAAGTAAATATGTCCTGATCACTATTTACAGAGCGTGACGGGTGGGGTTTCCCCACCACACCACCAACATGCAGTTCTGTGACACCATGGTGTCCTACATACAATTCAACTCCATTCTGACACTCTTTACTCAGAGAGAGCATCAGATTCCACGGGTAAAGGCACTCAGTCCCACAAGATCACCCTCTACATCAGAGGTCATCACAAGCCCAGGCTGTTACTTTGGGCTTAGGCTTCTGAAGGGACAACTGCAAACTGAGGGCTCCTACGACTCCTTGCTTGGACTTCAGACATCAGTCACGTGTCCCCATTGTCACTCCTCCTCGTGACCGACTAGGTAGAAATCAGAGGTCCCCATGACCCTCGTCCCTTCTTGGGTTCCATTAATTTGCTACAGCAGCTCACAGAACCCAGGAAACCTGTCTGCTCACCAGATTATCAATTCACGACAAAGGATGTTAAAGGATACAAATCAACAACCAGATGAAGAGATAGAAAGGGCAAAGTCCTAAACAAAGGAGTTTTTGTCCTCATGGAATTTGGGGCACGTGGAAGAGCTCTGGTTCCCCAACCTGGAAGCACTCCAAACCTTGTCCTTTGGGCTTCATTACACAGACACGACTGATTAAATCACTGGCCACGGCTGATCAGTCGACCTCCAGTGCCTCTCCCCTCTTGGGGGTCAGGGAGGTAGGACTGAAAGTTTTAACTCAGTTTCTTGATTGGTTCTCTTGGCAACAAGCCCCCATACCTCACTAACATAACAAAAGATCCCTCTGTGTGGCTCTCTTCACTTGGGAAATTTCAAGGCTTTTAGGATCTTGTGTCAGGAAAGGAGACAAAACTAAACACATTATAAATCACAGTATCATAAAAAGGTATTCATGGAAGAAACCAATATCAAGATCAAAAGGAAAACTGATAGACTGCCTAAAATATTATCTAAGAGATATTAGTACCATCAAGTAGTTAATTTTGATTGAAAGGTAAATGAAGTGCTTGTTCATAGTTTCTGTCTTTATTTCTCATCCAGGTGCTATGCTTACATTTGAAAAGATTTCATTGGACAGCATATTTAAGAAACAAAGTTGATACATATGTAGAATTTCCCCTGCGAGGCCTAGACATGAAATGCTACTTACTAGAGGTAACGTAATTACGTTTGTTAGTAAAATTAAGTTTTCACGGAGAGAGGGTGGAGGTCATTGAGGTAGGGAGATGCTGATGTCATTGACCACTGCTCCTAACTCAGTCCTGGGATACCTTCTCCCCTGATCTGTAGCCCGAGAACAGTGGCCCAGAGAACTGCCTGTACGACCTTGCTGCTGTGGTGGTGCACCATGGCTCTGGGTGAGTATGCCAGCGGGCTCTCTTGGGGTTGGGAATAGGGCAGTAAAGACCTGCAGTTTTGTACCACTCTCAGTAACTCTCTCCCAGCTCCCTCTACAACAGATTGACATTCATTCACTAAAATGGACAAAAATAGACAAATTTAATTCAGATGATCATTATATCTATTACTGTGAGCAAGAACCCCTTAGAAGAAATGAAATAACCCTCACAGTCAACAAGAGTCCAAGATGCAGTACTTGGGTGCAATCTCAAAAATGACAGAATGATCTCGGTTTGTTTCCAAGGCAAACCATTCAAATCACAGTAATCCAAGTCTATGTCCCAACCACTAACGCTGGAAAAGATGAAGTTGAACAGTTCTACGAAGACATATAAGACCTTCTAGAACTAATACCAAAAGAAGATGTCCTTTTCATCATGCAAAAGTAGAAAGTCAAGAGATACCAGGAGTAACAGTCAGATTTGGCTTTGGAGTACAACATGAACCAGAGCAAAGGCTAACAGTTTTGTCAAGAGAACGCTCTGGTCATAGCAAACATCCTCTTCCAACAGCATAAGAGACAACTCTACGCATGGACATCACCAGATGGTCAGTCCTGAAATCAGATTGATTATATTCTTTGCAGCTGAAGATAGAGAAGCTCTAAATAGCAAAAACAAGACTGAGAGCTGACTGTGGCTCAGATCATGAGCTTCTTATTGCATAATTCAGACTTAAACTGAAGTAAATAGGGACAACTACTAGGCCATTCAGGTATGGCCTAAATCAAATCCCTTGCAGTGGAAGTGACAAATAGATTCAAGGGATTAGATCTGGACAGAGTGCCTGAAGAACTATCGTTGTACAGGAGGCAGTGATCAAAACCATCCCCAAGAAAAAGAAATGCAACAGGGCAAAATGGCTGTCTGAGGAGGTCTTACAGACAGCTGAGAAAAGAAGAGAGGCAAAGGCAAAGGAGAAAGAGAAAGATACACCTGTCTGAATGCAGAGTTCCAAAGAATAGCAAGGAGGGAGAAGAAGGCCGCCTTATGCGAGCAATGCAGAGAAATAGAGGAGAACAACAGAATGGGAAAGACTAGAGATCTCTTCAAGAAAATTAGAGCTACCAAGGGAACATTTCATGCAAAGATGGGCTCGATAAAGGACAGAAATGGTACGGACCTAACAGAAGCAGAAGATATTAAGAAGAGGGGGCAAGAATACACAGAAGAACTGTACAAAAATGGTATTAATGACCTGGACAATCACAATGGTGTGATCACTCACCCAGAGCCAGGCATCCTAGAGTGTGAAGTCAAGTGGGCCTTAGGAAGCATTACTAAGAACAAAGTTAGTGGAGATGATGGAATTCCAGCTGAGTTATTTCAAATCCTAAAAGATGATGCTCTGAAAGTGCTACACTCAGTATGGCAGCAAATTTGGAAAACCCAGCAGTGGCCACAGGACTGCAAAAGGTCAGTTTTCATTACAGTCCCAAAGAAGGGCAATGCCAAAGAATGCTCAAACTACCGCACAATTGTGCTCATTTCACATGGTAGGATAATGCTCAAAACTCTTCAAGCTAAGCTTCAACAATACGTGAACCAAGACTATCCAGCTGTACAAGCTGGATTTGGAAAAGGCAGAGGAACCAAAGATCAAATTGACAGCATCCGTTGGATCATAGAGAAAGCAGGAGAGTTCCAGAAAAACATCTACTACTGCTTCATTGACTACATTAAAGCCTTTGACTGTGTGGATCACAACAAACTGTGGAAAATTCTTAAAGAGATGGGAATACTAGACCACCTTTCCTGTCTCCTGAGAAACCTGTATGCAGGTCAAGAAGCAACAGTTAGAACTGGACATGGAACAACTGACTGGTTCAAAATTGGGAGAGGAGTACGTCAAGGCTGGTATGTTGTCACCCTGTTTATTTAACCTGTATGCAGAGTCAGTTCAGTTCAGTTCAGTTCAGTCGCTCAGTCGTGTCTGACTCTTTGTGACCCCATGAATCGCAGCACGCCAGGCCTCCCTGCAAAATGCTGGGCTGGATAAAGCCCAGCCTGGAATCAAGATTGCCTGGAGAAATAACAACCTCAGATATGCAAATGATACCACCCTTGTGGCAGAAAGCGAAAAGGAACTAAAGAGCCTCTTGAAGGTGAAAGAGGAGAGTGAAAAACCTGGCTTAAAACTCAACATTCAGAAAACGAAGATCATGGCATCCGGTCCCATCACTTCATGGCAGATAGATGGGGAAAAAATGGAAACAGTGACAGACTTTATTTTCTTGGGCTCCAGAATCACTGTAGACGGTGACTGCAGCAATGAAATTTAAAGATGCTTGCTCCTTGGAAGAAAAGCCATGATCAACCTAGAGAGTGTATTAAAAAGCAGAGACGTCGCTTTGCCAACAAAGGTCTGTATAGTCAAAGCTATGGTTTTTCCAGTAGTCATGTACAGATGTGAAAGCTGGACCATAAACAAGGCTGAACAACAGAGAATTGATGCTTTTGAACTGTGGTGCTGGAGAAGACTCTTGGGAGTCCCTTGGACAGCAGGGAAATCAAAGCAGTCAATCCTAAAGGAAATAAACCCTGAATATTCACTGTAATGACTGATGCTGAAGCTGAAACTTCAGTTTCAGTACTTTGGCCACCTGATACAAAGAACTGACTCACTGGAAAAGACCCTGATGCTGGGGAAGACTGAGGGCAAGAGAAGAGGACAACAGATATGAGATGGTTGGATGGCATCACTGACTTAATGGACATGAGTTTGAGCAAACTCTAGGAGATAGTGAAGGATAGGGAAGCCTGGCATGCTGCGGTTCATGGGGTTGCAAAGAGTTGGACACAACTGAGTGACTGGTAGAACTTTCCTTCAGTCTTGGTGGGAAAGCGTATTCCTGAGATACGTTGCAAAGCATGAAGAGAAGGCACACGAAAGCAAAATGGAGAAAGGTTCATTTGAGCCCAGCATTCACTAGTCTGTTGTCCACAAAATCCTGAGTAGTCATTACTCCAAAAGACTGCTGATTTCCTTGGCCAATTGATATTTAAATGGAGGGAAACAGGTATTATTTAGAATAAACTTCATGTTCTCTACTTTAAAGGTACATTTATTTTGTTATGTAACATTCTTGATTACTTTTTTCCCTTGAAAGCCTGTATTAGGGGTATATTCCTTCCTTTTTCTGGTCTGCTTGAGGATGTTTGTTTTAGCTTCAGAGCTGGCAAGCCACTATCCATGTTGAAAATCCTCTTCCCTCTGAACTTTGTACATATTGCTCTGTTGACCTCACCATTCATAGTTATAAATGATAAGTCCATTACACGTCTGATTCTCATTTGCTTGTTTTTTTCTTTGGACTTAAGAAATGACTTGAGAAGTATTTGTTTGGTAGTTGACAGAGACACTCTTAGTCTGGTGTCTTCAACAGTTTGTGAAGGTCTTTGTTCTGTCTAAAGGCTTTCTCCTAACCAGGAGGACTGACTCTGGGGCTCCATGTGTGAGTTGGTGGGTCATGCTGAGAAAGAAAAGCCTTTGATGGTCAAAGTCGGAAAGAAAGTGCTTCCCTGGAGGCAGATTTCTGTCCTATGCTCAGGTTTCTTCTAAGACTGATGGGAAATCTGGTCCTAAGTTTTCCCTGTTTCCATAGGCCCTGACCTCTGCTTGTTAAGCTCCTTTGATGTTTAGTTTCTGTTAATCCAGTGCCGTGTAAACACAGCTTTGTGTGCTCCAGAAAATCTTCAGCTTCTGGTCAGTCCATGGCACTCTTCCCTGTTTTCCGGTGTCACTATAGTCCTTGTCATTTCGATGGGTTTCAAGAAGATAAATATGTGAGCTTAATCAACTGTCTTAAACTACAAATCTCTAGAATTTATTCCATACAGTACTTATTAAAATTTAGTGTCCTTCTAGTATTTTATATGGTTGCACAGATTCTTGTGTGACTTCCGTAGACTTTTTCTTTGATCATTTGACCTTTCTTTACAGGGTCGGTTCTGGACATTACACAGCATACGCAACTCACGAAGGCCGCTGGTTCCATTTCAATGACAGTACTGTAACACTGACTGATGAAGACACCGTGGTGAAGGCCAAGGCCTACATCCTTTTTTATGTGGAACGCCAGGCCAAAGCTGGATCGGACAAACTTTAATACCTCCTCCAAATCATTATTCGTCAACTATGCCGGACAGACGTTTCCAATTTTCCATAAATACTTGATCCAAGATTTAATTTCATTATGCACTTTTCAGTTTCCTGTTTTGGGTTTAGTTTTGTCAATGGTAGTGACTTATTGAACATGGGCACCAACTAATTTTTTTTGTTTTTAGTTCTACCAGAAAACCTCAGCAGATATTTTGATTTGCTGCTTTAGTTGTAATAATTCAGTTTTTATATGTAGTTTCAAGAACTTAGTTCTATTTGATTTTTTTATATTAATGTTCAGTTCTCACTTTGAGGCACATTTACGTCAATGCTTTGTTACTCTCATATGCTGAAAGCGAGAGATGTTCCCGACTGTGAAGAGCAATGTAACCACCTACTGCCTTCTCACAGATCCAAGGGAGGTCAGGCTGGCTCTAAACCAAGTATCATGTGTGCACATAAATCTGTGGCTCACAAGAGTTCAGTGACTGCTCAGTAATCATTCTTTCTGCTTGTAAAAGAGAACAGGAAGGGCATCATTAAATAGACCAGGTGACTGCTGCTCTTGATCTCTCTCAAAAGTGCTGTTTATCAGCACTAACTAAATAAATCGGTTGATTCAGTTATACCTACATTGCAAATTCAAGAATTACTTTTTTTTTTTGGTTTGGGGGCACTTTCATACAGGAGATAGGGGTACTGAACAGTCCAAATAAGACCAAATACACTTAAAAGTGTTCCAAAAATTCTGTGACTCAGCTACATGTTATCCAAGCATTATTTATCCAGTGTGAAGAAACTGTAGTGTTGTTTGCCTTTTTGAGTCAGCACCTAATTCCCCCATTGGTTGTAGCACTGGGGTTAACTGCATGTCCACTCTAGTCCTGCTTCTTACTTAGCCACCAGAGGTTGAGATGCTACCTTCCAAAGTTGATTCCGACCATCACCTAAACTTCGGGAACACTGTGGAGTCCACAGGAGGAAACTAAAGTCTTTTAAGTTTTGACAACTCTTTAAAGCTCTCACTGGCCTATCCTCATAGCAGAGCAAATGAAAATAGCTTCACTTTGAATAAGTAGAGTTTTTCTTGTTTAGGTTAGCAGCCTTTTAAAATTGTTTTCAAGAAAAGTATGCACCAGCACTGCTGCTGCTAGGTCCCTTCAGTCGTGTCCGACTCTGTGCGACCCCATAGACGGCAGCCCACCAGGCTCCCCGATCCCTGGGATTCTCCAGGCAAGAACACTGGAGTGGGTAGGCACCAGCACTACTTAGCTTTAATTCAAATTGAAATCTGGAACCAGAATCCCATCTAATGAAGCTTCCTGTGCTTTCCAGAAGTGTTTTCAAGCCAGCCTGCTGGTCTTGGGGTGCTGTGCTTTCCAGAAGTGTTTCAGCCAGCCTGCTGGTCTTGGGGTGCTGGTGCACAGCGTACAAATTAGTGAGAGGAGGGAGCTCCGGCTGGGCCTGTGCAAGAGGAATACGCCCATTTTCATGCTCGCTGTTTGTTCCAGTCGGTATTTTCCTCCCATCCCAGTTCTCTACAAGTTCTTACGGGGGTGCAGAATGCAGTTTATGTTAAGCCAGCCAATCAGACTTTCTCATATTATTTTTTTCTGTTAAAAAAAATGGTCCAGATTTTAAGTGTATGGATGTAAAAGAAAGTTGAGTGGCACTCCCCCTAGCTTGGATATTTGAAGCTGCGGGAGCAGAGCTGCTCCATTCCCACTTTAATATTAGCTGGAAAAATCCCACATTTTCTCAGAGCAGAACACACCTGCTAAATTGTTTAAAATAACTAGGAGCAAATTATGTCTGAACATCTACTGTCCAATACAGTGGTCACTGGCCACGTATAGTTAAGTGTTGATTTTAATTAAAAATATATTGAAAACTCAGTTCTTCAGTCACACTGGTCATGGTTGAAGCTCTCAGCAGCCACTGGGCACAGGATCACCCAGGGCTGGACGGTCCACCTGTGTGCGGAGCTCTCTGACACTGCTGGGCTAGTTTCACTGCAGAGAAAAAAGCTTTGCCACCATGTAATCTTACAACTTAAAGAGAGCCCAGAAGATAAAACCAAGAGGAAAACATGTATTTAAAAGTTTACAATGGTAAATTACATACTTCGAGCCACAACTTTTTGAACTGCAGAAATGACAGTCTCACATAATTTGATCTACTGTACCAGTACATTAATATCACATGTCACTGAACTAGAAACGTGCATCTCCTCTGACCTCGCTCCTATGAATCCAGTCTCTTTTGCTTAGAAGATACACAGCTGTAACTTCTAACATTTGCACTTAGATAACTGCGTGGGCCGCAGTTACAATTCCAACAAGAAAGCCTCGAGCAGTGTTGATGGAGGAAAATGGCCTTTCTACCAAATGGAACTTACAACAGACTAGACTACTACGTTGGGGAAAGTGGTCCTCACACAGGCAACACTGTTGGCCTAGGAGATGAACACACCTCCTCTCTTGAATTTTGCAGTGTTTCTCTCTCCATTTTACTAAAGCAGACATGCCTGAAGGATACCATGAAGGTTCTTTGGAAAAGTGACGGGATCCATGTGAACTGCGCACTTGAACACCAGTGATGTAAATGTGCCTGTTTCTATTTTGAAAATCTAACTGTGCAGCCTTATCACGCCTACTTCGAAAGCTGACCTTCGTGCTCTTCAGGGCTGTTCCCTGGCGCCGTGTTGCCTCTAGCACGTGTGGCTTCCCACTCAGAGAGCAGTGTTGAGGCAGGGCCTCATGCTGAGGCACAGGGCTCCTCGGAACAAAGCTTCCTCAGAAGTCCTCCCACACAGGTGGGTGAAAGAAACAGTTTGTGGCAACACAAATCTCTCTCCATGGTGGAGAAAACCTTTGCTTATCCACTGTATTCTACTCAGTGTCTAGTGATGACAAATGTAATGGAATTAAACCAGTAAAGTGTATGGGCCCTGGTTAAGTGTTAAATGTGCATCTCACCTGTGGAACCTACTCAGCAGCTTGGTTTCTAGGGTTGGGGACATATTTATTTCTTAAAGCCAAACCTCTCCTTCATTGGTTTAGTGTGTGTACATACGTCTGTTTAGATATACTTATCCCACTTCCACCTCTACCGCCCCCTAAACTCTCACGTTCCCTTTGTAGCTGAAGTGGCCTCTTCTCGCGGGCCCTGGAGAAGCTCCTGAGCAGAGTCTGTTTCTGCAGCCAGGAACAGATAAGAGGGGACCAGAGCGTGGCCGCAGGAGGGTGCCCACAGCGCAGGAAGGAGTGGGAGTGGGTGGCGTCATGCTCTAGCCCAAGGTCTGTGCATCACCTCGCTGGGTGAGGACCTTCCCCCTCAGGTCTGACTGCGATGGACTGCAGACTTCCCTCTGCAAGTGTTGGTTGTGTGAGAGGTAATCATTTCCACTGAAGCCTAGTTTGTATGATGCTGAGAGGATTACTTGTGCAAGTGACTGATTTAAGTTGTAATCACAGCCCTTTTCTGCTTCATCTACCTGAACTGTTTCATGGAAAGTATCATTAAAGATCTGGTCTCTTCCCTTTTGACTATTATTTCCGAACCTCTTTCAGTGGAGCTAAGTTAAGTGATGATGTACTTGCTCAAGCTACGGGCCTTTGGAATGAGTCAACAGGTAGCAGGTTTTTATGAGCCCCTCATCACAGAGGGCTGCTGGTACACTTGGGCCCAGACAGAATGACCTGGAGGGGCAGGGTTGGCGGCAGCAGGTCATCCAGTGGCACAGTCAGGTCCCAAGGGAGTTCACCCGCACTGCGTGACTTCGTCATGTCCTTCCTTGTGACGCTGACTTTGTAAGAAAGAGGTCTACTTGCCTCCATCAGAGCCAGACTACCCTGAGGAACCAGGTTTGGGGCTCTGAGCAAAGGATCAAACAGGGAAACAAGTGCCACTGTTAAAGAGTCAATACCTGCTTTACAGTAAGCTCCTGTGAGAACCACCCTGTGTCCACACCCATCGTGTTTCTGTTACTCATTTGCCTGTTTCTATCAGTCTTCTAAAACTGAAGACAGAGACGCCTGAAGCCCAAATGGTTTTGTCTCCAGTTCCCAAATCACACGTTTCCTTTTGGCAGCCGTGCCGGTCAGAGGCTGTGGAGGAGCCGAGCTCCACGGGGCAGAAAGGGAGGAGCTTGGAGGAACAGCTGTCAGAACACCCGGCTGTGAGCCACAGCCCTCCCTGCAGGCAGGCATGCCTGTGGACCCACCCTATATTCTGGGGTGCCTCCTACCACCCCACGTGAGGAGCAGCGAAGTGGCCCGGCTCAGCCCATATTTGCTGCTCAAGCAGAGCTGTTGAAGTGCAGCTTGGGAGACACAAGGAACCAAAATGACTCCCCTGTGGCTGGCATGCTTATACTACTCTGCCTTTAAGAAGGTGAAAGAACCAACTACTTCCAGGGATCAGCCCTCTAAAAAGTACTGGTTTGGAAAGGATTCAGGAGGGAAATCCTAAAGGCTTTCCAGTAAACACCTGTGGTATAGCAGTACCTTTTAAATAAGTTTAACTAGAGCCCAAAGAGGGATTCTGGCTAGTCAGCTGTCATTTGAACAATTAAAATGATTTGTGTGAAATATGAGCAGTTCCTAGTAACCCTTTCCTTGAGAAATACATCTTGCTTTTGGCTGTTTCTTGATGTATGTTGTTTTTAAGAAAAGCCACGCTTTCCATGTAACCTTGGCAGTGGTGGGGTAACCTGGGCACAGGGGACCGCTGCACCTGACTCCTCAAAGCACGGGAGCGAGCCACAGTGGCTACTCTCACCCCTCGGCTGCATTCTGCTTTTACAGGCAAAGCTGCACCAGGTCCAACCAAGCCTCAGTTCCAGAAGAGGATCCTGGCACGTGTGCTTAATCCACACAAGTGGAAACAGTATTCCCATTCCTTCCAATTCTAATTATGTGGGAAAAGGAACCAACAGTAACCACTGAGGTGGCCTCATCTAACAGAGAAACAATGGTTCTCATCTCACGACTGCAGCCCCCAAACCAAGCAAGACATAGGAGACACAGACATAGGAGTTCACAGGAGGGGAAATACGGTAGGGTCTGGTGAAGGACTGGGAGCGAAGCGGTACTAGAAAATGGGTCCACAGATTAAGAAATCTCAGTTTTGTGTTAGGAAGGGAGAACTCATGAATAAAACCTCCAGGCAATTTACCTAGCGGCTTAACTGCCGGGAACTAAACTACACACGTTCACAAGGAGGATGTGTGGCTGGCTTACAGGGCAAGAGTAGAATACTTCAACTTATAATTGCTTCAAGCAGTTTTGTATTGAGTTACTTCATCCATCCTGGCACTTGGGGAAATATAGATTAGATACAGCAGGACACGTAACTGGAAAAATGAAAAGCCAAGTAAACAAATTTAAAATGTGACACACACACAGAAGAACCTTGGAGAGCGAGAAACTACTTAACACAAATCTCTTATGAAAAAGCTCAGGGTAAAAACAGAGCCAACTGGGAAATCTCTCTGCTTGGAGGGGGGCAGCAGGATTTGAAGGTAGCTCAGCCTAGGCTGGAAACCACTATGGAACAAAATGACACAGAAAAGGAGCATCGACCACGGCTTCTGCTTACACCTCAGAGCATAAAACCATCACCTTTAGTTCTTCATAGACAGCAGGCTTCTTCACATTGAAACTAGAGCCGAAGACTCATAATGATGTCCCAGGAAATAAAACCAGATACTATTTACAATTAGAGTCCCTCCAGTGAGTAGAGACTGCAAGCCCGGACAAAGGTGGTCCAGCCAGCACCTCGAATGAAAATGCCTAAAGAGCTCTCTGCCTAACACCATTGTCAGCTAAAAGGAAAGAAATCCCCTTTAAGGAGGCTATTGAACTTCAATATGCTGCTTTTCTGCTGAAAACATAAGCCGAGCCACAGACTGCCGCACATATGTCTGGGTCTGGGCTTCCCTCCTCCTTAGAGCGCCAGCACCAGTTGTTGGCCAAAAATAAACGCCATTCTTCAACCATATATGTCCACCAGCCCAGAGCTGGGGAGGAGCAGCTGGAGGTAGGTCAGGTCCCTGGGCTCCAGCCACACTCGGTGTGGCCACTGCGTACCATGCACATCACCCAGCTCAATCGGGAGTGCCTGCTGCACCTCTTCTCCTTCCTGGACAAGGACAGTAGGAAGAACCTTGCCAGGACCTGCCCCCAGCTCCAGGACGTGTTTGAGGACCCTGCACTCTGGCCCCTGCTGCACTTTCGTTCCCTCACAGAACTCAAGAAGGACAACTTCCTCCTGAGCCCGGCACTCAGGAGCCTCTCCATCTGCTGGCACTCCAGCCGCGTGCAGGTGTGCAGCATCGAGGACTGGCTCAAGAGCGCCCTCCAGAGGAACATCTGCAGCCGGCACGAGAGCCTAGTCAATGATTTCCTCCTCCAGGTGTGCGACAGGTAGGCCGCCTCCTGAGCAGCGCTGGCATCCAGAGCTCTGGGAGGCTCCTGGGGGTCTGGGAAGAGTAAATTACGAGACCAAGACGTCTCTGCTTCGGGGAGCCTCAGACTAGGCCCAAGGCAGACTCTCCAGGCCCACCCACTACGCAATCTCCACAGGATGGACAGAATTATGGGGGGGAAAGGGTGGCAATCTTCCTCTTAGCCTCACAGGTCCTGGAGCTGCTTCCGCAGAGAGGAAGAACTAGGCTTCAGCCTCTCCTGTGCTTCTGGCATCTGTCCTCCCTGGCAGCCATTAAGGGCTGGGTGGGTCCAGCTGGGCCTTCATTTTCAGTGTCAGGCCCCAGGAAAAGGTTTCAAGATTCAGCAATCAGCTCACCCCCTTGACTTTGCTCCTGGCAAGCAAACCCCAAGACCTGTGAAGTGCAGCTGAAGGAGGGTTAGGCTGCTCGGCTCTGGGTTAGATGAACCAATCCAGGCTCCAGCAAGGGTGCAGACAATGGTTTCCTTATGAGAAACTTACTTATCTTCAAAAGTTACTGCGAGGATCAGTAAACTGAAGGGAAGAGTGCTTTAGCCCAAGTTCTCAAATGAGCAAACCAAAAAGTCTGAGAGGTTGTGTGATTTGTGCCACAGTCTAGGATTACCAGATTTTAGCAAATAAAGATTCAAGAGGCCCAGATAAATTTGAACTTCAGATAGACAGAATAATTTTTGGCATAAGTATGTCCTAAATACATCCTATATTTGACCTGTTGACCCCACAGTGGCAAGACTCCCTCCAGTGCCACAGCCTCCTGCCCAGAGCAGTCCATGAAAGAATAGTCTTCCTCAGCCAGGCTCTCTCTGAGCCTTTACCAGTCCTGACCTGCCTTTGAGGAAATGATCCCCTCGTTCACTAACAAACTAGGTTCAGTCTGCTTGCTGCCACCCAGGTTTAACAGCTGCTGTATTCCGGCAGCCTAACAAGGAACAGAAGCAAATAGTGTAGTGGCTCCTCCTCTCTTTCTTTTTTTTTTTCAAGGCCATAGAAGAAAATTAGATGGATTTGGGGTTGGTCCCTAATGAGACCATGCCATTTTGATGGGTTTAACAAGACCCAGTAGACAGACAGGGAAGTGATACGTACAGGGCAAGAAGTCTGCCCTAAATTTCTTCCATTCTTGTAAGAGAAGCAGGTATAACCCCCAAACTAGAAAGGTGTGGACTATACCTGTCTGGGTACAGCAAGGGTCACAAGTGTCATAAAAAAGCAAAGGGCTTGGGGCTGAGTCCCCCAGTACTGCTACTGTCTGACCATGTGACCCCCAGCCCAAATATTTAAATTCAACTTCATTTCTTCCCCTGTGAAATGGGATAAACTGCCTTATCTCACAGGCTAATTTTGGATTAAATGACACAGTAGCACTGGCACACAGTAGGTACGGATACCTGTGCAGCAAACCTAGATCTGGCAATCACCTGGGGACAGCTGAGGATGGCTGGGCAAGGAGTCCATGGTTTCTTTTGCTGGCTTCTTCCTGCCTCGGGATTATTCTAAAGGTTCTCAAGAGGAATGAATCATGTTAACAGCCTTGGGGCTTGAACACCTACCTAAACCTCACCACCACGCTGAAGGTAACAGTTTCTCTCCCACTTGACAGATGAAGAGGTGGTACAGCAAGGTTCAGGTATTTGTCCTGAGTCAGACAGCAAATAAGTCACAGGCAAATCACTTGAGCTCCCTGAGCCAGTTTCCTCATTTGAGAAACTGGGGGTGGAAAGCAGATATGAAGACTAAGGAAGATGTGCAAACTGGGAAAGATGGGGTGTTCTCGGTGTGTGGATGCAGCCATGTCCAGTCTACTTTAGTTCCTTCCTTCCTTCCTAAAGCAAAGGGAGCTGAGCTGGCTCAGTCAGGTGCAGCCCAGGGGCATTGAGGGAGGCTGATGGGGAAAGGGAAACCCTCTGTGGCCTGGCTCCAGCTTCCTCTGGCAATAGGAAGCCAAGACCTGCACCCATGAGACAGGTTCTTGACTGGAAGCAGTCTGGTCCTGCCTGCTCCCAGGAAACATGGCTTAGAAGCACCCACAGAAGGCCCTGCACAGGCTCCAGACAATTCTAATCTCATTTAGTTCTCAGGACAATCCCGCTGGTGGGCATTATTCTCTCCCAGCCAACCTCAAACATACATACCAGGTAAAGAGTGACAATCAAGGTCGCAGCACAAAGAAGCCACGTCCAACTTTGCTCAAGATCTTTTGCTGGTAAGGTTGGTGCAGAGGCATCCCCCTCTCCCCATGCTTTCTGGACAAGCCACCCGTGTCCCTGAGTGTACCCACAACAGGCCTGGGTCTAGCTACCTGTGGATCTTGACTTCTGGCAGGCTGGCATCCCAGTGGAGTTGCAGTAATTGCCTCAGTCAACTGAGCTGAAACCAGGGCTCTAGAGCTCCGAACCAATACTCAGAGGGGGCCCCGATGGCCAAGAGTTGGAATGGGCCTGACTCTAAGACACTTCACGGGAAACTCTCTCTGTACTGTCCTGCCATGATCACCAGGGCCTCACTCATAGCCAAGTATGGTGAGGTGGAGTAGCAGAAGAGCAAGGGAAGTGGGTCCCAGTTCAGATCCCGGTCGTGTCACCGCGGGCAACTTTCCAAAGGGAAACTCGCTAGGTCCGATGAAAGTGAAGGTCGCTCAACCGGATCCAACTCTTTGAAACCCCATGGACCATACAGTCCATGGAATTCTCCAGGCCAGAATACTGGAGGTAGTAGTCCTTCCCTTCTCCAGGGGATCTTCCCAACCCAGGGATCGAACCCAGATCTCCCGCATTGCAGGCGGATTCTTCACCAGCTAAGCCACAAGAGCTAGGCCCGGTACTCCTCTATAAGATGCGGTCTCCCAGAGTTGGCACTGGGACCAACCAGCCAGGGAGCTAGGGGGCGTGACCGGGGGCGGCAGGCTAACCGCATCCTCCTCGGCCCGGGCCCGCGTTCTCTCCGCAGGTGCCCCAACCTGGCATCCGTCACGCTGTCTGGCTGCGGCCACGTCACCGACGACTGCCTGGCGCGTCTCCTGCGCTGCTGCCCGCGCCTGCGCGCGCTGCACCTGGAGAACTGCGCGCGCGTCACCAACCGCACGCTGACGGCCGTGGCGGCGCACGGGCGCGCGCTGCAGACGCTGCACGTGGACTTCTGCCGCAACGTGAGCGCGGCCGGCCTGAGGCGTCTGCGCGCCGCGTGTCCGCGCTTGACGCTGCGCGCCGAGCACAGCGCGGCCATGATCCCGGACCAGCTCCCGCGCGGCCCGCACGCGCCCGGCGCCGCCCTCCGCAAGTTGCTTTTGCGCTAGGCCCGCCGGGCTGCGGGCAGGACACCGGCCCCGGGTCTCCGAAGGAGCTACTTGTGTTGAACGCCAGCTCCTAGACAGCAGCCACATCCTCAGCCAAGACAGGGATACGAGCGCCTACCCCATATTACGATTTTATACATTGGCTGAGTGCGAGATTTGATGGCCGGATGCTTGGGAAACACTCGATTGTTTCTCGCTAAACACCAGCACACTTTTATGTTTACCTTGCGCCCCGGGTTCTCCACTTGGGCTCTATCCCATCCTTCGCAGCTGAGTCTGCAGCTGCTGGGAGGGGAAGGGGACGAGGGTGTCCTAAATCACCCCCGTGGGGAAGTGTGGCCACCCGGAGCTCCCCAGAGGTGTGTGAGGGGCAGCACTCTCCTCAACCCCTCCTTGCTGCGCAGAGGGAGGAGGGGTAGAACCCTGGGCCTGAGAGAGTCGAACCTTTGCTCCGTGCGCACCCCCAACTCGCTTTGAGTGATCCTAGAAAATTCTTGTTGATGTGATTCTTTCATAAACTGCAGCTGTGCTTGTTTTCTACCGTTCTCCCATCCATCAGAAACGAAGAAAAACATTTGACAATCCCAAAGTAAAGACTTAAAAACAGAAGCAGCAGCCCTGGTTAAATCTTTGGTTAACGAAACCATTAAAAGCCAATGCCAAGTTAAATTTTTACCTGCTAGCTTTGAACGTTGGGCACATACCTTGAGTTCAATTTTATAGCTTTAGTCACTGCTGTCCCACCTTTAGCCACCAAAGTAGAGGCTTTCAGTCATCAGTCATCCTGCAGCCTCCTGGTTCCAGGTACAGTGGGAAAATTTGGGGTAAGGGGAGAAGGCAGGGAGAATGGTGAAGTGGTGGGCGATATAAACCCTGGCTACTCCCATCACCAGCTGAGATCAAGGCCTTTGACCCACCTGAGACCAGGTGTTTCTTCTTTGTGAAAGGGGCTCTTGATGCTTACTCACTGGTGTTGGGCTGCACCCCGTAGGCCTACAAGGCCTGCACTTGCTCAGCTTTAATTCTGAGAAAGAGCCCAGAGTCAGCAACAGAGACATCAATGGTTTAATGGTTAGAGGAAACTTACATGTCTGAAGCAAGATCCTGGAGTGACACCCCACTGTATGCAGCAGGCAGGACATTGTAGCAGTCTTTGCTTGGGAGAGGGGAGGGGGGATGACCAGTTATAGGGGGAATTGATGTCAGGTGGGCTCATTAGTTACCAAGGAAACCAATGGTGGGGCATGCCCCTCAGGGACCCTTTGATATGAACAATCATCAGCTGGGGCCTGGGGCAAGTATCTAGGAAGATGGGTCCTATACATGTAGGGTTTAGGTGAAACAGGTACTACTCAGGCAGGGGACTTACAGAGAACAAGAGAAGAGCTATCTTGAGGGGCCTGACCAAACATATGGGTTCCTTATTCATTGCCCAGATATTGGGGAAACAGCAAGAAAAAAAAGACACTGTTTTCATGGATCTTATGTTCTAATGGGGGAAGAAACAGTGTACAAGCCAGTGTATAAGAAGGTAAG
This sequence comes from Ovis canadensis, assembly GCF_042477335.2. Classification (NCBI taxonomy): domain Eukaryota; kingdom Metazoa; phylum Chordata; class Mammalia; order Artiodactyla; family Bovidae; genus Ovis; species Ovis canadensis. The sequence continues at coordinate 56,853,330 of NC_091251.1, read as the reverse complement.
TACTGGGGGAGAGGGGAAAGTACAGCGTAAAAGATATTTGGGGACTGCTGACTAGGGCCAGGAAAGGAAAAGCAACTTAAAAGAGGTTGACGAATGTAAGCCCCCTTGAGAAGGAGGCATCTGAGAAATGAAGTGGAGGGGTGCAGCATCCGGAGGAAAATATTCCAGAAAGAGGGAACAGCCGCCAGCACAAAGGGCCCAGATTAGGAGCATGGCTGGTATGTTGCGGCTAAACAGAGTGAGTGAGGTGAGGAGACAAGGTGAGCAGAAGAGATGATCAGAAAAATAAGGGATAAAGGAGGCCTCAGTGGTTATTATGAGGATGAAACAAGAGCTGGAGATCCCCACACTCAGGCTATCCCCAGCAGGCACCAGGGCCCCAAGATGATGATGGTGAAGGCCCAGAGGTGCTGACTCTAGGCAGTCTGTGAGCAGGCAGACAGCATCCCACCTTGCCTAAACCCCTCCAGGGACTGCTGAAGGCCTCAGTTGCTGCCCCTGGGCCCCTGGTTGGACCAGCACTTAGCCCAGAAATAAAATCCCATTTCATCCCCCTGTAGGAAAAGCCAGCCTTGCAAAGTTACCAGCTTCAGTGGAATGGGAGGGTCCACTATTAGCCTATGATGATACACAGGCTTCCTCTGGGTGACTTTCTAGTTTACCCACCATTGCTCTGAACAGTGGAGAGAGGTTTTTAAAAGGAAATTAATTTTTCAGCCACTACTGAAAACAATGTTGAAAGCAAGCTCAGGCTTCCAGGGAGTTAAATGTTTGTTTAAAATGAAGCCACTTAAACCCCATGGATTTGCTTTCATCATCTCTGATAAGCCCCAGTTCCCAGAGGTCCCATTTGCCCTGAGTTGGTGGTTTAGTCTGGGGAACAACAGGATCCTGGTTTCTAGCACTCCTCTGACCAAGCACAGGTCTGTCCTCTCCACACCTCAGCGTTCTTACCTGTGTATTGGGATAGCAAGAAAATCTTGCTCTGCAAAGTTCTTTTAAGAATCATGGGACTATGTTTGTAAAGCAAACAAAGGTTATTGTAAATTCAGTTGGAATGTCAGTAACCTGCACTCCCTTGAGGCTCCTTTTCCCACAGCTCTTTTATAATGAGCGTTCAGTTCCCTTTGATGCCTAGTAAACCCCCATGTACCAAGACTAGTGATCAGAGCACTGAAGCTGTGCTGACAGCTGTGTCCAGCATTGTTTCTAGGGCTCCAGTTAGGCCCTGCCCCCTGCAGGGGAGCTTTGGGTCCCTAAGCCCAGGCCCATCTGAGATGCTTCCAGAAGGCAGGCACTGACTCTCCAGCCTGCCTTCTAACAGTCACTGTTCACAGCAAAGGCAGTGGACAGAACACAGTGCCCTGCTTAGTCCAAACACAGCTTTCACAGTCTTTTCTGATTTGCATATTCCAGGGGGCACTGTATACTTAATTAACCCACCAACTCATTCATCTCACAATCATTTACTGGGTACTGGCCCTGGGCTGGGCTAGGCACTACTTCAAGGGAGTCAGCCTAGTCAGAAGATGTGCCGCTGGGGTTGGGCAGGAGTTTTGAGTTCTCTCCCAGCTCTGCCATCTGTAACTTCTGACAAGTTATGACTTCTCTGAACCTCCATTTCTCTATTTGTAAAATAGGACCAGGACACTTTCGGTGACACTGTGACAAGATTATATATAACTGTGTAGTGCCTGGAAGGGGGAGGGTAGGAAGAGGCAGCCTCACATCCATCGTGGGGTTATGCCTGGCAGAACCCACAAGGCCCAGGCACTGGGAAGCAGCAACACATGTTGAAAGACATGACCTTTAAGCCAGACCTGGGACTGACTCCAGTTCCTGTAAGGTTGGTATCAGCAGGCACAGCTCAGAAAAGACAGGAAGCCCAATGCATCTCCAGAGAGGGACGAGCTGGGGGAGATGGGAGCCTGACCAAGAGCCACCTGGAAATGGGCTTGGGGGTTATCTATGCCCTCAGAGCCTCCATTAGAACAGACCACAGACTTTGCCTAGGTCCTGAATGCTAACTCTTTTCACTCTGGCCCAGGCAGCCAAAGTGAAAGCTAACGGGCGGGTGCAGAACCTCAGCACCAGAGTGGAACAGTGACCCCTTAGTGGGAGGCTGATCCCAGTCACCACATCGTACTGGCTGACCCTCAGTGAAAACACAGACTGGGGCCACATGCTCTGAAGTCAGGGGCTCCCGACTGCTCCCTAGGAAGCAGAACCTGCTGGGGGGATGCTGCCTTCCAAAGCTTGTCTTAAGGGACACACTGGCCTGTTTCGGCACAGGCTAAGCATCTGTAGGGGACTGACGGTGCTCCCTCAACTCTACTAGCAGTGTGCTGACAGGAAGCCAGGACTCCCAGCTCTCATCTGTTAAGTACCTGTGGTCCAGCACTCTCCTTCTCCTGACCTTGAATTCCTGGTCTGTAAAGGCAGAGGCCATGTGACGCCTTAGTTCTAGCATTCCTTCAACTCTGGGATTCGATGCCCAAGACTTGGTTTTTGCTAAACCCGAGCTCACCAGATGTAGGTTTCATCTGGCTGGCAGTGCTGGGCAAAGGCCACAAAGCTGGGAGGCCCACAGAAAAGATGCATTTTGAAAAGGCCTCTGAGGAAATGTTAAAGGTTGGGGGTAAAAGTCTCTTGAGACCATCTAAGGGTGACAAAAACTGCAAGGATTTGTTAACTGAATAAATCCAGCAAGGAAAGAAAAAGACCTAAACCTCTATGGGGGTTAAAAGTGAACTATGGGGGGAAAAATAGTTGCACTAGGCTGATTTCAGGTCCTCAGATCAGGGACTCCTGGCTTCTCTCTCCTACAGCTTCCAAAAGTAGAGAGAATAAAGCAAAATGATAGGTTTCCAGCAAAGAAATGGCATCTGTTATAAAACCAAGGTGTCTCTGTAAGTTTCCTCAGAGTTAGGGCTCCTGAGAAGCTATCCGTTAGGCCTGACAGGTGGGAGCTGGAAGCATGAGCATCAGCCTGCTGTGGGTGCCCTTTCCCCGAGTCCAGAGCAAACTGTGGCAGCAGAGCCCAGAGCCTCATGAAGCTCAAGGCCTCATTTTGATTTAAAGTAGTCTGAGACTACAGACATAGCCTTCAGCTTGCACACCCTCAGCCCAAGCTCAGCAAGAGGGAAGAACCACTGGTTACCAGGAACCAGCCCAGAGGGCCTGGAGAGAACCCTGTGGTGCAGTCCAGGACTTCCGCAGCACAGAGGCCTCTCTTCTCTGCAGTTCCTTGTTGACGTAGAGGCTGACAGCGCATTCCCACTCACTGAGTGGGTGCTGCAAGCACAAGGACCTTCACTGTTGCTTCTGACTGAGCTCTCAGGTCCAGTATTAAAGGCCCAGACCCTGGAAGCTATGGTCTCCTCCTGAGACACAATTCCAACTGAAGTCTCTTTTCCATAAAACTAAAATGTCATCATTCTAAATATTATTAGGCATACTCACTGGGAAATATCCATGCACCACATTATCTTGGCAAGCAAAACCACATTTTCCTTCCAATTTCTTTTTGCAAACACATGCCTTTTACCTACCTTGTGGAAAACAAGTAGTTGTAAAGCTCTCTGTCTGGCACCTCATTTGAGCAGGCTGTCAGCCTTGACCTTGTCCATGAAGTACACTGGAAGTATAGTGGGGCATGAACTCCTAATGGATGAAAGAGACAAGCCACCTGAAGGCTGTGCCTGCTCCCTGTCCCCACTCCCAGAGCCTTCACAGCTGCTCTCCAGATGGCCCTTTCTCCCAGAACCACATGCTCATTCTGACATGCCTGAGCAAATGAGCACATAGCCCAGAGCCTTCAAGGGCTGCGTTTGAGCCCCAGGGTGTAATCCTTTCCCTAGTCCCCAGTGCAACTCCCTACCATCATTCAAGGACATAAAAGCCACTCCTTAGTTCTCACGTTCATTCACACATTCACATGGTCACTCATTCACGTAAGTGCCCACCTGGCCACCTTCCAGAGTAGATGACATGTCATTGTAAACTGCCCTGCTCATTAATTTCATCACTGTTTCCACTGGTTCCTCAAAGGGCAGTATGGAGGTGGCAAGGGGGGCGGGGGGTGGTGTCAGAACTCAGTAGAGCTGTATCCTGTACCAGGTATCCTGGGCTGTTTAAGAAGGCTCCTACGAGTGTGTCGCACTTTAAACCAGCTCTGGAGGAGGCGGAAGCATGGTGCAAAAGTATGGGCCAAGTGGCTGACACAAGGGCCTGTGATGAGGGAACCCAGTGAGAGGCTGAGGATGACAGAACCAGTGAATAGAAGCTTTCACCTGGGGCTGCTATACCCATGTGGGCCTCTGCTCTGTCATTTCCAAGCAAAGTCCAGTGTGAAGGAATGCTTCTGATGGATCAAAAAGCTGTCAGAATGAAACTTGAAAGCTCACTCTCTCTTCATCAAAGCTCCAATAATAAAAGCAGCCCATACACTAATTCCTGAATCAGCTTTATTTCTCTGCATAAGGAACCCTGCACAGGCAATTCAAATTAAAACAAAATAAATATATGAATATTCATGTAAAACTGTCCTTTCTAATGAACAATTATACACAATGTACAATTCCATGTTCACTGGGCGGGTTTACAAAAATGTACCATTCCCAACTAAAAATGCACCAAAATGGTTCCATGCAAACTTATCAAAAGTGACCAAAAGTATGGAGGGAAAAACCTGACTGAGAGCACTTTGTCTTTTTTTTTTGTACAATCACAGAAAAATAAAAACATCTAATTTCTTTGTTATCTTTAGAGTAACTAAATGTGGCCACTGTTTATAACGTCGGTTTATGTTCCTAAAACATCTATGTAGTTACCATAAAAGTGTACCAACATTAAACTGGAAGTGAACATTACTGAGAAGAAAGAGGGGTGATGACACCCTCGGCAGTCAGTAGTCAGTGTCGGAGCCCTCAGCGTTGTCCACGTTTCGTGAGAGCATGTAGTTGTCCATGTCGATCGATCGGCAGTTGTTGATGGCATAGCGCAGGCGCTCAGCCATGACCAGCTGGCTAGAGTAGGGGGGCAGTCTCAGCTGGAAGAAGCAGGTCTGTGAGGTAGGCAGACTGTCGTAAGGCTGTGGAGAGAGAGACCCAGAGCTGTGACTGCAGCATCAGGGTGTCGTGGCAGGGGCAGGTGGGGAGCAGTGCTGCTCATAACCACAGCCCCCAAGTCGGGAGAGCATTTCTCCCTGCCTGCAGGTGGGCTCCACAAACAGGACTGACTGCATGGCCACCTGGAGAGCAAGCCAAGGCTTGGCCATGGTAGAGAGAGTGCAGGCTCTGGTGTCCTGTGGCCATCTAGCTTTTGGTGAAGATGCTTCTTCCCTCTCCTCACTCTTCGAAGGCCCTCCCATGTGACATGAGAATGAGCCCTGACTGGTGGGGTTACTTGGGAGAACATGCTTCACGTGGTGCCTGCCACAGGGCAACAGAGTTCACTCCCTTTCACCAGAGGGTGCAGCCTTGAAGCTGCTATGGAGATGCACCAACAGAGCCAGTGAAATGGAAGGAACAGCTCTGAGGGAGTCACCACACTCCTCCTCCCCTCACTGTCCTCCTAGTGAGCCTTCTGCACCCTTTGCCTGCCATCCTACCACCGCTCTGATGAGGAGGAGCAGTTAATGAAATCCCAGCCCACCTCTTTAACTGATAGTGATACAGTTATTTAAAACAATAATTATGATGCTTAGTAGCAAGACAGAAAAGTGCTGGGGATAGATTATTAGGTGAATATAAATACAATTTATATGAAGTTCCAAACCTGTCATGCAAAAATGTTTATGCTTGAGGAATTACACAAAAGTGAAAATGGAAACCACTAGAGGGACAGGATTCCTGTCTCTCCCTGCAAACACTGTTCTGCCCTGCAAACACAACTATTTTCCAAACTATCTATAATGATAGTAATGATATACATTGTTTTTATAATTTTTTTAAAAAAGTTTCAAAAAAAGAACCTGCCCTCTCTTTCTCACTGAACTCCTGGAAACCAGCCCTCCTTTTCGGAACTCGACATCAGGTGAGTGCATTTCTAAGAAGTGGGAGATGGAAGGCCTAGAAGCTTAGCTGTGCCAGAGCCAATGACGAATGCATAAAAACCACAACCCACAAAGACAATAAGGGGAATGTCAACAGGTGGCTCTGATCTGGAAACTGGAGAAATGGTTTAAAAGTCACGAAGGAGAGACCAATAGTGGTCAGTTTCCTGAGGATAAAACTTTCCAGGCAGGGGTGTTTAGTGGATTAACTCCTGGGATGGCAGGGTAGCCCAGAACAGATATATAAGGCAAGGCTTTTTTCCAGAACTGAATAGAAGCAAACCATTTCCTCCTCTCTGAAGCAACAAAATAGATTCACAGCTTTTAGCTTCTGGCAAGTCACGTAGAAAATTCATGGGAAGGCTCTTTTCATAGCCTTTCCTGTGTAAGGCCTCTCCAGCAAGCCTAGCATAGGAGTGGAGCCCAGGCAGGCAGCCTCAGGAGAGGGCCAGCTTTGACTACAGCAACTTTCAAGGGGTAGTTACTGGAAAAACACCAGAAAGGCAGATACTGAAACTTGATGAAACTGGTAGGATAGGCCCTTGTAACGAGGTCCTATTTTCCTTGCTGTTTCTGGAATAAACACTATGGGCCCAGCTCAGAGGACTGCCCAGCTTTTAGGGGGTTGAGAAGGAGAAAGAGGGGACACAGACACCTCTAACTTAATGTTGGGCTTGAGGGATGTACTAAGTGTCCAGGAGATGGACATAAGGAGATCTAAGTCTGCCCTAAGGAATAGTTAGGAGGCATAGGAAAGCATCCAGGAGGGCTTCCTGGAGGAGATGACATTGGTATTGGGCTTAAAGGATGAATAAGTGCTTGACAGGCATACATGGAAAAGGAACAGGAAAAGAACTTTCTAAAAGCAGAACCAAGAGCCTACACAAAGGCATGGACATTTAAAACCAGTGTCCATGGGTGGTCTTGGAAGTTCTCTGGTGGCCTAGTGGTTAGGATCCTGGGCTTTCACTGTCATGGCCCCGGTTCAATCCCTGGTTAAAGAACTGACATCTCACAAGCCATGCGGTGTGGCCAATAACCACCCCCTCACCCCCCACCAAAACAACTAACCAGAAAACAGTGTGGTCTATCAGGAGAAAGGCAAGCAGCCATAATGGCCAGAAATAGTTAAGCGTCAAGAAGTGATATTAGAAAGCAGGGCAGAGGCCAGACTGTGGAGGTGTTTAAGACCGCTAAGGTGGTCAAGGGGGCCCTGAACAGTATAAAAGGAGAAGAGTGATATGGTCAGATGGGTGCCTGAGAAAGAAAGTTGACTCTGGCAGCAGCATGCATTTAAGGCTCTAAGCCCTTTTATTCCTGAGCCATCTGTCAAGACGGCAGCTGGGCTGGTGCTCTGCAGCAGGGGCCTTTCACGAGGCTGCAGAGAAGCCACACTGCCTATTCCATTATGCACACCAGACATGTAGCCGCAGAGCATGTTACTGCTGCTCCCCATGTCGTCTCGTTCCTCCTGGAGCACGTGCACCAGTTAATGGTTAGTATCTTGGTGAAAACAAATAAACAAGACCATGTCCCAGTGCAGAAGTCACATGATGAAAAGGCACAGGAAATATGACGCAGAGGTAACAATGATGGCCCTTCTGCCAAGCTTAGCTTTCACTCAGGAAGACACTGAAAGATTCAGTGAAGGTTGTTGGTTGTGGTGTGTTTTCTACTTCCATGTAGGACTTTTTTTTTAACAATTGAAGTTATGAGATGTTTCTAAACAACTTTTTCCTGCTTGATTAAAGAGAAAAAAAAATCTGGAAATTCCAAGCATTAATCCTGAATTGGCAGGCCTACTTGAAGCCCAACATGCAAGCAACTAGGAAGCAACAAAGGCAGACATTACCAGAAAGAAAAAATATCTTACTTACCCTATCAACCTTCATGATTTGAAATCTCTGAGAAATATCAGCAGTATTGGCTGGCAGTCGAGATCGTCCCGACACAAACCTCATGAAAAGCACACGCTCCTCGTTGGAGAACTCCTCCAGTGTGTGCCAGAACCATTGCACCAGCTGATGCTGCTCATCCACCTCCCGGTACCGTACCACTTTCTTCAAGACTTCTACGGAGATCTCGGGCATCCCACACACCATCTGCTCCAGCTGCTTTGCTGTGAGGAGGGACAACAGCGGCACAGGGACGATCCAGGACATTCCTTCTCGGACTGCAGCCACCTGCTCCCAGGAGAGGTTGTTCATTCAACATCTGTGTGCAGACTGGGCACCCATGGTGGACCCAATCGGGTCGGGCACCTCATGTTGCTTGTCTGCTCCCAGACCCTCTACTTGTCCCTCAGAACTGGCATGACTGCACACGGTCCAACCTTCTTCCCTCTGACCCTTTGTTAGAGTTTCTCCCTGCTTGTGGGATTCATACATTCCTTCCTGTCCCAGGTCAAGCCAATTCAGGGGCCCACCTTCCCAGCCCCACAAAACTCTAGCCCACAGGGGCCCTTCTAATGCCAACCCCACTCATTCACACTCCTAACCACACATGGCCACAGACTGTTAAAACTGCTCTGTGGGATACTTCATCTTCTCACTAGGGTAAGCAGCTTCTGGAGGATGTGTCTAGGGCTTCTACTGTCTTTGTAATTTATATTTTCTTTTGAAAACAGTTATATTCTTTTTGTAAAAATCATTTGTTCCGATTGTAAAAATAAAAAAGTTAGCAAAGAAGAAAGTAAAACTGAGAAGTCCTTTCATAGGAAGGCAGTAAAAAGGACAGAGAATTTAATCAGGAGATGGGTTCTGAATCCCAGCCCCACCACTTCTTTTAATTTTCTTATCTGAAAAAATAAGGCAAATAATTGCTGCTCACATGATTATGATAGGTATTTTAACCGAGTCTAATGATTGGGTAGTTAACTTTTGTTAGCACAGTGCAGAGAACAGATCAGTTGAGGAGTGCCGAAGGGGTTCGGTCAGAGGCTGCCTACATAGTCTGTTTGGCGAAACCACTCCAAGGTTATACAACAGAGCATACTCTACACACAGACCTACCACTGTTCCAGGTTTGTTTCATAAATAACTCCTCCACTCTTGGTCAGTTCAGAATCATCTGCCAGACCAGAGAACCTGAAGAGAAGCCACATCTTGGGGAAGGCCGTGGAGTTATGATTGTATAAGGCTGTCATGCCCAGGGCTAAGGAATGAATGGGCAATGACAGTCTCTGCTGACAGAAAAGGGAATGCCCCGGCCAAAATGTGCCAAAAAACAAGCTGAGGTACATGGATGGCTGCTCGAGTGGGGAACAACTGGGACAGCTATAGGAAGAACACAGGGTTCTAAGAGACAAGGAGGAAGTGAAAGAGGAAGAAGGCCTTGTTATCAAGAAAGGAACAAAGCCAGGGCACAGCAGAGCACAGCTGCTGGAGAACAGGTCAATCTGGCCTTCATAGGAAAGGTCAGCGCAAGAGCCTGGATACCACAGTTAAACCTGGTTTGTGATCATGGCTTTGCCTTGGGCACATTACTTCATTTCTCTGGACTCCATGCATTCATTTCTGAAATGGTGATAGTAATTTCTATCTCCCCATCGAGTAACTATGGGGAAAACTGCACATGCGGGGGGATGCTACCACATCTGGCATGTTGGAAGTGACCAGGGAATTTTGGTCAGTTATTCAGTCTATAAGGAGTTAAGCACTGGAGACAAATCCTAAGCCCTGACTGTGTAAACAACATTGCTGACAGGATCCACTTACTAAGCTAAGGGGTACAGTTTTCTGACTAGACTTGGCCTAAAGCCAGAGTCGAAGAAGGAACCAGGAGTGAAGAGTATAGAATATATATAATTCAACTTACTACACAGCCTCAGACCCTGCATCCAACTCTTGAGAAAAGCCCAACATCTTCTGCAAATAAGGTATTACTGAATTGGCTATGAAGGACTATATAACCAAAATCACTGCTTTGGGACACAGCATTCATTTCTAAGGTCACTTATCATATTCCCATCATTAACTAAATGCTTACTAAGTATCAGCACAGAATAAGGATATATAAGTTAGATATAAAAAATACACTCTTTATTCAATGTCTCACACACTAATTGAGGAAAGAAGACCCAAACTTTGCAGCCTAATTCTTAGCCTACAACTCAGAAGTATGGATAGCTTGAGGGATTTCTAGGTGACAAGAAAGGTCTGCACAGCTACAGACCTGGAGGAAAGAGGCCCTCATGGGATCACAAGGCCGGTCTTCAGGGACTCATTCACATGGACCCTGACTGAGCTGGAGCAGGACACTGGGCCGGGGGTCAGGAAGATGTGAAGACGAAGAAGACTGAGGAAGAGTGCGAGTGAGAAGGCAGGTTCTGAAGGCTTGATGGGGGTTTGGCCTCCCAGCCAAACACTGGCCAATCCAGGGCTCACCCAAGGCTCTGAGTAGAGAGCAGACCCTGAGATATGGCCTGAAAAGTCTCTGAATAGGGACTGAAATATAGATACAGATTAACCAACACCGTGAACTCATACACCAAAATTCAGTAAAAACCAGACAGCTCCTATTTGGAGTCAAAAGCAAACCTCTCAAACCTCTCATGTGAACCTCTCAAAATGTTTCCTCTCACCTGTCGGTCCATTTCATGAAGTCGATATTCAATGGCCCTCTCCACATATTCTTTCCTATTAGAAAACGTGAGTGGGATACTATTTCCACCAGGGATTATAGGAACCATTTTGCCATCAGCGCTTTGGCCAACAAAAGAATCAAGAGGAATCATCTATGAATAGAAGAAAAAAGAATTTTTACTCCATGGTGGAAATGACCACAAAAAGTGTTACACACAAATAGAGCAGAACATCAACAACATCAGAAATCTTATGGATGAAGACAAGGCAACTGAGATAGCTGATTAGGCTACTTCAGGGGTTCCCAGCTTTTAGGAGCTACTGCCTAATGATCTGAGGTAGAGCTGATGTAATAATAATAGAAATAGAGTGCATAATAAATGTAATGGGTTTAAATCATCCCCAAATCACCCCTTGTCTATCCTCATCCATGGAAAAACTGTGTTCTATGAAATCAGTCCCTGGTGGGTACCAAAAAGGTCGGGAACTTCTTGGGCTACTTGATGAGCAGGGAGTGCTGACTCATCTGGTTTTCATTAAAAATGCAGCTGAATCTCTCCTGTCTCCAAACCAGGTTTGAGGAACTCTGGCTATCCCAGGCCTCCTGGGTTCTCTCTGTCCTTCACTCTAACAAGCAGAAAGAATGGATTAAGGGGAAGGAGCAGAAGCTGAGTGCTGGAGCTGACTCTGTTAGCAGCTATTTAAATTTCTAGGTTGAACTGCTAAGTGTAGCAATGGTTATATGGCATGGGTCAGCTGGACAGCAAGAGGAAGGCTACATCTGAGTTTTACACAGGAAAATTCTCATCAACACCAGCAGAAACATGGACCAGCCAGGATTTACCTCATGGAAGCTCTCCTCAGTAATCCCACTGTCTTCAATGTGAAGAATGCTGTTGAGAGTCTGCACATAGAGCAGATCCACCTCTTCCAGGTCTTCCAGGGTGAGTGGGACACAGCAGAGCTGCTTCCACACCAGAGGGGCCAAGTGGAGGTCCAGAGGCTTCTTTGTGCGAATGGCAACCCCCATTAAGATTCCCAAGAACTTAAACTGCATTAAGTGTTCATCAAGGCAGGCAGAAGGATTAAAAAGGAACCTGCAGAATTAGAGGAAATACTTCAAACAAAGTTGTCCTCATTTCTATTAGAAACAAGTTATTAAACAGCTAAAGCATTAGTCTAGACCTGCGTTGTCCAATATGGCAGTCATCAGCCACATGCAGCTATTTAATTAAATAAAATTTAAAATTTAGTTCTTCAGCTCCTGTAACCACATTTCAGGTGTTCAATAGTGACATATGGCCTACTGCTATTGTTCTAGATGGCACAGGGACTATATTTTGAATTACTCTGAAGAACCATAAAAAGGGTGAGTGAATGCTCTATTAGTCCTTAAGCTACCTGCTCAAAGATGCCCTGTTTCCTAAAATCATTTATCATTTACAAGTCCACGAAGCAGGATCCAAAATTCAAAATTTGACAAACACAGGAACAATACATGATTACAAATACTAATTGCTGTGACTGGACAGCATTTCACAGGTTTTAATGGATTTAATTCATTGAGGGAAGGCCATGTGGGCCTTCAGAAAATAAAAGAAGTCCAGTTTCATTTCAAGTCTGCACCTCCTCTATTCCTCTATATTGTGATTCAGCTGGTCTCATCATAAATAACAAGTCATGATGTAAGTGCCTCGGTTTCCTATCTGTGAAAGGAGAACAGTAACAGTTCCTACTCCTTAGAGCTATAATGAAATTCAATGGGATAATACATGTAAAACACTTAGAACAGTGCCTAGCATATAGTAAATGTACACTGTTATTGCAGACATTCAGTAAAACTTGCCGACTGCCCTTACCTGTCCCTATTGTAACCCACTTCTGCGGTAGCATTGGGAGATGGTATAAGAAGGTCCACAATACCAGTTTCAAGTTCCTGTAGAAGAACGAACAATTGCTTTAGAAATGCAGTTAAATGTATCAAGAAAACGAACCAATTAACATTAAAGATCATGTCGAAAAGAGAATGCTGAGGAATTTATAATGCTATATGACAAACAGCAGTCTCTGTAATTATTTTCATGGCTGTAACTTAAAATGAATTTAGGAACTCCCCCATGGAGAAACTGTCCTGCAGTACACAGAATAAAGATGAAAAAGCCAATCCAGGGCCTGAGCTGAGGTATCTCTGAGCAGGGTATAGTGACATTCAAATAAACTTCATAAATGATAGCCAAGTATTATTTTAGATACAGATTTATCAGAAAAATCCTGATATGAGGCAAAGCTGGAAGGATCAGAGCTGATTTGGAAGTAAAACTGTGACTGCAGATCTTAAAATATAGACTTGTTCAAACTCTTAAGATTTGTTTTTCTAATTTCCTTGGAGCCTGGCTGTTCTTTGTTCTAAAAGCACCGAAATAAATGCAAGCACATGAGTGGTCCTGGATTTGTCTGTTACAGAAGTGTACATATGTGTCACTGCTGTTTCCTCTGTCTGTTATATAGAACAACAGATGGTAAGTCATTGGTAGATGGCCAAGCACTGGCACTAACTCAGAAACATATCTTCATGAACATATCTTCATTTCACAAACCCTTGCAATAATTCACATATACATTACTAATAGCATGGCTTTATGTAAGTATCACAAATGAATTCTTGCTTAGATTTATAAAAACATGCCACAGTCATCATTGGAAATAGTAAAATGCCTACCATCCGAGTGGACAACTCAGGAGGGGACACTGCATGAATATACCTGGCACATCTCTGTGATTGTGTCATCAAACACTCCTCCGGCGTCATCAGCACCTTCTCCAACTAGCTTAACCTTCCAGGCTCGGGAGGGCAGACGGAGGTCTGAGGCATTCAGTTTAACTACTTGTCTCGCTATTTGAACAAAGATAGGCTTACATTTCCGTCCTCTTTAAAAGAAAGAGAAAACAGAGCAAAATATAATGCTCCACAAATGTCACTTGAAGATATTCTCCCATCAGTGAAGGAACAGGCCAGCTTAACAACAGCCAAACACTGTGCTAGGCTCACTGTAATTACACTCGGTACTGACATAAAATACTATTACTATTCTACTCTACAAATGAGGAAGCTAAGGTTCACAGAGATTAGTCAGTCGTAAGCCCATCTCAAAATATGCCAGTTAATGAAACATACATATATAATGTGCTAACCTGGTTGATATCCTCTTTACAGTAATTTGAGGTCCATAGTTTTTGCCTTGAACCATGGTTTTTCCTATAGAGCGCACCATTGGGAGGGTGTAGACTCTTGGGGCTAACAAAGGCCGAAGCTGTCCCTGCACAATGCCCCATGTTCCAGCATTATAATGAGACGTACTATTCTGTAACAGAAAGTAAGCTTAGCAGAAATGGTACAATCTGAGGCTTAAAAGAAGTAACATGTCACTTTTAGAAATGCACTTTAAAAGCATAAATCTGGGTATTAGTCCTTATTAGCAATTTATTCAAAATATTTTTCTGATAAAGTATGATTATTATTTTTAAAATACAGAAAAGGACATACACATAAGCACACAAATAAAATCATCCCTAATATTACCATATGGAGATGGCCCCATTAACACTTTCATCCACTTCCTTCCAGTTGCCTTCCTTTCCACATTTTTGAGATTACTATTTATATAAATTTTGTTTTTCTCACTTCAATTTATACCATAAACGTTTCTCTCACTAACTGTAAACAGGATGCTAACATTCTGTTAGTGCTGCACAGTATTCTGTTGCCAGGTTGATTATTTCCAACAATGATTTCTCATATCTCTCATACACCCATAACTGGGTTACCAAAAGGATTTTTCACTAATAGTTTTACAAACTAATATACATTTTGGCAGGCATGCCTACACATTAAACCAACAAACATAGCCAGCTTGCTTTCTTCCTAAATTACTAGACTGTTCTACAAAGACAATCAAATCGGCCAATTTACTTTATCTCCCCACTACCCCTCCACAGGGTATGTTCATTTGTAAGGACAGCAAGAAGCCTCCAAAGTTTCTCACACTCACTTATATAACCCCTTTGACTGAGGTATTAATACTTTCATGTGCTTAAGTTTTGAAATCATGCACTACAGTTTGTAGAAAATACATGCTCAGCCATTCATACTTTCTTGAACTTTTGACAAACCAAAACACTGAAGGAAGACCGTTTTGTGTCCAACAGCATGATATCCTGTATCTGGATCATCCTTAATCCAGCAATAAAATGAGAACAGAATTGCTGCCTTTTCTAGATCTCCTGGGTGCTAAAAGCATTAGCCATGGAGGAAGTATCTTAAGGCTGAAGAAAAGGCCCAGGGACCTGGTGAGCACAGCACGGGCACCGCTTCCTAACCAGCGTGTTACCTGGTTGTTGGGGCTGAGGTTCAGCAGCCTCCAGGACGAGTACATGAGGTCAGAGAAATGGTAAAGCAGCCGGAGCCTGGCCCTCGCAGTGTGAATGCTCACCTCCCTCAGAGCCCCGTACTGGGGGGGCACTGTATCGGGCAGGCCCAGCTGCAGAGGCACCGACACACCTGCCCAGAACACAAATGCACACTTGTAAAGGAAAATGCACTGTTTTCATTTTTAGCATTTTGAAAATTTTCAAACACATACAGAAGTTGCAAGTATATGATGGAACACCCATTCCTACCACTTATAATTAATATTTTGCTATGTATACTTTATCACTTATTTATCAGTTCCTCTATCCATCAATTCATCTTAAATTTTTGATGTACTAGAGTTGGTTTGTAAAACATATTTTTTATTTATCATTATGGAAACTTACTTTTTTATCCTTTAATTTACTTTCCCATTTAACTATGGACTTAGTTTCTTCACACACACACACACACACACACACACACACACGCACCCAAAACAAAACAAAAAAGCCAAATTCGTTCTTTCACATTCAATAACATTTCATTCTTGACATCTTCATAATAACACAAGGTGTGGACCAGGACCAGAGAGGAAGTTCTGGAAAATGGAAATGGGCAACTCAGCAGAACCCCCTCCCACACTTACTAGCGCTCCGACAGAAAGTTAACATGACAGAATGAAAGATATGAGTACATCATTCATGGAGGTTTTATACTAAAGAATAAGCTCTGTAGAAGCAAAGACTGCAAGGACTGTGTCCATGGGTATCCTCTTACAGAAATGCACAAAACTCTAAGAATGAGATACTCAACTTATTCGAGTTTCCTGAAAATAAACATTTGTACAGCTCAGTTCTCAGAGGTATTTTCCTATTTGTTAAAGCTAACATGGACCCCCTCTGTCCACGGGGGTTGCAAAGAGTCACATGACTTAGCAACTAAACAAACATTTACTGAGTACTTCTATATGCCTGACACTGTTCTAAGAGCTTCATAAGAACTGATACATTTACTCCTGCAGTTCTTTATAATAGGTGCTATTATGCTTGTTTTACAGACAAGGAAACTGAATCTCAGGGTCATTCAGCTCCTAAGTGGAGGATTCAACCTGGGCAATGTGGTTTTTGAGTCTGAACCTTTAGCCACCACGCTGTCTAGTCTCTGTCCTGAAGTGGAAGGGAAACCCTGCTGGAAGCTAAAGAAGCTCCTGAGAACCTGAAATTGTCAGCGGCCTGGCAGCACTCCTCATTCTATTAGAACATTCTTGTTTGGAATCTACTTGGCAGGCCTACCTTGCTCTCTAAGAGTATCTAAGAGAAAATGATTGGTATGGGGAGTTTTCCCCAAGGACCTGTGGCTAAGAAGTAGGGGGCTCCAAAAAGGGATGAGAAAACAGCTCTCAGGCACAAGGTCACTTCAGGGACATTCTAGTGCTTCAGATACCAGAGAGGACTTGATGGTCTACGAAACAGGTAGCCCAAATATGAAGAAATGCATAGGATGATAAATATCATACTTAAGGCAATGGTTACACTTGTGGGGAATGATATGCATTTAATTTTCTTTATATGTTTTGTAGATCTATAAGGTTTCATAATAAATTAAAAGCAAAACACACAAAAGATAGAAGTATCCCATCACTGGAGCAAAATGGTAACAATTTTTTTTTTCTGCTATGCCACTGTACAGGCAACATCATGTTTCAAACCACTGACTAGGGTGGAGAATTTGACAAGTGGTCTCAGGGCTTTTCATCTTTATTAACAGCATGCCTTAGAAAGCTATAATTCATCACTTTTACATATAAAAAAATACTTCATTGCTGTTCTAAAATTATAAATTTGCTTGCCTAAGTAATATGTTTTCTTTTGGGGAGCAGAGAGGGACTGCTATGCAATGAAGTCTGTAGGAGAACGGCCTGCTTTGAAAGTATCTGCAGTGCTGTACCACAAAGAGTGCTTTGGTTGTGTGGGGGAAGGTCTGGTGGCTTCAGAATGGTGCCTGGATGCAGGGTGAAGCTGGCAAGCAGACAGCGCAGCTGGGGTCAAAGAGAGGTTGCGCAGCACAGCTATTTCCTCCCTCACCTGGTGCTCTCGGCGGGACAGGCGGCGCTGTCCATGCAGCACTGTGGCAGCGGCCAGCTGAGATCTGCCGTACATTTTTCCCTTGCAGAACTGTTACCAGGGTTGGTTCTCGAACATGGTTGGTATGACCTAAGCCAAGCTGGGAATAAATTACAAATACTCAGATATTCAATTAGAAAGAGGAAGAGAGGAAGCCAAGATGATAAAATTTTGTCTTGGAGGGTAGCAGACATAAATAAGTTACTATCTGTATCAACTAACAATATGAAAATAATGAAGTTAATTTTTATTTTCTCTATCAGAATGATCCTCATAGCTCATTACTGTCTCCTATAAATTAACCTGCAACAAGGCCATTCCAAATCTAGCAAAGGAGTCTCAATGACTGAAAACATCTTTTCCACTTCTAGACAGGAAATAAATTCTTGGAAAGTTAAAAAAAAATACACTGAGGTTGGCTACAAAAAAAAAAACCAACAAAACATATATAACAGAACGATCCCTAGAGTTTTTACTGATTTCTTGATTTTTAACATAGATTGCCTGTGTAACAGTAAATAAACAATTATGAAAATACATACAGATAAAATTCTCATCTCCAGATCTCTGTTCTTAGGGCCTGACTAGGACACCCAGTGTTTTGGTGGCTGAGCACCTCAACATCATCAGGCAGAATAATGTCAAGGTCCACCAGGGACCTTCCAAAGGTGTCCCCACATCAACTCTTCTCATTAAGACAATGTGCAACCAGAGTGATGACCAGCTTCCCCACCTGTTAATATAATGATGAGGAGACCACAGAGCCAAAATGAGGCTACTATAAACAATACTGGACCTTGAACTTGAGGGCTGCTGGTTCTAGAGGCAGCCATAAATAAAGCAGATTTACAGAGGAAGGGGATGTGGTTCTGTATGTGGAGCTGAAAGCCACTGTAGTAGCAAGCATCTCAGACCTCCTCCGTCAAAGTACGTCCCTCCTCCACATACAGGATAGGCTGAACACATCAACCTCTTGAGTCTTTTGTCAATCTCTTACAGGCTCGGTTTATTGCTCTGCATAATGGGAGTGACAAGACCTCCTGAGCAAACACAAATATACTTTGTACACTGTCATATCATAAAAGTATTGTTGTTTTATTTTTTCCATTTTTTCAGATCAACTGATGCTTCTAGTATGTAATCTCTCTTATTACTGTAGTGAAAATGATGATGATTAATGACGATAGTAGCAAATACTTATAAAATGCCATTTATTATGTGCCAGGCACTTCTCAGTGTGTACACACACACGTATGTTGAGTTAATCCCCTTAACTACATTTGCTGTATTGCCATATTTCTCTTTAAACAATGATACATTTATTAGGCCACAAGCAACAGAGAGATACACACAACTGGACTCCAAATAATCTGATGTAGAGCACAATGATGTGCTCGAGGCCTTGTGTAGATATTCTGAGTTTCTAGCTTATCTCTTTGCCAAATGAACTATTCTGTCAGATTTCTAGACATGAGAGAGCAGCAGTGAAGTAAATCTACCTGACCCTCTGAATTGCTCCCCCAGGCATACACATCTCCAGTTGATGCCAAAGCAAGTGTGTGTTCAGCTCCAACAGCCACATCTTCGATGACCACTCCAGCCAGGACAGGGATTTGCTGTGGTCGATTGTGATTGCGAGCACGCCCTTCTGGCAAACCTATCAAGCGATCTGAAAAAATAGCAAAAGGACATTTATGGATGGTACACCATAGTCCTTTTCCAATTTATAATGAGTCATTTAATGTCTATGGTGGTATGGCAATAACATATATGTATCTCACTGGGGCAAAAACTGGTTTTCTGGTAAGGTATACTGGATTCTGAATGGATAAAGTTTAAAACTGCTTCTTTGCAAAATGTCACAATCTCCTTATTCATAAAAATAAATGAAATTAAATTTAAAATGATTAGCTTACTTCAAACCAAGAGGTAACCTCTAGCATCCTCATACTTGAGAGGACTTGCACATGTTACAAAGGCTCTAAACTTTTTACAGCCTAACAAAACACATCATGCAACCTTTCTTGTTCTCAAATTTACAGCCAACTTCTCACCTTATCTTTGCCGCCAAACTTCTACAAAGTGCAGGCTAGTTCCTGTTGTTTCACATGCTGTTTGGCTTGGCCACCTTCTGCAGCCTAACTTCCATTCTCATCACTGCACTGAAACTACTCTCAAAAGCCATGAATAGCTCCTAACTGCCTACTGCAGCCCACGGAGCTCTACTTTACCTTGATAATGTGGCCTCAGCTCCTCCTCCCCCTCAGAGACTGTACTGTCCTGGCTCACCGGCTACCTCTCTCTCTCTCTCCACTCCTTTCAAAGCCAATTCTCCTGAGTCCTCTTCCTGTGCTTACATGCCCTTTACTCACATTCCAGAGTTTTATCCTCTTACTTTTCTATCCCATGTTCTCTCCCTGGGTTTCTTAGAGCCTATTTATATGGCTTTAACTACAACATTATCCATTAGGCAAACCAACATCTCTATAAGCAATCTCTCTGGAGTTTCAGACCTAAATCCCCAGTAACTTGCCAGACTTCTCCATACATGTAGCCTAGAGTACATGGCCCAAATTCAATACGACTAAAACTAAGCTCCTTGTCTCTTTCCCCCAAACCAACCCCTTGTCCTGTCAGTGGTGTCAACATTCTTCCAAGACTAGAAACTTCAATCACAGCTTACTTCTTCCTTTTCCTCACATCTGCCTGAAACACCCTTCAGTCACTACAACTTGCCAGGAAGTTCCACTTAAAAAAGTGAACACATTTCCAGGGAATCTCACTGTGGATGCCTGGATTTGGATTTACTTAAGATCTGAATCCTGAATGCCTGTGAATTCCTAAGACCTGAACCCCACAGTCCCTGCAAGGGCTGGGAAGTGAGGCAGGATCCAGAGGAGCTCTGGTGGTCAAGGCAGTGTTTGCGGCAGCAAGGCAAAAAGGCAGCAGAGATGAGGAAGGGAAGGCTTTGGCAGAATTCTTCTAGCAAGAATGAAGGCTCTGGTAGGAGGGGTGATCAATGAGCAGGAGAGTTTGTCCTAACAGCAAACATCATGAAAGAGGAGCTGAAAAGTAGCTGGGGAATGAGGGTCACTCATCACCCAGAATGAGAAGTGACTCAATTTAAGCATTTTCTATACAGCTGGAGGGCACATGTTTCTGTAATACATGTGTGCACAAAATAAGCAATATAATTAATGCCTGGAAAATGCCTTACCTTGACCAAAGGTATACACATGACCATCTTTGGTTAATGCAACAGAAAACTGAGTTCCACAAGCAACCTTTTTTATTCCAATTCCACAAAGGACATCAACTTTCTGCAAAGTAGAAGGGTAAGGCACATACTTTAAAAAGAAAAACACTCAAATTTGCCTACTGGTATGTATAAACTCAAGGACTGTCTTCCAGAAAAATATTAATAGTCACCCACCTGTTTCCAGTCAAATCCACACTCCTAAATGTTATTTTCTCATACTGCTCTGCAGACTACCTGAATTTGGGCAAGTTCTATAGGGGGTATGGGATGTTTGACTAAAATCCCCCAGCACCCCATGTGAAGTGGAAACACTGCTCTGCACAACAGAAACCAAAGAGAACTCTACTGCTGTTTAAAGAACACTAAAAGACCAGGTAAAGCCACAGGCTGCTCTCAGTCAGATTGTTTTCTACTTTCAGAGGTAACAGTAACGCTTTATATGTTCTTCAGAGAGGACTTCCTTCCCTTCTGCACCTACTGCTGAATATTTACCAATCTAGCTATCAAGACGTCACAGACTATATATGATAGTGAAATCTGGAGTTGAATGTAAATTGAATACTTGTAAATCATGCTGTTTGTTAAACATATTAGAAAAATCCACATGAAGAGAATGTACAAGAGCTCTGAAGAGCTGAGAAACCTTCTATAATGTGCATAAAGACTCTAAATTATTGTTTATGCACTGGGTTTTCCTATTACTTTTGAAAAGGCACACACCTGTATAATTCAGTGGCAATAACAAGCTGAAATGGCAGCCACAAGCAGAGTTACAAAAGATTGTTCACACTTCCCTCCATAAGATATCCTGGAAATATATATATACTTATTTCTTCTCTATATGGGGGTTAGTTCTACACTATTCAGTCCATAACAGTGACAGATGCTTGCCCTTGCAGAATTTTTATATCCAGTTTAGTAATTAATGACTTATTTAAAATAAGGTCTGCTGCTGCTGCTGCTGCTAAGTCGCTTCAGTCGTGTCCGACTCTGTGTGACCCCGTGGACTGTAGCCTACCAGGCTCCTCCATCCATGGGATTTTCCAGGCAAGAGTACTGGAGTGGGGTGCCATTGCCTTCTCCGAAAATAAGGTCTTAGAATGATGGAAATTTAAGAATAAGCAAAGGAAGCTTCTATATTTCATTATGAACTACCAAAAATGTTAGAAGTAAATTACTTCCAACTAAAAAGATGTACTGACATAGAAGAAAACCATGGTGTCTGCATCCCTAGATTAAAGACAATACTGACCTGAGGTGAAGATTTTGCAGTGGAATTTCCTAAACCTAGTTTTCCATAGTCCCCGTCTCCAAAAGCCCACACCATGGAGCCATCTGCTGACACTGCCAACGTGTGGTTTAAGCCACAAGCCACCTGGAGAAAGAACAAGGTGGTCAGTAAGGCAAATCACAATACCTAAAATACATACCCATTTCTGGGACCCTTTTTCTTCACTTCAGTCAAAAAGTTGGCTCTGTTTCCAGAAGATTTTTATTGGTTTCAGGGTTTTACATATGTTAACCAAATTTGTCATGAAGAAAATATTCTCAACATTCACAAACAAAAGACAACCTTCTTTTCTTCAAAGAAAAAGCTTTCAAATATCTATGGTTAACTCTGAATTAGACAGTACACAAGACAGGAAAAAAGTACATATGATTAAAAAATATTCATACCAGAGACAGTCTAAGGAATAATAAAAGATAAAAGATAGTAAAAGATAATATTTTATCTCCTCTTTTCATTAAGAGAGAATCTCAACATGTATAGGTCATGGACAATTATTACTTAAGAGCAGCAGGTACCAATATGTTGCAATTCAGCCATCTGAACAGGACAGCCATCCTGTCCAGGATACCGAACAGGAGTTACTATTATTTAAAGGTTTCATATCAAGTTGTATTATGAAGAGGAGTTTGAAATATTCACATCCTGAATTATGACTTTCATTTATTAACCAATTACCAATTAGGCCAAATAAAAGGTACATCAGGATAAGTACAACTGGTGATTCTAATCTTCCTGAAAGGACAGTATCTAAGTGCACGCAGAGGAAACAAGAAACTATGATCAGATAGAACATGTTATTGACTTATTCCATGCCTGTCCAATCTGATATCCCTCCAGTGCAGTCACTCTCTCCGGAAGTTTTTTGTTAGAGGTGTTGCCCAAACCCAGACGACCATAATCACCATTCCCAAAGGTAAACAGTTTGCCATCTGATGTTACCACTGCTGAGTGTTTGAAGCCACAAGACATCTACAAACAGAACCAATAAGAACAAAAATGTTAATAAGAGGGTATACTACGAAATCAGTCATTTGGGTTTTTAATACAGTAATAATCTTTAAAATAAACTTCACTGGCAACTCAGGATCTTCAAGTCCAGTATGTCCTGTCCACCCAAGTGACCCTCCTGCTTCTGCAAGTCTGATCTACTCATCATCTTCAGAAAAACCAAGATAAACAGCACACCTTAGAAGAACTGTTGCTACTCTTCAGCTGCAGAGATGACCTAGACTATATGAGTTAATGAATGGGGAAATTTTTTGTAAACTCTAAAGAAAGTGAAGTCACTCAGTTGTGTCCGACTCTTTGCGACCCTGTGGACTGTAGCCTGCCAGGCTCCTCTGTCCATGGGATTCTCCAGGCAAGAATACTAGAGTGGGTTGCCATTTCCTTCTTCAGGGGATCTTCCCAACCCAGGGATCGAACCCGGGTCTCCTGCATTGCAGGCAGATGCTTTATCCTCTGAGCCACCAGGGAATCCCTGTAAACTCTAAGGTACTATGCAATTTGACAACACTATTTTAGCTTGCTAATTGATTTTCCAGAAAAAAGTATACAAACTCAACCTTTGTAATAAGAATGACAGGTTGAAAGTAAAGATTTCCATTTAGTAGTAGATCAAGAACTGTGGCACAGGAGTTAAACCTCACCTTTTACAAAGACCTGAAGCACCCTGGCCTAGATCAACCAGTTGTCTAGAGGAAAAAGAGTCCATTCTAATACCAAAACCCACTTAAACCCCTGAGACACTCAAGAATGACTGTGAACCACCAAAAACATTGGATCTTTTATGATGGGGTAATATGTTTTTACTACTGTTTTTTCATTACCCAATCTTGAGAACTAAACCCAGTAAGTTTACATTCAAAGATAAACTTCTCCATATCCTGCCCAACCTGCACCACTTCTTCTCCTTGTAAGGCCTCGATCTGCCTGGGCCGTCGCTGCCTGTCGCTGTTCCCATGGCCGAGTTTGCCATAATCACCATCTCCCCAGCTAAAGACCTCACCACTCTCAGTCAGGGCCATTGAGTGCCCATCAGACCCACAGGAAGTCACCAGCTGGGTCACCACAAAGCCTGCAACAGAGCAGAAATGCAACAAAAGTCACTGGGTGGTAAAAGTTCCCTCTTTAGTTGAAACCACTACAAAGCAGTCTCATAGAATAAAAAAAAATACCACAACAGTACTACAGAAATAAAGAAGAATATCTTTAATTTTAAATCTAAATTGTAGCCATAAACTAGAAATTTGGGAGCAGTAACATAAAATGATGATGATGATAAGGAACAGAAGAAGGGTGATAGGAGCAATTCCAGTCACTAAGGACCATGTTCTAGTCACTCCTGTAAGTGCTTTACATGGATCGTTCATTTTCTATTTTCACACAGAGCCTATGAGGCAGATATTATCATCACCACTTGTACAACTAGGGAAACTGAGTCACAAAGAGGTCTAGTAGCTGATGCAAGGCACCAGAGGCAGGATGTAGTAGAACTGAACAGGAACCAAGCCCTCCCATCCCCAATGTTGTGCTCTTTACACTTAGATCTGAAGGAAGAGAACTTAGAGCTATTCAAGAATTCATTATGAACTTATGTTACTTAAACGCTTTTACTTAAAAAACTCCATTTGCTTTGTATATTGACTAGAGCCAGTAAAAGTTAACTTAAGAAACAAGCCAGAGGCCCCCTGCAGTGCTTTTTCCAGAGATATTTTTTCTCCAAGTTACAGAGTACTCTGGGAGATGCCCTTTCAAAGGCTTTGGTACATATACACATTTCTATGTAAATTTATGTTTATTGTTAATGAAGCACATGCCTGATTACTATTGCTATTGCATGTGTGCTCAGTTGCTCAGTGGTGTCTGACTCTTTGCAACCCCATGGACTGTAGCCCGCCAGGCTCTTCTATCCATAGAATTTTCCAGGCAAGAATACTGGAGTGGGTTGCCGTTTCTTCCTTCAGGGCATCTTCCCAACTCAGGGATGGAACCCATGTCTCCTGTGTCTCCTGCATTGGCAGGTGGATTCTTTACTACTGAGCCACCTGGGAAGCCCTATTACTGCTAGTAATAGTTACCAAATTACAACTTTGCAATTTTAAAGAATTTGTTTACAATCTTCAGTGAGTATTAACCAGCAATTTATATCATTGAATTCTAGCAATGCTATGACAACTTGTAAAATAATACAACTTAAAATATGGAAAATTAAGGTTGTGCATGCCTAAACAAGAGCATAAATATAAGTGAAAACCCTACATGACTTTATTTAGCAAAGGTTTGGGTGAGTTGCAATGTAATAAACAAACATTCCTACGAACAGGCCACAGTTTCTGATCTGCTTTTAACTGAGGATAATTTTACCTTGTAAGGCTGAAATGACTGTCAGCACATGAAGGTCATCTGAATTTCCTTGTCCTAATCTGCCATAACTTCCTTCCCCACAAGCCAACACTGTGCCATTGGCCTGGATGACAAAGGTACAATTTTGACCGCATATGACCTAGTATCAAAACACAAAGTTACATGTATTATGTTCTATTACATAGCTTTAACATGCAAACATTTAAAATGATTCCATGTATACCTAGGATACCTTTATCAGTTCTTTCATCCTTTCACTAAAGTGGAAGAGTTGACATAATTATGGGATTCCTATAAGCCCTTGATGATTATAAAACTGCTTACTTAACTAAAAGATGTATGAGGCTCATCTGATGATTTAAGATAGTTTAGAAACATGTTATCTACAGAGCTTTCAGTCAGTTGTGCAGAGTTTAAGAAGAAAATAGATAAAAAGAAGAAAAAGGAAACAGTGATGGGAAAACAGTAAAGATTGGCTGGAGGCTACCAAGAAACATAAACTGGAGGGGATATCTGCAAAAAAAAGTAGTGCATCTTGGGGCTTACTGAGGTAGAGAAGAACAGAAGTGAAAGCAGGAGTCTTAAGAAGAGTTTGGAGATTTAGTACCACAATTATTAGAAGAGAGGAGGGGTATCAATGAAATCTGGCTAAAGATACCAACAAGTTAATGACCCCAAAGAGAGAACTGATAATCAGCTATATCTTAACATCTATAAATATGTACTGGGCAGGCTTAAAGCATCATGATGTTACTTAATTATACTTGAAAACAAGAAAAATTTCAGAATATTAACAAAACTTAAGTCTTATAAAAACTCTATAAAACTTTTATTTAGAAGCTTTATATCATGACTTTGTTGGATTCCTCACAATAGATTATGCAGTGGACAAACTATCCCAAGTAAGCTACTGAACTTAAGGGAATCAGAACTGTCAGTTCTCCAATTCTTTACCCTCCTAGTTACCTGTTGGGCCTGTGAGAATGAGGGAGCTGCTGCAGGTACCATTACATTTCTTCCAGCTTCTGCCAGCTGTCCATGCCTGCCAGCACCCCACAAGTAGACATCACATTTACCTCCCAAGTGCCAGTCCTAGAAAACCACAAACAAATCAAAATATGATTTGTTAATTCATTCAAATAAGCATCTACTGGGTACTAAGTGTATAGAAGCTGCTATGGGGGACACCAGGGTATAAACACATAAGCATTTAGAACCAGAAGATTTACTAAGAACCACCATAAAGTTATTGTCCTCTTTACTGACCTCAGGTCTGGAAGTTGCCCAAGACATAATTTGTTCATCCATGCCATTAATCCATTTACTGTTATCCTGTAAGACAGGGCAAACATCAAGATCAACTTTGCTTAATCAATATTTATCTTTTTTTTTTAAGAAGTCTTAAAAATGATCAAATTAATATTTTTTTTAAGAGAAAAGGAGAAGCCCAAGATCACATGTTCAGTTACAAGCAGGAAGAAGACCAAAATGCAGCCCTCCTTTTTCCCAGGCCATTTTTTGAGAAAATTTTTTGCAAAAGATTCATTTGTTCTTAACTAACAACTAAGTTTTCTTTCAAAAAAAAAAAAAAAGAATTTGGTAATATTATGAGAAATTAAGAGCAGTTTTACAATCATGCCAAACTTGATTTTTATGCATTGTTAGTATTTCCCTAAAATGGACTGGAATGGGTGAATTTAACTCAGATGACCATTATATCTAATACTGTAGGCAGGAATCCCTTAAAAGAAATGGAGTAGCCATCACAGTCAACAAAAGAGTCTGAAATGCAGTACTTGGATGCAATCTCAAAAACGACAGAGTGATCCAAACCATTCAGTATCACGGTAATCCAAGCCTATGCCCCGACTAGCAATGCTGAAGAAGCTGAAGTTGAATGGTTCTATGAAGACCTACAAGACCTTTTAGAACTAACACCCAAAAAAGATGTCCTTTTCATTACAGGGGACTGGAGTGCAAAAGTAGGAAGTTAAGAAACACCTGGATAACAAACAAATTTGGCCTTGGAGTACAGAATGAAGCAGGACAAAGGCTAATAGAATTTTGCCAAAAGAACGCACTGGTCATAGCAAACACCCTCTTCCAACAACACAAGAGAAGACTCTACACATGGACATCACCAGATGGCCAATACCGAAATCAGATTGATTATATTCTTTGCAGCCTAAGATGGAGAAGCTCTATACAGTCAGCAAAAACAAGACTGGGAGCTGACTGTGGCTTAGATCATGAACTCATTGCTAAATTCAGACTTAAATTGAAGAAAGTAGGGAAAACCACTAGACCATTCAGGTATGACCTAATCAAATCCCTTATGTTATACAGTGGAAGTGAGGAATAGATTTAAGATACGAGATCTGATAGAGTGCCTGATGAACTATGGACAGAGGTTCGTGACATTGTATAGGAAACAGGGGTCAAGACCAGCCCCAAGAAAAAGAAATGCAAAAAAGCAAAATGGCTGTCTGAGGAGGCCTTACAAGTAGCTGTGAAAAGAAGAGAAGCAAAAAGCCAAGGAGAAAAGGAAAGATATTCCCATTTGAATGTAGAGTTCCAAAGAATAGCAAGGACAGATAAGAAAGTCTTCCTCAGCGATCAATGTAAGGAAATAGAGGAAAACAACAGAATGGAAAAGACTAGAGATCTCTTCAAGAAAATCAGAGATACCAAGGGAACATTTCATGCAAAGATGGGCTCGATAAAGGACAGAAATGGTATGGACCTAACAGAAACAGAAGATAGTAAGAAGAGGTGGCAAGAATACACAGAATTGTACAAAAAAGATCTTCATGACCCAGATAATCACAATGGTGTGATCACTCACCTAGAGCCAGACATTCTGGAATGTGAAGTCAAATGGGCCTTAGGAAGCATCACTACAAACAAAGCTAGTGGAGGTGATGGAATTCCAGTTGAGCTAGTTCAAATCCTGAAAGATGATGCTGTGAAAGTGCTGCACTCAATATGTCAGCAAATTTGGAAAACTACTGGAAAAGGTCAATTTTCATTCCAATGTCAAAGAGAGGCAATGCCAAAGAATGCTCAAACTACCGCACAACTGCACTCATTTCACATGTTAGTAAAGCAATGCTCCAAATTCTCCAAGCCAAGCTTCAGCAATATAAGAGCTGTGAACTTCCAGATGTTCAAGCTGGTTTTAGAAATGGCAGAGGAACCAGAGATCAAGTTGCCAACATCCGCTGGATCATCGAAAAAGCAAGAGTTCCAGAAAAACATCTATTTCTGCTTTATTGACTATGCCAAAGCCTTTGACTGTGGATCACAATAAATTGTGGAAAATTCTTAAAGACATGGGAATACCAGACCACCTGACGTGCCTCCTGAGAAATCTGTATGCAGGTCAGGAAGCAACAGTTAGAACTGGACATGGAACAACAGACTGGTTCCAAATAGGAAAAGGAGTATGTCAAGGCTGTATATTGTCACCCTGCTTATTTAACTTCTATGCAGAGTACATCATGAGAAACGCTGGGCTGGAAGAAGCATAAGCTGGAATCAAGATTGCCGGGAGAAATATCAATCATCTCAGCTATGCAGATGACCCCACCCTTATGGCAGAAAGTGAAGAGGAACTAAAGAGCCTCTTGATGAAAGTGAAAGAGGACAGTGAAAAAGTTAGCTTAAAGCTCAACATTCAGAAAACGAAGATCACGGCATCCAGTCCCATCACTTCATGGGAAATAGATGGGGAAACAGTGGAAACAGTGGCTGGCTTTATTTTTCTGGGCTCTAAAATCACTGCAGATGGTGACTGCAGCCATAAAATTAAAAGACGCTTACTCCTTGGAAGGAAAGTTATGACCAACCTAGATAGCTTATTAAAAAGCAGAGACATTATTTTGTCAACAAAGGTCTGTCTAGTCAAGGCTATGGTTTTTCCAGTAGTCATGTATGGATGTGAGAGTTGGACTATAAAGAAAGCTGAGCACTGAAGAAATGATGCTTTTGAACTGTGGAGAAGTTCAAAGAAGACTCTTTGACAGTCTTGAGAGAGGACTCTTGAGAAGACTCTTGAGAGTCCCTTGGACTGCAAGAAGATCCAACTAGTCCACCCTAAAGGAGATCAGTCCTGGGTGTTCATTGGATGGACTGATGTTGAAGCTGAAACTCCAATACTCTGGCCACCTGATGTGAAGATCTGACTCATTGGAAAAGACCCTGATGGGGTAGAAGATTGAGGGCAGGAAGAGAAGGGGACGACAGAGGATAAGATGGTTGGATGGCATCACCGACTTGATGGACGTGAGTTTGGGTAAACTCTGGGAGTTGGTGATGGACAGGGAGGCCTGGCATGCTGTGGTTCATGGGGTCGCAAAGACTCGCTTATGACTGAGCGACTGAACTGCACTGAGGTGATAAACACTTTTACTATCAACTATCACTAACACATTGGAGATTCAAAGCTAATCACTTCTGAGCACCCACAGGTACAAGGTCATTTGCAGGAGCCACCATCCCTGTGAACTCGAACAGTTGTGGGCAGGTCACTTCATCTTGCTAGGCTTCATTTTCCTCATCTACATATGACATACTTGAGAGAAATGAGCTCAGAAGAATACTTCCTGACTAAAATAATCTATATTTAGATTGTTCTTGTTGTTTAGTCACTTAGTCGTGTCGTACTCTTTGCGATCCCATGGACTGCAGCACGCCAGGCTTCCTTGTCCTTTACCATCGCCCGGAGTTTGCTCATTTTCTTCAATTCACATTTATAAATATATGAATATATTCAATAAATGAACCAATAAATTCATTTATCAATGAATAAATATTCAATAAATGAATATATTCAAATATGTGAATATATATTTGAATTTATGAACAACATACAATAATTTACATTGTATGTGTATTTATATATTCAAATGTTTGTTTATATAAATCTTAATTAGGTAAGGGGGTTGTTAGATCAACTGCTGGCCTGCACTATCTACCCAGGCATTTTATCTCTATCACAGTTTGGTATCTAGACACTCTCAAATACAATCACAAAGAAATGACAACTAAAATGCCTTCTCATGTTCTATTAAACATGTTTGAAGTGTTAAATAATTTAGAATCTATATGTGGAATAAATCTAAAAAGATGGCCAGGAAAAGATGCTAAAATATATTTACAAATATGTATGTATACTAACAAGATACCTAAGAACAAGAAAATGAGAAAATATGAGATGATGTTTTTGAAAACCAGCAAGTTTATACAAACTCCACAATTCTCATAATCAATCCCTGTCACCATAGAAACCTTTTCTCAGACTGAATGTGACTATCTGAAAGTGAAATATTTTGAGTTTATCTAACGGTGCGCTTCTTGCTCTATTCAAGCCAGCAAATACTTCCTGTTGGTCTGCTATTTGTTAAACATCCATGTAACACAATCTCAGTTACATACAGTGGTAGCTCATACTACACTTACCATCAGGAGTACAAGCTCATCCTCTGGAACAGGCTCCAGATCGGGAACAGTGAAAGACTCTGGAAACTGTGCTCCATTGGTCAGGGCTTCAGCAGCTTTTATGGTGGTGGAGAAACACTCTAGCCAGGCCCACTCATTTGGATTCCAGGATGCAGGGTCAGGGAGGCAGTGCTGGTGGTGTGGGGGCACTGGCGGATTACACAGCAGCTGATCCAGATGAAGTCCCACCGCAAGGGAGGCCAGACACTGCATATAGGGGCTGTGAACAAGCTGGTCTCCACAAACCACATGAGGCTAACAGAAAGGCAAGGATACGATGCTGAAGGGCCTCTGCCAAATATTATAAATTAGCCTATTGCATTCTGAAAGCCTGTAGTCATATTTTAACTTTACTGTTTCTTTTTTAAGCTTTTTACTTAGAAATAATTTTAGGCACATAGAGAGTTACAGAGATTAGTGCAGCGAATTCCTATAAAACCCCAATCACCTATAAAACCCCAATCACCTCTAATGTTAACATCTTATATAACCATGGTACATTAATTAAAACTAAGAAATTAACATTGGTTACAATAATAATTAAACCATAGAACTTCATGGTGCTTCCCATTAATGTTCTTTCTCTGCTCCAAGATTCAATCCAAGACACTACACTGCATTTGCATATTTTCATTACAGTTTTACAGTTTTTTGTTGTTAGTTCACAATAGCAAAAAAAGGGCAGAAAATTGAACCATGGAGACCTGTACCCTCTCACATTTCCTCCTTTACCAAAAGAACCCTGGTAGCCACCAAAGACAGTCTTCTTCCATGGTCCTCCCTAGATGTACTAGAGCAACTTTGTGAGTGACTGAGTGATTCAGAAAAGAAAACCTTGGCAAACCTCATTGAAATTAACTGGGTATGGTAACAGCTGATCAGTATAGCACAGCAACAAACAAACAAAAAGGAAAAAACCCCAAAGAACTTAGCTTCAGAGCAGCATGCTGTGACTACTGAGGGCTGGAAGACAGGTTACACAGGATCATGACCTGGGCACCAAGTCCAAACTCCATATTTCCCATTCTAGTATTTAACGACCTTACTTATTTAGTTCAACCTTAGCTCTTCCACTAAACTTTCCACAAAGATTCACCTGATTAAGCGGACAGGATATTCACTCTGATGCCCATATCCACTCCACCTCCCAACTTTGGGATAGCAAAGCTACACAAAAATAGATATTTGGGTTAGAAAAGGGAAGATAATGTACTCTGAAGTACAGGGGTTTCAAGAGGTTTTGAATGAACAAATAATCTGAAAAAGAATGACAGAAGCACTATACAAATCTGAGGGTTATTTAAAAATTTTACTCCCACTAAAATAAAGTAAAAGCAGGTTTAGGATTATTTTAGGCATGACTTTTTTTCATTTGCTTCTGCCCAAATAGCCCCACTTATTTTACTCAGATCTCATACTTTTAAGGGATAAATTCAAAGCTACAGTTCAAATTCCAAAGCACCAGTCATCTGTATATCTGCAAGAGTGACTGTAATCAATTACCTTTTCATATGCATACTGCTCCTGAAGCATCATGGGTAGCCGCTCCAGAAATGCTCTCATGCAGGGAGCCATGTTTAATCCTAGAATACCTTGTTGTTTCAGTGCTGTCCTACAGGTTGCTAAAACATGATTGGCAGCAATCCATTCTGCTGTACAATTCACGACCAAAACATCCTGATGAAAAAGAAACCATGCCACATGATATTTGTTTAAATAAAAGAGACAATTCCACCACCATTTATATATGAGAAATTCCTTCCAATAACTGCATTAAATACTTTTGCCTTTTAGACATTTTTTGCTATACTTTTAATGCCTAGAACTTCAAAATATCCTAAATTTTCTCTAGGAAAACAAGTGAATAAGAAATAAGTATAAAATTTGTGAACTACCTTGGATTAGCTGATTCTTCTTAAAGAGACATTAATTATTTGCTATTTCATAGGACTTCTAGGAAAATCATCCAGTATATTCTAACAGTCTGACATGATCAAAGGGATACTAGAGGAAGCAGTACTCTGCTGACTGACACACATCTACAGGAGAAGCAGCACTGCCCTATGGCCCTATGGTTTATTCTATGCAGTCCACTACTATCTATGGTCCGAGTCTACATTTTACATCTAGTAGGACTGTTCATGCATGTTTATAGCTCTATTTTAATATTACTTAACCACATAAAATGTAAACCAAAGCAGGATATTGGCACTACCCATTAGGGGTATGAAAAGCAATATTGTAAGAGATAAAGTGAAAGTGAAGTCGCTCAGTTGTGTCTGACTCTTTGAGACCCCATGGGCTGTAAGAGATAATGTCATCACAAAATTATTTCACAGAAGAGGGCTAGTATTTTTTACTAGAACATTAAATTTGAAAGCCAAGATCTATTCTGAATACTTGAGCGAAAGGTTTATGAGGTGGTCCTTCTTTTAAGGGAAAATTGTTTTAAGATAATTTAGTCCTATCTCAAAAATCATGGCAGAAAGTAAAAAGTTCTCTTTATAACTTCCAGTGGAAAGTCATTCAATAATTAAGCATTTCCCCCAAAGTATAGTGTATAGAAGAGTACTAGGTTCTAGTTTTCCTTCTGCCACTAGATAGTTGCATTATCTTGGGCAAGTAATAATCCCTCTGGATATCAGTTTTCTTCTCTGTAAAGTGGGATTCTTGGACTACAATTTCAAAGATACCTTAGAGGTTAACAACTTATGATTTAATTATAAAATTACCTTTGATCTATTTGAGCAAGCAGCCACCCCAACATCTGGAATCCACACTGTGGTCTGAATGGCTCCAGAGCCAATCACAACAGTTTGCAAGACAGAGCCATCCTAAAATGAAATGCATTCACCAATACACACTCCTTAACTGGTTAGCCATTACTTACATTTTAAATTTATACTTAACATTCACAAAAACTTATTCTAAAACCTACATTTAGCTAAATTTGGCAATGTCCAACTGCATATTACTATCCAATTTTCTAGGGCCTTTTTTTAAAGAACTTTAAAAATATATCACTAAGAAAAATTAAAGGGCAGAGAATTCTGAAAAGGGTTTCTTCAATATTCAAGATATTATTACACAAAATATTCCTAAGATTGGTTAACTTTTACTGTATATAAATTAATATAAAAACATTTCTGAAGATGAAAATAACATCTATACTCTTACCCTTAAAGACCAAATGTTCATAAGGCCACCTAATCCACCAGACACCAGGGCCAACCCATCAGAACTAAAGGCAACAGTCCGGACAGGGGTGATGTGTCCTCGCAATTGATAAACACACTTGGCTCCAACTGATTTCCTATATCCATCCTGCAATTAATTTTTATTTTTAACAAATATTGAAATTAAAACAATTTATAATTCATTCTTGGAAATTTTATATTTCAGTATAAAGTTGGGAAGAGGGAAGGACAACCTTCTCATAAGGGTTAGCCTGACAGAAAATAATAAGATACGAATCTGGTTCTCCTTCACTGATGCTATTTCATCTTTTTTCTGTTGTACTTGTAATCTAGTTCCCTACTCTTCAAACAGACTACATTTGTTTCAATTATCCCTCAGAAATAGGAAAAATTCTAACTTTTACCTTTTGCGGGGGGTGGGGTGGGGTGGGGGTGGGGTGGGGGGATGGGGCACTGCCATGAAACATGTGGGATCTTAGTTCCCTGACCAAGGATCAAGCCCCATCGCCTGCAATGGAAGTGCAGAGTCGTAACCACTGGACCACCAGGGAAGGCCACTTCTACTTTTTAATGAGTGTTTTAATTTTCAAATTTTGCTTTATGTAATTTTCATTTTTCGCCTCTAACATTTGTGAATTGCACATGCTGGTGCTATACAAACAGGTTCCTTTTTCTGTTATGGTTCTGTCTGTCACATGGTATTTAACCTCAACTTAATCTCATGTTTGCTCTGCAGGTTTTAGCAATGAGATAGCTAAGGCCTGTCCAAAGGGCTACTTTTTAGCAGAGAGGGCAAATCAGATTTATCTCAAGTGCTCCTACCTCTGCTCCTGTGGTAGTTTCTTCCTAGTAGTGAAAGTGCCAAGTCCTAACCACTGGACCACCAGGAAATTTCCTGTCTAGTCTAATTTTTAACCTCTTTTTAACGTAAAGGAATGGTTCTATAGATGGAATTCTGGTTTCAGTAGGAGATACTTCAGATAGGAGTGCTCCTGTGGTGTTCCTACTTCACTGTACCAAAAACCTTTAACTTGGGACTCACCTATTGGTAGTGTCAATTATATACCATAAATGATCACCACTTGATATTTACTGAGTATCTCCCCTTAACAAGTAATTGTGGTATCTCTGACTTACAAAAAAATAATAATAATAAAGAAAGCTAATTCAAAAAGCACACAAAGTATGACAATTATTCACATTTCCCTAACTATTCTTGACATTTGAGATACCAATAGGAGGACTATTTGATAACACATGCTATCTAAGGTTTCAGATAAAGTCTTGAAAAAACAGTAGAAAACTTACCTGGCAACTTGATTCCTGGTCCCACCATCCTTCTGAACTGGTCACACTGGTCTGTGTGGTATCTTGGGGAATACGCCAAACACATACTAAGCCACTCTGACAGCCACTTGAAAAATTTGATCACATAAAACCAAACCATGTCAATATGTAGAAGTAAAAATATTTTCAAACAGCAATCAATTAAGACCTGACAGAACTACTACAATATATTTTAAAAATTTATTTGTGGTAGGTATGCTATAATTTCATAAGAAATACAAGTAGGACCCATGTTTTTACCAATATTATATGGGGTAAAGAAGATGGCATATCTTTGGATTGCACAGCTGAAGCTTCACATTGGAAAACTGTTCTTTATTTCTCTAAGGTGATCTTATGGTATTATACATTTTAAGAATAATAACTGGTAATAAACAGTTTAAAATTCTTGAGAAGCCACACTTAAAATGCAAGTAACAGCCTACACTAATATAAAGATTAAGACACACACACACACAAATTTATAACATACGTGGCCATCAGTAAATGCAACTTGGATCCTTTCCCTGGAAGGCTGCACCAAGCAATGCCATTTACAATAGATGGATGGCAGAGTGAATGCAGACAGCGCCAGCACCCTGAAATTGGTCCCCAGAGTTTCACATTTTCTTCTTTGGCACATGTCATAAGAATATGACCCGTTGGGTCCCACTTCATACTAATAAGAGTATCCTTAAAATGGTAGAGGGAGAAAAATATCATAGTAATACTTGCTTTACAAACACTTAAAACTTAGTAATTTATGACCTATACTTCTATCACTTCCCTGGTGGCTCAGATGGTAAAGCGTCTGTCTGTTAATGTGGGAATCCCAGGTTTGATCCCTGGGTCAGGAAGATCCCCTGGAGAAGGAAATGGCAACCCACTCCAGTATTCTTGCCTGGAGAATTCCGTGGATTGAGGAGCCTGATAGGCTATAGTCCATGGGGTCACAAAGAGTCAGACACGACTGAGCAACTTCACTTCATTTCTTCATACTTCTATCACTCAAATATTTTGAAATGGACACTTTATGCAAATCAGATACTATTACATTATTTCCAACCACTAACTAACTCATCATTTATATATATATATTAAAATATATATATTTGCTGCATTATACATATTTGCTGCAGTCAAAGCCCAATAAATGCTACTTGGATGAATGAATTATGAAATTCTAATTCAGAAGGAAAATGTTATCTTTCATTGCCATTATTAAAGTTATTTTTATTGACTACTGATTATCAAAATATGAAAAAGGAGAGGGTTTTTTTTTTTAAAAGAAGAATCTCTTACACTAAAAATAGCTAATACTATAGAATCTGGGACATGTTTTATGTTTATACGGTTGTCTTCACTGGGTTCTTCTGATTTTTTTAAATTTATTTTTAATTGAAGGATAATTGCTTTACAATATTGTATTGGTTTCTACCAAACATCAACATGAATTGGCCATAAGTTTACCCATGGGCCCTCCCACTTGAACATCCCTCCCATCTCCCTTGCCATCCCACCCCTCTAGTTTGTTCCCCAGCCTCATTTGAGTTCCCTGAGTCATATTAGCAAATTCCCACTGGCTATCTATTTTACATATGGTAATGTACGTTTCCATGTTACTCTCTCTATACATCCCACCCTCTCCTTCCTCTCCCACCAGCTGTGTCGATAAGTCTATTCTCAATGTCTAGTGTCTCCACTACCGCTCAGCAAATAGGTTCATCAGTACCATCTTTCTAGATTTCATATATATGTGCTGCTGCTGCTAAGTCGCTTCAGTCATGTTCAACTCTGTGTGACCCCATAGACAGCAGCCCACCAGGCTCCCCCATCCCTGGGATTCTCCAGGCAAGAACACTGGAGCGGGTATATATCTGCTAGTACACAATACTTGTTTTTCTCTTTCTGACTTACTTCACTCTGTATAATAAGCTCTATTCTTCTGACTTTTTTTACCCTCCTTCACACGTTCCAACCACTGGCTTCATGAATTTATGTTACTTAACTAGTGGCCCCATAAGCTTCTGACCTGGTAACTTCTGTTTAAGGTAACAGAATCATTCTTCATATATGGAATTTCTAGCATTACTGGGAGGTACTCTGACCAAGGTATCCTATTTCACTGTTTCGGTTTTATCTCTTAACTCAATGGCTTTCTTACACAGACTTCTCCATTTATATACATGGTCCAAAAACTTAGTATAACAACAGAATATTAAATCACAAGTGACTGAGGTAAAAAACATTTTTTGAGAAACTAGTATCAAGCAATACTACAGTATAAAATAAGAAAAAGTAATCATTTGGTAAAGATGCTTTACCTTATGTGCATCAATTAGAACAATGCCTCCTTTCTCAAGTGGTTCCTTTGTTCCCAATAACAATTTTCCATCAAAATATCCCACTGCAAATGGTCTGTCTTCACTGAACCAAGCAATGCAAGTTACAGACACTAACATGATAAAAACAAAATAAAAATTTAAAGAAGAAAATGAGAGACTTATTTGTCATTGTCTCACTTTAAAAGAGATTTTGCAACAAATATATACCACTACAACTACCGGAAGTAGTTTACACACATCTCTTTAATGCATTTAGACAAAATGTAGGCTTAGAGCAGGGATTTCATGCAACCCACTTTAAAGGTGTTATTTGTAAGTGACAAAGAGTATCTCATTTTTAATCTTTCATTCTTTTGAAACAAAAATTGAATTCCCTTGCTGATTTTAAGTCATTTTAGGCTCTCTCCTTTTGGACACAATCTACCATGAAACTAACAAGTGAAATAATCCAACTCTTAGGTAAAAAATTACCTACCCTTTCTTTTGCTTAATATTGCCTATTCTGTGTGTTTGCATATTCTATCAAACATGTTATATTCTAACAATCTATATCCATATTTATTTTAGTATATGTAACACCAGAAGGCTACAAAAGAAGTAAAAAACAGTTTCTGTGGGAGTACAATGGGGACATGGGAGTTGAGTAAATGTGAGAAAGGCTTTGCATTGTATACCTTTTTATTTCTTTTTTTGCCATGCCATGTAGCATGTGGGATCTTAGTTCCCTGAACAGGGATCAAACCTGTGTCCCCTCCAGTGGAAATAGAGTCCTAACCACTGGACTGCCAGGGAATTTCCTACTGTATCTTTTTAAACTAAAAATTTTGAACCATATGATGGTATTATTTTAAAAATCTAAAAAAAAAACCCAAAAACCAAAAAACCTATTCTATTCTGTTAAAAGAGTACCACAGAAGCTGGGACTAGGATCTTTGAGATATCCTACTCCCCCAAATCATCTAATAGAACTGTTCAGTATGATGCCAAGCCATCCAAAATGAAGAGCGAGAAAATAAGTGAAAGGCTTCCTAGTATGACTCTCAAATCAGGAACATCCCTCCCCTCCTCCTCCTTTTTCATTTCCTTAATTTCACACATTAGTTAACAATTTCAACTCCATCAATGGTTATTATCTTTTTTCCTCTTGGACATTCTCAACTTTCTAGGGAGCCCTCGAGAACACTATAAGTGTTCAGACACTTACACAAAAGATAAATAGTAATTTAGGTCTTATTTTGGCAGTAATGTGTGGTAGGAGTTGATAGACAACTATCTTTCAACTTAGCAGCTAGATAAAATGAAATACCAACCAGGCAATTTAGAAAACAAAACCAAAAGTAATATTTACTCAGCATTTGCCAAAAGAGTATATCTATTTGATCAGAGGGAACACTCTCAACCAGATACAAGTCTAATCATTTACCATCCTTTCGATAGCAATGCTCCAATTCTCGACGGTGCATGGTGGATACATCAACAACTTCAATCAGTCCTAGAGATCCATCCATCCGTCCCACCAACAACAATTCTGGAGACTCTCCTGACCAGGCTGTAGATGGACCCTCTTCTGGCCAAGCCAGAGCAGATACCCAGTGAGGCTGAATATCTACTAACCCTTTTCCTCCTAGATAAGGAAAAAATGTTAACTAGTTGTCACTTAATTCTTAAGAGTAATAACAAAAGCAAGTAGTATTTAACACGCTCAAGTTCAGTTCAGTTCAGTCACTCAGTTGTGTCCGACTCTTTGCGACCCCATGAATCGCAGCACGCCCAAAGCAGTTCCCAATTTCATAATAGCCTACTAATGAATAAGACTGCAAGGCTGGATCCTTCATTTATATACTACATTTGATTATCAAATCGAGTTTTTCTGAAACTATTAATAACAAAAAGAGATAGCTTTTATATGAGAAAGAATAAAGGAAAATAATCAGTAAACAAATGTCACTTAATCTTCCTAATAATTACTGAAAACCAAATTAACATATGAAATTCATCTATAGTTAAGGCTAGCAATTTCTCAATTAAGCAAAAACAAACAAAAATACTGGTAAGCTGAAGATTACAATAATTTTTATTTTCCAGAGATATATTAAAAATCAACAAGAGTTTGTACCTGTGAAAGAGACAAAATTAACAGAAATATTTCAACTGATTCAAAAGAACACATAGCTGGAAATGTAGTGATTGCTACTTCTCTAATCCTAGACTGAATGCTCAATCGTATATAAAAGGAATTTTTAGTTTAAAATTACCAGGTTAATTGATACTCTCAGAAATGAAAGTCAGGAAACGAACACTCTTTCTTTAATTTAAATCATACTATGCATAGATTTGCACAGCTGGTAAACAGATTGTGAGATTCAAGGTGAAGGGAAGCCAATGTTTGAACTTAGAAGGTTAAGAGAAAGAGTTCCTTCAGTAGTTTACTAGTATTTATGTGACTCTTACCATTAACTTGCCAGATATTCACCATCTTTTCCAAAGCCCCAGCTAGGTATTTGCCACTGATACTCCAGGAAACAGGTGAGAAACTTGGATCACTGGGTGATCCTAGGCTTTCCTCAGCATCACCTTCCCTAGAATACAACAGATAAGTATGGAGTTCTAACCCATCATCCAAAAGAAAACTAAATTCTGAATCTTAAAATAAGAGTTTTATATAGACGATAGTACTTAAAGAGAGACTCTTACATTTCAAAAGCTTGGCTAGTAGTATTTGACAATCACATAATTGCTAGTGTTTGTCATAATGTGAAAATTGTAGAATTACAACAGAGTATTACTTAGACAATTCATCATTTAATGTACTACATAATTTGTCAACAAAGATACTCTGATTCTGCATGGTTTATACATATGATTATTACTCAGGGCATATGGATTCTTGCTTGCCTAATAGCTAGGGAAGTTCTATATTTAGCTATAAAAATAGAAAAGATACTATACTGTGCTACAGAAGAAATATCATTACTCTTAATTCCTAAATAATCCTTGAAGAATGATGGAAAATAAGCCTACCGTTTTGTAGAATTGAACATGTTAGCAGAGTAGACCTTGATTTAATTCTAGTAAGTCCAGATATTGACAGTATTTTTATCTTCTAAGTTACTATTTAGTAGGACTTGGTGGTCCAGTGGTTGAGAGACCATCTGCCAATGCAGGGTACAGGGATTCGATTCCTGGTCTGGGAAGATTCTACATGCTGAGAGGCAGCTAAGTTTGTGCAACGCAACTACTGAAGCCCCTGTGCCTAGAGCTTGTGCTCCGCAACGAGAGAAGTCACCACAATGAGAAGCTCGTGCACTGCAACTAGAGTGTACCCCCTACTCACCACAACTAGAGAAAGCCCACGCCCAGCAATGAAGACCCAGTGCAGCCAAAAATTGATTAATTAATTAAATATTATCTTGCAAAAAACAAAAAACAACACATTAGAAACTGTTCTGAAATAAAAAATTGTAAAAAACTTTAGTCACAATTTGATTATACTAACACAACCAAGATGAAGCATGTTTAGGATTCTCCTATTTTTAAATGTTACCCAAGGGAGCTAACATCAGTACTCACAATCTGTTGAACACACAGGTCTGTTGCAGTGAATACTGCTTCTTGGTGACATTCCACACCCGGATGGTGCCATCATTGCCACTTGTAGCCAACAGTCCTTTTTTATTACACCAAACACAAGTCATTACCTAGAAAAGATAAAAAGTCCAGCAATATGTGAGCAAGTTTTAACTCAAATGATTCTGCAATCTAAAAGAGTTCTATCAAATTAAAAATAAATCTACCATGAAATTGTAAAAGTGTCCATGTTATAAAATAATATGCATGGTCTAATTCTAATTGGCTTGTAAATATACACCTATATGAGATATACCTTTAAAATACTATGCCCAAACTCATTTGAATTATCTTAGACTTGTTACAATCTTAACTAAACATGTTTGTTTAATTAAAAAATGTTTTTTAATCCAATAAAATAGAAGTATTCAATATGCTCTATAAAACCAATTACAAGACTAAAAAATGATTTTTAAATTGGAAAAGTAGAGGTCAGTCTTCATTTCCTAAACTTCCGTTGTCACTGCTCAGGGGCCCAGTGGGTTAGATTAAAACAGTAGGGTCAATTTCTTCTCCTCTTGCATATGTAAGCTCTTATCTTTTGTGAGGTTATTCCTTTGGTTTTCTTCTCATTCCCCACCTGATGTTCCCATTTGTATCAGATTATATAGCATAAAACATACACATGTAGAGAAAGGAGAGTCGGTAACTAGCAAATACTGATAATTTAGCATACACGTATGTGCGTGAGAGAGAGACAGAGAAAGAGAGACACACATATACACACCCCATGATCTAAACTTTAAGCTCCTGGAGAACAGCAGAAACTATTGTATCTTACATAAGGTGATCAACACACTTGGGGCTTAAAATACGTACTCTGTTCTGATGCGCCTCCAACTTGATAAAGGAGCATTTTCTGAGATCTCCTCCCATATCAGCAAGCGTCTGTGGAGCAGTCTGGTTGTTGCGGTCATGTGCGGCAAGAGTGCGCACGAGCTGCTGAGCAGCCCACTGCCTGTGCTGCGAGGACAGCCTTGAGGAGAGGCAGCAGGCTGCCAGGGCATTAGCCAGCTCCAGAGGGCCTGCAGCAGAAGGGTCACAGGGAGGGTGGGCATACAATTGGGCAGTTAAACCTGCTTAGACAAAACAATGAAATGATGCCGGGTGAGAGCTGGTGCTGGTGAACAAACAAAAACGGGTTAACCCATCTTTTAAGAATTAGCATTTTTTTAAGCAATCATTTCACTAAGATATGCATACAAGTTATAAAGCACTTATCTCACATAAAATTCTACAATAAATACGATTCACTGCAAATATACATTTACATACATTAAGCAATGTATGTAAATGTCTTTGCTCTAAGGATGCACAGACTCAGAATACAGCAGCCATCAATTTAAGGCCAGGGCAGAGTGAGCATGTCCTAAAAATTAAGAGTTTGGCTTCTGCTGCTCAAAAGTGATTGTAATAGCCAATCAAGGGACTGCCGTGATAGATTCAAAAGCCCATCTCTCTTGGCCAAATAGTGAAGAGAAGGGTACATAGTGTATTTAAGTAGTCCCTTCAACTATATTGTTTTAAGACAAAGAGAAAAATAGCACTACTTTATATAAATTATATTATGGAAACCTACCGGAATTATTATCTATGGTGACTCAAACCATAATCGAATAAAATAATCTAATTAAAAAGACAAATTTGGTATATTTTCTGGTATTTATTACCATGTACAATGAAAAAGTATCCAGGCACTTTTCTTATGATCTAACTTAACTATACATTGCTCAGGCTCTCAGTCATGTCCAACTCTTGGCAAACCGATGGACTGCAACACTGCTCAGGCTCTTAGTCGTGTCCAACTCTTGGCAAACCGATGGACTGCAGCACGCCAGGCTTCCCTGTCCTTCACCTCCCAGAGCTTGCTCAAACTCATGTCCATTGAGTCAGTGATGCCATCCAATCATCTCATCCTATGTCGTTCCTTCTCCTCCTGCCTTCAATCTTTCCCAGTATCAAGGTCTTTTCTAGTGAGTCAGCTCTTTGCATCAGGTGGCCAAAGTATTGGGTGTTTCAGCCTCAGCATCAGTCATTCCAATGAATATTCAGGACTCATATCCTTTACGATTGACTGGTTTGATCTCCTTGCTTTCCAAGGGACTCTCAAGAGTCTTCTCCAATGCCACAGTTCAAAAACATCAATTCTTCAGTGCTCAGCCTTCTTTATGGTCCAACTCTCACATCCACACATGACTAAAGAAAAAATCATAGCTTTGACTAGACGGACCTTTGCTGACAAAGTAACGTCTCTACTTTTTAACACGTTGTCTCGATTTGTCATAGCTTTTCTTCCAAGGAGAAAGTGTTTTTTAATTTCATGGCTGCAATCACCATCTACAGTGATTTTGGAGCCCAAGAAAATAAAGTCTCTCACTGTTTCCACTGTTTCCCCATCTATTTGCCATGAAGTGATGCGACCAGATGCCATGATCTTCATTTTTCAAATGTCGACCTTTAAGCCAGCTTTTTCACTCTCCTCTTTCACTTTCGTCAAGAGGCTCTTTAGTTCCTCTTTGTTTTCTTCCATAAGTGTGGTATCATCTGCATATCTGAGGTTATTAATATTTCTCCCAGCAATCTTGATTCCGGCTTGTGCTTCATCCAGCCTGGCATTTCACATGATGTACTCTGCATATAAGTTAAATAAGCAGGGTGACAATATACAGCCTTGACGTACTCCTTTCCCAATTTGGAACCAGTCCATTGTTCCATGTCCAGTTCTAACTGTTGCTTCCTGATCTGCATACAGGTTTCTCAGGTGGCAGGTAAGGTGGTCTGGTATTCCCATCTCTTTCAGAATTTTCCACAGTTTACTGTGATCCACACAGTCAAAGGCTTTGGCATAGTCAATAAAGCAGATGTTTTTCTGGAACTCTCTTGCTTTTTTGATGATCCAACGAACGCTGGCAATTTGATCACTGGTTCCTCTGGCTTTTCTAAATATAGCTTGAACATCCGGAAATTCATAGTTCATGCACTGTTGAAACCTCACTTGGGGAATTTTGAGCATTACTTTGCTAGCGTGTGACATGAGTGCAACTGT
Source organism: Ovis canadensis (assembly GCF_042477335.2). Classification (NCBI taxonomy): domain Eukaryota; kingdom Metazoa; phylum Chordata; class Mammalia; order Artiodactyla; family Bovidae; genus Ovis; species Ovis canadensis. The sequence goes on along the minus strand of NC_091251.1, from coordinate 56,809,202 downwards.
GCAGTAGTCTGAATATTCTTTGGCATTGCCATTCTTTGGGATTGGAATGAAAACTGACCTTTTCCAGTTCTGAGGCCGCTGCTAAGTTTTCCAAATTTGCTGGCATATTAAGTGCACCACTTTCACAGCATCATCTCTTAGGATTTGAAATAGCTCAACTAGAATTCCATCACCTCCTTAGCTTTGTCACGGCGGTGCTTCCTAAGGCCCATTTGACTTCGAATTCCAGGATGTCTGGCTCTAGGTGAATGACCACACCATCAAGGTTATCTGCGTCATGAAGACCTTTTTTGTATAGTTCTTCTGTGTATTCTTGCCACATCTTTGTAGTATCTTCTGCTTCTGACAGGTCTATACCACTTCTGTCCTTTATTGTTCCCATCTTTGCGTGAAATGTTCCCTTGGTATCTCTAATTTTCTTGAAGAGATCTCTAGTCTTTCCAATTCTATTGTTTTCCTCTATTTCTTTGCGTTGATTACTGAGGAAGGCTTTCTTATCTCTCCTTGGTATTCGTTGGAACTCTGCATTCAGATGGGTATATCTTTCCTTTTCTCCTTTGTCTTTTGCTTCTCTTCTTTTCTCAGCTATTTGTAAGGCCTTCTCAGACAACCAGTATGCGCTTTGAATTTCTTTTTCTTGAGGATGGCTTTGATCACCGTCTCCTGTACAATGTCACGAACCTCCAACCACAGTTCTTCAGGCACTCTTTCTATCAGATCTAATTCCTTGAATCTGTCGCTTCCACTGTATATGTTGTTATATAATTCATCACATATAACAATGCAGCAACATTTTTAAAAACATTGATTAAAAGACTATATATTTAAATCATATGAAACTTACCTTTCTTTTCCACTTCTGACTTATCATAATTAGGTCTCAGTTTGGCCCCTTTGTCTGCTAGTAATGCCACAAGGGCCTGAGTTACAACAAAATTTGGGGAGGTTACAAGCTTATTCTCTTCAGCAATTCCTCGCAGAAAGCTAGGTAGAAACTTTCGCTGAATTGGATCGTCAACTGTGGTCAGATTTACACCTGTTGCAGCAGAAATCAAGTTCTGCAGAGGCAATCAGAACAAATACATTTAATTTTTAATTTTGGAAAAGAAACTTTTTACTTCACAAGTTTCTTTAGGAATTGGTTGGCAATAAGCAATACAATAAGAAAAGCACTGAAAGCTCCCCTACCTGTGTGCATAACTGCACCAGGAGCTTTGCAGCACTAGGAGTGTTTGATGCTAGACATCCCACTGCTGTGCTCAGATAGGCCAGGCAGGAAATGGGCTTGTTGGCCTTGCTGTGCCCACCTCGTGAACGCTCTGAAGCACTTGCCATGGCAGAAGGACTTGTGGAGAGGCCCGCTCTCCCGGCTGCAGCCAAGCACATGAGTCGAACCAAAGTCCGAATATCGGTAAGCCCCAGAGATTCGAGACCAGCAGCCAGGCTGCAACTGGAACCACTGCCAGGAAAAGAACACACTTTAGATACATAAAGAAAATAACTTAAGTGACCATCTGGAGCCCCACATACAATCCATAGCACCAACAACCAAAATAAAAGGCAAGGTCCACTATCCTAGTCATACAAGTCCTACTGTACGTACGTATGTATGTATGTATGTATGTATGTATGTATGTATGTATGTAAGAGATGTCCAAAAATAAAAACCTGGAAACTGTTATTGAAACTTTTGTTTTAATAAATATTTACGTACACTTGAAGTATACCTGAATTATCAAAGTATAATTTAGAGGAATGTTCATAAACCATGAATTTTCACAAACTGAACAAACCTATGTAACCACCTTCCAGATCAAGAAACAGAATACTACCAACACCCCAGAAGACTACCTGGGCCCTTCTCAATCTCCAGGCCCTCAAAAATAACTACTATTCTGATGCTTAAGGCCATAAATCAGTTTTGCTTGTTTTTGAACTTCATATAGATAGGATAATAAAGTGTGTATTCTCTTATGTCTGGCTTCTTTTATTCAACATTATGCTTGTAAGATTCATCCATGCTGTTGCATTATTAGCAGCAGTTATTCACTTTCACCCACAGCAGATGTGGGTTCAGTTCCAGGCCATGACAATAAAAAGAATATTGCAATTAAGAAGGCCAAATTTTTTTGGTTTTCCAGTGCATATGAAAGTCATGCTTACATTATATTGTAGTCTGTTAAGGGTGCAACAGCATTATGCCTAAAAGAACAATGTACTAATACATAGCTCAATTTAAAAATACTTTAATGCTAAAAAATGTTAATCATCTAAGCCTTCAGTAATCTTTTCAGAACAGTAACATCAAAGATGTGATCAGTGGTTCACAGATCATCATAACAAATATGACAATAATGAAAAAGCTTGAAACAGTCCAAGAATTACCAAAATGTGACACAGAGACATGAAATGAGCAAATGTTATTAGAAAAATGGTGCCAACAAGACTTGTTCAACTCAGAGCTGCCACAAACCTTCAATTTGTTTAAAAAAAAAAAACAAAAAAACTAATATCTGTAAAGCACAATAGAGTGCAACAGAAAAAGATATGGCTGCCTATATAAATGAAATTTACCACAATTCACTTCTCTATACAGATGAGAGCATGGGGCTATTATGAACAGCACTGCCATTCTTTCCGACAAAAGAGTGGATGTTCTTTCCGACATCTTTGGGTACACATATGTGAGCACGTCTGTTGGATATATACCCAGAAGTGTTTTCCTGGGTCATGAGTACATTAATACTCACTTTCAGTTGGTACTATCTACGAGTTTTGCAGAGCAACTACCCTAAGTTATTTCTGTACCAGCAGGGTATGAGAGGTCTAGATGTTCCACATCCTCATGGTCACTTTTCTCCCCTCAGTCTCTTAAATTTTAGCCATTTTGATGGGTGTGTAGGTATATCCTACTTTCATTTCTCTGAAGAGTAATGGGGCTGAACATTTTTTTGTTCATGTTTATTGACCATTTCAAGATCCTTTATATTATTTTGTATTGTGTCCATTTTTCTTTTTGTGTCTTTTTCTTATTGGTTTGTAAGAATACTTTATATATTTTGTTGGTTATATGCATTGCTAAGATCATCTCCCATTCCAGGGCTTTTTTTTTTTTACTTTCTGACTTATACTTCCTATATGACTTTTGCTGAACCAAAGTTCTTTTTTAATGTAGTCCAATTTATCAATGTTTTTCTTTAAAGTGAATGCCTTTTGTGACTTAAGAAATCTCTGCTTGTTCCAAGATCAAGAATAAAATCTTCCTTATCTTACAGAAATGTTACTGATTTATGTTTACATTTAGACCAAAAAGTCACTTGAAAATACTGGCTTTATATAGTTTGAGGTTGGAGCCAAGACTCATTTTTTTGCTGAAGTGAATAAACTATCTGACGTAGCCCAAGTTACTGAAAAGATTATCCTTTCCTCATTGCTCTGCAATGTAAGCACTGTCATAAATCAAATTATAAATCAAATGTTGATCTACACGTATGAGTCAGTTTTTGAAGTTCGTTTTCCATAGACCAAACTGTCTATATTCTTGAGTCAACATCATACAGTCTCATCTAAATTTTCAGTTTCTTTCAGGGTCCTTCGGTCTTCATTGATTACTGTTAAATATCCCTACTTAATCATTTCTTAAATGGATGTCTTTTAAGTATTCTTGGTTCTCTTCCCTTTTTTAACATTACATTCCACAGTATGAACACAGCAGGAATCTCCACAATATGCAGGTTGACTTAGCTATACAGTTGGTAAACTCTGCAGAAAAACTCACTCAACCTTCTAGTTTTACCCTACACCAAATGGATCAATGGTCTTAGTTTCCCATTTCAGATAATAAAATGCTTGCAGTTTATTCAGTTATTATAATGGCAATATTTTCTGCCTAAAAAGACCCAAACATTAATTGAACGACTGACTGACTGAGTGAATGAATGAATAATAATGACTATTGTCTGATTTGTTTCATTCAACAGAAGTTATTCAAGTTTCTAAAACTTTTATTTCTTCTTCCCAAACAATACCAGACTCCTGTCTGATATGTACAAGCAGCTAACTCGGCCTCTTTTGGCAGAAAATAACACTTACCTGACTGAGAGAAGAGAGAGAGCTCTCATGACCATGGTTCTGGCCAGAAGAACCTGAGCAGCAGCCGTCACTCTCCTTAGAGCGACCATCCGGTCATGGGGATTTGCTAAGGCAGCTGCCTGTTCACCCAGTGTTATTCTCCCAGAGGAACTCTTTTCTACAGAGCCATGGCAACCTGAAAAATGGAAGATTTTGCTCAGTTTTCAAGAAGGTAAGGAAAAAAATAGCCAAACTACTGAAAAATTTTCCCTAGGTAGCTAGGTTCTAGGCTACTAGGAAATAAAGCAAATCAATGTATTTTGCTCATCCATAAAACTTTGTTATATAGAAGATGGTTTGAGAGAAATAGATATTTCTAAGTCAATAATTTATTATAGGAAAAATATGATTCTTAAATTTTTTTGGTTTTATTTATTTTTGCTCATGTATCATTTCCACTGATATTAACAAATATAGAAAAAATATAGTTTTAAAAATATGCTTTGAGTACATATTCACCCAAATTAAAAAATACTACAAAATAGTTTTTGTTTCCAGGTTTCTCTTAACACATAGTTAAAAAAAAACTTTGTATTTTATAAATTTTTTATCACTTGAATATTTTATAGAAACAAAAGAATCAGAAGTTAACTTTACATAATACCTTCAAAACATTATAACACCTGGCTAAAGATAGTTGATGAGACAGAAAATATTGAACTCATTATTATTAACCTCTACATTATTATTTACTTTTCTAAGAAGCAAATTAATATAGACTCTATAAAATCCATGCCAATCAGCATTCCAAGTTTACCTATTTGCATCAGAGTCTCTTCCATACTGTTGGTTGCTGTTACCATTGCTACTGATGCTCCTAATGGATCACTGTCAGGGAACTGAACTGGTTCTGGTACAATGCGGCGGTCATTTAAACCAAGAGGGCCAGCAAGTAATTCAAACTCTTCTTCACCTGTTAGCTTTTCATCTTCATCGACATCCAACATGTCCCAGTCTTCTGGAATTTATAGAGAAAAAATGGATGGTATGTAAATATAAACACGACACAACCCTGCTGGCAATGGTTATTGTGAGACAGGTCTAAGATGCAGATGGACTGAAAGCCTAGTCAGTGCCTACAAAATAAAATATAGCACCATCTCCTGGTGACCCAACTAAACTGCACTCTGGAGGCACAGTGGGACTAAGGGAAAGGGACGAGAGCAAATCCATTTAAACCAATAGCACATGTTACAGTTGATAATGGAGGTTTCAACTAATAACAAATACTGTTATGGGGCCAACAAAGAGTAATTGACCCTGTCCATGATCATTAGGAAATGACTTATTCCAAATAAATGAATGCTCCAGATAGACTGATGCTTACTTCTTTATTTTTTACTTTCCACAACTAGGATGAAAATTCAAAATGTATTAATACTTCATACTTTACTTACTTTGAAAAAATATACACACCACACAGAAATTAACATCCTGTGGGAAAATATTAGAAACCAGGTCTTTTTCCCTTGACTTGTAAAACTAGGGCTATTGCTATCATACTATCTTGAACTCTTGGGGGGAAGTTTAAGTTGACGTGTACGTAAATACAGAGAAACATATGAAGGTTAAGTTTTAGTAACAGATGTTAAGTAGAAGGTATATACAAAAATACATGTGAAATAAAGAGGTTCTCAAAACAACTACCTTCATACACACTGTCCTGCTTGCCAATAAGATCTGGAGCTTGTCCTTTGTACCTGCAGCAAACACAAAGAACATTGTGTTTTCATATAAAACAATTACTCCAAAGTGCAAATTATGTCATTAGGACATTTAAAAAGGTCATTAATAAAGCAACATAAAATTAAAAAGTATGCTTCATGTTATGGAAAGTGAAAGTGTTAGTTGCTCAGTCATGTCCGACTCTTTGAAACCTCATAGACTGTAGCCCGCCAGGCTCCTCTGTCCATGGGATTCTCCAGGCAAGAAAACTGGAGTGGGTTGCCATTTCCTCCTTCTCCTTACTCATTAGCTATCTTCCCAACTGAGAGATTGAAACCGGGTCTCCTGTGTCTCCTGCATTGGCAGGTGGGTTCTTTACCACTAGGAGCCACCTGGCAAGTCCCTTCATGTTATAGGCTAATGTAATAAAAACCACTGGTATGTAGATGTTTACAAAATCAGTGACTGTTTTACCAAATAACTGTGGAGGTTTCTTAGTGACCAACATAAATATTCCCCCCCCAATTTATTTATTTATTTTTGGTTGCACTGGGTCTTCGTTGCTGCATGTGGGCTTTCTCTAGTTGCAGTGAGTGGGGGCTACTCCTCATTGCAGTGCACAACCTTCTCATTGCAGTGGCTTCTCTTGTTGCAGAGCACAAGCCCTAGAGTGCTCAGGCTCTAGCAGTTGTGGCACATGAGCTTCAGCTGCTCTGCAGCATGTGGAATCTTCCTGAACTAGGGACTGAACCCATGTTCCCTGCATTGGCAAGTGGATTCTTAACCACTGGACCACTAGGGAAGTCCCCTACATAAATCTTTTAATCAAAGCCTATTCCAGAACACTTAAAGGGTTTTAATAGTTGACAGTAAGGGCAAAAACCTTACTCATTAGCTATTAATTACTATTCAGGAATATAATGAAGTAATATTTTCATGGAAGCTTGTTTAATCTAAATAGTCTATATTTTTAATCAAGAAAAAAGATCTTAATCAAGATGTCAAAAATATGGTGAAAAACACCAAAGGAAAAAAAGGAACATAAGCCTCTTGAAGGTTAAAGCAAGGGTCCCACTCACAATTTGTTAACAAATTTAAGATTAATATAGTCAAACTCCAGTGAAGGACCTGAGACCATACCACTGTTCCCAGACTATAGACTGCTACCTCTGGCAGGAACTTGAATTCTTCCACTTCCCTCATTCCTGTATCTAAATTCAGCAATCACAGGACTTTATTAAGGAAAAAAGTAAAGTGAAAGTGAAGTCGCTCAGTCGTGTCTCACTCTGTGCGACCGCGTGGACTGTAGCCCACCAGGCTCCTCCACATCCATGGGATTCTCCAGGCAAGAGTACTGGAGTGGGTTGCCATTTCAGGTAATTCTTCACATGAAGAAAACTACAATCCCCATGTCTCAATGAGAGATACTTTTATATACTTCAGTCAGAGCATCTGGATATCTCTATATAATTTCAAGGTACCTTTCAGAACTTGTTGCCTTGGATTTGGTCTTCAGGGCTAAGTACTTTTCCCTGCAGCTGCCACATAGCAGGTAGTATGGATTTCCACTCCCACATTCACCACCGAACCAGCCATCCACATAGGAGCCGTTGCTGCGATAGCCCTGGCGGTTTGCGCTGCGCCCACAGCCTGGGTGATTTCTCTTCATGTGCTGATTGAAGTTGACGACACTGCATTCACACAGCTCACACACCACCACTTCTTCCCTGTCTTCAGACTCACAAACATGCTGCACAAAATGATTTCATATCACATGATTAGTCAAATTAACATATAATTAAGAAGAGGTAAATAGATCATTTAAACTAAACTACTTGTTTACATATGCTGGAATATTTGCAAGATGTTCATCAAAGCTATAACAAATCAAAATTCAGATCACAGTCTGAAGGTGTTCTTTCCCCTTCCTCACACTAAGTGACAATAAAAGTAACTGACTATACCTACCGAGAAAAAAGTTATTAATAAAAACAATCTGCCTCATCTCGATGATTTAAAATCCCTCCAATGAAAACTTTTATCTGATCATAACATGCATATCTATTTTCTGAATTTCTAAGAAGTCATTTAGATTAACTTATCTTATTAATATATGATCTTCCCTATAAAACTTACACTTGTGAACTTCTCAGTCTCCCTGCTACAAAAAGTGTAATGCTAAACAATGTAAACATACAAACCCACCATATACCCTGCCCTTTGATGGACGTATTTACAAGATCTAGGTGGCACTGGCTCCTAGAATGAGGCATTACAGTGATTAAATAGAACCTATGAAGGAGAAGAGCATGCATTCAACAGCAAGATAAGCACAGCAGCCATGTTAAATACCCAGCAGAGTTGATTGGGACCTGATGCTTATTTTGTAATCTATCTTTGATATTAGAATCAAATGATCACAATATGGCTCTATTCATCTAGTCTGGGGAGAGAAGCAATAAAATCGCACAGAGAAAGCAACAAGAGAGACTTTTTATTAGTTTGTAGGTATCAAAGTAACCTCAAGTGTTAGAGCCCCAAACTTTAGGATGAGATGTCAGACTTTTTAGCGTGCTACAACTCTACGCAAGGCTGTTATTAGTAAGCTGTATGAACAGGAGGGCAGGAAAATAAGTCAGAGCAGCCCCCGCTGCAGTCACACACACCCAGGTAGGCCAATCCAGTACCTCTGGGATCCACATTCCCAGAATATCATTGTCACTGGTCAGGTCTTGTCCAAACATAGCTTCCATCGCTTCATCATCAAGATCAATTTCCAATTCCTCATCTAAATTAAAGTCATACAACGCCCCTGGGTCTTGTTGCAAAGATATTCCTTCTCTCCGACTTTGATTCCTGTGGGCCTGCACAGAGCGGTATAACCCCGCTCAGAACAAAACAAGAAAGGCATTTTATTTGCACGTATAAAGTAATTCTGAATATTTTGCCAGTTCTTAACTGCCGTACAACGCAGGTAAGAGCCTATCTCAGCTGACTTACTGGACTCCAGATCATAAACATAAAACTTTACCTATCATATGTGCTTCTTCTTCTGTGAAATGGGGATAATAGCATTCATACTTTGCACAGTTGCTGATAGGTTTAAATAAGATAGTCCATGTAAAATATTTCATAAAGTTTGTTATACAGAACACTCAGTAAATGTGGGCTGTTATAATCCTTTCAGTTTTTAAAAATCAGTCCCTTTCACTATATATTAAATATACATCTTATATGTTCTAGGACAGTCTCAATGTCTCTGTTCCTATAAACTACTGAATCATTATTTATGTTTTAAGAATTCAAGGATTAAACTCTGCTTTGACAAAAAACATATTCTAGATTTTTAACTTACATTTCATATGCCAAAAACATAATCCTCAAAATATTTACTAATGTAATGAAAAAATACATTTTTGCTATCCAGGGCCTTACCTAGTAGTGAAGCCCTGAAGTCCACAAAGTACATCAGAAAAACCAGTGCCTACTTGGCACAGAACTCTTTCTAGTTCCTTCTCATCTGTGATATCTTAAACATGTATCTTCACTTCTTAAATTATGTTTCTTGAGGGTAGAGAGAGCATTTATGAAATTTCTCAATATCTACACGTGACTACTATAGCCTTCTGCATCCAGAGGGAACTTAAAAACAAATTTATGAATGTATGCTGTGATTTAAATCAAATAAAATTATATAAATGCATAGAAAGTAATATGCAAATAGTTGCTCTTTGAATGTGGAGGTACTGAACATTTAGTATTATTAATCCATATCTTCTTTAACGTTGCTTATATATTCACTTTAAAATATAAACAAACTATATAATACTTTCACCAAGAGAAAGATGTGAAACATATACTTACCTGCTCTTGCTAGCAATGTTCGAGCAGCCAAATCAAACTTGTGCCTTCTTGTTACTGCTGAGCGACCCCTAGCTGGCGGTCCACTTCCAGAAGCTGCATTCTCTGCATGATCCAGATTATCAGCACTAAAAGTGCAAGTTTGAAAGCAATGCACATTTTAAAAAATCATCATGAACAGAAAACACAGGTACTAACTTGCTTGCAGTACGTTTTCCTCCAAGTATTACCAAGAACAATATGTTTATGATAAAATTTTGAAATATATCTTTTGTGGTTGGCAAAGTTCCTAAGTTATAAATGTCATATTGCTCTGAGCAGTAATGTTATCTGATTTTGAAATTATGCTTAATACAAGTTTAAATTATGAAATTATGCTTAATACAAGTTTAAATTCAAATGAGGTCAATAGCCTTAACTAAATCTTAAATGATTATATACTGAAAATCTGAAATGACTGGGAATCCTTGCCTTAGAGCAACAGATATTTCAAAATAAGTTATGGAAATATTCACTGAGCTTGTCAGAAAAAGCCTGCAGATTAATATAAGATATAAGCTCCAATATGACTTCATGAACTAAAATGAAATGAAGATTTAAAGTCATAAGAAGTGCTGAATGAGGAGCATTTTAGAAAGGATTACAGAATATTTTATTATATATTTTTTTAATTGCATGATAATTACTTTACAATGTTATGTTGGTTTCTACATTTCTTTTTAGGCTAGGCATTATTACAGAATTTGTTTTGCAACTTTAAAAAAGGGTACATTGCATTGGATATTAAAAACTAAAGATGAGATGAAACTATAAACCTATATTAAGAGACACAAAGATTCCTACTGAATCCATTTCTATTGAATGCATTAAATCAATTATATAAAAATGAACGTTCTAGTTATTTAAATATAATAAAATTATTTCACCAACATGTTTATTTCAGAATAAAAATTTTAGGTTTTAGTTTGTTCTTTTCAGCAACTTTATATTAAAATTATTTCCTTATTTTCATAAAAATAGCATTCAAGTCAAAACCTGTCATGTCGTTTTCACCCTTCACAGAAACATAAACTTGTAACTGAAATGTCCATCTTTTCATATATCTCTACTTAACAACCTTATACATTAGAAGCACCTATGAAGGGACATAAGTGGGGGTCTTGAGGCACCATTTAAAACACATGGAATAGGAATATGGAAATTGGAATTTCACCTTTCACTAAAGCCTTCCTCCATTTCAGCAGCATCAGCTGATGGTATGTCTCCTGGTGATTGCAAATAACAGGGATCATTTGACTTCCCACCACTGCCTGCAACTGCTGCTCCGTGCCTTGAGTCAGCTGTGCTGCCTGACTGGGGCTCCTCCTCATCCTCATGCCCAGGGTGCTCTATCATCCACATGGCAAGGACGGTGATGTTCTGGGCATCAGCCTCGCCTCGAGCACCTGAACAGGTGAAAAAAAGGTCTAATATTGACTCTGGGCAAAATAATTATTCCTGCTATCAGTTTAAGAGTGTCTGCTATGACGCAACTGTAATCAGATCTGGTATTAAAAATCTTATCAAGCTTTATGGCCTCTTAAAAAACATATCGCCCTTAATAAAGATCATGTTTCTCATATCTGCATATATTGATACTTAAAAAATTACAGTACCTGTGGCTTCCATGGCTTTCGCAATCTGCCGGAGAGAGAACCCCATTTCTAACAAGGGTACTGCAATTGCTGGAGGAGGAGGAGAAGTTGAAAGTCTACTACTTGGGTCTGACAAGGCTGAAACAAACGAAAGAGAGGTAAGTCCTAAATATTACTATATACCAGGAGTAAAAAGTGTTCGTTTAGTGACTATAATTCCCAATTTCCTTAATATTGTCCAAATTTAATGAAATGTTAAAGAATTCACTAATTGAATGTGATTAAATATGATAGAGCTTCTTAAGGTTTTTCTTAAAGATAAACCAGCTATTATGAAATAAACCTGCTGAAAACAATGGTTAATTTTTTTTTAAGTTTCCTATTTGCAAAAAATTTTTAATTTTACAGAAATTTTAAAGAATAGTACAAAAAATTATTTTACCCCTGAACTACTGGAGAATAAGTAAAAGACATAATGTCCCATCTTCCCTGAATATACTAATACATCACTCCTACAAATAACAACATTCTCCTGCATAACCACAATGCAACTATCATAGTCAGGAAATTCACAATTATCATCTAATCCAGATTCTAGTTTCAAGGAAAGTCTTGATAATGTTTTTTACAGCAAAGGATCCAATCCAGGATAATCTTTACATTTAACTTTTCATGTCTTTTCAGCCTCCTTCAATCACTTTGATATTTAGAAGATTCCAGGCCAGTTACAGGGTATAAAGTCCCTCAATCTGGTGTCTGTTATTTCCTCATGATTAGATTCAGGTTGTGCTTTTTGGCAGGAGTATCACAGAACTGATGTTCCCTTCCTGCTGCATTCTATTAGATGGTCCATGATTTTGTTTTGTCTCATTACTGATGATAACTTTGATGACTTGAGTTAAGCTGGTATCTACCAGGTTTCTCCACTGTAAAGTTAACTCTTTCTTTTCCCTTGTAATTAGTAAGTATTTGTGGGGAAAAAACTATGAGAATATGTAAATATCTTATTCTTCATCAAAGTTTCAGCATTTATTATGTTGGGACTTCCCTGGTGGCTCAGACGGGAAAAGAATCCACCTGCAATGCTAGAGACCCAGGTTCGATCCCTGGGTCAGGAAGACCCCCGGAGAAGGGATTGACTACCCATTCCAGTATTCTTGCCTGGAGAATCCCATGGACAGAGGAGCCTGGTGGGCTCAGTCCATGGGGTTGCAGAGTTGGACGAGACTGAGTGACTAACATTTCCACTTTCGTTTATGTTTCAGTTCAGTTCAGCCGCTCAGTCGTGCCCGACTCTTTGCAACCCCATGAATCGCACCACGCCAGGCCTCCCTGTCCATCACCAACTCCCGGAGTTTACCCAACTCATGTCCATCGAGTCGGTGATGCCATCCAGCCATCTCATCCTCTGTTGTCCCCTTCTCCTCCTGCCCCCAATCGGTCCCAGCATCAGGGTCTTTTCAAATGAGTCAACTCTTCGCGTGAGGTGGCCAAAGTATTGGAGTTTCATCTTTAGCATCAGTCCTTCCAATGAACACCCAGGACTGATCTCCTTTAGGATGGACTAGTTGGATCTCTCTGCAGTCCAAAGGACTCTCAAGAGTCTTCTCCAACACCACAGTTCAAAAGCATCAATTCTTCGGCACTCAGCTTTCTTCACAGTCCAACTCGTTTATGTTTACTGGCTGAATTAATTATCATTACGATAGCTGACAAATGATGGTATTTTATTTTATTTATTTTTTTTTAAGTTTTTTTTTTTAAATTTTAAAATCTTTAATTCTTAACATGCTTTCCCAAATATGAACCCCCCTCCCACCTCCCTCCCCATAACATCTCTCTGGGTCATCCCCATGCACCAGTCCCAAGCATGCTGTATCCTGCGTCAGACATAGACTGGCGATTCAATTCTTACATGATAGTATACATGTTAGAATGCCATTCTCCCAAATCATCCCACCCTCTCCCTCTCCCTCTGAGTCCAAAAGTCCGTTATACACATCTGTGTCTTTTTTCCTGTCTTGCATACAGGGTCGTCATTGCCATCTTTCTAAATTCCATATATATGTGTTAGTATACTGTATTGGTGTTTTTCTTTCTGGCTTACTTCACTCTGTTGCCGGGGGCCAGCGTGAGGAATTCCGCCCATGGCAAAGGTCATGAGGAAGGAGGCTTGGCATACGCAAAGGCGTGATCAAGCCTCAGGAAACCCCCTGTTCCCGAGCATCTAACCCCAAAGCCAGAGTCTGTTTTATGCTCTCACCTACACCTCTGACTTTACGGGGGGCTCTCCCCCATAACCGTTTCTCTCTGAGAAGGAGTAAACGTGCAGCTCCAAGACAATAAAAACTCTTGGGCGTGACAAGAGTGTTTCAGCTTACGGACTCCTCTGAAGGTTATCTAGCCCACTTGTATAGGTTTGTCCGGCCACATGTGATTGCTTACAGCCTCCCAACCTGAGAGGCACGAGATGTTTTAGACTTATTAAAGGCGAATTCTTTTGGGGAGTTAGAAATTATTAGTATAATGGGTTGGTTAGGAATTATTTGGTGAAGGGTTCTTCATTTGTTGTGTCAATAATTGCTACTAATTCCCTGCTCTGGGTGGGACAAGGATGTCTCAGGTCAAACCTCTCTGCTGACAGACTAGCTTGTGTGACAGCATTATCCATACTCCTACCACATGATTGTTTACTACCTCTCAACCATAAACAGCACAGAGAGTTTTGGAGTATTTTGAGAGTCTTAATTAGCATAGGACTTTTTCTTGTTGTTGAGTCAATGATTGCCGCCAGGCCTCTATATCCTTAGGCACCTGGGAATATATTAATCAATGTATTTGGAATATAGCAAAGGAAATATAGTAGTTTTTGATGTTAGCAATACTAGACTTTTTGAGTTAATGGATTTTCTCTTTTGTAATAGATCACTGTACTTTGTTATAAATCGCTGTGTCCTTGCTATGTAAAAATGTAACTTTATCATATCTTAAGACTAAACAGATCTTAAGGGGAGCATTGGTGAAAGGATTTTCATTTGTTAGGCTGATGTTTGCTGCTAAATCTCCATGTTCCCTACCCTTATAATGAATATAACTAACATATAGGAGAAATAAGTGTTAACCTTTAAGACTAATCATGTTAACCTTGAGTTAAATAAATTCCTTTCTTGATTGTAGCTAAAAAACACCCTTGGAAGAAATAAGTTTTTTGGTTATCAGAAAGAAAGGATCATAAAATGTCAGCAGGTCTCACTCATGGCCAGAAGATGATGTAATATCCCTAAGACCTTTTTTATACATTTATGTGAAGCACCTGATTTTGACAAAGGTCAGGACTGCTGACCCCCACGTGACTCTGTATTCATCCCTATGTGTAACAAAAGGTATATAAGCAAACCCAAAAATAAAGAAATCGGATCAGTTTCGGAAAGACTGATTCCCCCATGTCGCTTCTCTCTTGCTCCCGGTTTTTCTGGCTGAATTCCCATCTGGAGCATGGATGCTATTCCACGTAATCCAAGTTATTCAGCCTCCTTTTCTCCACTAATCTTCCTACTACACTATCCATTTCTAGTCTCTTTATATCTGTGATTAAATATGTATTTTTCCAAAGACGCCGACTCCGTCCCCCCACCTTCAAATCACCCTGGATCCACCGGGGCTGGACCCCGGCACTCTGTATAATCAGCTCCAGTTTCATCCATCTCATCAGAACTGATTCAAATGAATTCTTTTTAACGGCTGAGTAATACTCCATTGTGTATATGTACCACAGCTTTCTTATCCATTCATCTGCTGATGGACATTTAGGTTGTTTCCATGTCCTGGCTATTATAAACAGTGCTGCGATGAACATTGGGGTATATGTGTCTCTTTCAATTCTGGTTTCCTCAGTGTGTATGCCCAGCAGTGGGATTGCTGGGTCATAAGGTAGTTCTATTTGCAATTTTTTAAGGAATCTCCACACTGTTCTCCATAGTGGCTGTACTAGTTTGCATTCCCACCAACAGTGTAGGAGGGTTCCCTTTTCTCCACACCCTCTCCAGCATTTATTGCTTGCAGATTTTTGGATCGCAGCCATTCTGACTGGTGTGAAGTGGTACCTCATTGTGGTTTTGATTTGCATTTCTCTAATAATGAGTGATGTTGAGCATCTTTTCATGTGTTTATTAGCCATCTGTATGTCTTCTTTGGAGAAATGTCTATTTAGTTCTTTGGCCCATTTTTTGATTGGGTCGTTTATTTTTCTGGAATTGAGCTGCAGGAGTTGCTTGTATATTTTTGAGATTAGTTGTTTGTCAGTTGCTTCATTTGCTATTATTTTCTCCCATTCAGAAGGCTGTCTTTTCACCTTGCTTATATTTTCCTTTGTTGTGCAGAAGCTTTTAATTTTAATTAGATCCCATTTGTTTATTTTTGCTTTTATTTCCAGAATTCTGGGAGGTGGATCATAGAGGATCCTGCTGTGATTTATGTCTGAGAGTGTTTTGCCTATGTTCTCCTCTAGGAGTTTTATAGTTTCTGGTCTTACATTTAGATCTTTAATCCATTTTGAGTTTATTTTTGTGTGCGGTGTTAGAAAGTGATCTAGTTTCATTCTTTTACAAGTGGTTGACCAGTTTTCCCAGCACCACTTGTTAAAGAGATTGTCTTTACTCCATTGTATATTCTTGCCTCCTTTGTCAAAGATAAGGTGTCCATATGTGTGTGGATTTATCTCTGGGCTTTCTATTTTGTTCCATTGATCTATATGTCTGTCTTTGTGCCAGTACCATACTGTTTTGATGACTGTGGCTTTGTAGTAGAGCCTGAAGTCCGGCAAGTTGATTCCTCCAGTTCCATTCTTCTTTCTCAAGATTGCTTTGGCAATTCGAGGTTTTTTGTATTTCCATACAAATCTTGAAATTATTTGTTCTAGTTCTGTGAAAAATACGGCTGGTAGCTTGATAGGGATTGCATTGAATTTGTAAATTGCTTTGGGTAGTATACTCATTTTCACTATATTGATCCTTCCGATCCATGAACATGGTATATTTCTCCATCTATTAGTGTCCTCTTTGATTTCTTTCATCAGTGTTTTATAGTTTTGTATATATGATGGTATTTTAAAGTCCATCAGCACTTTCAGATTCATCACTTGGTATTCTACTCTAAAGCAAAGCGCCTCCTTTTTTTTTATATGGTTATAGATTCTTATTGCATTCACGAGTTATTATCTGTTAGTGTAACTACTGTTTTTCATGTCCCAAATCCCCCAGATTTGGCCAGTGGATGCCATTCCGTTCTAATTTATATGTTCTTCAGGCCTGTGCCCATCATTCTCTAAGTATTTCACCACTTTGTGGCAAAAGCCATTCTACACTCATCTCATACTCAGACCTGAAGTGCCACTTCTCTCAGAAGATCAAGGTTTCTTCTAATAGAGAATAGTATTTAGAAGATAGGATTCTGGCACTAGGTGTGTATACAGCTATTGAAGCATCACTGCTCCAAGGCTCTCTCAGTGGAGAGTTGCCAGCGGAGGCACTCTTCAACCTACATGACTCTGACATCTAGTGCCAGACTGTGAGGACAGTTCCTCACCCCACCTGGACTCAAAAAGCTCTATGCCAGGCCACTCCACATACAGAAGTTTTTTTCACCCAAATCTGGCTCTGACAACCCACTCTGGGCTACCATGCCACACACCTCCCTTACTCTGCTGGCATGAATGCCTACCTAGACTGGCCTCACTTAATGGCTTTCAAATTGGATTAGTAAGGAAGAAGGGAAGAAGGGAAGGAGGGAAGACTATCATTCTTATTTTTGCTTAGAAAAAAGTAATTACTGCTACAGTGGTGATAGCCCTGATGTATCTGTTGAAGTTCACATTCTTGCCATGAAAGAGTAACAAAGGCTAGATTTACCCTCACCTTAAGCAACTAAAAAAAAAGACAAAAATTATCAAACAGTCTGCAGATGGTGATAGGCAATGTGGGATGGTAATCCCTGAAAGAAGGGAATCAAATGAGGCAAGGCGTAAAACTGCCTTAGCTTATGGCCTGGAAAAAATTTCCAAACCTGCAGTTCAGGGAAGGTAAATTCAAGCTAAACTTAGGGGTCTCTCTGAATGGTGGAGACAAAGTACAGATTCAAAGGTGGCTAGAATTAACAGGGTAGGATCCCAGATACCAGGGTAGAATACTCTTTTCATCTGTATGAAAAGAAGAGAGCTACACAGAGAACTCGAGAAATGTGCAGAGGGTCCTCATCACCTCAAGCCTTCAGCTGATGCTAATACAACAGCTATCCAAAGCCAGGGAAAGAATCACCCAGAAGCAGCAGGCAGAACAATCCTTAGAGCTCACATAAGGTTGGGAAGCATCTGTGTTACAATAAGCCAGAATGAAAAAACTTTGTAATAAGGTATAAAGCACTGGATAGAATATTAAACAAACTGAAGGTTGTCCTGGTCCCACCTAACAAAGCTTAAAAGGAAGTCTTGAAAGAATCCAATTGTTTTCAAGTTACTTAAATGTATTCTAGAACAAAGTTAAAGTATAATCACAGAAGTACAAAATATCCAGCACTCAACTAGGTAAAATTCACAACATCTGGTATCCAATAAAAAGTAACCAAACATGCAAAGAATCAAGAAAGCACAACTCAAAATGAAGAGATAAATTAGTTACTAGAAACAGATCTATAAATGAGAGAACTGGTAAGTACAACAGATATTAAAACAGATACCATAAATACAGTTGACTCTCATTTGCAGATTCCATATCTGCCAATAATTTACTCATTAAAATTGATTTATAACTCCAAAATCAATACTCATGGCACTTTCACAGTCATTCACATGCACAGGGTGACCAAAAGATTCAGTCTCCTGATGCATTTATTTCCATCTAAGGTCAAACAAGGTGATGCTGTATATTCTTGTTTCAGTTTTCAGACTATACCAAGTATCCTTTTCATGTCATTTAGTGTAACTTTTTTTTTTTTGCATGTTTTGTGCTTTTTGTTGGTGATTTCATTGTTTAAAATAGCCTCCAAGTGCAATATTGAAATGCTGTCTAGTGTTCCTAAGTGCAAGAAGGCTACAAAGTGCCTTATGGAGAAAATATATGTTAAGGTTCACACAGGCATGACTTAATAGTGTTCCTGGCCATGAGTTCAATGCTAATGAATCAATAATACATTATATTAAATATGGTGTCTTTAAACTGAAACACACATAAAATAAGGTTGTATTTTGATCAGTTGACAGAGTTATCATCAGAAGCTCGGAAAAAACTAGCCCTGTATTTTCACCAGGAATAGTGGTTCCGTTTTTGCTAATTCTGTGTTCACAGAACATTACTGTTCTAATAATGAGAACTGTTATTCCATGTATTCCATAAGGTAGAGGAAAGACTGAGTATGTTAAACAGACATGGAAAATTGAAAAAAAAAATACACAAAAAGTTCTAGAAAACTACAATATGAAGGAAAAGACACACTGAATTTCCTAAGACCTTTAGGTGCTTCCCTGGTGGCTCATACGGTAGAGAATCTGCCTGCAATGCAGCAGACCTGGGTCAGAAAGATACGCTGGAGAAGGAAATGGCTACCCACTCCAGGATTCTTGCCTGGAGAATTCCGTGGACAGAAGAGCCTGGTGGGCTACAGTCCACAGGGCGGCAAAGAGTCAACACGACTGAGCAACTAACAGTTAGTCACAATTTCTCTATAAAAAGGCGTAATTCAATCTATAGCTTCAAAACAGAGAAGACAGCTCAGTTTGATGAGGAAGATTCCCTTTAATTAAAAGCACTGTTTTACCAGAGAGAGACTCAGTTCAGTTCAGTCGCTCAGTCGTGTCCGACTCTTTGCGACCCCAAGAATTGCAGCACACCAGGCCTCCCTGTCCATCACCATCTCCCGGAGTTCACTCAGACTCACGTCCATCGAGTCCGTGATGCCATCCAGCCATCTCATCCTCGGTCGTCCCCTTCCCCTCCTGCCCCCAATCCCTCCCAGCATCAGAGTCTTTTCTAATAAGTCAATTCTTCGCATGAGGTGGCCAAAGTACTGGAGCTTCAGCTTTACCATCACTCCTTCCAAAGAAATCCCAGGGTTGATCTCCATCAGAATGGACTGGTTGGATCTCCTTGCAGTCCAAGGGACTCTCAAGAGTCTTCTCCAATACCACAGTTCAAAAGCATCAATTCTTCGGCGCTCAGCCTTCTTCACAGTCCAACTCTCACATCCATACATGACCACAGGAAAAACCATAGCCTTGACTAGACGGACCATAGTCAGCAAAGTAATGTCTCTGCTTTTGAATATACTATCTAGGTTTGTCATAGCTTTTCTTCCAAGGAGTAAGCGTCTTTCAATTTCATGGCTGCAGTCACCATCTGCAGTGATTTTGGAGCCCCCCAAAATAAAGGCTGACACTGTTTCCACTGTTTCCCCATCTATTTCCCATGAAGTGATGGGACCAGATGCCATGATCAAGAGACTCAAAGACTTAGAAAATGAACTTAAAGTTGCCACCAAGAGGAAGGGACAAGTTACAGAGTTTGGGATGTCACATACACACTGCTATATTTAAAATGGATAACTAACTTGGAGAACAAGATGGCAGAGGAGTAGGTGGACGTGGACTACATCTCTCTCCACAGATACATCAGGAATGTACTTTCAGACATAGAAGAGCACACAGAACACCAGCTGAAAACAGATGGGAGAACCTGACCAGCTGAAAAGAATATATAGAACCACGCAAAACTCAGTAGGTTGAAGAAACTAGGGGTTGGGGGGAAACAGGAGTGTTAGTAGGACTGGGCCTGCCCTCGGCGGGTAGGAAAACTGAAGCAGGGGTCCCATCCCCACATTGGGGCAACTGTCTGAGTCAGAGAAGAAACATCTAAGGCTGAGAGTCAAACAGCTCATCTGTGGCAGCCTAAATGGAATGAGAATCAGACAGTCCTTGCCGCAGCCATACATAACCAGGATAGGGATGCAAGTCCCCTGGAAGGCATGGAGGCTGGGAGCTGGAGTTTAGGGATTGTGCACGAATGCCAGGGTGAGGGCTGCTATTGATTACGGAGAGATGGATCGAGGAGAGGTGAGGGAGGAGACTGTGGTGGGAATTGCCTGTGGAGCAAAGCTGGGCTGCCATGGAAGTAAGGCGATACTGCTGAGTCACGTGTAGGGGATGAAGCCATCACCATAGCCTCTTCCCCCCCTCACGCCAGCACGGGCAGCTGAACAACAGAAAGGTTGACCCACTAAATGCCTGATGCACTGAAGTACAGAGTAGGACCCCACCCAGCATGGCCCTTTAAGTACCTGATGCACGGAACTACAGAGTAGGACCCCACCCAGCATGCCCCTTTAAGTGCCTGATGTGCTGATCTACAGAGTAGGACCTCAGTCAGAAAAAGAAAGAGAACTATCATATTCTGACACATATATATGGAATCTAGAAAAATGGTACTGAAGAATTTGTTCACAGGGCAGTAGTGGAGAAACAGACATAGAGAATAGACTTATGGACATGGGGAGAAGGGAGGAGAGGGTGAGAAGTATGCCAAGAGTAACATGGAAACTTACATTACCATATGTAAAATAGAGAGCCAATGGGAATTTGCTGTGTGGCTCAGGAAACTCAAACAGGGGCTCCGTATCAACCTAGAGGGGTAGGAAGGGGAGGGAGATGGGAGAGGGGGGGTTCAAAAAGGGAGGGGACAAATGTATACTATGGCTGCTTCATGTTAACGTTTGTAGAAAACAACAAAATTCTGTAAAGCAATTATCCTTCAATAAAAAAATAAATTAAAAAAAAATAAGATAACCAAGAAGGATCTATTGTATAGTACATGGAACTCTGCTCAATGCTATACGGCAGCCTGGATGGGAGAAGGGTTTGGGGGAGAATGGATATATGTATATGTATGGCCGAGTCCCTTCATTGTTCACCTGAAACTACCACAACATTGTTAATCAGCTATACCCCAATACAAAACAAAAAGTTAAAAAAGTCACTGTTTCAGTGAAGACAAAACACAATGCCCACATAATCAAGTCCCATATGGAATGCCAAGGTCTGGGTGTCAAAGTGCATGACAGCACACGCACCTGTGCGGTTGGTTGGCCTTGCTGACTGGGAATCAGGAGAAGTTAAGCTTTGCCTTCTTCCTACTTCATCAGAAGGAGAGGTTGGTAACGATGATATTGGAGGAGTCTGTGCACGGCGTGTGGGAAGCACAGTGGTAGTTGGGTAACTAGAGAACATTTGCCTTTAAGGAAACAATAATGGTTAGTATAGAAATCCAATTAGAAAATAATATATACATAACAATCTCCTTATAGAAATATGCAACCTGGAAAAACGACACAAGTTGGCTACAGTTTAACTGGGGAGAGAGAGATTAGACTCTGCAGTTTTAAAAATCATTATCTCATAGGATGCTTTTACTATAAAAGTAGTAATACCTTTTCATTTGTTCAAGGAAAATGAAAGTGACATGACAAGTAGGGAGAATACAGAAATCAGCAAAATACATTTTAAAAAAATCTCTGCCTTCGTGGAGCTTTCCTTCAATTACAATACCAAGATGACAGGGGTATTTTGATAGGCATATTGTAGTTAGACAATAAAGACTTTTAAAGAGAGATAACTTACAGTTACTTCAGATATATACATTTACTAGCTAGCCATGAAAGTAGTCACATGGATTTAAAGTAATAGTCTACAGGTAAGTTATGGAAGCAAAAGATAAGTGCCTGGTCACACAACACAAATGAAAAACAGTATATGAATGTCAGCAGTGCAGAGGGGTAAAAGTACAGGAGAAGTAACCCCTCTCAGGCTAAGAAGGCAGACACTAGCTAAAGAATAAAGTCCAGGAAGATCCTCACTGACTGACTGCTCTTTAGATTTGCCGAACAGAACTAATGACAACTTTTTAAGCACCAAAAAAGCACTGTCAACCCAGTCAAGTAACTATGATATGATGAGGGCAGTTGTTCCCTGATTTTTCTCATGTTAAATGATGGTGAGCCAGGCGAGACAACTGCAACTCTACTAACACAGTCCCAGCCAATATGAGGTAAACGCAGACTAAAAGGAAAGAAGGAGCCACAGGTCTGGTGAATGCCTCTGGGGGCAAGGGAGCATTATTTTACCATTGAATTCCATGCCTATGGAGTTTATGGGCCACAAAGAGTTACAGTGCTACTGATCCTCTGTTGATGCCTTGAATTCTGTAATTGCCAGAAGGATTAAAACACATATTAAAATAGCCTATCACTCTTCTTTTCCTCCTTTCTCAAACAGAAGTTAACTCCTAGCACTGTGTTACTGAAGAGAGACTAACAGGTAGCAATGTGTGGGGACTGGCCACTGGTATAGCTACTAGGATTAGCACTCCTTCTGCCTAAAATGAGAACAATAATTCTTATTCTGTGAGCTGAAGCTCACTGCATCAGAATCAGGAGACTTAACTCAAACGCAAACTAGGCACCACACTGGACCTACTGAATGTGACTTGCTGGGAGATACAGCCCCAGAGCTTTAGAAAGCCTCCCAGATGGCTCTTGAGTACAACGAAGTTTAACCATCAATACAATAACAACCACTCTCCTACTCTCTTAAGATGTCAGTCTACACACTGGAAATAATGAGCTGTCAATTAAGGGAAGGGGGAAAAGAAATAAGAAAAAGGGAAAATAATCATTCTGCTTCCCTTAATTTCACTTAAGCCCTAGTTAAAAGGGGTCACAAAACAGTCTCTCTCCAAGGATTTTCATTTGGAAAAGATAAAAAAAAAAAAAAAAAAAAAGGTTTTCATTTTGTCTAAACCTCTGGCAAACTGAAGCAAAAAAAGAAACAAACATTCTTGGGAATTTACGAGTCCACAAAATAGGTTTGGCTGAAGAAGCATCATAAGACATGCTCTTTCATGTGAAGAACAGATTTGGTTGATCTTTTCAGAAAGAATAAAAGTACACTTAAAGAATTATGCTTAAAAGGAAAATATCTGAGAAAAGAAAATTATTTTCCTGGAGTTAAGCTCTTTCTTGAGACTCTAATATTCAAAACACAGTATATACTTTTAAAGGAAAAAAAAATTCAAAAACCTAGCCCCCCCAAAAAAAACAACCACATTATAAGGAGATAGAGTACTACAGTACCTGATTCTCAGTGGCACTGTTGATTAGATCTGGGACCACCACTAACTGGCTGTGAGACTTCAAGCAAGTTATTAAACTTCTGAGGGGGCATTTCCAACCTCAGTAAAATGAATTTGACTATATGACCCTAGGTTCCCTCTAGCTCTAGAATGCCTTGCCCTAGTTGGGCACATTCTTCATAAGAAAACAATCATGAGTTTAGAATCACAGGCATCAATACAGCAGATATTAAAGGTCAACTTCCCTACCTGAGAAGACTAAGGGGCATCACCCCTGGGGACTCAGATGCAGGCACTGTTTCTGTGTCAGTGACTGGAGTCGTGGCAGTTGTGGTGTCCTCCAGTGAGCTGCTCATAAAGGAAGTTGTACTTGAGGCTGATGGGCTGGTGGTAACTGGGGTCTGTGCCTGTTGGGCTTGGTCACTTTCTTCAGCTTGTTGATCAATCTCTATAAACCAAGGTTATAGTTAGACAGTAGTAGGATTTTTTTTTTTAAGTGATAAGGAAATGGGAAACTTTTAATTTGGAAAGTTTCTAAGTATATTTCATAAGTATCAATTTCTGTGAAGGATTTACAGAAAAAAAATGTTCTTCTATATACATCCTTATATTCACTATTGTGGGGATTTCCAGGTAGCTCAGTGGTAAAGAATCCACCTGTCAATGCAGGAGATGCAAGAGACCCAGGTTCGATCCCTGGGTCAGGAAGTGGCATCGCACTCCAGTATTTGTACCTGGAAAATTGCATGGACAGAGGAGCCTGACGGGCAATAGTCCATGGTGCCACAAAGAATCAGACACGACTGAACATACATTCATCATTGTCTAGTTATTACAGCCTCTTTGCTGACATTACTTTGCCGAAAAAGGTCTGTCTAGTCAAAGGTATGGCCAGTAGTCATGTAGGGATGTGAGAGTTGGACTATAAAGAAAGCTGAGCACCGAAGAATCGATGCTTTTGAACTGTGGTGTTGGAGAAGACTCTTGAGAGTCCTTTGGACTGCAAGGAGATCAAACCAGTTCATCCTAAAGGAAATCAGTCCTGAACAGTCATTGCAAGCACTGATGCTGAAGCTGAAGCTCCAATACTTTGGCCACCTGATGCAAAGAACTGACTCACTGGAAAAGATCCTGATGCTGGAAAAGACTGAAGGCAGGAGAAGGGGACAACAGAGGATGAGATGGTTGGATGGCATCACCGACTCAATGGACATGAGTTTGAGCAAGCTCCGGGAGTTGGTGATGGACAGGGAGGCCTGGCATGCTGCAGTCCATCGGGTCACAAAGAGTCAGACACAACTAAGCGATTGAACTGAACTGATTATAGCCTCTACAGACAATAATGTAACAAGCTCTTGTAATTACTCATTTCTTACTTGAGAGAAGGTACTCTTTCACTTATTCTTGCGAGATTTAACCAGAGGTTCTCTAAGGATCATTAAAACTGTTTCCTTAGCAGTTTGATTTTGATGTCTATCGTTAGTCTTCAAACAACAAAGAAGAAGATATGTAAATACCTCAAGAACAAAAACCTAGACAGAAACTCCCAAGTTCTAAAAAAGGACAATGCCTCACAAAATAAACTACTCTTAAGGGTTTTTTTTTTTTTCTCTTATGTTAAAATGTCAAAGCATTTGCAATTTTTTCTTATCTGGTAAGGGAACTTACAAATAAACATAAGATAGCAGCTGTTACAAATAGCTAGCTAATTCTATTTGGTTTGTGAAGTGACCAGCTACTTTTCATAATCATGATCTTAAGAACTCCTGTTTATAGCCAACATACACCTCTCTCTGCCTATTTACTACCTAAACTAAAGAAGCAAGAGGGGAATAAGGAAAACGAAAAAGAAGAGGAAGTGGGAGGGAAGGAAGGGGAAAAAAAGGAAGCACCATGAAGGTAGGTGACTTTGTTTTGTTCACTGTTTACTCCCCAAAATCCAGAAGGGTACCTAGCACACTGTAGGTACTCAATAAATATTTACTGAATGAATTCCATTTTTATTCTCAGAATTCTTATTACCCCCAAAGGTGAGGATAAAAGATAAACAAGGATTTTTACACATAATATACAGCCTGTGAAAGTAGAACTTTTAGAAAGTCCTTTAAAATATCTCTGAAAGTTATCAGAATAATATATATATATATAGAACCAGATCAATAAATACGTGAGTACCTTTTGTGGCATGAGTTAAATTTCAGTTTTACAAAATGTAATAATTATTAAGTTTCAATACTTCCATAAGTTAAAAATAAAAAAATAGGTATAGGCACACCTTGGAGATACTGCAGGTTTGGTTCCAGATCACTGCAATAAAGTGACTTTTTGATTTCCCAGTGCAGAAAAAATTATGTTTACACTATAATCTATTAGAGTGTGCAACAGCATTATGTTTAAAAAACAAAAACCAACGTACATACCTTAACTAAAAAATCCTTCATTGTTAAAAAATGCTAACCATCACCTAAGCCTTCAGCAAATCACAGTAGCAACACCAAACATCACTGATCACAGATCACCATAAGAAATACAATAACGATGAAAAAGTTTGAAATGCTGTGAAAATTAACAGAATGTGACAGAGACACAAAGCAAGCATATGCTGTTGGAAAATGGCACTGAAAGACTTGCCTAACCCAGAGTTGCCACAAATCTTCAATGTGTAAAAAATGCAGTATCTGCAAAGAGCAATAAAAAGAGGTATGCCTGTAGACAGATGGTTATTAATATAAAGAAGAAGAAAGGAACTGTCTGCCTTGCAAAGGAAAAAACACTGTGAAAACTATTCGGCCAAAAAAATTTATAAATCACTTACAGAATATATCACTTCTGACAATTATGAGTAACTTCAACAGCACAAAGCAAAAATTTTTTGAAAATCAGGTAACTTACCTTGCTTAATTTTGCCCCCAAATTGGTCTTCCAAAAGCCCATGGACCACTAATTTATAGATCATGGCTTGAGCTCGTTCCAGATCTGCTAATCCCAGTGCTCTCTTTATGGGTGACCGCATGACCGCTCGCTTCACCATGTGGCGCATCAAAAACTGAAGGGCTGCACGCATCTCCACGTCTTCATGAACAACTGGAGAGCTCGCACAGTCTGAGTTGTGGCCATTTTCAGCCAGAACTTTTGGTATCAGCAACAATTCAGCATATTTACTACAGCCAAGAAGAGCACTGAGTGATTTCATAGCACCGAGGTAGAGATAGGACAGCTGGACTGCTCTGATTTCTGACTGGGCTATGTCATGGTTTTTGGACATGTGTTCATGATTTTTTCTTTTTCCTTCCGTTATCTGATGTTGGGATTCCACACCTGGCACTGCTGAATCTAAAGAAAATGAAGCTATTTCGTTTTCTGATTTGGAGCTTGTGGTACCCTTAACATCATCAGATGTTAAGCCCGTTCGTGTATCTAAAGCAGATTCACTCTCAATTTTCTGTTCAATGTCCCCTTTCTCCTCAGATTCATGTCGGTGTTTCTTTTCGTGTCGCTTCGTGCTCTGTTTGCCCATGTCTTCATGAATGCCAGTCAGATATGTGAGGTCCAGCAACACAGAAGCTGTCAGGCCTCGAAATCGTGCCACGTCAAAAGGAAGTGGTTCACAGGGTTCCAGATTATACAACGGAGTATCACTAGGCGACCAAAAAGTTGGGAAGCTTTAATAAAGATCAGAATGACACAGGAAGAAGCAAGTGAGGGATAGACGAGAGGAAGGTATAGAAAATAATGTAGACAAAATAAGATGTATCAAAACAGAGAATAAACTACACAAACTAGAGAACTCATTACAAACAGAAAAATGAATCTATTATGAGAAAAATGGGGAGATGTGATGTTAAACGCAAAAGCAATGAGATGTTCCTGTGCCTTCAAATATGAATATTCATTATTATACGACCTAAGTCAGGGACTAGCAAAATTTCTATAAAGAGCCTAATAGTACATATTTTAGGACTTGGAGGCCACATAGCCTCTGTTGCAACTTTTCAACCCTGACATCATTGTGTGAAAGCAGTCACTGATATACCTGAAAGAAAGCTTGTGGCTATTTAAGCTTTAGCAATTATACAAAGTTTGGTGGCATACATTTGTTCTATTAACCTAAATTTTGGTTCCAGCTTAACCTACTCTTATTTTCTCTTTGGGTCATTTTTCTTATTAATATTTGTTTTAATTTAATCATTTTGCTTTATTGTTTACATCTTAGTAAGGCATCATAAATCCTTTCCAAAACAAGGCAAAGAATTAAAGAAAAGGTAGATACTTTCACAAGTAAAATTTTCATTGTTTTCTTAGCTTGGAGTCCATTAATTCCTGAAATTGTGTGTAAACTCACGTGTTTATATTTCAGCTGAGAGGGTCCATAGCTATCATTACATTACATAGCAGTACCACCTCCAAAAAATACTGAAGAAACATTGTTTTTGATATTGTCCCATGTCATATAAATAACGGAATCACTTTAAGCAGTATAATGAACAGTTACATAATATCATCAATAATCTGTGTTTTCAAATGATACAAGTATGTAGTCATTAGTTAAGTGAGTCCCCTTATTGACTGAAATATTTAACATACTTCCTTTTAAATATATGAAGTTTCTATTTCACACAAATTCTACCTGATTCCAAACACATCTAAGTGCTTTTAAGCACACAATTTGTGCCAAATAAATGTAATTTCCATACCTATCAAAAATGTTGCACACTGAAGGTATAGAAATATATGCTTTAAAAAAAAGCAAGAATATTTAAAAATAACAGATAATACAAAACCTAATTTTAGTCACTCAAATGTTACCATCCTACAATCAAAGCCTTCCTATATAAAATGGAACTAAGAGATCTGCTGTCTGGCTTTTTTTGTGTCCCAGTGTGTAATGGAAATGATTAAAAAGCAGGAAGTTAAATGAAAAATAGACAGAAGGATCCTATTTAATCTAAACTACTGAGCTTACCATTTTTTTTTTTTCACAAAACAAACTAAAAACTATATATTTTAAAAACTACTAGTATTCCAAGGAACACAAGTTTGGGAAATACCCCTTTAGGAAATCAATAGTACTCATACCCAGATGTACGAAAGATATTATTTTTAAAAGTTAATTGGCAGCTCACCTAAAATACATAATTACTCACTGTCCATAGGCAATAGCACATTTCACCAATAAATATTCATTTGCTAACAGTGTAACTCAACGAATCATACCTGATGGTAATTTCTGCTTCATCCCATTGGACTTTGGCAGACGTGCTGCCCTCTTTGACCACTCCCAGCAGCGTGGCATGGCGCCCAGTTTGCTTGTGAACACACCGACCTCCAACTCTAAGACCAGCATCAACTCCTCCTATCACTGCCAGCACAGGCCACACCTCTATGCAAAGGGTCCTCAGCTGCGGTTCTGACAGGTCAGCAAGGCCATGCCTACTGTGTTTACCCTTCTCTTCCTCTTTGTTTTCCTTTTCTTCTCTCATTTCATTTTCCTCTCGGCTTTGAACCGAGCGGCTTTTCTTTAGCTTCTGACCTGATTCTTTAATACATATCTTAATTTTGTGTAGCCTTTCCATCATTTTTTTGTTAATGCAGTAAGTCCAACGGTCTGTTCGATGAAGGATACGAATAAGCTGAATAGTGGCCTCTGCCAGCACTGCAGCTACTGGACTACAAATAGGATCCCCTGGAAGGAGGTCTCGTGGTGTGCCACGCATCTGCATATCACAAATTTTCACCTATAGAAAAGAGGGTGGCAAATGTGTGATTATTAATAGTTATCCTAAACTATTAATTCTATAAATCACAAAACTATAAATCCAGCACATGTAATCCAATGTGGAACTAGTATTTGGTCTCCTGATATATGTGTATTGTACTACTGGCCCTCAATAAGGAATGAGCAAGTTATTACAGCTTTACTAAAGTCAGTAGCAGTATGGTCCTAAGAAATAAGTTACCCTGTCATTTAAACCTTCTGCAGCCTGTGAGTAGGAGTGCTGTTGTGGTCACTCAAAAGATAGGTACAGACCAAGGTGTATGTGATTTAATTTGCTGTGCTGTGCTTATTCGCTCAGGCATGTCCAACTCTTTGTGACCCCATGAACTATAGCTCCTCTGTCCGTGGGGATTTTTCAGGCAAGAATACTGGAGTGGGTTGCCATGCCCTCCTTCAGAGGATCTTTCCAACCCAGGGATCGAACCCAGGTCTCCCACACTGCAGGCGGATTCTTTACTGTCTGAGCTATCAGGGAAGCCTTAGTCCCTACTCCAAAAGTCTTGACTTCACTCTAATCCTTAAGACTCCAGAATAATAATGAGTCCTGGGACCATCTTATATTGTTTCAGAGGTACAAAGATAAACTCACAAGATTATAAAATTGGTCACACATTTCAAATAAGACATAGAGGTTAAAAGAAGAGAAGACCTGGGTTCAAATCTTAACTCTGTGTAATCTTCAGAAATTATTTAATCTCTCTAAACCTCAGCTTTCTCATCTGAAAAAAAAATCTGACACTACTACCTGTATCTATCTCTTACTATATTAAAGATTAGACTATGCACATAAAATGCTTATCAGCACTTTGCTGTGTGCCAGACACACAATAAATATTAAAAAAAATATTAACTATTATTAGTACTGTTTCTATCAGATTCTGAAGTCAGACAACGCTTCTGGGTAGAAGAAACTGATTGATATAAAAGCTACCTAAGGTTAAATTAATCCCTTCAAGCTTCACAGATGTTATGGAACAATAGGCCATCATTCTAACCAGAACATACTAAGAACCTGCTCTGGGCTGCAAGAATATCACCAGGAAAAGGCATAAAAAGGAGGTACTGGGGTACCTGTTTATTTCATTTCCAATTCAGTTTTGTTGGCCACCTGGTTCAAGAAGCAGTTCCACTATCTCATGAGTAGTTAGCTTGAAATTATACCTCCTTGAAAAATTTTTTAAATATATTTAAAAGGCCAGAATAAATTATACTTTCATGGTTAGAATTTACCAAATTTAGCATTTTCATCACAGATGTACGATATGTGAGACAGCTTGACATCTTCCTACTAAAAAATAACTAGAAATTCTAGAGACCAAACCTAGGCTATATTATATCCTCAACTAAAAGGATGGGGTAGAAAACAAATCAATCCTCACAGCGAGACCACAAAGAAGTTTCTCTCTGTGTGGGTTTTAGATTAGGAGGAAAAAAAGTTTTAGTGAGAGGATATCACTTTAATACTATTCTGAGGACTTAGGGTTCAAATTTACACCATCTACAGGGTCTGAAAACCCTCAGAGGAATGAATGAAAGGCAGCTTCCCCATTATAACTGAAACTTCCATTATTCACAGAATAGTATCTGACTACACTGAGGTTATTTTTAGATTCCTCTCTCATAGGCACGACTGCCAATGAACCAGATTATCCCTAAACTATTTCCTGTAATTCCTATAATCCCAGATATGTTTGAAAGTTGATTCACTATATTCGAATTATCAGAATATCAAAATAGTCCCTTAAAAAAGAGTAAAGGTAATTTTAAAAAATAATCTAACCTTCTTCTGGAAGAGTAAATTTACCTGAGAATGTACTTCTAATGGTAGAAATAGCTTCTTGTACCTATAAACTCTGTATGATGTTAACAAAAATATTAATAAAAAATAACAAATATTCTTCATGCTTAATTATGAAGGTCTGAGGTTTCATTACCTTTTCCCCTGGGTTGCTACTATAGAACATTACACATGGGTACAACTCCGCTGCATCCACATCTTCAAAAGCTAATTTGGGTTCCTATAGTGTGGCACAGGTGATGGGAAAAAAAGGAAACAAAAATATGTTTTAAAATTGATAATATCCAATACATATTAAGATTCAAAGCTCTTATGAGACACAGTAAGTTACTAGATTCAAATCTCAATTATCCTTACTAACTAAGGAAATTCCACATATAATAAATGATCTTAATTTGTTCCTCTGTTATAACTGTCTTATTGGGATTTTACTATTGTCTTTTTCTTTTTTTTTTTTTGGTGCTGATAAATATTATAAGAACTAAAAGGATTAGAGAAAAAGCAGAGAAGAGCAAATAATCTGTAAACTGAATAGCTAGCACTAACTGAGTCAAGGATAAGTAAAAAGAAAAACTCCATGACATAAATCACAGCAGGATCCTTTTTGGTCCAATTCCTAGATTAATGAAAATAAAATAAACAAATGGGACCTAATTAAAAGTTTTTCCACAGTAAAGGAAACCATAAACACAAGACAAAAAGACAGCCCTCAGAAGGGGAGAAAATATTTGCAAATGAAGCAACTGACAAAGGATTAATCTCCAAAATATACAAACAGGGCATGCAGCTCAATATAAAAAATAAAAAAAATGGGCAGAAGCAATCTGGCATTCTGTGATGACCTGGAGGGATGGAATGGGGTGAGGAGAGGGAGGGGATGTAAGTATAATTATGGCTCATTCACACTGTATGTCAGAAACCAACACAACAGTGTAAAAATTAAAAAAACAAAAAGGAGTTCAGGAGAAAAAAAATGGGCAGAAGATCTAAATAGGCATTTTTCCAAAGAAGACATACAGATAGCCAACAAATACATGAAAAGATGCCCAACATCACTAACTATTAAAGAAACACAAATCAAAACTACAATGAGGTATCACCTCACACTGGTCAGAATGGCCATCATCAAAAATCTACAAACAACAAATCCTGGAACCTGAGGGATAGGATGGGGTGGGAGATGGGAGGCAGGTTCAAGAGGAAGGGGATGTATGTATATTTATGGCTGATTCATGTTGCTATCTGGCAAAAACCAACACAACATTGTAAAGCAATTATCCTCCAATTAAAAATAAGAAAACAGAATACATGAGAAAGCTGAGACCCTGGAAGAAAAAAAATGCTGGAGAGGGTATAGAGAAAAGAGAACCTCATACACTGCTAGTGTAAATATAAATTGATACAGCCACTATAGAGAAAAGTATGGAGGTTCCTTGAAAAACCAAACCTGGAACTACCATACGACCCAGCAATCCCACTATCAGGCATATACTCAGTGTTATGGGGGTTCCTCTATGGGTTACTTTCCTTCAAATTTATGACTTTGTTATTCTGCTTATCTTAAAAGTAAACATTTCAAACAAACAAAAAGACACATGAACCCCAATGTTCACTGCAGCACTATTTGCAATAGCCAGGACAAGGCAGTAACCTAAATGTTCATCAACAGGAGAATGGATAAAGAAGATGTGGTACATATGTATGAAATATTACTTGGCCATAAAAAAGCATGAAACAAGGTTATTTGCAGAGACATGGATGGACCGAGAGACTGTCATAAAGAATGAAGTCAGAAAGAGAAAAGTAGATATCACACATTAATGCATATATATGTAATCTAGAAAAGCGGTATAGATGCAAAGCAGAAATGGGAACACAGATGTAGAGAACAAACATATGGATACCAAGGAGGAAAGGGTAGAGGTGGGAAGAATTAGGAGGTTGGAATTGACATATTTACACCTCTGATAATATGTATAAAATAGATAACTAATTTAAAAAAGAAAACAAAACAAGCAATGCCTTCGAATAAGTTTCAGTACCTCTCCATTCTTCCCAAAGGAAATGGTCCTGGCTTCCATGTCTAACACACAGGTAATGAAATCTCCTTGAGTAAAGCTGGATAATGTCAGAGTCTGTTCTCCGTTGTGATAGAGGTTACCACTGTAGGCCCGATAGAGCCACATATCCGAGGTAGTACGGTGGTTAAAGTCGTGTACTGGCCAACGAGAAACTCCAACACACGTGCCTTCATTACCTCTGTTTTCCTTCACAATGTAAAACTAAAATCAAGTGGTAATGTTCACTAATATTCAAAAAAACTTTTTTATATACCATTAACCATATAAAGCAATACTGAGGAATACGTTTATAAAGAATGAATTAAACATTTATGAGAACGTAAGTTTATTTTTAGCTTAAGTGAAAAAACACAAAAATGAAACAATTTCATCATTTTTGAAAATTTTAAGGCAAATTTAATATTTACCATGTAGTACATGTAGAATAACCTTTGAATATAAGCCCTGAGTATTTATTTGAAATAAACAATTTTAACATATCTTAATTATGAAGTTGAGAAAGTACATCAAGTCCAGAAAATTTTTAATGAACAGCTTCAATTCTTTATATACAAAATTTCTAATTACTTTTATGTATACTTCTGTTCAGAAAAGAGTTAATACAGCACGCTTTTCATAAAAGAGTTAATATAGCAGGCTTTAGACTGCTCTCTTTAAAAAGGTGTGCTTATGACAGTGGCCCCTTAGCAAGTACCTGGTAACTAGACTGGTAAACAGTTTCCTACACTGTTACAAAACATTCCCTAAATGATTCAAGCAGCTTACCAGGACAAGAATGTAAACCACAAACAATGTGGTTTACAGTGAACATGAACTTTCCTTTTAGGAGTCTGGACTTTTAGCACATGCCAGGCAGACTGGTAAACAGTTTCCTACACTGTTACAAAACATTCCCTAAATGATTCAAGCAGCTTACCAGGACAAGAATGTAAACCACAAACAATGTGGTTTACAGTGAACATGAACTTTCCTTTTAGGAGTCTGGACTTTTAGCACATGCCAGGCAGAGGGTACCTTCATTACCAGTCTCCAGTAAAAATCTTGGGAACCAAGTCTCTAATGGGCTTCCCTAAAACATCACACACATGTTGCTGTATTTTCTTGGTGGGACAAGTGTGTGGTCCATGTGACCCTTCGTGGCATGGAGAAAACATAAGGAAGACTGAACACGTAGTCCTGTAGATGCTTCCCGTGTCTTTTCCTCTTATTATCTGGCTATATATCCTTACCACCTGTTATAGAAAACCCCAGTCATCATGAATACAATGATATACTAAGTCCTATGAGTCCTTCTAACAAATCTTTGAACATAGGGGTAATCTTCAGGATCTCCAACACAGTAGTGGCAACTTGAGCTTCACTAGAACAACTCTGTATCATTAAAATATAAGTACATATTTGGGAACAAGAGAGAACTGGGGAAAGAGAAAACTCTAATGCCTATGGGGTTACACTTTATGAAACAGCAGGTGAGTGGCTATCTATTGTGAGAGACAAAAGTTACCCATGGAATTCAAAAGTAATAGAGTCAACCACAGGAGAGTTGGCTCCCTGGCTGCTTTTGGCCCTGTTAGTTAAGTGAGGGGAAAAGAGCAGAAAAGTGTTGTTTTCCTCACTAGGTGGGAAGTGAAAGGGCCTAAACATTCCCAAACATGGGCTTTGGATGGGCCAAAGAATAAAAATAAGCTTGCAGTTGCTCTCTCCTCTAGGTGGCAAGAGAAAAAGTTCAAAAATCCCTGAGGTGAGTTTTGGGGAGACCAAAAATATTAGAAGTGTATGTTGCTCTTTCCTCCAAACAAGAAGAGATAAGGTATTTAAGTCAGTTTCCAGGGTGGAGCAAAGATTTATAAAGAAGGAAGGAAGGAATGGGAGGGAAGGGAAGGGATGGGAGGAAAGGAAGAGATGAGAGAAAGGTGTGTGTGGGGGGATAGGGGGGAGGTAGGGAGAGAGAGAGAAGAAAAGAAACTACTCCTGCAATTTTCTTTAGCCTAGAAGCTGCCACTACTATACTAGTACCCCAGTCCAACCAATTAACCTTGTAAGTCCTAAATTTATTGCTAGGGGTCTAAGTAAACTTGACATCTGAGAGGAAAGTAAATTTTACAAAACAGCTTCATTTCGTGGCTACTGCATCTGGATGTATAATAAAAGATAGTATAAAATCTTATATGGTGTAACTTCATAGACACTAAGACATCAAACTAGAAAGGGAAAGCTGCAGAGGAAAAATGTTAGTAGCACACAATTTCCCTGCTTTTTGTCCCTGGTGAGTAGATTGGAATTTAAATTCTTTGAGTAATGGAAACAAAACAAGCCTCTATAATGATTTTTTGTTATGATATTTGCCTATCAGAACCACAAGAACAAAGGCAAACAAAGACTGGCAATCTCCACATAGAAATATACATTGAGAGTTTTAAAAAACAGTTGTTAGTTGCCAATTAGTTCCTGTAAAATCAGATGTCTGACCCTTAGAGTCTGATGATTTTCTAGCCTGCAATGAATATTTTCGAGTAAGTAAATCAAATCTATACTTTAAGAAGGCAAAAAGACCTTAGTCACTTAGACTTTAAATGCAGCTGTCTGATCCTACAGCATTTAGGTTTTACTGCTACCCCCAAAAGTTGCTAGTTTCATTATAGAAGCCTCAATTCACAGCTTCTAATCGCTTGGAGCAGCCTCTAAGTTAAAACCTGATACTCTCTACTATGGGCTGTTTCAACTCAACATGAGCTGTGTTCAACTAAAAGTAGGTACCAGACCAACAAACAAAAATCAAATGTTGGGACTGTTGAAGATTTAGTTGGTGTAGCCATAAACTGAAAACATCATGGATTCTAGTTGGACTGTCCAAGATTCTTATATATGCCCCTGGGAGAGGGCTTGTTCTTTTGATAGTCATCTAACTTGAGCTGCTGATTGGCTTTCTATTTCTGACATAAAAACCGATTACATTCTTAACTTCTATTCTTCCTGAAACCTGAAAGCTAGAGGAGGGCATACTTCAGGGCACATGATCCCTCTTGTCCACTCTTATAACAGATGGACTCTTGACCTCTTCTTGTGGATGTCCTATTGCTACTGACTTTTTCTGTTCAGCTTTTTGAACTAGTCAGTTTCAACAACAGACTGATAGCTTGATTCTATGTCTGATACATAGGCCCTAGTAAGACAGATTATTAAATGAAGCTCTCCCCAGGAAAAGATGGATCTTTCCTAGGCTGCTCGCTGGATAAATGGTTAGGATAGAAGAGGCAGATGGTGTGAAAAACTATTTTTTAATTGGGATTTTGTCCTGACAATTCCTAACCTTTGTGGTTAGGAATAAAAATGTTTTTATTAAAAAAAATTTTTTTTGTATGTGTGTGAAAATTCTTTTGTCCCTATTGCTTCTAACCCTTCTGGACAAAAGGGCTAGATGAAGATAAAAAATGATTTTAAAAAATGTGAAGTTAGAATTATTAAATGAGAAATACTGATTTTAGAATAAGGCAGGTGGGGAGGGAACCCAGGCCCCAGGAAGTGTGGAAGAATAGAGATGGCATAAATGATCATCATTTTTCACAACTGTTCCTCCTCCTGGGGGAGGGGAGAATGGGGGAAAGCCATGCTATTGAGAAGGTGGTTTTGAGCACTTTAAATTCAAACTGGCTTCTGAGCCTCCCATTATACTTAACAGGCTATACGAAGCAGGGGATGACTCCAGGTCCTGGAATTTCCACAGAACACCTCCAGATGTCATCCATGCTCTTGAGGCAGATAAAACAATGTCACAGACAAACAGAACTATTTAACCAACTGGCTTTAGAGATAGTCCCTCTGAAACCAAGAACTCAACTAAATTATTTAAACCTCAATGAGAAAATAAGGTGGGAGGCCCCCTGATAGGAGATCACATCAGGGTCCTGTTAACTTGTTCTGCCTGACTACTGTACATCTTATAAACTCTTCATCTCCAAGGATACCACATACAACCTCTAGAATTACATTTTTCTGTGTACATGCCCTATTCTGAGTCCTGGACTGGCCAGAGTTGTGCTGTGCTAAATTTATAGAAAAAGCCACATTACTTTTTAAGATAGATATTTTTGATTAATAAGATTTATTTTAACTGGCTAAGTCTAAGACCCCTGAAGTCAATACTACAGGCTGGTCTCACCCTGCTGTCTGAGGTCCTACCAGATAATAACATTAATTTTATTGTAAAAACACTGTGGCCAAGAGCCAAGGAGGTAGACTGTGCAATCAAAAGAAGTAACACAACAGGACTGCTATGCTTAGAAATGTCTGCTTACACTGTTGGTCCTTGGCTGGCACCTGGGGACTAGACTGATAAATACTCCACCACATTGATACACAGTTTCCCTAACTGATAAAGGTGGCTTCTTGTGCTTAGACTGTATGATAATATGGTTTATGCTAAAAAGCTACTTTCCCTCTAGGAATCTAAAATTTTAGTATATGCCAGGCAGAGTATGTGACTAGCATCCAGTAAAGATCTCGGCCACTCAGTCTCTAATGTGCTCTATTTTCATTGCTGGGGGCTGCACTGTGTGACTTCTCATGGAAGAGATGACCGTGATTTTTCAACTATACATTAAAAACATTTTTGAAAGAGTTACAAAAATAATACAGAGTTCTTGTATATCCTTCATTGAGCTTCCATTTGTTAAAAATTACAGAATACTAGAACTTTTACATAAGATGATTTTTTTAATAGTCTTTCCATTTGAAAAAAATAATCTAGGAGGAAAAGACTAAAAGATAAAATGTCTTTAATAACTACTTAGAATTCTACGCACCTTCCACTGATAGCACCCAGAAGTTACTCCAGTTGACGCCAATCCATATCCTTTTCCTCCACTGCCATGAGTTAAAATCTGTCCATTTTCCACTATGCAACACTGAGCTTTCTCTGGGTCAAAGGATACTTCTTGTATAGGAAGATTCTCATCTTCTTCCTCCAACTCTCCCTGCTTCTACCAGAAAAGAAACTGAGTCAGTATTTTGAAGTAATTCAGATCTCAGTTAATAGATATTCTAAGACTCCTTGGTTTGATTCCACAAATATTTATTATTTACTATATACCAGTTACTGTGCAGATGATGGGAACACAAGCATAAATGTGGCATGGCCCCTGCCCACAAAGAGCTTATAGCTCAGTCAGGCAAAAGACAGACAAATAACACAATACTGCAGTGAGAGAATAAAAGAAGTTACATGACAGGTATAGCAGAAATATAAAAGTGTAAGTTTCTAACCATGCTTGGGAAGGATAAGGTAAGCATTCAAAAGAGGATGACTTCTGACTTCAATCCTGAATGATAAGAAGGCATTAAGCAGCTGATCAAAGAAAAAGAAATTTAAGGCAGTACTTTTGAATTGTGGTGTTGGAGAAGACTCTTGAGAGTCCCTTGGACTGCAAGGAGATCCAACCAGTCCATTCTGATAGAGATCAACCCTGGGATTTCTTTGGAAGGAATGATGCTAAAGCTGAAGCTCCAGTACTTTGGCCACCTCATGCGAAGAGTTGACTCATTGGAAAAGACTCTGATGCTGGGAGGGATTGGGGGCAGGAGGAGAAGGGGACGACCAAGGATGAGATGGCTGGATGGCATCACGGACTCGATGGACGTGAGTCTGAGTGAACTCCGGGAGATGGTGATGGACAGGGAGGCCTGGCGTGCTGCACTTCATGGGGTTGCAAAGAGTCGGACACGACTGAGCGACTGAACTCACTGAGCTACTGAACTGAACTGAACAGCATGTGTCAAGGCAAAGAGCTGAAACAGAATTCACTGATCAGCATTCACTGATTTAACATAACTGCAAGCAGTATTGAAGATTTGGAGGATGAGACTGAAAAAGAAGAAGGAACTAGGAACAAAATCATAGAAGGCATTCTAAGTTTGATCTTTAGACAACAGAATTTCTACACAGAATGACTTATATAGAGGAACTCTGATCAGATCTATGTTTCATAAACATTGTTGTACCAGGAGTATACAGGATGAAAACAGAGAGAACAATCAGGAGTTTACTGCAAGAGTTCAGGTTAGAAACACTGACAACGTAAAAGTCCTTCATTTACCCAATGAGTATGTATTAAGCATCTACTGTGTACTAGACACTATACCAGGTCCTATATATTCAGCAATATACTGGATAGATTAGGTCTCTGCTCACACAGAGCTTATATTTTAGAAAGTGGAGACAGAAAAGAAACAAGAAAATATTAGGTGATAAATGCTATACTGAAATTAAAATAGGTGATGTTTGTGGCATTAAAGATTATGTGGCAACTGACTCTAGATTGCGGATTAGGAAAGGAATCTGAAGAAGTGATAATTAAGTCAAGACATGAATAATAAGTTGACTTCTGAGAAACATATCTGAGGGAAGTATTCTAAGTAGAAAGAAAGCCAGAGCAAAGCCCAAAGGAAGGAAGAAGCTCAGTGTGTTCAAAAAGCAGGAAGAAGGCAAGTTGTTCACAGTGTAGTAAGCAAAGAGGCGATAAAGGATGGAAAACCATTAACTGGAGGGTTTAAGCAGAGGATCAACATGTTCCAAGTTACCAAGGTAAAAGCTCACACTAGATCCTGTGTAGAGAATGAATTAACATGGGATACTGCATAATCCAGGCCAGACAAAAGAGTGGCTTGGAGTAGGGTGATGGCAGAGGAATGAGGTGGAAAAATTCAAGTTAAGTATTAACAGAGAAGTTAGCAGGACTTGGAGATTATATAGATAGAGAAAACGGGGTGTGTGTGATAGAGAGGAATCAAGGATGACTGCTTGGTTTTTTGGTTGAGTCACTTACTAGGAAATATGGGAAAGCCTGGGGGACAGACTATTAACAGAACTAAGGATGCTGCTAAGTATGAGATGCCTATTAGACTATCACTCAAGTGGCAAGGCAAGTAGAAGATGGGTATATAAGTCTGGAATTCAGAAAAAAATGTCAAAAATGGGACTAAAGATTTGGTGACCAATGGCAGATGGGTCTGAATAAGGTTTGATGCTAGAGGAAATGAAATGGAAGTAACGGCTGAAGAAAACAAAGGGTCTTAGGACCAAACCTTGGGATATTCCAGCAGTTAGATTAAATAGAAGTGAAAGTCAAAGTGGTAGTCACTCAGTCACGTCCAACTCTTTGCAAACCCACACACTGCAGCCCACCAGGCTCCTCTGCCAATGGAATTCTCCAGGAAAGAACACTGGAGTGGGTTGCCATTCCATTCTCCAGGAGATCTTCCCCACCCAGGGAGTGAACCCAGGTCTTCTACATTGCAGGCAGATTTTTTACCTGAATCTGCCTCAATGGGAATCTGCCTCAGACCAGGCTTTCCCTGGTCTGAGCCACCAGGGAAGCCCTAAAATAGAAGGTGTAGTACAAATAAAAAAGGATGAGAAGAAAAGGCCATTGTACTGGGATAGAAGGAAAACCAGAAAAAGCATGGAATCATGAAAACTAATAGAAAGACTAAGATAGCTAGATAGATGGATTCAAGCAAAAACGATTTAGGAGGTGAAATCAATGGGGTCTAGGGACCACATGGATGGGGATATTAGCAAAGTCTAGAATTCCCAGGAATTCAGGTTTGAGAAGCTAGTTGAATGTTAGTACCACCAATAAAAATGGGATGGGAGGAAAAGAAGAAAGGTTTGAAAGAAAGACACCTGGGCTATCTATCATTCAAGTTTGGAAGGCGATGAACGTAGTAAAAATGGTCATGATTATGACTGAGACTTCTAGAAAAGCTAAACACAGAACTCTGAGGATGGAGGCAAGTAGAAAGTCACACTAAAGAAGAGATGCCTCCAGAGGGAATCAAGGAATGGTAGAGGGAATCTAGAGCGAGTGATGGTTTGAAAACAATGGAAGGCTAGAGTTTACAGAGGTCAAGTAAGTTGTGAGCAAAAAGCCATACGCTATTACCAACACCACCTCTGTCATTATTTCAGTGCTTTGGTGGAAAAGAAATGATTGGGCTGAAGAGATGAGAAGGAAGGAAGTGACTTAAACATGTAAAAGATTACTCTTCCCAGAGGCTTAGCAATGATGTACGAAAGAATATAGAGAAAGGCTTCATTGATAAAAAATGCTATTTAGGAGAGTGGGAATAAGAGATGTTTACAAACTGAGGAGAAGGAAAGTCCTCCAGTGGAGAGGGAAGGTGAGTGCAGAGAGGAGAGTGAATAACTGATAGAAAAATGTCCATCAAAGGAGAAAGGATCCAGAGACAGGTGGCAAGATATATTCACTTGTGCTGTCTAAAAATACCTTTTTGGAAGAATCAGGTACCTGTAATTTTATTTC
Organism: Ovis canadensis; assembly: GCF_042477335.2. Lineage (NCBI taxonomy): Eukaryota > Metazoa > Chordata > Mammalia > Artiodactyla > Bovidae > Ovis > Ovis canadensis. The sequence goes on along the minus strand of NC_091251.1, from coordinate 56,767,768 downwards.
TTGTTCTTTTTCCTTTATCTGAATAGCATGTTTGGCCTGAGCAATGGGTGTCTCCCACATACAATCTGACAGGAGGGAAAACAGGCGTTCCACAACCTATGTATTGAAGGAAAAATGATAAAATCTGTAAAGAATTATTTAAACTATTTTTAGAAAAGAAAATCATAAGATTAAGCCACCTGTGAGATTTAATTATACCAATGTCTGACAGCCACTTTGTGTAGATGCAAGCTAAAATGTCATTTTTTAGAAAGATCACTAACCTACTACAGAGTGGGTTCAACTGCCCTGTTGCCTCGCTATATGGACCTCTGATGAGGCGATACAGCCTCACATCTTTCTCTCTCTAGATGCCCAAACGTAGTAAGAAATTCTATAAATTGTCCTTTCATTCTGACCTTGAAAATATTCACTATGCCACCACTTCTCACATCTCATAACTAATTTAATTTCTCTTTCTCTTTGCTTGGAGATGAAAAAATTTAAAAAACAATCTCAGAAGTGGAAGTCGTAGATGCTACTGAATAAATGACACATTTGCAACTGAAGAGACTATAAGTTTCAAATTTGGGTGAATCATGTTGCAGATGTAAAGAATATCTTCTAATAATTTTAAAAATAGAAACCTGGGCCATCTGATCATCTTCTACACCAGATTCACAAGCTGGCAGCACAGCCTCAAGGACATGAAGTGCAAGGAGCCTTGTTCTTAAGTTACCAACTAGAGGAATTCCTGGAGGGGGAAAAGAACATTGTCTTACTATAAATGTAACTTAAATTCAAAGTTTAAATAAACTTCTTGAAAAAAATCCTTGAAGCTGTTAAGTATTTAGGATGGAACGGACTTCACTTCAGCACATTATCACAAGAATTCTGGACTCATCCCATATCCATCCATGTATATGAATATTCATGTTCGCGTTTCAGTTTTTACGTATATATGTTTTTATGTATATATTATATGTATATATAATGTACTGTAATAAACACCTGTGCCAAGTACCATGCTATGCATTTCATATACATTAACAACTCTGTTGATCCTCACAAATCCTACATTATATCCTTATTTTACTGATGAGGAAACAGAGGCTCAGAGAAGTAACTTGAGCAAAGCCACATAGCTCAGTAGAGACAGAAGTAGAATTTTAAATGACCCATCTGTTAACCTCTAAAGCTCAGGCTTATCATACCCTTTAACTGCTTCTGACTGCATCTATGCCCTGACGGACCTACAGGGTTAATGGAGAGAAAGCAGTTTCTATTTTTCTAAAACAAAGACAGAGGCAGGATACCGATGCTCTTTTTTTCTATCTATTACTATTACTGGGTTGGCCAAAAAGCTCTTTCGGGTTTTTTCCACTGTCTTACAGAAAAATCCGAAACAACTCTTTTGGCCAACCCAATACAAACAATCAGTAGAAATAAATTAATATCTGATTCTTCTTCATGCTCTAAGAACTTACTCAATATTATCATAAGCCTTATTTTACTAAAGGAGAAAAAAAAGCTACTGTAAGCTATACTAGTGAAGAAAAACTGACAGGAAAATGACTATAAACTTACTATATATAAGGCAAAGAAGCATAGTTACAGGAAGAATCCTGACTTGAATTACTGATCTGCCAATAGTAGTAACTTATAAATGGCAGAGCTTTTAAGAAAATAAGATAAAGGTAAGGCCTCTTTTAAATAAAATACTATTTTATTTGCAGCACAGTTGATCAATTTTGGAAATTCTTTAAACACTTTTAACAACAAATCAATTTCTTGCCAGAATTTGCTACCACAATGACTGGGATAATTCTGTTGCAAGAACATTAACATTTAGTATGACTCCATTTTACTGTATTTTTGCAGTTAATAGCTGCAGCTATTATGTTAATAATAAGCTGCCTGTATTCTTCTTGTTTATATATTAACCTTAAAACATATATAGAATCTGAATCTTTTTTAATTGAATACATACAAAAAAGTAAAAAGAAACACTAATAAATGATATTAAAAACGTACACATATAAAATAACATGTATCACAGAAGACTATGTTACATTTTAGCACACTTAAGAAAGACTACTGCTGCTAAGTCGCTTCAGTCGTGTCCGACTCTGTGCGACCCCACAGACGACAGCCCACCAGGCTCTCCAGTCCCTGGAATTCTCCAGGCAAGAACACTGGAATGTGCTGCCATTTCCTTTTCCAATGCATGAAAGTGAAAAGTGAAAGTGAAGCGGCTCAGTCAGGTCCGACTTTTCACGACCCTATGGACTGCAGCCCACCAAGGCTTCTCCGTCCATGAGATTTTCTAGGCAAGAGTACTGGAATGGGGTGCCATTGCCTACGGATGATGAAAAAGTTCTAGAAATGGACAGCAGTGATGGTTGAGCAACTCTGTGAATGTACTCAATGTTACTGAATTGTACACTTAAGTGGTTAAAATGGTAAATTCTATTTTATGTACATTTATTTTAAAAACAATAAAAAGCAAGCAGATTAGGAAAAGACTGACAGTAATCTATGTAAGCAGACCAGAGTTTTAGGCTAAGAAGCAAGAATTAAGCTTATTTTACAGAACTCTCATAGATAGCACACAACTAGAAGTTAAATCAAAGGAACAGAGATCATATCATGATGAGAAAGAACAGACAAATTCAGATCTGCATTCTGATAATCCAACAATTTTTAAATCTGTGTTTAATTATCACAATAAATTGGATGTTCTCCACTTATTATTGTAATCTGAACAACTAGAGACGTTTCCAATATTAAATCTATGATCTTCTCCAGTGCTATCTTCTATTATTGATTCCTTTCCATTTTTACTCCTGAAATTAGTTCTCTTTCAATCAAATAAGTACTCACAAAACAGGAAAGAAAAGTCTTAAAATCAAGATCAAGTATCCAATGTTGTTAAAGTCTGGCATTATCTGAACAAAACACATGTGATATGCAAAATACTCCAAAATAAGACAAAGGTCACATACCTGAAGAACATTTCTGAGACGCTATATTTAAAAGCACCTCTGTCCACTTTGGGGAAGCCATTTTTGATTGAATTGCTTTTGAAGATACAACTCTGCGAAGAAAAACTAGGAAATCCCCCAGATGCAATTCAGCTGCGTGCTGTTTCCTAAGAGCAGCTAAAGAATGAACAGACAGGTTTACATTATAACCAAAAGCAAACAGGAAACAGTTTTTTATCAAATAACTTACACTGAGAATGCAGTTAAGTACCACTTAATTCACAACCTAGGCTGTCAATTAGCTGCCTAGGGCCTGGGTTCAATTCCTGGTTGGGGAACTAATATCCTACAAGCCACGCTGCATGAACAAAAATAAATAAATGTTATGAACTGAAACATATTCTTAAAAACCAAAACAAAACTATGGCTGTGTGTGCATTAGACTAGTAAAAGAGCTGATGACTGTAATCACATGTTCAAAAAGTCCATGGTCCACTCACCACTTCCCCACTCCTCTGGCCCAATCAAATTAAGAATTACATCTCTAAAAAAGACTTAACTGTTTTTATATTCTACAAGACACAAATTTCTAGGCCTGGGTATGGTCTGCCTGAACTCTACATATAAGAAATCTTTCCACCAACCTGCTCTAAACAACCATCACAATTTTCCCAAGAGCATCAATACCTCTCGTCACCCCTCTAATAGTCTCCCTCCAAGACTGACGCTAAAGCTGAAGCTCCAATACTTTGGCCATCTGATGTGAAGAATGATTCACTGGAAAAGACCCTGATGCTGGGAAAAACTGAGGGCAGGAGGAGAAGAGGGTGGCACAGAATGAGAGGGTTGGATAGCATCACCAACTCAATGGACATAAGTCTGAGCAAACTGTGGGAGATAGTAAAGAACAGGGAAGCCAGGGTATGCTACAGTCCATGGAGTTGAAAATAGTTGGACACGACTTAGCAACTGAACAACAACAACCCTGTGCATTTTGAAGCCAAAGAACTTTCTGCTCTTCTTCTAATACATTGTGATCTCATATCATCCAACACCTTGGAGGTGTGACCCACTCAGAGCCAGGGCAGAGAAGTTTGCAAGTGGGGCAGATTCCCAGAATGTCAGTCTGTAAGGTGCATTAAAACATGGAAAACTGTAACAATTTGAAAGCAAGCATTTCTTTTTCAGGGAGATCCTGGCATATCAAATTAAGAAATACACAGATAAGTCACTTGTGATGGAGGGGAGACCAACTCCCAGCCAAAGGACAGGTCTGACTAGTCAGTAATCTATAATACCTTCATGGATAGCTTGTTAACTGGAGGGCTTTTGTTTTGCTGATGGGTGTGCAGGTTTATGATAAAACTAACCTGTTAGGGACAATCAGAGAAAAAGCTAAGAGTTCCTTTTCTACGTTTCCTTCTCACAGTACTCTAATCTTTACTTCTTCAGTCTTTGCTAATATGCAAACTTTTTAATAGTATTAATTTGAAGAATATAAAATTATTAGCCTGCCCTAGGTACCTACATCTCAGTCTAACCTTGTTCCTATGCATTTCTTCAAAATCCAGTTCAAAAGTTACCTCTTCCATGAAGCTTTCTCTCTTGGTAGAGACCCCTGGGAAAATCTCTTTTAGGAGGCCTCCATCCAACCCCACTCTCACTCCCAGCAAGTATTTTTTTTAATAAGACACTCAATTAATTAAAGTAATTAAAGCCTAGAGACCTTAACCATAAAGCTAGTTGATACAGCTTGATGATATAGTTTGTTTCCAGTATCAGTATTATGTTTGAAATGAAGAGTACACCTTACTTTTAGTTAAGTATTATAGGGAGTATGTGGAGTTATTAATACCTGGTCTATCTATCTGAATGCCTGGCCACTGCTGACTAGAATCAATCTCACTCCCAGGCACGCCCATAAACAGAAAAGGGACAACCTGAGGGGAATGGATGTGGACTCAGTGTGTTGTTACACCTGCTAAGATTCATCACAGTTTATTTTTTTACTTGATATGGAAGGATGCTGAGAAGTAACTCTTCTGCTTCTTCCATGCTGTCCATATGTGCAGTGCTCAACAGAGAATGGAAAGAAACTATTACCTTAACAACCCTGTATCCCCAGTTGGAGCTGAGGAAAAAGGGAGGTGGCATTAAAAGCCTGTTTTTATGTTATCATGCCTTGTGAGTCTCCTCACACTCTGTATATGCAACATGCTCTTTATAAAAAAGAACTAACTTGCCACAGATTCAGCCTCTGAAACCAAAATTAGCCCTCAATGAGACTCATACATCCTTCTAGATTCTGACCTAAGAGATTTAGCTATTTCTTCTGAGCTTATTGTATTACACTATAATTATTTGTTTAAATGTCTGCCTTCCTCATTATCCTAGAAAGTCCTAGAGGGCAGAGATAATGTTTTGTCATTTTTGTATCCCCAGCATGCTCCTTTATCCACCCACCTACCTACACACTATTAATATTATTTAAATACTACCTTATTTATTTAAATAGTATTCATTATACTATTCCAGTATTAACATTCATCAAGCTCTTATGTGCCAGATACTGCTTTAAATCCTTTACAAGTATTAAATTATTTAATCCTCATAATGGTCTTGAAAGACTGGATCTATTACCTTTGTTTTATCTATCTGTCTGTCTATCTGGTCCAGAAAGGATTTAACAGCTCCCAGAGCTTATTATGGTAATAAGACATTGGTAGTTACACAAAATTTTTTCAATAAATGATCAGTTTTAGACCTTTATTCCTTAATTATATAACTGACATATGCAGTAGTTCTCCTGTTAAGGGTTTACATTCTACTGAAATACAATGTTCACTTATTTTTTGTGGGGTTTTTTTGGCTGTGCTGTGCAACCTGTGGGATCTTAGTTCCCTGACCAGGGTTTGAATCAACATTCTCAGCAGTAAAAGCCAAGTCCTAACCACTGAATCATGAGGGAATTCCCACAATGTTGATTAATAGGTTTTTAAAGCTATAAGCAGATGACCATATAACAGCAACCAAAATTTATTACAGCTAAGTATAATGAAGAATTTTTTTTAGTGACTAGAGAACAAACAGCCTAGCAAGAAGTTCAGCTCCCCTAATCTAACCCAATTCCAAAATATTAAAAACCTTGATCCTGGAGGAACACTTAAACCAAGACTGCAACTCAAGAGATGAGCTGTCAGGATTAAATGCTACAAAAACATAATCTGGGGAAATCAGTCACTGAGAACCTCTAGGTTCTGGATACAATAGAGAGCTGGAATCTACACTTTGGCTGGTATAGTTACTACGTCAGGGTTAACTGACTGTTAAGAGAGGAAGTTCAACCAGATGTACATCTACATCGTATATATTAGGAGAGAAATGAGGTTTCTAAATAAACAAATAAAAATCCTTTCATACCTCACAACAGAAAGAAATCTACATTCTAAAGATATTCACACAATGTGGACTCAAAAAATGCTTATAAATAATAACAGAAAAAAACGTTTATGATACCTCTGAAATCTCTCTTCTCAGTTTCTCCACTGGAGTCAATTTTTTTTCCTTCTTCATCCTCTTCTCCTTCTCCAAAAGAGGCCATAAGCAATACACCAGCCTGGGACAACAAATTCTTCAACTGACTACAGAGTAGATCCAACAAAGATTGAACTACCTTGGGGCTCAGTTTATCAGCATAGGTCCTATGTGAAATAATGGGAAAAAAATAAATGGAAATTATACAGAAGGATAGACATACTTAAATACATAAAGAAGATTAGGGGTAAAAGGAAATTAACTAAAATGTGAAAGACCAACCCCCACAAAGTTATATCAAGACATCTACAATGCTCACCCTGTAGTGATGGCTAGAATCTGGAGCAACCTTGTACTAGCCACTTTTAAAGCTGTGCTAAGCTGGGAGACACCTGTTTTTGGCAACAACTGAAGAGGCTGTCCTAGCATGGTGTCTGTGCCACATAACTGTGACAATACATTTAGCAGACCAGTGGAAATTGCCAAAGAAACATCTACTGGCTGATAGTGAACACTCAGGGCAAAAACTGTAACCAAAAGGAGACGCTGTTGGGCTTCTAGAAAAAAAGAGAAAAAGACAATTGAGAATCTTCTTTGAAGTTAACAAAGTATTTACTAAAATAAATCATATTCCAAAACATAAATGGTAGTATGGAACACTATTAAACTTTCAAGTATATATTCTTTACAGATAAGCTGACATACTAAAGTTATTAAACACAGAACATTAGCTACCTACTACAACCCCAGGCGAAAATGCAACTTGCATCTTACATTTGCATGCGTAGTTACTCACCAATGTGGTGCTTGTTGGCTTGCAGGGCTCTCTCCAACGTAGCAGACAATTGTTGATAAATCTTATGCACAGCCACCTGGATTTCAATCTGAATATTTCTCTTAGCTGCTCTGATCCCATCCTAAATTACACATAAAGATTTACCTTTTCTATTAACAACAATAACACTTCCTACTTTCTTTTAAAGTTAATAAATTTTACTTTACAATATTGTATTGCTTTTGTCACACATTGACTTGAATCCGCAATGAGTGTACATGTGTTCCCCATCCTGAACCCCCTCCTACCTCCCTCCCCACCCCATCCCTCTGGGTCCTCCCAGTGCACCAGCCCCGAGCATCCTGTATCATGCATAGAACCTGGACTAGCAATTCATTTCACATATGATATTTTATATGTTTCAATGCCATTCTCCCGTATCATCCCTCCCTCACCCTCTCCCACAGAGTCCAAAAGACTGTTCTATACATCTGTGTATCTTTTGCTGTCTCGCATACAGGGTTATCGTTACCATCTTTCTAAATTCCATATATATGCGTTAGTATACTGTATTGGTGTTTTTCTTTCTGGCTTACTTCACTCTGTATAATAGGCTCCAGTTTCATCCACCTCATTAGAACTGATTCAAATGTATTCTTTTTAATGGCTGAGTAATACTCCATTGTGTATATGTACCACAGCTTTCTTATCCATTCGTTTGCTGATGGACATCTAGGTCACTTCCATGTCCTTGCTATTATAAACCGTGCTGTGATGAACATTGGGGTACACACATCTCTTTCAATTCTGGTTTCCTCAGTGTATATGCCCAGCAGTGGGATTGCTGGGTCATAAGGCGGTTCTATCTCCAGTTTTTTAAGGGATCTCCACACTGTTCTCCATAGCGGCTGTACTAGTATGCATTCCTACCAACAGTGTTAGAGGGTTCCCTTTTCTCCACACCCTCTCCAGCACTTATTGCTTGTAGACTTTTGGGTAGCAGCCATTCTGACTAGCGTGAAATGGTACCTCATTGTGGTTTTGATTTGCATTTCTCTGATAATAAATGAGTGATGTTGAGCATCTTTTCATATGTTTGTTAGCCATCTGTATGTCTTTGCAGATGACATGATCCTCTACATAGAAAACACTAAAGACTCTATCAGAAAATTACTAGAGCTAATCAATGAATATAGTAAAGTTGCAGGATATAAAATTAACACACAGAAATCCCTTGCATTCCTATACACTAACAATGAGAAAACAGAAAGAGAAATTAAGGAAACAATTTCATTTACCACTGCAATGAAAAGAATAAAATACTTAGGAATATATCCACCTAAAGAAACAAAAGACCTATATATATAAAACTATAAAACACTGTGAAAAGAAATCAAAGAGAACACTAATACATGGAAAAATATACCGTGTTCATGGATCGGAAGAATCAATATAGTGAAAATGAGTATACTACCCAAAGCAATCTATAGATTCAATGCGATCCCTATCAAGTTACCAGCCGTATTTTTCCGAGAACTTGAACAAATAATTTCACAATTTGTATGGAAATCCAAAAAGCCTCGAATAGCCAAAGCAATCTTAAGAAAGAAGAATGGAACTGGAGGAATTAACCTGCCTGATTTCAGGCTCTACTACAAAGCTACAGTCATCAAGACAGTATGGTACTGGCACAAAGACAGACATATAGATCAATGGAACAAAATAGAAAGCCCAGAGATAAATCCATGCACCTATGGACACCTTATCTTTGACAAAGGATGCAAGAATATACAATGGAGAAAAGACAATCTCTTTAACAAGTGGTGCTGGGAAAACTGGTCAACCACTTGTAAAAGAATGGAACTAGAACGCTTTCTAACACCATACACAAAATAAACTCAAAATGGATTAAAGATCTAAATGTAAGATAAGAAACTATTAAACTCCTAGAGGAAAACATGGGCAAAACACTCTCCAACATAAATCACAGCAGGATCCTCTATGACCCACCTCCCAGAATATTGGAAATAAAAACAAAAATAAACCAATGGGACCTAATTACAATTAAAGCTTCTGCACAACAAAGGAAACTATAAGCAAGGTGAAAAGACAGCCTTCAGAATGGGAGAAAATAATAGCAAATGAAGCAACAGACAAATAATTAATCTCAAAAATATACAAGCAACTCCTGCAGCTCAATTCCAGAAAAATAAAAGACCCAATCAAAAAGTGGGCCAAAGAACTAAATAAACACTTCCTACTTTTGAAAGCAATAGCATTTTATCCCTAGTCTATACTAGAGCCCTATGGTGGTTTTTAATCATTTCGTATATTTCAGTGTATAAAGGTTAAAACTTATTTTTCAATGCTTGAAAATTCTTGATTCTATATAATCTTTCTCTTTCCCACATAGCATTTCTCCTCTCTAAACATGGAAGACATGAAGAGAACACTTAAAAAAAACAGTTCAAACAACCAGAGAAACTAAGTAAAATTGATCAAGTCTAAAATGTAAATTTTTGAAACCCATCCTCCCAAATACCAACCCTGTCCCAACTTAAATCTACCTCTATGCAATTTGGCTAAGGGATAATAAAACTGAGCCAGCAAAGAATGTAAAAGTACAACAGTACCATAGCTTACCTATTGGTTTATCTAATTGCAGCTACACTACTCTTCATTACTCAAGAAATGAAACCAATGATATCATTAAGTCATTTAGGTCTTTGTATTTTTAAACCTCAATTCTAAGCACCAAAAAGTTTAGCATTATTAAACTGGTGTAAAAATACAGGTAAGGTGTCATTCTCACAGGACAGCTCTGTCACCTACCTGATAGTGATGCAATCGGCCACTCTCTCCTTTGGCTCCTGCATGTCCAACAGTGCCTAAACCAAAACACCCTGCTAGAAACTGTAGCCTCACAGATGTGAGCAGAGTGGATGACTGGAAACCTGAGCTCAATCTGCTTCCTGTCAGAGAGATGCTACCTTTTTCTTCCATTCCAGACAATAGAACAAGTATCTGATGAAGTGCCTCTAAACGGAGCTTGCAAAAAGGTAAAATAAACATATTTTAGAATTCTTCACTGAACTGAGACACAAATAACTCTCTACGTCATAGACAATATATTTCTTAGTGTACAGAAAATTTTGATATTTCTTAGGAATCTGTTCTATTGACAGAAATAATTATTTTGCTATCATGACTTTAAAAACTAAAATATCTCTAAGGTCTCTGCGGCATACTTGAGTATAAAAGAAGTTACACAGTACAGTGGAAAAAGTAGTAAATCTGGATGTAGGAGACCTAATTTAAAGGCCAGAGTATTCCAATTACTATGCAGTCTTGGGAAACTCACTTAATTTCCTGAGTCTCAGTTTCTTCATGTATAAAATGAGGCTATTAGTACTTTAGTCTACTCACAGAACTACTGTGATGCTCATGAGGAGATACATGTGAAGGTTTCAAAAGTGTCAGGGAGTAAGGATATTGCTTTCTTTTCTTATAATACTGTTATATAGAATGGATACTGTTTAGTTCAAGAATTAGAAGAAGTATTCCCAAAAGGTCTCAATGTGGTTCTCTTGAACTTTGGGCTCTATCTTCCCTAGGAGGACAAATATTCACCATAGCAGTCAACTGGCCTATTCCTTTTTTTTTTTAAATAAACTTTTTATTTAGAAATAATTTTGTTATCTATAGAAGAGTTCCTATATACTTACCCCCAGTTTCTCCTACTGTTAATATCTTACCTAATTATGGTACACTTATCAAAAACAAATTAACATTGGTACAACACCATTAACCAAACCACAGAATTTATTTGGATTTCACCAGTTTCCCCATAATGCCCCTTTTATGTTCCAGGATCCAATCCAGGATATTACACTGCATTTAGTTGTCTCCTTTAGTCTGTGACAGTTTCTGTCTTTGTTTTCCATGACCCTGATGCTTACAAAGGGCTGTTCCTATATTTTATAGTATGTCCCTCAATCTGTGTTTGCCTGATGTTTTCTCATATTTGGACTACAGATATGGATTTGGGGGAAGAATATTACAAAGTCTCCCTCTCATCATATTATTATCACTGTGCATGATATTAGCATAACCTATTAATTATGGTGATATTAATCTTGATCACTTGGTTAAGGTGATGTCTGCCAGGTTTCTGCAAAGTAAAATTACTCCCCCCCACCCATTTTCATACTCTGTTAGCTCTAAGTCACTAAGTCCAGCTTACTCTTAAGAGGAGTAAAATTAAGCTCAACCTCCTGGCAGGGAGAGTATCAAAGAATTTGAGGACATGTTAAAATCACAATCATTAATAAATATTTTGAGGGAGATACTTAGGAGGCTTTGTTCACTAACTTTAGCATTCATCATTATTACCATGATATTCTAATCTAGCCCTTTTTAAACAGACAAATGTATAAAAAATGGAGACTCTAAGAGCAGATCTGTATAGTCACCCACCAATCTTATTATAGTTTCTAGGAGACAAGGAAACACTTAGTGATTAGAGTATCTTGTTCTAAAAGATAGCAATTAAAAATACACTATTGTTCACTGCAAAGAAAATATTAAGTTGCTCCAGTTAAGATGGCAACATCAAAAAGCTCAGATGAAGGAAAAAGGGAGGCAAGGAGTAGAAGAAAAGGAAAAATTTTTCCTATTAATTGTACATTCAGTGGTTCATAGTCCCTCACAAGGAGTAAACATCAAAAACTTACTTCTGCCCTTAACTGTTGCTGCTCCATTGCAATGATGGAGGCCTGGGGACTTGTAGACATACTTTCCTCTGGCTCTTTAAAACCTGGGGCATTCCCCACATCTCCACTCACAAAGCTTACAACATTTTCAATCAAAGTGTGAACTCCCAAAGACTTGGTAAGATCAAAATCAGACTCAAAGGAATAAGAGGAACTGTACAACCAGTCTCTGTTATGTTTCAGGCGAGTCCACGAGTCACTCAGGGATTCCAACTGACTGTGTATAGGACCTATATACAAACAGAACAAACATGCGTCAGTGAGGACCAAGTAGAACAAACATTCTGAAACTAGATGAGGGCTGAGTGCTGCTGTCATACCAACTGGTGAGGAATGGATACTCATGTTTGAATACATGCATGCATTAAGTGAATCTGAGCAAAATGCTTTGCTAAAAAACAATAGACAAACAAAAACTAGAGCAATGTAAGAAAAGAAAGGGAAAGCCCTGTTTAATGTACCAGTGTCTCTGTAAGCGCTTTAGCAACACGCTGCCACAAGAAAAAGAAAGGCAGAAGCTGTTCTCAAAATGCTTAGCTTAAAAGGCTCTGCAGTATTAAACCAGACCATCATTTATGAACACAACAGAACTAGGCACTTAGGAAACTGCTGGTAAGATCAACTAGCAATAGAACTTCATCTGATTTAACATTATCATTGCAAAGAGTGAATTAAGATTGCGCAAAGTGTCTACATATCCGCAATGAAATATTACCAAAAAAATGAATATAGAAGGGCAAGTAAACTTACACAAAAAGGAGACATAAACATCACCTTTGGGTTTCATTAATGTAAGAAACATGTTCACTGTGTTATATGCATATGTATTGCAGGCTGTGAAACTCCTTTATATAGAAGAAGCAAAGTTTCACAGATAAGAATATATAAGATTTACTATAAAATTATATCTACATAAAATTACCAAATGGTATAAAAATAGTGGCTAACACCGTTAGTTTTGCCAAAGGGCATTCTATAGCTTAAAATCTTTACATTAGACAGCAAAAATGTCAGTATGTGATCACAACATTGTCCAAATCATGTGCCAGCAGGGGCTTTAAATAAATATAACAATGTCTAAATTCTTACAAGCTTTGTCTTTTTTGGTTTAACTGATCTCAGGTACATGAGTTAGATTAATCATACTCTGGCTCATGATATACTCTCATCATTGGTCCATGCATGGCTTGCTTTTGTGTTTATATTTATAATAAATGTGAACACAAGAAACAGAAAAATTGGCAGAATTCTATCTGTTCCTCCCCACAACCCATCTCTCTCCTGTGTCCTGCCATCTAACGCTTTCATTATTGCTGTTAAATACTATTTTATATGTATTCCCAAGGCAAATAATGTTTAGTGTTAGTCGCCTGTGACCTTATAAAAAAGCACCATTTTATGTAATTTTTTTGTATATTATGTTTTCAGTATAATATTGCTAATACTCGTTCACATTATTCCATGTAGCCACAGTTCATTTCTTTGAGTGCTGTGGAATATCTTTCTGTGTGAACCCACCAAATTTTTCTATTAGGAATGAATTAGGAATGAGGTACCTAATAAAACATGTATTACAAAAATTACATTTGTTACATACTAGATGGAAAAGATTTGGGAAGAGGACTACTAATGCCCGCAGAGAAAATGAACTAACACAATATTGACTGTATAACTTATTTCTGATTTATTACAATGATGTCAGGAAAACCTTAGGACTTCAAAATAAGACACAGGAATTCACAACAGGCAGTTAATATTATAAAGCAGCTATGAAATAATTTATATGAATTCTACTAAAATAATTTAGAATGACAAAGAATATATGGTTTATCTGCCTTCCATATTTTAGCAAGAATTATAAGATTAAAAAATGTTAGATTTTCAGTTCTATTGAAATAGAAATAACCAATCTGAAAATTTCCCCTAACTGTATAGCTGATTATTTTCACAAGTATAACAGAAAAGAGTAAAAATCCAAAGAAAAATGTCATGGATCCATAATGTATTTAATTAAAAATGATATTTAAAAAATAAAGCAGGGGAATGTGGAATGTGGAAGAAAAGAATCATTTTTTATTTTTGTAAGCATTCCAAAATCAGAATCTGGATTCAACCTTAACTTACAAATAATATTTTTTGGTTCTTAGCATTGAGCCTATTGGTTCAATAAAAAAATTTCAGAATAAAAAGTTCTTCTACCTTATAATACTTCTAATGGTTTTTCAAAATGAAAATAACATTTGCAAAGAGTTAATGTTAGAACCACATAAGTAAAAGCGACCTTAAAGATTATCTAGTCCAGTTTCATCACTTGAGGAAACACAGGCTCAAAGAAAATGATCTTCTAAATTAATAAAACTAATTCCTTAAGTTTATGGGAGGTGATCTTACAAATACTTGTTGTTAATCAACTCACAAAACATTGATCCATGGGAATTCCACTGCCTGCCTACACAAAGGTTCAATTGCGAAGAATCTACAGGAAGTGAATTATCTTAATATACTCCAAAATATCCTATGGAATAGGTAGCCAATCCCCAAATTAAGTCCTCTCTGCAATTTAAAGCAGGGATCAGCAAGCTTTATCTATAAAGAGTCAGTTAGTAAATATTTTAGATTTTGTGGATTATTCACGGTTCATCCAACTACTCAACTCTTCTGTTGTAATGTGAAAGGAGCCATAGATAATACATGAGTGTGGTTGTGTTCCAACAAAACTTTAAAACAAAGATAGCAATCCACATTTAGCCCATTATTCATAGTTTTCTGACCCGTAATTTAAAACATGCAACTTGTTAAGTGTATAGACCAAACAAAACTTTGTATGAAAAAAAGAAAGAACAAGAAAGAGGCTACCTGAACGCATTAGGATAAATAAATAAATTTTTATAACCAAAATGTTTAGGCTGATATCAAAAATACTTTGAAACATAAAATCTCATAGTATGGAAATGAGAGATGAAAAACTATAATTGTTAAAAAAAAATTATAATAACCTAATAACTAATTTGTCCTGTACTGTTTTGTCTGAATAAAGGAAATACTGTGTCTGAAAAGCATATCAAAAGCCTCTATAGAGTAACTGTGACTGACCCAATTCTTACTTAATATTAATTCAGAGTCTCCTACTATAAAAAGAAAATATGAAATCCAACAAGAAATTTGAGATTGTTTACTTGTCCTTGTAACTTTGGTTCTTATGTGGAATTTTCAAAATGAACATGGCAGAGCTGCAATACATACTTTATAAACCATAAAATATGTAGGCAAGCTAAAAGGGGAAAAAAATTAAACATGCCATCATGTACTTGCTTGAAGCTCTTCTTTTTTCTGGGGCTCAACTGGCCAAAAAGGAGTAAATACACTACCACAACAAGAATCAGAAGACAAAAGGAGAAATTTCATACAGGAGACAACATTCACATTTGTTCTTCTTTATACAATCTAATTTGAAATGCATAGATAAAATAGCATTTCACCCATACAAGTCATACCATGAAACACACATGTTGATAAATGTTTTTTATATTATTTAGCAATAAAACACTAACACTATATTTAAAGACCTGGGGCAGGGTGGTGAAATCAAACCATGATGCTCCTTAAATTTTTGCTTTGGTATCTCCATCATTTTTCACTGATTATATCAGCTTCAGCTTAAATACAAAAACTTATGTATCTGCAAAAAGGTATTGTCATTCAGTAAAGAAGGTGCTCAGTTCTACACAACTACAGCAAATCTGTAGTTGTATTTATCAAAGTAACCAAATACTAACAAGTTTAACAGGTTTTGACAAGAATTTTGACAAGCTATTATGAGAATTAAATGGGTTAATATGCTTGAAGTGATTAGCACAATACCTGGCATATAGCAAACAGTTTTTATGTGTCTAATGAATACAAATTTGATATTACTTCTGAGGTGCTAAGCAGAAATATGGATCACCTGTCTCTTTTTAAAGTAATTTATGATTTTTTTTTAAATTTAGAATTTAGCTCTGATGAGCAAGTTGGCTGAGCTCAATTTATTTGCTCAGTTTACTCCTTCCTACCATATTCACTTTCTTGGACCAAGAGCTTGTACCAACTGTGAAACATTAACTGGAATGAGGGGAAAAGAAGCATTCATGGCTCAACAGCATGAATTCCAGTATCCCCAATGTCAAACACTGAAATTATAGGCACTAGGCCCTCTCAAGGAGTAGTCTTTGGAGACATATTATGGGCAGCTGAAATGTGTATACAACCATTAATTGTCATTAATCTATCCATTTAGTTTCAATAACAGATACAATTAAATACTGCTATCTCTAATTTCTCTTACTAAACTTTTAATAACTCAGGACTACTAGACTAATAAATGAAAAAGGAAAGTGAGAGGAAAAAAGTTTACATTTTCTCCTCAAAATACTGGAAAAGGATAAATAAGCACATAGAAGAATTCTCACTTGGCTGGACATCTGCTTGTCCTTCATAGCTCAAGTCAGAATCAGAACACCTGAACTGCTCCAAAAATTTCTCAGACTTGGTAGGTTCATCTGCCCAATTGAAGATAGGCATGTTATAGCTTATGACATCTGGTCCACTTTGACAATAAATAAGGAAAAAACAGAGTGGTTTATTTTACCATCATTTAAGAACAAAACAAAACCCAACTGTGGTCAGAGGCTAGTCTCTAAATATACATGATTTTAAAAAATTCTTTTCAAAATAGAATGTTCCGAGTGTATTTTCAATGTTAATTTCTTTTAAAAAAAGAAAATTCATTATAATTAAATAAATGAAACTATTAAGTATACATTTTCATGGTTTAATCCACAAACACTATGATTCATGAGATTGAAAACTATTTTTGCTGCTCTTCCTAGAACAGTAACTCTTCCATTTTCTAGACACCTACTCCTAGGAACAAAGCTATCAGCAAAATTTTTGCCTAAGAACATTAAGATGTAATGATTACTAGAATAAATTGGTACCACATTAAGTGATATCATCATAATTAACATAATAACAAGTTTGCCTCCCTATTATAACCTCCTAAATGGGTAATTTAAACAAAAATTTCCCATGAGGTCCTATTTATTGGCCTGATTCCAATAAAGTAAAGTTTCAAGAAGTTGACAGGTCTTGGTACTACCTTGAACTTTTGGAAAAGTTGGTTCACCCATAAACTGAACTTGGATAATTAATTCATTTGTATCTACTTAGCTCTAAAACCACATGAAATCTACTTACAGGGCAACTGATTAAAATTATGAACAGGGAGCAAATCTAGGATAGTTAAAGTGTCATATTAATTTCTAAGTAATTTACACTTGAATTCTAGGTTATTCTTAATTCAAAGCTAAAAATATCACTTTTTGTTTTATTCCAAAGACTACTCTGCTACATGCTGACATATTATCATAAACTGAATTTCAAAATCCATATTTTCATAAGCATAATAAAGACCTGAGAGAAAAGTAATTTTAGCCAATGGAATAACACTTATGAGTATATCAGTATAGTAGGAGCTCTTAATATGACAGGTTGGATCCCTTATGCTACTCAATGAGTTTGAAGCCGTCTTTTCATTAATATAACATAAAAATCAAAGCAACAACTTTCACCTGAGATAACCAAAATTAGGAAGGCAAAAATGTTCCAAAAATTTAATTCCTAACTCAAGTGGTTAAAGAACATGATACTTCTGGCTAATTATGGCACATGAATTGCCAATTTTCAAAGAATTAGAAAACAATAAAATACACATTGCATATGACATTAAACAACACTAATTTCTTTGATATCACATATACTCTGTATTTTTGGAACCCAGCAGCTTTGATATGTTATACTACTAAAAGACTTTTCAATAAAGAAAGTACCAGATCTAGTCCTCATAACTCCTAATAGTTCAAAAACATCATTCTAAGTATAAATACCAACATTTCTTCTAAGTTACAAACACAAAAATGAAAAAACTGTGTGTGCATTTCTCAGTTTTCCCTTCTCACTTTTTTCCCCTGTAGGTAAACCTAACATCCTGCCAAGGAAGCTATCAAGAGACGGGGTCAATTCTGAAATATAAAAAATTTAATATCATAAGGAAAAAAGTTTTCCCACCAGCTCTTAGTAAATTACCATTAACAGCAACTTCTAACACTTCACATTTTCACAACCACAGAATAAATGGGTTTAATTACAAATGCAAATTAATAAAGAATAATACTTGGTGAGTTTTTAGTTACTTGGATTTATATTATCTAAAACTGTTCTTTCCATCTATTGGTACATATAAGCAAGAGTTAACTATATTATTCATTAAGATACAGCTTTTAACAAATAAATTTAACTCTTGATAACACTCTAAAATTGCTCCTCGTGGGAAAATTTCATTTTTAGAAATCACCTGTTTATTTCTTACATGTTTTATCTTGAGAGGTAAACAGGAAAAAAAATTAGAAACTCTCAGTTTAAAAGTGTATATATGTGTATGAAAGGTGAGTGAGGTAAAGAGCTCTTCCTGTAACACCATCTGAACTACAGCAACTATACCAGTGAGCTAAAGTATAGAAAATTATGTCCATAATTCCTCCACAATGTAAAGTACTGCTTCCAGAATCCACAAAATTTTTAAAAAGTCAAAACACGACAAACGAGAAACAGAATCGATTTTTAACTCCTACACATTCCCAGACTTTTAAGAGTATTATTTTCAAGAAAACGATCTCCCTCTTAACTTTTCTGACAAAATGTTTCTAATTTTTTTACAATGCTTCAATGACATTCAGATCTAAATACATCAGATATAAAAAGAGCTACTTAATTTAATCATATATTTAATACTTAATCCTTACCTCTCTTTCTATGAGATGATGCCAAATCCAAATCAACATTTCGTCTTCCACTCTGTTAAGTTAAAAATAAATAATAAAATTTAATTGTGAAAATAATTTCAAGATTAAGACTTAAGAGAGTACTAAACTTAAAAATAATCTATATAATTATAGCAATGTGCTACTTATTCACCAGTCAAGTCAGGCTAAGAAAAAAAGTCTCTAAAAACCCAGTGAAAACAGCTCAAGAAAGCTCAGGCACATGACTCTGAGAAACTAATACACAAAGTCAATGTCCACATTAATTAACAGTATAAAGTAGCAGAACTTTTTCTTTGTCATCACCATTTCCTCTTTGAAATCGTTATCTTTTATTTTCCAAACACAGTATGATCTCTTATTAATACCCTTAAGATGCCTAAAGCCCCTGTAGCAAAGTCTCATTTTCCAAAATTACTACTTGTTCTACCTTCACTTTCTATTGGTTCTAAAACTATTAGCCTTGGTTAGGTGTACAGAAGAAGGTGCTGCTGCTGCTAAGTCGCTTCAGTCGTGTCCAACTCTGTGCGACCTCACAGACGGCAGGTACAGAAGAGGAGAATCTTATAAATCCATACTAACAGAAGACTAAGACAGTCCTAAGCCTTCTAGTTGTATTTTAAAACTTGTTAAAATAAAGAAATCTCAAATTGGTGAAACTTTAGTCAGCTTAATAAAACAGTGCAGGCTTTTAGGAAGAACGGAAGTATATTTCTGTGTGCGTGTGGTGAGGAGGCCCTAGTGACAACTATCTACTCTCTCTTATGTAAAGACAATCATATACTGGTTGTCTGTATAAACCCATAACTTAGATTTATGCACAGATATGACATTAGGATCTCAGCAATTTCAACTGTACTCTATCACATAATAAAAAAGTTGGTGGCAAAGAAGAAAGCCTGCAGAAGTGACAAAACAGATCTATTTAGGAAACGTTATTTGGAAAATCTTTTCCTGGTAACCCACATTTTGGATAAACACATTTTGTTTTACATACAGACACACACCAGAAATAAGCATGCTACCAGGCCATTTAGTGCTGGAAAAAACAACACAGAGTTGTCATGATACCTGAAGATATTACCACATCATGCAATGTAACATTTTCATCAAACAGTACCTTCGCTATTAGGGATTATTGAAGAAATTTATCTCAGGACTAAGAACCAGAAATACCTCAGTTTTTCTCAAAAATAAAAACTTTTTATTTTTTGTTTTTATCTTTCAGTCATTGTGAATCATGCAAGTCATATTATTCTTATTCAGTGGCCCATATCTAGGAGAACATTACAGGATACATGAGGAGGTATGCAAATCTTACTCAGTACTTTATTTTCCTCTCTCAGCTTCTTCTAGTCCTAATTCATTCTCTTATACTTTTATAAATAGTATTTACTTTTGTATGCTAAATCAATTTTTTTTGTGAAAGAAGGGGGTAGGGAAATGAGGGAGGTAGATTAGGAGAGTATAGTAAGAAATGATGGTAAATATAACATCTATCAATCAAACAGCTAAACTTAGGTTTAACTGTGTAACTGTTGACTTAGATTTCTCTGTTTACTAAAACAAGAGAAACAGATAATATATCACATAAAACTCTTTATAAAAGAAGATTAAAACACAAGTTTAGCACTAAGCTGGTTAACTTCAGTTATTTAAAGAAAGCATTTCATTCAGTAACAATTCAGGATAAATAAGTACTACTAGATATTAAAGATATGAATGATAATCCTAAATGAACTCAGACAGAAGGGTAACATATTTCAGCTGGAAAATCTCACACTGCCCCCATGGCTTGGTCCTCTTTGTCTATGTGAGGCTCAAAACTGAAGGCTCAGCCTAGGTCTCCTCATCAACAAGAGAATTTGCTCTCTCTAGTTCTTGACTTTTCCACTTTTTATGACACCATCTCTCTAAATATTCCATAATAAAAGATGATCAAGAGTCTATCTTTTTTAAAGGTATGTTTATTAATTTTTTTAAACTATAAAAACAAGACTTGGCAGTTAGACCTAAGTTCAACCCACCTCCATTTATTCGTCTTCCTATTATGTTTTGAAAACATAACTTTCAGCATTTTCAGTTTAAATTGTATTCCTAAACTTGCTTTTCACAACAACCCAGGAGGCAAGCCTAACAGGCAGAGATATTCCCCATTTCAAAGATAAAAATGCTGGAGCTCAGAAAGCTAAAAGTATCAGGCCCCAGATCAAAATAAACAGTTTCATGATTAAATCAGATTTCATTGTTTATTTCCAAAAAGCATGCCACTTTAACTCTCATTTTTTACCTTTTCATATCAGTTGAAATGAATTATCAATTATTTACAATGTGCAAAGCACAATGTTGGAGATATGAGGGGCACTAAAAAAGGAACTCTAGAACTCTGAAGAGGTCTATTGGAAAGAAATACTAATAATATATAAGTAAATCCAACAACTAGAGAAAGTCCACAAGCAGCAACAGAGTTCCAGTGCAGCTAAAAATTTAAAAATAAATAAAATTTTTTTAAAATTAAGTAAGTCCAACATGAGACAAATCATTAGTGGTTTATTAGAGGTACTAACAAACTGCCAGGGAAACAACAAAGTCACTGTTGAGTAATCTTAGGTAAACTTTTGGAAGAGGTGACATTTTAACCATTCCTTAAGAGAGAGGCAAGACTTCATCAACAAAGGAAAAGGACATTTATGGCAAACAATCACTGAGCAGAGGCTCAAAAGATATGTTTGGGGTCTGGCAGGTGGACTACTACGCTATGGCAAAATTGCAGATTATGAAAGGAAATGGGCTTCAAAAGCAGGCAGGTAACATTTTCCAGAATCTCTGATTTCTGGGCAGTCACTGAGTTTTTTGTTTTTTTTGGTCTTTTTAATAAGAAGGTAGCATGAATAAGAAAGTAGCATGACCAGCAGGTGTTCTGCTGTTGAAGTGTGTTCTTGTTTTGGGTGTTTTTAAGAGCTCCAGCTCTGGCAGCAGTATCGAAGGAGAGGGACTGGAAAAGGCAGGGAGATCAGTTTGAAAACTACCCATTCAGGCAAAGGTAACAAGGGCCTAAATTAAAGAGCTGAAAGAACAAACAGGCACAGAAATTTTACCAAAATAGATCAAACATTCATTTTTTTTAAAAATATTTAATGACTATCTACTGTGTGCCAGGCACTACAGGTACTGGGGATATAGCCATGAAAAAAACAGCAAACATTTCTGTCCTCAGGGAACTTATATTCTAGTGTAGGCTAAGAGAAACTGATAAATACAGCAACTAAATAATGCCAGGTACTGGGCGGGGGTTGGCAGTGGGAGTGGGGGCGGGGGATGGGTATCAGCTTCCCTGATAGCTCAGTTGGTAAAGAATCCATCTGCAATGCAGGAGACCCTGGGTCAATTCCTGGGTTGGGAAGAGCCACTGGAGAAGGGATAGGCTCCCCATTCCAGTATTCCTGAGCTTCCTTTGTGGCTCAGCTGGTAAAGAATCTGCCTGTAATGCAGAAAATGCAGGAGACCTGGCTATCAGCTTCCCTGATGGCTAGCTCAGTTGGTAAAGGATCCACCTGCAATGCCGGAGACCCTGGGTCAATCCCTGGTATGGGAAGATCCCCTGGAGAAGGGAAAGGCTACCCACTCCAGTATTCTGGCCTGGAGAATTCCATAGACTGTATAGTCCATGGGGTCGCAAAGAGTTGGACACAACTGAGTGACTTTCACTTTCACTGTGGGGGTGGAGTGGGAGGGACAGAGCAAGGCAAAGTGGACAATGAGTGAACATCTGGAAAGGAGGGCAAACTGGAGTTTCAAATAGAGTGGTCACGGTAGGCATCACCAAAAGAGTAACATCGGAACAAAGGCTTGAAATGAGGGGATCTGCCTGCAGACAACAGTATTACAATTAGAAAAAACAGCCATGTAAAGGTCCTATGGGGAAGCTGCGTGGTATGTTCATGGAAAAGCCAAGAGGTCAGTGTGGCAAGAAGGAGGGTCATCAAGGAGGAGAGGAGCAGCAGAGGAGACCAGAAAGGAGTGAGGCCAGGATATGTAGAATGGTATAGATCCCTATTAAGTCACTGGAAGTTCTGAAAATTGTCACAGTTAGGAGAATAAATAAAGAGACTGATCAACTTGGAAAATCAAAGGGACAGAAAGGAATTCTCAGCAGATGGTAAGAATGGGAATGTGAATCAGGACACAGAGATACTAATGGGACTGAAGAAGAAAAGGAGGAAGAACAAACAAAAACATACAATGAAACTTGCTTGAAGACACTGTTCAACCTTCCTAGAGGAGGAATCTTTCACACTTAGAAGTTTCTTTTAAACAATAGCTTCATATTTATGTAGCATTCCATACTTCTCAAAAACACTTTCACATCTATTTTCTCTGTTCACACACGAGAGGAATTTCATAGCTAAAAATGGACTGTATCAATCAATCCAAAAACTACAGGCTAGAAACTATAAAACTCTTGAAGGAAAACACAGGCAGAACACTCTTTGACATAAAGCACAGCAAGAGCCTCTTTGACCCACCTCCCAGAGTAAATGGAAATAAAACAAAAATAAACAAATGGGACCTAATTAAACTTAAAAGCTTTTGCATAGCAAAGGAAACTATAAATAAGATGAAAAGACAATCTTCATAATAAGAGAAAATAACTGCAAACAAAGCAACTGACAAAGGATTGATCTCCAAAATATTCAAGCAGCTCATGCAGTTCAATATCAGAAAAGCAAATAACCCAATAAAAAACAGGGAGAAGATCTAAACAGACATTTCTCCAAAGGAGATATACAAATGGTCAACAAACACTTGAAAAGATGCTCAACATCACTCCTTATTAAAGAAATGCCAACCAAAACTACAGTAAAGTATCACCTCACACTGGTCAGAATGGCCATCATCAAAAAATAAATGTTGGAGAGGATGTGGAGAAAATGGAACCCTAGTACTGTTGGTGGGAATGTAAACTGATACAGCCACTATGGAGAATAATATGGAGATTCCTTTAAAAACTAGGAATAAATCTACCATATGACCCAGCAAACCCACTACTGGACATATACCCTGAGAAAACCACAATTCAAAAAGACACATGTACCCCAGTGTTCACTGCAGCACTATTCACAATGGTGAGGACATGGAAGCAACCTAGATGTCCATCGACAGATGAATAGATAAAGATATGGTACATGTATACAGTGGAATATTACTCAGCCATAGAAAGGAACAAATTTGAGTCAGTTGAACTGAGGTGGATGAACCTACAGCCTGTTAGACAGAGTGAAGTAAATCAGATAGTGAAAAATAAATATCATATATTAATGCATATATATGGACCTAGAAAAATGGTACTGATGTACCTATTTGTAGGGCAGGAATAGAGATGCAGATCTAAAGAATGAACTTGTAGGCACAGCGGGGGAAAGAGGGGGTAGAATGAATTGAAAGAGCAGCATTGGAATATATACATCACCAAGTATAAAACAGATAGCTAGTGGCAAGTTACTATGTAACACAGGGAACTCAGCCTGTGTTTTGTGCTCTGTGAAGACCTAGAGGGATAGGATAGAAGGGTGGGGAGGGAAGGAAGCTCAAGAGAGAAGGGAAATATATATATATATATATGTATTTATGGCTAATTCACATTGTTGTAAGGCAGAAACCAACACAACACTGTTAAGCAATTATCCTCCGAAAAAATATAAGTTGAAAAAAAAAAGCTCTTCAGCAGTAGAATCAGGGTCAGTAGCCAAGTCTAAAACAGTAGTCAAGTCTAACACATTACCACATACACAATAGGCACTACTATCCTCATATCACATAATGGGACACTAAGACCCAGAGAGGTAAAGTAGCACATACAGATTCACATAAAAGGCAGAGGAATAGTCAAAATGAAAATCTAGCTATCAACTCCAAGCCCAAAGCTACTCAAATAGAAGCTATCAGACTGTTCTCATTCTATAATTTATTTAACCCATCACACTACAGCACACATTACTTCCTACTTCTTATATAGATCAGCATCTCATTTCTTTGATTTTTACCTTAAATGCCTGCAATCCAGATCCTGAGGCTTTTTTGATAGGTAACTGAGAGCTACTGAAAGATTTTAAGTAGAGGAGATAAAAACAGATTTGTATTTCAGGAATATTATTCTAGTGAAATGTTGAAGACGGGCATAAGACAAGAGAGAGGGAAACCAGTTTGAAGGTTTTGTACTATGCCAGGCAGAAGAGAAGAAAAATTTGAGACACAACAGTGGCAGGAAGGATGGACAGGACATATTAGAAAGGTATCAGGAGTAAAATTTTCAAGGTCGGACTTATTGGACTGTGGGGAGTGAGGAGGACCAGGAATTAAGAAAAATTAGAGGCAAGGATGTGGAGAAGGCAATGGCAACCCACTCCAGTATTCTTGCCTGGAGAACCCCAGGGACGGGGAAGCCTGGTGGGCTGCAGTCTATGGGGTCGCACAGAGTCGGATACGACTGAAGCGACTTAGCAGCAGCAGCAGCAGCAGCAGCAGAGGCAAGCATGAACTTAGGTTTCCAGCCTGGGGAGTTAATACTAAGACAGTGGATGGGAAAGAACAGGTTTGGGAGAAAAACAAGTTTATTTTTGGATAGGTTAAGATTGTGGTCACCTGACATGTTCAGGTAGAATGTCCATCAGGGAGTGAGATACACGAACTTGGAGTTAAGGAAGAAGTCAGGGCTAAAGAAAGTAATCTGAGAGTCACTAACATACAGGTGATAAATACCTATGCAATAAACTTATCTCATTTCTCTTCAAAGTTCTTTTGAAAAAAAACTTTTTTGTCTAAAACAAATGTATATTACTTACTCTAACCAAAGTCTTATGTACTTATACAAAAATCCTTTACTGAATCTAGGTATACCTACCAGTGCGTAACCCTCTTCATCTGATTCAGGCTGAGACAAATCAGATTCACTCCTCGATTTGATCAGTCTATAATTTGGACTTGCGTGGACTAGCCGGCTCTCTGCAGTAAGACTTTCACTCCTGTCTCACATGCACAAAGAAAAGTTTTTCGATTTGGGACTGTTAGTGAACATAAAATTGAATGGAACTAGCAGCATAGAGATAAAACATACACACAGTAAGGAGTAATTATGACTGATGATGGAAAATCCTGGCTCTCAGTTAGGTCTAAGCACAAAGTCTTCTTAATCAATTACGGAGATATGCAAATATTTTCATATGTTTCTCAACTACTGTTGCTTATATGTATGAAAAACTGTGCTGTCTCATTTAATCAGAAATTCATACTCCAGGTTGAACTAGGATCACTCTATACATTAAATTCATCTGTCAATTTGTATTTCCTCCTCCATGTCTGTGTTAACTTCAGAATAAATCATTTCAATGCATACAGAAACAAAGGGAGAAGAAATGTTTTAAGTTTCTACTCAGTCCCACCTGGTCATAAGTCCACCCCCTTCAGAGGTACTTGTGGAAGGCTGTTGCAACTGTCCTTCTTCCCTTCGCTTCTGAAGCTCCTCGATCACAGGACTTACTCCTAATATTAACAGGGCACATCGATGGATCACGGAGTTGCAGGCAGCAGTGTACACATCCTGACCCTCAGGAAGGTCTGTGCTCACCCTTCGCTCTTGCTGAGCCTGAGGAGGTGGATCATCAGCTCGAGCCCCAGACCCTGCCCCACTGTTCATTCTATCTCGATCTCGGCTACGAGCTACTTCACGGGCTGAGAGGAAACACTGAAAGATTTCTGTAACATGCAACACAAAAACAAGGTCTTAACACATGGGGAGAGAAGAGCAAAGAAAATAACAATAAAAATAGTCAAAAAGTTTGGACCAAAAACTTACTGAAAGAGGGAAAATTATTTTTTAGACATTAAATACAGCATCTAAGTAAAAATTTTACCAAAAATATATGTATAATACTAAACTTATAAAAGTTACAATAGGAAATACTCATGCCTTTATAGAATTTAGATTTGGTTGATTCTACTTCTACTCTTATGAGTTTGATCAGTAGTTTGCAAATTGTGATTCCAGAAGAGCAGCATCAACATCATCCAGGCACTTGTTAGAAATTCTGTGCCTCACTCAGACTGTCTAAACCAGAAGCTCTAGGCATGGAGCCAGCAATGTGTTTGAACAAGCCCTCCAGCTGATTTTGAAGGCCATTATAGTTTGAGAACCACTGGGTTAGATAAAAATAACTGCCCATTTCTGAAATGTTCACAACCTTGGTTTGAAAATTGTCAGATTACAAGAGAAAAAGACGAAGTTTAAGTTGCATTAATTAAAATGAAAAGCTCCTTTCCCCCTTCCAAAGTCCATATAATTCCTAACATCTACACGTTGTTGTATTTTGAACATATTAAATAAGCACAACCATTAAAGGTCTTTGCTGAAACAGAATTGGATTCTACTAAATGTCCATCTAACGCCAGCCCTCCCCAATTTACAAGTGTAAAAAGTCAATGGGTTTAACAAGGTTCTGATGCAGTGGTAGATATTTCACAAGAGGAAAAGAATATTTTGTTCAAATTTGAGTGAAGGTCGTATTTTTAACAGAGAAACCAGGCAAAAAAGTTAGTAAAATACTAGGGTCATCTATTAATATGCAAGTGGCGGTAGTGGTGGTTTAGTCACTAAGTAATGTCTGAGTCTTGCCACCCCAAGGACTGGAGCCTGTCAGACTCCTCTGTCCATGGGTTTTCCCAGGCAAGAGGTTTGCTATTTCCTTCTCCAAATATGGAAATACAAACTTTAAAACAGATCTGTATATTTCAAGGTATTATGATAATATGTTCATTATGCTATTGAAAGTCCCTTATTTCTAAGAAAAACAAACCAATGAACTAACAGTCCAGAGCTGGAAACCAGTTAAAGTAATTAAGAGAATTGTCACTGGAATTCTGGGCAGACTTGGTTCTAATTTCAGCTGCTACTACTTGTGGCCCTAGGCACATAATTTTCCCTCCTTAAACCTGAGTTTGTCCATCTTTAGAACAAGGTAATACTAGAAATCATCTGATAAGACTGAGAGGATTATGAATTAATCTATGCGAAGCATTTGACCCAAAGGCCAGCATATAACTGATGCTTAAAAATGGCATTTAGTTTAAAAATTATTATACTCTGGTTAACTATAATGCTTTATTATACAGTAATTGAAGGTTATATTTTGTTACTGTGCTTTTCCCCTTTAGTGTTTGCTTTCAGGAATTTCTAAACTAAACCTTCAGTTCAGTTTAGTTCAGTTCAGTCGCTCAGTCGTGTCCAACTTTGCGACCCCATGAATCGCAGCACGCCAGGCCTCCCTGTCCATCACCAACTCCTAGAGTTCACTCAAACTTACGTCCAACCTTAAGTTCATCCAAAAATGTTCCCTTAGCCTAGGTTTTAAAACTATAACTATCCTCTGGGAATTCCCCGGTGGTCCAGTGGTTAGGACTCAGCACCACTCTCACTGCCAGGACCCAGATTCAATCCCTGGCCACGTGGTAAGGCACCCCTCAAAACTATATTGTATATAATTATAATTATCTTCCTATTCTTCATATCTAAGTCCTTCTTCTCCATTTGGACCTTATATTTTTTCTTGTTTTAATAGACTTTGGCCTTGTTTTGAGCCATCTCAAAATCATTTTTAGAAATATGCAAAACATAAATAAACTGGTAACAAATTAAGTGTCAAACTGAAGCATATAGACATCTCAATACCAAATGCACAGATGGCCATAATGTTTTAGGCTACAAAACTGAATATACACTTTAACTTGACATAGCCAAATCACTCAAAAGATACTAACAAATATTTAAAAGTTTGGGGGTTTCTCTTTAAACATTTAAATGATTACATTTTAAAACTATCTGTAGCCTTATAATATAAAAGCATATGAAATGTCATTCACCAGCCAATAAATAATATTCTCATGTAGTATTCTCAACCAATAATATTGTCTCATGCTTTCTACTGAAAACAGCAGTAGAGTCAGTGGGTGAAGTTTATAATTTAAAAAGTTCTGCATATGGTCTCTCTCTTCCTCACCACTTAGAAGTCAGTCAGGCAAATGGACAATTTGGTACCCCTAGAGAACATACTCTGAATCCTATTCAATCACTCATGGGCATCACTTCATGAATGAAACTCAGTGGAACAGGTACTATTTCCAAAAGCCTGCAAATAGAGTTTTTCAGCCCCAAACCCCCAATCCAATAGCTTGAATGGAACTAACACAGTTTTAAGAGATGAAACGTCAGCTAACCAGATCATCAAGAGAAAGTAGGATCCTTTTAGAAAAACTGTAAAGAAATGTTTGCCTCTCTCTTCTGCAGTCAGTTTCCCTACCAAAAAGAATGCGACAGTGTGTATCTGTAAAGCAAGAAGGGTGTACTCACTGCCAGCTGTCATCACTTCGTGTTCTCGTTCTTCTTCCTCATCCTCTGGCTCTGGATGTCCTTCTTCCCGATCTCGCTCAGCCTGTTCCTCCATTTCAGCTTCTTCATCAATGGTCCGGGTAAATGAATGCTCCTGAGGATCAACATCTGCGGAGTCTTGGTTTTCCGAGATCTTAAAGAAATAAAAAATAAAATAAAATAAAGGCTATGGGTTTTCAAAAAATAATAATAATAATAAAGAAAGAAAGTGATCTCAAAATAAAACAAAAGAATCAGAGCTACACTAAATATATATATTTTAATTTTGAAAAAATCATTAAAACCTTGATTTTTTATCATAGAAAACAAGTTAACAGCAATAACAACTTATGAATTTTACAACAAAAATACAAAAGATATACTGGATAAATCGGAAGAGATTAGAAAGAATGTATAGAGACATCTCACTAAGCTCTCTTCCTCAACATTTTGATTGTTCTGCTATAAACTACTAAATTAAAATGACCTGAGTATGACAATTAGCATAAAAGGTAATTAAAGAACATGAAATTTAATTCTATTCAGTCTCTCTCAAGTTGTATATGTTATTGCTACTCTGTATAAATGTTTAATAACTCTAATTTAAAACAAAACAGTGCTTTTTAACCTTGTATTGGTGAAAATATTTAAGTTATACTCTCTTAGCAAATTTCAGTTATATAAACATATTATTTTAAAATTATTTTCTCACTTGGCCCTTGAAGAAACCAAAAGCTAGAAATCTGATAAGGACAATGTTATTCCCCATGGTGGTTATGATACCTAGTAGTCATCTAAAGAAAAGAGTCCTTATTACAGATGTGATTTGGGATACTGAGCAGTCAGTCAGACTCGCACAAAACATAAGTCATGTATCCTCACAATACGTTAACTTTCAAATGTGAGCTTCAACAAAATGGCTGATTAACACATTTCATGAGCTTTCAAGGTCACTCACAAATAATCAGATCCACAAATATTAAATCAGTGCATGCTAAAAGAATACTATAATACAAATGCAGAGATAAAGTTTGATTTTTAAAATCTAAGATCTATATAATGGATTGCAAAGCATCTTATGTATGAAGCTTCAAAAAAGTTTCAAAGAAATTTATATGTATAATTATAATATAATTATGTATCAGGCTATACTCATAATTATAGGATCATGTTATCAGAATTATCAAGCACTTCAAAAATTATTTCAATTTTGTTGTAAGAATTACTTCTAGAACATCCTTAATAGAAGTTTTTAATCTTTACCTCCAATGGTAGGCAACTCTTAATCATTAGAAGGCTTTTTTCCTTACATTCATTCTTCACTCAGTTCTTACCCTTTGGTCCTACCTGTGTCCTCTGGAACAACAGGGAACATGTTTACTTCCTCTCCTACATAAAGCCCTTTAAGTATCTTTAAGGCAGCTAACATGAGACTCCCCTTTGTTTTCATTTTCTAATCTAAACATTTTTGACATTTTCCAGTTCTTGTAAAAGATGATTTACCAATCTAAGGAAGTTTAATATCCCTCATAAGTTATGGCACCCCAAATCAAATAGGATAATTCAAATGTGGTCTGATCAATGTAAAATAAAGGAATAATATTTCATATGATTTGGACAATTCAATTTATTACCTATATGGCCTAAGAATATATAAACTCTCTCAGGAGCCATATCACACTTGATAAATAAGTGGTTAAATAAATCTCAATTTTCTACTTATCCAATTTGTTTCACTAGAAAAAGAACTACTCAACATTTATTGAACATCTGCAATAACTAAGGCACATTTTTTCCCCTTTCATAAACCAACATGAAGCTATCTCTTATAGCTTGCAGAAAAATAAGAGAAATTAACTGATTTCCAACTTTACCCATCTGTCTCTTGATGATGATCTGGTCTGAATAAGTTCAAGGTTCTTGCAAGCAAGTAAACGACTTCGAACTTTGTACACACAACGGTATACTTCTGATAAGCTTTTACCAGGTTGATATCTAAATAAAGAACCAAAATAGAAAAGTTAATTTCTAATATCATGAGAGCAAATATTTGTCTGAGGATAGTTTTAAGTTACTTGCCGGCTTTCTCCACATGCTTGACTGAGTAAATTTGTATGTTTCAGAAGAGCTGCAAGAACAAATCTAGACACAGTGTCCAAGAGTGACTCATTACTCAAAGTTGCACTGTCCCAATCTGAAAAATAAATGATACACTGACATTTCAGAAAAAAACAGTTTAGAGGTCATTTTAATAGCTTTAGTAACCTAACACCTGAATTTTATTATTTTTCTAAGCAATTATTTAGCAAATGAACCTACTACATCCCACATACTGTGCCAGGAGTACAGTAGTAAATAAAACTAAGTCCTGGATCTCACAGAGCATATATTCCAGTTGGGGGGCATGTGTGTGCTTAGTCACTCAGTCGTGTCCAGTTCTTTGCGACACTATGAACTGTAGCCCATCAGGCTCCTCTGTCCATGGGGATCCTCCAGGCAAGAATACTGAAGTGGGCTGCCATGCCCTTCTCCAGGGGATTTTCCCAACCCAGGGATTGAAGCCAAGTCTCCTGCATTGCAGGAGTATTCTTTACTGTCTGAGCCACCAAGAAGCCAAGAAGGGCATAAGGAGACAGTAAATAAAAACATCAATATGACAGATAAGTGCTATGGAGAAAATTAAAGCATGGTAAACAGAACAGGGAATACTGTACTGGGTAACTTTACTATTTTTTATAGATTGGTTTGAGAAGGTCTCGGATATGGCTACAATCAAGCAGAGAGATCTAGATGACGTAGAGAAGAAGCCATACAGAAACAGCATCCTTTCAAAAAAACTACGCCAACGCTCCGAGGTGAGTTAGAGGCGGCCAATGCAGTCAGAGCAAAATATGGGTGCACAAGAGTAGTAGGAGACATCAGAAAGCTGTCTGAGACCAGATCACATAGGGCATTGCACACCATTTCAAGTCCTCTTGGTTTTACTCTGAGGAAAATTGGAAGGATCATTAGAAAATTTTGAAGAGATATGAGATGATATGATCTGTGTTTTAAAAGGCTCACTCTAACTGCTGAGTACAGAATTTACTATAGGAACAGCAACAGCAGAAGCAATTATTACAGTAATTCAGGTAAGAAATTATGGTGGCTCAGACCAAAGTAGTAGCAGTGGGGGTAGAAAGAAGAGGTCAGATTTCTTATGTATTTTGAAGAGAGAGTTGAAAAAATTTGTTGATGGATCAGATGTGAATGTAAGAGAAGTCAATGATGACTATAATATATTTAGAATGCAACTGGCTTTTACCAAGAGAAGAACAGCCCTTTGGGAGGATGGATATCTGTAATCAGCTGTCTGTTTCTGAATAGTACCTTTAAGTTATCCTAGTAGAGATATTGAGTAAACTAGTCAAGTGTGTATATATCTGGTATTTGAAGTTACTGAAGTATCAATAGACACTATGAGTACATGTAAATTTAGGTGGGTAAGAAATAAAACAACATTTGGACAGAAATGAGTACATGCAATTGAAAACCCAAATCACAGCATTAGATGATGAGAACTAGTGAGCTGCTTTCTTTAATTCCATGTTAGCACACTGGTACTGTAAAAATGCAATACATTCAGTAGATTCCAAATGGGGATATGGGAGGTTTACTGTCTACTCCACTCCCAGAATGTCTGCTAGACTCTGTTAATTTGACAGATTTACCATGCTATTTAAAAACAAAACCAAGCAAAAAACACCTTTGGAAAATATTAAGTCCAAAGTTATCTTCACTTGTTCTTAATTCCTTTTTAAAACTCCTATCTTAAAAGAAAAATTTTAAAGATTGACTTTCCAGTCCTTTCTGGATGCTTAGGTAAAAATTTAAGTTCAGACTTACCTATTTTACAGGTTAAAAAATGAATATAAACACGTCAGATTTTAAGAAAATCTTACAGCTAGAGAACCTTAAAATAACAGTTTGTATTACATACAAAATTCTCCACATTCGGTTTTTGAGAGATCATCTGTTCCAAGGGATTGCTTGCTAGTCTGAAAATTGCTATAACTTAAAACCAAACAAGATCTTATTTCAAGTAGGCTAATATTCAATTTAAAAGCCAACTAAAGTGACATCCTTTTCAGTGTCTCAAATTTAGCAGGGACCATCCTCCTTTGCAATGTTTAAAAGGTTCTTTTAAAATACCTTCATTAAAGTTACAGTCATTCCATACCAAGCTCTACAAAATGTTTCTACTATTCAGGTATAAAGTCTAGGCTATATACCTAGACTTTGTGTAGATATACGGTGTACTAGCAAATGAACAATGGAGAGATAGAGTTTTTATTCCTCTTATGTTTATATTGTTTTTTAAAGTGCTCACTGCAAAGTAACAAGTGACAACATGATATAAAAGAATACCTAACTGCACATTCCAAGAAAATGATGAAATTAGAGAATATCAGAAAATATAATTTAGAAAACAAGCTGTTTCTCCTCCACTAGCATACTTTTCTACCACTGGTGAAAGTCAACATAAAAGAATGAGTAAATAATAAATGACAGACTGCATGAGATTCACATTTCAAACATATCATCTCACTGATGTTTTAAAGATCTAAATGATACTTATCTCATTTTTATATATAAAGTATTATAAAAGGTGAACATGTATTTACTTTTACCATTTTTATCACAGAAGGAAGAAAATCCAAAGAAATGGGGAATTGCAGATCAAAGAAACAACAACATGGAGAAAGGTAACTAGGTACGTATTCTGAAAAATCCAAGACACTGCTAAAGGGGAAAAGCATGGTGGACTTCTCTGGCGGTCCAGTGGTAAAGGTTCCTTGCTTCCAATGCAAGTGGCTCAGGTCTGATCCCTGGTTGGGGAACTAAGATCCCACATGCTATGTGGTACAGCCAAGAAAATTTAAAAAAAGAAAATATTTTTAAAGGGGAGGGGAAGCAAGGGAGCTGAAAGGAAGTCAGGTATATCCTTTAAAAACTTGTACATAAAACAACTATATTAATCAGTTAATCAACAGAAACTGAAATACCACTATACACTTTCATTATACTTTACTGCTGTACTTAATAATATACCTCATTTCAAACTGATATCTTCAACAGCACTCTAAAAAAGTAAAGTAGTTTACAGAAGAGGAAAATGACCAGACCCAGAGCTCAAGACATCTACATACACATCATTTCAGTTCTTGACCAGGGCTTGCAAAGGGAAGAGATTCATTAAACAAACTCTTATATTAGATCCATTTATACCACATGGAATCCTTCAGTGAAATGCTACCTCTGGATTTATTATTCTTTATAAAAACCTCAATTTTCCCACACTGGATTGTCTTCAAACAGGATATATGTACATAAAAATACACAGGGTAGTTTCCACAAAAAGGAATAAGAAACTTTTTAAAATGCTAATTGTAAAATTCCTTTTTCTATAAAAAAGTAATACTGCTATTCCTGTGATTTTCTATTTATATATATTACACATATATTAGTTGGTATTATGAGCTGTCTACATATTTATCCCCTTTATCCTCTTTACTTTACCTTTACTAATAGCATAATCCTGCATGCTGATCCAAAGGCTTCGAGCAGGCTCTTTTGAACAACCCAAGGCCAAGTCTACAAAGACAGCAATTTCAGGCCGCAATTTATAATCAAAAGGCTTCTGTTCCTCATTTCCCGAAAGAGCTACTTCTAATAGGCAACTCATACATTTATCTAAAAAAAAAAAAAAATTACACAAGTTATCAATTCCAAGCCTCATAAATTTTGGCGCTACAAATAAAATCTCACCATATTTACTTAATGAGTGTGAAATGATATATTTCAAACCATTTTAAGCAGATGCTATAGAGGTAGTCTTTTAATGCTTCTCAGTATGCCTTTCTTGGTGCGACTACATGTAACAACATTCCAAGGAGTTCTGGCATTTTGGTAGGCAGGGCCCTACATGTGCAGCACAGTCTTATGTGACAAAGAACTTTCTTGTTCAAAATGGGTTGATATTCTTACTGAGAAACATGGAATCACTGGGAAAGAGACTAGCCAAGATTTGTTTTTCTTTTTGTAGACTTAAGAGAAAATAATCACTTAAGGATAATTTAAGAGAGATCAACCATATTGATACTTATATAAATAATTTCTCAACTGACATTTATATTTGTTCAGGTGGTTCCTAACTTTTCAATGAGACATTTGGCATTAAGAATTCATTTTCCATTTAAAAAACAAAACATTTCACTAAATGATAGATTCCCAGGCTAACACTCAAAGTCAATTTAATTTAACCCATGATATAACTGAATTATCATTCATTTTTATAAAGACAAGATCCATTTCCTAATATAAAGACTTCCCTAGTGGCTCAGTGGTAAATAATCTGCCTGTGATGAAGGAGACCTGGGTTTGATCCCTGGGTCAGGAAGATCCCCTGGGGAAGGGAATGGCAACCCATTCCAGTATTCTTGCCTGGAGAATTCCATTGACAGAGAGGCCTGGTGGGCTATAGTCTATGGGGTTGCAAAGAGTTGGACATGACTGAGTGATTAACATTGCTATATTTCCTAATATAACAAGTATTTAAACATAAAATGTAACATTTTAACAGTTATATAACTTTATAATTTAAAAACTGAAAAATAACATTAAAACTGAAATAGATTTTATTCATATCAAAAGCCAGATAAGTGAGTAAAGTAGACAGAAATATGAGGAGGGTAGAGATAATGATACTTTTGCCCTCAGGAAGACATTTGTGACTATCACAAAGTTAAACATTGATAGCATTGGAACCATATTTATGATGTTAATTGCCCCTTGGAAAAAAACATGATTTTACTTTTCTTTTATACAAATGTTCCTAAGTATCAATGGAATCACTTTCTGATTCATAAATGAAACAATGAATATATACTCCTAGCTGGAAAAGGAGGAAAGTCTTCAAAATCCCTCACTCGCACTCTCCAATCCCAAAGCAGAATCTCCACAATTTTTGTCTTGGTTTCTACTTTTTGTTTTTCCTCTTCAAATTCTCTTAGATTGAGATTTCTTTTAGATTTTGCTTCTTGGACATTCTCTGAGTCTCCTTCTCTTACCAGAGAAATAATAAATTTAAAATCTAACAAGACCATATAGGCTATCTAATCTAACTCATTTCAAGGATTAAAATTAGAGGCCAGAGAGATTGAAGGACCAATCATAGATAAAACAACTACACCATCTGTTCAGGACCTGAACAAATCTTCATTTTCAGACAGTCTGAGAGCTAGCCTACTAGCAAAGTAGACAAATGGGAGATGAGGCAAGAAAGGAAACTCCAAAGGTACCATAAATGAGGAGGAAAAAAATAGTCATACAAGGTAGTATCAGCACCAAAGCATGACAGGCTGGGAATAGAAGGGATTGGTCCTCACAACTGAAAGGTGTTTATGACCTGAGCCCTGGTAAGTCATGGTTATTAACTGTCTCTGAAGCAGTTTCATAAGCTCCAAGCCCAAGAACACAAGTAAATCAAGCATTTACTCAGTTTTATGAGTCAGACGATTTGCTTAAAATGAGTGATAAGTAATAACAGAGTAGAACCAGACCTGTACTTCTCTAATTCAGGGGGCACTTTTCACTATACAATGCCGCAGGATTTAACTTTTTCTGAGGGCTCCAAGTTACAGTCTCGGATCCCCTACCCTGCAAATGCTGCATTTGTTTTCTATCGGTTCTCTATTCAGCAAACCCATAATAAGAGAAATCTCAAAGGAGGTATAAACACAAATGTATTTTACTCATAAATGCGGCAGAGAAGCACATTACCTAACTGAGGGGTGTCCATTTCTACACCATCACTAAAAAGTGGTGTTTTCATCCAATATGCAGTGTCCTGTTCCTCTGGAGACACAGGTGAACCCTGAAGCATGCCACCAAGACATCGCCCAATAAGAAGAGCAATTGTTCTTTCCAGATCCACAAGCCACACCCAGGACTGGGCTGGCTGAGGCAATGGCACGCCAGCAGGGTCGATCAGTTCTGGCCCTCCTGAAAACAAAATCATTAGTAATGTATCTGGTATTCAAGATTCTCAAACTTTTTCATTTCTATTTCTATTGCACTACAAGAAGATATTGAAGCAAAAAAATTTTATAATGAAAACAAAAACTGTAACACTTTCTGTATATATACTCTTTACCAAGCTAATTTAAAATATATTCAGATAAGTCTGTCATATAAAAATTGGCTTTGTAAAGTTACCAATTTTAAGATAAACACTGAAACAGCACATGGCAGAATTATCCCCCACTGATTCTATCCAGATCAAATTTCAACCTTAACAATGAGTAACTGAGGTAGCTTATCCCTCCAAAATCAAAACAAGAGTTGATCTAGGGGACTTCTCTGGTGGTCCAGTGGTTAAAATTCTGTGCTTCCCAAGCAGAGGGCCGAGGTTTGATCCCTGGTCGGGGACCTAAGATCCCACATGCCGCACGGTGCGGCCTAAAACAAAACAGAAAGAACTGATCTTGTAAAATGACACTTAGTATTACTTAATGCTTTTAAGACCTGAATTCAGAAGTGCCCTGTACTAAGATCCAGATCCATGCTTTCTTTTTGTACATTTATTTTTTAAAGTTCTTCATTTAAAAAGTAAAACTAGTTAGCCATAAAGATAAGAATAGATATCAATGAAATCATAAACAAAAAACATAAGAGATCAACAAATTAAAATAACTGGTTATTTGAAAACACTAATAAAATGCATAAACCTCTAAGAAAAAATGATGGCATAAATTTTCAAATTAAAAATAAAAAAGAGGATAGAACCACAAACACACTAGAGACTTTTTAAAACCATGAGTGAATATTATGAACAACTTTGTACTGATAAATTTGAAAACCAACAAAATGACATTTTCTGAAAAAATATCAATGTCTGAAATGAATTTGAAAAGAAACAAAAAGCTGTAAGAGAACAACCACTAAAAAGGGAAAATTAATCACCAAAAATATATCTATTAAAAAACACTAGGGCCAGAGAGTTTCTACAGTCTTTCAAACCTTCAAGAAGAGATAACTTCTAAATTAGACAAATTTTAAAGAAAAGAGGGAAAAAAGAAAAATTCCAAATTGATGTTATGTGGTTAGTGTAACCTGTGGTAGTAAAAAATGACACAAAGGATAGTGTGAAAAAGGAAAATTACAGAAAAAATCAGTTATGAACACTGATGCAAAATCCAAAATAAAATGACACCTCACCGAAGAAAAATAGAGTAATAAGTCTTAGAAAATTCTGAGATGCTTTAGAAAAACAAGAGTAAACCTGGAATGGCTCCATATAAAGTCTAATCAATATCCTGAAACAGCTGTAACCTTAACATTTGACTTCATCTAAATCCAGTTGACACAGAACAATGGGGTGTAAGATGGGCCCTCAAAGTATTCTGTTCAAAGTAGTCTTTCCAGGAGAAGAAACCAAAGTTTAAAGAAGCTATAAGTGACTTGCCCAAGTCACTTATACACCCAAGTTCAAACAGAGCCAATACTAAAATCTAAATCTTTTAATGCCTTAGTCCAGGATTCTTTCCATTAAACGTGATCGCACTTAAACTTGAAAAGTTTTTAAGATTTCAGTAATGAAACTCCTTTGATAACCTTAGGATAGACTTCAATAGAAAAATACATTGCTATTTTCTAGACATAATATTTTAAGTTATCTTCAATGGAATAAAATAACCAGAATATTATAAATTAAGAGTGAATTCACACATTATACCTAAAATCAAGATGCTATTTTCTGGGCTACCCTGGTGGTCCAGTGGTTAAGAATTCACCTTAAAATGCAGGAGACACTGGTTTGATCCCTGGTTCAGGAAGATCCCCTATTTGCACACCACAACTACTGAGCCTGTGCTCTGGAGCCCAGGGCCACCAGGGCCACAACTACTGAGCCCACATGCCTGAACTACTGAAGCCAGCATGCCATGGAGCCCACACTCCAAAGAGAAGACTAAACACCACAACTGGAAAGTACTCTCTGCAAATAGAGAAAGCCTGTGTGCAGCAACTAAGACCCGGTGTAGACAAAAAAAAAAAAATTTTTTTTAATTTTAAATGCTATTTTCTGTAAAGTATCTAAAAAGAAAAACACAGAAAGATAGGTTCCCAATTTCTATCTTTTACAATCAATCAGTTACCTATGTATCAAGCCAAAATACGAAATACTGTACTGTCAAATAGAGATTTAAAACTAAAAATCTTTGCATTTAAGAAATAAAACTTAAATCAATCCATTGATTGTAAAATGTGTCATTATGCTGCCAACCAATTTATGAAACCAATGCTTTCCTATTATTTATTGTAAGATGAATCCAAATTAAGCCATGTCAAAATTTGAAAAAAGGCATGTTTTGAAATCAATGAAAAATACTATTCAAGTCTAATAATCAGATAAAGACTCAATTTGTGTCACTTTATATACAAGTAACTTTCTTAAATTTTCTCATCTCAGGTACCCACTTTACACTGTAAGCTCTTAGGCAGCAACTTTATCTTTTGACCACATTATACCCCAAAGTGTCAGATATGATTTGTCTGATGTGAGAAAAAGGAATAACTTTTCTCAAATGCATTATTTGCTCCTTTATTAACTGTACTTACCATGAAGAGGCCACTGTAACTCTTGGTCTTCCAAAAGAGCAGCAGCTGGCAGGAGTCTATTAAGGCAATCAAGAGGTGGTAACAAGTCGAGGAGGTAACTCAACAAAGGCCGAGCCACCGACACTGGGAGTAACAGGAGCGAGTTAACAATCTGGCAGAGCATACTGCCTGCAGCTGAGACGTATATCACATCTATGAAGGGTAAGAAATTTAACACGGATCAACTTTCAAACAAACTTAAAGAAAAAAACTAATAAATAAACCATTTTTGCCTAGAACTGGAGTACACTAATTCAATAACTCTTTGTTCAATTATTATGTAACTCTCTGGTAGCTAGGTTGGGGTCAGTATTTATTTACTTTCTGAATGCATCACAACAGACACTATGGGAAAGCACACACATCCTTGTGCCAACAAATTCAAATGATTATAGCATCTTCACTTAAAATGTATTAAGAATTTCTCATTCACAGATTTATTCTCATTTTCAGATTCACTTAAGAAGTATTTATTGAAGACTTACAACTATATACTGGGCACTATTATAGGTGAAAGGTGTATGACTGTGAATAAAGAACTAAAAATGCCTGCCCTCACAGTGCTTACATGTTAGTGAGGAAAGTCTTTTATGTTTTTTAAACCAAATGTAATTTTTTAAATTAAAATAGTGTGCTCCAAAATCACTGAAGATGGTGATCGCAGTCATGAAATTAAAAGATGCTTACTCCTTGGAAGAAAAGTTATGACCAACCTAGACAGCTTATTAAAAAGCAGACACATTGCTTTGCTGACAAAGGTCCATCTAGTCAAAGCTATGGTTTTTCCAGTAGTCATGTATGGATGTGAGAGTTGGACTATAAAGAAAGCTGGGCACCAAGGATTGATGCTTTTGAACTGTGGTGCTGGAGAAGACTCTTGAGAATCCCCTGGACTGCAAGGAGATCAAACCAGTCAATCCTGAATATTCACTGGAAGGACTGATGCTGAAGCTGAACCTCCAATACTTTGGCCACCTGATGCAACGAACTGACTCACTAGAAAAGACCCTGATGCTGGGAAAGATTGAAGGCGGGAGGAGAAGGGGATGACAGAGGATGAGATGGGGTTGGATGGCATCTGCGACTCAATGGATGTGAGTTTGAGTAAGCTCTGAGAGTTGGTGATGGACAGGGAGGCCTGGGCTGCTGAAGTCCATGGGGTCACGAAGAGTCGGACACGACTGAGTAACTGAACTGAACTGAACCCTGTCATCTTAAAATGTAAATTGTGGGAGTGGGTCTGGTAAAATTTCTACAATCTTGAGACATTCTTTTGATTT
Organism: Ovis canadensis; assembly: GCF_042477335.2. Taxonomy (NCBI): domain Eukaryota; kingdom Metazoa; phylum Chordata; class Mammalia; order Artiodactyla; family Bovidae; genus Ovis; species Ovis canadensis. The sequence continues at coordinate 56,726,472 of NC_091251.1, read as the reverse complement.
ATTGTAATAACCAACTGAAAAAGTATATAACTCCTTTGCTAAGGCTAGCAAGGGGGCACTTTCTGTCCCCCTTCTGATGCCTATGTCAGAAGCTTTCTCTGTCCCTTTTTATACTTTAATAAAACTCTGCTACACACACACACACACACACACACACACACACACACAGAAAGTATTTCAAGAAGGAAAGAGAATTGCAAATGCTAAAGAAAGGTAAAGAAATGGATGAAAATCTCACTTTATGCCATTTAATATTAACCTTTTTGAGTATATGTCATCTGATTCCTTTAAATTAGGCCTCTATCACAACAATGGGCATCTTTTAAGATTAACCAGATCAATCACTGTTGCCATCACCCAAAACCCAGCTCAGGAGATTCAAAGTCATTCCTACTCCACTCAGAGGTTTCAGGCCCTCTTTGGCTTTGGAAAGGCTAAAAATTCCTGCTTTACAACCATTGATTAAATATGAAACCCAGTACCAAACACACCTCTTAATTTTTCTCCAACGCTGCCATTCCAAGGACTTTCTTTCAGCAAATTTGCAGAACGTGAATAAATATCTGTGGCATGAGGCAACAAGAGCTGAAGATGTTTATGAAGCAATGCCACACTGCTTGAGTTCTAAGGAAAAAAGTTTCTAAATTACTACATTGGAAGATTCAAGGTACAAAAATTTCATGGTTTACCCAAATATCTGAGTTTCAAGGTCCCTGAAAAATAACATAGAAAGCAGAGAATCACATACCTCACTAATGTTATTGATATGGCAAAATGCCAGCAGCTGTTTCTGCAGTGAACATAGCAGTTCATGAAGATGAGCGGGCTGACTGTTCTCTGAAGACGATGTTCCAAGTAGAAATTTATCACTGTTCTTTTCTAGCTCCCCAAATGCTTGATCCTAAAATGATACATAAATGAAGATTATATCTGAAGTGTTTCAAAGTGAAATTAATGTCCTACCATAAATAATTCTGATTTAAGAAACCACAGTCTCCTTTCATTATTAATCCTTACATCTTTGCTACTGCTATGTAGTCATTAGCTATAAGATGGTAACATTTATCATGCAATTTCAACTTGCTTTTCCATTAAAAAAAAAAGCAATAATGTTTCACCACAAAAACTTTGAAAATGCAGAAAACAAGAAAAAGGAAAACAACAATACACAAAGACAAAACGTATCAACATTTTAATGCTACTGTTTTCCCAAACTCTTTTGTAAAGGTTTTATTTTCACACACTTGAATTTCTAACAACACAATTCTCAGAAATTAATTTTATTTCTGATTATAAAAGCAATAAGTGGACTACAGAAACATAACAACTAAATACAAAGTATGATTCTGAATTTGGGGGATGGGGAAGGGTGCCATAAAGGGCACTCAATTGTATAAATTTGAGTGTGGACTATATATTATACAATATATTATACAATAGTTCTGTGTCAATGTTAAATTTTCTGAATTCAATAACTGCTCTGTTGTTATATAAGAAAGAGAATGTCCTTCTTAAGAAATGCATGCTTAAATGCTTAGGAATAGCCAGTATGATTTCTACAATTTACTTTCAAATAATGGATGGACGAAGGGCATATTTGGCTGAAGGGTAGGGGATGTTTCTTTGAACAATTCTTGTGATTCATGCATAAATTTTAAGTTATTTCAAGTTAAAAATATTTTAGAAAGAAATAGTGTAAAAAATTTAGAACATACTAAAACTGTATTTTTTTTAAAGGAAGTTTAAATCACCATTTAGCCAACCACTGTATCTAATATTTTTTCTGTATTTCTTTTCTGGTTTTCTTTGTGTCTTTTTTCATAAAATTACATATTCTATTTTTAGTCTCTTTTCTAACAGATCTATAAATATTTTTTGTATTTTCATAAACCATGTGTACATAAAATCTGAGACAAAATAGTCCACTGAGCATATATAGTTTAGATAACCATTCCCCAATTTTTAGATATTTTAGTTGTTTCCAATTTCTATTTCTTATAAATAATAATATGATAAACACCCTTATGCATAAACTATGATCTTTGTTTATAATATGCAAGAGAAAGTCTCAATATTTTAAGGCCCTGACTATATAAGCACCATTTTAAGTGGGCATATAAGCACTGCTAGACCGAACGTGTTCCTTTAAAATTCTTTTTATGTTGAACCTAATCCCTGATGCAGTGGTATCTGAGGGTGGGGCCTCTGAGAGGTGATTAAGTCATGAGGGCAGAGTGACCTTATAAAAGGGACCCCAGAGAGTTCCCTTGTGTGAAGACACAGCAAGAAGACAGCTGTCTATGAACCAAGAAACAGGAACCACCAATCTGCTGCCTCCTCAATCTTAGACTTTTTATCTCCATAACTGTGAGAAATAAATTGTGTTGTATATAAGCTGTCCACTCTGTGGTATTCTATTATAGCAGCACAAACAGACTAAGACAAGCGGTCTTATTCTAAAATCTTAGAACAAGACAAACTGGTTTAAATTATATCAGAAAGAAACAGTAATTTACGATTTTCAGCCTAAAAGCAATTATTACAGTTAGTATTTTATTTCCATTTCCATATAATATATACATCTACTTCAGCCCTAATGGCATTAGAAAGGCAATATTTTAATAGAACTTTGGGGAAAAATTTCAGTCAATACCAAATGGATATACTTATAGCATTGTTCCCATTCCATCTGCAGCCAAACATCAGATCAAATTTATATTCTTAAATCTGAAAGAAAATAATTCTACAGGAACAACTGTCACTCTGACTTAATCAACAACCTTTTAAGTTGGGCAGAATACAACACTAAGTGAAAGTCACTCAGTTATATCCGGCTCTTTGTGACCCCATGGACTATACAGTCCATGGAAATTCTCCAGGCCAGAATACTGGAGTAGGTAGTGGCTCCCTTCTTCAGGGGCTCTTCCCAACCCAGGGATTGAACCTAGATCTCCTGCATTACAGGCAGATTCTTACCAGCTGAGCCACAGGGAAGCCCAAGAATACCGGAATGGGTAGTTTATCCCTTCTCCAGAGGATCTTCCAGACCAAGGAATTGAACCGGGGTCACCTGCATTGCAGGAGGATTCTTTACCAGCTGAGCTACTAGGGAAGACTTGTACCAAAAAAGGAATATACAGACCTGACCCTGAAGAGTAGGAGACAATATCAAATGATACACAAACACTTTGAAGTTTAGTTACACAGTACACTTTGACTCTGAAAACTGATAAAAGGTATTAAGTTATAGTTACATGGTTAGAAATGGTTATTTCAGCAAGGCTTCCTAGAAGCCTTTCTGGGCTTCCCCGGTGGTTCAGAAGGTAAAGAATCCATCTGCAATGTAGGAGACCAGGTGTGATCCCTGGGTTGGGAAGATATCCTGGAGAAGGGAACAGCTACCAAGCCTAGTATTCTTGCCTGGATAATCCCATGGACAGAAGAGCCTGGCAGGTTGCAGTCCATGGGTTTGCGAAGAGTCAGACACAACTGAGTGACTAATATACTTCTCATGCAGTTATCATTACACGGTTAGAAAATGTTGTTTGAGCAAAGCCTTCCTAGAACAGTCAACTGTTAAAGAAGTCACAGACTGGCAGACAAGAAGAGAAGAGATAGATGTGCTACACACAAGCTCAGGAGAGTGTGGTGTGTAAGCCAAATGATGAAGGGTCTAAAAAGTTTTGATTTAATAAAACAAGGTTATTTAATACAACAAGGTTATTCTAGCAGTAAGATGCTGAGAGGAGACCAGTGGCAGTGACAACAGTTAAAACACTGTTATTACCATTAGGTCATGATGGTATGGATTAGAACCCATAGAAATGGAAAGGAAAAAAGAGAAAAATCTAAGAAACACCAGAGAGCAAGAATTAAGGGCATTCTAATAAGAAAAAGCAATACTACTGTCCATTGTCTTTTCTCCTACTAACCAGCCTATTTTTAGTCAATATCAACCATACTGTTTAATTATAAGATCATATCTGGTAAGATTAATCCTTTCCTTATGATTCTTCTCTTACAAAATGTTGACTATTTTTATGTTTATTCTTACATATTAATATCAGAAAAAATTTGGTAAAATTCCAAAATAAATCTCTTTGGAATTCTCAACTATAAGTCACTTGGCACCCACAATATTTCAGAATATCTGACACATTTCCCTCCTTTTGGGAAGTGGAGTCTAGTTTTATTTATTTCATAAGTGTTTAAATGTCAAAATACTTTGACCTGAAATGATCCCTCAGTTCAGTTCAGTTGCTCAGTCGTGTCCGACTCTTTGCAGCCCCATGAATCGCAGCATGCCAGGCCTCCCTGTCCATCACCAACTCCCGGAGTTCACTCAGACTCATGTTCATTGAGTCGGTGATGCCATCCAGCCATTTCATCCTCTGTCGTCCCCTTCTCCTCCTGCCCTCAGTCCCTCTCAGCATCAAGGTCTTTTCCGATGAGCCATCTCTTCACATGAGGTAGCCAAAGTATTGGAGTTTCAGCTTTATCATCAGTCCTTCCAAAGAACACCCAAGACTGATCTCCTTTAGAATGGACTGGTTGGATTTCCTTGCAGTCCAAGGGACACACCCTTCAAAAAAAACCAACCCAAGTATTTTTTTCTTTTTTCTTTTTTTGGCCACGCTATGTGGAATGTGGGATCTTAATTCCTTGATCAGGGATCAAACCTGTGCCTCCTGCACTGGAAGTGCAGAGTCTTGACCACTGGACTGGACTGCCAGGGAAGCCCCCAACCCAAGTTTTCTTCTTTTTTCTTTTACTACCAAAAAAAGGGCAACTTACCGTATAAAATCCTAAATTTCTCAAGAGAGTCTTCATCAAAATTTCAGCCAGATGGGTGTCTGGATGGCAGCTCTGAGTGCCATAAGGTTGATCTGACAGGTTTCCATAGCCAGTGCATACAGAAGAGAGGTCAGCAGCATCAGAAGGTGAGCTATACCCAAGTAAGGAGGCTACATGGGTATGATCTTGCAAACTTGTCAGAATAATATCCAGCTGCATTCTCTAAAGAAAAATATTCCCATGGATAAAATAGAACAAATAATTAGCTTAAAATGCACTAGAAAACTAAATTAAAAAAAAAAATCCCAGAAAAAAACAAAAACCTATAATGATGCTAACTAACGTGCTTTATATCGTAATAATAGACAGTAATCTTTTAGAAAATGTGTAGTTTTTTTTAAAAAGCTATCCCACTAATAGCATTTCAGAAACTGCAACTTAAAGTGTAGTATTACATCCTTACTACCTGAAACTCTAAGCTAAAATGGCACACTATACATAATAATTTTAGCGCTGTAAGTAGAAAGAAGAAATGTCAACAGATAAATTATAGTACACATTCTTCTACAAAATTACCAATGAAATTATCTATTCTAATGTTTAAAATAAATCACTTGAAATCTAAACTAATGCAAAATACTCACTGGAAAGCATCTGTGGCTATTATACTGCCAGTAACACTTTTTTCCTCAAATCTGTAACTCTACAATTGATTGTTCTATTTGATTGAGCAAAACGTACTTATTTTAACACATATATGATAATAAAAATGGAAATAAGCACCATTTCTCATATCATCAAGTGCTTTTTCACAACAGTCATCTTCCTTTACTTTTTATATAAACTATTTCAAACAAAGTTCTGGGCACAGAACCAACAGTAGCTCATGCCCTTGATTTCAACCCCACACACTACAAATAAAGTTCTTTGGCTTGATGGTGTAAACAACATTGGAAAAATTAGACATAATTTTAATAATGAGCCCCAAATCACTTAAGTTATCACTTGCTTCACTTTCATTAGAAGCCTGGGAATTTTTCCAACACAAAGCATTAAATACTAGGATGTACCAAACTCATCAAGTGAAGTATTATTTCATGAACACTGGCAACTGATTAGTTTTATTTCCCTCTCAGTCTTTTTTAGATAACATAGTACTGGTTTACTTAGATATCAGACAAAGGCTCACCTGTCCTTTAGATAAGCTTTCCCATCTATCAGGTCCTTGGGGTAAAAGAGAATGAAGTAATTCCATACGTTCTCGTAATGGAGGTAACAGCATGGTTGCTCCCACTGACAGAGTTTCAATTACAACCTTATATTAAAAAAATAAAGTAGATTTATTTGGCTTGGTTCTTACATTTTTAATAGGAACACATAAAAAATAAATCCACAGACTACTAAGATCAAAGAGGTCTAAAGAACGTGGATCATAGAAGTCTAAAGAAGGTGGCATATGAATAAAAGAAAGCATGACAAATCCTTCTTTAGACGTCTTTAAGAAGACTAGAATTTTGGATTTGCCACTACTCAGCTAATCATTATGCAATAAATATTCAGTGTTGAGTCTAACAGTGTCGAGCCTGATAAAGCTCTTTGAAAAGTGCTGGGAATGTAGCAACAAACAAGACACATAAGCATATAGTCTAATAAGAAAAAGGGACCCTGAGTAAGCAACTTTAAGAGTGAAAAGAGTCACACAGAAAAAGTAAAATGAAGTGCAAACTTGAGTGAGCACCGATACATAAAGGCAATGAACACAGTCTATGGGCTCCCCAGGTGGGCGCTAGTGGTAAAGAACCTGCCTGCCAATGCAGCAAACATATAAGAGATGCAGGTGCAAGCCCTTGGTCTGGAAGACTCACTGGAGGAGGGCATGGCAACTGCTCCAGTATTCTTGCCTGGAGAACCCCTTGGACAGAGGAGCCTGGTGGGCTACAGTCCATAGGCTGGCACAGAACTGGACATGACTGAAGCAACTTAAGCACACTTGCATGGGCTCATTACGGAGGGTCTCCCTGAGGATTAGGCATTTAGGTTAAAAACGGAGCAGGCCTTAACCAAACAAATGTCTAGGTAGCAGGAACAGCTTAAAAAATAGCTCTATTAACTTAAGCCTCAAACTTCTCTGGGTCATAGCTTCTTTATCACTAAAATAATGGTGAATAAGAAAAAAAGAAACACTCAATGATTAAGAAAAGAGCTCTTATAAATTAAAAACATAAGAAAATAAAACCTCAATAGCAGGGTTAGAAAATAAAAATTAAATTTCTCAAAAAGTAGAGGAGAGAAAAACGGAAAACAGGAAAGAAAACCTAAGGAAATTAAGATGAATGATCCAGGAGGTCTATTACCCAACAATGAGTTTCAGAGAGAGAGAGAAAGAACATAGAAAACAGTGAAGAGGAAATCATCACACACTTCAAGATAATTTATTAATACTGAAGGCTATGAGTTTCCAAATTAAGAGTCTATCCAAATATACGTGACAATGGATAAAACTGGACCCACAAGAGTTCACATCATTTTAAAATGTGAGAACAGAGAAGCAGAACTTGTTATAGAATCCAGAGAGGAAAAGATATCCATAAAAGGATTAAAAATTTGAATAGCATAGATTTTCTGACTAACAATCTGAAAGCTAGAAGAATTTTTCTACAATTCTTATGGGAAAATCACTGTATCAGTTTTGCTTTTTTTAAAATTGACATATAATTCACATCATAAAATTTAACTTTTGAAAGTATAAAATTCAGTAGGTTTAGTTTATTCAGAGTTGTGTAACCATCACCACTATCAAATTTAGGACATTTTCATCACCCCCAAAAAAACCTTGCCCGTGAACAGCCACTTCCCATCTCTTCCTCACCCAACACTTCTGACAACAAATTAACCTACCTTGTGTCTCAATGGATTTGCTTACTCTGCACATTTCATATAGTATGTGACCTTCTGTGACTCGTTTCTTTCATTTAGCATGGTTAGAAGATTCACCTATGCTGTAGCCTGTATAAGTACTTCATTCCCTTCTACAGCTGAATAACATTACATTGTATGGACATACATTTTGTTCATCCCTTCTCCAGCTGACAGACATTTGTTTGTTTCCACTTTTTGGCTATAATGAATAATACTGTTATGAACATTCATGTACAAGTTTTTAATAAATTCTTAGATATAGACGCAGGTGGAATTGCTACTTTATATGGTAACTATACGTTTAACTATTAACAGAACTACCTGTTTTCCAAAGTGGATGTATCATTTTATATTCTCATTAGCATTATATGAAGGTTCCAATTTCTCTACATCTTCACCAATGCTCATTATTATCAGGTTTTTTTTGTTGTTGTTGCTGCTGCCACCCTGGGTCTCTGTTGCTGTGTGCAGGCTTCTCATTGTGGTGGATCACCTTATTGGAGAGCACAGGCTTCAGCAGCTGCAGCTCGCAGGCTCTAGAGCACTGGCTCAGTAGCTGTGGTGCATGGGCATAGTAGCCCTGTGGCAAGTGGAATCTTCCTGGACCAGGTTTCAAACCCATATCCCCTGCAATGGCAGGCGGATTCTTAACCACTGAACCACCAGGGAAATCCTATTATCAGTCTTTTTTGATAACAACGATTCAGTGGGTATGAAGTAGTATCTCACTGTGATTTTAATTTGCATTTCCCTCATGCCTAATGATAAACATTTTTTTCATGTACATACTGGCCTTAGGTATTTCTTCTTTGAAGACATGTCTATTCAGATTTTTGACTCATTTTTTGATTGGGCTGTCTTTTTCCTGTTGAGTTGTAAGAATCTTTTATATATTCTGAAAACTAGAATCTTATGAGACACGACACATGATTTACAAATATCTCCCCCATTCTGTGAGTTTTATTTTCATTTTCTTGATATTGTCATTTTAAGCATAAATGTTCATTAATTTTTTAAAAAACAAAGACTACTAGCAGCATTTGGAAGTGCTCTTTCAAAGCTGTTGAGCAGGCACAAATTTCTTGTTTCAGATCAAGTGTTATGTCTTCAACTTAAGTGTACTCTTCTTTGGTCCTGATGGTTGTTGCAGAGTTTGTTCCTTGCCTGATCTGTACTTGAAGCAACAGTTTCCAGTGGTAAATAAAGTCTAATTTGTCACTCTTCATAACCAACAGCTCAGTACCCCCTCTCCAGCACCAGCATAAAAATAAATGTATTTTAATTTTTATGAAGTCTAATTTATCTTTTTTCTTGGCTGCTTGTGTTTGGGCATCATATCTAACAAACCATTGTTCAATTCAAGGTCATAAGATGACAGATGAGCAAAAATTTAATATATACAAATAGCAAAAGATTATTCAGCCTTAAAAAGGAAATTCTGACACATGCTACTTAACATGGATAAATCATGACAACATTATGCTAAGTGAAAAAGCCACTGACAAAAAGACAATGTATGATTCCACTTTTATGACATACAAGTGTCAAAATCATAGAGAAAGAAAGTAGAATAGTAGTTGCTAGTGGCTAAAGGGAGGGGGAGAATGGTATGTTATTGTTTAATGGGTACAGAATTTCAATTTGTAAGATGAAAAGAGAGAGATAAACAGTGGTGATGGTTGTACAACATTATAAATTTTTTTTTCTTATATGATAGTATACATGTTTCAATGCCATTCTCCCAAATCATCCCACCCTCTCCCTCTCCCTCACAATACCACTGAACTGTATACTTAAAAATGGTTAAGATGGCAAAGTTTATGTTATGTGCGTTCTACCACAATAAAATTGGGTACTTGTGCTCAGAAATTCATCTTCTGGTGGAAAAGAGAAACACAGTTGTAAGCAGACAACCACAAAACAATGTGATGCGATGAGAACATACATGGAGAAATCAAACCTGGCAGCAGAGCAGGAAATGAAAGGTTTTTCAGAGGTGACATTTGACCTTTAGGATAGACAAGCTAACAAAAAGGACAAGTTAACAAAAAATTTACTCCCACCAGGAAAACAGAAGTAACAGAAAGAACATCCAATTGAAATTTACCAATACAAAGCTGAATTTACAAGCTACAATCTCAAGGAGAAATGTGGCTGAGACATAGATGTACAAATCTTATACTCGTACCTCTTGGATTTCATCTGGGACAGTTGAGTCCATCAGTCTGAAGAGCAAATTTCGAAGCGGACCTGCCTGTCTCCCAAGGATGCTAGTAGCTACCCCTCCCGCAAGTGCAAGAGCAAGGTGATTTGAAAGCAGCTTCAGGCACAATTTGAGGAAATTGTGATGTTCCCTGAAACCAAATAAATAGCTATAAACTTCTGGAATATAAAAGAGCACGTGCTATCTACTTTGGGTAACATTTTTTTTCTCTTTAAAATTTTTTTCAAATTATGACGAACAGTAATTTTAAAAACATGGTTCATGAATTTATGGATAATTTTTCCTAAAGCTTATTATCAGTAAGTATGCATGTTGAGCTCTTTTTTTGATTATAAAATTTCATATAATTGAGGGAGAAATTGAGTAAGAAAGAACTCAAAATTCAAAATGAGTAATTAATAGATATGTGTGCACGTGTGCACATACACACAGACACATACAAATACACACATATATATATAACATACCTTGATGAAGGGAAAGGGAGTGGGGGAATCTCACTGTTTATTTTATCACAGTATCTCTCAAGAAATGAACGAAGGTGTGAGAAGGTACTCTCTTCAAGATCTACACAATAAGGTCGGTGCCAGGCAACAACTTGTCTAGAAGGAAGCATAAGAAAAGCATGAAATACCCTTAACATGAAATTTTCACACACAATCAAAAACAAAAATTAAGGGTACTAAAGTTGAAACATATCAATAAGATATACAAAGACCTTTCTGATTATAAAGGTGATAAAAACCCTTCATTTTAGCAACTGAAGAAGACCAAGAATATGCCATTTCTAGAATTCTTCAAGAAGAAAATATGCAGCCACTATTTATTTTAGGGGGTCTGAATATTCATTCACCTAAGTCAAAGTGCTGAACCGCATGAATTACTACAGCCCTTTCTGGTTCTTAGGATCCATAAGATGTACAGTTCATATTAAGAATAATAGCCTGACTCTGTACAGTGATATCTTGAAATGTAGTGGGTAGGCCAAAAAGTTTGTTCAGGTTTTTCCATAGGATTTATGGAAAAGCCTGAAAGAACTTTTGGCCAACTCAATACTAAAAGAAAACCTGTTCAAAACTCTTGTGAGAATTTTCAAGATCTTGAAAATCATTTTCTACATATAAGGTGGAAAGCTGCAGATTTAACACTGACACTAAGTTATTTGTATTCAACTTATAGTATTTTCGGCTTTTGTTTTAGAGGGTAATTATCTATAGATGTTTAAAATCGGTCAGAATGTTATAATAAACCACATCTGAACCAAAGGTTTAGAATACAAATACAATATATTGCAAATTATTAATTAGCCCATATACATCTGAACATAGCTGAAATAACTCTCAAATTTCTTAAAATTCAATCTTCAAATATTGGCTAAAAATACCTGATTATCTAAAAAGATATGATTATCATGTTAGGAAAAAGTTAAATTTCTGCAAAAAGTAACTTCGTTTATCTAAAGGTATGGTCACTGCTTAAAAAAACAATGACACAGATAAAGGGCGTAGAAACTAATTAACTATTCTTAAAAATCAATGACACCTAGTTCTGATTTTGATTATTTTAATTTAGTTTCCTCCTGATACGTAGACACAATTTTTAAGATCAGTATCTGGAGAGAGAGAGAAGGAATTCAAAATGTTTAAAAGACATTTAAATTAAGATAGCATTTTAATGTACAATATAACTCCTTGCTTATGAAATACATCTAACCTCAACATTCAGATTGAAAGATATCTAGATGGCATGTCTATGACAGTAAAAAAGCCATTATCAGAAATATTCAGAAGAGTATTTGAATAAAAATAATTTAATAAAAATTAAAATTTTATTTTGAATAAAAATCATTATTGAATAATAACTGAACAATGTTCAAACATTTCTGCTTTTATTAGTGTTTTTGCTGTTAATAAAACACAGGAAATTTTAAACAGGGGCACACTTACCTGTCCCTAGGAAGAGCAGTCCATGCTAGACTATGTGATGTCCCAGCAGAGATCTGTTGAATAGCTATGCCATCTAAGCCACTTACTTTCTTTGGTTTAGTAATAGGACCTGTGGAGTTTCCTTGTCCACACTGCCCCATTGAGTTATTTCCCCAGGCATAAACTTCATTATCTGAAAACAAAACATAAAGAACAAAAGAAAACTCAAATTTAAATGTAAAACACTGTAATTCCCCAGTGGTCCAGTGATTGAAGAATCCACCTGCCAATGCAGAGGACACAGGTTCAATCCCTGGTCTGGGAAGACCCCACATGCCACAGCGCAACTAAGCCCATGCCCCACAACTACTAGGCCCACATGCCACAACTATTGAAGCCTACGCACCCTAGAACCCACAACTCGCACGCAACAAGAGAAGCCACCACAATGAGAAGCCCGCACACTGCAACAAAGATCCAGCACAGCCAAAAATAAGAGAAATAAATAAATATGAAACACTTATGAAAGGTACTATTTAACACTATCTCTTTAAAAACAAATGATCTTACCATGAGAAAGAGCCAAACAATGACTGTCTCCAATAGAAATATCAACTATTCTTGTGGCAGCCAGTTCTTCAATAAGCTTTGGTCTCAGTGCAGTAGCTTCTGATGAACCACAACCTAGACAAGCTCCACAGCCCCAAGCATAGACCTGAAACAAACAAAAATACACTATATGTTAGGGTTTCCTTGGTGGTTCAGTAGTAAACAATCCACCTGCCAATGCAGGAGACACAGATTCGATTATTGTCAGTCTATTACCGTAGCTTTCCCTTTATGCCAGAAAGTGAAGAGGAGCTGAAGAGCTTCTTGATGAAAGTGAAAGAGGAGAGTGAAAAAGCTGGCTTAAAACTCAACATTCAAATAACTAAGATCATGGCATCCGGTTCCATCACTTCATGGCAAATAGATGGGGAAACAATGGAAACAGTGACAGACTATTTCTGAGGGCTCCAAAATCACTGTAGATGGTGACTGCAGCCACGAAATTAAAAGACGCTTGCTCCTTGGAAGAAAAGTTATAACCAACCTAGACAGCTCATTAAAAAGCAGACACTCTGAATGTCTAGTCAAAGCTATGATTTTTCCAGCAGTCATGTATGCATGTGAGAGTTGGACTATAAAGAAACCTGAGCACCAAAGAATTAATACTTTTGAACGGTGGTGTTCGAGAAGATTCTTGAGAGTCCCTTGGACTGCAAGGAGATCCAACCAATCCATCCTAAAGGAAATCAGTCTTGCTATTCACTGGAAGGACTGATGCTAAAGCTGAAGCTCCAATAGTTTGGCCACCAGATGCAAAGAGCCATCTCATTAGAAAAGACCCTGATGCTGGGAAAGACTGAAGGCAAAAAGAGAAGGGGACGACAGAATGAGATGGTTGGATGGCATCACTGATTCAATGGACATGAGTTTGAGCAAGCTCCACGAGTTGGTGATGGACAGGGAAGCCTGGCATGCTGCAGGCTGCAGTCCATGGGGTCACAAAGAGTCAGACACGACTGAGAGACTGAACTGAACCAATCACCATAGCTGGACCCTTTCCGCCACCAATGAACAGAAGGAAGTTAAAACATGCACGGAGAAAATCAAAAGTTTAAAGGGATTACACACTTCTGACTATCTTAAGCCTGAGTAACCCTTTTCCAGAAACACCTAACCCTCTCAGATTATTTTCTATCTGGAAATATTCTCCTTGATCTCTCTTTTTATCACTTTCTTGCCTTCTTAGTTTATATCACTGATTCCAGCAGAGTACATCATGAGAAACACTGGGCTGGAAGAAGCACAAGCTGGAATCAAGATTGCCGGGAGAAATATCAATCACCTCAGATATGCAGATGACACCACCCTTATGGCAGAAAGTGAAGAGGAACTGAAAAGCCTCTTGATGAAAGTGAAAGAGGAGAGTGAAAAAGTTGGCTTAAAGCTCAACATTCAGAAAACAAAGATCATGGCATCCGGTCCCATCACTTCATGGGAAATAGATGGGGAAACAGTGGAAACAGTGTCAGACTTTATTTTTGGGGGCTCCAAAATCACTGCACATGGTGATTGCAGCCATGAAATTAAAAGATGCTTACTCACTGGAAGGAAAGTTATGACCAACCTAGATAGCATATTCAAAAGCAGAGACATTACTCTGCCAACAAAGGTCCGTCTAGTCAAGGGTATGCTTTTCCCAGCGGTCATGTATGGATGTAAGAGTTGGACTGTGAAGAAAGCTGAGTGCCAAAGAATTGATGCTTTTGAAGTGTGGTGTTGGAAAAGACTCTTGAGAGTCCCTTGGACTGCAAGGAGATCCAACCAGTCCATTCTAAAGGAGATCAGTCCTGGGTGTTCTTTGGAAGGAATGATGCTAAAGCTGAAACTCCAGTACTTTGGCCACCTGATGTGAAGAGTTGACTCATTGGAAAAGACTGTGATGCTGGGAGGGATTGGGGGCAGGAGGAGAAGGGGACGACAGAGGATGAGATGGCTGGATGGCATCACCGACTTGATGGACGTGAGTCTGAGTGAACTCTGGGAGTTGGTGATGGACAGAGAGGCCTGGCGTGCTGCAGTTCATGGGGTCACAAAGAGTAGGACATGACTGAGTGACTGAACTGAACTGAACTGAACTGATGGTGTCTCACTTTCCCCCACTATTCATGAGTTCTAGGAAAAGGTTTAAAGGGTATTTAGTGCTAGAAGGCTTTTTAAAATTATCTTAATACAAAGAACATGGAGTTAACAGGAAGTCTATCTAGCTCACAAAGGTCAAGTCAGAAAACTTCGTTCCTTCTCAGATACTCAACTTCTTCAAACAAGAGAAAATATTTCCTTTCAGTAGATTAACTTCAAAATTTAAATACAATTATTACTTTTTAGTCACCTGGCCCTATGAAATACTCTCAACCTTTTATGCTCATCCCTTAGTCCTACCTGCCCTGTTGATGTCAAAGCAAGTGAAGACTGACTTCCAGCACAAACTTTACGAATGAACATTCCTTGTAAAGCTTCAATAACTTTAGGTTTATACACTCTGTTGGTATCACCATGGCCAAGTTTGCCTATAAAAACAAACATATTCAAGTTAAACAACTTATTTGTTTCAAAGAAACTTTACTCTTTTTCTAACTATTAATGTTGATAAACATCACTAACCTTTCCATGACTAACCTGACAGATTGTTCACATCTTAGAAAGCTCATCTGAGAAAACTGACAAACATCTTAGAAAACTTAAAAGAGTTTCTGATAGCAGAGGATATTAACAAATGAATGGTTTCATTACCAGAAAAAAAAAAAAAACTAAACAATAGATTTAATTTCAAGCAATGAAAACCAATTTAAGAGAGATACAGAAAATTCATTTACTGTCTTTCCTCTTTAATGGTCGTATTTCTAACTTCAAATTTGCTAATAAACAGGTCCTATACAAGAATGTGTGGTCTTCTCAGATGGCACTAGTGGTAAAGAACCCGCCTACCAAATCCAGAGATATAAGAGATGTAGGTTTGATTCCTGGGTCAGGAAGATTCCCCTGGAGGAGAGCACAGCAATCCCAATATTCTTGCCTGGAGAATCCCATGGACAGAGGAGACTGGGACAGAGGGCTACTGTCCATAGGGTCACAAAGAGTCAGAAAGGACTGAAGCGACTTAACACACACATTCAAGAATGTGTATACATACAATTATTTTTTATTTTTAAAAAAGACTCAATAATTCACCAATCAGAAAACTTGGCAAATCACCAGAAGGGGTAAAAAAAAAGGCGAAGAAACTCCCTAAGAAGTAAATACAAACTAAATAACATTTTCACTACTGAAACTGTTTTTTAAATCATCTTAATTTTAATTGCCAGTACTGTTGAGGAATATAGGGAAGTGAGCATTCTCATATTGCTGGTGGGAGTGACTAAGAAACGTAGGAAAAGACTGTCATTCACTACTCTGTTTTTGATACTGAAAAAAACTGGAAACAGTCTAGATATTCAACAATAATAAATTGCTTTGTAAGTTTTGCTATAATCACATGGAAGAATACTTTGAGCCACTGAAAAGAAAAATATACAGCCATATTTGTTGACACAGAAAGATATTCATGAGATACTATTAGACAAAAACCAACAGGTTGCAAGATAGTATCTATGGTATAGATAGGTCTGCTTTCTTTTTTAAAAACATCTATATAGAAATATATGCACATATTTATATAAGTGCATATGTATAACATTTAGATGTCTAGCTCCCAAAATTTTAACAATGTTTATGAGCAACATTTGTAGAAACAGTTCGTTTTAATTTTTTCAATGTCAGAAAAAAACATTTGCTCATCTGTATTTGAGTTCTCTACAATAGGCTTGTACAACTGAAAAAAAAAATTTTTTAACTCAAGGAAAAAAAAAGGCCAAAGTTATCAATAAATATTTTTTTACATACCATTGTCTCCTCCTCCAAAAGACCATACAGTTCTCCCATCTTTAGATAAAGCAATAGTATGTGAACTGCCACAAGAAACTTCTCCTACATTGCTAATGTCTTTTACTAATGTTGGGATGTTACGGCTATTACTGTCACCATGACCTTGGATAAAACACACACAACAACAAAGAAATAATGTTAACTCTTTAAGTCATTACTTCACAGGTAGAATAAACGTTACAAGTTACTTACAGAATTGAGAAATTTTTAAAGTGCAATTAAATATGAAAAACTGAATCATTTCTAATATCTTTGCATCTAATCTTCTAGGCTGCTCCATTTATGAGTTACTCAGTTCCTTCAGGGAATCAGCAGAACATTCTATCATGGCTCCTCTCATAACACATATCTATAGCTGTCTAGTATCATGTTAATGTTACTTGTTTTCACTACCTCTATATTACACATTTCAGGATCACTTCAGGATGGTATCTTTCTTATCCCTGAAATCCTATAATGCCTATAGTAAATACCTGCTAGATTTAATTACATCTTAAAAGCACCAGAATCTAGGTACTCTCTCTCTAAAATTATCTTTCTCTGAGCTTAAAACTAAAAAAATTAACAGTCTTTGGCCTATTAGTCTCATTGCTTCTCAATAACCATTATCATTTCTATTTTTCTGTGAGAATAACTTCAATTATTAAAAAATCTTACCTAATCTTCCAAAATCTCCTTCACCCCATGTGTATAATTCACCATCCTCTGTGACAGCAGCACTATGTCTGTATCCAGCCGACACACAGACAACTACCTGCATCGCACACAAAGGGAATCTGATGAATACAAAGATGCTAAAATATTCTGTGCAGAGACTTCAGAGATACTGATATTCACGACTCATCCAGGAAGTGCCATGTACAGTTTAGAAGCTTTTGCTCCAGACAAGGGTGCCTAGCTAAAGGGTCAAAAAAGTGCTGAAATACAGCCAAAGCTCTGTTGGCCAAGCCACAAGCTCTGACTTCTACCAAGAAAGGACAACGTTTCTTAATTCTTACGAAGAGATTATAAAGGTTAGCAGCACCCTCTCAACCCTTGCCTCCCCGCCCCAAATACACCAATCTAATCACCTGCAACATTACTACATCACCAATCAACTCTTTACTCAAAGAGCTGGATGGGGCTGAACACTCATGACACAAAGAAAAAATTTTAAATAAAACATTTAAAATTTTAAATATAATCCAGTCCTGGTCAATCAAGAAAAATTCATTACATAAAAGGGCTAACTCTCAAAAACACACTGTTACCAATGAAAGAAGATCTAAGGAGTGTATAAGTTTTTATCAATTAAACTCCTAACAGCATCTCTTTACCCTCAAATAGCTACAGAGTTGCTAAGCAGAATCAGGGAAATAAGGGTACATGGCAGCACAATTTGGGGGATCACTTATACCTTTTAACAATGATCAAATTCACTAACTTCTGAAAAATAAACAGAAAAATATCTGTACTAATAACCACATTTTTTAATCTGCAAAAGTCAGAACTCACTTTAGAAAATCTAAGATTCAATTAAAAATACTGAGCACCTAATACATTTTAGATAATCTACTAAGAATTTCTGAAATTTTTACCTGTAAATTATTAATTCATTTTTGGGGACTTTTTCCTTCATGATATTCATACTAAGTTATTTTTAACTGGTAATGTTTCCACTGTAAAATGGAACATTAAAAGAATATAAGCAGGGAATTCCCTGGAGGTCCAGTGGTTAGGACTAAGCACTTTCATGGTGGTGGCCTGGGTTCAATCACTGGGTTTAAAGTCATGAAACAGGGCCAAAAAATTTAAAACAATGGAGATTAAGAAAAAAAGGTACTAGGAAAACTAAAAACTATAATTTTAAAGAGTATTTTCTGAAGTTTCTTAGAGTCCCATATTCAACACTTTATCAAAAGATCCCTTGATGTTAACTGGAATGTTCTAAGGCTCACTGCTTTAAGGCTGATATCTTAAACATTTTTTAATAAAGTAAAATTCATTTGCTCCAGCAAATACCAGACCACCTGACTTGCCTCTTAAGAAACCTGTATGCAGGTCAGGAAGCAACAGTTCCTGGGCTAGAGGAAGCACAAGCTGGAATCAAGATTGCCGGGAGAAATATCAATAACCTCAGATATGCAGATGATACCACCATTATGGCAGAAAGTGAAGAGGAACTAAAGAGCCTCTTGATGAAAGTGAAAGAGAGTGAAAAAGTTGGCTTAAAGCTCAACATTCAGAAAACAAAGATCATGGCATCTGGTCCCATCACTTCATGGGAAATAGATGAGGAAACAGTGGAAACAGTGTCAGACTTTATTTTGGGGGGCTCCAAAATCACTGCAGATGGTGACTGCAGCCATGAAATTAAAAGACGCTTACTCCTTGGAAGAAAAGTTATGACCAATCAAGACAGCATATTAAAAAGCAGAGACATTACTTTGCCAACGAAGGTCCGTCTAGTCAAGGCTATGGTTCTTCCAGTGGTCATGTATGGATTGAGAGCTGGACTATAAAGAAAGCTGAGCACCAAAGGATTGATGCTTTTGAACTGTGGTGTTGGAACAGACTCTTGAGAGTCCCTCGGGCTGCAAGGAGATCCAACCAGTCCATCCCAAAGAGGATCAGTCCTGGGTGTTCATTGGTAGGACTGATTTTGAAGCTGCAACTCCAATACTTTGGCCACCTCATGCGAAGAGCTGACTCATTTGAAAAGACCATGATGCTGGGAAAGATTAAGGGCAGGAGGAAAAGGGGACGACAGAGGATGAGATGGTTGGATGGCATCACCGACTGAATGGACACGGGTTTGGGTGGACTCCAGGAGTTGGTGATGGACAGGGAGGCTTGGTGTGCTGTGGTTCATGGGGTCGCAAACAGTCGGACAAGGCTGAGTGACTCAACTAAACTCAACTGAAAATTCATTTGATGGCCAACCTTGTCAGACAAACTCCCATGAAAGTATCCCACTTTTAATTCTGGTATAAAATAAAATTTAAATTTTAAAGGTTTTTATAAAAGAAAATATTCATAGAGAAAATGCAATCTTAAAATGGAGGAACTTACAAAATTGCATATAACTTTAAGTTAGGAAAATGACTTCATTTGTTTAAGGAAAGATAAAAGAGAAAAAGAGGAGTTCTAGATTCAATTTCTAATGGTGCTAATTATTTGTGTATGACCTTGGGCAACTTATTTAACCACTTTTAATGCCTCATTTAAGTTTTTTGTTAAAATGCCATTTACTACAAGAGAACCCTCTGATCTCATTATCTAGTACCACACCCCATCAAAGTTAGTATCTGTTACATTACTCAATTTTTTCTTTACCATTATTTGAAATTACTTTCTATGTTTGCTTACTTATTTACTATCTCCAGCCCACAGATTAAAGATCCACGAGAGTAAGAATCTTGACTCTTTTGTTCACTGTGCTGTGCTTAGTCACTCAGTCATGTCTGACTCTTTGCAACCCCATGGACTGTAGCCTGCCAAGTACCTCTGTCCACGGGGCTTCTTTAGGCAAGAACACCGGAGTGGGTTGCCATGCCCTCCTCCAGGGGATCTTCCCAACCCAGGGATCAAACCCAGATCCCCCACATTGCAGGCAGATTCTGTACCATCTGAGCCACCAGTGAAGCCCAAGAACACCTTCTCCAGAGGATCTTCCTAACACAGGAATTGTACCAGGGTCTCCTGCATTGCAGGCAGATTCTTTACCAGTTGAGCTACCAGGGAAGCCCCTTTTGTTCACTATTATATGTCAAATGCCTAAAACACTGCCTGGCACTTGGAAAAGAAACTGAAGTTGCTCAGTTGTGTCTGACTCTTTGCGACCCCATGGACTGTAGCCCACCAGGCTCCTCCATCCATTGAATTTTCTAGGCAAGAGTACTGGAATGGATTGCCATCTTCTTCTCCAAGGGGTCTTCTCGGCCCAGGGATCAAACCCAGGTCTCCCACATTGTGGGCAGACGCTTTACCGTCTGAGCCACCAGGGAATCCCATGTAAGGTACTAGATAAATATTTATGAAATAGATGATTCTCAGTTTCCTTCTGTAAAATGAAAATAATAACTGCTTTAATAAGGCTGTTAGAAGAATTAAAATTTAAAACTATATGTGAAAGTGTGCTGTAAACCATCAAGCAGACATACAAAAGATAAGCCAAAGGGTTAGGGGGGGGGCTACCTCAGAATACACCAAAATCTGAAAGGTATTTTCTATTATAGCAATCATGAGTACCAGTGCAACTAATTATTTTTAAATCCAAAAAGAAGGCACATACCTTTCCCTGCAGAGGGCCCTGAATAAGCTTGGGATATTTCTGTGTTGAACTATTTCCATGTCCCAGTTTCCCATAATCACCATCTCCCCAGCTGAAGACTTCTCCTTCCGTAGTGAAAGCTAAAGTATGACCATCAGATCCTTTAGAAGATGAGACCTTTTTAATGGACCTGTGAGGCTCAAATGTTAACTTTTTTAAAGTAGACTGATTATTAGAGTCGCCAAGGCCTAGTCTTCCATAGCTGCCTTTACCACAAGCTCTAACAGAGCCATCTGTAGAAATGACAAAAGTGCA
The DNA here is from genome assembly GCF_042477335.2 of Ovis canadensis. Taxonomy (NCBI): domain Eukaryota; kingdom Metazoa; phylum Chordata; class Mammalia; order Artiodactyla; family Bovidae; genus Ovis; species Ovis canadensis. The sequence goes on along the minus strand of NC_091251.1, from coordinate 56,705,513 downwards.
GTATTGTCCAGCTTCAATCTATAAACAAACAGAATCAGATATAAAATGCTTCTGTGAGAATCAAAGTATAATATTAAAGTTTATCTTACCAAAGAAGCTCAAAGGAAATCTTTTAAAGTAGAAATGCATCTCCACAGAGATTAAGAAGTAAACAGAAAAATTAAGAACATTATTAATGGCCTATTCATATTGACTTCATTGTTAACTCAAATTAATGTATTTTTATCTTTTCAGGTTATCTATCCAGTTTTGGTTCAACAAAACAACAAAGTAAATGTTTTAGCCTCCTCCAATATAACTGGTGAAGGGAAAGAACTAAATTTTCCTGTAATTCCTTAAGGTCCATTGTAAGAAGAACCATGTAATATTTATTCTAAATTCATTTGAGAAAAACATATATTTTAATAAAAATACAGAAAGTTCCAATTTGCCTAAAAGGTAGCTACAAAGGTAAAAAAAAATGATCACAGTAAGAAAATGAAATGCAATATGGCAAAAGGAAAATTCTAATTTTTACCTAGTCTTATTTACTATTTGTGTTGAATATATGGTAAGTCTGTTGACATTCATAATTCTTTTTGAAATTCTTGATGCAAATTTGATTTTTTAAAACTTGGAAATACTGTTAGGAAAATGAGGGACTTAAAATATTTTTCTATAAAAATGCAAAAACTGATGCAGTATAGTATAGAAACAATACAGATAAGAAAACAAGCAAGAACATTCACTCATAAAAACAAAACACCAAAAAATCCCACTCATAACATTATTTAAAGCAATCTCTGTCATCTACCAATTTGTAAAATATGCAGAGAACTCACAGTCTGAGCATCAGAGAAACTAGGAGCCAGTTTGGGTTGTAGTATTTTCTCCTGTGTGCCTTCTACCAACTGATGGCTGCTATTGCTCCCCCAAACATAAACCTCACAGGTTTCTGAAACAATGGGAGTATCACCAGTCTGAATGCTATCAGGGCTAGCACATGTTCTTGAATAATCAGAAGCCATTCTGCAAACCTATTAAAATAAGAAATATGCAATGAACACTTAAGACATTTTTAGTATAGATATTTTTATAAATATTCTCTGAAATTGTTGACTTTCTTTCTTCTAAAACTATCTCAACTGCTCAAATAACCTAAGAACAACACATCCAATCTTAAACACAGATGGCTAGATTATCTACTCCTACAGAAAAAAATCACTAAAGGATATTAACAAACATGGCAAAAATGGGGAGGAGAAGACACAATCAACTTTTATACCTAAATATTTTATTAACGCATAAAACAGTACTATAGAAAAACAAGTAGAAAAACTGCACCTTTAATAATCCTATCACCTTAATATATGTTACCTTTTTTTAATGTATGTCCTTCCAGAGTTCTGTATATACATGCTTTTTAACAGTTATCACAGTGGATATACAAATGATGACACAAAATGACCATACAGAATTTTCTTTGTCTACCTAGTCTTCATAATTGAACCAACAATACTTCATCTGATGTAAAAATCACAATTTACTTAAGCATTTTCCTTCAAAAGGACATTCAGATTCTTTCTACTTATTAGTTATATAAGCCATTTTTAAGAATATAGCTGCTGCTACATGTTTAATTACTTTCCTTAGTAGAGAAACTCAGAAATGGGACTATTATATGCAAAAAATGACAACAATCATATGATTCCTGAAACATACCATACCAAATTGCCTTTGTAACTGGTGTTATGATATTATGAATAAAATGAGGGCTTCCCTAAAAACAATAATGGCCCAGAGCAATTCAACACTCACACACGTATCTACACATATGTATACATGTATATATGTATAGATATATATATATATATACACATAGGTATATATGTATATCTATGTATATATATATCTATACATGTATAGATATGTGTAGATACATATGTGAGTGTTGAATTGCTCTGGGCCATTATATATATATACACATACATGTATATATCTATATGTATATTATCTATATAATCTATCTACATTATCTATATATATAATATATAATTGTATATACATTATCTACATTATCCATACATACATTATATATACACTGTATATATATTATATACAATGTATATATACATTATCTATATATGTACATCTATATGTATATATAGATATAGCTATATAAAAAATCATGGCTTATTTACCATTTGTGTTGAATATAATGGTAAAGTCTATTGCCATTCATAATGCTTTATAAAAATTCAGGCTTCTCCTCCCCCCTCCTCTCTCCTCAAAACCCTGCCAAAAGCATAGAACCAGGGTTGTCATCAGTTTCCCTAACCAATGAATAGGCCTATGTAAGAGTACCAGTCTCAGTGCATTCACACCAGTAACTATTATGCTTTAAATTTTTTTTTAAAGTTCACTGGGGAAAAAGAGGTTGCATTCTTTTAACTTCACAGTTCCTTATTATCACCAGAACTAAAATTTTCCCAACTATTTGCTTACCACTAATTTGCATCCATTCATTTATTAGAGCTCAGTGGATTTTTTATTGACCTGTATGAATCCTATACAATAAAGATATTATCTCTGACTACAGTAGTTTTCAATTTGTTGACTGCTTTTTAAAGCTTTTTATTTATTTATTTATTGGTTTTGTTTTTTTCTGAATCAAGCAAAAGAAAAGAGGAATCTTTAAAAGCCAATATATCACCAGACCATTAAATGGGAAGGTATAGAGTAATTTCAGTCAGAACCTTTAAACAGTACCCAAAAACAAGAGAATATGTGTGTCAAATAATTTTCAGTGAACACCAGGAGAGTTCTGAGAACACACAAAATGTGCATAAATAAAGGCTGTTAGTCCCTAATAAAAGATCTGAAATTCTGCTGCCAAAATAAGGATTATGGGCTCAAGTAAGTTAGAATTTATCTCAAGATCTATTAGTCTCCCTTTTCCCACAGTTTCACTTTTTTGTGGCTTCAGTTATTAGCAGTCAACTGTCATCTGAAAACATTAAATGGAAAATTCCAGAAATAAATAATTCATAAATGTTAAATTGCATACTGTTCTGAGTAACATCCCTCTGTCCAGCATAGCCACATTACATAAACTATTCACCCATTAGTCACTTAGTAGCCATCTGGTAATCTGCTCAACTGCCAGTATTTCGGTGCCTGTGTTCAAGTAATCCTTATTTTACTTAATAATGGCCCCAAAGTCCAAGAGGAGCTATGCTAGCAATTTGGATGTTCTCTTATTGTACCTAATTTATAAATTAAGTTTTAACATAGATATGTATATATAGGAAATAACATGGTATTTATGGGGTTTGGTACTATTTACAATTTCAGGCATCCATTGGGCGTCTTGGAATATATACTGAAGTGAAGTGAAGTGACAGTCACTCAGCTGTATCCAATTCTTTGTGATCCCATGGACTGTAACTAGCCAGGCTTCTCTGTCCATGGAATTCTCCAGGCAAGAATACTGGGATGGGTTGCATTACCTTCTCCAGAGGATCTTCCTGACCTAGGGATCAAACCTGGGTCTCCTGCATTGCAGGCAGATTCCTCACCATCTGAGCCACAGGGGAGGCCCATTATATACTGGATGGATTACCATTCTATAATAGGGCTTAAAAAATCACAGCCCTCCTTCCCCGACCCCCACAAAAAAGAAAGAGGAGGAGAAGTTGAGGGGACAGGGAAGGAGAAGGGGAAGGGAAGGGGAGAGGGGAAGAGAGACAGAAGGAGAGCAAAGCGGGAAAGAGAGGAAGAAGTAGAGGGAATGGGGGAGGAAGTAAAAAAAAATTTATTCAAAAGACTTAGAAATGTTTTTTAAAAACAACTACAGGGTGGGAAGAATTCTAGGAAGATGACAATAGCAGCAGCAATGTAGTTTTCCAAACATGGAATCACTGCACAGAACAAGAAGAAGGCAAAACTCCAAACTCATGCTTAACATTCACAATAAAACTAGACAAACATAGTTCCAATAACTCCAAAATATGAGCAGGTGCAAACAAACCACTACCAAACACAGAATGTGCACAGTAATATATCTGTACAGGAGGAAGCCAGAGAATACCTGACAGATCGAAGAGGAAGAAAAAGGCCCAAAACAACCAACCCAGTACTCACCAGAAAGAACAGGGAGCCAATCTAAGCCGCTGCAACTGGGAAGAGCTTTGCCCTCTCTAAAAAGCAGGTAAGTACAAAGGATCCATGAGAAGTCTGCAAGAAGCTAGAGCAATCTAATTCGGTGACCTCTTGAAACTGACAAGCCAGTACTCCCTTCCAGAATACAGCCCTCATGCAAAGCAGAAACACTAGGAGTGGAATAAAAGTTTAGCAGAATGGGAACAACAGAGAGAAAAGAGAGAAGCTTAAGATAAAAGGTGGGGAGGGAAATATGCTGGAAACCATCTTACTTCTTTTTTTATAATATTACATAAAAATAATAGAGGAGGGGAGTCTTTGGATTTAGAAAAGCTACCTTGAATCTCATCCCGTTCTAAAAATTTAGGAAAATAAAACAAATTTTTCATAAAAATAAGCAACAGAAAAGTACAAAGGTCAAATTCCATATGAAGCTATTATTGGGGGGAGCAGGGGAGGGAAGAGACAGAATAACATCACTACTTTTAAATAAAAGCAAGCCAGAAGAGAACTGCCCACAAGACATATCAAACTGTAACCTATTTCAAAGCCAGCTAAAGGGATTGAGAAAATGAAACAAGACATGAAAGAAAAGCACAAATCTGAAATAGACTTGTTCAAGAATAAGGTGACAGACTCAAAAAAGAATTAGAAATAAAAGAAAAAACATCATTTTGGAAATGAGTAAACTATAGGGAATCTGAGAGGAAATAAATAGAAAAGATAATATCGTAAGAGCAACAAAAGATTAAAAGGATACAAGTTGTTTAGAAATAAGAAATGAAAATCATATAAAAAGTATTAAAGAAAACGTGAGAATTACTAGTTAGGCAAAGATCCAACAAATAAGCAACAGGAGTCCTAGAAGAGAACCAAATAAAAAAAGAGTAAAAATAGTACTAAAAACAATAATTTATGGAAACTTCCCTGAAATAAAAAAGATTTCAGACTACATATTGAAATCTTCACATCTCTAGAATATCAACCCTAAATGGATAACATCAAGATGTATTCTAGCAAAATTACCGATTTCTTACGAAGAGATCCTTTGGGCTTCTCAGCAAAACAAGCATGTGACTCATAAGTATATGAAAGAAAATCAGATTATCTTCAGACCTCAGCAGCAAAGGTTTATGACAGAAAAAAATGGATAAGAAGTAGAAGGAAAGAAAATGTAAGCCAAAGATTTTATCTTCTCTCTTCTGGAAAGTGACTTTTAAGTATAAAAAGCATAGCAATTAACATGTAAGAACTAAGAGAATCTTTTCCATAATTCTTTACTGCGGATTCTACTAGAGAATAAGCTTCAGACAACTAAAAAGAATAGAGAGACACTAAGAGAAACTGGCAGTGAGCATTAAAGATGTAGTTATTTATAGAACTCATACTAAGTGAGAGTTATAACACAGAGTTATGCATGCTCTGAGTATGTACGTACAATACAACTACAAGAAATGGGGAAATCATATGTAAAAAGCATTTTTTAGTAAACATATGATGGTAGTATTTGTCTTATTTGAGGATTACTCTATGTGCCATACTATGTGACCAAAATAAATAATTACAGGATATTCTAATTTTACATCCCTGTACCTTGAAAACTGATGTTCTTACTTTGAAAGAAAGGAGAGATAACTGTAATATAGAAAAAGGTAAGTAAAAATTCTATAGCCCAGAAATTGAAAGTGTCAACTAAAGAGGTATGCTATTAGCTTTAAATACTCGCACACATGTACACACACAGACACACACACACACACAAACAAGCTTCCTGGTTCTACTGTAAGAGCCTAGAAAAATAACACTGATACAGTAGTGATGAGCACACTGATTGTGATCCTAAAATACTATTTTCCACCAAAAGAAACCAAGGCTTATGGAGAAATAGCTAGCTAGCTGCAGATCCAGATCAAGAAATGTGTTTAAGATGAGTCCATCTTGAGTTCAGAACAATTTGATGGGTCAGTTAGCAAGGAAGCTATCAAAGATTACTGCTAAGTCGCTTCAGTCGTGTGCAACTCTGTGTGACCCCATAGACGGAAGCCCACCAGGCTCCCCCGTCCCCAGGATTCTCCAGGCAAGAACACTGGAGTGGGTTGCCATTTCCTTCTCCAATGCATGAAAGTGAAAAGTGAAAGTGAAGTTACTCAGTCATATCCGACTCTTAGCGACCCCATGGACCACAGCCCACCAGGCTCCTCCATCCATGGGATTTTCCAGGCAAGAGTACTGGAGTGGGGTGCCATTGCCTTCTCCTCAAAGATTATTAGGTCTATGTTAAAAGAACTTGGGAACCACCCGGAAGAGACTATTACCCTGAAAGACTGTTGGCCAAAGATAAGATAGTACCAGCTTCACTACAGATGATAATTCAGTAAAGTAAAACTTGAATAGGTTTAAATCTGAGTTTGTAATAGCATTTTTCAAGTGAAATCAACTAGTCAAGCTTGAAGGATGACAGAAGACCAGTTCATTAAACTGAAAACTAGTAAATAAAAATTAGTGTTAAAAATTTTTTTTTGAATCAAACATTTATTCTGCTTTTCCTATTTGAACTGTCACAAGGTAACCAAACAGTCAATAAGGGAATCATCTCTTCATGAAAACATTCCAACTAACAACTGAAAGATGAAAGATATAATTAGAATAGTACCATTTTGCAACCAAGCACCAATGAATTAATAGATCTGATCATTAAGAATTCAGGGTTGCTAGTACTACAAAAAGACAGACAACCAGACGAAAGATCACAACACCATGTATGATCTTGCCAAAGGGATCAAACCTGGAACAGATCAAATCTCTAGATTCACCTGTCAAAATACAAGAAATACATAGGAACTGTATTATGAGTAATCAATTAACAAAATCCAGATGGTAGGAAATTCTACAACCTAAAAAGTCCAGGTCCCTGGACAAATACATTGAAGGAAAAGATAAACATATACACATGATTTTTTTTTAGCTAGACAAGACTGAACTATGGTGTCTAGGGATGCACACAACTATAAAGAAATGCAAGGAAGTGACTACTCTCAGGATAGTGGTTCTTTGGAGAAGGAGAAAAGGGATAATGACCAGGACATGAAAGGGTTTCTAGAGTTGCTGGTAAAGTTTTCTTTCTTTCCTGAGCACAGATTAAAAGGCTATTTGTTTTATAATAATTCCATTTAGGCACATGTTTGTGTTTCTTATCTGTTTTAATAATAAATCTTTAAATTAAAAAAACGCACCTTATACAAAGTCCAAAATGAATAAAAGGGTATGCATTGACAAATATGTCTCCCTCCCAGCCCTTATACGACACCCCAGCTCCACTTTCTAGAAGCAACCAATCATTGACACCACTTTCTTTTGCATCCTTTCCAGAGACAGAATTGGATTATTTTTAAGGGATAAACAGAAGCATTTTAAGACAAACTAACTTTTTGTTTTTCTTCTTTAATTTTTATTGGAGTATAGTTGATTTCCAATGTTGTGTTAGTTTCAGATGTACAGCAAAGTGAATCTGTGATACGTATACATCTATCTACTCCTTTTGGACTCTTTTCCCACACAGGCCACTACAGAGTTCCCAGAGCTATACAGTCAGTCTTCATAAGTTATTTATTTTATATCTAGTAGTGTGTATATGTCAATCACAATCTTCCAGTTTATTCCTTGACAAAGCAACTTTTAATGTATGATTATTTAAAGCCATGATTATTACATACCTCTTCAAAGAGACACAAAGCTGCCTCATAGAGTGAGCACAAGCCATCAGATGTTCTGGTTGGTTCCCTCCACTGACTCCGATCAGCAGATGAACCCTATAATTAAGATATTGTGGAATACAGTTTGGTAAAGAGAGAGACATATATTAAAATCACTTAAACCGTCCACAAAACGTTTAAAGAACTGTTTATATAATTATGTGCTTTAAGATCAAATCCTAACATTACATCATGAAACCAACTTTTATGTATTGTAAAAGATGTGGCTATTGAGTGAAGCAGTAAATTAAGTACCAATCCCTCACTGATTATCTTATTAAACAGTGATCTGTTCTAAGGGTCACAGGTTTAACACAGAAACAGTCAAAGAGGCAGAATTTTGTCAATTACACACTCTTTGGGTGACCAATGTTTAATAAACGAAGTGAAGTGAAAGTCGCTCGGTCGAGTCTGACTCTTTGCGACCCCATGCACTGTAGCCCTTCATGCTCCTCTATCCATGGGATTTCCCAGGCAAGAATACTTGACTTCCCTGGGGCTGCCTTGTTCACTTGCTCCAAGAATAAAGCAGCATATAACCAACTTAACTGATGATCCTGACCAGAAGAGCAGTTAAGTCTGTTCCTCCTTAGTTTTGGCATAACAAAAGTCCCACAAGTCAGTTCATAGCTGAGGAATCACAGCTCCTCTCTGGGACTAACAGCCTAATGTAATTGTCCACTTGACTGTCCATTTATAGACACCTTACAGGCATCTCAAATAAACATATTCAAAACTAAACACCCAATCTAACATTTCCCCCATTCACCCAAACCAGTTCCTCCTATGCAATTCCTCCACAAAAGGACCCAATGGTTATGACCAGAAATCATTCTTTTACTGAAAACTGATAAATCAGAGTGAACTTGACCTACACTGTTCCCTCAAATTCCTATATTCTTAAATCTTTACATCACAAATATCAAGTTCCTTCTCTGATTTAGCAATCCTATAATTGTAAAATTTTCATTGATGTCTTTATTTCAAAGGCTATTGTTTGTAAAAATACATTCTATATGATCACCTGGCAAACATACCATAGAAAAGTATATCCTCTACCGTAGAAGGGATTTGGGCCTACGTGCTCTGTAAGATCCCATCCAACTCCAGGACTATATGATTTTATCAATTCAAGGTATTTTAATTAACATGATTCCTAGGTAATGAAAGAAATGATATTGGCTATTTAATTTACTGCTGGGTCATTAGGTGCTAAGCTACTGCTACCAAATCAAATTTTCCTCCTAATCCCTTAAGGTGGTACTTCTGGAATTTTAATGTAAACATGAATTATCCTGAAATTGTTAAAATGCAGATTCCAATTCAGTAAATATAGGTAGGGGCCTTAGATTCCGCATTTCTAACAAGCTTCCAGTGACACCAATGCTGCTGTCTGAGGCTCACACTTCCAATAGTAAGGCTTTAGAGAGCCACTTGCAGGTCTCAGAGTTATATCAGAAGCCGGCTGTTCAAAATTACCTAGTTCCTAGACACATAAGGTGTGGCTATACCAGAAAATACTATAAGGAACAGCCTCTCCAAATTCCATAATTAGCTGTGTGGAACCTCTGGGAAAAACAAAATTGTAATCTGTGACTCCACTCTTTAAAGGTCACCAAAAGCAGATGAGAAACAGCAGCTTACTATACCTTCTTGGGAGCTGGTACCACAGCTATAATGATCGGTTTTCTTATGCCTGTTTACAGTATAAAGGAAAACACTGAAAACAGCATAAGGTTTTCAGTAACAGACCTGTGTTTAAATCCATGCTTCATCACTTACGGGCAATGTGACTTAAGGATTAGTTTCCTTATCCTTAGACAGGAATAATGCCTCTTTTATTTAGGGGGTGTTGGTGATAACACCTGAAATTATGCATAAAACATCCATAGCATAGTTCTTAATACATAGAAAGAACTCAAAACTGGAAGCAGTAATTGTCATTATTTTTTATGATGTACACAGAGAAAGAAGAGAAAACACAGTAAGTCTTTAATATATTTTTGCACCAAACCAATCTTTTCAAAAATTCTTCAAAATCTGTCTGCAGTGACTGTCGTTGATTTCTGTTCTCCCCTCAAAATCAGTATTAAGCATGAGACTAATCCCTCCCCAGTCAATTAGGATTAAAGACATCTCTAAAACCCATTTTGTATAGAATTCTTAATGTGTTTTGTAAATATACTACATAAGAGAAAAAGAGGGCTACATCTAGGCATTTTTCATTTTGGGAAATAAAGCATGTTAAGTGTGTAACAATTCATACACTACTAACAGGAAGTTCAAAGGTCTAAAGATACAGGGAAAATTAAAATAACAAAAATATGTGGTTTTACAGGTCTTTATTGAATTACCTTTCTCTTATTTACCTACCATCATAATACCTTTTCATTTTTTCCCCACCTGTCTTTTTATTAATAAGATAATCAGACAAGAACATTAAGACTTGATGGAGTACATTTCCTTATGTTCTTGCTATCTGGTTTTATTCTTCTTCCAACTGTTTCAGTGACTCCCCACTGCCTACAGAATTAAGCTCAAAACCCCACAGCATGGGATACATGGCCCCACCTAGCCTGTCAGCCTTAGCTCATCCCATTCCACCATGAACATCCAGAAGCCTGCTCTCCCACACCTTCATCACTCTGTGAACACTAAACCTCTCACCTGAAGACTTTTTCAGCTCCCTCACTCACAAACCTCATGTTTGCAAGCAAACTCTTAACTTTTCAGCTAAACTTAGGCACCCTTCATTTTCAGCCCCTTCCCCTCTAGCCTTCCTCCTATGTCCCATGACCTGTCCCTATGCAGACCTCTACTACAGTCCAATACCATTAACATGAAATGTCTATGCATCTCTCTTTCCTTAAACTGTAAGCTAGATAAAGGCATGGATGCTACAAAGCTTATTCATCTTTTTAACCCAGAGCCTAGCAGTATCTGGCACACAGTAAATACCTAGTGGTATCAAAGGCCAAAGATGCCTTTATTGCTGTTTATATTTTTAGTTTATTTTTTTAGGATGTGGGGATATACAGTGACATTATTTCCCTACTCTTTATTTAAATATAAGTTAATGATTATCTTGCACACTTGCACTCAAATCTCTGAATTACTGCATGTGTGGGTAGTGGAGATTAAGTAAGAATCACACATGTAAATACAATTTAAGGATGAACTCTTTTTTTTTAAGGCCTTATACCAGTTTCCCGATGGCTCAGCAAGTAAAGAATTTGCCTGCAAAGCAAAAGACACAAGAGATGCTGGTTTGATCTCTGGGTAAGGAAGGTACCCCGGAAAAGGAAATGAGAATCCATTCCAGTATTCTTGCCTGAAAAATCCCATGGACAGAAGAAACTGGTGGGCTACAATCCAAAAGGTCGCAAAGAGTTGGACACAACTGAGTGACTAAGCATACCAGGTATTCAATTGATGGTTATGTTTCTCTCCCTCTAACTTCTATTAATAGCTTGGGGGTAAGTTTCATCCCAGCTGCTCATGAGGAGAGAATCTTAAGACAGTGAGAATCAGGTCAGGATGAGGTCCAGTATACCAGGAGAGGTTCTAGATACTTTATGAGTTCTCAACTAACAACAACTGATAACACTGTGAAGTGTAAGAAATATGAATTCTGGAGACCAAGAGCATCAGATCCTATCACTCACTGTGCAAGAAAGAATAATATATACAAAGTTCAAGTTAATAACCATCTCTTTTCCCTAAAATCTATCTGAAATTTAATTAAATTCAATCTGACATAGGCCTGTGGTGACTCCTGGAGGGCCAAAATAAATCATACAAACATACAAGATTCTTCCCCAGAATATACCCAGAATTCTGATGAAAGCTATCTGGGGTATCCTAGCCCCAACAGACTGAAGCGACTTAGCAGCAGCAGCAGCCCCAACAGAAAGTTATAACATAAGGGTATAGCCTAGGAGGGGAAGAAAAGAAAGTAGGTGTATACAACATTCTGTCCAGAAATGAAAGAAGTCAAGTGGAGAGAAAACTGGAAATCCAGCAATAAAATAAGTTTATTGTATTTTATATCTACTTTAAGGTAGGCCTTCATGGGGGAAAAAGTCAGTCTATTTCACATAAATAGTGTAAAAGCTCCCTATAGTAAGTAGTCAGAGAAAAACATGGGCTTTGCCAACAGACTAGGGGTTGTAAGAACTGGTTAACACAGTGCCTGGCCCATCCGTGCTTAATTAGGAGTACATGCTATACTTTCAGTTCTTTTGACAAATAGGTGTGTAACTTTGGATAACGGCCACAGTTTCTTCAGCCTTAAGATAACAGTAAATAATATCTTCTTTGCAGATTAACAAGATAATTGAATGAGACACTGCTTATAAAAAGCACCTGGTAGGTAGCAGGCACTCAACGAGGGTTAGAGCTCTTCTTCCCTTATGCCAGGTACTGGGAAGCAGTAAGTAAAAATCCAAAAAAATGAATGGAATAGTATACTATACGTTAATTAAATGAATATTAAAGCTCATTACATAGGTAGTACGTATATTTAGTATGAAGATTTCTTAAGCTTATAGAGCCAATTTAAACTCAAACCAAATATGCATACAAACATTTCCACCGTGCTAAAAGACAACGAAGCTAAACAGATACAGAGAAAAGTAATTAACTTTCTTTGGGCATTCTCTTCCCACTAAGGAGCAATACTGCAGGATAAGGTTTAGAGGGTAAGGCGGGGAAAAGGCCTCTAACTCAGGGTATTTAGCATTTTGGTTAAAAAGGAAATACACTAGGGGTAATTACACAATCACATAAGTTGATTGTGTAATAATTAACATCTTTTCTTTATGACAAAGGCAATGGAAAATAAATGGGACTGTAAAATGAAGAATTAAGTAACTCCTCACAGAAATATTAACATGTGACCAAGAACAGATACATTATTTTAGGTCATCAAATGGCATCACATATTTGAAAATGGTGTAAATTTACAGAACGTTACCAGAAAGTATTAAGAATTGCGAAATAAAATGAGAAACACAGATATGCAAGTACGTGTTTAAATATTCAATAAGAAACCACAAGAGGCCTAAGTGCCTTTCACTGCTGTTACCTCAAATCTTTCTTACTCAGATAACCACATCTCTGGCTTTAGGTCTCTACTTTAGATAAAAAATCATAGGGCCTTTCCAACATTCCAGATTTGGAGCAAAGCACCACATGCTTTCCTGTCTACATTTTATTTAACATTAAGAAATTCAAATTTTCATAGATATAATCTAGAGTCTCCAAGTACTTACAATAAAATTATTTGTAAAAAAAATGACCCAATATTTACTATTCAGTTCACAAGCACAAAACATAAGCCAGGTGAAAATTTAAATGCCCTAGTTTAAAAGTAAATTCAACATAACTGTTTTTTATGAAACATTCCTGTCAATCCAAGAGCTCTTCACTTTTGGCAGGGGGTAAGACATGAAACTTACACGCATTTTTAATAAACTAAATAAATTTGTTAAATGATATATGATATCTGGTGATAAAGGACACCAAAAAGGCTGATCAATATCACCCAACTGAAATTAAGTCAATTTATGAATGTTTTAATCTTTATATTCCAAATTTGTATTCTTATTTCAAACTTTTATTCTGTTTTCAAAAAGCACTAAGTTTCAATTTCAGAAATTCTTGAAATTGATCATATTGCACTGCATTTTACTGTTTATTCTTTAATATGGAATCCAAAGTTAGTTCTTTTATGATAATCAAGTAATTAAATTCATGAACAAGATATTCATTACAGATCTAGGACATTCAGTTCATCACTCCCCTCCATTCAGGTCTCTGCTCAAATGTCACAATTCAGAGACTTTCTTGACCACATTAACTAAAATACCACACCTATCCCCTCCCCAATCTCTGCTTGAGTCCATCATTTTGCATTCCCTTTCCCTCCCTTATTTTAATTCTTAGAACTTCACACTACCTGAAATTTATATGCATTGTCTGATTCCTCCACTAGGCTGTGAGATCCAAGAAACTACATTTTTCTCTGCTGTATCCCTAGGGCCTAGAATAATATTTAGCATAGAGTAAATATTTAATAAAAATTGAGAAGCTTGAAATTAGCAATTTCTTTGTCAAAAGATCTCCATACTCACCAGCCAAGGCCCCTCATTTTACATTTGAGTTTGCTGAAACACAGCGAAGTTAGATGAATTTCTCAAGTTCATACAAGAAGCCATAAAACTTAAACTACAATCCTGACTTCTGATTCAGAAATCTTAACATAATACCAACTAGTCTGTCCTTAAATTACATATTGACATCAACACATATAAAAGCTTCTTCACTCCAAGTATGTAAAATATTTAACTAACCTAACATCACCAGTAGAATTCTCAAATCGTTCACTGTTACCAACAATTCACTAAAAGCTGAGCTGACCTTTTCCAAAATTGTTAGGTAAGAATTTTAAAGCTGAGATTTATTATACATACCAAAGAACGCCTCATCTGCATTAATATAGTCATAAAGCAGTCAAAGCTGATCATTCCTTCTTGGCTTGACAGTAGTTTGCTTTTCTCCATGGAATTTACAACTGCTGAAGCCCCCAATGCCATTTCTATCCATTCAAGGAGATACCGCAAAGAACCTCGCTGAGCTGCTAAACCAAGCAGCAACTCAGAAGCCAATCTACGACCTAAAGTGTCTGCTCCAGAATTGGGAATAGTTACTCCTTTAAGAAAGGTTGTTACTTGTGATAAGCAATCCAAGCCCATAGGTGGAATCTTGCTTTCATTTGCTAAAGATAATGGTGGCAAAGAGCTCACAACTTCAATTGCAGTATGAATAACGTCATTGCAAAGACTGAGACCAGGTCCCGACACAGGCATCATCCAACTTTGTCTCAGAAGTGCAAATAATAAACTTAGACCAGTTCGAACACCCATTTCTATAAGTGCATCAGTGCTTGACCGAGGACGTTCACTAACAGAATGGACATCTGCTGAACCAGAGCTGCTCTCCGGAGAATGCTGCTGCTGTTTCACTTTGCCTTTGTCGTGGTATTTATTAGAAAGTGCATAGAAGACACGCTGGAGTACAAGCAATCGTTTTCGAAGTGCCCCAGCAAATGGGGAATCTGAACATACCATCTTTGCAAGTGCTAGCTGACTGCTAAGAAGAGCATCCAGATAGTGGTCCTGTTCATCGCTTGAAAGAGACTCACGTTCAAAGTCTGGCAGCTGTGGTCCTTTGAGGCACAAAACTTGTTGAGGCAAAGGTACTACTTCCTTATTGCTGACCAGTTTAGAATATAAAACAGCAACCCCCTCTCTTGTAGCAATAGATTCACTGTCCTCTGTAATCCAGGAGCTGTTGAGGTGTTCAAGCCATTTCAGTTTCACTGGTGGAACCATACTTGCCATATTGATTTACTCTTCAGCCATTAGTTCTATAAAGAGAGAAGAAAAAGCAATCAAAAACCTATGAAGATACTTCAGAAAATGTTTAACTTTCATCACATATTACAATTAGTAATCTCAAACTGATGACGCACAAAGTCTAGACTTTAGTTAACAGTTATGTACCAATGTTAGTATTTTAACTTCAATAAAGGTACCATGGTTATTTAAGATGGCAATATTAGGGAAGGGCATACAAGGGTGAAGGGCATACGACAACTCTGCACTATCTCTGCAAATTTAATGTAAATCTAAAATTATTACAAAATAAAAGTTTTATTTTAAAAATCAGTGATTTATGTACCTTTTTCTCTTTGGATTATGGTCCCACTATCAGTATAATAGTGGGTTCTACATGAAGATGGATCCCAGATTTATATCTCCTGGCCTCTCCTCTAAATTCCAAACTTATAAATGTAATTGTCCACTTGACCTCTCCATATATAGACACTAATAGGCATTCAAATTAAACAAATTCAAAACTGAATTCCCAATCCAACATTTCCCCCACACCCACCCAAACCTATTCCTCTTGTGGAATTTCTCATTTCAATAAATGGCAACCCTATCCTTCCATGTCCTCTGGCTAAAAAAATTTGGAAGCCATCATTGATTGCTCCCTCTCTTATACTTATACTCCAAATTCAATTAGTCAACTCTACTCTCAAAATATCAGTTCAGTTCAGTCGCTCAGTCGTGTCTGACTCTTTGTGACTCCACGAATCGCAGCACGCCAGGCCTCCCTGTCCATCACCAACTCCCAGAGTTCACTCAGACTCACGTCCATCGAGTCAGTGATGCCATCCAGCCATCTCATTCTCGGTCATCCCCTTCTCCTCCTGTCTCCAATCCCTCCCAGCATCAGAGTCTTTTCCAATGAGGCAACTCTTTGCATGAGGTGGCCAAAGTACTAGAGTTTCAGCTTTAGCATCATTCCTTCCAAAGAAATCCCAGGGCTGATCTCCTTCAGAATGGACTGGTTGGATCTCCCTGCAGTCCAAGGGACTCTCAAGAGTCTTCTCCATTACCACAGTTCAAAAGCATCAATTCTTCGGCACTCAGCCTTCTTCACAGTCCAACTCTCACATCCATACATGACCACAGGAAAAACCACCCCCTTCACTAGACGGACCTTAGTCGGCAAAGTAATGTCTCTGCTTTTGAATATGCTCTCTAGGTTGATCATAACTTTTCTTCCAAGGAGTAAGCGTCTTTTAATTTCATGGCTGCAATCACCATCTGCAGTGATTTTGGAGCCCCAAAAAATCAAGTCTGACACTGTTTCCACTGTTTCCCCATCTGTTTCCCATGAAGTGATGGGACCGGATGCCATGACCTTCGTTTTCTGTATGTTGAGCTTTAAGCCAACTTTTTCACTCTCCTCTTTTACTTTCATCAAGAGGCTTTTCGGTTCCTCTTCACTTTCTGCCATAAGGGTGGTGTCATCTGCATATCTGAGGTTATTGAGATTTCTCCCGGCAATCTTGATTCCAGCTTGTGTTTCTTCCAGTCCAGCGTTTCTCATGATGTACTCTGCATGGAAGTTAAATAAGCAGGGTGACAATATACAGCCCTGATGTACTCCTTTTCCTGTTTGGAACGAGTCTGTTGTTCCATGTCCAGTTCTAACTGTCGCTTCCTGACCTGCAAACAGGTTTCTTAAGAGGCAGGTCAGGTGGTCTGGTATTCCCATCTCTTTGAGAATTTCCACAGTGTATTGTGATCCACACAGTCAAAAGCTTTGGCATAGTCAATAAAGCAGAAATAGATGTTTTTCTGGAACTCTCTTGCTTTTTCCATGATCCAGCGGATGTTGACAATTTGATCTCTGGTTCCTCTGCCTTTTCTAAAACCAGCTTGAACATCAGGGAGTTCATGGTTCACATATTGCTGAAGCCTGGCTTGGAGAATTTGGAGCATTACTTTACTAGCATGTGAGATGAGTGTAATTGTGTGGTAGTTTGAGCATTCTTTGGCATTGCCTTTCTTTGGGATTGGAATGAAAACTGATCTTTTCCAGTCCTGTAGCCACTGCTGAGTTTTCCAAACTTGCTGGCATATTGAGTGCAGCACTCTCACAGCATCATCTTTCAGGATTCGAAATAGCTCAACTGGAATTCCATCACCTCCACTAGCTTGTTGGTAGTGATGCTTTCTAAAGCCCACTTGACTTCACATTCCAAGATGTCTGGCTCTAGATTAGTGATCACATCATCATGATTATCTGGGTCAAAATATAAAAGAATCCAAATAGTTCTCACACTCTTCCATTGCTAAAACCCCAGTCTAAGCCATTATCTCTTGGATCACCAAAGAAGCCTTCTTACTGGTCTCCCTGACTGTACTGAGGAACCACAGTGACGCCAAAACAGCAAGAATGTTTTTTTATATATTTTGTTTACTGCTGTTCTAGCATACGGTAAGTGCTCAGTAAGTATTTGTTGACAAAAATCACTTAAAAACTAAGTTTGCTGGGATGAAATATTCACAAGACATATATCCTGCAAAGGACTATCATCCAAGACACAATTAAGGACTCCTACTGAGCGCCAAAGAATTGATGCTTTTGAACTGTGATGTTGGAGAAGACTCTTGAGAGTCTCTTGGACTTCAAGGAGATCCAACCAGTCTATCCTAAAGGAGATCAGTCCTGGGTGTTCATTGGAAGGAATGATGCTAAAGCTGAAACTCCAGTCCTTTGGCCACCTCATACGAAGAGCTGACTCACTGGAAATGACCCTGATGCTGGGACCGATTAGGGGCAGGAGGAGAAGCGGACGACAGAGGATGAGATGGTTGGATGGCATCACCAACTCGATGGACATGAGTTTGAGTGAACTCCGGGAGTTGGTGATGGACAGGGAGGCCTGGCGTGGTGCAATTCATGGGGTCGCAAAGAGTCGGACACAACTGAGCTACTGAACTGAACTGAACAACTCATAATAAAAAGACAACCTAATTTTTAAAATCATCAAAAAGGATGTGAACAAAACTTCAAAGATGTGTGAATGGCCAAAATGCACAAGTGCTCAACATCATTATTCATCAGAAAGATGCCAATTAAAAATACAGAGCTATTAATACACACCCACAAGGATTAAAATTAATAAGGCTGACAAGATCAAAGGTTAGCACAGATGCAGAGCAATGAGAACTCTTCCAAACCATTTGTGGAAATGTAAAATCTGAACAGCCACCTTAGAAAGATGTCTAGTAATTTCTTATAAAACTAATCATGAATGAGTGTGTGCTAAGTTGCTTTAGTCATATCTCTTTGCAACCCCATGGACTGTAGCCTACCAGGCTCCTCTGTCCATGGAATCCTCCAGGCAAGAATACTGGAGTGGGTTGCCATGCTCTCCTGCATGGGATCTTCTAACCCAGGGATCAAACCCGAGTCTCCTAAGTCTCCTGCGTTGGGAGGCGGGTTGTTTACCATTAGCACCACCTGGGAAGCCTCCAAAACTAAACATGTATTAGTTTGTTGAGGACCCAACAATTTCTCTCCTACAAATTGACCCAAAAGAAAACACAACCATAATAAGATTCAATGCTAAATGACAGCTGCCTCTAGAAGGTGAGGGTATGAATAGACTGGGAAGGGCATGAGGTAACTTCCTAAGGTGATGGCAATATTGGATTACAAAGCTCTACACATTTGTAAAAACACAGTGAATATATATTTAAGATTTTACACTTCACTGCATGTAAATTTTACCTTAATAAATACAGAACTCCAATTGATATACATATATAAGCATAAATATATAATGGAGTTGATATATATATATTATAAAAGCATATATTTGGAGGAAATACACTGATGTGAGTAATCTTGAAATACATCAAATAATAAGATGCATTGGTGGGTATGTGTAAACATAAGTATATGTATATATATAAATATATATACACATACACACATACATATGGATAAGCTATATGATAAAGCAAGTATAATGAAGTATTAATGGAAGAACCTCAGTGTTGAGTATATATGCCTATTCATTTTTAAGTCTTTCAACTTTGCTGTATGTTTGAAAATTTTCATCATAAAACATTGCAGGGGAGTTAAGACTAACTCCTGCCTTTCAAACAAGTCCCCAGGACGGTAGTCATGACAGTTAGTGGTAGAAAAAGATCCTCATATACTGAAGGGCATTTTATTTTCAAGATATAGATAGATCTTAAAGAAAGAGCTCTAGTGACAGATAAGCCAGGCTAATTAAAAGGAGTTTCCCGTTTCTAAATACATCCTGTCAAATTCTAAATATAAAATCTAATGGTACTTCCCTTTTCAAGCTTATAATTACTATGCTTTATTTATCTTCACTAGATACTTGGAAAGTATATACTTAGGAGAGGGAAAATAAAACCACAAGCCTCCTTCCACTTTATTCAGCAAAGTATTTACCTAAACATTGTGCAGAGGATATAAAAGTACCTTATTTACCTCCATCCCTGTGAGCCACAAGTAATTTTTCTCTTTTTAATTTTACTAGTTTGATTGCTATAAAGGACTATGTCGCTGCTCTAATTTGAATCTCCCTGATTACTAACATCTGAACATCGCATGTATATTTGTCATTTGGACATACTCTACTGGGAAATGCTTATTCGTGTCCTTCTAGTCACGTATTTTTCTACTGGGTTATTTTTCCTGTCAATTTGTAAAAAGTTTTTGTATTTTATCATTGTTTTCAACAGTGCAAATATTTCTTCTAAATCCATCTTTTACATACACACTCATCTTTCTTTTATAGCTCCTGCTTTCCATTCTTGGTTAAAGGAGCACCCCAACATCACCATGCTCTTACACATGACTTCTAGGTTATCCAGATATTCACCTGGATTTTCTTGAGGTATATTTTTATGTTTTTACACATGAGTCTTTATATGAATTTTACATTCATCTAGACAGAAATGGCAACCCACTCCAGTGTTCTTGCCTGGAGAATTTCAGGGACGAGGGAGCCTGGTGGGCTGCCGTCTCTGGGGTCGCACAGAGTCGGACACGACTGAAGCAACTTAGCAGCAGCAGCAGCAGCAGCAGCATTTTAATAAGCTCTGTATGGTGTAAAATTGGATTCCAATTTTATTGTTTCCATGTAGATGGCTAATTATGCCACTACCATTTATTAAGTAATCCAGGACATCCAAGACAGCTGAGGACAGTGGCAGTTACATAATTATCTCCCCAAATTGCTTCCCAAACACTAAGGAAAAATTAAATTCTACACAAAACTACACCTACAGCATAATTTGAAGATATATCATGACAAAATTGCAAATTAACTGTAACATAAAAGAAACAGCATCAATCCCAGTGCACATACTCTCACCTCAAACAGCCATAAGGCTTTGGGCAAGCAAAAGCAGACTAAGAAAATCTATAGAAGACGGAGAAGAGGAAGGATAGCGAAGGAACCTAAAGATGATCTGGAATGATGACAGAGATTAGATCCACATTAAATCTGAAAATACAGAACAAGTGTCCACAAACTACAAGAAAGAGATTTCAAAGTAGATTTAGAGGGCCAGGAATGATTTAAAGGAGCAGGTACAATTTTAATAGACAGGTATGATTTATGTGAGTAATCCTTGAAATGCAGAGAGGAGAAAAAAGACAAAAAAGAAGAGAGAAGAATTCTTTGGCCACTGGATGGTAAAAGGTGAAAGAAAAAAAGTGGAGTGAATAGGGTTCTGCAAGACAAAAGAGAACCATAAAACTGGAGATATAACAAAGCTTCCTCTCAAGCAAAAGAATCAAATGACATACACACACACCAAAAAAACTCCTTCAAAGTACTTGGACTTTGCTATATAGACAGAAGAGGGTTCTATTCAGCAATAGAGTTGCAGACATAGAGAACAGACTTGTGGTGTACACAGTGGGAGAAGGAGATGGTGGGATAAATTGAGAGTGGCACTGAGACATAAATATTACCCTATGTAAAAAATAGATAAGCTAGTGGGAAGTTGCTGTATAACACAGGGGGCTCAATCCTGTGCTCTGTGACAAGAGAGTGGGATGGGGTGGAGGGTAGGAGGGAAGTACATATGTATACTTATGTATACATATGCATAAGAGGGAGGGGACATATGTATGCTTATGGCTAATTAATGTTGTATGGCAGAGGCTAACACAACATTGCAAAGCAATTATTCTCTAATTAAAAATATAAAAAGAGGGTGCCATTAAATTAGGAATATTATTTTCTTAAAAGCCCAATACCATAAAAATGAACAAGAAAAAAGACCACAAAGAAGTACTACAGAAAATCAGGAAAGTTCACAAACATCAACTAAGGGAAATCTTCCTGATAAAAAGAAAGCATAAAAAAAATAAAAGTTAACAATTCAAACAAAACTAAACACATTTAAACATTTGAGGATATAAAAAATCTTGATTCAGAAATTAGAAAAATAAAATCAGAAAAAAGACCACATAAATAAATAAAAGTATTTGAAAAGGTAAGGGACAGGGAGAGAAGAAGGCTGAGTGCTGAAGAACTGATGGTTTCAAACTGCAGTGCTGGAGAAGACTCTTGAGAGTCCCTTGGACAGCAAGGAGATCAAACCAGTCGATCCTAAAGGAAATCAACCCTGAATATTCATTGGAAGGACTGATGCTGAAGCTCTAATACCTTGGCCACTTGATATGAGTGAGCTGACTCATTCGAAAAGACACTAAAGCTGGGAAAGGTTGAAGGCAGGAGGAGAAGGGGACAACAGAGGATTAGATCACTGGATGGTATCACCGACTCAATGAACATGAGTTTGACTGAACTCCGGGAGATGATGAAGGGCAGGGAAGCCTGGTGTGCTGCAGTTTATGGTGTCACAAAGAGTTGGACACAACTTAGCAACTGAACAACAAGAAGGAAATGGAAGAAAATGACAAAATTCTTGGAAATGAAGAATGAATTATAAAGTGTTCAAGGAAGAGCAGACGCAAATAATAAGTTAGCAATGACAAGGACAACTAAGGGTGTGGGTGGGGGAAACAACAATGAGAATTAAAATCTTTCTCATCTCTCTCTCTCTCACACACACACACACACACAAATTACTGAAAGCAGTGGAAACAGAAGAGAAGCAAATATGGGCAAGTATTTGTACTACTGGACTACCTAAAAAAATTAAACAAACAAAAAAATCTGATTTTAAAGCTACCAGCCAAGAAAACTTGCCAGAAATAGAAAAATATCTGAATCAATACAATAAGGGCTCACAGATACCTAGGAAATTAACCAAGAAAAATCAACTCTAATACTTTGGCCTTGTAAAATTGAAAGATGTAGGTAAAATCCTCAAGACCTCCAGGCAAAAAGATCAAATTAAAACTTAAAAAGGCGAAAGAATCGGACTGGCATTGACATTTTTAAACCAATCAAATAAATAGCATTTCAACAGCTTTTATAAAGCAAAACTATGGGGGCTCCAAGGAAACAGAAACACAAATAATGGGAGACAAGAATATATCAATACCATTCCCTGTACAAGATGGATCAAGTGGACAAAATTATGTAAAGAAATAGAAAACCTAAACCAACAAAATAATTTAATATTTTTCCATTAACAGGATCTACTTCTGAATTCTCTATTTTGGTCTATTTGCCATTCTTACGCCAATGATTACAATGGCTTTATAAGTGTTCTGATGGCATAGAGCATGTCCCTAACTGCTAAGATTATTGTATTCAATTACATGCTACCCCCATGGCTGATTCATATCAATGTATGGCAAAAACCACTACAATATTGTAATTAGCCTCCAACTAAAATAAATTTAATTAAAAAACAAAACAAAACATCACTCTAAAAAAAAAAATTTACATGCTACCTTTCTCAACAGAGCACATTTTAATTTGAACTTCATTAAATACATATATTTTCATAAAATAGACATTTTCATGATAATTTGTCCACCCAAGAACATAACATGCCTTTCTATTTGATCCAATCTTATTTTACATTTTCTCCATATAGGTCCTATGCCTTTCTTGATAAAGTGTTTCTTAAGTATTTTTGCTAGTATGAATGGAATTTTCCAATTTTCTTTTCTGGATAATTACTGCTATCCAGCAATATTCTTATACTTTTCCAAATTATGCAAGGACAGAGATGAATCAAAGAAATCTAAAACATGTAACAAAGGGACAAAAAAATGAAGAAAGCAAAGAAGTAATAAAAGATAAAACAGAAAAAATGTCTGTAATAAGACTAAGCATATCTGCTACACCACTATCAGCAAAACCCACCTATTTAAACCAAAGACACGGGACTTTTCAACATGGCGGAGGAGTAAGATGGAACGACCATGCTCCTCCCCAGAAACACATCAAATTTACATCTGCGTGTGAAACAACTCCTACAGAACGCTGGCAGCAGACCGCTGTCTTCCAAAAAGGCAAGCCAATCTCCTTAGAATGAGGCAGAGCAAAAAATAAAGATAAAAAAGAGTCAAAGGATTTTGGGACAGGGACCTGTACCCCAGGGACACAGTTGTGAAGGAGAAAAAGTCTCCACACTCTCGGGAACCCTCTCATGGGCGAGGGGAAGGGAGGAGCTTCAGAATATCAGAGGGGAGCACAGCAGCAAGTGCTTGGGAGGCAAAATGGAAATTCTTCACAGAGATCGATGTGAAACAGTACTTCCCAGTACGCCCACCGAAGTGAACGGGGACCGGGTGCTGAGGTTCAGGCTTCAGGGGTGGGACCCAAGGGAGAGGACCAGGGTTGACTGCCACAAACATACACCGAGGGAGCTAATACAACACAGCTGAGGGAGTCCAGGGAAAAGCCTGTGCCTCCCAGGGGCAAGAGATCATTGTCGCAGGGACCCTCTGACTCCATGAGCTTACAGATCACAGTAACCCGCCTTAGTGAATGCCGCAAGTGGAATAAGTAGCGCTGTGAACCACACAACCCCAGAGGTAGATAGAGTTACTTCCCAGGTGGTGCAGTAGTAAAGAATCCAATGCGGCAGGCACAAGAGAGGCAGGTTCAGTCTCTGGGTGAAGATCACTACAGTAGGATATGGCAACCCACTCCAGTATTCTTGCCTGGAAATTCCATGGGCAGAGGAGCTTGACAGGGTACAGTCCATGGGGTCAGGAAGAGTCAGACATGACTGAACAACTGAGTGCACACACACGCACAGGTATATACGCCCAACCACCACCAAAGCTGGTATGAATGCCAAAGGCAGGACTAGACACAACTGCAATGTACGATCCCAGAGGGGGCAATCCAAGCCAACTGGTCACCACCAAAGCCAGGGCAAATGCCTGAGCCAGGGGACAAACTACTGTCCACTGCAGTCCACACCGCAAAGATAGCATCTGCCACTAAGCTGTGAGAAAATACAGGTTACTTACTGCCCACACCATTGCAGGAACCTATACAGCTTAGCTCTGCGAAGGGACACATGACTCAGGGCCAATTCCCACAGGAGAGCACATAGAACCGCCTCAGACTGTAGCAACTCCCCACAGGCCTCGGCTGCAGAGATAAACCCACGCGCCCATGGGCACCTTATCTTTGACAAAGGAGGCAAGAATATACAATGGAGAAAAGACAGCCTCTTCAATAAGTGGTGCTGGGAAACTGGACAGCTATGTGTAAAAGAATTGAACTAGAATAATTCCTACCACCATACACAAAAAAATAAACTCAAAATGGATTAAACACTTAAATGTAAGGCCACAAACTATAAAGCTCTTAAAGGAAAACATAGGCAGTACACTCTGTGACATAAATCACAGCAAGATCCTCTTTGATTCACCTCCTAGAATAATGGAAATAAAAACAAAAATAAACAAATGGAACCTAATTAAACAAAAGTTTTTCAGAGCAAAGGAAACAATAAACAAGATTAAAAAACAACCCTCAGGAGAAAATAACTGCAATAGAAACAACTGACAAAGAACCTCTAAAAAAAATATAAGCAGTTCATACAGCTCAAATTAGAAAAACAAACATTCCAATCAAAAAAGGGGCAGAAGATCTAACAGACATTTCTCCAAAGAAGACATACAGATGGCCAACAAACATGTGAAAAGATGCTCAAAATCGCCCATTATTAAAGAAATGCAAATCAAAACTACAATGAGGTATCACCTTACACCAGTCAGAATGGCCATCATCAAAAAATCTATAAAAAATAAATGCTGGAGAGGATGTGGAAAAAAGGAACCCCTCCTACACTGTTGGTAGGAATGTAAACTGATGCACCCATTATGGACAACAGTATGGAAATTCTTCAAAAAACTAGAAATAAATCTACCATATGACCCAGCAATCCCTATTGGGCATATACCCTGAGAAAGCCGCAATTCTAAAGGACACATGTATCCCAATGTTCATTGCAGCACTATTTACAACAGCCAAGAAATGGAAGCAACCTACATGTCCAGATGTCTACAGATGAATGGATAAAGATGTGGTACATAATACAGTGGAATACTACTCAGCCATAAAAAAGGAATTTGAGTCAGTTCCCATGAGCTGGATGAACCTAGAGCTGGTTATACAGAGTAAAGTAAGTCAAAGAGAAAAACAAATATTGCATGTTAATGCATACATATGGAATCTAGGGAAATGGTGCTGGAGAACCTACCAGCACGGCTAGAATGGAGATGCAGATGCAGAGAAGAGTCTTGTGGACACAGTGGGGGTAGGAGAGAGTGGGACAAATGGAGGAAGTAGCATTGACATATACACACTATCATGTGTAAAACACGTAGCTAGTGATAAGCTGCTATATAAGACAGGGAGCCCAGCCAACAGGCAATCTGTGATGACCTAGGGGAGTGGGGTTGGGGAGGGGAGGGGTAAGGAGGCTCAAGAGGGAAGGGATATATGTATGGCTGATTCGCATTGTTGCACAGCAGAAACCAATACAACATTGTACAATTTTCCCCCAATTAAAAACTAAATTTAAAAAGTACTTTAAAAAGACAAAGACTGATACCAAAAAAAAATCTATATGCTATCTAAACAAAATACAGGCACATTATTTATAATCTGTTATAAATTAAGTATACATAACAATAAGATCTAACAAGTAAAACTTATTTAAAATATATATGCTATCCTGAAAGATGATGCTGTGAGAGTGCTGCACTCAATATGCCAGCAAGTTTGGAAAATTCAGCAGTGGCCACAGGACTGGAAAAGGTCAGTTTTCATTCCAATCCCAAAGAAAGGCAATGCCAAAGAATGCTCAAACTACCACACAATTACACTCATCTCACATGCTAGTAAAGTAATGCTCCAAATTCTCCAAGCCAGGCTTCAGCAATATGTGAACCATGAACTCCCTGATGTTCAAGCTGGTTTTAGAAAAGGCAGAGGAACCAGAGATCAAATTGTCAACATCCGCTGGATCATGGAAAAAGCAAGAGAGTTCCAGAAAAACATCTATTTCTGCTTTATTGACTATGCCAAAGCTTTTGACTGTGTGGATCACAATACACTGTGGAAATTCTCAAAGAGATGGGAATACCAGACCACCTGACCTGCCTCTTAAGAAACCTGTTTGCAGGTCAGGAAGCGACAGTTAGAACTGGACATGGAACAACAGACTCGTTCCAAACAGGAAAAGGAGTACATCAGGGCTGTATATTGTCACCCTGCTTATTTAACTTCCATGCAGAGTACATCATGAGAAACGCTGGACTGGAAGAAACACAAGCTGGAATCAAGATTGCCGGGAGAAATCTCAATAACCTCAGATATGCAGATGACACCACCCTTATGGCAGAAAGTGAAGAGGAACCGAAAAGCCTCTTGATGAAAGTAAAAGAGGAGAGTGAAAAAGTTGGCTTAAAGCTCAACATACAGAAAACGAAGGTCATGGCATCCGGTCCCATCACTTCATGGGAAACAGATGGGGAAACAGTGGAAACAGTGTCAGACTTGATTTTTTGGGGCTCCAAAATCACTGCAGATGGTGATTGCAGCCATGAAATTAAAAGACGCTTACTCCTTGGAAGAAAAGTTATGATCAACCTAGAGAGCATATTCAAAAGCAGAGACATTACTTTGCCGACTAAGGTCCGTCTAGTGAAGGGGGTGGTTTTTCCTGTGGTCATGTATGGATGTGAGAGTTGGACTGTGAAGAAGGCTGAGTGCCGAAGAATTGATGCTTTTGAACTGTGGTAATGGAGAAGACTCTTGAGAGTCCCTTGGACTGCAGGGAGATCCAACCAGTCCATTCTGAAGGAGATCAGCCCTGGGATTTCTTTGGAAGGAATGATGCTAAAGCTGAAACTCTAGTACTTTGGCCACCTCATGCAAAGAGTTGCCTCATTGGAAAAGACTCTGATGCTGGGAGGGATTGGAGACAGGAGGAGAAGGGGATGACCGAGAATGAGATGGCTGGATGGCATCACTGACTCGATGGACGTGAGTCTGAGTGAACTCTGGGAGTTGGTGATGGACAGGGAGGCCTGGCGTGCTGCGATTCGTGGAGTCACAAAGAGTCAGACACGACTGAGCGACTGAACTGAACTGATGCTATCCATAAGAGAGAGATGTAAAACAGAACAATGTGGAAAGCTTAAAGATAAAATGTAAGGTAATAATTTAACAAGCAAATTCAACACCCCCCACCAAGAAAGTATTACCTACTTAATAGTAAGTAACAATTGGCACCAAAAGTTTCTTGGTAATAAACAGTATAATCACTATCAAGATACAACTGTTACAAACCTTTATGTATGAGCACAGTAATGAAATACATGAAGCAGAAATGAAATACAGATCAGCAACCATAGTAACTGTCAGACTTAATTCCTTGACAAATACAACAGTATGTAAACCTCTGGCTATGAATCTACTGTCAGGTCATGAATCCCCATGAGAATGTGATGAAAGCTGAGGTCTATACCAAGAAAACTGAAAACATACATTCACAGGAAAACTTGTATAGAAAATTCACAACATATTTACTCATAATAGTCAAAAAGTGGAAAACTCAAGTGCCATCAACAGATGAAGGAGTAAATAAAATGTATTATCTATGCAATGTAATGGAGTATTATCCAGCCATACAAAGGAATGAGGTAATGATATCTACTGCAACATGACTGAGCCTTGTTAACATTACGCTAAATGAAAGCTAGACATTAAAAAGTCACATATTGTATGATTCTTTTTACATGAGATGTCCAAGAACTGGAAAATGCACAGAGAGAAAAAGAAAGTCATTTCTTGCCAGAAGCTAGTGGGAGGAGAGAATAAGGAGAAACTGCGTAATGGGTAAGAAGTTTTACTATGGAGTAATGAAAATGTTTTGGAACTAGACAGAGATGGTGGTAGCACAATGTGGTGAAGTACAGCTGAATTATTCACTTTAAAATGGTTAATTGTGTGTTATATGAATTACAAGTCAATAAACTATTGGGGAAAAAGAAAACAAAACAGTATGTCAGGAAGTGCTTCCCCAAAATGAACTTAGGATACATTATCAAAAGAAGGCAGAAGGGCCCCTTATCAGGCACTGTTGACTAGCCATTATGCCACTGAATATCAGGGAGTAGATTCCTGGATCCATGTCACACCTACAAGTGGCACCAAACCCCAACCGGACCTGCATAACATCTGCCAACCTGAAAGGAAAGCTCAGACTCTGAAGGAGATGATGTCTGAAGCTGTCTGTCCATGGGACTCTCAAGGCAAGAATACTGGAGTGGGCTGCCATTCCCTTTTCCAGGGGATCTTCCCGACCCAGAGATCAAATCCAGTCTCCTGTATTGCAGGCAGATTCTTTACCATCTGAGCTACGAGGGAAGCCCCAATGAAAACTCAGTCTATCCAAAATTACAAAGATTCGTTGGTTCACCTTATAAGTAATTTCACAGAGGTTCCATATACTGCTGCCAGTTCAGACTGTTCCATGGGCCCATTTTAGAGTCAGAGTGCCAAGCCTGCCTAAACTTATTCCTTGCTTCAGTCTGACCCAGCCCTGGGAAGTGAAAACGAGATATTCTGAATATTTGCAAGGAAGGTCCTGTGGAGTTGCCAATCCAAGTCCAATCATTTATAAACTTATTAACATATCTATGTACCCAGGTAACCTCTCAGTGTGTAACAACATAATGTCTGAGCCTTGGTTGAGCAATGCTAACACCTCTATGTCAATAAATGAATCCACAGATACTAACACTTCTGCAGGTGCCTTAAGTACACCCCTAGTTACACCTTCTTACATGGAAATTTGGGGATTGACCTTTATCCTTAGGGATTCTGTTGCCTTGATACCTGAGAATACAAGGACAGGGTGCCCTTGCTGTATTCACTGTCCTATTCTCCCTACATAACCAAACAGAAGTCTCTCACTGGTTTGTCCCATAAAGCCTCCGTAATCACCTTAGACAAGAACCTCCAGGAGGCATAAATGATTCTGGCTTTGCCTCCATAAGGAGCACTTTCTTCCCACGGATCAGAGTGAGCACCAATGAACAAATAATCTGGAATCTCGCCCTGAAAGTAGAAGAGCTTGCTGACTTCACAACCAACAGCTTCCCTCAACAATGATTGCTTAACCCACTGTTCAAGTTTTAGATAACTGCTTGATTACTTTACATGCTGAGTAAGGAGGTATCTGTACAGTAGCAAACATCCCTTGTGGCACTTGGATAAATGCCTCTGGGGAAGTGGAACAATTACATAAAATTTAAAAGCAAGCACATTGGTTAGAGCCAATTTCACCTAATGACCTGATTATCTTTTGATTTATTGAGCTGACTATCTTCAGGTCTGGGCTCCTGGTTTAGAACTACCTTGCAAACTGGGATTATTAAGGAAGGTGAAGGTGAAGTCACTCAGTCGACACGTGTCCGACTCTTTGCGACCCGGTGGACTGTAGCCTACCAGGCTTCTCCGTCCATGGGATTCTCCAGGCAAGAATACTGGAGTGGGTTGCCATTTCCTTCTCCAGGGGATCTTCCCGACCCAGGGATCGAACCCGGGTCTCCCGCATTGGAGGCAGACGCTTTAACCTCTGAGCCACCAATGTTGTTTTTAATTCTTTTCTGTAGTGTGTCTCAAATACTGTGCTCTGGCACAAGTTATGTAAAGGAGGCAATGATTCAGAAGATGCTTGGAAGAAAGTTCCAATCTCCACTGATAGTAGTGGAGGTCAGTTATTGAGAGACTAGGTGCTTTGAAGACAAAGAAAACTACAGAATTTGAGGGAAGAGAGAAGATGGAAGCTACTGGAATAATGAAATACTACAAATAATGCTAAGTACTTAAATTAAGAAGGATAACTGTAAACAAGACTAAAAGTGGTGGGTGGGTGGGTGTATGCTCAGTCATGTTCACTTTCTGTAACCCTATGGACAGTAGCCCTGCCAGGCTCCTCTGTCCATGGGATTCTCCAGGCAAGAATACTGGAGTGGGTTGCCATTTCCTCCTCCAGGGCATCTTCCTGACCCAAGAACTGAACCAGTGTCTCCTGCGTCTCCTGCACTGGCAAACAGACTCTTTACCACTGTGCCACTTGGTAAGCCCCACTAAAAATGCAGAGGTGCAAAAAGAAGTCAAATATCTTGTGAGCAGGTGTTAGGACCCAGTCTGGCTCAAGATGCTATAAAACCAAATGACAGGAAAACAAACCACGTGATCATCTCAATAAATTCAGAAAAAGCATTTGATAAAATTCAACATCTCTTCATGGGAAAAACACCCAGCCATCTAAGAATAGAAGGAAACTATCTCAAAAAGGTAGGTAGGTAAAGGCCACATACGAAAACCCACTGTGAACATCATACTTCAATACTGAAAGCTTTTCCTCCAAGATCAGGAACAAAGCAAGAATGTTCACTTTTGCTACTTCTATTCAACACAGTCTTTGAAGTCCTAGTCAGAGTAATTAGGCAAGAAAAATAAATTAAAAGTATCCAAATTGGAAAGAAAGAAGCAAAATTATCTGTTACCAAATAATACCTTATACATGGAAAACCCTAGAGTCCACACATACAGTTAGAACTAACAAATGAATTCAGCAAAGCAGCAGGACACAAAGTCAATACACACAAAAATCAACTGCATTTCTATAACTAACCACAATCTGAAATTATGGAAATGATTCCATTTATAATAGCATCAAAAATAATAAAATACTGAGGAATTTAGTTAATCAAGGAATGAAACTATAAAACATTGCTTAAAAAAATTAAAGAGGACATAAACAGAAACACTTCAAATGTACATGGATTAGAAGACTTCATACTGTGAAGATGTCAATACTATGCAAAGTGATCTACAGATTTAATGCAACTCCTATCAAAGTCATAAGGACATTTTTGGGGCAAAAAAGGACAAACTGAATACTAAAATGCATACAGAATCTCAAAGGTCAAAACAATTTTGAGAAAGAACAAAGCCGGAAGACTTATAATTCTTGATTTTAAGTTCAGTTCAGTCATTCAGTCGTGTCCAACTCTTTGCAACCCCATGAATCGCAGCACGCCCTTCCTCCCTGTCCATCACCATCTCCCAGAGTTCACTCAGACTCAAGTCCATCGAGTCGGTGATGCCATCCAGCCATCTCATCCTCTGTTGTCCCCTTCTCCTCCTGCCCCCAATCCCTCCCAGCATCAGAGTCTTTTCCAATGAGTCAACTCTTCACATGAGGTGGCCAAAGTACTGGAGTTTCAGCTTCAGCATCATTCCTTCCAAAGAGATCCCAGGGCTGATCTCCTTCAGAATGGACTGGTTGGATCTCCTTGCAGTCCAAGGGACTCTCAAGGTCTTCTCCAACACCACAGTTCAAAAGCATCAATTCTTCAGTGCTCAGCTTTCTTCACAGTCCAACTCTCACATCCATACATGACTACTGGAAAAACCATAGCCTTGACTAGATGGACCTTTGTTGGCAAATTAATGTCTCTGCTTTTGAATATGCAATCTAGGTTGGTGATAACTTTTCTTCCAAGGAGTAAGAGTCTTTTAATTTCATGGCTGCAGTCACCATCTGCAGTGATTTTGGAGCCCCCAAAAATAAAGTCTGACACTGTTTTCATTGTTTCCCCATCTATTTCCCAAAGGCTGCTACAAAGGACAAAGAATAGAATAAAAGAGCCTCAAAGAGCTGAAAAAACAGACTAGAGATCAGAAATAAACCCTCATATATATGGTCAAATGATTTCTGACAAGGGTGCCAAGGCATTCAATGGGAAAAGGACAGTCTTTTCAACAAACAGTGCTCAGAAAATTGAACATCTACAAGCAAAGAATGAAACTGAACCCTTATCTCACACCATATATAAAAATTAACTCAAATGGATCAAAGACCTATTTTAAGACCTACAACTCTTAGAAGAAAACATAGGGCAAAAGCTTCAGGATGCTGCATTTAGCACTAAAGTCCTAGATATCACCCCCAAAGGCACAAGCAACAACAACAACAAAAAGACAAAGTTGACTTCATGAAAATTTTTAAATTTTGTTCATCAAAAGACAGTATCAATGGAGTAAAAAGGCAACCCACAGAACGGGAGAAAATATTTGCAAATCATGTATCTGGTAAGAGATTAAAAGCAAAGATATACAGAGATCTTCTTAAAAGCAGTAACAAAACAAAATAAACCAATCCCAATTCAAAATGGGGAAAGGACTTGAATAGATCTCTCTTCAAAGAAGATATACAAATGGCCAATCAGCAAATGAACAGGTCAATACCACTAATCATTAAAGTAAGGCAAATAAAAACTATTAATGCACTGAGCTACCACCTCACTGTGGAGAGGCTGGCGCCCTTGTGCACTGTTGGTGTGAGTGGGAAATAGTACTGCGCTTGTGCTCATGCTCAGTCTCTAAGTTGTGTCCTTTGCAACCCCATGGACTGTAGCCCACCAGGTTCCTCTGTCCATAGGATCTTCCAGATAATAATACTGGAGTCATATCGTTTAAAAGCGGATATTTAATTTCCAAATCCCTGGGGTTTTAAAAATATCTTTAATATTAATTTCTCATTTTCATATTCTTCTCTGCAATCACCCTCTGTGCTTTTTCAGTCTTGAACTCTACTAAAGCTTTCGATGGCTGTCAAAGATCTCTCTCGGTAAATGTCACATTGCACTTGAAAATCTGTGACTTATTTTCAAATATCTTTTGATATTGATTTCTAACGTAATTGCACAGTGATAAGAGAACAGACCCTGTACGATTTCAAAACTTCTAGACCATGAAATGTTTGCACCTTGTTTTATGTCCCTAGATATGCTGCAGTATCTCCTGGTGTAGAGTCTATGGGAACTTGAATAGAATTTGTATTCTGCTGTTATGTGAAAATTGTATACATCTTAATTATGTTGAATTGATTCACAGTGCTTTTCAGGTCCTACATCTTTCTAGTTTTATGCCTATTCATTTTATTAATTTTTGAGATTTGATATTAAAACTCCAACTAAAAATCTTAATCTACTGAAAAAATAATTGTAATATATAGTGGAACTATATGTAACTTTGTGCTGCATTTTCCAAGTCTCCTGTAAATGTGTTATCATATTTTCATAATTTAAAAAATTTAAAAAATATATAGCCATCTTTAAAAAAAGAAGAATATGGAGTGGGTTGCCATTTCCTCCTCCAAGGGATCTTCCCAACCCAGGGAGTGTCTCCTGCACTGGCAGGCGGATTCTTTGCCACTGAGCCACCTGCAAAACCCAGAAAACTGTATGGCGTTCCTCAAAAAATTACAAACAGAATTACCATATGATTCAGCAATTCCATTTCTGGGTTATACCCAAAAGAATTGAAAGCAGGGTCCAGAACAGATACTGTAAACACATGTTCATAGCAGCATTACTCACAAAAGCTAAAAGACAGAAGCAACCCAGTGCCCATCAACAGATGAATGGATAAACAAAACGTGGTATTATCCATACAATAGGATATTATTCAGCCTTAAAAAGGAAAGAAATTCTAACACATACTACAACATGAATGAACCTTGAGGATGTTATGCTACGTGAAATAATCCAGTCACAAAATGACAAATACTGTATGATTCCATTCATATGATGT
Source organism: Ovis canadensis (assembly GCF_042477335.2). Lineage (NCBI taxonomy): Eukaryota > Metazoa > Chordata > Mammalia > Artiodactyla > Bovidae > Ovis > Ovis canadensis. Next base: position 56,671,139 of record NC_091251.1, on the reverse strand, counting down.
ACTTAGGAGTATATTGTCAAAATCACAGAGACAGAAAACAGAATGGTGGTTGTCAGGGGCTTGGAGGAAGGGGGATAAACAGTTATTGCTTAATGGGAATAGTTTTCAGTTTTCACAAAATAAAAATAGCTATGGAGATGGACAATGATGAGAGTCATCATCATTATAAATATATTTAATACCACTGAACTGTACACTTAAAAGTGGTTAAGATGGTAAATTTGATGTTTTATACATAAATATACATATATATATAAATATATATAAACAAATACTTTTTTTTTTTAAGTAGACGTTACATTGCATGGGGGAGGAGCAGAGGATGCTGTGAAACCAAGGCCCAGACCCGTGGCTCAGAAAAGTAAAAAGCCTGCTTCACTGTAATTAAGAGAACACAGAAACTGGTCATCATTGGCCTGGGAGTAGGATCTCAAGAGTAAGTAATGCAAAGAAGCAGGAGTTTCCAGGATGAACTGGCCACCCACAGAACCAGAATGTATCAACTCTAACTGCTAATGCAGTACTAAAGTCAACAAAGTTTGTTGAGTTGAACAAAACTCATTAAAGAAATATATTATGAATGCCCTACCCTTTCCACAACACCAATTAATTTATGCTACTTAGAGGCTGTTTTGTTTCTCTATTGTAGGCAATTTACCCTTTTCATCTTGGAATTTTCACATACCCTAGGGTGCATACTTTGGCACTTATGTATCATCCCCTAAAAGGCTCTCAAATCTATCCATGTATCTCCATTTTCACTGTCACAACCCTCACCCAAACTACAACTATCTCTCATCTGGACCACCAAAATAATCTCTTAACCCTTCTTTGCCTCCCTAGCCAGAGCAGTGCTTTAAAAAACAAGCCTGATTGTGTCCCTCCTTTGCTTTAAAATCCTTTGGAATATGATATCTGGGATTTGTTTCAACATAATACAAGAGGCAAGGAAAGTGGATGGGAGCACGTGGTATGATATAAAAGAAGATACTTGATCTTTGTCCAGTTCAGGCACACAGCTCCTAAAACCCTTGGAATCACTAGAGTGGTAAGTATCTTTTGTAGGCTAACAGGATGACTGGTGGCTTGGGACCCCCAGATAGTTTCAGAATGGGGGCAGGTCCTCAGAAATCCAAGCCATAATTAGAGCTGGGATTTTAAGCCCCAAATCCCCACTTTCCAGGAGGGGAGAAGGGGTGGAGATTGACATAAATCACCGATGGGCCAATGCTTTAATCAATGATGATGAAATAATGAAACCTCCGCTTCCAGTATGTTCAAGGCAGGCCTGGAAGCTCTTCAGCCACACTTCCACCCCCTGTCCCCCACAAATACCTTGCCCAAATCATCTCTTCCATTTGGTTGTTCCTTAGTTGTATCATTTATAAGTCAGTAAATGCAAGAAAAGTGTTTTATTGAGTATTGTAAGCCATTCTAGCAAACTACCAAACCTGATGAGGAGGTACTGGGAACACCCAATTTACAGCCAGTTGCTAAGAAATAGCTGGCAAAGTATACTTGGGAGTATACTCTGGGATACAAAATAAACCTGGGACTTGCAACAGGCATCTGGGGCAAATGGGGACAGATCTGTGGGACTGAGCCGTTCATCTATGGGGTCTGTGTTAATTCCAAACAGTATCAGCACTGAGTTAAATTGGAGGACTAGAGTTACAGGCGGACCCCACTCCAGTACTCTTGTCTGGAAAATCCCATGGACGGAGGAGCCTGGTAGGCTGCAGTCCATGGGGTCGCGAAGAGTCGGACACGACTGAGCAACTTCACTTTCACTTTTCACTTTCATGCACTGGAGAAGGAAATGGCAACCCACTCCAGTGTTCTTGCCTGGAGAATCCCAGGGACGGGGAGCCTGGTGGGCTGCCGTCTACGGGGTTGCACAGAGTCAGACATGACTGAAGCGACTTAGCAGCAGCAGCAGAGTTACAGGACTGGTTGGTGTGAGGAAAAAACCCACACATTTGGTGTCCAAAGTGTTACTGAATGAAAACATTGAAATAAAGTGGCCACAAACTGATAACTGTTGAAGACTAATGTTGGGAAATATTCTCTCCACTTCTGTATATGTTTAATATTTTTTTATAACAAGGAGCTAAAAGTCTCTTTTTTTTAAATTTTTTGGCTGCACTATGTGGCACATGGGACACAGGGCTCCCACATGGATCCCCCGACCAGGTATCAAACTCTCAACCCCGGCAGTAGAAGCTCAGAGTCTTAACCACTGGACCACCAGGACAGTCCCAATAAAGTCTATTTTCAAAGTTAAAATTTTTTCAGAAGCTGAACTGACCTCTCCCCATCGCTCGCCCTTCTCTAGCCACACCAGAGCTGTTAATTCTTAGAAGGCAGTGTGCTTCTTTCTACTGCAGAACCTTTATACATGCTTCCTCTATTAGATGCTCCCTATCATCCCCATCCCAGCCCCTCTCACCCAGTTACTGTCTAGTCACAAACTCTCAATTTTAACAGCCCAGTACCAGGCACTGGTACTCAATAACTATTAATATGAATTAAATGTCACTTCCACAGGGAAGTTGTCCCTGACTGTGCCAGGATAGGATCGAGTCCCTCTTTTACAATGCTCACACAACTACACAGCATGCTGCAGAGTCTGCAATTACATACTACTTATGTGACAATGTGTTCAGTGTCCTCTCGTGTTAGTCAATTAAGTCCATGAGGGCAAAAACTGTGTCAATTTTGCTTATATTCTTAATGTTCAGAAACAAAGGTAAAGCACATAAAGGGACCTCAATAAACATTTGCTTAAGCAGTCTGGGTCTGTGGTTCCTTATTTACATAGAATCTAATTTAAACCCAGGTATCACCTTACTCTTAACTGACATAAAGAGTTGATTCCAAGTATGGTGGTACCACAGGAGACGGACGCTGTGGATCCTGTCTTCCACCCACTTGTCTCCTCCTCTCACTGTGCATGCATTTCTGAAGGAGTTCTAGCTGCTCCCAAGGCTTTCACCTTCCTCTCATATGCTGAGTTAGTCTAAATGTCTCCCTCCTGAACTCCAGACTTGAACATCCACTGCTAACATGATATAACCACTCAGATCTTAAATCTTAAATTGAAAGAAATTTTAAAAGAAGATCTCTTAAACTTTTCATGTTTAAAACTAAACTTGTTGGGAATTCTCTGGCAATCTAATGGGCAGGACTCCACACTTTCACTACCAAGGGCCTCAGTTCAGGTTCAATACCTGGTTGTGGAACTAAGATTCCACAAGCCATGAGACACAACATAAATAAACACATACATAAATAAGTAAAACTGAACCTGTCATTCCCCACCACCCCTATGCCACACGCACAGCTACAAATGAATGTATGAAGCTCTGAATGTATGCATTTAGAGATTCACATAAGAAAGTCCTCAATAAAGGTACTTAACAAGGGCAGGTCTGGAAATGCAAGAGGGACGGCCCCTTTTCAAAGTTCTGCAGTTGAAAATGAAGCGCATACTGTGATCTCACTCTCCCCACCCTGCCCCAACTATGTCCCTTCTCCAGGACTTCATTAAGCTGACACTGATTTTGGCACTCTAACTCAATAAGCCACACAAATTATCAATGTTTAGCTGCACAAAAGTAAACAGTTGATAAAAAAGGAAAATGCTTTTCTTGTTATTATTCCTACTTAGAAAGTGAGTACACTTAGAAAATGAAAGGACTTGCTGAGTTTGCTGACAAACTGTTTTGCTACGTCAATAATGACAACTAGTCAAATAAACCAGGAAGCAGACATGCTCATTCAGCAAGTAAAGAACTATAGACAAAACTGAATCAAACTAATGGGTTTTTGCTTGTATTCAAGAACAACCAATTCACAATCCTGATGAACAAGCTAAATACTGGTAAAGGGGAAAAAAAAAACTGCTATTGCCTTGTTTTGTTTTGTTTTAATTTACAGTAATGATTTATACCACTAAAGGCCAATTGTTCTTTTTTCTATTCACGGTCCAATGCACAAATCCAAATTTAATTATATATACAAACTACTAAAGCCATCAATGAAAACTGTGGTTTTAAAAACTACCAAAAGACTGAAAAAGAAGCCAAACAGCACTACCTTTCTCTCTAAAACATAAATCAGTGAGGGAAGTTGATGGATTTGAGCACAGAAGTAGACTTAATTGTTCCTACAAATGAATTTCTCAAATTCTGTGGCTTTCTAACATTCTCTATGTGAACAGAGCAATAATAGCCACCACCATTCATTGAGTATTTTCTATTTGGCAGGCACTGTACTAAACCCTTTCCATCTATTATCTTATTTAATCTCAGAACTGTATGAAATAGGTACTCTTATTATTCCCACTTGCAAGGAAAGGAAACTGGAGGTACAGTAAGGCTAAACAGTGACCCAATATCACACTGACAAATAAGTGATAGAGTAAGGATCCAAACCAGAGCAGTGTGACATCCACCCTCAACCACTAAATCATGCTGCTTATAACTATCATGACCATTTCACGATCTGCATCACTTAATTTCTAAAAACTAAAAATTTCAGACTGTTTCAGTGAATCATTTGCCAATTCAGTTATTTATTTGTTGCTGTGATAAAGTCTGTTCCTCCTAGCCACTCTCTCAAGATCCTTAAATGATTTCATACCATATAAAAAAATCAACTTAAATTGGCCCATAGACCTAAATGTAAGAGCTAAAAGTAAAAATCTCAAGAAAAAAAATCTTAGCAACCCTGTATTAGGCAAAAATGTCTTAAATAGGACTAAAAAACTTGATACACTGAATTTCATCATAATTCAAAAACTTTTCTGTCCAAAAAGCACTGCTAAGAAAATGAAAAGGCCAGCCTCAAATTTAACCTATCTGCAAAACATATAGCCAACAAAAGACTAGTATCAAGAATATGTAAAAAGAACCCTTCCAACTTAGTAATAAGAAAACACAATTTTTTTAATGGACAAAATATGTGAACAGACATGTCACCAAAGAAATACAAATGGCCAAACAGGCATATAAGAGATGCTCAACATTAGTCATTAAAGAGATGCAAATTAAAACTACAATGAAATACTATTACAAACCCACAAAAATGGCTAACAGACAATACTAAGTATTTGTGAGGATGTAGAGCAACTAAAATTCTCATGAACTTCTACTGAGAATATAAAGTGGAAAACTGGTAGATAAAACTAAACATATACTCTATTTACTGTACATGCAGCAATTCCACTCCATAGGTATTTGTCCAGAAAAAAGAAAACATATGACCACATAAAAATCTGTAAGTGAATGTTCATAGCAGCTTTATTCATAAGAGCTTAAAACTGGAAACTCAAATATCCATCAACTGATGAATGGATAAACAAATTAGTGTATCGATACAATGGCATGTCACTCAGTAATAAAAAGGAATGAACTACTGATGTAAGCAACAGTGCAAATGAATCACAAACGAATTACACTAAAGAAGCCAGACATAAAAGACTATATAACTATGCTTCCAGATATATATATACATATAGTCACCCAGTCGTGTCCAACTCTTTGCAACCCCATGGACTATACAGTCCATAGAATTCTCCAGGCCAGAATACTGGAGTGGGTAGCTTTTCCCTTCTCCAAAGGATCTTCCCAACCCAGGGATCAAACCCAGGTCTCAAGCACTGCAGGCAGATTCTTTACCAGCTGAGCCACAAGGGAAGCCCATATATATATATACATATATACATATACATATATATATATATGTATATAAGTAATTCCAGAAGCAACACTATAATGATAGAAAGCAGATCACTGGTTGCCAGTGACTAGGGAATACAGAGAGTACATTAACTACTCACAAGGAGGTATGGTGGAAATTTCTGGGGATGATGAACATGGACTATATCATGATTCTGGTAGTAGTTTCATGACCATACATTGGTCAAAATTTGTCAAATTGTTCACTTAATGGTAAATTTTATTGTATGTTAATTATGCTTCATTGGTGTTGTTTAGTTGCTAAGTGGTGTCCAACTCTTTGACGACACCCACGGACTTTAGCCCACAAGGCTTCTCTGTCCATGGGATTTTTCAAGGCAAGAATACTGGATTGGGTTGCCATTTTCTTCTCCAGGGGATCTTCCCTACCCAGAGATTAAACCTGCACCTCCTGCATCAGCAGATTCTTTAACACTGAGCCACCTGGGAAGCCCTATTCATTAAAGCTGACCAAAAAAAAAAAATATTTTAACCCAATAACTGGGAGATTTCTTGCCTCCTCTTATCTACTTAAAGCCCAAAGGTTCTGAGATGTCCTCTTTTTTTTTCCTCAATACTTTTGTTTCTTTTTACATCAACCATATATCTTCACTGCTAAAGGTGAACCCATCACTACACAGGTACCTCGCAAATCGACATCTCTGGACAGTATCTCTGCAGAGCACCAGTCCTGTTTCCAAAAGCCTCATAGACATCACCATGTCAATGCTGCCCACCCTCAATTCACCATTCCAAAATTAACTTCAATCTCTTCTAGCTTCTCTACCTCCTAATGCTCTTCTATCCTGCGCTGTTACATCCTTACAAAACCAGCTCCTCTGATAGCTCAACTCAAGTACCTTAAGTCAAAATCATAGAACAGTCTGACTCAGGCCTTTCCTTTATACCCCAGCCTCTTTTAACATTTCCACTGGCTCCACCCAGCTTCAGCTGTCATAACCTACCCTGGGAAACTGCAATGGGCTCCCAAAGAGTCTACCCACTTTAGTGCATTCTACCTACTTCTGTTAATGTTCTAAAAGCTCTGTTTTAACCAGTTATTTCATTACCTATCCATAAAGAAGTCAATGGCTCTCCATTTCCTATGCAACTGAAAATAAGACATTGTTGTGGTTTTAAGTCCATCCAGAGGGAGCCAAGTTTGCCTTTCAATTTCATCTTCCACAATTCCCCTAAGTACATCCTAATTCTAACAAACCAAACACTCTGACCTCGGTGCCTTTGTTCCCACTATTTCCTGTAACTGATGGCCCTCACCTTTCTAATCTTCACCTGTCAAAATCCATATTTCTCCTTCAAAGGCCAATCTCAAAGGTCACCTTTTCTCCATGAAGCCCTTCATGTTTTAATCACTCTGCACTCACCAATATAGATTTGACCACTTCCTCCTCTAAACTCTAATAACACTTTCCATTACAAATCTTATAACACTTGTCGTACTCTGCCTGATTTATTGTTATTTCTGTACTTGTCTTCATCACCACTGCCCGTTCTACTCTACCACCAGGCAAGCTTTGCAAGGCTGGTTCTCTGTACTGATCCTTCTTTTGTCCCTTTAAGGTACTTGCATTCTATCTTTTTTTGCTACAATATCTCAGGAACTCTCTGCAGTAGATAAATTAATTCTGATCTAAGAAGTCTACAGAGAAATAAAAAATATATATTATATTGCCCATAGAGTCTATAAGGATAAATCAGATAACAGAGTGCCTTCTACCTTTTTTGTTACAAGTTGGAATTCTGCCTGAAGAGAGATTTTTCTTAAAATGATCCTCAAAATCCACTAAACCAAGTCTTCCTACAGGAATATTTTCAGTATAACATTCCTCTGCTTATAAATTAACAGTAATTTAAAATGGATCCTGGGCTATGCATTCTCTATTTGACCACAGTCTCCCAAACAAACAATTTCTACCTTTCTATACTGTTGTCTTTGTGCCCTTTAAGGCTTACCTTTTCATACTGTTCATGGAGTTCTCAAGGCAAAAATACTCAAGCGGTTTGCCATTTCCTTCTCCAGTGGACCACGCCTTGTCAGAACTCTCCACAATGACCAGTCCGTCTTGGGTGGCCCTATACGGCATGGCTCATGGTTTCATTGAGTTAGACAAGGCTGTGGTTCATATGATCAGTTTGAAGAAATAGAGGAAAACAATAGAATGGGAAAGACATAGAGATAACAAGGGAACATTTCATGCAAAGATGGGCACAATAAAGGACAGACATGGTACGGACTTAACAGAAGCAGAAGATATTAGGAAGAGGTGGCAAGAATACACAGAAGAACCATAAAAAAGATCTTCACGACCCAGATAATCACGATGGTGTGATCACTCATCTAGAGCCAGACATCCTGGAATGTGAAGTCAAGTGGGCCTTAGAAAGCATCACTACAAACAAAGCTAGTGGAGGTGATAGAATTCCAGTTGAGCTATTTCAAATCCTGAAAGATGATGCTGTGAAAGTGCTGCACTCAATATGCCAGCAAATTTGGAAAACTCAGCAGTGGCCACAGGATTGGAAAAGGTCAGTTTTCATTCCAATCCCAAAGAAAGGCAATGCCAAGGAATGTTCAAACTCCCACACAACTGCACTCATCTCACATTCTAGCAAAGTAATGTTCAAAATTCTCCAAGCGAGGCTTCAACAGTACATGAATTGTGAATCTCCAGATGTTGGCACCCTAGTGGCTCAGAGGTTAAAGCGTCTGCCTCCAACGCGGGAGACCTAGGTTCAATCCCTGGGTCGGGAAGATCCCCTGGAGAAGGAAATGGCAATCCACTCCAGTATTCTTGCCTGGAAATCCCATGGATGGAGAAGCCTAGTAGGTTACAATCTACGGGGTCGCAAAGAGTCGGACACGACTGAGCGACCTCACCTCACCTCACCAGATGTTCAAGTTGGATTTAGAAAAGGCAGAGGAACCAGAGATCAAATTGCCAACATCTGCTGGACCATCAAAAAAGCAAGAGAGTTCCAGAAAAACATCTACTTTTGCTTTATTGACTACGCCAAATCCTTTGACTATGTGGATCACAACAAATTGTGGAAAATTCTGAGAGAGATGGGAATACCAGACCAACTGACCTGCCTCCTAAGGAATCTGTATGCAGGTCAAGAAGCAACACTGACATGGAACCCGACATGGAACAACAGGCTGGTTCCAAATAGGGAAAGGAGTACATCAAGGCTATATATTGTCACCCTGCTTATTTAACTTATATGCAGAGTACATCATGCAAAATGCCAGGCTGGATGAAGCACAAGCTGGAATCAAGATTGCTGGGAGAAATATCAATAACCTCAGATATGCAGATGACACCACCCTATGGCAGAAAGCAAAGAACTAAAGAGCCTCTTGATGAAAGTGAAAGAAGAGAGTGAAAAGGCTGGCTTAAAACTCAACGTTCAGAAAACTAAGATCATGGCATCTGGTCCCATCATTCCATGGCAAATAGATGGGGAAACAATGGAAACAGACCTTATTTTCCTGGGCTCCAAAATCACTGCAGATAGTGACTTCAGCCATGAAATCAAAAGACACTTTCTCTCTGGAAGAAAAGCTATGACCAACCTAGACAGCATACTAAAAAGCAGAGACATTACTTTGCTGACAAAGGTCCATCTAGTCAAAGCTATGGTTTTTCTAGTAGTCATGTATAGATGTGAGAGTTGGGACTATAAAGAAAGCTAAGCGCTGAAGAACTGATGCTTTTGAACTGTGGTGTTAGAAAAAGACTCTTAAGAATCCCCTGGACTGCAAGGAGATCCAACCAGTCAATCCTAAAGGAAATCAGTCCCGAATATTCATTGAAAGTGCTGATGCTGACGCTGAAGCTGCAATACTTCGGCTACCTGATGCAAAGAACTGACTCCCTGGAAAAGACCCTGATGCTGGTAATGACTGAAAGTAGGAGGAGAAGGGGACGACAGAGGATGAGGTGGTTGGATGACATCACCGACTTGATGGACATAAGCTTGAGCAAGCTCTGGGAGTTGGTGATGAATAAGGAAGCCTGGCATGCTGCAGTCCATGGGGTCGCAAAGAGTCGGACATGACTGAGGAACTGAACTGAACTTAAGGCTTACTTTGAGGACTATACTGTCAAGCTCCCCTAGTTTCCATTTGGGTCAGGCCAATGACAGGCACTAGAGAATGAAAAGAAAAAGAAACCGAGGTCCTTATTTCCCTGGCTTTCTCCCCACCTGGGAACCCTTCCCCAGTGGCCACAGGCCCTTGGCTTCCACTGCTCTCGCTCTCATCAGGCTTCAGTATTCCTCTTCCTGTCCCTGCTGGCTTAAAAGTACCAATGGCTTCTAGACACTGCAAGGCCTTGGGAACTTCACTATCCCTTGTTGCTTTCCTTAACTCTACCCAAATCTCTGTAACTAGTCCATTTGTTTGCTGTCAGGACCCTCAGTAATACAGCTCCCTAGGCTTAGAATTCCTCACTCTGCTTCCCAAGGCTCACAATGAACGGTTCACGCTAACTTATCAGACCTTAACTACCCATGTTCCTCAGCAGCCCTCTGTTTTGGTCAGGCAGGCATCCCTACCAATCCCTGCATGCATGCTGCATGCTAAGTTGCGTCAGTCTCTGTGTGTGACTCTGTGTGACCCTATGGAGAGCAGCCCACCAGGCTCCTCTGTCCACGGGATTCTCTAGACAAGAATACTGGAATGGTTTGCCATTTCCTCCTCCTACCAATCCCTACCATCACTCATCTGGGATGCACTCACTTCTACTCTGTACCCTTACTCATGTTGCTGCCTACCCCCCAAGAATGCCCACCCCTTCCTCTCTACGTAACAAGTCCTATACCTCCTTCAGTACAAATTCAGAACCTACATTCTCATCCACCAACCCCCAACCCCACCTCATTCCATTAAACCTGTTCTAATAACTTACTCACGACTATCTTTCTTATCTTGAAATTTCCATTTTTCTTACACAGAAGTACTCTAAAAACTATGAAAGTAAATGTTAGGTATGGCACTATATGGTCTTTAATTGTTCACCACATATCTCCTAAAGGAAAGCAATCTGAACTACTTTAAGTTCCTTCTTTTACATTCCATCAAGAATATACACTAACATTAGAAATAGAGTCCTTTTTTTTCACAAGTGATACATAAAAATATGTTCTAGTACAAAAAGTTTGATAACTAGCTGTGGGCAAATTTACTACACTTTTAATTATTGTTTTCAATGTAACACGTTATAACAATGGATGCTATGAATCTTGGGGTTTTTAGAACATCAGTGCACTTCCTAATGAAAGAACCCTTGAGAACAAAATAATAAAATTATCAATCTGTCAAGTTCAACAATCTGTTATGCAAATAGATGCAATTATTCCAGAAATGCAAATAGTAACGTCAGCATATGCTGCTGCTGCTAAGTCACTTCAGTCGTGTCCAACTCTGTGTGACCCCATAGACAGCAGCCCATCAGGCTCCACCGTCCCTGGGATTCTCCAGGCAAGAACACTGGAGTTGGCTGCCATTTCCCTCTCCAGTGCATGCAAGTGAAGAGTGAAAGTGAAGTTGCTCAGGCATGTCTGACTCTTAGCGACCCCATGGACTACAGCCTAGCAGGCTCCTCCATCCATGGGATTTTTCAGGCAAGAGTACTGGGGTGGGTTGCCATCGAGCTCCTCATCATATGCTCTTTGTAGAGAAAAATCTCCTCCCTCTTCTTTAGAACCATCTATTTGCAAGTACTTAAAGCCTAAGTCATGGCAATCATAACATTTTTGGTAAATTTATCCTTACTAAACTTCCAATGATATATCCAACTTATATTTCAAGAACTCATTTTTATGAGGCTCCCTAAAATAAATAATGGAGAAATAGCAAACTCAGTGGTAAAGAATCTGCCCGCCAATGAAGCAGACTTGGGTTTGAGCTCTGGGTTGGGAAGATCCTTTGGAGAAGGAAATGGCAACCCCACTCCAGTATTCTTGCCTGGGAAATCCCATGGACAGACGAGCCTGGCAGGCTACAATCCATGGGGTCACAGAGTCAGATACAACTTAGCTACTAAGCACACACACAGGAAGCAGGTACTATGGCTAGATCCTCACACAATCTCAGAATTGTTGTCGTGAAGTCACTCAGTCGTATCCGATTCTTTGCGATCCCATGGACTGTAGCCTACCAGGCTCTTCCCTCCATGGGATTCTCCAGGAAGAGTACTGGAGTGGGTTGCCATTTCCTTCTCCAGGGGATCTTCCCGACCCAGGGATCAAACCCGGGTCTCCTGCATTCCAGGCAGACGCTTTAACCTCTGAGCCACCAGGGATGCAAATATGATTCTGAGAAGAAAAAACAAAACTTAAGAGAGTATTAGAAGGAACTAATGGCATATCAAAAGAAACAGGGGATAGGCAAGGAGACATTACAATACCAAATACTAACTGGCTTCAAAGTAACAAAACTGCTGAGCCTGCAGACACCTAGAGCTTGGGCTCCACAACAGAAGCCATCACAATGAGAAGCCTGCGCACCACAGTGAAGAGCAGACCCCACATGATGCAACTAGAGAACGCCTGCACACAGCAAGGAAGACCCATGTTACAAAAAAAAAAAGGTACAAATGCATCTTCACTAGGAAAATCTATTACACACAAAGCACAGTATGCCTACAGGACTCAGAACCCAGATGAGAAGGATGTGTAAGCAACTGGAATATAGTATGGTAACACTACATAACAAAAGTTACCCAGAAGGAGCTGTGGATAATACTGAGAAAGAAGAACAGAATGCTCAGGACACAAGAAATACCCCAAAAGTTAAGAGATGAGGGCCTAAAAGAAAACAGTTATAATGGATTGGGTTTGTGAGGAGATAAATTTTAAGGATATTTAGAAGGTATACTCAATAAGACTAGACTCAATCAACATCTGCATTATGCAATTTTAATTAAGAATAAGGTAATGCTTAAACTAAGAAATATCCTAGTCATCGCAGTCTTTTAGAGTAGCAGAAAAGAATAAAAGGTATAAAGAACAAAAAGAAGAAACAGTCTTAAGTCCACCAATAAGAAACTGGTTAAATAAATAATACACAGGACTTCCCTGGTGGTACCCTGGATAAGAATCCACCTGCCAATGCAAGGGACACGGATTCAATCCCTGGCTGGAGAAGAGTCCACATGCCAACTAAGCCCTTACACCACAACTGTGCCCATGCTCTAGAGCCCTCAAGCCACAACTACTGAGGCCATGTGCTGCAGCTGCTGAAGCCCATGCAGCTACAGCCTGTGCTCCCCAGGAGAAGCCACAATGAGAAGCCCATGCACCGCAATGAGGAGCAGCCCTAACTCGCCACAACTGAAGAAAGCCCATGTGCAACACAGAGGATTTTCACATAATCCCAAAATACCACACTTCCTAGATTATCAGTTACAAAGGGAGTAGGGGAATGCGCACTTAAGAGTAAAGTGATCTGGTAACAGCCTCCACTTTAATGATCAAATTTAGCATCACCTATAATGGAAAAAATGGCATTAGGTGCCTTGTGAGGTGACGCAAAAAGCATGTTATCACTTATATAACGATCACGAAATCCATACATAATCTTAAAGAAACAATCAGCAAATTTAGATTGTAGTATATTATGTAAGACAAATGGCCTAGATTAATTCTTCAATAAAGTTAGTATCACTGAAAAAGAGGGGAGGGAGGCAGGGATTGTTCTAGACTAAAAGAGGCTAAAGTGACAAAGAAACCAAAAGTAATATGTGAATATGACTGAATTGTGAATCAGAAAAAAAAAAGGTATAAAAGATAAGTGGAAGACAAAAATTTAAATACAGACACTGCATATTAGATAATGAATTCATGTTATTTTCCTTAGGTATGATAAAGGTATTGTGGTTACACTGGGAAATGTCCTTATTTTTAGGAGATGCACACCTGAAAAAAAAAAAAATTTTTTTTGAGGTTGAGGGGGTGAGGGAATATCTTAGTGACTACAACTTCTCTCACATAAAGCAAATTGTGTGGGGGGTGTGGGTGGGGGGTATGTTTAGAGAAAAGAAAAAAAGCACCCACAACAAAGTGTTACAATCTATGCAACTAAATGAAAAGCACATAGGAGTTTGTTGTACTGTTCTTCAACTTTTCTATAGATTTAAAATTTTTTCAAAATAAGAGTTTGTGGAGGTGGGCAGAAATAGCTAAATCAAGCATAGCTGAGCTTCAGTAATAAAAATGAAGGCAGAAAAAAATTATCTTTTTTTTTTAAAGAAAAAGACAATCTTTTACAATAAGAATATACAGAGGAGTTAAATGATACATATGGTTTTTCTATTATTAATCATGTCCTTCCTGGTGGAGCATAAGTAACAAACCCATTTACTCCTAGAGTATCTGTATTAATGAAATACCACTTTAAATTTTCCTGAAACACAGTTATTTGAAGTAATTATAATGATATCATCTTTGTAAACTCAGAATAATGAATCTTATTCAAAATGGACTAGGGCGGTCTCATAAACATAGACCCTAAGTTGCCTACTCTTCTTAGAAGGAAGATAAAAACCAGACAGCAAGATGACAGGTTTACTTAAGCTTGTGCTCTGTACAAAGTACACAGAAGGAAGCTAACGGACAAGGAATAACCGGTTCAACAAAAATGAGAAGGCAGATCTTTCCACCTCTTAAATCTTTAACCCACATCTTCATTGTTTTGAAACAGTTATTAATTTCTTATATTAGAAAACATCAAAGCTAATCTATTGTAACATGACTGGTGGTAAATTACAATAGAAAAAATCTAAATGGCAAAGTTAATTTGGAAATGAGCTTAACTATCTATGACTATGTTCCTTGAGAATTCACCTTTAAATAAAACAATGAAGTCACACTATGAAGACCTGACAAAGGAGAAATGGAAAGCTTTTCTTCCTTCCTTCATCTTGAATCCCACCTCCCTCCTGAAAATCTCTTACTAACAGAAAATAGCAAAATTTGAAAATAATTCCATCTCCATGAAAGTAATCAAGCTGTATATTTAGTTTACGTACACTTCTATGAAGATATATGATACTCTGATTGAAAGGTTTTAAACTTTTTAAAAAATAAAATATGTAGATGCAAGACTAACAAAACATATACAGGATCTATAGGCTAAAACTTGCAAGTCACAGATGAAAGAAATCAAAGGAGTTCTAAATAAATGAAGAGATACGCCATGTTCCTAGAGTGGAGGACTAAATATAAAAATGCCAGTTCTCCCTCCAAATGATCTAAAGATTTAGTACAATATCCATCAAAATCACAGCAAGATTTTTTGGCATCTATAGATGAATTTACTTTAAAATTTATATGGAAATGCAAAAGAACTAGCATGCCTAAAATCATAAGCTTTACTATCAATTTAAAACTAACAAGGAAATATTAAGAGATGTAAATACAATATAATCTAATCCTCAAAAAGAAAACATTTTGAAAATAAGATCATACCAAAAATCTGCTTGGGCAAAGAGATTAACAAAGCAAACTACTAGATGTAGTCATGAAAACAGAAAGTGAGAGTTGCTAAAGAACCAATTTCAAGTATAAAAAACCCTTCTACAACCCAACACAGTAGGCTCCTTTCCCCTCCCACCACTGCAACAGTATATTGATAATTAGAGATGGTTACATAACCCCCACACAACACACAAACTCACTAAAAAATCCCATATTTAGACTGTTTCAAAAAAACTTATACTTTGTTCTTTTTAATGTTTTCTTAAGAGTCTGTTACTTGTCTTTTAATCTAGTATAGTGTGAAAAGAGTTTTTTCCACATCAAACTACAAAACAATCAATGATCCCAAATTCTACAGAAAAAAAAACACTAAAACAAAGCTTTATAGTATGTGCAGTAACCCCTCTTGACCTGCAAGAAATGTGTTCCAAGACTCCTAGTGGATACCTGAAACTATAGCCAGTACCAAATCCAAATATATTATGATTTCCCTATACATACACTGGGCTTCCTTGATAGCTCAGTTGGTAAAGAATCCACCTGCAATGCAGGAGACCCCAGTTCGATTCCTGGGCCAGGAAGATCTGCTGGAGAAGGGATAGGCTACCCACTCCAGTATTCTTGGGCTTCCCTTGTGCCTCAGTTGGTAAAGAATCTGCCCGCAATGTGGGAGATCTGGGTTTGATCCCTGAGTTGGAAAGATCCCCTGAAGAAGGGAAAGGCCACCCACTCCAGTATTCTGGCCTGGAGAATTAATTCCATGGACTGTACAGACCATGGACTTATACATTATACACTTTTACATTATATATACTTATACATTATATACATTATATATATGTATACATATATAATACATATGTACATTATAAAGTTTAATGTATAAATTAGGATAGTAAGAGATTAACAATAATAAAATAGAATATAACAATATACTGTAAAACAGTATATATAACAATATACCATAATAAAAGTTATGTGAATTATGGTCCTTCTCTCAAAACATCTTATGGTACAAATATAATGCCCTTCCCATCTTAACTAAGCACTTATCATGCAGTGTGGCCATAACTTAAGCAATTTGAGGTGCATCAGCAAAACTATTACAAATTTTCTATTTCCTTCCTCACAATTTCACAGGTAGAAGATTCATTCTTATCACAGAGTTTAGCAACCTCAGCATACGATTTTCTTTATGAAGTTGAGAACTTTCACTTTTCCCTTAAAGGAAGCACCTGACTGTTTCTTTGGCATATCCGAATTACCAGCATCACTACTTTTGTTGTATTTTAAGTAAAATAAGGGTTCCTTGAATTCAAGCACTGTACAAAGGGGTTCAGAACCACCAAAGATTTAATCAAGTTACTCAGAATGGCAAGCAATTTAAAAATTACGATTTCTGGAATTTTCCATTTAATATTTTCAGACCATGGTTGACAATGGTTAACTGAAACTATAGAAAGTGAAACCATGAATAAGGGGTGACTACCATACTCAGTGCCTCCTTAAATTACTCTAACCGCAGGTTTTTTTATCTATTCACCCTGTTACTAACAGGTCAGCTATTAAACTATGTGTACTAGGGAAGGGACCTCACATCTCAGTTGGCCCAGGAGGCTATCATTTTATGCCTATTGTCCCTGCATGTACCTTTTTTACTAAGATCAATTGCCTATGAATATTCTCTTTTAAGAACACAACATGTTAGGTTATAAAGCAATATATATATATATAATTTTGAAACAATTCTCTGAGTATATAAAATCTAGGAAAAAATCTCAAGAACTACACATTAGAATTTAACAGTAGTTACTCTGTGTGGTGAGGTAGTTTTTACTTTTTTCTTTATTTTCCTCTATACCATCTAAAAATTACTGTTTCCAATTAACACATACTCTCTTTTACACTTAGGAGGGAGCTCCATTTGTCAAAATGCAGGTTTTCTTTCTGACCCAAGTCATCTCATTCCAAAAGCGTGCACTACTCTTACATGTTATTCATTATGAACTGAGGCAACGTGATTTAGTATACGAAATTTTAGCCTTTAGGATGTACCATATCTAAACTCAATAACCAGCTTTGGACTCCCCTGGTGGTCTAGCAGTTAAGATTTTGTGCTTCCAATGCAAGGGGCACAGGTTTGATCCCTGATCAAGGAAGTTCTGCATGCCATGTGGTATATGCCCCTGCCAAGGAAAAAAAAAATTCAAAACCCAGTTTTGTTGTAGAAAATATAGGACCTACCTGCCTTTCAGGATTATTTAGAGTATCAAACAAGAGTCTACGTGAATGTAGGATGAAGTACAAATGCAAAATGAAGTACACTTATGTGAGCTATGATTACTACTACAAGCACATGAACAAACTGTGGAACCTCAGATCTCATATGTAAAATGAAGGGGTCTTATAAAGTAAGCTCCAATTCCCTTCTACTTCTGAAATTCTGGTATAACAGTGTCCTCTTAACTCAGCATTCTACTTACATTCATCTAATCTATATCTTTGAGAGGTGTACCTTTATGGATAACAGTTTCCAGGTTTCCATGTTTTCTATCTTCACTGGGACACAGTCAGCTCTCCACATTCTTCTCTCAGACACTGACTGCCTGAAAGTCAAAGAAAATATGTATGGTCCTTCGAAGCAGAGTTTATATCCTCTCTTAATCTAACTTGTATTTCATGATCTCCATCTGCCACATCTTGCAGTGTAGAGCAGTGGCTATGCACAAGGACTCTGGAGCCAGGTGCCTAGGTTTAGATTCTGGTTCTGCTGTATCAACAACTCGGCAGTGTAACCTTGAACTATTTGCTTAATCTCTCTGTGCCTCAATTTCCTTATCTGTAAACCTGGGATAACAACAGTGCACCTACTGGGTAAGTTTGTTGTAAAGATTAACAAATAACAAATTATATATAAAGGACTGAAAACAGTGCCTAGCATGTAATGTTATATATGACTGAAGTCCCTTCCTAACACGGCTTCTCTAAAAGTATAATGCTTACAGGCTAAGATAAAACAAACAACATTTGCCTCTTTCTTTTATTCTCATTGGAAAAAATGTCTTATTTTTTAAATATTTATTTATTTATAATTGGAGGATAATTGCTTTATAGTATCATTTCTGCCATATATCAACATGAATCACCCACAAATATACGTATATACCTTCCATCTTATTATTTGTCTATCAAAAATTTCCCCACATCACTGTAGTGAAGTAACACATACTCATCATCATTAGACATTTTTCTTTATTGTCTGTTCAAACCCAATTCGTATTTCCCAAAATCTGTTTCCTCTGGAAAACTTGTTCCACTAGTTCTTCAGGATGCTATGGGGGAACAGGGGGAAGCCTCAGTTATCAAATAAATTTGGAAAATGTTGAGTTAATATTAAACAGGTTCCTTACTGTAGGTCTTTTACATGTTAACATGTACTATATCACGTATCAAGAGAGGAAAAAGTACAAACAGTACCTCAGTTTACTTGACCTCAAAACTTTTTTGTCAAGGATCTACACTGGGAAGTGCTGCTGCTCCAGTTCTTTGATAACTTTTAATACAAAATATGCTATGTTACATTAACTCAAAATTTCTTAAATCTGATTCACACCAAAGCCTATTCTCAAATTCATGCCAAGAAATCAGACTCAAAAAACTAATAACTGCTGCCTTGAACAAATTACTTTTGAAATTTCTGAAAATGAACACTGACTGCAAAAGAACAAACCCCAATGACCAGCTACACATGCTACGAGACAAGCTGTTATCTCATGATGGGATGCTCAGCTATTTACTGGCCAAATGTAAAACTCCAGTTATTTAAGATTCCCAAGTTTTTTCTGGATTTTCAATAATAAAGATCTGCACTCTTTCCTTTTTAAAAGAATCCAGCAGAGAACCTTGTCAAATCATCCCAGAACCTGATCAAATATAAATACAAGACCCAAAATGTACAATTTACACTATTGAAGGACTATTCTAAAAAACACCATCTTAAAAAAAAACAAAACATCTAATACATCAACAACACAATTTCACTATTTTGCAGTCCCTAATGCATGATCATCAATAACTGCCAATATCACAAAAAGAGAACAAGACCTGATGGAACACAGATTTCTCCTATGAAGTACACCTACCAAAAGAAAAAAAAAAAAAACACCTCACAAATCTATCAATTTACTACAAGAAATTCAGGGGACAGAATGTGTTAAATGATATTTACAGTACAGAGACGCAATCAGCAAAATGAGGCTATGGGAAACTTCTCAAAAACCTGGTTTCTTAAATTAACAAAAAAAAAGGAAGGCGAGCCTAAAGATTAAAAGTGATTTAATATACAAGATAATTGTAAACTTATTTGGAATCCACTTCAAGCAAACTGTGTATGTATATAAAACAATCAGAAAAATATAAAACCTGACTACATGTTTGATGACATTAACACCTTTTTATAAAATTTTTTAAGATAATGGTATTATGCTTACTTAATAAAAAGAGAAACTGACTATCTTTTGGAAGTCATATTGAAATACCTAAAATTTACAAATTAAATATGTCCAGGATATGGTTAAAAAAAGTCCAGAACTGGGAGTGTGTAGTGGTAGACAGAAATATAAAGAAAATAAGATTGTGTATAATAGTTCATGAAGGTTCAATGATAGGTACATGGGAGCGCTTTATACTTTTCTTTCTACTTTTAGTATATGTTTAAAAGATTTTGTAATAAAAATATTTTTTAAAATAAATACTATCTTGGAATTGAATTATCTACCTAGGACTGCAAATAGCCTCTATGTATTCCCATAAAAGATTAATGCACAGTCATGCATAAGTGAATTTAAGTTTACCATGAACAAATCATGTTTATAAAGTACGAAATCATTTGCAAGAATTTCACAAATACTCAATATGTTAAACTCTATGTAATTAATTCTTATTAACAAGCCTGTTAATAATATCCAGCCACTTTATGGCTTTCCATGAAAATAATTATCTAGTTATACTTTTTTAAAATTTTTATTTAAGTTGTAGACAGTATTGCAGAGTCATTGCTACTATTCTGTGGGCTTCTGGTACTTCTGGAATTTATGATCAGAAGACATATTGTATAAATGCTTCAGCTCACCAAGCTCCAAACAGGACTAGTTTTATCTTGTGTACAAGAACTCTTTCCTGCCTTCCTATAGTGAAATAAAGAGCCAAGCCAACAGATGGCAGACCAAGAGGGAGGGGGTGGTAACAAGGAGGCAATTACAAGATAGCACCACGGAAAAGGAGAATAACACTGAGAACTGAAAGATGCAACTTAAAAATACAAAACATTCAGCAATCATATAGATTTCTGAAAAACAATGTCACATTTTTTCAATCATCATTAAAGTGAAGTGATTCTGTAAATTTGCACCTGATTTTATTCCCTTACACAGCATATCTTTAAGACTTTTGAAAAATTCCTCTTAATATCTCAGACCAATTTAATCAGTGCAATTCAGAATAGTTTCAAAATGAACAGGAGGAACAGGTGACATACTAAATTTTTATCAGGATTTCCCTACTGTCACACATTACGTGAGTCTTTTCAGAAGCTCTCAAAACATCCTTCTAGATTTCAAAGAACCAAAGTGCCCTACTCCTATGCTAATCTACAATATAAATAAAACAGCATCAATATTATTATAGCCTAACTGGAAAAGGTCTTAACGAAAAATATCAGTTTAAAAAAGATTACAACTGTGTTGCTACAAGAATTATATTTTTAATCTAAGCTGTATTTCTTCAAAATGTCTAGGCTTTAAGTATAACAAACACTAAGAACATACCAATTACAATAGGCCATCTTTGCCCAAATTCATCATGCCAAGTATATTCTGCCTCCAGATGAAGAACTTCTCAATCACTGATGTAAGAGATCAAGTCCATAACACCATACAACGCAGAAATCCACCACTTACACTCTGGCAGTTTTGCAAAGCAACAGCGATGTCCTTTATGAATAGAATCTCTATAAAAGAGGGTCTAGCAACTAGAGGTTATTCAAGGGCTTGTTCCTTAGGCAAGCACCTTTCTCCTCTATGGAAACTTATCAAATGGCAAAATATCTATCCTGCCTATTCCACAGAGGTGTTACAAAGATAAAATGAGATGTTTCCCAAACTACTTGGGACAGTGAAAAGCTATACACAAATGTAAGGCATTATTATTTTACTACTTGTTTGCACTCCAGACAGTTTTCAGACTAAACTCGCTACTTAATATCATTGTTTCAAGGCCTACCAAGAAAAACTTATTTCAGGGTACAAAAATTCACTAACATTCACCTTTTTAAAATAGCGAAGTTCAATCCTTATTCCAACTGTTGTTCTCTTCTAACATCTATTACTTTCTTTGGCAGAAGAAAACTACTGATAGAAACACTTTAAGAAATCAAAGCAGGGCATCCTTAGTGGCTCAGTGGTAAAGAATTTGCCTGCCAACACAGAAGACACTGGTTCAATCCCTGATCCAGAAAGATCCCACATGCCAAGGAGCAACCAAGCCCGTGCACCGCAACTACTGAGCCAGTGCTCTAGAGCCTGGGAGCAGCAACTACTGAAGCCACGGCGCCCTAGAGCCAAGCTCCACAAGAAAAACACCACTATGAAAAGAGAGCTTCCCTCGTAGCTCAGTTGGCCTGCAATGCAGGAAACCAGAGTTCGGTATCTGGGTTGGAAACAGCAACTCACCCCAGTATTCTTGCCTGGAGAAGCCCATGGACAGAGGAGCCTGGTAAGCTGCAGTCGATGGGGCCGCAAGATTCAGCCATGACTGAGCAATTAAGCACACACATGAGAAGAGAAGCCCAAGCACCACAACTAGAGAGTGGCCCCAGCTCACCACAACTAGAAAAAAGCCCTCTCAGCAACAGACCCAGCAAGCCAAAATAAACAACTAAAATTATTTTTTAAAAGGTCAAATCAACACATGACCCTTAAAAGTCTGCCTCTACGTCAAAATGAGTTTCTGAACACCTGTGTACGACAGACCTGCTCAAATGGCATTATCTGGACGGGATTTTACATCAGACAAAATCATCACTGGATGGCTGTTCCTATGCCCTCCCCGACTCAGTTTCTGCCGACATTCGCCTTGTTTCTGAATTCAAATCCAGGCACCACCATTTACCAGCTACAAGATCTTGGGCAAGCACCTTTCTGTGTGTGCTTCAATCTCCTATCTACCAAATAAACAAGTTAAATTGGTGTAAATAATAAACAATTCAACCAGATTTAATATGATTTATACAACAGAGCAAAGTTCTTACAATAGTGCCTGGTGTACAATAAATAATAAGTGTTATCCAATATTAATTCTTTACATGTGCATCTGTCCATTACACCATACCACCTTCACTAAATTATATAAATCTCCCCATCATTCTTCATCATTCCTTCTTTTCAAAAGAATATGCAATTTTGAGAAGTCAGAAACTATGACTATACTACTGACAAAATTTAAATATACATCACTGAATGCTCAGATGTATAAGAAAGTTCAGTGATACCTTATATAAAAGATACTGGGCCCCCACATGCTTTTAAATTATATTAACACATAAATAATATAATATTCCTAGGTTATCCTAGATTTCTAATACTATCAGTTAGCAAGTTGCTTATTTGAATTATATCACACAAAACTTTCCATGAACACTTTTACTGTATAGTGACTAACAGGAAAGGTCTTTAAAAATGGCAAAATGTGGCCTCCCTGGTGGCTCAGTAGTAAAGAATCCACTTGCCAAAGCAGGAGACATGGGTTCTACCTCTGATCCAGGAAGACCCCACATGTCCGGCTTGAGCAACTAAGCCTGTGCACCACAGCTATTAAGCCTGTGCTCTAGAACCCGGGAACCACATCTACTGAGCCCATGTGCAGCAACTACTGAAGACTGAGCACCCCAGAGCCCATGCTCTGCAACAAGAAGCCACACAATGAGACGCTCATGTACTGCAACTAGAGAGTAGCCCCAGCTCACCGCATCTTGAGAAAAGCCAAAAATAAATACAGAAAATTTTTAAATGACAATATTTAAAAGGGTGTCTATAAATGCTACTCTATTAAGTTTAAAAAGAAAAAGCTCAGATAATAACACATTCCCCTCCAAAATAAAGATCAACAGAAACTTTAAATCAAGAATTTAGAGTGAGGAAAAATAGTTTGCCAGAGTAAGAAGAAATATTATTATAACATTAACATCACTAACATTATAATTAGAGGACAACCAAAGAATGTTAAACACTGCAACAAACAGAAGAGCTACACTCCAAGCTTATTCTTTAAATGTTACTTAGCACATCCTTTGCATAAATATATAATCTTGATAGCAAGTTCTAAATTTTAACATTTCACATGTAAGTATTCAATGCAAAAAAAAAATCACAGCATCATTTAACTGATTTAATAGTTCTCCTTTGGTTTAAAATCTTTAAAAGGTAGAATCACTTAATCTAATTTAGAGATAATTTTACTACACATACAATTTCCTAGAGTTGCATCTCTGGCTTACTATGTGTCAGGGACTTTTCTAGGCACTGGAATGAACAGGATATAAAGTTCCTGCTCTCAGAGTTTACATTCTAGCGAGGAAGACAAGTAATAAACAAGTAGACAAATCATTACATTTCAGAAAGCATACCATAAAAAATAAAATAAAATAAAGCAAGAGAGACAAGGAGAAATTAGGGGCAAGGTGATCACTAGTTTGTATAGTGTGATCATTGGAGATCTCTCTAAAGAAGTAGACTCTCTGAACCCCTTTTTAAGCAGACATGAATGATGTGTGGGAGCAAGCAGTGCAGAGACCTGAAGGAAGAGTGATGCATGAACAAGCATTAAGCCCTGGGAATGCACCCAGCATGATCAAAGAATATGGGGAAGCTCAGTGCAGCAGAAATGGAAGGAACAGAGAGGCAGACAAGGGCTCCATCAAGGAGGACTTTATAGGCCACGGCTAGGAATCTAGATGTTATTTTAACTACAAAAGGAAGTCATTACAATGTATTAAACAGAGGAGTGGCCCATCTGATTAACAGTTAAAAAGACCATTCTAGCTATGAAACACAGAAGAGACTGTAGGAGATCAAGTGAGAAAACAGTTAAGACTATTATAATTATCTACCCAGGAGATGATGGTGGTTTAGACCAGAGCAATAAGGTAGAGATGGTAACATCTGATCAGATTAGAAATATATTCAAAAGATAGAACTAGAAAGATTTGTTGATGGTCTGATTATAGGGTATAAACAAAAGAGGCACAGTTGACACCAAGTTTTTTGGTCTGAGTGACAAGTTAATTGATCCTGCCAATTTACTAAGGGTACATTCAAAGAAAATGGTGAGGATAGGGATCACGTCTATGTTTGAGAAGCCTTTTAGACAGCCAAATGAGATGTGGAATAAATTGATGAACTATGACCCTGTACCTCAAGGAAGGGGTCTGGGCTGAAGATGTAAATGTGGAAGTCAATTAACACTTAGTTTTTAAAGTCACAGAAATGGATAAATATAGATGGAAAAAACTCTTTTATTTAATCTTTACACAAGCCCTGTTGTTCAGTCACTATGTCGTGTTCAACTCTTTGTGACCCAAAGAACTGCAGAACGCCAGGCTTCTTCTGTCCTCCATTATCTCCCAGAGTTTGCTCAAATTCATGTCCACTGAGTCAGTGATGCTATCTAACCATCTAATCCTCTGCCATCCCTTTCTCCTTTTACCTTCAATCTTTCCAAGTAACAGGATCTTTTCCAATGAGTCGGCTCTTCTCACCCGGTGGCCAAAATATTGAGCTTCACGTGAGCCCTATGAGGTAGCAACTATTGAACATTTTATAGATCAGGAAGCAGCCTAAGAGATTAAAACTTATCCAACAATACTCTGCTAATAAGTGGTAATAAGTCAGAAAAAAAAAACCCACCTAATTAACTATTATATAATGACCATGACCTTCCTCAACTAGGTTCATAAAAACTAGGTTTTGAACCATAAAACTTGAAATGAATACTGAAGTAAACCTTTTCTCAGTTCTCCCAAGGACAGTACATAACTAGTGACATTCTGGATGCACTGGAGAGAAGTTAATTCTTCACATACAATTAATGCTCAAATGTCCTAGAACATTAGAGATTAGTTCTCTCACGGAACCACAGTCGAGGAAAAACTATAGCATACTATTATTCTATTATTATTATTCTATTGTGCTTCCTTGGTGCCTCAGATGGTAAAGAATCTGCCTGCAATGAAGGAGACCAGAGCTCAATCCCTGGGTTGGGAAGATCCCCTGGAGAAGGAAATGGCAACCCACTCCAGTATTCTTGGCTAGAGAATTCTATGGAGAGAGGAGCCTGACAGGCCACAGTCCATGGCAATGCAAAGAGTTGGGCATGACTGAGCGACTACCACACACACTACTAGTAGTAGCAATAGTAGAAATCACTTAAAATGAGAGAAAAAAAATTGGTGAACAACATAAGTTACCATTCGGTGGTAAACTTTTCATGGCTTCTCTATGTAATCAGTAAAATAAAGTGTTATTTGAGGTTTTTATACCACCAAAGGTGTTTTTAAGACTACATCAGACCTCTACTAATTCTATCAGAACTCAGTATCTATCTTCCTGAGAACATGAGTTCATCAAAAAACCACTAGAATGTAAGCTCCTCTAGTACAAGAATCTTTTTTTCATTAATCTGTTCCAAGTACCTGGAACAATGTCCTTTTTGGGGAAAGAACCTAAATCCCCAGCCTCACTAGGCAAAACAAGTTTCCTTGTAAGATGGGGATGTTTTTCATGTTGTCTTGGTTACTGGCACCACTAAAATCTGACAGGATTATCCTAACCCAGAACTTCAGACTCTAGATTTCACCTTCCTTAAGACTGGCCTTCTTTCATATTGAAATAAAACAGGTTCCAGATAAAGCCATTACTGGTCAAATAACCAGCAAACCATAGTGTCAATAGGTCCGTATGTACTGTTCAAAATAATTAGCAGACAGTGTGAACCAATAATTAGTATCTCATACATACTCTAGAGGTAACAAAATTCTCCTCACAATTTCAGTTATCCTTTGTTAAACCCCACAAGTATTTCAGAGCAAGGTATTACGAATCAATGCAGCAACTCCATTAAATACAAAAGTCTCAAATGAGCAATCCTAGCTAGACCAGGAAACTGCATTCTAGTCAATTTCCCCTGCACAAAATAACCTGCATGTATCAGTAGAATATTAGTGGACAATATATTTCATTTTCAAGCTATAAGAATCTGCCAATGGGAGGCAATAAGTGCCCTTTCACAACAGATTCAGGTCACTGAGATAACTGCAGGGCACTTTTGAAAATCAGTTGTCTCTGACAAAAAAAAAAAAAAATAGAAAGCACAATGACATATTCTATTGGTTTAAGGCTGTGGTGAAAACAGGTGCTCTCATACATTACTGATAGGAATACAAATTAGTACAATCCTTCTGGAGAAAAATCTAGTAATATCTAGCAAAATTACATATGTACAGAACTTCTGACACAGCAATCCCATTTATAAAAATCTACCCTGAAAATATTAATGTATCTTTTATACTACAAAAATACATATACACAGGTCATGTACTATAAAATTGTTTATAAATGCAAAATATAAGAAGCAACCTAAATACTCAAAGAAGAATGACTGAATAACTGAGGACACGTCTACACAGGAGAGTACTATACAGCTACTAAAATAAAAAAAGAATGGAGAATATCTGAGAATCCCCTGGTGGTCCAGTGGTTAGGACTCAGCACTCTCACTGCTGGGGCCCCAAGTTCAATCCCTGCTCAGGGAATTAAAATCCCACAAGCCACATAGTGCAGTCAGAAAATAAATTTTTAAATTTTTAATTGAAAAAATAAGTGCAGAATATCAAAAAACTGGTCGCTTCAAAAGGATAAACTGTTGATTTCCAGGACACACTCTTACACTGAAAAAAGGTGCACAGAATATCTATACCATGCCATTCTTCATATAGGAAAGAAAGGAACTGGAAAACAGTTCGGCTGTTCCTCAAAAAGTTATCTTATGGACCAGTAATTCCACTCCCAAATATAAACCCAAAGGAACTGAAAACATATGTCCACATAAAAACTTGTATCTGAATGTCCATAATAGCTAAAAAAATGAAAATCAAACGTCCAATAAGTGTGCAGGGATGAACAAAGTGCGATATAGTCATATAATGGAATATTATTCAGTCATAGGAAGGAATGAAGTACTGACACATCCTACAACATAGATGAACCTAAAAAGATCACATTAAGTGAAAGAAGCTCGGCACAAAAGTCCACTTATTATATAATTCCACATTTACATGAAATGTACAGAATAGACAAATTCATACAAACAGAAAGTAGATGAATGGTTACTAGCGGCTGGGGAAAAGGCAACAGGAAGTGACTACTAATGAATACAGGGTTTCGTTTCAGGGTAATGAAAATGTTCTAAATTAGGTAGTGGTAATGGCTGCAAAGCCTTATGAACAGACTGAAAAACAATGATTTTGTACACTTCAAAAAAGAAGGCTTTGTGTTGTGTGAATTGTACCTCAATTTAAAAACCTGTACGTAAGGGGAAAAAGAAATGTAAAACACACACACACACACACACACACACAAAATCTGTTCATTCGTGCAAAAGAGACAATGGAAGGATAAACTAGAAACTAAAAAAACTGGTTACCTAAAGTCATGGAAAACGGGTGAGGGAAAAGGTGGGGAGAAGAAAATGGGAACAGAGCAGTAAGAGTAAGAAGTGACAATTTTCTAAGTATATTTTAGTAACAGTAAGGTCTCATATACCAAAATAAATAAAAATCAACCAGAACTGGGGAAACCCAAAATAGAATACAAAGAGTAAGAACCTAACTGCATTACAGATGAATAATATAACCACACTAAAGGAAATGAGGAAGAAAAGAATTAACCTAAGTAACTTTGAAAAACAGTATGCTGACTAGATACTAGAAAGTTAAAGACAAGAAAAAAACTTGTATACAAATAGTGCACTCTAATTGGCAAATGTTCCTCAGAAGGGTGAGCAATTGGTCACTACTTGATGTGCATTCTAAAATTGAACAAATAAATTGGTATACAGTATTACAGATAATGAAAGCCAGGTTTCTCACCATTAGAAAAAAAAAAGTTACAAATAAGAAAAGATTGGAATGAACCTTGTGGTGTTGGGACTGGAATAGAACATAAAACTATGAACTCAAATATGGTTTTAATATATAGACAAAGACAAATATAGAGATAAACATGTGTATACCTGGGTTTGCATGTGTGAGCAGGTTAGTATATACATATATTTCCTTGCTCTGTCCTCTGAGGGCCTAAGAGCAATGATACCCTAGTGAGCATACCCAGCATTCAGGTCTTGATTTAAATTCTGGTCTCCAATAAAAGGAGTTGATTTCAGGACAGATATAAGGAAAATTACAAGATGAGCACAGACTATAGCCTGTGGTGCCAGAGTATAAGGAAGTGCTAAAACAAGGGTGGAGGCCAACTGGAATGAGTTCCTAATGGCCAAAACTGGAAGAATCTGAGCAACAAAATAATGACACTATTGGATTAGAATCTTTAGAATATATATCCATGAAGTCACACTCATCAAAATAGATAAATTAACAAATGTGGAAGGGACATCTCTTTCAGGAATGAGGGAAGTACAAAATCACTGGCAGGAAAAATATCACAATAATAACTGCTGCAGACAATATACACCAATGGTTGCTAAAATCAGTGGGAGAAAACTTGAGGAGAAACAGTGTATCACCATAGTTTCAAACTATCTCCCCTAAGATTATGTATCAACTATAAAAAGAAGAAAAGTAACTTTACAGTGGAGAATACAGCAGAGTTCACCTTAAGCAATCAAGGTTAAAATATCACTAGCCCCACTCCAGTACTCTTGCCTGGAAAATCCCATGGACGGAGGAGCCTGGTGGGCTGCAGTCCATGGGGTCGCAAGAGTCAGATATGACTGAGCGACTTCACTTTCACTTTTCACTTTCATGCACTGGAGAAGGAAATGGCAACTCACTCCATTATTCTTTGCCTGGAGAATCCCAGGGACGGGAGCCTGGTGGGCTGCCGTCTATGGGATCACACAGAGTCGGACACGACTGAAGCGACTTAGCAGCAGCAGCAGCAATAAGACACATCAACACCATGTACCCTCTAATATCATGCACTGAGGACACATCCCCTCTGTAGTTTTCTTGCAAACATACAGAACCTCAATCTCATCATACAAAAAACATGACAAACCCAAAATGAGAAAAATTACACAAAATAATGGGCCAGTACTCATCAGAAGTGTCAAGGTCATGAAAGAAAAGGAAAAACAGAGGAACTGTCACAGATTTGAAAAGACAAGACCAGATGAGAAAGATGTAACAACTAAATGAAATGTGGGATCCTGGACTAGATCCTGGAAGAGGAAAAAAAAAAAATACACTGGGGAAAAAACAGGTGACATTCAAATAAAGTCTGTAGTTTAATTAATAATATCTTACCAATGTGAATTTCCTGGGTTTGATCATTGTTATGTAAGTCCTCAACAGTAGAGGATGCTATGTGAAGGAAATCTGGAGCCTTTTGTACTATCTTTGCAACATCTCTTTAAGTCTAACATTATTTCAAAATAAAGTTAAAAATAAATGTGATGTGTGATGTGTGTGTGTGTGTGTGTGTGTGTGTGTGTGTGTGTGTTCAGGCATGTCTGACTCTTTACAACCCCACTGACTACAGAGCTCACAGACTGTAGCCCACCAGGCTCCTCTGTCCATGGGATTTTCCAGGCAAGAATACTGGACTGGAGTGCCATTTCCTCCTCCAGGAGATCTTCCTGACCCAGGGATCAAATCCGTGTCTCCTTTGTCTCCTGCAATGGCAGGCAGGTTCTTTATCACTGAGCCACCTGGGAATCTCAAAAGCTAAAAATAAATAAAGTCCATCAATTGATCATTTTATGCAACTGTCATAATTCCTTGCTCAGGGATCTCATCTGGAATTTAACATTCCCACTAATTTAAAGGGTCCAGTAAGTGACAACAGAACACACTAAAATCAAAAAATCAGATCTAGCATCTAAAAAGTAAATTACCAACTTTATGTTTTTTTATACCTTCTATATTTTTTAGCCAAAAAAAAATCTGCTGCTGTTGCAAATTTACTAGCTTTGCAAACTCCTTTTAAAATGACCAATTTTTACATTTTTAGTATCATGATAATCTGCGGTGTGTACCCATAACAACACATTCGTCTGTTAAGTCAAAGTTTTATTTTCACAAAAAATTATCAATAGATTATAGTAAGTTTGTTACTTATTATTACACAGTTGTCCAACCACAAAATACAAGCTTTTCTTCACAAGTTAATTTGCTTTTATCCTAATACAAACTTCTCTCCATATCCTAAACCACAAAGTCATCAATTTTGTTCTTCTAAGTTCTGAAAATCTGTATTTTAAAAAATCAGCTGTTCAATGTATGTTGTCTTTTTAAAAAATTTTCAAATATTGAGTAATTTAGTCTTTTTCTAGGAAAAAAATGCTTGGGACAGTACAATTCCATTGTATTTATTATTTGCATCCTCTACTAACCAAACCAGCCTAATCAAGTCTTCTGAAATTGCTCCAATCAAATAAGATTTTCATATGTCTGTATAACATTAACAAAGAAATTAAGTGACGTGTTCACATTTGCTTTCTCCTCCACACACCACCAGGATGGCTGCACTGGGAATGGAATACATGACCAGCAAATGAATGGCTAAGTGTCACATGCAAACAGCATGACTAGAAGTTTAAGAAGCAAAGTGATAAGAACCTTAGGGAAAGCAAAATTCACAAAAAGTTCAGAATTATAAGACGCCTTAATAGGTCACTTAATCCATTCCAATGACAACCCCAAATAGATGACAATCTATCCTACTTTTAAAAGCGTCCAGTTTCAACATCCCTAGATGTCTCGTTCTGCCATATACAACCATCACGTGACTTGAGGGAATTATTACAAGACTATTCTTTGCTCCACCTAATGCTTTCTTTCCTCAAATAATATAACAATTCATTTTAACTCACTTCCAAGATTTACCAACGTGTACAGGTGCTCAATACACATATGTGTATGTACATACACATATGTACATACAGACACCTAGGACACTCAATTTTGCTTGAATAAACACTAACTAAAATCTACATAGTCAAAGGCACATGTCCATCCCACTCCAATCACAAAAGCACTATGAAACATACAATGTCACCTAATGATTTGGGTCTAAAAATAACCAATGGAAACCAATGGAAATTTTATAAAACCTTATGGTAAATAGGTTTCTTCCCACCATGAATAATCAAAGTTTATTTGCTTTTCACAAACACTACTCCTTTACAGCACCGTCACCACAGGCAGAATTGTATAAACACATGTGTACTAGATCAAGTTGGTAATAAATTTTGATGTTTCATTTTTCAAGAGCATTTAGCGAATAATCATTTTGGAAGAGGGCCCAATGAAAAGAGATAGTGATGATACAGTACAGCCAGTGCTAATGAAGAAATAGCCAGTTTTACTCAAGCAAGCCTAAAAAGTGACTCAAATAAAACAGTTTTGCAAGTCCCAATCAAGGATGAGCCAAACACTATTTGAAAAAATTAAAAGTGTCTGTTAGGAAACAAATCTGAATGTTAAGCTTGACATGCTACCTCTGGAAATGGAATTACAAGGATAGGTTAGTTTGCTCAGATTTGGTATTCCCTGTTATTCTGAGTATCCTTATTTTCTACAGTATTACAGAAACCGTTTTTCAATTAAGGCAAAGTCCGTCCCTGTGTTTTACAGCTCTCTACGATGCATAGCATGTCTTTTACATAACCTACTGGGAGAGGTGGGAGGTGGCATCAGCTCTGGTCCTCCTCGTGTCTCCCATGAACCTGCCACCCATCACAAAAAACGTTTCACCATGTTCTTTGATACAGCTCCTGTCATCATCCTCCTCATCTCACCCCAGAGACTTAACAATGCATCTCTTCTCCTCTCCCTGTAGCAGAAGCTTTATAAATTATAAGACGGAAGATTCGGAGAAAGGTTTACCAGATGATGCGCCTTCCGCACCCAAAATACATAGAAAAGGGTTGAAAGGCACGTCGTCCCAACCTCCACCCCTCAAAAGGGAGAAGATAACGGTGGGCACCGGGGTCGCGGCTCTCCTCGGATCCCGAGAAAGAGTCGGGCCGCCACTCCACCCCACCCCACCCCACCGCCCGCCCCGGTCCAAGCCCTGGCCGGGGGCGGGGCCCTCCTTAGCGGATAAAGGGGTGGGCAAGAAGGTCAGCGATGCGACCACCAAGGGCCGAGGGACAGGTAGCAAGCCGCTGGAGGGGCGGGTCCCTCCGCCCTCTGGGGCCGGCGGCTCGGCTTCTAACGCGGCTCTGCAGGCGCCTGGCCGGCAAGAGGCCTCAGGGGGCAGGGGGGCCGCACCGCGCCAGAGTTTCCTCAGGCCTCCGCCGGCCGCCCACCCGGGACCCCGGCGGCCCCTCTCGGCGGTGGCTCCCGAACGGCTCCGGCCGGCCATGCCGAGCCGGCGGGACGCACGCACAGGCGGCCAGGAGGGCAGAGAGGAGGCGTTACCATACGCGGCTCCAGAGCTGACGGGGGTGGGACAGGGCTCCGGCGACCCGCGGCAGCAGCTGCGGTGGCCGCGTCCTTTATTTTTGCTGCAGCAGCGGCGACTTGTCAAAGGGAAAGACGTAAGAGGCGGCGGCAGCGGCTGCAGGCGAGTCTCGCGGGACTTGGGCGGAACTCTCGCGCAGTTTGGAGCCCTCGCCCCGCCCACCAGGCCCAGCGCGGGAGGCGAGAGCGACTGGGGGAGGAGCGCACGAGCGAGGTTGCTGGAGGACGGCAAAAGGGACGGAGATTTAATGGATGGGGGTGGGGAGCCTAGCTTCTGGGAACACTCTGGCGCGGCGCAGCCCTCACCTTTCAGCTCTCGCGGAGTCTGCACTGCTCGGATTCTGCCTTTGAACACAGTTAGGGGCGTTTCATAAAGGGCGATGAGGAGTAAGGGGGATGCCAGCGCTCCCCCTTTTCCTCGTGGTGGGCGTGAAAGACCCCACCGCCCGGCCACCTGGTGCTGCGGGTGGAGGAACGCCGGGAAAAAACTGGCTGCAGGGGCTGGGCGGCCACACCCCTTTATCTTGGGCGCGCGCGACGCGCTCAGTGTGCTTTATCTCCCACGACAACCAGCTCGAGACTTCTGGCCTGTCAGGTTCAGTCACGTGAAAGCGTTTCACTTGACTGAGTTCTAGCTTATTATTCGTGTCTTTGCGGGGCAGGAATGCCAAAACCCCAGAGACGCTGGGGCCTAGGACGACTCTCTCTTTTTTTTTTTTCTCCTGAGCAACACGGGTAAATTATGACCTTGATCTCGACCTCTACAATGAAGCCTTCTGAGTGACGAGACCGTGATTGGCTTAGTCATCACTGTGCCCCCCAGCACCTAACACCTATCCAGGTGCTCATTAAATTGTCGAATGACTATACCTGGCCGCTTCTTCCTTCTGTACCTGTTCTTAACTCCCAGACTGCATTTTTAGTCATCATCCTGGTATCATTCTTTGGAAATTTTCTAACAAGCACCAGTGTGTATCACTGACTGAAATCATGGAGCCGATCTTTGCCCTCACAATCTAACGGGACATATGAGGAATGTACAACATACAGGCCATGTAGGTGTCAATAATGTAAAAAAATTGTGGTATAGGCAGAAAAGGGAGTGCTTGCCCCATGGATATATGGGAAGCAGTTTAGCCCAAGAGTTACTTGACTGAAGTTATCTCACTGTCAGACATAGGTGAGAGGGAATTCTGGAGTCCCACTCACCAGGTATGTGACTTTGGACAAGTTGCTTGACCTCTCTGAACCTCAGAGGGCCTTTATCTGTTAATTCATAATGTTAGTTCTTATTATCACAGGGTGTCTGTGAAGAATAAAATATATATAAATCTCTTGACACATTAATTAGTAATTAAATGCTAATCCTTATGGTGTGTATAACTTTTTAAGTTTCTACCTGAAACTTAAAAACTAGATGTGAGGGAGTGGGTATCCATAAAGTGATGTCATTGTTGCCAGTGCTTTATGATCTGGGTATTGTGTGTAAAGCTGAAACAAGGTTAACAAGCTCCCTTGCCAGCCTCATTTTAGCTTGATGATGTGCTTCAGCGCCACTCGAAGCATCCCATGACATTCCATTTTTCTTGGATTTGTAAAACTTCACTGGAACTCCACTTATTGTAAAGGCAAATTGAAACATTCCCTCCTTTCCCCTCTGCTTAGCTTCCCCCCTCAGGACAGTGTGGAAAGGAGAAAGGGATACAATTGACTCCAATTGCGTACAATTATGAAATGCAAATAATATCAGCAAATAAGCCCTGAATTCCTTCCATCCCCACCTTCATCACTCCCCTCCTTTCCTGGCCACTCTTTAATACTCAAATCAACATCTGCCTGGGACTTTGCCGGTGATCCAGTGGCAGGGGGCCCAGGGTTCGATCCCTGGTCAAGGAACTAGAGTGAAAAATTTTCATGCCAAAACTAAAAGATCCCATATACCGCAGTGAAGATCGAAAATCCGATGTGCCACAACTAAGACACAGTGCAGCCAAATAAATATTTTTTAGAAACGACAAAGAAAAATATCTACTGAAGTCTCATAATCAGCATCATACTCCAAATTCTACCAGTTGATTTTATTCAAATTTCCCCTGGAGAAAAACATTGGAGATGAGGGGGTGGGGTCATGGGGAGTTGGTGGAAATAAAGGGAACTGAAAGCCAAGGCCTCATCTTTATAGGCTCCTGCCTGATCTTGGAGCTACATACTCTGACCACCACAACCAGCTACATCTTTTCTCGCGAACACATCATCCCCACCTCATACCGCATACTCCACAACCCTACAACTCAACCAGGAGGTCCCAGATAGAGGAAGTGGAAAATCAACAGAAAAATACATTTTTTTCATCTTTAATCTGCATATGGGGAATATGATACAAAGAGCTGACTCATTTGAAAAGACCCTGATGTTGAGAAAGATTGAAGGCAGGAGGAGAAGGGGACGACAGAGGATGAGATGATGGCATCACCGACTCAATGGACGTGAGTTTGGGTAAACTCCGGGAGTTGGTGATGGATAAGGAGGCCTGGCGTGCTGTGATTCATGGGATCGCAAAGATTCGGAGACGACTGAGCTACTGAACTGAACTGAAATGAAATAAAAAATGGGGGTAAGTCACAGGTGAAAGGAACCAACAGAGGAGTGAAGGGTGGAGCCAGAACAGGGAGACAGTTGAAAGGATTTAGGGAGTAAAGTTTGTTTGGGGCTCCAAGCAGGAATCTACAGTCATGAGTCCTGATGTTTCCTGAAATTGCAGCTAATCTGCCCACAGTTTACACAGCCTTTCTAAATCTCCTCTAACATCTGTAAATAGGGCCGATAATGGATATCTTACCTGCCTTGGGGTCGAATAACACAGGAAAGTACTTGTAAGCCTAAAACTCTACAGATATGATTTCATTCATTCATTTAACAGATCTTTGTTGAATGCCTATCATAAATCAGGCACTTGTGCAAGACTCAGAATATACTAAGCTGAGCAAGCTTTAATACCTACCTTCAATGAGCTTATGGTGTAATGGGAGGGGGAAGGGAAGAAAATTTATTAGTATAATACAGTGTGAGGAGACTGCCAGTGACAAGGGTATGGGGGGAAGGATTGAGTGAGAGGAAGGACAGGGCTGAAACACATCCTGAAGAAGGTTTAGAAGGCTAGCACACATCATGAGGATCCAGCCCATTTTCTAAAGAGTGATTCATAAATCAACTCCAAAATAACTTCAAGAAATTGCTCTGTTGTGGGTTGTGAATTTTGCTTTGTTCTAATAAAACTCACATCTCCTAAACAATTAGAAAAGAGCCTTTGATGTGGAGTCATTGTATATACCCATTAGCTTTGAAGAAAGATGGAATTAATGGAGGGAAAAATCAGTGGTATCTTCATTAGAAACATTTTGTTCTTACAGCTTCTGTTTAAACAGCAGAGAAGGAGAATGCATTCCCCTTCACGTACTTGGTCTCCAGGAGTTTCCTTCAGTTAGTCTTTCTGATCCAGGTAATACTGCCTATCAGAGAAGCTTTTCCAAATGTGAAAACAATACCTTATTTGTATGTGTTTGTTTATATTCCACTTTGGTTTTTTTTACAAAAAGGCTTTGAGATAGATATCAGCACTATCCTTAAGCATGTTCCAAGAAAGTGTATATATTATTCAATTATTTCTCACATTTATTGGTGCCTGCTGTGTATAAGACTTCATGCTGAAACTATAGGCTGTACGAAGCAGGTCCATGCCATTTGGGTCCTGAAAAGCTAAGATGGAGATAAATGTCCATAAAAAGATGGCTAAATTACCAACCATGTGGATTCCATTCCCCTGTATTTTTTATCTGTGGAATGAGCAAAATTGTAAAGTTAGACACCCAACTTCTGAAACTCATTTACCTTACCTTACCACTCCACAAGAGAAGCAAGATCCAAAGGAAGGGTGAGATATTTATTGTAACTTGATATTTATAGATATTAGATATCTATGTATGATAGACATTTTAGTAGGTCCTCTGGAATACATCATTCTTTAAACAGAGTATCATCCATTGCAATTTTCTCTGGGTACTCGTAAAATTGGAAACTGACCAAACCCAAGGACTAATTAAAATTATTCTAGAAGACAAAGACTTGCATGGAACAAACAAAACCAGCCATCAATAAAAAGCAGTATGATTTGAGCTAAAAGATTGTGCAGAAAATGAATAGTCTCGAAAAAGAGATTTCTAGACAGAACTTCACCCTGGAGCTGATAGCTAAATAGAAAAAGTTACATATTCTGATAATAATGTATTCTCAAAATACCAACCTCCAGGTCACAAAAGTTGCCTAGAATTTTTGTTAAGTGTATCTACATATGAGAATACACTCTGTGCCTATTTTCTCCCACTCGGTACATCTTTTCTCCCTAACGAATCATTGATCTGCCAAAGAGTGTCAAGGGAAGCAGGGATACTAAAAATAGGACCACAAGTTTGACAGGTAGTTCTTCTGGAAATGGAGTCCCTTGTCATTGAATACAAACTTCACAGTTCCCACTAGAAATTCACATTCTAAGTGAAATATCACCTATAGCAGGACCACCCATTATCTTACCAGTATTCATTGCCCTCATTAGTTCCTTAAGGCTGTAATTCAGTTACCATTTTTAGGTAAATAAGCTTATTTTTACAACAGCTTGTGAGTGTTGTTTCATCAAAACACAACTGCCCGAGGCAGACAGTTTTTCTCACTCAGCAGCAGAGAATGGAACATTCATCCTGAGGAAAGAAAATGAAGCTACAGGGGAAAGGGTGCCTCCAATTGAGAAGGGAAGAAGTATATAGTGCTGCCCATACCAGACACTATGGTAACACAGTGGGAATAAGATGAACAAGGCATATCTTGGTTCTAGAAAGAAAGTAGTAGAGGAAGTATATACAAATAATTGTAACACAAGTTACTAATAGAAAGTTCTGAATACCATAAAAGAAAGTGACAGAAACTTGCTGCCTGAACTTGTTTGGCAAAGAAAAGGAGAAGAATTAGCTTAATGAATCCAAAAAGATGTCAACAGTCAAAATCAGGTGGTGGGGGACAGTAAACCGGGGCTTCGGGAAATTGTAGAACCAAGAACTTCAGCACCACCAGAATTCCCTTGCTGCATCTTTGCTTCCCTTGTTGCATTGGCTTCAGTTTCTTTCAAGACTGACTTTCTTCATATATCAGAAAACACAGCATCCCCAAGTTTTCCATCTTACTATTTCCACCATTAGAAAGGGACTATCATTCTTAATTCAAGTTTGAAATTAAGAAGGAAAATGTGCTGACTGGCCAGGCTAGGATCAGTGCCCTTCCCTAGGACAATCCCAGGGGCCAAGAGGAAGTTCAGGGTACAACATAGATATACATCTTAGTATTTGCTAATGGTTTGAGAAGTGGGAAATGTGTGTGGAAAAGCAGCTAAGTCTTGTAAAGCTGCGCTCTGGGAACTGGAAGGACTGAAGTTAGCATCTATACAAGGAGCAGATCAGGAGATCAGGAAGGGAGGAACTGTTTTGGCCCAAAATTATGGTGAACATTCACTGGGCTATCAGGCTAAAACAGGGTTGAAACTCTGGTCCTTGTTCCAATTGATTAGTGCTTTGTTATTTCAATCAAGATGTTGTAAAACAGAGTGGGTCTCTTACATTGACTTCGTACATTGCATGGTGAGATCTGGGATCCTTCTTCAGCTTTCTAGCTGGGTGACTTTAGGTGAATATCTTAACCAACCTGAGCCTGAATTTCTTCACTGAAAATAATAGTATAAGGACAGCTAACATATATGGAGGAAAGGCCCTGGTGGCTCAGCGGTAAAAAAATCCAAGTGCCAATGCAGGAGATGTGGGTTCGATCCCTGGGTTTGGAAGATCCTCTGGAGAAGGAAAAGGCAACCCACTTCTGTATTTTTGCCTGGGAAATCCCATGGATGAGTTGCCTGGCAGGCTATATATAGTCCATGGGGTCACAAGAGTCTGACTCGACTTAGGAACTAAACCAACACCAGCATCATTTATTGAATCTAAGTGTTCTAAGCACTTTTCAAACACTATTTCATCGAATCCTCAAAACAACCCTATGTTGCTGCTGCTGCTAAGTCACTTCAGTCGTGTCCAACTCTGTGCGACCACATAGACGGCAGCCCACCAGGCTCCCCCGTCCCTGGGATTCTCCAGGCAAGAACACTGGAGTGGGTTGCCATTTCCTTCTCCAATGCCTGAAAGTGAAAAGTGAAAGTGAAGTCGCTCAGTCGTATCTGACTCTTAGCCACCCCATGGACTGCAGCCTACCAGGCTCCTCCATCCATGGGATTTTCCAGGCAAGAGTACTGGAGTGCGTTGCCATTGCCTTCTCTGAAACAACCCTATAGGGCTCTATAAATATGTGATAGAAATCCCCACTCACAGGATTATTGTAAAGATTAAAGAAACAATGTAAGTTGCAGAGCCCATTTGCCTGGCACACAGCCAGTACTCAATAAATCATTATTTTTAACTATCTGTTTCCCAGAAAAGGAAACTCCCCTCATTTCCTGATTGCCTTGGGCACCAAAAGCTGATATTTTGAGAAAACAGAAAACAAACTAAGGGAAGAACTCTATGACCCCTTATCTCTGACATAAAGAGGGTTAGTTAGGCTTGACTTAATAGGGCTAAAATAGGCCAGGAAGGGAAATACTATAGAATACTAGAAAGTAGGATATTGAGAAATGTGGTTGTGGAATACCAACTGAATGAGACTGGGCTAATCTTCTCTTTCTTTCTATTTAAAAGGATAAAATTTCCCCTCAAAAGTTTCATCTATATTGCTGATCTAAAGAGCCATTTGAAATTTCTCTTCTCTCTTTGGCTTGAATGTTGTCAAATGACTGGGATTATTCAACTAAGGGAAGAAACTAACATTCACTGAGAAAAACCAATGTGCCTGGACTCTCTACTGAGCTCTTTAGATACATTAATATCTTTTACTTCCACCACCATCCAGTAAGGCGAGTATTTTCTCTGCATTATATAGATAAGGAAACTGAAGCTGAGAATTTAGAAGTGACTCGGTGCAGGTCACCAGCTGGAATTCAAACACAGTTCTGTCTGACATCAAAGCCTAGAATACAAAATAGTAAGTCCCAGGACTTCCCTGGTGATCCAGTGGCTAAAACTCCATAATCCCAATGCAGGGCATCCAGGTTCAATCCCTGATCAGGGACCTAGATTACATATGATGCAATTAAGTCCCAATGCAGCCAAATATAAATAAATAAATAAAATACTAAGTCCCACTTTCTTGCCAGAGAGAGATGTTCTAGGCATGGATACTGCCAAAACCTGAGAAAAATGTGAAATAACAAATGCTTCTCAACTTCTCCTTCCCCTACCCTTTCTCCCATGGCCATCCTCCTCTTATTTTTGACAACACCTGGGCTCCAGGCTCTCTCCTCATCAAAATGTATTGTGTCTGTCCTTTCCTACACTTTACCATAGCAGTTTTGTGTCCTAAAGTGTGCTCATCTCTCTAGTTAACACACCTGCATTCTAAATTGGGCTTTCTGGGCATATGGCACTAATACTAAGAAATAATTTTTTTAAAAAAAAGAGAGAAATCAAATGACAGAAATTTCAGAAACTGAAAGAGGGGACTGGATCAGACCAGAGACAAGTAGGCCTCTGAGAGCTCCCCAGGCTGTGTTATATAACTTTTCACCCCACCTCACACCCAAGCTGTGAGTTCCCTGAAAGCTGAGCCTGGGGCTGTCATGTGCAGTGCCTGAAAGTCAATAAATATATAATGAATGAATAAATGAAAGATACTTGAAACACGTGACTTCCCCTTACTTCAGACCAACCCAATGAATGTGCCAGCCGTTCAGGTGACAGGATCTTTAGCCTCCTCTGGCAGAAGACTCCTTCCCATCGCCTCCCTCAGTGAGCTCTGCCAACTTCAGATGAGATTACAATGAAACACGTCTTAGTGAATGACAATGGGCCCCACCGTTATGAAATATGGAATAAAGCTTTCAAAAGCACAAAGAGAATGAAGAACAGGTTTGCCTGTGTGTGGCAGTGAATGTGAGTTACTGCAGACAGTTGAAACGCACACCAAAAATCCAACAGGATCATCAGTTTCTTGAGAAATATTCAACAAAGACTAGTTAAGATCCTTTTGACTTGTGGATGGACTCCTCATTGCAAACCAAAGCAGTAGAAATAAAAAGGGACTTTACTGATTCATATAACTGAAGATTTCATGGGTATATCAATCTTCAGGAATGGCTGGATGCAGGTAATCAAACAAGATCATTATGGAATCTAGTCTCACATTCCGTCTCATGACACCTAACAGCCCCAGAAAGGGTAGGGACCTAACAGAAGCAGAAGATATTAAGAAGAGTTGGCTAGAATACACAGAAGAACTGTACAAAAAAGATCTTCATGACCCAGATAATCATGATGGTGTGATCACTCACCTAGAGCCAGACATCCTGGAATGTGAAGTCAAGTGGGCCTTAGGAAGCATCACTACGAACAAAGCTAGTGGAGGTGATGGCATTCCAGTAGAGCTATTTCAAATCCTGAGAGATGATGCTGTGAAAGTGCTGCACTCAATATGCCAGCAAATTTGGAAAACTCAGCAGTGGCCACAGGACTAGAAAAGGTCAGATTTCCTTTTTTTTTGGTTTATTTTTTGCCTAAGCTACTTTGAGGTTATATCAATAACCTGAAATATGCAGATGACACTACCCTTATGGCAGAAAGTGAAGAGGAACTAAAGAGCCTCTTGATGAAAGTGAAAGAGGAGAGCGAAAAAGTTGGCTTAAAGATCAACATTCAGAAAACGAAGATCATGGCATCCGATCCCATCACTTCATGGCAAATAGATGGGGAAACAGTGGAAACAGTAGCTGACTTTATTTTTTGGGCCCCAAAATCACTGCAGATGGTGACTGTACCCATGAAATTAAAAGACGCTTACTCCTTGGAAGGAAAGTTATGACCAACCTAGATAGCATATTAAAAAGCAGAGACATTAGTTTGTCAACAAATGTCCGTCTAGTCAAGGCTATGGTTTTTCCAGTTAGTCATGTATGGATGTGAGAGTTGGGCTATAAAGAAAGCTGAGCACCGAAGAATTGATGCTTTTGAACTGTGGTGTTGGAGAAGACTCTTGAGAGTCCCTTGGGCTGCAAGGCGGTCCAACCAGTCCATCCTAAAGGAAATCAGTCCTGGGTGTTCATTGGAAGGACTGATGTTGAAGCTGAAACTCCAATCCTTTGGCCACCTGATGCAAAGAGCTGACTCATTTGAAAAGACCCTGATGCTGGGAAAGTTTGAAGGCAGGAGGAGAAAGGGATGACAGAGGGTGAGATGGATGGATGGCATCACCAACTCAATAAATATGAGTTTGGATAAACTCCAGGAGTTGGTGATGGACAGGGAGGCCTGGCAAGCTGCAATTCATGGGGTCGCAAAGAGTCAGACATGACTGAGCGACTGAACTGAACTGAACTTTGAGTCAGGCTTTGGTTACTTCCAACCAAGGTTCTTGGCCAACGCAATGTATATATGAAAAAAAAAGACTGGAAGGAAATGCACAAAAGAATTGTTGTGTTTGGTTAAAGGAATGTTACCCAATAAAGAGTTTTCCTCTACACTTTTGATTTTGTTTATAATATTATATTATTTTTAAAACTTCAAAAGAATTATTTAAGGAAAGAGAAAGCAGTCGACCTTTTTGGGGCCCACTGCAGCTGCAAATAATCATATTTCATGGTTCACATATATGTAGATTAGGAGATCAAAACCATTTTTAAGAAATTTGCCGAAGGTCACACAGCTGAGGGGCTGAGAGGCAAATTCAGATCCTCCAAAGCCAATGCTACAAATCAATCTTCTTCCTCATTCAAAGAGAAAATCTCACGGGCATAAGGGTAAAGAAAATGTAAAATTAATTTTTATTGTATAGTATTCATTTCAGTTTTATCATATGTATTATAATCATTTCCTATTGTTGCATAACAAATTACCACAAACTTAATGGCTTGAAACAACACAATTATTGACTGAGAAAGACAAATAAGGTATGTTATCACTTATATATGGATCTAAAAACTGAACCAGGAAATTCCCTGGTGATCCAGTGATTAGGGTTCCATGCTTCCACTGCAGGGGGCATCGGTTCAGTCCCTGGCTGGGGAACTAAGATCCCACAATGCCCTGTGGCACAGTCAAAAATAAAAATAAAACAGACTGGTGGATACAACAAAAAAGAAACAGACTCACAGACATAGAAAACAAACTAGTGGTTACCAGTGGAAAGGGGGAAGTAGGGAGGCGCAAGTTTGAGGCAGTGGATTAAGAGTTACAAACTCTTATATATAAAATAAGCTACAAGGATATATTGTACAGCACAGAGAATATAGCCAATATTCTATAACTATAAATGCAGTATTATTTTTAAAAATTGTGAATCACTATATTGTACACCTGAAACTTAGTAGCATTATAAATCAACTATCCCTCAATAAGAAAATAACAAACTCCCACACTTATTATCTCATAATTCTAGAGGTCAGAAGTCTGAAATGGGTCTCTCTGGGCTAAAATCAAAATGTTGGCAGGACTGTTCATTCTGAAGTCTCTGGAAAAGAATCTTTCTCTTGCCTTTTCTAATTTCTAGAGGTCACCTGAATTTCT
Organism: Ovis canadensis; assembly: GCF_042477335.2. Taxonomy (NCBI): domain Eukaryota; kingdom Metazoa; phylum Chordata; class Mammalia; order Artiodactyla; family Bovidae; genus Ovis; species Ovis canadensis. The sequence continues at coordinate 56,627,442 of NC_091251.1, read as the reverse complement.
TAGCTCATGGTGACTTTCCTCCCTTTTCAAAGCCAGCAATCTAACATACTATAATATTTCTCTGACCATGATATTCCTGCCTCCCTTTTTAAAAGAACTTTGTGAATACTTTGAACCCAATTGGATTATTTAGGATACTCTCCCCATTTCAAAATCCTTAATTTACATTTGCATTTGCAAAGTCCCTTTTGCCATGTAAGGTAACACATGCCCAGGTTCCAGGGGTTAGGATGTGGAGATCTTTAGGGGTCATTATTCTGCCTACCACAAATTTATGTAACTACAAAGTTTACTTGGAATATGTACCCAAAAAAGTTACCCACAATTCTCTTTTATCCTAATACAATCACTAATGATATCTTTCTGCAACTCTTTCCAATCTATTTTTCCGTATTTCTAAATATTTATTTATCTTAATTGGAGGATAATTACTTTACAATATTGTGATGGTATCTGCCATACATCAGTATGAATCGGCTATAGGTATACACGTGTCCCCTCCATCCTAAATGCCCCTCCCACATCCCTCCCCACCCTACCCCTTCAGGTTGTCACAGATCCGATCTATTTTTCTATCTGGGCTTTCCATAGTTAGAGTTATACCATGTTGTGTCTGACTTTTTCACCTGATATATACACCACAAGCCTTTTCCTGAGCTGCTGCATGGTCTTTGTGATACCCATCAGCAATGGCTGCAAACATTCCACAGAATGGATACGCTAGTGTTTACTTTGTTAGATGTTTAGGTTGACATTTAGGATGCTTCCATCTTTTCACTCTTATTCACAATGAGGAGACGAACATATGTATACAGATCTTTCTAAATTTGTGAATTATTTCTTTAGGATAGACTCTCAGAGATGGAATTACCAAGCCTAGAGAAATACACAGTTTGACACCAACAGTCAAATTGAAACCAATGCCTTTTCTTTTGATTTTAGTATTTCTGGTTTTGCTTTATTAGCATCTTAGAAGAACATATATTGAAGCCTAATTATGTTGGGCTGTTTTGATTGGTTTAACTATTATGGCATCACTAACTTGATGGATGTGAGTCTTAGTGAATTCCAGGAGTTGGTGATGGACAGGGAGGCCTGGTGTGCTGTGATTCATGCGGTTGCAAAGAGTCGGACACGACTGAGCGACTGAACTTAACTGAACTATTAAGAGAGTCATTTTTGAATGTTGAAGGGGAGTTAACAGTCTGTTCCTGAAATGGCACTATGTAATTTGCACTTTGGAGAATACTCAATTCTAAGTTGAGATTCCTAGTAGAATAAACTTAATTTTTACACAACTCCAATGCCTATTAAAATTTTTGGTGTGGTTTTCTTTTTTAAAACTCCTAATTGTTTTTGGAAAATTGGATGTAAGGGTTGTTTCTAAAGTAACTGCCTACAAATTTATTTTAAAATACTAAACAAAAGGTAGGGATTCCTAGGTGACTCAGCAGTAAAGAATCCACCTGCCAATACAGGAGACACGGGTTTGATCATCCATAGGTCAGGAAGATCTCCTGAAGAAGGAAATGGCAACCCATTCCAGTATTCTTGCCTGGAAATCCCATGGACAGAGGAGCCTGGAGGACTACAGTCCATGGGGTCACAAGAGTTCGACATGACTGGGCAGAGCACAGCAGCCCAGTAAAACCAAGTTTCTCTGCTGAGTTTATGATTAATGCATCCATCTAAAACTTTATTTCCTTTCTTGTCCTGCCCTATTCCTCTCAAGATTGAGGAGTTATCACAGAAAAGTGGGGACTGAAGCTGAGCAGTACCCTGCAGGACCCTCCAGGTACAAACACCCCTCTGTGTCCCCTGCTTTTTGTTTGTAGGGGAGAGACAAAGAAAAAAGTGTTAATATCCTAGGCCTTCCCCAAGTTCCCAAAGAGCAGGCTGAAGCAGTTAACAGGACAGCAGAATTACAGGATGACTAGTTGCTCTTGAAGGAACACAGATAACAATCTGATGCCTATCCCTGAGTTCTTCTACAGAAACTAAGACCCCCACCCAGGTGGAGGATGGTGACTACAAGCTGATTACAAGCACATAGACTCCAGACTGATTGGAACCAGAAGGTTGAGATTCCCAAGACATTACCCTGTCAACTTATTCCCAACCAATCAAAAGAAAGTCACACACATTCTGCAGTCCTCGCCCCAAATTTTACCTTTAAAAGTTCTTCCCTTGAAATGATTGGAGAGGTCCAGTCTTTTGAGCATGAGCTGCCTGTTCTTGCAATAGACCTTCCTCTGCTCCAAACTCCAACATTTCAGATAGTTTGGCTCGTGAACTTGGATTGGACAACAAAAATACATTCCCAAAGGTTACAGTGATTTCAGAGCCACTAGTGGTGGCTCATTTCACTGCATTGTTCACTGCAGCCCATCAATTGCTGTCGCTCCAGGAACTTGAATTCCAAACTGCTGACAAATGTCATTTGACTCAATCTCTGTATCCTGTTTGCCCTCTGGGGAAATTTGCTCCTAGTTACCACATTTGAAATAAACTGGAAGTGTCATGATTTCTCAGGTATGTTTTTATCGGTCATAACCAAATCAGCCTGTCAACTAATTCAACTCTTTCGTCCAAAGACACATAAAGTTAGAAACCATCTTCTCAGTAACAAAATTTTTTAACAGTTTGATAGGAGAGATAGCACCAACCTGCGATACAGCAGCTGTGGAGCACATTTGGAATGTGTTAACATTCTTGTTTATCTCTTTTAGCTGGGCCTGGCGGAACCCACCTGGGGGGCTTCAAGCTGCCTACCCTCCTGAACCCTCCAGGACAGAGGGGCTTGACCTCCCAGCCCCTGAGAAGCAAGCCATCTCAGGCAGGTGGGACAACACAGAGAATGAAAGTCAGGTTGGTACCTAGGCTTGTGGCGGCCTCTGCTCCCGAGTTAAATCTTTTTCTGAAAATGATAACAACATGATGTTATTATCATATAAATGATCAAATAACATGAAAGCCAAAATCTTGGCTTTCTCTGCCCACCAAAGTTGAATGAAAAATACGTAGACAGAGTTTGGAGGAAATAGAAAGGTGGCTTTAATTCTCAGTCAGTGATGAGTGGAACTCAGTAGGCTTATGCCTCAAGAACTGTGCCCTGTCTACCCATGAGACGTCTAGGGGCTTCTATAAGATGAGAAACAAAGATGTTAGGATCTTGACTTCTTCCTCTTGCATTATTTCAAAGACTGGCATTATTTAATAGGCTGGTGTCAGTAACTCAGTATTTGAGTCTGGCACTTCGGTGGCTCTGTGGCCTTCTTTCTGAAGGCCCCTATGTAACTACAAAGGGAAGGGTGTTGTAAGGGTAAACACCAGACACAGGATGTATTTATCATAGAGTCAAAAGAAAATAGATGTGAAGTGTACCTCCTGCAGAGTTAGGGGGCAGAAAAGCAAGCTTAGTTACAGACATGTAGAATTAGGAGCAGTTAAAGTGAAAAAAAAAAAAAAGAAAACTAGGAATTTTCAGGCCTGCTCATAGTTCTCTTTATCTTCTTCATTCTCACAAAAGGGAAAGAAAAAAAAATTCATTTCTCTCTCTTTTTTTTTTCCTTCTCACTGCAATAGTGACAGTGATACCAACAACAACAGTAATCAACATCCCCCTTGCAAGTGCTAAGGTTCAGGCAGTGTACTAAGTACCATATACTCATCATCTCATTTCTCCTTACAAGAACCCTAAAAGCTATCTGCTATCACAACCATTTTAAAGATAAAGAAGTTGAGGCTCAGAGAACTTAAGCGACTTGTCCCAGGTCACACAACTAAAAACTGACAAAGCCAGAGTGTGGAGCCAGATTTTGTCCAACTCCAGAGAAAGATTCTTGACTACCCTATTAGGTGGTAGTGTTCAGTCACTTAGTCGTGTCCAACTCTTTGCGACCCCATGACTGCAGCATGTTAGGTGGTGTTACATGCTGAAAATATCCACAACACATTGTCCTAGTGTGTTATTCATCAGAACGCATCAGGGAAAAGCCACCTGGTGCCTTTCTGTAATCACAGAAAAGGGGGTGCCCACTGAGCAACAGCAGGGCCTTGGGAGAGAACCACAGGGATGAGGAGGCATTTGTACCTTGTCACAGATTCTTTTACTGTCTGACCTTTCTCATCTGGAAAATAACACAAGGAGATGGATGTGTACTTGGGTTCAGGGTCCTGGTTTGTCTCCCAGCACAGAGGACCACCTCCTGAACTTCTGGACTCTGTCACGTCTTGGCATTCCTCCAGCATTCCCCTAGCTTGAGTGAGGCCTTGGCTGGGGGTCCTGGGCCCTGGGCCAGACAGACGCTCAGAGGGAAGGCCTTGGCTGATGGCTCTGAGTGCAGGTCTCTGAGCCCAGACACACACACCCGAGCACAGATCTGGGGCAGGGAGAGGCAGATGTTAACCTCTTCTTCCTCCAGGGCCCTCAGGCCAGTCTTCAGGTTCTGAAGTCCATCTCAGATAGCAGATTGTGACTTCCATCCTTTGATCATGTCTAATCACACCGTCCCTCCTTATGGCTGCTATCTCTGTTCATTCTTCCACAGCACCAGCTCTGTCCTTCAGTCATAGAGAGTGCTCTCATTGCTGTTGTTGGCAGTATTAGTAGTGGTGGCAGCAGTAGCAGTAATAACAGTGATGTTGGATGGAATAATAACTGCTGTGGGACTCCCCTAGTGGTCCAGTGGTCTGCCTTCCAATGCAGGGGTCGTGGGTTCGACCCCTGGTCAGCATACTAAGATCCCACATGCTGTGGGGCAACTAAACCCACATGCCACAACTAGAGAGCCCATGAGAGCCTGTGTGCCACAACTAGAGAGAAGTCCTTGCGTCCCAGCAAAGACCCCACATGTCACAGGTAGAATCCAATGCAGCCAAAAGTAAGTAAGTAGAAAGAAAACAGACAAGTCATACCATAGGAGGAAATCTTCGCATACCTTATGCATGAATTAAAAACTTGTGTCCAGAATACATAAAATCTAAAACAAAAGAACAACTGCCACCCCTCTTTATTGAGCCCTTGCTATGTTCCAGGCAGTATGCCAAGTTCCCACATTAGTTTATTTCTCCTGCACAATGGCCTTGGGCAAGGTCAGTTAATTCTCCCATTTTACGGAGGAGAAATGAGCCTCTGAGATATTGCAGAATGTAGCAGAACTGAACTTTGAATCCAGGGCTGGTTGTCTCCAAGGCCCACGCTCTTAACTGCCTGTCTACTCCCTTTTTATGGGAAGTGGTTTTTCTCCTATCTACCAGGATGTGTGCTAGTTGTCTTTGAACTTGATCATAAGTCCTCTGTATTAGTTTCCTACTTGGATAACTAATTGCCACAATTTGGTGGCTTAAAACAGCAATTTATTATTTTAAAGTTCTAAAGGTCAGAAGCCTGAAATGGGTCTTATGGAGCTAAAATCAAGAGCATCAGCTGGGCTGCATTCTCTCTGGAGGCTTTGGGGAGAATCCATTTCCTTGCCTTTCCAGCTTCTGCATGAAAGTGTTAGTGGCTCAGTTGTGTCTGACTCTTTGTGACCCTATGGTGCACCCTATGGGTGCAGCCCACTAGGCTCCTCTGTCCATGGGATTCTCCAGGTAAGAATACTGGAGTGGGTAGGCATTTCCTTCTCCAGGGGATCTTCCTGACCCAGGGATAAAACCTGGGTCTCCTGCATTGCAGACAGATTCTTCCTTGTCTGAGCCACCAGGGCAGACCCCAAAAACTAGAAGCTACATCCTTCGGCTCATGACTCCTTCCTCCATCTTCAAAGCACATCATTTCAATCTCTGCTTTTGCCATCACATCTACTTTTTCTCTGACCTTTGATTACTTTGGGCTTATCTGGATAACCCAGGATTATTTTCCCATTTCAAGACCCTTAATCATATCTGTTTATGGTGCCTCTTGCCATATAAGGTAACAAATTTACAGGCTTAGGGATTAGGATATGAACATCTATAGGGCACCATTATTCCATCACACCCACCAAGAGCCAATTTCCTCAGCTCAAACCCAGACAAGAAGAGAATAGCCCATCGAGTGGGTAGCATCTGCCTAACCTCCTCTCAGATGCTCCCTTGCCAGGGTCAGGGAACTTGGATAGGGCTTGGTCTGCAGAAAGATGTGTCCAGACCAGAGGCACAGAATGAAAAGAGCTAGGCGGTCACCCACAGAATAATACAGAGTTGGGCAGAGTTAGAAGAGCGATAGGGTTGCTTCCCAGGTGACTCAGTGGTAAATAATTCTCCTGCCAATGCAGGGAATGTGGTGCCACGGATTTGATCCCTGGATTGGGAAGATCCCCTGGGGGAAGGCATGGCAACCCGCTCCAGTATACTTGCCTGGAGAATCCCACGGACAGAGGAGCCTGACAGGCTATAGCCTATAGGGTGGCAAAGAGTCGGACACTACTTCACAACTGAACAACAACAGGGGTGATAGAGAAGGCATTCAGTCCATTTTGCCACTGCAGGCTTCCTCTCCACAATATTTTTGATTGGCCCTTGCTAGAACACCTTCGGAAACAGAAACCTCACTCCTTTATAAGACAGCCAGCCCCCCAGCTGGCAGCTCCAGTTGTTAAAACTTCTTCCTTAATGTAAACATTCCTCCCCAGAAACATCCCCATTGGCCCTGGCTCTACTGAGGCTGAACAAGCCTCCCCTTCTTCTGGAGGCGACAGCCTCAAGGGCAATGAAGACTTCGAAGGGTGTTTCTGTGAAATCAAAGGCACCAGAGGCACCTGGGTTGTCTCTGTGGCATCAGTGGCTGTACTCTGGGTGCCATCAGAGTCCTGTGTGCCTATGGACAATATCCAGTCTGGTGCCTGCCACATAATAGTGGGCTCTTAAAAGCAGTGCCCTGAACTGGTGTCAAACAGCAGAGCTGGTTCCACCTTGAAAGAGGAGAATGGAAGCAAGTTTGGAAGCCCAGCCAGGAAACCTCAGATTCTCCTCTTTAAAGTAGCTGCCACAATTGAGATTCTGGAAACAAGCAGCAACAATCATATACAGGGGTGGGAGGCTAATCCTCCAGCTTAAATCCAAACTGAAAGTACTGTTTGGATCTGATATTCCTTCGTGCTCAGACTAATGGTCTCTGCTGCTGCCTCTGCCTCTCCCCTAGGTCTCGTCTCCTCTTCTGTCTGTTGACACCACTGATCACTTCAGCACCTGTCCTAGTTCTGTGCTGTTTGCCCTCTATACCATTCTTCCTTTTCCCCAGCTCTGGTCTGAATTATAGGAGGTGACTCCTGCAGGCTGTTTCCCAGACTCCTAGATAAGCTGGTTCCTGGCATATTCAGCCTATGGAAAGCCCTGGAGGGAGATGGAAAAAAATCCAGGCTATTTACCCCTAACACACACACACACACACCACCCCCACCTCCACCCCCCCTGCCCTCCCCCATCTCTGCTTGCTCTCTGTGGTTCCAGCTTCTATTGGTGTCTCTGTTTCCTGTGCCCTGGCAGTCCCCTTCCACTGACCTCTGACCTGGAGGTAGAAATGGCTTCCTGCTGTTGCTTATCTCTGAGTTGCATCACGTTACCCAGTGGTTTCTGGGTTCTTCCATCACTTGTGTAGCCAGTTCTCTTTTTAAATATCTCTCTGTTTTAACTACTGAAAGTAGTATTTTTTCCCAGACCAGATATAGTTTGCTTAAAGAACCCTATACTGTTCTAGAAGCCCTGAACTCTCTCCCTCAGACTAGGTATTGATATTCCCATATAACAGTCTTGATAACTGACTTTGGTGTTTTTTTGGCTGAGCTGGGTCTCAGTTGCTCTCCACAGGCTTTATCATCTAGTTGTGGCATTGAGGTGCATGGGCTTCTCACTGCTGCGGCTTCTCTTGTTTCGGAGCTTAGGCTCTAGAGCATGGGCTTAGTAGTTCCATGGCATGTGGGATCTTCCTGGACCAGGGATTGAACCCATGTCCTCTGCATTGGGAGGTGGATTCTTCACCACTGGACCACCAGGGAAGTCCCTTGATAGCTAATTTAGAAAATTCCTTTTTTGTTTGCTAAAAATCTCTGAAAAGAAAGATATAGGTCCGTGAGGCCCACAGAGTGCAAGAGTAGATTCAGTTCCACTCAATTCAACAAAATTTTCCTTAGTTTCCAACATACATTCACTCATTCGCCAAATATTCATTGAGCATCCATTACAGTATTTTCTAAGCACTGTTGTAGGACCTGGAGATGCTGCTGTGAGCAAGACAAAGTCTTTGCCTTCATGGAATCTCCATTCTAGTGGAGGGGGAGACAATGAACAAATGACCAAATTAATTTATAGTACATCAGATGGTGATAAGAGCTACAAAGAAAATATAAAGCTGGGTAAAGGGGTGGGGAATGCCCAGGAGGACATTGCCCTTTGATGCAGGTGAGCAAAAGGCTCCTTCCAAGGGGTAGTATTTGAGCAGAGATCTGACTGCCTTGAGGGGGTGAGCCTGGTAGATATCCGAGAGAGAAGTACTGCAGGTAGAGAAAGGAGAAAATACAGAAGTCGATCCTAATCCTTAACATGTTCAAATAACAGCAAAGAGACAAGGATGGTGGGAGTGGAGTGAACATGGGTGAGAGTGACAGAAAATGAAAGGAAGGAGTGGGGAGGAAGAATCACCCAGAGCATTGGGAAGTCAAGGTAAGAACTTTGTTTTCACTATGGCAGGTTTTGAACAAATGAGCACTCAGATCTGGCTTACCTTTTTGAGAAACCACTCTGGCTGCAGCACTGTGATAGACTAGGGCTGGGTGAGAATTGAAGCAAGGTGACTATTTAGATAACCAAGAGCCTGGGGAGAGTTGATGATGACATGGGCCAGGTTGAAGTGCTGGGCATGGTCAAATAAAGTTCGATTCTGAATATACCTTATAGGTAGAGTCAACAGGATTTGCTGATATACCATATAAAAGAAGGGATCACAGATGATTCTTTTTTTCAACATGGGAAATTGAGAGGATACAGTTGCCCTTTGTTAAGATGAGGAAGATTCTGGGAGGAAGGAGCTCAGGAGAGAAGGTCAGAAGTCTGGTTTTGGACGTGAGATGCCTGTCAGCCAACCAGGATGTGTCCAGCAGGCCGTTGGATGTGACTGAGTCTGGAATTGATAGGAAGGATCTGAGCTGACGATGTGAAGTTGACCACTGTCAGAGAATAGATGGTATTTAATGTCATTAGACTAAATGTGATCACCTAGAGAGACAGTGCAAACAAGAGGAGAGATCTGAGGAATAAGCTCTATGAAGTCCTGCATTTAGAGGTCAGGAAAATGTGGAAGAGCCAGGAGAGGGGGCTGAGGTGTGTGTGTGTGTGTGTGTGTGTGCGCGTGTGTGTGTGTGTGTGTGTGTGTGTGTGTGAGGTGGTCATGACCATGACCTTGTGGGTGACTGCAGTCTGTGTCCATGCTTGTCTGAAGGTCCTGTAACTGTGGGTTTGTGTGGCAGAGGGAAGCCACATGGACTTGGAATCTGCAGGCAAAATTCAAGGCTTACAGTGTGAGTGAGTTTAGTGAACTCCACAAGAAGCAATTATAAGGTGAGGACACTGACCCCTCCAAGAAGGCCCCATGGCCTGAGTTCACGAACGTCCTCTTGGACCTGAGACCAGTAGCCACTCCTGGACATCCTCACAGTCAGAATCAGCGGGTCTCCCAAGAAGTCCCCAGCCTGAATTTGAGTTCCTGAGGAGACTTGCTGCCTGAATTTAATGCGTTTTCCCCCCAAAGTCCCACAGGGTCAGTTTACCAGTCACTTCACGAGGATGTCCTTGGAACCTAGGTTCTGAGCTGTTCTCAAAAGTTCCTGCAGCTGGAGTTCAAAGCATTCCAGAAGAATCTCTGGCAGCCTGGATCCCTCAATGTCCTACTCCCAGACGTGGTTGCACATGAGGCTGTCCAGGGCAAGCAAGAGCAGTAGAAGGTGGCTTGGGACTGACCTCTGCGGAAAGCCAGCCTTAAAGGGAAGGGCAGAGTGAGGGAGGTAGAGGAGTGGTCAGAGTTGGGCTAGCCACGAGAGCAGGACGCCATGGGCGTCCTGGGGAAAGCCGGCACAGACACGGGAGGGGCCCACTGGGTTCGGTCACTTGGTCATACTGATGGGGGAAGGGGTCGAATCAGAGGCATGAGAGGGCTGCACCTCAGTCGGTTGAGGAGTATCAAGAAATGAGGAAGCAGAGAAAGAGTTGTGTGCCCTTTCACAAAGCTTGGCCACGAGAGTAGCCTATTCGTCCTCAAAGGAGAGCGGTGACTGGGCACCAAGGAGAATACAAGTAACCATGTGCCAAAGTGGAGTCGGGAGGACAAGCGAGGAGCCACAAAGCGTAGTTTCTGTAGCTTCCCCTGCCTTGTTTAGGCACTGACAAGCCCACCTTCTAGCTGCTCTGGGCTGTTGACCTTTGAGGAACCTCTCTGCATCAGTACAAAGTGACACAACATGCCAGGAAAACCTCAGTTTTTACAGTTAGCAGCTTTAGGTTTGAGGGTCTACCCAGCTACTTCCTCATTGAGCAACTAAGAGATGTGTTAACCTTGCTCAGTTTCAGTTATCTCATCTGTGTTTTTGTTGTTGTTGCTTAGTCATGGTTTATTTACAGGAATTAAATGAAACAACACTGTGAATGTAATAAATGCACAGAACTGTACATTTAAAAATGGTTAAATAGGCAAATCTTCTGTTTTACACATTTTACCATGATCTTTAAAAATCAATAATGGATATACCAAAAAAGCATGAAATAGTACACTTTCAATGTGTGTATTGTATGGTATATGATTTACATCTCAATGCCAAAGCCTTTGACTGTGTGGATCACAATAAACTGTGGAAAATTCTGAAAGAGATGGGAATACCAGACCACCTGACCTGCCTCTTGAGAAATCTGTATGCAGGTCAGGAAGCAACAGTTAGAACTGGACATGGAACAACAGACTGGTTCCAAATAGGAAAAGGAGTACGTCAAGGCTGTATATTGTCACCCTGCTTATTTAACTTTTATGCAGAGTACATCATGAGAAACGCTGGACTGGAAGAAACACAAGCTGGAATCAAGATTGCCGGGAGAAATATCAATAACCTCAGATATGCAGATGACACCACCCTTATGGCAGAAAGTGAAGAGGAAGTAAAAAGCCTCTTGATGAAAGTGAAAGAGGAGAGTGAAAAAGTTGGCTTAAAGCTCAACATTCAGAAAATGAAGATCATGGCATCCAGTCCCATCACTTCATGGGAAACAGATGGGGAAACAGTGGAAACAGTGTCAGACTTTATCTTTTGGGGCTCCCAAATCACGGCAGATGGTGATTGCAGCCATGAAATTAAAAGACGCTTACTCCTTAGAAGAAAAGTTATCACCAACCTAGATAGCATATTCAAAAGCAGAGACATTACTTTGCCGACTAAGGTCCGTCTAGTCAAGGCTATGGTTTTTCCAATGGTTATGTTATGGATGTGAGAGTTGGACTGTGAAGAAGGCAGAGCGCCGAAGAATTGATGCTTTTGAACTGTGGTAATGGAGAAGACTCTTGAGAGTCCCTTGGACTGCAGGGAGATCCAACCAGTCCATTCTGAAGGAGATCAGCCCTGGGATTTCTTTGGAAGGAATGATGCTAAAGCTGAAACTCCAGTACTTTGGCCACCTCATGCGAAGAGTTGCCTCATTGGAAAAGACTGTGATGCTGGGAGGGATTGGGGGCAGGAGGAGAAGGGGACGACAGAGGATGAGATGGCTGGATGGCATCACTGACTTGATGGATGCAAGTCTGAGTGAACTCTGGGAGTTGGTGATGGACAGGGAGGCCTGGCGTGCTGCCATTCATGGGGTCGCGAAGAGTCGGGCATGACTGAACGACTGAACTGAACTGAAGGCCAAAGTTATGTTTATTTTCGTGGAACATGTATATGCTTATCGTTTAAAGGGATCAGTTGTTCTAGCATATTAGGAAAAACAGCAACCCCGCCACTCTTGTTTTTCACTTCCTAGAGGAACTCTTTCAACTCTTTTAGCAGATGCTACTTTGTCTTTGTATCTTCCTCTTCTTGATGGTTTACAGATTGGAAAACAGATGTAGAAGTCCTAAATGGGAAACCCAGTTTTGATGGTTTCTCTAACACAAATGTAAGTATGGCAGCTTAACTCACCAAAACTAACTGGTTCATATTGTTCTACAGACTGCAAAGCACTTTCCTCTACATTATACTACCTCTTTCTAAAAAACAAAACAACAACAAAATCCATATCACGGTGGAGCCTGGTAGGCTTCCGTCTATGGGGGCACACAGAGTTGGACACGACTGAAGTGACTTAGCAGCAAAATACATATAACATGAAATTTAACACCTGAGATGCTTTTGAGTGTACAGTTTAGTGGCATTAATGACATTAAGTACATTCACATTGTTGCACAACCATTACCACCATGTTTTCCCTCATCCTATCTTGAAACTCTGTACTCATTAAACAATAACTCTCCATTCCCCTCCCCCAACCACTGGTAACTGCTATTGTTTTTTCTTTGTGAATTTAACTATTCTAGGTACCTCATTTAAGTGTATTCACACCGTATTTGTTCTTTTGTGTCTGGCTTGTTTCACCTAGGGTTTCTCTGGTAGCTCAGGTGGTAAAGAAGCTACCTGCAATGCAGGAGAACTGGGTTTGATCCCTGGGTCAGGAAGATCGCCTGGAAATGGGAATGGCAACCCACTTCAGTATTCTTGCCTGGAGAGTTCCATGGACAGACCATGGGGTCACAAAGAGTTGGACATGACCGAGCAACTAATACTTTCACTTTATTTCACCTAGCATACTGTTTTCAAGGCTCATCAATGTTATAGCATGTATCAGAATTTAATTCATTTTTTAGACTGAGTAACATTCCATTGTATGTCTGTACAAAATTTGTTTAATCGTTTATCTATTGATGGACATCTGGGTTGTGTCCGCCTTTGGGCTATTGTAAATAACTATGCTCCTGGAGAAGAGCATGGCAACCTACTCCAGTACTCTTTCCTGAAGAATCCCATGAACAGGGGAGCCTGGTGGGCTACAGTCCATTGGGTCACAGGGAGTCAGATACAACTGAAGCGACTTAGCATGCACACGCACAAATAATGATGCTATGAACATGGGTGTACAAATATCCATTCAATTATTTTGAATATACACCTAGGATAAGAATCATTGGATCATATGGTAACGCTTGGTTTAGTTTTTTTAAATGCCTACCTCTTTGTTCTGACAACAATTCTATAACAGAGCAGGTACTAAGAAAACTTGTCTACGTAAAGAAGACAGGACACTTGGTGACTTGCTTGTTGGAGCTTCAATTTGAACCTGGGTCCTCTTGCTCCAAGTCTAGGCTTCTCTCCATCATACTGTCTCCCATGGTACTGGCCTTCCTCAGCCTAAAATACCCAACCAGAAGTCCCATATAATGTTTCTTCTCCTCCAGAACATGTGAAGGACCCTTCATTAATGCAGGCTGCCACTGTCTTTTTGCAATCATCTTTAGCATTTGCCATTGGCACATGAATAATCTATTATACTTCTCAAATAAGAGCTCATCTCACTTCCATTTATATCACCTCCATGACGGGATGTGGACATCTCATCAGCACATTAGAAAAAAGAGTATATCTATAGCCAGGACATGGAAGCAACCTAGATGTTCATCAACAGATCAATGGATAAAGAAGTAGTGGTACATATATAAATGGAATATTACTCAGCCATAAAAAAGAACGAAGGGAGGTAGATGAACCTAGACCCTGTTATACAGAGTAAAGTAAGTTAGAAAGAGAAAAGCAAGTATCATATTAACACATGTATATGGAATCTAGGATAATGGTACTGATGAACCTATTTGCAGGGAAGGAATAGAGTTGCAAACATAGAGAACAGGCTTGTAGACACAGTGGAGGAAGGAAAGGGTGGGGTGAATTGAGAGTAGCACTGTAGCATATATATTACCATATGTAAAACAGACAGCCAGTGGGAAGTTGCTGTATAACACAGGAAGCTCAACCTAGTGCTCTATAACAACCTAGAGGGGTGGGATGTGTGTGGGAGGTGGGAGGGAGATTCAAGAAGGAGGGGACATATGTATACCTGTGGCTGATTCATGAAGGTGTATGGCAGAAGCCAACACAACATTGTAAAGCAATTACCCTCCAATTAAAAATAACTTTTTAAAAAACTGACAAAAAAAAGAGTATGTCTTTGCAAAGGTTCATGCCTATGTTATAGTAACTTTCAAGTCCCAGGGGGCCTTCTTTTGATCCAAATTTTGGGCCCTCTCTGCTCCAGACCAACTACTCCAACATAACTCACAGAATTGAAATAACAATTTTCAAGCAGCTGCCCTATGCCAGGAACTGCCCCAAGGGCTTTGCACGTACTCTCCCATGTCCTCTATTTACAATGTCCTGAGAGACGGGAAATATATCCCTTCTCCAGATTAAAGAAACAAAGGCCAAAAGACATCAAGCTCCTTGCCTGAAAGAGTGCCTAAGATTTGATGGACACCAACACCAGGGCCTCTGTTTCCCTACCCACCTACGTCCTTTCCAAGTGTATAGTTTTATACCCTATCTTGTCACATATAAAACATCTTAAACTAAAGTTTATGAGATTAGTGGAAACAGTTGTTTTGTTTTCTAAATCAGTGACCTTTTTTTCTCTTTTGCTGCCTCAAGTTCAGACTTGATTTCTCTCTGGTAGAATTTTTCTCTCATTCCCTTAGGCCTTCTACAGGACCAACCATCCCCTGTTTGAATCCTAGTTATTTGTGTCCATTTTTAGTCCCCTATCTTATTCAGGGTAGGAGTGGGATTCTGTTGAGCCCCTATGTGCCCTGGCATCTCATAGGTGACCAAGAACTTTAGGTTTCTGGGCTAAGATCAAGTCTCTGTTTTTAGCTGGCTCTCACTGATCTGTGTTGAAAGAATGAACAGATACATGGAAGATGAAGTTGATAGTCAACAATATCCTTTTGTGTCTCATCTGCCAAGTCATGGCTCTTCTCATTATTCTCCACTTCAAAGTAGGAGGCGGCAGGCTATGGGAACTATCAGAGGGGAGGGAGCTAAGGAGGTGTGAAGAGGCAGGTAAGATACAGTTAGAAGTTCAAGGTCAAAGTTGAAATCCTCATGCATTCACTTACTCTATGAAAGTGTTAGTCGCTCATCTGTGTCCAGTTCTTTGGGACGGCATGGACTGTAACTGGCAAGACTCCTCTGTCCGTGGGATTCTCCAGGCAAGAATCCTGGTGTGGATTGCCGTGGCCTCCTCTAGGGGATCTTCCTGACCCAGGGGTCAGATCCACATCTCTTACATCTCCTGCACTGGCAGGCAGATTCTATACCATTAGTGCCACCTGGGAAGCCCATAGGAAGTATGAGTGATAGTCCTTCAGTTGTGTTCGACTCTTTGCAACTCCATGGACTGTAGCCTGCCAGGCTCCTCTGTGCATGGAATTCTCCAGACAAGAATACTGGAGTGGGTACCCATTCCCTTCTCCAGGTGATCTTCCTGACCCAGGGATCGAACCCAAGTTTCCTGTATTGTAGGCAGATGTGGCCTCGGGCAAATCACTTAACCTTTCTCAGTTGCATTTTCTTCATTTGTGCAAAAAGAATAGCAATCTTTGCCTCATGGGGTGATTATGAGGATTAAATGAAACTGTAAGTGTGAAAAAGAGAACGCCAGCCAACGTGCAGGGGACACTAGATGAACACTTAAAAAACAAATGAACGAAAGACCTGGGGGGGAAGTATACAATATAGAATCTGTTTAAAGGAGTGCAGTTTTTAAAAATTTCATGCAATGCCTTTTATCTTCTGGGTCTACAAATGGCATTAAGCAGTAAATGAGGTATGTCAGTGAACAATTATGACTCACAGTGGAAATGCCAGACGTTTAAAACCTAAGAGCCAATTACTGGATCTAGCATCAAAGACACACCAAAGGACTTAAAAAAAAAAATCATCTAGGATATGCCAGAGTTGCTGTGTGTGGGATAGAGCCCTTGATTGCTAATTAGATTCTGAACAATCAGAGCATAAAAATGTTCTTTTTCATAGCATCAAATGAGATTCCTATATCTTGTATCTGGATTGGGGCCAGTCAAGATACCACACTCTGATTTCGGTGATTTTGGCCCTCAAAGACTATAGGCAAATCCCCCAAATTTTCGGTCTCTTCCTTCCTCTACTCAAGGGCTACGGTGTATGCAGATCCCTCCCACCTGTCCTCTGAGGCCTTGGCACTCCTCACTGCTGCTGGTGTCTACTCTCTTCCTCTAGAAGGGGGCTTCCCATTCTCCTCAACCCCACCTGGAAGCTCATGGCCTGAGGCCCACCAGGGCCTTCATCCTCCCAGCTGAGGTGCTGTCCAGATGCTGAGAGCTGAGAGCCTCTGCTGCCTCCTGAAATACCATGGGAGCTGTCCAGCCTGGGAGCTGGGCAGCATCTTGGAGCTCAGGCAACATCTGAAGAGTACAGGGAACTCTGAGCCCAGCTAGGGTAGCCAGGAGGGCCCTTGGAGGCCACATCTATGTACAGAGGAGGAAATGGAGGCTCAGAGGGGACAAGGATTAGCTCAGGAATGTGCAGCCCTGCAGCAAAGACAGAAAACAGGTCTTTTGTGCCTAAGTCCCACACTCCTTCCATGTTGTCACACTGTGGGCTCACACCCCACCCCCACTCTACTGTATTATGCATTCATAGACTAGTGTCTGTTGGACACACCTATCATTAGCAACAAGGCTCACTTATACAGCTCTTTATAAATTGCATTTATCCTTACCTCATTTAATTTTTACTACTACACCATAATTAGCTGGAGTGGTGCTATTACCATTACCCCTGGTTTCAGAGACAGAAAGCGAAACACAGAGCTACATGCCTGGGGGACTGGAGCTGGTAGCCAAAGGAGTAGGTCTCATAAGGCTGCCTGGAAGAAAAGACAACTGAACAGGACTGGGAGGAAGGCTTTCATTAGGAGGGTGAGGCAAGGGGAAGGACCCCATGGGTAGAGGGGCCAACAGGGACAAAGGCCTGGAATTTTTCATGGCAGAGGTGTGGGGGAGACAAACAGAGACAGGGACTGACATGGCGGGATCACGAGGGTGAGGTGGCAGCTGCAGGCAAGGCAGGGGCTGGGGACTGCCTTGCAGCCACCCCCATCTCCCTTTGAGGGGAGACACCCAGTAGTCCTGGGGAGGCAGATGGTGTGGACCTCAGCCCAGTGTACTTGATAGCAGAGCTCCTCCGAGAGTCTTCCCTGAGGGTGTTCCTGAGGTGGTGTGACTCACGGCTCCAAAACCCGCTGTAAGCTCCCCTAAGTAAGAATGCCATTTGGCTTTCAGAGTCTCCCTCCTCCCCACCCCAGGGCCTGATCAGGGCGGTGGCCCATGTTAGTGATAAGAAAGGCTCAAGGGCCTGATTGCTCAAGCACAAGACCTCAGGCCCTGGCTTTGGGACACACACATCTGCCTTCCTGTGAGGGGAGGGGACGAAGGACGGTTGATGGAAGGGCTGTGGGAAGAAGCTGTGCTAAACTTGCCTGGGGTATGACAAGGGAGTGGAGGGAGTTGATGTTCATTGAACATTTACTGGGCACCTGATTCCATCCCATTTTAAATATGTTATTTTATTTAAATCTCTCAACAACTCTCTTTTTGCGGCTGAGGAATCCTAGGCCCAAGGTGTTTGCTCTGAGATTGCACACTTCCCATAAACTGCTCCCTGTGGGGATACCAAGGCAGAGCCGCAAGTTGGGAGACTCCTCTGAAGTGGGGCTTTGACTTGAGGACCCCAATCAGCCTCGTTGACCTTCCTTAGACCTGCACTGCAGCCTAACTCTCCCACCATGGGACTTCCCTGGTGGTTCAGTGGCTAAGAAACCATGCTCCCAATGCAGGGGGCCTGAATCTGATCCCTAGTCTGGGAACTAGATCCCACATGCTGCAACCAAAAGCTTGCATGCTGCAACTGAAGATCCTGTGTGCTGTAATGGAGATCAAAGACCCCTCATGCCACAACCAAGATTTGACACAGCCAAATAATTAAATTAATATATCAGTCAGTTCAGTCACTCAGTCGTGTCTGACTCTTTGTGACCCCATGGACTGCAGAACATCAGGCTTCCTTGTCCATCACCAACCCCCAGAACTTGCTCAAACTCATGTCCATCGAGTCGGTGATGCCATCCAACCATCTTATCCTCTGTCCTTCAATTTTTCACAGCATCAGGGTCTTTTCCAATGAGTCAGTTCTTTGCATCAGGTGGCCAAAGTACTGGAGGTTCAGCTTCAGCATCAGTCCTTCCAATGAATATTCAGGACTGATTTCCTTTAGGATGGACTGATTTGATCTCCTTGCAGTCCAAGGGACTCTCAAGAGTCTTCTCCAACACCACAGTTCAAAAGCATCAATTCATCTATGCTCAGCTTTCTTTATAGTCCAACTTTCACATCCATACATGACTACTGGAAAAACCACAGCTTTGACTAGATGGACCTTTGTTGGCAAAGTAATGTCTCTGCTTTTTAATATGCTGTCTAGGTTGGTCATAGCTTTTCTTCCAAAGAGCAAGCATCTTTTAATTTCATGGCTGCAGTTACCATCTGCAGTGATTTGGGACCCCAAGAAAATAAAGTCTGTCACTGTTTCCACTGTTTCCCCATCTATTTGCCATGAAGTGACGGGACCGGATGCCATTTCATTTTTTGAATGTTGAGTTTTAAGCCAACATTTTCACTCTCCTCTTTCACTTTCATCAGGAGGCTCTTTAGTTCCTCTTCGGTTTCTGCCATAAGGGTGGTGTCACCTGTATATCTGTGGTTATTGATATTTCTCCCGGCAATCTTAATTCCGGCTTGTGCTTCATCCAGCCTGGCATTTCACATTATATACTCTACATATAAGTTAAATAAGCAGGGTAAGAGTATACAGCTTTGACGTACTCCTTTCCCAATTTGGAACCAGCCTGTTGTTCCATGTTCTGAATATTAACATAAATTAATATACATATTTAAATAAAAATAAACTCTGCCACCAGGCCTGCCTGCCTTCCCTCAGGGGTCAGGTCTGCTTTGAGGTCTGATGGCTCTCCCAGCCTCCCTAGCTCCTCCCCATTTTGCACACAGGCGTTGGCCTAATAAACCTCTACACACATAAATAAGCCTCAAAAGGGCTAGGTTGGCACGGCCCCACAGCTGCTGAGTGGTGAGTGGCTGGCTGGATTCAGGCCAGCTCATATTCATTCCTCTGCCACCTGCTATGACACACTTACAAGTGTCCGGGATGAACCCAGAGCCGGCTGCGTGGTTTTCTTTAACCATGCACATGACAGGGCTCCTCAGCCCTCCTGCTGCTGCCTCTCACTTCCTTCTAGCGGGGCTGATTCTGCAATTGCCGGAAACTCTGAGAGCCTGCCTGCTGCTTCTCACTTTCCCAGGGACTCCGGTGGAGGAGAAAGCCTGTGCGGGTTTATTTCCTCCTCAGAATGAATCTTCCAGTCTGTTCTCCATCTGCTCCTCAGTTTCAGTTCTCATCTTGCCCAAGGTCTAAATAATTCTCTCTATAACAACAGTGTTCAAAGGCTTTTGAGCTTTACATAGTCCTTGTAACCTGCAAATAAATGAAATATGAAGTAATTCTGCAGATGGAATAAGCACCCTATGTAAAAAGAAGAGCAAGTTTCCTGAGCAGCTGTATAAATAGATTATTTCATAAACTGAGTCAAGTCTTACAGTCAAGAGATGGAGGGGCTCCTTATCTACAGGGATCCTGAATCTGTGGCTTACAACTCCATGGATAGTAACCTGCACCAAGCTCCTCCATCCATGGGATTTTCAAGGCAAGAAGTACTGGAGTGGGTTGCCATTTCCTTCTCCAGGGAATCTTCCCAACCCAGGGATCGAACCCAGGTCTCTCATATTGTAGACAGATGCTTACCCTCTGAGCCACCAGGGAAGTCCCCCTTTTCCCCCAGTCCCAGTCTATTCAGAGTGGGTGCCATGAAAATATTTTTAGTGTGAAAAAAAAAAAGTGATTATCCTTAGTGGGGTCATTTTATAAGTTCAGATTTTCTCCTGACTGGTTTTTGGAAAGTAGACTACGTTATTAGCCATCACAGTAGTAAAAATGATAAGAGGCTATTCTTCCTGCTTCCAGAAACCTAGTAAAAGGTCATTGAGCCCATGCCTCAAATCTCATCAATTCTAGATGGCCCTGGCTGCTGTCTCAAGGCTCCAGGCTGAGGAAAGAAATGTGATCATGTTTAAAGACGTCGGTGTTAAGAGGTGGGAGGACGTCTGGACTAGAACTGCATTGTACGTGGACATCCTGAGCCCAGCCTTTTTGGGCTTATGCTCTTATCTCCCCAGAGTATCACAAATACTTTTCTGCAGGGCTGCCGATTCTGACAGATGACATCAGCCCTTGATCGCCCAGGCAAATTATTATCTATTCTAAGGAATCCAGCTGTGACCTAGAAGAAACAGGGGACATGGAGGAGCTGGCTGTTACCAGAATGCTGACAAACCAGAAAGGAGAGGGCATCAGGCCTGCATAATCAACACCCAGAATCATATTCCACGGTTCCTATTCACGGACTCCCTAGGAACCATGCTGCCCAGGCCCAATCCCCACCTGTCTTTTCTATCTCAGTCCTATCTATCCTATAAAGCCCACCTCCTCCGTGAAGCCTTCTGTGGCTGCCTCATTCCATGCTGATCTCTAGGCCCACCTCTTGGGTCCCAAAGGGCTTTGAGCTTGTTATATGCAAAGAGTCCTCACCACTGGACCACCAGGGAATTCCCGTGCAGCAGAGTGCTTATTCCATGAAGCCCTGCCTTTTACAGCTACATTTGTGTAACATCTGTCTCTATAACTCAATTACAGCTTCTTAGAAGTAGCTAGAACCTTTGTGTTCTCCTCAGTTCCAGGCATACAGTAAATAAATACTTGTTGGCTTGGTTATGCAGCAAGAACTTAGTAAATGACTTGATTTGGCATACAATAGGTACTCCACAAATGCCTATTGGTTTATAGAAAATATGAAATAAATGCCTACTAGTTTGGTGCACAATAGCCAACAGTAGTTGGCTTTATCTAATAGGATTTTGTGGGTCTCTTCTTTGTTAAGGACTAGTTAAGCTGACTGGGATACCAGCCAACTCTAGGAAACTGGGTTGAGTTTTGAAATTCAACTAGGACAAGAGAGCTCCTTGAGGTAGGCCAAAGTGAAGAGTGAGCTGTGGGAAGAAGCCAAGCTAAGTTCTTGAATGGGACTCAGAGTCAAGGCCTGAAGAGCCCAGGTAAAAAGGTCAGGTCCCAAAGGGCATCTTTCAATAATTTCCAACAGCACCTCCCCAAGAAAGACTTCCCTGACCACACCATCTGCAACAGCCGTCCCCTGTCCTACCCATTTCTAGTTCACTGCCCTATTTCTTTACTGCTGAGCATTCACACTACTTGGTATTGTCAACTTCACTAGCATTTCCCCCCACACACACTTGGTGTCTGTCCCACCTCCCCACTAGAAAGGAAACCCTAGAGAGATTTCCTTGTTTATCAATACTTGCCTTGTTCATATGCATGGTTGAGTCCCTTTGCTGTCCACCTGAAACTATCACAGTATTTTTAATCAGATATGCTCCATTATGAAATAAAGAGTTAAAAAAAAACACAACCCCACTGCTAGAGGAGCGCCAGCACATAGTAGGTACTCAATAAATAAATATACCTTGAATGAATGACTGAAAGACTGAACTGAACTGAACTGAATTAATGACTAAATGAACTGAGAGAAACCAAAAGAAAGGAATTCAACTAGAAGTGGATTCAGGCAGATCTGGGTGAGAACAATCAAAGATGGCCTTTGGCTATAAGTGCCCATGAATCTATGTTGCCACCTTCTTGTGTGGCACTGTAGAAGCCTGAAACGGTAGTGGCCACTTAAAGGATCAGAGAGGGTGAAAGCAGAAAAGGTCAGCCTGTCTGTTTAACTTTTGTTCTTGTCTTGTTCAGCCTCTGTTGTGTCCAACTCTTTGTGACCCCATGGACTGCAGCACACTAGGCTCCTCTGTCCCTCACCGTCTCCTGGAGCTTGTCCAAACTCATGTCCATTGAGTCAATGATGCCAACAAACCTCATCCTCTATTGATTCCTTCTCTTCCTGTCTTCAATCTTTCCCAGCATCAGGGTCTTTTCCAATGCATCAGCTCTTTGCAAAAAGTGGCCAAAGTATTGGATCTTTAGCGTTAGCATCAATCCTTCTAATGAATGTTTAGGACTGATTTCCTTTAGGATTGTTAGAGGACTGAACATTTGTTCTACCTTCCAACAATAAGATTATAACATGACTCCCTGGTCTTATTCTTGGCAAGCCCCTTAGGATTCTTTCTAGTGGATAATATGAATACATCTCACAAGGCACATCATTCTTGTTTTATTATATAAGTATTATATTTAGATTACTATTCAGCTGGATGAAGCACAAGCTGGAATCAAGATCACTGGGAGAAATATCAGTAACCTCAGATATGCAGATGACACCACCCTTATGGCAGAAAACGAAGAGGAATTAAAGAGCCTCTTGATGAAAGTGAAAGAAGAGAGTGATAAAGTTGGCTTAAAACTCAACATCCAAAAAATGAGGATCATGGAATCTGGACCCATCACTTCATGGCAAATAGATGAGGAAACAATGGAAATGATAACAGATTTTATTTTCTTGGGCTCCAAAATCACTGCGGTCAGAGACTGTAGCCATGGAATTGAAAGACGCCTGCTCCTTGGGAAAAAAGGTAGACAGCATATTAAAACCTAGACAGCATATTAAAAAGCAGAGACATCAGTTTGCTGACAAAGGTCCGTAGAGTCAAAACTATGATTTTTCCAGTAGTCATGTAGGGATGTGAGAGTTGGACCATAAAGAAGGCTGAGCAGTGAAAAGTTGATGCTTTTGAACTGTGGTGTTGGAAAAGACTCTTGAGAGTCCCTTGGACTGCAAAGAGATCCAGCCAGTCCATCCTAAAGGAGATCAGTCCTGAGTGTTCGTTGGAAGGACTGATGCTGAAGCTCTAATACTTTGGCCACCTGATGCAAAAAGTCAACTCATTGGAGAAGACCCTGATGCTGGGAAAGATTGAAGGCAGGAGGAGAAGGGGATGACAGAGGATGATGTAACTGGATGGCATCATCGACTTAATGGACATGAGTTCTAGCAAGCTCTGGGAGATGGTGAAGGACAGGGAATCCTGGTGTGCTGTAGTCCATGGGGTCACAAAGAGTCAGACACAACTAAGCAACTAAACAAAAACAAAATTGAGCATATGTTCATTCCCCTCCCATTCCTGCTGTGGTGGCGTATACTTTCCTTCCCCACTGATGTTGGGCTTTTCTGTCTGGCCTGCTTTAGCCAATGACATGTTGTTGAAATTATGTAAGCAGAGAGTTTGTATATGCTCTATGGTTTGTCTTGTGTCATAGGCGCTGGTGATTTGGAGGGAGAGGCAAGTCCAGAATAACTGCTGTCCCTTAAGCCAGAGTCCCAAAGTGAGGACAGGTGGAGCAGTCCTCAATCCAACCTGCAGTGAGAAGCAGGCCCAGGTGACCTGCAGCCTGAGACAGGGCAGCCCTGCCAAACCCAATCTCCATCAGCCAAATTGAAGTTGACCTGCTGGCCTGTGAGTGTGAGAATGAATCCTTGTTTTCTATAAGCCTACTGAGTTTTGGGACTGATCTCTTTTGCAGTATGATTGTGGCAATAGCTGGTAGATATATAACGCATGCCCACTCTAGGAAAAGAATGAGAAGACATAAATAGGGGAAATTATAAAACATCCATGGTCCCATCACCCAGAACAAGCATTACCAGCATTGTATACAGCGCTCCTCTGTTTTTCTGTGTTTTACAGTAATGAGGGTCTACTGTATACATCTTTTGGTAACCTGCTTTTTCATACCAGTATGTCATGAGCATCTTTGTAAGGCCATATGTACTGCAGTGTTGCTTTATCACTCCTTCCAAACAACCCTCTAAGGCAGGCTCAGAGAGGCAACTTGATTTGCCCAAAGTCACACCTCTGGGAATCAGCCAAGTGAAAGTCACACGTCTGGGAATCAGCCAAGTGAAAGGAAAGTGAAGTCGCTCAGTCGTGTCCAACTCTTTGCGACCCCATGGACACCAGGCTCCTCCGTCCATGGGATTTTCTAGGCAAGAGTACTGGAGAGGGTTGCCATTTCCTTCTCTAGGGAACTTCCCAACCCAGGGATCGAACCCAGGTCTCCCACATTATAGATAGATGCTTTACTGTCTGAGCCAACAGGGAAGTCAGAAGTAACAACAGAAACAGGGTAGATACCCAGTGTTTGTCTCTTGTAAACATCTCAAGGGAATCAGCCAAGCCCTGTGCAACTCCAGGCTCAGCGCTCTTTCCTCCATGCAGGCTCTCTCTTGGGACCTCATTAGCATTTTTGGCACCTGGCAAGATCAGCTCCCTCCCAACGAGAACAAAAAGAAACTTTTATCTTATCTGGAAGGAGAACACAGGTGTTTGGTTCCCCTGATTCACATGACCCCGGGGCTGCTGCAGAGTCCTGCTGCCAGCCTCCCATGTCTGATCCTGGGTGGTAGTGGGGTGTCATTTCCGCTTTTGGGTGGACAGAGACCAGGGCATGTGGTCGGGAAGTATTTTCTGATGGAGGCTTTAGCAGGCCAGCAGTTTTCCAGTTTCTTCTAGGCGGTAAACAAAGCTCTTGGGGGGTTCTTGTCAGCAGGAATGAAACAGAGGATAAGTCCAACTCCTGTAGAAGGGCCAGCCTGGGAGCTATTTGCACAAACCTAGGAAAATCAGGGAGACAGCCTGTGTTCCAAACTCTGCACTCCAGCTTCATCAGAAAAACTCCATAGAGGGTGAAGAAAGGAGCATAGAATGACTGAATCAGGAGTGAAGAGCCGGAACTTGGAGGTGAAAGGCCTGCCTCCTACTTGTATGGTCTCAGTTTTCTCATCTGTCAAATGGTCATGGAATTATGTGCCTACTGACCACTTTCTCCTGCCCCCATGAAGCCGGGCTGTGGTTGAAGTCACGAATAGGAAAGGGCTGTGGAACCACAGAGGGGGGCTTGAGCTCAGAATCCTAAGGGGCAGCGTCCACCAGCCAAGCAGAGGAGACAGGGCACTGGGGTCTTCACTCGGCACTGGGGTCTTCACTCAGCAAAGGGCAGCAGGAAGAGAAGGAGCCTGGATTTGAGGAGCTTAAGATGGAGAAAGGTTGATCCTACAGATTCCCTGAAGGTTTGCAGAAAGTAGGCCCCAGCCTTAGCTTCTCCTGAGATCAGGGTCTTCTCTGGAGAAATATCTCAATTTGTATTTTCCTCAAGTTGATTTTCAGGCTGCAGCTGTGCAAAGAGAAGGAAGAAAGGAAGGGAAAAGGAAAGGAAAGAAAAGCAGCTTCCATTTTGTGGACTGGGGCCACTGTGGGGGGATGGGAAGGGGTATCTGAAGTCGTCAGACGGGGCTGAGGTAGGAGATAGACAGGCTCCAGGTTGGACATTTACAATCAGCCAGCCTCCTGTTTGCATTTCCTGGGGCAAGAGATAGGTGGGCTCCAGCTGAGGAATTTACAACCGGCCAGGTGTGCTCCTCAGTTCAGTTGAGTTCAGTTCAGTTGCTCAGTCGTGTCCGACTCTTTGCGACCCCATGAATCGCAGTACGCCAGGCCTCCCTGTCCATCACCAACTCCCGGAGTGCACTCAGACTCGCGTCCATCAAGTCCGTGATGCCATCCAGCCATCTCGTCCTCTGTCGTCCCCTTCTCCTCCTGCCCCCAATCCCTCCCAGCATCACAGTCTTTTCCAATGAGTCAACTCTTCGCATGAGGTGGCCAAAGTACTGGAGCTTCAGCTTTAGCACCATTCCTTCCAAAGAAATCCCAGGGCTGATCTCCTTCAGAATGGACTGGTTGGATCTCCTTGCAGTCCAAGGGACTCTCAAGAGTCTTCTCCAACACCACAGTTCAAAAGCATCAATTCTTCGGCGCTCTGCCTTCTTCACAGCCCAACTCTCACATCCACACATGACTACTGGAAAAACCATAGCCTTGACTAGACGGACCTTAGTCAGCAAAGTAATGTCTCTGCTTTTGAATATACTATCTAGGTTGGCCATAACTTTTCTTCCAAGGAGTAAACGTCTTTTAATTTCATGGCTGCAATCACCATCTGCCGTGATTTGGGAGTCCCAAAAAATAAAGTCTGACGCTGTTTTTACTGTTTCCCCATCTATTTCCCATGAAGTGATGGGACCAGATGCCATGATCTTCGTTTTCTGAATGTTGAGCTTTAAGCCAACTTTTTCGCTCTCCTCTTTCACTTTCAAGAGGCTTTTTACTTCCTCTTCACTTTCTGCCATAAGGGTGGTGTCATCTGCATATCTGAGGTTATTGATATTTCTCCCAGCAATCTTGATTCCAGCTTGTGTTTCTTCCAGTCCAGCATTTCTCATGATGTACTCTGCATGGAAGTTAAATAAGCAGGTGACAATATACAGCCTTGACGTACTCCTTTTCCTATTTGGAACCAGTCTGTTGTTCCATGTCCAGTTCTAACTGTTGCTTCCTGACCTGCATACAGATTTCTCAAGGGGCAGGTCAGGTGGTCTGGTATTCCCATCTCTTTCAGAATTTTCCACAGTTTGCTCTTGGAAATGGAAATAACCACAGAAACAGGGTAGATAGCCAGTGTTTTTCTCTTGTAAAGATCTCAAGGGAATAATCATGGCAAGGACAAAGAGAGGCAAAAACCATGTCTGAGTAAAGGATAAGGGAGACACTACACATGTGCAGAAAAGCTCCTTGAAGTAAAAAGGAGATGATGCAAGGCCATAATGAGTCTTGCTCCTCCCAGAAGCATGCACTTTAAGATCCATCTTGGCTGAGGGGTGTGCGCACCTCATGGGAGGGTCCCAGGTAAGTCAAGTGTGGAAAAAGAAACCAGATAATTGGCCTCAAGGAAGACAAAGACCTGGAAGAACTGACCTGTGTAGGGAACTAGGTTTAAAGAAGGTTGAGAAGTGCTTGCAAACGAGACTCTCAACCAGGGCTGGACATTCTTGCAAACGAGATGTTCTGCCCAGTGTAGGGAACTAGGTTTAAAGAAGGTTGAGAAGTGCTTGCAAACGAGACTCTCAACCAGGGCTGGACATTCTTGCAAACGAGATGTTCTGCCCAGTGTAGGGAACTAGGTTTAAAGAAGGTTGAGAAGTGCTTGCAAACGAGACTCTCAACCAGGGCTGGACATTCTTGCAAACGAGATGTTCTGCCCAGTGTAGGGAACTAGGTTTAAAGAAGATTGAGAAGTGCTTGCTAACGAGATGCTCAGCTAAAAATCCTGTTTGTTCCCATGGGAAAAGAACATTGCTTGCACACAAGGATGTTTCTCTGATTCCTCAATAGGAACAGACCTTGGGACAAAACGGATTCTAAGTTGATAAGGAAGTTCCCCCAAACAAAGTCTTAGCTGCAGTAAATAAGCCAAGGTAAAGGTTATCTCGCCCTGCGCCTGCGCACTGTATAGTCTCTGAATCATAGTGCTTGGCAGCTTGCCCTGTAGGGGGTTGTACAAAAGATATAAAATTAAGCAGCTGGAAGAAGCAAGTGTTAAAAAATATAAAGATTTAAACCACTCTGCAGTGTTGGTGTGTCATTCCGTCGCCGGCAGACCTGTGTAAATGACTTACCCCTCTTTACTGCACTCTTCCTCACCAGGGGGGCCGCCCACAGCCTTTCTCTCTGGGCGTGCATCTCTGCCTTGCTTCTATCTCAACTAAACGGACTGTTTCTCTACGTGCTCTCCCACTTGTCGCTGTGCTATGTCTCTAATGATAAACTTTGTACCTGCATTGACAGTTTCTGCACCTGTGATAAATGCATTTTTCACTGAGGACAAAGAGCCAGGAAAAGTTAGCTTCTAGCCTCTAGCCCTTGCTGGTTCGGTGGCTAGGATTCCTAGTTTTCAGGCAGGTTACACAGGTTCAATTCCTGGGTAGGGAATTAAGATCTTGCTTCATGCCACCATTCTCTGCTACCTTACTGAGATCAGGGCCGCTCTGGACTCAGACCCCAGAGATCAGAAGCCTTGGTGCAAACCCAGCCTTGGTAGGGAAACCCCTGGGCACAGTGGCTCTGATGGCAATGACAGTAAGCCCCTGGGTGGGTGAGGGGTACAGATCAGCTTGTTTAGCAAAGGGCCCCTTCCTGCCCCCTCCCTTCATCAAGTCCAGCCTCTTTATAGGATAAGGAAGAGATGGGGAGTCCAGAGCCAGACGCAGTGCAGGAGGAAAAGCACCAGTTTTGGAGCCAGAGAGAACTGGAGACAAAGTCCACCTGTGTGACTTTGGGTAATTTATGGAGCCTCTCTGGGTCTCAATTTCTTTAGTAGTAAAAGAATGAAAATACTTTGAAAAATATGCATAAAATATCTCACACAGTGTCTGGCATGTACCAAGTAGCAAGGCTTGCCCAGAGAATTAGTGGCAGACTCAGGCCTAGAGCCCAATCCCTGAACCCACTCCATGCCCTAGCCTTGCCTCTCTGATCTCCTCGCCAGTAGCAGCGAGGACTGCTGCAGCCTGAGTCCACAGGGGAACTGCCAGGAATACTCTCCACCTTTGGGAGTCAGCTTAACAAGCCTGCCTCTCTCTGAGGTCTAAAGACAGTGACTTCAGTCTTCCTCTGGGCTGGGAGCAGCTCTCAATCTGCAGGGGAGGGCTCCCCAGGGGCAGTGCTCCCGCTAGGCCCCAGGAAGCTGTGGGGAATATGCCAACAGGAGCCTGTCTTAGTGGCTACTCCCCAGAACCACCACCCCACAGACCCAGCTCTCAACAGCTCTGCCCTCAGAATCAGCACGGAAGAGGGCCTCTTTCAGAGAGCTCCACCTGGGGACCCCAAGCCTCGGCCAAGTTTGAGAGGATCCTGCAGGGGCCCAAGTTACAGCTGGAGGTGACCCCACTGCCTGCTGGGAAGCCTTCTTCTACCTCTCCTGCCTGTGTATAATTCTTTCATCTCTGAATGCAAGCCACTGAGAGGCATTTATCTCCTTCCTTCATTTGCCCAACCACTAGAGGATGGAGATCATCCATCTTTAGTGTGATCAGCGGCCCCTGGCACAGGGCTAGGACTCACGGAGCTCTGAACATGGTATTGAGTTGAGGGGAGAGACGTTGAGTTGAATTCTTTGGGGGTTCTAGTGTGAGCATGCTCAGTTGCTTCTGTCCTGTCTCTTTGTGACCCTATTGCCTGTCGCCCACTAGGCTCCTCTGTCCATGAGAGTCTCCAGACAAGAATACTGGAGTGGGTTGCCATGCCCTCCTCCAGGGGATCTTCCCTACTCAGGGACTAGGGATTCTCAAAGGCACCCAAATGAGTAAGGATCAAAATGAATAAGGAGAGAGTGCAAGACATTTGAGCTCTTCAAGCTATACTTTGATCCACCTGCTCATATAGATTTCAGTACTTTAAAGAAAAAGCAACATGGATGCAATTATTCAAGGAAAAGTCTATTGTTAAATGGGATTCTGTTTTTCATTATAAATATAATAAACGTTCAATGTGAAATATATTTCACAAAATATACAAAAAGTACAAAATATACAAAAAGGAAATGAAGTTCTGCTTCATTCATATAAGTTCTGCTTATGTATATACGTATATAATGAACACAGACAGTGCTTATTTAGGCAAAATATGCATATAATGTCACCGTTAATATTTCAGCATGTAGACTCACAGTCATTTGCTAAGTAGAGAGGTTGTTTGTTGTGTTTTTTTTTTCCAAAATTGTACATTTAGACACATTTCCTAATCTGAAGTCAGCCCTCCAAGGTTCTTAGTTATGCACCTCCTGGAGCAAAAACAGGAGGGAGATTTCTGCAGTTAGGAATCCAGCTTCCTTTGAGTTTCGAACTGCAGACCTACAGCAGCTCCATGGGTTTGTGGCTGGGGTCAGAGGACAGGGGACATCCAGGCACCTATAGGTAAGGGAGCGACAAGTAGGGAAGATGGCCTCCCAGAAAGGAGGAAAGGGAGTTCTTAGTTATTTATTTAACACCATATATGCGCCAGCCCTGCCCCTCCATCCCCTTTCCTCACATCTCACCTCGTTCAGACTGTTGGTTGGTCCCAGCACCTTTCTAACTGACCCTGTCAACACAGAGCTCTGAGCAGACACTGCTGGTTATTACAGTTGACACCTGAGTTGCCAGACTCTTTCAGTGTATTGCCTCTTTCAGTGCTCACAGCAGCCCATTATTAAAGTGGTGTTCCCATTTTACCGTGAGGAAGTCAAGGCTCAGAGTGATTAGGTCACTTCCCCCAAAGCATTTGGGATAAAAGTGTAGAGCCAAAATTCAAACGCAGCCTATCAGAATCCAAGCCAGAACCCCCTCATCTCTCCTCAGGTCTGGACACCTCCAGCAGCGCAGTTTCCTGGGAGCTCCAGGGTGCTTTGGCAAGATCCCCTTCCTTCTGTTCCTATGTGGCTGTGGTCTAGTTGCTAAGTTGTGTCTGGCTCTTGCAACCCCATGGACTGTAACCCACCAGGCTCCTCTGCCCATGTGAATTTCCAGACAAGGGTACTGGAGTGGGTTGCCCTTTCCTTCTCTAGAGGATCTTTCTGACCCAGGGATAGAACCCAGGTCTCCTGCATTTCAGACAGATTCTTTACCGACTGAGCTCCCAGAGAAACCCCATTCCTGGTATCCATTCCTATACCCCTCGATTATCCCCAGGCCTAGCCCTGGGAAGTCAGGCATCTGTAAGTCATGCTCCTCACACTGAAGCTGCCAAGGAGTCTCTCCCACCCCCATCACTACTGTCTGCCCGCCTCCTACCCTGAAGGATCAGGAAGCTGTGCAGAAACCACAGACAAGCTGGGGATGGGAGGGGCAGACCTATTCCAGAGCCGCCACATCTTTTTCTTGACCTCTTGCCTGGCCTGGAGCCAATCAGCCTGAGAAGGTAGGGAAGGAGGCCCTTGGGAACTTTCCAGTGATACCTAGAGGGAAATACCTCAGCTTTAAAGGAAATTTCCCAAAGAAACAGTTCAGTCAAATGACGTTTATTTAGGAAAATCCATTTCCTTGCCTTTCCAGCTTCTGTGTGAAAGTGTCAGTCACTCAGTCATGTCTGACTCTGCTACCCCATGAACTGTAGCCCGCCAGGCTCCTCTGTCCCTGGGGATTTTCCAGGCAAGAATACTGGAGTGGGTTGCCATGCCCTCTTCTAGGGAATCTTCCTGACCCAGGGATTGAACCCACATCTCCTATGTCTCCTGCATGGTAGGCAGATTTTTTTTACCCGCTGAGCCATTGTTGCTGCTGCTGCTAAGCCATTGAAAAAGAAAGTGAAAGAGAAGTCGCTCAGTTGTGTCCAACTCTTTGGGACCCTGTGGACTGTAGCCCACCAGGCTCCTCCGTCCATGGAATTCTCCAGGCAAGAATACTGGAGTGGGTTGCCATTTCCTTCTCCAGGGGATTTTCTTAACCCAGGGATCAAACCCAGGTCTCCTGCATTGCAGGCAGATGCTTTACCCTCTGAGCCACCAGGGAAGCCCATTAGGGAAGCCCATTAGGGAAGCCTAAAAGGCAAATCAGATATCAGGGAAAGATATTTGCATGTGACAGATGAGGAGGTAATATCCTTTTTACTGACTTTTCAAACCCGTTAGAAGGTGAGTATCCAAGTAGATAAGAGACAGAATTGAATAGACAATTCACACAAGAAGTTAAAATTACCAACAAACATATGAATATACACTCAACCTCATAATCAATCAACAATTTAAACTAAAGAGAGATAATATTTTTTGAATTTTCTTATTAGCTAAGATGAAAAAGTCTTTAAATGCCTAGGGTGGGCATGGATGTGCAGAAACATACTCCTGGATGGGAATATAAATTAGAATACACTTTAGAAGAGCAGATGGGCAGTTTATTGCAAAATTCTTTCTTCACTTTGACTCAGAAATATTACCCAAGAATTTATCTGGGGAAACAATTCAAAAAGAAATCCAAGATGTAAAAGAATTTTCACAATAGTGCCAGCTTTAAGAGTTAAAAACTTAGGCGTTTTAATTTTAATGTTAAATATTGATAGAATATGATAAATAACATTATGTTATTTCCAAACAATGAAGCATTTTTCAGGCATTAAAGTTTATGTCAGGAGCTCCCCTGGTGGTTCAGTGGCTAGGACTCTGTGCTCCCAAGTCAGGAGACCCAAGTTCAATCCCTAGTCAGGCAATTGGATCCCACGTGGTGCAACTAAAAGATTCTGTGTGCCACAACTAAGACCTGGAGTAGCCAAATAAAATTTTTTTAAAAGTTATATCAGCAAAGAGTGTTTGTTGATGTGGGAAAGTATGTGTATTATTGCATTTTAAAAATATAATAAAACATTATGACAGCGTGAGCTTATTTTTGTTATCTGTTAAAAATTCTAAAATATTCCTAGTGTCTAGATCTGAGTAGAGCTATTGTGAGGAGCTGGGGGGATTTTGTTGGCTTTCCTGTTTTCCAAATTTTCTTTCTTGAGTATCCTGACTTTTAAAATAAGAAAAATCTTCCCAATTAAAAAAAATTAACCCCAAACTATAAAACTCCTAGAGGAAAACATAGGCAAAACACTCTCTGACATAAACCACAGCAGGATCCTCTATGACCCACCTCCCAGAGTAATGGAAATAAAAGCAAAAATAAACAAATGGGACCTAATTAAACTTAACAGCTTTTGCACAATGAAGAAAGCTATAAACAAGGTCAAAAGAGAGCCTTCAGAATGGGAAAAAATAATAGCAAATGAAGCAACTGACAAAGAATTAATCTTGAAAATATACAAGCAGCTCATGCAGCTCAAGTCGAGAAAAATAAACAACCCAATCAAAAAATAGGTCAAAGAACTAAACAGACATTTCTCCAAAGACATACAGATGGCTAACAAACACATGAAAAGATGCTCAACATCACTTATTATCAGAGAAATGCAAATCAAATCCATAATGAGGTACCATTTCACGCCAGTCAGAATGGCTGCTATCAAAAAGTCTACAAACAATAAATTCTGGAGAGGGTGCTGAGAAAAGGGAACCCTCTTACACTGTTGGTGGGAATGCAAACTAGTATAGCCACTATGGAGAACAGAGTGGAAATTCCTTAAAAACTGGAAAAGAACTGCCATACGACCCGGCATCCCACCGCTGGGCATACACTCCGAGGAAACCAGAACTGAAAGAGACACGTGTACCCCAGTGTTGATTGAGCACTGTTTACAATAGCCAGGACACAGAAGCAACCTAGACGTCCATCGGCAGACAAATGGATGAGAAAGCTGTGGTACATACACACAATGGAGTATTACTCAGCTATTAAGAAGAATGCCTTTGAATCAGTTCTAATGAGATGGATGAAACTGGAGCCTATTATACAGAGTGAAGTCAGTCAGAAAGAAAAACACTAATACAGTATATTAATGCATATATATGGAATTTAAAAAGATCGTAATGATGACCCTATATGAGAGACAGCAAAAGAGACACAGATGGAAAGAACAGACTTTTGGACTCTGTGGGAGAAGGTGAGGGTGGGATGATTTGAGAGCATAATTACCATATATGAAATAGATCGCCAGTCCAGGTTCGATGCATGAGACAGGGCACTCAGGGCCGGTGTACTGGGATGACCCTGAGGGATGGGATGGGGAGGGAGGTTGGAGGGGGTTTCAGGATGGGGGATACATGTTCACCCATGGCTGATTCATGTCAATGTATGGCAAAAATCACTACAATATTGTAAAGCAATTAGCCTCCAATTAAAATAAAGTAATTAATTTAAAAAAATTAATAGAACATTTTAAGAAAAAGTCCTATTCCAGCCTCTCATACTGTTACCCTTCAGGATGAATTAGTATGTGGCTGTTCAACAGTGGTCAGAGTCCTGGGCTGGAAACTGGGGTCAGCCCAAGACTGGTCAAGGCCCTTTGCATCCCAGAGGGTCTTCAAGCCCAAGTTCTTGGGGACGTAGCAAGAGCTTGGAGAGCTGGAGAAGACAAGCCTTCAGGAAGAGCAGGTACCAGCTCTGCTGTACACTCTGAATGGGAACCAGCCCTGTGGCCCAAAGCTGCTGACTGGAGAGGGGCTGGCTGCTGACTCATCCTATGTCTCTATAAGCCCAGGAAATTCTTTCACTGGATCTGTGGGTGGAAATTGGGATTTGAATTTCAATGAGATTCTTTAAAATTACATCTTGATTACCACTAACCTCTGTCTGAAATCTAACATCTTGTTTGATTATGAGTGCAGGCAATAAACCTCAGCAGTGCTAACAAGATCTGTGGCTTGTCATTAATACAGGCCATAGATATTTTCTTAGTACATTGCTATTCCTTGCAAGTGTTGCAAGATACAATCTACACTCATCATTCATTTCAAAATTCTTGCAGATATTATGCTAGATTTTGTTATTAAAAGTTTGAATAAGGAAACATGGATTATATTACATGCATTAAAAATAACTTTTATAATCATATTGGTATAATTGATTTCCTTTATAATCCTCTGTATTTTAGTTTACCTCTTTAAAAACTTCATTCTGAGAAGGGGCCATAATCTTCACTGGACTACCAAAGGGGCTGTGCCACAGGAAAGGTGACGATCCCCTGCTATAAGCCCATGGCTTAGAGACAGAAGGAAGGGAGACTCTTCTAGTCAGACTGATTCTTCCTACTCCCCCTCACTGGCTCACAAAGGCAGCCAGGCTTCTAATAGTTCCAATAGAACACTGTGATCTGCTACTGATTGACCTTGAACCCCTATAAAACACTTTCCCAAATAGCCCAGACTGAAGGTGAGTATCCCTCATTCCCGGGTGACATTCTCAACAATAAGTAAAATCAGCAATAATGATATAATTCAAGATGCTGCAAATATAGGTCAGGTTCCAGAGAGTGAGCATGTGTGTGTGTGTGCACGTGTGTGTGTGCGTGCGTGTGTGTGTGTGTGTGTGTGTCTGTCTGTCTGTCTGTCTTATCCTTGTGAGGATAAGCCCCATTTTGTAGAGGAAAAGAGTGAGGTCCAAAGAGGTAAAGTGACATGCCCAGTTCTCATTTAGTAAGTAGCAGAGCTGGGATTTGACCCTAAACTTTTTTACTCCATATCCAGCAGCCCTCTAGTTCTTTTGCTCTCATCTCACTCTACCCATACCTTGGGATTCATGACTATAGCAAATGTAAGCTCTGGCTTTGTCTTGGCCTTTCCAAGGTTGAAGCCCTGCCTCTACTTTAAATTCAAAGGACATTCTAGAGTTGGTCTTCATCTGTGTCAGAAATTCCATCTGTGGACTTTAATACCTGCTGTTTTTCCCAGCCAGCCTCTCTTCTCTCATTTCTTTGGGGAACTGCGTCTTCCCATTCCACACGTCCCAGAGAAATTGTCCATCTCAATGCCCTACAGCCAAGGATGGGCGTCTGACCCAAGCGTGGCCAATCAGATGATCTCTCTGGGGAATCTTGTGCAGGGGGACTAACTGATGGGAAGCTGATGACCATTCCGAGGCCAGCACCCCAAACCACTGAGCTCCAGATCACCCCTGTGATCTCTGGTTCCGATTCTTCTCAAGGCTGATTTCATTATTTTCTTTTGCTTTAATTACACAGTAAACTCCCAATGCCTTTTCCCCTTTAAGTTAGCACAAGGACTGGAAAATGTCAGTTTTCATTCCAATCCCAAAGAAAGGCAATGCCAAAGAACGCTCAAACTACTGCACGATTGCATTCATCTCACATGCTAGTAAAGTAATGCTTAAAATTCTCCAAGCCAGGCTTCAGCAATACATGAACCGTGAACTTCCTGATGTTCAAGCTGGTTTTAGAAAAGGCAGAGGAACCAGAGATCAAATTGCCAACATCCGCTGGATCATCGAAAAAGCAAGAGAGTTCCGGAAAATTTCTGCTTTATTGACTATGCCAAAGCCTTTGACTGTGTGGATCACAATAAACTATGGAAAATTCTGAAAGAGATGGGCATACCAGACCACCTGACCTGCCTCTTGAGAAACCTGTATGCAGGTCAGGAAGCAACAGTTAGAACTGGACATGGAACAACAGACTGGTTCCAAACAGGAAAAGGAGTATGTCAAGGCTGTATATTGTCACCCTGCTTATTTAACTTATATGCAGAGCACATCAAGAGAAATCCTGGGCTGGAGGAAGCATAAGCTGGAATCAAGATTGCCGGGAGAAATATCAATAATTTATATGCAGATGACACCACCCTTATGGCAGAAAGTGAAAAAGAACTAAAGAGCCTCTTGATTAAAGTGAAAGAGGAGATTGAAAAAGTTGCCTTAAAGCTCAACATTCAGAAAACCAAGATCATGGCATCCGGTCCCATCACTTCATGGCAAATAGATGGGGAAACAGTGGAAACAGTATTAGACTTTATTTTGGGGGGCTCCAAAATCACTGCAGATGGTGATTGCAGCCATGAAATTAAAAGATGTTTACTCCTTGGACAGAAAGTTATGATCAACTTAGAGAGCACATTCAAAAGCAGAGATATTAATTTGCCAACAAAGGTCCATCTAGTCAAGGCTATGGTTTTTCCAGTAGTCATGTATGGATATGAGAGTTGAACTATGAAGAAAGCTGAGCACCGAAGAATTGATGCTTTTGAACTGTGGTGTTGGAGAAGACTCTTGAGAGTCCCTTGGACTGCAAGGAGATCCAACCAGTCCATCCTAAAGGAGATTACTCCTGGGTGTTCATTGGAAGGACTGATGTTGAAGCTGAAACTCCAATCCTTTGGCCACCTGATGCAAAGAGCTGACTCATTGGAAAAGACCCTGATGCTGGGAAAGATTGAGAGCAGGAGGAGAAGGGGATGACAGAGGATGAGATAGTTGGATGGCATCACCAACCTGATGGACATGGGTTTGGGTGGACTCCAGGAGCTGGTGATGGACAGGGAGGCCTGGCATGCTACAGTTCATGGGGTCACAAACAGTCAGACACAACTGAGCGACTGAACTGAACTGAGTCAACTTCTGTTGTTTTCAACCAAAGAACCATTGGTTTAACATCCATACAGATTGGGGAACAGGAAAGAGGGAAGGAAGAACAGAGCCTGCTTTTAGTATAGATCTATTGTGTGCAGGCAACAGGCTCTGAAACATCCTTTATGTTTTAAAGTTTTTTCAATATAGACCATTTCTAAAGTCCTTATTGAATTCATTACAATATTGCTTCTGTTTTAAGTTTCGGAGTTTTGGCTGCAAGATATGTAGGTTCTTAGCTCCCCAAAGGATTGAACCCACACCCTACACATTGGAAGGCAAAGTCTTAACCACTGGAGCATGAGGCAAGTCCACATTCTTTCGTTTGACTCTGATCACAGCTTTTGGGGGCTTCCCTTATAGCTTAGTCGGTAAAGAATTTGCCAGCCATGCAGGAGACGGGTTCGATTCCTGGGTTGGGAAGACCCCCCGGAGAAGGAAATGGCAATCCACTCCAGTATTCTTGCCTGGAGAATCCCACGGACAGAGGAGCCCAGCAGGCTCCAGTCCATGGGGTCACCAGATTAGGACACAACTGAGTGACTTTCACTACTACTACTACGTCAGCCTTTGGAGGTGAGTGTTTTAGGCCCATTCTAATAGAGGGGGAAACTGAGGCTTAGTGGAGTGAAGTCACTTGCCAGCGTCACATATTGAGTTGGTAACAAAATCAGGGTCAGATCGGAATGCGCCTCATCACAACGTCTATGTGAGGCACCTTCCCCTGGCACAGTGCTCATTCTTTCAGCTGACGAAGGAGAAGCACTGCAGTGTAAGTTATCTTTCTCAAAGTCTGAAGACCACACACTGTGAGGCAGAAGGGGCCTGGGAAGCCCTTCCTGGGCCCTCTGTTCCTTCTGAGCCCCATTCCCACTCGTTCTGGGTACTTCTCGGCACATACCTTCCCCTTTTCCTCCCCCCTCAACCACAGAAGCTTCTCTTGGGAAAGGGCCTTCCTGAATCTAACCCCATCTTACCCCCTTGGACTGAGAAGACAAAGCATTTTCCTACACAGGAAGTATCAAAGTGAAGAGTTCCTAAGTCTGGGTGGTAGCTGTCCATAAGCAGGCAAGGAGCTAGTTAGAGGACAAGGGTCCCCTTAAATCAACCTCCAAAGACTCCCTCACAGCACTCAGCCATGAGGGGTCAAGACAAGGAGTGCGACTGTGGAGTGAATCACGAGGTGTGAGGCCTGATCCTGTGAGGAGAGGCTTGTGCTCTGGCCAAGGCAAGGAGAGGGCTGGGCAGGGTGGAATTGGAGACAGCCAGGGGTCTGGAATCTGGGGGCTTTGCCCCAGCTTTGCTACCCTTGGATAAGTTACTCCCCTATGGGACTACTACATACCCTTTTGGAGACCCCTGGGAATGAGGAAAGGGCAGTAGTGACCAGAGCCCTGAGGTCTCCAGAAAGCAACCCGACATTCAGGAACAGGAGGGTTGGTAGGATGATCATAATAGCTGCTACTCTCCACTGAGTCCTGCTGTGTGCCAGCCTTGCTCAGCACTACCCGGCATGTTCTGTGGGTCCCCAGAGGCAGATGCACCTCCAGTGTCAGAGTCATTTGGCCTGAGATTATGGGAGAAAATTTCAGGTGGAACTCCCCATCACCCAGGACAACCCAGAGCCTGAGGGTGGAGGAGGAAGGTGGGGAGAGTAGGGAATGTTGTCAGAGAGGGACAGGGGCTGGGTTTTGCTTCCCTCCATTTGTTATTAGATAAAACATCACAGGACTTTTTTGGTGGTCCAGTGGTTAAAATTCTGCACTTACAATACAGGGTGCATGGGTTCGATCCCTGGTCAGGGATCTAAGATTCTACAAGCCACATGATGTGGCCGAAACAAACAAAAACCAAGAAAACATTACAGAATAATCTGACTTTGAACAAACAAATGCAGTGTGTCAGCTGTAGGCCAGACTGTCCAAGTGGAAAACCAAAAATAAACCTTGAGATTCTTCTTCTGAAAGAAACGGAGGCTCGCAGAGGCAACAGGGCAGGCTTCACTTACTGGCCCAGGGCTGAAGTACAGGTGTCCCCACTTCCCATGCATTGTAGCTTTCACCCCTGGAAGGAAGGGGGGTCAGATTCAGGTGACAGGCCCCAGCCTTCCCCCTCCTCACAGCCAGGGGACACCTCCATGGGCCACCTCCTAACCACACTCCTCATTACAACAAGTTACCCCAGCATTGATACCAAATGTATCTATTGCCTCTGGGTGTTAGGATGGCCAGCCTTCCCTCGTTTCCAAAAACTCTTAGAGGAAAACACAGGTAGAACACTCTCTGACATAAATCACAGCAAGATCCTCTATGACCCACCTCCCAGAGTAATGCAAACAAAAACAAAAATAAACAAATGGGACCTAATTAAACTTGAAAGCTTTTGCGCAATGAAGGAAAAGCAAGGTGAAAAGACAGCCCTCAGAATGGAAGAAAATAATAGCAAACAAAACAGCTGACAAATACTTAATCTTCAAAATATACAAACCGCTCATGCACCTCAATAACAGAAAAACAAACAACCCAATCAAAGTGGGCAAAAGACCTAAACAGACATTACTCCAAAAAAGACATACAGATGGCTAATAAACACACGAAAAGATGCTCAGCATCATTCATTATTATTGTTGTTGTTCACTTGTCAAGTCATGTCTGACTCTTCGCAACCCCATGGACTGTAGCATGCCAGCCTTCTCTGTCCCTCACCATCTCCTGGAATCTGTCCAAGTTTATGTCCATTCACTCTTTATTAGAGAAATGCAAGTCAGAACCACAATGAGGTATCATTTCACACTGATCAGCGTGACCATCGTCAAAAAGTCTACAAACAATAAATGCTCGAGGGGGCGTGGAAAAAAGGGAACCCTCTTACACTGTTGGTGGGAATGTGAACTAGTACAGCCACTATGGAGAACCGTGTGGAGATTCCTTTAAAAACTGGGCCTAGAACTGCCATATGACCCAGCAATACCACTATTGGGTATATATCCCAAGAAAACCAGAATTGAAAAAGATACATGTACCCCAATATCCTAAAAGATGATGCTGTGAAAGTGCTGCACTCAATATTCCAGCAAATTTGGAAATCCTTTTTTCGTTCCAATCACAAAGAAAGGCAATGCCAAAGAATATTCAAACTACCACACAATTGCACTCATCTCACAGTACACATGTACTGGAGAAGGGAATGGCAAACCACTTCAGTATTTTTGCCTTGAGAACCCCATGAACAGTATGAAAAGGCAAAAAGATAGGACACTGAAAGATGAACTGCCCAGGTCGTTAGGTGCCCAATATGCCACTGGAGAAGAGTAGAGAAATGAAAGAATGAAGAGATGGAGACAAAGCAAAAACAACACCCAGTTGTGAATGTGACTGGTGATGGAAGTAAAGTCCGATGCTGTAAAGAATGATATTGCATAGGAACCTGGAATGTTAGTCCATGAATCAAGGTAAATTGGAAGTGGTCAAACAGGAGATGGCAAGAGTCAACATTGACATTTTAGGAATCAATGAACTAAAATGGACTGGAATGGGAAAATTTATTTCAGATAACCATTATATCTACTACTGTGGGCAAGAATCTCTTATAAGAAATGGAATAGCCATCATAGTCAACAAAAGAGTTTGAAATGCAGTACTTGGATGCAATCTCAAAAATGACAGAATGATCTCTGTTCATTTCCAAGGCAAGCCATTCAATATCACAGTAATCCAAGTCTATTCTCCAATCAGTTATGCTGAAGTAGCTGAAGTGGAATGGTTCTATGAAGACCTACAAGACCTTCTAGAACTAACACCCAAAAAAGATGTCCTTTTTACCATAGGGGACAGGAATGCAAAAGTAAGAAGTCAAGAAATATCTGTAGTAACAGGCAAATTTGGCCTTGGAGTACAGAATGAAGCAGGGTAAAGGCTAATAGAGTTTTGCCAGGAGAACTCACTGGTCATAGCAAACATCCTCTTCCAACAACACAAGAGAAGACTCTACACATGGATATCACCAGATGCTCAATGCTGAAATCAGATTGATTATATTCTTTGCAGCCAAAGATGGAGAAGCTCTATACAGTCAGCAAAAACAAGACTGGGAGCTGACTGTGGCTCAGATCCTGAAATCCTTATTGCAAAATTCAGGCTTAAATTGAAGAAAAGTAGGGAAAACCACTAGACCATTCAGGTATGACATAAATCAAATCCCTTATGATTATATAGTGGAAGTGACAAATAGATTCAAGGGATTAAATCTGATAGAGTGCCTGATGAACTCTGGATGGAGGTTTGTGACATGGTTTAGAAGGCAGGGATCAAAACCATCCCCAAGAAAAAGAAATGTAAGAAGGTGAAATGGTTGTCTGAGGAGGCCTTACAAATAGCTGAGAAAAGAAGAGAAGCTAAAGGCAAAGAAGAAAAGGAAAGATATGCCCATTTGAATGCAGAGTTCCAAAGAACAGCAAGGAGAGATAAACCCTTCCTCAGTGATCAGTGCAAAGAAATAGAGGAAAACAATAGAATGGGAAAGACTAGAGATCTCTTCATGAAAATTAGAGATACAAAGGGAACATTTCATGCAAAGATGGCCACGATAAAGGACAGAAATGGTATGGACCTAACAGAAGCTGAAGATATTAAGAAGAGGTGGCAAGAATACACAGAACTACACAAAAAGATCTTCATGACCCAGATAATCATGATGGTGTGATCACTAAACACCTAGAGCCTAGAATGCAAAGTCAAGTGGGCCTTAGAAAGCATCACTATGAACAAAGCTAGTGGCGGTGATGGAATTTCAGTTGAGCTATTTCAAATCTAAAAGATGATGCTGTGAAAGTGCTGCACTCAATATGCCAGCAAATTTGGAAAACTCAGCAGTGGCCACAGGACTGGAAAAGGTCAGTTTTCATTCGAATCCCAAAGGCAATGCCAAAGAATGTTCAAACTACTGCACAATTGCACTCATCTCACCCGCTGACAAAGTAATGCTCAAAATTCTTCAAGCAAGGGCTTCAGTGGTATGTGAACCATGAACTTTCAGATGTTCAAGCTAGATTTAGAAAAGGCAGAGGAACCAGAGATCAAATTGCCAATATCTGTTGGATCATTGAAAAAAGAAGAGAGTTCAAGAAAAACATCTACTTCTGCTTTATTGACTACACCAAAGCCTTTCACTGTGTTGATCACAAAAAACTGTGGAAAATTATGAAAGAGATGGGAATACCCGACCACCTTACTTGCCTCCTGAGGAATCTGTATGCAGGTCAAGAAGCAACAGTTAGAACCAGACATGGAACAACAGACTGGTTCCAAATTGGGAAAGGAGTACGTCAAGGCTGTAAATTGTCATCCTGCTTATTTAATTTATATGCAGAGTACATCATGAGAAATGCCAGGCTGGATGAAGCACAAGCTGGAATCAAGAATGCTGGGAGAAACATCAATAACCTCAGATATGCAGATGACACCACCCTTGTAGCAGAAAGCAAAGAAGAACTAAAGAGCCTCTTGATGGATGTAAAGAACAGAATTTTGGACTCGATAAGAGAAAGTGAGAGTGGGATGATATGAGAGAATAGCATTGAAAGATGTATATTATCATATGTGGAATAGATCACCAGTCCAGGTTTGATGCATGACACAGGGTGCTCAGGGCTGGTGCACTGGATGATCCTGAGGGACGGGATGGGGAGGGAGGTGGGAGGGGGCTTCAGGATGGGGAACACATGTAGACCCATGGCTGACTCATGTGAATGTAGGGCAAAAACCAACACAATATTGTAAAATGATTAGCATCCAATTAAAATAAATAAATTTTAAAAATTAAAAAAATAATAAAAATTAAAAAAAAATTTTTAAAGAGCCTCTTGATGAACGTGAAAGAGGAGAGTGAAAAAGCTAGCTTAAAATTCAACATTCAAAAAACTAAGATCATGGCATCCAGTCCCATCACTTCATGGCAAATAGATGGAGAAACAATGGAAACAGTGACAGACTTTATTTTGGTGGGCTCCAAAATCACTGCAGATGGTGACTGAAGACATGAAATTAAAAGATGCTTGCTCCTTAGAAGAAAAGCTATGACCAACCTAGACAGTATATAAAAAGCAGAGACATTACTTTGCTGACAAAGGTCCATCTGGTCAAAGATAAGGTTTTTCAAGTAGTCATGTATGAATGTGAGACTTGGACTATAAAGAAAGTTGAATGCTGAAGAATTGATGTTTTTGAA
Source organism: Ovis canadensis (assembly GCF_042477335.2). Classification (NCBI taxonomy): domain Eukaryota; kingdom Metazoa; phylum Chordata; class Mammalia; order Artiodactyla; family Bovidae; genus Ovis; species Ovis canadensis. Next base: position 56,584,110 of record NC_091251.1, on the reverse strand, counting down.
CTGTGGTGTTGGAGAAGACTCTTGAGAGTCGCTTGGACTGCAGGAGATCAAGCCAGTCAATCCTAAAGAAAATCAGTCCTAAATATTCATTGGAAGGATGGATGCTGAAACTCCAATACACTGTCCCCCTGATGCAAAGAACTGACTCACTGGAAAAAGCCCTGATACTGGGAAAGATTGAAGGTGGGAGGAGAAGGGGATGGCAGAGGATGAGATGGTTAGATGGCATCACCAACTTGATGGACATGAGTTTGAGCACGCTCTAGAAATTGCTGATGGACAGGGAATCCAGGAGAGCTGCAGTCCATGGGGTCACAAAGAGTTGGACACGACTGAACGACTGAACTGAACAGAACCCCAATATTCATTGCAGCACTATTTTCAGTAGCTAGGACATGGAAGCAACCTAGATGTCCATCAGCAGATGAATGGACAAGGATGTTATGGTACATATACACAGTGGAATATTTCTCAGCAATAAAAAGGAATGCATTTGAGTCAGTTCTAATGAGGTAGATGAACCTAGAGCCTATTATACAGACTGAAGTAAGAAAGAGAAAGACAAATACTGTATATTAATGCATATATATATGGAATCTAGAAAGATGACATACATGGCAGCAGGGAGACACAGATGTAAGGAACAGACTTTTGGACTCAGGGAGAAGGAGAGGATGGGATGATTTGAGAGAGTATCATTGAAATATACACATTACTATATGTAAAGTAGATAACCAGTGTGAGTTTGATGCAGGGCACCCAAAGCTGGTGCTCTGGGACAACCTAAAGGGGTGGCTGGAGAGGAAGGAGGGAGTGGGGTTCAGGATGGAGGGGACATGTGTATACCTCAGGCCAATTCATGTTGATGTATGGCAAAAACCATCACAATATTGCAATTATACTCCAATTAAAATAAATAAAAATTTTAAAAAGACTCAACTTTTACAATCAAAAAAAAAATCTTCACTTACAAGAAAATACTCATTTCTGCTATAAAGCACCCACAGAAACTTGTCTGTTACTTGGGGATGATTTCACAACATTCGGATAATGGTTTACATACTTGGGTCTTTCTTGCTCACTAGACTGTAATCCCCTTGAGGATCAGAAGCAAAATCTTTTTTGGCATTGAGTTCTTCCAGTGCTTGCTCACAGCAGGCACCTGATAAATGTTTGCTGAATTAAAGTGGAAAGTGGAGGACTTCCCTGGCAGTCTAGCAGTAAACACCCTGTGATTCCAATGCAGGGGACACAGGTTCAATCCCTGATTGGGGAACTAAGATTCCTACATGCCTTTCGGAGGGGTCAAGAAAATAATAAAATGGAAAATGGGAATGAAGGGCTACTAGGCTGCTGTTTTGCTCTCGGTGTGATAGGGAGGGCGTGGAATGTGCTGCATTGCCAAGATCCCCAGTGCCTGGCTCTCCTGGCCCACAAAATTCTACAGGACAAAAGCATTTTAGAGCCAATTAAAATTGCTCAGCTCGCAGCTGACACCAAAGGAAAGTGACTTAATGTACTAATTCACAAGACCAAGACCAGGTGAAGTTGCTCAGTCGTGTCTGACTCTTTGCGACCCCATGGACTGTAGCCTACCAGGCTCCTCCATCCATGGGATTTTCCAGGCAAGAGTACTGGAGTGGGTTGCCATTTCCTTCTCCAGGGGATCTTCCAGACCAGGGATCAAACCTGGGTCTCCTGCATTGTAGGCAGACACTTTACCGTCTGAGCCACAAGGGAAGTCCTGTACTAATTCACACTAGGGTGTTAATGGTATGCTCAGGATTGCTTGGTAAGAGCTTAAGTGGCAGACTTGGCTGGGAGAGCAATGCAGCAATGTCTAGGAAGTTGAAGATAGTCACATCCTTGGGCCTACAAATTCCATGTCTGAGAAAATACACTAGAGACACATCCATACATGAGTACAGGGAGACGTCATAACCCAGAACGTACAGTGTAGCAGTATTTGTAATAATAAAAAGCATCCATCAACAGGAGAAGGGCTGAATTGTGGTTAAGTTCAGGTATTGGAACACTATAAAGAAATTGATATCAATGAACGAGAGCCACATGTATCCATATGAGTTAACCCAAAAATATAAGATTGAATTTAAAAAAACAAATTGCAAAAGGAAATATATGATAATGCACCAAAAAGTTGAGAAATCTGCAAAACAATATAATGTTTATGGATACATAAATATGTTAGCAAAAGCATACAGCTATGTATGGATTGATATGCACGATATTTGTGACAGTGGTTCCTATGGGGAAGGTGGGAGGGTGAGGAGGGGGTTTGGGAGGGTCCACAAGAGGCCTTAACTGTATCTGCAATTTTTTTTAATGGAAGAGGAAAGCATCTGGAATAAATACGATAATAGTAAGATGTTATTGAACTGGGTGGTAAGTATATAACTCTTCATTTTATTTTCCTTTCTTATGTGCTGCTGCTGCTGCTAAGTCGCTTCAGTCATGTCCAAGACTCTGTGTGACCCCATAGATGGCAGCCCACGAGGCTCCCCTGTCCCTGGGATTCTCCAGGCCAGAACACTGGAGTGGGTTGCCATTTCCTTCTCCAATGCATGAAAGTGAAAAGGGAAAGTGAAGTTGCTCAGTCGTGTCTGACTCTTCACGACCCCATGGACTGCAGCCTACCAGGCTTCTCCATCCATGGGAATTTCCAGGCAAGAGTACTGGAGTGGGGTGCCATCACCTTCTCCTAATAATAAAAAATAAATTTAATTTATAAAAAGAAAGAAAATGAGTCCTCATCAAAAGATGCAAAATTAACCCACTACATACTGTGCTGCATGGGACTGAACCCAGGCTCTTGAAAGTGAAAGCACCCAGTCCTAACCACTGGATCACCAGGGAATGCTATGCTCCATTTTAACTTAAGACAGAAGACAGATTACAAGTCTTCTAATTATTTTGAATTAAATCTCTTACTTGCTGCCTAAAGCAAGGCCTAAAGGGTATGGACATTTAAACTTGCTGAGCTTCATGCATTGGAGAAGGAAATGGCAACCCACTCCAGTGTTCTTGCCTGGAGAATCCCAGGGATGGGGGAGCCTGTAGGCTGCCATCTCTGGGGTTGAAAGAGTTGGAGACGACTGAAGCGACTTAGCAGCAGCAGCAGCGCTTCAGTTTAATCATTTGCAAAGTGGGAATAATAATGAAGCCTTTGTAGGTTTCAGTTCAGTTCCATTCAGTCGCTCAGTCGTGTCTGACTCTGCGACCCCATGAACTGCAGCATGCCAGGCCTCCCTGTCCATCACCAACTCGTGGAGTCCACCCAAACCCATGTCTATCCAGTTGGTGATGCCATCCAACCATCTCATCCTCTGTCATCCCCTTCTCCTCCTGCTCTCAATCTTTCCCAGCATCAGGGTCTTTTCCAATGAGTCAGCTCTTTACATCAGGTGGCCAAAGGATTGGAGTTTCAGCTTCAACATCAGTCCTTCCAATGAACACTCAGGACTCATCTCCTTTAGGATGGACTGGTTGGATCTCCTTGCAGTCCAAGGGACTCTCAAGAGTCTTCTCCAACACCACAGTTCAAAAGCATCAATTTTTCTGTGCTCAGCTTTCTTTATAGTCCACTCTCACATCCATATATGACTACTGGAAAAACCATAGTCTTGACTAGATGGACCTTTGTTGGCAAAGTAATATCTCTGCTTTTTAATATGCTGTCTAGGTTGGTCATAACTTTCCTTCCAAGGAGTAAACATCTTTTAATTTCATGGCTGCAATCACTATCTGCAGTGATTTTGGAGCACAGAAAAATAAAGTCTGATACTGTTTCCACTGTTCCCCCATCTATTTGCCATGAAGTGATGGGACCGGATGCCATGATCTTAGTTTTCTGAATGTAGGTTTATTGGGGATTAAATGAAATAACAATGCAAAATGCATAGCACACAGTACGGATGAATAAACATTTACTATTATTCTTCTGATCCTACCCAGGCCACAAGCTAGGATATATCATCCTAATCTATTTGAGGTCTTAGCTCATTATTTTTTTTAATTGTGGTAAAATATACATAATGCTTGAGCTTCCAAGTAGCTCAGCTGGTAAAGAATCGGCCTGTGAAGCAGGAGACCCCAGTTTGATTCCTGGGTCTGGAAGATCTGCTGGAGAAGGGATAGGCTGCCCACTTCAGTTTTTTTTGGCTTCCCTTGTGACTCAGCTGGTAAAGAATCTGCCTGTAATACGGGAGACCTGGGTTGGATCCCTTCTCTGTTAGGAGGATCCCCTCGAGAAGGGAACAGCTACTCACTCCAGTATTCTGGCCAGGAGAATACTGGCCTGTACAGTCCATGGGGTCACAAAGAGTTGGACACAGCTGAGTGGGTTCCACTTTCACACATAATATTTACCATTTTAACCATTTTTAAGTGTATTTCAGTGGCATTAAATACATTCACATTGTTATGCAACCATTACCAACATCCATTTCCACAACTTTTTAAATCATTTTAATTGAAATGAAAAATGGGAATGAAGACCCACTAGGCTGCTGTTTTGCTCTTGGTGCGGTGGTGGGGAGGGGAGGTGGACTCGTCAGCAGTGCCAAGGTCTCCTGTCTGAAGCTCTTTACCCATTAAATAGTATCCCCTTCCCTCCTGGTAACCACTATTGTACTTGGTCTCTATGAATTTGACTATTCTAGGAACCTCATATAGGTAGAATCATACCTTTGTCTTTCTGTTTCTGGCCTATTTCACTTAGCATAACATTTTCAAGGTTCGTTTATGCATCAGAATTCCATTCCTTTTTTAGGCTGAATCATATTTCATTGTATGTATTTATTACATTCTGTTTACCCATTTGGGTTGTTTCCAGTATTTGGCTATTGTGAATAATGCTGTGCCTTCATTAGCTTTATAACCAAAATGTGCATAGCACTTTCAAAGTTACAAAGCATATCAATTTACATGGGATAATTTGATGCAGGCAGAGTAGATTTCCTTTTCACATTTTATTGAGAGACAGGTCACATGACCAGCTCAAGGTCGAACAGCTCGTAGAACTTGAACTTAATTCTCATAAAATAGAGGCTGTGCTCAACACCTAAGATTCTATGATTCTGTTAGTGACCTTTACCTCTCTAAAAGAAGTTGTTTGTGGTAAATTTCAGGCCTCATGGCAGGCTCAGCTTCGAAGTTCCTTATGACTATGGCCCATGTCTTCCTGTATCTTGTGTTTGACAGGCAGAGGAGGGTGGATGTTTGGTAAACATTTGATAAGAGTCTGTCAATCACTTGGGCTTGCAAGGACCTGCCTTTGAGGCCACCAGCCAGAGAGCTGCCAGTCACACCCAGATCCACGTGGCTGCAGGAAGTGTTGCCCCTCCACTCTTGCCAGAGTGAGGTCCCTGGGCTCCTACCATCCTCTGAAATGGGCTTCTGGATTTTTCTCCAAAATCTTGGATTTATGGCTCTGCTGGCAGTGTATCCATTGACTGAGGGGCTGGGGAAAGAAGAAGGCTTCTGCTTCCTCTTGGGAAGGCATTGGAAATCCTGCCCATCCTCTAAACCTAATTCAAGTCCCCTTTCTTCTTTCAGCCTTTCCTGCCCCCAACTAGACTTTCTCTACCTCTTCCCCTTCCCCCCAATAAGGCCTGCTGAAGCTGCTCCTGATGACCTTCCACTGCCCACCAAAATCTCTCTCTTAACAGCTTTATGAAATGCAATTTATATAAATTCACTCATTTTACATGTACAATTCAATGGGTTTTAGTGTATTCAATGATATGTGTAATCATGACCAGTCATGATTTTACATTTTTGCCACAGCAAAGAGAAACACTGCACACTTTAGCTATCACTGCCCCCATCCCACTCACTCCCCACAGGCCATAAGCCATCACTTTTTTCTCTACAGATTTGTCTATCCTGCATATATCATATAAGCAGAATCATATAACCTGTGATCTTTTGTGCCTAACTTTACTTAGCATCACTTTTCCAAGTTCACCCATGTTGCAAAAATCTCTTTTATGCATGTGAATGTGTCTTCTTTCTTGGGCTACACTGTAACACCTTGAGGTCAGGGCCACCGTGTTGCTTTTCTCCTGCCCCTAAACCAGTACCCAGGACAGTGTTAGGCACTCAAACCCAGTCTCTTCTGAGACTTTGGGGGAATTGCTTTAGGGGGTCTGATTTTGTTGTCCTCTCTGGGCCATGACAGTGAGTGGGCAAGGGGACAGTTCAAATCTACACCAGGTTTGCCAGAAATAGGGTCTTTAGCATCCAAGAAGCTAGTTACCTCCTGCCCCACAACCTTTAATGGCTCATTGTGGCTTCAGTGGCTTCAATAAAGCCCCAAACAGGATTGACCTAAAATTCTTGTTGTTGTTCAGTCCCTAAGTCATGTCTGACTCTTTGCAACCCCATGGACTGCAGCACACCAGTCTTCCTCATCCTTCACCAACTCCCGGAGCTTGCTCAAACTCATGTCCATCGGGTTGGTGGTGCCATCCAACTATCTCATCCTCTGTCATCCCCTTCTCCTGCCTTCAATCTTTCCCAGCATTGGGGTCTTTTGCAGTGAGTCAGTTCTTTGCATCAGGTGGTCAAAGTATTGGAGCTTCAGTTTCAGCACCAGTTTCTACAATGAATGTTCAGGATTGATTTCCTTTAGAATTGACTAGTTTGATCTCCTTGCAGTCCAAGGAACTCTCAAGAGTCTTCTTCAGCAACACTTCAAAAGCATCAATTCTTGGCCTGGCTTTAAAACTTTGTAGGAGGGTGAGAGTCCTAGTTTTATATCGTGTCTAATCACCTTTCAGTCACAGGAGATTTTCCCCTTGGCTCAAGGAGCCTCTGCTCAGCCTGCTCCTCTCCCTGGAATACCCTTCCCCTTCACTCCCTGTGTCTTGTTGGAGACCTACCAGATGGCAAGAAAGTTTGGCCCACAGAAAGTATAGTTGCCTGGGTTTGATTCCTGACTCAGTTGTTTAGTAGCTGACACCTTAGACAAATTTTTAAATTTCTTTGTGTCTCTGCATCCTTCTCCATAAAGCGAAGCTACCAGTAGCTACGTCACATGGCTTTTACCAAGCCCTGGAGCTGACATATGTGAAGTGCTCAAACTGGTAGGTATACAGTGGTTTTCACTCTTCGCCTGTCAGATGTGAGCTCCTCTAAGGAAACATCTAAGCTGCCCTTATTAAAAAAAAAATTTTTTTTTTGAAATATGTGTCTGCTGCTGCTGCTATGTTCCTTCAGTCGTGTCCGACTCTGTGTGACCCCATAGACGGCAGCCCACCAGGCTCCGCCGTCCCTGGGATTCTCCAGGCAAGAACACTGGAGTGGGTTGCCATTTCCTTCTCCAATGCGTGAAAGTGAAAAGTGAAAGTGAAGTCCTTCAGTCAAGTCCGACTCTTAGTGACCCCATGGTCTGTAGCCTAACAGGCTCCTCTGTCCATGGGATTTTCCAGGCAAGAGTACTGGAGCGGGGTGCCATTGCCTTCTCCGGAAATATGCGTCTAAAAATATCCAAATCATAAGTATATGGTTTGATCTAATATTCAAAATCAGAACACACCTGTGTAATTAGCCCCAGATCAATCCCCCAAAGTCCTCTCAAGTTCCTTCCGGTCACCACCGTCTCCTCCCTGACTTCTGACACCACAGATGAGGGTAGTCTGTTTGGGGCTTTATATAAATGGGATCCAACATCATGTTTACCCTTACTTTTCAGGAGCCTCCCCCACCTCCAGCTCTCAGAGAACGTTTCTAAGCCTCAGCCTGAAGTGTGACACAGTCTGTCCGTGGGCTCCCAGAGGCAGGGGTGGAACCTTATTTTCCTTCTGACTCTCAGGGCTGCTCATAGGGTTAATCGGACAGAGAAGGCAGGAGGTCCAAGTTTTTTGGTGGATTTTTCTGGGCCCCATCCATGCTGAGAAAAAAACAAGTCTTTACTCAGTGGTAATGCAACTCCCCACCCAACCCAGCTGCTGTGGTTTCCCAAAGGATACATCCCCCCTTTTCTCTCTTTTTTTGACCCCTGCTCCACTTTCTTCCCTTGGAGGACTTCCTCCCTCTTGGGCCAGGCCTCGTTAACCCTCGTTAACCTCCTCTGAGGGCCAGGCCCTGGGCAGGGGGCCCTGGGAAAGCTGCCCCCAGCTGTTTTCCGTGACACTGGGGCCAGCCTGGGCATTCTGCTCTGAGGTTGGTCTCAAGTATTTGAGAGGAGAAGGCCTCCAGGAAGGTGCACAGTCAGGCCCTGTACTTGCCAGCTCTAGGGTCAGCTCTTGTCATCCAGAAAGCCACAAAACCAGGGGCAGATCCCTGTAGGGCTTCCTCTAACCACCTGTCCACACGAGGCCCCAGGAGGTGGAGCCTCCTTCTCCCCAACAGAACCTGGGATTAATGCCAATAGCAGAGACTTTCTAAACCTGCTGAAAACTCTGGAATGTTAGGTTGTATTTATGGATATCACCTTAATTTGTTATCATGTTTGTTTTAAATTTTAACTTTGAAGGTTCATTAAACCATTGCTTTTTTCCTTCTCTTTTTTTTCTCTCTCTTTTCCCTCCCTCCCCTCCTCCTTCTTCCTCCCTCTTTTTCTCTCCTTTTGGTCCCATTCCATAATGCACCCCCACATTTTACTCCTACCCTCCTCCACCATCCCCACCACACAAAAAAGTCTAGAGCTAGCAAAGACCTCAAGAATCCAGCTATTTTATAGACAGGAAGACTAAGGTGGAGAGAAGAGAGACCTGCTTGAGAACTAGGTGTAGGGACCAAGCCGAAGCAGAGCTCAGATCTCCATGTGGTTCAAGCAGCTGTGAGTGGTAGAGAAACACCACCTCATCTCCTCACCAGCTGAATGATCTTGGGTAGCTCTCTTAAACTCTCTGAGCCTAGAGTCCTCATCTGCGAAATGATAATATCCACTTCAGCGGGGTTTTTGTATTCTTTTTTCTTTTTTTTGAGGAGTCATGTGATATGAGCATTTCCTTCAAAAGCTATAAAAATGGTGAGGGGTGGTGGCCAGGCAGAACTCTGGCCTTTTCCTCTTTTTAGAAATTTCATCTGCAAGTTATATTGCAAACACTGTGAATATTTTTTCCTCTTATATCTTTTAACTTTTATTAATGGTCTTGATTATTACATAGAAGTTTATAATTTGAATGTAGTTAACTGTGTCAATCCTTTTGTGTTTTGCCTAAGGTTAAAATCGAGAAACATTAATAAATGACAGATTCCCCAGACAAATCACAGTAAAGGAAGGATAAATAGACTTTAAAATAGGGGGGAAATCCCATAAATTCTCTCAGAATAAAAGAAATGCTGAGATGCCATCTTTTACATTATCAGATTAGCAAAAATCCTAAAGCTTGGCAACACATTGTGTTGGGTAAGCTGATGAGAAGCAAGTACTCTTATACTTTCCTGAGTGATAGTTGCACAGTCGTGTTCTACTCTTTGCAACCCCATGGACTATACAGTCCATACAATTCTCCAGAATACTGGACTGGGTACTTGTTCCCATCTCCAGGGGATCTTCCCAACCCAGGGACTGAACCCACGTCTCCCACATTGCAGGCAGATTCTTTACCCTCTGAGCCACCAGGGCAGCCCAAGAATACTGGAGTGGGTAGCCAATCTCTTCTCCAGGGGATCTTCCAGATGCAGGAATCAAACCGGGGTCTCCTCCTTTGCAGGCAGATTCTTAACAAGCTGAGCAACCAGGGAAGCCCAAACACACTGTTGACAGTGGTGATTTTGAATCCACACCCCCGAAGAGACTGGAGCCTATATCCAGGGCCTTAGACTGCTTGGCCACACTACCACATACTTTAAAGGGAGAAGTATAAATTGGTACAGCCCTTACAGAGGGTAATTTTGCAGTATTTGTAAAAATTTTTAATACACAGACCGTTTGATCTAGCACTTCTAGTAACTTATCCTCAGATATTACACGCTTGAAATGACCTATGTACAAGGTTATTCATTATAGCCTTGGTTGCAACAGCAAAGGAAACAACCTAAATATCATCATTATCGTTCAGTCGCTAAGTCTTGTCCAACTCTTTTGTGGCCCCATGGATTGCAGCCTGCCAGGCTCCTCTGTCCATGAGATTTCCTGGCAAGAATACTGAAGAAGGTTGAAATTTCCTACTCCAGGGGATCTTCCCGATCCAGGTATCCAATCCACGTTTCCTGCATATTAGCATCCGTTACTTAATCTCAAATAACTGTAGTGAAGCTGAATTCAACAGCTCCAGTTAGGGAACTGATAAAAATCTGTTTAATTCATATAGCAGACTATTATGCAACATCTTCCAACAACACAAGACTCTATACATGGACATCACCAGATGGTCAACACTGAAATCAGATTGATTATGTTCTTTGCAGCCAAAGATGGAGACACTCTACACAGCCAGCAAAAACAAGACCAGGAGCTGACTGTGGCTTAGATCATGAACTCCTTATTGCCAAATTCAGACTTAAATTGAAGAAAGTAGGGAAAACCACTAGACCATTCAAGTATGACCTAAATCAAATCCCTTACGATTATACAGTGGAAGTGGGAAATAGATTTAAGAGACTAGATCTGATAGAGTGCCTGATGAACTATGGATGGAGATTCCTGACATTATACAGGAGACAGGGATCAAGACCATTCCCAAGAAAAAGAAATGAAAAGCAAAATGGCTGTCTGAGGAGGCCTTACAAATAGCTGTGAAAAGAAAAGAAGTGAAAAGCAAAGGAGAAAAGGAAAGGTATAAGCATCTGAATGCAGAGTTCCAAGGAATAGCAAGGAGAGATAAGAAAGCCTTCTTCAGTGATCAGTACAAAGAAATAGAGGAAAACAATAGAATGGGGAAGACTAGAGATCTCTTCAAGAAAATCAGAGATACAAAAGGAACATTTCATGCAAAGATGGGCTCGATAAAGGACAAAAATGGTACGGACCTAACAGAAGCAGAAGATATTAAGAAGAGGTGGCAAGAATACACAGAAGAACTGTACAAAAAAGATCTTCATGACCCAGATAACCACAATGGTGTGATCACTAGACATCTGCAGCCAGACATCCTGGAATGTGAAGTCAAGTAGGCCTTAGGAAACACCACTACAAACAAAGCTAGTGGAGGTGATGGAATTCCAGTTGAGCTATTTCAAATCCTAAAAGATGATGCTGTGAAAGTGCTGCACTCAATATGCCAGCAAATTTGGAAAACTCAGCAGTGGCTACAGGACTGGAAAAGATCAGTTTTCATTCCAATCCCAAAGAAAGGCAATGCCAAAGAATGTTCAAACTACCACACAATTGCACTCATCTCACATGCTAGTAAAGTAATGCTCAAAATTCTCCAAGCCAGGCTTCAGCAATACATGAACTGTGAACTTCCAGATGTTTAAGCTGGTTTTAGAAAAGGCAGAGGAACCAGAGATCAAATTACCAACATCCGATGAATCATTAAAAAAGCAAGAGAGTTCCAGAAAAACATCTATTTCTGCTTTATTGACTATCCCAAAGCCTTTGACTGTGTGGCTCACAATACACTGTGGAAAATTCTTAAAGAGATGTGCATACCAGATCACCTGACCTGCCTCTTGAAAAATCTGTATACAGGTCAGGAAGCAACAGTTAGAACTGGACATGGAACAACAGACTGGTTCCAAATAGGAAAAGGAGTACATCAAGGCTATATACATCACCCTGCTTATTTAACTTATATGCAGAGCACATCATGAGAAATGCTGGGCTGGAGAAAGCACAAGCTGGAATCAAGATTGCTGGGAGAAATATCAATAACCTCAGATATGCAGATGACACCACCCTTATGGGAGAAAGTGAAGAACTAAAAAGCCTCTTGATGAAAGTGAAAGAGGAGAGTGAAAAAGTTGGCTTAAAGCTCAACATTCAGAAAACTAAGATCATGGCATTTGGTCCCATCACTTCATGGGAAATAGATGGGGAAACAATGGAAACTGTGGCTGACTTTATTTTTGGGGGCTCCAAATTCACTGCAGATGGTGACTGAAGCCATGTAATTAAAAGACGCTTATTCCTTGGAAGGAAAATTATGACCAACCTAGACAGTATATTAAAAAGCAGAGACATTACTTTGTCAACAAAGGTCCATCTAGTCAAGGCTATGGTTTTTTCAGTAGTCATGTATGGATGTGAGAGTTGGACTATAAAGAAAGCTGAGCACCGAAGAATTGATGCTTTTGAACTGTGGTGTTGGAGAAGACTCTTGAGAGTCCCTTGGACTGCAAGGAGATCCAACCAGTCCATCCTAAAGGAAATCAGTCCTGAGTGTTCACTGGAAGGACTGATTTTGAAGCTGAAACTCCAATACTTTGGCCACCTGATGTGAAGAACTGACTCATTTGAAAAGACACTTTAGTTGGGAAAGATTGAAGGCGGGAGGAGAAGGGGACGATAGAGGATGAGATAGCTGGATGGCATCACCGACTCAATGGACATGGGTTTGGGTAAAATCAGGGAGCTGGTGATGGACAGGGAAGCCTGGTGTGCTGCAGTCCATGGAGTCACAAAGAGTCGGACATGACTGAGTGACTGAACTGATACAACTATAATGAAGAAAGCTTTTTATGAACTGATATGGAATAAATTCTCAATATTATTATGTTAAAAAAAGCAAGGTGCCAAGTAGTATATATTATAAGCAATACTTTCACCTCTAAAGGCAACCAGACTTCCATGTTGCAAACGGAGGTTATTGTGGCTGGGACACTGGGCAGATGCTACCCCATCCCAAGAGTACTTGAAAGTGTATGGCCAGTGGTTTGGCATCGTCATACATTGGGAGGTTAAGAACCCAACTTCCAAAGCAGAGATTACGAGAGCCACATCTCCCCAAAGCCAAGAGACTGAGCAACGTTTGGAAAGAACCCAGCACAGCCATCAGAAGCATCATGTTATTCTAGCTTCTGTTAAGTCAAATGAGCAACATTACTTGAAAATCAAGTAGCATAATACCCGGAAAGAATTTTTTTTACAGATTTGTACAAATTAAGAATGCCATGAAAGTGTTCATCATTAACACTGATAAAAGACAAAATAAGTGACATTCACAAACCTGGTGAACTAGAGTATGAGATAGTCGTGGGATGACAATTTGAGATTGGCCATCAAAAATCAAATGAAGTTTTACAGTAAGGATTGCGGCTGAGATATTTATATTCCTATTAAATCAACAGTTATTTCTTGTTAATATTTTTACTTGTGATTAACTTGTCTAGCATTTGCTAGACAACAAGGAACATATAATTTACTTTGTTACTTTAATTAAAATCTATTCATTCTGCTTCTTTCGTTGCATGTATACATGGCATGTCTTATCTGTATGTTAGCAAATAAAATATGGCTTAGATCAGTCATTTTATTGCTTTAAATGGCAATAGCCTTATCTAATAGAAGACTGCAAATACCTTTTCTTCTTGTAAAATTTATGATTAGACATATGCGTATGCTTAGAAGCTCAGTCATATGTGACTGTTTGCAACCCTTTGAACTGTAGCCCACCAGGCTCCTCTGTCCATGGGATTTTTCAGGCAAGAATACTGGAGTGGGTTGCCATTGCCTCTTCCTGAGCCAGAGACTGAACTTGTTTCCTGCACTGCAGGCAGATTCTTTACCTGCTGGGCCATTAGACATAAAATTTTGAAATTGTATATGACAAAATAAAAATCATTTAGTAAAAAGATAATGCTACTATTGTGTAAAAAGGGAAAAAGAATATATATCATATGGTATATAAGAATATATATCTTATTTCTTATGATATATGTGTGCTCTTACATATGATCTTATATAGAGATGTTACATACATAACATTATATACACATGTATAATCTCTAGATAGATTCACAAGTTAGTAATAATAGTGAATACTTGCTGGGGAGTAGAGGATTTTTCTCTATATGTCCTTCCACACTTTAAAATTTTTGAACCATGAGAATTCAAATTTACCAATTCAGAAAACCAAAAGACATAACTTTTAAATAATGGAAGATTCCAGGAACTCAATCAAGAGTATCAAACCAGACTCTCAGGGATTGGACCTGTATTTTCAAAGGTTCCCAGGAACCTCTTAGGGGAATCCTGGTCTGTCACAGAAGATCCCCAAAAACTGAGCCTTAGAGCCAAGAATCAAGGGCCTGCGGCCTACACTGCGCCACCTGGTGGTCTTAGTCAGACACGATTCCAAGCATCCTTTGGAAAAAAATCTCTGGGGATGCTCAGCAGATGCGGATGAGGATACGCGGTAACAGCACTCTGTGCCCACAGGCGGGGCGAGGGCGGCTCCAGTGGGCATATAGTCAGCCTCCAGGACTAGTTGTCTGGGTCCTGGTTTGGAATAAGGCACAGCTTTCAGAGTTCCATGGCCTCTGCGTCCCAAGGAGCCACCCAGAGGCAGCCTGCAGGAGCACAGAGCATATGGACTAAAGTTAGACCTGGGTTCAAACCCTGGCTCCACCCCCTACTAGCCTTGCTATCTCTGTCTCTGTTTTGGTTGCACTGTGCGGCATGCAGGATCTTAGTTCCCCAGCCAGCTATGGAACCTTCTATCCTACAGTAGAAGTGAGGAGTCTAAACCACTGGACTGCCAGGGAATCCCACTAGCTTTGTTATCTCATACGGATTAATCTCTCAGGTCTTCAGTTTTCTCATCTATCAAATGGGTACTGGTACAAGTCAGATAGCATCTACACGCACATCTAGAACAACGCCTGCACGTAGCAAGAACTTGATACTAATAAATGTTAATTATCTTCCCTTCAGTTATTTCTTGATAAATTTACTCTCCTGCCCCAAAGAGAGTAGCCTGGCTCCTAGGAGCTTTCTGTGGCCACAGAACTGGGAGGGCTCAGGGCTGGAATGACTGAGAAATCTGTATGCTTCCACTATTTCTTAACACTCTCCCTCCCTCCTTTGAGCGTATTGCTTCTTTTACTGTTGTTTAGTCACTAAGTTGTTTCCAGCTGTTTTGTGAGCTCATGGACTGTAGCCTGCCAGGCTCTTCTGCCCATGGAATTCTCCAGGAAAGAAAACTGGGGTGGGTTGCCATTTCCTTTGACAGGAGATCTTTCTGGCCCAAGGACTGAACCTAAGTCTCTTGCATTGGTGGGTAGATACTTTACCCCTGAGCCACCTCTTCTTAACTACTAAAGAGTAAATTCCAGGCTTAGCTGAGGCAGTGCGGGAGCTCGGAAAGTGGCTAATGCTTCCACAGGCAGGGTCAGATCCAGGTCCAGTCACCCCCTGGGGTATGGTGGCCTTGGTGCTCCATGGAGCACTTCTTCTATCCAGGGAGCAAAGCCCAGCCCCTGCCCTCAGGAAATGCATAGGTCTGGAGGAGAGCTAAATACAGCCAAATCACAGTGAATGTGCAGGGCCTTAAGGGAACTCAGAGAGGCACTGATGGAGTTACTAAGCTGACCACTTGCTCTTTGGGGTTATGACACTGTTTCCAGAAGCTTCTGATTAAATGCAACTAAAGAGCCCATTAATCTTTCACCCTCTAATTCAGACATGCATCTCAGCTTTCCTGCTCAGTCTTCTCAAAGATGGCAGAACCCAGCAAAGGGAAGACACCAGGCTGAAAATGTCCTATTTGAGGCTGTGAGCAGCAATGTCCAGAGAACAGGGTAAAGCAGCCTGAATGGGTGACACCTGGGTTCACAGCTGTCTGGCAGTTGAAAGACACCACCCTGGCTGGAGGGAGAGCCTCACAAGAGAAAAGGGGACATACTGAGGTCACCTGTGTCACGGTTCCGCCTTGGCTGCGCTCTGTACCCATGGCAGTAACGGGCCTCCAAGAAGTCAGATGCCAGGAGAGTAAAATCCTGATCTTAAGTGTCACATGACTCACAGGTGAGGAAACTGAGGACCAGCAAGCAGAGGAACTTGGCCCATCCCACGGGAATTAGTGACCTGGAGCTTGAGCCTTCTTCTCACTCTGGGGTCCAAAGCACTAGGACTTCAGAGCCAGATAAAACTGGATTGGAACCTAAACTGTCCTGTTAGTCTATGCTTAGCTATGCAGTCTTAGAAAAGTCATTTGCCTCTCTGAGCCTCGGTTTTCCTCATCTGTAAAATGGAACCAATACCTCTTTTTCAGGATTGTTGTGAAGACTGAAGATAATATATGCAAGTCATCTGGCACATTGCAGGCACATGACAAATGGGACCACTATTATCATTACTTCTCTAACTCAAACTGCCCCCAGCACAGACAGGTAGGAAGAGGTTGGGCTGGCTTTGTGCTTGCTGATGGTCATGTGATGGTGTGGGGTTCTGGTTGGGTGGAAATCAGATTGTACCCTGTGGCTGGGCAGAGAGGTTTCCTAACTAACCCCAGCTTGTGGAGTGTACCCACCACAGTGCTGAGAGGCCTGGGAGGCATGGCCTCTCATTCACTTTAAGGCACCTGCCAACCACAGATTTAACCAGAGTGGGTGTCAGGGGCAGATGAACTCCAAAGAGTCTTCACCTTTCTCTTTTGCTCCAGTTTCCTCATTTATGTATTTGTTCTTATTCTTTTACTGTATGACATCAAGAAAAGGCATGACTGTTGTAGCAGTAACCACTTTTTGAGCATGATATACTGGGCACCTCTCCCATTAGCTCTTCTTATTTAATAAATAAGTAAATAAGGGTCTTAGTTGTGCACTTGGAATCTTTTAGTTCAGCATGCGAACTCTTAGTTGTGGCATGTGGGGTCTAACTCCCTGACCAGGGATCAAACCTGGGCTCCCTGCATTGACAGCACAGTCTTAGCCACTGGACCACCAGGGAAGTTCCTACGCTATTAGCTTTCACACATTTGTTCACTCAATTTCATCCTCATGGCACCGCTTCAAGGAATATAGCATTATTCCCATTTTATAAGAGGCAAAACTGAGGCTCAATTTCTTGCTGAAAGTCACTCAACCAAGCTGGGATGAGCTGGGATTCAAACCTGGAGGCCTGGCCTGACTCCCAATCCAGTATTTTCACACCTGAACCTGCCCAGGTTTGAAGTTCTTTTCAGAGAAGAGGGGTAGATATGAGAAAGGACTGCAGATTTTGGAGGCTGCATCAGGCCTGGCTCCTGGGCAGGTGTGAGTGCATGTTGGGAGTGCGAGACCCATTTGAACTCCGGAGTTTGCTCAGGAGGCAACCCTGAACGTGCGGAGGGCACCCTAGCAGGGGAACTAGGTGAAGAGCACCGTCCAGCAGGAAAGGGTAAGAGCTGGAGGGAGACATCGGGTCCCTCCCAACATCTGTTCGCCTTCTCTTGGCAATGGCCTCAGCTCCCCCTACCAGTTTTGCAGGAATCTATCTCTGCCCCAAGCTCTGAGGCCCTGGGTCTCAGGTCAAAACAAATGCCCTAATCGCTCCCAGTCTGCATTACTGGTCCATGGATGAACACGAGGACCAGCAAGACACATGGAGAGGTTCCTTGAGATCTTCGGGAAAAACTGACCCACTTTTCTGAGCCACGGGTAACCTTTCCATCTGATGTTTCCACCTCAGGTCCCTGTTTTTAAAAACTCAGCTGTAGGGATTTAATGCGATCCCTATCAAATTACCCATGACGTTTTTCACAGAACTAGAACAAATCCTAAAGTTTATATGGAACCATAAAAAGACTCAGAGTTGCCTCAGAAAAGCAATTCGGAGGAAAAAAGAACAAAGCAGGGGGCATAACTCTCCTAGACTGCAAAGCTACAGCCATCAAAACAGCATGGCATTGGCACAAAAGACAGACATATGGATCACTGGAGCAGAACAGAGTCCAGAAATGGACCCACACACTTACTGTCAAGTAAGCTTCACCAAATGAGGCAAGAATGTATAATGGGTAAAAGTCTCATCAGCAAGCTGTACTGGGAAAATTGGAGAGCTGCACATAAGTGAGTGAGGTTAGAACACATCCTCACACCATGCACAAAAATAAACTCAAAATGGCTTGAAGACTTGAATGCAAGATGTGACACCATAAAACTCCTAGAAGAGAACATAGGCAAAGCATTCTGACATAAATCATACCAATGTTTTCTTAGGTCAGTCACCCAAGGCAATAGAAATAAAAGCAAAACTAAACAAATGGGCCTGAATCAAACTTACAAGCTTTTGTCAGCAAAAGAAACCATCAACATGAAATGAAAAAACATCTACAGAGTGGGAGAAAATATTTGCAAATGATGCAACTGACAAGGGCTTAATTTCCAAGATACACAAACAGCTCATACAACTCAACAACCAAAAATGAACAACCCAGCTGAAAAATGGGCAGAAGGCCTAAATACATATTTCTCCAAAGAAGACATACAGATGACCAACAGGCAAATGAAAGGCACCTAACATTGCTAATTATTAGAGAAACGCAAATTGAAACTATAATGAGGTACCACCTCACAACAGTCAGAACGGCCATCATTAATAAGTCTACAAATACAAATGCTGGAGAGGGTGTGGAGAAAAGGAAACCCCCTTACACTATTGGTAGAAATATAAGCTTGTACAGTGACTATGGAAAACAGTGTAGGGGTTCCTCAAAAAGCTAAAAATAGAGCTGCCATATTATCTACCCTGGGCATCTATCCAAAAAAAAAACGAATTCAAAAAGATACATGCACCCCAATGTTCATAGCAGCACTATTTACAATAGCCAAGACATGGAAACAACCCAAATGTCCGTCAACAGATGAATGGATTAAAAAAAAAATGTGGTATGTATATACACAACTGAGTGGGATACAACTCAGCCATACAAAAGAACGAAGTGATGCCATTTTGCAGCAACATGGGTGCAACTAGAGATTATCATACGAAGTGAAATAAGTCCAAAAGAGAAGGACAAATACCATATGATTTCACTCCCATGTGGAGTCTAAAATATGACACCAGCGAACCTGTCTAGGTAACAGAAACAGACCACGGACACACAGAACAACTTGCGGTTGCCGAGGGGGAGGGGGAGGGGCGTGGGGGAGGGAGAGACTGGGAGCCCAGGACTAGCAAGTGGAACTATTACACAGAGAATGGCAAAGAACAAGGCCCTACTCTAAAGCACAGGAAACTATACTCACCTCTGTGACAAGCCATAATGGGAAATAATACAAAAAAGAATGTGTGTATATATAGTACATGTATGTGAATCACTTTACTATACAACAGAAATTAACACCACATCCTAAATCTACTACACTTTGATTTAAAAAAAAAAATCCAACTGTAGGAAAAGAGGGCTGCAGTTCCTCACCCCCACCCCCAGAGGCCCCTGGCCAAAGTGGTGAAAACCGAGTTGAGATCAGACTAGTACAGTAACAGGCACCACAGCCGCTCCCCCGACTCCTGACCCAGAAGAGTCAGCCAGGCGCCCAGGCCAGGGCGCTGGGTATTTTCAGCCTCCAGCAGCATCAGCAGAGGCCTGAGCCATATTGTATTTCCTGTGACCGAGGCACCTGGCCAGCAACATGACCTAGGGGAGCCAGCCTTGTGCCCTTGCGCCCTTGCCTTGTGCCCAGGGCCCTGTCTCCCTTTCTGCTGGAGCCAGACGGGGCAGAGGCCTGGGAGACAGGCTCCTGGTACATGGGCACCAAATGGTAGCAAGAGGAATTGGGAGCTTCAGTTACCACCAAAGTGCTCAAGAATGGGCTTTGGGCCCCTCAGCAACCCCACCCTCAGTATTCACTCTGGAAGCATCCTGAGCAGTGCTTCCTTCTGGGCACTGTTTGTGGGGGCGGGGGTGGTGGTGGATAAACCATCCCCGTTTGCCCTAGATGCCCCTGGTTTCAGCACTGAAAGCCCTGAATCCCGTGGTTGTTGATGGTCCCCTACCTTCCTCCAGCTGGAACTCCTCTCTGAATGCAGAAACTGAAGCCCAGGAAAGGGAAGTCCCTGGCTCAGGTTCATGAAAAGCTAGAGGTGAGGGGCTGGCACTGGAAACCAAATCTGCCTACATCTTCCTGCCCCCTTCCCAGAGCAGGTGGCCTCCTGGCCCCCACTCAGGTGGTTTGAAAAGCCCTTCAACGCTCTCTCTCCTCCAGACTCCACCCACCTCACCTGGCTCTCAGGGTTGTTTTCCTAAGCAGTGCATCAGAATCACCTGGAGGCCCTGGGCAAGCAGTCAGTGAGGTCCCACCCTCAGAGTTTCTGATTCAGCAGGTCTGGGCGGGGCTTGGTAATCTGCATTTCTAACAAGATGACGCTGTGGGCCAGGGAACACCCTTTGAGAATCACTGATGTAAACCTCAGCTCTGATAAAGTCTCACAAAACCTCTGAGCCTCTCCATGGCACATTGAACAAAGACCCAGGCCTGGATTCAAACCCCTCTGTGATTCATCCCCCATCTCCCCCACATCTTCCCACCATTCGAGGCTGCTACCCTGCCAGGCTACCCCATATCCTCAGGAGATGCTCTGCTCTCTCCTGCCTCTGAGTCTTCTCTCAAGCTTCTCCTGGCCTGGACTCCACAGCCCCTCCACATACACCAACCCCCTTATCCTTTAAGCCTATTTCCAGGGTCACCTCCTCTGGATGCCTCTTAGGCCCCCCATCAGTCAGGACGAAGGACTCATCCCTCAGCTTGCAGCTTAGCCCCTGTTTCATCCTGCCCTGTGTAACAGCTGTTCTTGTCACTGGTCTGTGGATACCTTGAGGACACAGACTGCCTCTTTCATCTTTATCTACATATTTGTTAAATGGATGGGACCCCAGAAGATAGAACCAGAACACCACTTGGAACTTCAGAGAGGCAGATTTGAACTCACCCTGAGATCTTATAACACCGTGAATAGTTTGACACCATTCTTGAGGGTCCTGCCTGGAGATCGTGAACTCCTTGGCTTATGATCATCTTCAGTGGGGTTGGATAGGCATTTACAGTCGTGAAGTCCCTGATTAGGCAGTACTGACCACTCAACCTCCTTCTCAGGCCCCTCTCTCCACAGGAGAAGCAGATGCCCACTAAACTCACTGCCCTGAAGTCCAGACCCACAAAGTCTCACGGGTCCGCTGGACCTTGCCGGAAGTGAGGGATGGTAGAGAGACATGATGGTTGTCAGTGGCCTTCACAGTTTAAATACAAGAAGTGACCTCCTCAGAAGGACCAGGGCTTCCCTGGTGGCTCAGCGGTAAAGAACCTGCTTGCAATGCAGGAGACTTGGGTTCGATCCCTGGGTTGGGAAGATCCAGGAGTAGGAGACGGCGATCTGCTCCAGTATACTTGCCTGGAGAATCCTGTGGACAGCAGAGCCTGGCGGGCTACAGTCCACGGCGGGAGGGACTTAGCATGTGCACAGGTACAGAAGAACCAGCCCCTCCTTGATGCACCCATACCCCCTTGCCTTACCTCACCCACCTGTACCTGCAGCCTCATGGACAGGAGGCACCCTATTTCTGGATAAGCTGGATATCTATAGGTTCACCCCCAGTCTGGGCTCCCAGGAAACAGTGCCCAGCTCCACACCAGGCCTGTGTCAATTCTCAGAAGGTGTGTTTACTTCCCATGCCCTGCCAGGTACACCCTACAAAGACCTTTTTGCCCTTCATCTGCTCTTGGAAAAGAACCTATGAAATAATTTCTAATCAAGGAGTCAGTAACGGAGGCTTCCGGTCCCTGCCAACCCTGGGGAAATTTTACTGTTTATATCAGACAGGCTTGAAAGACTCACTTGATTGCATTGTGGCTAGGAATACTATTGCGGTGTTCTTTGTTTATTTGTTGGTTGGGTGGACTGGGGAGGGAAGAGAAGGATTTCCCAGAGTCCAGACTCGTGGCCTGGGGGGATCTTCCAGGGTTAGCACTAGGAGTTTGGTGAGGTCTGGAGTTTGTATCGGTCAGGACCATCTGCCCTGGCTTCCTCCTCCATCAGGAAGTGGTCATCAATCAGTTGCAAAGCTGGCAGGTTGGTTATTGGAAGATCCTGAGAAAGCCGTGACCCAGGGTACCCAGTTGGGGAACACCCAAGTCTCAGCTCACCTCCTGCCAACCTCTAGGTCTTCTGAGCATTCTCATTTCCGCTCCTTCCTGGGGCTGGCTGAGGTCAGGACCTTCTGAGAGAGTACAGGGTCAGCCAACCCATCTGAAATTTCCCCTCCGTGTGTGTGAAAGGAGATACATCCAACTGTGGACACACAGAGCCCACATCCTTATGACTCAGCAGACGTGGCTGTCCTCAACTCTGTCCCCTGGAACAGCAAATAGACTAGCCTTGGAGGTCTGACAGCATTAGGACAGATGCTACAAAGCCTGGGGCAGAGGCACTTCACCCTGAGTCCTTTTTGACAACACCCAGACACCCAGATCCACCCACACAGAGACAGGTGCACACCTAGACACCCAGTCAGATACACACACACACAGAAACAGGTGCACACCCAGACACCCAGTCAGACACACACACACACACACACAGAAACAAAGGGAAAACTCAGATACACCCAGAGATGCACACACATACATCCAAATATCCCAGAGACAGATGTACACACACAGATACCTTGAAACACCCAGAGCACACACACACACACACACACTCTCTCTCTCTTCCCAAACACTCAGCCAGAGTTCGATATGTTGTCTACACTTGACCTTGAACACCTCCTCCAATTCCAACAGGTGGCCGCTGGCTCTCCAGCAGGGGCCTCTGGGTCTCTGACCTGGAATCAGGGTTATGATGTCTAGAGGTGGGGAAAAATGGTAAACTCTTAATTCATCACACGACCAATTCAACACCCAGGGACGTTTTATCCCTTCATTTGGTGACTTACCAAAGTTCACCCATGGGAAGGCATTGTTGTTGCTGTTATTCAGTCGCTAAGTTGTGTCTGACTCCCTGTGACCCCATGGACTGCAGCATGCCAGCTCCTCTGTCCTCCACTATCTCCCAGAGTCTGCTCAAATTCATGTTCACTGAGTCAGTGATGCTATCTAACCATCTCACCCTCTGTTGCCCTCTTCTCCTTTTGCCTTCAATCTTTCCCATCATCGGGGGAAGACATAAGGATGAACAAACAGAACGCTAACCACTGCTTTCTTTCCCCTCATCTTAGCAGAAGCTTACTCATCCTTATGGCCAGACGAACATCTGACCTGTAGTATGCCTGCTGCTGCTGCTATGTCGCTTCAGTCATGTCTGACTCTGTGCGACCCCATAGACGGCAGCCCACCAGGCTCCGCCGTCCCTGGGCCGATTTGGCACCAATTTGTATTAAACCAGTATGTTCTACGGGACAGAATGTGGGGAGAGGGTGGCTGCTGGGTGCCTGGTTCTCAGGGCTCTGTTTTGGCTTCTTGCCAATGTGAGGTCCTGCAGCTTTCCTTGCCATCTTGGATCAACCAAGGAAAAACAAGCCATTCATTAATTCAGTCCATAAATACTTATGAACACCCACATGCACTATACACAGAATAGCAGACAGACAGACCATACTGCTCTCATAGAGCTTACGGCCCACAGGAGGAGGCAGACATAAAAAGCTCAAATAATTCTTAAAGAATATACTTGTTATAGGCTGAATTGTGTCTTCCACCTCCCCTACAAACTCATATGTCCTAACCCCCAGGACCTCAGAATGGGACTGTATTTGGAAGTAGGGCCTTCAGGTGGCACTAGTGGTAAAGAACCTGTTCTGCCAATGCAAGAGACTTGCCATGCAGGTTGGGAAGATCCTCTGGAGATGGAAATGGCAACCCACTCCAGTGTTCTTGCCTGGAGAATCCCATGGACAGAGGAGCCTGGCAGGCTACAGTCCGTGGGGTTGCAAAGAGTCAGACACAACTGAAGTGGCTGAGCACGCACGCATGCCTTCGAAGAGGTGATCAAGTTAAACTGACCCAGGAGGGTGGGCCCTACCCCAGTACGACTGGTGGCCTTACAAGAAGGGGAAATACCAACACGTAGAGACCAGGGATGCTTGTGCCCAGAGGAACAACCATGTGAAGAGAAAGGGCAGCTGTCTGCGGGCTGAGGACAGAGGCCCCAGAGGAAACCAACCCTGCTGACACCTTGATAAGGGACTTCCAGCCTCTCAAGCTGTGAGAAAAGAAATTTCTGTTGTTTAAGCCACCCAGGCTACTATCTTGTAATGGCCACCCTAGCAAATTAAAACAGCATCAAAAACAACAAAACAAGTAAACAAAGTGGGCACCAAATAGTCTGAGCCCCGTGTTTACTTTTTCAAAGAGTTGTTACGTCCTTTGAGGTGAGCTACACAAGCCTTGGCTGAAAAGGTGAAGCAGCAGTAGGCCTCGCTCTCAGCACCCTGCCTCCAGCAGGGCTCTGTTCCTGCCTCCGGCCCCCCTGGCAGGCACCCTCTGGCAGGGTGGGCAGAAGATGGCCAGCTGAGAGCCCTGGGCCCACACACAGGAGCCCTTCCTGCTTCCTCCTCTGTTTAATAAACCACTGCTGAGTATCTGTGCAGGACCAGGCATCACCCAGGGGCGTCGGGGCAGAAGTGAGCAGGAGGTGAGCAGGACCCCAGGACCCACCACCCAGAGCCCAGGGCACCAGTGTTGAGTTCCACTGTCGCCACGGGGGTTCTGCTCTTACATTTCTCAGAGCTGCTCCTTATGCCAATGGTCTCAGAGTGCAACTAAGTTATGTAAATAACAAGTCCCTATGTTTACCAAGTTCTTCAAAATTGTCAAACCTCCCTTACAAAATGGGTCTCAATGAGGCATTCATGACAAATAACATTGATATAATTATCACCAGGGCACAGATGAGAAAACAGAGGCCCAGAAATGGTAAAAGACAAGGCCAAGATCCAAAAGCTGAAAAGTGTCAGGGAATTAACCCAGGCATTTCAGTTAAGAGGGGCTTCCCTGGTGGCTCAGCAGGTAAAGAATCTGCCTATAATGCAGGAGACCTGGGTTCAACCCCTGGGTCAGGAAGATCTCTTATGGAAGGCAATGGCTACTCACTCCAGTATTCTTGCCTGAGGAATTCCATGGACAGAGAAGCCTGGTGAGCTATTGTCCATGGGGTCACAAAGAGTTGGACATGAAGTGACTAACACTTTTGGTTAAGAGTTAAGAAAGGAAACTGAGGGAAGACACAGAACTGGATTGCCTCTTCTCAATTTGAAATGAGCAGGGGAATGGCCCAGATGGCTTTTTAAACCCTGTCCAGCCTCTGGGATTAAGCTCAGAGAGACAGGAAGGCACCAGAGTGTGAGCTGACCAACAATGTAGCTGAGCTCAGAAGATGTCCTCAGACCACAATCTTTAGGCATATTCCAAGGGAAGGGATTGGCTGGGGAGGTGACCTGGGATGCAGGAGGGATATTCTGCTTCTTCTCTATAAAATGGAAATATAATAATTCAGTCAAGGCATTCACACGGGGTGGCACAATGACCTTGGATCAAGGTAAAAGGACACAGAGCAATGCCCGGCATCAAGTCTTGAGGGCAAAGGCACATTCAGGGATTGTTGCCATGCAGCCTCTTATGCGTGCCTCCTATCATTGCCAATCAGCCCACTATGGCATCTCATGAGTGTTGTTCAGTTGTTAAGTCACATCCGATTCTTTGTGAACCCATGGACTGTGGCATGCCATGCATCCTCGTTTCTCACTATCTCCCAGAGTTTGCCCAAGTTCATGTCCATTGAATTGGTGATGTCATCCAACCATTTCATCCTCTGTTGCCCTCTTTTCCTCTTTTCCTTTTTCAGTCTATCCCAGCATCAGTCTTTTCCAATGAGTTGGCTGTTACCATCAGGTGGCCAAAATATTGGAGGTTCAGCTTCATGACCATTTGGGCTGATTATTTTCACCTCACTTTCTCCTTTTATTATTATTAAAGTACAAACCATTTAATTTAATTTTTAAGAATTTTTTGGCCATACTGTGAGGCATGTGGGATCTTGGTTCCCCAACCAGGGATCAAACCCACATCCCTTGCATTAGAGGGTCAGGGTCTTTACCACTGGACCACCAGGGAAATCCTTCTCCCTTTATTTTAATATAACATTTGATGAAAAAATGTAGATAATTCCTGTGTAATTGATAAGGCAAAGTAATAAAATGAAGTCCTATGAGCCCATCATGAATTTTTCCAGAACTTCTCTGCCAACAGCTTAGCACCACTGCTGACCTCTTTCCCATCTCGGCTGTCAGAGGTAAGCTTCATCTTGAATTTTGTGTGTAATTATTGCCTTGCCTTTAAAATACTGTTTTATCACATTGGCATGTACTCCCAAACAAAGTATAGTACAGATTTTGAGCTTTATAAAAACAGTACCATGCTGTCTCTGGTTCTCTGGGATGTTTTGTTCACTCAACACTGCCTCCCCAAGAAAAGTAGAGAAGGATGTAGAATTGGAGATAGGCGAAACTGGGCTGGAATCCAGATTCCAAGTGCTGCAGCTGTTCGATCGCATGCAAATTTCTTAACTCCATTGAGTCTCAGCTTCCTCATCTATAGAAATGGAGTTCTCCTCTATCTTACAAGATTACAAAGATTAAATAAAATGTTAAAATGTTGTATATAAGTGCTCCTACCGCAGAACAGGTTTTTAAAAAAATTATTGTGAGCTTTTCTTTCTTTATTTCCTTTCTGTGTGTGTGTGTGTGTGTGTGTGTGTTTCTAGCTCAGTGGTAAAGGATCTCTGATCTGTAGATCAGTGTGGGAGGAAATGCTTAAAAAATTATTTCTCCCCAGATAATATAATCAACTATTTTTTTTTAGAGTAAGAACTGAGAACACAAACTTTATTCAAAAAGTAAAGACATTACTAAAACATATACTTCAGCTATATATTTATGACTTGCTAATGGATAGAGGGGAAGAGAAAGAGGGAACTAGTAGGAAAAAGGTTGAAAACAGAAACAATTAATGAGAGGTCACCAACTGTGTTTCTGATTTTCGAAATGTGAAATAACCATTGTTTATAGTTCTTCAATTGATCCAATACCAAAGCCTATTAAGGTCTCCTTAGAATGGGACCTTCTTAGCAGACCACCAAGGGACAATTATTCTTTGGGGTGCAGCAACATCGTCAGGATGACATCAACTGGGGCACCAGATGAAAAGTTCTATAAGCCCGTGCCAGACGAACTACCTTTCACTATCCCAGTCCTCAGTTTAGGTCTTTTTGTATGTACCTACCTACTTTCCTTTCATAGAGATTCTGTGCTTCATTTCTTCTGATATGGCCTTCATCTCCTTCCAAAATAAGGTTATCAGCAAATGAAAAGGCTAGTGGAAAAGGCAAATGAAATCTAAGATCTGGAGTCAGGAAAACCAGTGAGACTGACATTAAAATGCAGAGCGCTGAAATATTTATAGGTGCATTTGTGAAATATTAATGCAGCATCTTGCAGGCACAGGGACAGGGTACCCTCAGACTCTTTGAAGACTGCCTTTTAACTGAGCGCAGCTCTCAGAAATGTCTCTAGAAATGTTCCATCTGCCTCAGGGCACGCTGTGGTCTCTTGAAGTATCAACTAGTCGGTGAAGCCTTCTTCAGAATGAAGCCAGCACACTCGATTCCCCTGGGCCAGCTGCTCCACCCCTCCTCACACCTGGAGGGCACCAGCCATCTGCTGGCCCAGAGGCCACAGGGACTAGACCCCTGGATGGGATTGGCACAGGTGTGTGGCTTCAGACTACTGGGTATCAAAGTCATCCTCAAAGGATGTGCATATTCTCAAAGGCCCACTGCCTGCTCCTGTGCTTCCTGAGGGATTCAGGAAACCCAGCAAGTGCCACTGAACCCCAGAGAGCTGGTGTGGGCGGAAGGGGTTGGGGAGGACTCAGGCAACAGGGCTTTATATAACCTGGATGGGAAGGAGGTGGGAGGAGCAGCCTATGGGCAGGATGGAGGCCTGGATTCCCAGGACTTACAGAATGTTGACCCCTGTAGGGGAGGTATCACCGCCGTGTTATTAATTGTTCTAATCCCCCATTTAGCACAGTCCCAGGCATACAGAGTGAGTCCAAAAACAACAGTTCACTGACTGACTTGCAGCCCATGCAGGCTGGCTACCAAGCTGTTCCTACTCAGGGGCAATGCCCTTTGCAAAGAAGCAAGTGTGACCATTCCGTCTATTTCAAAGAAATGAACGACAAGACAGGCAACAGTAAAGAACAGATGAGAGCGTTTTAAGATGACGCAAAGCAAAGCGTCCATCCATTTCCTGAAAAGTCTCCCACAGTTCATCACGTTGTAGAAATGAGCACTGTACTAGGAACCAGGAAGTCTGGGCTTTCATCAGGCACTTTCACAAATTTGCTGTGTGAAGCAGAACTAGTCACTTCCTCTCAGCTTCTGCGTCCTCTTCAGTACAATGCAGTGGTTGGGCCAGACAAGTTCCAAAGGCTTGCCCTTTGATCCTGATTGGAAACTCGACTGGATTTGTAAAAGCCACTCCCTCCTCTTCTTCCCAGCAGGTGGGCAGTCCCCTCCCCACGACCACATTATCACTTCTCGGGAGCTCCTGGGAGCCCTTGTTCTAGAGCACTCCCTGCTGATCTGTGTGTCCAGCCACAGCAAGGACCAAGGGCCCCTGAACACAGCCAGTGGTTCTTGGCCTTGGCTGTCCTCCAGGGGCTAGAAGGAGGCACAGAGCTGGATCCTCCTGAGACCTGGGGTGTCTAGGAACAACAGGGCAACAGCAGGGCTTTCTTCAACAAGCTTGCAGGTCACTCCATTTCTGGCTGGAAGCTTTTCTGAAGTCGGACTGACTTTCTGATCCTGTGGGGCCATTTTGCCCCAGATCTGTCCACTGGATGAGGGCTGCTCTGTCCATGCTCTCATACAATGTTCTTGAAAGCTGCTGCTGACAGCGGGAAAGGATGGCCTCCCCTTCCCCTAGCCCTTCCCTGTCTGCCTTTCTTTTCTGTCCCTCTCTTCTTCCTGGCGCACTGCCCCTCACTCACCTTCCGGAACCTCTCTCCTTTTCTTCCACCTCTCCCATGCACTTTCCCAGTCTTGGTGCCTCACCTTGACCCCTTTTGCTTCCGGCTTGGGTTTCTGCTCAGCACCACCATTCTTTTGGCTTGGAAAGTGGGGCCCAAACTCCTGTGGCTAAGGTTCTCAGCCATATTCACTCCAGGGCCCAGGTAACCCATCTCTTTCTCCTCTCCTTTCTCCCTGTAGGTCCTTCTTTGACCTTCTCCAATCATATCCTCAGAAAGCCCCCTGCCCCTATCTTGGCCATCACTGGGCAGGTGGATTAGTTCTCTAGAGCCGCCTTCACAGAGCAGCACAGTCTGGGTGGCTTAAACAACAGAAACTGACTTCCTCAAAGTTTCAGGGGCCAGAAGTCTGAGATCGAGGTCGTGGCAGGGTTCGTTTTCCTGAGGCCTCTCTCCTCGGCTTGCAGACAGCTGCCTTCTCACTGTCTCTTCATACATTCTTCCTCTGATCTCTCTTCTTATAAGGACGCCAGTCATATTGGATCTGGGGCCACCTCGATGACCTCATTTTCTTTAACTAATCTCTTTGAATATCTATCCCCAAATATTCTGTGGTACCAGCAGAGGTGATGGTCCCCGTGGCAGAGGGAATACAGGCATTCTATGCTGGCATCCAGGTTGGTTTTCTTGGGCTGCACACCTTTAGGGAAAGATGTAGAAGTCAGGCACCCTGCAGCCCAGGACAGGTGGTTCAATATGACCTTCTGAGGTGCTATCCACTCAGCACCCCAATTCTGGGTGCTCCCCAGAGACATAGGCACCTGAGCTAAAGAAAATCAGATGCAGATAGCTCAAAAAGAAGCTGAGCATCAGATAAACAAGAAGTTTAATAAAAGTGAAAAAAATGACAACACAGTGGGCTGGCAATGGGCTGCTTTAGGAGGTTTGATAAGTTGGCCGGCATGACACGCTGACTCCGTGTGGGTTCTGGGAGGTCACAGGATTGGTCCCTCATACCCCAACATTCACTCTGTATCTTCTGCCCAGGGGTGAGGTATCTGTCTTCCTGGTATCATTTTTGACCAGGCTGGTTCTGAACTCCCTCATCCTGTAAGGAAAGCTGCCCAAATCTGACCTTTACCCATGATGATGGTGATGATGGTCGTCTACATCATTTTCCTAGGGCTATATCCCATCCCAGGTTCTGAGGTGGGCAGACAGGTGAAAGCCCATTTTATGGAGAATTAAGGGCTTTGGGAATGTTGGAATCTCCTCCTTAGGAGATAGCCACAGCTCCCAGGATCTCCTGGATCCCCCGAAAATCCTTCTGAATCCTGCATGCCCATCTCTCTTGCAAAGTGCTCAGGGTTGCAGAATGCTCAGGCGCTGGTAACAAGCGGGGTCCAAGAGTCTGCAGAGAAAGGAGACTTGCTGGGCTGGGCTTCCCTGGTGGCCACCTAGAGCCTGGTCAGTTAGGAGGTACTGCTCCTCCTCCGGGGGTGGAGGGCTTTCCTTTTGGCGATGTCCTCCTCTGTGTCACTCTCACAATTCCTCTGGGAAAAAAAAAAAAAGAAAAAGAGAGAGAGACCCAGAGCAAGACGGTCAGAAGATGCTAAAAATGGGGTCATGCTGGGCAACCTAGGCTGATGCACCTGAGTCAGGAGCCTGTAAACCAGGGAGGTGGACATGGAGGGGAATCCTGTTGCTCTGTCCAGAGACCAGGGGTGGAAGAGATAGGAATGGGGAGGGCCCTGAAGCAGGGCCAAACCAACTGCCTGGCGGCCTCCTTCCCAGGAGGAAGGAAAGCAGGCAGAGCCTCTAGGGGAAGCCAGGCACCAGAAGAGGCCAAACGATCATCATGAAAATTATATCTGGTGTCCTTTGTGGCTGCCACATAATTAAGACCACTTGGCTAGTTGGCTAGTGGGGTGATGGGTCTCCTGACCTCAGCCTAGAGAGAATGAGGAGGGCTAGCACGACCTCTCCAAGCTCTGATGGCCACCTCACCCCCTCTGCTTTGACTGGCTTAGGCTGCACCTTTAGCCAGGCCTGCCATGTAGTCTTTCCAGGCCAATGGCTTCTGTCCCCCGTTTTTATGAAAGGGAAAAAGAGTAAAGCAGATTCTATCAGCTCCTACATAGCTAAGCCAGAGCAGAGGCAGCCACCCTGGAAGTCATTGTGCCTTTTTCATTCATTCCACGTGCATCTATTAAATAATTAAAACTATTGAAAGAAGTATTAATAAAGAATTATGCAAATCATAGAAAAATCTGTTGTCAGATGTACAGTTTTATTTATTCTTATTTTTTTAAAGCTTTTCTTTTTGCATTTTTTCCCCCTATTTTTTGGCCACAACTTGTGGCATGCATGAACTTAATTCCCTAACTGGGGGTCGAACCCATGCCCCCTGCAGGGGAAGTGTGGAGTCTTAACCACTGGACTACTACAGAAGTCCTCAGATTTTAAATTTTAATGCTTCCTATGGTTTTTCCTGTGGTCATGTATGGATGTGAGAGTTGGACTGTGAAGAAGGCTGAGCGCCAAAGAATTGATGCTTTTGAACTGTGGTGTTGGAGAAGATTCTTGAGGGTCCCTTGGACTGCAAGGAGATCCAACCAGTCCATTCTGAAGGAGATCAGCCCTGGGATTTCTTTGGAAGGAATGATGCTAAAACTGAAACTCCAGTATTTTGGCCACCTCATGCGAAGAGTTGACTCATTGGAAAAGCCCCTGATGCTGGGAGGGATTGGGGGCAGGAGGAGAAGGGGACGACAGAGGATGAGATGGCTGGATGGCATCACCGACTCGATGGACATGAATTTGAGTGAACTCCGGGAGATGGTGATGGACAGGGAGGCCTGGCGTGCTGCCATTCATGGGGTCGCAAAGAGTCGGACACGACTGAGCGACTGAACTGAACTGAAACAAAAGGATGTGTCTATTTTTCTTTTTATTTATTTCTTTTTTTTTAAAAGGAAAATGTCTTAGGGAAAGCAGTATAATAGATGTCTGGGACCCATTTCTTTTCTACTTAGAGGATGAGCCATTGGGTTGATATCAGGTGCTGTGTGTTTGAGTAAAAAGAGAACTATTTTAAAGTTCACAAATAGACAAAAATTAGGAAAGAATTTTACATTCTTTTCAATTACTCTCTGTTCCTCTTTCCCAATGGCCAGCATTGTATCAGGCCAACTCAGCCTGAGAGGTGTGCCCGCTGTCAGCCGTGTGCCTACTCAGGGGCCCCTCTCCTTCCCTTGGCCTGAACCAGCTCGAAATTCAAGGTCAAGATCAACTTTGCCAAATACATCCTGGACCTAGCCTGGCTATAACAATAAAAATAATGCAAGCTCTGCTGAATCGCAACTTTTTAGCATGAGTCAGAGCCAAACAATAACAAAGTAAGCTGGGTGACAATCTGCTTGTGATTAACAGGGATTCTCAGAGGGAGCAAGTCCAGTCCCCCTCCCCACTTCTTTTTTAACGTTAAGAACTCTACGTATTTAGAAAGTAAATGTCCACTTTTAAATGATGGTTATATCGAACAAGGAAAATTAGAAAATATTTGTAACAGAATAAAATGAAAAGAGCATTTACCACAATTTGTTGCAAGCAGCTGAAGCTGTCCCCTTTTATAGCAGATGAGGAACGTGGCCAGAGAAGGAACACAGCCTGGCCAAAGCCCACCGTTTATGGGCCTCTAAGCCATGAGTCCTGCAGGGCCCCGAGCTCAAGAAGAGCTCAGGCTGGTGTGGGGCACACAGGGGCAGTGCCAAGACCTGGGATGTAGCCTAAGTGCTGTGTGCCCGAGGCTGCCCAGGGCTGACAGGCAGGCTGCTGCCCTACGGCCTCTTCCTGAGTAGGGAGTCACCTTCTCTCCCGACCTGTGCCATCGAGAGGCCGTCACCACACACGGTAAGCTGTGAGGAGGGTCTGTCAGGGACCCTTGACCAGCCACAATACTAACACTGCACTTGGTAGTACCAGCCCTGCATTTCAGAGTCTACAGGAGGATTTTAAACAATAATAGGTGCTAATAAGTATTGAGCACTTAAAATGCCAGACTCTAAGTATATGTCATCATTTAATCCTCATGACTGCCCTGTGAGGTAAGAACTGTTGCTAACCCCTTTTTACAAATGATTTCATTTAGCACAGAGAGGTTAAGTCATTTCCTGAAGGTCACACAGCTAGGGAGTGGCACATTTGAATCCTGGCAGTCTTGCTCCAGAAGCCATGCTCTTGACATTATGAGTCTCCCATTTAAAATGTACGTAAAGTTGCAACAAGCTAATCAAATATATCATCTAAATATTATTATGTTATTATTATTGGTAATCTAAAGCAAAGCAGAAGTGGGAAAATTGGCAAATGAATGTAAACCTCTCCTTCTAAAGCAGATATCTGGATTATCAGGAACTGACTTTGGATCGCCCGCCTGTGGTAGTCTCATTGACCAGAGTTCCTGCAGCCCCTAACAGGCTACAGGTCCTCCGGGGAAGCTGGGGCTGTGGAATGGCAGCAGCAGTCCCTCCAAAAGCCCATGAGGAAAGGATTCAAGAGCCTCTAGAGGCTCATGTACCAACTCCCTTGGAGCACCCATCTTCCAGCACCACCCCAGTGGTCGCCCATGAACACAGCCTCTGCTGATCACACAGTGCAGAGCCTGCTGGAAGCAGTTGAGCCCCATCTGCTTCCCACAGCCCCTCCCAGGTCAAGGCTACACACTCCGAGAGCACTGTGTTTACCCACCAGGTCCTTGTTCGGCCTCGGCCTCGGGTGCACCTTCTTCATCAGGGAGCGGGTGAGGTGGTTGCACAAGGAGACGATGCTGAAGGAGAGCTGAGGGAGGGAGCAGAGGGGAGCCGCCAGGTGAGAATGTGCACAGAGACCCTGGAGGAGTCTGGAAGGAGCCAGGAGCCCACCTCAGCCCCCTGCGCCCCACCCTAAGCCCTGACCCACCTTCCACCGCCTGCGGACATACTGCTTCTTGAAGTTCTCCAGATTGACCGCAGACTCCCTGCGCATCAGGGCTTGCTGGCTGTCCACCGGCTGGGAGACAAAGCAGAGAGCATGGTGGCTGACACTGGGCTTCGGGCAGCAGCTAAACCCCTGACCACACGCCACCCTCAGCCTGACCCTGGGATCTGCCTGCTGGACACGACACACAGAAGGACCTCACACTGAGGGCACGGCTCCAGATGAATCTCAGCTGTTCCAGAGATGCCCAGGGCACCCCTGAGCTATTCTTACCACAGCCAGATGGGCACACTGGCTGGACTGGAGGCTTGCCCCCCCATAAAGGGAAAGACCAGGAGGCAGGGGGTCCCTCCGGGGAAGGGTCATCCTGCAGCAGTCCAGGATACCCACTGTAAACTGGGTCAGTTCTGGGCTTAGCAAAATGGATGACTTGCTGGCAGATGGGGCATTAATATTCCATTTAAAGATAAATGGAAGGAAATAGGGCTTTGATGGGGATCGAGAGGAGATGGGATATGTATTTCCTTTCATTGCCTGGCAGTCAAGGCTCAGCTTAAGCTCTGACTTTTTTAAGAAACTTAAAAAAGTTTCTGGCTTCTCGGAGTCTCAATTTTCTCATCTGTAATATGGGGATAATGAATAACATTGTGTCACAGGGTTATTTAGGATTAAATGACTGTGGGATGTGAAGTGCTTAACTTAGAGTTGCTCAATAAATAGTAATAAATTACTGATAGCCTTCCTGTCTTCTCCAGTCCATCTTTTTAAAAATTATTTTATTTTTAAAATAGCTTTATTTTGATTTAAGAAAAAAAGAAAGAAAGTGAAGTCGTTTGGTCGTGTCTGACTCTTTGTGACCCCATGGACTACAGACTGCCAAGCTCCTCCGTCCACAGGATTTTCCAGGCAAGAATACTAGAGTTAATTGATATTAAAAAGTGGGCATATTTAATGGACTCCAGTGTAAGGAGCTCATTCCCTCATGAATTCCTGCCTCTTCATAAACAAGATTTTCCTAATTCGAGAATTCAAGAGATGAGTTTCAGGGATTCTATGAACCTCCTGAAATGATCTGCAGATTTTAGTGCATAAACTTGCACATGGATGTTCACAGTAGCATCATTTATAACAGACAAAAAGTGGAAGCAACCTAAATGTACATCAACTGACACATGGACAAAAAAAAATGTGGCCTACCCAGGTTGTTGCTTTAGTCATTGAGTTGTGTCTGACTCTTTAGTGATCCCATGGACTGTAGCCCACCAGGCTCCTCTGTCTATGGGATTTTGCAGGCAAGAATACTGGAGTGCGTAGCCATTCCCTTCTCCAGGGGATCCTCCCAACCCAGGGATCAAACCCGTGTCTCCTGCATTGGCAGGCAGGTTCTCTACCATTGAGCCACCAGGGAAGCCTACTTTATCCATACAATGGAAGAACTAAGTGGAAAATCCATTCATGAAAAGAATGAAGTACTAATACATACTACGACATGAATAAGCCTTGAAAACAAAATAGTAAGTGAAAGATGCCAGACACAGGAGGTCACATGTTGTATAATTCTAATCACATAAACAAGCCTGGTGTGCTGCAATCCATGGGGTCACAAAGAGTCAGACACGACTGAGCGAGCGACTGAACTGAACTGAGTCACATAAAATGCCCCAAATATCCAGAATGGGCAAATCCACAGAGGAAGAAAGTAGATTAGTAGTTGCCAGGGCTGGAGAGAGGGGGAGATGGAGAATGACATGAAAGAAGTTTCTTTCTAGGGTGATGAAAATGTCCTGGAATTAGACAGTGATGATGGTTGCATAACCTTGTGAATACACTAACAAGCACTGAATTGTATACTTTCAAGTAGTGAATTTTGTAGTATGTGAATTATATCTCAATTTTTAAAAACTTAGTGTATAGGTACAGACATATTTTTCCTCTGAGAAGAGTCAGGAGCTTCCATTGATTCTTAAAGGACTCTGGGACCTCAAGAAAATGAACCACCCACGTTCGTCCATAAGGTCCCATCCAGCTCTATTTTTTCTCTCTGCTCTGACAGCCTCCTCAAAGCAGTGTCACCTTTTGCACCTCGGTGACCTCAGTGAGTGAGGCCGCTCATGGACTCCTGATGCTGGTCTTGTCTCCTACCCACACTGTGAGCACACCTCCACGCCTGCTTATCTGTCATCATGGTGCCAGATGTCCGTGGAAGCCGGTGCATATGGCTGGGGCACACTGCTCCGGACCTGACATCTTCTGGCAGGAGGCTCTTTTCACGTTCACCCAACGTCCCTCCTCCAGAAAGGCCTCTGTGTGTTTCAAACCCCAATTCAGTTATGACCTCTTCCAAGATAACCTCCAAGAAACAATGTCTCTCCCAACATGACCCAAACACATGGTGCTCCTTTATCATACACAGCACCTCTCTTGGTCAGCTCCGCAGTACAGTCATCTCCCACCAGTGGCCAATAACAGGAATGATTCTCTTCACGTTTCTGCCAGTGTTTCCTCACCACCTACTCCTGATCCAGAGCTTAAGACAGTGGGTGCGGAAGCGCTGTATGGGTGATCTGCAGCAGAATCAAACCAGAACAAAGCCCCAGGACCTGGGACCTACTCATTCCCGCCCATGAGAGGCCCAGGCACCTGGGTCCACCCGGCTGTGAGACCGCGGAAGGGTGTCACGACACACTGCCTGGGGGTGGGGGGCAGTGAGGTGAGACACAGAGTCCTAGGGAGGTCAGGGAGCATGGAGGAGAGTCCACGCCACCTTGACACAGGGGAGACGAGAGAGCCAGAGGCTATTCATCCTCCCAAACTGGGACCCAGTGGTTTGGTCCAAAGAGTACTGGAAGGAAGAGAGGAGGGAAAGGAGGGAGGTGGAGAGGAGAGAGAAGAGCAAAGGATGGGGGTGCTGAGGGCACCACCAGCTCATGTCCTGCTCTCTCAACTCTTTCCTTAACTGTCTCTTCCCCCACGCAAGCCCTGCCCTGGGTTAAGGTCCTCACTGCAAGACAGCCATGAAAGAGGGCAGGGGACAACTGGTCTGTTCTGATCCTGCCTTTCCCTGGCATCAAAGCCTTCCAGCAGCTTCCAGGTACTCTCAAAAGAACCCAAGAAGCTCACCAAGAACCCCAAGGCCTGTACCATCTGGGTCTTTCTCTCATCTGATTTTCTCCCCATCTCCTTCCTATCCCCGTGGCTTTCATTGCACGGGTCTGCTTGCTAGTCCAGGAACCCAAGGTCTCAGGATCTTGCTGGATAAACTTTGTCATCTCAGGCAGGTGTGTGCTCCAGGGTCACCTCCGCAGGGTCACCCTATATAAGATAGCACATTGGTTGCCCTATGCAAGTCACTGTGCCTCTGCCCGAGTTCTTCACAGGACCTGTCACTACCTGACCTTTTATTCTGTGTTTATTCAGTTGTTGTTAACCCCCCTGCTCTGTACCTCTCAGCAACTAGTATCTCCTTCCCAAGGTCATTGCCATCTTGCCACCCACAGAACATTTCTACCTCTAACTTTACAAATATATGCTATTCACCTTGCAGTCTAATCCCGGCAGGGAACATCTTGCACTTGGAGAGTTTGATGAGCTGGAATTAGTGGACTCTGGGACCAAAGGGACCTCTTCTTGTCTACTTACTGATTGGCTCCCTTGCCAGGAGAGAGTTAACTAAACCCCATGGTTGGAAGGTCGACATGCAGGCCAGGGGAATCCCGTTAGTGAGAATCCCACATTCCAACTGGTCCAGCAGTGTCAGCCACTAAGCGGAGATGCCCAACAGCAGTATCACGTGGGACTGTTCCCACAGGCTGCTCCTGGGAGGTGACGTAGTCACTTCAAGGACCCTGTCTGTGTTCTACACAAAACAGCATGAACTCCCAGGAAGAGTATATAAACCTGTCAGGCTGGCCTTTCCCAATCAATGGGCCTTGTCGGTGGCTAAGAGGCTCACCAAACGCTGACATTGTCTCTAGGTCTTGAAGTCAGAGAGATGTGAATTCTGCAGTGACATAAGTTCCAGAAGGAATGTGATACCAACACTTTGGATTAAACTGAGGGTGTGAGGGGAGATGGAGTTTGTTCCACCTTCTCCTGACCCTTCCCTTTCTGCAAACAAAGCCCTCAGCCTCGTGGTCCTTCAGTGACGCCAGTGTGGGCGGCTTTGACCAGGCTCCTAGGAGTATGTTTAGTGTCATAGAAAAATGCTGAGAAGGGAGAAAAGAAGACAGAACTCTGTGGCTAAAGTCAGGTTTTGTTTATGCGGACACAAACGCCTCTGAAAAAGTCCTTCAGGGAGCCGTTTTACAGAGTGAAGTAAGTCAGAAAGAGAAAAATAAATATTTCATATTAATGCATGTATATGGAATCTAGAAAAATGGTACTGATAAACATATTTGCAGAGCAGTAATAGAGACGCAGATGTAGAAAACGGTCTTGTGGACGTGGATGGTGGGGGCAAGAACTGGGTGAAATAAACTGAGAGAATGTAATTTGAAATATACACACTACCTGGAGTAGGAAATGGCAACCCACTCTGGTATTCTTGCC
Source organism: Ovis canadensis (assembly GCF_042477335.2). NCBI lineage: Eukaryota > Metazoa > Chordata > Mammalia > Artiodactyla > Bovidae > Ovis > Ovis canadensis. Next base: position 56,545,722 of record NC_091251.1, on the reverse strand, counting down.
TGGGAAATCCCAGACATTGGAGCTTGGAGGGACCCCTTTGTGTCCATGGGGTCACAAAGAGTCAGACACAACTAAGTACAGACGACCAACCTCCTCCAACTGTAATTATTACCATGTGTAATATAGACAGCGAATGGGAAGCTGCTCTATCACACAGGGAGCTCAACCTGGTGCTCTATGATGATCTAGAGGAGTGGGAATAGGGGTGGGGTGGGAGGGAGGCTCTAGAGGGAGGGGATATATGTACACTTATGGCTGATTCACTTTGCTGTACAGCAGAAGTCAGCACAACATTGTAAAGCAATTATCCTCCAGTTTAAAAGAATGTCTGTTGTGGAGAGCTAGGCCAGCACCAACATCCACAGGGCAGGGAGATGAAGCAGCAGCCATCCTTCCAGGCATAAAGACCAGAATCCTGGTTTTCCAGTCTCCTCGAGAAACTGCAAACAGATTGCAACTTTTCAAACCTCCATCTGAGTTACTCCTCCAGCCCCATCCTCCACTGAAAGCCAAGGACAGCTGAGCACCCAGTTTCTTGGTTCGCCCAGGACTATCACTCTGGGCCTTGCTCCTTCGTCTGTAGGTGGCATCTCCACCTCTCCCTTTTGCTGACTGTTTTGCTGGCTGGAGCCCTGCTGGCCTTACCTCCCTGTTTACCCAAGAAAGGAGGCCTGAGTCTGCCTCCCTATGGCTGAGTCGGGGGAGCTTCAGCGAGGCTGTGTGCCTGCAGGTTGTCCCGCGACAGAGCATGCCAATGGAAAGAGGTAGAATGCCCCTTTCTTTGCCTGAACCGACCTTACTTCTCTGAGTCAGGTCTCAGCATGCATACACTCTTCCTTTTCGTCTTCTCTCCGGGACGTTCAGTTTTCTGAGCCACTTTTTCATTCCCAAGAAAAGCTTCAAAAGCTCTCCCTCTAGCACTGAAGACAAGAGACTTGAGAGACATTATATCCACCTGCCATGTGTGAACTGTGTTTGGATCCTGATTTGAACAGACTGAGTATAGCAGGAGGCCCTCGAGAAGAGCGGGGCACGCCAGTCCGGCTTGTGCACACAGATGGTGATAAGCAATTAGTCCTGAGTTTGTCACGCGCAATCATGGAGCAGTGGTCATGGTAAAACAAACAAACAAAACACGCTTTATAAAAGATTCCTGCTGGAAAATTTATCAGTTAAGTGAGTCTGAAGTTTGCTTTAAAATACTTTGAAGCTGGGTAATAGATAATTGGAATTCACTCAGCCATTCCTAACCCTTCCATGCAAGTTTTGAAAATCTCCCATAATGAAAAGCTAAAAACACAAACTCTCCTTCTTTTGAATCTCTGTAATCTCCTTTAATTTCCGTTTAACAGCTCTAGGTTCCAGACCACAATCCGAACTCATCCCATCCCTCCAAGTTCTGCCTGGTACCTTCCCAAGGTTATAGAGGGAGGGGAGTGTTGGCGGAAGACACCCCCCCCCCCACCGGCCCCGAGAATGTTTATGCCCTCTGCCACCTCCTTTTGAGAATGTTAAGTGCTTTATTCATATCCAATTCTTTTGTGACCCTATGGACTTGTAGCCCACCCACGGGGCGCCTCTGTTCATGGGATTCTGCAGGCAAGAATACTGGAATGGGTTCCCATGCCCTCCTCCAGGGGATCTTCCCAACCCGGGGATTGAACCTTGATCTCTTGTCTCCTGCATTGGCAGGCGGGTCCTTTACCATGAGTGCCACCTGAGAAACCCCTGCCATCTCCTTACCTCTCCTCAGAGTTCATCTGCCTCCTGTTTTCTGGAATATTAGGTACCTCTGCTTTCATCACTCACCATGGCCTTTCTCTCCGCAGTTGGTTGGGGCCCTACCTCAGTGCCAGACACTGAGTCTTTTATTCAAGGGTTGTCTTGTCCTTATCTGTCACCTCCCTCCAGAGCCAGGGCACAATCAGTGTTTATTCACAGAACTGGCCGCTTTCACTCCTCAAATATGCCCACTGCTGGGTCTCCTCTCCGCGGCAAAAAATCTCCACGGGCCAAGAGTTTTCACAGACAAAGAAGAAAGGGTCATTCAGTTCCACAGACGTGTACAGAGGCTGAGAGCAGGCGTGATAGCTGAGCACAGAGCCAGCTCTCCCTGGCGTGGGACCACCGTGCTGCCTGAAGAAGTGATGTGGGTCGCCACCGCCTTCATAAACACCTGGAGAGGTGGGTGGGTGGTGTGGGGAGAGAAGCTCACGGAGGAGACTCTGGCTTCTCCCACCATTATGACTCTGCTCCCGCCCTTCGCTACCATCATCCCGATTCTGCAGGAGCACGGCTCACCATCACACCTTCCCCACCCTTCCCAGCACAAAGCTGGGTGACTGTGTGCCTCATGCGTCTGCTCCAGAGCTTCCCCAGGTGCCAACTCTCCAGCCTCTTGGGAACCGCTGTTCAGGAAGATGTTACAGGCTCACCCTGCCCTCTCTGCGATGGCATCAGCAGAGAGCACAGAAGCTGACCTCTCATTCACAGCCTGATGAATGAAAAGATCCTCTGTGATGGCACACGGGCTGGCCCACAGAGCGGCAACCCCCACCAGGCCTTTGTCTGTCTAGATGCCAATGAAACACCCGATTCTGCCTCATCTGCCCTGTTCTGCCCTGTTCTTGATGTCACTGTTAAAATGCTATCTGTGGGCATGTGGAGGAGAGTCAAGCGGGTCCTCTGGCTGGGCATTCCACCAGCCTCCTTGGACTCCCCTTGGCATCAGATTCTGCTGCCAAAGGGTGATGGGCGTTGGACTAGTCAGGGGGCAGGGGAAGGTCATGGTCCCTTCTGACTTCCCTGAAAAACTTGGAGGGCAGTTTTCAGTTCACTTCACTTTGTCTTTGGAAACTCTTAAATAAAAGAGTCTGTTCATAAAACATCTAAATGACAAGCTGTTACCCATGACTGGACATGAACATGGAGAGGACAACTGCACTACAGAGAAGAAATCCACTTATGATTCTGACTCCAGTCAGCTCCGGGGCTGACTGGCTGGGAGACTCTAGACAAACCCTGTCCTGTAAAATGCTGTAAAAGGAGGCTGTCAGATGGCTCACCCCTGAGAACCTCCAGCACAGAGAGCATGTAGCTGATGCTAGGATTCTAAAGTAACCACTTCTCCCGCTCTTTTCCCAGTCTCCCTAATTCAAATCATCATCCACAGCTTACTCCTTTATTGCATTTTATTTCGACCCTTACAAGAAAGTTTGCCCTGAGTTGCTCAATCAGGGGCTTCCTTGCCTTAGGAAACCTGTTGACTTGGTCAAGTTAAAGAGTTAGTCATTCAGTTGGGTCTGACTCTTTGTGCCCCCATGGACAGTAGCCCACCAGACCCCTCTGTCCATGGGATTCTCCAGGCAAGAATATTAGAGTAGGTAGCTATTCCCTTCTCCAGGGACTCTTCCCAACCCAGGGATCGAACCCAGGTCTCCTGCATTGCAGGTGGATTCTTTACCGCCTGAGCCACCAGGAAAGCCCTTGACTTGGTTGACCTGGCCAAAGGGACCATTAATCTTTGCGGTGTCTTATGCCAAATGATTATATCCTGTCCTGTGACAGGGCAGAAAAGTTCTTGGAGAGATTGTAGATGGACTGTTTGTATCATTTCTCCCAGACAGGGCATAGAAAACAGGGCTTTGCTATCTTTCATTGATTCCAAGATGCACATTTTTGGATCTCTGAAATCAGGACTTCTCTCTCAAACAATGGCATCATATCTTTATGGTGGGTCTGAAGTGAAGGCAGGTGCTCCAGGAGATGATCACACTGCTTCTGCTAGCCATTGGGGCCACCCAGCCTCAGACTGTTTAACATTAGATTTCTTGCTTGAGGTTCTTTTGGATTCCACTAATTGTGTAAATGAAGAAAGGAAATTGTGTAAATGCAGAAAGGAATTCTGTCTGAGTACCACCAGCCCGAGGCTCCTGTTCTCAGGGGAGGATTCTTCCACCCTTCTACCCAGTGTCAGGACTTTCCTGGTGGTTCAGACAGTAAAGAATCCACCTGCAATGCGGGAGACCCGGGTTTGGTCCCTGGGTCGGGAAGATCCTTTAGAGAAAGGAGTGGCTACCCACTCCAGTATTCTTGCCTGGTGAATTCCATGGGCAGAGGAGCCTGGTGAGCTACAGTCCACGGGGTTGCAAAGAGTCAGATGTGACTGAGCAACTGAGCGACCCAGTGTCAAGCCTGAAATGCACACATTCCCTTGCCTTCCCCTCCCACCTGGTGGCTTTATTTCTCACCTCCCCTCTCAGTGAGGGTGTCCCAGCTTTGTATTTGGTATTTTCTCTTAGACTTCCCATCTTGGGCTTCTTTTTAAATTTATTTTGGGGTCATAAAATAATGATGCATCTTACATTTGGTGAAAATATGGTTTCTTCGACTTGATGAAAACTGTTTGTTACAAATATTATATATAATATTTGAAGTGATCCAGCCCATGGGGTCGCTAAGAGTCGGACACGACTGAGCGACTTCCCTTTCACTTTTCACTTTCATGCACTGGAGAAGGAAATGGCAACCCACTCCAGTGTTCTTGCCTGGAGAATCCCAGGGATGGGGGAGCCTGGTGGGCTGCCGTCTATGGGGTCACACAGAGTTGGACACGACTGAAGTGACTTAGCAGCAGCAGCAGCAGCATGTAATAGAAAGGGAGGTAGGATTCGAAAGACATGGTTTCATGGGATCATTCTAAACCATGCCCCATCTGCGCTATTCCCTGGGCAGCCCCACCCCTGCCATGACATCGGGCTGCTTACTGCTGGGCACCCATTTCAGTCCCATGGCCCTTGGGATGGAGACAGAGCTCTTCAGTACGGCAAAGCCCTACTGGTCCTGCCTTCTTTCCAGCCGCATCTACATCGTACTCCTCTTCTTTCCTCTCCAGCTTTCCTTCTGCCTGAGCAATTTCAGCTTCAGGCCCCCTCCCAGCACAGAGCCCTGGCATGACAGTTTTGTGGGGAAAACTACCTCCTCCCTGGTTTGCTTCGCTGACCTCAGCTCTAGGTCACCACCTCAGGGACCCCCTTTCTGACTAGGTCACCTGCCCCTGCAGCCTCCTGCAGTGCTGCAGTCTTCTCATAGCTGCAGCTCTATCTCTTCAGAATGTTCTAGATCAACGTGGAGTCGTTTACTGCAAACTCCATGAAGGCAGGAAACATACCTGTTTTCACTCAACATTGTATTCCTGGGGACAGGATAAGTGCCCAGCAGTTGACAGGTGCCGAACAATTCTTTGTAAGTGGATAGATGGGTATGTCTGGGTAGAACCTGCCCCACAGCAGAGTGAACCCCTGGCTCCTGGGGCAGCTAGGGGAAGGAAGCAGAAGACCCCGTCGGAAGGCGTCCACTTTTGCCACTACTGTGCCCTTGGGCAAATCACACCCTCTCTGTTTCCTCAGCACCAAATTCAGAATAACACCTACCCCTTCCTCTCTGACAAGGGGGTTTGCGAGTCTGTGCAGGCATCTTGGAACGATACTATCTGTTCTGTCACCCCCACGCTTCTAGCACAGCGCTGGGCCCACTCTCCACACTCTGCCTCTCTGAGCTGGCTGGCTGTCTCCTCCTCTGGGAAAAGGGAGACAAGATGATCCAGTGTTTAGGGAGAGGCGCACACAGCCTGCGGTCAGGAAGGGACCACTGGGCCTCATGCTTCCCAATCTTAATGTCCACCCTCTTCAGACCTTAGGGACATGAGAAAAGGGTTCTCATTCCCAACAGAAGGTTGGAGCCCTGAGCCACAGGCGGGAAGGTGGAGAAGGGCAAGATGCTGCCCCTTCCCTCCTAATCCTCAGGCTGATCTTCAGACACGGAAGGGCTGGATGGGAACAATAAACTGCCTGCCTTCTGGGACACACTTCTTAGGACAATTGCTTAGAGGGTATGAGGCTTCCACATTACCTGGCAAAACACATGAAGTTGCTTATTTTACCTCTGGGATCTGAACTTTAATATTAAAGTGCATTTTTTACATCAAAAGCTATCTGTTCCTAAATACCCCATCTTAGACTCAGGCATCCTGGGTTCATGTTTCATCTGTATCAACTAGCTATGAATGACCCTGTGTAAGTCATTTCCCCCTGGAGGTCAGTTTCCTCATCAGTTACATGGAAATAACAGTAACAACAACAATAATACCACCTACCTTCCTGTCTCACAGAGTTCTTTTAAGGATCACAGACATAAATGCTTGGTAAGTTAAATGTCAATGTGAATGAAAAGTAATCTTTTCTCTGTGAATTTAAAATTCTGCCATCAGCAGCAGGAAAACACCAAGCTGACTATTAGCCCTAGGTAACTCAAATGGTACCCAAGACCTGTAGTCCATAAAGCAGGAAGTGAGATGTGAACAAGTCCATTATCACAAATCAGTTACTGAGTGTCTCCCTGAGTGTCTCCCCAGGGCCAGCTGTCTCCCTCTGGAGAAGGGAATGCTGAGGGGTATTCAACAGCAACTGTTTTAACAGCCTGGCTGCCCAGCAAGTCACCCAACAAACCAGGCAGGTGAGAGGAGGCACAGAATGGATAACTAGCTAGTCCCTCCGTGCTTCTGGATTCTGGGAGGAGGTGGAAGGCTATGCTACAGACACACACCCCTGCAGGAGAATTTGAGTTGATGCCTGGCAGGGAAGCTGGGAGCAGGCTTCAGCAAACCATCCAGGATGCATTAATGACCCGATGCTGGTGCTCAGAGTTTCAAGCCGGCCAAGACTCCCTCGCCACATGATCTGTTGAGCAGCTCTCCAAGGGACTCACTGGCGTCCTGGCAGAACATGGAACCTGGGCTGTCCACGCTCCCACTCTCCATCTGGAAGCTGCCCACCAGTTCCTGGAGCCACCGGAGGTCTGCTGAGAGCTCCTGCCTCAGGGTCTCAAACTGCGTCTGCAGGTGGTCCAGCTTCCTGGCTGCGCCCCCAAGGCGGGACCCTGTGGCCCGGATGTCCTCTCGAAGGAGCTTCTTCGAGGACTTCACCTTGCGGAACTCGTACCTGAGCTGAGACAGGTCGTGCCGGGCTCTCTCGCTCTCCTCCCGGTACCAAGCCTCCTTCTCATTGTAGATGGAGATCAGGGTCTCCACATCGTCCTGGATGGTGTCATGGGTCCCTGTCAGGGCCCGGCAGCCCTGCTCCACCTGAGCCACATCCTCGACCACACGGGCAAAGCGCTCAAAGTTGACGTAGGTGTTGTTGGGGGGCATGCTTGAGTGGCATTTGAGGGTGTACTCTCTCAGGCGCTTGGTCTTCAGCTGGTTGGGCTCTGCCTTGTGCTGTTCTGGGGCTCTGATCTCTCCTTTGGACTGGTGGGTGTTTAGACAGAAGGGCCAGAGTTAATTTGACGTCTGCTCCAAGGTGCAGGCGGAAGGCACTCGAGCTGCCTCTGCATTCACAGCATGCTCCAGGCCATGGGAAGACCAGGGTGGGCTGAGCACCCCCATAGACCATCAGAAAGGTCAGGAGGATGGGGTGTTGCCTGCACACGCATTTCCAGGCAGAGTGGTCCACAGTCATTAGAGAGGGTCTCTGCATGCATAGCGTTTAAGGGTGCTTGCACAGACAAGCAGGCTACAGCCAGGATTCTGCAAGCATCCACTCCAAAGAGGAAGCGCACAAGGCCATGGCTGATGGGGGAAACTGGGGCTTCTCTCCATCAGGGCCTGTGGGCTCCCTGGGCCTCGGCAATACTCAGCATGCTGAGCAAGGAGGCAGCCCACCAGACTCCCCAGCTCTGCACTCAAGCCTAGAAGGCCCTCAGCCTTCCCCATCCTTCACTGAGTCAATGAACCCGGCCTTCTCCAGGGCACTCCGGCCCTCTCTGCTCTCTCATCTCCTGTGGACCTCTGCCTGTTCTCATCTGCACCCTCAGATCACCCTCGCCAGCTCTCCCATTTGACAATTTCAGTGAAAGTGAGGTCTGCTGATGTTCCTAGAAGGGCACATCTCATCCATCAGCAGAGCAAGGGTCAGAGTCCCGCTCCCCTGATTCCCATTCTACCAAAGTGCTTATCACATGCACTTTACTGAGACCAGACTGCCAGGCCCTCTGAACACCCAGCAGCCAGAAGCCCAGTTACAAAGTGGGTTAGGCAGGAAGTCACCTTTGTGCCCCACCCTCCCCAGAGAGAACAGAACTGCCCTGAGGGGTGGCTGCCTCTCCCCCAGCAGGCCTCCAGCTGGGCAGCCCATTCTCTGAGGTTGCCAGGTGCCTAAGGAAGGCACTGACCCGGTTTGAGTCATCCTTAACTCAGAGTTTTGAAAGTCAGAAACAAGGTGCCCTGGTAACACATCTGAGGTTTTCAACTGTCACTGATCTCTATAGCCGAGGAGTCCTGATTTCTTTTTTGAGAATAACTGTGACATGTCTTCTGACAGGGGCTTCCCAGGTGGTGCTACTGGTTTGGTACAGAACCCCTCTGCCAATGCAGGAGATATAACAGACTCAGGTTCTATCTCTGGGTCAGGAAATCCCCTGGAGGAGGGCATGGCAACCCACTCCAGTTTTCATGCCTGGAGAATCCCATGGGCAGAGAAGCCTGGCAGGCTACAGTCCATGAGGTTGCAAAGAGTTGGACACAATCGAAGCAACTTAGCACGCTCATGTGTCTTGCGACAAAGAACAGTTTTTAAGATCACTCAAAGAGCAAAGATTTCAGTTGAGGTTTGTGGAAGTTTCTTTTCATTAGTCACCTGAACATATGACATGGAAACTTAAACTCGCAGACCTATTTGAACAAGCCCAGACCCTTGGAGACCCCCAGCTAGCTTCCATCTGTGCTTAGGGGTCAGTGTTTCAAGCAAAGGCCTTGTCACAGGTCTCCTGAATCTGGCCCAGGAATCCCTGGCAACAGAGCAGGAACCTGCTTGCTGAAACTCGTCACCAAGCGCTTACCGTGATCCAGGGATGTCTGAGAGCCTCTTGGATCGTGAGCCGCTTCCTAAATGAAGATGAGAAAACAGTAATGATCCATGAGAAGCTGAGAGCAGCAGTCTCCATTCTCACTCTTCTCAGACCTGCTTTTTGGCATCCTTCAACCACTGCCATCAAACTAGAATCATAAGGAATGCAGAGGTGGATGGGGGACTGGCTACATCTCCTGCATACTAGAGAAAGCAGTCCAGGCAGGCCTCTCAATAGAATGACCTTATATAAACCCTCATCTTTGCTCCCATAGTTGCAGGGCCCAACCCCACACTATTGGAGAGTCCTAAATGCTCTCCATTGGGAAAACTTTGATCTCTGTTTTTCTGTTTGCCTTCCAGATCTCTTCTCTGCCCTTCCCTGCTCTGTACCCAGGTGGGGCAATCCCTCCTACCATTGCCCTTCAACAGAGAAACCAGGCACTGCACTTTAGAGGACCCCACTCTAAGTCTCTCTGAAGTCTATGGGATCAAGAGGACATGGCCTTCCAGAATGTGAGGACTTACCCCCACCTCAGCTCATCCATCCTCTGGGTAGCCAGCACCCTCCAACTCCCTGCCCATCTCCTTTGATCACACACCCATGGGGCTTACCCTGAGCCCTGAGGAAGGGGTGGGATTAGCAGGTCTCCTATGGTCCCACTGTTCTGACTCCTCTGGGCTGGACACCCTCCCCACTCCCATCCTGAATCGTCTTGAAAACCCTGCCCCTTTCCATTAACGAATTCTAGTTCCAGGTACCTTTGAGACAAACTGCAAAAAACAAAGAGCTCTAAAAAAAATCCAGGCTGACTTACGTACACACACGCATGGTTATTTGCATTTCAGCGGGAAAAGAAATGAGAAAGACTTGAGTAAACAAGATGAAAGCCAAGTCTTGGCCAGTTCACACTCCTCAGCACCTGCCCAGATTAGACCCTAATGGTCGCTGACAGCCTGTGGCAAAGCAGGCACAGGCTGGCATGTCTACGGGAGAAGTGGCAGGAGAGAGTCAGGACCTGAGAGGCCAGTGCCCTTCTCTTCTTTGTCCCCTTACCGGGTCTCTTTAACCAGAAGCTTCCGAATGAAGTCCTTGGCCAGCTCGCTGGTCTGGCTGAAGAATTCCTCGTCAAAGTCGTAACTCACTGCTGTGATATTTGCTAGCGTTTCCTGCTTCGTGTCTCCCAGGAAAGGGGATGCTCCACTAAGGCTGGGCACACAGAGAGGGAATACGTGACTGTAAGAAAGGAGACGCAAGTGGGGGTGATGGACTCAGGGGCCTGGACTCGTACTGCTGCACGGGGGTGGGAGGCTCCCCGCAGTCCTTTGTGGGGGTTCCAGTCAACAGCTTTTCAAACGAGTCCAATTCAATACACTTAATGGAGTGCCTACTAAGGGCTTGAAAGAGAGAATTGTGTCTTCAAGGGACTTGAAAGAGGAGGGGAGAGAAACAGAGACCTGGCTCTTCATCATCTCCAGTAGAACACAGAATAAAATAAAGAACAGACGAAGGGCTGGAGAAGCCCAGGACAGAGGGGAGGCCCAGCGCAGGCCTCATGGAAGAGCCGACATTTGCACCAGTTTTGTCCTGAAGGGGCTGTCAGCAGTCAGAGAAGGAGATGGAAGGTCTTCTAGGCTAACGAGCATCCTGAGCAAAGCCTGATAAGTGTGGCAATAGATGGGCCATTAGAGGCTAGAGGGGTGTATGAGGTTCCCTGCAGGGTTTGTCAAGAAGGTGTCATTCAGGGACTTCCCTGGTGGTCCAGTGGCTAAGATTCTGTGCTCCCAGTGAAAGGGGCCTGGGTTCAATCCCTGGTCAGGGAACTAGATCCCACATGCTGCAACTAAGAGTTCCCTTGCTGCAGCTAAAGATCCCACAACAGATGGAAAATCCTGTGTGCCACAACTAAGACCTGGTGCAGCCAAACAAATAAATATAAATTTATAAATTTATAAATTTATAAATTTTAATATAAATTTATTTATTTTAATTGGAAGCTAATTACTTTACAATATTGTATTGGTTTTGCCATACATTAACATGAATCCGCCACGAGTGTACACGTGTTCCCCATCCTGAATCCCCCTCCCACCTCCCTCCCCTTACCACCCCTCTGGGTCATCCCAGTGCACCAGCCCAGAGCATCCTGTATCCTGCATCGACCTGGACTGGTGATCCGTTTCACATATGATAATATATATGTTTCAATGCCATTCTCCCAAATCATCCCACCCTCACCCTCTCCCACAGAGTCCAAAAGACTGTTCTATACATCTGTGTCTCTTTTGCTGTCTTGCTTACAGGGTTATCGTTACCATCTTCCTAAATTCCATATATATGTGTTAATATACTATATTGGTGTTCTTCCTTCTGGCTTACTTCACTCTGTATAATAGTCTCTAGTTTCATCCACCTCATTAGAACTGATTCAAATGTATTCCTTTTAATGGCTGAGTAATACTCCATTGTGTGTATGTACCACAGCTATCTTATCCATTCATCTGCTGATGGACATCTAGGTTGCTTCCATGTCCTGGCTATTATAAACAGTGCTGCGATAAACATTGGGGTACATGTGTCTCTTCCAATTCTGGTTTCCTTGGTGTGTATGCCCAGCAGTGGGATTGCTGGGTCATAAGGCAGTTCTATTTCCAGTTTTTTAAGAAATCTCCACACTGTTCTCCATAGTGGCTGTACTAGTTTGCATTCCCACCAACAGTGTAGGAGGGTTCCCTTTTCTCCACACCCTCTCCAGCATTTATTGCTTGTAGACTTTTGGATCGCAGCCACTCTGACTGGCGTGAAATGGTACCTCATTGTGGTTTTGATTTGCATTTCTCTGATAATGAGTGATGTTGAGCATCTTTTCATGTGTTTGTTAGCCCTCTGTATGTCTTCTTTGGAGAAATGTCTGTTTAATTCTTTGGCCCATTTTTTTGATTGGGTTGTTTATTTTTCTGGAATTGAGCTGCAGGAGTTGTTTATATATTTTTGACATTAACTCTTTGTCAGTTGCTTCATTTGCTATTACTTTCTCCCATTCTGAAGGCTGTCTTTTTACCTTGCTTATAGTTTCTTTTGTTGTGCAAAAGCTGTTAAGTTTAATTAGGTCCCATTTGTTTATTTTTGCTTTTATTTCCAATATTCTGGGAGGTGGGTCATAGAGGATCCTGCTGTGATTTATGTTGGAGAGTGTTGCCTATGTTTTCCTCTAGGAGTTTTATAGTTTCTGGTCTTACGTTTAGATTGTTAATGTATTTTGAGTTTATTTTTGTGTATGGTAATAGAAAGTGTTCTAGTTTCATTCTTTTACATTTTTTACATTTAAAAAAATGTGCCATTCAAACAGTGACTCCTTAATCTACTGTCTCCTGCCTAATGTTCAAAATATGCCATTGTCCCAGGAATCCTTGGGCCCTACCCTCCCTCCTGTTTTCTACAGAATCACATCTAAACTTCTCAGGAAGGCATCAAAAGTTGGTCTCCACCACATGTTCTGTATTTTCACTGCACTTATCACTCTTGCTGTCCCCTTCCTCATCCAGGATGGCACTTCCTTTCCTTTCTACCAGGAAAATTCATCTCATTCCTTCCAGCCCAGTTCAAATCAATCTTTCTCTCCTATCTCCCTCTCTCGCTCCCTCTCTCCCATTAAACTTTCTGCAGTCCCAGCAAACCAGTGGCTCTCCCATTTGTCTCACAAAGCCATGTTCATACCTAAAGCACAACCTTGGTCCTACTGGGTGAGAGTTAGCGGTCTGGTATCTCCCTCCCACACAAAAAAAGTTCCAGGCAAGCAGGACAGACTCTCCATTTGGTACCCCGAGTGCCTGGCACTGTGTTCACTGAGGATCAGGTGGTCAATAAACTGTACGGAATTCAGTGGGCTACAGGAAGATTGTGTGCCCTGGAGATGCTGGAATTCCTTACTATTTCAATATGGAAGTCATATCTGAATATCCTGGCTCTAATCTGGAATTATGCAGCCATGCGTCAAATTCTCTCTGCATCAAATTCCTCTATGGCTTTTAAAAAATACTAATGCCCAGATCTTACTCCTAGTGATTCTGATTTCATAGATAAGGAGTGGGGCCTGGGCCATAGCAGATATTAAAAGGTCTGATGTGAAGAAAAAGAAAAAAAGGTCTGACGTGCTGCCTGGGTTGACACCCTCTGTTGCAACTCAAGGGGCAGGGGTGGGGCAGGGGGGACGGCATCTACCACATCGGCAGAGCTCCCAGTCCAAGGACGAGTCATAAGGAGGGATTACAGGGGTGTTGAGAGAGCTGAGTGTTGACCTCCCCATCCTTCATGCCCTCTGGCTGTGGGCTGCCTCTTACCCAGAGTGCCATAAAAACAGCATTTTCCAGGAGTGCTGTGAGTGGAAACAGTTGGCAAGTACTGATGTAATGAACACCAACTAATCAGCAATGTCTGTTTGAGCAGTGCTAGGAAGTTTGCACGTCGGCTTATTTAATCCTCAACGCAACCGTGGCAGGAAGTTTATGATTCCTATTTTTCTGATGAGAAAAACAAGCCCAGAAGTTGTTTTTCTGCCGAAGGCCATAGGGATGGAAAGTGATAGTTTCACTACACAATGCAGGAAATCTCTGCTTAAGCACTTAATACTTCAGAGTCAAGAAAGAGACTAGGAAAAAGAGAAGAGACAGCATGTGAGAGGAAAAGGGGTCCTGGGGAAGGGAGAGGAAAGGCAGAGAAAGACGAAGCAGGATCAGGAAGGGCATGGGGGCTTGACGGCCGTCCCAGGTTTCTGAGTGAAAACTGACATTCTCACCGGAGACCTGGGTCCAGGTGAGACCGTGGGTGGATCCTGGCCACAGGAGGGACGCAAACACAAGCAGTGCTGAATGGAGGGCTCCGGGCTGCTCTCCCGGGTTCCTGCCCAGCCCCAAGCCCAGGCTCAAATGTATGAAATCGAGCTGAGTGCACTGAGCCTCAGGTTCACTGTGTGGATCTAACTCATCTGGTCATGGTGGGTGCTCCGGAAACGTCAGTCTGTCTGTCTGCCTGCTCCTCTCTCATTCCTCCTGTTCCCCCTGGATCTGAGCTGGGTCAGAGCCCCGGGATCAGTTGTACTCACAGGATGTAGGTGATGACACCAATGCTCCTGCAAAACAAAGAACAGTCAAGTCAGAGCCTCTTGGCTCTCCTCCCAGACCAGCAAGCGACTCCCCACATGGCTCTGAGGGTCTTTTCATGGCAGCCCCCACGCACTGCCTCAAGCCCCACACGCCTCCCCACCCCACACTTCAGCAGCAGCCTAGGACTCGCTCAGAGTCAACCAGCTCTGGACGTTGAGTCCGAGGACCCACTTACAGCTGTAATGACCACCTCTGAGCCTCTTTCTCCTCATAAAATGAGGATGATAATAACTATCTTACAGGACCACTGGGAGGATTTTAGAAAACCAAGTGATCAAGGTACTCAGCCAACTGGATAGCACAGTTCACATGAAACGAGCCCCGTCTGTGCAGTCAATCGCTGCGGTATGCCCGGCCCAGCACAGTAGCTAGAATACATGAGGCCCCCAGTGATCACATGGTTGACCAACAGAATGAATTATAGTCATTAGTATGTTTATCACAGCTATGGCAGGTCTCAGGGTGAGCCCGTACCTCTAGCTTCCAGCCCCTTGTTCTCTGCCTTGGCCATGTGCTAACTGGCCACATGCCAGCACCCCAGGAGCAGCCAGAGGCTCTTAAAGGTGAGTGTGGAGGAAGAGGTTTTCATCCAGCAGGGTGTCAGCCAGAGCCAGGATCTGGGGCCACCTGGGTGGCCTGTCCCACTTACCACATGTCAGCCTCCAGTCCCAGGGGCTCATAGTTCACAATTTCTGGAGCTGAAAGAAGCCATGTTGAAGAGTCAGCAGGAGTATGAAAAGGAGAAGAGATGATCTTAAGGAGTTTTAGGGAATTAGATGCCAAATGTCTCCATCCTGAACCCTCCCTAAGGAAAATTAGAGAGGCGGATGGAGATAACCTGGGTCTAAGGATTTTGCGGGAGGAAGTTTCCTGTTATTCTGATAGTGACAAAGACAGAAAGCACAAGGGGACCCCTGGAAAAGGAAGAGGAGGGTGGAGAGAGGAGGGTGCAGGACGGACAGTGGGGCCCATGACAAAGACTGCTTTAGAACTCTCAGCTGGAAACCAGTCAGCCAGCGCTGGAAGGTGATGGGGGAGAAAAGGAGGCAGAGAGAGAATCCACACTCCTCTGCGGGTGTCTAAAGAGGCCACCTCCCACCTGAGCAGGGGCAGGAGGACATTCTGGTGGCCACTGAGGTGAGGAGCAAGGGGTGATGTCCAAGGGGCATCCAAAAGAAGATGCCAGGAACAGGCTGGGTACCTGGGGTGGGAGTGAGGTCATCACATAGGCGTCATCACACAGGTAGAAACAGGAGCCATGTGAATGCTGCCAGGACTGCAAGAAGGTGCAGAGTCTAGGAAAGAAGACTCTACCCAGGACAGAAGAGAGCCAAATGCTGCCTGGAGATCAAGCCCGTAGCCCGGGATGGCCTGGAAAGCGAGTGTTGAATTTCACACCCACTGCAGTGACCAGAGAGTGCTGAATGTGGACGGTGAGGTAAGAGTGCAGATGACTCTTTTAAAAAGTTTGGTGATGAAATAGAAAAGAAAGAGGGGGCGATAACTAGAAAGAAGGGGCTGTTTTGTTTAATCACGAATGGGAGAAGGTGGAGAGGGGAAGGCTAAGTCTGTTTGTTAGTGTGTGTGTTAGTCGCTCAGTCGTGTCCGACTCTTTGCGACCCCATGGACTGTAGCCCACTAGGCTCCTCTGTCCCTAGAACAATATCAAAACCTCTGCATCTATAGGATAAGCCCACCATTCCACCCTCTCAGATGCAGGAACCACTCTCCTGGCTTTGCTCTTTGTTAGCTTCCTAAAAATGATGGCATACTGCATCTCATCTACCGTCAATAGACCTTTTTTTCCCACTCAACTGACGCTCCTATTATTCACTGAATGTTCACCCATGGTCTTTCCTCTTCACTGCCATATAGTAGTCCACTTTGTGAATACAGACTATCTTCCAGTCATTTCCTTAGTGACCATTTGGATGGTCTCTACTTATATTATTTTATTATATTATCATCTTTTATTAGAAAAATATTGCTATGAGCTTTTCTGTACTCATCTCCTGAGAAACACACGAAAGGCTTTCTCTAGGACAGTGTTATTCAAAGTGCAGTCTGCAGGCAAGATATGTACAGAAGTTGAGAGTATGTATTTAGAGGCTTGTATAGCAATTTGACATTGTCGTGGCACTCACACCATGATCACTTTTCAG
The DNA here is from genome assembly GCF_042477335.2 of Ovis canadensis. NCBI lineage: Eukaryota > Metazoa > Chordata > Mammalia > Artiodactyla > Bovidae > Ovis > Ovis canadensis. Next base: position 56,529,494 of record NC_091251.1, on the reverse strand, counting down.
GGAATTTATTTGTATTTATCTTATTGAAGAAGCTGTACAGGATACACTATTTTCCCCCAAGTCGTTCCTCATAGAGAGTTTGAGAAGCACAACTCGCTTTCCGGTGCTCATCTGCTTGATGTAAACACATACTCATTTCTGTCCTCCAGGTGCTTTTGTTTGTCCACTTTCATCTGGGCTTTTCTTTCTTGCCTTTTTTAAAAAAAATCACTTCTTGTTAGTTTTCTTACTGACTTTTCCTAACTTCTAATTTTGTAATGGTTACCCCTGAGATTTTACTATGGACATGAAACAAATTCTAACATAAATCAATATTTGGGCCCTCCTCTAACAATACAAGAATTTTAGAACACTAATTTCAAGTACTCTGTCCTATCTAACATTATTTTCTTCAGTTTCTATCTTTTTTTTCAATCCCATATTTAAGCTTTATCATCATCATCATTATTTAGGAAAGAAAATAATTATATTTGCCTAATGTTCACTGATTTCTTTGCTCCTATTACTTCTGGCATTTAGAACCCCAAGTACACCTTTTAGAAGTTCCACTAACAAAGGTCTATTGGACATTGTTTTTATTGTTTTATCTTTGTTGTTGTTGTTGTTGTTTTTATTTTGCTTTTTTAAAAATCTCTTACTTTCATTCTTGAAATACAATTTCTTCACAACTATGGAGTCTTTATTTTTCCTCAGTTCTTTGAATATTATATTCTATTGGACACTGGTGTTTTCAGAAGTATGCTGTCAGTCCAATTATTGGTTTTTGTTTATTGTTGGTTTTTGTAGGCAATTTATCTTTTCTCTCTGGTTAATTTTCAAGATCTTCTCTTTGTCTCTGATGCCCTATAGTTTAAGTATAATGCATGGACTTTATAGGTATGGACTTCTTTCTGATTGAAATACACTGTCCTTTCTGTGTCTGGGGATGCATGTTTTTACATCAGTTCTGAAAATTCTCAGCAGTTTTATTCAGATACTGACTCTATTGTCTTAATTCCCTCCTCCAGGAATCCAAATAGACTTATGTTAAACTTTTTATTTTAACCTTATTTCACTTATCCTCTCTTTAATGTTTCTATATCTTTGCCACTGTGTGATAGTCTAGCTAATTTTTTCCAACTCAGTCTTCCAATTCTTTAATTGTCTCCTCAGCTGTGTATAATCTGCTGTTTGGCCCATCCACTGAGTTTAAAATTTCAACGAGCGTATGAATTTCTTAAAGTTCTATCTAGTTCTTTTAAAAATTTACCTGGTCATTTTTGAGTCTCTTGTTGCTTGCTCATTCTTATGAGTTTACCTGTTATTTCTATATACATTCCATTTATTTTATAGTCAACATCTGATCGTTTTAATATCCTACTTCCTGGAACATCTAAATCTTGCTAGTCTCTGATAAATGCTGACATGCACACTTGTCTTTAGGAGAGATCCTCTTATCGAATATTCTTGCAGCTCACAGCTCCAGCTCAAAGTTCATTTAGGGTAGGACAGGACAGGTGATGCTGAAGGAGTTACTATATTTAAAGATTTACCTTATTTCCTAAGTCCAGAGTCACATTAAAAACAATATTTTTCTCAAGAATCCAATTTTGTAGTGAGAGGACCTTTTGGAAGAAGTCTTCCACCACATTCCCAGAAGCTGACAGTCTTAAACTCTGGTCTCACGTTAAAATTTCAAAGAGGGAATAGGGAACAGTGGTTATAACCTGTTCAGGGGTCTATGATGAAAAGGAAGTCATCATAATTTGGGCAGGGGCTTAGAGAAACCATCCTATATATCTGTAAGGAGCAAATAAGACCAGTTCTGGACTGGAGCTGTATCATACTGGCTCACTAGAGTCAACCGTGGGCATCTCTTCCCAACTCTGAATTCAGTGAAACAGGTTGGTAGCTTGAAACTGGTAAATGCTATAAATTAGGGCTATATTTTGTTTTGTCCTGAGACCTGACTGTTAGACATTTACAGCATATCACTGGGAAAATCCCTCCACAGTTTGTCTGGCTCCGCCCATCAATGTCCCACTCACATTGGCACCCTGTGTGAACCCTCTGATCCATCTAGAGAGGACAGTGAACTGCCCCTGATAAACATCCTCATTCTGGCCCTCCACCCCCGCTATGGGGCGCCTCGGATATGCGCCTCCTCTACCCCGGCTTCTTCCCCACCCACCCCCCTTTAGATTCTCCTCCACCCACAACACCAGCACTTTGTCTGTCGCTCAAGGCCAGGACTGAGCCCACTGACCTTGTGAGAGTGGCTACGTTGTGTAACAGTCTTTCAGAGCTGTCTATATCACTCACCTCACAATTAACCACATCCTCTCTCATGACAACTCTTCCATTACTGCCCTGAATTTCTAGTTGAACCATCTATTATTATTCAACCCTTGGTATGAACTTAAATAAAACATGCATTTTTATCACATATGTGAATGGTGGGCAGTAACTGCTATCTTGGACAAAGTTTGAGGCTGTATACCTGTACCCTAGGTTCAAGTTGGTTCTACCACTAACTGACTGTGTGGCCCTGGGTATGTCATTCTGAGTGTGGCTCCTTACCATCCCTGTGTCTCCAGCATCTGATGTCTATAGTAGATAGAGAATAACCACTGGTTGGCCTTAACTAAAATCCCCTAGCTCTCCAATTCCATATCTGTTAAACTAGACCAGATGATCTGAAAAGATCCCTCTAGCACTCTTGTTTGACGGTTTGATGTCTTATTTCTACAGCTAAATTATAAGCCCCTTAAAGGCTCCTTCGAGAGATAACCTGGTATAATGGAAAGAGTATAGGCTTTGGGACTTCCCTAGTGGTCCAGTGTATAGGACTCTGCGTGTCCACTGCAGGGGGCACAGGTTCAATCCCTGGTCAGGGAACTAAGATTCCACATGCCGCGCAGTGCAGTCACACACACAAAAAAGCATAGGCTTTAATGTTGGATGTATCTGTATTTGAATCTCTGCTCTATCATGCACTGGTTGTTTGACCTTGAATAAGGCACTTGATGGAGAAAATATTTTGAACCTGCTTCATAAGATTGTATGGGTATTAATTTGACAATGTCTGTATACAGAACACCAGGCCTAGTGCCTGACACACGCCAAGATTCTCCTGCTGGGGCTTCTACAGTTTCATTCCCTAGTGGCTGCAGAGTTGGTATATGTGGCCTGAAACTCCATCATGGTGGATGATCTGGTTCATCTTTCTTTTTGTTTAGACTATGGTCAGAAGTTTCAGTCCCCAGATTTTGAGGAAACCATGCCCTCCTTCCATCTCTAAGAGCATTTCAACTCCCCGAGCAGTGAGATGGTGGTTCTCAATTCTCACTCCTTTCTCCTCTGCAAAGCTGTTCCTTTATGACCCCCTGGCCTGTGGCACAAGTCCTAAAAGGGGGTTTCTGTGGCCTGGGCCAAGGCTGAGAGACACAGAGGGAAGACAGAGCCGGCAGAGCCCTGCTGGCTGGGCACCCTGTGCATGAATAAAGGCCAGATGTATGGGACAGGCAAGTGTGTGGATCTGGCATCTGGCAGATAATTTCCCTTTTCTTTTTTGGGAAATCAAAAGCTACTCCAGAAAAGACTGAGTTTATGGGAATGCAACAGGGTGAGGTAATTTTAAATCTTCACAATCAGTTCGTCTAAGAGCAGGAAGTGGGGCCAGCTCTGGGAAGATTTAACTCTGCAAAGGGCCCCAGCCCCACCTGGCCTCCCACTGCCCTGCTGGCGCTCAACCCTCACCCAGAGGCCAGCAAGACATTTCCTGTGGACAAAGGAGCATGGCAGGTTATGGGCCACAGGGTCGCAAAGAGTCGGAGATGACTGAAGCCACTTGGCACACACGCACGCATGCAAGGCATCATCTCTCGGCCCAGAGGCTACAGCCCCAGACACACGGTTCGCTCCTGGGATTTCTCTCTCTGTTGATCCCAGATTCTCAGCTGGGAGAAAAACAGGCCTAAAACTCACCAACAAATTCTGGTGTCCCAAAAATGTTCTTAAATTCAACTCCATCTTCTATTTCATGAGCCAGGCCAAAGTCAATCAGCTTGATGTGTGGAATGGGAATATTCTTGTCCAACAACATAATGTTTTCTGGCTGGGGAACAACAACAACAAAAAAAAAAAACAAGGAAGAAAAGAGGATAAAAGAAAGATGGTAATTAAAGCCCTATTTTATGTTTTTGCTTTGGGTTTAAGGTGGGGTTTAGTGTTCTTTTTTAGGAGACCAAAACTGCACAAACCCTTTCTTACTCTTGTGTCCTTGGTCTTTTCCTGTGAAACCAAGAATAGCCACCATGCTGAGGGCAAGGCCTGGGTTTTACCAAACCTGCTGCTGACAGAGAACCAGACTGTGGCTTTAGCCCTTCTGTTTCTGAATGGGAGATCCCTGCCATGTTGTGCCTTTGTCTCCCCATCTGTCAGATGGGGCCAGGGAGATACTTGCAGCATTTCCTGTAAACAAAACCATGGCCTCTCTATATGTGATGGGGGAGGGGCACTACAACTTAACCCCAATTTACACTTGGCTTATTGACCTGCACCTTCCTGACCGCCCCTTTCCCCTGGCTGGTCAGCTTCCTGTTGACAACACTCCCCTCCCCTAGACTAACGTGTAGCTCACAATTCTCTGCGTGTTTAACTAATTTTGGCCTTCAGTGAGACACAGGAAAGAGCACCTGATTTCCAGGGAAAATACCAGCTGCCTAGACTATTTCCAGCCCAGCAAACAGCTGCCAGATTGGACACAACACTGAGGGTGTCTGCTGGTGGGAGACCAGCCCTGCCCTGGCCTCACACAGCCCCAGTTCCCAGTGAGGTCAGAACAGGATCCTGAGCTGACCCTTTGCACTCCCACCCAACCGCTCAGAGCAGCTGGTAGGTGAGCAGGTCCCTCTGATTCATCTTCTCTCCTCCTGCTCCTCACCAGGACTATCCTGGATCCCATTCGAAAAGAAAAGCCTTGAAAACATACATGCCCACAAAAACTGGTACACAGATGTTCTCAGCAGCATATTCATAACAGTCTCAAAGTAGGAGCAACACAAATGGCCAGCACTGAAGAGTAGATGCATGAAGCGTGGTATATCCATACAGTGGAGTGCTATTCAGCCATAAAAAGGAATGGAGGCAGAGAAAAACATGAAAAGGAATGACGTACTGATACATGCTATATACCACGGGTGAACCTTGACAACATCTTGCTAAGTGAAAATCAGTCATCAAAAATCGCAGATTATATGACTCCATTAATATAAGATATGGATATAGGCAGATCCACAGAGACAGAGAGTAGACAGGGAGTTGCCTAGGGCCTGGGGAATGGGGAGTGACTACTAACAGGTACAGGGTTTCTTTCAGGTGATGAAAATCATCCAAAATTGATTGCAGTGTGAGTTATACGACTCTGTAAATTGTACACTTCAAATGGGTGAATTATACATGACATATAACTCTCAATAAAGTAGTTTTAAAGAAGTAGATAAGCAAATAAAGAAATGTTTGAGAAAACAGAATGGCCCTGTTTCTCAGAGCACTAGGGAATTTCCCACCTTGCCCTTCTGCTCTACCCGGAAAGCCTCTGCTCAGTCCCTGTCCACTGAAACCCCAGTCAGGCTTCAAAGTCTGAGTTAATCCAGCTCTTCCTTGAAATCTGCCCTCACCGGCACTGAGCCTTCTCTCCAGCCCGCAGATGTGGACTCCTTCATGCTCACCGGAACCCTTCTGCCATGTCAGTTGTCACACTCTCCAACAGTCCTCACTGCCCTACTGGACCCTCGGCTGGAGGGAGGAGCCAGGTCTTTGCATCTCCGCCACCACACAGAACACAGAGGGTGACAGGTGGACAGTGGCCCTCGCTATTGGTTAGACTGATCCTGAATCTGCACTGAAGACACCCCAGGTGTTTGCATCCGCAACTTCCCGCTCCCTGAAGTCTCTGACCTCACATCTCAGTGGCTTGAAACTTTCACTCAAGTGAGTTGGATGAGAAACCCTTCCACTTTTTTTCCCTTTAAAAAAAAAAAAGTTTCCTTTTGCATCTTTAAAGTGTGTTTATTCTTTTTCCCCTCCAGAGATTTTTCTCCACTTTATTTTGAAACTGTGTCAAAGTCCTTTTCCAAGGCAGGGCAGCTTCTTGGGCTCTGCAGAAAGGCAAGCAAGGGCAGCGGGTGGTCAGGACATGGGACACAAACTAGGGGTCCCACGCCAGTGTGCCGATCTGGCCCTCTGGTGGCTTCTCAGGGACCCCAAGTGTCCTGGCACCTGGGAAGTGAGTTAAGCACTCCCCACAGCCCACCATCTCCTGAACTGGGGGGTTCTCCTCCTCTCATTCCAAAGTACTCCTGAGCCACCTTTTGGGAACATCGCTCTTCCAGGGAACAGCCCTGAGGCTTCTTCCTGGAGCTGAGGGGCCCAGCCCAGGTACTCCTGACCACCACGGTGTGCTTAAAGCCCAGCACCACCACAAAACACGCTGAAAGGAGCTGAGAGCTGCCGTGGACACAGCAGACACAGAGCCCTGCTGGTCCCAAGACTGGGGAGCAGTAGGGATGGGCACCGGGACCCACAGGAAGGAAGGAGCAACAATCAGAGGTGAAATTCTCCCAGGCAGCACCCTGAGCGGTGAAAAGAATCTTTGCCTCACATCCTCTCCCCTCTGTGGCCCACATTCAGGGGAAAACAGCCTCTCTGCTGGCTTGTGAGAACCTTCAAGCAAGGCCATGTTTTCTTACCCAAGCCCTATCTGTCCCCTGTCCTGTCTCAAGAACCTCACACACAGCTCCCCTGCTTGGGATACTCCCTGCATAGTCCCGACCCCAAATCTGACTAATTCCTACTCACATTTCAGTAAAAATAGTACCTCCTCCAGAAAGCCTCCCCTCACCACCTCCCCAGTTTCCATCCAGCCTGCACTTCCTCTACTTTAGTGGTTCTCCCACTGCCTCAAGCTTGTCCGTTTACTGACCGGTCTTCTCCACTGCGCTCAGAGCTTCCTGAGAGTCTCAGTCCTACCAACTACCCAAAGCTTGCCCTAGAGCCTGGACCCACCAGGTGCTCAGTGAATGTTCTCCGAGTGAAGACAGGGCCGTTTGGTACCCTCAGGGTGTGCATTACCAGGTCCAGAACACCATCTCTACCCCATCCTTTACTCTGGGCTCTTCCTTTCGTGCGAATGCCTTTCCTACCCTCCATCACACCTTCAGAGCCAGGCCCCCATCTCTGCCTCCTTTTATTTCCTTACTTTGCAGTCACGCACACCCTGACCTTGTGCTCTAAGCCCTCAGAGCTGATCATGCTTACGAGCGAGTAGCCCTAGCTGCAGACTCTTTTGTATTGTGATGCACCTTTCCTGGGTGGTAGCCCCTCTGGGAAAATTCAAGTCGGTTTTAAGGTTCCTGGCACCCCCTCTGATGTCTTGCATTGTGGATGTTTCATAAAATTCTGCTTATGGGAAGTGAAGGAACTGGGACCCTGTAGCTCTTCCCTTTCTTCGCCATGGAGGCTCTTCACCACTAGGGGTGCCCGAGAGCACACCTCCCCTCAGGACAGCTACAGGGCTGAGTCAGGAGGGAAAAGAGACGGACTCAAGAAGGGTCCCAGGGCGAGTCAGAGGGCAGCAAAAAGGCACTATGGTCTAAGCTTCTTCAAGTCTACCCTCCCCAAACTGTGTAGGATAGTGGGAAAGAGCCTAGGCTTAGGTATTGGGAAATTCCAGCTCAGCTCCACCACCAAAGGCTGTGTGAGCATAAGCACGCTTTTCCTCTCTGGATGATACCTGAAGCTCCTTCGGGCTCTAGGCTCTGTGACTGCACGGTGACACAACCTTCCACGCTGGCTGAGCCAATTCCCACTCCTCTGGACCCCAAGACAGGACCTGCAAAGGTTCAGGTCTCCTGGCCCCAGGTCAGGAAGGAAGAGCAGACAGCCCAGCCAGACTGCCCTCTGGGGCAGTACAAAGCTATCTCTACTCCCTCACTCCTGTCATTCTCCAGCTTTATTTACTTCAACCAAACACCTCACCCACACACCTGACGTAACTTCCAAAGCATGTCTGGAGGAAAGGATCACATTCCCATAGGTGCTGCCACTGCCAAGCCCAGGGCCCATGGAGCAGCCACCGGGAGGTGAAATCTTCCCCCTCCATTAAAACAAACCCACCAGCTCAGCCCACCAGACGAGCAGCTGCCAGCCAATGTGCCCTTTAGCAACCCAGTGGATCTGGCCAGAGGTGCCTGGTCTGGTGCCAACTGGAAGCTTATCCTCCAGGGGGACCCATGTCAGGGGATCCCTACCAGCCTGGTACAGCATGTCTAAGAGTCCCTGAAGGATGAAGGCAGCCTCGGGGAGGTAGAGGGGGCTATGTAGTAAGATGCCAAAGACCAGAGCTTAGAGTCAGGCAGGTCCGGGGTCAAATTCTACTCACAGTGAAACCTGGGCAAAGTCTCTGGATCTCTTGGAGCCTTGGTTTCTCATCTGTAAAATGGGAACACCTACTGTGACACAGTGTTGCTCTGAGGATTCAGAGAGACGGTCCACGCAAGGAGCGGTGCCCAGTGAGATTTTAGAGCAGGACTATGTTCTTTCTCTCTTGGGCTGCAGCAGTGACAACAGTCACCCCTGGGGACTTTACTGAATCTGCTGAATCTGAAAAACATGCCCATCGCAGACCTTCCCCCTCTCCCACTCATCTTCTGCTTCCCTCCCCACATCCTATTTCACCCCCACACTTACAATGCTGGGGCCCTAAGGGACCTCAGACACCATTTAGTCCCTGCCTGCTGCAGAGCTACCCAGAGAGGTCAAGAAACTGCCAGGACACCGAGCAAAGAACAGAGCCCAAGTCAGCTGACCCCCAGGCTGCTGCCCTCTTCAGGTGCCCACATGGTCTGCCCATCATCAGGCGAGGTGCTCAGCTCAGCAGAGCAGGAGCCAAGCCAGGTCTGGTTGGGAGACGAGGAAGCTGCCAAGGAACCTTCATCAGAAATGTCAAGCACGGTCCCAGGTTACCCAGGAAGTGCTGGGCAACCTGAGAAAGCAAGGCCGTTTGCTGCTAGGCCTCTGTGAGCAGGTTTCCATGGCACTGCAGCAAATTCTCTGCCCCGACACCTGCCCCACTCCTGGCACACTGTCGATGAGACCACAGATAGCCCCTCCCCACCAGGCTCCAACGCACCCTAGGCCCAAGTCTGTCTTCATCTGGCATTCAAGGCCCTCCCACCTCTGGCCAGCATACCCTCTGCTACATCCTGGCTGACTTTCATCACCCCCACCTCAACCTGCAGTTCACTCGGCGAGAATGCCTTTCTGACAAGCTTCTTCTCGCCTGCTCACCACCCAGCTCCAACATTTCCCTGCTGGAACCTCTCCTGTGATAACCCCCACCCCCAACCCCCGTCAATATACACAGCTAGTTGATCCCCCCAAGGGCCTGCATGGTATGTGGACATGCCTCTAGCAGAGAACCAACTACACTACAATTGCCCCTTCCATTTCCTCTCCCCAGTATCCTGAGGCCCCACAGGGAGGACGGGGGCTTTGTCTCTCTTTTCCATCACTCCACTCCACCTGCCATGGAGTAGGTGCTCAGGAATAGCTGATGGGATGCAGGGATGAATGAACCAATGCAGTCACATGCACGTCTCTTGCACAACCTGCTTTTAGGGAATCAACATAGATAGAGACCCTGGGTTTGAATGCCAGTTTTGGTATTTACCAGCAGTCTAACACCGGGCAAGTTACTTAAGCTCTATCAGCCTCAGACTTTTCACTTGTAAATTAGGAATAACCAAAAACCTACCTCAAGAGGGTTACTAACAGGATCAAACAGGGCATATAAAATGGCCTGTTGCTGTTGTTGTTCAGTCACTAAGTCATGTCTGACTCTTTATGACCCCATAGACTGCAGCACACTGGGCTTCCCTGTCCTTCACTATCTCCTGGAGTTTGCTCAAACTCATGTCCACTGAGTTGGTGATGCCATCCAACCATCTCATCCTCTTTTGCCCCCTTCTCCTCTTGCCTTCAACCTTTCCCAGCATCAGGGTCTTTTCCAAAGAGTCAGCTCTTTGCATCAGGTGGCTGAGGAACTGGAGCTTCAGCTCCAGCATTGGTCCTTCCAATGAATATTCAGGGTTGATTTCCTTTAGGATTGACTGGCTTGATCGCCTTGCTATACAAGGGACTCTCAAGAGTCTTCTCCAGCACCACAGTTGAAAAGCATCAATTCTTCAGTCCTCAGCCTTATTTATGGTCCAACTCTCACATCTGTACACGACTACTGGAAAAACTATAGCTTTGACTATACAGACCTTTGTCAGCAAAGTGATGTCTCTGCTTTTTAATACACTGTCTCGGTTTGTCATAGTCTTTCCGCCAAGGAGCAAGTGTCTTTTAATTTCATGGCTGCAGTCACTGTCCGCAGTGACTTTGGAGACCAAGAAAATGAAATCTGTCACTGTTTCAACTTTTTCTCCATCTATTTGCCATGAAGTGATGGGACCAGGTGCCATGATCTTAGTTTTTTGAATGTTGAGTTTTAAGCCACCTTTTTCACTCTCCTCTTTCACCTTCATCAAGAAGCTCTTTAGTTTCTCTTCTGCCATTAGGGTGGTATCATCTGCATATCTGAGGTTACTGATATTTCTCCCAGCATTCTTGATTCCAGCTTGTGCTTCATCCAGCCTGATATTTCTCATGATGTACTCTGCATATAAGTTAAATAAGCAGGGTGACAATATACAGCCTTGACGTACTCCTTTCCCGATTTAGAACCAGCCTGTTGTTCCATGTCGAGTTCTAACTGTTGCTTCTTGTCCTGCATACAGGCTTCTCAGGTGGCAGGTAAGGTGGTCTGGCATTTCCTTCTCTTTAAGAAATTTCCACAGTTTGTTGTGATCCACACAAAGGCTTTAGCACAGCCAATGAAGCACAAGTAGATATTTTTTTGGAATTCCCTTGCTTTATCTATGATCCAGCAGATGCTGGCAATTTGACCTCTGGTTCTCTGGTCTGTGCCATATGACAACTAGCATTTGCCATGAGTTGTCCCCATACATCACCTTATTAGATTCTCAAGGCCACCAAGCTATGGATGCCCAGTGCCTCCATCTAGCCAGTGAGGAACCTGGGTCTCAATTCAGGCATTCTGAGCCCCAAGCTGTGCTTTGGGGGCCCCATCTGAGCTAGTTACCCACTGGAATCTACTGGAGACTGTGTTAAAAAGACCAAATCAATTAAATCAGCTCACTGGGAGTGAGGCTCCAGAATTGGTTTTCTAAAGCGAGTTCTGCAAGGGAGTCAAAATCAGAGTGCCCCGTGTTTGGGGAACCAACACTTGAGAAGGCCCTGTCTGAGACAGAATTGGGTTTGAACTCCACTTCTGCCCCAGGTTAGCTGTGTGACCTTAGCAATAGACTCATCTCTCTGATCTTGGGCCCCTTATCTGCAAAACAGGAATATTGACATGGTAATGGGTTCTCAGGAGGCACAAGAAAGCCCTAAGAGCCCTTGAGCAACCTCCCTTTCCTATACAATGGCCATGACCATGGACCCTTCCTCATAGGGTCTGTCATGTGGATTAAAGGAGTAGACACAAGCAGAGCACTCAGAGGTGAGCCTGCGTCTTTACTACAGCCCTTAATAAATGTTGGCTGCCACTATTACTGTTACACCACTGCTGTTACCACAACAATCAGCCTGCATCTAGCACTGTCCTATTTACAAAATGCTTTTACCTCCAGGACCTCAGAAAGCTTGGGGTGGGCTAAAGCTGGTGCCTACTGGCTTATGAGAGACTGCTGTTAAATTTGCAGGAATTTTATGAATCAGGTATTAAACTGAACCATGTAAGAATATTATAATATTAAAAATTAAATTATGGAAATATGTTATATTTAAAACACTTAAAACTTATTGCTTCTAATTTCTACTATGTTTTATTATCTTTTATGTTTTTGAAGTTATTTAATGCCTTTTATCTCTGAGTATAAATCATGGCATGTTACTACGTCATGATATGTTACTGCACCCCTCTCCCCAGCTCTAGTCAGTGTCAGCAATATTGGTACCTTGAAATTGGCCACAGCGGGTGTATTTACACCACAGAAATTGGCAGATACTACAAATCAGGACTTGAATTCTTGACTCTAGACTTAGGAAGTGCTAAAGATCACTAAATAACAGAGATTAAATTTATTGTGCTGTGTCTATAGCTATTATTTTGTGCTCTCAGAGAAAACTGAGGAAATATTTTTCAATATTCAGAAATTATTATCCAATTCAGCAAAGAAGCCACTCACATCACTGAAGTTATGAAGTTCCAATGCACAAGCAATATTCATTGCTTCATTTTCACTTTGCCTATTAACATAAACAAAAATACCAACCAACAATCCTGTTGAAAACTACACTCATCTGTCTACTGCATCCATAGGTTGGCTACAGATACAACTAATGAAAAGTGTTCTATGAGAATCAATTTATTTTGTGAAATTAATAAAATAAAATGTTATATATTTTATACTTGTAAATTATATTAGAAACCTTTATATCAGTAGAATTTATAGTAATCTAGTACACTAGATTACTATAAATCTAGTTTACTGGAGTCCAGCTATTACTGGAAAACCACTGCACAGAATCTGAATAGACTAAATTACTGTTTTGTGTTTCCCAGGTGACGAAACTGAGGATCAGAGAGGTTAAGTAACTGACTCAAGGCCACATGACTAATAAGTGGTGCTGCTAGGTTTTCACTCAGGTATTTTAGTGACAAGATACCTGCTGTCTGCACCACCCTTCACCACTTCCAGCATCAGATTCTTTCACTCCTAGGGAGATCAGCTCAGAGGAGGGCTGATGGTAGAGATGTGAATGGAACCTAAAAGGTACTATTTGAACACATGATACCTCAGTGCAGGTCAGGCCTGGGCAGGGGTCCAGAGTGGAGGGCTATGGGCAGCTGGCAGCAGCAGGGGTCTCTGAGCACCTAACAGTGGCAAAGGTAATAAGGACAAAAGAGGAGGAAGGCACTGCATTTTTCTCTTAGTGTCCTCATCTGTAAAGCAGGGATCATGGTATTTACTCCAAGTCAGATCAGCTTCACACCCAGTGTCCTGCCTGCCCTGGGAATCTGCCCAGCCTACTGGATGGAACACACCACCTTATTTATTCCCCTTTTGGGTGTCTCTAGGCCCCTCTCCTTTTATGAATCCCTTTGGAGGAAAGAGAGGAATAGGGAGAAATGTGGCCTCATACAGAGGCTAGTTAAAATTCACAGCCAGCACTTGTAACGAGTCTTGGAGTTTACAGGACCCTTTCAGAAATACTGACCTTTCCCTGGCCCCTCACTCCTCTCCGGGGTGAGGAAGTGAGGGGCAATATTATCTCCACTTTCAAGGCCAGGAAAGGTCAGTCCATGACCTGCCCAATATCCCCTAGCAGAGCTGAGACTCAGATGCAGGCTCTACCCACAATCCCCTTCTCTTTCTGCTTCCCATGTGGCCTCTTGCTGTATCTTATAAGAAGCAGTTGGTTGGTTTAATGCTCCCCATTTACCACCAAATTTCAACTCTTTCAATAACGGCTCTCCATAGTTGAATTTTTGCCACATTTTGTTTCCTTCCCCAGTCATTTAGGAGCTCAGTGTCCTCACTTCACTTCTCAGATCACTCTAGGATGGCCTCATAGCAGCTGATGAAGCAGCCAACATGCATTCCTAAGGGCCCAGGTCCCCAGGCTGATACCTGGGGCTTCATGAGATGTAGAGCTCATGGGGGCACATGCTGAGGCTGGGGCACAAACTAAGCTTTGGGTATGAGGACCAGGAAACAAGGTCCGCCCTCAGAACACACCCAATGGTTAAGGAAATCAGGGGAGACTTAGAAGCCTCAGGAGGAAAGTAAATCATTACAGAGCAAACGTGTGCTGCTTGAGTTGAATGTAGACTGAAAAAAGCAGGAGAGAAAATGGTAAAGGCTGCACATTTCTCCCGCACATACACACACACACACTGTTCATAAAAAGCTGGAGAAGATACACCAAAGTCAATAGTGATTATTTTGGAGTAGGGAGTCTGTAGGTAACTTCTTTGTATGCTTCTGTATTTTCTATGACTTATTACTTTTTATAAGAGCATAAACAACCATCAATTTCATTGAAAAGATGCTTACGGAGTACCTTTGGTTCATCTCTTTCCCACATTCTTATCATTACCTCCAACTGGCTCGCTCTCTCCTATTTATTCTCTCTCCTCTGTCAGACGAGTTTTCTTTCTAAATCAGAAATAGAATAATGTTTCTCTACCAATTAAAGGTCTTCCACAAATTACTGTTACTTTTTTTTAAGTGTGATAACGGCATTATGGGTTGGTAGGAGACTAAATTTAATCTTGAGAGGTGCTTATTGAAGTGTTTAGAGGAAAGGGTCAATATAGCTAGAATTTTCTTTCAAGTTATACCATAATTTTAAAAATTACATATATTTTAATACTTAATTTTAAATTTTTATTAAAGATATTTTAGACATACATAAAAACATATTTCTGCCTTATTGACTATGCCAAAGCCTTTGACTGTGTGGATCACAATAAACTGTGGAAAATTCTGAAAGAGATGGGAATACCAGACCACTTGACCTGCCTCTTGAGAAACCTGTATGCAGGCAGGTCAGGAAGCAACAGTTAGAAGTGGACATGGAGCAACAGACTGGTTCCAAATAGGAAAAGGAGTACGTCAAGACTGTATATTGTCACTCTGCTTATTTAACTTATATGCAGAGTACATCATGAGAAATGCTGGGCTGGAAGAAGCATAAGCTGGAATCAAGATTGCTGGGAGAAATATCAATAACCTCAGATATGCAGATGATACCACCCTTATGGCAGAAAGTGAAGAGGAACTAAAAAGCGTCTTGATGAAAGTGAAATGGAGAGTGAAAAAGTTGGCTTAAAGCTCAACATTCAGAAAATGAAGATCATGGCATTCGGTCCCATCATTTCATGGGAAATAGATGGGGAAACAGTGGAAACAGTGTCAGACTTTATTTTTTTGGGCTTCAAAATCACTGCAGATGGTGATTGCAGCCATGAAATTAAAAGATGCTTACTCCTTGGAAGGAAAGTTATGACCAACCTAGATAGCATATTCAAAAGCAGAGACATTACTTTGCCAACAAAGGTCCGTCTAGTCAAGGGTATGGTTTTTCCAGTAGTCATGTATGGATGTGAGAGATGGACTGTGAAGAAAGCTGAGTGCCAAAGAATTGATGCTTTTGAACTGTGGTGTTGGAAAAGACTCTTGAGACTACCTTGGACTGCAAGGAGATACAACCAGTCCATTGCAGGGGACACAGATTCGATCACTGGTGTGGCAAGATCCCACAGAGCAACTAAGCCTACGCGCCACAACTAATGAGCCCACAAGTTGCAACTACCGAAGTCCACATGCCTAGAGCCTGTGCTCCAAACAAGAGAAGCCACTGAAATGAGAAGCAGCTCATGCACCACTACTAGAGAGCAGACCCTGCTCGCTGCAGCTAGAAAAAGCCCATGCACAGCAACAGAGGCCCAGCACAGTCAAAACAAATAAATAAAAATGGTTTAAAAAACTGCCAGGTCTCACCTCTGTTTTATGCTCCAAGGTTTTAGTATGGAAATCATCTTACTCTTGTAAGATCTACTTTCCAATGCATGCACATTTTATAGCAGTTAATAGAGCACAGATTGATTTTTTAAGTATGAGGAATAATCTATTAGAAAGAAAAATCAATGTAAACAGAAGAAAAATTAACTGTGCAAAGGATAAACTTATGGCACAGCATAGACCTTTGGATTAACTATGTGTAAAAGGCATGATGCAAGCAAGTATAAAATTTGCTGTTAGAATCTGGTGAAACAAAAGCTGGTGACACTCAGCTTTGCTTAGTGTCTCCTCACTGGCTAAGTTCAAGTAGTGTGTGTTAATCACTCAAGTCATGTCCCAGACTCTGAGACCCCATAGAGCCCACCATGGTCCTCTGTCCATGGAATCCTCCAGGCAAGAATACTGGAGTGGGTTGCTAGTCTCTTCTCCAGATGTTCAAGTACCAGCCCTGCCATTTAATACCTGTGTGGTCTTGGACAAGTAATTTAACCTCTTTTAATCTCAAGTGCTTTATGTATAAAAAGTAAAAATACCTTGTACCTCAGTGGGTAGCCATGAGAATCAAATGAAAGGAGAGATGTGTAAGCATGCTGTATTCTAGAAAGTACTAAGCATTATTAGTGGAAATTCCCTGGTGGTCCAGTGGTTAGGACTTACCGCTTTCACCATAGGGGCCCAGGTTCAATCTCTGGTCAGGGAACTAAGATCCCACAAGCCAAACAACATGGCCAAAATAAATAAATAAAATAAAAGCACATTGGTGAAATTCTAATAAATAAGTTCTATTAAGCTAGTATCACTAGCTTCCCAGGTGGCACTAGTGATAAAGAACCCTCCTGCCAATTTAAGAGACTTAAGAGACATGGGTTCAGTCCCTGAGTTTGGAGGAGCTCCTGGCACCCACTCCAGTATTCCTGCCTGGAGAATCCCATGGACAGAGGAGCCTGGTGGGCTATAGTCCATAGGGTCGCAAAGAGTCGGATGTGACCAAAGTAACTTTGCACACACACACACATAGTATCATTGTTATGAAACCTTGATGAACAGAACCAACACATCATGAACATACAAACAGTTCAAAGGATGATCAGGGCATAGAGGAATTTAGATTGTTGGAGTATCTTGCTCAGGAATTCCCTCCTCCTAACACTGTTTATGTAAATCAAAAAGTCCCTTCTGAGTTCTGGGTTCCTGGTTCACAAACAATTTCATTCAGTTCTCATGGTGTGTTCTTGCTTAAAATACCCATCAGATCTGAGAACCACCTTCCATTTCTGAATTCTGAGGTTGGCTATGGGTACATATGGGGGAGACACACCCATACTCAGAGGGGAAACTCCCAAATCCAAAATACACAGAAAACCACATAGAAACGCCCTCTGCAAGGCCTTTATTGGTATGGGGTCACGTACCAGGGTGAGGTTCCTGGGTGGTGTTAAGCCACATCTTCTGGTAGTCAGCCCAGTGTCACGTCCAGGGCAATATCATCCACCTGTACCCCTCTACCTACTCAGGCCAGGAGGCCTGTCCACGGTGGATTTATAACACACGTCAAGGTGGTGTTCATTCTGCATAGGCAGAGAGCTTACCCCTTGGAAGTGAGTGTCTCTTGGTGAGAGTCATGGTTAGCTTTTATTTCAGATGGCCTCTCCACCAGTCTCATTGTGGCCATCTCCCCGTAGAGGGTAGGTTCTTGTAAGGCAGGTGCCATATCTTATTGATGTTTGCCACCCTGCCCTAATGAAGAATAAACAGTCCCTCAATAAATGTCACATCATGGAATTGAAAACTGCCCACAACCTCTTCTGCCTTTTCCAGGTGCTCTCCATGTGTGCACCTGTCTTACTCAGCACTCATTTCTTAATTTACTCACTCATCCAACACTGAGTAACTCACGTGTCAGGCGCTGCACTAGAGACAAGAGCAGAAAGCCACGCACGGGGAGAAATGCTCCCAGCAGAAGCGTTCTGTACAAGGGGAGAAAGAAGCAAGGAAGCATTAGCTCTTCATTACGCTCTGGGAGGTGGCAAGGCATGGGAAAGGCTTCCCAGAGGAAATGGCATTTCTGTTGGGCCTGGAGGACAAGCAGGAAGTCCGCGGGCACAGGAAAGGAAGACTAGTAGCCTCCTGGATGTGAACAGCATGAACAGAGCGGGGGAGGGGGAAGAGGACATTTATCTGTCATCTTGGTGCCTAGGGCTCACGCTTTGGAAAGGGGAAAGGGGAATGAGGTCAGAACTGGGGCTCAGGCAGTACAAGACAGGCCTGACTGTCATGCTGAGAATGGGTTCATTTGTCCTGTGGGTGACAAGGATCCATCACAGATTTCCAGGCAATAACATGCCATGATCTATTTTCACCTAGACTGATTACTGTACATCAATCTTTCCATTCATCTGCTCTCTGCCACAAGGCTGGGAGTGTATCTTAAGCAGGAATAGAGTCTCACCGTCCCCGGCACTAGCACAATGGCCGAGATGGGAGGAGAGGTCATTCCTATTCCAAAGGCTGGCCAGAGAGCTGACCCTCCTCCATCAGCTGCTCCTTTTAGCTGGAAGGTAAACGTGGAGAACAGCTCATGAGCAGGGGCGTGGAGATAACATGGTGACTGAATTCATGGGGTGGCTAAGCTAGCCTGACTCACTTGGCAAGAAGTAACAGAATACAAGAGGAGGGGAAGGCCGAGAGCCCTCATGGAGAAGGAAAACCAGCAGGAGAAATGTGTTCATATAGAATGAATTGTATATGCTGAGAAACAACACGGAATCACGAAGTCCCCTCTAAGCCACCAGCTGGAACTTCTGCACGAGCCCCTCTAGCAGGCAGGAAGTTCCAGCCAACACATACTCACATTCTGGCTCCAGGAAGTGTCTAGCCAATCATGAGGTAATCCCACTGAGTTCCAGCTATTCATTACTTCTGAAGTTGCCCAGCTGGGCCTGGGCCAAGGGACCCATGGGTAGGGAGTTAGAAGGCTCAGAGTCCACATAATGCTAAGGATATGAGGCAGGGATATGGGGTTACCAGCATCCTCACCCTACATGCACCCAGGAGAAACCCAGACTGTCTCCAGGTTGTGGAAAACATCCAGATTGAGCCCAGGAGCCAGACAAGATACCCCACCAGCAATCCCACCTAACAATAAGCTCAGCTCTCTGCTGGGCAACTTCGAACTGCACTAGCAGGCTTTGTTTTCCTACTCTAGCAGGGCCCAAAACAAGAGCTGTGTTTTCTCTTCCTCTGTTATGGGAAGGGAAGTAGCAATACCAGCTACTATTACAGAGCACCTATCTAGTATCCAGCACTTAATCCTGCTTCTGTCTCATTTCTACAACTCTGACAGCTAAATATTATCATTTATGTTAAAGGATCCCATCTGGACCTCCTGGAGCCAGGAAAAACACAGAAAATAAGTCAACTGTCCACAGTATTATCAGGAAGAAATCACAGGTGAATCCAGGTAGCCCATTTCCTGCTTGGTGTATTATCATCCTGGGGTCCAAAGGCCAGCCCAGGCCACACACTCCTTTTGACCCTGACTTGTACTCTGTGACACCCAAGCGAGACTCTGCAAGATGTCTTCTGTTGGAGGAATTCAAAATACTGTGACAATTAGACTAAGGAGGGGAGGCTCACAGCAGGTCACCCCACAGGGCAGAGTGAGAATTGGGCTGGAATCCACGTGTGGGATGAGAGCCCATGCCCTGGTGTAGCTGCTGAGACCCCAGGCACGCCAAACCCTCTCTGGGCCAGACCTGCAGCCAGCGCTTGTGTGTCATCCTGGACTCTGCCCTCCCCCTCATCTCCCACATCTAATTAGGTACCTAATCAATCTTCAGAGCAACCTTAAAAGATCTTGAATCCATCCCTCCTCAAATTAATTTGGCACTTGCCACATCTCACCCAGATTACTGTCCCCATTCTATCTGTGCTCGCATTCAGAGGGATCTTTCTGAAATACACATCTGCTCTCTTCACCTCCCTGCTCACCTGGTCCCATATTGCTAAGAATAAAGTTCAAATTCCTTGGCTTAGCTCTCCTACCCTGAGTCTGCCTCCTGCTCTCCCCCAGGTTCTCCATTCAGCATATTCAACCTTTGTCTGAACTACCCTGAATGCTATTTCAGGACCATGTACCTGCTGACCTCTCTTCCTTATAAGGCCCTTCCCTCTGATAATGCCTGATAATCCTTCAAAATTCAACTCAAATAGCACCTCTTCCAAGAAGTCCTCTTAGATACCAGAGTCTGACTTAGATGCTTTCTTATTTAGACGCCCAGCCTCCATGTACTTCCCCCTATCATAGCACTTAGAGTTATTGATCTCTCTTTTCTGATTCCTGCACAAGTTCCTGGAAAAGAGGAACTAAGCTCAGAGAAGTCCTGAGTTGATTTTGTACCTGTAGCAACACCCAGGCACTCAGCACAATGGTTGAAACACCACAGGAATTTCTACATAGCAAAATGAGTGGGTCTCCTCCCTGGTAATTGGGCCCCCCTGATCACAGGTTGGAGGATCTTTATGCTTCACCTGTCTGTAAAGGCTCAACAGTCTATGAAACTGAGCTCAGCTACTACGGGAACCAGTCCTTTGACTCTGACCACACTCTTGCTTTGTGAAGTTCTATGTGGTCACAGTGAACTTTCTCGACCCTGAACGCCAGTGACCACAAATGATCAGTGGCCCCAGGAAACAGTTTCATGGCTACAGGAAGGGGTGAGGTGGGGGAACGCAGCCAGTGGTCACTGGGCTCTAAGATTTCCAACCTCTGGTCAAGGGATGCTTGTCACTGTTCTGGGTCCAGGGCGCCAGGCAACCTCAGCAGTACTCATCTGAATGCATCTAGCTCTGCTGGCTCGGGAGTGAATTCTTGGTTGCTGAAAAGTTCAGTCTTGTGAAATGGGTTTGGTTTCACATTTCCTGTCCTTGGCTCACTTATTTAAAAGTTACATCCCAAATGCTCCCTGCAAGAGATAAGGTACCTGTAGTCTGATTCAGAAGCTTCTTGCCATCAGCCCCTACGTGAATAAAACCTGATCTGTGGAATGAAACTAAGGACAGGGACACTCCTGGGCCATTATTTCTTTTCCAGGAGCTCAGAGTCTTCAACTGTAAGATGAGGGAGGAAGGTCAAGTGAGTGCTGACCCCTCCTGGCAATGATATTTGGAGAGACTGGGTCCATTCTTCCTGAACTGACTCTTTTCCCTTCCCCCCATCACTGACCTTGAGATCAAAGTGAGCGATTTTCTTGGCATGAAGGTAGTTCACCCCTTCCAGGATCTGCTTAATGAAGCTGGTGGCCTCCTCCTCACTCAGGGATTCCTTCTGGGCCAAGAAGTCGAAGAGCTCTCCTCCGGACACTCTGCAAGACACCGGTAGGGAGGGCCCAGGCCCAGTCAGCCCCATGTGCCAGAAGCCTATGTCCATGCTCCTGGCCCTGCCCTCAGGCACCCTGCGGGGCAGAACCCCCTCACCCACCTCTCGGGCTCAGTCCAGCCAGCACAGGGACTGACTTTGCTACTACTTCTATTTGCTGTGTTCCTCCCTTCAGACCACAAGAGACGGAACCCTCAGGTGACAGCAAAAGGGCCTCTGCTAACACTCTAGGCTCAGGTTCCTGGTTACCCTGGGTGCTCCCCTCCCGCCATACAACAGAGGTGACCAAGAACAGAAACAAGTGCTATGTCCGATGACAAAGAGCAACATATGCTGGGCCAGAAAATGGAGGCTTAGTTTCCAGTCCAGCCTTGCTACTGGCTTTGGACAACCGCCCCACCTCCTCGAGGCGGCCTCAGTTTCCTCACCTGAAAAATGGGCAGACTGACGATGATTGTTCCCAAAGCCCCTTTCTGTGACTTTATAGAAGGCATGACCTCTTCAAAGGCCTGTCCCTACCTTAACCATCAAGATCCATCCTTTACATTCATCTTAAAAACTCTAAAATACTGCTTTTGGGCTCACACTCCACTTTCCAGTACGTTATGGTTGATGTGACAGGAAGAGAGACCAACAGAGCAAAAAGAATCTCCCTTGTAAAGCCTAGTTTACAGTTTTACCTGAATTCAGGATTTAGGGTTGCCAGACAAAATGGGAGATTTTTATTTGCTAAATCTGGCAGTCCTACTGGGCTTGTTTGCCCCCTGCCACATGCTGAGGTATCCAGCCGGCATGCACATCTCAGGATCTGGGACATAGTCAATGCTCACCCCAGGAAAAGATCTCAGGAAGGGATGAGGGCCAGGCGATCCGGGAACTCAGGATCACCTGAAAACTTGTTTAACATGCACACTTTCAGGTCCCACCACAGACCCTACCAAATTAGATTCCCCAGCAGCAAGGCCTCAGAACCTGTATTTTAGCAGAATAATGGTAATATAATAATAGCAACATAATAATGGTAACTGATAGTTAATGAATACTTGGAGCCTTATGTATACTTCTTGCACATTATCTCATTTAATCATCACAACACCCTATGAGCTAAAGGACTATTATTTTGCTATCTCACAGTTGAAGAGACAGGCTCAGAGAGGTTAAGTCACGTGTCCAAGGTCAGTCAGTAAGTGGCAGAATCAAGATTCAAACCCAAGCAGAATGACTCTCAACCATTATACCGTAAGAGACCTCTAATGATTTTCGAATGGCTTCTGTCCATTTTGGGAATCATTCATGCCCTGTCACCTAGTCCATCCAATTAAAGAGCCTCAAAATCTTTTTTCCTTTCTTTAAAAATATCCCTATATGGACCCACTCATCAATCTTAGCATCATGAAAAACAGAACAACCAGACATGCCATGGTGTAATAGGGAATACACAGCAACACCTACAAAGTATTACAACTTGAAAACTGAAACTAAACCTTAGCTTAAGCATCTTGTTATAAAATCACTGCTGATGAGAAAAGGAAAACTCAAAGCCACCCCAAGCCCTGGGCTATCCTCTGACATCCCCGTCCAGCTGCATCAGTGCCCTCTCACCCTGGGCTGTCAGTGTCTGGCTGGTTCTCTCCCCAGCTACATTACCTTTTGCTCTCACAGCACTGTGTGCAAGAAAGACATTCAAGACAAGGTGGATGAATAAAAGAACAAAGGAAAGAAACAAGACATTTAAAATAGCAACACAGCAAGACCTCTGTGCTCCCAGTGAAGGGGGCATGGATTCCATCCCCACAAGCTTCAAGGTGCGGCCAAGAAATAAAATAAAAGAAAACTTAAAAATAAAAGAAAACATTAATATGGCACAGAATATCCTATATAATAGAGAAGTGAAACCTTGGCATTTGCAAGAGACCTGTCGGAGTCCTTTGCAAATTTTCCAATCCACAGTGTCCCTTGGGAACACATAGGACCCAGCCCAAGCTTTGTTCTCTCATACTTGCAGCCTTGCTGAGTCATGGGAGGCTGGGACCTCGGGCATATACTGCCCTTCCTACCTTAAACTGAATGCTGCATAAAGGTAAAAGAATATCATGATAATGGAGATGTGTCCTTCACCCAAAGTTACTGATGTAAAGGCCCTGGCTGGGTGAGGACTTGGGGTGGGGGGTCAGTAATTAGCTGCTCTACCTGAAAGTGTGATCTGGGCAAGAGACCTGGACAGACATGGTCTCCTTTGGATAAAGAGAGGAACAGCTATGGTGGCCCTTAGAATTGCCCCTCAGTTCAGTTCAGTTCAGTCGCTCAGTCGTGTCTGACTCTGCAACCCCATGAATTGCAGCACGCCAGGCCTCCCTGTTCATCACCAACTCCCGGAGTTCACTCAGACTCTCGTCCATTGAGTCAGTGATGCCTTCCAACAATCTCATCCTCCGGCGTCCCCTTCTCCTCCTGCCACCAATCCCTCCCAGCATCAGAGTCTTTTCCAATGAGTCAACTCTTCGCATGAGGTGGCCAAAGTATTGGAGTTTCAGCTTTAGCATCATTCCATCCAAAGAACACCTAGGACTGATCTTCTTTAAGATGGACTGGTTGGATCTCCTTGCAGTCCAAGGGACTCTCAAGAGTCTTCTCCAACACCACAGTTCAAAAGCATCAATTCTTCATCGCTCAGCTTTCTTCACAGTCCAACTCTCACATCCATACATGACTACTGGAAAAAGCATACCCTTGACTAGATGGACCTTTGTTGGAAAAGTAATGTCTCTGCTTTTGAATATACTGTCTAGGTTGGTCATAACTTTCCTTCTAAGGAGTAAGCGTCTTTTAATTTCATGGCTGCAGTCACCATCTGCAGTGATTTTGGAGGCCAAAAAAATAAAGTCTGACACTGTTTCCACTGTTTCCCCATCTATTTCCCATGAAGTGATGGGACCAGATGCCATGATCTTCGTTTTCTGAATGTTGAGCTTTAAGCCAACTTTTTCACTCTCCATTTCACTTTCATCAAGAGGCGTTTTAGTTACTCTTCACTTTCTGCCATAAGGGTGGTGTCATCTGCATGTCTGAGGTTATTGATAGAATTGCCCTTAGAGACTTGGAAAGTGGGAGGCTGATGAGCCTGCTGGGGTGATGGTACCAGCCCTGACACCCAGGGTGGGAACACTTGCATCAATTCTCAAGCGTGTCTTCTCAAGGGTATCAAGAAGCCTGGGTTTTGTTTCAACCCAGCTGTTACCCTTGCAATGTAGTTTGTCCCCAGAGCTTCTCAGCTCCAAGGCCTCTGCCCTGGAGTCACCCCCCTCCACCCAAGCTTCTCTCCTCTCACATCCCTAAACAATTTAACTTAGAAAGGAAAAGAAAAACCTAACAGCCTGGCCTCTGCTCTGCTCCCAGTCCCCAGGACTCAATGCACCCACTGAGGTATCACTTTCCACCAGCCTGGAGTCAATAGGGCCCCAGAGGGGTCAGGAGCCTGGGACGGGAGGGCTGCCCAAACCTCCCAGAGCAGATCTACATTTTTCAAAGCCAGCTCCACAAGTGACATGAGTTAATTTCTTGAGAGTTTGAAAATATTCTTCATACCCTACAGAAGTCAACTCATGTGCTGTACTGTGCTAAGTCACTCAGCTGTGTCCAACTCTTCGTGACCCCCATGGACTGCAGCCCGCCAGGCTCCTCTCTCCATGGGATTCTTCAGGCAAGAATACTGGAGTGGGTTGCCATGCCCTCCTTCAGGGGAAGCCAATTTATATGGATAGGTAAATCCTTCCCACCCCTGCTTTCATCAGTCCTATGAGAGGTGGCTGCAGCACTGGCCATCATGGACGGGGTAATAACAGTTGAAGGGGACTTAGATCAGGGCTTGGATGCCCTCCGAGCACTGGCCACTTCAGCAGGAAGCAGGAGGAAACCCTGCACCAGAAAACAGTGCTGAGAGGTAACTCCATCCATGAAATCTGCAAACATCAACTGAGCAGATGGGCTCTGACACCTGTGTTTAAGTATCAGGCAAACCCATGAACCTAGTAGGGCACAGTGAGGACCAGAAGGCTGAAGGCTCCTGAGTAGCTCAACAGTGGTCACCAAGGTCACACAGAAGCCCACGGAAAGGGACTTCCCTGGTGGTCCAGTTTTAAGAATCTGCCTTGCAATGCAGGGGACACGGGTTCGATCCCTGGTCAGGGAACTAAGATTCCACATGTGGTAGAGCAACTAAAGCCTGTGAGCCACATCTAGAGAGTTCATGCTCTGCAATGAGAGACCCCGCATGCCACAATGAAGATCCCAAATGCTGCAACGAAGACCCAATGCAGCCAAATAAATAACTATATTTTTAAAGCCCATGAAAAGCCCTTTTCTCCTGGAAAGTCCTTCTCTCAGACCCTGCTCACACAAGGCTGTTTTAGCAATCCCTAGCACCACGGATTGGCACCCTGAGATAGTGAGACAGCTTGAGAGTAAAGGAGGAGATAGAGAAACTATGAACAGACAGAGCTTCACAAACAGAGCAGCTCAAGCAGATCACAGGAGGACCAGCGTGACGACTGACGTTCTAGGTGGTGATGGCTCACAACAAGAGGGCACGTAACTGCTTGCTAACCGTGGCTGGAGAAATGACCGTGACCTGCTTGGAGAAACAGGGACAGCTCAAGAACACCCTAGAGCCCAACTCTTAGGGTTCTACAAACAGATAGTAACAGAAAACTTCTCCAGCAATGACAGAAATGCCAATTAAAATGACCAAAAAACACACAAAAAAACCAGCAAATATCATTTAGTAACTATAAAGGGCTTGGGAACTCCCTGGGGTTAGGGCTCCACACTTTCACTGTAGGGGCCATGGGTTGGATCCCTGGTCTGGGAACTAAGATGGCTCCCCCACCCCCAAAAATATATATACACACAATATAAGTATGTACATAAAACAAATATATATACATATTCAATATATATAGAGAGAAAGACAATAAATAATGAACCCTGCTTTAAAACAAATGCCCCAGGGTTGGCAAGGCTGCAGGGAGATGGGATATTCCCATGTTGCAGGTGGTACTGGTCAACCAAGACTGTCCTTGGTGAGGACACCAAGAGCCTAAAAATGTCAGCTTGGTCACTCCATTCCTGAGAATGTATCTTAAAAAAACTAATTCAAAAGAAAATGGGAAAATATGGGAAGAAAGTTACTTTATGGCAATAAAATCTATAATGGTTAGAAACTGAAAAATCAAGTGTCCTACAACAAGGAGATACATGTATATAATTCAAGGAAACATGATACAGTCAGTGAAAAGGAAAAAAGTGTTCACGGCATTATGTGAACTTAATGGTGGAAGGCAAGTAGAGCAGGAAAACGTACTAGTACAGAGATTGTTCACAAACAGGTAAAGACTGAGAGGAGCCACAGGGACACATAAACGGCGGTGTTTGGGTGGTTGGCTTCTGAATATAACTTCTTTTTTAGTTGCTATAAGGTTTTTTTGGGCAATAGACTTAAAGAAACGGCCTGGCTTTCCCAGCAAAGGTGGGCTTGTCACTCTCTGCTGGGAACCAGCGTGCCATCTGCTGACCCTTAGCCTTGGGACGTGTCACACCTCGGGCCATCCTGGAGGAACGCCCTCAGGCTTGTCTGAGCCAAGCAGGTGTGTACAATGACTAGTCCAACTGGCTGAGAGGTCCCTGGGAGACACATGGAGGACTGTGGAAGTTAGAGGAGGGAAAAGCATGGGTGATTCTGTGCACTGGAATGTTGAGTTGGATAATTTAAGAATCCAATGCAAGAGTATGCAAATGTCCATCTGCTACACAGATCTATAGCTGGCAACACCAGAGCATGTTCTCAAATTAGAATGGTCTCCAAAATCAGGTGGCCCACCCAACCTGCAGGTGGGTTAAGGATGGCTGCCAGCTTGACAGATGAGAGCTGAAGCTCAGAGGTGTGCGGTAACTTGCCTCAGGTCACAAAGTCAGGGGCTGCTGAGACAAATGACACTACTCCTCTGCTCACTGGGAGATGCCTCACACCTATGAGGCTCAGAACACTCCCAACACGGGGTCTTGCTGCTTGGCTGGACACAGCCATTGCCACTTGTGCCACAGTCCAGCTCAGACTCTATGGGCCGCTGGAGCCCCACATCCCCAGTCCGTGGAATTGTCTCCAGGAGGGACATCAGGTGCCCGACCAAACCCTGGAGTCGTGGAATTACCCATCCAAATTCCACCAGACTTGGAATGAAGGCTTCTCCAGCAGGCCCAGCCCGAGGCCATCCCACCTCACACACACAAGCAGTGTGGCCCCAGCCCTGGTCCCGCTACTTCGGCTGTAGGATCTAATAAGTGACCTGCACTTTAGTGTTCTTGTCTGTAACATGGAGATAATAAGTCTCTGTGTGATAGGATTGTTATGAGGATTAAATGAGATAATAGACATTCTTGGCAAAGTGGATACAAAGTCCTCTCAGGGTAAGTAGAACACTTCCCTCAATACAGCTTCTTAGGAAGTTGAACAAGATGACTCACATAAAGGACCTGGGCTTACAGCTGCTGCTGCTGCTAAGTCACTTCAGTGGTGTCCGACTCTGTGTGACCCCATAGACGGCAGCCCACCAGGCTCCCCTGTCCCTGGGATTCTCCAGGCAAGAACACTGGAGTGGGTTGCCATTTCCTTCTCCAACACATGAAAGTGAAAAGTCAAGTCGCTCAGTCATGTCCGACTCTTAGCCACCCCATGGACTGCAGCCTACTAGGCTCCTCCATCCATGGGAGCTCTCTAAATAATTGTTACTACGATAACCATTATTCTTGCCTGGACAATCCCAGGGACAGAGGAGCCTGGTGGGCTATATATAGTTCATGGGGTTGCACAGAGTGGGACACAACTGAGCGACTAAGTCCGTATGCACAATAATAATAAAGGCATCAGACACAGTACAATGGCAGGGGCTTTCCTGGGGAGGGGCTGGGGAAGGGCTTCGCAGAGCTGGGAGGGTGCTTGTTCTCTGAAAAACAGACTCTCTTTAATGGCCCTCCTGCTCCCCTCGTCCACCCTCTAACACGCTCACCAGCCAGGAAAGGACCCCAGCACTCGCCACTTCTTCCCTTTGATCTCCAGGGTCCAGTGAAAGCCAGACCTAGACCCTGGCCCTCAGTCTCTGCTGCCCGGGTTCCGGAGGAGCGGGTAACTGAGGGTAACCGTCCCCTACTGACTTCATCTCCTCCGGGTGGAGCTTCTGGCCGGCAGGTTGCTGCTCCCTCTGGGGCCTGTGGCTGGACCGCACCTCCTCTGTCCCCCCAGCCCCAAGCCTGCTACCCACCGGGTCCCAGGCTCCCACTCACAGCTCGAGGATGAGTACCACGTCGGTGCGGTTCTCGAAGACGTCGTGCAGCGTGATGACGTTGGGGTGCAGGACCTTCCGCAGGATGCTCACCTCCCGCTCAATCTCCACCCGACACACGCCCCGCCGGCTGGCCGGGCTCTGCCGCTTCTTGATGAACTTGGCTGCGTACTCCAGCCCCGTGCTCTTCTCTCGGCACTTCTTCACAATGGCGAACTGGCCGCTGCAGGAACACAGACACACACAATGAGGTCATCACTGCGGTCATGGGAGAAGCGACCTGACCCCCCAGCTACAGCAACTCCTTCCTCCAGGGCAGGACAAGTCATGTCATCAGCCAGGATCCCCACCTGGCCATCATCCAGAGACGGAGACAGAGAAAGTTCTGGGCTCCCTTTCTGTTCCTATGAATCCTTTACCTTGTACTAGGAAGGAATGGTAGTGTTGTCATTCCCAGCGTACAGATGGGAACATGAGGCCCTGCAAGGCTACTGGTTTGATCCAGATGACACAGCTTCAGCTAGAACCTCTGTCTTGTATTCACAAGATGAAATCACAAGGTCCAGAGGTTTATACTACTTAATGGAAAGATTTTAAAGGAAAAGCAGGACTTCCCTCATGGTCCAGTGGTTAAGACTCTGAACTTCCACTACAGGGGGTTCAGATTTGATCCCTGGTCAAGGAACTAAGATCCTACAAGCCACAAGGTATGGAATGAATGAACAGTAAAAACGGTCAGCACAGTCAAACTGCTAATAGTAGCAATCATCTGTTTGGGCCTCCCTTGTCTGGAAGCAAGTACACACTCATCTGTTTAGAATTGTAAGGAGACAGCACCTCTCTAGTCTCACGTTTGCACCTTGGTTTCCAACCCTTCCCAACAAATAAAACCTCAATTTCCTAACTCGAGCCAGGTAGCGGCTCAGACAATAAGAGGACAGAGCAAACACCAGGCTAAAGCACTCAAAGACAAGGCCAGAGGCTATGCCAGCGGGGCTGGGGGCATCCCAATGGAAGTGGGAATGGGGTAGAGGCACCCTAACTTTGTTAGTAACCACGGTGGGTGTTTGTCATGGTTAGAAGACAGATGGTCCATGGAATTTTCCAGGCCAGAATACTGGAGTAGGCAGCCATTCTCTTCTCCAGGGGATCTTATCAACCCAGGGATCAAATCCAGGTTTCCTGCATTGCAGGCAGATTCTTTACTAGCTGAGCCACCAGGCAAGCCCAAGAATACTAGAGTGGGTAGCCTATCCCTTCTCCAGTGGATCTTCCCAACCTGGGAATCGAACCAGGGTCTCCTGCATTGCAGGTGGATTCTTTACCAGCTGAATTGCCAGGGAGGCCCAGATAGCACCAGAGAATTATAAAACATTAGGAAACTGAGGCACAGGAGACATCAAGTGACTCACCCAAGGTCATCACAGAGTTAATGGCAAAGCCAGGCCAAAGAGCCGAGGACCCTGCCCACTGTTCACAAAGCTGCTAAGACAGGTGAAGGAGTCAAGACTATGCTTAGTGCTCTTCAGGGCTGAGCCTGAATCCTTCACTTCAGGGACCTAGACAGCATCCATGAAATGGTGCAAACTTGGAAAACTCAGCAGTGGCCACAGGACTGGAGAAGGTCAGTTTTCATTCTGACCTCAAAGAAAGGAAACACCAAAGAATGTTCAAACTACTGTACAATTGTGCTTATTTCACATGCTAGCAAGGTAATGTTCAAAATCCTTCAAGCTAGGCTTTAGCAGTATGTGAACCAAGAACTTCCAGATGCACAAGCTGGATTTAGAAAAGGCAGAGGAACCAGAGATTAAATTGTCAATATCTGTTGGATCATAGAAAAAGCCAGAGAACTCCAGAAAAACATCTACTTATGCTTCACTGACTATGCCTAAGCCTTTGACTATGTAGATCACAACAAAATGAAAAATTCTTAAAGAGACGGGAATACTAGACCACCTTACCTGCCTCCTGAGAAACCTGTATGCAGAAACCTGCCAAAGTGGCAGGTATTCCCAGGCCAGCCTTTCTGAGTGCTCTAAAGGCAGCCCCCTCCACACACACACCCAGGGAAGGGCAGCGGCCTTCACCATCACTGGGGGTGAGGTTAAGGCAATCATTGGGGACCACTCTCAGTCTTTGGAGACTACCCAATGGCCACCCTCCTGGGGATCCTCCCATTTCCCTTCCACCAATGTCCCAGGTTTGCCTGAAACCCACAATACCTACTGCTTGAGACAGAAATCATAAAAAATTTAAGGTTCAGCTTAATGGCTTAACAAGGGGCTGCCAGACTCCACACTTTGGATGTACTCTTCTTAGTAGTGCTGGGGTAAAAGTTACACACAAAAAAGTGCTCTGGATACAGTAAGTCCCCTACATAAGAAACAGTTCCATTTCAAAAGCCTGTTTGTAAACGCATTTTGTCTGTAAGTCTAACAAAGTTAGCCTAGGTACCTGACTAACACAATCAGCTATATAGTACTGTACTGTAATAGGTTTATAATACTTTTCACACAAGTAATACATTAAAAAACATAGCAAAGGAAACATTTTTAGTCTTACAGTATAGTACCTAGAAAAGTACAGTAGTGCAGTACAATAGCTGGTATACAGGGGCTG
Organism: Ovis canadensis; assembly: GCF_042477335.2. Lineage (NCBI taxonomy): Eukaryota > Metazoa > Chordata > Mammalia > Artiodactyla > Bovidae > Ovis > Ovis canadensis. The sequence goes on along the minus strand of NC_091251.1, from coordinate 56,498,523 downwards.
GCATTGCATGAACTGGCAAGAAGAGTTACTGACTAGAAGAGAGAGAGGAGGTGGGAGAGGGTAGAGCTGAAGGGTCATCAGCAACAGGAGATGGAGTGCAAGCTGCAATTTCACTCACACCTGACACTGATGCGACGCACGTTTGTATCTTCGAAAGTTTGCAACTTGAAGGTTCATATGTAGGGGACTTACTATGTTTGCCTCAGCCTCAGAAACTAGTAGTACATCTGAATCACTCCATTACTAGAATAATCCTCAGTGAGACAGCTTCAGAATAAATTCAAGTGATCAAAAAAACAGACCCTCAAATAGAGCAAGTAAGGAATAAGAGATGCCAACCCTTAAACAGCTTTCTATGGCAACCATCGTAGAGATGTCACCAAACACCTGTTCACACATCCCTCCATCCCCTCTTCCGCCTTTACCCAGCGCTACCTGAGCATGTACTCTGTGCCAGGCTCTGCCTGCACAGCAAGGGGCAGGGACCAAAGACGCAGACATCAGGTACAGATGGAGCTCTGGGGAGGGAGAGGGCTCCAGTGGCTGGGCTGGGAAGGCTTCGTGGAGCCAGGTATATAGCACACTGTCTGCTAACTCTAAAATTTCAGCTATTTATGCCCCAAATACTGGTTCTGGGGTGGCTACACACAAGGGGCTGATGTAAGTGGGGTTAAATCAGGCCTCCCAAAGTCAGAGGGAACACATTCAGCAAGATCTCTGGTCCCTGGGAGCAGCTCTGGGCCGTGGGACATCAGGTCCCTTAGCAGGTGCCTGCAAACACTGGACAAAGCCTCGAGTCCCAGGCAGCTATGCATCTCTGAGTCAGGGTGGCCACGCTCCTCTCCTCCCTGACACCTCAAGGAGTCTGGCATCAGCAGCCCTGAGGGATGGGAAAGCCAAAGTGTAAGGATTTAAAACTATTTGTTTAAGTTCATGGAGCAGAGAGGTGGAGGCAGAGGATTTTTATAAAGCAGAGCTAAATATTTCAGATCACCTTGACAAAAAAGCTTTCCTTTCTCCTTAGAGGGAAACAGAGGCATTTTTCTGTATCACATGCCTGAAAAATTCCTCTAACTCTCAAAAAGCAAATGAGTGTTTGCTTTTGAGTGTTCTCTCTGTGAGAGCAGCTGAGGCAACTAGAGGTGACTGGGGTCAGGCCTAACATGAGCAGGCATCCTCCTCCCGCCAAAAGGAGGTATTTTGAGAGTGGATGACTAACACAGAGCCAAATGCCAGCCAATGCCACTCATCTTCCCTCTCTTTGTGAGACAAGGGTCCTCCACTCAACTTGCCCTGCTGCTGCTGCTGCTAAGTCACTTCAGTCGTGTCCGACTCTGTGCGACCCCACAGACGGGAGCCCACCAGGCTCCCCCGTCCCTGGGATTCTCCAGGCAAGAACACTGGAATGGGTTGCCATTTCCTTCTCCAATGTATGAAAGGGAAAAGGGAAAGTGAAGCTGCTCAGTCGTGCCGACTAGCGACCCCAAGGACTGCAGCCTACCAGGCTCCTCCATCCATGGGAGTTTCCAGGCAAGAGTACTGGAGTGGGGTCCATTGCCTTGGGGAGCCTCAAAGGGAGCCAAGGCCACTCGCTGGTTTCCTCTCTCCTTGAACAAGTACTGGAATGTGTGGAGTATATGCTCCACTAGGCCAGCCCTGGGCACAAGGAGCAGGCTTCCAGGTCAGACAGGCCTGGTCTCAGGAGACTTACACTGTCACCTGGGGCCAGTGGTCACCCTCTCTGTGCATCAGTTTCCTCATCTGTAAAATGGGAACTGTGATTGCCTGCCAAGAAACTGTGAGGACTGGGAATATGTCAGGGGGTACTTCCCTGACGGTCCAATGGCTAAGACTCAACGCTCCCAATGCAGGAGGCCCAGGTTTGATCCTTGGTCAGGGAACTAGATCCCACAGGCCACAACTAAAAGATCCCACACGCTGCCACTAAGACCCAGCACGGTCAAGTAAATAAATAAATACTTTTTTAATTAAAAAAAAATACATCACATTGGCCTGCAGGCAAATCTAATAAACAGTGACTAGTATTACTGTTGGAGAAGGCAATGGCAACCTACTCCAGTACTCTTGCCTGGAAAATCCCATGGACGGAGGAGCCTGGTGGGCTGCATTCCATGGGGTCGGGAAGAGTCGAACACGACTGAGTGACTTCACTTTCACTTTTCACTTTCATGCACTGGAGAAGGCAATGGCAACCCACTCCAGTGTTCTTGCCTAGAAAATCCCAGGGACAGGGGAGCCTGGTGGGCTGCCGTCTATGGGGTCTCACAGAGTCAAATACGACTAAAGTGACTTAGCAGCAGCAGCAGCAGTATTGCTGTTATTAATTTGTTGCTCATGTGAAGGCAGAAGTAAGTCACTGATTCACATGGACTGCAATGTGTGGCCAGGGCATCAGTGCAATTTTAACACACATCCCCACCCCACTCTACTCTCTGATGATTCCAGTGCACTCTCAATTTTGGGTTTATCTTCATTTTAAGCAATTCACCAACTCTATTCATCCTTAGAGCAGTGGTTCTCAACCCTGGTGGCACACCAGAATCACTGGGAAATCTTAAAGTTACTGCTGCCTGGATCCACCTCCAAAGCTTCTGATTTACTCAGACTGGGAATCAAGATATTTTTTTAAAACTTTCTGGGACTTTCCTGGTGGTGCAGTGGATAAGAATCCACCTTCCAATCCAGGGGACACAGGTTTGATTCCTGGTCCAGGAAGATTCCACATGCAGCAGAACAATGAAGCCCGTGCGGCACAATTACTTAGCTTGTACTCTAGAGCCTTCAAGTTGTAACCACTGGAACCCACGCACCTAGAGTCTGTGCTCCACAGCAAGAGACACCACCTCAGTAAAAAGCCAAAGCACTGCAATGAAGGGCAGCCCTCTACTCGCCACAACTAGGGAAAGCCTGCACAAAGCAACAAAGACCCAGTGCAGCCAAACATAAATAAATCAGCTTTCTGGGTGACCCCGATGTGTAGCCAGGGCTGAGAACCACCTAGTTACAACAGTCCTCTGACTATCTCCATTTTCCCAGATGAAAAAAAGTACACCACTGTAACTCATGTTATTCCTTGTCCTTCTCAGTATTGATATATTACCCTCTCCCTTAGATCTTTGATCTGACCATGAGAAGGAGGGAGAGAGGAGAGAAAAGGGAGATGGGAGTGTTGTCTGTTTCACCAGGACAGGTTTTGCTTGATTTGCAAATCAAGACAGAAGAGGACCCTGGACTCTGGGGAGTAACAGGAACGGAAGTTTGCTGTGGGACATCCCCTGGTCCCTGTACCCACAGTAGAGACACAAAAGCCAGACCTGAGATGGCTCTGTCACACCCATCAGAAGGCACTGGCAGACCCATAGGCAGATGGAAGCAGTGATGGTTATGGGCCTTTTTCTGCCCATTAGGAAGGCTCTGAAGCCAGAAATTCAGCCCCAAGGGTGCAGGAGTTGCTCAGCTATGCTATAGGACCAGGGGTAGACAGGGAGAACCCCTCTAGGTTAAGACAGAGCAGAGGGGAGCCAGCCAATCATAAGGGAAGTGACTGTCAACACAGATTTAAAAATCCTAGGAATACTGAAACACAATGCACATACGCAGAGCCTATCCCTCCAACAGTCGGTTCCTAACTCTAACGCAGCAAAGGGAGGGTAGTCACGAGGTCCAATTTCTGACCCTGACCTGCCCCCAAAGCTTTGTGGGCTTGGACAAGGAGCTGCCTTTTCAGTCCATTTTCCTTCACCTGCCAGAAAGCTTCTGAGGGGAATTCCCTGACAGTCCAGTGGTTAGGACTTGGTGTCACTGCCATGGCCTGGATTCAACCCCCAGGTTCCCATAAGCGTGTGGCACAGCCAAAAGAAAGAAGGTTCCCGAGAGTCCACGACAACTCTGAGCAGTGTTTTCCCTTCACTCTCCAAATTCCATCTCTGGGCTGATGTCTGGAGTCTTGGGTTCTGGCCAGATCCCAGCTGCTAACTGGTCATGAGCCTGGGTAGTCTGTTCACCTCCCTGGGCCTCAAGGTCCTCCCTTGTCAAATGAGAATGAGAAAACCCAGCCTGACCACCTCACAGGGGAAATCAGAGATAACTCTCCAGAAAGGACTAAGCCATCCGACTAGTAGAAAGGCAGGAGGCAGGACTGGGTGGAACGCTGTGCCTGAGGCTGGTTTGCAAAAGTCACGCAGGAGAGTTTCACGAAGGACAGAAAATCCGCAAGACACAGGACCTAGTTTCCCTGCTCCTCCCAACAGCTCTCCTGCAATTATATCAGGAACACGCCCCTCTTCCCGACAGAGGACCCAGCTCCTCCCTTATTCAGTGTCCCTGGAGGACAGAGCAGGCTGTGTGAAGATTAGTGTCACAGACAGGACTTGGCAGGGCCCCGGGGAAGCAGGGCCACCCCATCAGGGTCTCCTGTTGTCTGTCCAGGAATCAGATGAGGAGGAGTAAACCTAAAACTGCTTCTCAGAACTCAAAAATGGTTTGGGACCTTCCTGGTGGTACAGTGGTTAAGAATCTGCCTTCCAGGGGCTTCGCTGGTGGCTCAGTGTTTAAGAATCCACCTGCCAGTGCAGGAGACACGAGTTTGATCCCTGATCCAGGAAGATCCTACATGCCGCAGAGCAACTGAGCCTGTGAGCCACAATTATTGAGCTTGTGCTCTTGAGCTCAAAAACTGCAACCACTGAGCTCACGTACTGCAACTACTGAAGCCTGTTTGCCCAAGATAAGCCACCACAATAAGAAGCCTGTGCATTACAACTAGAGAGTAGCCCACACAGCAGTGAAGACCCAGAACAGCCAAAAATAAATATAAATTAATTAATTAAATTATTTTCAAAAAAATTCAGGGACGTAGGTTCAATCCCTGGTTGGGGAACTAAGATCCCAAATGCCATGGGGCAGCTAAGCCTGTGCCAGAACTAGGGAAACCCATGTACCTCGAGGAAGACCCAGTACAGCCAAAATAAAATAAATAAACAATATTTTTCAAAACCAGCTCCTAAGTTCCAGGGAAGAGCCCGGCTCAACTGTCCCTGAATTCTTTACCACCAAAGAAGAGTAATCTGGGTGTGAGCCAAATCTCACACCTGGGATAGATTTTTTATAGCAATGTGGACATCACAACATTTACATCCAGCTTTTCTCTCTTCAAGCTAATTTTACTTTTATCCTCTCTTAAATATTGCTAGCATCATTCTTAGCTCCATTTTACAGATCAGAAAACAGAGGCTTAGGAAGGTTAAGTGACTTGCGAGTTGGACCAGGTAGCAGGCCCTGATAGAGGGACTAGGACATAAAGTCATGTCAACCAACTCCAGCTTCAGTGAGACTCTCGAGGTAACTAGCCAGCAGTGATGTACCAAGCAGTAAGGAAGGGGCCCACCCCAGAACAGAGGAGAATTTTATCACTGATATTACTAACAATTGCCAATGCATGGTGATAATAAAAAGTAGACTGATTTGAGGAGACTTCCTGGGTGGTCCAGTGGTTAAGAATCCACCTTGCAATGAAGGGGAATTAGGTTTGATCCCTGCTCAGGGAATTAAGATCCCACATGCTATCAGGCTCTCGTGGAGCCCCATGGAACCCTCTATGCGCTGCAATGAAAGATCCTGTGTGACTCAACAAAGACACCATGTACCTCAACTAAGACTCGATACAGTCAAGTAAATAAACAGTTGTTGTTTTTTTTAAAGTAGACTGGGGACTTTCCTGGTGGTCCAGTGGTTCAGAATCCACCTGCCAATGCAGGGGACACTAGTTTGATCCCTGGTCTAGGAAGATCCCACATGCCGTGGAGCCTTTGCACCATAACTACTGAGTTCATGAGCTGTAACTACTGAAGCCCGACTCTAGAGCCATGCTCTGCAACAAGAGAAGCCACTGCAGTAAGAAGCCCATTCACCACAACCAGAGAGTAGCCCCTGCTTGCCACAACTAAATAAAGCCCTCGTGCTGCAACGAAGCCAAAAATAAATCAACTACTTTTGAAAAGAAAATCATTTTAAAAAAAAAAAGTAGAATAAGTTTTATTCGATTTTTATCATTGGTTTTGAATTCTCAAAAGACAATGCACCTCTCATGGCCAGAGTTGAGACAGACCACTCCCACGGTCCACCCACTCCCACCAGATTGGCTATGGCCAACCAAAAATAAATCAATTACTTATGAAAAGAAAATCATTTTTTTTAAAAAAGTAGAATAAGTTTTATTTGATTTTTATCATTGGTTTTGAATTCCTAAAAGACAATGTACCTCTCATGGCCAGAATTGAGACAGACTACTCCTACAGTCCACCCACTCCCACCAGGTTGGCTATGGCCAACTAGACTTGTTCTTACAACGCCCCAGGGCTGACTGCCAAAGGCGTTTTTAAGGTTTATGGATAGAGTGGGTCTAACTCATTCTCTCTCTCAGTCAACTCTAAAGTGTCCATGAATCTAGTAACTCGCCCCAAAGTCCCCAGTTGATCAAAGTGGAGGTGAGGCATAGCTGCGCAAAATACAGACCAGGGAGGAGATGTCATGGGAGGTGAGAGGTATCAAGTGGGAAGTGCTCCAGGTCAGAGGGGTGTGGGGCCCAGGTTCCTCCTCCCGCTTCCCCCAAGCAGTCACTGCAGTTCCTCTTCCCACACTGGAGAACAATGGGCCACGACTACTCTGGAATTACCCTGCAGGTGTGCAGTGCCACAGGGCCGGACAGTGCTTAGAAGTTTCCAGTCAAGGCCACCCCAGGTGCAGCCCGGGAAGTGGGGGAATGGAACCTTCAGCCAGCATGTGTCAAAGGCGTGAGCAGGAGGAGCTCAAATCCACAGTCCACAGGAACCAGATCAGCCCAATCCCAGAGGACCCCCCCCTGATCCCAGGGCAAGAGCCTGTCTGGGGATGGTGTCACCAGCCACCTCCCCACTCCTCTGCCTGGCCAAACTTGACTGACCCGGCCTCTTAGCGTGCCCCCCACCCTCACCTTACACACACACACACACACACACACACACACAGACACCGCACACAAACACACCATCCTTTTCAATACATCCCATCTCCAGTCAGCCACTCCCATGAACAAAGATATTCCTCCCATCACCATAGCAAAAAATCTGTTTCTGGTCTCCTAGACGTAATTCCAGGATTTACAGTCAATAGACTGAGGTTCTATTTCTAGCTCTATTACTTTTAGTAAATCATGTGACTCTGACCCTCAGTTTCCTTGTGTGCAACACAGATATAAGAATATTCCAATCTCACCTTTCATCTGCAGTCTCTGCCCAGGCTGCAGTGTCCCTGCCAAGCCCTGAACATGTGCATGGGGGCCAGCTGTGAATTCAGGGCAGATGTAGCTCCAGGATGGGGTCTTGGCCAAGGGCATCCTTGGCCCTCCTGAAGAAAGGAAACTAGCAGCAGGTGGACAGTCTGTTTTGCAGTTATCCGACGCCTTTACCTGAGTGAGAAACCCTCCCCCACTGGGACCATGGAGGTCAGACAGCCCTCTGTGACACCAAGATAAGTAATAGTTGAAATAAATATTATTAAATGCAAAGTGAACTTTTGCATTAAGATTTTGGATGATACATCAAATTTTAATTGAGAAAACAGAACTCCAGAGGAATGAATTCTGCAGGCCCCAAAGAGACATGAGACGGTGGCTCGGTGCCTAGGAATTCACACAAAGGAAAACTATCTGGATCCCACTGAGGATACTACATTTAGTCATCATTGTCTCCTTAGGCTTCTCTTGGCTGTGACAGCTTCCTTGACTTTCCTTGTTTTTGATGCCTTCACATTTTGAGTAAGGCATTTTGTAGGAAGTTTCTCAGTTTGATTGAGTTTTCTCATAATTAGGATTTGGGGATTTAAAATCTTAAGGGATTTTGAAAGGAAAACCACAGAGGTAAAGGACTATTCTCATGTCATATTAAGATACACACTATCAATATGACTTATTACTGTTGATGTTAACCTTGATCACCTGGCTGAGGTCTTATTTGCAGGCTTTTTCCACTGTAAAGTTATCCTGCTCCCTGACACTCCACTCTTTGGAATGAAGTCACTGTGTGCTGCCCACACTTAAGAAGAGGCAGTTGTAGTATTCTTTCTTTTATAATATATATACATACATATATATACATATTATTGAACTATAGTTGATTCACAATGTTGCATTAGTTTCTGCTATACAGCAGAGTGAATCAGTTATATATATGCATGTATCTGCTCTTTCTGAATCTGCCTGCATTGAAGGAGACCTGGGTTTGATTCCTGGGTCAGGAAGATCCCCTAGAGAAGGAAATGGCAACTCACCCCAGTATTCTTGCCTGAAGAATCCCATGGACAGAGGAGCCTGGAAGGCTACAGTCGGTGGGCGGGGGCGGGGCGGGGGGGGGCGGTCACAAGAATCAGAGACGACTTAGCGACTAAACCACCACCACTCTTTTTAAGATTCTGTTCCCATTTAGGTCATGCAGACTGCTGAGTAGAGTTCCCTGTGCTATACAGTGGGTGATTGTTGGTTGTCTATTTTATATACAATAGTGTGGAGCTGTGGTATTTTTAAGGGTGAAAGATTTACATCAGTTAATTGAAATTCTATAGCAAGAAGTTAGTCTCCTCTCTCATTTAGCAAATGTATATTTATATGCCCGCCAAAAGAATATTCCAATCTCACCATGTTATAATGAGAAAGAAATGAGATAGCTATGTGAAAGCACTAAGGAAACTCTCTCTCTGTGAATGTGAATTATTCCTTCCAGCCAGTGGATTGACACATCTGGATCATGGTCTCCATTTCCAGTCCCAGCCTTGAACCTGATTTAGCACCTGTGAACCCCATCCTCAGATCCCAGCTTAAAAAGACTGTGTGGGGGAAAACTGAGGCAGCTGAAAGGCAGGGTCCCTGAGTGGTGCCAGGATCCAGGAAGGCAGAAAACACTTCTGGACACAGTCATCTGAGGTCAGGGTAAACAAGGGATCAGATATTCAGGAAGCCAAAATAGGGTGAAGAAATATAAGGTTCCCAGAAGGAGGAACACATGGCAAGTCAAGATTCCAGGCCCAGGAGATGAGAATAAGGAGCAAAAGTTTACGAGATGCCAGGGGGACAGCATGTCAGGAACTAGGTGTGCAAGCAAGGAATGAGAGACCCGTGGGATCAGCAGCCCAGCCATGTGGCATGTGGAGCTGCAGCAGACAGAAATACCAGCACAAGAGCGGCAAACACAAGAGGCCCAGGGCTGTTCAAAGGGCCTTTGCTCCCAGCATATGAGCCAAACCACTGTCTATGAGCCCACTTCCCATCCCTGACCATGTTGCCCATAACTTTCTAGTCTCATGATGATGGTTTTAAGATTTATTTGAGGTGTGGAACCCTCTCTCTAACAAACTGTGCAAAGAAGCTCACTATGTAAAACATAGAAAAAGCAGTGCTTCTTTTTGGAGAGAGATACTAAGAGTTGGACCATAAAGAAGGCTGAGCACTGAAGAATTGATGCCTTTGAATTGTGGTGGTGGAGAAGACTCTTGAGAGTCCCTTGGACTGCAAGAAGATCAAACCAGTCAATCCTAAAGGAAATCAACTCTGAATATTCATTGGGAGGACTGATGCTGAAGCTGAAGCTCCAATACTTTGGCCACCTGATACAAAGAATCGACTCACTGGAAAAGGCCCTTATGCTGGGAAAGATCAAAGGCCAAAGGAGAAGAAGGTGGCAGAGGATGAGATGGTTAGACAGCATCACCAACTCAATAGACATGAATCTGAACAAACTCTGGGAGACACTGAAGGACAGGAAAGCCTAGAGTGCTGCAATGCATGAGGTTGCAAAGAGACACAACTTAGCGACTAAACAACAACAACTCACAGGCTACCTACTCAGAACCCAACCACATGATGCCCAAAGGGGCTTTCTGGAACCCAAGGGTTTCAGGGAACATGATTTGAGAAGTCTACTCAAGAGCATGGAAGCATGCTCTTTGATGATCCCAAAGCAATTTCAAACTGTAAGGAAAAAGGGAGGGAAAAAAAAGGAGAAACATAAAACACTGATGAGATAATTCTCAAAATTATATCTATTCTTTTCAAGAGTTACTCTGGGACTTTTCTGTGGTCCAGTGGTTAGCTCCCAATGCAGGGGACCCACGTTTGATCCCTGGTCAGGGAATCAGAGCCCGCCTGCTGCAACTAAGTGCTCACTAAAGATGCTGCTGCCACAACTAAGAGCTAGTGCAGCCAAAATAAACACATAAGTAAATGTTAAAAAAAAAAAGTTACTCTGACCACACCAAACTCAGGATCAACAGTAAGGAACACACTTTGGGATTAAGTATCAGGAACCAGAAGTTTCCAGGGAGCTAAACCCTGACCTACAAATAGCCCCTATCCATCACGTCACAGGTGTCTGCCTGTGCTGGCTAGTGGCAGCTGCCTGCACAGCTTAACTCATTCAGTTCCCTGTCCCTCAGACTAACTTCCTTCCTTTGACTCTTTATTTGGGGGCTGGGAGGCACACAGAAAAAATTCCTAAAGCACAAAAAGGAAGGAATTGTTGAGCAGAGCCAAGTCAAGCTGAGCTATGATTACATTTTGGAATCTATTTTTAAGTCTAAGCACGTTTTGATGGTGTTGTCAAATGAACAGGAGCGCACAGGCCCAAGGCCTGAAATTAATTAAGCTCAGTTCAACTTGGACTTGGCTTTTTGGAGGAAGGTTTTCACTGAAAATATAGCTCAGTGTCCTCTGGTATTTCCCTTAGTCTGGAGTCTAGATTCTCGACACAGACATGAGGTAGGCTACTATGGCTTGAAGTGTTAGCCATGGAAGGTACCACCCATCACCCACCATCCACCCACCTGCCCATCTAGTCACCTAACTACCCATCCACCCATCTACCTAACTGTCCATTCACCAATCCATCTATTTACTAATTTCCTCCTCCATCCCACATGTACGGATCAGTGCCCCAAATGCTACAGACCAGACATACCCCCATAACTTGAAGGACTCATAGTCAACTGGAGAGATCAGACAAATGCTCATGGAAAAAGAAATATGGCACGGATGTCTAGAAATAGCTGCCATAGGGTCAAGGGCATGGGCAACGGCAAGTCCTGCAGCAGTTCAGCAGAGGGAGAAGTATTGGCCAAGGGGAGTCAGGGGAAGTCTTAAGGAGCAGGTGGGATTTGAACCAGGTTGACAGCGTATGATCAGGCCACTCAAGATGGCTGTTCTCTTGCTCTGTGCACATCCCCTGCTCCACCAGTCCCTGCCTCACCTACGCCCTACTCACCTCACTGAATTTCTCTCTTAATCTTAGAGCCTAATCAGTGAATGCCTACATAGTTGCCGCTAGTCTCAGCTTGTGATTGTTCTAATCTTTAAATCAGAACATCTCCACCATGATAGCTGATGAAAGGAGCAGTGAGGGGCATGGGCCACTGCTGGTTTCCCTGGTAACTGATGAGCCAACCTGACATCAATTCCCTCTTAACTGGTAACCCTCCACCTCCCATCAGGAGTGAAGACTGCTGCCCTGTCCTGCTTGCTATCTGTTGTACATGTGGAGATGTTGCTCCAGGACCTCGTTTCCGCCACGTAAGATTCATCCCACCCGATCCATTAAGCCACTGATGTCTCTGTTGCTGACTCCAGGCTCTTTCTTTGGTCTTGAAGCTGGGCAAGTACAGGGTTTGCAGGCCTACAGGGTGCAGCCCAATAGACAGAGAAAGCTGAATTCAGACAGGCAAAAGGAATCAGCTGGCTAAAGCTGGAGTGAAACACAAATGCTTTATTCTGGGAAGGCCCTGAGTCAACACATTACTTCCTCACTTCCTCCCCGTCAAGTGGCCACTTTCTCGAGGAAGTCTATCAGGAAGCTGAGCTTGGCCTTTCCTCTCCTCTTTGTAGGGGTGGTGGAAAAGGACAAGTGGCCAGCAGCCAACAACATTCACTTGGGTAGAGTTCCCCTCTCACCACCCAAGTTCCTGACAATCAGATGTACGTTTGATTAATGAAAAGAACTTCAGCAACACAGGTCAGCTCACTTGATCCCAGAAACACCAGCCAGTTGGCCTTCACAGCCTGAGCAAAGCCCAGGAGATTGGACCATCAGGGATGTGATCTCTGGCATGAGCTCATGCTGCAGAGCAAGAAAGGGACTAAAACAGGAAGATGGGAAGATCCAGGCAGGTTGGGGTTCTGTTATTACCATGTAGGGGCAGGGTCGGCCCTCATATCTTCTATAATGGCTCCCTCCCAACTTGCCAGACCTCCCTAGTGCCAAGAGTTCTGTTCCAGCCCCTCTCCTGTGAACTCTGCGCATCCCCACAGTCCACATGCCCCGAGGATCCTGCAGCTACTGAAGCCACGTGTCTCAGAGCCTATGTTCCGAAACAAGAGAAGCCACTGCGAGTAGAAAGTAGACCCTGCTCGCTGCAGCTGGAGAAAGCCCGCATGCAGCAGTGAAGAGCCTGCGCATCGCAACACAGACTCAGCACAGCCAAGATTTTTCTTTAAAAAAAAAAGAACAGATCTCAGGCTCTCAGCAAGATGCCCCGGTACCACCTTCATATCCAGCAAAATGCTGAACACATCACATGGCAGAGATACTTCCATGACAAATGACCAAGGCATTCACTTTAATCAGCAACCAGCCCATCGGAGCCTGGGGAGTAAGAACTGTCCTACTCATCTGATGGGGTCTGCTGAACACTGAGCATGAAGTAGGTATTCTGCCTACTTGCAGAAAAGAAAAGCTAAACTGAGGCAACAGGAAGTGAGTGAAGGACTTGTCACTCACAGCCAGCCCTCTGTGCAGTCAGAGCACCTCACAGGCAGACTCACTAGGAAAAGAACACGTTCTTGATAGTTGTTTATTACAAAAGGAGCATGCTCATTATTTTTAAAAAGCACAAGGAGGAAGCTTCCTGAGATAACCATTGTTATCATTTCGGTATCTGCTCTCTTAGATTTTTTTTCAGCACATACTATAGTCTTTTTTGTTTGTTCATTTTTTTAATGGGACTGGGATGATGTCGTATGTACTATTTTGGAAACTGCTTTAAAAATTTTTTCTACTTAACAATAGATCATGAATATTACTCACATTACTGAAAACTGCGTTTCACTCCTGATTTTAAATAATATGCCACCTTACAAATAAACCATGATTTTTAAAGCAAATTCTTAATTTTGGATATTTATAGTATCCTTTTCTTGGCACACCACATGGCATGTGGGATCTTAGTTCCCTAATCAGGGATAGAACCCATGCCCCCTGCATTGGAAGGCTATTTCCAATGTCTTAATCACTGGACCACTAGGGAAGTCCCTGGACATTTATATTACTTCTAATTTTTACTATAATTAAGACTGTTATAGATACTACTATATATAATTATTTGTGTACATCCCTGATTATCTTTTCTGAAGGTAAGTTCCAGGTAGAACCCTTGGTCAAAAGTTACTTACATTTTTAAGGTTTAATTATCTCCCAGGAAGATTGTCTCAATAATACTCCTAACAGTCCTAAATAACCCCTTGAACTTGTTCACTGTGTTTTTCAGCTTTACCATTTTCCTATCTGAAAGATGACATCTGATTATATCTGATGAATTAAATTTATTATTAACTTATAGTTGATTACTAGTAAGAATGAACATCTTTTTCCTATGCATGTTGGTAATCTGAACTGCCTTATACATGCCTCCTTGCTTATTTTTCCACTGGGGTGTTTGCCTTTTTCTTATTGTTTATAAAAGCTCTTTACATATTTGTGACCTGAACCCTTTGTCATGTATGTTGCAAACATCTGCCCTGATTGTATCGTCCAAAAGGAACTTTAGATCTTTTGTAGCATCAGACAGTGTTAACCAGTTTTTTCCTTACCTCTCCTCTGCCTGTTACTAAGCTGTGACTTAAGGGTACACTAAAGGGGAGTGCCGTGTGCCCCTTCGGTCACACAGGCATTCAATTCAGGCAATACCTTCAAAGTCACCACAGAGGCAACCCCTCATCCCCTACACATGGCCCTTTACTCAGAGTCACCCCACTCTTCCTCCTGGTGATGACCATTCTACTGGCTGATTTCAGGAAAAGATGGCATCAGAATGTGATCAGTTCCTGCTACAGAGTGGGCCTGGCATCCCCAGGATAGACTGCAGCTCCTGGGGTGACCAGCACAACAAATCCCCTTTAGGGATGCAAAGCATCTTCCCTGCCCCCCCAGTTATCCATTATGTTGTTTAGTGTCCTTTGGAACAGGATGCAGCAGGCAGTGGCTTTCTTTCAGAAATTAGTACCATGAACACGTCTGTCTACCCTGAAAAACCTATAGCCTTCCTCATTTCAGATAATGAAAATGACATAATCTATCTTATTTCCCTTTTGTTGCCTTGGTGGTCAGTGATAATGGTCAACGATAATGACCTAGATCTTGGGTGTGTTTCCTTCCTCTTTCCTTTGCACCAGTGGTTCTCACACTTGAGGGAGGAACAGAATCAGGGAGAGCTTGGTAGAAATGAGATGTCCAAGCTTTGCCACAGAATTGATAAATCGTAATCTTCTAGAGGTCATGTGTCTTTTGATCTCCACCTTTATTTTCAAATTCTGTGTGCCTTGTGCTGTAGGTTGCCTCAAGTTCTTACCATACATGGGCAGGAGGAACTAACTATAAGTGGTCCTGTGTTGCCATTACTGTGGCATGGAGAAAGATAGGGAGCTGTCGAGCACGCCTGCAGAAGCAGAACTTGGCTATTTCACAGTTGGCTAAAGGGGGCCCCAAACTGTTAAAGAGGCTTGTCCCAGGCAGGACTACCCATACAGCCATTTACGCAGTCCATCCCAATGGCCAATTTGATCAGCTGCAGAGCAGAAGGCATTTCCCATAGGAAGAAAATGATGCCAACTCCCATGCCCCTTGGGCCCCATGCTCACAGGGGGCTTACTTCCTCATCCGTGCCCTCAAATGGATTTGACTTTAGATCCATATCATAACTCAGTTGGTAAAGAATCTGCCTGCAATGCAGGAGACCCCAGTTCAATTCCTGGGTCGGGAAGATCCGCTGGAGAAGGGATAGGCTACCCACTCCAGTATTCTTGGGCTTCCCTCGTGGCCCAGCTGGTAAAGAATCCGCCTGAAATGCAGGAGACCTGGGTTCGATCCCTGGGTTGCAAAGATCCCCTGGAGAAGGGAAAGGCTACCCACCCCAGTATTCTGGCCTGGAGAATTCCATGGACTCTATAGTCCATGGGGTTGCAAAGAGTTGGACATGACAGCAACTCTCAGTTCACTCACTATCCTCCCTATGCCCACAACCCTGGAGAGTGGGACCAGGTAAAGAGAACAGGTCCAAGCCCTCTTAGAAGCAGATATCTGTCCAAACTCTCCTCCACCCAGCCCCATCTTCCCTGCAGAAGCCAAAGCCTCTGTTGGGCAAGCTTCTCCGAGTCACAGCTTGGGCCACCCTCCTCCCACCACTGTCATCACCAGCCCCAGTTAGCAGCACCAGGTGCCCTGGAGGCTGCCAATCCTTCCTGGTTCCTCCAAGTCCACTCTAAGTCATTACAGGATTTGGCACCTAATTCAAGCATAATTGTCAAGACGTCATCAGGAAGGTATGTGTCACCTCTGACATGACCTGTTTTTCTACCCAGACTGCAGCCTAGAACAGATCCTGGCATCTAACCTGGCCACTTCCCTCTAGAAGCACCAGTCAGGCCTGCCTCACCAGCTGCTGCAGGGTGTTGTTGTCGTCGCCCACACAGCCCACGCTGGAGGGCTCTGAAAGCTGGGGGCTCAGATCTGGGAAGGACACCAGGATAACCCTAAGCCAGCTCTGTTTCCAGCAGGCTCTGGAAACTTGGGTGAGTTTCTTAGCTTCTCTGTGCCTCTGTTCCCACATCAGCAGACGGGGATGACAACCACCTCAGAGGCTGTGATGCAGATTAAATGCCCTGCTACCTGCAAATGCCCAGAACGGTATCTGGCACATGGTAACACTGATAAATATGAGTTTAATTTTAGCTCGTCACGCTTCAGTTTCCTCACCTGTCAAATGAAAATAATACACTAACTTATAGAACGGTTGAGAAATTTTAATTAGAGAAATGTGAAAACAGCATAAACCTGGCATATCCTTGGTGCTTGATAAACAGTTTCTGAAAGGTGAAGGAGCAATAAATCAGACAATAGGTATCAAGGTTCAGAACAGATGTTTTCACCCTGGCCACAGGCTGCCCCTTCCTGCTCCAGAGTATCCCAGAAACCACCTCCTTACTCAGAGACACAGACCCACAGAGCACCCAGGGCCCCTAGATGGGGCCTGGACTGGTGAGACAGGCACATTCCTGCTTCAATCTTGAGAGCAGGCAGGTCCCGGTGCTCCCTCAGGGCAGAGTGTCTCAACACAGCACGCCCCCGGTCAGCCAGGAGATGGACGGTGTCCCTCAGCCCTCCTGCCAGCCCGCTGTTCACCCTAGGACAGACATGCTTCGGGGTCTCCTACCAGAGGCTGGGTCTGGATGATGAGGCTCATGTATGCACAGAGACGGGTCTCCACATAGGCAGAGCTCTGTGCCTGGGTCCCTAGGTCTCTTCTGGGTGGGCCCACCCCCAGAATGGACCCAGGCGAAGTGCCAGGAAGCCCAGCCAGGAGCGCTGAGGTTGCCTTGACCATAACAACAGATGTCTCTGTGTGGATGATTCGTCGTCCACCACGGCTCTAACTGCCCTGGGTTATTCTGTCTACTCCCCTGAATCCCCACTGCCCCACACTTGCCCCCAGGGTTGAAAATGCCTGAAAAACAGGGATGGTTCTGTCTTTGGGCATCTAGAAGTGCTCAGTAAATGAGTTGACTACTGGAGTCTTGCGTGCAGACACTGAGAACACAGAGATGAGCAAGATGCACTTCCTCACTCATGTAAGAACCAGCAAGTATTTGCAGAAGGTACTCCCCCGCAAACCTCTTTTCTAAACTAAACATTTGGTGTGTCTTTTCTCTCTGGCTCTTTAAAGGCAGAGCTGTCCTGTGGAACTTCTCTTTACCCACAGGAAACCCAAGCCTCCAAACAGTACACAGTAAGCACTTTTGTTGTTGTTGTTTGATCCCTAAGTTGTATCTGATTCTTTGCTAACTCATGGACTGCTTGCAGCATGCCAGGCTTCCCTGTCCTTCACCGTCTCCCGGAGTTTGTTCACACTCACGTCCACTGAGTCAGTGATGGCATCCAACCATCATATCCTCTGTCACCCCCTTCTTCTTCTGCCCTCAATCTTTCCCAACATCAGGGTCTTTTCAAATGAGTCAGTTCTTCACATCAGGTGGCCAAAGTATTGGTGCTTCAGCTTCAGCATCAATCCTTCCAATGAATAGTCAGGGTTGATTTCCTTTAGGATGGACTGGGTTGATCTCCTTGCTGTCCAAGGGACTCTCAAGAGTCTTCTCCAACACCATCGGTTGAAAGCATCAATTCTTTGGCACTCACCCTTCTTTATGATCCAACTCTCACATCCAATACACAGACTAAACTCAGCTCAGGAGCACTGCCCATCCACTCTGCTGGAAACCTGCCCAATCACTCTTTGTTCTGTGAGAACTCTCCCCACAGATCCCTGAGGTAAGTAAAGCATGGAACAATTTGGTCAAAATTTCCCTTCCTCTCCAGCCGATAAATCATCTGCCAGGCTGGGGCTGGGGGTCAGGTCAACCCACAGGCTGGGTGTCAGACCCAGGCCTTTCCAGGGCACAGTGGGGTCTAGGAGGGACAGTCCTGCTCCCACAGCTGCCAACAGCTGTTTCTCACAGAATCTCAGGGTCAAACAGGGGAGAGGAAGGACACGTTTCACAGTTGAGGAAATTCAGAGCTTGCCCAGGGTCACAGAGAAGCTTACAGCACAGCAGTCAGAGACCCCAGGTCTCCCAAAACCTATTCTGTCTTTTTACTTGGCAAGGAGTTCCAAATTTTTTCTAGTAGCAAAGCTTTTTCCTTTCATTATTCATTTTTTAAAATCTGAAGCAAAGGACTACACACAAACATGGATAAATAGAAATGAAATTGCACAGAAAGTCCTAGAGTGGAATCAATAGCCCCCTGCCCCATTTCAGCTCTGCTCACCTGAAGCAATTGCTTATAAGCCTTCTCAGATTTAAGATCACTTTTTTTTTTCAAATAAACTTCACACAGAAGTTTAAAATACAAGACAGATCAAAAGGGAGCAGCACAAAGCATTTCTTGGTCACTATACACACACACACACACACACACATACACACAGACATATGCGTGACAGCCCCTAAGAATGCACCACAGGACTCAGTGTGAAAGTTACACCACTACAGCAAACTTCCCTTTATATCACAGCCTCCTGCTTTTACTGGTGGCCTGTAGGGGAGGAAGGGAAAGCTTTCCTCCTGAACAAACACACCTGTACCAGGTATACCTAGATTTTGTCCTCATACTTAAGACTCCTGAGGTATCATCATGTATAGCAAAAGAGATCTCTGCAAGGCTTCAGGTCTCCCTAGGGCTTTGGCTCTGTCAACCTGCAGGGGGAGAAGTGTATCACAGCTCATCAAAACTCAAGTAATTTACAGTTAGTTGGATTAACAGTCATGTTTGCCTTAATACAGGGGCTTCCCAGGTGTCTCAGTGGTAAAGAATCTGTCTGCAATGTAGGAGACACAGGTTCGGTCCCTGGGTCAGGAAGATCCCCTGGAGAAGGAAATGGCAACTCACTCCAGTATTCTTGCCTGGAGAATCCCATGGACAGAGGAGCCTGGCGGGCTACAGTCCACCAGGGATTGCAAAAGAGTCGGACATGACTTAGTGATTAAAACAACAACAACAAAATACCTTAATATGAATTAGTTGGATTAGATTGCCTTCCCAGCAACTGACAGAATTCAGCTACGCTGGGAGAAAAAAAGAGGGAATTTTGATGTAATAGGAGAAGAAGGAATAATGTTGGGGTGAGGAGAGCTAAGGTACTTAGATGCAGAACAAGACAGACCCTGCAGGGGAAGTTTTGGGGCTGCTAGCAGGCAGCATGATGGCAAAGTGCTAGCAAGTGCTTTGCCAGTGCCAGCAAGCTGGCAGAAAATGGGGGGTTGGTGGTGGGAGCACCCTCTGATTGCTTACTCCTCAGTTCTTTGAAACACCTAAGTCAATACTCTTCAGCTACCTCCACTGGTAGCCCCACCCACCCACAAAAAAATGTTCTGGTCTACACTGGATTCTGCTGTGCTGCCTCATCAGATACTGGAGGCAGGAACTGGCTCACTGCGCTATCTCTGGATCACCATCCCACCAGGGAGAAACGTAGCGTGTCACCTGCAAGAACAGTTACTATACATGATGGGGTAATCTCCCTCTTTCCTCCTCCTTTCCCCAAGTACTCACAATGCACATTTTCTCCCTCCAACATTCAGAGCAAATGCACAGCTCAGGAAGACAACAGCCTCTTCCAAGAGGGGATGGAAAGGAAGTGAGGGCACAGAGTTGCAGCCACAGCTCCCGACACAGACTTCCTGGAGATCTACCTCCTGGAGCCCGGGGTTGCACCTTCTCTCCTCTGCTGATTATGAACCTTGGAACATTGTTCCTCCAAGTGCGGTCCTTGAACCAGCAGCATTGATTTTACTGGGGAGTCTGGCAGAAGAGCAGAATCTCAGACCCGACCCCAGCACCACTGATTCAGAATCTGTATGTGAACGTGACTCCCAGGTGATTCACGTGTGTACTAAAGTTTGAGAAGTGCTGATTTAGTAAATATTACAGCAAACCCTCAATCCACTACTTAATGGAATCCTGGGTACTGCAAATTCCCTTCAAATCCTCTTTGGTTCTGGTCCTTCTTGCTGGAAATCTGGACCTATGGCACTGTTTTCATACCTTGGAAAAGGCAGTATAATGAGCAGATGCAAATGAATAAAAATATGTTGAATGACTCCTTCTGTGAACAGTAAGTAACCCTTGAAGAGTAGGATTATGATTTACAAAGTGGTTTTATGTGCATTCTTTTATTTAATACTCACCAAATCCCCAGGATGCCCTGGGGACAGGTATTACTGACTCCTATTACAGAGGATTTCCCTACAACACTTTGCTAAGTCGCTTCAGTCCTGTCCGACTCTGTTCGACCCCATAGACGGCAGCCCACCAGACTCCCCCGTCCCTGGGATTCTCCAAGCAAGAACACTGGAATGGGTTGCCATTTCCTTCTCCAGTGCATAAAAGTGAAAAGTGAAAGTGAAGTCTCTCAGTTGTGTCCAACTCCTAGCAACCCCATGGACTGCAGCCTACCAGGCTCTTCTGTCCATAGGATTTGCGAGGCAAGAGTACTGGAGTGGGGTGCCATTGCCTTCTGCCTACAACGCGGGAGACTCAGGTTTGATCCCTGGCTTGGGAAGATCCTCTGGAGAAGGAAATGACAAACCACTCCAGTACTCTTGTCTGGAAAATCCCATGGATGGAGGAGCATGGTAGGCTACAGTCCACGGTGTCACAAAGAGTGGGACGTGACTGAGCTACTTCACTTTCGCTTTCATTACAGAGGAAGAGCCAAGCTTAGGGTCCTGGAAGAAAGTGGCATATACAACCTACAACGTGGCACTTAGGATCCACAAGTGGTGGAAATGTTGCAGCTCAACATGGATTAACTGCAGTGTATACAGAAAAGGGCAATCTGATATTTTAAATGTTTAATAACAGAGTTCATCAGAAATTTGTTTTTGATCGGGGCCTTCTTGTTGGGAATATGAATCTGCTTTATCTTCCCTAAAAATGAACAATATCCTGTATTCATGTTTTAACCAAATATGTTTTTGAAGATTAACAGGTCTTTAAAGGCCTTAAGTTCTCTTATTTATCATGTGTCTTCCAGAGCTCCCACAGTGATTTGTACATAATGGTTAACAAACATTTTTGAATGGATGATCAACTAGCAGATTTAGCAGAACTCAGCCATGAAGTTAAAACGTGCTTACTCCTTGGAATAAAAGTTATGACCAACCTAGACAGCATATTAAAAAGCAGAGACATTACTTTGCCAACAAAGGTCCATCTAGTCAAGGCTATGATTTTCCAGTAGTCATGTATGGATGTAAGAGTTGGACCATAAAGCTGAATGCTGAAGAATTGATGCTTTTGAACTGTGGTGTTGGAGAAGACTCTTAAGAGAGTCTCTTGGACTGCAAGGAGATCCAACCAGTCTGTCCTAAAGGAAATCAGTCCTGAATATTCACTGGAAGGACTGATGCTGAAACTGAAACTCTGATACTTTGGCCACCTGATGCAAAGAACTGACTCATTTGAAAAGACCCTGATGCTGGGAAAGATTGAAGGCTGGAGGAGAAGGGGAAGACAGAGGATGAGATGGTTGGATGGCATCACCGACTTGATGGACATGAGTTTGAGTGAACTCCGGGAGTTGGTGATGGACAGGGAGGCCTGGTGTGCTGCAATTCATGGGGTCGCAAGGAGTCAGACATGACTGAGCAACTGAACTGAACTGAACTGATCTTCTCTCATTGGACAGGCCTGGAAACTGAACTGCGGGTATGAGAAACTGGGATCCTGAGTCTAAATACAAACTAGATTCCTGATGTCATCTTGTTTTCTTTTAATCTGCCAGTTGAAAAGGTCATGCAGGGACTTTCCTGGTGTTCTAGTGGTTAAGAATCCACCTGCCAATGTGGGGGACATGGGTTCAATCCCTTGTGTGGTAACTAAGATCCCACATGCTGTGGAGCAGCTAAGCCCGCACACTGCAACTACTGAAGCCCAGGTTCCCTAGAGGCTGCGTGCTGCAACTAGAGAAGCTGCCACAATGAGAAGCCTGCACACTGCAAGTAGAGAGTGGCTCCAGCTGCCATAAGCAGAGAGTCAGCACGCAGCAACGAAGAGCCTGTGCAGCCAAAAGTAAGATAAAATTTAAGAATATATATTAATAGAAAAAGTCACACACACACACAGCTCCATTTAACAAAGGATTAGAGTTGACCAAAGTTTCATAGAGTGAGACCACAGTGTGACTGCCTGCCTTGTACAGTCTGCAGTCTGGTCCAGAAGGCAATTCTCGGGAAGGAATTTCAGAGCTCTTTCCAGACTTGACAGGGTCCTTGGAAGATTCTCCAGTTTGTTTAAAAACAACAACAACCAATCATTCATTATTTTGTAGTCATATCCAGGTCTACTTATAAAAACTTTTCACTATATTTTAATTGAAGTATAGTTAATTTACAATGTTGTACTGGTTTCAAATGTACAGCAAAATGACTCATATATAAATGTCCTTTTAGAGATTCTTTTCCATTATAGGTTATAAAATGCTGAGTATACTTCCCTGTGCTATACAGTAGGTCCTTGATGGTTATCTATTTTATATATAGTAGTGTGTCTATTTTAATCCTAAACTCCTACTTTATCCCTCCCCCCATTTTGGTAACCATAAACTTGTTTTCTAAGGCTGTGAGTCTGTTTCTGTCCTCTAAACAAGTTCATTTATATTCATTTTCTAAGATTCCACATATAAGCAACATAAGATATTTGTCTTTCTCTGTCTGGCTTACTGCGTTTATGATAGTCTCTAGGTCCATCCATATTGCTGCAAATGGCATGTTTTTTTATGGCTGAGTAGTATTCCACTTTATATATTTTATATATATATATATATATATATATATATATATCTCACATCTTATTTATCCATTCATCTGGCAATGGACACTTAGGTTGCTGCCATATCTTGGCTGTTGTAAATAGTGCTGCTGTGAACACTGAGGTGCATGTATCTTTTGAAATCAGAGTTTTCTTTGGATATATGCCCAAGACTGGGATTGCAGGATAATACAGCAACTCTATTTTTAGCTTTTTAAGACTTTTCACTATTTTCAAAAATAATGATGAGTATTTCTTTCTATATTTTAGGCACAATTCTAAAATGTATTTAACATGCTTAGTAGTCTTACCAACCCTACAAGGAGGGCACCATTACTGCCTCCTGTTTACAGATGAGGCTACTGGAGCACAGAGAGGAGAAGCAATTCTCTAGTCACACAGCCAGAAAGGGGCAAAGCCAGAATTTGAACCTGGAGGGACTGGCTCCAGAGCTTTACTCTAAATGTTGACCTCCTCGTTAAGAGTGGAGGGAAACTGGTGGAAAACTGACTCAGAGGCCTGGAGAGAGATGATGAGATAGAAAGTCAGAATCTCATTCACTTACAAAGCCAAGTAGGGTTGAGTTTGACCCATCCTCAAATATCACCAGAGTCTGCTGGGAACTTGGCCACAAGAGGGAAATCAAGCTAGGTTTCTACTTACTATTTATTCCATCCAAAGACAGGTCATCAGCTGATCCCTTCATGTTCCTTTCTACCACAGTCACAGGCGCTGTGCTGTGCTTAGTCACTCAGTCATGTCCGACTCTGTGCGACCCCATGGATTGTAGCCTGCCAGGCTCCTCTGTCCATGGAGATTTTCCAGGCCAGAATATGGCAACCCCTGGAATGGGTTGCCATGCCCTCCTCCAGGGGATCTTCCCAACCCAGGGATCAAACCCAGATCTCCCACATTGCAGGGAAATTCTTTACTGTCTGAGCCACCAGGGAAGCCCAAGAATACTGGAGTGGGTAGCCTATCCCTTCTCGATAGGGGATCTTCCCAACCCAGGACAGTCACAGGTGATTATAGACCTTTAAGATAGGCCTGCACACCCACAGGCCCTATCCTGGACCCCTGGAATCACTCATCTACCGCAGGGATGTGTGATCCCAGAAGTCAGATGACCCAGGATCAGAACCAGCTCCCTCAAATCAGCCATCACGCTTGGCTAAGTCATAAGCTCTCCCAGCCTCAGCTTCCTCTTCTGTTAAATGAGAGTAATCCATGCCAATGTGAGGCCCAAAGATGATGATGAAAGTGAATACACATTGTAAACTGCAAAAAGCCACACAAACACAGGGGGTGTGTATGAGATGAGCTCCATCAGTCTCATATACATACACTGTAGACAGCTATCTGGTTAGTGCTGAGGGGGCCTCCCCCACCTCCCCCACCACATCATACTTCTGAAGTGTCATTCCTTGCGGTTCTGGGGCTTTTTAAACAGAGAAAATCAGTTAATAACACTAGCAGCAGAGGGAGGTGTTGTGTGTGTGTGTGTGTGAGTGTGTGTGTGTATTGCTGGGGGTGGGGAGGTGATGGGGCAGGGTTATGACCAAGGCCTTTAACAACTCACCAAAGCAGGACTTAGTAGGAATAGGACCTAGGCTTGGAGTCTGGGGAGGGCTGGGTGGGTGCAGTGAGGTGAAGCAGGGAAGAACTCGCCTCAGGAGAAAGGCTGCCAGATTTGGTGGCATAAGGTAGAGACAAATCCTGCTGGCTCTCCTCTCTGCTTCCTCCAGGTCACATATCCAGATTCTGTCCCTCTTCAGTGACTGACTGAGTTAAAACTTGGAAGAGCACCATCTCCAAAGGGTGTGGAATGAGCGCATCCGTGGGAAGGTTTAGTAATACTGCAGCATCCCAGGCAATACCATTGCCCCAGCAGAGACCTAACCACACTTCAGAGACTGCAAAAGAAGGTCCTTCTGGGGCAGCCAACGCTTCCAGCAGGATCCCCATTCTTCCTTACTGATCCCTGGTGGAGTTCAACGACCTGGGTTTAGCCTGCTGAGTGATCAAGAACAAATCAGCCATCCTCTCTGGGCCTTCAGTTCAGTTCAGTTCAGTCACTCAGTCGTGTCCGACTCCTTGCGGCCCCATGAACTACAGCACACCAGGACTCCCTGTCCATCACCAACTCTCGGAGTTCACTCAAACTCATGCCCATCGAGTCGGTGATGCCATCCAGCCATCTCATCCTCTGTCATCCCCTTTTCCTCCTGCCCCCAACCCCTCCCAGCATCAGGGTCTTTTCCAATGAGTCAACTCTTCACATGAGGTGGCCAAAGTATTGGAGTTTCAGCTTTAGCATCAGTCCTTCCAATGAACACTCAGGACTGATCTCCTTTAGGATGGACTGGTTGGACCTCCTTGCAGTCCAAAGGACTCTCAAGAGTCTTTTCCAACACCACAGTTCTAAAGCATCAATTCTTTGGTGCTCAGCTTTCTTCACAGTCCAACTCTCACATCCATACATGACCACTGGAAAAACTATAGCCTTGACTAGATGGGCCTTAGTTCCCCTATTTTAAATGAGATGACTGAGATCCATAGTCTTCTAACTTCTTAATTAGGAAAGCCCAACGTGTAACAGAGATGAAAACAGAAACACTAGAGGTGGGGGAGCCACAGGCTCAACTTCTCTCCTGCCTTTCCCAGTGGTGGCCCTGGGGAACCTGGGTTCTCAGGGATACAGCTTGAAAATCACTGGGCCAGATACAGTCTATGTTCCCTTCATTTCTCTAGACCATGGAACTACATGATTCATGCTGGTTAAGAATGTCAGGGTGAAAAAAAGAATGTCAGGGTTACGATGTTCACTGCAGTACTGTTTATAGTAGCCAAGACACAGAAGTAACATAAATGTCCATCAACAAATGAATAAAAGAGATGAGGTACATATATACAATGGAATATTAGCCATAAAAAATAAAATAATGCCATTTGCAGCAACATGGGTGAACCTGGAAATCTGCATACAGATTTCTCAAGAGGCAGGTCAGGTGGTTTGGAAGCAACAGTTAGAATTGGACATGGAACAACAGACTGGTTCCAAATAGGAAAAGGAGTATGTCAAGGCTGTATATTGTCACCCTGCTTATTTAACTTCTATGCAGAGTACATCATGAGAAATGCTGGACTGGAAGAAACACAAGCTGGAATCAAGATTGCCGGGAGAAATATCAATAACCTCAGATATGCAGATGAAACCACCCTTATGGCAGAAAGTGAAGAGGAACTGAAAGGCCTCTTGATGAAAGTAAAAGAGGAGAGTAAAAAAGTTGGCTTAAAGCTCAACATACAGAAAATGAAGGTCATGGCATCCGATCCCATCACTTCATGGGAAATAGATGGGGAAACAGTGGAAACAGTGGCAGACTTTATTTTTTGGGCTCCAAAATCACTGCAGATGGTGATTGCAGCCATGAAATTAAAAGACACTTACTCCTTGGAAGAAAAGTTATGACCAACCTAGATAGCATATTGAAAAGCAGAGACATTACTTTGCCGACTAAGGTCCGTCTAGTCAAGGCTATGGTTTTTCCTGTGGTCATGTATGGATGTGAGAGTTGGACTGTGAAGAAGTCTGAGTGCCGAAGAATTGATGCTTTTGAACTGTGGTGTTGGAGAAGACTCTTGAGAGTCCCTTGGACTGCAAGGAGATCCAACCAGTCCATTCTGAAGGAGATCAGCCCTGGAATTTCTCTGGAAGGAATGATGCTAAAGCTGAAACTCCAGTACTTTGGCCACCTCATGAGAAGAGTTGACTCATTGGAAAAGACTGTGATGCTGGGAGGGATTGGGGGCAGGAGGAGAAGGGGACGACCAAGGATGAGATGGCTGGATGGCATCACAGACTCGATGGACGTGAGTCTGAGTGAACTCCGGGAGATGGTGATGGTCAGGGAGGCCTGGCGTGCTGCCATTCATGGGGTCGCAAAGAGTCGGACACGACTGAGCGACTGAACTGAACTGAAGCACCACCCGAGAAGCCCGAAAATATTCCTTAAAAGATTAAAACCTCTTTTAATCCATAGGTTCCTCCCTGCCCCACTTCTCTTTCTCTCACAGTCCATTTGTTGAATATACTAGAGATACTGTGACTAGAGCCTCCCACAGTCTGGGGTTTGTTGATTATGTCCCCATGGTGTTGTTTAGCATGCTCTGTTGTCCCCTATGCATGCATGCTAAGTCGCTTTAGTCATGTCCGACCCTATGCGACCCCACGGACAGCAGCCCACCAGGCTCCTCTGTCCACAGGATTCTCCAGGCAAGAATACTGGAATGGGTTGCCATTTCCTTGTCCCCTATATATCCTGTAAATGTGTAGTTGGATGGAGATGCTAAATCAGATTCAAGTTTGAGTTTCTGGCAAAACTCCCCAGGTGATATTATGCGCTTCCATCAGGAGGTTGGAAGCACATAATATGGCTGTCTGGCTGTCTCTCTCTCAGTGATATTAACAGCTTCTGATGATCAATGCCTAGATTCATTAAGTCAATAGGGGGTTCTTTTCTTTTTTAAAATCATCATCATCAAATATGACCTGCCTCATGCTGATACCTTTGCCTGGATGAGACAGCTTTGTTTAGATCAGAAGAGTGTTGAGGATTTTGATCTCAGCAGGAAACAGACTTTGCAAGTTGTTATTGCCGCATATGCATGCCACATCTGCCAGGCCTTACTAGAATCTGCTGGCTGGTTTGGCAGTGGACTTTCTCACAGGCCTGGGACACACACACACACACACACACACACACAAATGCACTGAGCACATGCAGAACCACCTCCTGAGTCAGCCAGAGATACGACCCAAGGATCCCACACTCTGGGACTTGCACCCTCCCTCCCAGCAGCCACAGATTTCTGGCTTTAGGGCCCAACTTAGTGATGGCTTCTCTTTCTTTCCTAATCTGAAACATTAATTCCATCTCCTCCCAAAGCTCCTTTTAGACGAGCTCTTCAAAACACTCTTACCTAATCCTCCAGTACTTACATAAGTAAGGAAGGTGACTAGCAAAGCCCCACCCCCAGGCCAGAAAACTAAGCCCAAAGCAGTTGCTCAGCTGGTCTATCTGCTGTCCTGCTCTGACCCAAAGCCAGTACTTAAGGTTAGTGCAAATGAAAAAGCTGGCTTAAAACTCAACATTCAAAAAACTAAGATCATAGAATCCAGTCCTATCACTTCATAGCAAATAGTTGGGGAAAAAGTGGAAACAGTGACAGATTTTATTTTCTTGGGCTACAGAATCACTGTGGATGGTGACTGCAGCCTTGAAATAAAGACACTTGCTCCTTGGAAGGAAAGCTATGACAAACTTAGACAGCATATTAAGAAGCAGAGACATCACTTTGTTGACAAAGATCCATAGAGTCAAAGCTATGGTTTTTCCAGTAGTCATGTATGGATGTGAGAGTTGGACCATAAAGAAGGCTGAGCATTGAAGAACTGATGCTTTCAAACTGTGGTGCTGGAGAAGACTCATGAGAGTCCCTTAGATTGCAAGGAGATCAAACCAGTCAACCCTAAAGGAAATCAACCCTGAATAGTCACTGGAAGGACTGATAATGAAACTGAAGCTCCAGTACTTTGGCCACCTGATGCGAAGAGCTGACTCATTGGAAATGACCTTGATGTAAGGAAATATTGAGGGCAAGAGGACAAGGGGACAACAAAGGAGGAGATGGTTGGATGGCATCACCCACTCAATGGACACGAGTTTGAGCAAATTCTGGGAGATGGTGAAGAACAGGGAAGCCTGGCATGCCACAGTCCATGGGGTCACAAAGAGTCAGACATGACTTAGTGACTGAACAATAACAACAAGGGTAAAGCTTTTGCCTTTAATGGGACAAGCACATCTTCTGAGTAGGTCCAATACTTACCTCTGAGGGATATTCCTACTTGTGGTGCTGCAGAAGCCAGGAGGCTGTCAGTAAGGGAGGTATCCAGGCAGCTCATGGCAAATCATCCTGCCTAGCAGCAATAGTGAACATCTTGTTCTACACTCAGGCTCTGTGTGTGAGGCTATGTGTTTTGATCAGGGAGTTAGTAAATACAGTCACCACAGATATTGGAAACAAGAAGAGAAACATAATCTGCCCTTGACTTAAATCCCAGCTGCTGGTCCAGGAATCCCAGGTGCAGGTCAGGGAAGATGTGCAGGTGCTGGAGAAGATGGATAAAGGAAAGCCTGGAACAACCCAGAAGGCGGGAACAACCTCCCAAAATGGGACTGGGCTTAGACCAGCGTGCCCAGAGTCTCTCCTGCTCGAAGCCGATAGAAAACACTGGGAGAGAGATGGCCAAGGTGGGGGCAGGAAGGAAAAAAAAAAAGAAACCATCTTTGCCCACAAAAGAGGGAAGTGAGGCACTGGATGCGAGCAGAACCAGACCCATCCCACGTAAACGTCAGTCAGCGGGCAGGACCAGCCTGCCCAGCATCTCTCTGCTCATGTCATCTCCTGGCAACCCCTCATGCCCATGACAGCTTCAGGATCAACCCGCACCAAGTCGTCCCTGCCCACTACACTTGGCCCCAGCTTCCCTGGGCCAGCCCTGACCCCTCTGCTGCCACAGAGGCACCGCCACTGAATCTGACATATGTGGCTTTTGCCAATTTACCCCAAACAGGCCAGAGTCAGAGAACTGGCCCTTGCCATCAGAGGCCACAGCCCTCCAGGGTGACTGGTCAGGTGGCAGAAAGACACCAGAACATTCTCTCCTCCTGTTATGTCCTGGTCTATATAATATCTACCAGCCCCTGGCACCATCATTCCCCACTCCTCCAATACCTAAAGATGTTCAGTCCCAGCAGCTATATCAAGACCCTCCAGAGAAGCCACGACCCACCCCCTCCAAAGCAGGACAGAGACCCCCCCAAGGAAAGCTGTTGGAGATCCCCCAGTACACAATAAAATTCTGCAGAACTCATGGGATGGTGCAAGTAAAGGGAACTTATCACCATCACCCTCCCTTTACAGGTGGGGAAAGCAGGGACCAGCAAAAGGAATGGCCCAGACGGAGTCCTCCGTTCTCCTGGGCAGTAACAGAGCCAGGGCCAGACAGGACTCCTGACAGGCAACCCTGTTCTCACCCCCTCCACCCTGCCTCATGTTTCAGACAGCTCAGCCGCGGCGCCTACATGGCAGCTGGGAGAGGAGAAAGCCACGTCCAGATTACATCCATCTCACAGGGAGCCAAGAAGGAAGTGGAGACTGTTCTTCCCTCCCGCCCACAGGCTACTTGTGGGTAGCCCAGCTCCAGGAAGCCACTGAACATGCAGGGAAGCTTGAACCTCACTTAGAAAAACCTCTGCCAGCTGCAGGGAAGGAGGCAAGCTGCAGGGAAGGAGGCAAGCTTCAAGTCAGTGGCAAGCCATCCTCACGCCACCATGCTTGTCAGCACACAACCCTCTCATATACCCCCTCCCTCCAAATGATGGAAGGTATAAGATCCCCTTAGCCTATAATCTGGCCCCTGCAGCTTCCAGGACCCCTAACTCTTGCCTCCACTCTCCTATCATGGCAACCGGTCCCCTGCTCACACCTGCCCAAAATGTCCATCTCCTCCTAGCTCCAGTCAGACTTTCCATCCTTGAAGGGCCCTTCCTCCAGGAAGCCTTCTCTGCCTTCTGAAGGGGTTGCTTCCTCTGATCTCCTAGGCCTGGAGAAAGCTCTAGGAAAGAAGGCAAAGGTACCTTCTTAGAGGGTGTGTGCTTACTTGGCCCGGAATTCCTCATAACTCATGGGGACAGCTCTCCAATGGTTGTCCCAGTGGTTACCTAATTTCTACAGTTTGACTGCTATGATGAAAAAGGTATCAGTTTTTTGGCACATCAAGAATTTGCGGCATGCAATAGTATTTGATAGATGCCAATTAACACTGCATGCTGAAGCTGAAGCTCCAATACTTTGGCCATCTGAAACAAAGAGCTGACTCATTGGAAAAGACGCTGACGCTGGGAAAGATGGAAGTCAGGAGAAGAAGGGGGCGACAGAGGATGAGATGGTTGGATGGCATCACCAACTCAATGAACATGAGTCTGAGCCAACTCTGGGAGATGCTGGAGGACAGGGAAGGCTGGCATGCTACAGTCCACAAGGTAGCAGAGTCGGACACGACTTAGTGACTGAACAACAAAAAGTTAGCACTGCATATCAAGAACCACACAACCTACATATCCATCAACAGATGCATGAATAAACAAAAGGTCCTATATCCATGCAATGGAATAGTATTCGGCAACTCAAAGGAATGAAGTGTTGATACATGTGACAACGTGGAGCCTTGAAAACATGCTAAGTGAAAGAAGCCAGCCATTCCTGCATTGGCAGGCAGCTTCTTTACCACTGAGCCACCAGGGAAGCCTGTATACATGCGTATATGCACACATATATGCATGCATGCATTGTTCGGAGGAGGCACTGGTACCCCGCTCCAGCGCTCTTGCCTGGAAAATCCCATGGGCGGAGGAGCCTGGTGGGCTGCAGTCCAAGGTGTCGAGGGTCAGACACGACTGAGTGACTTCACTTTCCCTTTTCCCTTTCACGCATTGGAGAGGGAAATGGCAACCCACTCCAGTGTTCTTGCCTGGAGAATCCCAGGGATGGGGGAGCCTGGTGGGCTGCCGTCTATGGGGTTGCACAGAGTCGGACACGACTGAAGCGACTTAGCAGCGGCAGCGGCAGCAGCAGCAGGCATACTGTTGATGTTGTTGTTGTTGGGTCACTAAGTCGTGTCCAACTCTCCATGACTCCATGGACTGCAGTATGCCCGGCTTCTCTGTCCATCACTACCTCCCTAGGTTTCCTCAAACTCATGTCCATTGAGTCAGTGATGCCATCCAACTATCTCATCCTCTGCTGCCCCCGTCTCCTCTTCACTCAATTTTTCCATCATCAGGGTCTTTTCCAATGAGTTTATATATATATATATATATACATATATATATATATATATAAAACGTGTTCCTTATAATGTCAGAGTTCTAAGGTAAATTGGTAAATTCAGTTTTCTTCCTTTCTCTTTGCGCTTATTCCACTTGGTTTACACTTCTGCTGCAGTTCTTATCACATAGTATTCTATTGCTGCTTTTGGATAACTATCTTCCTCATACCCTCTGAGCCACCAGGGAAGCAAGAGACCCTCAAATCGTTTCAAATAGGAACTATTTCTTTACGTCTATATGATGCCTGAATCAGTGAAAAGAACATATAAAATACGTACTTACTAAGAACTTGTTGGTCTACTGAAATAAAAGCTGCATTAACAAAGAAAAGGGAAAAAAAAGCCAGTCATAAAACAGCACATATTATACAATTCCATTTATAAAAAATGACCACAATAGGCAAATACATAGAGACAAAATCTGTAGATTAGCGATTGCCTAGAGTTGGGAGGGATTGAGGGAAATGGGGAATGACTATTAATTTGTTAATGGGCATGGAGTTTCTTTTTGAGGGTAATGAAATGTCCTTAATTGATGGTGGTGATGATGCACAATTCTGGGAATATAGTAAAAGCCACTGAATTGTACACTATAAATGAGTGAATTGCGTATTCACTTTGGCAGCACATACACTAAATAAGTGAATTGTACGGTCTGCGAATTATCTCTCTCTATAGAGAGATAAAACGAGAACCATAAAATACTCACACGCTTCTACTGGGTGATACCAGCTGTGCCTGAATGTGCAGGCCCTTCGTGAAAGGTCCTTTATTGGCCCTGGCTCATATCTCAACACCCTGCATGATCAGTATTATCACAGACCAGAAAGTTGAGGCTCAGACAGTTAAAGCCACAGAGCTAACTAGGTGCAGATCTGGAATTATAAATCAGATTATCTGAATCCAAGTGCAGGGGTCTTTGGGAATGTAGCCAACGAAGAGACCTCAAAAGAAAGAGTGTAGCTCCACAGACCAGGAAAATCTGGAAACAAACTAAAAATCTTCCACGAAGGAAATGGGTGGTAATTAGCTGTTCTGGAGGCAGTGGAAGATGGCATAAACACCAAGATGATAAACAGGAGCATCAGGTGGGACATGTTTATACAATAATGTTACGGGAATATGCGCAGATGGTATGTACCGTTTGATAACTATTCTCGTTTTGTTTAAACATACTTGTGTGGCCAAAAAGTAGTAGAGAATACAGATGCACAAATGTGCTGGGATGATGAATCGTTAAGTGAACATTTCCTTTTTAAAACTTCCTGTGTTGATTTAACAGTAGAAAAGCAGGAGAGAGAAAATAAACACTCACGTGGATACCCTCAACCAGTACCACAGAAGACGATGTGAAATAAAGTTCATGTGTTATGGCAAGACAAAGCATATTTAAACATTAAAAATTTTCTCTGCCCTTTGGCCCCTCTCTCCCCTTCTAATGAGCATTGTGAATCCACGTTATACATCAGCAAACCTCCTTCACCAGCAGCAATATCTGCTCAACCATGACGAGCAACATTCTCCCAGCAACAACTCCTTAAAAGATAACACTCCTTTTTGATCTTAGAAGGGGCCACAGTGACACATAGATCTGGATTGTGTAAACTGCAAATAATATGTCACTTATTGTAACGCCCTCTGTTTCACAAAACTTACATAACTGTGTTTTGATTCCTCATGGGCAGAAGAGTTCTTGGAGTTTTCTGGAATGCTCTTCTTAGATTATAGTACAATTTGGCTCGAATAAAATTTTCCTTTTCTTTCTTAGATCAACTGTTAGCTTTCATCGATAATTGTAATCACCCAACCAGGAGTGAACTTGGAGAGGGGTCAGCAGTTCCCATCACACATGCCACTGGGCTACAAGATCACCAAGAACTTGACAGTCAATGGGGAAGAAAGGGCAGGAACCTTTTCTCAGTCTGCAGACGTGAGACTTCCTCTCTGTCAAAGCACAGGCAAGTCAGCCAGAAATTATTTAGTCACTACTGATCTTTCCTTTGAAATGTTCTTTGTGTCCTGGACACAAGGCCCTCCTCTGTTCCCATCTCTGGTGCACCCCTCTGTCCTAAGACATTCAGCGAGTCTTATCGAAATTCTCTCTTTGTATATTTCTCTTCCTCACTAGACCGTGAGATCCTCCAGCAGAGCCCAGAATCACTCATCTTTGAATCCCCAGGCACATGATGGACACACAGCAGAGCTGCAGTGTATGTGTTCTGAATGAAACGGACTAGACTCCTTAGGCCCAGCACCCTGCAGAGCTAGACTTTTACAGATGAATACACCTTACCTTTGGGCTTCCCTGGTGGCTCAGTAGCAAAGAATCTACCTGCAATGCAGGAGACCCAGGTTTCATCCCTGGGCTGGGAAGATGCCCTGGAGGAGGGCATGGCAACCCACTCCAGTACTCTTGCCTAAAGAATCCCATGGACAGATGAGACTGGCAGGCTGCAGTCCATAGGGTCACACAGAGTCAGACATGACTCAAGTGACTAAACAGCAACCTTTAGCACAACCTCCTGCTCAGCATTCGTGGTCACAGTCCTCTATCTACACTCCCAGTCCACCCCACACATTCCCAAGTCCATCTTCCTGAAACACTTATGTCATCACATTCTCCTCTGCTCAAGACCTGTTCTCCCTTCCCATCAAGCCTGAGCACCTTGGCCAGGTCCCAAAGCCCTTGTATGGATACTCTGGCTTCCCAGTAGGATCAGCCCAACACACTCATTCTCACCTCAGGGCTTCTCCTGCTTGCCTATTCGGAGATAAATTCTGCCTACTCAAATCCTATCTCTGGTTAAATTCAAGTTCTAACTCCTCCCTGAAGCCTTCCCTGACCATGCCAACCCTCAGGGATCTGAATGTGTCAGCTTCCAAAGTTGAGTACACAAAGGGATTATTATCTCTTTGTATCCTTTTCTTTCCCATGTTTGTTTTCCCCACCCTCAAAATAGATTAATCTTCTTAAGGGCAGGGCAATGTCTTCCACTTCATCAGGGTGACCCACCACTCCCACCATGAGAACCTCAAGACTTACCAGTGCCTAGGTCTGAAAATCTGAAACACAGCATGGTTAGTGATGACAAAAGTGTTTTCTGAGAGGTATAAAGGCTGGTTCTAGGCATGACACAGTTGAGGCATGGGTACAAGGATTTGTGGGTTTCCTGCAATGGCACCCCACTCCAGTACTCTTGCCTGGAAAATCCCATGGATGGAGGAGCCTGGTGGGCTACAGTCCATGGGATTGTGAAGAGTAGGACACGACTGAATGACTTCACTCTCACTTTTCACTTTCATGCATTGGAGAAGGAAATGGCAACCCACTCCAGTGTTCTTGCCTGGAGAATCCCAGGGACAGGGGAGCCTGGTGGGCTGCCGTCTATGGGGTTGCACAGAGTAGGAC
This sequence comes from Ovis canadensis, assembly GCF_042477335.2. NCBI lineage: Eukaryota > Metazoa > Chordata > Mammalia > Artiodactyla > Bovidae > Ovis > Ovis canadensis. The sequence goes on along the minus strand of NC_091251.1, from coordinate 56,463,485 downwards.
ACGACTGAAGTGACTTAGCAGCAGCAGCACCTGGTGGCTCAGAGGATAAAGCATCTCCCTGCAATGTGTGGGAGATCCGGGTTGGATCCCTGGGTTGGGAAGATCCCCTGGAGAAGGAAATTGCAACCCACTCCAGTGTTCTTGCCTGGAGAATCCCATGGACAGAGGAGCCTGGTGGGCTACAGTCCACGGGGTTGCGAAGAGTCGGACACGACTGAGCGACTTCACTTTCACTTTCACTTTCAGGCGGCTCAGTGGTAAAGAATCCGCCTGCCAATTCTGGAGACAAAGAAGACATGTGTTCAATCCCTGGGTTGGGAAGATCCCCTGGAGAAGGATACGGCAAACCAATGCAATATTCTTGCTTGGAAAATTCCATGGACAGAGGAGCCTTGCAGGCTACAATCCATGGAGTCACAAAGAGTCAGACACTACTGATGATACACACAGCATAAACACACAAGAGAATTTTCTTGGTATACCAGAAAGTTCCTTCAATTTTTAAGGAATGTCTATGGGCATAATTTTTAACTCAACACTCTTGAAAGTCCCTTGGACAGCAAGGAGATCAAACCATTCAATCCTAAGGAAATCAACCCTGAATATTCATTGGAAGGACTGATGCTGAAGCTGAAGTGCCAATGCTTTGGCCACCTGATGCGAAGAGCCAACTAATTGGAAAAGACCCTGATGCTGGGAAAGATTGAAGGCAGGAGGAGAAGGAGTCAGCAGAGGACGAGATGGTTGGATGGCACCAACGACTCAATGGACATGAGATTGAGCAAGTTCTGGGAGACGGTGAAGGACAAGGAAGCCTGGCGTGCTGCAGTCCATGGGGTTGCAAAAGGTCAGACACGACTGAGTGACTGAACAACAACAACCTCTCTGTGACCCAGTTCCTTCCATAAAGCACAAGCCAGCCACTCTGACCTCCTCACACAGTTGTGAGGACATATGGCAAACCTGTACCACAAGGAACTTAGAGGTGTCAGCCTTTTCAGAGCAAGGAGACCATCAACAAAATGAAAAAAGACAACTGTGGAATGGGAGAAAATACAAATGATATGACTGATAAGGAGTGAATATCCAAAATACATAAATGGCTCATATAACTCAATACAAAAAAAAAACCTATTAAAAATGGGCACAAGACTTGAATAGACGTTTTTCAAAAGAAGATATACAGATGCCAATAGGCACATAAAAATATGCTCAACATTGCTAATCATCAGAGAAATGCAAATCAAAGCTACAGTGAGTTATCACCTCACACCTGTCAGAATGGCTAGCATCAAAAAGTCTATAAGTAACAAATGTTGATGAGGTTGTGGAGAAAACCAAGTGCTCATATAACTGCTAAGTAAGTAAGTAAGTGAAGTCGCTCAGTCGTGTCCGACTCTTTGCGACCCCATGGACTGTAGCCTACCAGGCTCTTCTGTTCATGGGATTTTCCAGGCAATAGTACTGGAGTGGACTGCCATTTCCTTCTCCAGCGGATCTTCCCGACCCAGGGATCGAACCCAGGTCTCCCGCATTGTAGACAGACGCTTTAACTGGTACAGCCACTGGAGGGTCCTCAGAAGACTAAAATCAGAGCTGCTGCTGCTGCTAAGTCACTTCAGTCGTGTCCAACTCTGTGTGACCCCATAGCCCACCAGGCTCTGCCATCCCTGGGATTCTCCAGGCAAGAACACTGGAGTGGGTTGCCATTTCCTTCTCCACTGCATGAAAGTGAAAAGTGAAAGTGAAGTCGCTCAGTCGTGCCCGACCAGTCCAGCAATTCTACTCCTAGGTATATATACAATGAAAACAAAAACACTAATTCACAAAGACACGTGTATCCCAAAGTTCATAGCAACGCTATTTGTAACAGCCAGTATGTGGAAGCAACCTATATGTCTGTGGACAGATGAATAGATAAAGATATATATTTATGTATATATATATATGCACACACAATGGAATATTACTCAGCTATAAAAAAGAATGAAATAATGCCATTTGCAGTGACATGGGTGGACCTAGAGGTTATTTTTAATTAATTATAATTTATTAATTATATCATAATATATATTAATTAATTATATTGATTAAGTCAGACAAAAATACAAGTATCATATGATATCACTTATATATGAAATTTTAAAAAATGATACAGAAGAACTTATTAACAAAACAGGAACAGATTTACATATATAGAAAACAAATTATGGTTACCAAAGGGGAAGAAGGAAGGGATAAATTAAGAGTTCTGGATTAAAAAACTACTATATATAAAATAGATGAACAAGAAGAGCCTAAAAAAAAAAAAGAAGACCCTTATAGCACAGGGAAATATATTCAATATCCTGTAACAAACTATAATGGAAAAAAATTTGAAAAAAGAATTATATACACAAATATATATAACTGAATCATTTGGCTATACACCGGAAGCTAACATAACCTTGTAATCAACTATACTTCAATAAAATACAAAAAAAAAAAATTTGCCATTTGCAAAAACCTGGATGGACTTGGAAGGTATTATGCTTAGTGAAATAAGTCAGACAGAGAAAGACAAATATTTATGTCATCACTTGCATGTGGAATCTAAAAAATAAAACAAATGAGTGAATAAAGAGACTCACAGACATTGAGAAGAGAACAAACTAGTGATTTCCAATGAGGAGAGGGAAGGATGGAGAAATAAAACAGGAAAAGGGGATTAGGAGGTGCAAATTACTATGTATTAAAAAAAATAAGCTACAAGAATATATGGTACAGTACAGGGAACATAGTCAATATTTCATAATAACTTTAAACTAAGTTTAACTGAGTATAATCTAAAAAACACTGAATTACTACATGGCAAACCTAAGACTAACATAATACTGTAAATCAACTATACCTCAGTAAAAAAAAGCAAGAAAGAAAAGTGCCAGCAACGCATGTTGCTGTCACCACCCAGCACTGCTGTAGTGACCTTCCCGAAGTCTCAGATAATGGCCCTTTAACCCCTGGGAGGCTAGGGAGCGGGTACTGATAATGTGACCAGGTGCCACGGAGAGGGAAGGAAGTTTCAGGCAGCCACTGACCTCACAAACATTCAGCAAAACATTTTACATGGTTTACACGCATTACATGCATTTAGTAAATGTGACAAGTCAATCTGCCAACAATTCACTTTCCAGAATTTACCGATCATACTGGTATGAGTGTGGCACTGGAGCTTTTCCTTTTTACTACAAAATCCTCCATCTAGACTCATGTTTGGCAGATAGAAGGTGAGTAGACGAGGTATGAAGATGTATATGTAAGGATGAGCATTGCAGTTACAGCCTCGATGGTGGTGGTGGTTTAGTCACTAAGTCCTGTTCTACTCTTGAGATCCCATAGACTGGAGCCCCCATGGGACTTCCTAGGCAAGAATGCTGGAGTGGGTTGCCATTTCCTTCTCTGGGGATCTTTCTAACCCAGGGTTCAAACATGCATCTCCTGCATTGCAAGTGGGATTGCCACTGAGCCACTAGGGAAGCCCCAACAGCCTGACAGCTGTATGTCATGCTGTGTCCAGTCACTTCAGTCGTGCCCGACTCTTTGCAACCCAGGAACCGTAGCCCGCCAGGCTCCTCTGTCCATGCAATTTTCCTGGCAAGAATAACTGGAGTGGATTGCCATGCCCTCCCCCTGGGGATCTTCCTGACCCAGGGATTGAACCTGCATCTCTTGTATTGCAGGCAGGTTCTTTACCTGTTAAACCATGAGGGAAGATACACAACCTTAACGTCACTGGTTAAATTCATTATGGTCCATCCATAATAGATGGTCTATGCAATTATTAAACAGAACATCATCCACACATACACACACACAGATCTGTGAAAACGCACAAGACTAAAAACAAATTGCAAAACAGCATTCTGATCCCATTTACCTGTACAATCTGAGCCAAGCTACATAAAAAAAAAAAAAAAACAGAATCTGCATATGTATAGTTGTATATGCACAGACCATGTCCAGAAGGATACATGGAAACTTAACAATGGTGCTGAGGACTAGGGCTAGAGGGATTCAGGAGGATGAAGGAGGAAACGTTTCAGTGCACTCTTTGATTTTTTTTCAATTGACTAGTTTGCTTCTGCGGCTTTAAAAGTTAACCTGATCATGGTTAGAAATTCTATCTGTGATGTCACACGGCCAATAAACACATTCCCCGAGGAAAGGACAGAGAGCAATGTTTACAGTGTAATGTAACTGGGGAAAACAGGGTATAAACTGTATCTCCAGTGTCACCCTAATGGCGTACATTCATAAAGAAAGCATGGAAGCAACCATTTTTAGATCCCAACAGCCCTGAGGCCCCTGCCACCCCCGCCCCCAGGCGATCCACAAGGTGGCAACATGGTCCTTGAGCAGCTGACTCGGTTCCACAGCCCGAGAGCAGGAAGCAGCCACAGTGACTGCAAACGTCCCCAAGGAGTGAGACAGGTCCTTCCCTTCATTCCCAGGAAAAACGAAGTGGGATGAGCCTGCCTTCACTCTGCTTCAGGGCTGAGACCTTGTTCTTCCTCACTGAGACTTTAGACATCAAGTGAATCTGTGTGATTTTTTTTAAGTCTTTATTGAACTTGTTACAATATTGCTTTTGTTTATGTTTTGGCTTTTTTGGCCGAGAGGCATGTGGGACCTTCTCTCCTCAAGCGGGGATCCAACCGCAGCCCCTGCACTGGGAGGCAAAGTCTGAATTGCTGGACTGCTGGAGAATTCCCTGAATCTAGTGTGATCTTGAAAGGCAGAAAGTGGCAGCCTAAAGGCCACTAGGTGCCTTTAAGACTTAGGAAACAGACAGAAAGGTGAAACCAGGCAAAAGTCTTCCCAGCAGCTAAGACGTCTCTGAATTCCTCGCAGCAGCTCTATAGAGGCAAATCCCTTAAGAAAATAGAAGGGTTTGCTGGGAAAGGGGTGAGATTTTAAAAGTAAAGAACCTAAGGGCTGGAAGATCTTAAGGTACCAGCTAGCCCAGCACCTGTACTACTAGGAAAGGAACTGAGGCCCAGAAAAGAATGTCTTCCTGGGAATTTCCTGGCGGTCCAGGGGTTAAGACTCCGTGCTTCCACTGCAGTGGGGCACAGGTTTGAACCCTGGTAGAGGAATTAAGATCCCACAAGCCTCGCTGGGCGGTCAAAAACAAGTGTTCCTTCCAAAAAACTGAAGACCCAGGAAAGAGAGGTCTCTTAAGTGACCAGAGTTATAAGCTTCCTGGCGCTGACTGGGAAAGCAAGCTAGAATTGAGAAATGATCCATTCTGGGAAAATACAGCTGGCTGCATGTGACACGGAAGCCACAGGAAACAAAGGTCCAGTCCCTGTAGGTGCTCTAGCCTCACATGAATAAATCATGATGCCATAGTGAATGGATAGAGATCTCCTGCCTCAGGACGAATTAGTCATCGCATTTAGCAAATCCCAACCTCTGGGTGTGGCTGGCAGTTTAGCCAGAAAGAAGAAACACCTTCCAGCTAGGGTTCTGAGTCGGAGGCTTGGCGGCCTGCATCCTCCCCCGGGGTGCAGTGACTCGGGTTAAGTGTTCATTGACTGTATTTTCCTCTAACCAAGGGCTCCAAGATGGCCTTCTCCCAACCAGAGCATCCGACCACCAGGGTGACTGTCCCAACATCCCACAGGTCTCTGAAAGGTCCTGTCTGATAATGGCAGGAAGGTGCTGGGGGTGGAGGTGGAGGCGTGGGTTTCTCCAACCCTTCCTTGAGCACAGGGAGAACCTTCCTGCAATCACCCAACGTTCAGCCTGAAAGGAATACTCTGAGAGTATCTAACAGCCCAACACCCTGGTTTCCAGAAGAAGAAATGAGAACCCAGGAAGTGACTGATATATCCAAAGCCACCCAGTAATTTAGGAACGAATCAACGAGGACTTCCCTGGTGGTCCAGTGGTTAAGATTCCACTTTCCAATGCAGGGGACACAAGTTCAATCCCTGGTCGGGGAACTAAGGTTCCCATAAACTGAGGGGCAACTAAGCCTGCACACCACAACTAGGGGCTGGGGACTTGGGGGCCTCAAAAAGGGAAAGGCCTGCCCACCACAATGAAGATCCTGTCACAGGTAAGACTCAACACAGTAAAAAATAGTTGTTGTTTTTTTTTAATAAAAGGAACATATCACCCATTCCTGGGTTTTCATTTGTTCTCCTGGAAAACCCATGTTAGATTATTAGATACTCTGGAAGGTCCCTTTCAGGTTCCACATTATGTGACCATCCCAACAGCTCTGGGGTCTCTGAAGAAGACTCAGGTCCCGGTCGAGGCCAGGAGCCCCAAACACTCTCCTATGCCAGATGAGCAGCCAATGGTGTCTACCAAAGACTACAGGCAAGGTACCCCAGGGGAGCTGACATCTAACTGAAAAAACAGGTGTGCTCCCTCAGAAAAATCAGTATCATTAAATAGAAACAAGATGTGCCACCTTTGAGAGAGGAGAGAGAAGTCAGCAGGCAAGAGAAAGGAGGCATCCTCAAAGGAGGCAGGCAGGGAAGGATGGGGGTGATGCAGGCAGAAGAGAGGGGCAGGTCTCTGCAGAGTGCTGAGGTGGCAGGAGAGGGCACTGTGTGGTCAGGGACCCGTGCCAGCTGCAGTCTGGCCAGAGACAGACAGCCTGGCTGACCCATGCGCTCTGCCTGGCCAAGGACACCCTCTCTCCTGGCTATGCCATGCAGGACAAGGACAGCGTGTTCCAGGTGGGAATTACCACTCTGAAGTTCAAAGCAGCTAACCCCAGGGCTCTGGGAGCTCTTTCTACGAGGCCATCCCACTGCTGGTCTATGGGAGTCCAAGACCCACTTGACCATAGGCTCAGGGGGCTCCTTGGGAAGGGGAGATGGCTGCATTGGCACAGGGCCCAGCCTTCAGTGAGAGCACTAACTTCAGAGGTCTCAGGCAGCTCCAGGAGGTACATGGGATGGCAGATGTGGTAGGTAAAATAGCGGCCCCTCAAAAAAGATACATCCGTGTCCTGATCCCCAGAACCTGTGAATGTAACCTATGTGGAAAAGAGGTCTCTGGGGATGTCACGGACTTAAGGATCTTGAGAGGAGATCACCCTGGATTACCCGTTAGGGCTCTAAATCCAGTCACAGTTGTCCTTATAAGAATAAAACAGGACTTCCCTGGTGGTCCAGTGGTTAAGAATCTGCCTGCCAATGCAGGGGACACAGGTTTGATCCCTGGTCCAGAAAGATCCCACATGCAACTGATTTGGCACACCACAACTAGTGGGCCCCACTCTCTAGAGCCCACACTTCACAAGAAGCCCACACACCACAGCTAGAGAGTGGCCCCTGCTCTCTGCCAGCTAGAAAGCCCGCGTGCAGCAATGGAGACCCAGCACAGAAGGAAGGGAAGAGGCAGACGGAGAGTCGACAGAAGAGGAGGACACACAGAGACAGACACTCGGGGAGGAGGGCATGTGAAGACCAAGGCAGAGGCTGGAGTGATGCAGCTGCAACCCAGGAATGCCAAGGATCACTGGGATCGGAACCCAGGTGAGGGGCATGAAACCCGGCCTCCCTCAGAGCTTCCAGGAGGAATGAGCTCTAGCAATACCTTGATTTCAGACTTTCGGTCTCCACATCTGTGACAGAATATAGGTCTGTTGTTTTAATCACCTAGTTTGAGGTAATTTATTAATGCAGCCCTAGGAAATTAATACATCAGGGAAGGGGGTCAGGGAAGCAGGTTGGGGGTTTCAGGAGTCCTGGGAAATGTCACTCATCTTTGTGTAACAGGGGTCACAAAACCTGTGGTAGTAGCACTTTCCCGGGAGGGTATCTGAGGGGGACAAGGCAACCCCTGGCTTCTGAGGATGTCAAATCCGCAGGATGGAGGAGCCGTGAACACAAGGCCCCACCCAGCTCACCCCACCCTGCTTGCTCATCAGGCATGGCTCCTGCTAGCAGGGCTCATCATGTTAAAGATTCTCTATCCAGAGCTGTGGTCCTGTCCACCCACCTAAGGTCCCTCCGCACTTGACCTTCTTTATCCATGAGGTCCCCAAAAGTGACAAGCACCCTTCTTCTCCAGCAAGTTTCTCAGAGCTCATTTGCATAGAGACATAGAGTAGTTCAGGGGGAAGGACACTAGCTTTGGCATCAAACAGATCTGACTTTTAATCCTAGGATGATTTGGGGTACCTAGTGATTAGGCCTCTCTGAGCCTCAGTTTTCTCATCTGTAATGTGGGGTAATGAGGACAGTTGGGAATAGCACAGGTAGGGGACGTCCCTTGTGGTCCAGTGGTTAAGAATCCACCTTCCAATGCAGGGGAAATGGGTATGATCCCTGGTTGGAGAGCTGAGATCCCACATGCCCCAAGGCAGCTAAGCTCAAGTGCCACAGCTAAAGAAGGCCGTGTGCCCCAACGAAAGAGCCCACATGATGAAACAAAGACCTCGCATGTGCTGCAACTAAGATCCCAGGCAGCCAAATAAATAAGAAACAGCACAGGTAAAACGCCTGGTCTGTGATATGCTGCACAACAGGAGCACAGTAAGCGGGAGCAATTATCATCATTATTTACACGAATAACAAAGTTTTTCTGGAACACTGGCCTGAGCCTACCTTGTCCTCACTGCTGGGGTGGGACACAAAGAGATCCGCAACAGGGGTGATGTCCTCCAGGGCCCTCACTCAGCAGAGAGTTGCTGAGTACTTGCTGTGGTCCCTCTTCTTACTCATCTTACCTCCATATCCCTCACTTGCCAGTCACTAGCCATGATCTCAGCCCTCTATGTGCCTCCCATAGGCATGCAATTCATATTTGTTTTGTATATAAGGAATAAATGGTATTGAGTGAGTCACCTAACCTCTTGAAATGTCAATTTTCTCATCTAATGGGGCTCACAGCACCTACCCACCCTGCTGCCTCACAGGCAATTGTAAAAACCAAATAGAAACAGCAGCCACAGAAGGCCACAGAAGCATAGCCCATACAAAGCCCCAAACTGCACCTCAGAGGCTGTCCCATCTTCTGCGAGGTGGGCTCTGCTGGGCCCAGGACAGTCTTGGGATGCTCACATCTCCCTGTGCCCAGAGAGCCTGCATCCCAGCAGCATGGCAGGTCTGCATCGCAAACTGGGTGCAAACCTCCCTGCCTTTCCTGCTCTGGAGTCAGAAAACCTGGGCTCAACTTCTGATGCTGCCTCTTCCTAGATGTGTGACCAGGTCACTTAACCTCTCTGAGCCTCTTTTTTCTCTTCTGTAAAATAGGGTTAATTGCCCCTGCCTATCTAGAAATGTAGCCACAAGAATCGAACGAGATAATGTATGTGAATGTGCTTCATAAACTGTAGAGTACTATACAAATGAAGGTGATTATTACGTTTATCACATTATGTCAAAAAACAGACACTGGACTTCCCAGGTGGTCCAGTAGTTAAAAATCCTCTTGCCAGTGCAGACACAGGTTTAATCCCTGATTCAGGAAGATTCACATGCCACAAGGCGGTTAAGCCTATTAGCCACACCCACTGAGCCAGTGCTCCAGAGCCCATGGGCCACAACTACTGAAGACCCTGTACCTGCAGCCCATGCTCTGCAACAAGAGAAACCACCACAATGAGAAGTCTGTGCACTGCAGCTAGAGAGTAGCCCCGGCCACCACAACTAGAGAAAGCCCACATACAGAAACAAAGACCCCGTGTGGCACCCCCAAAACAAAACAAAAACAAAACCGGACACATTGGTGTGAGCCTCAGAGGAACCCAGACTCTTGAGCCAGGAGAATACAGATGCCTCTGCTCCTTTCAGTTTTGGTAACTTTGAAGCCTTCTCCATCAAATTTTAAAATCCTATGTGGCTTTGCCAGGAGACCAAATATATTCTAGCCACAACTCTGGAGAACCAGAAAATAAGCCATTCTATTACGGGTGCTGCTGGACTTCAATCAACTCAGCTGCTTGGGCCAAAAACACAGTTTTTTAAAAACACCACACACCACCACAATTCAGCCCCTCCCCCAAAAAACACATATCCTTTCTCCTAAGAAAATAAAATAAGTGATGTGAGTGTTTGCGGACTCAGTCACTCAGTCGTGCCCAAATCTGCAACTCCATGAACTGTAGCTCACCCTCTAGCCATGGGATTTTCCACACAAGAATACTGGAGTGGGTTGCCATTTCCTTCTCCAGGGGATCTTCCCAACCCAGGGATCAAACCCAGGTCTCCTGCATTGCAGGCACTCTTTTCTGACTGAGCCACCGGGGAAGCTCCATGTGGTTACCAGCTGATGCTTTCCACTTGGGGTTGCCTCCTCCTCCAAAGACCCTCGGTCCCGGATGGAGACTGCATGTACCTTGCTGTTAGCTCAGGCTCTCTCTGCAGGTGTCTGCTCTCCAGTGGAAAACCCTAAACTGCTTGAGAGGCAGCCTGGCAGGGCGGGAAGAGCACATGCTTCGCAGCCAGGCAGATGTGGGTTGAAAACATCTGCTGGGCTCTGAAGTTTTTGTTTGTTTTTAATACTTTTATTTATTTATTTACTTTTGGCTGCACTGGGTCTTTGTTGCTGCACCGGGGCCTTCTCCAGTTGCCGCAGGTGGAGGGAGGCTACTCTCTAGTTGTGGTGTCTGGGCTTCTCATTGCAGTGTCTTCTCTTATTGCAGAGCACAGGTTCCAGGGTGCACAGGCTTCAGCAGTTGCGGCACATAGGCTCAGTAGTTGTGGCTCATGGACTTAGTTGCCACATAGCATGTAGAATCTTCCCAGACCAGGGTTCAAACCCATGTTCCCTGCATTGGCAGGCAGGTTCTTAATCACTGTACCACCAGGGAATTCTGCTCTGAAGTTGCAGGTGTCACCTCTCACCTCCCTGCTTTCCTCATCCCTAAAAGGTAGCTAATGCCTATCACACAAAGTTTTGTAAGGATTAGTAATAACATGCAGACGGTTCCTGGGGTGCAGTTGGTGCTTAATCAGTGATAATTATTATCGTATTGGCACTCCCACCTGTGCCCTCCAAATTCTAAGGCCTGGGCCCTCCTCTATACCTGGCTTCTACGACCTTACCAGAACCACTGGAAGCACTTACAAGACTGCCCTGTTCTCAGACCTGCCTAGATCTGGGCCAAGGCAGGCCTGGTCGCTGCAGAGTACAGGACTGGCAAACAGAAAGTGCTCAAAGCAGTAAGTGTTTGTTGACACAGAAGAAAAAAAAAAAATCCTGCTCTCTCAAGTGATTGGAATTTTTTCCCACCACATTCCACTTTCATGGGTACAATCAATAAGTAAACACACTTAGATTAGGGTTTATTCTGAAGATAAACTTCTCTCATTTGGACTTCTCTCGTTTTTTGACAGCTACGTTACCATACAACACCCAGCAGGCAAAACACAAAGATCTGAGGTACTTAGATGATTCTGAAAGTGACTTCTGACTCTTCAAAGAAGGGTGTTTTATTCCTAAGACACTGTCTTTTTCTGATTATAAAAGCAATGTGATCATTTGGATAGTGCGAAAAACAGGAAAAAAAATGCATAGCAAAAAAATCAAATTATTGGCAATTTCACCATCTCTAGAGAACGTCGCAGTGCATGTTTCAATGTATTTCCTTCCAGTCTTTTTTCTGGATGCTTCAAGAATGTATGAATCCATTCATTTAAAAATGAACCATGAGTAAGCAGGGACAGCAGCTGTGAATTGGCAGTGAAACCTCCCTCCTCCTGTTGTAGGCTCTGCCCATCGCTAAACAACTTATTTGTCAATGATAAACCCACACATTGTATAAATGCATCTTGTCTTATCAGTGCTTGTTGAACTTCTACCCTTGGGATGAGTTAACACAGTCTTCTCTGCTTTCCATTTTTGTGCCACAGAGTCAATATTTACTAGCTGTGTTGCTAAAACAGGCCCTGGGCATGGCCTCAGTGCCAAGCGTCCCTGTCTAATCTCTGCAGCAGCAGCCTCAGTGGCACCACAGGCTTTACTGTGTCCAGGGCCATGGCACTTGGTGAGTGACTCCTTCCCTGTTGGGCAGGTAGCCTCTGACCCAGCAAGGTTACTTCACTTAATCATAAAGTCACAGGAGGCTAGTGCTGGAAGGCACTTAAACATTAGAGACGGGGAAACTGAGATGCCCTGGGGAGGGAAAGGATTTGCCTAATCACTTACAGCTTCAGAACCAAACCCGGGATGCCTTCACTCCTATACCAGCTCTCTCTGCACGGTCTCATCTAATGCATCAACATGGAGAAAGAACTGCAGTGGCAGTGGGGGACAGAACCCATTCATCAGGACCGGAAACTGGGCCAGAGCTGCTCTAAGATGGTCTGCTTCACAGAGGAGTCTTCCCAGGACTGACCTGGTCTCTTACAATGATGATTCAGGTGATCCCATGGCATCAATTCTCTTGCCATTTGCTGGAATTCATTCATTCATTCATCTGTTCATATGACAACATTTTATGGTGCCCAGTCTTGGGAAAGTATTACTTGTTTCACCAAAGCAGTTTCATTGGCCCACATTTTCTGGAAGGATCTCTTAGCAGTTATCAAGAGACACACTAAACAATAAGGTCAGGTCCTACTGTATAGCACAGGGAACTATATTCAATACCTTGCCTTGTAATAAATCATGACGATTGTCCAACAGAATGGAATTCTCCAGGCAAGAATACTGGAATAGGTAGCCACTCCTTTCTCCAGGGAATCTTTCCGATCCAGAGATAAAACCTGGGTCTCCTGCATTGCAGGCAGATTCTTTACTGTCTGAACCACCAGAGATTCCATAGACAGAGGAGCCTGACAGGCTATAGTCCATGGCGCTGCAAAGGGTCAGACACAGTTGAGTGACTTTCACTTTCAATAAACCATAATGGAAAAGAATATATATATATATATATATATATATATGTGGGTGTGGGGTGGGGGCGGTCTTCCCCGGTGGCTCAGTTGGTAAAGAACCTGCCTGCAATGCAGGGGACTGCCTACAATACTGGATATCCAGGTTGGATCCCTGGGTTGGGAACCCAGAGAAGGAAACGGCAACCCACTCCAGTATTCTTGCCTAGAAAATCCCATGCACAGAGGAGCCTGGCAGGCTACAGTCCACAGGGTTACAAAGAGTTGGACACAACTAAGTGACTAAACCACTACCACATGTGTGTGTGTACAACTGAATCACTTTGCTGTACAGAAAAGCTAACATAATATTATAAATCAACTATACTTTAAAAATAGAGAGACTCATCAGGTAGCCTCAAAGAAGTCTGAGGCTTAAAAGAAATTATCTATAGGAAGGAAATGTAGGAGAATTATGGTTTGGGGGTAGATCGCTGACAGCAGGCCTCTGAAGGAAGTCCCTGTTCTTCAGAGCACCTCAGACACTAACAGGAGGAAGTCAAAAGCAAAAGTGTGACATCAAATGCCTGGAGTATTTCTGTGGAGTAGCAGAAAGAGAAAGTACTGGGAGCAAGGAGATCTGTGTTCACATTCCACTTGCACCACCCAAATGCTGCATGGCCCAGAGAGGGTAAGTAGCTCGTCCAAAGTCAAACAGCAAAGTGGTAGCTAAAGTGGGGCTTGAATCAAGTGTCTTGCTCTAAGTCCATGGCTGATGGCTCAGATGTCACAGGTGAATCTTTGCATTTCTCTCATTCTCAGTCCCGAGAAAGAAACAACCACAACTTGGAACTTCCACAGCAGCTCCTCAGTTGAGATCGGTCACTGTCCCCAAGGGGAAACTCTGGCATCTGCTCTCTCTGGGCCTAGATACCCGCTGGGGTTCGCAGGACCAGGCTCAGACACTTCCTGGAGAAGCAGGAGCAGGACGGAGGCCACAGGCTAACACCAGTGCAGGAGAAAGCTGTAATGTACAGCGACTCCAGCACACGAGAGGGGAGAACAAACGAGCTTTCTGTGCAGCTCCTGGGATGTCAAACAGCTCTGCACACTTGCCCTATTCCCCTGCCCCGCCCCCTCCAGGCAAGAAAACAAAGAAGGTCGTGTGAACAGGGCTGTGATGAAAATAATGCCGCTGCATTTCTACCTTCTTCTGGGCTTGGAAACACAAGCTCAAACCCTCGAGGGCTCAGTGCTGGCTGAGCACAGTCTACGGTTACACCAGCCCCTGCATTTGTTGAGTGCCTGCTACGGATCCAGCTCTAGGCTAGATAGAGGTGGTGGGAACACTAAGAAGGATAAACCTTGACCTCTGTCTAAACGGGGCTCTCCGCCTGGCTCAGAATACAGAATGAACCTTCAGGAAATCTACTTCAGAACAATTATGTATGGGGCAGTAACAGACTGAGTCAGCCACACCCTTCAGTTTCATCTTTCAGCCACTTATCCCTGAACCTGTATCAGACAGCTACAGGAAAGATGTGGCTTAGACACTGGCCTTGAAGCTCTTACCTTGCAAGGAGGAAATGAAGATGGTGACAAAAATGGAAACAAAACACGTTAGAGATAAACACCATCTCCCCTCAGTGTGACCGATACCAATGACTAGTAAAACTTTATTTTTTTATTTTATTTTTTTACTAGTAAAACTTTAATGGTCAGCTTAGACTTTTGTCCATCCCCTGCTTGCTACTCTGGGCTCACCCACTGCTTCCCTATCAGAACCTGCCATCCAGTTTCTGGGGGACCCACCTCCACAAACACAACTTTCATTTTTCCTGTCTATTTGGGGTGGCTCAAGTCCACACTCACTGCTCAGCCCACTCAAATCCCACCCACTCTTCGCTAAGCTCCCACCTCCCAAAATCTTTCCTGGCTGTTCCAGCCCACAGAGGCAGCCACGTTCCAAATCAGTACCATGTGGATTGTCTGCAAGTTCTTTTCACTGCACTGTGTTCTGACAGCTCTTGAACTCCTGCCAAGGAAGATACTCTCATGGGCTGTTTTGTGTGTGTGTGCCTCCACAACCTCTCTATAAGTCCCTAGAAAGCATAAACGATATCTCTGCACTCACTCCCCCTCCACCCTTCCCTATGCCCATCAAAGCATTTTCTACCCAATCGATGTTTCAATGGGTATTTCATAGAAATGTGGCATTTTCAAGTTGAGGAGGGGTGGAAATGGGACTAGGAGCTAGAGAAGAAGAGAAATTTGATTAATGTCACAGAATAAAACCAGAATAGAGACCCTGGGAACCAGGTGAAACTAGAACTCATTTGAACATTTATTGGGCACCTACTATGTGCCTATCACTGGGTAAGACACTATGAGATGAAACAGAATGACTTCCAGACCCTATGACCAGAAAGCTCACTGGACTTCAAGTGGCCTTAGGGTAGCTCTTTGTTAAGGAGTGGTGCCAAAGAGGATGGAAGCATACTCACAGGCAAATAATGACAACTAGAGAATCCATAACATACTGTAGGAATGTAGAATAAGAACACCCAACCTTGCCTGCTGTCCACATGCCTGCAGCCGTCAGGATAGGCCTCTGGAAGGAAGCAGAACTTGGGAATGGGTAGAAGTGGAGCAGGGCTCCATTTATGCGTGAGACACAGACGACACAGGGGAGGCATGCCAGAAGGTGGTCACTGCAACAGAAAGGGAACCTAGAAGCCAGAAAGGAATTAGTGGAACCACGGCATCTTCCATTCCCTGCTCAACCTACATCAAGCCTTAGACAGGGGCCCTTTAATTGGCTTTCAGCTGATATATCACTGGTTCAGGCAGACAGAGCTTTTTACCCAGCCATCTCCATAGCTTACTATGTTTCTCAAGTACCATTCTGAAAGAAATGCTCTTTTATTTCCTTCAAACTTTAAACTTTTTATTTTGTATTGAGATAAAGCCAATTAATGGGCTTCCCTGGTGGTTCAGCTGATAAAGAATTTGCCTGCAATGCAGGAGACCTGGGTTTGATCCTTGGGTTGGGAAGATCCCCTGGAGAAGGGAACAGCTACCCACTCCAGTATTCTGGCCTGGAAAATCCCCTGGACTGTATAGTCCATGAGGTCACAAAGAGTTGGACATGACTGAGCAACTCTAACTTTCACTTTTCACATAGCCAGTTAATAATGTTGTGATAGTTTCAGGCTAACAGTAAAGGGACTCAGCCATCCATATACACGTATCCATTCTTCCCCAAACCCGTCTTCCATCCAGGCTGCCACATAACATTGAGCAGAGTTCCCTGTGCTATACAGTAGGTCCTTGTTTGTTATCCATTTTGAAAATAGCAGCATGTACATGACTTTCCCAAACTCCCTAACTATACCTTTCCCTCCAGCAACCATAAGTTCATTTTCTAGTCTGTGAGTCTTTTTCTGTTTTGTAAGTAAGTTGAAAGAAGTAACCTCGGATCCAGGTGTACAGTCTACACAAATTGCTGCTGCTGCTCCTAAGTCGCCTCAGTCATGTCCGACTCTGTGCGACCCTATAGATGGCAGCCCGCCAGGCTCCCCCATCCCTGGGATTTTCCAGGCAAGGACACTGGAGAGGGTTGCCATTTCCTTCTCCAATGCATGAAAGTGAAAAGTGAAAGTGAAGTCACTCAGTCGTGCCTGACTCCTAGCAACCCCACAGGCTGCCGCCCCCCAGGCTCCTCCATCCATGGGAGTTTCCAGGCATGAGTACTGGAGTGGGGTGCCATGGGACACTTCAAGAAATATGAATCGACAGAGCCCCACCCCAGACCTTCTAGATCTGAATCCCTGGCATGTACACGTGTGTGCTTGTTTTAAACCTCCTCCGTGATTCAGATGTACTGCCCAAGATGACAATCATGGTACTACATACTTCAGTCATAATCTCATTCAATCCTCTAGAGTCAGGAGAGATGGAAGTTCAAATCCTGGGCTGATAAGGCAGGTGGTATGTTCTCCACTTGAAAGATGAGAAAACCAAGGCTCAGAGAGGTAAAGCCACTTGCCCAAGGTCACACAGGCAGTGAATAGTAAAACTGGGACTTGTACCCAGGTTTGACTTCTGAGTCTGAGACACAAATTTTTTTTAAAATTTTCTTTGGGGGTTGGGGGTGGCGGAGGGGGCATGCTACTACACAGCATATGGGACCATAGTTCCTCAACTAGGGATCAAATCCACACCCCTTGCACTGGAAGACAGAGTCTTAACCACTGACTGCCAAGGAAGTCCCCCAAGAAACAAATTTTTGACTGTGCACTGGAGGGGGGTGGTTCAGCTGCCCTGGAGATGGTCCAGCCACAGGCCCTCCCTGGAGGGGAGGGTGGAGCCAAACCGGCTTAGCCAGGGCCTCAACATGCTTCCTGACCAGCAGGGAGCTGAAATCTCAGAGACATGTGTGGACCCCAGGAAGACTCATATCAGGGCTCAGCTGAGACATCAGAAACAATTTCATAATCACAAACTGTGGAAACACTGCTGACTTAGCTGAGTCCAAAGGTGTGTTCTACAATCTCTTTACAAAATCTTTTTAAGATTGCTACCTAGACCTGTGTTTACAAAGCCCTGTGCACACACAGCCTTACCTCCACTCCAACTGGCCTCCCTGCTCTCAAGAGGAGGGGATGGGCCTTTGTGCCTCTGTTTCCTTTTCTTTAAAATGAGGACAGTGACCTGCCCACCTGCCTACCTACCCCAACGAGGTGGCTCATGATCAAATGACATAACAGAGGAAAAGCTGCCTGACCCAGCTCCCCGCTATGAGCTCTTCAAAACAATGGACCATTGGGCTTCAAGCATCATCCTGCCCATATCTGCAACCATTTGCTGGGTACTTCCCACATGACAGGATATGCCCCTTATATCTGTGCCAGGGAACAGGAAAAGTGTCATTTTGAAAGCTGCTCAGAATTGTTATCCGTAGTAAGAAAGACAAAAGACTCCATCATGGGGAGGGGGGTTGGTCAGAGATGGCTTTTTGTATGGGAAGAACTTTAAAGGGTCTTCAATTCTAGAAAAGAGATGCCCAAGGCCCTTTCAGGGAGAGGTTGTAACAAGAGTCTAAACTTCCTACATGTGAAAGAACAGGGGGTCTCTTTTAAGGGGTAAGTATAAAGGACAGTAGCAGATTTGGGGTTGAGGTCCTGGAAGACCCCAGCATCGTGGCAGAGGTCAGGAGTCAGAGGAGCAGAGGTGTCTGTTACCCGTCTTTTAAGGTGTTTCCTTTTCTGTGCAAAAATGCCTCTCACTACCCTTACACCTTCCTTGAAACTCAGTTTACCCGGAACCAGTCTCAGGGACAAGGCAGGCCCTTGGAAACTGACCTGAGCCCATGCCTGAGACAGGGTCACAGAGGAAGTGCTGGTTTGTCTTGAAGGAGGAAGGGGTCTGTGAGTCCAAGGTCCTGAGGCATCAAGGAGGGTGTGAGCACTCCCTGGAGAGACCCAGAAATGCTGGGTCAGGAACAGGATTTCCTGTTGCCCTGGAATGGAATGCTTATTATTCTTATTTGGACAGTAAAAGAGATGATCCCAGGAGGCTGGAAAACAGCCCCATAAAACAGGGACCATCTCAGGACAAAGAAACGGAGCCCAGCAGAGTGAAGCTGCCCAAGGTCCAGCGGGTCACAGCAGCAGAGCCAGGCTCACACCTGGGCCTGGGGGCTAGGGCTCGTCAGCCTCCTGCTCGAGGCCCATCCTCCTACTGGGGCCCTCCGCTGCCTCTTGGCCACGCTTCTTGCCCCTGCCCTGTCTCCTCCAAAAGACCAGTAGGAGTGCATTCCCTGGTGGTCCAGTGGCTAAGACTCCATGCTCCCAATGCAGAGGGCCTGGGTTCAATCTCTGGTCAGGAAATTAGATCCCACAGGCTGCCTGCCACAACTAAGACCCAAAGCAGGGAAATAAATAAAAATAAATAAATAAATAACGGGTGGGAGCAATTCATCCTAGAACCAGACTGCAGACCCTCAGCAGCCAAGTTCTCCTCTTTAGCTGGTGGGCCCTGAGCCCAGGGTGACAAATGAACCTCACCTCCAGGAGGGGAGGATAATTCATCACCCTCTGGGCCCTGTGGCCAGGCCACCAGGGGCCAGCACATCAGGATTCAAGAATACAGTTTTGAGGCTTAGATGTTGGCAGCAGGGGATGGGGTTGGGCAGGGAAGCAGGGCCAGCCATGGACATGGATGAAACAGGGACCGCTGGGCTCTCAGCAGATTCCGCTGAAAACCAGCAAAAGCACTAAACAACAGTACCACCTCCTCCCCTGTTCTCTGGAGGGGACCCGAGGGTCACAGGCAAAAACCCTAGGCAGCTTGGTGCCTCACAGAGAGCACTGGGCCAGAAGTCAGAAGTCATGGGCTTGAATCCCAGCTCTGACACTTCCCGCAGCAGGCTAATTAGCTTCTCCACGCTTCAGTTTCCTCATCTGCAAAATGGGAGAAACACCTGCCACCCTGCAGGGCTGCAAGAGGGCTAAATTAGGTAATGTCCCGTGACCAGAGCAGCACCTGCTCTAGAGAGGATGCACGGTCCCCAGTACCTAGAGCGCTCTTCCCTTCTCCCACCCCAGCACTTCCTGCGGGATAGGACAGGACAGAACTCCAGGGCGTGGACAGTGGTTCTGAAACTGGGCTTCCAGGAGGCTCCTCTCAGGCTGTGAGACAGAGGGCAGGGAAGGAAGGCAGGCAGACCTCTGTTCTCTTCTTCCTCCTCTCTGGTTACTGCACCTTCACTTTGACGTGTGTCTATTCTGCCCTTTACCCCAGAAGAAGCCACTTTTTTAAAGTTTTGCTGCGTAAATAGTAAACGACTCTGGAGTAGGTCAGGAGCAGACATACTTTTCCCACAACGGGCCTGACTATAAATATTTTAGGCATTGAGGGTCAAGAATGAAAATCAAGGATATTATATAACAAAGGAGAAAATGAAATTTCCGTAAAATTTAAATTGATGAAGCTCAACATATGGTAAGAATTGAGTTTATACAATTTTGTTTTCTAATATAGGTCTTCCAATGGGAAGAATGAAAATTGGTGGGGGGTGGGAGGGTAACATTTTGTTTAATTAGGGTCCAATGTTAGCGTCCAACCAACAAATTTATTGGAACTGCTCATCTGTAAAACCCATTCTTAGCTCCAGGGCCACTCAAAATAGGTGGCAAACTAGATTTGGCTGTAGGGCTGTCCTAGCCATTCACCCTCTGGACTCCACAAGGTAGGGGACCTTGCAGGGTACAGCGGGCTCTAACACCTGTTGAAGACGCTCTGGGGGCTGGAGGAATCTCCACGAGAGAGACCCTCAGGCTGCTGTGTCTTCTCTGCGGGAGGCCCTCACATGACTTCTCACCTGCTCTGCCAGAGCCCTGGTGCTATACTGAGCTGATGGTTATCTGAGGCCCTAACTCCTACTGCTGGCCTCGGCTCTTACCCCTCAGCTTGATCTCCCCAGCAGCGGAGAGTACAGGGAAACCAAACTCTCTCTTTGCCCTCAAAACACACCTCTCCCCAGGCACTGCCTCTCCCGACAGCATCTCTCAGAAAGCTTTCTTACAGAACCATTGCAGCCGGCTTCTAATAGTAGAGACAGGGACTTCCCTGGTGATCCAGCAGCTAAGACTTCATGATCCCAATGCAGGGGGCCCAAGTTCGATCCCTGCTCAGGGAACTTGATCCCACATGGTGCAACTAAAAGATTCCACATGCTGCAACTGAGACTTGGCACAGCTAGTTAGCTAGCTAGCTAAATAAGTAAGTAAATAAATAAATAAATGTAGAGACAAAGAAGAAGAACACTTCCCTGGAGTTCTGGGCCCCCCCCCCCAAAGACCTTGAATCCCCTCTACTTCTGGGGGAAGGAAGGTAACACCATCAGCCTCCAGGGGAGACCTCTGTCTCTGGCCTTGATGGGGCCTATTTTCATCACTTATAAAACACATTTTATAAGTCACATTTGCCTTGCCCACCTTGTGTTGCTATCAGAACATCAAATTATCTATGAAAATAAAATAGAAACACCATAAAAAAAGTTAAAGTAGCAAAGAGAACAAGATCTGGCATGAAGGGAAAAGCACAGAAGACTTCAATCACTTTAAATTCTTCCACAGTGAAAACATTACGTATCTTCACAAAACTCTTAAGCTACTGAAAATACCCCGAAACAATGAAAGAGTATTGGCAAAGCCAGAAGGAAATATGCTGGTGACCTAGTAAATAGGTTCAGTATTTCTAGTTTTAACTACTATCAATCAGCCACAACCTTTGACCTGGTATTCTACCCTTGGGAATAGGCTTGGCAAAAATAATGCAGAGAGAGGAAATTCAGCAAATACACTCATAGAAACACTTATTTTTAGTTGTGAAAAACAATAGGGTGAGTTAAGTAAATGGGGGATGTTTATATAGTAGAGTAATATGAAGTTAGTGAAAATATGTGGACTGTATCTATTTGTTCTAAACAGCCAGTATTCTTCCAAATTATCTTGTCATAAAAGTCAAAGCAAAGCTGAAGAACTGTTCCAGATTAAAGGATGCTAAAGTGATAATGGCAAGGAGATGCAATACATGATTGCCACCAGAGCTTATTCCACAGAGAGAAAAACTGCTCTAAGTGGGAAAATTGACAACATTGGAACAAGGATGATAGTTTAGATGAAAACATTATATTGGAGTGAAATGTTCTGATCCTGAAAGCCGTACTATGGTTATTAAAGAGAAGGCCCATGTCCTTCAGAGACGCATAACGAAGAATAAAAGATAAAGAGGTATGATGTCTGTATTCAATTCTCAAATGGCTCAGAAACAACGGGCGGGTTGGCAGACAGACAGAAAGAAGGGAAGAAGGAAAGGAGGCAGGAAGGAAGGAGACGAGGGGAGAGGAACAGGATGAGGAGTAGAGGGTCGGGGAGAAAGGAGAGAGCGAGAAAGGAGGTGAGAAAATGTTAAAAAAGGATATAGGGGAGTTCTGTTATCCTGAAAATGTTTCTATCAAAGCTGAAATAATTTCAGAACAAAGAAATGTTTAGTCTATATGGACTCTGGATACGTGGAAAGGTATCCATAAATCAATGTGGAGTCAAAAAAGAACCCAACACAAGATGTACATTCTGACGATAAATAAGCAGAAAGGAAAGCATATCCCGTAGATACAGGTATATGATGGTTTCGGTTATCTCCACACAGAACCTCCCTCCAGCTCTTACAGCTTTCCCATGCAGACCAGCTCAATGAGCGCACTCCCTCCATGGGCTAGCTTCTGAGTGAAGCCCGAGCAATGCAGCCACTTTGTTTGAGTGGCTTTGTGCTTTGTTTGCCTGACAATGAGTGATAAACGCACCTCCCTCTCTCCTCCAGGGCCTCTGTCATCCAGGGCCCCTGCAGTTGCCTGTCCTCCTGGCAGCCACAGCCCTTCAGCCCTTTCCTGCCCAAGCCTTGACCTGCTGCCTCTCAGTCTTTGGCAGAGCCCTGACCTCGAGGTGGTTATGCATCATCTCCAGAATGAGACCATGCAAAGCTGCCCCACCTAGGGTGACGGCTTCCTTCGCTGAACACTTGGCACAAGGTTGGGGTCCCTCTATTAGCTCATAGCCTGTTCCAACCTTTCATTTTGCTTTTTAATTTTTTTTTAATATTTATTCATTTGGCTGCACCAAGTCATAGTTATGGCATGTGGAATCTTTGGGCTTCCAGGGTGGCTCAGCTGTAAAGAACCTGCCTGCAATGCAGGAAATGCGTGAGATGCAGGTTCAGTCCCTGGGTTGGGAAGATCCCCTTGAGGAGAAGATGGCAACCCACTCTAGTATTCTTGCCTAGAGAATCCCGTGGACAGAGGAGCCTGGTGGGCTACTGTCCATAGGGTCACACAGAGTCAGGCATGACTTAAGTGACTGAGCACGCACGCACGCCCATGGAATCTTTAGTTGCAACATGTGGAATCTTTCAGTTGTAGCACATGGGATCTAGTTCCCTGATGAGGGATCGAATCTGAGCCCCCTGCATTGGGAGTGTGGAGTCTTAGCCACTGGACCACCAGGTAAGTTCCCATTTCATTAGCTTTTGAGGAAAGTATCTCTGTGTCCCCTAATCTCTTATGAGGCACGGCCTGAGCCCTAAATCTCCACCACCCATCACAGTGCCCAGCACACAGTGGGTATCTGGGGAGAATCTTTGGACTATGACAATGACCTGTAGTACAGATGTGCACGTACTCATCCACACACACTCACTCATCTTTTGGAAACCACTGGCTTGTTATGGCCCAAAAGATTTCCTCACCGCTAACACCAAGCTGAGAGTTTCCTGGGCCCAGCACAGCATGCTCAGTGCAAGCAGTAAGAAAGTTTTTTGGCATGAGTGACCAGTTGCCACTGTAAAAGTTCTCTGAGCCTCAGTTTTCACATCTATAAGATGGGAGTGTGATCCAATTCATACTGTTCTGGAAGATGAGAAGTACTTGGCACAGAAACTGACATGAGGGCATTAGACTCTTAACTTAGGTTGGTCTCTTTCACTTTCCTAGCAGCAGGAAACCTAAGCATGTGTGTGATCAGAGGCATCAGAACCCCGTGCCAGGGCTTTAGACGGGGCTCCAGCCAGAGAAATTTCTGGCTTTTATTTCTGAATTTCTCTGAGATTTGCTGTGCTGCATGAAGTGGAATTTTCCACTTGGCTTCTCCTTGATAAAGTAGGTCGTCTGTATTTCTTGAGTCAATTACCTAACATTTTGGCGGCTGAATTTCTTCATCTGTCAAATGGGAATAGGAGCTACCTTACAAGGTGCTATGAGGGTTAAATACAACAATGTGTATCCACTTCTATATACAACATAGATAAACGACAAAGTCCTACTGCATAGCACAGGGAGGTAGATTCAATACCTTATAATAGCCTACAATGGAAAGGGCCTGAAAAAGAGTATATATATGGTAAAGAGTCGGACACGACCGCACAAGTATGCAAAGCATGGCATATATATTTTATGCTGGAGCACAGTACTTTCTGATTCTATGAATTTGACTTTTATAGGTATCTCATATAAGTAGAATCAAACAGTATTTGAGACACCATCTGATCTTGACCTTGAAGGAAAAGTTTAATTTTTCCTCCAAGAATGAGGGAAGACCGAGAGCAGAAGAAGTCACAGAAGATGTGGGGACTTCTGGCCTCCGCACGGTACGGTCGGGGCGCTCAGAATAGGAGAGCAGATGTGGCCCTGCCTTCAGAGTTGATAGCTCAGTACAAACACTTGACAGATATGCCTAATCTCCTCTCTGGGACCCCAGGGCCTGAGCGCTGCTCCAGCTCCCCTTGGTCTCTGCAACCCGCCCCCAGGAGCTTAGCACTTGGCGGAATGTTAACTCTGGGCCTCAAGCAGACACAAAAGAGGAGAGGAAGTGTGGGCGTGAGAAATAGCCAGGGACAGATTAGAAGGTAAGACTCAGAAATAAAAATAGTTACTGGTTAAGGCTGCTAATCTTGCATGGGCTTAAACTGGTCTCCCTATGTGTTTTATTGTTTTTAAAAAAGCTTTCATCCAAAATAAATCTCATAGATCTATATACACTGTTATAAAAAGATACTCAGTGTATTTCGTTAAGTGAGAAAGGCAAGCTGTAGATTGTTCTGGTCGTATGACCCCATCCGGGTCAACATACACTTGCTTTACTTAAAGTTTGGAAAGACAGCAGAAGACAATTACCATCAAAGTCTGCCTGTGGATGTGAGACTTGGAGGGAGGGTAGATGGAGGTTTATTCTAACTTTCCACAACTTTATGACATATACCATGCATTACCTCTACAATTATTTTTTTAATTTAAAAAGATATAAAAGGTACTTCCCTGGGGGTCCAATGGTTAAGACTTCACCTTTCAATGAGTGGGGTGAAGTTTCCATCCCTGGTCAGGGAACTAAGATCCCACAGGCATTGTGGCCAAAAAACCAAAACATAACATAGAAACAGCATTGTAACAAATTCAGTAAGGATTTTTAAAAACAGTACACATCAAGAAAAAAAATCTTTTGTAAAAAAAAAAAAAAAGAGGAAATAATAAAAGCCCCTTTGCCTCCAAGTTCATCTTGGAAACCCTTTTCCCAAAGACAGAGACAGGTAAATACAAATACTTATTATTTTTTACATATATATATAGTTTTTTGGCTAGACTGAGCTTGAGAACCCAGCCTGGGTACACCTGAGCTCTACATATTTCCTGGAGGTTTTTCTTTCTCTCCTAAAAGAAGATGCCCTAGCTAGCTAAGATGCACGTGGGGTGGGTGATCTTAACCATAGAGGATCTCATCAGGAGACTCAAGTCCGGCAGGCAGCTTTCCCTGCTCATCTTAGGGTATTGCTCAGCCTGTTACAAAGGATGAGGCTTCAGAGGAGTGGCTCCTTGTGTAGCCCCAGGCTCCTGTCCCTATGAAAGGGCACCCTGCAGGTTAAGTGCCTGGCACCATGCCTGGCACACACGAGCCTCCTGTAAATATCAGGGCTCTGGCCACTCTCTTCACCAGGGGAGTCAGGGAGGGGATGATGGGATGAGCGGAGTACTGGGGAGGTAGGCTCCCTGAGAGAGGTGAGGGCTGTAGATAAAAGTTGAATTTATTTACACATAGAGAGGTTTCCCTCTGTTTTGTTTAAACTAGCACAGTGGAATTGAAAATCTTCTCTAAGTTTCACCTCCTGCACTGCTGGCTCTGTGACTTTGGACAAATCACCTCCCCACTCTGGGTCTCACTTTCCTTGTTTATAAAATGGAGATCTGCACTAAATTCTTGTTGAGATTCAGTTCAACAGTAACATTTTATGATTTTATGTTCATGCGATAATAATGGGTTGGCCAAAAAAGTTCATTTGGGTTTTTCTGTAACATCTTACAAAGAACACAAAAGAACTTTTTGGCCAACTCAATGCAATAAAGCAAGAAAAGTAATATGAGCATAGGAAAGAGAAACCATTGATCATTTTATGCTGGTTACATTAAATTACCTTGTACCCTTAGACACACAGTAGTCATCACTGGCCCTATCCATCAGCGCCCTTTCCCAGGGAACATCAATCCTTCCCAAATACTTTCCCTTCTGACTCTGCTACCTGTCCCCAAGGTCAGACAAAAAAGACTATCCTACCAAATAATGCCCCCCTTCCCCAAAGCATTCAAATTAAAGAAAAAATAAGTTTGTGTTTTGTGGGTCCTTATAGTATGGTGGCCAGAGCTCTAGAGGAGTCACATCATCAGTCCCCACCCTTGTCTATCACCCGTTCAACATGTGACCTTGGACAAGCCACTTCCCCTCTCTACTCTTAGCCTCATCTATCAGACAAGGGGTTAGATGGGTTTCTCTTTATGAGCCCCGCTCCACCCTACAGTGGCTACCCAGGCCGGGAGAGGCCAGAAACTACAGGCCAGCATTTCTCCAACTGTTCCCAGAAACAGCCAGCCACCTCTAGCATCCCCAGTAGGCTGGTGCCAGAATGTGAGCCAGAAAATCAAGTGAGGTGTGCAGGGCCAGGCGGGCCCCAGCTGTGCCCAGGACTCTCAGGCCAGGACATGCTTCCCAGATCCAAAGCTGGATTCTGCAGCTTTTCTCACAGATGTTCTCTTATTTTTAAGATAAGGGCATACCTCTGCCTAGTCTTAGGAACTTTGCCAGGATGGGAGTGGGATAAGCGGAGCCGAGCTTTTGATCTGGTTCCAAACAGGAAAAGGAGTACGTCAAGGCTGTATATTGTCAGCCTGCTTATTTAACTTCTATGCAGATTACATCATGAGAAATGCTGGACTGGAAGAAACACAAGCTGGAATCAAGATTGCTGGGAGAAATATCAATAACCTCAGATATGCAGATGACACCACCTTTATGGCAGAAAGTGAAGAGGAACTAAAAAGCCTCTTGATGAAAGTAAAAGAGGAGAGCGAAAAAGTTGGCTTAAAGCTCAACATTCAGAAAACGAAGATCATGGCATCCGGTTCCATCACTTCATGGGAAATAGATGGGGAAACAGTGGAAACAGTGGCAGACTTTTATTTTGGGGGGCTCCAAAATCACTGCAGATGGTGACTGCAGCCATGAAATTAAAAGACGCTTACTCCTTGGAAGGAAAGTTATGACCAACCTAGACAGTATATTCAAAAGCAGAGACATTACTTTGCCGACTAAGGTCCGTCTAGTCAAGGCTATGGTTTTTCCAGTGGTCATGTACGGATGTGAGAGTTGGACTGTGAAGAAGGCTGAGCGCTGAAGAATTGATGCTTTTGAACTGTGGTGTTGGAGAAGACTCTTGAGAGTCCCTTGGACTGCAAGGAGATCCAACCAGTCCATTCTGAAGGAGATCAGCCCTGGGATTTCTTTGGAAGGAATGATGCTAAAGCTGAAACTCCAGTACTTTGGCCACCTGATGCGAAGAGTTGCCTCACTGGAAAAGATTCTGATGCTGGGAGGGATTGGGGGCAGGAGGAGAAGGGGACGACCGAGGATAAGATGGCTGGATGGCATCACGGATTCGATGGACGTGAGTCTGAGTGAACTCCGGGAGATGGTGATGGACAGGAGGCCTGGCGTGCTGCGATTCATGGGGTCGCAAAGAGTCGGACACGACTGAGCGACTGAACTGAACTGAACTGAACTGAGCTTTTGATCTGGTCAAGCCAAACTTGCCAGAATCCCAGCTCCTTTTCCTCAGAAGGGAACAGAGTTGGTCTCAGTGGCTGTGGGAAGCAGAAACACAATGACCTGGGGATGAATCAAACAATAATAGCAATAATCATTCTTCTTATTTGCCCAGCAGTTTATGTCTTTATCACAGTGGATCCTCACCTGCATGTGTGAAGTAGGTGATACGGATGCTATCACCCCAGGTTACAGATGAGGAGGACTGAGTTCCAGACTGGGTACCAGAGTGCTATGGGTCTCGTGGCTGATACACAACCAGACTAACCTTCCAAAGGCATCAGAAACATGCAGTTCAGGGGCCAGATGAGGGCAGGGAGTGCAGTTAAAGATTCCTTGTTAAAACGTGGCTTCAGTTCAGATACATATAGGTACGGGAAAATGTACATATACAAGAATGGCCTGACCTGTGTGCATGAAATGAACACATCAGTGAAATAGGCACCGGGATCAAGAAACACAACAATGTCCTCCCCACAGAAGTCCCTCTCATGCCCCCTTTCAGCCACTATTCCCTCACTATTAGAATCACTAATAGAATCACTATTCTGATTTCTAGCATCAGGGATTGATTCTGCCCGTCTTGAACTTGACACCAATGGGATGATATAGTATGACTCTTCTGAGTCTGCCTTCCTTCATTCAACATGATATTTGTGAACTCCACCTGTCATTACAGGTAAAAAACGAGAAGTAACTCTCACTCATTTACATTTTTGCATGCTGCTGCTGCTGCTAAGTCGCTTCAGTCGTGTCCGACTCTGTGCAACCCCATAGACGGCAGCCCACCAGGCTCCCCCGTCCCTGGGATTCTCCAGACAAGAACACTGGAGTGGGTTGCCATTTCCTTCTCCAATGCATGAAAGTGAAGTTGCTCAGTCATGTCTGACTCTTCGCGACCCCATGGACTGCAGCCTACCAGGCTCTTCTGTCCATGGGATTTTCCAGGCAAGAGTACTGGAGTGGGCTGCCATTGCCTTCTCCAAGTCATTTTTGCATAGTATGGACTTAATGAGGAGCTAACCCTGAATATTCGCTGGAGGGACTGATGCTGAAGCTGAAGCTCCAGTTTTGGGTCATCTAATGCAAATGGATGACTCACTGGAAAAATCCCTGATGCTGGGAAAGATTGAAGGCAGAGGGAGATGAGGGCATCAGAGGATGAGATGACTGGATGGCATCCCTGATGCAATGGACATGAACGTGGGCAAACTCCGGGATATGATGGGGGACAGGGAGGCCTGGCATGCTGCAGTCCATGGGGCTGCAAAGAGTCAGACACAACTGAGAAACTGAACAACAACAAAAATCAGTGAAACAGCCTTGAATCTAGGCAAGGGTAGAGAGCCGAAGAAGGTTTACACACTGCTCCTCCCAAATGTAAGAACAAGCCCTACTGCTATTCCTCCTGGAAGACCCCCACTGTCCTCCCAGGGGGTCCGGAGGTGGGAGGCAGGGTCTTGACACCCAAACTTAAAGGCAGTTTAAGTTCAAAGGCAGAGGCTCTACTAGGTGTTCACTCAACACCTAGGTGTTCACTCAACACCTAGTACCCAGCTCTGTGAGGAACCCTGCAGACTCAGCATCCCATTCATCCCTACAATCATGAAGTAGCTACTGTTACTATTTCTACCTTATGGGTTAAAAAACAAAAACCAAGAAACTCAGGGTCAGAGAGGTCAAGTAAGTTGTCCTCAGGTTGCACAGCTAGGACACACACAAACCTCAAACTGTCTATGTTGGCAGGAAGCTTGCAGACTGGCCTCTAATTGTATATCCAGCCTCAGCTAGCACTGCCTGTCCCCAGCTCATGTTCCATGGCCACACAGGCCTCCAGCCAGCAACTCAGGGCCCAGGTTCTCCCCACCTCAGGGCCTGTGTCCAGGCTGCTTTCCCTGCCTGCACACTTATCCTCTGCCACTTCCTCAGAGCAGCCTCCCCTGACCACCCAGTCCCAGCTATGTCCCCCATTCTCAGTGTGTCCCACGCTCTCCTTTCATAGCCCACCAGGCACTCTGGAGTGATGTGTCCTTTTGAAACCCCTCCATCATGTGTTCAATGTCTTCCTCCACCAACAGAACACAAGCCACTGGGGGAAAGGAATGTCTATTTTGTCACTGCTTCAGACAATGCCTGGCACACAGTGAGCCCATGAAGAAGAGGGGAAGAAAGGCAGATAAGGCTACCCTCTCTGAAGGCAGCTCTAGTTCCAGCCTGTTTACGGCCCCAGGCAAGACCCTTCCTCTCTCTGAGCCTCTATTTCCTCAATGGTCAGATGAGGGGCTTGGAAGAAAGACCTCTATAGGCCTTCCATCTCATCTGACCTCTAGACCACAAATCCTAGGACAGCAAGCCATGAAAAGTGCCTTAGGCCTCTGCTGTCTTTCACTTGCCCTGTGTCCAGCTGGCATCTAAGGAAAGTTTCAGGTTGTGTATGAGGTAGGGGGCAGTGGTTCTCCAAGGCTCCCCAGGCCATGAGGTACATGTGGCCTTCACATCCTGTTGTATGTAGAGGACCCAGAAACATGAGGTCTCTTCCAGCTTTAATATCTCTGATGTACAGAGTTGGGGAGAGACAGAACTAAGAAGTAGTCCAGTGATTTAAGTCTTTGAGCTTCCGATGTAGGGGTATGAAAAGTTATGATAAACCTAGATAGCTTAATATGCAGAGACATCATATTAAAATGTCTGCATATAAAAAAGCAGAGACATCACTTTGCCAACAAACATCTGTATAGTCAAAGGTATGGTTTTTCCAGTAGTCATGTATGGATATGAGAGTTGGACCATGAAGAAAGCTAAGTACTGAAGAAATGACACTTTCAGATAGTGGTGTTGGAGAAGACTCTTGAGAGTCGCTTGGACTGCAAGGAGATCAAACCAGTCAATCCTAAAGGAAATCAATTCTGAATATTCACTGCAAGGACTGATGCTGAGGCTGAAGCTCCAATATTTGGGCCACCTGATGTGAAGAGCCAACTGACTGGAAAAGACACTGATCCTGGCTTAAGACTGAAAATAGGAGGAGAAGAGGGTGACAGAGGATGAGATGGTTGGATGGCATCACTGACTCAATGGACATGAATTTGAACAACTCCGGGAGATGGTGAAGGAAAGGGAAGCCTGGTGTGCTGCAGTCCATAGGGTTACAAAGAGTCGGACACAACCGGGCAACCGAACAACAAGGTGACTTCCCTCGAGGTCCAGTGGTTAAGTCTTTCAGTTTCCAACATAGGGGGTGAGGGTTCAATCCCTGGTCAGGGAACTAAAATCCCACATGCCTTGTGGCATGCCCAAAAGTTTTGAAAATTAAATATAAGAAGCCACTGGTAGGGCCTGCCGGGGTCTGTTGCTGAGGGGCCACTTTCTCCCTGACATCACAAGTCAGGAGAAACACCCAAGTCAAAGAGAATCTCCCTTTCCACTCAGAGGCAGAGTCCAGGTAACCACCCTTCAGCCTCTCCCCAGCCCTTCCCAGGTTCTGGACTGCCAGGGGCAGCGGCTCAGACAGAATGCTGAGGAATCTCCCCTTCGGGGGTCTCTGTAGATACTTGCTCCCTGACCTAGCCAGTCAGCCAGGACAAGCACTTCCTGAACCTGAAGTAAGTGCACTTTCTTTTTTCTTTTCTGGCCACGCCACGTGTCTTGCAGGATCTTAGTTCTTAGTTCCCATATCAGGAACTGAACCCAGGCCCAACAGCGAAAGTGCCAAGTCCTAACCACTGGACCGCCAGGGAACTGCCGTAAGTGCACTTTCCATTCTTCCCTGACTAAGGCTCCTCTGGCTTTGAAGCTTTTTTGAGTTTTTCTTCAAAAATAAAAGTACCCAGGGACCCAGTTTCTAGTTATCCATCTTAATGAAACAATCAAAAACAGGATCAGAAATTTCTGCTAAGAGATGTTCCTTGCAGCTTTAGTAATGAAAATTTTTTAAAATGGAAACTGTATATTTTTAAAAGTAGGGGGAAAAGGCTGAATAATTGAGGCATGCTTGTACAAGGGAATGTAAAATTGCATTAAGATATTTAATGACATGAGCAAACCGGTATAGTACATTAAGATCTGGGATGACCCAGAGGGATGTTATAGGGAGGGAGGTGGGAGGGGGGTTCAGGATTGGGAACCACATGTACACTTGTGGCAGATTCATGTTGATGTATGGCAAAACCAATACAATATTGTAAAGCAATTAGCCTCCAATTAAAATAAATAAATTTAAACTAAAAAAAAAAGATGTAACATTCAAAGCTGTAGTGGACTTCCCTGGTGGTCCAGGGGTTAAGACTCTGTGCTTCCACTACAGGGGGCGCGGGTTTGATACCTAGTTGGGGAACTAAGATCTCAAAGGCCACATGGTATGGCCAAAATTTTGTTTAAAACTGTGGTAAAACATTAATATATATTCAATATGATCCTAATGCTTAAAATAAAAGGAAGTAAATATATACATATATTTGCAAAAAAATAAAGAAAGAAAGGTAAAAAGCAGCAAAAGAATGAGCCCTGACACAAGAGCCCTTTAAAGGGAAAGGCTCCTGTTCCCACCACGGACACAGCGAAGGCCCTGAACCCCCAGGTGTTCACTCTGCTGGGTGTGTGGAGGGACGGGGCTGGGTACACTGTGAGTGCATGTGAGTGTGCAAGAACCGTGTGCATCAGAGAGCATGACAGGTGTGCAGGTACAGACTGGACTGGCCAGACCTCGGCCACACCCCTTGCTGGCTGAGCAACTTGGAGCAACTTTCTTACACTCTTTAGAACACAGTTTCCTCATGAAAAACAAGAGTAAAAATTATTCCCATTTCATGAATTGTTAAGAGACCCAAACTCCAGGACTGGTATTCTGTAATCATCAAAACACCACCCTAATACAAGCTTTGTTATAAATGAGAGACAAGGAAAGAGCTTCAGAAAAATCTTCATTTCTCTCCAGACGGTCACGACTTTCAGATCTGAGCTTATCCCTGTCCGTTTCGTGGGTTTAGCAAACCTGAAAATGTACCCAGTAACTCAGATCCGAGGAAGCTTCACGACCAGGTTTGCGTGGCTTGTCACTCGATGCAAAGCTTTTTTCAGGAAGATGATTTCACCTTCCATTCAGGCTCTGAGTTTACAGAACAAAACCCTGAGAGCCATGGAGAATCCCAAGTGGGTTTCAGAAAAGAACCAACGGGTCAGGTCTCAGGCCAGAGCCTGGGGAGGGCTTTGGGAGCAAAGTAACAGATTAAACAAGAGTCATTTAGATCCGCCATAACTATCAGTTGGATTGTACTGAAAACATGGAACTCAACAATTCTAGTCCCTTCTGCTGGCAAGTCTTTATTTCCAGAGAGAGGATTACTTGCAGAGGCACCCAAGACAATGAATCACTCTCTGGATTGTTGGTAAAGATTTCCACAAGCCCCGTGACGAGCCCGGGACCTATAAGATCCACCGATCAGTGCAGCTCTCACAGCCACTTACCTCCCCAGCTCCTCCCCGATGTCATAAAAGTCCTCCACCTTCTGCTGCCTGAACGTCTCCATGTTCGGGCTCCTCATTGAGGCCTGGAGCGTACAGCCCTGAAACAGGAGAAATCCTGAGGTTAGGACAGATATGTCCATTGGTACCAGTCTGACTCTAGGCCCCAAAGTAAATGGCTAATAATTGAAGGGTAGCTCACAGCCCTCACTCCTCAAGAACAGGCTTGATCAAGCCTTTCCTCAGGACCTATGACCAGTGATGCACGGTTCTTACTTGATTTATATTAATTCAAGTTTCTTAAGGAGACAGATCTGCTCTGAACATGTTCCGAGAAAACAACCCTGGGCAACTTGGGCAATTTGTTCTCATGAAATCCAGGTCTACTGAGAAAAGAGGCAGCTGTGATGCAGGGAAAAAGAACCCAGTTTTGAGTCAGAATAAGTGAAACTTCCTGGAAGAGGAAAACAAATGTTCTCACCAAAAAAAAGGATAAATGTGCATGAGGTGATAAACATGTTAATTATCTAGACAAGGGGAATACTTTAAGTGTATCAGATCACCATGATGTACGTTTTAAATATCTTACAATGTTATATGTCAATTATAATTCAATAAAGCTAAAAAAATTATTTTTAAAAAGTTTCCGTTTTGAGTCCCACTTTTGCCTAAGTCATTTAAACTGCTGGGTCTTAACTTCCTCATCTGTAAAAGGGGTTAATACTGTAAAAACCACTGCAAATCAGGATATTATTCTATAAACTACAAACTGCAGTAGAAAGGTAAGGGATTATCATGACCTCAGCTCCCTCAGAGGCTGTGCCACCCAATTTCAAGTCTGAACTGATCTGCAGTTCACTCATCACCCTAAGGGAAAGATTGGAGAGGAAGTGTGGCAAATAACAATAGGCACCAGGAGTCAGAAACCTGAGGTGCTAGCTGCAATTCTGCCCACAACTAGCTCTGTGACTTCATCTCCTGTCAGTGGGAGGCCTGTTTCCTCATCTGTAAGTGGCACTAACTCTGCCTGTCCAGTGCACCTTAGTGAGAACCCCAGGACAACTCTGAGCCACGCATAGCATCACCACAGAAGAGACCGTCTGCATCCTCCCCTGGGATCCTCCTGCCCCAGGGAGCCCCCTCGTCCTGGGACAGCCACATGCCACCCTGGACAGCACTCTAAGGGCAGGGCCCAGGATACAGTAAGCACAACATAAAGATAAAGCCAGCTACCCATGAATACACATATACAATGGACTGTTAGTGAAAGTGAAGTTGCTCAGTCGTGTCCGACTCTTTGCCACCCCATGGACAGTAGCCAAGCAGGCTCCTCCGTCCATGGGATTTTCCAGACCAGAATACTGGAGTGGGTTGCCATTTCCTTCTCCAGAGGATCTTCCCGACCCAAGGATCGAACCCGGGTCTCCCGCATTGTAGGCAGACGCTTTACTGTCTGAGCCACTCAGCCATAAAAAGGAATGGAACTGGGTCATTTGTAGAGACATAGATGGACCTAGAGACTGTCATACAGAGTGAAGGAAGTAAAAAAAAAACACATTTTGTCTATTAACACATATATGTGGAATCTGAAAAAAATGGCAGACTATCTTATTTACAAAGCAGAAATGGAGGCAGAGAAGTAAACAACAAATACATGGATACCAAGGTGGAAGAGGGGGATGGGATTATTTGGGAGACTGGGATTGACATATATACATCATTGATAGTATATGTAAAATAGCTAACTACTGAGAACCGACTGTGTAGCACGGGGAATTCTACTCAAATGCTCTGTGGTGACCTAAATGGGAAGGAAATCCAAAAAAGAGGGGATATGTGTATACATATAGTCGATTCACTTTGCCATACAGTGGAAACTAACACAACATTGCAAAGCAATTATACACCAATAAAAATAAGAATAAAATTTAAAAAACAGCTACCTGCGGATGCATCTTTCAAGAGTCATTAGCAAAGGGCTCTCAGAGCTCATTTTGGCTGGCACTGGCAGCTTTTCTTCTGCCTGGCAATCAGATACCAACCACGCCCAGGCCCTGTGAGCCCCGAAATACTGTTTTCACCTCTCTGGGTGGAGGCACCATTACATAAGGGCACATCTCATCAATGCCAAGTGGCGGGAGCTGTTCTAACTCTCAGGTGATGTCTATATTTCAGCCTCTTTCCTCTGCCCACTACCAACCAGAGTTCTGGTAGCAAGATGCCACCTTCCTCCCTCCCTTCCACCGAGGCACACACATCCCTAAAGGCCTCCAGGTGGAAATGGCCTGGCTCCCAGGAATTACTCTCAGGATCACCTGCCAGTCTTCCCCTGCCTGTCCGTCACAGAGCCTCCTACTGGCTTGGTCTTCACTCTGCTCAGCCAGGGCCTGGCGAGTATGGAATCCTGAAAGAAGCAGGATCCCCAGTCCTAGGCTAGTCTGGGTGTGCATCAGTCACAAGACCCATAGCAGTCTGGCTCCCTGTCTGGGACTCAGTCCCCCTTCTCTGCAATCTGGGGTGATAGCATCCGTATCACCTACTTCACACATGCAGGTGAGGATCCACTGTGATAAAGACATAAACTGCCGAGCAAATAAGAAGGATGATTATTGCTATTATTGTTTGACTCATCCCCAGGTCATTGTGTTTCTGTTTCCCACAGCCACTGAGACCAATTCCGTTCCCTTCTGAAGAAAAGGAGCTGGGATTCTGGCAAGTTTGGCTTGATCAGATCAAAAGCTCGGCTCCCCTCACCCCCACCCCCACCATGGCAAGGTTCCTAAGACTAGGCAGAGGGTGGCAGGACTGCTATCTATCAGCTTCTTTTTGCTGCAAAAATATTTCCAAACAAACCATTTGAGCCGGATCCTGGGGGTGGAGGTATGAGTAGCTACAAATTTCCCACAGCTAGATGAAAGCAGAAAACTCCAAAAAAATTTTGTTGGCAGATACCCTGAGAGTGGTCCCAGGAACAGCTAAGATCCTCCTTGGCTAGAGGCCAGCTGCATTTGCTGTCAGGAGTTGAGCTGGACTTGAAACTGTCCCACCTCCCCAACTAAACCATGAGCCCCTGCCTTGTGATCACATCCTGGGTGACCAGAAGTTGGGGGCCAAGGGAGCCAACTAAGCTCAATCTAGGCCCACCAGTTTGGCCCCAACTCACCATTTCAGCATAGCCCCCTCCCTCACAAATCCTCTACTAGAGCCCCAAGTAGACTTTTCCTATTCCTCCAATACTTTCACCCCTGCTACACCCCAGCTCAAGGTGGGCCCTTTTCATGGCAGAAGGGATGGGGACGGGGGGAGGGCACCTGGAGAACCCTCCAAGTAAAACTCTTTCCTTCCTGCAAAGCCAGGCTCAAACGCTACCATCTCTATGAGCCTCCATGACTCTTTTCCTTACAAAACAGATGAAAAATTCTTCTTCTCTTTAAATTCTCACAGAGGGCTCTTTACAAATTTTTCGGGTTAGAGTTCACCATGTTCTGGTTCATATCATAAACTATGTCAATGTGTAACCCAAAGGGAGAAAGCACAGACTGCACAGGCACACAGGCCTGAGTTTGAATCCCAGCTCTGCCACCTACTAGCACACACAGCACGGTGCAGCTTTTCTGAGCTCCAAATTACTTACATAGAAAATGAGTCTGGGACTTCCCTGGTGGTCCGGGGGCTAAGACTCTACGCTCTCATTGCTGGGGACCTGCGTTCCATCCCTAATCAGGGAACTAGATCCCACATGCTGCAACTAAGAGTTTGCATGCCACAGTTAAAGATCTTGAGTGCCACAACTAAGACCCAACAAGGCCAAATAAATTTTTTTTTTTAATAGAAAAGGAAGAGAATGAGTCCAGACAATGCTCAGTGTTAGTGAATATTTGGAGAACTCTCAAATACTGCTTAGGAGAATATTCACTAGGACAACTACTTTGGAAAACTCTTGGGCAGTATCTACGGACATACCCAACAGAAACGCATGTAGATGGCTTCCAAAATGGTCCACATTAGAACGTTCACAGCTTCACTATTAGTAATATCTAAAAATTGCAAACAACCAAATAGCCATCAAGTGAAGAATGGATAGAGTTATACCCATACAATGAAATGATTATATAACAATAAGAATAAATAAACTACTGCTCCCTGCAACAATATGGATGAAACTCACAAACATAGTGTTGAATGAAAGAAAACAGACACAAAAGACCACAAACTGTGTGATTCTCTTTTGGGTAAAACAAAACCGTGGTGCTAGAAGTTAGAATAGTGGTCACACCTGGGTCAGAGATTGTGCCTGAAAGGGGACACAAGGAGCTTTCTGAGTGCTGCCAATGCTGTTTCTTGATGTACATACATACCCTTATTTTGTGTGCAATCAAAATTTTAAATAATTAAAAATGAGTCTAATATCTGCTTTAGGGGACAAATGAGATAACATATGTAAAATGTTTTTAATAGTCCCTGGATGGTTCCAACAAATATGAGTTCCTTCCCTCTTGCCTATTGGAGCTTCATGAGGGAGCTTCAAGAGTTGTGACATTCTCACCTCTATCCCCTTGTGGGAGCTTGTA
The DNA here is from genome assembly GCF_042477335.2 of Ovis canadensis. Classification (NCBI taxonomy): domain Eukaryota; kingdom Metazoa; phylum Chordata; class Mammalia; order Artiodactyla; family Bovidae; genus Ovis; species Ovis canadensis. The sequence continues at coordinate 56,425,928 of NC_091251.1, read as the reverse complement.
CACAGCAGGCACTCCAAAATGTTTGATTTAAATATAGTGTCCCAGCTGTCCTTCTCAAGGCTGCTGCTCAGAAAGCTCATCAGGTAAAAACAGCTATTAATTTAAAGCCCCTTCCTAACATTGCTCCCCAAGATGAATCTGCATATTACCAGTTTAGAGACATGAAACTAAAGGGGAGACATTTTGAGGTGGAATTAGTCACCATCTAGGACCCAGAAGCACAGGGACCTTTCTGGCCCCCAAAAGATGAAACCACCCAGCAGAGGGCGCTGATACAACCTTTAGCTAGGGGCTCAGGCCCCTGGCTCCAGGCATTCCACAGGCAAGGTCCATCTTAATGCTCACATTTTCCTTAGTGGAATCTTCAGAGTTCACATACCTGCCCCCAGCCCTAATACTAGGCAACATTTCTAAAAGTTAAGACAGACTTTCTCAATTCAGTTCAGTTCAGTCACTCAGTTGTGTCTGACTCTTTGCAACCCCATGAACCACAGCACTCCAGGCCTCCCTGTCCACCACCAACTCCTAGTTAACCCAAACTCATCTCCACTGAGTCGGTGATGCCATCCAACCATCTCATCCTCTCTCATCCCCTTCTCCTCCTGCCCTCAATCTTTCCTAGCATCAGGGTCTTTTCCAAGGTAGCCAAAGTATTGGAGTTTCAGCTTCAACATCAGTCCTTCCAATGAACACTCAGGACTGATCTCCTTTAGGATGGACTGCTTGGATCTCCTTACAGTCCAAGGGATTCTCAAGAGTCTTCTCCAACACCACAGTTCAAAAACATCAATTCTTTGGTGCTCAGCTTTCTTTATAGTCCAACTCTCATATCCATACATGACCACTGGAAAAACCATAGCCTTGACTAGACGGACCTTTGTTGGCAAAGTCTCTGCTTTTTTACATGCTACCTAGGTTGGTCATACCTTTTCTTCCAAGGAGCAAGCGTCTTTTAATTTCATGGCTGCAATCACCATCTGCAGTGATTTTGGAGCCCAAAAAAATAAAGTCTGACACTGTTTTCACTGTTTCCCCATCCATTTGCCATAAAGTGGTGGGACCGGATGCCATGATCTTAGTTTTCTATATGTTGAGCTTTAAGCCAACTGTTTCACTCTCCCCTTTCACTTTCATCAAGAGGCTCTTTAGTTCTTCTTTGCTTTCTGCCATAAAGGTGGTGTCATCTGCATATCACAGACTTCCTAGAACCTCACGAAAAGGGACCTCGAGGAACCTAGAGGACTTTTAGTCTCCACTCAGGAGCCACTTGCATCAGGAAGGAAAGTTAGAAAAGTTCCATTTTATCTACACTACGTGTTAGGGTTCTGTGTAAGAGTTCAGGGGTGGGAGGAGTTTGAAACCCACTGCTCTCTGGTCAAGCCCACTTGTTTTGCAAGAGGAGGAAACTGAGGTCCAGACAGGAGAAGGGACTTGCTAAAAGTCACACCGCCCACGCCAGCTGCTCCTCCCCTGGCTTTCGTCAATAGCACCTCAATCCTCCAACAGTGGCTGCAGGGTTGGGAGGCCAGCGGCCCCCTGAGGAACAACCTAGGAGAGGGCCTCCAAGGCTGAAGGATTATCTCATGAGGAAATCTCAACCTCACTAAGTCCCTCCCTCACGGGACCCAGCCCACCCTGCTGAACTCTCAGAGATCCTCACTCAGCACGAGTAAAATGGGACCACGATTGTCCCCTTACACCCCCTCCCATGAAGAATCATCACAATCAGCCTCTGAGGAAGCTGTCCACAGAGGGGAGGGCCGTCCGGCATTACAGCGCACCTCCACGCTTTGGAGGCTGTGACACACCCCAATCTGCTGTGACACACCCCAATCTCTGATGAGGAAGCTTGGACTCAGAGAAGCTCAGCCGCCTGCCTGAGTGGACACAAGGAAACTATCTTCCTGGTGAAGGTCCAGCTCTGCTGGGCAGCCTGCTTGCTCATTCCCACATCTAACAACTTGAGGGGGAGAGTGTCAGGGTCAGTTCAGGTCTCCATCCTGCCAGTGGGAAACTTGTCCCACACCCACTCACATCCACACACCCCTGCACACATTTGAGAGTCCCTTGGACTGCAAGGAGATCCAACCAGTCCATCCTAAAGGAGATCAGTCCTGAATATTCACTGGAAGGACTGATGCTGAAGCTAAAACTCCAATACTTTGGCCACCTGATGTGGAGAACTGACTCTTTGGAAAAGACCCTGATGCTGGGAAAGACTGAAGGCAGGAGGAGAAGGGGACGAGAGAGGATGAAATGGTTGGATGGCATCACCGACTAGATGGACATGAGTTTGAGCAAGCTTCGGGAGTTGGTGATGGACAGGGAGGCCTGGCGTCCATGGGGTCGCAAAGAGGCAGACACGACTGAGCGACTGAACTGGACAGGGAGTGGGTCGGGGTTAGTTCAGGTCTCCTTCCTACCAGTGGAAACCTTGTCCCACACCCACTCATATCCACACACCCCTGTGCCCCTGCCCAAGCCTCTCTCAAGGCTGCTGAATGGAACCACTTAGAAGCTAAAAACACATCTTGGGAGATGGTTGGTTTGGGGAAGAACAGGACTCTGGAAGCAACAGTGAAGAGGCCAACGTGCCAGCATCCCTCGGTCACCAGGACTCTCCCATGGAATGCCATATACAAAGCAGTTGAGAAACACAATGTCAGAAAACAGCAGCAACCTCCAGCTGCCCCCCTGCCACCCCCACTGGATTCTCAAATACCAGGGCATGTGCTCTCTTCACCTGCCCCTAGGACCTTCCCACCTGCCAGTGAGGCAGCAGTTAGGCATCCTCTCTTCCAGCCCGCCCTCCTAACCTACCACCACCTGTATGGCCTCCGTGCTCACTGCTCTGGGATACCTCTCCTCCCCAAAGAGAAGACTAACCTCCACCTTGCAGAGTTACAGTGAGGATCAGCCAGATCCACACATGCCATGAGCCATCCACAATGCCTAGCCCAGAGTCAGGTCAACTGTTGACAACAGCCCAGGGTCAAAACCCCAGCCTGCTGCAGATCTACTGGCTGGCCCCCTGCCCACCCTAACCATGCCCCATCCCAGACTCCAGAAGTCGGGGACCACAGCTTTCTCTGCCACTGAGAAAGCTGACTGGCTAGGCTGGAGCAGCCTCCTCGCACCAGCTCCTCGCACCAGGAGCAGAAGGAGGTAAGTGAAGTGCAGGATGCTGAGAAGCCCAGATCCCCTCTCCTCCCAGAAATTTGGGGTGTTCTCCCCCGTCAAGGAGTCCTAACTTGATGGAAGTCTCTCTCCCATCTCCCCCCTAGGCTCCCGGTCTGCTCGCCGCTCCCACGCGATCCTTCTGGTCAAAAGGCCAGACTTTGAAGCCGGCCCTAGGGGCCCAGCAGTCAGGTCCCGGAGGTCGAGGACCGGCCAGAGCGCCCAAGGCCAAGACTGGCCATACCCGGGGGGGCGGCGACAGGGAACTGGCGGCTAACGCCCGGGAGCAATTTGTCCCCTCCAACCCAGCCCCGGGCCGGGCACCCCGTCCTGCCGGTCGAGCCCGCAGACGGGCGCTACTCACGGAGGGAGGCTGCGCGGCGGCAGGCGTGGGGGCGCGGTGGGCACCGGGGGCCCGGCGGGGCGCGCCGCTCTCGGATCTGCTCTCCTCCCTGCGCGCCCGCCCGCCCGCAGAGCCGCCGAGGAGGCGGAGCGGCGGGTCCCGTCCCAGGCGCCGGCTGGAGGCGCGCCCGGAGGATCGAGACCCGGCTCGGAGCGCCCCCTGCCGGGAGTCCCCTCGGGACACCCTGGAGTGAGGGCTGCAAGCCTCCCCGCCGGGTCGGATCCGCACCTCCAAAAGCCGAGGTTCCCAGGAGAGGGGGGCTAAAGCCAGTAGCAAGACCTGGCGTTTTCACGGACTCCGCCGCTTACTTGTGGCTTTGAACAAGTCAGCTAACCTCTTCAGGCCTAACCTGGAGATTGGTGTACATGAGCTGACACAGTCGATATAGCCTGGCAAGATTACTCAGAAAGTGGTATTTCCTTGTCCCCCGCTTCCACGCACGCACCGTAAGAGAAATCCCACCAAGGAGCAGGCCTCTTCCTTCCTCCCAGCCGGAGTGGAAACCTTACCATCCACGGTCCACAGGGGGGTGGGGGCCGTGATGGAGGTGGAGGAACACTTCTCTCCTCACCTCCCCATCTGCTCACCCCCACCCGCGTTTGGGAGCAGCCTGGCCTCAGTGCCCCCAGCCCTGCCTGGCACGTTGGTGAGTGCAGCCCCCATCACCCTCCCGCCTTCCCGAGTGAAAAACTGGGGAATGGAGTGTTCCTCTCTTCCTCCTGCCAAAAATCCCGGGAGGAAAAAGGAATGAGAGTGGAGGGGGTGATGGAAAGAAATGGAAACAGAATATAAATCAAGTTCAGTGGTCTTATTTCAAGACAAGAGGCTGTTTAAATAAATGAAGGCCCCTTCCCAGAACCTCCCTCCTAGGCCATCCAGGCGGCTCCTTAAGATAGTCCCAGACGACAAAGCTACAGATTCAGTCTTTTATTTGGTTCAAAGCTCTGCCATTCCCAGTCTTGGTCATGGCACTTGAACTTATTCTTTTTTTTTTTAATTAATGTTTTTTTTTCTTTCTTTCTTTCTTTCTTTTTTTTTTTTTTTTTGGCCATGCAGGTTCACCCACCAGGGATGGAACCCCCACCCTCTGCAGTGGAAGTGGGAAGTCTTAACCACTGGAGTTCCAGGGAAGTCCCTTGTTCTTCATAAGTAAAGTAGGCAAACACTCCTTATAGCATCTAACAGAACTTATGTGGGGCTGAAATGAGACAGAGTGTATAAGATGCACCTAGAGGATCTCTCTGGGGCTCAGCAGTAAAGAACCCGCCTACCAATGCAGGAGACTTAGGAGCTTCAGGTTGGATCCCTGGGTTGGGAAGATCCCCTGGAGGAGGAAATGGCAACCCACACCAGTATTCTTACCTGGGAAATCCCATGGACAGAGGATCCTGGCAAGCTACAGTCCATGGGGTTGAAAAGAGTCTGACACTATTTAATGACTGAGCACACACACACACACACACACACACACAGAGGACCTCTACTCACATGAGCAGCTCCCGTCCCCAGTTTAGCCTTCCTAGATACTGAGGTGCAGAGATGTACAGATGAACCAACCCTCCCCCACCCCCCAACTGACTGGTACCTCAGAGTCTGTGACAGCCTCTAGAAAGATGCCCAGGCTTCCTTGTCCATAAACTTGACAACATTCCAGGACAGCACAGGCTTTGAGCCAACTCTCCCGAGAGCACCAGGCTACCTTGAGCGGAGTATTATCCAAGACCAGAGGTGGCTCTCCAAGTCAATGGGCTCAGGAGGATACCCACTGGTAAAGTTTCTCCAGCATAAGGTGAAACCTTCATCCTCAGACCACCCTTCAGACACCTCCTCCCCCATTTCCTGTTATCTACTGCTGTGTAACAAACCACCCCAGCCTTGTGGCATGAAGCAATTTTGTTCAACTCATGTTTTGAGGGCTGGAAACACTGACAATGCACAGCATATTTGGCTTATCTCTGCTCTAGGATGTCCGGTGCTTCAGCTAAGGAGACGAGTGGGTGGGAGTGACTTGAATGGCTGGAGGCTGGAATCATCTGGAAGAGTCTTCATTCACATGGCCAGACCCTGCACTACGATGAATCCAAGGCCAGGCTCAGCTGTGTTGCCCAAGCACCTACATGTCACCTTGCCATCCCTTCCCGCTCTGAGTCTCATGCTTAATATCTATTTTGCAGCAACAATGTCCTTGTCCAAGGCAAAGTGAACATTCTTGGATTAACACGTAGCAAACTAGTCAAAAAATGCTGCAGTGGTAAGGGTCACTATCAATCATTCCATCCAGCCTAGTCATTTTTCAAATGAGGAAACTGAGGCTCAGAGAAGAGAAGTGACTTGCCCAAGGTCACGCAGCTGGTAAGAGACAGAACTAGGACTAGACCCAGGCCCCCTCCTGATTCTCAGTTTGGTGCTCTTTCCTCTCTGCCTGCCAAATGCATTGCCTAGGGAGGTGCCACCTGGAAATGCATTTTGTGCTTGGGGTGGTGTGACTTCATCAGACACTGAGGGCAGCGACTGAGCACTGAACATGGGACCAAGGCCACAGTGGCAGAGAAGGGGAGAGCCTGAGGGTGGCGGCAGCAAGGATACCTACTCCAGAATGAAGTCGGAGGAGGTCCAGGTATAAACAGCTAAGAATTATGTGTGCAGCCTCAGTTCCTGCATGGATCCAGATGCCTCCCCTGGCATTTCAGGTTCTGACCTGCATTTCCCCACTGCGTACACACGTCCTCTTCCCTCTTGTGTGTGCACATCAGCTCTCTTGCCAGCTTGGCTTATTGACTACTCCTGCCTCCATGTTTTTGTTTAAGCCCTTCCACCATCACCCCTTCATTCCATCCTACAAAATCCTATCCATTCTTCAAGGGCCCTCTCAGGTATTACATCTTTCATGGAAACTTCCCTGATCTCCCCTCTGGATGGCTCCTCCCCTGAACCCTACCACTCTTGGTTTCTACCCACTTGACATTCCCTTTCCTCTATTTTAGTTGTAATGAGTGTCCACTTCTCTTCCCCTTAAGGGTAAGGACAACGCCTTGTTCATCTTTGTACCCATACTTTTCCTGATATCCCCAACCCAGCGAAGTCTGTTAAATTGAATTACTAGAATGTGAGTGCCACAAGGTAAGGGACCATAACTGTCTCATTGCCTATTGTCTCCCAAGGGTACCCAAGTGCCTAGCACTTACTGTCAGATGGAGAGATGTACAATTAATGTTAATAACTGGCACATTACATTAAAGGAGTTCTCAGCCCTGAATGCACATCAGAATTACCCCAGGAAAGTTTTAAAATCCTAACACTCAGGCTGCACCCCACACCACTTACAGCAGAACCTCTGGGAGTGGGAGCTGGGCTTCAGCAGTGGTTAAAACTCCCCAGGTGGTTCCACTGTACAGGCTGAGCATGACTTTGTTCATGTCCCAGAGACCCAGGGAAAAGAAAGCACCCTCCATCAGTCCTTCAAACCACAGCCACACCTGAGCACTTGTGTTGTGCAAAACCCTCCACGAGCCTGTGAGACTGGTGAGTCCCGGGAGCCTGAAGCTTCCACAGGATGAGAAAACAAGCCCACAGGACAGATGTAATCATGGGGGGTGGTAAAGGGCAACAAAAGTAGTGATACCCTAAAGGACCTAAAACATACTTTGGTGCCTTGAACGTTTACAGACAGGCAAATTCCCAGGCGGCTCAGTGGTAAAGAATCTGCCTGCCAATGCAGGAGTTGCAAGAGACACAGGTTTGACCCCTGGGTTGGGAAGACTGACAGACTACAGTCCCTGGGGTCACAAAAGAATTGGACATGACTTAGTAGCTAACCAACAAGTTTACAGAGCCTACCAACCTGCTGATGAGGAGGCAGGCCCAGGATTTAGATGCTGCGTGTGTGGGCTGGCGTAGCCAGCACTGGGGTTGGCATAGAGAATGTGGTGTGAGGGCTAAATGCAGGGACCCCATTTCCAGATGCCTACTCTGGATCCCAACACGCAACCTACTGTGTGATCCTGGACAATCTTCTTTTTACTTTTTTGGCCATGTCACGGGTCATGCAGTATTTTAGTCCCCCAACCAGGGATGGAACCCATGGCCCCTGCAGCGGAAGCAGAGTTTTAACCACTGGATGGCCAGGGAACCACCCCAGGCAACCTTCTCAATCTCTCTGTGCCTCATTATTCCCATGCGTTGTTGTGACCACCCCATCAGTTATAGGTATCTGTGCACTTAGATCAGTGTCTGGCGCTTAAGTGCTCAGTGAGTATTGCTATATTTTAGTGTCCCTTAAATATCTGGTGTGAGCTTCCTTAGAGGAGGAAATGGATCTTAATCATCTTTACAACCCACCCACTCCCAGCCTGGCTCTAAGCAAGTGTCCAGTGAAGATTGGACTGCAGGCAACTGACAGTGGGTCCAGGGCTGACTGCTTTCTTATGCTCTCATGGCAGGTCAGGAGAGGGCACAGGTGGGTCCTCCCCAGCTGGCTTCCCCCTTGGGTAGACAGCAGGCAGGTAGCCTCTTCCTCTCAAAGGTGGCCTGTGGCCTGGTTCCTCAGCCCTTCTCAGCCCTGCCCACCCTGCCCTGTGCCCTGTGCCCTCTGCTTTCCCACACTCAGCCCGGCAGGGTCAGAGGATGGGGCAGACTTGGCCACCCGGCCCGGGAGGCCCACTGGTTTCTGCAGACAGAAGTGGCTGCTTTGACCTCTAGGCTGGCTGGACCTAGCAAGGCCTTGACCTCATCAGTGGGATAGAGCAGGGCAGGGGAGGAGAGACAGAAAAGGGTTGGGGCATCAGATGCTTTTGCCTTTCTCTGGAAGACTGGAGAATATGGATTCCCCAGGCACATGCGCACACCCATTCACTCTGCAAACATTCAAAGGCACCCACTTGGGGCCAGGTGCTGGTAGAGGAAGGAGAGGTTTAATGCCCAGCCAAGTGTCAAGCCAACTCCAGCAGGCATTCTGAGGGGCCTGAGGGTAGAAGAGCCTTGATTGAAACTTGAAAGAAGAGGATCAGGAAAGCAGGAGGTAGGAGGGAAGGACAGCACATTAACTGGGAGTAGCTGTGTGTGTCAAGGGCTGGGGGCCTGAAACCACCTACCATTTACTGCCTCGACTCCCTCCTGAGCCAGCACAGGGGTCACACTGTGGAATCAGCATCGAGGCGCATGCTATCTCCTTCTGTTTAGGCAAGAGGTTGGTGGCATGGGTATTGGGTGCTTGGCCAGGGACCCCAAACTATGCCCATCTTATTCCATCATCTTCTTCTCTAGGCTCAGGAATTAGACAGGTCTAATTATATTCTTATTCAGCCACATTCTGGGCAGGTCACTTCCCCTCTCTGAGCCTCAGCTGCCTCATCTGTAAAATGAGAATAATTATACCTTTCTCTCCAGACCAGACAAAATATTTGAGAAAGCGCGAATGTCCACTTCCCTCCCAAAACAGCTGGTTACAGGACTTCACTGGTGGTCCAGTGGTCAAGACTCCGCACTTACACCGCAGAGGGTGTGGGTTGGATCCCTCCCTGGTCAGGGAACTGAGAACTAAGATCCTGAATGCCATGCAGTATACCCAAAAAGAAAAAAGAAAAAAAAACCAACAAAATCAGACGGTTCCCTCGCTCCAGGCAGTCTGTCACTTGTGCCCTATCTCTCCAGCCATATTGTTCCTGCCACAGTCTCTGAAATACTTTTTTTCTTACCCCTCCTTTTATCCAAGGCTCAGTTCAATTCCAGCTGCAATCATTTTAAAAACATTTTCTGGGGACTTCCCTGGTGGGCCAGTGGCTAAGACTCTGTACTCTTGAAGGAGGAAACAGACAGAACAGGCTCCATCTTGAAAGCAGGACTCCATCTTGGGCCGGCCTGTGGACTTTGAGCTATACGCCCAGTATCTATGGAAACGACATACCAACTGGAAAACCAGGCCCCCTGGATGGAAGAGCCCCAGGGCTCATACCTAGACTCTCCATTGCCTAAAAGAATACCCGAATTATCTGTGTTACCGAATAGAATCATAAATTCTATTGTGTTTATTGAGGTATGACCACAGGCCTATTGATAACTGTCCACTGTTAACTACCAAGGCTTAAAGCATATGAATCACAGGTAACTTTGATTGTATCTTTCTTTTCCTGTGTTCAGACTAGTTTCAGGGAATTTGAGGAGGTGGGTTTGGGCATGTACACTTAGGGTATATAAGGTTTTCAGAAAAACTTGTCAGGGTCCTTGGCTAAGAGGAGACTCTGCCTTGGGCCCGCCGGTGTAACAAACTGCACTCCACTATCTGCATTGTCCTTCTGAGTTGTTTCCCAGAACGTGAGGCTACAACATTTGGTGCATGGGCCAGGAAAGTCCTCACTTTGAGGAGACAAGTCCCATTTGGGACTACTCCGAGGCCTTGTGGCTCGAATCTTCTAGAGAGGGAAGGCACCTCGCCCTTCTCGAAGGATTCTGCTTCTCAATGCCTGGACCTTTCATGTTAGCAGGTAGTGGACGGCAGCAGGGGAGCTGAGCGCTCAGGTGAGGAGGAACCCACTCTGTAGGGTGGAAGGGGGGCCTGATCACCCCCCTCCCCGGGAGGGATTAGAAGGGGCACAGACCCACAGGAGCCTGGAATAGGCAGGTGGCAACATTGCTTGGTACACAGGTTGATGAGCGTGTTAGGGCTTAGGAAGGAAATTTGTGATGGTCATTTAGGAGGTGGTGTCCACGCCGTCTTGGGGAAAATTATTACCAAGCAATTGCCAGGGGATTTTTAGGAGAAGAAACTTGGTTTTTGTGTGCTCGTATTCTGCCCTCCACAAGGAGATGTCCCATCTGCTATGAAACTCTTGACCCCCTTGGAATTGTCAGGGTAGAAGGAGGGGGATACATAACTGAGTATGAATTGGCTTTTCTGGAGATGGCCTGGGACGAGTGATATCTAACCCATCTGTATTTTCATCCACACCTGATCAAGCCCAACAAGGCAGAAAGGACTTTAAAAGTTAAGGGAGAAACAGTCTTGGATCACGTGGTGTTCTGGTTCGGCTGTGCTGACCGGCAGGTGAAGGCATGCTGATCCCCCTTCTCCCTCTGGGTTCTGGCAGGTAAGGCTCTTCTCACCCCAATAGGAAGGAGGCAGAATGGCTATTTAAGTGTCATTGAGTGGAAATATCAGAAGTACATAGGGTCCTGAGAACTTCGTAGACAGAATGAAAAGGAAAAGTAGTAGAAGGTCTGAGAAGGTAAGCAAGATGGGGGAAGTGAATCTAAGGCAACTGTATTGGAGTGCAGGATTAAAAATTTAAAGAAGAGATTTGGAGGAGACTATGGGGTGAAGAAGAAGCCTAACCGCCTTGACATACTCTAATGGCCCCCGATGGGAATAGGATGGCCACCAGAGAACACCATGAACTGAAAACTAGTGGAAGCAGTCTACAGTAGTCACAGGAGAGCCAGGGCACCGGATCAATATCCATATATTGACTGATGGGGGTTAGCTCAAGACCCTCCTACTTGGACAAGGTTCTGTATCCAGAAGGGAAAGGGAAAAATAGTAATGGCAAAGAAATTGACTGATGATAAACAGGGATATTCTACAGGATTTGGATGGGGATGACTTGACCCCTCCCCCATACGGGATAATGACGCGCCTGCCTCCAGTGCTCCACCAGGACCAGAGGCCGCCTTACTGCCCAATCCAGGGCCAGGTGAAGTTCCTGCAGCAGCCACTCTCTTCCTCCAGCTCTCCCGGAGTCCATAGAGCCACCGTTTCGGCAGGCTCCAATCCCAGCAATGGAGACCTCTGGTCAGTGGCCCCAGGATTCCACCTCAGCTGGACCTCCTCGATTGAATCCACCTCCTCCGGTGAGTACTGATGGGAAGGGGGAAGAAAACACAGCAATTAGACAGAGGCTGTGCTCCGCCAAGGAACAGGGGGAAAGAACCCCACTACAGATGCCCCTCAGAGAGCTACGACAGCCTCCAGTTCAGGACGAATGGGGCACTGCCATCAGCCCCCTGTAGCCTATTATTACCAGCCATTTTCCTCTACGGATATGTGAAACTGGCAGAGACTCGCTCCACCGTACTCGGGGGAGCCAAAAGCCATGGTTAGGCTAACGGAGACTGTTTTTCAAAACCACCGCCCTACATAGGATGACATAATCCAACTACTAGTCTCCCTTTTCAGCACTGAGGGAAAGATACAGGATCCTAACTGAGGCCAGAAAATGGCTGAGAGAAATGGCCCCTGCGGGTACTACAAACCCACAGCGGTGGGCAGAACTAGCCGTCCCCGATGAGAGGCCCAACTGGGACTGTAACACAGAGGAAGGGAGGGGCCACCTGGAGAGATTTTGGGTGACTATTTTACAAGGTCTGAAGAGGGCAACCCGAAAAGCTATGAGTATCGCAAAACCCTCTGAAGTGATTCAAAGGGAAAGCAAATCACCCTCTGAGTTCTGCAAAAGACTGTGGGAGGCCTATAGACTTTATGCCCCAATAGACCCAGCCAGAGGCTTCTGGGTCTCAGATGGCGATAAATGCAGCCTTTGTGTCTCTAGTCTCCCCTGAAAATGTCAGATGAGGGGACACCAAGTGACTCATGAATTTTTATACATCCCTGAATGCCCAGTACCTTTGTTAGGAAGAGACTTGCTGTCCAAATTGGGGGCACAAGTGACCTTTCCCCCCACGAAAGACCCACTGTTCGAGTGGGCTCAACCACCTATTTACTCTTCCTCTCAGTAACCCCTCAAGATGAATGGAGGTTGCATGATCTCCTGGAAGGGAAACCAGACAGGCTAAACAGTCGAGAGAGAGAGTTAGTTCAACAATCCCCTGAGGTCTGGGCAGAAGACAACCCCCCAGGCTTGCAAAACAAGTCCCACTGGTAATAGAACTCAAACCCGGTACAATTATGTCGGCACCTGCCTTGGGCCTGCCAGACCTTGCTTAGCCGTTTACTCTTGATGTGACTGAAAAGGACAAGGTGGCTATGGGAGTGTTGTCACAGACAATGGGACCATGGGGCAAACCAGTGACTGTATCTCTAATCAGCTGGACAATGTTGCCACTGGGTGGCTGGGATGCTTACGGGCAGTTGCTGCAGTTGCCTTGCTGGTCCGGGAGGCAGCCCTTCACTTTGGGCCAAGATTTGTTTGTAAAAGTCCCACATAAGGTCAACACTCTCCTGTGAGGGGACCCCCATAAATGGCTGTCAACATCCCAGATTACTCAATACCAGGGACTGTTATGTGAGAACCTCATGTTACTACTGAGCCTTGTCAGGCCCTGAATCTGGCCACTCTTTCTTGTGGGAGAAGGTGGGCCCTCACATAACGGTAAGGAAATATGCCAGCAGACCTGACTTGAGAGACCAGCCAATCCCAGACCCAGATTTGGTCCTGTACACCAATGGCGCCAGCCTGGTGAAACAAGGACAATGACTGTTGGGATATGCAGTAGTCACGGAAGAACCCAACACTGAGGCTAGCTCTCTGACATCACACTGGTCTGCTCAACACGCCGAACTATATGCTCTAATCCAAGCCCTCCAGCTGTCAGAAGTTAAGAAGACAAACATTTACACAGACTCCATGTATGCTTTTGCCACTCTACAGGGCTCTGTGTAAGAAGAGAGGCCTTTGACAGCTAGTGAAAAAGATATTAAAAATAAGGAAGAGATTAAGACCCCATTAGATGCTGCCTGGGAGCCAGAAAAGGTTGCAGTCAAAAAGAGGATACCCCTAACCTCAGGGAACAGACTGACAGATAAGACTTCTAAACAAGCAGCCAAGGGCTTGGGGGTGACAGGTGAAGCCCCTGTTAAAGCTCTCATATTGGCAGAGCTACCTGAGCTAACGCTAGACTCTCTGAAATACACTGAAGCCCAAAAGAAAGTAGCCCAAGCCAAAGGGGCCATCACGACTGAAAAGGGATGGTGAGAATTGCCAAGTGGCAAATTATTGGTACCAGAGGAGCTGACACCCACTCGAGTAAGCCAACATACCAAGCGACCCATCTAGGCCTGATAAACTGGAAGAGCTAATTTGAAAATATTTCTTGGTTCCTCGCCTCTCTTCCCTATGCAGGACAAAATCTCAGAACTACACTGCCTGCTCACAGGTCCGTGCTGCCTCTTGGCACAGACAGAAACCTCCAGGGATTCAGGTGAAAGGCACACTGCCCTTTGAACACCTGGAAGTGGACTTCACTGAAATGAAACCTCACCGACACTACAATTACCTGCTGGTCATAGTATGTACGTTCTCGGGATGGGTAGAAGCTTTTCCTACCCAAACTGAAAGAGCATCAAAGTAGCCTGGGGCCTGCCTAGGGAGATAGTTCCCAGATTTGGATTTCCTACCAGCATTGGATTGTACAATGGCCCGGCTTTCATAGCTGATTTAGTGTAACAAGTAAGCAAAACTGTAAACATCAAGTGAAAATTACATACAGCATATAGGCCCCAGAGTTATGGGATAGTGGAAGGAACCAACCAGACGCTTAAAGAGACACCCTCCACGTGGATCTTAGAGACTGACTGTTCCTGGGAGGACTTGTTTCTGATGGCTCTGCTCAGACTCAGGATGACCCCACAGTCCCATGGCTCTTCTCCGTACAAAATAGTGTATAGGAGGCCCCCTCCCATACTGAAACAGGTGTCAACAAATTTGCCTCAGGTAAGGGGAGATGAGATTTCACAGCAGATGGAACAACTGGGTAAGGTAGTAAACCAGGTAGCTAAGTTTGTACAAGAAAGGGTGCCATTCCCCCTTGGGGAACAGATTCACAAATTTGTGCCCGGGGGTCAGGTGTGGTCAAGGACTGGAAACACAACTCCTTGGCCCCACATTGGAAGGGTCCATATACTGTTGTCCTAACCAGCCCGACTGCAGTGAAAGTTGCAGGTGTCACCCCCTGGACCCTCCGCATGAGGGTGAAGAGGGCATACCATGCAGACTGGAGGACGCCGAGGGCACGACACAGAGGGACCCACTGATCCCCGCGAAACCAAGATCATCTTAACGAAGAAACAGAGGTGAAGCTCTACAGCCAGCTGCTGCTACAAGGACTTGCTGGCATCATCTCGAGACTAACCATAGTTCCAGTACAAAGAGGGACCTGCACTATAATTAAGGTGAACGTTGTGTAGATATTCCTGATTTACCTGGCAGTATGTCAACCACCCTAGACGACATGAAAGGTCAGGTAAAAGCTATGACTGATGATAATATTCCTTTTTGGACTTCGGTCGTATCTTGGGTGAAGGGTGATTGGTGGAAAACGGTATTTACCATTGTTATAGTTGCCTTGATAGTTCTGCTTTGTGGACCCTTTATTTTTACAATGTGTTAAGAACTTTGTAACCCAAAGGTTGATGTCTTTCTCCCAAATTGGAGATCGGAGAGTGCAATCTATCCCTATGAATGATGCTCATACTATGAGTTAAGAGCATCAAGAGGGGGAATGAAGGAGGAAACAGACAGAACAGGCTCCATCTTGAAAGCAGGACTCCATCTTGGACCAGCCTGTGGACTTTGAGCTATATGCCCAGTATCTATGGAAACGACATACCAACTGGAATACCAGGCCCCCTGGATGGAAGAGCCCCAGGGCTCATACCTAGACTCTCTGTTGCCTAAAAGAATACCTGAATTATCTGTGTCACCGAACAGAATCATAAATTCTATTATGCTTATTGGGGTATGACCACAGGCTTATTGATAAATGTCCACTGAAAACTACCTAGGCTTAAAGCATATGAATCATGGGTTAACTTTGATTGTATCTTTCTTTTCCTGTGTTCAGACTAGTTAGTTTCAGGGAATTTGGGGAGGTGGGTTTGGGCACGTACACTTAGAGTATATAAGGTTTTCGGAAAAACTGGTTGGGGTCCTTGGCTAAGAGGAGACTCTGCCTTGGGCCCGCCAGTGTAACAAACTGCACTCCGCTATCTGCACTGTCCTTCTGAGTGAGCTTGTTTCCCAGAACGCGTGGCTACAACACTCTCGACATAGGGAACCCACATTTGATCCCTAGTTAGGGAACTAGATCCCACATGCCACAACTACAACCCAGTGCACTCAAATAAGCAAATATGTTTTAAAATTTCCTGGCATTCCCTGGTGATGTAGTGGTTAGGACTCCATGCTTCCACTGCAGGGGTCAAGGGTTTGATTGGGAGACTGATCAGGGAACTACTGAACAAGGGTGATCCCTGATCAGGGCCTCCCTCATATCTCAGTTGGTAAAGAATCCGCCTGCAATGCATGAGACCCCGGTTCGATTCCTGGGTCGGGAAGATCCACTGGAGAAGGGATAGTTTGCCCACTCCAATATTGTGACCTGGAGAATTCCATGGACTGTGTAGTCCATGGGGGTTGCAAAGAGTCAGACACGACTGAACAACTTTCACAGGGACCTGAGGTCCCGCATGCCGTGTGGCGTGGCCAAACAACAACAACAACAAAACATTTCCTGGTGAACATCCCGAGCAGGTGCTGAGAGGAAGGAGGCAGAAGCCCTGCCTTTCCAGGGGCCTCACAGCCAAGCAGAGATGTCCTGGGAACAAATGCCAGAGCCTGGACAGAGCCCCACGGGAGCCCAGAGGTGCAGGGATGGACCCTGAGAGCCCAGAGGAAGGCAGGGAGGCTCCTCCAAGGAGAGAACTCTTGCTAGATGGCTCAGCAGTCACAGCTGCTGAGCTGAAGCTAGGACCTCACTTTCCTGTGTTTGCTAACCTGCCCTGCCCTCCTTCTCCACATTCTACTCCTCCTTCTTCTTAATGCGGTTGGACCCAGCAGGGAAAGGTGGGAGGAGAGCATTTCTTCCCCTCTTTCTCTTGAAGAGAACCGTAAGGGCCAGACGTGATCAGTCCGCAAGTGGCTGTTTCCACATGCCTGGTTGGTCCCTGACCTCCATGTACCTGGCTTTCCTTCTCGGGGCCCCTGCTCTTCCTTTCCTGGTCTGCATGCTGACTCCATCTCAGCTGAGCCCAGGTCCTAACCCAGTTCCGAGCAGCTGCATCCAGGAGAACAAAGGCCCAAGAGGCTAAGTGCTACCATTCTCGGCGGCTGCTGCCCAAACATGACAGGGCCCTGTCCCTCCTCTCCAAATCTGCTTTCCATGCTGGGGAACCCCACACCCCTCAGCTCTTTCCTTTCAGATTTTCTGGCCTCTCAGTCTTGGCTTCTATCACTCCATCCACATAGAATATTTTCATCCTCCTGCCCAGATCAAACCAACATTTATAAAAAATCTATCATGAGCCAGGCACTGTACTGTTTTCCTATCATCTCATCTAATCTCCAAGCTACATACCTTTGATAAACTGATATTATTATTATTGTGTAGATGGGGAGACAGACTCAAAGAGTATAGTAGACATGTCCATTTGTTTTGGCTGTCCAGTTCCCAATGCCCCCTCCCTATCTGCGAGGAAACAGCTGTGGTGGCAGTGTTAGCGTGTAAGGGGATTGTTAGGATGTAAGTAATGTATCCACAAGACCCTTGGCTTGGTCAATCAGCGCTTTGAATCCGAGTGAGTAAGGCCAAGCTGTTCACAACGGGCATCAGAGTGGGTGGGGGCATCCTGGACAGATTGTTCCAGCCTCTGGAAACTCTGGTTCCTACTACTGAGGCCTCTCATCCATCCTGAGTCCCTCTGGCCTTCCAGCGAATCCTTTGCCAAGCTGGCAAGAACCTGACTGATACTGAGAGATGCAGGAATGTGCTTAACACTGAAGGGCCAGGAATCAAATGGAGATGTTTTTCTTCACATCCCGTTTTCCAGTTTGTCACAGAGCTTCTAACAGGGGAGACGAGTGGTGGGATCCCTGGGATGATGGTGAAGAGACGTCCAAGGATGACAGCGTGCAGCAGGCCCCGAGAGCAATCAGTCCAGATGCAAGCAGAGCAATCCACAGGGGAGCAGAGGACTCCAGGGGTGATGACGCCAAAAAAAAGCAAAACCGATACATCAGGCAGTATGTTCTAACCTACTGGGTGGTGACTTTTGAGAGGAAAGTTTGGGGATGGATTTATTATAGGCATGTAGAAACGTTCCCCAGTGACACTAGTGGTAAAGAGTCTGCCTCCAATGCAGAAGACAAAAGAGAAGTGGTTTCAATCCCTGGGTCAGGAAGATCCCTGGAGAAGAAAATAGCAACCATCTCCAGTATTCTTGCCTGGAAAATTCCATGGACAGAGGAGCCTGGTGGGCTACAGTCCATGGGGTCACAAAGAGTCAGACATGACTGAGCATGCACTCTCTCTCTAAGAAACATTAAATGAAGGACTTCCCTGGTGGTCCAGTGGTTAAGTCTGTGTGCTTCCACTGCAGGGGGAACAGGTTTGATCCTTTATGCTGCGTGGCCAAAAAATAGAAAAAAATATTAACGAATAAATTACAAAATGATTACTAATCCTAGAAAGAACCAGAGGGGTGTATAAGTAAAGAAATGTTCATCCCAAGACACTAGAGCTCAGCTTCAAGCTATGGAATAAGATTTACATGTAATAATAATGGGAATAAACGTGTATCATCTCAGTGAAGAGTGGAATGAGGTGTGGGGAAAAGTATGAGCATTAACCCATGTTTCACAGTGGGAAGTCAATAGATAAGTAAAACTGAGAAGTAGTGAAAGACATTATAATAATGTTTCTTGGAAACTGGATGGTGAATAATGAAAAAAACTTTCAAGGGTTGCAGCTGGTGGCTTCTAGGGAATGATGCTTGAGAGAGGGGCAGGATGGAGCAAGGGGTGGTGATTTCCAGTTATAAGACTTACAAAGTGTTCTTTAAAATAATGTACATTTGCTACTTTGGTAAAAAAAAAAAATCTAAAAAGAAAATAGGTGGGATGAGATTGATAGGAAAAAAGCAGATAAAATCACAGTTCAGCATATCAGAGTTCTTCGTTTTCTCCGGACTAAGAATAACTGAGCACTTCCTGCACGATGCCTGCATATATTATAATCCCCACTTTACAGATCAGACAGTGAGATTCACATGGCTGACTTGCAACAGGGAAGGGATTTGAACCCAGGTCGTCTGACTCGAGCCCCAAGTATGCCATACCGTAAAACTCCAAGCTCTGCATTAACTTCAGGAAGAGCAAAAGTGGTAGAGGTTGGGGTAGAGTGGCCAGAATAATTCAAGCAGCGTCCCAGCAGACACAGCAAGACCGGCAGGCTCCTCCCCTATTGTTCCACCTAACACTGGCTGGAGGATACAGCTTTGGATTTGGGATAATGAAGGAGAACGTCTCTGTGAGGAACCACCTGCCTAGGGAAACATCCTGGTGAGGGCAGTGGGGCCCTCGTGAGAAGCAGAGCAGAGGCAGCTCTGGCCCTCTCTGAGGGACAGAGGGCAGGGAAAGAAAGACAACGTCATCTGGAGGTGAAACACACAATCATACACTATGCTCAGAGTCAAACTCTACTTTTTGGCAGTGTGACCCCAACCTGCATGTTTCACACCCTGTCCCCAACAGGAAAGCTAGACTAACAACACACACAACCCACTTACACAGTTTAGAAATGAAAATAAAGCAGTCTCCCAAACAGAACAAAAAGGCAAAAAGATGGGAAATATGGAGAAATATTCAGAAAATAGACCTAAGAAGTCAACATTGGTTTAAAATTAGTATTAGAAGAGAAGAGACAAAATTAAAAGGGAGAAATAATTTAAAAAGAATAATAAGGATGCTTGGGGCTGGTGCACTGGGATGACCCAGAGGGATGGTATGGGGAGGGAGGTGGGAGGGGGGTTCAGGATGGGGAACACGTGTATACCCCTGGCAGATTCATGTTGATGTATAGCAAAACCAATACAATATTGTAAAGTAATTAGCATCCAATTAAAATAAATAAATTTATATTAAAAAAAAGAAAAAGATTGACCAAACCTAAGTCATCTTATCAGAATTCCATAACTGATTAGTAAAGCAGAAAATATGTCTTCTTCAAAAAAATAATGTATAACCCTGGAAATACACAAACATTCAATTGTATATTCAACAGTATATCAAGTCTGGAATACCTTCCCTATAAGTGAAATTGGCAAAAAGATGCCCTTCAATAAATTTTTATCTAAAAATTAAAAAATAAATAAAAAGAAGAAGAAAATTATCTTTGGCTAAATAAATAAATGGGCTTTCCTCGGGGCTCAGTGATAGAAGAATCCACCTGCCAGTTTAGGAGATGCAGGTTCAATCCCTGGGTCAAGAAGATCTCCTGAAGAAGGAAATGGCAGCCCACTCCAGGAGTCTTGCCTGGAAATCCCATGGACGGAGGAGCCTCGCGGACTATAGTCCATGGGGTTGCAAGAGTCCGACATGACTGAACAACTAAACAACAATAAAACCCAGGCTTAGGGAGAAGGCAGTCTGTCTGGTCTAGGAGGAATCTGCCGCAGCTTTACAATCTTGCTATCTTTGTTCAATCTGTTGAAAGGCTTCTTAGTTTGTTAACCAGTGTACTATATGAACCATGGGGCAAATTATCTCCTAATCTAAGACTTTATTGCTCACAATATTGCATAACCACACATTCAACAAGCATTTACTGACCATTGACCAGGCACTGTGCTAGAGATTAAGAATCCAGAGTTCTGAAAAGATATTCCATCTTCTCTTGTTGATCTTTTAAGTCTGCTGGAAGAGACTGTGACAAGAAAACCCAACCGTGATAATTATCATATATCCGAAAGAATACATAAAGGAGGTCTAACTCCTAACTCCTAGTGTCAGACTTGGCTCAGCAGCTGAACAACAAAAAATAAATAAAAATCTTCAGACTAAGAGAATATCTATACCAAGGCACATCAAACTGAAATTTCAGAATCCTAATAATAAAGAAAAAAATCCTAAACGAATCCAGAGGATGAAAACACCTTGTCTCAAGAAGAACATCAATCCGAACAACAGCAAACTTTCCACTTATCAAACCAAACTGTCCACTAAGTATGAAAGTAAAATGAAGCTATTCTTGCAAAATAGCTTAGAAATTTTACTACATATATCCAATGTGAAAAAATTACTCTAGAAAGTATAGAAATGTTTAAAGTATCCAGAAAGAGCATGATATGGGATACAAGGAATAGCCTGGGCTATGTATGATCCAGAAAAATGGAATACAGCTGGAAAGAAAATAATTCTTAATTCTTTAGGGGCTGACAAAGAATTCTCAATCAAGTAGCCAAATTTTAATGATATAGGATTATATTTCCTTCTTTATGCACCTAATCCTGTTTCTTCAGAATATCTTAGATTCACCAGAAAAGACCCCTTAAATGTATTGATTCAGAACTCCGGGGATGGGGCTGAGGAATGGGAATCTTTAACAAGCCCCTCTAAAAGACTCATATCTACACAAAAATGTAAGATCAAATGCATAATTATTTCCAATAGGAATTATATATAGTCATAAAATACAACTCAATTATTGGTTTTAAATTTTCAGAAGCAACCTATAAGCAAAGAAGGAAATAGTTTATTACTTACAAAACAGAAAGAGACTCACAGACTATGGTTGCCAGGGAAGAGAGATGGGGGGAAGGGATACTTGGGGAGTCTGGGATGGACATGTACACATTGCTATGTTTAAAATGGATAGCCAAGAAGGACCTACCGTGAAGCACGAGGAAATCTGCTCAGTGTTATAGGGCAGGCTAGACGGGAGAAGAGTTTGGGGGAGAATGGATACGTGTATAGGTACGGCTGAGTTCCTTCGCTGTTCACCTGAAACTGTCACAACACTGTTAATCTACCATCCCCCAATAGAAAATAAAAAGTTTAAGAAAATTAATGCTTTTAAAATAAGAATGAATTAGCTTAACTATAAAGTACAGATCAAAATGTAATGGTATACATCTTGACAACACAAAAAGTAAATACCCATCGAATCTGGGAAATGGCAAGGGGAGTTAAGGTAGAAGGAAGGGAATTTGCTCTAGTTTATACGATGTTTACAATGGAAGACTCCTAAGAGAAATAGCTGATACTGGGGTCAGGGCAGGGAGAAGACAAGATGAACCTAGAACATCCTGTGCTGGAAAGTGAGAAAATGCTCCAAAATGGATGGGAATTACTGTATGGAGAAAAAGGGAACCAGATGGAAGGGTCTCTTACTGGCCAGATTTGGAATAATTTGGGTATTGAAATAAATAATGATGGGAATAGAAGATAGCATATTGAATATCATAGCATGAATATGCTATGCATGTGTTCTGATCTGATAGCTTTTAAAAAAGCAACTTTATTGATGTGTAATTTTACATTCCATAAAACTTTTTTTTTTTTAATTTATGTATTTGGCTCTGCCAGGTCTTAGTTGCGGCCTGAGGAATCTTTAGTTGCAGCATACATGATCTAGTTCCCTACTAGGGGTTGAACCTGTGTCCCTGCATTGGAAGCATGGAGTCTTAGCCATTGGACAAACAAGTGAAAGTGAAAGTCACCCAGTTGTGTCCAACTTTTTGCGACCTCATGGACTATACAGTCCATGGAATTCTCTAGGCCAGAATACTGGAGTGGGTAACTTTTCCCTTCTCTAGGGGATCTTCCCAACCCAGGGATCGAACCTAGGTCTCCCACATTGCAGGCAGATTCTTTACCAGACGGGCCACAAGGGAAACCCAAGAATAATAGAGTGGATAGCCTATCCCTTCTCCAGTGGATCTTCCCAACCCAGGAATTGAACTGGGGTCTCCTGCGTTGCAGGCTGATTCTTTACCAACTGAGCTACCAGGAAGCCCACTGGACCACCTGGGAAGTCCCTAATCTGATATTTAAAAATAAAAATTAAAGCAAACAGAGGGAAAGAAGGGAAAGCTATTTCTCATAGAAAAATGCCAACTCCTAAGTGTAGAAGAAATAATGGAATTAGAAAAGCCAGCGCTTTACCACCACATGTAATGAGTGATTCAGGCAGAATTCATCACTGGATATTACAACCACTGAGTGAAAGACTGTTAGAAAACAGGATGCTCACAGGGTTTCTAAGTATCACCCCACAGATTACTACTCATTAATGACAGAGGGGAAAAGGTACTTTGACAATGCAGGAATCTGGCAGATAGCACCTTAATAAAATGTCCACATTTAGCATCAATAATAACAGGAGCAGCAGTTCCCTGGTGGTCCAATGGTTAAGACTCTTTGCCTCCAACTCAGAGGTCATGGGTTCAGTCCCTGGTCAGGGGACTAGGATTCCAGGGGACGCAGCCAATAATAATAATAATAATAATAATAATGGGACAAACTGACCCCATGTGCCCACTGATATGTGGCACTGAGAAAGATCTATGTAGTACTATGCAGCATCTATGTAGTACTCCTTCCAAAAATATAGAAGCTGAAACGAAGCATGAGGAAAGTATCAGACAAATCCAGATGGAGACACATTCTGCAAAACACCACACCTCTTTGAAAGACCAGTGTCATGAAAGAAAAACCAGACTATTCTACATTAAAGAAGCTGACTACACAGCAACTCACATCAATATGTGATGAGTGATTGGATCCTGGATTTTTAAATAGTTAGCAGGACATTATTGGACAATTGCAGAAATTTGAATATGGACATTTTATTACATAATCATCTCCTCCTGGAAAGACTGAAGACAGGCGGAGCAGGGGGCAAGAGAGGATGCGATGGTTGGATGGTATCACTGATTCATTGGACATGAATCCGAGCAAGCTCTGGAAGATAGTGAAGGACAGGAAATCCTGGCATGCTGTAGTGCATGGGGTCACAGAGTCGGACACGAATGAGCTGCTGAACAACAACAAATCAGAGCTGTGTTTTCTGAGAGGACTGTATCGTGGTTATGGAGGAGAATGTCCTTCCTCTTCAGGAAGGACAATACTGCATGTTGTAGTATTTTGGGGAGAAATGGCATCATGCCTATAACTGTTCCTCAAATGGTTCAGCAAAAGGAATATGTATATATGTAGAGTGAGAAAAAGCTGTTAACAGTTGAAAAATCTGGGTGAACTCTTGCAACTTCTCTGTAAGTCTGAAATTTTTCAAAATTTAAAGGACTTCCCTGGTGGTCTAGTAGATAAAAATCCACCTGCCAAGCAGGGGACACAGGTCCTATCCCTGGTCCAGGAAGATCCCATATGCCCTGGAGCAGCTCAGCCCTGTGCACCTCAACTACTGAGCCTGTGCTCCGGAGCCGGTGCTCCAGAGCCGGTGCTCCACAACAAGAGAAGCACCGCAGTGAGAAGCTCCTGCACCGCAGCAAAGAGTAGCCCCTACCCGCCGCAACTAGAGAAAGCCCACGTGCAGCAGCAAAGACCTACCACAACCAAAAGTAAATATATTTTTTAAAGTAAAACATAATATTTATTATGATAATTAGCAGAAAAGTTAAAACTAAAAATTGTTCAAAGTGGTTTTCATTGAGGAGTAACACTGGAGTGGGGAGGAAAGGAGACCTCTAGTTTCCATTTTGTATTTTTTGAACTTTTTTTTGGTTTTGCTATGTTTCTATATTGCTTCTATGATCAAAGAAATGATCATAGGAAATGCCAAAGACTGAGGCCCTTGGTAAAGCTAAATCCCTTCATTATGACCAAGGTGAGCCTGAAATAACAAGAAAACATTGTCCCCTGAGCTGAGGGAGAGACAGGAAACATCTAAGAAGCAAGGAAATAGAAAACACATTCTTGAATCCAAGAATGTGAACAGTGTGCCGCAGCTCAAGTCTCAGGAGTTTGGATAGAATCAAAGGAAATTTTCCCAAGGGGAAAAATACATTTTATTTATCTCCCACCTTTAAATATTTTTTAAATGGTGTGAGGGACTTCCCTGGCGGTCCAGTAGCTAAATCTCTGTGCTCTTAATGGAGGTGGCCTGGGTTCTATCCCTGGTCAGGGAACTAAATCCCACATGCTGCAACCGGGACTCGGTACAGCCAAATAAATAAAACAAGAATAAGTATTTTTTTAAATAAGTAAATAAAATGATTTTACAAAGGACATGTATACCATAAGGTTTTTTTTTTGCGTGTATATGTTTTCAGTAGCACTTGTCAGGGGTTGTCATATTATTAAAGAGAAACATCTTCATTTCAAATAAACTTTGTTTGAGGGCAGAGATAACTACTCTTAAATTTTAATGTACTTCCTTCCATCTGTTTTAATAAGACAGATACTCTTTTGTACCTGTTGGCCAAGACAGTACTCTTTTGCTTTTAATTGGGATCACTTGGCATTTATTGTTTTGATTTTGCTTTTCTTAATTTATCTTGAGAATTCTAACATGTAATTGAAGAGCCTTGAAAACACTGAGATTCCATTCAATGAGTGTAATATAAATTATTTTATACTTTATATATTGTTAAACATTAAGTTGTACTTTGTCATTATAAAAAATAACCCTGTAATCATATGATTCATAAATACGATTTGAAAATAATGGTCATGGATAAGATTCAACAACGAATATTAAGACAATAATGAACCATCTAGATAAAAACTGAGCTGACAAAAAAAAAAAAAAACTGAGTTGGCTTTATTCCTCATTATAAACCAGCGTAAATTCCAAATGGCTCAAAGATTGAAATGTTAAAATATTAAAGAGAACCACAGGAAAAATGTTTTCTAGCCTTGGAGAGAATACTTTCCTAATTATGACAAAAAATTCAGGATACAAAAAATTAACGGTTGATAAATGCAAGTATGCAAAAATATGAAAAACTCTTTAGGGCACTAAAAAGAGAGAAAAGTAAAAAATAAGTGGGAAAAAAAAAATAAGTGGGAGACTGAAACAAGCAAACAAAAAGCTTGTAACACATCACAAAGGGTTACTTTCTCTCTAATATGTAGAGACTTCCTACAAGTCATTAAGGAAGAGACTAATCAGAAAAACGGACAAATGATATGAACAAAAATAGTTCACAGAAAAGGAAACACAAACGTCTCTACTCATATAAAAAGGATGCTCAAACTCACTCATAATGAGAGAAATACTAACTAAAACCCCACTGAGGTAAAAGTGTTCACATATTAGCTTAACAAAAATCTAAAAGTTTGATGATGCCTTAGGCACATTAATACGCTAGTGGTAGGAATGTAAATCAGCACAGTCTCTGTTGAGGGCAATTGGTCAGTATCCATTTAATTATAAACACTTAGATCCTTTACCCCGCAATCTTATTTTCAGAGATTTACCCTAGAGATCCACTTGTACATGTATGATAAAAGGTATGTATAAGGTTGTTCACTGTAGCAGTGTTTGTAAGAGTGAAATAATGTAAAAAACCTCAATGCCCATCAATAGGAGGCTTGTTAAATAAAATACGATATATACATGAAACACTATAACACTGTAAAAAACATGAGGAAGCTCTTTGTAGATTTCTATGGGAATATATAAAAATATATTAAGTAAAAAATAATAATACAGTAAGTCATAAAACAATGGAATCTGGCATGATATATGCTAACATTTGTACAAAGGGATATATATGGGATTTTACAGGCATAAAAATTCTCTGGAACAAAAAGTAAGAAATTATTACCCATGAAACCTATCGGGAAGGGTGAGAACTTGGTAGATTGTTGGGAAGGTATCTTTTTACTGATTTTTCAATGCTTTTTGATGTTTGAACCACTTTAAGGTATTACTCCTTCAAAAACAAAATAAATAATCGTTAAATGTGTCCATGCAACCAAAAAACTGGGAAACACTTGGATGTATGACAGAAACTGCTCATATCCATATTATATAAAGAGATTTTTTTAATGAACATCTTAGAAAACTAAAGGCTATAAACAGATGATTTTTTTATGTCAATAGAAATATTTTTTAACAGTTAATCTTAGCAAACAAATGCAAATAAAACATCACATTTTAAAATCCTCCATGTTGGACAAAGATTTTTACAGCAAAACTAATGCAACATTGTTAATCAACTATCAATATATTCCAATTAAAAAAATAAGCAGCAAGGGAAAATATAAAAATAAAATAATAATACCCAATGCAGTATTAATTAGTGCAAGGGCAGAGACACAAACCCCCATTCTTGATGGGTGTCAGTTGGTACAAGAAAGGCAATTCAGCAGCTAATGTGTGTCAAAAGCCTCAAAATTACTTATAATCTTTGACAAAGTAATTCCACATCCGAGAAAGACTTCTGTGATAATCACCTTTGTCAGAACAAAGGCGCAGACCGCCATTCCCGCAGTATGGTGCAGTCCAGTCAGAGGGCGAGTGTGCTGTAGGGAGTCCCTAGGCGGATAGATCCCTGGTGAAGGCAGAGAACACCCAGGGCGGCCGATCAGGGCTCTTCAAGTTCTGTTGAATCAGCAGCTGGAAACCTGGAAGCCTGTGCTCTGCTGCCATCTAGTGGTTCTCAGGTAACAGCACCCAGCCGGGGAGGAAAAATGTCTCAATCAAGTAACTTAGAGCCAAGGGGCCCTCTCCTTTAGGCTGTTTGTTTTTAGCGGCTTGTGGAATCTTAGTTCCCCAACCAGGGACTGAATTCGCTTTCACGGCAGTGAAAGCGCCAAGTTTTAAACACTGGACTGCCAGGAATTTCCCCTCTTATCTGTTTTTATTTAACAAACACTAGTAAAGCGTTTCGGCTAATCCTTGGTGGCCCAGTGGTAAAGAATCCGCCTGCCAGTGCAGGAGACACAAGGGACGCAAGTTCAATCCCCGGGTCAGGAATATCCCCTGGAGAAGGAAATGGCAACCCTCTCCAGTATTCTTGCCAAGGAAATCCCAAGACAGAAGGGGGCTACAGTACATGGGGTCACAAAGAGTCGGACACGACTTAGCGACTAAAATAAACAGTAAAGCATTCACTGTGTTCTAGGCATTGTGTCAGCACTTACAAGCGCTCCCTCGTAATTCTCGTAACAGTCCTATGAAATAGGTACTTTCATCATCCTCATTTCATAGATGAGGTAACTGAAGAACAGAGAGATTAGGTTACTTGGCCAAGGACACACAGTGGCTAAGCTCAGGATTAGAACATCTTGTTGGTAGCAGGGTCTGTGCTCTGAACCCCTTCCACTGTAAGGATCAAAGGTCTGTGTGATACTAATAACCCTCAGAGAGAACATCATAGGACACACTGCAGCTGCTACCTTCCCCCTCCCCTTAGCTCATCTCTCCCAAGCAAGTTCACACAAGGACTGAGTTCACCTCTGTAGGCCACCTAACCTGAACCAAAGACATCCACTGGCCCAAGCAAGATCCAGCGGGTTTTTAAATTTTATTAACAAAATATTCCATATATTTAGATGTAAAAAATTAAATAACAGGGCTTCCCCAGTGCCTCAGCAGTGAAGAATCTGCCTGCCAACCCAGGAGACACCAGTTTGATCCCTGATCCAGGAAGATTCCACATGCCTTGGAGCAAGTAAGCCCCATGCACCATGACTGTTGAGCCTGTGCCCTAGAGCACGTGCTCTAGAAGAGAAGCTACTGCACCCAGAAGCCCACGCACCACAACTAGAGAGAAGCCTCTGCTCTCTGCAACTAGAGAAAAGTCCTCACAGCAACGGAGACCCAGCAGAGCCAAAATTAACAAAAATTCAAGAAAAAACAGTAACATACACTCAGCACCCACCTGCAGCTTAAAATATAGTGTTTCTAGCAGTTCTGCGCCAGTGATGAGGCTCACTCCTTACAGTTCACTGACTTATTTACTGTCGTTGTATTTAACATGGGACGGTTACCAACTGGGCCATGAATGTAAGGCCACGGTTACAGCAATCCTTCCCCTTCCTAACAAAGTCCCCCCCCCCCCCCCAATTACAGTTAATTATATCCTGCTGGAGATGTCTGCAGTTTGGGTCACATAGCAGTCGCTTCAGGTGGAGCTGAGAAAGCTTCTGATTGTTTGTTACAGTCTAAGTAGATAGTGACTTCCAGTCATAGATGGCTGTGGCTCCAAGATCTTAAAGGAATGGGAAGCTCAAGGGCTCAGCTAGCATGAATTAGAGACCAGGGTTATTGACTACTATTGTCAGGTCCATGGAATGTCAGGTTCATGAAAGTCCTGGAGCCATTTGCAAAGTTTTCAGTGTGTGCCTTTTCCCTCTAGGGAAAGGGTCTATTCCATATGTTTTATAAGATTTTTAAAGAAGTCTGAGCCCTTCCAAAAAGATTAAGAGTCATCCTTACAGATCAAGGGTTAACAAATGGCCCACAGGCCAAATCCAGTTCAGTGCTTGTTTTTGCCCAACACAGAAGCTAGGGGTTTTTTATTTTTAGGGTTTATTTTTGTAGGTCTTTTCCTTTTCTTGTGCTTCCTGCCTAAAGAAAAGTTCCTTTAGCATTTGTTGTAAAACTGGTTTAGTGGTGCTGAATTCTCTTGACTTTGCTTGTCTGGAAAGCTTTTGATTTCCCCATCAAATCTGAACGAGAGTCTTGCTGGGTAGAGTTATTCTTGGTTGTAGATTCTTCCCTTTCATCACTTGGAATATATTGTGCCATTCTTTTCTGGCTTGTAGAGTTTCTGTTGAGAAATCAGCTGATTTAAAAAATATATATTTTTAAATGGTTAAAAAAATCAAAAGAATATTTCATGACATGGAAATTAAAAGAACTTCAATGTGTCCACAGATAAAATTTATTGGAACACAGCTACACTCATTCATTTACATAGTACTGGCTGCTTTTGTGCTAGAAAAGCAGAGTTGAATCCTTGCAACAGAGAGGCGACACCTAAAAATTTACTATCTGGCCCTTTTCTGAAAGAATTTGCTGACTTTGCCAGAGATGTGACTGGACAACTCATCTTGTGAATTTATGGACCTCTATTTTTCACTTGCGGGCACAGGAGGGCCAAGAGGAGCTACTCCACATTCAAGGTCAAGAGGGGCGGCCATGAGGAGATACACCTCATCCAAGGTAAGGAGCAGCGGCTGTGCTTTGCTGTAGCAGCCACGAAGAGATACCCCACGTCCAAGGTAAGAGAAACCCAAGTAAGACAGTGGGTGTTGCGAGAGGGCATCAGAGGACAGACACACTGAAACTATAATCACAGAAAACTAGTCAATCTAATCACATGGACCACAGCCTTGTCTAACTCAATGAAACTAAGCCATGCCTTGTGGGGCCACCCAAGACAGATGGGTCATGGTGGAGAGGTCTGACAGAATGTGGTCCACTGGAGAAGGGAATGGCAAACCACTTCAGTATTCTTGCCTTGAGAACCCCATGAACAGTATGAAAAGGCAAAATGATAGGATACTGAAAGAGGAACTCCCCAGGTCAGTAGGTGCCCAATATGCTGCTGGAGATCAGTGGAAAAATAACTCCAGAAAGAATGAAGAGATGAAGCCAAAGCAAAAACAATACCCAGTTTTGGATGTGACTTGTGATGGAAGCAAGGTCTGATGCTGTAAAGAGCAATATTGCATAGGAACCTGGAATATCAGGTCCATGGATCAAGGCAAATTGGAAGTGGTCAAACAGGAGATGGCAAGAGTGAACATGGACATTCTAGGAATCAGTGAACTAAAATGGACTGAAATGGATGAATTTAACTCAGATGACCATTATATCTACTACTGCGGGCAGGAATCCCTTAGAAGAAATGGAGTAGCCCCCATGGTCAACAAAAGAGTCTGAAATGCAGTACTTGGATCCAATCTCAAAAACGACAGAATGATCTCTGTTCATTTCCAAGGCAAACTATTCAATATCACAGTAATCCAAGTCTATGCCCCAACCAGTAATGCTGAAGAAGCTGAAGTTGAATGGTTCTGTGAAGACTTCCAAGACCTTTTAGAACTCACACCCAAAAAAGATGTCCTTTTCATTATAGGGGACTAGAATGCAAAAGTAGGAAGTCAAGAAACACCTGGGGTAACAGGCAAATTTGACCTTGGAATACGAGATGAAGCAGGGCAAAGGCTAATAGAGTTTTGCCAACAGAATGCACTGGTCATAGCAAAAACCCTCTTCCAACAACACAAGAGAAGACTCTACACATGGACATCACCAGATGGTCAACACCGAAATCAGATTGATTATATTCTGTGCAGCCAAAGATGGAGAAGCTCTATACAGTCAGCAAAAACAAGACTGGGAGCTGACTGTGGCTCAGATCACGAACTCCTTATTGCCAAATTCAGACTTAAATTGAAGAAAGTAGGGAGAATCACTAGACCATTCAGGTATGACCTGAAGGGTAATCCCTTACGATTATACAGTGGAAGTGAGAAATAGATTTAAGGGACTAGATCTGATAGATAGAGTGCCTGATGAACTATGGACGAAGGTTCGTGACATTGTACAGGAGACAGGGATCAAGACCATCCCCGTGGAAAAGGAATGCAAAAAAGAAAAATGGCTGTCTGGGGAGGCCTTACAAATGGCTGTCAAAAAAAGAAGCAAAAAGCAAAGGAGAAAAGGAAAGATACAAGCATCTGAGTGCAGAGTTCCAAAGAATAGCAAGGAGAGATAAGAAAGCCTTCCTCAGCGATCAATGCAAAGAAATAGAGGAAAAGAACAGAATGGGAAAGACTAGAGATCTCTTCAAGAAAATTAGAGCTACCAAGGGAATATTTCATCCAAACATGGGCTCAATAAAGGACAGAAATGGTATGGACCTAACAGAAGCAGAAGATATTAAGAAAAGGTGGCAAGAATACACAGAACTGTACACAAAAAGATCTTCACGACCAAGATAATCACAATTGTGTGATCACTCACCTAGAGCCAGACATCCTGGAATGTGAAGTCAAGTGGGCCTTAGAAAGCATCACTACGGGACCCTCTGCACCCGTGCGAACATGGCGCTGCGCGCGGTGCGGAGCGTGCGGGCCGCGGTCGGCAGCCTGCGCGCCATCTCGGCACCCAGCGCGCCCTGCTCGCTGCGGCCCTGGGGACTGCGAGCGGGTGCCGTCCGGGCGCTGCGCACCGGCCCTGCTCTGCTGTCGGTGCGGAAATTCACAGAAAAACACGAATGGGTAACAACAGAAAATGGTGTTGGAACAGTGGGAATCAGCAATTTTGCACAGGAAGCTTTGGGAGATGTTGTTTACTGTAGTCTGCCTGAAGTTGGGACAAAGTTGAACAAACAAGAGGAGTTTGGTGCTTTGGAAAGTGTGAAAGCTGCTAGTGAACTCTATTCTCCTCTATCAGGAGAAGTAACTGAAATTAATAAAGCTCTAGCAGAAAATCCAGGACTTGTCAACAAGTCGTGTTATGAAGATGGTTGGCTGATCAAGATGACATTCAGTAACCCTTCAGAACTAGATGAACTAATGAGTGAAGAAGCATATGAGAAATACATAAAATCTATTGAGGAGTGAAAATGGAACCCCTAAATAAACTACTTTGAAACAACTTAATCTAGCATAGTTGTCTTAAATTAGTGGTGGATAGATATTTAAAAAGCAACTTTTAGCAAAAGAAACTACTTGTAACAATGTTTCCTGAAGAAAATACCGCTTACCTTTCTAATGACTTCAGATAAACATGGTGCATCTTTTCCACAGCATCCTGTGAATTTTAGGCTAGGCTCCAGTTATAATATTCAGAATTCCTGAAATTATCTCTGGTAAAACTAATTACAAAAATTATGTAATTCAAGGATAACATGGTTATCTTAAACCTTATATGACACTGTAACTTGCTTACAGCTATCCTTGGATTTGGGTCAAAATTATCTTCCCACTAGAAATAACTGCCAGTGGAGAAAAGTTTGTTAGTTGTATAGTGTCCAGTGAAGAATATTACTATCTTAATTTTGCAATATACTGTGTTTGCTGGTGCTATTTTTATACAGTGAAGTAACAGCCTTGCACAAGAATAAACAATTTAATAATAAAAAAAAAAAAAAAAGAAAGCATCACTACGAACAAAGCTAGTGGAGGTGACTGAATTCCAGTTGAGTTATTTCAAATCCTGAAAGATGGTGCTGTGGAAGTGCTGCACTCAATATGCCAGCAAATTTGAAAAACTCAGCAGGGGCCACAGGACTGGAAAAGGTCAGTTTTCATTCCAATCCCAAAGAAAAGCAATGCCAAAGAATGCTCAAACTACCACACAATTGCACTCATCTCACACGCTAGTAAAGTAATGCTCAAAATTCTCCAAGCCAGACTTCAGCAATACGTGAACTGTGAACTTCCAGATGTTTAAGCTTGTTTTAGAAAAGGCAGAGGAACCAGAGATCAAATTGCCAACATCTGCTGGATCATAGAAAAGGGAAGAGAGTTCCAGAAAAACATTTCTGCTTTATTGACTATCCCAAAGCCTTTGACTGTGTGGATCACAATAAACTGTGGAAAATTCTGGAGGAGATGGGAATATCAGACCCCCTGACCTGCCTCTTGAGAAATCTGTATGCAGGTCAGGAAGCAACAGTTAGAACTGGACATGGAACAACAGACTGGTTCCAAATAGGAAAAGGAGTACGTCAAGGCTGTATATTGTCACCCTGCTTATTTAACTTATATGCAGAGTACATCATGAGAAACACTGGACTGGAAGAAACACAAGCTAGAATCAAGATTGCCGGGAGAAATATCAATAACCTCAGATATGCAGATGATACCACCCTTATGGCAGAAAGTGAAGAAGAACTAAAGAGCCTCTTGATGAAAGTGAAAGAGGAGAGTGGAAAAGTTGGCTTAAAGCTCAACATTCAGAAAACCAAGATCATGGCATCTGGTCCCGTCACTTCATGGGAAATAGATGGGGAAACAGTGGAAACAGTGGCTGACTTCATTTTTTTAGGCTCCAAAATCACTGCAGATGGTGACTGCAGCCATGAAATTAAAAGACACTTACTCCTTAGAAGGAAAGTTATGACCAACCTAGACAGCATATTAAAAAGCGAGACATTGCTTTGTCAGCAAAGGTCCATCTAGTCAAGGCTATGGTTTTTCCAGTAGTCATGTATGGATGTGAGAGTTGGACTGTGAAGAAAGCTGAGCGCAGAAGAATTGATGCTTTTGAACTGTGGTGTGGGAGAAGACTCTTGAGAGTCCTTTGGACTGCAAAGAGATACAACAGGAGATCAGTCCTGAGTGTTCATTGGAAGGACTGATGTTGAAGCTGAAACTTCAATATTTTGGCCACCTGATGCAAAGAGCTGACTCATTTGCAAAGACCCTGGTGCTAGGAAGGATTGAGGGCAGAAGGAGAAGGGGACGACAGAGGATGAGATGGTTGGACGGCATTACCGACTCAATGAACACAGGTTTGGGTAGACTCCGGCAGTTGGTGACGGATAGGGAGGCCTGGTGTGCTGCGGTTCATGGGGTCGCAAAGAGTCGGACACGACTGAGCGATTGAACTGAAGTGGACATGTTATTGGACTAAATTAATATTCTTGATGTATTTGGGCAATTCCTACCATGTGAGTCTTGCTGGAGATAGCCAGAATCCTCATATAGGTCATATGCTCCACTCTCTCACCTCCCTGGCAGCCAGGGTTTGGACATGGGACTTGGGACCGCTAGAGACCCCGTCTCAGACTCTGTAGTTGGAGTGAGTCACATAAAATAGCACAGATAAAAAAGATCACATCTGGCAGTAGCAGAGAGTTACAGCTAACTTTGAAGAGCAGCAGGGCAGCAGGATCGGGGTGCCTGCAGCAGAGACTCACTTCTGGCTGTACCATCAGTGGTTTCCTTGTCAGGTAGTTCCTTAGGGGAATGATCTTGTCTTTGGTTCTGGTTGATCAGCTTCCACGCCTACCTAGCTAGGACAAGGTCAGACACTAGCAAGACAGCTTGCCTCACTCACTGCCTACGAGGGAGAGGGGTCAAAGGCAGAAGTCAATAGTACGAAATCTAGGAGGACAGATAGTGGCTGATCCACCTCTTAATCCTTAGCACTCAGGACAGTGCCTGAAACTTAAAAAGCGCTCACTAAGTATCTGTGGATGAGAGCACCTGTGAGTAAGCGCTTGAACTGATAAGAGCATACACTAGGGACCTCCGATTTCAATCAACCCCAGCCACCTGAAACTGACAATGAGAGGTTTATGTATCAGGGTCTCATTAGTAGACAGAAAGAGCCCTACTCTGGGAGCTCTAGATAAGGCTTCCTGGCTTTCCCAGACCATCAAGTACTTGGGGATCAACATGTATTTGACTCTGGTCCGTGAGCCCCAGAGCCCACTTAGATGCCTGTCACTTCTTTCAGAAGCTGACAGCTGGTCAAGAAGCATGTTTGTGTGCACATGTATGCAGCTGGTGGGAGAATATGGGACAGAGTGTACACTAGGTACTATTAGCTCTTGCCCTGGATCCCAGAAGTCCATGAAACTGGAAACTTAGTGTTGGTCCTAAGGACCTTTCCTGGTGGATTTGTGATTTATTTATTTATTTGACCATACCCTGAGGCACGTGGGAGCTAGTTCCCTGACCAGGAATCGAACCTGCACCCCTTGCAGTGGCAGTGCAGAGTCTTAATCACTGGACCAACAGGGAAGTCTTTGGCTCTGTAATTTGGAAAGAAGTGATTACAATAATGACTAAAAATCAGCAATATTACTAATACTTATGTATGCTGGGTGACAGATTTTTAAAGATCTGGAAGAGAGGAGCCAGTGAGAACTTT
The DNA here is from genome assembly GCF_042477335.2 of Ovis canadensis. Lineage (NCBI taxonomy): Eukaryota > Metazoa > Chordata > Mammalia > Artiodactyla > Bovidae > Ovis > Ovis canadensis. The sequence goes on along the minus strand of NC_091251.1, from coordinate 56,390,815 downwards.
CACAGCAAAAGATAAGAATCGACAGTGAAATTTCCACAAATCTGGTGCACTGATGCCACAATGTCAGTGGTTTCTCTGACAGCAGCAACTTTTAATCATCTCAAGATCATGGGGTTGAAGCTCTGTTGTGACCGTCCCACAGTGCAGAGCCTCGGCAGAAGCCAAGATTGTTTCAACAGGATTTCTGTAAAGGATATTGTGTCAGAACTGGTTTTATTTTTGTCCCCCACCCCCATTAATCCTTTGAAGGATTCCTTGCAGGCTCAGTGGTAAAGATTCTGCCCATTGATGCAAGAGACAAGGGTTCAATCCCTGGGTCGGGAAGATCTTCTGGAGGAGGAAGTGGCAGCCCACTCCAATATGCTTGCCTGGAATATCCCATGGACAGAGGAGCCTGGTGAGCTACAGTCCATGGGGTTGCAAAAGAGTTCAACACAACTTGGAGACTAAACAACAACAATCCTTTGAAACTTTGTTGAGAAGGCATGATCTTTCTCTGCCCATGGTGAAGACTTGGACAGACACATTATTTCTGAGCATGCTGTCCTATCACTTTTAACCATACAATCTCATAGCACTGAAGTATCTAGTCACATCTAATAGTCAAAACTACAAACTTGGGACTTCCCTGGTGGTCCATGGGTTACGACTTTGTCTTCCAATACACGGGGAAGGCAGTGGCAACCCACTCCAGTACTCTTGCCTGGAAAATCCCATGGACGGAGGAGCCTGGTAGGCTGCAGTCCATGGGGTCGCACAGAGTCGGACTGAAGCGACTTAGCAGCAGCAACAGCAGCTTCCAATACAGGGGGTGCAGGTTCGATCACTGGTCAGCGAGCTAAGATCCCACATGCTTTGTAACTGAAAACCCAAAACATAAAACTGAAGCAATACTGCGACAAATTCAATAAAGACTTTAAACATGTCCACATCAAAAAAATCAAGTCTTTAAAAAAAAAAAAACAAACTTGGCATCAACTCTTTGCTAACTTGAGCTTGCTTCAGGCTTGAAACCTCAAGCAGTTCTGGCCCTCTTTCCATTTGTTCCTTATTTATAAATGGATCCAGGATTCTTCTTGAAGGAAAGCAGGGCCCAGGCTTGATCTTAAGGGCTCTTTTTAGTTCTTTTTTAAAAATAGATTTTAAAAATATTGATTGATTGATTGATTCATTCATTCATTCATGGCTGTGCTGGGTCTTTGTTGCTGCACATGGGCTTTCTCTAGTTGCCGCACGCGGAGGCCACTCTTCATTGCAGTGTGCAGGCTTCTCATTGCCCTGGCTTTGCATGTTATGGAGCACTGGCTCTAGGCGTGTGGGCTTCAGTAGTTGCAGAACACTGGCTTAGTTGTTCCATGGCATGAGGAATCTCAGGGATCGAACCTGGGTCCCTTGTGTTGGCAGGAGAATTCTTTACCATTAGACCACCAGGGAAGCCTTAGCTCTCCTATCTCTGATTCTACATAATAATCAGAAAATAAAGGTTTGGAAGTATCTTTGAGTGTTTACACTGAAATTTACAATTAAATAAAAACATTCTAATGTGTGTACAAGAATCATCTCTGTTTTATTTATTTTACAGAGTAATGGTTTAAAATGAATACACTTGGGCACAGTAAATATTTTGACATGAAAAGCATCAGAATGGGCATCAGAAAAATAGCAACTCATCTTACACACAATAACTAGAAAATATTTTTGTCTGATCATTTAAGGGTTACAAATCCTGAGAATGTTAGACATTGAACAAACTAAGTACTACCTGATAATTAAATCTTGCTTGGAAATCATCATTTAAAAAAATGCTCTGAGGTACAAATCACCTATGTATTAAACATGAATCTTTTACATTTTACAAAGACTTTAAACAAATATATCAAACGATTATACTTCAGTGGCTCTAAAACAGCTATCAGTCAGGTTCCAGGACACACTGTTCCACGATTTCCCGTAAGTTGGGGTTCTCCATGGCAGCCGCCACTCGCTCTTTGTCATTTATCTGCTTGTTGACTGCAAAACACACACACACAAGTTAGTGTAACTCTGTCAATATACAGCAACAGATAATATTTTTATTAGTTTGTTAAAATAGAATTTAATTCCTTGAAAACTTGATGCAGGTTTTGGCTAAATATTTGTAAGTTTTGAAAGGAAGACTTAAAGAGAAAAAAAAATTTCCTGTAATTCCAGTTTTGCTTTTCCTGAATTCTGTCTCTGCTGTTTTTAAGTGGTTGCCACTTTGTTTCTCTCTGTAGGCCAGAGAGTCTTTATATAAAAAAGGTTCTCAAAAAAAAAAAAAGGTTCTTTACTCCCACTTTAATACATTAACCCAGGAAGACTCCACTGCAGGGGACGACGCTGCAATTCAACCCCTGGTCAGGGAACTAAGATCCCACATGCCACAGAATATGGCAAAAAAAAATTTCAATATAATACATTAATCCAAACTCACAAAGACAACCCCTACCCCGAGATTCCCGAACACTTTGTTTTCTGGACCTTTGATTTCAGTTTCAAATATACAGCTCTCTATCCTGCCACCAAAGAAAAGAGTCAAGCTCTCCTTAGAGTCTGTAAGTCAAGGTTTCCAGAGCTGCATATTCTTTACAGATGTGTGGCCCCTGGACTAAACCAGTAAATATCCACAGGGCTTAATTCTAGTTCACCCAGAGTTCCACTGAAAAAATTACTTTCTTCTCAAGGAAAAGCTAGTAGCTGATTTTGTACTCTTTTGCAAATGACCCAGTTTTAGACACTTGGCTGGCAGAAGAACCCCATATCCAAGATAAAGTACTATATAAAGTTGTTTTCTAATAATGGTTCCAAATTCACTTACTATCTTCCTCTGTTGAGTGGGTTCCTTCAGAAATGTAGATTTCCAACTAGGAAAAAAAATACATTGAAAGCAAAATATTTAGATGAGTGAGGTGGAATATACAAACTCCAGAGCCTAGGGATGAAAGCCCAATCCTGTTTCCAGCATCAAAGACTTGGGACACATCTTCACACTCTTCGCTAAAATGAAGGCTGAAGTTACAAGGATTTTTTTTTTTTTTTTTTGGTCACATGGGGAAAGTCCACAGGAGGTATTCCCATTATTTTTTTATAAACACAAATCTACGATTTTACACAGATGAGATCTCATATATGTTTTGCTCCAGAATATCTCTCCCCTGTACTCTGCCTTTTCTTCCCAAATTGGTATCTAAACTTACTCCCTGACCCACCCCAAAAGAAAGTCACATTAACCTAGTGTACTTTCTTCCATACTTTTCTCTATACCCACGTAATTTTTCACAACACACACACCCACCAAGGCCAGAAGTTTATTTTTATTGCATTATTTTATTTAAACAGGGTCACGATATACAGTTTTCAGTATCGTCATTTTCTCATCTACTATTATCTTGATAAATTTATTTTCAAGTACACCACTGGTTAAGCTATCCCTCTGGGTCCCGCTGCACTCACTTGCTCAAATGAGCTAATCTCCAAGAACCAAAGTTTTTGAGACAAACCCACAAAATTATTGCAAATCCTGTGGTAACTGAATTATGCTATATGATAAAGATAGCATGATTTAGTTACCCTGAAGATAGCATGTCTATTCTTCAGGGAACATTGGAGCACATGATCTAATTCTCATATACTTATTCACTACTGAGATAAATGTTTTTCATGATGGGGAAAAAATCATAACCTATTATGGCTATAAGAGACCTTAGAGACCATCTTGTTCAGTTTTCTTTAAAATACAAAACAGCATATAAATTCCGTCAATGTCATTTACAGTAACTCTTATTGTGAACAACAGAGAGGGTGATATAAAACCAATCTATATTCATTTGTTGGTGGTGTTGTTTAGTCACTAAGTCATGTTTGACTTTTATGATGTCATAGACTGTAGAGTCATAGCCCACCAGGCTCCTCTGTCCAAGGGACTTCCCAGGCAAGAGTGGGTTGCCATTTCCTTCTCCAGGAGATCTTCCCGACCCAAGGATCAAACCCACATCTCCTGCATTGGCAGGTGGATTCTTTACCACTGAGCCACCTGGAAGACCCCATATACTCATTACTTTGGTAATTTAGGGAAATTTGTGAAATGCCGGGCTGGATGAAGCACAAGCTGGAACCAAGATTGCCAGGAAAAATATCAATAACCTCAGATAGGCAGATGACACCAGCCTAATGGCAGAAAGCGAAGAGCACTAAAGAGCCTCTTGATGAAAGTGAAAGAGGAGCGCTAAACACCTGCCTTAAAATTCAACATTAAATAAACTAAGATCATGGCATCCAGTCCCATCACTCCATGGCAAATAGATGGGGAAACAATGGAAACAGTCACAGATTTTATTTTCTTGGGCTCCAAAATCACTGCAGATGGTAACTGCAGCCATGAACTTAAAAGACATCTGCTCCCTGGAAAAAAAGTTATGACAAACCTAGACAGCACATTAAAAAGCAGAGACATTACTTTACTGACAAAGGTCTGTCTAGTCAAAGCTATGGTCTTTCCGGTAGTCACGTACAGATGTGAAAGTTGGACCATAAAGAAAGCTGAGAGGCGAAGAATTGATGCTTTTAAACTGTGGTGCTAGAGAAGACTCTTGAGAGTCCCTTGGACTGAAAGGAGATCCAACCAGTCAATCCTAAAGGAAATCAGTCCTGAATATTCACTGGAAGGACTGATGCTGAAGCTGAAGCTCCGACACTTTGGTCACCTGATGCAAAGAACTGACTCACTGGAAAAGATCCTGATGCTCACGGATTGTATGATTCCATTTAAATGAAACATCCAGAATAGTCAGATCTATACAAACAAAAGTACATTAGTGGTTGCGATTCATGGGGTCGCAAAGAGTCTAAGCGACTGAACTGAACTAAGGGACAGGCTTCCCAGGTAGCTCAGATGGTAAAGAATCTGCCTGCAATGCAGAGACCCGAGTTCAAACCCTGGGTTGGAAAGATCCCCTGGAGAAGGGAATGGCAATCCACTCCAGTATTCTTGCCTAGAGAATTCCATGGACAGAGGAGCCTAGTGAGCTACAGTCCATGGGGTCAAAGAATCAGACACGACTGAGGGACTAACATTCCACTTCCAGGGATGGGAGAAGGTTTGGGAAAAATGGGTAGTGACTACTAATTGATATAGGGTTTTTACTGGGATAATGAAAATGTTCTAAAGTACAGTAGTGATGGCTGCACAATTCTGTGAATATACCAAAAACCACTAAATTCTATACTTTAAATAGGTGGTTGTATGATATGTGCATCAAATCTCAACAATGCTGTTATAAAACAACAACAACAAATACATTCCTTACCTTATGTTTAAACGGTAAACACCGCTGAAGTTTTACTCTTAAGCACAGCCCTGTGGAGGGGGGCAAAAAAAATGCATCAATTATCTCTTTTATTGGTTTTTCAAAAAGGATACAGCTATGTGTAGGCATCTCTATACAAAACAGTAGCTGAAAACCGCTTAGACTCAATCCATTGTAGGCCTCCTTTGAGGCTGGCACCTTTAGCTAGCATCTTTAACATATAAGCACAACCTTAAAAATTCTTCATGATAATCCACTGAGTCAGCTTTATCAACCTCATTCTACAAATCATGAAACCAAGGTCACAATGTAACTTGCTGAAGATCAAAGAGCTAGTACAGTGACCGAGCTGGGATTAGAACCCAAAACACTGCAAAACCCCAGATCCTTTCTGCTACATCAATTCACCTTCCATCAAAGATCAACTGATTCATTAAACTTTGGAATGCTTACAACAGGTCAGGCCACGCAAAAACTTAAAACTAAGTTCAGTTCAGTTCAGTCGCTCAGTCGTGTCCAACTCTTTGCAACCCCATGAATCGCAGCACGCCAGGCCTCGCTGTCCATCACCAACTCCCGGAGTTCACTCAGACTCACATCCACCGAGTCAGTGATGCCATCCAGCCACCTCATCCTCTGTCATCCCCTGCTCCTCCTGCCCCCAATCCCTCCCAGCATCAGAGTCTTTTCCAATAAGTCAACTCTTTGCATGAGGTGGCCAAAGTACTGGAGTTTCAGCTTCAGCATCAATCCCTCCGAAGAAATCCCAGGGCTGATCTTCAGAATGGACTGGTTGGATCTCCTTGCAGTCCAAGGGACTCTCAAGAGTATTTTCCAACACCACAGTTCAAAAGCATCAATTCTTCAGAGCTCAGCTTTCTTCACAGTCCAACTCTTCCATCCATACATGATCACTGGAAAAACCATAACCTTGACTAGACGGACCTTAGTTGGCAAAGTAATGTCTCTGCTGTTCAATATGCTATCTAGGTTGGTCATAACTTTTCTCCCAAGGAGTAAGCGTCTTTTTTTTTTTTTCTTTTTAGGAGTAAGCGTCTTTTACTTTCATGGCTGCAATCACCATCTGCAGTTTTTGGAGCCCCCAGAAATAAAGTATGACACTGTTTCCACTGTTTCCCCATCTGTTTCCCATGAAGTGATGGGCCATCATCTTCGTTTTCTCAATGTTGAGCTTTAAGCCAACTTTTTCACTCTCCTCCTTCACTTTCATCAAGAGGCTTTTTAGTTCCTCTTCACTTTCTGCCATAAGGTTATTTCTGCATATCTGAGGTTATTGATATTTCTCCCGGCAATCTTGATTCCAGCTTGTGCTTCTTCCAGCCCAGCATTTCTCATGATGTATTCTGCATGTAAGTTAAATAAGCAGGGTGACAATATACAGCCTTGACGTACTCCTTTTCCTATTTGGAACCAGTCTGTTGTTCCATGCTATTGCTGCCCTTTATCAAGCCCATCTTTGCATGAAATGTTCCCTTGGTATCTCTAATTTTCTTGAAGAGATCTCTAGTCTTTCCCATTCTGTTCTTTTCCTCTATTTCTTTGCATTGATCGCTGAAGAAGGCTTTCTTATCTCTTGTTGCTATTCTCTGGAACTCTGCATTCAGATGCTTATATCTTTCCTTTTCTCCTTTGCTTTTCACCTCTCTTCTTTTCACAGCTATTTGTAAGGCCTCCCCAGACAGCCACTTTGCTTTTTTGCATTTCTTTTCCATGGGGATGGTCTTAATCCCTGTCTCCTGTACAATGTCACGAACCTCATTCCATAGTTCATCAGGCACTCTATCTATCAGATCTAGTCCCTTAAATCTATTTCTCACTTCCACTGTATAATCATAAGGGATTTGATTCATGTCATACCTGAATGCTCTAGCGGTTTTCCCTACTTTCTTCAATTTGAGTCTGAATTTGGTAATAAGAAGTTCGTGATCTGAGCCACAGTCAGCTCCTGGTCTTGTTTTTGTTGAATGTATAGAGCTACAGAAGCAGAAGATATTAAGAAGAGGTGGCAAGAATACACGGAAGAACTGTACAAAAAGGATCTTCACGACCCAGATAATCATGATGGTGTGATCACTCATCTAGAGCCAGACATCCTGGAATGTGAAGTCAAGTGGGCCTTAGAAAGCATCACTACGAACAAGGCTAGTGGAGGTGATGGAATTCCAGTGGAGCTGTTTCAAATCCTGCAAGATGATGTTGTGAAAGTGCTGCACTCAATATGCCAGCAAATTTGGAAAACTCAGCAGTGGCCACAGGACTGGAAAAGGTCAGTTTTCATTCCAATCCCAAAGAAAGGCAATGCCAAAGAATGCTCAAACTACCGTACAATTGCACTCATCTCACACGCTAGTAAAGGAATGCTCAAAATTCTCCAAGCCAGGCTTCAGCAATACGTGAACCGCAAACTCCCTGATGTTCAAGCTGGTTTTAGAAAAGGCAGAGGAACCAGAGATCAAATTGCCAACATCTACTGGATCATGGAAAAAGGAAGAGAGTTCCAGAAAAACATCTATTTCTGCTTTATTGACTATCCCAAAGCCTTTGACTCCGTGGATCACAATAAACTGTGGAAAATTCTGAAGGAGATGGGAATACCAGACCACCTGACCTGCCTCTTGAGAAATCTGTATGCAGGTCAGGAAGCAACAGTTAGAACTGGACATGGAACAACAGACTGGTTCCAAATAGGAAAAGGAGTACGTCAAGGCTGTATATTGTCACCCTGCTTATTTAACTTATATGCAGAGTACATCATGAGAAACGCCGGACTGGAAGAAACACAAGCTAGAATCAAGATTGCTGGGAGAAATATCAATAACTGCAGATGACACCACCCTTATGGCAAAAAGTGAAGAGGAACTAAAAAGCCTCTTGATGAAAGTGAAGGAGGAGAGTGAAAAAGTTGGCTTAAAGCTTAACATTCAGAAAACGAAAATCATGGCATCTGGTCCCATCACTTCATGGGAAATAGATGGGGAAACTGGGGAAACAGTGGAAACAGTGTCAGACTTTATTTTTCTGGGCTGCAAAATCACTGCAGATGGTGACTGCAGCCATGAAATTAAAAGACACTTACTCATTGGAAGAAAAGTTATGACCAACCTAGATAGCATATTCAAAAGCAGAGACATTACTTTGCTGACTAAGGTCCGTCTAGTCAAGGCTATGGTTTTTCCTGTGGTCATGTATGGATGTGAGAGTTGAACTGTGAAGAAGGCTGAGCGCCGAAGAATTGATGCTTTTGAACTGTGGTGTTGGAGAAGACTCTTGAGAGTCCCTTGGACTGCAAGGAGATCCAACCAGTCCATTCTGAAGGAGATCAGCCCTGGGATTTCTTTGGAAGGAATGATGCTGAAGCTGAAACTCCAGTACTTTGGCCACCTCATGTGAAGAGTTGACTTATTGGAAAAGACTCTGATGCTGGGAGGGATTGGGGGCAGGAGGAGAAGGGGACGACCGAGGATGAGATGGCTGGATGGCATCACTGACTCGGTGGATGTGAGTCTTAGCGAACTCCAGGAGTTGGTGATGGTCAGGGAGGCCTGGCGGGCTGTGATTCAAGGTGTCGCAGAGAGTCGGACACGACTGAGCGACTCAACTGACTAATCTGTTGTTCCATGTCCAGTTCTAACTGTTGCTTCCTGACCTGCATATAGGTTTCTCAAGAGCCACTTTTTAAAGCACTCTCAAATTTGGAATCCTCAAGATCCTCTGAAGTTCAGTTTATTGCCCCAATACCAAGTCATATTTCAATAATTTTTTTTTCTTCTAGTTGAGTCTTCTAAGAGAAATTAAAAATCACCTTGCAACAGAGCCTCAGTGGCAATGTTTCACTTCTTCCCCACCACAAAATAAGGAATACAATTAAACCTACATCCCTAGATGGGCTTCTCTGGTGGCACTAGTGGTAAAGAATGCACCTGCCAATGCAGAAGACGTAAGAGACTGGGGTTTGATCCCTGGGTCGGGAAGATCCCCTGAAGGAGGGCATGGCAACCCACTATAGTATTCTTGCCTGGAGCATCCCATGGACAGAGGAGCCAGGAGGGCTACAGTCCATAGGGTCGCAAAGAGTTGGAAACAACTGAAGTGACTTAGTATGCATGCACATAAACCCCTAGATAGAGAAGATAAATCAAACAAAGTACCACCCAGTTTTCTAACAGAATCATTTTAAAAATTCCAGGAAAGGAAAAAAGATTAGATGAGCTACAATGAACCTGGGTCTACCTTAAAGTCTACAACATACTAATTCCAAAATAGATATTCAGTTCAGTCTCTCAGTCGTGTCCGACTCTTTGCAACCCCATGAATCGCAGCACACCAGGCCTCCCTGACCATCACCAACTCCTGGAGTTCACTCAGATTCACGTCCATCGAGTCAGTGATGCCATCCAGCCGTCTCATCCTCTGTCGTCCCCTTCTCCTCCTGCCCCCAATCCCTCCCAGCATCAGAGTCCTTTCCAGTGAGTCAACTCTTCGCATGAGGTAGCCAAAGTACTGGAGTTTCAGCTTCAGCATCATTCCTTCCAAAGAAATCCCAGGGCTGATCTCCTTCAGAATGGACTGGTTGGATCTCCTTGCAGTCCAAGGGACTCTCAAGAGTCTTCTCCAACACCACAGTTCAAAAGCATCAATTCTTCGGCGCTCAGCCTTCTTCACAGTCCAACTCTCACATCCATACATGACCACAGGAAAAACCATAGCCTTGACTAGACGGACCTTAGTCGGCAAAGTAACGTCTCTGCTTCTGAATATGCTCTCTAGGTTGGTCATAACTTTCCTTCCAAGGATTAAGCGTCTTTTAATTTCATGGCTGAAGAGTCTCCCTTTAGAGTATCTATCTGCCTTAAAGTTTGTCTAGAGGGTTCGCCTCACTCTGCTCCTACACTGTCTGTTACTTGAGCATAATGCAAACAGGAGGGAAGGTGGCAGGGCACAACCTTTGAAAGAATGAAACAGCCCAAGGACACAACATAAACTTTGTTGCTGTTGTTGTTCAGTTGCTAAGTCATGTCTGACTCTTTGGGACCCCATGGACTGTCGCATGCAGGCCTCATTGTCCTTCACGATCTCCCTGAGTTTGCTCAAGTTCATGTCCAATGAGTCAGTGATGCCATCCAACCATCTCATCCTGTCACTCCCTTCTGCCCTCAATCTTTCCCAGCATGAGGGTCTTTTCCAATGAGTCAACTCTTTCTATCACATGGCCAAAGTACTGGAGCTTCATCAGCATCAGGCCTTCCAATGAATATTCAGGGTTGATTTCCTTTAGGGTTGACTGGTTTGATCTTGCTGTCCAAGGGACCCTCAACTTCTCCAGCACCACAGTTTGAAAGCATCAATTCTTTGGTGCTCAGCCTTCCTGATGGTCCAACTCTCACATCTATACATGACTATTGGAAAAACCATAGCTTTGACTATATGGACTTTTGTTGGCAAAGTGATATCTCTGCTTTTTAATATGCTATCTTAGTTTGTCAAAGCTTTTCTTCCAAGGAGCAAGTATCTTTTAATTTCATGGCTATAATCACCATCCACAGTGATTTTGGAGCTCAAGGAAATAAAGTCTGTCTCCGTTTCCAGTTTTTCCTCATCTATTTGCCATGAAGTGATGGGACTGGATGCCATGATCTTAGTTTTTTGAATGTTGAATTTTAAGGCAGGTTTTTCGCTCTCCTCTTTCACCTTCGTCAAGAGGCTCTTTAGTTCCTCTTTGCTTTCTGCCATTAGGCTGGTGTCATCTGCATATCTGAGGTTATCGATATTTCTCCCAGCAATCTTACCCTGTCTATAAAAGCTAACCACACCAGATTCAAGTCCGCACTCACCCTCCACAACAGCACACATTCTTGTCTGTGGCACATGCTTCTCCCAAGGCCACTCTTGCCTTCTGAGATGGCCCACACTATTTGTGGAATATGTTTCTCTCTAAATAAATCCATTTCTTACCTATCACTTTGTCTCTTACTGAATTCTTTCTGTGATGAGATATCAAGAACCTGCATTTCATTAGGTACTGAGACCAGGTATGCTCTCAATTGGAAGACCGTGGATTTGGGCTGGGTTCAAGTCCTGGCTGCTTGGGTTCTAGTCCCAAACTGGGTTTTGGTTAGGTTAGAGTCCTGGCCATGTGCCTTAAGTCCCAGGCAGGATTTTGGCTGGGCTGGAGTCTCAGTGAAGTCCCAATCTGAGATGAATGGTTTCAGGTAAGTATTTTACCCATAAACAATAACTGTTTTATAATTCACAAAGCACTTTTTTGAATATCAGTATTCTCAAGATAGGCAGTATAGAATACTACTGAGACAGATACTCTGGGTTCAAAACTGGCTCCACTGCACCACTAGCTATGTGACACCAGGCAAGTTACTTAACCTCTCTGAAGTTCAGTTTCATTGTCTGTTTTCATAAGTATTGTAATAGTACCACTAAATATAAGGTTATTACATATGAGGAGTAACTATATTTTTATGCTTAAAACAGTAGTTGACACATAATGAAGTATCCAATAAATGTTAGCTATTACTATTTTATCATATTCATTTTACAGTCAGGAATCAAGACAAGTGAGTTGTTCAACATCACATAGCTAACATGCGGAAGGAGCTAGAAGTTAAATCTAGACTGCAAATCCTATGCCCTTCATCTCCTGCCTTCTTGCAAAAGATTATCAAGTGGTTTTTCTGCCCTAACCTGAGGCAGGAGATAGATGGGCCCTGGGGGCAAACAGCTGGAGTTTGTTCTGAAACTCTAAGACAAAAATAGCAGGACAATGGAGGGGAGGAGGTGGGCTCTGCCCAGTTAAGAGATAAGAAAGTGAAAGTCACTCAGTCCTGTCTATGACTCTTTTCGACCCCATGGACTATAGAGTCCATGGAATTCTCCAGGCCAGAATACTGGAGTGGGTAGCCTTTCCCTTCTCCAGGGGATCTTCCCAACCCAGGGATCGAACCCAGGTCTCCCATGTTGCAGGTGATTCTTTACCAACTGAGTCACAAGGGAAGCCCAAGAATACTGGAGTGGGTAGCCTATCCCTTCTTCAGGGTATCTTCCTGAAGCAGGAATCGAACTGGGGTCTCCTGCATTGCAGGCAGATTCTTTACCAACTGAGCTATCAGGGAAGTTAAGAGATAAAAGACCACATATTCCTCATTCTTAAAGGAGACTTCCGTGACTACACAGGACAGAAAGGCTCCTTGGAGGTCAGAAGAGAAGTGGCATCATCTCAGAGCAAGTGATACAACTACTCAGAGGCCTCTTTGCTAGAATCTATCCTGGCTAAAAGATGCACAGGCACAAAAGGGAGGACCCTGAGACGCACCAAATATTGACTCAGAACCTGGCAAGCAAGACGACTGGTCAAAGGAAACCTGGAAGAAATGCCCCGTAAAGGTATTCAAACTACCACTAGGGCATGACTCTGAGTCTGCCCGTGTGTCTATCCACACATACTGTATTCTTTTTTTCCTAATAAACACTTTACTTGTTGACTACTTTCAGTCTTTGTGGGAATTCTTCTCTGCAAAGCTTTGGGCCTTGTCACTGACCACTGGTTCAGTGACTAGAATTCAGTGCTTTTGCTGGCTTCAATCCCTGACCAGGAACTGAAGCCCCACTTTAAGCTGTTGCAGACTGAGGCCATTCAAGATCATACAAACTCACCCTCTTTGTGTCTTCCTTGTCTTTGGAATTACATACCAGGTAACTGCTGCTGCTGCTAAGTCGCTTCAGTCATGTCCGACTCTGTGCAACTCCATAGACGGTAGCCCACCAGGCTCCTCTGTCCCTAGGATTCTCCAGGCAAGAACACTGGAGTGGATTGCCATTTCCTTCTCTAATGCATGAAAGTGAAAAGTGAAAGTGAAGTCGCTCAGTCGTACCTGACTCTTTGCGACCCCACGGACTGCAGAGTAACTGAGTAGGTAACAACCTAAGTAGTCAGAGTGGAACTCCTACTCAGGTGCTTTTCTCTGCTTAGTACTGAGACAGGAAGAGGGCAAGGCACAACCTTTAAAAGAATGACTTAGCCTGAGGACGTGACATAAACTGATTAGAACCAAACAGATACAAGATGCTGGACAAGTTGATTTCCACCAGACCTTGAGCCTTAGTATTGGCTCATCATAACCCATCAGCAAGCTATATGACACACCCACAGGCATCCCAACAGCTCCACGGCCAACCATAAAGGTCAAGAAGTGGGTAGTGGTCCAATTCATGGAAATCCTCAATGGTTCCCCCAAAATAGCTGGACTACTCCTCCCATTCATTAGCCTATGAAATTACCTACATCTATAAAGACTGACTACCCCTATACCCTTGGTGTCTCTCTTGCATTCTGGAGGTGGCCCACACTCTGCCCATGGAGTGCATTTCCTCCCTGAATAAGCCTTCTTTCACTTTATTAATGGCTTGCTCGCTCTTGAATTCTTTCCTGCGAGAAGCTAAGAACCCAAACTTGGTGGCTGTCCCAGGGACTCAGACGTGACCTGGGATATGACCATCTTCTCAAGACCCACTCTTTCTTCCAAGAGTATTACCTGCTCATACGAAATGCCTTCTAATGCATCAGACAGAAAGATGACTCTCTTCATCGAGTTTTCCAATCATGTTGCTTGAACACAGTTACTATGATACATTACTAGGCAAACCACTGAAAAGCCAAGGGTCTCAACTGAAACCCATATCAAAAGGGCCAAAAAAGTGACAAAACTCTTTTCAAGAAGTGTACAGAACTGAAATATCAACCATAAACTAATCTTGACATCTTTACAGTTATTTTTATTTCATGTGCTCTCTCAATCTTTATCCACAAACATTTGTTTTAAAATAACTGCAATGATAATAATTCAACTTATCATTCAAGCTTTTTCATACACTTCTCACACAGATAGTTTAATTCCTTGATTATATTCATTTTCAACAGAAATTAAGAAATTGCATTATATCATATCCTTATTAATAGATACTATAGTTTCTTTCAAGATTTATTATTATAAATTTACCCTGTATGTTTTGTAAATGCTACTGTCTTCTCCTAGGAAACTAGTTCCTTACTTCTTAGGTCAAAGAGAATGAATTTTCTTTTTCTTTTTTCTTTTTTTGGCTACACAGCCCAGATTGTGGGATCTTAGTTCCCTGACCAGGGACAGAACCTGAAACAGGAGGGAAAGGGGCAGAGCACAACCTTCAAAAGAGGTTGTGACATAGCCCGAGGACACAATCAGTTTATTAATTAGAATCAAATGGGCCCAAGATGGCAGACAAGCTAACTTCGACTAGACCCATGACTCTGTATACTGGAGATACACACTCAGAGGTGCCATGACAGCCCCAGGGCTGACATATAAATGGCCAAGAAGTGGGCAGTGGCCTAACTCCTAGAAATTCCCACTCTTTCCCCAAAATAGTTGGAATAATTCTCCCACTCATTAGCCTATGAAATTACCCAGCCCATAAACACTAACCACACTGCATTTCGAGGCCACATTCACCCTCTGCATCAGCCCACACTCTTGTCTGTGGAGTGTTTCTACCACAGCTGCTCCTGCTTTCTGAAATGGCCCACACTCTGTCTGCTGAGTGTGTTTCTCTCTATAAATCCACTTCTTACCTATCACTTTGTTTCTCACTGAATTCTTTCTGCAGTGAGACATCAAGAACCTGAGCTTCATCACGTCCTGAAACCAGGAGTGTGATCTCAGTTGGAAGACCATGGGTTCTGGCCGGGTTTGAGTCCTGGCACATGGGTTCAAGTTCCAATCTGAGGCAAATGGTTCCAAACCCTCTGCAATGTGTCATCTTCAGTGAGAGCACTGAGTCCTAACTTAGTGGACTGCCAGGGAATTCCTAGTATGAACTTTTTAATAAGGACTTGCTAATATTTCCCCAAGGCTTAAAAATATTTCGACCATATGACCCAATAATTCCACTTACAGGAATTTATCCTAAAGCAATAGAGATAAATAAACATATTTATGTGTAAAGTTTTTCATTATAGCTTATTCATAATTGTGGAAGGCTAGAAGTAGTCCATATGGTTACAAAACTAATACATCAATGTGATTAGCATGTTCCTATATAGCCATATAACTAAAGAATAATATTTAAGGAGAACTAAAAAACACTTCTCATCTATTTCATGCTTTCTATTACTTAACCTCTACAACTCAGTGTGTGTATGCACAAGCGTGCACGCATGCACTAAGTTACTTCAGTCCTGGCTGACTCTTTGCGACCCTCTGGACTGTAGTCTACCAGGTTCCAGTTACCCTTATTATCACTATTTTTACAGGTAAGGTGATAAGCTCAGAAAGGTTATGTAACTTGCCCAAGGCCACAAAGTGACAGAACTAACAGAGCTGGAATTTTAGCCTGGAGGCAACCCACTCCAGCACTCTGGCCTGGAATATCCCAAGGGCGGAGGAGCCTGGTAGGCTGCAGTCCATGGGGTCCCTGGACTGAGCGACTTCCCTTTCACTTTCATGCATTGGAGAAAGAAATGGCAACCCACTCCAGTGTTCTTGTCTGGAGAATCCCAGGGACAGGGGAGCCTGGTGGGCTGCCGTCTCTGGGGTCGCACAGAGTCAGACACAACTGAAGCGACTTAGCAGCAGCAGCAGCATGGTGTAGCTAAAGTAAAAACACACTTCAAGTCAGGAGACCTAGGGTTGAGCCTCAGCTTCATCATTTCCTGGCTATACGATGCTGAGCAAGTCCCTTAAACTCCCTGAGCCTCAGGTTTCTTATCTGTAAAATAAACCTAATATTGACTCATACGTTGATTGTGAGAACTACCGAAAACATTCTGTAAACCATAAAGTATGATCCATGATGCTAATTGTTACTGTGGGTCAGTATCAGCTAGAATAATTCAGTATCAATATATAAATATCTTTATCTAAAACCTTACCAATAAGAGTCGCCAAAGAGCAATGAGGTACCGTTGGCGTGAACCTTATAATAACCAAATAGTCGTCTTCATTAATCTCCTGAACCTCCACACAACTTTCCGTTACCACTTCCAGTTCTTCTAAAGTATTGGGCTTCTCTGGATCCCGGATGGTTCGAATCAAATCTAAAGAATCATCAGAAACAAGGTCTTATGTTAAAACATGGATATTTTAAATAGAATTGATTTTGCCAGTCTTAATCCAAACACTGACTTCTTTTTGTTTGAGTAAATAATACAGCCACTCCCCAGATTTCTGACAGAAATTTCCTTTTGAGAAAATCATTTTCGTGGATTATTAGTACCTCATGTCCAGTTTCTTGGATCTAATTCTGCAGAGAGAATATGCAAATAGGAAAGTGTTACACAAGCTCAAGAGAAAGAAATAAGTTAGTTTCAGGATTTATGGAAATGCAATCTGAATTGTCTTTAAAAATGGCTAACATTTTGGAGCATTTCCAAATGAACAAGTTTAGTTTGCCAGGAACTCAGCATTAAGTGAAGAAGTTAAGAGTTTAGGCCAGCCCATCAAGGGTCTTTTAAAGTCAGCTATAGGCAATAGAATAACTATTCAAGACAGTGTTACACTGTCAGCTGGTAACTCATTCACCAGTTGGCAGACTCACACTAAAGAGCAGAGCCAGGGATACTAGATGAAAAAGCCAAGCCTAAAACAGGGACATGACCACAGTAAGAGAGGAGAAGACAGACACTGAAGTAATTTCAAAGGCAGAATCGACAGACTCTGACAATTGTTTGGACATAGAAGACAAAGAAAGAGAGAAAAGGAAGATGACTCAGATTGTAAATCTAACTGCCTGGAACACGCAAGATAAAATGAGAAGAAACAAGGAAGAAATTTGGGTGGGAACTAAGACAAGTGGATTAAATCCCACATGTAATCATTCTGAGATGCTTAAGGGACAAAAAAATGGAACATTCCAGCAACACTGAATTGTAGCATAAGGTTTAAGAGAACCAAGGCTAGAGTGGCTGTTGAACACATGGGATTCACAAACAACAGTGAGCATAACCATAGTTTTTAACCTTTGCCAAACAAGGGAGTAACTAGGAATGCTTCAAAAACAAACAAAACAAAACAAAATCTGGTGTCTGAGCCCTCCCCAGGATTCTGATTTAACTGATTCATAGGAGGACTTGGGCACTGAGACTTAAAAAAAATCCCTCAGGTTATTCTTATGTGCAGCCAGGTTGGAGAACCACAAATGTGAAGGGAAAGAAACCCAAGGATAGATCTGTAGGAAGCACCTAATTTGGGGTCAGAAGGAAGCAAAGCAAAAAGCAGTAGAGAAGGAAAGGGGATGATTATTAACATCAAATGCTGCTGAAAAATTCAGGTTAATGAGAGCTAAACCAGGTCTCTGATTTATTAGTCAGGAGGTCACCTGAAAGAAAGCACTTTCAGTAGAGGGGTGAAGGTAGAAGCCAGCTTGCAAAAGGGGACGTGAGAAAGAACTGAAAACATAATCCTAGGACTTTGAAAGAGAAGAAGGAAAGGGCAAAGGGCAGTGGGTTTTAAAAAAGCTAGAACAGTGACAAGAATAAGGGAAATGAGTATATTTTTACAACCCAAATAGAGGAAGGGACACTGAACTTTAAGGAGGCTGGTAAAATAAACAGGAATGAATCAGATCACAGATGTGGGAGGCGGGGTTGGCATTGCAGAGGAAAAGGCTTCCTTCTTACTCTAAGGTTGTAGAAGAAGATAGAAAAGGAGAATAAGAAATGGTGAGGTAGAAAAAAAGCAGGAGTTCACAAGGGACAAGTTTGATGTTCTCAGGCCTGAGGTTTCCTTCTACTATTTACAGCACTCTTGTAATCAGAAATCCTGCTGAGAAAAATAAATCAGTCAAGCTCTACTTTCTCCCCAGCAACTCCTGAGCTTATCATTTGATTAGAAACAGAATTTGAGAATGGAGGCAGAAAAAAGAAACTTTGCAAGACTGGTGATACTTGGGCCTCAGGGAAACAAGCTTTCTTAAAAGGAGTTTGTTCCCCCTCACCCTAGGCCTTTTTCCCTGTAAGGCTCACATACACAAGCTGTATTATATTGTTTACATGTTAAATGACTCTGAAATTAAATCTCACCCCTTATCCAACTTCTCTACTGTTCCAGTGATCTGGAACAGTTGATTAATTTCTTTAGAAAGAAAGCAATAGTGCTCTCCTCACATTATTCCCTTGACTAAAATTCTTCTACTGGTTTTGCACTGATATTAAATTTTTCATTTTATTTAAACCTTCAGGATCCAATCCACCTTTCACCACAAACCCTATCCTGTAGCCCTGCCTGCCGCTCCCTAAACAAGTTATTTTCTTACCTCTATAATCTTGCTTCTTCCCTCGGCTTAGTAACCCATGTACCCTTTACAGGCCCAGATCCTAATGCTTCAAGGCCCAATTCAAGTGCCCCTTCTCCTTAAAGTCCTTCCAGATCCCCTAGTCAGAGATTACTGACTCTCTTTCCGCTCTGCCTGTATCTCTCATACAGGTACTTGTACTGCACATAATTTTTAAAAATTCTATTTTTGTGTATAAAGGTCCCCTTCAAGGTAAGTTTGAGGACAAGAAATCTCCCTCTTCCAAGGTTGTAGCCCCAGTGCCCTGTTGTCCCTAGATGCTGGAGATGGAGACCTGACAGGACAGGAATCTGTCTAACTGCTTTGGGGAAATCATTCCACTCACACCGGTCACCTGACTAGGGTTAAGTCCTAACCCAGCAAGAGGTAAACAAGAGTAGTGCCAAAGGCCTTTAACATCCCTGGCTTCTTCTACTGGTCTATAATTCTTAACTGCATTATTTGCATTCTTGTGGTTAGACTTTTACCCTAGGTTGGGGTTAGCGAGAATCTCTGAGCGCTAGATTCAGTCTTCGTAGTCTCAAAAACAATACTAATAAGTGCAAAAAGGCAACTCATAAAGCAATCGTGAAGTGATGAAAAGTGTACCAAGTTAGGAAACAGAAGAGCTTTGGTTTTTGCTGCTTCCTTATGGGCAGAGTGGCCCCCAGGTAGTTGTTTAACCTCTCTAAACCTGTTTCCTCATCTGTACAATGAAGATGGTTCCAGGGGTTGAATTGAGAATATTCTATGTTCAATATACACATAAAAACTATGTGTGTTATATGTACATATAAAACTCGGTGCGTGTGTATTCTTTTGCACTCCAGGTGTGGGCGTGTTAAAGAACTATAATTTTATGGCCAGGCTCGTGGGGACCTCTTGCCTACTGCCTCTGCAGAAGAGACTGGCTGTGACCTTGGGCCAGCAGTATCCTCAATGGTGGAAAGAGGAGTGTGTGTCCGGGGTTAGGGATAAGAAGGAAGGAGGCTCAAGTACGGCAATTAGTCCAGTTCTGCTTCCTAATCAAGGATCTTAAACGCCTCTGCCCAGAAGTCTTGAGATGGCCACTAGAACATGGGGGGCACACAAGGAAAATAACCCAGACTCGGCTTGCTCCGGATTTATCAAGAGCCTACGTCTTAAGGAAGACCCACATGCCCGCGTGATTTAAGACTCGGGACAAAAAGTTGTCTACTCTTGCCAAGGAGATACAGCAAAACACCCGAGTCTACACTCCAAACCCTCGTTACCCCAGCCTCCACGTTCACCATCAAATGGTGCCCTGGACAAAATTAATTACCATAAACTTCCAGCGCTTTCTCTTCCATGATCCGGGGCTGCCGGGCAGCTCCCCGCTCAGAGAGGCCCGAGAGCCACAGGAATCTGCTCAGCGTCCAAGAGAGTAGTCCGGACACCCGCTCCATCCTTACGTTCCGCCATCCCTGGCGACTGTCCCATCCGAGCCACCGTCTCTCAGTACCGAGCCTCGCGAGTTATCAACTTCCTGATCTTCAAATGGGCCAAGAGAAGCCTATATGTCCAGGGGAGCAGATAATAGGCGGGACCTGACGGATTGTCGCGGAGGACCTAGGGAAAGGAGGCGCAAGGACTACAAGCCCCAGTATGCTTTGCTCGGTTTCGGCGGAGCAAGAAGGGGGGGAAAAAAAAAATCCTTGGAGGCACGTGAGGCGCGTTGCGTGCTGGGACATATGGGCGTTTTCTTTGGAAGACGGCGAGCTGCATTATGGAACCTGTAGTCTCTGACGGTGGAGGCGGGGGTGGTGGGGGTTGATGGTGGGAGGTAACGGTCTGTTACCCGCCGCTAATTGCCTTAGCGCCTGGATAAGCTAAAGATGAACCCTGAAGAGGTAGGGGAAAGAAGATCTTGATTTCTAATATTGGAGGAGCGTCTGTACAGAGATTCCCTACTATTTTTTTTTTCGAGGGGGCCTCTTCCACTCGAAGTTTTCTTACTTCCTAGCCAGGCCGGAAGTGAGTTTCCGTTGCAGTGAAATGGGATGTGTTTGGAACCTAGTAAAGATGGTTAGGCGTGGCCGGAGAAGGAGTTAGTTTTTGGTTTTCCCATCTTGTAGGGAAAACACAACTCATAGGGCCAGCACAACTTCCCATTACAGTCTATTTCTGCCAATCACCTTCAAGATAACTTAGAACGAGAGAGCTTTCTCATGGGTACAATAGTGACATTGGAGATCGCCATCCTAAAAAGAATCTCTTAAGCCCTCTGGTGCTGGTGGCTGTAACGGTTGCCAGTAACAAAGTCGGTGATGTTAATTTAATTTTATCCATTCATCCCTCCATTCAGATTTCAAACATTTATTGGATACTTAATTTGCCAGGCTTGGTCTATAGATGCCCAGGGTACAAAGATAGGATACGGAACCTACCCTTAAGCAGGTCTGTGAGCAGATCTCTGATGGTGAGGAATTGGCACTTAAGAACAAACTAAACCTTTTGTCAAAGTTGATGCCAAGTTTCGTACCATCTCTATTGAGAGGAAAAGTAAAGATTATCTTGCTAAATTATCCCACGATAACATATCCCATTTATCTTTAAAGTCTTGTCTAGCTACTTTAGATTTTAGGCCCACCAGACAACCAGTGAATAGTTTAGGTCCCAGGAAGCTTTTGCTCAGAGTTTAATAAGTCCCCCACCATCTGTTCCACTCCATTTACTCCACAGCAGTTGAGAGAATCCTAACTGCTTTGCGACCAAATTTAGGACTCTCAAGTCTCACTTCCTCTTTGAAGTCTCTCGACTTCAAGCAGAGTTGCTCTCTTTTACTGTGCTTCCCCTGTGGCTCAGAGGGTAAAGCACCTGCCTGCAATGCAGGAGACCTGAGTTCGATCCCTGGGTCGGGAAGTTCCCCTGGCGAAGGAAACGACAACCCACTCCAGTATTCTTGCCATGGAGAATCCCATGGATGGAGGAGCCTGGTGGGCTACAGTCCATGGGGTCGCAAAGAGTCGGACATGACTGAGTGAGCTCACATCAGGTCACTTCACTGCACATTTAGCACTGTCCGTTTACATGCCTATCTCCCTCAAGTGCCTAGTGAACCAGAAGCGTGTTTATCTCTGTATCTCAAATGCATAGCAGGGTGCCAGACACGCAATGGGGGTGGTGGTTTAGTCCCTAAGTGTCCAACTCTTGCAACCCCATGGACTGTAGCCTGCCGGGATCATCTGTCCATGGGATTATCCTTTGATCCTCAGTATCTGTTTCTTGAATGAATTAACTAAACATTCTCAAAAGAATAACTAGCAAAACTTCTGTTTATCTGTCCAGAGATCACAATCAAAAACATATATCGAATATGTAGTCACTGTGCTTGGTATGAGTTGGTGCCATGTGGAGGTTTTCAAACTTGCTGCTTCTTCCACTTAAAAAACCCAGTAGTTAAAGCAATCCAGAGTGCAGAGACTAGAACTTCTGGTTCCGTCAGTTCAGTTTAGCTCCTCAGTCCTGTCTGACTCTTTGTGACCCCATAGCGATCCAGAGTGCAAACAGACTGTAGAACCTCGGGTTCCCTCAGTTCAGTTTAGTTCCTCAGTCCTATCTGACTCTTTGTGACCCCATGGACTGCAGCACACCAGGCTTCCCAGTCCATCACCAACTCCCAGAGCTTGCTCAAATTCATATCCATCCAGTCGGTGATGTCATCTAACCATCTCATCCTCTGACCTCCCTTTCTCCTGCCTTCAGTCTTTCCCAGCATCAGGGTCTTTTTTAATGAGTCAGTTCTTCACATCAGGTGGCCAAAATATTGGAGCTTCAGCTTCAGCATCAGTCCTTCCAATGAACAGTTCCGACTGATTTCTTTTAGGATTGACTGGTTTGATCTCCTTGCAGTCCAGGGGACTCTCAAGAATCTTCTCCAGCACCACAATTCAAAAGCATCAGTTCTTCAGCACTCAGCTTTCTTTATGGTCCAACTCTCACATCCATACATGATGTGAGAAACCTTCAGTTCAGTTCAGTCGCTCAGTTGTGTCGGACTTTTTGCAATCCCATGAATCGTAGCACCCCAGGCCTCCCTGTCCATCACCAACTCCCGGAGTTCACTCAAACTCATGTCCATCGAGTTGGTGATGCCATCCAGCCATTTCATCCTCTGTCGGCCCCTTCTCCTCCTGCCCCAAATCCCTCCCAGCATCAGAGTCTTCCAAGGAGTCAACTCTTCGCATCAGGTGGCCAAAGTATTGGAGTTTCAGCTTTAGCATCAGTTCTTCCATTGAACACCGAGGACTGATCTCTTTTAGAATGGACTGGTTGGATCTCCTTGCAGTCCAAGGGACTCTCAAGAGTCTTCAACACCACAGTTCAAAAGCATCAATTCTTCGGCGCTCAGCTTTCTTCACAGTCCAACTCTCACATCCATACATGACCACTGGAAAAACCATAACCTTGACTAGACGGACCTTTGTTGGCAAAACAATGTCTCTGCTTTTGAATATGCTATCTAGGTTGGTCATGCTATCTAGGTTGGTCATAGCTTTTCTTCCAAGGAGGAAGCGTCTTTTAGTTTCACGGCTGCGGTCGCCATCTACAATGATTTTTGGAGCCCAAGAAAATAGTCTTTGACTGTTTCCATTGTTTTCCCATCTCTTTGCCATGAAGTGATGGGACCTGGATGCTATGATCTTAGTTTTTTGAATGCGGAGTTTTAAGCCAGCTTTTTCACTCTCCTCTTTCACTTTCATCAAGAAGCTCTAGTTCCTCTGCGTTTTCTGCCAAAAGGGTGGTGTCATCTGCATATCTGAGGTTATTGATATTTCTCCGGGCAATCTTGATTCCAGCCTACTTAAGTCCTTTTTTCCTGCTCCTCTGCCACCTGGTTAGAATCATCTAGGGCTCGGATTGGCTGGGCAGGAGCCGCCGGCCAGCCTCGCCCCGCCCCCAGTCTGAAGGCCTCGCCCCCGCGCCCCCCCACCTCCTCCCAGCGCGTCCCTCGGGGCTAGTGGCTGCCATCCCCCTTAGCTCCGCTGGAACGCTGTGCTCGCGGTCCTATCTCTCTATAAAGTTGTTGTTGCGGCTTCCGCCGCGGGTGGAGGAAGATGGCGTCGGGTGGTGGTGGCTGTAGCGCTTCGGAGAGACTCCCTCCGCCCTTCCCCGGCCTGGAGCCGGAGTCCAAGGGGGCGGTCGGGGGCTCAGAACCCGAAGCCGGGGACAGCGACACCGAGGGGGAGGATATTTTCACCCGCGCCGCGGCTGTCGTGAGTTCTCACCCTTCGGGGCAGGTGGGGGAGCGCCCCGAAAGGAAAGAGAGGCTAAGCGAGGGTCGGGGAGGCTGGGCAGAGCGGGCCTGGCAAGACCTTGCGTTGGTGACAGTAGTCGTGGCTTGGGTTCTAGATGAACACGGAGACGGAGGACCTTGGCTTCCCCACTTCTGGGCGGACAGTGAGAAGTGAGGGGTGTGGTGGCTTCTCAGCAGAGATCCCGGACAGCTAAGAGCTGCCAAGGCAGGCATTTGGCCCTGCCGTGTGGTGACCCCACGGACCCACGGGGCTGTTTTGCTGGTGGTTTCCTGCTCAGCTGATTTAATAGATCAAAATAAGGGAATGGGGTGCTGACTTTTCTTTCCCTTGCCTTACTGTACCAAGGATGGATGAATGGTGTTATCTGGAGTTGCCCAGGATAGTGACCTGTCCACAAATCCTTTCCTTAGCTCAGTTTGTTGTTCTTTAGTCGCCAAGTCGTGTCTGACTCTTTGAGACCCTATGAACTGTATCCAGCCAGGCTCCTCTGTCCATGGGATTTCCCAGGCAAGAATATTGGAGTGAGTTACTATTTCTTTCTCCAGGGGATCTTCCTGACCCAGGGATCAAACCCTCTTCTGCATTGTCAGGTGGATTCTTTACCCCTGAGGCATCAGGGAAGTCCCCTTTAGCTCATTGTGTGTGTTTGCGCTCAGTCCTTGACTCAGTAGTTACCAGTTATTACTAAAGGTCCTTCCTGGATATTTATCTATGAGAATTAGGTTGACTCCTTTGATCTCCAGGAAAATTTTGCCAGATGTTGGTTGAAAAAAAGGTCCTGCCACGTAAATCACTACATAGAGAGAGAAAGCTCTGTCTCTTGTAAAGGGATGTGTGTTTAAGTTCCTCACTGGGAGCAAATCTGTAAATGCAAGGAAGAAATGGTGTTTTTCATAGTAGTATCTGGGTGTTAGGTATTTGGAAAAACTAATCTTTATATGTGGAATGCGGAAATCAGTACAGTAATCAGTTCTGGAACCAGTGGAGATGTTTGGGTCTGTTTTATGAAGAATACTGACTCATATTGTTTGGTACAGTTAGTTCCATCCAGGTTGAAAACTTCTTCAGTGCTAGGAGTGAATTTAGGTGTTTTTTTTATCTTGGATATTTCTTATATTCATAGTAGCTACACAGTATGTGAATGAGTAAACAGCTTTAAATTCTTTATAGGCATGCATCTGAGAAATTTGAGGCTTGTCTCATGTTAGAAAAAGTTTGTTTCATCGCAGGACCTTCTGGGATAATTAAGAGGCTTCCCTCGTGGCTCAGAGGTTAAAACGTCTGCCTCCAATGTGGGAGACCTGGGTTTGATCCCTGGGTGGGAGAGACCCCCTGGAGAAGGAAATGGCACCCTACTCCAGTATTCTTGCCTGGAGAATCCCATGGACGGAGGAGCCTGGTAGGCTACAGTCCGCGGGGTCACAAAGAGTCGGACACGACTGAGCGACTTCACTTACTTACTTACATGCACTGATTTAGGAATTAAGTTCATAATCCCATCTAAAAAGTATTTGCTGATGCTAATATAACAACTCAAACTATCTAATGAAGTCTCTGTTATTCCAAGAAATAACCTTTGCTGCTAATTTAGTTGTTTTCTATCCCATTTAAAACAAATCTTTAGTCTATTCCTTTAGTAATTCTGTCATAAACCATGAAGAATTCTTTCATATCAGCCACTGTTGATAACTGCTGGGCTGGTAGATAAACTGAACATCTAAAAATTGATACTCTGGCCTTGAAAGTGATTGGTCACATAGGCAAATGATATTTATTTTTCAAAAAAGACCCTGGAAGGATGTAGTGTTATTTTTCTGAAGTTCTCTAAGTTCAAGAGATTGTTATTTGATTGATCTCACCAGGTTACTTCCCAGAGTTATTGATAGTTCTGTCTCCTAACACAGTGAAAATACTTTGCATAATTTTCATCTAAGGGAAGGAGGAGGGGGTCAGGGTGAACTTGTTCTACCACAGAAAGTCAAATTATATTTCATTTAGATTTTGATCCAGGAAAATTGAGTTGCTGAGGGACCTAAAATGCTACCTATAAATAATTTATTTTAGCAGCCTGTCCTGAAGTTAATCTTCAGGAATCCAAGACCCCAAGATTCCTCACCAGTTAGGGTGTTAAATAGTCATTAATACAGATTATATTATAATAAAGGCTTTACTTGTGAGCCAGTGTGAGGAGATGGATTGCAGTGCTTCTGTATCTTAAAATCATTGAAAAATAAACTAATAAAGTGGGCCTGAAGGCTGATTTAAGTCCAGACTCTGTTACTTGCTGGCTTAAACTTGCACAGGATACTTATTTACTCTGTACAGTTTTCTCATGTGTAAAATGTGAATAGTCAGAGTTTTTACCTCCACCATTATTATGAGGATTAAATTAGAATACCTGTAAAACACATAGAACAATTGAGCATTTTGTAAACTGGAATTACTTGAATTAAAAAACTCACAAAATCTAATAATGGATTAGAAAAGTTAATCCTAAAAATGATTAGTATCAAACTAGTAATAAGATTGATTTGATTAAAAGCCGTCAAAGTAGGCATATAATGACTTCAGTGGCATCTTGCTGATTTAAGTTTATCTTCATACTGTGTTTTATTACATGTTGGAGGCAAAGAAAGGAGCACTGAAGAATTGAGAAGCTGAGGCATGTAAATTTTAAAACTCATTTATGGTATGCATGTGATTTCCTGGACATTGATGTAACAGCTGCTGCTGTTAATCATCCCATCTGCTCTCTTTTAGAGCCCAAGAGGCTTTGTTAATTCAGTAATAAAAATATGGTTTGATTTATAACTGAAGGAGCTGCCCATGATATGCATTTTAGGATATCCAAATCATTTATTTGAATGGGAGGTGTGCAAGCTTAGTCGCTCAGTCATCTTTGGGACCCTTCAAACTGTAGCCCGCCAGGCCCCTCTGTCCGTGGGATTTTTTGGCGAATACTGGAGTGGGTATCTGTTTCTTCCTCCAGGGGATAGTCCCAACTAAGGGATGGAACTTGAGTCTCCTGTGTCTCCTGCATTGCAGAAGGATTCTTTACCCACTGAGCCATCTGGGAAGCCCATAGACTGGAGTTAAAAGAATTATTAAAACAAATCTGAAATCATTGTCTTAAACCTGAAAACCAGCTTGGGGAAGGTCTGATTCTTAAGAATACCTAAGGCCTTACCTTCTTTATGCCTCTTACTTTGTGGTCTTAGGAATAAAATGGTCTAAAATTCTAAATATGTTACCTGAGTCTTTGGACCTGAATCTAGATATGTATTGATTTAGTTAAAACTTTCTTAGTTCTAGAAAAGGGTTAATTTTTCCTTTAGTAAAAGAAGAGACTAAATTGGAGCCACCCTTTGGGTCTCCTAACTCTTAAAATTATTATATGGAAACACTAAATGGCATACATATTTTTACATCTCATTTGACCTCACTGGTCTTATTTGCATACGGCATCTGGTCCCATCATTTCATGGGAAATAGATGGGGAAACAGTGGAAACAGTGTCAGACTTTATTTTTTTGGGCTCCAAAATCACTGCAGATGGTGATTGCAGCCATGAAATTAAAAGACGCTTACTTCTTGGAAGGAAAGTTATGACCAACCTAGATAACATATTCAAAAGCAGAGACATTGTTTTGCCAACAAAGGTCCATCTAGTCAAGGCTATGGTTTTTCCAGTGGTCATGTATGGATGTGAGAGTTGGACTGTGAAGAAAGCTGAGCACCGAAGAATTGATGCTTTTGAACTATGGTGTTGAGAGTCCCTTGGACTGCAAGGAGATCCAACCAGTCCATTCTAAAAGAGATCAGTCCTGGGTATTCAATGAAAGAACTGATGCTAAAGCTGAAACTCCAATACTTTGGCCACCTGATGCGAAGAGTTGACTCCTTGGAAAAGACTCTGATGCTGGGAGGGATTTGGGGCAGGAGGAGAAGGGGACGACAGAGGATGAGATGGCTGGATGGCATCACCAACTCGATGGACATGAGTTTGAGTGAACTCTGGGAGTTGGTGATGGTCAGGGAGGCCTGGTGTGCTATGATTCATGGGGTTGCAAAGAGTCGGACATGACTGAGTGGCTGAACTGAAACCTGAATGATAAAATTGAAATAAGTTCTTTATCTGCCCTTCCAGAAGTTCTGATATGCCCATCTCTTTTTAGCAATATGTCAAGATCACCATTAGACTTGCCCTCCAAATAAGAGAACTATGAACAGCCTTGCTCATACTGAGAAAATGGAGGAAAACAGATTAATGATATCCTCCCTTCAAATGTTGGCAAATTTGGTGACTTCTTTGTTTGATGATTTATTACACCAGTTAGATTTTCCTCACCACTCTTACTCTTAAATTGAAACCCTCATAATTAGAGAAATGGCCAAAAAAAAAAAAAAAGAAATAGGATAAAGACAGAATAGCAAGAGATTCGAAAAGTCATATCTTAAAAAAGATTGCTTTTGGCTAATCAAGACTTATTTACATATTCCCACTGGTGTTTAAGACTAAAGAACAGTATCACTTGGCTTTTATTGGTAGTCAGAAGTCAAGGATAACAGCTAGCTTCTGATTGACAATGTTTTATGGGCTGCAGAGAATTGTATAAACCAAAGTTATATATTAACATTTAGACAAAATAGGACATGGTGTTTTTAGAATCCAGTCCTACCTGTATGATCAATATACATGTATCCCTGGGGGAATCATGGTATAAAACACAACAAAAATTTATCATTGTGACCATTTAAAATTGTATACTTTAGCAGTGTTAAGTGTACTCACATCTGTGTGAAACAGATCTCCTGTAGTTCTGAAATTCTGTACCTGTTAAGTAACAACACCCTTCACCCCTCTCCCCTCAGCCCCTGGTAACCCCATTCTCCTTTCTGTTTCTATGAATTAGACTGATGTAGATAACCTCATATAAGTGGAATCATACAGTATTTGTCTTTTTATTACTGCCTTATTTCACTTAGCACAGTATCCTCAGGATTCATCCATGTTGTAACATGTATCGTAATTTCCTTCCTTTTTTAAGGCTGAATAATATTCCATCAAATGTGTTTAACACATTTTTGTTTATCCAAACATCCCCTGGTGGACATGTGGGTTACTTCTACCTTTTGGCTCTTGTGAGTAGTGCTGCTGTGGGTGTACAGATACCTCTTTGAGACCCTGCTTTTGGTTCTTTCAGATATGTGTACTCAGAAGTGGGTTTGTTGGATCATAAAGTAGTTCTATTTTTAAGCTTTTGAGGAACCTCCATACTGTTTTCCATCGCAGTTGCACCATTTTACAATCTTGGCTCTTTTTTAAAACCAGATTATTTCCTTTAGAGTACTTATAGGATAACTTTTTTAGATCTGGATGTACTTTGGTAGATTCATTAAAAGCCCTAAGGAAATCGATAGTTTGGCTGGCAATATTTTAATTCTTCGTTTGCAAAGTATATGATGGCTATTCCCAAGGGTGTAACATGTCTTGAGTAAGTTTCTTGATGCTGTCTCTTCTCTATTCCTAATCAGACTTCTGAAAATTAATCTATACAACAGTATGTTTTAAAACAGATTTGTTGCTTTGTTGCTTTAGCTAATGGTATAGTCATTTATGACTAATATTAGTAAGTAGCCATGGGTAAGTGTCCATCTAGTGTGTGGTATTTTCTATAAACATGTTGTCTCAAACACTTTATTTTTGGAACTGACATCACATCAGGTGGTCAGCTCTGATCAAAAGATCAGAAGTCGAAATTACACATTTTCCACACAGGTCTGATACAGATGCCCCTCTTGGAAAATCAGTAACTGGTGTTATGGCTAAAGATTCATTTTAATGCTCAAATTGTAAACTTCTAGTAGGTTTCTGAAGTACATAGACTCATTGGTTTCAATCATAGACTAGTACTAGCAGTTAGCTTTCAAGATTATGGAGGAGAAGCTAACAAAAGTAGTTATAAAGTACTTTTGGAGGAAAGAGCATGAGAGAAGACTTTTGAAAATGACTAATAAGAACCCAGGATGGCAGAGGATGAAATGGTTGGATAATGTCACTGACTTGATGAACAAGAGTCTGAGCAAGCTCTGGGAGTTGGTGATGGACAGGGAACCCAGGCGTGCTGCAGTTCATGGGGTTGCAAAGAGTTGGACAGGACTGAGCCACCGAACTGAGTAAGAAACCAACTTAAAATTTATTTAAAATTAAGAGTTTAGGGCTTATGCAAGAAGCAACAAGGTTGCAATCTGACTTGTAGTTTCTGTAGGGAGTTGCTGCCCCTTTGCTTATTCAGATATCAAGGTAGTTCTAGTGTCTTGTCTTGGCGTCTTGCTGTTTGGTTGGTTGGCAGGGGAGAGAGGAAAAAGAGCACTCTAATTTCTCTCCTTTGGCCATCAAAGCTTCTCAGCCCTCTTTAGTAATTGCTGGCATAAGTAAATCATGATTTGTTTATAGTTACTAGAGCAAGTAGCCGTAAGTATCTCATTTCCGGGAAAAGCCTGTTGCTCAACTTTTTCTGGCTTATTTTTTTGCTTAGTCAAATGGACAGCTGGGGCTTCATTTTGCTTTCAGAGCAGATTTGAACTGGATTCGTTTTGCTTTTTCAGTTTAGAAGCTAATGTACCATTAGTACTCTGATCCTTCTGCAATTTTGGGCCCTTCTAAGTTATATTAGTTTGAGATTCCAAAAATTTGGTATGGAAGTTACACCAGAAGATTCAGTAGAATATCTGTAGCTATATTTTGTTATCTCATGGGTAACCTTTCACTTTGAGGTCTCCACTGCGCTTGCTCATGGTTTTCCTTAACTAGCTTAGTACCCAGCCTCAGACTTAGTTACCCTTCTCGCTTCCCTTTTACATTTTCATTAGTCTTAGAGGAACTAACTCAGAGGTTCTTTATCTTTTGTATGTCATGGACTCATCAGCAGTCAAGGAAGCCTATGGACCCATCTCAAAATAATGTTTTTAAACGTATAAAATACATAATATTACACAGGAAACCAATTATACTGAAATCTAATTATCAAAACATTAAAACAATTTTATATTAGTGACATATGCTTTTTTTAAAGTGCTTTAATTAATATCTAAGGATAGGTCTAATAACTGATTTTTAAATGAAATTTTGAGGTCTATAACTATAAGATCATATAAAAATATCTAATTTCTGTTAGTTATGCTCAGGTACTGCTGCTACTCATAATTTGTTGCCTATCTTTATAATTGAAGAAAATGCTGAATTTCAGTTAGAGGTTAATGAAAAATAAATTGTAATTTTATTCTCATTTTAATTCATAGACCCCCTCCTGAATTCTGTGACTCAGGGACCCCAGATAAGATTCCCTACTTTAATTCCTTAAATTATGAGATGGGGTAATACTGTGAAATCATTTGGGTTAGTTGGATATTCACCCAGTTTGTAGAATAAGATGCATCAAATCCAGTGGACACTAAATGTCCATTCTCTTAAGCACAGGCACTTTTAGTGTATCTGTGCCATTTTTGAAATGTGGTGTGGAAAGGAGTCGCTACTTGTGATAGGAATCATAACTGCCTCCTCCCCAACATGTCTACTCCTAGTCTCAGAACCTGTGAATGTTTTATATTACCAAGTAATTAAGGTTGCTAATAAGCTGATCTTGTGCTTGGTTACTTCAGACATGTCTAACTCTTTGGGACTCTGTGGACTATAGCTTGCCAGGTTCCTGTGTCCATGGGATTCTCCAGGCAAGAATAGTGGAGTGGATTGCCATGCCCTCCAGGGGATCTTCCCAGCCCGGGGATCTCTCCTGCACTGCTGGTGAATTCTTTACTGATGCTCCACCGGGGAAGCCCTGGCTGACATGAACACCGGGGAAGCCCTGGCTGACATGAACACCGGGGAAGCCCCGGCTAACATTAAGGGAAATTTTCCCAGATTATCTGAGTAAACCCAGTGCAACAATAGGATTCTTTAAAAATGGCAGAGACAGAGAGCGACTGCCTTCAGGCAAAAGGCACAGAGAGCTGTAGCATTTTTGCCTTTGGAAATGGAGGAAGCAGCCATCAACCCAGGAATATAGGCAGCTTCTAGAAGCTGGAAAAAGCAAGGAGACAGACTGTCCCCTCGAACCTCCAGAAAGGAATACAGCCCTGCTACCTTGATTTTAGCCCAGTGAGACCTGTATTGACTTCCACAGAACTAGGATAAATTTGCATTGTTTAATCTGTTCAGTGTGCAGTAACTTGTCACAGCCATGATAGAAAACTAATATACTACCTCCACTTAGCTCATTTCTCCCCAGAAGTAAATGTGGCAAAAGGAACAGTATCCATGATTCCAGGGTAATTTTTAAAGACTTAATGGCTGCCGTAGTTTCTGAGGTTGACTTATTCCTAGTTGTCCTTGTCACACCATTCTGTAGCTCCATCTTGCCTTAACTAAATTATCCTAATTTTTCCATTGGAAAGTGAATATATACCCTTGTTCTCCAGAAGTGCTGTTACCAGAGTTTTATTATATGGATTCATCCACTAAATGCTATTGAGAATTTCAACTATATGACCCTTCTGCAGTCCCTGGAATGTAAAGCAGCAGTTCTTCCTGGAGCAAAGAGCAGTTGAGCAACATGAGGAAGAATTACAACTAGTTAACATATTGAAGAATAGAGACATTACTTTGCCAACAAAGATCCGTCTAGTCAAGGCTATGGTTTTTCCACTGGTCATGTATGGATGTGAGAGTTGGACTGTAAAGAAAGCTGAGCGCCGAAGAATTGATGCTTTTGAACTGTGGTGTTGGAGAAGACTCTTGAGAGTCCCTTGGACTGCAAGGAGATCCAACCAGTCCATCCTAAAGGAGATCAGTCCTGGGTGTTCTTTGGAAGGAATGATGCTAAAGCTGAAACTCCAGTACTTTGGCCACCTCATGCGAAGAGTTGACTCATTGGAAAAGACTCTGATGCTGGGAGGGATTGGGGGCAGGAGAAGAAGGGGACGACAGAGGATGAGATGGCTGGATGGCATCACTGACTCGATGGACGTGAGTCTGAGTGAACTCCGGGAGATGGTGATGGACAGGGAGGCCTGGCATGCTGCAATTCATGGGGTTGCAAAGAGTCGGACACGACTGAGTGACTGAACTGAACTGAACCTGTACAGAGGAGACCTGGAATCACAGCAGTACTTGGCAGGAATGAATGACTGTGTCAGCTCTGAGGGACAGGAACCCACATCTGTCCTTCCCTGAACTAAGAAATTGTATTAGTAGCCTGAGCCTCATGGTTTAAAGCTGGTAATTGGCAAGGAATACCTGTTTTCTCTTAACAGAAGTGCTCTCTTGCTGGCAGATCTTTCTAGGGCCTCTCTGAGAATTAGGATTAGGCTGTCTTGTAATTATAAACAGAAGCACTTGAACTTTTTTAAACAGACTTATCAGTAGAACCACCTACCGGAGTTAACAGCCACAGAGTCAGCAACCATTGAATATTCTAGACTAGGATTCTGTCACTAAAAGAAAGAATGCTTCCTTTATTAAGAAAAAGAGGGGAGTGGTCAGGGTAAGTAGGCACATCCATTCTTTGGCTTTGTTAACTACATCATAAGCAAACTATATTCATCACAGAAAATAGTCTTATCTCTTGCCTAGAAATTTAACCCCCTTCTGAGTTTTGTGACTTATTGACTATTAAGAGATTTTATGGGTTATAAAGCAAGCCTTATTTTTAGTATTGATTTTGCCACTCTGTAATCATTGTGCCTCTGCCCCACAAAATGAGTCTGTGAATCTGTTCTGTTTTGTAAATAAGTTCATTTGTATCATATTTTTAGATTCCACATAGAAGTGATACTATGTTTGTCTTTGTCTATCTTACTTCACTTAGTATGAAGATCTGTAAGTCCATCCAATATGGTCAAGTATTCTTTTTATATATTTATCTCATCTTGTCTACCCATTTACTTGTTGATGGACATCTAGGTTGCTTCCATGTCTTGGCTATTGTATATAGTGCTGCTATGAACATTGAGGGGAGGGTGTATTTTCAAATTAGAGTTTTCTTTGGGTTTATGCCCAGGAGTGGGATTGCTGGATCGTATGGCAACTCTATTTTTAGTTTTTCTAGGAATCTCTGTACTGTTCTCCATAGTTGCTGCATCAATTTACATTCCCGCCAACGTTGTAGGAGGGTTCCATTTTCTCTACACCGCTCCAGATTTGTTCTTTGTAGACTCTTTCGTGATGGCCCTGTGAGTAGTGTGAGGCAATATCTCATAGTTTCGATTCACATTTTTCTAAAAATTAGTGACGTAGAGCACCTTTTCACGTGCTTGTTGGCAATCTGTATGTCGTTTTAGATCTTCTGCCCACTCTTTGATTGAGTTTCTTTAAAAAAATTTTTTTTTTTTTTTAATTTTTGGCTGCATCAAGTCTTAGCTGCAGTGATCGGGCTTCTCTCTAGTTGTGGCATGCTGACTTGTTGCCCTGCTGCATGTGGGATCTTGGGTCCCCAGCCAGGGATCGAACCCACATCCCCTGCACTGGAAGGCAGACTGTTAACCACTGGACCACCAGGAAAGTCCCAGGTTGCTTGTTTTTTGTTGTTGTTATTGAGTTGTATGAGCTATTTATATATTTTAGAAATTATGCCCTTGTTGGTCTAATCATTTGCAAATATTTTCTCCCAGACAGCTGTTCTACCATTACTCCAGAAATGTTCCTAATCTTTAAACTTCCAAGTTTAGATGGTAAATCAGAAATGGAAAGCTGATTTTATTCATCTCCATGTCACAAGAATGGGTTCTTCTAGGTGTTGTTTAAAAGGGGTAAAGTCTAACCAGTGCTTTTCCTCTTGCTTTAGTCTCTCTGGTGAGCTATTAGTAAATTACATTGACATACATATATTCTTAATGTATCCTGAGGTTTCGCCTCTCCTAGATCTCCATCTTGAGGCAACTGGTATTAGTGGAACTGAATTAAAAGAAGTCAGATGGGTTTTCATGAGATTCCCTTTACTCTACCAGAGCATGTATAGGACAGAAGTGTGTATGTAAGAAAGCAGTTGGCAACATAAGAGGCAGAAGGGAAGTGTGGGATTTGGTTTTGGTAGATGTCTGTGTCTCTGCAGTGATTTTTTTTGGTTGTCTTTAAGATTGTGGAAGCAGCTAGAAGAGAGAATCAGTGTCTCTAACAGAATTGGTAACATTTAAGCATATACAACTAAAAGCTCATTAAATTTTATTACTGTGAACAATTTGAGTAGAAATGTTGTTTGCTAGTATCGATCTATGTATTGGTTGCAGTTTCTTTCCCTGAGGGTGGCACTAATACTGGGATAGAGCTGTTGGCATGGCAAATTCAGAGCACCCAATAAATCTGTCATTTCACTTCATCTGGTCAGAAAGGGCCTGTTTCCAAGGAACAAACGCCCTCAGATTTGTTAAGGAAGTATTTCATAAAAGATCCCTCAAGTCAGGTCTTTTAACTGATTTGGCCTTGGGGTCTGACTTCAAAACTTTCTAGTATGACACCATGGCTTTTGAAGCCAGATTCCCAGCTTTTTGTTCATTTTCTACACAATCCAGCTTTGTTCACTCTGGTACCGGTCTGGGGCCTCACCCCACCCTTGTTTGTAGCTGATCACTGAGCTTTTGATAAAAGCCATGGACTGACTGTATTTTCACCATGTGCTCATTGGCTAAGTGTGGTTGGTTTTTCTTCTGCTAGCCTAACATGAGTGGTTGAAAATTGTTTCTCTATAAGTTAAGGATGAAAAGATGAGTTATATTTACAAATAACATTAGACGTAAAATGTTACACCTTCATACGCCTGTGAGGAGGGTTGGTAATGTCCACACAATTGGGCGTCAGTGAATGGTTCAGCTAAGGCCACAAAGTAAGTCAGGATCAGAGCTTGAATTCTGGACCTTAGTGTGATATCCTGGACACTAGATTGTGCCCCATCAGCATTTGAAAGAGTAAAAGTCATCAACTGAGGTTCTTTTGAAAATTGTCTGTGTATACACATACCCACATTGGCATCATGTGTCTTGGGGTAGGGCAGTTAAGCAGGGTTATAGTGTTAGAAATTAACACTAAAATTTTATGAGTTTATTTTAGCTGTGATCACTCAGGCCAGTTACATCACTAGTAACCATCTGCTGCTTATTGAACTAGCTGACTAGTGATCCTGTCTTCCCCTAAAAACCTGGCAGAGCAACTGAGGGATACATCAAAAGTCACTTTCTAGGTTTGTTTGTTTGGGGGGTTTTTTCGCCTATGGTGAACAGCTTGTAGGATTTTAGTTCACTGGTCAGGGATCAAACCCACATCCCCTGCAGTAGAAGCACAAAGTCTCAACCAGTAGACCACCAGGGAAGTCCTCTAGGCTTGTTTTTAATGGTACTATTTTATTCAAAGTATTTCTTTGTTTTCAGAGTAAGCCCCAGTCTCCAAAGAGAATTGCTTCCCTTCTTCCCATCAACAGTGGCTCCAAAGAAAATGGGATTCATGAGGAACAAGATCAAGAGCCACAGGATCTCTTTGCAGGCAAGTATAGACTCAAAACTTAAGCTGGGAATCTTCTAACTTGCTGAATTAAAGTAAAAAGTTGTGTATATATGAGAAAGACTCTTTGTAAGATATTATTGTGGAGGATTCCAAAGGCAGTACCTGTCATCAAGATACTTACAGGTTTAGTGAGTAAAACAAATATACAGTTACTTAATTAAGTGATGGGGACTTAGAGGGGTCTGAGAGGAGACGAATGCAGTGGTTTCAGACTTTTATGACAAAGATGCATAGTAAGAAATACACTTTCTGTCATAATTCAAAATATTTATATACATATAAAATGAAATCAAAAGTTTTCACGCATGACTTGCCCTTACTATTTTCCATACAATCTGAAATTTTCTATTGTTTCTCTTTTTTAAAAATACTGTTTGCAACCCACTAAATAGCTATCACGGTTCCCCAGTGAACAACAAGCTGCAGTTTGAAAAACATTAGGACTGAGTTTCTCAGTCTTGGTACTCTTAGCGTTTTGGGCCCAATAACTTTTTGTTGAGAGGGACTCCCTGTTCTCAACAAGGTATGGTCATCCCCCACCAACCTATCCCACTCAAAGACATTCAAAGACATTTGGCAATGGTTGGAGACGTCTTCGTTTGTCACACCTGGGAGTGCTGCTGGTTTCTGCTGGGTAGAGGCTGTGGATGCTTCTAAACACCCTGTAGTACACAGACAGCTGTTCAGCAAAAGAATTAACCAGCCCAGAATGTCGGTAGTGCCCTCAGTAATAAGCACTGGTCTACAATGATCTTGTAAGACTTTTTGAAAGAAGCAGGGTTTATGTTAGAAAAAAAGAAAGCGTGCAGATGTTTGGGCAGGGAGAATCGATAATATGGTGTGTTTAAGGGACAGTAAACTCAGCGGGCCAAAAGCAGGGGCTTCTTAGAGATACCGTGGAAGATAAGTCTGGAAATGTTTAAGAGGATTTTAGACAACAATAATAATTTGAATTTGAATTTTCATCCTAGTGTTAGTTTAGAGCCATTGGTTTAATTGAGTTTTGAGTAAGGAAAGTGAAATGGGCGAGTGATGAAAGACTGACCTGGTAGAATTATTATATAAAACGGATTGTGATGGACAAAGACTGGAGATGTCAGAAAGTGAAAGTGGTTCCATGTCCAACTTTTTGTGACCCCATGGACTAGTCCATGGAATTCTCCAGGCCAGAATACTGGAGTGGGTTAGCCTTTCCATTTTCCAGGGGATCTTCCCAACCCAGGGATTGAACCCAGGTCTCCTGCATTGCAGGTGGATTCTTTACCAGCTGAGCCACAAGGGAAGCCCAGAGATGTCAGAAGGCATCTTACAAATTAGTTCAAGGATGAAATGGTAAAGGTAATAGAAATAGGAAAGGAAAGATGAAAACTTTTCAAGAAGTGGAATCAACAAAATCTGGTATTGGTGATTACATGTAACAAGTGTACAAAAATGAAGATTAAAGACAAAGTCAAAAATTTCAAGCCCAAGGATTGGGAAGAAGATGGTACCATTTTGAGAACTACATTTTGCAGA
The DNA here is from genome assembly GCF_042477335.2 of Ovis canadensis. Classification (NCBI taxonomy): domain Eukaryota; kingdom Metazoa; phylum Chordata; class Mammalia; order Artiodactyla; family Bovidae; genus Ovis; species Ovis canadensis. The sequence goes on along the minus strand of NC_091251.1, from coordinate 56,352,812 downwards.
AGAAAGTATCTTTGAGTTGGAGAGTGGGGAGAGTGAGTTTGGGTTTTAGATTTTTCAAGTTTTAAATGCAAAGGGAAATGCTCAGGAGGTGATTTGAACTATAGTAGTGTCCCTGGGGAAAGGAGTAGAACTGGACATATGGAAATCAGTCTCCTAGAGGTGGTGATTAAAGCTGCCATGTAAATGAGACCCTCAAAGGAGAGAATGACAAAGGAAAGAAAGAGATGAGAGGGCGGAGGGTAAGGTCTTGGGAAGACTCACATTTGAAGTCATTGGAAAATTAAGACATGAGAAGAGTTTAGAATAAAAAATATAAAGATTTCAAAAGTTTTCCGTTGCTTTCCTCTCTGAAACTTAAGTGCCTGTTATTTATTCTGCTAATGTTTATGTTTTAGATAAAATTTCTGGAGAAGAAATGGAAATAATAATCTAGTTATGGCACATTGCACAGAAGGTTTTTTTATCTTTGGGAACTTAACATTTGTATGATTTGCCCTTTAAGGAGACCTGAAATCTTGGTGTTGACTGAATTACTCCCATGGTTGGGTTTTATATACACAACCATGTAGAAGATCTTTGTTAGAGACATATTTATTTCTAATGAGGGTTCTGATTTACTTCATTCCCAGCTGTTTTCATAAGCGGCCAGTGCCTGCCTTCACTACTAAGAAAGGAACATAAGGTATCTATGGAAAGAAATACTTGCAGTGATACATTTAGTTGAGGATTCAAGTGGTTTCTCAGATGTGGAAGTTTAAATAAAATACTCTGTTATTTTCTACTTGATTAGTGGTGATCAGAATCTCTATGGTAGAATCCTGTGGCTTTGCTATTACTCTTACCTAGAGTCCAGAGAAAAGGGCGCTCCAGTGGTTAGGATTCTATGCTTTCACTGCAAGGACCCAGGTGCTATTCTTGAACAGAGAACTAGGATCTCAGAAGTTGCACAGCCAAAAAAAGAGAGAGAGAGAAAACCATTGTTGATATGTGTTGTCACATGATTTTCAATTAAAAATTGGCACCTCAGGCTTCCCTGGTGGTCCCGTGGTTGAGAATCTGCCTTGCAGTGCAGGGGACACCTGTTTGATGGGAAGATCCCACATGCCTCAGGGCAGCCAAGTCCATGCACTGCAGCGGCTGAGCCTGTGCTCTAGAGCCTGTGCACCTGGAGCCCTTGCTCTGCAGCGAGAAAAGCCGCTGCAGTGAGAAGCCCAGGCACCGCAACTAGAGAGCAGCCCCTCATTCTCTGCAACAGAGAAGCCCACATGGAGCAACAGAGACCCAGTGCAGTCAAAAATAAGGAAATAAAAACATTTCTTTAATGCACAGCTCTTCAAAAGTCTTTCAGTAGCATACTCTAATAAGCTTAAGGTTTTAGATGTTTAAGTTTTCTGTTCCATTTTCAGTCACATTTATTGGATTGCATAACTTATTTGTGTGGTGCCTGCATGATATGACTATCTTAAACATACTTTAGCTGGTTTCTTGCTTCAAATATCCTGTCATCTTAACATGTTCATTTTGCATGAATTTTTGTATGTATGTTTGCCTTTTTCCTGATAAGTAAAAGAATCCTAATATGATTCCAACAGTTTGGCAACCTTGTTTAGACATGATTAACTTTTAATGATTATGACATTGATCTAGGACTTGGTTATGCCTTATAGACCCCTCTCTCTGGTTTCATTTTTAGCTCCAAATGAAAGTCTAGAAAAGAAAAAGAATTTTCTCTCTTTGAATTCCCTAAGGCTAGAATTGGATACGTACTGACCAGGCCAAACCCAAATGGATATTTATAGTTTTCTTTATTAAAAAGAAAAAAAATCTGAGCTGTTTAGGTTTTGAACTTCTAGCTCCATTGCTTCAAGGTGAGAGTGCCTTCTTATCATTGGTATAAGTAATTTTAATGCCTAAAAATGGTACATAGTGTTCTTTTAAAAATCCTGTCTAGAACACGTAGTTGTTCTGTTTGCCCAGATAGACAAAGGCACTTCTTAAGCATGTGGTTTTGTTTTGTTTTGTTTTTTAACAATTTTAATCAAAAAAAATTTTTAGATATTACAGTCTTTTTAGTCCCCTTGAACAGTGTATATTAAACATAACTTAATCTTCACAAGATGATCTAAAATTGTAATTGTGAGCAATTCATAAACTATGGTAAAACAACAGTTAGATGTGGCAAATAGTGCTTTTCCCCAGTGTTACTGTGTTTGTCTTAGGTCCATTTATTTTAGCTTACAGTTTTTCTGACTCTTTCTTCATTATAAAATATCAACTATTTTTAGATGCCACAGTGGAGCTATCCCTGGACAGCACACAAAATAATCAGAAGAAGGTGCCAGCCAAAACACTCATTTCTCTTCCTCCACAGGAGGCCACAAATTCTTCTAAGCCCCAGCCAAGCTATGAGGAGGTGAGAATTTGTGCTATTGGTCTTCTTTTGGGTGTTTAGGACTGTGCTGCCAGTCTGAAGTTCAGTTGCTTGAGTTAATATTTATAACTCTTGAAGAAGACCTTTATGGTTAATGAACAGCCAGAATCCAGTAAAGGATTCTTTCCTGGGCAAAGTGTCTGTTACCCAGAGGATAGCACAGAGGCTTTCAGTGATCACTAGTGATATTTAGTGTCCAAAGCTCCTATATTCAAGAGTATAGTCTCTCCCCATTCCCTCTTTAGCCTGAAAGAGGCAAGTCTTCCAAAACCTAGTAATCATTCAGTATGATCAAAATAGCGTTTTAAGAGAATAGATGTAATGAAGACCTTGGATCAAGCACCAACTTAGAATCGTGGGAGTTGCTTCATTGAGATTGTTGGGAATGGACAGAGCTGAAGACTGATGTGTAGAAGGATATATCCTGGTATTATTATCTTGATGATGTAATAGTGATACAGAGTAAAATGAATAGCCTTTTTTGGGGGTATCTTACTCTCATTGCTTGTTTTCTCTTTAAAAGCTAGAGGAAGAAGAACAGGAAGACCAATTTGATTTGACAGTCGGTATAACTGATCCTGAGAAGATAGGTGAGTGTACTTGGGACTGCTATGATGTTCAGATGTGGCTGTGAGAAGCACAGTTAGCTGATTTCTAAATGGTTACCTCCAGAGCTGAACCAGCTGTGTGAAGGACTTCGTCGTCATCTTTCCTGTGAAACGATGCTCTTTGCTATGCTTCCAAGGCCAGAAGCAGCATTTAAGCTATTTATTTAGGCTTTTCTTGGCTTTAAGAAGAAAAATCAGAAAATTAAATACTATTCGAATCCCTTTTTAAAAACCCCACGTTGCCTTCTCCCCGAGTTGTGGAGACCATTTTATTCCCTCTTGAGATAAACTCCATGTAACCACCCTAAAAGCACATTTTAAAATTTGGAGATGCTGGATTTATTTTTCCCTTAGGACATTTGGATTTCTTGTTACATATCATTTATTATGTACTCTTGATATTCTAATAAAGTGAGGAAGTCTTCCACTCTCTCTCATAGGTAAAGATTAAAAAATGCAGGTTGAATTTTGATCAAATAGAAATTAGATTTTCATAACTTTGGCCAGAACATGGATTTTTAGGATATCCTTCCTGTGTCGCAAGTTTGTGAGACCTTTTAGTGAGCAGAGAGCAACAGGCCTCAACTTTCCTTGTTCTGGGTGTGGTCTCTGTGAGAAGAGGCTGCACAGAGCTTTTTCCTCCTATTAAGTAGGGGTGATATTTGTGTGGTTAAGAGGAAAAGTGTGGTTTCCAACCCTTTGTCTATTCTGAACTAGGAACAAGAGTTTATAAAAATCTGATTAGACTTTATGCCAAAATGGTTTGTTGTTAACTGTGGAGTTTTACTTTTCCTAGACTGGCGCACTGGTAGGGTGTTTCTGAGCATCCTATACAGTTCCCTCATCCGACAACAGAGTAAACTGAGAACCAATAAGTGAAATGTAGCTTTCCTGTCAGGTCACAACATATGGCCTTTGGTAGAACCTGGACCAAAACTTTGAATTACATGTTTAGAATTCTCTCTTACCTCTCTAATATTTATGAATATTCTACTGTAAGTACATTGATTTTAGGCTAGTTATTAGCTACTTTACATCCTTGGTAGAACAAAATAAATCATAAGTAAACACTGATTTAACGTTTTATAAGTCATGATGTTTGTACCAGGAGAGGGAGGGAATATGTTAGTTTCCTAGGACTTCTGTAATGAAGTATCACAAACAGTATGGCTTAAAACAACAGAAGTGTATTCCCTCAGCGTTCTGGGGGCTAGAAAACCTGCAAGCATGATGTCCATGAGGCCATGCTCCCTCTGAGGCACCAGGAAAGAACTGCTCAACCCTCTCCTAGCTTTTGGAGCCTCAGGCGTTCCTCAGCTGGTAGCTTCATCACTCCAACTCTGCCTTCACTGCCACGGGGCATCCTCCCGGGGTGTCTTCACATCATCTTTGCTTTCTGTGTGTCTGTCTCCGTGTCAAAATTTCCCTTTCTTAGGTGGCACCAATCATACCGAATTAAGGCCTACTATACTGACCTCTTTCTCCCTTAGTTACTTCTATAAAGATCCTATTTTCAAATAAGGTCACACTCTGATGTACCAGGGGTTAGGACGTCAATGTAATTTATTTAGGGGGACACAGTTCAGCCCATAACAATAATTTAAATGTCCCATGGATCAGATTTATTTAAACAAATCACTTTTGGTGATAAACCTTCATCCCCTTGCATCATCATCTAGATTCTTAGTCACATCGATGTCAAGAAACCAGCTGCTTAAAGCATTTTCATATTCATATTTCAAGATTCACATCAATCTTCATATAACAGCACCTTCTGTTTGTGTGGGCTGTTTATTCAACATGCACTTCTCATTCCCACAAACATTTAAATTAATTAGAATCTCACTTCTGCCAGGATATTGCTTTTTAGAGACTTGGCAATTTGCATGTATTATTTTCAGCTTCCTGAAATTACTTAGGAAATTAACGTAAATTTAAAACTGCTGCATTTCTAGAACATTTCCATATCTTACGAGGTCTGGACTGGCAAGTATGTCTGTCTGCTCAAACACTGCCTCAATAAAAACAGCTGGTAAGCAGGCAAAGTGTCTGAAGACCTCACTTTGCTATTGTGTCTTACACGCATTTGCACTTAGTCTTGCTTAATAAATGCAGGCACTAAATTATGGGAATGACCTTTTGGACATTTGACCGTAACTATCAAACTGTGAATAAAATTCTGAATACATTTTCTATAAAGTAAATTTAGATTTTTATTTTTCGTTTTATCAGTGATAAACGTCCTTAGTAGTATTAGGCAATACAGTTTAAGTGGTTTAGAAGAGAACTAACAGTAGTAATCAAGATAAAGTAATTTCTAAAGCTTACATTTTGTTTTATATGTTGCTCTTTTGGCAGGGCTTGACTGGGTAGAGAACATAAGCCCTCTCTTCCTGTACAGCCTCCAGCTTCTTGTACAGCCTCCAACTTCTCTGTGTAGTTTATAAAAGCAGTGATTCCCCGCCATCTTGGTCAGGCCAAATTGTAATATGTGACCCTGCAGGGGTAGAACTTGCCCTCATCCCAGGACCATTTCAGAGGCTTTGGCAGTTAGTCGTTGTTAACCTGCATTTTCCTGGAAGGTGTGGGAAGGGTCAGGGCGGAGAGGAAGGGAGTGAAACCAACCCAGCGCTCCAGAGGCCGGCACTGGACCTGTGTCTGTCTCAAGTCGCATGTGTGTCTTTTCACTACTCACGGAGTCGATGGTGCCTTTATGTTCCTAAGTGGTAGAGGTTAGGACAGTACCACAGAGAAAAACAATTGCTTGAAGCCCAAATTATGTAACAGTCAAAGGCTTTTTCAGATAAATGATTCCTTCAGGAAAGAGGTTTGTGTGACATCAGGCAGCCCAAGTGTCTTCCTGCCAGGCCCTTTGCTCTAGGAGAACATGCTAGATGAGAGGGGTCAGTGTGGGTGGAGGGGCTGGGACAGTATTTCTGAAAGAGCAAAGGGAGCCTAGAGCTAGTTTAGGGTAGAACTACTTGTATCCTTTTACATCATTTGCTTCCTTCTCCTCCTCCTGCTTTATACAGCGAGAGAATTGTTTGGATTTAGACAGATGTGTGTAACTAGCCCAAATATTGGCATGGTAACAACCAGTGGATTGTCAGTGTCCAGTGCTGCTTTGTGGAAGGTATAAATAGAGCCTGGCTTTGAAACAGGGAACTGACTCTCTTGTCTAACTCAAACAGGGACCCAGCCAGCATCCATGGGACCACGATGTGCCATAGAGTCCTCGAGGCAAAGTAGGAACTAGATTATAGTATAGGATCTGAAGCTTGGAGTTGAAACAAGAGTTCTTACACACGGTTCCTGTGGCTGCCTTATGATTCCTAGTTAAATGTTAGCAAGATTGGTCCTGCTTTAGTTCACAGAATAATCCTCTCCTGCTTTCTGTTCTCCCACAGGGGACGGTATGAATGCCTATGTGGCCTACAAAGTTACGACACAGGTGAGTCCAAGTGACCCTGCTGATGACCACCTTAATAGGTTTGGGCGCACATACCAAGAAGGTCATCATTCAGATTATTTCTGGGTATTTCTTTAGTTTCTTTGTCAACATCTTCCTTCAAGTTTGCTCAAGATGGAACAAGTCTGCATCCCCTTGGTAAATCTCATCTGAGCCTTTCCACTTTTCTTCCAGAGAGCTAACACTTCAATGTGAAACTTTGTAAGTTTTATCAAGACATGTGGTGTATCTGATATAGTGCCATCCCTCTTAAGAGCTATGTGGCTTAGAGCTAGTTTGGCGGATCACCCCAAACTGTATCACCTGTCTAAAAATCATCAGTTCTTCTGAGGTTTCCTATGTGGAGCTTCTTTTAACATTCTCCCTAACCTTTTGCCCCTTGGGTCTGGTCTTCCTTTTTTATATAATATTAATGCATACAAAACTTACACGTTGTTGTATGCAGGTTATGAAGCATAAAAAATGAAGCCCCGAACCTACCACCAGTCTTAAGATGAGTACCATTGAATCCACTGCGTGTTTCTCCCTCTCCTTTCCTCTGCCTCACACCTTAGAGGCCACCACTCTCCTGAATTGTCTCTCATTTCCTTTATAAAAAGTCTTCACATATGTATCTCTAAACAGTACACTGTTTTGCTTTTTTTTTTTGAGTTTCATAAAAATGGTATCATGCTAAAAATAGTGCTTTCTTTACTACCATTGTTCCTCAGATCCATCCATGATGTGCGTAGCTGTAGTTAATTAGTCCATTGTGTGATTATAGCATAATGCATTTATCCATTTTCCTGTTGTGAATATTTGGCATGTTTCCAGTTTTTGTAATTATGAGCTGTGAACATTTTTGCACGTGTCTCCTGGCCTACACATAGAAGAGTTTCTTTGGGGTATATTATCAGAAGCAATTCCCCTGGGTCACAGGTAGTGTAAATTTTGAAGAAAAGAAATACAAACTATGTTTTTAAGTCCTTGTACCAATTTATACTTCCATCAGCAATATGTAAAAGTTCCCATTGACATACTTCCTTGCCAACAGTTGGCAAGGCCCGACCTCCTTAAATTTTGCCTGTCTGGTGAGTATTAAATGATCTCTCAATAAAATGTAGGCCTTGTCTCTTTTTACTGGACGTTTCCTTTATATTACCTTTCTACTACTTGTTGGCCTGCCCCTGTGTTCTAGACCCTGTGATAGCTTGGAGGTTCAAGTGTCTACAGTGTAGACATTTCGTCTGATCCTCCCCTTAGGGGCAGTGTTTACTGTGCATTTTCTCCTGTTTGGCTGCTTTAATTCTGGCAGCAATACCCTTAATAAGTCAGGGCAGGATGAAAGGATTGGAGATTACCATAGATTTCTAGCTTTAAACTAGATTACAGCATCTCTTTCCTTAAAGCAAAGGTTCTTAACCTGCAAATAAAACTCGATTTGAATTTAATTAGTTGCCTTCGTAATCCCATGTATGTTAATTTGTGCATTTAAAATCATTATTCTGAGAAGGGCTCCATAGATTTCTAGACAGCCAGAGAGGATTATAACTCCAAAAAAGAAAAGGGGCTGAGAATCTCAGCCTTGGAGAAAGTTATTTATAAAGTGGCTAGAAGACCAGAGATCTGGGGAAAGATTCCCTTGATGTCAGCCGGATGACTTTTCAAGATACTCATCCCCTATTGGAAATGAAATCTTGTGTTTTTTCTGTCCCCAAGACAAGCTTACCAATGTTCAGAAGTAAACACTTTGCAGTGAAAAGAAGATTTAGTGACTTTTTGGGTCTTTATGAGAAGCTTTCAGAGAAGCACTCCCAGAATGGCTTTATTGTCCCTCCTCCACCTGAGAAGAGCCTAATAGGTAAGCCTATTAATTCCGCTTAGATTTTTTCCTTTGCATTCTTTCTACAATATAGTTTCTACTTAGTGTATGAGATTACTTCTAATGACAGTGTAGAATCCAACAGTTAGAAAGGAACCATTTCCAACGTTTTCCTATAAATCACACGAGGGTTAGAGATACAGCATGTTTTGACATGGTCTCTTTCATTGGGTGCAGTAGGAGGCCTAGGTTTTAGTTTCCACAGAGAGAGAAAGAGAGAGAGAGAGAGAGAGAGAGAGAGAGAGAGAGAGTGTGTGTGTGTGTGTGTGTGTGTGTATGTGTATGTGTGTGTGTGTGTGTGTGTGTGTTGGTATCCTGGAGTCTTCAGTGGTTCTGGTTTTAGTTTCCACAGTGTACGTGTGTACGTGTGTGTGTGTGTGTGTGTGAGAATCTTCAGTGGTTCTGGTTTTAGTTTCCACAGTGTACGTGTGTGTGTGTGTGTGTGTGTGTGTGTGTTGGTATCCTGGAGTCTTCAGTGGTTGCGGTTCCCTCCAAATTGAAATGTACTCATTGAATGAGGGGAAGGAGGTCAGGCAAGGGATCTTCCCATTACCATCAGTTGATATCTGCTAATCTTTACTCAAGAGTCCCATAGCCCCCTTTTAGAAAACATGTGCTCTGGAAGTCCCAAGGTTGAGAACCTTCAAAAAAAACTGACTCGTATAAAGAACTTTGTTCATGCTTGTGCAGGACATAGAAGTGGCCTTTGGTTGTATTTTGTAGAGCTCCCTCATTGCCTTCCTCCTGGGACTTTCCTGCAGCCTAAAGCTTTTCATGATGTGTTTTCATGATGAGTTTTCTTGTTTTTTTCTTTTTAAATTGTGTTCCAGGAATGACAAAAGTAAAAGTTGGGAAAGAAGATTCTTCTTCTGCAGAATTTCTTGAAAAACGGAGGGCTGCTCTAGAAAGGTAAGTACAATAAAGCTATTTTCTTGAGTGCCACGAGAACAAATGAGGCGCTAAAACTGAGACTTAATCACCATGAGACATTGGCTAGTAGTGGTGAAACTTGAATGGGTTAAAGATTCCCACCTCCGTGTTGTCTGTAGCCTTTCCTAAGTCTCTTTCCTTCCCACATTAGGAGCAGAGCATCCTCTTTTCTTCTCTCCTGAGTGAGCAGGCAATCATATTCTCCTTCTTCAACAGTCAGTCAGGAGTGGCTCTGCAGTCTCTTTCCAAGCAGTTATTGTTCTTTCCTTTCTGGAAATGTGAAGAATATGAACTTACATGTGCTTATAAGCAGAGTCATATAAGTGCCCTGAGGATATTTTAAAGTAATGAAAGACACTGTACCCCTGTCAGCATGTTATAATACCCCAAACTTTGTAAGGCCAAGCCAATTAACCAGATAACTGCTTACCCTGTAGGTACCTTCAGAGAATTGTGAATCATCCTACCATGTTACAGGACCCTGATGTCAGAGAGTTCTTAGAAAAAGAAGAGGTTAGTATTGTACAAACTGAATTTCACAATTCATATCTACCCCTGTGAAATGAAACTAGTTCCTTCAACAAATATTTGAGCACATGCATATAGCCTAGTCTGACTGTATCCTAGTTTATAAGTGCTCAAAAGTGACAAGTGTCTTTCAGCCTCTGAAATAAAAGCAGCTGTGCCTGCAGTCAAAAGTAACTGGTTGTAGAAGTCAAACTGCAACCCAGTTTTGTCTTACTGGATCAACACAGTGATCTGTTTGGCAGGTCTTGGCATGTCCTTCATAGGTTACTACTTGGCTTCTATTGAATGCTTATTTTGTGCCAGGAGCTGTGGAGTTTTAGTTCAAAACCACTGAACCACGGACCTCAGAACTGCCAGCATGTAGCAAAAGTGTTGATTCAAGTGGACAGTCTTTTAACAGGCTATGCATAGGCTATTCATGACTGAGAAAAATTAGAGATAGTCCAGTTGCTAATAATTGAAGAGTTAGTAAAATATATCAATACAACAAATACTTAATTCTCATCATAAACAGAAAGTATACAGAAATTCATTGGAGCATACATTTGAAGAATGATGAGGGAGAGGGATAAATGAGGAGTATGAGATTAATGGATATACACTACTATATATAAAGTAGATAAACAACAAGGATTTACTGTATAACACAAGGAACTCTATTCAGTACCTTGTAATCACCTTATCATGGAAAAGAATCTGAAAAAAAAAAAATATATATATATATATACACACACACACATATACAACTGAATCACATTGCTATACCCCTAGAACTAACACAGTACTATAAATCAACTGTACTTCAGTTTAAAACAAGAATTATAAAATGAAACATGAAACAGCATAGAAACATAGCTGAAGAAACACATTAGTCATTAAGAATCAAACACTGGAATACAACAATGGTGTGTCTCATAGGGAAGAAAAGTAGAAGGAAATAAGTGACAGCGTAGAACTGTTGTTTTGTATTTCTTTTTTGTTTTTTATTTTTAAATTTTTCTTTAACTTGCATATTGTATATATTACTCAAAATAAGAAAATGGTACTAAGTATATGGGTTGCCCCGCCAAAATGAACTTCTTTAATAAAAAATTCTGTCTATTGCTCTAAATCTTAGTTCTCCTCTGAGATTCCTAAATCCATTTTTCCTTTTCATGCCCTCATACCCACCTGGTGCCCCTAGAGCAGGGTTTATCTCCAGTGGCACTGTGGACATTTTGGCTGGATCATCCTTTGTTGTGGGGATGTCCTGTGCACTGTTGGTTTAGCAGCATTCCTGGCCTCTATCCATTAGATGCCAGTACCCTCCCCCACCTCCTGTCCAGGTTTTTTTTTAATTTGGTTGTGTCCAGAGTCTTAGTTTTGGCAGTATCTTTCTTTGTTGCAGCATGTGGAATCGTTTGTAGTGGTATGTGAACTCTTAATTGCAGCATGCGAGATCTAGTTCCCTGACCAGGGATCGAATCTGGGTCCCCTGTACTGGGAGCACAGAGTCTTAGCCACTGGACCACCAGGGAAGTCCCCTGTCCCCAGTTTTAGTAAGCAAAATTATCTCCTACATGACCAACTGTCCCTTAGGGGGCAAAATGGCCCTGAGTTAAGACTCTCAAGAGTCCTGGGCACTAAAATCTGATTGTTCAGCGTGGTATACTACATACACTATGGATTCTTCAGCATCCTTTTCATGCCTTAGGAAAGGAGTGGGAAGACTGAACTAGTCAAATTGTTTCTAAGTATTTGGCATGCTTGACTTAACTAGATGTCCATAAAAGTAGCCTCAATCTATTATGCTCCTTTGTTCCCTGAGGAAAATTCGAGTGGAATTATAGCTTCAAAGTGTCTCAAGATTTTAAGTCTAGCTGTGTGTGAGTATGCATCCAAAAAGAACTTTTGACTTTTAAACAAAAGTATTTGGTATTTAAGCAGTTTATGCCTGGGTAGGCAGATAATCTCAATATGAGGTCACCTGGCCACATAACACACACTGCCTGTCTTTCTGCACACAGTATCAAAAGCTGACAGTTTTGCTGATTCTCTTTAATGTGGTCCTTTGATTTTTTTTTTTCTCTCCACATTGTTAGTTAAGGATTTGTCTAATTGCCCTTGAAAATAACAGCCTACAGTTCAGATAATTTATTTGGCAAGTTTGGGGCATGCCATCTGATGGATACTAATTCTTCTGAACCTAAAATAGGGGCAGCAGATAACTTGCCACCCTGCCTTCTTGCTCTTGTAGCTGCCACGTGCTGTGGGTACCCAGGCATTGAGTGGCGCTGGTCTCCTCAAGATGTTCAACAAAGCTACAGATGCAGTCAGCAAAATGACCATCAAGATGAATGAATCCGACATTGTGAGTAGCACTGGGCCTCTCAGCTTCCCCAGCCCCCTCAGGGTTATGTGTCAGAAGCCTTGAGGAGTCCTGAAATTTTTGAGATTAGAGACTTTCTTTTTACAATAATTCAGTCCCTTAAACAAGAAGGAAAAAACTGCTAGGGAAAAGACAGCTCTATGATGAGTAGCCTCCTTTAAAGCTTTGGGCCTGTGTGTTTCAGTGGTTTGAGGAGAAGCTCCAGGAGGTAGAGTGTGAGGAGCAGCGCTTGCGGAAACTGCATGCCGTTGTAGAAACTCTAGTCAACCACAGGAAAGGTAACAAGCTTCTGACGTACACTTGGAGCTGGGGGGAAGCTGATGTCTCCAGTGAGCTAGAGATGGGAGGGCATGCTGTTCCCAAACCTCTCAGCCGTTCAAGTTGAAATTCTCAACCCACTGGGTCCTTGATGTTCTGATCAGAAACAATGCCACGCATCTCCTGACAGGAAGCATGCCTCTGCCGCCGAAGGCACTGTACTCTACCTGGGGGAGTGCAGAGAAGCCGTCCCAGTTACAGCTTGACCTGGGATTGTGGGCTTTGGTTGATGGCATTTGAGTCGGTGGCTTATATCCAAAATGATGCTACATGCCTTAGCTACATGGTCCAATGAGAAATATGTAAATGCTGGAAACCATATATGTCTCCTGACCCTTCTTCACCTTTCTCTGGTGAGATTTGCTTAAGAGCTTCAAATTTGCCAAGTTTGAATGCTTTAATCATGCTGATAATCAGAAGTCTAAACAGGCAGAAAACCATTAGAATGGAGACCAATATAAGAGTTGGCAAAATATGACCCAGCTGGGTCATATCTAGCCATAGACCTATTGGTCTTGGACCTATTGCTGTGGCTGTAAGTGGTTTTTAACATTTTTGAAGAGATGATGGGATGGAAGGGTTGGGGAGGGGAGCAAGGAGAGTGAGCCGTATGTGGTCTGCAAAGGTTAAAATACTTGGCTCTTCACAGAAAAGTTGTTCTACTCTGGTGCACACAAGACTCTGCAGTGTGTACATGCACTCTCTCTCTTGGCAGGCAGGCTGCTTACTGTGAGCTCTAATGTGAAAATCAGAACTGTGCCATTGGCCCGTTTCTATTAACTGGCCCCAGTTCTCCAGGAGCATCGGAACTGCTCCATCCAAGCAAGCCTAGCCTAGGGAAACAGGGCAGCAGGCACCTCTCTTTGCTCATGTGCCCGAGCTACATCGCCCTCACTTTCTGAATTCAGTTGGCTCTGGTGTAAATGGCCAGATTGCAGAGCCCATGGTTGCCAGACACGCAGGGGCCAGTGTCGCTCAGGCACCCAGGCAGTGCCAGCTGACTTGTCCCTCTTCCTCGGGAGATCAGAGGCTCTGCTGTCTTCTTCCTGCCAGAGCTAGCGCTGAACACGGCCCAATTTGCCAAGAGTCTCGCCATGCTTGGGAGCTCTGAGGACAACACAGCACTGTCACGGGCACTCTCCCAGCTGGCTGAGGTGGAAGAAAAGATCGAGCAGCTCCACCAGGAACAGGCCAACAATGACTTCTTCCTCCTCGCAGAGCTCCTGAGTGACTATATTCGCCTCCTGGCCATAGTCCGCGTAAGCATCTTGTCCCTCTCCTCTTTTTCCTCCACTGGATTTACTTTGTCTTTTCCTTTGCTCTTCTTCTTCCCAAGATGGTTTCATCCATTATAGCTTGAAATAGGTATAGTTTTTCTACTCTCAAAAGAGAAAGTATCTTGTGAACTGAAACATCCATTAAACTCTTAGTTATCTCTGAGTCATTTTGAGGCCCGCAGCCAGTATTTTAAATCAGCTTGAAGAAAAGACCACTCTTGAATTTCCAAGTAGGCCCTTCCTTATTGTTGAAGCTGGACAGCATCCTATATTCCTTTCTTTAAGCAAGGCTGTTCCAGGCCTAGGTCTGGACCCCTTGAAGCTGTGACTTCCTCAGCCCTCTGGCCTTTGCCTTCCTAATAGTATGCAGCAGCTTGGCCCTGGTAAGAGCTCTTGCTGGCTTCCACTTTTCCCTCCAGTGTGGGCCACTAGGTAACTCCACACAACCAGTGTGTTGCTACATGGAGGAGGGTGGCCAGGGGGCTGAGGGAGCTTGTCACCAGAGCTGTGCTGTGCTGACCACACCGGTGAGAAGACTGCAGCCTGCCCCTCAGGTCAGGCACCTCACCTTCTCTTCTGGTGACCAAGGCACTCTGGTTTCCCTGATCTTTCAGAGTGGCTGAGGAAACTTCACTGGGCAGTGAGATTAGTTCTCGCGTGGCCTCTCTGAGACAGAGGAAGGAGTCAAGAGGGAGCCTGGCACCTGCCCTAATAGGGCCTGAATCTGCCTGATCCAGGTTGGGACCAGAACATCTGAGCCTCTGAGTTGGAACAGAGCCACACAAACACACTCACTCTCACTCTCTCTCCCCCCCGCACCCCCATGCCCGAGCTCTCCCCAGCCTGAGAGCTCCTGCATCGTCAGGAGCCACGCTGCCCCCAGGGCGCATTTTCTCCGTGGCAGAGTTGCTTAATATAGTCTGCAAGCTTGCTCACTGTCCTCTCCCATTGCTGCTTGGTTTGCTGCTGACTCAGAGTCAGAAGAGGCTGGAAAAGTAACCTGTTCTGGCATGCTTGGAACAGGTCAGACTGCTTAGACTAGAAAGCCACCCCAGGGAAGGGTTCTCTCTGGGGATGCTTTCAGAGAGCAGTGTTGTCTGGGGCTTCTGGAGAGCTCAGCATTTGGATACGACCCTCAGGCCAGGGACCCTGTATGGAGAGGGGTGAGGGAGGCCTTACTGAGGCAGCTCGCCTTAGTGCTCAGACTGCAAACTGGTCTTTTCTCAGAGACCCCTCACCCGCCCTTCTCGTGGTCATGTGCCGGCAGTGGGACTGGAGAGATGAACAGTTGTTACTTCTCTGCGGAAACCTGCAGCTGTACCGCAGTTAGCCGAGGGTGTTAGGCTGGATTTGAGGTCACACTTTACCTGATCCTTTATTCAGCTGTTTAGAAATTGCAGATAAGCCCCAGTGACAGTGCAGGGGAAGATAAATTTGGTGTCCTTTCACTCCTTGAGGTTCAAGTCTTGGCAAAGGCCTGAACTAAGGAGGCCTGAAAAACATCCAGGGAACTCTCTCACAGGGTGGGGGAGCAGAAGGAGCGGTGTTGGGAGGCTGCTCCAGGCAGAGCCCTTTCATCCCAGCCTCTTGAAGCCTACAGAGCCAGTGGGGGTGCGAGATGGTTTGGTTAGTCCACCAGGCATCCTCTGGACATGCTGATTGTGATCAAGGAACTGAAAACAGGGAAGACCAGCAAATGGACTTCAGAGAGCTTCTTGAAGGCCTTGATAGCCGCGAGCAATTGAATGTATGGATGAGATGAAGTTTACTTAGTATAAAGATCTGTTAAGCTGAAGGAGGGTGGGGAGATCTGTCGAGCTCACCCTGTATATTGTTTGGGTGTCAGTATAGAGTTTGCTTCCTTAGGTTGGTCTTCTCTGATGTGTCTCCCAGGCTCAACTAGGTCCTCAAGTGTTTTTTTGCAGTACTCTGCTTGTTTTTTCTGTACTCTGCATTCTTATAATTACTTATTGGCAGTTAGTAATACAGTGTCAGGCTTTCCTGTTAGACTTCAAGCTCCATGAAAGCAGGCCTGTGTGTTTCATTTCCCACTATATTCTTAGCCCTTGGCACAGCGCAGGCATTTAAGGAAAGTGTGTAGACTCATGAACTGAGTGATCTCAGGGAGTCTGTTTGAAAGCCATAGATTGGGCCTGGGCATCAGACCACCTGCTTGTGCTGGGCCATCCAGCCTTGGGAGCAGCATGACGCAGCATGACGCTGGTCTACTGGAGCCTTGGAGAGAAGTCTTACCCAAGCTTGTGCTTTTGTAAGCACATTACACTTCAAGCTGGGCATTAACACGAGATTGTGGAACCTGCCCTTGCTCAGCCCTTCCCCAGCACAGTCGCTGGGAGAGCCCCCTCCTCCCAAGGCAGAGCCAGCAGAGCGCCTGAAGGGCTGGTTGTGCTTCTCCCCAAACCTCACCCTCACAGGCCGCCTTTGACCAGCGCATGAAGACGTGGCAGCGCTGGCAGGATGCTCAGGCCACCCTGCAGAAGAAGCGGGAGGCTGAGGCTCGGCTGCTGTGGGCCAACAAGCCTGACAAGCTGCAGCAGGCCAAGGATGAGATTGTAGAGGTGAGCCCCCCGAGGCAGACCTGCAGGGACGTTCTAGCTCCTGAGTGAGTCTGGGTTCCACCCCACTGAGCTGCTTAGAACCCCTCAGCAGGCAGGAGAACTAATGGAGTCTAAAGGACAGTGGCCGGCAAAGCCTCTGCGAATGGCCCAGGGTCTGCCCTGAGACAGGGCCTTCCTCCTCCTCTCCTGTTTCACCCACACTTGCCAAATTAGAATCTCTGCAGGAGCGGTCCTGCCTGGGTCTTTGAAAAGCTCCAAGGTGATTCATATGTGCCCTTCTGGTGAGAACTAAATTCAGTTCTCTGGGCCTCCCAGCCTTGCTGGCAAGTACCTGAACTGGAGCCTCTGGGGAACTAGATTTCTTAGGAACCAGACTTGGCCTGAGGCACATGGCACCTCTTTCCCAGCCAGTTCCAGAGGTGACCTCTACTGGAGTCTGGATTACCTGTGGAATCTCCATATCTAATCTTACCCAGAGGGACAAACAAATGACCAATTGAGGTTTCAGATACACAGTTGCTGTTCAGAGGTAAAGACTTAATAGTAACTCCATAATATGTTAAAGGATCCTTTCTTTCCTCTTTCTTCCCAGTGGGAGTCTCGGGTGACTCAGTATGAAAGGGACTTTGAAAGGATTTCAACTGTGGTCCGAAAAGAAGTGATACGGTTTGAGGTAAGGTAGAAGATCCTCCTCCTCACCAGTGTGCAGTGCCTGGTTTAGTGGTAGTACTGGTTCTGTCCACATCTCTACTGAGTAGGGAGATAGACGGCAGTGCCAGCGACCTGGCAG
Organism: Ovis canadensis; assembly: GCF_042477335.2. Classification (NCBI taxonomy): domain Eukaryota; kingdom Metazoa; phylum Chordata; class Mammalia; order Artiodactyla; family Bovidae; genus Ovis; species Ovis canadensis. The sequence continues at coordinate 56,335,653 of NC_091251.1, read as the reverse complement.
TTATTATGACCAAGCATGGCTGTGTATGTGTCTGTGTGTGTGTGTGCACCCGCGCTCACGTTTGTGTGTTTGTTCCTGAGGCAAAGTGGCTGTCCTCCACTGGTTGCTGGACCAGAGCAGTTAGACACAAAACAAAGCTTGCCCTGTCATAACCCCTCTACTCCCCTGTCCTTTTTCCTCGCTTTCCCACCCTGCCACCATTCAAGAAAGCCTTGCAAGAGGTTATTGGGCTGGAAATTGTAGCTAATCCAGCTGCCGCCTCTCCTTTCTGAGGCTGTGTTCAGCCTTGGTCAGCAAAAACATCACCATCCTGTCAAGAAGGGAAGGAGCAACTGTCCGGATGGTCAGTGTAGAATCCTGTCTCCTTTAGAAAGAGAAATCCAAGGACTTCAGAAACCACGTGATCAAGTACCTCGAGACACTCCTGTATTCACAGCAGCAGGTATGTAACTTGTGCATGGCTTTCTTCCTCTCCTGCTTGCTTGGGCCAGCTGCATACTTGAGATTTTGGTGACAGGGTGGTCTGGCATACATCAGGGGTCTGGGCCCTGCTTAATCAATAATTGAACATAAGTCCTGTTTCTCTAATGTGGAGCATCCAGTAGGGTCTTTTGCTAATAAGCAGGATAGCCTTAATCCTACAGTGAGTTAGTTTTTAAGGACAAACCCCAACTCTCCTCTCCCTGTAACCCCCTGATACCACCTGGCCCTCTTGAGGCTGAGGTCCCAATCGGTATGTGGAACAGTGACCCTGTTGTGAGGAGCTGACTGACCTGAGCCAAGCTGTGGCCCCCACGGGGGTACTTCCTCTGGGGCAGAACCAGGACTGTCTTCAGACCTTGCCCTTGATGCTTCCTTCAGTTTAGAGAGGTAAGGGTAGTGTGGCTGGCCAGCCGGTCTGTCCCAGGGTCTCCTCTCAGCATACCCATTTCCTCAGCTTGGCGTCAGCCTAGGCCTCCCTGTGCTGGCCAAGGGCACTTGGGGAAGTGCCTTGGCTTACTCCCCTTCCAGGCTCAGGCTCTGCCACTCGATGGGAGCACTTGCTTACTGAGCCCACTTCTTTGCAGCTGGCTAAGTACTGGGAAGCCTTCCTTCCTGAGGCAAAGGCCATCTCCTAATGGACCGAGGACACCAGAGCCGCCTGCCTGACGCTGCCTTTTTATACACTGTCCTCCACCTCTGCCGGGCCCAGCGATGCATCCTGCCCAGCCTGGACTTCACCCCTTCCCTCCTGCCCCCACGACCGAGCTGTCCCCAGTCCCTCTAACCGTTACTTCACTTAGCTTCCATATATATTTTCTTACCTGAAAGAATAGTTTCTTGCTTTAAGCAAAAGTCCTATACTAGGTGGTGGAATTAGGGGATGGGGTGGAGTATTGATATAAATATATAAATACAAATGTATATTTTTCAGGATGTGGTTAGGAACTGAGGATAACGTTTTCTGTTACTCCTGATGGTGCCATGAAAAGATTATGTAATAAAATACTTTAAAATCGGGTCACATGACTGAGAATGGTGGTGCTTTTTGCTCTAGGCTGGGGAACAGTTGGGAAGCAGCTGTAAACAAGAAGTGCCCGGTAGAGTCATGCAATGAGTTCCTCTCCACCGGAGCTCGTGGGCCTTGGCTGCTGCTTCCCCGCAGGACTGGGGTTTCCTTTGCTCTCTCTACCCCAGCTGCCTGTTCTGAGGGTCTCTTACTAACTCTTACTCCTGCTTCTTTAGGGAAGGAGTTTTAGACACGTTTCTTCTAATAAGAGGAACAAAACCAGTTCTCCCGGAAAGGAGGCAGACTTTCATTTTTATTCCTGCCCTGTTTCTCTCAGCTGCCCAGGGCTCTCTGAGAGTTTGCCTTCTGATAGCAAAGGCTTGTGTTCCGAACTTCTTTTTGCCACCCATCAAAGCAGGTGCTCAGTAGACTGGTTTATGTTAAAAATGTAAAGAACTGATAAGGACTTAACACTTCACCCCACTGATAACAGAACCAGGCACTCTGCCTTGAGATAAAAGTCATCCCAGGGTTCCTAAACCTTCTGAGTTCCGAGAAGCTTTACGGTCTATGCCCAGGAGAGAGCATGTCGGCAAGAGGCCCTGGTGTTATAAGCACAAGCCAAGGGCATTCAAAGGGGTCTCTGTGCTGGCCTGGCCAGGGAGGCCCAGTCTCAGATGTGCCCTTGCTGGGCTTCCCCTCAGCTGTGTCCGCAGCTGCTAAGCTCGCTGCTCAGAGCAGACTGCGAAGCTGCTGTGTGGGGCAGGGCTGGCAGACTGCCTGCAGGGGAGCCTCATACTCCTAGCCCCACCACCCTCAGATGCCCTTGCTGAGGGCGCTCCAAACCCACAGTATCTATCTGTTCTTGGGGTGAGGGATAGGTGTCAAGGTTTGAGTGGGGCAGCCTGAGGCAAGAGAAGGCAGTCAGTAGCACTGATCTCCAGTATTCTCCAGCATACCTGCCTGACGGGAGTGCCTATGCTGGCAAGTATTTTTTTCAATATGCTGATTTTTTTTTTTTTTTTAAGGAAAAGTCACTCAATCTCTCCCTTCCCCCTAATATCCTTATTACCACCTTTGATATTACCCTTCCAATCTTACTTATATGCTTGCTCTGCTTAGTTATAATAATGGACACATAAAATACTCTGTATCCGGCTTTCATCATTCAACCCTGTATAAGCTATAAGCATTTTTTCTATCTTGTTATGTATTTTCACAGACGTTTATTTGTAACGCTCTAATTTTAAGGCTTCCATAGAGTGACTGTACCATAATTCTTACTCATCCCTTGTTGTTGGATTGCTGGTTTGTTTGGGAACTTTTAGAATTTTCATATGATTTTAAACTTACAGAAAAGTTACAGGAATATCACGAAGAACTCCCACTTACCAAGTACTTACATTTTACCACCCCATTTGCTTTATGACTTACGATTTGCTTTATCTGTATTTACATGTTGTATTTTCTCAATCATTGAGAGTCAATTGTAGATATTGTTACCCCTCTACCCCAAAACTTCAGTAAGCCTTTCCTAAAGAAAAAGGACTTCCTCTCAACATTTGTAACCGTGACCATTTGGCAGAAGTGGGAAGCATAGTGCTGACGCCGTGCTGACGCTGACAGGAGGCGGTTATCTGCGCGTGCCCGCTGTTTAAGTTGTGTCTGGTGCCCTAGTGCTGCCCTCTGTCGTGAGTCCCTGTTCCCGATGCAGAATCATGTGTTACATTAGTTGTGAAACACGCTCACACGTGTCTCTCAATTCAGATGTCTTTCCTTTTATTACCTTGGCCTTTTTGAGGAATACAGCCACACATTTTGTAGAATGTTCCTCAAATTGGATTGGTCTCATGGACTAGATTAGGGTTTGGCATGTTGGACAGGAACATCACAAAAGTCACGTGTCCTCTGTGTGTGTCTTAAGTTGGCAGGTGATGTTACTTGATCCCATTAATATTGACGTTAGCTCTGTGATCACTTGGTTAAGTTCAAGTCTGCCAGACTTCCCCTTTCTAAGTTGACTTCTCCCCTTTGTAAGCAACAGGTTGCTTGTGGGGAGACACTTTGATGTCATGTACATACCTTGTTCTTCATTCAGTGTGATTCTCTAACTCCATAGTTTCTTCTACACTTGTTTGACATTCTACTTCTAAAGGAAAGCATCTTCCTCCCTACTTATTAATGTTTGTTTATAGGTATGGATGAATGGATTCCTATTTACTCAAAGTTGCTAGGTATTGCTTTGATTCTCAAACCATCCCAGATTTCTAGCAGGCTCCTATGTCTTTTTAATATGTCCCTTTCATTTTTTTTTTAAAAACACTTTCTTACTTTCTGGCTTAAGGTGTTCCAGACTTACCTTGTATCTTCCTAGCCCCCAGCCTTGGAATCAGCCATTTTTTGCCAGGGAATCTTGATTCCTTTGAATGGAAAATGATCTTAAGAAATCAAGATCTGGGTGCTGAGTGCCCATTGCTACTAGAATGTCATTGCTTCTAGGCTTTTCTTGGCAGACAGAGCAAGGAAATAACTGTAGATAAAGATACATGGAAATATTGAAGGGATGGAGATAGATGATATAAATAATTAAAAATCATGAATTCATAGTAGCCCCATAAATTTTATTCTCATCTCCCTTTTTCATATTTTTAACTCTCTAAGATAATTTTAAGCTTTCTCTTTGCTTTGTTTTGTTCCATCCAGTGACCCTCTTGATGTAAGTCTGTTTTTGTTATTTCCTGGGGACAGACTCGCTTCTGTTGTCAAAGCTTCCTTCTCAGAGCTTTCCTCTGTCCCAAGGCTGACGGAGCCAGCTGTCTTCAGGGCCTGTGCATTTCTGTGCAGAACTTGCAAGTTAAGACCAATAGCAGTTTACCCATACTGAGCCAGAGGCCTGTATGCGGGGATAGGGCCACAAAGATGGAGTTGTTCCACTTGGAGACTCAGGAGGAAGAAATTGGAGAATGGGATGCTTGAACTGTGTCTTCAAGGTGAAGAGGTTTTTGTTCCTTCTGCGGGACCATCTACCTTCCTGTGTCATGTCGTGAGAGGTGGGCCCATCTAGGGAATACCAGTGGCTCGATGTGGCCAGAGTCAAGTCAGTGGGCGGCCCGTGGAGTGATGAGCAAGAGCTGGATCACACAGTGCCTGTCACCTGTGGTGCACTTTGAACATGACCCTGCAAGTATGGGGAGCTCCTGGAAGGACTTAAGCAGGAAATAGCGTGTTCACATTTGTGATGTAGACATATCAGAAGATACAAGGCTGGAGGCACAGAGAGTCAGCCGGAGTGCTGAGGAGGGCAGTAGTAATGGAGTCCGGGCTCAGGGAGAGGAGTCAGTGGCAGCAGAGAGCCCCTGGGGGCTGCTCACTGATACGATGAAAGGCCTCAGGAAGAGAGAGGCAGCTGGCATGACCCATGAGCTTCTGGCTTGGGCTTCAGGGTGCCTGGTGAGAACAGCCATGGCAGGTAGCACGGGAGGCCAAATAGGTTTGGAGCAAATGGGCGGGGAAGCAGTGGTGACAGCAAGTGCATGACCATGTCACTCACATAAGAGGCTCGGCTGCGGGAAAAGGGAGGACTGTGCCGAGAGGTGAGGGAGATACAAACTCAAAGCTGGCTTTGTTTCATTTAAAGGCATGTCAGACCTAACAGGTTAACAGAATTCAGAGGACAGAAGGGGAGTAGCCATCAGCTATGTCTGGGAGCAAATGCAAAACGCACAGCGCAGGGAGCCTCACAGCTGGGGCTGGGGAGGAAAGATTGACCTCCTGCTTGGCAGTCCAGATGCTCTCAGACACGGCTACCTTGTTGATCTACTGTGAGTCAGGTGGTTTACAGAAGAGGTGTGGAAATGAGTCTTACCCTCCTGCTTCCCTGTGGGCTGTTTCCCCCATGTGTCTCTGGGCTCCGCAGTCCTGAAGGTGAGGGCTTAGAGCTGAAGAGACCCCAGCATTCAGAATGGGTCTTCAGCAACAGAACAGATGCAAGGAGTAGAAATGATAGGACGCGCTACATGTGGATGTTTGTAACGCTGAGCTCTTTCCGAGTGATTTTCGTTCTGAATGCACCTGTAGCTGAGAAGCCTAAAGAAAATAAAGAACGTCTGTGCATCTCAAATTTGAAAAATCGTGAGAAGATAGTGGAAATCTAAAGATGGGGCCAGGAACTGGTTGAGAAAGGAGCATGGTGATGGAAGGAGTGTCCTTTACTGAGCATGTTTAGAGCCCATGTGGGATTGAAAACCATGGATTCTGAGGAACAGCAGACCCTAAGGTGGTGGGATTTCCCCCACCAGTTCCCAGCAGCCTTTGGGAGGGGGAGGAGTAGAAAAGGAAGAGAGTGGTGATTCCCTCCTTTCTTGCATTTGACCCATGCCTGAACAGGACACTCTGCCTTAATGAGTCACTGGCTGAAAGTCTCAGCTCCACGTTGGGGAAGAGCTGGGTCAGAGCTCAGAGTTAGAAATGCGCTAGAACGACTTATCCTTGTCTTCCGGCCCCGGGGTTGGTGTGCCATCATCTGCCAATGTCTTGTGATACCAGTTGTGTGGCTTAATGTTGGCAATCTCTGCCAAACAAAAATTCTGTAATATTTAATTTGGGCCTTAGGGTATCCATAGGAGCGCAATGGCTACAAAGAACAGGATGTGATGAGCAGGTCACTGAAGCACAAAAAGCAATTTAAGGCATTAAAAAAAATTAATAAACTCTCCAAAGTGGAACATCTCTTTAACCTTGTGACCCCTGAAAATATCTGGGCTTTAAACAGGTGCTATGTAGGTAACTGTTGAATGATCTCCAACAGTGGGCTTTGCCACTTGGCCTTCACAGCCTGCTTTGAGAGGACTCCAGCTCGCCTTTCCCTGTTTATCTCCTAGTCCTTCACAGCAGTGTGCATACCTCACAGAAACAGACTCCACACACTCTCCTTCCTTCGCCACTGCAGTGTAGCATAAGAAGCCTTTATTATCGGTGGCCTTTGCACCTGAAGCACCCTATCTCAAGCCCTCGTCCCTCCCTTCAATCTTAAACTTACACCTGTCTGAAACCGCCAGCCTTCCATATTGTGGAAGAAAGTGTGAGTAAATAGAGATGAGGGCACTGGTTGGTGTGTCAGGACACTCACTGGGGATTCCCATAGACACTTCTAGAAACCCAAGTCCAGAAAGATGGTTATGCAAAGAAGCCCATCATAGCACTGTTTACAGCTGTAAAATTTGAAATCAATCTAAATGTACAGCAGGAAGGGATTAAATGAATTATGGTACATAATGCAATTAGATATACAGTCATTGAAGATGATATACAGCTATATTCATTGGCAAGAACTAATTTTTGAGTAAGAATAGGTTACAGAATTACATGTATGATATGGTCTGCATTTATATAAAATTATATATATATGAGAAGGATGTTAATTGAATTGTTAACTGTGGTTGCCTCCAGGGATGGAATTTTGCATTATTTAAAATTTTTATACTATCTGATATTGCTTGGAATTTGTATATTATTTTTATAATCATAAACATTAAATAAAGCTATTTTCATTGTGGGAAAACAACCCACTGCATCCTTTGAGGCCTACATTCTCTGGGGAAGTTTCTTTGACCCACCCTCCACCCTACCCTATTCCCCACCAGAGTGGGAACCCCGGCTCCTTTATAGCTCTTGACTTAGCACTTCGCTGTCTCCTTAAAATTCTGGTCTTTCTCACCCTTGATTGTAATGTTATCTCACCAGCCTCCATGGCTCTGAACTCCTTAAGATCATGGTTACTCTAGATGGATACTCATCTAGGTCCCTCCTCCACTTCGAGATTCAGAAATAGGCCTGATTTGGGGTTTGGTGGGCTGTGCTGCTGTGGGCTTCCCTAGTGACTCAGTAAAGCGTCTGCCTGCAATGTAAGAAACCTTGGTTCAGTCCCTTGGTTGAGAAGATCCCTGGAGAAGGGAATAGTAACCCACTCCAGTATTCGTGCCTGGAGAGTTCCATGGACAGAGGAACCTGGTGGGCTATAGTCCATGGGGTTACAAAGAGCTGGACACGACTGACTGAGCAATTAACAGGCTTTGCAGTGGTTGGCAGAATCGGTGTTCAGTGCCCCAGGTGAGGCCTGCAGGTGGGAGGTGATAGCCACCTGCCTCATTGCTTGCCCCTGATAAGCCTCCTCCCTCCCCTTTGCCTTTGTGTGTTGTGGAAATGCCCCTCTGGCTCTGCTGACCAGACCTCTGGGGCAGAAATCCTCCCCACCCCCAACATCAAGGCTGCTCAGAGGAGGCCAGCTGCTCAGCCTCTGTGGGATTCATTCTGGGTCCAGAAAAAACCCCAAAGAAAAAAACCCTGTCCCGTCTGAGATAGGACCTTTCTCTAAAGGGATGTGACAATTGTTTCCAGATGACTGCCCCTTTCTAGCTCAAGTGCTCTCAGCTTCCTCTTCTCTTATGAGTGACAGTGGAAACGGCCACAGGGGCCCAGGAGTGGGTCTCTCCTTGGGAACATCAGCAGCCTCACCAGAAAAAGTGATGAGGCACCTGGCAGCCAGGAAACGTGCAGGGCAGCGTCCAGACTGTCCCAGTAGTCCCATCCTGCCCCAGGACCCCGTAACAAGAGCTGCCATGTGGTAAACACCTTCCTGTGCCAGTGGGTGCAGGGCTGTGAAACTCACCCGGCACCATGACCCTGCCAGGTGGGCGTCATTATCTACATGAAAAGACTGAGGCTTAGAGACCTTAAGCAGCTTGCCCAGGGTCACACCGAAGAGCTAAGGCTTGAACATTAGTCTGCTTGACTCAGCCTGTCTGCACTCCGATATCCCACATCTGAAGACGGACAAGGAGGATCTAAACGCTAACTCTCTAAGCTGTTTCCTTAAAGGTCGAACAAACTCACACAGCAGGGTTATTGAGAAGTTGCCCACCTGACATTGTAGGCATTTGCACTTCTCTGACCCTGTGAGGTGCTTTCCCCAGATGTGCTCAGTGTGTGGCAAGAGCAGAAGCTGGAAGACGGAGAAGCAGCTTGGGTGAGTAGCTGGGGACCATTAATGGCAGAGGCTAAAAACTACTTGCCGAGAAACCCCAGACAACATCCAAGGCTCGAGTGGGTCGAGGGTGGGGCAGCCCCTCCCTTCCAGTCAGGAAGGCCTGCTGCTGTGGGGACCCCCGCAGCTTTACCTGTTATCCTTAGTTCTTGGTCTTACAGCCTTCCTCGTGATAAACTCCTGTGACTTGAGGGTACCTGAGTACCTTGAACCCCCGTGCCAGCACACCAGAGGGGCGATCGGTTATTCCCCTGACATGCCACTGTAAGGGAAGTTAGGAGTGAGTTGTTGTACGGCCAGAAGAGTGTCCCTGGGAAGCTCCTGCTCCGGCGCCAGGTGGCCGGGGTGCTCTCCGCAGCTCCCCTGCCCTGGCCTGGTATGCTGTCTGAAGCAGCTGTGCTTCTGTCCTGCAGCAAGAGGCAGGTGGCTCCTAGGAGCGACACTGCTGGCTGCAGCCTACCAGTCCCCTGAGAAACATCACCAGCCTAACCTGGGGCCAAACTTTGCTCTCAAGGCTCGGGCAGGATGTGCTTGTCAGAGGTGCCTTCCTAACACAGGCCTGTCCACAGCCCACTTCTCCCTCGCACCTGTTTCCTCATCTATAACATGAATTTAGACTAGCTAATCATTTAAAATGTTTTAGCAGCAGAACTATTTTTAGGTATCTACACCAAAGTCCAATATTTACAACATAAATTTCTAAATTATATTATTTCAGATGTATAAGATGTATTTATTAAGCAGTTAAGTGCTCTGAAACTTAGAATGAATAGGACAGTTGCTTATTTACACCAACCTCTGCTTCCAATTCTTTATCTTAATTTTTTTTGTTTTCTGGTTGTACAATATTAGAATATCAGGAAAAGCCTGATTACAGAGTTAGTAGTTGGAGTAACTAATAGGATTTTTGGTGTGTGTGTTTTTAAGCTAACCTTGCAACCTCAGGATACTGAAAGGAATAGAAGAGTTTGTTTTTGTTTCAAAAATGAATCATTAACAATATATGAGATGAACTATGTGTAATCTCCAAAACCCCCCAGTTTTGGCCTACAAAAACAGCGAATTCATCTAATTCAGTCAAATAAGAATAGCCTACATTTGCTTACTAACACTATGCCAGCATGGTATCATTCAGTCTACACACAACTCCCCTGGTGCAGATAAGGACCCAGAAACAAGGGTGTTGTCCAAGGTTGCCCAGGTGACCGGAGCTCCCACGCCCGCCCCCCACCCAGCAGCAGTCCTGGCCCAGCCTCGCCCCAGGGTTGCTGGGACCCCAGGTCAGTCTGCCTCCGCCCGCCCGCGGGGAGGGGAAGAATCCAGCCTCTGTGCCCAGCGGCGCCCGCCGGCCCAGGAGCTGTTTGTTTTCTTAACGGGGTTAACCAAACCTCCGGAGCAGCAGAAGTCGAGCCCGAGTCCGTGAAAGGAGCTTTGTGTGCGGGCGGCGGAGGACGCGGGAGGGCCGGGCCGGGCGGGTGGTGGAGGGGCGGGGGACGGGAGCCGGCATCCAGCCCACCTGCATGCCCGGGACCAGGCGGCCCCAGGACCGGGTCGGGTCGGCAGAACACCTCCGCCCCCAGCCTTTGCCCTCTGCTCGGTCCTTGATCTTCATCTCCAGGCTCTACGTCTGGCCAGCGGGGTGAAAGTGGCCCCCCTCCCTGGCGGGGCTGGTGTGAGCTGTAACAGGCAGGCGTTTCCAACATGGCCCCCAACAGGGAGCATCAGATTCACCAGTGACCTTGTGGAAAACTCAAGGGATCAGACTGCCTGCCAGGCCTACACATTGAGAAAACCCCAGTCAGGGCCCTATAACTTGAGTCTGGAACTTAGCTCAGTGTTCATATAGGGAGCTGGCCAGCGCTTAAAGAATACAGGAAACAAACTTTTCCTTTGACAGTAGTAACTGCTCTGGAGTGTACATCATGTCAGGTGTTCCTCTTTACAGGAAAACAGTCTCTGGACGTTGTTTTATCTCCCCAAAGACATAAGTATCTCCAGATCCAGGATCTTGTTTTTCTTCTTTTGAATCTTTATACTCATGTATGAATGAAATGCATGGAGTAAGGAGCTGCGGCTTCCCAGGTGGCACCAGTGGTAAAGAACCCGCCTGTCACTGCAGGAGACACAAGAGATGCTGGTTTGATCCCTGGGTGGGGAAGATCCTTGGAGGACGGCATGGCAACCCACTCCAGTATTTTCGCCTAGAGAATCCCATGGACAGAGAGCCTGGCGGGCTACAGTCCATAGGGTCACACAGAGTCAGACTCAACTAAAGCGACTTAGCATGCAAAAGGAGCTGCAGACTTCCTACAAGATATTTCACATCAGGTGCATCAAATCTCCTATAACTGGGAATGAAAATCCATTGATTTGAGACTTCTCAGGGACACCTGAAAATTGAACAAATGAATAAGGTTGATGACCGTCTGCAGAGAGAGGGTAAGAGACAGAGAGAGCTAGGTGTCTGCCTCCGCAGGTGGGAAGAGGATTCCTGGTGTCCCTCCGCAGGCCCTCCTAGAACCCTTCAGCAACGCTGCTCCCTTCCTGCCTCTTTCCCAGGCCTTCCCTCCTGTTCCCAGGCTTTACCCAACAACCTACTCCCCACCACAACCGCTCCCCCACCCCACCCCACCATTCATTCATATAGTCTTTCAGGCAACAAATATCTCTTCTGGGTGTCCACTACCGGCTTGGGCCATAGTGGTAAAATGGCAAGAGACCATGTCCCTGAGCCGACGGTACTGAGTCTGGATGCCGAGTTGGGGACACCAGGGAGAAACACAATTTACAAAAAAAAAGTAGGGCTTTGCTGGCAGCTCAGCTGATGTAGAATCCACCAGCAAAGCAGGAAACCCCAGTTTGATTCCTGGGTCGGGAAGATCTGAAGAAAGGACAGGCTGTCCACTCCAGTATTCTTGGGCTTTCCTGGTGGATCAGATGGTAAAGAATCTGCCTGCAATGTGGGAGACCTGGGTTTAATCCCTCGGTTGCGAAGATCCCCTGGAGGAGGGCATGGCAACACACTCCAGTATTCTTGATGAGAATCCCCATGGACAGAGGAGCCTGGTGGGTTCTCTACAGTCCATGGGGTTGCAAAGAGCTGGACATGGCTATACGGGGTCACAAAGAGTCAGACACGGCTGAGCGACTGAACTGACTGAACTGAAGGAAGGAAGGCATCTTTGAAGAGGTGAGTTTTAGGCTAACGACTGGAAGCTCTAGGCGAAGCCCGCCAGGTGAAGAGTCAGGAAAGGGTGTTACACGGAGATGAAACAGTGAGTATAAATGACCTGAGGCAGAAGGAGCTTGTTAGGTTTGACAACTGGAAGAAGGTCATTGAGGCTGGAGCCCAATGCCAGAGGGGAGGAGAGAAAATGAGATACGGAGGCTGGACCAGGTCATTTAAAGCTCTGGAGAGCAGGGTTGGGGGAAAAGGGAGGTTTTGCTTTAAGCACAATGCAAAGCCTTTGGACAGTGTTAGGCAGAAACCTTGATAGTCGGTGCTGCTAGGTAGAGTGGACTTTGCATGAAGGAGAGCAGCGAGAAAGAAAGGCGAGGTCCATTAGAAGATGTAGATGTGGCAGTAATCTGGGTGGTAGGAATAGAGGGCAGACCTTCCTTGGGATGGGTGACCAAGAAGTTTAGAGGTCTGAGCATCCCTGGAGAGGACTAGAAGTGCAGGGTCCCTGACTGGAAGGGCCCTGGAGAGCAAGGGAGGAAATGAAATCCCAGCACTTCTCCTCATGTTGGGTCATTTCCCTTCCAAGAAGTTTCAGCTTCCTGATTCTGGCACCCTTGTGAGACGGAATTTGGGAGGAAATGGTGTAGGACATGGTATTGATGAGATCTGCTTGTCCCCATATAGGGTCCCCCTCTCAGCCTCTCTGGGGGCAGAGCTGGGAATGGGAGTAGGGGGTTTCTGCTCCAGCACTGCAGCACCTCTGCACTAAGGCGGGAGGAAGTGACTCCATGGTCCCCCCACCCCAACTGCAAAGACAGGTACTCTGCCTGCTGCACCTTCCCACCATGAAGCCTTCTGCTAAGTATGAGTTCTCGGAGGCAGGGGACTCTCCCTTCCTCCACTGCCCCCAAGACTCTGGGGAGAAGTCAGTGGAATGAAGGCTTGTGCTGAATGGGACAGCTCCCTTATGGGGGCGGGGAGGAATGCTGAGAGCTGGGAGCAGAAGCCCGTACTAGCACCGGTGAGAGAGTTCTGGATTAAATCCTGCCGCAGACCCAAAAAGATTCTGCCAGGAGAATGGGCAAGAGCAGTGTAGTGCCACCTTCCACAGCCCTCTTCCCCGTCCATTGTCCTGTACACCAACACCACCCACCTATATCTCCAGGATGAGCTCACAAACTGCCATTTTCTCGAAATCTACTCTGCTGAAGGCTTAGCAGGGATCGTCACTCAACATTCCTACACTCTCCTGAGGGAGGCATATTATCCCAGTTTTGCAAATGGGCACAGAGATACACAGTTGGGGAAACCCATGCTGTCTGACTTCTAAAGCAGAGCCTTTGTCCCTGCACTGCCTCTCCCCAATCTGATGCAGGTAGGGCTGAAAGATGATTGAAAGGGAGGAATGGATTTGGAAACCTAGTGAATGGTGGGGCCTGTGAATGCTGGGGGAGAGGGGAAATCAAAGCCAGCGTGCGTCGAGGTGGAAGGAAGGAGATGGAAGTGCAACCTGGTCCCGGGGAAGAGTGTGAGGAATGCAAGGGACGTCCGTGGTTGGTCTGGGCCCAGCCTCCCTAGGTGCTTACAATCCTTAGTAGGCGTTCAAGCAAGAGCAGGTGAAACTGAGCTAGCCCGCAATCCTGGCAATCACTGGGCACTCGATGAATGCGGACACTTTGACAAACAGATGCCTCTCTGCTGAAAGGTCCCCACGCACTGCCGCCCCACTAGGCTCAAAGGGCCGCGCCCGCTTCCCGCCGCCGGGGGTCCAGCCTAATCGGCCCCTTGCAGGACCCGGTGGCGCGCGGGAACGCCCGGGGCGGGGCCTGCAGGCTCGAGGAGGCGGGGCCGGCCCGCAGGGGTCCAGGGTCCGCTTTCCGAGAGTTTGGCTGCGAGCGGCGTGCTGATGCTGGAAGTTCACATCCCGTCGGTGGGGCCCGAGGCCGAGGGCACCCGGCAGAGCCCCGAGAAAGGCCACGTGGTGAGCAGGGGCAGTGGATGGGAAGGGGCGCGGGGACCCACCGAATTTCCCCGCGCCGAATGCAATGGGGACCCCGCACTCCGGGCTCCGGCGCCCGAGCGCGGCGGCCCAGGAGGTCGGGGGACACCCTGTCGAGGGTTTCTGGGCCGCTGGGGTTTGCTAGCCCTGCCGACGGCGGTCCCGGCTCTTGAGGGACTGACTGCATCGGGCAGAGTCCCCAAGTGTGTGGGAGCGTGGGAGGGTCCGGAGAGCAGCGGCGCTCCCAGGCCGCTTTGTGCTTCTGCGGGCGGAGGGTGGGCTGGGGGCGTCGCCGGGAGCGGGTCCGGCTGCGCCCTCGCGCCGGGTCTTATGCTCACCCGGCTGCCCGCCGGCGTCCGCCAGGTGTTCCGAGTGGAGGTACTGTGCCGCGGGCGCAGACACGTCGTGCAGAGGCGCTACAGCGAGTTCCACGCGCTCCACAAGCGGGTAAGGCTGCGCCCACCACCGACCACACACCCCGGCCCGGCTCCTGCCCGGCCCCCCGGAGGTCTCTGCCACCCCCATTACCTCCCCAGGCCCAGGAGAGCTCAGGTCTTGGACACAGACGTCCCCGCGGGCTGCGGAAAGGGTGCAAAGTTGGGCAGGTCCCAGCCTGTGCTCTTCGTGCCCCTGGGCGGCCGGTCTGGCGTCCTGGCTCTTGGGGGCGGGGCAGTTGGGGGCGCCTCTCGCACTTGTCCCAACCGCCACTCACCACGCGGGTGTGTCTCAGGATAGAGCCTGAAGTTTGGGGGAGGTGGCGGCGGGGAGGACTGGGGAGGGCTCTTGGCTGGGATGAAGCGAGCTTGAGGGCTCCACCTGGATGCTGTGATCGCACCGTGGTAACCTCCTGGCAGATCAAGAAACTGTACAAAGTGCCGGACTTCCCCTCGAAACGCCTGCCCAACTGGAGGACCAGAGGGCTGGAGCAGCGGCGGCAGGGCTTGGAGGCCTATATCCAGGTTTGTGTGGGTCTCACTCTATTGCCCCTCAGTCCACAGGACCAAAGTGGGGACCCAAGCAGAGAGGTGTGGGGACATGGGGTGAGAGGGACCCATATTTATCGGCGATACTTAAAGCCTCAATTTTCTAAACAGTAAGGGGCTCCTCCTGATGGCTCAGTGGTAAGGAATCGACCTGCAACGCAGGAGATACAGGTTCGAACTCTGGGTTGGGAAGGTTCCCTCGAGAAAGGAATGGCAACTCACCCCAGTATTCTTGCCTGGAGAATGCCATGAGCAGAGGAGCCTAGCAGGCTACAGTCTATAGTGTCACAAAGTCGGACGTGACCAAAGTGACTTGGCACTCGCGCACAATGGGTCTAAACGTCCCTCTCTGAACTGGTAGGTGATCCCAGTAAGATGCAGGCTTGTTCTCTTTCCCTCCAGAGTGAGATTGTGCGCTGCCCTCATGATAAGGGTGGAGGCCCTTCCCCTCTCTCCTGCACAGTTATGCCCGATTAGGCCAGGCAGGCTTCATGGGCCAATCTGTCACCTGGGGCTAGTGCTCAGCAGGGCCCTAGTTTGGTTTAATGCTTTGCTCTGGGTGTCTTGAACTTCTTTACCGGAAGGGCCCCAGGTTTTCATTTTGTACCAGGCTCTGCATATTACACGGCTCAATCTGATTACAGGTTTCCTCTGTTCTCTTCTCCAGGGCATCCTATATTTGAACCAGGATGTGCCCAAGGAACTACTGGAATTCCTGAGTCTTCGGCACTGGCCCACAGACCCCAAGACTGGCAACTGGGGGTGAGCATCCATCCCTACAGGGGCTTGACATGGGAGGGGCCCCAGGGCTGGGGGGTGGGGGCTCTCTGCAGCCAGCAGGTGAGGAGGCCAAGCCCCTTTCCTTCTCATATCTACTAGGCCATAGCCTGGTCCTTCCTGTTTGAGATATGACCTCCTTGGTCATTTTCTTGACCCAGTGGAGGGGCTGTTCTCTGGAGCACCTTCGTTACCCTAGCTGCCTCCGGAACTGAGTCTGTTACAAATAGAAGCAGCAGTCCCCTGGGAGGTGAAAGTCTGGGCTTCCGCATCTCCACCCTTGCCTCA
The DNA here is from genome assembly GCF_042477335.2 of Ovis canadensis. Taxonomy (NCBI): domain Eukaryota; kingdom Metazoa; phylum Chordata; class Mammalia; order Artiodactyla; family Bovidae; genus Ovis; species Ovis canadensis. The sequence goes on along the minus strand of NC_091251.1, from coordinate 56,319,894 downwards.
GGCTCCCCCAGGCAAGTTCACAGCCACTCTCTTCAGCTCCCTGGGGGAGTGCCTGCCTGGCAACAACGGGCAAGGCCGTCTCCATCTGCCCTGGGCTCCTGCTGCCCCCTCGTGGCCATGTGCTAAGGCCTCCCGCTTCCGGCCTGTCCCTCCTGATACCACTGCCCACTTTTCCCCGGTGGGTCCTTGGTGACATCAGGTCCTAGTCTCCATCCAACCCAAGACTTTTCTCTGCCTCCCCCTCCACTGTTCATGACCCCTTTTCTTCTTAGCTCGCAGCTGTATCACCGGCCTGTCGTCAGCTTCCCCACGGATCCTTACATTTGCATCCCATCCCCAGGTGAGATGGTTCCTCCTGACTTATAATCCTCATTTAGGGCCCAGGTAGCAGGGTGGGAGTGAGGGTGAACTTGGTGTCTCCCAGCTTTCAGGATCCCGGGCAGCATCTCCCTATTGCCCTCCTTTGGGGCCACACCTCCCTGCTGCCCCTGTAGTCTTTGTATTCTCCAGGGACCTGCTGCTACTGCTAAGTCGCTTCAGTCGTGTCCGACTCTGTGTGACCCCATAGACAGCGGCCCACCAGGCTCCCCGGTCCCTGGGATTCTCCAGGCAAGAATACTGGAGTGGGTTGCCATTTCCTTCTCCAATGTATGAAAGTGAAAAGTGAAAGTGAAGTTGCTCAGTCGTGTCTGACTAGTAGCGACCCCATGGACTGCAGCCTTCCAGGCTCCTCTGTCCATGGGATTTTCCAGGCAAGAGTACTGGAGTGGGGTGCCATCGCCTTCTTGGGAGAAGGCACGGTGAAATGAGCTTGGCTCCCCTGCTCTCCATTCCTCACCAGCCTGGCTTTACCATAGATGTGAACAGAGTGAACTGGAAATGCCAAGGCCTCATTTGGGGTGGCCAACTGCTACCTGCTGCCTTGGCATGGGCTCCTCCTGTTCCCGGGAGTGGGGGGAGGGGTGGTGGTGATGCGGGGAGGTGCCGTCCAGTTCCCCCCGCAGCAACTCAGGGAGCTGCAGGCCACCCCACACCTTCTCTTGCCTGGCGGCCCCTACCCCTTCCTCCTGTTTTCCTTCTGTCCTAGAGCCTCTGCCCAATGTGGTGGTGCACGGCGTGCTCCAGGGCCTCTATGGCTTCAATGCCAGCATAGCCGAAGCCCAGCCGGAGGCCGCCTGTCACCCTGCTCCAATGCCACCGACGCCCTGACCAGCGCAGCTTTTAGGCCACCTGCCAGAACAATCATGTGCCTCAGTCCTCAAGCTGGGTCACCCTTGGCCTGGACCCAGGACTCACCAATCTCCACCCCTCTGGGCTCAGAACTCAGCTGCACTGGTATCTGAGGTAGCGGAATACTAGAACTTAGGGGCTAGAGCAGGGACAAGAGAGAGTAGGGAATCAAGGGAGAATTCCTTTATAACTTTCATAGCCCACCAATCTGCCTGCACTGCAGGACACTCAGGTTCGGGAAGATCCCCTAGAAAAGGGAATGGCAACCCACTCTAGTATTGCCTAGAGGACCCCATGGACAGAGGAGCCGAGTGGCCTACAGTCCATGGGGTTGCAAAGAGTCAGACACTGAGCGATCAGCACTTTCATGAAAAGGTGCAGGTGCATGCCCTCCCCTCCCCCTACACTAGGAGGAGGGGAGGGAGTGCAAAGGTTGAGGCTCAGCAGCTGGCGAAGTTTAAAAGCAAGTGGCAGAAGCTCCGCCTTGAGGTTTTGTGCACAACACCTGGGGAAGGGTGCAGGCGCCCGAGGAGGGGACTGGCACCACTGCCACAGGGGCCCCAGTCCAGCCGGCGCCAGACTTGGAAGGAGTTGCTGAAGGGCCCAGAACCCAGCGCATACACAGATTACTAAAAAAACACCATTTTTTTAATTGGTCAGTGTTGGTAGGAGTTTGTTACAAAACTGGGCCCGTGGAATGGGAGGGGAGGGGCCCGCCCCGTAAGATGCCAGCCCTGGGGCCGGCGCAGCACGGAGCCCTGCGGCGGGCTATCTTCACCCCTGGGAGGGCGACGGCCACACAGACAGTTGCTCAGAGGGAAGAGGCCCCTGGGGCCCTACTCTTTGGCAATGGCAAAGGGCTTCTCCACCTCGATCCTGCCACAGTCTGCGATCGTCACGTCCTTCAGAGGCTTGTCCCGACCATCTGTCTTGGTGCTCTCTACCTTCCGTACTACATCCTGGGGAGGAAGGCAGAGTATCAGGCCTGCCCCGCCAGAGGCACACGCACCAGTGTGCAGCTGTGAGGGCTGAGACCCACACGCGAGCAACAGCGCACAAACCATGAGGCACCAAGATCCCAGGGGCATCGTGACCGGCGCCCACCCGGGCCAGAGAGAATCCAGCTTTGACAACAGGGGGATGCAGAAGTTTTGATCCTCTGAAGTACCACCAGGCTGGGCTAGGGGTATGTTGGGGAGGGAGTGGGGCATGGGGAGTGGGTACCAAGTGGCTTCTCCAGGACAGCGTGTCCAGCTGGCCCTGTACAGCTAATGGTGGAGCCAGGACATGACTGTCTGAGTGACAGGCTGAAGGAGCTTTATCTGTGAAGCCTCAAAGGGGCCTCCTGGTCAGTCTCTGCCTGGGGCCTGGAGGAATTTAGAATTTGTGGGCAAGACTTCCCTGGTAGTCCAGTGGTTAAGAATGCACTTGCCCAGGGCAGAGGGCGCAGGTTCAATCCCTCACTGAGAAACTAAGATCCTGCATGCCACAGCTGAAACAAGAAAAAGAACTTGGGGGCACAGAGGTAGGCTGCTGATTCACAATTCACCCCAGATTTGCGCAAATAAAAAAACTGGTCTGAATCTATATGTTCCCTTCTGGGAAAGGGATAAAATACATGGATGCCCTGCCCTGGTCTTTGTCAGATCTCGGTGGGGTGGGAGTGGGGGTTGCCCAGGGATAGCCTCACAACCCCAAACTCACCATGCCCTCTAGAACTTTGCCAAACACTACATGCTTGCCGTCTAGCCAAGCAGTCTTGACTGTCGTGATGAAGAACTGGGAGCCGTTGGTGTCTTTGCCTGCGTTGGCCATGCTCACCCAGCCGGGCCCATAGTGTTTAAGCTTGAAGTTCTCATCGGGGAAGCGTTCACCGTAGATGCTCTTACCTGAGAAGAAAGAGTAGGTCAGGGAGCTAGGATGGGGGTGGTGGGCAGCAAAGCAGATCTCTGGGGTGAGGATTCTGGAGGCCCCACCTGTCCCCCTTGCCAGGCCAGGCTCCAGTGGAGGACGAGCACACGCGCACCCGCTTCCCACCCTCTGGCCCTGGAGCCAAACCACGGTGACAGGCAAAGTGGGCCAGGCGGCCAGGCTGAGTGCATAGTACACATGCCGTGAGAAGACAGCTGGATGGCTTTCAAGTAAGGCACATATTAGCAACGGCCTTGGATGTGGCCTCAGGGGCCTGCCGCGGAGACTTTAGTGGAGAAGAGGTGCTGGGCAGGATGCAGGGGGCAGGGGAGGGGAAGAACCCTCCAGAAAAGGACTGCTACAGCTGACCAGCTTTTCTTCCTAAGAGCACAGAAGATGCTGAGGAAGTGCCAAGCAGGAAGAGAGACGAGTGGGGAGGGGCTGCCATGTGCTTTCTGGAAAGTCAAGAGCCTCATGGACAACTGAATCCCAAAATAGAAGGTGTCTCTGAGTGCAGGTACTATGTGTGTGGAGGGTCTGGGGCCTGGGAGCGAGACAGGAGCCAAGAGCACATCTCTACCCACCCCAACCTTCCAGAGAGCCCAACTTCAACTCCCAAAGCTAGGTCCCGGGGAAAACGCTGCACCCTCCTCTGTCCCTGTGAGAGTGTGCACTAGAGGCCCCAAGAAACCCAGCAGCAAAGGAGAGATTTTCACTTTGTTTTACCCAGCACCTTTCAAACTTATTTGCATACGAAACCTTTTTCTCCTCCTTCATGACAACCAGACAGAGAGCCTCTTGAGGATAGTTCTGGAGGGGAGTAGTGGGACCAAAAATAAGCCATTTTTATGTGTATTGTGAAATGTAAAAAGAAAATTGTCAACTCCTTAAGAAAAAAAGATTCCCATGTGAGAATCCTTTGTAAAACTCAGCCAACTGCAAGATTTTGACTACTGCTGCTATCCAGAAAACCCCCAAACCTATTCACTTAGCTCCCATCACTTTCCCAAGATACAAGGAGTCCCAAACTTCAATGGATAGCGAGGGCTGTAAACTCAACACACTTGGTCCTCTCTCTCCAGGCGTCGGTGGTTCTCTTGACGTGCCCCCTCTGCACGCTGTCGGTGCCGCCCTCTCCCCTGCCCTCTCTTCCCGTGCCCGCTCCCTGCACTGCAATCACAGCTGAGGCTCAGAGTGGGAACGGGGTGCCAGAGGACTGGTGCAAGCATCTGACACATTAAACAAAACCCATCCCTCATCCTCAAAGATAATGAAGGCAAGATGCACAAGATACCCTCGCTGGGAAGCAGCAGTGCTGGAGTTCAAACCAAGGTGGGCTGGTTCTCGAATCTCTGCTCTTACCCTGTAGGAATCCTCCCTGGGTTCACGCTCACACTGCTCGATGCACGGGCGGTTGTACCAACCCCCTGCCAGTCTGCTGCTCCTGCGCCCATGTCCTGAATCCACCACATTATCCCTCAAAACTCCCCTGCTAGCAGACCTTGCTCCCATTCAAGTCTTCAGCAGATCTTCACTCTATGGAGGACAAAGCCCTGGGGCCTGGGCCTGGCCCCGGCCTGCCACTCTGGGTTCCTGGTGGGAGCTCCACTTCCACCCTCCGGACCCACCTTCGACCAAGCCCCTGCCGCAGAGCTGAACACATGCCTTAACCCTGCCTCTTCCTTGCCCATTCAAATTCTCCCCAGTCAGGACCCAGCTCAAATCCTCATGTTTGCAAGCCTATTTCTTGATCACCTTGGCCCAAAGTGGGCTTCCTTGGTGGCTCAGACAGTAAACAATCTGCCTGCAATGTGGGAGACAATTCCTGAGTCAGGAAGATTCCCTGGAGAAGGGAATGGTTACCTACTCCAGTACTCCTGCCTGAACAATTCCATGGACAGAGGAGCCTGGCGGGCTACAGTCCATGGGGTTGCAAAGAGTCAGACACGACTGAGCGGCTATCACTTTCACTTGGCCCTAAGTGAGTCCTCCACTTGTCAGCGCTTTGAGGATGGCTGGCTTTCCTTACCGCTCGCAGGGCGCTGCACACTCAAAATCTCACCTCACCACCCCCAGCACCCCCAGCTCCTGACACCCAACTCTACAGACGAGGAAACTGAGGTTCAGAGGCCTTGCCTGCCTGCGGTCACAAAGTGCGAAGGTGGCCGACACTCAACAGCGTGTCACCCATGAATGCAGTGCTTTGTATCACGGCTGCTTGTCCTTCTCGTCCAGCCAACCATGACATCTTGTGTCACTTTCCTAGTGATTTCTCCTAGTTCTTCCCACCGAAATGGTAAACAACTTGAGGGCAGAGCATGAGCCCTAAAAGCTGTGTCACAGCCTGTTTGTGCCTTTTCAGGGACTGGAAGTGAAAGTGAGCTGCGGTCCCACTGACTTTGTTTTTGTTTTGTGTCCTCAGCACCCACCACAGAGCCTGGCCCCGTCAACACTGGTCGGCTGGGTGAGCTGCAGCTGCGGTCCGAGAGAACGACAGGCTGTACACCCAAGTGTGGTGACACCTGCGGCTTAGTCCAGGGTGTCCGTCTGTCCTACTGTGCAAAGAGTGCAGGGGTCAGACCGGCAGCTCTTGTCAAGTGCTCTCTGGTGAGAGACTGCCAAGGAAAGCAATTTCTCTCAGTCCTGTTGGGGCCTCCAAGGTCAGCACACGAGTTTTGCATACCTGACCTACAATCACCTACAGGCATGTTTTGCTTTGCTTCCCTCCCCTCAGCAGATACAGTGGGGAATGTCAGAGGCTAAATCAGCATGTTGGCCAGCTGCGCAAAATGCTCCTACGTCTGCCTGAAACCCATTCTTCCCTCTCCTCTGTACTGGGTTCCCTGGCCCTCCCGCCCTGGGGGCTGCCCTGAGACACCCCTATGCCCAGAGGACTTGAGGTTACCTCCAGTGCCATCTCCCCGGGTGAAATCTCCACCCTGGATCATGAAGTCCTTGATCACACGATGGAATTTGCTGTCTTTGTAGCCAAATCCTTTCTAGAAAAAGGGATAGGAAGGTGAGAACATGGCATGAGGCACAAGGCAGACACTAGACAGGCCCTGTAGAAGAGAAAGCCCTGCCGCAGATCCATCCTTCAACATGCTACTGGGTGACTAGTGACCAAAGTCCAGGCCAGGAAAGGCGAAGATCCCACATTCCTTGGCCTTTATACAATTCCCCTTCACATAATGCCTCTAGCTTTCCCTTTTCATTTCCTAATCTACTCATAGGAAGAAACTGACAAATTTCAAAGAAACTGACAGAAAAAAAGAAAAATTACCTGCTGATGCAACAGAAAGCTGGAATGCAAACTTTCTTAAATGAGGAATTCAGTTCCTTAAAATCTGGAAAGCTCTGGGCCTCTCACTCTGGTCCAGAGGCCACAAGCTAGTTTCCCTAGATGTTTCCTTCAGTTACTCAAAGATGAATAATCAAGATCTCAAAGATGAAAAATTTTCTCCAAAAAAAGAAAAATTCTAATTCTGGATTTAGTTTTTAAAACTCTCGCAAAGATGCGGTACTCCTGGATTCCCAGGGCCAGAGGGTGCAGCTGGCGCTCTGCAAGGCCCACTGCTATGGATGGGCCACGTTCTGCAGGTCAGTTTGCTGTCACCCTACTTGCCAAACTTCACCGCCTTTGAGTATGGCTACCCTGCCTCCAGCCACTTACCTCTCCTGTAGCCAAGGCCACAAAATTATCCACTGTTTTTGGAACAGTCTTTCCAAAGAGACCGATGACCACCCGGCCTATATCTTCATCTCCAATTCGCAGGTCAAAGTACACCTGAGGAAAAAGGCCATTTAAAACTTAGCATCTTAAAAGGGATCTTCCTAGGGAATGAAGGGCCAAGAAACTACCTGGAAGATGGTAGAGAAAACAGAACCATATTTTAATAGCAGTGTTTCTGCATCTGATTTTGGTGGCGACAAAAACCTCGCGAAAATCTAATGAATGCTCCATATGTTAGTTTACACTCTCTTTTCACTACTGGGTAACAACCTTTGCTCTAAATAAATAATGGGCCCAGATTCTAAAATTTAACATCAAAAAACCATAAAGAGAGGAGCCACTTGGCCCTAAACCACTAAACCACCTAAACCACTCAGGTTTAAACTACACTGCTGTGCTTTGGAATTGGAAGTGACTAAAATCTGGCCTAAGAAGAGAAAGGACTAACAATTTGGCAGACGAGATCTTTCACCATTTCCCTAGCACCAGGGGTATTTGCAAAGTCTGCAAGCCCGGCCCCAGCTGCGCATGCTGGGTCAGGGCCGGGCGATCGGGGAGGGTCCGCGTCATTCTCCTATCTGAAGGCGAGAGGACCGCCCAGGTACCAAGAGGCCACAGTAGGGAGACTAGGGAGGGGCAGAGCCAAAGCCGAGGACACCCAGGCCCAAGCTCCGGACACATGTAACCAGCTGGGCCAAGGCCTGAACACTGGAGGCGAGGACGGGCCTCGCCAGGCAGGTCTGGAGAGGGGAGGCCAGACCTTGACAGTGACTTTGGGCCCCTTCTTCTTCTCATCGGCCGCGGATGGTCCAGGCAACAGCAAGAAGAAGACGGAGCCCACAACCAGGGCGGCGACGAATAGGACCTTCATGTTCCGCTCCGAGAGGCGCAGCATCCACCGGGAGAAGCTAGCGCGGCCCGGGCGCCGAGGCCGGAAGAGGGTGGGGATGCGGCGACGTGTGACCCAGCGCCTCCACCGAGGGCATCCGGGGGGGCCCGGGGCTCCTGCACGACTCCGAGAGGGAGGCGGGCCCCATTTCCCCCCCTCTAGTTGGGCGCCGGATGGTAGGTCTCGACGCGGGGCGGAGCCCGGCTCGCCGACTGGGGCGGGCGGAGACGCCGGCTCGTGGGTGGCTGCCACGTTACTGCAGCCTCATTGGCTCCGTAGCTCGCTGATACCTATCAATGGGAAGAGATCAGCGGAAGGCGGCACCGCCTCCAAAAGCCCAGGGATTGGGCTGCTGAAGAGACTACAAGCCCCAGCAGACAGAGCCAGTGGCCTGCCCCGCCTTTATGGGAGTGGAAGTCGTTTGGCAGTTGGTGACCAATGCTTTAGGTTAGGAAGTCTGTGGATGGGGCAAGAAGACACTGGTCCGTGTGGGCCAAAGACTAGTCACCACCGAATTGGGTTTGAGTGTGATAACCTTCAAAAACTCAGGGTACTCACCGTATAACCTTCCCAGGTGGCTGAGATGGTAAAGAATCTGCAGTGCAGGAGACCTGGCCTCCATCCCTGGGTCGGGAGAATCCCCTGGAGAATGGAATGGCAGCCACTCCAGTATTCTTGCCTGGGGAATCCCATGGACAGAGGATCCTGGCCCGCTGTTGCACACTGAGAAAAACTGTTTACCAAGCTAGTTTTCAAAGCAGCCTTTCACCAAAAGAGGAACTAATGCTAAAATAGCCTTCTTCCACCAGCGACCCCCCCCCCCCAATCCCCGACTTTTGGGGAAAAAACAAGCTTGATGGATACCGTGCTCTCAGTATGAAGTTTTTCTTTCATGATGATTTTTTTTTTTTTTGACTGTGCTGGGTCTCCAGTTCTGCCCAGGCTTTTCTCTAGTTGTGATTAGCGGGAGCTACTCTTACGGTGAGTGGGCTTCTCATTTCCGGTAGCTTCTCTTGTTGCGTTAAAGGGGCTCTAGGGCGTGCAGACTTCAGTAGTTGAGGGTCCCACGCTTTAGAGCACAGGCTCCGTAGTTGTGGCGCATGGCCTTAGTTGCTTCTCACATTTTCCCTGACCATTGGCGGGCTTCCCCTGTGGCTCAGCTGGTGAAAGAATCTGCCCGCAATGCGGGAGACCTGGGTTCGATCCTTGGCTTGGGAAGATCCCCGGAGAGGTGAAAGGCTATCCACGCCAATATTCTGCCCTGGGGACTTCCACGGGCTGTATAGTCCATGGGGTCGCAAAGAGTTGGACATGACTGAGCGACTTTCGCTTTCACTCCTGCATTGGCAGGCGGATTCTTTACCACTGAGCCTCCAGGGAAGCCCTCTAATGATCATCTTACAGGTGTTTTTCATTAGTGAAGGAAGACCATTTAAGTAGTATTGAGTGGTAATAAAAAAAAACTGGAAGCAGATAATCTTGGCCAGATTGGTGGTTGTGCTGTATATGCACTGGTGATTTTAGATTGTTACATAGTTACATCATAGTTACACCTTCTGTCTGTACTGATGTTCATTAGCAGAGCAGAATTACAAAGCTGCCATTTCCTAGTTGTTTCAGAGCAGATCTTAACTTCCTGGTATTCTAGCACTGAAGAACCACAGGGATACAGCAAACTAGTAAGTGATGAATGTCCAAATTCTTCCAGAAATGTTTATCTTTAAAGTGACGCACTGGCTAGGGCAATGTTCAACCCAAGAGAATGATGCAAGAATGTGAAAATATCAGGCATTATTTTCATTCCTGGAGCCTTCAATCATATTGAAGTTAGTCCTAGCTGGATACTTGGTTACAAATGAACCAGGAGAGGTTAAAACCAAACCAACCAACCAAAACAAGCAAAATTAGCCAAGAAAGGTAAGACATTTTATTTTACATACAAAAAGGGTGCAAATTGAGTCCTTTCCTCCCCAGAGTGGAGAAGAGGTATACTTAGAGATCACATTTGTGTTTTCCATGGTGCCCTAGGAAATGGGCTGCTCTGAGATAATATCAAGACCCACTTCCATTGACTTCAAAGAAGGCTACTTCCTCCGCAGAGGAGTTTTTACTAAATGGTGTACAAATCTCTCTCCTGGAGGAACCATTTCAAATACACCTGAAATTGACATTCATGTTTAAAAATACTACAAGTTTCATTTTCACAGCTGAGCTTTGCAGACCAGTGCCAGGGTTTATGAAACAATATTATGTATCTAAAATAAAAGGTTAAAAAAAAAGGCATTTAACAATAATCACATCCACACATCAATCAAAACTGATTTCCACAGCTGATTTATACATTATCTAGTCTTAAAAAAAAAAAAAAAACTGCAAGCAACATCCCAACATCTTTTTAAAAGTACAATGGGCAAAGATGTAAGAAACAGACAAAATAATAATATAATAAATTAGAGCATGTATACATCCAATGGGAATTGAATCAACATTATTTTCCATGGCGGGGGTGGGGGAAGCTTATAATATTTTTGGTTTCATCTTTTTTTTCTGTTTATTCTTCTGCTTGATAAATGGGGCTACACTAGAAACTCACTTGTTTCTTGTTTACTTCTGAAAATATTCAGGAACACATGGTCCAGCAGCCTGGGCTTTTTTTTTTTTAAGGTGGGCTGTCTTCATGGAAATGAAATGGACACAGATGAGCGCTGGCATGTGCACACACACACACACACACAGAGGCATACAAATGCAACCGCACACACCCATCTGTATAGTCCTCCCCTTCCCTCACCCCTCCCCACCAAGAAATGGCTCATCTTCCTGAGACATTCCTAACAGATTGATAAGCCTCTTAGAAAAGCTTTCCATGTAAGGGCTGGCCTGGGATTTGGTCTGGAGCTCATGAAGGGGAACACTGAAAATGTCTCACCTGCTCTGAAAGAGGGGATTTGCGGGAACGGGGCAGTCAGGACAGCTGTCCTCTTGTGTGTTACCGGGACGACTGCATGACATCCCCACTTCTTACCATGGACGAAGGTGGTGATGGCACTGGGAAGATGATCATGAGTACAAGAAGAAAAACAGCAAAATAAATTCCGTCCACAGAACTGAGATTTTTATAACATGGAGTTTGGTAACCAAACTAGAAATATATGGAGTACACGTTCACTTTCTTCCTTTGTAATACAAGCTGAGCTACAAATACACACTGGAGTGGACTTCTTGGTTGCTTTTTTAAGGAAGTATGTCAACTACTACTGTCTATACCCAGGGAACCTACTTACTATTTTGAATACAATGGAGAAACCTTTTGCACTCAGTCACCTGCAAAAGGAATTAGGAAAAACAGATTTTTAAGACTGCTTAATTGATCAAAGATTTCCAAGATTCCTTACCTGTGGCTAAAACACTGCTTAAGATGCTGCCAACCCTCAAAAGGGCCATGGTTTCCTTATTCATAAACAAAATCACTCCCTTTCCCCACCAAAAAAAATACAACCCACAGGCATCCCATTTTGATTCCTAGCAAACCATAAGGAGGAAGACTGGGAGGCAGGACCTTCCTGGAGCCCTGAAGTTGGCAAAAGCAAGAACCCCAGAGAAAAGTGCCTGTTGCTCACATCAATCCAGATAGGGTGCCGAGTCATCCTGGCCCCCTAAAGGTTTCTAAAGGAATTCCTAAAGGAATTCATCTGCCCACCTTGGATCAATGGTGGGGATGGTGGCAGTGGCCTAGCAAAGGCAATGCTGGCTGTATGGCACAGCAAGCTCCTGATCTGAGAAATTCTAGCCCTAACATGGCTCTGACACGGGAGACAACACTGGCAGAGCAGTTCACTGAGAATGAAATCTGGTGTCAATGTGGGAACAGAAGAGGCGACTGGGACACAAGAGGCATATAGACATGCATTAAATGAAGATCAGTTTCTTTAGAGGAGATTCTTTCTAGGCTGCCATGAAAGCACTTATTTTTGAAAACTGCAGGCCATGCGGCTCACTGGAAGAGAGACAGGTTGTCTTTTGCATAAAAAAGGTTAAGGCTATGATCTTTAGTAACCACTCTGACATAATGTCACCCTCACTTTTTTCTGTTCAACAAAAGTGGTTACTAACACTGAGAACCAACACTGAATATGTACTCCCAACGTACATTTCCAGTGAACTAAGTTGGAAGGTACTTTCGAGGAGATGGACACCTCTTCTGGCTAATGGCAGGGGCTATTTCTATGAACTTGGAGTTCACTGAGAATGAACAGGCAATCAACCCTTCTCCTGGAAAACTCAGAATCCTGCTATCTGCTGTTACCCCTGCATTCCAAAGTACAGTGGGGCTTTAACTGAAGGCCAACCTAGTCACCTTTGTACCTTCCCAGACCGTTTCCTCCTGGACAGACCCCAAATGGCAGTTATGAGAGCACGCTGCTGCTGGCACACGCTCCATCCCTGCAGAGCCATCTGGAGCAAGATCTCTGAGGAATGCCAAGGGATGCACAGCAAGTGGTTGACCCTTACGTGCTTAGACTGTACAGACACGGTCACGCTCTAGTCACAAGGGAGGACCGTTTACATCTTGGCGGATTCCTGGCCTGCTTGCCTCAATCTGTTCAGGATGCAATCTGAAGGACAGCAGGGCTTGGGAGAATCCCAGCTGTTGTTAGTGCTTAACGCTAACTCAGCAACAACTGCATCAGTCCTGAAGAAGACCCCTAGGTATCATGGCTGTCAAGTGGGGGAAGTGCACGGACTATGGAGCAAGTGGATTTGGGTGGGCAGTAAGTGCAGGGAGTGCCCATGCCAGAGGACCTGGCCGAGAAATGGACATAAGCAACGATAGCAACAGGGCTGAGGCGGCAGCCCTGATAGGATGTGCTGATGGGGAGGGAACTGATGGCCAAATTACTCCTTATGTACTCTTTTTTAAAGATCACAATAGAATCTCTCAGGGGTCTGGAACCACCCTGGAGTGCCAATGGCCCTGGGAGGATCACCATTACTTGGCATGCCAGAAAAATTTGGGTGTTTCACTTTTGTTATGAAAAATCAAATATCTGATAAGAGGTTTGTGGGAGGCTGAGGGTGAGAATAGTGCATTAGGAAGAACCCCCCACAACTGCTCAGGCTCAGTCCCCCAAGAGCCAGCCTTTAAAACAAACTTGCTGCTGCTGCTGCTAAGTCACTTCAGTCGTGTCCGACTCTGTGTGACCCCATAGACAGCAGCCCACCAGGCTCCCCCGTCCCTGGGATTCTCCAGGCAAGAACACGGGAGTGGGTTGCCATTTCCTTCTCCAATGCATGAAAGTGAAAAGTGAAAGTGAAGTCACTCAGTCGTGTCTGACTCTTGGTGACCCCATGGACTGCAGCCTACCAGGCTCCTCCATCCATGGGATTTTCCAGGCAAGAGCACTGGAGTGGGGTGCCATTGCCTTCTCCATAAAACAAACTTAAGACCCTCCAAAAGTCATAAATCCAGCTTCAAGAGGGCCCGCCCTGCAGCCAAGCTGGGAACTACCCTTGCTTTCCTTGTGGAAGTGGGGAGGCACCTAGTGGACTATGGAAGGCCAGAGATGCTCCAGACTTCACCACTTGCCCTTGCCCTCCCTTGAGAAGCAAGGCCTTTTCTATACTGGGATGTGGAAGGTAAAGATTCTCTACAGGAAGTTAAGAGTTACCCAAATTGAGAAGTTACCCAGATGCCAATTGAGAAACTATCTAAGTTTCAGTGACAATGCCTGAACCACCAGCTAATGTCAAGGAAGCAAACCCCAACATTCAAAATTCTTGTGGGGAAGGGATGTGTCCCTGCATCTCCCAGCCATTCTGTTTCATTTACAGGAAAATTTCTTTTAAAAAATTAAAGGTCACAATCTTTACATTAGCTAGGCAAATTTGAAGCCAATGAAGTGGTCTTTCCTAGCCAAGGCCCAGTGGAACACAAGTGAAGCCCAGTAACTGTTCCTCTAAGATACATCAAGGGACCCGTCATGGAAAATATCAACTACCAGAAAGTAGGCCCACACCCTCCAGTCCAAAAGACAGCTCTACACTTCAAGCCAGAGGCACTACTATGTTCCCCAAACCCCCTAGACTAAGTCACCAGTCACTCTCCCCCATGGTTAGCTCTCTCTACCCCCAGATACAAGACCTCATTCTCTGATGGACTGAATCCTTTCTCCTCGATCACCTCTGGAATGAGAAATCACTACTTGGATAAGCCACTCAACTCAAATGAAAATCAAGATGAGGAGATTAACTCCACACACTGCTGACTTTTCAAGCAGTGAATGAGGAACTGAGACCCTTCACGGCAGCACGTCGTGTGTCTACAGCATGGGGGATGTGGAGAGTGGACGGGGGAGAACAGGCTCTAGACATGTGGCTATCTAGAAGGAGTCAGCGTCCAAGTGAGAAAATAACTTCACACCTTTCATTTCGGTCTCCTTTCCCCTGGAATTTCCCCTGCACTCACCAGCCCAGCCCCTCCTGTTCACTCAGAGCCCCAGGCACTGAGTCCTAAGCCTGCTGCTGTGGGCCTGCTGGGAGAAGACCTGCAGATGCTTGGTTTCTGCTAAGGCAGGCAGGCCAGCCCAAATGCTGGAACCCATCTACTGGGACAGAGTACACACCAATTTTATTTCCTGGCCCCTGTGATGAGCCAAATCCTGAGGTTTCCTCTGGCAGTTGGAAGGCAGGATCACTTTCCTCCTTCTTGTCCACTAAGTGGCAATATGGTGGTGGCTGTTTCATCACTAATTTTGTCCCCCGAGTCACTAAAGAAGTCACATGGCTATCTAGTTGGAAGTCCCTGGCAGTGAAGGAAACAGGTATTTCCGGTTTTGTTAAGCATCTCCTTCTCTGGGATGAACTGTCTCCTGGTCGCAGTCTGGCTTGGCCGGCTCCTCTCACGTGCTGGAGAGCAAGACTGTCCAAACTGCCGGCTGATGAGGTCAAGAGGCTCTGGGAGGGACATTCTTCAGCAGCCGAGAAGATGAATGAAAATTCAAGTATGTTTCCCTGCCAACCTGAGTGTTCACTCAGAAGGGCAGAGTTTGGCTCCTCCTCTTCCGGGTGCTGCAGACCCCGCCCTTTCCACGGAGAATGTCCTCTGGACCCACGTTCTCTCTGCAGGGCTTGGCTGGCCCCATCCCCCTCCAAACAGAAAAAAAGTAAAAAAAATCCCAATATAACCAGACACAATATGCATCTGCCATGGTTCTTTTTTGTGTTAAAACAACAACGACAACGAAAAAGAGGGGGGAAAAAAACAACTAAAAGTGCAATAAAGTCAGTCTTTTCCTTTGCTCAGAACAACTTGCAACGTTCTACTACTACTGTCTGGAGAACAGAGTCCGCCTGTCAAGAAAGCTGAGAGCGCCAACACGCAGGGACAGTAGACTGCAGATTTCTCACAGCTTGCGTGCTACAGTGTAACTTCACAAGAGGGAAGGAGGGAGTAACCTGCACCCCACGGCCAGCTGGGGGTGGAGGCTGCACAGGCACGGAGAGGGAGCTGCGCCGCCAACACAGCTGGTGGGCGGAGAAGGTCCTTCTCCAGCTCTGGCCTGCACCTTCCTCCCACCTTCTTGGCCACACCCTCAGCCTCTTAAACTCCTTCAGCAGACAAAGCCTTCAGCTCATTAGCTTGTGTGCTGGAGAGGGTTGAGGGTGGGGCAAGAACCAGGAGTAAACTAAGGGGTGGGAAGAAAATAGTAGTCCTTGAGTTTTTGTGAATGACACCTTCACTGTAAACAATAGGAAGGAGAGTCAACCAGGCAGCCCAGAGGGCAAGCAGTGGAGGACCTGCGGCTCTGGGACCTGCTCAGAGCCTTAGGCAGGTAGCGGTGGCCACTGACCCACTGGGCCTTGGCTGCCCACACTGGCTCCTTCTGGGGGCATCTGTTTTCTTCTTTTTGGTTTGAATCTCCACCCTCCCCCCACAGAGGAGTCCCTTCCAATGAGAAATGGCAGGAGCTGCGGGTGCAATCGAGTCAGAGTCCCCAAGGCCTGAGGACTCCTGGGAGGCACTGGTCACTTGTGGCGCTGGGTGGTCTTCTTCCTTTTCCTCTTAAAGAAGCAGCAGCACCTGGAGCACAAGAAGATCACAAGTCAGCCTGCAGCTGCCCACAGCTTCCTGCCTGCCTCTGTGGACTGCACCCACCCACAGGGCCGCCCACCACCTACGGTGCGCATACTGGAGGCAGTGGGCAGTGGAAAGCCAAAGGAAACAGCTACTTTACTGCAAACCCTATCATCGAAGGGCTGCAGGCAGGGCGGGGCTCAGGCAGGCGTTTTTGAAAGGATGAAGACGGCTTCTTTCCTAGTCTAACACCTCAACCTGCCATCTTTCTTTACACTGAACCAAGGCTGGGATCCTCAAAGATGCACTGTTTGCCACTTAATACAAGAGGCAAAATTATTTAATGCGACTTTAGTGGTCAGCAGGTATGGAAGCTAAACTAAGGCCAAACAAATACCAAGAAAAATATGACGTCTGGAACTCTAGGAGGCTCTCGTGATGCTACCAATGAAGGATTAAGGATTCTCTCTGCCCTCCATCCCCAGCCCTGGTCAGCTACCTGGTGTAGGCAGGAGAAGCCCTGACCCTAATAACTGGCTGAGCCCAGATCTCTTGACTGAAATCAGCACAGTCCACTCTTCATTTGGAGGATCAGTGCCTCAGTTCAGGAAGCAGCAGGTTGCATGGTCCTTCTCAGCCAGCTCTCTGAGGCTGTTGCTGGGCCAGACTGGGTTCAAGGACCGACCCTGTTTAGGGTGGTGGGTTGGGCCTCATCCCTTCATAAGCCCTCCAAGAGCTGCCTCCTGGGTGACAGCCACAGCTCTGCCACATCCCTGGGCTTGGGTAACCCCCTGCCCCAGGACAGCAGTCTTTGGAACCGGAAGTCGCACTTGCTCAGGCAGTGACTATTCCAGAAGAGCGTGAAGAGGGTTGTGACACAGCTGGTACAAAAGACGTCCTTTCCAGGAAGCTGATGCATAAAAAATGAGAATGCCAGGGGCAGAAAGTGGCGAGTGAGTCAAAGATGCCAGATGATGGAGGGTAGAGAAGCTGGAAGTGTAACTCAGGATTGCTGGATCCTTGAAAGAAAAGTTTTCTCAGAAACTGTCTTTGGCTCTTTTGCCTAATCCTTTTGGGTTAAACATCAAAAGTATTCACAAAGAAATAAAGTGCTGTTGCTTACTTCCCTGAGCCCCTAAGTCCTCCACTGTAGCTCAGATTCCTTCCTTTTTCAGTCAGACCCATTGGTATTCCCATACCCAATGGACTAGTTATTAAAAATTTGGATAAAGTGTCTTCCTAGAATGCAGAAATTGATGTTTACACAGAAAAACGATGGGCTTTAACCATATCTGAATGAATTAAACACGGAGATGTTGGAAACAGGTGGTTAAAGAGAGGCTTAAAAAAAAACTTTTTGAACAATTTTTTAAAAATACTGTTTTGTTAAAAAAAAAAAAACACAACATTTTATTTATTTACTTAGGGCATGCTGGGTCTTTGTTCCTGCCTGAGGGCTTTCCCTAGTTGCAGTGGGCAGGCTTCTCATCTCAGTGGCATCTCTTTTTGTGGCTCGTGGGCTCTAGGGCTTCAGTAGTTGTGCTGCCATGAGCTTAGCTGCCCTGCAGCATGTGGAATCTTCCCAGACCAGGGTCGCACCTGTCTGTGGCCCCTGCATTGGTAGGGAGATTCTTAACCATTGGACCACCAGGGAAGTCCTTAAGAGAGTCTTAAAAAAGATTTTCTAAGAGTATGATGACACATGAGATGTACTATTACTGAGTGGCAATACAGTCACTAAACAAAGTGTCCTTTGTATTTAGAGACTGCATAATTTCTTTTAAATAAAAATGACTAACACTTTTGATTATTTTCAGTCCTTAATGGAATATCCTTGGGGAAGGATTAAAAAAAAAGAAGGGTCTTGTTTTTGTATATATGCTTTAGAAAACAGACATTTTTCAAGGTGAATGTCCAGAAATTATTAAATAAGGTGAATGAAATCTCATGGGAGCACCAATATTCCAGTAGAGCTACCTGTTCCCTGTTGACCATGATTTTCAGAGGGATCACTAGCATTTAAGTCAATTTCTATTATTCTCTTCGGAGGGTACTAAGATAATGATTTTGTGTTTTTAAGTAAGGGCAATCATTAAAAAGTTCAAAATACTGTTTTGGTCCAATTCAAATGATAGAATTTTTCTTTCATCTCCTCCAGGGCAAGACATAAAAATTAGTATCTACTGACAAGGATCTCATAACCTGATGTGCAAAGCTGAATTCGCCTGACCGGAGGAGAGTGTAAGCTGCGGTTTAGAGCTTTAGATTAATTTCTGTTAGTTACTATAGTTAGAACTTCAGCAGGAGCAAAGCTCTTAATAGTTTTCTACCCATGAGGAAACAGTCTCTGCAATCTGCTCTTTGACTCTTTGGTTTCTGTGCTGACTACCAGCAACAGGACCTGTTAAAACTTCGTCAGACACCAGACCAGTCCACTGACTGACTCCATACAGATGTCTTATTCTCAGAAGAGGATGAAAGACAAGCGGTGAGCCCTTCCCGGGTCTTGGGTTTTCTTCCAGCTGGCCCTTTGGTTCGCCCTCCCTTCAGCTATTCCTGTATTATGCTTCTCTGCTGTGCTGGTACACCCTTCCTTTGCTCTAACGCTGGGTTTAAGCCCCACAGTATCCATCAAGTCTTCCTTAACCATCCCTGTTGACACTGACCTCTCAAGGGACAATATCATGTGACCTTTCAAGCATGTGTGTCTTACCTCTCCAGGCAGACTGCACCTAAGCTCTTTGGGGAAGGCCTTGGGACCCCCTAGAGTTCCAAGCATAGAGTAGACGAGCACACGATAGGCCCTCGGCAGTTAGGATCATGTGACTGACATCTCACAGGAAAATACTGACCATGACAACGTCAGATTACACAGACACATGTCTGGTAAATAAACAGGCCACATGTATTCCTTGGTACTGCAATACTACAAATTCTATCTGCACCAAACCCTGCATTGTATTATCTTCAATACACCCTGCCACTGGGGAAACCCTGCGGGCAACTTGGCTTAGACTGGTAAAAACTGGTGCCCAACCCAGTCACTGAAGACAAGTAGAAACAAGCAGAACAGAGTCCAGCAGACTGTAATCACCACACAGAATGTTGTCCCATGCGTGCAGACAATGTGGGGGAGGGTTCCAGACCGCAACAGAGCACAGCTCACAAGCACCTGGGAAGTCAAGGCCGTGTTCAGGCAGAGGGGTGGCAAGGGCGCTCTGTCTTCCAGCAAGAATGTGCCTCAGCCAACATAGAATCTTTAGGGCTTCCCCTTTAGTACACCTCATGCTGTAACTAAAAATGCATTCAAGGAAACTTTTCTGAGAGTGGAAACAAGAGGCCCCAGTATCTCATTAGTCAAGTCAGTCCACGGCCCACTAAACCCTTACAGGAAGGGAAAAGGAGAGAAAAGTGGGAAAACAGACAGTAAATGAAAAACAAACAAAAAACTCAAAACAGCAACAACAAAATGTCCATCTTTCCCCCAAGAAGTAGCTCTCTTACTCAGAGAGACTCATATTCTACAGATGGAAAAACCAGCTAAACCAAAAAGAAAAGTCACAGATTTTTCCAAAGCTGCTAATTTCAAGGTTACAGACCAAACCACAGAATGTGAGATTATCTGGCAATGACTGTTGTGAGGAGCAACTAGATTCTGATTATACAACTGATACAGTAACTCGGTCTTCTTACCTCTGTCCCTCTCTGTCTGATAATATCTGGCCATGTTAATTTCAGAAAAAAAATGTGCTCAGCTAAAAATGAAGACACTGTTTTGGATACTGTGGGATACTGTTTTGACAGGAAGAGGCAGCAGTGTGGTGGATTTGAAAGGAGAGAGGGAACAGATGATTCCCAGGTGAATGCCCAGGCCTGCCCATCACCACCTTGTAGATCTAGTGCCCCGGCCTGGGCGGGGACAGCACAAGGTGGCATGAGGAAGCCACTGAGTGTTCCTGAGGCCTTATGTTTGGCTTTGCCAATCCCAACCTAGCCGGGTCCACTCCCCGAGCATGTGAACTGGAGAGAGGGACTCACCACAGGTTGAGCATTTTCAGGCAGCTACAGAATGTGTGAAGAGAAAAACACAGAAAGGAAGAGAGAGAAAGAGAGATATTAGTCCACAGAGGTGAGAGGAAAGCGACTCCCTGTGAGCCATGCAAACATGCAGTATGTGTCTGTGTTTAGGTTCTTCCTCCGTCAAGGCAGGGTGAGTAGGCCCAGGCCACTTGGTCCCCACACTGAAGTGGAGGGGGTAGGGGGAGGTGCCTGACAGAAGCGTCAGGGTGGGAGCTGGAGCTGTGAGGACTAAGGCAAAACTGAAACAGCTGGTGGGAGCCTCGAGAGTGGGCTTTCCTGGGCAACTTCCAGAAAGCGAGCAGGAAAAAGGGCACATGATCCTGCTTGTATGAATTCAAACAGGCACAAGGCCGAGTCATTCTGATTCCTGCATGACGTCATACCATGCAATTTGTTAAGCTGATCTCCCAAATATTCTGAGGGAAAGAGAAGTCCCTGGCCTTTCTGTAAGACCAACATACATGCCTGACCAAAAAGGCCAGCAGTTAGCTCTTCCTCTAGAGGGGAAAACAGGCTTAAGAGACACTTTATCCTATTAGGAGAGAACAAGGAGGGTCACTGCTGCTCTGGATTAAGTTATAACTGCCAGAGAAGGGCCTAAATCCCACTCTTGTTAATTCTCAGGGGAAATGAGGTCCACGTGTGCCAAGTTGTAGCTAAAGTCAGTGGATAACCAAAAACTCCTGTGTTCTTACAAAAGTCAACCGAAAAGTTGCCTTGCCTCACTACCCTTTCAATCACACTTAAACAAGGATATGTGTCCTAGAGCTAAATGTAAGATAGACACTCATTTTGTTTATAGTACAAACAAACAAGACCCTGTTCTCTCCTCCTTTACATGAAGCAAGCTGGGTGAGAAACCCAAAATCAAAAGCTTCGACGTGAAGGTTTCACACTGTTTGCTCAGGACCCTGGTTGAATCTTAATCTAAAAGCAACAGCCCCCTCTTCTTCCACAAGCAGGTTGCATGGACAAATGGCGTCAGAGCTGTGTGCAATGAGGAGTTGTGTGGGATGCCTTGTGCTTCCCTAGCTGTGACTTCTTCCCATGAAATTGATCAGGCAGGTGGACACATGGCTCCGCCCCCCTGACTACTCTCCTCATACATAAAAGGCCATGAAGAAAAACACACAGCTGTGCCCTGACAGTTCTCTGGGCAAGATGGATTGGCAGCTCATGAAATCACTGGGGAAATCAGCAGACAACATGTCCTAAGCCATGCTTTTGGATGACATTTGGTCAAATACGATTGCTCCCCTTTGGTTTCCACACCTTTCAGAAGGCTCGAACCTGGCACAGAGGTCCTTTTTGCTGAATGGGGAGGCTTTAAACTCTCTTTATGTCCTGGAATTTAGATTATGTCAGAACAGAACACACCAGATTGCAATCTCTTTGTGCGAATGGTCCCCTATCTTTTACATAGAACACAAACACCACACTCACATATACAATTAGTGTACACATTTACCAAAATGAAATGAAATAAACTGGTTCAAAGATAAATCTGTACAGGGCATATTGTAAGACTAAAGCCCATCCTATCCTGGTATTCAGAGCACAGTAGTAAATCCACAGCTCACCTAGCCTTCAGAGTGATAGCCACAGCCGTGGATTGGGAGTGAGGTGGGGTGGGAGGAATGGTGCAGCCACCTTGCAGCTCAGACAATATTTCCGTCAGACCACATCCGGTGCAGTGGTTCCCAACCTCAGCTACACATCTCAATCACCTGAACTTTAGAAGTTTCTGATGCTCCGGCCATATCCCTGCTAAATGAAACCAGCAGCTCTGGAGCCAGGATTCGGCACTTGTATTTTCTGACGTGGCCCAGGAGACTCCAAGGTGCAGTCAAGGTTGAGGGCTCAGAAACCACACTGTATATCTGGGAGAGTGAAGTTCTGTTGTGGGAACTGAAATACTGAGTACCATGAAAACTTCCAAAGTCCCTGAGAATAGGGAGCATGTTTCCTTTCTGAAAATGGTCTCCTCCTGACTTTAAACCCCTGCTTTGCCCTCCCTGTATATTAGGGCCTTACTTTAACCAGGAGAGGGCTATCTGAAGCTACCTACAGTGAGCAGGGACTCAGCAAGAGAGTCCAAGTCTTTTTGTCTCTTTGTGTGAATAGCCCCCTATCTACTGGGTAGGAATCCTCAAGCCCTGGCTTCTGAAGGAAAGGACCTTTGAAAGCAAAGTGAGTCCATCACAGAGATGGGCAGCAGAGCACAGGAATGGGCAGGGCAACAACCATGCAAAGTTGTGCTGATATCTAGGAGGAAGAATGCAGATCTTGATTAGCCTCTTACTACCTCCTACGGAGGCACAAACGTCTTCCGGCTTGGCTATATCTGGAGGCTCAAAAGATCATTTAAGGCACAGTGTCATAATAGATACATTGCCTGCTTCTGAGAAGAAGATATGGGAACAGCCTGCATGTTCTCAAAGAGTTTATAAGAAAAGTCATCCATAATGGGCATGGCAGAAGATGCTAATCTGTGAAGGACTTCTCTCTCCCTACCTGATGTTGCACTGGAGCTTAAATCTGGACCTGAACTCAGGCTGGGACAAAAAGGGAAAGTAGTGATGGAGATGCTGCTTCTGTAGCAGAATCAGCAGTATTTCACCTTTGACCCCATTTTCTAAGAGTTTAAACACAGACCATGCAGAGAGCGCTAGAGGCCAGTGGGATGGGAAGGGCAAGGCAATCACATGCACGAGAAGCAGAAAAGGGAAGAGGGGCTCTCCACCTTCTTGGGGTTAGTGTGATTTCCTCTCCTTCCCAAGACTCACTCATTCAACAGGTACAGATAACTGACTAATCCAAGTCTCTCTGAATTCAGAATACTTTGAGAACAAAAGGGCTCTGAGCCCCTTGTCTAGGACTACAGATATAGAGCGGTTAGCCAAGAATCAGAAATCAAAGGCTGGCCAGCATGGCCCATGGTGAGACAAGCAGATTTTTCTCTCTGTCCCTTAGGGAGCAAGAGGCTCCAGGGCCCCCAAGAGACTCGTGACTATTCTTGGGTGTAGCTTTTATACCATGATCCTTTTAGGTCACTACTGTCTTTTCATCCATGTGGACTAGAAAAAGTGACTGTCTTCCCAGAAATCACAGCTAAAGAAGGGTGGCGGCGGCTAAGGTACCATGCACAAAATAAAATGTTCTAAGGAAGAAAGCGGTGGGCACAAGCATGAGAAATCCAGTTTGAAATGAGCAGCACATGAGAGGAAAAGACAGAGAAAAGATTTCTCAACCTATAACTCAAAAGCCCCCTTGAAAGATGAACGTACTTAGCTTCCTCCACTACCTCCACCTCGGCGTGAGCTGTGATGGGTGCATTGGAGTGGGCTCCCGTGGGGTCGTCGACATTCAGCTCTCCATTGGTTGAGCTAACCACCTGAAACAGAAGGACAGAGTGTGACGGACACCACGGCAATAGGGGCCTCCTGCCAGTGCCAGAGAGGCTCACTAAGCGAGACCTGGTCTCTAGCTTAGGTAAGAGCCTGGCAATGTTTAGAACGTTTGTTTTTCTGGGCTGGGGGGCCAGACGTCCTAATTTAGGGAATGTGCCCAGACCCATTTCATGTGAAAACACAAAACTCACATAACTATGATAACTTTCATACTGAATGCCTACTCTGTTAGGAACTCTTGCTACACTGTGTTGTGTTGTATGTGTGTGTGTAAATCGAATCCTCACAGAAATCCTATAAAATAGTTGATATTACTGTTTCTATTCCCCTCCGCTTATTATGCTATAATTATATACAGACTCAGTGATGATGTTAAAAGAAAAAATCTAAAGAAATCAATAGAAAGCATCGAAAACTATAAGTAGTCGCACTTTCCTTCGGAAATTTCTTCACAGCTTTGGACCTTTGGTTTGAAGCTACTCAAATAAGACTGCCACACCCTCTCTGTGTGAGAGGGCAGACAGTAAGGAAACACTTCCCCTTGGAAGGCTGGTCTTATGTCCGCAACCTTTATTTCAGGCTCAGTGTCATCCCATCTCTCACTGACGGTCCCCGATCTGTAACTGAAGGCTCGCACTCCTGCCATCTGGTTAATGCGGAACCGATCAGGCTTCTCTTGCTCGTGCAGCTGCTTCTGTCACCTGGTTTCGTTTCCAGCACACGATTCCTGCTTATGTGGGTGCTGGGAAGTGGGAAAAGGGACCCCACTGGACAAACCACTCTGCTGTTAAAGACCTTGGCTGAAACATGGGAGAGAACCACAAAATAGGATCAATGGTTCAGATATCATATATGCCCTGGGGTAAGTAACTTTTCATCTAAATGAGACTGTTGCTTATAGATTGATGTGAGAATTATACAAGAAAATGCATGAAACCACGTCTTGTACAATACCTGGTGCACTGTAATGGAGACAGCACAGCGCAGTAGGTAAGAAACGGGCTCTAGACTTACTCGGCCCTGGGTTTGAACCCTAGCTACACCACTTACTTGCTGTGGGTCCCTGGGCAAGATCCTCACTCTTTCTGTGCCTGAGCTTCCTAATCTGTAAAATGGGGAAATAATGCTGCTTACCTAACTGGGTTACTGTGCAGACAATCCACAGAAAGCGCTTAGCCCAGTGTCATGGTACATGATAATGGCTCAATAAACATTCACAGTGCTGTTATTCTCCCTCCATCAATGTTTACTTTTATCTCCCACTGGAGCTGGGAGGGAGTAATCTGTAAATATTTCCTGCACACTGATAAAAAGGAGGGTGGAGGGAAATGTTTAGTCTAAGGAATCTTTGAGGTATTTATTCAACAAGGAAAGGGCAGACAAGGTGAATACAACTTATCAGCCCACCATTATTTCTAAACTAGAGGTATTTATTATTCTTATTAATTACATCAATATAAGCTTTAAAAAATTATTAACAATGCTGTACAGTTAGTCAAGGAAACATACAACATTAAACCTGGACTTACCCATGGGAGACCCAAAATTTGCTAGTAATCAAATTTAGCATCTCTGATCAATGAAACCACCTAACCT
Source organism: Ovis canadensis (assembly GCF_042477335.2). Taxonomy (NCBI): domain Eukaryota; kingdom Metazoa; phylum Chordata; class Mammalia; order Artiodactyla; family Bovidae; genus Ovis; species Ovis canadensis. Next base: position 56,294,971 of record NC_091251.1, on the reverse strand, counting down.
TATTTATCTCCTGATATGATATAATGAATACTACATAGTATTATCTATATAGTATTCTTGCAAAAAAAATTTATCTGACTCTTAAGTATGATGGAAAAAATAAGAAAATCCAAAGTGCAGGACATTCTATAAGACAAGTCTAAATTCTTTAAAAAAGATATGTCTTAAAATTCTTTTTTTTTTTTTTAACACAGAGGTGATCTTTATAGATTAAAAGAAATTAAGAGACTGAAGAGGCATAACAACCAAATGCAATGCATGAACCCTAATCAGATCCAGAACACTACAAAATAAATTCTGGAGACAATTGGGGGAAATGTGATATGACTGTATATGAGCTATTATAGAATTATTAATTTTCTTATATATGACAGTGGTGGTGTTGGTTGCATGAGAGAATGGCTTCATTCTAAGGAGATGCAGACTGAAGTATTTTGGGCTGAAATGTACTTACAAATACTTTAAAAACACCCCCTCCTGAGTTAAAATATGGCAAAAATCAATCGTTTGTTAATCTAGTTAAGGATACACATAGGCTCACTGTATCTCCCCTTCAACTCTGCTATAGATTTTTAAATTTCATAATGAAAAGTTGGGGAAAATGAAAAGTTTCAACAAAAATGAAAAGTTGAGGAGATAAGGTTTATAGATTGGAGAACTATAGTCCTGCTAATGTTGTCCTGTTAATTTCCTCAGCCTACATATGCTTCTGGTGGGCACAAGGAGAAATCACAGAATGTTTTTCAATAAACAATTCAGGAGCTAGATAAGATGTTAAATAAGGTGTCTTGGCCTCTACTGACATAAACGAAGCGACAGTCAGCATCACACTGTGGATTACCTGGTGACGCTGGGTCATGGCACTTGCTTACAGCATTTCACACATCTCATACTCTAATTTCTCCTTACTATGCTGCCATTTGACCCACAAGCAGTGTCCCTGGGTGCCCCAATAGACATCTTGTCTGCATCCATGAGTATCTGGTCTCAAACAAATCAGGCACAAATGATAACTCTACCATCAACTGTCTAACCTTAACTGCATCTAAAATGTACTTGGGAATCAAGGGCAACTAATCTGAGCATACACTTAATTATTTCAGGTTGGAGGTACAGTTTGTCAAACCACGGGACTGGTGTCTAGATGTGCGGTGAACACCTAGTGGAGGTGGCCAAAGAGCTGGATTCTCAAGCGTCAACACTCTCTGTGAGCCCTGGTTTCCATTTCTGTAAGGCTAGGCCAATAACCACCTTGGTTCCATTGATCTCCTAATTACTATGGCAGTTAAACATAATGATATTTAGAAAGCAATGTGAAAAACTGTGAAGAACTCTAAGGATGTAACAAATCATTAGTATTTGAAACTATCACTTATACTTTTCCACTGATTATTTTAGAATAACCTAATTTAAAAGTAGGCTTTATTTATATACCTTGAACACTGGCAATTTATTTTGCTGTAATCACTAATAATAATATTAATCTCACATTTTTCTGGCTATATCCCATTTAAGACCAAAGTAATTAATACAGGATTATCCATGAAAGAGACTAATGTGAAGTCTGTTTCGAACTTTAGCCCTTCATATTGGTAGCATCCCTTTTAAGAGTCTGAGAGATCTGAGTTATAAGCCCTGCTTTTCAAGTTGTTACCATGAAGAAAAATCAAGAGTTGTGTACCAAAGGAAGCAGTACTTTAGCTGATAACCAACATTTCAATCCTAATACATTTGATAATTCAAAACTAATACATTTGGGGATTCTCTGATTTAGTTTCCCAATCTATAAAATTGGAATAACACTGATCTTACTAAGAGTTGTAAATAATTATAAAGATTTGAGCAAAGTAAATATTAGCTAAACGTTAAATGTTGTTCTTAAGTTGTATGCCCTTATATCTCCTATATATTTTAATTCAAACAATTTTAGAGCCATTTTTTTGGACAGAAGTGAAAGTAAGAAAGCAAAAGTTGCTCAGTTCTGTCCACGACTCTTTGCGACCCCATGGACTATATAGTCCATGGAATTCTCCAGGCCAGAATACTGGAGTGGGTATCCCTTCCGTTCTCCAGGGATCTTCCCAACCTAGGGATTGAAACCAGGTCTCTCGCGTTACAGGTGGATTCTTTACCAGCTGAGCCACATGAGAAGCCAAAAATACTGGAGTGGGTAGCCGATCCCGTCTCTAGCAGATCTTCCTGACCCAGGAATTGAACCAGGGTCTCCTGCATTGCAGGCAGATTCTTTACTAACTGAGCTACGAGGGAAGCCAAACTTTACATACTGTTGGATGGGATGCTTTTTCCACAATATATTTTGGCCATTTTCCATGACATCCAGAGATCTCAGTCTCTCCATAGTATGGAAGTAGTATATTTGTTTAATTAATGCTAAACTCAGATATTCAGTAAGTGTAAAATACATACTAGGTTTCAAAGACTTATTATTAAGGTTAGTTTCACCTGCTTCTTTTCATTTTTTAACAAGTGATTATTATACAATTTTAAATTACAAAAGAGACTCATTTCTCTTAACAGCATCGTTCTAAAATATGTATCTTTACTATTTATACATTTTTTTCCCTGTACTTTTTTGAGGGCTATTTATCTGAAACTGGATTCATTGGCTCAAAAGTGGTAGATATTTAAGATTTTAACAGGTATTGCCAAATTACCTCCATAATAGTGGAAACTCACGTTTCAACAACACTAGATGAATTGGCTATTATTAAACTTACAAATTTTTGCAAATGAGATAATCAGAAACCGATACATGTGTATATATATACATATATATTTTTAAATTGTTAGGTTTTATTTTTATTAGTTATACAAGCACATTGGGTAAAGAATCAAATATTCATACTCAGATATTTGTGAAAAACAATAATCTCTTTCCTCCACTCCACCATTTCCCTTTCCTTTACAGCTGATTCCTTTGTTTTTCACTTCCGTATCTCTGAATAACATGCATCTTGATTTGTTATTTTTAGGCAGTGTATTCACCGTTTTTATCTTTTTATTCCCCCATTAAAGTTTATACAGTAATTACTAAATCAATTCGTAGTGTTTACAACAATTAAAGGCTATTTACAGCTATATCATGGAGTGTACCATAGTTATCTTTTCTTCCCTGTATAATTTCTTGCTGCCATTGAGTTAACTAATAAAATTGCTCTCCAGGCCTCCTGACCAGCTCTGTTTGGGACAGGCTGCCCTCTTCTACTGGAAGACAGCTGTCAGCCTGGGACTGCATGTCTTTATACTGCTGCTTTCCTGAGTTGGATCTCATTTCCTGGATCCCATATTTATTCTTTCTTGGTTGATTCACTCATTTTCACAGCACACATCCTCCTACAGCTTCACAAGGGTGCATGAGAAGTAAAATTACTGGGGCCACAGATTTTTAAAAATGTCTTTATTACATATTCCAACCAGAATTGACAGTTTGCACAAGTACAGAATTCTAGATAGGAAATAACTTTTTCTCAGTTTTGAAGGGATTGCTCATTGCCTTCTAGCTTCCAGTACTGCCGTTCAGAAACCTGAGGCTATACTAAGTCCTGGTCCTTTATTGCATGTGACTGTTTTCTTTTTCTGGAAGCCTGAAGGATTTGCTCTTTGTCCTCAGTGTTTTGAAATTTCACAGTGATATACTTTGATGTGATTTCACCATCCATTCATGCTGGGCACTCGATGGGCCTTCTGACCTGGAAACGCCTCTCTGAAATCTGCGAGATTATTTTGTCCATGAGTTCTGCCCCTCCACTTTCTCTGCTCTCCGGAACTACCGTTATTTATAAGCTGGACCTCTGGTCTCTTCTTAAATCTTACGTTGTTTCCTACTATTTTTATCTCGTTCTCTTTGCTCGACTTTCTGGGAGACTTCCTCACAACTTTATCTTCCAAAGTTTTGAGCTTTTTGTTTTTGGGCCACACCACATGGCAGATGGGATCTTAGTTCCAGAGTCCTAACCTCTGGACAGCCAGGGAATTCCCAACTATTGCGTTTTAATTTTTTTAATGTATTTATTTTTTAATTGAAGGATAATTGAGTTTTAATTTTTTGTTGATTATGTTTTTAATTTCCAAAAGCTCTCTCTTTTTTTGGTTTGTTTGCTCTTAGAATATTCCTTTTAAATGTAGCATCCTGTCTTTGCTTTACAGTAGCAGTATCTTCTATGAGGTTTTTAATAACAAAGTATTTTTCGGTTGCTGTTGTTGCTCTTTTTGGTCTCTTTTTAAGGGCTTTCTTCAGAAGTCTGATAATCCCTGAATGTTTGCTCATATTTAAAAGTGGGAGAAAGTAAACTGGCACTGTGAGTATAGAGATGGGATTTCTAAGATGATCTCATAGCAGAATGATCTGGCTGGCCAATTCATTAGGGAAACCCTGTTGTCAGAAGGCTCAGAGGTTTTCTCTGGGGGTGGTTAGATCCCCCAGAGCTGACTCAAGCTCATACCTTTAAGGTCCACACCTGACTATCTGCATTCTTAAGTACTAAATGGGAAAGCCGGAAGTCAGTATGCACATATTCATTTAATCTCCCCTTTTCCAGTATGGTATTCCACCCTCAAGTGTGCCTTGTATCTCCTAATCCAGAGACCATCTTTTTTTTTTTTTCCTTTTGGCCATGCTGCATGGCATGTGGGATATTAGTTCCCTGACCAGGGATAGAAGATAGAACCCGTACTCCCTGCACTGAAAGTGCAAAGTCTTAACCACTGGACCACCAGGGAAGCCCCAGGGACCTTTTTTTTTTTTTTTGCCCTCTCCAAAGAATAACCTTTGGTCTTTGCTGTAGGGGACAAGTAGGGATCTCTGGCTTCATAAACAGAATTTAAACCAATGTTCTTCATTTTAGCACACGCCTCTCCACACTTTCTGAGCCTGTGGGGACTCCCTGGTGTAAACAGTCTCTCAGCTTTCTCTTGTATTGGTTCAGACTTTCATTTCCTTGGGACTCCTAAGTCATTTAATAATTGCCCATCTGCTATTCAGCTTCTGATGTTTGATTGCTGTTGCCTCCTTGTCTGTTTTCTCCATTCTTATATGGATTTATGCCTTAAAAAAACCCTCCTTATCATTCTTTTAGTGTCATTTCAGATGGGGTTGTCTTCAATCCATCATTTTTACCTAGATGCTCCTACAAGACATTTTTGGTTTACAGGTCAAAGCTGTCCTTTGAATAACACGATCTTCAGTAAGTCAGTCCATGTACAGATGTATCTTAAATAATCAGCCTATCAAGATGTATTTCTTTATGCAAAAGGCTTACCTATCCCTTTTTAAGAATAAGAATTTATATTTGGTAGCTCTGGGTTCACCTGCATGCCCCAATTGGTGGCATCACTTACCAGTATGAGAAAAACAATCAGGTTAAGATTATTAAAATAGTGACATGTGTGAACAGTTAAGAGACATAAGATGTTAAGTATGAGAGAGAATAAAGATTCAAAATAGTCCAAAGGAAACCAGAAATAATTATTTGAGGAAGGGAAAAAGAACATAGCTCACTTCCTTGAGTTCCCACTCATAAATGGCTGAGTGAGAACAATAAACAATTTGTCTTTATGTGCTAGGGCACATATAATCATAGAATGAGCTACATATGCAGTCCTCTATCCTCAAAATACTTATTTTAAATGGCTCAGATCTTTACAGTTCCCAGACTTGACACTAACAGACTTCTACCTTGACATTATTTTATGGTCTATCATGAGTGGATCAAGGTTGAAGGATTCATTTCATCAGAAATTATTGTCAGAAATCATATACATACTTCTTAGTCAATTACAACAACTAGCAATCATCTCAACAAGTGATTCTTACAATGCACCTCAGTAGAAAATCAGCACAGAGATATGCAGTTATCTGTAAGAGCAGCTCAACCTTACTGTGAGACTCCATTCTAAAGGAACCTGAGTTTCAGAAGCAAGCCAATATTCTACCAGCCAAGCTGGGAGGGCCAGGAGAAGGCAAGGAAGGCAGTAAGTACCTGCACTGATCCCCCATGGCGGTCTGCGGCCAAGTGAGACGTCAGGTACGAGGTACTGGTCTGCCGGCTTGGCTGGATTTCCCACTCTCCTCGGCGCTCTGACGATGCAGTCTGCTCAGGCATTAGGAAGCATGAGAGCAAGATATGGAAGGAAAGGTGAAGCAACAGCAAGCAATTACAAAATCAAGTACATTAGTGTCCCTTCGGGGTTTGTTTTTGTTTTGGATTTTGAACTAACAACTGCTGCAAAGCACTGAGAAAAAGCTTGGCTACATTCATTTCAGCCTAACAAGTCAACACACAGCTGTCTCTTAACATACCAACCTTGCTGAGACACAGAAAAACAATAATCACCACAAGAGGAGGTTAAAAAAGAAAATCTACCAAAAGCTGGAATTATCTTTTAGTTTCCATATTAGTAAAATTTCAATAGCCACTAAACAGACCAAATTCAGAAAGTTGGGATTGCTGCATAAAGGAATAATCATACTTGAATCATTTCACTGATTAAAGATCTACCTAAATAGGTAGTAGTCAGTACAGAAAATTTTAAGCGCTAAGAATTAAGATAGTAAGTCTTTTCCTTGAATAGGGAGCCCACTACTCTCAAACTTCCAGAAGACTTTCAACTAATATAAAATGAGCAGTAGCGAGAATATGCTTTATTCCCTAAAAGAATGAGCGAAGTCTCTCTTCAAAAGGAGGTTCAGAGGTCAAGAATATGAAAAGATGAGGGAAAATAAGGCTACAATGTTCCTCAGATTCCTCTAGTTATCAGTCTCCAGTCTGGAATTAGAAAAAGTTTAGATAAGACTACATAAACTATTTTCCTCTAGAAAGCAAAAGGCAGATCTTTTCCCAGCAAAGGAAGGGCTTTTGATTCAAAATCTCGTTGGGTTCTGCTTTCACCTTTGCTGTCAGTCGGGCTCTCTTCATTCCTCCTTTACCTGTTTTTTAGATCTCACATTATTCTAATCTTGCTTATATATCATATCTGTTCTTAAGAATCTGTTTAGGTGCCTCTTCCCCTGTACCAGATGGCTGAGGAGGTGTTAACATTATGGTGCTCAGCTGTAACAGTCCTAAGGCTCTACAAAAATGAAAAATGAGGTGTTGGAGAGGCAGCAACGAGGGATTAGTAAATCAAATTTTAATTGCTGCTGATATTAACAGCAGCAGGGGTTGAGATGTGATATTGCTGCTCTACAGGAAAACCAGTAAGGATGCTATAAATATTAGAAATATAGCTTTAAATGCTGTATTCTTAAAAAAAAAAAAAAGTTGGGGAGGGGAGGAAGACTGAAATAGTAGTAGTCTGAGGTTCCATTTCACTCACCCCCTTCTGGAACTCATTGACAAAGAGTGGTTTTAAGCTCATCTACAAATCACAAAAAGGCTTTGCTACCACCTCCCCACAAAAGGCATCATATACCAGCTGCAACTTACTCATCTTCTTAACTAATGGAGTATGAAGTCACATGGGTAACAGCACTATAAAAGATGCTGGCCATGTTTTCTTATACTCCTCTATAAGAAGGCAGCTGTATTAACTTCCTTGCTATATACTCTAACAAGAGAAAAGTTTAGTTTATTCTGCCAATCATATTTGAGAGAATCAAAGCTACCCCAAATATCTCCCTACCCACTCCTGCCAAGAGAGGTTCAGATGTTTAATTACCCCAAAATAAGACTGTGGTTTATAACATAATCATAATTATTTTATAAACTAATATCCATAGCCTAGGAGTGCTTAATCTCATTTATTCCACTATTGGATATTTGAGATAATATCTGTTCTTCTAATATTATAACTAATATCTATAACTAAATATCTATTCGTGATTCTCTTCAGTTCTCTCTAGGACTTTATAAATTTTCTTATAATATTTAAGTAGATTATTTAAGCTTCTAAACTACTATATAGAATTGTTTGTTCTCAAAAACTTTAAATGCTTAGAAAACATCCAGACATTATTAAGTCACTAGAGGCTGTTTTGAGTTCTATGATACATGTTCAGTGCGATACTTCTCTCATGAAAAGTATGTTTTGCATTTGCTTTTAGGGCAGATGAAACATGTAGAAAACACTCATTTTTTTAAGCTTAACAAAACCTTGGGCCGCTGGATCAGCTATTAATTCTGTTTTTCCTGAAATACATATCAGAAGTCTGATTTGATGCTACCCATCTGATTCCCAGGGATATATACTTGCTTATATTCATTCTAGCTAAACAGGTAACTTGTTGGAATAATTAAGACTTTTGTCTAAATGAAAATAGCAAGATTTTTTTCAAAGGCCTTAAAGTTATATTCCATCCTCAAAGCAATGTTCTATTTGTCTTCTGAAGAGAGAAAAATAATGCTACCATTTGATATTGCTTCATTAATGCTTCCACTGTGACAAGTGAAGAATACATGGCACCATCCTACTGCCCTCTGATGCCTTCTATATTCACTGAAAGCAGCAAAACCAAGAGAGAGATCTGAACTCAGAGTTGTTGGTTTATTACTCTGGGAACTACTTTCACCATAATGCTAAACTCTATGGGTATTCTTTTCTAGAATTTAAGGGCTTGGACTGGTATCTAGAAGCTGATGTAAGCAGAAGGATTCATTTGCCAGTTTTAGAAAGCAACTGAGTGCCTAGAGGCTAAACGAAACCAAAGAATGTCAACCTCTACAGAATTCTGCTAGTATACCTGTCCTTGAAAGGTACTCTAGGTGATGCTGTATACACAGGAGTTACAACAGGCGTAATCAGCACAGGAGCCAGTTAAATATCAAGCAAACCAGTGGAGGAGATCACCATGTAAACCCTTCACTGGTAAAAATCCTTCATGCAACATGTCTATCTAAAAATCAATCAGGAGAGTCATTCAATAAAACCAATCTGTCTGCATTACTTCAAAGACAAAGGTCCACACGGAGTGTATAAGTCCCCAAAGGCACCAGCAGGAATCTCAAGCAGTGGGAATTCCTTGGGGTAACGCTTTAAAATCTTCAGCTGGGATTGTATTACCTGCGTGGAAATGCTTGGTTTACTATGTAGTAGGTGAATATAGAAACAAAAAAAAGCAGCAACCGAGCAGAGCATAAATCAAAAGCAAAGCTACAAAAGATAGTTTAGGGAAAACATGTAAGCCTAGTGTAAAAAGTTGAAACCACCCCTTTGCCTAGGGCAAAGGAAGTGAGCATCTTCGAACAACCACTTGGGAGGGATTCATGGACAGAGAGTGGGGAGAATGATACTAATGGGAGGGCAAGAAAGTAGAGTCTGAGAACATCTCAGATAACCACCTCTGTCTACGGCTTGAAAATTATCTCAAATTTCTTTTGGTGATAAAGCAGTTTTTCTAAAGCAGAAGAAAGGCAAATATCTTTCTCCTGTTGTAGCGAACAAACCACCAAATCTTATTCTTTATTATATAGTTATTTTGAAAAATTAATTTTGATTCCATTTATAAAATGGATCTCATCCATTTTACTTTATGGCTCCTAAAATACTTTTAAAACAAAAATAGAGATTAAATAGTACCAAAAGGTTAGTAATGAATACACTAGATTATATTCTGTTTTACCACACTTTCAAAATTTTAATGCAACATATTAAATATACTATATTATAAAGCTCATGGAACTGAACCAATTTTCCTACACCAAAGATTTTTACATGCAACCTGTCAGCTATACCAATAGTGAGTTCCTGTTTTCTATAAACTTGATCAAATATCAGAGATATCAGAACATCACTGATAACATCTGGAGGGGATTATTTCCAAGCCCAATACTATATAGGCCCATAGAGACAGTGGTATCGATTCTGTGAAGCTCTGGGGGAAAAAAATCACAAAAACTATCCTAAAGGTTTGAAATTCTCTACTCACATCTTGTTTTATTCTTACTTAAAATGGCATAATATACCTTCTGTATGGAATGAGGATTTATCTAGGGAGGATTACTGCACAGTCACCCTCCTACAAGGAGATGCCTCAGAACACAGGGTGTATACTGACATACAAAGTACTGAACAACACATACAGACAGAAGAAAACTTTTAATATGTAATAGAGAATTAAGAGTGGAGGTAAGGGACTTCCTTGGTGGTCTAGTGGATTAGGAACCTACCTACTGGAATTCCCTGGTGGTCCAGTGGTTAAGAACCCACCTGCCAGTGCAGGGGACAAAGGTTTGATCCCTGGCCTAGGAAGATTCTACATGCTGCAGAGTAACTAAGCCTGTGTGCCATACTACTGAGCCCAGGCTCTAGAGTCTGCAAGTTACAACTGCTGAAGCCTGCACACTCTTGGGCCTGTGAGCCACAACCACTGAGCTCAAGCACTGCAACGCCTGAAGCCTGTGTGCCTAGAGAGCCTGTGCTCCACAGCAAGAGAAGCCACCACAATGAGAAGTCCACACACTGCAACTACAGAAGATGAAGACCCACCACAACCAAAAAATAAAATTAAATAAAGTACAAACATAAATAAATAATATTAAAAACAACAAAAACAAGAAGAACCCGCCTGCCAACGCAAGGGACATGGGTTTCATCCCTGGTCTGAGAACTAAGATCTCACACGCTGAGGGGCAACTAGGCCCTGTGCCGCAACTACTAAGCCTGCAGGTGCTGTGAAACAAGAGAAGCCGCCACGGTGAGAAGCCCACACTGCAACTAGAGAAAGTCTGTGAGCAGCAACAAAGACCCAGCATAGCCACAAATAGACAGACAGACAGGTAACTACTCCAGTATGACCCTATTAAAAGAAAAAGAGCACAGGTGAGGAGCAGAGACTACATCACTGAAGGGGAGAAGCTAAGAAAAGGACTATTTCAGTTGTGCACTTGTTTCTTGCAATATCCCCTTGGAGTTTAGGTCCCAGCAACGAGGAGGTATGGCTCATTCTGCACTGAGCTCTGTGATGGAGGCAGGCAGGACAAGAGTGCAGTCTCCACACCTGAGCTCCCGCTGGATAATAGGCAACCCATCAGGAAATCGCACACGGTCAGAAGTAGGCAAGAGATCTCTGCACAAACACATCTGCCCCTTAAACTAGGAAACGCTGACCCTCACTGAAAACCAGGCAGTACTCTGTGAAAGGAAAGGAACCGAGAATTTAACAGCTTCTTCTTTTTTTTTAAGGCTACTGGACTTAATCCGGCCTAACCTCCCCTTTGGAAAAGCTAAGCTTATGAGAAGCTTCATTCATTAAGCACCACAGCACCAAACCACAGTGTATTTTTCTAAGGCTATATATTCCTTAAGTCAAACGCCTTGGAGTCCAGTCACAAACAGAACAAATCCAAATTACACTTTTATTGGGGCATATCTTCTTCAGAATTCGATATGAACTTCTCTCCCTTAAACTTATGCTGCTCCTATAAAAATGCGTAAGTAGTATTTGAGGATTCAGTATCATCGGGGTAGGACACTGTGTCTAGCAGAATTTAGTAATTCTTGGCAGTCAATGTGACTCTTCAGTTCAGTTCAGTCACTCAGTCATGTCCGACTCTTTGCAACCTCATGGACTGATATGAGTCAGTTCTTCGCATTAGGTGGCCAAAGTACTGGAGTTTCAGCTTCAGCATTAGTCCTTCCAATGAATATTCAGGGCTGATTTCCCTTAGAATAGAATGGTTGGATCTCCTTGCAGTCCAAAGGACTCTCAAGAGTCTTCTCCAACAACACAGTTCAAAAGCATCAATTCTTCGGCACTTAGTTTTCTTTATGATCCAACTCTCACATCCATACATGACTACTGGAAAAACCACAGCTTTGACTAGATGGACCTTTGTTGGCAAAGTAATGTCTCTGCTTTTTACTATGCTGTCTAGGTTGGTCATAGCTTTCCTTCCAAAGACAAGTGTCTTTTCATTTCATGGCTGCAGTCACCATCTGCAGTGATTTTGGAGCCCCCCAAAATAGTCTCTCACTGTTTCCACTGTTTCCCCATATATTTGCCATGAAGTGATGGGACTAGATGCCATGATCTTAGTTTTCTGAATGTTGAGTTTTAAACCAACTTCTCTCCTCTTTTATCAAGAGGCTCTTTAGTTCTTCTTCACTTTCTGCTATAAGGGTGGTATCATCTGCATATCTGAGGTTACTGATAATTCTCTCGGCAATCTTGACCCCAGCTTGTGCTTCATCCAGCCCGGCATTCGCATGATGTACTCTGCATATCAGTTAAATAAGCAGAGTGACAATATACAGCCTTGACGTACTCCTGCCCCGATCTGGAACCAGTCTGTTGTTTCTTGTCTGGTTCTAACTGTTGCTTTGTGACCTGCATACAGATTTCTCAGGAGGCAGGTCAGGTGGTCTGGTAATCCCATCTCTTTAAGAATTTTCCACAGTTTGTTGTGATCCACAGTCAATAAAGCAGAAGTAGATGTTTTTCTGGAACTCTCTTGCTTTTTCAATGATCCAACGGATGCTGGGAATTGAATCTCTGGTTCCTCTGCCTTTTTTAAATCCAGCTTGAACATCTGGAAGTTCACGGTTCATGTATTGCTGAAGCCTGTCTTGGAGAATTTTGAGCATTACTTTGCTAGCGCGTGAGATGAATGCAATTGTGCTGTAGTCTGAACATTCCTTGGCATTGCCTTTCTTTGGGATTGGAATGAAAACTGACCTTTTCCAGTCCCGTGGCCATTGCTGAGTTTTCCAAATTTGCTGGCATATTGAGTGCAGCACTTTCACAGCATCATCTTTCAGGATTTGAAATAGCTCAACTGGAATTCCATCACCTCCAGTAACTTCGTTCACAGTGATGTTTCCTAAGGCCCATCTGACTTTGCATTCCAGGATGTCTGGCTCTGGATGAGTGATCACACCATCATGGTTATCTGGGTCATGAAGATCTTTTTTGTATAGTTCTTCTGTAACAGATCTGTTCTTCCTAACATTTTAGCTCAAGCAGTCCTTCTTCAAATGCCTACAGAAAATCTACCAAGTAAAAGGGATCTATGGGAGAAAAAGGAAATTATCAAAACTGCTGAACCACAAAAGTATATATTTGTGTAGCATCCACCTGTGTAAGGATGGTCACAAGCTAAAAGTTCTGAAAGGATGTGTGCTGCTGCACACACATGCCAGTCAATGCAATATGCTATATTTAGCATGTCGAACAAACACACTGCATAAAACCTTCAACAGTACCACACACTGCACGTTACCACACACTGCACGTTAATAGAAGCTGTCTGGATACTGGCAGGACTTACTTCCTGGTCGAATTTCATCAGCCAGTCCAAGGGAAGCTTTGTCAGGTAGAAACAGGCAGAACTATTAAACAGGCAGACTATTCACTGTCTTCCTAATGAATGGTAATCCCGAGTTCTTTAAGAGGAACCTGAGTCAGGGCAAGACTGACTGTCTTTGGAACTGATGAAGGACAAACACCCAGGGTAAAATTACAGAAATGACTAACCCATTGGGACCCTTTTGAATGGATTTAGCTTTTAGAAATATTTATTCTACCCAAACTCATGATTTAATTACAATTCTCGAACTGGGTAAATTAACGTCAAAGAAATTGTTCTTAAGCACCTGGTATTAAGATAGTTTTAAAATACAGATCCAGTGTAGATGAGCTTACATGCAGTTCTTTGGCCATCATGGTTAGGATCTATTACTGCATCTAGGAACCAAACAGTATTCAATTCAATTCAAAATAACTACATTATAGACCAGCAAAGCAAAATTTCTCTAAGAAATTCCCAATGTGATGGAGGAGAACTAATACATTCTCCCAAACTTGCTTTGCAGCAAAAGCCTGTTGTGTCTTTTTGTTTTTTTCAGAAACACTTATTTATTTTCTTATGGCTGGGTCTTCATTGCTGCAGTTGGGCTTTCTCTAGCTGTGGCAGAGAGCGGGACGCCTCTCTGTGGTGGCAGGAGGGGTTACGCTTTGTCATGGTGTGTGGGCTTCTCACTGTGGTTGCTTCTCTCGTTGTGGAGCGAGGGCTCTGGGTACACAGGCTTCAGGAGCTGCGGCGCCCGGGCTTAACAGCTCCACGGCATGTGGAATCTTCCCAGACCAGGGATCAAAACTGTGTCCCCTACACTGGCAGGTGAATTCTTAACCATTAGATCACTATGGAAGATGGAAGTCGGTGATGTGTTTCTTTAAACCTTTCCCCTTGAGCACACAATCTAGCCATACTCTGAGTGCCAAACAGGGCAGAATGACTCTTGGTGGCAACAGAAAAAATAAGAAAGAAAAGTTTAAAATTTCTTTTTCTTGGAAGGGTAAATAGAAATCTATATTTTAAACAAACATCTGATTTCATCTAAACTTCTCATCTGACAGATTAAAATTCATTTATCATTCAAATAATTATTTCTTGACTGCCTACTGTTCCAGACATTCTTTCAGGGGTTAGGGATATAGTAGTGAACAAAACAACAGAAATCTCTGTCTGTACAAGACTCACCATTTGTGGAAGCTGAGGCCCCCCAAATCTTAAATGGCCTATAGCCTAAGTCTCGGGATAAGCTAAAAGCAAGTTCTGAGCTTATTATCCTTCTTTTTCTACTCAAAGTAGATAACTAAACAAAGACTGCTGATCCAAGGCTCACTCCCCTACCACACAATTGATGGGCATTTACTCAGAATAAGCAGGCTCTTCAGGCATTACCATCAAAGTCATCTCCAAAGATCACTCAGGTTTTCTTCTGAGAGCCGTCCTCTCTGCCTGCCATCCACCTTCAGCTGGAAAGCACAGCACCAGCTCTGACTCATCCTTCTCCCCGTCTGACGTGTGAGCTCCTAATTCGGACAGATTATTTCCCTGCATGATTCTTCAATTTTATTTCACTGCCACCACTATAGTCCACCCTTACCTCTCAAGGGATTTTGCTGTCTTCATTGGTCTCCACACTGGCTGCGAGGTTATTATCACCTTACAAGTCAAAGATTTCTAAAGCAAAGTTTTGCTCTAGTCACTCTTCAGTTTGAAACCCTCTAGTATACCTGTTCTCTACTGAAATTAAATAGTAACTCTTCAGCAGCCCCATATTTCAGATTTATCCAATGGCTCCAAGCTATTTTCCTAGCCTTGTCTCCTTTATTCACAGAATATATTTTAGCAAAATGGAACTAAATAATTCACTGTTGCTCATATTTCCTTTTTGCTTGGAATGCCTCTTTCATTTCCACCCAGTTCTTTCTTTCAAGAGCCTTTCAAGGGCAGCTTCTTTCATCAAATTCTTTGTCATGCTCAGACCAGATGAAAAGTCTCCTTCTTCCAATCCCTGGAGACAAATCATTCATTTTCCCTTGTGTTCTAAGTCATCTGGCTACTTGGCTTATCTGCTTGTCAGTTCCGTTAGGACAAGGACTCCCTACATATTTTGGTATCTCCAGGACATACTTGCTCATAGAAAGTCTTCTGTTAAATTACTAAGTTAAAATTGCTAAAAAAAGGTTAGCTGTACCTAAAGTAAATACCTTCAAATCTCTCTCAAGGAGAGATTTTACTTTCTTCTTTTGCTGATTTCAAAACTTGAAAAGAATTAGTCTTAAGAAAAACAGCCATAAGGAAACAGCCTAAAAGATGGAACAAAAGCAATGAGACCACACACTAAGACACAGTGTAAAGGCTGAACAGACACTAGAAATCCATTTACCCACAGTGCACAGTGCAGAGGGAATTCTACCCAGCAAGAATTCAGAATTCTGCTGGAGAGGAGGTATAAAATGTGCACTGATGTGGGGAATTTCTTAGCAGCCATGGGATATGAAAAACCCTAAAAGAAAAAAAAAAAAATCACGCAGGCTTTCAAGACTCAACTCTACAAAAAGAAGGTTCCTGCATTGTACATGAGATCTCTTAATTACATATTCTGGTTTAATGACCTTTCACTTAAAAGTACACTGAAATTCACTGTACTTTTTACTCAGACACTAGGTATGACCTCATATTCCATCCAGGCAATGTAGCTTTTCAACCACCTGTTTTACCTATACCTTTAAAATTCATTCAAAAGAGCAACATTAATTATGAATTCGATGAAGCAGAAATGACAAGGGAAACTAAAAGAAACACATATTTTAGTTTTCAAATATTCTAAAAACACAAGCAGGCAGATATGTTATGCCTTCACTGTCTATTTAACATTTTTTAACTTCTTTCATACCTTTACTATTTAAATGTCTTTTTCATTATAAGGTAACATAACTTCATTATAGTATAGTCTGGAAAAATATTGTCCACAGTACTATGAATTCCAACCATAAGCCTCTTTATATTTTGGTATTATCTCCTCCAATTGTGGAGAAGGAAATGGCAACCCACTCCAGTATTCTCACCTGGAGAATCCTGTGGACAGAGAAGCCTGGTGGGCTGCTGTCCATAGGGTCGCACAGAGTCAGACACGACTGAAGCGACTTAGCATGCATGCATGCATTGGAGAAGGAAATGGCAACCCACTCCAGTATTCTTGCCTGGAGAATCCCAGGGACGGAGGAGCCTGGTGGGCTGCCATCTACGGGGTCACACAGAGTCGGACACGACTGAAGCAACTTAGCAACAGCAGCAGCCTCTAAGTGACTTCCTCATTTTCTTTTCCCCTAAAGGGAAGCATGAGGTATTTCTAATTATGTACTGTGATTTCTTTACTATACAACCATAATACCTTTTCAGGTTGCTACAAGTTTTCCTAAATATTTTTTTAAGTGGCTAGACAATATTCCACTGAATAAATACATTACAATTCATTTTATTACAACCCAGTTTATTTGATAAAAGATTTGAGCAGATCTGTAACTATTCTCTTATAACTGGATATGTGGATCATTTCTAAAACTCTGCTAGAAATGGCATTGTGGCAGTTTATCTTGAATTGTTTTATTATAATTGAGTCTAAGAAGTAAAATTATTCTTTCAGAGAGGTTTATAACTTTATCAAATTACTTTCTAGGGAATTTGTAACAATTTGCAAAGTCCACAGCAATGCATAAGAATGTCAGTTGAACTGTGCACTCTACACACTTTTACTTTCATTTTTATTATTGCTGTTAAAAAAAAAAAAAAAAAAAGCTTTTTTGGCTATACTGGGCAACATGTGGGATCCTAGTTCCCCGACCAGGGACTGAACCTGTGCCCCCTGCATTGGGAGCTCACAGTCTCAACCAGTGGACCACCAAGAAAGTTCAATATTTTTTAAAAAAGCAGTAGGGGAGAACTGCAGAAGTCAACGGTACTCTGCTGTCAGATCACAAGGTAGTCAAAACACAGTCACTAGCCAAGTACTCTGATTAAAGTCTGGGACTCTAGACTCAATTAGTAGACAGTTTGCTAAATCTCATCTTTTTTGCCAATCTACTCTCTCCTTTATCCACTAATACATAGAATACATAGAATTCTTTCCTTTATATGTTTTTTCTTACCCCCAAATGCCACATATTTCGCCAAAATTATGTACTTACTGGTGAGTCTGTGTATCTGTGTATGTACTTCACTGTATGTATGTGCATGTGTATATACCTCAATATAGTACTTTTTGTTTTGTTCTGGAGGAGGCACCTGGATTCTACATACTATTTTTAACCTCCATATTTTCACAGGTACATCTGTGAGAGAAGTGATTTTTGCATTTTATTGTAAAAATGTCTGTGAATATAAAACAGTGACGTCAGGGATAAAGGTAAACAAGCTAATTTGATAGGTGATAATGATTATGTGTGTGTATCTGTTTATTATTCAGTGCTTCTTTATTTATTGAGGTACAGATTTTTCTCTTAACAATATATATGTCATAAGGATTTATCATATTTACTTCCCAATCAGTTATCCCTTTCTTTAATGCTGTCAAATCTGATTTTTTTTTTTTTTTGGTGTGTTTGCCTCCTCTGTCTTTAAGTTAAGAGAAACCTCTCATTTAACCTCTAATTTCCCAAACCATGAACACTGAAGGACAGATGACACTGCCTTCTCTGGAATGGTCTAAAGCAAAGCTGTATCTTCAATACAGGCCCAGATCCTGGAAGGCTATGAAATTAACCTGGACACAAGGTCAGAGGTGGGGGAGAGGTGCCAGTTCATACCTACATCAGCTGGAAGTCCAAATTACCCACCCTTCTTATCACCAAGGAAAAACCAGCTGGGGTGAGAGCTCCACATTGGACTACAGATGAGACCCAAGGTGGGTTACCTGTCTATTCATCCAGGGTCTTTGGAACTGTGGCAAACTGTTCCTTTCAGCCAACAGATTCTGACAGACCCAGCTTTTCCAGCGTGGATGCTTCAGGTAAGACATCTGGCCACATCTCAGTGGCCTTGCACAACCCTGAGGGGTGCTAGAATGCTGCACCACAACTGTGAGAAACAGTAGGCCTTTGTCTTCCATTTTAGTACATACACTTAAGCAAAGAAGCTGCAGAATTTGTGTTTTAATATTAGTCATGAAAAAGTGGGATTTCTGAAATAATAAAGGTCCAAGACATACCTGATTTCGTAGAGGCTGTTGTGATGGCCGATCCCTGTGTGTGTGGCTTTCTCGAGTTATGGCAGATGCACCAGAATCTACATGAACTGACCCTACCGGAGTGGGCTGGAAAAATGTAACAAAATGTCAATTGGGGAAAATAGGTCCAACTTAATACTCTGCAAAGGACAGCATCATTCTCATTCTAACAGAACAGTAGTCATTACTATTACTATTATCATTACACCAAGGCCAGTCTCAAATCTTGCCTTCTCAGTTTGCTTATCTACAAAAGGGAGACAGTCTGGTCCTCAACAGTTCATTGGAGAGGAGCACGTCTTCGAAAAGGATAAGAACATCCCACAATGACGACTGTTGGTATTCCCTCAAGTCCTTGGACCGCAGACTAAGAGCAAATTCAGAAGTTTCCTCAGGTATTGGGCTCCAGTCTGACAGAAGTCAGGTACCTTAACAGCTTATGGAGTACCAGCTCCTGGATCATTCACACTAAATTTCTTCTTAAAAACTGACTTGGGACTTTGGTGCTTAAGAATCCACATGTCAATTCCGGCGACACGGGCTCAATCCCCAGTCTGGGAACTAAGATCCCGCATACCACGGAGCAACTAAGTCCTTGCACCAGAACTGTGAGCCCGTGTGCCCTGAAGCTCGTGCTCCACAACAAGAGGAGTCACTGCAATGAGACGCCCGCGCATCGCAACGGAGGGTAGCTCCCGCTCTCCACAACTAGAGAAAGCCTGCACACAGCAAGAAGACCCAGCACAGCCAAAAATAAATAAGTAATTTTTGAAAACCTGACTTAAATTCTGGTTACCTTAGGTCACAGTGGTCATAATCTTAAAGACACAGCAGGAGTTACTCCTTTACTGTCCTAGCGAGAGCAATCTATGGCACCTCCCCGAAAAGTCCACAAAGGACTGTTTCTTTCCCACAGATGTAGGCAGAAAGTCTGGCAAGGGGTGAGACAGTGCTGGTCTGAGGGGAGCGGGGGAGAAAGAAGATACTTACAATAGGCCTCCCAACCCAATCATACGCGTAGTCAAAGGTGTAGCCTTTCCTTTCAAAGAGGTCTGTGAAGAGCGTCCGTAAATACTCATAGTCAGGTTTTTCAAAGAAGTCTAATCGCCTGACATATCGCAGGTAGGTTGCCATCTCCTCTGTTAGGAAAGAGGTTAAAGGCCATGCTCGTTAGCTGAATGCTTCCCGTGGGGAGAAGCTCTGGACCAGGCAAGGAGTACCTGCACAGACTCTATTTGCCACTGATGTGTTTTTTGTTTTATGGACCAAATCAAAGTGATAAAAATCTAGCTTGATTTAAATAACAATAAGAGGAAATGTAAATTTTTTGGAGAGGACCCTTATCTAGAGATGCTAAGACAGACATGGTTTCCACCTCCTTCAAGGCTCCAGTAGCACTGGCTGCAGGGTCCTGTTGGCATCCTACCTGGGAAGTTTTCACAGAGAGCTTCAATGGGAGTATTCCTTTTGGTGTCACCAATTTTTTGATATCTTTCTTTTAAGGTATCAGCCTATAGAGAATAAAAAGAAAAAGTTACTTGGAAAGAGGTGCTAAGCATGGGAGGTCCAATATGTCTGGGGACATTATGACTGTTTCACTCAAACTGTCAGGGTATCTTAGATCATCTCAATTTTTTTCTAATACTGACAAATAAGAAATGTACTAGAGATGATACATTTAGCTATGCACAGAACATCTGCTGTTCTGGAAAGCTTTACTGGCAAATATATTTAGTAGTCTCAGATAAACACCATCAAATGTAATGGCATGAGGGACAAGGATAAGAAAATAAATTCAAAACTGTAACAGCTTAGTAATGACTCATGGCCACTAGGGTTCAAAAGTGATTCAACCTTCTCATTCTTTGATCAGCTCTAGATAAGATTAAAAATATTGCTAATCCATATGAGTGTACCTATGGCTGACTCCTGTTGATGTATGACAGAAAGCCAGAAAATTCTGTAAAGCGATTACCTTCAATTAAAAAAAAAAATTACTAATCCAAATGGGGGCAAGTAGATAGAAAACGTTAGCTATGATACAGGCATGGCTAACAGACAGGTATGCTATATGTCAGTGGCTCAAAGTAGCCAAGTCTGGCTTGCTTAAGACTGCAGACAGAGGGTTTGTGGAGCGTGGACCAATAATGTGGTCTCAAGGGATCTGCATGAGGGTCTACCTAGTCTGCTGACCCCAGCTTTAAGCAATTATGTTTTGAAGTTATGCTGGGGACATTTTAAATCTACAACTACCCTAAAATGATTCATGGGTTATGAGAAAATTTCAAGCAATTAATAATACAAGACTGTATTGCTTGGCTGTATGATGAGCAGATAGGATGTGAAACTCTATGTGACAACTGTCAATACCAATGAGAAGGTATGCAACTAGGAGAAGACCATGGAAGAGATGTTAGGAGAGGAATTTAAAGGGAAAGAAATAAAATCCTCCCAAAGGAAAGGGATAAAAGCCTCACTTTTCAACACAAATGTCCAAGAAATCACAGCAAAATGAATCCTTCAGGCCTCTGGGAGGGAGAGAGGGATTGCATGGTACCCAAAGCTACTGATAAAAGTTTCTTTCCATACTAACATGTTGAAGTAAATTACAACTCACACAGTCTTGCATTTAGCTATCTAATGGGTCTTAGAATGGGTAAGAAGCTCACCATTTCCTAGTCCAGGCAGCTAGAGGCACAGGGTAATCACTACAACAGTTGTAACTATAATTAATACCTAACCCTGACACAAATGCACTGTATTGACATCTACCTAAGGAAGAGTATTTAAACTACCCATTTCACAAGGAACAGCTATTGTATGCATAGGCATTTATTCAATAAAGCACTTGAACAGCAATATTAAACCTGGAGTTTTGTTTAGTTCAGGTGGGTTCTTGGACTATACAGGACAAACACGTATTTCCCAGTTCCTGTTACGGGTACACCTAACCCTGCTGGCCTTTCGGTAAAATGTGGAGTCATCAACCTATTCCATAAATTCCCCAACGCACTGGGAACACTATTCCTGCTACACAGTGGTAGTAAAGAAGGAATATCAATACAGAGAGAAAAACAGCACTGGCAAGGCTGGGACGGGATGAGGGAAGAAATTACAAACACGGGGAAGAAGACAAACGTGGGGAAAACAGAGCTTCCCAAGCCCAGGTGAGTATTTACATTACAGACTAATGTAGTTCCTGCCTCACATCTCTGGAGCCGATTGTCCCCTCTGTGCTTCTTATACCATCAAGTCAGCCACCCCTTTCATTATCAGCTAAGTATTTCAGCAAAGCCCTCCACTAAGCACTTCCAAGGATACCTTGAGTCCTTGCCAGGGAAGGCTGCCTCGAAGGAAATACATGAACATATGGCCCAGGGCTTCCAAATCATCGCGCCGGCTCTGCTCTGAAAGGGAAGACAGATCACACATTATGTTTGCAGTTATTAAATCAGAAAGGGGTGCAAACCCAAGTAATCCCTTCAAAAACCCGTCTGCTCTGGAAAGGCTCTGCTTACTAATCCTCTGTATATCTAAATCAGGGGTGGTATTTTAGATCAAAACCAAAAACAGCATGTACTTCCTTTGCTTAGATCTGTTACTGGCAAGTAAATACCAAGTGAAAAGAGCAAGTCTAAACTAAAACCCAGTCCAAATCACTGAACAGTGAGTACTACTCACTCGATGCTGTCACCTTCCTGAAAGTAAGATACTTCCTGAAAGTAAGAAATAACAAACATTATTTCTAGTGCCTGGGCTGCAACTGCTCTTTGGTTACCATTGTGAAAAGTGAGCAGCAGATGGAGTAGCTGAGGCTGTTAAAACAGTCCATTCTGGCTAGGCCTGCAAAGACACAAGCCGAAGAATGCCTAGCGTGTGTGCGTGTGTGCGTGTGTGCGTGTGTGTGTGTGTGTGTGTGAGTCGCTCAGTCATGTCCGATTCTTTGCGATCCCATGGACTGTAGCTTGCCAGGTTCCTCTGTCCATGGGACTTCCCAGGCAAGAATACTGAAGTGGGTCATCATTCCCTTCTCCAGGGGATCTTCCCAACCCAGGGATCAAACCCAGGTCTCTCACATTGCAGGCAGATTCTCTACTATCTGAGCCACCAGAGAAGCCCAGCATACATCCCTAGTGCTTTTTATTCATTTGACACTTAAAATTTAGTTTAATGTAAGCAATCATCAAGGCATAATCCTTAGCTCCATTCCATTTGTACCACAGCCATTTGTACACAGACCTAAAATGTATTACTAAGGTGCCCTTTATGGGCACATAAACCAGTTTCCTTGCATTCAGCGAGCTTAGAGTGTAAAACAAGTTGCTGGATTTTGCTTTCTTTTCTTTAAATTGGGAAGATAAGGATGATAAAGAACTGCAGAATAGTTAATTTAAAAACTGTAACTACATCTCAGAAAACATCCCATACCTTCTTTGGCTGTCAGGCAACAGAAGTAGCACATTCTTCCACTTTTAATTTGCCAATTATAATTCATCTCAGGCATTTTATGTGTTTATTTTTCAGAACCAAGCCCGGGGCTTTATCAAAAGAAATGACAGATGTAAAAATAAGGGGCTACCTTCAACTTGACTTTTGTCTTCTTTGAATTGAAAGTAAAACCCAACAGAATCAGGGAGACAGGAAAAGCTCCTTAGGTAACTCAAAATACAAAAGCACAATACTTTAACTACTGCCTCTATCATAGGAAATTTTCATGGAAAAGAGTGAGTAGTACTCTACAGTGCAGAGGAAGAAGAGGGAGGTTTTCGCAAGTAAGGTCACTTAATGGGAAGGGGCAGCACCCTGACAAGAAGTTGAGTTGGTAAGGGCACCAGAAGCTTCTGACTACAGACGTTAACAGATTCTGTTAACAAAACCTGAAGATACACAAAAAGAGAAAGAACAATCAGGGTGAATTGGGGCCTCCCACAAAGCAGGGCATACAGAGAAACCACACCCTGCAGGTTCTCACACTGTATCAAACCTACTCATCGCCTCTCTATTTTTACATCTACTTCCTGTAAGGAGGCCCCCTTAATAAAAAAAAAAAACAACCCAGGGACAAATGGTTGTATTTTAGCTGGTTGGGCACTAGAGGGCGAAACTCCCCACATTTTGAGTAATTGTTCATACTACAGAAATAAGCCCAACTTTTCTTCATAGCAAAACCCATTATAATATGAGATTTAAAAAAATTAACCCCCTAAAATATACTAAACACATTTAAACTCACCAGAATGAGTAATAAAATAACTTCAAATATTGAAAATCACACACAAAAATGCTGTGGGGTATGGGATGGTCTAAGTCAGGTTATCTAGGTCTTGGCCTATTCCTTTCCATTAATTTATTAATCTATGCAAAATCAAGCATGGCCAAGTCACCTTTTGGGCCTCAATTTCGTCATCTGAAAATGAAATGATTGATTTAGATACTACGAACAGTCATTTCTACCTCTAAAATTCAAAGATAATCTATGATAATTTAAACCATCATGCTTGTGCTTAGTTGCATCTGACTCTTTGCGACCCCGTGGACTGTAACTCAGCAGGCTTCTCTGTCCATGGGATTTCCCAAGCAAGAATACTGGAGCGGGTTGCCATCTCCTCCTTCAGGGAATCTTCCCAACCTAGATATCGAACCCGTGGCGCCTGCATTGGCAGGTGGATTCTTTTATGACTGAGCCATCTGGGAAGCCCCAATTTAAACCTAAACATCTCTTAAAAAACGAGAATGAAAAACAGAGCCAGGCTTTATTTTCATATTTCTTTGAATACTCCACATTCGTTCAATTCAGTATTTCCCGATGCCCTTGTTTTTTCATGAAGGTTATTTTTATTTTCAAAGAAGAAAGGTTTCAATACCAGTGAGACCAGGAGGACACAAATTCATCCACAGCATAAAGGTTTCATTCACATCATATGCATCCACATCTTAAAGGGCCACCCAAGACGGACGGGTCATGGTGGAGAGTTCTGACAAAACATGGTCCACTGGAGAAGGGAATGGCAAACCACTTCAGTATTCTTGCCTTGAGAACCCCATGAACAGTATGAAAAGGCAAAACGATAGGACACTGAAACATGAACTCCCCAGGTCAGTAGGTGCCCAATATGCTACTGGAGATCAGTGGGGAAATAACTCCAGAAAGAATGAAGGGATGGAGCCAAAGCAAAAACAACACCCAGTTGTGGATATGACCAGTGATGGAAGTAAAGTCCAATGCTGTACAGAGCAATTTACAAGACCTTCTAGAACTAACACCCAAAAAAGATGTCCTTTTCATTATAGGGGACTGGAATGCAAAAGTAGAAGTCAAGAAATACCCAGAGTAACAGGCAAATTTGGCTGTGGAGTACAGAATGAAGCAGGGCACAGGCTAATAGAGTTCTGCCAAGAGAATGCACTGGTCATAGCAAATACTCTCTTCCAACAACATAAGAGAAGACTCTACACATGGGCATCACCAGACAGCCAATACCAAAATCAGATTGCTTATATTCTTTGCAGCCAAAGATGGAGAAGCTCTGTAGTCAGTGAAAACAAGACCAGGAGCTGACTGTGGCACAGACCATGAACTCCTTATTGCCAAATTCAGACTTAAACTGAAGAAGGTAGGGAAAACCACTAGACCATTCAGGTATGACCTCAATCAAATCCCTAACAATTACACAGTGGAAGTGAGAAACAGACTTAAGGGATTAGATCTGATAAGACAGAATGCCTGAAGAACTATGGATGGAGGTTCGTGACATTGTACAGGAGATAGGGAGCAAGACCATCCCCAAGGAAAAGAAACGCAAGAAAGCAAAATGGTTGTCTGAGGAGGCCTTACAAATAGCTGTGAATAGAAGAGAAGCGAAAGGCAAAGGAGAAAAGGAAAGATATACCCTTCTGAACGCAGAGTTCCAAAGAACAGCAAGGAGAGATAAGAAAGCCTTCCTCAGTGATCAGTGCAAAGAAATAGAGGAAAACAATAGAATGGGAAAGACTAGAGCTCTCTTCAAGAAAATTAGAGATACCAAGGGAACATTTCATGCAAAGATGGGCTCAATAGAGAACAGACATGGTATGGACCTAACAGATGCAGAGGATATTAAGAAGAGGTGATAAGAATACACAGAAGAACTGTACAAAAAGGATCTTCATAACCCAGATAATCACGATGGTGTGATCACTCATCTAGAGCCAGACATCCTGGAATGTGAAGTAAAGTGGGCCTTAGGAAACATCACTGCAAACAAAGCTAGTAGAGGTGATGGAATTCCAGTTGAGTTATTTTAAACCCTAAAAGATGATGCTGTGAAAGTGCTGCACTCAATATGCCAGCAAATTTGGAAAATTCAGCAGTGGCCACAGGACTGGAAAAGGTCAGTGATCATTCCAATCCCAAAGAAAGGCAATGCCAAAGAATGCTCAAACTACTGCACAATTGTATTCATCTCACACGCTAGTAAAATAATGCTCAAAATTCTTCCAGCCAGGCTTCAACAGTACGTGAACCATGAAGTTCCAGATGTTCAAGCTGGATTTAGAAAAGGCAGAGGAACCAGAGATCAAATTGCGAACATCCTCTGGATCATCAAAATAGCACCAGAGTTCCAGAAAAACATCTACTTCTGCTTTATTGACTACACCAAAGCCTTTGACTGTGTGGACCACAACAAACTGTGGAAAATTCTTAAAGAGATGGGAATATCAGACCACCTGACCTGCCTCCTGAGAAATTTGTATGCAGGCCAGGAAGCAACAGTCAGAACTGGACATGGAACAGACTGGTTTCAAATCGGGAAAGGAATGCGTCAAGGCTTTATATTGTCACCCTGCTTATTTAACTTATACGCAGAGTACATTATGCGAAACGTGAGGCTAGATGAAGCACAAGCTGGAATCAAGATTGCCGGGAGAAATATCAATAACCTCAGATATGCAGATGACACCACCCTCGTGGCAGAAAGTGACCAAGAACTAAAGAGCCTCTTGATGAGTGAAAAACTTGGCTTAAAACTCAATATTCTGAAAAATAAGACCATGGTATCTGGTCCCACCACTTCATAGCAAATAGACAGAGAAACAGTGGAAACAGTGAGAGACTTTATTTTGGGGGGAGCTCCAAAATCACTGCAGATCGTGACTGTAGCCATGAAATTAAAAGACGCTTGCTCCTTGGAAGAAAAGTTATGACCAACCTAGAGTGCATATTAAAAAGCAGAGATATTACTTTGCCAACAGAGGTCCATCTAGTCAAAGCTATGGTTTTTCCAGTAGTCATGTATTGATGTGAGAGTTCGTCTATAAAGAAAGCTCAGTGCCGAAGAATTGATGCTTTTGAACTGTGGTGTTGGAGAAGATCTTGAGAGTCCCTTGGACTGCAAGGAGTTCCAACCAGTCCATCCTAAAGGAAATCAGTCCTGAATATTCATTGGAAGGACTGATGCCGAAGCTGAAACTACAATACTTTGGCCGCCTGCTGCGAATAGCTGACTCATTTGAAAAGACCCTGATGCTGGGAAAGATTGAAGGCGAGAGGAGAAGGGGATGACAGAGGATGAGATAGTTGGATGGCATCACCGACTCAATGGACATGAGTCTGAGTAAACTCTGGGAGTTGGCAATGGACAGGGAAGCCTGGTGTGCTGCAGTCCATGGGGTCACAAAGAGTTGGGCACGACTGAGTGACTGAACTGAACTGATAAAGGGTTCCTTTCAACCAGTCAGAAAGATGTGCTTGGTTTATCTGCACTGCATGCTTGATTTTAGGTCAAATATATTTCGTTGAAGGAAAGGAGCCAGGTGACCCAGTGTCCTCACCCTGACTTCAAATATTAAGGAATATAAAATGGGCAGGTTTAATCAGTGGGAAGGTGAGTAATCTAATGCAGTAAATGTCAGGTTTAGTGCTTCCCTAAAAGATACACTTCTTTTTTCCATTACAACATAAAAGAAGCTACACATTTGAAAACCAATAGGATTAGAGTTCCTACAGAAACCTCTCTGAGTTTGAGACCATGGGCAGAGGGTTTAAAGGGCATGTGACAACCACCTATATGTATTCTCTACAATGGGGACATTACAGACAAATTTGGTGACAGGCTAGATCTGACCTGAAAAACACCCTGGAACTCAGGAAGTCCACCCGTGGAGCTAAACTCAAAAATTCCAGCAGAAATAGCTACACCGAGAGATAAAGGAACCCAATCTGATGACAGCAGATGCTTAAAACATATTTTGTTGAATAAATGGTAACTACCATTATACAGTCTTTAGTATTATTAAGCAATATCCTAAACAGTTTATATGTATTATCTCACAGAACCCTATGCTATAAGGTACTATTAACATAAACATTTCAAGGCAGATGAGATAACTGAAGGTGAGAGAGGAAGGTTACTGGCCCATACAAGTTTATTTTAAAGAGCCTGAATTTATATCCCCTTTTCTTAATTATTACATTGTAACTTATACAAACAACAAGGGATACGTATTTCTTATCTGTTCTTGCTTTTCCTGATAAGAATAATAAAATCAGAACACAAATGCTGAGCCCAGGAAGCAGACATGTGAACAACTTCCAGACTGTCAGTTAAACCAAACGATCATGACTTTACTATGTAGCACAGTCTCTCTCTTTGTGCAAAGGAAGGAAGAAGGGAATTCTGAGCACTCTGCAACAGAACCGTGTTACATGTTATCACTCACTCAACCTGCAACACATCCTTGTGAAATATTACTCTATTTTTACAGGTCAGTTTCAGGGACAAGTTGTGGACAAGTTTGACACTTGTCCAAAGTGTCACCAATAAAAAGTGGCAGAGAACCTTCCAGTCTAATTTTAAACTATTATATTTAATTACGTGAGAATACCCAGGTAGTTAGCAAAAAAATCCTGACAGCATTCATTTCAACTTAGGTTGTATCACACCACTTGGTAATGTCATTTTTATTCTTCACTAGAATCCTCACCTGAATCTCTGAGTAGTGTACTCAATGAGGCAACTTCGTAGCTGCTTACATTAGTCTTTACAATACTTATCGTGTAAATAGTTCATTAATATTTAAACACCTTATATAATGAGCTATATCTAGGAGTCTAATATTCTGTTTATATGTCTACTCTCTAGAGTGGTGATTTTCAAACATATCTTTTCAATCACCTTAGTACCTTTTCTTCAAATAGAATCTTCCATGAAAGCCAAATATATAAAACAGACAAAAAGGGAAGCTTTCCTGGAGAAGCTGCTGAGGGCCCAGAGTCCTACCAACTAAGCCTTCCCACTGATTCTTAGGCTTCTCTCACAAATACTCTCTCTGGACCAGTCTCTCTAACATGGAAGGCCTTCTGCCTTGACTAGAGCTTTTAGCAATATTTGTCCAAATTGTCTATCATGAGTAAAGCTCAAGACTCATGGAAAAGCAAATGTATTTTCACTGAATAAGACATAGGCTTTTCCTGGAAAAATGAGTCACGGAACTATGCACAGACAACAGAAGCCTGGTCCATGTTTTAATGAAGTACCCTTCTCCAAAGAAGATCAGCCTGATGGCCTTTCCAGGTGATATAGGGGGTCAAACTCATCACTCAACTTACCAAGATGCTATCACCTTAATTCAGTCATTAAAGTATCCACACTGCTGAGAAAATAAGCATTAGGAAACAAAGAATTAAAAATCCTTCAGCTGTCAACAGGATACTGAGAAAGTCACTGACTTACCATCTTAATTTCTCAAGTATAAACATCACTTACCTTGTGAAGCAATAAGAATCACAAGTTGTAATGCACAGTGGGTACAAAAGTGTTTTGGGAATAAAAAGGTGTTTTAACAACCTGCCTCTTTCTTGGAGCTGAAAATAAACACACCTTTGCCAAGATGCGTGTTGATAGACATGTATCTTGCTGTTCCAGTTAAACTTTTGTGTTCCCTATAAGGTATATGCTTTTTGGTTTCAGGGTCAATGTATTCCTTGGCCAGTCCAAAGTCTATAATGTGTATAACATGCTCTTTCTTATTGCCTTGTCGACCGATCAGGAAGTTCTCTGGCTTGACATCTCGGTAGATGAGATTCTTTGAGTGGACATACTCCATTCGGGAAAGCTAAAAGAGAGGATGACAGTGATACAAATACTACTCTGAAGAAGCTTATTATAAAAATACTCCAAAACGTTTTCTTTTATCAGCTCAAAGTTGTCATTACTGAAATTAAAACTTATTTCTTCACCACCTAGAGTCACTTTACTCTTGTAAATCAGAACGTATTTTCTGATACTAATGCATATATGACAAATATGAAGATAAAAGAGAAAAGGACAGTGTGGCTCAACTAAAATGATAGTATATGGTTTTACTTCACATAACAACTTGCAAATGGTGAACAGAATTAATGTTTTTATGTTTACTGTAGAAGGAAAGCATTTGAGAGGCAAGAATAACTCCCAGGCAGGAAATAATATGGTGGTGGCCTCTGAAGACAGATGCTGCCGCTTCCTTCACCTCCTGCCCACACCTTCCTATATGCTGTCTCTCTGTTGCAGAAATAAGGAGAGTGAGGCCCAGAGAAGCTGACTGAACTAATATCACTTCGAGGGAAATAGATGGGGAAACAGTGGAAACAGTGTCAGACTTTATTTTTGGGGGCTCCACAATCACTGCAGATGGTGACTGCAGCCATGAAATTAAAAGACGCTTACTCCTTGGAAGAAAAGTTATGACCAACCTAGATAGCATATTCAAAAGCAGAGACATTACTTTGCCGACTAAGGTCTGTCTAGTCAAGGCTATGGTTTTTCCTGTGGTCATGTATGGATGTGAGAGTTGAACTGTGAAGAAGGCTGAGCGCCAAAGAATTGATGCTTTTGAACTGTGGTGTTGAAGACTCTTGAGAGTCCCTTGGACTGCAAGGAGATCCAACCAGTCCATTCTGAAGGAGATAGACCCTGGGATTTCTTTGGAAGGAATGATGCTAAAGCTGAAACTCCAGTACTCTGGCCGCCTCATGCAAAGAGTTGACTCACTGGAAAAAACTCTGATGCTGGGAGGGATTGGGGGCAGGAGGAGAAGGGGACGACAGAGGATGAGATGGCTGGATGGCATCACAGACTCGATGGACGTGAGTCTGAGTGAACTCCGGGAGTTGGTGATGGACAGGGAGGCCTGGCGTGCTGCGATTCATGGGGTCGCAAGGAGTCAGACACGACTGAGCGACGGAACTGAACTGAACTAACGGCGGAAGTAGGAGTACAGTTCTTATAAGACAGTAAACATAGCCCAAAATAAAAAATTTTTTCAAATTTCATTAAGTTTATTTCTACCTTTAAATCATTTCTGCTTAGTATTGAAAGGGAGCTTGGGCATTTGAACTTTTTTTTAAACTCAAGAACAGTTTTCTAACATTTCCAAGTCTTTAAAGTGGGTGAGACCATCACCATTTCAGACCCACAGAGACACATCTACATCCTCGTGCAGAGGGGCTGACAAACTTCTCAAAGCAACTGTCTAACTGTTCCTTAAACTGGTATTGGTGTGGGATTTGGTAGGTGCTGAGAGACACAGCTTTAGCTGTGTCGGTCTCTGTGAGAACTAGAGGCCAGAGACCTAAGGCAGGCTCTTGGTCAACTCTGGAATCTGATTCTAGGGCAGTGGGTTATGTTTTCCATCTCTTCTTGGATGGGATGGTAAGGAAAGAGGGAGGGTGTGACAGAACTTTACAGCCATGCGTTTAAAACCTATGAATAAAACCACCAAGAAGTTACTTGCATTTGAGCAATCGTCACAGAATCACCCTCTTTCTCCCTATATACCACCTGCACTACAGTTAAGGGCACAGTATTACTCCAAGGTGCAAACTTAAAATAGAGCAAACGACAAATACAGTGTGACTTCTTGGGTTAGCCCTTTTTGCCTCAGCCAGCTGTCTACAATGCCACTAAGCCAGTCAATGTGCATTCGCAAGGTGTCACTAGAGCTGGTAAATGCCAACGGACACACAGGATGCGGTTAGGAGACCTGCCCCTCCCTGTCTATCCCTAGGCAGAAGAGCAACGCCGACTTACCAACTGAATGGCTATCATTAACACAGTCTTCAAAGTAAAGGTCCGGTCGCAGAGGTCAAACAAGTCCTCCAAGCTAGGGCCAAGAAGCTCCAGCACCATGGCATTGTACTTCCCACACGGTCCAAAGTAATACAGCTGTGGGAGACCTTCACCTGAAAGCAGAGGGAAAATGGGGTGCAGAGTGAGGGACCCAAAGACCAAAATATGACACAGCTGCATCAGCATGAAGCAGATACAAAGGAAATACAACTTGTGAGGTTTTCGTTTTCTTTCATAGTTCCTACTGGAGAACCTAAACTGAGTACGACAGCTTCAAAAGAAACTAGTGATGTGTGGGAAATGCTAAGTCACTGCACAATATGTTCAAAATAAAGTAGTTATTTCATACCAAAGGCATTCCCACTGCTATGCAAGACAGAGAATAGTCCGTGGTCCACTGCCGCACTGGAGCATAAACTCTTCTCCACCCAGAGTGCCCAAGAGTACACCATCACAAGTTTCAAAAGGATGACTGGTGAGCTCAAAGGCCAGGCTCACACAGCCTGCTGCACTAGGCGGCCTCACGTGTACTCTGCTTACTGCCAAAACCACATGGAGACAGAGCTGTCTGTGGCTGTGGCTCCGAGGAGGACTCAGGCTGAAGGGGTGAGGTGACAGAGGGTGCAGCCTGGTCTTTTTCTCACAGGGAGTCTCTGTAGCTTCCTGTTTTTTCTCAGTAGGAGCAAAGTCAACACACTGGGTTTGGTTACTGATAAGTAATTATGAAACGAAAAGGAATAAAAATACAAGGCTGGGCTTTCCCCACATTTGAAATTCATAGTTTTAAGAAGCCAAAATCTAGACTTTCTCATCTAAGTGGCAACTTGTGAATGAATTTCCTCCTTAAAGTGTATTGTAAATGAGACATCAATAAATATGTGCTAAATGGCACCATGTGAACTGTGGGTATGAATGAGACTACAGAACTTTAAAAAATCTGGTCCTTCCTGGTTCTGAGTGGGAACACTTCCATCCTAATACACTTATGTATACCGTGGTCTACAGCTGTAAATGCTGCAGGTCGCTGCATGCTCCTGCCTATGAGTTTTTCAGATAACAAGGTTCTCTCCATCTTGGCATTCTCTTTTCATTTGTACAGGTAGGAAACTGGAAGAGGTAATTATATCTGCTGCGATCTGAACATCTGTGGCCTCTTCCCAAAATTCGTATGTTGATGCTACAAATGCTACGAATGCCCAGTGTGATTATTTTAAGAGGTGTGGGCCTCTGGGAGGTGAGATCATGAAGGCAAGGCCTTCACGAGTGGGATTAGTGCCCTTAAGAAAGAGAACCCACAGAGCTCCCTAGCTCCTGCAGCCATGTGAGGACACAGCAGGAAGTTAGCAGTCTGCAACCCAGACGAGGGACTTCAGCAGAACCTGACCACACTGGTATTGTGATCTTGGACTTCCAGCTGCTGGAACTGAGAAAAAAAATTTTCTGAGTTTATAAGTCACTCAGTCTGTGTTGTGTTACAGCAGCCCAAAGGAACTGAGACAATATTTAATCCTTAAAACTTTAACCCAATCAATATGCTTGTCCTTCTCTTCAGCACAGGTCTTGTATATTTGAACTGGTACAAATCATTGCTACAATATACATCTACAATTATTTTGTGTGCTGCATCAGTCTATTTATTCCATTTAAATACTAGACAACTTCTTTTCCAGGGTTTCTATCAGGTCATTCCTGGCTCATACTGTCTACCATAGTATACTCTACTCCTACTAGCCCCATAAACATCCACTGAATTGCCTTGTGCTTGTTTTGATTCTCCCCTTCCCCAAAAGGTTGTCTCTTTCCCCCTGTTGTTTTAAGAACTCATCTTCAGTTCACTTAGAATATATAAAACCTAACAGCTGTTCCCGAGCCCTGCTGAGAAATCCAAAGCAGTACACTACCATAGAGATTTACTGCTTTAATTAATCAGACACAGTGTAGACTGTGGTTTGGAGATCTTTTAAATGCTACATCCTATATAACAGCTTGTGATGTGATGAAAAATTGATTTTCCTAATATATTCTTCAAAATAGGTGGGGCAGATCTGTTGGTTGCCTGCCCAATATCCATTCCCTCCTCTTTTGTTAACAACAAAATATCTAATTCTTATGAACAGCAACTCAGCTAGTTATAACCTTCTAGTCTCCTTTGATAATAGGAGTGGCAAGTGAGATGGAAACAGAAATTGTTAGATAGGGTGGTTCTAGAGAAGTTCTTTAAGGGAGCTGACTCAAGTTGGAGGTATGTGCCTTTGAGATGACTGAAGCTCCAGAAGCCATCTAGAACTATCAGACTCCTTGAAGATTTAGATATAGATGAAACAAAATTAGAAGAACCCATCCCTGATGACAGAGAAGCAACCACAGCAATGCAAGGCTTCCATTCCCTCTGAACTTTTTTTTAATCCAGAAGAAAAATCAATCTCTACCTTGATTGAACTACTGTTCTTTGGAATTTTTTTTTACAACCAAGTCTAATCCTAATTAATAAACATTCTACTCCTTTACTTGGTTAAATTGCAAACCTAGACACAATATCCTCCTTCTGAAGTACAAGCTAAAAGTCAGGGCTGTGTAGAAATATAAAACTGGCATGATTTTCTAGACTTGTTGCCAATACTTAAGGATCAATTTAAAAATAAGACAGATGGTCATCTTGTTCTTGACAATCTTTAGTACCAAATCTAGGCATCTCTTGTCAGAAATTTCCATGTTTACAAAGAAGCCACAAAAGCTTTCTGGGTGATGTCTATAATTTCTAACTGTAAGTAATGTCACTCGTAACTCCTGCCTAGAAATTTCAAAGACGTGAGGAGTTCCTGCTGGCTGTATTATTGTTCCTTTTATTAAATATTTTGAATCTCTTAATACCTCATTGGGCTTTGGGATGCTCAAGACAACTTCTGGATTACTGACTCTTGGCCTTGAAGGCTTTTCTCAAAGATGGACTAGGTCCAAGATGCTAGTGTACAAAGAACTCAAGTCAGAGTTGTGGATTTGGTTCTGCTACCAACTCTGAAAATTCTTTCACCTCTCTGCTCTTTTTCATCCATAAAGAGAAGGAGTTCAGACTGGTTCTCTCCCTCTTTTATTTTGGCTATGCCGTCCAGCATGTGGGATCTCTGCTACCCAACCAGGGATGGAACCTGCACCCCCACTGCCCCCGGCTTCCCCCCACTGGGTAAAAGCAAAGTCTTAACCACTGGACCACCAGGGAAGTTTCTAGACTCGTTCTCTTTTAAATCTATAATCCTGACTATAGCTAGGATTTCCTTCTAGCTATCTTATAGGCTTTTCTTTGTAAAGCCATAGAACCAGTATAAATGAAACCTGTCTCCATAGACAATGTGTGGTACAAATTCAAATGTAAGCTGGTAATGGTAACTGGTAGTGGTACTCAACTGAAAGTGTGTCTATCAGAAACACCTCTAAAACTTTAAAAAACAGATACAGTGACATCACATCAAACCTACCAAACCAGAATTTCTAGTAGTGGGTATAAGCATAGTTCCACAGGTAATTCAGAAGCGCAACCTCAGCTGGAAAACTCTGTATCTAGAGGGTAGAAAATAAAGGGCACTGCTTTGCTTTATGGCTAATATATTATGAAAATTTGGAAAACACTGACAGACTTTTTCTTTTTCAGAAGCTCTTCCCCATCAGAACAACTAGACTCAATACCTTTTGAAAGGAATCATTTTAAGGCTATTTGAAAGACTTGTTCTGGAGTTTCTTAGGTATTATTGAGTATAAAAATCTCTTTGGAAGATGCAGTCGTAACTTATTAGAACTGTCTGTACAGATAAAGATGCCCTCACAAAAGTTTCAATCTGTGTCTGGTTTTACACATGACTAACCCCAAACTGGCCAGTGCTGGTGGTGAAAGACAGGCCCACGAGAAAAATCTGCCTCTTTGGTCAGAGACGACTGCACAGTAATGATTTATCACCTGGGCTGTATTTAAATAAGAAATCCTGTATATTAGGTTTCACTCTACTTCTACAGAGCCATCTCTAATCCATTGTTTAAGAAATTTTTAATTAACCAACATTATGATGTGAAAGGATCCAACCAGTCCATTCTAAAGGAGATCAGCCCTGGGTGTTCTTTGGAAGGAATGATGCTAAAGCTGAAACTCTAGTACTTTGGCCACCTGATGTGAAGAGTTGACTCATTGGAAAAGACTCTGATGCTGGGAGGGATTGGGGGCAGGAGGAGAAGGGGACGACAGACGATGAGCTGGCTGGATGGCATCACCGACTCAATGGATGAGAGTTTGAGTGAACTCCAGGAGTTGGTGATGGACAGGGAGGCCTGGCATGCTGTGATTCATGGGGTCGCAACGAGTCGGACACGACTGAGCAACTAAACTGAACTGAACTGATGGTGTGAAATCACTCAATTCTTGGTATTTTAGAAATTAAGGTAGTATTATAATCTCTCGTCTGCTCTGAAAATAAAAGCACTAATGAGGTCTCCTTCCTAAATTGCTCAGCTGCATAAAAGCTTGAAAATTAAAGAAGTAGATTCCAAATTTTCCTCTTCCGAAGGATTTACAACAGATATCACTCTATTACCTTTAGCCATAGGCCAAATCTCTTCTAAAGCAAAACCTCAAGGCTATACCCACACTGCAGATGTTATCATGTATATTCTCACAGGGAACTATGAAATAGCTTTTCTATCCATCAGTAACATATTCTTATAACCCCTGCTGGACATATGGCCCACACATATATCAAGTTGCACAGGACAGGAAGCAAGGCATATAACACTACAGCTAATTTTCAATCTGGCATAAATTCAACTTGGGTTAAACACTGCAAATCGAGGATAATGGCTTCTTTATCATCTAAGCTGTTACCTAAAAAGATTCCATAATGTATTATGAACAGTAACTACCCTAAGTAGAGATATTTTTAAATACACATCAGGCAGAGAACTGAAATAGAACCACCTTGAAGCTTTCGGTAATTTGATCACATTATTGCCTAATAATTAGCCTTTCATTCTTTTTGAAAAACTAAATTACCCAGCTGTGAAGCAAATTCAAATAAGTCTCATATGTACATTACTATCTGGATATAAAAAAAGTAAAATCTATATTAATATTTCTATGAAAAAGTACATATATGTTGATGACTATCTTCTAAAGTCAGGGCTGGAAAAAAACCTTTAAGGACATAATGACCTCAGCAATTCCTTTTCTTTGTTTATACAGTTTGTTTTTTAATTTTTAAAGAAAATAGGATAGTTCTTCTTCAAACTTAAGCTGTCCTTGGTTCCACCAATGGTAGTGGCTTTTAGCACAATTACCGAATGTTCCTTAACGTTTACTAGAGATCACGGAATTACTGATATATAGGGAATAATTTAATGTTATTATTACTATATATATAGGGATAGTAATAATAATATTAAATAAGTTCACTTAACAAGAAAGCAGAAAGAATAGGCAGATAAACATGATTATATTCCAAAGGAAAAAGTGAAAGGAGAAAATGAAACCATACCCTTTAAAACTCAGCAAATATTAAAACAACAAAAACAATGCATTCTCACAAAAAACATGAGACATTACATGTGTTTTTCTTTTAAAAAAAAGAACAGAATCCCTCTCACTTCTCTGACTCTGAAAAAAAAAGCCTTTTTACAATATGACGCAGTTCAACATGTGAATCTATTCAAACTGCTGGTGTAATAACCAAAACAGTGAGACCCAGGATTAAAGAATCAGCATTATTTTCTCTTGTCTATAATGAAAAATGTTTTACAACCACCTTGTTCACTGGCCTCTTGGGAACTGGAATATCACTAGACATATGCTGCTAACAGGAGCTCCAATTTGTATGGTGGGAGAAGAGAAGGTGAGAGGCAAGAGCAGAGGAATAATCTCACAGAAACTGAGCTTTTACAGTTTCTCTATTACATACAGTTGTGTATGTACACAATTACAAAGGTGTTACCACTCAAAGCAGGTTTCGAACTTTTGTTTAGTCAAAGGAATCAGGAAAAAGTCTAAGACAGGACAGATTTCAAACAAACAAACAAAGAAAAAGGACAGATTTCTTCTGTAGCAGAATGCATCAAAGATAAAAAATGTTTTAGAAGTGTGTTATGTATTGGGGGTGGGAGTGAAGGGTGGGAGATCCTTTTTCTTTTCCAAAAGACTAGTAACTCAGTTCAGAACTGGTAAATTTATGGGATGAAAAGACCTAATTTCTGAAAATTTACCACTTTATCCCTGTGATTAAGTTATAAAGACAGACTACTGAGTTTCAAAAGGTGAGAGATGACCAACTCTTCTTAATACACACCTGAACAATAACAACTGAAAAGTTAAGAAAGTTTAGCAAGCATTTAGAAGGAATAAAAAGGAAAAAATGAGATTACTCAAAGTACAATGAACCTCTTCTTGACAATTCTGCCCAACTCCCATTACACTTTCTTTGTCCATGAATCTGCCTTCCATATGAAGGTTTTTTGAAGGCAGTTGATTACTATATGTTAACTATGTGTTAATTATGTTTATTACTGCCTAGCACTGGTCAAAGCATATGGTAGATAAGGGCAGAATAAGTATTCATACCAAGTAAATATATAAACACAATTGTCTCCAAGTTTTAGACTTTTTTTTCTGGCCAAGCTGCGAGACCTGG
Source organism: Ovis canadensis (assembly GCF_042477335.2). Lineage (NCBI taxonomy): Eukaryota > Metazoa > Chordata > Mammalia > Artiodactyla > Bovidae > Ovis > Ovis canadensis. The sequence continues at coordinate 56,256,756 of NC_091251.1, read as the reverse complement.
GATTTTAGTTCCCCAACCAGGGATTGAACCCATGTCCCCTTCACTGGGTATGCAGAGCCACCAGACCACCAGGGAAGTCCCTAAACCACATGTCTTTTTGGTAAAGTTACTTTCCCTTCTTACATAGGCAGGTTAATTTGTCCTATCCACCTTCTTGGTTTCCAATATTTTTATATCAGTTCCATGAATACTATTTTACACCTTTGTAGCATCTGTTCATCTTTCTATACTTCTTGATTTTTGTAAATTTCAGTTCCTTATCTGGAAAAGGGGCCACCAGGGACATAATTTTTTTTTAATTATAGAAGTGATATATACTAATTTAAAATAAGTATAACAGCAAACCAAAAGTAGTACAGAAACATATGAATAAAAAGTATTCATACATAACAGATGATACACAGACACATAATTCAGACACATAATTAAAAATACTACTCTGCAACTTCATTTTAAATTTAATATTATATAATGGACATTCTCCCTTATCAACATATAGCTGTACATTAAAAGCTATATCCTATCTCCCCCTATGATGTATCATATTTAAGTTTTCCTATACTGATGGACATTTAGGTTGTACCCACATATTTGTTATCAGAAATAGATATTACAGTGAACAGCTTCTGCTTGACATGTGTTATTTTATTCCTTCTTCTGATAACATCATCTTACTCTTCTGGGGTGAAAGCACCATTCCCTACTGTTACTACTTGAGGGTAAAGTGGGGTCAAGCCATTTCCACTGCCACCCCAAGGATATGACTCAAGCCAGGTTAATTAGAAAATTCTATCCTCCTCCCCTACGGAACTGGGTCAAGAACAGGTGCTTAAACTATGCTGGCACAATGTGAGTCGGCTCTTGGACTCTGTGGAACTACTATAGGGACGGAGGAGCAATTTTTGTCCCGCTTGATAACTAAACAGAAAGGAGAGTTACCTGAAGCTCTCTGAGACTACCACATGAGAATAGGAAGATTACTTATCTGAGAATGAAATCAACACAGAGAAAGTAGAAATCAGAGAAACAGACAGACAAATATACCACAAACCAGAGGACCAAGGACTGGTCCTGGCTTTGGCTGGCCTGAGGTCAGTCCTGTAGGCCAAGCAATTCTCTCCCCTCACTTCACCCACTCAATTAAGTAAACTAGAACTCCATCAATTGAAAATGAAAATGTCTAGACAGAGACACATATACATATGTAAAAATTCCTTGTGCCTACATCTGGGGGCATGAATACATATTATCTCTTGAAGGTGGATTCCGTAGAGAGGAAATGTTGCGTCAAGGGTCATGCACATCTAACTTCGGTATATGTTGCCACATTGCCAAGTTTAAATCCCCTTTGGTTCCTAGTCTGTCTCCAGTGCTGGGCCTCTTTTCACATTTATCACTACTGTCCTAGGCCCAGGGAGTATTTAAAAATGTTTTCAGAATACGTCTTGACTCATTCTTCCCAAAGCCCCAGCACTAGGTTATCTCCTCTCTCATATGTAGCCACAACATGTTTTCAGGAGTCTCCTAGCCTTTGATCTAAATTATCACTGATATTTCAAAGTCAGGTGACTCCCCCCCTACTATTTGTACAACACTACAATAAGAAATTTCCACTCAAAGCACACCTGTATCACAAAAGTATATTGATCATAAACTGCTTTAAAGCTTATTAATGTTTTTATATAGGTCCTCCAATTTAATCCTAACAAACACACACAGGAATTACTACTCTCATTGTATGGGTAAGGAATTCATCTGAAATGACTTGCTCAGGTCACACAGTGAGTGGCAGAGCCAAGACAAACCTCGCTCTGCCTCCAAGATTCAGACTCTTTTTTTGGGGGGCGGGGAGGAGGGGAGCTGCGCTTTGCAGCAGGTGGAAACTTAGTTTCCCGACCGAGACTGAACCTGTGTCCTCTGCACTGGCAGCACAGGGTCTTAACCACTGGATCGCCAGGAAGTTCCTCAGGCTCTTTTATTGTACCAAATATATCTATCTGTGCCCTAACGTCCACGGACATCTAGAATGACAGCAAGGACTACCAAGTAACATTACTTTGATAGGAGATTGATGATGCTGAGAAAGACTGAAGGGAAAAGGAGAAGAGGGTGACAGAGGATGAGATGGTTGGATGGCATCATTGACTCAATGAACATGAGTTTGAGCAAATTCCAGGAGATGATGAAGCCTGACGTGCTGCATTCCATGGGGTCGCAAAGAGTCAGACATGACTTAGTGACTGAACAAAAACAACAGATTCTGTGAAATGCAATCTGTGTATGGACCTAAGTGTCAATCACAAGACGATGATGTTTATAGGTTATAAACTCAAGTAATAAAGTATATTTTTCCTTACAAAACCACAGGTTAAGATTCTATCAAAAGTGCATTAGTAGTATTTTTCTAATGTAACTATAAAGTAGTCAATCTTTAAGCCTAATAAACACATCATTTAGGAATTCAGAGGGCAACTTGGCCTATGTTTAGATTAATACAGGAAGTATAGGCCAGAACTTAACCAAAGTGGGATGCTCAGTGTTGCTGTTCACTCAGTTGTGTCTGACTCTTTGCAACCCCATGGACTGTATGCATGACTGCGACCCCGGAGTTTGCTCAGACTCATGTCCACTGAGTCAGTGATGCCATCCAACCATCTCATCCTCTGTCAGCCCCTTCTCTTCCTGCCTTCAATCTTTCCCAGCATCAGCGTGTTTTCTAATGAGAAAGTTTTTCATATCAGGTGGCCAAAGTACTGGAGATTCAGCTTCATCATCATTCTTTCCAATGAATATCCAGCATTGCTTTCCTTTAGGATTGACTGGTTTGATCTTGCAATCCGAGGGACTCTCAAAGAGTCTTCTCCAACACCATGGTTTGAAAGCATTAATTCTTTGGCACTCAGCCTTCTTTAAGGTCCAACTCTTACATCCATACATGAGTACTGGAAAAATCATAGCTTTGTCTATATGGATCTTTGTTGGCAAAGTAATGTCTCTGCTTTTTAATATGCTGCCTTGGCGTATCATACTTTTTCTTCTAAAGAGCATCTTTTAATTTCATGGCTGCAGTCACCATCCACAGTGATCTTGGAGGCCGAGAAAATAAAGTCTGTCACTGTTTCCATTGTTTCCTCATCTATTTGCCATGAAGTGATGGGACTAGATGCCATGATCTTAGTTTTTTGAATGTTGAGTTTTAAGCCACCTTTTTCACTCGCCTCTTTCACTTTTATCAGGACACTCTTTAGTTCCCCTTCCCTTTCTGCCATAAGGGTGGTGTCATCTGCATATCTGAGATTATTGATAATTTCTCCTAGCAATCTTGATTCCAGATTATGCTTCTCCAGCCAGCATTTCGCATGATGTACTCTGCATATAAGTTAAATAAGCAGGGTGACAATATACAGCCTTTCCCAATTTGGAACCAGTCTGTTGTTTCATGTTGGGTTCTAACTCTTGCTTCTTAATCTGCATACAGATTTCTCAGGAGGCAGGTAAGGTGGTCTGGTATTCCCATCTCTTCAAGAATTTTCTATACCTATCACCCTCTTTAAAAAGCCTTCCCTGTTTCCCATAATTAGAAACCATTTTTCCCTTTAGAACTTCCATATAATTTTATATGTAAATTTTAAAAATAACATTCCATTGTTTTGGTGTGCATTATAGTTACTTGCATACCTTAGTGAGCTCCTTGAGAGTAGTACAGAAAATATGAAAATAAACATTACGCTTTTCTTCCAATAGGCAGTGACTATGTTTTTTATTATATAACTCTGTGGCTCTTTACTCACAAGTGTTATGGACACAGATGATGCTGAGTTCCTGCTAGTGAAAATATCATCTCCTTGCACTATGACTAAAGTAATTATTAGTAACAGACTTTACAGGTTGGTAAGAAAAGTTGAATTAAAGCAATATAAATTATAAAGAAAGAGGAAAAAAATGGAGAGAAAAGTTCAAAGTGTGTCAGACTGTTGAAAGCACAAAAGAGTGCAAAGGGGCACAGAACTGACACACTCTTCTTTTAAGTGGGCGGAATATAAATTACTTAGGAGTCATTGAAAGAAGAAAATATTACTCACGTATGTTAAAACTTGATCTTTTTGTTGGTTTCTGTCTTAGGTATAGTTATAGATACAAATATGCTACAAATACAAAAAGGCTTACTAGCAACAGGATTATTTCGATAATAGGTATGAGGCATTATCTTTATGCAGTCTGTTACAGGAATTTAAGGAAAATATTCTCTCTCACAATGACACTGAGAGATACTGGAGAGGAATTCACTGAGTTTTAATAGAATACAGTAGACACTGCTTTTCACTTTCTCATAACCCACAGGAATAATTCACTTCAACAACTCATCTCTTTCATTCGAGGTAATCCATAGCTTTGAGGATGCTAAATGTTACCTTTCCTCTTAATAATTAACCTTGACAAACTGTGAGTTAAGGAGGAGGAGTCACTGAGGGCTGCGGTGAGTCCTATGATGGCCACCGAGACTTCTGCACTTGCCTTCCTTCCACAGGCATTTTCTAAGGGAAATCACGAAACTATTCGTAATGTCTGGAGAATATGGGAGGAAGAGAAACATGCAAGTACATAGTAAGACAGGTATCTGTAAAGACAGAAAAGTTAAGTATACCTAGAATTAAATGGAGGAAACAGCATCACAGACCTTAGGGTCTGTGCTGACTTTGGACAGGCTTTGGAGCTTGACTGTTTCCAAACCTTTGCCTGCAAGAGCACTGTAACCGTTCTCTGGAACCAATTACCACACTCCAGCCCAGGCCATGAACATATAAGTGACTTCGGTCTATTTTTGGAACTTCGCCTTCTATTTTTCATGAAGATCCTTAAAAGAAGTCAAAATCCAAGTAACAAATTCTGAGCAAATGTCTCTCCCAGTTCTGTACTTTTCAAAACAATGCACTGAAAAGGTGTTAGCACTATGTGTAACTGTGAGATGCATGCAGGCTGCACAATTTCTATAATAAACTCACAACACTCTATTTGCAATTAAAGAAACTACTGGCTGAACAACTCTTCATCAGCAAAATATCTAAAACAGAGGTGGTACTTTTTTTTTTTTCTCCAGGAAGGGGACAAATTTTATGTGTGTATTGTAATTAGAGGTAATTACTTCTATGCCTCAAGTGACTCAGAGCTATTTGAGAGTTTTTAAGAGCAGACAAGGGCCACAGGGGTTTGGCTCCAACAGACAAGCAAGCATATGAGAAATGTCTTAATGCTCTAAACCACTGAAGGACACACAACCAAAGAATTAATCCTAGTCCAAAAATGTACTGGGTATTGAGTTTCAGAAATATCAGTCCCTTCTTATGGCAAACTAATGTAGCTAGTTAATGAAAGTTAAAAGTCATGATGTTTTATCCTTGAAAAAATGGAAAGAAATTCATTGTACTATCACAACTAAATCAGCTCCATTAAAGACCAGAAAATTCATACAGAGTATGACAATTACACCTTTTCAAGCCCAGTATATGAAAACAATCCTATTTTTTCTTCACAACAGTAACAATTTACTACAGATTGGATTTATGCTGTAACATCAGTGAATCATTTAAAAGTCCTTAAATATAAAGATTTATTTATATATTGGCTGTGCTGGGTCTTCACTACTGCGCACAGGGCTTTCTATAGTTGCAGAGTGGGGGCTACTCTTCGTTGCGGTGTGAAGGCTTCTCTTGTTGCGGAGCACGGATCCAGGCACGCGGGCTCAGTAGTTGCAGTGCATGGGCTTAGCCGCTCCGCGACCTGGGGGACCTTCCCGGACCAGAGATTGAATCCATGTCCCTTGCACTGGCAGGTGGATTCTTAGCCACTGGACCACCAGGGAAGTCCAAAATGCCATTTAAAAATGTTTTCCAGACAACGTAGGTAGATTTGGAAATGCACATGCATGCATACAGACTCTTTCACGGGAAAAGATGACAAGCACAACACACTTGCCCTTGTCTGAAGTTTGCTCCATAAACAGAGGATATTTTAAAAACTGAAATATAGGCTATTTACAATGTTGTATTAGTTTCTGCTGTATAGCAAAGTGATTCAGTTATACATACACATATATTCTTTTCTATATTTTCCCATTACTTACCATAATGATATTGAATATAGTTCCCTGCACTGTACAGTAGGACCTTGTAGGACCTGCATCCTATATAAACTAGTTTGCATCTGCTAATCCTAAACTCCCATCCATCCCTCCCCCACACTGCCTCCCCTTGGCAGGCACAAGTCTCTTCCCTATGTTATGAGTCAGTTTCAAGACAGAGATGCTTTTCACATACCCACCTCAGGCACTTGCTACCAACTCACCAACTCAAGCACACTTTCATATTTGGGCTCTTCTCCCTGAGAGGAACAACAGCGACACTGCTGCTGCTCCTTCTGCAAAGGATATTCAAATACACTCAGATATTTCCAAACATCCTCCTTACCCTTTATCCAGGGGACAGGGCTTTAACCTTCTAAAATATGAGGCTTCTGCTGTTGCCCTAGTGGTTACTTATTTCAAATATGCCACTCATGCGGAAAGGAGCAGGCTTTCACAGGGTGGAAGTTCGGCAGAAATGGCTTTAAATTCATCGTTTCACGTTGGTGTGTTTAGAGATTTAGTATAAAAACAAAACAAAAAGATGGGTCAAATCTGTACAGTTTATATTGTTTCATATTTTGTAAATTCTATATTAAAAGCATGCTATACATATATTAAAATATCAGTGTTTCAGACCCCTCTAAGTATAAGAAGATTGGTCTCTTTTAACACAGGCCCAAAGAAGGCTTTTCTCTTAAGATTATTCTTTTCCAACAAGCATATGATAAGTATAATAAACACAGATACAATCAGCTGTGAAAGAAGCAGTTCTTTTTCTGAGAGTACTCACTGCCCTTTGCTAGGACATCACATGGTTGTTGTTTATGGACTCTAATCCCCACTTTGAGAATCTCGGTATGTTGAAATGTCTCAAGGCAAAATGCTTTGCTTTCTAGCAACTGGTACATGAAGAGTAAAAATGTATGGGCTGTGAGTCCACTGTTCTCTTGTCATACTGTCAACTGCTTTCTCCCAGTTCTTGAGCCACATTCTTAGAGAGTGTACTCTATGCTGAGTGGTGTAGTCCATGTGATCCTCTGCCTCCTTATAAGAGCATTGGGATCTGGATTGAAAAGCTACTCCAAACTAAGTCAGTGAGTCTTTTTCCTTGTTGTTGCTGTTTAGTTAGTAAGTTATGTCCAACTCTTTTCTGACCCCAAGGGCTGCAGCCTACCAGGATCCTCTGTCTATGGGAATTTTGTCACTTCCTTCTCCAGAACATCTTCCTGACCCAGGGATCAAACCTGCATCTCCTGCATTGGCAGGTACATTCTTTACCACTGAGCCACCTGGGAAGTCTCTTTCCTAGGAACTTCCAACTGAGACAAAGAACTTCAGTCACTCTCTGCTGGTGCTTAAATGGAAAAGAGTTACATAAAAGGATCTTTCCATCAAATGTAAGGAGAAGCAGAGAAGGCTGATAATACAGAGAAAATGAAGAGTTCTCACAGAAGCCAAGGCAAAAGGTTTTACAACCATAAGCAGAAGGAGGGTCAAATATAGTGTCAGAGTCCAGAAGAGTTAGATAGAAGGCCAGAAAGTAGTGAATGATCTCTGTTCGTTTCCAAGGCAAATATCACAGTAATCCAAGTCTATGCACTGATCAGAAATGCTGAAGAAGCTGAAGTTGAACGGTTCTATGAACACCTACAAGACCTTCTATAATTAACACCCAAAAAAGATGTCCTTTTCATTATAGGAGACTGGAATGCAAAAGTACAAAGTCAAGAAACACCTGGAATAACAGGCAAATTTGGCCTTGGGAGTACAGAAGGAAGCAGGGCAAAGGCTAATAGAGTTTTGCCAAGAGAACGCACTGGTCATAGCAAACACCCTCTTCCAACAACACAAGAGAATACTCTGCACATTGACATCACCAGATGGTCAACACTAAAATCAGACTGATTATATTCTTTGCAGCCAAAGATGGAGAAGCTCTTATACAGTCAGCAAAAACAAGACCAGGAGCTGACTATGGGTCAATTCATGAACTCCTTATTGCCAAATTCAGACTTAAATTGAAGAAAGTAGGGAAAACTACTAGACCATTCAGGTATGACCTCAATCAAATCCCTAACAATTATCCCTAACAGTGAAAGTGAGAAATAGATTTAAAGTATTAGATCTGATAGACAGAGTGCATGAAGAACTATGGGCAGAGGTTCGTGACATTGTACAGGAGATAGGGAGCAAGATCATTGCCAAGAAAAAGAAATGCAAAAGAGCAAAATGGCTGTCTGAAGAGGCCTTACAAATAGCTGTGAAAAGAAGAGAAGCAAACAGCAAAGGAGAAAAGGAAAGACATAAGCATCTGAATGCAGAGTTGCAAAGAATATCAAGAAGAGATAAGAAAGCCTTCTTCAGCGATCAATGCAAAGAAATAGAGGGAAACAACAGAATGGGAAAGACTAGAGATCTCTTCAAGAAAATGAGAGATAGCAAGGGAACATTTCACGCAAAGATGGGCTCGATAAAGGACAGAAATGGTATGAACCTAACAGAAGCAGAAGATATTAAGAAAAGGTGGCAAGAATACACAGAACTATACAAAAAGGATCTTCATGACCCAGATAATCATGACGGTGTGATCACTGACCTAGAGCCAGACATCCTGGAATGTGAAGTCAAGTGGGACTTAGGAAGTGTCACCACGAACAAAGCTAGTGGAGGTGATGGAATTCCAGTTGAGCTATTTCAAATCCTGAAAGATGATGCTGTGAAAGTGCTGCACTCAATATGCCAGCAAATTTGGAAAATTCAGCAGTGGCCACAGGACTGGAAAAGGTCAGTTTTCATTCCAATACCTAAGAAAGGCAATGCCAAAGAATGCTCACACTATTGCACAATTGCACTCATCTCACACACTAGCGAAGTAATGCTCAAAACTCTCCAAGCCAGACTTCAGCAATACATGAACCATGAAATTCCAGATGTTCAAGCTAGTTTTAAAAAAGGCAGAGGAACCAGACATCAAATTGCCAACATATGCTGGATTATCACAAAAGCAAGAGAGTTCCAGAAAGATATCTATTTCTGCTTTACGGAGTATGCCAAAGCCTTTGATTATGTGGATCACAATAAACTGTGGGAAATTCTGAAAGAGATGGGAATACCAAACCACCTGACCTGCCTCCTGAGAAATCTGTATGCAGATCGGGAAGGAACAGTTAGAACTGGACATGGAACAACAGACTGGTTCCAAATAGGAAAAGAAATACGTCAAGGCTGTATATTGTCACCCTGCTTATTTAACTTATATGCAGAATACATCATGAAAAATGCTGGGCTAGAGGAAGCACAAGCTGGAATCAAGATTGCCGGAAGAAATATCAACAACCTCATATAGGCAGATGACACCACCCTTATGGCAGAAAGTAAAGAACTAAAGAGTCTCTTGATGAAAGTGAAAGAGGAGAGTGAAAAAGTTGGCTTAAAGCTCAACATTCAGAAAACTAAGATCATCACATCCGATACCATCACTTCAGGGCAAACAGATGGGGAAACAGTGGCTGACTTTATTTTTCTGGGCTCCAAAATCACGGCAGATGGTGACTGCAGCCATGAAATTAAAAGATGCTTACTCCTTGGAAGAAAAGTTATAACCAACCTAGAGAACATATTAAAAAGCAGAGACATTACTTTGCCAACAAAGGTCCATCTAGTCAAAGCTATGGTTTTTCCAGTACTCATGTATGGATGAGAGAGCTGGGACTATGAAGAAAGCTGAGCACCGAAGAATTGATGCATTTGAACTGTAGTTTTGGAGAAGACTCTTGAGAGTCCCTTGGACTGCAAGGAGATCCAACCAGTCCATCCTAAAGGAAATCAGTCCTGAATATTCACTGGAAGGACTGATGTTGACGCTGAAGCTCCAAGACTTTGGCCACTTGATACGAAGAGCTGACTCATTTGAAAAGACCCTGATGCTGGTTAAGACTGAAGATGAGAGGAAAAGGGGATGACAGAAGATGAGATAGTTGGATGGCATCACTGACTCAATGGACACGAGTGTGAGTAAACTCCGGGAGTTGGTGATGGACAGGGAGGCCTGGCGTGCTGCAGTCCACAGGGTCACAAAGAGTTGGACATGACTGAGCGACTTAACTGAACTGAACAGTTCCTACAAGCTTTCTAAGTGCTTTGTTACAATCCCTAGTGAGATCTGAATATTTCCTTCCTCAGTTACACAGTCTATGTCCCTATGATTTTTTAGCAATCCTCGTTTAGAATCACAGCCAATTGCAGTAGATTATTATTTGCAATCAAGTGATGTTTACCAATACACACATAAAATTGTTTCTCTTCCTCTTCTTTTACTATGACTTGCTAAACACTATGTGCAAGACACTACACTAGATGTTTAAGGGAAGAAAGAAAAAAAGAAAGATAAGTAAGACAGAGACTCTCTCCTTAGGGAGCCTGATGCTGCTGCTAAGTCACTTCAGTCGTGTCCGACTCTGTGTGATCCCGTAGACGGCAGCCACCAGGCTCCCCCGTCCCTGAGGGAGAACACTGGAGTGGGTTGCCATTTCCTTCTCCAATGCATGAAAGGGAAAAGGGAAAGTGAAGTCGCTCAGTCGTGTCTGATTATTAGCGACCCCATGGACTGCAGTCTACCAGGCTCCTCCATCCACGGAATTTTCCAGGCAAAGTACTAGAGTGGGGTGCCATTGCCTTCTCTGCCTTAGGGAGCTTACAGACAGAAAATAGAGAAGTAAACATCTAACACAGCACTGGGTCAAGTCTTTCATAAAAATTAGCAAAAAGGAAGAGTGTGATGTGGAATGGCGAAGCACCAAATCCACTTACTTTAATGATATATACTTGGCCAGAAAAAATTTAAAAAACAAACAAACAGTATTTTGCATATGCATACTTTATTACATAAACTCTGCAGCACTGCATATACTACAGATTCATACCATTCAGTACACATTTTTCCAAGGAGTACATACTTACTGAACATGATTATACACACAAATCCAATTAGACTATACTCTATACTCCATGGGCAATTTAGGAGAGTTTTCAAGGCTATCTTTGATCTATATGTGATTTTCACCTGTGTGCTAACTTTAGCTCCTAACTTCACATGTGACTACACTGTGTTCAACAGTTGGTTTCCTTAGAGAAGTTGTCACCCTTGAAATTCTAGCATTTTAAATTCAATAAAATACCTATAAACCAGTAGACAGATGTGAGGTGTGATCTGTGATAGCCAGTGGTCTAGTTATTGACTGATTATTATCTCTCAAATCCATACTGGATGATAATGCTATAAGAACATCAGCAGTGTTTGAAACTTACTCCTTCCCGCTTGATAAACAAATTGCCATCTTATACTGAAACTAGAAATATTTTAATGAAAAAATTTTTATATATAAAAAGACTAAGGAAGTACACATGAGGAAAGTAGTTGTGAGTAGTCTACTCAAAAAATTTTTACATATTTTTCCAAACCTTATAATGATATTGGTTTTCTCCATAACTTATAAAAAAATTTTTTTTTCCTTTGGGCAAGCTACACACAGATAGTTGTAAATTCCTTCTTTAAAGTTAACTCTCTTTTTTAGGTAGCAGAGTAAGAAATCTTTCCTGAACTATAACTGTTGAAAGTGAAGCCAAGCAAAAAGTTGACAAGTTATGACAACTGGTTCAATGTGATTGAGTCCAAATAATTCTCAACTGCTGACGGGCCATTTAGGTATGAAGATGTGCAATGATACAGCCATTATATTGATGAGAACCACACACACTCTCTACCTTTAAAGAACTTAAATTCTAAAACTTTTGCCAGGCAGTTCTTGGATGTTCTGAGTTTTCAGTTAATAGTGGATATATATGCATCACTACGAACAAAGCTAGTGGAGGTGATGGAATTCCAGTTGAACTATTTCATATCCTGAAAGATGATGCTGTGAATATGCCAGCAAATTTGGAAAACTCAGCAGTGGCCACAGGATTGGAAAAGGTCAGTTTTCATTCCAATCCCTAAGAAAGGCAATGCCAAAGAATGTTCAAACTACCACACAATTGCACTCATCTCACATGCTAGTAAAGTGATGCTTAAAATTCTCCAAGCCAGGCTTCAGCAATACATGAACCATGAACCTCTAGATGTTAAGCTAGTTTTAGAAAAGGCAGAGGAACTAGAGATCAACTTGCCAACATCTGCTGGATCATCAAAAAAGCAAGAGAGCTCCAGAAAAACATCTATTTCTGCTTTACTGACTATGCCAAAGCCTTTGACTGCATGGATGACAATAAATTGTGGAAAATTCTGAAAGAGATGGGACATGGAACAACAGACTGGTTCCAAATGAGGAAAAGAAGTACATCAAGGCTGTATATTGTCACCCTGCTTATTTAACTTATATGCAGAGTACATCATGAGAAACGCTGGGCTGGAGGAAGCACAAGCTGGAATCAAGATTGCCGGGAGAAATATCAATAACCTCAGATATGCAGATGACACCACCCTTACAGCAGAAAGTGAAGAAGAAGTGAAGAACTAAAGATCCTATTGATGAAGGTGAAAGAGGAGAGTGAAAAAGTTGGCTTAAAGCTCAACATTCAGAAAACGAAGATCATGGCATCTGGTCCCATCACTTCATGGCAAATAGATGGGGAAACAGTGGAAACAGTGGCTGACTTTATTTTTTCGGGCTCCAGAATCACTGCAGATGGTGACTGCAGCCATGAAATTAAAAGATGCTTACTCCTTGGAAGGAAAGTTATGACCAACCTAGATAGCATATTCAAAAGCAGAGACATTACTTTGCCAACAAAGGTCCGTCTAGTCAAATCTATGGTTTTTCCAGTACTCATGTATGGGTATGAGAGTTGGGACTCTAAAGAAAGCTGAGTACCGAAGAAGTGATACTTTTGAACTGTGGTTTCGGAGAAGACTCTTGAGGGTCCCTTGGACTGCAAGGAGATCCAACTAGTCCATCCTAAAGGAAATCAGTCCTGAATATTCACTGGAAGGACTGATGCTGAAGCTGAAACTCCAATACTTTGGCCACCTGATGAGAAGAGCTGACTCATTTGAAAAGACCCTGATACTGGGAAAGATTAAGGGCAGGGGGAGAAGGGGATGACAGAGGATGAGATGGATGGATGGCATCACCGACTCAACGGACATCAGTTTGGGTAAACTCTGGGAGTTGGTGATGGACAGGGAGGCCTGGTGTGCTGCAGTTCATTGGGTCGCAGAGTCGGACATGACTGAGAGACTGAACTGACTGATACATGTCTGACTATACACCAAATCCTTGAAGAAAAAAGTTTGGTGGACTTTGTTCTGATATCTTGAACTATTCATTCCTAACTCTATTTTGCTTCCCTAATACAATTAATCAAGAATTGCTAGCATAAGCAAACAAAGCAGTTGAGAGCCTCAAAGGGAGAGTACATGTAAAAGGAGCTGCAACTTAACTTGGTGATCTCACTGCCAGTGAAATACTGCTGAGGGTTTATATACAGAGATTTTATCAATTTAACAGACATGTATTGAGTCTCTTCTTTGGGTGAAATTATTTGCAAATAACACTACAGTGAATAAAAGATGCTTCTCACCCTTAAAAAAGCTCAACCCTCCTACATTGTTGGTGGGAATGTAAATTGGTGCAGTCACTATGAAAACAGCCTGGCAGTTGCTCAAAAAACTAAAATTAGAGTTGCCATATGATCCAGCAATCGTACTCCTCGTCATATATTCAGAGAACACTATAATTTGAAAAGACACCTGCAACCCAATGTTCACTGCAGCACCGTTCACAATAACAAGACATGGAAACCACCTACATGTCCGTTGACAGGTGAATGGATAAAGATGATGCACTGCATATATACAATGGAATACTACTCAGCCATAAGAAAGAACAAAATAATGCCATGTGCAGCAAAATAGATGGACCCAGAGGTTATCCTACTAAGCGAAATAAATCAGAAAGAGAAAGACAAGTACCACAGGACATCATTTATCTGGGAAAGTTAAAATATGACACAAATTAACTTATCTACAAAATAGAAATAGACTCACAGACACAGAGCACGTTCCAGTGGCTGTCTTGTGTGAGAGGGATGTGGTGAGGATGGATCAGGAGTGTGGGATTAGCAGGTGTAAACTATAATATACAGAATAAACAACAAGGGTCCTACAGTATAGCACAGGGAACTATACCAATAACCCATGATAAGCCATAATGGAAAAGAATACGAAAAAGAAAAGTACAACTGAATCACTCTTGTATAGCCGAAATTAACACAACACTGTAAATCAACGATACTTCAATGAGTGGGGAAAAGAAGTCCACAATCTAGCAGCATATCACACTTTGAAAAGCCCACAGAGTAAGACATACGTTCTCTTTCTGTAAGTTCTCTCATTACAGGGCTTCATGTGTGGCACGTATACAAGGAAAGAAGAAGTACTCCCTGAAGTAATTCCTGTGTTATACAAACTGAACTGAGTGATAAGAAATAAAGAGTTGTGGTCACTGTCATGTGAGAGCAGCAATCAACAAACTACAGCTTTTAAGTAAAATCTGGCCCATCTATTTTTGCAAGGTTAGAGAACAAAGAACAGTTTCTATATTTTTTAATGTTTGAAAAAAATTTAAAGAATACTTCATAAGTGCAAATTACATACGATTCAAATTTCAGTGACCAAGAATAAAGCTTTATTGGAATATAGCTTATTTGCTTACAAAGTGTTTTTGGCTATGTTTGCACTATAAGGACAACACAAGCTGAAGATAAGTTAACAAGAGGTGAATACTTGCAAGAGAGAATACTTGTCACAAAGCCTAAAACATTTACAATTTGTTCCTTTACACTGTCTGGCTTCCTAAGAGATCTCACCTTCCACACTGGAAGCAGGATATAGGCCAACTGTTTGTATCTTTCACTTTGGAGGTCAACGACATTCACTAACATTCCCACAGACCATTGTAATAAACCTTACTTGTGATGTTTCAGTGGTTCATCACTAGTAAGACCACTTCCCTTGAGAATTCACAGATGAATCCAGTTATGCTAAGGACCAAATGTAAATGAATCCCTTGGCTTGATCTTTGCATAACAGTTTCAATTCTGTTTTACCAAACAAAAGTAGGTATTGACCATTTGAATTTGTTTTTCCTGATCTTCTTTTCCAAGTAGTAAAAGATGGCTGTGGTGAAGTGTTCCCCTAAACTGGCGTGAAAGGCTGGGGAGCTGTAGAAGTTAGTGTTCATTTCACCAAGCAGGCTCTTAACTATTATTTCTACCCAACCACATTCAGCTCCTCTGAAAGAGACAAACATCTCCCTCAAGATCATAGCTCTGGTGGGTTCACCACAGTGGAATTCTGCACTATGAAGTCAGAGAAAGGACTGGGAAATATTTACTCACTATTGTTTGAGAATCCATCAAAAATTTTTCAAAAATGAAAACTGTTAGCTCTTTGTTCTGCTATCTTTCAAAGCTATGAGAAATGTAAATAAGATATTTCTACAGGAAAATTAGATCTTCAGTTTCAATGTAAAACAATACTGCCTTGTGTTTATACAGCACTTTCCCCTTAAGGATTTAATGCCTTTACAGACATTACCTCATTCAACTCTAGAAGGTCTGCAAACTCCATAAGAAAGGGGAGGTTCCCCCTGGTGCTTGAACAGGGAAACTGAGGCATAGCAGGGGCACGTGGTTAACAATAAGTCACCGAAAAACAGTGAGAAACTTTAGGCTAAATTTCTCCTTGCTCCCATTGGCTGTCTCCATTTATGCACACTGCCTATAATTAGAGAGGGCAAGTGTCTAAATCTTCAGTCTTCAAGGTGTTATTTCAAGGCTGTCCATTTATCCCAATTAAGATCCGTTTTTCCTGAATTTAGTGGTGTATGTCTCCTCTCTCCATGGTATCTCTGGCAGACCTTTGAAAAACTTATACATGGCAAGAAAGAATCCAGATTTCACTTTCTTTTACCAAGTTCACCATCATCCTTTCTCCTCTTGTTATGAAAACTTTCTGCCCAACTGGGGACCAAAACATTTCTTCTCAATTCCTTAAAGTACTCCTAGCTACTGAACATCTAAGTTGACATGTGTTACTTGTACGTAACTCCTCTTGTTATGTGATTTACTTCTATTTCAGTAAAATTACCATCTTTCCAGCAACTCTTCAGATGATCTTATTTTTTAATTTTCCTGTGTACTGCTTCCTGTGTTTGCCCAGCCTGTTCACAATGTACTCTTAAGGAGCTTCCCCACACTATAGGAGGGTTTTGCCAGTCTCACGCTTTCTCATGATTTTCTTCAGATCTACGCTTTATTCCTCTGGTGAAGTAAAACCAAATTCCTGTTAATTTATCAACTGCCTGGATTGAGAGTTCTTCTGGGACCAACCAGTACACCCTGTCCTTTTCAAAAAATAATTTACTTGTTTATTTTTGGCTGTGCAGACTTTCTCTACCTGCAGAGAGCAGGGGTTACATTCTAGCTGCGGCGCATGGGCTTCTCGTGGTGGCGACTAGGTTCACGAGCTTCAGGAGTTGCGGCACATGGGCTCGGTACTTGTGGCTCACAGGCTCTAGAGCACAGGCTCAGTAGTTGTGGCGCACATGCTTAGCTGATCTGAGGCATGTGGGATCTTCCCAGACCAGGGGTCGAACCCATATCTCCTACACTGGCAGGTGGGTTTTTTTTTTTTTAACCACTTAGCCACTATGGAAGCTCCCTTTCCCCCAGTCTCTTTTGATGACATATAAAACCATTCCTTCTCAGAAACGTCAAAACTGCAAAGCCCAATCAGTCATATGAATATTTAAAAAAAATAAATTTATTGACAAACAGTTGATTTATAATGTTAATTTTAGGTGTACAGCACAGTGATTCAGTTATACATATACATATATTCATTCTTTTTCAGATTCTTTGCCCATACAGGTTAACAGAATGTGAATACTTTAGCCATGGCATAAAGATTTTGGTGGGTGAAAAAATGGCTTGCATGGAGTAGCTCTGAGCTCTTCGGTTGCATACATGGAGAAAAGTATTCAAATGACTAATTTACTTTGGAAAGAAATGTTTCAAAACATAGATCACCCAGGCTATAAAAGATTTCATAGGTAACAAAGGCATGAAATTAGGGGACGCCATATGAAACAGGAAATCCTACTCTTTCACTGGGGAAAGTCCTGGGGCTTTGCTTCAGTTGACACTTTTACAGCTACCTTTCACTAGTTTATTACAATTAGGCAAGGGATAATGGGTAAGGTGCCAGGCATCTGCTTAGTATACACAGAAGACAAAAATTTGTACAAAAACATGAGATAAACACATTCCTAGCTTAGGTTTTTCTACTGTGTGCTCCTTGGTAAGATACTAACCTTCCTTGCGCTCAAAATGGGAAAAATGAAACCACCATATAAAGTACCTAGTGGGCATTTGCTTTCTCTTCTGAAAAAGATTTTGCCTAGGCTTTATTATTTGTTACACTGTGAAATTTCAATGTCTTTTTTATTTTTGAAGTTTGTGTTTATTTTTAAAGGTTGTGCCTTGCTGAGCACCCAGTGAGAGTTCCTTGATCAGGGATCGAACCTATGCCCCTCTGCAGTGGAAGTGCACAATCCTAACAACTGGATTGTCAGGGAATTCTCTCTTGCTGTCTTTAATTTGAGGATTAGCATCTCTTTTACAAGAAAGCCAAAGCAGAACAGTCATCAGCAGATTAGAATAGCTGCTGGAAAGCCAGGGCATGGGAGCTCAGGCTTAGATCAGCTCTGATATGATATTTATTCCTACAGCCCTTGAGAATTTTTCCCAGGTAGGTTGCTGGAATTAAAAGTTAAACCAGAGTGAGATCAGTGGCTCTACTACATTTAGGATCTCCGAGCACAATTAACAAGGCTCTAGTAGCAAACAGATGACTGTATTATCTATTTATAAGTTGCAGTGCTTAGCTGCTAGGTTGTGCCCAACTCTTTGTGGACCCCATGCACTGCAGCCCGCCAGGCTCCTCTGTCCATAGGATTTTTCAGGCAAGAATACTGGAGTGGGTTGGTGTTTCCTCGTCCAGGAGATCTTCCCGACCCAGGGATAGAACTTGTGTCTCCTACGGCCCTTGCAGCGGCAGGCAGATTCTTTACCACTGAGCCACCTGGGAAGCCTCATATTTTGAGACCCCATGGACTGCAGCCCACCAGGCTCTGTCCAGGGAATTCTCTAGGCAATAATACTGGAGTGGGTAGCCATTCTGTTCTCCAGGGGATCTTTCCAACCCAGGGATCAAACCTAGGTCTCTTGCATTGTGGGCAGATTCTTTACCATCTGAACCACCAGGGAAACCTATATTATAAGTTAGGCCTTTCCAAATGCCAAGTGAAGTGATGGGAATTTACCATAACTTACCCTAATGCTTGTGACTAGAAATGCCAAACTTACTGTGCAAAACCACTGTTCCTGAGAAACAGCTAGCTCTGAGAACAGTGATAGAAGGGAACTTTTTGTTCCTTCTGGCTAAGTCAGAGGCCTCTACCAGATTTTATTACTTGTATTCTTATTTCTGTATCCAGAGTCCTGTTTTCTTGCATTTGACTATTCACCTCTCCCCCATCTTCTTTCATTTGCTCCTGCTCTTGCTGCCTCATTCCCTCTCCCTTCTTCTCTCTCTCCTGCCACTTTAGCTGCAGCCTTGGTTATGGTTTATTCATTTTTTTGTTAACTAGCAAACATACACTGGCCCCTGTTATGTGAGCAGCCCCTATCTAGCTATGAAATTTCATGCTCATACTGTCCCTCTTATGTTTAGGCCTCCTCTCTGTGGAGGCCACTGGTTTTGCCTGTCCCTACCCCACACATACTATCCACCAAGTCCTATTCCTGTGTGTCAGGATATAAGCAAAAGCGGGAGGTGTACTGGATGAACGATTTGTGGGTTGGGAAATTTAAAAACTGACAATGTATATACTCTCCTAAGTAAAAGGTACTCAGAACACAGGAAAATCTAAACCATTCCCATAACAGGAAAATAAGTTTGGAACTTACCCACGGTGACTATAATACAACTAGCCCAACACTGATTGCTAAGGAAAATGATAAGAAAATAAGAAAGATGGTTACAGCTCACTGGGTGCTTTCATCTGCTGAATGCAAGGCTTACAGTCTTTAATTATCATGATTAAATACTGCTATTCTTTCTTGTGAAGCTGGCACACTATACTAAACAAATACTTAAGCTACCAGGAGGGCAAGGAAGTCCCAGGGAATCCAGAGTCGACCTTTTAAGTCCTTTATGTCTAATCTTGTGTACTCAGAACAATCTATAGAAAGTACATATGAAAAGATAGCATACTGTGCTCAATTCCAAAGCCCTTTGTACTGTGAAAAATCAAAACAGCGATATAAGAAAGAAAAAAGCAAAAATAAGACAAAAACTGAAGATTGTACTTGGTTTAGTCACAGGAGAAAACCTAAAACTTTGATGTTACAACAGCAAAGAATATAATAATGTTTCATAACTATTACATATAGTTTCAGAGTTGGAAATATTGTATAACATATAGTTTCACATGTTTAAAATATTGTTTTTCTTTGTATGTAATAAATTTGGAAATTCTCCAGGATTATCAGGTTTAATAACTAAATCATAACTTGCAAATAAAAATCTATTCCATCCCTGCACATCCAAGTATGTGAAAACAGTAGATAATATTCCCTTTTTGATTCTGACTACTGGGTGTCCACTTTGCCAGGGTTATATTTTTGATGTAATTAACTTTAGAAACTGAGTAAGATACCAACTATAAATATCTACATGGCAACATGGTCTTTGAGAGTTTTTAATACAATTTCAGTGTGCAAATAGGTCTTTAAAAGTCATATATTTTAACTTTCTATCCAGTGTACAAACCTCCTTTACAACATCCAGAATGTATTAATTGTTCAATTTCTGCCTGAAAACTGCCCTCACATTAAAAGACGGGAAAGCAGAGACATCACTTTGCCAACAAAGGTCGTATAGTCGAAGTTATGGTTTTTCCAGCAGTCATGTATAGACGTGAGAGTTGGACCATAAAGAAGGCTGAGTGTCAAAGAACTGATGGTTTTGAATTGTGGTGCTGGAGAAGACTCGAGAGTTCCTTGGACTGCAAGGAGATCAAACTAGTCAATCTTAAAGGAAATCAACCCTCAATATTCACTGGAAGGACTGATGCTGAAGCAGAAGTTCAAAAACTTTGGCCACCTGATGTGAAGAGCTGACTCATCAGAAAAGACCCGGATGCTGGAAAAGACTGAAGGCAATAGGAGAAGAGGGCAGCACAGTATGAGATGGTTGGCAGCATCACTGATTCAGTGGACATGAATTTGAGCAACTCTGGGAGATAGTAAAGGACAGGGAAGCCTGGCATGCTGCACTCCATGGGGTCGCAGAGAGTTGGACACGACTTAGCCGACTGAACAACAACAACAATAGTCATTTAGCTATTTTCTGTGCTCATGTGACATATCTATGTATGTTTTTCTTGCACTACAGAGATATAATCATGTTATACTATTTTACAAAGCTTCTTATAATACTTAAAAAAATATATTGGGGCATCTTTCCATGTTAGTACACAGTATCAGTGTTTTTCTAATAGTTAACTCCATGATATAAATATATCATTATTTATTTATCCAGATCCATACTGATGACATTTAGATTACTTTCACACTGTTTTAATTGTTATACAAAGTCAAATTTCTCTTACTGAAATTTCTTTCTGTAATTTTTGCTCTGGAATCCTTTGGAATAAATTTAATCTATCATCTAATAGATTTTTAAACATCTGAGAAACACTATCATATGGGAAGTAAATGGCAGAACATATGAAAAGTTTTGAGTTATATACTCAATCAGAAATCAACAAGGAAAATGCTTTCTTCAAATAAAAACAAGCTATAAATGTCTGGCAACACGAAATGGATGCCTAAATTATGGTCTATGAAGCTGACAGGATGTTATACAATGACCAGAAATATGTATCTAATGTGGCATCAAGAGAAATGTCACAATATTCAGTAAATGAAGACACGCAGTTGCACGTGAACTGAGATTAATTATGAAATATGTCTACACATAAAAGAGAGAGAAACAGTCAAGTGAAATGTGGTTGAGTTAGGGTGGTAAGGAAATGGACCATCATTTCCTTTTAAAACACCCTTTAATATTTCATAATTTGGTTTCTACAACAAATGAAAAAAGAAAAAAATGATAGCTTTCAGGAAGACCAAAATCCTCATTCTCAGTTTCAAGGCCGTCTTTCTTCCCTGATTATCTTAGAGGTATCACCCTTCATAGTAAATAATCAGGTTCTGAAACTCTTGACGGCAAAGTTACAATCAATAAACAAAGCTTGAAGTGTGGACTGTTCACTAAAGAACAGAATGGTATGGAAGGGAAAAAGCTAAGGGATCAAACAAGGAGAAGAAGGAACAATCAGGAAGAGGTCCACCTTAAACACGTTCACAATCATCCAGTGCTACCATTTTTGTTCTGTCTACACAAATGTAGAGAACAGGTATGAATTTCCAGATCATTCAGTCAAGGCAATGTGAAGGTCAAAAACCAAGTTAATGAATAAGATTTGGGTACTCAAGGACAAAAGTGGTCATATTTTCAAGCCAACACAAAAGTTCTTATTTTAGGAAATTAAAGTCTCAAGCTCTAATAGCTATATGGGTATTCATTAAATTCATAATTATTCATTTCTGTCCCCAAATGTCATCCATTTTGTTACCACCAATTAATTCCTTGAACAAACCTAAGTTACAATAGGCCTTTTTTTTTTAAACTGTTCCTCGTCATGATAACCAAATATTCTGCATCTATGTCCTATGTTGAATAATGAAAGATGAAGCACCAATGAGTAAAAACAAGGACTGCATTATTTTGGTTCATGTGCTTTGGGCATGGAAGGTTGTTTACAAGGCCACAACATCACCTTGGTTCTGAAGAGAGTGACATATGTGCTCTAGCTGCTCAAAGATTAACTACCGATGAGTCACATTTACAGCTGGGAACTCCATTCTAGAAAAACAGGAAGAGAAACGCTCATGCCTGTAAATCAGGAGCAAACTCTAGTGTTCATGCTCACACTTAAGAGGGAGACGTAGTAAAATCTTGTCTACTTTGTCAACTGAACTACTTTCAAAATAAACTTCCTGGCCTCTCACTTTCTGAGATGGCCCATACTCTGTGGAAAGTTTCTTTCAGGACTAGTCTTGCCTTTTAAGATGGATCGCATTCTGTCTATGGAATGTGTATCTCTCTAAATAAATCTACTTCTTAACTATCATAAATAAATAAATTTCCTTTTTTGGCCATCCTCAGAGAATATTTTTCTTAATAACTTGGCAAAAATCTACAACACATGCTTTTCAAATCTTCTCAACTTCTTTCTATCACCAAAACACATCCCAGCTTCCTATTAGGTGAAAGAACTATGTTGGGCCTTGAGACACATTTGGGACAATGGGATAAAGTGGGCACAAGCCTGCTCTCAAGGAGTTTACAGTAGTATTATGGAGGGGGGCAGGGGCAGGGGGATATGCAGCTATGATTTGAAAAAGTCAATATGTAATCATCAGTATCAGGATTGAAAAGTATCCTAGTACTTAGTAATAATGGGATAAAACAAGACAACCCTTGAAAGTTTTGGGTGATCAACATCAGTTATATAATCAGAAAAATGCAGAAAGCCTTGGTTGATGGTGGTTTATATAAAAAAGATGTGAAGGTTTCAACTGAGTAGAACTCCATAAATGCATAAAAGTCAACTATGTAAAATGGCTGTTAAAAAAGCTAATCTAAATTAATAGAAGTACTATGTCCAGATCAAGAAAGATAAATAATCCCACTGCCTCCGAATCCACAGTTACTGGTGCTGTTTTATGAGGCTCATTTAAGAGGAACATCATAAAACTAGGAGTGTGTCCATGTGCACACACATACTCGCTACAGGAGCAATGACAGTGAAGTGTCTGTAAATCACACGATGCAAAAACTGAAGGAACTGAAGACACGTAGCTTAAACGAAGACTTGCAGCTGAGCAACGGAGGCGCGGCACGTACAGTTGACATGAATGCCTTGGAGCTGTCTGCAAGAACTCATGTTAGGTTCAATGCAAGAAAAATGTTCATCCTGGCCTCCCTAGGTTACGACCGTGGCTGATTATTGCCATGGTCAGGGTATATCAGACGGCCTGAATAACACCCAGTGGCTCTTATATAATTCTGTACATTCTAGGAAATGAAATTCAATATTCCTCCAATAGTACCTTCAGTAATGGCACTTGAAAGTTTCAGTCATTCACTCACACACACACAAAACACAACTGTTACACTGAAGAAGCATAAAGCAGAGGAATGGCTGTTAATGTCAAATAATGAAACTAGCACTGAAGGATATGCAATACATATCCTGTGGGTTCAACCTCCTCAGGGGTGGTTACATTTGCTTAGTCAGTATATTTTTCTGGAAGCCAGTGAGGTATTTTGGAAATTTGAGATTTTAGGTAAAACAAAGGAATGTCTTTAAAAATTATAAACTTAATTTCTTAAAATCCTCAAAGGATTATTACAATCATATAGATAGGTCTTCTAAATTGGTGAGAACAATAGATAAAGTGAGACTATTGAGGTATTTCAGAAGATATATCTTAGCATATGTCTTTAAGATGGACATGTGGTCTCAATGTGGTAAATTTGAATACTACCAATACCTCCTCCTTTCTTTCTGTATACACAGAGGAAAAGAAAAGAGAATCGATCAACTACCAAAAAGCAAAACCTCATACCATGTGTATTTCAGGTAGATGAAAGCATTCAGAGGTTGGTTTATGGGCAGTCACTGCATCACAGACCCCCCAATCAACTCAACTGCCCTTCCAGATGCCACAGAGTAAGCAGCTTTTCAGTTGACTATGTGTATGTACCTATCCAGTAAGCAGGGGAGACATATGGTTTGGCAAGAAGGATAGACAAGAAAATTTACATATTTTAGGGCTTCAAGCTAAGCTATATGCTAAATAAATGGAGAAAATATTGACTTACCTGCACTGCCGAGCTGCTTATAAAACCTGTACTCTAAATGAAGCTGTGGAGCACGTGATTTTATTGGTTCCTGAAACCCAAGAAAAGAAATCGTGATCAGGTTTGACAGTTTTTCCATTCCTAGATTTTCAGAGTAAACCAGGGTTAAGACGACTTAATATTTTAGTGATGATATTCATATATGATAGCATTTTCTTACCACAATTTCCCTTTGAAAGTACATCTAGCGGAAGATGAAGTTGAATTATATACAATCTCTGCAATGGATATTTAAATAAAAATACTCTGTATGAGACACCACTCAAGGATAGCTCTCTCATCATGAAATATTCTCCTGAAATATCTTCTCCTAGGAAACCAGATGTCACACCTTTTAATGAAATACTAGTATGTATTTCCTGCTTGTTTTACTGCGAATTTGCGGCAGTAAATAGCTTTATTATTTCTGGAAACATGATATATGCTCAGGAAAAAAATTCACTTACAAAAAAATTAGGAAGAAGGTAAAAATACCCCAAGACTCCACCATTTAAAAGAGAAGCCCTATTAACATTTAGGTGAATTTTTTTTCAAATATTTATTTATACACATATTTATATATGTAATATAGACTCAAAATTTATGTTAAATAAATGAGAGCACACTATATTTGGTGTTCTGTAACATGCCTTTAAATCCAACAATGTGATCATACCATTTCATAGCAGTAAGTAAAACTGTGTATGATTGTGTGTGTGTGTGTTTACATACACACAAATAATGTTTGAACATCTGAACTGTTTTCAATTTTTGATATTAGGAATAAAGCTGTAGGAACAGTGTTACGTGTATTTATTTTTACACTGAAGAGAATTAAAGACTGTAAGTGCAACTAAGACAAGTAGCTTTAATTAGGATGGTGTCCAAGCTTTTAAAAATAGAGTTTATTAAATAGCCCAAAGATAAAGCAGCCACACTATCACATTTTGCTCTACACCAAACTTCAAGAATTGGTTGGCTAAGCATTCTAAATTAACAGCATACAGGCAACTAGTTAACCAGAAAAATCAAACATCACTCTGAAAGATACATCTGTATATCCATTAGGATGACTATTATCAAAAACATAGACAATAACAAGTGTTGGAGAGCATGTGGAGAAGCTGGAATCCTTGTGTACTGCTAGTGGGAATGTAAAATAGTATAGTTATTAAAGAAAACAGTATAGTAATTTCTCAAAAAGTCAAATATAGAAGTACCACATGATCCAGCAATTCTACTTCTATATACCCAAAAGAATTGAAAATGCTGACTCAAACTGGTATTTGTAGACCCATGTTCATTGTAATATAATTCACAATAGGCAAAAGGTGAAAGCAACCCAAATAGCTGTCAACAAATGGATGGATAAATAAAATGTGGTTACATTTTGTTCCATATGTATGATGGCATATTGTTCAGCCATAAAAAGGAAAGCCATTCTGCCACATGCTACAAAATGGATGAAACTTCGGGGCAGCATGTTAAGTGAAGTAAGCCAGATTCAAAAGGATAAACGCTGAATGCTTCTACCTAAGGTACCTAGAGTGGTCAAATTCATAGACAGAAAGTTGAATGGCAGTTGCCAGGAGTGTGGTGGGGGTAGGGGTGGGGAATGCTGCTGGTGTTTGACAAGCAAAGAATTTTAGTTAAGGAAAGTGAAAAAAATTTCAGAGACAGAAGATAGTGACGGGAGCACACCAATCTGAATGTACTTAATGTCAACGAACTGTACAACTAAAAATGGTTAATTCAAGAACCAGTTCCTTATACAACTTTCAAATATTTTTCCCCACTCCATGGGTTCTCTTTTCGCTCTGTTCAGAGTCTTCTGATGCTCAAAAGTTTTTAATTTTGATAAAGTCCAATCTATCTTTTCTTGCTTATGCTTTTTGTGTTACATCCAAAAAAGAATTGCCAAATCTAATGCTATGAAGCTTTCCCCCTAAGCTTTCTTCCAAGAAATTTATAGTTTTGGCTGTTATGTTTCTTTGGTCCATTCTTAATTAATTCTGGTGTATGACGTAAAGGGTCTCACTTCACTGCATGTGGATCTCCAGTTTCCTCAATGCCATTTGCTGAAAAAAATGTCTTCTCATTGAATGATTACTTGTCCTATTTTTAAGATAGGCTCAAAGGAGTTCCTCAGCTTCCCTTGATAATTCACGCTCGTGTCTAACAAGTTTCATAGTTTCGAAGATTTTTATATGTAACTGTCATCATCTCCAACACTGAAACTTCAGCCTATTTCTATGTCCTCAGTAACAAAGACAAGACAGCTCCTGAGTAACCTGTGAATACTGTAACAGCTATCTTCAAATAACAAAGCTCTTCAATCATTTCCTAGACTTCGTTTATTCAGGCAAAGTAATTTCAAATTTTTTAAACTTTCCTCACTGGTCCTATTTTTAAGTTCTTTGATCACCTCTGAAGGCTCTTCCTGAACCCACCTTAAGTTTTCTGCATTTTTTGAAAAATATAGACTCCATAAATTACAGAATTCAGACCTTTCCTTGAAGTTATCTAGTCTATCCCTTTGCTTCTAAGAAAGCTTTATCTAAATCAATTCAGGTAGACTGGAATATTTCAAAGCCCTAAGGAGCTCTGCGAAAGAACTCATACACTTCTTTGATTGCAAAATCAGGAAGCATCAGAGCTGGACTTCGAGTTTCTCAAGATTCCTGTGGTCCCAAAAAATGTACAGAAGACTAATTATACTATAGAGTTACAGTATTCCTTATTCATTTATCTCTTCAGATAGAGAGTGTCCATTCAGTTTTAGATCTTCTAATATATCACCACCAAAGCAGCCAATCACAGAATTTGTCTTTTAGCAAAATTATTAATAATTTATAAGAAACCAAGAGAATCCAGTGATGACAAATTGATATGGGACCAGAGGTTCATCTAAACACTAGAAACAGGAGTGTTCTTTCTGCAGAAACAGTCTTGAATTTTGACAAACCACAAGAGTCAATGAATTTTAAAAAACACAGCTCCTTCTTCAAACATAATGCTCCCAAACTTTATATTGGAAACATTAATAGGAAATATTCAACTTGATCTTGGAAAAGTAAGTTAACAGATTAAAAAGAGCAATAACTCTTTAGAGCTACAGGGCTGAAAGTGGGTGTACACATCACATATATTCAGACATGAGTGGGTTTTTATCACAGACAGAAGGATTTATACCCTTCAGCCAACCCCTTCTGCACATAGCTGTAGCCTGCTCAGCCAACTGGAGCATCAAGTGCTCTTCTGAAAGCACTATGAATAAAGGATACTGCAAACAATCTCCAGATTGTGAAAGGCAGGGGGATTAGCAGCATAGAGAGAAAACTTTTTAAACAACTTTAGAAAACCCCTGTCAAAAAGAACTCCAGAAACCTCCATTGATAGGGGTAAAGAAGGGGTTTATTACACAAGTTTGTTTACACTGTTTCTGATTTTTTAAAAACTGTTCCTAGAAATCTAAGAAATGGGAGCCTATAAGGAAGATTCAAACAAAGTAGAACTGAAGCACCACGAGCAGGACTTCCTTGTATTTCTGTGTGAGATGCTGATGACATCTCTATAGAGGGCTGGCTATCTGCCAGAATCATGGTTGTTCTGGAGCACACATGCCTGCCTGAAACCCTAAACCAACAGCAGACGGCTACCTGGTAAGACTGTAATGCTTAAGGCAAATTTTGCTGTTACAGTGAAGAGAGCTCAATTACTGCCATCATATCTCCCACAGAGAACACAGCCCCAGAGCGAGAGAGGAGGCCCACAGACAAGACTGAGTATCTTTTAAAAAGGCTTTATTTAAGATTTACTTGAAAGAGAAATGAGGGACTGAGGCACATCATAGCAGATAACACGAAGTCTATTTGGCTTTAACTCTTGGCCATATGAAGAATAAAACTTTAATAAAATGTAAGTGAAATGCAATGGTCAGTCATATCAATTATGTTACTAAACAGGCTAACTAGTATAAGCTGAGAAGAAGAAATAATAGATAGAAAAAGCTGCGCCTACCAGAAGTCTTGATAAGTAAGGGGACAATTATAAACATACATATTGAGGCAACATTTTAAAGTGTTTTAGGGGGCTGCTTCTTCCTATTACTAGTTCCAAAGAATCAAAATTATTCCAACTTACCAAAATAATAAAACAGAAAAAGTGAAAAAAAGAGATGAACTGGAGAATACTTTTATAGAATCATTAAATTCCCGTAAGTAAAAATATAATGGCTAACCCTTTGATACTCAATCTGAGGAAAATGTCTGGTCTGCATTGTCATACGCATTATCTCTCTTCCTCCTCCCATTTTGCCAACAAAAGTTCCAAGTCAACAAACAAAAGAAAATACTTGGTTCCCTAGCAGCTACCTGCTCTCAGACCTGCTCCCTGGCCACCTTTTGTAGAGAAACTACTCTGATGACTGTCAGTTCTTCACAGGACAACTCCAACTCCTCCACAAACAAACTTAAGGAGAGAAAAGGACCAACCACAAAACAAGTGTGGACGTGGTAGGCACAATTCATTAGGAAAAAAAAAAAACAAACCAGTGATTACCACAAGATACTTCCTTCAACTATTAATGCCTCTGCCTTCCAACCAAGAATGCCAAAACACCTGCAGATCCTGGGAAACATACTAGGATTTATTAGAAGGATAATATTTATACAGTTTTCTATTTATATAGAAACTAGTTATACAAAGCATTTCATATGGCTAGAAGTGGTTTTGTATCAGTCTTAAATACAGGCTAAAGAACTGTCTCTTCTAAAAATATTAACCCTTAAAAACAACAGAATTATTCTTTAACAGGGTGTTATTTTCAATGACTAGATTATTATTTCAATTAATTATTCATAAGATTAGCACTGACTAAAATAACTGAACTCTTTGCTTCAAATCTGAGCACATGATGTGTTTTCCATGTTTGACATCTTTTTAAGGCGATGATCAGGTTTGGAAGTATATTGATAAATATCTTATTTTTTTAAAATGGATCAGTCATATTTAAGGATAAGAAAACGTTAAATAAAAATAGCACAGTGAAAGGTACAAAGTTTACAGAAATTACTAGGATTTTTTTTCCTTCTAGCTATTTTTAATTAACTTTTTGGATTCATCATTGCTAACACTATAGTTAGCATCTTCTAACTGTACAGTGTTTCACAGTATACAGTGATTCATCACTATAATACTATATACATCTTAGAAGGAAATGACTGCGTGGTATTATATGCAAGGAAAAAATTAGTATTTTTATGAACACTTACAATTATTTCCTGTAAAAAGATACGTGAAGGGTGAGAGCACTAAAACATAATTACCACAAATATAGATTCTACTCACCAGTTTGATAGCTACATATTCATTGGTGTAGAGATTTTTACCTAGGGGAAAAGCAGAATGTATATGTTTTAGTGACATTTATTCTGGGAAATGCAAAGCAAAATCTTAGCTTACAGGGTCATGAGAAAGGTCACATTCCCAATGCTGTTCACATATATGAAACATGATTTGTAAGTGAAAAGCTAAATAGAGATAATGAGACCCAGCAGGACAAGAACAAAAACAGCTTGAGAATTTGAAAATTTACGTTAGACATGAGAATCTTTTATTTTAAAGAAAACAAATCTCTCTCTGTCAACATGCACATTTTGTCATTTAGTATTTCCCAACTGGTGGGCTGCCGTCTATGGGTTCGCACAGAGTCGGAAATGACTGAAGTGACTTAGCAGCAGCAGCAGCAGCAACTATTAAGTCACGAGGCAACTCAAGGAGAGACGCCAGAATTACAAAGATGGAGAGATTTTAATTCTTGTCACAATAAACAGAAACCCTCATATGTATAACTCACTGACAAATAAGGCTTTCATATTTTTTTGTCATGGTATTTAGCGTCAACCTTAGCTGGCATAAAGGACAGTGTGAAATAAAACCTATCACAGCCTGACTCTCTCTGTGTAAGACTCATCTGCTGTCTCTCAGTAGAGGATTCTCAAAGCTGTTCTGACCCTTCACCAGCACTCTAGCTCTCCATTGTTACTGGTGTGCAGCCACAGCTCTCCACCTGGACAACACTGAAACAACTCAAAGTTCTTCCTGAAGGTTTAACCCTTGTCCCTCTCAACTTCTCTACCTGTAGAAACGGAATCAATATTCTTCTATACTAGATACCTAGAGTCAGAACCTAGGATGAGGATAAGAGCAACAACCACCAGTTGGCTGAACCCACATTACATGCCGGGTACCTAGCCACCTTCACCTCTACCTTCACTTCGGCTCCACTGATCCTGGGAGGCTAATGTGAATTCCTTCTGAGTGCTTCGTATATACCATATAGCTCAGCCACTGCACTGGATTTCACATTGCTTCTTATTTTTGTTCCATCTTAACATCATCTTCTGCATATTTCAGATACTCAAAACCTTGACTAAAAGTTGTAGGTATGTACAGTATGACTATTTTTTACGTAATACAGAGGTAAATGTTATCTTTATACACATACATAGCTGGATATTTGCATGGAAAAGGACACAAAAAGATGTACATTAAGGTATTAAATGACTGTTTCTAATTTTATATAATATAGATTATTTTGATAATAAAAACCTTGCATTTGGGGAACATAAGGCTGCTTACAATACTGGTTATTTTTAACAAGCTCTAGACAATAGACGGCCCTTTGCAAACTACACTGTTATATTTTTAATACTGTCATCAGTTTTCCCAGCACCTTTATGTGGAGAAGAGTACATGGATTTAGGAGTAATTTTTGTATGCAGACAACATTAAAGAGGATTCACAGGTTACTATTCAGAGACTGTACTCTGAATCCTCACACAAGACCTTGCACATGGGTCAAAGTTTATTAACTAAATCACATAAAGTGATAAGGTTAAAAAGGAAATATGAACAAGTCAGTAGATGACGCAGATGAGGGAGAGTAAAGCATTTGGGCCGTCACTTGAGGCAAGTCACTGAGAACAAGCAGGAGAGGATAAAAGGCATTTCTCTAAAACAATACTAATAGTGAGGTGGAGAAATGATAGAAAATGCAGAGAACGTGATCAACTGAGTGGACCAATATGAAAGAAGCCAATATATAGGGGAGAATGGTAAGAAACAAAGCCAGAGAAATCCACTACAGAGTGTGAATAACCTGGAAAGCCAGCTTCTTGTTCTGAGGTGGGCATACTTTTCCTAAATCCTCACTTTTTTTTGAAGATTTGGGGACAGTATTTTTTTTTAATACTTGAACAAACTTGCTATATTATAGAAATCGTGCAGTTTCCTCAAAAAAAAAAAAAAAGGCAAGAGCTTATAGATCTGTTTATTCCACAGTCTAGGAGGCCTCACCAATTAGTGAGGAATCTTTTCCTCATTTTCCCTGTGTTCAGTTGGGCAGTCCAGTTTTCACAGCTGTTTACTTTCCATAGTGTGACCCTCCCAACTCCTGTGAAGGTGGAAAAGAGTAGCTGCCAGGTGAGGCCAGGGAAGGAGGGGATGTGGTGAAGCAACTGCTCCATACATGTATGTACGTGTATATCTATGTGTGTGTGTGTGCTCAGTCACTGCAGTCGTGTCCGACTCTTTGCGACCCCACGGACTGTAGCCTGCCAGGCTCCTCTGTCCATGGGATTCTCCAGGCAACAATACTGGAGTGGGTTGCCATTTCCTCCTCCAGAGGATCTTTCCAACCCAGGGATCAAACCCTAGTCTCCTACATTGCAGGATTCTTTGCTGCTGAACCACTGGGGAAGCCCCAAAATACATACGGACTTGCAACTACTCTTCTTGTTTTTAGCTCCCTCTGCATCCCAACTTTCCGAAATTTCCAAATGTGTTCAATTCTTGAACATATCTGGTGTGTATATGTTACAAACTGGCCTATCCTTCAAATCATTCAGCTTTCTCTAGACTGCTTAAATTAGTTACAACTGCTTTCTAGCTTCTAGAATTCTGGTACCATTTCTCACCTGTTTTTAATCTTCTTTCCCATTTTTTTTTTGGTTGCTGTTCCTTGTGGCTTTTATACCTTTTAAAAAAAATCCCTTTTCTGTGTAAACTGATACAGTCACTATGGAAGAGAGTATGAATATTTCTTTTAAAAACTAAGTATAAAACCACCATATGACCCAGCAATCCCACTTGCAGGCATAAATCCTGAGGAAACCAGAAGTGAAAAAGAGACATGTACCTCAAAGGTCATTGCAGCACTATTTACAATAGCTAGAACATGGAAGCAACCTAGATATCCATTGACAGATGAGTGAATAAAGAAGTTGTGGTACATATATACAATGGAATATTATTCAGCCATAAAATGGAGTGCATCTGAGTCAGTTCTAATGAGGTGGATAAACCTAGAGCCTATTATACAGAGTGAAGTCAGTCAGAAAGAGAAAAACAAATACTGTATACTAACGGATATATATGGAATCTGGAAAGGTGGTGCTGATGAAATTATTTGCAGGACAGCAATGGAGACAGACACAAAGAACAGACTTACGGACATGGGGGTGGGGCACGAGGAGGAAGGGGAGGGTGAGATGTATGGAAAGAGTAACAGGAAAACTTACATTGCCATATGTAAAATAGACAGCCGATGGGAATTTGCTGTATCACTCAGGGAACTCAAACTGGGGCTCTGTAAGAACCAAGAAGGGTAGGGTTGGGAGGTAGGCAGGGGGGGGAGTTCAAGAGGGAGGGGCCATATGTATACCTATGGCTGATTCATGTTGATGTTTGGCAGAAACCAACACAATTCTGTAAAGCAATTATCCTTCCATTAATAAATAAATAAAAATCTTTTTTCTAAATATACTTTATAAAATTAAGGCAGCACTCAGCTACCTTAAAATAACACATACATTATAATTACTAATGCATGTATATTTTTACCTCCACTCGGCAGTGAGTTTCCTAAGAACAAGACTATTCCACTCATCTTTTTATCCCTAACAACAAAGATCTGATATATAGTAGGTAAGAGATACTTGCTAAAGTGAACCATATTGACTTGATATGCAGAAGAGTCTGAGAAAGTTTTTGGAGATATACATGTGTATATATATATAAATATATATATATATAAAAGCTCGTTTAGAATCAGATTATGGATAATTCTAAATACAAATACAGTAGTTTTGACTTCATTATTTGGCTTATTGTGAAATCACCAAAAATCTTTGTGCTAAGAGGAAATGTATAATAGTGAAAGTGATATTTTTAAAATATTAATCTATTAGATAAAAGAGAGAAGAATACCTACAAAGAAAATGAACAGGAAGTTTTTACAGTAGAATACTTAAAAACATCTATCACACAGTATGATTATAAGGATTACAAGAGTTAGAGTATGTGAAAGTACATTATAAACTGCAAGATGCTAAGTAAACCTAATTTTTATTACTTTTATTACTATTGTAGGTATGATACAATAATTCCTGGAAGATAAGTTTAAAAAATAGGATTTATAATCAAGAGATTTAAGAAAAAACTAGCAACCTTTGGATTACAAATAAACATGCTGCTGCTGCTAAGTCGCTTCAGTCGTGTCTGACTCTGTGCAACCCCGTAGACGGCAGCCCACCAGGCTCCCCTGTCCCTGGGATTCTCCAGGCAAGAACACTGGAGTAGGTTGCCATTTCCTTCTCCAATGCATGAAAGTGAAAAGTGAAAGTGAAGTTGCTCGGTCATGTCTGACTCTTAGCAACCCTGTGGACTACAGCCTACCAGGCTCCTCCATCCACAGATTTTCCAGGCAAGCGTACTGGAGTGGGGTACCATTGCCTTCTCTGATATAAACATGAGAGAGAGGGAAAAGAGGAAAGCGAAAGTTGATACTTTAATTAGAGGAAAACAGAGAGAAAACCAGGAGGGTAAGCAATGTTCATCTCACTCTACCACAGTGCCTTCCTCCAAGTTCTCATTAAATGCAAAAGAAACAGACAAATTACAAAACACCTCTCAGCTTCAATTTCTGTATCTGTATAAAGGAATATAATCAGAGAAGTATAATAAATGACAGCCTATGTAACACCAAACACGACAGCTGATATATCACAGAATGCTAGTCTTGCTTTTTTTTGTTTACTTTCTCTACTTATTTAAAAAAAACAAAAACAAAAAACTGAACACATCACCCTCTTACAAAGTGATTTATTCCTAAGAGGCCCTGGAAGTGACTAGGTAGTTCTCCTGAGCTATGCATCATTCAGATGAATTAGTTTGCCAGTGGGCATCATTAAGACTGAAGTATGTGCATGAGGAGTTGCTTCAGTTTGACTCTTCGTGACCCCAAGGACTGTAGCCTGCCAGGCTCTTCTGTCCATGATTCTCCAGGCAAAATTACTGGAGTGGGTTGCTGTGCCCTCCTCCACAGAATGTGCCCAACCTAGGGATCAAACCCATTTACGTCTCTGTGTCTCCTGCACTGGCAGGCAGGTTCTTTACCACTAGCACTACCTGGGTCATGGGAATTCTCTGGAGGTCTAACAGTTAGGACTTGGTGCTTTCACTGTCATGGTCCAGGTTCAATCCCTGGTCCTCGAACTAAGATCCTGCAAGCCACATGGAGAAGCCAAAAATATAAAAAATAGAAGACTGAAGAGGTCAATACAAAACACAGTCAAGTGGAAGGCTAGACAAACACTAAGCCACTCAATGATATACAAAAATTTTGTTTTGAAATAATTTAATTACAAAGACAGAGGTTTACAATCCTGCCCACTTAAAACGAACGACTGCTTCAGCTTAAAAAATTATATATATAATTATCTACATATCAATACATGAATGATATATGCATTAACTGTGAGGTAGGCAGGCAGTTTAACGAACAGAAAAACACCACTGGTGAGATGGCATAATCCTGAGCAGCCAAAGGTTTTAGTGGCTGCACAAAATCCACAACACTTCCCGAGGTCACTTCCTGGTTACGGGTTCTTTTATTGTTAGTGTAAAAGAAATTGCATTACATAGTAGTTTGGGGAGTTTTCCATCCAGACTCAGTTCTTTTGAAGCAGCAGTCCTAGATGTGAAGCTACCCATAAAATCCACTGCATGAAGACTTCCTGTTTCAGTAAGTTACCTACAGAGACATCATTTATCACAAGCTCTGTCAGACACAGCACTTTCAAAGAACCAGCAGGTCTCAACTCTCAGAGTCACACTGATAAAGGAACATAACAAGCCTCAGGTTCCCAGTTTGGTTAGATCTCCAGCTGTCAGATTTTCTTGCCCAAAAGTAAAAGTAGTGCATTTATAAATTATTACCTCGAACTTGTTTAAAAAAAAAAAGAAACCAAGCCAAACGAATTTGAGGTAATTAGTAGTTAAAACAAGAAACCACCTTTATGTAACTCAGGTTGGTTACCATGTCTGTTTAGGGCAGAGACTGCCTCCACCACCCAGATAGCATCTCTTTGAACAGGCAGCATGATCAGAGGTAGATGGTAATAAAGCCTACAACTTAAAAAAAAAAAAAAAAAAGCCAGAGGTCTTTATTATTTCTACTAATTTAATTCTACTAGTTTATTAAAATATTCTTTGGAAATATTTCCCAATGGTTAGCAGTTAACAGCCATGGTTATTCCTTCTTGCGCCAAGTTTTCTGAAGGGATTACTTACCAATACCAGCAAGTAGTTTATTATTTAAAAAAAAAAACAAACATTAAATCTTGCTTAACACCACTAGTAATGGTATAGAGCATGTTTACTATTATGTTTACTATTAATATGTAAGACATCTCTGTTTTAGACATTAAAATGTTTTCTAAACTGCAGAATATGATCAATAGAGGAGTGTGAAATAAATTCAGTGTGTCCTAATATATTCTTTAAAGAAAAATAGTTTACATCACACTTAGTAAAGCATATTATTTCATAAACTTTTGCTTCAGACACACACAATATGATATCACACACAATATAATATCACATACAATATGATATGTGTTTTTTGTGTGAGTTAAAAAATAACAGCCATCAATAAAAACCTTCTGAAAAGCAGCTTCCATTATTCCATTTTGAGATATAAAGCTTAGGTCAGTGACTCAACTAGCTCTTATGACTTTTCTAAATTATTCAACATGATAGTCTATTCTGATCAATCTGCTAGAAAAATCCTCAAGAAAATTGAGGATTTCCTCAAGAAATTGATACATGGAGTCAAAGAAGTACCTGTACTCCATCTCAAGAGGGTGAGCCTATAAAGTACTTATAGAGGTTATGCTTTACTAAGCACGTATGTAAAACTTTCTACATTATAGTGGTGAGGGGAAAAAAAAACAAAACAAAACTGGAATGAATCACTCCAGAAAGCATGATACTCTACTGCAGAAAAATAATGAAGTACTTCAGTTTTTAAAATTTTTATCATGTAAAATCTCAAAGTTATATAATAATTCCCCCATGTAACTACACCTAGTTTTAATAATGAAATGATTTTGAAGAAAATCCCAGATGTTATATTATCTCGTCAGTAAATATTTGATTACAGCTCACCTACAGACTTGAAATATTCTTTAGAATAGATGGATTACTTGCTATTTGAAAATTTGCAACATAAATGTGAAAAACTAAAAGGCCAAACAGAGGCCTGTGGATGTTGACGTTATAGTACCTAGTCAGACATTTCAGTCATTCAGGAAGAGAAGTCCAAATGGTCACTGAAAAAACAAAATGGGCTAAAAGTGAAAAAAACACAATAATGAACACAGTTAAAGCAACTGATTCCAGAAGAACAGAAACCATGGATTGTCAATGACTTGAACCTGCAGGCAAAAATGGTCCAATATTTTACTAATATTTTTCTGCCAAGAATAATACAGACCTCCATTCTAGATGATAATACAAGTTTTAAGAGGAGAGAAATATATTAATGAAGTTGTGGGAGTAGTAGAGCATTTACATTTAAAATTAGGCACTCAGCTAATGCACAAATTAGAGAAGCCAAAGATCTGAGAACTTCACAAATTCCAGAGATTCACCTATGTCGATTTCTTCCTCACTGTAACGACAGTAATTACATTAATAGGAGCAATGTCAACTGGTTTTTGGGTTTTTTTAAGTCTTTCTTTGTTATTAACTATTTGGACAATTTTCTGAAGTCTGGCACATACTTTTTCAGCTTTGTTTAGAGCCAGTGATTGTGAAGTAGCTCCTCTTGAGGAATAGTGGAAGGCTGTGTGACGGTCACTAACACATACTGTTAACATCTAAAACCAAATGTAATAACTCTTGTACAATTGATATCCCCTAATTTTTACATTTATTATTTTTAATTGAGGTATAATTTACATGGAGTATGCAAGTATAAAATGTACAGTTCAGTGAATTGATACATATCCATACATATATCTGGGCTTCCCAGGTGGCACAATGGTAAAAAACCCACCTGCCAATGCAGAAGACCCAGGTTTGTTCCCTGGGTTGGGAATATCCCCTGGAGAAGGAAATGGCACTCCACTCCAGTAGACTTACCTGGAAAATTCCATGGACAGAGGAGCCTGGCAGGCTACACTCCATGGGGTTGCAAACAGTTGGACACAACTGAGCAGTGAGAGAACATTTTCAGCACTCCAGTAGGCTTTTGTGTGCTTCTTCCCAATCAATAATCCTCATTCACGACCACCCAGTTGCAAGAAATTAGTTTTGCCTATTTTGAACATGTATTACTGAAATTATATAGTAACCACTTATTTGTGTCTGTTTTTTCCTGAACATTAAATTTAGATTCATCTATTTGGCTGCAGGTATTAACAGCTTGTTCTTTTCCTTTTCTAAAATAATTGGGGGAGGGAGTAGTTCATGTTTATTAGTCTGTATAATGACTTAATGTTCTGTTTGAACATTCTTGAACATATTTGTTTTGGTATACAAAGATATTTGCATTTTCTTGGGCATATACCCAGAGTGGAATTTCGGAGTCACAGAGTATTCACATGTAGAAATAACTAAAATGTCCATCATCTGATGAATGCAATATGTCCATACAATCCGTACAATGCACAAAGAAGCGCGCTGCCTCCAATGAAGCAATTCACAAGAAATTACAAAGCTTCTTATATCAGAGGACAGGTCTCAGGACTTCCCTGGTGGTCCAATGGTAAAGAATCCACCTGCCAATGCAGGGGACACCAGTTTCACCCCTGGTCTGGGAGGATACCACGTGCTTTGGGGCAACTAAGCCCCTGTCTCACAACTACTGAAACCTGCTCACCTAGAGCCCAGTGCTCCACAAGAGAAGCCACTGCAATGAGAAGCCCTTGAGCCTCAGCTGGAGAGTAGCCCCTGCTGGCCACCACTAGAGAAAGTCTGCACATAGCAACAAAGACCCAGCACAGACATAAATAAATAAATAAATAGCATTTTTTTTTAAGTTACCAAGAGGAAATCTTATAAATCTCATCAAAAGAAAAATTAATTTTATAATTATCTGTGGTGATATATGTTAACTAGACTTACTGTGGTGATCATTTTCCAATATATACAAATAAACATTATGTTCTACACCTGAAACTAATATAATATTATATGTCAATTACACCTCAATACAATTTTTTTATAAATATATGATTTTTTTCCTTGATGAATCTACTCAAGATGAATAATATATTACACCACTTGAGCAACACCCTTAGGGGTTAATCAAGTAAACAAGGCTGTTCTGCCCAGACTGCTCTGCTTTGTGACCTTGTTAGCTCTCTTGCTATCAGCCTGTCAGTGACCACTTCTTGATGTATGTAATTCCCTCTTCCTTCTGTGCTTCTACTCTTTGGAAGATTAACAACAACAATAACAACAACAACAGTAACAACAACAACAAACGAGTAAGCTTGTTGGAAATGCATATAAAACAGAACACAAAGGCTTTAAGACTGAATGTCTGATGTACGCAACTTTGGGGTGCATAGATCCTAAGGTATCTGTGTGTTAGTCCTCAGCTTTGATGCAGAGAGCTGGTGCTTGTTAAGAAAAATGACACCATGTGCAGCTTTACTACAACATGGATAAAATCTTCTACAAATTAATTTATAATTCTAATTTACATTAATGTTAACATATTCTATATAGATTTTGTGAAAAAATGCTACATTTAGCCTTCTCTGTTCTGAAATATGAGTATTTTAGAGTAGAATAAAACTGTAGAAAGATAATTACATTTTTACTGATGTGTAAATTTTCTGCCCTATATAAAACTAATGCATCTAGCAAGCTACAGAGGATGATATATTTCTGATAATAATCTAGTTTCATGAAAATGTTTGTGTTATTTACATATAATAAGCTAGAAGTAACCAAAGTCCAGTTATGGGAGTCCATCTGAAAAAGCAGAATAGCCATTAAATTTACAACTATGAAAATCACATATTAAAAAAAGCAGAATCTCAAAAGTATATCCAACTTTGTTTATACCAAAGTACACATATGTATGGAGAAGGAAATGGCAACCCACTCCAGTATTCTTGCCTGGAGAATCTCAAAGACAGAGAAGCCTGGCAGGTTACAGTTCATGGGGTTGCAAGGGTCGGACACGATTTAGCAACTAAAAAACCACCATCACCACCACCACATAGATGTATATGAGAGAATATACACATATAGACATTTACACACAACTGAGCAAAGAGTTGCTCTAATTTTCTGTGATGTTACAATTCTCTCCACAAAAATAAAACCCAAATAAAATTCAAACAAGCTTCAAGAAATGGAATGATCATTAACTTCTTTATAGGCTGGATGTTCAAATCCCAACAATCTAATTATTATTTAGATTAATCCATCTCTGAAGTAGTTTATATCAATAACATAAAGTAGAAAAAGAAGCATAACAACCACACATGCAGACACAAAAACTGCTAACTTTTAGTTTCACAGTACAAGCATCAGCTTAAACCACCTGCAAAAGCCTTTTAATCAAAGAAACATTTAGAATTATTTAAATCACAAGGCATTTACTGTTTCAGCTTTCTATCATTCAAACTGGCGAACTCCTGTATTTATCCTTTAGATATCAGCACCACTAGATTAAAAACGATCACTCTGTGTCTTTATTTTTTAAATACGGAAAAATGATCAGAAGTTCTAATTAATTTATCATCTCTGGTGGGGGTGGAAAACATGACATGCAATTACTTCCAAGTTTTACTTTTGTCTTTTATTGCCAACAAAACAAAGTCCAAAATCTGTACTGTGACCCACAGCTAATCAAGATCAGGCTCTGCTCACATCTCCAGCTTCACTTCCCACTGCACCTTATCCAGATAAAAGGCTAAAGGTAGAATAAGGAACACTGTTAATAATATCCTACATTGTGATTTTACTCTAAATTTCAAAAACATACTTTGCAAAATTAAAATGAAAAATTATTAATCAATTAGCCAATGCTTTCCCTCCTTCAGTTCAGTTCAGTTCAGTCGCTCAGATGTGTCTGACTCTTTGCAACCCCATGGACTGCAGAATACCAGGCCTCCCTGTCCATCACCATCTCCCAGAGTTTACCTAAGCTCATGTCTATTGATTTGGTGATGCCGTCCAACCATCTCATCCTCTGTCGTACTCTTCTCCTCCCGCTCTCAATCTTTCCCAGCATCAGGGTCTTTTCAAATGAGTCAGCTCTTCGCATCAGGTGGCCAAAGTACTGGAGTTTCAGCTTCAGCATCAGTCCTTCCAATGAATATTCAAGACTGATTTCCTTTAGGAAGGACTGGTTGGATCTCCTTGCAGTCCAAGGGATTCTCAAGAGTATTCTCCAATACCACAGTTCAAAAGCACCTATTGTTTGGCATTCAGCCTTCTTTATAGTCCAACTCTCACATCCATACATGACCACTGGAAAAACCATAGCTTTGACTAGATGGACCTTTGTTGGCAAAGTAATGTCTCTGCTTTTTAATATGGTGTCTAGGTTGGTCATAATTTTTCTTCCAAGGAACAAGCATTTTTAAATTTCATGGCTGCAGTCACCATCTGCTGTGATTTTGGAGCCCCCAAAATAAAGTTAGCCACTGTTTCCCCATCTATTTGCCATGAAGTGATGGGACCAGATGCCATGATCTTTGTTTTCTGAATGTTGATCTTTAAGCCAACTTTTTTACTCTCCTCTTTCACTTTCATCAAGAAGCTCTTTAGTTCTTCGCTTTCTGCCATAAGGGTGGTGTCATCTGCATATCGAGGTTATTGATATTTCTCCTGGTAATCTTGATTCAGCCTGTGCTTCATCCAGCCCAGCGTTTCTCATGATGTGCTCTGCATAAGTTAAATAAGCAAGAAGACAATATACAACCTTGACGTATTCCTTTTCCCATTTGGAACCAGTCTGTTGTTCCATGTCCAATTCTAACTGTTGCTTCCTGACCTGCATACAGATTTCTCAAGAGGCAGGTCAGGTGGTTTGGTATTCCCATCTCTTTCAGAATTTTCCACAGTTTGTTGTGATCCAGACAGTCAAAGGCTTTGGCATAGTCAATAAAGCAGAAGTAGATGTTTTTCTGGAACTCTCTTGCTTTTTTGATGATCCAGAGGATGTTAGCAATTTGATCTCTGGTTCCTCTGCCTTTTCTAAAACCAGCTTGAACATCTGGAAGTTCATGGTTCATGTATTGCTGAAGCCTGGCTTGGAGAATATTGAGCATTACTTTACTAGCATGTGAGATAAGCGCCAATTGTGCAGTAGTTTGAGCATTCTTTGGCATTGCCTTTCTTTGGGATTGCAATGAAACTGACCTTTTCCAGTCCTGTGGCCACTGCTGAGTTTTCCAAATTTGCTGGCATATTGAGCGCAGCACTTTCACACCATCATCTTTCAGGATTTGAAATAGCTCAACTGGAATTCCATCACATCCACTAGCTTTGTTCGTAGTGATGCTTCTTAAGGCCCACTTGACTTCACATTCCAGGATGTCTGGCTCTAGGTGAGTGGTCACACCATCGTGATTATCCAGGTCGTGAAGATCTTTTTTGTACAGTTCTTCTGTGTATTCTTGCCACCTTGTCTTAATATCTTCTTCTTCTGTTAGGTCCATACCATTTCTGCTCTTTACTGAGCCCACCTTTACGTGAAATGTTCCCTTAGCATCTCTAATTTTCTTGAAGAGACCTCTAGTCTTTCCCATTCTATTGTTTCCCTCTATTTCTTTGCATTGATCACTGAGGAAGGCTTTCTTATCTCTCCTTGTTATTCTTTAGAATTCTGCATTCAAATTTCCCTCCTTACCTCTCAGAAAATCCCTGAAGAATACAGTTGGTCCAACATAGAAACTAGATAATGATACTTGAAGAAAAGATTATTGGCTATCATTTTATACCTTATATTTCTTTTCTTGGTAGAGGTATAATTAAATTGAATGTCAGTGATTATCACCTTTGGAATTAGGAATTAATTCTTATGTCCTTTTAAAGCTTATATTTTTAAAGCATCTAATATTTCAACTGCACACTTAACCAACGTGGTGGAACTACATGACACATATCAGTCCTGGATGTCCCAGATCTGGGCTTGGTTCCAACTCCGTGGCAAGCTAGTTTATCTTACCTTGACCAAATCACTTAATTTCTAATTTCTTTCATTTTTAAAATGATGTAGTTTAGAGTCGACAATGCCAAAGTTCCATAGAGGTCCAAAACTTAAGAAAGATCTTAAGTTTTGTTGATCCTGACTTTTATTCATTTACTTATTTGTCTTTGGCTTCCCTGGGTTTTCTTTGTTGCACGTGGGCTTTCTCTTGTTGCAGCAAGTGGGGGCTACTCTGTACTGTGGCGTGTGGGCTTTCCACGGTGGTGGCTTCTCTTGTGGAGTATGGGCTTCCGTGTGCACAAGCTTTAGGAGCTGCAGCATTTGGGCTTCAGTAGTTGGGCTCTAGTGCAAGGGCTTAGTATCTGTGGCACATGGGCTTAGTTGCCCTGCAGCGGGTGGAACCCTTCCAGACCAGGGATCAAACCTGTGCAGGCAGGTGGATTCTTAACCAATGGAACACCAGGGAAGTCCGATCTGGACTTCACATGTCTATTAAATCAGTCGAAGTTATGAGCTTTTGGGGGCAAATCCCACTCTTATCTTACAGCAAACTCACAGCCATCTTTTTCACTTAAGTGTTGACAATCTAGTTGTCAGACTTAAAATGTAGAGTAGGATTCTTGAATCAAAGTAAGATTTTTTGTTCAATTCATTGCTTATTCGATTTAATGTTAAATCTTGATTCTGTTAACCAGCTACTGTATTAGCTGCCCCACCTCAAGCATTGTTATGTGAGGATTTCATTAATATGTTCTTTCAAGGATCTCTATAACATTCACAATTAAACTGAATGGAACCAAAATATAGAGCTCTATTGTTTAGTATCCATGATGATAATGATTCAATTTTCTTTGGTGAGGTGGGCAAAACAACTACAAATCTCTTCAACTATCTTATTAGCTAGCTCATATTTCTATATGTCTTCTAGAATACTACAAAAAGCTGTCAAATTCTTTCCTGAATAAAAATATATGATACATAGAGACCTCTGGTTTAACATGACAGACAAAATTTAGGCATTGCACCCTATGCCTTTCCAAAAGCCCAATGAAATGCCAAAAGGAAGAAACCAGAACAAGTAAACTAGGTGAGAAAAAAGCAGACTAGAGATGTCAACATTTTGGAAGTGAGAAGTAAATAAATAGCCAAAATAGTAACTGACTTAGTAGATCTGAGAAAGCTAACATGCATGTACTGCAGAATAATTTAACGTTAAGATTACCTAATCATATTGACAGAAATTTTATAGTTCTGTTGGTAACTTGAGAGGAAGAATTAATAAAAGACAGATAATGAAGAAAAAATCTTTAAAAAGTCAAATATCAGTACTTTTTAATTCTAAAGGAAGAAGGAATGCAAATGTACCAGGAAGGAAATACAACAGTGCTCTCATAGCTCAGCTACGAATGCTATGTCCAAAACCATAACACTATAAACACAGGAAAACGTTTTAACCAAATGTACGACATAAATATATTGGGAGAATGTGAGGAGTGTATATAGGTGACTGGGGATGTTAAGTATGAGAAAAATCAATAAACAATATCTAGTGTTGGGAAAAAAAATTTAGAAAAAAGGAGCTATCTAGAGGACATTGTTTATACTTGATGTTAGCCAAAAACCTGAGAAATAATAGAGGACATTGTTTAAAAAGCTGAAATGCTTAATTGTAGGGATTAGGCTTTTAAAATTGACACATGGTTATTTTCATTAAAATTATATTATAAAAAACATGCATCTCCAGATTATCTCCAAAATATACAAGCAGCTCAATAAAAAAAAATCGAAAAAGGGGCAGAAGGC
Source organism: Ovis canadensis (assembly GCF_042477335.2). Lineage (NCBI taxonomy): Eukaryota > Metazoa > Chordata > Mammalia > Artiodactyla > Bovidae > Ovis > Ovis canadensis. Next base: position 56,212,212 of record NC_091251.1, on the reverse strand, counting down.
CTAAACAGACATTTCCCCAAAGAAAACAAACCAATGGTTAATAGACACATAAAAAACTGGTCACCATTCTTATTATTAGAGAAAGACAAATCAAAACTACAATGAGGTATCATCACAAACCGGTCAGAATGGCCACCATTAAAAAAATCTACAAACAATAAATGCAGGAGATGAAGTGAAGAAGAGAGAAACCTCTGGCACTGTTCGTGGGAATGTAAAGTGATACAGTGACTATGGAGAACAGTATGGAGATTTCTTAAAAAACTAGAAATAAAATTACCATATGACCCAGCAATCCCACTACTGGGCATATACCCTGAGAAAATCACTATTCTAAAAGACACATGCACTCCAATATTCATTGCAACAATATGTACAATAGTCAGGATATGGAGGCAACCTAGATGTCCACTGACAGATGAATTGATAGAGAAGCTATGGTACACATATACAATGGAATATTATTCAGCAACAAATTCAAGTCAGTTCTAGAGGGGTGGATGAACCCAGAGCCTGTTATACTGTGGAAAACAAATGATACGATTAGTTACATACTTATGAAGTGGGAACCTAAATAATTCTTTCTGAGGGGGAGAAAACTGTTTTTTGTCAGACTTACAACTTACTATAACACATATGCAAATGTGCACACATAGATATTTCCAAAGAGATAAAGCACATGGGACAAATATTAACAACTGCTAAATCTAACTATTATTATGTATACTCACTACCATATCTTTTTTAGTTTTTTGTAAAAATTTGAAAATTTTCTTCATATAAGTTGAAAAAAATAAAACAAAAATTTAAACAATGTTTTGTACTATATATACAAACCAAGTGCTCATTATGCATCAATCACTGTCTTAGGTGATTATATACATTATCTAAATTTAATCTCCACAATAAATCTGTAAGTATACATTATTATTACCTTAGTCTTATGGAGGAAAAAAAGAAACTTGGAGAGGCAATCTGACTCCAGGACTCTCTCTTTAAACCACTTGAAGAAGAAAATTATAACAAGACTCTAAAACTTGTTTTGGGGACTAGCGGCCCAGTGGTTAAGACTGCCTTCTAATGCCAGGAGTGCAGGTTCGATCCCTGATCGGTGAACTAACATTCCACATGCTGCAGAGTGTAGCCAAAAATTAAAATAAATAAATAAATAAAACTTGTTTTTAGTTTGTTGTACACACAGACCCTAAAAACTTACAAATTTATAGGTAAACTTAAACAATGTTGTAAAAGCACAAATAAAGTCACCCCTTACTTCCTGTGGGGAATTGGTTCTAGGAACTTCATGGATACTAAAATCTGTGGCTGTGGATGCTCAAGGCCCTTATCTATAATGGTATATATTATTTGCATATAACCACCTAGGTACATCCTCTGTATACTAGATCTAGATGTCTAGACTACTTATTACATCCAGTGCAATGTTAATGCTATGTAAATAGTTGTAAATACAATGTAAATTCTATGTAAAATTCCACATGCACAGGGCAAATTCAAATTTTGCTTTTTGGAACTTCATGGGACCATTTTTCCCCAGAATATTTTCCACCCCTGGTTGCTGGAACCCACGGAGGAGAGACCTGTGCACATGGAGGGCTGACTGTGTATCAGTTTTTCTATTTTGCTAACTGGCTTGGTTCTGGGCTGATATAGGTTGAGTTTCATGTGTTCGAAATGCTATTTCCTAAGAAACTATGACTATAAAACTAAAAATTTGATTTCACAATGATTTTACTTTCACCTAGGAAAAAAATATTTTAAAATCTTGTTTTAGCTTAAGCCTATATTCTGTCACATGAATGCTTTCAAAAAATTTTTAACACAACAGAACTATACCTTTTAAACAAAATCTTATTGAAAACTCAATAGAGAGACTTTATCCTCTCCTACTTTTCCTTTCTCATTCTCTTGTAGGAAACTAAGGGCTCCAAGGTTTTGTGGGATGCAATATGAAACCAAATGCTTTATATAAGCTGCAACAGTAAACTGTAATGATCACAACTGCCACAAACAGGACTGACTGGCAACAGCTGAAGTTACAAATTCCAACTTAAGTTCATCAGTGGCAGTTAAGTAGTCCAGATAAGGAAAGAACAACATGCAGAGAGGTTGTCGTGTACACTCTATCAGTTCAGTTCAGTTCAGCCGCTCAGTCGTGTCCGACTCTGCGACCCCATGAATCGCAGCACGCAGGGCCTCCCTGTCCATCACCATCTCCCGGAGTTCACTCAGACTCACGTTCATCGAGTCCATGCTGCCATCCAGCCATCTTATCCTGGGTCGTCACCTTCTCCTCCTGCCTCCAATCTCTCTCAACATCAGAGTCTTTTCCAATGAGTCAACTCTTCGCATGTGGTGTCCAATGTACTGGAACTTCAGCTTCAGCATCATTCCTTCCAAAGAAATCCCAGGGCTGATCTCCTTCAGAATGGACTGGTTGGATCTCCTTGCAGTCCAAGGGACCCTCAAGAGTCTTCTCCAAAACCACAGTTCAAAAGTATCACTTCTTCGGTACTCAGCTTTCTTTAGAGTCCCAACTCTCATACCCATACATGAGTACTGGAGAAACCACAGATTTGACTAGACGGACCTTTGTTGGCAAAGTAATATCTCTGCTTTTGAATATGCTATCTAGGTTGGTCATAACTTTCCTTCCAAGGAGTAAGCATCTTTTAATTTCATGGCTGCAGTCACCATCTGCAGTGATTTTGGAGCCCGAAAAAATAAAGTCAGCCACTGTTTCCACTGTTTCCACATCTATTTGCCATGAAGTGATGGGACCAGATGCCATGATCTTCGTTTTCTGAATGTTGAGCTTTAAGCCAACTTTTTCACTCTCCTCTTTCACTTTCATCAAGAGGATTTTTAGCTCCTCTTCACTTTCTGCCATAAGGGTGGTGTCGTCTGCATATCTGAAGTTATTGATATTTCTCCCGGCAATCTTGATTCCAGCTTGTGTTTCTTCCAGTCCAGCGTTTCTCATGATGTACTCTGCATATAAGTTAAATAAGCAGGGTGACAATATACAGCCTTGACGTACTCCTTTTCCTATTTGGAACCAGTCTGTTGTTCCTTGTCCAGTTCTAACTGTTGCTTCCTGACCTGCATACAGGTTTCTCAAGAGGCAGGTTAGGTGGTCTGGTATTCCCATCTCTCTTAGAATTTTCCACAGTTTATTGTGATCCACACAGTCAAAGGCTTTGGCATAGTCAATAAAGCAGAAGTAGATGTTTTTCTGGAACTCTCTTGCTTTTTCCATGATCCAGCGGATGTTGGCAATTTGATCTCTGGTTCCTCTGCCTTTTCTAAAACCAGCTTGAACATCGGGGGTTCACGGTTCACGTATTGCTGAAGTCTGGCTTGGAGAATTTTGAGCATTACTTTACTAGCATGTGAGATGAGTGCAATTGTGTGGTAGTTTGAGCATTCTGTTGCATTGCCTTTCTTTGGAATTGGAATGAAAACGGACCTTTTCCAGTCCTGTGGCCACTGCTGAGTTTTCCAAACTTGCTGGCATATTGAGTGCAGCACTTTCACACCATCATCTTTCAGGATTTGAAATAGCTCAACTGGAATTCCATCACCTCCACTAGCTTTGTTCGTAGCGATGCTTTCTAAGGCCCATTTGACTTCACATTCCAGGATGTCTGGCTCTAGATTAGTGATCACATCATCATGATCATCTGGGTCGTGAAGATATTTTTTGTACAGTTCTTCTGTGTATTCCTGCCACCTCTTCTTAATATCTTCTGCTCCTGTTAGGTCCAGACCATTTCTGTCCTTTATCGAACCCATCTTTGTATGAAATGTTCCCTTGGTATCTCTAATTTTCTTGAAGACATCTCTAGTCTTTCCCATTCTGTTCTTTTCCTCTACTTCTTTGCATTGATTGCTGAAGAAGGCTTTCTTATCTCTTCTTGCTATTCTTTGGAACTCTGCATTCAGATGCTTATATTTTCCCTTTTCTCCTTTGCTTTTCACCTCTCTTCTTTTCACAGCTATTTGTAAGGCCTCCCCAGACAGCCATTTTGCTTTTTTGCATTTCTTTTCCATGGGGATGGTCTTGATCCCTGTCTCCTGTACAATGTCACGAACCTCATTCTTCAGGCACTCTATCTATCAGATCTAGACCCTTAAATCTATTTCTCACTTCCTCTGTATAATCATAAGGGATTTGATTTAGGTCATACCTGAATGGTCTAGTGGTACACTCTATAGTCACAGAAATAAGAGTCTTATTTTAGAAGGGAAGAGTGTGTCACCCGAAAAGCTGATACCCTTGGACAGTTTACCTCTGTCAGAAACATCCTTCTGTTCTAACGTACTTTTGCATACTTCACCAGAAACCAAAGACGAAAGAGAACAAAAAAGTCAGTTCTTTGTGCCTCCATTTTCTTGTTTGTAAGAAAAAACATTGTTTAACAATATCCTACTTCACAAAGAGTATAAAAATCATTAGCAACATTTATATGCCAGACTGTTTAGTCTAAAGGGTCTCCCATAATCATTGGCACATATCTATTAGGATATGAAACCACCTATCTACTTATTTTTGCAATTAAGAAGGAAGAAAGGCTGTTGTTTGTAGACCAGGGATATATATTTTCTAAGTCCTAGAGGAAAACAATAATTTTTAACAAATGTTTACATGATTCTTTCCACACCTGATTCAGCAAAAGACTCAAAGCTTAAAAAAAAAAAAAAAATCCGCAAAATATTTCCCCATATTTTTTCACAGTGAACAAAAAAACAACCTGCAGATCTGTTTCCACTCCTTCATGTCCTCCTACCTTTTATCCACAATCATCCTTTATCAATCTTCCTTTCTCAAACCTTCAAAATTCCCCTTTCTACTGAGGCAATATACATAGGTAAGACTCCACAGAAATAATCTTTCCATTGAAAAATAAGCAAAGGCCACAAAGGATTAAAAGAAGAGATATAAATAAATGTGTAAATGTTTAACTTCACCCATGAACACATACAGATTTAACTAGATATCATTTTCCCCTGTCAGACTAGCATAGATGAAAAGGTTCTCAATGATGTTCAAGGTTTCTGAAGTAGAGAAACAAATATATACACATACTCACTCACACATACACAGTCACATAGAAAGTTTAGAGAAATCAGGGAAATTGTCTTTCTGGAGGGCAAACTGACAATATGTAACAAGATCACAAATATGTCTGTATTTCTGACATAGAAAGTACATTATCCTAAGGAAATAATCGACCAAGTTTGGACTACAAAGATGTTTTTATCACAAGCATCTATAAGGATGTTTAGTATAGTATTATTTATAATTTAAAAACAGAAAGAAGTCATCTGTATACTAAGACCGGCTTATAAACTACTGTGCTGCGCATACTGCGTCAGTTGTGCAGTCGTGTCCAGCTCTTTGCAGTCCCGTGGACTGCAGCTGCCACGGTCCTCTGCCAATGGGATTCTCCAGGCAAGAATAGTGGAGTGGGTTGCCATTTCCTTCTCCAGGGGAATCTCCCCAACCCAGGGATTGAACCTGGGTCTCCTGCATTGCAGGCAATTCTTTACCATCTGAGCCACCAGGGAAAGTCCAATAAATTAATAACTACAGACATTAAAAATGCATGATCTGTAAGCTGACACAAAAGTTCATGCTGATTAAAAACAAGTTTATAGTACAGTTTGACTGCATTTCTAAAATATGTCCTGATAAACATTTTTTAATTCTGGAAAATTAAATTAATTAAACACAATTAGTGATTATCTTTGAAGATACTTTTAAGTAGACTTTTTAAAAAATTTTGGGCAACAGCAAGGTTTCTTTTTTAAACTATGCCTTTAAAGGCACATTTTTTGCTTTTCTTTTTATTGCTTTTTTTTTTCTCCTGGTTACAAAATACATGCATTCATAAAAAAAGAAAAAGAAGGAAAAAAGGAGTCATCAGAAATATATAAACAGAAGTAAAAGACCAAAGGCTGTAATAATTAGCTTCTTCTGTTTAACCTTAGGGCACAAGGCTGTGCTTAACGCTCCAACCCTCTAGAAACTCTTCTCTTGACTTTCCAACTTCTCTTTCTTAAGGCTCTCCCTCTTCTAGCATCCCTTAAATGCACCCTCTTTCTCCCACTCACACAGGCTCCACATCATCTCACCACTCATGATTGCATGTTCATCAACACCTACATAGTGATGATTTCTTAATCCCTATCTGAAGCCTAAACTTCTCTGCCTCATAGTCATATTTGTGCCTATGTGCTGCACACTCCTCAAAGTCAATATATTCACCAAGTCTAACTACTTGCCTTCCCCACTGCCTACTCTGGTCCTGTGTTTTCCTATCTCTGGTAAAGGTTTCCTCATTCACTTCGTCTTCCCAGCCTCACAAACTCAGCCATCTTTGACCCCTTCCCCTAAAATAACTGGCAAACAAATCCTGCCTATAGTCTACTTCTAAAATCTCCCCCTAATTCACCCCTTCCTCTGCATCTCAGTGCCATTTTCAGAGCTAAGGCAGGCCCAGCCACCTCTAACCTGGACTACTTAGGTACCCATTATATGTCATACACATAAAAGGAGTTAAGAATATGAACACATATGAGAATATCAATAAAGCAAATTACTACCATCAAGCATATCTTGAAGTAGAGAGATGAAGGAACGTAACTCAAAGTGACAAGTAGTACAATGAGAGCAAAAATCCACAACCTCTTTACTACCTGATCTAATTTTATACTGGGAATTATCTTTCTAGAATAGAAACCAGATAATGTCTGGTTTTAGAAAACCCTTGATGGTTCTACTCCACTGCCTACAGGATAAAGTCCATATGCTTTAAGATCACACAAACACTTCACAATCTGGTCCCAACCTATCTTACACCCTCATCTACTACTTTTCTTTCACTTCACATCCCACAAGCCAGTCATATATAACTGTTGCTGCTTTGACACTATGCTTTGACACAGCACATAGAGCTTACACGTTCTGCTGGTGGAGACTCTTTCTTCCTTGTGCTCACCAGTGAAGTCCTATCTTACTCTTAATCAAATAACACGCTTCTGTGAAACCTTCATTAACCTTCTCTGCCAGTGTAGTTTTTACACAATCTACTATAATACTTATCACTTTATGCTGTAATTTGTTTTTCTCTTTCTACCACTAGCCTGTGAGATTCTTTTTTTTAAATTGTAGTTGATTTATAATATTATGTTTGTTTCAGGTATACAGCAAAGTGATTCAGTTATACATATATATATATATACATTTTTTTCAGATTCTTTTCTTTCACAGGTTATTTCAAGATATTGAATAAAGTTCACTGTTCTGTACAATAAATCCTTACTGATTATTTTATATATAGTGGTGTGTATATGTTAATCCCATACTCCTAACGTATCTTTTCCCGCAGACTGTGAGATTCGTGGGGACACCCTGTTATCTTCCGTATCTTTCCCAAAGACTAGCAAGATGGTAAATATTCAAGAAGTGTTTGTTAACTGGATGGTATGGTGGAGACAGATTTACAGAGAACCAAAATACACTGATCATCACCTGTCTGGGGAGGGTTCTCTGTCTGGAATCCAAGAGTCTATCTAAACATTAAGGCCACTACCCACCATGACCCCCTCCTACCAGGAACCCAAAGATGCTCCTGTTCCTGCTGCCCCTCTGCTTCTTATTCAGCTGGCTGTCTTTTCTTCGATGCCACAAATAACAGCAGCAAATAATACAGATAGAATCCCCTGCCCTCCGAGGGGCTTATATTCAAGCATAAAGAGAGGCAAATAAGAGGTAAGCATATATTAATAAAACGACTTCAGACAGTGATCAACGTGATGAATAACGTGAAGCAGTCTGATGGGATAGAATGCGGCTGGGGAAAAACACACTATTTTAGATGGAGGTGGAAAAGAAGTCACAGCATGTTTCTCTGAGACAGCAACATGAAAGTTGAGCCTGAGGAATAAGAAGCAATCAGCTAAGCAAAATTTTGAAGAAAGAATTCTGCAGACATAAGGAATTATAGGTGTAAAAGCTCTGAACCACGAACACAGTTGATTATTTGAGGGACAGAAGGGACAGTGTAGCTTGAGAAAGAAATGAATTTGGAGAAGAAAGCATAGCCCTGTAATGGTAGCCTGGGTGGAGGCCTATCTGCACCTTCTTGAGTTCAGAATTTTCCAGTTTACACCTCCTGTTATCTGCACAGTCCTCTACTTTCTAATATCACAGAGAGAGGGCAATGGAATGGAGTATATAGCACACCCTATTGTCAGGAAGGTATCAAATAATTCTGAACGTTCCTTTTCTTGTTTCTGTCAATAAAAGTATTCCCAGATACAATGCCCCAACAGTAATGGTCCCAGAGCAAACGAAAACCGGCACACAAGAATAAAACCACTTGAAAAGAAAGATGAGTTCTTTCTACTGACTACAAGGCAAGTCAAAATGAGACCCATCATAATTACCCTAGCTTCATTACAGGAAATAAAACACAACACTTTACCAGTCTGAGAATATACATAGGCTACAAATTTATCCTTCGACTTGAATAGATTTTTCCATTTTTGTGTAAACATAAAGATCATACACTCAATACAAATCCAGACTTAAGTAACTAAAATACATTTCCAGTTTTCACTGACCAAAATTTTCCTTCATCCTTATAGAAACTAAACAATTTTATGGTGTTTTGAGAAAGCACGAATTTATATACATTATAAACTGACTCTCAGCAGTAATTCTGTGGATGTTTATGTCATAATCTATTTAATTCAAGTACTACTGCGTTGCTAGAGCAAAGTCCATCCATTATATAAATGAATATTCACAAACCTAGCTGCTAAAGCAACTCAACAGTTGATAGGAACTCAAACAGTGTGAAATTACACATCTTACTCCTATTCTCAGTAGCATCTGCAGGCTTTGCTAACCCGAACATGAACACATCACTAAATATAAAAAGGCTTTCATTATCCTAGTCAGGTCTTAAAATTCCAGGCTGCTAGTCTTCTAGTGGTAAAAATAAATTCATTCTCAGCATCCTTAAATTCAATTCTGCACCCAGTGATCTCTGGCTAGCGCAGCTGAATCTCTGTATGGGGGGACGAGAAGATTTTTTTCAATCTTCTTTTGAAAAATCATCAGAAGTAGCTGAGGTAATCAACAAAAATCATCTTAAGCTCTCATGCTCTGTCCCCTCAGAGGGCAAAGCCTCTTCCAATAGGTCTTCGTACAGCCTCACCAGCTATGAAAAATAAGAAAACACTTTAGCCTAGAAAAGGATCTGTCACAGTCTCTAAGCTGATGACATCACAAATTTATCTTTCATTTTCTCTTCTGCATTCACCTAGAGAAGGTCATAAAAAGTATCTAAATAACCAATGTACCTTCTTCCCAATTTCATGTCTTCAAATTGGTTGATTTTATCATTATTCATCATCTCACACATAAATTAATACTCAAAAAAAAATCTCTCCTTGGTTGCAATAAAAAATTGCAAAGTTTCTCCTTGGAGCTCTAGCTTAGTCCTGATGCTGGAATTTCCAGGAAGGAATGTAAACACAGTATCAGTTGGAAAACCGCTCTAAACACTGATGTATCTCCTTGCAGAGTAAGTACGGGATCACTGAGTAAGGATTTACTCTTCCTTTACTAGGGGCAGAGTTTGAATTAAAATAAAGCCTTAATAACCCTTCTCAAAATGTGACTCAAGGACCAACAGCATCTCAATCAACTGGGAGTTTGTTAAAAAGATAGAACACAGGGCTCTATCTCTCCAACCAACTAAATCAGAATCTTCATTTTACTGTTACCTGCATGCAGATCTCCCTCCATCATAAAATCTCAGCACTGGCAGAAAATATTAAATCCTATCACACACATAGAGGGATGAACCTTGGATACCAATAACACTTGACAATGACTATAGTCACCTTCAGGAATTCTTCAGTTCTTTTAACAACAGTTCCTCATTACAAGAACATCTTATAAAATTATAAACTGCGTGTCTTGAAACACATCAAAGCTTATCACAGCTTCTGCTGTTGCTGTTAGTCTAAACCAATAACAAGAACCAAGTTCTTACCTAATCTGAGCTCTCCGAAGTTCCCACACCCTATCTTCTTGCCAACCCTGAAGTTGGGTCCCACCATAAGAACCCCAGAGGATGTTGAGCCAGATGGTCGGGAACAATGTTCTCTCCTTTGTGCCATGGGTTTAGTTGTCCGTTGTCTTTCATCCTTTTCCCTACTAGGATGGTCCATGATCCTACACGACAGTCTCCGCACAAGTAATTGAATCTGTATACGTCTCTTCAATATAAAAGTATAGCCGAATAAACTGTTGTCAGAGTACGGTAAAGAGTTCTTTTGGCACCATATTTATGTTTTTATTTCCAGGAGATGAAAAACCATTGATTAGTTCTTGCAGGATACGTAGTCTGTAGATCTCAAGCATAGGAGAACATTGTGTAACCTAGGTAAAAATAAAAAAAGCATACAGTTAAAAGTTGTATTTTAAAAACAAATTAAGAGCATTACCACTAACTAGAATGGATCCTATCCAAAACTATGCAAAGTGGATAGCTTCCTGAAATGGATTTTGGTTTTATATCCTCCAAAAGTTTAGCCATCGGGACTAGTAATTTACCTGGTAAAACACACTCAGTACACTATAGACCATGGCTATTAAGGGAACACACAACCCTTTAACATAAAATGCTTTCTTCTGGAAATGCTTTTTCAAAGGAAGGTTATTTGTTGGCTTTTTCATCACTGGCTAACAAAAATATGGTGGGGTTCCACTAAGTTAAATAAACTGAGGGCAATTAAAAGCGCTTCTTTTCAATTTGGACAGAATCTATCAGAAACGAACCCACTCTCTACCCACTGTCTCCCTCCTCCATCCCCACCATTTATCAAGCACTGACAACAATCACAAAATCCAAAACAAGTTCTGATTGACACAGTACGTGAATGTGCATGCTCAGTCGCTCACTTGTGTATGACTCTTAGTGACCTCATGGACTAAAGCCCAGCAGGCTCCTCTGTTCATGGAATTTTTCAAGCAAGAATACTAGAGTTGGGTTGCCATTTGCTCCTCCAAGGGATCATTCCAATCCAGGGATCGAACCTATGTCTCCTGCATCTCCTGCATAGGCAGATGGATTCTTTACCCCTGAGCCACCTGGGAAGCCCAAAAGCAACTAACACGTCCAGAGGCACCACTTCTATACAGGCCTTTCCAAACCCTAGTGCTACAAAGTAGTCCAGCACTAAATCTCTGGAAAGCTCAACTTTCGGTCTAGTTTTCATTGTGGGCTGAGTATAAATAACAGAGTATCTGAAGTAGATCTTTTACACAACCTCCAAGTGAAAATAAATTTGAGAAACAAAAAACTTTAAAACTCATCCATTTCAGAACTCTCCAGTTTCTCAATTCAGGGCTAAGCCCAAGACAAAGTTTACAATGAGTTAATTTCAACACTAATTTTTGAAAATCTAGGTGATTTTCCTTAATAAAAGAATATTCTGTTGTCACAGAATATTGTGTCACAGCAATCACAGATCAAACACATACTTTTATTTTACTTTTATTAAAGACTTACCTTAAAATTTTAAGGAAGAAGAGAATCAGAACTGCTTGGTTATTATTACATGTAATACAAGAAAGTCAGTAGGTCTAAGCTTCTTACAGAGACCATTAATTCCTTAGTACAAAAACAGGCACAAACCTGTGAGCTGAATTTACAAACAGGCACATGATCCCAGAATACAATGTTTACTTCACTATAGTAGTTAAACTGTTTATTTTCATCTTTTCTGTTTTTCTTTCCATTATTAATACTGCATGACAACTTTATGCTTCTCTAATGCTAATAATCATTAAAATGTATTTCCTTGAATTCAGAAAATGATATGATTTTCATAACCATATATTCTATTAAGGTAAAAAAGCAGGGTGCTAAGAATAAGTCAACAATTACTGGGCTTCCTACATGAACAACATAATGAATTTATATTTCTTATTACTTTCTCTTATTACACCTTAATCTAATAGCCTTCAATTATTTCTGTTGTCTACCCAAGGTCCCTCAAACAAGATGAGTAAAGAAAGAAAAATGGGGAATTCCCTGGAGGTCCAGTTGTTAAGATTTGGTGATTTCACTGCTGAGGGCATGGGTTCAATTCCTGCTTGGGGAACTAAGATCTTGCAATCCATGCAGTATCACAAAAAATAAAAAAGAGAGAGAGAAACACAATTTAAGATGTTTTATTTAAACAGTCCCATCTTAACAGGTGATCATGTGTCTATATACGAAAAACTGTCAGGCTATATATACTCTCTTCCCTTATATTATACATTTTTCTGAGAACAGGTAAAGGGTGTTTTAGCCTGTCCAGACACTATTGACCATTGACCTAATCCCCTAAAGCTTCATCAGTTATCATTGGTACAATAGTCTCATTTGTAAGATTTGGAAAACTGTACTACTTTGTCTATTACTCTTTGTATTTTTCATTTGTGTTCACTTTTTCCCCTGATTTAGAGCTTGTTATTTTTGCATTGTCAAAAAGGAGGAACATATTTAAATTTTAAAGTCAAAACACACACATTCTTTGTTGATAGTCATGACAGGACTTTGTTAAGCTTCTAAATCTCTCTCTCCTGATATAACTTACAGATGAAATTGTTTATGACTGTAGCTGGATCATATGGTAAAGGTATGTTTAAAGAATCTCCAAAGCGACCATACTCTTTTCTACCGTTCCTTCATTAATACAAGTTGGCTTTGGTCCTAATGCTTGCAGCCTCCTGGTCACAAATTTCAGCATCAGGTATCACTTCCCATATCAGTGTCCAAAACAGAAATGAAAGAGCAATAGCAAGATTTTCTCATCATGTATCTCTTTTTTTGGTAAAGATGAAAATTCTTTGCAGAGCCCCCAGCAAAATTCCCCTTGTGTAGAAGGTTGCCAACAAAAAGTGCCTGCAACAAATCTGAAATTTCCACTGTAAGCTCCTCAAAGAATGAGATCAAAGCCTAATATGATGTTTAGACCATAGGATAAATTTCAAGAGCAGTATAGGTTTCCCTGGTGGATCAGATGGTAAAGAATCTGCCTGCAATATGGGAGACCTGGGCTTGATTCCTGGGTCGGGAAGATCCCCTAGAGGAGGGCATGGCAACCTACTCCAGTACCCTTGCCTAGAGAATCCCCAAGGACAGAGGAGCCTGGCAGGCTGCAGTCCATGGGGTACCCATCTATATACCTATATCTATATCTATATATATATCTCACACCCAAATAAAGTATTTAGTAACCATTCAGTAAAAATGATATCTGCACACATGAATGTGCTTGCATGTGTGCTTAAAAAAAACTATCAAAAATAATATGACAATTTAAAAAAGTATAGTACAATTTAAGTAAAAACAAAACGCTTATACTCATTCTTTTTTTTTAAGTGACATCAATAAGAATCTCACTTTAATTAACCTAATGAATGATCAAAATCTTTTTATTTAACCAAAATACATTATGGGAGTGCTATTACTGAAGGGAAGAACAAAGTTTACAGATTCTCATTTTGGTTAGTTTTTTTTTTTTTTTCCGGGAGAAGGAAGAATTTATTACTTGCAGCAAGTAAGAACACTGAAGATGTTTCTCAAAGAAGTGTCTTGGTTCTGGTATTAATTTTTCTTTTTTCCACAAATTTCAATTATTAACTTCTCCCATTCTTACTATTCCAACCGTTACTGATCAATCTATTCCCACCTGATAATTATGTTTTCCAATTTTTAGTTCAGTTCAGTTGCTCAGTCATATCCAACTCTTTGCAATCCCATGAATCGCAGCACACCAGGCCTCCCTGTCCAACACCATCTCCTGGAGTTCACTCAAACTCACGTCCATCGAGTCGGTGATGCCATCCAGCCATCTCATCCTCTGTCATCCCTTTTTCCTCCTGACCCAAATCCCCCCCAGCATCAGGGTCTTTTCCAATGAGTCAACTCTTCGCATGAGGTGGCCAAAGTACTGGAGTTTCAGCTTTAGCATCATTCCTTCCAAAGAACACCCAGGGCTGATCTTTAGAACAGACTGGTTGGATCTCCTTGCAGTCCAAGGGACTCTCAAGAGTCTTCTCCAACACCACACTTCAAAAGCATCAATTCTTCGGTGCTCAGCTTTCTTCACAGTCCAACTCTCGCATCCATACATGACCACTGGAAAAACCACAGCCTTGACTAAACGGACCTTTGTTGGCAAAGTAATGTCTCTGCTTTTGAATATGCTATCGAGGTTGGTCATAACTTTCCTTCCAAGGAGTAAACGTCTTATAATTTCATGGCTGCAGTTACCATCTGCAGTGATTTTGGAGCCCAAAACGATAAAGTCCGCCACTGTTTCCACTGTTTCCCCATCTATTTCCCATGAAGTGATGGGACCAGATGTCATGATCTTTAGTGAATTTGTCAATTAGTTCTGACAGTCTTTTGGTGTTATCTTTAGGGTTTTCTACATGTAGTACTGTGTCACTTGCAAACAGTGAGAGTTTTACTTCTTCCTTTCCAATTGGGAAGCCTTTGAGATTTCCCTGGCGGTCTAGTGATTAGGATCTGGGCTTTCACTGCTGCGGACTAGGTTCAATCCCTGATCAGGCAACTGAGATCCCATAAGTTGTGCAGCACAGCCAAAAAAAGAGAGAAAAGCAGCAGCAGCCTTTTACTTCTTTTTCTCGCCTAATTGCTCTGGCTAGACCTTCTAATATTAACATATGCTGATTTCTTTTTTGATTTTCCTTGTTTAGTAGCATATTGTTTAATCTCAAGATATTTCGAATTATCCAATTGGCTTCTTGTAATTGACTTCTAATTTCGTACCACTGTGGTCAGAAAAGATGCTTAATACAATTTCAATCTTCTTAGTTGAGGGTGTGCCAAGATCTGCCAGTGTCCCAAAGAGGGGATCTCGAAAGCACCCAGATGCAGGCTGACTAGAAGCTGGACCATCCACAGCAGCTTTTAAAGTATGTAGGTAGATCTTTCAGGGAGAGACTGGGAACCGGGTTTTTTAGTCAGCTCCCTCAGAGCTGGTTAGCAGACAGGTAGGTAAGAACTGTTTCTTTGTTACAGTCCTGTGGGACCCATAAATGCAAGCGAAACAGGGGTGCATCCCCTAAAATGCAGCCACAAGAGCCAGGACAACAGATGAGTGTACAGCTCATAACAGAGAGACCACAGTGACATGGAGTAGACCAGAAGGAGAATGTGGAAATGATACCTGCCAGCCTCTCAAGTCTGTATGGAGCACTGTGGTCTGTCCCTAGATGTGTGGTGAATTAGAAACTTGACTCTTACGCAGCAGTACTTTGAATATGTAAATAGTCCTCCTTCAGAGAAAGACTGGGAAACAGGTATTTCTGTCTTCTGTCTCTGCAGTGAATTCTGGGGGGCAGCCGTGGCAAGAACTATTAAGAATTACTTCCCTGTTTGCTATAGCCTTCAGGGTCCCAGAGACACAAGCTTCACTGGCTTTCAGAGCCAGGTGTTTTGGGGGCCATCCTTCAAGTCAAAGGCTAAAATGCTGGGGTGCTACAGGCTGGGTCCAACCGCTTCATGCCTCACAAGCTGGGATTTTTAAGTTCTCTCCTGACCGTGTGTTGCTGTGCTGGGGGTGGGTTTTTTGGAAAGAGTTTATCTCAGTTTTTCTGATTCTTTTTGCCATGGGTTTTTCCTCATTTGCCCAATGTGCAGCAATTACTCATCCAGATTCTGGATTCCTTTCAGAGGGAATTCTTCTGTGTACAGCTCTAAGATTTGGTGTCTTTGGGAAGAGATGAGCTCAGAAGCCTCCTATGTTACCATCTCACACTGGAACCAAGGCCAAGCCCACCTGACAAGTTTCACTCCTTTAGTATCTCACAATTTTTCATATCTCCCCACTTAGAAAAAAATTTTTTACTACCATTTAAAAAACAAACTAATAAATAAAAATAAAATAAAATAAAAAACAAACTCTCATCCAATTATTTTGTGAGCATTGGCAAACTGATTCTAATTATTACATGAAAAAGCAAAAGCCCCAGAATAGCCAACATACTATTGAAAGAAAAGAACAAAGTCAAAAGACAGACACTACTCAACTTGAAGATTCATTATAAAGCTATAATGATCACTAATCCATGTTGTAGTAGAAAAAAGAAAGGACAAATAAATCAATGAAACAGAATAGAAAGCCCAAATCAAATATACACAAATACAGTCAAACTGTTCTCTGACAAAGGACCAAAGGCAATTCAGTGGAGGACTGTCTTTTCAACAAGTAGTGCTAGAACAAATGGATGCTACATGTAAGACGGTGAATCGAGATACACATTTTACCTGTCACAAAAATTAAACCACAGAGCCAAACATACAACACAAAAACTGTGAAACTACTAGAAGATACCACAGAAAAATATCTAAGGGACCATGAGCTTGGCAATGATTTCTTAAATACACCAATAAAAGTGCGATCTATGAAAAAGAAGATTTGATAATGTCGAACTTAATAAAAACTAAACACTTCTGTTTTGCAAAGTGACTCTAAAGAAAATGAAAAGACAAGCTATAGACTGGGATAAATATTCACAAAACACATAACTGAAAAAAAGACTGTTATCCAAAATACATAAAAAACTCTTCAAGCAATAACAAACAATCCATTTCAAAAAAAAGGGCAAAAGATTAACAGATACCTCACCAAAGATAGACAAATCACAAATGAGTATATGAAAAAGATGCTCAACATAATACACTATTATGGAATTATCTCACAGTAAATTAAAATGAGATACCACTACAATTTTCTTAGAGTGATGAAACCCCCAAACACCGACACCACCAAACGCAGGTGCAACAGTAAAACTCTTGTTCACTGCTGATGGGAATGCCAGATGGTACAGCCATTTAGAAGAGTTTGGCAGTTTTCCACAAAACCAAACATAGGTCTTTATTCAAATGAACTAACAACTTAAATCCATACAAAAACTTTCACATGAAAGTTTACAGTTGCTTTATTTGAAACTGCCAAAAACTGGAAGCAATCAAGATTTATTTCAATAGGTGAGTGGATAAATAGACTGTGGCATAACTATGCAAGGGAATACTATTCACTGATAAAAAGAAATGAGGTATCAAGCCACGAAAGGACATAGAGGAAACTTAAATGCATACTGCTAAGTGAAGGAAGCCAATCTGAAAAGAACACGTATATTCCAACTACATGACATTCTGAAAAAGGAAAAACTATTGAGACTGTAAAAAAATATATTAGTCGTTGTCGAGGATTAGTGGCATGGAGGGATGAACAGGTGAATCACAGAGGATTTTCAGTGCGATAGTAACACACTTTGTATGATACTGTAATGATAGACACGTCATTATGTGGTTGTCAAAACCCATGTAACACACAACACAGGACTGGACCCTAATGCAGACTATGGATTTTAGTTAATAAAAATAAATCCATACTGACTAATCAGGTATAAAAGTTGTACGTGTAACACTAATGCAAGGGAAAAATACTTACTAAATAGGAAAAATGGGAAGGGGGTACTGTGAGGGAGTATATAGAGACTTTCTGTATTTTCTGTTCAGTTTTTATGTTAACCTAAAATTGTACCTAAAAATCTACAAAAATACAGTCTTTAATAATAATTCCATCTAAAACAGTATCAAGAAAACTCAAAGTACTTATGAACATATTTTATACAATGTACAAAATTTATGTTCAAAACTATAATATACTACAGAAATAAAGATCTGAATAAACAGATATACTGTGTTTACAGACTGGAAGACTCAATATATTGATAGTTGTCATGTTAATTTTCCCCAAACTGACAGATTTAATGCAGTCCATATAAAAATTACTATGGAATTTTTATACATATTAACAAGTTGATTAAGAAGTGTTTATGGGAAAGAAAATTACTGAGAATAGCCAAATCACTCTTTTAAATACACACACACACACAATATATGAGGACAAATATGACATGATTCCACTCAGATATCTAGAGTTGTCAAAATTACAGAAACAGAAAGTAGTGAAGGGCTAAAAGAGAGTTGTTGTTTGATGGGTACAGAGCTTCAGTTCTGCAAGATGAAAAAGAGAGGATGTGTTCCACAGCAATGTGAATATAGTTAACACTACTGAACTATACACTTAAAAATAGTTAAGAGGATACATTTGTGTTACGTGTTTTTCCCAGCAAAGTAAAAAAATTTTTTTTTAATTTGGAAGACACATTTTTAAAGCTACGGTCATTGAGACACACGTGTTACTAAAAATATAAAGTTCAATAACAATCCTCTCCTCTTTGAAGGAAAAGTAGAAATTAAATGCAAGGGGACACTAACAAACTTTCTTGGCCATTGAATATCCACAGCTACACTTATCAAAACTCAGTCTAAGAGTTCACTCCAAGATCTGTGTATTTCCTTACATGTAACTCAAAATGTAAAATGAGCAGGTCCACGGAGTGGAAAAGGAACAAGGGACCCCATACAGAGTGTGCTGCTGCTGCTGCTAAGTCAGTTCAGTTGTGTCCGACTCTGTGCGACCCCATAGATGGCAGCCCACCGGGCTCTCCGGTCCCTGGGATTCTCCAGGTAAGAACACTGGAGTGGGTTGCCATTTCCTTCTCCAATATAATTCTTACTCGTTAGTAAATTATGATGCAGTCCTTACGGCTCTTTAAAAGAATTATCATCTCAGTTTAAGCTGCTGCTAAGTGTAAGACCCTGAAAATGGTGAGGAGCCCAGCATGGAAGTCCTAGGTCCTCACCCAGCATGGTATGCTGGAGCACAGGCAAGGTGAAGCCATCTTCATCTATGTGGAAGAGGCAGTCTGGCATGGAGTGGCAGAATCCAAGTGAAGTGAGGAGTGAGTGGAGGTGGAGGCAAATTGATCAAATAAGTAAACGTACTGAACAATGACAGGTTTTTCACTGTAAGAGAAAAGAATTACAAAAATGGAAAGGGAAAACAACTAGAATGAACTGGGTGGTACTGAACTGGCATTGGAAGTATCAATGTAAACTCATGATATTATCTATACATATATATGTATGTTATTGTTTAGTCACTAAGTTCTGTCTGACTCATTTGCGACCCCATGGACTGTAGCTCACCAGGCTCCTCTGTCCATGGGAATTCCCAGGCAAGAATACTGGAATGGGTTGCCATTTCCTTCTCCAGGAGATCTTCCTGACCAAGAGCTCAAACCCAGGTTGCCTGCATTACAGACAGATTCTTTACCACTGAGTCACCAGGAAAGCCCCATACATACATATACTTGACAAACAAACACAGCAATAAAATAATTAAGAGCTCTATCCACTACCAGGGCCTGAGAGGAACAACACTCGATAGCATGAGCACATGTGGCACCCAGATTTTGGTTTTAAAACCATTCTCAAGGATCCAGAGCACCTCAGAAATGACTCATTCCAGAGCTAAGGTAGTGGAATACAAGACGAGCCTAGAAAATTGAGGTAAGGAAGTGATCAATGAATGGTGGGGACATGTCAAAAGGACACAAGGGACACATAGGGATTCACAGTGGCCAAATATAAACATCAAAATAAATTACACTCAAGCCTCCCTAATGGTCCAGGGGTTAAGAATCTTCCTGCCAATGCAGGGGAAAGTGAAGAAAGTGTTAGTTCCTCAGTCATGTCTGACTCTCTGTGACCCCATGGACTGTAGCCCACCAGATGCCTCTGTCCATGGGATTTTCCAGGCAAGTATACTGGAGTGGGTTGTCATTCCCTTCTCCAGGGGATGTTCCTGACCCAAGGATTGAACCTGGGTGTCCTGCATTGCAGGCAGATTTCTTTAACCAGCTGAGCCACCTGGGAAGCCCCAAAATTTATTTATTTGGCTGCATCAGGTGGTTGCTGCATGTGGGATCTAGTCCCCTGACCAAAGATCAAACCCTGGCCCCTTGCATTGGGAGTGCAGAGTCTTAACCCCTGAATCACCAGGGAAGTCAATATCCATATCAGGACTTCCCTGATGGGCGAGTGGTTAAGAATCTGCTTTGCAGTGCAAGGGACATGGATTCAACTCCTGGTCAGGGAACTAAGATTTCACATGCTGAGGAGAAAGTAAGTCCATGTGCCGTGGGTTCAATTCCTACTCCGGGATGATCCCACAAGCCACAAGGCAGCTAAGCCCATTTGCTACAACTACTGAGCCAGCACTCTAGAGCCCTGGGGCCACAACCACTGAGCACACACGCTACAAGAACTGAAACCCGTGCATCCTAGGTCTGCGCTCAGCGACAAGAGAAGCCACCACAACTAGAAGCCAGGCACCACAATGAAGAGTAGCCCGCACTCGCCACAGCTACAGAAAAGCCCGCACGCAGCAACAAAGACCCAACACAGCCAAAAAGAAAGAAATCTTTAAAAAAAAAAATCACTGTAACAGATTATAACCCACTGAATAAACTAATAAACCAGGGATTTACACAGATATAATTAAATACATTAAAACCCTGAATATGATTTGACCATACTACTTACTGTTAAGGACATCCACTGAGTATTATTTTTAATATCAAGAAACTAGAGTCAACTTAAATTCCCATATTAGAATGGTTAAAACAAAACAGTATCTCCATATATGGAACAGTATAAGCTACTGAAAAGAAAAAAAGGTAGATTTATTATGTGCTCGGTTTGTAAAGAAAACCAAATATGGTATGACGGGGAAAAAAAGGTCTGTGAACAATCATATGTATAGTATAACCCCACTTTTTAAAAAAAAAACAGTTAAAATCCTTCTGCAATCTCTCATGTGAATACAGTTTGTGTGTATTTAGAAAGAAATCTGATAGGATGCATTAGAAACTGAAACCAGTTAATCTCTGAGGAACACAATTAAAGGGCAAAGAATGAAATTTTAAACTTCTATTTTATATCTCTGCATTCTAAATAATTTTAAATAAGCAACACTACTTTAGTTATTTAATTTAGTTATTTATTTGTTTAGTTGCTATTTCACAGAAACAAAAAGTCTTATGATGAAAATTCCTTTGATTTTCTAACACCAAACCTTCTTCCTGTCTCATACAGGAGAGGTGGCCCTCCTGCCCAAGTCAAATCACTTCTACAAACTTCACTGTATTACTGCTCTCTCCTGTTAACTTTATCCTTCTCTGTTGACTTCCTATAATGAGCATTAAACATGTTCACAACCTTACCATTAAAAACACAAGCCCTAACACCCATCCCTTGATCACTATTTCCTGCCTGGCAGCCATTCTGTCTCTCCCCACAGGCCCTTCACAACCAAACTGAAGACCTGTCCTCACTAGATGTTTCTGTTTCCTCATTCCTGAACTCACTGCAATAAGGTTTTTAATCCCATCCCTCCAAACCACTGATCTCCTTCTCTTCACCCAGGTAAATCACATCCTTGAAGAAAAAATCCAAGAAACACGTTTTAGTAATCTTATTCTCCTGATCCTGACAGCCTTTCGGTCTTTCTCAAAATATTTTTTCCCCTTTGGGTTCATGCTGTTTTTCCTCCTTTGGGTTCTCCCAGGTTTTCCTCCTATCTCTCACTGCTTCTTCTTACTCAGCCTGTCCCTAATTGTTTCATTTCCTCCCAATACTGGAGCAAGCCTACCTCTTTTCTCACTCAAAACCACTCCCACGGTGTCTAGTCACGTATTCATTCAAAAAATATTTAATAAGTGTCCATTTACTAAAGACACTGTTCCAAAGTACTGCAGTTATTGTTCAAAGCACTCCTACATGTTCATTTATATGCTGATGAATCTTAATTTGTATTTCCAGCTAACACCCTTCTCCTGTGTTTGAGATGTATATACTCACCATATTTTTCTACCTCACCATAGAAAATTCAGACACCTCAATTTCAATAGTCCGAATTAAGCTCATCTTCTCTTGGTTCCCACTTCTCCCACCATCCCTCTCCTCCCCAAGAAACTGTCAAACCTACTTTCTTCTCTTGGGTTCTTTCTTCAGTGAATACTATACTAACCATCTACCCAGTGACCTAAACAAGACACAGGAATTTTAGCTCTTAAATAACACTCAAATCTCTAAGCTTTCCTCAGACTTCATTAGCATCACTCTGGAAAGAAACCATTCTCCCACAGGAATGAAACAATCTCTCAAGTGATCTTGCTTTCAGATTTCTCCTCTCAACTCCCTTACCTCTCTCTCCAAACCAATTTGTGCAGCACTGTAGCCAGAGGGAACTTTATAAATGCAAGTCTAATCATGTCATCCTCCAACTTGAAGGCCTTCAACAGCTTCCCAATGCCCTTAAAAAATGCTTCTCAGGTGGCTCAGTGGGGGCTTACAGTCCTTCCTGACCTGGGACATACTCACCTCTACAGCTTCATTTCAGTTAAATCACTCCCTTATGTTACATGCTAATGAATACCAAACTCACTTCATTTTCACCAAAGGGCCCTTGGCCTGGATCCCCCTTTTATCTCTGCTCCTTCATTCGTTCCTGCTCCTCTTTAGCTTTTACTTGAAACATACCTTTCTCTGGAAAACTTTTCCTTCGACTCGATTCTTACAGACTCTTTTAGCATCCCCAAACAGCATTAACCACTGCGCACTGTAGCTGCTTGTTCACTGGTATATTATTCTGTGAAGGTAGGAACTCTCATTCACCATTTTATTCATAGGGCCTGGCACAGTAGGTTCTCAAGTATTCAACGAATAAAGGAATATATAATAAATGAGTTCTCAATCTTGGTTTTCAACCAAAGAACAGATTTGACAGGTTGATCTAAGAGATTGTAATTCCTGCCATCATTCTCAAGAGAAAGAAAAACATAATAATTCTAAGTACCATGATGACTATATCCTGCTTAGTTATATGCAATGTGTTAACTGTAGAAAAGGCACTAATCATTAGGAAAGTGAGTGAAGTCGCTCAGTTGTGTCCGACTCTTTGCGACCCATGGACTGTAGCCCACCAAGCTCCTCTGTCCATGGGATTCTCCAGGCAAGAATACTGGAGTGGGTTGCCATTTCCTGCTCCAAATCATTAGGAAAGTATGACCCAAATTTTTACCCAACTTAGATGTCATAAGACAGCATCAGAAAATAAAATCTAACAACCAAGACACTAAGTGGTCTCACCTGAGTTTCTCTGGCATTATCACTATTTAGCTCCTATATATTTTTCTAAGCCATGCAAAAACAGCCTGTTTAACACAGACACACAGTTGGTGAAGTAGAAGACCAAAGCCAGAAATCTGCCAATTTATTTTCAGCCCTGACACCAATTCACTTTCCTCCATTTGATTCACTTTTTCCCACAAAAAAAAGGGACACACCTGAAACTTACCATATCTTTTACTACAGGACAGAAAGATTTAAATTGTTCTTAGAGGAAAAAAAAAGAAAAGAGGGAAAGGAAAGAGAGAAGTATGTACAGGGAACTTACAATTTTCAGTTCTGCATGTAAGGAGCTTAGAAGTCACCACTCTAACAGGTAAAAACTCTAGGAACTGAAAGATCAACAGCTCTCAGATCCATAAAAGAGGGAAGAGTATCGACTGAACCACTGATGCCCAGACTGGAGAAGGACAAGTGAAAACAGGGAGTCACAGCTTACTGGAGTAGACAGTATGTGGCAGGAACCAGCGCCAGGGAAGGAAAACCTGAACTGTAACCGATGAATTTCTGGATGCTCAGTGTAAATAGCTCTAAGAGTTAAAGGTTCCAGGTCACAGGAGGGACCCCACAATTTTGTGAGATTTGCCTCCAGGAGCTCGACCAGGTTCCCACAGCAAATATTAGAGAAAAAAATTAAAAATCCCCTTGAGCTTTCAGTTGGGCAATGGAAAAGTGAACTATTTTTAAATATGCCAGAGGACTCTGTTTTTTAAGGATGCCTGCCCTCTGGAGAAAATAGTTAATCACAGCCTAACTTGCTAGGGTATTATTTGTCAGAGCCTAACTGACCTGGGAAAAGAGAACTACTCAACTCCAGCTCCCTCTAGCCTTCCACATCATGGGAGGGAAATGCCCAAGCTCAAACGACTCTGGCCATCCTGTTCCAACGAAGTGAGACACACATGAAACTCACAGTTTAGAGCAACAGGCTCACTAAAAGACTGACCTTCCCTTCCCCTTATACCTTGCCATTTTATTATGAAAGGCCTATTACAGCTATTCCTTTTACCAGGTATATCATATCTGGCTATCAAGAAAAAATTATAAGGCATACTAAGAGGCAAAAAATGCAATAAGAAGAGACAGAGCAAGTAACAGAACAAGAGATGGCAAGAATGATGGAATTATCAGATCAGGAATTTAAAACAACTATTATTAACAAGCTAAGAGCTCTAATGTCCTTCAGAAGTTGAATGGATAAACTATGGTATATCCAGACATCCAGAATATTGAAGTGAAGTGAAGTGAAAGTCACTCAGTCGTGTCTGACTCTTGGCGACCCCATGGACTATACAGTCCATGAAATTCTTTAGGCCAGAATACAGGAATGGGTAGCCTTTCCCTTCTCCAGGGGATCCTCCCAACCCAGGGATCGAACCCAGTTCTCCCACATTGCAGGAGGATTCTTTACCATCTGAGCTGCCAAGGAAGCCCAAGAATACTGGAGAGGGTAACCTATCCCTTCTCCAGCAGATCTTCTCGACCCAGGAATCAAACTGGGGTCTCCTGCATTGCAGGCAGATTCTTTACCAGCTGAGCTATCAGAAAGCCCAGATATCCAGAATATTATTCAACATTAAAAAAAAAATGAGCTATCAAGCTACAGAAAGAAAGAAGAAATTTAAATGCATATTAGTAAGTGCAAGAAGCTAATCTGAAAACGCTATATACTGTTTGATTCCAACTATATGACATTCTGGAAAAGGCAAAACTAGAGACAGTAAAAAAGATCAGCAGTTACCATGGGAAGGGTGGTGGGTGCACAAGTGCAGCACAGATGATTTTTAGGCAAAACTACTCTCTATGATACTATAATAGTGGATACGTGTCATTATACATGTCCAAATTATGAACATGTTGGACATTATTATATGGACATTATGTCCAAATTCACATAATGTACAACACCAAAAAAATCTCCCTGTGCTTCCAGCAGGGGGAGGGAAAAATAAACTAGTTTGAAATACACCAGAAGCTTAAAGTACAGGATTTAGATAATTATGACGTGTCAGTGCTGGTTCATCAATCGTAACAACAGTACCACTCTGATGGATGATCCTGATAATGGGGGAGGCTATGCATGTGTAGGAGCAGAGGGTATATGGGAAGTCTCTGCACCTTCCTCTTAATTTTGCTATGAATCTAAAACTACTCTTAAAAAATGAAGTCCTTAAAAAAAATAATTCCCTGGGATCCAGTGGTCCAGGTTCAGCACTGTCACTACTGGGACCTGGACCCTGCTTGGGGGAACTAAGATCTCACAAGCCTTGCAGAATGTCCCATCCGCCCCAAAAAAGATACACAGATACGTGTTTTAAAATACTATTTCTAATAAAAGAAACAAATGAAATTACAGCAATTACTGAAGGAGTCTGCATAATTTCTTGGCGTCAAAAAGGAGAAGTACAGCACATGTATTTACTCAAGGCGGAGTCCTTTTTTCTTCAAAGTGGAGTTCTTAATTCAACCAAACATTTACTGACTGTCTCCTACGTGCCTAAAACTAGGATAGTCACTAGGGATGTAACAGTGAACTCACCATATGCACAGTTCTAGTGCTCACAGAGTTTACAGTGGGCATCACAAACAATCACATTATAACCCCTGCAAATTTGCGTCATGCTGCAAAGACCTGCTGAAGATAATGGGGAAGTCAAAAGGGAGAGTTTTAGAAAGAGGGTGATCAAGGCCTTTAGTAGAAGCTACATTTAAATACTGTCCTCAAGGATGAGAAGAAGCCAACCATGTCAAGAGCTGGGATCAGAGCCTCCAGAAAGAGAAAAACCCGGTAGAGACTCTTGGTAGAAGAAGACCAGCAAGGCAGGGGATTATAAGGGAAGAGGTGGCAGGAGTCCACTATTCAGGATTTATAGTTGCTGATAAGCCACCGTTATCGAATGAGAAGCCATTTAAGCATTTAAAGTAGGGAACTGACATTTATATTTAAAAGGGACTTAGGTTTATAAAAGACATTTATATTTTTATATCACCTGACGCCAGTCAGAATGGCCATCATCAAAAAATCCACGAACAATGAATTTCGCTGAAGAGGGTATGAAGGAAAGAGAATCCTACACTGTTGGTGGGAATGTAAACTGGTAAAACCACTATGGTTAACAGCATACAGAGGTTCCTTAAGAAACTAAAAACAACTACCATATACATGACCCAGCAATCCCACTCCTGGGCATATACCTGGAGAAAACTGTAATTCCAAAAGATACATGCACCCCCATGCTCACTGCAGCACTATTTACAACAGCCAGGACATGGAAGCAACCTAATGTCCATCAACAGAGGAACGGACAAAGAAGATGTGGTACATATATACAATGGAGTATTATTCAGCCATAAAAAAGAATGAAATTGTGTGCATTTGCAGAGACATGAATGGACCTAGACATTGTCATACAGAGTGAAATGAGTCAGAAGTAGAAAAACAAACATTGTACATTAATGCACATATGCAGAATCTAGAAAAGCATAAGATGAACCCATTTGCAAAGCAGAAATAGACACACAGACATATGGACACCAAGATGGGAAAGTGGGGTGAGAGGAACTGGAAGATCTGGATTGATATATATACACTACTGAGTATAAGATAGGTAATTAATGACAAAACGTGGTCCACTGGAGAAGGGAATGGCAAACCACTTCAGTATTCTTGCCTTGAGAACCTCATGAAAAGTATGAAAAGGCAAAAAGATAGGACACTGAAAGATGAACTTCCCAGGTTGGTAAGTGCCCAATATGCTACTGGAGATCAGTGGAAAAATAACCCTAGGAAGAATGAAGAGACAGACCAAAGCAAAAACAACACTCAGTTGTGGATGTGACTGGTGATGGAAGTAAAGTCCGATGCTGTAAAGAACAACATTGCATAAAAACCTGGAATGTTAGGTCCATCAATCAAGGCAAATTGGAAGTGGTCAAACAGGAGATGACAAGATTGAACATCAACAATTTAGGAATCAGTGAACTAAAATGGACTGGAATGGGTGAATTTAACTCAGATGACCATTATATCTACTATTGTGGGCAAGAATCCCTTAGAAGAAAAGAAGTAGCCATCATAGTCAACAAAAGAGTCTGAAATGCAGTACTTGGATGCAATCTCAAGAATGACAGAATGATCTCTGTTCGTTTCCAGGGCAAAACGTTCAATATCATAGTAATCCAAGTCTATCCCCCGACCAGTAATCCTGAAGCTGAAGTTGAACGGTTCTATGAAGACCTACAAGACCTTTTAGAACTAACACCCCAAAAAGATGTCCTTTTCATTATAGGAGACTGGAATGCAAAAGTAGGAAGTCTGAGATACCGGGAATAACAGGCAAATTTGGCCTTGGAGTACAGAATGAAGTAAGGCCAAGGCTAATAGAGTTTTGCCAAGAGAATGCACTGGTAACAGCAAATACCTCTTCCGACAACACAAGAGGACTCTACATATGGACATCACCAGATGGTCAATACTGAAATCAGACTGATTATATTCTTTGAAACCAAAGATGGAGAAGGTCTACATACAGTCAGGAAAAACAAGACTAGGAGCTGACTGTGGCTCAGATCATGAAGTCCTTATTGCCAAATTTAGATTTAAATTGAAGACAGTAGGGAAAAGCACTAGATCATTCAGGTATGACCTAAATCAAATCGCTTAGGATTATACAGTGGAAGTGACAAATAGATTCAAAGGATTAGTTCTGACAGAGTGCCTGAAGAACTACTGATGGAGGTTTGTGACTTTGTACAGGAGGCAGGGATCAAGGCCATTTCCAAAAAAAAAGAAATGCAAAAAGGCAAAACGGATTCTGAGGAGGCCTTACAAATTAGCTATGAAAAGAAGAGAAGTGAAAGACAAAGGAGAAAAGGAAAGACATATCCATTTGAATGCAGAGTTCCAAAGACTAGCAAGGAAAGATAAGAAAGCCTTCCTCGGTGATCAACGCAAAGAAATAGAGGAAAACAATAGAATGGGAAAGACTAGAGATCTCTTCAAGAAAATTAGATATACCAAGGGAACATTTTATGCCAAGAATACACAGAAGAACTATACAAAAAAGATCTTCACAACCCAGATAATCACAATGATATGATCACTCACCTAGAGCCAGACATCTTGGAATGTGAAGTCAAGTGGGCCTTAGAAAGCATCACTACGAACAAAGCTAGTGGAGGTGATGGAATTCCAGTTGAGCTATTTTAAATCCTAAAAGATGATGCTGTGAGTGCTGCACTCAATATCCCAGCAAATTTGGAAAACTCAGCAGGGGCCACAGGACTGGAAAAGGTCAGTGTTCATTCCACTCCCAAAGAAAGGCAATGCCAAAGAATGTTCAAACTACCACACAATTGCACTCATCTCATACGCTAGTAAAGTAATGCTCAAAATTCTCCAAGCCAGGCTTTAACAGTACGTGAACCGTGAACCTTCAGATATTCAAGCTGGTTTTAGAAAAGGCAGAGGAACGAGAGATCAAATTGCCAACATCTGATGGATCATCAAAAAAGCAAGAGAGTTCCAGAAAAACATCTACTTCTGCTTTATTGACTACGCTAAAGCCTTTGACTGTGTGGACTACAACAAACTGTTGAAAAATCTGAAAGAGATGGGGTACCAGACCACCTAACCTGCCTCCTGAGAAATCTGTATGCAGGTCAGGAAGCAACAGTTAGAACTGGACATGGAACAACAGACTGGTTTCAAATTGGGAAAGGAGTACGTCAAGGCTGTATATTGTCACCCTGCTTATTTAACTTATATGCAGAGTATATCATGAGAAATGCTGGGCTGGATGAAGCACAAGCTGGAATCAAGATTTCCAGGAGAAATATCAATAACCTCAGATATGCAGATGACACCACCCTTATGGCAGAAAGCAAAGAAGAACTAAAGAGCCTCTTGATGAAAATGAAAGAAGAGAGTTAAAAAGTTGGCTTAAAACTCAACAATCAGAAAACTAAGATCATGGCATTCGGTCCCATCACTTCATGGCAAATAGATGGGGAAACAATAGAAACAGTGAGAGACTATTTTTGGGGGCTGCAAAATATCTACAATGGTGACTGCAGCCATGAAATTAAAAGACGCTTACTCCTTAGAAGAAAAGTTATGACCAACCTAGACAACATATTAAAAAGCAGAGACATTACTTTGTCAACAAAGGTTCATCTAATCAAAGCTATGGTTTTTCCAGTAGTCATGTATGGATGTGAGAGTTGGATTATAAAGAAAGCTGAGCACCGAAGAATGATGCTTTTGAACTATAATGTTGGAGAAGACTCTTCAGAGTCCCTTGGACTGCAAGGAGATACAACCAGTCCATCCTAAAGGAAATCAGCTCTGAGTATTCACTGGAAGGACTGATGCCGAAGCTGAAACTCCAACCAATACTCTGGCCACCTGATGCGAAGAGCTGACTCATTGGAAAAGACCCTGATGCTGGGAAAGATTGAAGGTAGGAGGAGAAGGGTACGACAGAGGATGAGATGGTTGGATGGCATCACCATCTCAATGGACATGAGTTTGAGTAAACTCTGGGAATTGGTGACAGACAGAGAGGCCTGGCATGCTGCAGTTCATGGGGTTGCAAAGAGTTGGACACAACTGAACGATTGAACTGGACTAATGAGAACCTACTACATAGCACAGGGGGGAAAAGGTACATATATTAAGGACATATATTTAGTTAATCTTAAAAATGATTCCAATATACATTAGGCACAAATACTACTTGATTCCACTTATACAAGGTACCTAGAAAGTCAAGTTCATAGAGTCAGAAAGTACATTCATTGGTAGATGCCAGGGCCAGGATGTGAGCGTGAGGTAGGGAGGGGGAATGGGGAGTTAAGTGTTTTTTGGGGACAGATTTTCAGATTAGGAAGGTGACAAATTCAGGAGATGGATAATGGTGAGAGTTGTACAGCAATGTGAATGCACTTATTGCCACTGAATTGTACAGTTAAACTTGTTAAAACAGTATGTTTCGTATTATAGGACTTTTATTGCAATAAAAGTCTTTTTAAAATAAAATGACTGACTGTGACCTCTTCTGTGAAGTTAACATGGACTTCAACATTCCTTGCCACAAAGAAACTGAAGCTCACAGAGTTTATATTCACTGAGTACATCACACAGTCAAACCCAGCCATGTGTTCAAAGTCTGAGCTCTCTCACGTCTGTTACACTTAACAAAGAACTCTGTGCTCACTCACCCATTCAGCCCCATTGAGTCAAAAGTACACTGGCCTCACAACTGTCCTCCTGAAACAACAACAACAAAAAGTGTGTGGCGATTTTTAAACACGTCCACAATTTTTTCGCTAGGAAGTCAGCCTAACTTAAAACTTCTCCTATTTCTCACACTGATGTTCTTTATCATTTAATACTGTATGTATGCTCCTTTTTTGTGGCAGAGCTTCTTCATCGGATTTGTTTTTTGGTTTTAACAGCTTCATCGATGGGAATTTCCTGATAGTTCAGTGGTCAGGACTCGGAGTTTTTACTGTGGTGGCGTAGGTTCAATCCCTGGTCAAGGAATGAACACCCCACAAACCATGTGGCACAGTCAAAAAAAAGAAAACAAAAAAATCCAGCTTCCTTGAGATGTAATTCACATACCATACAATTCATCTATTTAAAGCACACCTCTGTTTTAAAAATAATTCCTAAACTGAGAGAAAGCAAAATGGCCTACAATTAGTCCAATTGATTTTTCCAGAGTTTGTTTATCCAGTAAAGACTTCAGATTCTCTAGTTGGTTCATTTATTTCGCTACCTGACAGAGATGGACAGGGAGCTGGGGCTTAAACAACTGCTATACAGCTCAGGAAATGATTTTATGACTACTTTTCCTGTCTTGGCCCTCATCTCTGAATTTTGTTCATGTCAATTTGGTGGAGACCTCTTCCTGCAGAAGTAAGCCAACTGTAACATTAAAAGCTTTTATCAGAGAGAAGGGAAAATATGCACTTATATAAATATTTTATAAATAATGTGAATAAATCATACATAATGTCTTTATGACTTTGCTGTTGCAGCCTCAGGACACAACGAACCATGTACCTCACTTACTTCTTCCTGTGACATGTTAGTAAGGATTTTCAAACATTCTGTGGTTCTGACAACAGTATGATCCTCTTGGAAAGGATAACTTCAGCTGAACTTCTTTCAATCTAATCCAAAATATACTGTTCCTGGAAGACAATCCTTTAAATCCATGGCATTAAATTAGGTCTGTTATCTGTTTTCATCACCCTAAAGTTTTCTCCATTACTTTTGCTTCAGTATTATTTTTGTTATTGCTAATTCATTATACGCCATTTTGGCAGGGCGGGGGTTAAGGTTGAGGGCTGATGGGTATAAACCTAAATCTATAATATCTTCTTTCCTGGAGCATTATTTCTTTTGAACAAATGTGCAAATGCATTAATACTATGAAGGTGGATAAAATTTGGTTTTATCCAGATAGTAACCTAGACTTCAAGTTTACTGACTTCGTGACTTCATAAAATTTGTCCTGCTCGATTTTCTTGTCAAATTATTTTTATCTTTCAAGTGTAACTGAAATATATCTACTCTCAAAGGATAAAGATTTGATATGCCAGAGAATATTTAAAAGACATATACCATTTTCTTCCAAAAATGTTTTTGAGTAGCACTTTTAGAATTGGCTTATTGAGGTGATTACTTTAAGAGTGTAATACCTGTTTGGATTTTAAGTTATTAGAAGTTTTGTTTCAAAGTTAGCTTAACTTACCATGTTCATATCCTTGTATTTATGTCATAGACATAAAATGTAATACCTTTCCCCTTAATAAATAAAAATAATAAAAGGAAAATACTGCTTGTTTCAAGATTTTTTAAAAACCCACACATACAGTAGGGACTTGCACGGTAGTCCAGTGGTTCAGACTCCTCCTGCCAATGCAGAGGACATTGGTTTGATCCCTGATCCAGGAAGATTTCACGTGCCACAAGGTAACTAAGCCCGTGTGCTACAACTACCGAGCCCACACACCGCAGCTAGGGAAGCCTACATGCCCTACAGCCTGTGCTCCACGAGAAGCCACTGCAACAAGTCCAAGCACTGCAACTAGAGAGTCGCCCCTGCTCTCCACAACAAGAGAAAGCCCGAGCATAGCAACAAAGACCCAGCACAGCCAAAAATTAGTAAATAATTTTTAAAAACACACACACACATATACAACAAAACTGAGTGATAATCTAAGCAGACCACGGTATTTGAGTCTCCAGGTAATTCCACTGAAAAAGGCACAAAACAAACTCACTGATGTAGAAACTGCAATGCTAAGAAGGATGGAAGCTGAATGTAAGGACTGGATATCCAATATAAAGAGTGATGACTACTAGGACTCGCCTGGTGGTCCAATGATTAAGAATCTGCCTTCCAGTGCAGGGGATATGGGTTCAATTCCCACTTGAGGAACTAAGATCCCATGTGCTGCAAGGCAACTAGGCAGCCACACCACAACTGGAGAAGCCAGTGCATCACAACTAGAGACTCTGGGCACTGCCAATCGCCACAACTTGAGTCCTGTGCCACAAGGATGCAACAAAGATCCCGTATAACACAACCAAGACTCAACAGAGCTAAAGAAAGAAGGAAAGTGAATTCAGGTCCAATGCTGGCAGCTCTGATTTTTCAGGAGTTGCTAAACGTTGAAATTACAATAAAATATCCCCTTTTTTATACCCTGGAAACTAATTTAAAAAAATTTTAAAGTGTCTGAGACACCAATTTGCAGTCTCTGGTATAAAATTGTTAAAACGACATACAGCTTTTAAAGCCTTCAGCCTAAACAATCCATGCTGCCAAAAACAAGGATCAGAACTCACAAAACAAGAAAAAAGCACCCTGTTTAACTAAAAAGTACCTTGTTCACTCCAGAAACAAAAACAAGACTGAATATAAATAGTGAGAGTCTGAAATGATAATGCTTTCAACAGAGAAGTTCAGAGTATCATAGTACTGTTAACTAGACAAATTTAATTCATTTTTGTTGCTTATATAAGGGAAAATTCCCATTTCTTAATTTCAGATCTAAACAATAATTTGATGTATTATTCTAAGGAAATGAATAGCATTAAACACAAAAAGTTACTCCAAAGCAGATTAAGGCAAACATTTATACGACGAACAGATGGGTTTATGAAGGAAAAAGGCTAAAACACATCCAACAAAATTACCGTAAGTCGAATGTCTGATGACGAATGCAGCTACCTGCATTGAGCTAGGTTAAGGCTATAGACACTGCAAATTCATTTCAAAGCATACAGTCAAAGACTCAACACTAACATTGGTAAAGCTTTTCATTATAAAATGATAGTATCATTAAGCTTCCCTGAGCAAGAAGAACAGCCAACAGGATGGGAAAGAAGGAAGGGGAGCTGGGTTTGTAATGATGCTGTACATAAAACCTGAATTCTCTTCCTGTATTTCTCCTAACTCATATAGAAAAGCCATACAAAGCAGTAACATCTCACAGTAGCGCCTGCTAGGCTCTAATTATATCTCATGTAACATTTCACTGTATTTTTATTCCATTTTCTCACCTCAATCACCCTGAGCAGTGAACATTTTTCACCTTCTGAAATCCTTATCCTGTAACTTTTTATTCTTCTCTCATGGATGGAGCATAAAGGTTTACAACATGACTGTCCCCATATTTCAGATTTTTCTTAGTTTTGTGTATGAACTAGCCACAAAGAAACCTGGGTTTTTCCTCTCCCAAAGTTGCCAACAGCTGAGCCTTCTGGGGGGACTTTTCAGTGGGGAGTGCGGGCTTTCTCTTGCAGTGCACATGCTTCTGGTTTGTCATTCGGGCTCTGGAGCACTCACAGGCTCAGCAGTTACAGCACACAGGCTCCCGGAACACATGGGCTCAGGAGCTAAAGTGGCAGACTTGGCTGCTTCACAGCATGTGGGATCTTAGTTCCCCAACAAGGGATCAAACCTGAGCCCCCGGCACTGCAAGGCAGTGCTATGTTACGCTAAGGTTCTAAAAGTATACCTTCTTTGTACCTTTCATTTCCTTAAATTTCCTCTTCCACTCTTTCAAAGTTCCTTCCTAAGGGTTGTCCTTAATCAAACTATAAGGAAGTATAACCTTCTAGTCTTTCCCAGACCCCTAAAACGCCTCCTAGTGTTTAAAACAATATCCCTAGTGTTTAAAATATGGCTTTATAGACTATAAATATGCATTTATGACATTATTACTAAATAACAAAAATTATATTTACAGTCAAACACAAGTTAAGAATGGAAAATAAACAGTTTCTGTTAGGATGGTGAAATTTCCACTTTCTTTTAATTTTTAATTATTTTCATTACATTACTTGTGCAACAAAGTGAGTACCACCATCCCTGGTTGAAAAACTGTCCATATAAAAATGCTACTTAACTCTTATCAGCCAATTCTCTCATGCAGTTGTTTCAGAATGTTGATAAATTTCAAATGAGCAGCCAAAGTTAACAGTCATTATAATATATGTCATGCTGAAGTTTTCATTTCAAAGATATAGAAAGACATCTCACTCGTTATGGCTGTCAAAAATCAGCCAGAGGACTTTCCCGGTGGTCCAATGGTTAAGAATCCGCCTGCCAATGCAAGAGACGAGGGTTCAATCTCT
This sequence comes from Ovis canadensis, assembly GCF_042477335.2. Taxonomy (NCBI): domain Eukaryota; kingdom Metazoa; phylum Chordata; class Mammalia; order Artiodactyla; family Bovidae; genus Ovis; species Ovis canadensis. Next base: position 56,177,322 of record NC_091251.1, on the reverse strand, counting down.
GGCCTGGGAACTAAGATCCCAAATGCTGTGGAGCAACTAAGCCTGTGTGCCGCAACTGCTGAGTCCATGAACCACAACTATAGAAGCCCACATGCACTAGAGCCTGTGTTCCACAACCAGAGAAGCCACAGCAAGGAGAAGCCCGCGCAATGCAACTAGAGAGTAGCCCCTGCTTGCTGCAACTAGAGAAAGCCTGAGAACAACAATGAAGAGACTGTGCACCACAACGAAGACCCAGCACAGCCAAAACACAGAAAATTAGCCAAAAGTGTAGTCCCATTATGGCAGACAGTTGATGAAGGGAATCAGGTTGAAACCACTAACCAATAAATGATTACTTTTTTAAGGCACCTCCTCTATTAAGAAGGAACTTAGGATAGTTTCACAAACTCAAGAGTGGGCGAAACACACGGACCCACAAATGGGTCCAGTGATCAGTCATGAAAGAATCAAGGGAAATAGTAACCTCTGACTATGTCTCAATTCCTTTACTGGTAAAATAAGAACAACCAACAAAGAAAACAACACTGATCAGAGATATGCGGCAACCCAGAGTGTTCTTTCCCCTTATCCATGTTCTCCCTATAAAACAGCTTCAAAGCTGGAGGAGGTAAGTAGGTAAGGAAAATGAGCAGGCAAAGATAACCATAATCTGTTGAGCAACCTTTCCTCATATCCACACAGAGGGCCAATGAGTTTCTCCTATTCTTCTTTCACCTCCACACAAAATAAACACAATCCTAGGGAAAAAAACTTGAATTATTCTGGCTTGTTTGTGAGTTTATATTTATTACTACTGAAGACAGACACAGAAATCTCTCCTTTCCTTCCCTTGATTCCTTACTGAAGTCACAAGAATCCATTGTCTTTTGGGTCTATCTGCAGGAGTAGTAGCCTCTGATAAACAGCCTCTTAATTGAAATCCAGCCTCCCATGGCCTCAAAGGAGAAAAAGTGCCATTAACTCTGTATTAAATACCAATATGCTAAAATAAGAGACATACATGTGAGTTTCACTTTGGAACAGTAAAAGCAATGAGCAAGAAGAGCTTTAAAAAAAAAAAAAAGTTTTTTCTTTAAAGCCAAGAAACACATAATGAGAAAAGAAACAAATGGTAAGCCCACTACAAAGAAAGAAACAAACAAAACACCCAAATATCCGTCTTTTAGTATTTGTAGAGTATTAATTAAAACTAACTTCTCTAGTAACCTGCTCAGAAGTCAAATATATACATGCCCACAGGATTCCTACAAGCTTGGGCCAAATTCAATTATTAAGTCAGTGCAGTGAAACTGGAACAATTTTGTATACTTGGCTACGTAAAAGTCCGACTCTAAAACAATGCTTTAAAATTCCAGAATAGGAAAAATGCTGTTACTCAAAAGATAACTGGGTTTCATTTATATCTCTTCCTTTTATACCACCTGCTAATAATCAAAAATCATTTTAATCATTTATATAACATCTTACCTCTTAAAATCTAAAGGACAACATCTGGAATATTTATAAAATGCCTAGGGAAAAATGTGACATTAAAATATAAAATGAAAAACTTCTTTTTAATGAATATTCCAAGAATAAAATTATTACCATACTGATCTTGAGAGCAACTATTTTCTCCTTCCCAATAATCAGTCATACTTACCTAACCTTTTCACTCTTTTCCATAATTAGCCTTTATCTTGTTCCACCTTCTAATCTTCTCATACCTCGACCAACCACAATTCTGCCTAACCAAATACTTCTAAAAAATAAATGTATCTAGTTATGTACGTCAAACCATACTTGGACAGATATAAATCTCTTTAAGTATAACCACCCCTCATTAGTATAATCATTATGGAAATGATTGTCCTGACTAGATGAATCTGCTAGAGAATTAAAGTTTATTTTTTTTAAACCCTACAATTAAGATTAAAATATACTTCATACTTATATAAAAGCCACTATAAAATAACTTAATCAAAGGTCAGTAAGGAAAAGAAATGAGATATAAATATTGGGAGAGAAAAAAAGGAAGAAGTAATTTTAGAGCATATTCTCACACGTGGACTCAGCACAGTCAAACACATGTGACATATGAATTTAACCTTTTTGATGGCTGAGAATAACCACCGTATTTTTCTATGAAAAACTATGTCATCTAGCCCTAACGATGTAAAGCCTAACGCTGCTATACTAAATGGGCCCAGGGTACTGAGTTTTAATACTGTATTTTTTGTCTCTTTCTTACAGTTGGTGAGTTCAGCTCTAACAGCACCTTCCTTCCCTAATGTGTAATGTGCCTCCTTTTGAAAACTTATTTTGGCCACCAAGCATGTAAGATCTTAGTTCCCTGGCCAGGAAACAGGGTGTCTTAACCACTGGACTGCCAGGGAAGTCCCTTAATGTACCTCCTTTAATATGCTATGAGCTATAACCAAGTGAAAGAAAGTATCAGTCGCTCAGTCATGTCCGACTCTTTGTGACTCAGTGGACTGTAGCCCACCAGGCTCCTCTGTCCATAGAATTCTCCAGGAAAGAATACTGGAGTGGGTTTGCCATTCCTTTCTCAAGAGGATCTTCCAGACGCAGGGACAGAACCCAGGTCTCCCACATTGCAGGCGGATTCTTTACCGTCTGAGGTGACTTAGTAAAATGCAGTGACTATGTTCCTGGAAGCTATAAAAGTACACTTTTAGGAAAAGTTACATGAATTTTAGGACTCACACTTAAAGAATACAGACTTTCTAGTCTATACTCAAGTTCTCAGCTATGTATACAAAGAAGTTTCTAAGGGAATTAAAACTATTAAGAGTTTCTATAGGTGTAAAACTATGATTAGATAAAGGACCACCTTCATTTCATAATCAGGTCAAACGCAGTAGATCCAGGAGCAGTGGGTAAAGACATGTGATTTGTGTACTGAAAATGATCATTGTTCTTTAATTCATTAAGAGATTGCATTATGTTTTAGAAAGGACAGACTAGTTTGAAGATTAGCCCAAAGAAATGTCTTTAACTTATAAATGTAGTAATTTCCAAACATTAAAGAAAAAAAGAAATGCTATTTAACGTGTTCAAATACACATAACAAATCAAGTTAATAAAGAACAATTTCTAACTAGGAATCTTGAGTATATTCCTAATACAAATAAATAGGAAGAGCCTATAATAAACATGTCAAATATAAATGCCTCTCAAGCAATTTGCTCTCTGTTAGGTTAACCATTGCCTCGATGACTCTGATTCCATTAAATTATTTCTTACCAAACTATTTTCCACAGATGTTTTTCAGCCATAGGTGAAAATGATTCTCGATAGTTATAACCCAACAATTTTCTGAACTTCACAAGAGTTACACCACATCAAAACTCAAGGTGGACTCATTAGCAGACTTCAAACTTTACATACCTGACAATGCAAACCAGAAAAAGCACATCCCTGGCAATTTCCATTGACTTCTAATATTTCAGAAATTAATATAATATTGATGTGACTCAAATTGTATGATTTTTAAATAAATTTTATTTCTACTTTTTTTTTTACAGTTAACACACTCATGATTTCCAAAAACTACATGGCACTTCATATGCATTTTAAGGATGAAGCACACATTAATCAAATGTGCCACATAAAAATAACATTTTTCATCTACGAAACTGGTAATCACTGCAAAACCGTGATGCCCCACATTAGGTAAAGTCCAGAGTAATGAGCTCTCATGCCTTGCTGAGGGGACTGCACCACCTTTCCAAAAGACTGATTCAAAAATGTTCATTTATTGAATCTTCAGGAATAAATAATAATACCCATCAATCAAACCCTAAGAAAAGAATTTTCCTAAGGAAATAAAATATTTCAGAATTTTTAGCAGCAGACATCCGAAATAACCTAAAAACACTAGAAGTGTAGTTAATTTGGGTGTTTCACAGCCATTAATGATCTAATGATATGGAACAATTTTCTCAACAATAAGTGAAAAAAGAATACTATTAACTGTATTACTTACAACATACATTATACATGTATCTCTATCTCCTTTCATATAATCACAGAAACAATGGAAAGACTCTGCAAATAATGAGTGAGAGGCGCCTCTAGAGCTACAGCCCACGTCATTGCCAAGAGTCTGACATAGCTGAGCACACATGCATACACGCAATGACCACTCTCTAGGAAATATTACATTTGGTTTTATTTTGTTCTTATAACTTTGCCACACTGCTAAAATTAAAAAAAAACCTTCACATATGAAATAATCACATAAATTAACTGAAAAGAGAAATCAAAACCAAATGCCTGGTCCATAATGCTGTGAAAAAATACTGAGATGCTGTTTAAAAAGGGCTTCCCTTGTGGCTCAGGTAGTAAAGAATCCTCCTGCAATGCGGGAGACCTGGGTTCAATCCCTGGGTTGGGAAGATCCCCTGGAGAAGGAAAAGGCTACCCACTCCAGTATTCTGGCCTGGAGAATTCCATGGACTGTATACTCCATGGAGTCACCAAGAGTCAGACACAGCTGAGCGACTTTCACTGTTTTCACTGTTTAAAAATGTTTTTAAACAGGAAAATAGTGCATACTGTATTTTATAACAAGAGAATTTTAAAAATACATATGTTAGCATACAGAAGTAGAATTTAAAGGAATATACACAAGTTGCCAAATTTATAAATCAAAATAGAGCACTTATAAGCACTTACACTTAGTTAAAAGTGGTAAAACATCATTACTTTTTATAATGAACGTTTTATCTCTGTAAAAAGCTTACAATAATAGAAAGTCTTCCTAACACTGTAAATTATAAATGATACTTGCAAGGAAACAACCCAAGAGTTTAATGAAGTTGCCATTAAAATAAGTAAGTAGTCACTGATTAAAAGTATAAAAATAAGCAGTCACTGATTAAAAGTATATATTATATCAAAATTAATCATACTTTATCTTTTTACCTTAAAATATTGCAACTGAGTTACACTGGATTTAGAATGTTATAAAACTAGCAATCATACATATGCTGAAGCTATATATACCACAGTCTTCGAAAAATTAAAGTTCCTGCCACCCAATAGAGGTAATGTGACTATTTAAAAACCAGAACTTTTGTGCACAGCCTACATTACATCTTACTGGGCACACCAGAGACTATTCTCAAGTCTTCTCAAGTCAAGAGTGTGTGTGTGTGTGTTAGTTGCTCAGTTGCGTCCTACTCTCTGTGACCCTATGGACTGTAGCTTCTCTATACACAGAAGGTGTGGGTGTGTGTGTGTGCATGTGTGTGTTAGTTGCTCAGTTGTGTCCTACTCTCTGTGACCCCATGGACTGTAGCTTCTCTATACACAGAATTCTCCAGGCAAGAATACTGGAGTGGGTTGCCATTCCCTTCTCCAGGTCACTTACTCAAAGCCAAAATTAAATTCTCCCAACTCTGTAACTGCTCATCACTGGACCCAGGATTTTACAACAATGTGGAGAAAGAATCAAGATAATTGTTACAGTAAGGATTAAGTGGATTCAGTGTTTAGCTCCCTCAAATGAAAAATACTTGATCCTGCATAACCAACAACACTTGGATATATTTCAGTCAGTATCAAAAGAAAACCAATGCAAAAAAAAAACCCTAATGGATACAGCTTTTGTGAGCAGGGAAGAATGCTTCAGGTAGAAGAACTAAAATCTAAGAACTGAATTAAGGGCTAAAACTTCTGAATTCTAATCACAGATAAGGCAGTGACCCAACCTAAAGTTTATCTCAACCACATATTCTTGACCACAAATGGAGACTTATTCAAAAATGTCATAAAATGTTTGAAAAAAATTAAAACTTAAATTTTTAACCAAGAGAAAGAATTCATTTTCCTAACCTGGTCCACATATAGACAAATCCCAATGGCCCTGAAATCAGTACTGGTAAGTATGGTAACTAAGAAAGATTTGAAGCATGTTTAGCAACTGGGGGGTGGCATTTTAGTGCCTTAGTTTAATCACAGCTGAGTGCACAAAGAGGTTTATGCTGTCAGTACTGTCCTAACAAGAAAGGTACAGCTTAGGCTCGCCTACAAAATGATTAAAAATGTGCAGTTCAAGAAAAAAGATGATAGCTATATATAGAATAAGAGTATAAAATGTTATTCACTATTTATTATCACACATATTAAAATCTTAGATCAAAATATATTTATGTTAAATATGTAAGCACAGTTTTAAACTGTATATATACTCTGTATTTAATCATTCTCAAGTATTTCTATACTAAATACTTAGTTCTTTAACCATATTAGTCCTTACTGCCTTCATTCATCATCTTTGTTATGTGCCCCTCTTTTGGATCTCAGCATTTTTATCTTTTACTATCTGAAAAAGCCATATTATTGACATTCTTCATTTGGTAAGTTAAAACTAAGATGAAATTGTTTCTAATTTCTTAAACTTACGACACTGGGTAAAGTTAACAATAAGAAAATTAATGAAACATCTTAACAGCACAGCTTGGGAATTATTATATGAAAAAAAGCCTCCGGGGGTAGGGATAGGAGGGAAGGGAGGACAGAACTTTGTAAATAGAAATATGGCAGATTATTTAAATGACCTGCCTACTAAAAGCTGACAATGCTGAATTAAAAGCAACAACTGAAGTAGTTTTCAGCTTGAAAATTTTATTTCATTCTGTCTTATCTTATACCCATTTCTCTCCTAAGTATTTTCACATTTGCATATAAATACTTAAACTTTTAAAAATAATTGTTTTTTAAGTCTTGGTGTACTAATTCTATCATTTCAGCATCTCTAGGTCTATTTCTATTGACTGATTTTTCTCTTAGCTATGGATGATATTTTCCTACTTATTTGCATATCCAATTACACAGAATTCAAGATAATGATTCCTTCTAGGTCAGAAAAAGAACCTTCTAAAATACCAGTTGTATTTTTATTTCTTTGATGGAGTGATGGGTATAGTGTTTACTTCTAGTCTTTAAACCATATATGACTCTCTCTATATATGCTATAGTTCTTGAAGAAAAAATACTGTAAAAACTTAAGTTAGATGCTTTGAAAAGGTTCAGTGGGAAGAAAAAGGAGGGCAGCAAGGGAAGGACAAAATTGTAATGGACACAGTAGGGAACTCCAGGGCTCCATCCACTGTACACACATACACATATGTACACACACAGGCTGGAAAAAAGGCAGAATTAACTTTTGCAGACCTGTGTAATCTAATAAAAATTACAACAACCAAGAAAGCTTAGCAAAGAAAGAAGCTCCTACACTGAAGTGAGAGAGCAATGTGGTGTTTCTAACTGCCTACCTCCATTCCCCACTCCCCCATGCAACAAAGGCAGTAAGGATGGCAGCTGCCTACCTGCTGAAGGCTAACAGTGCCAGGGGAGCAAAAGCCTTACTTTCAAAGAACTGTGCGTGAACGCTATGACCCGACTGGCAACTTCCTCAAAAACTGGCACAAGAAGATGCTTTTGTTCTGCCTGACTTGGAGCACTCCCAGGGCAGGCAGCCTAGGGGAGGGGAAAATAGGCAGGGTAACACAGAGAGAGCTAAAAGCCTGGCAAGCAAGAGCGTGAGAAAGGAGATATGTGGAGAGAAACGGGCTTTGTAAACTCTTACAAGCAATCTAGAAGTCCACACATATTTCCAAGGCTGAACGCACACACAGAAAAGGTCTAAAAAGACCCTTGACTTTCACCTCTAGCTGACCCTTAGGCTCCATCCAAACAGGAAATAAAGGCTAAGGCAGGGTTGTAAATAGCCCAGCTAAGCACTAGAGTACCCAAACACAGAACCATCCAACTAGAAGCAGGACAGTATTTTTTTCTTTTTCTTTCATACTTTTATGGTCTCCAGGTGTTCAAGCGAACTGGGTCAAAATACTAGTTGACCGCAAGGTTAATGGAACACAGACTTCAATAACTACACACGACAAAGAATATATACATAACAAAAATAGTTTAGAAAAGACACTAAACAAACAACAATGAAATTAACAATAAACCACAATAAGAAGCAACAAAAAACCCTGAGGAGGGGAGGAATCTGATGTCTAAAGTCAATACATAATATTCAAAATGTACAAAAGATTATGTGGCATGCAAAGAAACAAGAATTCTTGTATAGAAATTTATTATATGTATTTTACCACAATCTTTCTTTAAAGCAAGGAAAGGCAGAGAAGGAACCATCATGTGAATGTGACCAGTAGTCACTTAGGAAATATGACAGATTGAGGAAAAGAGTGCTATTTGATTAATAATTACTTAAAATGTGAACTATGACCAATTATATAAACAAGTGAACAATACATGAACCAAGAACTTTCAGATTTACAAGCTGGATTTAGAAAAGGCAGAGGAACCAGAGATCAAATTGCCAACATCTGCTGGATCATAGAAAATGCAAGAAAATTCCAGACAAACACATACTTCTGCTTCATTGACTACGCTAAAGCATTTGACTGTGTGGATCACAACAAACTGGAAAATTCTTAAAGAGATGGGAATACCAGACCACCTTATCTGTCTTATGAGAAACCTGTATACAGGTCAAGAAGTAGCAGTTACAATTGAACATGGAACAATAGACTGGTTCAAAATCGGGAAAGGAGTTATGTCAAGGCTGAATATTGTCACCCTGCTTATTTAACTTATAGCAGAGCACATCATGCAAAATTCTGGACTGGATGAACCTCAAGCTGGAATCAAGATTGAGGGGAGAAATATCAGCAACTCAGATATGTAGATGACACCACCCTTATGGTAGAAAGCGAAGAGGAACTAAAGAGCCTCTTGATGAAGGTGAAAGAAGAGAGTGAAAAAGTTGGCTTAAAACTCAACATTGAAAAAACTGAGATCATGGCATATGGTCCCATCACTTCATGGCAAATAGATGGAGGAAAAAGTGGAAACAGTGAGAGACTTTTATTTCCTTGGGCTCCAAAATCACTGCAGATGGAGACCGCAACCATGAAATTAAAAGACACTTGCTCCTTGGAAGAAAAGCTATGACAAACCTAGACACTATATTGAAAAGCAGAGATACTACTTTGCCGACAAAGGCCCATCTAGTCAAAGCTATGATTTTTCCAGTAGTTATGTATGGATGTGAGAGATGGACCATAAAGAAGTCTGAGCACCAAAGAATTATGCCTTCAAACTGTGATGCTGAAGAAGACTCTTGAGAGTCCCTTGGACTGCAAGGAGATCAATCCAGTCAATCCTAAAGGAAATCAACTCTGAATATTCACCAGAAGGACTGATGAATCCTGGCCACCTGATGCGAAGAACTGACTCGATGGAAAAGACCATCATGCTAGAAAAGGTTCAAGGCAGAAGGAAAAGGGGATGACAGAGGCCAAGATGGTTAGATGGCGTCACCGACTCAATGGACATGAATTTGAGCAAACTCCAGAAAGTAGTGAAGGATAGGGAGACCTGGTGTGCTGCAGACCACAGGGTCACAAAAAGCTGAACATGACTGAGCAGCTGAACAACAACAATAAACAAGCAAAATGTAAACTCTACCAAAAATAAAGAATTGGCAAAGGACTTACATAGACCAGAAAAGATACACAACTGGCTAATGGGCACTAAAAAATACACTCAACATCATGAGCCATGAGGGAAATGCAAATCAAAATCACAGTGAGATACCTATACCCACTAGGATGGCTATAATTAAAAAATAAACAGGGAATTCCATGGCAGTCCAGTGGTTAAGACTCAACCCTTTCACCACCATGGGTTCAATCCCTAGGCGGGGACTAAGATCCTGCAAGTTGCATGACGAAGTATAAATAAATAAAATAACAAACTTCAGTGAGGATATAGAGAAATCAGAACCCTGGACATTGTTGATGAGAACGTAAAATGGTGCAGTCACTACAAAACAGGTGGTGGTTCCTCAAAAAATAAAAAGTAGGATTATCATGTGTGTTTGTGTGCTATGTCACTTCAGTCACGTCCAACTCTTTACCGCCCCATGGACTGTAGCCCACCAGGCTCCTCTGTCCATGGAATTCTCCAGGTAAGAATACTGGAGTGGGTTGCTGTGCCCTCTACCAGGGGATCTGCAAGATTACCATATGACCCAGTAATTCCATTCCTAGGAACCCATCCCAAAGAACAGATGACAGGTATTTAAACAAAAACTTTTATGTCAGCATTCACAGGAGCTATTCACCATAACCAAAAGGTAAAAACAACCAAAATGCCTATCAACTGACGAATGGATAAACAAATGTGGTATATCCATATAATGGAATATCATTCAGTCATAGAAAGAAATGAAGTGCTGATACATGCTACAACATAGATGGTCTAGAAAAAGTTATGCTAAGTAAAGAAGCAGATACAAAAGGTAACATACTGTATGATCCCATGTATATGAAATACCCAAACTAGGTAAACCATGGCGGTAGGAGGCCAATGAGTGTTTGCCAGCGGCTGGAGGGAGAGAGGAACAGGGAGTAACTGCTTTAACAGGATTGGGAATTTTCCTTTTGGAATGATGAAAATGTTTTGAAACTATATAAAGGTTATGGTTGCACAACACTGTGAATGTAGCAAATGCCACCAAATTGTGCACTTTAAAATGGCTGATTTTATACTATGTCAATTTTATCTCAATGAATGAGGTGCTAGAACAGAACTGATAACCTTTTATGAAAACAAGTACCCAAACATGTCAAGCTATTTTACTATCAATATTTACTGCTTCCCAACTAAAACAAAATAACACAAATATTTCTTAAACTATCTGAAGATGCTCCTAACTCTTTCCCTAAATCACAATATTTCTCTAGAAAGAGAAGAGTGGTATTACAGAAAGCTTCTCAGGTATAATTTACTCAAAGATTTATCTACACTAAAATCTAAAAGATATCTTTTGAAAGCTCAATGAGGTTTTAAACTTACTCACCATGAGCAAAAAGACAAAACAAAACTCAGAAACTCAGCTATCCCAAGTTACTTTGGACTTTATACTTAAAAAGCACAATACAACAATTTCCATTATTTCTCATGATCACTTTTACAGTATAGTTTCAAATGGGCTGAATGACCTGGCCAGTACTGACTATAAGGACTATGTTCCTACTGACAGTCACTTCCCCTTGCTATCTGTCACCAAGGACTGAAACTTTTCTGAGTCTTGTTTATCTCCTGAACTCCAGTTAGTCTCCAGGTACCATAAGTTTTTTCTTCAAGAGGCACAAGTACTTGAGCTTGACATCCTGTGTCTCCCACTTATCAATAGTGTGAAAGCTGGTGGTAACCTTCCTTTTTTTGCCTCACTTTCTGATCTGTATAATGGGAGTAACAGTCCTTGCTGTGAGAATGTGTCCAAAGCATTTAGCAAACTCCTATCATATAACAAACACTAAACTGCCATCACTATTATTACTGTTCTGTGTTTTCACTGAGACTTTCCTAGGACAGGCTGTCACTGCTAGATTATATCCACTAGATTATGTCTGTACCTCCTCAACTGGCTTTCTTCATTCCTCTTTTAGTAGTCCAAAGGATATGCACGTCATAATCAGATTTACCTTGCATATACATAAATACATCCTGTTACTCCCCAGCTGAAAAAACCTTCAATGGGTCACTACTTACTATGACATCAAATCTAATATTCTCTGCCTTTCATCAGCCTCTGTTAACTGCTCTTCTCAAACTCTAGAGTACACTGGAATCATACGGATTGCTTGTTAAAAACATATTGTTGGAATCTACTCCTGAAGTTTCCAATTCAGCAAGTATCGAGCAGAGCCTCAGACTTTGCTGCATGATGGATTTCCCGGTGATCCTGAGGCTGCTGGTTGAGGAACTGCACTTTGAGAAGCATTGCTTAAAATGTGACCCTTCTGCCTCCTTAAGGGCTTCCCTGGTGGCTCAGGTGGTTAAAGAATCTGCCTGCAATGCGGGAGACCCAGGTTTAATCCCTGGGTTGGGAAGATCCCCTAGAGGAGTAAATGGCAACCCACTCCAGCATTCTTGCCTGGAGAATTCCATGGACAGAAGTGCCTGGCAGGCTACAGTCCGAGGGCTCAAAAAGAGTCAGACATGACTGACTGACATTTTCATACTTTCGTTCTGCCTCCTTAATCTTATTTCTCCCTATTACCTAAACAGAATATACGACTTTCGTTAGTTTTACAGGGTGTGCCCAACTCTCCTGACCCTGCTATAACTCTGCTGCCCCCAAATACTTTCTTGACTATCCAAATCATACCCATCCTTAAAGCCTGTGGTTCTCAACACCTCCTGCACATTACAATCACCTTGGGGAGGATTTTAAAAACTAGGAGTAGGGGAATTCTCTGGCAGTCCAGTGTTCAGGACAGGGGAACAGGTTCAATCCCTGGTCAGGGAACTAAGATCCCACAAGGTGCACAGTGCGGCCCCCAAACAAAAAAACTATGAACGTCCCACTCTTGAGATTCTGGTTCAACTGATCCTGGGACAAGAGTCCCCATATGATTTTAATAAGCAGCAAAGTTGAGATCTCTACTTTACCTTCAATCTTCTTCCCATCAGAATTAATGAACACTCACTGAATTTTCTCCCCACCCCCCGACCAAATTCCTAATGTACGCTCACTGAATTTTCTCCCCCCCAAATTCCTATAGAGCTATTAGAGTGTAACAAGTTTGCAGTTAGTTACAGATGAAACCATGTTACTCTCCACCTTTCATTTTAAATTCATCAAGCTTGATCAATGATTGTATCTTGAAGTTCCATCTTAACTACAATACTAGTACAGTGATAATACACAGTAGGAACTCAGTGTGTTTCCTCACCGATTGTGCATTCAAATTGAAATTCAGAGCTTTAAATACTTCTACTCTATCCAGTTCAGGAAACTATACTCACTCTTTTTTTTAATACAGTTCTGCAACAAACTCATTTTGTTACTGTGAGTCATTTAACTCCTTCCTCCCCCAATAAATAAACTGAAAAAAAAATACTAATGTATCAAAATGCTGTGGAGAATAATAAAATGATTAATAGCATCATAAATGGCTTCACAGTTGCTTCCTTAAAGCAAATGGCCTTTTCTAAATCCATTAAAGACTGTTTCAAAACAGTTAAAGAGAATCAAAGCCCACATATTTAAAGATGCTGAAGCTCTGAATAGTTCTATGATTTGTTTTCTCAACAGATGTGCATCCTTCAAGCCCTGAATTCACCAGATGCATATTAAATTAATCTGTACTTTCAGTTTTACATAACACTCCACTCTAGTTTTATAAATATACCACTACATAAAGTAGAACTCCACTGTTGCTTTACAACATTAAATATTAACAGATTATCTCCACTGAGCAAAGAAAAAATACATTAAGATTCATTTTAATGCAGTCAAATATGTGCTTGCTAAACATAGGCTATAATATCTTCATTATTTTTGAACTGGTTGATTTCTATCTAGAATATGAAAAGTAACAAATTTGCTTGTAACTAAAGATCTAGTGACACCTAGTATTTAAAAATACTAACTCAACACTTCATAAATTAACTAATTAATTTAGGATTTCAACTAAGTAACTTAATTTTAATTCTGTATTTAACAGTCTACTTAAATTTCTTGGAAATTTTACTTCTTACAAAATCATTTATCTTCATTAAGAGAACGAACTGGTATATTATATCAGAAACAACTGGAACCGAAGTCAGGAGACTTGGGTTCCAGTGTGATTCATCAGCTATACAATCTAGATCAAGTCTCAGGCTCTCTATACTTAAGTAATCTCAGCTGTAAAATGAGAAAGTCTAACTTGTCCATTTCCAAGTTTTCTTTTACTTTATGATTCCATAATCTATGAAACTCAAGAAACATAAGCATTAACCAGATGGATTCCTTTAAAGGCAAAACAAGCTTATGTATTGACTGATTGGGAGAGCATCTATCTTTGGAAAACCTAAGTGCTTTCACACAAACAGATCGTTCCTCGGGTCTGTTTTATTCAACGAGGTGAAAAAGGAAACAAAATCCATCAAGCATGGAGTTTTTAAACATTTTTTGCGTCATACTCTAGATGACTGGAGTATTTGGATGTCACAATACCAATTTAAGGTTTAAGTGTTTTGGAAAATAGGTGTCCTAGAAAACCAGGACAGGACAGTTATAAAGCCAACTGAAAGAGGATTCTAACAATTACTACTTGGGCTATGTGAGAAACAGTGTGTCAGGACAGCATTTTATTACTTTTAAAATAGTTATTTCCACTCTGAATCCGAATTTGAAATATCAGGCAACTACAGCAGCACCTATGATGTGTCTTCCTACTCAGACTTTGCCACCTCAAGTTTCTGGATGGCCTTCAACAACTGTAATAGGAAGATGACACAGGAGAGGACAGCCAAAAGCAATCTGTATAGCCGAGACCTGCACGGCAATAAAATGCAAGTGGCGAAAGACCTTAACTTTAGTGACAGTTCAAAACTCCTGAATTCAGATCTCTTATCAAGCCTCCTTATCACCTGCAATTGCTATGTGCAAAGTACCACATTTAGTTCACATTTCCTAATGCCCCATTACATATCTCAAAGAATTACAGCACCTGTCAATTAACACCTAATGACCCAGCATCAACCTTTCTGAAATGGAAACTCGAGACTGAACAATTACATCTCAAAATGTTAGAAAAATCTCATTTCAAAACCACCCCCAGGAATTATTTCATTCATTTTATTTCCAAAAAAGAAAAAACTACCCAAGAATTAGGGTGGTGGGAGGGATAAATTGGCAGAGCACAAAGTATTTTTAGGCATTGAAAATACTCTGTATATTATTACAATGGATAAATGTTACTGCACATGTTTCCAAACCCATAGTATGTACAGTACAAAGAATCAATCCTAAATTAAACTATGGACTTTGGGAGATAGCTATCAATGTAGGTTCATAATTATAACAAATGTACTACTTGGGTAGAGAATATCAATAATGGGGGAGGCTAGGCATGTATGGGAACACAGAGTAGACAGGAAATCTCTGTACCTTCCTCTCAGCTTTCCTGTGAACCTAAAACTGCTCTAAAAAATAAAGTCTTGGGACTTCCCCAGTGGTCCAGCGGTTAAGATTCCAACCTTCTACTGCAGGGGGTGTGGGTTCAATCCCTGGTAGAGGAACTAAGATCTCCCACGCTGTGCGGCCAAAAATAAATAAAGTCTTTTTTAAAAACTACCACATTAACATGTTAGAATAGAAAATATTTTAATAAAACATTTGACATCCCTATGGGCTTCCCAGGTGGCCCAGCAGTATAGAATTCGCCTGCCAATGCAGAAGACACAGGAGGCGTGATTAATCCCTGGTTCAAGAAGAGCCCTTAGAGAAGGAAATGGCAACCCACTCCAATATTCTTGTCTGGGAAATCCTACAGACAGAGGAGCCTGGCAGGCTACAATCCATGGTGTCGCAGAGTTGGACACAACTCAGCAACTAAACAAAAAGGCTGCTGCTGCTGCTGCTAAGTCGCTTCAGTCGTGTCCGACTCTGTGCGACCCCATAGATGGCAGCGCACCGGGCTCTCCGGTCCCTGGGATTCTCCAGGCAAGAACACTGGCGTGGGTTGCCATTTCCTTCTCCAACGCATGAAAGTGAAAAGTGAAAGGGAAGTCGCTCAGTCATGTCTGACTCTTCGCGATCCCATGGACTGCAGCCCACCAGGCTCCTCCGTCCATGGGATTTTCCAGGCAAGAGTACTGGAGCGGGGTGCCATTGCCTTCTCTGAAACAAGGCAAAACTCACTATTAAAAGAATAAATTTAGGGATGTCCCTGGTAATCCAGTGGCTAAGACTCCGTGCTTCCAATGCAGGGGGCTTGGATTCGATCCCTGGTCAGGGAAAAAAGAGATCCTACATGTCATGAGGTGAGGCCAAAAGATAGAAAAGAAAGAAAGAATAAGTTTAAGTGGATTCATCAGTAAATTTAAAAAATCTTCTTCCAGAAGAAGCTTCTCTTCCAGTTGTAACAGAAGGAAAAAAGGATTTATTATATATCTCCATAATCCACTTTTTTTAGCAGCTTCCACCCATAAGTGGCAAGCAGTAATGACAAGAATGATTTATTAAGCAAATGATAACAAAGATGAATGAAGGTATATAATGTTCAGATAGTTTGAAATAACAATTACTTTTAACTTTCTGTGTAACTCAATATAAAATGCAAATTCTTTTAGCTACATGTTCACTGATACAACTGGAATTATATAACCTAAATCTACTGAGGGGTTTGATTTTTGAAAAAAAAAAAAAATCTGATGAATTCAAAGCTACAAAATATGAAGGGGTGAGGGAATAGGAATCTGAAACAGATGGCATCTCTTTAAATTTTTTTTCCCTGAGTCCATCTTGAACACAATCTCAATAATGTCAAAATCCAATTTAGCTCTCCAAATAACCTACAAAACATAAAATGCTAATTTTGAAGTAAATTCATTCTTTTTTTTTTCTTCCCAGCTTCTATATCAGGCAGAAATGAGTAGAGACAAGTTAGATGTTAAATAGAGAAAAACTATCCTTCCACAAATTCTAAAGTTCTTTCCTGAAAACCTACTTTCATTTATCTGAGGCCACTGAAGCAGTTTCTATCAAGACTGGTGAGAATAAAGTCTGTCTATGATATCAGCCTTTTTTTTCTGGATACGATGATTATTTATCCTTACTAGAGACCAAATCATAGCTCCAAAAAGAAATAAGCTCTAAAATAGAAACAAGCTCTGGAAGAATACTCATTTGGTTTGAGTAAAGCACTGCCTGGCATTTCTGAAACATTTCCACAGTAATTGACCTCTGGTTTGGCAACACCAATAAAGTTAACTGTACTTTGTTCAGTATATATTCTAGTATGCTATATAAACCTTCCCAATCTTTCCTAAGGCTTTCTGAGATCATCCAAGAGACAGACGTTAAAGGAAGGTTTAGTCATTTTTAGATTTCCTGACAAGCAAATTCCATAACTGACAACTGCAAACATTCGTGGAATGGCCACATACGTTGTTTAAGTGGAAAAGGTCATTGAGAAAAGTATCATATGTAACAGTCTCTATTACTGCCCACATTTCTGATATATCTTTTTACAGCTAGTATCTTATGTTTTATGCCAAAATAAATTATTTAAGTTTTATGAGAAGATAGAGAAAAAATGAGAGCTTCTCATGGCTTTACCAAAGCAAGATAATACGGTCTCAACTTTAAGATTCAAAAGATGCTGAAAAATAATGATCCAGGAAAACCGTTAAATGTTTAGATATATAGTAAAGACTTTACAATCTCAGAAAAGCCATTTAGAAAGTTGAATAACCTTACAAAAAGTCTACGACGATAGTAAAAACATAATTTCAATTCTTTAAAAAATAGTATAACTATCTTATCAATAATTTAAAATATATCCATTCAGTTATCAATTTGACCAGTATCTACTGGGTGCCTATTACGTAGCTGCAGTGATGAATAAAATTTAAAACAGTATTTGTATCTCAATGAAAGTATGCAACATAGCCGGACAGTTTTATTTAAAAAAAAAAATTCAACTTTGTTTAAGAAAAACACAAAGAAGAAATATATTTGAAAATTCTCTCAAAATTATGGAAAACCTATAAACTTCTCTAAAAAGTAATACTGAATTACACATTTTGTAACCGCTTTTCACACACACACAATTATCAAAGCAAGTTATTTATCTGTTGAGTATAAAGTACATTTAAAAATTTTAAATTACCAGGAATTTCCTGGTGATCCCATAGTTAGGACTTTGTGCTTTACTGCAGGGATAGAAGTTTGATCCCTGGTCCGGGAACTAAGGGCTTCCCAGGTGGCTTAGTCGTTAAGAAGCTGCCTGCTAACGCAGGAGACATGGAGTTCAATCCCTGGGTCGGGAAGACCTCTGGAGGAGGAAATGGCAAACAACTTCAGTATTCTTGCCTGGAGAATCCCATGGACAACAGAGTCTGGAGAGCTACTGTCCATGAGGTCACAAAGAGTCCGACACCTGTAGGCCACTGCATAACCTCCCCCACCCCCAAAATTACTAACTACATGAGCTGAAAATCTGACATACAACAGGTTACAAATTAACTGTATCGTTTTAAAATCTACAAAACAATTAACATAAAGATTTCATATTTCTGAGATATATTTCTACATAATCATCACAAAAGACTTAAGGGCAGAAATTCATTCCATTTCACTTATTTTACATATATTACACATATAAAAAATCTAAGTTTTGCTAACAGTTTAACTCCAAGATGAGTCATGGCTACTTGTGTTGATTTTATTCTTAAAATTACAGCTACTTTCTATTTTATGCCCCAATTTTAATTCTCTCCAGAGATATATGATGTTAATTAAGATTTATATACATTATAAACTTTACAATGTTTTCCTTATCAATCTATACTATACACATCACAAATCTGAAAAAAAAAACCTCTGAAACATTCTTGGTCATTTCAGTTAATGCACACATTCTGCTTTATTTTTCAGAGTTTTAAGAAACTACTAACAACTGAGTTTCACTCTACTTATGATCAATATCTAGAAGCTAATGAAAGTCCTGCTGTGTATACATGATTTGGAACATTATCGAGTTCTGCTCCTATCTCAAAGCTCATTCCACAAAACTGGGCTGCCTTGACTGTGTAAGATTACTCATAATTCATCTTTCAATTGGAAGGTGCTTCCATTTAAAGCTGTTATTTAAATACATTAAATCCCCTTTTTATAAAACTGATTAGAATTCTAACTCATGCTACTTATGAAGAAACTGAATCTCTGGTAGGTTCCATGACTTAACCCAAGGTCAACAACTATCCAGAGGCAGTCCTGGTTCAATCCCAGATTTGCCTAACCTCAAAGCCAATATTTCCACTTGACCACAATTATCTCCTTAAAAGATTAAGAGATAGGCTCAAAAGCAGGGAACCTTGTCTCCCTCTCTCTTTGAACGTTCACGTATCTATTCTGAGACATCTATAACCACACAGAACCTACAATTCAGTCTCTGATTGAAATATAAATGAAGAGGATCTTTCTGCTTCATTTAAACTAGGGCAAGCTCACTGGCAGGTAAGAAAGATGTTGGCAAAGGCTTGCCTCAACATGTCTCGCTTAGACCTCTATGTTTTGAAGGTCCCCCAAGTCTATCTGTTATAAACACGCATACCTACCAAACAAGGATATGCCAGACTAGATTATAGGTTGGTGCTTTTCAGGATTGCACTTTTCTAAAATTCACACCAGACTTAATACTGATCTAGGAGACTTGGTTGACTATATCAATCTGGCACTTCTCAAACATTCGAAGCATCATTTATGGGAAACAAACCCAGTTCCACCCTCTTTCTTTTACTCTGTGATGCCTGCACCACTTGGGCAGTGAGGGACCGCTCCTGTAAAGACACTGGGGCTAGAGAGCAGTAAAGGAAGAAGTGGGGGAAGCGCACGGAAGTTGTGAGGAGGGAGGTCTCCTTACCCACTCTACTGCCCTAGCTCTGCCAAGGGCGGCTCCCCGCGGTGCCCAGCCGACTCACAACCCCCACAACCCTAGAAGCCGGGCTCTATCCCAGCGAGGTGGGCAGAGGAGTCGGGCAATGGAAGTATGAGATTGCCCCATCTAGCTCGCCAGGGTCCGGGCTCTCCTTTTGGACCCAGAGGATGCCCCCCTCTTTCAGAGATAACCCTCCAGGTGGCAAACTCCCGGTCCACATCGGCCGAAGTCTTCAGTATACGAGGGAGCGCCTCCTCGGCAACCTCGACCGGACCGCCCGAAACTCTTCGTCAACCGTGACCCCCCAACCCTTCCATTCCACCTCCGCAACCCTCTACAGTCACACACGCCGGCCTCCGCCCCACCCAGTATCCCCGCGCTCTTCTCCGCGATTGGGAAAAGGGGGACCCCCACAAGCCCCCAGATACACACACACACTCTCAGGCTCCAGCCTCCTGGACCCCGTCGAAGACGGAGCGATTACCTGGTCTGGCCGTGCTTCGGGACTCAGATGGGGCGGGCGCAGTCCCCTCCCGGAGGCGCAGAGTGCTTCTCTACCCACCCGCAGCGTTGGCTTCTCTCTTTCCCAGGAAAGGGAGGGAGGAGAGGTGCGGGAGGGGAGGGGTAAGGCGAGGAGCCGAGGGGCCGCTGAAGCCGATCCGGAACCTCTAGCGCTGGCCCCACCCTCGGCCCGGCGCAGAGCACACTGGCCCTCCCAATAGGACAAACTTAAAGCCGGCAGTGAGACAGGGACAACACCACTTCCGGGTCATCCCCGCCATCGCCCCTCCTTAGCAACCGCGTGGGGTTGCTAAGCGGAAGCGCCTTCAAAGACAACCGCCCCCATTACTTCTGGGACCATCAGGAGGTAACTGGGAATGTATGCTCCTCTTGGGTAACACGCTCTTACCTTCTGCTGCTGGTGTTGGACTGAGCACCAGCCGCTGCCAAAGTCACGAAGCCAATTCTGCTTTTCCCTTCGCTTGTACTTCCCTTACGAGCCCCCCAGACACTATTTACTCCTTGTTCCTCCCTCCCTGAATCCCAGGCGGACCTATTGACTCCTCCTAAGGCTCTCTCAGGTCCCTCCAGGGAGTTACTTTCTGGCGGTTTAGCAAGCATCTCCCTCTTGTGGATTTTCAGATATGTTTCAACTGGGCTTTTAAATCTCTTCCGTTATAAAACCTTTTTCATGCACTTCGTTCTCATGTGACAAGCCCTTGAAACCCAATGGTGAGAAAGTTTCACCCATCTTCTCTGTTGTAAGTATGACACTTGCTTGTGTATGCTCTGGAAATAATTCTTAAAAAAAAAACAACAACAATGAGGCCAAAGGAAGCCGTCAATCAGATTTGGGAAGGAGGAAGACATTTAATCTACTCAGAGTAAACTTTCATTCCTGTACTGTGGACAAGAAGAGTTAATAAGAGATCTCATATAGCCTTGTGCTGAAGTGACCTGAGTTTGAAATATATTGGGAAAACCACTTCTTGGAGCAAAAGCCATCTACATAATTAATTCTCTTTTTAGAAAAATGACCTATATGTTTATGGCAGTTAAATATTCAGAGAAGTATAATTGGACATTCAGAGAAAAATGAGTGTACATTTTGGCTTGACTTTCCTGTCTTGAACAGATCTGATCAAAAGCAGTAAAGCTAAACAGTTCAGTTCAGTCGCTTGGTCGTGTCCGACTCTTTGTGACCCCATGAATTGCAGCACGCCAGGCCTCCCTGTCCATCACCAACTCCCAGAGTTCACTCAAACTCATGTCCATCGAGTCAGTGATGCCATCCAGCCATCTCATCCTCTGTCGTCCCCTTCTCCTCCTGCCCCCAATCCCTCCCAGCATTAGGGTCTTTTCCAATGAGTCAGCTCTTCGCATGAGGTGACCAAAGTATTGGAGTTTCAGCTTCAACATCAGTCCTTCCAGTGAACACCCAGGACTGATCTCCTTCAGAATGGACTGGTTGGATCTCCTTGCAGTCCAAGGGACTCTCAAGAGTCTTTTCCAACACCACAGTTCAAAAGCATCAATTCTTCGGTGCTCAGCTTTCTTCACAGTCCAACTCACATCCATACGTGACCACAGGAAAAACCATAGCCTTGACTAGACGGACCTTTGTTGGCAAAGTAATGTCTCTGCTTT
This sequence comes from Ovis canadensis, assembly GCF_042477335.2. Classification (NCBI taxonomy): domain Eukaryota; kingdom Metazoa; phylum Chordata; class Mammalia; order Artiodactyla; family Bovidae; genus Ovis; species Ovis canadensis. Next base: position 56,155,687 of record NC_091251.1, on the reverse strand, counting down.
TCAATATGCTATCTAGGTTGGTCATAACTTTCCTTCCAAGGAGTAAGCGTCTTTTAATTTCATGGCTGTAGTCACCATCTGCAGTGATTTTGGAGCCCCCCAAAATAAAAGTCTGCCACTGTTTCCACTGTTTCCCCATCTATTTCCCATGAAGTGATGGGACAGGATGCCATGATCTTCGTTTTCTGAATGTTGAGCTTTAAGCCAACTTTTTCACTGTCCTCTTTCACTTTCATCAAGAGGCTTTTTAGCTCCTCTTCACTTTCTGCCATAAGGGTGGTGTCATCTGCATATCTGAGGTTATTGATATTTCTCCCAGCAATCTTGATTCCAGCTTGTGCTTCTTCCAGCCCAGCGTTTCTCCTGATATACTCTGCATATAAGTTAAATAAGCAGGGTGACAATGTACAGCCTTGACGTACTCCTTTTCCTATTTGGAACCAGTCTGTTGTTCCTTGTCCAGTTCTAACTGTGCTTCCTGACCTGCATACAGGTTTCTCAAGAGGCAGGTCAGATGGTCTGTTATTCCCATCTCTTTCAGAATTTTCCAGTTTATTGCTGGATAATGGAAAAAGGAAGAGAGTTCCAGAAAAACATCTATATCTGCTTTATTGACTATGCCAAAGCCTTTGACTGTGTGAATCACAATAAAGCTTAATAGTAGTTCCTCAATTTGTTCTCTAGTCCAACAGTCCCCAGGCTTTTTGGCGCCGGGGACCAATTTCATGAAAGACAATTTTTCCACCGACCTGGGTTGGGGGGAATGGTTTTAGGATGATTCAAGCACATTGTATTTATTATGCACTTTATTTCTGCTATTATTACATCACTTCCACCTCAGATCATCAGGCATTAGATCCCAGAGGTTGGGGACCCCTGCTCTAGTCCATGGCAGTGAATGTCTTTGCAACTACTGGCTATTGGTCATAATAATTTGGGCATAATAATTTTACTGGTTATGATAGCCTTAGTCACCAATATTGAACAATTGTCCACCTAGCCAGGGCAGAGGGAATGAGCTTTGGTAACTTTAAAGAAACAGCAGATCTGTAGTTTCTTGTACATGTGAGACAGTGTTAAATTAGTTCACCAGTGAGAGTCTATTTAGCAAAACCTGAAGGAAATAACTTCAGGTTCAAATGTCAGTAGTACATTGTTAAAGAAGTCTAAAACATTTCAACCCTTGCCCTGGACATGGATACATGTGTGAGTATACACAAACAAAATGCAAATAGAATCTGAGTACATCTAGTCAGACTTAAAGGACAATTAATTGTTCTTTAAAAATACACTGGCTATAATTAGCAAAATAGAGCTTGGTATTTCAATTGCCAACAGGTTAAGTATTTTAAAATTTTTAATTAGAAAAGTAAACAATAAGCCCAATGAGCAACAACTTATCTAAAATGAAACTATGCTGGACTTAGATGTCTTTAAATATTAATAACATAAATATAGTAAATTTGTTCTATAGAAATAAATGTTTTATTGGGTAATAGTAGTTTGTTAACTCGCTTCAATTGTGTCCGACTTTGTGTGACCCCATAGATGGCAGCCCACCAGGCTCCCTTATCCCTGGGATTCTCCAGGCAAGAACACTGGAGTGGGTTGCCATTTCCTTCTCCAGTGCATGAAAGTGAAAAGTGAAAGGAAGTCGCTCAGTCATGTCCGACTCTTAGCGACCCCATGGACTGCAGCCCACCAGGCTCCTCCGTCCATGGGATTTTCCAGGCAAGAGTACTGGAGTGGGGTGCCATTGCCTTCTCCTAGTTGGTAGTTTAAGCCAATATAAAACTGCAAATTCCTATGCATCATTCATTTTTCCTGTTCTCTGAAGAAATATGACATACAGCAGCATTTACATCCTCTCTTCTTACAATTTTAAAAAATTATTCAGTTAGTTTTGTGTAGGTGTATGAATACCTGGCTTGATTCCTAAATGATCACTTGACTTATTTAATTCCATCATTTTCAATACACTCATTACTTGGAGACCTCTAATGATGTATAGCATAGGTGTATAGATTTATGAACTTGTACACTGAAAACATATGCATTTTATTGTATGAAAATCCACCTAAATACTGATAAATATTTTAAAATTCAAATAAATAAGTATATAGCACAATCCACACCTAAAATTAGCTATGTGAGCTTAACTACACTTTCAGGATTTTGTGAGCAGTATCACAGAACTCCATAATCTTTTTTTAAAAACTATTACCCATGGGGAGGGAGGTGGGAGGGGGGTTCATGTTTGGGAACGCATGTAAGAATTAAAGATATTAAAATTTAAAAAATAAAAAACTAAAAAAAAAAAACTATTACCCATATCAACTTTTTATTTTTTAAACTTTATTTACTTTTTTTGGTCATGCCATGCAGCATGTGGGATCTTACTTCCCTGACCAAGGATGAACCCACAACCTCTGTAATGGAAATGCAGGGTCTTAACCCCTGGACCACCAGGGAAGTCCCCAGGAAGCCATATTCTTAATATGAACCATAATTAAGACAGTGCTCTCAAATCTAGGATAGATCTCAAACAGCCTTCAAGGTCAATACTGTACCTTCATCCTTCAGATCAATACAGGATACCTCTAGCCTTTTTCTCAATCTCTTCAAAGCTTTTTGTCATTTTTTAAATTGTCCTTTGTAATCATTTAAGAAAAAATTAGGTTCTCTAATGTTTATTTTTGGAAACCCAATACTGTTGATCAATGATTGATATTTACATATTCAAATATTCTTAGACTTCCATTGGCATCTCCAAATACAAAAGACAAAATAGACAAACATAAAGATACCAAAATTAATGAATACTTGGTATCAGAAAAAAAAGCTAGCTTTACTGTTTATCTGCCTAAGCAATATACAACATACAAGGCATGGCCCCCTGCACAAGGGGCTTACAGAAACTCACTTAGGATTCATGTGCCATAAGCAATATAATGTTTAGACTTAGGAAGAGAAGGCTAAAGATATAACAACTATTATTAAATACTAGAAGGTTGGTTTGGAAAGGAGAAACTTGTTTTGTTATTTCAAGGACAGAACCAAGAACAAGAGGGGAGTTAAGAAAAAAAATTAAAAAATTCATTTTGGTTGTGCTGGCATTCGGGGGCTACTCTTCGTTGTGGTGCATGGGCTTCTCATTATGGTGGCTTTTGTTGCCTAGCACAGGCTTCCAGTGCACAGGTTTCAGTAGTTGCAGCAAGCGGGCTCAGTAGTTATGGGCTTAGTTACTCTCAGGCATGTGGAATCTTCCCAGACCAGGGATTGAACCCTTGTCCCCTGCATTGGCAGGTGAATTCTTATCCACTGTACCACCAGGAAAGTCCAAAAATCAAATTTTTAACTCATAGCATTTTCAATTAGCACTGCCAGCTAATAAAATAGTCCATCTACTGAAAAGCTGTAGGCGGCTTGAGTTGAATAAGACAGCTTCTAATGCTCCTCCCAGTTTTGGGGAATTCAGTGAAAACGTTTCCCACCTCCACAGGCTATCCTCAAAGGTAAAAGGAACCATTGTAACAATGTTAGGTGGACTAAGACCCAGCTGAATCTTCAATTTTTCCAAAAGTGAGTTAGCTTGAAGAATTCGAAATACAATGAGATTTGGAAGCAGTGTATATATAATATGGGAAAAGTTCAGTTAGTTTAGGCTTTATTTTTCTGCTTTTTTAAAAAAATGGTATTTGTCATCTCATAAATAAACCTGAGCAGACTATAATTTTCACTATAGTATTATCTGCCTTTTGAAACTATGTAAACATAAAATTTGTATGAACCTCACAAATTCCATTAGCATTCAAAAATTCCATAACAGTAGCTTTAGTCATTGTTTGCTCAGGAGTTTAACACTAATTATTTGAATAATCCATTCAAAAAGAAAAGCCAGATTAAACTTTGTGAAGATGGGTACAAAATCAAAACTTACTTTTTAAAATATATACATTTCATTTTTTGATTCAGTTTCAACATAAAATAGGGAGCCTGTACTTATGTTTCAGTCAGTTCAGTTGCTTAGTCGTGTCCTACTCTTTGCAACCCTGTGGAATGCAGCACGCCAGACTTCCCTGTCCATCACCAACTCCCAGAGCTTGCTCAAGCTCATGTCCATTGAGTTAGCATGTCCATTGGATGGTGATACCATCCACCCATCTCATCCTCTGTCGTCCCCTTCTCCTCCTGCCTTCAATCTTTCCCAGCATCAGGGTCTTTTCCAATGAGTCAGTTCTTCACATCAGATGGCCAAAATATTGGAGCTTCAGCTTCAGCCTAAGTCCTTCCAAAAAATATTCAGGATTGACCTCCTTGCAGTCCAAGGGACTCTCAAGAATCTTCTCCAACACCACAGTTCAAAAATATCAATTCAAAGTAATGTCTCTGCTTTTTAATATACTGTCTAGGTTGGTCATAGCTTTCCTTCCAAGGAACAAGTGTCTTTTAATTTCATGGCTGCAGTCACCATCTGCAGTGATGATGAAGCCCAGGAAAATAGTCTCTCACTGTTTCCACTGCTTCCCCATCTATTTGCCACAAAGTGATGGGATTGGATGCCATGACCTTCATTTTTTGAATGTTGAGTTTTAAGCCAGCTTTTTCACTCTCCTCTTTCACCTTCATCAAGAGGTTCTTCAATTCCTCTTCACTTTCTCCCATAAGGGTGGTGTCATCTGCATATCTGAGGTTATTGATATTTCTCCCGACAATCTTGTTTCTAGCTTATGCTTTATCCAGCCCGGCATTTTGCATGATGTGCTCTGCATATGAGTTAAATAAGCAGGGTGACAATACATGCAGCCTTGACATACTCCTTTCCCAATTTTGAACCAGTCTGGTGTTCCATGTCCAGTTCTAATTGTTACCTCTTGACCTGCATACAGATTTCTCAGGAGGCAAGTAAAGTGGTCTGCTATTTCCATCTCTTTAAGCATTTTCCAGTTTGTTCCAATCCACACAAAGGCTTTAGCGTAATTAAGCAGAAGTAGACATTTGTCTGGAATTCTTTTGCTTTTTCTATGTTCCAACGGATGTTGGCAATTTGATCTCTGGTTCCTCTGCCTTTATCTTAATCCAGCTGAAACATCTGGAAGTTCTTCATTCACGTACTGCTGAACCCTAGCTTGGAGAATTTTGAGTATTACTTTGCTAGTGTATGAGATGACTGCAATTGTGCAGTAGTTTTAACATTACTTGGCATTGCCTTTCTTTGGGATTGGAATGAAATGGATCTTTTCCAGTCCTGTGGCCACTGCTGAGGTTTCCAAATTTGCTGGCATATGGAGAGCAGCACTTTCACAGCACCATCTTTTAGGATTTGAAATAGCTCAGCTGGAATTCCATTACCTCTACTAGCTTTGTTTGTAGTAATGCTTCCTAAGGCCCACTTGACATCGCATTCCAGGATGTCTGGCTCTAGCTGAGTGATCACACCATCATGATCATATTTATGTTTAGAAGGGGCTAAACTGACAATCTACATTTTAAAAAAGCTTTGACAAGGAAACAGATGACAGGAGACCTCTAATAAAGTTGTATGTATGTGCTGTATGCTCAATCATGTTCAACTCTTTATGATCTTATGGACTGTAGCCTGCCAGACTCCCCTGTCCGTGGAATTTTCCAGGCAAGAATGCTGGAGTGGGTTGATATTTCCTACTCCAGCAGATATTCCTGACCCAGGGATCAAACCTGCATCTCTTGCCAGGGATCGAACCCACGTCTCTTCCATCTCCTCGTTGACAGCTGGATTCATTACCACTGCACCACCTGGGAAGTCTGCCTAATAAAATCGCTTTGTTGCTAAGTCACTTGTGTCCAACTCTTTGCGACCCTATGGACTGTAACCCACCAGGCTCCTTTGTCCATGGGATTCTCCAAGCAAGAATACTGGGGTGGGTTGCCATGCCCTCCTTAATATAGTTAGACATCACTAACAATTGTATATTTTGAAAGGATTGTATTTGAAAAGACTGCAACCCACTCCAGTACTCTTGCCTGGAAAACCCCATGGATGGAAGAGCCTGGTAGGCTGCAGTCTATGGGGTCGCACAGAGTCGGACACGATTGAAGTGACTTAGCAGCAGTAGCAGTTTCTTTAGGTCAAATTTTTTGGGAAACAATTACATATCAAAATTAGACTTCATTAGACACATTTTCCATCAAGTTCCTCTCTCCATCAATGAAAAATAGCAAATCAGGTTTCAAATCCATCGAAAGCCTAATTATCAAGGAAGAACTTAGGATAAAACTCTGGTCCCAATTCAGTAACAGTATGTTTAATATCTAAGCAAAAAAATATAATCTATAGTCATCAGGACTTATTTTGGAAGTTCATAAAATCAGGCCTGTACAATGATTTGCATTTGGAAGGAATAAAATAGAAATACCTAGTAGGATAAAATCTTAGAAAGCACACACATGGATAGTTTTATGAAAATAAGTATTCATTTATTGAAAACAAACTTCAGAAAAGAATGTCTGTTAAATATGGCTAACTTTGATAACAGGAAGTCAGTGAGCAAAAAGCCTGATGACGAAGAAAAATATCAGTCACTAAGTACTACTATACCCACTTCGACTATACCCCTGGTTATCTTGAAAAGCATGATAGTAGCTCTAAGGACTTTAGACAGTTCTGAGTTTATGGCATGATCTGTCTTTCATGTTTTATTGATTTCCAACTTTAAAAGCATAGGCCCAAAGGGTAATATTTTATGACACTAAACCAAAGGTATATTCTAGGGAAATTCCTCTCTTTTAAAGTAGTCTATGGAATTTTCCTGTCTGGTTCCACTATGGAATTCCACTATTCCAATATAAAAAAATTTTATATTTTTGCTGTTGTTTTCAGAAGCTTTATTAATCCTTTAAACCTTAGGACCAAACTGCCTGTAAATTTTTCTAAGGAGAAGGTAGACAGCCATCCAGATTTTTGCAACATTGCCTCTTTGGCCCCCTTTCTTAAAAAGGGTATAGGTTCAGTTTAATTAACATTACTTTTTAAATGTGCAAAAATCTACCTCTGCTTTTTTAAAGCAAATAAAAGGAAGAAAAATATGGCATCATTCCAATAATCAAATGCCAATAAAATGGCAACAGTACAAAAATCTAAGCAAATCTCAAATACAGCAGATTCATAATTAGAATACCATGTAATAATTTTAGCAAGATAAAGTTTAATAATAGGTAAAGGAAACCAAATACTGTGTTAACCGTAATTACTCTTACAGATTTTCCAGTATCATAACTACTTGCTTTTGAATAACTAAATGTAAAAAAGCCTAATTTTTTAAATTAAATGCCTACTCAACAAAACTAATTGGAACAAATACATTTATGCAAATTTACATCCTAGAATACCAGAGTAAACAGGAGACATCAGTCAAGGGTGAATAAGAAAGTTCTATTCTTTTTCATCATCTGTGTGATCAGGTGGCAAAGGGCATGCTCTGTGGAAAGAAAAGAGAACTTCGGTAGTCACCCAAGTCAAATGTTTTAAAAATAAAACATGAAAACATGAATAGTTTTAAAAAACTTTCATAGATCAAGAACATTAATAGTGCAGTGGATCTGGTCAAGTGACTAGAAATGAGAGAAAATTAAACTCCCATAAACTGACAAATCCCTACAAATTCCAAATACTAAAGTGACAAAAATTTTTAATAATCTATTTTGCCTCTTAATTTGCCAAGTCAGTTTCCTCTTTAGAATATGTTGCCATTTTTATTTAAGAGGGAATCTCTATTTCTATACCATCTTCTTTCAACGTGTTAAGTAGGTTGATGAAGCAGTATAATCCTTCAGCAAGAACTCCGTTAATAATAGAAAGCAAAAAAATTCAACCATTCCACTTGAACAGAGACAACAGCAAGTTGTCATATTTGATTGTATGTCCTTTGGAATTTATGAATGTATTATCTAATTAGAAAATGCCCAAATTGTATTGTTGGCATATGGTAAACATAGCTTCTGAAAAACAACTTACACTATCCCAAAGTCCTCTGGTACTCAGTATAATTTTTATAGAGAAAAAGTCAATCAAAATTTTTAAATCAGAATTTTTTAGAGCTGGTAAAGATTTGTGAGATCTATCCTAAAACAGCCAGTTTTCAAATTAGATCTAGACATGGAGCTAGAAGGTGAAAGAAGAAAGCTAAAACAAGGATATTCTGACTTGGTGTAACATTACCATTGACTCATCCACTATTACATTACCAAGAGGTCTTCACTGTATTTTCCTGGAAATTAAATGAAGTTAACAAATGAACACTATTGTAATCCAAAATTCTTTTCTTCAAAGACCTGATTTAAGGTTTTAAGAAGACAGTTTTTCTTGATTCAGATTCTCCCCATGCAACAGGGAAATTTACCCTGCCTTTGTGAGAATAATAAAGCCGTAAGAGTAGCTATATTCCAGATAAAGAACTAGGGAGATTATAATAGAAGTCCTTCTGATATACTGATAGTTTTTTATTTATAATCAATAATAAACTATTGAAAGAGTTCCTATCATAAGGAAAAAAATTTTTCTATTTCTTCAATGCATCAATATGAGATAGATGTTCACTAAACCTATTGTGGTAATCATTTCATGATGTAGGTAAGTCAAATCACTAGACTGTACACCTTAAACTTACATAGTGCTGTTTGTCAATTACGTCTCAGTTTTACTGGGAGAAAAAAGTCAATCTATTGATTTACTATAAAGGGATAAATGCAACTCTCAAACAATAACAAATCTAAGAAAGAGGCCTAGTTTTATGTCACAGATTTTATTATACTATGGATCAAAGTTCTTTATGAGACTATATGTGTAATCTTTCACTATATGATAAGAAACCTGCAATATAGGTTTTATTGTTATAATGATCAATGGTACAGCCATATTTGGCTATATTGCCAAATATTTTGTTTCTTTAATTTAAGTGAAGTGAAGTGAAGTCTCTCAGTCGTGTCTGACTCTTTGTGACCCCATAGACTGTAGCCCGCCAGGCTCCTCCATCCATGGAATTCTCCAGGCAAGAATACTGGAGTGGGTTGCCATTTCCTTCTCCAGGGGATCTTCCCGACCCAGGGATCGAACCCGGGGATCAAACCCGGGTCTGCCGCATTGCGGGCAGACGCTTTAACCTCTGAGCCATCAGGGAAGCCCTTTACTGAAGGCACAAATAATTCAAGAGGATTGTTGAATATTCTTGAATATTGACTATTAGTTTGTTCATATTAGAATGAGAAAGAATACGGAAGAATGGTGCCAGTAAATGAGAAGATCCTAAAAGAGACTTTTAGGATCATGATAATAAGTCTGTTAAAAAATACTCTGTCCAAAAATGTATCCTCTTGCTTGTTGATTTTGTTTTAACAGAAATGATAATAGTGATATAGCAACAAAGTATAAAGTTCAGCTACTGCTCCAGAATTTGACATTCCTTTTAAATATCTCATCAGTTGGATAGTAAGCACTCAATAATAATTTACTAAATGATCTTATGAACAATATTGTCTTAAAATTTTAGATGCAAAAATATCATTTTATATGTTAATTCCTTTTTTTAACTTCTCTTTAACCATTTACTTTTATCTAGCTGTGTTCAATGCAAATCAAATCCAAACACAATGTACAATCCAAAATAGGTGTACAGTGTTCAGATATGAAGCAAGAGTGTGTTCATTCACACACATGGATCTCACATAACTTGAGATGGATGTTAGGTCTGGTTGTTCCTGTTTAGATTTCTAAAAATGACAAATATTGTTTAAAATTTATTTAGAGTACTATAAGTATTAAATACTTATCATTTAAGCATCATTGTATGAACATGTAACCAATGATTTCTACTTCTAAATAGATTTCTATACATCAAGGCAGTTTCAAAGTTTTACTTTCCAGAATCAAGTCCACTTAGGTTTAGAATCATCTAAAAATAATGACTGATGTAAAAAGTGTTCCACGTGTAGCTATTCTTATTCAAGTTTAATATATAAATGTATATTTACAGAAAGCACAAAACAGTTATGAATTTAATGCAGACAAGTTTCCAGTCTTCACTTCCCAACTACCTAATACACATTATTTTTTACCTCCTTCATATATTTGCCTCTTAATTTCCAAATTTATCAAACACGCCTTCAAAACATCAGTTTTTAGGTTTTAAAAATTATTCAGTACATGCAGAAATAAAAAGCAATATTTTAAGATTGTTTGAAGTCAATGTACTTCTAATCTTTGGAATCAAATTAAGAGATCAGAATTAGCTAAACTAATCTGGCACTATTGTTGGATGGGAATGTTTGACAGGAAATAACTGTAATTTGACTTTTAAATACATATGTAGGGATTACCTATGTTTGGATTTGTAGTATATTCCAACCCATTATTGCCTTGGAACATCTCAGTTATTACAGAAATCCAAATGCAAAGTCAAATTCAAAAGCCCAGAGGAAAAGAGTTAAGTTCCCAAGAGAACAATGAAAACAATGTAAAACCTTATGGAGAGTATATCAGCATTAAACCAGGACTGCTGAAACAATACACAGAGGATTTAATAACTGCTGATTCCTTCCAGTGTACATCATAAACAGAATCACCGAAGCTTTTTGCATCACCTACTTGTTTGCCTTCTAGATTTCTTGAACCAAAATGAAAACTGAATCTCCATTCCATATCTCATCCTTTTTCTCTAGATGAAGATGCAATTATTCTTATTTAGATGCAAGGTAGTTTGAAGTGTCCATGTCTCTTGTTCCATTTAATCACATCATTAATTCCTGATATTGTCTCCATTCTTATAATGAAACTCCAGGAGATTTAATATTGGCTGTCATTATCTGCTCAAATTCTTCAGATGCTCTTTAAACTAATCCAATCTGAGACTCTCAACATTTTCTGCCTTAATAAAATAAGGGGTGGAATTAGTGGATTTGATGAAGACTTTCTTATTTTCTTCCTGACACAGAATTTCTAGATGCCATACGGACTGGGCTTTAGAATATGGGTTGGTAAACCTAGATGTTTCTTGGCCAAGTCTCTTAATGGTAGAGATGTAGAACGGCAAGCAAGACAACAAGGAGACTAGCTGTTGACCGCAAGGCACAGCTCACCGCTGTGGTTTGGACTGGAGGACCTTCTGTGCTGGTTAAAGGAACGGATGAATAAACTTGCTTGGGTAGGAGCAGTACCAGAAGCAGCAGCCCCAGTGTGAGCCCGGCCACCGCCCACTTGTCCATGTTGATCACTCTACCTTGGGCCGGCTTGCTGCTTGGTGCCCAAGGCTTGCTGGCTGGTGCTGGGAGGTTATCTAGCAGGGTCTTAAATCAGAAGGCTTCATAATGGCAGTGATGTCATACCACCCACACTCACCATGCCCACCTCCAGTCAATTTATTTTTGAAATGAAAACTTCAACACTCTTTAGAGAGTCTGCACTATTTCTCATAAATCTATTTAAAAAGCAGGTTTCCCTTGTTTTTTCCTCCTAAAAGTATTTCCCCCCCAGATTCTTAAAATATGTTTGTTGTTGAAAATTGGTAGCACTGAGTGTGAGGAGAGGTTTTTACCCAGTGACATCACTCATGATATTTGGTATATTTTGTACAGAGATTTGGTGTGTTTATATACATGTCTTTTATGCAATAATGATTGTACTTTTGAATCCAGTTTTGCCAACATTTATCATGAACATTTTCCTGACATTAAAAGCTTGAAAGCAGCCCCAGTCACTGAGCCACCACCGAGGACTCAGCAGCCTCCCGCTCGAGGCTCCTCACTTCCCAAGGCTTGGTACCCCCTGCCCGCCTTCTCCCGCCGCTGCCTCCCACAGGCCGTTTCCACCGAGGAAAAGGAATCATGTCTGCTTTCCAGAACCTCTTCTTTTTCGACCCCTTTGCTGACGTAAGTAAGGGTGATGATCTGCTTCCTGCGGACACTGAGGATTATATCCATATAATAATTCAACAGAGAAACGGCAGGAAGACCCTTACTACTGTCTAAGGGATTGCTGATGATTATGATAAAAAGAAACCAATGAAGGCATTGAAGAAGAAATTTGCCTGCATTGGTACTGTAATTGAGCATCCAAAATATGGAGAAGTAATTCAGATACAGGGTGACCAGCGCAAGAACATATGCCAGTTCCTGGTAGAGATTGGACTGGCTAAGGACCACCAGCTGAAGGTTCATGGGTTTTAAGAGTTTTTGGCTCACTGAAGCTTAAGTGAGGATTTCCTTTCAATGAGTAGAATTTCCCTTCTGTCCCTTTTCACGAGTTTAAAAACTTCACAGCTTGTAAAATATAACCATTTGGGGTCTTCTTTTAACCTGGACTAGTGTAACTCCTTCATGCAATAAACTGAAAAGAGCCATGCAAAAAAAAAAAAAAGCTTGAAAGCATGATTTAAGTATCTTCTTAAAAACTTTACACAATGAACTCTGTATGTGTGCAGTTTTATCCCCATCTTGTTTTGTTTTTAAGTATCTTTATGTATTTACAGAGAAGTTGTAAAGAAAATATACCATGGTGTTAGTCCTGGTTGTTTCTAAGTGATGGGGATTTCTGTATTTTCCAACTTCTCCACATTAGTTATATATTTCCTATGGAACCTGGACTAATAGTTTTTTGAAAGGTGGGGTTAATGGAAATCAAGGTAAACCAACATGGAAATTACTTTTTGAAAATAAAAAGGACTATAGAAAATAGAAAAAAAAAGAGAGAGAGAGAGAGAGAGAGAGAATAAAGACCAGAAGTTCATGGTTAATAAAGTAGCACTTGTCATCTGAATGGGAACTGATCCTCTTTGAGTAAATGAGTAAAAATAATACCTTTCATTGATGCTTGAAATTTGGGGATGACATAATAAGAGGTTAGCATAGTTTAAAAAACTTCTGGTTTGTATTTTCTTATCTGCTCAAAGAGAAAATTTAAAGTTACTCAATATTTAGTTGTCTTTTATTTTCAAGAATATTTCTTCATACTTCAGAATATGAAAACTTACTTTCTCTTTGCTTTTCCCAAGCCACTGCTTCCTGCCTCCTCAGGAATTCTATTCTCTTTTTCTGAATCTTTAGGGGACAGCCTGAAGAATTCTCCAATTCCTTTTTGCCACTTGGGAGTTGGGCGCACACAAACTGGATTCCCTCCTGCATACTTATTTTCAACTATAAAATAAAACAGAACTAAATAAAAATTAAGAATATAATCTCCATTTCTTAAAGGGAAACAATTCTTTAACATCAAATCTAAAGGATATTAAATGGTGGTACATCTATCTTTAAAGTGAATTTTAAAATATGACATGGTGCATGGGGATGACCCAGAGAGATGTTATGGGGAGGGAGGTGGGAGGAGGGTTCATGTTTGGGAACGCATGTAAGAATTAAAGATTTTTTTAAAAAATAAAAATAAATAAAAAAATAAAATATGACATGATAGTGCTCACTTCGGCAGCACGTATACTAAAATTGGAACGATACAGAGTAGATTAGCATGGCCCCTGCTCAAGGATGACACGCAAATTCGTGAAGCGTTCCATATTTAAAAATATAAATAAATAAATAAATAAATAAAATATGACATGATAAAGTTGTATTCAGTCAATAGTACATTATACATTAATATAACAATGCAGAACATTATTATATGTATTCTTTACCCTAGAAAAATAGCATTAACAAGATGTTTACAACTAGAAAATATTTTTCATATTTTGTCCACAAACAGAGCTATTCAGTTAGTCTTATGTACTGTCATACTAAAGTTTGACACACTTTTTCCTGTATGTTCTTAACTAGAGCTTGCAGAAATAATCTTCCAAACTGCTCAACTTCCTTCTAAAAGGAATGAGAGACACCAGATGGCAGTGTATTTTCTCAACCTTTCCTAGCACAGAAGGAATAATGTGAAGCTCTTTCCCTGGCCCAGGTTTCCCTCCTAATGTCCCAAAAACAGAATCAGGAGCTGCAAGGTTGGAACACACACACACACACACACACACACACACAGGTTGGAACACACACACACACACACACACACACACACAGGTTGGAACACACACACACACACCAAACTTAAAAAGGGAAGAAAGGAAGGTAATAGGAAAGACAAAGAACAATATGCAGAAATGAAAACAAAAACGTGATTAGCATTGTCACTAACCTCTCAATTCTAGTAAACAGGTGCTTAAGTAGCCTCATACAAGAAAAAGTCCAGTTGTAAATATTAAGAAAAATAACAACGCTAAGGCAGAAAAGAAAAACAGGTTTGAAGAGAAAGTGTGTCCGTCCCTAACCCAAGGCTTGAAATTTTTGAAGACCGTGCGACCGCTCCATCTCTACCCGCCAAAGAGACCAAGGCTCGCTCATTACATCAAAAGGCAAGGAAGAAAGAAATTCTGGGGGAGGTGAGGATCTCAAGAAAAGAAACTCCGCAGTGGGTATGGGGATCAGTGGTGCCTGGCCTGATCTCCTTTTGAGAGGGTTCATGTAGGAGCTTGCAAGGGCGTTTTTACCTTTCCTTGAGGAAAGCGGCGTGGAATTAGCGGAAGTCGAGGAACCAAGCACCTTCCTGGGGGCTCGAGAAGCCACCACTGCGGAGAGAGGGAAAGGGGGCATTCAGAAGGGGGCACGAAGAGGCTGGGAGCCACGTTCTCACCACACTCTCCGACCCAGCCTATTGGAAAGGATTGGAGAGGAGAGCCCCGCGATCCAGAACAGCAGGCAACCCTCTCCTGTCCCCGCCGCTTCTTCCTCCTGGTTAAAGGGATCAGGCTGCTGCTTCCTGGCGGGCTGGACCAGTTTGGCAGACAGGAGGGGAGGCCCCCTCTTCTCCTGCCCATAGCGGAGCTGCCCAGAGAACCATCTGCCCTCCACTATTGTGCCCTACTGCCTCACCTTTTCTGTACCTGCCAGGCACACTGTCTGCTTTAGTCCGCACCATGTTCGAACTCGAGAGGAGAGCAACTGACTCTCCAGCCGAAGATGTTTCACGGGACAAGGCCCAGAATACGAATCTCCCGCCACAGTTTATATTGGTCCCTTTCCCGCGCGCTCCACCAACTCTCCCAGACCGCCACTCCCATTGGTTCCGCGCCTTTCAAGCGCAACCAATCGCCAGTGTCCAGTGGTGATCACGGCGGAGCTGGGCGCAGTGTCGACCCGTCCATCAACTTGTAGAAGCTTGTGATTCGTACCCTCCTTAGGTGGGAGGTGCCAGGGCGCTTTCCTAGGATGCCCTGTGTGTTGGGTGCTAAGATACGTGCTAAGATTGTGAACTGAGTAAAACAGCCTGCTGAGAAAAGAAAACCCGGGAAAGACAGCGAATTCCAACATTTCTTCAAAAATTAACTACAGTCTCACTCCTGGAAGTGACTCCTGAAATGTAGCGGACTTTTTAACGTCTCAGGCATGAACTCTCTTTGCAGCATCCATACTAAAAAACTCTATGGAATGGTCAAACGCTAATACATTTTATTTACAGGGATGATTTTCTTACCCCCTTGGCCAGGAGGTGTAGATTGTGGGATCTTAGTTCTTGGATTAGGGATCGAATCCAGGCAACAGAAATCCCCGAGTCCTTAACACTGGACTGCTAGGGAATTCTCTATTTACAGAAATAAAAAAAAATTTTTTTTAATGAAACTTTCTAGGATGGTGTGAAACAAGAAAAAACTGAGCAAACTGTACATTTTAAAAAGTCGAAGTGTTAGTCGCTCAGTCGTGTCTGACTCTGCGACCCCATGGGCTGTAGCCCGCCAGGCTCCTCTGTCCATGTAATTCTCCAGATAAGAATGCTGGAGTGAGTAGCCATTTCCTTCTCCAGGGGATCTTCCCGACCCAGGGATCCAACCTCGGGCTCCCACATTGCAGGCAGACTCTTTAGGGCCTAAGCCAATGTACCTACATAAAAATAAACATTATAATAATAAAACATTTTCTCTAGACCTATATGAAATCAGAATTCCTTTAAAAATATGTCAAATCTGTTAAGGGTACATCTGTGACACGTAGTGAACATGACTTTAGACTAGGACTCATAACTATTTTCTATCCCTATGCTTATCTTAATTACTCACAATACACCTGGGGAATGATTTTCACACGGCGAAGACCAGGCACAAAACCTGATCAGATGAAATTGCCTTAGGATGTACTTTGTTAAACCCGCACTTGAAAGGCAACCCTGAAAGTGTAAGCATGGCATTAATTCTCTCCAATAAATTATGCTTGAACTTTCAGAATAAAGGCTACTTAGTGCTTTAAAAGAATCAACAATTACTTTGTTTTTGAATTAGAGAATCTAGACAGCAGATTAAATTAACATTATAATAGGAGGGGTGGTATTGCAAATTATCTGTAGCTTTGTCTAAATCTTAGAGACTAAGATTACAGCCAAAGTCCTGTCAGAAAAATCAACAAGCCCCAGGGTTCTCCTCCTTGTTCTTTATCATCAGACCCCTCTCAGTATACAATGTTTCTTCAATGCACACTATTTCCTTTTCAGTTAAGTGGCTTCTACAAAGGACTGAATTACCCAGTTCCCAGATCCTTGTAGAGATTAGAGCTGCATAGAGAATCTGCTGATCTTTTCTCTTAGTCAACATGCTAAGTAAATTGCTTTAAGTATTGCAAATATATCTTTACACACAGAGGCAAACTATGTATTACTATATCTGTTTGTATGTCTGTCTTTTTAACGCCAATTATAATAAGGAAGGAGGCATATTAGAGTAAAAACTTAGGGGAAAAGCAGTGATACTTAAAAATTCTTAATTTAAATATTTGCTTTGGAAAAGTGCTTCTCCGTTCCTGTTAAATAAACTAGACAGTTGTATAGCGTGAACCTGAAAAATTTAAAGGCCTAAGGCATTAAGAAAGTTGTAGTATGTACAGATGAAATTTCTGCCTAAATTTATACAAACGAATATCCTTAAGGCATATTAAATAGGTGTGCTTGCTTTGCTCAGGCATAAATTTATTTTAATAAATGGTAATATTATAAATGGCTTTACATTGCATATATTACAAATAGTACAATCAATAACATATTCCTTGTGAAAAAAGAACACTTATTCTTGAGGAGCTAGAATGTCCTATTGTACAAAAAGCTTAAATTACTCTGTCTTCAAGAAGTTATTCCTCTAGTAATGGGAAGAGAGCATGTATAAAAACAGGTAAAGGATTTGGATGTTATAATTTGTACTAAATGTAGCAGATTTCTATGAAGAAACAAAACTTGTACCCATAATTTATGAAAATTCAGTCTTTTTTAAATGAGAAAGCCATATATTTTTGAAATTAATAAAATAGTCTAGTCTCAACATAAATCAACACACATCTGATTTTGATTATATCGGTGAAAACTAACATAAGGTAGGAACAACATCCAATTAATGTAATTATGAAAAGCCTATACATGTAACACAAAGCCAGTCAATTAAATTGACCAATGAAATATATCAGGTTCCCAGAGAAAGCTGGCTAAATTTTCCCCAGTTTGTTGTCCCAGAGGAAAAGGGAGTAGCAAAAAGATCCTTAACTCTGGTTATCTTTAGTTGAAAAACCTTTAACTTCTTTTCTAAAATTTTTGTTTTTAATTGGAGGATAACTGCTTTACAATATTGTACTGGTCTCTGTCGTACATCAACATGAATGAGCCATAGAAATACATATGTCCCCTCCCTCTTGAACCGCTCTCCTACCTCCCACTCTATCCCACTCCTCTAGGTTGTCACAGAGCACCGGATTTGAGCTCCCTGCATCATACAGCAAATATCCATTAGCTATTTTACATAGGGCAATATGTTTCCAAGCTACTCTCTCAACTCCTCCCACTCTCTCCTTCCAACTGTGTCTACAATTCTGTTCTCTACGTGTCTCCACTGCTGCCCTACAAGTAATTTATTATCAGTACCATCTTTCTAGATTCCCATACGAAAGTGAAAAGTTAAGTCGCTCAGTCGTGTCCGACTCTTTGCGACCCCGTGGACTTCTCCGTCCATGGGATACTCCAGGCAAGAATACTGGAGTGGGTTGCCATTTCCTTCTCCAGGGGATCTTCCCGACCCCAGAGATCGAACCCAGGTCCCCCGCATTGCAGGCAGACGCTTTAACTTCTGAGCCACCAGGGAAACCGAGCCATATATATATGCACCTTTCCCATATATATGCACTTTTAACTTCTCAAAAATCAATAGAGAACTCATATTGAAGGTCATCAAAGCCAAATCCCAGCACCTGTTTTATTAAAGTTTTTTTTTTTCTTTCCTCCCTCGAGCTTACAGAGTTGTCTTGGCTCTAATAAAAAAGACCTGGCTCAAAAAAGCAAATAGCGGTTTTAAAAGTAGCCTGAATCAGATATTAGACGACTAACAGTATTATAAAGCCTCTGCTACCAGAGAAAACCCTTACAGCTTTCAAGTGCTCTTTTAAGTGTTTTCAATAAAACCAGAACAATATAAAAGCTGGCCTCTTAGGTTACGGGGTATTGTTTCCTAAACTGTAGTTTTTAGAGACATTTGTATCATCTTAGAATTCCCAGTTCTCGAGCCCTACATCTGACAATGCGGAAGAAACATGCGCGGATTGAGCTCGGATTCAAGTGCAAACACCGGGCGGGAAGAAGTGGGAGGAGGCATAGGTGGGAGGGATCTGCGTTGGGGGCGGTGCTAAGGCGCGGGGCGGTGCAGGCTGGCGGAACCCGCGCGAGCGAGGTCGGTTTTGCTAGGGGCCTAGTCCGGTGTAGAACGCCGAGCTTTTGCAGCCCAGCTGGTTCCGGCTCGGGAAAATGGCGGTGGCTGGGGCGGCGTCCCGCCAGCAGCTGGTGGGCTGGTGCACGGAGCAGTTGCGGAAAAGTTTTGGCCTGGATGTCAGTGAGGAGATCATACAGTAAGACCGGTTTGGGTCCGAGGCGGGAAGGAGCTCTGGGATGTGTACTGACTAAGCAAACGGGGAAGCGGAAAAAGGACTAAAAAGTTGATGAGAATGAAGAAATTTAATAAAAAGGCTGCTGTCTATCTCCAAGCGCCGAATTTTGACCTCCGGCTTTATAGTTTAGCTTCTGGAATAGGGTGTCATGCTCCACAATCGGCTGGTGGGGCCTTCTTTTCCCAGGAAAACGCCAAATCCCTATTATCTTTCCTTATACATTTTGGAAAGAAGGGGTAAGCCAAGTTGTTTTTTCAGAAATTCCTTGCTCTGAACATTTTATCAGTAGTTTGCCCAGTCCTGCTTTGTGTCAAATAGGGCCTGAAATTTAAATAAGGGTGGCGTGGTGCTATGCAAAGATACCTCCTGACTCGGGAATCCCTGGTTCTGTTTCCTGTGGTCATTCACCAGTTTCGGAACCTTAGGCAACTTAGCTTCCGATTTTGTACCTTAGTTTCCTCTTCTGTAAAATGAATAATGAGCACTGATTATCTTTAACAATTTATGATTCTTGTGAAGTGGAAGTGGTGATTTGATTTAATATCTGCTTGCAGTTCATTTAACTTTTTTTTTTTTTCGTTACTGCATACCAAGTGCTGGGACAGCAAAGATGGTTGATGAGTGCAGAGGTGAAGGAAGTGCAGGGTATTGGGGAGCATGGGAAAAGGAGTCTGATTAAGGTTTGAGAAACTCGTAACATTAATTGCAAGGGATGAATGGAGAACTAATAGGTAGGTGTCAGTGCAGAGTTCAAGAGTAGGGAAAATTTTCTACAAAAAATAGACTTAAGAACCTAGAAGTGTTTCTTGATTTGGCTTCTTGCTCATTGATGCTGAAACTTAAATTGCAGCTGTAGAGCTTTTGTAGAAAGGTGAATTTCTGAGTTTGGGAGAAAATAAGCTTTTTGGCAAGGAGAGAGTTAAGAGAGCCTATTTTAAAGGGTAATTTTGAACGTGGTAATAGATTATCAAAAAATCCCAGTTAAGTGAATTCTGTATCACTTATATGTGGAATTCTAAAAAGGAACACCAATGACTTGTTTACAAAACAGAAGCAGACTCGCAGACATAGAAGACTAAACTTATGGTTACCAGAGGGGAAGAGGGAGGGGATAAATTAGGAGTGTGGAATTAACAAATACATATCACTATATATGAAACAGTTGAACAATGGTTTACTATATAGCACAGAGAACTACATTAAATATCTTGTAATAACTTAGAAAAGAATCTGAGAAAAATGTACATATCTAAATCACTTTGCTATACACCTGAAACTAACACAAAACTGTAAATCAACTATATGTCAATTTGTTTAAAATTTTAAATATTTAAAGATATTTTTTAAGATTAAAGAAAAGAAAACCATTCCAGCCTAATTGTATGGCTTGGCTTTACCCTTCTTTGAAGGCAAGATCAAGTTAAGTAGTTTTCAGACATTTTTTCAAGCAGTAGAATGCTGTCAAATGAAATAATGAAGCTTTGTAATATACCAAACAGAAAAGAAAAATCTATCAGTTAAAAGAAAAAAAGATTGAGGCTATTTTTGATGAATCAACAATGGAGTTTGGATAGTTGCAGGCTTCTCAGTCTCAGAATCCAGTTGTATTGTGTTGCTTATACAGTATTAGGAAAATTCTAATTCTCATAGATTGTGGTTTAATAGCTCATTTTGCAGCCTTAGATTTTCCTCAGTTAAACTTATTCACACAGTTGAAAGGAGTGATCAGAAATTTCTGTTTTAAAGTAGCAGCACTAAGTATGGCTGTATACTTGCTTGTATTTAAAAATATTTATAAATATAAGTTAGACAAGAATTGTCCGAAACATAAAACAAGCACTAAAGCTACCTATAATTTAGCGCTGTTGGAACCACTTCTAGGTTTTCACTAGCTGTAGCACAACAAGCTATGATGCCATGATGAAAGCATTTGCTGTATAGATTTGCTGTGCCTTGTCTTGCTGATATTTAATTGAGAATTACCCAGATATACTATAATAGTGTGCTAACTTGAAGAGTTCGATACAAGTGGCCTGAATTTTTTAAAAAGACAGCATAAAGCTGTTACCTTTCTAATCAGTGATTCATTTATGGGACATTAAGGTCTGTACACAGAATTAGCAAAATAAACCTTATTCCACAGTCTGCATTAGTTTATTGCATTCTTTTAAATGGATGATTAATATCCCATTCTGGAGAAGGCAGTGGCACCCCACTCCAGTACTCTTGCCTGGAAATCCCATGGATGGAGGAGCCTGGTAGGCTGCAGTCCATGGGGTCGCGAAGAGTCAGACACGACTGAGCGACTTCACCGTCACTTTTCACTTTCATGCATTGGAGAAGGAAATAGCAACCCCCTCCAGCATTCTTGCCTGGAGAATGCCAGGGACGGTGAGCCTGGTGGGCTGCCGTCTATGGGGTCCCACAGAGTCGGACACGACTGAAGGGATGCAGCAGCAGCAGCGTTAGTTTTGGTTGGATCTGTTTTGTTAAGATTTGATGTTTAACACATTTGGATGTATGTAGCTCTTTATTATTCTTTGTTAAATATTTAAAATGACATTTATTCAGTTGTTTCTAAAACTCTTTAAGTAATTCCCTAGTGCCTTGCATATTCCAGAGTTAAATGATACTTTGAGGTTCTTTGCAGCTCTCTGAATTCTTGATACCAATTAATCTTTTAATGGGGCCTACTAAGTTTGGGGATCAAGTTGATTAAATCTTAAAATTCATTAAAAACAGTTGTCTATTTTGTAAAAATTTGTATTTGATTAGAAAATGCTCTTAAGGAGGCCCAAAAGCACAGGTTTTTTTCTCTTATAGATTCTGACTCTGCAAATCAACCACCACATTAGGTAAAGAACCTAGTACATTTACTACCAAGGATGGGACAATTATGTGATATTTTTAATTCAAAGAATATAGCATTATTGTAATAATTTTTCTTGTATCTCATATCAGTATGTCTATATTACAGTTTCCTCAGATCATGTAATACTGTCATGGTCTGATACCTGAATTTTTTCCCTTCTCTAATGATGTAAGGGGACGACAGAGGATGAGATGGCTGGATGGCATCACTGACTCGATGGACGTGAGTCTGAGTGAACTCCGGGAGTTGGTGGTGGACAGGGAGGCCTCGCGTGCTGCGATTCATGGGGTCGCAAAGAGTCGGACACGACTGAGCAGCTGAACTGAACTGAATGATGTAATATAGTCACTGTAGAAAACTAAAAAAAATCACCAAAGGGTAAAGGAGGAAACTAAGATTACCATAATACCATAACCCAGAGATAACTCTATTTCTCTCTTGGTGTTTTTTCATATGCATATTGTAATACATTTCTAAAATATATTCATTGTAAAGGAATAAAGAAAATAAAAACAAACCAACTGTTTTTAATCATCTCTGTTAGTGGTAATCATTTTAATGTGTAACCTTAGGTTTTCTACAAAAAAGAAGCCTTTTTTCTGCACACAATTGTATGGATATATACATTCTTTTATAGCAATTGAGATCATATACTCTATGGGTTGTCCTACTATTTCACTTTATATGAGAGCATTTTTTTCTCAGGTAATAATAATTAGTCAGGGAATTCCCTGGGGATCCAGTAGTTCGGACTCTAAGCTTTCACTGCTGAGGGCACAGTTTAATCCCTGGTTAGGGAACTAAGATCCCCCAAGCCTGGTGACATGGTAAAAAATATGTAAACAAGTTACTGATTAAAAAAATAATAATTATTCAAACATTTTACTTTTAGTGACCACATAGTAGATTTCGTAAAGTCCAAAAACTTGAATTCATTTGCCCCTTCCATTAATGAAGGTTTAAATAGCCTCCAGTTTTTCACTAACGCAAATGATGAAATGGTTAACATTTTTGCATAAATTCTTGTGTCTTATTTCTCTCTCTTAGATAATAACTTTCTTAGAGAGTTCTGTAAATGGAATTGCTGGATTGTTTTTAAGGTGCTTTCAATATGTTGTCTGATTGGTTTATAGAAAAATACTAACTTGTACTGGATTGTACTTGTACTGGATTGTTTTTAAGGCACTTTCAATATATTGTCTGATTGGTTTATAGAACAGTACTGACTTGTACTCCTACCCCTTTTAGATTTCACTTTTAGAAACCCTTCATCCTATGTTCTTAAAGTAGATCTACTCATTCTGATATGATGCTAATCTTTTTTTTTTTTGCTAATCTTAATTTATAATTTTTAAGAATGTTAAATCTGTAACTGATTAGCTTGTAGTATATATTCATATTTTTAGCAAAAAAAAGAGATTTTAGGTTTTACAGTATAAAAAACAAGTACTTTGTATTGTTCCTAGGAAAATACAGTGACTGCAGATGTGTAATTATGGAAAGTATTCTTACATTTTTTAAAAAATAGCAGTGATTTTTGACAGTTTATTGAGATGTAATTTTTGTTCAATAGAGTCACTAGTTCAAATGTAAAATTTGATCAGTTTTACAAGTATATGTAGCCTTGTAACCATTCCTCAATCAAGACATAGGTAGTTCTTGCTTTGCGAGGTAGTATGGAACCATAAAAATGACCGTGCAGGCTTAGACCCTGCAAAGTGATCTTAATAAAAAAAAAAAGGACAATATTTTTGTTATTCTATGACCTTCAAAAATGTTTGTCAAAATGTTAAAAATTCTGCTGCTATCAGAGTAGAGAAATTTAAAAAATAATAAATACTTATTTCGTACACTTAATTTTATGTTGGCATCTGGTTGATTAACAATGCTATATTAGTTTCAGGTATATAGCAAAGTGATTTAGTTATATATGTGTGTGTGTGTGTGTGTGTGTGTGTGTGTGTGTATCCTTTTTCAAGTTATTTTCCCAGTTAAGTTAGAAAGTATTTCTATGTTTAGGAAAGTCCCACAAGCCTAGCTTCAAAATACTGATTTGATTCTAGAAATAAAATTTGTTAGTTTCAGGTGTACAGAAAGTGATTCAGTTACACCTGTATATTTAAGTTATTTTCGCATTTAGGTTAAAAAGTATTTCTATGTTAAGGATAGCCCCACAAGCCTATTTTCAAAACACTGATTTGATTCTAGAAATATAAGAAGATAACATGAAAGCTAGACTATGAAGTAGTTGGCATCAGTCTTTGTTGTAATCAAATTTATATCCCTAGCATCTAACCTTGAACTTGGCTCAAAATAAACACTCTAATGGCTTAAAAAATGTTTTCTACTACCTTGATCTCTGTTATGATTATTGAAAAACATAGTATAAACTAATTTTAACAACTTATTTCTTTGCTTCTTGAGGTATGTTTTGTCAATTGAGAGTGCTGAAGAGATACGAGAATATGTTACTGACCTCCTTCAGGGAAATGAGGGCAAAAAAGGTCAATTTATAGAAGAGCTTGTAACCAAATGGCAAAAGAATGATCAGGAGTTGACTTCTGATGCTCTGCAGCAGTCCTTCAAGAAAGATGGTAGGTTAAGTTAATGTGATTAACTTAAATAAATTAAAGGTTGAAATATTGGTAAAATTGGCTGGTTTATAGGACTGCATGTGTTCTATCACCCCGTATTCCCTCACAGCTAACTTAAGGAGAATCATGTTACATGTTTTTAGTTCAGTTCTCTTGTTTTATAGCTGCTAAGTCGTGTCCAATTCTTTGGCAACCCCATGGACTGTAGCCCTCCAGGCTTCTCTGTCCATGGAATTCTCCAGGCATGGATACTGGAGTGGGTTGTCATTTTCTCCTCCAAGGGGTCTTTCTCACCCAGGGATCACACCCGAGTCTCCTGCATTATTAGCAGGTGGATTCTGTACCACTGAGCCACCTGGGAAGCCCAAGTTCACTTCTACTTGATCTGTAAGGAATATTGTTTTAGTTCAGACTTCTTCAACTTAGAAAATATCACAAAAACTCTTGTTTGTAGTTTCAGAATAACTTGAAAAATTTAACACAAGGATTAAAGAAAAACTTTATACAGTAATGTAAGTAAATGTTTACCGGTTTCAGTATGAGTAGCATTTACAAGTAACTAATAAGTTAAACAGTACTAAAGATGAACACCAAACTAAATAAGTCATTATTATTATACAGTATAAAATGTCAGATTTTAATTTAACTTCTGTGTTTTTGGCTGTACTACATGACTTGCAGTACCTTGGTCCCCCGACCAGGGCTTAAGCCCTGGCCCTTGGCAGTGAAAACTCGGGAGTCCTAACCACTGGGCAACCAGGGAATTCTATTTAATTTAACTGCTTTTTAAAAAATTTTTTATACTCTTTTTTTAAAAATTGGAAGATGATTGCTTTACAGTGTTGTGTTGGTTTCTGCCATGCAATGTAAATCAGCCATAAGTATAATTTAACTTCTTAATGTTATCCAGTAGTATTTATCATTGACTATAATCTTGAAAAATGATAGTTTGAATTTAATTCTGATTTGAGAGGAAGAGATAATTTAAAAACCTGCCTGACTTCTTGACTCTAAATATTAAGCATTGCCTTCCCTTTATTAGCTATTAACTTATCAATGAATCTATTGGTACTATTCCCAATCTATCTGTGTGTGTCTGTGTGTGTGTGTGTGTGTATGTTTTTTTCTTCTTCTTTAAATAAATCTTAGATGGCCAGAGATCAGGAGACCAGCTGAAGAGGAGTAGGCGGAAAGGGAGAAACAAACAGGAAGCTCCTGCATTTACTGAACCTGATACAACCACAGAGGTCAAAACACCTTTCGATTTGGCCAAGGTGAGCGCTCAGAAAATGAGGCTTTTTCTGGCTCTATGGAAAAGATGAAACACCTGATACATTTCGGAGAGCAAGGGGTATACATTGGTCTAGAATGGCAACTTGGCAACAAGTGCATGAATTTTAAAGAGTGATAATGATGGCATATTCCTTTCTATATGGTAGTTTGGTTGCCTTTTTTTTTTTTTTGCAGCTTGATTAAATTAATATCTTTTAGAGATTATAAATAGCTATGATAGTAAATATTTAAGGAACTGCACCAGGGCTTCAATTTCAACATTTTTTGTGGGTTTGTATTGAAAGAATTTGAACTCTAGCTGTTTTAAGATGTTCCTATTTTAGAACATTCACTTCTACCACCACTGTCATCGTTATGTAGCATTTAGAGCTCTTTCATATTCTCTCTTGGCTCCCGAAGTAGCCCCATGAAGTAAGCAGAAGTATTTATATTCAGGGTAGTTAGTTACACCAAGATGAAAGAGCAGTGATCAAAAATTCACAGTGACCATGCAACCACATGTGGAGAAGGGTTTCCAAAATAATGTGAACTTAAAAAACTGCCTTAAGCCTTTTGTTAATTGGAATAAAATGAGCAAAGACTGTCATAAGCAAAAGAAAAAATATGAATGACCAATAAACATTAAAAATGTTTATCCTTACCAGCAGTTAAGTGACCAGTTTGTCCCCTTAGTTGCCCGGACTCTCCTGGTTTTAACCCTGAAAAGTCCTGTATTCTGAGATTTCCCGAGTCCTGGGCAAACAAGGATGGTTGATTATGCTACTAGTAATCAAATAAATACATGTTAAATCCCCTGAGATACTACCTATCAATTTGTCAAAGTTTTTGTTTTTGTTTTTTTTTGACCGCACCACTCAGGTGTGAGATCTTAGTTCCCCAACCAGGAATTGAACCCATGCCCCTGTGCAGGAGCTCGGAGTCTTCACTACTAGACCACCAGGGAAGTCCCTATAGTTATTATTGAATAGAACTGAGGTTTTTCTCTCCTGACCGCTTTCATTGTCATTAATTATTTGATGGTCTTTCTGATATCTTTGTACCGTTAGGCACAAGACAACAGCAGCTCCTTGAAGAAGAAGACGAAGTTTGTCAGTTTATATACAAAAGAGGGACAGGACAAGCTTGCAGTCCTGATTCCAGGTCGCCACTCTTGTGACTGCCTGGGCCAGAAGCACAAACTGATCAACAACTGTCTGATCTGTGGGAGGATTGTCTGTGAACAAGAGGGTTCTGGCCCCTGCTTGTTTTGTGGTTCTCTGGTAAATCATTTCTCTCCTGTTTTACTGCGCTTTGGTTTTGGTTTTTTACTATGCTTTTGACTTTATTACACCCCTGGTAAGTTCTCTTTTTCTTAGTAAATTTCTTCCCTAAGGTGTCCAGTAAATTAAAAAAAAATTTTTTTAATTGAAGTTCAGTTAATTTACAGTGCTGTCCTACCAGTAAATTATTATAGCATGAACTTCGGTCAAAAACCCAAGGCGATACCCTAGAATGAGGCCTATTTGTGAGAAGGACTTTGATCACATATATTGTGAGGAATCCAAGTCTTGTGTCAGATGAAATTCAATTCAAGAAAACTTTAGGGCCTGAAATGTCAAAAATTTTCATCAGATCTCAGATGTGGCTCATATTTCTAGGGATGCAGAGTCACTGTGACATAATCCTCGGGTTTTTACAGCTTGTTTTTCCAGAACGCCTTCTTTTTATAATGCTTCATTATCCGAGTGAGTGATCTCAAAAGTGTAGCTGTAGTTACAAACACCCGAGTGAGTTGTTTAGAAGGCTTGTTCTGCCAGGTGAGCTGACTGGCAGAAACAGTGGCATTTGCTGTTGGTGAAAGCATGTTTTGTCTTGCTTTGTTTTACCTTCTCTTGTGGGGCCTTTAATTTTTCAATATACTCAGATAATAAGTTGATTGACAGTGGATGACCTGAAAAATGTAGTATCTAATACAAAAATGTTCAGAAAACAGCAGCAAATATCCTCCCACGTGGGGCTTTTCTCTAGAGAAATACCGACAGCTGCTGGCCGGAACTCCATGTGCCACTCAGGCAACTGCTAGCAAGTACGGTGCTTTCTGTTAGGTCCCTTGGATCCTTCTGTTCAAGAAACAAAGTAATGCAAGGCAGATTGGCCTTGAAGTCTTGCAGTTTTATTAATTAAGCTTAGTATGAAATTGTTTTTAAGTAAACTCCTTTTTTGAAGTAAAATACTTTTCTTATACTTGTAGTGATTTTATAATAGAATTTTTTCTTTGCTTAATATGTTTATTACTTTACAAGTAGGTAATGTTTGAAGGCAAAGAAACAAAATACATGTAAAAGCTAGACTAGTTTTCACTGTTGGCACTGTATTTTGCCTCTTTTTGACTCTTTTTAATAAGACGCTTGCGGGACTTCCCTGGTGGTCCAGTGGTTAAGACTCTGTGATTCCATTGCCACGTGGTGCAACCAAAAATAAATAAATAAGAAACTTGCTTATAATTTCACTCGTAAGACTTGAATTTTATGATTAGAAATGGAAAACTTTTTAACAAATATATTTTTCTGTATTCTTGGTGGCAAATTTTTGTCTTTTGAAAGTAGGTTAGCCTTTTTTTTTAAACTAGTCATTTAGGCACACTTGCAGTGAGATCAGTTTTTTGTATGCTTCATAAAAGAAGGAAGAAGTGGAAAGAGACTAGGGCGAAACTCATTTGTATATATATTTTTTGGTATATTTGTCTTGATTAAAAAACAGTCTTATTATTTTATTGCTGTATCTAATGTGTAATTTGAAGTTACTTTTTAAGTATATCAAGCAAACAATATCTTTTAACTATTGGATCATGTATTTTGTCACTTTATTAGGTATGTACTCATGAAGAACGAGATATTTTACAGCGTGACTCAAACAAGAGCCAGAAACTACTGAAGAAGCTCATGTCAGGTAGGCCGCAATCTTTTAATTGGATCACTGTGGTGATGGATCTGTGATTATTGTGTCTGTGATTGTTTTTCTTACTTGTATCCTGGTATGTAAGATGCAGTTTATTTACTCATTTATTCTCTAAGCATTTTTTTAAAAATATCCTTATTAAAACCACCTAACATTGGGCAAAAAAAAAATATAGTAATAATAATACTATTGGATTATAACCTAAAGAATATAATAAGAATTAACTGAATAAATGAATAAATGGGGGAGAAGGGACTGCTCTTATAGAATTCCAATTAATAAAATGAAGGAATTATGGGAACAGAAAATCATCATTTCTACACCACAGTAGTAATAATTGCTACAAGCAGGATCCACTAATGGATGCTGAAATTATTGGATGAAAATTTAAAAGTTGGAGATGTGCATGATTGTGAAAGAAAAGGAAAGACTGAAAAACTGTCGCAATTTGAAAGGAGACTAAGGAGAAAGGACAGCTAATTGCAGTGTAGGATCTTGAATTGGATCCCTAAACAAAAAAATAGTATCAGTGGAAAAGATGTTGAAATCCAAGTCTGTAATTCAGTTAATGATATTGTACCAAAGTTAATTTCTTACTTTTGATAATTGTACTATGGTTATGTAAGATAAGGTACTAACATTAAAGGAAGGTGAGTCAAAGTTACACAGGAATTCTCCGTTTTTTGCAACTCTTCACAGTTTTTTATAATTGAACAAAGCATAACAAAAATAGTTAAAGGGAAAACAATCTACTCAGCCCTTTCCATTTGTGCAGATATTTCGTTCCAGCTTTATTTCATAGCTGTTTTTTAAATATAGGTAGATTGGTTGGTATTATGAGGTAGTAATCATAGTGTATACAGAATTTTATGTTTTCTCTTTTTAACTAATATTTTGTAATTGTTTATGTTGCCATTCATATTTGTAACTTTTGGTGCCTAAAAATAGTCACTAAATTTATTTATTATAATTTGATTATTTATTTTCCCATTACTGGATATTTTTACTCTTTCCAAATTATAAATGATAACACAAATGGTCCACTATGTTAATACTGTATCTTTTGATTTATTTCCTTGGGATAAATTCCCAGGAATGGGATTACTGAGTCAAAGAATATGATCATTTTTGACACTTAAGACATATTTGCCATATTCTTTTATCAAAATACTATGCTGCTGCTGCTGCTGCTAAGTCGCTTCAGTCATGTCCGACTCTGTGCGACCCCATAGATGGCAGCCCACCAGGCTCTGCCCTCCCTGGGATTCTCCAGGCAAGAACACTGGAGTGGGCTGCTATTTCCTTCTCCAGTGCATGAAAGTGAAAAGTGAAAGTGAAGTCGCTCAGTTGGGTGCGACTCTTTGCCACCCCATAGACAGTAGCTTACCAGGCTGTTCCGTCCATGGGATTTTCCAGGCAAGCATACTGGAGTGGGGTGCCACTGCCTTCTCCAATACTGTGCTGCTGCTGCTGCTGCTAAGTTGCTTCAGTCATGTCTGACTTTGTGAGAGCCCATAGATGGCAGCCCACCAGACTCCCCCATCCCTGCCAGGCAAGAACACTGGAGTGGGTTGCCATTTCCTTCAGTGCATGAAAGTGAAAAGTGAAAGTGAAGTCGCTCAGTCGAGTCTGACTCTTCATGACCCCATGGACTGCAGCCTACCAGGCTCCTCTGCCCATGGGATTTTCCAGGCAAGAGTACTGGAGTGGGCTGTCATTGCCTTCTCCCAGTACTGTGCTAGTCTACAACAATTAGTATTTTACCCCCAAACCTATCACTATTGGGTTTTGACATTTCATATTATTTTATTTTTATTGTCATCATTTTAAAAATTATTATTAATGAAGTAGAACATGTCTCCATACTTTTTCCATTAGCATTTTTCTAGGGTCATGGGGTCGCTAAGAGTCAGACATGACTGAGTGACTTCACTTTCACTTTTCACTCTGATGCATTGGAGAAGGAAATGGCAACCCACTGCAGTGTTCTTGCCTTGAGAATCCCAGGGACAGGGGAGCCTGGTGGGCTGCCGTCTGTGGGGTCGCACAGAATTGGACATGACTGAAGCAACTTACCAGCAGCAGTAGCAGGGTCATTATTACGAAACAGGTGGTTCTCAGTGCCTTTTCTCTTTGGCTGCTTTGAGTCCTCGTTGCAGCATGGGCTTTCTCTAGTTGTGGTGGGTGGGGGCTACTTTCTAGTTCTGTTGCTTGGGCTTCTAATTGTGGTGGCTTCTCTTGTTGCAAAGTGTGGGCTTCAATAGTTATGGCACATGGGCTTAATTGCCCCATGGCACGTAGGATTTTCCCAGACCAGGGATTAAACCCTTATCCCCTGTATTACAAGGTGGATCCCCAACCACTGGGCAATCAGGGAAGCCCCAGTTCTTCTCTTATATTCAGAACACAAGAATCAATCTCTCTCTCTCTTTTTTAATTTTAAAAGAAAGATTTGACAGGACTTTAAATAGGCCTAGAGTTTTAGGTAAAGAGAAAGGCTTCATTATAGCCTAGTTGCTTTCCTAACACATTTTAGATCTTGATTCTATCATAATTTATGGCTATCTTTTCTGATATATAGATTTATGGTATGTTGTCACTAGGAAGATCACACATGGACCGAGAAATGGATGTGGGCTTTAGAGTTAGACCTAAGGTTAAATCTTGTTTCCACCTTTTAATTTCTAACTTAACTGAACTTGGTGAATTTATTAATGTTTCTGAACTTCAGTTTCTTTGTCCATAAAATAAAAATAATAAAAACTGTCTTACAAGGCTATTGTGAGAATTAAGTAATATAATATGTAATTTTATAGTCATCATCATTGCTTTAACATCTGATAAGTTCTCATTATTGATTTCTGTTCCTTTCCTGAAATTTCTTCTCTTTTTTCCTTTTGTTATTTAGTTTTTAGCTTTGATATATAGAAGTAGTTTAAAGATGATATTCAGCCCTACTCAATGAAGTTTTTCATCAGTAAGGCATTTTTATGTTGTTTTATTAAACAGTCTGTTATCCTTAGTAATCCACATTCCCATAAGGAAAGAGGTGGATCCTTAACCTTGATTGAGAACTCACTGTGTTTCAAGTGCTGCTTGATGCCTGAGGAAGTAAAGCCTGGCCTGTGGTACCTGTTTGTTTTCCATTAAAATGAAGGCTATCATTTGCTGCACATGATACAGCTAGTTTGTATGATACACTGACACCGTTTGATTTCCTTATTGAATTTCAGGGACAGAGAATGCTGGGAAAGTGGACATCTCTACCAAAGACCTTCTTCCTCATCAAGAATTGCGATTTAAATCTGGTCTGGAGAAGGCTATCAAGCATAAAGACAAGCTGTTAGAGTTTGACAGAACTAGGTATGATGTGGTTAGAATTAAAAAGCCTAAGAAATAGAGTAGTCCATTATTTTGGCACTTTACCCACAGCAGAAGAACAACAAATGCTCTGTGTAAGAGGTCAGCCGCTTGTTTTTGAATCATGTTTGACTAAGGTAGGCTCGCACCGAGAGGACCTAGCCTGCAACATGTTTTGTTTCTTGTCAAATGCTAGTGTACCCCCTGGAAAGTCGATTTGGATGGAATTCCCCACTTGTGGCACTTGAAGCCATTCAATAATTCAGTCAACATAGGCTGGATACTCCATGAGAAGCTGTCTCTGGGAGAGTTAATGCCATCTCATGGGGACACATGACTTACTCTCCCTTTTTCCTTTGACACTAAATTTATTTTCTGATTTAATAATGTCCCTAAATTGAGTTTTATACTCCTGCACTTTTGTCATTTAGCCCTCTCACCTTTCTTTAGGAGATAGGTTTATAGATTTGTTAGTTCTAATTTTTTTTTCTTATTTTGGGCAAAATACCTGTTGAAACCCAATTAATGGTAAAAATGTTTGAGTAGAATGTGCATGCTCACTTCTCAAGTAGCCATGTGGGAATCCTTAGAAAGACCCTGAATCTGTTACTGTGGCCATTGAATATGTCTATTCCTGGCATTATAATCCTTTGGTTATATATACCTACTACTTTCAAATCATTTGCTAGGAATACATGAGATATACTTTGACAGCTATTCCCTAAGTAAGCCCATCACAAGATCTTTAAATATCACTTTTACCCTTACTCAGTGAAATTTATCATTAGAAATAGAGCACATTTTTTGATAAACAGAAACTGGAAAAGAGTCTCTCTCTATTGATGTTTCCCTTATGTCAGTGTGTTTCCAAGGGCACTAATTTCATTATGTAAGTTTGTGTATAGGACCACTCTCAGTCTATTTTAAAACTTTTATAATTCTAGCCGAGTCCTGGAAAATTGAAATCAGAATCTGATTTTCAGTATTTCCCTATGCCTATGTATATCACTAATTATTAATTATTCCTTTGAGACTGATTTTGTGATTTTGGAGTAGTCACTTCTTTGAGGCCCAGGTTTATTATCTATAGAAGGAGAGAGTTGGGTCATCAGGATTCCCTCTAGTTCTTAATTTCTTTGTTGGTATTATCTTAGAAATAAGCCTGACTGTCTTATCTTGGAACTTGGCCCTTGTATATTAAGTGAGGGACTGGGGATGAGGTTAGGGACGGGGTGGAGGAGGTGGCGGGAACTGACGTGTATTAGTAATGCATTAATAAGATATCCTAAGAATAAGCTCCAGGACTGAGAGTCCAGGATAGAAGTCCAGTTTCTAAGCGAAGTGGCAGCAACTGGGTCTAGCAGGAGTAGTCTAGGTCCAGATTGTAGAAAGACTAGGTTATTGAGTAAGCTGCCAAGACATGAATTCAGAGGCAGCAAAATGACCCATAAGCCCAGTTATAAGAAGGTGAGGGCTGGACTAGTAGGAAAATAGGAGGACAGTGGATATGGTGCTGTGTCCTTTTCTGCCCGAGGGTGAGATTCGTTCTAAGAGCTGAGCCTGCAGTGGGAGTAAGGTATATACAGAAGCTGGAAATCAGAGCTTGACCTGGTTTGGGAACATTCTGGAGCATCTACATTTGAAACAATAACTTCAGGACAGCATTTCAGAGTGAGCAACTTGTAACAGCTTCCCAATAGTCACATCCCTGTTTGTTAACAGGTGAGCTAATTGCCATGTGTTCTTTTTCTTTCCTTAGCATTCGAAGGACCCAAGTCATTGATGATGAGTCAGATTACTTTGCTAGTGATTCTAACCAGTGGTTGTCCAAAATTGAGCGGGAGGCCATACAGAAGCGAGAGGAGGAGCTGAGAGAATTTCGACATGCCTCTCGCCTCTCTAAGAAGATCACCATTGATTTTGCAGGCAGGAAAATTGTGGAAGATGAAGATCCTCTAGCTGAGTATCACAGCAAGTAAGTGGGCAAAACCAGAAAGGTTTGAGAGAATTGGGGAATTTTAACTGTAAAGGATTTGCCCTCCCCCCAGGCCCACCCTTTAATGGGTTTGTTGTTTTTGTTAATTTTTAAAGTAATACATTCATTTGGAGTAGAAACATGGACGAGTAGCTAAGAAAATTTTGAAAATGATCAGTGAGGGTAACTTGTCCTATTAGATAACTACTGTGGTTTTATAAAAAGTTGTTTTTAAAGCAATGAGGTACACTTTGGGCACAGGAATAGATAAATGAAATGTAATAGAATCCAGAAAAGACACCTGTATGTCTGCACTGTGTGTGTATGGGTGTATGTTTATAGTTACATAAAACTTTTCTGAACAGTAAGAAAAGGATTGAATAAACGAAGGGCTACCAGCTTTGAAAAAAAATCTACATTAGATCTCTTACCTCAAAAAAAAAAAAATCTCTACTTTAAAGTAAAGTATGCTGTGATAATAAGTTTGACTAAAGAGTTAAATGCAAGAGAATTCCCTAGTGGTCTAGTGGTTAGGACTCTAAGCTTTCACTGCTGGGAGTCCCAGTTTGATTCCTGGTCAGGGAACTAAGATCACATAAGCCCTACAGTGTCACCTCCTCCCACACCAAAAAAAAGTTGAATACAAAAGAAATAAAAAGGATCAGAAGGAAACAAAATAGTAGAAATTTATACTATAGTTAATGTCTTGGTATAATAAAGCTCTTTCTAAGCAAGATACAAAACCCAAAAGTCAAAAAGACTAAGATATTTTAAATAATGTAAATAAGTACAAGACTGAGAGAAAGCATTTTAAACAGTTTTAACAGTTCAGAAAAGCAATGCTCATACTATATAAAGACCTGCAAGTTAAAAAGGTACATCCGATGGAAAAATGGGCAAAGGCTAAGAACAGATAATTTACAGGTAAGGAAGTGAAAATAACCAATAAACATTTGAAAAGATGCTCAGCTTCTTATTTGGGAAATGCAGGCTTTGAAACATAATGTATCATTAAGTTGCTTAAAATTTATAACATTGCATAATCTGTGACCAATAATATGAATATGTTCTCTTACTGTGGAGGGGAATAGTAAAATGTCCAAGTCTCATCACCAAGCATGAACCCTGATGGAAACTATGGATTTTGGTGATAATGATGTGTCAGTGTAGGTTGATCAGTTGTGACAAATGTATTTCTCCAGTGAGGGATAGTTGATAATGGGAGAGGCTGTGTGTGTGGCAGGGGGGCGGCGGCGGGGGATCAGGAGATAAATGGGAAGTCTCTGAATCTTCCGTTCAGCTTTGTTTTGATCCTAAAGCTGCTCTAAAAAATAAAGTTTATTAAATAAAACTTGCATCACAGTCAGTTTCAGGTTATCAATATGAAGTCACTGAATATAGAGTTGAGAAAAGATGAATGTTAACTCTAGCATAGCACTGAAAAGAAAATGTGTGGATATCTCATTCCACACGTTTGGAAATGGCATACATATCTCTGTCTCTCCTCTCTCTGTTACACACACGTGCATGCATACATGCACAAAACTGGAGACAGGCGAACACAGTGATGCTCTACTCGACCCAGTCCTTGACCTTTCTCTTTGACTTGTGGCAGATCCATCACAGATTTGTCCTAAACAGAGTTATTCTCTCCTTAAGGCAAATTCTACCACTAACTTCCATAAATTTGTTTTCAACTATTGCATGTATGATACACAAATACAAGGAAAAAATTATTTCTGGGTGATGGGTATAGGAATTTTTCATTTTATATTAATTTGTGTTTTCCATAATATGCATGGACCATTTTTATAACAAAAATCATTTTTATGTTCAATAAAAAGCAGTACAGCCTTTTAGAAGTAAAATTGGACACTATCTCAAAATTCAAATTGTGCATAGCTTTTGACTTTTTGACACTAGTTACTAAGATGCTAGTTTCTTCGTCTGTTTCTTAACAACAAAAAAAAAGTTGCCATTCTGATACATAAAAAATGGTAGTTCATCGTAATTTTCATTCACTTTTTTCCCCCTTTGGTTGTATGGTAGTAAGTGTGAGCATTCTAAAATGTATTGAGTAGCTATTTGTATTTTTTTCTTCAATAGATTCTGGAGTTCTAGATGTCCTTAACCAGTGGACTGTGTCTTAAATCTGTTTCCCTCCTTTAAATTTCACTATCCCTGTCCTATTTTAGACTCACTTCTTACGTCAAATTCTTACACTTTTTGTTTTGTTTTGTTTTGTCTTAGCTTCATATCTTTGTTTCTGCTTTTCTCTTGCTTTGGAAATCCTTCCTCCCAACTTTGCCTTTCAAACATCTGCTTCCCCTTTGAACCTGCTTGGTACAACACATGGGATGATAAGTAGTAACTACCAGATGGATTGTATCTGTCTCATAGTAATAATTACATCCTCTTAAGTTTTGTTTATCATTATTTTAGGTGCTTAAACCTGCCACGTAGAGTCAAAGCTTCCTGAAGGCAGGAAAACCCTGATCTCTTCCCCCTTTTAACGTGCCTTGTGTGTAAGAAGTTCCTAACAAATACCTCTTTAATTGTATTCAAGGTCAGGTTCAGCCTTCCCTGCTAGTAGAACCTTTTCATTATGTTGTCCTGTAGAATTACCATCATCCACAAACGTT
The DNA here is from genome assembly GCF_042477335.2 of Ovis canadensis. Classification (NCBI taxonomy): domain Eukaryota; kingdom Metazoa; phylum Chordata; class Mammalia; order Artiodactyla; family Bovidae; genus Ovis; species Ovis canadensis. Next base: position 56,119,090 of record NC_091251.1, on the reverse strand, counting down.
TGTCAAGCGGGGACACGGTAGTACAGCAGCAAGTAATGAAGAGCTGTAGAGCAGAGTAAGATACGGTTCTTGCAGGACCTGTGATCACTTACTAACCTGTAGGACTAGTTCCATAATCTTTAACTGAAATCATCACATTCTTTTATAGGTTGAGAGCCGAATATTCATAGCAAACACCATAGACACAGGATAACATGGGGTATATTTGGTGACTGTTTAAATAGTAAGTGCTGCAGGACTTCAGAGAAAGGAATAAGTACTTTTGTGCTGGGTGGGTGGCGGGATTCCTTAGAAATTCTGGGCCATGAAGCAAGGATAGAATTCAGATCAGCATAGAGGAATGGGAAGGGACTGTTGAGCAGGCAGAAGAATAATTGAACGTGTTGAGAAATAGTCTGCCCTAGAATACTCTTCTGTGGGTCAGACTGTTTCCAGGCAAGTTTTCTAATCTTGGCATTTTTAATAATGTTGTTAAAAAACAAGTGATTATAATGTGTGCTACCTATTTTCTTAGTGTTCTGAAACTTTTACTAACTCTTCTTCCTTAGGGTTCTTGGAGTGCAGAGAAGAGAAGGGGAAATTAGTAGGGGGAGTAGGGAAGGTCATCCATGGATCCCTCTTTGAATTTGAAATTCTGTTACTAATGAAAAGTCGTATGTGTGTGCCAACTAAGCATATTCTGAGCATAGGACATTGCCAATTATTGTGTCCTTTGGTTTGTTATCACAGACTAGATGAGGCAATACATGCCATTGCCAATGGAACCTTGAACCAACCACTGACCAAACTGGATAGATCTTCTGAAGAGCCTTTGGGACTTCTGGTGAATCCCAACCTGTACCAGCCCCCTCCCCAGGTTAGTGGACTTTTGCTCTAACTGATGGTGAGAAAAGTTTGGGCCCAGATATTTCTTCTTTCAAGTGTGCCTGTTTCATAGTCTGTAGGCACCAATCTGCTCTCTTAATACTCCTACCCACCTTATTCTCTGACCCAGTTTGTCCAGTTTTTTTTTTTTTTTTGGCAGCACTTGTGACAAGTTTCCATATGAGTATTACCAAAGAGAAGGTTTTGTTAAGTATGCTAGAGGTTTAAGGGCTTCTCAGGTGGCACTAGTGGTGAAGGACCTGCCTGTGGTCTCAGTGCAGAAGACTGTAAGAGACACGTGGGTTGGAAAGATTCCCTGGAAGAGGGCATGGCAACCCACTCCAGTATTCTTGCCTGGAAAATCCCATGGACAGAGAAGCCTGACGGGCTACAGACCATGGGGTTGCAAAGAGTCGGACACAACTAAAGCAACTTAGCACGCACACACGCATAGAGATTTAAACAGTGCTGCCATGGTCCTTTTGTTAATGCTCTTTGCTTGTCTTTTATAGAATGTGGGTAGTCCCCTAGTGTTGTATTTTAAATTAATACATTAATTCACTTACTCATCGTTGTCATACATTTTGACATTAAGTACATTGAGCGTCTAATGTGTATAATCCCAGAAGTAAGTGATCAACCAGACACTGCTTCTGTCCTCAAAGAACTCATGGACTAGTAGTGGAAAAGATTACATAGGCAGTTCTAATATTGGTAAAGATATAAATAAGTACAGTGGAAACCCAGAGGAGGGAAAGACAGTTGAGAGGAGTACAAGAGGCTTTTATAGGGAAGCTGGCATTCATTGAAAGTAAGTATCCTAGTAAATGGTGTTTGGGGATGGTGGGAAAAAAACAGTCCAGTCAGAATTAACTGTAGGAGCAAGGCATAGGAAGTATACACACACACACACGGTTGAACAGTGTAGAGGAGGACTGGGAGTGGTGGCCCTCTGCACAGTCAAAAATTTGTGTTTAAGTTTTAGCTGACCCTCGGTAAAGTAGTTCCACATCCACAGTAGGTTCTACATCTACACCAACTACGGGTCATGTAGTTCTATAGTATTTATTATTAAAAAAAAAAAAACCTTACGTATAAGTGGACCTACATAGTTCAAACCTGTGTCATTCAAGCATCAACTATATAAGGAATAGTGAATTTAGACTACAAATGTAGTACTCATAAAAGGAATTTTCATAGAAATAGAGTGGGGTTAAATAGGTAGAGTCGGATCAATAAAGAGTTAAATGTTCAGCTAGAAAGTTTGCACATTTTTATTTCGTAAATGTGAATCATAGAATGATCTTAAGCAGAGAGACGCAATCAGAGCAGTGCTTTAGACAGTTTAACTGGAAATCCTCATGCAGCGCTGTACTTATCCAGGTTCTTTGCTGAATGCCCGCATGCATGCCTAGTTGTGTCCGACTTTTTGCAACCCCATGGACTGCAGCATGCCAGGCTCCTCTGTCCTTGGGATTTTCCAGGCAAAAAATACTGGAGCAGGTTGCCATTTCCTACTCCAGGGGAACTTCTCAACCTAGGGATCGAACCTGAGTCTCTTGCTGCTGCTGCATTGGCAGGTGGATTCTTTACCACTGTGCCACATGGGAAGCCCTCTTTGCTAAGTGCTGGAAAATTAAAAGGTAAAAAACCCTTGAGGTTTTTAAGCACTTGAAGTTTAATGGGAAGATGTGTTTGAATACAAAGAATTTCAGTTCCTTAAGATAATTGCTATAATAGACATGTCATTAGGAGAGAGATCATAAACTCACAGGAGTCACAAAATAAATGGTGTTTGAGAAGAGACTTAAGCGATGAATAAGCAGACAGATTTGGGGAGGGACTTCTAGGTAGATGGTATAACATGTACAAAGGCTCTCAGCAGCTTGAGAGCACTGTAGGTTGGGAGAACCACAAGTAATTAAGTATTCTTAGAGATTAAACTATACTATTAAGTGTATTAGTTTCCCAGGGCAGCTGTAACAAAAGACCACAACTGATTGGCTTAAGACAACAGAACTTTATTCTCTCACAGTTCTTAACACTGAAATCAAAGTGTTGGCAGGGCCCCACTTCCTCCAAAAGTTCTGTGAGAGAGTGCTTCGTTGCTTCTTTGAGGTTCCGGTGGCCCTAGGCATCCCTTAGTTTATAGCTGCATCACTCTACTCTCTGCCTCTGCCTCTATATGGACTTTTCCCTATGTCTTTGTCTCTAGGTATTCTATCCTTTTTTCCTCTCTCCTTTTGTAAGGGTATCAGTCACTGGATTTGGGGTTCACCCTAATCGACTCTATCTCAGCTTGATTACATCTGTTTGCAAATAAGGTCAATTTCACAAGTTCTGGGAGGGCATAAATTTGAGAGGGACGCTACTCCCTCCAGTATAGTAGGTAACATCATAACATAAAAGCCCTTATGTGTTAAGAGTTTGGTTTTATTCTAAAGTAGACAGGGAAGACAATGGGCTTCCCTGGTGGCTCAGATGATAAAGAATCCTCCTGCAATGCGGGAGACCTGGGTTCAATTGGGAAGATCCCCTGGAGGAGGGCAAGGCAACCCACTCCAGTATTCTTGCCTGGAGAATCCCCATGGGTCCAAGGACCCTGGCCGGCTACAATCCATGGGGTCACAAAGAGTTGAACACGACTGAGTGACTAAGCACACACAGACAGACAGGAAAGAGTCTTTGAAGAGTTTTAGCAGAAGACTGGCATGACTTGCATGCCTGTGTAGAGAGTGGATTGGAGGGAAAAGTAGGACAGAAGCAGGGAAATTGCTAGGACAGTGATTGAGCTAGCATAGTGTAAAGGCGATGAGGGCCCAGGTTAGTGTTACTCGGGCAGTAGAGAGTTATTGAGAGGTTAGAAATGGAGATGAGATGGGTTAGCAGACTCTCAAATAGTATTATTAAAAGACAATAAGATTACTTTAGAACAGTAGCTGGGGTAGAAAAACAGGTAATATGAATTAGAACTGTAATAGAGATAGAACCAGAGAATTTGGGCCTCAGGATTGTTCAAATACCAACAGTTTTTGGAATCATTTATTTCCCCTATAATGGATCAGTTGTGCTTCTGTGTTCCTACTTACGGACTTAAATCCCTGTGTCGTCATTACTCATATCTGCCTTATGTTTTGAACAGTTATTTAAGTGTCTGTCTTCTACTAGGATTTTAAGTTCCTTGAAAGCAAGAACCTTATCTTTTTTTGTATTTTATATGTCTTCCTACTTTATATATTTTCACATATGCTGCATTAAGTACTCAATAAATGAAATGTTTGTGGTTTGTTTTTTTTTAGTTATGACAATTAATTACAGTCATTTTTAGTCCAATTCCATCATTTTACAGTTGAGAAAACTGAAATCTTAGGGGTTAAATGATTGCCTAGAGCCTCTACCCTCCTAACATTTTTGTTTTCCCTATAAATTATTAAATGAAAGATTAATAAATTAACACAACTGAGAACCTCATCATGCCAACAGAGCCCCTTTTTTTGTAAATAAATTTCAGAGCACTCAGTCTGCTTGCTCAGGAAGAAGTGTTACCCTTTGTCATTCTCTGACTGAACTGCTGCCAAGACTCTAGCCTCCTATAATTATCCGTACCCTGTAATTTGGTATTCTTTTTATACGATGGGAGCCTTGTTTCAGTGTGCTCCATCCTCTCTTTTAGGGGACAAGTTGTTCATTGCAGTATAAGAGTATTAATAACTTCATACATCCAACAGTCAGAACCTCTGCCCCCTGGAAGCATCTGTTTGGCTTTATCATGGTAACAGTATGTGACCCAGTTCCTTAAGCATGTGAAGAACATGTGAACCAAAATGTTGAACCTTCATTTGGTTGATAGAACTGTATTTGGTAATTCTCTAGAATCCAGTATGGATCATTAATACATTTAAAGTGTTAATAATTTCAAATCATTTATTTGGTCTGATAGTTGTGCTCTTGCTGAAATTAGGAAGCTATATTTGGAGAATTCAGCATTATCCTTAAGATGGGACCATGTTATCATACCTGGGACTTCTACTGAATTTATACCTTCTCCACTTTTTTTGACTTTGTTTCAGACAAAGGTGGGGGTACATTTTTCTAAGAGAATGTTCCCAGCATGATTCCATATTAATAGAATTCATCTCATTTTGTAGGCCTATTCCAGATTTTTCCCTTGTCAGACAAAATTATGTGTTTGATTTCTTTCTTGCATAGTGGATAGACCAGACGGGTGCGGCCTCACAGAAGAAGGCTTTCCATCCAGCAGGATCAGGACTAGAGTTCAGCTCATGTCGGCATCAGTTTCGAATCCAGGACCAAGAATTTCAGGAGGGCTTTGATGGCGGCTGGTGCCTCTCTATGCATCAGCCTTGGGCTTCTCTGCTTGTCCGAGGGATTAAAAGGTAAGGACAGAAGTGAATTTTGACAGTGAAAGATTTTACGTAAATTTGATTTAGCTTTATGGATTGGGATTCTTCTTCCCAGCCTAGCAATGATTTATGATACCCTTCAGCACATAGAACTTTAAGCAGTGTATTCATGCATGTTATGGACTTTTTTTTTTTACTGAATAGCTTAAAAAAACTGAGTTTAGAAAGACCACAGATCCTAGTCATAACAAAGAACAGAATGTAAGTTTTTTCTTCTTTGGAATGAAGTTTATTGAGAAAACTTCCCTTGCGTTTGCCTTTGTAATATAGCACTCAGCAACCTTAATGGTTTGATCCTATTGGAAATTCAGAGTTCTTATGCCTATTTACTAATTCTTTAAAGTCACTAGCCTAATTATGACTTTGTTTTTCTATCTGTACATCTATTTTTTAATGTGAATAACCATATTGAGAAGCTGTTTTACCACAAATTCCTTTTCTACAAAAAGTGGGGAGGAGTAGTGAGGATAGGTAGAGGTCGTATAAAGTCGTACATGTTGAGTAATGGTGATAGCTTACTCTTCCATGGTTTCATATATTTCCTCTGAGTTCAACTGTTCCCTTTACTTTTGTAAATGTAAACAGAAAATTGATAAATACAGAAAATGAGCTAGAAAAAGAAAGCTCATCTACAATTCTACTGCCTAGAAACAGCTATTGTTATAATTTTGGAGTGTTTGTTTAAATTCTTTATCCTTCACAAATTGTTATATAGTGAGGTCATAATATGTATATATATGTTTATGGTTTTCTTCATTCACTTACTATTATATGTTCATTCTCCCTTGTTGTCCCAGTTTTATTGAGATATAATGGACATAAAACATCATCAGGGTGTACAACATAATGATTACATATATATGTATATTTTGCAAAATGATCACCATGATATATTTGTCTTAAATCCATCACCTTGCATAGTTACAAATTTTTTTGTTTCTTGTGATGAGAACTTTTAAGACCTACTCTCTTAGCAACTTTCAAATATGCAGTATAATATTATTAACTATAATCACTGTGCTGTACATTATATCCCTAGGATTTATCTTATAATTAAAAGTTTGTACATTGTGACTGCCTTCGCTCAGTTTATCACTGTATTTATGAGTTTGCTTTTTTTAGAGTCTACATGTAATGTAAGATCATAAAATATTTATCTTTCTACCATAATTCTTCAAGGTTGGTCCAGATGGTGGCAAGTGTAAGACTTCATTTTCTTTTATGGCTGAATAATCTTCATCCATCCATTGATGGACATTTACATTGTCTGCACGTCTTGGCTATTATAAATAATACTGCAGTGAGTGTGAGGATACAAATACCTATTTTTTCCTTCTTGTTTTATCTGTTAGAATTTTATATCCCTGCCAGTGTTCTAACTTATCCCAATAATAATGCCTTATATTTAAATACAATTTTATACTTTTCAAAACAGTAGCCGTATTGAAGTAGCTCAGTCCAGTATTATTACAGTCTTATTAAACACTTAAGCAGGCAAAGTGTTGATTGACCAAAAAATGTGTTTGGATTTTTCCATAACGTTATGAAAAACCCGAATGAGGACTTCCCTGGTGGTCTAGTGGTTAAGAGTCCACCTTGCAATGCAAGGGATGGGGGTTCCATCACTGGTCAAGATCCCACATGCTGTGAGGCAGCTAAGCCTGTGCACTGCAAGTAGAAAGCCCATGAGCCACGACTGAAGAAGCCTGGGCACTCTAGAGCCTGTGCTGCAAAACAAGAGAAGCCTGCACACTGCAACTAGAGCCTGCGCACTGCAGCAAAGATCCAGTGCAGCCAAAAATAAAAAAACAAAAAACCCAAACAAACATTTTGACCAGCCCAATAGGTTGCTCTGAATTGCAAAGCCTAGTTAGTGCCGGATGTGGATCTAGAGTTCTGGTTTTCAAAGTGCTGTTTCAACTCTTACTTTGTAAGCTTCAGTCATTTCTCTGCTTTCTTGAAAGAAAATTATTATCAGAACTTAGGAGCAGTCATTTCAGCTTTAATGTTGTTAGCTGTGATTTACCTTCTGTGAAGGTGCATTACCATTTTTCTCCCTTCTTGAAAGTCCGCCTTTGCTGCTTTGCCTCCTAAATGTTCTGTAATCCATGTACAAAGTGGCATTACAAATGCATGTGAATCTGCTGCTCCAGGGTCCCTGGGCCCTCAGATGTCTGCTCTTATTCCGTTCTCTGCAGTTGAGGTGTCTTTCTTTCCCAAAGTAGAATACGAAACAGCTTGCTTTTTGCTGAGGGAATCAGAATGTTTATATTGCTCTCATCTTATTTTGGATCTGTGTTATCCATATTTTCTCACTGAAAAGAACAGGATGAACAGCATCCAACCCACAGTCGCTAATCCCACAGAAACAAAGTGGGTGGTTCTGCCACATTTGTGAGACTATTTTCCCAGTATCCCTTGGGATCATTTGGAGTAGAGGGAAGAAATATATTGATACATTCTCCACTTATTGGTTATCTACCACGTGCCTGGTCCTCTTCCAATTCATCTCTGTTAGAAAACTAAGGATAAGAGAATTTCTCTGTTTCCCATTATAAGGCACATATAATAGGGTTATGTTATCCGGCTACTTTATTTTGTATTGTAGAAACTAAAGGAGACACATCTTTTGTAATCCTTAGAAAGTAGATAGCTGTAACATTCTCTTGATTGCATTTTGTTATTCCACTTAAAGGTTCTTTCAAATTAGTTAACAGGTTGTTTAATTATCTACAAAGAATATAACCCTTATAAAATACTTGGAAAATATAAATTAATGTGTTTGCAATTTAAAGATGATAGCATTTTTATCTAGTTAAACTCTGAAATAGTAACTGTGAAAGTACTATTCTTCAGGAGTTATGTGTGGGTGGGGATTTTTCTGTCAGGTTAGAGAACAATGAACAAATCTTTTATGACTCAAAGGCAGGGATTTTAATTTTTGTGGTACATCTCGGATGCTTTGAAAACGGAAGATTTGGATCGTGGAGGTCCAAAGGCTGGTGAAAGCTTCATTTCTGAGTTACAGAGATAGGTAAAAAATAGGATCTGAGAGAGATGATTTGTTCTAATGAAAGGGAAAACTAGGGAACAGGGTTCATATTCAAGTGAAAGGTATTATAGGAGAAATTTTTTTTTTCTACCAGAAATACCCCTTGTGGTGAGATATATCATCTGTAAATCTCTTGGCTCACCTGGATAATTTGCTGTATGTTAATGAGATCCTCCTGGAGAATGAAATAGCAACCTACTCCAGTATTTTTGTCTGGAGAAACCATGGACAGAGGACCCTGGTGGGCTGCAGCCCATAGGGTTGCAGAGTCGGACATGCCTGAGCGACTTAGCTCGAACCTGTGAGATCCTCTATGGGAGGAGGACTCTACAGTTATTAGCTAGGTCATGGCAATAGTTTTTTTAGGCAGAAATGTCCATGTACCAGTCCTCCACATACTAGGAATCAAAGCATCACTACGTTTTTTCAGTAGACACTAGCATTTAGATTCTTCCCGCTAAATTTGTATTTGTTTAAGGGTGGAGGGCAGAAGTTGGTACACCCCTCACAGAGGAAGACTTTGGATAGCATCCACAGCAAAAAGACCCTCTCCTCAAGAAGTCTCAGAACTCCAGACTACTTATCTCCTCCTCCGTGGGAAAGGTAACAGCCACATACTCTTCTAATTTCAGTCTTACTTTGTGGAGAGAAGTCACTGACATTCATCCTCTTTCACTTCCTTCTTCCTGTGGCTTTTTGGGGAGTTTTTTTTGGCTGAAAGGGACTTTAAACTGTGTGTGTGTGTGGCAAATCATGGACAGCTATTCAAAGCATTAAGTCCCCAAACAAGACAAAGAAAAATCTCAGTTCCCAGCGCCAGGAATCAACCAACGAGTCTTAATTTTCTATATTTTTTGTTATTATGAGAGTAAAATAACTACTATAAATTCTGAGATCTTTAGATTGGGAAGAACAACCACAAATAAGACCTTTTTTCATTGAGAGTGACTCAAATAGACATCTGCAATCAGATTTGGACAGATCAAAGTTAGTTGACTTCAGCAGTGAGTTATGAGAATCACTGCAAGCACTCTCAATTTATATCCTAAAAAATAGAATATAAATTTCTGACCATTGGTTGTCTTGGTTTCCTTCCCTGATTCAATGCATATAGTAGTTTTGAAGGTAAAATGAGAGAATAATTACAGAACCACCTTTAAAAGTTAAGAAATCAAGCTTTAGGAATCAGAAGTGCATGTTTCCTTAAAAAGAACTTTTTGTTTTGACTGATATGATTGGGTTCTTTAAAATCTGTATTCTGACATTCTTATGTGTTTTTTTTACTACTTTTTTATAGTTGCTCTCTTGAAACCTCAAATTTCTGGAACCCAGCACTACCAAACTCTAGTCTGATCCAGCTGAGTATAGTGGAATTGATGTGTTTGAAGTGAAGTTGTGGGGTCCCTGAACTTCAGTGGTTTGAGGCTTATTTTCTTATAGCTTAGGATGTGGATAGTGGACTAAGCCAGTTAACCAACTTTTTTGTTAAAATTCAAACAATTATGCTAGGTAACAAGCTTGATAGTTTTCCTTATGTCTATAAACAGATGAGAAAATAATTTATTCAGAATTGAAAACAGATTTGTGAGTTCCAGGGTCACAAAGAAGGAAATGTATATAATCCTTCTGTTACTCTCAATTTAGATGTGGAATTTCCCAACGACTATCCATCAGGCTGTCTTCTGGGCTGTGTGGACCTAATTGACTGCTTATCCCAGAAGCAGTTTAAGGATCAGGTGAGTAAAGAACATTTCTTTTGGACAGATGCTTGATTTGCCAGGATAGCTGTCCTGTAGCTTCTTCAGCTCAGAGTATCCTGTATATGGTAAGGAGCTAGAAACTGAATTTAGACATGTGAGGAGAATCTCCTAAGGAGGAAATACTGGAGAGAGAAAAGACCACAGCAGAAGGAAACAAACAAACAAAAATATAGCGATGATGTGGAGGACTGGTACCTGTACATTTCTGCCTAAAAAGCTACTGCCACAATCTGACTAATGAGTGTAGAAGCCTTTTCCTTAATAAAGCTTTCCTGTTCTTGGGGAAGAAACTGTTCATTATTCCTTGAATTATTTCAGGTAGATGGTGGGAATGGTAGATTTTGTTATATACTCTGAAACATTTGGTCCAGCCTAGAGAATTCATGAAAGACGTGTATGTTTGAACTCTGCCTGCCTGCACCATGCCATCTTTGGGTATGTGTTTGTGTTTGTATACGCATCTTGTATGTATTTTCATTTATTTTGATTGCTAAAGATTTCCAGGTGGCTCAGTAGTAAAGAATCCGCCTGCCAATGCCAGAAGTGCATGTTCAGTCCTTGGGTTGGCAAGATCCCCTGGAGAAGGAAATGGCAACCCATTCCAGTATTTTGCCTGAGAAATCCTCTGACAGGAGCCTGGGGTTGCTGAGTCGGACACGACTGAGCAGAAAGCGCAGAGTTCAGCTTTGAACAGCAGAGGGAGCTGAAGGACTTTAGCTTAATTGGAAAACTTTAGAAATTCAGATCCGTATGTTAAGACTCAGACTAGCAGGAATCCAAAATAGGAAAGTCCCCTCCTTAAAGAGTCTTACCTAAAAGTATGATTTTCCTGTTTTTTGGAACAGTTACGTTATGCAGTAGGGGGTTCCACCACTGTACTTAATATGTTCTTCACCTTAATTTTCTCAGTTAATTCTTTGTTTTTCAGAAACTCTTAATTGCCTTTCATTATTAATTAAGTGTCTGCTTAGAAAAAAGAAAAACCAAGGACTTTCCTGATGGTCCAGTGGCTGAGACTCCAAATTCCTAATGTGGAAAGCACGGGTTTGATCCCTGGTCAGGGAACTATACCCCATGTGCCACAGCTAAGACCCAGGGCAGCCAAATAAATTGAAAAAACAACAAAACTGTTCCCATCCATCTCACTTTTTCTATTCGTTCCTCACAGGCTTTAGCCAATAGTTAATATCCCTCTAGTTTTCTGTATTTCAGTTTCTTATGGATTGCCTCCTCAGCGCTTTTCTGATTACTTTGTGTTTGTGAGTATAATGCTTTCATTCGGTATGAATTTTGACTCTGGCCCTTTTGTTTTGCCCTTAGTACCTGATCTAGACCTGGGCAAAACTGCAGATGCATGGAGGCCATTTGTTTTCCACACCCTTGTGCCGATTCTATCTGTGGACATTTTGCCCATTTTTTCAGTGTCTTCTCTCCTCTCCTCCCTTTTTCCTTTTTTTTCACTCTAAAAATAATAATTGTGAAAATTCCTTATGTTGATGTAGACTTTACAGTTTTAGAGATCCATGAAGAGCTTAGTGTCACTTGATATGTCATATTTCCTTCGCAGGATTGCTGCATTCTCAAAGAGAGCACAGGAGCATCTGGCCCAGTGTGTGGTGGGTTTTGGCCAGGGGCCTTCCTTTATTACCTCATTTGTTGATCAGGCAGACCACCACTTGATTCAGGGTCAAATGAATTCAGTTTCTAGGCAGTTAACCAATCTTCTTTCTGCCACAAATTTGTGTTGAGAAGGGTAGGAGGCTGTAATCCTAGTCTCCAGAGTACTACAAGGTGTATGGAAATTAGAAACTCAGTTAACAGAATAAATCTTATTGGTGTCTCAAGAATTTCTCTATTTCAGTCAGCATACTACCCCTCCTTGAGCTTATTTTCTGTCTTTTATCCTGAGGATGATGAGGGCAACACCCAGAAGTACATGCTCCATGTGTTCCCAGTTGGAGGTCCTGGCAACTCTTTATGAATTTTCCTGATGTGTATGACATTAGAGTATCCCCAAATGCCAAAAGCCACGAGACTTCCATCAAACAGGAGCCCCATATCTGTTTTCCCTATGGTCAGCTTTGCTGTGGCTTTTCCCCATTGTTCCCCGCCCCCCCCCCTTCTGTTTCTGAGAGTAGCACATGAATGTATCCAGAATTGATAATAGCTCTTTTAGGGGATTATTTGTTGGATAAGGCTGTTACCACTTTGACAGGTTGTAGCTTTGGTATTTGGCTGTCTTTTGGAAAATGTCCCAAGCACCTTTGGTCATCCACCTGTCTCTGTTTGAGTTAGGGTTCTGTGATGTAAGAATTGTGATTGCCTAGTCTGTTTTACTAACGTTATTCTCATTTTTTCAAGAATGAGTTGAGAGTTCAGGAATAATAGCTCTAGACTAGCATTTCCCAAACCATTCCACGGCATAGGTGTTCTCTGGGGGAAAAGAAGGAAAGGAGTAAGGGCTTTCTTGCATAGTAAGGGGTGGATGCATAGAAAATTTATGCAGATTTGGAAAATTTTTTTAGATTTAATAAATTTATTTGTTTGCTGCAGAATTTCTCAGAGCCCTTAATGTGCTAGTGTCCATTATGACTCTCTGAAGTAATTCTCTGATTTATTTGATCAATATAGTATACAGTGTTATCATAGCTTTTTGACCACAACCCCACCCCCTGCCACCCCCACTCCCCTCATATTTACATACCAGTATCTTGTGGTATATATAGTTAGCAAGTGCTGGTCTAAATACATTTGAGGTTTTCTTGGTCCTCATAGATCAGCTCACTGAGGGACAATAATCCAGAAAGCAGTTTCTTGACCTATGTCTTCTTTCTGCATCTTCATGCTCATTCCTCATCACCAAGTTGAATTGCATTTTCTTTGAAAACCTGCGTAGACCTAGTAATTTTTATTTTAACCGAAACTAATCTCCTTTGTGACTTGGGACCATATTTTATCTCTCCATCTTGTTCCTAAATTTTTTCGTCCCCAAAGGAAGTCAGTAATTTACTTCCTGAGCTTTCATTCTTGGCCTTTCTTTGATAAGTTAAAGTACACTATTTTGGGCATAGTGTGATTATTTAGTTCCTTAAAAGAAATAACAGAAAAGGTTTTATTGGTGGTTGTTTAAAATCAAGTGCACTACACTATAAGTGGCTTTAGAAATATGTGCTTAAAATGCTTTCCCCTGAGCGAAGAACTCGTCTTCCTTTTATCTTTTAAAAGTAGTATGGCTGGCATGGCTGATTTGTGCCAGGAAAAAAATCCTGCTAGACTGTCGGTTGTCCTGAGTAATGGCCACTGATCAACCTAAACAAGTTAGAAGCAATGCAGAAAAGGCTGTAGCCTCAACTCAGGAAAGAAAGGTAGGTGAGAGCAGTCTAGTTAAGACTTCTTCTGTATTCCCCTGGAAGCAGCCCATGCCTTGCCAGGGTTTTATCTGCCAGCAGCAGATGTAAGCTCTCAAAAACAGCAGGGAGGATGTTGACTGCAATAGTGCATCAAGGCTGTGGTTTGTAACCTCAATAGTAAGGCAGTTAAAACCTTTTTTTTCTTTTTTAACAAAGACATTTTGATTGCCAAATCCATAACCATTAGCAGCTGTGGTTTGAACAGTTCTCTAGACCTAACAAGTTTTCAAACAGAAAGTTGAGTTGGAGGCTTTTGTTTCTCTGTGTCTGTGTTGTGTTTGTGATATTTATATCTCTGCTTTCAATAGAAAATCTGATTTGTCTGAAATCTCTGAGGTCATTGATTATTCCACTTCTATACTGAATCCATTCCTCTCCTGCTAGCGTACTGATTTTTCAGTCCATTTGATCTTAAGGCTTTTGTAAGAGCCAGGATCCTGTATTTAAAGAATTAATGCTGGATCAGTTCTATTGCTGGGTTCCTATAAATTGACATCAGCAAAGTAAGTACTGTTTTCCAGTGGGGAAGAGAGTCTTACTTGTTCCATTTTCTGTAAGAGTATCCATGTGATACAGATCTTCAGGAAGATTGCATATATCATTTCATGTGTGGAAACCATCAGCTTCTATCACCAAAGGGTTGTCTGTAAGACTTGAGAGGTGAGAAATTAAATAGTAGTCAATATTCAGACCAGGCATTGGCATTGAAAAATGCAGAATCCTCAGATTCCCTTTTAAATTATGTGAAAGTGTTTTCTCTGTTTTACTAAGAAAACCTGCCAGTTCGTAGGCCTATCATGTATGGTTTCTAAGGCATCTTGAGGGCTGCCTCTCAGCCCCAACAAAGAGGGGAACTGTGTCTGCAACGACTAGCCCAGTCAGCCCTAGGCAATTTTCTAAGATCTCAATTCACTTGAGGGAGACAGGGAATGTATTTTCGGAGTTCTCATGAAGACTAGAACATTTCCTTGAGTTTTTAGGTCAGAACAGACTGTCTTTTGAGTTGTTAGCAACCTGGATATCAAGTGCCCACTTGATGAGGTGAGGACAACCATGTATGTTTTAAAATAATCCAGGAAGCATTATGCCTCCTGTTGTACTTATCCTGAAGAGAAGAAGGGGATATGAACACTTTTCTGTGCATTTATATGAATTCTTTAATGTGTATCTTTTCATCTGAAAATGAAAGTATAATTCTTAAGATTTTTTTTAATTTATACATTAATCAGTGCTTGAGTGCCTTTGTTTTAGGCACTAAGAGAAACAAAAAGGTGAATCAGCCATGGGTTCTGTTCTCAGAATGTTTGAAAGACCACCAGGTAGATAAGATGTATCTGCAACCAGATTTATAAACAACCAAATAACAAAATAGAAAGCAAAGATAACTATCTTAAGAGAAGTAAACACTGCCTCTGAGGAATTTAAAGGAGCGAGAGGTTGCTTCCAGCTGGGAGGAGGACTTTATTAGGAATGTCGCTTCTTTTTAGTTTTCCCCATGGGGACTCAGTATTTCTTCAGGATAAACTCTGAGAAGTAGAACTTAGAGTCTGAGGTACATACATTTAAAAGTTGTTACAAACTGCTGAGTTACCATTCTTTTTTCTTTTAAGTTACCGCTCTTAAAGAAAAATCTAATTTAAAATTCTGCCAATGTTGTGAGTCTTTCCTATACTAATATCCTAACCAAAACTGATTATTAATAGTCAATTTAATGTTTACTAATAAAGTGGGTGAAAACTGTACTTTGTTATTTTCATTCAATTTTCCTGACCATTTGGTGACATTTTTGGTAAAGAATCCACATGCAGTGCGGGAGACCTGAGTTTGATCCCTGGGTTGGGAAGATCCCCTGGAGAAGGAAATGGCAACCCATTCCAGTATTCTTGCCTGGTGAATCCCCGTGGACAGAGGAGCCTGATGGGTTGCAGTCTGTGGGGTTGCAAAGAGTCAGACATGACTGAGCAGTTGAGCATACAATCATCTTTTCAAATATTTACTGGCCATTTATAGATTTATTTTTATTGAAGAACTGTTGATTTGTGATTTATTAATTTTGGCAGAGTGACTCAGTTAACACATGTATTTATTCTTTTTCAGTATGGCTTATGCCAGGATCTTAAGTATAGTGTGCTTTGCTATACGTTAGGACACTGTTGTTTATCCATTCTATATGTAATAGTTTGTGTCTACTAACCCCAAACCTCCAGTCCATACCCCCTCCACCCTCCTTCCCCTTTGGCAACCACAAGTATGTCTGTGTGTCTGTTTTGTAGATAGGTTCATTTGCGGCATATTTTAGGTTCCACAAGTAATCCCTGGTAGCTCAGTCGGTGGAGAATCTGCCTGCAATGCAGGAGACCCGGGTTCTGTCCCTGGGTCAGGAAGATCGCCTGGAGAAGGAAATAACAAACGACCCCTGTATCCTTTCCTGGAGAATCCCATGGACAGAGGAGCCTTGTGGGCTGCAGTCTGTGGGACTGCAGAGAATCAGGCATGACTGAGTGACTCACTTTGGTGTGGTGGTGGTGGTTTAGACACTGAGTCGTGTCCGACTCTTGCCACTCCATGGTCTATAGCCTGCCAGGCTCCTCTGTCTGTGGGATTCTCCAGGCAAGAATATTGGAGTGGGTTGCTAGTTCCTTCTCCAGAGTGACTCACCTTAGGGTCCACATATAAGTGATATCATACAGTTTGTCTTTCTCTTTCTGACTTACTTAGTACAATGATCTCTTGTTGCATCCATGTTGCTGCAGTTGGCATTATTTTACTCTTTATGGCTGAGTAGTATTCCATTGTGTATGTATATACAATTACATATCATTTGTGCATCTATATATAGTACATCTTCTTTATTTACTCGTATAAGTGTCGATGGACACTTAGGTTGTTTCCATGTTTTGGCTATTGTGAACAGTGCTGCTATGAACATAGGGTGCATGTATCTTTTTGAATTATTGTTTTGTCTGGATGTATGCCCAGGAGTGGGATTGCTGGATCATCTGATAATTCTGTTTTTAGTTTTCTGGGGAACCTTTCTAGTGTTTTGAATAGTGACTACACCAGCTTAATTCCCACCAACAATGTAGCAGGATTCTCTTTTCTCCACACTTTCTCCAGCGTTTGTTATTTGTAGACTGTAGTCTACAGTAGTCAGAATGATGGCCATTCTGACCAGTGTAAGGTTGTGGCTCATTACAGTTTTGACTTGCATTTCTCTAATCATTAGCAATATTGAACATCTTAGGATTGTGGCTTTTGAATTAGCCTTGAAGTATAGTAATAATAAAAACTATCACTTTTTGATTAGTTATTATGTGCCCAACCTATTATGTTATTTTTTAGTCCTCATAACAACTTGATACCAAACAGTATCAGTAAGATGAGAGAACTTAAGACTCAAAGTTAAAATAACTTGTTTACTATCAATCAGTAAATGGTAGAATTGGAGTTTCTGTTTAAGTCTTCCTACTTATAGATAGAAAAGCACATTCTAAGGAGAGAGTAATGTGAGGTGAGAAGTCATGAGCCTGTATGGAGAATAATAGCAGACCAGTTTGTTGAATGGAAATGTATGCTGTGGTCAGATGGTAGATAACTTTGAGGATAGGCTGCAGAGGTTAGACTTTTCTCTCTAGTCAGTTGTGGGATGGGAAGGGATGTTTTGAAAATCACTGGAGCCAGAAAATGAATATGGCGGCAATGTGGAAGATGAATTGCTGTGAAGAGACTGAAGGTAGGAAGTCTAGTGAGAAGGCTCTTGTCATTCCGGTTGAATATATTTTTAAAATCTGTTCTAGAGACTTTCCTGGCAGTCCAGTGGTTAAGACTTTGCATTCCAGTGCAAGGGGTACAGGTTTTTGATCCCTGGTCAGGGACTAAGATCCCACATGCCTCTCTGCCAAAACACGGAAAACAGAAACAGTATTGTAACAAATTCAACGAAGACTTTTTAAAATGATCCACATCCAAAAAAAGAAAAAACTTCTTAAAAAAAATCTGTTCTAGGAAATGCCTGTGGAATTAGACAGAAGGGGTAGGGACAAATGCAAGGTTTTATGCAGGTAGATTCAGTCACTTAATATGACACCTTCATGTTACCTGTAAGTAAACTCAGACTTGCCTGGCGGTTCAGTGGCAAAGAGTCCACCTGCCAATGCAAGAGATGCAAATTCGATTCTTGGGTTGGGAGGATCCTCCCAGAGAAAGAAATGGCAGTCCACTCCAGTAATCTTGCCTGAGAAATCCAATTAATGGAGAAGCCTGGTGGGCTACAGTCCATGGGGTCTCAAGAGTCAGACATGACTTGCAACTGAACAGCACCACCACCACCACCACCCAGGCTTAGAGAGAAAGCAGTCTGTTTGATCTAGAAGGAATCTGCTGTAACTTTACAATCTTGCTGTCTGTCTTCAGTCTGTTGAAAGGCTTCTTAATTTGTCAAGTATACTGTATGAACCAAGAGGCAAAGTATCTTCTAATTTAAGATTTTATTGCTCAAAATATTATAAAACCACACACTCAACAAGCATTTATTGACCGTTGTGTCACGTGCAGGCACTGTGCACATTAAGAATCCAGAGTTTTTTAACAAGATATTCCATCTTCTCTTGATCTTTTAAGTCTGCTACAAGAGACTGTGACAAGGAAACCCAACTATGATAATTATCATATGTCCAAAGGAATACATAAAGGAGGAGATCCAACTCCCTACTCACCTTGACTGGAGGCAGGTGGGAAGGTTACTAAAAAAGGCGATCCTTGAAGAGAGCAGAATTTATATCTTCCTCAATGTACTATCCTGTATCTTCATGCTTATGTCCATCATGAGAGTTCTGTTCATTCTTTGAAAGAGCAAAGAGTTCTTTGTTCATTGCCTCCTGTAGAGTCTTTCCTGACCTCAGCCTGTTTCCTCCCTGACAGGGTTAATTGCATCCTTCTCTGGGCTCCTGTGTTCATATTTCTATTTACATCTTTAACCTTTTTTTTTCTCTCCTGTAATTACATATTCACATGCAGTTCCTTTAGATCACCATCTGTGTCTAACCTTGTTATCTCGAGTGCCCTAGCATATAGCCTGGTGTATAGGAGGTGTTCATTTAATGGGGATAACAATAAATTGAGGGGCAGTCATTGGTTGGTAAGTGAGAAGCCTTAAATGCCATGTGAGGGAATTTAGTATTCTGAAGGCACTTTAGAAAAATTGTTTTGACAGAAGTAGGAAGGAATGGACTAGATGGGGCAAGCTGAAAACAAGTAGATAATTTAGGAAATTATGATGATTTTCCAGGTGGAGGCATGATGGAGGCTGGCAGCAATGCTCTGGCTATCAAGTTGGAAAGAAAGGACCAGATGATTGGAATGTTTAGAAGATAAAGTCTATAGGACTTGGTGATTTGATTGGCTGTGAAGGGTGAGAGAAAGAAGTCCAGGTTAGATTTTGGTTTCTAGCTGTGGTGAGGGGTAAATGGTAGTACCATCAGTCTGCATGGGTTATACATGAGAAGTGAAGTTGCTCAGTCGTGTATGACTGTATGTGATCTCCTTGACTCTAGCCTACCAGGCACCTTCATCCATGGCATTTTCCAGGCAAGAGTACTGGAGTGGGTTGCCATTTCCTTCTCCAGGGGATCTTCCCGACCCAGGGATCGAACCCAGGTCTCCAGCATTGCAGGCAGACGCTTTAACCTCTGAGCCACCAGGGAAGTGTACAGAAGAAAAGAATTTTCTTTTAAGGAAAATGACTTTTTATTTATTTAATTTTTATGATTTATTTTGGCTGTGCTGGGTTTTTGATGCAGCACCTGGTCTTTTCTAGAGTGCATGGGCTTAGCAGCCTTATGTGAGATCTTAGTTCCCTGATTAAGAATCGAACCCAGGCCCAGTGCATTGGGAG
Source organism: Ovis canadensis (assembly GCF_042477335.2). Taxonomy (NCBI): domain Eukaryota; kingdom Metazoa; phylum Chordata; class Mammalia; order Artiodactyla; family Bovidae; genus Ovis; species Ovis canadensis. The sequence goes on along the minus strand of NC_091251.1, from coordinate 56,099,687 downwards.
CATGAAGTCTTGTCCACTGAACCACCAAGGAAGTCCCTGAAAATGACTTTTTAAAATAAAGGAAAGGAAATGTAGCAAGGGAAACCTGTATTGTAGCCGTGAAGGAGAGCGGTTCTGTAGTATGTGAATTGTGCACATAATACAAAAATCAGTAGTACAAAAATTTAGAGCCATACAAAAATCACTTTTTCTGTGATTTTTCATTTGGATTGTTTAAAATATTTTAATCTGTTTGGTTCTAAAAGACAAAACTCCCTTTATTTGATACAGGGGTATTGTTGCTGTTAATAACACTGTATTACTTGATAATGATCTTACCTTGATATGTCAACTCATGTCAAAGGATTCTGTGAACTCTGCCTCAGTAGTTTCCAGCTGAGTCAGACCAGCCACTGCGAGATAAAAATATAAAGTCAGCAGAGCCCTTAAAACAAAAGGAGTCCTAGCATTCTGAGATATTAGGGTAGATTTGAATGGTTAAGGGCCTTACAATGCAGTATCTTTGCATGTGCACTCAGTCATGTCTGACTCTTTGTGACCCCACAGACTGTAGCCTGCCAGGCTCCTCTGTCTATGGGATTTCATGCCTTCATCCGTGGCATTTTCCAGGCAAGAATACTGGAGTGGGTTGCCATTTCCTCCTCCTGGGTCAGGGGATCTTCCTGACCCAGGGATTGAACCTTGCCAGGTGGATTCTTTACCACTGAGCCACTTGGGATTAAGAGCAATTTTCTCTTGGTTCTTACTAGTTAGAGTGAAAGCCTGCTCTATGAAAATTAAGACCAACAATAATTGTTACAAATGGATGATTTTCATTTTGGTCTCGAAGAATCAGGGCAGCAAAGTTATGAGGTTAATTTTAGAGAAAACATAAGTCCTTCTGTTCTCTTTTGTGTAGAGTTTCCAGTATAGATAGGATTCACAAGAGCACAGAAAGTCACACTGGGAATTTTAATGGCAACCCACTCCAATTTTCTTGCCTGGAGAATCCTGTAGACAGAGGGACCTGGCAGGCTTCAGTCCATGGGGTTGCAAAGAGTTGGACACAACTTAGTGACTAAACAACAAATAAGGAAGGGACCAGGATACCAGTCTGTGTGGCTTCAGCCAGATCATCTTCCACAAGTGTCTGAAAGACTCCAAGCTGAGTATCACCTATCCTTATTCCTCCCAATTGGCGCAAATATGAATGGTCTCTGTGGCATTGAGCTGGAACCCCTTGTATTTGGTATTAGGCACATGATTTGCATTGGGTACTGGTGCATGAGTTCAGCTGTCCCACTTAGGGACAGTTGGCATGATCTTTATCCAACTCCAGTCAAATATGCAGGAGTCATCTCATCAAAGTATCATGATCAATACATTAACTCTGATGTGAGAAAATGCTTATCCTCCAGTACAGTGGGGCCCAGGGTACTACTTATCCTGTGAACACCTTGAATTGCTTTGAAGGAAAATGAGAACAACTTTTTTTTTTTTTTAAATGAGGGCTGTTTATCAGAGAACACAGTTGCTTTCAGGATATACTTCTTGGGATCTGTTGTGCTTGTGGTCTTTTTATCAGACTCATTTCCTTCTCTCTTTCTGAGTATTATCACCTCAATCTTCTTGGAGTTGGTTTTCAGCTAACTAGATTTCGGAGCCTGATTTCATGTCCTATCTAGTTCCCCAAAGTTCAAACCAAGAAAACCTCCAGCAAACATACGTTCTTTGTCAATGAGTTTCTTCTTAACTGTTTCCTTTAGCTGTTAGTCCTTGGAGACAGGTGTAAGATTTACATGTGGGTCATCTGGGGATTTGTTGGGAAGAGTGACATCATGTAGGACTTTCTGATCATTTCAGTACAAGGATTAAATGGAGGCTTGTGGAGTTGGTGAAAATGCCCACTTGGCTCTGAGGCTGCAGTGGTTGCCAAGAGCCACTAAACTTTTTTTTTTTCCTCTTATGAAAATGGCAAGAGAAATGTTTTCTAGATGGCTGGTCAACAGTTTCCCTCTGGAGAGGAGAAGAAAACGGCTGTTTAGTAGTTAATTACCTGTTATGTTAGCTATGAAACTTATGAGGCATGAAAGAAGAGTAAGCCCACCTCCCCCGCTCCTCAGGCTGGAAACCAGGTGATAGGAGTCATGTTGGTGAAGGCAGGAACAGCAGCAAGTGTCCTGAGGAGTCTGTTACTGAATGTAAATGGTTGCTTTGAATTGCTTGGTCTTATAACCCTCATTCCCTAGCCTGTCTATTGCACTATCTCAGTGACCCTTAATCTAATATCCTCTCTAAATTAGATATGACATTGAGAGTTTATTTACGTTCTTCACAAATGTAAACCTTCTTTTTCTTAATTTACTCTTTCTCTAGGTCAGCTGCATTTTAGTCTTTTGACTCTCAAACTAAAACTCTCTTTCTTGCAAGTCTCTGACTTTTTGGTGTTTAATGTGGTCTATTAGTGTCCAAGACTCAGTTTCAGAGATTATACATTTCTGCAGATACAGGTTCTGCCAAGCTGGCTTTGCTTTAATGCATTTTACCATAAAAAATAATCCCTTCTTCCAACACATAGGCCTTACTTTTCTTTATTCCCGTAGGCTTCTTTGCTCTTTAGTTCTGTTTCTTGTAAGCTTCCTGAAGTTTAGTAATAGAACTTGGAAACAGGAATATTCACATGAAACTTGGATTTAGATTCAATTGGGAAAGTTAATTTTAGTGTTCATCTTTATTAGAAGGCATGAATGGGTCCAGAGAACCACTTGTTCTATAATTTCATTTATCCATCATTTTCCCCATTATTTGACATTTTCTGACTCTGTTAATATATGTCAGGGTAGTTTTTATTAAACATAGGGCCTTACTGGCTACTTCCCAAGACACAAAAGTTCTAATTTAGCTTGAGGAATAACAGAGTATAGACTAGTACCTGCTTTTAGCCAGAGTTTAGTCCTAAGAGTGTCCAGCTCCCAGCATGTATGTATTTAGCATGGTTAAGATAACCTAAAAGCACAGATTGGCAATTTTTTTGTGTTTTTTTTTCCATCCAATAAATATTTATTGATTGCCTACCATGTGCCAGGCATGATTCCAGGTGCTAAGGAGTAAGCAAAACAAAGATCCTTGCCTTCTTGGAGCTTTTATCCTAGTAAGGAAAGTCCAAATTTTAAAAATTTAAATAAGTGAATTGGTGGTGGTTTAGTTACTAAGTCATGTCCAACTCTTGTGACTTCATGAACTGTAGCCCTCCAGGCCCCTTTGTCCATAGGATTTCCCAGGCAAGAATACTGGAGTAGGTTGCCATTTATGATGGTAAGTGCTGTAGAGAAAAAATAAAGAGATGGGGGCTAAGAATGCCAGAAGACCCACTACAGAGTTGACATTAGAACAAAGTTCTGAAGAAAGAAAGAGGAAACCAGGTAGATAATGAGCAGGGAAAGCATCCCAGGAAGAGGAGTAAATAAGCTAGTACAGACGTCCAGAGGCAGGAACAAGGAACCCTGTATAGCTGGAGTGGAAAGTGGGGGAGAGTAGTAGGAGAAGGCATCAGAGAGGAAGTGGGGGCCAGATTGTCTGGGGACCTGTTGGTCATAGTGGGGGCCTGTATGTCATAGTGAGGACTTAGTCTTTTATTCTGACTGAGACAAAAAGCCTTTGGAGAGTTTTAAACTTTGGAGTGACTTGATCCAATATATTGAATATGTTTAAGAAATAGCGCAGACTGCTGTGATGTGAATAGACAAGGGGAATGTTAAGGGCAGAAACAGACAGGCCATGAGGAGGCTATCGAATCCAGAGAGACATTGTGGTGGCCTGGACCAGGGCAGTAGCGCTGGGCATCTTAAGAAATGGTGGGGTACTGAGTATCTTTCGAAAGTAGAGTTAACAGGATTCCCTGAGGGTTGGTTATGGGGTTCTTGACCTGAACAACTGGAAAGATTAGAATAGCTATTCTAAAGGGATATGAAAAAAAAAGAACAATAAAAGAACAATAAATAAATAAAGGGATATGAATGAGAGAGGAGCAGGTTTAGAAAGAAAATCTAGGACCTTGATTTTTCTTTCAATTTTATTTTTATTGTGGTAAATATACATAACATAAACTTAACCATTTTTAAGCATGCAGTTCAGAGGTGTTAAGTATATTCACAGTGTTGTGCAGCCATCCATGTTTAGAACTTTTTATCATCTCAGACAGGAATTCTGTACCCATTAAACAGTAATTCCTCTTTCCTCCACACTCCCCCCAGCCCCTAGTAACCTCTACTGTACTTTCTTTCTCTATGAATTTGTCTTCTTTTTTTGGCTGTGTAGCTCAGCGTGCGGGATCTTAGTTCCATGATCAGGGATTGATCCCGGGCTCTAGCAGTGAAAGCACCAAGTCCTAACCACTGGACTGCCAGGGAGCTTCCAAACTTGTCTATCCTAAGCACCTCACATAAGTAGACTCAGAATATTTGTTCTTTTGTGTATGGTTTATTTTACTTAGCATAATTTTTCTAGGTTCATTCATGATGTAGCATGTATCAGAATTCCATTCCTTTTGAAGGCTGAATAGTATTCCATTGTATGTATATGCCATATTTTGTTTAATCTGTCTATTGTTAGACATTTGGATTGTGGAAACTACTGACTGTTGTGAGTAATGCTGCTTTGAACATTGGTATACAAATATCTGAATCCCTGCTTTCAATTCTTTGAGTATACCTGCTGCTGCTGCTAAGTCGCTTCAGTCATGTCTGACTCTGCGACCCCATAGACGGCAGCCCACCAGGCTCCCCCTTCCTTGGGGTTCTCCAGGCAAGAGTGGGTTGCCATTTCCTTCTCCAATGCATGAAAGTGAAAAGTGAAAGTGAAGTTGCTCAGTCGTGTCCAACTCTTGGCGACCCCATGGACTGCAGCCTACCAGCCTCCTCCGCCCACCTAGAAGTAGAATTTATTTGGCAGCATGGAAATGAAAGATGACCTTCAGAAGAACCGTTCTGGTGGAATGATGGAAAAAAAGCCTCTTTATAGTCACTATAAAGTGAGAGGCAAAGTGTATAGATAATCTTTTAATGAATTTTGTTGTGAAGGGAACCTGAAAATGGGGCAGTAGCTGAAGGAGAATGTGGGATCTGGGGAGTTTTTGTTTTATGACAGACATTATAGAAAGAGTGTTTGTTAACGGGATTGATCCAGTAGAGAGAGAACATTTATTGATGCGGAAGAAAGAGGAGTGAAATGGCTTGTCGTTTTGGAAAAGCAGAGCTGTAAAGTCCTGGCAGGTTTGTCCTCTGCCTCAGCATTCTCTGAGACACAGAGAAGAGAGGGCAGGAAAATCGAAGAGATATGAATTGTGACTGTTGCTACTTCGGTGTCTGTAGAATTAGGTTTAAAGATCTTGATGGCAGCTTCTGGTTTTATTTGTGCCTAAGCACCTCAACAGTAACAGCTGGGCCCTACTTTTCTTTGACTTCTAAAGATCCAAAGGGTAAGGAATAAAAGAAAGTTTCTCCTTCCATCTTCATTTTTTTAAAAATGCATTTTATATATTTATTGACTGCTCTGGGCCTTGGTTGCTGTGCGAGGATTTTCTCTAGTTGTGGCGAGCGGGGGCTAGTCTCCAGTTGCCTTGGATGGGCTTCACATCATGGTCACTTCTCTTGTGGCGCATAGACTCTAGGGCACACGGTCTCAATAATTGTGGCTCAATGGCTTAGTTGCCCCACAACATGTGGAATCTTCCCACACCAGGAATTGAACCTGTGTTCCCTGCATAAGCAGGCAGATTCTTAACCACTGGACCACCAGGGAAGTCCCGACATTTGAATTTTCTTCCTTATTTCACTGAAACCTCCATTTTTACTTTAGAGCCTTAGATCTTCACAGGATACATCTTAGCAGGTAAATAAGAGTGGAAAATAATTTCACAATTTCTCATCACCGGGAGAAAGGTGGCTTTGGTAGTGACATCTGACCCACGGCCATAGTCAGCTTTAGAGTCATATTTATCGAACATACTAAACACAAGACATCCCAAGATAGGAAATGTTGAAATACCAAGTCAGTTGCACATTGCTGGAGAGCATTTTTCTGCCAACACCCACTTGTTCCTTAAGTTGTGATTGTGTGGCCAGATATTCTTACTCTAGTTTCTGTGTCTGTCTTTGCAGAGGAATAAAAGTCCTAAGAATTCACACAGATTCATTTTGTGATAGGAGCTCCAAAGGAGGCTTCTAAATTATTTTCAGAATTGCTCTACTGTTACCTTTTCACCCTAAGTGAGTCTGGAATGTGTCCAGCAAAACAACTTTGGCGTGTTCATACCTTTCAGAATGAATCATCTTCCTTCCCTTTAGTGAGAGAAGGGCCCTGTTGATCGTTTCTGGCAGAATTTCCACAAATGTTCTATTTTTCTTAAACCTTCCAGTGTTTCACTTGAGCTGAATCTGGAGGTGGGTGCCTGATGTTCCTGCAGGAGACCTCTGAATCTCCCAATTCACAGTTGCTTATATTGAAAGATTAGTCAGTTTTGATTCTCTGGAAAGATGTCAAACATCTTTTTTTAAGAAGTTGTTTCCATTATAGGAAGTCACAAATGGTGGGCAAAAGACTGTATAAGAATACTGTGCTGAAGCTTGGGGGAAAGTGGAAGGTTTGTTCTTGCTTGTTGAGCATTATCGTCTTTACCTGGCTATGTAATGGAGAGTACTACCATCAGAACATTGAGGTGGATTCTGGGACATCCTTTGATCTCCTTGAAATTCAAAGTTTGTCTCAACTAGCCTGAACTTTTAATTTTTATATTTTGCAGTATCCAGACATAAGTCAAGAAGAATCTGATTCTCCGTTTGTTTTCATCTGCACAAATCCCCAGGAAATGATTGTGAAGTTTCCTATTAAAGGAAATCCAAAAATCTGTAAGTCACAAGCTTCTATGGTCTATTTTTTTTTTAATCTTGAATCTCACTTGTTTAACTTAAATTTTTTTTCTCTTTTCATCCTGTTCCATATCATCTCAAATACTTGAAGAATTAGAAAAATTCTATTTATCATATTCCTGAAACTAATACAACATTGTTAATCAACTGTTTAATATTAAAGTTACTGTTAATTTAAAAAATTCTTTTTATCAATAACTTTAATGTTAGGTTAACTACAGTATAGCCTTTCTGAAGCATACCTTGATCCACAATTATTGGTATATGAGTGAATCACTCTAGACTTCCAGTTAGGACCCCATTACCTTTAAAATACTACTTGTAAGCCAAAAGATTACATTTGCTCCACTGTTCTGTTCTTAACCATTGTTCCTCAGTATTCAATCCAAGAATAAGACTTAACTTTTTGAAGGTACCGCTTCCTACTATTGGTTTGATTACTGGTCCCAGAGGTCTGCTGTAGCCTTCTTGATTTTCATCCACTTTTTGAAACCTCTTGATGGTTTTCTTTTCTGTAATGTTTGCTTTTATGTGTTTGTGATTATAGTACCCTCTGCATGTTCACTTTTTAGGAAGTGCTTATGACTTTATTCTTTCCATTTCCACCCCATCTTCAACTCCCAGCTTCTCTGTTTAGTCATATACCAGGTTCTTCTATTTCCAAGCAATTTCAAGAAACACAGAGTGGTGTTCTCTCTTTCTTACGTACTTTTAAACACAACATGAACAGCTCTCCCATTTGCTTGCTTATGTCAGTTACTGTTCTGTGCCTTTGTGACATTGCTTTCCCATTGTGTGAATTGGATGCTCCTAGGACATGCATTGTTGTCAGCTGTCCACAGGGCTACCCGACCTTGTGGTTCAGTTCAGTTCAGTCTAGTCGCTCAGTCGTGTCCAACTCTTTGCGACCCCATGAACCACAGCACGCCAGGCCTCCCTGTCCAACACCAACTCGCAGAGTTTACCCAGACTCATGTTCATTGAGTCGATGATGCCATCCAACCAACCATCTCATCCTCTGTTGTCCCCTTCTCCTCCTGCCCTCAATCTTTCTCAACATCAGGGTCTTTTCCAATGAGTCAGCTCTTCGCATCAAGTGGCCAAAGTATTGGAGTTTCAGCTTCAACATCAGTCCTTCCAATGAACATCCAGGACTGATCTCCTTTAGGATGGACTGGTTGGATCTCCTTGCAGTCCAAGGGACTCTCAAGAGTCTTCTCCAACACCGCAGTTCAAAAGCATCAATTTCAGTGCTCAGCTATCTTTATAGTCCAACTGTCACATCCATACATGACCACTGGAAAAACTTTGTGCCTGGGGACCAACTATTTTATAAATCTGTTCTGTGGAGAAGTAATTCTTAGAGGGTAGTGTAAATAAAAATCACCTACAGAGCTGTTAAAACACAGATTCCTGGGCCCTCTCTCAAGTAATAGTAATGCTCTTGGTTAGCTGATTACACAATGGATAATACTGCTTTTGGGCACAAAATGAAATGCTTGGAGTATGATTTAGATGAATGTATATTCACTCCAAAATTCAGGCAACTCTGATGATTTATGAAACATATTCTTGAGATTTCCCGCAAGTCAGAAAATCTGAACATAAGTTGCCCTTGACTTACACAAATTATTTACTTAATACTTTACCTGCACTGTTAGCCAAGTGGCCCTGGAAATTCTTTTTCTTTCTTCTTAGCTATTTAGGATTTAAATCTTCCTTGTTTTCTCCTTTTTAAGTTGTGAAATTATACCCCTCCCACTCTGCTCTGTTCTTGCCTTCCCTTAGGCCCTGAGGGCAACACTGGCTCCCAGACCCACTGCTGTTTGATCTTTAGTTCCAGTTACCTTTTCAGAGCTTCCTCCCTATCTTGGTTCTCATCTACTGCTTAAACTCTTGTGAGAAAATGTTCTGTGTAAACAGTGTTTATATATTTCTCTGAAATGTTTTAACTTCAGTACTTTCTCATCTCAGAGACTCACCTTCAGCACATTTATGACCTTGGTTTTTATCCGCAAGGTTTAATAGGGGATGGAGTGAGTGGTAATCTTAAGAGAAAGCTTTTCCCTGTTGTATCTGTTGGTTAAAAGCTTTAAAAAAGCCAAAATGGGCTGTGTGCTTCAGGGACAGCAGGGCTGGAAAAAACTCTGAGACTGCAGCTTTCCCCATGGTAGACCAGGCAAGGTAAAACATGGGTCAGAAACAGTAGGTAAAGCGGGTGAGTGGGGTGTGGGGCGAGAATAGAATGACCAATCCCCGTTTTCTGATGAGAGGGAGCAAGCCGGAGGATCTAGTCTGGTGTAGTTTTCATTCCCTCCAACTCTTCATTCCTTGATCCTTCATTCATCTTTACTATCTTTAAAAAGCTTAACTCTTTGTCAGAACTTCCTTCCCTTAGGCCATAGAGGCCCACCTCCAGTAGTTGACAGCTGGAAAATCCTTAATCCCACTGCCATAGGGAAAAATACATACTTGGCTCTTAATTTGGAATGCTTCACATTTTCTTCTTAGAATACTGTTACATGAAATGGTTAAGTTCCATGCTATTAATAATATTAGTAGTCCAGTTACAATTCTATGCCTTAAATATTTTTTCTTATGTGATGGCTTAGAAATTGAGCCACTCTTCATAAATTAGTTCTATGAGAAATTTATCCCAAGTTGCAAACTTCTGACTTGCAAATAAACTCCTACAATATAACATATTTACATGTTGTATCGTGTGTGTGTGTGTGTGTGTGTGTGTGTATGGTTTAAATTAAAAGCATATATTTTTATTTATTTTTGGGGGCATGTAAACTTGAGTTTGCTTGACCTGGGGATAATTGTGCTTCTTGAAGTTAAAATAATTCACAAAACAGTGCACAATATGAAATCACTTGGCTATGTGTCTGCTCAAATTAAGAAATGCAAAACAGTTAAGTGTAGTAGAATATGTAGGTTGAATGCTCAAAGAGATGAAGGAAATTTTTTACTTTAAATGAACTATATGCTTTAAATTCATGCAAATTCTGCCTTATATCGTATGCAAAGCTTGTGAAAATCCCTATGAGAGTTCTATCGATTGATGGCAAATAGTTTTTTCCCTTTTAACTTCTCCCCCATCTGCTGCATATGCATTTGATTTTCTTTTAGGCACCATGATTGAGGATGTGGTTTAACACTGAAATGCTGTGCGTACTAAATGTAAAAATATTGGGGAAGTACAGAAACTAAGCATTATCACTCTGCTTTTAAGAGAGTATACTGTATATTACTGTAACTGTCCAGATCCCACATCTTAAAAAAACAGGCTAATCTAGAACTCAGAGTTCAGAGGGCATCCACAATAACTGCTTCTCCATGCAAGGAACCCCAGGTCCTGGCCTTCGTTGCCCAGCTGACCTAAGGATTGCCACTACTGGTAGTCACTATGTTAGGAATGCAAAGAAGTTTTTAGTTGTAAGGAGCGCACAGATTGCTGGCACATGTGTGGTTTTCTTAGATTAGCCTAAGGGGATGAAACACTTCTGAATCCCTGGGAGTGCCCTGGAAATCCTTCTTCCTTTCTATCTCCTTTCTCCTATCAGTTTTCCATTTTATGACATCATCACTGAAGCCAGAGATTAGTTTGCCTACCATTGAGTGCTTTCCTCCAATGGGTTGATCTTATCTGAGCTGGTCTCACTTGAGGGCTTTCGCAATCAGACTGGAGTTTTATGAAAACAATATTTGGGATATTCTTATACAGGAAAGCTTTGAGAATGTGAAGAAAGTAATGTCTCTCTCTTTTTTTAAATATGAGGAGCCTGAAATAAATAGTTAAAAGTCTTGCCTAGAGATGCTGGTAAATTTGGTAAATTAAAAGTACAACTGAGATCATAACTACGAAACACAACTCCCAAGCCTTAGCATAAATAATACAACTACTGTTAATTTTTCAGAGACCTCTGAACTTATGAAGCACTTGAATGTATTTTATTTCAATCAATTGTTTGATTAAATGATTTAGTGTATATAAAATACTTGGTATGGTGCTTCGTACTCAGAAAAGCACTTAGTATTGGCTGTAATCCTCTCAACGACTTTGTAAGTTATAGAAATTTTTTCTTCCTTTCATTTTATAGTTGAGTGAACAGGTTTACAGAAGTTGGATTTTGCTCAGGTCTTTCTACCTCTAGATTTCCTGCTTTTCTCACTTTTATCATATTGCCTCAGAAACAAAGTATTCCCATTTACATTTCATTTTTAGGCCAAAGTATCATAGAGCTGCAAAGGGCCTTCAGTACTGAGTAGTCCAGTTTCCTCACAGTATTGAAAAAGTTGAGGATAAGAGTGACTAGGTGACTTCCTCAAGGTCATACAGATAGGTAGTCTTAGAACTAAAACTGGGACCTGGGTCTTCTAACTTACTCAGTGCAGAGAATTGGAAGTCTGGAGTCCTAGATGGAATTGTAAATTCTGTCCTAACTTGTTCTAAAAAGCTTAATGAGAGGCAGTACTTCTTCGTACCTCTGGGTACCACCACCTTTACAGTGAGTACTCTTTTATGTTTATCTGATATCTGCTATTTTTGTTTACTTAGTAGTTCCCAAACCTTTACAGTAAAGGTTCTGAAATTTGCAGTGCCTACTTTCTTTAATTCATTTATTGAGCACCTACCATTTGGTGGTCACTAGGGTAGTCTTAGGGATACAAAGGCAAATTTGCCTCATAACAGGGCTTTTTGCCAGATTGCTGGCACATGTTTGGATTTCCAGCAAGGCAGCCTGGGGGATGAAAGAACTCCTAAGTCCCTGGGAATACTCTTACGTTTCTAAAGCCCAAATTAAAATCAGCATCATTGTGGCTGTTGTGGACATCATTTTCTAAGGAAGCCCAGAAAAGAAAGTAATGTTATTCCAAAGGCAGGTGTAGCCCTGGAGAGATGAGGAACAAGAAAAAAATTAAGAAAACAGGAAACTTGTTAGATTGAAGTAATTTTTTTTTTTTTTTGGACACTCTCTTTGTGCAGTAGTCAGGACATGAATTCTTATCTTGGTTGGACAAATGAGGATACTGAAGTCCAGACAGATCAGATGACTTGTTTGTATCAGACAAAGGAGTACGGGAACCTGGGTCTCTTAACTTCTTGTCCAGTGCTTCCTCTATTGCACCTGATTAGTGCGGCAAATGAAAATGATAGAGTACAAGGGGCCGGGGTTGTGGGTATAGGACTGTAGTACACCCAGCTGCCTTTGTTTCGGTGTCTTTTGTTTATTTACTGCCAAGGCTGAACTGAACTATTTCTCTTTCCAGCATCAGCATCTCTATGGACTTAAATAAGACTTTTTGTGGGAGAAAGTCACCTGCCAGCTCTGTTCTCAGGCCAGACAGACAGGAACTCTGTTAAGTTCTTCCTGAGATGGGTATTTCTTAAGGCGGCTGACACTGAACTGACCTTTATCCTGGTAGATCTGAGAAGTCAGAGGTCGGAGACCACATCAGTGGAATACCTCTCATTAGGGTCACCTGGGACAGGAATGTTGCTTGTTTTCTAACTTTAACACTTAGAGGAGTCGTACAGCCCATGACCTTTGCCCTTCTTAGCTGGTGATAGGGCCCCTTTGTTAGAAAAGCATTCATGTGGATTCTACCTCACTGTTTCAAGTCCCTCCCCCTGTTAAGTCTGAGGCAGCAAAGGAGTGAATTGAATTGCTTTTCTCACTGCGAGGGAGATTCATGCATTATGCTCCGCCAGTTAACAGGTCAGAGGAATGAGTTTCCCACTGTGTGAAATGTCTTCCTTTATCATTATGTTTGTATTCTTTAAAAACTTGCCTTAGTATCAGACACTCCGGAAAACGTGTTTTTTTTTTCTCTAGTAACTACAGAATTAGAAATACTAACTCCTTCGATTCTTGCTGTGAATGCTCATTGTGTTGGTGCAGACATTTGTGTGTCCCTGGACTGTGTTCCCACTGCTTCCTCATTCTTACAGAATGAAACTCTGAAGTTTGAAAGTGTCTGAGTCCTGGAGCAAGATAATTGAATGTGACAGGAACACAGTAACCAGAAGACCTGAGAGGCCATGAAAGATTTGCATTGCAAATATAAAAAATAAATAACGAGGCTTCTTTTTCTCCCTTACAGGGAAACTGGATTCCAAAATCCATCAAGGAGCAAAGAAGGGGTTAATGAAGCAGAATAAAGCTGGCTGACCCAGGAAAAAAGGAACTCTACAGCATAGTGGAGTTCTGTGTACTAAAATTGCTGTCCACTGGTCTTTTGAAATTGAAGCAGTAGCAATCTAAGGACTTGGCATCACGCTTTAAACTTTCAGAATTTAAACTCTTATCAAAATCTGTATATTTTTCTTAATGAGATTCTTACTGTATGTAGTGGGTCAAAAAATCTTTGGATACATTATTTATAAAAACTTATTTTAAAAATTCTCAATCTTTGACATTTTTCTTAGAATGATACAGAAGAAAATGTTGGAAATTTCCTCTCTGAGGCTTGGATTCATTTTAGTTAGGAAAATTCTTAACCTAGGTTAACAATATTTTAAGGGACCACTTGAATTTTAAAGGTTTTTTTTCCCCAAAACGATAGCTTGGTAGGGTGTTAGGATGTTTGAGGAATTCTATGTTTAATACAAACAAGTGATGGGAACAAAGTCCCCAGACTTAACAGGTTTGCTGCTCTAGTCCAGCATCTCTTCAAGTGAATAGTATTCAAAAACTGAGTACTTCGTTGGCAGATTTTTGGGGGGCGGGCGGGGCTGGGGTGGGTGTATAACTTGAAGAGGTGCTGCCACTTTGTTCTTTGGTTTGAAACATTAGGACATGAGAGGATCAGGCTGGGATGAGATGGAGCCACCTGCTAAAGCAGCGTGAAACGGCGCTATTTATTTTGTTGGTATTGCAAGAGTATCATTTGGATGGAGCAGTTAGAAACAAACAAAAATAAAATCCATTCAGTAAATGCATCTAGATAACCCCCAAATGCTGAAACCAAACCCTTTAAGGCATCCATACCCCAGGAAGCTATGAGTTTTGAAAAAATAGGTTGGTTTGAAATGAGACTTTTTACTAGTCATTCTGGTCCCACTTAGTGAAGTACTTTTTTTTCGGAGGCTGTTCAGAAGAGCTGTCAGAATCTCAGTTGCTGGCATCCTCAGGAAATTCATGGTCTTAAATGTGTATGTTCTGCTTTTTATAAAGCAGCACTACCACACTGGGGAAGTTGGATTCCCTCCAGCAGTTGTGTGCATGACTTAAAAAAGAGAGCACAAGGGAGAGAAAAAAAAAGTGCCCTGTGTTATGAAAAAGATTAATTTCCCCTTTCTTTAATCCTTCATATTCAGCATTTATTTGCATTGAAATTCCTCCACTTATGCATTGAGGTTCACTCAACTGTGAACCCTGCTTGTTGCATGGCTCTGGGCATTGGTTTTGTGGGGGACTGATCACCCTGGATTCCCAGGGAAAACCCACCAGATTCTTGTTCTGGTGATGCAGACATGCTGTATTTTTTTTTTTTTTCAACTTGTGTAGAGAAAGTGGAAAGGACACTAATGGCACTTCTTCAGGGGGAAAAAAGTCTCTCTCTGGCCTTCTACAGACCCTAGTACTATTAATGAAGCCACACTAGGTTCACTATGCAGTTAACTAGTTTACCAAGCAGTAACAACTTGAATTCTGTGCTGGAATTGTCTGGTTTTTTGTTTGTTTGTTTGTTTTAATACCAAAATAAAATTGAAAGGCAGGAAGTGAAGAGCCCCGAGAGCAAAAAAAAAAAGTTTCTCTTTGTGCCTTTTTATTTGAACGACAGCCTAAGCACAGAGGAGTATGGATTGGTTTTTTCCACCTGGATAGACTGTGCGTGCATGCCTAAAGGAAACCATCAGGAGATGCAAGAGTCCAGGTTATGCAGCCATTTTCTGTGCTGGGATGAGAAAGTTTACAAGAACTTCACAAGTTTGAGAACCCAACCTCAGCATCCAGAATACGCAGCTGGAGCCACAGGAGTAAACGGCGGAGTAACTTGGAAACTTCTCCTTTTCATGGTCAGCCTGTGAAAGCCTCCCTTCAGTTCACATGGTGGTGGTATAAGGTCTCTCTTTTATTTGTGGAGACACCCGGGAGGAAGTGTGGGAGAGACTTGGGGGTAGATGGCCCTCCGTTGCTCAGTGATGAATAGCATAATTTAAAGTCTAGTGGAAATTCTTAGCAGCCTGAGTACAAACTCGCCCAGGAATAGCCTGTCAGTACTTTACACTTTGCACTGACCCTGTTGTTACTCTGGAATAGCTTGGCCTGAGGGAAGTTCCACATTTCTGAGCTGATTTTCTTCTACAGGTTAAAGATCTTATTCTCTTTTGGATGGTTGGATTCAATGGCTGTCAGTTTGTACAGTTGCTAAAGGATTCAGCTTTTTTGTTTTTGTTTTTCTAGGAAGGACACAGTCTCAATTATATAAGCTCAAAGTAGGATATATATAAATCTGGAGACTTTCCTCTGTCAGGATTTAGAAGGCTTTGGCTATGCAGACAGATGTTTAGAATGGGGTGGGGGGTGAGGGGTGAGGGGCGGGGGTGGGTGGGTGCTTTGCTTGCTATAGCTAATCTAGAGAAAGACAACTAGGTGTCCTCCTTTTTTTTTTTAAAGCCGGAAGTTTACAGAAACCTTTTTTTTCCTTAGGGAGTAGGTGTAAACATTTCAGACTTTAAAGATCGCTTTTATAAATAATTATAAAGTTATGGCTTTTTATGAGTTATAACCCCCTAATCTCTTTCCATTTTAACTACTGTCTCTACTAAAGCTCATTTATGTGGATTTCATTTCATTTGGTAAGTTTGTGTGTGTGTGTGTGTGTGTGTGTGTGTATTTTAATGCCTTTGCTAGAGCTCATAGCCAAGACTGAGACAGTATTGGGGTTGTTCTCTTGCCCAGTTAGAAAAGGCCAGTAAAAAAGCAAGCATCTATTAAACTAGAGAAATCAGCTAATTTCAGTTTATTAGGCCTGGGGGGAGGAAAGAAAGTCCTGTGGTGAAGGTTTTTTTTTTTTCCTTTTTCCTTGAGATTCAAATAGCAAGTGCACATCTGCTGTTGTCAGCCTCTGTGAATGTGTTTGGCAGGAGGTGATCCATATCACAGGCTCCAGCAGCATCAAGGGATCTAGCATGTGGAGGGCTTTCTACTCTCAGGCAGAGAAGAAAGACCATGGCCACAGTGCCACCCTCTCGCACAAAGAAACCTGGGTAAATGTGTGTCTATTTATGTTTGTACACATAACGTGGATTAATTCATGGGGTGAAACTTCATAGACTAATCAGATTTCTGTTGTGACAATGGAGAGTCTAGAGCAAAAACCTAGTAAATCTTGTACCTTGACTCGGAGTCTGGTAGATAAGGTGAGGTGGAGATGGTGACTGAGAATGTGTAGCTGTGTCACAGAAAGGGAGTGAGATGTTGCATCGAGGGGTAAAAAAATGTCAGTACGAAAGATCTGAGAAACATCTAGAGCTGTACTGTCTAATATAGTAGCCACATGTGATTATTTAAGTGAAATTAAGAATTCAGTTCTTCAGTCACAGTACCATATTTCAAGTGTTCACATAGCTGCATGTAGCTATGACTTCTGAATTGGGCAGCACAAGTATCGAATAATTCCATCATTGCCAAAAGTTCTATCAGACAGTCCTTGTTTGGAGTAGGGGTCAGCACACTTTCTCTATAAAGAGCCAGACAGCAAGTATTTTAGGCTTCTCAGGTTATACGGTCCTTGTTACAACTATTCAGCTTTGCTATTGTAGTGCAAGTGAAATGAATCCATAGATAATACATAGGTGAATGAGCATGGCTTATGAGCCACTAAAACTTTATTTATGAACACTGAAATTTGAATAACATTAATATAATTTTCATCATCACAAACTAGTCTTCTGGTTATTTTTCAGCCATCCAAAAATGTAAAAACCACTCTTAATTTATGGGACATATTTGACCTGTGGGCCGTATTTTGCCAAACCCTGGTCTAGAGGAGCAAGGAGCCTAAACTTAAGATTCTTTTACTGTATAGG
Source organism: Ovis canadensis (assembly GCF_042477335.2). Lineage (NCBI taxonomy): Eukaryota > Metazoa > Chordata > Mammalia > Artiodactyla > Bovidae > Ovis > Ovis canadensis. The sequence goes on along the minus strand of NC_091251.1, from coordinate 56,082,737 downwards.
ACCTCAATTGCTTGAAAATTTTAATGGTACTTCTAAGCTTGACAAATTTCTCCAACAATTCACTGTAGGAATGTTTGCTTTCCTTTGTTCCCCATTTTTGCAATTCAGTGTTTTCCCGTGGTAGAGTCATGCTCTTTAGTAGGAGATGCCACTTTAGTGTTAACTCTTAAGTCATACCTGTCTCAAAACTAACCCTTCTCTTTGTCTACCTGCAAGTAGCTGAATCGTCACTTGTAACATCATCACCTGGGGTCAGTTTTGTTCTTGTATTGTCCTAGAACAAGCTGAATATGGGTGGATCAAGGGGAGATTATTTTTCCTAGGCCAGAGCAGCTTAGTGTTCATCTTTAGCCATTACCCCCTGACACACACACACACTTTTTGCATGCATATGTGGAAATGGAGAGCAAAGGGGTTTTATGATCTGCCTTTATCCCCAAATCACATGCTATCTTGAGTGGTACTGTTGAAGGATGCCTCAGGGTAAGGGAAAGGAAAGATAACTGCAAAGCTGGGACTTCCCTGGGGTCCAATGGTTTGGACTTCCAAGCTTCCATCGCAGGGGGACACAGATTTGATCCCTTGTTGGGGAAGTAAGATTCCAAGTGCTGGGAGAGTGCAACCAAACAAAACTGCAGAGTTAAGATGGCAAGGACACAGGAAGGACTTAATTGAGGCTAAGACTTGAGAATTAAGACAAATTTCTTCTCGCTAGGAAAGGGAGTGGACGTTTTAGGCAAGAGGTGGTGAAGAGTATCCTGAGTGAGAGGTAGGTGGGAGGGTTCACTTAAAGAAGGGCTGAATGCCTACTAGATAGTGTGCTGGGCAATCAGACGAATGGCAGATAAGATAAAAGCTAAAATCGTTAGAAATAGAATGGTGTGTTGGAAAAGGACAAAGTAGGACTTAGAGATAATAAGCAAGATTTGGTGAAACGGGGTGGCAAGGTGAAAGGTGATATTAGAAGGATTAGAAATGGGTGCTTTGAAGAGGAAAACTAGTGGTAATCCTAAATAAGAAATTGGAGAACAAAGGATAAAATATTAGGAGTTGCTGCTTTGCTGAACCAAGAGATAAAGTGGATGAAACCACGATGAGCTGTGCTGGCTCTTCGGTTCTTTGTGATGTTCACGGTCAGACAGACCTTTTACGACCCTTTGCTCTTCCCGTGGTTGGACACCTACAGAACTGGTGTCTTCCGTATTTAAGGTACGATACTTCCCCAGAGACGTCTCTGCGAGGAAGTCTGGTGCAGCGAGAGTTCTTTCCACGAGGAGAGAGCGTTAGGTTCGAGCTCTCCAATCCAGGCTTCTTCGACTTTATCTCTGTTTTAACCGGCTTGCCGGGTTTTCCAGCATTCCCAGAGCTCCGAGTCTCTAATCCGGGCTCCGAGTCTCTAATCCGGGCTCCGTGTGACCGCGCGTTCCGAGACCCAGGATTTGGCTCCTCCATCCAGGTTCCGGGTTTCCTCTGCGCTCTACGGCTCCAGACGGCACAAGGATCCGGATCCGAGGGCCCGGTAGTCCAGTGTCCGGGTCTTCTGGGCGGCCCTGGTTGTCCCGGATCGCGGCGGCGGCGGCGGTGGCGGCGGCGGCGGCGGCTGAGGGACCCGCGGCCCCGGACACAGCGGCACCGGCGGGCGGGGCGGAGCGGCGCGAGGAGGGGGCGGAGAGCCGGAGCCGAGGCGGGGTGGGGAGGGGGGGAGGGGCCGCGGGACCGGATGGCGGCCTGGGCCCCGTAGCAGCAGCGGCTCTACGGCCCGGGGCCCAGGCGGGCGGAGGTGGCGGCTCCCGGGACCGGCCGCGCGGTGAGTCCGGAGCTTTGTGTGGAGCCGGGGCTGGGGGAGGAGAGAGGCGGCGGCGCTCAGGGGGCCGGGGATAGCGGCGCCTGACAGAGGAAGTGGGGGTTGGGGGGCCGGGGAGGAGCGAGGAGAAGGTGTGTAGGGCGGCGGGGTGGGGGGGTCGTTGCCTGGTTGGGGGAGGGGGCGTCGAGGGGCGCAGGGTGAAGTTCACAGCGTGGCCAGGGCTGGTTCAGGCAGAGGGTAGGGGTGCTCGAGAGGGGATTAGGGTCTGGCCAGGTTGTGGGGACAGGCCAGAGAGTTTCCGAGGCGAGTCTGGGTATCTTGAGGGGGCCCGGGGCGACTGGAGCTAGTGAGGGAGTTGGGGGGGTTCAGGGCGAAGGGCTGGGAGCAGGACGTGTGCGTGGCCCAGGAGGGGGGAGCAAGGTGGCTGGTAGTGTGCAGTAAGTAGGCTGTGGGTGTGTGCTCCTTCCAGGCTTCAGGTCACATTTACTCCTGTCCTTTTCTTCAAGATGGAGGGATTCCTGGGCCTGGCCTTAACTGCTCTCCTAGTGCCCCCGGGAGGGTTTGTGACCCTGTCCTGTTTGGAAAACCCGTGCTGCCCTCTTTTCCCTTTATGTGTAATTACGGTTGGATCATCTCTATGCTTTGCTCAGATTCTTCTTCCTCCCTCTGGGGTTGAGGAGGAGGAGACACATCTGACCAATTAATGTGTGTTTGTGAAACAGGCAGCAGCAAACAGTCATTTCAGCTTCTAGGAATTAGGCTCACACAGGGTGGAGAGATCAGAGCCCTTCAGGGGGAATATTTCTGAACAAATCACAGATGATTAAATTCTCTAAGAAACAGCTTCCTACCTAAATGAGAGTGGGAAAGATGGGGGAGAAAGCCTGTCTGTTTCCAGCCATGTGTCCAGAGCCCCAGGGGTTGAGGAGAGTCCCCAGTCCCCCCACAGGCCTCTCTTTTCTCTATGAGGCTTTGCTCTGCAGCCTTGAGTTAATTTCACCCCTGCTGCTTTGTCTTGGGGGAGGGAGTGCTGGTTTAGGCTGTTGTGAGGAGATGACTGTTTTGCTGCCACACACAATAGTCGTGTCATTTTATCGGGAGAGCTACCCCAGGGCTGAGAACTGCTGCTGCAGAGATAAACCGGTCCCTCTCACCCGCCTATTGTGTACACAGTGAAGGTCATAGGTTCAAGTCTTGTCTGAGAGCTTTGGATAGGCTCCATCTCCCAGGCTCCTCAGTGCCATTTTCTTCCTTTTCCAGACTGGGGCTTGCCATTGGAGGAGGCCAGACAGAAAGGCTCTTCTTTTTGAGTAAGGAACAATGCAGAGCTCATTGGCACACATTTTTCAGAAGAATAGGGAATGCCAGCCATGTTGTGCCTGCCTCTTTGGCTAGCCTGTACTAAGTTGAGGGGAAATAGTGGCTGGGAGACTCAATCCTGAGATTTGTGTCAGACTTCTAAGGAAAAAGACTCTAAGCTGGTTCAAGCCAGCCAATTTAATCCTTTTTATAGAGATGGGATACTCCTACAAAGATGTTTGTTTATTTGTTTAGGAATACCACTAAAAACCTGTGCAGGGTTAAGATAGGGAGTCATGGATCAAGTACCTTTTTAATGGGGACTTCCTGGTCAGAATAATTGCACAACAAAAAATCCCACAGAATTTGCCTATCTGGGCAAGAGCTGGGGGAACCAAAATAACTTTCCTTTTTATCTTTAATTCTGATGAAACGATGTGACTTGCTCATTGTGCAGAAAATCCATATGTGTGTCTGTGTTAGGGAGAAATTTGCCAGAGTAACATAAAAAAAATTGAGATCTTGGGAGTTATTAATGAGAGAAGGATGAGAACAAGCTAGAAGAAACCCTATCCTTGTACTTACCTCGTAGAAATGCCCAAATAGTACTACTAGTTGGGTACTTCGGTACTATGAGTTGGGTAAACAATTATTAGGGACTAGAAATGAGGTTTCTCTTTAGGACATTAAAGAAAACTTTTCTTTGAAAAGAGATTAGAAATCAGTTGTCATTGTGAGAGGACAGTTGTACACAATATACGTGGTACACAATAGCCAGCCATTTCCTATAGGGTGTCATTGAAGAGGAACTTGAGCCTTTGGTTGTGGTAAGGGTCTTTCCGAGGCCCTTGGTCTGACCACGTTGCCTCCTTTTTCTCTTTATTTCAATGAGTTTCTTGAAAATGACAGCTTGCCACTTAGGTGTTAGGCTTTGTTAGGAGGGAAACCGGTTGTTCTGACCTTTCTGTTTCTTGGTGACAGAAGTGTCTTAAGGCCTTGCTAGAGGTGGTGTCTGCCTTTAGACCATGTCCAACTGTGTGTCCTAGGTCCCTGAGTGAAGTTAGCTAAACTGAGTCCAAAACTTTCTGCTCTTGGGCTGTTGACTTTCATTTCTGAATCCTGTCAGGTGACAGTGAAGGCAGAAGCCTCAGATTAAATTTGCCCTGATTAGATTTAGTGGTTTCAGAATTGGGTCCTTGCCACAAGGAAACTTACAAATCTTCTGATTGTGACCATCTTTCAGAGAACACTTTGGATTTCCAGCCCCCCCACCCCCACCACCACCTCCACCCAGCTTCTTGTTAGAAAATGTTTCCTTGTGAGAGGTCTAGATAGCTGGACAGATTAGTGCTTATTTTGTGTGAGGATATGGAAGCATAATTTTGGCTTCTGGTAGTAATTATGTTGCAATTAGCATATAGCAGCTAAATGACTGGAACAGGATAATTTGTTGAGGGGTTTACTGATTGCTCTGTCAAGTGGAAGTGCCACTCCTTACTTATTTGACTCAGAATACCACTGCCTGGGCTCAGCCGTGGAGACTTAACAAGTACAGGAATGGTGTGTGGTCTCCAGAAGTTCTCTGCTTTCTCTGTTTTTTTACTGCCAGGTACAATAGAACCTTCTAGTGCCACTTTTTCCTGCTCATAGGTACCTAAGCAATTGTTATTTCCCTTGTGGAAACTGGTCGTGAATGGGAATATTGCCAGACAGATGGGGCCACTCTGAGATGAGGCAGCCTTATGTTGTGTGGCAAATTTTCTTTTAAGCAGCTGTATTCTCACTTCTGCCTGATTTTTTAAAAATCAGTTTCTTTAAAAAAAAAAACTTGCAAAATACAAAATCACATAGTGACTAAGTATACCTTTGTGATATCTCATAAAAGTTGGCTGTGACAGACAAAATGAAGATAGGCAATGCTGATTGGCATGTTCTGGGCCCACTAAGAGTCAGTGAAGGGCTCTTTTCACTAGGGAACAGGTAATTCACCAAAGCACCTGCCTGGCTGGGCATGTGGAATTGGCAGCAGCTGTGCAGCTGAAGAGGGATTATTGAGCAGGTGGTTAAAGAATCACATGCCACAGTGATAAGAAAGTACTTGGTCTTCTGTGGTTTAGGTTCAGTTCATATGTGTGAAATTCTTCTTTGTTTCACATTTCTTAATGCCTGATGCTGGTGTGTTAGTGAGGCGATAATGAAATAAAGGGAAGAGATTCTTCCTTCTCTGTATTTCTTTTAGATTACTGAGTAGCATGCCTTAGACGTGGTCCTAAACGGCCCTATTGTATTTCTGTGAGTTCTGGCTTTATGCCCTGTGAATGGAAAGGAAATAATGGTAATTCAGTGTTTCTAGCACTTGTTTATTAGAGGGATAGGGAAGGAGAAAATTCTTTGCTTTTAGTGTGGTGAAAAAGATTTAGCCCACTGGGAGGATACCCAGCAGGTTTTGTGCAGAGGATGTAATTGACTTTTTGTGTTAAGTCTACCTGACATGGCTTACTCAAGACTTTCACATGTGGTTTTATTTTATGAATGTAATTCTCCACATGAAGTTTGCATCTGTTCTGTTGTTTGTTTTATTCCATTTTTAGTTTCTCCAAACACCTTTATAACTCTTTTTTTCTGGCTTTGAGCTTAACATCACGGTTAGAATCAAGTCATCACCGGAGGGCTAAATCAAGGAAGTAGCTCAAGTAAATATTTATCTTAAAAACAAGTGTAGCATTTCCTATAACTTGGAGGGGGACTTTCTATTTTGAGGTTTTCTGCAAATTCCCAGATTTTCCTCCCAGGTTATCGTCATCTTCTGTTAATGTGATTTCATTTTTCTTTCACATGTTCATGCCACTATAAGTGGCAGTGCTGTAGAGCCTAAAATTTATAAACAAGCATCTTGATGTTTATTTTGTAACTTCTCTGGTGTCCTCCGGTCTTTTTCTGTATTAGGCTGACAAACTGTGTGCTTGAAACACGTGTATGCACACACGTACACACACACAACCTAATTGAATTCACAAGGTATTAATTAACAATGGATTGACAGGAAAGAAGATATAGTAACTGTTTTGGAGTTCAGAAATCGCTTTTCCAAGTGAAGTGAAGGCTTAGATCTGTTAGAAGGATTGAGACAGATTTGGATATTATAGATGAATGGATAGATTGATTTTTTTGATTGATTCAGGGAAAAGGGAGGCAAACAGTGGACCACTGCAGAGACAGGGACATTTGCAAGAATCTGTTTACACCTAGTTCATAACCTAGCTTTGAGTAAGCAGCCTAGCTGTTATTTGTATAATTTCACTTCTGGGAAAGAATATAAACTTCTCTATTTCCCTATATGAAGCCATCACAGGTGTTTGTTTGTTTTAAAATGTTCACAAAGCACCATGTATTTTCCTAGCATTCTCAGTAGTTTGCTTCCTCCTGTTTTTCCCCCTCCCCCATGGCCCCTCCACATTCTCTGCTCTGAAGACTTCTCCAGCAGCTTGGAAACACTCTAATTACTGTAGCTATTATAGTCACAACGCAGATCTTCCACCTCCTTCCCACTCACCCCTTTCTGTCTTCCTTCCCCCTCCTCTTGCTCTAGCAGCAGGAGTTGAACTGCAGTCTCATGAGCACAGTCAGATCTATGAATGAGCTTTATATCTTGTCAAGGCAGAACTCCAGATCCAACAGGGCTGATTTTTCATGGTTCTCTTGCTGTTTGTTCTTGGATCAGAGTCCCAGAAATAAGAGATGGCAAATACCTATTAGGTCATATCTAATCCATCACTCAGGAGCAAACCTGTGATCTTTCTTTTGTCTCTGTAAGAATTTTTTCCTTCTTTCTTTTGCAGGTGAGAACTGTCTGATGCCAGGCAAACTCTGAAACTGCTTTCTTTTTATTGTGCTCTCTGGTCATTAGTATCAGGCCAGCTTTGCTCTTGGATTTTTATTCTTATCTCATTTTCAGGATTACTTGCTCCCAGCAGAATCTCCACCCTCTTCAACTCGGTCCTCTCTTCTTGATTGCTGGCGCCACTTGTGTGTATGTGGGTTCCTTTTGTACCATCAGTTATCTCTGCCAGAAGTTATCACTTCTCAAACCTTTGCCACAAGAGTCACTGTGGCATCCTCTTAAGGAGTTTCATTTGATGAAAGCACAGGACACAAATACCCGCAGGTGATAATTAAATAAAATGGCTCAGAAAATACGTGCCAGGTTGTGCCCTTAGGAAAGCATGTACTGTATGAACAAATGCTGCTCCTTTCTGTTTGATTTAGAGTACTTCCTGGTCTCACCCTTTGTTCTCTTTATATGGATAAATTTTATTTTTGTGTGGCTTAGTTACAGTTACTTATTTTCTGATTTAATAGTGTAAAATGTTTGCGAATATGGCTTTTTAAAGCATAGAGGAAAAAGCATGGAATTGTGTGCCATAAACCCAGATTCTGATCACTATATTGCCTCTAACAAGCTATGTAACCTTGTGCTAGTCACTTCTATGTTTTCCTTTTCCTTATCTGTAAAATGAGCATATTAGACATGATCATCTCTAAAGGTTCCATGTAGTGTTGAATTTTATGATATCAAGATTGTGATGAAAGAATGGGACAAAAATGGTTAACATAAGCTTTTTTTAAAAATCATGTCAGTATTTAGAAGGGCAGATACGTGCAATCTTAGTTCCAGGGGCTTGACTCTCACTTCTCTTTGATATGTGTATATTGGTTTTTTTTTTTTTTTCCCACTAAGCTATCTTCTTTTGGAGAGTCTTGTATCCTTATTCTGCAGGTTCACCCAATTTTTCAAATACATCTTTTTCTAGCTTGCTCCAGCTATAGCAGTGGGGATCAGAAAGCTGCAGAAAAAGAACCTCAGCTTGGGAAAAGGAAATCAAACCTAGAAGGATTTACCTGATATCAATAAGAAGTAATTTTGTGTATTCAGCCAGGGATTTAAGATCTTTAAATCTCTTATATCTGAAATCTTTAGCCAAATGGGACTGATATTGGAGGTAGGATTGGGCGTTTTTCTGTTTCTGTCCAGTTAGTAGGAAACCTACTTTGAATTAACTTCTTGGGATTGCATAAAAGTTGCCCACTGTTTTGTTTAGAAAATAAAATTGTTATTTTTAATGCTTGAATGCAAAATTGCCAGTTTGACCAACAAGGGGGAATCTCTGAAATACCCCCTAAAAGGGACTGAGCAATTTGAAGCTGATGGGTGACTTTAGGAACTTTGAAATTGGTAGTACAGTTGATCCTTGAACAACACAGGGGTTGGGGTACCCCCCCCCCCAGTGAATTAAAAATATCCTCATATAACTTTGTAGTTGGCCTTCCAGTATCCAAGGTTCTAAACAGCTTCTGATTGTGCAGTACTATAGTATGTATTTATTGAAAAAAAAATCCAGATAGACCTGGACCTAACATCACAGTTCAAACTCTTAGTGTTCAAGGGTTAACTGTGATGTTAGGAAGTCTTTGCTTTCAAGTAGTTTAAATGAATCGGAGAAGGCAGTGGCACCCTACTCCAGTACTCTTGCCTGGAAAATCCCATGGATGGAAGAGCCTGGTAGGCTAAGATTGGGTCATGGATGTCACTAAGAGTCGGACTCAACTAAGCAACTTCACTTTCACTTTTGTGCATTGGAGAAGGAAATGGCAACCCACACCAGCGTTCTTGCCTGGAGAACCCCAGGGACGAGGGAGCCTGGTGGGTTGCTGTCTATAGGGTCGCACAGAGTCAGACATGACTGAAGCGACTTAGCAGCAGCAGCAGCAAAGGAATAAAAGTGTATAACCCAGTTGTTGAGCCCCCAAGTTAGAATTTTAATCAGCATTTCCCAGTTAATTTTTGGATTTGGAACTCCCAATAGCAGCTTTTTATTGTATGTTAAGAGAGTGATGGTCTTTTCTGTCTTTATTTTGATAGAGTGTATGTTAACATAACAAAATTACATGTTTAATCTACCTTTGAACATTGGAAGAAGCATTCACCGTTCTTAAATTTGTACTTAAAACATCCATCAGTCCGTAATAGAAAAATGTGGTGGGCGGAACTATTGTTTATTTTGGACTCATAAAAAGTCCTGAGAGTGTTCTGCTTTATTCCCAGCCATCTGTAGAGCATTACTAATTCTCAGGTAATCTAAAAGTTATTTTGGGAAGTGTTCCACTTGAATGAGATTTTTGAAAGATTTGTATTAGAAATATAAGTGGCTTTTGTAGATAGATTTTTTTTTTCCCCAAGTATTAGGGTTTTGAATTGGACAGTGGCCAGAATAGGTGCTGTGCAACCTTTGGAAATCGTACTACACCATGATTGAAATCCAAATCTGGCAGTTAGGCCATTGCATTGTATGCTGATACCACAGTGCATGTTAGTACCTGTAGTTTCTTAGGCTGTGGTTCAGTATTTATAGAGCAAGGCAGCATTGTCTTACCTATTCTGTGTACACAGTAAAGCCAGTGGGGTTTTGATATGTTACCAGAATGTTCCTAATATTCCTAGGTGAGCTCTTTGGGTTTGGTTGAGATGAACATTCAGGTGAGCATTAGTGAATTCAGGAATGTGCCTTGTAAACTGCAGTTACAAATTCTGAGGTTTCATGTGAAACTCAGCAAGAGTGGTATCAGCAATGGAGCTAGAGACATTGGAAGAGACATTGAAATTGTGAGCCTCACCAAGTCTGTGAATCTGAATGGTATAGAGGAAAGGGGGAATTTTTTTTCTACTTGGTACTTGCTTTCAAATGTACCTCCAGTCCATCATTTCTGGAACTTGCTTCTCCTTTTCTCTGCTAAGCATTACAGTTCTTCCAGTTGCCATGGCACAAAACTTTGGGTTTGTGTTTCGTTCTTTTTTCTTCCTTACCACCTCATCTCATCACCTCATTCACTAAATTTGAATCATTCTGGATATCTTTTCGTTTGTCGTTGCCTTTTCACCTGCCCTAGTTCAGGCCTCCCTATTGTCTATTATTGTAGTAACTTCATAGCTAAAGCTTCTTTGTGTATTACATGTCATATACTGCTGCATTATCATTATAGTTTTTATTTAGTTTATACAGACATCCCTTTCCTACTGTGCTTCACAGATACTGCATTTTCTACAAATTAAAGGTTTGTGGCAAGCCTGTGGCAAGCATGTCTGTTAGCACTGTTTTTCCAGCATTTGTTCACTTCATGTCTCTGTGTCACAGTATTTCTCTAGTTCTTAGAGTATTTCATACTTTCCTTCATTATTATATTTATTACGGTGATCTATGATTGTGATCTTTGACGTTACGCCTATGACTTGCTGAAGCCTCAGTTGATGGTTGGCATTTTAAAATTAAGGTATATACATTGTTTTTCAGACATAATGCTATTACATACTTAATAGACTGCAGTATATTATAAACTTGACTTTTATATGCACTGGAAAGCAAAAAGTTTGTGTGACTTGATTTACTATGATATTCGCTTTCTTGTTGTGGTCTGGAACTGCATCCCTAATATCTCCAAGGTGCGCCTGTGTTTATCGAACACTGTGCCAGACCAGATGTGGTCTCTGTCCATTCAGGACGTACACGTCTAGTTGGGAAAAACCAGCAGTCAATTAATGGATGTATGATTATGAGCTGAAGTGCTCTGAAAGGAAAGAATTTGTTTCTAGAAGAGTATGTAGCAAGGAATTCTAGTGTGGACTTTTCAAAATGCAGTTCTGATTATTTTGCTTCTTTGCTGAAAACCTTTAATCACTCCTTGTTGCCTACGTGTCGCCCGTAGTTGCCTGCAGTAGTGCTGTGGTTCTGTACATCTTAGCTGATGGAGGAATTGGGGTGAGGAGAGGTAGTACATGACAGTCAGAAGTGCTGTAGGTCAGGCACGGGAACCTGGCTGATTCTGTTAGAGGAGCACAGGCATTGTTGGGCCCTCTGGATATTGTTGGCCTCCAAGAGGTCTTTTTAGTTTTTCTTATTTACTTCTTTCATTCCATAAATATTTACTGGAGTCCTGCTATATGTGAGGTCCTGTCCGAGCTGCTTAGGATCTATCAGTGAACAAAATAGACAAAAAAATGCCAACCCCATGGATATTATCTTTTAACAAAAGGAAATAGAAATAAGCATAATTAATGATTATGTAGTATAAAGAGGGTGATAATTGATGTGGGGAAAAAATAGAACAGAGTAAGGAGGGTTAGTAGTGTAGAGCAGGGATAGATGAAGGAGATAGGAAGCTTGCAGGTTTAAATAAGATGATCAGAGTCGGTATCTTTGAGAAATATGGTTTAAGTGTGTTACTGGGTTGTTAGGCACTTCCCTGAGGTTGCTGAATGTTCTGCCCAGAACAGAGAAAGCGGCACTGTCTGTAGTTGTTCCAGAGGGTCTAGCCGACAGTGAGGGGGAAATATGTTCTTTTTTCCTGGCTGCTCCTCTGGCTGGCATTCCTGGAAGTTAATCATGGTGAAAATTGCAGTCATGTCTGGAAGACGGCAGGGGTAGAACAGAAGGCCTTATAGCCAGTTTCCCTGAGGAGTGGTATTTGAGCCTTGGGTGCCTTGAGTAATAGGTGAGTTAGGCCTCTGAATTTTCTCCTTCCTCAAAAGGAAAAGTCCAATATCATGATAGTCCCTCTTTCTAGTGAGGTCTCAGCAACTCTGGGGGTTGGGGTAGCTCATTAAAAATAAGCTTTCAGGGACTATACACTTTGCTTCCAGCCTAAATTTTTAATTTTGAGGTTTGTGTTATTTTGATTTCCTCTCAATGCATAGCTGGCTTTGTTCTGGAAGTCTCAGTACCTAATTCATCAGCCTGAGGGTGAAGATGTCTTGTGATGTCTAGCTGCTCTCTTGTTTGACTTGTGTTTTGTAAATTTTCTTATAGTTCCCTTGCTTGTTCTTTCCTAACCCTTCTAATATTTCATTATTTTTCCTGTTACCTCTTCCCTTTTTTCTTTACATGAAGCTGATAGGCAACAAAAATCTCTTAGGTCGGACTGCTGTTTGATAATTGACTGGAAGCTAAAATTCCTACCTAATGTGTAGAGATGTAATGTCTTATTTCTGTCCTTGGGTTATATAGAATGCTCCTTTTGGACATCAAGCTCTCAGCCTGTTTGTTATACTATATGCCATTTGAGGTAGCTGACAGGTGCAGGGTACCTGTATACTCTATTTATATCATCAACTTGTGTGGTTGCAATATACAAAGAGGCCTATTTGCCATTCTATAAAAATGTGCTATTTTTGGTGTAAAATTTTAGAAGAAAGGTTCTTAATGAACTTGGGATTGATGCTTAAGAAAAATCTGTTAGGCAGAGAGGGTCCTAGGCAAATATCACATTGCTTTTCTTTGTCAGGATTTGCTACATGTCAGACTTGACGTCATAGATTCTCACCACATACGCTCAAGTGGTACAGTAATATATGATTGATATTGTGAATTTTAAAGCCGGTGGCTGTTAATTCATTATGTCATTATTTTTCTGTAGTGGTTAAAAAGGTCTCAGTTTTGCTGACCAAGTAGTTTTGCTTTATTAGTAGAAATGCTTTTAACGTAGTTTAGTTTGCTAGTGATAGTTGTTTTGTTTTCAGTAGTATTGTTTCTGGCGTCTGTATAGCCGGCCCTTATAGTCCTGACAGAGCTAGAAATCTGGCAGTGTGGATTTCAGATGAGTTCAGATAACACCATTTGACAGAGAGGGAAATGCAGGACAGTGTCTGGTAATATTCTTTTTCTTATAATTCAGTTTTAACAAGATCACATTGAGGTAGGTAATATAACAGTGAAGTGACATTTTCTTCCAACAACAAGTCTATAATATATTTTACCTGAATTTGTGATCGGAAGCATTAGATTTATTTAAAAGTGTTACATAAACATGACAAGTGCCATTTCTGTCATCCTTATATAATTTTTTTCCTTCTCCTTTCTTGGTAGGCAAAATAATGATAAACAGTGATTTAACTGACATCTTAGATACTTGATGGAAGGAATCAAATTGTTGAAGTGGTGCTGCTAGGCTGCGCACTTCATAGGGATGACACAGGCAGCAAGCGATTACATTTTTATAAGGGTGGAAATCCTTACTTAAATAAAAATGTCTCAGTCCTAATCAAAATAATGTGACTGAGTTGAAACTGTTAAAGGAGAAGCCGCAAAATTAGGCTAGATAATAATAATGTGGGGTTTATTTACTCTTCATAGATTGGTTAACTACTTTATTAAGAGCAAATTTAAAGATATGGTTTTGAGTAAGATAAACTTCTCTGCACAGTTGGCAGTTTTAGATCCTATAGAGCAAAGAAGTAACCAGGATTTTTGCTTTGAGGAACAAACAAGAATTGAGAAAGGTTTCTGTAGGTCAACATTGTTTAAGAGAAATCATATCTTGATTAAGCTCAGCATTCTTCAGGGAGAGGAAGAATAAAATCTATCATGTGGGGTTCATTTTTAAGAAATTTAGCTGCGATGAAGTATGTACAGTAGGAAAAGTGGAAAGATTTCAAATAGCAAATAACCCACTGAAAGTTTAAAGACTTAAAAACCATTTTATTAGAAAGCAAGGGATCAAAAGCACCATACAAAACAGATGGTCATTTGGCATAGTCTCAGAGGCTGTGGAGGGGAGAAAAGCATCTTTAAAAAAAAAAAAAACATTTTCAGTCAAGACCGAAGAAACCCACAAAGTGATGATAGTCATGCATGCTGTCTAGAAATTTTAGGTGAAAGAAGAAAAAGATGTTGAATTAGTTAAGTTCTTTGCTAAACTGATGGTAAGAGTTTTTGTTTTTGCTTTTTTAAGAAGACCACTAGAAAATTGGTAAAACGACTCGATCATGGTGTGAAAGACACATTCAGGGATGAAGATGTTGGAGAATTTTCAGTTCTGTTTTTCCCTCTTTCCAAGCAGTTTAAAGCTTCTGGTCAAGTGATGATAAGCTTAACTTTAAAAAATAAGAAATTAGGACATGAATTAATCTCTTTTAATGCATATAAAGTACAGAAAAATGTATAGAAGTCCCAAAAGTTATTCCAGAAGTGGTAATATTTAGTTAGTCGTTCCAACACATTTTTTTCCCCCTAGCTGCCTAACTTTTCTCGATCAGATCTCTAAATCTATCTACCCTAGAATCTAGGAAAAAATTCAAGGATAAACTGTAACTCCTAGTGAAAGTACATCACTTCAAATTAAGTAGCATGATCATTACACGAAGGGACGGCAGTAGATTTCACCATAAGAAGGGTTTGGAGGTGGAGGGAATAAAATCTATCAAATGTAAATTAAAGATTGAGATGACTTGATATCATTAATATAACTTACTGGGGCCAAGGCAATGGGTTAATTTACATAAAGAGAAGTCACATATGACAAATCATTGACAGTTGTGTGTGGGCAGAGTGGTTACCAGTGGACCTCGTTTAGTTTTATTAAAGTCAGGCCAAGACTGTTTAAAAACTTTAGCCTTGGAATGGGAGAAAATGTTCTGTTTTGTATTAGTAAACTGACTTTCTGACAGTAATCACATCCATGTAGGCCTATAGTTCCTTCTCTGCAGTTCTAAAACCCCCAAATCCTGAAAGCTTGTTTTTTTTTAAGGTAGGCACAAACCTGACTTCAGCCTATGAGGCTATTTATGGCTGTTTTCATTGTTGTTTGTTCTGTTTCAAGTAAATATTTATTTTGTTGTAAGAATATTAATGAGTTTGATGTCAGCGTGCTATTCCAGTTTCTACTGAGAGTATTACACTGTATGGTATATTAATTATCTCAGCTTTTTATAGGTGAAATAACAGAGGCTCAGATAAGTGCAGTGACTTGCCCAAGATTCTTAAACATCTTCAGGGAGAGTAAGACTAGAATTGAGCTTTTCCTACCTCCTCCTTTGTTTTTTTTTTTTCCATTGCATTGTGCTGCTTTCTCATGACATTACCTCCAGAAATTATCTCAATGATAAATTCTTCTAGGTGGAAGGGTTTAAGCAGTGACACTCATTTTATTTGACAGTTTAATAAATGTTTTACAAAAGTGACATATTCAGGTTTTCTCATGACACTAAGCTCTTTCAAATGCTTAGGTTCCCAAATTGTTTAAGATTATACTTCCAAAGTATCTTGGCTGTGTGGGAGGGATGAAAACTCAAAGATGAGCTTCAGTGTGGATAGTATTACATTAAAAGGAGGCAGAAAGTCCAAACCACTTGCTAGCATGAGATTTTCAGCCCCTAGAGGAGACTGGAAATCTTGGTAAGCTATTCCTTGAACAATTAGTTCAGTGTGCTGCCAGGGAAATGCTAGGCATCATTAGGAAGAGAACTAAAGAAAGATAAAAAAAATAAACCTCCCCCTGTACAAAACCAAGTTTTGTCCATATTTGTGATATTGCCCCTTCTTTTCATCCCTAAGAAATATGTATCAGAACTGGAGACCAAATGAAGTGAAGGCTTTAATGAAAACATGTAAAATGATTTTTTAAAAATCCAGTTTTTAAAGACAGAAGGAATATTATCAGACTCCATCAAGCAATGAGAAGAACTTGTTTACCAGTTCTTAGGATCTGTATTGGATAGAGAGCACCTTTTCAAATTAGAAATAAATTTAGCTTAATTACTGGGTTGCTCTTATCAATAGTAAATAAAATTTGTTAACAGTAGAAGTACTAGAAATTAGAAATAGGGTCTAGAAGGGTTTTTTGTGTTTGTTTCTTTTTATTTAAAACTTTTAAGATAATTGTAGGAGTCTCATGCATTTGTAAGGATAATACAGGATCCTTTGTACCCTTTACCAGTTTCCCCCGGTGGTAATGTCATGCAAATATAGAACAATATCATACCCAGATATTGACATTGATACAATCTACGTAGGTTGTTCAGATTTCCCTAGTTTTAGTTGTATCCACTTATAAGTGTGTGTATTTGTGTTAGTCACTCAGTTGTGTCCAACTCTGTGACCCCATGGACTGTAGCCCATTAGGCTCCTCTGTCCATGGAATTCTCCAGGCAAGAATACTGGAGTGGGTGTCATTGCCTTCTCCAGGGGATCTTTCCAACCCAGGGATCAAACCCAGGTCTCCTACATTGCAGGCAGATTCTTTACCGTCTGAGCCACCAGGGAATTCCCACCACAGTCAAGATACAGAACAATTTCATCACCACAAGGGTACCTCACATTGCCCTTTTATACCTGCATCATTCCTGCCTCTCGTAAGATTGTTGATAAATTATTGGATTAATATGTTTTATAACTTGTAAGGGTATCCAGGAATATTTGGAGAAGTATATATTTTTATAATATTTTAAAATATTTTATTTATCAGATTAATTGTTGTCATTCAGTCGCTAAAGTGGTGTCCGACTCTGCGACTGCAGACTCTTTGCGACTCCCCTGGACTGCAGTACACCAGGCTCCTCTGTGCTCTACTATCTCCCAGAGTTTGCTGAAATTTATATCCATTGAGTTGGTGATGCTGTCTAACCATCTTATCATCTGCTGCCCTCTTCTCCTTTTGCCTTCAATCTTTCCCAGCATCAGGGTCTTTTCCAATGCATTGGCTCTTGGCATCCAGTGGCGAAAGTATTGGAGCTTCAGCTTAAGCAACAGTCCTTCCAATGAATATTCAGGGTTGATTTCCTTTAGGATTGACTGGTTTGATCTCCTTGCAGTCCAAGGGACTCACCACCACCACAATTCAAAAGCATCAGTTCATCGCCTCTCAGCTTTCCTTATGGACCAACTCTCCCGTACGTGACTGCTGGAAAAACCATAGCTTTGACTATACAGACCTTTGGCAGCAAGGTGATGTCTCTGCTTTTTAATACACTGTCTAGGTTTGTCATAGCTTTCTTCAAAGGAGCAAGCATCTTTTAATTTCGTGGCTGCAGTCACCGTTTGCAGTGATTTTGGAGCCCAAGAAAATAAAATCTGTCACTGCTTCCACTTTTTCCCTTTCTATTTTGCCATGAAGTGATGAGACCGGATGCCATGATCTTAGTTTTATGAATGTTCAGTTTCTAGCCAGCTTTTTCATTCTCCTCTCATACCCTCATCAAAATGCTCTTTAGTTGTTCACTTTCTGCCATTAAAGTGGCATAATCTGCATTATCAGATTAATATGTACACTTTTTTTGTTTTTGTCCTCCCATGAGCTTCATATTAAAGGTCAAATATTGCTTTTAATGAAAATCTGTAATCCACTTTTTTTTTCATAGTACACTTTTTTATGTATCAAATATAAGGTACAAGGTAAATGATAATAAATGTTTTTGAAGCTAGGAAAGTTGTATGTCATTCCCAGTCAGATGCAAACGTAGTTATCACATACATAAATCAAAAATGGCACGAAACAGGAAAAACAGAAGTTCCTTTGCTTTCCGAAAACAGCCAAGAAACCAAAGAAAATTATTTTTAAAAATTCAGAGAAGAATTTTTTTTGTAGTAGCCAACATGCCTTCCTTAGGCATTAAGACATATTTCTGTTCATAACCTTAGTACAGCCATAGTTTTACTCTTTATGAAAATCAAGTCTCCCAGTAAAAATGGTATTTTACCACACTAATCTTTTAATTCCATCACTAAAAATGAAGTTATATTGACCAATTTCTAACCTCTTGGAACATTCTGCATAATGAACTTTAGTCACTGGAATGAGTAATTGCCCAGAAAAGCAGCACTGTCTGAACTGTGGTACGATTTGTAGTCAATATTCTTGTTTTCCAGTAAAAAGGAGATCTCATAAGAAGAAACACTGGGCTCCTTGTGGTTTCATTGATCAAGAGAACGTTTCTAATCTGCTTCTGAGCAAACATTTCTTAATAGGATGATCACTGATCTGGGGTCTTCACTCCTCATAATGGCACTGCCCCAGACACGATCATGTTAGCTCCTGCCTTTGGCATCATATCTTCCATGAATTTCTGCCCTCCAAACCCAGGTTCCACTGTCATAACCAATGCTATATCTATCTGATTAGCCCATGGTGCCAAATACTCAACTGTAGTTCCTGGTTTGATCGCAATGCCAACCTTCATTCTATTCTCCTGTGTGTCTTTGATCAAAGCTCCTGGGTTCTCAGTAGCCTTGAGATGAAACATATATTAATTGGCTCCTGCTATAGCCATTGGTTTTACCCACTTTTCTGGCCTGGGCACCTTCACGTACATGTCAAAGAAAGGGTCCTGGTCTAGCTGCTTTTGGAGGCTCTCTACCACAGGATGACCAAAGGTGATGTTGAGAGCAAAATGCCCACCCGCCTGTTACATCCAGGTGCAGATAATCGACCTCAGAGTCCAGCATCTGGAGGCACTTGGCCCCTAAACTGTTGAGGATGGATGAGCCAGTTTTTAGCCAGATGCCATGGTACTGTTTCTCTAGAGCAAGTTACTGCTCAAGAGCCCCAGCTAGATGAAGGCGCCTTACCCCAATTGGCCATGCCATTTTTAGTAATCCACTATTTACCCCTTCCTATCACCAAGTCTCACTCCCAGTAAGCAACTGCTTTAAGATTTTCAGTCTTTTGCTTGTATTTACTTCTGTATTTCTAAAAAATAATTTGCTATCCTATTATGCTCTCCTTATCAAATCAAATTTTTGCTTTTATCAGTATCCATTATTAAGTAAATGTTTATTCTTAAACTATTTAGTATACTACTGTGTTTTCTTATGCAACTTATGTTTTTTTCCCAGGGTTTAATATCATTAATTACCTCAGTGTTTTTAGTTTGTCATTATAATTCATTCAGACTCTCCAACAGATCTATAAATCTCCTCACAATATAGTGAAGCACAGGGTAATCCTTAAATGTAGTTTCTTTCCTTTTTTCCTTTCTTTTCCATCCTTCTAAATAGCCTAACCTGTGAAGACTACTGGCCTAATTCCTGTTTACTGTGATCACATAAAATGCTATTTTAGGAACAGGACCATGATCCAGTAGTATAGTACTTTTATTCATAGGTGTATGATTTTACCTTTTTTAAAAAAGATAATGTGCATATGATAAAGTGCATTGAGTATACCAATCTTCAGTGCATAACTCAGTGCATGTATATGTAGCCATATAACCACCATCCAGTTCAAGATCATAGAGTATTTCCAACACCTCACAAGTTTCCCTCATGCTTCTTCCCAGTCAGTAAACTCCTCTCAGAAATGGTCCTTTTTTCTGACATTTGTCCTCTTTGATTGAAAGGTGTTTAAAACGTGATACCTGGACAGTTTAAGTCTGATAGAATGTATCATACATTTAAGTATGAGGGCTCCCGGGGGTTGGTTTATGTCCTGGTTTGTGGACTAGCCCTATTTTGGGTAACAGCTCTACATGGATGAGGCTGAAAGCTGAGAATATTCTGGAGCAGTTAGGCATTTTAAGAAATGTGAGGACTGGATTGTTTTCTAACTTTTCCCCTAGACTCTTAATAAATCTGTATCCTTTATCTGTATCTTAGAAGAAAGAGAAATCCACTCTCTCTTCTGGTAAGTTTGCAGTCTGTTAGGTAATTGAGACAGTTTATAACTAGTGACAAATCAAGTTCAAGTAAGAATAAGAATGAAGAAGAGAAATGGCAGCCTTGGCACTGTTACAGTTCTGCCCATTGAGGAAAGCAGTGTTCATTCACTCATTTATTGACCAAAATACTTATTGAGGGAGTACTGTGACCCAAACCCTGTTAATGGGATATAATAATGAACAAAAGAGAAACAGCCTCTTGCTCTCAGGGTGCATGCAGTCAGGTGGAAGAAACAAATGGTAATCAAATCATTACACTGGGAGGTAGGGTGTGAGCAGGGAATGTCTGAGGTAAACGCCATGAGGCGATAACGTGGGAATGGGGTGCAGAGGACAGTGTGTCCATGAGAGAAGGCTGGTGAAGTCCGTCTGGCTTAGATATCCTAAAAGATGTGTGTGTGGATCCCACTAGTTTTATGGTTAGTCTGACAGTGTAGATACTATCTTTTGATAGAGTTTTCTTTGTGTATGCTTTAGAGTTACTATAGGATAGTAGTTAGATTTAGGAAGGGAGATGAGGTCTAGAATATAAAAATGAAGGTAATTCCTCGTGTTTCCTGAAAAATGCCTGAGTTTTTTCCTTTCCTTCGTTCCTAGGAATTGACCCATATTATTCCCTGTTTTAGAGGAGAGGAGACTGAGCCATAGAAAAGCTTTGCCACAACAGTTCTGTGTGGAGGGCCAACTTCTTAAATCTCCTAATTCCTAAGCTAACTCCACTTTTTTCTTGAGAATTTGACATCACCTCTTTGGTATGTAAAGTTTATCTCTGGGGAAGAGAACTGAATTATAAAGGGTTACAGAGCCCTTCGGTTGTTTGGAGAAGGAGGATGGTGACGCTTTATCGTCTACTTTAGATGATCTTTGCCTTCTGCTTCTTGGCCTACTTACATTTAGGCCTTGGTAAGGGTTTTCTCTGTGAACCAGTTCTACCAGTGAATCCCTGTAGGGTTGGGACTGAATTATTTGCATATTCAGTGTGCTATTTAGCCTCTTTGAAATGTATGCTGGTACTAGTCAGTGTTGACAAACACCAAGGTTCTAAACCTGAGCCCTGTTGAATAGCTTTGTCTAGTGGAAGTGTCAGTTGATTATGTGAAATGAAACAGGTCAAGCCTGATAGTCTTTGTCTGAGAATAGCAGCCTGTGAAGACCATAAAACTGTTCATGATATGCAGCATATAAACACTGAGGGACTGAGAGATGCTGCACTTCTCCTCTTCTGTCCTTAAGTGACATGTGGTCAGAGGAGCTCTGCTGAGTTGGATCCATCTTCTCAAACCGGCACTGTTAGTCTGTCTTTATTTGATTCCCATTGGAGATATAAGCTAAGAGCTCTGGTACTTGAGGATATGACACAGCTCCTTTGTTACAGTAATGAATGTAATAAATTAAGGGAGAGACCCAAAGGAAAGTTGATTGTTGGTCGTTAAGAGCCCTAGTTGGAAATTCAGTTCATCAGTGAGGTCTAGTGTGGCAGGTAGAGAGGGAAGACGCCTGTTCCAGCTGGATAAGCTGAGTCACCGCTGAAGGTTTACGTGTTGTACTGAGGTAGATTGAGTATGCTGTGCTTTCAGGGTAGCATCTGAAATTCAGGGAAGATGGTATAGTTTGGTTTTCGTCTTGCAACTTTTGTTTTATCCTACTGATTTAGTGACAGTTTCCTGGGACATCAAACCCTGTGAACCTCACCCAGTTTAGATTTGAAGGCCTGTTGGAGATGGGGGGTCGGTGGTGGTTGGCTCAACAAACTAGTAGATTGGAACCGTTTGTTAAAGAGATAATCCAGATGTTAAAACCATGAGCTTTGGGATTGGTACCTTGGCCCTGAGGGATTTTTGAAGCAAAATGGAGTCTTTCTGTCAGTCACTACAGTGTAGAGTTTCATGAGCCACATCTGAAGGCACTCCTAGCCTCAGTGGAAAAGCAGAACAACTGAGTAGTTGAAAGAAGAAAGGATTGCCATTTTCTTTCATAAAACTCAAATGGATATCAGTACTACCTATAATTTAATTTGTAAAAGATTTTCAAATATTTATTTTTCGTTTATTTAAAATAATTTAGATCCCTGTACAGCTGTGTAACACTCCTCTTTTAGTTGAGACCCTAGAGAATATTATGAGAATATTTGGGTCATTTTATTTTTTTGAGTTGTCACATTTTTTAGATTTGGATCCTCATAATATGCTAAGAACCATGATGAATTCTCCCTCCATTTTATAATAAATTAATATTTAATAAAACAACTTGACTGACATCCTGGCGAGGGTCATTGGAAATTTGAATCTGGAAATCACTTCTCTTGATTCTAAGCTCAGTTTTCTTTTTTTCTACACCATGCTGCCTTCCTGGAATTGAGCATAGCCTATTTTTTCTTTGTCCATACAGCTTTTGGTGAAAACTAGCTAGCCAAGACTGATAACCCTCACATCCAAATATGTGTGACCTGTCTGGTCACAAGCAGATTATACTCACTCAGACACAACTGTCACTTGCTCAGACCACAGCCTGTGAGAAGACTGATACAAAAACTGTAACAAGAGGGGAGGACAGTTAAATTTACAGTAAAACAGCACTGGACAATTTGCTACTTAGACCAGATTAGCTATAGGTAATTGGCAGTTAAAGCGATCCTGTGTCTTTAAAGTCCTCTAGGATGGATATAGAGCTCTATCTAGCAGAAAAAAAAAGTATTATTTTTCTTACTGTGTTTGGACATAAGTGGGGTCAACTGCTGTTTATGTCCTCTGGGCAGAGCCATAGTCCTCTCATGAAGACTCTTTTTCCCATTCTTAGCCTGGAAGAGAGGCCTTGTTCCTTACTGAGATAGGGAAGTGGTGTGATCTGTGGCATATGTCCTGATAAAAAGCAATTAATGACCTGAAATGTCTGATTACAAACCAGTCTGTGGGCTGGAAATCTGAGAGATGGAGCTGGGTTCCAGAGAGGAAACGGGAATTTGAACATTTGTTGTTACAGATACAGGGAATGGGGAATGATTGTCATGGCCTATTTTGGTCCCTTAGCTATAGCCACTCAGAGGAGAGTTCTTGATGATCAGGTACAGAAGAAAGTGCAGTAGCAGTGGCAAGTAATTCCAGAATTTGGTACATAGGGAAGTATAGTGCAGTTAGGCAGAAGGAGACAAGAGAGGAAAATACATACAGAAACTCCTGCAAGTTGAAAGTGCTTTGTAGTCTCTGTAAGGTGTTGCCCCTCCTGATTCTGTACTTTCTCTGCCATAGAAGTAGCAGGTCAGTGCTTTTCATTTCCAACTACCATGTTGGTTACCCTTCCTTCTGTGGTTAAACATCTCTGCAGTGACCTGTCAGAGAGTTGATTATTAACTGCATAAAGCCAGGGATACTGGAGGGAGCAGATGGAAAGTGGTTTGGCTGCTACAGCCAGACTGGTAAAGAACCCTTGGCGGTTTTTCAGTATATCTTTGGAAAGGTACCATCGAAGTTACTATGAAGGCTGCTGGGTTTGGAAAGCTGAATTTCTGAAGAGTCACCTGGTTGAAAAGTGGTACTCTCAGAAATAGGAGGGTGGTGCTCTCCATAGAACATCAGGACCACTACTTATTCGTTCTCAGGATATGTTTTCTTTGTTTGCATTCTGGTCATTCAGAAATTCTAGGTAGTTTTCTAGTAGGGAAGGCACTTTTGATAGGTGCATTAATAGAACTTCAGATTTGGAAAAGGCCCTGGACATGTCCAGGTTACTCCTACCACACACACAAGAATTCTTCATGCAGTTAGCTTGACAGGAGATGATGCTTTTTCTGATCACTGCTTTCAGTGATAGAGATATGGCTTCATTAAGTGTTGTGGGTCATTGTTGGGAATTTCAGATAATTACATTTTTTTCTCCTGAACTAAACATCTGTCTTTCTGTAACTTGTACTCATTGGTTCTGTTTATACCCTCAGCATCACAGAATAAGTTTCTCTTCCACATTGCAACCTTCATACCCATCTCCTTTCAGTTAACTCCTTTCCATACTAAAGAATACCAGGTTCTGAGACCTTTTCTCTTATGAAATGGCTTCTTGATGTTTTACAATACTCTTGGCTATCTCTCCATTTCATGAATATCTCGTGGAAAATATGGAACCTGAAAATGAGCACAGACCATCAGATGTTCTTTTCTTCTCCAGCTACTTTTTAAGAAGCACTTAAAAAAAATGTTAATGGCAATATTTCTGCTTACTAGAAAAACCAAAGCAATTTGCCACAACAATTTGGAATTGGGACAAAAAGAATTTGAGGAAGTCTTTTTTTTTTTTTTTTTACTGATATTAAGGCTGTAATTTTTGAGGTTTGACATTATTATAAGCATTGATTTTGCCTCATATCTTCTCCAGGAATATATGCATTGAGTTTACCCTTAAAATTATAAAAAATAATTTGATATTTATGTTTACAGGAATTATTCAAATTTATGCTACACTGAAATGACTTTAATGTTTCAGATAGTTTTTAACAAGATGGATATATGTATGTTACATAATGGAAAATCTATTGTTTTAACACATGACAACATGACTCAGTGTAGGATTCTTAAAAAATAACTTTCTCTTCAAAACTATAGATTTTTTATTCTTTTTTAACATTTAATGTTACAGAACAGTCTGAATGTTACAGAACAGTCTAAGGTTGGCCTAATTTTTGTTCTTTGTAACTTAAAAATTTTGCTAGAATGTGTGCAAGTTTGGCTTTTTAAAAAATTGATTTTGCTGAAAAAATAGTGAACTTTTTCAAGATCTTTTTCATTTCCTTGCGTTTTCCTTTTTTTTTTTTTTAAAATTACATTCTTTTAAGTTCTATCTTTTCACTTGACCCTGGTATCTTCTTAATGCTCTGCCTTCCTTACTGTCATGCTTTGTTTATCTTGCTCCATACTTGACAGGTCAGCCCATACAGTAGAGTGAGAACTATCAGGAGCTCTCAGTGAGCTCTAACATTTTCTTGTACTTTATATTCTTTCCTTTATATACCCTTCCAGAGTTTCTGTTCATTACCATCCTGTTTTGTAGAGGAAGAGTTTTTGTTTGTCTTTTAGAGGAAGGTCTTTTGAAAATTCTGTTGTTTTTCCAAGAATAAAAAAGCATGGGATTGTTCTAATGGTTTACATTACATACTAATGATGGGGCAGCTCCCGGGGAAAGAGGGTCAAGTGGTAGGTGAATGTGGGTTGTGCTCTAAGCCTTACGACAGTTGCAGAGATTGAAGAGGTGATAAATTATGATGTCGGGCAGAACTATGCTTTAATAATTCTTTGTAGTGCAGATTCAGTTGGTGTTCCCATTTCTTTGCCCTTCATAATACAATTATTTTCAGTATCGTGTTTCACTGCCTTATTAACTGTCATTTTCTGCTGTATTCCCAGCGTATAGTTTAGTGCCTGGGACTTAGTAGGCAATTAATTTTTTTTTTTTAATGAATCCGTAAATAATATAGAGAATTCCAAGCATTTTACTAAAAATCTCTTCAGAGTTTTTGATCATTTTCAGCGGTATCATATCTCTAATTCTTCAGAGATTATGTTGCTTTTACCTTGCGGGTCACATTGTTTCATAGTTCTTAGGTTTTCCCTCATGGTTTTTGTTCATTCTTTAATGAAGTAAGATCTTTGTGGACCCAGTGCCAACTGTGGTCACTTGCTGTTGGCACTAAGCTCTCTGCTTGGTTAAAGGATGTATTTTCTTCTCAGTGCGTGTGTGCTAAGTCACTTCAGTCTTGTCCGACCCTTTGTGATCCTAGAGACTGTAGCCCACCAGGCTCCTCTGTCCATGGGATTTTCCAGGCAAGAATACTGAAGTAGGTTGCCATGCCCGCCTCCAGGGGATCTTCCAACCCAGGGATCAAACCTGCATCTTATGCCTCCTTGTTAGCTGGTGGGTTCTTTATCACTAGTCATTTTCTTCTCACATCTGTGGCTAAATGGCAGATTAAAGTGCAGTCCTTTCTCTCTTAAATCCCAGTTGCTCTCAAGCATTCACTTGGTATAGCTCTGGTCTCCTAGGGTGACATCTTTTCTTTTTTACCACTCACTTCACCCACCCCTCTTTTTAGCTATCTCTGTTCCATGTTGTGAACATGGAACATGTTGATGTTTATCAATACAGTGTCATCAGTCTTACAAGAATAGGGAGACTTATACCACATTCTAGCATTAAGTTTTTTAGTACTGTTCAGTTATTGATAAGGTAATATTTTTTTCTCTGTGTGATTGTGTCTGTGTGTATCTTCATGAGGATTTTAGTGGGAAAGACTACATTGAATTCTGCTATTTAGATGTAATTTGAAACCTGGAGTTTAATAAGGCTGGCTTAACTGAATGTAAGCTGATGGGTTAAGTCCTCTTTGAGGATTGTCTCCTCTAATTGCAGTTTTTGTCCCTATCCTGATACTGTATTTTTCCCCAGTCCTGTTTACTTTTCTCTTTTGCTTACCTGCAATTAGATACCCTCCCCCTTCCCCATATTATTTTTAGTAGGAACAGGCCCTGTTAGTAGAGGGATTTAGCCTTTGCTAGCCAATGTTCTAAATCTCTGATAATTCAAGAAGAAGTATGGAGAAGTGATGTGAATAAAATTGTACTGGGGGATGTGCCAGGGCTGTATTGACTGAGGGAAGATTGCCAGCTGGCAGTGGTAGTAGAAATCAGTCTCTTGGGAATGGGAAACTAGAGGATTCCTAGTTAAATCTTAGCACAGAATCTCCGGGCAGTTGGAAACACTGTACTCTCCCCTGGGGAGATGGAGTGGGAATTAGCTTTTTCCTTGATCCAAAGTGACTTGGTTGGAAATACAACTGAACCTGTTTGTCTTGTCCATTGTGATGTGATAGCCACCTCGCAAGGGACTGTTTTGTGTGGGAGTTTATTTCAGGCTGTCTCTTTGCCTGTATTGTTTCCTTTAACAGCTCTTTACATTTTCTTTTTCCAGCAATGATGTTGTCCGCTGGGCATGTACTGACCAATGTGGCAGGTCTGAGAACGTAGCTGAAGCTGAAACTAGGAAAGCTGGGGGCAAGGAAGAGCCTTGAATCTTGAGGTGGGACGTTGACTCTAAGATGTCCTTGAGCAGTGGAGCCTCCGGAGGGAAAGGAGTGGATGCAAACCCGGTTGAGACATACGACAGTGGGGATGAATGGGACATTGGAGTAGGGAATCTCATCATTGACCTGGACGCCGATCTGGAAAAGGACCAGCAGAAACTGGAAATGTCAGGCTCAAAGGAGGTGGGGATACCAGCTCCCAATGCTGTGGCCACACTGCCAGACAACATCAAGTTTGTGACCCCAGTGCCAGGTCCTCAAGGAAAGGAAGGCAAATCCAAATCCAAAAGGAATAAGAGTGGCAAAGACACTAGCAAACCCACTCCAGGGACGTCCCTGTTCACTCCGAGTGAGGGGGCAGCTAGCAAGAAAGAGGTACAGGGACGCTC
This sequence comes from Ovis canadensis, assembly GCF_042477335.2. Classification (NCBI taxonomy): domain Eukaryota; kingdom Metazoa; phylum Chordata; class Mammalia; order Artiodactyla; family Bovidae; genus Ovis; species Ovis canadensis. The sequence goes on along the minus strand of NC_091251.1, from coordinate 56,055,705 downwards.
AGGAGATGGTACCAATGCAGGAAGCCTGGTTGCTGCTATTGCTCCCAAGGGCTCAGAGAAGGCGGCTAAGGCATCCCGCAGTGTAGCGGGCTCCAAAAAGGAGAAGGAGAACAGCTCGTCTAAGAGCAAGAAGGAGAGAAGCGAAGGAGTGGGGACTTGTGCAGAAAAGGATCCTGGGGTCCTCCAGCCAGTGCCCTTGGGAGGACGGGGTGGTCAGTATGATGGAAGTGCGGGGGTGGATCCAGGAGCTGTGGAGCCACTCGGGAGTATAGCTATTGAGCCTGGGGCAGCGCTCAACCCTTTGGGAGCTAAACCGGAGCCAGAGGAAGGGGAGAATGAGTGTCGCCCGCTAAAGAAAGTCAAGTCTGAAAAGGTAAGAGGTGGCCAGATCTGGCTGCCCACTGCCAGTCAGAACTGCCCCGGTCTAACCACCTAATGCTACGTGCACTCTGTGGGAGGCTCATTAGTTTGTGGGTAATGACCAATTACAAGGTCAGAGCAGCTGGTAATGATAATGTGGTTTTGTTCCAAATTAGGGGATTCCCTGCAGATTCATTAACAGCAGGCCTGGACATTTTGGAGAAGAATATCTGTTGTTGGGGGCAGCTGCTTGGTAGAATGAATTTTCTATACACCAAGAACCTCCCACCTTGTCCTTGTCCCACCTGAGTCACTTGTTACTAGAGATTGGCATCAGCCTTTATGTGGTTCCCAGCTTGACATTTCATCCTTAGAATGATTGATAAACTTAACAACAAGTTGATAAGCTTAATAGGCTTTCAGGTGAATGCTGTTTTTAATGGGATATATGGTGATGCTGGGTCTCTGGAAGAGACAAGGGTTAAATAATTTTCATTACATGTAATCTACCAAGTGTTCTATTGGTGACTGCCAGAGAGCAAAAGGACCCATTTGGGGCAAGTAAACAATGGAGCAGGAGGTCCTGAAGTACTTAATCAGCTCTTATGAATTAGTGTTGTGGCCATGAAATTTTGGCCTTGAAAGAGAGTCTTTGGCCACTAACGTATAGTTCTTGGCCGAGTATCTCCCTCAACTATGGGAATCAAAGTCTCCTGGTGGTTTAATAGCTGCCAGACAGCGTAATGATACCTTGCCTTCTGCTTGACTTGGAAGGACAGGTGCCTACCGCCCCACCAGGGGCTCTCCTCCTTTGGGAAAATTATCTTAGTTCATGTCTCAGTAAATGGAATTTGCAGGTCTAGAGCAGAGTGGCTGAGTCTAGGGTCAGCTCAGGCTGCCTTAAACTTCTGCAGCTTACACTTTCCTACAAAGTGACTGGCCTGGTAATGAGCTCTTCATTGGCTCTTGATTTTCTGCTCTCTGCTCACCCTGTGCTTTCAGCTGATCCCAGCAGATGCAATATAAATGGATTTCTCTGTAATTGCATCTGCTGCAACAGGGAATACCTATTTCCATATGTAAGTGTTAATAAATAGAGGCTGGATGTGTATGTTTGGGTGGTAGTGTCCTCTCAGTGCTGGCTTGTGTTTTCTTTGCTGTAGGTATTTTGGTCCTTGCCTCTGGCACATCTATAAGTCTTAGCAACATCTGGGCTTCCCTGGTAACAGTGCTGTCAATTTTTTTCCACTAATAACCCAATGGTTTATTCCCTTTTACCAGTGGCAGCTGCCAGAGAGACTGCCTGTTTAGGTGACAGATGCTACAGGCCACCTCAGGGGAGTCAAGTCCCAGCAGGTTACTGGCGTGGTGCATCCTGTGCTGGCTGTGATTTACCATTTTCTTTGGGGTGCAGATGGGTAATAACTGTTTTAAAGAGGCCTAGGAGTACCAGGAGTTCTTGCTTCTGTTCCAGGCCCTGTAGACTGTTCCCTACCTCTGGCATCAGGAAGCTTTTGCCACATCTCTATTCATGTTCATAATCTTTGTTCTTCGTGTGCTGCAAACTGGCCACTTCTGGAGGTGACCTTCACTTTCCTTTCTGTTTAGAACTCTTGACTCATGTTGCAATCTTCTAAGCCTAGTAGTGGTCTGTGGGTGAAAGGATTAATGATGCTTAGCTTCATGTTGGGTTTAAGTCTAAATGTCCTTGAGAGTCTCCAACAGAGAAGCAAATGGAACCCTTTTTCTCTTACAGGTTCAGGGACTAGGTAGGTGACTGCCCTTCGGATTATAATTGGGCTGAAAGATACAGTATGTTCAGCTAAGAATATATTTTGGTCAAGGGAAATTTGGTTCTTAATAAGGTAGCTGTGTTATACACTTTGTCTCCCAAAAAGACTGAGAATGGGGCAGTGGAATGAGAAAGAAAATGGAGAGAGACTGTGCTTCTGTTTTTGGAGGAAAGATGAAAGTGCTGAGAAGTACTTTTAAAAGAGGAGACTTGCTGCACAGTTTGCTGTTACTCTAGGCAAGAACCTGCTTTCTCAATTCTTTTCCTTGTTCCCTCAATCCTTCTGGACGGTCTGGTTCTGGGGGGTGCCATTCTAAAGCATTTGGCGGTTGGAATAGATAATTATGTAAATAAATGTTTGGAAGTTGCTAGGAGATGAAAACACTGTGCAGAGAGTCAGCATTTCTGGAATGGGAGGAGGGGAAGATGCAAAAGGGAACGCAAATTAGGAATCTTGGAATAGAGCAGCTTTTGAGAAACAAGGACCCCAGGGTTTGGGGCATAAGGGGTTTTTGAGTCAATGTTTGATGATTGATACTTTACCTTAAAAGCTAAGTCTTTGAAAACTTGTTTAAGATTTTTCTCTCTGAGCTATGGGCTTGCCTATGGCTTAACTGGTTTGGAATGTTCCGTCCATGTGGGGACAACCAACAGAACCAAAACAGCAAAACAGATGTTTTGATATAATCTAGGAATTACATATGCTGAGCTGGAAACTCTCATGAAGAGGGGAAACTCATAAAATTTGGAAAGGTTCTTAGCTGGAGTCTCCTTAACCCATATGCACTCCTCTAGTCCCTTGGAAACAGGAGAGAAGAGAATGGAGTTTGTGGTATAGGACAGAATTGTTACATGTCTCCTGCTAGCTAATGAGGAGGATTTGAATATTCAAATTCTCTACTTCAGGATGTTCTCTCTCATCAGGGTATAGGTGTCTCAATCCGCGGCTGAGCAAATTCCTATCAGCAAAAGAAGTGGATTTCCCTTCATGGGATCTCACTGCTGCTCCCCACACCTCTCTGGCAAGGCTCACTGTGCTGTTTCCCAGAGTTCTAGGAGAGACCAGAGATGGCTCTTAGCAACTACTGCTGCCCTGAATTATCCTCGAACACTCCTGCCTCATACTTCCTGCCAGCTGAAGAGATGGGGGAAGGGAATGTTGAGGCATAAACAAGACAGAGCCTTCCGGCTCCTGTCTGCTCCCTTGCCTCTGATTTGATTGATAGGTTGTTAAGTTAGGGATGGAGGGGGAGGTCGGACGAGGGAGGGTGCCGGTCTGAAAGTCCCCAGCTTAGTGCTTGCGCTGCTGCTCTGACAGGCAAGAAAAAGAATTTCCATAGCACCGAAGGCAGTGATCTGTGTGGACTTTGAGGTAGGGCTTAAGCCAGGAATTTAAGGTGAGGCTCCCCCACCCCCTCCGCTGCCCCACGAACCATGTAAAGTTCTAGTGGCTAAAGGATCTAGAAGTTCGCAACCAGAGCTCTCCTTGTCTCTTTAGCTGCTGTTTTTGATCTTGGAAGGTAGAAACACTGCAGTGTGCTTTCCCCATATTTGTGTTTCAGCTTCTGCTGCCCTTAGAATGCTGCATACACATACTTACCACTTCCCTCACTAGTTTAGGATACAAAGAAAGCTCAAGTGTGCTCTTTGCTCTTTTGCCTTCCGATCGTGCTTGCTGTCATATCCTGTGTTCTAAGAGCATCTTCCTTTGCCCTTGATTTTGTTTTCTTGCCCTAGTTTATGCCTTCCAGCTCATTTCTCTCGTGTTGCAATCCCTCATTGCTCAACCAAGGTCAGGTCTCTTTTATTCTTTCTGATCCAAGGCTTTCTCTCTTAACGCCTTCCTCCTTTGCTAGCAGTTCTTTCTCAGCTATCGATGACATAGCAGTGAGCCTTGCTTCCTGAAGCCAAATGTCCTCAAGCGTTTTCCTTCATGGAAAAAATTAAAAAGAAGTTGAGATGATATTTATGGGGGACAGAGATGCATTCTCAAACTACAACGAAGCCTGAGCTTAATTTTAGTTTTTCTTCAGCAGCTGTGTTTTCTACCTGGGTGTTGTAATTCAAGGAGGGCCCTGAGAAAGATTATCTAGTCCAGTCTTCTCACTTTATAGAAGAGGGGACTGAGACCGGGGAGGTCATGCGACTTACCTAGACTCTCAGAGGGAGTCGGTGGCAAAGCCGAGGTTTTGTTTACCAGGTTCTTGTGGCATATCGTTACGCTGGGATTCTTAACAAATCCTTCATTGTTATGCTTTCATTGGTTTTCTGTATTGATTATAATATTGTAGACACTCAGTAAACAATAGATCTTTGAGTTTTGCTTTCTTTGGTAAGGTGATGATGTTTACAAAGAACAACCATTTGTATCTGATGCTGAACCTCCTGTATTGTATTATACAGAGGGAAGAATGTTACTTTAAACTCTGTACTTTGAGCTTGACTTACTGAGAGTGTGTGTTTGTGTTCTGGAGTATTATTGATTAGTGAAATTTTCATTGTTATCACTGAGGCATTTGCCAGCTCCCTCTTTATTTGGCAAATGCAGGTATGAAAAAACAAAACAAAACCCTGCTTTGTGCTTCTTGAATATATCACTAATAGGCAGACCTTAAATGTATTAATATTGTGGATATTAACCATTTCATAAAGACATGGTATACTGTTAGATATCATTATCATCTTTCATTCATTCTATGTATTAATTGAGTGCGTTTTAGATTCCAGGTATTGTGCTTAATACTGGATATTTACTGATGAATAGAACAGAAATGGTTGCTGCTCTTTGAGGAGCTTACAGTCTACTGGCTAGGGCAGAGTTCTTGAAATTGTGGCCCATAAAACCATGTGTGTCATATCATTCGAGTGTCAGAAATGCTTATCCTTGGACACTACCCCAAATCTGCTAAATAAATGTTAGGGGTAGGGACCCAGAAAACTCTCCAGATAATTGCTATATACTTTCATGTTTGTGAATTTTCTTTAACCATTGTTAAAGATGGGCACTTCATAACGTGGGCATTGAGATCCACTTCTAACCTGAAACACCAGTCTTAAACTGCACATTAGCTCTTACTTATAACTTGATGGTTAAGAGTACAAACTCTGGAGCCAAACTACCAGGGTTTGTATCCCAGCTTTGCCACTTATTAACTGAGTGATATTGAACAAATTACTTAACTGAGCTGCCTCTGTTTTCTCGTCTACACGATGAGGAAAACAGTAGTTCTTTACTAGAATTTTTATTAAAGTAAATTAGTTAATCCATATAAAACACTTAGAAAAGTGCTTGGTGCATAGAGAACATTCAATAAATATTGGGAAAAAAAGAAAAACACGATTTGAATTGAAATATGTCTGAATTGACTCTAGGCAATAATGAGCTGAAATATCACAACATTCCACCTATACAGGAAGCCCAGTATAAACAGATAAGCATGTTGGCTAGGACTTTCAGCACTGTTCTCAGAAGACGTTCCAAACCTGTATTAGGACCTGTATATGCTTGTGATGTTTTCTAAAGGCCTTGGTATTTATAGTGGGGTTTGGTGAGGTAGAAGACCAGAAATTGGTTTCCAGAGATATTGCAGCGGCCTGTTGAAATTCAGGTTTCATATGAATTGAGTTTCCTTTTTGGCCAGAGCCCTGGTGTGGGGTTGAGTATGTTGGATAGATATTGCTGGGGGTTTGCCAGCATGTGCAATCTCATGTATGCTGGAAGAGCACTGAATGTTTTTGTTTCTGCACAAGAGTGCATGGAAAATCTAAGTCCTAGTCCTTAATCTTCCTCCCCCAGTGTGAACTTGTATTTTTGCCATTTGGGTATAAGAGCTATTACCAACAGAGCTCATCCAGGGAGGCAGCAGGGCTTGGGCTTTCAGGCTGGAGGTGGCAGTAACATGCACAGCTGAGATCCTGCCACTGCTGGCTGTCTGAGCCCTCCTCTCTGTGGTGTTCACTCTTCAAGCTATGCTTGAGTAACCCGCCTCCAGAGCTGCTGACAGGGCTGTGTTCAGAGGCCTTGGAAATTACACTGTTCATTTCCTTATCATCCCCTGACCTGCAGTGCAGAGCCTTCTGGTGCAGGAACAAGGCAGAAAGAAATCCAGACGGCTCCCAGCCAGCATGTGTCAGGGACTACAAAGAAGGAAATTGGACTTGCTCACTTAAAAACCATGGGGTTAGGCTTTGATTTTTGGTTCCTGCCGAGAGTTATTTGTGTGTGCGCGCATGTTCTATCTCAGTGTGCATGTATAGAATGAGTCTGTACATGGCAGAGCTGTAGAGGAGGAGCGTCTGACAGTAGAAAGCAGAAAGGAGATCGCTTTTCTCATCAGTTAATTTCCCAGTCTTGCCACTGGATTGGGCCTGGAAGGATTACCATCAGGAAGGTGCCAGGCCATATTAATATTTTAAAATATATATCTCTCTAGATACAGTTTAGTCATGGTTGAGAGCACCTACCCAAGTAAGAAGCTTCCCAGGCTAGCTGAGAAGACATTTTTAACAAGTCCTGTTCTCTGAACTTGTTCATCCTAGATGACATTGACATAGTCAATATTTAAGCTACCTAAGAAAGTAGAGTTTGGCCATTATCGGGTAAAAGGGGTAGCTCTTTTGTGATGGGGATAGTATGACAAGGAAAGATAGGAAGAATTTATAGCATTTTGTGACTTTTTTTAAAATTTCTGGTGCAAAATTCTATTATGTTTTCAGAGCCTGTCCCTGTGCTTTTGTTTTATGATCTTATGAAACAGTCTACTTTTTTTCTTTTGGCATTTCTCTTGCCCTAGGAGACCCAAAGGAAACACTTTTCAGACTGAAGAAGTACTATGTGTATGATAAGGTTCTTGAGCAGAGTGTACAGTCATTTGGACCTTAATTTTCCTTTTTCTGTATTTCTACTACTTTAATGTCCCTCGTGTCTCACCTAGTAAAGAATCTGCCTGCAATGCGGGAGACTTGGGTTCCATCCCTGGGTTGGGAAGATCCCCTGGAGAAGGAAACAGCTACCCACTTCAGTATTCTGGCCTGGAGAATTCCATGGACTGTGTCCATGGGGTTACAAAGAGTCGGACACCACTGAGTGACTTTCTCTTTCACTCTCATCTGTAAAATGCTTGCTTTCTGCAGAGCTGTAATATTATGCTGTCTGCTTGCAATGTTGGTTGATATAAGAAATGGCCAATGTCATTTGTCATATTGGAGCCCTTGTGAAGTGGGAAAAAAAGAAGTCTTTTAAGCTTTCAGTCCTTAGAGATATTTTTAAACCCTAAGTGTCTCTCTTGTTGGAAGTGCTCTGTAGAGAAGTGTTTTTACATGAGAAACACGACAGCTAAGATGAGAGGGAATTATTTCCTTTTGTTGTTGTTGTTCAGCCGCTAAGTCGTGTTCGACTCTTTGTGACCCCATGAACTGCAGCACGCCAGGCTTCTCTGTCACTGCTTCCCTGATGTTCATTGACTCAGTGATGCCATCCAACCATCTCATCCTCTGTCACCCCCTTCTCCTCTTGCCCTCAGTTGTTTTGAGCATCAGGATCTTTTCCATTGAGTCAACTCTTCTCATCAGGTTGCCAAAGTATTGGAGCTTCAGTTTTAGCATCAGTCCTTTCAATGAATATTCAGGACTGAATTCCTTTAGGATTGACTGGTTTGATCTCCTTGCTCTTCAAGGGACTCTCAAGAGTCTTCTCCAACACCACAGTTGGAAAGCGTCAATTCTTTGGTGCTCAGCCTTCTTTACTGTCCAATTCTCATATCCATACATGACTACTGGAAAAACTATACCTTTGACTATACGGACCTTTGTTGGCAAAGTGATATCTCTGGTTTTTAATACACTGTCTAGGTTTGTCATAGCTATTCTTACCTTCTTGTAAAGCAGTGATCCCTACATCAGCAACATCAGCATTGCACCTGGACACTTGTTAGAAATTCAAGTATCAGATCCCGTCCCATGTCCCCAAATCAGAAACTTCAGGCTTAAGGCCCAGCAATTTACGTTTTACCATTCACTCTCCCACTGATCATGTTTTGCGTTAAGGTTTGAGATCCACTGTGGTAGAGCACATTTCCTCTTAATAGTGAAGATCAAATTCACCAAAAAGTTTAAAAGGTAAATAACTCTGGACAGTAGGTATGATTTTTTTTTTTTTTTTTCCTCCTGGATGATGTTCAGATATATCTTTTTCTTTATGGACAAACTGACAGGAACCTAAAATTAGAAGGAATACCTAAGGATTTGGGAGTTTGAGAGCAGAAGAGATATATTTAAATTATTTATAACTTTTCTAATCCTCACTTTTCTCATCTTTAATGTGCGAGTGAATAACTACTGACTTCATAGGGTTATTATGAGTAGATTAAATAAAGAAGGTTAAACATTCAGCACAGTGTCTAGCATGTAAAGTTGAAAGTAAAGTTGTTAGTTGCTCAGTTGTGTCTGACTCTTGGTGACCCATGGACTGTAGTCTGCCTGGCTTCTCTGTACTTTGAATTCTCCAGTTAAGAATACTGGAGTGGACAGTCATTCCTTTCTCCAGGAGATCTTCCCAACCCAGGGATCAAAACTCAGTATCCTGCATTGCAGGCAGATTCTTTACCATCTGAGCCATCAGGAAAGCCCACCTAACATGTAGTAAGTACTCTGTAAATATTAGCTGTTGCTGATGGTACACTGTTACTAGCTATGAGGGGCAGGGTAATTGTGAAATTAAGGAGAAAGGATATCCTTTGAAGAGATAAGCCCCTAGAGGTTTTGGAGAGTAATGAGTTTATGATAGCTAATATTTTGAATCCTGGTTTCCAGGAAGGCTTAGGAAGAGAGTGATTCAGAGCATTTGGAACCATTAAGATTTGGGATTTTATCATTTGCTGGTTAGTTTGTTGGACTAGTTTGGTTACAGAGCTGATCTCATGTTGAAGAACATGGCTCTTGCATAGCTATTTCCCATTAATAGCTAAGGTTTGGTATATACTCCAGCCTTCTGAATTATTTTTCTCAGCATTGGAATGGCTATACAGTGATGATTTTGTGGCAGGAATGGGGACCTCTTCCAGGGCCCAAGGGTGGGCTCTTCTCTAACACTCAGAAATGTCCAAGGACACACATGTGCTGACAAAGCAAGAGACTTTATTGGGAAAGGGCCAGGTGGAGAGCAGCAGGGTAAGGGAACCCAGGAGGACTGTTTCTTCCTTTTGGTGGTACCTTGTTAGTTCTGTATTCCTTACTAGGACCTCCTGTTTAAGATAACTCATTCAAGTGGTTACTGCCAGGCCTGACCAGAGTGGGTGGTTTCAGTCAGTGGTTCCCCTAACATTTGTAGTTTAGAGAGTTTTTTCTTCCCCTCTGTTAATCCTTGAAGAGTGCAGACTTTAGCCTTTTGAAAGGATTAGAATACAAGTAGTCTAAACAGTCTAGAGCAGAATAAGGATTGAGATACTTATTTTTGTGAATTTGTCACTAACTGCAGGAAATAAAAGAGCAGTCCTTAGGTTTTTAGGAAGTGGTCTATTTTCAATTTGAAATATTGTCCACTGAGAGAGTACAGTTTGACTGTGTGCTTGAAAAATACATTTAATTGAATATTTTTAAATTTGAAACCACTGAGTTTCAGCCTTAGTGGCACTACTGCTGCTAAGTCACTTCAGTCGTGTCTGACTCTGTGCGACCCCATAGGCGGCAGCCCACCAGGCTCCCCCGTCCCTAGGATTCTCTAGGCAAGAACACTGGAGTGGGTTGCCATTTCCTTCTCCAGTGCATGAAAGTGAAAACTGAAAGTGAAGACGCTCAGTCGTATCCGACTCTTCGTGACCCCATGGACTGCAGCCTACCAGGCTCCTCCGTCCATGGGATTCTCCAGGCAAGAGTACTGGAGTGGGTTGCCATTGCATTCTCCGAGTGGCACTACTAGCTTGGTTTAAATGAACCAGACTGGGCCATTAAATCCTTTCTTGTCCCTTTTTTTTTTTTTAATTGAGGTACAATTGACAATAACATTATGTAGTTTCAGGTGTACAATGTAATAATACCATGTTTGTGTTGGAAAATGATCATTTCGGTAAATTGTTACATTCTCATTGCTACAAAAATTTTTTCTGTGTTAAGAATTTTCACGATTTACTTCCTAGCTACTTTCAGATATGCAATAGAGTATTATTAAGTGTGTGTGTCTGTGTTAGTTGCTCAGTCGTGTCTGATTCTTTGCAACCCCGTGGACTGAAGACTGCCAGGCTCCTCTGTCTATGGGATTTCCCAGGCAAAAATATTGGAGTGGGTTGCCATTTCCTTCTCCAGGGGTTCTTCCTGACCCAGGGATATGTGGTCTTAATTTTCCAGAAATCTATGACACCCCAGTATAAAATAATAAACACCTTATTCCTGAACCTGCTTCTGGACACATTCAAATTAAATGCACTCTTTTAAGAAGAGACAGAATCACTTGAGATAGGAATAGTAAAGGTTCACTGTCTGTCTTTGCTTTTTTTTTTTTGTAAACACAAACTATTTCCTTGAAATCAGGAAGAAATTAAATGTTTTTGAACATAAAGTATTTCCCTGGTGGGATTCTAAATCTCATACCCAAGAAAGAGTAATTATAGTTAGAATGCAAATTGTTATCAGAGATGAACATATACTTGAATATGCTGCAAACTCATAGTTAAAATAATTATGGAATATCATGTTTGGAGCAAAATCATAATGACATAACCTTAAATTTTCATATAATAGTTTTGTTTTGTTTTTTAATTTGACTTCACTACATGGTATATGGGATCTTAGTTCTTCAACCAGGGATTGTACCTGGGCCCCTGCAGTGGAATCATGGAATCTTAACCACTGGACTGGCTACGGAAATTCCCATATAATAAAATTTAAAACATAGTTTTTAGTACTGATACAAGTGTTATTTAGGCTTTCAAAATTTACATTAATCTGTACTTTAGATAGATCTTTTTTGGTTTTGGTGTATGCATATACCACTGCAAAGGAGGAGAAAAAAATGGCAAATGTAGGGAAGAAATCATACAAAGTGACTGAACATTTATATACACCATATTAGTCTAGATCTTAATTCTCTCAGTATGCAGATTTCTAAACATCTGGTAGAGTGTCTGTTTTAGATAAGATATGCCATAAGGCATTTTTCATTTTACTTATACATATGTGCTTAGATTGAGAATGTGGTTGCTTATTACAATTTCAGAAAGAGGTTGAGAAATTCTTTCATTTATATTTGTACTCTGGTATCTCTCCTGTCCATTCCCATCTCTTAAAAGGATCAGGTTCTAAAGTCAGGGTTTGACTTGGTCACAAAGTACCCTTGAAGATTACATGGGTGGTACCATGTTAGAGATTGTCATACAGACATCACAAAGTCAACATAAACAGTTTTTTTCTTTAGCATTGAAATAAACCATCATTTCTTTGGTTGAAGTCTCATGTAAAAGCTGGCTTTTATTTGAGGACTGAATTGATGAAAACTATGTTTTTGTAAATACTAGAATTAACTGAACCCTTCAAAATACTTACACTATGAGGAGACACAAGGAAATGGAAACCAAATAAATGAATAGCCTGTTCAAGTCTCCCATCTCTGGTTCCCTCCAGAGTGTATACTCAATAGATGGAATAACTGCAAGGCCCAAACCATTCACATTATTCTTTGTGTTTGTTGTTGTTTCGCCAGTCACATAAAGTTGATTTGTTTATGTTATCTGTTTAGCGTACAAAAGTATTTTATGGCCAAAGAAATCTTGGGCTCCACTTTCTCTCTATAGTGTAAGATTACAGGTCTGTGGATTGAATCCAGCCTAACGATTATTCTTTTGTAGCATTCCTACCAACATAAATATTCTTGAGCCTGGTCTCTTTTTTAGGTCTAGTGCCTTTGGTAGCCTCTTTCAGCTACTCTTCATTTTCTATCCTTTTCTGATTTAGAATCTAAATCATTCTTTTTAAATATCTTGTAGTTGTTTTATAATAATTGGTTTTTGTTATTTATGATACTCAGTTTTGTATTTGTGAATAGGTCCTGCCCTAACCAGATGGGTTTATATTTAGTTATGGAGATTTAGAGAGGGGGCTTTTCTCTTCCTCTCCAACTGAAAATAATTAACTAGAAAAAAATAGTCATTTTTATATGTTCTACCATGAGTATTCGTTACAGTCTGGGCATAGCATTGGTTATATCAAGAAAACCACTGTACTACTGACTACAAGTTTTTATCCATAGTTTGGAATCACTATTAGCTACTGCTTAGGGATGATACTGTTGTGAATAGAATGCCTTATTTGAAGGCTTGGTGCCAGTACTATGCTTTTGGCTGTGTACTGGTAGCAACTCTTGGCCAGCACATTGCAATTGTCCTATAGGACTAGAGAGACAGAATTTTTCATGTTGAAGTGCTAAGTGCAAATGTTTCTGGGTGTAGGCCAGTACATCACTGAAGAAGAAGAAAAGTACAGTTTGCCACTCCCTGGGAAGCAATCTGGCCAGGTCAAGCCTCCCAGAACTGAAAGTTTATTGATTTAGGAAGATCTGGGGGTTTGTCCCTCAGCCTTTGTGATATGGAACTTATTTTCAAAGCAAGGGAAGGGATGGGATAGAGCAACTTAAAACTAATGTCACTTCTCAAATCTCTAATGCCCCTTTTAGAACTAAGCAGGTGGTGGTGGTGGTTTAGTTGCTAAGTTGTGTCCGAATCTTGCAATCCCATGGTTGTAGCCTCCCAGGCTCCTCTGTCCTTGGGATTCTCCAGGCAAGAATACTGAAGTGGGTAGCCATTTCTTTCTCCAGAGGAACTTCCTGACCCAGGAATTGAACCCAGATCTCCTGCATTGCAGGTATATTCTTTACTGACTGAACTATGAGAGCAGAGCTAATATCACACAAAGAGGAGAAGATTGATTGTTGTTTAGAAACCGACTAGTTAGGGCTATCCCTAGCTTCTGCTGGGTTAGTGACCTGAAGTGGCATTTAATGTAGAGAAAAGTCTGGGAAAGTAGTTGAAAAGTAATACTCCAGTGACATTTTCATGTTTGACTAAAATTTTTCAGATTTTTCATTTGTTTTTGTTTTGTAGTTACATTTCATCTTCTATTTCATATCTAAACAAAAGCAGGAGCAAAAGGCTAGGTAAATCACACTTTAATCCTTCCCATTCCCTTGCCCGAATAAAGCCTGATACTAAGGAAAGCTTATTGAAGTGAACTGGGAGCAGCTGGATAGGTATGCTTGGAAGATAGTGAGGAGGTAGTGGAGCTGGGCTTTGAAATGGTGTGTGTGGGGAATAAGTACGTAAATATAAACTTTGATGGTTTAGTTTTATTTTTAACAAATAAATACTTTCCTTATCACCTGTTTACTTGCCATTGGCAAGAAAAACAGCAAGTGGCTGATTTACCACCTTTTAAGGATGGTTTTAACTAGGAATTGGAGATAGGGTAGTTTAGGAGTTGATAGAAAGAGGTGATATCTTTGGTGTAAGTAATACAAAAAACAAACTTTTAAAGGAAACTTAATCTTATTTATTTACTTAATTTACTTATTTATTCTTTTGGCCAAGCCAAGGGGCTTGCAGGAGTTCCCTGACCAAGGATTGAACCTGGGTTATGACAGTGAAAGTACAGTAGACTGTGGCTTCCCTGATAGCTCAGTTGGTAAAGAATCCACCTGCAATGCAGGAGCCCTGGGTTCAATTCCAGGGAATGGATCGGGAAGATCCACCCCCTGGAAGAGGGATAGGCTGTGGTGGTGGTTTAGTCATTAAGTTGTGTCCGACTCTTGCGACCCCATGGACTGTAGCCTGGCAGGCTCCTCTGTCCACAAGGATTTTCCAGGCAAGAATACTGGAGTGTGTTGCCATTTCCTTCTCTAGGCAATCTTCCTGACCCAGGAATCGAACCCAGGCTACCCACTGCAGTATTCTGGCCTGGAGAATTCTATCGGCTGTATAGTTCATGGGGTTGCAAAGAGACACGACTGAGTGACTTTCACTTTCACCAGAGAAGTCCCAGAAACTTAGATTTTAGTGTAGTTCTGTTAATAAAAATAATTTTTTCTTAAATATTCTTGTGTTAATTTTATCTTAGGAATGGTTCCTTATCATTACATTTATCCTGCTTATGTTCTTCTACATGTTTCAGAAACATTTCCAAAGTTTGACTTGTAGCTGCAGAGTAATAAGTCTAGTAGGAGGGACAGAATGTAATCAAATAAGTACATAAGCTTATGAAGGCTAAGGTCAAAGAAAATATCCATGAAGATATCTGAAGAATGAATAGGATCAATAGTTTGGCGAAGGGAGTAAAATGAATGGACAACCAAGTGGAAATGTCCCTTAAGGTCCGGAGGTTATGAGAGAAAATTGGAAATCTAAAAATGTGAGAGTTACTAATGTGAACAAATAAATGATAATTGATGCCATGAAGGTGGGTGAGCTTACCCAAGGAGAATGTGTCTCTTGAATGAGATAAAAAGAAAGGGGCCCAGGATAGATCTCTGAAGAGCACCAAGAATATAGCTAAATAGATGGCCTATGAGGCAGTGCTTCCGTGTGTAATGGAGAGAATATAGAACTGCAACAGGGGACACAAAAACATTTAAAGTCTACAGAAACATTTTAAAATTCTCTGAAAGTGATTATAGAACTTGCTTAGTTCTGTAGTTAGATTTGGATTGAGTCATGCTTTAAGGGGAGAAGGCAATGGCAACCCACTCCAGTACTCTTGTCTGGACAATCCCATAGATGGAGGAGCCTGGTAGGCTGCAGTCCATGGGGTCGCGAAGAGTCGGACACGACTGAGTGACTTCACTGTCACTTTTCACCTTATGCGTTGGAGAAGGAAATGGCAACCCACTCCAGTGTTCTTGCCTGGAGAATCCCAGGGACGGGGGAGCCTCTCTGGGGTCGCACAGAGTCAGACTGAAGCAACTTAGCAGCAGCAGCATGCTTTAAGAAAAAGTGCCTTGCCCGTGCTGCTTGTGAACAGTGAAAGAGTGATCTTTGGTTTTTACTTTAACCACTTTCCATACTTTTTCTGCTTTTCACAGCCTCTTCCAAATCATACTTAACGTCACCATGGAATTAAAATGAAAGCGTAGACTTTGTAGTTAGACCTGTGTTCGAACCCCAGCACTGCCACTTAATAGATGTGGAATCTTGAAAACTTCCTCTCTGGATCTCATTTTCCTTAAATTTTTATGGATTAAAACCACACTGTAAGTGCACAGTATATGGTAGTCTAGTAGTTGTTAACCAGCAACAAATGTTTGTTCTGTTTTCTTTTTTTCTTCCTTGAAGCTTCTCCTGTTTTTCCCAGGCAGGGTGATTTTTTTTTTTTTTTAATCTGTGATCATGTTAACTGCAGCTTTTCTGCTAGAGCAAAGGAGTTTTGCATTTTGGGTAAAACCCCTTACTAGAGAGGAAGTAGAAGGAGGGCTTCTAGAAGGTAATCCAGAAGTTTCAACAACAGCATCATTGGTGGTTGGGGCTAGGGGCAGTCAGGTGTATTGTAGGATGTTTAGCAGTGGCTTTGCTTTTACCCAGTAGGTGCCAGGAGCATTCCCCCCAAGCTGGGACAACCAAAAATGTTTCCACACATTGCCAAATGTCCCTGAAAGGACAGAATTCCATTTGAGAACTGTTTGCTAAAATACTTTTTCTTGATATGTGTGTACTGAACTGTGTTTATGTAATTTTATGTTTATGAAAATGCAGTGAGTTGTGTAATAAATGCAGTTTCCTGTTGCAGATGTTATGTTCCCACACACACACAAATCTGTAATTCTTTTTTCACCAAAAGCAATAGAAAATCAGGCACTAATCAATAACTGTGTCTAAGTATGTCTACATTTTTATCCCCTTTCAATCCCTAAAAGATGGGGTAGAATTAGCGGGAAGAGGGGTCTATGGTAGGATGGAAAGGCAAAAAATAGTCTCAAAACTTGGCTTCCAAACGTGTCTTTTTAACTCCTAGTTAGTAAGATGTTGAATTTCGAAGATTTCAGTATTGAACTCTGGGTTCAGGACAGAGTTGAATTATTAGCGAAACATGTATCTTCCTTCCCACCCTCTCCTGTACTGTGACAGCAAAAGAGAAGGTCACTCAATTTGGTGACCCTCTTTCAACTCTTGGGACCTCATTTCAACTCTTGGTACCTCACTGAAGTTACTTCTGAAAGTGTTTGCTTTTATCTTTAATATAAAACCTTTCAGTTTTTCTCTGCTTGGTATGGGTGAGTAGTGTCCTTCCATATTGGATCATGTTGACTGCTCCCTGTGAATACTAACTGTCCCCAGAGAAGTCCTTGACTAGGACCTAAGCTGGAAGCAGTAAGTTAAGTAAACCACCTCAGTGTCTTAAGCGGAGTCCAAAAAAAAGATCCCGTTTTGAAGTCTGAACGATCCTGTAAAGAGAGGGCAGGCCTTAGGCCAAACAGCCTTTGAGGTGGTAACTGGCTCATAAAGGAGAACTGGCATGTGCCAACAGAATCTCTCATCCCGGCTCCAGAGTTGGCTGAGGAGGGAAATGTGTGGAAGGCTCTGTAAGTGGAAGGATTGTTCCTGGCTTTGGCTATAGTGTAGCTGGAAACAGCAGGGCAGGAGCTTGGACCTGATCTCTAGCGTCTGGCTATTTCTCTGAGAAGGGTTTTTTCCCTTCTTTTTCTTGTTGATATTTTTCCTCTCTCCTCCCCTCTCCTTCATATTAACATTTCAAGGTACAGGATATGGCTGGATATTGAGTGTTTTACAGCTCTTCTATTAATATTGGTCTGCCAAGATGAAAGCCAGAAGGGATTTAACTAGGTAGAATCAAGGCTCATAACTTTTATGAAAGTGCCCCGAGCAAGGTATCCTCAATTTATTTGGAAATGTTTAAGTTTTACTAAAATCCCATCATTGCCAGCATGTTTTTTATAAAGAGGATAGACAGCCATGGTGGCTAAACCAAGGAGAAACCTTAAGACCTGAAGTTGGCAGCAACGCAAGCCATCTGAGTTCAAAAGGAGAGCATTGGTATGGCAAAAAAATGCAGCTATGTCTCTGGACCCCTGTCCCCTCATTATTCTCTACAGGCCCTGGCAGCTGCCAAAGCTTGCTCAATAGAGTTGTGGGCTGAGGATCGTTTCTTAATCCTTGTAAAGAGCACCAAACCTCAGCTGTGTTATCTAGGCTCTGAGCCTCTGGCACTTGGCTAAGGGACTTGCTGAGGCATCTGGTGACTCTAGACAAAAGCCTATTTTGTCAGTGAGAAGATTGGGGCAAAGTACAAGCATTGTTATCTCTGATGTCCTCAGGGCAAACTGTCTACTTGGCAAGTGGGAGAATCTTGACCTTGTGAATTATAGCAACCTCTCCACTGGGTTTTAGGTTTCTTTGAGGTTATTTTCTATTTGTCCACTACTAGTGCTTTAAAAAAGAGTTTTAAAAATAAGAGCACTAAGTGCTTTATTATAAATGTAGAAGGTAAAAGGAAGAAGAGAAAAATCTTGTTTAATTCTACCATATTTATTTTCTTCACAGAAGAATTTTAATGTTGTGAAACTGGTTGAGATTAGTTCACAGTTGATTTGTACATGACCTGTACCTCATGAAGCTCAACATTGTTCGCTTACGCATCTTTTATTTTACCATTTGAGAACTGACCTGGTCTGGCTCTACTTGGCTACATTTCATTTCATTTGATGAAATCTCACCCTGGAGTATGAAGTTATCTTCTATATTTAAGTTTTTGTAACTTGTCTCAAGCCAGGTTTTTATATTCATCTGTGATTGTCTTTAGAAGGCTGGTTGTTTGTTTTTTAAATTACTGATGGTGAATTAGTCTGCCGGGGAAAATGATAGATAGCTGGAAAATTTGGGGGCAAGCTATGAACCAAACAGGTTATAAATGGAGGTTTTTACCCGTCATACATATTTTTTTTAATTAAGGTCACATTTCCTTTTTTTAAGTGTTTAACTCAGTGGTTTTATAGTCACAAAAAATGATGGTGCAGCCATCACCATTTCTTAATTCCAGAATATTTTCATCACGTCAGTTAGTGGTCTCCTCTCTCTCTCTCTCTGACACGCACACGCACATGCACACACACACACACACACACACACAGCCATTCTCCCTTTGGAATCCCACAACACGTGACCTTTTTGTGTCTGGCTCCTTTCCGTTAACATAATGTTTTCAAGGTTCATCCATGTTGCACCATGTATCAGTACTTCATTTCTTTTTATAGCTGAATAATGTTCTATTGTATGGATATATCACATTTGCTTGTCCATTCATCATTGATTGACATTTGGATTATTTATACTTTGGGGCTATTATGAGTAATGTTGCTATGAACATTTATGTATCAGTTTTTGTATAGACATGTATTCATTTCTCTTGGGAATATACCTATGAGCAGAATTCCTGGGTCATGTGATATTTAACTTTTAGAGGGATTGCCACCTTTTTCCTAAAGCAACTGCACCAATTTTCCATTTCTACCAGCAGTGTATGAAGAGTCCCATGTCTCCACATCCTCACCAGCACTTGTGATTGTCCATTTTTTGATAATAGCTATCTTAGTGAGTGTGAGTGGTATCTCACTGTGGTTTTGATTGACATTTCCCTTCATGTGCAGCTTATCCCTTCATGTGCATATTGGCCACTTATATATCTTCTTTGGAAGTCAAGTCTATTCAAATACTTTGCTCATTTTTTTTCTCTAAAATTTTTGTTTTGTTTTGCCCATATTTTTAATTGAGTTGTTTGTCTTTTTATTGTTGAGTTGCAAGTCTGTCTTTATTCTGGATACCAGTCTAGTCTTTTAATAAATACGTGATAGGCAAAATTTTCTGCCATTTCTGTAGACTGTCTCCTCAGTTTCTTGATAGTATTCTCTGAAGCCCAGAAGTTTTAAAATTGTGAGAGAGTTGAGTTCATCTTTTTTCCTTTAGTTGCTTGTGCTTTTTGGTGTCATATTTAATTTATTTATTTATTTATTTTTCTGTGCCTTGGGGCTTGCAGGGTTTTAGTTCCCTGACCAGGGATTGAACCCGGGCAACAGCAGTGAAAGCACCATGTACTAACCACTGGATATCCAGGGATCTCCCAAGGTGTCATATTTTAAATCACTGTCATGAAGATTTAGTCTATGCTTTGTTCTCTGTTTTATGATTTTAGTTTTTACAGTTTGATCCATTTTGAGTTAATTTTTGTACATGGTGTGAGGTAAGAGTCCAGGTTTATTCTTTTACATGTGAATATCCAGTTTTCCCATCACCATTTGTTGAAA
Source organism: Ovis canadensis (assembly GCF_042477335.2). NCBI lineage: Eukaryota > Metazoa > Chordata > Mammalia > Artiodactyla > Bovidae > Ovis > Ovis canadensis. Next base: position 56,036,266 of record NC_091251.1, on the reverse strand, counting down.
GTGAAGGTGAAAGTGAAGTCACCCCATCCCGTGGCTGTAGCCCACCAGGCTCCTCCATCCATGGGATTCTCCAGGCAAGAGTACTGGAGTGGGTTGCCATTTCCTTCTCTAGGGGATCTGCCTGACCCAGGGATCGAACCCAGGTCTCCCACATTGCAGGCAGACGCTTCAACCTCTGAGCCACCAGGGAAGCCCCCATTTGTTGAAAAGGCTATTTTTTTCCCTGTTGGATTGTCTTGACACTCTTGAAGAGAACTAACTGACCATAAATGTATGGGTTTTTATCTGAGCTCTCCATTCTGTTCCACAAATCTCTGTGTCTATCCTTATACCAGTAGTACTATCTTGATGACCACAAGTTTTTTTTTGTAAAGTTTATTTATTTATTTGGCCCTGTTGGGTCTTGGTTGTGGCACACTTGGGATCTTTGTTGTGTCATGTGGATCTTTTGTTTTGGTGCATGGGCTTGGACTCAAGTGTGTGGGCTCCGTATTTGTGGTGTGCAGACTTATTTGCCCCATGGCATGTGGGAGTTTAGTTCTCCGACCAAGGATTGAACCTGCATCCCCTGCATTGCAAGGCAGATTCCCAACCACTGGACCACCAGGGCAGTCCCAATTACTATAGCTGTATAGTAAGCTTTGAAACCAGGAGTTGTGAATTTTCTAACTTTGTTCTTCTTTTTAAGAGTTTTTGAATTCTGACTCCCTTGCATTGCCATAGGAATTGTAGAATCAGCTTGTTGATTTCTATAGACAAACCAAAAAAGCTAACTAGGATTTTATAGTGAATTGAATTTGTCACATAATTTACAGAGTATTAACAGTTTTCCAGTTCATGAACATGGGATATTTTTCCATTTATTTAGATGTTTAATTTCTTTCAATGATGTTTTGTGGTTTTCAGAGTACAGGTCGTACACTTTTATTAAATTTATTCTTAAGTGTTTTATTTTGATGAAATTTGTTTTGTTTTTCTTTTTCACATTCTTTTCACATTTAGATTATTACAGAATATTGGGCAAAGTTCTCTAAGCTATGCAGTAGGTCCTGGTTGGCTATCTGTTTTAAATATAGCAGTGTGTACATGTCAATCCCAAGCTCCCAATCTGTCCCTCTCTGCCTCCCTTCCCTGCTGGTAACTGTAAATTCTCTAAGTCTGTTTCTGTTTTGTAAATAAGTTCATTTGTGTCTTTTTTTTTTTTACTTTCTATGTGTAAGTCATATCGTGATATTTGTCTTTGTCAGACTGACTTCACTTACTATGATACTCTCTAGGCCCGTCCATGTTGCTGCAAGTGGCAGTTTATCCTTTCTAATGGCTGAGTAGTACTCCATTGTATGTATGTACCACATCTTCTTTATCCATCCATCTGTTGATGGACATTGAGGCTTTTTTAGCTTTATTTATTTATTTAATTTGGTGGCTATGGTGGGTCTTCGTTGCTGCATGTGGGCTTTCTCTAGTTGTGGTGAGTGGGGGCAATTGTCTAGTTGCAATTCAAGGACCTCTCATTGCAGTGGCTTCTCTCGTGTGGAGCACAGGCTCAAGGCGTTTGGACTTTAGTAATTGGGGCAAGTGGGCTCAGTAGTTGTGGCTCACAGGCTCTAGAGCTTGAGCTCGGTAGTTGTAGCGCACGGGCTTGATGCTCTGTGTCAGCATGTAGGATCTTCCCAGAGCGTGGATTGAACTGGTGTCCCTTGCATTGCAAGGCGGATTCTTAACCACTGAACCACCAGGGAAGCCCCTAAAAGGGAGTTTTGAAGGGAACATTTATACTCTTGAGATTTAGGAGTATTTTTATTTTTTAAATTTTAAAAAATTTTGACTTCTCCATGCTTATGGAAACTCAGTTCCCCTACTAGGGACTGAACCTGGCGACAGCAGTAAAAGCCTGAAATCCTAACCACTAGGCCACCAGGGAACTTTATTTTTCATAACAAATAGTCCTGAGGTAGGTTGGTGTGTGTGTGTATTTGGAGAAACCTGTGTAATGTAAAGTATAAGAGATTGAGAGCACCTAAATTCTAGTGCCCATTCTACCACTTATATTATATAACAGGACATTTTGGTTTATTCTCTGTGCTACCTTCATTAATGCTTTCTTTTCATTAGATATTTATTAAACGTCTGGTTTGCCCTATATATATTTGAGGGTAAAACGACTGAAGTCGTTGTCCTCTGATATAGCCTCTTAGACTCTGTGCCAACAACTTCCATTTTTTAATCTAAAGATAGAGGTGTTGGGCATATGTTTATTTGTGGGCATGTGTTAAGACCCTGCTTATTTTCAGAGTTCAGTATGGCTTTGGTGTTAAGACTGGCCTTATAAGCAGATAGCATACATGTCAATCTTATACTCTCATTTTTTAAACTACTGTGGTCACAGCTGCTGCTACTAAGTCGCTTCAGTCATGTCCAACTCTGTGTGACCCCATAGATGGCAGCCCACCAGGCTCCTCTGTCCCTGAGATTCTCCAGGCAAGAATACACAACAAGGACCTCTAAATCCTTGTCCTCTGCCCTGACCTCTTTCTAAAGTTTGGCCATGGTTTCCAGCTACCTAACATTTCCTTACTCGGTTGCCCCAAATATAATTCAAACTCACAATGTCCAAAGCAAATTGTTCCTAAAGCCCACCTCATGCTTACTCAGTTTCAGTAGTGGGATTATTTCCTTCCTTTCGCCCAAACTAAAAACTCCTGAGTCACCCTTATCTTTTCCTGTCTACTCACATCTAGTGTATCACAAAGACCCTTTGAGAGACCCTCTCCTGTGTATCTCTTGTTATGTCCCCTCTTTTCTGTACTAATTTCCACTTTTTTGTTCAGACATTTTTCGTTTCTTACCTAAACCAAACTCTACTCTCACCCCCTTTGATTCCCACTTGGTAAATTAATTGTCATTCAGGACCCAGCTTGAATGTCACTTCTTTTCGGCATATTCTTATTAGCCAAGTCCTCAGGCTTCAAGGTGAAATTAAACCGCTTTCTGTTAATATTATGGAGAGTTTGAATATTGTATAGGTATTAATAACATCCATTGAAAAAATCATACAGACTTGAGTTTGAATCCTAGCTAGTTAGTAGCATATTATGCAGCTTCTCTACGCCTCTGCTTCTGTGGTGGCTCAGAATCTGCCTGCAACGCAGGAGATCAAGGCTCAATCCCTGAATCAGGAAGATCCTTTGGAGAAGGGAATGGCAATCCACTGGTCTTCTTGCCTGGAGAATTCCATGGACAGAGCAGCCTGGCAGGCTACCATAAGGTCGCAAAGAGTTAGACACGACTAGGTTAAAGCGTCTGCCTCTAATATGGGAGACCTGGGTTCGATCCCTGGGTCGGGAAGATCCCCTGGAGAAGGAAATGGCAACCCACTCCAGTATTCTTGCCTGGAGAATCCCATGGACAGAGGAGCCTGGTGGGCTACAGTCCATGGGGTTTTACCAGTCCATGGGGTCGCAAATAGTCGGACATGACTGAGCGACTTAACTAACTAAGCGACTAATACATACACACACTCTCTAAGCCTCAGTTTCCTATCTTAAAGTAAAACTAATAATTACTTCATAGAGCATAAGTAAAGACTAAATGCAGTTATGAAGGTAGTGATTATAGTAATCCTGGCCATGATATATTGAACATAAACACAATATAATAGTTGTTTCAAATTGCGTATTAAAAGCATCTAGCTTAGTGCCTATTGTATAGCAGACATTCAGTTAAAAAAAAGCTAATATTTTGTGTTGTCTTCCTCCACTGAGCAAGAATCATGCCTTATTTTTATGATAGTGTGGTAGATCATCAATAAACAGTTGTTAAATTTGAATTTATTTACTGTGATTTGATGAAATGTTAGGAGGGTCTTATAACATTCCCTGCCAACTTGACTGTAGTTCCTTTGGGATTTAAAGGTTTTGAGTTTCCTATTAAAGTACATAACCCTGGAGAGAGATAATACCTTGCTATGTTAGCAAGAACTATCCTGTGGGAATTAGTTGTTTATCAGCTACTTTCTAATCTGCAGAAGATCTTGCAGGATGAGACTGGGTGAGGAAGAAAGGGGAGAGGAAGAGATCTGAGCTCATAGTATCATGGGGGACAAAATCGCCGTTTCCCATTTGCCGCAGAATTATTGACTCTCTTTCCTAATTTGTAATGAACATCACACCACCTAATATGCAGGGGCAACATTTGGTAGTCTTGGCTCTGCTGTAGAGCCACAGGATTAGACTGTGTAAAAGTAAGTCATTTCTGTTCCTTGAAAGTCTGAATTAGTTACCACTGTGATGTTACTAGCGTGATTGCAGACTCACTCCCTGTGTAGACAGTTAATAACTTTATATTTAGTACTGAGAGAGAGGATATTCTAGACATAGTTCCTAATTTTGGCCAACTGTCTTGTAAATGGATGTCAGCTATCACCTACCTAATGAACTGCCCAGAGGATTGTTGAGCACAAGATCAGATGATAAACCTAAAAGCACTGAAAAGGCTACGCAAATGCAAAGTATATTATCCCAGAGTCTAATACAGTAAGTCTCCTACATTCAAACAAGTTCCGTTCCCAGAGCGCATTCATAAGTCGTTTGTTCATCAGTCCAACAGTTACCTTAGGTACCCAACTAACACATAGTACTGTATTGCACTAGGGTTATAATACTTGTCATACAAATAACATAGAAAACAAACACAAAAACTAAAATATTTTAAATCTTGCAGTACAGTACCTTGAAAAGTACAGTAGTACAGTGCAACAGCTGGCATACAAGGCACATTCGTTTGTTTGAAAGTTCATAACTTGAAGGTTTGTGTGTAGAGGACTTTCTGTACATGACTTCGGAAAACTCGTTTAACTTCCTAGGCCTTGGTTTCCTTATCTCTAAAATGAAAAACTTGGTAAGAGGTATTTCCAATACCTTTTATCAGTTCTATCAGTTCTAAAATTCTGGGATACTCTATTCTGTCTTGCCTTTTAACTGATGTCCCTTGCTTCCATGCAATCTCAGCACATCAGCCATAGTTGCTCTATTAAAGCTTGTCAGTCACTATCATTTCTTTCCTTAGAACCCTCCATTGACCCTTTGTTTCATCCTGTTAAATCTGGTGGTCCATAATGCCGTGCATGGTCTGTACTTCTCCCTTCCTTGCCTCTATGACCTCATCTCCTGTTTTCCCCCCCTCTCAACTCCCCTCCAGCTTTTCCTTTGAACATGCAGGTGTGTTTCAGGCTCTCACACTGAAAGTTTCAGCTTCTAGAATTCAGAGACAGCAGCATTATCAAGTCCCTCATCTCCAAGTCTTGACTCACGTCACTCTTTTAAATTTGCACCTGCCTCTGCACTGCCTCCTGCTTACTCCTTTACCCAGTCCCGTTGTTTCTTCTCAGAGTATGTATCTCCTTCCAATGTACGAAATGTGTACTTTATTATAATGTTTATTGTCTGACTATCTTACACTGTAAGCTCTATTCACCCTTGTTTCCCAAGCACCTTTCATAGTACTTGCCCCATTAAAGCACCTTTCATAGTACTTGCCCCATTAAATATTTGTTAAACATGTGGATGGGCTGTGCAGTGTGGTGAATACTAATCTCATTTTTAGCTGATTTAAGCTTCAGTTGACTCATTTATGAAGTGCTGGTTTTTTATCTCTATCTTTTTTGTAAGAGGTTTTCCTCAGATATTTGATAGTCCTTGGGTGTCTGCTCATGTTTTAAACATCTTTGAGATGGAACACTCAATGATTGGAAGCTGAGTGCATCAGCAGAGCATAATATAGTGAACTTCACAGTGAGATGGTTACTAAGTTGGCAAACCCCAAATTTCAATATCTCTAGGTCTTTCCTCATGAGTTTACCAGATTTCCTTAGAAAAACCTCATCTAATCCTCCTGCAAGGTAAGGACTTACTGCCAGCTTTCTTTGTCCAAGTGCAAAAAGAGGACTAGGGTCTCAGCCTTCAGCAATCAGTATGCTGAAGTCCACATTTAACCCCCTTATGTTAGATGTTCCTTGTGCCCTCCCCTATGCCTGAAGTACTCTAGTCCAGAGATTCTCTCTTTGACACTTTCCAGAGAATAAATCTCTAAGCTTCTTAGTTGGGGAGGGTATCTGAGTGAGAAGAAGGACTAAGGATATAATTGTTTCTGAAACAATTTTCAACCAGCCTTATTCAGACTAGATCACCAGGCTACCACCTACCCACTCCCAGCTTGAGTTTATCTAGCACCACCAGTTCCTGAGCTCTTGGAGATAAACTTCTGTGATAGTGATAGGTACAGTTGAAAGTTTTCTCTGTTGCAGGATTAGTAGTCATCATTCTTATGTTGACTTAGTCTGTTTCAGTACTTTCATTTGCCTTCTAGATTCTGGAATGTTAACTGTTGTCTCCTCCTCTTCCCTTCCTTTTGAGTTTATCTTTTAGAAAATCCTTCAGTGTAGTTTTAATGTGTTTTTGTCTACTGTATTTATTATAGCTATTTTCTTCTCTGCCATTTGTGTTGTTAAAAAATATTTATTTATTTACTGGCTGCATCAGGTCTTAGTTGCAGCACCTGGTATCTTTCTTTGTGGGCACGTTGGCTTTAGGTTCAGTAGTTGGGGCTTGCGGGCTTAGTTGCCCCATAGCATATGGGATCTTAGCTTCCTGACTAGGGATTGAACCTGTGTCCGCTGCATTGGAAGTTGAATTCTCAGCCACTGGACCACCAGGGAAGTTCCTATCTTTTGTTTTTAATTGACATTTTATTTGAGATAATTATTTAGAGTCACATGTAGTTAAAAGAAATAATACAAAGATTTCCTTGTACACTTTACCCATTTTCCTCCAGTAGTAACATTTTGCAAAACTATAGTATAATATCAACCAAGATAATGACATTGATACAATCCACCAATCTTGCTCACCCTTGTTTGGTTTTGCTTGTTTCTATCCAATCTTATTGCATGTATAGGTTTGTTTATCTACCACTATCAAGATTCTGACCCAGTGTACCACCACAGTCAGCGCAATTCTCTCAAGATTCATCAGGGTTTTTGTGTGTATCAGCACTTCATTCCTTTTTATTGCTGAGTTTCTGTGGTATGGGTGTGTATGTGCCACAGTTTCAGCAGTCACCTGTTGAAGGACGTTTGGACTGTTGCCTGTGCTGTGCTTAGTTGGTCAGTCATGTCTGACTCTGTGACCCAATGGACTGCAACCTGCCAGGCTTCCCTGTTCATGGGTATTCTCCAGGCAAGAATACTGGAGTAAGTTGCCATGCCCTCCTCCAGGGGATCTTCCCAACCCGGGGATTGAACCCAAGTCTCCCACATTGCAGGCGGATTCTTTACCAACTGAGCCACCAGGGAAGCCCTGGACTGTCCAGTTTGGGGTTACAATGGGAAAAATTGCAGTGAATGTTCATATACAGGCTTTTGCAAACATAAGTTTTCATTTCTTTGGGATAAATGCCCAATAGTGCAGTTGCTGGGTCATATGGTAATTGTATGTTTAATGTTTTAAGAAACTGCCGCATTATTTTTTCCAGAGTGGCTGTACCATTTCACATTCTTATCAGCAGTGGATGAGAGATCCTTTTTTTTCCCCCACATCCTTGTCAGTATTAGCAGTACTTTTACTTTAGTCCTTCTGGTAAGTGTGTAGTAATGTTTCATTGTGATTTTAATTTGCATTTCCCTAGTAACTAACAATATTGAAGTTTTTTTGTGTACTTGTTTGTCATCACATAACCTATTCAGTGAAATGTCTCTGAATGTCTTCTGCCTTCGGTTAGGGTCAGTGATTCCTCCCACTTCACTTTTCTTTGTTGAGATTGTTTTGGTTATTTATATGGAAAGGCCAGTGCCTTTAGTTTATCTGTATCTACAGAGAACCTTGGTAGGATTTTGATAAAAATTATGCTAAGGGGAGTATTGACATCTATCAATTTTTTTGTTTACTTATACATGTTTTTGATCTAATGAAAATTTATATTTTATGAAACTGAAAGGTTGTTGTTTTTTAATGACTCCTGAACTTCATGTCTAATTTAAAAAGAACTTCCTCATCCAAGGTTATAACAATATTAACCTGTTTTTTTTTTTCCCTTTAAGTTTTTTAAACCATCCAGTATGTATTTGGGTTTCCTGTAGGAATCTAATATTCTGTGTTTTAAAATCCAATTGGAGAGTCAGTTGCTCTCATTATTTACTGATTATTATTCATTGATTCGAGATGCTATCTTTATCATAATCTGAGTTGTTATATGTATTTGGTCTGTTTCTGGGCTGTCCTAGTCAGTCTAGTCATCTATTACATTATCATACCTCACTTCTCATAATCTTTTGTAGTGTCTAGGAGGAGGCACAGCATGATAGTTAGGAATTTAACATGGAGGTTCAACTTGCCAAGTTGAATGCTGTTGATAGTTCCACCTTTACTAGCTAAATGACTTAGTATGAGTCATTGAAATTCTCTAGCCCTTAGTATTATCTGTAAAATGAGGCTTATGATATCATATACATTAGTAGGTTATTATAAAGAGTAAAAGCATTAATATATGTAAAGGTCTTTTAATGTATAACAGAGCCATGTAAGAGTTAAACTATTGTAACAGGAAAAAGTTGTGCTAATAGTTTGTCTTTTCAGATTAGCTTTCAAAATGTTTTTTATTCTTCCCCAAATCCAATTCAGCTATTGATTGGAATTACATTGACTTTATAAATTTAGTTTGAGGGAGAAATAGTCTTTATAATAATATAATAAGCCATTGCATTATCATTATACGTTATTTGTTTACCACCCAAGAACATGGCATAATCTCTTCATGTATTCACATTTAGAGCCTTGTGTCAGTTCTGGCTTAATTGATGGAGAGAATATTTTTTGTTCTCTTCCAGTCTAAAACATGAAAAGAGAGAAATATTAGAATCTATGTAAACTTCACAAGTATAACATTGCCTTTCTTTTGCTCTAGAATAACAACACTGGAGAAATGTGATACCATAGACGACATCATTAGGTGTTCTGTAGTAGGTGTTTGTACCTATGTTGGTAGTTTAAACACATCTCAGTGTTGTCTCACATTTCTTTGCCCTAAAGTGCATGACTATTTTAGCAAATAAAGAAGAAAAACTCAAAAAATGGTAACCTTTGGAATGAAAAAATATATGTGTATATACATGTGTATATTGAATGAATATATGGAAACGAAATATACAAATACAATTGATACCTTTGAATTTGGCCATTGGAATTTTCCTAAGTGAGAGCCCCCTCCCCACCCAGGTCCCTGCTTTAGGAGAGAATACCTATATATTCAACCCCTATCTTCTTTCCTCTCCCCAGTCTTTCTTATCATCTGCCTACGAACTCTAGCTATATTCTTTACATTTTAGATTATTCATTTTTAGAAGAGAAACTGCTTTTGATTGTGTGTAACTGAAATACTTGAAACCCAATTCCCAGTCTGCATGTATCAGGTTAACTGCTTCAAGAAAATAGCAAATTAAAAAAAAAAAAGAAAATACCAAGTAGGGTGAAAGACTCTTTAATTCTAGTGAGGGCTGCGGGAGATGTCATGTACACAAGTAGTTAAACCATGCTTGTTCCTGTTTTTCTGATTTTTCTCCCCGAATTCTTTAGGTTTGATAAGTGCTTGTATTTATACTAGGAAGTGGTAGACTAGGGATCAACAACAATATAGCTGTATATTTGGATAAGAAGTTTTGAGTTGAAGGATAGATCAGTAAAGATGCCAATCTTGATGCACCAATATATACTATTCTCTCTGTATATTTGAAGTTTTTAATAACATTTGGGAGTACAACAATATGTGTAAGTAAATAGAGGTAATAATTATCAATCATAGAATAATATATACTAAAAAAAACCCCATGTTATTATACATACAAAAAATGCACTAGTTGTAAGTTTACAGCTCAGTGAATTTTCTCAATTTGAACATACTCCTGTAACTAGCTTGAAGATCAAGCAACAGAACATTACTAGCCCCCGGAAACTTCCCTTGTGCTGTCTTCTAGTCATAAGTCCTCTAAGGCTAACTACTACTCTGACTTCGAACAGCATACGTTAATTTTGCCTATTTAAAATTTTTTTTTAGTTGAAGTGTATTTGATGTGCAGTGTTACATAAATTTCAGTTGTACCACATAGTGATTAACAATTTTGGAAGGTTATGCTCCATTTATCGTTATTATAAAATACTGGCTGTATTCCTTTGGTTGTACAATATATCTTTGTCACTTATGTATTTTATGCATAGTAGTTTATATCTCCTAATCCCCTGCCCATATCTTACTCCCTCCTCTCTACACCTCTCCACTAATAGCCGCTGTTTGTTCTCTATATTTGTCAATCTGTTTATTTTTTGTTGTATCCACTAGTTCTTTTTATTTTTTAGATTCCACATGTAAGTGATATTGTACAGTATTTGTCTCTCTGACTTATTTCACTTAGTGTAACACACTCCAATCCATATATGTTGTTGCAAATAGTAAAACTTTATTTCTTCTTAGTATTAATAGTAGTTCTGAGTGTGTGTATGTGTGTTTATACACCTCATCTTTGTCTGTTCATCTCTTGAGGGACACTTAGGTTGCTTCCATATCTTGGCTATTGTAAATAATGCTGCTATAAACATTGGGATGTGTGTATCTTTTCAAGCTAATGTTTTCATTTTTTTCAGATGTGTACCCAGGAGTGGAATTGCTGGTTCACATGGTAGTTCTTTTGATTTATATATATATATATATAAGATTTTTTTCATGTGGACCATTTTTAAAGACTTTATTGAATTTCTTATAATAGTGTTCCGTTATGTTTTTGGCCACGGGCATGTGAGCCTTACTTTCCTGACCAGGGATTGAACCCATTGCCACTGGACTGCTAGGGAGGTCCCTCTGGTAGTTCTATTTATAGATTTTTGAGAAACCTCCATATTGTTTTCCACAGTGGCTATGCCAATTTACATTCCCACCTACAATGTATTTTTATATAAATGGGGAGTCATACTTTTTTTTTTTTTTGACATGTAGGGTCTTAGTTTCCTGACCAGGAACTGAACCTGGCCCTCCTGCAGTGGAAGTGCGAAGCCTCAACAACAGGACTGCCAGGGAAATCCAGGGGTCATACGCTTTTGAGCCTATCGAAGTCATATACATTATTGCATGTAGTTGTAGTTTATTCACTTTCATTGACCCATAATAGTCCATTGTGATAATAAACCACAATTTATTAACAGTTCTATTGTTGAATATTTGAGCATTTATACTTTTCAGGATGGGCTTCCCAGGTGGCTCAGTGGTTAAAAAAAAAAAAAAAAAAATCCACCTGCCAATGTAGGAGAAGCGGGTTCAGTTCCTTGGTTGGACATATCCCCTGGAGAAGGGAGTGGCAACCCACTCCAGTATTCTTGTCTGGGAAATCCCATGGACAGAGGAGCCTGAAGGGCTATAGTCCATAGGGTTGCAAGAGTCAGACACGACGTAGTGACTAAACAACAGCAAACTTTTCAGGGTACCTCACTTTTTAAATATGGGGGCTATGGACATTTTCTGAAATACACTGTTGAGGAAATCTGAAATTTCTTACTTATCAGTTCTCTACTTTAGAAGCTCCATAATAGTGAATATACACATTTTATTTTAGAAATTTATGGTCCACAAATTCTCCAAACCCATTGTTTCAGTTACCTGTTACCTCAGCTGGCTTTTGCTGTATGACAAGCACTCCAACTTAATGGGTTGAAACAACCCATTATTTACTTAGCTTTTTCTTTTTTTAATTCTGAGGGTTAGCCATTTAGGCTAGGTTCTGGGCTTCCCTGATAGCTTAGTTGGTAAAGAATCCACCTGTAATTCAGGAGACCCTGCTTTGATTTCTGGGTCGGCAAGATCTGCTGGAGAAGGGATAGGCTACCCACTCCAGTATTCTTGGGCTTCCCTTGTGGCTAAATTGGTAAAGATTAGCCTGCAACGTGGGAGACCTGGGTTCGCTCCCTAGGTTGGGAAGATCCCGTGGAGAAGGGAAAAGCTACCCACTGCAGTATTCTGGCCTGGAGAATTCCATGGACTGTATAGTCCATGGGGTCACAAGAAGTTGGACAGGACTGAGAGACATTCACTTTCTCTTTCTGGTGATCTGGGCCAAACTTGGCTTACTTTGATTGGGACAACTGGGCCACCTTCTCCATTGGTTTTATATTCTGTAGCAGGCTGTCTGGGAGTTACTCACTTGGTAGTTATCCCCCTCTCCAAGAGGAAGTGTGAGATATGTACCAGGCCTCTTGAAAAGTGCCCAGATAGAGAGTTGGCAGTGTTTTGCTTCCTCAATTTCTCTTAGCCAAAGGAAATCACAGGGACTGAACAGATTAAAGTGGTAAAGAAGCCGAATTCCATCTCTTGTTTTGCAGTCTACCGTATCCACATTTTAGCATTTCTTCTTAGGGAAATAAATCCCAGTGTTCCAGCTTGACTGACATCTCTTTTGTTTTTGATATGCATCTGTATAAACTTATTTTCACCTCTTTAAAACAGTGTTTGGAGCAATAAGTTGAACTAGGGCTTTCTTGTGTTAGAGTGGTATTTTAATTTTATTTCTTCTTCTCTCCCTGCTTTTTTTTTTCCTGTGCTAGCCACCTCATCATTCAAGATGCTTAAGAATACCTGTTCAACAAGCCTTTTCTGACTTTGTGTTCCCTACCCTGGCATCTTTCCTTTGAACATCTCATGACAGTATTTAGTAACATAACATTGTATTACATTCAGTTGTTTTCATGTCTTTTTCTATTATTAAACTCGAAGCATCTTTCTGTATCTCCAGTATCTGACGTGCAAGTTTTTAAAAATGATAGATGAAATCGTGAGAGAGCTGCTAGACTTTTTTTTATCACATCTGTTTTCTCCGCTTTTGTTTTGTTTTGGCCTTGCTGCACGGCATACGGGGATCTTAGTTCCTGACCAGGAATTGAGCCCAGGCCCTTGGCAGTGAGAGCGTGGAATCCTAACCACTAGACTGCCGGAGAATTCCCTGTCTTCATTTTAGTACAGAATTGTTTGTCCCTATGCTTCTGTTGGGTGTAAATGCTGCTGCTTTGACTGGATGACAGTTAGTACTGATATTTAGATTTAGGTTACTAAGAAAGGTCAACTGTCATCATCCATATATAAAATAATTGCTGTTACTTATTTTTGTAATACTTGTGTTATTTTGATTAAATATAATTTTTACTTTCTCCTAAGAAACTATGCTTTCATTTAGAAAGTATTATTTTATATAAATATGCATTTAATACTTTGGAAGATGGAATAATTCATACATATAATGACATTTGTCCTTTTTTAGTGCTACCAATTATCTGAACCTCCGGCCATTGGGGGGATTTCCTCACCTTATAAGTCCAGTGTCTACTGTAAAATCAGAAAATGCCACATGCTTACTCTACTCGCTCTGTTAGCAATAAGGGTTTGAGACCTGAGCCAGGCCTCACCAGCTGACTGTGTCATCCCTGGTGTTGTCAACCAGTCCCTGATGCCAAGGAGTAGTGGAAGGTGGTTTACAGTGGTGGTGACAGCGCCACCCAATATCCAGTTGCATCGCTGGTTCACGGGTGGCGGCAGCAGTGCCCTTACCAGACTGATAGTATGGCATGATTTTGTAGATGGTTCTGGTTGTATAGCTTCTTCCTGTGCCTGCTTGTTTTCTGAGATTTACTCTTCAGATTTTCTGGGAGTTCTGTGAGTCACCCACTTACATCATTTGCTCAAATCAGCCACAATTAGTTTCTGTGAGCAGCCATGAGAGATACAGTAAGTAGCTGAATTTTGAGAGTGGAAACCACAGTACATATCAAAGAAGCTCATCTTATCGAGAGACAAAACTCGTGAAATAGTAGATCTATGTTTAACAGGAAATTGGTAGCTTATATAACACAGATTATAAGTGATGTAAGTAAGGAAAGGAAAGATCAGTGGAAGGGTATGAGGAAACTGATTTATAGAGAAAGTGGGACTCAAATAGTTGGTAGAATTTGGATATAAAGAAGAAATGTGTAGAGAGTTACAAGTCTTATACCTGTATTGTTAATTATCATCACTGAGAACTTTTGAATTATTGTCACCCCTGATTCAAACTAGTTGAAATAGGGAAGGGGATGTTAGAAATAGGAAAAGAGGGGAATGGTTAGGACTATATATTAAGGAAGCTAGATAAGTTTGTGCTTTCACTGTTAGCGCTTCTCATGACTGTATATGAGTGTTACAAGTCTCCCTATGGAAAAATATGTAGGCATTTACTTTTTCAGAATTTCTTGTTTTCAAGTTCACTTGAAAGCTATAAATAAAGTTTTTTGAGGACAGGGAGATTTCACTGTTTCTTTCTCTTTCTCTGTCTCTCAAACTTTAAAAAAAGCTGTTTGATATATGTTTTATTTTCAAAGCTTATACTCCCTAAAATTTCTTGATAACCAGTAATCTGTTTGTTCATCAGTTATCGTAAGCCTCAGGGAGCATATTGGAGCTTTCTCTTTCTTCATTTGGTAAATGTATTTAATTTTATTGGAGTATAGTTGATTTAGAATGTTGTGTTAGTCTTGGCTGTACAGCATGGTGATTCAGTTATGCACATACTTATATGCATTTAAAAAAAGGAATTTTTTTGGTTCTTTTTCAGATTATTTTCCCATATAAGTTATTACAGCATACTGAGTAGAGTTCTCTGTGGAACTACTGTCTAGATCCTTGTTGGTTATCTGTTCTGTTTATAGTCGTGTGTGTGTGTTAATCCCTAGCTCTTAATTTATCCCTTCCCCTGATATCCATCCCCTGACATTTCCTCTTTGGTAACCTTAGGTTTGTTTTCAAAATCTGTGAGTCTTTTTCCATTTTGTAAATAAGTTCATTTATATCATTTTTTAAAAATTAGGTTCTGCATATGTGTGAAATAATACGATATTTGACGTTCTCAGTCTGATTTACTTCACGTAATATGAAAATCTCTAGACCCATCCATGTTACACTGCAGACGCCATTATTTCATTCTTTTTGATGGCTGAGTAGTATTCTGTTGTGTATGCACCACATCTTTATCCATTCCTCGGCAGATGGACATTTAGGTTGTTTCTGTGTCTAGGCTGTTATAAATATTGCTGCAGTGAACATTGAGGTGCATGTAGCTTTTCAAATTATGTTTTTCTTGGGATATATGCCCAGGAGTGGGTTTGCTGGATCATATGGTAGTTCTGTTTTTAGTTTTTTAAGGAACCTCAATGCTATTCTCCATAATGGCTGTACCAATTTACACTCCCACCAAGGTGGGAGGATTCCGTTTTCTCCACATCCTCTTCAGCATTTATTGTTTATAGACATTTTGTTAATGGCTATTCTGATCACTATGAGGAAGCTCACTGTATTTTTTGATTTGCATTTCTCCGATAATTAGTGATGCTGAGCAACTTGCGTTTTGGCCATCTGTATGTCTTTTCGGGATAAATGTCTATTGAGATCTTCTGCCCCCCCCCCCTTTTTTTTTTTAATTTGGTGGTTTGTTTGTTTTTTGACACAGCGCTGCATGAACTGTTTGCATTCTTTGGAGATTAAGTAAATATTAATGTATTTTATAGTTGACTTTGTCCAGATAAAAGTAAAGATTAATTGAGCCCTATTCTTCTCCAGCAAATGGATTGCAAATGAGTATCCTTTTTCTTTGCTCCCAGGATTGTTTTGTACTTTATTATGGCACTGACTTGTTTTATTCTGTTGTAATTTTTGTTTTTGTTTGATTCCCTCCCCTGCCTTACCTCTCCCATCCCAGTCTATGAGCTATTTGATAAGGACCAGGACTCTTACTCATCTGTGTATCTCCAATGTCTGGCTTATAATTGGGCTCTATAAAAATTTTTTTAAGATGTAATAAATTATTTCCTTTAAGTGCTCCTTAGTAGGAGTTGTGAGAAGAATTAAGATTTTTTTTTAGCTCAGAGTTATCATGGACATTAGGATTGTCCAGTTGTTCTGACATGTTTGTTTTGTTTCGTTTATACAGAAGATTTAAGATACCTTGGTCAAATATGATTTGTTTTGGGGTCCTTCTTTTTCAGTGATTCTTTTTTTTTACCGTTTAGAGAATTTTTGGATTTACATAAAAATTGATAATAGTACAGAGTTCTTATATATCCCAGATTCCTTTACTATTAACATCTTCTGTAATAATTTATATGGTACATTTATTGCTCTTATTGAAGCAGTATTCAAACATTATTATCAACTAATTTTCTTACTTTATTCAGATTTCATTAGTTTTTGCCGAATGTCCTTTTTCTGTCCCAGGATCCCATCCAGGAGATCACGTTGCATATAGTTTTTTATGTCTCCTCCTCTAATTCCTCCAGCTGTGGAAGTTTCTCAGATTTTCCTTATTTTTCGTGACCTTGAAAAATTTGTCAAATTTTATAGAATGCCCCTCAGCTGGTATTTATCTGATATTTTTCCTTAAGATTAGACTGGAGTTACAGATTTGGAGAAGGATCAGAGCGGTTAAGTGACATTTTCATCCCATTACTTCAAAGGTAATACTGTTTACATGATTCATCACTGTTGATGATGACCGTTTTCCCCTAGCTGAGATAGGGTTTGTCAGGTTTTTCCACTGTAAAGTTACTCCCCGCCTCCCCATTTCTGTAGTCTTTTGACAGAAGTCACCCTGTATAGCACACATTTGAGTCAAAAGTCCAAGTGCTGTCCCTTCTTGAGGACAGAGTAGCTACATAAATTATTTGGAATTTTTCAGCATGAGTTACTCTGTTATGCTTGTTTTTCCTTTTCTGTAATGCTTTTTAATGGTGATGGAGGAAGGTGAAAAGGTGCAGGGTGTTCAGTAGAACTTCATATTTCCTTGCTCCAAGGGTCTTGTCCCTAGGTTCTTGTTTCTGTAGGTAAAGTCATGATTCTTCAGTTGAGATTGTGCTCTAAGTGATTCTTTGGTTTAGGTTCTTTTTGTTTCACCTCCTTTTGCTGCCTAGACTATCTTTGAAAATAGTATTAATAAGCCTGTGGAAAACACTGAGAGCTTTGCCTGTGTACCGTGTCCCAAAAAAATATACCTTGGGCTCTGATGGTTTCTGAAGAATGAACTTCAGTTTTAAGGAAGGAAGAAGAGGTTTTATGATTACATACAGCCATACTGCACATTGAAAGAAAATATTTGTTATAGTGCTTTAGGAGTCAGAAATCAAGATCTACTGGAGTGAATAAAAGAAGGTATATCTTCACTTTTCCTTAAGTGTTTGTATCTGGTATAGGACTGAAATATAACAATAGTGACTATTTCACTAGTACAGTCCATTAGTTCAGGGCCGTGGGTTTTAGAGTGTGGGCCCCAGATCAACAGTGTCCCCATCATATGGAAGCCTGTGAGAAATGCAGATTTCCATGCTCATCCCAGAGCTACTATCCTGGAAGCTCTAGCAGTGAGGCCTTGCAGCCTGTCTGTCTTAAGCCCCCTAGCCCTTCATGATTCTGATAACCCTGTGAGGTTGGAGTATCTGTCTGGTTTATTGAGTGTGAATGGTAGCCTGAAGAGCAGTTCTTAGGGGAGACTGGCTGTGTGTAGCATTTGCTTTTCCTACAGGGGCATGAGAAATCTTTCTTCTTTTAATCAGAATGTCTGATATCTGAGATGTTAGTTTATATTTTCTTCCCTTAAGATCATATTTACTGAACTGCTGTATCTCTAACAGTGGTTGGCAGACCACAGACTACAGGTCAAATCAGAGACACCCCCTGTTTTTGTAGTCTAAGAATGGTTTTAACATTTTTTTTAACAAACAGCTTTATTGACATATAATTCACATAACATAAACTTCAGCCATTTAGAACATTCAATTAAATGATTTTAGTATATTCACAGAATTGAATAGTTTACCACTATCTAATTTTATAGTGTTTTATCACCCCCCAAAACAAGCATAGTACCCTTTAGCATTCAGACCCATTTTTGCCAACCCTCACCCTACCCTAGCCACTCTAACCCAAGGTAACCACTAATCTACTTTCTGTCTGTATAAATTTACCTATTTTGGACATTTCATATAAATGAAATCATACAGTAAATATGTGATATTCTGGGACTAGCTTTTTCCACTTAGCATAATGTTTTCAAAGGTCATTCATATTATAGTCTCAATACTTTCTTCCTATTGCTAAATAGTATTCCATCGTGTGGGTACATCCCATCTTATTTATCTATTCATCAGTTAATAGACATTTGGGTTGATTTTTACATTTTTAAATGGTAAAAAAAAAACAACTATTTTGTGATATGAAAATTACAGGAAATTCAAATTCAAATTGTCCATAAATAATATTTATCGATACACAGCCATACCTACCCCTTTAATGTATTGTCTATGGCTGTTTTCATGCTACAGTGGGAGAATTGACTAGTGACAGACTGTACAGTCTTCAAAGCTTAGAATATTTACTATTTGGCCCTTTGGAGAATAGGTTTGTAAACAGTATTTCTCAACCTTTTTCTTCATGATTGTTTCCTAAGGAGCCTTTTTTGATACTTTTTTCCCTACTTGCCTACCTCCCCATGAAATTTTAATACCAGAGATTGCTATATCTCTTTGTATATTGATGCCTTGGTGGAACACGAACTGTTACAATAATATCTTTTTTTTTTTGTCTCCTCAGGAATGATATCACCCTAATTGAGAGCGATACTCTAGAGCAGTGTTCTGGTTAGGTTAATATTCCTTTGTTACAGTAGGAGGTGAAAATTTTTTTCAGATCGGTTATATTTCTCTCAGAACTGTTTCTAATGTTGAGGTATTTAAGTATTATGTTATGATCAACTGTTAGATCTCTAAGCTGTGTGTGAGCATAGAACCCAAGATATTACCGTATTGATATTTCTAAATTTGGGGAAATTTTGATGATTCTTCATCAAAATACTGCTTTTGATATTTATTATATATCTAAACAAAGGCTTTTGCTTTAGTTCATGTTAATAGGTTGGTTTATTAGATTATCAGTGTTTATTAGTAAATTTGACTATAGGCAGAGGCTGGAGATTTTAATTTTTTTAAATTTTGTCTGTAAAGAGAAGATTTTATTACCAGTTGGTTTGTGATGTTAGCTCTCTGCATTTCTCCTATGCCTTATAATTCATTACAGAAAAATTCTTTTATCTTCCCCCATCCTCATCTTCTTTTCTTCCCTAGAGTGTATGTTCTTGGAGAGGTAGAAATATGAAGGGCTTTATGCAGATTTGAAGGCGGGAGAGAGGAAGGCTGGTCAAAATAGGAGATCTGTTTACAATTTACTTTGTAAATTGGAGCAGTCACTGTGGAGAACAGTATGGAAGTTCTTCAAAAAACTAAAAACAGACTTGCCATATGATGCTGCGATACCAGTCCTGGGCATATATCCAGACAAAACTCTAAATTCATAAAGATATGTGGACTCCAGTGTTCATAGCAGCACTGTTTACAATAATCATGATGTGGAAGTAACCTAAATGTTCATTGACTGATGAATATATAAAGATGTGGAATATTACTCAGCCATAAAAAGGAAAGAAATAATGCCATTTGCAGCAACATGGATGGACCTAGAATTATCATATTAAGTGAAGTAAGTCAGATAGAGAAAGACAAATATCATATGATAGCGCTTGTATGGAATCTAAAAAAATGAAACAAGTGAACTTATTTATAAAACAAAGACTCATAGACAGAAAATAAATCTGGTTACCAAAGAAAGGACAGGGGGAGGGATAAAGTGGGAGTTTGGGATTAACAGCTAGGTATACACTGCTATATATTAAAATAGATAAACAACAAAGACCTGTTGTATAGTACAGGGGACTATATTAAATGTCTTATAGTAATATAACAAACAAGCTATAATGGAAAAGAGTCTGAAAAAAGAATAGGTGTGCCTGAATCACTTTTCTGTATACCAGAAACTAACAGAACATAAATTAACTATGGTTCAGTTTTTAAAAACGTTTTTTAAAAAAGATTCTAATTTAAAGCAATAGCACACTGATGCTAACTATCTCTTTTCTTTTTGTCAATTGTTGATGTCTTTGTGTTTAGTAATCTAGAATAGGCCATTAATCTGTATGAAGACAGATATGTTTGTTAAATGTAGATTAAAAAAACTCAAGTCTAGCAGCGAAACAAAATCCAATTTTGTCCCCTTCCTATTTTTTATCAAATAGGATATAAGGAAAAGTAGAAAAGAGCTGCATTTCTTTGGAAGGAGAATACTTGGCGGATTGGAACACTGTAAATGCATTACACTGGGATGATAACTGATTTCATGGAAAGGGAATTGTTTCATTAATAGAATGTCAGCCCTGTAATTCTGAAAGAATTTAAATATTGTCACCTTTCAGGGTTCCATGCACTATAGTCTAGTACTCATTATATTTTAATCAACATATCTAAATATCTTTCTACTTAAACTGATTTTGGTGATGCTTAATGCATATCCATTCAGTTGTTGAATCTGAAAAAGTGAATTGGCCTAGATTGTCTCCTTTTCACTTATCCAGAGTCAGAAGTCCTGTGAATAACTCCACTTGAAAATATCCTCTCTTTTCCTCTAAGACCTACAGTCCTTCAGAGTCCCATCTCTGATTTTTCCTAGTTTCGTCTTCTACCACTCCTCCTCTATTTCAGACATACCAAAATACTTGCAGTTCCCTAGACATGCCAGGGGGTTTTGTACCTCCTATTGTTTTATACAGTCATGCCTTTGTATATAATTTTTTTCTCTGCCTAGAATACTTTTCTCTTCCATTGTTGATCAAATAACTTCTGAGTCTGCTTCACAAATCAGTGGAAGTTTTACTCTGGAGGGTTTTTTCCAAGACCTCATATTTATTTGTGTTATAGCATTTATCACACATATTATAAGATCTAATTATCTTTTCCCCCGAGACTGTAAGTTTGTTTGAGGGCACGTATTGTATTATCTTTATCTTAGGCTCCATACTACTTAACATAGCATCTGGTAACAAGAAGCTACTCCATAAATGCTCATTGACTGAATTCAGTCATTGCTCATTGACTGAATGTCAGTCATGTTAAAAAGAAAAAAATTTCAATGAAGCAGACAGGCTTTCAACTTGAGCTTTGAGCCCATTTAAGTAATATTAATTAGACCCAAAGTCCAATGAAATCAAAGGATTTGAAAGCACTTTGGGGCCTGCTGAAATATAATTTGGTGTGCTCTACACATTTACTGATTTCTGGTATCCAGATTCATGCAGAATGTGATTAGAGTAGATTTTAGACAAATGATGTTGAAAGTTCTCTTTTCAGGCTGATTTTCATTCCTTTGTATTGAAACAGTAGGCAGTGTTCTCTTTTGGTTATAATGAAGGTGTGGGTTTTTCTACTGCCTCAGCTGAAACCCCTTTACAAGGCCATGGGTCACTGTCATACTTTGCTCAGTTTTCTCAACAGCAATGTCAGGACTAATCCCCTCTCATAAATCCTCTAAGCTGTCAGCAAACAAACCCCCTCTTACCAGTCTAGCACGAAAGCCATGAGCTAGGAATACAGAGCAGGTACATGATTTATTTAAGGGCAGTTGTTTTTCAGTTTCCAGATTGCCGGTCAGTGCTTCTTTCTCTGCTGTTGGCCCATCGAGTTGTAGGTGTTGTGCTGGGTAACTCAGGGTGGTGCCTAACTGTTGAACACTTGCAGAAAGCTGTGATTTCCTTGTTATGAGACACCTCTGTACCTGTGGTTTCTGCCACTCTGATTAGCAGGTAAAAGAGATTAAGACTGGCTGCTTTCAGGATTAAGTGAGACTAGAAATCCACTTCTTTCTTAAAGCCTTTGCGTCATTCCTAGAGGTACTTTCAGCTGATTCTTTTGCAACCAAAGCTGCTTGGGGAAAGGACTGGTATGGTGAGAAGAGGATCCAGATAATCAGGATTTTAAAAAATTGTTGAGGTGTAATATTCATACAATAAAAAGCAAATATTTCAGTATACAGACAGATGATTTTTGACAAATGATTGCATCTGTTTAACCATCACCGAAGCCAAGTTGTAGACCATTTTAATTTCTTCGGAAAGTTCCTTTGTTTCTCTTTGTAATCGATCCCCTCCCCACAACCAAGCACTAATCTGATTTCTATTTCTATAGATTAGTTTTGCCTGTAAGGAATCATATAGAATTTGTTCTTGTGTGTTCAGCTTTTCATCTCAGAATGACATCTTTGAAACTTGTTGTTGTATGTATTAGCAGTTTCTTTCTTCTTATTGTCTTATTGTTGAGTATTATTTCATTGTATGGATATACCAAAATTTGTTTTTCACTAACTGAAGAAATTTGAGTAATTTCTAGTATTGGGCTTTTATAATTATATAAAGTTGTAAATTGCTTTTTAAGGGTTTCATTTTTCTTGGATAAATACCTAAAAATGGAATTAACTGGGTCATATGGTAAGTATAATTTAACTTTATAAGAAACTGGCAAACAATTAAGTGGTGGCACCATTTTAGACTGTGGCCAGCAATGTGTGAGAGTACTAGTTCCTGCATACCTTTGCTAAAACTTGATATCTCTCTTTTCATTGTAGCATTCTAGTGGATATAAAGTAGTATTTCATTGTGATTTTAATGTTTGATGCTGTTCTAAATGGTATGTTTTTAATTTCATTTTTCATTTATTTGTTGCTAGTACACAGAGATGCAAGTGATTTTTGTATATGACCTTAGAGTCGTTTAGGTCTTCTAGCAGTTTTTTCTTTTTGTGTGTGTATTTTTGTTTTAGATTTCCTGCATAGACAATCATGGTATTACTATTACACTTACCTTATTCAACTTTAGGCAGTAAGATGAGATCAACATAATCTGGATTTTTGGCTTGTTTAATTTTCTGGATATTTGAAAATATCTTCTTAGGCCTTTGCAAGCATTTTAGGATGACATAATTGAAGTGTGAACCATGAATATGAAGTGGATAGAGTTGCTGTAATAATGATATGTAGAATTGGCAAGGCAGATTTAGAAGAAAGAATAAAGTTTAGAAAATTCCTGTGTTCTAAAGAACAATGGAATTTGACTCTGGCCCATAAGAAGCACTTCCTAAAACCAGGTTACATCAATTGATATTGGCAGTTCCTCTGGCCATGTGTAAAGCTGTTTACCAATACATTCATTGGACAAATATTAATATTTAGTGAGTGAGTGCCCACCTGGTACTAGGTACTGTTTTGGTACTTGAGATACACTAGGAGAAGGAAATGGCAACCCACTCCAGTGTTCTTGCCTGGAGAATCCCAGGGACAGAAGAGCCTAGTAGGCTGCCATCTCTGGGGTCGCAGAGTTGGACACGACTGAAGCGACTTAGCAGCAGCAGCAGCCGCAGCAGAGAACAAAATAGTTTTTAAAAAAATGAAAAAACTTGTTTTGACTATTTTCTTGTTGGAGAAATACACAGTAAAATATTAAGCATGAAAATCTGCCTCCTGGTCTATTTAGAGTGAATAGGGCTTTGGAGAAAGGAGAGGTAGAGAAAGGGAGTAGGAGTAATACAGGAAGTATGTTGTTTTTAGACCTTTATAGACTACTTGATTAAAGCTGGCAAGTTGTCAGATTTATCCCGAAAACCAAGTACTAGGAGAAACATTAGTTTATAATTAATTATTCAGTCAATAATGGTCCTTTGATGAGGATAATCTCAAATTTAGATACATATTCCCCTTGTTCTTGTCTCCAACCTAATTGTATTATTTGCAAAGAGTTTTCAGAAATGGTTCCAAGCAACCTGCACTAATCCCTTGTCACAAAACATCCATTTTCACAGGAAAAGATTTGAATTTTTTCAGCATCTACAAACACAAAATAGGAAACAAAGGTCATAGTGTTACACAGTTGCATAGTTGTTAGTTTCATCATCTTGCTTAGAAATGATCACTATTATGTTTGAGATCAGTGAAGAAAAGGAAATAAGAAAAGGTGCTACTTTTGAGGAATTCTACTTGTGGACATTGTAAAACATCAGATTCCATAAAAACAGAACTTTATCAGATGGCTATTAAGCCTTGCTTTTCATTATAGATTGAATCAATAGATGTTAGTAAGTGTGCCCAGTTAATAGTACTGGTTAGAATCCCTGAAGAGAAATTCCTACAACATTGTTTGTTCTCTGCACATCTGTGGAAGCAAACTACTTGAACTACTCAAAATTGTAAATGAAACCTAATGAAAAAATAAGATATAATGGATATCTTCCCTCAGTTTGTGTAAATGGTAGTGCTGCATTACGTCAGGAGTTCACCTGGAAACCTTGAACACAAGCGCACAAATTGTTCTATCCAATTTTGCATCAGAGAAACTCAATTTCGCCTGTAGATATGACTTCCATATTAAATTATGTTTTCAAAATGGTGACTCTAATAACTATAACAAGCACTTAAAACTGGTACTCACTGAGTGCTAGGACTGTTGCTAGAAGTTCATGTATATTTGCTAATTTAATCACCACAACAGGTTGATGATATAAGTACTATTAATATTAATGCTATCCCCTCTGTAGCTGAGGAAATAAGACACAGAACTGTTAGGTAATTTGCCCAGGGTTACATAGCTAGGAAGTGGCAGAGCCAAGATTCAAAGGCAGGTAATCTAGTTCCAGAGTCTATACTCGGTGTTTTTGTTTTTGTTTTTTAATTAAAAAAAACATTGTAGTAAGTCATCCCTATCATAAAATTAAACCATTTTTTAGTGTACAAATCAGTTGTATTAAATGCATTTTTTTGTGCACCCAATCTCCAAAAACTCTCTTCACCTTGCAAAACTATGTCCATTAAATAACTCCAAATTTTTCTCTTCTACTGTCTGTGGCAACTACCATTCTACTTTCTGTCTCTATGAATTTCAGTACCTCATATAAGTGAAATCACACTTTTTTGTAACTGAGCACTTTTTTTTAACATATAATGTCCTCAGGGTTCATCCATGTTATAGTGTGTGTCAGAATTTACCTCCTTTTTAAGACTGAATAATATTTCATCATATATATATATATCATATTTTGTTTATACATTAATCTTTTAATGGACACTTGGATTACTTCCATCTTTTGGCTGCTGTGAATAGTGCTGCTATGATCATATGTACGTGCAGATATTAGCCTGAGTCCCTGCTTTAAATTCTTTGGAATAAATGCCCAAAAATGGAATTAACTGACTCATGTTGTAATTCTCTGTTTAATTTTTTGAGAATTTCTATATTGTTTTCCATGATGGCTGTATCATTTTTTATATTCATACTAACAATGCACAAGGGTTCTGATTTCTCTACATCCTTACCAACATTTGTTACTGGCTTTTGTTTGTTAATAACTGTCCTAATGTGTAAAGTGATATCTCATTTTGGTTTTGTGTTTCCCTAATGACTGATAATGTTGAGCATCTTTTCATGTGCTTTTTGTGTATTCATATATCTAATTTGGAGAAATAATCTGTTCAGATCTTTTGCCCATTTTTTAATTGGGTTGAATTTTGTTGTTGTTGTTGAGTTGTAGGAGTTCTTTATATATTCTGGATATTAATCCCTTATTAGATCTATGGCCTACAAATATTTTCTCCCATTCACCTCTTGATATATGGAAGTTTTAAAATTTTGATGAAGTCCAATTTATTTTCTCTTGATGCCTGTGCTTTTGGTGTCCTAGTGAAGAAATCGTTGCTAAATCTAGTATCCCCTATGTTTTTGTCAAAGCGTTTCATAGTTTTAGCTCTTATGTTTCAGTCCTTGATAATTCTGAGTTAATTTTTACATATGGTATAAAGTAAATGTCCAGCCTTTATCCTATGGTTTAATTTCTGGCTTACTGTTTTTACTTCTAGGGGTACTTAACCCTCAATTTAAAGAGTTGACATAAAGGATTTAGGAGAAGTGGGTGGTAAAAAAGTGGCAGTGGTAAACAAAACTCATTTAGAAATTTTAGTAGTTAGAAGGAGGAGGAAAAGAAAAGAAATGCTTTTTTTAAAGAGAGATTACGTTTTATAATAACATACTCATTGAAAAAATTGGAGAGCTCAAGAAAGTATTAAGAAAAAGGGTAAACATTTTGGATAACAATAATATGTAATGTTTATAGAAACGTATATGTGTGTGTGTGTGTGTATAAAATAAGTGCTTAAAGTCTATGTTTGGCAATGATAACCCCTGAATTCTTGATAGTGGTTTTACCTGGGGTGTGGACAGATGAAGGGGAACAGGATGAGGGAAGCATACATGTATAATGTTTTAAATTTTTTTTTAAAAGGGACATCTGAACTAATAAGACCTAATATTAACATTCAAAAAAACTCATTGCTGGGTACAAGGTATTTATGTTTATTCTTACCTGTTTGAAATATTTTAAAAATAACTTAAATAAAAGAGTAAAGCCTAGATCGTTTAGTCACATCAAGGGAAGATTAGGTCTTCCTTTAATATAGGAAAGGGCAGAGAAAATGGAAAGGAACTTTGAACTGAAAAGAATAGAAATTTAAAAGAGGTCATACAAATCTGTCATACAGGTCATACAAATCTGAGTCTCAATGGCAGAGTCATTTGCTGAGGGCAAGGAAATTAAAAGACACTTACTCCTTGGAAGAAAAGTTATGGCCAACCTAGATAGCGTATTGAAAAGCAGAGACATTACTTTGCCGACTAAGGTCCGTCTAGTCAAGGCTATGGTTTTTCCAGTAGTCATGTATGGATGTGAGAGTTGGACTGTGAAGAAGGCTGAGCGCCAAAGAATTGATGCTTTTGAACTGTGGTGTTGGAGAAGACTCTTGAGAGTCCCTTGGACTGCAAGGAGATCCAAGCAGTCCATTCTGAAGGAGGTCAGCCCTGGGATTTCTTTGGAAGGAATGATGCTGAAGCTGAAACTCCAGTACTCTGGCCACCTCATGTGAAGAGTTGACTCATTGGAAAAGGCTCTGATGCTGGGAGGGATTGGGGGCAGGAGGAGAAGGGGACGACAGAGGATGAGCTGGCTGGATGGCATCACGGACTCGATGGACGTGAGTCTGAGTGAACTCCGGGAGATGGAGGACAGGGAGGCCTGGTGTGCTGCGATTCATGGTGTCACAAAGAGTCAGACATGACTGAGCGACTGAACTGAAATGAAGGTGGGATTAATTGAATGGTTTGGGGAGTTCCGGGTTGGTTGGGAAAGTTTGACAGATTCAGAGTAAGGAGTCATGGAGGAAGAAATAAGTTAACTGCTGCATGGTGTTGAAGGGCTTCTGAAGAATGGTTATCAGAAATTTGTTTTTGGGTGAGATAAACGATTAGGTAGATTTACTAACATTGCTCCATAGCCCAAGAGAAAAATGAATGAAAACAAAACAAAAGGAAGAAATTGAGTGATATAATTGGATTAAGGTTGTATAAGGAATAATTGGGCTATGAGGAAAAGAAGAGCTTCCCTGGTGGTACAGAGGTTAAAGCGTCTGCCTGCAATGTGGGAGACCTGGGTTCAAAAGAAATCCACTCTAATAAAAGTCTGTGGGAGAGTTGCTGTAAGGCTTCAGGAGACAATCATAAGGGCACCCAAAGGCAAAAGTACAGCTAGATACCTTCTTAGTATCTTTCTATCTGCATCTCTTCTCTCCTCTTTCTTGACTGGCCTGCTCTGCCCATGGCTCTATATGACTGACATAGCACTTTGCTCAAGTCCCCACCCTTCTCATGAATTAAGATTTGACTCATCAGTGGTTTGTGAAAGCATGTTGGTTACAGTCAGCATTTTTTAAAAAAAGAAATTCAGTACAGTTAGTAAGGTTAAGTTATGTGTTTGAATGCATACTTATTGCAACATAAAATTAATTTATCCCAGTTACTGAGTGCCTACTTTGTGCCACATAGGGATACATTAGTAAATAACCCCAACTCCCTGCCCTTTGCTTCTTCCTATCCAAAAAAAACCTTTTTAAGGCAGAGAAGGCAGAGTTTAGTTGCGCCATGGGAAGACAAAGGAGTCAGTGCAGAGGATAGGGGTAGAATGATTTGAGGATACCTGCATGAATTATATGCTATATTCATCTTGCACTGTGTAGGAAACAGAGGTTATCTGCCACTGGGGTAATCTCCACCCCTGAGGTTCAGATGTACAGAGCCTGCCTAAGACTGAAACTGGAGGAAGAGTAGTCTGTTCCCACCATTAGCCTTACACCAGATAACAGGCTGCAGCAGTCTTGGGCAAGAACACAGAGAGATACCTTGTCTATGGCACAGATATACAAGACCAGCTGAAAACTGAGGATGAGCAAGAATTCTGAGAAAAAATCTCCAGCACTCTATTCCTTGCACTCAAACACAAGGTAAATTGCCAGTTCACCCCTGGGAGAATTTGAACCCTATGAGGTACTAAGGGCTTCCCTGGTGGCTCAGACGGTAAAGCATCTGCCTGCAATGCGGGAGACCGGAGTTCATTTCCTGGGTCAGGAAGATCCCCTGGAGAAGGAAATGGCAATCCACTCCAGCACTCTTGCCTGGAAAATCCCATGGACAAATTAACCAATAATAAAACCCAAACCTAGCTCACTTACTCACTAGATTGATTCAAATCCCCACCTTAATGGCCTGGCAGAAATAGATGTGCTTATTTCTAAGCAAAATGTTGTTTTTCTGTACAGTTCTTTTAGGCACAGTACTAGTTCAGTAAGAAATTAAGAGCTGCGTAAAAAGGCAAGAAAGGCAGTGCAAACATAACCAGACCTAGAGGTTATCCAGATGTTGAGACCATGACATATTGATTTAAAGAACTGGTAAAGAATCTGGAGGAAAAATTCCTACCTTTATGGAATTATAATCTGGTGATCAGAGACAGACAATAAGCAAAATAAATATGCGTGTGTTGGATGGTGATGAATGCTGTGGGGAAAAATAAAGCAGAGAGAGGAAGTGGGGAGGATTTGTGAAGGAAAAGAGCAGAGAAGATGACAGTTGATAAAATGACCTAAAGGAGGTAAGGAATCAAGCTTATGAGGATATCTGGAGGGAAAATGTCCTTGGAGGATTAAAATAGCAAGTGCAAAGGTACTGAGGTGAGAGGTTGCCTGCATATTCAGGGAACAACAAAGGGGTCATTGTGACTTAGATCTAAGAGAGGTGAGCAGGTAAGTAGTAGGAGATAAAGTCAGGGAAATAAGTGGTTGGAGTGGAGTACATTACAAATATTTAGGTTTCTACTCTGAGAGTGGAAGCCATTTTAATAACTTTGTTCCAATTAACATACTGTAAATTATGCATATTTAACGTGTAGTCCTGGATAAGGAAATGGCAACCCACTCTAGTGGGTCTCTCTAACCTGGAGAATCCTGTTGACGGTGGAGCCTGATGTGCTACAGTCCATGGGATCACAAAGAGCTGGACATGACTGAGTGACTAATACTTTCACTTTCAGTGTGTATAGTGATATTCTTTGATATACACACATATATATCTGTGCTATATGTATGAAACAGTCAAGGTAATGAAGATAACCATCAGCCTAAAAAACTTCCTGATGCCCTTTTGTAATCTTTTCCTCCCACCCTGTTCTTTGCTGTTCATCTCTTTCTGCTCTTACCAGGCAACCATGGACCTACCAATAGTATACATTTGTTTGCATTTTCTAGAATTTTATTTAAATGGAATGTATTCTCTTTTGGGGGTGGGGGGTCTAGCTTCTGTCAGAATTAATAATTTGAAATTGCATTTATATATAGTTTATTCCCTTTTATTCCAGAATAATATTCCATTGTATAAAATGTATACCATGATTTATTTATCCAGCTTGTTACTAGACATTTATGTGAGTTGTTTCCAGATTTGGGCTGTTACAAATTAAGCAACCCTGAACAAGTACAAGTCTTTGTATGGAGAGATGCTTGTGTTTTTCTTGAGTAAATTGTTAGTAACCCTAACCAAATGGCTGGGTTACCTTGTAGTGTATGTTTAATTCTTTGAGTAACTACCAAATTAGTTTACGAAGTGGTTATACAATATTACATTCCTACCAGCAGTCTGAAAGTTCCAGTTGCTCCATAACGTTGCTAACACTTAGTTTGGTTTGGGTTTGGTTTGAGGGTTTTTTTGGCCGGGGGCAGGGTGGGGTGCTTTTTGGTTTTTGTTTGTTTGGTATTTGGTTATGTATTTATTTACTATCTATATATCTTCTCTAGTGAAATGTTCTCTTAAAAATCTATTGCTTATTTTTTCATTTTTTTCAACTCAGTTTTGAGAGTTCTCAATGTATTCTGGATACAAGTTCTCTATCATGTAACCGATTTTGAAGTCTTATCTCCCAGTCTGGTTTGTCTCTTCATTCTCTGATCTGTGATAAGAGAACAGAAATTCCTACAGGGAGCCTAGGCCTATGGCTCTGTGATCACCTAGAGGGATGGGATGAGACTGGGAGGGAGGCTCAGGAGGGAGGTAATATCTATCTATCTATCTATCTATCTATCTATCTACCTATCTATCTATATATGAAAGTGAAGTCACTCAGTCATGTCCAGTTCTTTGTGACCACATGGACTGTAGCCTACCAGACTTCTCCATCCATAGGATTTTCCAGGCAAGAGTACTGGAGTGGGTTGCCATTTCCTTCTCCAGTTGATCTTTCCAACCCAGGGATTGAAACCGGGTCTCCCGCATTGCAGGCTTTACCATCTAAGCCACTTATGAGAGGCAACAGAGGATGAGGTGGTTGGATGGCATCATTGACTCAATGGACATGAGTTTGCGCAGACTCTGGGAAATAGTGAAGGATAGGGAAGGCTGTCATGCTGCAGTCCATGGAGTTGCAAAGAGTTGGACAGGACTGAACAATGACTGATTTGCGTTGTACGGCAGAAACCAACCCAATATTGTAAAGCAGTTATCCTCCAATTAAAAATAAAATAAAATCCTTTATCTGACCTGGGGGGAAAAAAGCTAATTCTTCCAGGAAATATAATCTTTGTCTAAACCAAGATGACAAAGATATTTTCTATTTTTTTCTTCTAGAAGGTTATAGTTCAGATTTTATATTTTAGATCTTTCATCTGTTTTGAGTTTACCTTTGTATATGGTACAAGGTGTAGATCGAAGTATTTGTTTTTACTTATGAACATCCAGTGCTCTAGCACCATTTGTTGAAAAGACGTCTTTTTTCCCACTGACCTATATTTTCACATTTGTCAAAAATCAATGAACCATTTATCATACATGTGTGGTCGTACATCTTAATGCCACATTACGTTGTCTTAAATGCTATAACTTTATAATAAATCTTGAAGTCAGGTGGTATAAATCCTCCCACTTTGTTCTTTTTCAGAGTTGTTTTGGCTCTTTTATGCCCTCTGATTTTCCTATACATTTTAGAATCTGTCCATTTCTTTAAAAAAAAAAAAAGCTTGCTGTGGTCTTAATTGGGAATCCATTGAATCTATTGATAAATTAGAGAACTGACATTTTTTAAATTTTATTTTTTTAATTTTAATATCTTTAATTCTTATATGCGAGAACTGACATTTTAACAATATTGTCCTGATCTATGATCACAGTATCTCTCTCATTTGTTTTAGGTATTCTGTAATTTCTCTTGGTAGTCTTATTTTCAGTGTATAGATTTTGTACGTTTTTGTCAGTTTTATTCTTAAGTATTTCACATTTTGATGCTATTGTAAATTTTTGAAATTCAATTTTGAGTGTTCATTGATATATGATAGAAATAAAATTTATTTTTGTAAATTGAACTTATATTCTGCAACCTTGCTGAACTCATATCAGTTCTTAGTAGCTTTTTGTAGTTCAGTAGTATCTAGCTAGACAAACATGTCTTCTTCAAATTAAGAGAGTCTTACTTATTCCTTTCCATCTTAAATACCTTTTATTTTTCTTTATTGCACTGACTCTAACCTCTATAATAGCTCAAGAGAACTGATAAGAGTCGATATCCTTACATGGTTCCTGACTTTAGGGGGAAGGCATTCTGTTTTCATCACTAACAGTGATGTTTTATCTGTAGGTTTTTCATGCATGCTTGCTTGCTCAGTTGTGTCCAACTCTGTGCGATTCCATGAACTGTAGTTCTCCAGGCTCCTCTACCAGGCAAGAAAACTGGAGTGGGTTGCCATTTCCTGCTCCAGGGGATCTTACTGACCCAGGGATCAAACCCGTGTCTCCCTGTGTCTTCTGCATTGGCAGGTGGATTCTTTACCACTGAGCCAGCCACCTGGGAAGCCCAGGTTTTTCATAGATGCCCTTTATCAGACTGAAAAAGTTCCCTTCAATTCCAGGTTTGCTGAGCGTTTCATCAGGGATAGATGTTAGATTTTGCTAAGTACTCTGCATTTACTGAGATGATTACATACTTCAAAAAATTTTTAGTTTGTTACTGTTTATTCTGCTAGTGGTGAATTATACTGATTGAATTTCAGATGTTCGAACAACATGTTCCTGGGATAAAATTCAGTCATGATGTGGAAAACTTTTTATATAGTCTTGGATTTGATTTGCTAATTTTTAAAGAATTTTTACATCTATAATCATTAGAATATTGATCTAAAGCTTTCATATAATATCTTTGGTTTGGGTACCAGAGTATTCTGGCTTCATAGAATGTGCCAGGAAGTATTATTCCCACCTCTTGAATTTCCTGGAAGAGTGTGGGCAAAATTGCTATTATTTCTTCCTTTAATGTTTAGTAGAATTTACCAGAAAAGCCATCTGGGAAGTAGAAATTTTCAGGAGGTGGAGGATTGGGAAAAATAGGAGTGGGAATGCTTTTAACTAAAAATTCTATTTCTTTAACAGATGAAAGACTATTCAGATTATATCTTTCTCCTTGAGTGAGCTTTGGTAGCTTGCGTCAAATCTGTGATCACCCTTATATTTATTTCTCTGTATGTAAGTCTGCTTTTAAATTTTCAATAAAATTTAAGTAAATTTAGTGAATAAAAATTTTTAAGCTTGGCTGCTTTAAATTGTTTTTATCATTTGTTTTTATGAGGTTGATTCTGATGTACCTTGATGTAATTTTCTTCATGCATCTTGTCCTTGGGATTTGTTGTGATTCTTGTTCCTGTGAATTTATGGTTTTCATCATCTTTGGAAATTTGTCAGCTATTATTCAAATATTTTTCTTCCCCTCTTTGCAGACCTGAATTATATGCTTGTTATTCTACTTGAAGTTGTCACTTTTTTCAGATTTTTTTTCACGGTTTTTAATTTTGTATCATTTCTGTTGCTGTGTTTCCTTTCTTTCTTTTTAAAATCTTTTGACTGCACCCCAGGGCTTGTGGGATCTTAGTTCCCCTGCCAGGGACTGAACCCATGCCCCCTGCACTGGCTGCTCAGTCTTAAACACTGGACTGTCAGGGAAGTCCCTGTTGTTGTATTTTTAAGTTCACCAACCTGTCTTCTGAATTGTCTCATCAGCAATTAATCTCCAACAGTGTCTGTTTCATCCTAGACACTATTGTTTTATCTCTGGAAGTTTTATATAGATATTCTTTAAATATTTTTGTGCTTTATTCTGAGTTGTGGTTAGATTTCTTAGAAATAATTTATTCTATTAAACTTGCTTAGTAGGACCAAAGCAGCATTAAAATAGGGCTGATTTCTTCGACTGCTACAGCTGAACCCTCATGTGGATCCTATCTAATTCTCTGTGAATTATGAGGTTTTCCTCCCTGACAGTAGGAACAGGCACTCTTCCTTCTTCTGTGTGAGCTATGGGCATTTTCCCTTTCTAATTCTTTTGGATGATTCTCTTCCTAGACTTGGACAGTCTCCTCACAGACATGTGCTAACTGGTACTCAACTAACAACCTACGGGAGCCTTCTGCAGATCTCCAGAACTGTGACAGCACTTTCCTTTGTTGTACTCTGCCCTGCAGACTTGAGCTGTTTTGACCTCTCCAAACTTGCAGCTCTGTCTTCTCTGGGTGACTGCTGGGTTGTGATTGGATTCCTCCTCCGTAAACAGCTCCTTCTCTCAGGTAGAGCTGGGGCATTTGGAGAACTTACTTTATTTGTTTCTCATCTCTCAGGAATCATTATTTTCATTTCCTGATGTCCAGTATTTTGAAGAGCACTTCACATATTTTTATTGGTTTTATTCCTTGTGTTAGGCAGGAGGATAAATCTGATCTCATGTTATTCATTGGAAGTGAAGGTCTCACCATTTAATTTTTAGTGGGATCCCTCTAGCCTGTCTTGAGAATGGACTGAAGGTTGTCAAGAGTGGAAGCAAGGAGACCATTTGGAAGAGGAGTATATGACAGTCTAAGAGAGATGATTAAATACAATGTAATTTTCACTATATGTTACAGAGAGGATGTGTCATTGATCTAAATCACTCTCCATCTCTTGTTTTAAATTTTCAAAAATTTAACTTGGATCATTGAGTAGTTCTCCTCAGAGTTAGGTCTTCAATACCTCTCATCCTCCTCTTCCCACATCGTGCCTTCAGTTATTGTAGGTGTCCCTGGAAGAGGTGGGTGTGGATGGGGCAGATTTCTTAAAGGAGAAAGAAAAGGAAGACTTAATACTGAAGTGTAGAAAATATCTTCTTAAAAGAACTTCCAAAAGATATGTTCTAAAACAGTATCCATGTGTATTTTATCAGTTCAGTTCAGTCCAGTCGCTCAGTCGTGTCCGACTCTTCGCGACCCCATGAATCGCAGCACACCAGGCTTCCCTGTCCATCACCATCTTCTGGAGTTCACTCAAACTCACATCCATCGATTCTGTGATGCCATCCAGCCATCTCCTCTGTCATCCCCTTTTCCTCCTTCCCCCAACCCCTCCCAGCATCAGAGTCTTTTCCAATGAGTCAACTCTTCACATGAGGTGGCCAGAGTACTGGAGTTTCAGCTTTAGCATTATTCCTTCCAAAGAACACCCAGGGCTGATCTCCATTAGAATGGGACTGGTTGGATCTCCTTGCAGTCCAAGGGACTCTCAAGAGTCTTCTCCAACACCACAGTTCAAAAGCATCAATTCTTCCATGCTCGGCTTTCTTCACAGTCCAACTCTCACATCCATACATGACCACTGGAAGAACCATAGCCTTGACTAGATGGACCTTTGTTGGCAAAGTAATGTCTCTGCTTTTAAATATGCTATCTAGGTTGGTCATAACTTTCCTTCCAAGGAGTAAGCGTCTTTTAATTTCATGGCTGCAGTTATAGTAGTCTTCAGATTTTCTTTCCGTATGTATTTTGCCATCTTCATGTCAAGTGATGGAAGGTGGCCCTATAGCCTTTTCCAGACCTGGTCTGCTATGCCCAGCCCTTCAGGGGAAAGTTCAAATACTGCTGAAGGGCAGACACTGATGTCCCTTAACTGCCTCTGTTCACCCTGAAAATTCAGAACTGACATTCAAGCTTCAGTTCTGATGCATTATATCTTTTTTTCTTTTCTTCCTGGGAAGGAACTGCCCTTTATTTTGAAATTGCCTTTTCACTTTTGGTATGTAGATGTCCTTTAATGAAATTATGATGGTAAATGTAGGTGTTTGATTTTTTTTAACATAAGTTGTCAATCATGTATTTGTCTCCTTTTTTTTTTTTTTTTTTCATAATTGGTTGTATTCTATGGAATCCACCATAGTGAGATCCTAATTTAAATGGTCTTAAAGTCAAGCCAAGTGCAAGGAAAGTGTTGGTGAGAATCAGGTAGACCTGGAATATGAGAAATCAAAGTACTGGAGTTCTCCAGTGATTCACAGTAACTGATAGTAGGGACCTGTAGGACCAAGGGCTTAGAGTTATAATTGGAGGGCTTTTGTCATATAATATCCTAGAGATGAGGCCGTTCAGAGTGATGATGAAATCCATAGAGTAGCAATGTTTGTGGTGATAAAAATAAAAAATTGTGAAAAGTTTCATGTTATACCTTGGTCTTGTTTTTTCTTTGTTTGGTGAGGCTGTAGACTGTTGGGGCTAACCCAAGTATATTTAGTACATTGTGTAAACCAAGAAAAGATCTCTTTACTTACTGCTGACTTTTGATGAAATCTAGACTCAGGATGAAGTATTTGTTTTCTCTTTACTGTCATCTTATCCTTGCTACTACCTGCTTATTCTTCCTTAAAAAGATGTTTTTATTGAAGGTATGCTGCATGTGGTTTGCAAACAAGTAAAAACCGTCACTTCACTATACTTGTGGGTCCTAAATGATTTTGGTAGAATTTTTTTAAAACACGAACTTTGTAATAATTGCTTTGGTAGGAATTATTTAGTAGGAATTCTAATTGTCTCTAGTTTTCTGCATAATGGAACCCAAAGATTCTGTGTTTTTCCAACCTGTAGCAATAACCACTTATAACATTGGGTTTATTTCTCTTATATACATTTTGTTTCCCATCACTGAGTGCCTACTACTTTTTCAACTTTTTTATTTCATTTAAAATTTTCTGTAAACATTTTTACTTGTTGCTAAATACTTCAGAGTCAAGGTATATCATAAATTACCCAACAATTTCCTTAACTTCCTAATGTTAAAATTTTAGAGCTTTTTCAGCTTTTTATTTATAAACAAAATTTCAGATTTTTTTTCATTAAAATAATTTTAAAATCTTTTGGTTATGCTGTACAGCATGTAGGATCTTAGTTCCCTAACCAGGGATTGAACCCATGTCACCTGCATTGACAGTAGAGTCCTAACCACTGGACCACCAGAAAAGTCCTTCAGATTCTTTTAATAGACAGTTTAATTTGTTTTTATTTTGTGGATAGATTATTAGATGTTAGTCCTATTACGATGGACACTTTGGTGCATACATCTTCATTTGTGTCTGTTGGATCAGTTCTTAAAAGTAGAATAATAGAGTTGCATAATTTTTCAAATGTTTGATACCTGTTTCTATATATTTTTTTGTAAATTCTGTTTTGATTTTTTTTTGTTGCTTTTTGTTTGTTTGTTTTATCTTCGGAACTTTGTGGGTCTCAATTGATTTGTTTTAATTATTTGTATGAGCCCTTTGCTATAACCACTAATCTGCTATCAATAATAACAGCAGCATTTATTAATTGCCAGGATGCTTTGAACACAACACAGAAATCTTTGTCCTTCACTCCTAGCCACTAATAACACTGCTAATCTTTGGTACTGTACCAGTGTGCTTAATCTGACTGGATTAAGCCTGATGACATCATCATGTTGACTAGTACTCAGTTGTTTATATACATTGTGTTTTAACAATTGTAAAATTAGCTAGATCTATTGAGATTTTTTTCATAATGACTAGGATTTAGTATATATTTAAAGTATTCACCACTTCTAAGAATTTTCGATTTATATCCTATCTGCTTTGAAAAGGCCATTGAATGTAGCTTACAATAAATGAGACATACAGTAGGATTTTTAAACATTAAAGATCCAAAACCTTAAAGAGGAAACAAGATAATTATACCCCCAAATCTAAGCTCATTTGGTATTTAATTTAATTCTCCTTCCTGACATTTTTGGTCAGAATGAAATTCTGGCTCTTGAGGATAGGCCACATTTTTTCACTTAAAATTGTGGTATTTGGTATGTTAGATATTATTCTGAATGCTAAAGTAGCTGCGACTCAACAGACTTGAAATATGTTGTTTTTTGTTTAACACTAGCTGGTGGTCAGAGATTTTTTTTTTTATACATGTAATGATATTAAGGAGCATTGAGAAACTGCACAAATTCACTCCTTTCCCTCCTCTGTGAACCCATTCAAAATTGTGAAACTGTGCAAGTGTGATAAATATATTATTTGTAGGTTGAAGTATGATACGAAATGTGAAATTGAAATATTTCTTCCAAATTTTTGTTGAGCAGAGTGTTTATTCCAAGAGCAAAAATAATTGTATCTGAGGCTGAAATTTGTGATTGGGATTGGCAAAAAACAAGGTTTTGAAGAGCAATGGAGGCTGTTTCACAAGGCTTAATAATTTGGAATGAATCGTATAGTCAGCAGAGTGCTACTGAAGACTTTTTGAGCAAGGTGGTGATATCATGAAAATGATGTTTTAGGAGTTGAATTCTGATGGTTGTATGAAGAAGATTGTCCCAAAGGAAGAGACACAGAGAAATAACTTAATAAGCTCATTGCGAATTCTTTAACATCTGAGCCACCAGGGAAGCCCTTGCTATGATATACACACTAATGATTCTTGGGTTTAAAATTGAAAGTTTTATTCCAAGGTATAAGTAAGGAGCCCCAGCTTAATCTGGTTTCTCTTAAATTTCCCTTTTTTTTTTTTTTTGCCACCCTGGTCTTTAGTTGTGGCATGCAAACTCTTAGTTGTGGCATGTGGCATCTAGTTCCCTGACTAGGGATCAAACCTGGCCCCCTGCATTGGCAATGCAGGGTCTTAACCACTGAACCACCAGTAAAGTCCCTTAAATTTCCATTGTTAACCTTTCCCCTGAGCCCACCATACTGAACTTCCTTCAGTTCTTGCTGTATCTTTTCTCGAAGTTGTAACGCATCTTTTTCTCTCACACTTTTATTTTCCCTTTCTTTACCGTTTCTTTCCAACCCTCCCCATCACCTCCTATCTTGATGCAGAGAGAAAAATAGAGTCTCTAGAGTACATTAGTTCTGATCCTGTTAGTTCTTAGCAGTGTGACCTTGGCAGATTACTCAAACCCTCAATTTCTTCACCTGTACAAGGTAGGTAATAATAATAGTACCTAATTCGTAAGGTTGTTGAGAATCAATTGGTTAATATATGGAATATATATAGTACTTGGCACTTAAAAAGCACCATATAATTATTGCTGATATTGTTGTCTGGCTCATCATATTCATTCTTCTGATCTCTGCTTAAATTTTACTTCTGAGAAGTCTTTCCTGACCTCCAAGCTGGGTTAAATGCGCCTTTGTGTTCCATTAGACTTCTGTACTTCCCCCGTCATATTGTATTATCACTAGCTGTTTAACTGTCACACATTCTTTTTCTGCTGCCATCACATTGTAAGATCCTCATTGACTGACACATAGTAATTGCTCAATAAAAATTTGTTGTCTAGTGCACACAATTCAAATAGAAAATTAAAGTTGATGCAATGTCAGAAAATTTTGTTATTCAAACTAAACTATTGAGGTTTATTTCAAAGAATTTTAGTTTACAGATTCCTTTGTATAGCTTTGAAAGTCTAAAATGTTGCTTTGTTTTTTTCTTTCTTTCCTTTTCCTATTACCATTTTCTTTTAGTCAGCAAGTCTTTCATCTGGACCCAGGAAGTTAAGGTTATCTGTGTGAATTCATGCATTTACAGTTGCACTCACACCTTTAGCTATGAAGAAATGCCCAGAGAGGATAATTCCCAGGCTGGGTCCTAACCTCGGGAACAATGTGGAGCCTCAAACTTGTAAATTTTTCATTTTAGACTGTGAAGGTGCTTGTTATTCTGCCTTAATTGCAGTGTTTGGAAAGAAAAGATGCCTTGGCTTAAAGATGGAATAAAACATGACAGTGGGGAAATTGGATTCCTGGAGATAAGAAGTGGGGAGTCAAAAGCAGACCTGACTTTCTTGGTTAGTCAGCCAGGGGTTAAGGAAGGAGGAAAACCACAAGGATTAAAGTGGCTGAGTGGCAACAACCACTGAGGCCCTGGGGTCTGATACAAAAGGGAGACCGACCACTGGTAGTCAAGTGAGAACCTTTCAGAAAGGCTCCTGCGGCTGAGCAACTAGAACAGCTTTTGTGTGAAGTATTCCCAATTCTGACATTTATGTATCATCTGCTGTGTTCCAGGTGCAGTGGTCATTGTTTGGGGGAATTAAAAAATGACATGATCTCCTAGAGAATTTCAGAATTTGATAGGAAAGATATACATATAATGAATTAATTATATTAATAATTAATATAACATTGATTATTCCCCATTACTTCCAAGGATATACACTCTGAAAACACAGACCATATCTGTTTTACATGTTTGGTACATAGTAGCTGCTCAATAAATATTAATTGAAAAAAAATTAATTGAATAAATTAGTTTATTCCTTCCCAGTTTACAGATGTCTTCATTTAGTATTCCACCCTTCTCTCCTATTCACTCAGTTTGTGGTATAAGCAAGATGGATAGTAGAATCCATAAGAATAATAGTGTAACGTAAGAGGGAATAAATTGAGTTAAATAGGAGTTCAGATATGAGACTGTAAAGGAGGAAAAAATAATTCTGGCTTGCCAGGATCACAGAAAACTCCTCTAAGGACATAGTCACTTTACCAGGCTTTTTAAGGAGAACAAGGTTTTGATAAACAGAGTAGAGGAGAATAGGAGCTTATGTAGCCATATTTTACACCAGATGGGTTGCTATTTGTCTGTCCTGGACCTAGAGTAACCTTTTACTCTAGGTCCTTTCAGTATGTTTTACTCTTCCTACTGTAGCCCTAGTTTTTGTTTTATTTTCATCAACAAAGGATCCTTTGGCTTTCTACAACCCTTCAGGTGCCATTTCTTCTAGACAGAGTTTGTATATTCCTTGTTCCTATTCCCCTCATACCTAGTGAATCCCTTATTTCCTCTTCCTGGAAATGAAATACTGTTTTATGCTCATTTAGATTCTGGCAGAGGAAACTCAGGAACCTCCCTATAAAATTATCCCTTCATTCTCTGTGCATTCATATGCATAGGCACATGATTAGGAAAAGGAAGACAAGAGAGATAAAAAAGATTTTAATTCTTGATTCTTGGCAAAAGGAATAAATAAATGATAGATAAGTAAGGAGGTACTGGCAAGACTTAACTGACTGGATTAGGGGAGCAAGGAATAGAAACAGGTCAAAGATGACTGAAATTCATAGAATGTGTATTTTAAGTGCTAAATTTCTTCCATACATTCCTTATGAATGTTGAAAGACTTTATATGAACCTGTGAACTTTAATGAGAAAACAGCATCTTTAGATTTCAGTCAATCTCAATGTCCGTAATTTCTCTGCTTAAAAATCCTCTGACTCACTAAGTTAGGATAAAATCCAAATTCTTTTACCAAGGCCCAAGAATCCTGCGTATCTGACTATGACTGCCTATTTATGTGATTTTAATCACTGTTGCCCATTCATATACCAGTCATCCGAGATTTCTATCTGGTTTTGCCTCAGAGTTTGTGTACTTGCTGGTCTCAGCCTGGTTGCTTCTCTTTAACATCTGAGTTACTCAGCATTTAGCCATCAGTTCTTCCAGAACCGCTTCCTTCTCCAGTTATACTTAATCTAACTCATTATCTTCTTTTATTTTGTAATAACACTTACCACTTTATTGTCTTGTTTCTCAGCCTTTCTATTCTAGAGAGATCTTTTGGGGAGTTCCTTCTTATCTATTCTTCACTGATTGCCAGATTCCCATTGTTCAGCCTTGGTATTGTGTAAGCCTTAATATGTGTGTGTGCTTAGTCACTGATCTAGGGATCAAACTTGGGTCTCCTGCATTGCTGGCAGATTCTTTACCCCTGAGCCACTGGGGAAGCCCAAGTCTTAACATAGCAAACCAAAATATATCTTAACTTCAAAACAGTAATAATGCTACTTATTGAGATTTGATTGCTTAAGGCTTGAGCTTTCTGTATTCTAATTTCCCTTTTGCAATGCAAAACGGATTTTCTCATAGCAGTTTTCTTATCTTTCAGAGCTGATCTCTAGAGGGTAGCTTATATCTACCAAAATCTTTTGGCCCAAAAACAATCATAGGCAACAGATTAACTGTTAACATTATGTTTCCTGTCCTCTGAGGACTAGGAACTAAACATGGGTTGTGTTGTGAGGCTGAAAGTCTTTCAATTATTATTTTTCAGAGCTGTTCAATGCATGCCATTTTGTTAAGCTACCTTAAGAACTGGAGTTTGTGTGTAAATTTAATTGAGATAAGGACGTATCTATTACTACCTGTGAAAATCTGGGTATTATGTTTAATAATGTATTATCTGACATCTGAATTATCCTTCTGAATTTCATAGATCTCCAAATTTCTTACAAATTCCTGAGAATAAATCCCAGATCCTGGTATAAAACCTATTAATTTCATTTCAATCTTTTCATTCTCCAAAGTTCACTTTTCATTCTTTTAAGTAGAAGCCTATTTATCAGTTTGGCATACTACCAAGGATATTGATGAATGTTGGTTGCCAAATAAATGTAAAGTCTGTTCAGTAAAAGTCACGGTAATTAGTAATAATGGCTATCATTTATTTTGAGTGTCTTCAGAGTAGACAGTGCTAGGCAATAATTTATCTTGATAATCTCACAACAACCTTGACAAGTAGATGGTAACTGTTCTCGTTTTACATTTGAAGGAACGTTGGCTTAAAAACATTTAATTCTCCAAGATCACACAACTATCAAGGAGCAGAAGTCGATTTATAGCCTAGATCTGTGCATCACTTTAAAACTGGCCATCTTACCACAGTCTTGCCTGCCTGTATGGTTTAATTTGATGGAGGCACTAATATGACACCTGCAGTGGTCTCATATGTTACTAATGATCCCTCTGTATCACAGCCACACACATTCTTAAGAGTTTCTGGTTGAGATAACTATTGAATTCTATTATTTCTCAAATTTAACTAATGATGCTAGACAAAGAGAAGATAGGTTTCACATTTGCAATAGTCTCATGATTGTTATAATTGAACAATAACGTGAGTTTAGAAGCCAGCCAAAAGTTAATTGTAGTATTAGCGGCAGCTTTGTGTGTGCTTGCATGTGTGTGCATGAGCACATGCATGCGTGCCTATAAGAAGAGAGAGCTACTATGCCAAGTAAGCGGTCTGAAGTCTAAAGGAAGAGGAGGTGACCTATACTTATAAAGAGAATTAAGAAGATAACTAACTATATACCAAACAATACATGAGCCAGATGAATGATAGTCACAATAATTGCCCCAGTGTCCCAGAGAAGAGAGAGCTGTTGAAGTCAGGGAACCTGCTTGTTCGGAAATCCAGTGGAGTGCAAGATAATCACATAAGAGCTGCTGTAAGCATACTGAGTGCTCTTGCTTCTCTGGTCTTATTTAAGTTGGGGGGTGGTACAAGGGAGAGATTTTTAACATTCAGAGGTCAAGAGCAAACAGTGAAGGTTTATTTTTACTTTTTACAGAACTTGAAATAAAATGTGTTTCATTTTGTTTTCAGCCATGATATCCATCTGTAATTAGAACTGATTCTCCAAGGTATTTTGTCATACCAGAGGTGTGTTTTGTTGTAGAGCAAGTGAAGAGTACCCATTTCAGGGTGGCTTCAACCTGTATGATCTAAGTTTAGTTAAACTGGCTGTATGTAAGAGCATGTCAAACTCAGCCACTTCCTTTCAGCCCACCTTCATGTCTGGTTAGCTTACTAAGAATGCCCAGTAAGTTACATAAGCATTTTAGTAAATGAATTTAATGTCTTTAATTTTGGCAGCACTGAATACAAGAAGGAAAATTAGGAAATTTCAGTTTGGCAAAAAGGCATTTGAAATCATTGCTATGGTGATTCTGATCATCTCTTAAGAGAACCAAGATAGGAAGGCTACTATACAGAATAAGCATCATTTTGTTGTTTTTTTTTTTTTCCCTTGGCTGTGGCATGTGGTGATCTTTGTTTCCCAACCAGGGATTGAACCTGTGCATCCTGCCATTGAAGCATGGTGTCTTAACCACTTGACTGCCAGTGAAGTCCCCAATAAGAATCCTTAATATTGAGCCAAAGTTTCTTTTTTGTGTCCCTTAAAATTCACCATAAGTTTTGGTTAAAGTAGTAAAGGCAGTATCCACTTAATACTGACCTATTTATTCATTTAGGTACCTTTCTGTTACATTTTGGAGAAGGCAGTGGCACCCCACTCCAATACTCTTGCCTGGAAAATCCCATGGATGGAGGAGCCTGGTATGCTGCAGTCCATGGGGTTGCTAAGAGTCGGACACGACTGAGCGACTTCACTTTGACCTTTCACTTTCATGCATTGGAGAAGAAAATGGCAACCCACTCCAGTATTCTTGCCTAGAGAATCCCAGGGATAGGGGAGCCTGGTGGGCTGCCTTCTATGGGGTCCCACAGAGTCGGACATGACTGAAGCGACTTGGCAGCAACAGCTGTTATATTTTAAATGAGTCTTCTGAGGTATCTGTGGAGAAAGAAGTAAGCATGACCATCAGTGACTACCATTTGAATTGTCTGCAAAATGGATTTTGTTTTATAAGAACTTCAAACAAGACTCCATAGGTGGATACTTGAGAATATGTGTGTATGCAATAGATATTAGAATAGGTGGCGATGATATGATTTGAAGAGACTCTTTAAGAGTCAGAAATTCTAGCCATTTCTAAAAAGGCCAGTTAGCTAAACATATTTAATTAGGATTAATTTATTTAGTTGGCTTACAGTTTAAAATTAAATGTGAGTTAAAGAACAGGTACAGAAGGAATTGGGAAGGTTTTAGAATTGGAGGCTCCTAAGCTGCAAGTGGAAAATGGCAACCCACTCCAGTGTTCTTGCCTGGAGAATCTCAGGGACAGCGGAGCCCGGTGGGCTGCCGTCTATGGGGTTTCACAGAGTTGGACACAATTGAAGTGACTTAGCAGTAGCAGCAGCAACAGCAAGCTGCAAGTGAGCTTCCCTGGTGGCTCAGATGGTAAAGAATCTGCCTGCAGTGTGGGAGACCTGGGTTTGATCCCTGGGTCGGGAAACTCTGCGAAGAAGGGAATGGCAACCCACTCCAGTATTTTTGCCTGGAGAATTCCATGGACAGAGGAGCCTGGGGGTCTGCAATCCATG
The DNA here is from genome assembly GCF_042477335.2 of Ovis canadensis. Lineage (NCBI taxonomy): Eukaryota > Metazoa > Chordata > Mammalia > Artiodactyla > Bovidae > Ovis > Ovis canadensis. The sequence goes on along the minus strand of NC_091251.1, from coordinate 55,991,522 downwards.
AGGTTTCAAAGAGTCAGACACGACTGAGTGACTAACACTTTCTTTTCTTTCAAGCTGCCAGCAAAGGAAGCGGTAGAGACTGTGCCTTCTTCCCCATTTTACCTTGGGTGACCCTGGTTACAGTTTACTACTTCTGAGCTGCTTTTGAGAGCTAGTAGAAAGAGATTGTATTACAGCCTTGTAATATATGACTTGGTTCTGCTGGAGGCCATCATCCTCTTCCAGGTCATGGGTGGTATCACTGAGTGTCATTCAGAGGTGAGGACTGTTTCATGGCAAGCAGCCAGAAACTGCTGATAGCACAGAGGCCTTCAATGGTAAGCTTTGGGAAATCTGATTCCCAGAAAGAGTAAACATCATAAACCCTGTAGAGCGTATAAGTTTCACCTGTTATGCAGTTATAAGGAAATAACGGGCTATAAAGGATCTGGTTCAGTAGAACTGAGAGGAAATATTTATAATTTATAAACAGACTAAATATTTTAAAAGTAGGTTTTTATTTTATATTTTCAATTACTGTAGTACAAACTGGCATTCTGTCTTAAAAAAATTACCAAGATAGCTTTTTAAATATAATGGACTAATTATCAATATATTGTGGCAGGAGATTTCCCCTCGCTCAGCCTTTTCTTATGAACAGTTTTAAATATGCAGAAAAGTTCAGCGTAAAGTGATCACCTACCACCTATATTCAATAACTATTCCAGTTTTGCCATATTTGCTTTTTCTATATATGTGTATTTCATTTATTTGTTTTGCTGAACATTTCATAAGTTTGAGACATTGTTTCTCTCCTAAATACTTCAACATGCATTTCCAAAAAATGAGGGCATTTGCTTATACAATCAAAATACCATTACTATACTACATAGTAATTCCTTAATATCATCTGTTATCCATGTGTAGCAAGATAGTTTATTTAACCCCTTACTTAAGCATGTTTCTTGTTCCTCAAATAACCCTGCTGGCCCCGGGGCCTTAGTTTTTTCTTGTGACTTTGCTGTGGACCTGATGCCCAGCAGCAGTTGATGAAATTGTTTGCATGTTCACATGGCTTTAAATTTGAGAACATCTAGGGCAATAGTTCTCGACTTGGGGTACATTAGAATAACTTCGGTGGCCTTTAAACATTAGAATCCCCCTTCATTCCAGACCACATGTGTCCTGATTTCTGGGGCTAGGGGACTCGGGTATCAGTATTTGTTGGTTTCCCAGGTGATTTTTTAGTATGTGGCCAAGATTGAGAATCACAACTGTATAGATCCAACTGATCTTTGATGAGACTGTTCAAAAGTGTTGAATGGTCAGTTGACATTTTTCTGACCAGTATAGAAATGAGTGGTATGTGAAGACCCTTAGGCTTTTTCTTTTTCTTTCAATAAACATTTACTAAACATCTACTGTGTTATATGTTAACTGTGATGTCCTGGAAAGATTGTGGACTTGAGGGTCATAGTTCTGTGGAGTTCAGTTCTAATTTTACCAGGGGACAGGTTGTATAATTTGACAACCTGAACATCAGTGAGGCTTTACTATGAGGCTTTGCTTTCAGAGGTTAACTCTACCGCTTGTACCAACTCTCTTTGTGCTCCAGCCATACTGGCGTTCTTTCTGTTCCTCAAACATTATGAGGCTCATTCCTACTCTAGGACTTTTTTACCAGCTCCCCTATCCCTGTCTTGCAGCCCATAACACAGTTTGGCCCTTAGTAGTCATTTAGGTTTCAAATTTTTCTTCAATATTTATTTATTTGGCTGCACCAGGTATTAGTTGCAGCATATGGGATCTTTAGTTGTGACATGTGGGATCTAGTTCCCTAACCAGGGATTGAACCCAGGTCCCCTGCATTGGGAGCATGGAGTCTTGGCCACTGGACCACCAAGGAATTCCCTAGGTTTCAATTTACATGTCTTCTCCTTAGTGAGGCTTTCCCTGACCACCTGATCTGAAGTAACCTCCCAAACAGTCCATATCTTACGATCATGTTTAATTTTCATTTTGGCACTTACTGTTCTTGAAATTTTCTTGTTTTGTTTGTTATGGACTCTCTCTTCTGTAACGTGAGGACATCATGGGACTTTATTTGTCTTGTTTCCTGTGTTTCCAGTAACTGTAGGAAAATACCAGAGATAAAGAGGATGCCTAATAAATATTTGTGGAATAAATGAATAAGTAAAGTGGTGACAGTAATCCTACCTTGCATTTGAGATAACTTGTGAAAAGCTTCTAGGGACAATCTCCTATCCATCCTCATGTATCTTTTCCCCAAGAAGCATCTTTTCTTAAGCTGAAAGCTTAGAAACCTAAGCAGCTGGGGAGTTTCTGCTGAAATGTGTAAGAGAGTGTGTTGGTTGTGCCATCTCAGTAATCCCCTCCCCAGACTGGGTTTGTTGGGGTCCTTCTTGAGTCTCCTTGTGAAAAGGCATCAACAGTATTAGTGCCCATCTTAATACTTCTCCCTTTGAATGAAAATTTATTGTTTAACCTTTGGATAATTCTAGAGAAATGCAATGTATTGGTAAGTCAGTTTTTGTGTATCACTGAGTCAAGCCGTCTATGGGGTCACACAGGGTCGGACACGACTGAAGTGACTTAGCAGCAGCAAGAGTCAAGCACTATGAGGCCGCATTAGTGAACTAGTTAACTTTCTTTGTTATCTTTTACAATTGAAAAAGCAAATGTGTTACAGAATATTCTTGACTTTTTTTTCTTCTGGTGTATTTTTTAAGCCTTAATTTATTGGTCTTATATGCCAGGCACTGAATGATTAGAGCCCATCTCAACAATATCTCTATGTTGTTCAGTCACTTAGTCATGTCCAATTCTTTATCTCTGTGTAATAGGGACTATTTCTTATTTTTGTTTTATTTGTGAGTCTTAGGAAGTTAAGAAACTTGCCCTAGTTGGCGATTTGTGAAATCAGGATTTTTAGTTCAACTTTATATTCCACAGTTTTAACCACACTGCCTCCCATTATGGGCTTCCTGGGTGACGCAGTAGTAAAGAATCGACCTGCCAATGCAGGAGACTTGGGTTCAGTCCCTGGGTAGGGAAGATTCCCCTGGAGGAGGAAATGGCAACCCACTCTAGTATTTTTGTATTCTTGCTTAGAAAATTCCATGAACAGAGGAGCCTGATGGGCTATAGTCTATGGAGTTGCACACAGAGTGCACAGGCGAGCGTGCGTGCACACACGCCTCCTGTTACATCCTTTTCTCGTCTCGTCTTAGTCATTAAATATTCCTGTAAATGCATTTGAGATGACTCAGTGTGTTGAATACCAGGAAAAGAGTTCCCAGTAGCCCTGTTCGGAAATCACATTCTATTCCATTAAGATTCTTAAAGAGTATTAGTATCTATATTTGTTACTGTGTGTTAGTGGCTGAGTCTGAAAATGGAACCAAGTTTTTGATAATTAAAAGAAAAATAGTTTTATTTCATTCTTAATTAACCACAGTTTCTTAACTAATGTGATATGTGGAAGTGTTGGGATGTACATTTCCAAACTTTTGGAGTCAGACTGGATGTCAGCCATTTCCCATTCCACACTGATTTTTTTACGTACTTGCTTTTAACCACAACAGTTGAAAATCCAGTTTTGTAAAGATATGAATATAGAGTGATCTAGTGTTGAAACTGTGAACTACCTTGTAGTGTGTATGGTGAGTTTGGTGTAGTTTATATTGGTAACAAACATTACTGTGTTTCCCACAAAATTTTAAAATATCCAGCGGTGCCTTTTTGAGTTTATTGTACTCCCCAGGGTACCTTAACACTCAACTGGTAAACACAGCACTTTACCAAAAAAAAAAAAACCAAGCTTTTATATAACTAACTTTATTTCACAGCATTGCTGAAACTTTCTAGTTCAGTCCCCCCAAAATTAAAAACATTAAATATTTGCCTTTCTTTATGTACAACACACCCATTTCCACTATTGGAAGAATGGTGCATACACCATTCTTCTAAACCACATTTCTTACCTCCCAAGCTCTACTTGGGGCTTCTCTGGTGGCTCAGAGGTTAAAGTGTCTGCCTGGAATGCAGGAGACCAGGGTTCAATCCCTGGGTTGGGAAGATCCCCCGGAGAAGGAAATGGCAACCCACTCCAGTACTCTTGCCTGGAGAATCCCATGGAGGGAGGAGCCTGATAGGCTACAGTCCACGGGGTCACAAAGAGTCTGACACAACTGAGCGACTTTATTTACTTACTTACTTACTAAGCTCTACTTTAAGGCCTATCTGTTTAGACTCTGGTTACCAATCTGTCACCATTATTCATATTCTACTGTGAAGACTGGAAAAAATGTTCCCCTCAAAACAGATCCATGTCCTAATCCCTGTTACCTGTAGAATCCCTTTACTTTGTATGGAAAAAGTGCCTTGAGGTGTGGTTCAGATCTCGAGTCAGGAAGATTACCCTTGATCATCTAGGTGGGTTCTAAATGCAGTCACATTATCCTTACGAGAGAGAGGCAGAGGGAGGGAGATTTGAACACACAAAAGAGAAGATGATGTGAAGAGGGAACAGAGAGATTTGAAAATGCTGGCCTTGTGCATTGTGGTGGTGCAGTAAAAGCCAAGGAGTGCTGGCGCCACTAGGAGCTGGGAGGGTCAAGGGGCAGCTCCTCTTCTAGAGCTTCCAGAGGGAGCTTGGCTCTGCCGACACTTGATTTCAGCCCGCCGAAACAGACTTTGGACTGTAGCCTTCATAAATATGAGAATGCCGTGTTGTTTTCAGCCACTACGTTTGTGGTAATTTGTTACAGCAGTCACCAGAAACTAACACATCAACTTTCTATAGTAGTTAGCACTTTTTTGGTATATGGCATATCTAGGATATTTATTCTTTATAGAGCCAAAGCCTAAGAAGTTCGCTTCCAAGCTGTCAAAGTTCCTTTGATCAGCTCGACCTGCCTGAAAAAATAAATTTATATCTAATTGGTTAATTACTTCATTTATTTATGTATTCATTCATTTGATGATTTTTGAGAACTTGCTATGTGCCAAACACTGTGCCAGCTATCATTTTCATGATTAAATTGTTTCTAAAAAAGGCGTCCACTCATAAGTTAATTATTGTACTTATTTGTTGTATATCCTCATTAAGGAAGGAAAATCATGTTGCTCATCCTAAAAGGATGTAATGTTATGTCCTGTATTTGGGTCAAACCCTATATTTTTAATGTTGAAAGGCATCTTAAAAATAATTAGCCTAACCTTCTCATTTTCTGTGTACAGGGACTTAGTTATAAAGAAGAAAAGTAATTTGCTTGAAGTAATAAGTATAATAGCAGACCTAGAATTGTATCCCAGTTTATCCTTCTTGCCACTCTGGGCAGAACCTAATTTACTTTAACACAGTCTTAGAATTTACATTTAATCTGGGAATTTTGCTCTGAAGGCTATTTCCCCCCAAAGTGAGATTATTTCATTATGGCTTTTATTTTGGCTATGCCAGGCGGCATGTGGGATCTTAATTCCTCAACCAAGTGTCAAACCTGCGCCCCCTTCAGTGGAAGCACAGAGTCCTAACCACTGAACCACCAGGAAATTCCTGATTATAGCTTTTAAATACCACACCTATGCACTGAAATACTCAACTCCTTTGGATTCAGTCCTTTTGCCTTCCAAACTTTAATCTAGTGTTAAAACCCTAAGATTTCCCAAAATTGAAAGTTTATATATATCTCTTTCTTGGTTTCATCCCTGTTAGAATCACCGTATTAGAACAGATTCAGGAGAGACCTGTATAATGAACAAGTTTAGTTCCCTTATTCTCCAGGTGGCCACTTTGAACTGGTGGTTCTATGAAGTAATGGAAAAGGTGCTGGATTAGGAGGGAGAGGTTTAGATTCTGTTTCCAGGACCATAATGAACTACCTATAAGTAACAAGGCAAGTTGGCAAATAACTTCCTTCCTCTGAACCTCATTTTATTCATGTGTAAAATGAAAGATTAATCTGGATAACCTCTAGCATTCTGTGATCAGTGAATCTGGGGATTTTGGCTTCCAGTTCCACAGTCTTAACTACTTACCCTCTAGAGACTTTTAAAGCATATGATCCATAAGGACAGGCTTATGTCTTTTCCTTTTTTTAAGTCCATGACATTGCCAGAAATGAGAAATCATTTTGCACAGAGTAAGAGTTGAGGTTGATACATAAATTCCTTCTTTAGGCTGTTAATCCTAAAAGGGAAAGAAGGAACTTTGGAGCCTAGATCCGTCAGTGGAGCAGAAAGGCAGAGTGCTTAAGATACTTCAGTAGAATAGCTCATAATGCTGCCACTGATGCTGATGGTAGTGAGAATGACTGCCAGCATTTCTTTACTGAATATGGTGCTAGGCACTTTAAATGGATTAATTGAATGGAGTAAATGTGTTAATAAAAGTAGAACACATAGAATAATGCTTGGTACATGATAAGAACTATATAAGTAATCATTGCTATTATTGTTTTCATCGTTACGTTATTGTGGTGGTAGTAGTTATAATTAATTTTCATAGCAGCCCTAAAAGGCAGGTACTATTTTTATTCATTTTGCAGATGAGGAAGCTAAATAACAGACGTTAAATCAAGAAATATTGATAGAATAAATCTAAACTCTAGTCTATGTAGTCAAGTCTTCATTTGGTTAGTAATGCCTAGAGATATTGGGTAGCTATTATTTTATTGAGAGCATCCAGGGAAGGCCCCTTTGAGCAGGTGACATTTAGGCTGAAATTGAAAGATAAAAAACTAGCTATTAAAAAGTGAGGCTGGGGAGTTGTGCCCTAGGTACGTAATAAGGCAAGTGCAAAGGCCTGAAGACAAGAAAGGGGTTGATAGGTTCTAAACATAGAAATGTGTCACTTTCTTAGTGAATACCCTAAAATTACATGCCTACACACACTTTCTATCCCCTCTTCCCTGTTTTATTTTCTCCCTAACACTTCTCACTGTCTCACGTATTACGCAGTTTATTTTGGTTTTATCCACCTCACCCTGCAGTGGGATATAAGATCTGTGGGGGAGGGATTTTCGTCTTGATTTATTTGTCACTAAACCTAGGGCCTCTCTTAGGCCATGAGACTTCTTATCCGCAAATTAGAGAAAAAGTTTCCTTTCTAAGAGGTTGCAGGCCCACACCAGGACAGGCAGCCTAGCTACCTGTCTGGACTTCAGCCTTCTCCTGCCTCCTCAGCCGGAGCCCTCATATAAGGCATAATTGAACAAGCATTACATGAGAGTCCTGCATGCATCCATAGTACCTACAACAGTGCCAGCATGCAGGAGGCACTGATTAAATATTTACAGAATGACAGCATAGTTTGGAATGAAGTGGGTAAGAGGTTATGAAACGAGCAGGTAGGCAGAAACCAGATCTGGTGGGGACCTGTAAAGAATTTGATTTTTTTCCTCTGATAACAGTCAGCTGAGAATTAATTTTCACTAAATCATAATCTTCCATATTTTTAGTAAGCAGTGCAAGTAATTCCGTAGTAGAGAATAGGCCAAGTTAGTTAAGTCCAAGTTTCAATACCTTTGGACCTTGGCCTCAGGAGTCTGTCTCCTACTTGCTTTATCCTTGTCTATTTGGTATTGCAGAGCTTCTCTGATACCTCACTCTCTGCCTGCAATGCTAGCTCACTCTCCGCCTGCAATGCAGGAGACCTCGGTTCGATTCCTGGGTCAGAAAGATCCGCTGGAGAAGGGATAGGCTACCCACTCCAGTATTCTTGGGCTTCCCTTGTGACTCAGCTGGTAAAGAATCCGCCTGCAATGCAGGAGACTTGGGTTTGATCCCTGGGTTGGGAAAATCCCCTGGAGAAGGGGAAAGGCTACCCACTCCAGTATTCTGGTCTGGAGAATTCCATGGACTGTATAGTCCATGGGGTTGCAAAGAGTGGACACGACTGAGCAACTTTCACTTATTTAGCATTGCCTTTTGTCATGTTTTATCAAGATCTGTGTGAAGGACTTTGGGATAAGCTGTATATATATAATGATCATTTTCCTTACAATCTCAAATTCAGACACAGTAGGGTAAAATTTTTCAGTGAGGGTTGTTGCAAAAAAACCAAGACCTCTGGTCCTTATGTTTGAATTGTGACTGAGCAGGGAGTTGAGGGCATCTGAGTATCACTCTCTTTTGAAACTCCCTGTATGAATTAGTCAAGACCTTCTAATTTTTCATCAGTTCCCACCCTCACCCCTCCAAAAAACACTAACCTTAAGGTTCCCAGTTCACTGGGGAGATACCAGCTGGAATTTTGGCACTAAATGACTTTTGGTTTTCTTTTATGCTGATGTTTTTTCAGTACCCAAGGCCACATTTGAGAATTTGCTTTCTCTCTGAGAAGTTTTTGTTGGCAGTTTTTATCTTTCTCTTCTATGATAGGGTAAAAACATAGCTTGAAAAAAAAGAAGGAAACTGCAGGAGATTATTGATGGAGTTCCCACCCCCTAGGCTTTAGGCCTAGTATGTGCATGTTTCTGATGAATCACTGCTGGTAGTATTTAGTATTTACTGATCCTCATATCCAGTATTGTAAAAAGCATAGAATCCGCCCAAGGGACTTAATAGCTGAATAACCTACTTGATCTGTTGGTTTCTCCCCCCCTCATCTTTGTTGGTGGCTGCAGGGAGGAATATGGGAGACATGAAACTGTAAGCAAGAGAAAATCTAGACCATGTAGCTTTATTGCTGCCTGGGAAGTGGCCTGGGAGTTCAGATGCAAGGATTTGATGCTCTGTGCAGCTGCCATAAATAACCTAACTCATTGGGGTGAGGATGAAGTATTTCCACATGGTTGCTCAAGTGTCTGTTCTCTTTGCCCTGATGCTTCCTCCCTCTTTCTGTCTTTTCATTAGTTGCTTAGCAGTTGCTGATGCAATTAAAATGAGATGTGTCTGCAGCCTCTGTGGTTTGCTGTCAGGGCCCTCTCTCTAAGGTCTTCATCTTGCTGCTAGGGATGGGTGAACATCTGATTTTGAAGCCATAGGAGGGAGGGACCTATGGCTGCAGTTAAATGCATTTTTTTTTTTTTAACACAGCAGCTTGCAGAACTAGATTTCTCCTGACACTCTAATCATTGTACCAAGCCAAGTGCTGGTCCCTTGTGCTGTTCATTAATAGAGCTTATATTTGGCAGCACAATATATAGAAATGAATTCTGCTGAATTGCTTTTGTTGGTAATATAGAAAGTGCTTTTTCATTTTTAAATAGGCGAACACAAGATGGAAACAGTGTGGAAGAGTCAAAACTAATCCCCAGGTTTCTATGAAAAGCAAGAATCTAGAGATGTAAGAGAGCTGGATTGCAACACTTAATCTGTTTGGGATCACTGAGTAGCATACACATTACACCTACTATTATGTTTATCTCCCTGCTGGCCAGCGTTTTCAGCCTGCCTCTGCCTTCTGTTCCTTTTTGCTTGTCTTTGCCATTGCCAGGAGATGCTCAGAGGATCTAACCATTGTGTTTCTACTCAGTATCTGGTAGAAGAGTGCTGACTGCTCTTTACCAGTGCTGCTTGGTAATCACGTGGCACATGTGTTGCTGTGAGACATGAATTCTCCATCTGCTTACCTGCACCCCAGACCATTGTACGAATTTGCCTCATTCATGCTGCCTACCATAGTGAGACTTATGCACATTACCTGGAGAGGATTTTAGAACACAGTTTTCTAGGTTGAGTCCACCAGATATTCTGATTGAGTAAATCTGGTGTGATGCCATTTGGCACTTTTAAAAAGTTCCTAGGAGGGACTTCCCTGCTGGTCTAGTGGTTAAGACTTCACCTTCTGATGCAAGGGGTGCAGATTCAATACCTGGCCAGGGAGCTAGGATCCCATATGCCTTGCGGCCGTAAAACTAAAACATAAAACAGAAACAATACACTAACAAATTCAATAAAGACTTTAAAAATGGTCCACATCAAAAAAATATTAAAAAAAAAAAAAAGTTCCTAGGAAATGCTGATGCTCCCAATCTGGAGACCTTCCTTAGAGCTTAGAGTAGTCTAGTCTAGGGATAACTCTTGCATATAAATAAGACTCGATATTTATTGATTTGATTTTTCTTGTATGTGTTTATGATTAGACAACTGATCTGACACTGTGTGACTGGATGACAGGTTCCAATTTTTTTCCTAAGGTAAGGGGGAAGTATGCAGTATGTGTTTCTTTGTGAACTCTAATTTATTCAGTTCCTTTACCCATCTGGGTTTGGTCAGATCACATTCTACCCTAGCTGCAGGGATCATTATTGTTTTTCTCTTTTTCATAGACTTTACTGTTTTAGAGCAGTTTTAGATTTGCAGAAAAGTTGAGAAGGTAGTTTAGACAGTTATATATCCCCATACCCAGTTTTCCCTGTTAGCATCCTATATTATTAGATGAAATACTCCTTACAATAGTGAACTAATACTGCTTTATTATTATTGTCTATATCTTATGTGGATTAACGTTTCCTTTTTCTGTTCCAGAGTCTAATCTAGGATACCACATTACATCTAGTTGTCATGTAGGTTCTTCTTGGTGGTAGCAGTTTTTCAAACTTTTCCTTGTTTTTGATGACTGACAATTTTGAAGTGTAGTGGTCGTGTATTTTGTAGGAGATTTCACTGTAGGAATTTGTCTGAAGTTTTTCTTATGATAAAATAAAGGTTACGGGTTTTTGAGAAGATAACCACAGAAGTAAAGGGCCATTTTCATCACATCATACCGAGCGTTGCACATGTGCTTAGTCACTTCGTTGTGTCCGACTCTTGGTGACCCCATGGACTGTAGGCCACCAGGCTCCTCTGTCCGTGGGATTCTTCAGGCAAGAATACTGGAGGGTTGCCGTGCCCTCCTCCATGCTTTCTTTACACATGAACGTTGAGTCTAGGCTAGCTTAAGTGTGTTATAAATTCTGATACAGACTTCTGTAGTCATGTGTTTCTCAGTTCCTATGTCAACTCAATAAATTATCAAAGTTTTGTTCTAAAAATTAAAGCAGTGCACATCATTGTCAGAAACTGTATCCAAGAACAAAGCCTAGATTTTTTTTTTAATCCAGCCAAACTATCTGTCTTGTCTGAAAAGCTAGAATAAACTTGGCAATGTCTAAAAAAAACGTCCTTCCTTCCCATGCACCATTCTCGGAAGCTACTGAAAAATGTTCTCCACAAAATAAGGTCATAAACCAAGAAAGACAGAGACGTGATTGAGGAAATGAGAGACTTGGTAAACAAGATGAACTAGGGGATTCCTCAGATTAGTGAATGGAGATTTCAGATAAACAGTGTACCAACACTGAGAGGGCAGCCAGTCCAGATTGGAGAATGTTCAAAGTTTCCAAGAGAGACTTCTTTAGGAAGATGAAATAGAATACTTTATTGATATGACTATCTTGAGGAAATTTAGACAATTGGCGAAGATTTTCCAGGGCAAAATGCTGGTAAATACAGAGAAATCTAAGCAAATAAGTTAAAAAGATAATACATGTAGAAAAATAAAAAACTTGTGTAGGAAAGGAAAAGGAATCATGGTTTACTGTATGGCTCAAGTGTGAATAGGCTTACATAATCATTATTACTTACGCTGAATATTGAACTAGTCAGAATTATAGTATCACTATAAAGGGTAGTTTGAGAGATAGAAAGGATGCATGTGTATTTTGGGTACAGCAGGAAGAAAAGAGATCATCTTCCAAAGTGGGAAATCAATGGATAATTCACAAAACTGAAAAAATCAAGAGGTAGCAACACAAGCATGTCATTTAGAAGCATAAAGATTAGTTTGAAAATAATTACTTAAAAGAAGTTCAATGGTTTATTCTCTAGGGAGTAGAAATGGGACAGCAACAGGGGTGAGGGGCAACTTTTTTTTTTAAACACACTCGGTAAAACTCTTATTCTTTAAACAATGTGCATGTTTAACTTTAATCTCTAAAAAATAGTTGTGTATGGCTAATCATCAGGGAAATGCAAATCAAAACCACAAGATGATACCTCACACCTGTCAGAATGACTGTCATCAAAAAGAATGCAAATAACAACATGCTGAGGGAGATGAGAAGAGGAAACCATAGTATACTGTTGGTGGGAATGCAAATTGAAGCCATTACTGTGGAAAACAGTATGGACGTTTCTCAAAGAACTAAAAATAGAACTACGATATGGTCCAGCAGTTCCACTACTGGGTATCTCCCCCAAAAAGCATAAGCATTAATTTAAAAAGATATACACACCCTATTATCTATAGCAGCATTATTTACAGTTGCCAAGATATGGGCACAACCTAAGTGCCAATCAAGAGTGGAATAGAGGGACTTCCCTGGCGTTTGCAGCAACATTGATAGACTTTCGGGGCACTATGCTAAATGAAGCAAGTCAGAGAGTGACAATTATGATATCATTTTTATGTGGAATCTAGAAAATACAACAAGCTAGTGAATTCAAAAAGAGACTTAGGGATATAGAGAACAAAGTAGTGGTTACCAGTGGGGAAAGGAGATGGTGAAGGGGCAAAATAGAGGTGGGGTTGAAGTGTTATCATGGGATTATATGAAATCACATGTGTGAAACTTTGAAAACTGTAAAACGCCATAGAATTTAAAGACTCTTTTGTTCAACTGAAAAAAAAATAGTTGTTTATTAAAAAAATGGTAAGGGAAAAAAAAACAATTTAGAACACAGTTATTCTCTGTAAACAATAAATTTTGCTATGGTGAAAATCCCAGTTCAGTACATAGATCTTTGTCTACGTTTCTGATTTATCAGTTAATACGCTTTTGCTAACCGTGTTTTTAAATGGCATTAGGAAATTTCTTATCACTCATAATAGAATTTGAGAAATAGGTCAGGTGTGGGTTTTTTGTTTATTTGCTTTGGATTATATGATGATTCCAGCTTTGTAAGGATTTCATCCAAATACCACAACATGCGGTTAAGAAGGGGAATTTGCTTCTAGCTCATAGGAGCGAGAAAGCCCTTCCCAGAAGCTCCCAGCAGACTTTTATTCTTACATCTCTTACCATAACTGGGTCATAAGCCCTCTTTTAAACTAGTCACTGACTCGGGAAATGGAATTTCAATAATTGTCTTAGACTGATGTTCTTGGGTGAAATGGATGTTTGAAGCTGACCACAACGTCTGCTACCTTAGTCATTATGTGTTAAGTACTTTTTGAGAAACTCCTCTTTCAGGAAGCTTTACTCTTTAGTTGAAGGTAAAAAATGAGTGGATAAAAGCAATCATCATTATGGACAGGGCCACAGGTCCATATTTATTGAATGAATAAGGTGAATGCAAAAAAAGCTGTTTGACATAGATGTAAGTGATTTAGGAGAGTTGTAAATTAGGGGGAAATAAATGAAACTGTAACACCGGGCCAGAAAGCTGCTTGAGGAAGAAAGAAGACTTCAACAACTGTTTCCTTCTTAGCTAGTCGCAGTGCTGGTCTACTTTTGTCCAGGGTGTGCTGGTAGATGTTTAACCACGTTGGAGGAGGAGATGGGGCTTTTTGTAGTGTTTACCAATTTTCATAATGTAAATAAAACCCTGGGTGATTTTAATCTGTCAAGGTGGAGTCAACTGCTCTGCATACCACTGCTTCTCTTTAAAGAGGATTGTTTAAACTTCTAATTAATCTCCTGAGACCACATATTGACAAAAGTAACATTTCACTTTTTTAGCCTTGTAAATGATCAATAATAAACCCTAGGTTACCAATATAAGGTAGTTGATTTTGGTGTTTTGGACAGTGGTGTGTTAGAGAGTTGTAATTTTAAAATAATATTAAATACTGGTCTTTGTAGACTTTGAGAAATGAAAAAAACCTGCTGTTCGCCTTAGGCGGTAGGTGAAATGTTACTAATTCAGCTTTTATGGAGCACCAACTATGTGCTCAGCGCTGTAAAAACGAAATAAGTAAGACTAGAATCTCACGGGCCACTCTCCTCAGTCTGATAGGAAGACAAAAAATTATCAACGGGTAAGTTCAAGTGGAAATGTGGTAAAGACTCTTGGGCTTTAAAGTGCTGGAAGAACACAAAGGAGAAGTCAGCTAAATTTGGGGACATCATGGAAGAGGGTGTTTAAATTTTATCTTGAAAGGAAATATGGCATTTGCATTGAGGAGATTCAAGGATCATTCCAGACAATAGGAAGCACATGCTCCTAATTGCTGAGGGATGAAAAATCTAATATGTTTCATGGTTTTTTGTGTGATGTGCAGTTAAAACCCAGGATGGATAGAGGACAGAGAGAAAAGAAAGATAATCAAAGGCCATATTGTGAAAGGGCTTAAGTCATATTGTGGAGTTTGGATTTCCTTATTATTGAGTATGAAACTTCTTAATATAAGATTTTAATATGAAAGTTTCTGCTACTCCATGTCTTTAATCAAACCTGGTGTTTATGATTCTTTATAATTAATGATTTGATGAGGAAGATGCTTTTGTCATTTTAATTTGTGCCTTCTTAGTTATGAGTATGGTTGAATATAATTTTTAGAATATATCTATTGGTCATTTGTATTTCTTCTGTGGGTTGCTTGTTCCTAACCTTTACTCAGTTTTCTCTTGAATTATTTGTTTTTCCTAATTTGTAGGAGCAATTTATATGACCTATAGAATGAATACTTCATTTTAAGGCTTTTCTAGCTTTTGTGATGGATGGATTAAAAAAAGGAGAGATTATTGTCAATTTGGCCAATTCACCAACATTTGGGAGATATTATAATAACCTATAGCCATAGACCAGAGATGATGATATTTTATTTAGTCACTAAGTCGTGTCCAACTCTTTTTCAACTCCATGGATTATAGCCTGCCAGGCTCCTCTGTCCCTGGGTTTTCCCAGGCAAGAACACTGACATGGGTTGCCATTTCTTTCTCCAGAGGATCTTCCCAACCCAGGGATCGAACCCATGTTTCCTGCATTGCAGGCAGATTCTTTACCACTGAGCCACCAAGGAAGGAAGCCCCAAAGGTCTTTGATAAGATTGTTGTTGTTGTTTAGTTGCTAAATTGTGTCTGACTCTTTTGCAACCCCAGAGATAATGTGATGTTAAACTGTGGCAATGGGGGAAGAGGGCAGTAGACCAGAGATCAAGCTGCCTGCCATCCAGTGGCTTTGTAGTAGAGTTTGGATTAAATGTCAGTACTGCTGCTGCAAGAACACGAGTGGGTTGCCATTTCCTTCTCCAATGCATGAAAGTGAAAAGTTAAAGTGAAGTCGCTCAGTCTTGACTCTTCGCGACCCCATGGACGGCAGCCTACCAGGCTCCTCCGTCCATGGGATTTTCCAGGCAAGAGTACTGGAGTGGGGTGCCATTGCCCTCTCCAAAATATCAGTACTACTGCCTTTTAATTTAGTGCTTTTTCTATAATACATTGTCTCCTTTACTCCCCTTTCCTTCTGATCTATGAAAGAAAAATAAAGAGAGTTTTAAACAGCAGAGTCTACAGTAAGGTTAAAATGAACTGAGGCCCTAATTTAGGAATCCTATATAAAAAAGAGAAAACATAGATGAGTATTTTTTATTGGCTCTCAGAATATGACTGCCTTTCTAAGTATGAATGCTAAGGGAAGAAACATAAAGGAAAAGATGGATAAATTTTTACAAAACAATTTGAATTTCGTTTTGTCAGAAAAGATCATAAACATCTCTATAGGATCCTGCTCCAGTGCAGTCCTCTCGTGTTCCTTGTGTCAGTCAACCTGAAAGTGGGTGTCATCTTTTTTCCTTCTTGACACTTGCAGATCTCGCTTTCTTTCCTTATTCTTTAAAACCTCCTAGGTTTGTAAGTCTTGTCTTTTGTGTGTTTTAGTAATTTTATAGATTCCGGGTTGCTTCCCCTCATTCATTCATTCATTTTGGCCATGCTGCGTAACATGTGGGATCTTAGTTCCCCAACCAGGGATGGAACCCATACACCCTGCATTCGGAGCACAGAGGCTTAACCATTGAACCACCAGAGAAGTGCCCCCTCATTCTTTAATTGGAGTGTTTAATTTGGTTACATTTAACCTGACCTGCCTCTTAAGAAACCTATATGCAGGTCAGGAAGCAACAGTTAGAACTGGACATGGAACAGCAGACTGGTTCCAAATAGGAAAAGGAGTACGTCAAGGCTGTATATTGTCACCCTGCTTATTTAACTTATATGCAGAGTACATCATGAGAAACGCTAGGCTGGAAGAAGCATAAGCTGGAATCAAGAGTGCCAGGAGAAATATCAGTAACCTCAGATATGCAGATGACACCACCCTTATGGCAGAAAGTGAAGAGAAACTAAAAAGCCTCTTGATGAAAGTGAAAGAGGAGAGTGGAAAAGTTGGCTTAAAGCTCAACATTCAGAAAACGAAGATCATGGCATCTGGTCCCATCACTTCATGGCAAATAGATGGGGAAACAGTGGAAACAGTGTCAGACTTTATTTTGGGGGGCTCCAGAATCACTGCAGATGGTGATTGCAGCCATGAAATTACAAGACGCTTACTTCTTGGAAGGAAAGTTATGACCAACATAGACAGCATATTAAAAAGCAGAGACATTACTTTGCCAACAAAGGTCCATCTAGTCAAGGCTATGGTTTTTCCAGTAGTCATATATGGATGTGAGAGTTGGACTGTGAAGAAAGCTGAGCGCTGTAGAATTGGTGCTTTTGAACTGTGGTGTTGGAGAAGACTCTTGAGAGTCCCTTGGACTGCAAGGAGATCCAACCAGTCCATTCTGAAAGAGATCAACCCTGGGATTTCTTTGGAAGGAATGATGCTAAAGCTGAAACTCCAGTACTTTGGCCACCTCATGCGAAAAGTTGACTCATTGGAAAAGACTCTGATGCTGGGAGGGATTGGGGGCAGGAGGAGAAGGGGATGACAGAGGATGAGATGGCTGGATGGCATCACTGACTTCGATGGACATGAATCTGAGTGAACTCCGGGAGTTGGTGATGGACAGGGAGGCCTGGCGTGCTGCGATTCATGGGGTCACAAAGAGTCAGACACGACTGAGCGACTGAACTGAACATAATTACTGATGAGATTTATGTTTGCCATTTGCCGTTTATTTTCTATATGTTTTGTGTCTTTTTTGTTCCTCTGTTCCTCCACCAAGTCTTCTTTTGTGTTAAAGGGAGGTATTCTAATGTACCATTTAAATTCCTTGATTGTTTCTTTTAATAAAACATTTAGAGCTGTTTTCTTAGTGGAATAATCTAGTTTGGATTAATACCAATTTAATTTCAGTAGTATGCAAAAGCTGTATATATGTAATAAGCAGAATAAAGGCCACCTAAAGATACCCTATGACCCCTGGAACATGTGAATGTTAGCTTACATGCATGTGTGTGTGCTCAGTCACTTCCGCCGTGCCCACCTCTTTGTGAACTGTAACCGTCCAGTTTCCTCAGCCGATGGGATTCTCCAGGCAAGAATACCGGAGTGGGTTGCCATGCCCGTCTCCAGGGGATCTTCCCAACCCAGGGACTGAGCCTGTGTCTCCTACATTGCAGGTGGATTCTTTACCAACTGAGCCTCCAGGGAAGCTGATTACCTTACATAGCAGAGCAATTTTCTATATGTGATTAAGGATTTTGAGATGGAGAGAGTAGCCTGGATTATCCAGGTGAGCCCAGTGTAATCACAAAAGTCTTGATAAGGGAAAGTGGGAGATAGGGAAGTAAGAGAGAAAGATTTCAAGATATTATACTGCTGGTTTTGAATATGGAGGAAGACGGTGCCATGAGCTGGGGCATGCAGGCAGCTTCTAAAAAGAAGAAAACAAATTTCCCGTAGAGCCTCTGCAAAGAAATGTAGCCCTACCAAAGTCTTGTCCTCTGCCATTCTACAGAAACTGCCCTTGTCAAAGTTACCAGTGACCTCTCTATTGGTAAATCCAATGATCAATTCTTAACATTTTTTAAATAGGCATTTTCTTGAGACACAATTTACATGCCATGAAATTCACATATTAAAAGTATGAAATTTGGGGGATTTTAGTGTATTCACAGACTTATGCAACTATCACTACTATATGATCACTATTTTAGATCATTTACATCACCCCAGAAAGAAACTCCATGCCTGTTAGTAGTCAGTATACATTCCTGCCTCCTCCTCACCTTTGGAAACCATTGCTCTGCTTCTGACTTAGCATTTCATATCAGTGGAATTAAATAATATATGGCCCTTTGAGTGTGGTTTCTTTCACTTGGAATAATGTTTTTAAAGATCATCCATGTTACAGGATTTATCTATACTTTGGTTTTTTGTAAGGTTTTTTTTTTTGGCTGCACTAGGTCTTCAATGCTGTGCATGGGCTTTCTCTAGTTGCAGCGAGTGGGGACTCCTCTCTAATTGCAGTGTATAGACTTCATTCGCATTTTGATGGCTTCGCTTGTTACAGAGGACAGGCTGTAGGCGCTCAGGCTGAGTAGTTGTGGCATGCAGGCCTAGTTGTGTGGCATCTGGAATCTTCCTGGACTAGCAATCAAACCTGTGTCTCCTATATTGACAGACTGGTTGTTAATCACTGGGCCACCAGGGAAGTCCACTTTGTCCTTTTTTATAGCCAAATATTCCATTGTATGGATATAAACTCATTTTATTCATCCGTTCATCAGTTGATGGACAAATTTAAGTTCATTCTCTTTTCTGGTTATTATGAATAATGTTGCTGTGAACATTCATGTGCACAATTTGTGTGGACTTGTGTGTTCAATTCTTTTGGTTTTATACCTAGGAATGAAATTGCTAAGTCACATGATAACTCTGTTTAACATTTTGAAGACCTGCCAAACTGCCCAAGTGGCTGCACCAGTTTGCAGTCCTACCAGCAATGTTAGAAGGTTCCAGCTTGTCCTTACCAGCACTTGTTATCCTCTTTTATTTGAACCATCTTCATGAGTGTGAAGTGATTTTAATTTGCATTTTCCTTATTATTAGTTGGGTTTCCCCGATGGCTCAGCTGGTAAAGAATCTACCTGCAATGCAAGAGACGCAGGTGTGATCCCTGGCTTGGGAAGATGCCCTGGAGTAGGAAATGTCATCCACTCCAGTATTCTTGCCTGGATAATCCCATGTTCAGGGGAGCCTGGTGGGTACAAAGCATGGGGTTGCAAAGAGTCAGACATGACTGAGCATATGGCACATGATAATTAGTGGTTCTGATCATTTTTTCGTTTGCTTGTTGGTCATTTGTATATATACTTACTTTTTTGGGAAAAAAGTCTCTATTTGGATCCTTTGCCTTTTTTGTTGTTGTTGTTGGTCACCCAATTTGTGGGATTGTAATTCCCTGACCAGGGGCTGAACCCTGGAGCTGGGCAGTGAGGTCCTGGAAGGCTAACCACTGGGCCAACAGGGGTTTCCCCAGACTCTTTGCCCATTTTTAATTGGGTTGTCTTTTTGTTAACAGATATGTGATTTGCAGATGTTTTTCTCTACTCCCTAGTAGGTTATCTTTTTACTTTAATAGTTCTCAGTTCTCAATCCTTTTCTTACTTGGCCTTTCAGCAGATTTGATTACTTTCTCTTTCCTATACTTTCTTTACTTGATTTCGAGAACATCACAGTTTCCTGATTGTTTTTCTCACCTTATTGTATTCTTCACCTCAGTCTCCTTTGCTGCTTATTTTTAATCTCTTCAAACTCTAAGCATTGAAGTGCCCATGGACTCAGTCCTATTCTCCATTATCTCCTCTGCTCTCATTTATATGCTGACAACTTCACATTTACTATCCGTCTTGTATATTCATCTGCCTACCTGACAATTTGACTTAATAGATATCTGATAGGCATTTCAAACTTAAAAAATGTCCAAAATCAAAACTTCTGAATTTTTTGTCCAAAACCTGATCCTCTCAGTCTTCATCATCTCAGTAAATAGCGATTCCATTTTCTAATTGCTTGGATGGAGGAGTCACTCTTCTCATTCTCTCCCTCTCCACATACAATCCATCATCAAATTATACTGGCTTTATCTTCAGAATATTTAGAATCTAACTCTTCCTACCACTTTCCCTGCTTCCAGCTGATCTAAACAACTGTGGATTATTGTAATAGCCCTTAACTAGTCCCCTTGTGTTTAGTGCCTTAGCAGTCAGAATGACCCTTTTAAAGCATATCAAATTATTTTACTCCTCTACTTAAACCCATATAGTGGCTTCTCATATCATTCAAAAGTCTCAAAGTTCTTACAGTCGCTTAGATCATCTGGCTCCTATTTTCACTCTTAGCTCCTTTACTGTCTCGTCTCCCTCTGTCACTCTTTTCCTTAATACTCCTCAGATGCTCCAGGCACATCCCTAGCTCATGGCCTTTATGTGTGTTGTCCTTGTGTCTGCAATACCCATCCTTCTGTTATTCTTAGGGCTTCAATAACAGTGCTACACAGACCCAAATTAAAGCCAAAAGCCAAAGGAAAAATCAGAGTAATCTGATCTTTATTTAAATCTCAGTATTTTGTTTGTTGTGATTTTTTGTATTAATTTTGACTTTTAAAAAATATTGTATTAAAATATCATTTCTTGATTACTGAGGTTCTTGGTACTCCCTTAAATTTTGCACCCACGGTCAATACTTTTCATGCCTCATTTGCCTGTCATTTGCCTCACCCTATTCAAGAAACCAGGAATAGAAGGGAATTTCTTCCTGATAGAGAGTATGTATCATAAACCTACAGCTAACACTGTAGCTCGGAGAAGGCAATGGCAGCCCACTCTAGTACTCTTGCCTGGAAAATCCCATGGACGGAGGAGCCTGGTGGGCTGCAGTCCATGGGGTCGCTAAGAGTCGGACATGACTGAGTGACTTCACTTTAACTTTTCACTTTCATGCATTGGAGAAAGAAATGGCAGCCCACTGCAGTGTGCTTGCCTGGAGAATCCCAGGGACGGGGGAGCCTGGTGGCTGCCGTCTATGGGGTCGCACAGAGTCAACACAACTGAAGGACTTAGCAGCAGCAGCAGCACTGTAGCTAACATTGAAAAACTGAATACTTTTGGCCTTAGGATAAAGCCTGAGGTAAGGATGTCCCCTCTTATTCATTCTATCCATCATTACTCTGGAGGTTCCAGCTAGTCCAGTAAGACTGGAAAAAAAGAAATAAAAGACATTCAAAATTGAAAAGGAAGAAATAAAACTGTCTTTATGTAAATAAAGATGTTATGATCATTTGTGTAGAAAATGCTACAAGGAAAAAAACAGGTAACATGAGGTTTTAATAAAGAAATATTTTTTATAATCTTAAAAAGAGAAACTCTTAAGAAAGTTACAAAAAAGCTATTAAAACAATAGTAATATGTGAATTTAGCAATAATGCAGAAGTTCACTGTATTAAAATTGATTGTATTTCTGTATACTGGGAATCAGATTGAAGTTTCTAAAACATAATTTTTAATAGCATTAAAATATAAAATAGGGATAAACCTGATAAAAGATATGTAAAACATAAACACTGAAAACTACAAAACATTGCTGAAAGGAATTTAACACATGAAAAGATACTCAACATTGCTCAGTATTAGAGAAATACAAATCAAAACCACAATGAGATATCATCTCACGCCGGTCAGAATGGCCACCATTAAAAAGTCTACAAACAACAAATGCCGGAGAAGGTATCGAGAAAAGGGAGCCTTCTTACACTGTTGGTGGGAATGCAAACTGATACAGCCACTATGGAGAACCATGTGGAGATTCCTTAAAAAACTGGAATGAGAACTGCCATACAACCCAGCAATCCCACTGCTGGGCATACACACTGAGGAAACCAGAATTGAAAGAGAAGTATTGAAAAAGGGTACAGTGTTCATTGCAGCACTATTTATAATAGCTAGGACATGGAAGCAAGCTAGGTGTCCATTGGCAGACGAATGGAGAAGGAAGGTGCGGTTATATACATGATGGAATGTTACTCAGCTATAAAAAAGAACACATGTGAGTCAGTTCTAATGAGGTGGATGAAACTGGAGCCTATTATACAGAGTGAAGTAAGTCAGAAAGAGAAAACACCAATATAGTGTATTAATGCATATATATGAAATTTAGAAAGATAGTAACAGCGATCCTATATGCAAGGCCGCAAAAGAGACACAGATGTAAAGGACAGACTTTTGGACTCTGTGGGAGAAGGCGAGGGTGGGCTGATTTGAGAGAATAGCATTGAAGCATGTATATTATCATATGTAAAATAGATGGCCAGTGCAAGGTGGATGCATGAAGCAGGGCACTGAAAGCCCGTGTTCTGGGACAACTCAGAGGGATGGAGTCAGGGAGGAGATGGGGGGTGTTCAGGATGAGGGGATATATATGCACCCATGGCTGATTCATGTCGGTGTATGGCAAAAACCGCCACAATATTGTAAAAAATTATACTTAAATAATTTTTTTTTTAAAATGACAAAAACCCTACAATTCCACTTGTAAGGAGTTTACCCTTGTAGAAAGTAATTGGAAACATTTTGCAATAACTTATAAACAAGGATGCTTAAAAGAAAATTCAAGGACTTCCCTGGTGATACAGTATATAAGACTCTGCTGCCAGTGAAGCGGACATGTGTTTGATCTCTGGTCTGGGGGATTCCTCCTGCTATGGAGCAACTGGGCCTGTGTGCCGCAACTACTGAGGATGTGCTCTACAGCTGGAGAGCCACAGCTGCTGAGCCCACAAGCCACAACTACTGAGCCTGTGTGCTGCAGCTGCAAAAGCCCATGTACGTAAAGCCTGTGCTCTGCAACAAGAGAAGCCTGCTAACCCAACAAAGAGAAGCCCCTGCTTGTCGCAACTAGAGAAAGCCTGTGTGCAGCAATGAAGATCTAATGTGGTCAAAAAATTAATTAATTAAAAAAAAAATTCAAGTAACCCAAAATTCTAATAAGGAAGCAAGTTAAGATAAATTTCAGTATACATCCTCAAACTTCCTACTTTATATATATATATTTTTTTAATTTCTACAGTTCAGTTCAGTCGCTCAGTCGTGTCTGACTCTTTGCGACCCCATGAATCGCAGCACGCCAGGCCTCCCTGTCCATCACCATCTCCCGGAGTTCACTCAGAGCTTTCTTATACTCTGAATGCTTTTTCATAATCTCTTGTTCTATGGATGTGATATCTTATATATGATACAATAATTGTTTCTTTTTTTTTTCCTGCTCTCTACTTTATCTTTACCTGTTTCAAGTTCATTCATTGTTTAAACTCAGTGTTTTTCAATCAAATGTCTTGCCTTTCTTGATTATCCACTTGTGTTTAAAAGCAAAACACTACAGGGGCTTCCCAGGTAGCTCAGTGGTAAAGAATCCGCCTGCCAATCCAGGAGATGCAGGACACACGGGCGTGATCCCTGAGCTGGGAAGATCCTTTGAGGAGGAAATGGCAACCCACTCCAGTATTCTTGCTGGGAAAATCCCATGGACAAAGGAGCCTGGCAGGCTACAGTCCATGGGGTCACAAAGAGTCAGATAGGACTGTGCGACTGAGCACGCATACACAGGAACTAAGGTTCCCAGCCAGGTGGTGTATAATAAATACTTGCTAAGATGCCAAAATAATTGGAACCTAAAGAACGATTATAAAAGCAAAACACTACAGTCCATTTTTTTTAGAAGCTGTTTTTTCATTGATGGAGCTTGTCAGTTGTTAGGCTTTACTGTAGGGGTAATTGACTGTCTAGGTGAGGGTCACCCAGTCACCAACATTGGTCTTTTGACTTAGGGAAGAAGTCATTTTTCCCTCAGAGGAATCAGCCAGTCTTTTGCCTGCTTCCGCAGAGCCCAGTGAAGGGAAAGGAGTTTTATGTTTCACTGCTGTTGTCAGTGTTGCACTTTATTCTCAGTTGTGCTTGGTGTCGGTGAGTACGGAGTCTGTTTATTCAGCATATCCAGAGAATAAACCTGCAGACTTCTGCTAGAATTGTGAGGGGTGGTGGGTGGAGAGGTGAGGAAGCTGCATCCTTGGTGAAGATGGTTTAGAGTTCTGATGTATCTTTTAAAGACTTGGAGCTGATCTTCCCGTTTTGAGCCCTATCCTCTTTTTAGAAGTACCTGAGCTTTTCCTGGGTTTTGAATGTTTGCTAATATAGTTCCTTTTCCTTTACCTTATAGACTGAGGTCTCTCATAGGTTTCCTTAGATCTGCTAGGTTAACATTTGTACATCTGTTTTCTAGTTTCTGAAATGTTTTTGATATCTCATGTCTCCTCTGCTCTTCTCTCTTGCTCTCTTGGTCCTCAGAGATTTGTGCCTATTTTTTTCTGTTTACACGTTTTCATATTAATTAGGTTTTGGAAGACAGAAGAGAAAAACATTATGACAGTCACCCTCAGTTGTACAGAGTGTGCCCTTCAGAAAGGTCCCCTCCTGAGAGGCGTTGAATAAAGGGTTGATATCCAGCCTGAGCTTGGCTCACACTGTCTTGAACCTGGTCAATATGTTGATGGCAGCTTCTCTCTGATTCAGAAAGGTCTTATGCTGATGGTAGCCCTAGGTGTTTTATTTGTTGCTGTGTCTTTAGGTGATAATTTGAATCTGATATACAGTTCTGCTTTATTTTTTCAGTTCTACAGCAAATTGTGAATGCTTTTTAACTGAGTTAAGTTACCCAACTTTTGGTAAATATCCCTATATATTCCCTTTGAATACAGTAATAAATAACTTTTATTTCTTAATTTTCTTGTTTGGCTGCATGGCGCACGGCATGTGGAATCTTGTTCCCTGACCAGGGATCAAACCCATGCCCTCTACAGTGAAAGCACCGTCTTAAACACAGGGCTGCCAGGGAAATCTCAGATCCTAAATTTTCTTAACTAGTTTCCAGTTTAGCTGTCAAGCACCTAACTGAGTATTCAGTATCCTTAGTTAATGCTCATTTACCTTTGGCCTCATTGACCCCTGTGCCAGCCCTACTCAGTCTACATTTGGGCATGAATGAATTACTTCAACATTCCGAGTGTGGGATTCTTCTTCCATAAACAATGACTCACAGAGATGAAAACTGAATATACTTTGAAATGCATTTTTTTTGTTTTTTAATACATATTTTTAATGGAGCTAATGTACAAAAGGAAATAATGCCTTGCAAAGTCAAATTACTGATGAGTTTGTTAAATTTTCAGAAAGCAAGTTAATTGCCTAAGAAGGAAATAGAAGCATAATCCATTTTGAAGGATGTCGGTTGTTCCCTTCATGTCCTACCTAATTACACTACTCACCAACTTTCATTTCTGAAATTTTAGGTTGGCTCTAGAAAGAAGAAGGGAGTCAGGAATAACTAGAACTGATAATAGGTGTCAGCAGCATTTTCTACTGTGGCCTTTAAAGGAATGCTGGGTAGATGATGACTATTGAAACAGAATGAAAAGCAGCAAAAGTTTTGAGTTCAGTGAAATGAAGTAGTTCTCAAGCTTATTACAACCACCATTTAATGCTTGTCCATTCCTTGTCTCTAATTTTAACCTTTTTTATAAATCACAGACAGAGACAGCTGTAATGTGACCACTTATGGCTCATGTCTTTTATCTCCAGAATAGAGATGTTTGTCTTCAAGATAATAATTTCTTTCCTTTATAGCTTTCCCTCCTATGAGGTATGTCTCTGCCTGTTGCTTTCTAGAAGAGGTTCCAGAAGGACAGTGCTTCACTGTTTATTCTTTAGGAGAAGCTACTCTGCAGAATGAAGAATAATTTAAGTCACAAGGGTACAGAGACTAAAGGAATTAGTTCATTGTTTAGGGCAGCAGAAGGCAATAGCAGCCCATTGTTTTCCACAGTGGATCTTGCCACACACCATTTGTTGAAATCTCAGGCTTGCCTTTGTATACATTTCAGTGTTGTAAGAGGTCAGTGGGGACAATCCTATCCTACCGTCTCCTTTATACCACCAAACTGCTGTTTTATAGACAAATGAGACTATGTCTATCCTGTTACTGCCTTGTTTTTAGCACCCAGGACAGTGCCCACTCACTTATAGTGAGACCTTAGTAAACTTTGTTTCATAAATGCTGAAATATCTACTAATTTCTGGGACAGAGGTTCAGAGAGCCAAAGGACAGGGATGAAACTTGAAGTGTCTGAAGAATTGTGTGTTTTCCTACATTTGTGGAGAGACTAGATAGTTGCCCCAGCCTAATTAGATTCTCAAGATCATTTGTTCATTCAGAAATTTTTATTCTGTACTTCCTGTATCGAGGAACAGTGTTAGACCTTGGGATAGAGTGTTGAAAGAGAGAAGGCCTTCCTTCATGGAATTTCCAGTTTATCATGGAAAGGAGACATTATAAAAAGTTCTATTACATGCGATAACTATGCAGCAAAGGAAACTTCTCCCTCTGAGATACTATGGAAGTGGACCCATTAGCTAATTTTTCTGAAAACTAAGATGGTTACGCAAATCTTTAACCACTTGAAAGGGTCATCGGAAAGCTTGGCATGTTTCCTCATTGTATCAATGTGTAGATACTAGATAATAAGGAATATCTTAGTGTAATTTTTTTCTTTTGTTAGTTTTAAACTGAGAAATATATCCTGTTAGGATTCAAAGAATAATGATAAAAAGAACACATGTACGTGTTACCTACCTTAAAAAGTAAAGCGTGACAACACTTTAGGCTTAGAACCTCCTGTTTGGCCCTTTCCTCACTGTGCCCTCTCCTTCCTCTTTACCTCCCACTATCTGGCATTTTCTATGAGTCACCTGCTTATTTGTCTGTGTCACTATGCTATCTTTCTTAGTTGTACCTGGTTCTTTTCTTGATTTAAGTAGAGTCACAGTGTCACACCTTTTTCTGTGACTTGCCTCTTCCTTGTCGTGTTGCTATATGCAGTATAGTTAATTTGCATTATTTTTTGATGGGCATTTAGGCTCTTTCCAGCATTTTTGTTATTACCAACACTGCTGCTTTGAACATTGTTGTCTCTGGGCCACAAGTGCCAGTTTCCCTGTTGTTCAAACCTAAGGGTGGAATTGCTAGGAAGTTGGATGTGCACATGGTCTATTTCACTAGGGATAGCCACTTTATGAAAGTGGTTGAACCTGTAGTTTATACCTCCACCAGTCTTGCTTAATCAGTTCCTGGTACTGTCAACTTTTATTTATTTATTTTAACCAGAATCATGGGTGCATAATACTGTTTTAAATATGGCCAGAAAGTGATTAAGGACAGTATGAGCACCTGTCAGTATGTTGTGTACTGAAGCCTGTTTTTCTTTCCCTAATCTCATGCTTTGAAAGAAACAAACCCAAAGAGGGATTACAGGGTTGGAAATTTTAAAATTCTCGGGGCATTCCCTAAGATTTATAAGGGGAAAAGTCTCACTTCCTCTGAGTGCTGTGAAACAAGGACAGTGTACTAAGATAACATCCTTCTAAATATATGTGTATTTAGACGTCCACCTGAGTGGAAAGTCTTACTTTCTCTTCCTCATCCTACTCTTAAATGAAATAACTTGGTACTTTGCCACATGGTTTGGAATATACTGTATATGAAATGAGAGCTTCTTGGAATGTTGACTTCATTCTTTTTCTACAGGAGATTAGAAAAGAAATTTTTTTTATAAACTGTTAGGCAAAACCTTAGTGTAAGAGAGAACAGAAAGATCTGGTTTGGGTCTGCTGGTGTGGTCTTACTATGGCGCAGAATGGTGCCCATAGTGAAATTTTACTAGGAGTTTATCTTTTGACCATTGGAATTAATTGTATGTTGATTAAGGATGTGAGGTAAATAACAAGTTAAAAAGCATGTGTTTCTGCCACTCGGACTTGTTAGAAATATAAATGTAATATACTTCTTCTGTACTGGTCCCTTCCTCCTTTTTGGTAGTTGCGACTTGTTTAATTTCATTCTTATGTACATGTGCCTGCTTACTCACTCTAAACTTCTACTTGATCAGATCCACCCAGCTTTCAGGCTAGAAATCCATAGAATCTCTTCTAGCAACCTGAGCAAAACCTGTAAAGGAAAAAAAGAATATCTTTAGAACTAGACTCTAGAATACTAGAGATGTGAAAACCATACCAGGATAGGCCATTTTAATATTTTATATACTGAAAGAAGATATCTCATTGCCTGAGGGATAAATGCATCTCAACTTTTCCACCATTTATTGTATTTGAAATACACAAATCTCTTTGGAGCTCTAAAATTGTGTTTCTTCCAACACCTGTCATGCTTGGACCCTGTACCTGATGCTAGTCCAAAACCACTGTGGTTTAGGTGCTGCCTTTATCTTATCTATATCATTTTGAAGAGGTTCCTGGTTGGCACTGTTTTATTATCATACTGAAAATGTGTGTCTGAATGTAGAGGTTTCATTTTGATGAATGCCCTTGTAAGAAGGCTGAAGTTAATAGCAATGGTATTAAGGATAGCTCTACCTGACAGTCACAGGCTTCCCTTATAGCTCAGTTGGTAAAGAATCTGCCTGCAATGCAGGAGACACGGGTTTGATTCCTGGGTCAGGAAGATCCCCTGGAGAAGGAAATGGCAACCTACTCCAGTATTCTTGCCTGGAGAATCCCTTGGGCTGAGAAGCCTGGCAGGCCACAGTCCATGTGGTCACAAGAGTTGGACATGACTTAGCGACTAAACGACTTGACAGTTACACAAGTTTGGATTTAAGGAAGATTAGAATTTAGAAATATAAAATCCTAGCTGCTTTTTTGTTTTTTGAATCTCATAAAGAAGCTGAGGTTAAGAGAGCTTAAATGACCACAGCTGTTATCTAGAAATCTTGAGAATGCTAGAAAATAGTCATGCTGCTGCTAAGTCACTTCACTCGTGTCTGACTCTGTGCAACCCCATAGACAGCAGCCCACCAGGCTCCTCTGTCCCTGGGATTCTCCAGGCAAGAACACTGGAGTGGGCTGCCATTTCCTTCTCCAGTGCATACATGCATGCTCAGTTGTTTCAGTTGGTTCCAACTCTTTGCGACCCTATGGACAGCAGCCCTCCAGGCTCCCCTTGTCCACGGGAGTCTCTTAGACAAGAATACTGGAGTAGGTTGGAAAATAGTCATAGAAGCCAGGAAACCTTCCTTTGCAAAATTAAGGTCTGTTGGTTAGAGAGGGCCTATATAGGAGGAACAGGATTGAGGGAGGGCCTCTGATCTTTTTAAATACTTTAAACAATTAAAGTTTTTTGAGATTCTCCATAACATGGTATGGAAAAAACCGAACAAACTTTTTGGCCAACCCAGTATTTGTACTCTTAGGCATTTCCACCTTATTGGAAGATGTCCTACTCATTTGTTTTTCCAAAAGTTCCTTCTCCAGCAGGTGATTAGCCAAATGCCTCATTGAACTGATGATTAAGTGCTTTCTTTCTAACTCCTTAGAGAATTTTAGGACTAATACCATTTGTCACCTGCTGACCAGTTTTATCTACTTAGGGACACTGTGCTGGCCGATTATACAGTGTCTTCTACAAGAAGAGATGGATGTACAGACAGCTGGAGATTATGACAGCTTCTTTCTCAGTCTTTGTAGTACAACAGGGACGATATTTCAGCTACTCATGCAAGACAGATCATTAACTACACATCAGAATGTCATTTGGGGACTTTTTCCCCTGGGTTTGTTCCTGGGTGGCTCAGAGGCACACTAGTGGAGTTCCACTCTAACTCTTCTGAGGGAGCCAGGTGTAGAGGGGTACAGGAATTATGGAACAGGTACTCACCTTGTGTACATATCTCCCAACCTGAAATAAGAATGGGCTTGATAAGCTTTAAAAACAAAACTCATTCGAATTTTTTAAATTGCTGATTTAGTAGCCAACTCTTGACCTGCTTTGAGCCTGAAAAGAGAATGCTGATATCTGACTTGTGAGCCTTCTAACCTGACCTTTACTCATAGTAAAGGTCAGTGGATGCTGCCCCTTTGGAGGATCCCTGGGCCACATTTAATAATAACAGAAACTGTAGCAGTGTTTAGCATTTATCAGAGTATGTGCCAGGTAACAAGGCTGAATGCTATTTGTATCGTATTTAATTCTCACAGTAGTTCTGAGACATATATTATGATTTCCATTTTAATAATGGGAAAACTGGCTTAAAAAGGTTAAATGACTTGTCTAACATTGCACAACCTATTGTGGAGGATCTGTTTGAACCTAAGTTGACTATCGTCAAAGTCCATTTCTCTTAATCATCTCTTTTTACTTATCTTCACCATTTTCTTCTGTTTGAAGATGTCTTTCAAACCCTTATCACGCTCATTCTTAATCTAGAAACTTCCTCTTGTTGTTTAGTTGCTAAGTCATGTCCGACTCTTGCAACCCCATGGACTGTGGCCTGCCAGGCTCCTCTGTCCATGGGATTTCCTAGGCAAGAATACCTGGAGTGAGTTGCCATTTCCTTCTCCAGTGGATCTTCCCAACCCCGGGGTCAAACCTGTGTCTCTTATATCTCCTGCATCGTCAGGCAGGGTCTTTACCCTGGCACCACCTGGGAAGCCAGTCCACATCTATGTAATTTTTCAGAGATGTCCTTTTATGTGAAACTGTCTTTTTTACAAGGTTCAGATTATAAATAAAGTAGTTACAAAAGTTTACATATTGGAAATAGCCCCAGAAACTTGAGGTTTGTTGATTATTATAGATTTGTCAAGAAAAACTTCATAGATAAGTGACTGAAAACTGAGACTGATAGATACTGGTAAAATATTAGATGGTATGGTTGATCCTGTTGGTTATGGTAAGAGCTAAAACATTATCCTAGTTTACTAGAAAGTTGAAGAGCTGCCAGAAGAAGTTGGAGAGAGGAAGAAAAAAACACATACTGTGCTTTGCCCCCAGTTCCTTTATGAACTTTAGTCTTTCCTGTCAAGTACTTGCTGGTTAGAAATATCAACTCCCAACCTATACTCCAGGAAATCTAGCTTTTTAAAGATTCCAAGCTCCCAATGCAGGGGCCCAGAAACAACCCCTGATTAGGGAACTAGATCCACACCCACATGCCGCCTCTAAAGATCCCACATACTGCAGTGAAGATCGAAAGATCCCAAATGTCTCAACTAAGACCTGACACAGCCAAATAAATAAATGTTTTAAAAACAAAATTTTTTGTTTTTTGTTTTTAATAAAAAAATAAAGAAATCTAGCCTTTTATTGTCCTGGCTTAAGAGGCATTCAGACTGCCCAGTATTCAAGCTGTGGGGCCTGAACTATTTGAATATTACCTATGGGCTCTCCTCGTGGCTCAGATGGTAAAGAATCCGCCTGCAGTGTGGGAGACCTGGGTCCGATCACTGGATTGGGAAGATCCCCTGGAGGAGGGCATGACAACCTACCCCAGTATTCTTGCCTGGAGAATCCCATGGGCAGGGGAGCCTAGCAGGCTACAGTGTATGGGGTTGCAAAGAGTCAGACACAACTGAGCAACTAAGCACAGCAGATGGATAAATATAATGTTGTGTATATAGGAGGAAGCATGATATGCAGGGCTTCCCTGGTGGCTCAGCTGGTAAAGAATCCGCCTGCAGTGTGGGAGACCTGAGTTCGATCCCTGGGTTGGGAAGATCCCCTGGAGAAGGCTTTCTCTCTCTCTCTCTCTCTCTCTCTCTCTCTCTCTCTCTGTGTGTGTGTGTGTGTGTGTGAAGGCTTTCTCTATCTCTCTCTATATATATTTGTAACCCAGGAAAGGAATCAGGAATTAGTGTAGACCTGCTTAAGTGAAGGCAAGAGTAGTGGCGATAAATGCCAGTTTACAGGGTTATAGTTTAATGATTTTTTTAAGCTCTAGTGAGCCTGAAAGTTGATGGAGTAGTGTGTGTCAAAAGCTATAAAATATTCATACCCTTTTATTCTCTAATCTCATATATAGGATATTAGCCTGTAAAAGTCATAAAATGGGTATAAGAAATGTAGCCATTAAGATACTCTTTTTTAAAATATAAATTTATTTATTTTAATTGGAGGCTAATTACTTTACGATATTGTAAGATACTCTATTGCTGCTGCTGCTGCTGCTGCTGCTAAGTCGTGTCAGTCGTGTGCGACCCCATAGACAGCAGCCCACCAGGCTCCTCTGTCCCTGGGATTCTCCAGGCAAGAACACTGGAGTGGGTTGCCATTTCCTTCTCCAAAGCATGAAAGTGAAAAGTGAAAGTGCAGTCGCTCAGTCGTGTCCGACTCTTAGCGACCCCATGGACTGCAGCTTACCAGGCTCCTCTGTCCGTGGGGTTCTCCAGGCAAGAGTACCGGAGTGGGTTGCCATTGCCTTCTCCGAAGATACTTACTGTATTAGCCTTGTTTATACAAGTGAAAATTGGGACAACCTAAATATCTACCTGTAGGAAATTGGTCAAATAAATTATTGTTTGTTCAATATATTTGTGTTTGAGCACAAATATTTAAAATTATGTTTTAAATTACTTGATCCAAAAAAGTTTGTGGTATAGTGAAATTCTGATAATCTGGGTTTTTGCGATCTGAAAATGCTATTTGGTCTTCAAAAAAGTTCCCATATTTAAAAATAATTCAGAATATTCTAACAAGGCAACTCTAACTCATTTCTATAGTATAATTGAGTAGATAAGAAGGACTTATGTTTGCTTTCTGGCCATATTAATACTTTTGTGATGCGCCTTAACTATCCCTTAAGTGTTTTGTTTGAGGCAGATGCAAAAATTCTTTTAAGAGCAGGAGAGAGTTGAAGGGTTTTATATCTTGAACAGGCATATTAAGGATGAAGCTGACTCTACCTTCTAAAAAAAAAATGGAATAAGTATTCTATCAACAGCTTATTTTAGAGGAAATAAGTAAAGTGATGGTGAACCCCCTCCAGAGACAGGTGACCGGAGAGACACTGTGATTTTCTGTCTTACTAAGATCTCAGGGACTGGGGAAAGGGCTGTTTTCTATGGAAAATGGGTACTGGGCAGACAGAAGCTATAGTGTACTATGTACACTATGGTTTTAAAAATTAAAACCTGAAAAGGCAAAGACTTGGAGGGAATATGCTCAAATATTTACAAAATACAAAGATTATAATGAGTTCCAGAAGCTGGTCCAATCAGAAGGAGCTTCAGGGGTTTTGTTAAAGTGCTTAGGAGAGAACCTGTGTTTCCACTGAGTTGGAGTTAAGAGCGCTGCTGCAGCTACCCAAGAGAGCCTGCCTGTCTGAGAGTGAAGCAGAGTGAGAAAAACACCACCAAGAGAGGGAGGGATAGACTCTAGGCCCCCATGGCATCATGTGAGCCCCTAGATCAGGTCATGCCTAGTTTGAGCTTTTTAAGTATTCTGGTAGCCTCATTAGGACTTTTTAAGTCAGGCTGGCTGTGCTTTTCTGTCACTTGTAACTGAAAAAGTCCTCATACAGTCTCCTTAGAGATTGCAAAGTCCAACTACTTCATTTCATAAGGTCAAAGTTCAGAGAAGTAAAATGGCTTGTCTCAGGTTATACAGCTAAGTAGCAGGAAACTGGGACTAAACCTGGCCTGCTACCTCCAGTATAAATCCGTTTGTAAGTATGTTTGGAGTAAAGTCTTTGGTGAGTTTGAGGGTGCCATTTAAGATAAACTGAATCAGCTACACACAGTGTATCTTTTGGAGTGACAGTGACCGTTACTGGCAGAGAACTGGCTCCTGTGTTTTTCAAATTATCAGATACAATTTCTGTCCATGTGCCATAGCATTTCATGACTGATGACTTAGCGACTCAATTATCTGTGAGCTTAGTGGATAATATTTGACTAGCTGTTCTCATGTTGCCCATTTGCTGGGCCTCCTTAAGCTTCTAGAATGAGCAGCCTCAAACATTTTTACATAGGCTTGTGTAGTAATTAAATGAAATATGGACCTCAAATGCATGCCAAGCTCTTTCCTGCCTTGGGGGTTTGCATACACTGTTCCCTCTGCCTATATTGCTCAGTCCTACCCGGTGTCTAGGACAAGACCTACAAATACGGAGTACGCAGTAATTTTTTGTTGAGTGACTGAATTTTAAAGGTAGTCAAGGCTTAAAACAATAAAAGCGCTGAGTATTGAGGCCCTTCCCCTAGCCCTGCCCCAAGTACCTTAAACTGCCCACACACCTCCGACTAAACATAGGACACAAATCCTGAAGACAGCGGAGACTAAAAGCTGTCCTTAACCACTGTACTGATTATTGTCTCAGGCATTTTTGAGTTAATATTTTATTACCTCTATTCTTCAGCTTGTTGTGCCCTTTTTTTTTTTTTTCTTCTCTGTGACTTCTCACCTACCCACTTGACTGTGACTCAGACTCCTCACACTGAAAGGGAGCATCGGAGAAGTGAGTGGCCCCGAGAGCAGGGGAAGGATGGAGTGACGAGGGCCACCAGCAATCTCTTTCAGAACTCTAATCGCTCTCAGGTCACCGCTTCAAGTCAAGAATGAGGAGGACTTTGAGTGCCTCTTTTTCTTGCACAGTGCCCTCAACTTGAGTGCTTAGCTGGCAGGCAGGCACCTTTTCCTCCTCAGTTACTGTCAGAACAACATGAAGGTCAGGCAGAGAAAGACAAATGAGCGCAGCTCAGGGAAGGGAGGTTACCACGGTAACAAGCAGGCCAGACTGCTATTTGGAAACAGGCCTAATCTTTCTCCTCCTCCTCCCTCCTTCTCAGCACAAGAAGATGGGTATTGTTTAGCTGACCTGCATCCTTGGGGTGGGAACCATAATCCTTTTCTGACAGTTCCCAGTGACACTGGAATGAGCTGCTTTGCATTTTAATTTGATAAGCAGCAGCCGCAGTTTTCTCAGAACTACTGGAGACACGGCTTTTTCTGGCCTTGTTCCAGGTAGGATTCTGGTTGCCACAGAGAGGGATTTGGGATTGTTGTTTATTTCTCAACAAAGAATTTGCATATTTGCACATGCGTAGAAGATACCACTCAGTTCTTGGCAGTTAGAATCAAATGAATACAGGCAGTCATGAGTTACGAATATTCACCTTACGAAGGTCATAGAAATGTTTATGTAATATGGCCCATATCCCAGCTCTTAGGAACAGAGGCCAGTCCTGTGGCCCCTTGTCCCAGTGACTTATGGAATGGAAGTACTGACTTAATGTTGTTACTTTTCTGCTTCCCCCTCCTACTTATGTGCCCCATTATTCTCACTCTTTTCACCTACCTGCCAATTTCCTCGTTAACCTAGGCCCCTTTTCTTATAATAAGCCTCTACATATATAAATATCCCTCCCTTTCCCCTTTCCTTTAAAATAAAAATAGCTTTTAAAAAAACTAGAATAATAAATTTTCAACGTAATGAAAAAAATCAAATACTGAAAAATAAAAGGCTATGTGCTTAGTTGCTCAGTCGTGTCTGACTCTACGACCCCATGGACTGTCACCCACCAGGCTCCTCTGTCCATGGGATTCTCCAGGCAGGAATACTGGAGTATTTGTCATGGGATCTTCCCAGCCTAGGGATCGAACCTAGGTCTCTAGCATTGCAGGCAAATTCCTTACTGTATGAGCCACCAGGGAAGTCCAAAAAATATAAAAGAAATGAAACATCATCCAGAATCTCACTACTCAAAGATGATTACAAGAATACTCTTTTAGATCTCAACTTCTGTTTCTCACTTCTGATCTGCGTGGTGCATAAGAAGCCTATATAGGGACTTCCCTGGTGGTCTAGTGGTTAAGACCTGAGTTTCTATCCTGCATGCCAGTCAGGGTGTCCAAAAAAAAAAAATCATATGCAGTTGCATACAATCAGTTTAACATTAATGGACTAATTTAATACATGCTGTAGTGTAATTTTTTTTTCACTCAAAAATATGCTGTGGATATGTGTCCTTGATACTAGTTATAAATCTGTGCTGTGATGGGCATTCAGATTGTTTCTGGGTTTTTGTTTGTTTGGTTATTAAAAACAACACGGAGGGTTTCCTTGGTGGTCGAGTGATTAAGAATCTGCCTGCTAATGCAGGGCACAGGGGTTTGATCCCTGGTCCAGAAATATTCCACGTGCCCTAGGGCAACTAAGCCTCTGTGCCACAAATACTGAAATGTGCACACCCTGGAGTCCATGCTCCGCAACTAGAGAAGCCACCCACAGTGAGAAGCCTGTACGCTGCAATGAAGACCGGACAACTTTGAATGAATAAAGTGAACATGTTAAAAGAAATGTTTAAAAAAAAACACTGAAACAGACAGTACATCATACATTTTTGTGCACTTGCCCTTTCAGAGTTTCTACCAATTCATATTCCCATCAGCTAATACTGTGTAAGAGTGTCTGTTTTTTTTCCATCAGTCAGTTCAGTTCAATTGCTCAGTTGTGTCCGACTCTTTGCGACGCGATGGACTGCAGCACGCCAGGTTTTCCTGTCCATCACCAACTCCCAGAGCCACTCATGTCCATTGCATCGGTGATGCCATCCAACCATCTCATACTCTGTGGTCCCATTCTCCTCTCGCCTTCAATCTTTTCCAGCATCAGGGTCTTTTCCAGTGAGTCAGTTCTTCAAATCAGGTGGCCAGAGTATTGGAGTTTCAACTTCAGCATCACTCCTTCCAACGAATATTCAGGACAGATTTCCTTTAAGATTGACTGGCTGGATCTCCTTGCAGTCCAAAGAACTGTCAAGAGTCTTCTCCAATACCACAGTTCAAAAGCATCAATTCGTCAGCGCTCAGCTTTGTTTTTAGTCCAACTCTCACATCCATACAGGACTACTGGAAAAACCATATATGACCACTGGGGAGAAAAAAAACATTTTTTTCCATACTCTTGCCAAAATGTTCAACTCTTTCATCTACCCCTTCAGATTGTGTACTGCAGACCCACCTCCTCCTCCTAACACACTTCCAGTCTTCTTTTCCTGGAATGCTGGCAATTAAGCAAAGTAAAACTAATCTCAGTCTTTCCCCAGCCTCCCCAAATCAAAACTAAACCCTGTTCCTCCTCTTTTTCCTTTCTTTTTCTTTTAGTAATAGAATACCATCCATTTGAACTTAAGTTCCGAAGACTGGGATTTTGGTCTGTTTTGTTCATCACTTAGAATAGTGCTTGGCATGTGGCAGTTGCTTAGTAAATATTTGTGGAATGAATAGTCTCCCAACCATAGGAATTAGAAATTCTATCATACCTGACTCCTTCACTGATTACCTACATGTCTGATACTTCATGAAGTCTTACTTCTTACTGCTTATATACTTACATGCCCTGAACTGTTGCTTACATGCCCTGAATGTCTCTTGAACCCTCCCCCGAGGGTTTGTAGCAGCAAGCATCCATCCAGCTAGGGCCCCTCCTTTTCAATCTTTTTTAGTCTACCTGCTTCTATTAACTTTGCTTTTAAATATACAAACGTGAAATCATTCCTTTGCTTTAATTCCTTAGAAGTCTCTTGATACCTGCAAAGTTAAGTCCAAATTTTACTCTCCCTGTTCTGGTCCCTATTCCAACCAAACCAAACAACCTGTGGTTCTTTGAACGTACTAATTGTGTTTGTTCGTGCTTGTGTACCTTTGATCAAGCTGTTCCTTCTGCTTGGAGTGTGCTTTCTCTTTTCTTTTCACTTTTTTAATTTGAAATATAGTTGGTCTACTTTGTTGTGGTGGTCTCTGGTGTACAGCAGAGTGATTCAGATGTGCATATATATTCTTTTTCATGTTTTTTTTCCCGTTATGGTTTATTATGGGATATTGAATATAATTCTCTGTGCTGCACAATAGGACCTTGTTGTTTATCCATTCTGTATATAATAGTTTGCATCTGATCGTCCTAAATTCTCGATTCAACCCTCCCCCACCCTCCTCCCCCTTGACCACCACAGGTCTGTTGTGTTTCTGTTTTATAAATAAGTTCATTTCTATAATTTTTTTGGATTATGTACATAAGTCATGTCATATAATATTTGTCTTTCTCTGATTTAGTGTGATAATTTCTAGGTCCATCTATGTTGCTGTAAATGGCACTATTTCATTCTTTTTATGGCTGAGTAATATCCCATTGTATTTATGTATTATATCTTCTTCATCCATTCTTCTGTCAGTGGACATTGACGTTCCTTCCATGTCTTGAATAATTATAAACAGTGCTGCAGTGAATATTGGGGTGCACATATTTTTCAAATTATAGTTTTGTCTAGATATATGCGCAGGAGTGAGATTGCTAGATCATATAGCAACTCTGTTTTTAATTTTTTGAGAAACCTTCATACTGTTCTCCTTAGTGGCTACACCAATTTATATTCTCAGCTATAGTGAAGGAGGGTTCCCGTTTCTCCGTACCCTCTCTAGCGTTTGTTATTTGTAAACTTTTTTATTGATGGCCATCCTGACCAGTGTGAGGTGTTCCTGCATTGTAGTTTTGATTTGCATTTCTTTAATAATTAGCATTGTTGAGTGTCTTTTCATGTGCTTGTTGCCATCCGTATGTCTTCTTTGGAGAAAAGCTTATTGTAGGTCTTCTGCCTATTTTTTGATTGGGTTGTTTATTTGTTTCTGTTATTGAATTGTATGAGCTCTTTATATATTTTAGAAGTAAAAAGCCCTTGTCATCACATTTGCAAGGGTCTGCAAATGATACAGTCTGTAGGTTGTCTTTTCATTTTGTCTGTGGTTTCCTTTGCTGTGCAGATGAAGTATGCTTTCTACGCTTTTCTTTGGAAACTCCTTAGATCCACTCCAGTATGAGGTCTTCCCTATTGCCTCTAGCAGTCACTCCCTGGACAGGGTACTTGCAGCCCTCTGTTCATCTTTGTTATGATAATTTGTTTATCAGTTTGTTTCTGAATCTAAAATGAAATTTTCCAAGTAAGAATATAAACTTTGTGTTGACTCTATAAATACAGGATATCTGTATTTTTTCTGAGCCTTAATAGTTTTCCATTTTATTACTCTGATGAATGGGTTTATGAGTGTTACAATAAGGACCATGTTTAATAATTAAGGCAGTAAAAGTCTGTTACCTAGAATATAGTGACTCTTATTTACATTGTTGGGTTTGCCTAACGCTATACCTTGGTGAGAGATTTTTAAGGACAGAGTTCTTTCCAGTATTGAATGCTCTATTGGAAGGAATGATGCTAAAGCTGAAACTCCAGTACTTAGGCCACCTCATGCGAAGAGTTGACTCATTGGAAAATACTTTGATGCTGGGAAGGATTGGGGGCAGGAGGAGAAGGGAACGACCGAGGATGAGATGGCTGGATGGCATCACTGACTCGATGGACGTGAATCTGAGTGAACTCCGGAAGTTGGTGATGGATAGGGAGGCTTGGCGTGCTGCGATTCATGGGGTCGCAAAGAGTTGGACACGACTGAGTGACTGAACTGAACTGAACGGAATGCCTTTGTAAGTTATGATGCTTAGAAAATTTAACTTTTCTGTTCCTTGAAAGATGAATCGCCCCTCTCAGTTTCTGTAAGATTTTGTGAGCCCTGTATGCTAAGTATGTTGTACAAAATTGTAAATTTCATAGAGTGTTGTTATTTGG
Organism: Ovis canadensis; assembly: GCF_042477335.2. Classification (NCBI taxonomy): domain Eukaryota; kingdom Metazoa; phylum Chordata; class Mammalia; order Artiodactyla; family Bovidae; genus Ovis; species Ovis canadensis. Next base: position 55,952,136 of record NC_091251.1, on the reverse strand, counting down.
TATTTTCATTTTTGTTGGTCTGTATTAGAGTAGATGAGCTAATAAATTGTTGAAAAGTGAAATATAGTTTAGCAAGGTTTAACTGCATTATGATAGTTATTTCATTTCTACTTCAAGAGAATATTTGTCCTGAAAAATCAGAGCCATATTATGATGCAACTTGAAGCAAAATATTGTTGTATAAAACTAAGGATTTGCCAAAACAACTGTACAAATTCAGATCTCAAAGATAGATTAAAGACTCTTGAACAACTTTTGTTCTTTTTACAAAAGATGAGTTTGCTTTACCACATACTAAACAGCAAGTACAATCTTTGTTTTCTGACAGAGCACCTCAATTTTTGACAGAGTTCAAATGTCTAAATCCAAATTAATCACACTGTAAAATTTTGAGAGTTTGCACACGTAGTCAGAGATCCTTTTGTCCAAGGAATCCTGGTAAATCGGAGAGAACCATAAGACTGCAGACAGGCAAATGTCCACATTTTCAAAATGGTAGGCCATCAAATTTAACACTAATCTTCAGTGAAATCCTAGAACAAAACGTTAAACAGATAGTTTGTGAACTATTGACACTCACTCTTCTTCCTGGTCATGCCAAAGCTGCTTTGGAGTAGCATTGTGTCATGAAAAAGAGCATAAGCTAGGGAGTCGGACATACTTTGGTTCAAATCCTGACCCTGGTACTTGGTAACTGGGTCATTATGGACAAATCAATTACCCTTCGTGGGACTTTATTTTCTCTTCTTTTAAAAAAATTTTTACTCATTTATTTATTTAAAAAAGGATGTTATTAATTTATTTGTTTTTGGCTCTGCTGGGTCTTTGTTGCTGCACAGGCTTTTTTCTAGTTGCAGCAAGTGGAGCCTGCTCTCTAGTTGCAGTGTGTGGGCTTCTCATTGTGGTGGCTTCTCTTCTTGCGGAGTGTCGGCTCTAGGGTACACGGGCTTCAGTAGTTGCGGCATGTGGGCTCGGTAATTGCAGCTCCCAGGCTCTAGAGCACAGTCTCAATAGTTGTGGCTCATGGGCTTAGTTGTTCCGCTGCATGTGAGATCTTTCCAGATCAAGGCTAGAACCCTTGTTTCCTGCTTTGGCAGGTGCACTCGTTACCACTGAGCCACTGAGCCACCAGGGAAGCCCAGGCTTTGTTTCTTCTCTATCAAACAAAGCAATCATCTACTTCATAGGGGTATAGGAGATTCACAAGATAACCTATGTAGAACTCATGGTGCAGTTAGGCAACTGCTGATAATCTTTCCTTCACTTGTCCACACTTCCCTTCACCCAATGTGATTTAACCTTCTGTGCTTCTATTTCTATGATTTTTACTATTTTAAGCTTCTTTGTAGTCCTGTCTTCCTGGATTTAAGCCTCTATATGTTGATCATCCTTACTTTCTCTCCCCAGCTTTCTTCTTATTTTCTCTTTTCCATCCTCTATCCCTAGGGTATCTCACCCAAGTGAGCTCATGCCCTGACCTTTCTCCTGAGTTCCAGTTCTGTATATCCAGCTATCTACTTAAAGCTCATATGCAAAGTTTGAGTTGTTTTCTGGTTCTGTCATTCATTGCTATTGTTTTCTTCTGTCTCTTGTCCAGAGAAAATGGCACCAGAAACCTTGAAGTCAGCCCAGATTTTTCTTTACCTCTCTGATACTGAGTCACTCACCAAATCCTATTAATTCTACCTCTAACTCATTCCTTTCTTTCCATGACAGCTACCACTGTCTTAGTTCAAGCCATCATTATATCTTATTTGGTTTACTATAGTTGGTTTCTAACTGGTATCTTTCCTTCTGATTAATCTCCCTCAAAGCCAAGGTAACCATTTAGAAAAGCTTACTGGATCATATCTCATTTCACATGCTAGTAAGGTTATGCTCAAAATCCTTCAAGCTAGACTTCATCAGTCCATGAACTGAGAACTTGCAGATGTACAAGCTGGCTTTAGAAAAGGCAAAAAAAAACAGAGATCAAATTGCCAACGTTCATTGGATCATAGAGAAAGCAAAGGAATTCCAGAAAAGCAGCTATTCTGCTTCACTGACTATGCTAAAACTTTTGGCTGTGTGGATCACAACAAACTGTGGAAAATCTTTAAAGACATGGGAATACCAGACTGCCTTACTTGTCTCCTGAGAAGCCTGTGTGTGGGTCAAGAAGCAACAGAACCTTATATGGAACCAACTGACTGGTTCAAGATTGGGAAAGGAGTACATCAGGCTGCATACTGTCACCCTGCTTATTTAACTTCTGTTCAGGGTACATCATGCAAAATGCCAGGCTGGATGAATCACAAGCCAGAATCAAGATTGCCAGGAGAAATATCAACAACCTCAGGTATGCAGATGATACCACTCTAATGGCAGAAAGTGAAGAGGAACTGAAGAGCCTCTTGATGAGGGTGAAAGAGGAGAGTGAAAAAGCTGGCTTAAAACTCAGCATTCAGAAAACTAAGATCATGGCATCTGGTCCCATCTCTTCATGACAAATAGGTGGGGGGAAAATGGAAACAGTAACAGATTTTATTTTCTTGGGCTTCAAAATCATTGCAGATGGTGACTGCATCCATGAAATTAAAAGACACTTGCTCCTGGGAAAGAAAGGTATGACAAACTTAGGCAGAGTATTAAAAAGCAGAGACATCACTTTGCCGATAAAAGTCTGTATAGTCAAAGCTATGGTTTTTCCAGTAGTCATGTATGGACGTGAGAGTTGGACCATAGAGAAAGCTGAGTGTCGAAGAATTGATGCTTTCAAATTGTAGTGCTCAGGAAGTCTCTTGAGAGTCCCTTGGACTGCAAGATCAAACCAGTTAATCTTAAAGGAAATCTACCCTGAATATTCATTGGAAGGACTGATGCTGAAGCTCCAATACTTTGGCCACCTTATCCTAAGAGCCAGCTCTTTGGAAAAGACCCTGATGGTGGGAAAGACCGAAGGCAAAAGGAGAAAGGGGTGCCAGAGGATGAGATGGTTAGATAGCATCAGGACTCAATGGACATGAATTTGAGCAAACTCTGGGAGACCATGAAGGACAAGGGACCTTGGCATGCTGCAGTCCATAGTGTCGCAAAGAGTTGGACACAACTAAGTGACTGAACAGCAACAACAACATTGGATTGTATCACTTTCATGCTTAGAACTCCACAGTGACTTTCTTTAGCATGACATGTAATTTCCCACCACTTCCACCATTCCCTTCTTGCACTATTGTAGTTCCCTCTCTAACCACATCTTTGGTATTGCATCTAATTAAAATAACCTAATTTTTCTTATCTTCCTTGAACTCGCTCCTAAAACTCAGCTGAAATATCACCTGCTTCTCTCCCAGGTGTACAGAAGTGATTAGCCACTTCTGTGCTTACCTCTTTTTGCATCCTTTATGATATTTCTTTTAATTACCTGTTCACATTTGTTTGCCTGTCCAGACCTAGGGACAGAAATCATATTAAGATTAATCACTTGCCATAATATAATGCTTAGATTGTAGTAAGTATTTACCGTTTCTGAACAAAGAGAGGAATCGGGGGGGAAAAATAATAATGCCAAATTAAGTTCTAAAACATAGCGCTCTAAACGTTCTTTTCCCAAAAGAGTTCTTGGATGGGTAGATTGGAGTGCCTTGATTTCTTCAAGATATTTGAAAAACCCTTTTATGATATTCTTGATGACATGTCAGTGAAAGGTGGACAGGATGGTGATACAGTTGGGTGCCTTTATAGTCGGCTGAAGAGCTCTTAATTTAAAGAGTATTGGTCACTGGATGTTCCCTCAGATAAAGCTGGTATACCACAAGACCCTGCCTTTGGTCTAGTCTTGTTCAGCATTTTCATTATAACTTTGTGACTAAATAGAGAGTATGTATATAAATTTGTGGGTGATATATTGTGGTCAAGACTTTTTCAGTTGTGTTGGAAACCTGGCTCAAGCTAGTTCAAGCAAACAAGGGATTTATAGGTTCTCACCAGTGGAGTTTTTTAGTTTCTGACAGGGGTTCAAATAATGTCACTGGGATTCTACCTTTGCTCATCTCTCTGTTCTACTTTCTCCTAAACTGGCTTTATTCTCAGACAAGCCTTTTTGAAATATTAAGGAAAAATGGCCACTAGCAGCTCCAGGTTTAATTAGTCCTTCCAGCTTAAGGGACCAGAGGAAAAAAGAATCTCTATAACCTATAGAGGGATTCCCTGGTTGCTCAAATGGTAAAGAATCCTCCTGCCAATGCAGGAGACCCAGGTTTGATCCCTGAGTCGGGAAGATTCCTTGGAGAAGGGAAGGGCCCCCCATTGCAGTATTCTTGCCTAGAGAATTCTGTGGACAGAGGAGCCTGGTGGGCTACAGTCCATGGGGTCACAAAGAGCTGGACATGACTAAGCGAGTAACACTTTCACACTTTCATAACTTATGGAGAACCTATCCTATATAGTTAGAACATTTACTGTGTCTTGGGCACTATACACTGTATACTAAACTTTATATTCAGTTGATTGCTACAGTGACCATCTGAAGTACAGGTATACCTCCATGTTTTTACAGAGCTGAGATTTCATCCAATCTTTTAGGAAAATGAGCATTTAAAGCTTAAAACATTAAAGCTTAAAACCTGCATTTTTGTTCCATGAGAGATAAGGCACAGAACTGTGTGTGTAGTGCACAGGCTCAGCTATGGGGCTTAGTTGCTCTGCAGCATGTGGGATGATCTTGGACCTGGGATCGAACTCATGTTTCCTACATTGGCAGGCAGATTCTTTACCACTTAGCCACCAGGGAAGCCCCTCAGAGACGTCTTATCCTTAGCAATTTGAGACAGATAGGCACTAGAGAGACTGATTCCCCCCAACCCCCACCCCAGTAAATAAAAGCTCTTTGGGATTCTCAACTTTTTATTAATCTTTTTATTTTGAGATAATTGTAGTTATAATAAACAGTTCATAGAGATCTTGTGTAACTTTTACCTAATTTTCCCCAATGGTAACTTCTTGCAAAACTATAGAACCAGGCCACGACAGGGATGTGACACTGCTGCGATCCACCAGTCGTGTTCAAATTTTCCCCATCTTACTTGTACTCATGTCATGTGTGAGTGTGTTTAGTTCTGTGCAGTGTCATCACATGTCTAGTCAGGGTATCTACCACTCAGTGAAGAGCTAAAATCTTTCAGTTTTAATGTCTTAACACAGTAAATATCCATAGATATAGCCAACATAGATAAAAAGCTGTGTAAGTGGGTGAAGTGAAAGTGAAGTCGCTCAGTCGTGTCCGACTCTTTGCGATCCCGTGTACTGTAGCCCACCAGGCTCCTCCGTCCATGGGATTCTCCAGGCAAGAATACTGGAGTGGGTTGCCATTTCCTTCTCCAGGGGATCTTCCCGACCCAGGGATCGAACCCAGGTCTCCCGCATTGCAGGCAGACACTTTAACCTCTGATCCACCAGGGAAGCAAAGTTCTCAATTTTAAAATCTGTATAAGTTTCCTAAGACCAGAATTTTAGGAACAGCTGGCTTAAAGCAGGGAGAGTCCTTCCCATTTCACCTTCCCAAGCTACTGCAGAGCACAGTGTGGTTTGTGATGTCTCAGTTAAAATGCTTGTAGGACTGTCGATGCAAATAATTAGGTTCTTTAGTACAATTTGTCCATCCATATTAGAGGATAAGTTGAGACTCTTCTATGACATCTGTGATTCTGAATGATTCAGAGAAAGGTTTAGCTTTCTGTTGTGTTTACTTAAGCAGGAAGAGAATGGAGTAGAAAAGACACGTTCCAGCCGTGACTTTTTAGGAAATGAGTAGGTAAAAGGAGGTAAGAAGTGTGTTCAGGAAGGGAAGTAGTTGTAGCCAAAGGATGAATTTTTATACAATCCTTTATTCTTGAGAGCCAATTCTAGTGCTTCCTTTGGAACATTATAGGAATGGGAGGGGAGGGATCATCAACCTTCTGTGGGAAAAAAACTAGTCAGTTTCAGAGGTAGTTCTTGGGTCCCTGTGGTAACTCATCACAGGGCATAGCTGTGCTGAAGGAAAATAGGTGAATTCAAGCAGGCAGGAGATTGCAGAGTGAGAAGACTTGGAAGAGCAAAAGAGACGCTGCATTCAGCAAAAGCCTTTGCCGCTGCTTTGGACACTGCCATAGGATTTGGGTTGTGCATTGGTTTTGCTTATAAGATTTTTTTTTCCTTTGTTCAATTCCCAGCATAATTTATTCAGTCCCACACATTGGGAGTTTTAGAAAGGCTTGAATATTAGGATCGTTTGATCTGACATCTTCTAGAAGAGGCCTTTAGGGTCTGAGCCTGAGATTCTGTCTATAGGGATCATCACAGGAGAATTCCCTTATGGCTAATCTGTAGTCTTCAAATTATGTGTTGACTGCACTTGCATTTTCTAGCACACATTGGAACAGCCTTCACTGCTGACCTTGACCAGGTGCTGACTGGTTAAAATTGAATGAGAAAGTAAGTCTTCTGTGAATAATAGAATATGTAGCTTCTAAGAGCTATTTGATGTTTGGCTATGATGACAACTACCACAGCTTTTGCTCTTTTTTCGCCTTGTCTTGTGCTTCAGAATGTTCTGAAGTTAACCAGAGTTACAAAAAAATTCTTCAAAGCAGCCCACGTGAAATCTGGAAGTTCAGGAAACCAGCAAACCTCTTTCTCCCCACTCTGCCTTCCTTTCCCCTCCCCTTCCCTCCTCTCCCCTTCCTTCCTTCCTTCTTTTCTCTCTTCCTTCCTCCCTCCCTTCCTTCTTTTCTTTACTTAGAGAGATACTTGGAAAGATACTTAATGTTTGAAAGGGGCTATTTTCTCCTTCACTGATAGTTAAACCTTAAGCTGTTTTGGGATTTACAAGAAATGTTCTGTTACGTCCTGAGAAGAGCTTCGTGGAGAGGAAGAATTTGGACTTCTGCTTTCATCTTCAGTTATTCCATGATTTCCACCACCAGCCTCTAACAATAAGAATCTTTCAGAACAACAAAAAATAAATCCTAAATTTTTAAAAATACTTATGTATTTGGCCATGTCAGGTCTTAGTTGCAGCACGTGGGATCTTTGTTATGTTGTGCAGGATCTTTTGTTGTGGAGCACAGACTCTAGTTGTGGTGCGTGGGCTCTGGGAGTGCGTGGGCTTAGTTGCTTGAGGCATGTGAAATCTTGGTTCCCCAACCAGGGATCGAACCAGCATCTGCTGCATTGCAAGGCAAATTCCTAATCACTGGACCACCAGGGAAGCCCCCTAAATTTTTCAGAAATACCTGTGCTTATTTATTTATCTCCAGTCTTCGGTGCTTTGCACAGGCTTTCTCAGTTGTGGCGAGCAGGGGCTGCAGGGGCTTCTCTTGTTGCGGGGCACATGGGCTTCAGTAGTCTCAGCACGTAGGCTCAGTAGTGGCGACTTGTGGTCCCTAGAGCGTGCAGGCTTCGGTAGTTGTGGCCATGGGCTTAGTTGCTTCGCTGTATTTGGAATATTCCTGGACCAGGGATCAAACCCTGGTCCCCTGCTTTGGCAGAAGGATTCGTATCTACTGGGCTATCAGCGAAGTTCCAGCCCTAAATTAAAAAAAAAAAAAAGTACAGTGAACTTATTTTATCTCAAATTGCCAATCAATAGAAGGCAATTCAAATAATTTGAGAATTTTTCCCCCTGTGTTTTAATTTGTTGTTGTTGTTGTTGTTCAGTCACCAAGTCATGTCCAACTCTTAGCGGCCCCATGGATTGCAGCACACCAGTCTCCCCTGTCCTTCACTATCCAGGAGTTTGCTCAAACTCATGTCTGTTGATTCACTGATGCCATCCAACCATCTCATCCTCTGTCGTACCCTTCTGCTGCCCTCAATCTTTCCTAGCATCAGTCTTTTTCGATGAGTTGGCTCTTTGCAGGTGGCAAAAAAAGTATTGAATCTTCAGCTTCAGCATCAGCCCTTCCAATGAATATTTAACTTGAGAGAAATATAAATAACACAATAACCTGATAAATGGGATTTTTTTAATTACCTGGTTTTTTTTAGTAATGTGTGTTAGTCACTCAGTCATGCCTGACTGTTTGTGACCCTTGGACTGAGGCCCGCCAGGCTCCTCTGTCCTTGAAATTCTCCAGGAAGAATACTGGAGTGGGTAGCCATTCCCTTCTCCAGGGAATCTTCCCAACCCAAGGATTGAACCCAAGACTCCAGCATTACAGGCAGATCCTTTACCATCTGAGCCACCAAGATGGCCTTATGAGCAAATTGAGTTTGCTGTACTGTATCAGGGTGCTGCTGCTGCTAAGTCATTTCAGTCATGTCCGACTCTGTGTGACCTCATAGATGGCAGCCCACCAGGCTCCCCCGTCCCTGGGATTCTCCAGGCAAGAACACTGGAGTGGGTTGCTATTTCCTTCTCCAGTGCATGAAGTGAAAAGTGAAAGGGAAGTCGCTCAGTCACATTTGTCCATGAATCAAGAACATACATTACTATTAGTATTACTAATGCCGAGTCACTATAAAATCTTGAAGAACCTTTGGAATTATTGAAGAAAGAGGATTATTTTATTAATGTGTGTGTGTGCATGTGTGCCGAGTTGTGGCCAACTCTTTGCAACCCCATGGACTCTATGTATATGTAGCCTAGCAGGTTCCTCTGTCCATTGAATTTTCTAGTCAAGAATACTGAAGTGGGTTGCCATTTCCTACTCCAGGGATCTTATTAATATAGTATTTAGTATATTTGATGACATTCTACTATCTGCACAATCTTTTCTGATTAATCTAAACACTCATCTAGCCATCATCCCCAGTAATCTTTCATTCTTGGATAAAAGGGAGTTTCTTAGAGCTACTGAAGTTATCAGTAGAACCAGCTTCCTTTCTGCCTTTTGAGTGTGAAGGTAATGCTATCAGACTCATATTTGTGAAGGAGAGAGTCTGTCCCAAATACTTTTTCGCTTCATTTTCTGCCCCTAAAATTATGCTGCAGCCTTTTCCTCCATTAGTGCCTCTCAAGTGTGGGAGGCAGCTCAAGTCAGTATATAATCATTTCTTGCAGGGCGATTAATGGCTCTGGCCTTTCTTTATTCTCCCAGTCCTCATTTCTGTGTCACCTGCCTATCAGCACTCAGATCCCTAATAGGTGCTATTAGGCTAATATCTAAAGGTGAATTGAAGTATCATTAAAAGATAAAGGACATGAAATATTAGGAAACTTCAGAGATCTCCATCTTTACATTTCCTGTCTCTTCTCAGGTTTCTCTTTTGTTGTGTTGTTTACCTTTCCATGTCAGTGAGCCCCTGGAGCCACGGTGGCGCTTCTTAGCATTTCAGAATCTGATTGGCCAGCTTTTATTGTTGTCATAGTTGTGAAGGTATTCCGTGACCCTAACTTTTGCTATTTTTATTCCTTATTTCCTCTACTGGCATCAGTCTTTTGACAATCCCTTCTTTTTGCATCCTAGGTATACAGGAAAGATGGCCAAATGAGTCCTTTTTTTATTTTTATCCTCTCCTAGAGAGTGATAAATGAAGCTATATTTGTTCCAATGAATCGCAGAATTTGAAATCCCACAAAGTCACCTAGCTTATTAGATGAATATCACAGAGCTGCTTATTATGCACTATGGCTTAATGTAGATTATGGATGGGACCAAACCGTAATTAGCAGAGCTAGAGCTGTAATTAAACATTATTGTGCTGCTCTATGATTTCTCCTTATATTTCTGCTGCAAAGTAGAAGGAAACCGAACAGTAGTTCCAAATCCGAAGGTGCATTTTCTCCCTTCTCCTCATTCCCTGAAGTCCCGTTTAACTAATCAAATAGTGAAGTAAAGTCATCCTCACACAAACAGATGCTGAGCTCTACTTAGTAACTTACTAATAACTTCGATTATTAGGAGTAGCTTGACGTGCACACACACATTAATCAGCTCCTCATATATTAATTCGGTTATTCTTAGTGATCAGTTCAGCTAAGTTTCTTCTCTTCAGATATTTAGGGTTTAATTTAACAAGCTGCTTGAATACAACAGTGGTGCTTTGTGCTTATATCTTAGATGCTGTCTTCTGAATCTGTCAGTATAGAATTGGGAGCTTATCTTTGTCCAGAATGTTAGCAGCTTATCTTTTCCCTGGCCTCCCAGCAGTACTGAATAAATTAACAGGAAATGAAACCACTTCTAGAAAAGAGCTCACTTGATGGCAGAGAGTGTGTAGGTGACTCCCTGGGGACTTCCTTCCTTCTCTGATTTGGATTGCTGCCTCAGCGATGGGACAGGTTGGCAATAGCTCTTGCTCAAGCCAGGCAGTCAGAAAGTTCACAGGAGTGACCTAGAAGGTTTAGGCCGGTTTCTTTGTTCAAGAAAGAGGACTTTGCAGGAATTTCTCTTGCTAGTAGAAGAAAGGTATAGAAAAGGGGACAAATTCTAAGCAAAGGAAATGCACATATTAACTAACTCTGAAGTTACTTCTATCTCAGTTCTTCCCCAAGAGAAAGACCCAAGAAACAGGGGTGAGGCCAAGAGTAAAGATGGTCTGAATACTCTCTCATTTCCCTTCCTGATAATTCTCATGGGTGAAACCTCTAGGAAACTTTCTTTCCAAAGAGTTAATGAACCACCATCTAAAAGCATTCCTGAGAGGGCTTAATGATTAGACCCAGAGTCTAGCACTACACAGGAGTAGGAAATCCAGTTTATTTTACCTTCAAATCTGTGCTTAGAAATTTTAAAGAGGTTTTCAGGGATCTAACACATCCCAAGAAGTTTGTCAAACTGAATTATAAATGCCTGATTTTCAGGAGTACAAAAGACCAAAAATACCTCTTGACATTTATCATTATGCAGAAGATTCACTGGACAGGCTTCCACTTTCATTTAATGAAAAGGGTGGAGTTAGGAAAGCACAGGGTGGATGTGTGTAACCACAAACAGATAAGGATAATGTTTTGGCAGCTATTCGGGGACCAGAATTAATCAGAACCAGGGTTTTAGCATTCTGTGGACTCTGATAGTGATGATCTGCAAATACCAGTTGATTTTTAAGCCAAGAAGTCAGAGCTACTTATAGAGAATGGATTCAATCCCCGGACCTCGGCTTCCAGGGTAGTGTTTGAGGCCAGGAAGATGTTTGTACGTGCATGTTTGTGTTTAAAATGAGGGAGACGGATTATAGGTGGAGTGGTGGTCATGCAGTAAACTATTTCAGGACCAGAGTACCGTCGCAGAACCGCAGCAGCTTTGGTAATGGGTGCATGGGCGCCTCACTCTGAATACGGGCCTGCTGAAGGAGTATAGTCAGCCTGGTCTTTCACAAGGGAAAGAGTGTCCCAATCCTTGGCTCCTTCCTCTTTTTTAGGTCTTCTGATGGGTATCATACATCATCTTTAGGAAGGATCAGTCAGCGTGTGCTGAGTGCCTTTGCATGTGCCAGACACTGTTTAGTTAGGATGTGGGCACTATTAACTCAGAATTGGTACTTTGTCAACCTGATAAATGCTAGGCTTTGAAGAATTAAGGGATTATTGCTCTTTGATACAACTTTTAACTCTAGATGTGTTAATTTCTTCTTGGAATCTAGGTAAAATTGCATTCTTGTGAGAGGGTCTAGTTTTGGTGGTAGAGATTGCTGGTTCTTTTGGGGTGGGGGTTGTGCTGGGTCTTCGCTGCCACATGCAGGCTTTCTCTAGTTGCAGGGAGCAGGGGTTACTCTCTGGTTGTTGTTCATCAACTTCTCATTGCGGTAGCTTCTCTTGTTGCAAAACATGGGCTCTAGGGTGCCCAAGTTTCAGTAGCTGGGGCACACGGGCTTAGTTGCCCCACAACCTGTGGGATTTTCCAGGACCAGGGATCGAACCCATGTTCCCTGGATTGGCAAGCAGACTCTTAACTACTGGACCACCAGGGAAGTCCCAGATTGCTGGTTCTTGTGTTTGACTGTTCTTACGTGTGTGTGTGTATTCAGCTTCATGTGCAGACTGCTGTGGATTGGCTTCTGGGTAGTAACAGTACCTCCTGTTTCTTCTCTGTACATTTGATGTTAGATTCACACTCTGAAATGTGAATTGTCATTAACCTATCATTATCGTTATCACTGTCATTAACCTATTGCTGTTATAATCTGTGTGGGTTAGAAACCCCCATCAGCCCTCCTGTAACTTTAAAGTACATTTCCTTCTACCCAAAGATGAAGTGAAGCTCCAGTCTTCCTGGAGTGGCATTCCTAGGATCTGAATATTTCTCCCTCTCTTTATCCCCATGTGTATTCTTGGGTTTTATACCTGATTAATGTATTATTTGTTGAGTGATAGGTTGCAGAGAGGCAGAGTGGCAGCAGTAGAACATGCCTCAGAAGCTGAGCCTTTCTTTCTCATCAGTCTGTGTGCTCTCTTCTCTTGCTGTTGAAGTCTGGCCCTGATTCTCTTTCAGCAGATTTTTAAAAGAGACAATTTTTTTAATACACTTTTAGCCAAGCACAGTTTATGAGGAGGGCTGTTAATAAGAAATAAGGCTTCTCCTAGCCCAGGGTGCACTCATCTAAACCGCTTAGATTTATAGTGGTATCATGAGCTAGAACTTGAAAATAAGGACTAAAGTCTTATGTTTAAAGCCCTCTGCTTTCTGGCAGGAAAGGATGTAGGACTAGATTAAATGCAGAGAAGCTGTTTCCTCTGAATGTTCTTGCAGCTCATCTGCTCTCTCTCCCCCGCAGATGGAGTCCCCTGTCTCCACACCGGCAGTGCTGCCACTGCACCTTCTGGTGCCAGTGGTCAGTAACGACATCTCGTCCCCCTGTGAGCAGATCATGGTTCGTACCCGATCCGTTGGGGTCAACACATGTGATGTGGCTCTGGCCACAGAGCCTGAGTGCCTGGGCCCCTGCGAACCTGGGACAAGTGTCAACCTCGAGGGCATCGTGTGGCAGGAAACCGAAGACGGTAAGTACTGCATGTGGCTTTCCTGTACCTTCTCAACCTGCTTCTGTCAACAAGGGCTGATAGTTGTAAATAATACCAAGTATTTATTAGAAGTCTCATATGACCATCGTTTGCTGGTGATGCCTACCCAGAGGATTACAGCAAACTTCTCTGTAAAATTGCTTGGCTTCTAGAGATTGCCATTTTTTTTAAAAATTAATTGTCTCCCCTTCATGGCCATTCAGCAGTGTTGGCCGTGGTGCTTAAGCAGTCGTTTGATAGGTGCTGGCCATATACCTCAAACTGTATCTGTACCATTTCCCTCTCTATCATTTTATGTGGGAGAATTTGAATATACATGAACTTTTGGATCAGGCTTGAAGAGAAAAAGTAGTAAAAGGGCAGCTGTGGGAGTCAAGGAAATGGAAAACAGTCAGTCTTGACTTGACTTAGTATTGACTTATTGAATATGCAAGTCTTGCCTTTTTTAACACCTGGAGGCACAGCCAGCTTCTTCCTACTAGTTGCCTCCTCGCCCAGCCACCCGCACCACTTTGTGCATCTGTCACTTAGTTCAGGTTTTGTAGGCCTAGGCCACAGGGAACTGCTTGCATGCTCTCGTTATCAGGCGTTCAGTAAGCAGTTGGCTCACTGTAGGCTGCTGCTGCTTGTCTGTTCCACTTGTCCCTGACAACAGAATCTCTTCTGTTTTGAAAGTTTGTTACCTTGAAAAATTAGGGGTGCAAAGGGACTTAACCAGATATTTTAGATCCCCTTGGTACCATCTATGGCAATTTGACTTCAGTATACATTCTTTTTAAAAAGAATCCAAGTCCATGTCAAAGAATGTGTGGTTAGAGAGGCTGGGCCTCAGAGTCCCATCAGGTCTTTGCATCAGTAACCAGGCTTTCAAAGCATCACCACTCTGAGGAGTTTAGAAGCCCAGAGGAGCACAGCTAATTATCTCTTGATTATCATAAGCTATCTTGTCAGTCTGCCCATGGAAACTCAGGCATTTCATTTTAATCATTTCCAGTAAAAAAATAAAAATTTCTGTTACTCTGAATATTTTGTTGTGATTCAGTTTTCCATGCAGTAGGCACTGATGTGATACGGGTTAAAAATTCTGTGTTCTTGGCTCTCTTGTTGTTAGCAATATAGTAAAGTTTCAGCTTTCAGGATAACATTGCCAATGAGGTTTTATTGTGTGTCGGAGACCATAATGCAAAAAGAAGAAAATAATTCCATTGTGTTAGAAACTGTGAAGAGAGAGGTTGACCTAGAGGTTGACACTGTAAGTGTGTATGCAGTATACAGTCTGGAAATCATAAGTGGCTATCTCTGATTTTAAAAATGTCGTCTGCCTATGGCCACATGTCTGAACAGCCAGAGTCTGTTGGAATTACAAACGTATCCAGATCACAACTCTGTGCCACCAAGCAAACTTCAGGGCCTGTTGCTTCAGTATATTGAAGATCAAAAACATCAGTTTCCTGCCAATTTACTGTATTCCACCCATCTTTATAGTAGTGATTTTCTCCAAGGGCAATACACTTTTCGTGTATGTAAACCTGATAAAAACTGTGAGAATGAGGCTAATAACCTTTTCCCTCTCCTGAGAACAATGGTTACCTTTTCATCTGGGGATTCTTGTTCTCCCTCCCTACTGGGGGGATGTTAGCATAGATTGTTTTTTTAATCGCTTGTTATGAAAGACTCTGGTTGTCACTGGCAGCCTATTAGCAAGTTCCCCTGTTACACACTTTCAGTGCACCCTGTGTACTTTCACGGCACTTACCACAATTTGTAAGATTGTATATAATTATATGTTTCTGTTTTTAAAAAATATTACTTATTTATTTGGCTGTGCCAGGTCTTGCAGCATGTGGGATCTAGTTACCTGAGCAGGGATCAAACCGAGGTCCCTTGCATTGGTAGCACGGGAGTCTTGGCCGCTGGCCCGCCAGGGAAATCCCAGCATTTTTCTATTAATGTCTATTTCTTCCAGTGTTCTAAAAGTTCTGTGAGCTCAGGGACTGTTTTCTTCTCACTATTATATCCCCAATACTTAAATACTTATTTGAACGAATGGATGCTTATACCATCTCATTGTCATTTCTGGATCTATGTTAGTATATATGTACTAGATACTTTCCAGAATTCTATACCTTCTCTGAAACTCAGAATAAATATTATTTTTACCAAGTTTAAGATCATTCTAATTTATATAAACCTGTAAGATGTTAGTTCTCTTACTTTTAATACTGTATTTTTCCCCCACTTAACATATTATGTTTCAGGGCTTATTCTTCTCTTCTTTTTCTTTCCTCCCAAGGGAAAGAGAACTATTCTGGAGTGATACACTCTACTCTGCTTTCTGGCCATCCCAGAGGGCCTTCACCTGTCCTGTCTGTTGGCGAAGGTCTGAACTGGGATCCGAGCTGGTTCACATTCCTTTTCATCTTTAGATAACAGAGATTTCCTGCAAGGGTCATTCTGGCAAATCTAGAAGACCTAGTATACTGAGTCCGTTTTCAAGTTAATAGTAAGAACTATATATATATATATATATATATATATATATATATATACACTTAAAAAAAAATGTCCTTCCTGCTGTGTAGGTTTCTTGTCTGCTACCCCAGTTTTTTATACTTTCTGTCTCTTTGCCCAGCAGACTACTGTCTTCAAACTGAAAAGCTCTTCTGCCTTTGAGAGAAACTATAAATGTTTGGCCTCCGAGGGGAATGGAGGGTCCTGCCCTCCCTGTAGAACTGAGCCCCCTTGCAGAGAACAGGTGTAGGGGTCATGGCCTGAGTTCTTCCTGATTTCTTTGCTTACCTGTTCTGCATTGTTGCTTCTTTCTTTCCTGTTTCTCACTATAAACCTTACCTTGCAGGCATTTTGAAATTCCTGCAGATCTCATCTCTTTTTAGGTTGTTTGTAATTCTCTCGGCATCTACAAAGATCCTCCTTAACTAGGCTCAACTTTAGGACAATTAAGAAGACCCAAGTATAACCTGGACTGTCTTGTCTTCCTTTGCCTTTTTTTTTTTTCCCTTTGCTTTTTTGAGATGTATTCTTAGCATTTATGCAGAGGTCTGCTTCTCCCTGATTTTACCTTGTCCTACCTTACTTCAAATCGAAATAACAGGTCCCAATTCTATTTCTGGTTCACAAATCTTACCTTAACCCACGGTCCTGGAGACAATGTATAAGAAACCTCAGTGTATAAGACCATATACTTCTGTTGAGGCAAAATTGCTTACTAGGTTCTATGGTATTTTAAAGAAAGGCAGAGCTAACTTATTAGATAAGAATTCCAGGAAGTGCTACAGATTCTCCTTTCTAGACTGCAGCACTAGGTCGAAGGCCATCACTAGTGATATTTTGGCAAATACGCTTTCTAGACAAATTTGTGATATACTGGAAAGAGCCCTGGAGTGAAAATCAGAAGAGCTCTATGTCTCTGCCACTATTGTTGTGACCTTGGACAAGTTCCTTAACTTCTTTGGACCTTAGTTACCTCATATCTTAAGTATAGTGGAATTGGATGACCAATAAGGACATATCCAAGCTTGTAAGTTATAATCTACGGCTTTAAACCTTGAAATCAGCATGGATCCAATACTAGTTGACTATGGCATCTTGAAAATGAATGGTTTCATATACCAATCATGAGAGTGAAGACTGAAAATATTAATATCATTGATGAAATTTTATTATACACTTGTTTATATAGAACAGTCTTCCCTGGTGGCTCAGAGGTTAAAGTGTCTTCCTGCAATGTGGGAGACCTGGGTTCGATCCCTGGGTCAGGAAGATCCCCTGGAGAAGGAAATGGCAACCCACTCCAGTATTCTTGCCTGAAGAATCCCATGGATGGAGGAGCCTGGTGGGCTACAGTCCACGGGGTCGCAAAGGGTCTGACACGACTGAGCAACTAGAAAGAAAAGAAAGATAGAGAACAGAAAATGAATCTGCTTATCTTGCCAGTCTCAAATTCAGGAAATCTCCACCTCCCATTTTTCAGCCCCTGATCCTAGGCTGACAATGAAAGAATTCACAAAACTGAGCTGTTTTTGATGCGAGTTTATGCTGGCTGACATAAAATGAGCTTGCAGTGCTGCTTGGCAGTCCCTTCATCTCTCTATTACATTTGCATTCCACAGTACTTACTTCATTCTCAAGATTTCATCAGTCCAATTCATTCTCTCCTTGTGCTCTTAAATAACTAAGATCAAAGCCACCCACCTAAGTCCTCTAGCTTCCCTCCTCTTTATTAAAGTGTATTTTTCTTATGCTGTTGCTTCCTTTTTCTCTTATTCCAAAGATTCTTTGACTTGACACCTTGAATTTTATCTGCTTTTTTCTTCATCTTCATGCTTTCCGCTTCTGTTTAAGCTCTTTCCCTCTTCAGTACTTCGTTACAGTGAAAATATTTTCCTCATCATTGCTACCCCTTTGATCTACTGACCTCTCCCCTTTTCTTCACTTCTTGCTCTTGCTGTTTTCAGTCTCTTTTTACCTGCCCAGTATCATCTAATGTCTTGCCGTCAGATTTCTTCTGCTACCATTTGACTGAAACATTTCTCATACCAGTGAACATCTGCTTTCCAAAGCTCTGCTCTTCCTAGGTCTTTCTCTCTGCTGTTCCTAGGCTTTTAGCAGCTCTGCTATTTATTCATTCTCTGAACTCACCTCTCTTCCTTTTGTAATATTGCACTTCCCCAGATTCCCACATTTCTTTCTAAATTGGTCACTCTGTTGATTTTGTGTCAGTCCCCCTTCCTCTTTGTACTCGTTAGCTAGAAACTGCTGACGGGTTTTAGGGTGCCGATTGGTCATTTCTGTCCCAGTGTCCTCTAGGATGGGACCTGTGCCAGCTGGTGCCCTAGTCCCTTTCCTCCAGGCAAGCAGCTTCATCCAGAGTATGTTTTTTCATTTACTGTGTGTGCCACCGTGGGGAAAGTTGAGGAAACATTGAGTTAAGAATGGAGTTTGGCTGCTAGAAACAGAAAATGGTGTAAATGTACGAAAATTCTAAAGGTAGGCAATCTAAGGCTGATATGATGGCTTCAGTGTAGTCAGTGTTCCAAGCTCCTTCAAGTTACTTATTGCAAAATTGCTAATGTAGCTCTAGCTATCACATGTACTCTTCAGGCTTGAAAACAAAGGAGAAAACTAAAACAGCATCTGCCTCTCACCTAAGCCATTTCCTTTTGTCAAGCTTTTGAAAAAGTTTACAAACTCCTGGTTTTATGTATTACACCTAATACACTGAAAACCCCATCAGACCACTTAAATTTTTTTCCCTTTCAGTCATCTTTTATATTCAAGAAACTAGTTTATTATATTTACCCAGACACTTCACATTTCTGTTGTTCTTCCTTTATTCCTAATGTTCTGAGTCCCCTCTGTCGTTTGCATTCTGTCTGAAGATTCTCCTTTATTAATTCTTTCAGAGCAGGTCCACTGCCTGTTAATTCTCTGAGAATGCCTTTATTTCACTTTTATTCCTAAAAATTTTTTTTCTTATATAGAAATCTAGGTTTACATTTCTTTTAGCATTTTAAAAGTGTTTTGCTTCCTTTTGGCTATCATGGTTGCTGAGAAATACACCTGTAAGTGTACTTAGGTTGTTCCCCTGTAAGTAATACGTTATTTTCCCCTGGTTGCTTTCAAAGCTTTTCTGTCATTTTCAGCATTTTGATCATGACGTGTGATGTGTCTAACATGTACTTCTTTGGGCTTATCCTGTTTCGGGGTTCACTTAAGTCTGTGAATTTCCTTTTTCCAAATTTTGGGAGTCTGACCTTTACTTCTTCAGACATTTATTCTGCACCATCCTCTTTCTCTTTTTCTAGGACTACAGTGACATGAATATATGCCACCCACAATTCCTATGTATCTTTTCTCCTTTATTATAAGGTGGTTGAAACCAGAAACCACATTTTATGTATCATTTTATTTCTCCCAAGAACTAATTCAGTCTTTACACAAAAAGTAAAATAATCAGTAAATATTTGATTAAATTGTGCTTGTACCCATGTGTTCTAGGCATGTAGGTAAAAATGGTAATTTTTTATTAGTCTCTCTTGGGCTCATTTGCTATGTATTGGTCAGAAATAATGAGGGATTTAGTAAGGTATTGAAAACTTTCTTTTAAAAAAAAAAGCAGTGACTTCCACCTTCAGTCTTTTGAGATTATAAAAGTCAGAGATAGAACCTTCAGACATTTTCAGAGGAAATGGTTTGAAGTTATTCTCTGAGGAACATGAACATGGAGGAACCTCAGAAGCAGTCATAGGGGTGAGAGGTGTTGAGTGGGCAGGCCCCAGCTCCACCTCTGCTACCCAGCCAGATGCAACCCAGAGCTGTACTACTTTCTGATGATTTATATGTTAAGCTCCTTTGTAAAACTATATTTGAAGAGGATTCTGCTGGTAAAAAAAAAAAAAAAAAGTTTTGATAATAATCTATCTAGGTTCATCCTCCCATTCCACATAGAAAACCTTCTTAAAACATCTCTGAAATCGGTCTGATCTTTAACAAAGTATCAGACAGAAGTTGTAATGCTGTAAGACCAATTTTTTTTTAATGGGGTATACTTTTTTTTTTTTAGATTTACTTAAAAGTAACTGCAGCAAGTGGGAGTGCTCTTTGTTGCAGTGTGCAGGCTTCTCATTGTGGTGCCTTCTCTTACTGTCAAGCACAGACAGGCTCTAAGCCTGTGGGCTTAGTAGTTGGAGTATGAGGGCTCAGTTGCTCCAAGGCATGTGGGATCTTCCTGGACCAAGGATAGAACCCATGTCCCCTGTGTAACAAGGTGGATTTTAACCACTGGACCACCAGGGAAGCCCTAAGACCACAGTTCTGAAGTGGGAAGGAGTACAAATCCCTGGTGTGCCAGAGGGTATGAAAAGGCTCTATGATAAGCTTGGCCTGTCTTCCGAAGCTGAATTCTAGCTTAATGATTTGGTGGGTAGGAGAAAGTTTTCGATTTTTGTGATTGGAACAGGTTTTGTCATATATGTGCACAAACATGAAAAGGCTGTGCATCCCCAGCTCCACATCAGGGTATATATTTTTAGTCCAACAGCTAGGAGTGTCTGCAGTTGTTTAAGGTGAGTTGTTTCAAGAATAATAGTGATGCTTACTCCTTGGAAGGAAAGTTACGACCAACCTAGATAGCATATTGAAAAGCAAAGACATTACTTTGCCAACAGGTCCATCTAGTCAAGGCTATGGTTTTTCCAGTGGTCATGTATGGATGTGAGAGTTGGACTGTGAAGAAAGCTGAGTGCCAAAGAATTGATGCTCCTGAACTGTGGTGTTGGAGAAAACTCTTGAGAGTCCCTTGGATTGCAAGGAGATCCAACCAGTCCATTCTGAAGGAGATCAGCCCTGGGATTTCTTTGGAAGGAATGATGCTAAAGCTGAAACTCTAGTACTTTGGCCACCTCATGAGAAGAGTTGACTCATTGGAAAAGACTCTGATGCTGGGAGGGATTGGGGGCAGGAGGAGAAGGGGACGACAGAGGATGAGCTGGCTGGATGGCATCACTGACTTGATGGACATGAGTCTGAGTGAACTCCGGGAGTTGGTGATGGACAGGGAGGCCTCAGTTCAGTTCAGTTCAGTTGCTCAGTTGTGTCCGACTCGGAGCCTGGCGTGCTGCGATTCATGGGGTCGCAAAGAGTCAGACACGACTGAGCAACTGAACTGAACTGAACTGAACTGAAAGGCATGGTAGTACAGAACAAATACCTCTGAACTAGAGTCTGGAGAGTTGGATTCCAGAACAGATTATACAGTTAGCAAGCTGTGTGATCGTGGATAAGTCTCTGAACTTCTCCTGGCCTGAGATTTCTAATTTATGGGGCCTTGGGCTAGATCTTCCCTGTCCAGTAGAACTTTTTGTGGAGGAAGGAGACTCTCCAAAATAATAGTCTAGTGACACATGATATTTGAGCATCTGAAATGTGGCACACTGACCTGAGGAACTGAATTTTAATTTTTATTAAATTTAAATATCCTTTATAGCTAGTGGTTTACCATATTGAACATCATGGGGGCTAGGTGGTCTTTAAATTACAAATATTCTGAAAGTGTGTATGTGCTCTGAGATGGAAAGAAAGGTTATCTATGGAGGAGGATGAGGACAGGTAAATAGGTGACATCTCCAAGACCTA
The DNA here is from genome assembly GCF_042477335.2 of Ovis canadensis. Taxonomy (NCBI): domain Eukaryota; kingdom Metazoa; phylum Chordata; class Mammalia; order Artiodactyla; family Bovidae; genus Ovis; species Ovis canadensis. Next base: position 55,931,060 of record NC_091251.1, on the reverse strand, counting down.
GGGTGACTTCTGTGTACTGTGGCCCCTGTTACCTAGCAGAACAATTGGCCCTGCTTCAGACTCTGTGGTTGAGCCCTGTACTTCGGTCTGTGGGCTGAAGTTTTCAGAGTAGTAGGCAGTGGTTTTGCTTAGCAGGAAGTTAGTTTTCCTGTGGTAGCTCCGCTGAGAACCTGCTTCAGCGCTTCTTTATCCTCATCTGCTTACAGATCCCAGCTGTGGGTCTTTGTTGTTCTCACTAAAACAAAGAGGCTATCCATTAATCTTGCATGAAAATGATAACCTTGATAGTTACCCTTGGTTACTCTGTGATTCTGATGTAAGAAACTATGTATGTGAACTGTGAGATAATCTAATTTTAGATATTTGTACTGAAAAGTTGGGGCTTCCCTGATAGCTCAGCTGGTAAAGAATCTGCCTGCAATGCAGGAGACGCTGGTTCGACTCTTGGGTCAGAAAGATCCCCTGTGGGAACAGCTACCCACTCCAGTATTCTTGGGCTTCTCTGGTAGTCCAGATGATAAAGAATTCGCCTGCAATGAGGGAGACCTGGGATCGATCCCTGGGTTGGGAAGATCCCCTGGAGGAGGGCATGGCAATCCACTCCAGGATTCTAGCCTGGAGAACCCCCATGGAAAGAGGAGCCTGGTGGGCTACAGTCCACAGGGTCACAAAGAGTTAGACACGACTGAGAGACTAAGCACAAGCACACTGAAAAGTTAAGACAGGTCTCAGCTACTGATTTTTCTTTTTCCTTAGCTTAATTAATCCTCTTTCACCTCCAGCCTCGCCCCTGGCAGCACTTACCTAGAGAGAGATGGTGCACAGTGACCGGGGTTTCTCCACTGCTTAGCCAGTTGCTTACCAGCCTGACTCCTGCAGAATCAGCTGTACCCATAGCACAGTCATAAAGAGTCTAGCAGCCATTGTCTGGCACCACAGATCTTCATAGCAACAGACCACCACATGGCAACAGCAGGCACACAAAGGAAACAGTAGGGAAATCAATACTTAACTTTCTCCCAGCGCCTCCTATACAGCAAAGCAACAGCCAGCACATTCTTCCCACCTAGCAGTTTACTCCTAGGGGATGCTTTAGGGCAGTTACATGTTTGTATACCCTGATGGATCGTGTTATCTGTCCACTGTCATATATTTAAATCCCAAAGCCCTAAGGAAAAATTTCAGTTACTATTTTTTGAGTTGCAAATTGCAAAATAAACTAATCTCCAAACAGAGAGATTCTTTTGTGTACTCTTACATACCTCCTCCCTGCCCGCCAGCAAAGGACAATCAGGCAACAAGGTGGCCAGGATTTGGGCTTGCCAGATAGGTAAGGGTTATTTCAAATGAGATTCTTTTGATATTTCAGTAACAAAAGCTTCTCAGATAGGCTCAAAAAAAGACCCATGTTGTTACTAATGGTATCCTTTAACAAATAGTTTAGTTCCTGATACTTCTGTGTAAACCTTGGTAAGTGATACCTAGGCACTAAATATAGTTCTGGTCTAAAGTGGGGGGCTGATCACTGTCCTCAGCTAATTCGCTTTGATGTATGATTCCAAGGGAGAAAGACCCTATTAGAGACCTTCACATTTTCTTGTCGTGTTGATGAGGTTATTTAACTGGTCTGGGATTTAGTTTGCTCATTTATAAAATGAAGAGGTTGGATGCATAGCTCTGTGGTTCTTTCTGTTCTGATATTTATGATTCTCTGATCATTTGTGTGGAACAGAAGAGGGATTGTCTTTGTTCATCATTGGTTGTGGCGAGATCTGCTGGAAGACATTGCCGTACCCTCCTGTTTCAGTGCTAACAGTGCTGCTCAAAACAGGTCCTGGCCCTGCCCTGATTGATAAAGCCGCTGTAACAGTGATGGGCAGAAGCTGTTAAGAAACTTGGCGACTAGCCTTTTTCTCCCACAGCAGTAGTTTCAGACAGTTTAGACAGAGCTTTGCTTGCAGGTCGCTGCTGCTGCCCCTTAGTGACACCAGTGAGATTCTCATATTCTTTCTCTCTCTCGCCTCACACCCCCTCTCTGTCTCTTGACTACTCTGTGAAACGAGAGGCTGTTCTCTACCTCTTCTGCTACTTCATTATCCCATCTCCCTTAGGCTTTACAGAACAAAGAAATCATAGGGCATCAACTTTGTAATTTAGGCAGCTGGAGATAATTTCCCCAGGATAGGGTGGGTAGGTAGATGCTTCCCCCTGGCATGAGGCAGCCCTGCTAAATGGCCATGTGTTTTGTCTGCCAGGCTTGGGCTTTGTGAGGCCCATTTAGCCTCCTCTGTATTTGAGTGAAATTATAGTGGCAAGCCAGGCCCATGTACTTTTAGAGGGTTAGGGGTTAAGAAAAAATGGAAAGTGTGTCATTTATAGGCGCTGCTACTTGCTAATTACATAAGGAATTTCTGTTTAAACCACTGTCCCTGTGCTTACTGCTGCCAGATCCTTTATTTCCCTCAGTTGCTGCCTTCATGGCCTTCTCCATAGCAACAAGGTCTATGACAAAAAGGCTATGGTGAGGAATTGAGCAGTTCCCCTCCCACAAGTTGTACCCTATTTTCTCTTTAGGATGTCTCAAAAAAGCCAGAAAGACTGCTATCAAATAATTTTCTACCCCCATTGAACTCATAATCAAATGAAAGTTTTAACCCTGAACTAAATCAGTGAACAACATGCTTTCTCCTTATTTGACTCTGATTATTCCCATCTTTTGAAATTTTTCCTATGTCATTCAGTACACTTGGAACACAGTGCATCTTCCCATTTAGCAAACTCACCTCTGCTTTTTAGCTTTTACTCTGTTCCTTTGAATTGTTGTATTTTTTAAATCTACCAAAATCAAGTATCAATATGGAGAAAGAAAGTGGGAACCCCACCCCCACCCTCACATGCTGCTGCTTTAGATTCCAGACTGGTCTGCCACACTGGAGGCTGGACAGACTGCCTAAAGGATAAAACTGGTCTGCATTTCAGCTGATTCTGGCACTGATCTACAGGAGTCACAAACTCAAAGTCTTTGTTTTTATGTTAGTAGATCTTATTCAGCAATAATAGAAGTATTATACAGGTCCTTGAATTTTCAAGATTAGTGGTACCCATTTTGAACGTAAATAGAACATGTACTTTCTCGTGTGTTTGTATATCCTTGTAGCTGTTCAACATTATGCCAGTGAAATTCATCATGTTGTTGCATGTAGTTGTACTTTATTTTTTCTCTCTCTCTTTTTTTTAAACAGTCTTTTGTGAATGTAGTGTGAATATAACACTACTTATTTACTCAGTTGTTGATGGACATTGGGTTGTTTTCAGTTTGGAGCTATTATGAAAAGTGTTGCTGTGAAAATTTTTGTACATGTCTTTTGGGGGAATATATGTACACATTTCTATTCTGTATGTATTTAGGAATGAAATTCCTAGGTCATAAGGTAAACATATGATCAGTTTTAATAGGTGTTGCCAGTTTCCCTGTCTGAACCAATTTATAACTCCTGCTTCCAATTAGAATCCTGGGTGCTCTGTATCCTTGTCAACACTTAACATTATGTCTTTTCCATTTTAGCCATTCTGGTTGATGGGTAATGGTATCTCACTATAGTATTAATTTGCATCTCCATGATAAGTCATGAAATTAAGCATATACTTATTGGACATTTGGAAATCCCATTTTGTGAAGTACCTGTTCAAATCTTTTACCTGTTTTTGAATTGGGCTGTATGTTTTACTGATTTATTAGGAGTTTTCTTTATAGTATGGTTAAGAGTCCTTTGTTCGATATACGTATCATAAATACCTTCTCCTGTTTCCCGCATTTTCTCTTAATGGTACATTTTCATGAATGGAAGTTCTCTGTCTAAAGGCTAGTTTTCTTTATTTTTTTTTTTTTTTTTTTTAAGTTAGTGCTTTTTGTGTCTTAAGAAAACTTTGCCTTTCCCAAAATAATGAAGATATTCTCTTTTTTTTCCCTGAAATTGTATTGTTTTTCTTTTCACCTTTAAATCTGTAATGGATCTGAATTTGATTTTTGTTTAGGGTGTGAATAAGGAGTGAAGATTCTGTTTTTTCATATGGATACCTAACTGACCTAGCACCTTACTGAAAAGACCATCCTTTCCCCCACTGGACTTCAGTGTCACATAAGTCATAAACCACATAAATCCACATAAGTGGATTTATTTCTAGGCGCCCGCTTGTACTCTGGTCACCCGTGTGTCTAGTCTGTGTCAGTGCTACACTGTCTAAATGACTATAACTGTATATGTCTTGCTATCTAGTAGTGTAAATCCTCCAACTTTATGGTACTTCAGGATTGCCTTGGCTGTCCTTGGCCTTTGGCATTTCCATATAAATTTTAGGATCAGCTTGTGAACTTTTACTTGGGGTGGGGGGAACCTGTTGAGATTTTGATTGGGATTACATTGAATCTACAGATCAGTTTAGGGGAAGACCTAAAGTTTTATCCTTTTATTTAAGCTTAGTATTACTCAGTTGGCAGGTGGTACAAAATCAGAGAAAGTCAGTGGTATCACTTGAGGAGATTGTTTAAAATACATGTTAGCTACCCTCCCCATCCACCACCCCCCCCCCCCCGACCCCATGCTCATGTTCTGAATCATCCGGTTCAGGGTGGAGCTTGGGCATGTTTATTGTGAGACAGTTCCCAAGATTTATGATTTGCTGCCATCATCACTGTTCTCCACCTACCTTGTTGGCTAACTGACCTGGACTATAATCTCCTTGGCTAGTGGCAGTAATTCACTGAAGCTTGTTAAAGTAAAATCTGACTTGTTTAATCAATACCACTCTGCTGTTGGTGGGCTGCCATAACAATGTACCAAAAGTTGGGTGACTTAAAATGACAAATTTATCGTCTCATGGTTCTGGAGGCCAGAAGTCAGAAATTTAGGTGTTGGCAGAGCTATGCTCTCTCTGACAGTTCAAAGGGAGAGCCTTTCCTTGCTTCTTCTAGCATCTGGTGTTTGCCAGCAATCCCTGGTGTCCCTTGGCTTGTAGGTGCCATCTCTCCAGTTACATGGCCTTCTTTTCTCTTTTTTGTTGCCACACTGTGGCATGTGGGATCTTGGTTCCCAGACCAGGGATCGAACTCTCACCCCCTGCAGTGGCAGCATTGGGAGTGTGGAGCCTTCACCACTGGCCCTCCAGGAAGTCCCTCACGTGGCTTTCTTTGCCCTGTGTGCCTTCACATTTTCTTCCTTCTGAGCGCATCTGTCACAATGTCCAAGCTTATCCTTTTTATTAGGACACCAGTCATATTGGATTAGAGCCCACTTAAATAACCTCATTGAAATTTGATTGTCTCTGTAAGGACCCTGTTTCAAAATAAGGTCACAGTCTGAAGTACTGGGAGTTCAGACTTCGGTAGTGTACCTTTTTGGGGGTGGTGGGGACACAATTCCGCCCATAACAGAGGCCATCGAAAATTTCGGAATAATTTTTGTCACAAGTTAGAGAAAGGAAGGCAATCTAGAACGGCACATACTAATGAGAGGCCTTGCTTCCCAAGCCAGTCTGGGCAGAAGAGCATCCACCCCATGATCCCAGCTGTTCCTCTCCTACATTACTTCCCCCCTCCCCTCCCCGGCTCTGAGAGCCACAGTGTGGTTCAGTTCTGCTCTGTTAACAAACCCTGAAAATGCCAAGTGGAGATTACCAGCAAGACAAAGAAGCTTCAGCAGTTACTTACCTCTCTCAACCTCTAGCTGAAGAGGGCTGAAAGGAAAAGTACCTCTTGTAGGCTATCCCCTAGCTATGTTCTTATCATGATTCTTCCTACTAGGTCTTAAAAGCAGTAAAACTGTGGCCAAGTGTGATTCCATCTCAACCCCAGGCAAGCATTTCCTCAAAACTGTCCCATTGAGATGATACCTTCCTTTTTAGACCCAGAGGTTTTCAGATAAAGACTTCAGATGGACAACTGAAGGCGTGATGGTCTCTCTGAGCCACCTCTCACTATGGGTATACAGTGTGGTTGCCTTACCAAGAGGAAAGGGAGGGTGTGAGATTTAAGGGTGTGGTGAAGCAGCCTCTGTTACACTTAAACAGTTTCCATGGTGTGGGAACTTGTAGGTGGGAGGAGGAACTGTGAGATCTTTAGCTTTCCTCCTCAACCTCTTGGTCCCCATGGTCTGGGGGTGGAGTGGATTACACTGGGTGGATGTTCCATTATATCTCTAATGTCTACTCGAATATAGCTTTCCTGCTTAGAGTTTTAGCATCAGATCTACCTAACCTACTCCCCTAATTGGTACTTGGTTTTAGCTGGTCCCTATTATTTAACCTGAATTTCTGTGGAGAGAAAACACCATAGTCATGTGAACAGTGTTCCAGGCTGATGGGTATTACCTTTGTACTTTCTTTGGCTCATTCTGCCCCAGAGGATCCCAGAAATAAGGGGTTCAGTTCAGTTCAGTCACTCAGTTGTGTCCAACTCTTTGCAACCCCATGAATCGCAGCGTGCCAGGCCTCCCTGTCCATCACCAACTCCTGGAGTTCACTCAGACTCACGTCCATCGAGTCAGTGATGCCATCCAGCCAGCTCATCCTCTGTCGTCCCCTTCTCCTCCTGCCCCCAATCCCTCCCAGCATCAGAGTCTTTTCCAATGAGTCAGCTCTTCGCATGAGGTGGCCAAAGTACTGGAGTTCCCGCTTTAGCATCATTCCTTCCAAAGAACACCCAGGGCTGATCTCCTTCAGAATGGACTGGTTGGATCTCCTTGCAATCCAAGGGACTCTCAAGAGTCTTCTCCAACACCACAGTTCAAAAGCATCAATTCTTCGGCACTCAGCCTTCTTCACAGTCCAACTCTCACATCCATACATGACCAAAGGAAAAACCATAGCCTTGACTAGACAGACCTTAGTTGGCAAAGTAATGTCTCTGCTCTTCAATATGCTATCTAGGTTGGTCATAACTTTTTTAGGATATTTGTTTTCTGTCATTCCTAGAACACTTTTGCTGCCCATTAGAATGTGGGGGCAGGGACTTAAAAAAGCCCTGATGCTCAGGTCTCACCGAGTTAAATGAAATTAGAATGACTGTAGGTGGGAGCCAGGTGTCAGTATTTTTTTTAAAGATCTCCAGGTGCATCCAATGTGCAGCGAGTTGGGAACCGCCGCTCCTTAGGTTTCAAACACTTCTGCGGAAGACTTTATCCCAAATTGCTCTATTGGATAACTTCACAGATTTCTACTTAGAATGTGGGTAAAGGGCTCCTGGAAAGTGTAGATTCTCTTTGAAAGTATTCAGGTATTCTCTTTAAAGGAATAATAACCACATGTCTGCTTTTGGGTTTCTGGTTTTAAAAGATCCACACATGATTTGATCCTTCCCTACAGTCAAATCTATGACTTGAAGATGAATGAGTTCCTAGGATAAGTGAGATAAAAACCTGGAAATGTTGCTGTTAAGCTGATTTTAGGTTCTGCCTGCATGAGGCTTGATAAGACATAGAATTTATAGATAGCAAAACATCCTTTCTAATAATTTTCACTGCAGTAGACAGATTTGGGACTAGAGTTTTCCTTGAAATATGGTACTCTTTACCAAAGTTCCTGATGTTACTACATAGCAAACCCATAAAAAAGTGGTTTTCAGATAATAACCAACTTACAGGGAAAAAAATCTTAGTTGGTAGATGAAACACAGATGGTCCTAATTTTCCCTGGTCTTTTCAGAATTTCTGAATGCTGCTCACTCTTGTGAATTTCTGATTATATTCACCCTTTCTCTGCGTCTGTGATTTGAACTTTTGTCCTGGAAGAAACAGGGCTCAGAAATTTGCATAATCTCTTATCACTTGGCAAGATTAAATATTATTCAATAATGTACCACAGATAAGCTATGAGAAGTGAGCGATTCCCACATTGCCCTAGTTAAGGCTTCCATGGAGGTAGCAGTACCCACAGTTTCAAGCCAGCCTTCCTCACCAGCAGCCCCTTGTAATCCCCTCCTAGCCAGTTGCCTGTACTATACTGCTACTGGCCAACTGCAGGCATGCTTACAGGTTTCCAGAAGCTGTGACTTACTGACTTTCTTATGATCTCTTTCTCTTATCTGTGTCGCTAGAGAGGACTAGAAAACCTGAAACTGGTGTTGACTGGGAGCTGAGATTTGCTAGCATTTCCCTCCTAACAGTAGTAGACAAACATGTCTGTCTTTCTCCTTTAGAAAGAACTTGGACTACACAGAGCCCATTAGTAGGCTCTTGATTATTTAGTGGTGGCTTTATATTGTGATTATTTACCATTGGCCCAGATAAGAGGCTTGGGAGGGGTAAGGAGGACTTTACCAGGAAAGCAAAGAGCACAGCTGAGAAGTATACTCAGCTTCTATAGGGCAGGACTAAGTGAAGTGAAGTGAAAGTTGCTCAGTCGTGTCTGACTCTTTGCACCCCCATGGACTATGCAGTCCATGGGCTTCTCCAGGCCAGAATACTGGAGTGGGCAGCCTTTCCCTTCTCCAGCGGATCTTTCCCACCCAGGGATTGAACCCAGGTCTCCTGCATTGCAGGTGGATTCTTTACCAACTGAGCTATCAGGGAAGCCCAGATAGGACTAAACTGAACAACAGTTTGGCAGTTAACAATTTAGTGTTTATTGTTAACCATTCCTATCAGGTTTAGCTCTTTTTCTAAGGTGACAAGCTTTTTAAAGAAGAGACTAACAAAGAAACAGGTCTGTTTTGTTTTGTTTTAAATAATAGGAGTGGTGTTTACACAGCCAGGAGTAAATCTTTTTATCAGAGCTTCTCTTGAGATGTGAGTCTTGGGGATCAATTGTAAATTGCATAAAATGTATAAAATCATTTGATACCAAAGGGCTGTTGCCAAGTATACTTACTAGTTTTTAAGTCCAAAGTGGACAGTGAACAAAAATCTGACATGCCATCTGTAGTTGGTGAGACAAATTGACGAGCACTTGATCCAATATAATCTTTTTTGTACAAGAAGTAATTCTTTTTTTTTTTTTTTTTTAAATAATTATTTATTTGGCTGCACCAGATCTTAGTTGCAGCATGTGGGATCTAGTTCCCCGACCAGGGAACGAACCTGGGGCCCCCTGCCTTGGGAGCACAGAGTCCTAGCCACTGGGCCACCAGGGAAGTCCCAAGAAGTAATTCTTATGGTGATTTTCACTATATTCCCCCAAACATTTTAATGTTGATTTGAACTGTTTTCATGTATTGAGGTATAGTTGATTCATGAAGTAGAGAGGCGTCTATACGCACCTTTGGACCAAGAGCTCCTCTCCCCGGTCATGTTCTAGTAAAAGGAGGAATCTGGATACTTAAAACAGTCTTTGTTTTAAGCTGTGTTATGCTGTGCTTTGTATTCAGAATGAGAGAAAATAAACTATACTTCCTCCTACATTTTCTACCCCACTATTAGAAACTACTTTTTCCCCCTGATGTTTTTTAAAGTTACACTTTTAAAAATGATTTTAAAAGTGATGCTTTGTTCCTTGGATATGACACCAGAAGCACAGGGCAAAAAAAGAAAAAATAGATAAATTGAATTTCATGAAATTACAACATTTTGCTCATCAAAAGACACTATCAAGATAATGAAAAAGACAACTCACAAAATGGGGAAAATATTTGCAAATAATATACCTGATAATTAATATCCAGAATATATAAAAACTCCTGCATTTCAACAGCAGCAACAACCAAAAGAACGGAACAACCCACTTCAGAACTAAGTGAGAGAGCTTCCCTGGCAGTCCAGTGGTGAAGACTCCGTGCTCCCGGTGCAGGGGCCACGGCTTCAGTCTCTGGTCAGGGAAGATCCTGCATGCTGCGTGGCATGGCCAAAAAGCAAACGAACAACAAAGGCAACAGCTAAAACTGAGCAAAGGACTTGACTTGAAAAGACACTCAGGGTAATTAATAAGAGAAATGCAAATAAAAGCCACAGCGATGTACCACTTCATACCCCACTAGGATGACTGTATGTTTAAAATGGAAAATAAGTGTTGGAGAAGGTGTGGAGAAGTTGGAACCTTTGTGGACCGCAGGTGAGAACATACAGTGTCGCCACCATTGTGGAAAACAGTTTGGTGGTCTCTCACAAAGGTAAACATAGAATTAACAAACGATGTAGGAATTCTGTTCTTAGGTAGGTATGCATCCAAAAGAATTGAAAACAGGTATTTAAACAAAACTTGTACACAGGAATATTCATAGCAGCATTATTCACAATAGCCAAAAGATGAAAACAGTCCAGTGTCCATCAGCAGATGAATGCATAAACAAAATGTGGTATATACTTACAGTGGAATAGCAATAGAAAGGAATGAAATTCTGATACATGTTACAGTGTGTGTAAGCCTTGAAAATATTTTGCCAAGTGAAAAGAGCCAGACAGAAAAAAATAAATGTATAATTTCACTTAGATGAGGTATCTAGAATAGGCAAGTTTATAAAAACCAAAAGGAGAGAATAGAGTTACTAGGAGCTAGGGGGCAGAGGGAATATAAGTTACAGCGTTTCTGTTTCAGTTGATGAAAATGTTTTGAAAATAATAGTGATGATGGTTCCCATCACAAAGTAACAGCTTTTTATTGTTGGCAATTTGGAAATCAAAGAAAAAGGATAAATCCTAAATTGCAAAGAAGAAAGTCATAAATCACCCAGAGATAAAGCCACTATTATAATTATGTTATGTTATTCATATACTTTTTTTAACAAATTGGTGCCCATCTCTCTATATTTGTAGTCTTTTTTGTTTATAGAGGAAAATACCATGAACATTTTCCTGTAACATTAAATGGTCTGCTGTAACATTTTAAATAGCTGCACATTGTTCCATGTTAAGGATGTATCATGATTGATTTAGGTAAGTTGTTGTTCATTTGTTGTTCAGTTGCTAAGACATGTCCAACTTTTTGTGACCCCCATGGATTGCAGCACGCCAGGTTTCCATGTCCTTCACTGTCTCCCCAAATTTGCTCAAACTCATGTCCATTGAGTTACTGATGCCATCCAACCATCTCATCCTCTTTCTTCCTCTTCTCCTCTTGCCCTCAATCTTTCCTAGCATCAGGGTCTCTTCTAAGGAGTCTTCTCTGTGACCAGACTATTGGAGCTTCAGCTTTAGCATCAGTCCTTCCAGTGAGTATTCAGGGTTGATTTCCTTTAGGGTAGACTGGTTTGATCTCCTTGAAGTCCAAGAGATTCTCAGGCATCTTCTCCAGCACCACAGTTGGAAAGCATAAATTCTTTGGTGCTCAGCCTTCTTTATGGTCCAACTCTCACATCTATACATGACTACTGGAAAAAAACATAGCTTTGACTATACGGACCTTTGACAGCAAAGTGATGTCTCTGCTTTTCAATATGCTGTCTAGGTTTGTCATAGCTTTACTTCCAGGCAGCAACCATCTTTTAACTTCATGGCTGCAGTCACCGTCTGCAGTGATTTTGGAGCCCAAGAAAAGAGAATTGGTCACTGTTTCCACTTTTTCCCCATCTATTTGCCATGAAGTGATGGGACCAGATGCCATGATCTTACTTCTTTGAATGTTGAGTTTTAAGCCAGCTTTTTCACTCTCCTTTTTCACTTTCATCAAGAGGCTGTTTAGTTCCTCTTCACTTTCTGCCATTGGAGTGGTATCATCTGCATATCTCTTGTTGTTCAAATTTCTCCCAGTAGTCTTGATTCCAGCTTGTGATTCATCCAGCCTAGCGTTTCACATGATGTACTGTGCATGTAAGTTAAATAAACAGGGTGACAATATACAGCCGTAACATATTCCTTTCCCAATTTTGAACCAGTCCGTTGTTCCATGTCTAGTTCTAACTGTTGCTTCTTGACCTACATACAGGTCTCTCAGGAGACAGCTAAGGTGGTCTGGTATTCCCATCTCTTTAAGAATTTTCCACAGTTTGTTGTGATCCACATAGTCAAAGGCTTTAGTGTAGTCAGTGAAGCAAAAGTAGATGTTTTAATTCCCTTGCTTTTTCTGTAATCCAACGGATGTTTGCAATTGCATCAAACCCATGTCTCCTGTGTCTCTTGCATTGGCAGGCAGGTTCTTCACCACTAGCACTACCTGGGAAGCCCAAGACATGAGAATTGGCAGCTCTTTAATAGCTGAGCTTCATTTCTCGTGTCATCAATAAAATACTTATAGACAAAGGGAGCACACTTCCCTTTGCAAAGGGTCCCTTTGCATGGCCCTCCCTATGCAAAGGTTCTGAATCCACAGATTCAGCCAAGCATGAAACAAAAATCTTCAGGGGAAAAAAAAATTCTGAAAAGCAAAACTTGAATTTGCCCCTCACTGGGAACTGCTAGCATTTTATTTACAACTGTTTATATCGCTTTTACATTGTATTATTATAAGTACTCTAGTGATGATTTAATATATATGAAAGGATATACATTGGTTATATGCAAATATTGTGCTGTTTTATGTTAGGGACTTGAGCATTCTCAGATTTTAGTACTGGGCAAGGGGTGGGAGGTATTCTAGAACCAATCCCCTGCAGATACTGAGGAATTGACTATATGTGTTTCATGATAACCTTGCAGCTTTGGACTTTTGAGTTTCTAGCTCCTGTTCTTTTTTCTATTTCTATCCTCTTGGTGCCTTTTGCTTACTTTGACATTTTCTTTTTGCTTCTTGCCTCTTCTACTCCATATATTTTTCTCTTTGCCACCAATATGCAGTTTTTATTGCTGCTTCTATTTCTTTTCTGGTAGAGAGAGGTCAAACATAAAATCAATGAGCTGCTTCTCAGCCAAAAATAAACCTGTAAGTGTTGATAGCTTTCACTCTAGTCCACAATTTTATTCCCAAGTACAGTGCATGAACTATTTAGTGTCTTACACCTGGAAATGTGAGCTGCTGAGAACCAAAGAAGTATATCCTCATCTTGTGAGACAGCATGGTTAAAAATACAGGCTCTAGTTTAGAGCCAGACTGATTTCGATTCAGATCCTGGCTTTGCATCTTGTTTAGCTGTGTTACATTGAAACAAATTGCTCTAAGCTTCCATTTCTTCATCTGTACAATGGGAATGATAATACTTTTGGGGTTGTTGAGAGGATTAAATATAAGATAATACATGGAAGGCTCTTAAACACAGTAAGTAGAAACTATTATCTTGAAAGCCATCAAGCCTTCATAGAAATAATGTACATGCCACCTCCCCAACCAAAAATTTAAAAAAAAAATCAGAGAAAGCAACAAAGCGTTTAACCCATTGTGTGTGGGACTAAGCATCCTTTTGTATCATTTAGGATTTGGGACACCTCCTCAACAAAGTTCAGTTCAGTCGCTCAGTCGTGTCCGACTCTTTGCGACCCCATGAATCGCAGCGCGCCAGGCCTCCCTATTCATCACCATCTCCCTGAGTTCACTCAGACTCGCGTCCATCGAGTCCGTCATGCCATCCAGCCATCTCATCCTCTGTTGTCCCCTTCTCCTCCTGCCCCCAATCCCTCCCAGCATCAGAGTCTTTTCCAATGAGTCAACTCTTTTCATGAGGTGGCCAAAGTATTGGAGTTTCAGCTTTAGCATCATTCCTTCCAAAGAAATCCCAGGGTTGATCTCCTTTAGAATGGACCTGTTGGATCTCCTTACAGTCCAAGGGACTCTCAAGAGTCTTCTCCAACACCACAGTTCAAAAGCATCAATTCTTCGGCCTTCAGCCTTCTTCACAGTCCAACTCTCACATCCATACATGACCACAGGAAAAACCATAGCCTTGACTAGACAGACCTTAGTCAGCAAAGTAATGTCTCTGCTTTTGAATATGCTATCTAGGTTGGTCATAACTTTTCTTCCAAGGAGTAAGCATCTTTTAATTTCATGGCTGCAGTCACCATCTGCAGTGATTCTGGGGCCCAAAAAAATAAAGTCTGACACTGTTTCCACTGTTTCCCTATCTATTTCCCATGAAGTGATGGGACCAGATGCCATGATCTTCGTTTTCTGAATGTTGAGCTTTAGGCCAACTTTTTCGCTCTCCTCTTTCACTTTCATCAAGAGGCTTTTTAGCTCCTCTTTACTTTCTGCCATAAGGGTGGTGTCATCTGCATATCTGAGGTTATTGATATTTCTCCCGGCAATCTTGATTCCAGCTTGTGTTTCTTCCAGTCCAGCATTTCTCATGATGTACTCTGCATATAAGTTAAATAAGCAGGGTGACAATACACAGCCTTGACGTACTCCTTTTCCTATTTGGAACCAGTCTTTTGTTCCATGGCCAGTTCTAACTGTTGCTTCCTGACCTGCATACAGATTTCTCAAGAGGCAGGTCAGGTGGTCTGGTATTCCCATCTCTCTTAGAATTTTCCACAGTTTATTGTGATCCACACAGTCAAAGGTAGGAGATTAAATTGTAGTCTAAATCTTCATTCAGTGGGCATATTCAGTGTGTGATGATGGTTAAGGTCTAGGATACTACTGATGGTTCATCTCATAGATGAAAGGGGAAGATGGATGCTTATTGCCAAAGTTAAAACAGATTTTGTCTGACAGTAGGACATAAGTAAAAGGCAAGAATTTGAACTGACTGCAGTTTTGGTTGGTTGGAAAAATTCAGATATTTGCTTTTAAATATGAACCCAATGTAATAAAAACATGTTAGGTTTTTACAGTGTTTAATCCTAAGGTGATTTTGAAGAAGTAGAATTTTAACATGAAGTGAAGCATCAGAAATTTAAGACACCCCCTCCTTTCCTTGTATTTGTTGTTCAGAAAGAAAATCTAAGTCTTTACACTACATTTTAATACCATAAACTTGTGCACACTTCATTGACTTTTCTTCATGTTAAGAGAAAAAAATATTTCTGATGTGTTAAATAAACCTTTGGAGATAAATTAGCAGCATGACTTAATTTACCCATTGCTGTCAGTCACCTTCAGACAACAGCAAAAAACAAAACAAAACAAATACCATAAACTGATTATTGTTGATAAGGATGTTGTCACTTAGGCTTTCCAACACTTCTTTCCTGAGCTCTAACCTGTGTGCGCATACCCTCATGCTGCTGGAAATTTGGTGAACCACACGGGGTTGGTGATCAGAAAGTAACTGGAATTTTTACGTAAGTAGTTGAGGAGTTCCTATTCCCCTTGTCATCTCATCAGTCAACGGTGAGATCTGATGCCTATCCAAACCCTGCCTGGATGGATTGAACCAGAATTGGGGTTATTCATCCTGTTCAGCAGTTACTGAGAACCTACTAAGTGTTTATGTAAAAGGAAAAAATGTAGATCTTACCTCTTCTAATACAGCATCACTGGGGTTTGGACAGGGGAGCACAGGTTATTTTTCATCTTTTACAGGCAAGTGCAGCGGCTCAGTGGGGCTCCCCTGGTGGCTCAGATGGTAAAGAGTCCACCTGCAGTGCAGGGGGCCCAGGCTCAATCCCTGGGTCGGGAAGATCCCCTGGAGGAGGGAAGAGCAACCCAGTCCAGTATCCTTGCCTGGAGAATTCCATGGAGAGAGGAGCCTGGCCGGCTGTAGTCCACAGTCCATGGGGTCGCAAAGAATCGGCCACAACTGAGCGACTTAACACACACACACACATTCAGCAGAACCAATTTGACAGTCCAGAAACAAGCCCTAACTTATACACAAACTAAGGGAAATGGAAAGGGTTTTTTAGTAATATAGGTATTGGGGAAACCCTCTGTGAGGGTTAAAAAAAAATAGACTCACAGACCTATCTTACACTCTCTAACGTAAGTTTACATAAAGGTCTACATATCTGGAATTGACACGTTGTACACTTTAAATGTCTGACAATTTTACTTGTCAATTATATATTGATTTTTTAAAAATAATTCTAAAATAAAATAATTTCCAAAATAGAAAAAATAAGTTCTATGTGTATATAAATACACATATATATTCAAGATTCTTAGATATGTGTTTTTTTACTTTTATAAAGTCATTCAGTTAAAATAATATAAAAGTAAATATCCAAATTTCTAGATGAAAAGGCTTAGCATAAATGGAAGAAATCACAAAGATTGATGGATTTGTTATGTTAGAAATGTAAACCTTCACTAAATCAACAACTTCACCTAACGCTAGTCCTGCTTACTTTCTTTTCTTTTTTTTTTGCTTACTTTCAAATGAGCCAGAATTAAAAGAAATTTGTACCTTGACATATTTTTGCCATATAATGCCAAAAAGACAGCTTTGGTTCCAAAATTTGTGGAGTTGTTTTTTTTTCCACATTTGATTTGTATATGGGAGCTCATATTCAGGAAATTTTATAATTGAAGTATCTTCAAATAAATCATGTGTAAATAAGCCCACCAAACAACATGTGTTAAAAGTTCTACGAATGATATAGCTACTGATAATGATATTATTGATATTCTACTAATAAAAAACTAAGGTCATGGCATCTGATCCCATCACTTCATGGCAGATAGATGGGGAAACAATGGAAACAGTGAGAGACTTTATTTCCTTGGGCTCCAAAATCACTATGGATCGTGACTGCAGCCATGAAATTAAAAGACGCTTGCTCCTTGGAAGAAAAGCCATGACAAACCTAGACAGTGTATTAAAAAGCAGAGACATTACTTTTATCGACAAAAGTCCGTATAGTCAAAGCTTTGGTTTATCCAGTAGTCATGTATGGATGTGAGAGTTGGACGATAAAGAAAGCTGAGCACCAAAAAATTGATGCTTTCGAACTGTGGTTCGAAACTCTGAGAAGACTCCTCAGAGTCCCTTGGACAGCAAGGAGATCAAACCAATCAATGCTGAAGGAAATCAGTCCTGAATATCCATTGGAAGGACTGATGCTGAAGCTGAAGCTCCAATATTTTGGCCACCCAATGTGAAGAACTGACTCATTGGAAAAGACTCTGATGCTGGGAAAGATTGAAGGCAGGAGAAGGGGATGACAGAGGATGAGATGGTTGGATGGTATCACCAACTTGATGGACATGAGTTTGAGTAAACTCCGGGAGTTGGTGATGGACAGGAAGGCCTGGCGTGCTGCAGTCCATGGGGCTGAAAGAGACCACATTTGACTAAGTTACAGAGCTCAGTTCATTTTCAGCTCCTTTTGAAAGGGTCACTCTGGGTGAGGCAGCTGAGCAGACCACAGCAGCTCTTCTTCAGCCTAGTTATTTTTAACTAGGAGACCAGGTAACTGCAGTAGGTACCTGTTGTTATAATGGATTAGTTAGGAGCAGTGAGCCATTGCTTAGCTTCTTTTCAGTTGAGAGGGGGAGTGCCCAGCCAGTTTAATCACTAGCATTGGAGGGGAAAGAATGTAACGGGAGCTGTTAAGAGGACTATATGAGAAGGACATATGACCTAAAGGTTTATAAGCTGCTGTGGCAGTGATAACTGAGAGTGAAGGCCTGATTAAAAGTTTGTTACCTGTGCTCTCCAGACATCAACACTATAGTTTTCTACAGATGCTCCCCTCTCAAGGAGGAAGTGGAAACTGGTTTCTATTCACATACTATGTGTTAGCTCTCTCACCTTACTCTCTGATTAACCACTGCCATCACCACGATCCCACCATCCTCAGCTCTCTGCATGCTAGAAGTTCAGTTATTCAAATTAAAAAAAAAAATTATAACATGCAATCTTAGAGCTCAGTCACTCTCCATCATTATACCCCATATTACATGAGACACTGAAAGTCTATACAGAAGGCACACCATAGCTGTTCCTAGATAGGGCTTATATCTGGGTATATCAGATGCCTGTAGTCTTCAAGCCAATTTTTTCTTGAAGCCAATAACTTCAAGCCAATTTTTTCAAAAATTATTACTAATCTTTAAAGAACCCCTTGTATCCTTAGGGAGGTTAGAATATTCTTTACCTACTCTTGTTATTTCTGTGATCTCTTAACGTTACTAGAGGCTGGTGATAACGTCCTCTGTTTTATTAAGAGTTCTGTCCCTTCATTCTAAATTATATGCTTCCCGGAATCAGAGACTGAAAATTATACAACCCCATTTCTCCGCCCCAAACACATACAAATAGTAGTGTTTTGAATAAATAGTTCTTTGTAGGATAAGAAACCATTATCGGGTTTGAGTTGTCTGTGACTTAAATTTCTTAGCAGTGTCCAGGATGTCCCACTATCCTGGACACTGTATGCAAGCCAAAAGGCAATAAAATTGGTAGAGGAGCCATCAAGTTGTTAATGAGTCATAAATTGCCTCTTACCCTTTATAATGTAAAAGGAAACTTGAGTTATAAGAGACAATCTGGTTGTTTTAGCACCATCTAGAGGAAGGCATAGAAATGGTTAACAGATTTTACAACAGCACCATATCAGTTCATTTAAATCCAAATACCACATTCTTCCTATCTCTCCTTTTGCACTAAATATGTCATGATATAATAAGGTATAGTTCATTTGGCCATTCAGCCAAACTTTACTGTCTTTTTATCAGCTCCTGGCTGATAACATGTTATCTTTTTGTGTGTTTATCTGTTCCAGCTGGATTGTAAGATAGGATAGTGACCCTGACTTAAAAAAAAAAATTTATATGTAGGATCTGTCAGTTGTGGTATGCAGGCTCTTAATTATGGCACGTGGGACCCAGTTCCTTGACCAGGGATTGAACCTGCATGGGAGCACGGAGTCTCAGCCACTGGACCACCAGGGAAGTCCCTATAACTTACTTTAATGTATTAGTACACTAATCAGTAATTAACAAGAATTTTTTTAGCATGAAATATTAGACTTTTTCAGATCTTCCTTCTTCCTGCTGTTCAACACGTAGCCTCAGCTCATTATCACATGATTTCACTCTTCCTTATGTGTGCCAAAACTCACCCCAGATCCTCTTAAAAGTTAGAAAATCCTACCTATTCTTCTCTGATCTGTCTATACCACAGTAGATGTAGCATATTTTTTTAAATAATGATTTGATATATACTCATTTTCCCTCCCCCCAGAGTAAAATTTTCAGTTAAGTTTTGAATCTCCGCTAGCACTCGGCATAGTGATGAAGTATAAGTAAAGTTCATTTGCTGGCTCATTGCATGAAAGCAGTGTTTGAAGCATATTCATCTGAGAGCAGTTTACTGGCTGGACTGACAGAAAGAATTAAAGATTGACGTTAGGAGCATAATTCAGTCTGTTAGAATAATCTAGAGGTAAGTTAATGAGGACTTGGATTCTGATGGTTGTGGTTGGGGATGGGGAAGAAGATATTATTCAGAGAGAGTTCAAAGGCAGAATAGACAGGCCGTGGTGACTGGCTTGTATCCAATGCCAGAGAAAGCCAGCTCTGCTTCCTCTTTTTACTGCCGATCCCTTTTCATTTTGCCCCAGATTTCTTGCTTTCTTTAGAGATCATCAGTTGCCTCTCTTTAGGGTCCTGAATTCTCATAACTTAGGAGAATTCCAACTGGGCAAGTGGATCCCCACAAGGCAAAACCGACAATAGTGGTAGAACTGGCTGGTCCCCAGGTTTCTGTCGCCCAGCATGAAGATAGCTGCAACTTCATTAGCTAGCATCTCCATAAAAAGGCAGAAGTAAAATAATGCTTAGGTGTATGCCTTAAGTCAGCAGTTCTTAAACTTTTTAGACTTAGGACTCCTTTTCATCCTTGATAATTATTAAGGAACTCTAAGAGCTTTTGTTTAATATCTGTTGATATTATCGTTATTGACATTTGCCATGGTAGAAATCAAAACAGAATCTGTTAAAAATATATTTATTAATCTATTTAAAAATAACAACAATAAACCTGTTACATGTTAACATATTTATGAAAAATAATCATAGTTTCTAAAACAAAAATTTAGTAAAAGAGTAGTATTATTTTACATTTTTACAAATCTTTTTAATGTCTGGCTTAATAGGAGACACTCTGGATTCTCATATGTACTTCTGTATCCAGTCTGTCAAAATATCATGTCATGCCTCCTCTGGAAAACTCTTTATGTACACTCAGTATAGAATGAAAATAAAAATCCAAATTTGTCTTAGTATTATTATGAAAATAGTTTTGACTCTGCAAACCGCTTGAAACTGTCTTTGGGACTGTCAGACATCCCTGAACCATACTTTGAGAATCCATGCCCTAAGCAATGCTTTTTAGTTTCTCTTAAGAGAATCTTAAAGATGTATTTTTCATTTTATAGACATGTGTAAGCATTCTTGGCATCTGTATTGAGACCCTCATTACCTATTAGTAGAAATAACATACTTGAAAGTAGAATAAAAACAAGTCTTCAGTTAAAAATTTTTTTGTTTATTGGACATTAATCATACACCCCATACTGCATTCAAAGCTCATGACAAATTAGTTGTAGAAAGTTACCAAAAATGATTTTGTCTGACTAACTCATTCCTTTGGCTAATATCAGTAGAATTTTTCCCCATGGACTTTGCATTGCAAATATAACAGAATCATGGAATTAATGCATGTAGAATGTATATGGCCATGAAGTCAGGTAAGAGCACCCATAGGGCCTGATAACAGAGTTACATTAGTGTTAACTCCTTGATGTCCTCATCTAAAGTAGATTATAAGAAGAAAGTTGGATGTGATAGAGAGCTTGGAAATATGGAAATCACTACTACTGCAAAAGGTAGACATGTTGGGCTTCCCTGGTGGTCCAGTGGGTGGAAGTCCACCTGCCAATGCTAATCCAGCAAAAGCAAAACACAAAACTCAACTGAGAAGTCTGATCTCAATGAAGAGAGTCCTGAACCCTTAATACTTCAGTAACCTTTAAAGGGACATTCCTTTACTACACCACAAGATAATCATATCTAGAATAATGTCCCTGAGTCATGAAGAAAAATATTAAAATATACTTCATATATTGAGTCCTCAATTTATGAATGGCTTTTCTTCCAAAGTTAATTTAACTTTGGAAAACATTTATTTATAGAAGCAGGTAAGTAATTGTTATTTGGGGTCCCAATCTGTTCTTTCAGCTTATCTATTCAACAAAGAACCTTTGAGTGCTTAATGTCAATAGAAATGTTTCAGTTAGCTCTCATTTACAGCTTTGTTTCAGTGAAGGAATACACTAAGGCCAAAGCCTGAGCATATACACTGTTTCCCTCTGGCCTCCGTTATTTGTCGTATAAAGTGCTGAACTTTTGCTATCAGGGTCTGCAGTTAGAGTCCAAGTGCCAAATTCAGTCCACTGCCAATTTTTGTAATTTCATTGAAACACAGCCATAACCCATTCATTTGTGTATTGTTTGTGACTGTGCTGTAAGAATTGAGAAGTTACCATAGAGACTGTATGGCCTGCAAAGGCTAAAATAATTTGCTGTGGGTTCCTGACATTAAAGGTTTATAAACCGCTCATCTACACCTTCTGGCTTGCCCTAATCTCTGACCTCATTTCTTCCCATTCTTCTTACTCCACTTTAGTCTCGTTCCACTTTGCTCTTCCTGAAAACATGCCACCTACATTCTCACTGCAATGCCTTTGTACCTGCATTCAAAGGTTCATCCTTCTAATTTCCTCATGGCTCACTCTTCAGGTTTCTCTGCTTGCATGTCACCTTCTCAGTAAGGCTTCTCTTGACTGCCCATTGTAAAACAGCAACATCCCATCCCTCACATTCTTTATTCTTGTGCTCCTGTTTCATTTTTCTCCATAGGGCTTACACTATCTAACATATATTTACTTGTTCTCTGTCACCCATCACTTGAATATAAGTTGTAAGAGTCGGACACGACTGAGCGACTTCACTTTCACTTCTGTCTTTTATAGTTGTTGGCAAATTGGGTTTGAAACAAGATTTAAAAGCAGCATATAAGTATTTCTGTTTCCATTTGAAAACTCAAGGTGACTGGCAAATTCAATCTCATGTGACCTCTTTCCCCAACCTCTTTTTCAGTCCCTTGAGAGCAAACAGCTGTCCTTGTTTATCTTTGTTCTCCATACTAGTCCAGTGTAGGCGCTTAATTAATATTTTCTCCCAGCCCAGAAGTGGACCTTGGTGTCTTCTTAGTTGTTTTTTTTTAAAATATAAATATATAACTTCGGTACTTCCCATAATGCCTGGCTAAGTAAATATTTGCTCCATGAAGGAATAAGTTAAATTAATTGTTTGTCAACTTAGGATAAAATACTATCATAGATTTTCTGTCATTGTATAACAAATTATTCCCAAAATGTAAGGATCTAAAACTTAAAACTCTTTGGATCAGCAGTTCAAGAATGGCTTAAGTAGCTGGTTCTGTCTCAAGGTTGCTCATGAAATTGCGGTCAAAATGTTAGCTGGACTGCTATCATCTGAAAGCTTATTTGAGGATCACTTCCAAGTTGTCTCACTCACAGCTGTTAGCAGCAGGCCTTAGTCTCTGGCCTCATGCACCTCTCCATAGGGTAGGCTGTCCTTATGACACAGTGGGGAACTTCCTCAAGAGAAGTAATCCAGGAAGAAAAACATTGCCTTTCATCATTGAGTCTGAGAAGGCTACGTCCACCACATTCTTTTTGTTACAAGCAGGTAGCTAAATGTAACCCACACTCAAGGTGAGGGGAATTAGACCTCTCTTTTTTTTCCCCATGATATATATTTTTTTAATTGGAGGAAAATTGCTTTACAGTGTTGTGATAGTTTCTGCCATACAACAGTGAAAAGAAGCCGTAGTTATACATATGTCACCTTCCTCTAGAGCCTCCATCCTCTCCCCCCATGCCACCCCACTGGAGCATCACAGAGCATCTATCTGGACTCCCTGTGTTACATCACAACTGCTCACCAGCTCTCTGCTTTACGCACAGTAGTGTATCATCCCACTCTTTCTCCAGTGTGTCCACAAGTCCGTTCCCTGTATCTACATCTCCATTCCCTCCCTGCAGGGAGGTTCATGAATAACATTTTCTCTAGATTCCATATGTATGCATTAATATACAATATATGTTTTTCTCTTTCTGACTTCAGTCTGTGTAACAGGCTTTAGGTTCGTCCGCCTCACTAGAACTGATGCAGATCTGTTCTTTTTCATGGCTGAGTAGTGTTCCATTGTATATATGAACCACATCTTCTTTATCCATTCCTCTGCTGATGGACACCTAGGTTGCTTCCATGTCCTGGCTATTGTAAATAGTGCTGTTGTGAACATTGGGTTACATGTTAGACTTCTCCTTTTTGAAGGGAAGAATATCAAAGAATTTGTGGTCATATTTAACTTCCATAGTCACTTTGATACTCTGAATTGAATAAAGAGACATTTCCCATTTACAGGAAGTTTAACAGAGTTTCAGAGATGGTGTTATCCTGCCACTTATTTGTCCTTTTCAAGTATATTATTGCCTGTGCACTTTCCTAAAGGGAAAAACGTTTTTGAAATAGTCCTACCAAAATTACTTACCATTTTTACCTTTTTTTGAATAGGTAACACATGTATATGGTACAAAAATTCAACAGTAAAATGAATATACAATGAAAAACAAGTTTCTTTCCCCTGAATTCCAGCCACCCAGTTTCCCTCCGTAGGGAAGACCACTAATACTAGTTTATTTATCCTTTTCAGAGACCTTCCATGCACTTATGAACAGATATTTATATGTTTGTTTGTGTTTTACACAGTGGGTAGCATGGACAGAGGAGCCTGGAAGGCTGCAGTCCATGGGGTCGCCAGAGTCGGACACAACTGAGCGACTTCACTTTCACTTTTCACTTTCATGCATTGGAGAAGGAAATGGCAACCCACTCCCGTGTTCTTGCCTGGAGAATCCCAGGGACTGGGGAGCCTGGTGGGCTGCCGTCTATGGGGTCACACAGAATCAGACATGACAGAAGCGACTTAGCAGCAGCAGCAGCAGCATACTGTAATTACTGTTCTGTATCTTGCTTTTTATTTTTTCCATTTGCCTGTATATCTCAGACTTTGTTCCATATCAGTTTGTTGAATAGTTGCTTTGTTCTTTTTAATAGCTGCATAGTATCCCATCATGTGGATATTCAAAAGTGTAGTTAATTGCTTCTTCATTGAAGCACATTTAGTTTCCCATCTTTTGCTATTGTAAACACTGCTGCAGCAAGTACCTTGTTCATTTTGTACACTGAGGATATTTGTGGATAAATACCTTCAAGTGGATTTGTTGGGTTAAAGAGTATGTGTTTTTTGAAAGATATTGCCAGATTGCCACCAGGGGTTGAACCAGCTTTATACACCCACCAACAACATATGACTTTCCTGTGCCCCCTAGGCATAGTAACGGTAGAAACATGTAGAAGTGTTGCCAATAAATAAAGGATTATTATACATATTTTACACTCTAAGCCTGACACTATCCCCTGGCATATGTTGACACCAATTCTTTTTTGGTTTTGAAAGTTTTTTACATGAAGTATAGTTGATTTGCAATGTTGTATCAGTCTCTCATGTATCTGGCTGTGCTGGGTCTTAGTCGCAGCACATGGGATCTTCATTTCATCATGTGAGGTCTTTTGTTGGGGGCCACGGACTCTCTAGGTGCGGCACATGGGCTCTCTAGTTGTGGCGTGAAGGCTCAGTAGTTGCAGCATGGAAGACTGGTTGCCCTGCAGCGTGTGGGATCTCAGTTCCCTGACCAGGGACCAAACCCACGTCCCCTGCATTGGAAGGCTGATTCTCAACAGGACCACCAGGGAAGTCCCATACAATGTAGTGTTAGTTTCTGGTGTTAAAATATGGTTTGTTGATTACTCTCAGGGGAGATAGACTTTCTCTGTGGAAGTTGACTGAGTTGGTAACCATATCCCAGAGTTTTTAATTCTTTGACAGAATAGAATGCTCCTGAGAGAGAACTTAATACCTACTGTAGATTGCTTTAATGTTTTATTGAAGTATAACATAAATAAATGCATAAGTATTAAGTACATGATTCGATGACTTTTTACATATTTATATGGCTGTGTGACCACTACCTGTATCCAGAATTAGAACATTACCAGTTCCCCTTGAGGATTCTGTCATGCCCTCTGCAGTCAATACCATCCCAAAAGGTAACCCCCATTCTGATTTCTACCATTATAGATGAGTTTTCCTATCTTGAAATGTGATCACATAGTGTGTGCTCTTGTTTGGCTTCTTTCACTTAACATTATGTCTGAGATTCATCCATTCTGTAGTGTGTAGCAGTAGTTCATTCTTCAGAGCTTTATAGTATCACATTATGAATATACCATAATTTATCCATTCTACTTTTTACAGACATTTGTGTTATTTCTAGTTTGGGACTATTATGAGTGAAGCTGCTATGAACATTCTTTTACATGTCTTTTGTTAAATATGAGTTCTTGTTTCTGAGAATTGCTGGTTCATAGATTTGTTGTTGTTCATTGCTCAGTTGTGTCCAACTCTTTGCGACCCCATGGACTGCATGCAGCATGCCAGGCTTCCCTGTCCATCACTGTCTCCCAGAGTTTGCTCAAACTCATGTCCATCAAGTCAGTGGTGCCATCCAACTATCTCATCCTCTGTTGCCCTCTTCTCCTCCTGTTCTCAGTCTTTCCCAGCATCAGGGTCTTTTCCAGTGAGTTGGCCTTTTGCATCAGGTGGCCAAAAAAGTATTGGAGCTTCAGCTTCAGCATCAATCCTTCCAATGGATATTCAGGACTGATTTCCTTTAGGACTGACTGGTTTGATCTCTTTGCTGTCCAAGGGACTCTCAAGAGTCTTCTCTAACACCATAGTTCAAAAGCATCAATTCTTTGGAGCTCAGCCTTCTTTATGGTCCAACTCTCACATCCGTACACGACTACTGGAAAAACCACAGCTTTGACTATACGGACCTTTGTCGGCAAAGTGATGTCTCTGCTTTTAATACGCTGTCTAGGTTTATTTCTTGCCTTGTATTTTCTTTAGCTTAAGTCTTTCATCATTGGTAAAAGTCCATAGGAAATAATATTTTATTAGTCATTTATACTTTTAAGTGTTTGAGTTTCACAGCCTTTCACAGAATCACAGAATTTTAGAGGTCTAGTCCAACAAAGGAAAATAAAGTAGCTTGCCCAGAATCATACAGTCAGTTACTAACTCAGTTGAGTACAGTAGATGCTTATTCAAGTCACAAAATAAGCCATTTACTGTATTAAAACACTAGTAAGACTGCCACTATGTATAACAATGGAACTACTTATAAGTTTTTCTTTTATTGACTTAAATAAAACTGCCAAATATTGCTCCAGTAAAGAAGTGTTCATTCAGGACAGACAGAGAAATGCAGTTTGGGGTCTGCGGTTGTGATGAGCCACATGCAAGTTCCCCATAAGAGGCAAGGGAAGGAAAACACTCTGATAGATGGGAAATGGAAGTTGGGGAGCTAAAGAAAACAAAGAAACCCTGATTGAGTCCTTGCCAGGAAAGAAGAGCACACATTCTTCTTCCTGTTGGGCTCTGCTGTTATCACAGGGCATAAGAGCACCTTCAAGTCTCGCAGCTCTACTTAGGTTTTTGCTTATTAATTTTTTACACATCCCCCCTCCCTGTTAATCAAGATCTTTCTCTGAAAGTATCACTGACCAAAAGTCAGTTTAGCTAGTTTGAGTAGGTTTTTGTCTCTCAGTGCCAAGAAGGACCTTTCCTGGGTGTGAGGTCTCCTGCCAGTGACAAGGGAGGGTAGAAGGGAGAATTCTCAATCACTTCTTATCTAAAGTCCATGTGTTATCAAGATCTTAAACATTTCAGATCATCTGAAGTGTTATGTCAAATAATCAGAAGTTTGGCAGTAAACTTACAATAGGGCCGGTCCAGACATCTTGGGAAAGCTGGCTCAGTGGCTGTTGTTGCTTCATTTCTGGGAAATCTTCATTTTCAGATAACCAGACACTGTGAGGTCCTCAGGGTTTGCTGCTTTCTTTACTTGTGTCTCATAATTCCCCAAGAGCCTGTTCCTTGGAGTTAGGTGGTACAGGAGTTGGTGGTGCCCGGTAGGGGCCTTTGCAATGAGGTATAAGAGAGTTCTTTCCCAGTAGATGAAATCTCCAGGTTACAGGGCGTAATGCTTAAGGTCTTCACCTTCCCCAGGGTGCACTGCGAAAAAGACTGCTCTACCAAAGCTTGGTTATTTTTAATAGAAGCAGTTAGGCCTCTGCAATATTGGAGTATCTCTCCTTTTATTACTTGTGGGTCAAAAGAAGCTGGAGCCAAGTGCATCGGAC
This sequence comes from Ovis canadensis, assembly GCF_042477335.2. Lineage (NCBI taxonomy): Eukaryota > Metazoa > Chordata > Mammalia > Artiodactyla > Bovidae > Ovis > Ovis canadensis. The sequence goes on along the minus strand of NC_091251.1, from coordinate 55,903,958 downwards.
ATCTTATTACTATCTCAAAGGGTGAGAGTTTATGACTTCTAAAAGGGATAGATCTGAAATTTGGAAGGACTAACAACAACAGTTTTAGCCAAGGTATTTGGAGGGCCTCCACCAATTTTGCAAATTGAATCTTATTTTTAAAAAATATGTGTGTTTATTTATTTGGCTGTCAGGTCTTAGTTGCAGCACAGGGATCTCTGATCTTCACTGTGGCATGCAGGGTTTAGTTGCGCCACAGGGAATCTGGTTCCCTGAACAGGGATCGAACCTGGGTCCCCTGCATTGGGAGCAAGGAGTCTTAGCCTCTGGACCACCAGGAGGCATGCATGAGTGCAGTCGTTTACAACTTCATTTATGACCTCATGAACTGTAGCCCACCAGGCTCCTCTGTCTATGGGATTTCCCAGGCAAGGATACTGAAGTGGGTTGCCATGCCCTCCTCCAGGGGATCTTTCTGACCCAGGGATCAAACCCACATCTGTCTCATCTCCTGCATTGGCAGGTGGGTTCATTACCACTGGCCATCTGGGAGGCCCTAGTTAGAGAGCTAAAGGTGCCTAAAGTACTTAAATTTGTAACAATTTCTTTTCCAATGTCCTGATTCTTTGCAATAGTAGCAGAAACTGGGGGGATTTGGGTTTGTTTAGGAGCCTTCATTTGCTGGATTTGAAGATTAAGAATTTTGGTGGTCTCCCATTTAGTCATTCGTTTAGCTTGCAAGAGAGCTAGTTTGTCAGATTAAATCTCAAGTGGACACAGTTTCCCATTCTGTTGTGGTCCTTTTTAGTAGAAGGGAAAGCTCCCAGTTCAGCTCATTAATAAACACAGAGTTGAAAATTTCTCAGGTGGCATCAACATGTGAAGGAAGACCAGAATTTTTCTTTAATTTGAATTTGACTTAATATTTATGAACAGATTCACCAGATTTTTCTGTGTAAACCTGAATTTTGTTTCAATTAACAGCCTTTGAAAAAGCCCTAGAAATTGCTCAGTGAAGTTGCTTAGCAATAGCTCAAACCTGATCATATAGTAAGTTAGTGGGCTGGTCTCCCAGTTATAATTCTAGAGACATTTCAGGATTTTCCCAATTAGAAGTTTTCTTCCAGTGCTGGACCTAGCTTTCACCAACATGTATATGAACTAGCTAATTTAAGCCAGGGAAACCTGTTTGGTAAATTTGAGTGATTATATTAAATTCCTCAGCAAATCTGTGAGGATCTTCCATTACTTTGGGAAAATCTTTGACAGTGGCTTACAGTTCAGTATAAGGGAATATAAGAAGTTAGAGGTTTAACCTCTGAATCCTCCTCAGAAGGCTTAATTTTAAAGGGACAGGTTTTAACAATTTGAGAAGAACAGGGAACTGGGAGAGTTTCAGAGATGGGGTAAGTTCCAGGAGAAAATCTGTGTGAGGGAACCGAGGGCATGGAGGCGGCACAGGCAGTTTAGAAGGGAGGCACAAAGGCAGAATCTGGCCCCAGGAAGCCAAGGGAGAGAGACGAGATGGTGCTGAGGGTGGAGGGAAAACGTTGGTGCTGGAAACAGAAGTTTGAGTCATTAGATGTGAAGAAATAACAGCAAAAGGTACTGAAGAAAAGCAAAACAGCAAGAAGAAAATCAGGCCAGAGTGGTGTCCTTGTCCTGAGGACCAAATGAAGAAAATGTTTCAAGGAGGAGATGGTGAAAGACTTCCCTGGTGGCTCAGTGGTAAAGAATCTGCCTGCTAATGCGGGAGACACTGGCTCGATCCCTGGTCTCGGAAGATCCCTGGAAGGTGCCAAGGAGCAACTCAGCCCATGCGCCACAACTATTGAGACTGTGAGCCCTAGAGCCTGTGCTCTCCAACAAGAGAAGCCACCGTAATAAGGAACCTGCACACGACAACAAAAAGTAGACCCAGCTCTGTGCAACTAGAAAAAGCCTGAGCAGCAGTGAAGACCCAGCACAGTCAAAAAATAAAAGTTTAATGAAAAAGGAGAGTGGTCAACTGAGATGGTTGGATGACATCAGCTATTCAATGGACATGAACTTGGGCAAACTCCAGGAGATGGTGAGTGACAGGAAGGCCTGGCATGCTGCAGTCCATGAGGTCACAAAGAGTCCGACACGACTTGGTAACTGAACAACGGAGCATGAGGCTACTAGATCCCTGAGAGAAAGAGTATACTTAGTGGAAATGGTGACAGCGAGGGCTCTGGAGGTAAAATTTACTTTTCTGACTATGCGCTAGTATCAGTCTTGACTGCATGACTGTTGTGACCTGTCCTCTGAAACAAAGTAGTGCTGCTTTGGCATCACGTTGTCTTAACACTGTCACTCCTGTGACTTGGGGGAACCTGACTGCTGCCTCAGACCTAAGTCATTTCCCCATTACTGTGTTCCCGTGTTGGTCACCTTTAAGAAGGGAGAATACTCAACACTCTAAAACTTACTAATGGTTCATCGAGATGATGTCTGTGAGGTCCATGGTAAATTGGCAGATAACCACCTGGAGAAGCACAAAGCACTACTTTTACTTCTACTTTTAGCATTATTATTATCTTTAAATATGCCAAGCCTTTCCTTGTTTTGTGAACACTTATTCAAAGTAGGGCACTTTCTCAAATGAAAACCAATTTTTCTTTTTCTTTTCAGCCTCCTTGCTGCCCTATAGTTAGCCCCTAATAGTGAAACTAGGTCTGTTAAGTGTTATTTTCTGCTTTTTCCTTCCTGTCCTCTTTATTCGCCCAGCTGTCTCAAGCCAGAACCTTGTAGGAAGAGAGTTATATTTCAGAAAACTGTTTGCTCTGACATTTAAACAAGCTTCCATTTTGTTTTTCCATATTAGAATTTTTTCTCTTCCCCTCGTCCACTTCCAGCACTCTGTCTGACCTGTCATCTTTTCAGCTCATTCATTATTGTTAAGGTTTGCAGATTATACCAGAGGAAGGAGACAGATTTATAAACCTGTGTTCCTGGCCAGCTGTTTCAAGAGGAGGAATAACATGCTTCTTATTATTGTATACCTGCTCTCTGTATACAGCTGTGCTCATCTGCCCTTGTTAATGAGGCACCTACTTCAAAGTCTTACCTTGTCTAGAAATAAATGGATTCTGCTCTTATTCAAATTGGTTATCTGGCAATCAGATCAGGTTATCACTGGGAGGAGACATCCATATGAATTCACTTTGCTAACAGCCAGAGAGAACTTAGCCCAATTGCTTTCTTAGGAGGTCTTACACACACACACACACACACACACACACTCACTCACTTTGCTATACACTTGGAATTAACACAACATTGTAAATTATACTTCAGTTGAAAAAATAATATATGAGAGAAGAAAAAGAAAATGGTAAAAAAAAAAATCCAATGTATACACACACACACACACACAGCTGAATCACTTTGCTATACACTTGGAATTAACACAACATTGTAAATTATATTTCAGTTGAAAAAATAATATATGAGAGAAGAAAAAGAAAATGGTAAAAAAAAAATCCAATGTATACACACACACACACACACAGAGCTGAATCACTTTGCTATACACTTGGAATTAACACAACATTGTAAATTATACTTCAGTTGAAAAAATAAATATATGAGAGAAGAAAAAGAAAATGGTAAAAAAAAAAAAAATCCAATTGACTAAACCAAAGTTCTTTCCTGCCCTGATTCCATTAGATTGAGACTTCCTATTAGGATAATCTTTTTTTTTCAGCTCCCTTGTCTGATCTGGTTTTATGATAGAGCATTCTAAAATCTGATTCCAAAGAGAACAGGAGCATTAAAAAAGTACCCTTGATAAGGAATGACTGTTACTTACAGTCATTTAAATTTTTTAAAAACTCAATACATTGGATAAATTCTATCCTGTATGTTGTAGTCAAAGAAAAAAATTATAAGTTGCAAGACTCAAAGAGAAAAGAATATGAGAGATCAGTATGAGTCCTGGGGGGAAAAAAATGAAAGAAATGGAAGAAATTTAAAATACAATAGTAAAAGTGAAAATTTCCTAGAAGATGAAGGAAATCCCTTAGCATCAAAAGACAAAGAAATGGGAAATAGATTGGAAAGATAAGAGGATTAGTCTAGAAGGTCCAAATAGGAGTTCCAATAAGCAAGAACAAGCAACAAGTATCACTAATAAGATAAAAAATTAATAAGGATGTACAAGATTTGAAAAATATTATTAATCAACTTGATCTATATATAGGCTACCCAACAACTGCAGAACATACATTTTGAAATACTCTTTTCAAGTGCACATGGGATATTCTTCAAGATAGGCCATATTTTATACCTAAATTGATTCTCAATAAATTTAAGAGGGTTGAAATCATATATAGTATGTTCTCCAACTACAGTAGAATTATATTAGAAATCAAAAACAAAAAGATATTTGGAAAATTCCCAGGTATTTGAAAATTTGACAACACTCTTCTAAATAAACCCAGGATTTAAAAAAAAAAAAATTCAGGGAAACTAGAAAATGTTTTGACCTGAATGATAATAAAAACATGTTAAACTTGTGAGATGCAACTAAAGTGGGCTGTGAGGGTAATTTATACCTTCAATGCTTATATTAGAAAAGAAAAAAAGATTTAAAACAGGTGTTGGCGAATGTTTTCTATAAAAAGGGCCCAATAGTAAATATTTTAGGCTTTGAGGGCCATATCGTCTCTATGACACACACTCAGCTCTGTCTGCCTTGAGGCGTGAAATCAGGCATAGACAGTGGGTAAATGAATAAATGTGGCTATGTTCCAATAAAACTTTTATTTCTGAGCAATATCTGAATTTCATATAATTTCAGATGACATAAAATATTATTCTCTTTATCATTTTTTTTCTAACCACTAAAAATGTAAAAACCAATCTTAGCTTGTTAAAGATACCTTTAAAATATTTCATGGTAGAATGTTCATGACCTTGTGGTAAGACATAAAAAGCACAAACCATAAAGGAAAAGCTTAATATATTTTACTTCGTTAAATATAAAACTAACCAAAAATAATTTAGAATTAAGGCAAAACAAACAAATAAAAAGTCCATGTCAGGGAATTCCCTGGAGATCCAGTGGTTAGTACTCTACTCTTGCTGACAAGGGCCCACGTTCAATCCCTGGTTGGGAAACTTAAATCATTAAGCCGTGCAGTGTGGCCAAGGGGAAAAAAAAGGCAAACCAAACAAAAAAAGGTCCATGTCAGACATTTTATACCACATTAAATTCCAGATGATGAAAGAGTCAAATATAAAAATTCAAACCATAAAAATACTAGGAGAAGCCATAAGGAAAAAACCTATTAATGAAGTGATGGACTGGGGAAAGCCTTTTGAAATATGACAAAAATTCTGAAACCATAAAAGACTGATAAATCGAACAACCTAAAAGTAAGGAATTTCTGCATAGCAATAACCACCATTAACAAATAACAAATATTTGTTTTTGCGACCCCATGGACTACAGCACGCCAGGCTTCCCTGTCCACTGCCAACTCCCAGAGCTTGCTCAAACTCAGGTCCATCAAGTCAGTGATGCCATCCAACCATCTTATCCTCTGTCATCCCCTTCTCGTCCTGCCTTTAATTATTCCCAGCATCAGAGTCTTCTAATGAGTCAGTTCTCCCCATCAGGTAGCCAAACTATTGGAGCTTCATCATCAGTCCTTCTAATGAATATTCAGGACTAATCTCCTTTAGGACTGACTGGTTGGATCTCCTTGCTGTACAAGGGACTCTCAAGAGTCCTCTCTAACACTACAGTTCGAAAGCATTAATTCTTTGGCACTCAGCTTTCTTTATGGTCCAGCTCTCACATCCATACATGACTACTAGAAAAACCATCGCTTTGACTAGATGGACCTTTATTGGTAAAGTAATGTCTCTGCTTTTTAATACACTGTCTAGGTTTGTCATAGCTTTTCTTCCAAGGAGCCAAGTGTCTTTTAATTTCATGGCTGCAGTTACCATCTGCAGTGATTTTGGAACCCAAGAAAATAAAGTCTCTCACTGTTTCCACTGTTTCCCCATCTATTTGCCATGAAGTGATGGGACCGGATGCCATGATCTTGGTTTTTTGAATGTTGAGTTTTAAGCCAACTTTTTCACTGTTTCACTTTCATCAGGAGACTCTTCAGTTCCTCTTTGCTTTCTGCCATAAGGGTGATGTCATCTGCATATCTGAGGTTATTGATATTTCTCCTGGCAATCTTGATTCCAGCTTGTGCTTCATCAAGCCTGGCATTTTGCGTGATGTCCTCTGCATATAAATTAAATAAGCAGGGTGCTAATATACAGCCTTGACATACACCTTTCCCAGTTTTGAACCAGTCTATTGTTCCATGTCCAGTTCTAACTGTTGCTTGACCTGCATACAGGTTTCTCAGGAGGCACGTAAAGTAGTCTGGTATTCCCATCTCTTTAAGAATTTTCCATAGTAAACAGTCACAAATAAGAAAAGACTATAATTCAGTAGAAAAATGAGCAAAGGATATGAACAGAGAGTTCACTAAAAAGGAAATACAGGTGTTTCATGCAGGTATCTTGTAATGAAATGATATACAAACTGATAATAAGAAACATGACATTAAAAGTACATAAAACACTATTTGTCTCCTATCAGATTGGCAAAACCAAAAAGTTTGAGAACACTGTATTGCCAAAGGGAAAGAATAACAAGTGTTCTCATGCACTAATGGGTTTATAAATTAGTACATCCTCTTTGAGGACAAATTGGAAGTATTTATGAAAAATCCAAGTCCGAATACTCTGTGAGTAGCAGTTTTACTTATGGGAATTCACCTTACAGACATATTCTATAATATATAACATAAAGCATGTGTGCAAGATTAGTTATTCAGTGTTATTTGTAGTAGCAGAAGAATGAAGCAACCCAAATGTTCATCAACAGGGAAGTAGTCAAATCAATGATGGTACATTTTGAAATCATACATATGCAGCCATTGAAAAGAATGAAGTAGTTCTATGCGTGATCATATAGAATGATCCAAAATATATGGTTACATGGGAAATGTGTATAATATTGGTGTACACTGCTACTATTTGAGGAAGAATATATAAACATATTTGCTTATAAATATGTAAACTACCTTTGGAGGAATACATGGATATCCATGAATGTTTCTGAGTAGGGAACCTGAAAAGCTGAAGAATAGTGACAGGGAGAACACTTCATTTTATCTTGGGGTTTGTTTGCCTTTTTTTTTTTTTTTTTGCTACCTTTTAAATTTTGGAATGTGACTGTATTATTTATTCAAACCATTTTAAAATAAAATAAACATGTCAGGAATGTTCATTATGATGTCATTTAGAGTGAAAATGTGCAAGAAACATCTAAATTTCCATCAATAAGATGTATAAATTGTGGTCAAGTCATTCAGTGACATACTTGAGCACCATTAAAACAAATGGGTTAAGCTCTTCATGTCAACACTGATATATCTCAAATTTGTAATGTTAAGTGAGAGAGGTAAGTTATACAACCTGTCATTGGCAGGTTTGAAAATATAGTAAACAGTGCTTTTCAGCTATGATATTTTGTTCTTTAAAAAAGAAATTTATTGCAAGTATAGCAGAAAATCTTATAAATCCATTAAGCTGCTACATGGGCACATGAGCTTTTTAAATTAACCTTTATATTTTTTAGTATATTTGAAATGCTGCATAGGTTTTTAAAAGTTAGGAAAGTGTACCTTAACTGGACCATGGAATCTTTGCAAATGTTCCCCATCCTAAGGGCCCCTGGTAGTGTTGTAGGCAATTCCTGTGGAACTATTCCAGCCTAATGCTGTTAGGCTGTTGGGACACAGAGCACCCCCTAAACCCTCCTACAAGAGCTGGAATGCTACTCAGATGGAAACTACTCTTCTCAGTGGCCAGCAGCGTTTCTTTTGTGTCTACCTGAGTCTTCTTGTCTTTCAGGGATGTTAGTGGTGAATGTAACATGGAGAAACAAGACTTATGTAGGTACACTTCTTGACTGCACACGGCATGATTGGGCACCCCCGAGGTAAGCACGCCACAGCTTTTTGTCTGTGTTAGTCTGAACCACCCTTATCAGTGATCCCTCATACCTTTATCTTGTTAGAGTTGGATAGCTTTTAAAGGACACTCAGCTTTTAAAGGACAGTATGGTATAAAAACAACAGAAGCCATCATATTCATCTGGCATTTAAGAATAAATCAGTTAGGTGTTGGTTTGGGTAGTAATGGTGAGGAGATCCTGTTTAAGCCTTTATCTAGAATGACTGAATTCTGGCTTCTACCTAAAGTCACCTCAAGACCAAGGTCAGAATCTGACTGTGGGGGAACAAGCATTCATTGATGATGTTTTTTGATAGTAGCTATCTCTCAGAAGTTAAAACTCAAGAACATTTTCAGTTCCATAAGCTCCTTTAGACAATCTGGATTTCACAAAGACCTTTCAAGTTGCAGTTGGCCATAAGACTGATATTTCAGTGAATTTCATCTTACAGCTAGTTCCTATTATTAATTTCCACTTCATCAGGGTTGGGGGAACCCAAATCTCAGGGAATAATGTATAGTTGCCGTCAGTGGGGTCGCACAGAGTCGGACACTACTGAAGCGACTTAGCAGCAACAGCAGCGGCATGCAGGTAACATCCTAGAAGTTCACCAGTAAGGCAGTTAGTATGTTTTCAGAAGTTTCTTTAACAAATGATATTCATTGAAAATGATAGTTACCATTTGGACAGTTCTGGAGGCTGCAGCTAACCTGGTTTGAAGGTAGCTTCTTTTCTTAATAATATCTTGTTGTGTTTGTCATTTGCCAAGGTTCTGTGACTCTCCCACCAGTGACTTGGAAATGCGCAATGGTCGGGGTAGAGGCAAACGCATGCGTCCCAACAGTAACACGCCTGTCAATGAGACAGCCACAGCCTCTGACAGCAAAGGGACCAGCAGCAGCAGCAAAACCCGAGCGGGAGCCAATAGCAAAGGCCGTCGGGGCAGCCAGAATTCTTCAGAACATCGCCCACCTGCCAGTAGCACCTCCGAGGATGTCAAGGCCAGCCCTTCCTCAGCTAATAAGCGGAAAAACAAACCCCTTTCAGACATGGAGCTGAATTCTAGCTCAGAGGACTCCAAAGGGAGCAAACGTGTCCGTACGAATTCCATGGGCTCAGCCACTGGCCCCCTCCCTGGGACCAAGGTGGAACCCACTGTTCTAGACAGAAATTGTCCTTCCCCAGTCCTGATTGATTGTCCCCACCCAAACTGCAACAAAAAGTACAAGCACATCAATGGACTTAAGTACCACCAAGCTCATGCCCACACAGATGACGACAGCAAGCCAGAAGCAGACGGAGACAGTGAGTACGGAGAGGAGCCCACCCTCCATGCAGATCTCGGGAGCTGCAATGGCGCATCTGTCTCACAGAAGGGTTCCCTATCCCCTGCCCGCTCAGCTACCCCCAAAGTTCGGCTCGTGGAGCCCCATAGCCCTTCTCCTTCAAGCAAATTCAGCACAAAAGGCCTCTGTAAGAAAAAGTTGAGTGGGGAAGGGGACACAGATCTCGGGGCCTTATCCAATGATGGCTCTGATGATGGACCCTCAGTAATGGATGAAACAAGCAATGATGCTTTTGATTCTTTGGAAAGGAAGTGTATGGAAAAGGAAAAATGTAAAAAGCCCTCTAGTTTGAAACCTGAAAAGATTCCTTCCAAAAGTTTAAAGTCAGCCCGGCCCATCGCCCCTGCCATTCCCCCACAGCAAATTTATACCTTCCAGACAGCCACCTTCACGGCAGCAAGCCCAGGCTCCTCCTCAGGCTTGACCACCACTGTGGTCCAGGCCATGCCCAACAGCCCCCAACTGAAGCCCATTCAGCCCAAGCCCACTGTGATGGGAGAACCTTTCACAGTCAACCCTGCCTTGACTCCAGCCAAGGACAAGAAAAAGAAAGAGAAAAAAAAGAAGGAATCTTCAAAGGAACTTGAAAGTCCTCTGACCCCTGGGAAGATATGTCGAGCAGAAGAAGGCAAAAGCCCATTCCGGGAATCATCGGGAGATGGGATGAAGATGGAGGGCCTCCTGAATGGCTCCTCAGACCCCCACCAGAGCCGACTGGCCAGCATCAAGGCAGAAGCTGACAAGATCTACAGCTTCACAGACAATGCTCCCAGCCCTTCAATTGGAGGCGGTAGCCGCCTAGATAGCACTACCCCTACCCAGCCCATGACCCCGTTACACGTAGTGACCCAGAACGGAGCTGAAGCCAGCTCAGTCAAAACCAACAGCCCTGCATACTCTGACATTTCCGATGCCGGGGAGGATGGAGAGGGCAAAGTGGACAGCGCCAAATCCAAGGACCCTGAGCAGCTGGTCAAGGAGGGGGCCAAGAAAACCCTTTTCCCCCCTCAGCCACAAAGCAGAGACTCGCCATATTACCAAGGCTTTGAAAGTTACTACTCTCCAAGCTACGCACAGTCCAGCCCAGGGGCTCTGAACCCCAGCAGCCAGGCAGGAGTGGAGAGCCAGGCTCTGAAGACAAAAAAGGATGAGGAGCCTGAGAGCACAGAGGGAAAAGTGAAGAACGATGTCTGCGAGGAAAAGAAGCCGGAGCTGAGCAGTTCCAGCCAGCAGCCCTCCGTCATCCAGCAGCGCCCCAACATGTACATGCAGTCCCTGTACTACAACCAGTATGCCTATGTGCCCCCCTACGGCTACAGCGACCAGAGCTACCACACCCACCTCCTGAGCACCAACTCTGCTTACCGACAGCAGTACGAAGAGCAGCAGAAACGGCAGAGCCTGGAGCAGCAGCAGCGAGGACTGGACAAGAAGGCCGAGATGGGCCTGAAGGAGCGGGAGGCGGCCCTCAAGGAAGACTGGAAGCAAAAGCCGTCAATTCCACCAACTCTCACTAAGGCCCCCAGCCTCACGGACCTAGTGAAGTCAGGACCCGGCAAGGCGAAGGAGCCAGGGGCGGATCCTGCCAAGTCAGTCATTATTCCCAAGTTAGATGACTCTTCCAAACTCCCCAGCCAGGCCCCAGAAGGACTTAAAGTAAAGCTGAGTGAGGCCAGCCACCTAGGCAAGGAGGCTTCTGAGGCCAAGACAGGTGCCGACTGTGGCCGACAGGCAGAGGTGGATCCAATACTCTGGTACCGACAGGTAACTGTTCTGGAAGGAAATGGAAATACTGTTGGATAGTCTTTCTCTCTTCCTCATAAATCAGGGCCGTCCTTATGTAGGGAATCAACACAGTATAGATAGCAGGAGAAGTCTATCATGTTAGGGATTCTTTACCTTCGTAAATCATTCTAATGTTTTTTTAAAAACACTTTTTACACCAGTGACAGAGGTTTTTCCCATTTAACAAGAGAGGCCCAGGTGAGTTAGCTTGATTTGTCTGGAGGTACTCAAGACTTCACCAGCAGAGCGAGAACTGGAGCCAGGTATCCAGTGATGCCTAATCGTGTCTCGTCCACTGTGTGGTTCCCACAGAAGGGGGAAAGGTGGTCTCTCCAGTTTTTAAAGTAGGCGGAAGCACACTACTCAGACTGAATTACTCTCTAAAAGATTTTGTAGGCAGAGTTAGAACTAAGAGCTTGGTCTTACTTGTTTCTCTCTTCATGAGGCTTAGGAAGGCCCCCTTTGGTGCTGCAGTGAGCCTGCCCTCCCCGAGCGGAGGGGCCCCTACAGCTTTCTGCCCCCAGACTTGCTCTGAAGAAGGGAAGCCACCTAAATATCCTTGGAGCAGGAACAGCTTCTTCCAGTCACTTCCCTCAAATGCTTGTTTTCTCATAGAGAAGACCCACCAGTGGATTTTTCCCTCTCTTTCCCCACATTTTATATCCTTTTGTTGGGGGGAGGGGACAGGCATTTAAGCAGGAGGGACCATAGTTGATTTTGAACGAAGGTCAGTAGAGGCCAAGGTCCCGAAGTGCCCCAGGTGTCTGGTATTGTCTGCTTTGCTCTGGTGTTTCTACTGGGACCTTGGGCTTGAAATCTCTCTCTGTCTTACCTGTACAACACTCACGTCATTCTGTGATTGTTGCAGGAAGCAGAGCCCCGGATGTGGACGTATGTCTATCCTGCCAAGTACTCGGACATCAAGCCAGAGGATGAGCGGTGGAAAGAGGAGCGGGACCGCAAACTGAAGGAGGAAAGGAGTCGGAGTAAGGACTCTGTTCCCAAGGAGGATGGGAAGGAAAGCACAAGTAGTGACTGCAAGCTGCCCACGTCAGAGGAATCCCGCCTCGGGGGCAAGGAGCCCCGGCCCAGTGCCCACGTGCCTGTGTCCTCCCCTCTCACCCAGCACCAGCCCTACATCCCCTACATGCACGGCTACTCCTACAGCCAGTCCTACGACCCCAGCCACCCCAGCTACCGTGGCATGCCCGCCGTGATGATGCAGAACTACCCAGGTACGGCACCGCAGCCCACCTGCTGCTCTGGTCACTGGGAAGGGAAACAAAGCAGATTTCAAATCCAGCTTTCTTGCTCAGCTTTCTTGCTAAGGCTACTGAGGCTCAGGTAGATGGTAACTCTGATGTGAATGTGGTATTGTGGACACTCTAACCCTGAGCTCCTTGAGTGACCCCTACTTGCATTCTGTAGGACCACTGCTTCCTCCCTTGCACCAGGTAGAGGGTTGACTCTGCAGTCAGTTTTTGTGGATAACTGAAGGCGAAACCCCATCTACCAGAGGCATCTTCCCTCAGCTGGGATTTTCCAAGCACATACTTTAAGGACTTAACCACTGGCAGTCCAGCTGTTAAGGCTCCGCTTCCACTGCAGGGGGCGAGGGGTCTATCTTGGTCAGGGAACTAAGATGCCTTGGCGTATGGCCAAAAGAAGACCACATACTCTATATTTTGCAGTGTGCTAGACACTGGGGGGAAAATAAAAGAAGTAGAGGAGACTACTCCAGTCCCCTCAAGGAGCTCACAACTTAACTGCAGCAGGAGAGACACGTGGAACAAAGTAAAAATTCACATCAGGAGAATGCATGTATTCATTTGCAAGACCGTGGTTAGCATAAAGTCATCAGGCAGTCAGGGAGGGGAGGTCCAGTGAGGGAAAGGTTCGGTTTGGGAAAAATAAGCTCTTATACTGCCATGGAGTATACGAGGAGGGGAGGGCAACACAGAGTAGGAGTTTGAGTGGTTTTGAACTAGTCAGAAGGAAATCCTTCCTTTACTCACTGATCTCTGTTGGCTGAAGAGCCCTTCTTTCACTTTCTGGAGCTCCCACCTCACTGTAGAAAAGCAGCTCAAACAGTCTTGATATTGACATTTTAAGGCAGATTCTAAGTAGAACATGTGAGGTTTTCAAACAGAAATAGGAAATTGTCTCTTCCTGCAGTATTCCTTTCTCCTGTTACCCCAGTCCTTCTGTATAAAAACCGTAGTTCCATTTGATGAGTACTTGCTCTAGGCCAGGCACTGGACTATGTGATTCATGTACATTGTCTCATTTAATCCTCTCTGTCACCCTGTGAAATCAGTATTAGTATCTTCATTTTGATGGTCAAGAAGTTGAACCTCAGAAGGTTAATTTGAGCTAATGAACTTGTTCATTTGTTCAGAGGTACCCAACTGGTAAGTCTCAGAGGTCAGATTTGAGCCCGAGGACATGACTTCAAATCCAATGACCTTTCTGATCCTATGACTTGTAGCACCTCTTGGAGATGAATCTGAGACTCGGGCTCTAAGGAAGGTGATTCCCCAGAAACTGAGGGCCATGTTCCTAATATCCCTTAGCTGTTTGCCTCCGGAGCTCAGTAAAGGAAGGACACACGAGTCTCAGCCTAAAGACACTGTGGTGGAACACCCCTCAGCCTGAGCTTCACCAGGCTCACTGATGCAGAATCTCTCCTTCTCGCCCATCTCTCTGACTGCTTTGTTTCTCTCTCCCAGGTTCCTACCTGCCTTCCAGCTATTCTTTCTCCCCATATGGCAGCAAGGTCTCGGGGGGTGAAGATGCTGACAAGGCCCGAGCCAGCCCCAGCGTCAGTTGTAAATCCAGCTCAGAGTCCAAAGCCCTGGACATCTTGCAGCAGCATGCCAGTCACTACAAGAGCAAGTCTCCCACGGTGAGGGACGCGCAGAGACACTGGCCACTGTCAGGGACCAGGGAGGGTAGAGCCAGGGTCTGGGAGAAGGTGGGCTGGCTCGAGTCCCAGAAGCAGTGTGTTGTGGCTGACCTGACCTGAGCTCCCCCGGGCACCTCCTTGATTCTTGGGTGTCCTGCATCTCTAAGGAGTTAAAGTGTGGGCTCGGGGCATCTTGCTTTCACGTGTGTGCCTCACAGTAGAGCTTTTGTGTCTGCTTTCCTTTCCAGATAAGTGATAAAACTTCTCAGGAGAGAGATCGGGGAGGCTGTGGGGTGGTTGGGGGTGGCGGCAGCTGTAGCAGCGTCGGGGGAGCAGGCGGGGGTGAAAGGAGTGTTGACCGGCCCCGCACCTCCCCTTCTCAGCGCCTGATGTCCACGCACCACCATCACCACCACTTGGGGTACTCACTGCTCCCAGCACAGTACAACTTACCCTATGCAGCAGGTAAGCCTCGCCTCCCCACTGCCGTCCAGTAGCGCTGCCAGAGCAGGGGGCCCTGGCAAGAAGCCCCTCCTCCTCCTCTTACCCTTCAGCCTCCAATCTGTCCAGAATCCTAGCCTCCTGCAGACAATCAGTATAATCATAACATTTACTTCCTCCCTTGGAGCTCAGGGATTCTCAAACTCCTCCAGAAAATTGACTTTGATATTCAGAAGAATAAGGAGCAGGTGTTCCCACAGCCAAAGAGTAACAAGCAACTGAAAAACAGAGCCTAACTGTCTATCCCCAGCTGTTAGATCTGGCCAAGTATCAGAGTTTCTTCTGTCAGCACCCCAAAACTCAGTGGAGCTAGGCATTGAAGAAACTCCTCCCAGCACCCGCCCAGCTGGCAGAGAGAGCAAGTGCTGCACTAACTTGTCCTCCTCCTCACTCAGGGCTTTCTTCTACAGCCATTGTTGCCAGCCAGCAAGGCTCGACTCCTTCACTCTACCCACCCCCCCGGAGGTGAGAATGGTGAGTAACTGTTTAACTCAGAGACACAACACAGAGAGAGCAGGGATAGTTGATACCTGGATCACAGAATCCCTGTGGAGCCTCAGTGAAAGCCATCTCTGGGCTGCGGTCTGGAAATGGAGCAGCCCAGGCCAAGCCTCTTGTTGAAGTTTCCCCGGGAGCCTCTGAGAGGGGCTGTGGCCACGCGCCTCCCCTGGGGACCAGGACCGGCCTCCCCTGCAGCTCATTTTCTTGGAGCGCCACCTTGTGGTGGTTTTACCAGCCGGTTGAGCACCTGGTTCTCTGTCCCTGTTTCCCTTGCAGAATACCAAGTGCCCGGATAAAGTCAGCTTCACGGGCGGACTGGCTTACCCAAGGAGGTGCTGGAGGTGCCGTTTAGACATCAGTTAAATGGTGTTGCTCATCCTGTTTGCCGTTCCCACCATGACTGAAGGCAGACCCTTGGCTATCTCGCCTCCACCAGACCCCCGGACTCCCCGACGCTCCGTCTTCCTCAGGAGCTGGAGAGCTGGTACTTAGCAAAAATATTTATTCTCTTGGCCATGGCCGTGACTGTCGTGGCCTCTGTGGAGATGAAGGCACGGGGAGCAACCAGGGGAACATGGCCTCAGCCCAGAGAAGCCACCGCTCTGTTCCCCAAGCCCCGGTCAGCCGCCGGAGCAGCACCAACCCCCAGGGAGGGCCCCCAGCACTGGGCAAGGTCTGAAGACAGCACAGCAGCCATACCCCTCACCATCATTACCACCATCACCAGACCCTGCATCTCCCCAGTGGTTTGGGCCCTGGGAACTGGCAGCACGTGGAGGAATTAGAATCTCAGGAAAGAAATTGGGGGCTGTTTTCTCTGCAGTTGTGAAAACAAGGTCTTCAAACGTGAAGACTTCTCCCCTCTCACATGAGCACATGTAAATGCTCAGAGCCCAGCCTGGAAAGGGAGACCAACGCATCTGCCCACTGTGGCAGAGGGCTGGGGTCCCGAGGCCAAGCACCGGGCTCCCCGGGGATTCCAGGCGAGAGCTGGAGCATGAACGGAGTCTGTGAACGAGACGCTGCATCCCACCAAGTCCTGCTGCTGCTTAGCCTCCCCCCTTGCCCTTTCCTCATCTTCCTCCCGACCCCTTGGTGCCTTTCCCAGGGGCATCTCATCTCTCTTCTTCTTTTCCACTGCTTGGCTTTTAAGACTCAGGCAAGTAAAATCGTATTCCCCCAGCATGGGGAGCTTTGGAGTCTGCCGGGAGGCAAGCCCTGGGAGGCCTAGCCCTCTGAGAGATGTCCTGTCCAAGCAGCCATCCAAGTGTCGGCCTCATCAAGGGGTCCAATTCTGTCCAGCCCAGTTTCTCTGTACACAACCACATGACTTCCTATAGCTCAGCCTGTAGCCCCATACGTGCCAATATGAGCCGTGTTTCTTTGTAACACACGTTTTTGTTTTAGGGAACACTGCACCTTGGAGGGCGTCTGTCTGTCCCTTAGACCCTAGGACAACACATGCAAGCCATTACTTCTCAGAGCCACCGGGTGTAGTCAGTGGAGCTGTGCCCTGAGGCAGAGGCAGTTCTCTGCTCTCCTTAGAAGTGCAGTCCAGTCCAGGCGTTATGCTGTTTGTCCTGGGAAAGTGACGGTGGTCTGGTAGCTTTACTACAGTCGCTTCTTCCCCAAGGTGTGGGGAGCTTTAGCTCTTGTGTTTGAGATATCATCCCTTTGTCCTCCTCTCCTGTCTTTCCTTGACCCTCTGGACTGAGAGATGAAGACTTACAGACACCAACCTGGGTTAGAGACGAGTCTTTGTGACCAGAGTGCCAAAAACGACCATTGAAGAGCAGGGGCTTGGCTCTGACAGTGTGGGGCATGGAGACGGAAGACAGTTAGCACAGCACCCAGCAGAGGCTGCTTCCCGAGATCCCTGGAGCCCTGTTCTAGAGAGGCTCAGGGTCTTTTGCCCAAGAGAGGCCCCTCTGATCTATAGACCTTTCCTCTAGGTTCCCATGTCCTTGTTTTTGTTCAGGTTGGGTTCTGAGCCCTCTCCCGAACCCCGCTGACCTAGCCCTCTTCGCGGGCCCTTGAGCAGCCTCCCTGTCCCCTTCAGTCCTTCTGCCCCTCACTGTCCTTTTGGGCCGTGCTCTGAGCAGTGACTTCCCTTTTACCCGTGGAAGTCGTCGGTGTGGACACCTTCACCCCACCTCACCTGAGTCGTCCCCACCCAAAAGATGGCTCTAAATTTTAGCCTGCTCATGCCCTCCCGGCTCCTGTTGGGTGGAGTCCTGGGCCCATCTCTGTTCCTGTTTGTTTTTAAATATTGTGTGTTTTGTATCTGTGGCGCTGTCTTACAGCGTGCTCTGTACATATTGTGAAGAAACCGTTTGGAGTAATTTCCTTTTCCGTTGGGCAGCCATAGCCCGGGATTCCTGCCCGTTCCACTTTGTTCTGTTACAGAGAAGAGGAACTTCTGTATTAGCAGGGCAGCCTTGGGTTCTGCAGAAGGGAACAGCTTTTTTTTTCCTCTCCCCCTTAAAAAACATTTGGCTTTTTGATCCTTACATCCTGAAAAGCAGGAGCTGAGCTGCCCAGAAGAGCAGGTGAGAGCATCGATGGCAGAATAGCGCTGCCTTTTCCTGATCCTCCTGGTCCCTGATCCTTGCCAGGCCTGTCGTCCCTCCCTGAAGTGTGACATGAAGCAGCAGCAGTGACGGGTGAAACAGAGCCTTGAGGAGCACTGAGTGAAGGGCTTGCTGTCCCCCTCTAGCCTCTCCCCCTGGGGAGGAGGACCACAGGCGGGGAACCCGTGGCACTGGCAACCCAGTCATAGGCATGAGACTCTCAAGGATCCCCACCCCACTTCACCCCAGCAAGGGCTGGACGAGTTTGCTGCTAAGGGCTGAGGTCACCAGACCAAGTCTCTGTCTGAGCTATCCCTGGCCCAGTTCTCTTGACAGACACAGCTCATCCGAGCCCCACAGAGAAGCTGGAGGGAGGCAGCCTCGTGCCCAAGTAGGACAGCCAAGGCTTGGAGACCTGCTCTTTAGAACTCAAATCTGCTTCCTCCTCATTTAAGTTGTGCCAGTTCCCTTCATTCCCTTTCCTTGCCTGTACATGTATGTATACATGTATATTTCCTTCTCTTACCTCACCCCCTCCACACATCTCAAGGTCAACGGACCACATGCAGAAGGCTTAAGAGGGCACCCATGAAATGAAATGATGCCTCTTGAATCTCTTCTCTCCAGGCTCCAAGGTGGGGGTGGGAGGCTTGGTCTTGGGAGCGGGAGGAAAAGGCCACAGAAGGGCTAGTGTCATTGTATACGGGCCACTCGTTATCCCACACACCTTATCCCCATCTCAAGTGTCTACTCCGATGCCCCCAGGATTCAACTGGGCAGCTAGCTGGCCCCCTAATTCTGGGCCTTCGTTATTTGTTTATTATTAGGACATCCCAGGAAGCTTTCTGCTGATCCTCTGCCATGGGCCCCTCCTGGGACTGAGCCCCTCCCAGGCCCCGTCCCCAGCCCCTCCTGCCCCAGCCCACCCGCTTGCCTTGGTGCTCAGCCCCCCATTGGGAGCAGGTTGGGGCGAGCTGGAGGCCCGGGCTGGAGGGGCAGTGTTGCTGTTCATAGCTTTTGTTCCATTGGCGTTGCTCTGTTGGATTTAATTTCAGTCTTCCTGATTCTTCCCTTCTGTAAAGTGTACATTACCAAGTTCCTTGTTTTTTTATATATATATATAAATATATATATATACAAACTGTACTCTTTTTGCCTTTGTACATTCAGGCAAGAAGAGAAAATAAATCTTTTTAAGAGACAATCACAAATCTGTGAGGGCTGCTGGTTATTTCTCCCGGAGTCTGCTGCTGAGCTGCCTCTCCCCTCCTCACTATCCCACCCTCCCTCAGCTCCCTGACCTTGCGGTCCTGCTCCATATGCATCCTCAGCTCCACCTTCCCTGGCTGATGGCATGCTGTTGAGTCCAGTGTCCAGACTACATGCCCTGCAGCCCTTCCCTGGCCTGGCCGCAGGCTTTCCCAGGAGCTTTATCCTGGGCCCTGGCCTCTCCTGTCGCCCCGTGCCAGCCACCCCGCCCCCATTGATCCCATTCACCAAAGTGGCTTTGGACACTCACCAGTGAGTGGCTTTCACACTCGCTGTGAAACACTATGCAGCTGGGAGCTCTCTAAGTTTGCACTACTTAAACCTGCCTGGGAGTTAGACGATTTTTAGGAATGAGTGGGAAACTGAACACCCCCCTAGATGCTAGTCACCAGAGTTGGTCTGACTAGAGCCCAGAGCGTCATGCTTGGCCGGTGGACTCCTTTGGCTAACCGCATCAGAACAAGGGCTACGGGCTTATGGGTCAAGAGCATTTGATCAGAATTTCAAAGGGCGGTATGTTCAGAAAGGCAGCCCAACCAAACCATTGTTCCACCTCTTGAACTTTCTCCCTTCCCTCTAATTTCCTCCTCCCCTTTTTTCCCTTTCTCTCTCCTTCCTTTTCTTAATTGGCTTTGGAACTGAAGTATATTTTTAAATTATTTGTTGTATTTATTGAATAAAGTTTTTAATGTCCCTGTTCTTAAATTTAGACTTAGTTTGCCTTTCACATATCTCCCCTTCCAACTCCACCCTCCCACTCCCAAGATATTTCACCTTCTAAGTTGTTTTAATTGGAGTGCAGAATTTGGATACCATATTTCTGTCCTGCCAGTGGTCTCATCTAGCAAACGTTTTATTATTTTTGAAAGATAAATAAACCTGAGCTGAGTGCCCAGGTTTCCAATTCAGCCTAACTCTGGTTGTGTTAAAGAGGATCTACCAGCAGATGGCAGCAAAGTCCCAGGTGTGTTTCCTGTCCACTCTGCTAGCTTTGCAAACAGAAAACTGTTTTTCCTGGTTCTTTATCTCTGTCTTGTAGATTCCTCGGGTTTCAATTTAGGATTCAATCTGAATCCTAAACTGCCTACATTAACTTGGCCGTTGTCAGCCATCACATGGATTCGCACTGTAAATATCTCACTTGTAATGACTTTACAAATGACTTGTAAAGTCAATTTTTCAGATTCTGCTCAGTGGAAGACATTTTCAAAGTCCTTCACATTTCAGTTGAATTCATCTCTAGGCCAAGACTTTTTCTGGCTGCACTGCACAGCATGTGGGATCAGATCCCTGACCACAGATCAAACCCATGCTCCTTGGCAGTGGGAGTGCAGATTCCTAACCACTGAACAACCAGGGAAATCCCTAGGCCCAGACTTTCTCTACTAATACCACGTGGGATGGAGGTGTTGAACTCACTTCTTTTCATAAATGTTATATAGGGTCCAAGCTTAATGACTTGGTCCAGTAGCTCCACAAACAATGTGATAATGCACCAAAGACTCAGAAAGAAAATAAGGACAGCCACAGTTCAACAATAAGTAAATAGTTCTAGCATTGTAGGAGGTAGAACATGCCCAATACTTCCTTTGGGAAAACAGAAGCAAAGGCAAAAAAAAAAAACAAACACACTAGTAAACCCTTGAGAAACTAAGACCACACAGGTGAAGAGGATTCTGTCCCTCTCCAGTGCCACTGAGAGGTGATTCATCAGGCTGGTGGTACAGGGGAAGGGCAGCTGTGCCTTAGGGCCCTGGGCTCCAAAAGGAAAACAGTCTTCCTAGGAAAGGTGAGTTCCACTTCCTTCAGACACCCCCAGGAACAGGAATGTCAGGCAGCTCTGTGTGAAAGCCAGAACCCAGTTTCAGGACCTGGCCTTCTAGACAGAAAAGAAGCTGGGTCCTGGTATGTCTAGCCTCTATTCTGGATGAAGCTCTGTGTACATACCTGTCTCTAGGGGGCTCCAGCATTCTGTCCCAGACTCCTAGCAACCCCTTGCTTCGCATGGTAATGTGGCCCCAGAGACCTCAGCCGTTTGTCCTGATGCAAGGCGGCTTTTTTCCTGAGAAGCGTGTATCACACCCCTGCTGGGCTCTAGACTCAAAAGACAACAGTAGAAGGAAGCCGGCCCTGGTTGAAGAGTAAAGGACAGACCAACCACAACTTTAAATCAGTTTATTGACACACTAACACAACACACTTGCCTCCCTGACACCCCCGCCCCCCTCACCCAATCTAGATCTCTCCCCCTTCCTTCCCCCTTAGAACAAGCTGTTCAGTGAAAACAAAAGGGCAGGCCACTTCTACACCCTCAGTCCCACACGAGAGCCCGCAGAACAGGGTCTCAGGCACTACTCAGAGCCTGTTAGGGAGAGGGGGCAGTTAGCGCTAGACTCAGCCAGGCAGAGGCATCCAGTCCCTAACAGCAAATTCCCCCACAACCCCCAGGCCCTGAGTCGCTATTCCTCTTCCTCTCTGCTGTTCGTGACCCTAGGAAGGAGACACCTTGGGGCCTAGGCCTGCAGCCCAGAGCAAGAACTCCTGGCCATAATCTGAGAATTGGAGTTTGGCTAGTGTTTTTTAAGACCCAAGCACCCCCAAAATAAAGCCCTGGTGGTAGGAGTAACTTCAATGCCCCTATTTTGAATGCGCTGATAACAAACAGATTAAGCCAGCTTAACCAAATGCCAGAATAACACTAAGCTGTAAAGGAGGGGTCAGACCTGCTTTCTCCAGGTCAGACACAAAAGCACAGAGAGAAGCCCAGGTGGAGTGTCAAAAAACAATAGAAGGACACTGCCCAGGGGGCTGAAAGCCTATACTCCAGAGTCCCCTGGGTGGCAGGAAGCAAGGAAAGAAAATACACAAGTCTTAGAAACCAAAAAAGAAAGCCCAACCGCAGGGTAACCTGAGCCCAACAGTGCTGTCCCCAGCCCTCCAGGCCTGGCCCCTGGATGCAGGCAGTCCCTCCCCTCTAGGCAGTGGCCTCCCCTAGGCTAGATAGAGCACATCACACAGCGCAGTTTAAAAAGCTTCTAATGCCAGTTCATAAACATCTTCATTTACTATTGGTGATTACATGTGAATAATATGTTTATACTGTTCTTTATGGAAAACAATTTCAACGAGTCAACTCCGAGAACACAATAGGCAACCCTCACCCTGAGCCCCTCAGCGTCCTTCCCTGGACAGCAAGAAGCTCCCTCTTCTGTCTCAGGGCTGCCTAACTTCCCCGCTTCCCTCACTGTGGCTCTTGGGCAAAGCATCCTCTTTGACCATTAGTCCTCATCGGACAAGTTCTGGTCCAGGGGGTAAACCATGAACATCACATCTGGTCGAGAGGGGACACAGGGATGGCCTGGACGCACAATCTCAAAGCCCAAGAAGCTGAAGGTCTTCAAAAGTGGAGCTGTAGAAAAAAGTGTAAAAAAAAGATTCTGATAAGAAACAAAATTAGGCTAAATCAAGGGAAAACCCAAAACAAAGATGGAATAAATGCACTGGCCTTTTCTAAATTTGGACACAACCAATCCCATGATTTCCTAGGGTTTATATGTCAAACTCAGGAGCCCCACCTCACTAGGAGGCCCCCTTTTCCCTCCCCAGCCTGGTCTCAAGCTGCTCAGCCCCTCACCTCTGTCTTCCCGGCCCTTCCTGAAGCAGATGAAAACGTAGTTCACTTTCATCTTCTCTTCTGCAAACTCTAGCAGTGCTAACAATCTGCAAGAAGCAAAGAAAACCACTCAAGCCCACTGCCACCTGTGGACTTCACCCCATCCCTCTATACCCCCTGCTCCCAAGGCTTTTCTGAGGCTTACAGTCAGCACTGTAAATAGGGAAGCTTCAAGGAGAACTTCCTATTTCAAGACCTCAGGAGCCCTGAGTTCAGAAAAAAAATAAACCACAATCACTTAAGAAAACTGTTACAGAATTCTCTCTCCCAGGAATAAAGGTTCTTCATCTGAAATTAATACTAGCCAACTTAATGCAATTTACAAGAAAGTATGGGGCCTAGGAAGAGAACCCAGTTTCTCAGAGGCCCTCCAAAGTTGCCAAGTCTGATGGTGACCACCTGCTGCAGAGAGGAACTCTGGGCCCTACCACCACCTAAAAGGACTTCAAGAGGCTGGAGCCACTCGCAAGAACGTCATCCTCAGGACTGCTGCTTCCACAACTGGATGGTTGGAGGGCCTTGCCCAATCCAATGAAATTCCACTGCTTCTTTGAGCTTCTGGCCGTTTAAACCACACCGTTATATGACAATAATTTGGTTAATGTGGTAATAATGATCTGCTTTCATTATCATAGGCCCATTTTACTGGCTAACACTAACCTTTAAAAAAATCGTATATACTTGGGCAGCTGAGAGCTACGGGAGAAGGCTGGCCATCTGCTGCCCCCAGGAAGCACATGCCCTTCTCTGGAGCAGGCTTCCAGCCCTTGCCCAGCACTTGCTCCTTACCCTTCTTTGCTCCCATCAGCTAATAATCCATCTGGAATTTCTACAAACAGGCTCTGGCTGGACAGGACTGCATCCCAGGAAGAGACCTTCACCTCGGTGACCTCATACTGGAAGTGGACGATGTGAGGCTTTCCATCATTCACAGGGAGGTCCTGGGTCACAGTGAGCTTCTCGTCCTGGGAGGAGATCAGGTCAGAGGACCAGGTCACTGCTGCTTCTGGCCACATCAAATGCCCCCCAACCTAGGTGGTGCTGGACCCCTCCTGGGCCAACTTCAGGGCAGTATGTGACAGGCCACACTGAACATCAGAGCAACATGCTGCCTAAATGGAGCCATCACTCACTGGGTGGCTAAACCCCAGCATGATTGGAAGGGGATATTTACCAAGAGCCCACTGGTTGTCAAGTACTGTACAAGGTACTTTCCCATTTTTCCATCACTACAACAAGCACTTGAGGTAGGCATCAGCATCCCCACTTTAAACCTAAGACACCAGGGGCCCAGTAGAATTAAGGACCTGACCCAAGACTCCACAGTGAGCAAATGGCAGAGCTGAGATTCAAATGGGGTCTCCCCAACTGAAAGCCATGCTTGTCCCCCCAATATTGTGTTATTTCCCTTCCCTCTGAAACAGAATCATCAGAAACAAATGAGGATGTTCCTGAGGCTCAGCTGGCTCAGGTCAACCCAAGCTGGCTCCGGGTGACTGCAGAGTCCATGTTGTCACCCCTACCACCGTCTCAAGAGCCCCGGACTCAGCTGCCCTGCCACCCCTCAGTGCCAGTCTCCAGGAGATGCTAAACCAACCTCTGGGCTCACCGATTAAAAGATAGCAAATGTCCCAGCCCAGACCAATCTCAGAACAGAGTCCCAGGGTTTTCAACAGCTACTGGGCTGTGCCCTGAGCTGCCAGGGTGACCCTCTCATTACCACCCCCAACCCTGCAACATGCGGTACCCCATGCCCTGGGTATGGACAAAGGAAAAAGCCCTCCTGGCTCTTGGCATTTCTCAGGAGAAAATGAAGAGCTGCACCAGCAAGAGCGCGTGCATTCCTCCACTCACCAGCCCCCCTCCCCCTAGCTGTGCCCCCTCACTCAGGACCCAGAGCCAGCACTTAAGAGCTGACCTAAGCTGAGAAGACAGGGCATCTGCTTGGTACTCCCCAAAAGCTTCCCAGCAGCCTCAGTTCAAAGTCCTCCCCAGTTCCACTACTGGCCTAAGACTCAGAAGACTAAGGGAAACCATCGCCGCCCTTAAGCAGCCACTCAGCAGTGTCTGAGGAGGACACTGCTCCAAGCCTTCCATCCCATAGTACCCTTACCTTATATATTAGAGCTGAGAGAGAAGGATCCCTGCCGCCCCCTCGCCCACCGGGGATCTTCGACAGTGGGTGAGGGGCATCAGGAGCACCACAGAGGCCCCGGAACAATGTGCCTGCAGCACTGGAGCTGGGGACAGTTACTCAAAGGCAAAATACTACTGCAAGAGATAAAGACAGTGAGACAGTAATCAAAGTCCTGAAGATTTAACTCAGCATTCCACCCACCCCTGCCCTGGTTCTCCCTCAACTGCCCCGGTCCTTCCCGCTACAGCTCTCAGAACTCCTCCTTAAAGGCAAACCCACCGTCCTACGGAGGCACAGAGAAGCTCGCAGGGCTCAGGATCAGGCTGGATGCCTGACCAAAGGAGCCCCCATCAAACATCAAACAAATCCCCATGACACAGGCAGACCTTGGGAGGAACCAGATGCTGGCTTGCCTGGTAGGCAGAGAGCCCCAGACCCCCACCAGCCCATCTCTTCACCCTAAGTGTCTCAACAACCTGTGTGACATAATCACCAAGCCTCCACAATCGCCTCAGGGTGGAGAGGCATATGGGGCTTAGAAAGTCACAGGGGCTAGCACCATTATCCCCGAGGAAGTCCCAAGGCCACGTCTCCAATGATGGCCTCCCCGACCTGAACAATGGAACTAAACAAGAAATCACTCAAATCCCTCTAGGGTCAAGAACTGAGTCAAATCCCGGGATCTGGCTCCTGGAGAGGAGATGCGCCACAGTACAGAGTATTATCTGAGTTAGTCCCCGGCGTACCACCAAAAGCAGAGTTGCCCTTCTTTGCTGGAATCTGACCTCAGCATGCATGGGAGTTCAGCTAATACCCGTGTGGTCAGAAGGGACACTCAAGTGAATGTATACTGCAGGCGTGGGGCTTGCTGGGAGGAATTATAGACATGCTGGGACCTGAGTAAGGAAGCAATCATCAGCTGGGCCACAGAGGGTGAATGGCTCCAAAAGAAGCCCCCTATTGCCTTCAGGTGTGTGCCCTTCCTGGCTACCACGATTTTCAGATGGACCCAACAGAGCTCCAGAGCTACTCCACTGCCTTCTTTGAATCCAATTTACTGGCTCTTTTGGCTGAGATATGGCTCACTCCACAGGCGAAGGGCAAGTGAAGCAAGCCAAGAGGAAAACTGTCTGTACATGTAACACCATGACTCAGCAACAGGCCTGGCCCTGGCACAGCAGCTGAGGGCAGCAGTAACATATTGGGGAGGGTGCGGCAGCGGGGTGCTGGAACCAGATGACCCAACGGTGCACATCTCTTCCCAACCAAAGTTGTGTTTAGTGACAGCACGTTGGTAGCTTGAATCAGCCATAGGGCGAATAGTTAAACCACAGAAATCAGCATATACCATAAACCACGGCCTTTGTTCCCTGAAAACCCTTTGTAAATGAGGCACCGTTCTGCACACTGTCCTTTGCTTTTGATGGCACAGCGTCATCTGGATTCTTTGCTTAGGCTCAGAGTGACAGAACTAAAACTCACACCTAACATGGAACAATAGCCAGAGACACAGTCCCGAGACCCTCAGTACCAAGAGACTGATATAGGCACTCCAGCTGAACCAGGAAGACCCAAAGCATCACCGCTGTAGCTCGGCTCCTCTGTTCTCTCAAGGATTTCAGCCAGGGGCCTGAAATAACACTTGGAAATTTTGCTGGGAGATGAAGTGGGCCCAGAGGAGCATCAACGCCTGGGGACCAACCACATGACCACCTCGTGCCTCCTCTAGCGAGCCTCAGGGCATCCTCATCTCCCTCACGAGGCCTCAACCAACAGCTACTAGCAGAAGGGGAATGACAGAGGACTGCAGTTTTTAAGATCAGGGCCTATTTCCTCCTGGGGACAATGAGTTGTTAAAATCCTCACCTTCCAATGTGTTAAGGGATAGAAAAATAGTGTGTCCAGGCCAGAAGAAAAGAAGACAAAGGTGGGAGTTTCCCCAAGCAAAGGCACACACCCACCCCTCATGCAATGGGTCCCTCCCCATTCCCTGGAGACCACCTTCAGGCCTCGGTGGAGGTTCCTGCAGAAGCACCAGGTAGGCTGGGCCACTGGAGAAAGCTGGCTTGCTTGTACCGGTCAGTAGGGCTAGCCAGGAACTGAGGGTAGATAGCTGAGATATAGACTTGTATATCATGATAACTGCAGGGGTTCATAAAAATAAGCAGATCGCCAAGGCCCTGCTGCTGCTGCTGCTGCTAAGTCACTTCAGTCGTGTCCGACTTTGTGCGACCCCATAGACGGCAGCCCACCAGGCTCCCTCGTCCCTGGGATTCTCCAGGCAAGGCCCTAGCTGTTCTAAAATTCTGGTGTTAACTCACTTCCAGAAAAATTATTCCTCAGTGCTCTCTAGATGGGAGAGCTACTTTCAACCCTGGCCTGCATTCCAACCACCACCTTTTTTCTGAAAAATTTTCACTTGCAAATAGCAGAAGTGATGGGGCCGACCCACTGAAAGGTATAAGATGGGTTTTCTCTTTTTTAGATCCAGAAGCCCCTCTGTCTTCCTAGAAGTAAACCCTAGGGCCTGCCCCGCGCCCAGCACTCATCCATGAGCTCGTGATGTTTCTGATGTCATGATCTCACTCCTCCTCCAAATAAAATGCAAGACGTCTATTCCATGGTAACAAATCATTTACTTTCCCATTCACACAAGGATTCTGGGAACTTTCCTCCCCAACAAAGTCTGCACAGAAAGCAACTGTGTATGTGTGTGTGCGTGCGAGTTGGGGGTGGAAGGGTGTTTCAGGTCCCCACCCTGAGATCCAGCTCCAGTTCCCTACAAGAAACAGCTGGGGTCTGGGATATGCTTAGTAGCTAGAAGTTCACAAACGTTACTTTAATCACCCATCGTATTAGATCTGTTTTTAGTTACTTGCTGTGTAAATGCCAAACTGCTCTCTCTCAAAAAAACAAAACAAAACTGTCATTTCTGACATGAAAAGGGAAGGGATATGGGTACATATGTCGTGGCTAAAGTAATTAGGGGTATAAAATTGCACAGCAATGGCCTTCTCGTAAGTGTTCAAAATATTGTGGCAAAATATGCCACCAACCTTAACAGGAATGTGAATCCTAGAGGAACTTAAGTACAAAAGAAAGAGGCTTTTAAACCCAAGTCTCCCTGTCACAGATCCAAATCAGGTGAGGTTTCATATTCAGTTCAGTCTTGTTTCTACTGGCACCAATGCCCAGCTTTTTCCTTTCCTTCCCCATATCCTGCTGACTCCACTTGGGGGCAGACATGGTTTAATCTCTGCCACCAAAGGATGATTTAAGAAGCTCAGCCTAGAGGCTGAAAAGATCAGACTGATTAAGGAGAATCAAATGTGTCACACTGAACTCAAACATCCAGCTGGGCTGGTCCTGCTTTTGGAGAAGAAGAAAAAAAAGACCACATTGGAAATGAAGGTGTCAGGTGTCCAAGTCAATTCGGAAGAGAGATGGGAGATTAGAGCCGGGCCAATCTGTTGGTGCTTTTATTTTCTCAGTTGTTATCAGACATGTCCTTGGAAACACTCCTCAGGATACGTATGAATGCTACTGACTTATCACATCCTGCTGCCTCTAATTTAAAGCATTCTGTGAAACTGCTGTCCAAAATGTCCTCAGCAGGTTATAATTTCATACGCCAGCTACAGATAGGCAGCGTATGCTAGATGTATTCCTGGGGAACGATGCTAGTAAACTGACTTTTTATAATTCAAATCCTATTTTTAAATCTCTAGGATGCTTACTATTTAAAGGAAGTAACCTAAAATTTCTTCAGAGAATAAAAAGATTTCCCGCTAAAGAATCACTTCCAATTGATTTTATGTAAGTTTTGATTTTCACATTTAGTTTGCTTAAAGAGAGTACAGTCTGCTACACAGAGTAGAGATTTATATAAAAGTAATTCTATGGCTAGTTTCTATTCAGCTATATTAAACAAACACTTGAATTCACATGCTCCTTGATACACTTTCGACCATGTTTCACTTTAATCAGTGGTCTAAGCTTATCGGGTCTATACCCCTCTCTGATTTCCATTCCCTGACAGAGGGTCAGATGGCCTTGGTATTACAGACTTTGTGGTATCAATCGAAGACATAAAAAACCACATTCCCAAGCATTCTACATTCAATCCCCTCTTTCAGCCTCTTCTGACCCATTCCTGTCTCAGCCCTGCCTCACAGAACTCTCTCTACGGGACCCTGACTACCCTTCATACACGCTGCTCTTACTCTGAAATGGTCTCTGATGACTAACCCCTATGCAGCAAAGAGAGACCAATTCAGGGTTGCCATCGCACTGAGCTAAAGAGAAATAGGAAGAAAGGTGGGAGGTGAATGGCCACCTTCAGTCTAATGTGAGCATAGAGGCTGATTTCCAGCTGCTGATTCCTTTTCCATATGAGAAAGGGGCCTGGTCAGGTGCCAGGCATAAGTCATCTCACTAGGGCTGTTATGTGTGCCAAAGGGAGTCTACTTGCTAAGCATGATTATAAAGAAAATGACATCACCACTCTGAATCACAGACTGAAAGCAACACTGGGTTCTGGTTGATTTTCCACAAGAAACACACTTATGGTGGCAGTTAGAATATCTATGCCTCTGAGATTTACTTATCGCGCTACACAGCTGACACTGCTAGATTTTCCACCAAAGGCAGGCAGCATTACATACGCTGCCAGAGGTGGGGAGATGGCTAGGTGATCATGCTTGCAGACAGATCTTAATTTTGCATTTCCGATACCTCAATTTCGTTTGTATAGTAAGCTCATCACCCGGTTCCAGCCTCTCTTCCCAGCACAGAATTACTTCATTGTTTATACACTATCAAAGGCCTGGGGCATTTTCTTGAGGGTTATCTTACACAAAGCATTTTACTCTGCTGCTGCTAACCAGAAACAACCTATTTTGTTCACTTGAAGTAACAAAATTCTTGCTAACCTGTTTGACCATTTCTGGTCTATAGATTTCAATTAGGCTTCACAGCCTTCCAAATCATGGTATCAACTTGAATCGACACTGTGTACTGTTTCACAAAGGGATGAATTACTTTTTTTTTTCTAGAAATACACATATATAACATTCCCCTACCGCATACTTCAGTCCCCATTTTTTATATTTCTGAGTTGCTCTGAGGCTAAATTTGGATTTCTTGGCAAAGTGAGGAATTACTATTATTAGTCCACACAGCTTTCTAAAGCATACCTCCAATTTGGGGGGATTCCTGACTATGCTAGGAGTGTGTGTCTCTCTCTCTCTGTGGGGATGACCTTGAAGGCACATCAAAGGAAAATTTACTCTCCCTACCACTCCACACCCAACAACTCACAGTGCCAATAAATAAGGAATAATCAAAACCAAATTCTTGGTGGGAGAGACAGAAATCCCATTACTCAGGGAACCATTCAGTGAAGATGCTCAGGGTCACTAGGATGTGCCCTTGTACCCTGGCTGCTCCAACCACCCCGAAAAACCACCTGTGGAACCAAATGCTTCTTCTCAAAGCCCATCAGACACAGACTGATTATAAGGCTATGAAGCCAGGGCAAGCTCTTCTCCACACACTGTACTGTCAAAAGGTACTAAGCAAGCCCTAGACAGACACTTCCTGCCCCCACAATCCAGGGAGAGAAAGGTCCATGAAGCTTGATTTACTTGGATTTAAACCTGTTGCTCGAAAACCATAATAAAAGTTCTTTTACTAGTGTCTTCCCTCCCCCACCATCAGGAATTTTGATATTTTGGAGGTACTGATCAGAACCAAACTGGAAAGGAAGAGCCTTGTTTTCAAAACATACTGCAGGCTCCTCTGTAACTGTTTCTTCCAGGAAACCAAGCCTCCACCTCTTGAGTATTTCACTGAAGCCAGAGAAGCTCCAAAGCCCATCCCCCACCCAATGGGCGCTCAACCATTGCTCGCCCCTCTGTGGACAGAAAACATCAATACACGGACTGGGAAGAACATCCGGATCTTAATCCAAATCCTTAGAGCTCTAGCAGGATTCCTTTTAGAAAGTTAGGGGCAGGCCAGAGGAGGCTCAGAAACATGCTATAGAAACAGGACTGCCATAACTCAAAGAAACCAGACACCCTGCACACACCACCCCACCCCCAGGCCAAAGTGGAGGAGCCTGATCCAAGGCCCTGCTCCTGCCCAGGCCTCGCAGGCCAGCTGGCTCCTCCCTCCACCTGCCTTTCACACAGCCAAGCCCCTCAAATTACCAACACGCTAAGCAAGGGTTCTCTGGAGACAAGCAAGCCTGTTTTGCCACTTAGGAGTCTGGAAGAAATCTTCAAAGTTGAGTGAACCCAACCCTCTCTTTTTTTAACATGTAAGCACATTGGCAAAGCCAGGACTGGAACTCACAGTGGGCAAAGACCCTTATAAACTGGTCCCAAGTGCTCAACTCTCGGGGCTCAGGCTGCAAAGGACTTGGCACCTAGACCAGTCCAGTCTGGAGGGCTCTAGAGAAGGCCTGCTGAGACCGCACCACCACTTTCCAAATCCCACTGCAGAGACAAGAACCTAAGACTAGAAAAGAAAAACCCATCTCACAAAGCCCAGGGATTTCTGGCAGGTTCCTCAGCTTCCCTCCGCCCCTGCACTTCATCATGCCCTCTCATACCTGGGTTCTATCCTCAGCACACACAGCCTTCCTTACCACAAGCAACATCTTTTGCATCCAGCACCACCCAAGTATATCCACCTCCACAGCTCCAG
This sequence comes from Ovis canadensis, assembly GCF_042477335.2. Taxonomy (NCBI): domain Eukaryota; kingdom Metazoa; phylum Chordata; class Mammalia; order Artiodactyla; family Bovidae; genus Ovis; species Ovis canadensis. The sequence continues at coordinate 55,872,525 of NC_091251.1, read as the reverse complement.
AGGACTGGTTTAGAGAAAATGAAATACGGGACTGCAGAGGAAGATGGACAGCATGAGTCTCGGAAAAGGAAACAGCTCCAGAATGGGGCTGTAGGTAAAGAGGGCTTGGGGGTTCGGGGTACTGGATCGAACGGGACCATTATAAACCAGGAAATGAGTGAATTTTCACTCTGCATGTAGGGAACAAGGATGTAGGAGCTAGATAAGAGTCTAAGAATTAGAAGAAAGTGGCTAATGGCTGAGAACTGAGTAACAAGGTAGAACTTCAGAGGCTGCTACAGATATCTTGCGTATCTCTAGAGAAATCTTGGAATAGTTCTGGAGAGTTCCTGGGAGAGAAGGACTAAGAAATCCCTGAAGATGACAACACCCTTTTCCTCGGAGAAAGGGCTGACACCCACTAAAGGAATATGATGGGAAGGGTCTTCTCGGGGGAGGGGAGAGGAGGCAATGTTTCTCAACCCTGGCTGCCCATTAGAGAGCTTCAAATATATGCTAATACCAGGCCCCACCCTAGGCTAATTACACAAGCTCTTTGAAGGGTGGGGGCCAAGGGATTGATTTTTCACATGGGCACCTACCTAGGATTGAGAAACACTGAGATGCAAAAAAAAAAAAAAAAGCTGAAAACTCAGATGGAATATTTAAGGATGGGGCTGCTAAAGGAATGGGAAATAGCAAGTTAGAGACCACTTTTGGTAAGAAGGGAACCCAAGTGTGAGAGAAACCTTGAGTGGTAGTTAAGAGCTCCGTGTGGAGAAAAGCAATAAGGAGGGCTACATTTTTAAGAGGAACTAAAATCCATTTCTTCTAGACAGACCATGGCACAACTTAAGGATCATCTGCAGGGAATGAGTCCGCTTGTAAAACAATGAGGCTCAAGTGAGAGGCAGAAGCCAGAAGGCCAAATCTGGAGACAAAGGGCCTGGTGTGGGGAACTAATGAACTTCAAGCTCATTCTGGAGGGGGCAGCAACAAGTCTCGGGAAACAATGAGGAAGAGAATTAGAACCCAGTTTGTAAATATAAAAGCCATCCTGATGTATAAGCAGCTGGGGTTAAAAATCATGGGGAATTAGGAAACAATTTCACAGAAGAATTTGGGGGAGAAATACGGGATATGCTGGAGGGAGAGATGCATGGCGAGGGCTGCCTTGGAGAAAAAGAGAAGCAGAGAAAGGAAAACTGAGCAATGAGCTCTGCTGAGTGTCCACAGGGGGAAGCACACATGAAGCAACTTTAGAAAAGTGCTGGTGCTCAGTATCAGAAAGATGCGCAGCCTGTCTCTGCAACCCCTGGGCCAAAGCGGGGGTCAGGTTTTGAGGGAGAGAACTTGCAAAGGCCCAGTGAACAGAGTATGAGGACTAATTTGAAAGTACTGGAGGTACAGGTGAAGAGGGCAGGTCTTCAACAGAAGCTGAATGGGCTGAGTTCTGTGCGTGATCTAATATTCTAGAAATGGGATTCAGTTAGGATGGGAGGACTAAGAGCAGTCATGAGAGAAAGTGTTTAAAGGGTAGGAGTGTTTAGCAGAGTGTTAGGGGGAACAGGATGGCAGGCAGGAGTCAAGCCCAAAGTGAGAAATAAAAAAAGATGTTGTTGTGAGACAGGGGAAACGGGGCCTAATAAGAAGGGGTGTCTAAGGAGGACGGGAGAGAAAAGATGAAGCTGGAGTGAGGGACCAAGGGGAGGGCCAAGCATCACTGTAAAGACTATTAGGCCTGGTGGGGGGGATGCGGGGGGGTGATGAGGGTGACAGGTGGGGATAATGGGTCCAGTTGAGAATTTAAGGACGGACGGAGCCAGACCGGGGCCGCGGGGGGGCCGGGTGGGGGGAAGCCGCGATAAAAGCAGCATCTGGTTGGAAGATGCAGTTGAAATAAGGGAAGGGATTCAAAGGGGAAGATGGAAACAATTTGGGGAATGGGCCGCCGTTCGGCGGGGCTGAAGGGAAATGTGGACAGGACTGAAAGATTGGGTCCCGGTCCGTGGGGGCTTTACGCCGCGATGAGGGGGATGGGCTGCGCTGGAGGGAGGGAGACTGAAGGACGGAAGAAGGCCCAGTTGCGGGGCTGGGGCTCGGACTGAGGTGGCTGAGGTAGGGAAGGGACCCAGTGGGGGCCGGCTGGGGCCTTGTAGAAGGGACGAGAACCGGCTGGGTGGTTGGGGAGGAGGCCCTCTGGAGCAGACGAGGGGAGGATGGGGGCGGGGAGCCTGGACCGGGCCGTTACCTGTCCTGGGTGTTTATCATCCTCGGCGGCTCTGCTCAGGGTGGGAGGAGGCGGCGCAGGGAGTGGGTAGGTGGATGAGTGGCTAGGTGTGGGGTCGCGCGCGCGGGGCCGATCTCTGCGGGCTAAGTCCCTGTCAGGCCGCGGGCCCAGAGCCCTCCTCCTGCCTCAGCGAGCGCCTGCCTCCAACTGACCCTCCCCGGCCGCCGCCGCCGCCGCCGCCGCAACCGCCCCGCCCCCAAGTGCCTCATCTGCATTAGCCCCACCCCAGCGCCGCGCGGTGTCCTGGGAAACTGGGGCCCACAACAAAGGGCAAAGCACCGCCCCGCCTCCGCGCAGGCGCACCAGGCGCCGGTAGGGGCGGGACCCGGTAACCGAGGGGGCCGAGAGGGGGCGTCCAGACCGAAAGCCGCTTGCGGGGTTGATGCTGGCCCAGGCGGAGTCGTGGCCGTGGTGGTGGTCTAGCGCCCGGAACGAAATGTTGAGTTTCAAGCGGCGTTTCCTGAGCCTTGGTCCTGGTCTCTAGCCCTTGTTTGCATGGGGCTGTGCTGGGCTGTGTCTGTCATTTGTAGGCCCCAGGAGGATATTTTACTAACCAAAATCGGAGATCTAGGAATACTACACATGTATTAGTGCCATTTGAGACTAAGCCCAAACCCACAAATCCGTTACCTCAGCTCATACGCAGATCAATAACCTCAGCTATCACCTGAGATCAACAATCTCCGCACCTTACAGACGGGTCTCAAGGGCAACGATCAAAGCTTAACATTGACTGAAGTCATCTGAAGTTTAATGGCTGTGGGTCAGGATCGCTGTCGCCTGACAGCAGTAGTAGAAGGAACCAACGCTGACTTGTTCAGAGGAGCTTCGCATCACAATCATGCAAGGTTACTAGTTAACAGTCACTGGCCCTGCTGAACCTTATCCCTGATCAGTGCCAACAGGTTACAGTCACCGGTGCACAGAACCCTCAGATCACAGTGACTGCAGGCCACAATCACAGACACTTCAGTAGTCATCAGAGCTTCTGACTCTGACTCTGTCAACCCAGACTACAAACAAGAGCGGTCAAATTATCTCGGCTCACAATGGGCAGCTATCACCTCACATCCCATTCATTCATTCATTCAACTGATAAATTACTGGGCAGCTACTTACTCTATGTTCCTGGCATGTGCTGGAGTCCAGAAATACTCAATGATCAACTAGGCAAAGTTCCTGCCTTGGATGTCACAATCTGATCAGAGGGACACAGGCAGGCCATCATAATATGAGGTAAGTGCTCAATCTGAGGGAGGCCATGGAGAAAGTTACTAGGGAATTAGAGATGTCTTCAAAGAAAGGGTGATCACAACCACTCCAGATCAAAGGTTACTATGACCCCCAGTTGACAGTAGCCTCAAGTCACAAATGTTCCACCTTAGAGCCATTTAGGACACTATAACTCTTCACAAAAACATGCTTACGGTTTTTAGATGATGGGAATTCAGGGATGGAAGAGAGGCAGGAGCTCATGAACTAAGGTTTTTACAGCAAAAACTGAAGTGGTAAATCAGAACTGCCCAAATTATCACTAGATATTAAGCACAACTAGTCCCTCAGGGTCCCATACTCAGCTCACTTTAGATCCTCTACCCCGTCCCCATGATTATGCCTACCTGCTTTTCTATGTTCAAGCCAGGTATGTTCTTACTGCACAACAGAACTGAACAATTAAATCCAGCCCTGACCTACCCATCTCATAGTCCCAGGTAGGTGGGTGGGTTAGTCACCTAGTCGTGTCCGACTCTTTGTGACCCCACGAACTGTAGCCCGTCAGGCTCCTCTATCCGTGGGATTCTCCAGGCAAGAATACTGGAGTGGATTGCCAGTCTCTTCTCCAGAGGATCTTCCTGACCCAGGGATCGAACCCAGGTCTCCTGCGTTGCAGGCAGATTCTTTACCATCTGAGCTACAAGGGAAGATCTCCATAGTCCCAGAGACCTGGGAAATCCTCCTGCTCCCTAAAGGAGCTGGGGTAGTTTACTTCTGCCAACCCATCACTGGATAAGTAACCCCTTGACCTAAAGGACTATTTTTGACCAACCAGTAGATAGTAACTCACTATGTCAATAATAGCCACCATTTATCAAGTATCATACTACTAAAGCACTAATTTTTATAACAGCTGCCCACTCCCATTTTACACATGGAATGAGATTTTGCCAACTATTCAGGCAAGTTAATTTATCTGTTCTAATTCAAAGCTATTAAGTAGTGGAGTTAGAATTTGGACCCAGAGTTGCCTATCCTGTGCTTTGTTTTCACGTTGTGGAGGAATGAGAAGGGATCTGTCACAACTTGCCGCTTGAAGGAGTGACCACCTTGATGTCTGCCTGAACAGCAAGTAAAAAACTCATAAAACACAGGGAGCCACCTTCCTCTAATCTGTACTGTCAGATATGTTAGCCATTAACCACACATGGCTATTTAAACTTAATTAAAATGAAACAGAGTTAAAAATTCATTTCCTCAATCCCAGTAGCCACATTTCATGTGCTTCACAGCCACGTGTGGCACATTGTTACAGCACTGATCACTGCAGATTTTCCAACACGCAAAGTTCCAGAGAGCCCTGTATCCCATCCCTCCCCTAACCCTATTTACAGCAGCCATCATCACAGGTTCCAGCCCCATCTCATTCATCTGTCATCACCCCATCCTCACACCCGCTCCCCTCTCTCTGCCCCAGATTACATTTCCCAGCCCCTGCCTTACGAGATGCTACCTTCACCTCTTCGCCTTACCTGAAACCTGGCTCTGTCCTGCTTCTTTAGCAGCCCTCTCAAGGGAATGCTGTTTTCTTCTCAGTCTTGTGTACCTCAGGGACAGGAAGAGGGTAAGCCTATTTCTCTTTCATCCCCAATGCCATTCTAAACCCCTCCTTCCTACAGCACTTCCTTTCCCTCCTACTAAACCCCAGTTCCTTGGAAGCTTCACTCTCTGGACATAACGATTTTGGTTGATGTCATTAATGAACTTCCCGGTCGATGCCCCTCATTTGGTTCTTGGCTCACTGACTCTCTGCCCTCAATTTTGTTATATTTGGACAGCTCAGCATCACTGTGAATGGCCTTTCCAACATCCTCCTCTCATTTCCTTGACCTCCTCATCTCCAGCGCTATTTCCCATAGTCCACAGCAGCTGCCCACTCCGGAACTCACACGCTCAACTTTTTCACCCAGAACCACACCACTTCCAATATATAGACTCTCCGACCACAACCTTTTCCTTAATTAAGCCTTCCTCAACAATTGATGAGCTCTGATCCCTTGACCTCACTTATTTCTCACTATTCATGAGCCCCAGTTGCCACATTTCTCATTCTCTAGCTCAATGTCCATCATCCCTCACTGTAAACCCTCTCTCACCCTGTCTCCTCTTTTGGTGCTCGGAGAAGGAAATGGCAACCCACACCAGTATTCTTGCCTGGAGAATCCCAGGGACAGAAGAGTCTGGTGGGCTGCCATCTACAGGGTCACGCAGAGTCAGACACGACTGAAGCGACTTAGCAGCAGCAGCAACAGCAAAACCCTTACTCTGGATCAACCCACCATTTGCCTTTCCAGTGCTTTTGCTGGAGCAAAATCACACTGCCAGGTAGACTATTTTCACTTCACAAATCCAAACCTCAAACGAGCTCTCAACACTGCCTGGGACTTCCTACTACATTTTTCCAATTTTTCCATTCTCTAAGATGAATTGTGTACCTACTCTCCCTCTACAAAACCTCTTTGTCTCTCATTTTAGCTGATGGCCTAACCTCTTTTTTTCCCCCCAGTTTTATTGAGCTATAGTGGACATATAACCTTGTATTAGACTTTGGTGCACAATAGGGTGATTGGATATGTATAAATATATACCTAAGGGACTTCCCTGGCGGTCCAGTGGTCAAGACTCCACGATTAAAATGCAGGGACCTGTGTTCAATCCCTGGTCAGAGAATTAGGATCCCACATGGTGTGCAGTGCGGCCAGAAAAAAAAACCAAAAGAGGGTCACGTACACATTGCTGTATTTAAAATGGATAACCAACAGGGACCTACAGTATAGCACATGGAACTTGCTCAATGTTATGTGCCAACCTGGATGGGAGAGGGGTTTGGGGGAGAAAGGATACATATATTTGTATGGCAGAGTCCCTTCACTGTTAACCTGAAACTATCACAACATTGTTAATCAGCTATACCTCAATGCAAAAATAAAAATTTAAAGTTTGGGGGAAAAAAAACCCAAAACAAACCAAAAAAATGTGTGTGTATACACATCTCCTTAACCTCTTATGTTACTGAGGAAATAGAAGCAAAGAACTCCCTCTCATTCCTAATACAACCTGCAAAGCTATCTGCTTCTCCACCCACTGTATCCCCTTCTAGTGTCCCCTCCCTTTACAAAAGAGCAGCCAGTCCCTCCACAGGAGCTACGGTAACCATCCTCTCTCCCCTTTTCAAAGACCTGGCTCAAACAATCTAATTTCACCTTTCCGCATACAAACACTCTCTCTGATCCTTAAAAAAAATAACAACACAGCCACTCTAGAAAACAGTTTGGCAATTTCTTAGGAAACTAGCCATGCAACTGTCAGCTGACCCAGAAATTGCACTCCTGGGCATTTATCCCAGAGAAATGAAAACTTATGTTCACATAAAAGCTTGTATGTTCCTAGCAGCTTTATTCATAATAGCCAAAAACAGATCAGCTCGGATGTCCTTCAGCAGGTGAATGATTAAATGAACTGGTACATCTAAACTGTGGAATATAATTCAGCAATAAAAAGGACTGAACTATCGATTGGTACATGAAACAACTTGGATGACTCTCCTAGGAATTAGGCCAATTTCAAAAAGGTCACATATGATATTATTCCATTTATATAACCTTTTGAAATGACAAAAATGTTAGAAATAGAAAACAGATTAGTGGTTGCCAGGGGTTTAGGCTGGGTGGAGGAAGGCAGGAGGAAGTGGGTGTGATTACACAAGAGCAACACTGGTGGGTCCCGGTGGAGATGGAACTGTTCAGCATCTGATAGTGGTGGTGGAAACGTGAACCAGCTCAGGGGCTCAAACTGTATAGAATCAAACATGCAAATGAGGACAGGAAAAACTGGGATAACCTGAATGAGACAGGTAGATTGCACGAATGTTGATATCCTGATTATGTGGTAGGTTTTGCAATATGTTGCCACTGGGACAAATTGGACAGTGTATAAGGGCATAATATTTCTTACAACTCCATATGACTCTACAATTATCTCCATCAAATGTTCAAATAAAAGTTTATATAATATAAAATGTGATGTTTGCATTCTTGTGATAAGGTTTTATACATATATAAATACATGTGATAAGGTAATTACATATATATAAATATAACAAAAAATGTATTTAACAACAACAACAAATGCTATTAATTAGGTTACAGGGCAGAGTATTCTAGTCCCTAGGAATTGCTCTTGCAAGTATGAGAGTGACAAACTCAAAGGAAAAAAAACAGGTAAGTAAGGAGAAAATAGAAGAAGAGGCAAAAAGGAGGCTAGAGGGGTAATCAGTGGACCTTAGTGTCTGTAGGATCTCATTCAAGAAGGCTATGTGGTTGATATCACTTATATGTGGAATTTAAAATACAACACAAATAAACATATCTGCAAAATAGAAACAGACTCACAAACGTAGAGAACAGACTTGTGGTGCCAAGGGAGAGGGAATGATTAGGAGTTGGGGATTAGCAGATGCAAGCTATTACATATAGGATGGATGAACAACAAGGTCCTATTGTATAGCTCAGGGAACTATATTCAATATACTGTGATAAATCACAATAGAAAAGAATATGAAAAACACTTTGCTGAAGAAATTAACATAACACTGTAAGTCAATTATACTTCAATAAAATTTTAAAAAACAAAAGAAAGAAAGCTATGTGCCATGTGGCTCCAACAAATCTGAGCTTGGCCACTGCCTGGCCATATGATTTTGGACAAGGCAGGTGGTTACTGAGGGCTTGTCTCCTCCTCAGTGAAAAAGAGGGGCCATGGCACTTCCCCTCCAAGACTGCCATGGGATTAAATAAAATAGTGTGTGGGGGGACTTCTCTGGTGGGCCACTGGTTAAGATTCTGCGCTTGCAATGCTGGAGACATGGGTTTAATCCCTAGTTGGGGAACTTAGATCCCACATGCCAGGTGGCACAGCCGATAGATTAAAAATATAGTGTATGTGGAAACACCTAGCCTAGGGTCCAGAAGATGTTCCATAAATGTAAATTCAGTCCCACTTCTCTCCGTATAAAAATCTCTCCAGAGAAGATCTGATAAAAACTAATTTATAATAATAAAATTCATGAATGCTCATTGATGCTCAAAAGGAAAGAGAGAAAGGAGAAATTAAAGGAAGAAAACCCATCATTGACCACCTTTAGAGAATTCAAAGGAACTAACTCATTTTCTGAAAACTGGTAAGTAAAGGAAGAGAATAAAATCAAGCATTTAACTTGCCTTTCTTATCAGAACTGTATTTCAGGTTAACAAAATGATTGATGGGAGATTATTCTGAAAACTGGTAAGAAACAAGCATTCAACCTGATTTTCTTTATAAACATGCTTCAAGACAAACAATTAGGTGATAAAATGAAGAAGGAATAATAGAGTATCACCATTTTGTAAACCCTTAATGAGATCATGTGGAGAAGGAAATGGCAAACCACTCCAGTATTCTTGCCTGGAGAATCCCATGGACAGAGAGTCCCATGGACAGAGAATCCTGGTGGGCTGCAGTCCATGGGGTCGCAAAGCGTTGGAAATGACTGAGCGAAACAAGGAGGAGGAATGCGATCATGATCACCAATAGCTCTAGCTCTTAATATGTCAAAGGAAGCATATGAATGAGGTTATATGCCTCCTGATGAAAGGATGCATCACCACCTATGAAGTATTTTTGAAAAAAAAAAAAGAACTTGAACCTGAATCAGAGCAAGCCTTTATATCTAACTATGTGCTGAGTTGCTTAGTCACATCCCACTCTTTGCGACCCCATGGACTATACCCCACCAGGCTCCTCTGTCCAGGAGCCTGGGATTCTCCCGGCAAGAGTACTGGATTATATCTAACTACAGTTTACAGTTCTGTAAAAGGAGACACAGGAACTTGACGAATGGCATCATGGGACTGTTAAATGCAATCAGCAAAATCCCAAATGTTGGAAATTTCTAAAGGACAGAACTCTACTTTTTCATCAGAAAATAAAAGGAGAAATCTGTAGATTAAAATTGACTTAAGAGATCTATCCATCAAACATAGTAATCAATGACCCTTTTTATATGGTGATTCAAATAATCCAACTGTTTAAAATACATACACACACACACCCGAACAGTGCACCCTGAAGGGAATTCAGGAATAAGAAAAACAGGATACTGGCCCTAGATAGTTGAGATGCATATCTAAGAAATGATTTCAATGAGCCCATACTCTTGCATCTTCTCATACATAGAAAAAGCGCTAAAACAATGAATTTGAGATACATGATTTCTTTTGTGATTAGCAGTAATCTTCTGACAATCAGCTATATGGTTTGGTTTTGTTTTCCAGCAAAACTCCTATATACCCTGGCTCCTCTCTTACCCCTTTGGGAACAGTTTCTCAGAGCTGCCTCAAAGATTGGCTCCAAGGCTATAGTCCTTAGTAAGGTTTCCAAATAAAACACAATTAGAAACTTTAAGGTTACAACAGCAATAGTGTCCCTAATTAACAATACTGTGGTACATATATTTGAAAATTGCTAAGAAAGAGTTCTCCTCACAAGAAAATAAAATCTTAACTATGTGTGGTGATGGATGTTAATGTAGTCTAGTAATCATTTCCCAGTATATGGATGCATCAAATCATTATGTTTCACTAAAACTAATACATGAAGTCAAATTGAAAGTGTTAGTCACTCAATCGTGTCCAGTTCTCTGAGACCCCTGGACTGCAGCCTGCCAGGCTCCTCTGTCCATGGAATTCTCCAGGCAAGAATACTGGAGTGGGTAGCCACTCCCTTCTCCAGGGGATCTTCTTGACCCAGAGATTGAACCCAGGTCTCCTGCATTGCAGGTGGATTCTTTACCATCTGAGCCATGTGTCAATTACGTCTCAATTTTTAAAAATTAGATTTTTTATGTCTGATAATTCTATTTTTTTAAAAAAAAGAACCATGTATTTTTGTGAAGCTCACTGAACTATTTATGGATGAAATGAAATGCCTGAAATTAGCTTAAAAGAATAAAAGAGAGAAGAGGATATGGATGAAACCAGAAACTCTGAGTTGATAATTGCTGAATCATGCTTTTAACATGAAAGTTTGACAGTTTCTGTAATAAAAATTTTTTAATTTAAAAAACAAAACAAAGCGAGGGGGACTTCTCTAGTAATCCAGTGTTTAGGTCTCCAAGCTTTCACTGCTGGGGCCCAGGATCGATCACTGGTTGGGGAACTAAGATAGCCATATGGTGTGGCCAAAAAAAAATTTTTTTTAATTGAGAAAAATACAAAAATAAATTTAAAAACAAATAGTAATAATAGTAACAACAACAAATCTCAAACCCCACTACTGATATCCACCCTCAGTTCAGTTCAGTCTACTACTCAGTCATATCCGACTCTTTGCGACCCCATGAATCGAAGCACGCCAGGCCTCCCTGTCCATCTCCAACTCCCGGAGTTCGCTCAGACTCAGGTCCATAGAGTCAGTGATGCCATCCTGCCATCTCATCCTCGGTCGTCCCTTTCTCCTCCTGCCCCCAATCCCTCCCAGCATCAAAGTCTTTTCCAATGAGTCAACTCTTCGCATGAGGTAGCCAAAGTACGGAGTTTCAGCTTTAGCATCATTCCTTCCAAAGAAATCCCAGGGCTGATCTCCTTCAGAATGGACTGGTTGGATCTCCTTGCAGTCCAAGGGACTCTCAAGAGTCTTCTCCAACACCACAGTTCAAAAGCATCAATTCTTCAGTGCTCAGCTTTCTTCACAGTCCAAAGACTGCTCCTGTGTAGGGCCCCTCTAATCTCTAAGTGGCCAAATCCAGAGTTGGCTTTCTGTCCTATTGACTTCAGGAATGCTTTTCTCTTCTTTTTTTAAAATTTGTTGTTTTTAGCTGCACTGGGTCTTTGTTGCTGTGTGTGGGCTTTCTCTAGTTGTGGCGAGCAAGGGCTACTCTCTAGTTGCGGTACATGGGTCATTGTGACGGCTTCTCTTCTGGAGCATGGGATTTAGAGTGTTCAGGCTTCAGTAGCTGCTGCAGGTGGGCTCCAGAGCACAGGCTCTGGAGTTGTGGTGCACAGGCTTAGTTGTTCTGCAGCACGTGGGATCTTCCTGGATCAGGGATCGAAACTGTGTCCTTTTGCAGGCGGGTTCTTAACCACTAGACCATCAGGGAAGTCCTGACTTCAGGAATACTGAAGAGTTGACCACTCCTTCCCTCTTCTCCTTTCTTCCATGACATTCTCCCAAGTGGCTCTCTGGCCAATTCTTCTAAATGTCCTTTTCAGTTTCACCAACTCTACCTGCCCTTTAAAGGTTTAATCTCCCCAAGATCCAGTCCTGGACCCTCTTCCTTATATCCCTAGGTAATCTCTTTCACTGCCATGGATTTCAGTATCCTCCTAGTCTAGTGGCTCTCAAGTCCATGTCTCTAGCCTAGAATCCTCTTTTAAGTTACAGACATATAGGTCATATGACATGACATCTGTCAAGGCTAGCCTGACATGTCTATTAAATGGCTTTAACCTGACGAGCCCAAATCCTTAATTCCACCTGCCACCTCAAACCTGGTCCATCTTTTCCATCTCCTTAAATGACCCATTAACATTCTGATTGCTCAGGCAGGTACCAAGATGCTGTTACAATTCCTCTCTTTCCTTCATTTCCCCACCTCTTGTCATCCAACTCATCATAACAAGTCCTGTCATTTCTGTCTCCAAAAGGAGTATGTGTATCCTCCATTTCTCCCACCCTGATCCAATCCACTGCCATCTTTTTCTCAGATTACTGCAGCCTCCAAATGGTCTCTCTATCTCCTTTCTTGTCATCTTCCAATCCATTCCCCTCAAAACAGCCAGAGTAATATTTTAAGTATTAAAAATATAGATTGTGTTACTCTGGTACTCTAAACCCTCCAGTGGCTTCGTATCTCACTTGTTGTGGTTGTTCAGTCGCTAAATTATGTCTGACTCTTTGTAATCCCATGGACTGCAGCACACCAACCTTCCCTGTCCTTCACTGTCTCCCGGAGTTTGCTCAAACTCAACGTCCATTGCGTTGATGATGCCATCCAACCATCTCATCCTCTATCGCCCCCTTCTCCACCTGCCTTCAATCTTTCCCAGCATCAAAGTTTTTTTCCAATGAGTTGGTTCTTTGCATCATGTGGCCAAAATATTGGAGCTTCAGCTTCAGCATCAAAATCCAAATTCCTCATTCACCTGCACATGAGACCATGCAGGATCTGAGCCCTCCCACCCTCCAACTGCACCCCAAGTCCTCTCCTTCCTGGAGTGCCTCTGGCTCTTTTTCAAGGTCTTAAACATGGCACACTGCTCCTTGGCTGAGCCATTAATTCCTACTACTCCCTTGGTCTGGCCCACACTTCCCCCAGATCTCTACCAGGCTGGCTCCCCATCCAAAATACTGCTCCTAAAATGCCACCTCCTCAGTGAGCCCTGGGGAGCTTTACTGTACCCTGGGCATTTCCTTCACAGCAACTATCACATCAGTAATCATTTAGTCAGTTGTCTCCTTATGCAAAGTGTCTTGTGCCCTTCCAACTGAAAACTCTGTAAGGGTGAGAAGCAAAGAGCTTGGGCCATAAGCAGTCAGTGAATTTTCTTTTATCATGGTAGAATTCCATGAACCTTTTGTGAAGCACAAAAGCTTACAGTCTTGTTGGAGACATGGTTTATACGTATGAAACAATTAGAAAGCAAATGCAGACGGCATAATTAGTGCAGAAGTGGGTTGCCCAGCTTGTGAATGCAGGAGTGTAGAAGAATTCACATCAGCTTCTTTGTTAAGAACAAAGACAATTCACGTGCCACTTTTTCAAGGTAGAAATAGAGACTGGGGCACTGAAAAATGCAATTAAAAAGAAAGGTTTGGAAAGGCCCAAGCAAGAAGATCAGGATACCAAGAGACGCATTTTTCTCCTGTTCCCTCCCAATGCATGCATGCACGTTCAGTCACTCAGTCATGTCCGACTCTTTGTGACCCCATGGACTAGAGCCTGCAAGGCTCCTCTGACCATGGGATTCTCCAGGCAAGAATACTGGAGTGGGTTGCCATGCCCTCCTCCAGGGGATCTTCCTGACCCAGGGATCAAACCAGCATCTCTCTGCATCGGCAGTTGGATTCTTTTACCACCAACTAGGAAGCCTCCCCCATGTCCTCATTCCCTCCCAGGGTTATGCCAAAATCACCTTTGAAAGTCGCAGAAGGTTATAAACCAACATTGCTCTTTGTGGCTCCATTTCTCACCTAACACACAAGGGAGCACTCTTGAAGGCTTTTGCCTGCGCTCCAGACTCATTAGGTTTCCAAGTGACCATGTGTAGCTGGGTGAGCAACAAAGGGGCAAGAGATCACGTACAAGGTGAAACCAGAGGTCGAGGGAAAGCCGCTGGGACTCAGGGTTCATCTCAGCACGTTCTGGAACCACACTGGGTGTGTTGGGAGATCAGCCTATTGTCACCTATTCAGTAACTGCTTCTATCCACTCCAAGAGTCAGGACCCAGGGAAGAGAGGGCAGGCTGGCTTTCAGAAGCAGCCAGAGATTTGTGAGGAACCCTGCCCCTTGGCTCCCAGGCCAGGAAATGCCTGGCGGAAGGCGAGGCAGTTGAAAGCTCTCGGACGAGAGCCAGCCAGCAAGGGGCAGGGCTGCCCAGGGTGTGGGGTTCCGGGCCCAGGGAGAACATTATTTTAGACCCACAGGAAAAATAAAAGTCATGGTTCCCACCAACTGCCCAGCCCCTGGAATTGGGAATCACTAGCCACCCCCAGGCGTGTGAACACTTCCACCTCTCCCGCCCCACAGAGATGGCTCTATCCAGAGAGGAAGATGAGCCCCCAGCATGCACTCTTCCAGCACAGTCTCCATTCACAGGGCTTGCTTTTGCCTCTGGAGAAAAACTTTAGGGAAAAAAAAATGTCTTTTCAGTAAGTTTCCTGGTGACCCAGTGGTTAAGAATCTGCCTTGCAATGCAGAGAACACAGGTTTGGTCCCTGATAAAGGAACTAAGCCTGCGTGCCATGTGCCAAAATGAAGATCCTGCATGCCACAACTAAGACCCACTGCCGCCAAATAAATAAACATATTCCTTCAAACGACCTTTTCTTCCCACCTACCCCCACAGGCCACAATCTCTCTCCAAGCTCAGCTTCGGCCCCTCATACTAAGAATTATACCCCAGTGGGAGCATGGACACCAGCGGCCACCATGCAGTAGGAGAGAGGAAGGCGGGAGAGAGTCGTCGGCTATCTGGAGTTCCACGGGGATGGGGAGAGGGTGGGGAGAGAGGTCTGTGGAAGGCCAGCCTTCAGGGAAACCAGCTGAGGGGGCGGGTGTGAGGTGGAGAAGGGCAGCCAGGGTGGGAGCCCAGGCCCGCCAAGGACCAGCCCTGGGTCCCGGGCCCGGTGCCCATTCTCTGATCCTCTGCATTGTTCAGTTACTTCCTCCCTGGAAGTAGTAAGCAAGCAGAGGGGGGCACGGGGGTTGTATGGTGGAGAGTGAATGGAGCCGGATGGAGTGTCCACTGGGGGAGGGGACCTCTGGTCCATTCCCACGACCAGCTGCCCTTCCGGCTGCCCTGGAGCTTTGTGGGAAAAGGTCTTGGAAGTGTTGGGGACAGTGTGTGTGTGTGTGTGTGTGTTTTCATTTTTGTCTGACTGCCTTGCTTGGCTTCAGTCACAGGACAAAGCCCTTTGAGAAAGTCACCAGTCTACATTCCCACTGGGCTGTGTCCAGAGAGAGGTGTAGGAGCCTGCCTCAGCGCCTGAGAGAACCCTGGATGCCTGAGGTCCAACTCCCTGGGGGAGTCTTGGCTTCTCCTGAGTCCACATTGGCTGATTTCCTGGGTTTATGAGGATGCTTCTGGAACCTTCTACTAAGCTCCCAGGAGCTCTGTTACTAGCTGGATGTTGGAAAGGGAGTGGGAACTGGACATGGAGAGTGAAGTCAACCGTTCCCACAGCATCTCTGTAAGAAGCCCAGAATCCTTCACAACCGCTTAGATCTTAGTGCCAAGTGGCTTGCCAAGAGATTATGTGACAGGCCAGTGCTCTGCCTTCAGGCAAGACTCCTTAAAGCACAGACTAGCAGTCCACAGGCCAAGTCCAGCCTGCAGACACATGCCTTGTTTGGTAAACACAGCACTTAAAAAGATTTCGAGAAAATATTGGGAGATTTCACACCGAGACCTCCATTTTTGAAAAGCCCGCAGGTGTGACTAACATTGTTGCCACATCCTCCCAAGATGGCTGTTCCTCCTGATCCCCTTAGCCTAGGTGCTGTATCAGGAAGAGACCTGCAGCACGGGTGCACACGTCCACGGAAACACATCTGAGAGCGCCAGCCTCACACTGAAAACCAAGGTCACCTCTGCAGAGTTAGGAAGGGGACCAGAAATGGAGGAGACGGAACCAAGTTTATCTGTAAAGTTTCACTCTTGTACAAGGAGATTAAAACCTTACAAGACATGAGTGTAATTAAAATTAACAAGAAACCAAAATGCCTCAGCTAAATACCTCAGCTATGACCTCAATTTACCTTCCCAGTTATCTCAGATTACTCTCTTCCACTCAGTCTCCTGAGCACACCCTCTTTCTGCTGGTGTATCACTTTTCTCTTCTTCATACCCACAATGCCTTTCTCCTCCCCCACCCCTCTTCCTCAAAGCCAGCTCTAGTCCATCCTTCAAGGCGGTAGTCTTTCAATAATTTAACTTATGCACACTCTAAACAAAAATTTATATACTCCACAATAAGGCCGGTTTGGGGGACTTTCCTGGTGGTCCGTTGGCTAGGATTCCACCCTCTCAAGGCAGTGGGCCTGGGTTTGATCCCTGGTCACAGAACTAGATCCCACATGCTGCAACTAAAGATTCCGCGTGCCGCAACGAAGACCTGGTGCCAAATAAATAAATAAATATTAAACAAAAATAAAGCTGGTTGGGACTTCCCTGGTGGCACAGTGGATGAGAATCTGCCTGTCAGTGCAGGGGACACAGGTTCGATTCCTGGTCCAGGAAGATTCCACTTGCTGCAGAGCAACTAAGCCATATGCCACAACTACTGGGCCCACGTGCTCAAGAGTCTGTGTCACAGCCATTGAGCCTGTGCTTTAGAGACTGGGAGCAGCAGCTCCTGAAGCCTGAGCGCCCTGGAACCCATGCTTCTCAACAAGAGAAGCCCCAGCAATGAGAAGCACGCACACTGCAACTAGAGAGTAGCCCCCTGGCTTGCTGCAGCTAGAGAAAGCCAAGTGCAGCAACAAAGACCCAGCGCAGCCAGAGAGAAATAAAGACATACCCCCCTAAAGATAAATAAAGCTGTTTTTTAAAAATCATGTATTCTCTTAAAATTTTTAAATAAGAAAAAAAAAATGTTTTCCAACCAGCTTTAAATAGTAGCAAAGGATGTGGTTTCTGGTATGTTGGAAATATTGACATTTAAAAATAAAACTTAAATGCATCCAGTAGAATCACAGTGATTTTATATCCATCATCAATCATTTGCAAAATACATAAGCAAACTCTTCTTTAACAGAGGAAAATTTATATCACTGCTTTTTCTCTTTGAACACATATTTTCTTTCCTCTTCCCCCTATATAATGCTGTCCTAATAGAATATATAGTTTATGCTTGAAAATCTCTTATTGATCATCAAACTATACTTCTCTACATAAATATATGTATTAATTAAAACAATAATGAATAAACAAATTGTAGTATATACATCCAATGGTATATTTTTTAGTCATAAAAAGAGTTCACTCTTTTTCTCACTCATGTACTGATACATGCTACAAACATTATGCTAATTGGATGAATCTCAAAACATTAAGTGTAAGAAGCCAAGCACACAAAGGGTCACATTATTATACAATCCAATCCATAGGAGATGTTCATGAGAGAGAAATGCACAGAGACAGAGCACAGATTATTGCCAGCAGCTGAGCAGAAGGGACGGGGTGACTGTTTAATGGGTATGAGGTTTTTCTTTGGACTGAGGGACACCCTTTGGAACAAGACAGAGGTAGTGATTGCATAATATTGTGGATATACTAAATGCCATTGAATTGTTCATTTTAAAATGGTTACTTTCAAGGACTTCCCTGGCAGTCCAGTGGTGAAGACTCCACCTTCCAATGCAGGGGGCCTGGGTTCCATCCCTGCTCAAACTAGGGTCCTACCTGTTGTGAGGTGCAGCCAAAAATTAAAAATATAAAAAATAAAATGGTTACTTTTAGTTATGTGAATTTTATCTCAATAAATTATGTTTTAGAAGCTTAAAAAATTAATGTATCCTTTTCCTATGTTTGGTGTCCATAAGTCTCTAGAGTTCAAAGTCTTCTTCTGGACTGACTTATCATTCACCGTCAAAACAACAAATATATATGCAAATGCTGATGAGGAGTTATTAAACATTAGAAGTAAAATTTTATAGGAAATACATCTCATATTGAGATCGATGTATACAAGCTGGAATGGAGAAGGAACTAGCAACCCACTCCAGTATTCTTGCCTGGAGAATCCCAGGGACAGAGGAGCCTGGTGGGCTGCCGTCTATGGGGTCGCACAGAGTCGGACATGACTGAAGCGACTTAGCAGCAGCAGAAGCAGCATACAAGCTGGAATGAGGCAGTGATCCACACCAATTTTATTTCCACATTTCATTTTTATAGATGCTAATGCCGAGAGTCATATTCACATAGATAAGGGTGCAAGAGTGGGAAGTTCTGCCAGAGCCCCTCAACACCACCTTATCATCCAGCAGGTGACAACTGAATTTGTTTCACCTCCTTCAACTGTTGAAAGCAAAATATTGCAAAATCTTTGATTTGCAAAAGGATTTATTGCCCAGTCATTTTGAGTCATTCACTTTCTCAATACTGAAATCAGTCTTTTGTTTTTATATTTTTACCCACACTGCGGCACATGAAACTTCCCTGATCAAGGATCAAACTTGCACCCCTCTGCAGTAGAAGCACAGGGTCTTAACCACTGGACCACTAGGGAAGTCCTGAAATCACTCTTTTAAATTGTTTCTTTATTTGGAACCCCAGAGAATTTTACAGGCCAAGGCAACATACCAAAATAAGATTTAGGATGGGAGGGAGATAAGTCCTTTATATAGTCCAGGCTGAGTTATCCTATAGGAACAAGTAACCTCAAAGTCTCAGTTCCTTAAACCAACAAAGGTTCTCTTCTCCTCCACCCCGACCCCCAACTCACGATACATGTCCATCGCAGGCCAGCTGGAGGTTCTGATTCGTGCCATCCTCACTCAGGCATCCAGACTCCACCATCTGAAATGTCACCGGTCACCATGGCAGAGAGAAGGTAAGAAGAAGAATCACACACTGACTCTTAAATGCTTCCACCCAGAAAAGACTCACTTTTGCTCCTGTTTCACTGGCCGGAGCAAGTCACATGGCAATATCTAACTTCTAAAAGGTGGGGAAGGACCTGAAGGAGGAGAACAGGGAAAGCAGGTGAATGGCACCAGTGATCATCAGACCTTTCTTCTGTGAAGTGGGAGTCAAGCCATCGTGAAAAGGAAGCGAGGAGAGGCATTCTCAAGTGTGGAACAGTACTTCTTCACGGTGTTTTCTGGAGATGGATCCCCTTCAACAAAACCCTGCCACCTACCCTTAGAAAAGGCTTTCTGTATCTCTACGGGTACAGATGCCCAAGCTTGAAGACCACTGCTGCCCTGGCAAAGCTCCCCTACCTTTTAGGTGCAGGGACCTCTCCCGGAGCTCCTTCTGTTCTGGACTAGCCATTTGGAAGCTTCTAGGAATGAGTTACATTTGATCCATGTGTATCATGTTTTCCTAACAAGCTGTAGTCTTTCAGGATGGGAATGATATCTTCAAGTTTTTATATCCCTTAGGTTACCTAGCAAGGATGCTCAGAAAATACGAGTTCTGCTTGTTGGTTGAATTGGTCACCTTCTCTGTATGCTTCCATCTTCTCATCTGTGAAACTGAAATTGCAAGGCTTGCCCTTATGATTACAGTTAAGATGACAGGAAATCTCTGTCCACTCTCCTTTATTTAACAAGGATCAGCATCTTGACACTGCACATCTGAAAAGCTGTATGTAATGGTGAGCCACTGAGGGCTCTTGAGAAGCTCTGGGGAAAGCGGGTTTGGGCAGATCAATTTGACATCAGTGATTGATGGGTGGTTGGGGTACATGGGAAACAGTTTGGGTCAGGGGCTAAAGGCGAGAGGTCCAGGTAGAACGCTTCCCCAGTGATACAGAGGTGAGGCGATAGCACCCACTGGGAGGTGAGGCAGGGAATGGCGAGCCTTCCTGAACACCCACATCTGGATTCAAGACAGATCTGCAACCTTGGAAGAAATCCTCACTCGTGGCCAAAACCAATTGTTTCCTGCCTGCCTCTGCCCCCTGGTGGCCTCTGGAGACATTGCAGATAGTCTCAAAACAAAGCTGAAAGCTTCTAGTTCCCCACAGGGAGATTCAAGATTGAAGTGGTACAGGGAAAGATGACCCAAGTTCCTTCTGCAGTAAAAAAAAAAAAAAGAAGAAGAAAGAAAGAAAAAAAGAAAAAATGGAACAAGGGAGGGATGGGAAGGGGCCTCAGATACTTGGGTAACTGAGAACTTGGGGGCAGTTCATAAAACGAAAACCAGAAGCAACCTTCGATTTGCCAACCGACAGCATATGGACCTTGGTTTAGCCTGCACAACAGTTTTAAATTTTGGATAGTTGCCAACATCCAGAATCATGAATTTTCACATTAAAATCCTAATGTCCAGTTTCTCTTGAAAAATCAAAACATCAGGTCACATGGGGCCTCCACCCGGCTGACCAGCTGACCGGAGCTGAGGAGAAGCCCAGGCCCCTTTCAGTGCAGCGTGAGTTCTCCTGCCGCCCAGTCACCCAGGCTGCCTCCCCCAGTCCCATCACCCCTGGCTGAGAGCTTACGACTCCTAAGGTGGGCACATCATGATGGAGAACAAGGTCAAAACATATCAGGACAGAAGCCAGCCAGTCATCCAGTGCTTGATTTGCCTTCTGAACATCCCCACTAAGCATTGTCCAGCAAGCATATGCTTGAAGACCTTCAGGGACAAAAAAAGTCATCGCCCTTATGGCAGCTCACAGCACCTTCAGATCGCTCCGACTGCTTCCACAGCGTGGGAACCTCTGTCAAGCGTGCATTCCCGTGAGGACACATGTCCAGAGAGGAGAGACTTGCCTGCTATGTGTCCCAGAAGGGAAGGAACCAGTTAGCAGGCTTGTGTTATGTACCACCAGGTGCCCTAGACTATGCTGGTGAGTGAGGATGGCATGACATATGCCTTAAAGAAAGAACCCGTCTGGGCAGGGACCAGCAAAGTCCACATAGATGAGATCAATGCTTGGTAGTGCTGATAAGACTGACATCTGGGTCAAGTGCATTGAAAGTGCTCAGCTGCATCTGACTCTTTGTGACCCCATGGACTATAGTCTGCCAGGTTCTTCTGTCCATGGAAATTTCCAGGCAAGAATATTGGAGTGGGTTGCCATTTACTTCTCCGAATTTTGCTTATATGGCTAATTGCTTATATGGGTCTTGCCAATGACAGAATAACAAAGCTTGATAAGTTCATCCATGCCCTGTGAACTTTGTACACTGAAGGGGAACCATCCAAACAAGAGCTCCCAGGGAGGTCTAGCCTGGCCACTCCAGAGGGTGAAAAGTCAAATATGTAAGCTCTAAAGATACCAGCTGTGGTTTTTAAACTCTTTGTCATTCCTGGCTTATTACTTTGGACATACTGGGATTTCAATCAGTGAGATGGAAAAGGATGCAGGTAACTGACTGGATTGTCTATGAAACCGTGAGTCAGGACACCTGAGTTTTACGTTTGTTCTGCATAACTAAATGCACTTGGGCACATCTCTTTGCCTCTGATGGCTGAGGCGTCTCCATTTGTGAACTAAGTCAGAGTGAATCCAGTTTCTCAGGACCTCATATTCACTTTCTACCTGACTGGCTACCTGTCACATAAATTAGGTACCAATGGAGTAGGGGCTCCATACATGTCTGCAACTGACTACCAACTCTGCCTCTGAGAGCACTGGCCAGAAAAGAGGCTCCCAGGCAGCTCAGAGCAAATGGACCCTGAATTTTTTTCCCAGGCAGAGTTCCTCCTGGAAGACCAAAAGTAAAAAGTATCTGTGAGGCACGTGAGTATTTTTGACCACAAGAGGGCACCCCAGCCTCACTCCACGCACCTGGCACCTGGAAAGAGACAGGCCAACAGGGTAGTTGTCTCCAGTGAGTGTAAGTCTTCCCTTGGGTATGGCTGGGGCCAAGACAAGATGCCTGGCATGCAGACACAGGTGGACACAGGACAAGGGAGCAGTGAAGACTGCAGTGGTGGCAGGACCCGCAAGGGGCCGGAGAGAGAGAGGGACTTGCTCGGGTCATAGAGTGCCTAGACCTGGAGTGAGGGCTCACCAAGGCCCCCACCCACTGGAGGACGAATGCTGTACTTAGTTTCATAGGGAAAAACCTCTCCCTGTGAGCATCTCAGAATCTGCACATGTCTTGACTTGAGAGCACAGTGAAGAAGAGGCCAGAAGTCAGACTGGGATGAGTCTTGAATGCCTGACTCCGGCCATCTACCCATAGGCTCTAGAGGACCAGGAAGGAAAGCTCTTTGAAATCATGAAAGTGTATTTTGGCCTGACTCAGCTGGTGGCTGTAAACAGAAAGAGCTTTATATATATACATCTCCATGCAATGTATAAGCAAGACATATTTGGGAGTATGGTCTTTGGGGGAAATCCTAGTGATGACCACTGCTCTTTGTTCCCCTTTTATGGTGCTCTGCCTCCATCTCTTCTGAGCTAGTTTCCAGGAGATATACTCTGTTGGTTCCAGGAAGAGGAACCCAGGGCTAGAGAAGCAGGCACATTTGAGACATCTCTGCGGTGAGAGCCCACCTTCACCAGAGGATGGAATCTGAGTGTCTTGCTCTGGAAGCCAAGAGGGGTGACCTTGGGGTGGAAAACGGAGCATCTCCCTCCATATCCACCTCTCAAGTCTCCCATGCAGCTGTTCTGAGAAGCCAAGCACAGAACCACACCACTACAGGCTCACAGGAGGGTCTGTACTCATGCAGGGAGGAAGCAACGGGGCAGCATGGGGGCAGGAGTGGGCACCAGCCATCTGGAACCACTGACTCCTAATCTTGCCCTTCCTGGTTACCCCCCATTTCAGTTCCTCCACAGATCAGGCCCTCAGACCCCAGGCTGGACCTTGAGAACAGTGACTGTACCTCATCCTCCACCTCAGCCCCAGACACAGGCTCCACAGAGCAGATGCTCAGGGGATTTATTTGCCCAAGGGAAGGATGAATGGGTGGAGGCGTAAATGCTTCCCCAGGGGTGATAAGAACCCCAGAGTTCAGTGCCTCACCGTGGCACTCACTGCCAAATGTGACTTTAACACCTCTCCAAACTTGAACTTCCTATTCATGAAATGGAGATAGCTGTTCTCTAGACTACGTCCCAAAGACAAGAGGATTCATGGCGAAGCCTGTGAACTTCGGTCCCATTATCCTCATGTGGTTACATTACTGAAAACAACTCAAGCACTTCATCATTAGTAAGAACTCCTTCAGGCAGTGCTGAGGATAGTCACTCACAGACCCTAATGAGATACTCAGACACAGGTGGCTGATATTGACACATGAGTAATCCTGCTCTGGCCAAACTAGGAAACAAGTCCACTTTAAGAGATTTCTGAGGATGAACTGGGAGACTGGGCTTGACATATATATACCCTACCACGTGTATAGATAGATAGATAGATAGATAGGCAGTGAGAGCCGCCTGTAGAGCACGGGGAACTCTACTCAATGCTCTGTGGTGACCTAAATGGGAAGGAAATCCAAAAAAGAGGGGAGATATATATATATATATAGCTGATTCACTTTGCTGAATAGCAGAAACTAAAGCAACATGACATTGTAAAGCAACCACACTCCCATAAAAATTAATTTAAAAAGAGCTTTGCTCCCCCTTATCCAGTCAACCTTTTTTCCCTCCCACACACCCTAATGGTCGTAGCCTTTGCTTTTCTCTTGTTGGTTGATTTCTTAGCCAGGTTACTAGAGAGGCTTGGGGAATGGCTGGCCCTTCTAACTGCTCAAGTAGGGTTTCTCTGGTCCCCATGACGTCCCTCCAGAGTCCCCCAGGAGTGCTGACCTTCATGGGGTCCCTATGACCCAGAAACCCCCAGAATCATTTAACTGTGAATGGTAATACCAGAAAACCGGGGTCTTGAGCCTTCTGCCTGCTTTTGGACCTTCTTAACTTTGGTTTCCATAAGTGCAAAAAATAGGTAATAGTGCCTTTCTTGCTTATCTCATAGGGCTTCTGAGAATCACCAGAGACAGCATATGCAAACGTGTTTTATAAACTATAAAGCTGTATATGAATGTATTACTATTACTTTCTGCTGCTGCTGCTGTTGTCAGAGCTCTGAAATCCTACATGATTTGATCAAAAGGCTAAAGTCAGATCCAAAGGTGCGTAAGTGCCAACAGCTAGCTCTGGGTGCCTGTAGATGGTTTCCAGGGCTCCTGGGTCCCTGCCCTCTCCTTCCTCCACCTCTCCTCCCAGCAAGGGAAGGGTTAAACACCTTTCGAGGATTTAATACACTGTTAGAAAAATAACCAAGGAGAGTATAAATTAGCATCAACTCAATTTCATTTCTGGTTCGGGATGAAAGAAAGAGGAACCTGTGTTCTTTGAAGATGACTGCAGTGAATATGTATGGACTACCTCCCCTGGAAGAGGCCTGTTTCTGCACTTTCATTGACTCCCACAGCAGCCCTGTGAGAAAAGGGCACAGATTTGCAAAGAAATACGACATTCAGAGAGGAAAGATGGGCTCTCACGGAACTATACAGCCATTCTTTAGTTCTTAGACTCCTCCTACTGAGTTGAGTTGCATTTTCTCTACCGTGCACAGAGATGCAGAGACACAGTCTTGGTTCTTGCATGCCCAGATAGGTCTTGCAGACCCAATGACTCTGTCCTCCAGGTTAAAAAGCCAGAGAGACTGCACAGGGCTAGACTGAAGCTAGCCGGATCAGGGAGCAGCACGCAGGAATCCAGGGAGAGTTCAGGCCGGAGTGTGACAGGTAGGAGACACGAGCTCTAATGCTGATTGAAACTGCAGAGGCCGCCAAGCGCACGGCCATCCTGTGCCTGCTGCCCCTCTGCCTGGAGGTTAGAGAGCATGTGTGTGGTTCTGGAACAGCCATGCGGGGCAACGGACTGGGAATCAGGAGACACGGGTGGAGCACACCTTGGCCACTATCTTCCTGACCTCAGAGCAAATTTTGTCACCTCTCTGTGCTTCAATTTCCTCATCTGTAAAATGGGAGAGGGGACTGGATCAGAGTCCCCATGCTGAATTCTGATGGGGAAGAGCCCTTCTGATGGTCTACTCTGAGGTCAAGAAGACAAAAATGGCCCGAGGGCACCTGACCTCACTCACTGACTTCCTTCAGACCCCTGCTGGGGCTCCCGCTCGCTCACTCAGCCCAACCAGAAGCCAGAGGGTGAGGGGGGCCCGTGGATGTTGTCCACGCTGCCCAGAGGGTGTGGGTGGGCTGTGTGAGAAAGCGGGGAGATCCAGGGCAAACAGGAGCTCAGGCCCCTTTCTGGTCAGCTCTGCGAACACTGCCGGGCCAGTGCCCAGCCTCTCTCCTTACAAGGGTGCGCTCTCAGCTCCTATGGCCCCTCTTCTTGCCTGAGGGAGCACTTCAGGGAGGAGGGCTCACTGTCCCGGAGGCGGCCCGCCCCAGTGGAGGCCCTGTGGATGGACAGAGGCGGGAGAGGATGCAGCCAGGTAGAGAGACTTTTGCTCTCTCCTCCTGACACTATGTGGTGAAGTCTTTGCTCCCTTCCAGGGTCCCCTTCTGGCACTCTCCCTAAAGCCTGCCCTGAAAGCTTTGCCCTGTTTCTCAGGGATATCTGTGTTCTGTCAGGGAGCTCCTGGAGATCAAAAAGCCTGGATTCCGGACCTCTGCAAATGAGGCAACACAGGCATGACAGGCGGGGCAGAGGGAAGGGGTGAGGGTGACAGCCTGAGCCCTCCATTTACCTGCACGGACTCCCCTGGAAGCTCAGTGTCAGGGCTTGGGAACCTGCTCACTTGTGAAGGCTCCAAGAGAAGCCACATTCTTAAGAACACTGGCCAGGTAGCAGTACCCAATGACCCAGTTGGGGTGATGAGCCTTGCCCCCAGCCCAGGAAGTCCAGAGCTGGCTTCAGGCCAGGGCCTCGACACGCATCCGCTTGATGCCAGCCTCGTCCATGTGAAGCAGTATGGGAGGCATTACGCTTATGAAGGCGGCCTCCTCCACCATGGGGGAAGACTTCAGTGCTGATGGGAAGGGACCTCCAAGTAAAAGAGGCCAGATTATTCCAAGGCCTAAAATCATTCCAGAAAGGAAAGAAGTATTTCAAGTAATCAGATCAGCTGGAAAGGAAGAAGGTGCTTTCTAAATGGGGAGTCAGGACCTGGCCACTGCTGACCTCAGCTTACTGTGTCCTTGTCTGGAAGCCCTGACACCTCCACGCTAGGTCAAAACGCGACTGTCCACTGAGGCCTCTCTGCAAAGGCCTCACCCTGAAAAAGGCCCCCGTCCAGCTGCAGAGGCCCTCCTGGGATGGCTTCAGGGCTTCCCTCCTCCTCCTGTCAGACGCAGGCCCTGCTCAGTAAAGCGTGAAGGAGGCCCCCCAGGGAAGCTGCAGGAACAGGGGCCTTTAAATTATGAAGCAGCTTTCTTAGCCCCTCTCAGAAAGGCCCAGGTGCCCCAGCTAAATAATTCACTACCTCAGGAAGACCCGGTGGCTCCTGCACAGCTGAAGTAGGTCAGGCATTGGTCTGGCCCCGGGTGGGGGCTGTGGGCCTCTGTGCCGCTTCCCCAACCAGCACTAGGCGGGCGCCAGGCTGGGAAGGCCTTGCTTGCTTGGCAAGTGCAGAGCGGGTCCAAACACTGTAGAGGGGTCCAGGCAAGAGAAGCGTCAAGCCCCCTCCTCTTGCTGGCGTGAACACAGCCACCAACCCCCTCTCCTCCCAAAGCCTCCCTCTGGAGCCCAGACAACCCACTCACCGGCCACCCAGTTTCTTACAGAGCCAGGGCCTGGCCAGGCTCCGCCTCCCTCACAGCAGCTGGGGGGCAGCCTCCCTTCACACACAGGTACCACCTGGGCCTGCACATGTCACCCGAGAGCCTTTCACAGCAGACAGGCTCATCAGCAGGACACCTCAGATACAGGCAGCTCAGTGCAGGCCTGGGTTTCAGGAGAGCAGGTGAGGCAGGAGTGGAGAGGGACACCAGGGGCACCTCGGTGACCAGGTGAGGAGCTGACCAGGGCCGGCCACAGCCACTGCAGCTTCGCTTGAGCAAGGCTGGAAGGAAGCCCAGAAGGAGGGGGGCTCTGGGGCCTCCTCTCCTGCCCTCCCCTTCTAAGCTCAGCCTTGAGTCAGGCTGGGAAGGGTTCGGGGGTGGAGGGAAGGGCCAGGGGATGAGGGCAGGGGGTGGAGACGTTAAAGACAAACAGCCATCAGGGCAGTGGAAGTTCTTTCCTCCTCCAGAAGGAAAGAACTTCAAACCACCATTTCACAGATGAGGAAACTGAGGCCCCGAACTGCAAAAGGGAAGAATCAGGGTCAGTTGCTGGCATCCTGACCATTTCCCTGACCTCTGTACCCACACCCAGCAAGAACCAGCTCAGGAATGGAGCTGCAGCTGGGAGCCTGCAGGGTGGGCGGGCTTAACCCTTCCAGGCCCAACTCCCCAGTTCTCTGCTTGTCTAGCACAGGGACGAGACACACACCGAGGACACTCCCGCAGGAGTCCAACCTCTGAAACCACAGTCCTCCTCTACGCAAGGGCTGAAAAGGCCATGGAGTTAGGCCAGCCAGAAGACACCATCGGAAACAACGAAGGTCCCATCTGGGTGCTTAACCTGGGTGCAGGGAGTCTCCGCCCCCATCCTCAGACAAACAAGCAAAGAATGAATTAAACACAGGCTGGGCTGATAGACAGGCCCCTGCTGCATGACCCCTGGCGGGTCACTTCCTCGGCAGACTCAAGTCACACAAGAGGGTAGGAGGGAGAGGCCACATGAACCGAGGCCCGGGCCTGCCTTGCCTCCTCCCCCTTGAGCCCCAGCACCTGTCCTCTGGCTGCGCCCAGCGATGCCCGTCTGCAACTCAAGGAAGCACAGGTCAGAGAGCAGTTACTTTGGATGATTTTTTTTTATTTTGCGTTTCATATATTATCCAGTTTCACATTCTCACAGGATCAGCAATTACAACAGCCACCTCGTCTCCCAAGTCTGAAAACGGCAAGACGGCCACGGCCGCGGCCAAAGGCGAAGCACTGATGTGCTCACGAAACAAAAAATTGCACAATTTTTCCTTCATTTTTCTTAAACTAATGGCTGACGCTAAGGCTCACTGCTGGAGAACGGAAACCCTTTTCTTCTTCATGCCTCAAACGAAAACGTTAAACTTATCTGACAAGGCGGACAAGGTCTCTTCAATAATTAATTGCACACACACACGAAAAAATCCTTTATGTTGCATAAATATTTTGTTACACAGGGTACAAAAATACTTTCACTTTTTTGGTTGGTTTCAAAGTTTGGAAAGAATGAGGAGCCATGGCAGGGGTGGGGAGCGCCGGGGAGAGGTAAGCGAAACGGGTAGAGAAAGGATTTTCTTAATGGTTGTTGGCCCATCTGAGGAGGAGGAAACAGAAGACCCCGATTTGAAATGACCAGGAAAATGCTCTGTCTTGGCTGGGTGGTCCTTCCTGTTCAGCCTGGAAGTGAGTGGGGTGGTGGGGGTGGGGTGCGCCAGCCGCCGGGCGGAACTGGCTGCGGGGCTTGGTCCTCACTGAAGCGGGGTGGGTGCAGGGCAGGGGTGTGGGGAGAGGGACCTGGAATGATGAGCTGTTAGTGGCCAGGCCTTGTTGCCATGGTGACGCAATGTGAGAACAAACTGTACACTCGCACATACACAAGTTTAAGTGTCTTAATTCACGCCAGAAAGCATGCAAAATTAAACGCCTCGTGTCTCTGAGGTGGGGCTACGGAAGCAGATTGGGACTGGAGGTCGGGCCTTGCTCAGTCCCAGGGAGGCCTCCCCGCTGGGCCTGGGGGTCCCAGCAAGAAGACCCCTGAATCCGGCCATGAGGCCTTGGAGTGGGGCTGTGGGGCAGGACAGGGCTGAAGAGGAAGAGAGGAAGGAAAACAGTCCACTGAGTCAGGCTTAAAATTCACAGTCTTTGGAGGGCAGCAGCAGCAGCTCTGCAGGGCCACCTGGGGGCAGGGGGGACGCTAAGGGCGGCTTCCTCCCCCCTGGGTCGGGGGCCTCGAGCTGTGGTGACAAGACCTGGAGGGAGGGGGGAGAGAGGGGGCCGTGAGCAGCGGTGGGAGACTGGAGCAGGACCCAGGCCCGCCCCCTTGCAAGGAGGCTGCCAGGTGGAGGGTAGGGGGTGGCAGGGTTGGGGGAGTGGGGAGAGCCAGCCAGAGTGCCCCCGGTGCAAGCTCAGGTCGGGTGAGCACCAGTGAGCCCCGGAGCCATGGCCTGGCAGGAGGCCGGGCTCTGGGAGGCTCTCTGTCCTGGTCTCAGAGCCCGCACTTACTGAAGAACTAACAGAACTGCCGATATTTCCATCCCGGCTGGGTGGCATCAGAGGAAGGGCACCAGCGCACCTGTAAGAGAAGCCGCGGTTAGGAGCTAGCGGAGTAGCGCCTTCGCTCAACGGGGGAGCCCGAGGGACGTGGCCTTCCGTGCCCCGTCCGCGTCCTGGTGCTGTCTCGAGGGCGGAGGCAGGCCAGTTACTCACCGTCGGGGGTCAGCGTCCTCATCCCCAAAATGGGAGAGTGCCTTCTGACCTGCCTCTTCTACAGGACGAGGTTCAAAGGAGAGGACAGTTACACAGCTGTTCACGCTCCTCCACTGAGCCTGGCAGTAGTGGGAGGAGGCCTGGCAGCCGGTGGGGGGTGGCGGGCGCCCGGGCCCCAGTCTACCCATCCCCCTAACCAGGAGAGTGTGGGACTGCTAACATCAAGGAAGGGACCTAACACACTTTCTCTCAACTTCTTCGAGCCTCAGCGTCCTCACAGCTCCAGAACAGACATGATTAAGTCACAGGGTGCGACAGTGGAGGACAGGGAAGCCTGGTGTGTTGCAGTCCATGCGGTTGCAGAGTCGGATGCCACTGAGCGACTGAACAGCAAACTCACAAGGTGTCCACAAGGATCAGGTAAGACAGGACATAAAATCCCCTTAGAAGCCAAAGTCCGCGTGGCCTCCAAGGGGCAGGACTCCCAGACGTTAGTCCTGTCCTTAACAGGAGTCAAGGGAGTCACAGCCGTGACCCAGCTGGTGCTTCCACGCCCATCCACCGCCCCTCCTGTCCCCTCCATCATTACTGCTGCTTAGCTGCTCGTTGTGTCCAACTCTTGTGACCCCATGGACTACCCCACCAGGACCCTCTGTCTGCGGGATTTCCCAGGCAAGAACACTGGAGTGGGTTGCCATTTTCTTTTCTAGGGGATCTTCCACATCCAGGGACTGAACCCACATCTCCTGCAGCGGCACGTTCTTTACCACTGCGCCACCAGGGAAGCCCATTCCCCTCCATTATAAGACTCCTAACTTTAGGGATCTGTGACCTACCAGCTGAGCCTGCCAGAAGGGGCCTGACAGCGACCTCAACTCTGGACTTGCCAGAAGGCCCCACAGAGCAGTGGTCCCAAAGCGGGATTCCCAGAGACAGGCCAGGAAATGACACATACTCCCTTCTCCAAGGGCAGGGAATCTGGAGCATGAGCTGTGCTGGGGGCCGAGCCAACATTGCGGGGAGGCTGCCTGCCCCAGTCACAGACAGCACGTTTGCCCCTGGCTGCCTGGGAGAGTAGAGGCAGGGCACCACAGGGCCCCAAGTCAGGGGTGGGGGGCGGAGAGCTCAGAGAATGGAGCCAGACTTCTCTTAGGAAAGAGAGGGAGGGCTCAGGAGAGCCCTCGATGAGGCAACCGAGTGGCAGCTGGGCACAGAGACAACCCTCGCGAAACTGCACAGTCAGACCCGGTGCCCGCTCGGCTGCCGGGAGTCCCCGCCACCGCAAGCAGAGAAGACATCAAGCAACGCCAGGCTACCTGGCAGCTGAGAACTTGCTCCTGTGGCCCCTCAGAATTCCAGGTGCTGTTCACTATAGCTCAGGGCCACCCCGTACTCAGCAGGACATCGGCGTTGGTTCCTCTGCAGTGCCAGGACACTCGGCACTTGGTACATCTGGGTCCCGGGCCACCTGCCCAAGGCCGGTAGGACACTCTGAGCTCCGAGGATGGGGCACCGCTGTTGTCACACGGCTGACCCCGACCTGCCAGGATTACCTGGATTAGGACCCACACCACATGGGCAGGGTCAAGAGCCTCGTGGAGGCATCCAGCCTCAGAGGCCACCTTATTTTCTCTCATGTCTTTTAAACATCTGGAAGTACTTCCCTCCCTTCCTGGCTGACAGCTGAGTGGGAGGAAGCCTCTCCTCCCCTTTGCTGAGCTGTGGGCTGCCCTCCCAGCTGGAAGCCCAGCTGGACACCAGAGCTAATTCCCCAAGAGAGGGGCGACGAGGAAACCAGCACCGCTGCCACGGGAGGAGCCTGCAGCCAGTCCAGCTCCGGGAAGCCCTAGTGGGCCCAGACCACTGCCCTTCACCCAGCCTCCGGCTGGAGCAGCCCCTCATCAAGGAAGTGCAGGGCAGGCTGGGTGCCCTGCTGGGCTGCAGCAGGGAGAGCATCAGACGAGAGTGGGAGGGACCCTGGAGGCCTCCAACCCAGCCTCCTCCCCCAGCGGCTGCTGAGGGGCCCCTGCAGCAAGCCTGCCTCATCCGGCCCAGCCCTCTCCTCTAGGTGCTGCGCCCCGCGCTCCAGAGCCTGAGGCAGCCGCTGCCTCCTTGGGGAGGAAGGAGAGGAAAGCACTCCTCTCTGAGCTCGGGATGGTTGTGCCACTGAAGTGGACAGAATGTCCTTGAAGCGCTGTGCTTCCACTTTCCTCAGATGCCTGGGAGAGGCTGGTGGTCCAGGTCCCTCAAGAAGCACAGTCCCTTCCGGCCCCAGCTCAGGCTCAGGGGTCAAGGCCAGCTCAGCAGGGAGCGAGCGGCCAGTCCCCTCTCAGGGCCTCCTGTCATTCACAGGGCAGGCTTGGGAGGCCTAAGTGGCCATCCCACAGAGGCAGCCATGGGCATCCAGAATGCCCACAGCTCCAAGAGGAGGAGCAACCAAACAAAGGA
Source organism: Ovis canadensis (assembly GCF_042477335.2). Classification (NCBI taxonomy): domain Eukaryota; kingdom Metazoa; phylum Chordata; class Mammalia; order Artiodactyla; family Bovidae; genus Ovis; species Ovis canadensis. The sequence goes on along the minus strand of NC_091251.1, from coordinate 55,840,661 downwards.
ATTGGGGGCCGCCCTCAGTCCCCCTCAACCTGGGACTGATGGAGAAGACACACCGAGAGGTGGGCGAACGGATGAATCCTCACGAGAAGAAACAGGAACAGCCAACAGACACAGGAGCCTTGCTCACCACAAAGTCCAATTAGGGGGCTTCCCTGGTGGTCCAGTGGTTAAGACTCCAAGCTCCCGCTGCCAGGGCATGGGTCCGATCCTCGCTTTGAGAGCTAAGATCCCGCATGCCATGTGGTGCAGCCAAACCCAACGGTACCCAGTCTTACTTAACCCAGACTGGCAAGTCTACATTTTGACCTTGTGATAGTTCTAGGAAATTTATGATAAGGAAAACAAGCAGGACAGGTGCCCAGAGAGGTGTGAACAAGGGCGTCCATGGCAGCACAGCCTATCAGGGCAAAAAAAAAAGTGTAAACAGCCTCAGCCTCAGTTACCTGCCATCTACAGGGAGCTAGACACACGCTGGCAGGACAGCCAGGATGTAGATTACACTTACTGGCATGGAAGCATGTCCCGATACCTTAGTTCTAAAATGATTAAACATGTAATTTGTGTGAAAGGTTCATACCCATGGATTTATTTACACTCCTGTGTCCAGCTACCTACGAAGTCTAAGCACTAAAAGTGCTGATATTCTGGGGAGCAGCTAAGGGAACAGAGAAAAAGCCCTATCTATTTCTCCTCATGAATGCAGACCTCTAACAGCTTAATGCTTAGGCACTCGGCACATGCCAGATGCTGTTCTTAAGAGGTTTCCACACACTAAGTTCACTTAATCCTCAGAAAGCCCTCTGAAGTTGATGCTATTATCATCTCCATTATACAGATAAGAAAAGAGAGGCAGGGGGGGTTGGTCTAACTCATCAGTAAGTGGCTGAGCCAGTGTAAGGGGGGGGGGTGGGGAGAAGGGCCACAGTGAAAGATCCATATCCTCAGGTTGAAATGGAAAAAGAGGTCCAGATTGGGAGGGCCCTGGTATGCATGGGGACATGCAGAACCCTGCTTCTAGGCCAACATCTTAATGCGCCCTATGCTAGCGTGCACCTGCCACCCATACCCTCTGAAAGGAGATGTTTCTATCAAGATGATCAGAAGGTCCAACAAGACAGCCTCATTCATGCCAATACAGATTCAGGCCTGAACCATCTGGCTCATCCCCTTTCTTCCTGCAGGTCTTGTCCTCACAACTACACGAGGACCGTGTTCAGTTTTGCTCAGGCTGAGCTACAGGCAAAGGGCATGAGGTCAGGAAGTACATGCTAGGGTACAGAATGGAAGGACCAGTGTTCATCCCTTTTGTCTATTGGCTGCTGCTGCCTCTCCAAGTCACCTCCTTACTCCTAGGGACAGAAAAACGCAGGCTACTGATCCTCTGAGTTCAGAATAACCTCCTTAGTGTCCACTTCCTTCATGCAGGCATTTGCAACCTCCACCTATGGGGCAGCACTGTCAGGGGGCAGAGAGGGGGCTCTTGAAAGTTAAAGAGAAAGTGCTACTACTTAGAAAATACTTTTAGGGACTTCCCTGGGGTCCAGTGGTTAAGAATCTGCCTCCCAATGCAGGGGACACGGGTTCGATCCCTGACTGGGGAACTAAGATCTGATATGCTGTGGGGCAACTAAGCCCGCAAGCCACAAACCACGGACCCAGCCCATGGGCTCTGGAGACCTGGTGCACCTCAACGTAGACCCAATGCAGCCAGGAAGGGCGGAAGGGAGAGAGGAAGGAAGGAAGAAAATGCTTTCGGCCTTTTACTGCATTTGGTCCTAACTGTGTTTTACTGTCAAGGACACGGCTGTGCAGAGAACCCAGGTAGCAGGCCTGAACTAGTCACCCCCGATCCAGTCACTTATCGTCAGGCTGCTCCTGAAAGAAGCCACCATCCTTTGAGGTGGCCTTCACCCCATTCCCAGGGAGGCCAAGGTGACAGGAGCTCAGGCACAAAGAGTCCTCTGGCCTCAGAGGCGACCTGGGGGGAATTAGACAGTAATGAGACTGAAAGTGCACTTAGCTGCTCAGTCACGTCCAGCTCTTTGTCACCCCATGGACTGTGGCCCGCCAGATTCCTCTCTTCATGGAATTCTCTAGGCAAGAATACTGGGGTGGGTAGCCATTCCCTTCTCCAGGGGATCTTCCTGACCCAGGGATCGAACCAAGGTCTCCTGCGTTCCAGGCAGATTCTTTACCGCCTGAGCTACCGGGAATGTTAACCATCAGCACTCCCTCTATGCTAAGACTACCATCATTTCACAAAGCAATGGAGACACAGGCCAAGAAACTGCACAAGGTCACACACGTGTGGAAAGACAGGGCTTAGACAGAGGTGGCCACAGGGTAAGGGGAGGGAGGGAGGAGGCTAGAAAGGCAGACAGGAGGCGGGCACACAGTCTGGCTGTACAGAAGCTTAGGAACGGGGAGCACCACGCTACTGCTATCCAGCAGGGGGACCACCCTGAAAAGGGCAGCCATGTAGCTCCTGAATAATCCGACATCCTGACTGTCCTGGCTCCCAGACTCTGCCTCATGTGGTCATGGCCTAGCATCTCAGAAGAGATAGGGGCAGGAGCTCCCACCCAATCTGGTCCTGCCCTCTCGTTTTACATATGAGGACCACATGGAGGCCCAGAGGTGAAGTCACCTGCCGAAGATCAGGTGGCCAACTAGTGGCAAAGCTGGGATCAGAGGTCTCGTGGAGCCCCTGCAGTTAACCGCCCCCCCAACCCCACTGCTTGGTGGGGAGCACCATCCACCTTCTGCACTCCACCAGGTCAGAGAGGACTGTCTGCATTCATGGCTCTGTGCCCACCACAGTGCTGGTCTGCGGTCAACCCCCAACAGTGCCCAGGAGAGGAAGAGCCCTGCCGCCTCCCTGCCTAGATCGATTTCCCAGTGTCTGTGGCACCTAGCTGGGGGGACTGCCCAGTGCAACCACGTGTCTGCTCTCATTCAACCCAAGCAGCCGTGGCCAGGGGACTCTTCGAAGGGTTCAGCAGCCAGGGAATCTGAGCCCTCCACCTTGGGGCTGGGTGAATCCTTCAAAGGCCTGGGATGAGACACACACTTGGCCTTCCCGTGAGCAGACCCCCAAATCCTCCCACCGCAGCTTCTAGTTTCTGCAAACCCTCCGTCCTGGCTTCTCGTGTCCTTGAACTGCTCGTCTCCATCAACTGCCCTGGTCAAGTGACCTGTGGTCCCCACCTCTCAACAGCCAAGCTGCTCTTCCCGAGCCTCAGCTAGCTCACTTCGCTAGTGAGAGGCCCAGGTGCGCTTGCCACTCACCCCAGCCCTCCTGTGCTGCCTGGCGGTGCCCGGTCACTGTGGCACTGAGGCATGGCTGAGAGCTGACCACCTGGTGTGGTAGCCGGCGTGGCACTGGGCAAGCATAGAGCAGCCCTCCCAGCCCAGCTGTAACCCCCCACCCCCAGAAGCGCTGGCTGCATCTTCTGCCCAGCCTGGAGAGGTTCCAGGCTCAGTGAACACAAGAGCAAACAACCAACGGGCACCTCGGAGGTTTCAGGTGCAATTCTAGCCCCTCACATGTCTTAACATTTAATTCTCACAGCAACCTGAGGCAGATAATACTATTCTTATTTTTCCAGATGAGTAAGAAAAAACAAAAAAATCCAGACAAATCTTTCAGAGCTTTCTGGAGTGCGTGAAGACAGGAGGAGGCAGAAGTAAGCAGTCTGGGCCTGGTGACCACACTCCATCACCATAGGCACAACGGGCACAGCCTGCCTGCAGGTGTCTAGTGGACCCACGGCGGCTTTCTCACACTCCGTGTTAGCAGCGTAGCCTGAACGTGGCCTCACAGCTTATCCTCTCCTCCCCCCATCACATCCCAAACCCCAAAGGTACTGTCAAGCAAGAAGCAGTGCTGTGACAGCTCTGGGGAGCTGGGCGGGCCATGGCCAGGTGGGAATGGAGCCTGGCCAGCTCAGAGCCTTCCTTCTCCCCCATCCTGCTTGTCCCGTCCAGGCTTACCTGAGCATGCAGGGCAGCGGCAGCAGCGGTGGCGGCTGGGTAGGTGAACGCAGTATGTGAGATGGCTGGGGTCAGCTCTGTAGTGTACAGAGGGTAGGGGGCCCAGGCCTCTGGGGATGCAGGGATCAGAGCAGCCCCCATCAGGTCATCTGCAGCGGAGACAAGAGCCCCCATCATCAGAACGCTGGCTCCCCCTTGCACCACCCCATTCCAAGCAGAGAAGGGGACCCAACGCTATCGTTTAACATGAGGTCCCTTCTCAGCTCCCCCGAAGGACCCCAAGACTCTAGGAAAGAAACCATAGTAACTTGGCCAGGCTTGGCAAGCATCCTGTCTGCTTCAAGAAGCCCTCGGATGGGCTCGTCTCAACCAAGAGGATCAGAGCGGGCTGCGAGGAAGCTGGGCAGAACCGACAGCTCAGGAGCCCAGGCTAAGGTGCAGCAAAGGCTGTGGGGGTGGAAGGAAGCCTGGGACCCGCGGGCATGAGTAACAGTGGGTGCAAGAAGCTCCTGGAAAAGGGGGCGAGCGTCCACTCCCGCAGGGGTGCCTTCTGCATGCAACTTCATCCACAAGGGCCCCCAGCTCTGCCAGGTAGAAGGCAGCAGACGGCCGCTGAGTGCCACTCACAGGGGTCCCGTGCGATGAAGTGTGCTCCAAGGGTGGGGTGAGCATTGGTGGGATTTGGTGTAGCCATTAGCTTGTTCTTGGCCATCTTGGTGTTGGCTTTGGCAAACTCTAGCCTCAGGGTCTGCGGGTTCTCAGGATCAAAGCGAATACCCTGTGAGAAGAGGAGGAAGGGAGAGGCTTTACTCTGTGGGACCCAGACTGTCCACTGCACACCTCATGATCTATCTTGAAAGACTCAGCCACACAGAGGCCAAGACAGAGGACACGCTGGTTGGGACTCGTAAGGAGTGGCGTTTGGCACAGATGGTAAAGCCAGAGATTCTGCCCCAGGATGGCTGGGGAAGGTGTGTCCGCGGGCCCTTTCCTTAGGTGTGGAGTGGAGGAAGGTTTGCGGAAGACACAACAGAAACCCCACTGTCTAGAAGTCTGTGGGTTGGAGAAAGGCCTGTTCTCCATCTACTCACGTTCAATGCGTTCTTGGCTGCTTCTGCTCCTGCCCGGCTGTCAAAGATCACAAAACCAACAGGCTAGTAGGAAAAAGAAAGAACACCCTTGCATCTCTCCCAACACTCCATCTCCCCCTCAAGCATACAAAACAAATATATATATATATATAATTTTTGTCCGTAGCTTCCTGATGTTCAATTGGAAGAACAGTGAAAGGTTCTTGGGCACCAAAACTCTCCCACCCAGGTACCACTTTCTGGGAAATGATGCCAATAGAGCGTTATCCCACTGCATGAAACATCACCCACTCTTTTGCTGTTGTTGTTTAACGCATGCAGGTAATTAAGTGCTAGTGTTGTGCCCAGCAAGGAAGGAAACACTGATGTATCAAGGGCATGGGAAGGATCCAGGTTCAATCAAGGGGCAACAGGTTCAAAACTTTTCCGACTGCATTCTGCCAAGGTTCAGTCCAGACCACAAATGGCCCCTAAAGACTCTGGGCTCCAGAACTCCTGGCACTAGGGGCCAGGGCACAGCCACCACCTCCACGGTCCTCAGCCTCCAGCCCCACTATCGTTTCTCAGGGGCCAGAGAGGGGGGCCAGGAGCTGACCGGCAAGGAGAGGGAACCTGTCTACTTTTTCTTCCTCTTACAAAGGAGGCTACTTTTTCATCAGCCCAGGACAGGACCAGGATGACAGGGGGCAGGTCTCAGCTGCTAGGTGCTTCATGACCAGCTTAGGTCCAAGCTCAGCAGTCGGTCAGGGCTTGGAGGAAGAAAAATATTGGAGAAATTACCTGTCTTGATGTGAGCTTGATCAGGGACCCTTCATACCCCTGCAGAGAGAGGTAATCAATAACAGGGAAGGTCAGGCGCCTCTGTTGTACTACCCCAGCCACCCTGCAGCCCCACCTTTCCCCAGCTCACTCTCTTCTCCCCCCAAAGACGATCCACCCAGATCTCCACCCCACACTGAGCACCCTCAGCCCTCAAGTCCCACATCACATGGCCTCGCACGTGGGGTGGGCATCACGCGGCAGCATTCATCCTCTCGGGCGGGAATTCCCCTTTGCTCCATTAGCCTGTCATCTGGAAGCTCAGACCTCCCCTTTTTAAGTTTTCTTATCCGCAAATGGAAATGCCACGTTGAATCTCAAAGATTCCTTATATGGCAAAGTCTACTGAGGTTCTACCATCTCCACTTTACAGATGAGAAAACAGAGGCTCAGAGGGGCTCAGCAATTGACAAAAAGCCACACGCGAGTCAGCCGAACCGGGGCAGAGAGCCAGGTCTGCGATCATGGTTTCTAATAGTTCTGCTGCCCAGCTCAGGTCTGGACTCATTCCTGATGCTTCTCCTCCATCCGAGGCTCTGCCCATGGGTGGCTGGGTCCAGACTCACTTTGAACGGCCTGAAGAGCAGGTAGAGTTCTCTGGGTTTAATATCCACAGGGAGCCCACTGACAAACAGTGTCCGGACCTGGGGAAGAGACCATGGTGGTGAGGACCAGGTTTACAGGAGAACAAGGATGACGCCTCCTCCTTCGGGAAACGAACTGGAGTCCTTCCAGGGTTGAAGGAAGAATTCAGGATTTCCTGAGACTCCTTGAGAGGCTGAGGCAAATGAGCAGCCAGAGTTTGACAGCATTTAACCTTCCAGAACGATTTCTGGGCCTCCCCTCTCTCGGTATCCATCCTGCAGGCATCGCAACAAGCACGAGCGGAGCACCTTTGTGCAGACTGTCCACTGCCCAGCAGCCCCAAGGGGAGCCCTGTCTAACAAGAGCACAGCCCAGGGACCCCTCTGAGGCTTGAAGAAAGCTATGGTCTAAGCAAAGGTACAATCATACATATTTTTCAGAAGATGGGGAGAGAAGGCTTGTCTGGTTTGATAGGGAGGCAAAGAAGTAAACTCTACACTCTGGAGGGATTTCATCAGAGGGCCCAGCACTTTCATATCCATCTCTTCCTGCTTTCTAAGCCAAGTGTAGGCTCTTCAGTGGCTGGGAATGTGTTGTGTTCTTGCTTCTCTGCCCAGCTCTCTGTAGGGTGCTGGTACTAAATGTTTACTGAATAAGGAACTTAGGGAAGGAGTCAGAGATGGAACAATGATGCTGGGCTTTGAAGAATGAGTAGGATCTTGCCAGCTTCTAGTGAGGCAGAGGATGGTGTAAGTTTCAAGCCTTGCCCTCAACAAAGTTACAAGCTGTAGTTAAAGCTGGGTCTCGATACCAGGTGCCCATCTCGTGACTCAGGTCTGCCAAACCTGACCTCCTGAACGGTGGGTAAAGTCCAGGAGAGGACTGGTGGGAAAACTTTCTTAATTTACCTCTGCTGGTTAAATGCAGCCAGCAAGACCAGATCAGCCCGTTATTATTACAAGGGAGGGAGATTTTCCAGAGTGTAGATCCATCAAAAACATCTTGAAACTGTGCTTTCCTGAGTAATGAAAGTCTGAAAGAGTAGAGCTTCCCAGTACACTTGACTCCTGTTTTGTTTTTGGCTGCATAGCTTTCGGGACCCTAGTTCCCTGACCAGGGATCGAACCCTTGCCCTCAGTAGTGAAATCTGAGAGCTCTAACCGTTGGACTGCCAGGGATTCCCTCAACTCCTGTTGCAAGTTGCCTCTCATACCATGAAGCCAAAAGTCAGTCTTCAGGTCATCACTGACAACTAAGGACAAGTTTACACGCCTGGTGCCTCAGATGGTAAAGAATCCACCTGCCGTGCAGAAGACCCGAGTTTGATCCCTGGGTCAGGAAGAACCTGTGGAGAAGGAAATGGCAACCTGCTCCAGTATTCTTGCCTGGGAAACCCCATGGACAGAGGAGCCTGTCGGGCTACAGTCCACGGGGTCACAAAGTGTAGGACACAGCTGAACGACTAACACTCTCACATGCCTCAACCTACCCGTCCCATGGTTTATTCTAGAAAGCCTCTAGTGTACCACATCCCCCTCCAGAGGCACCAAAGAACTTCCGTGCTCTGATGACGGCCTGAGAGATGAACCCAGGCAATAGCCTTTCTGGAGACAATGGCGTAAACTAGGAGCCCAGAGCAGTCAGGCCAAGTTACACCCAACACACACACTCTCTCTCCAATGACACACGTCAACAACAGAGACAGGAACGGCAAAGGAAACCAGCCCCACCACTGCTCGGAGCCAGCGGCCCCACCCCCATCCCCACAGGAGTGGCTCATGGAACAGGTGAAGGACAGCTCCTTCTCTCACGGGAGTTTCCACCCAGAAGCAAACTGAGCAGAGTCCCTTGCCAGTTAGGACACCCCGTCCCCTTCAGTGATGCCTTCCCTCGCCACACACACTTCTGCTCCTGGGCCGGGGGTGAGGCTTCCCCATGTCTCACAGCCCTTGGCCGCTGTGTTCCTGCACGCACAGCTCCTGAACACAGCCCTGTTCCAGAAACATCTGGGAGAGACCAGACAGTCCAGGCTCCAGGAGGATTCGCTCGAGCTCCTGGACTCCAGAGGGCAGCTGTCCTCAACACCCCTCTGCCCTGTGATGAAAAGGCCTCTCATTTACATGTAAACCCCCAAACAGACATGTCTCTCTCGGGTCATGCAGCTTGTTTTTTTAAAGGTAGAAGGACTCAAAACCCAGGTCTCCCTCCCAGCTGCTCACCCAGGCTGGTAGAGACGATGCTTGCTTTGGGGTACCTCACTGGAAAGCCCAGCCTACACCCTCGAGAATGGACTGAAAGTGTACAACCCAGTCAAGGCCCTGTTCCCTCCTCTCAGGATGACGGAACGCACTTTGGGTCAAACACACAGAACCAGAGCTGCCTCGCAGCAGAAACCTCTCCCTCAGTTCTCCCCAGGGGCCACCAATCTCACCCCGGCTAATTTTAAATCCTTCCTCCAATGGCTCCTTTCTGGCCAGATTTCCCCAGAGGCCCCCTAAAATAGAAAGTTCTCAGCACAAAGTTTCCTGCTTGAGGAAGCAGACGGGAGTGAGTACAGGGGATCTTTCCCTCGTTCCCAGATCACACCCTGGTTTCCATCCTTCTCTGGCTAAATGACTCTTTTCGTCTGCTTCTCATCTTTTAGGTTCTAGAGGCTACAATACAGGTCTCATCCTGTCCTGGGCCATTATCCCTTAGGAAGCAAGCCCAGGTCAAAGCCGCTATGGGTAACGTGGTGGGCCTCTGTCTGCCAGCCCACCCTTTGCTGGGAGGCTAACCTGAATGCTCTCCTTGGTTCTTACTTGACCCTGGACACCCCAGCAAATAACATGCCCTCTGTCTTGTCCCCTTTTGCAGACATGGAAACCGAGGCCCCAGAAAGGACTCATGAAAGCTTGGAGCAGAGCTGGGTAAGACCCAGGAAACCCCAATTCAGCCATCCGTGCCATTCATCTGGCTGTGGGGAAGAGGGAGCTGCGACTGGGCAGCCTCGTTAGCCCCAAGGATGGGTCAGGTGCTGCCATGCATCCTTCCAGTAGCCAGGCCCTTCCCTGGGTGCCTGTTTAGGATGACAGGAAAGTTCCAGTGACAGGAAGCATGAGCTTAGCAGGCTGGCCAGTCACATGTCGAGACAACAGAGTTTCCAGAGCCCACCGACCCGCTGTGCTGCTTCAACTGCATCAGGTCCTGCCCCAGCCCACTGACCCCAGGTCCCCAGCAAAGACCCACACAGACCCACTGCTCGGCAGCTGCTCATGCTGCCCCACAGCCTGCCCCTTCCTCATTCCTTAACTAAAGCGCATCCACCCTTCAGGTCCCTCTATTTCCTCACTCCGTTTTCCTTCAAGTCTTACGAAGGCCCTCAAAGACCCCCTGGTCATTTACTGGTCCTACCAGCCTGCACTCGCCTGGACTCCAAAACCCACAGGCAGGAGACGAGTCTCAAAACTTTCCTATCCTCCAAGGTGTCTAGAGCCAGGCTCAACACCTGAGACCTCCCCCATCTCTACACCCCTCAGTCCCTCCAGAGAAGGGACTCAGAGCCACAGACAAATGTGGCCGAGCATAGCAGAGTGCTGCCATAAATGGGAAAGGCTTTAGTTAGTGAGACCAGGGTTTGCATCCCAGCTTTATGCTTGGCTTGGCGAAGCTGCTTCATCTCCCTGAATCTCAGTTTCCTTACCTGTGCAACACAGATATCATCCACCTCCATGATGACGAGCACACTTTGCTCTATGCCCAGCATACTTTATGCCCAGCATCCAGGAGAGGCTGAACAACATGCATCTTCACTTAGGGCTCTTATGATCTCGGCATTTACCTGCACAAAAACCTCACTTATCAGGTACCGCAAGCCATAAGCCTAAGGAGGCTGGGGGGCTTCCCTGGTGGCTCAGTGGTAAAGAATCCGCCTACCAATGCAGGAGACGTGGGTACGATCCCTGGGTCAGGAAGATCCCCTGGAGAAGGAAATGGCAACCCACTCCAGTATTCTTGCCTGGAGAATCCCATGGACAGAGGAGCCTGGCAAGCTACAGTCCATAGGGTCGCAAAAGAGAAGGAAACGACTTAGCAACTCAACGGTGGGGCTGGATCAGGCCCAGATCAGACTGGCTAGGAATGTACAGGAGACGACCTTGGGCAGTCGCCGGATTCTTTAGTGCTCCTTTTCCCCAGGGAGCTCATGTCCAAGGTGGGAGGCACTGTGGAGACCAGTTAGTTCAACAACCTTATTTTATAGACGATGAAACAGAGGCTCAGCATAGGAAGCTGACAAGACAATCTAATGGCACAGTCAGGATCCTTGGGTTTGGCAGGGACAGACACACCTTCTGTAAGGTCTGGTCAACAGTCCTGTGTCTCAGGCCAGCGCTGGTGACCACTGCTCCATGCCAATCACTAGTGCCAGCCTCACGACAATAGGACACAACCCTCAGCAAAGAGTCAAGCACAGACAAGGGGTCAGGGACCAACTGCCATTGACACAAGATGGAAAGATTAACCAGAGAACCCATGGCCTATTCCACAAGGCTTTCCAGGTGGCTCAGATGCTACAAGAATCCGCCTGCAATGTGGGAGACCTGGGTTCAATTGGGAAGATCCCCTGGAGGAGGGCGAGGCAACCCGCTCCAGTATTCTTGCCTGGAGAATCCCATGGACAAAGGAGTCTGGTGGGCTACAGTCCATGGGGGTCACAAAGAGTCTGACATGACTGAGTGACCAACACTCTCAACACAGAAATGTTTCAGGGTAATTGGAGGAAGTGTAAGGGGTTGCTCACACAATCCCAGGCTGCCGGGAGGCACCAGCCTTGTTTACCTGGGGCCTTCTCCTTCCATACACTCTCTCTCTCCAAAAGCATTCACACAAACCAAGAGAATACCTCCCTTGCCACAAAACATGGAAAGCAACCACGGTCCTGTTGAAATGGTCACCTTCATGGCAAGTACCAGCAGATCATGCTGGACCACGGCCTCATCCTTGGCACAGTTAGAAGGCAAGTTTGGAACAGGGTGGAGAAGGTAGTGATTGGGGAGGGGTAGAGAAAAGATAAAGAATCCTTTGCAATCCCCTGGTGGCCTAGTGGTTAGGACTTGGTGCCTTTACTGCTATGGGCCAGGATTAGAACCCTGGTAAGGGAACTAAAGATCCCACAACCTTGGTGGATCAGCCAAAAAAGAAAAGATGAGGAATCTTTAGAGGCCAGTGAAAGAAGACACATGTTGAGGAACCTGCTGGAAGCATCAGATTCAACACAGACAAGGAATTTGGCCAGAGAGGTGTCCCCATACAGGACCGTCACAGACACGGTATACGGCCTTCACGATGGTCAGAAGCAGACTCACTGGAGGCCCCAGCCAGCACCAGGCCTGCCTAAGGCAACAGGCTGGCCTTCGGCACAACGGTGTCCCCAGCCAGCATGGCACGGGGGCTCCCAAGGCTGCTCACTCAAGCAAGCCCTACTGCCTATCTTGCTCTCAGGCTGCCGGGAGCCAGGGAGTCCAGCCCACAGGCTATCGCTGGTGGGCAGACTTCCAGGGGTCGGCTCGGTCTTCACTGTGTGGTCCTGGGCCCCTTTCCTCCAGCTAGAGCCAGATCTTGGGTGCATGGAGCTCCCAACGACCTCTGGCCTGCTCCTCCCTCCTCCCATGCTCTGGGGAGGGGCGGAGGAAGGCACAGGAAGTGGTGGCCTCCACCCTCAGCCTTACTTTTTTTTTTAATATTTATTTATCATTATCTTGGCTGCACTGGGTCTTAGTTGGCGGTGTGCAGGATCTTCATTTCTTCATGCGGGATTTTTTCTGGGGCGTGGGGGGGGGCACAGACTCTCCAGTTGTAGTGGGTGGCCTCCAAGAGTGCCTGGGCTCAATAGCTGTGACATGCAGGCTTAGATCCTCTGAAGCCTGTGGGATCTTAGTCCCCCAGTCAGGAATTGAACCTGCGTCCTCTATATTCCAAGGTGGATTCTTAACCACTTGACCACCAGGGGACTCTCCCTCAGCCCTTTTCTCTTTTCTAGACTGTGCTGGGTCTTTGTTACCGTGCACGTGCTTCCTCTAGCTGCAGCAAGCGGCGTCTGCTCTAGGTGCGGCGCACAGCCTCCCTCTGCAGTGGCGTCTGTCGTGGAGCCCCAGCTCCAGGGCACACAGGCTTCAGTGGCTGTGGTACCTGACTTAGCTGCTCTGCGGCACGTGCAATCTTCCCAGACCAGGGACAGAACTTGTGCCCCCCGCCTTGGCCGGTGGACTCTTATCCCCTGGACTACCAGGGAACCCTATCAGACTTATTTTGAGGCACACACGGCCCAGACCACATGGGAGGGCCCTTCAGGAGGAAAACCAGAGGAAAGCCCTCATGTGGGATAGGACGGGGGTGTGGGGTCCGCAAGGCTAGTCCCCAAAGTACTCCCTCCCTAGTGGGGGAACCCCACACTCAGTCAGTCCAGGCTGGGGCCTGGCTGCTCCACCTTCATTCGCAGCATAACTTCCCAGGTAAGGGCAGCAGCAGGATATTGTGGCTGAGAGGATGGGCTCTGTATGGACCAGTTTCTTTCGTTGGGTCTCAGCTGTAGCATGTGGGTTCCTCTCTAGTTTCAGTCTGTGGGCTTAGTTGCCCCATAGCATGTGGGATTTTTGTTCCCTGACCAGGGATCAAACTCGCGTCCCCTGCTTTGGAAGGCAGATTCTTAGCCACTGCACCAGCTTTTACAAGAGATGAAAGGGGTAAACACTGCTGTCAAAACAGTGGTTCATCCTTGGATATTAACCCCCCTTATCCTTCAACTCCAAAAGACAACATAGCCTCCTTCCAAACCCCAGCCTTGTACTGTCCAAGACAGCACCCTGGACTCCGGGGACCCCCTGTTTGGGGCCCAGACCTTTGTCCACAAAGGATGCTGAGGTAGAAAATATCAGGGCCACCCCCATCCTTCCCCCACCCCCAAATAAATCCCAGTGGTCCACCAGGAATACTACTCACTGGAAGAGAACTCATGAACTCGTGCCTTCTAGGCAAATCTCTGCCTCACAAGGCTAGGAAACTTGACTCTGGGCAATAGAAACATCACACCAAAGAGATAAAAGACCCTCTTTGAAAACTGATTCCTTGTAGCAATCCTTTAGCAACTCTGATAGTTAGAATCCAGTCCAGAAAAGGAACTGTTTCAACTGTCCACTCCATCAAAACATCTTGCTAGCTTTGAACCCTGCCTGCTTGCTGCTTAGCACAGGGAGCCCTCCTGGTGTCATCTGGATGGAAAACACCACTTACAGAAGCGGGTGGGGGAGGAGGGAAATCCAAACAGGGGAAAAACAAGCCTCTCAAAAGCCCCGCCCACATCCTTCCCCAACTCCCAGCCCTCTCCAGCAACCCAAATGCAGAATATCTGAGCTGGGAGAAACCTTATTTTTAGCTGAGGTTCAGGGAGTTGCTCCAAGTCACTGAGCACGTCAGAAGTACCCCAGTGTCCCCAGGTGCCCAGCTCACAAGTCAAGGCTCTTTGGCAGACCTTGATCTCACACCACCAACCCACTCAGACCCCAGTGGGGGTCAGCCTTAGGTGTCCAGAACAAGTGACCTTCAGCGTCTGAGCTAAGAGGGCAGAGTGATGCCTGGGGGAGCACGGGGGTTCCACTGGAGGATCCATGGTTAGTCTTAAACAGTGAATTATATACGGAGGTCAAAGGGAAGGCTGACAGACTGCCAGTTCTCAGCAGCTGAGTGGGAGCAGCTGTGTGCAGTGGGGAAGGGGCTAAGAGTAGAGCAGGGACCCTCACGGCCTCAGGAAGACCCGAGTCCAAACAGAAGCCCAGGACAGTTTATGAGCTTCAGACTGCATTACATAAAGCTTGCAGTTTTCCTGCTGCAAACATCCACTGCCCATCATCCCGCCCAAGTCAGCTCTGGCTTCTCCAAGGGGAAAAGAACCATTGAGAACCAAGACACAGGACTCAGGCTCAGCTTCCTGCTCGGCCAATAGAGCTGACACCGAAACAAAAGAAAAAGTGCCTCAAGCCAACTATCAAAGAGCCTGATTGAAGTCCCAGCCCTGAGGCCAGGCAAGTGGCTTCAAGGCCTTCACCACTGCCTCAGCAATAGAGAGGAAGGGTGGGCTAGAGGCAGGGCCCTTCACACTCTGACCTAAGAAACCAGGGGAGGGGGAGAATGTGATGGAGTCTCTGAGTGATGCTCAGGCACTGTCCTCCATGGGCTCAGGCCTCCTACATCTTTCTTTTTGCCCACAAGACAGCAAGGAAAGGAGGAAAGAAGGGGACAGAGGTTGAGAGGGTGAGAAAGCAGGATGCTGGAAGCCAGGCCCTGGGGGTTTCAGCGGGGTCTCTCTGCTGGGGCAATATTGCAGCTGCCAAATGGAAACCTCAGAGCCGGCACCGTACCCCTGCAGGGATCTCAGGGGCCTGGGCCTTTTCTTCTGTATACATGTGTAGGGGGGTGGGGTGGGGCTTGGTTCTGCCTGGGTCCTGTGCTTAGCCTTGGCACTGGTAGGTCACTCTTACCCCTCCCAGGGGAAATAAGTCCCTCTCAGTGGGGCCACTTGACGAGAGGTGGATGGAATGTGGTGACATGGCCCGCAGACCCAGGACTTATAAGGGCTGAACAAGGACACGGGGAAAAGAGCAAGCAGATACAGCCAGACAGCAGAGCAAACAGATACAAACACACACGCTCCCAGAACCCCAGGCCTCCTGTGTCCTCCAGGGAGCTCTGGGCTGCTCAGCTCCCTGCTAGGACACTGCCCGGCTTCCCTCCAGCAGGCCCCATCTAAGACACCTCCAAAGTTACCACAGTCCGACCTGGTGGGGAGAAGTCCAGGCTTGGGAGCTGTTCCACAGTCCTGAGCCTTCCTCTGACAATTCTGGCCCCAAATCACATGAATCAGGGCCTGACTCTAAGGCCCTACTTTGGGCAGCACTTTGTAATTTCCACTTCTTTCACAGCTACCATGGGAGTGTGAGCCTGAAGGGCCTCTGATGTAACAGGCAGAGTGATACAGACCCATTTCACAGATGAGGAAACCAGCTCAGGAATTAGGTGCCTGGCCAGCCATTGGCCAAGCTGGGGGTCAAGTCCAAGTCATCTGGGAAGTTAGGGCGGGAGGAACTAAGATGGCCTAAATACAGCTTTGGACCTTATCAATTCAGTTCAGTCGCCCAGTCATGTCCAACTGTTTGCAACCTCATGAATCGCAGCACGCCAGGCCTCCCTGTCCATCACCAACTCCCAGAGTTCACTCAGACTTACGTCCATCGAGTCTGTGATGCCATCCAGCCATCTCATCCTCTGTCATCCCTTTCTCCTCCTGCCCCCAATCCCTCCCAGCATCAGTCTTTTCCAATGAGTCAACTCTTCACATGAGGTGGCCAAAGTACTGGAGTTTCAGCTTTAGCATCATTCCTTCCAAAGAAATCCCAGGGCTGATCTCCTTCAGAATGGACTGGTTGGATCTCCTTGCAGTCCAAGGGACTCTCAAGAGTCTTCTCCAACGCCACAGTTCAAACGCATCAATTCTTTGGTGCTCAGCCTTCTTCACAGTCCAACTCTCGCATCCATACATGACCACTGGAAAAACCATAGCCTTGACTAGACGGACCTTTGTTGGCAAAGTAATGTCTCTGCTTTCCAATATGCTATCTAGGTTGGTCATAACTTTTCGTCCAAGGAGTAAGAGTCTTTTAATTTCATGGCTGCAGTCACCATCTGCAGTGATTTTGGAGACCCCCAAAATAAAGTCTGACACTGTTTCCCCATCTATTTCCCATGGAGTGATGGACCTTATAGTCCAAGCTATTTCTAGCCCCAAGAACGGAAGGCTCCACATCATGGGAACACACCTGGTCACAGCTGCTGTGAGCCCTGTTCTACACCTCATTAGGGAACCCAACCAAGCAGCATGAATTGTGCTATGCAGACTCCGTGCTCCCAGGCTGGCTGGAGGTAGGGGCCAGGCCTGCTTTCCATCTGGTTCCAGACTGAGAGACAGGACCATGCTTTCAGAGGCAGTTCAGAAAGACAGGCTCACAGGGCCTCCAGCACCAAGATTCCGGGCATGGCTTCCTTCCCCCACTGTACCATCCACCCACCCTGTCCGTGTGGTCAGCCAATACCAGGCAGGGTCTACTGCCTGACCCTGTGGCTGGGAAAGGTTACAGGTATCACCACCACTACACATCATCCCACAGATTCAAGGAGTTGTCCTAGGGCAATCCCATGCCCTTCCCCTAGCTCCAAAATCAGTACCTCCAACCCTTAAACCATGTAACATTAATCCACTGAACGTGACACCGTGCTCCTGAACCCAGAGCGCCAAGCCCTTCACATCTGTACACCACCCGACTGAGGCAGGTGAAGTCTGGTGAGTTTCCTAAAGGGATGCTCCTGTCGGGAGAGAGTTTCTGTTCAGGGATGGAACCTGTGTTCTAGCTTGGAGCGGCCCTGTCTCCAGCACAGTAGGACCCCTCCATCCTAAGTCGTGCCCGTATACAGCTGCAGCTGCACATCAGAACAGGGACCAGCCTGGGAGGAAGCTCTTCACAGCTGTGAGAGCAGCAAACGCTCCCCAACCTAGGTTCAGGTCCCATTCCAAAAACTTCTCCCGATCTTTCCCAATTAAAACCCCAAAGTCCAAACAAACAAATCACTCACTTGGGAAGGAGAGTGGCTAACCGCAAAGAGGAGGTAGAGACTCCAGGACACTCATGGCGTGGCATGGTTCAGGTCAGGCCCTGCCCCTTCTCCTTGAGGGTGCTAGGCTTGGTCAGAACTATATAGGCAGCCGTGATGACTTCACAATCAACGGCCTGTCTTCAGTTGGCTCTAAATGGCTGTAAATGACCGATGGGCCAAGGCAGACCCTCTGACTACACCCAGCCCCTGCTATACTCTGGAGGCACCCAACATGAATGGATCCACCAGCAGACTCTTCAGGAATGGAGGACTCAGCGATCCTGCCACCTGTCTAGCCTTGATATACCTCACAGGTAACCTTATTCTTTCCATCCAAGGATGGAATAGGGAAAGAAGCTGAAACTGGGGAGGTCACACTGGTCCCTGGGCAGGCAGTAGACAGGGTTCAGCACAGGAAGCTCTGGGGCTGTCTGCAGTTCCCACCTCACAGCAGCGTGGTCTCTGAAGTATAGGAGATGGGCTCTGCCCGGGTCCTCACACTGTGCCTGGGGTGTGAAGTCCCCTCTGAGGTAGCCATGGTTAGGGGATGGCAGAGAAACTGACAAGTTACCAAATGCTGCTGCTGCCCAGAATCAACGGCCGAGCAGAGGCTGGGGGCCCCGAGGTACGGCCAGAACCCAACACTCTAGCTGAGCTCTTGGTAACGCGAGATAGGCGGCCTTGGACCAGGAGCTCAGCCCTCAGGGCAGGTGGGAGGTCACCTCTCCCCTGCCTTTAGGACTCTCTGGAGAACCAGTGTGATAAATGGGTGGAAATAGAGCAAGCTGAGTGCTGAAGAATTGACACTTTCAAACTATGGTGCTGGAGAAGACTCCCGAGAGTCCCTTGGACAGCAAGGAGATCAAACCAGTCAATCCTAAAGGAGATTAACGCTAAACATTCACTGGAAGGACTGATGCTGAAGCTGAAGTGCCAATACTTTGACCACGTGATGCAAAGAGCCAACTCATCGGAAAAAAGACCCGGATGTCGTGAAAGATTGAGGGCAGGAGGAGAAGGAGACGACAGAGGATGAGATGGCTGGATGGCATCACCGACTCAACGGACATGAGTTTGAGCAAACTCTGGGAGCTAGTGAAGGACAGGGGAGCCTGGCGTGCTGCAGTCCATGGGGTTGCAGAGTTGGACACAGCTCAGTGACTGAATGACAACACACGGGTGGAGAGTGTGAGAGCAGAACAGAACATCCCACGGTTCCTGTCCTGTCTCCGCTCACAGTGCTGGCCAGCCTCCTCTGCTCTGCTCCACCCCAGAAATGGAGATGAGAAATCAGAATGTCCAAACATTGAATGACACTTAGAAGCTTGTTCTTACTGCAGTGAACCAGTCAGGCTGGCCACTTACAGAGACCCAAGAAAAAGGCCTCCCAAATGAAAGGCAGTCACTTTGGAGTTACTTGAAGTACCTTTTTTTTTTTTTAAGTTAAGATGCCCAAAGCAATAGAGAATCAAGGGGTTGGGAGGTGAAGGCGGTCAGCCCCAGCACAGGCTACAAGGGGGATGTACTGTCTGTAGAGAATTCACCTGATCTGGTTTTTATCACCACACAATAACAATTCTAAACATCATCTGTCATAAACTGCTCCTCCCGCAGGGGCTGACAGCTCCCACCACCCACTTTCAGGATGTGACCAACTCAAAGAGAACTAGTCTGGAGCCAGCCCTGGGCTTCTATCTGGGACCCTGTCATCATCTAAAGCTCAGCCCTACAGAGCCCAAGATGCAGATCCTCTCCCCTCTCCCCCTCAAGCCTCATCCAAACCCCAACATAGAACAGAAGAGCCAGCAGAGTGTGTTAAGAGCAAACTCTGGGTTCAAATCCCAAATCAACCATTCACGAGCTACATGAAAGCTATTCAACCTCTGTCTCAGCTTCCTCATTTATAACATGGTAATAAAATAAGTACAGCACAGCGCTGTTATGAGAGTGAGATGAGTTAAAATGGTCAAATGCTCAAAACAACACCTGTTATAAAGACTAGATATGGGTCGACAGTACTGCAAATAGTTCAGTCTCTCCATTAGGTTATCTGAACAGAGGAGACACATCCCAGCAATCCCCAGGGCAGAGGGGAGTCTGATCTACCAGAACCTGTCTGGATTGACCTGCTCAGGTCCTGTTTCCAGGTAAAAGCCCAGAAGCATAGATGCTTCCCTCCCCTTATCCCCTAGAAAGTCTTCAGACAGAGCACCAAGATGTCCCAGATCCTGGCAAATATTTTTGGTGGCAGAGAAAAGAAAGGGCGCAGTGCCCAAATCACACACTTGACCCTAAAATTCCTTTGCTCATTTGAGAGCTAACCTTGACCCATCCTGACAGAGGCTAGGGACCAAACTGGTTCTTCAGAGACCCCTAGAGGACACACGATGGACCCTGGGGTACCAGACCTGCAGCAAGCAATTTTGACCCAACTTTAGTGGATGCAAAGGACAAAAATGGGGATGGAGAACACAGAGGGGGCAAGACCCTTAGGTCAAGCTGTAGCTCCCTTAGCCACCATTAACCCTGCCTTTCTATAACTTACCGTTAAGCTGGCTTAAAACTTTAACTTTTAGAAACTTGAACTTCACCCCTACTCCAAGATTCCAAATACCCCACTCCTCACAGGGGGTCCTCAATGAGTAATTACTGTAACTTAATACTACCTTGTCTTATGAAAGTGAAGTCTCCGTTTTCAAAATAGAATATACTTTCAAACCAAATATATCTTTCCCCAGAAACTATCCAGCCATCCCTCAAGAATCACGAAGCCAAGACAATGCATGGGTCTGGGTCTGGGCAGCATCAGAGGCAAACCCAACCTGAGCTGCGTTCTTGTGCGATGTTACATCCGCACCTCCTGGAGCTCAGGCACCAGCCAAGACACACCCGGGGGAGAGTATAGCCTCTAGACTGAAAAGGACACTTGATTTTCTAACCCATCTCCTTCCCAAGTGACAGAAAAATGCCTTCCTCCCAGGCCTGCATGATCTCAGGCTGTTCATAATGTGGCCCCCAGCATCACTTCAACATAACAAATGCCCCGCAGTCACCCAAATAAGCCACGTGGTTCCACAGTCCACCCCTACTTTCATATGCACTATTCCCTCTTCTTGGATGGCCTCTCCCATTCCTCCAGGTCTAACATCCACCCACTTAGCCACATATTCCTCGCCTTCCTAGGTTTGCTTTAGCTAATGTCCAATAGCCAACCGGGAAGAGCCAGCCTAGGTCAGCCCTGAGAGGAACCACCTCTGCTAAGGTGGATTTCTCCAACGGTGGCTCTTCGGGGTTGCAGAACTGCCTACCTAGAGGGCATCTAGGCTGAAGAGAATATGTCCAGTTCCTGCTCAAACCACCAATCTAAGATGGAACCCTGGCTGAAGAGTTTTTGGAAAAAGGGCCGACTCTAGTGCTTATGTGACCAGAGCAGATGTGGGGCTCCAAGAGACCACGGCGGCCCTTGGTTTTAGACCTCTGTAGTAGCAAGAGCCCATGCTCCCTCCCCAGCACCGACTGCACTGATTCCCTGAAGCACTACAGGGCTGTAGCCCACCTCTGCCCACAAGGAGAGAAATTCCACTTCTGCCCTCTCTCAGAAAAGCTACTCAGAAAAAAGTGACAAGTACCTCAAATTTCTCCAAGATTTTAGACTGGCCACATGGTTCACCCTTCCCACTTCAAACGGGTGGGTCTGAGGGTCTCAGGTAGGGTAAAATCCTTGCTGAAGTCAACCCTCCAGCAGAAGTGGTTCTGGGTCCATGTCCAGCTTCACAGGAGATGGACAATTTCAGTAGAGACTCCACACACACACAGCAACCCTGTCACCCTCCCCCAACTCTCAGGGGAGACTCTAAACAACCAGATAAGGTCAGGATGGGGTCCTCAATGCCAAGAGATTGTCAGCATCAAAGTCCAAGACAGACAAGGCCTTTAGGAGCCAAAAGAACCCCAGCCCACACCACACTCGGGGACAGATGTCAGACCCTCTGGTGTAGTGAAGGGTTATGTATTCCACCTTTCCTTCCCCACAGAAAGCGGGATCTAGACCTAGATTCTCAAGATGTCATGCCATTGGTGGACTGGGGCTGGCACCAGGCCTCTGAATTGCTAAGAGTGGGAGCTAGCCCAGTGACCCTCCCTCCACCCCTCCCACAGTAAGGAGCCCGGCCCAGCCTGGCCAGTGCCGCCATTCTGCACCAAACCTATAGCACGGAGGCCGGCATCACCGGATGGGCAGCAGGCAGCACCGCCAACCCCCACCAGAGGCTCTGCGGTTTCTCCCCCAGACCAAAGGGAAGGGAGCTCAGGGTGGATAACTGGCCCTTGGTTTCCTGGGCAAGAGCCTGCCGGACATGGCAGGAAGGGTCTCCTGGCCCTACAGTGACACAGCAGAGGCCCCTCCAGAGACAGAAAGAGCAGCGAAGCCTGCCTCCTTTCCACAACAGTTTTGTCTCCGCTGGCCAAGCTTCTGGTCTCCATTCAATGATAGCCTTAAGGCTATATCCACACACCCACCCCTCCACCCCGAATACACACAGCTTCCCGGTTTTGCCACATCCAATTAACCACCCAGCTGCTGGTGATTCCACGAAGCCTTCAGACACCCTCCTCCTAGCACATGGACGGTGAACATTCCTTGTAGAATCCCACCGGGGCCAGCTTTGGGGTCCTGGCTTGGCTGCCAGGGCAAAATCCGACAGAGGAGAACCAGGGACTGAGAGTCTTTAGGCAACTCCTTCTCAAATCAGTCAGTTGACATCTGGGGCCGTGAAGAAAGCCCGTCTATCCCGCCATGAGTACAACTCTAGTGAACCAAGGTACCGCGCAGCTGGCCCAGGCCTCCAAGGTCACGAGGAAGGGTCAGGGTGGAAAGTGCAAGGGAGCGAGGGTGCCGCCCGCCCGCCGTGCTAATCCCGCTGTTTCTCTCAGCCGAGGCGGGAGTCCCGGCCATGCGGGAGGAGCGCCTCGCAAGAGGACAGCGAGCCGGGCGGAGTGCGGAGAACGAGGGACGCGCGTGCAGCCGGCGCGGGGCGGACGCGGCTCAGCTCGCCCACCGCGGGACGCACGGACGGCGGCCGGCGCGCTACCCGCCCCTAGCCCGGGAGGGCGGGGAGACAATGCCCAACCGGCGGGGTAGTCCAGGCCGCACGCCCCCGCCCGCCGGACACCGGCTGCTCCTCCCCGGCCGAAGGGCAGCGGCGGGAAGGCGCCGGGAGCCGCTGCCAGACCGCGCGGGGGGCCGCGCGCGCCCCGTCCCCCGCCCCCCTCCGCGTGCACTTCACCGGACCAGTCCCGGGGCGCAGACCCACCTCCTCCTCCAGGGTACCGCCGGAGCCCGTGCCCGCGCCGGTGCCGGTGCCCGCGCCGCTGCTGTGCTCGCCGTCCGGCTTCAGGTTGCTCATGGTGCGGGGGGTGGGGTGGGGCGGGAGTGGCGAGGGGAAGGGAGCGCGGAGGGCTAGCGCGGCGCCCGGCCCCGGCGAGGAGGTGGGGAGGGCGCGGTGAGCAGTGCGCTCGGGGGGTGCGGGGCGGGGTGGCGGTGAGAGGGGCAGCCGCCGCGTCGGGTCGGGGGGTCACATCAAGTTTGGCGGGTGCGGGAGGCGGGGAGGGGGTGCGGCGTGGGGAGGCACCGGGAGCCGGAGCGGAGCCGGAGCGGCCGCCGCCTCCGCCTTTTCAATGCGACCGGCGAGTGCGCCCGCGGCGGCGGCGGCGGCGGCGGCGGCGGCGGCGGCGGCGGCGGGGCGCGGGGCGGGCGCCGGGGGAGGGGGCGGGCGCCGGGAGGCGGCGGGGGGCGGGGGCCGGGGGCCGGAACCGGCCTCAGCTGGGGCCCGGCCAGCCCCCTCCCCCGCCCTCGCCGCGGTCTCCGAGGGAACGCGCAGCCAATCCCCGCCGCGCGCTGCGGGCTCGCCCCGGCCGGGGCTGCGGCGCGCCAGTCTGCGGCGGGGCTTTTCCCCTCTCTCCCGCGTCCTTTCTCTCCCTCTCCCTTCCCCCTTTCCCGTCTCCACCACGAGTTTTTAAACTTGGGTGAACTCACCCAGAGAACTTTCTTAAAGGGACCGCGCGCACCGCGCCGTCCCAGCCCGCCGGAGGTGGGACTGGGTGCCAAGCGCCCCACGCTCCCTCGCCCCCTCGTCGTCTTCAGCCCGGCGGCCCCACGCGAGGGGGCGCCCGAGGCGGGACTCCAGGGTCGTCCGCTTCAGGAAGGAGTCTCCGCTTTGAACTCTGACCTGGGGTTATGGGTGTCCGGCGCGCTCTCACCTCCCCCCAGCTCCCCCATCCAGCCAGCCAGCCCCCGTCCGCCCTCTCCTGCCTCCCTCCCAGCGTCGGACTTGTGGAGGGCCAGGTTCTGGGGCTCATGGCCCAGGCGGGGCTGATACCTGGGCTTCGGCCCGGGCTAGGCGCAGTCTGCTGCGTGACCTTGAGGAAACCACTTCCCCTCTCTGGCCTCAGGCTTCCAGCCCAGAGGGTGGGACTTAGACCGCAAACTCCCCTCCCGCCGGCAGTCACCGACTAGGACTCTGGGCTGGGAGACGAGTCTCGGGGATCCAGTTATTAGCCGCTGGAGGCGGCGGGGTGGGTCGGTACCTCGAAGGACCGAAAAGGTTTCATTCGTGCGCCCCACTCCCAGCTTTAGGGTCCTCGCCTCCCTCGGCTTAAATACCACCCAACACACACACACACCCGTCACACACAAACCCACGCTTGCACATCTTTTTCCCTCCTCTTCAGAGCCCGAGGCTTGGGCACGGGTGCGGTGACTTCCCCCTCCGCGGGTATCAAGGGCGCGGCCCCCGGTTGGGTTTTCCTTCAGACTTTTGGAAACCCGCGCCGACCGCGGCCGGCCCCTGACGCCACCTTGTGAAAACCCGAGCCCACGCCGGGTCGCGCTTGAAGCGCAGCAACCTGGAGCCCCTCGGAGCTGCTCCAGGATTGGAGCAGCAACTCCTCCCCAGCGCCCCTGTCCCCACCTCGACCTCCGGGGCGTCCCGGCCAGAGGCTCGGTCGAGACTGGAAAAGGCTCTGCCAGGAGAGGAGGGAAGTCCTGCGGGACCCCGCCCAGAATCAGGCGTCTCCGGGAGTGCTCTATCGCTTTGCACTTGGTGCCTGTTCAGACTTTCCCTGCCAAACCTCGAGTGGCACCTGTATTTTAAGGCTGGAAGCGACACACCGCGTCGGTGGAGTGGGAAAAGCTACTTCTGCAGTCATGAACCAGTTAGGATCCCAGACCTGGGACAAGTGACTCAGCCCTTCAGAGCTTCAATGTGCCTACTTCTAAATAGAGACGGCAGTATCCTATGGGAGGATGGAGTATGGAAGTATGCAGTGTTTAATCTCCCCAACAAGTTATAATCTTTCCTAACCTGCCATTTCACAGATGAGTACTATAAATTGAGGTCTATAGATACGCAATATCTTTCCCAATGATACTTATTTAGTAGGTAATTGTTAAGCAACCACTGCCTGCTGTGGCAAGGTCAGGAGTACCCACCCTGGTTTCCCACCACCTCCACTGCCAACACATTGTTTAGGTCCTACTATGAGCAAAACTGGGGCTTCCCAGGTGATGCTAGTGTCAAAGAATCCACCCGCCAATGCAGACTTTCTTCGATCCCTGGGGTGGAAAGATCCCCTGAAGGAGAAAATGACAACCCACTCCAGTATTCTTGCTTGGAAGATTTCATGGGCAAAGGAGTCTGGCCGGCTACATGGGGCTGCAAAGAGTTGGACACAACCAAAGGGACTTAGCACGTAGGCATGAGGGAAACTGCTTCCTATAGGAATCGGGCATTGCCAAGAGTGATGGAGCTTCACTTTACCCAGAGTTTTCTAGGTACATCCAGCCTCTGGCGCCTCCAGACAGAAGCAACCCATGAACCCCCAGGTATTCTGACCATCCTTCATAGGCTTGTCTGCAGTTTGGCCCTTTCCCCCAGCCTCTGCTCCTTTCCCTAGTGTAGATCTTCCCAGTAGGTATCTCTCCAATTTTGGCCCAGCAATGTTCTTCCTCCTTTACCATCCATCCCCTCCCGGCCCTCTCTCCATGTCAATGCAAGTCCTCCCTCCCCTTAAGATGTGAAGTCAGCCCTCCTTGTTCCAAGAGAGGGAGGCTGGCCCATTTTCAAAACTCTGGCATCCTCTAGAAGTTAGTTTGAATTTTTCAAAGAGGAAAGATTTCTCAACTTGTCCCTCAGGTCTACCTTTTATAGACAAGGAAGCTGAAATCCAAAGAGATGACAAATAATGCAGGATCCACAGTTGACCCCCATCACCATATTTTTCCTAACATGAAACTGATATTTATTGCTATTCTGATGATATAGCAATCCATGCTTATTGTTGAATAGCTGGAAGATTATAAAATAGTTTAGAGAATAATCTACCATGTAGAGAGCAAGATTATTAATATTTCCTCCTAGTCTTTTTGTCTGTGCATATTTTAAAAAACAAAATTGCCAAACAATTTAAATACTCCTTTTTTTTCTTAAATCTATCATGAACATTTCTTTTTAAGTTCTTGAGTCATAAATTTTAATGATTGCTTAACCCCCATTAGATGTGCTGTAATTCAACTTATCTCTTGTTGTTAGGCATTTGCATTATTTTTTCTTTTTTGCCTTCATAAGAAACATCTTACATAAGGATGCTTAATGCCTCAGAAAACTTCCTATATGTGACCAGCCCTAAGCACTTTGAAGGCATCCATTGTCTTTGTCCTCCCCGGCCCTCCCACCACGCCACCCCCCACCCCCACCCCACTGCCACGCTGCACCACGGCTGCTTTTGGAATCTTAGTTCCTTAAACAGGGATGAAACCCACACCCTCAGCAGGGAAAGTGCAGAGTCCTAACCACTGAACTGCCAAGGAATGTCCCTCTCTCTACCCTTCACTACCCTAGGAATGGGAGAATATCTGACCCCGAAGGGAACTGGATATCATATAAATGCAAAGGTCCCACCCAGGACGGCACGACTACCCATCCATGCTGACCTGGGGTTGATACAAGTAGGGCTGGAGAGAGAAGAGTTCAGGATGTAGAAATGGCAGATCACTTGGCAGGTAGAAACTTTCATCTGTCTCCCCCAACTGTAACCTAGTAACCCAACCTCTAGCTGCTTCTACAGGTTCTTCTGCCACCACCCCCAGTGCCAGGCTCCATGTCACCTCTGAGCTTCTCACATTTCTATTCCTTTTGCCTGGAACTACCTCCTTCCCAGACACCTACTCCCCTTCTAGAATGCTCTCAGAGTGCCTTCTCTATGTTCTCTTGAGCTGGGGAATGCCTTGTCTTGCAGTTCACCTACCAGACGGGAAAATCTGACTCTGAACTGTGTCCACAAACCCTGCTGGTGAATACAGCCTTAGCACTCTACCTCTGCAGACCCCTAGCCTCCAGTAAAGAGCTTGGTGAGTGGTGGGCATTTGCAGGTGTTCAGTGAGTCATTCCTGGGGCTTCTGGGTTATCTGGTGCCTGTGGTCCTTTCTCTTTGATTTCCTGTACATACATTATCCTTTGATGTTTGTTCTTAGGGTAAGGGAAAGAGTCAAATGGTTTCACTCCTAAGAAATGCTACCCTGGGACCCAGCATCCTAAGGGTGTGCCTGACTACCTCAGGGCAGGTCTGCTTTCTAACCCCAGTTCCCCCACTGTCAAGAAAGTCTGAGCAACAAGAAGGCAGGTAGAGAGAGTGACATTGAGGCCCAAAGGCTGGTGTATATCTGAGGTGTATTTTCTTGGCACAGGAGAGTTAAGCTGCACTTAAGTGCAAGAGGTTTCGGGCTGCTGGCATTTATAAAGTACCTACTCCTTCCTGCCCCAAGCAGGTAAATGCCTTCTGAATAATTCTTGCTGTCCTGGTAATAAATTAGAAAACAGACTCAGGAGAACTAGGGGAACTTGCCTAGCTACTGCTGGATGGCATGGATGGTGGGGAAGGCATGAAACAGCCCTGTTGTGAGCTTATCTGCTGCTGCGACCCCATAGACAGCAGCCCACCAGGCTCCTCCGCCCATGGGATTTTCCAGGCAAGAGTACTGGAGTGAGGTGCCATTGCCTCCTGTGTTGTGAGCTTCTCAGTTCATCTCTAAAATGGGGATACTAGTGCACAACTCCAGAGATGTGTTATATGAGAATTCATAGTAAGCTCTTGGAGATTGTAATTATTGCCTGTGGCCCTGCTTCTAGTTCGAAGGTCAAGGTCAGAGTGGTAACAGGTCAAGATTAGAGATTGGGTCATTTTAGCCCAAAGTTCCTGAGCTGTCTCCTCTCCTCTTGCCCTCCTTACTCCAGACCACATAATTACAAAATTCCCAGGTTCAAATCCAAAGCAAACAGTATTTCCAAAACAGCTGTGCCAGACTCAAATCTGGGTTTGAGTCCAGGTGACTATGGCAACCTGTGTGACCATGGGCAGGTAGTTTAATCTCTCTCAGGGTTTGTTTTATCATAAAACTAGAGATGCCTTTCAGGTTCTCATAAGTTACCCAGGTTTTTGTATGTATTTACTGAGATCCTGGCTCTCAGAATTCTTAGATGTCCTCAAAGCTCTAGAGCAGTGACTTTCCTGGTGGTCCAGTGGCTAAGACTCTGTGCTCCCAAAGCAGGGGGCCTGGGTTCAATGCCTGCCCAGAGAACTAGATCCCATATGTGGCAACCAAGAGTTTGCATGCCACAACTAAAGATCCTGCATGCCACAAATAAGACCTGGCACAGCCAAATAAAGATAAATACATAAATATTTTTAAAAAGAAGACTAGGGCCACAGGAGGGTTGATTATAAAATCAGCAAAGGAATAGAACCATGAACTTCACTTAAGTCTTCCCAAAAGGCAGTGTCTCCCCGTCAATGCCCCTTCCCCAAAGATATTATTTCCTCTGTCTCCACATGGCTGAGAATTAGGGGAAGACCCTCGGGTCAGAGATGGTGTCTTTATGCATCTTTGAATCCTCCGTGCCTGGCTCAAGTTCAGTAAATAATATTGAATGAATGAAAGGCTTGGGTTTCCATGGAAAGAGCTCTGAGAGAAGTATTTTTATACTCACATGTCAATGACTGCATTTCCCCTCTCCCAATGTGGGAGAAAGAATGGGATACCAGAAACCTGAAATGGAAGCAGAAGATTTAAAACCAATGATCAGAAACCCAAAAGAGGGTGTCTGGCAGGCCAGAGGTTTCTGGCCTGGACTCTGGGGGCTCCCAACTTATACCTCCCTCTCAGCATTCAAAACACCTGCCCCACTGCCACTTCCTACCCCACCACTGGGCCAGTGGCCTTTGCAGATGGGGAAATTGAAGTTCAGCACCTGAAATCAACTCACTTGAGGTCACAGACCAAGTCCTGAGTTCATTTCACATGTATTATTGAATTTTACAAACAGGTGGCTTGAAAATTTTCTAAGAAAAAATAAAACTAATCAAAGATCTTTTTGAACTGAGTCCTCAAATGATCTTTTATTCCCCAGAAGGTCTATGTGGGTTTTGTTTTTTTCTTTTTAATGAATTTTAAGTTCTGGCAACGATTAAATGGCACTTGCTAAACTTTTACTGGTTTTGAGTCCTTCCCAGGGAGCCAAAGGTCATCGAGAATGGCTCTCTGGTCTGTTTCCCTGCTTGAGATGTTGGCCTCCCAGAGCCTGGGAGAGGATACAGCCCCTCAGACCAGAGATACTGCACAATTGCCAGGCATGCACAGTAAGCTGGCCCCACTGGGCAGAGTTTCCAAGAAAGACCCGGGGCTGAAAGTAGGAATGGTTGCACTTAACCAGGGTCCAGTGGGGCAAACGGCAATGTTTTGGTGATCAGGGCTCTGTATGGAGTGAGGTAGAGCAGGACAACGAGAGAAGATGGACTGGTTGTACCCTCACCACTGAAGGTGGCAGCCAGGCCCCTGTGGTCTCCATCTTGGCAGTCTCCTTTGCCTTCCAAAAAGCTAATTGCTCTGAAGGCACGGTGCAGGTGTGGTCATTCTGTTTAAGGCCTTAGGGGCTTAAGAAGGCAGCTTGGGGTGAGGGCAAGGTCTAACCCACAAGAGTGCTTCCTCCGAGGTGGGCATTAGGGCATGTAGATCACAGACTCGGTGTTAGAAGGGGCCCTAGAGGTCAATCCAAGCCAGTGGACCTCACACTTGGCTGCAGACCAGAATCACCTTTTGAAAAAGACAGATTCCTAGGGCCCATCTGAAAACAACTACATCAACATCTCTGGAGGCATACCTTGGGAATCTCCTTGGACCCCAACAGCTAGAACCCCAGTACCAGAATCCAACCCCCTGCATCAGACACAGAAGCCAATCCAGCCTCTGCCTGAATTTGGGGAGAGGCAACTCCACACCTACCCGCAGCTGCTCATTCCATTGCTGCAACTCCAGTTCTACTTGTAGCTGTATTTGTATCAGATAATGATTAGTGATAATTAACATTTGTTCAATACTTGGCCAATGACCTCTTAGCACAGAGGCTAAGTTTCTATATTCTAGGCTGAGACAGGCCTGGATTTAAACCTGCTTCACCTTGTTTTTGTAAATTTGGGTAAAATGACTAAGGACTCTGAGCCTCAATTTCCTCATCTGTGAAATGGGGATACCTTTTGCGGAATTGCACAACAGTGTTTAACACAGTGCTTGGCATATGTCCTGTCAGTTAAACGTTTAAATTGTTGGGGGCTTCTCTGGTGGCTCAGTGGTGAAGAATCAGCCTGCCAGTGCAGCAGACAGTTCGATCCCTGGTCTGGGAAGATCCCACATTCTGCAACTGCTGAAGCCCACTCGGTCTAGAACCTGTGCTCCACAACAAGAGAAGCCACTGCAATGAGCAGCCCAAGCCCCGCAGCTAGAATGTGGCCCCTGCTTGCCGCAACTAGAGATAAAGCCCGAGGAGCAACAAAGATCCAGCACAGCCATAAATAAATAAAGTTTAAGTTGTTGGAATTCCCTGGTGGTCCAGTGGTTAGGACTCCATGCTACCAGTTCAAGGGGTCCAGGTTTGATCCCTGGTGAGGGAACTAAGATCCCATATGCCACGTGGTATGACCAAAAAAAAAGAAAGTTTAAGTTGTTCCTCCATTTAAACCCAAATCAGTGCCCCCTGTGTCTCCACCCATCTCCTCCTAGCATTTGGCCCTGGGCTCCAAAGCTCCTTAGAGCAAGCCATGCTCCCTGCCCTGTCCTTACAGACAGCAGGCCCCTTTCCCAGCATCTGATTCTGGTTCCTGTATACTCACACCTGGCTAGCCCCTTTTCTGGACTGTGTGGCTTTAGGGGTGGTGAAATATTATGGAACAAGGGCTCTCCTGAGCAAGTCCAGGCCTCCAGGAGTACCTTGAGCATGTTGGGAACCAGAGAAATTTATGTGAAAAAGACTGCAGAGAACACACCCTACTAGTATAAAGCTGCCAACCTAGGCTGTCAACCATGTGCCAGGCACAGGGCTGAGCATAATACACTCCTGAGTTCATTCACCTCTCATAGCTGGCTGAGGAGATGACTTTTCTTTATTTTACCTTTGAGATGCAGAGAGATTAACTAACCTGTACAACAATGCACAGCTGTAACTGACAGGACTGAGGTTTGGACCCAGGACTCCCTATACTCAACTCCTAGAACTAGAACGGAACAAAGGAGTTAAACCTGAATTGAGGGCCAAGTCCAAAATGCAGTGTTCTTCCAGGAGTTATCTAGATGGATATTTGCTAATTTCTTATCTAACCATAAACTCTGACATTTATTGTATATTTTTTACTTTTCCATGAATGTCCACCTTCATTTTTTTTTCTTTTTCTTGGGAAGAGATGATATTTACACATGATATTCCTAGTTTAAAATTCACAAGGTGCAAAATAATTTTTTATACTCAAAATAACTCCTTTTTTTTAATTAGAGTATAGTTGGTTTACAATGTTGTGTTAGTTTCTGATGTACAGCAAAGTGAGTCAGTTATACATATCATATACCACTCTCCTATTTTCTTCTTTTTTTTGACCATGCTGAGTGGCGTGCAGGATCTTAGTTTCCCAAATAGGGATCAAACCTATGCCCCTTGCCGTGGAAGCACCAAGTCCTTACCACTGAACCACAGGAAGGTCCCCTAGCCACTCTTCTTCAGATTCTCTTCCCAGATAGGTCATTACAGAGTATTGAATAGAATTCCCTGTGCTATTCAGCATGTTCTTATTAGTTATCTATTCTATATATAGGCTCCCCTCGTGGCTCAGCAGTCAAGAATCTGCCTGCAGTGCAGGAGACGGGAGTTCAATCCCTGAGTTGGGAAGATCCCCTGGAGCAGGAAATGGCAGCCCACTCCAGTGTTCTTGCCTGGGAAATCCCATGGCCAGAGGAGCCTGGTGGGCTACAGTCCACGGGGTAGCAAAAGAATCAGACATGGCTTAGTGACCAAACAACAACTGTATATAGTAGTATGTGTATGTCAATCCCAATCTACCAATTTATCCCTCCCTCCAGTGCAAAAGAACAATGAAAACAATTTGCAGTTCTTAAAAAAGTTAAGCATGGGACTTCCCTGGTGGTCCAGTGGTTAAGAGTCCATCTGACAATGCGGGGGACACAAGTTCAGGAAAACTAGTGCAGCAGCGTAGACCTAGCGCCGCCAGAAAGAAATAAAAATTAAATAAATGAAATGTAAAGGCTTTTTTAAAAATTAAGCATGGAACTACCAATTGACCCAGCAATTCCACACCTGGATATGTACCCCAAAAGAGCTGAAAACAAGAATTCACACAAAAAACCTATATATGACTGTTGATAACAGCACTATTCGCATGAGCCAGGAATGGGAACCTGAATGTCCATCCACAGATGAGTGGATAAATAAAAAGTGCTACGTCCATATGATGGAATATAAAAATCCACAGACAGTAGGGACATGGATAAACCGCAAAAAGCACACGAAGTGAAAAAAGCCAGACATAAATGTTCACGTATTATTTGATTCCCATCTTTATGAAATACCCAGAATAGGCAAATCCTTGGAGACAGAAGGCAGGCTTGTGATTACCAGGAAAGGAGATGGAAAGTGACTGCTGCTGGGTACAGGAGTATCTTTCTGGGGTGATGAAAATGTGGAACTAGATCCAGGTGATGGTTGAACAACAGTGGGAATATACTGAATTGTATACTTGTAAATGCTTAAAATGATTCATGTTATGTGAATTTTACCTCAATTTTATAAAAAGAATATATATATATTTTTTTTAATAAAAAGAATATTGAACGTTAACCCCCAACCCCATCCCTTAGCAACTGGTACAAGTTCCAGAGATGTCCTGAGCATTTATAAACATTTGTGTGTTTAGTTTTTCATATAAATGGTAGCACCCTGTATATATTGTCCTGTACGTTGTTTCTTTCACTTGGCAGAGATCTTGGAGGTTATTCAACGTCAGCACTTCGCAGACTTTCTGTGTTGTATTTAACGTCCCTGTACTGTTCCATGTTGTAGATGTACCCTGATATGTCAAGCCTGTCCACTTCTGGTGGACGTTGATTAGTTTTTAAATTTATCTTCGGCCATGCTGGGTCTTCACTGCTGCATGCAGGCATTCTCTGGTTGTGGTGAGCGGGGGCTCCTCTCTAGCTGTGGTGTGCAGGTTTCTCATTGTGGTGGCTTCTCGTTGCAGAGAGCAGACTCTCGGGCACATGGGCTGCATTAGTTGCGGCTCGCAGGCTCTAGAGTGCAGGTTCAGAAGTTGTGGCACATGGGCTTAGTTGCAGCACAGCACATGGGGTCTTAGTCTCCCAACCAGGGATCAGACCTGTACCCGCTGCGTTGGCAGTGGATTCTTAACCACTGGACCACCAAGGAAATCCTGATGGACATTTAGATTGTTTCCAGTCTTTTGCTGTTTTAAACAAGGTGGCTGTGAATTGCCTTGTACATGAGTCATTTCACACATGCCTGTATCTGTGGAGAAATTCCTACAAGTGGAATTGCTGGGTCAAAGACTATGTACATTTTAATTTTTCCTTGCATACTTGTTACACAAATTTCTGACAACTCTGAAGCTAATTGGTTAAAACCTGAAAGAAGCCCTCTCCTTAACTGCAAACCCATGCCTCTGGTGGAGCTGCTCCTTCTTCTTTGTCTGCCTCCCTTTTGCAGGCACTTCCTCCCTGTCCCTGAGGGCCACCCCTGCTTGCCTGATCCTGGGTCTCCCCTCCTCCTACTGCTCCGCCTCTTCCTTCTCTCATCCCTTAGTAGAGACTTCCCCACCAGTGCCTAGGGCCTAGGCTGGGATTGAGGCTCATAGTCAAATATACCTGTGAAAATGAAAAGTTTTAGTCGCTCAGTCGTGTCTGACTCTTTGTGACCCCATGGACTGTAGCCTGCCAGGCTCCTCTGTCCATGGGATTCTCCAGGCAAGAATACTAGAGTGGGTTGCCATTTTCTTCTCCAGGGAATCTGCCTGACCCAGGGACCAAACCCAGGTCTCCCGAATGGCAGGCAGATTCTTTACCATCTAAGCCACCAGGGAAGCCCCGAATATAACCTATTCCCCCCCAAACCTACGAATGGCAGGCCCCTTGCAAATGCTTTCAAAACATGAAATGTTCAAACGAAAAGGTTAGGGCCTTCTCATCTAGCCCTCACATTCTGCCTTACATAGTTTTACACCGGGGGCAACTGAGAAAAGTATTTCACACGGTGGTAAGAGCCCTGTAAGGATAAACAGTGACTTGGGTCCAAGATTTTTTTTCAATATTTATTTACTTGGCTGCATCAGTCCTTGGTTGCCACACACATGATCTTCATTCCACGTTGCGGCCTGTGGACTCTCTAGTTGTGGTTTTCAGGCTTTGGAGCATGTGGGCTCAGTAGTTGTGGGCCAGGGGCTTAGTTGTTCTGCATGTGGGATCTTCCTAGACCAGGGATCGAACCCTCGTCCCTTGCATTGCAAGGGAGATTCCTAACCACTGGACCACCAGGGAAGCCCTGGGTCCAGACTCTCGATTGGGTGGTGATATCTGAGTTGGGACCTGAATGATAGGAAAGGGCCAGGTGAACCATCACAAGCTCCTAAGGTAGAAAGAAGATTTGTGTATTTGACAGACGAGAAGAAGGCCAGTGTGACTGGAGCACATGAGGTGGCACAGGTGCCCAGGGCTAATCACTTAGGGCCCTGGAGACAGAGTGAAGTCATCCTGCAATGCCATAAGGTCAGCTGGTAAGAGTGGTGAAGAATCTGCCTGCAACGCAGGAGAGCTAGGTTTGATTCCTGGGTCAGGAAGGTCCACTGGAGAAGGAAATGGCAACCTACTTCACTATTCTTGCCTGGAGAACCCCACGGACAGAGGAGCCTGATGGGCTACAGTCCATGGAGTCCCAAAGAGTTGGGCATGTTTGAGCAACGGAGCACACAGTTGTTAAGAGCCTTAAGTATATTAACACTTTTATAATGAGAGGCTCAACAAATCATTGTTTTTTGTCTCATTTGAGTCTTGGATGCCCTTTAAGTCTCAGCTGGTATCTCTGGATGTTTGCTCCAGAAATTTATACACACTCAGACACAGAGTTGTACACACAGTTAGTGGGTGATTAAGGACCTCTGAGACCTTTTGGGACCTCTGGATGGATAATTCCTAAGGCCTCTTCTGCCTCAGATAGTGACCAGTTGGGGGAAGGTCAGGGGGAGGGCTCTGAGAGGTGGAGTGGGGACCAGGGACTTCTGGGGGTGGACAGCACAGTCTGGGACAGTGGTCAAGGGGCTGGCTGACGAGAAGCCACACAGTCTCTCTGCCGGCGTCTGTAGTGTGAGCTCTAGATGGTTGTCTACCTGCCACCGCCACCCCCCCACCCAAATGTGGCCTACTTGGCCCCTGGATGAGTTCCTTCCCAAAGTCAATGGCAAGAAAAGCCTAGCTTGGGGCAGGACCTTGGGGGAGACCCCCTAAGTCCAACTCCTGGTGGCAGTGGTGGGTCGAGCACAACTCTGTGCCTCCAGTGTAAAACAAAGACATTGGATTAGCCTCATTCTTTCCAGCTGTAGACATTTCTGAACACCTACTGCATACCAAAGACCACATTAGAAAGTTGTGAACCACTATGTTGTACACCTGGAAATTATGTAATATTATACATCAACTAAACTTCAAAAATAAAAAGTGCATTGGACCCCACCAGTGATGAAACAGCCTCAAGTACAAAGAACTATTCTTGCTCCCCTTTGTGGGAGCAAGAGGCCACTTGCAGCCTTCAGCTGGGTCAGCTGGGAAGGCCGCTGGACTCCCTGGATGCCCAGCACTGCAGTGGACCCTGATGATGGGTAGTTGTGGGCATTCCTGGCAGAACGCTAGGCTTCTTTGTCCATGGGATTCTTCAGGCAAGAACAGTGAAGTGGGTTGCCATTTCCTTCTCCAGTAGATCTTCCTGATCCAGGGATCTAATCTAGGTCTCCTGCATTGCAGGCAGATTCTTTACCACTCTTGACCACATAAGCTGACCTTATGGCTTTGCAGGATGACTTCACTCTGTCTCCAGGGCCCTAAGTGATTAGCCCTGGGCACCTGTGCCACCTCATGTGCTCCAGTCACACTGGCCTTCACTGGCAGATTCTTTACCATCTGAGCCAACAGGGAATCCCAGAGGGAAGGACATGGGTGTGGAAAACTCAGCATGTGCAAGGCCTGGAGTGTCAGATGAACAGAGAAGACCTCTCAGGAGCAAAGAAAGGTGCATTGGGTCCACAAGTGGCTGAGGCCCTGCCTGGTGGAGCTAGACCACGGGCCATCGGGGGTGACGACAGCAGGGCTTTAGGGGTGGAGAAAGGACCAAGTACTGGGCCTTCCTGAGCTTTGTAGGAGGGAGATGGTGGGGGACAATGACACAGGGGGCCTGGGCAGAGAACACCGGTGGCAGGACACAGAAGAAAGTCAGATGTGGTAGGATATTTGTCTCTCAGGCAGTTGGAAATGGGAGGCTGGAGCAGGGAAGAGATTAGGGAAGAGACTGCCCACAGTGAATGGCAGGCAGTGGCCACCTTCTCAGAGGGGAGATGTCAGTAGGTGATTTCAAAAGAGAGTGTGGGAGTCTCCATTGCTCTCCTCCCACCCCAGACAGTCTCTAGGAGCTTCACAGAGTGCTTTAGCATGTGAAAGACTCAGAAAGCAGGAGGTTTAGCTCCATTCAACCCTCTTCCCCTGTCAGTAAAGAATCTGCCTGCATTGTAGGAGACCGGGGTTTGATCCCTGGGTTGAGAAGATCACCTGGAGAAGGAAATGGTGACCCACTCCAGTGTTCTTGCCTGGGAAATCCCATGCATGTAGGAGGCTGGTGGGCTACAGTCCATAGGGTCGCCAAGAGTCAGACACGACCGAAGTGGCTTAGCACAGCACACACACCCACTGTGTGGGGGTCTGGGGGCTCACTGAGGCTCACACATGGATTTCCTGGAAGAACATTCCAGACAAATACATAAACTTAAGCAGGCATCAAAAAGATTTAACCACCTGTCAAGGAGAAGGCAATGGCAACCCACTCCAATACTCTTGCCTGGAAAATCCCGTGGACGGAGGAGCCTGGTGGGCTGCAGTCCATGGGGTCTCGAAGAGTCGGACACGACTGAATGACTTCACTTTCCTGCATTGGAGAAGGAAATGGCAACCCACTCCAGTGTTCTCGCCTGGAGAATCCCAGGGACAGGGGAGCCTGGTGGGCTGCCGTCTATGGGGTCGCACAGACTTAGCAGACTTAGCAGCAGCAGCAAAGTTAAGTAATTATGTATTTATGTGTCTGTTTGTTTATCAGTGTTTTGAAGTAAATTAGTCTCAGTTCAGGGCTAGATGGAGTAAATGTGGTTGGGCCTGAGCCTGTCCATCTCTACCAGAACCATCTCCCTTTGCAACATTTTAGCTCATGAGGTTGGAATGACTGTCTATCTTCCAGATGGGGAAGCTACAGTTCAGGGAGGCTCAGAAGCGGTCCCAAGATCATGGAGCAAGAAAGCAGGCTGGGCTGGAACCCAAGAGTCTCTCACCTCAGATTCCTTGCTCTTCACCTTCAGGCCTTACAAACCTGGCAATTAAACTTAACTCTTGAAAACTTGATAGGGAACTTCCCTGGTGGTCCCGTGGTTAAGAATCCACCTTGTAATAAAGGGGAGAAAAAGTGAAAGTGTTAGTTCTTCAGTTGTGTTGGACTTTTTGCAGCCCCATGGCTTGGAGCCTGGAGTTAAAGGGTTGGACAGGACTGAGCACGCATGCTTGTAAAGTGTGCAATTTGATCAGCTTTGCCATAGGTATACATCTGTGAAACCATTATCACATTCAAGATAATGAACATATATCACCCGCAGGTTTCCTCCCCCCACCCCTTCTTAAGCCTTTCAGCTCCTCCCAGACCCACACCCTAGGGAACCACTGAGCTGCTTTCAGTCACTATGGATTAGTTTGCATTTTCCAGAATCTTATGTAAATGGAGGCATACGATGTATACACTTTTGTCTTCCTTCAGTCAGCATAATTACTTTGAGATTCATCCATATTGTTGTATAACTTAATAGGTTCATTTTTGTTGCTGAGTAGTAATCAATTTCATGACTGTACAACAGTCTATTTACCATTCACCTCTTGCTGAACATTTGGGTTGTTTGCAATGTTTTGGCTGTTAACAAATAAAGCTGCTATGGGGGCTTCCCCAGTGGCTCAGTGGTAAAGAATCTGCCTGCCAACGCAGGAGACACGGGTTCAGCCCATGATCCAGGAAGACCCCGCATGCCACCCGTGCACCACGACTATCGAGCCTGCGCTCTGGAGCCTGGGAGCCCAGCTACTGAGCCCATGTGCCCTGGAGCTCATGCTACAAAACAAGGGAAGCCCCCGCGATGAGAAGCCGAGTACTGCAGCTGGAGAGTAGCCCTGCTCGCCGCAAGTAGAGAAAAGCCCGAGCGGCAACGCAGACCCAGCAGAGCCCAAAATAAATAAATGAGAGAGTTACAAAAAATGTGTTTTAAAAAGCTGCTTTGGGCTTTCAGATATGTCTCTATATGACTTTGTGCTTTGATGTCTTTTACAGAAATACCTAGGAGTGGAATGGCTTGGTCATAGGACAGGTGGTCATATGGAAGTTATGTTACCCTTAACTTCTTGCAAAACTGCTAAACTGTTTTCTAAAGTGGTTACACTGTTTTACATTCCCATCAGTAGTGTATGGGAGGTTCAGCTACTTCACATCTTCAGCAAACACTTGATTTCAGTCTTCATAATTTTAGAAATTCTAGTCAGTGTCCGTAGTTTTAAGTTTTACCTTTAGATCTGTCCTCTAATTTGAGCTGAGTTTGGTATATACATGAGATAGCAATCAAATTTCATGCTGTGTGTGTATGAGTATCAATAACCCCAGATATGCAGATGACACCGCCCTTATGGCAGACAGTGAAGAGGAATTAAAGAGCCTCTTGATGAAGGTGAAAGAGGTGAGTGAAAAAGCTGGCTTAAAATTCAGGATTAAAAAAACGAAGATCATGGCATCTGGTCCCATCACTTCATGGGAAATAGATGGGGAAACAATGGCAACAGTGACAGATTTTACTTTCTTGGGCTCCAAAATCACTGTGGACGGTGTCTGCAGTCATGACAATGACAAACCTAGACAGCATATTAAAAAGTAGAGACATTACTTGTCTACAAAGATCCGTATAGTCAAAGCTATGGTTTTTCCAGTAGTCATGTACGGATGTGAGAGTTGGACCATAGCTGAGCACTAAAGAACTGATGCTTTTGAACTGTGGTGCTGGAGAAGACTCTTGAGAGTCCCTTGGACTGCAAGGAGATCAAATCCATCATTCCTAAAGGAAATCAACCCTAAATGTTCACTTGAAGGACTGATGCTGATGCTGAAGCTCCAGTACCTGATATGAGGAGCTGACTCATTAGAAAAGACCCTGAGGCTGGGAAAGATTGAAGGCAGGAGGAGAAGGGGATGACAGAGGATGAGATGGCTGGATGGCATCACCAACTCAATGGATATGAGTTTGAGCAAATTCTGGGAGATGGTGAAGGACAGGGAAGCCTGGCATGCTGCTGTCCATAGGGTCGCAGAGAGTCGGACATGACGGAGCCACCGAACAACGACGATGGGTATCCAATTGTTCAAGCATCATTTGTTGAAAAGATTTTCCTCTTTACAATGAATTCACTTCTTTAACAGATACAGGGCCATTTGAATTATTTCTTTCTTTCTGGTTAGCTTTCACACTTTGCATCTTCTATTAAGGAGTTTGTCCCTTTCATCTGACTTGCCACAGTTACTGGCATAACACTGTTATGAATGATGTCAAGCATCTTTTCAGGTGCTCGTGCACGTGCGTCCTCAGTCACTGCAGTCGTGTCCAACTGTTTGCCACCCCATGGACTGTAGCTCACCGGGCTCCTCTGTCCCTGGGGTTTTCCAAGCAAGAATACTGGAGTGGGTTGCCATTCCCTTCTCCAGGGGATCTTCCCGACCCAGGGATTGAACTCATGTCTCGTGGGTCTCCTGTATTGCAGGTGGATTCTTTACCACTGAGCCACTGGACAAGCCCTTTTCATGTGCTTATTGGCCATTTATATATCTTATTTGGAGTAATGTCTGTTCAGAATCTTTGCCCAAG
Organism: Ovis canadensis; assembly: GCF_042477335.2. NCBI lineage: Eukaryota > Metazoa > Chordata > Mammalia > Artiodactyla > Bovidae > Ovis > Ovis canadensis. The sequence goes on along the minus strand of NC_091251.1, from coordinate 55,800,897 downwards.
TTTTCACTGATTTATTTTTCTTTTTATTGTCTACTTATTTGAACGCTTGTAAAGATTATAGATTCTATATACAAGTCCCTTATCAGATTTATAATTCACAAATATTTTCTCCATTCTGTGAGTTTTTTCCCTTTCTTGAAAGTGTCCTTTGAAGCACAAGAAATTTTAATTTGATAGAGTTTATCTAATTGTTCTTTTGCTGCTTATGCATTTGCTGTCATAGCTAAGAATCCATTGGCTGATTCAGGATTCACTACTGTGTTTTCTTCTAAGAATTTTATAATTTTATCTGTTACCATTAGGCTTTTTATCTATTTTGAGTTACTTTTTGTATATGATATGAGCTGAGGGTTTCAACTTTATTTTTTTGTATGTGAATATTCAAGTGTCTCAGCACTATTTGTTGAAAAGACTCTTCTCTAATAATGGAATGGTCTTTGCACCCTTGTTGAACTGACTGTAGACACATGGTGTTTATTTTTGAACTCTCAATTCTATTTCATTGATCTGTTTGTGAGTCCTTATGCTGGTACCACACTGTCTTTGTTACTATTGGTTGCTTTGTAGTCAGTTTTGAAGTGAGGAAATAAGGATCCCCCAACTTTGTTCTTTTTCAAGATTGTTTTGGCTATTCTGGGTCTCTTGTAATTCTGTATGAATTATGGGATCAGCTTTTCAATTTCTAAAAAGGTGTTAACTAGGATTTTGATACAGATTGTGTTGAGTCTACAGATCAAATGGAGAGTATTGGTATCCTAACAATATCAAGTCTCCTGATGCATGAACATGGGGATGTTTTTCCATTTATTTAGGCCTTGTTTAATTTCTTTCAACAGTGGTTTCTAAAATTTCTCATTTCTCTTGTTAAATTTATTCTTTAAGTATTTTATTCTTTTTGATACTGTTGTAAGTGGAATTACTGTAATTTTATTTTCAAGTTGCTGATTTGCATATACAAATACAATTGATTTTTATATATTGATCTTTTGAAATATTTATTTATTTATTTTTATTTTTGGCCCTGCTGGGTCCTCGTTGCTGTATGCAGGCTTTCTCTAGATGCGGTGAGCAGGGGCTGCTTTCTAGTTGCCATACGTGGGCTTCTCGTTGTAGAGGCTTCTCTTGTCGCAGAGCGTGGGCTCTAAAGCTCCAGGTCAGTAGTCGTGTGCCCTGGTTCAGTTGCCCTTCAGCACGTGGAATCTTTCCAGAGCAGAGAGCAAACCCATGTCTTCTGTGTTGGCAGGCAGATTCTCAACCACTGGACCACCAGGGAAGTCCTGTATATTGATTGACCTTTTATCCTGTAGCCTTTTTGAACTTGCTTGTTAATTCTAATGATATTTTTTTCTAGATTCCTTAGAATCCTCTATATGCAAGAGGATGTCATCCACAAATAGAGGTAGTTTTATTTCTTCTTTCTAATCTTGATGCTTTTTATTTCTATTTCTAATTGCCCCTACTATTATTTTATTGCTCACAGTTTCAACTTTCAGATCTGCTAATATTTGATTTACATACTTAGGTGATTTGATGCTGGGTGCATATATATTTACAATTGCTATATCTTCCTATTGAATGAGGCTTTTATCATTATTAATGATCTTCTTTGTCTCTAGTGCCATTTTCTGGCTAAAAGTCAACTTTTTGTGGTGTAAATTTAGCCACTTCTGCTTTGTTTTGGTTATCATTTGCATGAAATATTTTTTTCCATCACTTCACTTTCAGAAGGTCTAATTGTCTCTAATGGGGCTTCCCCTTTGGCTCAAGTGGTAAATAATCCACCTTCCTGGGTTGGAAAGATCCCCTGGAGGAGAAAATGGCAATCCACTTCAATATTCCTGGCTGGAGAATCCCATGGCAAGAGGGGCCTGGCAGGCCACAGTCCATGGGGTGGCAGGGAGTAGGACACAACAGGAACATGGACTTGGGCCCACCAGGCTCCTCTGCCCATGGGGTTCTTCAGGCAAGAACACTGGAGTGGGGTGCCATTTTTTTCTTCCAGGGGATCTTCGGGACCCAGGGATCGAACCTGTGTCTCTTGGGTCTCCTCCATTGCCAGCAGATTCTTTACCATCTGAGCCACCAGGGAAGCCCCTGGTCAGGGTTGAGCCTGCATGCAATTATCTCTAATGGGTGACTCAAGACTTGTAGCATCCCACCCAGCAACTAGGAGGCCCAGAGGGGAAGGCTTTTATAGGCAGAAGGAGGGTGGGGCAAGGAGGTTATTAGCAAAAGGAGAGAAGGAATTGTTTCAGGCCGGGGCTCTTCTTTTGGGGGGAAGGGAAGGGCCAGGTCTTTTTATGCAGATTGTCTCACTGATTAGTGCTGTTAGGACCTTTAAGGTATCTCTTTAAAGACCGCATTCCTGGGAGAGGTTGAAAGTGCAGCTAAGGCTTGGTTTGCTGTCCTGGGGGCAAATAACTTCATTTTGGACTTGTTACTTTTTTATAACAATCTCCCCTTTTTTGATAAACTCTCACCCTAACAGAGAGATGTGATCACAATTTAAGGCATTAGTGCCACTCTCAGCTGTATGCTTGATGTTCTGTTAGTAAGTCAAGAAAAGATCCCCAATGGAAATGTCTCTCTTTTTTTTAATTCACTTTTGGCCGTGCTAGATCTTCATTGCTGCCCGCAGGATTTCTCTAATTGAGGCGATGGGGGCTGCTGTTTGTTGTAGTGCCTGGTATTCTCCTTGCAGGGGCTTCTGTTGCAGAGCGCGGGCTGTATGTGCACAGACATCAGTAGCTGGGCTCACGGGCTTAGTTGCTCCACGACACGTGGAATCTTCCCAGAGCAGGGATTGAACCTGTGTCCCCTGCCCTGGGAGGTGGACTCTCAACCACTAGACCACAAGGGAGGCCCCCAAGAGTCATCTTAAGTCAAGTTTGCTCAATAATCTTATGTAACCGAGTTTCAACTTTCCCAGAAGTGTTAGCTCAGGTACAGCAACTTCACTTGTTTTGTTTCTAACCAAAAAAGAAAATCTGCTGTCTTTATTGGTATGTAATGTGTCTTTTTTCCTCAGGCTGCTTTTAAGTCTAAATCACTTTTTTTTTAGCATTATTTTATGAAGGAATCCACTTCCATGACTCATGAAGCCCGGCTGAGTTAAGAGAGATGAGTTCCCAAGGTAATGACACCCATCTCTGGACTTTCTGGTTGTGACCACTGTCTTCTCTCTCTACCTCAGCTGAAAACCCAGACTCCATGAGGTGTCAATCCCTGCCCTCCTATTCCTGAAAGATACCAAAGCCAACTACGAAAGAGGCTTTTTCTGAGAAGATGAATCTGTCTTCCCAGAAAACAAACCCTCTACTTCACTTTGTGAGGCAGATAGGAATCCCAAACCACAGACAGGTTGGGAATTCTCTTTTTTTATTACTTTTTTTCCCTTTATTTTCTCTCTCTCTGTTTTTTTGTTTGTTTGTTTGTTTTTTGGCCTGAGCTGCCACATGCGGAGAAGGCACTGGCACCCCTCTTCAGTACTCTTGCCTGGAAAATCCCATGGACGGAGGAGCCTGGTGGGCTGCAGTCCATGGGGTCACAAATAGTCGGACACGACTGAGCAACTTCACTTTCACTTTTCACTTTCATGCATTGGAGGAGGAAATGGCAACCCACTCCAGTGTTCTTGCCTGGAGAATCCCAGGGATGGGGGAGCCTGGTGGGCTCCCGTCTATGGGGTCGCACAGAGTCGGACACAACTGAAGCGACTTAGCAGCAGCAGCAGCAACAGCCACATGCAGGATCCTAGTTCCCAGTTCAGTTCAGTCGCTCAGTCATGTCTGACTCTTTGCGACCCCATGGACTGCAGCATGCCAGGCCTCCCTGTCCATCACCAACTCCCGGAGTTTACTCAAACTCATGTCTATTGAGTCAGTGATGCCAACCAACCATCTCATCCTCTGTCGTCCCTTTCTCCTCCCGCCTTCAATCTTTCCCAGCCTCAGGGTCTTTTCAAATGAGTCTGCTCTTTGCATCAGGTGGCCTAAGTATTGGAGTTTCAGCTTCAACATTAGTCCTTCCAATGAACATTCAGGACTGATCTCCTTTAGGGTGGACTAGTTGGATCTCCTTGCAGTCCAAGGGACTCTCAAGAGTCTTCCCCAACACCACACCACAGTTCAAAAGCATCAATTCTTCGGTGCTCAGCTTTCTTTATGGTCTTAACTCTCACATCCATACAAGACTACTGGAAAAACCATAGCCTTGATGAAATGGACCTTTGTTGGCAAAGTAATGTCTCTGCTTTTTAATATGCTGTCTAGGTTGGTCATAACTTTTCTTCCAAGGAGTAAGCATCTTTTAATTTCATGGCTGCAGTCACCATCTGCAATGATTTTAGAGCCCCCCAAAATAAAGTCTGCCACTGTTTCCACTGTTTCCCCCATTGATTTCCCAGGAAATGCTGGGACCAGATCCCAAGATCTTAGTTTTCGGAATGTTGAGCTTTAAGCCAACTTTTTCACTCTCCTCTTTCAGTTTCATCGAGAGGCTCTTTAGTTCTTCTTCACTTTCTGCCATAAGGGTGGTGTCATCTGCATATCTGAGGTTATTGATATTTCTCCCGGCAATCTTGATTCCAGCTTGTGCTTCCTCCAGCCCAGTGTTTCTCATGATGTACTCTGCATATAAGTTAAATAAACAAGGTGACAATATACAGCCTTGATGTACTCCTTTTCCTATTTGGAACCAGTCTGTTGGTCCATGTCCAGTTCTAACTGTTGCTTCCTGACCTGCATATAGGTTTCTCAAGAGGCAGGTCAGGTGATCTGGTATTCCCATCTCTTTCAGAATTTTCCACAGTTTGTTGTGATCCACACAGTCAAAGGCTTTGGCATAGTCAATAAAGCAGAAATAGATGTTTTTCTAGAACTCTCTGGGATCAAACCTGAACCCCCTGCAGTTGGAAGTGCAGAGTCTTAACCAGCGGACCACCAGAGAAGCCCCTCTTTATCATTTTTTAAAAAGCAATTTGTGATATATTCTGGTATAGTTTTTTTTTTTTCTGAGTAGAATGTACTTTATTGATGACAAAATAGGGTTCCCCAAGTCCCTCCCCCTCTTCAGTGGGTCTGGGGTGGAAAGTGTGTCAAGAAGGAGAGACTCTCAGTGATTGAGTTGAGGCAGGGACTCGCCAGCAGCCGAACACCTCTCTCTTCTTCTTATGCTCTTGGTAGGGCTGGTGGTCCAGGAACTGTTACTCCTCAGAGCCACATAGATCATAAGATCCATCACCCAGTTACAATAGTCAGATTCATTGTCATACCAGAAAATACGCTTGATAATGTGATTGTTGAGGGCAGTGGGCTCTGTGATACCTGCTTTACCATCTTCTTTAAAATTTTTATTTAATTCTCTTTTTGGCGGTGCTGGATTCTCATTGCTGCCCACGGGCTTTCTCTAGTTGCGGCGAGCAGGGGCTACTCTCCGGTTGCAGGCACAGGCTTGTCATTGCGGTGGCTTCTCCGCTTGCAGGGCACAGGCTCCAGAGCACTCAGTCTTCAGTAGTCATGGGGCACTGACATAGTCGCCCTGCAGCGTATGGAATCTTCCTGGACCAGGAATTGAACCTGCGCCCCTGCATTGGAAGGCAGATTCTTAACTATTGGACCACCAGGGAAGTTCTCTAACACCTTCTTTCTCCAGATGGAGGTAAGACCCAGAACCAGCAGGTTGTTGATGTATATACACACATATATATGTGTGTGTGTGTGTGTGTTGTATTAACATTTAGATTTTTAACTTTTTTGTTGTTTAGTGACTAAGTTGTGTCTAACTCTTGGGTGACCCCATAGATTGTAGCCCACCAGGCTCCTCTATCCATGGGATTTCCCAGGCGAAATACTGGAGTGGGTTGCCATTTCCTCCTCCAGGGGATCTTCTGGACCCAGGGGTCAAGTAGTGTTTAGTGTTTTCTCACTTCTGAGCCAAAATCTCTTCCGACGCTGGCCCGTCCTACTCACCGTCCCATTAGTTGTGCAGTGTCCACTCTGGTTTGTGGGAAGCAGCACTACTTGCAGCTCTAAGGATGGTCCTCCAAGGTGTGAGCTCCGAGGATGGTCCTCTCTCATCCTCCTGAGGGGTGCTTCCTGTGCTTCCTGCTGGTTTCTTCACATGCAGGCCCTGCACAACTACTGTTGGAGCAGCCTTATAGAGCTTCGAGTTCTCTGTGTGCGGCTCTTGCCCTTTCAGTTCTCTGCTGTGGGTTCTGTCCTCCCAGCTTTTCAGGCTTCTCAGTGCCAGTGCGGGGAGGCTGTCAGAATTCACCTGTCTTCCTCTCGTTGTGCTCTAGCCTGGAAACTTTCTTCAGGCAGTGAGGTGGGAACTTAGAGGGCTCACCTCATTTGTTTCTTTACTTCCAGAAGTCACTATTTTTCCCTCTCTGCTTCCAATGTCTTGAGAACCACTGTTTCATATATTTTGTGGAGTATTTTGGTTGCAATGCAGGAGACCTGGCTTTGATCCCTGGGTGGGGATGGTCCCCTGGAGAAGGGAATGGCAACCCACTCCAATATTCTTGCTTGGAGAATTCCATGGACTGTATAGTCCATGGGGTCACAAAGAGCTGGACACGACTGAGAGAGTAACACTTTCACTTTAGTTGTCTTAGGTGAGGATTTAAAGCCCATCCCTGTTATTCCTTCTCAGCTGGATGAAGAAATCCTTATGATCAGATTTCCCTGATGGTCCAGGAGCTAAGACTCCAAGATTGATCCGTGGTTGGGGAACTAGATTCCCAACTAAAGATCCCTGCATGCCTGCAGTGAAGATCAACAATCCTTCATTCCACTGCTGAGACCCGGCACAGCCAACAATAAATAAATAAATAAAATCCAGGGCCTCCCTGGTGGCTCAGTGTTGAAAAACCCACCTGCCAAAGCAGGAGACTCGGGTTCGATCCCTGGTCCTGGTCCAGGAAGATCCCATGTGTCGTGGAGCAACGAAGCCCATGTGCCACGACTGTTGACCGTGGGAGTCACAACTGCTGAGCCAACGGGCTGAAGCTCCTGAAGCCGACATGCCCTAGAGCCTGTGTTCTGCAAGGAGAGAAGTCACGGCAGTGAGAAGCCCACACACCGCAGCAGAGTAGCCCCTGCTTGCTACAACTAGAGAAAAGCCACATAGCAAGGACGACACACCACAGCCAAAAATAAACATATAAAATTCTTTTTTTTAAATTCCTTATGGTCGTTTGTTGATTTGTTCAGCTGGCACTTACTGAGGGCAAGCTCATGTGTGCCCACCTCCCACTGGTGTTACTGATCTCCACACACTCCAGCTTTTCCTACCGCAGGGCCTTTGCGTGGCCCCTGCTCTCTGACCAGAAGGCTCTTTTTAGCTGCACTTCTTCCCTCAGCTCAGAGGCCTTCTAGGACTAATCTGTGTAAAGTGAGCTGCTCTCTTTTGTTTGCATCACACGTATGCTTTCCTTTACAGCTTTTCTTACTATAATATAGGCAGGAATTTTTGTCTGATTCCTCACAGCCAGCTCAGGGCCAGGCACACTGTCAGTGTTCGATAAATATTTATTGAATGAGTGCAGTCTCAGTGAACTGGAGGTGCTTGACCGATGGGAACACAGCTCCATGACTGAAGATGCCCAACAGGGTAGGGATCCCAGGCCCCTGGACCAAGGCCACCCTCAGCTCACTCTCAGCTGCGCTCTCCTTAGTGATAACCGGAGGCCCCGCGTGCTGGCCAGGAGGGCTGACAGGTGGGGCTGATGAGTTGCAGACCCAGGCCTCCACCAGGCACAGAACCAGATGCTGGGCAGGAGCCAGAGCCAAACTTCCCTGATGCCGCTGTCTCCAGGGCCCTGTCTCTCATCCACCCCCTCAGAGAGTCTGCCACCAGCCTCTGGGGGAAGATGGAGCCATCCCTCTGGTTCTAGCCCCAGATCCAGTTGTGTGACCATTGACAACTATTAGAATGCTCACAGGAGGAGTGTGTGCTTGCTAAGTCACCTCAGCCGTATCCAACTCTGCGACCCCATGGACTGTAGCCAAGCAGGCTCCTCTGTCCATGGGCTTTTTCCAGCCAAGAACACTGGAGTGGGTAGCCATTTCCTTCTCCAGGGTATCTTCCCGACCCAGGGACCCGCGTCTGTTACATCCCCTGAGTTGGCAGGGGTGTTCTTGACCACCAACACCACCTAGGAAGCATCTTCACAGGGGGAGAGGATGGCTCTATAAAGTGAATGGTACTTTGTAAACTGCAGACTTTCTATGAACACTCACAGCACCTTACAAGGTTTCTGTTCTAAACACCTACTTTCGACAGAGGAAGGGACTGAGGTTTAAATGAGATGATGTAAGGAGACTGCTTAGCACAAGGCTGGGGACTTTGTGTTTCTATTCTAGATGCTAACCAGCTGCCTACCTCTGGCTAAGCAACCAAGAGCCTGCAACCCCTCAGCTGGGGGCCTTGATCCATCTGTCCTCAATAAAGATGATAGCTACCATTTTTTGAGCATTTACGAGGTGCCAGGCCATGAGCTCAGCGCTTTGCATGCATCATCTAATTCTCTCATCAGAGGATGAGATGTTATTATTCCAATGAGGAAACTGAAGCTCACAGACATTAGGTAATCTACCCAAACCCTTGCAACTAGTAAGTGGCTTAAGCTGTGTTCAGATCCCCGGGTGTGAGGTCCCCAAGCTTCTAGGTACTGGCCTCTCTTCCCTTAGCGATCTCTTCTAATAACTGGTATTTCTTGCCAGCTACTCCTTCCTGGGCCTTGGGGAAAGGTTTCTGAGAGTCCTTTTGGCCAGTCACCAGATCAGGGCGAGACAGGGTCTGAAACCTCCCGCTGAGCTTCTGCCCCAAGGCCCAACTATGAGCTTGTGGAGTTGGCAGTCAGGACATCTCTGAGGGTCAAAGAAAATCCCACGTTAAAAACACAGCCCTGGGAAAGGAGGGGTGGTGGTGGGCGGAGCCCACAGACCCAAAGTATCCTGCCAGCTGGTTCCCTGCAGGATGGCAGGAGCTGCAGATGCAGGCAGGCGAGGGCATCCAGCCCCGTGGGAGTGCCACATGGGTGAGGTTACTCTGATGGGGCCTCCAGGGGGCCTGGCCACTCCAGGAAGGGAGGGAGCTTGAGCCAGCCTCGGAGCACCTAGCCAGTTTGGATGAGGGAGTGGGAGTGGGATGGGCAGCCTCTTAGCACAGAGAAACCTGGAGGGCTACTCAGACCGTCCAGGCTTTCCCAGGCTCCTCACCTGTGCCCCAAGTGTGTCCACACCACAGGCCCTGAGTGAGGGGTTGTCAGTGCTTGGTAGGTGAAGACATTGAGCTCAGGGTCCAAGGCTGTGGGTAGGATGGGCTGAATGCCAGGTGATAAGTTGGATTACCCCGAGGGAGGCCATGGGGGGGGCCATGAGAGGTTTCTAAGCATCAGGAGGTTACTTAGACAATGTCTGGGGTGACCTATTGCAAGGGAAGAGAGTGGAGCCAGAGGCAGTGTGGAGCCTGTTGGAGCAATCTTTTTTTTTTTTTTTTTTTGGCCACACAGTGTGGCATATGGGATCTTAGTTCTCCAAGAAGGGCCCAAACCCATGCCCTCTGCAGTCGAAGCATGAAGTCTTAACCACTGGATCGCCAGGGAATTCCCTGTTGGAACAATCTTGAGGTGCTATGAGGCTGCCCTGGGCCAGGTCAAGAGCTGAAAACAGGCCTGGGGTCTGGGCTATGCTGATGGGAGGTGCAGAGGATCTAAACAGGAAGACATCTGCAACTTCCCTGGTGGTCCAGAGACTGACTCCCCTCTCCCAGTGCAGGGGGCCCAGGTTCAATCCCTGGTCAGGGAACTAGATCCCACATGCCACAACTAAGGGATCCTGTGTGCTGCAACCAAGACCTGGCACAGCTAAATAAATATTAAAAATAAATAATAAAAATAAACAGGAAGTGGTCTTAAAGACCATCTACTCAACCCATTTGTTTTACACAAGGAAACTGAGGCCCAAAGAGGGAAGGGGGATTGCCCAAGGACGCAAAAGAGGTGAGTGGTAGAGCCAAGCTGGAAAGACCTGGAAAAGCTCAAGGGAGGAGCAGAGTTTCCTCCTATAATAGACCCTCCTTCCCCTAGGATCAAGCCTCACCAGAGGTTACCAGGGGTCCCAATAAAACCAACGTTGTCTTCTGTCTCACTGCGGGCCCTGGGGGCCTCCCCTACTCTTTCCTGGGCCAAAGTTGCTCATCTGTGAAATGAGGCCACAGGATGAGCTGACTGCTTTGGGCTCTGTCTGCTCTAAGCACCCAGAGGAAGAGGAGGCCAGGGCTTCTTCCTCTTTCTGGTCCCACACCCCCTAGTCCAGCCTGACACCCATGTGCAGGTGGGGCTGGCCCACTGGGCTTGCATGCCTGAGGAGTGAGCGCCTGGTCCTCAGGAGGCAACATGATCTGTAAAGGATCCCTGAGTGTCTCCTTTTGAGCCCTGGAGAGGGTGCCTCCGTCATGTGAGGACCACAGGGGGGGATTAGCCATGCTAGATGGAGGCTGGGGAAGCGGCCAGGGCACCTGGGGAAAGAGAGAGAGGAGGAAGCCTGAGAGGGAGGGCCTCTGCAGCCTAAAGGGGGAAGAACTGAGTGGAGGGAGGGCCCTGCGGGAGTCCTGCCATGGGGAGGAGACTCGCTCCTTTGGAGGTGGATGGGACATGCCACTTTCTGGCTGTAAGTTTCTAGTGTGTGAACCGCATGAAAGTGAGCTGTTCTGGAGGCCACGCCAGAAGTAGGGAGGAGAAGGAGGAGAGAGGTGGTGGGCCTGGGGAAAAGAGGAGGGAGTCAGGTCCCTGCGGGGGAGCTATGCAGGCAGAAGAAGGGTGTGTGGAGGGGCCTGTGAATGATAGCTGGTCCCTGATAAGTCACTGTCAGGCATCACATACAGGCCCGGCCCCAAGGAGACTTGGCATGGAGGGGCAGAAAGCATGAAATTTGGAGTGGCCTGGCCTGGATTTCAGACCTCCCACTCACGAACTGTGTGGCCCTGGACAGGTCTCTTGGCCTCTCTGAGCCCCTGATTGTAGAACTCAAATAGCAGTTGTTTCATCCTTTTTGGGCAACTTGAGATTAGATGTCAGTCTTATCCCAGACCCTCCCACTCCCCTTGCCGGTCAAATGCCACCTCTACACCCAAGCACACCACCTGGACGTAGTACCATCCTTCAGCCTCCCATGCCCCACCTCAGTCCCTGGGGCTGCAGGAAGTCTTCTTGGAGGGCCCTAGCCCCTCTAAAGGGCTTGGAGTCAATCCAGGGCCTGTGCACTGAGGGCACCAAATGGGAGGCTGGGGAAGGAGGTACAAGGACCCTCCCATCCCCCTTCACCCCTTTATCTCCTGTTCTCCCCTCTCTCTGATGGGGTATTTGCGACTCACTCCCCTTTTTGTAAGCTCAAGCCCTGCTCCTTTGTTCCACAACAAGGAGCAAATGTTACTTAAAAGGAGATCAGGAGATTTGCCTTAAATAGGCATGGAGTGCGGTGCCAGGGCCCAGGGTGTGGGATGGGGGAGGAGTCCATCCTGGGTGGTGGAGAGAAAGGACTGGAGCTGAAGGAGAGGAGAACAGCCTCTCCAAGGATGTGCACAGCACTTCACAGTTTACCCAGATTAGTCCCAGCTGTGGTGATTGCTCACACAGGGTTTTTGTACCCCACCCCCATTCTGAGGATGGGGAAACTGAGGTCAGCTCAGGGAACTGATAGGTATGCTAGCTACCAAGAGGCATCTGCGGAGGATGACACGGTCTTTCTGCTTCAGCCCCCAGGAGCCGGGGCCTCTTGCATCAGGGATGGGGCTCCTGCAGGGTGTGGGGTTTGGGGTTTCCCCCCACACCCTACCAGGGCCCAGGCCTTTTGTTCCTGCCCCTGGGTTGCCCCGTCTGCCCTCCTAGCCCCAGCCTGTAACTGGACGCCCTCCTCACTCGGCACCTTCCCAGGTGAGCTGGGCTCTGCTTACTGAACCCAACACCAGCTGGGGTATGGTGCGGGGCGGGGCACCCCTGGGTGGGCTCTGCTGGGAGGCTGCCAGGCTGAAGGAGGGAGCTGAGGGGGTGGGAGTCCATGGAGCGGAAGGTGGGCCGACTCTCGTCTCCTCCCCACAGGGCTCGTCAGGCATCCGGCTCTCTGCCCTATTCAGGGTCTCCTTCCAAGCCTGTCCTCTTCCACCTCGGCCCCTCCCAGCCATTTACATCTCAGCAGGTGATGCTCTTGGAATCAGAAAGAAGTGGAGTCTTGCATGTGGGGTTTCAAGGACAGAGCTAGAGGCCAGGAAGCACCGCCTACTTCCTTCTTGTTGCAAAGGCCCTGAACTCCAGGGTGAGTCGTGAGACACCCAGTGCTATCCCAGCTCCGCCTTTCACAGCCCTGTGACCCTGAGCTGCCCATCTGCTGTGAACCTCCTCTGTAAACTAGGCCTAAAGATCCCCCTCCTGGAGTCATCAGAGACACTCAGTCGAGGTGGACAGAGGCAAGAAGAGGGGCCACTTTGACACAGAGTCATCCACCAGGGCTAGGACTCAGGATTGTGGCGGGAAGGAGAGGGGACCATCCTCATTCTCCCCTTCCCCAGAGGCTAGGCACAGCCCAGGTCTTCCAGGAGGGAAGATTGGGCTCTGCTAATTAATTCTCTTTGTTATTCCCTGGCCACTCTAGAGGTTGGAGGGCAGGGGAAAGACAGATGAGGGGGGTTGCAGGGTTGCCTTTTCAGGTAAGTGTAATAAATGCCAGTGGGAACTAACCAGGAGGGTTTACCACATGCCTGTCAATGCCTTAGCTCTTTACTTGTCCTAACCCTCGGCTAATGATGAAATTTGGGCTTGGGTTTAGGCAGCACATCCTAGGTTACACAGCAAGTGGTGGAGCCAGAATCTGGCTTCAGAGCCCTTTGATGACCTTGCAGATACCCCCGGACCCTGGGTTTGGGTTCCAGATCCAGCTCACTGTGTGGCCTCGGCCAAGACACCTAACCTTACAAGAGATTAGTTTTCTTTCCCCATGCGCTGGGGATGTCCCACTCTCCTCTCAGGGTTATTGTGGAAAACAAGGGGCTAATGAACTCAAACTATGAGACACTCAACAGATGCCTAGTACAAACATCTCAACAAAGAAGCTTCTCTATATCTACTGGTTGCGCAGCTCCTGAGGGACCCCCGACTGGGATCCAGGCAGAGACTGGAAGACAAAGGACCTGCCAGGTCTCTGGGAAGACACTGAACGACCACTTGGCGCCACCTAGTGGTCCATTGTGTATGGTGCTTGGGGAGCAGGAAGCCTGCTTGGGGATGGAGGGGTCTGACTGAGCACCACCATTGGCTTTGTAGGGGTGGGCAAACTCTGCCCACACCTCAAAAGGGATGAGGTTATGCCAAGCTAGGGCTTCCCTTGTAGCTCCGACTGCAAAGAATCTTCCTGCAATGAAAGAGACCCAGGTTTCTTGGGTCGTGAAGATTCCCTGGAGGAAATGGCTACCCATCCTTGCCTGGAGACCTCCACGGACAAAGGTCATAGACAGTCGGACATGATGAGCGACTAACATTTCATTCCTAGCTAAGCCCTCCCTTGGTCTCCCAACTGGGGGTAGGGTGAAGGTGGGCAGTCCTGCCATCTCGTGAACACCAAGGGGAGGGCACAGGATTCCAGTTCCAGCTCTGCTGCTGCCTAGCTCCCTGAGCCTCAGCCACATTCTCTGCAACATGGGAGTGAAAATCCTCACCTCTCAGGGAATTGCACTGTCCCTGAATTCTTTAAATATCAAACATTTTATGAAGTGTCTCCTTTCCAAAGTCATTGTGTGGAGCGCTTTGGCACATGAAGACATCTAAGTCTAGTTTCTTGCTACCAAGAGATCCACCTTATTCCCAGGGGAGACCGACATATAAATTACTCATCACCTGCAGCAGCAGATCTCAACTGACACCGAACGAGCATTGAGGCAGGGGAGATACGTGGGGGCCGACAGGAAGTGGGAGGCATAGGAACCACCCCCCACCCAGGTGGGCTCTCATCCCATGCTGAGCCCCCTCCAGGTTAGGCCCACTTCCCCCAACTCTCAGCTTCTCTTGCTGGACCACTGAGCTCCATCTTTCACACCTCTGTGCTTTGATCCTATACAGTTCTCCTTTCCAAAATGCCTTTCTCCAACTTGTCCACCTGACAACTCCTCTCCAGCCTTCCTTCTGGGATGGAGGGGTGAGTGGGAAATACCCATGACCAGGCAAGTAGGGAGGCCATGGAGGTCAGGGTGCTGTTTTCGGTGTCTTCCCACTGCTCCCTGACCCCCAACAAGCAGTGACACAGACACGCATCATCAGGGCAGCAGGCTCTGGTGGGTGGCAGGCCTTTCTGGTCCCCTAACTGCAGGCTTTCTGAATCCTTTCAGTCCCATATTTACTCATTCAGCCTCCTCCATTCCAGGGGCTGGGCCCTGGGGCTGCAAGAGTCAGGAGATTCAGTCATGTTCTGAGGAACTTTCTGGTGCAGGAGACAGACCCACAGCAAAAACAGCATGATGCATGTGCTCATAGACCCGAAAGACCATTCTGCCTAGGAAGGCGCAGGGCTATATCCTGGGAAACAGAGGGGGTGAAGTCTGAGGCAAGTCATGAAAGGTTAATCTGGGTAGTTCAGATTTTCTAGAAACATGTAGTCAAGTCAGGGAGGTGTGAGGTGTGAAGGCATCTACTCTAGAGGCCCTTTCTTTGACCATCCTAAAAGGGGGTGCTCCCCAACTGGAAGGTTCTATTATTTATTTGCCACTTCTCGCAGTGTGAGGTTATTTGCCTGCTTGTTTGTAATCAGTCTCCTGCCTGTAACTGTATGCATCCCAAGGCAGGGCCATTTCACTCTGGCGTACTGTGGGGTCTCCAGTGTCTAGCCAGCACCTGGATAAATATTTGTGGAATGAATGAATGAATAAATGAACACACAAGATTGGTGGGAAGTCTCCTTTATCCCAGTGTGATGGGATATTACCAAGATTTTCTTCCTACTGTCTGTCTTTATCCCTCCACCCCTGCCCCCAAATTTTGAGTAGAGTCACCAGACTTCTCTGTCTCCAATCTGGAAGCTATTTGAGGGCACACCATTTCTTAGCTTTTGCATCCTGGGTGCAATTCTTTGAGGGGATTATGATAGGGGTAAGGAGCAGAAGTGAAAGAGGAGAGTGAAAAGTTGGCTTAAAGCTCAACATTCAGAAAACTAAGATCATGGCAACTTGTCCCATCACTTCATGGCAGATAGATGGGGAAACAGTGGAAACAGTGCCTGACTTTATTTTTCTGGGCTCCAAAATCACTGCTGATGGTGATTGCAACAATGAAATTAAAAGATGCTTACTCCTTGGAAGAAAAGTTATGACCAACCTAGAGAGCATATTAAAAAGCAGAGACATTACTTTGCCAACAAAGGTCCATCTTATCAAAGCTATGGTTTTTCCAGTGGTCATGTATGGATATGAGAGTTGGACTATAAAGAAAGCTGAGCACTGAAGAATTGATGCTTTTGAACTATGGTGTTGGAGAAGATTCTTGAGAGTCCCTTGAACTGCAAGGAGATCCAACTAGTCCATCCTAAAGGAAATCAGTCCTGAATGTTCATTGGAAGGACTGATGCTGAAGCTGAAACTCCAATACTTTGGCCGCCTGATGCGAAGAGCTGACTCATTTGAAAAGACCATGATGCTGGGAAAGATTGAAGGCAGGAGGAAAAGGGGACGACAGAGGATGAGATGGTTGGATGGCATCATCGACTCAATGGACATGGGTTTGAGTGGACTCCGGGAGTTGGTGATGGACAGGGAGGCCTGGTGTGCTGCGGTTCATGGGGTCGCAGAGTCGACCATGACTGAGCGACTAAACTGAACTGAAGGTGCATCGGGGGCTTCCCTGGTATCTCAGTCAGTAAAGAAACCACCAGCAATGCAGGAGACCTGGGTTTGATCCCTGGGTCGGGAAGATCCCCTGGAGAAGGGAATGGCTACCCACTCCAGTATCCTTGCCTGGAGAATTCCATGGACAGAGGAGCCTGGCGGGCTATCCATGGGGTTGCAAAGAGCTGGACATGACTGAGTGACCAACACTTTTACTTTTGTTTTTACACAGGGAGTCAGAGAAGAAGGTCTCCAAGACTGGAGAGGGGCGGTGATCAGTGTCCCCTGGGAGTACCGCAGGGAGCTGCAGGGTTCCAGAGGGCATGGTGTGAGGCCCCCAGAGAGGTTATGACTCTGGGAAAGCCTTCCCCCACCTGCCCCTGGGCCTGGGCAGGCTTATGGCCTGTGGATGCTGGTAACTGCAGGTGTCAGCAGTTACCATAACACCCTGGAGGCGACAGGCCTGCTCCTAGAAGGCCCACTCCTTGCCTGTACAACCTTCAGGGTGGGGAGCCCCCAATCCTGACTGAGCTAGGGTTTCCATACACTCCCAGGGATACAGGTTCGAAGTTAGATTAAATGAGGACACTTCCCTCGTGGCCCAGTGGCTAAGACTCTGCACTGTCCGTGTAGGGGGCCTGGGTTCAATCCCTGGTCAGGGAACTATGCTGCAACTAAGAGTTCCCACAACTAAGACTCTGCATAGCCAAATAAATAAATAAATTTTTTTAAAGTTAGATTGAATGAGATGCCAAGAAAATAAAGAACTGGGAGGTTCCTTGCATACCTCCCTCATGAGGCAGTCTACTCTCATGATCTGGCCTGAGGGACAGAGATGTCTGGAGATCCCCCTTGTAGGGAACCAGTTTTCCCTCCTCTAGGGGTCTCCTGGAGAGCATCTTCACCATGAAAGAGGATTGCTAAGGACAGGACTTTCTGGTGTCCAGGCGGTCTTGTGAGGAAGACATCTTTAAGCAGGGTGAGTTCATCGGAGACTAGGGAAAGCTGAAATCAGTCCCTAGTGAAGGGAAAGGGGTTGGGGGTGGGGTGGGGGTGCCTCAGCAGTGTGAGTTGAGGGTGGAGTCAGAGAGAAGAGTCTCAGGAGAGGGTACAAAGGAAATAACTGTATCTCTAAGACATCTTCAATAGCCTGACTCTGGAGGATGATGGGAAATTCATCTCTGGGCGGAAGCCCTGGTCCTTCTTGCAGCTTGAGGGCATATTCAGCCTCTTGCCAATGGCTGTAGGCCCTGCATGGGAGACCAACCTCAACCAGCAACATGCCCACCTGTTGCGTAATGGTGATTCCCCTTGTCATTTCACTGTGAGTCAACAACTCAGCTACCTCAGTTTTGCGAAGTAACCAGTGATACTAACAAAACCTCATAAGGGTGCTGTGAGCTCAGCCATCAGGACATAATAGACACCTCTGTGTAAACAGACAGGGCAGGGGTAGCTTCCCTGGAAAGAGTTAGCCAGTGTCCCAGGCAGGGGTTCTTTATGTATTTATTTTTGGCTATGCCAGTCGGCATGCAGGATCCTAGTTTCCCGATCAGGAATTGAATCTACACCCCCATGTGGAAGCACAGTCTTAACACTGGACCACCAAGGAATTCACTAGGGCTTCTCAAAGAGAACAGAAGACTCAACAAACAGTCTTCACACAGTTTACCAGTCTATTTGTCCTAAATAAATACAGTCTGAGAATATCTATTCTCCCACAAACAATGTCTATCCCAAAAGAGCAGCTTAAGATATAGATGCACATTTTTGCAGTGCGTGTCCTCAAGTTAGGCTCAGGGTGGGGTTTGTCCTGGCTTGTGCTGGACTGGATCTGGCTATGAAGACTCTCCCCAGGTTCCTTTCTCTGCTTCGGAGCTGAGTCCCCTGCTAGGACCCCTACAGCCTGTTCCTCCTCTTGGAGCACCTGCCGCCTCTCCTCTCTGTAGCTCACAGGGAGCAGCGCCCACAACTGTGTGGCCCTGTGGCTGGCCACTCACAGAGAGCTCTGTCCTATATCGCCAGCTACCACTGCAGGCCCCATGCCAACTCCCGACCCTGGAGGCAGCTCGCCCAGGGCAAGGGGAGAAACTGAGGCACAGCTGGCAAGTGGATGGAAAGCCGGCCGGAGGCTGAGAGCCCCTGACAAAGGAGGAATGGGACACTGACCACCCTCCCCCTGGGATCCCCCAGGGCCTGGCTCCCTAGGGAGCAAGAGGAGGGGGAGACCACCCTTTGTCTTCTCTTCACAGATCAAAGGTTCGGGTCCACGTTCTCCTGGTCTGAGGTTGCCTCCTCATCATCTGGGGACTCCTATATCAGAGCAGAGAAACCCACTTGTGGGCTTGTGCCATCCCCTAGGGTCACAGCTGGAGGGCCAGCATCTCCTTCCTCCTGCCCTCGGCTCCAGTGGAGCCAGAGGAGGCTCTGCCACCCCACCCTAGTGTTTTTGGCCTTCCCTTCCCCCTAGCTCCCAGGCTACCCACGGCCATATTCCGCCCACCACTGGGTGACTCCCTCTTACCAGGCTGAGGGCCCTGTCCCGCCGCAGGGTAGCATAGAAGCTCAGCACGCGGGGGTCACAGCGAACCACCATGGGGTCAAAGTCCAATACGCGGAGGCCCTCTAGGCTGCGGGCCCGGGAAAGGGCCACGTAGGCCTGGCCGCTGGCAAACACACGGCCCAGAGACATCTCCACACAATCCAGGGACATGCCCTGGGGCAGGGAGAGACAGGGCTGGAGCCACCTCAGCCTGTATTCACTTGTGCCCAAGAAGCTGACCCCACCACCATCAGCCCAGCTATGGCCCCTGATCTCCTCACCCCATTCACAGAGTCTGAGCTAGAGAGACAGGATGACTGGTGTCTGATTAAGGGGGTGTCCAGGAAATATGGATCCAAGATAAGAACAGAGGGATAAGGGTGAAAGGAAAGAGCTCAGGTCTGGGTCAGACAGGCATGGAAATGAGTCTTGCTCTGCCTGGCACTACATGTATGACCCTGGACGAGTCACTTAACCTCTCTGATTTTGGTTTCCTCTTCTGTAAAACAGAAGTGATTCTTACAACTATACCTCACAGAGTGATCATAACATGTTAAAATTAACATATCCAATAGTGGCTCAGAAAATGGCAGGAGAGGAAAGAAGGGAAATATATGTGTCCAGGAAAGAGATGAGGCAGGATGGGAAATGTGCTAAAGAAAGGTTTATTCTTCAGCTGGTCTGGAACTTTCCATCACTCCCAAGGCCTTTAAGGCCCCCACCCTTCAGTGTGCCCAGGCCTATCCTGCCCCCTCCACCCTGCCCTGCTGCCACCCTGCCCTGAGTGCCACCCTGTACTCACCTGGCTCTTGTGAATGGAAATGGCCCAGGCCAGCTGCAGGGGCAGCTGCTGCCGGCTAAGGAGCTGGCCCCCAGTGGTCTGCACCGTCCAGCGGTCAGCACGGATGACCTCGGTGACTCCACACAGGAACCGTACCTGCGGTAGCCCTGAGGGGGGTGATGAGAAGTCTCACCTTTCATTCCCATGTTAGGACTCCAAGGTGAGACCTATCCTCACCTTTCCACACTAGCCTTTTCCTCCATACGCTAATCCTGGGGCCCTGCTGCGAACCTGTGCAGTAGGACTGCTTCCCCACCACTTACCTCTCCCCTCGGCCTCGAACCCGACTACCACCCCTCGGGCACCATTCACCAGGCCCCGAGACACTGCCAAGTTCTTCACCAGCATCACCTGCGAGGGAAGGAAAAAGGGAAGCATAGATAGCCGTGCATCCCTACGCCTGGTCTCAGCTCCAGGCCTTGCTGCGAGGCTGGGGGCTGTCATGGAGAGGCACTGAGTCCAGGGATCCCTGGAACAAGCTGCTTTATTTCCCTAGGTTTCCCCTTGTGTCAAAGGAGAATGGCATTTGCTCCGTTTGCCTTAGAAGGAGGGGATACAGAATAATAAGATGGCAGGGCTTTGACAATGACCATGTCTATTGCAGGTTATGTTTATGAACCTCAGTCTTGAGTGATAGCCTTCTTCTAACCACTGTGCCTGCAATTACCCCTGGGGGGCCCTTTGAAACCTAAGGAAAAGCCCCCATTTGGCTATCCTCTCATGGAGGGAAGAAGAGACTCACAATATAGGGTGCACTACAGAAGACAATTGTGTGCGACAGGTATTTTACTCTGGATTTATTTATTAATGTTTGTGGCTGTGCTGGGTCTTTGTTGCAGTGCATGGTGTGGAGCATGAGTTCTAGAGCAGGTGGGCTCCGTAGCTGTGGCTGCGTGCTCTCTAGTCGCAGAGCTCAGGCTTAGTTGCCCCATTGCATGTGTAATCTTAGTTTCCCTGATCAGAGATTGAACCCTCATCACCTGCATTGAAAGGCAAATTCTTAACTATTGGATTAAAAGTCCCCTTCTCTGAATTTAGAGATGAGGAAACCCAGCTTCAGCAAAGGAGAGTGATCTGTCTAAAGCAGCACTGCTTGGAGCGCCAAGTGCGAGAAGAGGGGAGCAGTGGAAAAGAGAAGACAGGAAGGTGGGTGGGAACAGGAGGGAAAGAGTTTATTGTGGCCAGAGGTGGGTCCTCTGGCCATGGGGCAGCCTGTACAGAAGGGCAGGGATCTGGGAGGCCCAGCCCTCAGGGTCTAGGCCCCACTTCCCACTCACCTGGGCCCCCAGCTTTAGCTGAAGGAGCTGGCTAACAGGACACTGGGCATCCAGGGTCCGGGCTTGCTCAGGGTCACTGTCCATGGCCTCAAAGCTGTGTACTTCACCTGGGGAAAGAGTCGGGCAGACAGACTACAAGTCACTGACTTGTGACTCAATTTCCAAAAAACCGCACATTAGCCCAGGGCCTGGGAGAGGCAGTGAGGACAGCTCAGGCCTAGCTGGGGCTCTGAAGTCAGAGGCCTGTTCAAGTCTCATTCTTAGTGTTTACTGGCTGAGTGACTTTGACCCAGAAAAGGTCACACCTCTCAAAGTCACAATTACATCTGCAGACCTAGGGGACTTTATGGCCATTAAGGCTACGGGGACCAAGATATTCATATGACACCAAGGGTCCAGGCTACCTGGAGTGGGGGTTGGAGGGGAGATGTCTGCCCAATGGCCTTTTCTAGCTGGTCTGGCCTAGCTCCAGCTCCCTGCTCACCTGGTAGCTCCTGCAGCTGCCTCTCATTGGTAAGGGCCACATCATCCTGGTGGGTGCAGAGCCTTGTGGCCACAATACCATCTCGCCCCACCTTGTGGGCAGCTGTGGCCCGGAGCTGGCGGGTGACTTCATCTGAGCACCTGTGGAGGCCAGGTTATCAGGGCAGAGCCAAGCTGAACACGAGGGAAAGTGGGGCATGTGGCCCACGTGTGGCCCACGTGTAGCCCACGTGTCAGGCCATGGACCAGGGCTGGGGACTGGATAGGGTACCAGGGCAAGATTTGCTGGTTCCCAGGCTGGCCAACTTGTTTCTTCCTCACTTGGACCCCAGACATAGAGCAATGGTGCATGACTGTGATCAGGGGCAGGCACCCTTCCGTGTGTCTGTCCTCAGATCGGAACTAGCTGCTCTCTTGAGGACGTTGGATCTGATGAGTGAGCACGGGCCAGAGATTTAGAGATGCAGACGAGGCTCTGAGGTTGAGGCTGATACCCTGTAATACTGGCACCCTATCATCAGATCACCCTCCAGGCTACAATTTTCTAGTCCCTTGCCTGCTGCCTTACAGGAAAAAAAAAATCTAGCCTGTGCTTCTATTTTCCCCATTTCAAGCCTTCCTCCCAGGGAAGACTGGATGCTGCAGCAACTCAAGTGGGAGGAGGGGGCAGAAGTTGGGACCATCTCTGACTGCTGTGCCACTCAGCCTTCCTCTTGTCCCCTACACTGCTGGTGTGTGCCGCGCATCTTCCTACCTGCCTCCTGGAAAGCCCCTCACCACCACCCCTCCCCAGTTTGACTTGGGTCTCAAGGCCCAGCTCTGGCTCATTTCTTCTGCCCTTTGGCCTCCTTTCCACTCCCGTGTTAGAGCAGCTGTAGCATCTCAATCTTTTATCCTTGCTAGGGTGGGATCACGTCTGCAACCTCTCCTCCTGCACCAGCTGACCCCACAGACTCTTAAGAGTAGAAGGAACTTGGGTTTCAGCATCAGACCCGAGTGCAAATTCCAGCTCAGCCACTTATTAGCCATGACTCTGGGCAAGTCACTTTGCCTCTTTGAACCCTAGTTTCTGCATCTATAAAATGGGAGTGTCTCTATCTGCCCATAATTCCCTGAAATGTGCTCTGTGCCAGGCCCTGTGCTGGCTGATGCTCACAGAGTGACAGTCTTGTATGGGGTCATGAAGCACCTC
Source organism: Ovis canadensis (assembly GCF_042477335.2). Lineage (NCBI taxonomy): Eukaryota > Metazoa > Chordata > Mammalia > Artiodactyla > Bovidae > Ovis > Ovis canadensis. The sequence goes on along the minus strand of NC_091251.1, from coordinate 55,778,695 downwards.
TCCCCCTTCTCTGGGTCCCTGTGCTCCTCTCTGATCCATGCTTGGACCCTCATCCAGTGGCCCTTTCTCTCTTCACTAGGCCCCACCTGCCCAGCCGCACAGCTTGCAGTAGAGAGATGAAGGTCTTGTCTGTTTGCCTCCACACCTCAGTCAGTTCCAGGGTCACTTGGACACACCTCCTCCAGCTCTTGGCCTGGTGGGGGCAAGGTGGGGGAGTCAGGGAGCAGAGCAGACCCCCATGGGGGTTAGGGCCGGAGGGCAAGCGGTACCTGGAAGCAGAACTGCGGGAGCTGGGATCCCTTGGTTACAGGTGGCAGCTGCAGGAAGTCCCCACAGATGATGAGCTGGATCCCTCCGAATGGCTTATTCTGCTGCCGGACAGCTCTGGAGAGGAGCACGGGGTGCTCTAGGGGCTGGGGTTGTTGGGTTCCACCCTGAAGACCACCAGAACCCTGTCCTCACTGCACATACTGACCTGGCCACGGCCTCCAGCTTGTCAAACAGGTCCGCTTCCACCATGGAGATCTCATCAATGACTAGCCGCTGGCAGTTCAGCCAACCCTGCCGCACACCGGGCCGCTGGGCCAGGGCCACACACTGGACCAGGGGAGCCTGGCCCGAGCCAATGCCTGTGAGGGACACTATTCAGCCTGGGCTGAGATCACAGCCTTGTCTCAACCCTGACCTCCCCTCCTTTCTCATCAGCCTGGCTTGCTCCCAGTTTAAACCCCAGGAGCTCTCACTTACCTGCAAAGGCATGGAGGGTAGTACCCCCGATGTGGCAGGCTGCCACGCCAGTGCTGGCAGTGGCCACAGTGCCCGTGGGAGGCAGTGAGCCCAGGATACGCTTCAGCAGGTAAGACTTCCCCGTTCCTGGGCAGAGGGCAAAGTCAGGGCCCCTTCTCCTCCATCCCAGTGCACCCCTGTTCTCCCCACGCCCACTCTGTCCCACCACTACCTGCACTTCCAGTGAAGAAAATGCTCTGGCCTTTCAGGACAGCCCTCAGGACAGCAGCCTGTTCCTTGGAAAGCTCTGGTTTGGTGGGGGGCAATCTCAGCCTTTTCACAGGCAGGGGCCACCTTGCAACTTCCTGGGGGGAGAGGGCTGTCTCAGGACCTCCCCACATCTCCTCGGCATCACCCCCTCCCTTCTTGGTCTGGTAGCCCTTTGTGTCTCTGCTGGCTTCTCTCCTTGGAGCCCTTGGGCAGCCTTGGCTCATCTGGAGATCTTGCCAGTAACCACAGGGGTCCAGGTCTCTCCCTGAGGAAGGGATCAAAGCTGGCTCTCCACTGACTCTGGGTATCACCCCTAAAGTCCCCTGTCTGCAGGTCTAGATTCTCCTCAGCATCCTCTCCTGGGTTCCCTAACTCTCTTGGTCCTCTCACCCATCCTTCCTTCTTACAACTCTTCCTGTCACAATCTGTCTCTTTGACCTAAAATCTCCCAAGCCAACCCTGCTTAGCCAAGGCCCCTTTTTGCCCCATCTCCATCTTCTCTGTGGTTTGTGATCCATCTGCTCCAGTTTGCGAACACTGTCACATCCACCAGTCTTTGTCCCCCAACACCTCCCCGCATCTGATTGGACTTGTGGGCTGCCCCTAACACAGCTGATCACTTTATTCTCTCCAAAACCTCCTCTCCTCCTCCAGGAGGACCTCATTCCCACATTTCTTCTGAAGCACCTTCTCTGCTCTCTCTTAACATGACCTAAGCACATTTTTCCTATTCTCACTGCTCAGTCTCAAGGATTGCACTATGAGAAACACACGCACAACTCCCATATTTCCGTTAATCTCAGAAGCCTGATGAATATTTCCTCTGAAGTAATCAGCAGCCATCTCAAATACCACCACCATCTTCCCCCTAAACTTGGGCTTCCTCGGTCTCTTCCATCTCCCCCTCCCCAAGGCTACCCCCGTTTTCCTGTCCTCACGGTGCGGGGCTTGGCTCCCGCCGGAGGTTCCGTGGGCCGCTTCACCGGCCTGGTATCCGTGACCCGGGTGGCCGCCGCGCGCCGCAACTCCTCGGGCTGCACCGGGCTGATGCTGATGAAGTCGCGGGGCCGCGGGCCAAGCAGCTGCGTGCGGGCGGAGCCCGGCCCGGGACCCGGGGCTACAGCCAGCTTGAGGCGCAGCGTATGCAGGAAGCGGCGCAGGCGGTCCGGGGGGCAATCGGAGAGCAGCAGCTGGACGGCGCTGGCCCGGGGAGTGCTGTCGGCGGGGAACCGCAGAGTGCTGCGCCCGGCTGCAGCGAAGCGGGTGAAGAGGCGCGCGGCGCGCACGGGGAAGCAGCGCGGCCGCCCAGCGGGCCCGGGCGCCTGCAACCTCAGCATCAACTCGCCGCGCTCGTTACGACCCAGGTTCAGCTCCGCCGTGCGTAGGGACTGGCGCCTTCGCGGCTGCCCACCGGGGCTCAGCTCCTCCACAGCCACACGGCACCGCAGTTCTCCGTCCTCACATTCTGCGGCCGCTGCCTGGGCGCCCGAAAGCATCGCCCCCGCCTCTGCAGGTCTGCAAAAAGACAGGAGTACAGGCGTTACAGGGACTCAGGGGACATCATAGGTGGTACGGAAGTCTGGATAGGGAGCCCAGTCAAAGCCACAAAGGGTCCCAGGGCTGTCACTGGTAACACAAAGAGGTCACGGAGACTGTAAAAGCACCCTGGGGCAAACAGGAAATTCTCCTAGACATTTCTCTCCCACACAATAATTTCCAGAGCTGCGGATGGGCAACGTCAAGCGCACTAAGGATTGGGAACCTCTGCTGTCCGACAAGAGCCACAGAAGAAGGGAGCCCCTGAACAGAATAGAAGCTTGCTTTTAAGAGACCCAGGGCAGGCACGGGAATCTTCTGTCCTCTCCGCAAGGAAGCAGGAGACTCACTTGTGGAGGTAAACAGGACTGACATGTTATCAGCGCCTTCCCTCTCCCAGCTACCTTCACTGGTTTATATGCAGCCAAGCTAGTGTCACTCTTTCCCATGTACAGAAGTGGAAAACAGACTAAAAGAGACCACAACGGCTGGTAGGAGTCAGGGATCGTGTGATTCGGAAGCTCTGGTGCTTCCCATCTCTAAGGTGGGGTGGAAGTAGAAATTATTTGGCTACGGAAATAGCGGAGGGACCCTGGCTTCCGGGAACCAGTCAACGCGCCGTCTGATTCATTCGTATGCACCCTCCCGGCAGGGACCCCTTGAAGAAGAACATTCTGCCTCCCACGTCTGGTATCAGGTGGACACTCACTTGTCCCAGCACTCGGACGAACCAGTTGAGAAAAGTCGGCCTGCAGGCATAAGTAGCACACTGGAAACTTTCAAATTCTGGGAGTAGAGAATCATCCTATCACCTGCAGGATCTTTAAATTTTCTAGCCAATCAGAGAAAGCAGGCGTGGCAAGGGGCGTGTCTTTCTGTGAACTTGGGCTGTACCAATAGCACGCCAGAGGAAGGAGGCTTATTGTGGTGGCGGAGCATACCAAGTCGCGCGGACGAGTGGATGTGGTGGGAGGGGACGGAGACTGCAGCTGGGCCGCGCGTGGATTAGTGTCACCAATTTCTTCTCTGAAGATTTATTTTCAAGACCTTGCCTCCAACACAGACTTCCTCCCCTCTAGCCCTCACACAGCGGCTGAACTTGGCCTTGGGGAAGAGCTGCCTCTGATCCCTCCCATCTATGTTTACACTCACGGGACCTTTGTCCGTTTCTGTGTAGACCGCCCTCCAGCCCTCGCCCCCTGACCGAGCCTGCTGCTCCCGGTGCCCCCCACCCCCAGTTCCTTCAACGCTTATCGGTCTTTGTGTCATTTTACTCATTTGTCTTTTCCATCCGTCTGAGACACATCAGTGAAGAACTGAGACCTGTGACCAAGTGCTCAGAGTACAAGGGAAGAGAGCGAGCCTCTGTCTTCAGGGAATGCGTATCCCTCTCATTGCACTGAATGCATAGGGAATTTGTTTTTAATTTTCTTTTCCCTCATTAAACCTTGGAATGACTAGCTAGAAGGCATCTTACAGGTGAGTCAGCTCGCTCATTTATCGAATTGCCTACATTTTTCAAATAAGGAAACCAAGGCTCCAGGAAGTTTTACCAGATGTCACATAGCTTTTAGATAGCAAAACAAACCCTGGAAGCCAAGTCTAAGCCTGTTAGTTTAACTACTACACCAGGCTGCTCCCAGAGAGAGAGAAAGAGAGACAGAGGCTGGTCTAACCTGGTGAAGGGAGTCCAGGCCTGAACTGGAATCTCAGCTCCTGAAAGGCACTTTGTTACACCAGACCTGCAGTTTTGATGTTTCCTTAATGTCTCTAAGCAAGTTTCCTTAATGTCGCAAGCCTTTGTTTCCTTATATTTAAAACTGGATGCTTGGGGCTGGTGCACTGGTATGACCCAGAGAGATGATATGGGGAGGGTGATGGGAGGGGGATTCAGGATTGGGAACTCATGTATACCCGTGACAGATTCATGTCAATGTATGGCAAAACCAATACAGTATTGTAAAGTAAAAATAAATAAATAAATAAATAAAAAATAAAGAGAAAAAAATGGAGAAAGATGAAAATGCATAGCTATGACTATACTAAAAACCATCAAATTATTTGCTTTAAATCGTATGGTATGTGAATTGTGTCTCAATAAGTCTGTTAGGAAAAAATAAAAATGAAAAATATTTTTCCTCTTAAATGTTGTTTTGACATATGACTACTAAGGTAAGGTGAAGTCGCTCAGTCGTGTCCGACTCTTTGCGACCCCATGGACTGTAGCCTACCAGGCTCCCCCATCCATGGGATTCTCCAGGCAAGAATACTGGCATGGGTTGCCATTTCCTTCTCCAGGGGATCTTCCTGACCCAGGGATCGAACACAGGTCTCCCGCATTGGAGGCAGACGCTTTAACCTCTGAGCCACCAGGGAAGAGAGCGAGCCTTCTTCTAGTGGCACAGAAAAAAATTTAATATCATTGTTGTAAGCAGAATAATGATACCCCCCCAAATATGTCTACATCCTAATCCCCAGATTCCTTTTGTATGTTACTTAACATAGCAAAAGGGACTTTGCAGATGTGATAAATTAAGGATCTTGACATGGGGAGACTACCCTGGGTTGTCTGGGTAGGCTCAATTAGTATTCTTATAAGGGAGGGTAGAGAGTCAGAGGAGATGTGATGAATAAGTGGACATGTGTGTGTTTGTGTGTGTGTGAAAGAAAGAGAGAAAGGCTGATTTGAAGATGTTACTGCTAGCCTAGAAAATGGAAGAAAGGGCCATGAACCAAGCCATATGGGATACAGGTTTCTTGAAGCTGGAAAAGGCTAGAGGAATGGGTTCCCCTCTAGATTCGCCAGAAGGAACACAGCTCTTGATTTTAGTCCAATGAGACACATTTTAGGCCTCTAGAACTGCAAGATAATCAGTTTGTCTTGTTTTAAGCCACCAAATTTGTGGTAATTTGTTATAGTAGCTATAACAATAAGAAACAAATATAATTACGAGCTAGAAAATGAAAGCTGGGATTATGAATGTATGTCTGTGTCTATTTCCGAAGCCTATGTTCTCTCTGCCCCCTACCCTGTGCTCAAAGTAGGCCCAGCACACTCACACAGCCTGCTCCCTTCTCCCTTCTCTCTGTGTCGTATCCCAGACTGGTTCCAGAGAAAGCATGGAGACTTCCATATGAATTTTCCCCCAGTATTTTTTTCATCTGGACTCACCATGCAGCTTGCGGGATTTTAGTTCACCAACCAGGGATCTAAACCAGCCCCTTGCAGTGAAAGCCGCAAGTCATAACCACTGGACTGCAAGGGAATGCCCTCAAAATTTTTTTTTTAATTGTAAAATATACATAACATAAAATTCACCACACTGACTATTTTTCAGTATACAATCCATTACCATTAACTGCATTCAGATATTGTATAACCATCACCACTATTTTCAGAAAAGTTTCATTATTCTGAAACAGAAACTTTGTACCCATTAGACCAGACATCCTGGAATGTGAAGTCAAGTGGGCCTTAGGATGCATCACTATGAACAAAGCTAGTGGAGGTGATGCATCACTACGAACAAAACTAGTGGAGGTGATGGAATTCCAGTTGAGCTCTTTCAAATCCTGAAAGATGATGCTGTGAAAGTGCCGCACTCAATATGCCAGCAAATTTGGAAAAGTCAGCAGTGGCCACAGGACTGGAAAAGGTCAGTTTTCATTCCAATCCCAAAGAAAGGCAATGCCAAAGAATGCTCAAACTACCGCACAGCTGCACTCATCTCACACGCAAGTAAAGTGATGCTTAAAATTCTCCAAGTCAGGCTTCAGCAATGCATGAACCGTGAACTTCCAGATGTTCAAGCTGGATTTAGAAAAGGCAGAGGAACCAGAGATCAAATTGCCAACATCTGCTGAATCACTGAAAAAGCAAGAGAGTTCCAGAAAAACATCTATTTCTGCTTTACTGACTATGCCAAAGCCTTTGACTGTGTGGATCACAAATACACTGTGGAAAATTCTGAAAGAGATGGGAACACCAGATCACCTGACCTGCCTCTTGAGAAACCTATATGCAGGTCAGGAAGCAACAGTTAGAACTGGACATGGAACAACAGACTGGTTCCAAATAGGAAAAGGAGTACATCAAGGCTGTATATTGTCACCCTGCTTATTTAACTTATATGCAGAGTACATCATGAGAAACGCTGGGCTGGAGGAAGCACAAGCTGGAATTAAGATTGCCGGGAGAAATATCAATAACCTCAGATATGCAGATGGCACCACCCTTATGGCAGAAAGTGAAGAACTAAAGAGCCTCTTGATGAAGGTAAAAGAGGAGACTGAAAAAGCTGACTTAAACATTCAGAAAACTAAGATCATGGCATCTGATCCCATCACTTCATGGCAAACAGATGGGGAAACAGTGGAAACAGTGGCTGATTTTATTTTTCTGGGCTCCAAAATCACTGCAGATGGTGACTGCAGCCATGAAATTAAAAGACACTTACTCCTTGGAAGGAAAGTTATGACCAACATAGACAGCATATTAAAAAGCAGAGACATTACTTTGCCAACAAAGGTCCGTCTAGTCAAGGCTATGGTTTTTCCAGTGGTCATGTATGGATGTGAGAGTTGGACTATGAAGAAAGCTGAGCACCAAAGAATTAATGCTTTTGAAGTGTGGTGTTGGAGAAGACTCTTGAGAGTCCCTTGGACTGCAAGGAGATCCAACCAGTCATTCCTAAAGAAGATCAGTCCTGGGTGTTCATTGGAAGGACTGATGCTGAAGCTGAAACTCCAATACTTTGGCCACCTGATGAGAAGAGCTGCTGCTGCTGCTGCTGCTGCTGCTGCTGCTGCTGCTGTCGCTTCAGTCGTGTCCGACTCTGTGTGACCCCATAGGCGGCAGCCCACCAGGCTCTCCCATCCTTGGGATTCTCCAAGCAAGAACACTGGAGTGGGTTGCCATAGAGCTGACTCATTTGAAAAGATCCCGATGCTGGGAAAGATTGAGGGCAAGAGGAGAAGGGGATGACAGAGGATAAGATGGTTGGATGGCATCACCGACTCAATGGATATGGGTTTGGGTGGACTCCAGGAGTTGGTAATGGACAGGGAGGCCTGATGTGCTTCTGTTCATGGGGTCATAGAGAGTTGTACACGACTGAGTGACTGAACTGAACTGAACTGAGACAATAACTCCCATTCCTCTGTTCTCAGCCCCTGGCACCCCAAATATTTTATTCTGAAAATATATTCCAACATGTACAGAAAGATTGAAAGGCTTTTACACTGAACACCATATACCTAGCATCAAGATTCTACAATTAATATTTTGCTGTATTTGTTTTGTGTGTTAGTCGCTCAGTCAAGCTTGACTCTTTGCGACCTCATGGACCATAGGTTGCCAGGCTCCTCTGTCCATGGAATTCTCCAGGTAAGAATACTGGAGTGGGTTGCCATTGCCTTTTCCAGGGGATCTTTGCGACTCAGGAATAGAACCAAGGTCTCTCACATTGCAGGCAGATTCCTTACTGGCTGAGCCCTCAGGGAAGTATTTGTTTTAACACATCTATCCATCCCCGCATTTATCAATCCATCTTTTGTGATGCAGTTCAAAGTTGCAGACAACAGTATGTTTCACAACTAAGCACTTCAACATGCATAGAATTAGCTACAGTTTATGCTTACCTTTTTAATGTAAACTTTACATACAGTGAAATGCACAGATTATACAATATGTATTCTTGTGTGTATTGGCTTGTTTCACTCATCATGATTTTGAGATTCATCCATGTTGCTGAGTGTATCAGTAGTTTGATTCTTTTTAATGCTGAGTTGTGTTGCGTTGTATGGATATACTACAGTTTATCCATTTTCCTATTGATGGATATCTGGATTTTGTGGTATTTGTGCTTTATTTTCTCTTGGAAAAATACCTAGGTGAAAAATTGCTGAGTCTTGGAGTTTACATTTAGTTTTATATGAAACTTCAATAGCTTTTCCCAAAGTGGTTGTCTGCCCACCAGGTTTAACAGTGAGTCCTTAGACAGAGGAAAGCTGGACACCGCCTGGCGATGGATTAACGGTCCTCAGGCTCCGCCCTCCTGCCCGCCCCAGCGCACGGGTCTTCAGCTGGATCTTGATTGGCTGATGAAAGAGGGAGGCGGAGGCAGATGAATTGCTCACCTCTGTGGCCGGACTTCCTCCCTGTCCGCTGCGTGCAGCTTTTGCAGCCGCAGGGCTTCTGCTCACTGCTGCCGCCGCGGGGTTAGTTCCAAGAGAAGTGCCAACACTGCTCCCTGGTCTCCTCGCCTAACGCAAAGCCTGGTTTTAACGCAAGCTGTCTGGAGGAATGGATTTTCTTCATTATGACATTTCCTCCTCCACAACGCTCTCTGTTCATCTTATCTGCTTTCTCCCACTTGGCAGTCTCAGTCCAGTCTCCGACTCACTAATAATGACGACATCAACACACACCGGGGTGGTTTACTAATTGCACTGTTAGGCATTTTCTCTTTTGATACATAAAATAGCCAGCCCTTCCCCTTTATGATCCTTTCTCGCCATGCTCTCTCCACCTTTACAGTCCTAGGCTTACAGTCTTGCAGAGGAGCCTGAAAGGGTGTTTCGTGGTCGTCCTGCTTACGGAGCACGAATTCACCTCGCACTGCTTCTTCTTTGGGGCAGCTGACACTCATTTTATTGAACCTCTGGTCCAGGTGATTCTGATTCTCCCTCATTAAAACACTCTCAACTTCCACAACACACATTCCCTCGTTTTTCCTACATACTGGCGGCTTCATGTCATTCTCCTCTGCTGATCCCTTTTCCTCAGCCAGCCCTCTCAATGTGGGAGGACTTTTTTTTTTCTCCCGTTTTATCCAATCCCACGGATTAATTATTAGCTACATGTTGATTCTCCGTATTATGACCCCCGCCTGTCCTTCTCCTCTGATCTCCAGACCGTATTCATTTGTCCTCCTGATGTTATCTCCACACAGATGCCTAAAATGGTATGTTAAACTCACTCTCTCCAAAACAGATTTTAATCTCCTCCTCCGTGATAACTCAGCTGGTAAAGAATTCCCCTGCAATGCGGGAGACCTGGGTTCGATGGCAGGGTTGGGAAGATCCCCTGGAGAAGGGAAAGGCTACTCACTCCAGTATTCTGGCCTGGAGAATTCCATGGACTATACAGTCACAAAGAGTCGGATACGACTGAGCGGCTTTCATTTTCCAATACCATATAAACTTGTTTTTCTCTTGTCTTCATCTCTATAAATGGCACCTCCATTTTTAGCTCCAGTTGAAAACCACACCATATTCTTGATCCCTTCTTCACCTACAACATCCAGCTAACCATTGAAAAATATTGTTTCCACCTCCAAAATGTTTGTTTTGTTTTTAAAAATTGAGGTATAGTTGATTTAAACAAAATGGAAATGAAATCTACATACTGGGAGAAAATATTTGCAAATGATGCTACTGACAAAGGCTTACTTTTCAAGTATAGGAACAGCTCTTACAACTTAATGACAAAAAACCCGAAACAACCTTATCAAAAACTGGGCTGCTGCTGCTGCTGCTAAGTCGCTTCAGTCGTGTCCGACTCTGTGCAACCCCATAGATGGCAGCCTACCAGGCTCCCCCGTCCCTGGGATTCTCCAGGCAAGAACACTGGAGTGGGTTGCCATTTCCTTCTCCAGTGCATGAAAGTGAAAAGTGAAAGTGAAGTCGCTCAGTCGTGTTCGACTCTTCCTGACCCCATGGACTACAGCCTACCAGGCTCCTCCATCCATGGGATTTTCCAGGCAAGAGTACTGGAGTGGGGTGCCATTGCCTTCTCCGATCAAAAACTGGGAGGAGGACCAATTTCTCCAAAGATGACATACAGCTCGTCAATTGGTATATGAGAAGATGTTCAACATCACTAATTATCAGATAAATGCAAATCAAAACTACAATGAGGTATCAAACCAGTCAGAATGGCCATCATTAAAAAATCCACAAACAACAAATGCTGGACAGGGTGTGGAGAATGTACACAGTTTGGGGGAACGTAAATTGTTACAGCTGAAACTGTTTGGGGTCGTTTGTGAGGGGGGAGCTCCAAAGAGCTGCCAGTACCATAGTCCTTTATGTCTCAGTGCAGAAAAGATTTCATTGAGAGGCGGAGTGATAGAGAAGAAGTGATTTATTACAATAGGATGCTGTCAGGCTTACAAGCAGGCGGACAAGGGCATGCTGCTGAGAACTTACTGGGCTACAGTTTTACAATCAAAGGAAAAGTAGGGAGGAGGAGAAGAACTTCTTTGTCACCCTTGAGTAGATGTCATGATCCCATCATTAGCTTCTCCTCTAGGGTGGGCAGGGGAATTTTCTTGTCCCTACATGGTCATGCTTTATGTGTCCAGAGAACATGCCCTAGGGCTCATTAACTTACTGAGCTCCCTGGGCAGCATGTGTGCCTCATGCCACCATCATTTTATTATTTGGGGCATATCTCGTGCTTTTGTTGCATGATTTTGTTGCTAAGCAAGGCTGCTTGGTTTGTGGCTAAGCAAACCTGCTCTCTTTAGTAATCATTAACTTCCAGGGGTCTCCTATATTTTTTCTGCCTACAATCCCCTGGTGGAATTAACTATTTAATTACCTCCTTTATCCTTTTACTCTGTCCTTATCAAAGTCACTATGGAAAATAGAAGCTGTACAGAGGTTCTCTATAGTGGTTAGGAATCCACTGTGCACCCAGGGGACACGGGTTCCATCCCTGGTCTGCAGGATCCCACGTGCTGAGGGGCAACTGGGCCCATGAACCGCAACTACTGAGCCCATGCTCTAGAGCCCAAAAGCCACAGTTACTGAAGCCCACGTGCACTAGAGCCCATGCCCTGCAAAAAGAGAGGCCACCTCAATGAGAAGCCCATACGCTGCAACTAGAGAGTAGCCCAGCCCTTGACCAGTGCAAGCAAAGAAAGCCCAAGCACAGCAATGAAGACTCAGTGCAGCCAGAAATAAGATAAATAAATAAATAAAAATTTTAAGTATCACTGAAATGTATTTTAAAAAATAAAAAAACACTAAAAATAGAGTTACCATATGATCCAAACAATCCCACTCCTGGGCATATATCAGGAGAAAACTCTGATTCAAAAAGATACATGAACCAACAGCAACAAATCCCCAGAAGATATATGCACCCCAATGTTCATAGCAGCACTTTTTCCAATAGCCGAGACATAGAGGCAACCTAAATGTCCTTCATTAGTTGAATGAATAAAGAAAAAATTGAAGTATGGTTGATTTAAAATGTTGTTTCAAGCATAGCAAAGTGTTACATATATGTATGATATCCTTTTTCAGATTTTTTTTCTATTATAGGTTATCAAAATGTATTTTGAGTCTATCCATTTCCCTCCATCCCCACACCACAACCTAGAGTTAGCAGCCTGTCAGACCGCCCCTGGATTACAGGATGTGTGCGTGCTAAATCGCTCAGTTGTGTCTGATGCTGCAACCTCATGGACTGTAGCCCACCAGGCTCCTCTGTCCATGGGATTCTCTAGGCAAGGATACTGGAGTGGGTTGCCATGCCCTCCTCCAGAGGATCTTCCCAACCCAGGGGTCAAACCCGAGTCTCATGCATTGACAGGCAGGTTCTTTACCACTAGTGCCACCTGGGAAGCTCCCTGGATTAGAGCAGATGACTCATAACCTCACTGGATTCCTGGATTCTGCTCTGTCCCCACTACAATCCTTTCTCCAAGCAGCAGCAGGTGGGATCTTTACAAACATGTAAATCAGATGTTGCTACTGCTCTAGTTAAAGGCTTCAGTGCCTTCCTAGGCTAGTGCTCCTTACCATAGCTTGAGGCCAACTCTCTCCCTTTCTTCCACTGTGACCTCAAATCTTCCACCCTCTTCTTCTGTTTTCTTTAAAGATTTATTGATTTAATTTATTGACTGTGCTGGCTCTTCATTGCTGCTCACGGGCTTTTCTCTAGTTGCCACGAGCAGGAGCTACTGTCTGGTTGCAGTGCATGGGCTTCTCCTGGCAGGGCTTATCTTGTGCAGCAAGGGCTCTAGGTGCCCAGGCTTCAGCTGGTGGTGGTGAGTGGCTCACAGGCTCTAAAGAACAGGCTTAATAGCTGTAGTGCACGGGCTTAGTTGTTCCTTGGCATATGCGATCTTTCCAGACCAGGGATCGAACCCGTGTCCCCTGCTTTGGCAGGTGGATTCTCAACCCCTGGACCACCAGGGGAGTCCTACCACCTTCTTCTTTACTCACTGTGCTTCTGTCACACTTGTCCCCTTCATGTTCCTTGACAACCCCATGCCAGAGTCTTTGCGTTTGCTGTTTCTTTTGTATGAAATACCGCTCCCCCTCTCCCCTTTGCCTCTTTCTGGGACTTTCTCTTTCTCAACTTTCATGTCTCAGCTGAAATTTCCACTCTGTGGAAAGGTTCCCCCCCCGCCACTCACACTATATCTAAAATTACTATTTTATTACCTGTTTATTTCCCTTAGAAAACGTACCACATTGTGTTGCTATCATGATCATTTGTTTATTTGCCTATCATCACTCTCTTCCGGCTTCAAGAGGGCAGAGATCACCCTTGTCACGTTATGGCTTTGTGCCCTGTGTTTAGAACAGTGCCCGAGACATGGTAACCTCTCAACAGATATTACTGAATGGATATTTATCAACGAATAATGAAGCCATTCTCTCCAAGTCCTGATTCTCTATCTCTACTATCTTTTGAATCTGCTTCTACCATCCGTATAAACCACTGGCCTGGTTCCGGCTCCGTCAACTCCAACCTGGATATCTGTGACAACCTCTGACCCAGTGGGTCTCCATGTCTCTCTTACCCTGTCACCATTCTTCACATACTAGTTCTTCTTCTTCTTTTTTTTTTTTTGGTTTTTTAAAAAATTTATTTTTAATTGAAGGATAATTGCTTTCAATGTTGTGTTGGTCTCTGACATACATCAACATGAATCAGCCATAGGTATATATATGTCCTCTCCCTCTTGAACCTCCCTCCTAACACCGACCCCTTCCCACTGCTTCCAGGTTGTCACAGAGCCCTGTTTGAGTTCCCTGAGTCATACAGCAAATTCCCACTGGCTATCTATTTCTCATATGGCAGTGTATATGTTTCCACGCTACTCTCTCCATTCATCCCACACACACACACCAGTTCCAAAAATAAGGTATTAATATGAAAATCCATGTCAGACCCTGCTCCAGTGCTTCAGCAGCCCCCAGCTACTTGCAGGAAAAATTTCCAGTCTCTCAGGTCAGTATTCAAGGTACTCAGGACTCTAGCTGCTGCTGCCTCCTTGGTGGCATCTTTCTGAACTCCCCACCACCATCACACACATATGACCACAGACACCTGCCTGCAGTCCGCTAACAAGTCAGGGTGTTCTACAAGTTCTCTTTGTGAGACATTCCCACTTCCTAAATTGCTGCGACTCCTCCTCTGCCCCCATCCATTTAAGCCTGTTAGAATACAGCTTAGCCACTCCAGCCCTCTGAAAACCAGCTCTTAGCACACATGGTGTACCCCTTCTCAGGACTTGTCTACCCTCCTACTGATTCATACCTCTCCAAGGCAGGGCCTAGGCTTTTGAGTAGCCTGCTCACACAATGCTGCACACAAAGACATAATTTAGTAGAGAGCACAGACTCTGGAGTCAGGCGAGGTTTGAATCCTCGGGCCACCACTTATCAGTCAAGCGATCTTAAACAGGTCCTAGCTTTGGATTCATTTTTTTTTTTTTTTTTTTGTCTGAGATGAATCTTTGTTGCTATGAGGGCTTGTCTCTAGTTGTGGGCGGGGGCTGCTCTCCAGTTGCAGTGTGAGGGCTTCTCATTGTGGTGGCTTCTTTTGTTGCAGAGCAGGAGCCCTAGGGCGCAAGGCTTCAGTAGCTGCCACGTGTGGGCTCAGTAGTTGTGGCCCCCAGGCTCTAGAGCACAGGCTCAACAGTTGTGGTGCACAGCCTCAGTTGCTCTCTGGCGCGTAGGATCGTCTTGGATCAGGGATCAAACCCGTGTCTCCTGCATTGACAGGCAGATTCTTTACCACTGAGCCACCAGGGAGAAGACTCTTGAGAGCCCCTTGGACTGCAAAGATATCAAACCAGTCCATCCTAAAGGAAATCAGTCCTGAATATTCATTGGAAGGACTGATGCTAAAGCTGAAACTCCAATACGTTGGCCACCTGATGCAAAGAACTGACTCATTGATGCTGGGAAAGATTGAAGCGGGAGGAGAAGGGGATGACAGAGGATGAGATGGTTGGGTGGTATCACCAACTCAATGGCCATGAGTTTGAGCAAGCTCTGGGAGTTGATGATGGACAGGGAAGCCTGGAGTGCTGCAGTGCACGGGGTGGCAAAGAGCTGGACACGACTGAGCTGAACTGAACTGAGTCACCAGAGAAGCCACTAAGCTTTGAATTCTTGATCTGTAAAAGGATAAAAATTCTATTTCATGGATGGGAACCTACTTTTGTGAGGATTAAATGAAATATATGTGAAGAGTTTAGTACAGTTAGCAGATATCGGAGGTGTCCTAAGTTCTTTTGAGACAGACAAATGCCAGGATGATGTATTGGAAAACATACCACTTCAGAGGCACTCAATAAACTTTGTTGATCAAATGGCACAGATGCAAAACACACTCCATCCCTTCCAAGGCCCTAGACTTTCAATAACATCCCATTGCCCTGAGGTTAAAATGACCTTCATGGTCCTCACTGTATGGAGCTCTGTCTTCTTCTCCAGTCTGGTCTCCCTACATCCACACACACCCACACACCCACACACCCACACACCCACACCCACACACACCTGTTTCCTGCCTCCACACCATTGCTCACATTGTTCCCTCTGCCTGGAATGCTGTTCTGTCTCAGTTTTGGTGCCCTTCCTCTATGCATTTTCCCTCACATTTAACACATAGTTTTCTCTGTTTACATGCCTTTCTCTCTTGATAAAGGCCAAGGACACTTGGTCCTTCTGTTATCTTCCAGCCATTAGTGTGGGGCCTGACAAATAATTAGGGCAAATAAAATATTCGTGTTGAAAGAATGTGTGTAGTGTGGAGGCAACAACTAGAGGGACAGCATAGGCTGGATGGGGAAAAACTGAGACCAAAGTGGTGATCAGTGGCTCACTCTCAGTAGCAACAGAGATGACTGAATTTCAGAACTGACCTCACTCCCACTCCACCCCCACCATGAGTTGCTTCTATGCAACCACATAAATTCCCCAGCGTTTCTGATCTCAGGCAGGTGGAACCTGAGTTTCTAGATACAGGACCTTCTGAGTCCTCAGGCATTGGGTACACCAGCTGCACAGTTCTGCAGGTTGAGGGACTTGTACCATGTGGTGGCTTTAAGAGGTTGTTGCCATGTACACTGACTGTCTCTGTTTCCCCAAGCTGGATTTTCTTTATCCCTTTAGATGAAGGAAACCAGGCACAGATATGAAGAAAAAGTATGACCCCATCTTCCATCTCCTTGGTCCTGGAGCTCCAGGATGCCCTTTTCCATGCTGGCTGGAAGTGCCTTGGAAGTCTGAGGGCCAGTAGAAGGCAGTGAAAAGGGAGCTGGGTCAACTGGCACAGCTGCTGCTATGGCAGCCAGAGCCAAAGGTCACCATTGATTCCACCCACACTTAATTCTTCCTGCAAAGGCATTAGGCAGGGTTGACCCAGAGAGCTAAGAGGGAAGAGGTGTGTATGTGTGTGCGCGCGCGCATGTATGAAGGTGCTGGAGGTTGGGATATTGCCAGTCATCTTTTCTCTGTAGATCTCTGTTTCTCTAAGTGTAAAGTGAGGGCACAAGGTCTAACCAACACCATTATCCTTACATTTCACTTCCCAGCAAGGCTGTCAAGGCTGCAAGATTCACTGCTGGATGGGGGTGGGGGGGACCCCTCAGATACAGGAATTAGAGAGGTGGACAACTCTGAGCAATGCCCAGCGAGGGCAGGAGAACACTGATTTGGGGACCTGTGGCCCTCTCAGGACATCTGGCTCTGAGAGCCAGAGGCAGACCTCCATCCGCAAAGGGACGCGGGAGTCCAGACTCCCAGCCCCAGGTCTTCCCGTTAGACGACTCTCTTGGGATCCGAGCTCCAGGCGCCGCCCTGCCAGGAGATTCCGGGGAGGAGGACCAGGTCGTTGCTACTACCCCAGGGTCAGGGAGGAAAGAAAGAATCTCTTGATTGCCCCCATTTCTGGGCCGTCCCGGCCGGTTAGCCTAGTCTGGCAACCCCAGCCCACTCGGTCAGGAGATCTCAAAGGCAGAAGCAGTCAGCACCTCGGGGGCTCGCTCGGTCCTGCCCCACCCCGGCCCCGCCCTCGGACCCCGCCTGTTCCCCTTGCCTCCGCCTCTGGCCGGAAGCCCCCTCCTCTCTTCCCTCCCCCTGCCGGTCCCCCGCACCCCTTATTCCTTTCCAGTCCCAGTCCTTCCGCGGGTCAGGGGAACCTCTCTCCGCCCGGTCCCCTCTGTCTTCCTCCAGCTCGGGTTCCTCCATCCAAGTCCCAAGCCCCCGCCGGGCCCCGCCCAGGCTCCTCCCTCGGCCCGGCCCCGGTCCTAGTTTCCCGCCCAGACCGGGGCCTTCAGGCCCCTCTAGTCCCCTCCCCGGACCCCGCCCCCGGCCCCCGGAAGCCTCTCCCCGCCCTCGGCCCCGCCCCCCCGAAGTTTCTTGGGCCCCCGGCAGCCAGCGGGACAGAACGCGCAGAGCCGCCGCCCGGCCGGCGGTTGATGGAGGTATCGGAGACCGCGCGGCGCCGGGAGTGAGCGGCCGAGCGGTCGAGCAGCCGGACCTCAGCGGACTCGTCATGGAAGAGGAGGTGAGGGCCGGGCCTGTCGGGGGGCCTGGGCTGGGGTCTTTGAGACTCTTGCGGCGGCTGGGGTCCCTGGCTCAGGCCCTTGTTCCAGCCAGCCCTTCTCTTGCGGCGGGTCTCCGGACACCCCCACCCACCCTGGCCACGCCAATCCCCCAGGCAGAGCCTAGGCCCGATGAGATGAGGCAGGAGCGGGAGTAAGGGATCGCAGACCCATTCTCCTTCATTTTTTCTGTCTTCTCCCACCAACTGTGGTCGTGGTGGTGCTGGTTGTTCCCATTGGGCAGATGGGGAGACTGAGACTCCGGTGAGTTTGATGACTTGCTAAAAGTAGCATGAGTCGCTGGGCTCGAACCCTTGTTATCACTGACTCCCTGTGCTGTCCACGTCGGATCCTAAAAGGGCACAGTGTGTGTGTGTGTGTTGTGGGCCTGTGGGTTCTGGAATCCTTGTCTCAAGGAATCTTGAGGCTGTGACCCTGTGGCTGGAGGACTGGAGAAGTTGCGTTTTCTCCCCTAAATCCCTGTAGGTCCTTTATCCCTGGTGGGTCCAGCTTCTTCCCTGATTAGTTGTCAGGCCCTGATCAGGGCTGATCCCTGCCCCTGCCATCCTCACATCCCTGGAGGGCTGATTCCCTGGAGGAGCTGGGCAGCTGGACCAGCAGTGGTCCTTGAGCCTCCCTCATTCCCCTCAGGACCTTCATGGTCTGGAGTGTGGTCAAGCACTCTGTGACCCCCGCCCTTTACTTGCAGACTCAGTTCCCTCAGTAGCCCCTCTTCCAGGCACGCTGCCAGCACTTAATGTGTGACTGTGGAATGAATAAACTAGGGAGGGGCTTGCTGAGACTAGAGGATTTTGCTTCTGGTCCCCCAAGGGGGTCTCAGCTTCTGCCCCTCCCAAACCCAGGGGAGGGGCTATGTCTTTGCGTGGATAGGTGGGGAGGAAAGATGAAACCTTCACTCTTGGGGCAACCCTGGCCAGCTGAGGACCAGACTGCCTGTGTCCCCATCCGCGCTCATCTCCCTGCTTCCTGGGACCACTGTCCAGGAGCAGCTGGGGTATCTGTCTGAGTTCCCTCAGGCCAGGCCCTGCACTTCTGTGGGATGGTAGATAAGTCACTTCCCCTCTAAGCCTGCATTTCCTCTTCTATAAAATATTGGGCCTGGTCTCCTCCCCGGGTCTTGATTGTAGCCCCTTCTCTCAGAGTGGGTGGAAATAGGGGGCACAGTCAGGCCACTATGATTTGCTGTGGTTTCTTGCTGACAGGGGTGGGGCTCCCTTACCCTTACTGTGAGGGCTGGGCTTCTTCCTCTCCTCTTCTCCCAGAGGATGTGGGACAGGACTACTCGATCTCCGAGCTGCTCTGACCACCGCACCCCCCTCAATTAAGGGAAGTTCTCCTGGGGCCTCTTCGTCCAATGGCTTGTCTGGTGGTCAACCCGGCCCTCTACTCCTCTGGTCTTGAGTCTCTAACATTGCCATTTACTAACTCCCAGATGCCAAAAGCTCCCTGCGTACCTAGGGTATCTAAAGCTTTGCCCACCACCTCCCTGCATGACCAGGGGCTCCCTGTTCTCTACCCCTCCTTTGGCATCCCTCTTTTCCTCCCGTTTCTTCTCCCCACCACTTCCTCTTGTTTCTCCAGGCCTCAGTACCCATCTCCTTTCTCTTAAACACTGCTTAGATTGTAGTCACCTTCTCTGCCCCATGACCCTAGGCTGGCCTCCTCACCTCACTCGCAAATGGCTCCTTTTTCCTCCATATAATAGGATGGTAGTTTCCTCAGGTTGAGGTTTGGTGCAGAAGTGTGGGTCTTGGCACTGGGCATCTGCCCATCTGTGTTCTCAGGGCCATAGTTTCCCCATCTGTAAAATGAAGGAGGTGGGTAGTCCAGAAATGTGATGGTTTATGTGCAAAAGCTTTGAAAGCTGCAGTGATCAGTGTGAGGTTATTGTTGCAACTGGACTCAGGCTTTCCTGTCTCCGCCCTGGGGTTCTGCCCCCCCTCCTCTCAGTCATGCCTTTCGCTGGCTTGGCCTCCAGTGGCACCAGGCTGCTCCTTTGCCTTTACCCGTCTAGAGAGTGGCAGGGCAGTGGCCTGTCCCAGTACGGGTTTTGGGACCTTAAGCTAATCTTCGGCTCTTTCTGGCCTGCAGTTTCTCATCCTGTAGTGAAGGGGTTGAGAATGTAGGGTCTTTGATGTCCTTTTCTGGGCCAAGATATGTGTCTTCTTCCTCACAATCCTACCAAAACCCTTCCTTCTGCAAGGGCTTCCCAAACTAACCCCAAGCCCTTACCCTACCAGAGAGCCAAGACTGGGTACCCGTCTTAGTAGGTGCTTGAGCCCTCCGAACGGACTGGGATCCTCTCAAGCAGAGGATTCCCACCCAGCCCCCAGACTGGGGATTTCCCTTGTGCGGGGGTCTGTGTTGCGCCCATTGGACTGGAAGTTCCCCACGCAGAGCCTGTGCTTCCTCTCTCTGATTGCCCCATCACAGGGCTCTGACATGGTCGGTTCTTAGCAGAGTTTGGTCAGAGCATCATGGGGTTTAGTCCATCCAAGAGCAAAGGTCATTATCCTAAGCTTTCTGTGATGTGAGGTGCCAGCAAGTTCTTTTCTGCTGGTCTGTCTCTCCCTGGCATGGCTCCTTTCTGTGCACAGGGCTGGGCTGACCTGGTATCTTTTCCTTTTCCTTTCTTTTTTTTTTTTAAACAAATGACCCAAAGACCCTCCCCTTTCAGGCAAAGCAGAGCCAGGCTGGTGCCCAGGGGTGCCTCAGAAGCTGCTCACGGTGGGCATGGGGAGGGGCTTGAGTGAGGATGGGTGGGAGAAGAGAGGGCGAAACAGGAAGAAGAGTGGTCAGCTGGTCAATGAGACGAGAGAAGGCCAAGAAACTGGGGTGAGCAGGACAAAACCTCCCCTCTGAGCCCTACCAAGGGGAGGGGCGGCTTACTAAAACTTACTGGGGCATAGATAGCCAGCCTCCTGGTGGGAGAGTGTCTGAGGGGCAGGGAGAGGGACTGGGTGAAGGGTGGCAGGACTCTGACCTCCAGCCAGGCCTGTCTGCTGGTATCTGCTGTGACTGATTACGGGCTAGGAGACCCTCCCATGGGCTTGGGTTTGTGCCACCTCCAGTCCCTCAGTTGTCACCCCCATCCCCGAGTGCCTTGTCTCAGCCCCATGCTGATATCCACATCCCCGAAGGCTCTGGGCTTGCTTCTGGCTCATACAATCATGGCAGTCACTGGGCGCTGCTCTGCTGCCTGTAGAGAGGATGCATCAGGACACAAGCTTCCAGCCTTGCCCCCAGGAGCTTCCAGCTGGCAGGAAGTTTTCACAGCTCAGGCTGTGGGTGAGGCAGACAGGAGAGGTCACAAGTAGAGGGGCTGTGAGATCCCATGGGGTCGTGGGTGGGCCCCTGGAAACAGGAGGCGAGCTTGGAGCTCAGAGGTGGGAGATCTGGGCCGCTGCTCTGTAGTCTTGTGTAAGAGAAGCCTAAGTCTGCAGGCGGTGTGGGGGTGGGGGGAGTGGCCAGCTGCTGTAGTTACTAATGGAGGGGTGTGACATGTCAAATGTGGAGGTGGGATTTCCCTTGACCCACTTCTTCCCCTCCAGCCCTGGGCCTAGGCCAGCTTGCAGGGGTCCCTGAGTGGAGAAGGCCTCAATGGGTCACGAAGCCCATAGGGCTGAACACAAGTGATGAGGGTGGGGCTTTGGGTGCATAGTAGGATGCTAGAGCCCCCCTTCTTGTCAAAGGGCCCCAAAGTCCTTTCTCCTGATCAGGGTGGCTCATAACTAGCCTGCCAGCGAGCCTCTCACTTCCTCATTCTCCATCCGGGAACACCATTTGGGACCACTCCACTTCTCCATTCCTCTTGCGTCTATAAGTTAGGGAGAGATCTCTAGGGGGCACCTCATATTCCTGGAGCTCCTGGGGGCATTGAGGCCCAGCAGCTGAGCCCAGATAGGTCTTGTCTTGAATTCTGAACCAGGGACAGGGTCCCCGAGAGGCAGAGGGAAAGGCAGTGACAACAGTAGCAATGCCAGCTGCCATTGACTAAGTTTAGGGGGTCCTAGGCATTGGAGAAGGCAATGGCAGCCCACTCCAGTGTTCTTGCCTGGAGAATCCCAGGGACGGGCGAGCCTGGTGGGCTGCCGTCTCTGGGGTCACACAGAGTCGGACACGACTGAAGCGACTTAGCAGCAGCAGGAGCAGCAGGCATTGCTTTATATGTTGTATCTTTTTATTTAGCAACAAACATTTATTGAGCACCTACTGTGTGCCAGATACTGTCTAGCCATTGGGGATACAACAGTAAACAAAACAAAAATCCCCAGCCTCACGGAGTTATAGTCCTTGCAACTTCTGTTGATATCACCATGTCACCAATGAAGAAACTGAGGCTCAGAGAGATCGTGTGACCTGCCTCCGGTCTGCGTGGCTTGGGCTCCAAAGCTCAGACTCCTGACCAGTGGAGTATGCAGCGCAGTGGGGGAGGGGGCCACAGTAAGGACCAGACTGGGGGTTCCCTGCTGTGATGGAGCTCAGGGAGGCCATGCCCTGCCCCACTCCTGACAGCTCACCACTCTTCTCTCTGGACTTGTCCTTCTAAAAGCATCGGTGGCCACAGGATATCTCTGGGGAGAGATGTGCTCCTTTTAACTGGAGCCCCCCTTTTTAAGCTTTATGTAAATTATAAAGTAGTCAAAATTAGTCAGTGCTGATTTCCTTCTAGCATCCTGTAGATTCTTACATGCTCTGAGCCCCTTCTCCTCCACCCTCCCCTTCACACTCATCACTGTGGGTACCAGTCATTGAAGCAAAGTGGTTAGCAAATTGGGTGTATTTTTATTTTCATTTCACAGGTCTTTCTCAAGCACCCATTATGTGTAAAGAAACAGTACTGGGTGCTGGGTACCAAATGTGAATTTGGCCCCACCTGGTAGGCATATACCTGGCACCCAGCTACCCAGGTGGGTAACCAAGAGACACGAGATGTCAGTGACTGGCCTGAAGGCTCCAGGGTGGCTGCTGTGTCCTTGAGAAGGGTTTGAGTTTACCTGCTGTACCTGCCTGTGGTTGAAGGCAGCCCTCATCAGGTGGGGTGGCTGCGGGTGAGGGCAGTGGAACCTCCTGCTTTGGGGCCGGATGCAGGGGCTGCCAAGAGGGCTCTCTGGAAAGGCAGGGGTGAGGAGGAAGATTACCACTCTGCCTGCCTGCCTCCTCCCATCCTTCTGATCCTTCTTGGACATCCTTTTCTCTGAGAGGCTGTCCTGTGCCACCCTGACCTGAACCAGGTCCCCCACTATCCTGTCTCACTCCCTCCTCTTCACTTTCACTGATTGCTTCATAGCATTTCACACTTGTTTGTGTGTTTACCTCTGGTGTTTATTTGTTTAGCTCCTCCTTCCCTGCACTGCCAGCTCTGAGAGGGGAGAGATGTGTTATTTTTATTCTTCCCTGCCTACTCCAGCACCCATGACATTGTGGGTGCTCAGTACCACGTGTATTGACGTGGTTGAATGAATACACGGGGAGCAGAACGGTGGAGGGGAATGCGAGGTCAGAGGCCCAGTGTGAATTCTGATTTTGTCCTCCCAGTGGCGTGACTCTGGTAAGTCACCTCTCCTGTCGGAGCTTCAGTCTGCAGTGACATGTGGATGAGGATGCTACCACCTAGGAGCATCCTTGAGCAAGTTGCATGGGTTAAATGAGGCAGTTTGTGTAAAACATAATACAGTGACTCAATATAAGGTGCCTGCGGTTATTATTGTGGTTGCTATTATTATTGCCATTTCTGATACTGGATTGAGAGTAACTGCCTCAGGGATTGGGGGGAAATTCACGTGGGGTGATATCCAGCAGAGGGATACATCTCTGTGTGGCCTCCGGGCAGCAGCCCTCATGGTGTGTCCGAATGCTCTGTTACAGGGAGTGAAGGAGGGCGGCCAGAAGCCTCGGAGCGCGCAGACAGCAGACAAGGCTGGCTGGATCAAGAAGAGCAGCGGGGGCTTCCTAGGGCTCTGGAAGGACCGCTACCTGCTCCTCTGCCAGGCCCAGCTGCTGGTCTACGAGAATGAGGTAAGGACCGGCCTGCTCCTGAGTCTGAGTGTTCTGCGTTGGGGAGCCAAGTGAGGGCAGCCCAGGCCAGAAAGAGATCCTGGACCCGGGACTGGAAGGCCTGTTTCACTTTGGGCCTGCTATGCAACCTTGAGCAAGTGCCTGGTTTTCTCTGGGCCTGTGCAGTACAGGGCGGTACCTCTAGGTGTGAGTGTAGGGCTCCCAGGTGAGGGCTCTTTGAGGTGTATGTGAGTAGGGATGCGTGCGTCTCCTCAGCTGGCCACCTACTCTGCAGCTCGCTGTCCCGGGGCTAGGTTCCGCTTACGTGAAGTTTCCAGAAAACCGAAGCTTGCTCCACTCAGTAATGAGAGTAGAAATAAGACTTAACTTCTAATGCTTGTTTGGCGATCTTGCCTACCCCTCTTGGACGATGGGCTTCCCTGGTAGCTCAGATGGTAAAGCGTCTGCCTGCAATGCGGAAGACCTGGGTTCGATCCCTGGGTCGGGAAGATCCCCTGGAGAAGGAAATGGCAACCCACTCCAGTACTCTTGCCTGGAAAATTCCATGGACGGAGAAGTGTGGTAGGCTACAGTCCATGGGGTTGCAAAGAGTCAGACACGACTGAGCAACTTAACAGCAACTTCTTGGATGATGCTCACACAGTCCCTGAAGAGCAGCCATCATGTCACATTCTACAGAGGAGGATCCTGAGGCCCAGGGTGGCCGGATCCTGTTCAGTGGCTCAGTGAAAGAAGGTCAGATCTAGACCCAAAGTCAGGGAGCTCTCCATCCAGCTATGCCAGCAAGTAAACTCTAAAACTTGTTTTTTATGGAAATCCTCTAAAACAGGGGTCCCCAACCTACAGGTCAAGGACCAGTACCTCTATCGGATCAGCGGCAGCATTAGATTAGAAATAAGGTGCACAATAAATGAAATGTGCTTGAATCACCCCAAAACCATCCTCCCACCCCTGCTCCTTGGAAAAATTATCTTCCACAAAATAGTTCCCTGGTGACCAAAAGTCTGGGGACCGCTGCTCTAAGACATGTTGGTTATTCCTGTCTGCCTGCTCCAGCAGAAGATGCTGGCTAAACAGTCCTCCTCAGTGACCCAGTCCCTGGTGCGCCAGCTGTTCCTACTGCCGGACTGTACTTCTCAGCTGTTCTTTCTCCTATAATATCAACCTCCCGGTTGCCTCTTTTGCTGTCCTTGTGCCTCTCACAGTCCCCGCATCTTTCCACTTCATACTCGTGCCCCTTTCCATTTGGAAGGCTTGGAATTTAGACAGCCCAGCATGTGGAAGTTGTGTGTCGAATAAGTGTTGATAAAGTTCTGGGTGAAGACCTGAGGCGAAAAGGTGGTCTTTACTTGGGAATGCTATTTGTGTTTTGGGGTTGAGGCTGTAAGAGGGCTGTCTCTGTGTGCCTCTGACCAATGGGTATGTGGAGAAGAACTGGGCTGGGGGCAGGGGAAGGGGGATCCTGCCTGTTCCCCATCAGCCCCTGTTGGTGTGCCTCAGGCTGACCTGGTCAGTTCTTCCTTGTCCCAGGCCAAGAGAGATCTAGGCATTTAAAGGAGCTGCCTTTGAGATGCACCTCACCTTTCCTGACTGAGTCCCCAGGCTCATGGAGCTGGGGTGTCAGAGAAACAGCCAGAGAAGTCTAAGGGGGTGAATCATGCAGACAGTCCCCAGATGTTCTGCACTGCCACCAAATTAGGATATGCTGTGGTGGCTGCAGG
This sequence comes from Ovis canadensis, assembly GCF_042477335.2. Classification (NCBI taxonomy): domain Eukaryota; kingdom Metazoa; phylum Chordata; class Mammalia; order Artiodactyla; family Bovidae; genus Ovis; species Ovis canadensis. The sequence continues at coordinate 55,753,542 of NC_091251.1, read as the reverse complement.
GGGCTATTTTTATAAGTAAAGGGGGCTGTCACAGCCTCCTCCAGTTCCAGCTACCATAAGAACTGAGTGACAGGCCCCCAGCTGTCAGCTCGTCAGGTGCTGCCAGCCTTGTCCTGGGCCACCTCTCTACATCTGGGCACGTCTGGGAAGCAGGAAGGATTTCACATCCCCTAAACACGAAAAGTCTAAATCACACTTTAAAAAAAAAGTCACTATTAAAAACCTCAAGGCGTTTTCAAGAACTTAGCACTCGGGGGTGGGGGAGCTTGGCACAGGAGAGGGAATTGAGAAATGTTCAATTCCCCTTTCTGATGTAAGGAACTAGGCGAGTGCGAATGACTCTTGGCTGTTTCTTTGCTGTCAGTGAGGCTGACATTCCAAAAGTGCTGCCCCCGCCCAGTGCCTGCTGGGTTATCCGATTTTTCTGAGCTGCAGAAGGGCCAGATGATTCAGCGATTCAGGTTGAGAGGAGACCCAGGTCAGGCAGCCATGGGGAACTGGGTGGTGGAGATGGACTGACCTTTTGTTTCCAGACAGAGGAGGGTGTGTTTGGGCCAGATATCTTTCCAGTGGGGGGAGGCCTGTATACATAGGGTAGGTGAGGATCTCTCTCTGGGATCGGAGGGAAGAAACCTGGAGTCTTGCTCTGAGTCAGGCATTCAGTTTAGCAAACTTTTCCTCTGGAGCGCCATTCCTTATAGGGCACTGGCAGGGGAACAGAAAGGAGACATAGGCAACAAAGGTGGAGAAAGGTGGCTCCTTCCCCATGACAGCGTGTCCCTAGCACCTAGTAAGATGCCTGCAGATGGGGAGTGTCAGAGGAGAGAGAGCACTGAGGCTCAGGCTTGTGTGGGAGAGCAGGGCGGCTTCCTGGAGCAGGTGGATTTTACCAGCCTTGTGTTGAGTGCAGACACCTGCAATGGATTGAAGACTAAGGATCAGAAAGAGGTGCATGGAGGCAGGAATGGGAAAAGATACTTGTTTGAATCTAGATGGGAGAGACAGGTCACCCTGGCTACCTATTGCCCTTTCCCTGAGGGGCTGAAGAGAGTAGGTCAGTGGTTACAAACCATAGCTGTACAGTCACCTGCTTTGGAAAATACTAACATCTGGGCTCTGTCCTCCAGGGATCCTAATGTAATTGGTCTGGGATGTTGCCTGGGATGGGGATTTTTAAAGCACACAGGTGCCACCAAGGTTGAGAATCTCTGGTGTAGGGTAGAGGTTTGCAAGCTTTTGCAAACATCAGAATCACCTGGAGGGCTTGTTAAAACTCAGATTGCTGACCCCTTCCCCCAAGATTATGATTCAATAGGGTGGGGGCTTGAAGATGAGCATTTCTGACAAGTCCCCAGGTGATGCGACTGCTGCTGGCCCAGGTACCACACCTGGAGGACCACTGGTGCAGAGCAGCCTGCTGCTAGGGCCACTGTCCAGTCTCTGGCTCTGGCTGGAAGGAGTGTGGTGTGCTACAAGGGCTCTGGCCTGGGAGTCAGAGGATGTGTGTTTCCATTTGGCGCTGCTCCTACGTTTGGGTCTATGTATGCTCAGTTGCTTAGTCATGTCCGACTCTTTTGTGACCCTACGGATTGTCACCTGCCAGGCTCCTCAGTCCATGGGATTTTGCTGGCAAGAATACTGGAGTGGGTTGCCATGTCCTCTTCTAGAGGATTTTCCTGACCCAAGGTCACACCCGCATTTCCTGTGTCTCCTGCACTGCAGGTGGATTCTTTACTGCTGAGCCACCAAGGAAGCCCATATTTGGGTCTGTGGCCTAGGGCAGTTCCCTTTGCCTCCAGGTCTCATTCTTTTTTTCTGTGCTGCTGCTGCTGCTGCTAAATCGCTTCAGTCGTGTCCGACTCTGTGCGACCCCATAGACAGCAGCCCACCAGGCTCCCCCGTCCCTGGGATTCTCCAGGCAAGAACACTGGAGTGGGTCTTTTTCTCTATAAAATGAGGCAAATCCTGGGATTCTAGGATTTCAGGGTGCTTGAGGGACTCTGGAAAATCAGGGAAGCAAAAGAGCTTGCTAAGTGTCAGGGTTTCTTAGTAGGTGAGAATTATCATGGAGGGAAATTGGGGTATTTCCTCTGCAAAGAATCAAGTCAACTGCCTCCCTCCCAGATATTCCACCCAAAACTGAGGAGCCCTGAGGTGGTCCCTGGTTGGATGCTCTTGCTGGGTCTGCATGGTGTCAACAGCAAGAGTTGACTTCACTTGCCAGCCAGTCTCCCAGGGCATGCAACTACTTCCCTGGAGTCTCCAGGGGGAGAGTGTGACATGCTGAGGAAGCTGTTTCAGCCTGGTCTTCCCCAGAAGAGGAAGCAGCTGACCACCACTGAGGGAGGAGCATCTCCCACACTTGCTGGAGAGGCACCTGGGGGGTGGAGCCCAGGAGGAGAATACACTCAAGAGCCAGGGCTGGCATGAGGGAAGGTGGCCCAGGCAGTGTCCAGAGGTGGCTGAGAAGAGACTGGTCACTGTCCTGGCCACCAGCCCTACTAGTGATGAATCCTCACGGTGGCAGGCTTGGGATGCTCTTGAAGGAACTCTTGCCCTGTCTGTTGTGCTGGCCACAGAGAGTGGCCTCTCACCCCAGGTGAAGGGTCAGAGGAGGAAGATGCCCAGTGGGGAAGTCAACTTCGGATCACTGTGGTGAAGTCAGGTCGTATAGCCCCAAACAGCTTCTCTCTGTGGCCCTACCTGGAAAGCCCTTTTTTCCTTTCAGCTTGCTCCTCCTTCCAGGCCACCTCTTGCACTGATCTCTGCCTGGCTTCTGGGCCTGCACGGGCTCCCGGGCACACTTGCCTAAGCCCTTCCAGCTTCCCCCATTTCCTCCTTTGGCCTTAGGCATATCTGAATCAATCCTGCTACCTACCTTTGTGGGTAGAAATGTGCTGAGAGCCCATTTCTTATGTGGATGGAGAGCTTTGAGGACATCCCTCCAACCAGTGTGGACTGAACATCGTCTACTTGCCGGGTCTGAATGCCACCTCTTGGTGGTTGATTGGCAGCCCGAGGGCCCTCTCTGACCAAGCGAGGCCCTCACTGAGTGGGATCAGGCTCTGGGGCAGGCCTGGGTGTTTGAGGGTCTATGGGCATCTGGCGCTTACTGTGTTTCCTCTGTCTCCCTCCCCAGGATGAACAGAAGTGTGTAGAGACAGTGGAGCTGGGCAGCTATGAGAAGTGCCAGGACCTTCGTGCCCTCCTTAAGCGGAAGCATCGATTTATCCTGCTGCGGTCCCCAGGGAACAAGGTAGGGCTGAGCCCGCTGCTGGCTGATATCCCTCCAGGCCAGGGTCTGCTGGGGAGGGTCACCCTGGAAGGTTCTCGAAACAGTCTGGGCTCCTGGATGCAAGCCTGACGGGTCTCTGTTCAATGTGGCAGAGGCCCAGACCCAGGTTCTGCTGTGGTGGGACCTTTGGCTTGTTTATGTCTTGGAGCCGCCCTGCCCCTGGTTGAGAGGAGGTGCGTTTAGGCCTCTGCCGAGAGCTCCACTCCCGTCTCCCCTTCCAGGCCCTGGGGGCTGTAGTTGGAAAGTAGTCTTTGGGAGGTGGGCCCTTGGCATTCTCCCACCGCCTGGACACAGGAGGCCAGGGGCTGAGGCAGGAAGGCTAGGGATGAGGTCTTCACCCCACCAGACCTCGGCACCCTGCCACAGTCAGGCAACCACACCCTTCCTTCATCCCAGGCCTTCCTGGGTGGGCCACCCCTCCTACCTTCCATCCTAGCTTCAGTGCTCAGACCCACAGCTCCAGCCTTCCTCCTTTTGCATTGTCCTTTCTTGGCGGAAGCTGGAGGAAGTCTCTTGCCTGAGAGGTTCATTCCCTGGGACAGGCTGTGTACGTGGACAGAGTTCGCTGTTTGCACCCCTCATCTCTGGCAGGGAGTCTGGGTGGGTGTTGCCACGTGGCGGAGTTTCACAGATGTCAGGAGGGAGATCAGCTTGGGGGCTGGTGTGCACAGTGCTGCTCGCCAGCTTGCGCCCATCTGCAGCTGGGCCGTGCCTCGCCCCAGCTTCTGCTCGTCATGTGGAGCCTCGCAGAGAGGGGCTGAGTCACAGAAGCTGGGGGCTGGGGAGCGGGCCTGGTCTGGGCTTGCCCCAGGCCATTCTGATTCTTTCATAGCTTTAAGGGCCAGGAGCCCAGTACTCTATGTCCCCAGGGGAGACCATGATGGCTTGACTCAATAACCTTCTGTCCCACTCAGTGGCAGGTGGGGCAAGGAAGCATGGAGCTCTGATGCCGGGGATGGGGTTGTGCCAAGGTCAGGGGCAGGTTTCACTTGACTTCTGCTGCTTAGGGTTCCATGAGGAAGATGGGGAGAGCAGCCATATCTTGGTCTTTCAGGCCCTAGAACCCCTACACTGTTCTGGAGGTGCACTTGCCCTCTGAGTGGTGCTGTATTTGTGTGTGTGTGTGTGTGTGTGTGTGTGTGTGTGTGTGTTTGGGAGACATGTAGAGTGCGCTGTGTGTGAAGGTTGGCCTGTGTGTGTGTGTGTGTGTGTGTGTGTGTTTGGGAGACGTGTAAAGTGCGCTCTGTGTGAAGGTTGGCGTGTGTGTGTGTGTGCGTGCATGTGTGTGTTTGGGAGACGTGTAGAGTGCGCTGTGTGTGAAGGTTGGCCTGTGTGCCTGAGGCCTGTGTGTGCACCTCTGTGTGCAGGAGAGTGTCCGCCTGGCCCAGGGGTTGTCTGCGTCTGTGTGTCCCTCGGTGAGCACCTGTGGATGTGGGCAGAGGGGTCTTCTCTGTCCTCTGCCAGTGCCGTTCTGTGGACCACCTCGTTTCTCTGAGAACCAGCTGATGGTGGGCTAGGTGGTTCGGGCCCCACTCAGGATGGGACATCACCTTCCAAGTAAGCGGCCTGTTTGTGCAGCTGCATTCTCAGCTGCTTCGGCCAACACCCTCCCTTTCATCCCCCAGTCAAGCCAGGAGTTCAGGTTGGCTCTGGGTGACTCTAGGAACAGGACAGTGAGTTGGCAAGTTGGGGCTGTGGCGTGATTGGTGGGGGCTGCTGGGTAGCGGGAACACAGCCCACCCTGGTTTCAGCTCAAGGGCCCTTGACCGTTGGTACCCCAGGAGCTCACACAGAGAGTGGGGGCTCTCCAGAGATCACATGGTGGACTGCACGGAGCACCGCTCCCCTGCCCCCAGCTCCCCCACACCCTCACCCTCCTCTCCTATCGCCTTGGGTGTTCCCGTCCTCAGTGAGGCCACGGGCTGGCCAGGAGGTCACATGACCCCGGCTGTCTGGTCCTGAGGCCGCCTTTTTTTCCCTCTAATCAAATAAACAAAGACTCCAGTGTCTTGCATGCCCCTCTCCCTCCTGCCTCCCCATCCCCACACCCCTGCCATGAGGTCACAGGCAGACGCTGCCAGGAAGCAGGGTGGCCTCTGCGGGACCTTGCTGCCCTGCTGGTTTCAGCCAGCTTGGCCCTTTCCTCTTTCCTCTCTCCCCCTCCCACTTCTTTCCTCTCTGCCATTTTGTCCTCCCCCTTTTCCCAGCCAAGTGGGCCTTCTCTGTGTCCAGTCCTGTTAGCTTCTGAACTCCTAGTGGGGCCTGAGCCCTGGGGCTTCTTGGGAAGGCTTGGGGAGGGACCATCGGTGCAGCCTGTGGCTCTTCAGGATGTGGGGTGGGGGTGGGGCAAGAGGAGCAACTTCTTGGTCTTCTGTCTGTCCCTATTCTGATCACCCTTCTGTCTGTCCCTCTTCTGATGCCTAGCTCATTCAGGCAGGATTACTGGGTTCCTTAGGGTGGGGCTGGGTCCTGTATAACTTCGTATTCCCTCTCCTGGGGAACCCCTGGGCCAGCACACTGCCCCCAGCCTGCTTAGATGGGCTGGCCAATGGGAAAGAGTTACAGTTTGGGTTGGGTGCAGTGATTGGATTTTTTGTCCCATTGAGGCCCCAATTAGTAAAGAGATCCTTGCAGTTCTCATTGCAGGTTAGTGGGACTAGAACTCGGATGTTGACTCCTCAGTCAGTGCTCATTCTCTGCCCCACTCTTGCTGCATCTTTTTCTGAGTTCAAGTGTATGCTTCTCAAGCTGTCTGGGATGCTAAGTCCTGCACCAGGCAGGGGCCCCACCCCACTGACTCTGGGGCTGCAAGCAGGGGCAGTAGCTGGGCTGATGGGCTGCCTGGGGCCACCGTACTCACAAACCCCATCAAAGGGTTGAGCGGGCCCTTTCAGAACTTGATGCAGTGCTGTCTCTTCCTGAGCCCTGAGCAGCCCTGATGGCTGGGCTGAGGCAGTTGCCAAGGTGCCCTGGGGTTTCTGACTTAGCTGCCGATCTCCTGCCAGGATCGAATTTACCCTGGTCATGCAAATGAGCATTTGGCTGTGCCTGGCATGGGGAGGTGGGTGGGACCAGGGCCCTGTATGAGGAGAACTCAGAGGCAGCCAGGAGGAAGTTATATAACGAGGATGCTGAGGGGGCCAGGCGGGCCGTGTGTTATATAACCAGGAGAACGGCAGGAGGGAAGGCACGATCTAACACCCGGGCGGGGATGGGCAGCTGGTGACCTGCCCGACAAAGAGCTAGGGCATCTCGAGGTCGGAGAGTGGGCAGAGGCCCCAAAACGGGAACCAAGGGCCAGCTCATTCATTGATGAGCTGTTCATTCAGTAACTACTTACTGAGTACCCACTATGTGCCAGGCCCTGGCTTTGTTGTTGTTTAGTTGCTAAGTCTTGTCCATCTCTTGTGTGACCCCATGGACTGTAGTGAACCAGGCTCCTCTGTCCATGGGGTTTCCCAGTGAGTTGCCATCTCCTCCTCCAGGGGGTCCTCCTGACCTAGGGATCGAACCTGCATAACCTGCATTGGCAGGCGGATTCTTTACCACTGAGTCACCAGGGTGTTCAGTTCCCTCAGCATCGCTTTGTAGTAGGCAGTGGCACCCCTTTTTCCAGATAAGGAAACTAGGACTGTTTTGTGCAGGAGAGAAATGGTGACAATTCCCATGACTGAGCACCCTGTCTGTGCCCACTTCCACGTTTAACGCTTTGCTACATCATTGATCTTCACAGCTCCCTGAAGTTCAGGGTAAGCCAGCTGTGAGTGCTGGTCTGTCCAGCTCAGGGGCCCTCCTGCTGTGTCCGCCATGGAAGGTAGCTCCTCGGTCTGAGTGGCTTCACTCCTTCCACTGTTTCCTGTCTGACCTTGGGGCCTGTCCAGGAGGGGCCTCTCTGAGCTGCCTCTGATTCTAATGTAGGAGCTTGGAGCTTGTGGCTTGGGGTAGGGTGAAGGGGGGATGTGAGGCTGAGCCATGGGATTACTTCAGGCCGCCTTGGCCAAGTCCCGTCTCTCTGATGAGCCTTGTCTATATGATGAGGGGGCTGAAATGGGCCCCCTAAGGCCCTTTCTCTCTTTCAGTCCATGACTCAAGGCCAGAACGGAGCCTCTGGGACTTTTTCTCTTGGCAAGGACTAGGTGTGAGGCCCCTGGGCAGCTGTAGGTGGCCATTGTTCTCGTACGCCTTCTCTGATGGCCACCCCTCACGCCTGTCACCTGTGTCATACTCAGTCTGGCAGATGTAGACTGGGACTACATTCCTACTTCACAGAGAAATCTCAGAGGCCAGGCTGCAGTCTGGGGGAGTCACAGAGGGTGAGACCAGATCTGGGCAAGGCCGACTTGAATCCCAATCCCTGGCAGCTGTATACATGGAGAGGGTCCCTTCTCGGATGGGTCTGTCTCCTCCCTTGCTCTGGAGTCCCCATGTGAGACCTGATATGGGGGTCACTTTGGTTTGCTCCTGACCAGCTGTGGGAAGGTAGATTTCAGGCTGTGGTGGTAAGTTTCCCTAAGACCCCAAGTGTGAACCCTTATAAATGCCTGCCATTCATCATACCCATGCCTTTTGCAGGTCAATGACATCAAGTTCCAGGCACCCAGTGGGGAGGAGAAGGAATCCTGGATCAAAGCCCTCAACGAAGGAATCAACCGAGGCAAGAACAAGGCTTTCGATGAGGTGCGATGCAGTCCTCTGGGTCTCTTTTCCCTCCGCGTGTGATCTCAGAGTGGACCCTGTCCCCCACCCCAGACAACCCCTTGATTATGTCGCTGCTACAAACACTGGGGCACCTGCTGTTGTTACCTCATTTAATCCTCACAACACACTTCAAAGTAAATGTCTGTGTTCCCATATTGCAGATGAGGAAACTGAGGTGTAAGGAAATTTAAGTACGTATTTTTAAATTAAAACATGGGTAGAATTTAAATGGTTGCAACCATGCTTCCTTTCCAACCCAGATCCAGCCGTAACAGCAGGTGGGCCCAGGGCAGAGAGGTCTGGGGTGAGCTGAGAGCCTGACAGCTTACTCTTCAGTTGGGCTGTGAAGTCCGAGCTTGGCTGGCTCTAGGCCAGGCCCTCCTTACCTGTCTGCAGTGGCCATCCAGCCCCCTCTCCCTGATGCCAGCAGGGCCATGATCAGGCTCTGGGCAGGAAGGGTGTTCCACAGGGCCAGATCTCCTAGGGAGGGTTTATCTTTGACATTGTGGATTCATAGCTATTTGGGCTCTAATGGACCAGGGGGTCACCTAGAGTGACCCCTTGGGTTGCAGAAGACTGAGGTTGATGGGGACGAATTCTCCCAGGCAAGTTCCCTCTTAACACCCAGGTTCCCTTACTGGCAGCCATGGCTCCCAGGTCACGTCTTATGTGACTGTGTCATATTCAGCCCTTCACTAGTTTGGTAGAGTGTCCCCGTTGCATGGGAGAGGATGTTGGAGGCCACAGGAGCATGGTGTCAGCCGACAGCCTTGATGGAGCAGGACCAGCTGCTCCACTGCAAAGACCCCCAGGTGGGCCTGAGTCTCACCTCAGGGGAGAAGAGTCTTAGAACACCCCCCATCACAGGGACCAGCTGCACTGGGATTCAGTCTGGATTTCCCACATGACTCACTGTGGCTTCCTGGATACTCCTTGCCCACATTCCTCACCCGCAGAGAGGGTGCCCTCCAGGCTTCCCGCCCCAGGGGGAGTAGAGCCCCTGGTCTTTCTTAAGCTTTTCTTTCAGGATCCTCAGGGGTCCTGGGAGAGTGACTGGGGCCAAGGAAGGCCTTTTCTGGAAGCCAGGTACTAGGGGATCATGGGGTGTCTCCTCCCCACTCCCCCCGGCTAGGCACAAAAACAGTCACAGAGCTGCTTATATACTTGCAGTGGACTGAGAAGTGAGGGCTGATGGCCTGCTTTTGGGCAGAAAGACTGAGGCACAGAGGGTAGCTGCAGAAGAGGGCGAGCCTTAGGTTGCAGAGGGACGACAAAGGCCATGTAGAGACGGGTGGAAAAGCAGAGACCTGGATGCAGGGAGAGGCCTCAGAGAGACAGTGTGGGGCACCGGACCCTGTCAAGCAAGGGGGAGGTGCAGACCCCACCTCTGGGTCAGATCACACCTGGCCATTTCTTCCCCTCCCCAAGGCTGGGTGGGGACTGACACGGTTTCCTCGTTCTTAGGTCAAGGTGGACAAGAGCTGTGTCCTGGAGCATGTGACACGGGACCGCGTACGTAGGGACCAGCGGCGCCGGCCCCCTACGAGAGTCCACCTGAAGGAGGTAAGGCCTTGCCCTCAGCTTGGAAGGGTTGGGGGTCAGTTGAGCCTGGGACTGCAGCTGCTTAGGTGGCAGCGGGCTAGGGGGCTACCTTGTTCCTAAGCACTCTTGGCATCAGGCTGAGCTGACCCTTGAAGCACAGGAAGGGTTTCAGTAGGGAGACTTGGAGTGAGGGAGGTCCTGGGTATAAGGAATGGTGTGAGTTTGAGGCCCCAGCAGGGGAGTTTAAGATGTGCTCTGTCCCTTTGACTGGGAGATGGTGTGGGAAGGCGGGGTTGGGGGGCGGAATTGTGGAGGTCTTGAAAGCAGGGTTTGGGGGCAGGATGGATGGAAGGGTGTGTTCCAGATGTCAGTTTGGAGGCCCTGGGTAGTATGGGTTGGGTTGATGCAGGGAAAGCCAGGGGGCCAGGAAATAGAGGCAGAGGTACGGCCTACAGGGTCCAGGAGGGGTGAAAAGGGAGGGGCCAGTGGGAGAGACACTGGGCAGCAAGAGCCACCTGGGCTTGTGACTGAATTCAGGGCTCAGGGAAGCAGAGTGAACACGCAGGGTTGTCAGAGTGCCCACATGCCAGGAGACTCGGGCGTGGGAGGGGGAAGGGAGGAGTCCTTCCTCAGACCTTGGAGGACAGGAAGGAACCTCAGCAGATGTTGCCTTTGAGGAATGAGGGGCACAGGGAGCCAAGGAAGAGGAGGCCTGAGAGGGGTGCATCCAGAGAGAAGGGCCCTGGACCGTGGGTCATCAGCCAGGTTGGCAGCCACAGGTCATGGGACAGGACTGGGGAAAAGGCAGACGGTGATGATTCCAGCACATTTGCTCAGAGAAGGAGTCGGCTTTGGGCTGTCATGGCGTGCAGAGCCGGGGGTGCTGGTGCGAAGGAAACCGTGGCGGGGAAGGAGGGAGACAGAAGGGGGTCTAGCTCATTGGATGGTTTGCCTTTGAAATGAGACAGCCTGTTCATGTCTGTCAGCTGAGGGAAAACATCCTGCAGAGGGAGTGACTGAAGCAGCCAGAGAGGAAAGGCGTGTCTGAGGGAGGAAGCCTGGGAGCTATGCGGAGGGCCAGCCTTGGGGAGGGGGACCCTCTGAGAAGAATTTAGGGAGGGACTCGTGTCCTGTGACTGAGTACACGTATAGGCCTGGTCACCCTTTGCGTGTGAAAGGGAGTGAAGACCTTGAGGGACCTCGGGCAAGGGGCCTCCTGCCCAGTCCCGCTCCAGGCCCTCCGAGGAGTTGTCCCCATGATCTTGGGGCTGCTGGGTGTCCCTGTGGGCCCCTGGGGCCAGGTGGGGACAGCTGCCTGCTGGGTGCAGCTGTTCTCCTCTGGCGGTCAGCTGTGGTCTCGGGCTGCCCATGTCTGGGGCCACGTGTGATGACATGAGGAGAAAGGGCACTGGCTGCTGAGCAGCTGGGCAGGGGAAGGCTGGAGAGCTCTGGCCCAGAGGGCTGGCAGGCTGGACAGAAGTCTCCACAGCAAGTGAGCGCAGGGTGATGCAGGAGACTCGTGTGTGAGATCTGATCCTGTCGCCTGCTGGGTGGGTGGTTGCAGAGAAGGGGCCCTCCCAAGGCCTACAGCCAACTAGGGGGCTGAAATAGGGCTGGAAACCATGTTCCCTGCCACCCAGGCCAGCACAGTTGCCTTTCAAAAGACCAGCCTATTACGCAAGCTGGAAGAGCCAGGCTGAGGCCTGAGAGGACACCTTGGTTCTGGCTTCCTGGCCTGTAATTCCAAAACCAGGTATTTTATGGAAGTGAGAGAGATGAGAGGATTCATTAGAGAATCACTTTAGCTACTAATCAGGTGGCTTTGGAAGCCAGAGCAAAGGGCATGGACGGCATGGGAGGCCAGATGCATGGGAAGCCTGGATGAGAGGACTTGAGTACTCTTGTAGGTGGGCACAGCTGACCCAGTGGCCGGTCATCCAAGTTGATGTCATGTCCTGCCCTTGCAGGTAGCCAGTGCTGCATCTGATGGGCTTTTGCGTCTGGACCTCGATGTTCCGAACAGCGGGCCGCCAGTGTTAGCCCCTAGCGACGATGTCGATGCAGCCCAGCCCCGGGAGACACCCCGGCCGCCCATGCCTCCTGCCAAGCCTTCCCCAGCACCTGAGACCAGCAGTGCTGGTGACAGGTTGGAGACCCCTGTGGGGCAGAGCACCCCTACCCCTGCCCCAGCAAGCACTGAGGCCCACCCTGAAAGCCAGGAAGACTCAGAGACTCCAGTGGTGGAGGACAGTGACTCTGAGCAGCCCCCCAACAGGATCCTGCCTGACAAGCTGAAGGTGAGCTGGGAGAACCCCAGCCCTGAGGAGGCCCCTGACTCTGAGAGTGCAGAACTGTCCCAGGTGCCGGGTGCTGAGACTTCTGAGGCTGGGCCCAGGGAGGGTGGGAAGCCCCCTACCCCCCCGCCCAAGATCTTATCGGAGAAACTGAAAGCGTCCATGAATGGCGTGGAAGCTTCTGGGCCAGCTCAGAGTCCTGGGGCCTCTGAGGTGTCTGCTCCAGGCCCAGCAGAGGTCTCAGTGAATGGTGTGGATGACAGTCCTGAGCCCCTCCAGTCATCCCAGGCTGCAGGACCCCCAGGAACTCCCCCAAAGGCTGCAACGACATCCACCACCCTGCCCCCCTGGGACCCACAACCTCAGTTCCATCCCCGCTGCTCCTCCCTGGGGGACCTGCTGGGGGAAGGCCCCCGACGTCGGTGGCAGCCTGGGGAGCAGCTGCATCGGGCTCAGCTGGAGGTGAAGGTGGCCTCAGAAAAGACAGAGAAACTGTTGAACAAGGTGCTGGGCAGTGAATCAGCCTCTGTAAACGCCGAGACGTTGCTCAGCCAGGCTGTGGAGCAGCTGAGACAGGCCACCCAGGTCCTGCAGGAGATCAGGGATCTGGAAGAGATGAGCCAGGAAGCACCTGGGCTCCGGGAGAAGAGGAGGGAGCTGGTGACCCTCTACAGGAGAAGCGCACCCTAGGGCCTGCCGGGCCAGGGACTTTCCCTGCTGGCTGGCTTAGTCCCTCAGAGCCCAGCCCTGCTGTGAAATGTGTTTCTTCAGGCTGTAGAAGGGCCATCAGGCATGTCTGGGTTCGGCCAGGACCTGTAGAGACTCCTGGGATCCTTCCCTCCCTGCCCTGGCCAGAGGTGCCAGGTAGCGCCCAGGGCTGCTGTCTGGCTGGGCCTTCGGTTCTGGGCTTGGGCTGGGAGCACACACTCGGGACGTCTGTGCTTGTGTGGTTGTTCCGAACAGCCCGAGGGCCTTGGCACAGTGCTCGGGGTTTCCGGGGGCGGCATCATCTCTACTTCCCGCCCTCAATGGTTTACATTCCTGACTTCTGAATAGAGCACATGGCCAGATGTTCCCAGGCAGAGCCTCGTGGCAGAGGCAGCTTCAGGCCATAACTGACCCTCCCCACCCACCTCTTCCCAGAGGTGGCTGGGGCCTCAGGTCTAGACCAGAGGTTCGGCCTTCAGTTGAGTGTGACCTGGATCCCAGCTGGGGCCTCTGAAGGCAGGTGGGAGGCATCTGTGTGAGAAAGCCATTAGCTGTGTGGCCCCTCCCTGGGCCCGTTTCCTATTCTGCAGGCCTTCCCCTCTGGTGAGCCGGGCTTGGTGGACTCCAGGGTAGAGGAGGAACTCAAAGGGTCTCGTAGTCTTTTCCCTGCCCCGGACCAGCTTGGGTCCAGCCTTGCACATTCCTGTTCAGGTAAACCTGATGTCAGCATCAGAAAATCCTGTATTTAATTCATTATAAATCAACGTTCAGGAGTGAAGCTGCCCCAACTTCTCTGCTTTCCAGATGGGATTTATATCTGGGTCTCCTTGGTTTTTTCTCAACCCAGACAGGTCCAGTACCCCAGTTATTTCTTCAAATGCTGACGGGAGCGGTTGGGCCTGAAATCACTTCCCTCTCCCCTTTCCCCTCCTGTGGCTCTGGCCCCACATGGACTGCTCCTCCTGAGCTTCCCTATGGAAGGAGCTTTATCTCCTTCCTGGTCCGTCCTGTCCCTACCCCATCCCTGCAATATCATCTCTGGCTCCAGAGCACATCCGGTCTCTGTCCTGCTGCAGCGGCTGGACTGAGGGCAGGGTTTGTAAGGTGCGGAGGCTCTGAGGGCCGCAGCCGCTCCCTGGGGCCTGTGGGAGTAGGAGCAGCTTCTGACAGGCCTGCTCAGGGGTTTCTGCAAGTGCACTTTTGTTTACTGAAAGAGAGGGAAGCTCACAGCTGTGTGCTTTGGCCTTCCTGTCCATCGCCCCACCCCCAGCCACTAGTCATGCCCACTGAGGCCTGCAGGTGCAGGTCCCTGCCTTCTTTGCTCTGCTTCTGTTTGGTTCTTGAGGGTAGTGGCAGGTATCAGGAGGGGCACATGTCCAGTCTGCAGCCTGACTCTGCAGGGGTGTGGGTGAGCAGCAATGTCATGACTCGTGAGCCCCCATTGGCCTCCCTGAACCACACTCCTTGGACAGACTAGGCTCCCAGACCTAGCCTGTATGAGGTTTCTTCATACATCAGATTAGATCAAGGTCCACCCATCTCTCCATATGTCTCCAGTATGAGAGCAAGAATGTCACCAGGGGCCCACCTTCACGTGGCCCCTTCCGTCTTCTTTGGGGAACAGCCTTCCCTCACCAGCCACCTGGGCTGGGTGAGGCATTCACCAGATCACCTCCTTCCTGGGACTAGAGCCTCAGTTTCCTGCTCTGACAAGTGACCAGGCTGAGCAAGCAGCTCCGGGGTCACCTCAGTGGCTTGATGCCATTGGTTCCTACGGGGTGCCTGTGCCTTGGCAGCCTGGACGCACGGGGGACGTCAGCTTCCAGGGGAGGGGAGGAGGATCCGGGATATGCAGGGACTGCCTGGCTGGCCTCCTGGAGGAGGGTGGCATTCCATGTCTTCTGCTTATGAAGCGCCTTTCTTGAGAGTTTGGCAATAAATCCCTTTTTATGGAACTTCTCTACCACAAGCCTGTTTGTTGATGTGGAGACTGGCTCCAGGGCCTCATGGAAGCAGAGGATAGTTGGTGGTTGATGAGGGCATCACCAGTCCTCCAAACTCTGTTCCAGGGCCCCCTTCTCATAGGCCAGGCTAGAGGGGCTTGCCTTCTCACAGTGCTCCATCTTCGCTAAACTTGGTCTGGCCTTGCAGTCTCACCCCTTCCACCCAACACGTTTCTACAGCCTGAGGGCTAAGTATCATAGGGAACAGTACTGAACAGTTTTTAAAAACTTCATTGGAAACAATTTCAAACATAGAGAAACATTGCAAGAGTAAGTACAGTTACAAAGAACGTCTACACGCTCAGGTTGACCTGTTGGCTTATCTCTTGAGTGCCTTTTTTCTGTTATAGACATACAGTTCTTTTTTGGAGACTTTGGAGGATTAGTTATCATGGCCCCTTTCCTCTAAATACTTCAGTGTGTATTTCCTAAAAATAAGCATATCCTATTATTAATCATAGTACAGTTAGCAACTTCAGGAAATTTAACAATGATAGAATACTGTTCATATTCTGGTTTTATCATTAGACCCATTAATATCCTTTAATCATATGTTGCCTCCAGGGTAGGGTTGAATATTGCATACATGTCCCTTTAAGTCTCCTTTAATCGGAAATGTTTCCACAGCTTCTATTTTTCATGATTTGGGTATTTTTGAAGAATACAGTCCTCCCCAGATTTTTAATAGAATAGTCCTCATTTGGGGTTTGTTGCGGTTTCCTCATATATCAAGTTAGATCAAAGTCATAGAGTCTCAGCCAGAGAACTGCGCAGGTGATGTTAGGTCCTTCTCAGGACATCTGGAGACAATCTCCATCTGCCCTTCACTGATAATGTTAATTTTGATCACCCAAAATGTCTAATTTTTCTACCATATAGTTACATATTTTTCTTTTGTAACTAATAAGCAATCTGGGAGACATTTAGAGACCATGGACAGGACTTCCCTGGTGGTCCGGTGACAAAGACTCTGTGCTTCCATTGCTGGGGCCACTGGTTCGATCCTGGTCAGGGAAATAAGATCTCACATGTCACATAGTGCGGCCTTAAAAAAATAAAAAAGAACCATTCATAAATGTGTTGCATCTCATCAAAATTTCCCTCTAGATCTAGTCTCCACTGATGATTCTTGCCTGAACAGGTATTTCCTATGATGGTTCAAAATTATTCCAGCTGCCATTTTAAACCTCAGAGCCTGGTCCTGGTTGGGGTGAGCCTGGGCCTCACGTGATGCCTGTGGCACATCTCAGCAGGACCCAGGGCTTTGTTGAGTGCTCTTTAGAAACCCCTGGGCCAGCAGACAGCTCCAAGTCAAGCGACCAAGTCAAGTCAAGCTGCTGGCAAGGTGTCGAGTCCCACCAGGGACCTCAGTGAAGCTCAGCCTCTGGAGGCCTCAGTTTCCTCACTCATAAAGGGGATCACAGTGCCACCCACTCCTAATGTGGGAAAGCACTGCAATTTACTCCCCAAAGGTCAGCTCCCTTCCTTATCTGTGAGGGCTGCTGAACAGGCCTGGTGGTCAGCACAACAGGAAGCACCTGACCCGGAACTTACTGACTGTTCTCTGACCTTCATATTATCCCTCAGGAATTCCCCTGTCACTGGCCTGACGTGTGTCCACCATACCAAGTGGGTGGCCTGCAGAAGCAGGGGGACCCCAGGTGAATCGGTTCACTTCATCTGTGAGGGAGGTGGGAGAGAGAAGTCTCTTCACTGACAGGGGTGTGCCCCCACCCTGGCCCAGGAACAAGGTCTCCTGCTGAGGGCCGCCTTGAAGGGAGCAGCTGCCAGGAAGGTGTCAGTGGCCAGCCAGCCGCAAGACTGAGGAAGGATGTGGTGAGAACTTTCTTTCCTCCTGGCCCTGGGGGCAGGAGGCCTGTGCAGAGAAGCAGAGCCTTTTTCTTCTAAATACGAGTCTGAAGCCCTGTGGGGTTTTGCAAACCACAGATGACTGCCTTCAAGCAGGACTCAGGACAGAGGGGGAGGATCAGGTGGGGAAGGGGACATCCAGAGTGCCCCTGCCTCTGGTCCCACCTGAGCCCGAGCCCGGGAACCTCCCTGTGTCTTTCTGGAGCCACCATATTTTGTGTCCCCCCAATCTTGTGTTCCTGCCTCCCCACCTTCCCAACCCCTCTCTCCTATCCCAGACAGGAGACATGTCAGAGACATGAGGCAGGGCTGTCAGAAAAAAAGACCTCATGAACTCACTCAAGTGGAGTTTTCTGAGACATTACCAGGAGGCTGTGTGGGGGGACATGGAGGGTGGAGAGGTCGTGGTAGAATTCCGCCCTGTTGTCATAATTTTATTAAAGGAACAAAGTTCCTGGAGGAAGTAGCAGGGTGTAAGTAGAAAAATGTGACTTTAGATTTGGAGGCAGACACATCTAGATTCAAATTCTAGCCATGGATGCGTTTACCTTAGGTAAAGCCATTTACCTTAGGTAAAATGTGCCTCTGTTTTGCCTGTTTGTCAATGGGCTAATCTCCCTCTTCACAGGATTATTGTGGAACACTTAGCCCATGGTCTGCCTCACGGAAGACGAGGCTAATAGGCTCCGGCAGCCCAGCCTCTCAGAGCCCCTGCTGTTTGGCAGGCCTATTTTGGCCGCTCACTGTCACCAGTGGCCTCATGAGGAAGATTTCTGTTCAGTCCATTTACAGATTAGGAAACTGAGACTTAACTTGCCTAGGAGACCACAAGTTAAGCGTCGGGACCTGGGATTCCACACCCTAGGTTCCGGGCCTGGGGTGACAATCAACTGCTTCCTGTTTCTTCTCTGGAGAGTCTGTGACAAATTCTGGCTGACCTGGGCATCCCCACCTTTCCTGGCCCCTAAAGGGCACCCCGAGTTTGGTCTGGCTCTCTACCAGCCAGCCAGGGCCCAAGGGAGAGGCTCAGGAGGCCCTTCCCTTATAAGGACAGCAACTCAGCAGTGATGAAACTTCTGGGCCTCTCAGCTGGGTGGGCGGGGGAAGGGAAATGACAGGCTCCAACGGCTACAGCTGAGAGTCAGCCTCTGCAGGAACTCGCCCACGAGCCTCCCCTCTCCCCTTCCTGTGTCGGCACTCAGTGGGGCTTTCCAGAGGGTCCCACTAGCCAGAGTGGGGAGGAGGAGCCAGGGCCCGGGAGCCCAGGGTAGGCGGTGGCCTATGGAGGGAAGATGCGGGAACAGGACAAGAGAGGGGACAGGACCCTTGTAGGTCCTGCAGGAAGCACGCAGTTTGGACTCCAGGTTGGCCAGGCAGGGCCAGGTGAGAGGGAGGAGGCTGAGGAGAGGTTCTTGGGCAAGTCTCTTTCTCCCTTTAGACCTCTAAGGTCTAGTCATAAAGGGGTGGGGACCCAGATGGGGAATGGTCAGCTTGCAGCAAGACCTTCCCCTCCTCTTTCCTTAGCTGTGTCCCTAGTGGCCTGCCCTTCCCAACAAAACTTATCAGTCCAGATCCATCTGGGCAACTAGTTGAAGAATCATAGGTTATCAGGACTGATATGGATCATTGTGATCATCTAGTCCCTCCTGCTGGTTTTAGAGTGTGGGAAGTAAGAGCTTGGAGGGAGGACCTGAATAACTTGCCCATCTATTTTGTTTAAAATAGATATGTATGTATATAATATACATACATACATATATTAATGTGTATGTATATATGTGTTTGGGGCTTCCTTGGTAGCAGAGACAGTAAAGAATCTGCCTGCAATGCAGGAGATCTGGGTTTGATCCCTGGATTGGGAAGATACCCTGGAGAAGGGAATGGTTTACCCATCCCAGTATTCTTGCCTGAAAATTCCATGAATAGAGGAGCCTGGCAGTCTACACTCCATGGGGTCACAAAGGTCAGACACAACTGAGCAGCTGTGTTTTCATGTACGTATATGTTTGTGAGTGCTTTTTCTTGGTTTACTATTTAAAATTACTTTTCAAGAAATCTCAACTTGTTAGTTGAAGAAAAGGGCAAAGAGCTTTTCCTGCACCCAGGTCCGGTTAGCTCTGGGTGTTGGTACTTCGCTGGAGACCTCTGAGGTTGGCAGTGGGGGTGAGGCAAGATCCTAAGGAAGAACCAAGTGTGGCAGGTGGAGAATCAGCCTCTGACACTGCTGTGCACAAGTTGTGTGACCTGAAGCAGCTGCAGCCTCTCTGAAACTCAGTCTCATCTCTTCCGGAAGGGTGATCTTGAGGATAAAGTGAGATTGTTTCAATAAAGCATCTAGCTCAGGGCCTGGCACAGAGTAAGGGCTTAGAAAATGGGTGACATTACTGTATTGGACACATATGCCTTGCCAACATTACATTAGGTGCTGTGGGTTCCCAGCACATTAAAATGAGACAGACACCCTGACTCAGTGAATGCAGTGGGATCAGCCCTGGGATAGAGGGGCAAGTTTCTGCAGTAGCACAGAAGAGAGATCAACAGGCTACTTTTGCTGGCGAAATCAGGCAAGGCCTCATGAAGGAAGTGACCTTTGCTTGGGCCTTGAAGGAGGAGTAAGAGTTTACAAACAGGAGTTGGGGAGACCATTGGAGAGAGGGAACAGAGTGTGCAAAAACAGAATCACAGCTTATTACTGAAACTGGGACAAATTCTGGGTAGTATCCTGTAGAAGGAGGTGCTAAGGGAAGGGTAAGTGGATGTGAAATGAGGTGGCAGAAGGCAGGGGGGTCATGATGTTTCCCAGAAAGCTTGAACTTTGTCCTAGTGACTAAAGGGAGTCATGGGATAGTTCTCAAGAGGGCCGGGACAGGCTGGGTGGGGACTGGAGGCAGAGAGACCAGTTAGGAGATGGTTGCAATGAACCAGGTGTGGAGCGGTCAGGGGCTGAGCTGGGACACTTGCTCCTGAGGTAGAATGAAGGAATAAATCCTTTTTATTATAGGAAGCAAAATGGGGGATTTGGGGTCTTACGAGTACAAGAGAGATGGAGTAGGGGGCAGGAAATCAGAGATGACTCTGGGGGTCGGGGCTGGGAGTGTGGAGGTGCCCTTTCCTAAGACAGGGAGCACTGGGGGAGGGGAAGCTTGGACAGAGGATGGCTACTGTGTGGAACTGTCCAGTGAACTACCAGGACTGGACTGGGGCAAATCTCAAGTTCACAGACATGTGGACAGTGGGTCATTGAAGCCACAAGTATGGCAGAGTTATGTATGTTACTTAGGATTAGATTTGACTGTGACTGACAAGAGGCCGTGGTATCAGGAGAGTTCATCAGAGGCTATAATCAGCTCTGGAGAGACAGCCAAGATAACAGTGACTCAAGTTTATTTCTCTCCATGAGTTAAGTCCAGCGGGAGAGTCCCTCTCCACCACAGCATCTCCACGGACATCAACAACCCGGCATTCCTTCCTTACCATGTGTTTTGCCATATTAGCTCTTGATACCCTCCGTAACTCATGAGTGGCACTGCTCTGGTTACCACACTTGCATTCTAGCCAGTGGGCATGGAGAAGGCGTCATAAGGACACACACCTTCCCTTTAAGACAGTTCCTGGAAGTTGCACTTCTGCCTACCTCTCCTTGGCCAGATCTTAGCCACATGGCTACACATAACTGCAGTGGTGGTCTTGAAATTTGATCCTGGTGACTACATGTCAGCTGAAAATCAAAAGTCGTATTACCAGGACTTCCCTGGTGGTCCAGTGGTTAAGACTCTACACTTCCACCGCAAGGGGCATGGGTTAAATCCCTGGTCAGGGAAGATCCCACATTCCTCATGTATGTGTACATGCTAAGTCGCTTCAGCTGTGCCCAACTCTTTGCGACCCCATGGACTGTGTAGTCCACCGGGCTCCTCGGTCCATGAGATTCTCCAGGCAAGAATACTGGAGTGGGTTGCCATTTCCTCCTCCAGGGGATCTTCCTAACCCAGGGATTGAACCTGCGTCTCTTATGTTTCCTGCATTGGCAGGCTAGTTCTTTACCACTGAGCGACCAGTGCAGCCAAAAAAACCTTATTACCAAAGATAGGAAGAATGTATCTAGAGCAGTGCTTCTCAACTGGGGACCCTGTTGCCCTCCAGGGGACATTGGGCAGAGCTTGGAGATATTTTTGTTTGTCACAACTGGGAGGGGTGCTACTGGCGTTCAGTGAACAGAGACCAGGGACACTGTCAAACATACTACAATGCCTAGTACAGCCCCCACCCTGCCCCACCCAACAATACCTGGCCCAAAATGTAGGTGGTGCTGAGGTTCAGAAACCCTGACCTTGGCAGACAATTTATAGTTCCACTGCCACAACCAGAAATGTGTGTGCAGAGTGAGTGCTCACTGGTGGGCTGGCAAGATATCTGTCCCCAGTAGGCCACATATCAGGGAGGGTCCAAGTGCTCAGACCTAGGCTCAGGGGATTTTTCAGATTTGCCCCAGCCTGGAGGGCCTTTTGCCCTCTTACAAAAGCGAAGACTTTGTTTCATTTGTGTCTCTTTGTTTTACTCATTTCTTGCTATTGGGCTTAGAAGTACAGTTTCCCAGGCTGGACACTTGGGGAAGGGGCTTGTTTAAGCTATAGGCATTTCTTTGCCCAAGAGCCACCAGCCCTGGCCCTTGCTGCTGGTGAGGGAAAAAAACACATATTCTGGGCAGCTGAGGCCAGGCGTGGGCTCAGTCCTTCATTCACAGTGCGACCTTGTCAAGATCCTCCCTCCAGCCTCCTGGCCACAAGCCAGGGCTGAGTGGCCCAGGTAAGGCCCTGGTGGCCCTGGATATTCAGAGATGCCAGGGCAGCTTTGCTGGCTTTGCCCACAGCTTCGGGCTGGGCCTCTGTGCTTCCTCCCTCCCAGGCAGACTTCTAGCCAAGTCAGCATTTCTGGGCCCCTCCCACCTTCATTTCCTTCCTGGGCTGTGGCCTTGGGCCTGAAGGGAAATAGGCCTGCCCAACTGCGGCCAGTGCCAGGCCATGCTGGACTTAGCCTGTGGGTCCCCAGAGTCTCCAGGACGTGGTGTGGCCAAGAATGTGCCTGACTGTGAGTGGAGAGTGTGTGAATGGCTCTGCCCCTGGGGAGGGCTAGAGAGAGAACTAGGCCCCAGGCCCTTCTGAACTGTCTGGGGTCCCTGCTATGGGTGAGCAAAGGTCTCCTCAGGTCAAACAGTCCCCCACTCTCCTCTGGCTGAGAAAAAGACTTTCTGAAAGAAACTGGTCTCAGAACCGTCCATTGAGCCTGAGCCAGGGGCAGTTCCTGTAGTAGGCCTAGGTGGTACGGTCTTTGCAAGCTCAGAAAGGGTTAACTCCTCCTCCCAACCTGTTTCTGGAAGTCCCGAGGGACCCTGAAGTTTTTCTACCCTTTATCAAAAGGTCTCCTCAGAGAAGTCACTCTGAACTTATCACAGAAAGTTCATGGTAGGAGGGACCTCAATAACCTGCATTTTACAGATTCAGACACTGGAAAGGGACTTGCCCAATGTCACCCAAGGGAGCCTGTGAAAGGCTATCACCGGTCTGGGCAACATTCTTCTCCTGCCCTGTCCTGGGGCTCTCCACCCCCACTCAGGAAACAGGCCCAGTGCTTTCATTTGCACCATTGTTGGGAAGAGCCCCAGATACCAACAGGCTGTTTTCCTTCTGTTCAGCTCAGTGTTGATGTCTGGAATCAGGAAGCGGGGTGATGGGAAGTGTCCTGTCTGACGTCCTCCTGCTGGGATGGGGGGGTCGGGGTGGGAACCTCACAGGGCTGGGCTTCCTGAAATACAGTTGTGGCAGTAACTGCAGGAGTTGGCAAAGCATGTAGCATTCATTAAAAAAAAAAAATCAAACATTGAGAATGATTGAGAAGGGAGGAGCGACGGGGGAGATGGAAGAAAACTAACTTTTGCTGCAGAGAATAAGCAGAGTGATTCTAGAGTTGATAAATCAGGAGGTAGAGCCTGGTGGGCTACAGTCCAGGGGGTTGCAAAAGAGTCAGACACAACTTAGCAACTAAACAACAACAAGAAGCATCAAGCATATTATTTTCAGACAGGGAGAGAATTCACAAGAGCTAAAAATCATTACTAAGCCATTACTGAAGTGACGACCTCTGGGTAGTGGTAAAATTTAACTTCATTTGATACTTTGGAACACTATTTGAAGTATTATCATCATTATTTGCCATATGTGTGTGTTACATCTTTAATAAAATAGTTAATGCTGAGCTCCAAGGCAGGCAGGGGCTGCTTGGGCAAAGCTACAATGCGGCTTCATTCGTCTCTAGGCTCCTCGGATGTGACATCCCCCCTGAAGTGCTTGTCAGGCAGAGGGAATTCTGTGTCATTCAGGCTGTATCTGGGCCCTCCCTTCCTGCCCCCTCAAGATCTGTGAAGATTGGCTCCAGGGGAACTTCCTTTGTGGCCCAGTGGTTAGGAGTCTGCCTGCTAGTGAAGGGGACACGGGTTTGATTTCTGATTTGGGAAAATTCCACATGATGTGGAACAACTAAGCCCATGGTGGGCCACAACCACTGAGCCCAGGCACCTGAGCCTGTGCTCCCCAATAAGAGAAGCCACTGCAATGAGAAACTGTGCGCTGCAACAGAGTAGCCCCCAGTCTCCGCAACTAGAGAAAGCCTGAGCAGAGTAACCATGACCCAGTGTGGTCAAAAATAAATAAATACAATTATCTGAAAAAAAGAACTGCTTATCAAAGACACCTTGAATAAAATGAAAGACAAGGCTACAAACTGGCAGAAGATAATCATTTTATATAACCAGCAAACAATGAGTATTAAGAATATATAGACGGCTTCACTGGTGGTTCAGGGGTACAGAATCCACCTGCCAGTGCAGGACACATGGGTTGGATCCTTGATCCAGGAAGATCCCACGTGTCTCAGAGCAACCAAGCCAGTGTGCCACAGCTAGTGAGACCGTGCTCTAGAGTCTGAACCACAGCTCCTGGGACCACATGCTGCAACTACGGCAGCCTGTGCACCTCAGAGCCTGTGCTCCGCAACAGACGAAGCCACCACGAGAAGCCGGCGCACTGCAAAGAAGAGCGGCCCCGCTCACCACAACGAGAGAAAGCCCGTGCAGCAGTGAAGACTCTGCACAGCCAAAAGTAAATAAATTAATTAAACAAAATAAAAAAGGGACACAGATGTCTAAAAGAAAAAAAAGATTGTATAGAAAAAAACAATTCCTATGAATCAATTAACAAAAAGGTATATAATACAATAGACAAGTGAACAAAAGATATGAATAGGCTTTTCCCTGAAGGGAAAATATATCTGACTAGTAAACATGAAGAAGTACTTAACCTCATGAGCATTCAAGAAAATACAAACACACATCATAATGAATACCATTTACATCCACTTGGCTGCCTGAAGTTTGATAATACAAAGGCAGAAGAGGATGTGGGCAATCAGATCTCTTAAAACACAGCTATTGGGAATACACATTGGCAAAAACACTCTAGAAAACAATCTGAAGGACTTTCCTGGCAGTCCAGTAGTTAAGAGCTTTCAGTGCAGAGTGGGCATGAGTTCGATCCCTAGTCAGGGAACTAAGATCCTGTTTGTGGCAAGTGGCACAACCACACTCCCCCTGTCCCCCAAAGAAAACAATATGATATTTTCTTGTCAGGCTGAATATACATCTACCCAGCAGTAGGCTGACTTATTATTCCCAAATGAGGAAATCAAGGTAAAGAGTGGTTAAGTGACTTATCCAAGGTTATACCTAGTGTCAGAGCTGGGGTCTGATCCAGACTCTGTAGTCCCAAAGAAGGAAGACAGGGCATTGATGAAATTCTCCCAGACACTGGGGTAACTGCAAGCTGGGGCTGAGGTTTTCTCTGACCCCAGAGGGGAGAGGTAAATGATATATGTGAGAATAGTACAGATGTAGACATGTGATCATAGCCTCACAGGGAGGAAGGGGCCTTCCTGGGCTTTGGGCCCTGCTGTAAGGTGAGTTCTGGAATAGTAATTACAGGTGCCCCCAGTTGTGAGTACAGAAGAGATGCACTGCTTTCTCTTGCAGGTCAGCCCACTCAGGAGATGAACATGTAAGAGGCTTAGATAGACGCTGTGCTGGGAGTTGGGGTGGGTGGGCACTTCCCCCTGCAACTCATTTCACCCTGCAGGCATTTCTGTATCTCCTGAACATGTGAATCCTAGGAAGACCCTCCTGAATCGGGGTTATCACAGGCCCTTTACAGAGAGGGTGTGCAGACCCAGAGATGGCCAGTGACCTGCCACAGATACACAGTTTGGGCACAGCAGAGCAGGGTCTGGAATCCAGGCCTTCTGCTGTGAAACCCGGCGTGATTCCCAGCAGATGACTCTCCAGGCCCCCATGCCGACAGTTTGAACATGCCCTCCTGTGAGCCTCAAGCTTGGCTTCTGGGGTGCAGCACCTTTCCCTCTTTCCTCCTCAGAAATGGGTCCCATCCTTCCAAATCTCCCTCTTCTCATTGTCCCTCTTTGACAGTGGTTGAGACAAACAGGATGAATCACTTGTAAAGCAGAAGCAAATCTGCATCACCCACAGCATCTTCTCAGTCAATTTCCTGTGTTGGGTTTATAGGTGTTATTTTTCCAGAGTTTTCAAACTCCCACTCAGATCCAAGACCAGACTCTGCCTCCAAGGGCATGTCTTATTTGGGATATGATTTAGGGGACGGGGTGGAACTGTGTGGCAGGGCCTCAAGTTAAATGGATCTACACTCTTCCTGAAACACCACCACTTTCATTTCTCCAATAGGATCCTGATAATCGAAATACATCTTGTAACTTGTCAACCAGGATGAGTCCCATATTATAGCTCTGAAAATGCTTTAGAGTTTATGAAGTGATTTCACATCTAAAAATGTTCTTGGTCCTCAAAACAGCTATGAAAGGTAGGGCAGCAATTTAGACACATCATGTGGGACTTCCCTAGTGATCCAGTGGTTAAGAATCTGCCTGCCAATGCAGGGGACACAAGTTCAATCCCTGGTCCAGGAAAATTCCACATGCTGTGGGGCAACTGGGTCCGAATGCCAGAACTACCGAAGCCCACGTGCCTAGAGCCCATGCTCTGCAACGAGAAGCCGCTGCAACAAGAAGCAACTAGAGAGTAGCCCCTGTTTGCTGCAACCAGAGGAAGACTGTGTGCAGCAACGAAGGCCCAGCACAACCATAAATAAATAAATTAACGAAAAACACATCATGTAATAGATGAGGACACTGAACAAGGCTCACAGAGGAGGGGACTTCATAGCTAGTCAGAGCCAATATTTGAATACAGGTCTTTTCACTCCAAGTTCCGCTTACCTCAGATAACTGGGAGTTGCCTTAAAGCAGAGGCTGACAGGACGCAGAGTAGGAGGGTTTTGATAGGAATGTGGAAAGGATGAGGGGGAAAGGTTCTGGAGAAGGGGCACCTGGATGGCAGACCTTGGCTAGAGGGAAGGGAATGAGCCCCACGGCATTGACAATTCAGGCAGGGGAAAGAGCGGCCTGGCCCCGCATGTGTGTCTGCTAAGTCACTTCAGTCGTGTCCGACTCTTTGCGACCCCATGGACTGCAGCCCTCCAGGCTCCTCTGTCCATGGGATTCTCCAGGCAAGAATACTGGAGTGGGTTGCCATGCCCTCCTCCAGGGGATCTTCCCAACCCAGGAATCGAACCTGCATCTCTTATGTCTCCTGCATTGGCAGGTGGGTTCTTTACCACTAGCGCCACCTGGAAATCCCGGCCTGGCCATGGGGGAGGCTGCAGAGGAGGAGTAGGGCCTGAAATCTGGGGAGTCAGAGCCCGAGGGCCTGGGGTCAGCCTCTGTTCTAGGCTTCCGTCTGTCCTCTGGGGTCTGAGGGCCTTGCAGCTCTGCACTGTCTGCTGCCTGATTCCAGGCCAAGTGTCTTGTGAGCCTGTCAGCACTGACCTACTCACACTGGCTCGTGACTCTGTTCCTCATGTGACCACAAATGAGTCAAGAAGGGAAGCAGGCGCCTAAAGGCTTCTGGGGAATTCCCGGGATGCAGGCCATTTGAGGTTTGGGTGTGAGAGGACTCAGGGGGCCTGAGAGGCTGGGGCTCTCAGGGCTGGCTGTGAAGCCTCCATCCTCCAGGTCAGGGGCCAGTCAAAATATTCCCAGATCCAATGTAATTCTTCTCCTGCCAAGTGGCATCAGTGTGAGGACGGGCACAGAGGCCCCACTGGTGGAGGAAGGCCTGGCTCCATGCCAAGTGGTCTGTGGGCATCTGGGGCACAGTGCTTGATGTAACCCTGGAAGCTCCACTTTGCGGATGAGCAAACAGAGGCTCTGTTTTTCCTAGAAGAACAAATGGAGTAACCTTAGCAGGAGCTCTAGGCCTTAGGCACAGAGACTCTCATTTCTCATTTATTCTCATTTAAGATTCTCATTCTTAATTAGTCTCATTTATTTGTAAACTTAATCAGATTTTTAAAAACCACATCTACACATTATACACATGTGCTATAAAAGATAGAACTAAGCCAATTCTTAATCTGGGGTCTGTGGGATCCCTAGAGGTCAAAGGATAGAATTCAAGAGTCTGAAAGTTGGAAGGAGAAAATAAAAATTATTCTTTTCACTGACCTCTACCTGAATATTCCTTTCCTCATCAATAATGTGGCAACATCATTGCCAGTAGCAGTATTAGCACTGGCAGTATTAGGAGGAATGGTGCTAGTGTCATGGGGAGAATTACAGTTATTTTCAAATCACTTTTTTTCAGATGCTTCAAAATATGGTTTACATTCATTGCTGTTTTGAAACTACATTAGTGATTATACTTGTTGCTAGATCTTGGTACTTTATGCATTGATTGGGAAGCACTATCTACATTAAAATATTTTTAAATATTTGATAACTACATTTTAATATAGTTTGTTGCCTTCATAGGCCTATGTTATTTATGCTATGCATTTAAGAACATTATTCTGAGAAAGGGTCCATAGGCTTCTCCATATGACAAAGGAGGTTATGGCATAGACTCACACAAGGTTACAAGCCCCTGATCTAGGCCTGTGTATGTGTGCACGTGCCAGTGCCAAGTCACTTCTATCGTGTCCAGATCTTTGCAACTCTGTGGACTGTAGCCCTCCAGGCTCCTCTGTCCATGGGCTTCTCCAGGCAAGAATACTGGAGTGGGTTGCCATGCCCTCCTCCAGGGGATCTTTCTGACCCAGGGATTGAACTCACATCTCTTATGTCTCTTGCATATTGGCAGGTAGGTTCTTTACCACTTGCGGCACCTGGGAAGCCCCATTCTAGGTCTGCCTTACTGTCTTTTGGGAGGATCCTGATTTTTTTATAAGACTATTTTCCAGTTACATCAGAAAGTTGAATGCTGATCTGGTTATTTTACATAATCAAGTGAAATTTAGGGATTTGCCTGGTGGTCCAGTGGTTAAGACTCTGCACTTCCACTGCAAGGGGCACAGGTTTGATTCCTGGTCAGGAAACTAAGATCTCACATGCTGGGCAACCAAAAAAAAAAAAAAAACAAAGTGAAATTCAACTTTCTGCTGTCACTGGAGAGCAACCCATAGCTCTCCAGGTGAGCGTGTGTAACAGCCTATTAGCAGAGAAGTCTTTCCCCTGAGGGACGGCCTACGATGGCCAGCCATCGTCTGGATAGTCTCTGTTCTCTCATTGCTACCCACTTCTCTCCTTCATCACCCTGTCTCTCTGGGGTCCTGGTTCTGTTAGGGGAAGCACACTGATTGAAACCGCCCACCCTGGCCGGGCACCATAGTAACTATTTGCATGAGTTGTTTTATGACAGGAGATCCTGATAAGGAATACGGAACTAATAAGCCACCACCAACCTGAAGAGTTGGGGAAAGGTCGAAAGGAGACACCACGTGTCCGTCCACTTCCCAGAATCCCTCTTGCTAGCATCCATCTTGGCTGAGCGATGCGTGCACCACTAGGAAATACTCTGAATTAGAATGATTGGCCAAAGCCCACCCGGAAACTAATCCCAACACCATAAAACCCGAGACTGCGAGCCACGCAGCAGAACAGTTCTCCTGGGTTCCCTTACCTTACTGCTCTCCACTCGGGTGCCCTTTCCCAATAAAATCTCTTGCTTTGTCAGCACATGTGTCTCCTTGGACAATTCATTTCCGAGTGTTAGACAAGAGCCCAGTTTTGGGCCCTGGAAGGGGTCCCCCTTCCTGCAACAGTTCCTCTTAACAAAATGTGCTCTGGGGGGACTTCCCTGGTGGTCCAGTGGCTAAGAATTTATGGTCCTAAAGCAGGGGGCCCCAGGTGTGATCCCTGGCCAGGGAACTAGATTCCACACACAGCAACCAAGAGTTTGCATGCTGCAACTAGAGACCTCGCGTGCCAGAGTGAAGATCAGAGACCCTAAGTGCTGCAGCCAATAGCCAGTGCAGCCCAATCAATTAATTAATTTTTAAAAAGGGCGCTGGGAGAAGGGTCCTGGATGAGAGGGGCTGGGGTAGAGGGAGTGGCCCGCCTCACCGAAGAGCTGGTTTCAGTGCCAGCCAGGGCATTGTAGGACCAGTCACCACACCTCCCTGAGTCTTGTGCTTCTCAGCTGTAAAATGGGCGTAATGATATCTGCTCTTTTTGGCATGAACTCAATAAGATCCTAAATGGGAAAACATTAGTGGTACAAGGTCACAATGATCATCCATTCACACTAAGGTATAGGCAACTGATAACGCTCTAAGGATGACTACTCTTGGGACTTGCCTGGCGCTCCAGTGGTTAAGACTCTGCACTTCCAGTGCAGGGGGCGTGGGTTCCATCCCTGGTCAGGGAACTAAGATCCCACATGCATCACAGCCAAAAAAAAAGAAAGGAAAAGATGACTATTATCAATGTGCTTGGTATTGAAATTGGGGATGGAGTTAGGTTGAAGAATCCATCTTCTTCTTTAATAGTGAGTTCTCCCTTCACACAGATGGGGAAACAGCACAGATTCAGAATCATATTGAATCCTGGCTCTTGCCTGTCAGATGTCTGACCTTGGACGAGATGGTTTCACTTCTCTGAGACCCAGTTTACTACTTGCTTAGTGTTGACAATAACAGGATTGACCCTGAGTGTTATGAAGATTCAATAAAAACCTGTGTCAAGAGCACTTAACGCCGAGCTTTGGGGAAAATACTGGAAAAATGTTTATTGATGAATATGATCTTGATCTTTCAGGATTCAAATCCTGGATGGGTGACTAGGCCATGAGTCATTAAGGCAGGCTGGACTCACCAGAGGGCTAGTGTGGGGAGGAGGCTGAAGAGAAATGGAGCTTCTCCCCCACCTACACTACAGGGCTTCCTACTGACACCGGGAAGATGCTGCCCAGAGGGCCTAGGGGTGCTTGCACTCGCCATTCCCCGTGGCCAGTCCCTGTGGAGCTGACCCCAGGCTGCAGGGTCAACCGGATAGGCCCTCGAAGGCTTTGTGTCCTCCCTCAGTCCCCTGGGTCAAGGCACCTGGATTGCCGCCAGGCCTGATGCTCAGATGCGCGTGGACATGGCTTCTAGGCCAGGCCTGGAGACCCAGGAGGAAAGGCCCAGGAGTGGAGCTGCCTCCTGGGTGAGGTCCAGAGTCTCCCTCCTGCCTGGACGGCGCCTCAGAAAATGAGCAAGGCTGAAACTGATAGGGACATAGGAAAGTGGGAACTGGGACCCAAAATGAGGAGCTAAAACCTAGAGAGGAAGGCGCACCCACACAGCACATACCACATGCCGAGTGGCGCTCTCCTCAGAGCTGACTGCAGCTCCCAGGGACAGCATCTCACTCTCGAACCATGCAGGCTGCCCTTCCTCATGCCCACCTCCCTCCACAGCAGCCAGCAGCTCCTCTCTCCTCCATCTCACCTCCCCCAGGGCAGGCAGCGTGACCTCAGATGAACTGGCCCCTCCACACACACACCAGAGGCTGAGCTGCTTGGCTAGGACCAGATAGGCAGACAGGGTGGGGACGGGGCACACACTCAGGAGTCTCCCAGGTGTTTGCCAAAAGAGGCCCATATTTAATGCCTCTCGGAGTGGTTACAAGGATTGCTTCTAAAGCTTCAGCCATTCATGCATTACTTACCAGAGTTTTGTTACCTAAATGATTAACCATTTGATAATTCTCAACTCCTTTCAAAACTTAGTCTAGTCTCAAGCAATAATATCTGTGAATTCATGAGTTTGATGGCAGATTTATTGTTTCTTGATTTATACTTGGATCAATATATCGGTTTTTGTTTTTTAAATTTAGCCACACAATGTGGTCTGTGGGATCTTATTTCCCCAACCAGGGACTGAACCCACATCCTTGGCGGTGAAAACATGAAGTCCTAACCGCTGAATTACCAGGGAATTCTCAGATCAATATAGTAGTAAAACAATGAACAATTCATCCACATATCATCTAAACTCACCTTATAGATCAGGTTTTTAAACTCATCTTGTGGCCTGTGTGGGACTTCCCTGGTGGCTCAGATGGTAAAGCGTCTGTCTACAACGCGGGAGACCTGGGTTCGATCCCTGGGTCGGGAAGATCCCCTGGAGAAGGAAATGGCAATCCACTCAAGTACTATTGCCTGGAAAATCCCATGGACAGAGGAGCCTGGTAGGCTACAGTCCATGGGGTCGCAAAGAGTCGGATACAACTGAGCGACTTCACTTCACTTTGTGGTCTGTGTGGAGGAACTGTTTAGTGGAAAGAAAGATTTTGGGGTCATACCACATAGGTGAGCTTGGGAAAGTCACTTAGCCTCTCTGGACTTCAGTTTCCTCATCTGTAAAATAGGCACAGGTGTGAATACTGAGCATAGAGTCCAGCCATGGTAGCTTTTCTCCTTCTCTGGGAATCCTGCCCACTTCCGTGCAGGATAACAAGCAGAAATCCTAGCCTCTTCAGCTCTCTCCTTAACCATAAGGAACTACTGCCTTCTAGGGTATTCTCTACTCTAAAGGCATGCCTGTGAGGAGGTGAGTGTTCCTTTGGCACCTTACTGGAGAACCCCAGGGGAACTGCTTCCTGGCTTCTGTACTAAGTCCCTGGCTGCAATGTCAGTTCCTGTCTTGTATTCCACCCTCAGTGGAAATGAGTTAGGGACCCTCCTTCATGGGCTTCCCAGGTGGTACAGTGGTAAAGAATCCACCTGCCAATACAGGAGATGCAAGAGACTCAAGTTTGATCCCTGGGTCAGGAAGATCCCCTGGAGAGGAAATGGCAACCTACTCCAGTATTCTTGCCTGGGAAATCCCATGGACAGAGGAGTCTGCCAGGCTATAGTCCATAGGGTCACAAAAGAATTGGACACGACTGAACACACATCCTCCTTCAGGGAAGGGCAGACTGATGGTGTGGAAAGGCTTGTGGGAAGCTGGGTGCAATCCTGACAACACCACTGTCTCGCTCTGTGTTTTCTCATCTGTGAAATGCGAGGGAACTTGGGTGTGAACCTGCCCTCTCCTCCATGCAACTTCCCCCGCTGCAGATAGGGTGGGTGGAAGGACAGGGATTCCTGCCCTTTCCTGAAGGTAAGAGTGTTTGTCCGCCAGGCTCCTGTCTATGGGATTTCCCAGGCAAGAATGCTGGAGTGGGTCGCTCTTTCCTTCTCCAGGGGAACTAATTTGTTTCCTACAGAGGAACTAATTTGTTTCTCTTCTGTTTGGGGATGTGGGAACCAGGAGGGAGCAGGGCGAGGTAGGAGTGAAGAGGAAGTTGCTGATGAGGGTGGGAGACTTTGCTCCTTTCCCCCTGGAAACATCTTCCCTGTCCCCTCCCCCATACAGCCGCACGGAAGAGTCTAGCCCAGGTTTCCAAGGGTAGTCTGGGAAGGGTTAGATCAATGTGAGGTGGGCAGTGTGCCTAAAGAGAAATCGAACTGTGCATGGTGTTTCCCTCTGAAGAGTGTACTCTGTATACTGATCTGTCTCCATGAATGAGAGGGTTCAGAGATCACCTAGTCTCCATCCTGCTATTACAGAAAGGGAAGCTGAAGCCCAGGAGAAGTGTTGTTTGGGGGGTCACACAATGGCTTGGCAGCAGAGTCCTGCCCCCTGTTCCCATCCTTCCTGCCCTGCCTTCCCACCTTTCATTCCCCAAGCTCTGATGACACCCGGGGAGACTTGGGTTTCTATTTTTAAAAAAATGTTCTAATTGATTCTTAACAGGAAATGTGGGCTCTTTTTTTTTGCTCTGAGTTGACAACCACAGCAGCTACACACATACTCAGATAAGCAACATATGCTCCCACATACACACCTCCCCCAAGTCTGCACACAGCTGCATGCACACACACAGAGCCACCTGCTTGTACTTGTTGGCATTTGGGTGCACAGATAAGACATACCTGTGCATTTCTCTCCGTTGTGCCAGGGGAGGCCCAATCAGAGGCTCTCGCCTGGTGCTCTGTGACCTACCTTATGATTCTGTAGTGGAGGGTGGGTTTGAAGGGGTGGAACTGAACCAAGGGGATCAGGCATGGCTTCAATGGGTAGCAAAGGCCTCCATGACCCAGGTTTGGCCCCAGAGCTGATGCCCACAGTGCTGGGCCTGGAGGGGGTGTCATTCACAGGGCAGAATGAACAGGAAACCACCAATGTGGCATGGGTTGGGGGAGGTCAGAGAAGATGAAGGATGGGGCTCTGGGGAGGTGAACTGCATGTAAATGGCAAAGCCTAGATTTGAAACCGGGTCTATTTGACCAAAAGCCCAGGCTCCTGGTTCCACAGGCACACCTTTTTTCCTCTCCAAAGCAGCTGGTCCACAGAACTTCCATGGACAAAATAAAGGAAACAGTATTAGCGGGTGTCTAGGTGGGGTGGAGGGAAGCTTCATGGATGAGTTGGCATTTGAAGCTGATTTAAGAATGAATGAGACTTTATTATTAGGTGAGTGGGAGGGGACAGGGAAGGGTATCCCTAACAGTGGCAATGGCATAAGCCAAGGCAGTGCGAGAAGGTGCAAGGGACAGGGCAGGGCAGAGTAGCCATGGAACGGGAGCAACTGGCGAGAGAGGTGTGTGGTCAGAGCACTGGGTTGAACTGGAGGATTGATGTGCATGTCAGGGGGGGTTGGAAGAACCTTGAGTGCCAGGCAAAGGCATTTGGGTGCCAGGATATCCTGGCAGGTATGTAAGGAAGGGTGTGCTTTCATCAGTCCTGTGTTCCAGAGGCTCACTCTGCCTCCAGGATGAAGGATGCTAGTGAGTGGAGCAAGGAGGAGAGGCTGAGGAGGGGAGTGTCCAGGCAGAGGTTGTGGAGCTAGAATCAGGCCTGGGACAGGGAGTGGAGAGGAGGGGATGTTGGGAGAAGAGAGACAGCCTGAGGATGGACAGCGGAAGGGGGAACCATGCAGCCACCAGGCAGAGCTTCTAAAACCACCGAGTGCCCACCTCCTCCCCAACCCAGGCCACTGGGTTTAGGCTGGAAGGCCTCAGAGAAAGTCTTACCTCTGTCCAGACTCCCTGCCCTTTCCAGGTTCTGCCCATCTCCTCTACTTCCCTGGGGGAAGCAGCAGGGACCCCACCTGTAGGCAGGGCAGGATTTTCTCCTTTCTCTACTAGCTAAGGAGGAATACTCAAAATTTCTCTGCAGAAAGTGAAAGTGAAGTCGCTCAGTCGTATCCGACTCTTTGCGACCCCGTGGACTGTAGCCTACCAGGCTTCTCTGTCCATGGGATTCTCTAGACAAGAATATTGGAGTGGGTTACCATTTCAGAAGACAAACAAAACAAACATTTATCTGCAGAGCTGGAGGGACAACACTAGCTCTCAACCACTGACAACAGACACTGGCTCCACCAGCAGTGAACCAGGGGCCCTGCCCCTACAAATGGCTGCTGATGCCTCTGGGAAGTCAGGTGGGGCCCTGATTGCCATGTTGGATATGTGCAGTTATTGCTTCAATAGTAGGTATGGGATGGTCATGCTGATTGGCCAGGTCTGGTCACATGCCCAGCCTTAACTGCAAGGAAGGCTGGGAAAAGGAGTATCTGGCATACTTAGTCTCAGGCATGGAAGTTGGGCTTCTCCTCATGCATGAAGACTACTCCACACATAGGAAGGGGTTTCAGATGCTGAGTGGCCAACACGAATGACAAATGTCCCATATGCTACCTTATAGAGATGTTTGTGAGAATTAAATGATTTATTCCATGTACACATGTTTTGCAAAGCATCTGGTATTGGCTTGGTCAATGTCAGCTCTCACTCAATTAAATTGTAAGCTTCATGAGGGCAGGAATTGGACCTCTTTTCTGCTCTCTACTGTACTCCTAGTGCCTAGTGTGGTGCCTGGCATGTAGCAGAGCTTGGCAATTTTTAATATTTTTCATTAAAAAAAAAGTGAATCATTTTACAAGTCTTTATTGAATTAGTTACAATATTGTTTCTGTTTTACGTTTTGTGCTTTTGGCTGTGAGGCATGTGGGATCTTAGCTCCCCGACTAGGGATAGAAACCTACCCCCTGCATTGGAAGGCAAAGTCTTAACCACTGGACCACCAGGGAAGTCCCACAAATATTTGCTGTATGAATGTCTTGCTCCTCAAGGCTGTGCTCTGCCCAGCCTTTCTCTCCTCCAGCTTTCTTCTTTGCCTTGGCTGTGACCACAGCATTTTCTGAGGAGAAGGCACATGCCGGAACAGAGAGAACCCTGTAACAGGAGTCAGGTGCCCGCAACTCAGCTCCGCCATGAGCCCACGGTGTGAGGAGGGCAAGTCACCTCCCCTCCCCTGGTCTGGGTCTCCACACCTGCAGAATGGGTACAATAACCTCAGCTGCTATGTCCCATATCTCTGGTATGAGGGACAAATGAGAAAACTTGAGAAGTTGATTGCAAAGCCGCAAAAAACCTTCAGCCCCAAAGCTGGGGAGGACGTTGCTGCTCAAGCCATTCAAGGAGAAGTGTGAAGACCCCACCCCTAAGGATCCGCTTTTGAATGGGGGCTAGGGGAATGTAGGTGGGGAAATGGCCTTCCTCTTCCCTCGGTGGGAAGGCCTAGTATTCATGCACTGTGAACTGAAGCTATTTTTATGTAGCACAACTGTGATTATGACAGGGCCTCTTCCTGAAGGGGAAGGGTGGGGAGTA
This sequence comes from Ovis canadensis, assembly GCF_042477335.2. Taxonomy (NCBI): domain Eukaryota; kingdom Metazoa; phylum Chordata; class Mammalia; order Artiodactyla; family Bovidae; genus Ovis; species Ovis canadensis. The sequence continues at coordinate 55,718,016 of NC_091251.1, read as the reverse complement.
GACCTGAGTCATCAGTGGGGCTGCACAGCTGACACAAGTCTGCCGTGAAAATTAGTCCAGTCCCCCCAGATGACTCTCACCCTCTGTCTTCCTCAGTAGAGGTGCCAAAGAGAGCCGAGGGCTGGACTACAGGCTCCAGGAAGGACTAGGTCAGTCATTGGGCTCGGGGCCTGTCAATCATAGTTGATCTTCCAATGAGCTGTGGGATGGCAGTGTCCCTGGGCGGGAACCTGAGGACCACTGGAAATAGCGGAAAGAGAGGACAGAAACGTACCTGACACATCCTTCCGGCACCCTGCCGGGTTGGCCCGCTGAACTTTAGGTTCCAAGCAGTGTTTATTGGGAACCGATTGTGCGTCCGCACTGTGGATATGGGCTTTGCATCTCCTTTACTTGAATTTTCCCAACACCCTCCCGCTTAGGTAGAGGTGACTTGCCTCGGTCTTATAGATAAGGGCGCCTAGGCTCCATGTGGATATGACTGACTCAGCTCCACTGCACTCCAGACTATGAATCCTGAGCTGAGGGAGCCAACAGGAAGGGTGATTATTTTCTTTACTGGAAGGATAGGGAAAGGCTTCCCAGAGAGGGTGACATTTGAGCCAGGCCCTAAACAATGAGCAGGATTTAGCTCTCTTAGTGGGGAAGGGAGAGGAGAGAAGGAAAGGCCTGTGACACAGAGGGATATGGCATGGACAAAGGCTTGGAGGTGTAACAGTGCATGGCTTGTTGAGGCAGGGATGTGGGGAGGGAAGGGTCAGGTAACTCTAGGTGACTGGGGAGTGTCAGGGGTGCTGAGGGTGCTAGGGAGGGGCCTTGCTTGCCAGACTGAGAGGTTAGGGCTATTTGGGGTTCCTGCAGAGCTGGGCAGGCCCTTGGCATTGTCCCGGAAGTGCAATCATACAAAGAGAGGGGAGGGGAGCCCACAGTGGGAGGTAGTTTGGGGGGGGCCGTTAGGCCCAGAGGAAACCAGGTGGGTTTCCTGTCCTGGAGCCTGAGCTCAGGCAGTGGTGAGCCAGGGGCCCTGCAGGCTGCTACGCCTCCATCAGAGCCTTGGCGCCGCCAGGCTCCCCTGTGCTCCCCAGGGCTCCTCTCCTCTGCCCTTCTCTGAAGGCCTCTTCTGTGCCAGCACCTTTGCACACAGTGTTCCCTTTAATCCTCACAAATACCTGCAAGGTGAGTGTCACCCCCGTTTTGTGAGAGAAGAAACAAGAAGTTAGGGGACTTGCTCCAAGTCATATAGCTCCTCTGGGTGACTTCATGAGGCCTCCACTGACATCCTTCAACAAAAGGGTCCTCTGGAGCTCTGCTTTCAGTCAGGGCAATGACAGCCTTCTTCTTCAGTGAGAAGGGGACCCTGAGGCCAAACCTCGCTGTTACTCACCTGCCTCCCAGGCACCCGTAGTACAGACTCAGATGTTCAATCCAGAAAGCCCCTTAGAGATCATTTTGTCCCCTCTGCATATTATAGATGGGGTAACTGAGGCTCCAAAAGGAAGAGACTTGCTTGGGTTCCCACTAGTGGTGATTGACCAGCCTGTTTGGAACAAGAGCCTCTCACTGTGGCTCTAGCTCAGCTGAGAAGCTGAGCAGTGAGGGACAAGTGGATTAGAGCACTGGCCTGGGGGTAGTGGAGTGTGTGGGACAGAGAATGGCCTAGGACTTCTAGGCACTCAGAGCCAAAATGCACTCAGCCCCTTTATCCCACTCGGCTCCCTTCAGACAGATGCCCTTCCCACCCCACCCCAGGATGCTTTACTGCCATCTGCCTGAAAAGTGTGCTAATAACTATGCAAAACCTGGTGACACTGAGCTGACTGTGCCCCTAGAGTTGTGCAGTGCATAATTTGTGCAAATGTGAGTGGCTGCCCAGCCCTGAAAATGTTAACTCTCCCCACTTCTCTATCCCCTCTCTTCTTTCCCTTACCTCTTCCCACAGAGCCAGGGAGCAAGGGGGCCACGTCTCACCAGCGTGGGAGAGGGAAGGAGGGACAGAGACAAGGGAGGAGGAAGGAGAATGTGGAGGGCAATAGAGGGAAAGGGTAGGACTCAATTCTGCTATCAGAAACCAAAACCGAAACTTCTGGCAGAAGGCAATGTGAAAGGCAGGTCTGCAGCTAGACGCTAAGATTGAAAGGCGACACTGAAAGAGCACAGCCTCCCTAACCAGCTGGTCAGAGACTCCCGACGCTGTGTCACCTAGACCAGATCTTGCCATTCATGCTGACAAGGAGTGTGCCAAGCCAGAGGCTTTTCCTCTGTCCATGGAATTCTCCAGGCAAGAATCCCGGATTGGGTTGCCAGTCCCTTCTCTAGGGAATCTTTCTGACCCAGGGATCAAACGCTCGTCTCTCATATTAGAGGCAGATTTTTTTTTACTGTCTGAGCCACCAGGGAAGTCCGAGGATTCAAAAGGCCCCTTTAGACATTACAGTGCCCAACTCTAGGGTTAGAATCTTTGCTGGAATACGGGGGAGGGCGCTTCTCAAGCCACAGAGTCACCTAATGTCCCAAGACTAGGTGACCCATAGCCTTAGCTGATGTTAGTGTTTGTGTGGACATGCACACACCGGTGAAGCAGGGGCAGCTGGCATCAGTGTGCCTGAAAGAATGGGGACTGTATTTCCTCCAAGTTGAGCTCAGGACATGTGAAGTAACATGGATTTTTGTGACCCATCTGGCTGGGAGGGATTATTTAGATGACATAATGTTTAGGAGCCTCACTCTGAGGCTCTTGCTGCTTTATTCCAACAATGAGATGGAATGTTTGAAACTTGGGTTGCCTTTAGAAATTCGGAATTTGTATGGTCACCATTTATTATGACCTTTGTGATTCGATGAGCCAGTCCTGTATCAGGGACCCAGGTGTCACCCCTCCATGGAGGTTCCTGGATGCTTTAGGTGGGGAGGGATGCTGTTTCCAGAGCACATGTCTCTCGGCTCCAGAATGGGCAGCCTCTAGTGTTTAATTAATCTTTGTATCTCCCATTATGACAGGAGCCTCCCCTTCCCCTGGGGTTCTCAGAGTGTAAGCTCCTGGGTTCTCTGTTTGTCGGGTGATACCTACTCTGTGCTGGCCTCATAGAGACAGGGAAGAAGGGGACAAATGCAGGGGCAGGGCCTAAGGGGGTCTGGCTCCATCATTTCTCAGCCCTGTGGTCTTGGACAAGTTCTGTTCCTCTCTGAGCCTCAGTTTCTTCAACTGGAGATGGGGATTACTTAAATAGCTGACTTTTCTTGAGCATATACTGTGGGTCGGGCACTGTGTTAAGCATATTACATGTAGTAGCTTGTTCAGAAATACTGACAAGGGCTTCCAATGTGCAAGGGCCACTACAAGGTCAGCTGATGACGTGGACGTTTGGAGAAGTTAGGTGACTTCCCAAGATTATGTGCAGATGAGTGGAAGAACTTGTACCCCAGAACCCACACTTCTAACCAAATCACTGTACTAAATGGACCCCAGGGGGCCAGGAGGACAGGCCTGTGGAGAGCTCAGCATGGAACCGGCTTAGGGAAAGTTCAGGATGGTGGTGCTGTTTTCCGTGGAGGCCAGGCCCATCTGGGCTAGAAGGTGCTCAGCCTGACTTCAGGGGCTGGAGCAGGGAGAGTCCAGCCAGGTGACCCCACAGGATGCTGTGGGAAAAGGTCCTCCAAGCCAGGATTCATAAAAAACATGGCCAGCAAGAAGGGTGAAGGCTCAGAGCCCTAAGGAAGGGAGCTGGGCCACCCCTGAGTGAGATCATTATTCTCCCCTCCCCTCGGATGCCCCCACTGAGGGCAGGAGCCTTAGAGGAAGCCAGCTGAGCAAGTAATGGGAGAAGAAGCAGATCACATTCAGTTCAGAACCCCAGGCTGAAGAGCATAGGCCTGGGAGTGCCCCAGAAAGCAGGTCACCGATGTGGCAACCGTCAGTCTACTCACAGGGCTGCCTCTGGGGATCTGGCTTAGCCTCCCTTCCCAGTGCCACAGCAGCTGGATCCATACTGATCCTGAACCAAGGACCCACACAGAGATGGCCCTGAGCAGAGGGAGCTGTGGCTTGCTTAAGGACCGCCCTCCCTGTACCCAGCTAAGTCTGGCAAATCTCTCAGCCTGCCAAAGAGGAGATGTGTCTGCAGCGTACAGCCTCAGAGGCTGGACACACAAATACACGCAGGCACGCATGCCCACAGCACTCAGAAACCCAGGCTGGGTGGATGCAGAGAAATCCCAAGAAATCTAGTAGCTAAATCCAACAGGCCAGAGTCCTTGGCTCACCCTTGCTTCCTTTCTCTCATACTCCACACCCAATCTGTTAGCAAACCCTATGGGCTCACTCTGTCCCCATTGCCACCTTAGCCACCACTGTCTCTCTCTGGGACACTGCAGTAGCCCCCGCACTGACCTCCCTATTTCCATCCTTAACCTCCATAGTCTGTTCTCAACACCGCAGCCAGAGTGACTGTTAAAAGATCATATCACTCCTCAGATTGAAGCCCTCCAGTGGCCCTCTTCCTCAACACACTCCACTAAGATACCATTTCCTGTTGCTCCCTTCACTCTGCTCCAGCCCCTCCAGACTTTCTTCGAAAACAGTCAGGTATGAGACTTCCCTGGAGGTCCAGTGGTTAAGGATCTGCCTTGCATTGCAGGGGTTGTTGTTGTTGTTTAGTGGCTAAGTCGTGTCTGACTCTTTGTGACCCCATGGACTGCAGCACACCAGGCCTCCCTGTCCCTCACTATCTCCCGAAGTTTGCCCAAGTTCATGTCCATTGAATTGGTGATGCTATCCAACCATCTCATCCTCTGCTGCCCTCTTCTCCTTTTATCTTCAATCTGCAATCCTGGGGGCGTGGATTCAATCCGTGATCTAGGAGCTAAGATCCTACATGCTGCGGAGTCCTTGCACTGCAGCTAGTGAGCCCATGTGCTACAACTAGCTGAAACAGCCAAATGAAAAAAAATTAAAAAGGGTCAAGTGTACTGTCATATCTCCAGCATGGTCCCCTCTGCCCAGGACTCGCCTCCCTTGGATATCAGCATGGCCTGATCCTCAGCCTGCTCAAATGTCACTCTACTTCTCAGTCTTTCAGCAGAATACAACACTCAGGATTATGGAAGGACTATTGGCAGAAATGTGGATGGGATGCAAGGAAACCCCAAGGGAGAAAGCAGTGCGCAGGCACAGGAGTGAGGGGTGCCTTTAGCTACTCCCAGGCCTGAGCGGGAAGGAAAGAAGTGGCTGCCAGAACAAAGAAGGTGAGGGAGAGGGCCAGCAGGCCAGAGCTGTGACCCCACAGGGAGAGAGCTGGGAGAATAAACCCCTCTCTCTCCTTCTTGCCTCCTCTGTGAGGGCTGCCCATCGCTTAACCAGGCTGATGGCAAATGGATGTCCCTCATCTGCTTGCCTCCAGTTCCCAAGATCTCATACTTTGCCCTGTTTCTTTTTCAGTGTTATTTCCTGAAAATCATATTTACATATTCACTCTGGTTATTTGTACTGTCTGTACAATACAATTGTCTGTATTGTATTGTTCCAGGAGGGCAAGAAATCTCATCTCTTTTATTCTCTGGGACTGATGCTAGAGCTGAAGCTCCAATACTTTGGTCACCTGAATTGAAGAGCCAAGAGCCATTGGAAAAGCCTCTGATGCTGGGAAAGATTGAGGGCAGGAAGAGAAGGGGTGACAGAGGATGAGATGGTTGGATGGTATCACCAACTCAATGTCATGAGTTTGAGCAAACCCTGGGAGATAGTGAAGGACAGGGAGGCCCAGCATGCTGCAGTCCATGGGGTCGCAGAGTCGGACACAACAGAGCAACTGAATAATTGATGTCTACTATGTGCCAGTCAGAGTTCTTGGGATATTTGTTGTTGTTCAGGCATCAATAAATAATCCCTGAATACATGAATGCTGGGACTTCCCTGTTTAAGAATCCACTTTCCGATGCAAGGATCCCTGGTCAGGGACCTGAGATCCCACGTGCAGCAGAGCAAGTAGGCCCTGGTGCTATACCTGTGGGCCTGTGTAGCAAGTGTGCTCCTGTGCGCCACAACTGGAGAGCCCGTTTGCTGCTACAAAAGAGCCCTCGTGATGCATGAAGATTCTGTGTGCCGAAACTGTGACCCAAAGCAGCCAAATAAATAAATTAAAAAAAATAAACGAATGCCTACTCAGTCTCCCGGGGCACTGGGGAGAAGGCCTTTGGGTCCTGCCTGGGGAAAGTTTGGGTGAAGGACACTATTGTCTGGGGCTACAGATCAGAGTAAAGACAGCGGAGCCCGGCTGGGTAGGAGGTAAGCCTGACGGCCTGTGCTCAGAGCAACCTGCTGTATCTGAGGTTCCCAGAGCAGATCCTTGCCTCACCGCAAGTCTGTGATGTTGAGTCCATAGGACTGTCCTTGGCAAAGGTGTTACTGTGTTTGGTCTCCTGAACAGGATGCTACTCTGTAAAATCTCCTACGTTGTGAATTAGCTCTTTGAGAGTACATCTGGCCCCTCTCCCGGACTTGCAAGGAATGTTCCTTTCAAGGAGGCCTGAGTTCACCCTGCGGTGGAGGTCTAGGAGTCACAGGCCTCCCCTGGCCAGTCCTCAAGTTCAGACGGACAGGGCTGTGGGGAGCCTGCCTGACCCCACGCTGCCCTTTGGGCTCTTGGGCTCTCTTTCTTGTTAGGTACCCAGAGTGCTGGGGTCTCCTCAAGACGGCATTGTCACCCCCCTCAATAAGCCTCCATGTCCTATGGAAGACAACAAAGTGATTTGCAGCCCTGCCCCCACAATTGTAAAGTTGTGCATTTTCTTTACGAGACTTCCCAGGTGGCTCAGATGGTAAAAGAATTTGCCTGCAATTTGGGAGACCCAGGTTCCATCCCTTGGTCAGGAAGATCCCCTGGAGAAGGGAATGGCAACCTACTCCAGTATTCTTACCTGGAGAATCCCATGGACAGAGGAGCCTGATGGGCTACAGTCCATGGGGTTGCAAAGAGACTGAGCGACTAACACTTTCACGTTTTTTTTTTTTTCTTTATGGGATCTGTTAATCCAAACACCAATAGATTTGGAGAGGAAGCCTCGGAAAATGATATTAATCTTCTAGAAAAATAAACATTTGAAACCAGCAGGAAAGTTCTGGAAAAGGAAAGGAACGTGCCACATAAAACTCAGAAGTCAATATAATTTGAACATGTGAAAACACTGAAAAACCTGAATGGAGAAAATTATATATATGTATGTCAAATATGTGTGTCAAAAGACTGTAGTCCACAATGGGAAAACTATTTGTAACACAATGTCAGATAAAGAGCTAATCTTAATATACACATTTTAGAGATCAGGATTTAAAAATACAACCAAATTTTAAAATGGGCCAAGTATATGAACAGACAATTCACAAGGAGAGAAAAAATTTTTAATGAACAGTCATTACATGAAAGATACTTACCTTCCCTCATAATTAAAGAAATGCATAACAAAATAACAAATACCATTTCAACTGCCAGATTGGTGCCAATCAAACTGTTTCACAGTGAGCAGTATCAGTGGGGAAAGTCAGACTTGAACACTGTTGGTGGAAATGTAAACTGACTAACATTTTGGAGGACAATTTGGAAATGCCTACTGTGGTAGAGTGAAAGTGTCCATGGATTCTTTGACACTTCTCCCATAGAAAGATGGGGGTCTGTGTCCCCTTTTCTGGACCTTGGCTAGTCTATGAGTTCTCTAATAAAATGCAGCAAAAGTGATACTCTCCTAATTCCAAGTACATCCCCTTAGCTTGTCCAGTGGGCTTCACTTCTTACATCTTACCTGAACTGTGATTACCTGATTACCTGCTCTGATGAAGCCAAACCATGGCTTTGGGAATCCCTGGAGGATATGACACCACATGGGAGAGAGAGAGGGAGGTTGAGGAACACCGAGGCTCGGATGCATAAGTGCTAAAACCAGCTCGGAAGAGAACCAAAGATGAGCCACACAGCTCAGCCCTTCCTGAATTCCTGACCTAAGAATCATAGCTCAAATAAAATAGTGGCTTTATATACTGAGTTTTGGGGTAGTTTGTTATACAACCATAGGCATCTGGAACATTCAGATTTAAGTTTATTCTTGAGCTTCCCTGGCGGCTCAAGAATCTGCCTGCCAATGCAGGAGACATGGGTTCCACCCCTGGTCCAGGAAGATCCCAGATGCCTCAGAGCAGCCAAGCCGACGTGTCACAACTTCTGTCTGTGCTCTAGAGTCTGGGAACCACAACTACTGAGCCGGTGCGCCCGAGAGCCTGTGCTCCACAGCAAGAAAAGCCACTGCAACGAGAAGCCTGCACTCTACAGTGAAGACACAGCCAAAAATAAATAAATGGATACACTTTAAAAAGAGAGGAACTTAAATTTATCCTTTGAGCTAGCAGTTGCCCTTCCGTGAATCTAAACTACTGAGATGTTTCCACAAGTGCACAAAAGCACAACAGAAACACCTGACTGGAGAAATTCATCGCAGCATTGTTTGTGATAGCATGAGACTGGAAAAATCTATCTGCCCATTATTAGGGAAATGGCTAAATTAATTCTAGCATATCTAATCGGAGAAGGCAATGGCACCCCACTCCAGTACTCTTGCCTGGAAAATCCCATGGACGGAGGAGCCTGGTAGGCTGCAGTCCATGGGGTCGCTAGGAGTCGGACATGACTGAGCGACTTCACTTTCACTTTTCACTTTCATGCACTGGAGAAGGAAATGGCAACCCACTCCAGTGTTCTTGCCTGGAGAATCCCAGGGACGGGGGAGCCTGGTGGGCTGCCGTCTCTGGGGTCACACAGAATCAGACACGACTGAGGCGACTTAGCAGCAGCAGTAGCAGTATACCTGATTAATGTTATATACTGTGCCTGCTGATACCCTGAGACAAGAAAAATTATTATTTATGGTCCTGTGAGCCTCGGGTGACATAACGGAAGAGTTGAGAGCATAGATTTTGGAGCCATAGACCCTGGCTCTGCCATTTATGATCTGCGTGACTTTAGGAAAATTGTTTAATCTCTCTATACCATAATGACCTCACGTGTAAAACGGGAATGATAATCAGAGTCCCTACTTCAGACACCTGTGGTGAGAAATAAATGAGTTAAAATGACAAGCCTGGTATGTACCTGTGATAGATGTACTTTGGAGATGAAAGAGCTTGGAATTTCAGTTGGGTTGGGCCAGATGGTTAATATCTTAAAGGGACTGCATAGCAAAGGATCTGCTGGATTGCCAGCCTAGGACAGGAAAAGAAGAGTCAACAAAGGTTTGAAGGCAGTGGGTGGGAGAATGTTTGTAAAAAAGAAAGATGGACTCATCCTCTACTTCCTATTCTGCGTCTTGCTATCTTTCAGAGATTCTTCCTACCTCAGCACTTACAGACACACTCAGTTCTTTTTAACAGTTGCTCAGCATTGCATTGAATGATTGCACCTCAATTTATCTCACCATCCTCTACTGATAGACTCTTGGATTGGTTCCAGTTCTTTGCTATCATTACAGACAACACTACAGCAGACACTCTTGCACATTTATCTCTGCCCGCTCACTGATATTACTTCTATGGTGTAGATTCTTAGAGGAGTTGTCGAGCATAAAGTATACGTATCTTTTAAAAAATTCTGATAACTCTTGTCAAATTGCCTCAATATCTGGTCCCATTTTCCCCTCCACTGCTTTTGTTTCCATACCTTCCATACTATTTGCACATTTTTTGAGCATTGTTTTGCCAAGTATTATTAGGCCTCGTTTTCAAATGAATACACCAGGGCTGAATTAGCCACCATGCATGTCTTCAAGGGTTCGCTGTCTGGCAGGATTGGAGTGGGGATAGCAGCGTGGTGCAGAATGATAGCTGCGGACAGTTATTTCCATCAAAGCCAGAGCTGGCACCAAAGACTGGACCATAGGCTCTGGGAACCTGCAAGAAAGAGCAGCATTTTGGGTCTGGGGCCACACTGACTGGGCTGGCAGAGCCCTGGGCTGTGGGCACTATCCCTGGACTCAGTCCAGGCCTGGGTGGCCTCCTTACAGAGCCCTGGGACCCAGACCTCACTGTGCAGGTGGACTGGGTTTTTACAGCAGGCTGGCCCTGGCTCCTGCTCTGGGGCTCACACCCGAAGCTGTCCCATTTCCCCACCCAGGAATGCCAGGTCATCACACCCCTTCTCCACATCCCTTGTCCCGCTCTTTGCGACCACATGGACTGTAGCCCACCAGGCTCCTCTGTCCATGGAATTTTCCAGGCAAGAGTCCTGGAGTGGGTTGCCATTTCCCACAGTAATTTCCAAATGTTCTGTATGAATAAAGTCTTTCTACCTTTTCCTTCAAGATTAGAAAGGCTCAAGGTTCTCTGGGAGGTCCCTGGTGAAGCGGGAAATAAGGGGAGTGGGAATTAAACTGGAAGTTAACGCCACATTACTAACATCCCTGCCACAACTCGCCCTCACCCAAGTTCTTAGCCTGGCATTCGAGGACTTTCACTGGCAATTTTGGGGAAAGCCTCAGAGAAGAGAGCAGCAGGAAATCCAGAGTGGAAGACACAGCAGGGAGAGCCTCCTCCTTCACCGGAGGACACAGTCAACCACAGCTCAGACTACAGCCTGTGTCCACCACCCTATCTGGTGATGGCAACAGATTCCTTACACTCTCAGCTCTTTGCCGGCTCTGGCTCCCCCGCTTGTCGACAATGGGAACTGCAGTCGAGCAGAACCGGCTCCTCCCACTCCCGGAGGAGTTCCGGGGGGAAGTGCAGCTTGGGGAAGCAGGGCGCCCGCGCGCCCCATAGCTCTTGTCCGTTTCCTCCCCACCGGGGTGCTTGCTTGCGCTGTTTCCTCAGGTTTTCCCCCAGATCGCTTTTCTCCTGACGACAGAGCTGCCCCCTAGAGTTGGATTACCCCCGCGGACCCACCTGAAGGACGTCCTCTGTCCTTATCCGCAGTCGTGGTCGCTGCCCCGCCCGGGACCAGCGCTGGTGAGGCGCCTTAGCTGGATTCCACTCTGAACTCATACTTGTTTGCAGTGTGTCTCTGGGCGAATCATTAACCTTTCTTGAACTTCACTGTCTCCTCTGTAAAATGGAGCTTAGATTTACTATTTACTAGCGCCTGTTGGGCTGCCGTATATGGGGGTCGCACACAGTCGGACACGACTGAAGCGACTTAGCAGCAGCAGCAGCAGCATTTGCATTCCTAGGGATGACAAGATGGGATGGTCCAGATGGCAGGTGGAGAGCAAGATAATAATCACCACCATAATGGGTCACTCCCTGGGTGCGGGGGACTGCTCTAGGCATTTTGAAATGGCCCTATAAAAAGGTATTATTCACAGATGAGGTATCATCCACTAGTTAAGAAACAGATTTAGTGATTATCCCAGAGTCAGACAGCTAGAGGCAAAGCTGGGACTGGACAAGGGTGGCCATGGGTACACAAGTGCTGGGAAGAGTGGGTGCGGGTCCAAGGTTTATGAGTTTAGCAGGGTGTTGAGGCCTGAAAAATATCCAGCTGCTCCTCCCTTTGGGTCATTATTCAGTGTTTTCGGATAATGGATTATTCATGCCTTCTTAATGCTTTTGTGGGCAGAGACCTCAAAGACCATCCGTGCTGCTTTCCTTATGGAGAGCCAGGGAGAGACTTGTCCAGGGTCACGCTGGCTGGGCAGCTCCTTCCCTGTGCGCCTGCTCCTCCACCCACCCTTCTTCGTGGGAGCAGTTATAGTGGGGGATGCTCCTTCCCACCCACAAACTGCCCACTCAGTACAGGTCCCTCTGTGGGACCTCCCGCTGGCCACTCCTGACCCCACTTGGCCAGGGCCTTTTGCTATTCCCCTCCTCTCCCTCCTTCAGATACTCTCGGTCCCTCCGCCCTCACAGGGGTAATGCCCTAACCAGTGCCTCCCCCGGCTCCCAAGTGCTGGCATAAAATCAGCCAATATTTTACCACTCTGTGCTTGTCATGTGCATCTTTGTTTTGTTTTGTTAGAAAGGGGTTAAGCAACAGCAGTAGAAGGTTGTTGTATCGGTCCGGATCCATTTGGGAAACAGAATCTCTTTGCGGTTGCATGATAGAGGCTTTATGATAGTAATTTGCCTTGCACAGTTGTGGAAGGAGCTGGGGAAGACAGTGACCAGAAGGGGAGTTACAGCATCAGCGGAGTCAGTAATCATTCTGAGAAGCCAAGTTGGTCCAGCTGTGAAGGGGAACCACAGGGGAAGCTCCAGGAGGTCTGTGGGAAGCTGTTTCCTCTGTGTAGAGGATGCCTCTGGGTCTGCACTGAGCATCTGTGGTGGCAGGAGGCCACTACTGGTCAGTTGGATCATCAGTGGGGAATAAAAGTTGGATATGGAGTGGAGGAGAGAACAGGAGGATGCTGCAGGTCTTAGATAACTGACTATAACAACCTTCAGAGACTTGACTTTGAAACCTGTAAACATTTTATATAGTTCTAAAACAAAAGTATGTTAAACGTATCTAAACAGTTCACTGCTGTACGTGATATATGAAAGAGTAAATCCTAAGAGTTCTCATCACATGGGAAAATTTTTTTTTTCCCTTTTCTTTAATGTTGTATCTTCATGAGATGATGAATGTTCACTAAGCTTAGTGTGGTAATCACTTAATAATGTATATAAATCACATCGGTATCCACACAGTGCTGTATGCCAATTACAGCTCAATAAAATTGGAATGGAAAAAATCTAAAAAGGAAAATGAGGACTTACCTGGTGATCCATTAGTTGAGAATCTGTCTGCCAATGCAGGGAACATGGGTTCAATCCCTGCTCTGGGAAGATTCCACATGCTGCAAGCTGCAGCTACTGAGCCCATGTGCCACAGCTGCTGAAGCCGGAATGCTCTAGAGCCCATGCTCTGAAATAAGAAAAGCCACTGGAATGAGAAGTCGGCACTTCACAAATTGAGATTAGCCCCCACTCGCAGTAACTGGAGAAAGCGCTAGAGAAAGCCCACACATAGCAGTGAAGACCCAGCACAGACAAACATAAATAAATGACTAAATAATTGTTTAAAAAGCAAAATGAAATAAATAAACCTCTGCCTGTTGAGTTGGTAGCATAATCACATAGAGAGGAACTATTCAAAGTGGCTTTAAAACAGTAGTGTGGACTATACAGTTACCTCTTGGTATCTTCGAGGGATTGGTTCCAGCACCCCTGATGGCCAAATCTGCAGATGTTCAGGTTCCATATAGAGAGGCATAGTGTTTGCATCTAGTTTACCCACATCATCCCACATTAAATTATCTCCAGATTACCCGTAATTCTGAATACAATGTAATGCTATGTCAGTATGTGACAAATTCAAGTTTTCTTTTTTGAAACTTTCTGGATTTTTTTTCCCAAATATTTTCGACCTGGGGCTGATTGAATCTTTGGATTCAGGCCCTGCAGATATGGAGGGCCAGCTATAGGTCCCTGGTGGGATGTATGCAAAATGGCAAGACAAACTTTAAAAACAAAGTTTTCAGGAATCAAGTTATTGGTTATTGTGTTGAAATTGTTATTCTGAGACTGTTGTGAGTAGATTATAGGGTAAGGTGAATGAGGACTTCCAACATGGGAGAACAAAAACACAGATGTAATTTTGATGATGTTAGGTAAAACCCTATTGTCTTGAATTTGAGTTGATAGTCATGAGTAGGAACTTGTGATATGTTTCATCCGAGGAGAAATGAACGAACATTTCCTAGCTTTATCTACTGAAAGGTCTTAGAAATAAGATCAACCCAATAACAGTTATCATCCCTATCTTTACTGTTTGTTATAAAAGGATATAACCCAGGAACAGCCTTACAGAAGAGATGCACAGTGAAGGTATGGAGAGTGAAACCACCCCACCTCCCCCTGCCCTAGCTCCAGGTCGTTGCTCTCCCGGAATCTCCATGTGTTTACCAATCTAGAAGCTCTCTGATTCCCCTCGGCTTTGACTTTTATGGAGCTTTCATTACATAGGAATGATTGATGAAATAATTGACCAGTGGTGACTGATTCAAATTCCAGCCCTTCTCTCTTCCTCAGAGTTTGGGGAGGAAAGATGACTGAAAGTTCCCACCATCTAATCTCAACTGGCTCCCCAGGCAACCAAGCCCCAAGTCTTAGGACATCTAGAAAAATGGAGGTGTTAGTTGTTCCGTCATCTCCGACTCTTTGCGACCGCATGGACTGTAGCCCACCAGGCTTCTCCACCCACGCTATTTTCCAGGCAAGAATACTGGAGTGGGTTGCCATTTCCATCTCCAAGGGATCTTTCCAACCCAGGGATTGAACCTGGGTCTCCCACATTGCAGGCAGACTCTTTACCATCTGAGCCACACCTAGAGGTTTCCCAAATCACCTCACTAGCATAACAAAAGACACCTTTCTGGCATGCCACAGGTGCAAGTTTCCAAGGATTTTAGGAGCTCTGCTCCAGAAATGGGGACAAAGACAAAGTATGTATTTGTTATTATGAATCACAATATCACAGTGGTTTAAGAAATAAATTTGGGAAATCATCAATGGCTGCTAACTTCATACAAAGAGGGAAAAGATGTTTTGTACTTTTAATGAAAATGCACACCGCTTACGAAAGGAGCCTCTCTAAAACTCTGTTTACAAAATTTTTGATCAATCTACCAATTTATAGGAAACACAGGAGGAAGAAGAGTGTGGTAAATGTTATTCTAGGGAAGTCACAAGCAAAATATAGACTGTGGGAATCTCTATAGGATACACAACCCAGTGCAGTGAATCAATAAATAAATTGTGACGGGTAGGGGGCGGGAGAGAGAGAGTGCCTGCACAGAGTGGAACTTGTAGATTAAGAGACTTAAGAGACAAATCAGCAATTTCACTGTATGGAGCTTATTGGAATTCTGATTAGAATAAACTATAGTACAAATATATACATATCACAGTTGGGAAAAGTGGAACACTGAATTGATGATATTAAGGAATTACTGTTAACTTTCAAGTGTGAAAATGGTATTTTAGTTATGTTTTAAAATGAAGCTTTACTTATAGAGATACTGACATTTATGGATAAATTGATATTTATGAATCAGCTTCAAAATAATTCAGGAAGAGGAGAAAGTTAGCCACGGATTGCTAATTGTTGAAACTGGTTGATAGATAGGCATGTGGGTTTCATTATATTATTCTTTGTGTATATTTGAAAATTTCCATACTATTTACAAAACTCCTATTTCTTAGAAAAGATAAATATGGCAAAATATTAATGTGTAGTTCTATTCTTTTCACTTTTGTTTAGGTTTGAATTTTTCTTTCTTTTTCGGCTGCACTGGGTTTTTGTTGCAGCAAACCAGTTGTGATGCTCAGGCTTCTCTTGTGGAGCATGGGTTTAGTTGCCCCTCAGCATGTACGATTTTAGTTCCCCCCATATCCCCTGCATTGGAAGGCGAACTCTTAACCACTGAACCATCAAGCAAGTCCCAGTTTGAATTTTTCTAAACAAAACATTAGGAGAAAAGTTGTGGCTTTGTCTTGCTCCTTTTGCCCCAGCAGGAGTCCTCACCGCCCAGACCTTGGGCCCTTAGGGGCCCTTCTGAGCAGTGTGTTGGGCCTGGAAGAAGTCTTACGGTCACAGGCTATCACCTGGAGCAGGCCCCAGATTCTGAAAACTCAGAGTTAGGAATAAAATCCAGGCATTTCTGGACTCCTTTCTGAAGTTGCCTGGGGCACCTAGAACTTTGAACCTTCATGCTCAGGCTCCCATCAACTTGGGGAGTCCTGTGCCACTGAGACTTGCCCTCCACTGTCCTGCTGACTATCCCTCCCTCCCGGTGATTTATTGGTGAATAAAAATGCTTAAAGGGAAGTGGGGGGTGGGTAGATAACAAGTTTCAACCACAAATTGGCTCCAAAATCACTGCGGATGGTGACTGCAGCCATGACATTAAAAGCTTGCTCCTTGGAAGGAAAGCTATGGAAGGAAAGCTCCTTGGAAGGACAGTGTAGTTAAAAAGCAGAGACATCAGTTTGCTGACAAAGGTCTGTATAGTCAAAGTTATGGTTTTTCCAGTAGTCATGTACAGATGTGAGAGTTGGACTGAAAAGGAGGTTGAGCGCCAAAGAATTGATGCCTTCGAATCGTGGTGCTGGAGAAGACTCTTGAGAGTCCATTGGAGAAGACTCTTGAGAATCTGTTGGACAGCAAGGAGATCAAGCCAGTCAATCCTAAAGGATACCAACCCTGACTATTCCCTGGAGGGACTGATGCTGAAGCTGAAGCTTCAATACTTTGGTCACCTGATGAGAAGAGCCGACTCATTGGAAGAGACCATGATGCTGGAAAAGATCAAGGGCAGGAGGAGAAGGGGGCAACAGAGTATGAGGTGGTTAGATGTGATCACTGACTCAATGGACATGAATCTGAGCAAACTCCAGGAGATAGTGAAGAAGAGAGAAGCCTGGCGTGCTGCATTTCATGGGGTCACAAAAAGTCAGATATAACTTAGCAACTGAACAGTAACAACACCAAATTGGCGCTTGACATGGGTACTTGCCATCTACCTCTGCAAGGATTAAATCATGTGCTGCTGCAGCTGCTGACCTTCAACACCCCATGAAGGAGTTCAGGGTAGAGAGCAGAAATGAGGCACTCTGTGCTCAGGGAAAAAAACTGGCAGGACAGGTCTGCAGAGAGTTAGGTATTCTCAGGAGCTGATTTTATGAGCCCAATTCTTGTATCTCCTCATATCCAGAGAAGCACTAGAATCCTTCATGGTGATGACTGTTTCTCATGACTAGCAAAAGCTTCACGAGACCAGCAGAAGCTTCACGAGACCAGCAGAAACTTTCAATAAAAAAATATGTGCTTGATTGCATGTACTCCCTCTTTACCAAAATCACATATAAACTGTCCATCTCCCCTATATCTTTGGAGCAGTTTCTCAGAGCTATCTGAGCTGCTGTCTCTTGGGCTGTAGTCCTCATTTTGCCGCAAATAAAACTTAACTCGCAACTCTCATGTTGTGCATTGTTTATTAAGTCGACACAAGCAAGTAAGCAAATATTCACATGGCATAGTGTAAATCAACTGTACTTCAACTGAAAAAAAGTGTTAAGCTAGGAGTCTTTTTTTTTTAATTTATTTTTTAGTTAGAATATAATAGCTTTACAATATTGTGTTTCTGCTGTACAACAACATGAATCAGCTATAAGTATACACATATTCCCTCCCTCTTGAGCTTCCTTTCCCCCTCCACCTCCATCCTACTCCTCTAGGTCATCAAAGAGCACTGAGCTGAGCTTCCTGTGCCAAACAACACTTTCCCACCATAAACTAGGAGTCTTTACAGCCTCTGAAGGAAGAAACTGGCTGCTTGTGGGCACTAGGGCTATTGGGACATGGAGGAAATCCCAGTGGCAGAAGGGGTGGGCAGACAAAATTGTTCATGGGAAAAATGAAGCTGGGCAGAGAACGTTTGGATGTCACAAAAGAATCTGGTTAGGAGCAGAGAGGCAGAGCTGATTTGGGACGAGAAGTGGGGGCCCTATTGGGATAAGTGGAACTTTGGGGAAAGAGACACTGAAATATGATTTTTAGGACATTTTATTCTGTCTGAACGTCCCTGAATTCCTTGCCACTTGTGTATTGGTTTGATATGATTTCAAACCCAGCTGTCCGTGATCAACGTGCAGTTGTTTTAATCCACTTGTTTGTGTCAAAGACAAACAACAAAAAAAGAACTGTTTTTAGAAGTGAAGTTGTTTTGATATGAAACTAAAGTAAGCTGTGTTGAGATGTCTTCATCTCATCTGTTGCTGTTGATAAGCACTTAGTGGCTCAGCTGCTGAGGGACCCGGATGGGGGTTTATCGATAAGAATGTGTAGAGAGAAACAGCTATTGCAAAGGGGACATTTAGACTATAAATACTGAGAGTTTGGGGGAATATCTGAGAGTTTCAGTCTAGGCAAAACTACCTCTTGCTGATCTAGCTCTCCGAAGACCTTGGGGCATTAGCTGCTGCCCTGGCAAAGCCTACTCCTTCATCAGTGGTGGTGACAAGTCATGCAGCCTAGAAGGACATCTGCCTGCCAGTCAACACAGGCACCATTTTGCCTAGCAACACGGGACTTTTTGCATTGGTAGCCCTATGTGGGCTTCCCTGGTGGTTCAGCTGGTAAAGAAGCAGCCTGCAATGTGGGAGACCTGGGTTCAATGTCTGGGTTGGGAAGATCCCCTGGAGAAGGGAAACACTACCCACTCCAGTATGGAGAATTCCATGGACTGTATGGGATCGCAAAGAATCAGGCGGGACTGAATGACTTTCACTTTCACTTAGGGGCTTCCCTCATAGCTCAGCTGGTTAAGAATCTGCCTGGAATGCAGGAGAATGTTCGATTCCATGGTCAGGAAGATTCTCTGGAGAAGGGATAGGCTACCCAGTCCAGTATTCTTGGGCTTCCCTTGTGGCTCAACTGGCCAAGAATCCGAGCTCAATGTAGCTCTCTGTTGGGAAAGATATCTCCTGAGAAACCAAAACTGGTAGAAAAGGTACATCTCAACCGAGTTTCTTTTCATCTGTCCCTGCCTAGAACAATAGTGTAATTAATCTATCATTTGTTCTGAGTATGTTATTTAACTATTGGCTTTTCAAGAGATATTATCTTGTATGCTAATAGCTTGTGAAATTGTTATAATTCCTGCAGTGAGCCTGTGTTAAATAAACTGTTGATGAGGAAAGTCCCACTTGCATTATTTTTCAAAGCTTTGGAACCACACTGGTGTTTGGTTTGAGTATGAAATGACGCAACAAGGGGTTCTGAGTGGGAAGAGATGGACTCAGTGTTACTTGTGTGTCCCAGAATTACAAACTGTGACCTCTCTCTGGAGGAAAAGGCATCACGGAGAGGTTAGTAAGAGGACATGAGATAATGCTGATAAAGGACTGACACAGTAGCTGGTACGCAGCTGGTGCTCAAGAAATGACGACAGTTCAAAGAGATTAATTAGACCTGCTTGGGGAAAATAGGCATGAAAGCCTGAAAATGATGGATTGGAATGAAGTGGTGTTGACAGCTTAGAGCAGTGCTTCTCATATTTTGATGTACATAGGAATCACCAGAGGTCTTGCTGAAATGCAGGTTTTGATTCAGTCAGTCTAGGGTGTGGCCTGAGATCCTGTCTTTTTAACAGAATGTCACCCAAATAACAAAGGAGCATGCGATCAACTAGGTAGATTGTGAAATACAGGTCACAGTTCTTTTTTTGTAAAACAAAAACTCCCTGTCTAATTTCTGAAGTGATGAAGTAAAAGCAAGGAAAAATCAGGAGGGTCATCTTGTGGAGGAACTGGCCCAGTGCTAGGGGCCCTCAGCCCCTCTTGGGTGGTCTCAGGAAAGATCACTGTGCCTTGTCTAACCAAGAACCATCAGAGCTGGACAGCTCACAGGTCCTAGCTCCAACCCAGTGGTTTTTACAGATGAGGAGACTGAGGCCCTCAGAGGCGAAGGGACTGACCTAGATCACCAGCTAGTTATAGCAAGCATCTACAAGGGAGCCTTCCTGGGAGGCTGGAGGCTAGTGGAGCTGAACCTGAAGTATGGGAAGGGGTTGGATAACGGGCCAGATTAGTCCAGACTGACATGAAGCATGGTGCAGAGAGTTTGAATCCAGCCTCTCACATGATTTATTGCCATGACCTCAACAAGTTATTGGACCTTTTTGAACCTTGGTTTTCTCCTATTTAATGGAGTGACATTGTCACTCCTATTTTGCAGAATTGTTGTGAGGATTAAGTGAGATAATGAATTAAAACCCCATTAACTAGGGACTTTCTGGTGGTCCAGAGGTTAAGAGTCTGCATGCCAATGCAGGGGACATAGGTTCGATCCCTCATCTGGGAGGATCACACATGCTTCAGGGCAACTAAGCCGCTGAGACACAACTACTGACACAGCCAAAAGTAAATAGATAAAATAAGAATCCCTGGCCAGAATGTGGGAGCACTGAAGGCTGGGGAGGCCTTCTAGTGGAAGCCCATAGAACCTTCTGAGTTTACCTGGAAGCACCAGATAGGTGTGGCCTGCCCTGGGCTAGGGTGGCTAGCCTGGAGGGAAGGGCCAGGCTTCTGTCGGTCACCCAAGGTCACCCAAGCATTACTCTAATGCTGACTCATGGTCACTTGGGTCTCACCTCCAGGTTCCCTGGGGGAATTGTGGAGACACAGACCGTCTCCTGGCAGCACTGGCTGCAGGAAGAAGGTGATAAAGCAGCAGCCACTTCACTCTGCTGGCTCAAGGCCATGGACTTCAAGGATGGCAGCTGGGCAGCTGGGCCAGCTGACTGATCCCTGGCATCTCTGCATCCATCTGGGAGGCCAGGGTTTGGACAGTGACCAACCACCAGATGTCTGCAGCTTTGACTCCATCAAGGGTCCTGTTTACCACCAGATCCTCATGCTGTGGTTCTTAAATTAGACCAGCTGGGTTAGAACCCTGGCTCCACCACTTACCTTGTGAGGTAGGGAGAGTTATTTACCCTCTCTGTTCTTCACTTCCTCCCCCATAATCAGGTGATAATAACGTCCATTTCATAGGGTGGGTTGGGGGACAACAGGAGATAATCCACACAGTCTTTACAGTGGGGCTTATTGTTAGCTCTTCTCATTATATTATTTTTCAAAGTCCATTTCAAGTACTTCCTTCCCCAGGAAGCCTTTCTGAACTACATGAATGACTGAAAGATATTTGTCCTCCTCTGATCCCAGAAGAAATAGTAATGACTTCTTGCCTTGGGGCGGAGATGCCTGGGACCTCACTATCCCCCACAATCTAAAGAAGCTGTAAATGTCTATAAGGCAACAAAGAGGAGACGTGGACACCCCCCAGGGTCTCAAGTACAACCATTCTGTTGAGTTTAACGACTATCTTTTTGTTTGTACTGTATCTATCTTTGCAAATCTGTGTTGTTTTGTGCATGAGCACTTTTATTGGTATTGTGTTTTAGGTTTCATTTAGTTGGTTTACCTTTTCTGCTCAGCACTTTGTGTTTTGTTTCAATCCATGTTGGTGTAAACACACCTGGTCCCTTTCATCTGTAGTTCCACAGTGCTTTGCATTCTCAGTGGTGTCTGACTCTTTGAAACCTAATGGACTGTATGTAGCCCTCCAGTCTCCTCCGTCCATGGGATTTTTCAGGAAGAATACTGGAGTGGATCGCCTTTTCCTTCTCCAGGGGATCTCCGCAACCCAGGGATCAAACCCAAGCCTCCTACACTGGCAGGGGGATTCTTTCCCACTGAGCCACCTGGGAAGCCACCTTGCATGGTAGTATCACATTCTACTCATCCATCCACTTTCCCAATGTGGGCATTTGGGTTGCCTCCAGCTCCCAGCAACCACAAAACAACAATCCAGGAACAAACGTGATCTAACATGTCCCCTTATGAGCCTGTAAGAGAAGGAGCCTGATTTCAGGGTCACGATTCCCTGTGTTTAGTTTCCCTCATTATTGCCAAGATTCTTGGCCAGAATGGCTGCCTCAGGCTACCCTCACCAGCACTGCACCTTGTCAGAACACCCCTCAGTCCCCAGCACTATTTGACATTATCCAGTTTTTCTAATTTTTGCCAGCCCAATGGGTGTAAGTGGTATCTCACTGTCATTTTAATTTGTATTTTTCTGATCATAAACAAATCTGACCATCTCTTGAAATGCCTTCAGGCATTACAAACAGCGGTTTCAGTTTGTAAATGCCCATTCAAGCGCTTGGGGTGTGAATTTCAACGCCTGGGGGCGCCAGACCAGGCTTCCAAGGCCCTAGGGGAGGTCGTACATCCAGGCCAGGAAGGCTGGGACAACTTGCTGTCAGGGAGAAAAGCACTGGGGGATCTGCGGAGTCCCGAGTGGCTCCCACCCACTTAGCCATGGCCTGGTCGGGGGAGCCCGAAGATGGACCCTCAGTCTGGCCTGAGAGTAGAGGGCGAGCGGGAGGCCGCCGCAGTTGCCTGCATATCATACCCAAGGTATGAGAGGCGAGGCGGAGAGGCGAGGGGTCTGGAGGACTGTTGCCTGCACCCGGACGTTCCCGCTCCCGGGAGCCTCGTCCTCACTCCGAACTCAGCTTGCCCTCCCTCCGCTCATCGGGTCCAAGCCCGCGGACGGGGACAAGCGGCTTGCGCCCAGGCACAATGCAGAGGCGCTCCGAAGCGGAGGCACGGCGAGGGAGCTAGCCTGGGAGGCCCACGGCCGAGAGTGCGCGGGGAGGAGGCCGGGGCAGGGCGGGCAGAGGCCGAGAGGATACCCCTCACCCCCGCAGGGGCGACCACGGCTGCGATTGTCCTGACTGGCCACCTGCGTCAGGGGCTTCTTTGTGGCGCGAGGGAAACGGGCTCCACCTGGCGGAGGATATGGGCTGCTCGTCTGGAACTCTGAGGAGCTCCCCACCCTGGAGCGGAGAGTGTGGATGGAGGAGACGTTAGCTAGAGAGCAGATGGCAACACTATCCTTTATTGAGTACATTGTGTGCCAGACTGAACCCGGGTAGGCAGCCCTCCAGGTAGGACCGTTACCTCCATTTAGCAGAAAAGAATGCTGAGGCACAGAGTGATTAAATACGGTGCCCAAGATCACACAGCCTTCGAATGGTAGACGCGTTGAAGGCCTCGGCTCCCTCAGTGTGTCCGGCTGGATGGGGTGTGAAGACGGCTTGGTGTGTTGCAGGGGGTGTGAGGGCACCTCAGCGCTTCCCTCCAGGAGTGTGCTTGCTGCTCCGACCTCTAGACCAGGCAGTGGCATCCCTGTGGCCTTCAGCCGGCTTGGGGACCATTGGCTGCACTGCCTGGGTGGCGGGAGAGAAGGACTGTGCCACTGTCCCCACTGGGGTGAGGATGCGAGTGGGGGCTCTGTCGGGGCTAAGTCTTTCCAAGGGTACAGAGTTGTGCCTGAGGCAGACATCACTTGTTCAGTTGCTCAGTAGGGTCCAACTCTTCCCGACCCGTGAACTGCACACCAGGCTTCCCTGTCCTTCACCATCTTCCTGAGTTTGCTCAGGGACTGGGACAAGGAAGCCTGATGTACTGCAGTCCATGGGGTCATGAAGAGTCGGACACAACTGAACACGCACACAAAAGAGAAAGAGCTCATTTGGAAGCAGAAAAGAAAATCTAATTTTAATTAACTATAATTTTTTAATTTAAAAGTAACAATTCCTGATAATCATACCACTTTAATATGATTCCTATTTCTAATTTGAAATATTTCCTTCCAGTTTAGTCTGCTGTTCAACTGATACAACATGAGAATTCCCAGGTGGGGCCAGGGTAAAGAACCTGCCAGCCCACGAAATAAGAGATATGGGTTCAATCCCTGGGTCAGAAAGATCCCCTGGAGGAGGGCATGGCAACCCACTCCAGTGTTCTTGCCAGGAGAATTCCCATGGATAGGGGAGGCTGGTGGGCTACAGTCCAAAGGGTAGCAAAGAGTCAGTATGACTGAAGCAACTGAGCACGCGCGCACAACACTACACAGAAAATGTATCCTGCTCTGTTCTTATTGTATTTTCCACATAGTATCATCCTATCTGCAGTTCAGTTGAGTTCAGTTCAGTCGCTCAGTCGTGTCTCTTTGCAACCGCATGGACTGCAGCATGCCAGGCCTCCCTGTCCATCACCAAATCTCATGGTTTACTCAAACCCATGTCCATAGAGTCAGTGATGTCATCCAACCATCTCATCTTCTGTCGATCCCTTCTCCTCCTGCCTCCAATCTTTCCCAGCATCAGGGTCTTTTCCAATGAGTCAGCTCTTTGCATCAGGTGGCCAAAGTAGTGGAGTTTCAGCTTCAACATCAGTCCTTCCAATGAACATCGAGGACTGATCTCCTTTGGGATGAACTGGTTGGATCTCCTTGCAGTCCAAGGGACTCTCAAGAGTCTTCTCCAATACCACAGTTCAAAAGCATCAATTCTTCAGCGCTCAGCTTTCTTTTATAGTCCAACTCTCACATCCATACATGACTACTGGAAAAACCATAGCCTTGACTAGATGGACCTTTGTTGGCAAAGTAATGTCTCTGCTTTTGAATATGCTGTCTAGGTTGGTCATAACTTAAAAGAGTAAGTGTCTTTTAATTTCATGGCTGCAGTCACCATCTGCAGTGATTTTGGAGCCCCCCAAAATAAAGTCTGCCATTGTTTCCCCATCTATTTGCCATAAAGTGATGGGACCAGATGCCATGATCTTAGTTTTTTGAAAGTTGAGTTTTAAGCCAACTTCTTCACTCTCCTCTTTCAATTTCATCAAGAGGCTCTTTAGTTCTTCTTCACTTTCTGCCATAAGGGTGGTATCATCTGCATATCTGAGGTTATTGATATTTTTCCTGGCAATCGTGATTCTAGCTTGTGCTTCATCCAGCCCAGCATTTCTCATGATGTTCTCTGTATATAAGTTAAATAAGCAGGGTAACAATATACAGCCTTGATGTACTCCTTTCCTGATTTGGAACTAGATGTTGTTCCATGTCCAGTTCTAACTGTTGCTTCCTGACCTGCAAGAGGCAGGTCAGGTGGTCTGGCATTCCCATCTCTTTCAGAATTTTCCACAGTTTATTGTGATCCACACAGGCAAAGGCTTTGGCATAGTCAATAAAGCATAAGTAGATGTTTTTCTGGAACTCTCTTGCTTTTTTGATAATCCAATGGATGTTGGCAAGTTGATCTCTGGTTCCTCTGCTTTTTCTAAATCCAGCTTGAACATCTGGAAGTTTATGGTTCACGTACTGTTGAAGACTGGCTTGGAGAATTTTGAGCATTACTTTACTAGCGTGTGAGATAAGTGCAGTTGTGAAGTAGTTTAAACGTTCCTTGGCATTGACTTTCTTTGCAATTGGAATGAAAATTGACCTTTTCCAGTTCTGTGGCCCCTGCTGAGTTTTCCAAATTTGCTGGCATATTGAGTGCAGCACTTTCACAGCATCATCTTTTAGGATTTGAAATAGCTCAACTGGAATTCCATCACCACACTAGCTTTGTTTGTAGTGATGCTTCCTAAGGCCCGCTTGACTTCGCACTCCAGGATGTCTGGCTCTAGGTGAGTGATCATACCATCGTAATTATCTGGGTCGTGAAGATCTTTTTTGTATAGTTCTTCTGTGTATTCTTGCTACCTCTTAATATCTTCTGCTTCTGTTAGGTCCATACCATTTCTGCCCTTTATGGAGCCCATCTTTGCATGAAATATTCCCTTGGTATCTCTAGTTTTCTTGATGAGATCTCTAGTTTTTCCCATTCTATTGTTTTCCTCTAGTTCTTGGCACTGATCACTGAGGAAGGCTTCTTATCTCTCCTTGCTATTCTTTGGAACTCTGTATTCAAATGGATATATCTTTCCTTTTCTCCTTTGCTTTTTACTTCTCTTCTTTTCACAGCTATTTGTAAGGTCTCCTCGAGAGCCATTTTGCTTTTTTGCATTTCTTTTTCTTGGAGATGGTCTTGATCCCTGTCTCCCATACAATGTCACGAACCTCCATCCATAGTTCATCAGGCACTTTGTCTATCAGATCTAATCCCTTGAATCTATTTCTCACTTCCACTATATAATAGTATGAGATTTGATTTAGGTCATACCTGAATGGTCTAGTGGTTTTCCCTACTTTCTTCAATTTAAGTCTGAATTTGGCAATAAGGAGTTCATGATCTGAGCCACAGTCAGCTCCCGGTTTTGTTTTTGCTGACTGTTTATAGAGCTTTTCCACCTTTGGCTGGAAAGAATATAATCAATCTGATCTTGGTGTTGACCATCTGGTGATGTCCATGTGTAGAGTCTTCTCTTGTTTTGTTGGAAGAGGTTGTTTGCTATGACCAGTGCATTCTTTTGGCAAAACTCTATTAGCCTTTGCCCTGCTTCATTCTGTACTCCAAGGCCAAATTTGCGTGTTACTCCAGTTGTTTCTTGACTTCCTACTTTTGCATTCCAGTCCCCTATAATGAAAAGAACATCTTTTTTGGGTGTTAGTGCTAGAAGGTCTTGTAGGTCTTCATAGAACCGTTCAACTTCAGTTTCTTCAGTGTTACTGGTCAGGGCATAGACTTGGATTACTGTGATATTGAATGGTTTGCATTGGAAATGAACAGAAATCATTCTGATGTTTTTGAGATTGCATCCAAGTACTGCATTTCGGATTCTTTAGTTGACTGTGATGGCTACTCCATTTCTTCTAAGGGATTCTTGCCCACAGTAGGAGATATAATGGTCATATGAGTTAAATTCACCCATTCCAGTCCATTTTAGTTAGCTGATTCCTAAAATGTCGACATTCACTCTTGCCATCTCCTGTTTGATCACTTCCAATTTGCCTTGATTCATTCCAGGTTCCTGTGGAATATTGTTCTTTATAGCATCTAACTTTGCTTCTATCACCAGTCACATCCACAACTGGGTGTTGTTTTTGCTTTGGCTCCATCCCTTCATTCTTTCTGGAGTAATTCTCCACTGATCTCCAGTAGCGTATTGGGCACCTACCAACCTGGGGAGTTCATCTTTCAGTGTCCTATCTATTTGCCTTTTCATACTGTTCATATCTTTTCATACCATTCATATAAGTAAATCCTAATTATTCTTCTAACTGCTGAACAGCTAGGTTGTTTCCAATTATTCAATAACAACTACATTTTGCATTTTTATTCATATAGTGTTTCTGTGTTTGGGAATCTGTTCTTAGGACTGAATCTCAGCTGTGAAATTACTGTATCAAAGAATATAATCTGTTTTGAAATGACAGAATATGTTTCCACATCTCTTCCTAAGAGGATTATACCAATTTACATATTATTGGTAATGTATGAAAATACCATTTTCAGCATACCCTCCTGGCACTGGATAGCTACTGTTTTAAAAAATATTCTGATAATTTAGTAGATCAAAAAATACTATCTCATTGTTTTGATTTGCATTTCTTTGGCTTTTGGTGAGATTGAAACTTTTTCCAAGTTTATGAGTTTTATTTCTTCTTTTTCAGCATTCTCTGTTCATGTTCTTTTTAAAATTATTTTTGGCTGTGCCACATGACTTGTGGGAT
The DNA here is from genome assembly GCF_042477335.2 of Ovis canadensis. Taxonomy (NCBI): domain Eukaryota; kingdom Metazoa; phylum Chordata; class Mammalia; order Artiodactyla; family Bovidae; genus Ovis; species Ovis canadensis. The sequence continues at coordinate 55,690,972 of NC_091251.1, read as the reverse complement.
CTTAATTCCCTGACTAGGGATTGGACCCAGGCCACTGAAGTATCAGTGCCAAGTCTTAGCCACTGGACCACTGATTCCTTCTGTTCATGTTCTTTATATATTTATTATGAGGGACTTAGAGCTTTCTTACTAAGTGAGCTGTTACTACCTCAACCACTACCACCACCACTGCGTAGTGATACCGACACTTAGTACTGGCCCTCATTTGTTGAGCAACCATAATATGTCAAATATTGCACTAAGATCTTTACATATATTTTACATCCTCACCACAGTCCTGCATGGAGAAGGGAGACTGAGTCTCAGAGAGGCTAAGCAATTTACCCAAGTTCACATGGTCTTGGATGGTTACTTTCTGTTATAACCTCAGCCTCAGATAAAGATATGTTGTTGTTGTTGTTCAGTTGCCAGGTCATGTCTGACTCTTTGTGACCCCATGGACTGTGGCACACCAGGCCTTCCTGTCTCTCACCGTTTCTCAGAGTTCGCCCAAGTTCATGTCCATTGCATCGGTGATGCCATCCAAACAGCTCATCCTCTGTCGCCCTCTTCTCCTTCTGCCTTCAGTCTTTCCCAGCATCAGGGTCTTTTCCAAAGAGTCAGCTGTTTGCATCAGGTGGCCAAAGTATTGGAGCTGCAGTGTCAGCATCAGTCCTTGCAATAAGTATTCAGTGTTGATTTCCTTCAAGATTGATTTGTTTCATCTCCTTGCTGTCCAAGGGACTCTCAAGAGTCCTCCAGCACCGCAGTTCAAAAGCATTAATTCTTTGGCGCTCTGCCTTCTTTATGGTCCAGCTCTTACAACCATATGTTGCTACTGGAAAGACCATAGCCTTGAGTATATGGACCTTTGTTGGCAAAATGATGTCTGCTTTTTAACACTGTCTAGGTTTTCCATAGCTTTCTTACCAGGAAGCAGTCATCTTCTAATTTCATGGCTGCAGTCACCATCTGCGCTCATTTTAAAACCCAAGAAGAGGAAATCTGTCACTGCTTCCACCTTTTCCCCGTCTATTTTCCATGAAGTGATGGGACCAGATGCCATGATCTTAGTTTTTTTAATATTTAGTTTTAAGCTGACTTTGTCACTCTCTTCCTTCACCCTCATCAAGAGGTTCTTTAGTTCCTCTTCAGTTTCTTCCATTAGAGTGGCAGGTATCATCCACATATCTGAGGTTGTTGATATTTCTCCTGGCAGTCTTGATCCAGCTTGTAACTCATCTAGCCTGGCGGTTCTCGTGATGTGCTCTGCATGTAAGTTAAATAAACAGGGTCACAAGAAACAGCCTTGTCACATTCCTTTCTCAATCCCGAGCCAGTCAGTTGTTTCGTAAAAAGTTCTAACTGATACGTCTTGACTGGCATACAGATTTCTCAGGAGACAGGTAAGATGGCCTGTTATTCCCATCTCTTCAAGAGTTTTCCACAGTTTGTTATGATCCACACAGTCAGATTGACTTTAGCATAGCCAATGAAACACAGGTAGATCTTTTTCTGGAATTCCCTTGCTTCTCTATGATCCAGAGATTGTTGGCAATTTGATCTCTGGTTCCTCTGCCTTTTCTAAACCCAGCTTGGACATCTGGAAGTTCTCAGTTCACATAATGCTGCAGCCTAGTATGCAGGATTTTGAGCATAACCTCACTAGCATGAGAAATGAGTGCAATTGTCTGGTGGTTTGAATGTTCTTTAGTACTGCCCTTATTGGGAATTGGGATGAGGATTGACATTTTCCAGTCCTATGCCCACTGCTGGGTTTTCCAAATTTGCTGACAGATTGAGTGCAGCACTTTGATAGCATCATCTTTTAGGGTTTTAAATAGCTCTGCTGGAATTCCATCCCCACCACTAGCTTTATTGACAGCAGTGCTTCCTAAAGCCCAGTTGACTTCCTACTCCAGAATGTCTGGTTCTGAGTGAGTGACCACGCCATTGTGGTTATCTGGGTCATTAAAATCTTTTTTGTACAGTCCTTCTGTGTATTTTTTCCATCTCTTTTTGATCTGTTTCTACTAGGTCTTTACCTTTTTTGTCCCTTATTGTGCCCATCTTTGGATGAAGTGTTCCCTTGATATTTCTAGTTTTCTTGAAGAGATCTCTAGTCTTTCCCCTTCTGTTGTTTTCTTCCTTCTTTGCACTGTTCATTGAAGAAGGCCTTATTTCTCCTTGCTATTCTTTGGAACTCTGAATTTAGTTGGGTGTACCTTTCCCTTTTTTCCTTGCATTTAAGTTCTCTTCTTTCTTCAGCTATTTGTAAAGTCTCCTCAGACAACCACTTTGCCTTCTTGCTTTTCTTTTTCTTTGGGATGGTTTGGCTTGCTGCCTGCTGTACCGTATCATGGACCTCTGTCTGTAGTTCTTCAGGCACTCTGTTTACTAGATCTAATCCCTTGAATCTATTCATTGCCCCTGTATAATCATAGGGGATTTGATTTAGGTCAAATCTGGCTGACCTAGTGGTTTTCCCCACTTTCTTTAGTGTAAACTTGAATTTTGGTACGAGAAGCTGATGATCTGAGACACAGTCAGCTCCAGATCTTGTTTTTGCTGACTGTATACAGCTTCTCCATCTTTGGCTAAAAAGAATATAATCAATCTGATTTCAGTATTGACCATTTGGTGATGTCCATGTGTAAAGTCGACTCTTGTGTTGTTGAAAAAGAGTGTTTGCTATGCCCAGTATGTTCTCTTGGCAGAATTCTGTTAGCATTTGCCCTGTTTCATTTTGTAGTCCAAGGCCAAACTTGCCTGTTACTCCAGGTATCTCTTGTCTTCCCACTTTTGCATTCCAGTCCCCTATGATGAATGGGAGACTTTTTTCGGTATTAGTTCTAGGAGGTCTTCTAGGTTGTCATAGAACTGATCAGCTTCTTTGGTATCAGTGGTTGGGGTATAGCCTTGAATTACTCTGATGTTGAAAGATTTGCCTTGGAAATGAACTGAGATCATTCTGTCATTTTTGAGGTTGCACCTAATTACTGCATTTTGGACTCTTTTGTTGATTATGAGTGCTTCTCCATTTCTTCTATGGGATTCCTGCCCACAGTAGTAGATATAACGGTCACCTGAATCAAATTCACCCGTTCCTGTACACTTTAGTTCACCGATTCCTAAGATGTCGATGTTTCCTCTTGCCATCTCCTGTTTGACCATGTCCAGGTTACCTTGATTCATGGACCTAACAGTCCAGGTTCCTATGCAATACTGTTCTTCACAGCATTGAACTTTACTTTCATCACCAGAGACATCCACAATGAGTGTCATTTCTGCTTTGGCCCAGCTGCTTCATTCTTTCTGGAGCTATTACAGGTGTTCTCTGCTCTTCCCTAGTAGCATACTGGACACCTCCTGACCTGGGGGGCTCGTCTTTCAGCATCATGTCTTTTTGCCTTTTTAATGCAGTTCATGGGGTTCTCACGGAAAGTATACTGGGGTGGTTTACCATTCCCTCCTCCAGTGGATTACGGTTTGTCAGAACCCTCCACTATGACCTGTCTGTCTTGGGTGGCTCTGCACAGCATGGCTCATAGTTTTATTGAGTTATGCAAGCCTCTTGCCTCAACAAGGCATGGATCCATGAAGGCGATGTAGACATATACTGTAGCTTTATTGATATAACAAAGATTTTAACCCTTTGAGATTTTTTTCCCATGCCTGTCTGCCCTTTTACTTTAGATATATATATATATATATATATTTTTTTTTTTTTACATAGAGAAGCAGCATATAAACTGTAACTGTAAATACTTTTCAAAGCAAAACATGTCTTGGCTTTAATTAGATGTCATATAATGGCCATTGAAGATAATAAAAAGACAAGACATGCTTGATTTTCTCTACAGACAAATTCGGCCCTAGATTAATGTGTTTCAGATCATGAAACAGTTACTCCGATATCCTATATTTTCTAATCTTTCTCTTCCTCATTGATGTGAGTTGCATTCTTTGTCATGTATATAGTAAGATCTATATTTCGACTTGTCTTTATAAATCTAGCCTTTTCTTTGTACATTCATCACATTGTTTTAATTAACATATCTTTATATGATTAAAACAGAATAGGGCTGACCTTCTCACAACGAATTTTTGTTCAGTACTTTCTTCCCTTTTTATTCTCCGAGTGAACTTCAGGATCATTTTGTCAATGTGGGCAAAATTACTCTTCTTTAAAAGAAGTAACTCAGAGGAGTAGATATTTTGATTGGTACTGTATTAAACTTGTAAATCAGTTATTTTCATATGTAGTCTTCCTAACTAGGAAAATAACTGATAATAAATAACTGGTTACTTTTCCAAGTCTTACTTTATATTTTTATTATAATATGCATTTTTTTCTTTATAACATCACTACATAATATCTTGTTAAGACTATTCTCAGGCAATATGTATGTTTTATTTGTTATTATAAACAGGACCCTTTTTCGGTTTGTTTTTGTATAGCTTCTAGTACTTAAAAATGTTATTGATTTTATATATTTTACATTAAGCTGTATTTATAAACTTTTATTCATATTAATAGTTTATCAGATTGATTCCTTTATATTTCCTAGATATACAATTTCAGTTTAGAATGATGCTTTTCTTTCTTCTTAGAAAATTCTGTGTGTAGAAAAGAGCTAACAAAGCAAGCCTGCGGGTGCTATCATTAGACAGACTTGCTGGCATAGTTGGCCCTTGGCTGGCTTCTGGGAACTAGAACTTTGGGAGGGTTTCCATCATTCTCTAGGAGATAAGGGCGGTTTAATATTTTTAGACTGCAAAAATACGGCTTTCCACTTTCCTTCTAAAAGTCTGAAATTTTGTTATGTGCCAGGCAGACGCAGCTTATGTGACCAACTCCAACAAAAACTTTGGGCACTGTGTCCCTAATGAGCATCCCTGTGGACAACGCTTCACGGGTGTCATCACAACATGAGTGGTGATGTTGGAGGAATTAAGCACCTCTGTGTGACTCCACTGGCAAGGACTCTAGGAAGTTTGTGCCTGGTTTTTTCTGCACTTCACCCCACGTGCTTTTTCCCATTGCTAACTGTACTTTGTAGCCTTCTATTATAATAAACCATAGCCACAAGTACAACTGTGTGTGAATCTTGTGAATTCTTCTAGAGAATCCTTGAAATTGGTATAATTTGTATCTCTTCTGTGTGGTGCTTTTTGTCAAGTCTAGGTATCGATATAAATGAATCTGCTCTGGGTGACTTTGATGGAGAAAGATTTGGATCCCCTGTATGCCTGTTTGCTAAGCCGCTTCAGTCATGTCTGACTCTGCAACCCTATGGATTGTAGCCCTCCAGGCTCCTCTGTCCAGTGGGATTCTCCAGGCAAGAATACTGGAGTGGGTTGCTATGCCCTCTTTTAGGGGATCTTTCTGACCTAGGGATTGAACCCATGTTTCTTACGTCTCTTGCATTGGCGGGTGGGTTCTTAACCACTAGCGCCACCTGGAAGCCCCTTTAGACGCCCTAATGATCTGATTTCCTGCCGGCTCCTCTCCTGTGCCCTCCTTTCCTGGGGCTCTGGAAAGTGGACTATGAAAATTACTGGTGCCTAGTATCTTCCTACCGAAGAAGGCAATGGCACCCCACTCCAGTACTCTTGCCTGGAAAATCCCATGGATGGAGGAGCCTGGTAGGCTGCAGTCCATGGGGTCACTAAGAGTCGGACACGACTGAGCGACTTCACTTTCACTTTTCACTTTCGCGCATGGGAGAAGGAAATGGCAACCCATGCCAGTGTTCTTGCCTGGAGAATCCCAGGGACAGGGGTGCCTGGTGGGCTGCCGTCTATGGGGTCTCACAGGGTCAAACATGACCGAAGTGACTTAGCAGCAGCAGCAGCATCTTCCTACAACTGCAAACTTTCATCAGTGTCATACCTCTGTGAGCTTTAATTTTGTTCTGTGTTATTTTCCCAGTTAATTTAATTTGTCTTTCCTACCTCTCTTTCTTCCCCAAAGAATCAGCTTTTGGTTCACTTATAGTTTTTCCCCTTCTTTCATTTATTTGTCTTTATCATTTTAAATCCTATTTTGCTTAGGAACTGTGTTCTCTTTTTATCAAATTGTAAATAATGTTATCTTTTTTTCGTATTAAAGATACTTGGGCCGACAGAGGATGAGATGGTTGGGTGGCATCACTGATGCAATGGACATGAGTTTGAGCAAACTCTGGGAGATGGTGAAGGACAGGGAAGCCTGGCGTGCTGCAGTCCGTGGGGTCTCAGAGTCGGACACGACTGAGCGACTGAGCAACAACAATGGCTTTCCCTTTAAAATACAGGATCCTGTATTTTTTATTTTTACATTCATCAGTTTATTTACTAAAACAGTTTTAGTTATTTTATTAAAGAGCTTCCCTCCCTGTTCCCATGATTGTGCAATAGTTTGAAAACTTAAAAGAAGTCATATTTTGAGTAATGTAGCAGGCTACACTATTTAGACTAATCCCCCAGATGAAAACAACTAAACAATGTTGTGCAAAGATTTTAAAAACCTGAAAAGCATAATAAAGATAAGATAGTAGGGATTTATGAGGCCAAAATCTGAATGAAAATGGGGATCTGGAGGGAAAGGAGAACCCTGAGGTTGCTTTTGCCTCTGATGACATCTGCCAACTAAAGAAACTTGGTCGTTATTTTTTTAAGTCCTCTGAGGGCCCGTGAATTTAGAAATTAAAGACTTAGTTGTGCAAAGATGGAGCATGTAAGAGGAAACCTTCCCCTACAAGGCTAGGCTCCTAAAGGGTTATTATTTCCTCAGGTTAAGAATGAACCAGAAGTAAACCTGCTCACACTCGAATTCTCGTTCCAAAGAGACACATGAAAAATAAAATCCTTTAATGCTTAACAGTGCAGAGGGAGTAAAGAAAAGAAAAACCCTACCCCAGGGAAGTTAAAACCGCATGCTGGCAGAGACTATGAGTATGTAACCTGATTCAGCTTTTCTGGTTGGTCCAAAAAAGTGTCACGCTGTGAACTGGTCCAAAGTAGTCATAGATTGACTCTAGGTGCCTGGCCCAAATACAGATCCTCTCTGGAGGAAGGCACCATCATGCAAGGCCTCAGAGAATCTCAGAAATACGAGCAGTTAACATACTAACAAGCTCATCAGGAAATGAGACACCAGAAGCCAGATTCAGCAGAAATACACCTACTGCAGCTTCAGGTATCCTTCATCATCTACATTCTTATTTTGAATTCCAGAAACCAAATAGATTGAATTTACTAGAATTCCCACTCTGTACAAAAGTTAGCCACATACTGCCCAGATTCAAGAACCTAATAGATTCGGATGATGAGATGGTAAAAATCAATATGCAAATGACAGACAACATTCTATAAACGGGGAAAAGACTTTAACAGATCTTCACAGACAGGGATATCCAAATGCCAATGAACACATGAAAAAATGCATACAGGAATATGCAAATTAATACCACAGAATTATACCACTATACAGTCCCAGAATAGCTAAATCGAAATAGAAAGACGATATGTAAGGTATTGACGAACATGTGGATTGACTAGAAATTTCATACAGTGCCATGGAAGTAGAACCTAATAAAGTCCATTTTGAAAGACTGCTTGCAGTATGGACCAAAGACAAAACCTATGACTTAGCGATTGCATTCACAGTTGTTTCCTTAACAGAAATATATGCTTATGCTCCCAAAAGATGTGTACAAGATGTCTATTACTATCTGTAATAGCCCCAATTAGACTATCTCGAATGTATATCTTCAATGGAGTGGATTAATCTATTGTGATAAATTCATACTGTGGAAGACTATACCCTATGACAATGAAAATAAATAAAACATAGCTATCTGAACAACATGGATGCATTTCATAAGCATAAAGCTGAATGAAAAAAAAGCCAAATACACACTGTGTGATTTTTCCTATGTAAATAAAGCAGACAAAATAAATATATAATATTAAAAGTCAAGAAAGTGGCTATCCTTTGTGAGTGAGGTTGGAGCTAAAGGGGGATTAGTAGAGACATGAGATTCTGGTGATATTCTGTTTCTTAATTTGGGTGCTGGTTAGTTATTGTGCTTAATTTGTCTACTTATAATTTCTAGACTTTTCTATATGTATAAGTTAATAAAACCCCCCAATTTTAAAAGAGACATTAAAGAAGACATAAGTAAATTGGGAGAAACACCAAATTGATAAATTTATCAATAGATCAGGTGAAATCCCAGCAGGTTTTTTGTTTGTTTTTGGTAACTTGGCAAGCTTATTTTAAAGTTTCTGCAGAAACACTAAGATAAGTAAGCACTAAGATAAGTAAGGTCCTTGAAATTCTTGAAAAAGAATTAAAAGAAAAAGATGGATTTAGTGTACCAGGTACTGTAAAACTATAGTAACTAAGACAACAAGCTAATGGAATAGTATAGAAAGACTGGAAACAGAATACATATTTAGAAACTTGATATATGACAAGATAATATTTAATATCAGTGAGGAAAGGATGGATTTTTTGATAATAAGTTCAATTGGAGACAACTGGTTATTTATATGGTAAAAATACAGAATTGAATATCTATATCACACCATACACAAAATAAATTATAGGTGGGATAAAACCTAGGAGTGAAGGCAAAATTATAAAGCCTTCATAATGTTGAACAATATTTCATAATTCCAGGTTAAGAAAGAAATTTCTCAAGCAGGATATGGAAAGCTTAACCATAAAAGAAAAGCTTAATAAATTAGATTCCAATAAATAAAACTTCTGTTCACTAAAAGTCATCATAAAGAGACTGAAAAAGATTATAGAATGGGAAAATATTTTTGCAACACATGTGACTAACAGAGTAACAATATATAGTGAAGTGAAAGTTGCTCAGTGGTGACCAACTCTTTGCAACCCCATGGACTATACAGCCCATGGAATTCTCCAGGCCAGAATACTGGAGTGGGTAGGCTTTCTCTTCTCCCAGGGATCTTCCCAACCCAGGGATCGAACCCACATGCCTCCTACATAATAGGTGCTCTTCTAACAAGGCTAACAACATATAGGGCATCTACAAATCAGTAAGAAAAGACAGACATTACATGACAAACCTAGGCAAAAGACTTGAAGAAAAGTTTTATAAAAAGAGAATTTCCAAACTGCCAATAAATATATAGAAAGGTATACAATACCATTAATAACAAGAAAAACTCATTAAAAACTCAATAAGATACCATTACAAAGTTATGAGAATGGCTAAAATAAAAAGTCCAAAATTACAAGCAGAGCAATGTGAGCTACCAAACAGTGCTGGTAGTAGTGTAAATTGGAAAAAAATTTTTTATAATAAAAAAGAAGATGTACATACTCTGCTGCTGCTGCTGCTAAATCGTTTCAGTCATGTCCAGCTCTGTGTGACCCCAGAGACGGCAGCCCACCAGGCTCCCCCATCCCTGGGATTCTCCAGGCAAGAACACGAGTGGGTTGCCATTTACTTCTCCAATGCATGAGAGTGGAAAGTGAAAGTGAAGTCGGGTAGTCATGTCCGACTCTTAGTGACGCCATGGACTGTGGCCCACCAGGCTCAGTTCTGTTCAGTTCAGTTCAGTTGCTCAGTCGTGTCCGACTCTTTGCGACCCCATGAATCGCAGCACGCCAGGCCTCCCTGTCCATCACCAACTCCCAGAGTTCACTCAGACTCACGTCCATTGAGTCCGTGATGCCATCCAGCCATCTCATCCTCTGTCGTCCCCTTCTCCTCCTGCCCCCAATCCCTCCCAGCATCAGAGTCTTTTCCAGTGAGTCAACTCTTTGCATGAGGTGGCCAAAGTACTGGAGTTTCAGCTTCAGCATCATTCCTTCCAAAGAAATCCCAGGGCTGATCTCCTTCAGAATGGACTGGTTGGATCTCCTTGCAGTCCAAGGGACTATCAAGAGTCTTCTCCAACACCACAGTTCAAAAGCATCAATTCTTTGGCGCTCAGCCTTCTTCACAGTCCAACTCTCACATCCATACATGACTACTGGAAAAACCATAGCCTTGACTAGATGGATCTTTGTTGACAAAGTAATGTCTCTGCTTTTGAATATGCTATCTAGGTTGGTCATAACTTTTCTTCCAAGGAGTAAGCGTCTTTTAATTTTATGGCTGCAATCACCATCTACAGTGATTTTGGAGCCCCCTAAAATAAAGTCTGACACTGTTTCCACTGTTTCCCCATCTATTTCCCATGAAGTGATGGGACCGGATGCCACGATCTTTGTTTTCTGAATGTTGAGCTTTAAGCCAACTTTTTCACTCTCCTCTTTCACTTTCATCAAGAGGCTCTTTAGTTCTTCTTCACTTTCTGCCATAAGGGTGGTGTCATCTGCATATCTGAGGTTATTGATATTTCTCCCGGCAATCTTGATTCCAGCTTGTGTTTCTTCCAGCCTAGCGTTTCTCATGATGCACTCTGCATATAAGTTAAATAAGCAGGGTGACAATATACAGCCTTGACGCACTCCTTTTCCCATTTTGAACCAGTCTGTTGTTTCATGTCCAGTTCTAACTGTTGCTTTCTGACCTGCATACAGATTTCTCAAGAGGCAGGTCAGGTGGTCTGGTATTCCCATCTCTCTCAGAATTTTCCACAGTTTATTGTGATCCACACAGTCAAAGGCTTTGGCATAGTCAATAAAGCAGAAATAGATGTTTTTCTGGAACTCTCTTGCTTTTTCCATGATCCAGCGGATGTTGGCAATTTGATCTCTGGTTCCTCTGCCTTTTCTAAAACCAGCTTGAACATCAGGAAGTTCTCGGTTCACATATTGTTGAAGCCTGGATTGGAGAATTTTGAGCATTACTTTACTAGCGTGTGAGATGAGTGCAATTGTGTGGTAGTGAGCATTCTTTGGCATTGCCTTTCTTTGGGACTGGAGTGAAAACTGACCTTTTCCAGTCCTGTGGCCACTGCTGAGTTTTCCAAATTTGCTGGCATATTGAGTGCAACACTTTCACAGCATCATCTTTCAGGATTTGAAATAGCTCAACTGGAATTCCATCACCTCCACTAGCTTTGTTTGTAGTGATGCTTTCTAAGGCCCACTTGACTTCACATTCCAGAATGTCTGGCTCTAGATGAGTGATCACACCATTGTGATTATCCGGGTCGTGAAGATCATTTTTGTACAGTTCTTCTGTGTATTCTTGCCACCTCTTGTTAATATCTTCTGCTTCTGTTAGGTCCATACCATTCCTGTCCTTTATGAAATGTTCCCTTGGTATCTCTAATTTTCTTGAAGAGATCTCTAGTCTTTCCCATTCTGTTGTTTTCCTCTATTTCTTTGCATTGATCACTGAAGAAGGCTTTCTTATCTCTTCTTGCTATTCTTGGAACTCTGCATTCAGATGCTTATATCTTTCCTTTTCTCCTTGGCTTTTCGCCTCTCTTCTTTTCACAATTTGTAAGCCCTCCCCAGACAGCCATTTTGCTTTTTTGCATTTCTTTTCCATGGGGATGGTCTTGATCCCTGTCTCCTGTACAATGTCACGAACCTCATTCCATAGTTCATCAGGCCACTCTATCTACCAGATCTAGGCTCTTAAATCTATTTCTCACTTCCACTGTATAATCATAAGGGATTTGATTTAGGTCATACCTGAATGGTCTAGCGGTTTTCCCTACTTTCTTCAATTTAAGTCTGAATTTGGTAATAAGGAGTTCATGATCTGAGCCACAGTCAGCTCCTGGTCTTGTTTTTGTTGACTGTATAGAGCTTCTCCATCTTTGGCTGCAAAGAATATAATCAATCTGATTTTGGTGTTGACCATCTGGTGATGTCCATGTGTAGAGTCTTCTCTTGTGTTGTTGGAAGACGGTGTTTGCTATGACCAGTGCATTTTCTTGGCAAAACTCTATTAATCTTTGCCCTGCTTCATTCCGCATTCCAAGGCCAAATTTGCCTGTTACTGCAGGTGTTTCTTGACTTCCTACTTTTGCATTCCAGTCCCCTATAATGAAAAGGACATCTTTTTTGGGTGTTAGTTCTAAAAGGTCTTGTAGGTCTTCATAGAACTGTTCAACTTCAGTTTCTTCAATGTTACTGGTTGGGGCATAGACTTGGATTACTGTGATATTGAATGGTTTGCCTTGGAAATGAACAGAGATCATTCTGTCGTTTTTGAGATTGCATCCAAGTACTGCATTTCGGACTCACAATCCTATAATTCCACTCCTAGGCATATGCTTTCGATATAACCTTTTGCATGTCTGACATTATACAGTGCATGATAAAATAGTCAAAGCAGCATTATTTGTAATAAACAACCCTAATGTTCATTGGCAGCATATGATATATTCATACAATAGAACATTATTCGGTGTCGATATCATATGAACTGCAGCTATACAGTGAGGTGAATCTCAAACATAATATGTAGTGGAAGCTGCCCAATTTCCCTTTCCAGGGCAGGGCACCCACCCCTCAGCTCCTGTATTGGCTGATAATGGTTCACAGGTGGCCCTGCTCTGGAAAGTTGCCCTCTCTTAAAAATAAGATTATTTATTTATGGCTGTGCTGGGTCTTTGTTGTGCGTGGGCTTTCCCCTAGCTGTGGTGCGCGGGGGTTACTTTCTACTTGCGGCTTCCTCCTGCAGTGGCTTCTCTTGCTGCAGAACCCCATCTCCAGGGTATGTGGACTCGGTAGTTGCAGCTCCCTGGCTCTAGAGCAAAGGCTTAATTGTTGTGGTGCACGGGCTTAGTTGCCCTGCAGCATGTGGGATTGCCAGGGTCTAGCTCCAGCAGGATCCAGGGGTACCCTCAGGACGGACAGCATTGGCGAGAGAGAGAGAGACAGGGAGACCAAGCTTAGGTGGAGCAGGTCTGTAACTTTATTTTTAAAAGGAGCTTTTATACCTTGGGTTGTACATAGAGGGGAATAGAAGATGCAGAGTCATGTAGGGTCAGCAGTTCTGACCCTTATAGAAACCAGGCTTTCTTTCTGCATACCTTTCCATATACAAAGGTCTTATGTGATTTACATCATCTTCTGGCATGGAGGACTGTTTTATGACCCTTTTTTCTGCTAAAGATTAGTCAACCAGAAAACTTATTTTCTCTAAAAGTGTTTTTTTCTAAAGTCTGGCGCCACTCTCAGAAAGTACTAAATAAAGTTACATTCCTATGGGGCAAAGGTACAGTGGGTTATAACAAAGAAAGAATTTATTAACTCAAAGGTCTAATGTTGCTAACACCAAGGCTGCTACTTATTTTTCCTACATACCAACTATATAATTAATATACTCCCAGGCACACAATGGGTAACGGATATGGAAACTTGTCAGCAAGCATTGGCTCAAAAATGAAATCCTTCACCAGCACTATTCTAATAATTTTTACTCCTTGAAGGGCTCTATGCCTATTAGGGCTTTAGAATGTTTAAGTTCCCCTGCCTTTCATGCTTGGGAAGTTGTGAACAATCATGTGTGTTAGTTGTAAGAGTATGGATAAACCTGCCATGCAAGTTAGAATGCTAACAGAGGGGTTTGAATTGAAATATTCCTTTCATGCCCAGGAGACTTATCAACTAGAGCCCTAAGTTGATTTTCTCCAGAGAAAATGTGGTCAGGGATAGCCCCCTGTTAATGCCAGAAGAGTTGGTGAAAGGCATAATATAGTAAACAGTAGACAGACAGATTTTGGTTTTGGGGTAGATGCTTGAGCAGGTCCAGGGAGTCCCTCGAGTCCCTGCCTTGTCTGTCAGGTCTCTCCTCATGACCTTGTCATGGGTGGGATCTCGTGTGCTGGCTCCCGGCATGGGATCTTCCCAGATTGGGGGCTGAACCCACATTTCCTGCATTGGCAGGAGAATCCTCTACCACAGAGCCACCAGGGAAACTCCTGGAAAATTGCACTTGACCTGAAGGCCACCCCCAGGGCACCCTGGCCAAAGACTGCTTATCACCTGTGGGTCCAGCACTGTGGTGTTTTTGCTCAGGGCGTAGGCTGCAGCTGAGACTTCATCTTTGCTTAGTGCTTGTGACTGCCCTGTCCCAGCTTCCTTCACTGCCTTTCTCCTGAGAACACGAGCTCCACAGATCTCACATACCTCAAGCCCTGTCCCGTGTCTGTGTGGGAGGAATCTGATATGAGACACAGTGCTAAGCTCGGGAGAAAGATAAAAAAGAGTACTCTCTTATGATGTACTCTTTTATGATGCACACTCAGGTGGTAAAGTAACGAAAAGTGAAGACGTGGTCATCCCAATGTCAGGATAATGTTTACCTCTGGTTCTGTTTCTTGACCTGCATGGCGTTTACTTGAATGTTCACTTCATTATTTAAACAATATATGCACATTTTATGCACCATTTTAGTATGTAATCAATTTCCTAATGAAAGCTTCCCTTTAGACATAATCTCTGGTAATGTTATTCTGTGAATGAATGCCCTTTGCTTAGTTTTATTTCACAACGAAACAACTGTTAGTCTTAGACCCAATAAGCATCTGCACGAGGATAAAGAAGCAGCTCCTCTGGAGGAGCATCTTTCCGTCTCGGGGCAAAGGCTCCTTCACTGCCATTAGTACTATGAGTATGTGAAGTAATGAGCTGTGATGACTGCCTGAACGGAATTATTGTAATGGAAGTATTACAGATAACACACTTTGGGGAGTTAGGTGTCAGTGATTACAACTGAAAAGATCTAAGAACCAGAGGTCAGAGAAACATTATGAATGGAGACTTCTTTGCATATTTTTTGGTCATTTGGCCAGTATTTTCTCTTTTTTGGTGGAGCAGTGGTTCTTGAACTTGAACATGCATGAGAATCACCTTAAAGCAGACTGTTGGGCCCAGCCCCAGAAATTCTGATTCTGCTGTTGTAGCGGCGGGGCTGGGGAATGTATGTTTCTAACAAATTTCAGGTGATGCTGAGGCTGCTGGCCCAGTATCCGGCTTTGAGAAGTGCTGGCCTAGAACACAGAAATCTTCAGTTAAATGAGCATGAAGGCTGTGTGGCTAGTGAGTGTCCAGGACCATCATACTGCTTTTATTCGTAGGATCCCTTCTCTCACCAAAAGCTTCAGCAGTACCTGGCCCAGTCAGCCTTTGATGGACTTTTGGAACTAAGTTAATGGTCTTAATCACTGGCCCTTTATTAACATGGCTGGGTGGTTGTTGTCATTGTTCAGTTGTGTCCAACTCTTTGCGAGCTGGGTAATGTATAATTAAAATCCACAGTTGACTCAGAAGCTTCATTAGCATCGTAACAGCGATCTTCTATTCAGGTATACTGGCAATGTCAGGAAAAAAAGAAACAGACTTTTTTCAGAATTCTTCCCTCTCCTAACTTATTCCTGAGTATATTGAAAGAAGAATAAAGGCACAGCTGAGTCATAAGTTGGAATCCTCCCTATCAGCTCTACCTATTAAAAAGCTGTATAACTCACCTTTCCCTGGCGTGGCCTGAATTCAGCTCCTCCTTACCTCTGTCCCTCTCTGGTGGCATGGTGCTTCTGGGCCTGCATATTTAGCATTTTTGTGCTTCCTCCCAGTAGAAAGATCATCAAAGGGGGCCCTTTCTTCTGAGCTGGTGCACTCCACGTACAGGCAAGCAGCCAGGCAAGCAAGTCCTCATCTGCACGCTCAGTTGTGTCTGACTCTTTGCGACCCCTTCACTGTAGCCTGCCAGGCTCCTCTGTCCATGAAATTTTCCAGGCAAGAATACTGGAGTGGGTTGCCATTTCCTACTCCAGGGGATCTTCCTGACCCAGGGATCGAACCAGTGTCTTCTGCATCTCCTGCACTGGCAGGCAGATTCTTTACCACTGTGCCACCTGGGAAGCCCAAGCAGGTCCTACTCATTTCCTTAACCAGGACGCTGGTCTAGTGCATGGACTGTACAACCTCATCAGGCCCCCATCTGCCCATCTGCAGTCCATGCCACCAGCATGACCTCCCTCAAACTCCATTCTAGCTGCACCCTGGCTTCAAAGTCTACAGTGAGAATATGGGCCCGCAAGAGCTCCAACCCTTCTCCCTGGACCCAACAGCCTTGACAGTGTGAAAACTGCGTCTCTTTTCAGCTTCTTTTCCTGTCACCTCTGCTCATAATTCCCAAGCTACTGCCAAATGGAGCTACTAAGCCTGGACATGCCATACTCCTTTATTCCTGCATGGCTTTGCACATATTGGTCCTTTAACTTGAAAGCTTGTCCTGCATGCCTTTCCCCCTTGTTTTCTCAGCCCATTTCTATTCATTATTTTAAGAAAGAATTTCACACAAAAGAAAATTTTACTTATTATTTTAAAACTTGGAAAATATGAAGAATTATGGGGAAAATGTCCATAGAAAAGATAACTGTGGTCCACACTGTGATTCTCTGGTGTATTTCTTCAAGGTCATATATATATATATATATATATATATATATACATATATATATATATGTATATATACACACACATATATATATATATACTTTAATTATGGATCATACCTTAAAATAGTTTGTATCAGGCTTGTTCTACTTCATATGACACTGTAAGCTTTCTTCTCAATTTTTATAAATTATTTGAAAACATCTTGTTATATGGCTGTTATTTTCATGTGTGTGTGTGTGTGTGTGTGTGTGTGTGTGTATTATACATGAAGAGTTTGTCTAACCCTTGTTTCGGTCATTTAGATGGTTTCCTTTTCATTTTTTTGCTATTTTAAACAATGCTACATGGAAGAGTTTTGCACATAATTGTGACAGCCCCTCTGATTATTTTCTGGAAGAGTATTCTAGAGTGGAGTCACTGGAATGGTAGAAAAGAACACTTTTAGGCTCCTGATATGCACTGTCAGGTTGCTATTGAGAAAACGTGAACAGGGCTTCCCTGGTGGCTCAGTGGCAAAGAATCTGCCTGCAATGCTGGAGACATGGTTCCATCCCTGATCTGGGAAGATCCCACATGCTGTGAAGCAGCTAAGCCGGTGCACCACAACTGTTGAGCCTGTGCTCTGGAGCCCAGGAACCACAATTACTGAGCTCATGTGCAACAGCTACTGAAGCCCAAGTGCCCTGGAGCTCGTGCTGCACAAGAGAAGCCACCGCAATGAGAAGCCTGTGCCCTGCAAGTAGAAAGTAGCCCCCACTCGCCACAACTAAAGAAAAGCTGGAACAGCAACGAAGACCCAGCACAGCCGTAGATAGATAGATAAATAAATAAGTAATTTAAAAAAAAAGAAAGAAAAGGTGG
Organism: Ovis canadensis; assembly: GCF_042477335.2. Taxonomy (NCBI): domain Eukaryota; kingdom Metazoa; phylum Chordata; class Mammalia; order Artiodactyla; family Bovidae; genus Ovis; species Ovis canadensis. The sequence goes on along the minus strand of NC_091251.1, from coordinate 55,673,790 downwards.
ACAGATTTGTAAACTCACCAGGGGAGCACCAGTGTTCTTTTTATTTAATAAGAGCATTTCTGTTATTGACAGTCATAATCATTTTTGTGGGTGGTCCCTGATAATTTGATTTTAATTTAACATTTCTTTGGTTAGACAGGAATTCTTTTTTACATTTACTAAACATATGTATTTCCTCTCATGTGGACTATTTTAGTCAGTTTCTTTAGTTTTCAACTGGAGTCAAAATTCCTACTCATCTTCAATACTTGACTTTGGTATCTTCTCACTGTGCAGTTCTGACAACCCTAAAGAACTACCCCGAGTTAGGGTTAGTGACAACCCTGCCCTATGTACCCCTGAGTTCAGATTTTCTCTTCCGATGAGACTCTGCATGCACATTTATTACTGGGGTTTCCGTACTCTGTAACTGTTGTAACTGTTTACATGCTTGTCTCTCCCACTGGACAAAGAGCAACTTATGGGCCAGAACTAAGTCTTATGTATTTTCTTCCTCAGCACCTAATTGCCTGGCACGAGATATCTGTCAATTAAGACTTATTTAATAATATAATGAATAAATCAATGAGGATCATTGAAAAGTTGACTTTTGACTTAACAAGGATTTCATACAGATGGTGTATCTCCATTGTGTTAGACAGAAAGGACCACTAATTCCTTGAATAAACCTATGCAAAATTGTTTAACGTAACGTATTTGCTAATAGGACAGTCTATAAAAATCCATTCTATTAAACTGCTAGAGAATGAAAGGCTGCTGGTAAACTTTTACTCAAAACAATGAAACAAAACCAAAACATGAAATTCTTTTCTTTCATTTGAAGAAAAGTAATTTTCTTTGCAACATATTATAAAATTATGTTTATTGATTCACCTGGCAACTTTTCAAATGATCTTGACAATGATCATAACACTTTCCAAAAGGACAGCATAAAAAAAACGAACTTCCTCTGACAATAAAATACACAGGCAGTTACACATTAAGTACATAAGTGAGAGTTAAAGTTGAAAACGACTGTATTTTGCATCATGTCACACTCTCGGATTATAATTTGGTTATTCCTGGATTTGACCATTTCACAGTTTTGGTACACACAAAAAATACACATATATTTCCAGGTTAATACCACCTCTGAGATAAACCAGAGGTAAAAGCGGGGCTGTTGCTAAACTGGAAATAAGGCAAATACTCTGGTCTTTGGAAGGGATGGCTAAATGGGGGTCTCAGGCTATTCAAACATAGCTGGTTCTCCAGCTCAGAGTCTGTGTTGGGTACAAAGGGACCCCACAGATGCCAAAAGCTCTCTGATGCCCCCATGTATTCTTCTACCCAAAGTGAAAGCTCTTCCCTGCAAGCTGGGTCTACAGTCTTTTGTTTGGTTTAACAGCTGCAGCTGTATTTTCCCCACTTTTCCCTTTTGGTCATAGTGTTGCTAACATTTGTAAACATTATGTACAATTAAATGTACGCTTAAAGTGCTTGGTTGTGCTCCATCTGAGCCATACCCTGCTCCAGCTTGAAACTGTATTTCTCAGGAACCTCCATAAGATCTTACCATCTCCACCAAAGGCGGAATATGGCTTTAACAGCTAGGTGTTAAGGTCATCGCCACCACGCTCAGCTGAGGCTGACTGAGTCCCGGTGAGCTTGTTGCTGTGCTGAATGCCCAGCTCTGTTATAGCCATTTGTAGTAAACATGCTTTCTGGGAAATTATACATCCCAGTCTTTCAAAGAACAATATATCCCTTCCCACCAAAGAATCCATCAATATGATAAACCTACAAAATGGAGGTTCCAAAAAACTGAAACATTTTGTAGCCCACTCCCAAATTTTCATGCCTACTGACACCCTCCAAATAAGAAATTGGACTTAAAAGATAAAAGGAATTTTTTTCTTCTTTGGATTGTAGACCACAGTCACACCTTGCCTTGCATTTACTTATTTATAGCTTTGGCTCTTCACACAAGGCAGTGAGCCTTCTCTCATGGGTTGGTCAGAGAAGGATGCTCCAACTGCCTGATCTAGTTACATTTCACCTCCCTTTTAAGAAAGTGAAAGTGAAGTCACTCAGTCGAGTCTGACTCTTTGTGACGCTGTGGACTGTAGCCCATCAGGTTCCTCCATGCATGGGATTCTCCAGGCAAGAACACTGGAGTGGGTTGTCATTTCCTTCTCCAGGGGAATCTTCCCGACCCAGGGATCGAACCCAGGTCTCCTGCAATGCGGGCAGACGCTTTAACCATTGAGCCACCAGGGAAGCCCTCCCTTTTAGGAGGGGCATCTCTAATTCAGGCTGTAGTTGCATCAGTTGGCAAAGAAAAGACTTAAACGGAGCAACTGTGATACACAATAGACAAATCAACTTTCACTAGAAATAAGGAGAATAAGAAAATTTAAGAACAACCTATTACATAATTGTAAACAGTGGTGTTTCTTCTGAATTTAAATAAAGACCCAGAGGCCTAAGATCTCCTTAAAAAATTAGGGACAACAAGTACAAACATTGAAACAATCACTATAATTGCTTTAAGTCTTTAAACACTGTTTGGGTTAGTTGCTAAATTGAATCTGACTCTTGTGACCCTGTGGACTGTAGCCCATCAGGCTCTTCTGTCCATGGGATTTCCCAGGCAAGAACAGTGGAGTGGGTTGCTATTTCCTTCTCCAGGGGATCTTCCCAACGCAGGGATCGAACCCAGTTCCCAACCCAGAGAATGAACCTGGGTCTCCTGCTTTGCAGGCAGATTTTTTAGCAACTGAAGAGCTACCAGTTTAACTGGTATAACTCAAAATGAAAAACTATTATAACTATTATTAGTTATAATAATAATAGTTATTATATAATAACTCAAAGTGAAAAACTCCACCGAACTGATTCATGAATACAAAGGGACAACACATTGTTAAGAATGAACAAACAGTTTTGAAAATACATTTAGATATTTTGTTATGGAACATACCTTTTAAGGATATAAATTATAAGATTTTTTTGTGGCTCATGGTTCTTTGCAGAAGATGTGATGTATTCTTGAGTTTATGAGAGAGAGTAACATAGTTATAGACTGGATTCCATGTTAGTTTGGCAAGAATTGCTGTGCCAATTTCTATACATAAGAGGCCTTATGAAAATCTTGCGAAAAAACATTCGAAACACCGATGTTCTGAAAATGATGAAAATCCAAGGGTCCACAATTGAGATCACAGAGAGAAAGCGCAAGGCTCGGAGGTCTTCAGTTTCTTCAGTGGTTCCATTTTGCTCAGGAACAGCTTTAAACACTCCATAGTAAGCACGATACTGTTTTAAAGAAAAACATTAGATTAAGATAGCAAAAGGTCTATGGCTGTGATAAATTCCCTTACTTCACTTAGGAAACATTATTTTTCCATAAGAATATGGCAGCTTGCCTTGTGATATTCATTTTGGCCACTGTCATGGATGGGTGCAAGTGAGGAGCCAGGGAGGTGCAGGTCCTCCTGGAAGCCCCAGGCTAATCCCTGGAGCTAGCCTGCCGGCAGTCAGAGCTACAGGGCTAGCACTATCTGGCAGTGCAGAGGAAGAGCTGAAGTGGGACAGATCCAGTCCACTGAATTGTTTACAAACAGGGTCACCAGACTCCCAAAGATACTAAATTTCTTCCCTTCTTTCTTCTGCCTCCTTCCTGTTCTTGATTCTTAGCACAGAAATAAGTCACATGTGAAATGTCACATGTGCGGAGGCACCAATGAAACAGAAACTTCCCTTTCTCTGAACTTTTTTTATTGAAGTGTAACTGATTTACAATGTTTCAGGTGTACAGCATATACCTATATACACACACACACATAGATGCATATATATACACATATATACATCTATGAGTGTATGTGTATATATATACATATATGTGTGGATGTGTGTGTGTATATATATATATCCTTTTTCAGATTCTTTTCCATTATAGGTTACTATAAGATATTGAATATAGTTTTCTTTACTATACTGTAGGTCCTTTATCTATTTTATATATAGTAGTATGTATCTGTTAATTACAAATCCCTTATTGATCCCTCCCCCCCCATTTCTCCTTTGATAACCGTAGTTTGTTTTCTATGTCTGTGAGTCCATTTGAAACAGAAACTTTTAACCAATGTGAAAATACAGGAAATATTCCAGGGGAGGGGCTTCCCAGGTGGCGGTAGTGGTGAAGAACCCTCCTACCAATACAGCAGATGTAAGAGACATGGGTTCGATCCCTGGATGAGGAAGATCCCCTGGAGGAGGGCATGGCAACCCCCTCCAGTATTCTTGCCTGGAGAATACTGGACAAAGGAGCCTGGCTGGTCCATAGGGTCACACGGAGTCAGATAGGACTGAAGTGACTTGCATGCATGCATGCATGCATTCCAGTGGAAAGACAGGAGACAACTCAAGTAAATTAGCTATTCTTAGCACAGATGCTTATCTTTCTGTGGTTGGCATCCTCTCTTCAGACTGGGAAGGAACCTACAACATTCCAGGCAGTATAATTCAGGGACAGAAAGATAAGCCTACAAACCTGTGCCCAGCCACTCCTATTGTCTTGCTCTTCCCTGAGGTCTCTGGCCTCTGTGTAGCCCTGCAAACTGCCTCATTCCTTTCCTGCCATTCAGTCAACACTGCTGTTTTGACCAGCACTGCAACTGCCTCCCACTTGGTTGGAGTCCAACCGCTTTTTCTCAATACCCTTACATCCCTCAAGCCCACTGAGATTTTTAAATTTATAATGGGACAAAATAGATGCTAATGGACCAGGAAACATGCAAACTCAACATTAATGGGAGGGGATACAAATAAGTGCACAGACCAAACCCATTCAATGCAGTCAGGGATATGAGAAGATGTGCGTTCCCATAATTGTTTCCTTACCTTTTAATTCTCTTTTCAGTAGAGCGTTTCAGCAGGCTCAGATACTCCCATCTAGTGCACTTAGGAAAACAGAGGTTTCTGGAAGCCCTCCCCCATTATAACTGTTCAATAACACAAAGAGTAATAATAATGGCTAATGCCCATACAGAGTTTCATATTCCTAGGCACCATTCTAAGCATTTTACTTTAAAAAGTTTGTTTCATACTCACAAAAATCCTATTAAGTATGTTCATTCTCTCCATTTTACAGATGTGGAAATTGATCATGTGTCCAAATCCTACCTTTTTTCCATGCCAACCTAAAGAATTACCCCCATCTCGAAGCCTCTTTGAAATGATGGTTAAACTCATCAGCTTTAGAGTCTGACTATCCAGGTTAGATAGAATCCTCTCACTGGCTATGACATTTCAGGCAAGTTACTCTGTTTCTTCATCTATACAATGGGGACAATTGAACCTATTTTCCAGCATTGTTACAAAATTCGAATGAGATAGTATGAGTAAAACCTTGAGAACAGGTCCTTGCATATCATAATAATTCAATAATTAGCTAGTATCACTGTTTTATCTACTAGGAGTTAATCCTTTCCTTTTCTAAACTATTTTCTGGCCCTACTCACTCCCTCTCACCCCCAGGATTATAGCTCTGTGGGCAGATGTGAGGTTTTTCTCATTTTAATTCCCTGCAATGAATTACAGTGCCTGGAATGTTGTAGGTTCCAGATCTGAGATGAATGAATAAATGGATGGCAACAGGCTACACACTTGAGTTGATTGAAAAAGGAAACAGTTCATATGACTTAAATCTTTATATTTGCTCCTTTCTCCTCAAAGTGGAGTCCAGAAAGATATAATTCTTACTATTCGAGAACACGTGATTAGTTGGCATCTGGGTAACTGAACGATGTTTAAATTATGAAGACAAATCATTTTATTTCTATGCAGTATTCACCAATATAAATTTTCCTGCATATTATTTTAATTGATATTTTCAAGTCACTTGATTTGTATTAGAAATGTAATATTTATTCTATGAATGGCCTTTTAATTTTATTTATTTTGGGGGTTTACTGAAATTATGACAAATTTGTTCACTTTGATAGATAGTGATCAAAATACATACTCTATTCAAGATATCTGTTTGAACACAATCTAGACTTTCAAAAAATCTCTGATGATCAATAGTATTCCCTAGAGGATACTTTATAAAACTGCTCCTATAAGAGAGGGTTGACTAAGAAACATACTCAGAATATACAATGGGCTTGTTTAGAGAATGTAGTCCATTACAGGGAAAATCAGATGGGAAGAGTGCCCTCTGCTGAAACTAGGGATCCACAGGAAAATATTGCTGTTGCCAGCTCTTTGGATGCTTAGTCCTTATTTGCTAACTCCTGCTTCAGAGTGTGGTTCTTCAAATGTGATCTCCACATCAGCAGGTCAAGTGGAGGATGCTGAATTCTTCAAAAATCAGAATCAGCAACTGGAGAACAGGGCCAGCCAGCTATGTTTTTAAAAGCACTGCTGATGAGTCTGAGTGTGCTAAAGTTTGAAAACCATTGCTAAATATCTCCACCTATATCTTTATCTCTTTGTTTATATAGTTATATATTTATTTATTTGGGGGAGTTCCAATGCTAATTCAGACAACTATTGGCCCAATACTAAGACCTTCATTTAAGGGAAAAAAAATCACATTATATGTCACTTTCATCCACCCTTGAAGGTAATATCCAAAACTGCTACACTGCCATAAGAAACTTAACTTTCCTAGTCACATAAGTCTCAGGGCTCCAAAAACTTGGACTTGACAATGAATTTATTTAAACGTTGTTCATGTTGAACAAGTACACTGTGGAGTCAGGAGAGAAAGAGGAGCAATACTCCTAGCCTCAGGCACTCCTAGAAGTCTTGGCAGGGATCACAGGAGGAAATACCTCCAAAACGATGAAATAATTCAATCTGCACCACCACCTGCATCAGTAAATTGAAACACAAGATAATGGCTCTCATGTCACCTCGCTTGCCAAGATAGAAACAACACCGGCCGAGACAGGTTATCAGAGCGACAGAACCAGTTGAAACCTTCCTCCACACCTGCTAGTCCAAACAGCCTTTCCGCCTCTGCAGCCACCACCCACTGCAGCGGCAGCACGGGAAAGGGCGCCCTCCACTCCTCAAAGTTTACACATCAGTTAAAAAAAAAAAAAAAAAAAAAGACTAAACCTACGCTTTTAGTCACTCGCGTCTGCAAATCAGTTTGGCAGGATTACACCTTCCCTTATTCCCTTTTCATACCAACACCGGGGGGCGGGGGTGGGGTAGGTGGGGTGGGAAGAACGCGCAGATGTCATTTGCGCATTTCTGATGCCACTAAAATCATGGGCAGGTGTAAATAAAACCTCGCTTAGTCATCGGAAAGTGGGAAAGGACTCTTACTGCCGAGGAGAAACCAAGTTCTGCTTCTCAAAGTTCTGAGGTGCAAAAATGGTCCTGAGGTCTTCTCAGAGCACTGGAGAGGTTCTGCCGGGCTAAGGGGACACAGTCCGGTTCCTGCTTTCCCTAAAATTCTGTGGCTTTACCTCTTTTCGCTCAGCAAATCAGATTCTATCTCCTGAGGACTGCGGAGGGAACGGAAACCGATCCGCGGAACGCGGGAACAAACCCTCCGGTGTCTGGGCGCAGCTTCTCTTGTACTGCACCCAACACGTCCCACCCGTCCTTCCCCTCTCCTGCGGCCCACTGCGCGTCAGTCTCCTGCAGCTTTAGGGCGGACAACTCACAATTAAAGGCAGGGAGCACATGGTGAAGAGCACCGTCATGAGGGCTAGCAGCAGGAGGTGATCCAGCTCCTCCAGGTGCAGCGGGGTCGCCTCCCTCTCGCCGGCGCCCGGCTCGGCGCGTTCCCTGGGGCCAGAGCGCAGGAGTCCCCGCAGCCTCAGGTGCATGGCATAGAGGTTGCGCATGGCGCTCAGGTTGCACAGCACGATGGCGAGGACCAGCAGCAGCATGAGGCTGGCGTAGAGCACCGAGTAGCCCAGCACCGACAGCGAGCGCTCCTCGTGGGCCATCTGAAAGAAGCACCAGGTGCCAGGGCAGTACTGCACAAACTTCCCAAAGCCCACCAAGGGCAGCGCGCAGAAAGCGAGGCAGAAGGCGCCCACTACCGGCGCCACCATTGCGCCCCGGCGCGGGGTGAGGTGCCGTCGATGGAAGAAGGGGTGCCCCAGGGAGAGCCAGCACTCCAGGGCCATTGCCAGCAGCTGCAGCGTCGAGGCGAGCCCGAAGAAGGACATGAAGAAGGCGAAGGCTTGGCACAGAGAGCTGTCCGATCCGGGCACCAGCCCCCGCAGGCTCCGGTTCTGCGCGTAGGCGAACAGCACGAAGGGGCTCACGAGGCACTTGCCCAGGAGGTCTGTGATCGTCAGGCCGAACACCAGCACGTAGAAGACGGAGGGTGGCGGGCGCGGCGAGCGCGGCGGGCACGACCCCAGACCGGAGCGCGCCAGGAGTCCCAGGGCCAGCAGGTTGCCCACGAGGCCCGTGCTGAAGAGCACCCCGCCCATCGTCGCCGAATTGCCCTTCTCCACCGACGTGGTGTTGTGGCAGCGGTAAAACAGCGGCCTCATGACCGGCGGTGCGGCGAGCCGGAGCGGAGGCTGCGGGAGGACCGGGGCCGCGGGGGTCCGGGTGCAGAGAAGCCTTCCGGCCGCTCTGCGCGCGTCTCGGCCGGAGAGGTTGCGGCGCCGAGGAAGCTCGGCGGGCGGCGGGGTGTTTCCCACGGCAGGCGCCTCCTATTCAAACTCTCTGGTCACACCCCGCCCCTCGGGGCGCGTCGCGCGGCGGGGTGCGCGGCCGGCACTGGCTTTGCAGGACACTCTGGGTCCTGAGCAGAGAGACAGACCCTCAAAGCCCAGAGTCGGGGGACAAAAAGAAGTAGGTAGCCTCTCAGCGTCCAAGGCCAGTCCTTCTTGCGAGGCAAGAGAACGTACTGAAATGGAGGGGAAATTAAGCAGCAGCCACGCGGTTGGAGAGGGGTGAGAGGAAGTGGTGGTGGTAGGACTCTGAAGTTGAGCGCCGCTGGGGTGCTCAGAAAGCGCGACACTAGTTTTCTTTTATTTAGTTTTAAAATTAATTGTTTATTTTATTTTACAATATTGTATTGGTTTTGCCATACATTGACTTGAATCCGTCATGAGTGTACATGTGTTCCCCGTCCTGAACCCCCCTCCCATCTCCCTCCCCAACCCAACCCTCTGGGTCATCCCAGTGCACCAGCCCCCGATCACCCTGTATCATGCATCAAACCTGGATTCGTTTCACATATGATATTTTACATGTTTCAATGCCATTCTCCCATATCATCCCGCCCTCGCCCTCTCCCACAGAGTCCAAAAGACTGTTCAATACATCTGTGTCTCTTTCGCTGTCTCGCACACAGGGTTATCGTTACCATCTTCCTAAATTCCATATATATGCTTTAGTATACTGTATTGGTGTTTTTCTTTCTGGCTTACTTCACTCTGTATAATAGGCTCTGGTTTCATCCATCTCATTAGAACTGATTCAAATGTATTCCTTTTAATGGCTGAGTAATACTCTGTTGTGTATATGTACCACAGCTTTCTTATCCGTTCGTCTGCTGATGGGCATCTAGGTTTCTTCCGTGTCCTGGCTATTATAAACAGTGCTGCGATGAACATTGGGGTACACGGTGACACTAGTTTTGACCTTAGTGCTTTGAGGAGGGAAAACCAACCTTCACCTATGCCCTGAAACAGGGTCTTCTAGATCCTGAGATAGGAACAATGAGCTTCATTCCCTAGGTGAGGAAACATGCCTTGGAAGGGCAAGTCACCTCTCAGGGTGCCAGAGCTGGGAGCTGGTCGCGCTGTACCTGAAACCCGGTCTGCTGTTGAGAGAGTCCGTCTGTCTTGCTTCCATGGTTTGTCCTCTCAAGATTTCAGGGAAGTGGCTCCAGGGAAAAACGACGGGAGATGTTGGGTGGCATGAATCACGGTGGCTGTGTAGACACGACAAGAGGATGGTTAAGAATGCTGACGATAACAGACCTGGGTTTAAGTCCTGGTTCTACTACTCATTGCCGGTGTGATCCTGAGAGACTTGCTTAACCTCGCGAGAAGTAACAATCTAACAGCTTGTTTGCCTCTTGGGAAACATAGGGATAACGAGCGTAAAGCGCAGACACAAAGGAAGTGCTGAGTATAGTACATTTATCAGGATTCTCCCCTGTTTTAGGGAGGCTGTTTTAGTAGCTAATGTTTAGCTGTAATCTTGAGCTTGGGTTTTGAAACCAGAAAACAGGAGACTTAGTTTGGTGCTTTTTCACTCTGGTTTGTGACTACTAGAAAACATTTCTTCTCTTCTGGCCTTTGACTTGGTTACCTTGGAGAGGCAAAGGAGTTAAATTGTAGTAAGTGTGGTAATATCTTTAATTAACGCTTGATACCCTGTGAAAAGACTCTGATGCTGGGAGGGGTTGGGGGCAGGAGGAGAAGGGGACGACAGGGGATGAGATGGCTGGATGGCATCACTGACTCGATGGACGTGAGTCTGAGTGAACTCCGGAGTTGGTGATGGACAGGGAGGCCTGGCATGCTGCGATTCATGGGGTCACAAAGAGTTGGGCATGACTGAGCGACTGAACTGAACTGAACTGAACTGAACCCTGTGAGAATGGAGAAGGAAATGGCAACCCACTCCAGTATTCTTGCCTGGAAAATCCCATGAATGAAAGAGCCTGGAGGGCTATAGTCCATGGGTCACAAAGAGTCCAACGTTACTGAGCGGCTAACACACACCATGTGAGAGAAACTGGCTTGAGTGTATAAATTTGAGTGGGATGACCAGGGCCCTATTACATAAACAAGTAAATTATGCCTTGGCTTGAAGAAACTAATTTTTAGGCTCAGTGCCTGTTCTGATGGACAGACTCAGAGAGAGAGTAAGACTATTGGGCTTAAGATGTAAAAGCCTTAAGGGTAGCAGGAAAGGCTGCTTTCAGACTGAAAGCCTGGCCAGTAATTCAGGTCATGGGGTGGAGATGAAGAGTCCACGCTTTGGAGTTAGATAGTTCTGAACGCCATCATTAGCTGTGTAACCTGGGAGTTATTTTAATCAGTCTCTCTTGAGTCTCATAAATAGGATATGGGACTTATGCTGACCTTGTAGGGTTATTGTGAAGCTGGGAAAGCATAGGACATTTGTCATAGAGTAATAAAATCCTGAGAACTAACATTCATAGGCCCTTGTTTATATATGCGGAACCCTCTGTAATCCTTTCACATATATTCACTCAATTAATAGGTCTTTGAGGGCTTAGTTACTTTCTCCCTCTCCTTCCTACCACCTCTCATGCCCACTTCCAGCCCCTAAAGAATAATGATGGATTTAGAAGAGCTCCATTTGCATTGATAAAGTGGAAGAAGTAGCAGTCTCAATAACCAAAGGGCATAAGAATCTGATGAATCTGAGGTCTGCTCTCTAGATAGAAACACACACACAGGAACAATTTATACCAATTTCAGTGTTTTCACAGTTTTGTAAAGTTTCACTATGTGGCCCAGAGGAAGCCCGATGGACTCTAGCTTAAGAATCTTCCTCTAATGATGTTGTACAGGGATGTTCTCTGAGGTGTACCTATTCCTTTTTTTTTTTCTTTTTGCAGTTTTATTTTTCTCTTCCAGCTGTATTGACCTCTACAGCCCTTCTGATAATGTAAACATCCTTTTAGAAACAACTCTAAAGTGGGACTGAAGGGGCCCTGTGGATCCTTGACATGATCACTGTATTTTATGCTTCAAAGGTTGATGGGGTTGAACGGGTATAATTCAGGAAACCACATGCTTCCTCCTGACCAATGTAGCTGGCCTTTACCACGGGGTTTCCGGCCTGTTCTGCCTGTTCCCTCTGGTTCATCCTGCACTGTTTTCAGGCTTAACTTTGGAGTCTCCTGTCCCTCCTCCTAAGGAATCTTGTTTTACAGCTTCACTTTTCAGCACAGAAAAGAATCATTTGTTTATTCATCAAGTATTTTTTCCAGCTTTTATTTTGTACCAGGCATGGGAGTGAGTTGTGTGGACTTTGAGGAACATACAGCAAAGAGAGAAGGCCAGTGACTGTCATGTGGTTTTTACATGGTTACATTGATGCATTTTTGTATCAGTTTTCAGAGTAACTAGGCTAAGTCATCTCCACCCTCGCTGCCCCCAGCAAAAGAGAAACTTCTAATGAAAATATCTTGGGTCCAGTTACATAGTAAAGGTATCTTCATTGTCTGCAGAGCTTTACCACCCTGCTTATTTGGGTTATAAGACAAATTTACTGGAAAAATATATATGGTATAATGTAAGCAGACACATCTAAATATATAACTGTATGATGATTTTGTAAATATAAAGACTGCATATGCTCATGGACAAGAACTAGAAGTTGACACACGCACACAAAACATGAACTTAAACTTGAGATGTGATGGTAGAAAATTTCTTTTTAGATTTGTGATATTTTTAATACAGTATCTGTAATAATTATCTGAAAATATTTTAAACAGAGAACAAGTATATGCTCATGACCAGATTTTAGGAAGGGAAGAGTAGGAAAAAGAGTAGTATTTCCTGGATCCATCCTGACTGTGCTTACCCATCCCTCACTCCCACTGAACTCTAAAATGGTATTTTGGGCTGGGAGATTGTGAAGAGCAGAGAATAGAGAGGAGGAAAGCTAAAGAGTAAAGAACGAACTTAACTAACAGTTTTAGAGCATCTGCTGTGTGCTGGTGGCCATGCTGGACACTCTGCACATGCAAGGGTGAGGGGGTGGCATGTATATCAGTGTGGAAGTGATGGAGGGAGGGGAGCGTCTTTGTAGTCATACTGTGTGAATTCACATCTCAGCTTTACCCCCTTGCACAGCATTGTACCCCTGAGCAACCTTCTAACTTTTCTAAACCTGTTTCCTTGTCTGTGAAAATGGACTGAGGAGGAGTCATTGTACTGAATTCAATGAACACATATGGTAGTGCTGTGGCTTAAATAAAAATACTCTTCATGGAGCTATCATTCTTAGCCTTGGCTGTACATTATTTATTCTTTTTTAATTGAAGTATAGTTGATTGACAGTATTTCAGGTATATAGCAAAGTGATTCAGTTAATAGGTTTATAAACCTGTAACCCATTTTGATATCTTTTGCTGCCAAAGCGAGTGATTAAATCCTCCAGAGATTCTGAGGAGTGGGTGTGTGTGTCTTGGCTGACCTCAGTGGACCTTCTGTGTCCACGTGTAAATCAGGATCAATGCCTCTGTATGTTTGGGTCTTGGAGAAAACATATTCTGAGTTACGGCTTGGCTGTAGTTTCAACCCTAAAGATCAGAATGAAGTTTTGAAAATGCTTTTGTGTGATGATGAGCTGGGAATAAACAAATGGTGGAATATACATTTGTTAACCCAATTATTGGATAGGTTAGACAGTCCCCTGATTACTGAGATTTTTTAGCAGTTTGCTTGTGGTCCTAAGGAGTATTGTTGATAGGTGTGGCTGGTTTGCTTCTGGTGACAGATGCTGAGATGGAGGCTGGCACGTAGGATATTCATTAGGGAGTGCTTGGGGGATTAACACCTGTGAAAGAGAAGGAACAGAAGCAGGACTGGGTCGAGGGAGGAGTCAGGCTGTGATCCAGTTTCAGTAAAAGGCCTGAACCAACCTGACTGGAAACTCAGAAGCTGAAAGGGGTCCTCAGAGTCGCCCTGAGCCGGGGAGCTAGGGCCTTATCGCGTTGGGTAGGGTGGGCCCGACACTGGGGACCCAGGGAAGGGCACATGGCTTTGGGTGCAGCAATTCTTTTGAGACCTGGAGGGGACTTCCCTGGTAGCTCAGAAGGTAAAGAATTTGTCTCCATTGCAGGAGACCTGGGTTTGATCCCTGGGTCAGGAAGATGCCCTGGAAAAGGGAATGATTACTTGCTCTAGTATTCTTGTCTGGAGAATTCCATGGACAGAAGAGCCTGGCGGGGTATAGTCCATGGGATCGCAAAGAGTTGGACATGGCTGAGTGATTAACACTTAACTAATACCTGGAGGGAGCTGACAGCCAAGGGCTGTGCACCAGTAGCTGGAGGAGTAAGCCCTTTAGTCTGGAGGGAGATCTGGGTGGTGCGTCAAAGCATCCACTACCTGGATGGTACTGGTGGGGATCTCAGCTGAGACCTGGAGGCAGTGGGCTCTTAGGCTTCACCCACACTTACCTCAGGTTTAATGAAGCCTCCCTAAACTTCTTTGTGGTGTCCCAGGCAGGTTAGGCCAATGCTTAGGTTCCAGCATTCCAATACTATTTTTTTAATTCATACTTTTTTGTGTGTGATCTAGCTTTCCTCAGCATAGTCTTGGGTTTTTCTTTCTTCAGATTCTTCCCGGAAGTCACCTTCATCCCCAAACCTAAGAAACCCATTCTCTTGGCCTCCCTGAAAGTCCCATCGTGTTTACTGTATTACATTGTGTTGTATGTTTGCACATTAGGTTGTGAGTCTCTCATGAGCAACCATGTCTTATTCAACTTTCTCCCACATGTCCGAGCACACACTGCTAGGCATACAAGAAATATTTACTAAATGAGCAAATAACCAAAATAGCTTTTATTCATTTATTTATTGTCCTGAAAGACTGTCCTGAATCTGAAACAATTTTCATCTTTCCTTCCAAGAAGCTAAGATATTCTTCTGTATTCAGTTGCCAAGCAGAAAGCCCAGGGTCAAACAAATTTAAGTTGTATGCATACGCAAGGCTGGATCTCAAAATTATTTTGTATATCTGTCTGTGGCCCTGGAGGAAGACCTTAAGGAAATAATGGAGACTGTTTTTTTTTTTTTTTTAAATTGGAGATAGTTGCTTTACAATGTTGTATTAGTTTCTGCTGTACAGCAAAGTGAATCAGCTATATGTGTACATATGTCCCCTCTGTTTTAGGCTTTCTTCCCATTTAGGTCACCATGGAGCACTGAGTGGAGTTCCCTGTGCTATACAGTAGGTTCTCATTGGTTATTTTTAATTGATGCTGTGCTGGGTGTTCGCTGCTGTGTGTGGGCCCCTTATCTAGTTGCAGCACTGGCTTTCTCTAGTTGCAGTGAGCTGGGGCTACTCTTTAGTTGTGGTGTGTGAGCTTCTCATTGTGGTGGCTTTTCTTGTTGCAGAGCATGGGCTCTAGAGTGCATGTGGGCTCAGTTGTTGTGGCTCATGGGCTTAGTTGCTCTGTGGCATGTGGAATCTTCCTGGGCCAGGGATCAAATCTGTGTCCCCTGCATGGGCCGGCGGATTTTTAACCAATGAACCACCCAGGGGAGCTTGGTTAGTTATTTATTTTACACGTAGTCGTATATATATATATGTCAGTCTCAATCTCCCAAGAGACTGGCTTTTGAAATCAATTGTTTTTCTGCATCTGTGCTAATTTATATGAAAGATTGTTGTTGTTCAGTTGATCAGTTGTGTCCAGCCTTTTTTGACCCCATGAACTGCAGCATGCTAGCCTTCCCTGTCCTTCACCATCTCCTGGAGCTTGCTCAAACTCATGTCCATTGAGTCGCTGATGCCATCCAACCATCTCATCTTCTGCTGTCCCTTTCTCCTCCTGCCTTCAGTCTTTGCCAGCATCAGGGTCTTTTCCAGTGAGTCAGCTCTTCCCATCAGAGTACTGGAGTTTCAGCTTCAGCATCAGTTCTTCCAAAGAGTATCCAGGATTGATTTCCTTAAGGGTTCACTGGTTTGATCTCCTTGCAGTCCAAGGGACTCTCAAGACTCTTCTCCAATAGTTCAAAAGCACCAGTTCTTCGGCGCTCAGTCTTCTTCACAGTCCAGCTCTCACATCAATACATGACTACTGGAAAAACCGTAGCTTTGACTATATGAACCTTTGTTGGCAAATGTCTGCTTTTTAATACACTGTCTACGTTTGTCATAGCTTTCCTTCCAAGGAGCAAACAACTTTTAGTTCCATGACTGCAGTCACCATCTGGAGTGATTTTGGAGCCCAAGAAGGTAAAGTCTGTCACTATTTCCATTGTTTCCCCATCTATTTGCCATGAAGTGATGGGACTGGATGCCATGATCTTAGTTATTTTATTTTATTTTTTTGATCTTAGTGTTTTGAATGTTGAGTTTTAAGTCAGCTTTTTCACTCTCCTCTTTTACCTTCATCAAGAGGCTCTTTGGTTCCTCTTTGCTTTCTGCCATAAGGGTGGTGTCATATGCATATCTGGGGTTATTGATATTTCTCCTGGCAATCTTGATTCCAGCTTGTGCTTCACCCCGCCTGGCATTTCACATGATGTACTCTGCATATAAGTTAAACAAGCAGGGTGACAGTATACAGCCTTGATGTACTCCTTTCCCAATTTGGAACCAGTCCATTGTTCTATGTCCTGTTCTAACTGTTGCTTCTTGACCTGCATACAGGTTTCTCAGGAGGCAGGTAAACACGTGGGTAAATCTAAATAAATATATCCTATACAAAACAACAATCATAAAGCCTTGGGTAGTTTAAATATGTATGGAATTAAATGAATGATGACAGTAGCACAGGAGGCATGGGGATAAATGGAGTTAAAATGTTTTAAGGTTTTAGCATTATCTAGGAAGTGGTAAAAGTATTGATATATATATACTGTAGAATAATAAGTCAACAATGCATGTCATACTCTCTAGAGGAACTCTCTAGAGGAACATACTCTCTAGTTAAATTATAGTAAAAAAGTATATAATTAATAAAGAAGAAAATGCACCAACATAAAATATTCATCTATTTCAAAAAAAGGGAAAAAGAAAAAACATAAAATATAAAAAACTAATGGTGAGATGGTAGATACAAACTCAAATGTATCATCCATAATATTAAGTGTAAGTGAATTAAAGTCACTGCAGACTTTTAATTTTGAAAAACATTAAGCTGCTTCTCACTGTTTAGAAGCACATAGAACATAGTAGGTACAGTGAAACTAAGAAAGTTAGCAACTTATGCATCATTTAAAAATAAGTAAAATTATTTTTGCAAACTACAGACATCTTTTCTGCCTCTTGTTTTTCCAAATGAGATCTCCCATGTTTTGAAACATCAAATGGCAGTGAGGGGATAGAGTGAATGAAAGGAAAACTAAACCCAAAAAGGGAAAGGACTTACATACAGCTTTTTAAAAAACTGACTTCTATTGCCTTTGTGAAAGGCTGGTGCTTAAATATTGAATAAAAACCAGGTAACTCATATTTTCAAGATATTAAAAAAGAAAGATGTTAGTGCATCAATTCATGCCAATTAAATGAACATTAGTATGGTTTTTGAATGTAGGTTCTGGGACTCATAGCTAGATAGAGGCCATTTGGGAGCAATGTTTATTGCAAGTCTCTCAAACTTGGACTCCAGTTCATATGCCCAAAGATTAGTAAGTTTGTAAGAACTTTTAATGTTACACTTTTATTTAAATAATTTAAAACAGTTGTGTAAGTCTGTTCTGGCTAGTCAACATGACCTAGTACTGTTCCCGTGTTTCTGTTCGTAATCACATGGTACCAAGGCCTTACGATGTCATAGCACAGTGTAAAAAGAAATGTTTCACACTTACTACAATAAACAAAAACTGTGGAAGAACCACTTTACCACGTGGCACATAATGCTATAGACCTGTAGATCCCAATAGAAACTTCAAGTAGACAGTCAATTCCATATTCATATTTTCAATGGATGTTTTTTGTAGGTCTACCCACTTTGCAAATTCCATCAGCATCAAACGTAGTAGTACAAAACCCCCAATGAAGACTTCTCTGTTAAATTTGTATTTTGGGGTACGTACAAACAAATGAGCCATCAAAATCATAGATCTGGGGCTTAAAATGAGTTCACTATAAAAAGGAAAAATAACAAAACATGAATGATGATAGTGATTCATCACCTTGAAGCCCAAGTTGTAGAGAGCCATAACTGGGCTCCCTTCACTATGGTCCAAATGAGAGCTTGGCAACAGCCATGAGAATGTCCCAGACAAGTAACCACAAGGATTCATGCCTTGGGTATCTTGACAAAAGGGAACCCTGATGCTCTGCTGCTGCTGCTGCTGCTGCTCCTGCTAAGTCACGTCAGTCTCGTCCGACTCTGTGTGACCCCATAGATGGCAGCCCACCAGGCTGCTCTGTCATGGGATTCTCCAAGCAAGAGTACTGGAGTGGGGTGCCATTGCCTTCTCCGTTGATGCTCTAGGGAAGAGCAACATCAACTGACAGGAGCGTGCCCAGACTCTCTGGGTCCTTAGGAGATGAAGAAGGGTGGAACCTTGCTGACCCTGAGAGAACAAGAAAACCAAGAAACAAAAATGTTTCCTTCTGGGAGTTGCCTGCTATAAAACAGCAACAAACTGTTTAAGGTATGTAGGTAAACTGGGTCTCTATGACCAGCTCCAAGAGCTGAGCTCTAAACCTAAGGAGCCAAGCTTTAGTGGAGAACAACTAGAACAGGCTCCTACACACCAGAGGCACAGAAGGGGAATGGTGATCATTTGAAACAGCAACAATAGCAAAAATAACAGCACTTAAGGAGATTTGAGTCTAGCTCAAAATTGTTTTCCTAAAACTAAAAACATGAGTGTCAAACACAACTTAGTAGATGCAATGAAGAAGTTGCTTTCTTTTAAGACAGAGATGCTTTCTTTGGCTGTCTCGTTGTTTATTCAAAAGTTCAGCTCCTTTTGTGTATTATGGTTGGAATGGTTCAGAGCCTCTTTCTGGACCCCATCATGGCCTGAGAGATTTGGGTTTTGGACCTTAGCAATTCTCTGTGTCTACTCAGGTATATTTTTCAAACTCCTTACAACTGTTCCTAGGATTTAGAAAACTTGACATGCCCCTGAAAACTTCCCTGCAGCCGTGCATCGGCACACTGCTCCCCAGGCAGCTCAGCTGTCTCCCCACTGTGGGGTCAGGAATGCAGGTGCAAGACCCTTGGAGGGCTTTGCTTGAGGTTCTTTTACTTTTCCAGGGCTACATTCCCAAGGCCTCTTCCCAGGCTCTGCAGGTACTTCACCTCCCTATTCCTCTTCACAACTTTTCCATTAGTATTACTAGTACTTAATATTAATGACTTGCCATCTACATATATGTGACCCAAAATTTTAGAGTTCTAGAATTTATGTTTGTGGTTTTTATATATTCCAGTTCTTTTGTGAAGTTCTATATCCTATCATATATTTTTACTAGCATTTTAATCACAGTTATTTTAAAGTCCATGGCAGATCATTCTAATACCTGAGTTGTCTGTAAGTATATTTCTATTGTCTGCTTTTTCTCTTGGTACTGCCTGATAATTTTTTAATTGAATGCTGAACATTGTGTAAACATTCTGTAGAAGCTTTAATGAAGTTATCTTTCTCCAGGGAGGGTTCACTTATCTTTTAGAGGATAACTAGAGTGAGGGCAAATTACCTTAATCCATCAGGGACTCAGGCTTCTCTGGTGGCTCAGTGGTAAAAAATCTGCCTGCTAATTCAGGAGACACAGGTTTGATCCCTGGAGGAGGAATTGGGAAAATCCCCTGGGGGAGGAAATGGACACGGACAGAGGAAGCTGGTGGGTTATAGTCCATGGGGTCACCAAAGAGTCAGACACGACTAAACAACAACAATAACAATCAGAGACTAAGCTGACTTGAGGCTGAGTGCAAGTCTTTGTAAAGCATCCTAGGCTGAGGGAGTGAATGGGGGCTGAAATCTATCTTGTAACTCTGCTCCCTAAGCCATGATTCCCATTGTGATCTGCATATGCCCAGAGAAACGTATGTTCTATTCAATTCATACAAAAGTATACATATGGGCCAAGTAGTTGCCCATTTTCAGCTCTTCTCATTGCTGTCACATTCAAGGAAAATGGGAATGGAAACGAATCTTTCAATGAGGTCTTCCAGTGAGGTCTTCTGTGGCAACCTCAGTTAACAGCTATGGTCTTCCAAAACTTGTTCTGAAATTCCAGGAAACTTATAAGACTAACTGAAAAGAAAAGCACCAGCCCATTAAAAAAGAACACGAGTAGTATCATGATATATAAATCTACATTTTAATAATAATTTTGTGAGACATTGTCCTGAGATGGTTGCTGCTGCTGCTAAATCACTTCAGTCGTATCCAACTCTGTGCGACCCCATAGATGGCAGCCCACCAGGCTTCGCCTGTCCCTGGGATTCTCCAGGCAATAATACTGGAGTGGGTTGCCATTTCCTTCTCCATGCATGAAAGTGGAAAGTGAAAATTGAAAGTGAAGTCACTCAGTCATGTCCAACTCTTAGCTACCCCATGGACTGCAGCCGACCAGGCTCTTCTGCCCGTGGGATTTTCCAGGCAAGAGTACTGGAGTGGGCTGCCATTGTCTTCTCTGCCTGAGGTGGTTAGATGTCTAATTAATTCCAAGCAGTATTGAATGGCAAGTGTCAAGACAAAGGGGCCAGGATACAGAAGAAATGCTCTCTGAAGAGTGACAGGCAAATTTTCTCCAAAATCCCACAGGTATGTTCAGTGGACATTTATAAGCCTTCTTGGTTTCAAGATGATGGGAACAAAGAGAGTAGTAGTTGTTTTGTTCAGTTGCTAAATCATGTCTGACTCTTTGCAACCCCATGAACTGCAGCATGCCAGGCTTCCCTGTCCTTCTCTATCTCCTGGAGTTTGCTCAGATTCATGTCCATTGAGTTGGTGATGCTCTCTCATCTTCTGCCACCCCCTTTTCCTTTTGCCTTCAGTCTTCCCCAGCATCAGGGTCTTTTCCAATGAGTCAGCTCTTAGCATCACATGGTCAGAGTATTGGCACTTCAGCTTCAGCATCAGTCCTTCCAATGAATATTCAGGGTTGGTTTCCTTTAGGATTGACTGGTTTGGTCTCCTTGCAGTCCAAGGGGCTCTCAAGAGTCTTCTCTAGCACCAGAGTTCGAAAGCATCAATTCTTTGGTGCTCAGCCTTCTTTATGGTCCAACTCTCACATCCATATATGACTACTAGAAAAATCATAGCTTTAACTATACAGACCTTTGTTGGCAAAATGTTGTCTCTGCTTTTTAACACACTGTCTAGGTTTGTCATAGCTTTCCTTCCAAGGAGCAAGCATCTTTTAATTTCATGGCTTCAGTCACCATCCACAGTGATTTATGAGCCCAAGAAAATAAAATTTGCCACTATTTGCACTTTTCCCCCATCTATTTGCCATGAAGTGATGGGACCAGAATCCATGATCTTAGTTTTCTGAATGTTGAGTTTTAAGCTAGCTTTTTCACTCTCCTCTTTCTCCCTCATTAAAAGGCTCCTTAGTTCCTCTTTGCTTTCTACCATTAGAGTGGTATCATTGCCATATCTGAGGTTGTTGATATTTCTCCCAGAAGTCTTGATTCCAGCTTGTGCTTCTTCCACTCTGGCATTTCACATGATGTGCTCTGCGTAGAAGTTCAATAAGCTAGGTGAGAAGAGTGGAAGACCCAGTAAATAGCTAGAATCTCTGCCAGAGCTAGAAACCAGGCTGCCTCATCATATAGGGTTCCTCCAGAGTGAGCAACAATAGATATACACTGGTTCAAAATACTTCTTCACTTAGTTAAATCACTTTGTTTATGGACATTAGGCCTCAAACAACAAAAATATTTAGAAGTAACTCTTACAGTTTGTTTTGACCAAACGAAGTCCTACTTCATTGGATTCCAAACAACTTTGCAGCTGTGCTTTCCTGATGACTCAGTGGGTAAAGAATCAGTCTGCAATGCGGGAGACACAGGAGACACAAGTTTGATCACTGGGTCAGGAAGATCCCCTGGAGAAGGAAATGGCAACCCACTCCAGTATTCTTGCTTGAAAAATCCCATGGACAGAGGAGCCTGATGAGCTACAGTCCTGAATTTGGCAGAGTTAGATATGACTAAGCACAGCACAACTTTGCAATTACATCATATTTTCCGTGAATTAGTAAATTATGGTAAATGATATGAAACAGAAAGAGAAAGATGCTGTAGCCTCTATTGTAAGATAGCATATTAAAAAGCAGAGATATTACTTTGCCAACAAAGGTCCATGCTGTGGTTTTTCCAGTAGTCACGTATGGATATGAGAGTTGGATGATAGAGAAAGCTGAGTGCTGAAGAATTTATGCTTTTGAACTGTGGTGTTGGAGAAAACTCTTGAGTCCCTTGGACTGCAAGGAGATCAAACCAGTGAATCCTAAAGGAAATCAGTCCTGAATATTCATTGGAAGGACTGATGCTGAAGCTGAAACTCCAATACTTTGGCCACCTGATATGAAGAACTGACTCCTTGGAAAAGACCCTAATGCTGGGAAAGAATGAAGGCAGGAGGAGAAGGGGATGACAGAAGATGAGGTGGTTGGATGGCATCACCGACTCGATGGACATGAGTTTGAGCAAGCTCCAGGAATTGGCAATGGGCAGGGAAGCCTGGCGTGCTACAGTCCATGGGGTTGCAGAGTTGGACATGACTGAGCGACTGAACTAAGCTGATAGATAGCTTCTAGCACATTTATGATAGTTCACACTGTTTAGAGTCACTTATGAATTTCCAATTAGAGATACCTTAATATGAAAGAAAGAAATCTGGGGGAAAAGTATCTTTCATGATCTTTCCTTCTTCCTTAATGTATGTGTCTGTATCCTGTCCGGAGATCTTGCCCTATGCCCTGTTTCATTGTATCTGGATATTCCCCTATGACTAAAGGCACTGTAAGTAGGAAAGTATGCACTCCTTCACATTAGGGCTCTTCTGGTCTTCTTTCCTGTTACCCAACTGTGACCTGTGGGTCTGGCCTCTGAAATGGGAAAGGAAGAACCCTAGGGGCAGCCGGCATGGCCCTCCAGTTGTTCTGGCTAAAGAGCACTGCATGGTGCGGCTGTGCTCAGTCGAGCCCAGGTTTTCCTGACCCTTGGGACCATAGCCACCAGGCTCCTCTGTCCATGGGATTTTCTGGGCAAGAATCTTGGGGTGGGGTGCCATTTCCTCCTCCAGGGGATCTTCTCGACCCAGGGATTCAACCTGCGTCTCCTGCATTGGCAGGCGGATTGTTTACCACTGAGCCACATGGGAAGCCCAATCTAAAGTATAGTATATGGTAAAAGCTACACCCTTCATCCATCAGGGTCCAAGATTTTAGAAATTTAGAGAACTCTTCCCCTCAGAACTATAAGCTCTAACATGAATTTCAAAATCCTCAGTATAAACTGAAAAACCAAATCTTACTTTCTTTGTTTCTTGGCTGTCTTGTTACAAGCCTTTGCCTAGGGGCTCCCCAGGTGGTGCTAGTGGTAAAGAAGCTGCCTGCTACTGCAGGAGATGAAAGAGATGTGGGTTCGGTCCCTGGGTGGGGAAGATCCCCTGGAGGAGGAAATGGCAACCCACTCCAGTAGTCTTGCCTGGAGCATCCCATGGACAGAGGAGCCTGGCCGGTTACAGCCCGTAGGGTCACACAGAGGCAGAAGTGACTTAGCACACAAGCAAGGCAAAGAGAGAAAACCCCTCCTGTTTGTTCTGAGGGATGGGCCAAATGTACAAGCCTTCAGAAGAACTGTGATACCACATGAGGTGTCACAACAATTAAAAATATTTTTTCACAGCTAATACCCTTCATAATCTGACCAGGCCTACTTTTGGAAAAAACTTTATCATTTATTCCCTGCCTTACTCTACCCGCTTTCCCAGCCCCCTGCCTGCCTGCTCACTCACCATTTATCCTGTGATACAGCTGTTTAGGACAACTTTTCATTTCCTGAGCATGCTGTGCACTATCATGCCTCTGTTCTTTGCTCATGCTGACACTGCCTAGAATGTCCTTTCATCCTCTTACTCTCTCTGCTGCTAAAAGCTTACTATTCTTTAAGGTTCAGCTAGTGACTTCCTTTGGCTTCCCTGGGGGCTCAGTGGTAAAGAACTTGCCAGCCAATACAGGAGATGTGGGTTCAGTCACTGGATTGAGAAGATCCCCTGGATGAGGAAATGGCAACCCACTCTAGTATTTCTTGCCTGGGAAATCCCGTGGACCAAGGGGCTTGGTGGGCTATAGTCCATGGGGTCACAAAGAGTTTGACATAACTTTGTGACTAAACAACAACCACAACAATGACTCCCTTGGAGAAGCCTTCTGGCCTGTGCCTTATCCTGGATTCTTCCTCTATGCTTTACCAACAGGTAGTTCCTACTACTATAAAAAGGCATTTTTTATATCATTTATGGCCAACCCAACATCTGTGGGGTGGGTCTTTCCTGTACAGATGAGCCCCTAGAGAGATGGAACATTGTTCTGGGCATCTTTGAACTCCTAGTGCTTAGCACATGGAAAGCATTGTATAAATGGAAAGTATTTGAATAAATGAAAGAATGAATGGGAAAAAAAGCAGAAAAGTCTGAAGGAGGAACAAATTTGGATGAAGGGATGGTAATAATGGATTTGATTTTAGATACATTAAATTTGAGGATACCAGTGGGACATCCAGGTCAAGCTTCCCCATCATCTAAGTTATCCCTAGTATCCCTCCTGGATTCACAGTGACTGCTCCATGTGTCTTCAGTTTACGCTAATTGGGCCCATTCAAGGTTGGAACTGTATCAGTTAGGTTCTGGTAATAAAGAGATATCATCCTTAAGTGGGAGAATTGAAGAGAGTTAATGGACTGATAACGCTGAAGAAGCTGAAGTTGAACGGTTCTATGAAGACCTACAAGACCTTTTAGAATTAACACCTAAAAAAGATGTCCTTTTCATTATAGGGGACTGGAATGCAAAAGTAGGAAGTCAAGAAACACCTGGAGTAACAGGCAAATTTGGCCTTGGAATGCAGAATGAAGCAGGGCAAAGACTAATAGAGTTTTGCCAAGAAAATGCACTGGTCATAGCAAACACCCTCTTCCAACAACACAAAAGAAGACTCTACAAATGGACATCACCAGATGGTCAACACCAAAATCAGATTGATTATATTTTCTGCAGCCAAAGATGGAGAAGCTCTATACAGTCAACAAAAACAAGACCGGGAGCTGACTGTGGCTCAGACCATGAACTCCTTATTACCAAATTCAGACTGAGATTGAAGAAAACAGGGAAAACTGATAGACCATTCAGGTATGACCTCAATCAAATCCCTTATGATTATACAGTGGAAGTGAGAAATAGATTTAAGAGCCTAGATCTGATAGATAGAGTGCCTGATGAACTATAGAATGAGGTTCGTGACATTGTACAGGAGATAGGGATCAAGACCATCCCCATGGAAAAGAAATGCAAAAAAGCAAAATGGCTGTCTGGGGAAGCCTTACAAATAGCTGTGAAAAGAAGAGAAGCAAAAAGCCAAGGAGAAAAGGGAAGATATAAGCACCTGAATGCAGAGTTCCAAAGAATAGCAAGAAGAGATAAGAAAGCCTTCTTCAGCAATCAATGCAAAGAAATAGAGGAAAAGAACAGAATGGGAAAGACTAGAGATCTCTTCAAGAAAATTAGAGATACCAAGGGAACATTTCATGCAAAGATGGGCTCGATAAAGGACAGAAATGGTATGGACCTAACAGAAGCAGAAGATATTAAGAAGAGGTGGCAAGAATACACAGAAGAACTGTACAAAAAGGATCTTCATGACCTGGATAATCATGATGACGTGATCATTCATCTAGAGCCAGACATCCTGGAATGTGAAGTCAAGTGGGCCTTAGAAAGCATCACTACGAACAAAGCTAGTGGAGGTGATGGCATTCCAGTTGAGCTGTTTCAAATCCTGAAAGATGATGCTGTGAAAGTGTTGCACTCAATATGCCAGCAAATTTGGAAAACTCAGCAGTGGCCACAGGACTGGAAAAGGTCAGTTTTCACTCCAATCCCTAAGAAAGGCAATGCCAAGGAATGCTCAAACTACCGTACAATTGCACTCGTCTCACATGCTAATAAAGTAATGCTCAAAATTCTCCAAGCCAGGCTTCAGCAATACGTGAACCATGAACTTCCTGATGTTCAAGCTGGTTTTAGAAAAGGCAGAGGCACCAGAGATCAAATTGCCAACATCCGCTGGATCATGGAAAAAGCAAGAGAGTTCCAGAAAAACATCTATTTCTGCTTTATTGACTATGCCAAAGCCTTTGACTGTGTGGATCACAATAAACTGTGGAAAATTCTGAGAGAGATGGGAATGCCAGACCACCTAACCTGCCTCTTGAGAAATCTGTATGCAGGTCAGGAAGCAACAGTTGGAACTAGACATGAAACAACAGACTAGTTCCAAATAGGAAAAGGAGTAGGTCAAGGCTGTATATTGTCAGACTGCTTATTGAACTTTTATGCAGAGTACATCATGAGAAACGCTGGACTGGAAGAAACACAAGCTGGAATCAAGATTGCAGGGAGAAATCTCAATAACCTCAGATATGCAGATGACACCACCCTTGTGGCAGAAAGTGAAGAGAAGCTGAAAAGCCTCTTGATGAAAGTGAAAGAGGAGAGTGAAAAAGTTGGCTTAAAGCTCAACATTCAGAAAGCGAAGATCATGGCATCCGGTCCCATCACTTCATGGGAAATAGATGAGGAAACAGTGGAAACAGTGCCAGACTTTATTTTGGGGGGCTCCAAAATCACTGCACATGGTGATTGCAGCCATGAAATTAAAAGACTCTTACTCCTTGGAAGAAAAGTTATGACCAACCTAGATAGCATATTCAAAAGCAGAGACATTACTCTGCCGACTAAGGTCCGTCTAGTCAAGGCTATGGTTTTTCCTGTGGTCATGTATGGATGTGAGAGTTGGACTGTGAAGAAAGCTGACTGCCGAAGAATTGATACTTTTGAAGTGTGGTGTTGGAGAAAACTCTTGAGAGTCCCTTGGACTGCAAGGAGATCCAAGCAGTCCATTCTGAAGGAGATCAGCCCTGGGATTTCTTTGGAAGGAATGATGCTAAAGCTGAAACTCCAGTACTTTGGCCACCTCATGTGAAGAGTTGACTCATTGGAAAAGACTTTGATGCTGGGAGGGATTTGGGTCAGGAGGAGAAGGGGACGACAGAGGATGAGATGGCTGGATGGCATCACTGACTCAATGGACGCAAGTCTGAGTGAACCCGGGAGTTGGTGATGGACAGGGAGGCCCGGCATGCTGCGATTCATGGGGTCACAAAGAGTCGGACACAACTGGGTGACTGAACCGAATGGACTGATTACAAACATACTGGGGTAAGTACCTGGGGTGTTGAAGCACATACTAACAGTATATTTCTTCATCTTGAAAAGGCAAGGAGTGGTTACTGGAATTTGCAAGAGTGGAGCTGGGGTTGTGGTTGTAGCTGGAGCTGTAGGAGAAGCTGCTGGAGAGAAGCTGTGGTCTTTCATGGAGGAATCCAGCCACTGCCAGCCTGCAGCACATGGGGGGAGCTGAAGGAATAAATATCCTCCCTTCTCTTTTCTGTGTAAGGGCTTCCAAGGTAGCTCAGATGGTAAAGAATCTGCCCACAGTGTGAGAGACCTGGGTTTAATTCCTGGGTCAGGAAGATCCCCTGGAGAAGGGAATGGCAACCCAATCCAGTATTCTTGCCTGGAGAATTCTATGGACAGAGGAGTGGAGGTGTCCATCTGGTTGAAGAGAGTTGGACATGACTGAGTGACTAACATGCACTAACACACACACACACACACTCTTTCCTACTTACCCCCAAACTCCTTTCCATTGGCCTAACCCAAGTGAAAATCAGTGGACAAGGGATCATGTTTACTATCCATGGAGTGACCTCTAGATAGTAGACAGGACCCCTTCTAGGGGCTGAAACAGGTAGAAAGGTATGGAGAGTGGATCTGGAGGGCAACCTAAGATCATCTGGTACAGAGGCTCTCTAAATCAAGCCAGCACCACAGTTTGCAGTCTTCAGCAGAGCTACCCTCTTGAGCACATGCCATTAGAGATTCCAGGGCTCATGCTGGATAGACAAGGTGATGAGCTACAAAGCAGGGATCTCAAGGGAGTAATTGTAATTGAGTATGGTAGCTTCCCTGGTGGCTCAGATGGTAAAGCATCTGCCTGCAATGCGGGAGACCCGGGTTCTATTCCTGGGTCGGGAAGATCCCCTGGAGAAGGAAATGGCAATCCACTCCAGCACTCTTGCCTGGAAAATCCCATAGACGGAGGAGCCTGATAGGCTACAGTCCATGGGGTCACAAAGAGTCAGACACGACTGAGTGACTTCACTTTCACTTTCACTTTAATGGTAGCTAGAAGTCAGAGCTGGCTAGCGAAGCAATACCAAGCCTATGGAGTGAGACCGATGGAGGAATGAGTGAAGGAGTTAGAAGGAGAGCAGCAAGAAGCAGGATGTACGCGGCTGGAGTGATGGGGCTGTGTAGTTCAGGAAAGGAGAACAAAGGAGGTGCATTGTTATAGGTGAGCTCTTACCTGAGCAAGCAACACAGCAGAGTAAAGAGAGATGGCAGTCTCTTCAGTTAATTTTACCAGGCCAGGCCCCATATAACTTTTGTTGTCTTTGCATTGATTGTTTCCAGTGTGACCACAGTCCTTAAGCTCTGCCTTCAGCTCAGCTTACCTCTCTCAGCACTGGAGCTGCCTCCTAATTCACTAGGGTGATTGAAGTCATCAGAAGTAGGTTTGCTCAGCCTCTACTTGCTGCCTCACTTCCTGTCTTTGCTTCCTCTTGTCCCAGAGAGAAAGTTTTCTTTCCTCCTCTATGTGGCTCTCTGAGCCTTCTCCTGTATCCTCGATCTCTTCATCTCCCCCATTCTCTAAAAGGAAGTTGACACTTCAGTTGTCTTCTCTCTAACACTTTCCACTAGCTTTCCTGCACACAAATTAGCCTGAAAAAACAAAAATCACAGACTGATCACCCTTTTCCAGCTACTGTCCTCTCACTCCTTACCTTGGGTACAAACACCCTAGAAAAATTAGCTCATGGTCACTGCCTCCCAATTCTACCATCTACTCCCTCTTTTCTGCGTTTTGACTTCTTTGACATGGCTCAGCTGAACATGAAGTCACCAGGAGCCAACTAATCAGCCCCTCAAAAATTTTTTCTCCATCTGGAGTTATGAGTTGTTTGAGCGATTTTAATTATAAACAACTCTTGCCTTCTTGAAACTCCTTCCTTCACATCCCTGACCCAGTGTTCTCCTGGACCTCTTCCCTCTTCTTCCAAAGTCCCTGTGCCTTCCCCAGCAGTGGTGGGCAGGGCGGAGCTCTGGAATTAGACTTCCTGGGTTCACATCCTAGCTCATCCACTTCCTATTTGTGCAGTGTTGGACAAGTCATTGGATCTTGTTGAACCTTGGTCTCCTTGTCTGATAAACAAAAGTGGGCTTGGTAGCTGCCCTTTTGGGTGGTGTGAGAAGTCAATGGCATGATGAACGTAAAGCACTTTGCAGGCTGCCTGGCTTGTAATAAGTGCTGCATTAGCTGTCAGGATTTTTATCTCTCCCCTCTTATCTCTGATATATTTTCTTCCATCAGCTGCACCTATACATCATTTCTTGAACTTTCTTTGTGCTTGCCTGCTTTTTGCTCACATCATTGTCCCTCCCTGGAAGGTTCCCGTCTCAACTTCATTTATTGAAATCCATCTCCTTCTTTAAGACCCACTTAAATGCCACCTTCTCTCTGAAGCTCTCCTGGGTCACTCAAAGCAAAGCTTGTTTATCCTCCAGTGAAAGCTTATAATCTTTTGTTCATCCTCTGGCATATTTTGCCTTGTATTGTAATTATTTAATTGTATAATTTACCTTATTTATTTTCAATTTTTTGATTGCAAAGGGATAACCGGTGGGTGGTCCTGAATACATTAATATGGGGCCATGTATCCTAATCCAGTGAGAAAAGCATTACATTAGATTCAGTGGAAATATCTTTATAAAGAATATAGATGATCTCGAGGGAATACTGAACAGAGTTTACTTAGGTGATTCTGAAATAAAATGACATGGGAAAAGCAAAAGAATGAGCACATGAATTCTTCATTAGTTTTTAATAAATACAAAACACTGGGGAAATATGTAGAAAACTGGAGGTTAAACCTCAGAAGAGCTTTTTGATTTTAATACACAGAATGAAGTGCTGAGTCAAAGTTGTTTAGAAATTAATCAAGTAAAAAAGAGAAGTTTATATATTCCATGCCTGTTCTCAGGAAGTCAGAAAATAACTGAGAGAGTTTAAATTTGGCTGAATATGAGAGAAGGAAAGAGATAATAGAATAGATCTTGCACACTGTGGGTCTTTGTTAAATATGAGTGAACAAATGAATTAAGAAATGCAGCCATCAAAGTAAAATCTTACCGCTTTAAAATCACCATATTCAACAAGAGTAAATTGAATTTGATTGATTTGGCTGTGTAACTTTGACAGTGAGCTCTTTTCACTCTGTAAATATTTGTCACTGGTGCGCATTTTCTCATTAATGTTCCCTCTTGTCTTGGATCCTTTAAGACACTGCTGTGATGGACCTAGAGATGATCATAGTAAGTAAGTCAGACAAAGACAAATATCATATGGTATCACTTATATGTGGAGTCTAAAAGAAATGATACAAGTATTTACAAAACAGAAATAGATTCAAACATAGAAAACAAACTGATGGTTATTGAAGGGGAAAGAATGGTGGGGGGAGTGGGGATTAACACATGCAATTATATATAAAATAGATAATTTTTATAGGGACCTACAGTATAGGTCCTACAGTATATCACAGGGAACTGTATTCAACATCCTTTAATAACCTAAATGGAAAAGAATCTGAAAAAGAATATACATATATTTGTAAATAGCTGAATCACTTTGCTGCATACCTGAAACTCACACAACCTTGTCAATTAGCTATGCTTCAATTAAAAAAAATACTGCCATAGTTTTCTTCCTATTTCTCTGGTTACACATTCTCAGTATCTCTTCTTCAGCATTCCTTTCTTCAAGTGTGTCTCTTCTCATTTTGCTCTCTATATCCTTTCCAAATGATCCATCCATCCACGCCCATGGTTTCAAGTCTCTTTCATGTACTGGTAACTCTCAAATATGCATTTCCAGGCTCCAGAAGCACATATCCAACCAACTACTTGGAGTCATCACATTTCACTCATCAATACTGAGCTGAACTCATGGACTTTTGCCACCCAGGCTGAGACAGAGGCACATGAGCCTGTTAGCTAGTGGTGAGCCTTCATGTCACCCTTTCAATATTGACTGATTGACTGTATAATTTATAACATATTCGTTTCAGTGTATAGTGTAATGATTCATTATATTGCAAAATGACCACCACAATAAATCTAGTTAACCTCCTCAAGCTTTATTTAGAATAGAGGCTGAGAGCTTTTGAAAGGAAGGATAGAAAAAAATCATTAGTGTTTCAGAGCTCCAGCTTCTATTTCCCTGGCCAGATCTGCTTGGTCCCAAACTTGGATATCCCATTAAGAAAAGCAAAAGCCATGAGGCTAATCAGAACCTTCCTCCTTAGGAGTCAGTCCAGTGAGTTACCATCTTTATTAGAATGTTCCATCACAGGGAGAGGAGTTTCAAGTGGCTTATCTGAATATTCTGTATAACTACATGTAGTGATCTCTTCCATAGAGGTTCTGACCATAGTTTCCTCCTACTCCTTGTATTTCCGGTGATATTTAGGGATATAGGTAATTTTTCCTGAAAGTTTCTGGCATAGTATGGCTCTGCCCTAACTCAAGGTTCACTTACTATATAATTAGCAATCTAAGTAAATGGTATCACATAACGTATTTTCCCAAGCTGGAACACCAGATATCATCTTTATTTGCTCTTTCTCTTACTCAACCACCACATCAGATCTGTTGCTTATTTTCTAAAATTAGCCCACTTTCTTATTTCAAGTAGTTTATCCATTGAGTCTCTTGAATTCTTGCACAAGAGTGATACCATCTATGTGTAATGATAGTTCTATTTCTTTCTTTCCAATCTGCGTGCTTTTTCATCTTTCCATTTGACTGCCAGTAAAATGTTAAATGGAAACAGTGATAGCAAGCATCTTGGTCTTATTTCCTTTTTGAAAGGAAATATTTCTAATGATTCATCATTAAGTATAATGTTTGCTCTAGATTTTTGGTGGATGCTCTTATTAAATTAAGAAAATTCCCATGTATTTCTAGCCTGCTAAGGGATTTTCTTAAAAGGCTATACATCTTTTATCAAATGTTTTTTCTATATATTTGAGATGATCATATTTTTGGACTCACACAAATCAGAAAGAATCAAGCTTCTCTATTCACTTGGAGGTTGGTCTAGATTTTTATTTTCTCCTATTGCTCTTGTTTAGGTTTAGTATCAAGCATTTACTTGCCTCTTAACAAGAGATGGGTGAGTTGACCCCCTTTTTTTTGACTCATTGGAACAGTTTGTAAAAGCTTGAGATTGTGTGTTTCTTAACGTTTTGCTGGAACTCATGTATAAGACTGACCAGATCTAATGTTTATTTCTTTCCTGGTTTTTTTGGAAGATAGATTTTAGTTTCTTGAATAGCTCTAGGCCTATTCAGGCTTCTTCTTGAGTCTGCTTTGACTAGTTTCTATAGGAATTGTTACCAAATCCAAGCTTTCACATTTACAAACATAAAAAAATTTTAATGTCTTTCTGTCTCTGAATGTGGTATAATTTACTTCTTTAACTGCTCATTAATTCTTCAAAAGTGTATAGGTCATAAAAGACATGTAAAGACTAAGGAAATGTCACAGATTGGAGGAGACTGAGGAAAAATAGCAACTAAATATAATTTGGTACCTGGATAAGATCCCGGAACAGAAAAAGACCACTAGTGGATAAATGGGTGAGATTTGAATAAAGTTTGCAGTTTAGTTAATAATATTGTACCAATGTTAATTTCTTAGTTTTGATAATTGTACTATGCTTATGTAACATGAGGAGAAGTTTAGTGGAAGAACTCTTCTATTTTTTTCAACTTTTCTGTAGGTCTAAAATTAGTTTAAAGTAAAAAGTTAAAAAAAGAGATAATTCTGGTAGTGTGTAGAGAACAGACTGGGAGTGGGGGCAGGCTGGACACAGGGAAGATAAGTAGCAGTTCAGGAAAGGTGGTTTGGAAGTGTAAAGATGAGAAGTGGTTGATTAATTTTAAAACTACCATGTCTGTACCTCTGTCTTATTTTTGATCCCTAATATTTATTTTACTATCTCCCTTTTTAACTTAATGAATCTTACTAAAGTTACATTGACTTTAGTAGTCTTCTCGAGGAACTAAATTTTGAAAAAATTCTTTAAATTTTTTTCTTTCTTTGCTATTACATTCATTTTTATTATTTCCTTAATAAATATTTATTGTGCTCTTAGTATATGCCAGGCATTTTCTAAGCACTATAAATAAATCAGTGAACAAAAGTGACTAAGATTCCTGTCATCAAATCCATGAAGTCTTTAAGTCAAAGGTGCCCAGCAGCAGCACCTAGTGAGAGGGCAGTGGTACATCTGGGACCAAGACCAGGAAGAAGCAGAGGGCACGAATAAACTGTATGAGCAGATAGTCCAGAGCCCCATATCACCCCGACAGGTGCACGGGTGCTCCTCCCCCAGCTCATACTTGATTCCATATGGAGAGATCCTTCTGACCATGCAGTGGTGGGCATATCCCAGGTTGGTTTACAAATGAGTTGGCTGGCAATATAACATAAACTGAAAATTATAGCCACATTTGTCAGTGACCTTGAAAGACTTCAGAGGGTGCAGATCTTCCCAATGGACGGAATCTGAGAGGTGTACCTGGTCATCTACTTTGTGCTAAAGTGGCCTGAGGTGAGGATGCACATAGATTCCTGGGCAATGGCCAATGGCTTGACTGTCTGGGCAAGAAATGTACTGGAAAATCAGACACAAGGAAATCTGGTATAGAGATGAATGGATGGACTGGTGGGAGTGGGCATGAAGTGTAATGATCTTTGTGTCCCTTGTAATGCCCACTAGAAAGGATCCCTTATGGGAGAGACTCCAAACAACCAAGTAGACAGATTGACACAGCCAGTTGTTAATCAGCCAGTTGTAGACAGCCTTCATCATCAGCTACCCCTGAGCTGGTCTTATGGGTCCACGACTGGAGTGGCCACAGTGATCGAGATGAGGGCTACTAACCTGATTTAGCAACTGTGGCCTCTGAAAGTCTGACTTGTTAGCAATAGAGACCAGTGCTGAGCACCTGGATATGGTACTATTTCCTGAAAAGATTAATCAGCCACCTGGTGCTAGTCAGTTACATTAGGCTCCCTTCATCCTGGATCAGTGATTGGTTTTCACAGGGATAGGTGCTTATTTTGGGCATGCTTTTTGCCTTTCCTGCCCATAGAGCAAGCCTTAGCCAGCACCCTTATTTGGGGGCTTATAGAATGTTCAATCCACAGGCATAGGATCCCACACTGCACAGGGTACTCATATCACAGTAAGGAACAGGTGGGAGTGAACTCATGCCCATGGGAACCATTGGTTGCATCACAAGCCATATGCCCCAGAAGAAGCAGGTCTCAGAGAGTTCTGAAACAGTCTTCCAAAGGCACAGCTGAAGCCCCAGCCCAGCGCAGACACAATACTGAGAGACTGGGGCGTTATCTTTTAGGATGCAACACGTGTCAGAGACTTCTGTATGGCCCTGGGTCCCCAAGTGAAATAATATATGGATTGGAGAACCGAGGAGTGGAAGCATGAGTGATCCCCTCCCCACCTCCCCACCCACTTCCATCACTCCTGATGATCCACTGTGAGGTCTTGTCCTTCCTGACCCTGCAACTCTCAAATTGGCAGGGTTAGAGATCCTGGTCCTTCAAAGAGGTTCATCTTTACCAGGGGACTAAAGCCCTTTGGATTTCTTGTGTCCAGGGTCAAGGAGGCAAGAAGAGGTGCCTCTATCTCACCAGGAAGTAGAAGTGCTGTTATAAACGGGGCAGAAGGAACACACATGGAGCCAGATGATCCACTAGGGAGCCTCTGGGTGATCTCTGGCTGCTTGTAACTGCAAATGGACACGTGCCCAACCTGAGACGATGCCTCAGCAATGAAGGTTTGGGTCCCACCACCAGGGAAGCCACCTAGACCTGCTAGGGTGATAGCTGAGGGTGAGGGAGATTTAGACTAATTGTGGAGGAGGGAGTTATGCTCTGGTAGCTACTCCATCAGTTCCCCCTTCTCTAAGCTTTCCCTTAAGACTAGAGGCCATGGGAACCAGGGGAGAGCTGCTGCCCAAACATACCTTGAAAAATAGATCTATGCAGGTGAAGCGGTGGACTGTGGCCGCTGTGGGAATGGACCACTCAGATCTTCTGCTGAGGGGAGTATGGCTGCCTGACAACCCCTCTGTACCCACCACTAAGTTCACACAGAAGCCTTGTGTCCTCTGAGTTCTTCCAGCTATGATGGAGCACAGCTGGGTACTAATGCTGACTCATTCTTAAAGGTCATGGGATACCTCTAACGGGAAATTTTGGCTCAAGAACTTCTCATCAACCTAGCCAAACTTTTGGGAACTGAGCTGCAGTTTGAAACTCTTCCTACCCAAACCTCCTTCTTTCCTCCTCTCTTTTCACAGGTATCATCATGATCAGAAGCCTCTCTCAGCTTACTCCTGCTTCCTTTATGCTTCACAACAACATATGAATCTCTTGCCCATATAATCCCATCTTGGCATCTGCTTCTTGAAGGACCATGAGTAACACTTGATATTTAAGGCCTTGAGACTGGGGGAGGTGCTCAAGGTTGTGAGTGCAGATAGAAATGAGAAGGGAACTGAGGTCTGGGGGCTCTCCAGCATTGAGTGAAGGAGAAGAGAAAATTAACAGCAGAGACCAAGAAGGGGTGGCTAGCAAAGTAGCCAAGAGAATGTGGTGTTCTTGAAACCAAGTAAAGACAGTGTATCTGAGAAAAGGAATAATTGACTATGTCAGGGATGCTGCCCGGTTGTGTAAACTAGGGGTCATGGGTTTAGCAAGATTAAACTCACAGTGACTTTGACAAGAGCAATTTTAGTGGAGGGTGTGGATGAGGCCTGATTGGTATGTGTTTAAGAGAGAATACGAAAACCATTTCAAGTTTTCGTACCTGGGATTTTTCAGGAGTGCTAACTAGAACAACTTTATTGAGGCGATGTATTGCAAAGAGAAACTGGGAAATGGGGCAGTAGCTGGCTGGGGAACTGAGATCAACAAAAGGATTTTTAAAGATGCTCGAGATAACGGCATATTGGTATGCTGATAGTGGGCTGACCCAGTAAGGATAAAAAAAAAATTATTGACATAAGCAGAAAATGAAGCACTGTTGAAGTGGAGTGCTGGTGACTCTGTGAGAAAGGATGAGGTCACTGAAGGGGGAAACTCTTTAAAGAGGATTCGTTCCAACTCCCTGCTCCTCCCAGGCCCATGCCTTGCCTGAGGTCAGTTACCCTTGAGTCCTTGAAATAAAACAGAATTTCCCATCCTTCCAGGGAATTTCACAGAGACTTTCTTAGCACTTAAATTTTCAGTTCCCTCTTTGCATTTGGTATCTAGAGATTTCACATAGCCTTTTGTGATTTTTGACTATACCTCGAAGCTTATTTTAAAACTAACCCATTTTGTGTTTTTGAATCTGGAGTTTTTTTCTGGCTATCTCAGTTTACTATCTTAGTGGAAGTCGGAGTCTCCTGCAGGGATTTTTTTCTCAAGTGCAGATCTTGTTAGGGTACTTCTTTGATGGTTTACATTTATAGGAATAAGATCCAGGCTTCTCGTGATGACGTGTAAAACCTGTTTCTTTCTTGTCTGGCTCCTAGCTGTCCATCGCTTGCAGTCTCAGGAGACATGAATAGGTCTTAAGACTCACCATGCTTTCTAGTGCCCCCTTGTCTTTGTATATGTTGCTCTCTTCCCTATAAAGGCATCCCTTCTCCATAAGTCTGAAGCTTGCTCACCCTGTAAGACTCATTTTGGGAGCTAATGCCTAAGACCAATCTTTCCAACTCACCTCTCCCCAAGAGTAGTTTAAATGCCTATCTCATGTGCTTCCGCACTCATAGCTCGGGGAGCGCTTTTTGCCCTGAGTATCATTGCCTATTTGTGTGTTGGTTTCCTCCGTCTGGTTGGCTCCTGGCTGCCTCTAGCATTTCCAGTGCTTCTAAATCCTAGGCATACTGTACCTTGGTAAATGTTGGGTGCTCTTCCCTGGTGGCTTAGGTGGTAAAGAATCCATCCGCAATGCAGGAGATGCAGGTTCGCTCCCTGGGTCAGGGAGATTCCCTGGAGAAGGGAATGATTACCTACTCCAGTATTCTTGCCTGGAGAATTCCATGGACAGAGGAGCCTGGAAGGCTATAGTCCATGGGATTGCAAAGAGTCAGACTGAGTGACTAACACACATAAGTTTTCTGTATGAGTCACAGAAGTCTCAAATTTCTTCTGGATAGGGAAATATATCTCAATAATATTTTTAATAAAATATATTTTGTTGATTGTTAAAGCCTTTATATAGCATTGGCACAACTCAGATAAATAAAGACTGTTGGAATTTGATATCTAGAGAGAGTCTAGATATTCTTGTTCAGTCACTCAGTCGTGTGTGACACTTTGCGACCCCACAGACTGCGGCACACCAGACTTCCCTGTCCTTCACTATCTCCCAGAGTTTGCTCAAACTCTTGTCCATTGAGTTGATGATGCCAGCTTGTGCCATCCAGTCATCTCATCCTCCATCACCCCCTTCTCCTCCTGCCCTCAATCTTTCCTAGCGTTAGGGTCTTTTCCAATGAGTTGGCTCTACTCATCAAGTGGACAAAGTATTGAAGCTTCAGCTTTAGCATCAGTCCTTCTAGATCGAATAGTTTGATCTCCTTGCTGTCAAAGGGACTTTCAAGAGTCTTCTCCAGCACCACAGCTCAAAAGCATTGATTTTTCTGCATTCAACCTTCCTTATGGTCCAACTCTCACGTCCATACATGTGCTTGTGCTTAGTTGCTCAGTTGTGTCCAACTTTTTGCAACCCCGTGAACTTTAGCCTGCCAGGCTCCTCTGTCCCAGGAAGAATACTGGAGTGATTTGCCGTGCCCTCCTCCAGGGGATCTTCCCAATCCAGGGATGGAATCCAAGTCTCCTGCACTGTAGGCGGATTCTTTACTGAGCCGCCAGGGAAGCCCAAGAATACCATAGCTTTGACAATATGGATCTTTGTTGGTAAAGTGATGTTTTGCTTTTTGGTATACTGTCTAGTTTTGTCACAGCTTTTCTTTCAAGGAGCAAGCATCTTTTAATTTCATGGGTGCAGTCACCATCTGCAGTGAGTTTGGAGCCCAGGAAAATAGTCTGTCACTGTTTCCATTGTTTCCCCATCTATCTACCATGAAGTGATGGGACCAGATGCCATGATCTTACTTCTTTGAATGTTGAGTTTTTTTTTTTTTTGAATGTGGAGTTTTAAGTCAGCTTTTTCACTCTTCTTTCACCTTCATTAAGAGCTCTTTAGTTCCTCTTTGCTTTATGCCATAAGGCGGTGTTATCTGCATAAATGAGGTTATCGATATTTCTCCCAGCAGTCTTGATTCCAGCTTGTGCTCCATCCAGCCTGGCATGATGTACTCTGCATAGAAGTTAAATAAGCAGGGTGACAATATACAGCTTTGACATACTCCTTTCCCAATTTGGAACCAGTTCATTGTTTCATGTCTAGTTTCAATTGTTGCTTCTTGACCTGCATACAGGTTTCTCAGGAGGCAGGTAAGGTGGTCTGGTATTCTCATCTCTTTCAGAATTTTCCACAGTTTGTTGTGATCCACACAGTCAAAGGCTTCAATGTAGTCAGTGAAGCAGAAATAGATGTTTTTCTGAAATTCCCTTGCTTTTTCTATGATTCAACAAATGTTGGCAATTGGATCAAAATTCTTAGAGATGACTTAACTCATCTCCTTTATTTCCTGCATAAAAAAATGTATCTTTCTGTGTACCAATTTCTGTGTCTATCTACAGTGTATGAGAATGCCTCTTTCTGCTCACACTTTCTTCCTAGACTAGGTATTTTCAGTGTCTTATATCTTTGATAGTAAATTGGGTGTATTGTATATGTTTATTGGCAATTTATCTTTCTTCATTTCTGAAGTGTCTGTTTATATCCTTCTCTCAGTTTTAATAGGGATGCTGATATTTTTCATATTTATTTGTAAGTGCATTTTATAACTAAAGATATTAACCCTTTGTTTCTCATATATACTACAAGAGTTTTTCTAGACTTGTTTAACCTTCTTTAGAGTGTCTTCTTCTGTACCAGTGGTCAAATATGTCAGTTTTCCTTTTTGGTTTCCAAACTTGATGCCATTCTAGGGATTACCTTCTTCACTCAGATTATAACAGAACAGATTATAAAACTGTTCTGTCCCTAAGAAAACCATAATTGAAAAAGACACATGTACCTCAGTGTTATTAACTGCAGCACTATTTAGAATAGCCAGGGCTTCCCTGATAACTCAGCTGGTAAAGAGTCTGTCTGCAGTGCATGAGACCTCAGTTTGATTCCCAGGTTGGGAAGATCCCCTGGAGAAGGGAACAGCTACCCACTCCAGTATTCTTGCTTGGATAATTCCATGGACAGAGGAGCCGGGCAGGCTACAGTCCATGGAGTTGCAGAGTCAGGCACGACTGAGCAACTTTCACTTTCTTTCACTTCAGAATAGCCAGGACATGGATGCAACCTAGATGTCCGTCAACAGAGGAATGGATAAAGAAGTTGTGGTGGATATATACAATGGAACACTACTTGATCACGAAAAAGAACAAATTTGAGTCAGTTCTAGTGAGGTGGATGAACCTACAGCCTGTTAATACACAGTGAAGTAAATCGGAAAGAGAAAAACAAATATTGTATATTAACACATATATATGGAATCTAGAAAGATGGTAGTGATGAACCTATGGGCAGGGCAAGAATAGAGACTCAGACGTAGAGAACAGACGTATGGACACAGGGAGAGAAGCACTGAAATATATGCATTACCATATGCAAAACAGATAGCTAATGGGAAGTATGGTGTAACACAAGGAGCTTACCCCATGCTCTGTGACAACCTAGAGGGGTGGAATGTGGTAGGAGGTGGGAGGGAGGCTCAAGAGGGAAGGAATATATGTATACCTATAACTGATTCATGTTGATGTATGGCAGAAACCAACACAACTTTGTAGGGCAATTGTCCTCCAATTAAAAATAAATAAATAAAAAAACTGTTCTATATTTAACATAGTGTGCCGAGTGGCTCAGCTGTGTCTAACTCTTTTCGACCCCATGGACTGTAGCCTGCAAGGTTCCTCTGTCCATGGGATTTCTGAGGCAAGAATACTGGAGTTGTTGGCATACCCTACTCTAGGGGATCTTCCTGACTCAGGGATCAAACTTGCA
Organism: Ovis canadensis; assembly: GCF_042477335.2. Taxonomy (NCBI): domain Eukaryota; kingdom Metazoa; phylum Chordata; class Mammalia; order Artiodactyla; family Bovidae; genus Ovis; species Ovis canadensis. The sequence continues at coordinate 55,633,492 of NC_091251.1, read as the reverse complement.
TCTCTTGTGTCTCCTGTCTTGGCAGGAAGATTTTTTTACCATTGTGCCACCTGGGAAGCGCCATTTAACAGTACATTTTATTATTATTTTTTACATTTCAGATTTTAGTCCACCTAACTTTTTTTTAATGTGAGAAAATAATCTCACTTTATTTGCCCTCACATTTTTAATCGAATTGCTCCAATGCTGTTTCTACAGTTTTATATATTACTAATTCTGAAGGAGATCAGCCCTGGGATTTCTTTGGAAGGAATGATGCTAAAGCTGAAACTCCAGTACTTTGGCCACCTCATGCAGAGTTGACTCATTGGAAAAGACTTTGATGCTGGGAGGGATTGGGGGCAGGAGGAGAAGGGGACAACAGAGGATGAGATGGCTGGATGGCGTCACTGACTCAATGGATGCAAGTCTGAGTGAATTCCGGGAGTTGGTGATGGACAGGGAGGCCTGGTGTGCTGTGACTCATGGAGTCGCAAAGAGTCGGACATGACTGAGCGACTGAACTGAACTGAACTGATTTCAAAGTGAAGGCACTGGTATATTTTCATTAAGAGCACAGAGAGGAGGGCAGAGATGTCTGGATCTCCTTGCTGAGCGCTAGCTCTGCCTATTCTCTGATGTTGTGAGGTTTAATGGAGATGGTTTATATGACCTACTGGCACCGGAGAAGAATGTACTGTCATTGGGCACCTTAGACTTAGTAGTAGTAGCATTAATTGATTTTTTCTTCTCTGGACTCTATTTTATTCTGTTGATCTGTTCATCTATACCTGTCTCAGGATCAGTTCAGTTCAGCTCAGTTGCTCAGTCGTGTCCGACTCTGCGACCCCATGAATCACAGCATGCCAGGCCTCCCTGTCCATCAGTACTGCTTTAATTTCATGCAGTATGATCAAATATCTTATTATCTATTAGGCAAAATCCCTTGTGTGGATTTTAACTTCTTGTAAATAATATGAAACATCTTTTTTATTGCACATATAACAGTACATTTCATTGCTCCTTTTCCTTGTCCTTAGTTATTATAAAACAATCTCAATGTTTTTTAGGGTTTATTTTAGTATTTTAGTATTCAGAATGTAATTCTAATTCAGAAGTTTAGGAAAAGATGGCAAACAATGGATGTCATAAGAAAAAGTTGAATAGTTTAGGGTTATTTGGATTGACTTGATGTATCAAGGCTATGGTTTTTCCAGTGGTCATGTATGGATGTGAGAGTTGGACTGTGAAGAAAGCTGAACACCGAAGCATTGATGCTTTTGAACTGTGGTATTGGAGAAGACTCTTGAGAGTCCCTTGGACTGCAAAGAGATCCAACCAGTCCATTCTAAAGGAGATCAGCCCTGGGTATTCTTTGGAAGGAATGATGCTAAAGCTGAAACTCCAGTACTTTGGCCACCTCATGTGAAGAGTTGACTCTTTGGAAAAGACTCTGATGCTGGGAGAGATTGGGGGCAGGAGGAGAAGGGGACAACAGAGGATGAGATGGCTGGATGGCATCACGGACTCGATGGACTTAAGTCTCAGTGAACTCCGGGAGTTGGTGGTGTAGGCCTGGCGTGCTGTGATTCATGGGGTTGCAAAGAGTCGGGTATGACTGAGCGACTGAACTGACTGACTAACTGATGTATCATGAAGAAGAAATTAACTTGTTATGTTCCATTGCTTCTGAGAACCAAATGAGGAAATAGGTTTAAATTGCAACATGGGTTTTGGTTAAACAAAAACAATTTTTCTTAAAAAAAAAAAAAAAGTAAGTCTGATTAGGGAGTGAAGCATACTTCCAAAGAAAATGGTAAACACTATTCTGAGGTTTTCTGATTCTTTCTTATATCTTTATACATGCTTGGCCTGTGGAAGGGAAGGGAGCATCTCTCTGTTGATTGTTTAAGGGGCTTTCTAACTTTAGGATTCCATGAATGTTAACCTTTAATGCAAGCTAACCTGCATTTTGGGAACTTTCCATGCATGTCAGGAACCAAAGTGCCATCATCCTCAACAGAGAGGAGTCTAGTTTAACAATAGTTTTGCACAATAATATACAAGTCTTAAAAGCACTTGTTTTTCTCTATTTTAATCAGCTTCTCTTGACTTGTCATTAGTATTCTGAGCATATGAATGAGTCATTATCTCTTAAAACATGCCTCTTCCTTTGTTTACTTTTTGCACATATGCCTCGAGACAGGGAGCAGCAGGAAATGGCCCGTTACTGGCTACTATCGAATAGTGATCTGCAATTTCTTTCACTGCATGGTTTAGTTTTTTTTTTAATTCACACATCCACTCACTTTATTAATGCTTTTCCACACCTAATGCACGTTTCTGATGCTGCTTTACATTTGAGAAAATTCTCAAAATATCACAAGTGAGCTGGAAACAGAGAAATAATGGAGACTTAGGGCACTGCAGTTCCCAGCAAGGTCTTAACTTTCTCGTAACTTTGTTGCTTTGGATTAATATCAATCCACCAAATGTTCCTGGGGTTACTCTTACAGGGGGTGTTGTGAGATTCAAAAGAAATATTTATTTATTTCATTATTCATTCAATAGTTAGCAAATATTTATTGAGAGCCCCAGATAGATGCTGGAATCTATTGGAAAGAAACTACACCCAAAGTTTTCAGTCTAGCCAGGTTTGCAGACATAAGTGTTATGAGTGCTATAAAAAAAGAAGAGGGATCAAATTTATTTATTCAACATGCATCTCTTGACCCTCCTTCTTGCTTTGTGCAAAGCATAAGTGTTACATAAATTGGGAAATGGATCAACAGAGGCTTCCTTTAAGGAGTTGAGTGCCAGCTAAAAATAAAGGGACTTTCAGAAGTCATAGGTAAATGAGTTGCCCTTGTAGTGCATAAGCCAGATAATCACCGAGGCACTGGCAGAAATTTCCCTCCTGTCTTCCTACTGCCTGCCACCCTGAGAGCCACGCAGCACATGGACTGCCATCTCCAGGGAGGCAGCAGGGCAGCTGTGGAAGCCACCCCAAGCAGGTGGAGAGGTCAGCAGAAGGACCTGAAGTGTCAGTGGAGGGGAAGGGAAGCAGAAACAGTTATCTTCCCAGCCAGGGAAGGTTCTGAACAGGCCCAGGTGAGGGACAAGTATAGGTTTCTACAGCCATGTTCTTCCCCTGTGCTCTGAAAATGGGAGTTTCACATCCTTTCCAACTTATGTCTAAATCCTAAATCACATCAAGAACCATGCCTTCCCTCCCCTCACCCAACCATTCATTCAATCAGCCATCAAATCGTTCTGCCAAAACTTCACATTTCTCATTGACTGGCCTTTCTCATAGAGCTCTTCCTCCATTTCTTTTCCCCTTCTGGGTGGTTTTCAACCTTGGCTACATATTGGAATTATCTGGGGAGTACTTGATGCTTGACTTCCATCCCAGAGATTCTGATTTAAATGGTCTGAAATATGGCCTGGGTATCATGATTTTTAAAAGCTCTCCAAGTAATTCTAATGTACTTACAAGGTTTAGACTCATTAGTCTTAAAAATAATGTGATCAATGTTCCATCTAATTCATTAAAGGAAAGAGAGAACTGCTAATCATGTTCATCTGTTTGTCAGGAAAAAAATCACAAACTTGAATTAGACCCATAGGATTTTAAGTAGATATTTGGTTAGGATTGTTGTCTATAAAGAGTTTCCAGGGAAGAAGATGAAGATGGCAGTGGCCAGGGGATGGTCCTGTGAGACTGAGGGATATAGAGGGCAGGGTGAACTATGGTATCTTTGGGAGCATGGACAGCTCCTACATCATGAAGGACATGCTCCCAGGACCCTATCCCAAGACCCTAGAAGAACAAGTAGCTATAGCTAAGAAGTATAACATGCAGGTGGAAGATGAGGAGCCCTGGCTGGATGATGGCATGGGATAAGGCGACTACCTGAAGTTCCCTGACAGTTCACAGCAGGAGAGGGATCCATGGTGTGACTGGGACCACCCAGACCTGATGTTGAACTGGGGTGAACCAAGGCTCTGGGACCTGGGTGTGTATATCAGGAAACGTATGGATGTGTCCTCCACGCCTGTTTCTTGGAATCTCACATGTAAGCAGCTCCGCAGCTTCACGGCCTTCATGATGTTCATGTTTTGGGTGTGGGGAGAATTATGCCACTCACCTGCCCATGGGTGGAACCAAAGGTGCATCTTTATACTGATCGGCAACTGGAAGCAGTCTGCAATCCCACCACAGAGATGGAGCTGGTGGTTCATTGTGAGATGTGGGGAGGCTTTGTTCCCCTTAAGTGGCTCTCTTATCCCTGGAGATTGAACCTTAATAAAATTCCTAATGAAACTTAGTGCTGTGGAAGTAAGAAAGAAGCAGAAAGAAAAAAGAGGTTCTACTTCAGTGTGGAGTTGTAGGAGCAAGTTCAGAAGGAGGCAGTATGTGAATACTGTGGTGGCATCTTGGACTGAGTATTTGTGTCCCCTTAGAATTCATACATTGAAATTTTAACTCCCAGTGTAATGGGAAAAGGAGGTGGGGCGTTTGGGAGGTAACCAGGTCATGAAGGTGTGGGTTTAATTCATGGGACTAGTGAGAGACCCCAGAGAGCTCTCTCTTTCTGCCCTGTGAAGATACAATGAGAAGATGGCAGTCTGCAACCTGAAAGAGGACCTTCTGTATCCATTTGATTTTAGTATCTCCTTATTGTTCAAGCCACCTGGTCTATGACACTTCTGTTTTAGCAGTTCAAGCTAAGACACGTTATGGCAATTAATCAAGGGCGTTAGCATAAGGGAAGGTGAGGAGTTGTAAGCAAGCATTATCATGTTGGATTATCAGGAGCCCAGACTTTTCTAAGAAATTTTATACAATTTAATCAGTTCATTTGGGCATGTGGACAAAGGATTGCATAATGCACTGAACAGTGACAGATAGTTCTAAGAGGAGTTGATTGCCTTCTTCAGATATCCAAAGGGTTGTGTCATCAGTTCAGTTCAGTTCAGTTCAGTTTATTTGCTCAGTCGTGTCCGACTCTTTGCGACCCCATGAATCGCAGCACACCAGGCCTCCCTGTCTATCACTAACTCCTGGAGTTCATTCAGACTCACATCCATCGAGTCAGTGATGCCATCCAGCCATCTCATCCTCAGTCGTCCCCTTCTTCTCCTGCCCCCAATCCCTTCCAGCATCAGAGTCTTTTCCAATGAGTCAACTCTTTGCATGAGGTGGCCAAAGTACTGGAGTTTCAGCTTTAGCATCATTCCTTCCAAAGAAATCCCAGGGTTGATCTCCTTTAGAATGGACTGGTTGGAGCTCCTTGCAGTCATAGAATGAAAGTTAGATTCTTTGGAGCCAGAAGAAAGAATGAGGGTCAAAAAGGCAGTGCTTCATGGAAACATATATTCATTCAATATAAGGGGAACACTGTTGTCTTTTCAAAATGCTGCCAAGTAGTGAAGTGGGCAGCCTCAATGGGTAGAGAGATTCTTAACTCAGGAAATATTAAATCAAAGACTGCAAAATCTTTTATTGGTTATTCTTTTTGTGAGAGATGGGTATATGTGAGAGAGATGGTAGGAAGAGGCATGTTATCCACAAGTCATTGTGATGTAAATGCTCATGTTTAAACATGTACATTTGTGTAACACACATGTATAGAACTTAGACTTTTCTTTATTAAAAAAAAAAAAACACCTTGAAATGAGAAAAGAAAATGCAGACAAGGTTGAGGCCTGGATCCCCTGGAAATCAAGGCCTGTGTAAGTCTTTCTTCTCATCTCCATTTCTTACACTGCTCACTGCCACTTTGCAAAAGTGGCCTTGGATAGGGTCAGCAGTCTGCCATGTACATAGAGAGGAGGGGCTTGGGTCAGCCATCAAAAGACTGAGGCAGAGTGCTGTGTGGACTTGATACTCTCTGACCTTTCTGTTCTCCGGCTTCACACGAACCCTGTTCTTTGACCCTCAGGTCTCTAACAACCATGGTGCCTCTCTGCTATGCACACCTGACCCCTGCCTTCAAGGTGTCTGCTGCAGAATGCCATCCTAATGCTCTCATGTCTGTTATTCTGTCCTTTCCTCTCCAACCTCCTTTCTACCAGATTCCCTCCCAAACTTTCCTGTCTGTTTAATCCCCAAATATAACGATCTGAGACATTCATGTTAGTGTTTTGAATTGGCTCACATATCCTTGGGAATCAAGAAAGTAAGTGGAGGTGCTCTGGGATATGTATGGTGGATTTGGAGGGTAGGGGTTGGCGTGTGGACCTGCAGAGAACTTTTTTCTTGTCCTCAGTTCCAGGACCAGGCAACCTGAAAGCCTATTTGCAAGATGGCCAAATTTTGATTTAGTTTATGGGTACTGAGATGAAAAGTGTTACCCTTCTTAGCCAGGTATTTCTTTCTTTTATAAAACTGGGCAAGTTATAGACATTGTTCCTCTAATAATTTCTATGCACAATAACTACAAAAACATTTCTCATATAAAGTTCAGTTTTAGCGTGGAAGAGAAAGTAAGTATGGCACATTTCCAAAGTAGCAGAAGGAATATTTGCAGGAAGAACATCATCTGTTTCTTGTAATGAACACTCACCTGTGCAACACCCAGGGGCCTTAGGGTTTCTCTAAGAATTTTATTTCAGTTCAGTTCAGTTCAGTTGCTCAGTCATGTCCGACTCTTTACGATCCCATGAACTGCAGCATGCCAGGCCTCCCTGTCCATCACCAACTCCCAGAGTTCACTCAGACTTGCGTCCATTGAGTCAATGATGCCATCCAGCCATCTCATCCTCTGTTGTCCCCTTCTCCTCCTGCCCCCAATCTCTCCCAGCATCAGGGTCTTTTCCAATGAGTCAACTCTTCGCATGAGGTGGCCAAAGTACTGGAGTTTCAGCTTTAGCATCATTCCTTCCAAAGAAATCCCAGGGCTGATCTCCTTCAGAATGGACTGCTTGGATCTCCTTGCAGTCCAAGGGACTCTCAAAAATCTTCTCCAACACCACAGTTCAAAAGCATCAATTCTTCAGTGCTCAGCCTTCTTCACAGTCCAGCTCTCACATCCATACATGACCACAGGAAAAATCATAGCCTTGACTAGATGGAGCTTAGTCGGCAAAGTAATGTCTCTGCTTTTGAATATGCTGTCTAGGTTGGTCATAACTTTTCTTCCAAGGAGTAAGCGTCTTTTAATTTCATGGCTGCAGTCACCATCTGTAGTGATTTCAGTAGTGTGCTATAAAAGAATAAAACTGGGAGCTTCTTTTTCTTGAAGTAAAAATAGCAAGATTTTCTTCTGTCTGGGAAGACTTTTTTTTGGTCTGGGAAGATTTAAAAAACTTTTTTTCTGGTTTTTATTTTTATTGCATTTATTTATTTAACGGGTAAACTCAGAGGTTAAAGCGTCTGCCTGGAATGTGGGAGACCCAGGTTTGATCCCTGGGCTGGGAAGATCCCCTGAAGAAGGAAATGGCAACCCACTGCAGTACTCTTGCCTGGAGAATCCCATGGAGGGAGAAGCCTGGTAGGCTACAGTCCATGGGGTTGCAAAGAGTCAGAAATGACTGAGTGACTTCACTTTCACTTTCACTTTTCATCTTTATTCCTAGGTGGCGCAGTGGTAAAGAATCTGCTGGCCAATGCAGGAGAATCAAGAGACTCAGGTTTGATCCCTGGGTTGGGAAGTTCCCCTGGAGGAGGGCATACTGACCCACTCCAGTATTGTTGCCTGGAGAATCCTATGGACTGGCAGGCTACAGTCCATCGGGTTACAAAGAGTTGGACATGACTTAGCAGCTGAACAACAACAACTTTATTTGGAAAGGGGAGAAAGGGAATTCCGGGTCATCACCTGCCCCACCCTGCTCCATGATCTAAACATGCTGTCCCCAATCCCTTTTTCTTTCTTGGGTGAGGGGAGAGAACCAGGTGGGCATGGGCATCGGGAAGTAGCAGAGGACGAGTGTGGAGGAGGGGGAGTCATGGGGACTCTGGTGCAGCAGGGTCAGCTAACATTGTGGTTGCATGCAGTGCCAGGGTAGGAGGTGGGGTGTTCCAGGAGGGGCTCACAAGAGGATGTCAATTACATGTGTGTAAGTCCAGGAATGGCAGCCGGTGTTGACCTGCTAGACATTTTGCTCCCTTCTAACCTGGCCTCCCATTTGCACTTCTAGAGTGCAGCTTGCCTTGTCTGTGGCCTGAGGAGGTATTCACCCTTTCAGGCTGCGCGGAGAGAGGAGGGAGACCAAGAGTCAAGGGTAGGAGCAAAGTCGGGGATGGCACATTGGCAGGGAGAGGGCCCCAATAGGTGCTACCATAAATACTAGCAGAGTTTAGCCAGTCCTGAGCATGGAACAACAGACTGGTTCCAAATAGGAAAAAGAGTACGTCAAGGCTGTATATTGTCACCCTGTTTATTTAACTTATATGCAGAGTACATCATGAGAAATGCTGGGCTGGAGGAAGCACAAGCTGTGATCAAGACTGCTGGGAGAAATCTCAATAACCTCAGATATGCAGATGACACCACCCTTATGGCAGAAAGTGAAGAAGAACTAAAGAGCCTCTTGATGAAAGTGAAAGAGGAGAGTGAAAAAGTTGGCTTAAAGCTCAACATCCAGAAAACGAAGATCATGGCATCTGGTCCCATCACTTCATGGGAAATAGATGGGGAAACAGTGGAAACAGTATCTGACTTTATTTTTTTGGGCTCCAAAATCACTGCAGATGGTGACTGCAGCCATGAAATTAAAAGACATTTACTCCTTGGAAGAAAAGTTATGACCAACCTAGATAGCATATTAAAAAGCAGAGACATTACTTTGTCAACAAAGATCCGTCTAGTCAAGGCTATGGTTTTTCCAGTAGTCATGTATGGATGTGAGAGTTGGACTATAAAAGAAAGCTGAGTGCCAAAGAATTGATGCTTTTGAAGTGTGGTGTTGGAGAAGACTCTTGAGAGTCCCTTGGACTGCAAGGAGATCCAACCAGTCCATCCTAAAGGAGATCAGTCCTGGGTGTTCATTGGAAGGACTGATGTTGAAGCTGAAACTCCAGTACTTTGGCCACCTCATGCGAAGAGCTGACTCATTAGATAAGACCCTATCCTGGGGAAGATTGAGGGCAGGAGGAGAAGGGGACGACCGAGGATGAGATGGTTGGATGGAATCACCGACTCAATGGACATGGGTTTGGGTGGACTCCAGGAGATGGTGATGGACAGGGAAGCCTGGTATGCTGCGGTTCATGGGGTCACAAAGAGTCGGATACAACTGAGCAACTGAACTGAACTGAATGAGCGTACCATGTCTTATGATGAACCTGGCTCTTTCTCCGGGTCTGTCTCCCTTTTGTCCCCTCCCCTCCACATCTCAGCTGCCCACTCTCTGACTTCTCACCTGCCATCATCCTTCTGGTGGGTACCACCATCATGCCCATTATTGTCTTCCTTGGAGAGGTGAGCCAGGGAACACAGACAGGTAAGAAGAAGCCAGTGCCTGTGCTAAGTCCCAGCAGTGAAGGGGCTGTAGCTTCCCCAGGCAGTGGCATCAGGGCAGGGCGAGAGCCTGCAGGTGGGAAGCTGATGGGCCTGGAGTTTCTGTCAGATGATGGCGTTCAGCTCAGGAACTGTAACCTGCTTATTAGCCCACTGGATGGTTCCTGAGAACTGCTGCTACTGCTCTGGGAAAAGGTAGGGTGGGTCCTAGCACTTATCCCATTCAGCCCCTTGAAGATTTCAGCTTGCTTATGCATCTTGATGTTAAAGCTGCAGGATATTTCATGTGCTTAGTTCCTCAGTCATGTTTGACTCTTTTGTGACTCCATGGACTGTAGCCCACCAGGCTCCTCTGTCCATTTAATTCTCCAGGCAAGAATAATGGAGTGGGCAGTCATTCCCTTCTCCAGGGGATCTTCTCTACACAGGGACTGGACCCACATCTCCTACATTGGCAGGAGGATTCTTCACCACTGAGGCACCTGGGAGGCCCTAGGATATTTTGCAGCACATCACGTAATGATGCTGGGTCTCTGGCTCCTTGCTGGCCAGCTTGTCACATTCGAGTTTCAGACTACGGTACTGAGTCTGCAGCAGCTGAAACTCATCTTTGATGAGGTCACAGGGGTCTGAGGTGGTGAATTTGAGTTGCTGGAGTGGGTGTGACCAGCCAGAATGCCTGCTTTGTGCCGACATCTTGTTAAGTCATGGCGGGGTTGCGCCCAGGCTCCAACTGCTCAGGGCAATCTTGCCTTTTTCTCCGCAGCACAGATCCGCAGCTCCCAGGGCCTTCACGGCAGCCTCCTGTGCCTAGCCTCGCTTGCTTCCTGCTTTCTGTCTTTTTACATGCCTTATCTGAATTTTGTAAATCAGACTTCCCCTCCCCTAAGAGCAGAAATGTGGGTAAGAATAGCAAATATCTGAGAAAGTGAGCTGCAACAGATTTTATTTCCCCCTGCCCTAATAAGGACTAGCAGTCTAACATAAATTAAAATTTCTTTCTCAACACTCTCAACCTCACCTCTAGAAATTTCATCTATGAAATTTTGCCTGGTTGATAGCTGGAAGAATAATATCCTTCCCTCACTCCCCACCAACTAGCTCTCTCTCCCAATCTGGCCTCGCTTTTGCCTTCACAGGCATTTCCCACAAACTTGAAAGGGGACTTATAGTGAGATGACAATGTCCCCAAATCACATTCTTTGAGGAGCATGGCTCCCAGAAACAGTTACCACCTGAAGCTGCGTGTTTTTCTTGTGTTGTGTTCCTGGTTGGCCAGGCCACAGAGACTGGGCAGGAAGATGACCCACTGACATATAGGCAGGCGGGTTCACTCCTGATTAAGTAAAATAGAGCAGAGCTGTCTAACATTCACATATTTATGAATCACTGGGGATCTTGTTCAAATATAGATTCTAATTCAGTAAGCTTCTGGGATAGGGGCCAAGAGCCTAGGTTTTGATATGTTTCTCGGGGAGAAGCGAGCTCTATGTCCTTCTACTCAGGTCATCTTGAGCTCCTCCCCCTAGAGCCTGCCGTTCTAACATGCTCTTAGCGATGCAGGTGCTGCTACCCTGTGGCACAGCACACCTCTCCTTGACCTCCTCTTCTACTACCTTCTCATCAGAGAATTTTAGAATTGGAGGGAATCTTGAACATCTTGTTTCAGTTCAGTTCAGTCGCTCAGTCGTGTCCGACTCTTTGTGACCCCATGAGTCACAGCACGGGGTGATGGACCTCCCTGTTCATCACCAACTCCCGGAGTTCACTCAGACTCACGTCCATCAAGTCAGTGATGCCATCCAGCCATCTCATCCTCTGTCATCCCCTTCTCCTCCTGCCCCCAATCCCTCCCAGCATCAGAGTCTTTTCCAATGAGTCAACTCTTCGCATGAGGTGGCCAAAGTACTGGAGTTTCAGCTTCAGCATCATTCCTTCCAAAGAAATCCCAGGGCTGATCTCCTTCAGAATGGACTGCTTGGATCTCCTTGCAGTCTAAGGGACTCTTCAAGGGTTTTCTCCAACACCACAGTTCAAAAGCATCAATTCTTCAGTGCTCAGCTTTCTTCACAGTCCAACTCTCACATCCATACATGACCACTGGACAAACAATAACCTTGACTAGACGGACCTTTGTTGGCAAAGTAATGTCTCTGCTTTTTAATATGCTATCTAGGTTGGTCATAACTTTTCTTCCAAGGAGTAAATATCTTTTAATTTCAGGGCTGCAGTCACCATCTGCAGTGATTTTGGAGCCCAAAAAAATAAAGTCTGACACTGTTTCCACTGTTTCCTCATCTATTTCCCATGAAGTGATGGGACCAGATGCCATGATCTTCAATTTCTGGATGTTGAGCTTTAAGCCAACTTTTTCACTCTCCTCTTTCACTTTCATCAAGCGGCTCTTTAGTTCTTCTTCACTTTCTGCCATAAGGGTGGTGTCATCTGCATATCTGAGGTTAGTGAGATTTCTCCTGGCAATCTTGATTCCAACTTGTGCTTCTTCCAGCCCAGCATTTCTCATGATGTACTCTGCATAGAAGTTAAATAAACAGGGTAACAGTATACAGCCTTGACGTACTCCGTTTCCTATTTGGAACCAGTCCGTTGTTCCATGGAGAAGCTCTATACAGTCAACAAAAACAAGACCAGGAGCTGACTGTGTGTGGCTCAGATCATGAACTCCTTATTTCCAAATTCAGACTTAAATTGAAGAAAGTAGGGAAAACCGCTAGACCATTCAGGTATGACCTAAATCAAATCCCTTGTGATTATACAGTGGAAGTGAGAAATAGATTTAAGGGCCTGGATCTGATAGATAGAGTGCCTGATGGACTATGGAATGAGGTTTGTGACATTGTACAGGAGACAGGGATGAAGACCATCCCCATGGAAAAGAAATGCAAAAAAGCAAAATGGCTGTCTGAGGAGGCCTTACAAATAGCTGTGAAAAGAAAAGAAGCGAAAGGCAAAGGAGAAAAGGAAATGTATAAGCATCTGAATGCAGAGTTCCAAGGAATAGCAAGGAGAGCTAAGAAAGGCTTCCTCAGCAATCAATGCAAAGAAATAGAGGAAAACAACAGAATGGGAAGACTAGAGATCTCTTCAAGAAAATTAGAGATACCAAGGGAATATTTCATGCAAAGATGGGCTCGATAAAGGACAGAAATGGTATGGACCTAACAGAAGCAGAAGATATTAAGAAGAGGTGGCAAGAATACACAGAAGAACTGTACAAAAAAGATCTTCACGACCTGGATAATCACGATGGTGTGATCACTCATCTAGAGCCAGACATCCTGGAATGTGAAGTCAAGTGGGCCTTAGAAAACATCATTACGAACATCTTGTTTAGTCAACCCTAAAATACTGGTCTATGGAGTGGGCTCATCTGAACCACTGGGAGAACTTTAAAAACTTAGACTCCCAGAGATTCTGATTCAGTTCCAGGCATCAGTGTTCTTTCAAAGCTTCCTAGATCAACTGGAGGAGAAAAAAGGCTTTGAACTATTAACTGTATCCTTTTATAAATAAGGAAACAGGTTGTGGGGTGACTACATGACTTGTGCAACCAGACCCAATTAGTGACAGCATTGGGGCCAGAACTTAGAGACCCTTTTAGCCCACCACTCTGTTATTTCCTTTTTGGCTGCCCAAGGCAGTTGCTTGTGCTAAGAAGGGAAAGCAACTTTCCACGTCTGAGTAAATGATTTTTAAGTGTGAAATAAAAGCCAGGTTCAATGTGATTTACTGGGGTGCCATTTCACCCAGAACATTTTCCTCTGCTGGAAGCAAGCCCAAAGAGGTCTAATGGGCATTTGTTTCCATCCTACTCTGGAAGGAAGTTGCATGGACAAGTGCACTGTAGAAATGGAAATGGTTCACATTGTATTCCCCTGAGAGATAATTTCATACTTTAAAAGGTTTTTGTTCCTAGGTGTTTTTGACATCCAATGAAAATATCACTGTTTTCAGTGGTTTCAATGTAATCAGCAATCTTAAAATTGACATTGTAATCCTTTCTTCTTAGAACTTAAAGCTTTCTTGTTTATTTTCATCTCAGGTGCCGTAGCTCCTGGATTGGGTTGCCTTTATCTGGTGTCTTTAATTTTTGGTGGGACACTGAAACTTGGCAGGAAGTCAGCTTCTCCCTCCTTACTGGGCTGTGCCAATTCAGAGAGTGGAACTATGATTTTGCTTTTTCCTTCTCTCTGGGTAATTCCTGCTTTACTATTTTTGTTTCTTTCTTTTTGAGAAGAAAATATCTGTTAACGTTAAAGGAAAGTATATACTAGTCTCATTCCACGTAAACAGGCCTGTTGTCCAGTTGAGGGAGTTTCTATGTGTTACAAGGGTTTTCTCTGCAGTATCTGCATTTCCAAACTGGATCATCTCCTCTGCACTTACAGTGGGCTTTCTCAGCTGGAGAAACTTCTTCCATTCTGAAGCCACATGGGCTGCTCTGGCCATTAGAGACTCCAGCCTCTGGTCATCCCCTGAAGGACATCTTGTGAGCCATCCTTGGGTTTCTCTGCTAGAGACAAATCTGTTCTTGCCCTGTGAATGCTGCCTCTAGAGAAAGAATAAACACAGAGCCCTCTTCAAGTGAATTTTCTTTCTAGAGCAGCTTTTAAGCAAGTGACCTAAAATTCTTGCTTAAGGACAGTGCAAACATTTTCAGGGCACTGACTTTCAGCAGGTGCCTTCATTATATTGTGGGCTTAGCTTGGACTAGGAATAGATGGTTGAGTGCCAGGCTCAGCTCCCCTCTTAATGGTCAGAGTCCTAAAGAGCTTCAAGCTTCCCATTCTTCTAATGGGAATAATGTCACCTGGACTGTTTAAAATGGGAGGAGATATGTAAAAGCACTTACCAAGATGTACACCTTGTAATAAATATAAGGAAGTACTATTATCACCAAGAAATAATGTTCTACGTGTTATGTGGAATCATTGGCCTTCTTCCCTGTTAAGACTTTTATAAGCTGTATAAAATATGATGTTGCAGCTATGTGGGGGTTGGGAAAATTCTCCACTTGGACCTCCTCCTTGGAAGTAGGGTTTAGCCCTTGCTAGTTGCCACAGCTTCAGGCCCTATTTTCCAGGAACTGCTCCCAGCCAAGGCTACGTGTGGCAGGGGTTTTAAGATATGGAGACACAGCTCCTCTGAAGGGTGATTTTGACTGAGGAGTCTCTTATCAGTCTTGCTACAACTTTCCTGGAAGTGCACAGTGTTTCATACCTCCCTCCCTTCTCTCTCTCTCCTTTGAAGAAATCTGAACTTATTGTAGTTTGATTGTCCTCCCTGTCTCTTCTTCCCCACCCACCCCCCTCATTTTTCTCCACTGGTGTTGCCTGTTTTAATCCCTTAAAACAAACTTCTTGCCTCCCTTAATCTCAATTTACTATGTGCTTGAGACTTGGACTAATGCAGACTGTGAACTCAACTTTCTATGACTGTTCCAGAGCATTCGGAGCTATTAGTGACAAGTTTGGGAAGCTTCCTTGGAGTAGGTCAGTTCTCCGGTTCTACTCATTTATTGGGCACAAGACTGGTTCTCATACAAGTGTCCTGCTTTGGCCCCAGCACTCTTTGGACACTAACTGCCTATGCGGCACTGGTAGGGACAGATCACTTACTCTTTAACCTCTCCACAGCCTCCCCTTCAGCCTGCCACTTCTCTCTTTAGTCTCTCATCCATAAAAGCTCTCATTTTGCCTTTTTTCACACACAGTAGTCCTTAAGTTCCTCTATTAGAATGAATAAGCTTGTAATGGAGTTAAAAAAAAATCAGTGATGTAAAAGAACAATGGTTTACTTCTCCATTACCCTGTGTGTCTGCCATGGCTTGATAGGAGGGCTCTGCTTGTCACAGTCACTTAGAGGTCAAAGGCTAGTGCTGAAACAGGCTTCCGCTCAACATGTGCCACACCGATGATGGAGGCAGAGAAAAGCAGACTGGTATGAATGCTTGCAATGAAATGCTTTGTCCCGGAAGTGACGTAACTGATCTGTTTGCATTTCACTGGTCAGAGCAAACCTCGTGGCCCGTCCTAACTTCCTGGGGGCGAGGACGTAAAGGAGAGCAAATGAAATGCTTAACCCCACAGTTCTTCAGAAAAGATAGGTCTGAACGAGCCCCAGTTTTTCGTTCATGAACTCAACTGATGTCCCTGGAACCTTGGGAGAGTTAAATTCTCTGAACAGACAAAACTTTAAAGGAACGAAAGAAGTCCTGTCGGAAGCTGCTTGAGGAGAAGGGAAACACCATCTTGATCAATCCTTAGGGACCTGCACTCTCAGAGATGGATGCGGAGTGATTCTTTCTCTGGCCTTGGCTGAATGAGTCTGTTTACATAGCTTGTCTGACTCTTGCTTTTCCCTGTGGATGTGGAGAGGTTTCTAAGGGCCTCGGATTTAAAATGCCAAATACAGTGTGGATTGAATTTCAGTTCTGTTGGGTGAGTTGAGTAAAGGGTATTGCACATGGTACCTTAAGCAGATCAATTCAACAGAAACGTTAAGTCAGATGATTTTTTTTTTCATATGTGTGCAACATAATGGTTAAGTGAACTACGATGTCCATTTTCCCAGTGGCAGTTTTTAGAAAATGAAAGATATAGAACATATGTATAAAGTTAGGTAGAGTCCTTTTCAAGAGGGTAAGGGAATGTGTAGTGCAAAGGAGTAAAGCATCAATGAGAGAACTTTTGAACAAATTAACTTGAAACAGTATAAAATTCTATCTGCCTCAAAATAAGACTTTAGGTCCCAGAGTTCACTTTCTCTGAGCTATTACTCTAGTGTAGCATTCTTGTTCCTCTAAGTTTTAAGAAATTCATTGAAAAAATCTTATTTGTAGTCATGAGTCAGAACACACAGTAGGCACTGGGGATGTGTTAGTATTTCAGCACAGCTGGCAGCATGTTGCTCTCTAAAATGGACTGCTAGCCCTTTTCTTGGTCACTGCTCATGGAACAATAACCAAATGTTCTATAAGAGGAGAACCCAGTTAGACTTCTGTGTATGGTATAGAGCAGCATTTTTTACTGCCGCCCCACCCTCCTTTTAAAAAAATATATGTCCTTGCCAAATTTTATTATGGGATGATGAAGTCTTAACAGTTCTTATTCAACCTGAAATTATCAGGAAAAGACCTGTGTTTGCCTAAGGAGAGACAGGCAGGACTGGTTTCATTCTGTCAATAGTCTGTAGGTATGAACAATTAGAAAACCTCTCTCAACAGGTATTTTTAGAAGTGCATTAGATCATCAGATAACAGCTTCTTAGGAGTCCTCTTGTTACATCTGAGTCTAGGGAGAGTTTGGGTGAGGGTTTGAACAGGTATTCACTGAGATCTGTTTGAGGATCAAAATTAGAGGGAGGTGCCTAGTCTAACACAAAAGCACCAATTTTTTTTGATAAATTTATTTATTTTAATTGGAGGCTAAATACTTTACAATATTGTAGTGGTTTTTGCCATACATTGACATGAATCAACCATGGGTGTACATGTGTCCCTCATCCTGAACACCCCCTCCCACCTTGCTCCCCATCGCATTCCTCAGGGTTGTCCCAGTGCACCAGCCCTGAGTGCCTTGTCTCATGCATTGAACCTGAACTGGCGATCTGTTTCACATATGGTAATATACATGTTTCAATACTATCTTTCAAATCATCCCACCTTCTCCCTCTCCCACAGAGTCCAAAGTTCTGTTCTTTACATCTGTGTCTCTTTTGCTGTCTTGCATATAGGGTTATTGTTACCATCTTTCTAAATTCCATATATATACATTAATATACTGTATTGGTGTTTTTCTTTCTGACTTACTTCATTCTGTATAATAGGCTCCAGTTTCATCCACCTCATTAGAACTGATTCAAATGCATTCTTTCTAGTAGCTGAGTAATATTCCATTGTGTATAGGTACCATAGCTTTCTTATCCATTCATCTGCTGATGGACATCTAGGTTGCTTCCATGTCCTAGCTATTGTAAATAGTGCTGCGATGAACATTGGGGTACACATGTCTCTTTCAAGTCAAAAGCACTCATTTTAAATCAAAATATCTATAATTAATTTATGAGTCCCTGTTTGAAAAGTAAATGAAGGTTCCCCAGACTTTTCTTAGAGAGTAACTTCTTTACTGAGTGTGATTTTTAATCCTCTAAGAGAGGATCAGGGTATGGAGAAGGCATCATCTCAGTTTATTTTGTCTCAAGGTGGGACTTTGGTGACACTGTTAGGAATCATGCGATGTAATCGGCCAAAATAAAGTGCTAGCCATCAGGCACAGATTATCCACCATAGTAACAGCTATAAATCATTAAACAGTTACTATTATATAGCTCTACTATATAGAGGTACTCTACAGGCCTTATCTTGTTTATTTTACTGTCTAGTAACTGAGACCAGACATAGAAACCATCTGTGTGCACTTTAGGGTAGGAAGAATATGAAACAAGATAAAAAGAGAATAGCTTGTTATCGCATAAGCCTGGAAGCTCAAATATAATTCCTCTGATATTAAAATCACCAATATGCCTATCTTTGTTTGTGCTGATTTTTTTCCCTATATGGCTGGAAACTATTTTCTAAGAGTCAGTATTCTTACAGGCAAGTAACAAAGTCCAAATGATATGCAGTTCAGGTCCATTTAGAGTTATGTATTAGTTAGAATTACTTCAGCTGCAAATAACAAAATATCTTACTAATAGTAGCTTAACCTAAAAACATTTAAGTATTTCATTTAATAGGAAATCTAAGGGTAAGTGATTCCAGGGTTAGATACTGGCCTAACAGTGTCAGTCTATTAAGTCAGCATCCCTATAGTTGTTTTGGCCTTTAAAATGTCACAAGGTATTTGTAGTAGCTTTGGTTTCCCAAGTGGCGCTAGTGGCAAAGAACCCTCCTGCCAATGCAGGAGACTTAAGAGACACGGGTTTGACCCCTGGAATGGGACGATCCCTAGAGAAGAAAATGGCAACCCACTCCAGTATTCTTGCCTAGAGAATTCCATGGACAGAGGAGCCTGGTGGGCTATGATCCATGGGGTTGCAAAGAGTCAGATACAACTGAAGTGACTTAGCACATCATGTCCACATATAATAACATCCAAAAGATGAGAAAAAGTTGATGAGAAAAGCGAGACTCTCTCCTTTTGCACCTTTCCTATTGGGAGGAAAATCTTGTCGAGATATCCAGGCTTCTTCCTACAACTCATCTGTCTTACAGGCCACCAGGAGTCACCCTACATCCGAGGTCAAGGGCAGCAGCCTAGAGTGCCAGGCTGTGACGGTGCAGGAATGGCTGAGAGGAGCTACCGAGAGTCTGAGGTCAGGGGCGGCAGCTGGGAGGAGCAACACCATGCCCGAGGCCAGGGGCAGCGGCTGGGAGGAGCAACACCACGCCCGAAGCTAGGGGCGGTGGCTGGGAGGAGCAACCCCACGTCCAAGGAGTGGTTGCTGTGTGGGCGTAGGAGGGCCTAAGGAGCCATCCCACGTTGAAGGTCAGGAAGGGCAGTGGTGAGGAGATACCCCTCGTCCAAGCTAAGGAGCAGCGGCTGCGCTTTGCTGGAGCAGCTGTGAAGAGATAGCCCATGCCCAAGGTAAGAGAAACCCAAGTAAGATGGTAGGTGTTGCAAGAGGGCGTCAGAGGGCAGACACACTGAAACCATATTCACAGAAAACTAGTCAATCCAGTCACACTAGGACCACAGCCTTGTCTAACTCAATGAAACTAAGCCATGCCTGGGGGGCAACCCAGTGCGGGTGGGTCAAGGTGGAGAAGTCTGACAGAATGTGGTCCACTGGAGAAGGGAATGGCAAACCACTTCAGTGTTCTTTCCTTGAGAACCCCAGGAACAATATGAAAAGGCAAAATGATAGGATACTGAAAGAGGAACTCCCCAGGTCAGTAGGTGCCCAATATGCTACTGGAGATCAGTGGAGAAATAACTCTAGAAAGAATGAAGGGATGGAGCCAAAGCAAAAACAATACCCAGTTGTGGATGTGACTGGTGATAGAAGCAAGGTCCAATGCTATAAAGAGCAATATTGCATAGGAACCTGGAATGTCAGGTCCATGAATCAAGGCAAATTGGAAGTGGTCAAACAAGAGATGGCAAGAGTGAATGTTGACATTCTAGGAATCAGTGAACTAAAATGGACTGGAATGGGTGAATTTAAATCAGATGACCATTATATCTACTACTGTGGGCAGGAATCCCTCAGAAGAAATGGAGTAGCCATCATGGTCAACAAGAGAGTCCGAAATGCAGTACTTCAATGCAATCTCAAAAACGACAGAATGATCTCTGTTCGTCTCCAAGGCAAACCATTCAGTATCACAGTAATCCAAGTCTATGCCCCAACCAGTAACGCTGAAGAAGCTGAAGTTGAATGGTTCTATGAAGACCTACCAGACCTTTCAGAATTAACACCCCCCAAAAATGTCCTTTTCATTATAGGGGACTGGAATGCCAAAGTAGGAAGTCAAGAAACACCTGGAGTAACAGGCAAATTTGGCCTTGGAGTACAGAATGAAGCAGGGCAAAGACTAATAGAGTTTTGCCAAGAGAACACACTGGTGATAGCAAACACCCTCTTTCAACAACACAAGAGAAGACTCTACACATGGACATCACCAGATGGTCAACACCGAAATCAGATTGATTATATTCTCTGCAGCCAAAGATGGAGAAGCTCTATACAGTCAACAAAAACAAGACCAGGAGCTGACTGTGGCTCAGATCATGAACTCCTTATTACCAAATTCAGACTTAAATTGAAGAAAGTAGGGAAAACCACTAGACCATTCAGGTATGACCTAAATCAAATCCCTTTTGATTATACAGTGGAAGTGAGAAATAGATTTAAGGGCCTAGATCTGATAGATAGAGTGCCTGATGAACTATGGAATGAGGTTTGTGACATTGTACAGGAGACAGGGATGAAGACCATCCCCATGGAAAAGAAATGCAAAAAAGCAAAATGGCTGTCTGAGGAGGCCTTACAAATAGCTGTGAAAAGAAGAGAAGCGAAAAGCCAAGGAGAAAAGGAAAGATATAAGCATCTGAATGCAGAGTTCCAAAGAATAGCAAGAAGAGATAAGAAAGCCTTCTTCAGCAATCAATGCAAAGAAGTAGAGGAAAAGAACAGAATGGGAAAGACTAGAGATCTCTTCATGAAAATTGCAGATACCAAGGGAACATTTCATGCAAAGATGGGCTCGATAAAGGACAGAAATGGTATGGACCTAACAGAAGCAGAAGATATTAAGAAGAGGTGGCAAGAATACACAGAAGAACTGTACAAAAAAGATCTTCACGACCTGGATAATCACGATGGTGTGATCACTCATCTAGAGCCAGACATCCTGGAATGTGAAGTCAAGTGGGCCTTAGAAAGCATCACTACGAACAAAGCTAGTGGAGGTGATGGCATTCCAGTTGAGCTGTTTCAAATCCTGAAAGATGATGCTGTGAAAGTGCTGCACTCAATATGCCAGCAAATTTGGAAAACTCAGCAGTGGCCACAGGACTGGAAAAGATCAGTTTTCATTCCAGTCCCAAAGAAAGGCAATGACAAAGAATGCTCAAACTACCGCACAATTGCACTCATCTCACACGCTAGTAAAGCAATGCTCAAAATTCTCCAAGCCAGGCTTCAGCAATACGTGAACCATGAACTTCCTGATGTTTAAGCTGGTTTTAGAAAAGGCAGAGGAACCAGAAATCAAATTGCCAACATCCGCTGATCATGGAAAAAGCAAGAGAGTTCCAGAAAAACATCTATTTCTGCTTTATTGACTATGCCAAAGCCTTTGACTGTGTGGATCACAATAAACTGTGGAAGATTCTGAGAGAGATGGGAGTACCAAACCACCTGACCTGCTTCTTGAGAAATCTGTGTGCAGGTCAGGAAGCAACAATTAGAACTGAACATGGAACAACAGACTGGTTCCAACTAGGAAAAGGAGTACGTCAAGGCTGTATATTGTCACCCTGCTTATTTAACTTCTATGCAGAGTACATCATGAGAAATGCTGGACTGGAAGAAACACAAGCTGGAATCAAGATTGCCGGGAGAAATCTCAATAACCTCAGATATGCAGATGATACCACCCTTATGGCAGAAAGTGAAGAGGGACTAAAAAGCCTCTTGATGAAAGTGAAAGAGAAGAGTGAAAAAGTTGGCTTAAAGCTCAACATTCAGAAAACGAAGATCATGGTATCTGGTCCCATCACTTCATGGCAAATAGATGAGGAAACAGTGGATACAGTGTCAGACTTTATTTTTTTGGGGCCAAAATCACTGCAGATGGTGACTGCAGCCGTGAAATTAAAGGACACTTACTCCTTGGAAGAAAAGTTATGACCAACCTAGATAGTATATTAAAAAGCAGAGACATTACTTTGCTGACTAAGGTCCGTCTAGTCAAGGCTATGGTTTTTCCAGTGGTCATGTATGGATGTGAGAGTTGGACTGTGAAGAAGGCTGAGCACTGAAGAATTGATGCTTTTGAAGTGTGGTGTTGGAGAAGACTCTTAAGAGTCCTTTGGACCGCAAGGAGATCCAAGCAGTCCATTCTGAAGGAGATCAGCCCTGGGATTTCTTTGGAAGGAATGATGCTGAAGCTGAAACTCCAGTACTTTGGCCACCTCATGCAAAGAGTTGACTCATTGGAAAAGACTCTGATGCTGGGAGGGATTGGCGGCAGGAGGAGAAGGCGATGACAGAGGATGAGATGGCTGGATGGCATCACTGACTCTATGAAGGTGAATCTGAGTGAACTCTGGGAGTTGGTGATGGACAGGGAGGCCTGGTGTGCTGTGACTCATGGGGTCGCAGAGTCGGACACGACTGAGCGACTGAACTGAACTGAACTGACCGATCCATTACTGTCAAAGGGATACAAATAGAATTGTTATAACTAGTTTAAACAAATCATGATTCAGCCTCAGGGACTGGATTCATTGCCTCCTTGATAGGCAGGATAAAGGCCCTCCCAAGATGTTTATCTCCTAGACCCTGGAACCTTTAAATATGTTACCTTACATGGAAAAGGGGACTTTGTATATGAGATTAAGTTAAAGATCTTTTTTTTTTTTTTAAATTTTATTTATTTATTTATTTATTTATTTTTATTTATTTTTTTTTTTTTTAAATTTTAAAATCTTTAATTCTTACATGCATTCTCAAACATAAAGATCTTGATATGGGGAGAGTAGCCTAGTTTATCTAGGGGGCCCAGTATAACCACAGAGGTCCTTATGAAATAGAGGCAGGAGAGTCAGAGAAGGAGATGATTGAAAAAGAAATTGCAGTGCTGTGGATCCACATACCAAGGAATGCTGGCAACTTCTAGAAGTTAGAGAAGATGAGGAAATGGATTCTGCCCTGGAGTCTCCAGAAGGATTGTTGACCCATTTAGACCTCTGACATCCAAATCATAGAAGAATAAATTCTTGTTGTTTTAAACCACTAAATTTGTGGTAAATTTTTACAGTAGCAATAAGAAACCAGTGTACCTGATAAAGAAAGTTGAGATTGCGTTATCAAGAATGAAGAGGGAATAGCTGTTGGTGGATAGCTAAAAGTGTTTCCTATATTCTTGGAGAAGAATCTGAGTCATTGCAAGGCACAGTCTAGTGTATATTGAATAAAGAAAAAGCCAGTAGGTACAGCTCATCGGTTGATGGGTTTGGAGTAGATGTTTGAATGGCAGCACTTGTGGGCCTAACCCATCTGACCTGAGCACAATATGACTGAGTTGTGCTTGGGATCTAACATTACTGGATTAAGTTGCCTGCAGAAAGGCAGATCTTTAGAGAATAGTCCAGGACAAAAGAACAAGCTAGAACTGAGAAGGGATTTAGATCTCTGTAAGAGGCAGCCTGAAAAATAAGTATGGACTATTGGAAAAGATAAGGCAAGGGTTTTAGAGATTAATGAAGATTTTTAGTCAGGACCCAAGTAAGTCAGAGAACTCTCTCAACTACATCCTTTACTTAAGAAGATGCTTTGGAACTAGCATCCTTCAAGATGTTTGGTCCACTAATCCTAGGATGTGGCTTTTGTCTTCAGGTGGTCTAACATCTCATCTAATGAAGGAAGGAAAGAAGAAGGATAAGCTTTTTTTAATTTGTTTAAAATTGAAACATACTTGATTTATAATGTGTTAATTTCTGCTGTACTACAAAGTGATTCAGTTATATATACATATATGTATGTATATCTATATGTCCTTTTTTATATTCTTTCATATATGAAAGTTATAAAGTTATTTTTGAAAGTTATATAACTGAGTTATATATATATAGTTATTATTTTTTATATTTTTTTCTGTTATGGTTTATCATAGGATATTGACTATGGTTCTCTGTGCTATGCAGTGGGACCTTGTTGTTTATCCATCTTATATATGTATTAGCTTGCCTCTGATAACTGCAACCTCAAGTCTGTTCTCTATGTCTGTGAGTCTGTTTCTGTTTGTAGATAAGTTCATTTGTGTCATATTTTAGACTCTACATATAAGTGATGTCTTATGGTATTTGTCTTTTTCTTTCTGACTTATCTCACTTAGTATGATACTCTCTGATTGCATCTGTATTGCTGCAAATGGGGTTATTTCATTACTTTTTATGACTGAGTAGGATTCCATAGTATGTATGTACCATGTCTTCTTGATCCATTCATCTGTTGATGGACATTTAGGTGGTTTCCATGTCTTGGCTATTATCAATAATGCTGGTTGAACTTAGGAGTGCATGTATCTTTTTCAATTAGAATTTTGTCTGGATATATACTCAGGAGTGGGATTGCTGGGTCATGTGGTAATTCTATTGTTAGTTTTCTGAGGAACCTGTATACTGTTTTCCATAGTGATGCACCAACTTACATTCCCACCAGTAGTGTACGAGAGATTCCCTCTTTTCCACTTCCTCTTCAGCATTTGTTATTTGTAGAGTTTTTAATGATGGCTGTTCTGACTGGTGTGAGGTGATACCTCATTGTAGTTTTGATTTGATTTTGATTTTAAGTTTTGATTTCTCTAATAATTTAAGCTTTATTCATTTTAAGGAGGTATTCCAGAAATTCCATATATCACTTCTGTTTACTTTTCATTGGGAGGAACTTACTCACATGGCTGAATGAATGTACTATAAAGGGAATAGGGAAATGCCATTTTTTAGCTTTATGGTGAGCACCCAATTAAAATTAGAGTGCTTGTACAAACTTCCAGGTATAAAATAAATAAGTACTGGGAATGTAATGTACAATATGATGACTTATAATTATCCTTGCTGTATGGTGTATTTGACAGTTGCTAATTGAATCAGTTCAATTCAGTTGTTCAGTCATGTCTGACTCTTTGCAACCCCTTGGATTGCAGCATGCCAGGATTCCCTGTCCATCACCAACTCCCAGAGCTTGCTTAAGCATCGAGTTGGTGATGCCATCCAACCATCTCATCCTCTGTCATCCCCTTCTCCTCCTTCCTTCAATCTTTCCCAGCATCAGAGTCTTTTCAAATGAGTCAGTTCTTTGCATCAGGTGGCCAGAGTATTAGAGTTTCAGCTTCAGCATCAGTCCTTCCAACGAATATTTACAACTGATTTCCTTTAGGATGGACTCCTTGCAGTCCAAGGGACTCTCAAGAGACTTTTCCAACACTACAGTTCAGAAGCATCAATTCTTCAGCACTCAGCTTTCTTTATGGTCCAACTCTCACATCCATACATGACTACTGGAAAAGCCATAGCCTTGACTAGATGGACCTTGTTGATTAATGTCTCTGCTTTTTAACATGCTATGTTGGTCATAGCTTTTCTTTCAAGGAGCAAGCATCTTTTAATTTCATGACTGCAGTCACCATCTGCAGTGGTTTTGGAGCCTCCCAAAAATAAAGTCTGTCACTGTTTCCATTGTTTCCCCATCTATTTGCCATGAAGTGATGGGACTGGATGCCATGATCTTAGTTTTCTGAATGTTGAGTTTTAAGCCAACTTTTTCACTCTCCTCTTTCACTTTCATCAAGAGGCTCTTTAGTTCTTCTTCGCTTTCTGCCATAAGGGTGGTATCATCTGCATATCTGAGGTTCTTGATATTTCTCCCGGTGATCTTGATTCCAGCTTGTGCTTCATCCAGTCTGGCATTTTGCATGATGTACTCCAATACTTTGGCCACCTCATGCGAAGAATTGACTCATTGGAAAAGACTCTGATGCTGTGAGGGACTGGGGGCAGGAGGAGAAGAGGATAACAGAGGATGAGATGGCTGGATGGCATCACCGACTCAATGCACATGAGTTTGAGTAAACTCCAGGAGTTGGTGATGGACAGGGAAGCCTGGCATGCTGCAGTCCATGGGGTTGCAAAGAGTTGGACACAACTGAGTGACTGAACTGAACTGAACTCTGCATATAAGTTAAATAAGCAGGTTGACAATATACAGCTTTGACGTACTCTTTTCCCAATTTGGAGCCAGCCCTTTGTTCCATGTCCAGTTCTAAATATTGCTTCTTGACCTGCATACAGACTT
Source organism: Ovis canadensis (assembly GCF_042477335.2). Taxonomy (NCBI): domain Eukaryota; kingdom Metazoa; phylum Chordata; class Mammalia; order Artiodactyla; family Bovidae; genus Ovis; species Ovis canadensis. The sequence continues at coordinate 55,607,498 of NC_091251.1, read as the reverse complement.
CTCAGGAGGCAGATAAGGTGGTCTGGTGTTCCCATCTCTTGAAGAATTTTTCACTGTTTGTTGTGATCCACACAGTCAAAGGCTTTAGTGTAGTCAGTGAAGCTGAAGTAGATGTTTTTCTGGAATTCTCTTGCTTTTTCTATGATCCAGCAAATGTTGGCAATTTGATCTTTGGTTCCTCTGCCTTTTCTAAATCCAGCTTGAATGTCTGGAAGTTCTCGGGTTCACATACTATTGAACCCAGCTTGGAGAATTTTGAGTTCTTGGATCATATACTGTTGAATAGATCCTAAAAACTCTCATCATAAGGAAAAGGATTGTAACTATATGAGATGATGGATGTTAACTAAACTTATTGTGGTAATCATTTCACAATATATGGATATCAACTTATGATGCTATATACCATAAACTTATTGTGTTAGATGTCAATTATATCTCAATAAAACAAAAAATTTAGAGTTTTTAAGAAAAAAAAGGAGAATAGATGTTGAGTCAGAACTAACAGTCTCTGTCATGGGAAGTAAGTTCAGTACTCTATAATTGGGGCACTTCAGTTTTCTTGACAGCATGAACAGTAAAGCAAGAAAATTTTTTTTAATTTCCAAAAATAATTAATAAGGTATATCCTATTTTCAAAGATATCTATTAGGGTTACCAATTAAATATGTTAAACTGAACACAGACTTCTTTTACTCTCTTCCCAATCTCTACTAGAATGACAGTGACTCAATTATAAAGGCAAGTGAGAATGAGGTACTTTTTGAAATCAGGAGGATTAAGGGAAAGGTTGTGCACTGAATGGTGTGATCTCTTCCTATTATCTTTCTCTTTTTAGCGCCACAAACGTTGGTAGTCAGATTTATTACCTCTTGTCTCTTCTTCCCATATCCCCACCCTCACCAGGCAGGAGATTGAAAGTCTTTCTGGAGAAAAGACTGGTTTGTGAAAATATATTAACTTGAAAATACTTTAATCTAGCTATGCATAAAATTATAAGAAAATAATAGGTTACAAGGTGTAAATGTATGTAGTAAGAAACATGGAGAAAGAAGAAGTTGGTTGAAACAAAGTATTTCAGATTCAGAGTTATTTGCTTTAGATTAATCAAATATTGATAATTGAGGGATTCTTTATTCTGAGTGTATCAAGAATACAATGGACACGATTTTTGAGTCAGGCAAAGTTCTCTTTAAGTTTATCTTTTTAGTTTACACATACTTTGACTCCTTAAAATATAATTACATGTCCCCTTACATATTTTGTTACTAGGGGCAGACAGTCTCCGTGATATTTAACTTTTAAATACAGTAGTAGTTGTAATTTATAATCATGATGGTATATAGACAGTAGAAAATTCTATTTGCAAGAGAGCATGGTGTTTGTTCGCTTAAGTTGTAAACTTTATTCCTCTTGGGGGCTTGAATTTTATGCCCTTTTTTCTTATAAGTAGACCATTGATTACAATCATGCTTGTCTTGCACAGTTGACTTTACCAACATAAAAAGCCATATAAATTCCCTAGATATTTACTCCTTGTCATTGTGTAGGTAAAAAATAGAGCAGAGTTTACAAGATATTCATTTCTAAAACACAACTCAAAGTCTCATTCTTGTACAGACTCAAGAGAAAAGAAAGATCTCTAAGCACTGATGCATAGTGATCCTCCGAGATGAAGGCAGCATTCTCTTCCCCATCAGGCAAACCCCACCCATGCACACAGACCTTCCAACCACTCCTTTAAATTGCCCTACTCTTAAATATAAATGGAAATCCATGGGACATCCAGATATTTGAAGATGTCCTCCAACAAATAATCAAGAACAAATAATCAAGGAGAAGCCTCTCAGAGGAAGCAGAGGCCGTGCAGCAGCAGAAAACTTTAGATCAGAGAAGATATACTATCCATAATAAATTATTGAGACATATAAAGATGGAATATTCAGAAATAACAAAAGAGCTTTTTTAGAAATTAAAAATAAAATAGCAAATAAATTTTAAAGGGTTGGAATTTAAAATTGAGGATACCATCAACTTTATTTTTTAATTATTATTATTTTTTTTAGTTTTTTATTTTTTTAATTTTAAAATCTTTAATTCTTACATGCATTCCCAAACATGAACCCCCCTCCCACCTCCCTCCCTATAACATCTCTGTGGGTCATCCCCTTGCACCAGCCCCAAGCATGCTGCATCCCGCGTCAGACATAGACTGGCGATTCAATTCCCACATGATAGTATACATGCCAGAATGCCATTCTCCCAAATCATCCCACCCTCTCCCTCTCCCTCTGAGTCCAAAAGTCCGTTATACACATCTGTGTCTTTTTTCCTGTCTTGCATACAGGGTCGTCATTGCCATCTTCCTAAATTCCATATATATTTGTTAGTATACTGTATTGGTGTTTTTCTTTCTGGCTTACTTCACTCTGTATAATCGGCTCCAGTTTCATCCATCTCATCAGAACTGATTCAAATGAATTCTTTTTAACGGCTGAGTAATACTCCATTGTGTATATGTACCACCGCTTTCTTATCCATTCATCTGCTGATGGACATCTAGGTTGTTTCCATGTCCTGGCTATTATAAACAGTGCTGCGATGAACATTGGGGTGCATGTGTCTCTTTCAATTCTGGTTTCCTTGGTGTGTATGCCCAGCAGTGGGATTGCTGGGTCATAAGGTAGTTCTATTTGTAATTTTTAAAGGAATCTCCACACTGTTCTCCATAGTGGCTGTACTAGTTTGCATTCCCACCAACAGTGTAGGAGGGTTCCCTTTTCTCCACACCCTCTCCAGCATTTATTGCTTGCAGATTTTTGGATCGCAGCCATTCTGACCGGTGTGAAGTGATACCTCGTGGTTTTGATTTGCATTTCTCTAATAATGAGTGATGTTGAGCATCTTTTCATGTGTTTGTTAGCCATCCATATGTCTTCTTTGGAGAAATGTCTATTTAGTTCTTTGGCCCATTTTTTGATTGGGTCGTTTATTTTTCTGGAATTGAGCTGCATAAGTTGCTTGTATATTTTTGAGATTAGTTGTTTGTCAGTTGCTTCATTTGCTATTATTTTCTCCCATTCAGAAGGCTGTCTTTTCACCTTGCTTATATTTTCCTTTGTTGTGCAGAAGCTTTTAATTTTAATTAGATCCCATTTGTTTATTTTTGCTTTTATTTCCAGAATTCTGGGAGGTGGATCATAGAGGATCCTGCTGTGATTTATGTCAGAGAGTGTTTTGCCTATATTCTCCTCTAGGAGTTTTATAGTGTCTGGTCTTACATTTAGATCTTTAATCCATTTTGAGTTTATTTTTGTGTGGGGTGTTAGAAAGTGATCTAGTTTCATTCTTTTACAAGTGGTTGACCAGTTTTCCCAGCACCACTTGTTAAAGAGATTGTCTTTACTCCATTGTATATTCTTGCCTCCTTTGTCAAAGATAAGGTGTCCATACGTGTGTGGATTTATCTCTGGGCTTTCTATTTTGTTCCATTGATCTATACGTCTGTCTTTGTGCCAGTACCATACTGTCTTGATGACTGTGGCTTTGTAGTAGAGCCTGAAGTCAGGCAAGTTGATTCCTCCAGTTCCATTCTTCTTTCTCAAGATTGCTTTGGCTATTCGAGGTTTTTTGTATGTCCATACAAATCTGGAAATTATTTGTTCTAGTTCTGTGAAAAAATATGGCTGGTAGCTTGATAGGGATTGCATTGAATTTGTAAATTGCTTTGGGTAGTATACTCATTTTCACTATATTGATTCTTCTGATCCATGAACATGGTATATTTCTCCATCTATTAGTGTCTTCTTTGATTTGTTTCATCAGTGTTTTATAGTTTTCTATATATAGGTCTTTAGTTTCTTTAGGTAGATATATTCCTAAGTATTTTATTCTTTTCATTGCAATGGTGAATGGAATTGTTTCCTTAATTTCTTTTTCTACTTTCTCATTATTAGTGTATAGGAATGCAAGGGATTTCTCTGTGTTGATTTTATACCCTGCAACTTTACTATACTCATTGATGAGCTCTAGTAATTTTCTGGTGGAGTCTTTAGGGTTTTCCATGTAGAGGATCATGTCATCTGCAAACAGTGAGAGTTTTACTTCTTCTTTTCCAATTTGGATTCCTTTTATTTCTTTTTCTGCTCTGATTGCTGTGGCCAAAACTTCCAGAACTATGTTGTATAGTAGCAGTGAAAGTGGACACCCTTGTCTTGTTCCTGACTTTAGGGGGAATGCTTTCAATTTTTCACCATTGAGGATAATGTTTGCTGTGGGTTTGTCATAGATAGCTTTTATTATGTTGAGGTATGTTCCTTCTATTCCTGCTTTCTGGAGAGTTTTTATCATAAATGGATGTTGAATTTTGTCAAAGGCCTTCTCTGCATCCATTGAGATAATCATATGGTTTTTATTTTTCAATTTGTTAATGTGGTGAATTACATTGATTGACTTGCGGATATTGAAGAATCCTTGCATCCCTGGGATAAAGCCCACTTGGTCATGGTGTATGATCTTTTTAATGTGTTGTTGGATTCTGATTGCTAGAATTTTGTTGAGGATTTTTGCATCTATGTTCATCAGTGATATTGGCCTGTAGTTTTCTTTTTTTGTGACATCTTTGTCAGGTTTTGGTATTAGGGTGATGGTGGCCTCATAGAATGAGTTTGGAAGTTTACCTTCCTCTGCAATTTTCTGGAAGAGTTTGAGTAGGATAGGTGTTAGCTCGTCTCGAAATTTTTGGTAGAATTCAGCTGTGAAGCCGTCTGGACCTGGGCTTTTGTTTGCTGGAAGATTTCTGATTACAGTTTCAATTTCCGTGCTTGTGATGGGTCTGTTAAGATTTTCTATTTCTTCCTGGTTCAGTTTTGGAAAATTGTACTTTTCTAAGAATTTGTCCATTTCTTCCACGTTGTCCATTTTATTGGCATACAACTGCTGATAGTAGTCTCTTATGATCTACCATCAACTTTAAATTTTAAGTGGAGCAAAAAAATTCAGAGATAGACAAGAGAAGAGAAAATAAAACAAAATAAGATATCAACTCAGGAGTCTAACATCAGTCTAATAGATGCTAGACCAAGAGAGAACAGGAGAAAAATGGAAGGGGAGTAACTATCAGAGAAAGAATACAAGGCAAATTTCTAGAACTGAAGGATAACATTTTTCAAATTTGAAGAGTTCACTGAGAACCCTGCAAAACAGCTGAAAAAAGATTATATCAAAGCATATTCTTGTGGAGTTTTGTTTATTTTTTAAAAAAATTATTTATTTTTAATCGAAGGATAATTGCTTTATAGTATTGCATTGGTTTCTACCAAATATCAGCATGAATCAGCGAAAGGTTTACCCATGTCCCTTCCCGCTTGAGCATCCCTCCCTCTAGTGAAGTTTTAGGTCACTAAGAATGAAGCTCAAGCTTTTGACTTCTTGACTTCAACACTGGAAATTAGATGAAAATGGAGTAATGTCTTCACGTTCGGAAGGAAAATGAATTTCATCCCCAAACTATTAATCAAGTATGAGTATAGAATAAAAACTATTTCTAGACATTCAGCTTTTCAGAAACTTTACCTGTCACACACCCAAGGGGACTCAAGCACAAAGGGAAATCAAGGAAGATACACAGAACTCAAAGCAGGAAGCGCCCAGGCCTCATGAACTGGAGAGTCACAAGCCTGCTCCATCTTTTTCTGTCCCTTTCTGGGGCTCTGGTCTCTTATCTCTGCACATCTTCTCCGTGCTTTTCATATAGACCACTTCTCTGAGTCTTTCAGTTTCTGCTCAGATCCTGACTTAACTGGGATTCTGACTTTGTTGATGCTGATAGGGAGAAAATGAAGAGAGGGAGGTTCTTGAATACCTCTGACTAATATGCAAGACAATCAGACTTAAGTTCCAGAATGATTCAGTGAAGCTATAAATCATTAAAGACCACAGTGCTAGTATTACAACTTGAGGTGAGTGGCAGAGGTGAATAATTGTTCCCCGATATCCACTCTCTTCTTTCTTATAATCAGACCCCCACTTTTTAACCTAGGTACATGACTGCCCAGGTAGAGACATTCTCAGGCCGCTATTGGAACTAGATAGATGTAGCCATGTGATTAGTAAGTTTCAGTCAGGGGAATGTTAGCAGAAATCATGTGTCCTCTTGTAAGTAATGCTTTACCTTTCACTGCCTCTCTATCCCTTCCTGCAAACCAGAGCATGAATGGAGCTTCAACCACAAAGACTTCACTCTGGGACAAGAGTCATCAAACTGTAACCCGTGGGTCAAATGTGGCCTGCCATCTGTTCTTGTGACTGAAGTTTTATTGGAATAATGCCATACCCACTCATTAACATATTGTCAATGGCTGCTTTCATGCTATAATGGCAGACTGAAAAGCTTACTAACTCCTGTTCTTCGTGATTATGAATCAACAGGAGAAAAGGAGACTGGATACCTGGATGACCCCTTGGAATGGAGTCTCTTATTTGCCTAGATTGTCTGCCTACCTCTGGACTATTACCAGAGAAAAATAAGTTTCTCTCATTGAAGTCACTGCATATCTGGGTCACTTTCTTATAGCAGCTTATTTAACTTAATATGCTACAAAATTTTTTTGTATTACTGAATTAACAAATTTAATTTCCTGTAATGAACATATAATGAGTAAATTTAATGTTTCCATAAGTGATAACTAAATTTAGCTTTTAGCTACAAGGTTTAGGGTTGTCTGACAATATGGAGTCACTACCCTAATGTAGTTTAATATTTATATTCACAATTTTTTCAAAGTAAAAGTTTTCTAAATATTCTCCAGTTTTTACTCTTATTGAATAAGACCCAATGTCTGGTTCAGTCTTGTCTCTTCAGAGCAGCTGTCCACAAGGTCTAATTTCTTGAAGTTTTCCAATAAACTCCAAACCTATCCTTTGGATTAGACTATAATTTCTAGCCATGGCTGAATTTAAAAATATATGTCACAGTTTTCTGTTTCTAAAAGAGATAAGGAGTTTAATACTAAAGGAAATCAGAGGTCAGTTATGGAGGCTTAAAAAGGTTGCCACAGGACAGAGTGAAGGGGAAAATAAATTTCCTCTACTATGTGGCCTGAACTATGCTCACAGCTACCCTCTTTATGTCTGAGCTCTTTGCATTTCACCCAATAGACTAAAGGATAAAAATGTAAAAACCATGCAATTTTTGGAAAAATTACTAAAATGTACTCAAAAGGAATGAAAAAATATATTCATGTGAAAGCCTATATGTGAATATTTAGAGTAGCTTTATTGATAATCACCAACAACTGGAAACAAGGCAAAGTCTTTCAACTAACATACTGATAAACATTTTACTTGGCAATAAAAGTAGGATAAATATTTCTCTACAGTAAAGAGGGGCACTTATTGATACATGCAACAATATGAATGCATCTTAAGTGCATTATGCCAGGGAATAAAGCCAGATTTAAAGGCTATTCACTGGGTTATTCCATTTATATTACATTCTGGAAAAGACAATACTGTCAAAATAGAAAGATCAATGGTTGCCAGGGACTGAGTGGGGGAGGGTTGACTACAAAGTCCAACACAAGGGAATTTTGGAGGCAATGAAAGTGTTCTGACTTGATCCAGGCCACGGTTACACAAGTCTAGGCATTTGTCAAAACTCAAGAGAACTGAAACTGAAAAGAATAAATTGAACTATATGTAAATTAAAAATCTAAAGAAAAGCACAAAGCTGAAAACAAAATAGAATTTAAAAAGTTGTGTGAATAGAACCTATAAGACAGATTCTACACATAAGTTTTCTTCTCTTTTTGAATTTATATTTAAAAATTATTTTAATGTTTACTATATTATTTTTGTTATAAAATAAAATACAGATATATAACATAAAATAAATGCATGACTTAATAAATTTTTATAAGATAAATATCCTTGTAACCAACAAGCAGGTCAAGACAGAGCTTTTTAGCCACCCACAGAGCCCCCTGGATGTCCCATCTAATCAATCGCAAGCCCTCTCTCCCACCATAGGTAACTGTATCCTGACTTTTTCCCCTAATTTTATTGAAGTGTAGTTGATTTACAGTGTTGTATTAATTTCTGCTGTACAGCACCGTGACTCAGTTATACATGCATATAGTCTTTTTCATATTGTTTTCCATTATAGTGTACCACTGATAAAATATCCTTATAATTCCCTGTGCTATACAGTAGGACCTTATTGTCACCCATCCTATACATATTAGTTGGCATCTACTGATCCCAAACTCCCAGTCCTTCCCCCCTGACTCCCCCTCTTCCTTGGCAATCATATGTCTGTTCTCTGTGTCTGTGAGTGTGTTTCTGTTTCATAGTTATATTCATTTTTGTCATATTTTAGAGTCTATATATGTGATAGCATATGGTATTTGTCTTTCTCTTTCTGACTTACTTTGCTTAGTATGATAATCTCCAGATTGATCCACATTGCTGCAAATGGCATTTTTTATGGCTGAGTAATATTTTAGTGTGTGTGTGTGTGTGTGTGTGTGTGTATGTGTATATGTATGTGTATGTCTGTTCATCTGTTCATGGATATTTAGATTCTTTCCATGTCTTGGCTATTGTAAATAGTTCTGCTATGAACATAGGAGTGCATATGTCTTTTCAAATTATAGTTTTTTTCTGGGTATATGCATAGGAGTGGGATTGTTGGATCATATAGCAACTCCGTTTTTAATTTTTTGAGGAACCTCCATAGTGTTTTCCATAATGGCTGCATCATCCTGACTTTTATAGTAATCACTTCCTTGTCTTTATAGTTTTCTCAGTTTTGTGTGCATCCCTAGCCTCTGTAATATAGACTCACTCGTTTTTTAAGTTTATTTTTTTAAAGTCTCATTAATCTATAGATTTTCCTTCTGTCCTGTTCTTTTCCTGACATTTATCTTTGAAGAACCCAGGCCCCTTGATATGCAGTTTTCCACATTTAGACTTTGCTGCTTGCATACTCACAGTGGAATTTAGCATGTCCCTCTGTCCCTGTATTTTCTGCAGACTGATTGCTAGATCCAGAGCTTGATCTGACTTGGACACAGGTTTAGATGCTGAGACAAGGCCACAGGTGGCACTTTGTTCTTTCATCAGGAGTCCCTCTTATTGAAGATGGCAAACTGATTAATCAAAATTCACAAAAGTAAATAAATATAAAATATATTTAAATAATTAAACTTCTAAATGGCAAGATTTGTGAATCTGTAACATTTATACTTTTAAAATTTTAGGTCTTAAAATTTCCCTAAAACTTTTGGGACATCCTCTTACAAGGAAAACTACTTCATGAGTTCATAATGATAAGTGCTGTGTGCTCAGTCATGTCCAACTCTTTTGTGACCCCATCGGCTGTAGCCCACCAGGCTCCTCGGCCCATGGGATTTTCAAGGCTAAATACTGGAGTGGGTTGCCATTTTCTTCTCCAGGGAATCTTTGTGACCCAGGGATAGAACCCATGTCTCCTTCATTGGCAGGCAGATTCTTTACCACTGAGCCACCATGTTACCACTGAGCTCACTTCTGATTCAAATTCAAGACTCTAGGGTTTTTACTTAATTTCTTCACTTTGTTACATTTGAATTTCCTTTTGTCTATACTAAAATTCCTGGTTGTCAAGAACATTGGAGATGAGAGAATTAAAACAGCAATGTTTGAGTATTCTTAACCATAACATTATGCCCCTTGAGTATAATAACAGGGACAGAGTAAAATACTCATGATCTTGTGAAGTCTACGCTTTGATTTAGAGACACACAGATGAAATTAATATTGTATGGGTAAACTAATTTAAACTGTACATGTGGAACTAAATTATCCCTTTCACTATTTTTGATTCAGCCTTAAGATAAAGTTAAACTCAGAGGTCAGATTGTTTTGAAACAAGAACTTGTAGGAAAACTTTAAGAAGCCATTGATACGAATGCTTTTGTAAGTTGAAACCATTGAAAGCACTGGGTTAGCAATTAGCCTTTATTTAGGTAGCTAAGGAAGATGGTGAGTAAACATTTACAGTATGATTTGCCATAAAATGTAAGTTATATCTACAATTACTCTGCTTCTTATCATGAGTTTGTGGCTTCATCTAAATCTCTTTACTAAGAGGGCAAAGAGCTTCCTTTAATATTGAAAGTTTGCACTGAGAGTTTCAAAGAGTGTTGAGAGATGAATGCTTGATAACACACCTGTTGGAAGGTGGGCTCTAGAAAACTGAGTTTGTTCACTTAAGCTGTCAGCTATGATTGCAAGAGGAGGCTGTTCTGACTCACCAGCTTATTGGAACTAATCAGCTGACTGTGACCTCACTGATGCAGTACTTTGCAAATTAAAAAAAAGACCCTAATATCTAAATTTTAGATCATAACGGATACCCTCTTTTATATAAAATGCATTACATGTCAATATATAAAAATTAACAGCAGATGCTGCTGCTGTACTTTAAGGTTTGGCTATGAAAATATAAAAGGTCAAACTATTTTACTTGCTAGGTAAGCTATAAAATCTATCTTAAATTGTCTGGCTTATTTTTCATTATAAATATGTTTACACTATTTAATTTTTAAAACTGTTGAATTGGTGGGTTGAAGAGATTACCTTATAGATCTATATATCAATAGTATTTGCTACTCATTGCAAATGTATGTAACTCTAAAAATATAAGTAAATGAGATTTTAATAAACAATAAAGGGAAATAAAGGTGAATCAATAGTAAAATAGAAGATATGGGGGAAAGGTAGAAAAGCTTAGAAAATAATGTTTAGTGATTAATTAACTGAGCAAAACAGAATGGGAAGGTTTAAATGGTATAAAAAAGTTTAATAAGGTAAAAATCAAAGTGAGAGTTGTCTCAGATGTGATATTCATTATTTTACTTTGGGTATGCAAAAAAAGTGAAATGGGGGAGCTTTCCTTCTATCTTTGTGAAAGTGAAAGTCACTCAGTGTGGTCGGCTCTGTGCAACCCCATGAACTGTATGTAGCCCTCCAGGCTCCTCTGTCCATGGGATTCTCCAGGCAAGAATACTGGATTGGTTACCATGTCCTTCTCCAGGAGATCTTCCCGACCCAGGAATCGAATTGGGTCTCCTGCATTGCAGGTGAAATTCAGTCTTTGCTAATGGTGGAAAACTTAAACTTGCCAGTTCAGTTTAATTCAGTTCCTTCCAGTTTAAAATAGTGTTATGTCTAATTTTTCTATTCACTTGACATTCTCCATCTTCCTGCTCCCTGGAGGTGGCCTGAGACTCCAGAGGCTACACAGTGTTCCGAGGGAGGGAATGCCTGTGAACCGGGCAGCCTCTGCCCCTTGCTGGCCTCTTCTCTCTGGCCTTGACCTTGTTCTGTGTTTACCCAGCTCCCTTGCTGGTGTCTGCAGCTCCATCTTGGCTTGTAGTCAGCAAGTTCCACACACACTGCTTCCTCTTTGTCCCAGTTATAAGCCGTCTTCCATCTGTAGCCTTCTCTCAAACCACCTGTGTTCTTCAGTTCAAATGCCAGTTCCAGAAGCTCTTCTGTGTTACCTGAGTGTGCATGGGCCTCTGTGGGGCTACTGTCAGGGCAACTTACCTGGACACATCACTCAGCATTGTTGGTTCATTGCCTTGAGTCAGGCTGGACTTGAGGCTTCTCTAGGGCCCTTCTCTCAGTTTCCTTAGGGAAGTAAAGTACAAAACTCCACTGTTCTGGAGGCCCCCAAAGTCATCAGAACGTTCTCGTCAAACCCTGCAATGTTTGGGCTCCGCCTGTAGGAGAAGCAACCTGGGCCCAGGCTCTTCCCAGAAACGGCATCTCAGCTCATGTCCTTTTACATCCCCCTTTGTGGCCATTGGTTAATTTTCTATTTCCTTTAGGGAGGGGAAACATCTCCGATGACATCATGTGCCTCTCCTCACAGAGAGACGTCAACAACTTCCTCTGAGGCCTCTGGGCCCCCCAAATTAGAACAGAAACAAAGCACTTCTCATTCTTGATGGGTGGGAGACCTCGAGCTTGGGCTGCCAGCCTCATCCTCCAAACCTAATCCTAGAGAGGCCTCAGAGCTGAAAATAGTAAATAAAGGAAAAACTTGAGTGAAGCGCTGCTGGGAAGCCGTAAGGGAATATAGCTGGTATGTGGGGGGTAATGATGGAGAGCTGGTGAGAGGCAGGCAGAGGTCCAACCCCTGAATGTCTCTCCTCTCCCTCCATTCTCAGAGGCCCAGAAAAGTGACAGAGGAATTTTAAAATAGAGAAGCCTTGGGGTGGGAGAGATAAGCAGGGATTTCCCAGGGGCCCAATAGCCTGATGATGAGAAAAAGCAAGAGTGGTAAATCCAAGCTGGGAACCGTTGGCTGTCCTCACTCTGGCCCCTTAGATATGCCAGGGAAGCACAAACTAAGGCCCTGGCATCAGCCTGTCTCCTGGAGCACACTGATAATCAGGGAAGCTGTGGAAATGACTGAAAATTGTCTACTAACATTTGCTCTCAGTTTTTATACATTGAAAAAAGAATATTTTTTTAACTTGACACATAATTACCCAGAATAAAAACTAAATGTCACAGCTTCCTTTGTAGCATTCATAGGATAATATTTTCTAACAACTATATGCTGATAAATCTGAAGTTTATAAAAGTAAATTTCTGAGAAAAATATAAAATTAATATTGTCACAAAAAATAGCTTGAACAGGCCAGTAATCATTAAAAAAATTATAATGATAGTCATCAGAGATCTTCCTCAGTCACTCTAAAAGCTCCAGACTTAGACAGCTGCATACATAAAGGAATAGATATAGTTATAGATAAATAGCAAGATAATGCGGTTTAATGTAAATTGTTTCAAAAACAGGAGAAAAAGATGCCCAACTCTTTTCGTAAAGCGGTTTAAACTTGTTTCCAAAATTGCATAAGGAAAGAAAAGCATGAAAGTTATAGGCCCATTTTCACTCATTAACATAGAAATCATAAGTAAATTATTAGCTAATCAAATCCAGCAGTGTGTGTATATGTATCAGTTCAGTTCAGTCACTCAGTCGTGTCCGACTCTTTGCGACCCCATGAATTTGCAGCATGCCAGGCCTCCCTGTCCATCACCAACTCCCGAAGTTTACCCAAACTCATGTCTATCGAGTCAGTGATGCCATCCAACCATCTCATCCTCTGTCGTCCCCTTCTCCTCCTGCCCCCAATCCCTCCCAGCATCAGGGTCTTTTTCCAATGAGTCAACTCTTCGCATGAGGTGGCCAAAGTATTGGAGTTTCAGCCTCAGCATCAGTCCTTCCAGTGAACACCCAGGACTGATCTCCTTTAGGATGGACTGGTTGGATCTCCTTACAGTCCAAGGGACTCTCAAGAGTCTTCTCCAACACCACACTTCAAAAGCATCAATTCTTCGGCGCTCAGCTTTCTTCACAGTCCAACTCTCACATTCATACAGACCACTGGAAAAACCATAGCCTTGACTAGACGGACCTTTGTTGGCAAAGTAATGTCTCTGCTTTTGAATATACTATCTAGGTTGGTCATAACTTTCCTTGCAAACAGTAAGTGTCTTTTAATTTCATGGCTGCAGTCACCATCTGCAGTGATTTTGGAGCCCCCCAAAATAAAGTCTGACACTGTTTCCACTGTTTCCCCATCTATTTGCCATGAAGTGATGGGACCAGATGCCATGATCTTCGTTTTCCGAATGCTGAGCTTTAAGCCAACTTTTTCACTCTTCTCTTTCACTTTCATCAAGAGGCTTTTTAGTCCCTCTTCACTTTCTGCCATAAGGGTGGTATCATCTGCATATCTGAGGTTATTGAGATTTCTCCCGGCAGTCTTGCTTCCAGCTTGTGATTCTTCCAGCCTAGCGTTTCTCATGATGTACTCTGCATATAAGTTCAATAAGCAGGGTGACAATATACAGCCTTGACGTACTCCTTTTCCTATTTGGAACCAATATGTTGTTCCATGTTAAGTTCTAACTGTTGCTTCCTGACCTGCATACAGATTTCTCAAGAGGCAGGTTAGGTGGTCTGGTATTCCCATCTCTTTCAGAATTTTCCACAGTTTATTGTGATCCACACAGTCAAAGGCTTTGGCATAGTCAATAAAGCAGAAATAGATGTTTTTCTGGAACTCTCTTGCTTTTTCCATGATCCAGCGGATGTTGGCAATTTGATCTCTGGTTCCTCTGCCTTTCCTAAAACCAGCTTAACATCTGGAAGTTCACGGTTCACGTATTGCTGAAGCCTGGCTTGGAGAATTTTGAGCATTACTTTACTAGCGTGTGAGATGAGTGCAGCTGTGCAGTAGTTTGAGCATTCTTTGGCATTGCCTTTCTTTGGGATTGGAATGAAAACTGACCTTTTCCAGTCCTGTGGCCACTGCTGAGTTTTCCAAGTTTGTTGGCATATTGAGTACAGCACTTTCACAGCATCATCTTTCAGGATTTGAAATAGCTCTACTGGAATTCCATCACCTCCACTAGCTTTGTTCGTAGTGATGCTTCCTAAGGCCCACTTGACTTCACATTCCAGGATATCTGGGTCTAGGTGAGTGATCACACCATCATGATTATATGGGTAGTGAAGTTCTTTTTATACAGTTCTTCTGTGTATTCTTGCCAACTCTTCTTAATATCTTCTGCTTCTGTTAGGTCCATACCATTTCTGTCTCTTATCGAGCCCATCTCTGCATGAAATGTTCCCTTGGTATCTCTAATTTTCATGAAGAGATCTCTAGTCTTTCCCATTCTGTTGTTTTCCTTTATTTCTTTGCATTGATTGCTGAGGAAGGCTTTCTTATCTCTTCTTGCTACTCTTTGGAACTCTGCATTCAAATGGCAATATCTTTCCTTTTCTCCTTTGCTTTTCACTTCTCTTCTTTTCACAGCTATTTGTAAGGCCTCCCCAGAGAGCCGTTTTGCTTTTTTGCATTTCTTTTCCATGGGGATGGTCTTGATCTTTGTCTCCTGTACAATGTCACGAACCTGTGTCCATAGTTCATCAGGCACTCTGTCTATCAGATCTAGTCCCTTAAATCTATTTCTCACTTCCACTGTATAATCATAAGGGATTTGATTTAGGTCATACCTGAATGGTCTAGTGGTTTTCCCTACTTTCTTCAATTTTGGTCTGAATTTGGCAATAAAGAGTTCATCATCTGAGTCACAGTCAACTCCCAGTCTTGTTTTTTCTGACTGTATAGAGCTTCTCCATCTTTGGCTGCAAAGAATATAATCAATCTGATTTCGGTGTTGACCATCTGTTGATGTCCATGTGTAGAGTCTTTTCTTGTGTTGTTGGAAGAGGGTGTTTGCTATGACCAGTGTGTTCTCTTGGCAAAACTCTATTAGCCTTTGCCCTGCTTCATTCCGCATTCCAAGGCCAAATTTGCCTGTTACTCCAGTTGTTTCTTGACTCCTACTTTTGCATTCCAGTCCCCTATAATGAAAAGGACATTTTTTGGGGGTGTTAGTTCTAAAAGGTCTTGTAGGTCTTCATAGAACTGTTCAACTTCAGCTTCTTCAGCGTTACTGGTTGGGGCATAGGCTTGGATCACTGTGATATTGAGTGCTTTGCCTTGGAAAGGAACAGAGATCATTCTGTCGTTTTTGAGATTGTATCCAAGGACTGCATTTGGGACTCTGTTGTTGACCATGATGGCTACTCCATGTCTTCTATATTAATAAATATATTAGGGTAAAGTAGTTTCTCTCAAGACTGCAAGGATAGTCTAACATCTGAGAAATCTATTAATGTAGCTCATTACTTCAATGTAATAAAAGAGAATGATCACATGTTTTTTCAACAGTTGTAGAAAATGCATTTGATAAAGTTAAAGACCTAAAATAAGTAAGAAAATAAACTAAGGAAAGAAGGAGTGAATGAAAACCCCCTTAATTTCATGAAATCTGTATATCAAAAACTAATGGTGATAATCTTTATAAATGGAGAAAAGTTAGACACTTTTTTTTAAACTCAAGAAACAGGCATTATCACATTACCATTATGTTGTTGCCATAGTAACAGGTATCCTGGCCACTGCAGTCAGTCAATCAAACAACTGATTAAAGAAAACATGAGGTAAAAATAAAGATAGAAGAAAAAAAAAGCTGTCATTATGGTAGACCAAACAATTCTGTAAAAAGAGAATCCAGGAGAACTGACAGACATACTGGAAGTAATAGTGAGATTTCATCAAAATTATTTGATAAAAGATTCTTATACAAGAATTTGATGGCTCAGCAAGTAAAGAATCTGCTTGCAGTGCAGGAGACAGGAGACTCAGGTTCGATTCCTGGGTCAGGAATCCCCTGGAGAAGGAAATCTCAGCCTAGTCCAGTATTCTTGCTTGAAGAATCCCATGGACAGAGGAGCCTGGTGGGCTACAGTTCATGGAGTTGAAAAGGGTCAGACTCAACTGAGTACAGGACATCTACATTACATCTACACACAAAAATCACATCCCTTTATATTAATGTTTGGCCAACATATACACAATGGAGTATTACTCAGCCATTAAAAAGAATTCATTTGAATCAGTTCTGATGAGATGGATGAAACTGGAGCTGATTATACAGAGTGAAGTAAGCCAGAAAGAAAAACACCAATACAGTATACTAACACATATATATGGAATTTAGAAAGATGGCAATGACGACCCTGTATGCAAGACAGGAAAAAAGACACAGATGTGCATAACGGACTTTTGGACTCAGAGGGAGAGGGAGAGGGTGGGATGATTTGGGAGAATGGCATTGTAACATGTATACTATCATGTAAGAATTGAATCGCCAGTCTATGTCTGACGCAGGATACAGCATGCTTGGGGCTGGTGCATGGGGATGACCCAGAGAGATGTTATGGGGAGGGAGGTGGGAGGGGGGTTCATGTTTGGGAACGCATGTAAGAATTAAAGATTTTAAAATTAAAAAAATAAAAAAATAAAAAAAGAAAAAAAAAAAGAATAATAAGAAACAGCACTGAGTGACAAATATCACAAAATGTGTATCAAATCTTTGAGGTGAAAATATTAAAGAAGACCTAAATAAATGGAAAGATTTTTTTATTATTTTGTAAATAGATGGTGGCTCAGATGGTAAAGAATTTGCCTGCAATGCAGGAGACCTGGATTTGATCCCTGGGTTCGGGAAGATCCCCTGGAGAAGGGAATGGTTACCCACTCCAGTACTCTTGCCTGGAGAATTCCATGGACAGAGGAGCCTGGAGGGCTCCACTCTCAGTGGGGTCACAAAGAGTCGGACATGACTGAGCGACTAGCAGTTTCACATTTTCAGAGTAAATAGAAAAGGTTAATAAATATTGTTAATAAATAATATTATTATAATAAATCTTGAGTTAACAAATATGAATACAATTAAAAATTAAATACAATTAAAAATTCCATTTTTTGTGGAATTTAGTAAGTTGACTTTAAATTTAATACAAAAGAGCAAAAGGCCAAGAAGAGCCAAGAGAAATTTTAAAGATGAGCCAGCAGGGAGACATGCCTTATCAGATATCAAAATTGTAATGAGATTAAGTAATTAAAACAGTGTGATGTAAGTACAGAGATAGACAAATGGAATAATAGAAACAGAGATAGACAAATGGAGTAATAGCACAGATTAGAGTGCAGAAACAGGCCCATGCATGTAAGAAAACATGCTAAATGAATAAAGAGCTATCAATACAGATCAGCAGAAGGATGGACTATATGAGAAATGGTTCTGGGGGAAACAGTTAATCATAGGAGGAAAAACAGAATGAGAGCGCCACATTTCATTATGTACAAGAGATGACTCCAGTGGAATTAGACTTTGATGTCTAAAGCAAAACTTTAACTCTTTTGGAGGAAAAATTAGAATTTCTGTATTTTGGGGTGTGAAAGTATATTTTAAAGGGCAAAATAAGTTCAAACCATAAATGAAAAACTGGAAAATTTCACTAGATTTTTTTTCAAAATTCTGTATTACAAAAGATAGTGTGGAGACACAGTGGGGGAAGGAGAGGATGGGACAAATTGAGAGAGTAGCATTGAAACATATACATTACCATATGTAAAATTAGATAGCCAGTGGAAATTTGCTGTATTACTCAGGAAACTCAAATATGGTCCTCTGTGACAATCTAGTGGGTGGGATGGGGTGGGAGATGGCAGGGAGGCTCAACAGGGAGGGGACATATGTTTATTCAGGGCTGATTCATGTTGATATATGGCAGAAACCAACATAATATTGTAAAGCAATCATCTTCCACTTAAAAATAAATAAATTAATTAAAAAAACTATCTTTTCTGGGAGAAAGTATTTGCAGTGCTCAGTATTCAGAAAACGAAGATCATGGCATCCAGTCCCATCACTTCATGGGAACTAGATGGGAAAACAGTGGAAACAGTGGCAGACTTTATTTTTGGGGGCTCCAAAATCACTGCAGATGGTGATTGCAGCCATGAAATTAAAAGATGCTTACTCCTTGGAAGAAAAGTTATCACCAACCTAGATAGTATATTCAAAAGCAGAGACATTACTTTGCTGACTAAGGTCTGTCTAGTCAAGGCTATGGTTTTTCCTGTGGTCATGTATGGATGTGAGGGTTGGACTGTGAAGAAGGCAGAGTGCTGAAGAATTGATGCTTTTGAAGTGTGGTGTTGAAGAAGACTTTTGCGAGTCCCTTGGACTGCAAGGAGATCCAACCAGTCCATTCTGAAGGAGATCAACCCTGGGATTTCTTTGGAAGGAATTATGCTGAAGCTGAAACTCCAGTACTTTGGCCACCTCATGCGAAGAGTTGACTCATTGGAAAAGACTCTGATGCTGGGAGGGATTGGGGGCAGGAGGAGAAGGGGACGACAGAGGATGAGATGGCTGGATGGCATCACTGACTCGATGGACATGAGTCTGAGTGAACTCCGGGAGTTGGTGATGGACAGGGAGGCCTGGCGTGCTGTGATTCATGGGGTCGCAAAGAGTCGGACACGACTGAGCCACTGAACTGAACTGAACTGAACTGATGGACAAAGAATTGGAACTTAATATGTAAAGGATTCCTAAAACAAACAAAAAAAAGGACAGATAACACAATATAGAAATGGATAAGAATATAGATAGGCAATTCATGGAGGAATAGGAGTTTAACCTTAATGCAAATGGAAACCACAGTGAGGTGCCATTCACATTTACCATATTGGTATAAATTAAAAAGACCATCCCAGTGGGTAAAAACAATATGGATCAACACTGCCAAGGTGGGAGAGGAAAGTATAAGTTGATCAATTTGGAAAAATTTAGTAAAGTTGAGAATACATCTTCACCATAATGCTGCAATTCACATTATGGCATCTACCCTAGAAACTCTTGCACAGGTGCACAAGGAGGCATGTAGGTGATGCTTGCTGCAGCATTGTTTGGAATAGCAAATAGGTGAAAGTCGCATCAATGTCCATCAGAAGGAGAATGAATAAATAAATGATATCTTCATACCAATTATTGGCCGTGTGATCCAGAAATAGAATCTATTAATAGCAACAGCAACAATGGAATTAGTACTAGTAGTAATAGTAGGAGTGTTTAGCAGTGCAGTAAATGTCTCAACATGGCTTAATTGCACAATTAAGGGACTGGGAGAAAGAAAGTCACAGGAGAATATATACAATGTAACACCATTTGTGTAAAGTTTAGAACCATTAAAGTCATACCGTATAATGTCTGTGGATACACACATATGTTATGGAATTGTAGAAATATGGATGGGAGTGATGAACACCAAATGGTGCTTACTTTTCAAGATGGAGAGAGGAAAGTGGGAGCAAAGAGCTGCAGTAGTATCTATTTTTTTTTGAGAGTTTGCTTATTATTATTATTGTTTTACAATAAAAACAATTAGCTATGCTCTCAGGAAAACAAATTTAAAAAGAAAAAACCCACAAATTTACTAACAGCATTTCAAGATAAGGATTTTGAAAGATTTATTGAAATAAATTCTCTCAATCTAAACACATATTCATCATTCTATTTTCAATTACTTCTCAACATTCTAAAAACTTTGTTATGTAAAATTTAACTTTGCCAATAATTTTAGACAAGTAACACTTAAAAAAATTTTTATTTTGTATTGAAGTATAGCCGATTAACTGTGTGGATCACAACAAACTGTGGAAAATTCTTCAAGAGCTGGGAATACCAGACCACCTTACCTGCCTCCTGAGAAATCTGTATGCAGGTTAAGAAGCAACAGTTAGGGGGCGGTCCTAAGATGGCGGAGGAATAGGATGGGGAGACCACTTTCTCCCTCACAAATTCATCAAAAGAGCATTTCAACGCTGACCAAACTCCACAAAGAAACAAGAGTTAGAACTGGACATGGAACAACAGACTGGTTCCAAAGAGGGAAAGGAATACATCAAGGCTGTATATTGTCACCCTGCTTATTTAACTTCTATACAAAGTACATCATGTGAAATGCCAGGCTCGATGAAGCACAAGCTGGAATCAAGATTGCCAGGAGAAATATCAATAACCTCAGATATGCAGATGATACCACCCTTATGGCAGAAAGCAAAGAGGAACTAAAGAGCCTCTTGTTGAAGGTGAAAGAAGAGAGTGAAAAAGTTGGCTTAAAATTCAACATTCCAAAAAGTAAGATTATGGCATCTGGTCCTATCACGTCATGGTAAATAGATGGGGAAACAATGGGAACAGTGACAGACTTTATTTTCATGGGCTCCAAAATCATTGCAGATATCATTTTCAGCCATGAAACCAAAAGGCGTTTGCTCCTTGGAAGGAAAGCTGTGACAAACCTAGACACATATGAAAAAGTGGAGACATTACTTTGCCAACAAATGTCCATAGAATCAAAGCTATGGTTTTTCCAGTAGTCATGTATGGATATGAGAGTTGGACCATAAAGAAGGCTGAGCACTGAATTGATGCTTTTGAACTGTGGCGTTGGAGAAGACTCTTGAGAGTCCCTTGGACTGCAAGGAGATCAAACCAGTCAGTCCTAAAGGAAAACAGTCCTTAATATTTAATGGAAGAACTGATGCTGAAGCTGAAGCTCCAATACTTTGACCTCCTGACTCATTAGAAAAGACCCTGATGCTGGGAAAGACTGAAGGTGGGAGGAGAAGGGGACAACAGAGGATGAGATGGTTGGATGGCATCACTGACTCAATGGACATGAGTTTGAGAAAGGTCCGGGAGTTGGCGAAGGACAGGGAAGCCTGGCGTGCTGCAGCCCATGGGGTTGCAAAGAGTCGGACACGACTGAGCGACTGAACAACAGTGGCTGATTAACAATGTTGTGACTGTTTTAGGTGAATAGCAAAGGGACTCAGTCATACATATACATGTATCTATTCTCCCCAAAACTTCCCTTTCATCCAGGCAGTCACATAACACTGAAATGTTAACAATTAACATTGTTAATCAGCTATACCCCAAAGCAAAATAAAGAGTTTAAAAAGAAGTGTTACTTGGGCTAGGATCATACTTAATGCAGAGAAGGCAATGGCACCCCACTTCAGTACTCTTGCCTGAAAAACCCCATGGACAGAGGAGCCCAGTAGGCTGCAGTCCATGGGGTCGCTAAGAGTCGGACACGGCTGAGAGACTTCACTTTGACTTTTCACTTTCATGCATTGGAGAAGGAAACGGCAACCCACTCCAGTGTTCTTGCCTGCAGAATCCCAGGGATGGCAGAGCCTGGTGGGCTGCCATCTATGGGGTCGCACAGAGTTGGACACGACTGAATCGACTTAGCAGCAGCATACTTATGTTTCTCATTTTCCCATTGTTCACGCACCAGTTACACATCCGCTGCTTGGAAACATGATTAATTTAAATCCAGGAAGCTGTCATTCAAAATGCCTGAGGCAATCTCATTTCAAAAACACGTAGAAAAATATTACATTTTGTCCTTTTTGGCTCATACACAAGTTTCTTGAGAATTGGGGCTATGCTGTCTGTTTTCCTGGTCATCTAGCATTAGTATAAAGGTTAAAAGTACATTATACAAATTAGTTGTTGATTCACTTCTCAGCAATTTGAAACTAACTTTTCCATGGAATATTTTAAACAGAGTGATTAACTCCCCACCCTAACCCACGAAATCCTCTTTAATCCATGCTGTTGGTGCTGCTGCTAAGTCGCTTCAGTCGTGTCCGACTCTGTGCGACCCCATAGACGGAAGCCCTGTTGTTGCTTAAATTGAAGACAGTTATTACAAACATAAGAAATGATGTGTATTTTCCCCCTCAGTACAATAAAGTAACATCAGCCTCAGTAGAAGTCTCCTTACATTGAAAAAGGAAAATACTAAATTAGCTGGCATTCTAAATTTCCTTTTCTATCTGATAAATAACCTCATCTGTTTGAAAAGATACGACTCACCCAATTCCAAATAGGCTGTAATTCAGTTCAGTTCAGTTCATTTCAGTTGCTCAGTCGTGTCTGACTGCGACCTCATGGACTGCAGCACTCCAGGCTTCCCTGTCCATCACCAACTGCTGGAGCCTACTCAAACTCATGTTTATCGCATCGGTGATGCTATCCAACCATCTCATCCTCTGTCGTCACCTTCTCCTGCCTTCAATCTTTCCCAGCATCAGGGTCTTTTCAAATGAGTCAGTTCTTTGCATCAGGTGGCCAAAGTGTTGGAGTTTTAGCTTCAGCATCAGTCCTTCCAGTGAATATTCAAGACTGATTTCCAAAAAAAAAAAAAAAAAAAAAGACTGATTTCCTTTAGGATAGATTGGTTTGATCTCCTTGCAGTCCAAGAGACTCTCAAGAGTCTTTTCCAACACCACAGTTCAAAAGTATCAATTCTTCAGCGCTCAACTTTCTTTATGGTCCAGCTCTCATGTCCATACATGACTACTGGAAAAACAATAACTTTGACTAGACGGACCTTCGTTGATAAAGTAATGTCTCTGCTTTTTAATATGCTGTCTATGTTGGTCTTAGCTTTTCTTCCAAGGAGGAAGTGTCTTTTAATTTCATGGCTGCAATCACCATCTGCAGTAATTTTGGAGCCCCCCAAAATCAAGTCTGCCACTGTTTCCATTGTTTCCCCATCTATTTGCCATGAAGTGATAGGACCAGATGTCATGATCTTAGTTTTCTGAATGTTGAGCTTTGAGCCAACTTTTTCACTTTCCTCTTTCACTTTCATCTAGAGGCTCTTTAGTTCTTCTTCACTTTCTGCCATAAGGGTGGTATCATCTGCACATCTGAGGCTATTGATATTTCTCCTGGCAATCTTGATTCCAGCTTGTGCTTCATCCAGCCCGGCATTTCGTATGATGTACTCTGCATATAAGTTAAATAAGCAGGGTGACAATATACAGCCTTGACGTACTCCTTTCCCTCTTTGGAACCAGTCTGTTGTTCCATGTCCAGTTCTAACTGTTGCTTCTTAACCTGCATACAGATTTCTCAGGAGGCAGGTAAGATGGTCTGGCATTTCCATCTCTTTCAGAATTTTCCACAGTTTATTGTGATCCACACAGTAAAAGGCTTTGGCAGTCAGTAAAGCAGAAATACATGTTTTTCTGGAACTCTCTTGCTTTTTCGATGAGCCAGCAGATGTTGGCAATTTGATCTCTGGTTCCTCTGCCTTTTCTAAATCCAACTTGACCATCTGGAAGCTCACAGTTCACATACTGTTGAAGCCTGGCTTGGAGAATTTGAGCATTACTTTGCTAGTGTGTGAGATGAGTGCAATTGTGCGGTAGTTTGAATATTCTTTGGCATTGCCTTTCTTTGGGATTGGAATGAAAACTGACTTTTTCCAGTTCTGTCGCTACTGCTGCATTTTCCAAATTTGCTGGCATATTGAGTGTAGCACTTTCACAGCATCATCTTTTAGGATTTGAAATAGCTCAACTGGAATTCCATCACTTCTCATAGCTTTGTTCATAGTGAGATGCTTCCTAAGGTCCACTTGACTTCACATTCCAGGATGTCTGGCTCTAGGTGAGTGATCACACCATTGTGGGTATCTGGGCCATGAAGATCCTTTTTGTATAGTTCTTCTGTGTATTCTTGACACCTCTTCTTAATATCTTTTGTTTCTGTTAGGTTCATACCATTTCTGTCCTTTATTGTGCTCGTCTTTGCATGAAATGTTCCCTTGGTATCTCTAGTTTTCTTGAAGAGATCTCTAGTCTTTCCCATTCTATTGTTTTCCTCTATTTCTTTGCATTGGTCGCTGAGGAAGGCTTTCTTATCTTTCCTTGCTATTCTTTGGAACTCTGCATTCTAATGGGTATATCTTTCCTTTTCTCCTTTGCCTTTAGCTTCTCCGTTTTTCTCAGCTGTTTGTAAGGCCTTGTCAGACAACCGTTTTGCCTTTTTGCATTTCTTTTTCTTAGGGATGGTCTTGATCACTGCCTCTTGTACAATGTCATGAACCTTCATCCATTATTCTTCAGGCACTCTATCAGATCTTATCCCTTGAATTTATTTGTCACTTCCACTGTATAATCATAAGGGATTTGATTTAGGTCATACCTGAATGGTCTAGTGGTTTTCCCTACTTCTTCAATTTAAGTCTGAATTTGGCAATAAGGACTTCATGATCTGAGCCACAGTCAGCTCCCAGTCTTGTTTTTGCTGACTGTGTGGAGCTTATCCATATATATTCTTCAGAAATGGATTTCCCTCAAAGATGTAAATTATTAATTCAGAGCCAGCACCTCCCAACAGATCTGTGGGGACTTCAAAGGGGACTGTCAGGAAAACCCTGCCCTAAATCAGTCCCACTTCCTGGGTGACTGGATCCCATTCCCTCTCAGAGTGGTAGAGACAGACAGCACTGTTGGGGAGGAGAACAAGGCATCATCAGAAAGATCCAGGTTGAAGCCAGTAAGACCACAGGCTCTAGAGGCAAAGCATCATGGACCAATAATGAGCAGGGTTGAGAAGCAGAGAGAAATTAGGTTGCTCAAAATCAAAGCTGTTGAGGGATTTCCACAGACTAAGACTCCAAGCACCAATGCAGGGGTCCTGAGTTTGATCCCCGGTCAGGGAACTAGATCCTACATGCTGCAACTGAGAATCAGCACAGCCAAATATATATATATATATATATTTAAAAAGCACACAAATCAAGCCTGTTGATCATGAGTTTGGGCTGGAGTTTCCTGTAGGTGGGAATTGTGCACCTGAGCTGGGGGCAGGGTCTTGATGGTATTTATAGACAGGACATCTGGAGGAATTTCTTCTTGTCTTCCATCTGGAAATTGAGATCCATCTTTTTTCCTCCTTTCATCCTTCTCCTCTTCTTCTTTCCTCCATCTTTATTTATTTGGAAAAAACTTTATATACATTTTGAAACTTCACATGGATAAATGTTAATATTTTATCATATTTGCTCCAAATATATTTTTATTTTTAAAATTTATTTTTTAATTGAATGATAATTGCTGTACAGAATTGTTTTGTTTTCTGTCAAACCTTAACGTGAATCAGCCATAGGTATACATATATCCCCTCCCTTTTGAACCTCCCTCCCATCTCCCTCCCTATTCCACCCCTCCAGGTTGATATAGAACCCCTGTTTGGGTTTCCTGAGCCATAGAGCAAATTCCTGTTGGCTGTCTATTTTACATACGGTTATGTAAGTTTCCATGTTACTCTCTCCATACATCTCACCCTCTCCTTCCCTCTCCCCATGTCCATGAGTCTATTCTCTATGTCTGCTTCTCCATTGCTGCCCTGTATATAAATTCTTCAGTACCATTTTTCTAGATTCCATATTTATATGTTAGAATATGATATTTATTTTTCTTTTTCTGATTTACTGCACTCTGAATAATAGGCTCTAGGTTCATCCACCTCATTAGAACTGACTCAAATGCATTCCTTTTCATGGCTGAGTAATATTCCATTGTGTTAAGTACCACAACTGCTTTATCCATTCATCTGTAGATGGACATCTAGGTTGCTTCCATGTTCTAACTATTATAAATAGTGCTGCAGTGAACTTTTTGGTACATGTGTCTTTTTCAATTTTGATTTCCTCAGGGTATATCCCTAAGAGTGGGATTGCTGGGTCATATGATGGTTTTAGTCCTAGTTTTTTAAGGAATCTCCATACCATCTTCCATAGTGTTTGTATCAGTTTACATTCCCACCAACAGTGCAAGACCGTTCCCTTTTCTCCACACACCTTTCCAGTATTTATTGTTTGCAGACTCTTTGGTGATGGCCATTCTGACTGGTGTGAGGTGATATCTCATTGTAGTTTTGGCTTGCATTACTGTAATAAGAGATCTCTAGTCTTTCCCATTCTGTTGTTTTCCTCTATTTCTTTGCATTGATTGCTGAAGAAGGCTTTCTTATCTCTCCTTGCTATTCTTTGGAACTCTGCATTCAAATGGGAATATCTTTCCTTTTCTCCTTTGCTTTTCGCTTCTCTTCTTATCACAGCTATTTGTAAGGCCTCCTCAGACAGCCATTTTGCTTTTTTGCATTTCTTTTCCATGGGGATGGTCTTGATCCTTGTCTCCTGTACAATGTCACGAACCTCCGTCCATAGTTCATCAGGCACTCTATCAGATCTAGTCCCTTAAATCTATTTCTCACTTCCACTGTATAATCATAAGGGATTTGATTTAGGTCATACCTGAATGGTCTAGTGGATTTCCCTACTTTCTTCAATTTTGGTTTGAATTTGGCAATAAGGAGTTCATGATCTGACCCACAGTCAGCTCTTGGTCTTGTTTTTGCTGATTGTATAGAGCTTCTCCATCTTTGGCTGCAAAGAATATAATCAATCTGATTTTGGTGTTGACCATCTGGTGATATCCATGTGTACAGTCTTGTGTTGTTGGAAGAGGGTGTTTGCTACGACCAGTGTGTTCTCTTGGCAAAACTCTATTAGTCTTTGCCCTGCTTCATTCCGTATTCCAAGGCCAAATTTGCCTGTTACTCCAGGTGTCTCTTGACTTCCTACTTTTGCATTCCAGTCCCCTATAATGAAAAAGACATATTTTTTAGGTGTTAGTTCTAAAAGGTCTTGTAGGTCTTCATGGAACCATTCAACTTCAGCTTCTTCAGCGTTACTGGTTGGGGCATAGACTTGGATTACTGTGATATTGAATGGTTTGCCTTGGAGATGAACGGAGATCATTCTGTCGTTTTTGAGATTGCATCCAAGTACTGCATTTTGGACTCTTTCGTTGACCATGATGGCTACTCCATTTCTTCTGAGGGATTCCTGCCCGCAGTAGTAGATATAATGGTCTTCTGAGTTAAATTCACCCATTCCAGTCCATTTTAGTTCGCTGATTCCTAGAATGTCAATGTCCACTCTTGCCATCTCCTGTTTGACCACTTCCAATTTGCCTTGATTCATGGACCTAACATTCCAGGTTCCTATGCAATATTGCTCTTTACAGCATTGGACCTTGCTTCTATCACCAGTCACATCCACAACTGGGTATTATTTTTGCTTTGACTCCATCCCTTCATTCTTTATGGAGTTATTTCTCCACTGATCTCCAGTAGCATATTGGGCACCTACCGACCTGGGGAGTTCCTCTTTCAGTATCCTATCATTTTGCCTTTTCATACTGTTCATGGTGTTCTCAAGGCAAGAATACTGAAGTGGTTTGCCATTCTCTTCTCCAATGGACCACATTCTGTCAGACTTCTCCACCATGACCTGTCCGTCTTGGGTGGCCCCACTCAGAATGGCTTAGTTTCATGAAGTTAGACAAGGCTGTGGTCCATGTGATCAGATTGGCTAGTTTTCTGTGATTATGGTTTCAGTGTGTCTGCCCTCTGATGCCCTCTCGCAACACCTACCATCTCACTTGGGTTTCTCTTACCTTGGATGTGGGGTATCTCTTCACGGCTGCTCCAGCAAAGCACAGCCACTGCTCCTTACCTTGGACAAGGTCACCCCTCCTGACCTTGAACGTGGAGTAGCTCCTTTTGGCCCTCCTGTGCCTGCACAGCTGCTGCTCCTCAGAAGTGGGGTAGCTTCTCTTGGCCTCTGCCCCTGACCTCGGGCATGGGGTATTAGAGATACCAAGGGAACATTTCATGCAAAGATGGACTCAATAAAGGACAGAAATGGTATGGTCCTAACAGAAGCAGAAGATGTTAAGAAGAGATGGCAAGAATACACAGAAGAACTGTACAAAAAAGATCTTCACAACCCAGATAATCACGATGGTGTGATCATTCACCTAGAGCCAGACATCCTGGAATGTGAAGTCAAGTGGGCCTTAGAAAGCATCATTACAAACAAAGCTAGTGGACGTGATAGAATTCCAGTTGAGCTATTTCAAATCCTGAAAGATGATGCTGTGAAAGTGCTGTACTCAATATGCCAACAAACTTGGAAAACTCAGCAGTGGCCACAGGACTGGAAAAGTTCAGTTTTTACTCCAATCCCAAAGAAATTGAGATTGAGCAATGCCAAAGAATGCTCAAACTACCGCACAATTGCACTCATCTCACACGCTAGTAAAGTAATGCTCAAAATTCTGCAAGTCAAGCTTCAGCAATACGTAAACCGTGAACTTCCAGATGTTCAAGCTGGTTTTAGGAAAGGCAGAGGAACCAGAGATCAAATTGCCAACATCCGCTGGATCATGGAAAAAGCAAGAGAGTTCCAGAAAAACATCTATTTCTGCTTTATTGACTATGCCAAAGCCTTTGCCTGTGTGGATCACAATAAACTGTGCAAAATTCTGAAAGAGATGGGAATACCAGACCACCTAACCTGCCTCTTGAGAAATCTGTATGCAGGCCAGGAAGCAACAGTTAGAACTGGACATGGAACAACAGACTCATTCCAACTAGGAAGAGGAGTACGTCAAGGCTGTATATTGTCACCCTGCTTATTTAACTTATATACAGAGCATATCATGAGAAACGCTGGGCTGGAAGAAGCACAAGCTGGGGTCAAGATTGCCAGGAGAAATATCAATAACCTCAGATATGCAGATGATGCCACCCTTAGGGCAGAAAGTGAAGAGGAACTAAAAAGCCTCTTGGTGAAAGTGAAAAAGGAGAGTGAAAAAATTGGCTTAAAGCTCAACATTCAGGAAACGAAGATCATGGCATCTGGTCCCATCACTGCATGCAAATAGATGGGGAAACAGTGGAAACAGTGTCAGACTTTATTTTGGGGGCTCCAAAATCACTGCAGATGGTGATTTCAGCCATGAAATTAAAAGACGCTTATTTCTTGGAAGGAAAGTTATGACCAACCTAGGTAGCATATTAAAAAGCAGAGATATTACTATGCCAACAAAGGTCCGTCTAGTCAAGGCTATGGTTTTTCCAGTGGTCATGTATGAATGTGAGAGTTGGACTATGAAGAAAGCTGAGCACTGAAGAATTGATGCTTTTGAACTGTGGTGTTGGAGAAGACTCTTGAGAGTCCCTTGGACTGCAAAGAGATCCAACCAGTCCATCCTAAAGGAGATCAGTCCTGGGTGTTCATTGGAAGGACTGATGTTGAAGCTGAAACTCCAATACTTTGGCCACCTCATGCAAAGAGTTGACTCATTGGAAAAAGACCCTGATGCTGGGAGGGATTGAGGGCAGGAGGAGAAGGGGACGACAGAGGATGAGATGGCTGGATGGCATCACCATCTCAATGCACATGAGTTTTGGTGAACTCAGGGAGTTGGTGATGGACAGGGAGGCCTGGCATGCTGTCATTCATCGGGTCGCAAAGAGTCGGACTCGACTGAGCGACTGACCTGAACTGATCTGTAATAAGGAGTGATGTTGATCATCTTTTCATATGTTTTTGTTAGCCACCTGTGTGTCTTCTTTGAAAAAATGTCTGTTTAGGTCTTTTCCCCACTTTTTGATTGGGTTGTTTGTTTTTCTTGTATGGAGTTGTATGAGCTACTTGTATATTTTGGAAATGAATTCTTTGTCAGTTGTTTCATTTGCTATAATTTTCTCCCGTTCTGAGGGTTGTCTTTCACCTTGCTTAGAGTTTCCTTTGCTGTGCAAAAGCTTTTAAATTTAATCAGGTTCCACTTGTTTACTTTTGTTTTTATTTCCATTACTCTAGAAGATGGGTCATAGAGAATCTTGCTTTGATTTATGTTATCGATTTTCTGCCCATGTTTTTCTCTAAGAGTTTTACAGTTTCTGGTCTTACCTTTAGATCTTTAATCCATTTTTGAGTTTATCTTTGTGTATGGTGTTAGGAAGTGTTCGAATTTCATTCTTTTACATGTAGTTGTCCAGTTTTCCCAGCACCATTTATTGAAGAGGCTGTCTTTGCCCCATTGTATATTCTTGCCTCCTTTGTCAAAACTAAGATACCCGTAGGTGCATGGGTTTATTTCTGGGCTTTCTATCTTGTTCCATTGGTCTATATTTCTGTTTTTGTGCCAGTATCATATTGTCTTGATGAATGTAGCTTTGTAGTGTAATCTGAAGTCAGGAAGGTTGATTCCTCCAGCTTATTCTACTTTGTCAAGCCTGCTTTGGCTATTTGGGGTCTTTTGTGTCTCCATATTAATTGTGAAATTTTTTGTTCTAGTTCTATGAAAAATACCATTAGTAATTTGATAGGGATCACATTGAATCTGTAGATTGTGTTTGGCAGTATCATCATTTTCATAATACTGGTTCTTCCTACCCGGGAAATGGAATATCTCTCCATCTGTTTATGCCACCTTGATGTCTTTCATCAGTGTCTTATAATTTTCTATGTGTAGTTCTTTTGTCTCCTTAGGTTAGTTTATTCCTAGATATTTTATTCTTTTTGTTGCAATGGTGAATGGGATTGATTCCTTAATTTCTCTTTCTAATTTTCATTGTTAGTGTATAGAAATGCAAGTGATTTCTGTGTGTTGATTTTGTATTCTGCAACTTTGCTAATGGAGAAGACTCTTGAGAGTCCCTTGGACTGCAAGGAGATCCAACCAGTCCATTCTGAAGGAGATCAACCCTGGGATTTCTTTGGAAGGAATGATGCTAAAGCTGAAACTCCAGTACTTTGGCCACCTCATGCGAAGAGTTGACTCATTGGAAAAGACTCTGATGCTGGGAGGGAATGGGGGCAGGAGGAGAAGGGGACGACAGAGGATGAGATTGGCTGGATGGCATCACGGACTCGATGGACGTGAGTCTGAGTGAACTCCGGGAGATGGTGATGGACAGGGAGGCCTGGCGTGCTGTGACTCATGGGGTCGCGAAGAGTTGGACACGACTGAGTGACTGAACTTAACTGAACTTTGCTAAATTCACTGATTAGTGCTAGTAATTTTCTGATACTATCTTTAGGGTTTTCTGTGTATAGTATCATGTCATCTGCAAACAGTGAGAGCTTTACTTCTTCTTTTCCAATCTGGATTCCTTTTATTTCTTATTCTTCTCTGATTGCCGTAGCTAGGACATCCAGAACTATGTTGAATAACAGTGGTGAAAGTGAACACCCTTGTTTTGTTCCTGATTTTAGGTGGAATGCTTTCAGTTTTTCACCATTGAGAATAATGTTTACCATAGGCTTATCATATATGGCCTCTACTATGTTGAGGTAGGTCCCTTCTATGCCTGTTTTTTGAAGAGTTTTAACCATAAATGGGTGTTGAATCTTGTCAAATGCTTTTTCTACATCTATTGAGATTATCATATGGTTTTTATCTTTCAATTTGTTAATATAGTGTATCACATTGAATGATTTGTGTATATTGAAGAATCTTTGCATGCCTGGAATAAACCCAACTTGATCATGGTGTATGAACTTTTTGATGTGTTGCTGAATTCTGTTTGCTAAAATTTCTTGTTGAGGATTTTTGCATCTATGTTCATCAGTGATATTGGCCTGTAGTTTTCTTTTTTTGTGTTGTCTTTGTCTGGTTTTGGTATCAGGGTGATGGTTGGCCTCGTAGAATGAGTTTGGAAGTGTTCCTTCCTCTACAGTTTTTTGAAGGAGTTTTAAAAGGATAGGCATGAGCTCTTCTCTAAATGTTTGATAGAATTCTCTGTGAAGCCGTCTGGTCCTGGGCTTTTGTTTTTTGGGAGATTTTTGATCACAGCTTCAATTTCAGTGCTTGTAATTGGCTTGTTCATAATTTCTATTTCTTCCTGGTTCAGTCTGGGAAAATTGAACTTTTCCAAGAATCTGCCAATTTCCTTCAGGTTATCCATTTTATTGCCACATAGTTGTTCATAATAGTCTCTTATAATCCTTTGTATTTCTGCATTGTCTGTTGTAACCTCTCCTTTTTCATTTCTAATTTTGTTGTTTTGATTTTTCTCTCTTTTTTTCTCTTGATGAGTCTGGTTAAAGGCTTGTCAATTTTGTTTATCTTCTCAAAGAACCCACTTTTAGTCTTATTAATCTTTATGATTGTTTCTTTTATTTCTTTTTCATTTATTTCTGCTCAGATCTTTATAATTTCTTTCCTTCTACTAATTTTGGGGTTTTGGGGGTCTTCTTTTTCCAGTTGTTTTAGGTGTAAAGTTAAGTTGTCTTGATGTTTTTCTTGTTTCTTGAGATGGGATTGTATTGCTATAAACTTCCCTGTTAGAACTGCTTTTGCTGCATCCCATAGGTTTTGAGTTGTCATGTTTTCACTGTCAGTTGTTTTTTAGAAATTTTTTTATTTCCCTTTTGATATCTTCAGTAACTGTTATTTAGAAACATATTGTTTAATCTCCATGTGTTTGTGCTTTTTACAGTTTTTTTTTCTTGTAGTTGATATCTAGTCTCATAGCATTGTGGTAGGAGAAGATGCTTGATACAATTTCAATTTTCTTAAATTTACTGAGGTTTGATTTGTGACCCAAGATGTCGTCTATCACGGAGAATGTCCCATGTGCACTTGAGAAGAAGATGTATTCTTTTGTATTTGGATGGGATGTCCTGAAGATGTCAATGAGATCCATCTCATCTAATGTATCATTTAAGACTTGTGTTTCCTTATTAATTTTATGTTTTGATGACCCATCCATTGGTGTGAGTGGGGTGTTAAAGGCTCCTACTATTATTGTGTTACTGTCAATTTCTCCTTTTATGTCTGTTAGTGTTTGTCTTATGTATTGAGGTGCTCATATGTTGGGTGCACAGATATTTACAATTGTTATGTTTTCCTCTTGGATTGATCCCTTGATCATTATGTCCTTCCTTATCTCTTGTAATATTCCTCATTTTAAGGTCTATTTTGTCTGATATGAGGATTGCTACTCCAGCTTTCTTTTGCTTCACATTTGGATGGAATATAATTTTCCATCCTTTTACTTTCAGTCTATATGTGTCTTTAGGTCTGAAGTGGGTTTCTTATAGACAGCATATATATGGGTCTTGTTTTTGTATCCATTCAGCCAGTCTGTGTCTTTTGGTTGGAGCATTTACTCTGTTTACATTTAAAGTAATTATTGTATATATGTTCCCATTGCCATTTTCTTAATTGTTTGGGGTTGATTTTATAGATTTTTTTCCTTGTCTTGTATTTCTTGACTATATAAGTCCCTTTAGTATTTGTTGTAAAGCTGGCTTCAAATATTTTTAATCAAAAAATAGTGTTACAAATAAAATTGTTCCTCTCTTCAGCCTTGTTTGTGTCTGCCCAAGCAGATAATCCTAGGTGAGATCACTTGACAGAATCCTCTAGTTTGTAAGAATATGGGCTTGAGAACCAAACTGGCTGAATTCAAATCTTGTCTTAGTCTCCAAATAACTGAGGCTCTAATGTTAGCAGAGGAGTTAATGTGTGTCATTATTGTCCCTCAGTACTTTTGAATATTCTTCCAATGTTTGGGTGAAGGACACCTGCCAGCACCTGGTCAGATGACACCACAGAGAAAAATGGCACACGTGCTTTGCCTTGGTATGGAGCTGACCAAGGCCACAGCTGAGGCCTAGTCTTGCCCAGCCATATAGAAGGGTGAGACAGGGGGAGATAGCTAGATTACTGCCCTCTTGCCCCCAGCCAAGAGGTGGAAGGAGTTGAAAGAGAGCCATACTCTCATTCCTTTTTAAACCCCATGACTATACCCATCAGAAAACCTGGTTGAAACAATGCCCTGACAACTAATCAAACCCGACCCACATTCCTTCTCCCTGAGGTACAAGGAGAAAGAGAGAGGAACCAAGAGAAAAGAGGAGCTTTCTGAACTTCCCCCTTCCCAGACAGATGCATAGAGAGGTATTCGCAATGCTGGATCCTGGTGAGTCTGGGTCCCACCTTCATCTCAAGCCAAGACACCTGTTACAATGGTAGAGTTAAAGCTTTTGGCCAGAAATCTGCAGATAGACAAAATGGAATATGCTTATAGGAACATTGAGAGAGAAGGTAAAGAATGTCAGGAGTTTGGGTATTAGTTAAACTCTATTTAAGAGGGATGGGAAGTTGTTGAACAGTTCTTCCATTCTTTCATTGAAATGTTAGTAAAATGAATTAGCTGTAACATGTTATACATGCTTATGTGTATAAAAGACTCATCATAAAATCATATCAAGATAGCTAAAGTCAGCCTTAAAATATTAAAAAATTTCCCCTCATGTAATCTCAGAACCATATTTTAAACCTTGGAAGATAAAATGTTGAAAAATTTCCCCTCATGTCATCTCAGGATCATATTTCAAAGACTTGGAGAAATTCTGCTGGTTAATCTCTTAAGTTGCCTAGGCTTTGGACCACAAGATTGAAAAAGTCTAACTGATGTCCTGGTAGTAATTTATTATCCTGTGGCTTGGATAACTGAATTGTCATGATGTAGACAAATGATATAAAATAGTATAAGTGGTATAAGGAAATTATATAAAATCTTGGTTTTTATAGAAATCTTCAGTTCAGTTCAGTTCAGTTGCTCAGTTGTGTCCGACTCTTTGCGACCCCGTGAATCGCAGCACACCAGGCCTCCCTGTCCATCACCAACTCCTGGAGTTCACTTAGACTCGTGTCCATCGAGTCAGTGATGCCATCCAGCCATCTCATCCTCTGTCATCCCCTTCTCCTCCTGCCCCCAATCCCTCCCAGCATCAGAGTATTTTCCAATGAGTCAACTCTTCGTATGAGGTGGCCAAAGTACTGGAGTTTCAGCCTCAGCATCATTCCTTCCAAAGAAATCCCAGGGTTGATCTCCTTCAGAATGGACTGGTTGGATCTCCTTTAAAATGATAAAAATAATCCATAAAGAAAAATTTTTATTTATCTGATATTTACTAGCATCAATGGTCCTTTTCCCCAATGTCAGAATGCTCTTTATGTTTGTTTTTATGTTTCTTTCAGTTTTAGTTTTTTAAATAGGTGTTATTTTTTAGAGCAGTTTTAGGTTCACAGCAAAACTGAGTGGAATGCATGAGTTTCTCATATACCCTTTCTGTTCCTCATATGCATATCCTCCTCATTATCAACATCCTTCACAAGAGCGGCACATTTGTTCTTGTGTTTTTCTTCTGCTTCCCAAGACTATGAATCAACAAGATTTTATATTTTAAAACCTTTGCTATTTAGTTGAATCTTCTTTGTCCCAGCCTTGTTAATAATCATTGACAAGACTTCTTTTACTAAATGGACATCTTTTAACTCAGCCATATATGGCCCAGTTGACGATTGCAAGGGGGCAAGTTGGAGAGAGAACCTCCAGGCTAGGATTAAAAAAAAAAAGAGAGTTGGGCAAAAAAAAAAAAAAAAGGATGTGGTAACAATTAAGAGACTTTGAATTGTGTCCCTCTGCCAAAAAATGTTTTGGGGAAATACTAGCCTCATAGGATTCTTAGGAAGAAGGGTCATAATGTCAAATTTGTGAAAACCACACACTATTCATCTCTCTTAGAGACTTCTGATACACATGAGTGCATTAAAGACTGAGAAATACTCTTCTAAAAGAATCTTATTTAATTTTTTTTTCTAACCCAGTATTATCTAGATTTATTTGACCACAGGGAGCACTTTTTCTTAAGTAATCCTATTCTACTAACCTTTATGGAATTTGTGCTCCATGAAAATTATTTGGAAAAGTGCTGATCAGAATTTGGTATCATGTTATCCAAGATGAAATAATGGACAGTAAAGCAAAGAGAAGCATAAGACTAAAAATGTCTGAGGAAAGGAGAGTGAAGAAATGAGGAGATTGAAGTTTCAGGAAAGGGATCATTAGTAGAGTCTAGTAAGATCTCCTTAAAGTCTTCCCTGGAGGTCCAGTGGTTAAGACTCTGGGCTTCCACTGCAGTTGGCATGGAATCAATTCCTGGCCAAGGAACTAAGATCCCTGCACGTGGCACAGCCAGAAGAAAACCCAAAACAACAACCACCAAAGAAAAAAGAACCTGTTTAATATTCCCAGCAGCCAAATGACAGAGGTTTTATAAATTGACATTTGACAGTTGAGAAAATAGAGTCTGCAAAAGGTTAAGTAAGTTACCCAGGGTCATTAGTTGGTTAGTTACAGAGCTGGGCTTCAAGAGCAAGTGCGCACATTAATATTGAAAGATAAAAACCATATGATTATCTCAGTAGATGCAGAGAAAGCCTTTGACAAAATTAAACTTTAGTTTATAGTAAAAAAAACCCTCCAGAAAGCAGGCATAGAAGGAACATACCTCAACATAATTAAAGCCATATATATGATAAACCCACAGCAAACATTATCCTCAATGGTGAAAAATTGAAAGCATTTCCCCTAAAGTCACGAACAAGTCAAGGGTGTCCACTCACCACTACTATTCAACATAGTTTTGGAAGTTTTAGCCACAGCAATCAGAGAAGAAAAAAGAATAAAAAGAATCCAGATTGGAAAAGAAGAAGTAAAACTCTCACTGTTTGCAGATGACATGATCCTCTACATAGAAAACCCTAAAGACATCACCAGAAAATTACTAGAGCTAGTCAATGAATATAGTAAAGTTGTAGGATATAAAATTAACAGACAGAAATCCCTTGCATTCCTATACACTAACAATGAGAAAACAGAGAAATTAAGGAAACAATTCCATTCGCCATTGCAACAAAAAGAATAAAATACTTAGGAATAAATCTACCTAAAGAAACAAAAGACCTATATTTAGAAAACTATAAAACACTGATGAAAGATATCAAAGAGGACACAAATAGATGGAGAAATTTACCATGTTCATGGATTGGAAGAATCGATATAGTGAAAATGAGTATACTACTTAAAGCAATCTATAAAATTCAATGCAATCCCTATCAAGCTACCAATGGTATTTTTCAGAGAACTAGAACAAATAATTTCACAATTTGTATGGAAATACAAAAAACTTTGAATAGCCAAAGCAATCTTGAGAAAGAAGAATGGAACTGGAAGAATCAACTTGCCTGACTTCAGACTATACTACAAAGCTACAGTCATCAAGACAGTATGGTACTGGCACAAAAACAGAAATATAGATCAATGGAACAAAATAGAAAGCCCAGAGATAAATCCACGCACCTATCGACCAGTAAGGAACAAGTGACTTTATTGACCTCTCTCCCCTTCCCTCTCTCTTTCCTCTCTTTAACCCTTCCTATCCTTCCTTGTTTTTCTAGTCCCCTGGTCCTGGACGCAGGAATCTTGTCGAAGGGCCCTCAGCCTGAGCTGAGGATTGGAGACTGATCACCTCCTCTTGGCAGAGAACTTGAATTCTGGTTCTGGTCTGGTCTGATTTCTGGTAGGGCCGAGTTCCAGTCCTCCCTTCTCTGGAGGCCGAGGGAAAAGTCCCATAATGCCTGGGTATCTGTAAGTGGCAGGAGACACCTGTAAGCCCACCCCTTTCACCACCCCCCTCCCGCCTCCTCCCCCTTCTTTCAACCTGGCTTCCTTTCCTCCCTTGAAATCTTTGATGTTAGTACTTGGATCTGAAGTTCTGTGTTTTTATAGGAGGTTTTCTGAGAGACTGTATTTTTGTATTTAAGGGCTTTCCTGGTGGTGCAGAGGTTAAAGCGTCTGCCTGCAATGTGGGAGACCTGGGTTTGAT
The DNA here is from genome assembly GCF_042477335.2 of Ovis canadensis. Taxonomy (NCBI): domain Eukaryota; kingdom Metazoa; phylum Chordata; class Mammalia; order Artiodactyla; family Bovidae; genus Ovis; species Ovis canadensis. The sequence goes on along the minus strand of NC_091251.1, from coordinate 55,569,592 downwards.
CCCTGGGTTGGGAAGATCCCCTGGAGAAGGAAATGGCAACCCACTCCAGTACTCTTGCCTGGAGAATCCCATGGATGGAGGAGCTTGGTGGGCTACAGTCCACGGGTCGCAAAGAGTTGGACACTACTGAGTGACTTCACTTTCACTTATGGACACCTTATCTTTCACAAAGGAGGCAAGAATATACAATGGAGAAAAGACAATCTCTTTAACAAGTGGTGCTGGGAAAACTGGTCAACTGTAAGAGAATGAAACTAGGACACTTTCTAACACCATACACAAAAATAAACTCAAAATGGATTAAAGATCTAAATGTAAGACCAGAAACTATAAAAATCCTAGAGGAAAATATAGGCAAAACACTCTCTGACATAAATCACAGCAGGATCCTCTATGCCCCATCTCCCAGAGTAATGGAAATAAAAGCAAAAATAAACAAATGGGGCCTGCTGCTGCTGCTGCTGCTGCTGCTAAGTTGCTTCAGTTGTGTCTGACTCTGTGTGACATCAGGCTCCCCCATCCCTGGGATTCTCAAGGCAAGAACACTGGAGTGGGTTGCCATTTCCTAATTAAACTTAAAAGCTTTTGCACAACAAAGGAAACTATCACCAAGGTGAAAAGACAACCTTCACAATGGGAGAAAATAATAGCAAATGAAACAACTGACAAAGAATTAATCTCCAAAATATACAAGCAGCTCATGCAGCTCAATACCAGAAAAATAAATGACCCAATCAAAAAATAAGCCAAAGAACTAAACAGACATTTCTCCAAAGAAGACATACAGATGGCTAATAAACACATGAAAAGATTCTCAACATCACTCATTATCAGAGAAATGCAAATCAAAGCCACAATGAGGTACCATCTCACGTTGGTCAGGATGGCTGCTGTTAAAAAGTCTACAAACAATAAATGGTGGAGAGGGTGTGGAGAAAAGGGAACCCACTTACACTGTTGGTGGGAATGCAAACTAGTACAGCCACTATGGAGAGTAGTGTGGAGACTCCTGAAAAAACTGGAAATAGAGCTAGATAAGACCCAGCAATCCCACTTCTGGGCATACACACCAAGAAAACCAGAATTGAAAGAGACACATGTACCCCGGTGTTCATCACAGTACTGTTTACAATAGCTAGGACATGGAAGCAACCTAGATGTCCATCGGCAGACAAATTGATAAGACAGCTGTGGTACATATACACTATGGAATATTACTCAGCTATTAAAAAGAAGGCATTTGAATCAGTTCTAATGAGGTGGATGAAGCTGGAGCTTATTATACAGAGTGAAGTAAGTCAAAAAGAAAAATACCAATATAGTATATTAATGCATATATATGGAATTTAGAAAGATGGCAACAATGATCTTATATGTGAGACAGCAAAAGAGACACAGATGTAAAGAACAGACTTTAGGACTCTGTGGGAGAAGGTGAGGGTGGGATGATTTGAGAGAATACCATTGAAACATGTATATTACCATATGTGAAATAGGTTGCCAGTCCAGTTCGATGTGTGAGACAGTGTGCTCAGAGCTGGTGCACTGCGATGACTCTGAGGGATGGGATGGGGAGGAAGGTGGGAGGGGGGTTCAGGATGGGGAACACATGTACACCCATGGTTGATTCATGTCAGTGTATGGCAAAAACCATTACAATATTTTAAAGTAATTCTCCTCCAATTAAAAAATAAATTAATTAAAAAATAAAGTATTAAAATAGTAGCTTGTTTAAAAGGAAAAATAAAAAAGATCAGATGTGACTCCATAGGCTGTGTTCTCTCCACTGTGCCATAGTTTCTTGTTTTTTTTTTTTTTTTTTCCTGCATGTGTGCTCAGGCACTTCAGTCCTGTTCGACTCTTTGATACCCTCTGGACTGTAGCCCTCCAGGCTCCTCTGTCCATGGAATTTCCCTGGCAAAAATACTGAAGTGGGTTGCCATTTCTTCCTTCAGGGGACCTTCCCGACCCAGAGATTGAACCTGAGTCTCCTGAGTTTCCTACACGGCAGGCAGATTCTTTACCACTGAGCTACCTGGGAAGCCCTGCATTTTTTTAAGTCTTGGCAATTTAGTCTTTTAAATATTTTCTCCCAATTTTCTCTTCTTTTCATCCTTCCACTGGAGTAGTAGTGATGATGAGTCAAGTTTCTGGACATTTTAAATTGAGGTTCACAGAGAGCAAGCTTCATTTTTTCCCTTCATTTCACTGTGCATATTTCACCTTCTGGTCTGAATACTCTGAGATCTCTTTCCTAACTCCCTATTTGCCTCCAGGCTTTTGATAAATCTCCAAAGCAAATATTGTATTAAAAAGATTATAAATTGATGGAAATACTATGTTATGAAGAGAAGAGAATATTGACTTAAAAATAAGCTCCAAAGTGATTTAAGAATACTCTGGAAGATGTTACATCCCGAAAACATGTTGCCACAGTAAAGCAAATACATTAGCTTATTTATCTTTATTGTCCTTGCTGTTAACTGATTTCTGGAAGAAATCTTGCTTATAAGAATGTTAAAAAAATTAAGCTCCAGTAATGCAAGGATATTTTAGGACAGATAAGTATAAGGATTTTAATAACATCTGTTTCCTGAGTCACACGCATTGTACTCAGTACACTGAGTAAAGAAAACAATGTTATTCCCAGAATATGCCTACAAGGTTAAATTGAAAATGAAGCTGCTTCCAAAGCATGAGAGAACTGGGGACTGACCTTTCCTCCAAAACCTCATTGTGTTCAGAGCAAAATGTTTTAGTATGGTTGCAATTGTCAGTAGTGAGTAAATCCACAAACAACCTTGATTACTACCTCCAGATCTTAGAATCACATCTTCTGTTTGCTTTCTTCACCTGTACTTCTTTCTCTTCCCTCTACTCCTGTTTATTTATTTTCCTGTATTTATGGGTTGTTTGAAAATATCTTTTAAAATATTTGAAAAATATTAAAAATAAATCTGTATAGTAAACACTAAGATAATAGAATATATATCCATATATATCTATATATCTATACCAGTATCTTATACAGATAATAGAGTATACACATATATATGTATATGTGCATATATATATATATGTATATGTGCATATATATATATATATATGTATATATATATATAAATCTCTGCCCTTGGTTCCTGGCATGGGGTTCTTAAAACCCTTGTAAGTTCCTAAGTGGTGAGACACTAGGAGCATCTTTTGTTCTAATGATGTGACTCTGAGTGGGCTCCTAAGTGGCCCTGGATGAGGGTTTTCCATCAGAAGGACGAAGTCGTGATTAGAAGTCTGTTATTTTAAGCCTCACCCCTCCTTACCTTGTGGCTCAGCTGGTAAAGAATCTGCCTGCAATGTTGGAGACCTGGTTCGATCCCTGGGTTGGGAAGATCCCCTGGAGAAGGAAAGGCTACCCACTCCAGTATTCTGGCCTAGAGAATTCCATGGACTGTATAGTCCACAGGGTTGCAAAGAGTTGAACACTACTGAGCAACTTTCACTTCACTCCTCCTCACCTTTCATCTTGAGAAGAAAGAAGTGCTGAAAGTAGAGTTAATGATCCATTATGCCTGTGTGATGACGCCTCCATAAAATCCCCAAAGTATGGTTGTTTGGAGCTTCTAAACTGATGAACACATCTATAATAGAAGTTGGTGATGCATCCCAACTCCATGGGAACAGAAACTGCTGTACTCTGGACCCTCCCAGACCTGGCCCTATGTATCTCTTCATCTGGCTATTCATCTACGTATGTGCATGCTCAGTTGCTCAGGCATGTCCGACTCTGCAACCCCGTGGACTGTATAGCCCACCAGGTTCCTCAGTTCATGGAATTTCCCAGGTCAGACTACTTGAATGGGTTGCTATTTCTTCTTCCAGGGGAATCTTCATGACCCAGGGATCAAACGTGCATCTCCTGCACCTTCTGCCTTGGCAGGAGTATTCTTTATCATTGAGCCACCTGGGAAGCCCTTTATTCATCTATATCCTTTATCATATGCTTTAATAAACTGATGAATGTGTTTCCCTGAATTCTAGAGAATTAATCAAACTTGTCGAGGGGGGTCTTTGGGCCCTCTGATTTTTATCCAAATCAGGCAGAACTTGTGGGTAACCTGGGATCTACTAGCAATTGGCATCTGAAATGTGGTGGGAGGGGCAGTCTTGTGGGACTGAGCCCTTCACCTGTGGGATCTGATGCTAAATCCAGGTAGATGGTGTCAGAATTAAGTCAGATTGTAGAACACCCAGCTGGTGTCATGGAGAAAATCCTCCACACAGTTAGTGAACAGAGTGAAGTGTTCTGTGTGACTAGTAAGGGAGACACATAGGAAGGAAACACACGGTAGAAAGAAATGATTTTTTTCCATATAGGGAGGTAGAAGACTGGTTTTTTTCATTATATATACCATTAGATAATTTAGGGGTGAATGTAAAGATTGCCATTCTTTTTTTTTAGCATCAGTTTATATATTTTCATTACCAAAGTTGTGTTGGTTTTGTTATATTCAAATATTTATCAATAAGCATGGGAGTACAGTCAGTGGGGTATCTAGTTAGCAGAGTGGTCTTAAATAGAGAACAGCATCTTTTGTATGCTAATAAGATATCAATAACCTCAGATATGCAGATGACACCACCCTTATGGCAGAAAGTGAAGAGGAGCTAAAAAGCCTCTTGATGAAAGTGAAAGAGGAGAGTGAAAAAGTTGGCTTAAAGCTGAACATTCAGAAAACGAAGATCATGGCATCCAGTCCCATCACTTCATGGGAAATAGATGGGGAAACAGTGGAAACAGTGTCAGACTTTATTTTGGGGGGCTCCAAAATCACTGCAGATGGTGATTGCAGCCATGAAATTAAAAGACGCTTACTCCTTGGAAGAAAAGTTATGACCAACCTAGATAGCATATTCAAAAGCAGAGACATTACTTTGCCAACTAAGGTCCGTCTAGTCAAGGCTATGGTTTTTCTGGTGTTCATGTATGGATGTGAGAGTTGGACTGTGAAGAAGGCTGAGGGCCGAAGAATTGATGCTTTTGAAGTGTGGTGTTGGAGAAGACTCTTGCAAGTCCCTTGGACTGCAAGGAGATCCAACCAGTCCATTCTGAAGGAGATCAACCCTGGGATTTCTTTGGAAGGAATGATGCTGAGGCTGAAACTCCAGTACTTTGGCCACCTCATGCGAAGAGTTGACTGATCGGAAAAGACTCTGATGCTGGGAGGGATTGAGGGCAGGAGGAGAAGGGGATGACCGAGGATGAGATGGCTGGATGGCATCACGGACTCGGTGGACGTGAGTCTGAGTGAACTCCGGGAGTTGGTGATGAACAGGGAGGTCCATCACCCCGTGCTGTGATTCATGGGGTCGCAAAGAGTCGGACACGACTGAGCGACTGAACTGAACTGAAGATTCTGATCACATTAACTCACAAGACCAGAAATATGAAAGGCTAATTTGATTTTCTGGTTAGAGTTCAAGCAGAAATATCTTTCTAATGTGTGTATGCTTAGATGAAACAAAGCACAGTCACCTAAGCCCAACCAGAGACTTGCAACTCAAGTGCTCTGCTAGCTCTGTGAGAGAAGAATACACCATCTTTCATTTGCAAAATGTAAGATCTAGTTGGGAAGACAACCAGCACACAAAAAATACAAGGGAATCGTGCAAGAGAGTATGCAATTCATTGTTAATTCTGGAATATACAGAACTGTCATCACGTGATATTTTGACATTTGCTTTTGACCTCTTCCAAGTCCTCATTTCTGTGTTCCTCTTCTCTTCCCTGGGTCTTCCTTTCTAACCTCCTAGGTACCCAGAATATACACTCTCTTTCCCACCATATCTGACCTCAAGTATGTATTGAATTCAAGATGCTATAGATGATAAAATATACCATTATTTTTTGTACCACTATGAAAAAGTCATGTCAATTAAATTATATCACAGTGCTTTCATATCATTTAAAATTTTAAATCGTTTAGAATTGGACTTAGATTTTTTAATATGTAGTACTCTTCTGCATACACAAAAAGGAAAATAAAGTTAATGATTAAATCATTATGGTTTTCTCAGATCTTCACAACTTTCAATAAAATAATGTTATTAAACTAATTTTTATTGCATTATAAATGAGTAGTCCTGGATTATGGCACCCCACTTCAGTTCTCTTGCCTGGAAAATCCCATGGATGGAGGACCCTGGTGGGCTGTGGTCCATGGGGTCGCAGAGTCGGACATGACTGAACGACTTCACTTTCACTTTTCGGTTTCATGCATTGGAGAAGGAAATGACAACCCACTTCAGTGTTCTTGCCTGCAGAATCCCAGGGACAGGGGAGCCTGGTGGGCTGCCGTCTATGGGGTCGCACAGAGTCGGACATGACTGAAGCGACTTAGCAGTAGCAGCAGCAGCAACACATATTTACTGAACATCACTATATATTGTGTGCTACAGAAGATCAGAGAAGTTCAGATAAAGTTAAATAAAGAGGTTAAGGTTTAACTGGACTTTGTTGAATGGATAAGATTACTCTTTTAGGGGGATGAGATGCAAAAATTATTCAATAATAAAGGGAGAAAGTTGAAAAAGTAAACTTCTGTGATGTGAATGATTGTTCGGTTGCAAAGAGATATTGCAAGTACCAGTCTGATATCAGAAACAGACAATTCATACAAAAATAAATAAAACCAAAAACATATGAATGGAGAATTACCCATTAAAACTACTTACTCTTCAACCAAAATGTCCAAACTGAAACAAAGTTCTTAATCATAGGCAATAATAAAAAAAACAAAAGCTAAAGCTTGGACTATTATACAGATATATAAAAATAAGGAAATTATTTATAGTATGGTATCAAGTAAAAAGTGGGATACAAAATTATAGCATAGTTGCAGCAATAAAAAAATGCATTTGCCAGCAACCCAAATTGCAGAAAGAACTTTGGTCGAGATACATATGATTCTTCCTTCTAGATATTTTGACACTGTTTTTATAATCACTCTTTTAAATTATCAGTTTAAAAGTATATATGAAGAAAAGTGAACAATGAATGATATAGTAGGTAAATCAAAAGGAGATAATAAAAAGTGAAATTATCAAAATATTATATAAATGCTAACATAAACCTATTATACTTCTGCATCATTTTAATATAATATTCTAATAAGTTAACTAAAGAGACCAGCAAAAGAGAAGCATGCTATAACAGAGACTGCACTAGTTAAATGCCCTGTATTATTGTCTCAGGACCAGTTTTTTTCATATACAATCTAATGAATGCTATAAGTTTTTTCTTTTGCTTATAAACAACAGAAATCTATTTCTTACAGTTCTTCAGGCTGAAAAGTGCACGATCCAAGTGATGACCAATTCAGTGTCTAGTGAGAATCTGCTTCCTTACAGACCACAGGCTTCTCACTGTGATCTCACTTGATGGAAGGGCAAGGCTGTAATTTTTTTAAAGCATGAAGTTGGAAAGCTACAATGGTCACTGACCTACTGCCAATCTAAAAAAAAAAAAATCTACGTTTGGATTTCTCATACATTATATTTTTCAGAATAAAAAAATAGATTTTTCTATTTTATGTATTACCATTACATGTACTCTTTATTCCTGTGTATAAATTCAAGTTTCCAACTGACTGATGCCATTTTCCTTTATCCTGAGCTTCCTGTAACACATCTTGCAGTGCAGTTTTCCTCATAAGAAAATGCCTTTATTTCACCTTCTTTTTTTTTTTTGGCAGTGCCACATGGAATGCAGGATCATCGTTCTCCGACCAGGGATCAAAACTCACACTCCTTGAATAGGAAGATGGAGTCATAACCACTGGGCCGCCAGGGAAGTCCCACACCTTCATTTTTATAGGTTATATTTTCTGAATATGCAATTACAGGCTAACAGCGGTTGACTGGGTCCCCTTTCCCTCTCCCTTTAGCAATTTTAAAATGTCATTCTGTGTCTCTTAACTTGTGTTGGTTTTGATAACAAGTCAATCATAATTCTTATCATAGGTCCCTGTATGTAATGTTTCTTTCTCTTGGGCTGTTTTAAGTATTTTCTCTTACCATTGATTTTCAGCAGTGTAATCAATGAGTTTTGGTATGATTTCCTTTGTGATTATCTCTCTTGGTGCTTGTACTTTTTAGACCAGGGTGATGATATTTTTCATCAAATTTGAAAAAAAAAATTTCAGGCATTATATCACCAAATATATATTCTTTCCCACTCTATCCTATAAACCCAATTACACATATGCTATATCACTTGATATTGATGGTGTCCCAAAGGTCACTGAGCCCTTGTTCATTTTTTTAAAATTATAGACTTAATTTTTTGGAACAGTTTTAAGTTTACAGGAAAGGTGAATGAAATGTACAGAGAGGGCTTTACCTACCTGATCATTTAAAATTTTATGTTGGATTCTGTTTAGTACATTGTTGAGTACCTCGACCTTGTCTTGTAGGTGGTATTGAATTTTGTTCTGATGACAGTTAATTTATTTGTGGATTGACACAGCACTTTTGAATCTTGTTTTTAAAGGTTGGAGAAGATCTAGCCTTTGTTTTAGATCTAGAATATCCATTGTCCTAAGGTGTAGCCTCTCTTGGCTGCCAGCTGAGTACCGAGGGTCTGTGATGACTCTCCTGTCAGACTGGTTAACACTCCAGTACATCCCAGCCCCGTGCAAGCTGCAGGAGACCTGGGATGGTTTTCTGTTTGCCCTTGAGGAGTCTCACACTGTGCAAGGTCAGCTAAGAATTCCGTAGATGTTACAAGGGGAACATCATGCAGATTTCTAGAGTATCCTTGTGGAGCTCCTTTCTTTCTAAGAAAATCCCATTCACCTCAACAACTTTGAAGTTTAAACTATGTTTCCTTAGCTCAGTGAGACTGCCAGCCTCTGCTTAGGTTCCCCCTCCTCACATCATGGTGAGGAAAAGTATCCCTGGTCAGAAAACAAAGGTGATTGTGGGACTTACTTCATTTCCTTCCCTGCCATCCCAGATCACAGTCCATCACTGCCTCTGGTCCAGCATTTGACATGATTGTTTACCGCAGGTACCGATTAGTCGTTCACAGTTAGAAACAAACATCCTATAGAGTTTTTTATTAAAAGAATTTTTATAATGGAAAATTTCAAATACATGTAAAAGAAGATGGAGGAGTAAAATGAAGTCTTAGATACGTATCTCTCAACTTCAGTAATTAGTAGCTCATAGTCAATCTTGTTTCATCCATACCCATTCATTCATTTGCCTCACTCCTGTTTTATCTGGAAGCTTATATTAGCCATCATATCATTTCGTCCAGGCGTATTTCAGTATTTAACTCTAAAAGCAGGATTTTTAATGCAACCACAATACCATTATCATACTTTAATGTTAATGATAATTCCTTAATATAATCACATAGAGAGTAAGTGTTCATAAAAGATAAGCGTTAAATACTATTAATATGTTCTTAGGTAGTTCAGTTAACTTCCTGGTGCTTCCATTTTGTAACCTATGAGTCTGTTGGAAGGAAGCTGGGCTAGGTGTTGTCTCAGGCCCTTTGCCTCCATCTCTGTTCTATACCTGAAAATCTTGTACTCTTATGTTAAAAGTCATTATCTTGGTTTTGAGCAACTCGTATTATTTTTTTTTAAAGTAGACTTCAAATTTCAGTTGTGTCATGAATGTTCTATTTTTTTCACAGTGGATTTGAATTAAGACCCAAATATTTAAAAATCACAATAAAGATAGGAAAGAAGTTGGGAGGAAGTTGACTCATGCAAGGCCAGGGAGTATGGAGTTACAAAAAGGAGGGATTATTTAGCAATAGCTGATGCTGCAGGAGGGTCAAATAAGAAAAGAACTACAAACAACATGACTACTGGATTCACCAGCAAAAGTCTCAGCAAATTGCTTTGCCAGAGCAGCTTTGGTGATAGTGTGTAGGGGTGGGGAGGGAGTGCCATCCAAATCACAGGGGATTGAAGAGTAAATGGGACTTGAGGAAGTGAAGACAGGCATCAGTAAAGCTTTCAAGAGGCTTGACTATGAAGAGAAAGAGAATGGAGTGGAATGTAGGTCAAGTTGTTTTTGTTTTGTTTTTTTAATGAGAAGGTCAAAATAGATATTTAAAGCTGACGGAAACACCAGCTGAAAAGACATGTTAGAGACACAGAAGCAAGATGCTGATGTCCGAAGGTGGGCTCCTGAGGAGGCTGGAGGAAACGGAAATCAGAGCTGAGGTGAAAAAGTCAGTCTTCTGTTTCCTCCATGGAGGGTGAAACCGATACAGTTGTGTAAACCTGATTGTTGGGGTGCAGGAATCTGGGGTGCGTCGCATGAGATGGTATACAGTAGAAGCTAAGTTCATCTGCTGAAAATAACAAGGAGTGGTTAGAAGAGGAGTTAGGCGAGAGATAGGTTTCGAGGAGGGTAGCAGATAGAGAGGGAAGAGGCTCTAAGAAGGCTGAGGGCCCAGCAAAGGGTAGAGACAGATGTTTTGATGGGGCACCATCTGTGCAATGGGGTGATTTTCTTCAGCCACACTCAGGATACTGGATGTTGGTTATTGCTGTATCTACAGAGTAATTTTTTTTTAAGAAAGCTCAAAGGGTGTAAGGAGAATTCATTGCTTTTTCCTTGTGCTCTATCAATTTGGTGATCTCCAGATTAGATAGCCACCTTTTGAAAATCTGGGAGAGGAGGCTCATGATTCAGTGAGAGGTCTAATTAGGGAACTCTCCACTCTCTTCTTCAAAAATGCTCTATGATTTAGCCTTGATTAATACCAAATGCCTTACTTAATCCTATTTTCCCCTATCCTTCTCCACACATCTTGATCTATAACTACTGGTCTTGTACACTAATAATCTTAACACTGCCAGGTTGGTTTTCAGCTAAATTGGATGGCTGGATCTTCCTTGTACCACCTCTGCCTAGGTCATGATACTAGGTAGCCTTCTTGGAATACTCTCTGGATTTTCCTCTTAGTGGGATCAGTTTCAGAGCAACCTCATTTCTAGTAACTCAAGCTTGATTAGTCTGTAACTCAGTCTGTTATGCTTTTCTCTGGGTGGTGACAATTAGGATTTCAGCCTTTGCTAAATAAGGATTTTTAAATGTAAATATATATACTGATGTCAGTGATAAGAGGATTCACTAACAAAGTTCCCAAATCGGCAAAGCAAATCATAAAAATCTGCTGTGATCCCAAATCTCAGAAACCTCCTAGTATCTTCTCAGTTGGTGGTTCTATGAGGTTGAAGCCAATGTTGTTTATTTCTCTCTGAAAAACAAAACAAAACAGTATTCTTGGGAGAGAGTCTCACCATATTTAAATTAATTATGGAAGTAGTGGATAATTCTTTTCCCCTAGAAAAAAAAGTCTATGGCATTTACAAGATAAAATGTCAGTAAAGACAGCAGTCTAGGTAAAAAGTGGTTATATCTTTTTTCCCTTTATTTTTGGAAAAAATACCATCTAAATTCTGAGCACATTTATTTTGGGAGAACCTTGCCTAAATATCTCTTTATAGACTGAAAGCTTCCTTCATATTCACAATGAAATGAATTATTTTCTCTTCTCTTTCTTAAAACAAATGAGCAAAATGTAACCATTAATTAAAAAAAAAAGTAAACCACACACAGATATGTGTGCATCTTTCCTGGAAGACAAATTATACATATTGTAATGAGGAGAGAAAACCAAAAGCCTTGGAAATGCCTATGAAATGTGCGGTATTTTCCTGACTTGAGACTTTAGAGAGAAGCTGACCACTGAGCAAACCTCAAATGAATTGATGGAATTATGACTGGATGTGTGGCCATGGGAGGACGTAGGTGTCAGAAGGCCTCCCTACTATTGGATTTTGTGCTGTAGCAAAGTCATCTGTGCCTATCCCTCTTTTTTAGACAGCTAAAATGTTCTCATCCTGCTAGCAGAGAGCATAAGAGAGCTTTTTCTTAGGTGGAGTCAAAAGGCACAGTAGGGAAACCCTTTGATTGCTCTCTTCAGTTCAGTCGCTCAGTTGTGTCCGACTCTTTGCAACCGCATGGACTGCAACACGCCAGACTTCCCTGTCTATCACCAACTTCCGGAGTTTACTCAAACTCATGTCCATCACGTTGGTGATGCCATCCAACCATCTCATCCTCTGTTATCCCCTTCTCTTCCTGCCTTATCTTTCCCAGCATCAGGGTCTTTTCAAATGAGTCAGTTCTTTGCATCAGGTGGCCAAAGTATTGGAGTTTCAGCTTCAATGTAGTCCTTCCAGTGAATATTCAGGACTGATTTCCTTTAGAATTGACTGGTTTGATCTCCTTGCAGTCCAAGGGACTCACAAGGGTCTTCTCCAGCACCAGAATTCGAAAGCAAAAAAAAAATTTTTTTAATTGTAAGTGTAAGAGAGGAAAGTTACAGACTTCATACTTGACCATCTCTGTGTTCTTGGAGAATTAGGTGATTAGGTGGGGAATGGAGCAGAGTTGGGGGCTTGTGAAAGAGCTAGTGCAGAATTTGGAAACCAGCAAGAAAAAAGTGATAATAATAACAATCTGCCTGGCTCAATGGCATTAATTCTTCAGGAAATTTGAACTAAAACCACAAAGAGATATCTCTACCCATCTGTCAGAATGGGTATGACAAATCAAACCAAACTGCTCTGCCAAGAGCTGGCAAGGATGCAGAGCACCTCTCATATGTAGTTATTTAAGATGCTAGCGATTTCACTCCTGGGTATTTACCCAAGTAAAATAGAAACCTATAAATGTATGTTTATAGCACTTTATTCACAACGGCCAAAAACTGGAGACAACCCAAATGCCCATCAACTGGAGAATGGATAAACTGTGGTATATCCATATAATAGAATATTATTCAGCAATAAAAAAGAACAGTTTATTGATATTCTCCACAATATCAAATGAATCTCAGTACTAAGTGAAAGCAGCCAGATCCACAAGGCTACACACTGGATAATTCCATTAGTATGACATTAGGAAAAAGGTAAAACTCTTGTGATATGAACAGATCACTGCTAGTCAGTGATTAAATGTTGGTGATGACTACGAAGGTGTAATATGGAGGAATTGTTTTGTTTTGAGGGGATAAAGCTACTCTGTATCTTGATTGTCATGAAGGTTGCATACATTTATACACTTGTCGAGATTCATTGAGCTGACAGTAAAAAATGTAATTTAAAAAGAGAAAGATAAATTCCCTGGAATGGACCCTTGACTCTTTCAAAACAGGATTTAACTTTTCAAGTACTATTGCTCTTTCATGGCCCAGTTAAAATGTTATCTCTCTTCTGAAACATTTTCCAATTCACAGAAGCCATTCCCTATCATAATGACTCACTTAGTCTGTGTCCCTGTAGCACTTCATTTTTTTCTGTTTGTCATCACCTTATTTAGTGATATTCTAAATATCTCCCCCTACCAAAAATAAACATGAGATACATAAGAGAAGGGAATATGCCAAGAGTCTTTATCTTGTTGGTACACCAAGCACCAGGTTTAAGATGCGAAGAACCTTACTCATGGGACACACCTAAGAATATGTCAAAAGAAGTGAGGGGACTTCCCTGGTGATCCAGTGGCTAAGACTCCACATTCCCAACTCAGGGGCCCCAGGGTTTGAACTAGATCGCACATGCCACAACTAAGAGTTTTCATGCCATAACTAAAGATCCTGAGTGCCACAGCTAAGACCTGGTGCAGCCAAATAAATAAATAAAAGTAAACTAAAAAGGGAGTGGATTGGATCAGTACTTTTGTCTGTCTTTTTTCTTTCTTTCTTCAGCTGGGCTGCTTCCAGATTCCCCAACCAGGGATTGAGCCCAGGCTTTTGGCAGTGGAAGCGCTAAGGGGATAGCCAAGAGATTCCTTTGTCTGTCTTTAAAACCTTCTATTATGGAGAATATCAGACATATTCAAAAAAGAGAGAAAGCAGTATAACAAACCCACATCTTATACAAAAACTGCCTTCACACTCTCCAGCACCCCACTAGATTATTTTAAGCAAATCTCAGATATTTTATCATTCCTTCTCTTAATACATCAATGTGTATCTCTGTTAAGGCAAGGGCTCCCTTTTGTTTAATATAACCATAGTGCTATTTTCCTTAAAAAATAAACTTATTAAAACATATTCTTAACTTCCTTAATATCTATTATACTTCATATTGTCCAATATCCATTCAGTGTTCAAATTTCCCAATTGTCTCATGGGTGGCTTTTTACAGTTGGTTTGTTTGAATCAGGAGCCAAAAAAGGGCCACATGTTGCATTTTTTGATATGTTTCTTAAAAAATCCTTTGTTCTGTGACAGTTCCCCCTACAGGTTATTTGTCCTGTAAAGCTGCACGCATTCTGGATTTGTGGTTTAGGTGCACAGGTGGTGCTATATGTACTTCCTGTTGCATCATACCAGGAAGCAGTTATGCCTGTTGTCTTTCTCTTTGTGATGTTAAGATTGATCTGTGGGTTAGAGTAATTCACTCATTATAATATTCCTTATCAGCTTGTCACCTAATAACTTTAGCAGTGAAGATCCATTATTTCATTAGGGGTTATTAGTGAACAATAATGTAATTATGTCACTCCTTCTTCCTGTATTAGCTGGAATTCCGTTCATATAGGAAAGGCAGAATAAATGCTTGTTTCTATCCTTTTATTTACCATTTTTCATATTGATAAATTAGTGTTCTAGTAATCTCCAAAGATGAGCACTGCTTTAAAACACTATGTATCATTATGGACTCCTGAGGTCTAACATGATGTATTTCAAATGTTGCAATATTTTTGATGCTTTATTTGGTCTGTCTTCAACCAGTTGGAAACTTTTTTCTATTTGTCTCTTAGGTTCTTTGATTCTTTCCTTTCTTCTGAAGCGTGGCAAGATGTTTCAGATTTATCTTGTGCATTTCCTGCTTCAGAATTCAGTTGAGTTCAGTTTAGTCGCTCAGTCGTGTCCGACTCTTTGCGACCCCATGGACTGCAGCATGCCTGGCTTTCCTGTCCATCACCAACTCTCGGAGCCTGCTCAAACTCATGTCCATCATATCGGTGATGCCTTCCAACCATCTTATCCTCTGTCGTCCCCTTCTCCTCCTGCCTTCAATCTTTTCCAGCATCAGGGTCTTTCCCAGTGAGTCAGCTCTTTGCATCAGGTGGCCAAAGTAGTGGAGTTTCAGCTTCAACATCAGTCCTTCCAATGAATAGTCAGGACTGATTTCCTTTAGGATTGACTGGTTTGATCTCCTTAAAGTCCAAGGGACTCTCAAGAGTCTTCTCCAACACCACACTTCAAAAGCATCAATTCTTTGGCAGTCAGCTTTCTTTATAGTCCAGCTCTCACATCCATACATGACTACTGGAAAAACCATAGCTTTGACCAGATGGACCTTTGTTGGCAAAGTAATGTCTTTGCTTTTTAGTATGCTATCTAGGTTGGTCATAACTTTTCTTCCAAGGAGCAAGCATCTTTTAATTTCATGACGACAGTCACCATCTGCAGTGATTTTGGAGCCTAAAACAATAAAGTCTGTCACTGTTTCCACTGTTTCCCCATCTATTTGCCATGAATTGATGGGACCGATGCCATGATCTTAGTTTTCTGAATGTTGAGCTTTAAGCCAACTTTTTCACTCTCCTCTTTCACTTTCATCAAGAGGCTCTTTAGTTCTTCTTCGCCTTCTGTCATAAGGGTGGTGTCATCTGCATATCCTAGGTTATTAATATTTCTCTCAGCAATCTTGATTCCAGCTTGTGCTTCATTCAGTTCAGCATTTCTCATGATGTACTCTGCATATAAGTTAAATAAGCAGGGTGACAATATACAGCCTTAATGTACTTCTTTCCCGATTTGCAACCAGTCTGTTGTTCCATGTCCAGTTCTAACTGTTGCTTCCAATCCTCTAATTAAGAGCCTGGGGTTCTGTTGAGGTCCTTTAATGGACCGGAACCTGGTGGTCCTGAGTCGACTGATAAGAAAGTAAAGGAGAGAGAAAGAGGCTGATATTCCTTGATTTATGCAGAAAGCTAATAAAGCCCCTGTACGGGGCTTGCTCTGTTCATGAAGGCCTCAGGCGCCCTCTCAATGGGGTAAAGGCGCAGAGCGCCTTCTCAAGAGGGTCTTAGAAGCCCAGGCAGGAAAGTGAACTCAGAGAGCCTCTGCACTCCAGGGGATCAGTGTGAAAAAGAGAGAGAGAGAGAGAAAGGGAGAGAGAGAGAGAGAAAGAAAGACATGGGACCAAAGCTCTGATGGAGCAAAGGTGTTTTAATCAACTTGGTGTGGTCATATATACTATAGGTATTCTCAGGAAAGGTAAAGATTAAAATTCCAGACTAACAAAACATAGGCGATCCATATTAAAGAGAGAGAGAGTTGTAAATAATCACTTTAACCATATGGTTCATAAAAAGGAAGAGGGTACTTATCACCTTATAGAACAACCAAGGAAGGAAATGCCTGGATTCCTCAGCCCCCGGTAGAGGCTTGCTTCTCCTCTTAATTCCTGAATATTCAGAAATTAATAAGGAACAGAGAATTCCTGACAGATCCAAAACAGTACACAGGAAGCCTACTGTTAAATGCTTCCTGACAGGGTTCCTTTTAGTGAGAGATGATATTGATAGTGCTAGTTGTTCTCATTTCCAAAGGTTGACCATTGCTTCTGGATCTTTTCAGTGGACAGTGATGGGAAGAACATTATGACTTCATTTCCCACTTTTAAAGAAAAAAATGCATGATTCAGCCAACTTATTGGTCTTAGATGCTACTAGATGGAATCAGTGGTTAAAATGAAGCGCTATTTAAAGTATACATTTAGGCATTTGGAACAAAACCAGAGACCAGCAAAAAAATCACAGAATAAGTGGAGTGAGAGCCCATAAAATATAGAAAATTTACAGGTACTAAATAAGCCATTGTTAAAATAAGAGGTAAGAAATTAGAAAAATTAGACACTTAGCACCGTGTTTAGCCCATGATATTACCTCACTAAATGATTACTTAACATTTTTTGGAGACACTTGCATATTAAGAGTGAGACATATTCCCAGAAAAATATTATATTTGTGTGCTGTTGTGGATTCCTTCCTTGTTTTTCTTGTTAACAAGAGCTGGGTTGGAACTTTTTAATATCTCCCTGCAGAGTTTTTAAGTTAAGAGTGAACCCTGCCTTGTGCAACTGTGTGGTATCTGAGCATGCATGTTATGAGATGCAAAATCTTCTCAGTACCCCCCCAAATTATAACTCTGAGTAGGGCAAGGAGGTGGGGGGATGAAGAGAGTAGCATGAAAACATACACTGCTATATGTAAAAAGGACAGCCAATGGGAATTTCCCTTATAGCTCAGAGCGCCCAGTTTGGTTCTCTGTGATAATCTAGAAGGGTGGGATGAGGCGGGAGGTCTAAGACGGAGGGGACATATATAAACCATGGCTAATTCATGTTGTTTTATGTCAAAAATTAGACCAATATTGTAAAGTAATTATCCTTCAGTTAAACAGATTTAAAAAAGGGGAAAAATAGCAAACCTAAAAAAGAAAAAAAGAGGGAAGGGACATATATATACCTTAGGGTGATTCATGTTGATGTATGGCAGAAACCAATACAATATTGTAAAGCAATTATCCTTCAGTTAAAGATAAATAATGAAAAAAAATGACTTGAGAGGATCTTAAAAAAAAGAAAAAGAATAAATGTTTTCCTAACATTTTCCTATATTGTAAAAGTTGGTTTAAGAAAGTCTCTTTTCAGTTTTGAAATATTTTAAATGTAGTCTTTTGCCTAAATGAATAAATTAAAAATCCATTAGAAATTATAACTCTGGGTAGTTTCAACTAAAATACCATATACTTCTAATGAAAATATGTATGTGTACAAATCTTATCTTTGATGATCTGTATCTCATATTTTACATTAGATTGTCTTAGTTAAAAATACTATTTTTTCCTTCCAAATGAGTGAAAGCTGTAACATCAAAACCAAAGTTTGTTGCTTAGTGACTCAACATTTAATCTACAGTTTCATCAGTCTAGAGATTACTCATGACATTAAAGGTTTGAGCTTTTCTGACATTTGACACAAGAATTGAAACAGGATACTGAACCAATTTTAACAATTTTGAAACTGCAGTGTCTGCTAAAAAGTTATTTTCCTTATATAGAGGTTGCCTGTAGAGAGATGACTTGGTTCAAGTTAGAAACTTTCTAATAAAGGAGATTTAGGGGGATTTTTAAACATGGTTACAAAATCCAGATTTTAATTCATTCACTTATTGAAAGAGAATTATTGGGACTGTTCAATCTCAAAGCCCTCAGAGTACCATAAAATGAATTTTTAAAGGAAAACACTTCCCCATACATGATCTCCTGAACAGAGAGCCTATTTGTTTCAGAGATACTTGTAAATAAATCTTTGGTAATGTAACAGTGACTTTTATCGTCAAAAGCTTAATTTATTTATCAAAGAATTTTCGGACTTACTAAGGTCAAATAAAAATCACAGAAAATGTCCAAAACTGATCATTTTAATTCTCTTTCAAGGGAGACAGTTGGTTTCTTTTAAGTGCCAAATATAAATATTTTTTAGAATAAATGAACATCATGAGCTGTGCAAAGATATAAAGCTTAATAAAGGACAATACTATATCAGGCATATGCTCATAAAAGGAAAATATTTTGTATATCTGGTCTCTGCTTGGTTAATAGACATAAATTCAGAACAAGACCAGTGAGCTTACCTGAGTACCCTTCTTAGAAGTACCACAATGATGAGTTAGATTGAGGTGGACCATCCCAGCAGCATTTAGAACCTGGTAGTATGTAATATTTGTCTTTTTCTTTTGACTTACTTCACTCTGAATAATAGGCTCTATCGAGGTTCATCCACCTCACTGGAACTGACTCAACTGAGTTCTTTGTAATTGCTGAGTAATATTCCATTGTATATATGTACCACAAATTGATGAATGGCAGAAACCAACACAATATTGTAAAGCAATTATCCTCCATAAAAAAAAAAAGAACCTAGTAGTAAAAAAAGCAGGTCATAGAATGATAGTGAATAGCTGAGCACAAGCCATCACACATGTGTTTGCTCATACAAATATCTCAGTTTTTTCCCTAACTGCATATTTTTAACCCATTTCATTACATACTTATCTCCCTGTCTTTCCATAGAGTTATATTTATACTAGTGTCTTGGTTTACTCAAGGAAACTAAGACCTAAATTGCTTAGAATTTTTATTTGGCTTTCAGAATCTCTCATCCTCTTATACAAACATAGCAAAGAAATGGAAGTTCCATTTAAGTAACACAGGACAACCAGTAGGTTTGACTTGCAACTCTGCTACAGACTGAATTAGGGAAACAGCTTGACCTTTCTGGGGACCTATAAAACTTGATAATATTATCTGTCTGTATGTATGATCAACCTAGAAGAGATAACACATGACAGTTATTTTAGCTTTTCAGAAAAAAAAAAAAAAAAGCCCTAGCTTGAGACAAAGTAGAGTAGAACTAGTATTAGTTATTCTCTCTCTTGGGTAAACCAGGTATGCCTGTTAATTATATATATGTACTTTTCAACCAGGTCTCTAAAAAAATTTTTCTAACTAGAATAGATTTATTGATTTTCTTCTTATAATCATAGTAAATTTATCATGGTAAGAGGACACTAAAAAGTAACTTGCTTTTTATTATTTCATTAGTATTTTAAGACTTTTGACTTCTTGAAAAATTAAATAATCCAAATAGCATGATATTGAAAAAATCCAGGGGGTTTCCTATTGTCCCTTAGGAGTGAATGAACAGGAACCACAGTCCTGTGCCTCTGATGTCCCCTTGCTGGAACTGGGAACTGCCCACCTCTCTTTTTTTCTTTCTTCCATTGCTTCTGCAGACTCTTCCATAGCTTATTATGTCCTCAATCCCATCCGGGCTAGTGCTACAATGTATGGGGATCTGAGTGAGGAGAAGGAGGGCCACACAACCTCCTCCCTCTTCCTGGATAATTCCCCACCAACATGCCTTTCCCCAGTCTCTCTCTTCAATTCCTCTGAATTCCCACTCACCTCACCCTCTTGATCTTGTCCCATCTCCTTTCCCTGAAACTCCAACTTCTTTTTTTTTTTTTAATTTTTATTTTTACTTTATTTTACTTTACAATACTGTATTGGTTTTGCCATACATTGACATGAATCCACCACGGGTGTACATGTGTTCCCAAACATGAACCCCCCTCCCACCTCCCTCCCCATAACATCTCTCTGGGTCATCCCCATGCACCAGCCCCAAGCATGCTGTATCCTGCGTTGGACATAGACTGGCGATTCGATTCTTACATGATAGTATACATGTTACAATGCCATTCTCCCAAATCATCCCACCCTCTCCCTCTCCCTCTGAGTCCAAAAGTCCGTTATACACATCTGTGTCTTTTTTGCTGTCTTGCATACAGGGTCGTCATTGCCATCTTTCTAAATTCCATATGTATGTGTTAGTATACTGTATTGGTGTTTTTCTTTCTGGCTTACTTCACTCTGTATAATCAGCTCCAGTTTCATCCATCTCATCCGAACTGATTCAAATGTATTCTTTTTAATGGCTGAGTAATACTCCATTGTGTATATGTACCACCGCTTTCTTATCCATTCATCTGCTGATGGACATCTAGGTTGTTTCCATGTCCTGGCTATTATAAATAGTGCTGCGATGAACATTGGGGTACATGTGTCTCTTTCAATTCTGGTTTCCTTGGTGTGTATGCCCAGCAGTGGGATTGCTGGGTCATAAGGTAGTTCTATTTGTAATTTTTTAAGGAATCTCCACACTGTTCTCCAAAGTGGCTGTACTAGTTTGCATTCCCACCAGCAGTGTAGGAGGGTTCCCTTTTCTCCACACCCTCTCCAGCATTTATTGCTTGCAGATTTTTGGATCGCAGCCATTCTGACTGGTGTGAAGTGGTGCCTCATTGTGGTTTTGATTTGCATTTCTCTAATAATGAGTGATGTTGAGCATCTTTTCATGTGTTTGTTAGCCATCCATATGTCTTCTTTGGAGAAATGTCTATTTAGTTCTTTGGCCCATTTTTTGATTGGGTCGTTTATTTTTCTGGAATTGAGCTGCATAAGTTGCTTGTATATTTTTGAGATTAGTTGTTTGTCAGTTGCTTCATTTGCTATTATTTTCTCCCATTCAGAAGGCTGTCTTTTCACCTTGCTTATATTTTCCTTTGTTGTGCAGAAGCTTTTAATTTTAATTAGATCCCATTTGTTTATTTTTGCTTTTATTTCCAGAATTCTGGGAGGTGGATCATAGAGGATCCTGCTGTGATTTATGTCAGAGAGTGTTTTGCCTATATTCTCCTCTAGGAGTTTTATAGTGTCTGGTCTTACATTTAGATCTTTAATCCATTTTGAGTTTATTTTTGTGTGGGGTGTTAGAAAGTGATCTAGTTTCATTCTTTTACAAGTGGTTGACCAGTTTTCCCAGCACCACTTGTTAAAGAGATTGTCTTTACTCCATTGTATATTCTTGCCTCCTTTGTCAAAGATAAGGTGTCCATAGGTGTGTGGATTTATCTCTGGGCTTTCTATTTTGTTCCATTGATCTATATTTCTGTCTTTGTGCCAGTACCATACTGTCTTGATGACTGTGGCTTTGTAGTAGAGCCTGAAGACAGGCAAGTTGATTCCTCCAGTTCCATTCTTCTTTCTCAAGATTGCTTTGGCTATTCGAGGTTTTTTGTATGTCCATACAAATCTGGAAATTATTTGTTCTAGTTCTGTGAAAAATATGGCTGGTAGCTTGATAGGGATTGCATTGAATTTGTAAATTGCTTTGGGTAGTATACTCATTTTCACTATATTGATTCTTCTGATCCATGAACATGGTATATTTCTCCATCTAGTAGTGTCCTCTTTGATTTCTTTCATCAGTGTTTTATAGTTTTCTATATATAGGTCTTTAGTTTCTTTAGGTAGATATATTACTAAGTATTTTATTCTTTTCGTTGCAATGGTGAATGGAATTGTGAAACTCCAACTTCTTATCCTTCTTTTTATCCCTGAACCACACCAACCATATGGAATCTCTGTGCTGAGTAAAATCATGACTTGTTATGATTCATATGTTGAAATCTTAACCCTCAATATTTCAGATATGACCTTATTTGGAAATAGGGTCATTGCAGATATAATTAGTATTTTATTAGTATTAGAAGTCCTACTGGAGTAGGGTGGGGCCCTCATCCAATATACCTGGTGTCCTTATCAAAAGGGGAAATTTGGACACAGAGGCAGACATGAACAGTGGGAAAAGGTCCTGTGAAGAGATACATGGAGAATATAGCCAACTACAAGCCAAGGAACATCTGAAGCTGTCAGAAGCTAGGACAGAGGTCTGAAACAGATCTGTCCCTCATAGCCCTGAAGAAACCAACCCTGCTGATACCTTGATTTCAAATATCTACCCTCCAGAATGGTGAGAGGATAAATTTCTGTTGTTTCATCCAGTTTGTGGTACTTTGTTACAGATGACTTAGCAAAGTAATATAGGTCCTTTCAAATCAGTATTCTTGAAATATTTATTGATGCTTATTTTAAAGAAGGCAGTTGTCAGCTCCCACTGAGGCAGGACCCATTTGTGTTTCTCTTGTAATTCAATAGACATGAGTCTTTGTAGTTTACTCAGGGAATGTGTTATTCCTCATAAACATCAGTACCCTCTGGAGTCAACCCAGGTGCCCAGCTTCTAATCCAGCTCCACCTGTTCTAGATGTCCTGCCTCAGGGCCCTGCTGACCCAGGAGCCTGCTGGCTTTGGATTAATTTATATGGAATCTGCCTTCCTGTGAATTAGGGATAAATGTTCTTTATTACTTTTTGTAAAATTATGGTTCTAAGCAGTGCCTCAGTATCAGAACAATCTTTGGAGCTAGTTTATAAAGATACCCATGCTTATGATGCCCAGCCTCCAAGTTTTGGGCCAATGAATGGGGATTGGGGCCAGCCTTTGGTGCTTATTAAAAAGTCTCCCTCCCTTCAGGGGTCATCACGCATAACCAGAGCTGGCAAATGCTGGAGAGTCAAGAATGTAACCCATTATTTCTCTCTACCTGGTAGAAATTAAAGAAAGTAAATTGAAGCATGGAGGAGACAATACTGTTACTGTTTCATCTCAGAGGGCATCCTTTTGTTATTAAGACAAAAAGGAAATGCAATACTTTGTTGTTGTTCAGTTGCTCAGTCATGTCTCTCTTTGCGACCCCATGGACTGCAGCACGCCAGGCTTCCCTGTCCTTCACCATCTCCTGGTGCTTTCTCAAACTCATGTTCATTGAGTTGGTGATCCATCCAAGCATTTCATCCTGTGTCGTCCCCTTCTCCTCCTGCTTTCAAACTTTCCCAGAATCAGGGCCTTTTCCAATGAGTCGGCTGTTCGCATCAGGTAGCCAAATTATTGGAGCTTCAGTTTCAGCATCAGTCCTTCCAGTGAATGTTCAGGGTTGATTTCCTTTAGGATTGACTGTTTTTTTTGGTTCTACTCTCTGCACAAAGTAGTCTCATCCTTTCTGTTCTCTCTTTTGGAAACATTTAGGCCTTTTGAGATTTGTTAAGGATTGCATATCTCAAAAGGCCTGAGTGTTTCCAAAAGAGAGGAGAGAAATGATGAGATTGTTTTGTGCAGAGAGTAGAAAAATCAATGTCAAAGCTAAGAAACAGATATGGGCAGTAGAAAAGGAAGCAGGATGGTAAGTTCAGTGAGAGATGTCAGAGGTAGCCAGGGAGTCAGCCAGGACAAAGACAAGTCAGCAGACAGTAATCTCTGGATGGATTACCAAGTTTTGACCCTGCCTTTCAGAGCCTCATGCTTCTCACAGTGGGAGGGAGGTTAGGCCATGAGGAACACTGATGGTTGATTGGTGTGGATGGTCCAAGGGCTTCCCTTGTGGCTCAGCTGGTAAAGAATCCACCTGCAATGCAGGAGACCTGGGTTCAATCCCTGGGCTGGGAAGATCCTCTGGAGAAGGGAAAGGCTAGCCATTCCAGTATTATGGCCTGGAGAATTCCATGGACTGTATAGTCCATGGGGTTGCAAAGAGTCAGACACGACTGAACAACTTTCACACACTCAGAGCCTCATGCTTCTCAAAGTGGGAGGGAGGTTAGGCCATGAAGAACACTGATGGTTGATTTGTGTGGATGGGCCTTGCAGAAGCGCTTTTCATGTCTCTCTATCTCTCGCAACCCTCTCTTTCCCTTCCCTTCCCCTCTTAGATATTGTGTGGTTTGTGTGTGGGTTGGATGAGGGTGGGTGAGGAGAGGTGTGATGTATAACAGGATGCAGTGGAGATAAGGCACTTCTTACAGAGATCAGGGGTTAATTTTGATGATTTTAATTTTTATTTTTTAAATTAAACTGTTTATTTTGAGATAACCATAGATTCACGTACACTTTTAAGAAGTAAAATAGAGGGATCCTGTGTAACCTTTATCCAGTTTCCCCCAGTGGTAACATCTTGCAAAATTATAGTACAGTATCACAGCCGGGATATTCACATTATAAAGTCAAGATATGGAACAGCTGTCATCATAAGGATTGCTCATATAATCCCTTTATAACCACACCCACCTTCTTTCCACACCCTTCCCTGCCTGAATCCCTGATAGCCACTAATCTGTTCTTCATTTCTTAGTGTTGTCACGTCAAGTATATAATAGAAGTGGAATCATTCATCTATATGTGTGTGAAAAAAGCCTTTGAGATTGACTTTTTTCATTCAGCATAATTCTCCGGAGGTTCATCAGGTTGTTGTATCTATCAATCAGTCATTCCTTTTTACTGCTGAATAATATTCTGCAATACAGAAGTACCACAGTCTGTTTGATCAGTCATTGAAGGATGTATGGGTTGTTTCCAATTTTTTGGCAGTTATGAATAAAGAAGCCTCTTTATTTACGTGCAGATTTTTGTGGGAACTAAGTTTCATTCTTTGGGATATATGCCCAGGAATGCCATTGTT
Organism: Ovis canadensis; assembly: GCF_042477335.2. Taxonomy (NCBI): domain Eukaryota; kingdom Metazoa; phylum Chordata; class Mammalia; order Artiodactyla; family Bovidae; genus Ovis; species Ovis canadensis. Next base: position 55,544,561 of record NC_091251.1, on the reverse strand, counting down.
GGGTCATATGATCATTGGGTGCTTAAGTGTTTTTTAGCTTTTGTTTATTTTATTGAAATATAGTTGATTTTTAATATTGTGTTAGTTTCAGGTGTACAGAAAAGTGATTCTAGTTATATAAATACATGTCTTTTAGATTAGTTTCCATTATAGGTTATTACAAGATATTGAATGTTGTCCCTGTGTTATATGGTAAATCCTTGTTGCTTATATCTATTTTATATATGGTAGTGTGTATCTATTAATCCCATATTCCTAACTTATCCCCTCCCCTTTCCTTTTTCCTTTGGTAACTGTAGTTTTTAAAATGTCTGTGAGTCTCTTTCTGTTTTATAACTATATTTATTGGTATTATTTTTTAGATTCCGTATATAATGATATCATACAATGTTTGTCTTTCTATAACTTTCTTCACTTCATATGATAATCTCTAGGTTCATCCATGTTGCTGCAAATGGCATTATTTCATTCTTTTTATGGCTTAGTAGTATTCCATTATATATATATTTTACCACATCTTTTTTTTTTTATCCATTCTTCTGTCAGTGGACATTTAGGTTGCTTCCATGTTTTGGCTATTATCAATAATGCTGCCATGAACATTGGGGTGCATGTATCTTTTCAAATTAGAGTGTGTGTCTTTTCTGGATATATTCCCAGGAGTGGGATTACTGGATAATACGGTAGCACTGTTTTTAGTTTTTCAAGGAAACTCCATCCTGTTTTTCATAGGGGTGGCACCAATTTATATTCCCACCAACAGTGCAAGAGGCTTTTCTTTTCTACACAGTCTTCCAGTGTCTGTTGTTTGTAGACTTTTTGATGATGGCCCTTCTGACAGGTAAAGGTGATATCTCATTGTGGTTTTGATTAGCATTTCTCTAATAATTAGCGGTATGAGCATCTTTTCATATGCCTGTCATCCCTCTATATGTCTTCTTTGGAGAAATGTCTATTTAGGTCTTTTGTCCATTTATTGATTTGAGTTGTTTGGTTTTTTGATATTGAGTTGTACAAGCCGTTTATATTTCAGAAATTTATCTCTTATCAGTCATATGGTTTGCAAATATTTTCTTCCAATCTGTTGGCTGTCTTTTCATTTTGTTGATGATTTCCTTTGCTGTGCAAAAGCACTTATGTTTGATTAGGTCCCAATTGTTTATTTTGCTTCTATTTCTTTTGCTTTGGGAGACTGATCTAAAAAAATATCGATATGATTTATGTCAGAGAATGTTTTGCCTGTGTTCTCTTCTAGGAGTTTTCCAGGGTCATGTCTTATATTTAAGATCATTTTGAGTTTATTTTTGTATATGATTTGAAGGAGTGTTCTAATTTCATTGATTTACATGTAACTGTCCAGCTTTCTAATACCACTTGCTGAAGAGACTGTCTTTCCTCCATTGTATATTCTTACCTCCTTTGTTGAAGATTAATTGACTGTAGGTGTATGAGTTTATTTCTGGGCTCTCTATTCTATTCCATTGATCTATATGTCTGTTTTTGTGCCAATACCACACTGTTTTGGTTACTGGTATGCTTCATTTTTATAGAAACTGCCACAATATTTTTCAGAGTGGTTGTACCCTTTTGCCTGCCTACCAGTAATGCAAAAATGATTTGATTTCTCTCCAAATTTTGGTGTTATTTTTTATTTTAGCTATTTTGATAGGTATTTGGTAATAGAGCATTGTGGTTTTAATTTGTATTGCCCTCATGGATAATGATATTTAACATCTTTTCATGTACTTATTGCCGTTGGAATATCTTCTTTGATGAAATGTCTATTCCTGTCTTGCCCATGGGTTATTTGCTTTTTCTGTTGAGTTTTGAATTCTTTATATATTCTTTGCTTGCAAATATTTTTCCCCACTCTGTGGCTTGTCTTTTCATTGACTTACCAGAGCTTTCATAGAGTAAAAGTTTTTTTGCTGAAGTTCATTATAACAATTATTTTCTTTTACAGATCTTGCTTTTGGTGTCAAATTATCTTTGCCTGCCCCCTTTTCTCCTTTTTTTTTTTTTCTAAAAGTTTTATAGTTTCATGTTAACCTTTAAGCCTATGACCCATTCTGAGTTAACTTTTGTATAAGGTATGAAGTTTAAGTTGTGGCTCCCTCCTTGCCTATTGATGTGCAATTTCTTCAAGCACTGTTTGTTGAATAGACTATCTTTTCCTCCATTGAACTGCTTTTTCATCTTTGTCAAAAGTTATTTGGGCATTTTGATATCTATTTCTGGCTTTTCTCCTCTGTTCTGTTAACTGTGTGTCTCTCTTTCCACTAATACCATGCAGTCTTGATTTTTGTAACTGTACAATAAGTCTTGAAATCAGATAGATGGAGTCCTCTCATTTTATTCTTCTTTTTCAAAGTTCCATTAGTTATTCTATTGATTTTCCTTTCCACATGCATTTTAAAATAAACTTGCCTATATCAGCAAAAACTCTCTTTGAGATTTGGTAGAGGTTGTATTAGATGTCAGTCAGTTTGGGAGAATTGACATCTTTACTATAGTGACTTTTCCTAGTTCTTTGTTTATTTTAGATTTCCTTGACTTCTTTTATCAGTATTGTGTAATTTTCAACTTATAAGTCTTATACATGTTTTCTTAGATTTACAACTAAGTATTTCTTTCTCTCTTTTTTTTGAGTGATTATGCATGTTTTTATCTGTGTTAATTCCTAGTGTATAGCAGTACAATTTATTTTGTGTGTTTACCTTGTAACCTACAGCCTTGCAAAAGTCACTTATTTTAGATTTTTGTTGTTGTTGTAGATTCCTTGGGATTTTCTGCATATGTCATCTGCAAGTAGGAAGAGTTTCATTTCTTCTTTGTTCTGTATGTATCTCATTTCCTTCTCTTATCTTAATGCACTAAATAGAAATACAGCATTGTGTTGAATAAGAGTGATGACAGTGAGCATACTGGCTAAGTTCCTGATTTTAGGGAAAAGGCACTCAGTCTTTCACTATTAAGTATGATGTTAGCTGTAGATTTTTTATAGATGCTCTTTGTCAAGTTGAGGAAGTTCTCTTTTATTTTTTCTAAAAGCTTTTTCCTTAGTATCATGAATGAGCAAATGACTTTTGAATTTGCCAAATGCATTTTCTGCATTAACTGATATCATCGTGTGATATTTTCCCCTTCTTCTTTAGCCTCTTAATATGGTTGCTGCTGCTGCTGCTGCTAAGTCGCTTCAGTCGTGTATGACTCTGTGCCACCCCATGAACAGCAGTCCACCAGGCTCCTCTGTCCATGGGATTCTCCAGGCAAGAATACTGGAGTGGGTTGCCATTTCCTTCTCCCTTAATATGGTTAATTGACTGCTTTTCATTCTTCAAACCAGTTTGAATTCCTGGAAGAAACCCCACCTGGTCATTGTGTAAATTATTTTTATATATTGCTAAATTAGTTCCAAAGAATAGCAGGGAGAGATGAGGAAGCCTTACTCAGTGATCAGTGCGAAGAAATAGAGGAAAACAATAGAATGGAAAAGACTAGAGTTCTCTTCAAAAAAATTAGAGATACCAAGGAAACATTTCATGCAAAGATGGGCTTGATAAAGGATAGAAATGGTGTGGACCTAACAGAAGCAGAAGATATTAAGAAGAAGTGGCAAGAATACCCAGAAGAACTACACAAAAACATTTTCATGACCCAGATAACCACAATTGTGTGATCACTTACCTAGAGCCAGACATCCTGGAGTGTGAAGTCAAGTAAAGTTGGCCTTAGGAAGCATCACTATGAACAAAGCTATTGGAAGTGATGGAATTCCAGTTGAGCTATTTCAAATCCTAAAAGATGATGCTGTGAAAGTGCTGCATTCAATATGCCAGTAAATCTGGAAAACTCAGCAGTGGCCACAGACTGGAAAAGGTAAGTTTTCATTCCAATCCCAAAGAAAGGTAATGCCAAAGAATGTTCAAACTACCACACAATTGCATTCATTTTACATGCTAGCAAAGTAATGCTCCAAGCGAGGCTTCAACAGTATGTGAACCAAGAACTTCCAGATGTCCAAGCTGGACTTAGAAAAGGCAGAGGAACCAGAAATCAACTTGCCAACATCTGCTGGATTATCAAAAAAGCAAGAGTTCCTGAAAAACATCTACTTCTACTTTACTGACTGTGCCAAACCCTTTGACTGTGTGGATCACAACAAACTGGAAAATTCTTAAAGAGATAGGGATACCAGACCACCTTAACTGCCTCCTGAGAAATCTGTATGCAGGTCAAGAAGCAACAGTTAGAACCGGACATGGAACAATGGACTGGTTCCAAAGTGGGAAAGGGGTATATCAAGGCTGTATATTTTCACCCTGCTTATTTAACTTCTGTGCAGAGTATATCATGTGAAATGCTGGGCTGGATGAAGCACAAGTAGGAATCAAGATTGCCAGAAGAAATATGAAAAGCCTCAGATATGCAAATGATACCACCCTTATGGCAGAAAGTGAAGAACTAAAGAGCCTCTTGATGAAAGTGAAAGAGGAGAGTGAAAAAGTTGGCTTAAAACTCAACATTCAAAAAACTAAGATCATGGCATCCAGTCCCATCACTTCATGGCAAATAGATGGGGAAACAATGGAAACAGTGGCTGACTTTATTTTCTTGGGCTCCAAAATCACTGCAGATGGTGGGTGCAGCCATGAAATTAAAAGATGCTTGCTCCTTGGAAGAAAGCTATGACTAACCTAGACAGCATGTTAAAAATCAGAGACGTTATTTTGCCAACAAAGATTCGTCTTGTTAAAGCTATGGTTTTCCAGTAGTCTTATATGGATGTGAGAGTTGGACCATAAAGAAAGCTGAGCACCAAAGAGTCGATTGTGGTGTTGGAGAATTTGAATTGTGGTGTTGGAGAAGTCTCTTGAGAGTCCCTTGGACAGCAAGGAGATCAAACTAGTCAATCATAAAGGAAATCAGTCCTGAATATTCATTGGAAGGACTGATGTTGAAGCTGAAGTTCCAATACTTTGGCCACCTGATACGAAAGACTGACTCACTGGAAAAGACCCTGATGCTAGGAAAGATTGAAGGCAGGAAGAGAAGGGGGACAGAGAATGAGATGGTTGGATGACATCACCAACTTGATGGACATGAGTTTGAGCAAGCTCTGGGAATTGGTGATGGATAGGGAAGCCTGGCATTCTGCAGTCCACGGGGTCGACTGAGTGACTGAACTGAACTGAATCGAGTATTTTCAAGGGCTTCTTTGTATCTGTAATCATAAGGGATAATGGTCTCCAACTCTACCTCTGGGGGTGCCTTTCTTCCCAGGTTCAGGGGTGACCCATGAGGAATATCAGTGATTGGTTGGTGGTTATGGTCATGGTGGTAGCATTTCTTGTTTATCTTTCTCTCTTCATCCCCTTGCCCGGTTAGGATCCATTTTTGGTCAGAAAAGATAAACCACAGACACAGTGAGGTGTGCAGGGGGAGGGTTTGTTGGGTGAGAAGGAAGTGGTGGGTGGGAAGCAGTGTAACGTAGATCATGATTAGGTGGAGATGAGGCAGTTCTTACCCAGATCTGGGATTTCAATTGTGCTTCAAAGAGAATGTCCCTCTCTCACCCGCTGCCCTGCCACCCCCCCCCCCCCGCCCCCAACTGCCCACTCCAAACACGCAAATCAGGTTTTAACAGGAAATGGAAAACTTGGAAAAGGTACTGGGAAAACAGGGTATGTTTTCTTTTTTCCCTTTCTTAAGCCCCCACAAAAATAACCTGTGAATCTAAGATCCTGAAAACTGTAATTTAGCTGGGCTAGAAGGAAAACAGATTCCCTTTTCAAGTGTTTCAGGAATAAAGCTCTGATGACTCTCTGACTTCAGCCAAAGCTTTCAGAAAACATAAACTTTAAAGTTCATATGCTGATGCTTGTGCTCAGTTTCTCTGCCGTGTCTCTTTGAGAGCCCAGGGGCTGTAGCCCACCAGGCCCCTCTGTCCTTGGAATTTTCTACGTAGGAATATTGGAGTGGGTTGCCATTTCCTCCTCCTGAGGATCTTCCTGACCCAGAGGTCAAAGCCACTTCTCTTGTGTCTCTTGCATTGGGAGGCAGGTAGATTCATTACCACTGAGTCATGTAGGAAGCCCCAAACTTTAAAGTTGTTAACTCATCATTGTGATGGATGTGATGACTATTTGGATGTACTATTTCCTGTGCTGCTTCTACTTATCTGACTGGCAAGATGAACATTCTCTTGTCACTTTTTTGTGTCCTCTGTAAAGAATCTGCCTGCAATGCAAGAGATTGCCTGCAATGCAGGAGAACTAGGTTTGATCCCTGGGTCTGGAAGATCCCCTGGAGGAATAAATGGCAACCCCCTCCAGTTTTCTTGCCTGAGAAATCCCATAGATAGAAGTTCCTGGCAGTCATAAGAGTCAGACATGAATTAGCGAGTAAACCACCACCATCACCCCAATGCTGTCCGTGTCATTTGGGGAACAATTAGAATGTGAATGCTCCTTATCCATTGCTTTTGTAATTAGGTGTTAACATTACTTAACATTTTAAAAATTCTGTGCAAAATGGCCTCAGAATAATTTTAATAATATAATAGTGTTTCTTTTAAGTCTTCTCTATTATTTATTGCCAAGTCACAGAATAGAAAAAAATGAAAGGAATTTATTTTACATGAGAGCCATTCAAATCACAAAATTCTGGGGGTTGAACTGAGATTGACCACATATTCAAGTTCATTGCTTTAATAGCTAAAATAAAAATATAGTATCACTTTTGTCCTATCGAAATCCATTTTGATAATCCCCTAAATTTGCCTCTGAAACATTAAATAACAAAAATTTACTTAAATTCTCATTTTTGTGTTATGCTTGATTAATAAACACACCAACCAACCCAGCAACCCAGCCTATCTCTAAACATGACTGAAGAAAATAGGTAGATTTGGGATGTAAAGGCGCAGTCCCTCAGCAGGGCTAATTTTGTTAGCTTTTGCAGGGCTATTTCACTTTTAGCTCTTCTTCCCATGTGGGGCATGCACGGACTCATTGGATTTTGTGGGGGCTTTCTTTAAGATAGAATATAGAAAATGTACAAAATTGGGTGCATAGCTTTAAAAGGTGACTGTTGAAAGTCCCTTGGACAGCAAGTAGATCAAACCAGTCAGTCCTAAAGGAAATCAGTCCTGAATATTCACTGGGAGGACTGATCCTGAAGCTGAAGCTCCAATACTTTGGCCACCTGATGCAAAGAACTGACGCATTGGAGAAGACCCTGATACTGAGAAAGATTGAAGGGAGGAGGAGAAGGGGACGACAGAGGATGAGATGGTTGGATGGCATCACCGACTCAATGGACATGAGTCTGAGCAAATTCTGGGAGTTGGTAATGGACAGGGAAGCCTGGCATGCTGCAGTCCATGGAGTTGCAAAGAGTCAGACACGACTAAGCGACTGAACTGACTGACTGTGCTTAGGCTTTTTCAGGTCATGGGGAATCCATACCTCTTGTGCATGGAAATGAGCCATGTATTCCAAATGGTGTCTTAAAAATGTCCTGATATGAGCTATTTTTCTGCCACATAGTCATTAAATGTTTCTTCATCTGTAAGTACCTCAGACTCTTTCTCTCTGTTGCTCAGCTACTGTCAGTTTGATTAGGCTGATGTTTTAAAATCAACCAGGAATGCAACAAGAGCTATTATATTCAGACCATTTTGATGAAAAATAACTTGAGCCAAATAGACTCTTTCCTATTGCGTCTTTCTCATCTGTAACATTGAGTGACTCATTCACTGTCACAGTTGGTTGGCTGCAGAGCTGGGAACAGAGTCATCATCTTCTGACCTTGGATTGGCTCAGAATATTTTCCTGGAGTTGTGCTGTGAACCAAAAAGGAAAGGGCAGTTTAAAAATTGTCCCCAAAGACTCCTCTTAACCCATATGCATTTTTATTGTTGCTTGTTTCTGAGCTCAGTAACAATTTATAATTGCTCTGATGGCAGACTTCTTCATTTTTGAGCAAATTGCTTATTTTCACTGAGCTCCGTTTCTTCATATGAAAAAGGGGGATAAAGAATAGGCCCTTCTCATAGGGCTGCTAGGGATTCCCTCATGGCTCAGATGGTAAAGAATCTGCCTGCAATGCAGGAGACCCAGGTTTGATTCCTGGGTCAGGAAGATTCCCTGGAGAAGGAAATGGCAAACCACTCCACTGTTCTTGCCTGTGAAATCGCATGAACAGAGGAGGCTTCAGTTCATGGGGTCGCAAAGAGTTGGACATGCCTGAGCGACTCACACACACACACACACACACACACACACACACACACACTCAAACACACGCAGATAAGGCTGCTATGAGGGTTAAGTGTAGCAGAGCATGGGAGAACGTTTAGAGAGGGTAACAGATTTGTTAGATGATTGTCACCCAGGTTGTGTATGAAGTAAATTGAACTTAAAAAATTTCGTGTTAACAAGGGATGCATTTGATGCTGTTAACAATATAATGACTTACTTTTGAACATCTTGAATTTCACCTGTTGTCTTGTTCAGATCATTTCCTGTTTTCACATTTCTTCAGTCAGTGATGACCATAATACCAACATAGACTTTTCTCAGAAAGCTCAATTTTTACCATAAGCATGGTTTCTCTGCAATTGTGAAAATTCTGCCAAAATTGCTTAACAAATAGCATGTAATAGTTTACCATGGAAGGGAGTGATGTCAGCCTCTACTTTAAAGATCTAGATGAATGTAGCCTTTAGGCAAATGTGTATTGCATGTCTGTTGTATGTAAAGCGTTGTTTCAGTCACTGGGATCACAGGAGTCAATTGGATCCATAAGCTTCTGTTTTCATGAAGCTAAAAATCTAGTGGAACAGGTGGACAAACCAAGACAAAGCCAAAGAAGGAAAATGGGGAAAGGGAGGAAGAGAAGAAGGGGGAAGAAAGATAAAGGAAGAATGTTAAACAGGAGAAAAATGCCAGCTATGGAAAGCATCCCAAACTGCTACACACTGAACGGGGTCATGTTAAAGAGATGGCAGGATGACTGCCTTTGTGTGGTGGCCAAGGGAAGCCAAGGGAAGTCTTTTTGAGGAGGTGACATTTAAGTTAAGTTTCAGTGCGAAAAAAGAAAGCAATAGCAACATACGTGGAGAGAATGTTCCTAAAAGAGGGAGTGACTGAGGAAAGACCAAGGGTGGGACCAGCTTGTGCTGGAGACAGTGGGCTTGGAGAGGAGGAAGCACAACTGCCAGGTGGTCAGAGAGGCAGGCGAAGCCAAATCGTTTAAGGATGAGGATCATATAGGGGCCAGACCAGATAGTGGGCTTAATTTCAAATCTGAAGAGAAGCTGCTGGCGAGAGTGGTAAGATCTGATTGCTGATCACCACCCTGATATTGCTTTATTCACGGTCAAAGTTGGTTCACAACCATAGAGTTCAGGGCACTAGCATGGTCCAGAGATGTGGACACACACTTTAATATGTCATCTCCCTCCTGTTTGGCCTGAAACTGAGATCAAAGGAGGGAAGATATCGCTTCTGGTTTAAGAAAACCCCCCACCTGCACTGTCCCACATCTTCATTAAAGAGAAGCTTCAAATGGGCTTATGGAGGGGACAAAATATATTCTGAGGGTTGATAGCTGTATTCCTAAAATAAGCAGAACATCCTGAATTGTTCACGGGCAGAGTTGTGTCTTAATTACCTTGACATCTCTGACATCCAGACAAGCGTCTTCACCAACATTCACCCTCCATGAGCATTTGTTCTTTGCTGGATGAACTAGTAGACAAATGCATTTTACAGCCGGGTATTCCCTCATTTTACAGATGATTATTGGGTACTTAATATAGGCCAGACACCATTCTAAATTCTTTGATGGATCAATGAACAAAATAGACAAGTATCTCTGCTCATAAAGCTTACCTTCTATTGTTACATGGGTATGTTATGACTTTTACACATTCCTGGGTATCCTGGGTTGCGATGGAGGTGATTGTTGTGGTGGTAGTGGTATGTATGTATGTCTACAAATATATTCTGGGGAGCAGTGAGGAAAAGGAAAATAATGGAGATTAATATAGAAAAATGTATGATTTTCAGAGCAGATAATAATAGTTGATTGAAGCTGTTAGTGAACCAGATTAGTTTTGTAAGCCAAAATGCTGAGACGCCAAGGTTTGCTGCAAAGAGAGGGTTTTCACAAGTCAGTCAAGCGAGGAGATGAGTAAACAAGTGTCAAATCTGCCTTCATGGAGGCAAGGGGCTCAGATTATTTATGGGATAAAGAAAAAAAAACAGAGTGGTCTGAGGCCTGGGGAGTGTGTGGAAAGGTAATTGGATAAAGGTGTAGTAACTGTCATTCTATGCAGGTGTAACTAAGCTACACCTGTTCAGAATGGAGGCACTTAGCATGATGTGAGGGTGGAGTTTTCATCCCTCTGATGTCAAGAGGTCACTGAGTAGACACTTGCGCATGCCCAGTTGGAGGGTCAGTGGTCCTATCCAGTATTAACCAGCTCAACTGCAACTAGACACAATTGACTCCAAGTTCTTGGAAAACAACTCAAACTTCAGATTGTTCAGGCTGCTTGGTGCTTGGAGGACATGCAAGTCTTATGTACCACAGTTAAAACAAACTTGACTAGTGTAGGCAGATTACAGGTGAAATGGATTTAACTAATGATGACCCATGGTTTCAAAAGCAGCAAAGCATGCTATGTATAGTTTCAACCCTGTATGCTCCGATTGTAAAACAGAGGAATCTCTAGAGTCTGGAGGGACCGCCAAGCCAGCATTCCAGTGGCCCTGAGGACTGTGTTTTTAGTGTCAAGTCAAGATCTGGCCTGAAAAGAACCTGAATTTCCTTGTAGCAGCCAGAGCTCTTAGCCAGCAAAGGAGAGTCTTCTCTAGCTAGTGAGAGCAGGAAGAGTATTTATTAAAGGATATTTGGTAGAACACTCCTAGAACATTAGGACAGCCATAGAAATGGTCTTGGAGGCTGTGTGTCAAGAACTATGCCCAAACTGCCTGGAGAACTGCTCCCTCGGAGCGCAATGAGCTTTCAGCTCACATGGCTGATACCAAGATATCAAGACCTCCGTCTTCCTCCTTTGGGAAGCTCCATGTCTCTCCCATATTTTTTGCCACAATTGAGTTTTTAAAACATTGTTTAAAAAATAAAGACTAACACATATGCAAAAGGTACAAGTGGTTACAAGTGGTTATATGGTCTGGTCTACCATATAACCACTACCCTGGGCCAATAACTTGACATTTCTCTAGAGCTTTCAGCCCCTTCCAGTCCCCACCTCTCATCAAAGGCAGAATGGCTCTTCCTGTTGTTCTCTGGGCTGCATCAAAAATCTTGCATCTGACTGGAGGGAACTGGGTCACATTCATATAATTTAATCTTAACTAAATCTGGGAAAGTGACTTTCCGGCATGACACTAGGGACACCAGGATTTAAAAGATGGAGATTTTCTCCGATATAGGAAGGGTTTGCATAGGTTTTGAACAGCTTCTCAACATGACAGATGGTTGCCATGTTCTCCAGTGGGTAAATAACATCTTAGCCTTGTTAGGTGGAACCAGGTGAATTTTTCTGTTTTTGTAGGTTAAGTGGTTGAATATTGGCAGGTCTTTGTGGTTCAAACTAAGAGAAAGGACAGTATCAGTCTAAGGGCAGGAAATGGAAAATTATCTGAGGGAGATAAGACTAGAAGTGTCAGGAAAACTGAGAACTGCTTCAAGCTAGCATCAGTGATATGAACCTATAATTTACCTACATTGTTACCCCAAACGCCCCCCACTGCTATACTAGAAGTTTGTGGACCTGAGACACATGGCTCTGTGTGTTTATGTGTGAGTTGTTTAGTAGGGAGCCCCAAAGGGTGGAGCTTTGTGGGTTATTTAAGGGGACCAGATGTGAAACCTCAAGACAGGAAATTTAACGCCTTGGTAGGTGCTTGTGGAGAAATGTCAAAGCAAGATGGAACTGCAACCTTGTTTGAGGCCTGCCCTAAAGGCAGGAGGGTGGGTAGTGTTACCCATTCTCACAGTTCTAAGTGGCTGTTGTGAAAATGCGCATTGTTAATTCAAGGAAATCATCAGATGGCACAAAGATAGGCTATAATTAGATTCAGCTCAGCAGTGCTTAATAGAGGAAAAATAGAAATAGTCAAAATGCCCACTTATAGATTTATTAAGTAAATTGTTATTTATCCATGCACTAGAATGCTAGGTTGTACCTAAAAATGGTGTTACAGTAGAATGTGATAAGAAAAGTTGGTCAGGAAGCGTGCATGCTAAGTCACTTCAGTCGTGTCTGACTCTGTATGACTCCAATGGACCGTAGGTAGCCCACCAGGCTCCTCTGTCCATGGGATTCTCCAGGCAAGGATACTGGAGCGGGTTGCCATGCCCTCCTCCAGGATCCTCCCCACCCAAGGATTGAACCTGAGTCTCCTGCATTGGCAGGTAAGTTCTTTACTTCTAGTGTCACCTAGAAAGCCCTGATCAGGAAGCAGTATAGCCTAAAGCTTCAAAGCATAGGCTGCAGAGCCAAATGTTTTGTCTGACTCTGCCCTTTACTGGTTGAGAGTCAGCAAGTTCGTCATCTGAGAGCTTAAAAGAGTTACTACATGGGAACTTCTCTGGTAGTCCAGTGGTTGAGAATCCACCTGTCAGTGCGAGAGACCAGGTTCGATACCTGGTCAAGGAGGATCCCGCATGCCATGGCACAGAGCAACTAGGCCTGGGCACCACAGCTACTCAGCCCACGCTCGAGAGCCTGTGAGCCACAACTCCCGAGCCCCTGCGCCTAGAGCTTGTGCCCTGCAACCAAAAGTTAGTCGCTCAGTCGTGTCCAACTCTTTGCAATGCCATGGACTGTGGCCTGCCAGGCTCCTCTGTCCATGAGATTCTCCAGGAGTGGGCTGCCATTCCCTTCACCAAGGGATCTTCCTGACCCAGGGATTGAACCCGGGTCTCCTACACTGTAGGTGCTCTCATGCAGTGCAGGTGGATTCTTTGCTAACTGAGCCACCAGGGAAGCAAAATGAGTAACTCTCCAAGAGGTGACGTAGAATTTAGGCTGAAATACCATCTTCTTGTGTGCTCTGTGTGCTCTGTCACATTTGACCCTTGCAACCCCATAGACTGTAGCCCGCCAGGCTCCTGGGTCCATGGAATTTTCCAGGCAAGAATGCTAGAGTGGTTTGCCATTTCTTTCTCCAGGGGATCTTCCTGACCCAAGGATCGAACCCAAGTCTCTTGCATTGGCAGGTAAATTCTTTACCAACTGCACCACCTGGGGTCTTCTTGCCTCTACAGGTTCAAAATTATAAAGTGTTGTCTTCTTAAGGCAGTTTTGAAAATTCTACCCTTATCCTGCCCTTCTCTCCTTCCCCCTCTCCACTGGTAACTGGTACTTTTGCTTTTTATTTCTGTGAGTCTGTTTCTATTTTGCTATATATAGTTGCATACAGTGAGGCACTAGTGGCTCAGATGGTAAAGAATCTGCCTGCAATGCAGGAGACCTGGGTTCGATCCCTTGGTTTGGAAGATTCCCTGGAGGAGGGCATGGCAACCCACTCCAGTATTCTTGCCTGGAAAATTTTCATGGACAGAGGAGCTGGGTGGGCAACAGTCCATGGGGTCGCAAAGAGTCGGACACGACTAATCGACTAAGCACGAAGCACATCTAACGTTAATCAGACATGACTACTAGTTATGACTAGTACTAGACTAGTCTAGACTACTGCTTCTTGGTAGAAATTTGTATCACAAAATTTGAATTTTGTAGCTCCATTGAAAAAGGTAAAAAGAAATGAATAAAATTAATTTCAATAATATACTTTATTTAAACCAGTATACCCCAAACATTATCATTTCAGCATTTATCAATATATTCATAATGAGATATTTTATACTCTTTTTCATACAAAATTTCACAATTTGGTATGCATTTTACACTTAGGACACACCTCAGTTCAGACCAGCTACATTTCAAATGCTCAGCCGCCTGAAGCCAGTAGCTACCGTATCACACAACGTGTCCTGGATACTTTATTTTTAGCTGATTGACAGCATGTGGAGCACAGAAAATTGTTTCTGGGAGACTGGGACATAAGACAGGCATTCTAACTAAGGGGTGGGGAGGGGCAGATAATAATGGAAAAGTCTGAAAAATGGTGTACCCAGATAGAGTGCCCGAATACTTACTTTCATACCATGGAATCTAATGTCTGCATCCCCTCAGGAAACTTTTCTACTAGTTTTTCCTCTTTCTTCTGTATCTTCAACCTCACCATCCTTTTAATTCCTAAGACTTGACTATTTTTATTCATAATCATCCCTTCTCCAGGGACTGTTCCAGAGAATAGGGCAGCGCCCTATTCCCCACAGGGAACCACCCTTCTTCACTTCCGAAAACTTCCAATCACAATAGACTATGGCCTGTTATAACCATTTTCAAAAATAATGAGATAATGCAAGTTAATTGCAGGTCAAGAAAGGAAACAACCATTGAACATCAGACATTAGTACTGCAAGATATGTTTTACCAATTTACCTTCCCTGCTCCACAAAATATTGCTTTGATCCTGTCTACTCTCTTCTTCATGTCATTAGAATTGCTCCCTTTATCTTTCTATCCAGTTTAAGAAGTACTTTCAAATTCATGTAAAGCATTGTAGCTCTCTCCCACCATTCCAAATGTGATTTTGTCCTGACTTTGCACATATAAGAATTTATTTTGGGCTTAGCTAAATAAGGAATTATTTGCTCTATGATTTTATCATGGAAAAAAATACAAAGAACTGGCAGAATCTTTGAAACTACAGTTATTCTTTAATATAACCCAGGATCAAATTCTTAGGCATAGATTCTACCCACAGAGATCCAAGGGGTGTGAGCTGTTTCCTTATTACAAATGATTATCTTGCCAACTTTGGAAGTGATTGTCATGTTTGCTCAGCTGTTCTGACTGCTTCCACCAGTGCACCACTGTTAACAAAGCTAGGGTAAGTTTTTCTCTGGGACCCACAGCTCCTTTGATTAACTGTAGACTCTTATGGTTTCTAAGCACCTAAAAGAGCTTTTATACCCTCCAGTAAAATGCTCTTCTAGTTTTACCATTTCCTCCACTGAGAGATCTTCAGCCACAAAATTCCATTCTCCTTTAGCCAAGGTCTGTTGGAACACTGCCCTAACTGCTCCTGATTCCCAGGGTGGGTAAGATGATGAGACCTCCTGACCACAAGTTAAAGGGATCTTAGAGATGACTTCGACCCTCCTCTCATATCACTGATGAGAAACTGAACCCTATGGACACAGTTAATTGGTGCTAGATCCAGAGCTGGACCTCAGAACTGTGGTCTGTTTCATTATTTTTTCCACTCCATAAAATGAATGGGTGAGAGAAGAGTCAGGGAGGCCACTGCTGTCGTTCAGTTGCTCAGTGATGTCTGACTCTTGCAGCCTCATGGACTGCAGCATGCCAGGCTTCCCTGTCTTTTACTATCTCCTGGAGTTTCCTCAGAGTCATGTCTATTGAGTCCATGATGTTATCCATGATGTTGTGAGGGGACAGGGATGGGCGAAACAGGAATTCACTACTTTAAGGACCTGATGTTAAAGGAAATAGAGAGACCTCTGAGAAGGGTGAACAGATAATCTTGGTGTTCACTAATACTAGTCCAGTGTATGATGTTTGAGACTTATATGACTCGGGAGTTGGGAAAGCTTGTCGCTTCAAGGAAGTGGCTTAGAGAAATACCTTTAAGATTAAAAAGGAAAGTCTCTGCTGGTCTAATACAAGAGGTAAGACACAGAGTGCATTCTTTTAAATAGAAATCCTCTAGCAATATCCACCTCTAAGGCTTGACCAAAGGACCACGTTATGAGCAGTAGCTGGGTACTTCATCCTGGATGCTGGAACCCTGCTGAGTTCTCCCTCCCTTCCTTTAGGCCATCAACATATCTCTCAAACAAATCAGTCCTAAAGGAAATCAACGGAGAAAGACTGATACTGAAGCTCCAATACTCTGGCCATCTGATGCGAAGAGCTGATTCATTGGAAAAGACCCTGATGCTGGGAAAGACTGAAGACAAAAGGAGAAGAGGGCAAGAGGATGAGATGGTTAGATAGTATCGCCTACTTGAGGGACAAGAATTTGAGCAAATTGGGAATTAGTGAAGGACAGAGGAGCCTGGTGTGCTGCAGACCATGAGGTCACAAAGAGTTGGACACAACTTAACGACTAAACAACAGCTTCTCTGTTTTTAAGACTCAGGTTCAAAGGCTCATTTTCTAGACTGACTCCTCTCCTCATTAGCTGCAGAGGACCCAAGAGAGAGTAGGGAATTTTCAGTGGCTGTAGCTATTATTTCAGGCTTAACTATCCATTAGCAGGGGATTGGCACTTGCTCTTTCATTTTTACAAGGGAATAAATAAATGAAAACTTGGAAGGACACTGCTGCAGGATTAACAAAACAGATTAATATAATTTATTTATCAGATTAATGTATACAATTTATATCAATATATTTATTAATGATATAGTTATTATAGTTATTAATTATAATTTATATTAATATATAATTAATATATATTATATAATATATCAATATATAATTAATTTATCAGATTAATATAAATCATATAAGGAACAGTTAGTGACTGAGTGTCCAGGATATGAAGCAGGAGAGGTGAAGGGAGAATTGAGGATTGGTCTGTCAACTCCCGTAGGTCTTAGAAATGAAACGAGATGGGAGATGACTGATGGGACCCACTGAACTTCCCACTGGCAGTAGTCTCTGAATTTCCTGCCTTGGGAATTCCATGAAGAATGTGCTTTAGTTTTCATCACTAAAGCCTAGCAATTGCATCTCAAAGTGTGCCCAGCAAGATATAGGAATGTTCCCTATGAAAACCTTCTGCTGAGATTCAAGATTTCATTTCAGCAGATGAAAACTAGAAGGTTCTGCCCATAAACGGCTCTGTCTTTTGCTGTCCCTCCTGATCAGGCCCAGCAAAGGGTATGGGCAGAACTGTAGCCTTCTGGGTGAAAACTCAGGCCTGTTTTTCTGTCATGTAGGGCAGATGGCGTCAGGAATAGCTGGGCTACTTGCCTGAGGGTAGAAAGACAAACTGACCTTTGGGGAGGTGGTGGTAGGAGACAGGGCCAGCCGTAGAAAGGCTCCCTTTTATGACTCTCTGGTGGTGCAGCACTGGGCTTAGGACTTAGGAATCCTGGATTCAAAGCCTGGCTTTCATATCAGCTTTGTCTTGCACCATCTTCTCCCTGTCCTAGGACGCTGGTTGCCTTGGTTGGGTTCTGGCCCTCTTTTTGTCTCTGAATGGTACATGTGTGCTAAGTCGCTTCAGCCTTGTTGCAGTCTCTGCGACTCTGTGGACTGTAGCCCACCAGGCTCGTCTGTCTGTGGGGTTCTCCAGGCAACAGTACTGGAGTGAGTTGGTGCGCCCTCCTCCAGGGGATCTTCCCAACCCAGGGACTGAACCAGACTCTCCCGTATCTCTTGCATTGCAGGCAGATATTTTACCCACTGAGCCACCTGTGAAGTCCCTCTGAATGGTAGGGGAATATATATGTACCTATTTATTGAGGTCTAGTTGATTTATAAGTTTCAAGTGTACAACATAAAGATTCACAATTTTTAAAGTTTAAACTATTTATAGTTATTATAAAATATTGGCTGTATTCCCTGTGTTCTACACTATATCCTTGTAACTTAATAGTAGTTGGTACCGCTTAATGCCCTCTTATTTCTCTCCACTAGTAACCTCCAGTTTGTTTTGTAATTCTGTGAATCTGTTTCTTTTTTGTTATATTCACTAATTCATTTTTTAGATTCCACATATAAGTGGTATCGTATCTTTGCTATTGTACATAATAGGTTGTTTTTATATCTCTGCTATTGAAAATAATGCTGCCAGGAACATTGGGATGCATGTGTCTTTTCAAATTAGTGTGTTCATTTCCTTCAGATATATATCCAAGGGAGGAACTGCTGAGTTATATGGTAGTTCCATTTTTATTTTTCTGAGAAATCTCTGTACTGTTTTGACAGTGGCCACACCAATTTACATTCTTACCAAGAGTGTATGAGGGTTCCTGTTTTTCCATATCCTTGGCAATGTTTGTTATTTGTGGGTTTTTTTTTAATAATAGCCATTCTTAACAAAGAACGTCCCATCTATTTTCTTCTGGGAGTTTTATGGTTTCTGGTCTTAACATTTAGGTCTTTAGCCCATTTTGAACCTTCTCTTAAAAAACAAAAGAGGAAAAACAGATGTTTTCCTCTTTTCTCTCTTGTCATAGATCCAAGAGAGACTCAGTCTACACAGACACCCCTTCTTATCCAGGTCTCCCATCCCTAGGACAGCTGGGCTCAAGCAGAAGTGATTAGCTTGATGATGGTGATGATACTACCACTACCAATAATGATAACTTACTATGTATCAGGCACTATCCTAACTGCTTTACAAATATTGCCTCATTTAATCCTTCCACAACATGATATGATACCTGGCTTTAGTATTCCTGCTTTGCAGTCATAAAAGGGGAAGTGGTAAAGCAGTTCACCATCTCTTATATTAAGTTTGTCTTAACTTATACTACCATAGCAGCTGCCTTGCTCAGTGACTATGTTAGATATATAAAGAAGTACATGCAGTGTGTTGCAAATGGTATAATGTGCCCGGGGTCACTTACAGGCCTGGCAGTGGTCAAGAGGGCAAGTTCTTGTATGGGAAGATCTCGTTAGAATCCTGACCCCATTCTCTTGGACAACTGACTTCACTTTTCTGTGCCTCTTTGTCTTCATCTGAATCAAGGAGATAATAGTGCCTTCCTCATAAGAGAGTGGGGAGAATGAAAGGAGATAATCTATGTAAAGCTGTTAGCACAGCACTTGCACATAGTAAATTCAATACATGTTTGTCATTATAACCATAATTCAAATAAATGATGTGTTTGTTAGGAGGGGCATCAAGGAGTTGGTGAGCTCCAAGATCTTGGAGGATAGGAAGGTAGAATATTTGGGGCATGCTTTGGGCATACTGACTTTCATCATAATGTCAAATAGTTTTTGAGCAAGACAAATGCTATGATAGTATAAGTTAAATATATAGTTAATGTAAGTGACTGTGAATTACTTTTATCAGTTCCCCTTATATGACTGTGAAATAAGCTTCTCTGGTGGCTCACACAGTAAAGAATCCACCTGCCAATGCAGGAGACCCAGGTTCGATCCCTGGGTTGGGAAGATACCCTGGAGAAGGAAATGGCAACCCACTCCAGTATTCCTGCCTGGAAAATTCCATGGACAGAGGAGCCTGGTGGGCTTCAGTCCATGGGGTTGCAAGAGCTGGACGTGACTTAGTGACTACACCACCACTGTTATATGGCACCCATATGTCATTACATTGTGAAAGGATTAAATGAAGCAATTTTTATAAAGTAGTTGGGAACAACTGAAGCATAGTTAGTTCAGATTGCTTGTAGGGTATCAACCAGGCAATTAATTTTGCCTGGGCAGCATTTACTCTCTTCCTCTGGTAAAACCACCCAGTTTTGCTTTGGGAAATGGCCCTTCCCTGTTCTATGGGGTTCTGATCTGGTCCCTTCTCACACTAGGCCACAGCGACTCATTTCCTTCTGGACTGACTCAGCTCATGGGACCCATGCTGTGGATAAAGTGTACTCAAGGCATGGAGGGCCAGTCAGAGCTCCCAGGAGATCACTGAATTCCTGGGTTCAGATGTGCCTGAAACTAGACACACGCCGGGATGCCTCAACTTGTGATTTAATAGTTCTGCTTTTAGCTTAACCTTTTTGAATTTAGTTTTCATCTTTGTAATTGAAAGAGTACTCCAGGTATCAGTCAGTTCAGTTCAGTTCAGTTCAGTCGCTCAGTCGTGTCCGACTCTTTGCAACCCCATGAATTGCAGCACGCCAGGCCTCCCTGTTTATCACCATCTCCAGGAGTTCACTCAGACTCACATCCATCGAGTCCGTGATGCCATCCAGCCATCTCATCCTCTGTCGTCCCCTTCTCCTCCTGCCCCCAATCTCTCCCAGCATCAGAGTCTTTTCCAATGAGTCAACTTTTCGCATGAGGTGGCCAGACTACTGGAGTTTCAGCTTCAGCATCATTCCTTCCAAAGAAATCCCAGGGTTGATCTCCTTCAGAATGGACTGCTTGGATCTCCTTGCAGTCCAAGGGACTCTCAAGAGTCTTCTCCAACACCACACTTCAAAAGCATCAATTCTTCGGCACTCAGCTTTCTTCACAGTCCAACTCTCACATCCATACATGACCACAGGAAAAATCATAGCCTTGACTAGACGGACCTTAGTCGGCAAAGTAATGTCTCTGCTTTTTAATATGCTATCTAGGTTGGTCATAACTTTCCTTCCAAGGAGTAAGTGTCTTTTAATTTCATGGCTGCAATCACCATCTGCAGTGATTTTGGAGCCCCCCAAAATGAAGTCTGACACTGTTTCCACTGTTTCCCCATCTATTTCCCATGAAGTGATGGGACCGGATGCCATGGTCTTCATTTTCTGAATGTTGAGCTTTAAGCCAACTTTTTCACTCTCCTCTTTCACTTTCATCAAGAGGCTTTTTAGCTCTTCTTCACTTTCTGCCATAGGAGTGGTGTCATCTGCATATCTGAGGTTATTGATATTTCTCCCGGCAATCTTGATTCCAGCTTGTGTTTCTTCCAGTCCAGCGTTTCTCATGATGTACTCTGCATAGAAGTTAAATAAGCAGGGTGACAATATACAGCCTTGACATACTCCTTTTCCTATTTGGAACCAGTCTGTTGTTCCATGTCCAGTTCTAACTGTTGCTTCCTGACCTGCATACAGGTTTCTCCAGAGGCAGGTTAGGTGGTCTGGTATTCCCATCTCTTTCAGAATTTTCCAAGGTTTATTGTGATCCACACAGTCAAAGGCTTTGGCATAGTCAATAAAGCAGAAATAGATGTTTTTCTGGAACTCTCTTGCTTTTTTGATGATCCAGCGGATATTGGCAATTTGATCTCTGGTTCCTCTGCCTTTTCTAAAACCAGCTTGAACATCTGGAAGTTCATGGTTCATGTATTGCTGAAGCCTGGCTTGGAGAATTTTGAGCATTACTTTACTAGCGTGTGAGATGAGTGCAATTGTGTGGTAGTTTGAGCATTCTTTGGCATTTCCTTTCTTTGGAATTGGAATGAAAACTGACCTTTTCCAGTCTTGTGGCCACTGCTGAGTTTTCCAAATTTGTTGGCATATTGAGTGCAGCACTTTCACAGCATCATCTTTCAGGATTTGAAACAGCTCCACTGGAATTCCATCACCTCCACTAGCTTTGTTCATAGCAATGCTTTCTAAGGCCCACTTGACTTCACTTTCCAAGATGTCTGGCTCTAGATTAGTGATCACATCATCATGATTATCTGGGTCGTGAAGATCTTTTTTGTATAGTTCTTCCATGTATTCTTGCCACCTCTTCTTAATATCTTCTGCTTCTGTTAGGTCCATACCATTTCTGTCCTTTATCGAGCCCATCTTTGCATGAAATGTTCCCTTGGTATCTCTAATTTTCTTGAAGAGATCTCTAGTCTTTCCCATTCTGTTGTTTTCCTCTATTTCTTTGCATTGATTGCTGAAGAAGGCTTTCTTATCTCTTCTTGCTGTTCTTTGGAACTCTGCATTCAGATGCTTATATCTTTCCCTTTCTCCTTTGCTTTTCTTTTTTTTTTTTTTTTTTTTTAAACCCCATGGACTGTAGCCTGCCAGGCTGCTCTGTCCATGGAATTTCCCAGGCAAGAATACTGGAGTGGGTTGCCATTTCCTTCTCCATCTCCTTTGCTTTTCACCTCTCTTCTTTTCACAGCTATTTGTAAGGCCTCCTCAGACAGCCATTTTGCTTTTTTGCATTTCTTTTCCATGGGGATGGTCTTGATCCCTGTCTCCTGTACAATGTCACAAACCTCATTCCATAGTTCATCAGGCCACTCTATCTATCAGATCTAGGCCCTTAAATCTATTTCTCACTTCCACTGTATAATCATAAGGGATTTGATTTAGGTCATACCTGAATGGTCTAGCGGTTTTCCCTACTTTCTTCAATTTAAGTCTGAATTTGGTAATAAGGAGTTCATGATCTGAGCCACAGTCAGCTCCTGGTCTTGTTTTTGTTGACTGTATAGAGCTTCTCCATCTTTGGCTGCAAAGAATATAATCAATCTGATTTTGGTGTTGACCATATGTTGATGTCCATGTGTAGAGTCTTCTCTTGTGTTGTTGGAAGAGGGTGTTTGCTATGACCAGTGCATTTTCTTGGCAAAACTCTATTAGTCTTTGCCCTGCTTCATTCTGCATTCCAAGGCCAAATTTGCCTGTTACTCCAGGTGTTTCTTGACTTCCTACTTTTACATTCCAGTCAGCTCTAAAATTCTGGGTATACTCTAATTTTGTGTTTTATTATCTATAGAACATTTTTGTCTTCAGTGCTCACAAATTATAATACTAATTACTTTCATCATCGTCATCAGTATTCCGCCTATATCTGATCTCTCTGCCAGCCTGACGACAATTACTAGGTTAAGTGATTTGTTCAAGGAATAAAGAACAGAGGTGAAATTCACACTCACATCTCTCTGACTGTAAAACTGGTGCGTTTTCCACTGCACCAAGCCTCCTCTTCACCTTGAGGTAAGAATGTTTTCCATCTGACTGCACCTTTGATATTATGAAGAAAGTCAGTGGAAAGATAAATTTAGCAAAATTCAGTTTAAACATCTTTCTTGAGTCAAATCCTTTTTGAAAATTACAACCCCTGTGGTGCTTCATATTACATCACTGAAGTTCAACCTGCTAAATCCCTGCCCCTACCAGTCACACCAATGTCCTTGTTTCTGAGAGAAAACCTTGGTTTTCTTTCTTGGGAGACATGGAATTAATGCATATTTTGCAGTGAATTCTATGCAAAGTACCTATGAAGGAATAGGGCTGGGAGTGGCCTTTGCTTTCAGGGAACTTGAACTCCAGTGGGGAAGATACATATACAGTAAACTAAATTTCTCCCAAGCCAGTTGGATATATGCAACCATCAGCCCTAATAATGCGGTGACAGCTACAGAGGAAGGGTCAAGTATTAGTAGGATGGTACGTCAGGGAAGGAAGACTTTAGGGAATCAAAATGTTGAGCTATGGCTTGAAGCAAGAGAAGAATTCCTCAGCAGAATGTATCCTCAGGTGATCTAAGAGTTCACTGTCAAAGGTGGAGCCTCTAAGGTTTCATGGTTTGCCTGCTGTCAGGCACCGGGACACTGCTGAGCACCGGGAATACAACAGAAATGTGGGCAAAGTCCTCACCCCACAGTGCGTGCAGTTTGGCAGAGACAGACCAACATGGCAGAGTGATACACGTAGAGTCCAGTAAGGGCAGGCTGCGCGGAGCATTCGGGGTGGCTCCGTTGTGAACATCTCAGGCCGGATCTGATGAGTGAGAGGAGGGAGAGCCACAAGAGGGGCGCTGCAGAGTCTGAGGAGCAGCGGAGGCTGGTCCAGGGGTCTGGCGAGAAGGTGGCTGGGGGAGGGAAGGGCTGGTTGCTTGCTGGAGCATTTCCAGGTGGACCTGGAACCAGACGCGGTCGTGAGAGAACACGTGGGGACCACCTGGACATGGCGTGAAAGAGGAGAAGGGGTGGCCCTGACCCCACCCTCTGCCTTTGACGCTGTTGTAAAATCCAGTGAGATGAATTCAAGGCTTGTGAGAAAGGACTCCAGGTGTCTCTCTTTTCTCGCCCTCATTAGCCAATCCCTCTTCCCTCAGCTCAGCCTGGCAGAGTTCCGGGTTTCCACCTCCTTCTGTGTTCCTTGTTGCCAGTGGATAACCTCACAGAAACGGCTTCCTGGAGCTTGCAGAGCAAAGCCGCCAGCACCCAACCCCTGGACTGTTCTCTTTTTCTAAACCACAGGGACGGCAGCTCGCCTGTGCCCTGGAGGCGTGGCTGGCTGTAGCTCTCGCCTCACCATGGGAGATCTGGGCAAGGGGCTAAGGGAGAGGGAGAGGGTTAAAAACCTCGGAGTCTGCTTCTCTATCTGCCTCAGGAGCCACCAGCCCTGGACCCTGTTCCCTTCCTTGCTCGTCTTTTCCCCTCAGGTCTCCACTGCTCCACCACTCCTGTGATACGTGTATGTCTCTCTTGATACACGGATGTCTCTTGTGATACATGCATGTCTCTCGTGATACACGGATGTCTCTTGTGACACACGGACATCTCTTGTGATACACGGATGTCTCTGGTAACCCTGGCCTTCAGAATTCTCTCCAACATCCAGATCTGCAACTCTGTCCCGAAGTGTAGAGAGGGCCAGGTTAGAGCTCTGTGTGGGGATTTTGTCTGCCTCTATGACATCTTAGTCAAGTGGGCCTTAGGAAACATCACTACGAACAAAGCTAGTGGAGGTGATGGAATTCCAGTGGAGCTATTTCAAATCCTGAAAGATGATGCTGTGAAAGTGCTGTACTCAATGTGTCAGCAAATTTGGAAAACTCAGCAGGGGCCACAGACCTGGAAAAAGTCAGTTTTCATTCCAATCCCAAAGAAAGGCAATGCCAAAGAATGCTCAAACTACCACACAATTGCACTCATCTCACATGCTAGTAAAGTAATGCTCAAAATTCTCCAAGTCAGGCTTCAGCAATACATGAATCATGAACTTCCAGATGTTCAAGCTGGTTTTAGAAAAAGTAGAGGAACCAGAGATCAAATTGCCAACCTTCGCTGGATCGTCAAAAGAGCAAGAGAGTTCCAGAAAAACATCTATTTCTGCTTTATTGACTATGCCAAAGCCTTTGACTATGTGGATCACAATAAACCTTGGAAAATTCTGAAGGAGATGGGAATACCAGACTACCTGACCTGCCTCTTGAGAAACCTATATGCAGGTCAGGAAGCAACAGTTAGAACTGGCCTTGGAACAACAGACTAGTTCCAAGTAGGAAAAGGAGTAGGTCAAGGCTGTATATTGTCACCCTGCTTATTTAACTTCTATGCAGAGTACATCATGAGAAACGCTGGACTGGGAGAAGCACAAGCTGGAATCAAGATTGCCGGGAGAAATATCAGTAACCTCAGATACACAGATGATACCACCTTTATGGCAGAAAGTGAAGAACTAAAGAGCCTCTTGATGAAAGTGAAAAAGGAGAGTGAAAAAGTTGGCTTGAAACTCAACATTCAGAAAACAAAGATCATGGCATCTGATCCCATCACTTCATGGGAAATAGATGGGGAAACAGTGGAAACAGTGTCAGACTTTATTTTGGGGGGTTCCAAAATCACTGCAGATGGTGACTGCAGCCATGAAATTAAAAGATGCTGACTCCTTGGAAGAAAAGTTATGACCAACGTAGACAGCATATTAAAAAGCAGAGACATTACTTTGCCAACAAAGGTCCATCTTGTCAAGGTTATGGTTTTTCCAGTACTCATGTATGGTTGTGAGAGTTGGACTATAAGGAAAGCTGAGTGCTGAACAATTGATGCTTCTGAACTGTGGTGTTGGAGAAGACTCTTGAGAGTCCCTTGGACTGTAAGGAGATCCAACCATTCCATCCTAAAGGAAATCAATCCTGAATGTTCATTGGAAGGACTGATATTGAAGCCAAAACTCCAACACTTTGGCCACCTGATGCAAAGAGCTGACTCATTTGAAAAGACCCTGATGCTGGGAAAGATTGAGGGCAGGAGGAGAAGGGGACAGAGAAGGGGAGAGGATGAGATGTTTGGATGGCATCACTGACTCAATGGGCATAAGTTTGAGTAAACCCCGGGAGTTGGTGATGGACAGAGAGGCCTGGTGTGCTGTAGTCGATGGGGTCACAAAGAGTCGGACACAACTGAGCGGCTGAACTGAATTGATGAGATCTCTGTGGAAACAGAATGCGGCATAGAGGGCAGCCTTTGAAACCTGGTCAACTTCCCCTTTATAATTATACATGAAGACCCTTAGAACTCATTTTTTAAGCTTGGTTTATAAAAAAGCAAAAAACTCTGGGATTATAGTCTGTTCCTCAATGGAGGGTAGCAAAGGTTTTCACTGACAAGGAGAGCCAAGCCTCAGAGCACTGGGAGAGATGAGGTGGCAGGAATGCCCCTGAGAATTAAGCAGGCATTCGTTATCTTCACCAGAGACCCTATCCTCAGCCTTTATCATGATGGCGACTTATTCGCCTGCATTTTAGTTGCTAAAAGATTAAACACATTTAGATCCTCTTTTGGTATTTTAAAACATTTTTATTTTATTGAAGTATAATGTATTTTACAATGTTAATTTCTGCTGTATAGCAAAGTGATTCAGTTATACATAAATATATGTATTTTGATTGTGGTTCATCACAGAGGATTGAATGTAGTTCCCTGTGCTATACAGTAGGTCCTTGTTGTTTATCCATCCGATATAGAATAGTTTGCATCTGCTTGCCTTGAACTGCCAGTCCTTACCCCTCTCGCCTTTGGGAACCACTACTGTGTTCTCTACGTCTGCGAGTGTGTTTCTGTTTCGTAGATATGTTCATTTGTGCCATATTTTAGAGTCCACATGTAAATGACATCATAGGGTATTTTTCTCTTTCTGAGTTAATTCACTTAGTATGATGACAGTTGTATCCATGTTGCTGAAAATGGCATTATTTCATTCTTTTTTTATGGCTGAGTACTAAACACAAGCTGGAATCAAGATTGCCGGGAGAAATATCAATAACCTCAGATATGCAGATGACACCACCCTTATGGCAGAAAGTGAAGAGGAACTAAAAAGCTTCTTGATGAAGGTAAAAGAAGAGAGTGAAAAAGTTGGCTTAAAGCTCAACATTCAGAAAATGAAGATCATGGCATCCGGTCCCATCACTCCATGGGAAATAGATGGAGAAATGGTGGAAACAGTGTCAGACTTTATTTTTTGGGGGTCCAAAATCACTGCAGATGGTGATTGCAGCCATGAAATTAAAAGACGCTTACTCCTTGGAAGAAAAGTTATGACCAGCCTAGATAGCATATTCAAAAGCAGAGACGTTACTTTGCCGACTAAGGTCCGTCTAGTCAAGGCTATGGTTTTTCCAGTAGTCATGTATGGATGTAAGAGTTGGACTGTGAAGAAAGCTGAGCACCGAAGAATTGATGCTTTTGAAGTGTGGTGTTGGAGAAGACTCTTGAGAGTCCCTTGGACTGCAAGGAGATCCAAGCAGTCCATTCTGACGGAGATCAGCCCTGGGATTTCTTTGGAAGGAATGATGCTGAAGCTGAAACTCCAGTACTTTGGCCACCTCATGCGAAGAGTTGACTGATCGGAAAAGACTCTGATGCTGGGAGAGATTGGGGGCAGGAGGAGAAGGGGATGACTGAGGATGAGATGGCCGGATGGCATCACTGACACGATGGACGCGAGTCTGGGTGAACTCCGGGAGTTGGTGATGGACAGGGAGGCCTGGCGTGCTGCAATTCATGGGGTCGCAAAGAGTCGGACATGACTGAGCGACTGAACTGAACTGAATCTTCTTTATCCATTTATCTGCTGATGGACATTTAGGTTGCTTCCATGTCTTGGCTATCATAAATAGTGTTGCTATGAACATAAGGGTGCGTGTATCTCTTAGTTTTGTCTAGATATATGTCCGGGAGTGGGGTTGCTGGATCATATGGCAACTGCATTTTTGGTTTTTTGAGGAACCTCTGTACTGTTTTCCATAGTGCCACACCAATTTACATTCCCACCAACAGTGTAGGAGGGTTCTCTTTTTTTCCACACCCTCTCCAGCATTTCTTATTTGTAGACTTTTTAATTATGGCCGTTCAGATTGGTGTGAGATGGTTCATCATTGTAGTATTTATTTGCAGTTGTCTAATACTTAGCAATGTTGAGCATCTTTTCATGTCCATTGATCCATATGTCTGTTTTGGTGCCAATATCAGATTTGATCACCGTAGCTTTGTAATATTGTCTGAAGACTGGAAGCATTATGCTTTCTGTTTTGTTCTTTTTCTTAAGAATTGCTTTGGCTCTTCTGGGTCTTTTATAGTTCCATGTAAATTTTGGGATTATTTGTTCAAGTTCTTTGAAAGGTGTTATGGATAATTTGATAGGAATTGAATTGAATCTGTAGGTTGCTTTGGATAGTATGGCCATTTTAACAATATTAATTCTTCTAATTCAGGAGCATGGGATATCTTTCCTTTTCTTTGAGTCATCTTCAGTTTCCTTTATTAATGTTTTATAGTTATCAGGATATAAGCATTTCTCCTCCTTGGTCAGGTTTATTCCTAAGAATTTTTGATGCGATTTTAAAAGGGATTTTTTTTTTCAGACCAAATAGACTTTATTTTTTTTAATTATTTTTTAAAATTTTTATTTTTACTTTATTTTACTTTACAATACTGTATTGGTTTTGCCATACATTGACTTGAATCCACCACGGGTGTATATGCGTTCCCAAACATGAACCTCCCTCCCACCTCCCACCGCATAACATCTCTCTGGGTCATCCCCGTGCACCAGCCCCAAGCATCCTGTATCCCGCATTGGACATAGACTGGCGATTCGTTTCTTACATGATAGTATACATGTTTCAATGCCATTCTCTAAAAGGGATTTTTTTTTAACATTACCTTTCAAGCATAGTTAGATCTTGAATGTGAATGCAGAAACTGTAGCTGTAAAATAATGCCTCTGCCACACCAACAAGGAAACCATACTCCTTTGCTTACATGGAGTAGTCCTGTTGTGTAATCGGCTGCATTGTTGACGGTCTACCACCAGGCGGCAGAAGAGCATAAGTTTTCCTCAGAAGACTGTGTATTGATATAGCAGGCCTCCCTGGTTATTTAGATTTCTCTGTTTCAGGCTAACTCTCTCAAAAGAAGTTTTAGAGGAAATTAACACAGTACAATCTCTGAGGCAGGAAAACTAACTGTCTGCCTAACTGATTCTCATGGTGTGGTTCTTCAGATTTCTGAAGGTCACTAACACTTTCAGGCAGCCATGAAGTAAACTATTTTCAGATTAATACCAAGACATTATTTACCTTTTCCCCGGGGCTGTTATCAGCACCAATGGTGCAGAAACAATGGCAGTTAAAACTGACAGCACCTTAGCATGAATGAAGATAGTGGCGCCCAACTATTAGTAGTCGGTGTATTCTTCACCATCATACATTTGCAATAATTAAAATAAAAGTCATCAGTTTCACCTAAGAATGCCCTTGATAAAGTAGTAACATTCTTAGTTTTATCAAATCTTGACCCCTGAATTCATTTCCTTTTAGTATTCTGTGCGACAAAATGGGAATATGCATGAAACAGTTCTGCTGGATGTCAAAGGAGAAAGGTCACCTTGAAGAGAATACTAGTGTATCCTGAACAAAATCCCCCCCTTTTTTTTTTCTGGAACACCATTTTTAGTTCAAAAAGAAAAATAATTTGGCAAACAAATTATGATTCTTCAGACTTCAGTATCTGGCAGATACTTTAAAAAAAAAAGGTGAATTCATCCCTTTAAGGAAATTAATTATCAGTATTTGTGCCCATGATGCAATTTGAGCTTTTAAGTGAAAATTAGAAATCTGGAATATTTTTATCTACCACAGTTAACTTCACAAATTCTCTATATTTGGACACTTTTCTGGTGATTTCGGTGGCAATAGGAATAAATTTTGGTATTGCATACTGTAATGTATCAAAATTTGAAAGTTCTGCCTAGCTCAGTGAATTACTGTTTCCCTATGCATGAGTAAAAGATTTATTCAAAGCATAAGATAGATCAGTGGATTTTAGTGTAACAGAGTACAAAAAGTTCATTGATAACGGTTTCAGATTCCATATTGTTATTTTCTTTTAGAAACGATCATTTTGGCAGTTTGGTGTAATGTGAAAGATCACCAGCATACCTGAAAAGCTGCTGAAATTCCTCTCTCATTTCCAGCTAATTCTCTGTGTGAGGCTAGGTTTTCTTCACATGCTGCAACCAAAACAGTATCTCACAACAGACTGAAAGCAGAAGCAGATACGAGACTACCATGCTGCTGCTGCTAAGTCGCTTCAGTCGTGTCCGACTCTGTGCGACCCCATAGACTGCAGCCCACCTGGCTCTCCCATCCCTGGGATTCTCCAGGCAAGAATACTGGAGTGTGGTGCTATTTCCTTCTCCAATGCATGAAAGTGAAAGTGAAGTCGTGTCCGACTCCTAGTGATCCTGTGGACTGCAGCCTACCAGGCTCCTCCATCCATGGGACCTTCCCGGCAAGAGTACTGGAGTGGGTTGCCATTGCCTTCTCCGTCCAGTTGCCAACTCAGCTACCATAGCCACTAACAACTATTCTACCATTTTTTGAAGAAACATTCAAGGAAGTGGGTGTCTTGATTTGTTCCCCTGTCATTTAATTTCTCCAGATAAGCATGGCTTCCTTCTCTGTCTACAAACTGTCTTCTTTAGAAAACAGCAGGTCTTGACCAAGAAAATTTTCCTTGGCTACTCTGCTGTGCTAACAGTAGTGCTAGAATAGCACCTTCTGTTGTAAATGTTTTGCAGTTAACAAATACCAGACAGTCCACTCAAATACCCTGAGGAACATGAGGTCAGGACAGGTTTTACTCATGGCTGTATAATAAATAGCAGAAGCCCAACTGAAACTCTGCCTTTGTGATTCAAGGTCGTTTGCTCCCCTGTTAATTCCCACAGGTGGTTTGCTAGAGGAGGGGAGCGGGGCAGAAATAAAGAGGACAACCAGTTCTGCATTTGGAAAAGACCAAATCTATCTTGTTTAGTCAAAACGGAAGAGGGATTCTTATGTGTGCGAGGTTATGGAGCTGAGCTACATGCAAGCAATTCATTCTTTACTCAAGTGATGGGGAGCTGCGGAAACAGGGGAAAAACAGTACTGTGTTCGCTTCAGAACCCAATGCCACGCTCCTTCCAGCTGACCTTTCAAGAGGGCTCTAGAGGTTATACTTTCTCTTTGTAAGTGAATGAAGTAGCCAGGTACTGGTTATAGAGTCCTGGGCTTCCTTTTAAATTGCTGTATCTTCACTTTATCTCTGTGGTATGCCTTTATTTCAAACATAAACAGACAAGTAGGATAAAAATCAAGGGAGGAAAGCTATGTATATAATCAAAATGATGGTTTTTTCAGTAGCTGAGTAGTTTCTATAATCTGACATGGGTGTCTCTTCCATTTATTCTGTTTTTGTCCTTCATACAGCTCCATCAGAGACTAGGCAACTTGAACAATATTTACATTTGTATGGTCCCTCTTAATTTGCAGAGTATTTTCACAATCATTATGTCCTTTGAACCTCAGACACCGCTTTATCTCTGTGCGGAAAGTATGGTGGGTGTTATTTTCTTGTGGTGCCTTTGGTAAGCAGAATTGTTTCAGTGTGACGCGCAAGATCATTCTAGACTTCCTGGACCATGAGCTGGTAGCATGAGGAGGAACTACCCCAGTGCAGTGTCCCAGAGGACCAGCATCCACTCCCATTTGGAGAAGAGGAAGCACCAGAATACACCGTGTATTTCTACCAAGTTCCTGGGAGATGGTATGGTCTGAGGACTACAGTTTGAGAACCAGTGCTGTAACTCATACCGTATGTTTTCAGAATTGGTTTACAAACTTGTAGGTAGGTGCGTGGCATCCATGTCTATGAAGGAACCTACCTTTTATAAGCAGTCCTTTTTACTAATGAACAGAGATTAAGTGACTGGTCCAAGGTCATACTGATAGAAATTTGATATCATTTAAAGTAGACCCAAGGTCTTCTGATTCCTAATCAAAGGTAGTTCTTTAAGCTATTAGTCTATTGTCAGTTTCTTTAATAGCAGACAGTGACAGTTGACAATTATTATATGTTCAACAGGTATATCTTTAGTTGAACCTTTTGCTGAGTAGGATCTAAGTAAATAGCAAAGGAAAAATAATCCTCCTTGTTTTTATCCAAGATGCATTGTAGGAGATAGAAGTGCCCTTCAGCATACCTGAGAACATCAGGGATTGAAATATGTAAAACACTTAGGTTCAGCTCTTTAGAATTGCATATCTAAATGCTGTGAGTTTCTAAAGCTAATAGATTTTAATGCAGTTTAATTTTTTAATTTAAAATTTTTATTGAATTATAGTTAATTTACAATATTAGTTTCAGGTAGACAACATAGTGATTCAATATCTTTATAGATTATGCTCCATTTAAAGTTATTATAAGGCATTGGCTTTATTTCTTGTGCTGTACAATATATCCTTGTACCATATTTATTTTATACATAGTAGTTTATATCTCTTAACACCTCCCTGTGTTTTGCCTCTTTCTCCTTTCCTTTCCCACTGGTAACCACTAGTTTGTTTTCTGTATCTGTGAGTTTGTTTCTGTTTTGTTATATTCATTTGAACAAAAAAATTTTTTATGTTTACTCTGAGCAAATAACTCTGCTAACTATCTCTACCAAATGAGATCTGGTCTTTGACTTACAGGAGTTTATAAACTAGTGGGAAGAAGCAGAATGTTCATAACTAGCTACAGAATTACGCCAGATGGAATATCTATAAAACCCAAGGTCCACAGTATGCAGCACAGGGAGACAGTGGAGAGATAGATTTCATTTAGGGAGAGCTAATGAAGAAATTGGAGAAGGCAATGGCACCCCACTCCAGTACTCTTGCCTGGAAAATCCCATGGATGGAGGAGCCTGGTAGGCTGCAGTCCATGGGGTCGCTAAGAGTTGGGCACAACTGAGCGACTTCACTTTCACTTTTTACTTTCATGCATTGGAGAAGGAAATGGCAACCCACTCCAGTGTTCTTGCCTGGAGAATCCCAGGGACGGGGGAGGCTGGTGGGCTGCCGTCTATGGGGGTCGCGCAGAGTTGGACACGACTGAAGCGACTTAGCAGCAGCAGCAGCAGCAATGAAGAAATTGCATCTGAATATGAAGGAAGTAGCATCTGAACTGATCCTCTGAAAGGAAGGAGGATTTTTCCTGGTAAAGATAGAGAAGAAGAATCTTCTGGGCAGAGAAAACTGCATTGGAAAAGATGTAGGTCAGCACAGGGCTCTCTTGGGGAAGAGCTACTTTTCCATGTGGTCTGGGAAGGCACAGGGGTGCAGCGTGTGATACGACTGGAAAGTTATGGGGGACAGCTAAGAGTGAGTGAACAGTTCTGAGCCAGGAGAGAGAGGAGCCAAGGGGTGCTATAGAGGAGGTGGCTGGTGACGGGAGAATAGGCCAGCAAGGAGGCGAAGCCAAGCAAGGAGGACTTTTCAGAAGCTAGCATGAGTGAGAGGGTGGGTTGGGGTCTTCTGGTTTTAAACCTGGTTTTGAACCTGTTTTCACTTGCTACCTCTGTGACCTTAGGAAAATATGACTCTCTTTGGACTTTAGTTTTCTCACTTCTAAAAGGAGAGGGTAGATCCTGACTAACATCTCTCTCCCCCTAACATTCTTTGATTCTGAGGACCTTATTTGCCCTCTGTTGCAAATCTAATTCTGGATGGCTTGAATCCATTGTTCATCCTTCTTTCTAAAATGGTATGGCTCCTTCTGGGATCACAATGTGAAATAAAATGCAGTTGATCTGGCCATGGTTTGGGGCAGAAGTGAGAAAATGAAATTCTTGAATTAGAACTTCATCAAATCTATCTTATTTATAGCTTATTTCAACTCTACCAACTTTTCAAGCATAGCTGATTTGCAACAGAGAAAACTTTATCTTGCTGAGTTTACAACCTCATGGAAGCATGATTGCAGCTCTGAAAATGTGTGGGTTACTAGGGTTATTTCTTATAAACATAAAGGTTAGCTTTAGGGGTAGAGGCCAGATTTCATGACTATAACTGGAAATCTTAGGGAACAGATGAATCATATAATACATCACTTCAACTGGGAATCGACCATGTCCCCTTGTTAGAGTTTATCTCAAAATGTTTTGTGAGATGAGCTGGAGGAACCACAGCCCAAACCATGTATGGGATGGGGTGATCAGATTCCAGCCAGAAGACCAAATATTGCCTTTTGTTCTTTCCTGGGGGTGGGGGTGGGAAGGATATGGAAAACAATGTTCTGGCCACAGAGAAGATTCCAGGGAGTAAAAATGAATCATCCCCAGCAGCCAGGAAACACCAGGAGTTCTCTAAATGGAATGAAGTCCTCCTGTACCTTGGATGGGAGCAGAGGGAGTGAGGGAAACAACAGCTGCTGGGGGAGCCGGAAGCTGGAGAAGGGGACACCGAAGCACGGCTGAAACCGGCAGCCACGCAGAGGAACAAACCAAAAGGGATGTGAGTTTGTGCAGGTTTCCTGTGGGGTCTCTTAGGGAGAGCTACCCTCCATGGTTTCCTTATCAGTTGCTGCTGCCTCTAGTCTCCACCCAGCGCAGGAGCATCTGCATAAAAATGTGGAGACTGTAACCAGCTATTCACGCGTGTCCAAAAGGGCTCTGCGAATTAGGAAGCTGCACGTGCAGCCCACTACACAAAGGACCTCCCACCAGCAGCCTGGGAACGGCAACGGGACCTGCCGCCCTAGGCCAGGGAGGCCCAGGGGTCAACGGACATCTGGAGCCAAGTCTAGGCCCTGGACTGAAGCTTTGGGGGATGTCAGGCACATCCTGCTGCTTGCTGGAGCCTGAGGCGTGGAATTGGGGCTGGATTCTCTCTTGCGTCCTGTGTGCCTTTAATTAACTTCATTAGTTAATTATATCCTAATATCTCTCCATGTATTTAGGTCCTCTTTAGTGTTTCTAAATAAGAGTTTGTTTCTAAACAGAGTTCTGTTTTTTTAAACTTTTTAAAATTAAGGTCATTTTCAAACATACAAACATACAAAGAACATACAAAAAAACAGTATGTTGAACCCGTACCACCTAGCTTTAGTATTTATCAGTATTTTGCCAAATTTCTTTCACTTATGTCTCCTCCACGTCTTTCTCTTCCAGTGTATTAAAGCAAATCCCAACTATATCATCTCAGCTACAAAAACTGGTAAGGTCCCTTTTTCCCACATAATAATTCTACTATCATATGTAATAAAATTAATAATTTTTAATATCATATAATCATGGATAAAGACCATCTATTTCTTGTACTACAGGATTCAAACAAGATCCACACAATGCATATTATTTCCTCTGTTTCTAAAGTTTTAAAGAGTGTTTATTAATGCCTGTACTGGATCTTTGCTGTGCTCCGGCTTTCTCTAGTTGTGGCGAGCAGGGTCTGCTCTTTGTTGCAGTGCATGAGCTTCTCAATTGCAGTGGCTTCGCTTATTGCGGGACACAGGCTCTAGGTTTGTGGGTTTCAGTAGCTGCGGCACACAGCCTCAGTATTTGTGGCACGCAGGCTCTAGGGCGCCCAGGCTTCGGTAATTATGGCCTACCGGTTTAGTTGCTCTTCGGCATGTAGAATCTTCTCAGACCAGGGTTCGAACATTGGCAGGCGGACTGTCAACTTCTGGCCCACCAGGGAAGTGCTCCTCTCTCTCTTTTTCAGGGCCATTTATTTGTAGGAAAGATTTGATCAAACATTTGATCACATCTACAGAACTTCATGTTCTATGTTTGGCTGTTGCGTCTTTGTTGTATTTTCCCAAGGATTCCTAGTTCCTTTTCGCTGGGAAATGGTATTTGGAGACCACCGTATGGGCATAAGAGATAGTCTTTGCTACTGAATTATCACTGTTTTGTGGATTTTTCAGAGTAAAGAGTGAGAACGTTTACACATTTGAAAATGAGGGAAACTTGAATTCTTACTGATATTTCCAATTTAAATTTAAGATTGCATGGTTTTTCCTAACTGACTTATATCTGTATGTTACTTCTCCCTTGCTGATCAATTTGATTTCTGTGATATTATTAGTACCATCATTACTTATTAGCTTTAGTTTGAAAAGAACACATTTAATGCAGGTTAAGATTTCTTTGTAATAAATCCATGGGGGTAATATTATCTCTTGTGTCTCTGAGGATGTTAGTATAATGTTTTTTACATTGATATATTTCAAATTACTTTTATTGTTTCTGTTTTCAGTGTTCAGATTTTCTTAAATATCTGGTGAACCTTGGCTGTTGACTCAAAAGTAAGAGATGCTGAAGCATCAGTATTACTAATAACATAAGATTACTAAGAGTATAAAACCAACAGAGTTAAGTAAAAATCCCATAATCTCATATTTGAATAGGAAATATCAGTATAAACTCATTTTTTGTCTCTTAAATTAAAAAAAACATATTTCATTGCTCTGACTGTTGAAAAGACCTAGAAACAATGAATTTAGTAGTAATAAGCACAACAGGCATTCACATTATGGTCTCTGAATACCATTCCCTACTAAGAGAAACCAGAAATCTTTGGGGAAATGCCTGATTCCAAGTTTGCCCTGTGCTGTGCTTAGTCACTCAGTTGTGCCTGACTCTTCACAGATTCTAAGTTTAGGGCAGGACTTAAAAAGTGAGTCTAAGTCAAAGAAGAAATGAGGAAATCTTCAAAACAAATAGTCAGATCGAAACCATGTAAAAGCCATTCTTAAGAGGCTCCCACTGGCCAAAGATGGGGCAACTTGTACATGAAAAAAATAGTGAGGAAATCTTTCAAAACAAATAGTCAAATCGAAACCATGTAAAAGCCATTCTTAAGAGGCTCCCACTGGCCAAAGATGGGGCAATTTGTACATGAAAAAAATTAGAACACATCAGGTAATGAAAAATTAATGAATTTATGCAGGTCAGGAAGCAACAGTTAGAACTGGCCTTGGAACAACAGACTGGTTCCAAATAGGAGAAGGAGTACGTCAAGGCAGTATATTGTCACCCTGCTTATTTAACTTATATGCAGAGTACATCATGAGAAACGCTGGACTGGAAGAAGCACAAGCTGGAATCAAGATTGCCGGGAGAAATCTCAATAACCTCAGATATGCAGATGACACCACCCTTATGGCAGAAAGTGAAGAGGAACTAAAAAGCCTCTTGATGAACGTGAAAGAGGAGAGTGAAAAAACTGGCTTAAAGCTCAACATTCAGAAAACTAAGATCATGGCATCCAGTCCCATCACTTCATGGCAAATAGATGGGGAAACAGTGGAAACAGTGGCAGACTTTATTTTGGGGGCTCCAAAATCACTGCAGATGGTGACTGTAGCCCTGAAATTAAAAGATGCTTACTCTTTGGAGGGAAGTTATAACCAACGTAGACAGCATATTAAAAAGCAGAGACATTACTTTGTCAACAAAAGTCTGTCTAGTCAAGGCTATGGTTTTTCCAGTAGTCATGTATGGATGTGAGAGTTGGACTATAAAGAAAGCTGAGCACAGAAGAATTGATGCGTTTGAACTGTGGTGTTGGAGAAGACTCTTGAGAGTCCCTTGGACTGCAAGGAGATCCAACCAGTCTATCCTAAAGGAAATCGTTCCCGAATATTCATTGGAAGGACTGATGTTGAAGCTGAAACTCCACTACTTTGGCCACCTGATGCAAAGAGCTGACTCATTTGAAAAGACCCTGATGCTGGGAGGGATTGGGGGCAGGAGGAGAAGGGGACAACAGAGGATGAGATAGTTGGATGGCATCACTGACTCAATGGACATGAGTTTGGGTAAACTCTAGGAGTCGGTGATGGACAGGGAGGCCTGGCATGCTGCGATTCATGGCATCACAAAGAGTCGGATATTACTGAACGACCGAACTGAACTGAACTGATAATGATTTAAAAAAATGTCTTTGGTCGTTTTCGGAGGTCACTAGGGCACCAGATCATCACTCAAAAATGTATTCAGTTCAACTCAGTTGCTCAGTCGTGTCTGACTCTGTGATCCAATGGACTGCCATCCAACCATCTCATCCTCCATCATCCCCTTCTGCTGCCTTCAATCTTTCTCAGCATCAGGGTCTTTCCCAAAGAGTCAGTTCTATGCATCAGGTGGCCAAAGTATTGGAGTTTCAGCTTCAACATCAGTCCTTCCAATGAATATTCAGGACTGATTTCCTTTAGGATTGACTGGTTGGATCTCCTTGCAGTCCAAGGGACTCTCAAGAATCTTCTTCAACACCACAATTCAGAAACATCAGTTCTTTGGCACTCAACTTTATTTACGGAGAAGGCGATGGCACCCCACTCCAGTACTCTTGCCTGGAAAATCCCATGGACAGAGGAGCCTGGTAGGCTGCGGTCCATGGGGTCACAAAGAGTCAGACACGACTGAGCGACTTCCCTTTCACTTTTCACTTTCATGCATTGGAGAAGGAAATGGCAACCCACTCCAGTGTTCTTGCCTGGAGAATCCCAGGGACGGGGAAGCCTGGTGGGCTGCCGTCTATGGAGTCACCCAGAGTCGGACATGACTGAAGTGACTTAGCAGCAGCAGCAGCAACTTTATTTATAGTCCAACTCTCACATCCATATATGACTACTGGAAAAACCACAGCTTTGACTAGACTACCTTTGTTGGCAAAGTAATGTCTGCTTTTTAATATACTGTCTACGTTGGTCATAACTTTCCTTCCAAGGAGTAAGTGTCTTTTAATTTCATGGTTGCTGTTACCATCTGCAGTGACTTTGGTGCCCACAAAAATAGTCTGCCACTGTTTCCACTGTTTCCCCATCTATTTGCCATGAAGTGATGGGACCAGATGCCATGATCTTGGTTTTCTGAATTTTGATGTTAAGCCAACTTTTTACTCTTCTTTCAATTTCATCAAGAGGCTCTTTAGTTCTTCTTCACATTCTGCCATAAGAGTGGTATCATCTGCATATCTGAGGTTGTTGATATTTCTCCCGGCAATCTTGATTCCAGCTTGTGCTTCATCCAGCCCAACATTTCACATGATGTACTCTGCATATAAGTTAAATAAGCAGCATGACAATATACAGCCTTGACATACACCTTTCCCAATTTGGAACCAGTCTGTTGTTCCATCCAGTTCTCATTATTGCTTCTTGAAATATAAAAATGTATTAAAAAGGGAAATATCAAGGATTTTATTCTGCCTTTCCTGTATGAACTATATTTCATGATAACCAAATTATTGATGAGGCAAGGTTCTTTATGGAATAATTCAACCAGTGAATGCAGAAGGAATGATGGAATTATAAAATCATCATTTTGCAACTCCAAATAAAACAATGGATCTAGACAACAATTATTTTTGCTAAAACAGTTAAGTTAAAAGTCAATGAAGAGGGACTTCCCTCATGGTCCAGTGGTTAAGACTGTGCTCCCAATGCAGGATACACAGGTTCCATCCCTGATCAGGGAAATAGATCCTCCACATGGCAACAAAGATCCCACATACTATAGCTGAGACCAGGCACAGCCAAAAAAAAAAAGAAAAGTCAATGAAGAACTTCATAATGGAAATATTGGATTGCTATCACCTGAATCTACCAATTCACTTGGTATAATTAAAAATAAAACAACTGGACTGTATAATGATGTTCTACAATAAGAAAAACACACCACTTAAGAAGTATTCTTGCCTAAAAAAATCAGACCTGAATCTTATCCAGCCAAGAGCTTTAGCTATCAGCTCACAGCAAATAAGGCAAAGAATATTTTAAACAAAACCACCAAGATGCAATAAATCAAATCCTGAATGAGATATTCTATAGGCCAAATGAGCTAGTTTTTCCAGAATAATGATATAAAAATTGAGGGATGGATTTATAAACAATGAAAGATATTTAACCAAATCTAATATATGAAACTGTTTAGATTCTGACTTGAACAAACTTGTGACAAAATACATCTGGGATAATGAGGGAAATTTGAAGATAGACTTAGTATTCAATTATATAAACAAATTATTTTAAGTTATATTATTATCAAAATGGGATAATTGGCATTTTTAAAACTTCTGAACAGTTAAAGATAGATGTATATAGAAGTATTTCCAGGTGAATTAATATCATGCCTGAGATTTGCTTTAAAATACTCCAGGAAAAAAAAAGGAGAATAGATTTTTTAAAACTGCTGTTAAGTTGGTACTTGTGAGTTCATTATACTTTTCTTTCTACTTTTAAGTTTGAAATTTTCTATCATTAACGGTTTTAAAAAATAAGGAAAAAGAACTATTGGAATCTAAGTTATCTCTAAATAAACATAGTTTATAAAAAATAGGAAAAATAAACCTTGGTAAACATAGAAAAAGAGGGAAAAAAGGAAACTGGACATTTCCAAAAGAATATTTAAATGAACAAAGTAATCTGGTGAACTAACCATCTCCTCTATATATTTCCATTTCTCTCTATATTGGCACCACCAACCTAAAAGAACCCAGTTACCTCTCTTCCATATGATTCTAGTAATATTCAGACAAATTCAGACAAATCCCAGTGCCTCTGACTTTTTCCTTCGAACTAGCTCCCTTCTGCCACCTAATCCAGGCCATGACAAAATTTCCTGTGACTGATGTGATTTACAGTTTGTCTTATAAGGTTATATCTTAGCTCTATTTTTCCAGAAGTCACTAAAAGAGACACCCAAATTGCATCAGTAAGCCCTGTTTGAGTCACAGTACAAGTTGGGATACGACTTATTCCCCCTAAGCCAGGTTGGTTCTTCTCCACTGGTGAGTCCTGGCTTTGCCACTTCAGCCCTGACACCAAGTTGGGGGCCTCCCAAGCCTGTTACCCACCATCTACTTACAATAGTGACCATAAAAAGAAATGAATATTTCTCTTTCTGAAAGCTAATCTATTTCACAACGTAGCTAACAACCAGCCTGATTCAAAATTAAAATGCTTCCAGTACAGACTTCTCCTTCTCTTCAGAGTCAGGGGCTAGGGGGAACAAATATGCCTTGTGTTCTGCCCTCGAGGTCAGCAGATTGAATGTGGCCTTGTGTGTGCTGTGAATGTACAGTGCATGACATCATGCATATTCAGTGGGCTTTCCAACTACTGGAGTCTCACTAGTGGCCAAAAGTTTTCTTTTTAGAAAAGCACTCCTCTTTGATTTCTGAGATTGTTCTACTATCCTGGGACTTTCCTTTTTTTCTGCCTTAGCCACGACTTCTCCTCCTCCTCCTGACTTGCTCCTTTTCCTCTCCTTCCCTTGCTTTTCCTCTCTCCTGCCTTCTCCTGTGCTCTCCTCCCCTCCCTTTTCCTTCCCCTCCTTTCCCATCCTCTCTCTTTCTCTTTCCATTTTCCATACTTAAAACTAATAGCAACTATCAGTTTTATAAAATATCAATTAGGTTCAGTTGCCCAGTCATGTCAACTCTTTAATACCTCACGGACTGCAGCATTCCAGGCTTCCCTGTCCATCACAACTCCTGGAGCTTGCTCAAACTCATGTCCATTGAGTCAGTGATGCCATCCCACCATCTCATCCTCTGTCATCCTCTTCTCCTGCCTTCAATCTTTCCCAGCATCAGGGTCTTTTCCAAGGAGTCAGTTCTTCACATCAGGTGGCCAAGGTATTGGAGTTTCAGCTTCAGCATCAGTCCTTCCAATGAATATTCAGGACTGATTTCCTTTAGAACTGACTGGTTTGATCTCCTTGCAGTCCAGGGGACTCTCAAGAGTCTTCTCCAACACCACAGTTCAAAAGCATCAGTTCTTCGGCGGTCAGCTTTCTGTATAGTCCAACTCTCACAGCCATACATGACTACTGGAAAAACCATAGCTTTGACTCTACGGACCTTTGTCAGCAAAGTAATGTCTCTGGTTTTTAATATGCTGTCTAGGTGGCTGTAGCTTTTCTTCCAAGAGCAAGCGTCTTTTAATTTCATGGTTGTAGTCACCGTCTGCAGTGATTTTGGAGCCCAAGAAAATAAAGTCTGTGACTTTTTCCATTGTTTCCCCATCTATTTGCCATGAAGTGATGGGACTGGATGTCATGATCTTCATTTTTTGAATGTTGAGTTTTAAGCCAGCTTTTTCACTCTCCTCTCACTTTCTTCAAGAGGCTCTTTAGTTGCTCTTTGCTGTCTGCCATAAAGGTGGTGTCATCTGAATATCTGAGGTTATTGATATTTTTTCTGGCAATCTCGATTCCAGTGTGTGCTTCATCCAACCTGACATTTTACATGATGTACTCTGCATATAAGTTAAATAAGCAAGGTGACAATATACAGCCTTGACGTACTCCTTTTCCAATTTGGAACCAGTTCATTGTTTCATGTCCTATTCTAACTGTTGCTTCTCAACCTGCATATATGTTTCTCAGGAGGCAGTTAAGGTGGTCTGGTATTCCCATCTCTTTCAGAGTTTTCCAGGTTTGTTGTGATCCACATAGTCAAAGGCTTTAGTGTAGTTACTCAAGCAGAAATAGATGTTTTTCTGGAATTCTCTTGCTTTTTTATGATCCAACGGATGTTGGTAATTTGATCTCTGGTTCCTCTGCATTTTCTAAATCCAGCTCGAACATCTGGAAGTTCTCGGTTTATGTACTTTTGAAGGCTTGCTTGGAGAATTTTGAGCATAACTTTGGTAGTGTGTGAGATGAGTGCAATTGTGCAGTAATTTGAACATTCTTTGGCATTGCCTTTCTTTGGGATTGGAATGAAAACTGATCTTTTCCAGTCCTGTGGCCACTGCTGAGTTTTCCAAACTTGCTGGCATATAGAGTACAGCAAGCACTTTCACAGCATCACCTTTTAGGATTTGAAATAGCTCAGCTGGAATTTCATCACTTCCACTAACTTTGTTCGTAGTGTTGCTTCCTTAGGCCCACTTGACTTTTCAATCCAGGATGTCTGGCTCTAGTTGAGTGATCACACCATCGTGGTTATTTGGGTCATGAAGATCTTTTTTGTATAGTTCTTCTGTGTATTCTTGCCACCTCTTCTTAATATCTTCTATTTCTGTTAGGGTCATACCATTTCTGTCCTTTATTGTGCCCATCTTTGCATGAAATGTTTTCTAATTTTCTTGAAGAGATCTCTAGTCTTTCCCATTCTGTTGTTTTCCTCTATTTCTTTGCATTGATTGCTGAGGAAGGCTTTCTTATCTCTCTTTGAAACTCTGCATTCAGATAGATATGTCTTTCCTTTTGTCCTTTGCCTTTGCTTCTCTTCTTTTCTCATCTATTTGTAAGGCCTCCTCAGACAACCATTTTGCCTTTTTGCATTTCTTTTTCTTTGGGATCGTTTT
This sequence comes from Ovis canadensis, assembly GCF_042477335.2. Taxonomy (NCBI): domain Eukaryota; kingdom Metazoa; phylum Chordata; class Mammalia; order Artiodactyla; family Bovidae; genus Ovis; species Ovis canadensis. Next base: position 55,501,428 of record NC_091251.1, on the reverse strand, counting down.
GATCACGGCCTCCTTTATGATGTCACAAACCTCCATCCTTAGTTCTTCAGGCACTCTATCAAATCTAATCTCTTGAATTTATTTGTCACTTCCACTGTATAATCGTAAGGGATTTGATTTAGGTCATATCTGAATGGTTTAGTGGTTTTTCCTACTTACTTCAATTTAAGTCTGAATTTGGCAACAAGGAGTTCATGATCCAAATCACAGTCAGCTCCCAGTCTTGTTTTTGCTGACTCTGTAGAGCTTCTCCATCTTTGGCTGCAAAGAATATAATCAATCTGATTTCAGTATTGAGCATCTGGTGATGTCCATGTGTAGAATCTTCTCTTGTGTTGTTGGAAGAGGGTGTTTGCTATGACCAATACATTCTCTCGGAGAAGGCAATGGCACCCCACTCCAGTACTCTTGCCTGGAAGAGCCCATGGACGGAGGAGCCTGGTAGGCTGCAGTCTATGGGGTCACTAAGAGTCCGGCACGATTGAGCGACTTCACTTTCACTTTTCACTTTCATGCATTGGAGGAGGAAATGGCAACCCACTCCAGTATTCTTACCTGGAGAATCCCAGGGACAGAAGAGCCTAGTGGGCTGCCGTCTATGGGGTCGCACAGAGTCGGACACGACTGAAGCGACTTAGCAGCAGCAGCAGCAGCAGCAGTGCATTCTCTTAGCAAACTTTGCCATGCTTCATTTTGTACTCCAAGGCCAAACTTGCCTGTTACTCCAGGTATATCTCTTGACCTCCTACTAAATATAATTTTATTTATTTTAATTTTGGCCATGCTGAGTCTTCATTGCTGCATGTGGGCTTTCTCTAATTGTGGCGAGCAGGGACTTCTCTGTTGTGGTGGTGCTTGGGCTTCTCATTGCGATGGCTTCTCTTGTTGTGGAGCACAGGCTCTAGAGTGAGCAGACTTCAGTAGTTGTTTCACGTGGGCTCAGTAAGTGCGGCTCCCAGGCTCTAGAGCACAGGCTCAGTAGTTATGGCATACAGGCTTAGTTGCTCCTCAGCATGTGAAATCTTCCCCCACTAGGGACTGATGTCTCCTGCACTGTGTCCTCCAACCCATGTCTCCTGCACTGGCAGGCAGTTTCCTTACCACTGAGCTACTAGAGAAGCCCCCAGATTCTTAATCTAGTTTTTAAGCACAATTATTTCTAGCCACTTAAAGGAAATTTCAACTTATACTTGGTACAGCATTTTGAAATGAAAGCCTCAGTTGAGGCCAACCTAGCCAGGGCTTTCCTGGTGGCTCAGATGGTAAAGAATCTGCCTGCAACGTGGGAGACATGGGTTCAGTCCCTGGGCTGGGAAGATCCCCTGGAAGAGAGCATGGCAGCCCACTCCAGTATTCTTGCCTGGAGAATCCCCATGGACAGAGGAGCCTGGTTGGCTACAGTCCATGGGGTCACAAAGAGTTGGACACGACTGACTGACGAAGCACAGAACACACAGCCAGATATCTCAGAAGCCAAGCCTCTGATGGCCACTGGGATTAGTGCTTATTTACTCATCATTGCTAAAGCGAGACAAGAAGAGGAATGAACGTTTAGTTAAGAAGCAGGGACAATTTGTTTTTCTTAAAGCTGATTTCTGGTTAGTATCTGAATGGGAAGGTATTTGAAGCTTGCATCCAAAAGAATATTGTTTGGTCTTTCAGAAATGGGCCACTCAAAGTCAGAAACACAGGCAGATATCTCCATGTATTTGTCTGTTGGAGTTTGAAATTATATAATCCTCAAATAAATGAATTACAGCCCCTGCATCTGGCAGGACTTCTCCAAGGGGTCCCGGCAGCTGGAGAATTTACAGACACCAGAGTCCAGTCCAGCTGAGCAGGGGAGAGGCTCGAGCAGAAGCCAGCCAGGTGCAGGCCAAGCTCAGGGCTACAGCTGGGGAGAGGGGCTTCCACGTGGGTGAGGGTCAGCCCGAGGGCGGATTCGCCAAAACTGAGATGATCTGGAGGGCTCTGGAATTCTCATTAGGCCTTGGCGGTGAGATGAAATTTGGACTTTGATCCTCTGGGCAAGGTCAGACACCCTTGAGAGGGATTCTAATCAGAGCTTACCCTCTGTTTCATGAAGAAGGGGAAAATTTGCAACGTTCTGAACAAGGAAAAGAAACCTTATTTAAAGCTGTCTTTTTTCAAAGGGGAAGTCTGTCGTTTTAGACATTCAGGTACAATGTAAATAGGATTTAATAGCTTAGCTGAGAAATTGTTGCTTCGTTTGCCTTCAAGAAGCTGTGTAAAAATATTCAGGACTGCTTGACCGTTTTCTAAAATTTAAATGTGTGTGGCTGACACTGGGGGTGGGGAAGTTGGGTGGGTGCTTGGCATGTAAGGATGGTCCAGGGCCCTAATGATACGTTGACCTGGTCATGTGGTTTTGTACAATTTGCAAGAGTAAAACCAGTGTCTCTTTCTATGCTAACTGCTATAACCACCCCTTTGTATCACGTGGCAGCCAAGGATATTTTGGGGTCTGGCTAAAAGGATGTTAAATTAAAGATATATGTTGAGTTTGGGTTCAGTGAGATATATTTATATAGTTTGCAGGTATTCACGGTACACTTATTTCTGGCTGTTTGAATATAAGAGTGGCTTTTAGGAATAATCTTAAAATTTTTAAGTTTAGCATAAACTTGACCTTTTAAAACCATATAGTTCAGTGACTTAATATGTTCCTAAGGTTGTGAAACTATCATAGCTCTTTAATTCTAGAACATTTTCGTCCCTCCCCTAAAGAAACCACATCAGTAGTCCCTACCTATTCTCTCCCTTCCTCTCACCAGCCGACTCCTAAATCCCTTTCTAAATATCTTCTGTTTCTGAATTTGTTTATTCTGGACACTTCATATAAGTGGAATCATATAATATATGTGCCTGTTGTGTCTGGCTTTCCTCACTTAGCACAGTGTTTTCAAGGCTTATCTACATTTTAGCATGAATCAGTACATAATTCCTTTTTGTGCCTGAATAGTGCTCCATTTTGTTAATCCATTCATCAGTCGATAGACATTTTGGGTTATTTCCAGGAATACTCTCCCTAATCAGTGTGTTAATTCTTTCAGTGTGAAGGTCCAGGGCCAGTGGTGTCATCATCCTGTGAACATGGCTCAGGGTGCCTGAGCCGGAGTGTGAGGGTTGTAGAGGAAAAATACGTTTGAGATAGAGTCAGACACTTTCATGTTAGAGGAATGACTAAACCTATCTATTCTTTGGAAAAACAACAAGACCCTACTTTATAAAACAGGGAACTATATTTAATACCTTGTAATAATGGAAAAGATATGAAAAATAATGTATATATGTGTATGTACATATGACCATGTAACAACCACTTTGCTGTGCAGGAAAAACTAACACGACATTGTAAATCAGCTATACTTCAATGAAATAGGAAAAAAATCTAAAAAATGAATCTATTCTCTTAACATGTGATATTACCAAGTTGTTGTCCAAGACTATCAAAATATTTGTAGGCAGAAAATCTAGGACAATATTATAGAGGCATGTCAGATAGTTTGTTAATTAAAATATCCTTTTTCTGGCTTTGGGGATTTTTTGGTAATTATCAATTTTTTTCAAAATGTGTGATTTGTGGTTTATTTTCTCACTTTAAATAAAAACTTTAAAATCTAATTTTATATTTGTAATTTCATATTTCTTTTCTTAAAGAGAGCCCCTCCACCCCCCTGCCAAGTTATGCATATAAGCTGGCAACCCCTTACAATGAGGATCCACCGCGCCGAGGGCAGCCCTTTCAACCCACTTTCCTTGTCGTATACTTTGAGGTGGTCAGATGTGAGGGATTTCCTCCCAGGGAATTATATAGCAAGCTGCTCATTTTGTGGTTTTTCCACCCTTTTATTGTCTGCCCTTTTCCTTCTCACCTCGGGAGCCCCTCCAGGAGAAACTAGCTCACAGAGCACCTTCATCGAGCACTCAGTACCTTCAAGAGTTGCTGTAATGGAGCGTCGCTTAGCAGATGTTCCCGTCTCATTCCCCTTCCCTTTAGGGTGGAGTCTACTTCCCCATTGATGATGGGCTTGGCCATGTGACTTGCTCTGGCCAGTGGGACATGGACAAAGAAGTCCACGTGACAGTTCTAAGCACCAGCTTTAGGAACTCTGCAGTTAGATCAAGCCCTAGAAGCCTGTGGTCCTTCATTGTGGGCCCTGGAAGAAGATGTACAGGATGGACCTGCGTGCTGAAACCTACATTCAGCCTGAAGAGGAGCAGCTGCCGCGGACCTGCAGACTGTGAGTGAGAAATAAATATTTGTTATTCCAAGTTACTGAGATGGCCGTGTCTAAAAACATAGTAGTACTGCCGCAGCAGCTGACTCATCAATTGCACATTGCCAATCTGCACAGCATAACTAATATCATTTCTCTCTCAGGAGGCAACTAAGCTTTGGTCCCAGAGTGAGTCCCAAATTGAGTACAAGAGGACCTTTTAGTGTCTACCATGGTGTGAGCTCTGTACCTTTTTCAGAGAAGGGGCAATTTTAGATTCAGTGTTTCCCTGCTGAGATAAACAGTGGTAAAGAAATTAAATCAATAAAATGAAAACTGTAAGAAGAGAGAAATAGAAGCAACATAAAATTGTTCAACAATGTGATCAGCTGAAAAAGATCACAAAAACTGTCTGAACAATGGCGGTTAAAACAACAACAGAGGATAGAGTGGGTTTCTTCACAGCAGGCACTTCTTACAGGCTGAGCATCCCTACCGGAAAGCCTCAGACACTCTGGTGAGATGAAGATGGAGCAGAAGACAGACTAGGGTGAGCTGGAGGAGCCCATTGTGCATTTCTCTTCCTGGCTCTGCATTTAGTGAAATCAGCTATGGTGGGAGCATTTACACCAGAAAAATGAGCAAGTACTATATAGATAAGGGTTCTTTTCCTCAGAGAACAAGTTGTTAAACGTTTAACAGTGCATCACTGTGACAAACCATAATAATCTTTCAGAGGAAATACCAGAGAATATCAAGCAGTCCTGGCAGAAGTTCAAAAGCATGCAAACCCTTAACCACTTCATCTCACTACCCCCTGCCCACTGCAGTGCCCCACGACTCCCTGAAAGCCCACTTTCTCAAACACTTTCTTGTTATGCCAAGCAGGAAGCTTCCCAGGGGCTCTTAGAATAGGCCAGAAAACAGGGTACATTCTCAAGGAGAAGCAAAAGAATGGATGAAAATATGACTCCTGACATAACAGGGCATGCCACCCCTGAGCACAAAGTGAAACTTGAGCTATCCCTTTGATCTTATGAGGAACATATAAAGCAAAGTAAAAGGGCCCTTAACAGCACTTGTATTTCTAGAAGAGCAAATCTCACTTCCCTTATGCTTTTTCTCCAACATCTGCAACACTGTCGTGAGTAGAATTGCAGATGGTTTTTTCATTCCCTTTTTTTAAATGTCTGGAGAAACAGCTCAACTTTCCAAGTAGAATTATTAAAAGAATTTGGGGTAGGATGTAAAACCTTTCACTTTTTCCTAGTTGTCAACTCTTCCTACATTATCATAAGTTCTCATAAGCCTAGTGACTTCCCTCCTGTTCCCTCCCCTCCTAGGCTACACTTTTGTGATTTTGTCAGTAGGCTCAAGGGACACGATTCCCTCCACTGATTGGGTTGTGGTGGGACGAGGTCAAGGGTATGGGGAGAGAGAGAGTGAGTAGGCAGCCACGTTGAGTTAACGTGACATCCGTTTTACATAGTCCACTTTGCAGAGTTGTCATTTTTCGTGCTGGTGTCTTTGTCTTGTATGTATAATTCCACCAGCGTTGTCTGTAACATCCTTACAAGAACAATTAAAAGTTTAATTTAATGGCTATAATATGTAGAGAAAGATGAAAAGAATCTCCACATCCCGAGAAAGCTTCAAAAAAGATAAACTCTGTACTTCAGTGAAAAGTAATGCTTTAATGTTTTCATTATACAAGCATCCATGCATATTAAAGAAGATTTTGCTTCTATGGAAGCAAAGCCCAAAATAGCTAAATCCACAGGATATGGACTTTTTGTTTTCTAGAGTTTTCAGGTCCATTTTGGTTGGACTGTCTTTAACATCTGTTGATGTGTGTGCGCTTGTGCTTATTCAGATATAGAGCAGAAGATGCAAATGGGCAGCTTTGGGGCCAAAAAAATCATCTGGCTGGTGAAATACATTTATAATTTAAATTCAGATTTAACATGCAAAAATGAAGAGATTTCGCATGAAATCCATACTTAGAATTTTTCTTGAAAACTTTAAATAAATTCTCAAATGTCAAGAGTGAAGAAGAGGTGGTCCCCCTCAGAAGGGGCAGGTGCTTGCCAACTTGAAAACTGTCCCAGTGCAGTTTCTTTTATTTGTTTATGCTGTGTTTGACTCCTGTTGGTATTTAACTTTGATGCTCTTGATGTAGAAGTTTTTAAAATAATTGCACCCATTTTTTCCATGCAACTTTAGCTTGGAAAAAAGTTCACCTTTTTTCTCTAAGCAGTAGCTCACTAGGCTTTCCATATGTTTTCTCTCTGATTGTACCAATGCATGTGAAATAGTACATATCAAATGCATAATAGTATAAAGAGCAAGATTATTATTTGTAATGTTTTCTTCCCATGTTTTCTATGTGAATATCCTTTTTATTAGTGGGAATCATATTACACATGCAATTTCATATCCAGCTTTTTAAATTTTTTCTTGTATTATAAATACTTACACTGCTCATTGAGTATGTACTGCTTAGTTAACTTAGTCTCCCCCACTTCCCTGATAGCTCAGTTGGTAAAGAATCCGCCTGCAATGCAGGAGACCCTGGTTCGATTCTTGGGTCAGGAAGATCCCTGGAGAAGGGATAGGCTATCCACTCCAGTGTTCTTGGGCTTCCCTTGTGGCTCAGCTGGTAAAGAATCCACCTGCAATGCAGGAGACTTGGGTTTGATCCCTGGGTTGGGAAGATCCCCTGGAGAAGGGAGAGGCTACCAACTCCAGTATTCTGGCCTGGAGAATTCCATGAACTGTATAGCCCATGGGGTTGCAAAGAGTCGGACACGACTGAGCGACTTTCACTTCACTTCACTTCACCCCCACATGTTTATCTATTTAGGTTTTTCTTTTTCTGTCATAATTATATTATAATAAATATCTTTGAGCTTGAAAGCTTTTTTCTCTATTGAGGCTTCTTCCACTGGAAGAAATGGGCTAGTGAAAATGCCTAGAAATGGGCTAAGAGAAAAGGGAAGGTTAGACAACAGCCTGATCCAGATATCATAGCCAAAGTCCAAAATAGCTATAGCCACAAGATGCAGATTTTTCATTTTTTCAGAGTGTAGTGCTTTTGGGTCCAAAGTCCTAATGAGGCTGGTAGTCTTGGAGGCCACTTTACACTTTCCTCCACAGGTAATTTCCCTATTTCTTTATCCTTCTCTCCAGTTTATCCTACCACCTGGAAATTCTTCTTGAGAAAAGATTCGTCCAAAGTTTACTGTCCTGAATCTGAATCATTTATTTAACTTTGTTCACAGAGGCGTGTAACCAAACTAGAAGCCAGGTACCATGAATCTGGACTGTGGGGCTGGATTAAAATTACCTAAGATGGAAAGGAGAGGCTGACGTGGCTGCTCAGATGCCCAAGCCAAGGGCAACAAGGGGAGTGGACGTTGCTCACTGCCTGGAGCTGTTTACTAGTAACGTGGAGTCAAACAGCTTTTCATATATTTCTTTCTGTGGGCATTTCATGAAGCCAAAGTTTGGAGGGAAAAGGGAAATATGAAAATCTGAAGCCTAATTTGAATAAATGAATATACCTAACCGGAGCAAACTGTAATCAAACTTGACAGGAGCAAGTTGTTTCTTGGTTGAATTTGAAACTTATTTCATTAAAGATATTTTTCTTAGTTTCTGCCTCTGGGCTTTAGGATTTGATTCTAGTGATTTTGCTACCTGGGAAACTGACAGGGTTTGTGTATCTGTAACTTTCATATAACTTTCATGAAGTTGTAGTTAGTTGTCCCTAGTTCACAGTGTTGTGGTTTAGTTGCTTAGTCGTGTCTGACTCTTTGCAATCTCATGGACTGTATGTAGCCCGCCAGGCTCCTCTGTCCATGGGATTTCTCAGGCAAGAATACTGGAGTGGGCTGCCATTTCCTTCTCCAGGGGATCTTTCTGACCCAGGGATTTAACCCGCATCTCCTGCATTGCAGATGGATTCTTTACACTGAGCCATACTGTGCTTGGTAATGTAAAAATGTCAGCAATCACTTGCCTGGAAACTATCAAAGACGTTTCCTCTCAGGGATTTGTTCAAGTTCATTTCCAGGCATATTCAAATTGAGAAGGCTAAACCTGTTAATATTCTCATTTCAGTGGTTTTATGCAGCTTCATAGAGGCATTTCTTGCCATTAGTAAAGAAGAAAACTAGGTACTTCTTTATAAAGTAGGTGCATTAGTGTTCAAGTTAATAAAAAGAGTGATGGAAATGAGTTCAAGATAAAGAAACTCAATCTCAGGGAACATAAAAAAGGCCAGGTGGGACTTTAATTTGTAAACACATTACTTTGTAAATATTGTTCACAGTATGTTAATACAAGTGTTGATTTTCACATCAGGGATAGCAAACCTTGCCAAATCCTAGCCTGCTTTTGTTCAGATTATGAGCTAGGAAGATTTATTTGTGTATTTAATATAAGCTTCTTTCACCAAAATATTAAAGGTAGTGAGTGCATATGTATTCTTCCTGTGTCTTTCATCTAAGCTATAGCAAGCACTTAACAAATGCTTCTTTGGTAAGCAATGACTATCTATCTATGTAATATCTATCAATGTACATGTATAGATATTTATCTATCAATGTATAAAAAGCAGAGACATTATTTTGCCAACAAAGGTCTGTCTAGTCAAAGCTATTGTTTTTCCAGTAGTCACGCATGGATGTGAGAGTTGGACTATAAAGAAAGCTGAACGCCTGAAGAATTGATGCTTTTAAACTGTGGTGTTGGAGAAGACTCTTGAGAGTCCCTTGGACTGCAAGGAGATCCAACCAGTCCATCTTAGAGGAAATCAGTCCTGAATACTCATTGGAAGGACAGATGCTGAAGGTAAAACTCCAGTACTTTGGCCACCTGATGCAAAGAACTGACTCACTAGAAAAGACCCTCACGCTGCGAAAGATTGAAGGCAGGAGGAGAAGGGGACAATAGAGGATGAGATGGTTGGATGGCATCACTGACTCGATGGACGTGAGTTTGAATAAACTCTGGGAGTTGGTGATAGACAGGGAGGCCTGGCATGCTGCATTCCATGGGGTTGCAAAGAGTAGGACACAACTGAGCGGCTGAAATGAACTGAACTGAACTGATCAATGTATGAATGATACTGTTTAGAATAGGCTCAATTACCATGGGCATCTAAAATTTATAAATTATTTTTATTCACTCATGTTTTAATGGCTTTCCATAAGAATATATCATCTAGACTGTATACTTGTATGTAAAATTAATAGAATATATGAAGATGAGAGTAGGCTTTTTATCTTTTCCCAGTTTTATTGAAATATGACTGGCATATAACATTGTATTCATTTTAGATATGTAACATGATGATATGATATGTTTATATATCACAAAATGATCACCACAGTAAGTTTAGTTAACATCCATCACTTTAGTTATGAATTTTGTGTTCTTATAATGAGAACTTTAAAAATCTAGTCTCTCAGCATCTTTTAAGTGTGATAGAGTATTATTAACTTTAGTCACCATGCAGTGCTTTATTATTTTTTAAATGTTTATGTATTTGACTGCACTGGGTCCTAGTTGCAGCATGTAGGATCTTTTTAAAAAAATTAATTAATTTATTTTAATTGGAGGCTAATTACTTTACAATATTGTAATGGGCTTTGCCATACATTGACATGAATCAGCTATGGATGTACGTGTGTTCCCCATTCTGAACCCCCCACCCACCTCCCTCCCCATCCCATCCCTCAGGGTTATCCCAGTGCACCAGCTTTGGGTGCCCTGTTTCATGCATTGAACTCGGACTGGTGATCTATTTCACATATGGTAATATACATGTTTCAATGCTATTCTCTCAAATCATCCCACCCTTGTCTTCTCCCACAGAGTCCAAAAATTTGTTCTTTATATCTGGATCTCTTTTGCTGTCTCACATATGAGGTCATTGTTACCATCTTTCTAAATTCCATATATATGTGTTTATATACTGCATTGGTGTTTTTCTTTCTGAGTTACTTCCCTCTGTGTGATAGTCTCCAGTTTCATCCACCTCATTAGAACTGATTCAAATGCCTTCTTTTTAATAGCTGAGTAATATTCCATTGTGTATATGTACCACAGCTGTCTTATCAATTTGTCTGCCGATGGACATCTAGGTTGCTTCCATGTCCTAGCTATTGTAAACCGTGCTGTGATGAACAATGGGGTACGTACACGTGTCTCTTTCAATTCTGGTTTCCTCAGTGTGTATGCCCAGCAGTGGGATTGCTGGGTCATATCCAGTTCTATTTCCAGTTTTTAAAGGAGTCTCCACACTATTCTCCATAGTGGCTGTACTAGTTTGCATTCCCACCAACAGTGTAAGAGGATTCCCTTTTCTCTGCACCCTGTCCACCATTTATTGTTTGTAGACTTTTAGATAGCAGCCATTCTGACCGGAGTGAGATGGTACCTCATTGTGGTTTTGATTTGCATTTCTCTGATAATGGGTGATGTTGAGCATCTTTTTATGTGTTTGTTAGCCATCTGTTTGTCTTCTTTGGAGAAATGTCTGTTTAGTTCTTTGGCCCATTTTTTGATTGGGTCATTTATTTTTTTGGAATTGAGCTGCATGAGCTGCTTGTATATTTTGGAGATTAATTCTTTGTCAGTTGCTTCATTTGCTATTATTTTCTCCCATTCTGAAGGCTGTCTTTTCACCTTGCTGATAGTTTCCTTCATTGTGCAAAAGCTTTTAAGTTTAATTAGGTCCCATTTGTTTATTTTTGCTTTTATTTCCATTACTCTTGAAGGTATGTCATAGAGGATCTTGCTGTGATTTATGTCAGAGAGTGTTTTGCCTATGTTTTCCTCTAGAAGTTTTATAATTTCTGGTCTTACATTTAGATCTTTAATCCATTTTTAGTCTATTTTTGTGTATGGTATTAGAAAGTGTTCTAGTCTCATTCTTTTACAAGTGGTTGACCAGTTTTCCTAGCACCACTTGTTAAAGAGATTGTCTTTAATCCATTGTATATTCTTGCCTCCTTTGTCAAAGATAAGGTGTCCATAGGTGTGTGGATTTATCTCTGGGCTTTCTATTTTGTTCCATCGACCTATAGTTCTGTCTTTGTGCCAGTACCATGCTATCTTGATGACTGTAGCTTTGTAGTATAGTCTGAAGTCAAGCAGGTTGATTCCTCCAGTTCCATTCTTCTTTCTCAAGATTGCTTTGGCTATTCAAGGTTTTTTGTATTCCCATACAAATTATGAAATTATTTGTTCTAGTTCTCTGAAAAATACTGTTGGTAGCTTGATAGGGATTGCATTGAATCTATAGATTGTTTTGAGTAGTATCCTCATTTTCACCATATTGATTCTTCTGATCCATGAACATGGTATATTTCTCCATCTATTTGTGTCCTCTTTTATTTCTTTCACCAGTGTTTTATAGTTTTCTATATATAGGTCTTTTGTTTCTTTAGGTAGATTTATTCCTAAGTATTTTATTCTTTTCATTGCAATGGTGAATGGAATTGTTTCCTTAATTTCTCTTTCTGTTTTCTCATTGTTAGTGTGTAGGAATGGACAGGATTTCTGTGTGTTAATTTTATATCCTGCAACTTTGCTATATTCATTGATTAACTCTAGTAATTTTCTGGTGGTGTTTTTAGGGTTTTCTATGTAGAGGATCATGTCATCTGCAAACAGTGAGAGTTTTACTTCTTATTTTCCAGTTCAGTTTCATTTTATTTCTTTTTCTTCTCTGATTGCTGTGGCTAAAACTTTCAAAACTATGTTGAATAGTAGTTGTGAGAGTGGGCACCCTTGTCTTATTCCTGACTTTAGGGAAATGTTTTCAATTTTTCACCATTGAGGATAATGTTTGTTGTGGGTTTATCATATATGGCTTTTATTATGTTGAGGTATGTTCCTTCTATAGCATGCAGGATCTTTAGCTGTGGCATGTGAACTAGTTACAGAGAACAGTGCCTAGTTCTCTGACCACAGGTCAAACCCGGGCCCCTGCAATGAGCACATGGATTCTTAGCCACTGGACCACTAGGGAAGTCCCACCATGCTGTACTTTGCATCTCAGAATCTATTCATCTTATACCTGGAGTTTTATATATTGACCACCTTCACTGATTTTTTCCACCGCCTCCCCACCCCCAGCCTCTGGTAGCCACCAGTTTATTCTCTGTTTCTATGAATCTGGATCATAGAAAATATGAACGAGATCATACAGTATTTGTGTTTCTCTGTGTTGTTTCACTTAGCATAATGGTCTGAAGTTCCCTCCATGTTGTTGCAAATGGCAGAATTTCCTTGTTTTTATGACTGAATAATACTCTATTGTAGGTATACCATATTTTCTTTAGCCATTCATCTGTCAGTGAACGCTTATGTTGTTTCCATGTCTTAGCTGTTATAAATAATATTGCAATGACCATGGGGGTGCAGATATCTCTTGGATATGCTAGTTTCATTTCCTTCAGATACATATCCAGAAGTTGAATTGCTAGATCATATGGTAGTTCTATTTTTAATTTTCTTGAGGAAACTCAATACTGTTTTCCATAATGGCTGCACTAATTTACATACCCATCAACATTCACTTTCCCTTTTCTCCAGTTCCTTGACAATGCTTATTTCTCATGTTTTTGATGATAGCCATTCTAACAGGTGTGAGGAGATATCTCATTGTGATTTTGGTTTGCATTTCCCTGATGATTAGTGATGTCAAGGACCTTTTTATATACCTGTTGGCCATCTGTTATTCTTCTTTAGAAAAATGTCTGTTCACTTCTTCTGCCCATTTTTAATTGGATATTTTTACTATTGAATTGTATGAGTTCTTTATATATTTTGGGTATTAACCTCTTATCAGATACATAGCTAGTTCACAGTATGTTAATATAAGTATTGATCTCTATGTCAGGGCTAGCAACTTTACAAATCCTAGTCTGCCTTTGGAGAAGGCAATGGCAACCCACTCCAGTACTCTTGCCTGGAAAATCCCATGGATGGAGGAGCCTGGTAGGCTACAGTCCATGGGGTCGCTAAGAGTCAGGCACGACTGAGCGACTTCCCTTTCACTTTTTACTTTCATGCATTGGAGAAGGAAATGGCAGCCCACTCTAGTGTTCTTGCCTGGAGAAACCCGGGGATGGCAGAGCCTGTTGGGCTGCCATCTATGGGGTCGCACAGAATCGGACACGACTGGAGCGACTTAGCAGCAGCAGCAGCAGCAGCAGTCTGCCTTTGTATAGTCTGTGAGCTAATAATAATTTTTAAATGTTTAAATGGTCAGAAAAAAATCAAAAGGAAAATAATACTTTGTGACTTGTGAAAATTATATGAAATTCAGACTTTAGTATCTATACATCAAGCCATATTGGAACACAACAACCATGCCTGTTTACTTATGTATTGTCAGTGGCTACTTCTGTGCTATGAGGACAGAGTTGAACAGTTGTAACAGAGAACATCTGGCCTACAAGACCTAAAATATTTACTCTCTTTCCCTTTACAGAAAAATTTTGCTGACTCCCACTCCAGTGGATTTAGAGACATAACCTAACTCATCTTAACCCCCTTACCGAGCGATTCTGTCATTAGTAGAAGATCTAAGAGAGATGACCCGCATGACTTGAAATCAAGTATTCAACCTATATTGGCTAAATCTGTAGGTACCTCTAAATCAGGCAGGATAAGGAGAAAGTTGTTCATTGAATGTTAGAAAAAGAATTAAAATGAATATGATAAAGGATTATTTTGAAATAGTCATTTAGGATCTAAAAATGGAATACTAAAGGTCTAAATTGAGGAAAACTGAGGGAAAGTATGGTATTAACATTCTGATGAACAGTGTCAAATCGTAGTGTTAAAAAGTAACTCACATTCACAAGAGAAGCAAACATAGGCAAGCTTTAGTAACAATGACATTCCTGTCAGCTTGAAAACAATGCTTCCCCCAAGCTCAGGAGCTGTGCCTTTTGGTTCTTACGATTCTCTCACCAAGGACTCCATAAAGGCTGTTGACTCATGAGCTGATATAAATGCTGGTGCCTGGCTTTTGGAGCTCCAAACTCTAAAAAGACGTGGGACTGAGGGTTCTACAAAGATAACTGTGAGTGGGGAGAAATAGATGGATGGAAAATGGCCCTCAAAGCTGATATATCTAAGCTGGGGAATGAAGACAGAGCAGCAAGCACACAGACTAGATGTGAAAATAAGCCTCACCACTTATTAGCCAAGTACTTTAACCGATCTAAGCTTCTTTATCTAAATTTCCTTATCCATGAAATAGAAATATCTCTTTAGGTGATTCTTAAAGGAATTAAAAGAGATAATGTCAAAAGAACTTTGTAAAACACAAACAGATGTGGGACACTGTTGTTGATAGAAAGCCGAGCTGGGACACTGATTATCCTCAAGTACTGAAGAAGTATTCCATACAGTTGTTGAATCTGTACACCAAACAAGGAGTTGCAGCCAAAATGGCCAATGGGGGCTTGCCAGGTTGCTCTGGCTCAGACTGAATTCATAAAGGATGTAAGAACACCTTTCTCACCCTAAGGCATCCTCTGCCTGCCAGGACAAGCACCCACCCAGAAGAGATGGGTGGGATAATCTTTCCCCATTATTTTCATGAACGTGCCATGTAGGTTTTGCACATTTGTATATAAATATACAGCAGCATTCTATATCAGTGGTAGTCAAGAGGATAATGCTAGACAGTTGTTTTCTCCTCAGTGGAGATGCAGTATTTGCTGAACTTGAAGTAAAGGAGAGCTCAGGCAAAGAGAAGCTCTGTTGATCTAAGAGAGCTCAAACATTAGACCACTTGAGGTGACAATAGAATATCCATCTTTGAAAAATCTTTTAAGACAAAATAGAAGATCTTCTAGATGTCTGCCATCTAAACATCTCTCTGACACTTTTTCTGGTTCTCTGATTCTCATATTATCCTGAGTTTAAAAGACTTTAAGCCTGCCCTGTGGCTTTTCCCTGGTTCACTTACCAGGAAAAGTAAAAAAAATTGTTTCTTTTTCTTAGCTGGATTTGTATTTGTCAAATACCAAACTGCATTGCATAGTAATAAGTTAAACAAAAACAGACAGGAAATATTTGAAAATTTTGGGAGTCTATAAATGTCTCATGTCCTGTGCATAGAACTTCTTTACAAAATTTTTTCTGACATGTATTGCTTAATCCATTCAACTTTGTGACTTAGTCTGTAAAAATTGCTTCCCAAATGGCGATGCTTCCTCTGTATTAGCATGAGGTTAGCAGTGAGTGGTATCTGTCGACATCAACAGGGATAATACTGCCTGCTCTGAGCCAGGAGTTGAAATCAAAGCAAACAGGTAAGCTGTTGGCCTGAGCCAGCTGTACCTTCCAAAGATCCCAACATGCTGGTTTCCCTTCCATTTTTGGAAATGCTGCAGGAATTATAGCTGAATGTTTCTGTGTTGAAATAATGGCTTTACCCTCAGGACTACTTTATGCAGAGGACTCTGTTTTCAATATAGTTTTGCAAACAGTGACCAAACAGTGACCTTATCTGTATAAATTTGCCCCATAGAGGACCATCTTTTTTTTTTTTTTTCCCCAGTGATAGCAAATGGCCCACAAATGAATACTGCTTAAAATGCATTCATTGACTGAAGGAGTGCTCAAACATTTCTAATATAGAATAGTTTACATTATAAAATACCTTTAAATGTTATGTATGCTTTTATAACAACTCTGAGAGTCACAGACAAATATGATCCTCGTTTAGCAGATGAGGAAATACACTTGGAAAGAAGTTAAATGTCAGAATCAGAATCATAAAAGTCAGTAGCTAAATCAAATTCACCCCATCACTCTTGGTCATTCCTTTTTATTGCTATATGTGTAATTTTATTTATTTATGTATTTATTGGCTGTGCTGGGTGTTCACTGTTGCAAGGGCTTTTGTCTAGTTGTGATGCACAGGCTTCTCATCTGTGGTGGCCTCTCTTGCTGTGGAGCACGGGCTCTAGGGCCTACTGGCTTCAGTAGTTGCAATACGTGGGCTCAGTGGTTGTGGCTCCCAGGCTCTAGAGCACAGGCTCAGTACTTGTGGTGCACAGGCTTAGTTGCTCTGCAGCATGTGGGATCTTCCTGGATCAGGGATCGAACCCATGTCTGGTCAGATTCTTTTTGGGCTACTCTTTCTGAATAACAAGCAGAAATAGAAGCTTATTTTTGGATATTCTGAAAGGTAAATAAGGGGACACCAGCACACAATCACATTGGATATTAAATTATATTAATTCAGTTAACCTCTTATTGCTACATTTTCTAATCTCACACAGTTTAAAAATTATTTTCAAGGTCTTCTGTGTGGAACACAGGTTAAGATAGGAAGTTCTTGACCTACTTTTAATTGTTCTTCATTTCTATAGATTTAAACCTCTAGAGGTTATTTTCATTCTATCATCAACCAATTAAACTCCGTGTTCATACTGAATAGTTGAGAAATTTAGAGTTGAGTCAGGGAGGCCGATTATATATATTCCAATTGGAAACTACAAGTGTCTAAGGCTGCTAAACACAAATGTGAGTCCCAATGTCTAAGGCTGCTAAACACAAATGTGAGTCCATTAACACACATATGCAAGTCTTCATGGCTATTGACTGCATGTCTAATTTCTACCAGTGTTTTTCTCCAAATAAATCTTAGGAGTCCCAGAGATGCATGCTTGGTTGTCTAAGACCTGGTCTTGGTTACTGAAGCAACAGTGGGTGACAAAGCCAAGATTCTGAACTCCTGGTTCTAACAGGGCCTCAGAGGTGTCTCTCTGATAGTGGAATACTGCTCACCCTGAATGGCCACTGCCGGGGCCATGCCTGTGACGACCACCAGGAGTACAGTTGGGTTGTCCCTTCTAAGGGTTGAGAATACTTCTATAATTGATCTCCATCTGTGCAGGGGAGAGAAACAAACACAATTTTGTTCAAACTCCTAAGGAAGCAGTTTACCATGAGGGCTTTAGTCACTTTTTGATGCAGTGTCATCAGTAAAGGGTTCAGTTCAGTTCAGTTGTGTCTGACTCTTTGTGACCCCATGGACTGCAGCACGCTAGGCCTCCCTGTCCATCACCAACTCCCAGAGTTTACTCAAGCTCATGTCCATTGTCAGTGATGCCATCCAACCATCTCATTCTCTGTCATCTCCTTCTCCTCCTGCCTTCAATCTTTCCCAGAATCAGGGTCTTTTCTAGTCAGTCAGTTCTTCGCATCAGATGGCCAAAGTATTAGAGTTTCAGCTTCACCATCAGTTCCTCCAATGGATATTCAGGACTGATTTCCTTTAGGATGGACTGGTTGGATCTCCTTACAGTCCAAGGGACTCTCTAGAGTCTTCTCCAATACCACAGTTGAAAAGCATCAACTCTTCAGCACTCAGCTTTCTTTATAGTCCAACTCTGATATCCATACATGACCACTGGAAAAACCATAGCCTTGATGAGACGGACCTTTATTGGCAAAGTAATGTCTCTGCTTTTTAATATGCTGTCTAGGTTGGTCATAACTTTTCTTCCAAGGAGTAAGCATCTTTTAATTTCATGGCTGCAGTCACCATCTGCAGTGACTTTGGAGCCCCCAAAATAGTCTGCCACTGTTTCCACTGTTTCTCCATCTATTTGCTCTGAAGTGATGGGACCGGATGCCATGATCTTTGTTTTCTGAATGTTGAGTTTTAAGCCAACTTTTTCAGTCTCCTCTTTGACTTTCATCAAGAGGCTCTTTAGTTCTTTTTTGCTTTCTGCCACAAAGGTGGTGTCATCTGCATATCTGCTGCTGCTGCTGCTGCAAGTCACATCACTCGTATCTGACTCTGTGCGACCCATAAACGGCAGCCCACCAGGCTCCCCCATCCCTGAGATTCTCCAGGCAAGAACACTGGAGTGGGGTGCCATTTCCTTCTCCAATGCGTGAAAGTGAAGTCGCTCAATCGTGTCCAACTCTTAGTGACCCCATGGACTGCAGCCTGCCAGGCTCCTCCATCCATGGGATTTTCCAGGCAAGATTACTGGAGTGGGTTGCATTGCCTTCTCCGTGCATATCTGAGGTTATTGATATTTCTCCCAGCAATCTTGATTCCAACTTGTGCTTCTTCCAGCCCAGCGTTTCTCATGATGTACTCTGCATGTAAGTTAAATAAGCAGGGTGACAATATACAGCCTTGACGTATCTATTTCCTATTTGGAACCAGTCTGTTGTTCCGTGTCCAGTTCTAACCGTTGCTTCCTGACCTGCATATAGATTTCTCAAGAGGGAGATCAGACGGTCTGGTATTCCCATCTTTTCAGAATTTTCCACAGTTTGTGGGTAAAGGGTAGAGAAAGACAAACATATATGAAAGTAACAGCAAGTATTTTTTAAAAATTAGAACTGATTTTATATTCAATTTTTAGTCAGTCTAGATCTAGTCAGGAGAATAAGTCGCAAAGGATTGGTTAGATCAGTTTTAATTAACCAGGTGACTTTTATTTCTTTTATTGTCTAATCATTTTGTCTTTTTTGATGTATTTACCCAAGCGCAGTAAAATGCATGAAGTCTTATCAGACTCCATCCTGGATGGTCTAGGACAATTTTATTTTTTAGAATGCTTTAGGCAACAAATTTATACTAGCTTCTTAAGCAACTCAAGTTTGCATTTTTAAACTTGATAATGAGGCCATTGTCAGAGATAAATTATGGATCTGTCATCATAGTTCAGAAATCCTTGTGAAAAGGTGAAATCCACTATATGGACAATTTTTGGTAAGTTGTCATGTAAAACTCAATGAAATATGAACAAATAAAAGAATGGCTTTGAACACTTGGAAAGACTAGATTACCATGTCTAAAGAACAGATCACATTTTGAAATGGTAAGGACAAAAAGGCTGTCTCGAGGTCCCTTTTAATGGGAATAGATATCAATAACAGTTTGACCATAATTGTGCTAATTGTGGAGGACAAAATCCCAGGGAGAGTTTTAAAAATCGTGCAATGATTCTGCATAGCTTTTTGGGAAAATAATTGGACCAGTTTGCCTAATTAGTCTCATATTTCCTTGTTCTCTGATGTTCTTGAATACCTTTGAGTTTCTGAGAAATATCAGTAACAGAAACTAATTGGTAGGGACTTAGAATCCCATTAAAGAATATAGATGTGTCAGAGCTAAAAATATCTATGTATTAGTGAATTTTGAGGCTGTATATCAAAATTAATATTTAGAAAGTTTGGTAGTGCTAGTGCTTAGTCACTCAGTTGTGTCCAACTCTTTGCAATCCCATGGACTGCATCCTGCCGGGCTCCTCTGTCTGTGGGATTTCCCTGGGCAAGAATACTAGAGTGAGTGGTCACTGCTATTCTTTGAGAAAGGCAAATTTAGTTGAGACATTCATGGGAAATGAAGAAGTTAAGAAGAGAGCAGAAGAGATTAATGCAAAAGAATATAAGTAAAGAAGAAAGAGACAAAGAATACATTTCAAGTTCAAAGATAAAGCCTTTGACCCAACCATGTATGTTCATCCAAACATATAAAAATATACTTGATGTCACTTTTTCATCCATCAAAGGTTGGTAAGGAAGCTGATGGCTTCCAGAAACTGTCTGCTTCTGGAGGCCTTTTAGTGAGCCTTGAGTCAGATGTACAGAGGTCTAGATTGGAAGATTCAGATGAAAAGCCTCAGTATGTTTACTAGCAAAGTTGACTGTGGTATGTGTCTTGGAACTTAAGATCAGTATTTGTGTTTAAGAACACCTGAAATGGCTCTGTTCTATGCAGTTTGAAGGCTGGCTTTCATTGTAGTCTGAGTATATTTGGCTTCCTAAATCTATAACATGTGCTGGTGAGTTGAGCCAGGTACCTTCTAGAATCACAGCTCACATCTGTTGGACCTGTGACTACATATCAACCTGATCATATCTGACAAGGCCAGAATGTTCCAAATGGAATCTGTTGGAGGGAGAGTCAAGTCAAGTCTCATAGGGCTTTATGTAACAGTTTTATACAGTGAAGATTGATGTGGATTTTGACAGATCCCACTAAGATGCGGATTTTGACAGATCCTACTAAAAATGGAAAATGGGTAGTTTTGATTATAAAACCATGTAACTCATTTTATGTTTCAGAAATGATGTGTCAGTGACATAATTCTTTAAATATTTTAACAGTAAAGTGACATTAAAAAAAATCATTCAGTTTTCCTGGAGTTATGATACTTATTCACTGGGTAACATTTCATCACCTGTTGAGGTCTCAGGTAAATTTTTTCCCACCCATAAATTTGTAATGTCTGAACCAATTTGACCCTGACACTCCCACTGGGTTGTTTTTCTTCTTCTTTTTTATGGTTCATTAAGAGTAAAGGCCTGGAGATTTAGTTTGGAGAGACATGAAAGGATGTGAGAAAACTTTGATATAGTATATATATTTTTTCTAATGGAGTAAATTTTTATATTTGAGTAAGTCCATTTTTGGAGAAGGCAATGGCACCCCACTCCAGTACTCTTGCCTGGAAAATCCCATGGACGGAGGAACCTGGTGGGCTGCCGTTTATGGGTCGCACAGAGTCGGATACGACTGATGTGACTTGCAGCAGCAGCAGCAGCAGATATGCAGATGACACCACCTTTGTGGCAGAAAGAAAAAAAGAACTAAACATGGGGTCGCTAGAGTTGGACACGACTGAGCAACTTCACTTTCGCATCTCACTTTCATGCACTGGAGAAGGAAATGGCAACCCACTCCAGTGTTCTTGCCTGGAGAATCCCAGGGATGGGGGAGCCTGGTGGGCTACCATCTATGGGGTCACATAGAGGCGGTCACGACTGAAGCAACTTAGCAGCAGTAGCAGCAGCAAGTCCATTTTATTTATAAATCAGATTGAACAATTGTGTTCAATTGTGTTGAACAACACAACAACAACAACAATTGTGTTGTTGTGTGGCAGCAACACCAGTAAGTTTTGTACAATAGTAGGCAGGTGTGTTTTCTTTTAGGATGGGCTTCGGTCTGAGTTACTGAAATTTTCTTTAGATGTTTGATTGTTTAGATTAAGTGGATATTAATTTATTTTTTGATGTTTTTATGGGGGTGTCAAAGGAAGTCAGAAAAGCCCTTTCAAAAAAGTAATATGTCAAAATCATGAACAGTGTTAACGCTGACCTGTCTTAATTGTGACATAATCATGTGGTGCTAGTGGTGAAGAACCTGCCTGACTAATGCAGGAGACTTAAGAGATGTGGGCTCGATCCCTGGGTTGGGAAGATCCCCTGGAGGAGGAAATGGCAACCCAGTCCAGTATTTTTGCCTGGAGAATCCCATGGACAGAGGAGCCTGGCAGGCTACAGTCCATAGGGTTGCAAAGAGTCAGACACGACTGAAGCGACTTAGCATGCACGCACACATGCATGTCAGAGCTATCTGGGGGACAATAAGCTATTGCTAGCAGAGTATTTGGGCTTCCCAGGTGGTTCAGTGGTAAAGACTCTCCTTGCGAAGCAGGTGATGCAGGAGACACAGGTTTGATCCCTGGGTCAGGAAGATCCCCTGGAGGAGGAAAGGCAACCCACTACAGTATTCTTGACAGGAAAATTCCATGGACAGAGGAGCCTGGCAGGCTACAGTTCATGGGCTCACAGGGTCAGACACTACTGAGCACACACACACATATACACACATGCACAAACACACACAACAGAGTATTTAGAGTCTATTATTATTATTCATATAGCACTAAGTATACATTGATTATTCTTAAGATGTAGTCATCCCCAAATAATATCATTTTAGGATTGTCATCAGGGTCAAACATCAGCCAGTGAGAACTGGGCATGTCTAAACACAAGCTGGAATCAAGATTGCCAGGGGAAATATCAATAACCTCAGATATGCAGATAACACCACCCTTATGGCAGAAAGTGAAGAGGAGCTAAAAAGCCTCTTGATGAAAGTGAAAGAGGAGAGTGAAAAGTTGCCTTAAAGCTCAACATTCGGAAAACGAAGATCATGGCATCCAGTCCCATCACTTCATGGGAAATAGATGGGGAAACAGTGGAAACAGTGTCAGACTTTATTTTGGGGGGCTCCAAAATCACTGCAGATGCTGATTGCAGCCATGAAATTAAAAGACGCTTACTCCTTGGAAGAAAAGTTATGACCAGCCTAGATAGCATATTCAAAAGCAGAGACGTTACTTTGCCGACTAAGGTCTGTCTAGTCAAGGCTATGGTTTTTCCTATGTATGGATGTGAGAGTTGGACTGTGAAGAAGGCTGAGCGCTGAAGAATTGATACTTTTGAAGTGTGGTGTTGGAGAAGACTCTTGAGAGTCCCTTGGACTGCAAGGAGATCCAAGCAGTCCATTCTGAAGGAGATCAGCCCTGGGATTTCTTTGAAAGGAATGATGCTAAAGCTGAAACTCCAGTACTTTGGCCACCTCATGCGAAGAGTTGACTCATTGGAAAAGACTCTGATGCTGGGAGAGACTGGGGGCAGGAGGAGAAGGGGACGACCAAGGATGAGATGGCTGGATGGCATCACTGACTCGATGGATGTGAGTCTGAGTGAACTCCGGGAGTTGGTGATGGACAGGGAGGCCTGGGGTGCTGTGATTCGTGGGGTCACGAAGAGTCGGACATGACTGAGCGACTGAAATGAACTGAACTGAACTGAAAGCAGTTCTTAGATGTCATGATATTCGCTTATATAGGGAAGGGAGATAGGGTTATCTACTGCTGTGTAGGAAGCAGACAATACAAGAATTTTATAGGTGATAATCAAATGGCCTCATGTGTTCGTTATTGTTTGCTGCCCCTAGTAGATAAACAAGGTGGATAAGCCTTAGATGAGGGGTGGAGAAAAACATAAGCTATGGGCTTATGATAAGCTCTGAGTTTTGAATAAGTACCTTTAAAGTATAACCTTGTCCTGAATGCGCAGTGTGGAAGAAGGGACTGGCATAGGTCAAAATGTTCAAAGTAGGGGATTAATCTAGTTTTTGCTTAAGAAAGGAAAAGGCTCATTTTGCATCTGGATTCAGAAAGTGGGCATTGACGTAATGGTTCCAGTTACTTGTGTCATTGACAGAGCTAATTAAACTATGAAGAGCATGAAACAAGCCTTATTATTTTTGTATTGCTCCTTTCATAAGGTGAAGGGATAAATCTTTTTGGTTACCTAAGGACTATCTGGAAAAGCTCAAAGGTGGTTTTGATGTGAAAGAATCTTAAAAGCTTTTTTTAAATAAAATTCAGATTTGGGGTTTAAATTTAAGCAAGAGGAAAAAAAAGGAATGTATATGCTTCAGGTGGTGTGATAGGAATAATGGTAAATAAAGCATTTGCAGAATGCTCTGGAGTGGAGAAGTTCTGCAGTGGAAATGAGTTATGCAAATATCTCAGTGGTTTGGTCATGAGGTGATGAGGGCCCAAATGAGAATCTGTCATTGAGACAGGAAAGGAATGTGCAGCAGCACATGAAGTGAGAACTGGCAGAACTTAGTGACTGCCTGCTAGGGAAGCACAGGAGCAGGCAAAGGTCATGCCCAGCTTTTGATCCTGGGTCTCTGGGAGACAGAGGGAACCTGGGACAGAAATGGGTTTGTAGTATGGTGGCGTGCATGCATGCTTAGTTGCTTAGTCGTGTCCAGCTCCTCTCGACTCATGGACTGTAGTCCACCACGCTCCTCTGTCCATGGAATTTTCCAGGCAAGAATACTGGAGTGGATTGCCATTACCTCCTTCAGGGGGTCTTCCCCACCCAGGGGTCAAAGTTGCATCTCCTGTGTTGGCAGATGGATTCTTTACCACTGAGTCACTAGGGAAGCCCTTGTAGTATGGTGGAGCTGAGGTTGAAAAATCAAGGGATATTTTTTGTTAATTTAACTTTGTTCCTATATAAGAAGATGGATATCCACTAAACATATTGTGATAATCACTTCATGATGTATGTAAATCAACTCATTATTATGCTGTATTCTTTAAACTTATACAGTGCTATCAATTATATTTCAATAAAATTGGAAGAAAAAACCTTAGAATTTCCTAAGTGGAAAAAAATTAATTTAAATAAATAAATAAAATAGTGTATTTTCAAATTAAAAAAAAAACAGGAAGGGAAAAGGCAAGTGTAACCTTGTAAATTAGGAAGAGATAGAAGGAAAGATATGTAGCTTTTCTTTCATTCATTCATTCATTCCATCACTTCATGCTGCAATAGATCTGAAACCATCTGTAAAATTACATAGATTATAAGTAGATGAGGGAATTGGTAGATGAGAGAAATAAACACAGGAGCTATTAAACCCAGATGTGATACTGACACATAAGTTTACATACTGTAGACACTACACTGCATGTTACTAGGGTAATAGTGTAAATTTGGGTCTAGACTTCCAAATTATCTGTGCAGGGACAGAAGCACTGTCAATAGAAGATTCTCAGTACCCATGAAAGTGGAGCACAGCTTTTCATGATATTGATCCGTGAATGTTTTCCTGCGGTCATAGAAAGAGGACACAGTGATGTAACAGATGAGGTGGTCTCCTGCCTGATGCCTACAGGGATTTGTAAAGGATAAAAGGCATTACTGTATGAATGCTGCCGGCTTTTCCCTCTGCCCTGCTTTTTAAGGAGTATTTTTGCTTTGTTTGTACAATTCCTTCTCCTCATCTATCCTGTAAGGACAGTTCTGCCTTTGCAGACTTTTCCCCCAGGGTTCTGTGAATGACTAATTGAGAGGAAAGGGGAAGGATGTGAGGCCAAGGCATATGGGTGAAATAAGGTTGGGGGAGGGACGCTGTAAGGAGTTTTCAGAGGAGAGGTCAGGCTGCAGAATACTCTTAGATGGTTGGATGGCATTGATTCAATGGCCATGAGTTTGAGCAAGCTCCGGGAGATAGTGAAGGACAGGGAAGCCTGATGTTGCTGCAGCTTGGGGGAGCCATGAAAAATGAAAGAGGCACAAGGAGAACAAAATGGTTTTGAGAAACATTACTGTTGACTGTTTGTCTCTTTCATAATGTTTGAGAAATGTTAATCAGGGATTATTTTACTTTGAAATCTTGGTTGTTGGAATTTCTTCCATGAATGCTGGTACCACTCTGAGATGGCAGGATGTGAATCCTTGTTTCATTATGGAGATATGGGGTGGGGGGGGGCACTGCCAGTGCGGGTGGGGAGGTGGAGCAGATGGTGGACCTGAAATGCTGCTCTTCATCCCTGTGCTAGACTGACATCACTGTGCACCTGAGGTCTGTTTCTGACTGTTAGATCAAGAGCACAGGTGGCCGGCCTTGAAACATTGGAACAGTGGCCAAACTTAAAGATTTAGTTCACTAAAAGTTGCAAACTAAGGGATAATGTACTGGTGTGTGTTCATTAAATAGAGATTGCCTCACCAGAAACAAAGCAAGAAGGCTCAAGAAAAGGCAACTTGTTGGTTTCCACGTCAGTACAGAGGAATGCCTACTTTCTTAAAACAACTCCAAGAAGAAGCATAATCCAGACCTATGCTCTGCATGGCTGGGATTGTCCCAGAGGTACCTTTGATTATAGGACATTTCTTTGTCGGGGCTACAGAATATTCCTAGATGGTTGGATGGCATCACCGACTCAATGGCCATGAGTTTGAGCAAGCTCCAGGAGATAGTGAAGGACAGGGAAGCCAGGTGTTACTGCAGTCCGTGGGGTTGCAAAGAGTCGGACACAGCTGAGCAACTGAACAACAAGAGACATCCATGAAATTATCACCACAATCAAGACAGTGAACTTATCATTGAGATTTTTAAGAAATATTCTGTGAATTTTGTATTGCCTTTGCTCTATTTAAGAAACACGTGTTAAGAGTTTGCATTTTTTTGAAGTTACTTTTTGGCTGCTAAACTGTGTTTCTCTGACTAGGACTCCACTAAGATTCTGGGCTTCAGTAGGATTATATTTAATGCAGAATTTAGAGGCTGTTTCTTTACCATTCTTCAGTTGAAAAAATAACTTCAGAAAGTAATTTTATGGCTGATGGGTGACATGGGAGAGAGAAGGAGGCATAACGGTACAGCTGTGGTTGCTGGATCGTCTGTTTGGGCCAAGAGTAAGGTTTCTCATCTCTAGTAGAATGAGGATTCTGTGCCTGTTGGCAAGCTCCATTCTTGTAGCTGAGCTTTGGAAAAGTCCTGGACCATAGAGAGTTGAAAGTTGTAATATTTAGCAAAAACTTGGAGTATCTGTATTCTGGGTCACTAATTAAAACCAGATCCAAAGGCAATCAGTAGAGCCCAGGGTAAAATTATGATTTTCTTATTGAAATTAAAGAGCCTAACCAGGACAGTTGTCTGGGCAGAACCATGGCAAAACCAAAATCATCCCCAGGAAATACGTTCACTTGTGTGCGTGCTAACTTGCTTCAGCCGTGTCCGACTCTTTGTGATCCTACAGACTATAGCCTTCCAGGCTCCTCTGTCCATGGGATTCTCCAGGCAAGAATACTGGAGTGGGTTGCTATGCCCTCCTCCAGGGGATCTTCCTGACCAAGGGATTGAACCCATGTCTCTTAAGTCTCCTGCATTGGCAGGCAAGTTCTTTACCACTAGTGCTACCTTGGAGCTTGAAATATGTTTGGGGTTATTCTAATTTGTTAAGTGACAGAGACTCCAGGACTCTAAAGTTCTTGTGGTATGGAACAGATCATCTAATCATAAGATTAGAAAATTTTAAAAGAAGATAGTATTCATTTCCTGCCAAAGTCATAGAAAAATTTAAATGAAATTCTCATAGAACTTCTGATTCTAAGCTGTGTCCCTTTCTGGTTTGCTCTCCGGTATAAATTAATTGTACATTGAATTCCCAGCGACCACATCAGGATACTTTCAATTGTGAGTAACAGAAACCCTGACTCAACTGGCCTGAATAATAATGGAGTTATTTCTCATTTAACAAACCCACAGTTTGAGCAGTTCCAGAGTTGGTCAGTTTAGTGACTAAACGACATCATCAAGAATCTAGTATTTTTGTAGCTTTTCCACCATTCCTCATTAGAGTATCTGACTCATCTTCAGTCACGTTCTCTTCCTATCACAAGATGGCTACAGATGCTCAAGCATTCCATTCCTATTCAACAATATCCAGTGGCAATAAACTCATTTCTTATCTTTGTTTACTTTTTTAAGATCAAGTATAATGTGTCCCCAAAGCCCCTCAACTGTCTCCCCTTCATATCTCACTGGTTCAAATGGTGAGCAATTCACCCAAATGAATTACTGGCAACCTGAATGGGATCCCTGGATACACATAGACCGATCAAGATCCAACACTAATTTGCTGGGGAAGAGATGGTTACTAAAACAAGATCAAGGATCTCCTGCATTGCAGACAAATTCTTTACCATCTGAGCCACCAGGGAAGCCCTCTAAAACAAAATCAAGGTTCTGCTAAAAGGAAGAAGGGGAAGAAACCACATCTGTCATTCAGAATTATGGAGAGAATCTGATTAGAATTGAAAACATATGCCAGAATTAACTATTTTTTATTAGGATTCTTTCTTAAGCCATTATTTCTGGCAAAAATTTATTAGTAAGACTAATAGTCTATAAAGACCCCTCCTAGTACATTGCTGTAAAACCATAACCTTTGCATTGAAAATGTGTCTCAATTCTTAATAGCAGGCATTTAATAATTAAAATTCAAGTTAAAAAGACAGAACATCTCTTTTGTGCAGTGCTACAGATGGTTATCTGATCAATTAGAAGATGAACCTTATCAACCCTGACCCTCAGGATCTATTGAGGTGTGAGTTTTGGCTGGCTGGAGTATGATCACCTGGAGGCTCCATACTGAACTCGTTCAACCTAGCCTTTTCAGACTCATGACCGTGGAACCATGGGTTAAGAACAGTCAAATGCAACTACAATCAACTGTCTTTATTCCTGTCTTTATAAGGAAACAGAGAACAGGATCAAAGTCAATAGCAATCATATCAAACACCTGCATCAGACCTCACCTGGTCTGGTTCAAACCCCCTGTGGGACCCGGTACTGACGTGTGCTCAGATAAACTTCACGCAGATGCCCCCCGCCAGGGCGCCCCTTTCTCTATATATTGCACCTCTGTTGTCTCCAGCCCTTAGCTTCCCTTCTGATGCTGAGGTGTGGGTCACACCCTATTTGGTACTTGCACATGCAATCCTGAAAGTGCAGAAAGCAGTAACACTCCATGGGGCAAACTCCTGACCGCTAGAAAAGGAAACTGATGGGTAAATTCTTCCTCCTTTATCCCTACCCCACATGCAGCTTTTATCATGGCTTTTTAAGGGACAGGCCCAACAGTATCAAGGCATCAATTGAATTTAATGGCATAAAACTATGAAGTATCCTTCTGTTGGCTTACTTTCCTTCCTGCCTCACTCTCCCTGCATCTCATGCCTGCTACCTGAGCATGCATCCCTAATAAGGTAATGACATAAAAACCGCCTCAGGCCCTGCTTTCTGGAAAGGTCAGGTTAAGTCAGAAGAGCAGCTAAACCTAAAATCTACCTGCTCCTTATGTAAAACAAGGGGTTAGGGAGCCCAGGCTCATAATTAATAATGGAGAAAACGGACACAGAGTTTCAAAGAGACATTTAATAAATATATTGAGCACATTCAATAAATAAAAATTGTAGAGACTTTCCTAGTAGGCCAGTGGCTAGGACTCTTGAGTTCCCAGTGCAGGGATCCTGGGTTCTATCCCTGGTTGGGGAACTAGGTCTCACATGCTGCAACTAAGATCCAGTGCAGCCAAATAAATAAACAAAAATACAATTAAATAAATAAATCAAAATTGTGTAGTTTGGGAAGATGGGAAAAATTCCTTATTTAAAATATGATAGGCTAAAGTCTGGGTTCTTCTAGGAAGGAGATGTAGATTTAGGAAGATGGGGTGTGTCATTTTGATCTTTTTAGCTCTTGCACCTCCTTTATGCTGACTATAGTGTATATGCTCAGTTGACACTTGTTGAATGAAATGAAAGAAAGTGACAGTGATATATTTTTTATAACTTTCACTTTTTCTTTAAAAAATTAATTAATTAATTTTAATTGGAGGCTAATTACTTTACAACATTGTAGTGGTTTTTGCCATACATTGACATGAATCAGCCATGGATGTACATGTGTTCCCCATCCTGAACCCCCCTCCCACCTCCCTCCCCATCCCATCCCTTGGGGTCATCCCAGTGCACCAGCCCTGAGCACCCTGTCTCATGCAACAGTGATATTTTTAAGTGGTGCAGAGGAGGTATGGTTAGTGGGCAAGTTGAAGGCAAGAAGTCAAGAGGAAGAGGGTGTGACTCTAAAATCTGCCTGCCAGGCACTATGAGCAAATCCCATAATGTCTCTTAATCTCTAAAGCCTCTTAGTGCTTTTCTTACCTAAAGGATAGGTGTGGGGCTTCTCTGGTGGCTCAGTGGTAAAGAATCCACCTACGAACCAACACAGGAGATGAGAGTTTGATCCATGGGTCAGGAAGGTCCCCTGGAGAAGGAAATGACCACCCACTCCTGTATTCTTGTCTGGGAAATCCCATGGACAGAGGAGCCTGGCGGGCTACAGTCCATGGGGCTGCAAAAAGAACTGGACACGACTGAGCGACCAAACAGCAACGACAGTGACAAAGGCTGCCTGAGCCCCGCCAGGCCCGGCAGCCAGAGTTTGTGAATGGAAAAGCCAAGGGCTGGAGAGACCCAGAGAGGGCGGATGATGCTGGGAGGCCTACCAAGCCAGACCCAGGGCTCCACCCAGGCACAGGGAGAAATGAATCTAGAAGGAGGTCAGTTCAGTTCAGTTGCTCAGTCTTGTCCGACTCTTTGCGACTCCATGGACGCAAATTTTAAATTTTAAAATTAATTAAAAAAAAAAGAAAAAGTGAAAGTTAAAAAAAAATATCACTGTCACTCTCTATCATTTCATTCAACAAATGTCAGGCTTCCCTGTCCATCACCAACCCCTGGAACCCGCTCAAACTCATGTCCTTCGAGTCAGTCATGCCATCCAACCATCTCATCCTCTGTCGTCCCCTTCTCCTCCTGCCTTCAATCTTTCCCAGCATCAGAGTCTTTTCCAATGAGAAGGAGGTCGTTGCTCCTAAAAATATGGAAGGGGAAGGGTATTTCCATGTGGGAATTTAATTCAAGGGTAGCCTGAAGAAGCAAAATTCCAAAAGTCAATTCAGAGAAGAAGACTCAAAGTTTAGGGTCTTAGAGATGAAAAGGTCTGTTCAGTTCAGTCGCTCAGTCGTGTCCAACTCTTTGCAGCCCCATGGATCACAGCACACCAGGCCTCCCTGTCCATCACCAACTCCCGGAGTCTGCTCAAACACATGTCCATCGAGTTGGTGATGCCATTCAGCCATCTCATCCTCTGTCATCCCCTTCTCCTCCTGCCCCCAATCCCTCCCAGCATCAGAGTCTTTTCCAATGAGTCAACTCTTCGCATGAGGTGGCCAAAGTATGGAGTTTCAGCTTCAGTATCAGTCCTTCCAATGAACAGTCAGGACTGATCTCCTTTAGGATGGACTGGTTTGACCTCCTTACAGTCCAAGAGACTCTCAAGAGTCTTCTCCAACACCACAGTTCAAAAGCATCAACTCTTCTGTGCTCAGTTTTCTTCACAGTCCAACTCTCAACATCCATACATGACCAGTGGAAAAAGCCATAGCCTTGACTAGATGGACCTTTGTTGGCAAAGAAATGTCTGTTTTTGAATATGCTCTCTAGGTTGGTCACAACTTTCCTTCCAAGAAGTAAATGTCTTTTAATTTCAGGGCTGTAGTCACCATCTGCAGTGATTTTGGAGCCCCCCAAAATAAAGTCAGACAGTTTCCCCATCTATTTCCCATGAAGTGATGGGACCAGATGCCATGATCTTAGTTTTCTGAATGTTGAGCTTTAAGCCAATTTTTTCACTCTCCTCTTTCACTTTCATCAAGAGGTTTTTTAGCTCCTCTTCACTTTCTGCCATAAGAGTGGTGTCATCTGCATATCTGAGGTTATTGATATTTCTCCTGGCAATCTTGATTCCAGCTTGTGCTTCTTCCAGCCCAGCATTTCTCATGATGTACTCTGCATATAAGTTAAATAAGCAGAGTGACAATATACAGCCTCGACATACTCCTTTTCCTATTTGGAACCAGTCTGTTGTTCCATGTCCAGTTCTAACTGTTGCTTCCTGACCTACATATATGTTTCTCAAGAGGCAGGTCAGGTGGTCTGGTGTTCCCATCTCTCTCAGAATTTTTCACAGTTTATTGTGATCCACACAGGCAAAGGCTTTGGCATAGTCAATAAAGCAGAAATAGATGTTTTTCTGGAACTCTCTTGCTTTTTCGATGATCCAGCAGATGTTGGCAATTTGATCTCTGGTTCCTCTGCCTTTTCTAAAACCATCTTGAACATCTGGAAGTTCACGGTTCACGTATTGCTGAAGCCTGGCTTGGAGAATTTTGAGCATCACTTTACTAGCATGTGAGATGAGTGCAATTGTGTGGTAGTTTGAGCATTTTTTGGCATTGCCTTTCTTTAGGATTGGAATGAAAACTGACCTTTTCCAGTCCTGTGGCCACTGTTGAGTTTTCCAAATTTGCTGGCATGTTGAGTACAGCACTTTCACAGCATCATCTTTTAGGATTTGAAAGAGCGCCACTGGAATTCCATCACCTCCACTAGCTTTGTTGGTAGTGATGCTTTCTAAGGCCCACTTGACTTCACATTCCCGGATGTCTGGCTCTAGGTGAGTGATCACACCATCGTGATTATCTGGGTCATGAAGCTGTTTTTTGTACAGTTCTTCTGTGTATTCTTGCCACCTCTTCTAATATCTCTGCTTCTGTTAGGTCCATACCATTTCTGTCCTTTATCGAGCCCATCTTTGCATGAAATGTTGCCTTGATATCTCTAATTTTCTTGAAGAGATCTCTAGCTTTTCTCATTCTGTTGTTTTCCTCTATTTCTTTGCATTGATCACTGAGGAAGGTTTTCTTTTCTCTCCTTGCTATTCTTTGGAACTCTGCATTCAAATGGGAATATCTTTCCTTTTCTCCTTTGCTTTTCACTTCTCTTCTTTTCAAAAAAGGTACAGACTAGGAAAATTGTGCTCAGAAGGAGGCAAAAGAAAAAAAAACAAAAACGAGCTCTAGACGCAGTTAACAAGTTATGCAACTGTAAGAAAAGGATTTAACTCTTTGGAGTCCTGTCCATTGAACGAAGTGTAACTCTAAGGTTCTATTTGTCTTTCATCTTGCATGGTAATTAGAGAAGGAAATGGCAACCCACTCCAGTACTCTTGCCTGGAAAATCTTGTGGACGGAGGAGCCTGATAGGCTGCAGTCCATGGGGTCAGAAAGAGTCGGACACGACTGAGCGACTTCACTTTCACTTTGCATGGTAATGGGGCAGAGGTGATACAGCTTATGATACTGTTGTTGTGCCAGGGAAATTCTGTATAAGAATAAAGAGCTGTCCATAGAAAATCTTGATTTACTCTGCTAGAGAGGACATCAGATGCCTTACGTGCTTCTGACAGCCCCTCCATAAAAAGCAAGAGGCAGATGGTGGGGATGGAGAGGAAGTGAGAGACTTACCCAGAACACTGAATGGGTCTGCACGGGAATGTCGTCTCCACGGGAATGTCGTCTCCACATCCTTCCTGCACGAGCTCACGGGGTGTGGCTTTGGTGTGGCTTCCAGGGCTCCACCAGTGTTCTAAAGTCCTGTCTGCTCCCCTTTTCCTGTCCCCCCAACCCACATGCCCTTGCAACAGAGTGAAAAATGAATCGCCCATCACCCAGCTGCTCAATTGGACTGTCTTGAGCCACTGCAACAGATCTCTGCCGAGGGCCTCAGTAGGAGGGTGACCAGCTACCCCCCTTCATGAGGGACCTGGAGAAAAGGCTTGAAAGTAGACAGAGACACCAGACCTGTGGGTATCTGAGCCCTTCTTGCAATATGGCAAGGGGTACCTCAGGCCCAGGCCCTTCATCTGCATACCTCTGAACCACAGGTTTTTAAATTTTGAATATTCCTTTCTCTACACTCTGTGTATCTGAATATTTTGAAGCCTGTTGCATCCCAAGTTTTTAGCTTTTCTTTTTTTATTATTTTTTTTAAACAAAAAAGATGAAAGCCTTAAGATAGTCTAAGGAGGAAGATTCTCTTGTTGGCATTGTATCAGATTCTTTTCTCTGGGGGAGGCCTGCTGTTGAGGCAGGGTGGGGTGGGTTCAAAAAGGTTGTAACATGTTCTGGCTTGGGGCCCAACATTGTTGAAAAATGCTTAGAGGAGACTCAGAGCACTTAAAGATTTTTGGCTTTAAAATTGTCTTTGTTTAGATTTTCAAATTTGTTTAAATATTTTCTCAGACAGAGACAATAAAAGAACTTGAATAGAAATTTTTTCCGTGAAACAAATTCTTTCCTAACCTAGGCTGACAGACTTTTTACAACAATAGTAACAACCATTATCATCTATTTTTTGATGTTACTCACGCTTTAGGTCCTGTTCTAAGTGTTTCACATTCTTTATCTCATTTAATTTTTTCAGCGAGTCTTCAAACTTAGTACTGTTATCCCCATCTCAAAAATGAGAAACCAGAAACTCAGATGGCTTGACTCTACTATTTATATATAAGAGTATATTAGTAAGCGTCAGAGTTTAGATTTGGCTACAAACCTAGATTTATTTGACTTCAAAGCCTGGTCTCTATCAGTGGTATGCTGGCCAATGTCCAACAGCCAGCTCTGTAGAGGGGGAGAGGAGGTCTGCTTTAGAGTCTGCCAGTTTCCTGGAGTGTAAATACCCCCAGCCATGGCTGATTTCAAGCTACCAACTTGACCTCACTGAAAACGGAGTTGGGAAGAAATATGTAAAATCGACTCTCGCTGGTATCAGTTGCCACTGGTAAACCACAGCTTACCTTGTATGTTATATTGTTATTGAACACATTTTGGAGCCTGGAGCACACTTGTGTCACCCACGATTTAGTGATAAGATCCCCAGTCTCTTTACTCTTCATATATCCGTATATTTATTCTTGAAGCATGCCTTCTATGGGCACTGAAACTGAGTACTTACCCTGGCCAGACACTTCCCTAAAGACTTCTCATCTAATTTTCCCTATAGCCATTTTGAGGAGACTGCTGTTGTTTTTATCTTATTTCATAAAATGAAGAAACAGATGTTCAGAGTGCTCAGGGAATTTGGTGAAGGTCACACAGCTCACAGCTAAGGCTAGATGTGAATCTGTGAGTCTTGATGAACTTTTCAGTAGGAACAGGAAAATAAGAGGTTGGAGAGTAGTGTTAGCCAAGCAAGCTTGGACATAGATGAAGTTTTATCTATGTGATGCAAAAAAAAAAAAAAAAAAAGCATGCTATCATTCACTAGTATCAGGGCAATAGCAAATGTCAGAATGATTGGCTGTATTTTCATTTTTATAATTTTTATCATCTGGAGAATCTGCAAAATTAATTGTATCATCTGTATAATTTAGGAAAAGCAATAAATTTTGGTACAATAAACTTATGGAAGACCCTGATGCTGGGAAAGACTGAAGGCAAAAAGAGAAGAGGGCAGCAGAGGATGAGATGTTTAGATAGCATCAATGAATTTGACCAAACTCCAGGAGATAGTGAAGGACAGGGAAGGCTGGCATGCTGCAGCCTTCCATGGGTCACAAAGAGTCAGACACAACTTAGCAACTGAATGACAATAAAAATGTATGGAGGAATTGAAGGGTCTAGATTCAGTCCACCTTCAGCCGCGTCAGCTACATGATCTTGGATGTGTCCTTTGACCCTTCCTAGCTTTTGATTGTCTCATTTCTAAAACAAACAAGCATCACTGGAGACAATATAAATGAATGGCATTTATGATCCAACTGTTTACATAATATTAAGTTTTGGGGTTGAATATACAAAACTTGAAAGAAGGAACTTCCTTTTATTCACAGCCTTTGAGCTTTCAGGAAGAAATGTTAAAAGTTGACAATTGGCTCAATTTTATAATTTGGAGTTTAGTGATAAAAAGATGATACATAATTTCTTTAATCTTTAAGGGCTTTAAAAATATGTCCAAGATAAGTGTATTTTTCATGGAATTAAAAAGTTGTGAACTTACAGAAGAATATCCAAAATCAGTCTTCGCTAGGAGAACTATGTCTATTTGGGTGGGCTTCCCAGGTGGCTCAGTAGTAAAGAGTTCACCTGCCAATGCAGGAGATGCAGGTTTGACCCCTGGGTCAGGAAGATCCCCTGAAGGAGGACATGGCAACCCACTCCAGTGTTCTTGCCTGGAGAATCCCGTGGACAGAAGAGCCTGGCGGGCTACAGTCCATGGGGTCGCAAAGAGTTGGACATGGCTAAGCATGCACACACATTTTATTCTGTTTCTTACACTAGGTGGTTCTTGCTAATTTTAAGGATAAGTTAGAAAACCACCTGAATACAAATGAGTGGTCCCTTAGAACTGTCAACATATGCAAGGAAATGGTAAGGGTATCTAGCCAAAGCCTCGTGAGAATTGTCTTATACACTGGTACGTGCATATCACAAGCGGTCTTAGGTTAAGGCTTGATGCTTAAGAAATTAAATCCTTTACATTCTCCTTTGACCAGAAGGAATGCTGAGAAAGAAAAGTATGGCTCTGTTTCCCCATGTATGCGATAAAGTCTGAGACTTGCAAAAGAGCTTAAGTAGTACAACTTGTGTAAGAAGAATGCTTTGGGTGCAGTTAGTATAAACAAAGGGTCCTTGGCATGAAAGAGAGCTAAGCAGCTGCAAGAGATTTGCTTCGAAAACCAAAAGATTAAATGCTCTTAGAAGAGAGGGAGAGGAAATACCCACTAAGGTCTCTGATATTTCCATTTTCTTTCCTCCTTCTCAATAGCCTTCTAAGATTAAATATTTCTATCTATGGTTACAAAAGAAAACCCTCAAACCAAAACAAAAAACCTCTTCTACTTAAGAATAATCATATTGTCAGAATTTCCCCCTAATTTTCCTAAATTTAAACAAGCATGGGGGTTTAGGGTTAAGTCACAAGATATAAATCATTTACATTCCTTTGCCTGCTATCTGTTCTCTGTGAAATCTTCATAAAAGGACACTGATAGTACTTTAACCCCCATAAGAATATTATGAGTTAATAGGAATGATTGATGCAGAAAGGAATTGCCTGTGAGTGAAATAATTAAAAGTATGTACCAAAATCAGCTTGTTTAATATGGAAAACCTGGGGGAACAATAATACAATGTAATAAATTTCTTTATAGTCTTGCTATTCCCTGTGATAGAGCACTATCCGCATGCCAAGTTTCTTAAGACACAAACATGAAGTTAACTGGAAACTTGTTTTATATTTCCACATAATTCAACTGGTTCAGTTCAGTTCAGTCGCTCAGTCATGTCTGACTCTTTGTAACCCCATGAACTGCAACACGCCAGGCCTCCCTGTCCATCGCCAGCTCCCAGAGTTCACCCAACCGTCTCATCCTCTGTTGTCCCCTTCTCCTGCCCTCAATCTTTCCCAGCATCAGGGTCTTTTCAAATGAGTCAGCTCTTTGCATCAGGTGGCCAAAGTGTTGGAGTTTCAGCTTTAACATCAGTCCTTCCAGTGAACATTCAGAACAGATTTCCTTTAGGATAGACTGGTTGGATCTCCTTGCAGTCCAAGGGACTCTCAAGAGTCTTCACCAACACCACAGTTCAAACGCATCAATTCTTCTGTGCTCAGCTTTCTTTATAGTCCAACTCTGATATCCATACATGACTACTGGAAAAACCATGGCCTTGACTAGACAGACCTTTCTTGACAAAGTAATGTCTCTCCTTTTCAATATGCTGTCTAGGTTGGTCATAATTTTCCTTCCAAGGAGTAAGTGTCTTTTAATTTCAGGGCTGCAGTCACCATCTGCAGTGATTTTGGAGCCCCCCAAAATAAAGTCAGCCACTGTTTCTACTGTTTCCCCATCTATTTGCCATGAAGTGATGGGACTGGATGCCATGATCTTAGTTTTTCTGAATGTTGAGTTTTAAGCCAACTTTTTCACTCCCCTCTTTTACTTTCATCAGGAGGCTCTTTAGTTCTTCTTCACATAAGGATGGGGTCATCTGCATATCTGAGGTTATTGATACTTCTCCTGGCAATCTTGATTCCAGCTTGTGCTTCTTCCAGCCCAGCATTTCTCATGATGTACTCTGCATATAAGTTAAATAAGCAGAGTGACAATATACAGCCTTGACGTACTCCTTTTCCTATTTGGAACCAGTCTGTTGTTCCATGTCCAGTTCTAACTGTTGCTTCCTGACCTATATATATGTTTCTCAAGAGGCAGGTCAGGTGGTCTGGTATTCCCATCTCTTTCAGAATTTTTCACGGTTTATTGTGATCCACATAGTCAAAGGCTTTGGCATAGTCAATAAAGCAGAAATAGATGTTTTTCTGGAATTCTCTTGCTTTTTCCATGATCCAGCGGATGTTGGCAGTGTGAGCTCTGGTTCCTCTGCCTTTTCTAAAACCAGCTTGAACATTTGGAAGTTCACAGTTCACATACTGTTGAAGCCTGGCTTGGAGAATTTTGAGCATTACTTTGCTAGCATTTGAGATGAGTGCAATTGTGTGGTAGTTTGAGTATTCTTTGGCATTGCCTCTCTTTAGGATTGGAATGAAAACTGACCTTTTCCAGTCCTGTGGCCCCTGCTGAGTTTTCCAAATTTGCTGGCATATTGAGTGCAGCACTTTCACAGCATCATCTTTTAGGTATCTTTCTGAAATAGTTCTTATTACTGCAATGAAGTTCTCAGTTCAGAACTGAGAAATATGCAATCAGAAAGTTTGTGTAACTTTAAAATTTTACTCAAATATACTAGAAATACTCATTGCTATTATCTCTAAGGATATAGAATCATCAAAATGTGATATTTTGTACTTAAAATCAGAAAAATTCTATTTCATTAGAAAATACATATTTTGCTATAAATTTTACTTTCGTTTTAGGTTTAAAGGATTCATTAGCAAGAGAAAGCACTCATTAAACACAAATAAACAATTTCAATTTTTTATGGAAGATTATTTGACTTAATTTCAATATACAGTCAGTAAAAGAAAAGGAATAGAAACAATAGAGAAAAGTTATAGCACATACATGGAGAAAGTGATGGCACCCCACTCCAGTGCTCTTGCCTGGAAAATCCCATGGACAGAGGAGCCTGGTAGGCTGCAGTCCATGGGGTCGCTAAGAGTCGGACATGACTGAGTGACTTCACTTTCACTTTTCACTTTCATGCATTGGAGAAGGAAATGGCAACCCACTCCAGTGTTCTTGCCTGGAGAATCCCAGGGACAGGGGAGCCTGGTGGGCTGCCGTCTATGGGGTCGCACAGAGTCGGACATGACTGAAGTGACTTAGCACATCCATACTTGAACAGCACTGGGAAGTCCTGAGTGGCAGTTGTCTGGAGCTCCAACTGGGAAAGGATCCAAGGTGGTGTGTCCATCCCAGAAGTGAGACTTCAGATTGCAGTTTTGGGGATTCCCAATTATAATCCCAGGCTGCAGATATGTCATCATCAGTTTGCTCACAAAAATGCAGCTCTGGTTTTACTTTAACTTTCACAATGCTGTTTGTTTCACCTTGTGAGTTATATGACTTCTTAGACCCAAGGGGGCTGACCCCAGATCCTCAGGGGCTTAAGAGAGTCCAAGACCCATTCCCTTTTTTTCTCTTTCTTTTTGGCCATACTGGGCCTTTGGTCCTTAGCTGGATTTTCTCAAGTTGTCCTGAGCAGGGGCTACTCTCTAGTTGTGTGAGGGCTTCTCATCGCGATGGCTGCTTTTATTGCAGAGCATGGGTTCTAGGGTGCAAGGGCTTCAGTAGTTGTGGCACATGGGCTTAGGAATTGTGACTCCCAGGCTCTAGAGCACAGGCTCAGTAGTTGCGCTGCATAGGCTTAGTTGCTCTGAAGCATGTGGGGTCTTTCCAGATCAGGGACTGAATCCATGTCCCCTGCATTGGCAGGCAGATTCTTTTCCACTGGGCCACCAGGGAAGCCCTCCCTTTCTTATCTAAAGTGCCATCCGACTTGCTGTGCTTACAGGCAGGCACAGAATCCAGACAGTGTCCAGGCAGGTCAGAAGCAGGACAGAGACCTGCTCCCCTGCTTCTGAAGCCTGAACAAGACTTCCTCCATTTCTCTTACAATATGACACAAGAAATTGAATAACACAATGTGAAAAACTATCCAGGATTATTATTAGGTGATTAAAAGCAAGTTTTCAAACAGTATGTATAAAATACCACCATTTTTGTACTGCTATAAATACTATGTATGTTAGCTTATACATGGAAGAATATGCACTAAAGTGTTAACAGTAGCTATGACTAGAAAGTAAAATTATTAAACTTTTGTATTCAGTATAACATATTTCTCTAACATTTAAAATTTTATAACAAGCATGTATCACATTTGAAATCAGATAAAGACTGTTTTAAAAATCTGTATGTACAGAAGGTAAATAAGCATATGAAAAGATGCTCAACATCATTAAAATTGGAAAAATACAAATTAAAGCCACAGTGAGCTACCACTGGCTATCTATCACAATGCCTAAAGTAAAAAACTGTGGCAACATCAAATGCTGGAAAGGATGGGAAGAACCATATTATTTATACATTGCTGATGGGAATACAAAATGGTACTGCCATACTGGAAAACAGTTTGACATTTTGGTATAAAGTTAAACATATATTTAGCATATGACTCAGAAATTGCACTCATAGGACAAAAGACAGGAAAACTTATTTTCACACAAACACCTATACATGAATGTTTATAGCTGCTTTTTCATAATCAGCAACATCTGGAAAGAGCGCAATACCCTTTAGCTGGTGAGTGGATAAAGAAACCGCAGGGCACCCATAAAATGGACTGCTTGGCAGTAAAAAAGAATAAGGTTCAGGTACGTGCACCAACATAAATGAATCTGAAATGCAGTATGCTAAGTGAAAGAAATCCAGTTCAAATAGCTCTATGGTTTCATTTTTATGACATTTGGAGAACAGAGGAGTGGTGCTCAGAGCTGAGGGGCGGAAGGAGGAACGTGGATGCACTGGGCAGTGTTTTAGGTGATGGAACTTTTTATCTCTTGATTGTGATGGTGATCATATAACACTAAGCATTTGCTGAAACTCGTAAAACTAGACACCAAAACAGCGAAATTTACTGTATGTACATTTAAAAATAACTTTTAAAACAGAAAAATTGTTATTGGAAAAAAGATCTAATTGATGTTTTGTGAAAAATATGTATCTCTCTCCACAAGTTTTTATTCATCCTATAAATTTTCTGGGTAGAGATAAGAAAGATTGCTTTTAAATTGACAAAGATGGTTGCCAAGGGTAAATGAACTGTGATATTCTTGTTACCTGAGGAGAGATTGGGAGTCCAGAGCCATTGCTTGCAAACTCTGTACAAAAGAAAAATGTTTGAAGTGTAGATCAATGCCCGATTGTTCAGGAGTGGACGTCAGATTGTTGAAGATGTATGTCTGTCATTAAGGCTTTAACCCCCTTCATGCCTGAGGGTTGCCTTTTCCCACCACCAATTAGATGCAAAATGTTGTTTCATCCTATTTATCTTAAATGCCTATGCTCCTTTTTTCTTTCTTTTTGGCGGCACCACAGAGTATTCCTGATCTTCGTTCCCTGACCTGGGTTCAAACCCATGAATCCTGCATTGGAAGAGCAGAGTCTTAACCACTGGATGACTAAGAAGGGAAGTCCTCCTTCTTTCTTTTATTAAAGCCATGAGTAAAGAAGGCCCTTGAGGACCACAGTAAGCAATGATCTCCTTTCTGTGACAGTTTCATGGACCCTAACTGTATATATCTGCCTGGATGCGATATGGAACGCTTTGGTGGGTGGCATGAGAATAATCTCTTCAGCAGTTAGTATGTGTTATATTAGTCGGTCAGTCATGTCTGACTCTTTGTGGCCCCATGGACTGTAGCAGGCCAGGCTCCTCTGTCCATGGAATCCTCCAGGCAAGAATACTGGGGTGGGTTGCCATTCCCTTCTCCCGGGGATCTTTCTGACCCAGGGATTGAGCCTGGGTCTCCTGAACTGCAGGTGGATTCATTACCTTCTGAGCCACCAGGGAAGCACTGGTATTTGCCAAATAAAAGCAATGTTTTCAGTTACATTTTTTATTTAATTTTCTGTGTATTATGCAAGAGCAATTATAAAAAAAAGAAAGAGAGGAAAAGAAGGAGGAGGAAGAGAAGGAGAAAACAACCCAAGAAAATCTGCCAGCCTGAGGTCAGAAGGCTAAATTTTTCTTGGTCGTGTTCATTTTCCAGCTCAGCCTAGAGATGAGGCCTGTCCTATTCACATGGCTTATTAACGAGTCAGGCTTGACAAATTTGGGTTGTAAACAGAGAAGGCTAAAACAGATCATTCAGTGTAAATAGGTCTTTTATATGGGATCCTAAGTAATGGTTCCAGTACTCTTGCCTGGAAAATCCCATGGACAGAGGAGCCTGGTAGGCTGCGGTCCATGGGGTCATGAAGAGTCAGACACGACTGAGCGACTT
Source organism: Ovis canadensis (assembly GCF_042477335.2). Taxonomy (NCBI): domain Eukaryota; kingdom Metazoa; phylum Chordata; class Mammalia; order Artiodactyla; family Bovidae; genus Ovis; species Ovis canadensis. The sequence goes on along the minus strand of NC_091251.1, from coordinate 55,459,573 downwards.
CCCTTTCACTTTTCACTTTCATGCATTGGAGAAGGAAATGGCAACCCACTCCAGTGTTCTTGCCTGGAGAATCCCAGGGACGGGGGAGCCTGGTGGGCTGCCGTCTATGGGGTCGCACAGAGTCAGACACAACTGAACTGACTTAGTAGTAGTAGTAGTAAGTAATGGTTAGAATGCACCAAATGTTCTTGGTGAAGTCACCACTTCACAGAACAGCTTACCCAGGAGTCTCAATTGAAGAAAGCGCCCTTCCCCAAATGCCTATCATTTTATTTCCCCTTTTGGGATAGAACACCTTTCCCCTCCTATCAGAAGATAACACTGGGAAGCTAGCTCGCTGCTTATGTGATTCTGTTATTCTCTTTACTGTGCCTGCCAGATGCCTCAATTAAGGGCTAAAAGGAGGGCTTTTCAACCCAAACTATCAAGGGAATGCTTCTACATGGAAGTCAAGTGAATAGGGCTCTATTATGGCCTTCCCATATACCTTGTCTTTGAAGAGGTCATAGCCAGAGAGCTCAGCAAAGAGCTCACCAGCACTTTGAACTGATCTGAGAGAGGGTGCTTCTCTCCATCATCTCCGTTGGTTGCTGGCATAGCCTGGGGTGAAGGCCTGGAGCTCTGGCTCTGTGATTGCTAGCTTCGGGACTTGAAACTTGATTCTCTTCCTGCTGTGATTTGTGAAAGAGGGACCAAAACTTTGAGTCAGAGTTTTGTCACTCTAAAGCAAGGGGATTTGAGCACAGGATATCTCAGGCCCTTTTCAGTTCTGAAAGGCTATGAGTCTATGAAATAAGAGGGGGAAACATTTGAAACTCAAAGAGATCAAATCAGTAATGGAGTTCAAGGATGCATAATGCTCAGGATTTTTTCTAAATCACGAACTTACCTGTTCATCAGGACACTGCTCATTTAATGTACAGAATAAAATAAAAATTAAACATGTGACAAGGGGAGACAGAGAACATTATTAAGGACAACTTAGAAAGATGGAAATGTTTAAAATTTGAGGGCACATGGTATGATGATGTTAAATACTCATGTTTTTGTGATAGCCTACCTAGGTTTGAATTTTAATCTCAGTACCTGCTAGCTGTGTATCCTTAGTTAAATTGCTTTTCTGGGCCTCATCAGAATAATAATTTTAAAAAGATGTAAAAAGAGATAATATTTTTTTTCTCAAAGAATTGCTGGAAAGATTCAATGAAATAGTGCATATTTGCCTGGAACATGAAACATTTGAAGCAGACTGCCAGTACTACACAGAGTATATAGTGAATGATAACATTCCAGAACTACACAGCAGTGGATGGTCGAGGGGAAGGGGAGAAGGGAAGGCTCTGGTGGAATGACTAAGGTACCAGGCTTGGCATCCAGAGTCTAGGGTTTTAGTTCAAGATGACACAGAAGCCTTTGTGTGTTTTTGTGCCCATAAACAAATTTCCATAGTGTCAATGCCACTGGATTTGTATTGCCATTTACTAGCTAGGTGACTTTTGGCCATGTCTCCTGACCTCTCCAAGCCTCGGTCTCTCCTTGAAGATACTGATTCTTGTCTCTCCAGGTGTCAAAGTGAGCTTTGTGAGATAATTACACACTGTAAATCATACACTGTAAACCAGAAACTCCTCTGACATAAAGATTGTTATAACCTAGTAAGACAATGAATGAAAACCTATGACGGAAGTATTTCTAAAATGATATATCCATTTCTCTGACATGTCTTTGCACTTTTTTGGGGTGATTCATCTTCAGGAACATGTATTACTGACACATAAAGCATACCTGTCTGTGGCGCTTTACCATTTTAACCTGCTTTGCATAACCTTCTTTCATTCCCACAGCCTGAAAGGTGCTTGAGCTGTCTGTCCTCGTGCTGACCCTGTGCTTAGTTCTAATCAGCGTCTTCCTCCCCAGCTGCCGTGGTCTGGCCTCGCCTCCTGCTCCTCTTCACTCATTTTGTTGTTGTTCAGTCAATAAATCAGGTAGTTGTTATTGGAAGCAGATGTAAGAATAATATCAAACATTCATCCTGAATGTTAGGTCAGGGGGAGCTTTTGAACAAGGAAAGTGCATGTGCAGGTATTTTAGGAAGCTTACTTAGCAGCAGCTGGACTCTGATAGACTGGAACTTGTGGGCTAAGACTGGGTAGGTTAGAGTGTTGTTTATTGACAAGAGGAGGTGGTAAGTGCCTGGACTTGAGTGATGGCAGGAAGATTGAAAGAGGGCAAAAGACTGGAGACCAGGAGGCAGGAAGGAAATCTGCAGAACTTGATTCATTCAGCAGATATTTATTGAATATTTTCTGTGTGTCGGGTATTGTATTGGGGCAGAGAATACAACTGGAGAGCAAAAGGGACAAAATCTTAATGAATTTGTGGTCTTTGGTGTTTGTCAAGTAATTAGATGTACATGAAAAGGGAAAGTGAGGAGTCAAATAGAGGTGCCTGAAGTTTCCAGTCTGTGTCTGGGACATGGTAGCACAGTTGACAGGAGTGGGAGGCAGGAGGAGGACTAGGTTGGTACGAACTGTGACACATTCAGTTTTCAGCCCGATGAACTTGGAGAATTGCTATCTAAGTAAAATGCTTTCCTGAAAGGAAGTGAGCTCAGGATTGACTTTTGGGTTTTGTGACTGGAGCATGAGGTCTATGTGGAGTCATACAGTTTAGTCAATATTTGATTCAAGAGACACCCAGATTGGACTGGAAACACTTATTCCTGGTTCTGAATTTTAGGAAGCATTTTTCTCATAAACCTTGTATGAGAAAATTTGTTAAAATAGAGTGTCTTTAAATACAGTTTTATGAAAAGATAATGAAATACTTATCACGTTGACTTTTCTCGTAAAGACCTTCCATAAAAGTTGAAAGCATAAAATTAAATCTTAACTCAGTCAAAGAATTTTTTGGAAGCAGTAAAATAACATAACCCTAGTGCATTGTTTTCTGATGACATCACTTAATACAGGGATGGAATGTAGAGAATATATGTCCTTGGGCTGTGTTTCAGATATCAGATGCATCCGGGAAACTACTGCTGAGGGCAGATTTTGGTTAATTTTGGATCACAGTCTCTGCTGGGACCTGACAAAGCAATATTCAGTGTGGCAAATCAAAAAAAGCTCTGTAAGTCACAGATATGCACAGCAGAGTAGGACTGCCTGGGTTTGAATTCTGGTTTCAGCCCTTGCTGGCTGTGTTTAGTGAAGTTCCTTTAACCCTCTCACCTTAGTTTCTTTATCTGCACACTGGATATGTTCAGTGGATTCAGGAAATCATGCATTTCCAGTTTTAACTAGAACCTGGTGGTGGTGGTTTAGTCAGCAAGTTGTGCCCAACTCTTGTGATCCCATGGTGTATAGCCCTCCAGGCTCCTCTGTTCATGGGATTTCCCAGAAAGAACGCTGGAGTGAGTTGCCTTTTCCTTCTGCAGGGGCTCTTGCAGATCCAGCGACTGAACCCGCATCTCCAGTATTGCAGGAGGATTCTTTACCAACTGAACCACCAGGGAAGTCCCGTAACTAGAACCTGGCACTTTATAAAGGTTCAATTAAGGCTTGTTATGATTATTTTTGGCTTTATTAGCATTGTTCTGACTCATGCACTAATTTCTAGAGGAAGTAACAATGGCCAGCCGGTCACATGTGGCAGAAACGAGGTGACTCAATTTGGTAAGAAGCACAGGATGTCTAGGAAAGCAGCATAGATGAAGCCAAGGACAACAGCCTGTGGAAACATGGCCACAGCCAGTGCCCAGCGGAGAGAGCACACACTGAGATCACTCCTGGGCAGTCTCTCAGCTCATTAGAAGTTGACCAGCCCTTATTTATTCAGCTTTGTGTTAGACAGCCGAGGGAGTCTTAGAGGAAGGCGAAAGCAGGACCTTGAGGAACTTACAGTCTGGGCACGGAGAGAAGTCTTTGTGAAAGGAGCTGAATGCCAATGATAGAGGAATCAAATGCTAACTCGGGTGGTTCAGCCTGTACTTGGGGTGGTACTCACAGGAGGAGAGACAGCAAGACTGGCTTTTCTGCACTAGTCTCTCTATAGGCGTCTTATGCCCTCAACCGGAATACCTTCAAACATATTCATTGGTGGGACTGTTGTCTACCCACGTAAAAGCTACACCTTAAATTTTTATTTTCCGTGCAACAGTCTAGAATATAATTAATATGTAAAGAAGCAGGGTGTGGGTTAGTCAGGAAAAAAGTGCAAGAGTTAAGAAAGATTTCTTTACAACACTTTCCCCTTCAAATCAGCAGTGGTTTACTAAACAGCCCAGAGGGTTGTAGTAGGTACTGTGCTAGACTTGGGAGATTTAGACTATGAAGAAGAGATGATTCTGCCCTTGAGGGGCGGTTCACACTCTAGCAGCCAGATAGGACTGTCAAGACCTGTCTCTCTTTCTGTGCCCCAGCTCGTGGTAAAAACAGTCTGAAATAGACATATGAGTGCATAAGAGAAAAAGAAGACAGAATATCGCCTTTACAGGAAAACTACTTCTGAGGCCCTTTCAACCAGATGAAGGAACAGACATAAAGAGGCCATTTCAGTAGTTTCTGTGAGGAGCTAAGACAGTAGTGTGCCCAGGTGTCATAGCTGCACAGAGGAGAGGTTCTCTGCCCATGTGATGTGATGTCTGCACAGAATCCTGAAGGGAAGGAGAGACCATCAGGAGATGGGCAAGGTGCTTCGGGCCAAGAATACCATGACCAGAGGAATACTGGAGACTCATGTTGATATGGAACTAGAAACAGTTGGGTGTTGCATATTGAAAAGCAGAGACATTACTTTGCCAACAAAGGTCCGTCTAGTCAAGGCTATGGTTTGTCTGAGTGGTCATGTATGGATGTGAGAGTTGGACTGTGAAGAAAGCTGAGCGCCGAAGAATTGATGCTTTTGAACGGTGGTGTTGGAGAAGACTCTTGAGAGTCCCTTGGACTGCAAGGCGATCCAACCAGTCCATTCTAAAGGAGATCAGCCCTGGGTGTTCTTTGGAAGGAATGATGCTAAAGCTGAAACTCCAGTACTTTGGCCACTTCATGCAAAGAGTTGACTCATTGGAAAAGACTCTGATGCTGGGAGGGATTGGGGGCAGGAGGAAAAGGGGATGACAGAGGGTGAGATGGCTGGATGGCATCACTGACTCGATGGACGTGAGTCTGAGTGAACTCTGGGAGTTGGTGATGGACAGGGAGGCCTGGCGTGCTGCAGTTCATGGGGTCGCAAAGAGTCAGACACGACTGAGCAACTGAACTGAACTGAACTGAAAGGTCTGAGTAGGAAGGGGCAGGAGAGGACAGGCAGAGGCCAAACCACGGGGGCCCTTCGGGCTTAAGACTCATCCTAAAGTTGAGGGAGATCCACCAGAGGGTCTTAGACAGGAACATGTGATGGTCAGATTTGTGTTTCAGACACAAGTAGAGAAAAGATTTAGCAAGGAACCTGTTAGGATTAGGTACTGCTGCATAAAACACTGGCTTAAGCCAGCAAGGTTTATTTTCGCACATAAGAAGTGTAAAGATGGGCAGTTCCTCACTGGCTAAGACATTCGCATCCTTGCTGTCTTTTTGTTTTGCCAAGATTTTGTCCTGGTCAGAAGATAGCCTTCTGAGCTCAAAAGAAACCACATCTGTGTTTAAGGAGGCAGGAACAGGGAGAGATGCAAGTCTTCCCTTTAATCATCAATGTAAAAGCCCTCCGGGAGGCCACCAGACTTGGAGTGAACTACCGGTGAGCAGGTCAGGACTATACTAGCTGCCACCTCCAGTTGCAACAGAAGATAGGAAAGCAGTGATCTTCTAACGTAACAGATTTGGGCAAGGGAGGAGGTTGGGAATAAGTGGTGTCTAGCTGATCTATAATTTCTGCCACAAAAGGTAGTAGGTAGGAGGTAATGAGGACCCAAAACAAGGCAATGGTAAGAGAGAGTGATTGTTGTCAATTAACTGAAACTGAAAATTCAGAAATTCTGAGGAGTGGATCTCATTCTCAGTGTTTTGACAAAAGTTTTCCTTTCCTTTTAGATTTGAAGAATTCTTTAACAAAAGGAACCATTTGTTTGTTACTCACAAATAAACAATTTCAGTTTTTTATGGAGGATTATTTGACTTGCTTTCAACATACACCCATTAAAAGAAAAGAAATAGAAACAATAGAGAGAAGTAACAATGTATACATCACCAAATTGTGCCAACCTACATCTAGACTTGAGCAGCATTGGAAAGTCCTGAATGACAGCTATCCGGAGTTCCAATTGGGAAAGAGTCCCAGATGGTGCATCCACGCCATGGGGGAGACTCCAAATTGCAGTTTTGGGGGCTACTGCTTATAATCCCCAGCCATAAACTGATATCATCAGTTTGCACATAAAAATGAAGCTCTGGTTTTAACTTTTACAATGATGTTTGTTTCACCTTGTGAGTCATTTGACTTCTTAGACCCCTGGGGGAGTCTAAATTGATGGAGTTATCCAATAAGTAGGGGTCCTAAACACAAGAAGTATGTCCACATAACAGTCTTTCAGTGGTGGTGGTGGTTGAGTTGCTAAGTCGGGTCCAACTCTTACGATCCCATGGGCAGAGGAGCCTGGCAGGCTACAGTCCATGGGATTCTCCAGGCGAGAACACTGGAGTGGGTTGCCATTTCCTTCTCCAGGGGATCTTCCCAACCCAGGAATCGAACCCAGGTCTCCTGCACTGTAGGAGGATTCTTTACCAACTGAGCTACAAGAGAAGCCCAAGTCTTTTGGTAGCTTTGTCAAAATCCGTTAATAAGTGCATATGGTTATCAAAGTCCAAATAATTTCCAGTGAAATGAAATAGCCAATACTCATCTCTAAAAACAATAGGTAACACATGAAACTGGCATATTAAACTCATATTAACTATACTGTAGTGGTACAGAGTTCCTTGGTACCAGGTGTCAGTGCATTTAGTAATGCCTTCAGGGATAACTACCTAATGATTGTCAGGAACCCATTCTTTAAATAATTTCTTTCATGCATACACATTAGTAGACATTAAAATTCCTTGGGCTTTATCCTTTTGAACAAGGTAATATAATAACTGCCTAGAACAAATAGTCCAATCAAATATTTCAGTTAATGATTTAGTTTGGTGTAGATGAAATATCACTGAGTCATTGTTATTGTTGTTCAGTTGCCAAGTTCTATCCAACTCTGTGATCCCATGGACTGCAGCATGCCAGGCCTCCCTGTCCCTCACTATCTCCTGGAGTTTGTCCAAGTTCATGTGCATTGAGTCGGTGATGCTATCCAACCATCTTTTCCTCTGCCACCCTCTTCTCCTTTTGCCTTCTGAATCATTGCTAAGTCGCTTTAGTCATGTCTGACTCTGTGCAACCCCATAGATGGCAGCCCACCAGGGATTCTGGGATTCTCCAGGCAAGAACACTGGAGTGGGTTGCCATGTCCTTCTCCAATGCATGAAAGTGAAAATTGAAAGTGAAGTTGCTCAGTTGTGTCCGACTCTAAGCGACCCCGTGGACTGCAGCCTACCAGGCTCCTCAGCCCATGGGATTTTCCAGGTAAGAGTACTGGAGTGGGTTGCCATTGCCTTCTCCATCTGAATCATTAAACAACTGTAAAATTTTTTTATCATAAATCAAGGTATATTCACGGGGCTTTAGCATCCATTTAGCATTGATAGCTAAGGCTTGAGCTATATATGTACCAGTGCTGTGTAATCTAACAGACAGATAAATTTTGTCCATGGAAACTCAGAGATAAGAAAGGACAGGCCTTGTTTGCAGGGCAGGTGAAGTTATCCTGAGTTCAGGTCCAGCTTATATTTCTCCAGTTGAAGATTCCCCAATGACTTTCTTCATATTTTCTTTTTTTTCCAAACTTTTTATTTTGTATTGGATTATAGCCAATTAACAAACAATACTGTGATAGTTTCAGGTGAACAGTGAAGGGACTCAGCCATCCATATACATGTATCCATTCTCCCCCAAACTCCCCTCACATCCAGGCTGCCATATAACATTGAACAGAGTTCCATGTGCTATATAGTAGGGTCTTGTTATCCATTTTAAATATAGCAGTGTGTACACTTCATATTTTCTTTTAATTGTACCGTATTCTTAAAGTTTGTGGTGTGAATGACAATGCACATTACAGTCAGGCTTCCAAGAATAGTCTATTCACGAGAATAACAGTGCATTAATGGCACGTATGTCCCTTTTTCCTGTCCAGGGATCATCACTGACGCAGTGTTGCCCTTCCCCTGCACAGTTGCATCAGCAGGTTTGGGAGGACCATTAGGCTGCTTCACCCAGACTTTAACTCCAATTGCATGTATATCGTTTGTGGATCCAAACCCTGCATCACCTCTAACCTTCAGTAAGGTGGGAGGTTCTCCTCTTCGCACTTTGCCAATTACACATGGAAGAATCCACAACTGGGCAATGCAATCCTGTGTATTAATAAGTAGATCATCCTTTCCTTTATTTTGTAAAATTACTCATATTTCTACTTGGTAGTCTGAGTCTATAACAGCGCCCCCCCGCCCCTGCCATGGACAGAAATCCCTTTTAACACTAAACTGGAGTGTTCTTTGATTAATCCAGTGTCCATGAGGCATTTTATTTCCAATACCAGTTGAAATAGCACATATCAATCTTTTAGTAAGTGTATGTTTAGATATAGATAGAAATCCAGTCCCGAGGCCCCAGAAGGAGCTCAGAAAGGAGCTGTGGTGCTCCCGGGATAATTTCCTGGTACTCAGTTGTCTCAGGATGGAAGTCTATTTTATGAATCTGTAGGTTTGGTATAGTCATTTTCATCAAAGGAGTTTCTGATACACCTACAGATCTGTTACTTAAAATATTGAGGGAAGTATTCAAGTTCAGTTCAGTTCAGTTCAGTCACTTAGTCATGTCCGACTGTTTGAGACCCCATGAATCGCAGCACGCCAGGCCTCCCTGTCCATCACCAACTCCCAGAGTTTACTCAAACTCATGTCCATTGAGTCAGTGATGCCATCCAGCCATCTCGTCCTCTGTCGTCCCCTTCTCCTCCTGCCCCAATCCCTCCCAGCATCAGAGTCTTTTCCAATGAGTCAGCTCTTCGCATGAGGTGGCCAAAGTATTGGAGTTTCAGCTTCAGTATCAGTCCTTCTAATGAACACCCAGGACTGATCTCCTTTAGAATGGACTGGTTGGATCTCCTTGCAGTCCAAGGGACTCTCAAGAGTCTTCTCCAACACCATAGTTCAAAAGCATCAATTCTTCAGCACTCAGCTTTCTTCACAGTCCAACTCTCACATCCATACATGACCACTGGAAAAACCCATAGCCTTGACTAGACGGACCTTTGTTGGCAAAGTAATCATGTCTCTGCTTTTGAATATGCTATCTAGGTTGGTCATAATTTTTCTTCCAAGGAGTAAGCGTCTTTTAATTTCATGGCTGCAATCACCATCTGCAGTGATTTTGGAGCCCCCCAAAATAAAGTCTGACACTGTTTCCACTGTTTCCCCATCTATTTCCCATGAAGTGACGGGACCAGATGCCATGATCTTAGTTTTCTGAATGTTGTTAGTCCTCCAATTTTTGTAAAAGCCTCTCCAAGTTTAATTAATTGTTGTTTAAGCAAACCATTCATTCTTTCAGTCAAACCAGCAACTTGAGGACTGTAAGAAATATGAAAAATCCATTGTGTATTATGTTCCTAGGCAAATTCTTGTATTAACTTGCCTTTAAAATGTGACCCATTGTACTCTGAATTTAGAGTAGAACACCATAATATAAATTAATTATTACAATGTTTTAATATTATGAGTCTGATTGTCTTTCCCAAAGGGAGTGGCCACTAAATATACAGAATAGCTATCCACAGCAGAATATATATATTGGCATCCTTTATCTCAAATTAACGGACCAATATAATCAATTGCCATATTTGCCCAGGCAGCTTGTCATGTGCCAGTTGCCCTTTGACTAGTTGTGGCAAGCTTCTGTGTTTAATATGTTGACAGATCAGCTATGTTAAAATAACAAATTTAATGAGAGCCATAGTTAAAAGAAACACCTTAATCCTGAGCCCACCTGTATGTTGCTTTTTCTCCCAGATGGCCATATTTTTGGTGTGTCTGTAGAGTCAAATCTTTTAAGTCGCTAGAGTCTGGATTGACTTCTGAGGCTTGAATTATGGTTTGTTCATCTGTAATAGAGTTATACCATCGTTCTATAGAATTTGGAACACTATTAACATCTACATGAAAGACTGAACCATTAATAGTTTGAGCAATTTCCAAAATATCTGACCATGATTCCTTTCCCCATAGCACTTTGCAGTGAATTTGCCAGTTATTCTTTACCCATAGGGGAAGCCAAGTGGCCATCCATTGGCTACTGACCATGACATTTAGTTAAATTCTCTTGCTTTAATACCTGATAAGTGAAAGTGTCAGTCGTTCAGTCGTGTCCAACTCTTTGCGCACCCATGGACTGTAGTCCACCAGGTACTTCTGTCCATGGAATTCTCTGGGCAAGAACACTGGAGTGGATTGCCATTTCCTTCTCCAGGGTATCTTCCCAACCCAGGGATTGAACCTGGGGCTCCTGCATTGCAGGCAGATTCTTTACCATCTGAGCCACCATGAGTGCTTTAATACCTGATAAATAGCATCAGTCAGTTCAGTTCAGTGGCTCAGTCGTGTCCGACTCCTTGTGACCCCATGAAGTGCAGCACTCCAGGCCTGTCCATCACCAACTCCCAGCATATAACTCTGCAAATTGGCTACTTTTACCTTCCTCCGTGGGGCTTCTTGGGTGGCTCAATGGTAAAGAATCCATCTACCAAGCAGGAGACATGGGTTTGATCCCTGGGTTGGCAAGATCCCTTGGAGAAGGGCATGGCCACCCACTCCAGTATTTCTACCTGGGAAATCCCATGGACAGAGGAACCTGGTGGGCTCCTTGGGGTTGCAAGAGTTGGACCTGACTTAGCAGCTAAACAGCAATAACAATTGCACTTTTAGTGGCATAAAAAGCCTGTTGTTGCTCATCAGGCCATTGAAATTTATACTTTTTCCTAGTTACTTTGTAAAGTAAACTTATTATCTGGCCCAAATGCGGACTACGCTGTCACCGGAAACCAAATAGCCTTCTAAATTTCTGAGCCTCCCTTTTTTGTCTGGGGACTTTTAAATTTCATTATCTTTTGTTAGTGTGCATGCTAAGTCCCTTCAGTCATGTGACCCCACGAACTATAGCCTGCCAGGCTCCTCTGTTCATGGGAATCTCCAGGCAAGAATAGTGGAATGGGTTTGCCATTCCCTACTCCAGTGGATCTTCCTGACCTAGGGATTGAACCTGGATCTCTTACGTCTTCTGCACTGGCAAGAGAGTTCTTTACCACTGGCACCACTTGCCTTAGGTAAAATCTCTTTATGTTCGTTGTTGTTCAGGTGCTAAGTCATGTCTGACCCTTGTGACCCCATGGACTGCAGCACTCCAGGCTCCTCTGCCCTCCACTATCTCCCGGAATTTGCTCATATCCATTTAGTCAATGATGCTATCTAACCATCTCGTCCTCTGCCATCCCTTCTCCTTTTGCCTTCAGTCTTTCTCAGCATCAGGGTCTTTTCCAGGGAGTCAGCTCTTTGCATTACATGGCCAAAGTATGGCTTCAGCTTCAACATCAATCTTTCCAATGAATATTCAGGGTTGATTTCCTTTTGAATTGACTTGTTTGATCTCCTTGCTGTCCAAGGGACTCTCAAGATTCTTCTCCAGCACCACATTTCGAAAGCATCAATTCTTTGGACCCGAGCCTTCTTTATGGTCCAACTGTCATATCTATACATGACTACTGAAAAGACCATAGCTTTGAATATGTGGCAAAGCGATGTCTCTGCTTTTTTTACACTGTCAAGGTTTTCATAGCTTTTCTTCCAAGGAGCAAGCATTTTATAATTTCGTGGCTACAGTCACTGTCTGCAGTAATTTTGGGGCCCCATAAAATAAAATCTGTCACTGTTTCCCCTTTTCCCCCATCGATTTGCCATGAAGTGAAGGGATCAGATGCCGTGATCTTAGTTTTTTGAATGTTGAATTTTAAGCCAGCTTTTTCACTCTCCACCTTCACCCTCATCAAGAGGCTCTTTAACTCCTCTTCACTTTCTGCTGTTAGAGTGGTATCATCTGCATATCTGAGGTTATTGATGTTTCTCCCAGCAATCTTGATTCCAACTTGTCATTCATCCAGCTTGGCATTTCACATGATATAAGTTAAACAAGCAGGATAACTTGCATATAAGTTAAACAATCAGGGTGACAATGTACAGCCTTGACATACTCCTTTCACAGTCTGTTGTTGCATGTCTGGTTCTAACGGATGCTTCTTGACCTGCGTACAGATTTCTCAGGAGGCAGGTTAGGTGCTCTGGTATTCACATCTCTTTAAGAATATTCCACATTTTGTTGTGATCCACACAGTCAAAGGCTTTAGTGTAGTCAGTGAAGCAGAAGTAGATATTTTTTGGAATTCTCTTGCTTTTTCTATGATCCAACAGATGTTGGCAATTTGATCTCTGGTTCCTCTGCCTTTTCTAAATCCAGCTTGTATATCTGGAAGTTCTTGGTTCATGTACTGTTGAAGCCCAGCTTGAAGGATTTTGAGGATTAACTTGCTAGCATGTGAAATGAGCACAATTGTGTGGTAGTTTGAACAGTCTTTGGCATTGCCTTTCTTTGGAATTGAAATGAAAACTGACCTTTTCCAGTCCTGTGGCTGTTGCTGAGTTTTCCAAATTTGCTGACATATTGAGTGCAGCACTTTAACAGCAACATTTTTTTAGGATTTGAAATAGCTCAGCTGGAATTCCATCACCTCCACTAACTTTGTAGTAATGCTTCCAAAGGCCCACTTGACTTGGCATTCCAGGATGTCTGGCTCTAGGTGAGGGACCACATCTCTCTATGTTCTTTAACCCATTGTATTCCCAAAACTTTTACAGTCTGGCCAGGTCCCTGAATTTTGGAGGGATTAATCTCCTATCCTTTATTTCGTTAAAATACTAACACATTGGTTTAGAGTTTTAACACGGTTTCCTCGGTTGGTCCTTGTATCATAATGTCATCAATGTAATAAAATATTTTTACATCATCAGACATTTCCATGTGATCTAAATGTTCAGCTCCAAGTCATTGACAAATAATAGGACTGGGCACATAACCCTGTGGCAAGTGGGTGAACGTATATTGTCACCCCTGCCATGTAAAAGTAAATTGATTCCATGATTATTCTTCTATAAGTAGAGTAAAGAAAGTACTGGCCTGATCAGTTACTGCATACCATTGTCCTGAATGGCTGTGTATTCATTCTATTAAAGTTATAGTATCAGAAACTGCAGCAGACTGTTTAAAGTCATACCTGCCACCTTCTTTAGTCCTAATAATCTACAGTCTTTCTCCAAGAGCCATCTTTTTTTTTTTTTTTTTTACTGGCCATACAAGGTTATTCCATTCAGTAGATGTAGCAATTAATACTCCAGCCTCTAATAGGTCTTGTATAGTTTTAGTAATTTCAGTCTGTCCCTCAGGAATTTGATATTGTTTTAGCTGAATTAATTTGGTAGCAGCCAGAAGTTTTAGGGGGGCATGATTAACTTTCTCACAATTACAGGAGATGCCAGTTGTAAAGCATAAACTCCAAATTGATATCTTCCTGCTTCTAGATTTAAAGTCATGCCTGCCACGATGTCAAATTCAATTATATATTCTGGAAGAGGAACAGTTATTACTGAATAAAATTTTCGAGGTAATTGCCCTATTTTGAAATCAGTTTTGGTTTGTACAGCTTTTGTCTGTTTATCTCTAAGGCCTGTCATTATTATTTTTTTGTCTTTTAAAATTCTTGAGATTCCCATAGACTAAAGAGGCTTCCACCCTAATATCAAAGAATGCCCTAAAAGGAACTGGTGAGTCATTTTTCAAAAAAATTATTACTTTAAAATGAGGCCGCCTATCTTTCCCAGCTGAAGAATTTACTGAAGCTTGTCCCACAAGTCATTGTTTGTTTTAAATTTTCCCCATATCTGTCCAGGGATAAATGGGGTTGGGGAACAAATCTGATTACTTAGACTCATCTTTACCATTATTGTCATTAAATGGATTATTTCCTCTTGGTCCCCCTTTTCCTTCCTCTTGTTCCTTACCCTTAACAGTTTTCTGGGAAGTCTTTCTTATATCTAATCCATTCTTACAGTACATTTCCCATAATTCTTTAGTTGTTACTCCATGAATTTTCTCTTTAGGAACTCTCTCTTTAATGTGAGCCATAAAAGTGTCCTTTCTAGATACCCTGTTATTGCTTTTATTTTTTTTCCTCTGTCCTCCTATTTTTCAAAATTCCATTCTCCTAAGTCACTCAGTTGCTGGACTTTATCAATTACTTAATTGATGGGAGTGCCCATCTTATTTAAAATAGGGTTAAAATGGCATGATTGTAGCTTGGAGGGGCCATTTTAAAGATCTTCTTTCTCATTTGTACTGTTAAAGGTATTTGTGACATCTCATTCGTGTGCTCTGCGAAGATAGTGCTTTTCATAGCCTTTTTCTTCAGTCTCAGAACACAGTCCTTTAATGCATACCAAGGGCGATCACTCCCAGGCCAGGTGGATTTTAAAGAATATTTCTTAACGCACCCTTCAACCACCACTTCTAGCAGAATTGAGTCTCCAGGACTTTGACTTTTATTTCTAAAAATTTGTGGCACAAAAGAATCATTGCTGATAGTGCCAAATTTATTTGCGTCATCCCCATCTATGAGGATTCCAGCTGCCCCAGTGTCATATACACACACCATCTGAGAAGTAAGGAGCTCTTCAGCCCTCTGAGTAAATCTGCTTAGAATGTTGTTAATTTCATACTGGGTATTATCCTCAAGCATATCCTTCTTTATGACATTCCCTTGGGCATCAGTTTCCATTCTCCACACTATGCCGACTCAGCATAAAAGTTAGGGGGTTTGATTCCTCCTTGGCTTGCATAGAGCTAGGTTGCGCTCTCGAGCTTGCATCATCCTCTGCCTCTGAATTTGAACTATCATCCCAGATATCCATATCCCAAGCGTCAGGGTCCCAGTCTACCCTGATTCAGCTATCGCTGGATGAGCTACCTTCTTGTTAACCTTACTGTGCTGCTTTCGATATTTAGCTTGTGCAGCCTTTACAGCGGCTTTTTCCATTATCGACTGGCAAGTGGAGACTTAGTCACCTAAAATATAATTTTGGCATTATAACATGGACAGTCATCCTTGCAAATCACATAATTATTTCTCTAGTTTTGACGTCTCTTCAACCAATTTTAA
The DNA here is from genome assembly GCF_042477335.2 of Ovis canadensis. Taxonomy (NCBI): domain Eukaryota; kingdom Metazoa; phylum Chordata; class Mammalia; order Artiodactyla; family Bovidae; genus Ovis; species Ovis canadensis. The sequence goes on along the minus strand of NC_091251.1, from coordinate 55,444,230 downwards.
TTTGGCTTCATGTGCCTGATGATATGCAGAGAGGAGGATCCAGCCTCTCAGACCCAACACGGTACATTTTTATCCTTTCTCATTTGGCACGAGCTGCAAACATTCAATAATTTCAAAAGGTTCAGCCCACTTTAATTTGGGGTCCCAATTCTCACACAATCCAGTGGATGTGCCCCTTATAGCAACTAATAAGCAGTAAGACAGATCTTCCCATCTGGGAATAAAAACCTCATCAATCGTAACCTCTTTCTTCTTAACAAGTTGTGTTTTGTTTTACAAATTCAGTTCTTAGCACCAAAGTATGTTTGGCCAAAAGGATTACTTTTATTTTAGATTTGAAGCATTCATTAACAAAAGAAACCACTCATTACTCACAAATGAATAATTTCAAATTTTTATAGATTTTTGACAATTTCAATATACAATGAACAAAAGAGAAGAAATAGAAACAATAGAGAGAAGTAGCAGTGTATACATCATCAAATTGGGCCAACCTACATCCAGACTTAAACAGTACAAGAAGTCCCTCAGTAACAGCAATCTGGAGTCCCAATTGGGAATAGTCTCGGACGGTGCATCCACCCCATGGAAGAGATTTCAGATTGCCTTTTGGGGGGGTCCTACCATCATCAGTTTGCATGCAAAAATACAGCTCTGGTTTTTCTTGTTTAAAAAAAGTATTTTACATATTTTTAGAACTTTTAATTTTATATTGGGGTATAGCAAATTAACAATGTCATGATAGTTTCAGGTGAACAGAGAAGGAACTCAGCCATACATATACATGTATCCATTCTCCCACAAACTCCCCTCACATCCAGGCTGCCACATAACATTGAGTAGAGTTCCATGTGCCATACAGTAGGTCCTTGTTGGTTATGCATTTTAAATACAGCAGTGTGTACATTGTCCATCCCAAACTCCCTAATGAGTGCTTCACCTGTCATTCCCCCTGGCAACCACAAATTCATTCTCCAAGTCTGTGAGTCTGTTTCTGGTTTATAAGTTCATTTGTATCATTTTTTTTTAGATTCTACATATAAAAGATGTCATACAGTAATGCTCCTCTGACTCACTTGACTCAGGATGACAATCTTTAGGTCCATCCATATGCTGCTAATGGCATTATTTAATTCTTTTTAATGGGTGAGTAATATTCCATTGTATATATGTACGACATCTCCTTTATCCTTTCCTCTGTTGATGGACATTTAGGTTAATTTCATGTTTTGGCTCCTATAAACAGTGCTGCAAAGGTGCATGTATGCTTTTGGACCATATTTTTCTCTGGATATATGCCCAGGAGTGGGATTGCAGGATCATATGGTAGCTCTATTCTTAGTTTTTTAAGGAACCTCCATATTGTTCTCCTAGTGGCTGTACCAGTTTACATTCCCACACCCTCTCCAGCCTTTATTGTTTGTGGATATTTTGGTAATAACCATTCTGGCTAGTGTGAGGTAATACCTCACTGTAGTTTTGATTTGCATTTCTCTAGTAATTAGCATTGTTGAACATCTTCTCATGTACCTCTTAGCCATCTATATATCTTCTTTGGAGAAATGTCTGTTTAGGTCTTCTGCTCACTTGTTGATTGGGTTGTTTGTTTCAATGATGTTAAGTGTCATTTCTGGTATTTCTTTTAAATTTTACAATGCTGTTTGTTTTACTTTGTGAGTCATATGACTTCTTCAGTGCTGGGGGGCTGGTCAGGCCCTTAGGGACTTAAGAGATTCCAAGACCCACTCTTTTTCTTATCTGAAGTTCTGCCTAACTTGCTGTGCTTACAGGCAGACACAGAATCTGGGGAGCATCTAGGATGGTCAGAAGCAGGTCAGAGGCCTGCTATCCTGCTTCTGAAGCCTGAACAGGACTTCCTCCATTTTAATTTCCCTAACACTTAAATGTGGATTTGCGGTGCCATCCCAAGTATGTTCAGCAGGGAGTTGAATATAAATGCAAAACTCAAGTGAAGATTTAGGGCTTGGGATATATTTGGAGGTCATTTGAAAGTAGAGCATCCCACCTACATTGTAATAACCTTCAAATATAATCCAAGCAGTAGGAATGTCTCAGTGGTTTTTCTCAGGCCTATGGATGGTTTCAGTCCATCCTGAGTCTGTGGAGACATGCTAATTTGTACAACTCTATTTTCACTACATGCTAGAACACCCAGTCTGGAATTTAATAGAGAGTAAAGTTATGCAAAGAATCGCTGTGTGTGACAAGAACCAGAACATTTTCTGCCAAGGCCATCTCCAGTATAAACATGTACACACACGAGTCCATTCTATATATAGAACTTGGCTTTGAATACCAAAATCTATTTGCCACACTGTGGAGCAAATGTGTTTTCATTCTCTTGATTAAAATAATAGAAAGTATCATCATTCTTGCAGTCTTGGTATTTATAACAAAAATATAACCACTATATATATATTTGTGTGTGTGTAACTTTGGAGACTTGCCAAGGTCGATTGACAAGGTGTCTGGTACTGTCCTTGGCTTGGGATAAAAACTACATTTGAGGATCTTCTCTCTCAAGCAATTACTTGAAGATCCAGTCCAAGAGGACTAAAAGTGTCTAGAGAAGTCCTCTATAACTTCCGGCCAGAAAGGGGCCTCTGCCTCTTTAACTAGTCTGGCAGGTCATGGAAATTCTACTCTGGAGCTGAAGATACAAGAGAAATATTTCTTCAGTATTTACTTTGACCATTGAAATAGCCATGACAGATTTTTTTTCTTTTCCTCCAGGCCCAAAGTGACATTTTAAAGAAGAAACCATTCTTTGGGTGCCATAGAGTCTTTTAAAAATAATATTAGAATAAAAGTTCAAAGGAATATCTGCTCAAGCACAGCTGTCCAAAGCCTCATGTTTCAAAAAGAATTTGGCCACTTAGCAAACAGGAGTCAGGACTGCTCATTTCAGCCTCTTGCCTTTGAATCTACTTCTTTTATATTCAGATAACACCAGATTCACACCTAGGGACAGTCTCTCAGTTCAAAGGCATTTTTTGGCCTGTTTTTTCTATTGAATGCATGTTACCTTGCAGCATTGGTCCTTTTTTTTTTCCCTCATATTCCTGCTTTGTTTTTGCAACTGATTATGAGATTTGTAAGGTGAAGGGTCACATCTTGCACTCCAGTATTTCTTGCAGAGCTGTGTTTGTCATGGTAAACTCCCAGGAAATAGTTGTAGAGCAGGTGACTGAACGAAAGAATGACAAAAACTGGAGAGCCAAGGTAGGTAAGTCACTAGACAGCCTGATGAAGATAATTACAAAACTCAGGTCCGATTAACAGGAAAGGTGGTGTAGGGATAAGAATCTTTCATTTGAGCCACAGACATGGATCCTAGCCCTAGGTTGCCTTGCTTGGCTTCACTCATTCAACAAATACTTCTTTAAATGTCTTCCAACAGGCCAGGCAGGCACTGTAGCAGGCCCTGAATGAGACCAAGTTCCCATTCTCCAAGCGTGGTGGTGGTGGGGAGGGGGACATGCAGAGACTAGGGATGACAGGACATATGATAATGACAAGCACTGGGCATGTGGGACAGAAAAGGGTCTTCTGTGTTAGGCTTGTTTCCAAGAAGGCTTCCTGAAGAGAAGGATTTTGATTCAAGTCTTGAATGATGAGTAGGTTTTGGCTAGATGAGATGAATTGGGAAAGGCATATAAGGATGTTCCTAACCATAATATAGGTTGCATTTGAGAACTAAAGTCTCACCTGAAAGGATAACCATGGCCAGAGAGGAAGGCCTGAGCAGCCTTGCAGAGGGCCTCGTGGCAATGTGATTTACTACTAAAGAGCAGAGGTTTAGAAATCAGACAAAACTGAGTTCAAATCACGTTCTTGTACTTACTAGCTATGTAGCAGTAACTCTGTGTGTGTGTTTAACCCAGAAATCAAGTCTTGATTTCTTTAGCATGGTGTCTAGATCTGTGGCTTAACTATCGCTGTATAACAAATTTATCCCAAACCATAACAGCTTTAAAATAACATGGTTTTATTAAATTCTCATAGTATCTGTGGGTCTCAAATGTGAATCCTGTTTAGTGAGGGTCCTCTGCTTCAGGGTCTCTTACAAGACTGCAGTCCAGGTGTCAGCCAGGTGCTGTCTCAAGACATTGATGCCTTCGAACTGTGGTGCTGGAGAAGACTCCTGAGAGCCCTTTGGACAGCGAGGAGATCAAACCAGTCAATCCTAAAGGAAATCAACCCTGAATACTCATAGGAAGGACTGATGCTGAAGCTGAAGTTCCAGTATTCTAGTCACCTGATGTGAACAGGTGGCTGTTCCATCTGTTCCAGTGAACTTTTCCTCATTGGAAAAGTTCCTGATACTGGAAAAGATTAAGGGCAGAAGGAGAAGAGAGTGGCAAAGAATGAATGGCTGGATGGCATCACCAATGCAATGGACATGAACTTGGGCAAACTCCAGGAGACGGCGAGGGACAGGGAGGCCTGGCATGTGGCAGTCCATGGGATTGCAAAGAGTCGGACGCGACTGGGCAACTGAACAACAACAACTCAAGATATGACTGGGGAAGGATCTCCTTCCAGGCACACTTACATGGTTGTTGGCAGAATTCAGTGCTTTGTTGGATGTCGGCCAGAGGCTGCCCCCAGTTCCTTGCCATACCGGCCTTCCCAGCATAATCGCTTGCTTCATCAAAACCAGGGAGAAAGAGTCTGCCAGCAAGACAGATTTAGCCTAATATTGGAAATGATTACTCAACTCTGTTGCCACATTCTTTGGTTTAGAAGTCACTAGGGGGTTCCTGGAGAAGGCAATGGCAACCCACTCCAGTACTCTTGCCTGGAAAACCCCATGGAGGGAGGAGCCTGGTAGGCTGCATGCAGTCCATGGAGTCGCTAAGAGTTGGGCACGACGGAATGACTTCACTTTCACTTTTCACTTTCATGCATTGGAGAAGGAAGTAGCAACCCACTCCAGTGTTCTTGCCTGGAGAATCCCAGGGACGGGGGAGCCTGGTGGGCTGCCATCTCTGGGGCCGCACAGAGTCGGACACGACTGAAGTGACTTAGCAGCAGCAGCAGCAGCAGGGGGTTCCTTTGTGGCTCAGTGGTAAAGAATCCACCTTCAATGAATGAGACATGGGTTCAATACCTGATGTGGGAAGATCCCACACACCAAGAGCAACTAAGCCTGTGCACCACAACAGTTGAGCCTGTGCTCTGGAGTCCAGGAGTTGCAACTACTGAAGCCCATGTGCCCTAGAGCCCGTGTTCCACAACAAGAGAAGCCACCACAATGAGAAGCTCACCCACCACAACAAAGAGTAACCCCTGTTCACTGCAACTAGAGAAAAGGCCACGCAGCAATAAAGACCCAGTGCAACCAAAATAAGCAGAATAAATAAATAAAATTATATTTTAAAAAAAAGTCATTAGGCCAGCCTACACTCAAGGGGAAGAGATTATACAAGGGAGTGAACACTAGGAAATGGGGGTCATTGAGGGCCATCTTAGGGTCTGCCTGACTCACTAACTTTTGGCTTATTACCACTTCATAAATGTTAACTATGATTATTCTCAGTTGAGAGATTTGCAAGAGCTACAGAAATCAGTGAAGGATTTCATATCACAGAGTAACTTTAGGTGAACTTGGGCAAGTCAAGTCACCTAATGTCTTTGAGCTATTTCCTCCTCAGTACGATAAAAATAATGTCTCCAAAAGAAAGGAGAACATAATATATGCAAACACAAATACATTTTTGTAACATCAAATATAGGTCTTCACAGTTTGAGGAAGCAAACTACTTTAGGCCAGTTTTCCATTTTGTGTTAACTCTGTGACTCTCCCAGTCTGATCTTTTTAAAGTTTTCAGGGCTTGGCCCTGTGGGCTGGTAAGGATTTGTATAACGGGAATAACACCCACAAAAGGAAATCTGTTTCTTGAGCGTTCCTAAAGGCATTTCCAAGGGTTTACTTTTCCCTTCTTTTAAAATACCTTTGCTTCCAAAGACCCCAGGGAGATCCCAAGAGAGAAAACAGACTATCTGGGAAATTTCAAGCTCTTGATAATCAAATTGGTAGTAAAATCTCTTCCAGCTACTGGAGCTTCGCTGAGGGTACATTTATGGTAGATGGGGTTCCCCCACACTCTCAGGGCATCTGGTTTGGCGGTTGTGAGGTTTCCAGTTTCGCGGAGAGCTCGGGTTACCACCTCTGTGGCAGCGGTCAAGAGCAGCTTCGATGCCCGACCCAGGGTCTCTCCACCGTGGCGCCTAGCCCTTTCTGCTTGGTGTCCAAACCGGATGCCTTATTTCACGCCCCAAACAGAGCCGATCGCACACTGTAGCGTTTCATGCCCTTCCCGGGTGCGGTTTTCCCTGGGGAAGGTAAACAACGCTCTTGACTCGGACTGGCAGGCATTTCGGCCCGGTGGCCCAGTCCTTCCGGGCGGTGCCGTCCGCCTGGGAGGCAACCTTCGGGTGGGGGGTGGGGGGGCGTGGGGGAATGGAATTTAGGAGTCAGTCCCCAGGCTTCACACAAAGCCGCAGTTCTCCGCAACGCGTCTCTGGGTGAAGTGAAGCGGCCGCGCGGGAAGCTGTGGCTGCGACAATGCCTTTTGCTTCTCGGCTCGAGAGCCTGACGTCCAGGGCGACGGGCGCCTGGGACCCCAGGGCAGGGCTCAAACCTTAACCCCCACCACCCTCGCCCTGCCAGGCTGGCGGGGCACGTTGCGCCAGCCGGCAGCTGCACACGCCGCCTCGAGGTCCCCCTTGGCGCCGAGGTCTTCTCCTGCAGCGCCGCCGCCTTCGAACCGTGTGGGCCATTTGGTCCACAGGGCGGAACTCGCCAGGATCTCCGGGTAGCCCCGTCAGGAGGGCGGAGATGACCTCCCCGCCCCGCGAGCTCTCGGGGAGCGGAGGCGGAGGAGAAGTAATTCCGATCACCCCTGGCGGGGGCTTTCACCTCTCCAGCCCCCGCCGCTCCGGTGACCGCTGCCTTAGAGAACTTAACGAGAACCAGATGTGGTGGCCGCTGCCGAACTTTCTCAGAGCCGGCGATTGGGTCCGGGCCCAAGGCCGCGGCCAATCAGCGCTTTGGGAGGGCCCAGAGTCCCGCCCCGCCCCGGCACCCGCGGGGATCCAGGTCCGAGGCCCGCTCAGCGCCGCTAGTGGGCTGGCGGGCCGGGCTGGACGCGGTCTGTCGCGGGGCAGCCCAGGGCCGAGCAAGCATGCGGGCGGACCGGGCGGCCGGGCGGCCGGCGCTGCCGCCGCCGCCGTTGCTGCTAATGCTGCTGCTGCTGTCGCGGGCCGCGGCGCTGCACCCAAGCGAGCTCTTCCCCTACGGGCAGTCGCGAGGGGACCAGCTCCTGCAGGAAGGCGACGACGAAAGCTCAGCCGCCGTGAAGCTGACGCTTTCCTTGCGCTTCTACGACGCCCAATTCAGCGACCTCTACGTAAGTTTAGCTTCTTCATGGTGCGGGACTCTGCAGATTTCTAGCAGCTTCTGAGCAGGGGGTCATTGGTAGTGTGGATCTCACCGGACCCCTGCCTTCCGAGGGGAGGAAATAGTCCGCATCGTCTGCTGTCCCCGAGCGCCCTTGGGGTGGGACCTGGCTTTTTGCCTTTGCCAAACGCACTGCTTTCCCCTGCTACAAGGGGACGGTAAGAATTGTTATCAGCCGCATAAGCGTCCCAGGCAGAAAAGAAGGTGGGATTCCTAAGGCGGCCAGTGGGGTCTAAAGTTAAGTTCAGCGAGAGGGCCGTGCAAATTTGCAGAACTGGGTGCTCCTTCCTTGAACCCAGAGCTTCTTCCCCAGGGTTGTGCGGGAAATGAAAAGATATGTGAAGGAATTTAGGGCTCCTGGACCAATTGCACTGTACGTGTGGGATAGGGTGGTGGGGCGGGGGGACGACGCCGGCTGAAGTTGCACTGGTCGCTCCGAACCAGGAGTCAGACTTCCAGAGGATGGGGAAGTGGGGAGTTTCATGCCTCGAGGGCTTCCTTCCCTCCTTGCGATGCCAGGGTAGGCTCTCGCGTCCTTGGGCTTCCTACGGTCACCTTTTTGTCCCCCTCATTCCCCAGGTGGGCACCAACGGCATCATCTCCACCCAGGACTTCCCCAGGGAGACCCAGTATGTGGACGACGATTTCCCCACAGACTTCCCGGCCATCGCCCCCTTCCTGGCCGACATCGACACCAGTGGCGGCAGAGGCCGGGTCCTGTACCGCCAGGACACCTCTCCGGCGGTGTTGGGCCTGGCCGCCAACTATGTGCGCACAGGCTTCCCGCTCTCCGGCGCACACTTCACTCCCACCCACGCCTTTCTGGCCACCTGGGAGCAGGTGGGCGCCTACGAAGAAGCCAAGCGTGGGGCCCCGCCCTCGGGAGAGGTAAGCGACCAGGGATGCTTGGCCTTTGTGCTTACTGAAAGATGGGCTTGAATTCTGGGCTGGAACCCAGGCTTGAAGTTTCTCCTGAGTCTGCTCCCCTGATGAACCTCAGGTACAGTTTGCTGGCACCGGGGCTGAAGTGGCTTGGTTTTCTCCAGGCTTTCTCTGAGGGTCTGAGAGGTGGTCACTCTTGTAAGGAGAACTGCTTAGGAGATGTGAGTGCCCCAGTGCAGATGCAGGAGGGAGTTTATGGTTTGATTGTTTATTTTTAGAATCACCTCATATATATAAGAATTGTTTCTAATTATATGTTCACTGAAGGAAAAACATCAGAAGATGGCAGGCAGTTTTGAAAAGAACAGCCACTCATTTTCCTGCCACTTAAGATAACCACTATTAAACAGTTTTGTGTGCACCTGCCAGAGCTTTTTCCTATCCATATCTGTATGTGTCTCTGTCTATTAATGATGGATTCACACTCCACATACTGTTTTGTAACTTTTTTTAGTAAGTTGTGAATATATTTCACTGTCAATAAATATATTTCTACAACATCATCGTTAATGTTTGTATATTCCATCCAGTGGATTTCTCACTGTGCCCAGTGGTCAGCAATGTCATTTCCAATTTTTCATCATTATAAATTTGTGAAGCACTTTTTCTTTTTTAGGCTAAATCTTTATGCCATGTCACCACTTGACTTTCCAGGAAGTGGAATTGGTAGGCCAGAGTGATGTATTTTATATGAAGTTTTTGATAATTTTTGCCAAACTGTCACTCAGGTACCAGGTCACATGCTCCCTTACTTTACAGGAGACTGCCCTTGATCCATTGTATAGTCTCTACCTGAGATATTGAGCACCTTCTTTGTGCAGGGTATTGGGCTAGGTGCAGGGTTGGAGAAAGATAAAGAAGGTAAGTATGTTGCATGCATTCATTCACTGAGGTACTCCAAATGGATTATCAGATGGGTCAGGGTGGTTTGGCAAAAGGGTGCTTGCCTCATTCCTGGGGTAGGTATGGGCTTCCTCCATGAAATTCAACCTAAATCTAAAATGTCATACTCCAAGGGCTGAAACTCTTTCAGCTTATCTCTATTTTAACTCATCAATGTGATTTTTAGCTATATAGAAGCGGTACATATCCTCCTTTAGGTTCAGAGAGGTTAAGTAGCTTGCGCACTCTCCCTGGATGATTCAAGATGGTGGCCATTCTTACTGTGTTCCCTGAGTGAGAGGAGTATCTTCTAAAGACTCTACTAAGCAAAGGGGGATCTAGAGATTTAAAAAATCATTTGAATTGATTTTAGCCAATTGTTTTGAAACATCTAGTTTTGTTTATTGAATAACTTTTTAATGCATAGATTTGACATTTCAGTTATTCAATTCAACAGAGTATATTTAATTCAAACACATATATTGAGCACCTTCTTTATGCAGGGCATTGGGCTAGGTGGAGGGTTGGATAAAGATAAATAAGGTAAGTATGTTGATTCATTCATTTATTTTTGTCAATAAGTTTAAAAAACATATTTAAAGTTTAACATATCTCTAATACAAAGTTTAGAAAATAAATCCAGCTTATAATTATACTAATCAGAGGTCACCACTGCTATTTTATTGTCTTCCAATCTTCTTTTCTAAACATATATATGTGATATATTAATATATGTATGTATAAGTAATTTATATTTAAACATAGTTGAGATCTATTTATCCAGCAAACTTTTTTGCACACTTACTGTAAGTCAGGATGTGTAGGCACTGTGAAAGGACACATTCTTTACTTTCAAGAATCTCAGAGTTTAATATTGATTATGATTCAATAGAAGTGAAGTGACATCTTAAGGAGACTAACTCCACCCCTCACTGGTTAGGGAACCTAATCTGGGAAAGCTTCAGTGAGCAATTGTCTTTGAATCTGAGTTGAGCAGAGTTGAACATTCCCTATAGAAGGGGTAGCATATGATGTATCACCTACATACTATATTGTTAATGTGTTTTGGGGCATTACACGTGGTCCTGTTACTGAACAGGAAGGGTGGTGGGGATGAGGCTGGGAAGGCCATGGGGTAGGGGCAGATCATGCTCTGCTAGGAGTTTGGACTTGGTTCTTTGGCACTGGGCAGATCTTGAAGGATTTTAAATAGAAGTTTTTGGTTTTCAAAGAGTGCTCTTTCTGACTATTGAGAAGATAAGGGTTCAAAGGAAAGGCTGACTACTTAGACAATGATTATATGTGTTGTTTATTCAGGATATCTTGTTAATTCTTATAACAACACTTTATCTTGCTGTCTTCTCACAACACTGCTGCAAGACAAGTACAGAAAGACTCACTGTTTGCCATTACCTAGTAAGTTAAGGTGAGTGTGCAGAATTCTGTACGTAGTAAGGCAAAGGCAGGTTTAGAATACAGACTTTTTTTTCTTTTTTGTGGTGTGTGGGATCCTCCATTGTGGCATGTGAACTCTCAGTTTCAGTATCTAGTTCCAGTTTCAGCTCTAGTTCCCTGACCAGAAGTGAACTCAGGTTCCCTGCTTTGGGAGCGTAAAGTGCCAGTCCCTGGACCACCAGGGAAGTCCCTATAGTATAGACTTGTTGATTCTTAGGTTTTTGTTGTTGTTGCTTCTACCCAGAGTTTTCATGCAGGGCCCATTCTGTTGGCACAAGTGATGTAGGCAGACACAATAGTTATGCCTTTTCCAAACACTTCCAGTAAATGAGGCTTGTTTTATTGTTTTGATGTGATCTTAGTACCAGAAGAGTCCTTGGACTCATATCTCATTCAAAGGAAGAATTGACTTGGAATGAATTTTGCCAAGGATACTATTGATGCCTTATTACTTCCAAATTAGTATTCCAGTGGTCTGAAGTGAATCCAGCTGCATCTGTCTTACTTTTTCAACAGAGGAAAAAAGGTAATGTTGAGCTGAGTGAGATGAATTGGAGAGATGAGCAGTTGCACAGAACCTATGCGGTGATGAAGTCACTCTTAGAGCTTCGGGAGTCCAATTTTATCAGAACTTATTTGAAACTGGAAATTATAATGCAGACAAATATTTTTCTGTTTCATCTGTAGCATGGAAATAATGCTTCTGATGTGAAGATAATGACAAAAAACGTTTTGAAAGTAGTTTATGAAAGGTTATCCAGTGACTTTGGAAGCAATGATCCTGCCTCAGTCTTAGTTTACTAACCTGTAAAATGAGGTAGCAATGCCTAACTTACAGGACTGTTGTGAGAATTCACTAAGGTGACATTTTAAAGCAGCCATCATAGTCCCTTAGACTTAGCAGGTGCATTTGCTCAGCAGATCTGTGTTCCCCTACATGGGGTTGATATAGGACCAGATTCTGGTTCTTTGATTTCCCTATCTTGAAAGGATACTGTGATGTGAGTCTTTTACTTAAGGACTCTTTAAATACAAGGTTTTCTGCATTGCAACTTCTGTCTGGACCTCTTTATGGTGGGGGCGGAGCGTGGGAAGATTTGTAGAATCCATCTCTTACTTTTCTAATTAAAATTATTCTTCAGGAATGTTGCCAAATGCTGAGCTGGCTTCAGAATGTTTCATTTAGAAAGGAGATAAAGATTCTGTTTGGAGAGAGGATGTTTTTTTAATTACCCACATTGAAGGTTCCTTCTGAATACTTTAAAGAGCCCTGTGACATGAGTTGTTGTTTTAATAGTTCTTTGGAAATAGATTCTGCCAAACAGTAATCTACTTTGCTTGAAGGACTGTGTGAATTCTACATGACCTTCTTAAACCTTGGCATATAACATGTTGCAGAGTTATCAGAGACTTGAAGATGTCAGAGGAAAGGCATTTTTACCTTTTAAAACTGTTTCAGATGTTGTCCTTTCTCACCTTGGACATTCTTGATGGATGTGACAGGATATGGTACCTGATGCTGTAGGAATGTCAAGGTGTTACTGTATCTAAAAAGCTATGACCAAATAGTGTTTGTCAGCGCAGTCTGAGGTGCCTTGAATTGTCATAAGTACATCACAGAGCAAAGTCCCAGTTTAGTTCAGTTGCTCAGTAGTGTCTGACTCTTGAGACCCCATGGACTGCAGCACGCTAGGCTACCCTATCCATCACCAACTCCCAGAGCTTGCTCAAACTCCTGTCCATCGAATCAGTGATGCCATCCAACCGTCTCATCCTCTGTCATCTCCTCCTCCTCCTGCCTTCAGTCTTCCCCAGCATCAGGGTCTTTTCCAGTGAGTCAGTTTGACCTTCAAAGAACTTACTGACAGGAGACATAAAGAGGACTAATGTTTACCTTAGCTGTGTCTTTTTCTCGAGGGTGGTGCGGGTGAGGGTGTTGTTATTTGAGGGATGAAGGGGGATAGAAAACTGGGCTTCACAGATCTGTGTGGTACAGGGTATGTTTTGTCAACTTTTATCTAAGTTGGGCTGAAATGACGGATATCGAGAATGGAGCAACAGGACAGATTGTGCTGACCAAGGATGTTTCCTGGGAGAAGGCCAAGAGAGCTAAGGCTGGAGATATGGATGAAGGCAGATGTGGGCAGTAAAATAAGATGAGCAGAAGGCTTCCTAGTGGAGGCCTCACCTCGGGAGTGATATATGCCAACATGTTTCAAAGAATGATGGTCATTGATCCAGTGGGGCGGGGGTAGGATCCAGTGAGAAAGTGAGAAGTAAAAGCAGGACATGGTTGTAGCTTTTTTGAATTTTGAAGCTGAGGTCCCAAAGAAGGGAGGTGTACAGTCTGAGAGAGTTTAGCTTGTGTCTGAGATCTGGCTATGCAGACATAGAGAACAGAGACATATATGAAAATTGGTTAAAGAAATGCTGCAGTTTTGCTAAAGACCAAGTGTTAGGAAGGTTATAATATTAGGGATGTGATAGTACTGGACATTAATTTTGGTATTTTTGGCAGGATCTGTAGGATTAGGGCAGAAAAAATGAATGAGGGGAAATCATACAAGTGACAGTGATGTATAGGTAATGGTAGATAGAGAAATATGCTAAGGAATGAAGGTTAGCATTCACACCAAACAATGGAGACGAGAAGCTAATAATGCTAGGAGTATAGAGAGCAGCTGCTGCTGCTGCTAAGTCGCTTCAGTCATGTCCGACTCTGTGCGACCCCATAGATGGCAGCCCAGCAGGCTTTGCCGCCCCTGGGATTCTCCAGGCAAGAACACTGGAGTGGGTTGCCATTTCCTTCTCCAATGCATGAAAGTGAAAAGTGAAAGGGAAGTTGTTCAGTTGTGTCCAACTCTTCACGACCCCATGGACTGCAGCCCACCAGGCTCCTCCGTCCATGGGATTTCCAGGCGAGAGTACTGGACTGGGTTGCCATTGCCTTCTCCAGTATAGAAAGCATGAGGCCCTAAAGAAGACAGGAAGGGGAACTTTGTGACCCTACTTCTTAATTTTCATTATAATTTTTGTAAGCCACTTTAGGCAAACCCTTCGGGACATGGATGGTATTGTCGTGATATTTGGCCAGATGGCTGAAATTAAGTAAATTGAATAAACTGGGAACTCATTGAGGAGCATGCTTTGTATCCATCAGCCTGGCTTTGCCAAGCATCAAGTCAGCACTGATTGGTGATGCCCTGCACCTGGAAGGGAGAGCCCGAAGCTGTCTGATTTCTGCTGAGGGCTCTGGCTTTTCTCTTTCTGATAGCAGGAAGGTGGATCCTGGAGCTCTGCAGCACAGGCCCTACTCCTCTCCTCCCTGGGATCCTGAGGAAGTTGGAAACTGGTGACCCTTTTGTGAGGTTTGGCAGCCCATCTGAGGCTTTCCCTTCAGGGACAGAGCATGTAGGGTTCTTGGGAAGTCTTTTCTCCAGGAATGTGTAGACCTTTCCGGTTAGGAAGCCAGTCAAGGAGTGTTCTAGGGAGAGGAGCCCTGCAGGACATCATGAAGCAGGCTCTTTAGCGATTAGGTGTAGAATGTTGTGGAACTGAGGGAGAACTTTAAACGTGATCATTTGGTGTGTGGGTGGTTTTTAAACAGCCAGACTTTTTTGGCTGGTACTCTGGGATCCTAAATTCTATTTAAACTTCTTCTATTTGCCTATTTCACTGAAGACAAGTAGATTAAATAAATGCTTGCCACCTGTAATAAGTGCATGTCTCAAGGATGGCATATAAAGACGTTGAATAACTTTTCATTGAAATAAATTTGCTCACTGGCTGAAAGAATGAATAAAATTTGTTGACTAGCTAAATACCCAGACCCCACAGTAAAAAGCCAGACTCTTCCCTTCCCAGCTCTGTTTACTTTTCCCTTCCCTTTCCTATCCCATTCAATTCCTTCACAATCTATAGGACCTCCTTATCTCACAGAGCTTCTCTAGATGTAGAACCAGGATTCCTCCTATCTGACATTTATTGTGGGCAATCAATGCCAGAAGCTTTGAAAGCTTTGCTTCTTAAAACAGAGTCTCTTTCCTTGAGTACCTTTCTTTCTCTAGCTGAACTTTATTTATTCTGAGTAAAGTAAAACTCTGAAGTTACTGAATCGCCATTAATCGATCATGTATACATTCTGTATGGACATGATACAGAATGGCTTTTGTTTACATTTGGCAGAAGTTATGGCTTCCGAGCTTTGAGAAATTCTAGAAAACATCCCTTGCCTTTTGTTTGTGGAAAAGTCAAGCTTTCCGGCTGAAACAATCAACAACGAAAACAATAACAAATATATGAGGCAACCCCCTCCCCTTGTCTTTAAGTTTCTGAACTTAAAGGAAAGCAAAAAGCCAAGCCACGCTAGGTGACCTTTTCTATGTTGGCGATCTGGAAGAAAAGTTGGATAATATTTTGAGTTTTTTCTGGAAAACATTTTAACACCTAAACTTTATCTTGTAAGCAAACCGTCCAAACTATACTTTGAAATTAAACATCAAAAAAGAATAATTAACATTAGAAAAGAGCTTGGCCACCATTTGGGGAAGGACGCAGGACAGGCCCATACCTATTTTCTGCTGTTTTATTTAGTAAAATGCGATATGTTTCTTTCTGCCTAACTTTGTGTGTCTAGCAAAATGGGGAGACAGTGCTCCTTACCAGTAAAGAATGTTTCTAGGAGTCACATTACTTAGGAAGTAGTGGTATTTATAAATACCTCTCCTGCTCCCTGCTAAGTTGCAAAAAGAATGGGATTTAGTGAGAGGGGTGTCCTCAGAGGCCTTCATATAACATTTTTTACAAGATACTCAAATACCATTAACTGATCATTTGTGTGTTGTGAGGGAAATAGCTGGATGTAGATAAAGGCAAAAAAAAAAAGTGTCCTGTTGAAAATACTAGAGTAAATTGAACTTTAAGGAGTGATTCTATAAGGACCTGGGTGTTGCGTTTGTGGCTAGTTCAGGCTCCTGGCCTGTCCTTCTGGTCTGCTTTGGCTCCTTCAGTGTTTATTACTATTCACAGTCAGCCTCTGCGACGCCTGCCCATTCCAGCCCTGAGGTCTGGGGCCCACGCCTTCCTCTCTGGCCTCTACTACCTTCTCCAGCAACTCTCTTGGAATCCCAGCCATGGCTGCTCCCTGTCGTAAACTCTGAGACTGTCCTGGTTGGAGGCTTCCATCCTTTGCCCCTTTGCTTCTTGCCACCAAGCATACTGTCCAGTGCTTAGCTGGCACCTGGCTCTCTGAATTAATGTACAAATGAATTAATGAATCAAGTTTACAAACATGTAAACAGCTAACCAGGCTAAGCTAGGTGACTGCTAACTAGAAACACTCACTAAGATGTTGTGGAGGGTCAGAGAACAGCAATAAATCTACAGGGAATCTCAAAAACCCCTCAGAGGTCAGTATGAGAAGGTCAGGAGTGTTTCTAGGCACAGGAAAACGTGAGTAAATAAATGTTTAGAAGCATCAAAGTACATGGGACAGATGGGCAATATTAAATAATCTGGTGAAGATACAGTGGATGTGAGCCTGGAAAGAGAGTTTGCAGCTTATAAATCACCTGGTGTGGCAGGCCAAGGAGTGGTTGGCATGACCTGGTGGTGCAGGGCAGGGACCCTGGAGTTGGCTGGCCTGCCACTGCATACTAACAGCCTAACCCTAGGCAGAGCTCTTAGCCTTTATGTCTTGTTTTCCTCATCTGAGAAATGAGGATAGGATAACTCTGGTGCTGGTGTCAGAAGGTAGATGGAAGAGAATAGAGAGTGAGGCTGTGAGAACAGTAATGAGGCCTTTTGATCAGCTAGTGCCTCACACCACCCCTCCCCATAAAGGGGATTCAGTAAATGAGTGAATGAATGATCCCGATAAGTGCCCAGAGCAGTAAACTAGGGCAGTGACTACAGGAATGTACACATTAATTTTCCTATTTACTCTCAGCTCTGAAAGAAGTTTGGATGATAAAAGTTTGAAACCTTGAAAACTAGTTTTATTTTTTTAACCTGTGTTTTTAAAAAAGTCCTTTATGTTTGGTTGCGCTGGGTCTTTGTTGATTTGCGCAGGATTTCTCTAGTTGCAGCGAGTGGGGGCTACGCTCTGTTGCAGTGTGTGGGCCTCTCATGGCAGTGCAGAGCACAGGCCTTAGGTGCACGGGCTTCAGCAGTTGTGGCACGTGGGCTCTAGAGCACAGGCTCAGTAGCTGTGGTGCATGGGCTCAGTTGCTCCATGGCATGTGGGATCTTCCCGGACCAGGGATCAAACCTGTGTCCCCTAAGTTGGCAGGCAGATTCTTAGGCACTATGCCACCAAGGAAGTCCTAACCTCTGTGTTTTTTTTTGTTTGTTTTAACCTATGCATATTTCAACTATTAATCTAAATTGATAAAAGATGATTATAATAATACAGCTTATGTAATTATGCTTATAACTTGGAGAGGAAATTTAAAAGAATATTATGTTAAAACAATTTAGAGAAATCCTGAGAAGGGGGACAACACTTTGCATTTCATAATGCTTTGCTTGCAGTTTTTTTTGTTGTTGTTGTTTGTTTGATTTATTAAGAATATTGTCTATTTTTTTCACAGCTGAATACTTTCCAGGCAGTGTTGGCATCTGATGAATCTGACACCTACGCCCTCTTTCTTTATCCTGCCAATGGCCTTCAGTTCTTTGGAACACGCCCCAAAGAGTCTTACAACGTCCAGCTCCAGCTTCCTGCCCGGGTGGGCTTCTGCCGAGGAGAGGTTGATGACCTGAATAGACAGGGACCATATTTCAGCTTGACTAGCACTGAACAGTCTGTGAAAAATCTCTACCAGTAAGTAGCATAGGGCTTAAGCCCTTTCCTGTTGGAATGTAAGGACTCTTAGGAGCTACCAAACTTCAGTGGCTCTAAGACCATTAAGTATCTTGGTAGTTGCTAATTAAGCAAGGCATCAATGTCAAAACCAGGAACTAGGCTAGACCCTGGGAGGAGCAAGTTGACCAAAATATAAAAGGTTCATTATTTTTCCTGCCATATTGGCTAGGGATACCAGAAACCAAACTATGTGTGTGAATATATGTGTGTGTTTGTGTGTGTGTGTGTGTGTGTGTGTGTGTGTGTGTGTGTTAGCACAGCCACTGAGGCTTGCTATGGAAAACATTGCTCTTGGAACCACATAAAAATATTCAGTAATATAACTGCCCAGGTTGAGGTTTTTCCAGGTTAATCGTTTCACAGCTGGAAATGTTGTGAGTTAGTCTTTTAAACAGATAGGTGTTAAAAGTTAAATTAAGGGTTGTGTAATTTGGAAAAAAAAAGAGAAAAACTAACAAACAGATTGCTAGGGTTTTGGAAGTCTTGGATTTTCTCAATGGCTTCATTATCTGAAATCGTCCTGATGGGTTTTTCATGAAATGCCTGGAACTGGGCACATTCCTTAGTCCCATCACGTGAGCCCACTTTGCTTGTCCATATCATGCTCAGTATCTGGGTTGGCATCAGTTGATATTTACTCATTTCTGGGCTTAAGAAAAAAATCTCTGCTTTTATGCTTCCCTGAATACTGGTCTACAAGCTGGACAGAATGAGATTACTGGGTACTGGAACAGCTTACACTTTTGCATGCCATCCGCTCTACTCAGAGACCAGAGAGCGGCCCTATAGCCAAACAGGGTTACTCAGAGCTGACATTTATTGAGAGCTTACTGTTTGCCAACATTATGTTAAACACTTTCCAGAAGTTCTCTTAATTAAAACTCAACAAGAG
The DNA here is from genome assembly GCF_042477335.2 of Ovis canadensis. NCBI lineage: Eukaryota > Metazoa > Chordata > Mammalia > Artiodactyla > Bovidae > Ovis > Ovis canadensis. The sequence goes on along the minus strand of NC_091251.1, from coordinate 55,425,708 downwards.
TCTCAGGGGGTAAGTTCTGTTCCTTTGTCAATGTGACAAATGAGCTTAGGAAAGTTAAATTGCCTATAATCTTGAAGTTATGAAGTGGCAAAGCCAAAATTCAAGCACGAGTCTGGAGCTCTGAACTACTTTTTTTAATGCTGAATCCTGGCTTGCTTTCCCATTCTCAAGACTCACATTGGGTATCTTATGGGCTCCACTGAGGCTGCCTTTTAGTCTTGACTCTGGAGAAAACTTAGCTCCTTGCTTTTTCTGCCCTAGCTCCGCCACCCTCATCTCTGGAGCCCATGGATTCTCTGCTTTTCAGACATCATCCAAGTGCTGGAAAGACAAAGATGTCTAAGGCCTAGGCCCTGTATACTAGCAGCCTGCACTCTCCTAGGCTAGATGGAGGAACAGTTAGTTCCAGAGCATGGGACTAGGTGCTAACACCTCCGCAGGGTATAGGAGGCAGCGGAGGCCATTTACCCATTCACCACTGTCGTATGGACATCTTTCAGTAAGATATCTTTATAGTATTATTTGAAGGCTATAAAACATGGCATCATATATGGCCTGTCTTATTAAAACGATAAACTGATGAACATTTAAACATTTCTGGTTTTTCCTTTTATAATTACTGTGGCAGTAAACAAAATAATACATGTTGTTTGGATGCTCATTTGTCTTAAAGATAAATTCTTAAAAGTAGAATTGCTGAGAAAAGGTATATGCAGTTTAACATTTTAGTGCACGTTAACCAATCACTCACCCTTCAGAAACCCTGCACCAGCTTACAATCTACAGAGAGCTATGATCAACAATGTTCATTTCCTACAGGCTTCTAATCTTTTTAGTATTTGTGAATCTGATAGGTGTAAATGTTCATATTTTCACTCTAATTTTTATGATTATGGTAAAACTGAGCATCTTTTCAATGGTTAATAGCCATTTCTTTGCTCTTTTCTGCTGAGGTTTTACAGAGATCTTTTACAAATAAGAAAAAGCTAGTAAAAATATTTTCTCTTAAGTGACATCCATATTTTTATTCAGTTGTTCATCTTTAAAGGTAGTTACAATCTAAAAGGTATAACTTTAGGGTTGTCAAACTTATTGGCCTTTTCCTTTATGATTTCAGGTCTTGGTATTATTCTTAGGAAGGCCTTTTCTACCTCCAAATGTTAGAAAGATTCCCCAACTTAGTCTTCTATTTTACTTTTTCTTTCTTCTTTCCTTCCCTTCTTCCTTCCTTCCTTTTCTTTCTTTCCTCCCTCCCTTTCCCTTTCATTCTTTCCTTCCCATTATTACAAGATATTGAATATAGGTCCCTGTGCTATCCAATAGATTCTTACTGGTTATCTATTTTATGTATAGTAGTGTGTATGTGTTACCCCCAAACACCTTATTTATCCCTCTCCCACTTTCCCCTTTGGTAGCTGTAAGTTTGTGTTCTGTGTCTGTGTCTTTCTGTTTTGGAAGTAAGTTCGTTTGTGTCTTCTCTTCTTTTAGATTCCATGTATCAGTAATATCATATGATATTTTTCTTTGTCTGGCTTATTTCATTTAGTGTGATAATCTCTAGGTCCATCCATGTTGCTGCAAATGGTATTCAGTTCAGTTCAGTAGAGTCGCTCAGTCGTGTCCGATTCTTTGCGACCCCATGAACCGCAGCATGCCAGGCCTCCCTGTCTGCCTCCCTGTCCATCACCAACTTCAGAGTTTACCCAAACTCATGTCCATTGAGTCAGTGATGCCATCCAACCACCTCATCCTCTGTCGTCCCTTTCTCCTCCTGCCCCCAACCTCTCCCAGCATCAGAGTCTTTTCCAATGAGTCAGCTCTTCTCATGAGGTAGCCAAAGTACTGGAGTTTCAGCTTTAGCATCATTCCTTCCAAAGAAATCCCAGGGTTGATCTCCTTCAGAATGGACTGGTTGGATCTCCTTGCAGTCCAAGGGACTCTCAAGAGTCTTTTCCAACACCACAGTTCAAAACCATCAATTCTTTAGCACTCAGTTTTCTTTATAGTCCAACTCTCACATCCATACATGACTACAGGAAAAAACCGTAGCCTTGACTAGACGGACCTTTGTTGGCAAAGTAATGTCTCTGCTTTTTAATATGCTGTCAAGGTTGGTCATAACTTTCCTTCCAAGGAGCAAGCATCTTTTAATTTCATGGCTGCAATCACCATCTGCAGTGATTTTGGAGCCCCGAAAAATAAAGTCTGACCCTGTTTCCACTGTTTCCCCATCTATTTGCCATGAAGTGATGGGACCAGATGCCATGATCTTAGTTTTCTGAATGTTGAGCTTTAAGCCAACTTTTTCAGTCTCCTCTTTCACTTTCATCATTACTTTATTCTTTTTTTATGGCTGAGCAATATTCCATTGTGTATATATACACCACATCTTTATCCATTCATCTGTTGATGCACATTTAGGTTGCTTCCATGTCTTGGTTATCGTAAATAGTGCTGTTATGAAAATTGGAGTGCATGTATCTTTTCAAAGTATGGTTTTCTCTGCATATATGCTCAGAAGTGGGATTGCTGGGTCATATGACAGGTCTGTGTTTAGTTTTTAAAGGAACCTCCATACAGTTCTCCATAGTGACTGTACTGATTTACATTCCCACCAACAGTGTAGGAGGGTTACTTTTTCTCCACGCCCTCTCCAGCATTCATTATTTTAAATATCAAAAATATGCAGCTTGTAATCTAGATTTACAAGCTGTTGACATTTTGCCATCTTAATAATTTTTTCCTTTATGTTTCTAATTTAAAGTAAGTGACACACATCATGCCACTCACCCCTCAGTGCTTCAGTATGCATTAAAAAAAAATTATTCTCCTAGTCAATAAAGTTTTCTTCCTCAAACTTGTCTTATAAATATAGAGGTCATAAATTATATAATTCATAGTGTGTTTGTAATAATTCTCCTTCTGCACATTTAAATATGAATGTACACATTTGCATTTTTTGAGATTATTCTTTTCTGTCTCCTAGAAAACAGTAGTTACTAAGCACTTATTATATGCAGGGCCCCATGCTGAACATTTTATGTGATTTTCTAGCTTAATCCTCCTAATACCCCAGGGAGGAAGGCACTGTCCATCTCATTTTGTAGCCTTGTTTTCTTTCTAGGAAATAAATTAAGTTCTTTCTATCGCTAAGCTTTCCAAATGACCTTGGATTTTAGGATAAACTCAAACTGGCTGCTTTCCTATCATGCACAATGACAAAAGCCAGGGTAGTGATTCATATTTAAGTAGAAGGCTATTTTATTTAGCTTTTAACTGCCATAATTTGTGCTTTCCTACTCTTTGAAGCTTTTATAGTTCTGTTTCTAACCTCAAGAAGAAATTTCACAGCTGCAACACCTCCGATGTGATAATAAACTCAACATCCTCAGATCTTCTGAGTCCTCTCTTATCTTCTTTAACATTCCTTGCTTGCTTGCCAGAAAGCACCAGCATTTAATTCTTAGAACTTACCAAGTTTACATAGCATATTGCACAAAGGATCAAAAGTTTTTCTTTCTACACTCGTTTCCCTAAACTAATTACAACTGCAGTGGTGGTAACAACATGTGAAGGGGTGGGGACTGACTGATTGATTCTTGGAACTGTGTTAATAAATATTATTGCTATAGAAATCCACGTGGAGGTGAGGAATACCAGCCCAAATGAGCAAAATTCTCTTGTCCTCATATGAGTCAATGAATTTCCCGTTATATTATTAGTCATTAACTGACTTTTCATGGACTGACTGTGGAGAAAATCCCACAACATGAGAGACTGAGCACCTGGTGTTTGGTCCATATACCAGAGAGGATAGAAATGGGTGTATTTAAGCCAGCCAGACGCTTTCTTTCTTCGGGTTTTTCCTTTTTTTAAAAAATTGTTTGCGGGGTTATTCTCTTTAGAATGTATCATTGACTAAAATAATGGATCGCTGGGATATTTGGAAGACTGAATGGAGCCTGTGTCCTTTTCTAGTGGAGGTGTACAAGTGAGCCCCCTGGCTCCAGATGTTTCTGGACATCTCTCACCTGTGACCCGTGGCAGTTAATTAACCTGCTTTCTTATCCCCACCCCCCTTACCTTTGTTCTACATTTGCTCAACATTTTTGATCCTTAGGTATTTCTATTTCTTTGAGTTTTTTGACATTGATTTACCAGGGTTTGTGAATTAGTTAATTGAATAATCCATGTGACTAAACAGCGAAATGTTTCTAATGTTCTGTAGTGTAAAATAATTAGGATGTGGACTGATTATAGTGTACTGGTTTTCTGACATGACGTGGATATTAAGAGCATGGGCTTTGGTGTTATTACTGAATTCAAGTCCAAACTCTGCCAATTATTATTTTGCAACCTTAAGAAGATTAGGTAACCTCTCTAAACCTGTTTTCTCCTCTGAAAAATCAGGCATATCACTGCCCCTACCTTGCAAGTTGTGTTGAAGAATGTTAAGCACTTGGCATGTAATTAGCTCTTAAATAAAAAGGACTCATTATTATTTAGGTGTTTGGCAGAAATGTTTAAGCATATGTTTTCTTGAGTTTGTTAAAAGTGTGTGTGTGCTTGCGTTCAGTAGGTAAGTCATGTCCAACTCTTTGTGTCCCCATGGAGTGTAGCCCACGAGGCTCCTCTGTCCATGGAATTCTCCAGACAAGAATACTGGATTGGGTTGCCATTTCCTTCTCCAGGGGATCTTCTCAACCTAGGGATTGAACCCATGTCTTCTGCACTGGCAGGAGTCTTCTTTACCACTGAGTCATCAGGGAGTATTAGTTGCTCAGCTGTGTCCGACTCTTTGCCATCCCATGGATTGTAGCCTGCCAAGCCCCTCTGTCCATGGAATTCTCCAAGCAAAAATACTGGAGTGGGTAGCCATACCCTTCTCCAAGGGATCTTCTCAACCCAGGAATTGAACACCAGGTCGCCCATGTTGTGGGCAGATCCTTTTCCATCTGAGCTAGCAGGGAAGCCCTTGTTCCCTAGGTGTTTTCATATAGCCATTTAGATAAAACAAGTAGTACAGAATTCTGCTTTGAGTGTCCGGCAGTAGGCATATGGCCTTTGAAACCCATTGTTTAATAAGAGATTGTTTGCATCAAAATTCCAATATAATGCTTTTCAGTTATCGTGTAAGTCTGGTTTTGTTTGGTTTCCTGCCAGTGAAAACTTAATCTGATCTGAATAGTCTTTCAGTTTTCAAATAAATTGCTCACCTTTGTAAGAAGGTGGTGGGTGGACACGTATGCTACAATATCTTTTTTCCTTTCTATTTAGACACAGCAACCTGGGCATTCCTGGAGTGTGGGCTTTTCACATAGGCAGCACTTCCCCGTTGGACAACGTCAGGCCAGCGACCGTTGGAGGAGTCCTTTCCAAAGCCCGTCCTTGGGCCCCTCTGGGACAGTCCTTCAGCCATGCCGTGGCCCTGGAGGATGACTACACTCAGGACACTTTGGATGAATATGATGAGAATGAGGAGGAAATCGAATACCCGCCTAGTGAGCCAGCGGAGGCATCAAATGGCCACAGCGCAATCGATGTTTCTTTAGGAGGTAGGATCTCTGCTCCAGATTCTGACCTGGCCTCCCCTGTGCCACGTTCAGCATCTCGGGGTGGGCCTGAAACAGAAGCTTCCCCCTTGGACCCTCACGCCGAAGAGAGGAGACCTCAGGGGGAGACCAATGCCCCGGATTTAAAACAGCGAGTCGAGTCTTCTCAACAGCCAGGGACCAGAGTCCCTGCTCCTCCAGAGACTGAAGGAGAGTCACCTGCTCCTCCCGGGGAAGCCCCGCCGCCCTCCCTAGAGGGAGGAGCCGGGCCAGCGGACCAGGATGCTCTTCCAGCCCATCCCGGAGGAGAGGCGGCCCTTCCCAACTACCCTGGGCCCGACCACGCCCCGCACCTGGGTCACCGGAGGCAAGTGGTCGGGGTGGAGGACGACATCAGCTCCAACACTGAGGGTAAGTGGATTTGAACCGTGGGTGCTAAGAATTCATTGAAAAAAAATGCTGGTCTTGCAGAGACTCATGAATTTTCTTTCAAGCGTGTAGATGAAGAGTTTAGCAAAAAGAAGCTGGGGACTTATTTTTAAAACCCAAGTATCTTTTCGTTGCCAAAGAAATCTTGGCAGGCAAATTCTGTTTGGAATCTGTTGACCATTAATAATATTTTTTTAAAAAAAAGGGGCTTCTTGAAGCACGTGGGGAAAAACTGGGGGTTGCTCGTGCCAGCTACGCTCTCAAGTGGAATGAAGTATTTTAGTCTGAAAGTTCAACAAAGGTAAAGCGTTTTTGAGGCCTCACACATATTATGGTGATAGAGGGCTTCGGGCTTTAGTTTCAAGTGATGAGTTGTTCTGGCTGGGATGAACATTCCAGATTCTTCTTCCATAATGGGATGACCTCAGTGCTCCCCTCAGTTAGGGACATGGTGGTGGAGTGTGTGGGAGAGGGGACCCCTGGGGAGAAAACTTCGAACCACCTGTGTCTTGTCATTTCTGGTTCACGGCTGTGCAGCTGTGCTATTCAGCTCCCTGGAGCCTTGTCCTCATTTCATGACTCACTGACCAGAGTGAGGGGCCAGCAGAGAAATGCCCAGGGGAGGCCTCGGTTAATTAATATAGACACGGAGCCCATGTCGCCTTCTCTTGAAGGCGAGACTTGTCAGGTCAGCTTTATGTGAACACCTGAATGGGAAACTGGCCACAGATTTATCCCATTTGTTCCAGGGACTGCTCATCTGACCTCTGACAGGAGGAAAGAGGTCAGAGGTGAAAGCATTCTTTAGAACCTTTGTGTTTTTTCTTCACCTTTCCTGTTTCCCATACTTTTTACGGTAAAACAGGTTGACCTAGCAAAAGGTCTTTCAGGTGGTTCTGCAGTGGCCCCTGACCTGCAGGAATTTGCTTGAAGAAGCGCTTCTTTTGCGAGGTGGGGGGATGAAACTATTTCGTGACTGTGGTGACGCTGGGTAATGATGACAAGGAGAACATTGGTGTCAGACTTAGGGTTGAATCTTGGCTGTCATGCTGGTTTCATGTAACCCCAAACCTCTAGTTTCTCCTAAATTTGTTGAGAGGATTGAAAGAGATAATGAAGGTCTTAGGTTAGTGTCTGTACTAGTTAGATCTTAATAAGTGGTGGCTGCTTTTACTAATTATAGAGGATTTAAAGCAGTGGGAATGGGGGTGGGGTGGTAGAGAAGGAAGAGTGGGCTTGTTAAGTACTTGTGCTTTAATTTGTGCCTAAGGACTGCCTTTCTCTCAAGAGAGAGATGCAAATTTTATGGGGAGGCTTCAGAACCTTCACACCTTTTTAGTCTAGTCTCCTGAATTTTCAGCATAAGTGACATATATCTAAAGAAAATATAAAGCCAAGTATCAAAGACTTGTTTTTTTGTTTTTTTAAAAAAATATTTATTTTTAACTGGACGATAATTGCTTACAATATTGTGTTGGTTTCTGTTGACCAAAGAGATTTTGAGGTAAAGATATGCTCCAAAGTGGTCTTTTCATTTGTGGGTTGTGACTTCCTGCCCTGAGAAGAGCTTGGAATATTAGAAAGCAGATCCCTAGAGTGATTTGTTAAAGGGTTAAGAACGGGCTGCACGCCCTGTTTTGAGCTGTGAGGGGCTGAGAGAAGCGGCGTAACTGTAGGAGGCCAAGGGAACTGGCCATAGAGAACAGAGGCAGCAGCCATAACTCTCGTCGGGCATGAACTATGATATTTACCAGCTGCTAGATAACGCCTACCCCTGACATCTCGGAAATGGCAACATGCGTTTGAAACATCTGGGTAATACAATGAGACATTTAGGGGGAAAAATCTATACGTTTTTGAACTTTGAAAAAAGAAAAATCAGCCACCATATTAGCAGAGAGAGAAAGCTTTAAAACTTGAAAGCAGAAATGAAAAATAGTTGAACCTCTGATTTCATCTCAGGCTTTAGGAAGACTCAGTATCCTCGGGGAACTTATTCCAGGACCCCCTCTTCCCATGCAGAAACCAAAATCTGTATGCTCAAGGCCCTCAGTCAGCCCTTCGGATCCCTGGTTCTACAACCTCAGCTCCCCCAGCTGTGGGTTCCTCTAACCGTGGATCTTAAACACAGCACAGAATCCTCAGCTTCTTGAATATGCAGTTGCTGAACTTGTGGACACCAGAGGGCTGACTGTATAGAACCATGCAGTTATTAATTACTTGGTTTTTCTTGGTAGTGAAGTTTGCTTTTTCAAACAAAACATTAGCATCCCCCAAGTCTATCAGGCAAAAGTGGACTCCCTCTGGGAAAGTTAGTGGATGGGGTGGGCAAGACTCACGTTGAACACTGCCTGCTAAAATGCCAGCCTTGAGCCACGTTGCCAGCTTTTTCTAATGATGGAGTGGAGGAGTGTGGATTTTGGTTTTCAATGGACTTGAGTTTGATTTCCAGCTCTGTTATGTGGTTTAGGATAAGACATTTGCTCTGTTGGAGTCTCATTTTCTTCAGCTGTGAAGCAGAGATAATGTTTGTGTGCTGTGTGTACTACGTTGCTTCAGTTGTGTCTAGCTCTTTGCGACCCTGTGGACTGTGGCCCAGTTCTGTGCGTGGGATTCTCCAGGTAGGAATACTGGAGTGGGTTGCTGTGCCCTTCTCCAGGGGATCTTTCCAACTCAGGGGTCGAACCTAAGTCTAATATCGCCTGCATTGGCAGGCAGGTTCTTTACCACTAGCGCCGCCTGGGACCTCATCGAAGAGTTGCAAGAATTAAAATTGGGCATGGAAGCACCAGGCCCAGTAGATTTTACTTTCGCCTTTAAGTTTCATAGTGGTTAACTTGCTAAACCAAGAAATTAAATAGATTTCCCTTCTCTTTAGTCCCTAAGGAAAAAAATTTTTTTATTTTTATAGAGTTTTTGTTGAGAAATCTAGATTCTTTTTAGATCATGTCCACACCAGGCAAGAATGTCCCAATTTCACTCTAGTTCTAGCCTCAAGCTTATTGTTTTCTTTATCTTTTTGTAGACCATAAAACTAGCAGTAAATTGGCTGCACAAACTTTCTCTGTTTCAGGGGTATTGTTTCTCCAAGCAACTCTGGAAACTTGTTGTCAAACCAAAAATTACCTGACCCTCCTCTGATCAGGGCACTAGTGGAAGTCTTCACTCATATTTATTGGGTGTCCACTTGGACTCTGAGCGGGAACTTTGCTTGGATGCCACTAGCGCAGTTAATCCTCAGAATTGCCCTGCACAGTAGATCCTTCCCACAGTGCAGAGAAGGAGACGGAAGCCTGAAGTACTGAATGATTTGTTGGGGTAAGAGGCAGGCCAGGACTGCAGCAGAGCCATGGAAGGTTAGAGCAAGCACCATGCAGGGCAGATCCACCTGTGGTGTGTCAGGGACGTCTTCCTGGAGAAGGAGGACTTGAGCCAGGTCTTGAGGTCAAGGCCTCAGTTTTGGGAGAGAGAAACTGGGGCATATTCTGGACAGGGAGTGACAAGAGTGGAGGTTATAAGGTGGAAATGGGGAGAGAGAGGAGAGTTATAGAGGGTAGGTGTAAGAGGCAGCTGCCAGCAAGGCTTTTGCTGCCTGGAGCCAGTATTGTGGGCAGCAGGGACGAGCTTGATTCACAGGGGCCATAGAGATTCTTAAGATTCTGAAACCTACCTGCCCAGGTGGTGCAATGAGGAGCTTAATTTGACCTCAGTCTGCATGATGAATTGGAAAGGCGACACCTGGCTTTCAGCACCCTCAGGCGTTCTCACTCTGGCCTGCGATCCTGTTGATTGTACTTGGATGGCAGTCATGCAGGGAAGGCCCAAGATGTGAATAGGGTTTCCCTGTGGCTTCTGGCCTTGGGAAAGGCCTTAGGGATGTGTCTCAAGTAGCTTCTACCCTGGGATGAACTCAAACAGGCTCTGCTGCCCAACCCAGCCTTCCAGACACAAAAGCCCCTCTCCAGGGGTGGGGGGCACCCCCAGGTTGCTAAGGGAATGTGAACAAGAGGGTCGCCCATACCGCTGAAGACACCTTAAGGGAGAGCCTTCGAGGGTCAGATGTAACCCTCCCCTCAACAAAAAACAGGGTCCTAATACCTGTTTGCCCAGCCAGCTTCACTATGTACCATACATATACACCAAAAACAAATGAACACTGGAGGGAAAAGCCTGCTACTGTTTTTCATTATAAAGCTGGATGTGGTTTTTCTTAATTCGTCTATTATGCTGTGAGGTGGGAAACTTAGAAAAACTCTGTCCTGCAGTGAAAAATGTAGGTTCTTTATCTTGAGGTAGCAGGAAGAGCTGTTAAAGAAAGGTCAGCCCAGTTGCCAGAGGCAGGGCCAGCTCAGGAAAGCCCTTGGTCCCCGTTTGCACGGTGAATCTGGTCTGTACCCTGGAGCCTGCCGGTCTTCCACGTGGCTGGGCCAAGGCTGAAGATGAGTGCTTAAAGATCTTTGGAGAAATGAAGACTGAAGGATGGATCAGAATAAGTGCAGAGGACGAGTTTTCCATTTGTGTGAAAATCTCCCAGTTAGGACAAGTCTCAAGTGCCCTGGCAGCGCCTCTCTTTCTTTTTCCTGATATAGCCCCGTGACTCCACCCTCATTTTTTCTTTCCGTTAAGGATAGGAAAAGAGTGAAAAAACATTTAACGAAAAAAAAAAAAAAAAGAAATGACGTTTTTTAAATCCTCATACGGAGATTCTTTTAGCAATTGTCTAACCTCATTTAACAAAACTGCTGCAAACTGAGCCTATTCAGACCTGGCTGCCCTCCACCCTCCTGTGAGGTCCTAGTTGCCAGCAGACTTGTCCCTCCCTTGTGACAGGAGCCGCCAGGCAGAACGTGGGCCCCCAGAGCGTCTGGAGTGAAGCCTGCCCAGTGGGTAAAATTTGGGAGAGAGGAATCTGTGGGATGAAAGCTAGATTTCTTGAAGTGTGGCTCTAGTCCACTTGTGGCTCTTTCTTTCATGGCCCTGGTTTAAAATGCTGATTCCACACCCCTCCTCCACCTTCTGACCCAGAATCTGCCTGTTTAAGCCAGGTCCCTAGTGATTCTGAAGTCCACTTCAATTGAGTATTGCTGATATGAGGGAAGGAGTGTGGGATTTAGAGCCAGAAGATCACATAGTCTTTGTGGAACAGGAAGAAGTGTGTGAAAACACATTTACAACTGTGAGATAAAGAGGCATAGAAATGACCACTGAGAAAGAAAAGGTACTCACTGCACATCTCATCCATCTGGGATTCAGACACTGATTCCCCACCTCCATGGGGTTCAGCATCCTTGAATCTACCTGCAGTTCCCATAGAAGTTTGAGAAGTACATTGGCCAGAAGTCTGGCTTTTCTTGCCCGGATAAAGACCTGGGTCCTGGGCACCTGGTTTCCTCCATTAAGGATTTTCACGTGCCACACTTGGAGACTTAGCCTAAGTGGGCCATCCAGCGCAGCGTCCTGCTTCTCAGCCAGGGCAGGAGTGAATGCTAAAGCATTCCCTGAAACCCACCCACCCCAGGAGCTGCTAATTAATTGGTCAGATGAAATTCATTCACTACATGAAACCGCATTCTCCAACTCAGAAAGGGACGGTTTGCAAATATGCTGACCATTGTCATCCATGGGCATAAGAGACCCCAGGAGTGGCTACGGTGCAGACTCGGGATCCGCCCACTGAGTCTGAATTGGTAGGTCAAAGGTGTGCCCTAGGAATTTGCATTTTTAGTTGGGATCCCAGGTGATTCTGATGCAGCAGTTCCCAGAATTCATAGGAAGGAAGGCAGCGTTCCCTCATCCTGGCACCATGCTGAAGATGTAAGTACCTGTCAGAGCCAGAGTGGAGCTTCCCAGGCGCCTCAAAGGTGCTGCCAGAACTGACCTCCCACAGACCTCCTCCAGTAAGTGGCCGCTCCAGGCTTCCAGTTCCCACGTCAGGAAATGAACATCCCTGTGGAGCCCTTTCTTGCTCCTCTTCTCCTCCCCACCCGCCTCCCCTCTCTCTGCCTTACCCCCGACTCCTCCTCCTGTTCTCCCTCTGTCCAGTCCATCAGCTCCACCTCACAGCACTCCAGATCTGGTCCCTTCTCCAGCCCCTCCATGAGCACCTCCGACGACCAAGCCACCGCCCCTTTCCCCACCACACAGCATCACCCGTCTGCTCCAAACCCTCCAGCAGCTTCCCACCTCGCTCAGACTAAAACCCAGATCCTCCCCTCGACCTTCCAGGCCTGACAGGAAGTGGCCAGAGCTACTTCTCCGGCCTTATCCCCTCTCCCTGCCCCTGTTTCTCCCACATGCCTGCCTGCCTGCCTGCCAGGGGGTGCCTGCCCTCACTCATCCTCCTCTCCTCCAGGCCTCTGCCCAGAGTCACCTTCGCCCTCCCGTCCCTCCCCGACTTAAGTTTCTGCATAGCTCTGGATATTATCCCTCATGCCAAATAATTTACCTGTCTGTTGACTGTTGTCTAGGGAGGGGGATATAAGCTTCAGGACAGGAAATTATTTTTTTTTTAATTAAATTTATTTCTGGCCACGCTGGGTCTTTGTTGCTGCACGAGGGCGTTCTCTGTTTGCAGCATGGGGGAACTAGTCTTGGTTGCAGTGTGCAGGGTTCTCATTGCTAGTGTCTTCTCTTGCTGCAGAGCACCGGCTCTCTAGAGCACGAAGGCTTCAGTAGCTGTGGTGCACGGGCTTAGCTGTTCCGAGGCATGTGGACTCTTCCCGGACCAGGTATTGAACCCATGGCCCCTGCAAGGCAGGCGGATTTCCATCTACTGTGCCACCAGGGAAGTCCAGGACAGGAATTTTTGTTTCTCTTGTTCCCTGCTGTATCCTCAGTTCCTACTCCAGGGCCAGGTGCATAGGGAGTTCTTGGTAAATACTTGTTTGAATTACTGAAAGAAAATGGTAGCCTTTGCCTTTCACCTAGGTTGACACTGCCAGTATTACATGTGCTCATCTGCACATGGAGGCAGGTACAGAAAAGGAACTGGATGTTCCTCTGACCACGAGCATACCCACGTTCCCCCTGGTGTGGCCTGCACGGTCTGGAAAGCACAGCTTGTATTCCTGGCTCAGCAAGTCCCATCCTGAGCATGCAGCTCCCCTCCCCTCTACATACACAGTTTTAAAAGATCCCCAAACCAGCCTACCAGTAGCTAACCCATTATAATTATAGTCAGTCATGTAACAGACTTTCATGGGGGCCTAACTTATTTTTTGTCGGAAACATGCAGACAGTGTGCCCATAAACTTTTAAACTTTGGCACAGTTGCATTTGTATGTTGCTGGCTACACTGCCAAGCCTCTCTTTTTACCCATAGCGTAGCTATGCCTCCACCTAGTAGTTTAGTTCAATTAACCCAACTCTACACATCTGTAGGACTTCCCTAGTGGCTCAGATGGTGAAGAATCTGCCTGCAATCCAGGAGACATGGGTTCAATCCCTAGGTAAGGAAGATCCCCTGGAGAAGGAACTGGCAACCCACTCCAGTATTCTTGCCTGGAGAATTTCATGGACAGAGGAGTCTGGCAGGCTCAAAGAGTGGGGTCACAGAGTCGGACACGACTGAGCAACTGAACTGAATACAAACCCATCATTTATTAATGTGATGGCAGAACTGTGTTTTTGAAAATTGGAATACGAACACTTTGCAACATTAGTTTCTGCGGTACAATGACGTGAAACAGCCACACACACACACACACACACACATATAAATCTCCTCCCTCTTTGGGCCTCCCTCCACCCGCATCCCACCCCTCTAGGTCATCACAGCGAACCGAGCTGAGCTCCCTGGGCTTTACAGCAGGTTCCCGCTAGCTATCTGTTTTACGCATGGTAGTGTATCTGTGTCAATCCCAATCTCCCAATTCATCCCTCCTACCCTTCCCCCTGTGTCCACATACCTCTTCTCTCATCTGCGTCTCTATTCCTGCCCTGGAAATAGGTTCATCTATACCAAGTTTTTTAACCTGAATTTCCTGAAGATGACTACCCTTTAGTCCTGCATCAGATTACCTTTTCACCTTTGCATCCAGAAGTATGCTGAGAAACAGTGTGATTTCTGGTGATGAGGGGTATGTGTGTGTGTGTGGGGGGGGTCATCCTGATTTTGGAGAGGAAGGAACAGACTCGACATCTCTGTGGTTTCCGTGGAGCCATCTGAGCCAGGCTGCTGTTGAGTGTCTGACGTGGATGCTTTGCCACCCAGTTCCCTTATGCTCCAGGAGAGGAGGGTCCTGATGGCAGTTGAGGCCATGAACACACTCACACGTGTGCCAGTCCTTCCAGGGGCCGCTTCTTAACACTTTAGTCATGACTTTCTGAGCTGGAGGAATAGGAGATTTTGACAAGTTACATTCATTTATTTTTACTCGGACTGGGCTTTCCTCCCCTCTTTCTTATTAAACCAATGGTAAATAATGATGCATAGTTTTTTCCTCATAGCCACCTTTTACAATCTTTTTTATTATGTCTTATTTTTCTGCATTGAGTTTTGTGTCAGCTTCCTGTTCTTATTTTTTCCCAAATGTTCAGAGTGATGCCTAGTTTTCTATTTTTAACGAGCTGGAATTTCTCAGCCATGTGCTCAAGGCCCAGTACCAAATCTTGATTCACCAACTTTATTTTCTGTTCCCAGTCAGATATTCCACTTGAGTCAAGATCGTCTGTCCTGCCAACCCTCAGCTCTCTGCTTTCTCAAAGGAACCTGGAAACACTGTCCAGAAGTGGCTGCTGCTGCTCAGTTCTCTTCTCTGTGCTTTCCTGTCAGGGAGAGAGCCCTCTGGGGGATCTCTGCTGTCTTCTCGCATTCCGTCTGATACATGAAGTGTGACTCAGACTCTACTGGTCGAAGCCTATGTTGATTAACGCTGGTTACCTGACCAGCTCCTTTGCCTGGTTCTCAGGATAGACGTCCTTGGGCCCCACCAGCTGGTGGTCAGGTGCAGCTGTTAAGAATCTGGAGCAAGTGTCTCTGGGTTCAAATCCCACGTTGGTCACCTGTGTGACTTTAGGAGAGTCAGTTTGATCTGTGCCAAAACTTGTTTATCTGCATATAGGAATTTGAAAAAAGTCCCTGCTCTTGCGCAAACTGAACAAATTAAGTTCCTGGCATTTAAAGTACCTGGGATTTATCAGGCACTGTTTCGATGTTCACTTGGCTGTATCCTCACTTGCTGGTACAAGTCTTTATGCCGGCCCCACTGTTAGCTTCTATGGTGGTGCCCCCTCCCCCTACCGCCCCCCAGTTTTGTCTTCTGTTCTCTTCTGGAATACTGGGTCAGTATTGGTTTTTCCATTTCTTCCTCCCCTTCCCATTTCCTCCTTTTCAGACCTAGTCCTGGAATGCAGCTGCCACTCAGTTTTTCCAAAGAGCAGGTTATCCGTGTTCCTCACAGCAGCTCCGGAGTCTAGTCCTGGATTCTGCGCCGTCTTCCCTCCTCAGTCCGCTGGGGGAGTCTCCGCCCAAGTCCTGCTCCAGGGGATGCGGCGGCAGAGGTGTGCACAGCCGCTCTGCCTCCTGGTGGCCATGCTCGGGACTGGCATCGTCCCCAGTGTCCGGAGAAAGGCTTCTCTTGTCTGCCAGCCCCCCTGGCCACACCCCAGCTCCGTGGCCATTTGCTATAGTGACAATGGAATCTGCTCCAGTTCGTTTCTTTCTTGGCAGCACAAATGGTCCTTTTTCTTTTCTTAATGGGCAGAATAAGCAGGAGATGGAAGGGACAGCTACTGGAGCGTTGAATTTACCTGGGGCCACATGGCTTCCTAGAGAGGGGTGCCTGTGCCCAGGCTCTCCACTACTGCCCAGACATCTCTCTTGGGTCACACCCACCACAAGAAACCCTGCGAAGGCCCAGAACTTTTCACGCCTAGGTTCCCTGCTGCTCCTCCTCCATCTCGACCTGCCTCTCCATGCGCGTTCTTTAGGGGGTGTGTGTGTATGTGTGTTCTTTCTTTAACACCCTTCTTCTCTTTCAGAAAAACTTTTTTTTTTCCCCTGGGTAGTAAAACAAGCTATAGGTTATTCTCTCTCAAGTTCAGGGTTACCAAAAAGAAGAGAAGAATGGTTAGACATAAGACTGCATTTGTTAGTTTTTCTCTTTCGTCATCCTCTCAGAAACTCATTGCTAGTAGTTAGAACCATATAAAATTGCTGACCTTTGGCCATTTTTTGACCCAGAAAATGGCCGTTTTGTACAGTTCAGCCTAAGACCTACTTCCTGGCTGGCTTTCCTATCCCCACACAGAGGGTCTCAGCCTCATCCGTGCTCACCAGCTCTGTAGGGAGACCAGATGCAAGCAGTCAGCAGTGCTTCTTGCCAGAAGACCAAGCAAGTTCATTCCCCCTGCATTGAATGTCATCCCTGTCTCTTAAACATCGAAACTGCATTTGTTTATTACGCTCTAAATGGATTTTATGGAGCAGATGCTGTGTCCACGATGAAGCTTGGCAGCCACGACGCCAGAATCACTTAGTCCTTTTCATGCAAGTTTGTTTTACTTTCCAGTCTTCACATACAATGCTGCCAACAAGGAGACCTGTGAACACAACCACGAGCGCTGCTCCCGGCATGCCTTCTGCACTGACTACGCCACGGGTTTCTGCTGCCACTGCCAGTCCAGGTTTTACGGGAATGGGAAGCACTGTCTACCTGAAGGTGAGGGGTGATGGCTTGATTGGGGCAGGGGGCTGCTCTGGGTCTGTTCCTGCCACTTGCTGTTTCTAGCGGCCACCATGAGTTCTGCTTGTGGACATTGTGTCACTACTGTTTGAATCAAAGTGCTAGCAACTTGCAGGTGCCCCATAAATATCTGAGGAATGAACACGTTTGAGCTGATTTCCCAATTTGAGGATTAACCAGAAATGTTTCCTCCCATTTTGCTAGTGCGTTAGAGTCAAAGTGGATGGGAGAGAGGGAGGATGGGAGGAGAGAGATGGAAGGCAGGTTTGTCTGGTACCTAGATGGCCAGTGGGGTGTTAAGGAGTTGGGAAAAGGGCTGAAGATGGAGACTGGGGAGTTGGTGGGTGGCTTTATCTGTGCGCTTGGATGATGGTCAAGGTTGACAGGGTATGCTATCTCTCAGGGGCACCTCATCGAGTCAATGGGAAGGTGAGTGGGCACCTCCTCGTGGGCCATACACCCGTGCACTTCACCGACGTGGATCTGCACGCTTACGTGGTGGGCAACGACGGCAGAGCCTACACGGCCATCAGCCACATCCCGCAGCCTGCTGCCCAGGCCCTTCTCCCACTCACGCCGATCGGAGGTCTGTTTGGCTGGCTCTTTGCATTAGAAAAACCAGGCTGGGAGAACGGCTTCAGCCTCACAGGTGAGCAAGACCATGGTCACTGCTGCTTTGGTGGCTTGGAAGCTTGGGTTTCCACTCAGTGGAAGAGGATTCACTTGCTCCAGAGCCACACGGGTGGGCATGTTCTGTCCAAGGTAGTGGGGGATGGTTTGGCCTTGCAGGACTGTTTTTAAGACCCCATGATTCCTTCTAAATGCTTTCCAGGTTGTTCTGAGAAGCAGGATGACTCCATTGGGATCATTCATGGTCTCTTACCCCATTTGTTGAAGCCTGTGTGTCACACCCCATGTAACTGAGTTGTCATGCACATATCTGTCAAATTGGGATGCACGTGAAAATTCTAGGGCACCTGGAGGTGATTTCACTTCATGGGGAAGGGTGCCTTTCCTCCTTGTCCCTTGATGACCTGTACCTATAATGGTATAGACAGCACTCCTTAGACTTTAACCCACATGCACATCCCCTGGGGCCTCAGGAAAGGGTAGGTTCTGATTAAGTAGGGGGAGGAGAAAGGTACAGAGAAGGGGGGCCAGGGGTATCTGGGATCCTGTTTTCCTAGTGAGCTTCCAGGAGATAATTCTGGTCTGAGGCCCACCCTTTAATAGCAAGTGTGTAGAGAATACATCCTGGCTTCTCACCTCAGTACATCTTGTTCCCCAGTGGATTTATCTTTATTACACGTAAAGTGTGAGAGAAAAGTTCTTTGCCCACCTCCAGCTATAGAGCTCAATAGCTATTTGTAGGGTCTTGCTTTTAATCAAGGTTTGATAAAACTTTGAGTCAAAAGTAGATAAATAAAATATAGTATACCTAGTTACATTTGAATTTCAGATAAACAATGATTAATTTGAATAATTTCTGTAAGTATGCCGCAAATATTGTATGGGACATAACTTATACTAAAAATCTGTTTTTTTATTCATCTGAAATTCAAATATAAATGGGTGTCCTGGGGAGTTTTGTTTGGTTTTGCTAAGTCTGGCAGCCTTAGAAAGAGAACGAGGATGTTCATAGGGGTTTATTTTTAACAGAAAACAAGTTCCTACAAAGAGAAGCAGTGTGAAATGGGATAGGATGGAACCACACTCTTGAACAGAAAGTTTGGGGAAACTCATGAAATCAACAGCTGATAGTACTTTATCCTGGTTATCAGATCTCCTTAGGTACTGTCTCCAACAGCAGCAGAAATTGGGAAGTGGAAGTATGCAGTGGTGATTATTGCTGAAAGATACAATGCTTCTTTTCACTCTTGGGCTGAATTTTTATTTTACACTCCAGGTGCTACCTTTATCCATGATGTGGAAGTTACTTTCTACCCAGGAGAGGAGAGGGTTCGAATCACTCAAACTGCTGAGGGGCTGGACCCAGAGAACTACTTGAGCATTAAGACCAACATTCAAGGCCAGGTGCCTTACATCCCGGCAAACTTCTCCGCCCACATGGCTCCCTACAAGGAACTCTACCACCACGCAGACTCAGGTGCATGCCGCCAGTTCTCACATCTGTTAAATGGGGATGGTACACATCTCACAAGAGAGTTATGAAGCTGATGTGAGTGACTGCATGGAAGGTCCTTAGAACAGTGCGTGGCCCATGAAATGAGTTCAACATTGGTTTGATTATTCTTGTTATTTTGTTAGTGTGAGAAAGGTGCTGGCTGTGGTAACACAAGGATATCAACATCCCTACCCAGTACTTGCAAGTAATAACATAATCAGTTACAACCTTGTCTGCAGAGTGGGAAGGGATGGTATAATTATGTATGGTTTTTAACTCTCGTCCTCTCTGGACCATGGAAAAGTACTGATTATTGGACTTTATACTTGTTCTCTAACCTTGTTTGGAGCTGCAGTGTTGTAAAACTACTGTTAAATTTGGAGTCAGAAGATAGGAATTTTTGTCATAATGTGTCTAAAGAATTTGGGAAAGAAGGCCACTTACATCAGAGAGCCTGTTTGCTCATCTCGAGAATAATAACCCGCTTTCTTTCTGCCTTACTTGGGTGACATGTTAAGTGTGATGTGTTCTGTAAAACACCACCTGCTTTCAAGATGCTGCCCCGATCTCAGCTCCTGTCCTGCAGCACAAGGGTTTTGATTGTGCCTTTGCTTCTTCTATGATGAAATCAGGCAAAAGGCATAGGGAAGAGAATGGGCAGCAGAGACCTGGCCTGGGCACAGGGTGACTGATGGCCAGAAAACTGTCAGGCCTCCCTGCTCTGCATTCAGATGGAGATAAAAGACGCTCTCCCACACTTCCTTTCCCCAGAAGCCTTCAGACTTGAGTGCAAGGTGTTGGAAAGCTTCTTTTCTGTGCACTGATGGATGGATTGGCTGAAAACTTGGGAAGTAGAGTCAGGCCAACTTGAATTCCAGTTACCACTCTGTGCTACCAGCCTTGTGTAGCACTTCTTAACTACTCCGTAACCTCTGTAAGGCTCTCCTTACAAGATGACAGGGTCCACCTTACTGGCTACTGTGAGGAGTAAATGAGGCAGTGCATATAGAGTGCTGGGAATGGCTGGCAGATAACATAGTGGATGCTTTGTGAATAGTGACCGCAGGGTTTATATCTCCTGCCCTCAGCGCTTTGGTTTTACTTTTACTCCGGTTCTTGAGGTTGCCTCACAGGTTCCCGTTTAAACTCAGGAACTTCTGAGGGGGACATACTCCAGCAACTACATAAAAACTGTGCCAAGAAACTCAACCCACATAAAAAAACCTCTGTTTTTAATATTTGCAAATTTTCTTGTTTGACTGAATGATGTCTGTTGCAGCTGTGACCTCCACAAGTACCAGAACCTACTCTCTCATGTCTGGTGCCATCAACCAAACACAGTCCTACCGCATCCACCAGAACATCACTTACCAGGTGTGCAGGCATGCCCCTAGACACTGGGCCGTCCCCGTCACCCAGCAGCTAAATGTTGACCGGGTCTTTGCCTTGTACTCGGATGAAGAAAAAGTGCTCAGATTCGCCGTGACCAATCAAATTGGCCCCGTTGAAGGTATGGTTTCCCTTTTCTGTTCTTACTGGGCAAAAATTAGATTGAACCTCTCTCTTCATTCCTTTTTAGTGCCTCAGAACGATTTACACAGGTTACTAAGGGTAACTGAGTGCCAGGCTCTGTTAGGTGCTGGGTTGTAAGGATGAATAAAGCAGGATCCTGTCCTTGAGGTGGAGACAGAGGTAGAAATGGGGCTTTTAGATAGTGTCCCTGCCAAGATCGGGAATAGAGCATTATACATGAGGCTGGTTTGTTGTAACACCCAATTGTGTGCACACATCTGTGTTGGGGACACACCTGTGATCAAGGCGTGGCCAAGTTAGGAGGGAGAATGATGCTGACAAATATTTGTTATGATAGTGATAAGCACAGGGTGCTGTGAGCCTAGTTGGGAATTTCAGGGAAGATGTCCCCAAGGAAGTGACATTTAAGCTAGTTAAAGGGTGATAAGGATTTCACCAAATCAAGGTGGGACAAAGATCCAGTGCCTGAATTGGATGCAGATAAGTAGTCAGTGGGGGCTGGTCATTGCAGTTACAGCCCTGGAGATAATGATTGTTAGGATGATGATAAAGATGATGGCCTTTATTAGTACAGGAAGGATATAAACTAACATTTTCAGAGAATGGGCTTGATAGCTTATTTAACTGACATTACTATAGAATATAGTGTAATATGGTAACACAAAGAATTTTGAATTCTTAAGGGCAGGTTCAATTTCTATGACTCTAGACATATGAGGGTTTAAACCTCTGTTACTTACTCTAGCAAAGTAACTTATACCAGACTTCTTTTTAAAGAATCTTTTTGCCTTTATTTTTCCTGTTTATTTTTGGCTACACTGAGTCTGTTGCTGTGGGCGGGCTTTCTCTGGTTGCTGTGCATGAGCTGCTCGTTTGGTGGCTTCTCCTGTTGAGGAGCATGGGCTCCAGAGTGCCTGGGCTCAGTGGTTGCACTGCATGTGCTTGGCTGCCCTAGGCCATGGGCGATCTTAGTTCCTGGACCAGATGTTGAACCTGTGATCCCTGCATTGGCAGGCAGACTCTTAACCACTGGACTACCAGGGAAGTCCCTGTCATACATTTCTTACATTTGTGGAGGGTGATGCTTGATGTTATAATAGGTAGTGAGATGTGTCATAGGCATGGGAGCCAATGTTAGTGGTGGGAAGTTTTTTCAGAGTAGGTATGTTAGTTGATCATATGGGAATCGAGGGTAGGATGCTTTAGTTCATAGCAAAGAAATTGTGGATAGTGTTTTATAATAAAGTTGGTTGTATGTAGTTCTGGTATGTGGGGGTTGTGGAATATTCTAGAAAGAGGATTATTGTGAGAGTATTTATTATAATAATGTTGGCATATTCTGCTTAGAAAAATATATCCAATGTGCCTGCTGCATATTCTACATTGAAACCCAATGCGAGTGTAGATTCTCCTTCAGTTAGGTCAAAGGGGGCTCAGGCTCAGTTAATTTCTGCTAGAGTGGAAATAAATAAATTGATTATAGCTAGGGGTCGTGATAGGAAGATTATTCATAAATGTTCTTGTGATGAGGGTTGAGAGGGTTAAAGATCCATTTATTAAAAGGATTGATAGAAGAATAATTGCTAGTGTTACTTCATATGAAATTGTGTACTGCGCATAAGGCTCTGATTAATGTATATTTTGAGTTGGAAGCCCATCTGGATCATAAGATGGAATATAGACCTAGGCTTGGCATAGCTAGTATAAATATTACCCCTAGATTTATATTAATGAGGGGATAATGTATGGGTAGAGCAATTCATATGATTAGGGCTAGGGTTAAAGTTAGGACTGGTATAGAAATGGAAGATGTAGCTGGTTCCTTAAGGAATAGCAGTTCTTTAATAACTAATTCGACTGTGTCAACAATAGGTTGTAATAGGCTGTATGGTCTGACAATATTTGGTCTCTTTGGAAGTTGCATATAACCTAAGATTTTTGGCTAAATTAATGTGAGAAATGTCACAGCTAAAAGAATAGAGATGATGAATATTAAGATGTTGATTATAAACATTTGTTAGGGAAAGGATTTGAACCTCTGGTTATAAAGGATTAAGTTTTACACAATTACCAGATTCTGTCACCTTAATAAACTTTGTTCTTGGGTGATATTTTGTATATATTAAATTACATCATTAATTGGTTATATATGTGTGTGTGTATATGGCAGTTTTTTCAAGTGGGCATTATTTCTCTTTGTCTTTTCATGCTGGAAGAACTATATAATAGAAAACAACCTTGATTACTCTGGTCTGAACTCAGATCATGTAGGACTTTAATTGTTGAACAAACACATTTTTATTTTTTTTATTTTTTATTTTTATTTATTTATTTATTTATTTATTTTTTTTGGTTGTCTATTTTATTTTATTTTATTTTATTTTATTTTTTCTCCGCTTTTGTTTTTGTTTTTTTTTATTTTTAGTTTTTTATTTTTTACATTTTAAAATCTTTAATTCTTACATGCATTCCCAAACATGAACCCCCCTCCCACCTCCCTCCCCATAACATCTTTCTGGGTCATCCCCATGCACCAGCCCCAAGCATGCTGCATCCTGCGTCAGACATAGACTGGCGATTCAATTCACATGATAGTATACATGTTAGAATGTCATTCTCCCAAATCATCCCACCCTCTCCCTCTCCCTCTGAGTCCAAAAGTCCATTATACACATCTGTGTCTCTTTCCCTGTCTTGCATACAGGGTCATCATTGCCATCTTCCTAAATTCCATATATATGTGTTAGTATACTGTATTGGTGCAATAAATGCTGGAGAGGGTGTGGAGAAAAGGGAACCCTCCTACACTGTTGGTGGGAATGCAAACTAGTACAGCCACTATGGAGAACAGTGTGGAGATTCCTTAAAAAATTGCAAATAGAACTACCTTATGACCCAGCAATCCCACTTCTGGGCATACACACCGAGGAAACCAGAATTGAAAGAGACACATGTACCCCAATGTTCATCGCAGCACTGTTTATAATAGCCAGGACATGGAAACAACCTAGATGTCCATCAGCAGATGAATGGATAAGAAAGCTGTGGTACATATACACAATGGAGTATTACTCAGCCGTTAAAAAGAATTCATTTGAATCAGTTCTGATGAGATGGATGAAACTGGAGCCGATTATACAGAGTGAAGTAAGCCAGAAAGAAAAATACCAATACAGTATACTAACACATATATATGGAATTTAGGAAGATGGCAATGACGACCCTGTATGCAAGACAGGGAAAGAGACACAGATGTGTATAACGGACTTTTGGACTCAGAGGGAGAGGGAGAGGGTGGGATGATTTGGGAGAATGACATTCTAACATGTATACTATCATGTGAATTGAATCGCCAGTCTATGTCTGACGCAGGATGCAGCATGCTTGGGGCTGGTGCATGGGGATGACACAAACACATTTTTAATAGCAGTTACACCATTGGGGTGTCCTGATCCAACATTGAGGTCATAGACCTTTTGTTAATATGAACTCTAGAATAGGATTGCACTGTTATTCCTAGGGTAGCTTGTTCTGTTGATCAATTTTTGGATCAATAAGGAATAATATTTTGACTAGTAAGTCTAGACTTTAGTCATTTGGAGATATTTTTATTCTCTGGGGACACTCCAACCAAAAATGTCAACCCATATAAAAATTTGTTATCCCTTAGTGGTTTAGTTAGTTTTCTCGGGAGTTAGTTAATTAAAGCTCCAAAGGGTCTTGTTTTATTTTGCTATTGCTGCCTCTTCACGTGGAGGCCAGTTTCACTGATTGAAAGTAAGAAACAGTTAAACCCTCATGTGGCCATTCATACAAGTCCTTATTTAGAGAACAAATGATTATGGTACCTCTGTACAGTCAGGACACCATGGCTGTTTACCAGTTGTCACTGGGCGGGCAGGGCCTCTAATACTAGTTGTGCTAGAGGTGATGTGTTTTTGTTTGCTATGTTCCTTTTACTTTTTAAAAATCTTTCCTTGAGTGCCTGCCTGCGTTGGATTAATAGCATAATTACTGAATAATCTTGAGTTGTGTTTATTTGCTGTTAATTAGCAGTATATTGGGCTTCCCAGGTGACATTAGTGGTAAAGAACCCACGTGCCAATGCAGGAGACACAGGAGACTATGGTTTGAGCTCTGCATCAGGAAGATCCCCTGGAGGAGGGCATGGCAACCCACTCCACTATTCTTGCCTGGAGAGTCCCGCAGACAGAGGAGCCTGGCGGGCTACAGTCCATAGAGTTGCAGAGTTGGACACGACTGACGGGACAGCATGCATGCATGTGTCAGTATATTATTAGTTACTGATATAAGTTTATGTAAGAAATATTTCTAGTTACTCATATTAACATTGTTGCCTCTATTGGTCAATACATTAGTTCAGCATAAAGCTAGGAGTTGATTTGCCTATTATTGGTATTAAGATAAAGTTATTGAGGGCTTCCCTGGTATCTCATCTGGTAAAGAATCCACCTGCACACTGTTCACAGTAGCTAGGACATGGAAGCAACCTAGATGTCCATCGGTAGATGAATGGATAAAGAAGTTGTGGTACATATACACAATGGAATATTACTCATGTATAAAAACAAATACATTTGAGCCAGTTCTAATGAGGTGGGTGAAACTGGAGCCTATTATACAGAGTGAAGTAAGTCAGAAAGAGAAACACCAATATAGTATATTAATGCATGAAGTGAAAATCATGTCCAACTCTTTGCGACCCCATGGACTGTATAGTCCATGGAATTCTCCAGGCCAGAATACTGGAGTGGGTAGCCTTTCCCTTCTCCAGGGGATCTTCCCAACCCAGGGATCAAACCCAGGTCTCCCGCATTGCAGGCAGATTCTTTACCTGCTTAGCCACAAGGGAAGCCCAAGAATATTGGAATGGGTAGCCTATCCCTTCTTCAGTGGATCTTCCTGACCCAGGAATCAAACCAGGGTCTCCTGCATTGCAGGTGGATTCTTTATCAACTGAGCTATCAGGGAAGCCCATATTAATGCATATATATGGAATTTAGAAAGACGGTAATGACAATCCTATATGCAGGGCAACCAAAGAGACACAATTGTAAAGAACAGACTTTTGGACTGTGTGGGAGAAGGCGAAGGTAGGATGATTTGAGAGAATAACATTGAAGCGTGTATATTACCATATGTGAAACAGATGGCCAGTGCAAGTTCAATGCATGAAGCAGGGCACTCAAAGCCGGTGCTCTGGGACAGCCCAGAGGGATGGGGTGGGGCAGGAGGTGAGGGGGGTTCAGGATGGGGAGACACATGTGCACCCACAGGTGATTCGTGTCGATGTGTGGCAAAAACCACCACAATATTGTAAAGAAATTACCTCCAATTAAAATTAATTTAAAAACAAAAGAATCTACCTGTAATGCAGGAGACCCCAGTTCAATTCTTGGGTCAGGAACATCCGCTGGGGAAGGGATAGGCTACCCACACCACTATTCTTGGGCTTCCTAGCTCAGCTGGTAAAGAATTTGCCTGCAATGCAGGAGACCTGGGTTTCATCCCTGGGTTAGGAAGATCTCCTGCAGAAGGGAGGGAACCAGCTACCCGCTCCAGTATTCTGGCTTGGAGAATTCCATGGACAGGGGAGCCTGGCAGGCTACAGTCCATGGGGTCACAGAGAGTTGGATATGACTGAGTGACTTTTACTTCCATCATCATATTAACACTGTTGCCCTTATTGGTCAATAGATTAGTCCAGTATAAAGCTAGGAGTCAGTTTGCTTATTATTGGTATGAAGATAAAGTTATTGAGCTTGAATGCTTTCTTAATTGGTGGCTGCCTTTAAGCCAATGTGGTGGTGTTTTTAACCTCTAGATAAGGTTGTGTCCATGTCTAAAATCTAACCTTTTTATATTAACATTTAAAAATACATTAAGGTTTTAAATTTTCTGGTAATTTAAAAAGTTGAACTAAAATTCTTTTCCTGGAGAACCAGCTATTACTAGGCTCGTTAGACTTGTCACCTCTACTTATATATCTTATTTTGCTACATAGATGAGTTTGTTCATAAGTAGCTCTTCTGGTTTCAGGATATTTAACTTCTTTTTGTTAATGTTTGCTAGTTAAATGATTATGCAAAATATACAAGGGGTAAACTTTTCTCTTTGTTACTTTTAATGTTTCTTTCATTATTCTCTTACTGTACTTTCTCTATAGTGCCAGAAGATATTTTGAATTTCTGTCCCCTATACTTTAAATGTTGAGTGGATGTTTTATTTAATTTGCTTATATTAGTAAAACTTGTGGGGGTTTGGCTTGACTTAGTTCAAAGTATTCATAAATTATGAAATCTTCCCAGTATAAACTAGATGCTTTTCTTCAAGCCATGTTTTGACTTACTTGAGCACACTTTGCAGTATACTTACTTTGTTCTGATTTGTCTCTTCTCATATACTTGGTGTTTATTACAGTGCTTGGGGAAGGTGATGGGCAGTGTATGCGTGCTCCATGGCCTTATTCTATTAAGCATTCTGTTTTCTTTAAAAAGCAAATATCTACTTTTGGCTGCACTGGGTCTTCATTGCTGCGCAGGCGTTCTCTGGTTGTGGCGAGCTGGGGCTACTGTCTAATTGCTGTGCTTGGGCTTCTCTTTGCAGTGTCTTCTCTTGGTGCAGAGCACAGGCTCTAGGCACATGGGCTTGCGTAGTTGCAGCACGTGAGCTCCTAGTTGTGGCACGCAGTCTTGGTTGTCCTGAGGCATATGGGATCTCCCTGGACCAGGGATCAAACCCATGTCCCCTGCATTGGCAGACGGATTCTTAACCACTGGACCAACAGGGAAACTCAAGCATTCTATTCTTAATTTACTACTAAATCGTCCTTTGGTTTTTAGTTTTCATAAAAACTTTCATGTAGTGAGAAATATATTCTTGAGATAGAAAATACAGCCCACTTCTTTCCACCCCATCAGTTATACCTTGACCTAACATTTTTATTTGTGACAATTATGCTTTTTTTCCTTTCTTAGGGTTTGCTAGAGACAGTGGTAGATAGACTGAATTAGCAAGGGTTGGTGGGGTTTATCGATTATAGAACAGGCTCCTCTAGAGGCTTGTGAGGCATAGCCAAGTCCTTTGAGTTTTGAGTTGTTGCTAGTAGTACTCTGGTGAATAATTTTGTTGTTATAATTATTTGGATTTAGGGCCAAGCATAGTGGGATATCTAATCCCAGTTTGGGTCTTAGTTGTCATGTCGTCAGGAAATACTAGTCACTTTCATAGTCTATTTTTATTTAGCTATGGCTTTTTACAGTTTAATTGAAATTTAACTTTATATTACTCTTTAACATGTTTTACACTAAATTTCTATTAGTTTGAGTTAAGCATATGATCTTGGTGGCTGTCATGGAATTTACCAACCCTAGTTAATATAACTTAGTTGAACTTTTCTTTATGGCTTTATTTTTATTCCTACTGCTTCCATGGGGGTGTGGTTAAGCAAGACGTTATGAACTACTACTGTTAGTGTGCTTGATGCCGGCTCCTTTAAATCTTAGTGATTTAGAGGGCCTTCTCATTGGATGTGGATGATTGCATATGTAGTTTTATGGAGATGTGGATGCAGAGAACAGACTGATGGACAGCAGGGATGGAGAGGGTGGGATGAATGGAGAGCATAGCATGGCAACATTTATATTACCATGTGTAAAATAGATAACCAGTGGGAATTTGCTGTATGATGCAGGGAGCTCAAACTGGGGCTCTGTGGCAACCTAGAGGGGTGGGAGGTGGGAGGGAAATTCAAGAGGGAGGGGACATATGTATACCTGTGGCTGATTCATGTTGATGTATGGCAGAAACCAACACAATATTGTAAAGCAGTTATCTTTCAATTAAAAAAAAAACTAATAGAAAGGCTGGGAGCAAACCTATGTGTTTATGGAATTGATAAACTTATCTAGGCATTTTCAGTGCATTGCTTTAGGTTTTAAGCTACATTGACAAGTTGTGTTTGTATAGTGAAGTAACATGTATATAATGTTTTGTGTGATTTATGCTAAATTTAGTGTTAAACTTTTTATTAAAATGGTTGATGGATCTTGGGAGATATCTGTCTATATAAATAGTAAATATGTAAGCAGTTCTTCGGTATGATTAATGCTTATTTTCTAGGTCTATTTTATTTTGCACATTACATTGTTGGATAGATTAAATTCTATGTATTTATATGTCTCTGCCCTGTTTGGGGGGTTTGACAGGGCATTAAGGACTTGTAGAGCATGGGATTTAGTGGGGAATGAGGGGAGTTTGTTAAATAGGTCATTTACCTGTTCAGTCTGTACATGTATGTACATGTGTGCAATTTCCTTGTTTTGTGACCATTGACTGAGTAACACCTTGTAGTTGATGTTGGTAAATAATATTTAATAATATTCAATTAACGTTCAGTTTATTTGACTGTGTTAAGGCCTCAGATGGCCATAACTGAGTCACAGCATCCCTTTATGGGTTTTTTTCCCATTTATTTTTAATTGGGGGAAAATTGCCTTACAGTGTTATGTTGGTTTCTCCTGTACCACAGTGCAAATCAGCCATAATTGTATGTGTATCGCCTCCCTCCCTGCCCCCCTATTCCACCCTTCTGGGTCATCACAGAGCACCAGGCTGGGCTCCCTGTGTTATACAGCAACTTACAGCATGCCTTTAAAAATTAAAAATATACCAAATGCATGAAACCAAAGTTATGTGTGAGCATGGCTGATTAGTCATTAGTCTATCAAGATGTTTTATTTAAGAGGAAAGGGCAGGTCATTTTAGGTCCCAAAGAACCAGATATCTGATGAAGTTGAGACATTAATAGAAACCACCCCAGGTTATTGGTCTGGAACAAGAGGAGGGACGCCAGCCAAGAGGGGTTTATGATTTCATGTGACTTGCTGATTAAACTTGTGGTCTATTGGATATGATGCACATGTTGACTAGAATTGATTTGACTTAATGTACTATGTACACCCAATAATATGTACCATGTAATAATATAACATATATGCTTTTAAGCATGGAGTAAATAATGAATTTATGTATAGTGTATTATATACTATCAGTAGGTTCATGTGCATGCTTATAAGATAGGGTAAATAACAATTATACATGTAGTATATTATGTATAATATGTATTTGTACTTATTAATGTGGTAATACGTGTTATGCATGAAGTACATAGAAATTTATGGTAAAAAGAGGTTATTTTAACACTGAGATGATACTTAGTAAATGTAAATCTTATAAATATCCCATAACAAATCTTCAGGGACTAGTTTAAATAGAATTTCAGCTTGGGTGCTGATGGTGGAGCTGGAGCTGCTTCCTTGAGTCTTAGGGAGACGTATTATTCTCCTTTTCTGGTTTATATAGATATACTACAAAGACTCTTCATTTTAGGAGGTTATTTTCAATGATGCTAGTTACTGGCATTATGTGTGTGCATGCATGCTAAGTCTCTTCAGTCGCGTCCAACTCTGTGTGACTGTAACCAGCCAGGCTCCTCTGTCCGTGGAATTCTCCAGGCAAGGATACTGGAGTGGGTTGCTGTGCCCTCCTCAGGGGATCCTCCTGACGCAGTGATTGAACCCAGGTCTCCTACATTGCTGGTGGATTCTTCACCACTAGCACCACCTGGGAAGCCATACTGGCATTGTTCTAGAATTAAAAAGAAATATATGAATGCTAATTGTTGGATAATAATGAAGGGGTGCTCTATAGGTTGTCCTCTAAATCATGTCAGTGTTACAGTTCTGTTACTAGTACTCAAAATACATGTTGACCGAGAGGTTGAAACATTACACTTCATTATTTGGATATGTGAGACATTGGGATAAATACTAGAATTAAAACTGAAAAGATTAGGGTCAGTACTCGTAATTTATTAGGAATTGGCTGTAGAATTGCAAATAGAAAATATCACTCTGGTTTGATACAAAGTGGTGTGTTGAGAGGGTTTGCTGGGGTGTAGTTGTGTAGGCCTGCTAGGAAGTGGTGAAAATACTGCTAATGTTATTAGTATTAGAATTAGTAATGAGGCACCTAGGATGTCTTTGATTGCACGCATGTGTGCATGCTCAGTTGCTTCAGTCATGTCCGGCTCTTTGCAACCTCATGACTGTAGCCTGCCAGACTCCTCTGTCCGTGGGGCTCTCCAGGCAAGAATACTGGAATGGATTGCCATTCCCTTCTCCAGGGGATCTTCCTAACCCAGGGACTGAACCTGGGTCTTCTATGTCTCCTGCATTGGCAGGCAGATTCTTTACCAACTGAGCCATGAGGGAAGCCCCTTCGATTGCACGGTAGGAATTAAATGGGATTTTGTCTATATGAGGTGAGATTCCTGTGGGGTTATTAGATTCTGTTTTGTGAAGGAATAGTAAGTGGACAGCTGCTAGTGCTGCGATGATAAATGGGAGAAATAAAATGGAAGGTGAAGAATTGTGTAAGATTTACTTCATCTACTGAAAAGTCACCTCAGGTTCATTTGATGAGGCTTGTGCTAATATTTGGAATTGCTGAAAGGAGATTAGTAATAACTGTTGCCCTTCAGATATTTGTCCTCCAGTATGACATAGCCTATAAATGCTATAGCTATGACTGTAAATAAGTTGATTTCAGTGCTCCATGTTTCTAAAAAAGTGTGGGATCAGTAATATAAGCCTTGTCCTACATGAATAAATAGGCAAATAAAAAATATGGAGGCTTCATTTGCATGTAGATATTGGATAACTCATCCATAGTTTACATCTTGGCAGACATGTGTTACTGATGCAAAAGTGATGATTGTGTCTGATGTATAATGTCTTGCTAGGAGTAAACCTGTCAAGATTTGTAGAACTGAGCAAATGCTCAGTAGGGAACCAAGGTTTCATCATGATGAAATGTTTGATGGAGCTAGATCAATAATTACATTGTTGATGATTTTTATTAATGGGCGTGATTTTTGGATGCTGATCATTAATGTTCTTTTTAAAATTAATTTTTGACTGTGCTGGGTCTTCGTTGCTGCATGGGCTTTTCCCCAGTGGTGGGAAGCCGGGGGCTACTCTCTAGTTGGTGGTATGCAGGCTTCTCATTGTGGAGCAAGGGCTCTAGAACACACGGGCTTCCGTAGTTGCGACATGTGGGCTCAGTAGTTGTGGCTCTGGGGCTCTAGAGCACAGACTCAAGAGTTGGGACGCACAGGCTTAATTGTTCTGTGGCATGTGGGATCTTCCCAGACCAGGGATTGAACCCGTGTCTCCCGCACCGGCCGACAGATTCTTCACCACTGAGCTACCACGGAAGCCCCAGCGTTCTTATAGCTGAATTAACAGTGATGATTTTTCATTTCATTGGCTATGGTTAGAGTCCACGTAAGAACAATAACATATTGTGTTTAAGTACTATTTTCGTAATTAGTTTTGTGGGGTTTTCTTCAAAACCTTCACCTAATTATGTTCACTTAGACTGATTGTAGGTGGTGGTATTGGTTGTGGGCTTGTGTTGAATTATGGTGGTTCATTTCAGGGTTTAATAGTATTTTTATTTATTTAGGCAAAATAGTAGTAGTATTAGGTTACATGTCAGCTATGACTACTGAGAAGTATTCTGAAGTTTGAGTCTCTAGTAAGACTGTTTTAGGAATATTTCTTTCAAGGTTGATGATAGAATTCTCAGTAGTATTTTGTGTGTTAAATGGTGAGGAAGGGGAGATTGTATTTAAGTTTAATGGGCTAGATAATTGGGTTATTTATGATACAAGTAATTATGAGTTTTTTGATGAAGAGGTACAGGAATTGGGGTGTTGTACAGCTCTGGTACTTGATTGATAATTGTTACTGGTGTATCACTGCTTATTGGTATTGTGGTTATTATAAAGGTTCAGTTCAGTCGCTCAGTTGTGTCTGATTCTTTGTGACGCCATGGACTACAGCACGCCAGGCTTCCCTGTCTATCACCAACTCCTGGAGCTTACTCAAACTCATGTCCATTGAGTTGGTGATACCATCCAACCATCTCATCCTCTGTCGTCCCCTTCTTCTCTTGCCTTCAACCTTTCCCAGCATCAAGGTCTTTTCCAATGAGTTGGCTCTTTGCATCAAGTGGCCAAAGTATTGGAGCTTTAGCATCAGTCCTTCCAATGAATATTCAGGACTGATCTCCTTTAGGATGGACTGGTTGGATCTCCTTGCAGTCCAAGGGACTCTCGAGTCTTCTCCAACACCACAGTTCAAAAGCATCAGTTCTTTGGTGCTCAGTTTTCCTTATGGTCCAACTCTCACATCCATGCGTGACTATTGGAAAAACCATAGGTTACTCATGGTAATTTGGACTATGAATAATAGATCCAGACCATATAAACAGTATGGCCTTTAAAAAGGGGTGTGTGCAAATATGGAGAAATGTTCCATAAGATTGGTTAATATTGATTGTTAATGATTATAAGGCCTAATTGGCTTGAAGTAGAGACAGCAACAATTTTTTAAATGTCATTTTGAGTAAGAGTGCATATTGCTGTAAATAATGTAGTGATATTTATCCAAATATAATGTTGTTTGGATAAATTTATTATTCTGTTAAAAAGGGTAAAAGTGGATGAGTAGAAAAATCCCTACTACAACTACTGTGCTTGAGTGGAGTAGGGCTAAAATGGGAGTAGGGACTTCTGTTGCTGAGGGAAGTCACGAACAGAGGCCAAATAGGGCAGATTTTCTAGTTGCAGCCAATGCAAGTCCTATTAGAGGTAGGTTTGAGTAAGTGATTTAGGTTAAGCATCAAGACTTGTTGTATGTCTTATGGGTTTAAGTTAAATAGAAATTATACTACTGATATAATCCAATGTCTCCAGTGTGATTATATAAAATTGTTTGAAGAGCAGCTATATTTGCGTCTGCTTATCCGTATCATCACCTGATAAGAAGGAAAGATATAATTCTGACTTCTTTTCACCCAGTGAAAAGTTGTGAAAGATTGTTTTCAGTGACAAGAATTAGTATTGTGATAAGAAAAAGTAGTATTTAAATATCATATTGAAAATTCCTTAACTGATCATGTGAGAAGTAATTCTACTGGAACAAATATTATTGAGAAATAGTCTAATTTGAAGCTAAGTGATGATTTAAGGGTTCAGATTGAGATAATTATCTCTTGACATATACGAATAAATATTGTTGGAATTAAGCTGGTGATAGAAGCATAGTTGTTTTTACGTAGGATGGATATATATTACTTTTGTAGATGTTGGCGTTTGTTATTATAATTGATACAGTTAGTATAAATATGTAGTGTGAAAGAAGTAAATAAGTTTAGTTTATTTGTAGTTGCACCAATTTTTTGGTTCCTAAGACCAATGGGATAACTACTATCCAGTTTGAAAAAGCCATGCTGTTATATGGGGTAGCATGAATTAGCAGTTCTTGCATACTTTTTTGGTAAATAAGAAGGTTTAGTCTCCTGTTACTAAATTCACAATCTAATGTTTTTTTAAAAAAAACTATATTTATAGTATAAGAACCCTAAAATGATTCAAGGGTTTAATGATAGGAGTAAGAAAGGTAAAATGTGAGAGGTTATGAGGCATTTTCTTGTGCAAATGATGGTTTAATATTACCGGTATGTTATATTTGCCTCATTGTGTTACAATTAATATGTGTAGGAAGATAAGGCAGTAATTATTGTACTGTGGTAATTCCTATTAAGATAATCGTGATATTTGATCATGAGAAGGATGATACTACCACAAGTAGTTCTCCAGTTAGAATGATAGTTGGTGGTTAGAGCTAGGTTTGTTAAACTTGCTAGTAGTCATCATGTATTAATGGGAGGAATGTTTGAAGACCTCATGCTAGAATTATTGTTTGGCTGTGAATTCTTTCATAATTTTAATTGTCTAGGCAGAATAATGTGGATGATGTGAGGTTGTGGCCAGTTATTAGATTCGTGGCTCCTATATAACCGTTAAGGTGTTAAGTGAAAGAGGAGAGTGAAAAAGCTGGCTTAAAACTCAGCATTCAAAAAACGAAGATCATGGCATCCGGTCCCACACTTCATGGCAAATAGATGGGGAAACAGTGGAAACAGTGAAAGACTATTTTTTGGGGTTCCAAAATCACTGCAGATGGTGACTGCAGCCATGAAGTTAAAAGATGCTTGCTCCTTGGAAGAAAAGCTATGACCCTGGACAGCATATTAAAAAGCAGAGACATTACTTTGCCAACAAAGGTCCATCTAGTCAAAGCTATGGATTTTCTAGTAGTCATGTATGGATGTGAAAGTTGGACTATAAAGAAACCTGAGCAGCAAAGAATTGATGCTTTTGAATTGTGGTGTTGGAGAAGACTTTTGAGAGTCCCTTGGCCTGCAAGGAGATCCAACCAGTCAATACTAAAGAAAATCAGTCCTGAATATTCATTGGAAGGATGATGCTGAAGCTGAAACTCCAATACTTTGGCCACCTGATGGGAAGAACTGACTTACTGGAAAAACTGCTGATGCTGGGAAAGTTTGAAGGCAGGAGGAGAAGGAGATGACAGAGGATGAGGTGGTTGGATGGCATCACTGACATGACATGAGTTTGAGTAAGCTCTGGGAGTTGGTGATGGACAGGGAAGCCTGGTGTGCTGCAGTCCATTGGATCACAAAAAGTCGGACATGACTGAGCCACTGAACTGAACAAGTGCTATGTGACTGACAAGAATACGCAATCAGTGCCTTCAGGTCTGTTTGGCGTAAACAAATTGAACTAGTTATGGTTATTCCTCCTAAGGAGAGTATGAAAAAGGGGTATGTTATAAAACCTGCTAGTGTGTTTAGAATTGTTGTGATTCACAATATACCACAGCCTCAGAATCTTACTGGTTCAGCTGCTAGGACTATGGATCCTTCAACGGGGGCTTCTGCCTGCGCTCTAGATAATCAAAGGTGAAGGCTGGAGAGGAGTATTTTTACTGTAAAGGCTAACATACATGCTAGTCATGTGAAAATGTTGAATCAGGAGTTGGGTGCTGCTAGTGTTCAGTATTGAAGTATTAGAAAATTTAGTGAGCCTGTGACAGTTTTTGTTTGTTTTGGCCATGCAGTGCAGCATGCAGAATCCTAGGCAGGAGGATCTTTAGTTCCCTTACGCCCCTTGCAGTAGAAGCTTGGAGGCTTAACCCCTGAACTTCCAGGAGGTCCCAAACCTGAGATGATCTGAATATATACTAGTGCTGCTAAGAGAAGAACAACTCCTACTAGGGTATAAAATGAGAAGGTTCTGCTTCAAGATGTTCTGTTTGATTACCCCATTGGGTAATGATAATAAGTGTTGAAATTACTGTTGCTTCAAATAAAATATACAATGAGATTAATTCTGTGGCTGTGAATTTTATAATTAGGAACATTTCTAATATAATTAGTATGGTAAATATTGTTTCAAACTAATGATTCTTTCAGTAGGCGAAATTGGTTAGCTATTAATGTTAATCATGAGTCATATTGTTAAAAATTAATAATGATGCTGATTAAGGAGTTAGAGAAAAAGATTAGTGAGAAGTTAAGGCTACTGTCATTAAATTAAGATGAAAAAGCTTATAGACTAATTAATAAGCTATGGACTGTGATATTGAGATTATGTTCTTTGATAGTCATGTTTGTGGTATTAGTATAATTGTAGGAATAATTTTTTGTTTAGTGTTTGTCACTTTACTTTTTTTTTTTACTTTTTACTTTTATTTTTTAATACCAAAAACATTTTGTATTGGGGTATAGCCAATTAATGACGTGATAGTTTCAGATGAACAGTGAAGGGACTTAGCTAAACATATACATGTATACATTCTCCTTCAAACCCACCCCCCATCCAGGCTGCCACATAACATTGAGCAGAGTTCCATGTGCTGTACAATAGATTTTTGTTAGTTATCCATTTTAAATATAGCAGTGTGTACATGACTTTCCCAAAGTCCTTAACTGTCCCTTCCCCCCAGCACCCATGAGTTGGTTTTCTAAGTCTATGAGTCTCTTTCTGTTTTGTAAGTTCATTTGTATCATTTCTTTTTAGATTCCACATATAAGGGATGTCATGTGACATTCTCTGTCTGACTGACTTCACTCAGTATGACACTCTCCAGGTCCATCCATGTTGTTGCAGACAGCCTTATTTCATTCTTTATAATGTCTGAGAAATATTCCATTGTATATGATATACACCACATCTTCTTTATCCTTTCCTTTGTCAGTGGACATTTAAGTTGTTTCCGTGTTTTGACCATTATGAACAGTGCTGCAATGAACACTGGGGTGTATGTATCTCTTTTAAATGTGTCTCCAACATTAAACCACAAAGTTCTGTCAATTCTCTCATCGTGGTAGCTCTATTTTAAGTTTTTTTAAGGAACCTGCATACTTACTGTTCTTCATCGTGGCTGTACCAGTTTACATTCTCACCAACAGTGCAGGAGGGTTCCCTTCTCTCCACACCCTCTCCAGCGTTTATTGTTTGTGCATTTTTTGATGATATCCATTCTGACCGGTGTGAGGTGATATCTCATTGTAGTTTTGACTTGCGTTTCTCTAATAACTAGTGATTTTGAACATCTTTGCATGTGCCTATTGGCCATCTGTATGTTCTCTTTAGAGAAATATCTATTCAGGTCTTCTGCCCATTTTTTGAATGGGTTGTTTGTTTTGATGCTATTAAGTGGCATAAGCTGTTTGTAAATTTTGGAGACTAATCCCTTATCAGTCACATCATTTGTAAATATTTTCTCCCTATCTGTGGGTTTTGTATTTGTTTTGTTTATTGTTTCCTTTGCTGTGCAAAAGCTTGTGAGTTTAAGTAGGTCCCATTTGTTTATTTTTGCTTTTATTTCCATTATTCTGGGAGGTGGATTAAAAAAGATTTTGCTGTGATTTATGTCAGAGAGTGTTCTGCCTGTGTTTTCCTCTGAGAGTTTTATTGTGTCTGTTCTAACATTTAGGTCTTTAATCCATTTTGAGCTTATTTTTGTGCATGCAGTTAAGGAATGATCTAATTTCATTGTTTTACATGTGGCTGTCTAGTTTTCCCAGCACCACTTGTTGAAGAGACTGTCTTTCCAACATTGTGTAGCCTTGCCTACTTTGTCATAGATTAACTGACTGTAGGTGCATGGACTTATTTCTGGGTTTTATATCCTGTTCCATTGGTCTATATTTCTATTTTTGTGCCAGTACCATACTGTTTTGATGACTGTAGCTTTGTAGTATAGTCTGAAGTCCAAGAGCCTGATTCCTCCAGTTCCATTTTTCTTTTTCAAGATGCTTTGGCTCTTTGGGGTCTTTTGTGTCTCCATACAGATTTTGAGATTTTTTTTTTTTGTTCTAGTTCTGTGAAAAATGCCATTGGTAATTTGATTGTGTTGCATCTGTAGATTGCCTTGGATAGTATAGTCATTTTGGGAATATTGATTCTTCCAATCCATGAATATGGTGTATCTTTCCATCTGTTTATGTTTTCTTTGATTTCTTTCATCAGCATCTTATACTTTTTGGAGTACAGGTCTTTTATCTCCTTAAGTAGGTTTATTCTTAGGTATTTTATTTGTTTCGATGGAATGATAAATGGAATTGCTTCTTGAATTTCTCTTTCTAATCTTTCATTGTTAGTGTAGAGAAATGCAACAGATTTCTGTGTATTAATTTTGTGACCTGCAACTTTACCAAATTTGTTGATGAACTCTAGTAGTTTTATGGTAATGTCTTTAGGATCTTCTATGTATAGTATCATGTCATCTGCAAACAGTGACAATTTAACATCTTTTCCAATTTGGATTCCCTTTACTTCTTCTCTGCTGTAGCTAGGACTTCCAAAACTATGTTGAATAAAAATGGTGAGCGTGGACATCCTTGTCTTGTTCCTGATTTTAGAGGGAATGCTTTTAGCTTTTCACCATTGAATATGGTGCTAGTCGTGGGTTTGTCATATATGGCCTTTATTATGTTGAGGTATGTACCCTCTATGCCCACTTTGTGGAGAGTATTTTTCGTAAATTGGTGCTGAATTTTGTCAAAAGCCTTTCCTGCATCTATTGAGATGATCATATGGTTTTTATTCTTCAATTTGTGGAGTATGGTGTATCACATTGATTGATTTGTGGATGTTGAAAAATCCTTGCAACCCTGGGATGAATCCTACTTGATCATGGTGTATGATCTTTTTAATGTATTGTTGGATACGGATTGCTAGTATTTTGTTGAGAATTTTTGCATCTATGTTCATTAGTGATATTGGCCTGTAATTTTCTTTCTTTTTTTTTGCGTGTGGTATCTTTGTCTGGTTTTGGTATCAGATGGTGGCCTCATGAAATGAATTGGTAAGTGTTCCTTCCTCTGCAACTTTTTGGAATAGTTTCAGAAGGAGAGGTTTTAACTCTTCTCTAAATGTTTGATAAAATTTGCCTGTGAAGCCATCAGTCCTGGACTTTTGTTTCTTGGGAGGTTTTTAATCACAGTTTCAATTTTAGTGCTTGTGATTGGTTTGTTCGTATTTTCTGTTTCTCCCCGGTTCGTTTACGGAGATTGTACCTTTCTAAGAAATTGTGCATTTCTTCCAGTAATTCCAATAAAAATACCATTTTATTGGTATAAGTTCATAGTAGTCTTATGATTCTTTGTATTTCTGTGGAGTCAGTTGTAACATCTTTTCTATTTCTAATTTTACTGATTTGAGTCCTTTCCCTTTTTTACCTTGATGAGTCTGGCTAATGGTTTATCAGTCTTGTTTATCTTCTCAAAGAACCAGCTTTTAGTTTCATCGATCTTTGCAGTTGTGTTCTTTGTCTCTATTTTATTTATTTCTGCTCTGATCTTTATGATTTCTTTCCTTCAACTAACTTTAGGTTTAGTTTGTTCTTTCTCTAATTGTATTAGGTGTAAGGTTAGGTTGTTTATTTGAGATTTTTCTTGTTTCTTGAGGTAAGACTGTATTGCTATAAACTTCCCTCATAGGACTGCTTTTGCTGCATCCCGTAAGGTTTTTACCTTTGCGCTTTCCTTTTCATTTGTCTGTAGGTATTTTTTAATTTATTCTTTGATTTCTTCAGTTATCTAATGGTTGTTTAGTCACATGTTACTTAGCCACTACATGTTTGTGTTTCTTAGAGTTTTTTTCCTTGTAGTTTATTTCTAATCTCATAGCATTGTGATTAGAAAAGATGCTTGATATTATTTCAATTTTCCTAAATTTACCAAGGCTCATCTTGTAGCCCAGCATGTGGTCACGTGTGGGCTACACATGACTGTGTGCACTTGAGAAAAATGTGTAGTTTGCTCTTTTGGATGGAATGCTCTATAAATGTCAATTATGTCCAGTTCATCTGAAATGTCATTTAAGGCCTGTGTTTCCTTATTGATTTTCTGTCTGACCTATTGATGAAGGTAGGTTATTAAAGCCCCCCAATGTTATTGTGTTACTGTTGATTTCTCCCTTTCTGTTTGTTAGTATTTGCCTAACATATTAAGGTGCTCCTATGTTGGGTGCATATATATTTATAATTGTTGTATCTTCTTCTTGGATTGAACCCTTGACCATTATGTAGTGTCTTTCTTTGTCTCTTATAACAGTCTTTGTTTTAAAGTCGATTTTGTCTGATATGAGTATTGCTACTCCAGCTTTCTTATGATTTCCATTTGTGTGAAATACCTTCTCCCATCCCCTTACTTTCAGTCTGTAAGTGTCCCTAGGTATGAAGCAGGCCTTTTTTAGACAACATACATATGGGTCTTGTTTTTGTATCCACTCAGTCAGTCAGTTGGTTGGTGCATGTCTTTTGGTTGGTACATTTAATCCATTTACATTTAAAGTAATTGTTAATATGTATGATCCTATTACTATTTTGTTAATTGCTTTGGGTTTATTTTTTGTAGTTTTCCTTCTCTTGTGTTTCCTGCCTAGAGAAGTTCCTTTAGCATTTGTTGTAAAACAGGTTTAGAGGGGTTGAATACTCTCAACTTCTGCTTGTATGGAAAGCTTTTGATTTCTCTATAAAATCTGAATGAGAGTCTTGCTGGGTAGAGCATTCTTGGTTGTAGGTTCTTCCCTTTCATCACTTGGAATATATTCTGCCATTCTCTTCTGGCTTGTAGAGTTTCTGTTGAGAAATTGGCTAATAACCTTATGTGTTTTTCCTTGTATGTTATTTGTCTTTTTTCCCTTGTTGCTTTAATAATTTAACTTTGTCTTTAATTTTTGTCAGTTTGATTGCCATATGTTTCGATGTATTCCTCATTGGATTTATCCTGGTGACTGTCTGCTTTCGGGACATGATTGACTATTTCCTTTCCCATGCTGGGGAAGTTTTCAGCTGTTATCTCTTCAAGTATTTTCTAGGGTCCTTTCTTTCTTCTCCTGGGACCCCTATAATGTGAATGTTGATGCATTTAATGTTGTCCCAGAGGTCTGTTAGGCTGCCTTCATTTCTTTTCATTCTTTTTTCTATATTCTGTTTCACAGCATTGATTTCCAC
Organism: Ovis canadensis; assembly: GCF_042477335.2. Taxonomy (NCBI): domain Eukaryota; kingdom Metazoa; phylum Chordata; class Mammalia; order Artiodactyla; family Bovidae; genus Ovis; species Ovis canadensis. Next base: position 55,384,904 of record NC_091251.1, on the reverse strand, counting down.
CTTCTGTCTTCCAGGTCACTTATACATTCTTCTGCCTCTGTTACCCTGCTATTGATTCCTTCTAGTGTATTGTTCACCTCTGTTTCTTAGTTCTTCTAGGTCCTTGGTAAACATTTCTTGCATCTTCTCAATCTTTGCCCTCCATTCTTTTCCAAGATCATATTCACTATCATTATTCTGAATTCTTTTCCTGGAAGGTTGCCTATCTCCACTTAATTTAGTTATTTTTCTGGGAATTTATCTGTTCCTTCATCTGGGACATAATCCTATTTCTTTTCATTTTGGGTAGCTTTCTTTGATTGTGGTATTAGTTCTGGAGGCTGATGAGATTGTAGTTCTTATTTCTTCTGTCAGCCTTCTGAAGATAAGAGGCTTGTGCAGGCTTCCTGATGGGAGGGACTTGCTGGGGAAACTGGTTCTTGCTCTGGTGGGCAGGACCATACTCAGTAAAACTTTAATCCAGTTGTCTGCTTGTGGGTGGAGCTGTTCTCTCTCCCTTTTAATTGTTTGGCCTGAGATGACCCAGTCCTGGAGTCTATAGGCTTCTGTAGTAGGGCTATTGGTGACCTCCAAGAGGGCTTATGTCATGACGCAGCTCCTGGGACTGTTGCTATCAGTGCCCCCATCCCCTCAGCAGGCTCCTGCCAACACACACCTCTGCAGGAGACCCTCAGACACTCACAGGTAGGTCTGGCTCAGTCTCCTGTGGGGTCACTGCTCCTTTCCCCTGGGTCCTATGCACACAAGATTTTGTGTGTGCCCTCCAAGAGTCTCTGTTTCCCCCAGTTCTATGGAAGCTCTGTAACCAAATCCCACTGACCTTCAAAGTCAGATTCCCTGGGGATTCCCAGTCCCTTGGCCAAATCCCCACACTGGGAAGCCTGACGTGGGTCCTAGAACCTTTACAACAGTGTGAGAACTTCTTTGGTATTATTATTCTCCAGTTAGTGAGTCACCACCTGGCAGGCATAGGATTTGATGTTATTGTAATTGTTCCCCTTCTGCCATTTTGTTGTGGCTTTTCCTTTATCCTTGGATGTGGGGTGTCTTTTTTGGTGGGTTCCAGTGTCATCCTGTCAATGATTGTTAAAAAGCTAGTTATGATTTTGGTGCTCTGGCAGGAGAAGATGAGTGCAAGAAAAGGGATCAAGAAAAGAAAGTCTGTTACTATTTCCATTATTTCCCCATCTATTTGTCATGAAGTGATGGGACCGGATACCATGATCTTCAGTTTTTAAATGTTGAGTTTTAAGCCAGCTTTTTCATTTTCCTCTTTCCCCTTCATCAAGAAGCTTTTTAGTTCTTCTTTACTTTCTGCCATAAGGGTGGTATCATTTGCATGTCTGAGGTTATTGGTATTTCTCCCAGCAATCTTGATTCCAACTTGAGCTTCATCCAGCCTGGTATTGTGCATGATGTACTATGCATAGAGGCTAAATAAGTAGGTTGACAATATATAGCCTTGATGTACTCCTTTCCCAATTTTGAACCAGTTTGTTGTTCCATGGCTGGTTTTAACTCTTGCTTCTTGACCTGCACATTGATTTCTTAGGAGGCAGGTAAGGTGGTCTGGTATTCCATCTCTTGAGGAATTTTCCATGGTTTGTTGTAATCCACACAGTCAAAGGCTTTAGCATAGTCAATGAAGCAGAGGTAGATTTTTTCTGGAATTCCCTTGCTTTTTCTGTGATCCAACAGATGTTGGCATTTTGATCTCTGGTTCCTTTGCCCTTTCTAAATACAGTTTGTAAATCTGGAAATTCTCGGCTTGCATACTGTTGAAGCCTAGCTTGAAGGATTTTGAGCATTATCTTGTTAGCATGTGAAATGAATGCAATTGTGTGGTAGTTTGAACATTCTTTGGCTTTGCGCTTCTTTAGAATGAAAACTGACCTTTTCCAGTCCTGTGGCCACTGCTGAGTTTTCCAAATTTGGGGGCTTATTGAGTGCAGCACGTTCACAGCATCATCTTTTGGGATTTGAAATAGCTCAGCTGTAATCCCATCACCTCCACTAGCTTTGTTCATAGCAATGCTTCCTAGGGCTTCCCTGATAGCTTAGTTGGTAAAGAATCCACATGCAATGCAGGAGACCCCTGGGTCAGGGTCAAATCCTGGGTCAGGAAGATCTGCTGGAGAAGGGATAGGCTACCTACTCCAGTATTCTTGGGCTTCCCTTGTGGCTCAGCTGGTAAAGAATCTGCCTGAAAGGCAGGATACCTGGGTTCGATCCCTGGGTTGGGAAGATCCTCTGGAAAAGGGAAAGGCTACCCATTTCAGTATTCTGACCTAGAGAATTCCATGGACTGTGTAGTCCATGGGGTTGCAAAGAGTTGGATAGGACTGAGTGACTTTCACTTTCTCTTCACTTCTTGCAATGCTTCCTAAGGCCCACTTGACTTCACGCTCTAGGATGTGTGGCTCTAGGTGAGTGACCACACCGTCGTGGTTGATCCAGGTCATTAAGTCCTTTTTTGTACAGTTTTTCTGTGTTTTCTTGCCGCCTTTTCTGAATATCTTCTGCTTCTGTTATGTCCATACTGTTTCTGTCCTTTATTGTCCCTGTCTTTGCACTGAATGTTCTCTAGGTTATCTCTAATTTTCTGGAAGAGATCTCCAGTCCTTCCCAACCTATTGTTTTCCTCTGTTTTTTTTTTGCATTGTTCTCCTCTGTTTTTTTGCATTGTTCACTTAAGAAGGCTTTCTTATTTCTCCTTGCTATTCTTTGGAACTCTGCATTCAGATGAGTATATCTTTTCTCTTTTAACTTTTTTTAAGGCCTCCCCAGACAAACATTTTGCCTTTTTACATTTCTTTTTCTTGGGGATGGTTTTGATCACTGCCTCCTGTACAGTGTTATAAAGCTCTGTCCATAGTTCTTCAGGCACTCTATCAGATCTAATCCCTTGAATCTATTTGTCACTTCCACTGTATAATTATTAAGGGATTTGATTTAGGACATACCTGAGTGGTCTAGTGGTTTCCCCTTCTTTCTTCAATTTAAGTCTGAATTTTGCAATAAAGAGTTCATGATCTGAGCCACAGTGAGCTCCTGGTCTTATTTTTGCTGACTTTTGTGGGTGTGCGCGGTGGTGAAAGTATAGTCTGATGCTATAAAGAACAATATTGCATAGGAACTTGGAATGTTAGGCTCATGAATCAAGGTAAATTGGAAGTTGTCAAACAGGAGATCGCAAGTGTGAACATCGACACTCTAGCAATCAGTGAACTAAAATGGATGGGAATGGGTGAATTTAATTCAGATGACCATTATATCTACTTCTGTGGGCAAGACTCCCTTAGAAGAAATGGAGTAGTATAGAGCTTTTCCAACTTCGACTGCAAAGAATATAATAATCTGATTTTGGTATTGACCATCTGGTGATGTCCATATGTAGAGTTATCTCTTGTGTTGTTGGAAGAGGGGGTTTGCTATGATCAGTACGTTCTCTTGGCAAAACACTATTAGCCTTTGCCCTGTTCATTTTATACTCCAAGGCCAAATTTGCCTGTTACTCCAGGTATCTCTTGACTTCCTACTTTGTATTCCAGTTCCCTATGATGAAAAGGGTGTCTTTTTTTTTTGGTGTAAATTCTAGAAGGTCTTGTAGGTCTTCAGAGAACCGTTCAACTTCAGCTTCTTCAGCATTAGTGATTGGGACACAGACTTGGATTACCGTGATGTTGAATGATTTGCCTTGAAAACAAATAGTTCATTCTGTCGTTTTTGAGATTGCACCCAAGTACTGAATTTTGGACTCTTTTGTTGACTATGAGGACTACTCCATTTCTTCTAAGGGATTCTTGCCCACAGAAGTAGATATAATGGTCATCTGAATTAAATTCACCCATTCCCATCCATTTTAGTTCACTGATTGCTAGAGTGTCGATGTTCACACTTGCGATCTCCTGTTTGACAACTTCTAATTTACCTTGATTCATGAGCCTAACATTCCAAGTTCCTATGCAATATTGTTCTTTATAGCATCAGACTATACTTTCACCACCATGCACACCCACAACTGGGCATCTTTTCTGCTTTGGCTCCGTCTCTTCATTCTTTTTGGAGCCATTTCTCTGCTCTTCTCCAGTACCATATTGGACACTTACCAACCTAGGGAGTTCATCTTTCAGTGTCGTACCTCTTTGCCTTTTTGTACTATTCATGGGATTCTCGAGGCAAGAATGCTGAAGTGATTTGCCATTTCCTTCTCCAGTGGACCCCTTTTTGTCAAAACTCTCCACCATGACCTGTCTGTCTTAGGTGGCCCTACACGGCATGGCTCACAAAGCTGTGATCCGCATGATCATATTGGTTAGTTTTCTGTGATTGTGCTTTTCATTCTGTCTGCCCTCTGATGGATGAGGATAAGAAGCTTATGGAAGCTTCCTGATGGAAGGGACTGGCTGGGGCAAAAACTGGGTCTTGCTTTGGCAAGGCCATGCTCAGTAAATCTTTAATCCAATTTTCTGCTGATGGGTGGGACTGTGTTCTCTCACTGTAGTTTGGCCTGAGGCCAATCTATGGAAAGGGTAATGGCAGCCTCCTCCAAAAGGACTTACACCAGCATGCCATGCCTCTCAGGGCTGCTGCTGTCAGTGCCCCTGGCCCTGTGGCAGGCTACTGTTGACCCACGCCTCCACCAGTGACTCCCAAACACTCATAGGTGAGTCTGACTGTCTCTTGTGGAGTCACTGTTCCTTTCTCCTGGGTCCTGGTGCGCACAAGCTTTTGTTGGACCCTCCAAGTGTCTCTGTTTCCCCAGTCCTGTGGAAATTCAGTAATCAAATCCTGCTGACCTTCAGAGTCACATTCCCTGGGGATTCTCAGTCCCTTTGTGGGATCCCCAGGTTGGGAAGTCTGTTGTGGGGCCTAGAATTTTCACAACAGTGCAAGAACTTCTTTGGTATCATCGTTCTCCAGTTTGTGGATCGCCCACCCCACCCCGCAGCTCTATAGTATGGCTAATGGCGACCTCCAGGAGGACTAATGCCACATGCTGTGCCTCCCAGGACTGCTGCTGCCAGAGCCCCTCTCCCCACAGCGGGCCACTGCTGACCCAAGCCTCCTCAGGAGACCCTCAGACATTTACGGGCAGCTCTGGCTCAGTCTCTTGGGGGGGTCACTGCTCCTTTCCCTGAGTCCCAGTGCGTGCTCTCAGTTCCTCTGGCGGGCATAATGTTTGATTTCAGGCACAGTTGGGCCCTTCCTACTGTCCTGTTGTGGCTTCTCCTTTGCCCCTGGACATGGGTCATCTTTTTCTGGTGGGTTCCAACATTTTCCTGTTGATGATTGTTCAGTAGCTAGCTGCGATTTTGGTGTTCCCTCGGGACAAGATGAGCGCTCATCCTTCTGCTCTGCCAACTTGTTCTGGGAACTTTAAGTGCATATTACTAAGGAAAGAAGCCAGTGTGAAAAAGCTTCATACTGTGTGATTCTAGACTTTCTAGAAAAGGTAAAATTGTAGGGACAGTAGATAGATCAGTGGTTGCTAGAGGCTGGGAGGGAGGGAGGGATGAATAGGTAGAGCACAGGGGAAACTGTGACACTATAATAGAGGATACGCGTCATTATACATTTGTCAAAACCTGTAGAACTGTACAGCACAGAGAGTCTACCCCAAGGTAAACTACGGATTTTAGTTAATAATAATGTGTCAATATTGATTTATCAGTTATAACAAATGTATATACTAATACATAATGGTAATAATAGAGGAAACTGTGTAAATTGGTTAGGGGGTGGCTATGGAGACTCTATACTTTCTGCTCAATTTTTTGATAACCTAAAACTGTTTTAAACAATAAAGTGTGTTTAAGCTTTTAAAAAATTTCTAGGCAAGCCAGAGGATGAGCCTGGACGTCAGGGAACCCTACTGATGGGAAATGACTTTGTCAGATCAAGGGGAATATTAATTCTGAAAGCCAGTAGGCAGTTTTGTTCTTGAAGACTAGAGGCACATGATGAGAATGAATGTTTCCCTTCAGTTCTACTGACACTTAGCAGTACTGACACTGCTGAGTCCAGAATCTGTACCTCAGACAGGTGGGCTCATAACCAGCAATTCTGTGTTTTACCACTGGAGCTGAGGCCTCCTTTACCACCTCCTTAGGCTCTCTGGGCAGGTGTCACTTCAGCAGTATGATAACAGGAGATAAAGAGGACTGGGTTCTCCTGTAGAATATAGAGGTGACACAAAACAGGAATCCCGAGCTTGTTGGTGTGCTTGGTTGGTTCAGTTTTAGAAAACTTGGTTGGGGGCACAGCTGCTGAGTGTCCGAAGAAGGGATTATAATGTAGTGAATTAATAGCATGAAAATATCAGCTGACTTTATAGAAACATGTACCTCAGAAGGAAGGAAAAATCAGTTTTTGCTGATTTCTTAAGGAGAGATTTCAACAGAAACATCTAGGGAAAACGACCGTCACCTTTGAATGTCCAGTTCAGCCCTTCGCTAGGTATAGGAGTCTGATCTGTAAGAGAAGTAACTTAGTGGGAGAACTTCCTAGGCCAGAGTCCCATTCAGACTCTGGAATCATTTATGGAAAAGACAGATCTCTGGGTGTATCTTTCCTCGAGACACACCCTAAGGGAGTAGCAAAAGGTCAGAAAGCCCACAAACTGGTGGGTACCAGGTTGCTAATTTGCTTTTAGGATGACATGATTTTTTGTTTTCTACCCAGGTCTAATTATAATAATAATTAGTAGCAGTAGTAGTGGTAGTTAGTAAAGGACAGTTTTACTTGATGCCAAGCACCGTTCTAAGTACCTTTCATGAATTTAACTCATCAAATCCCCACAACAACCCTACCAGTCAAGGGACTGTTACTCCCTTTTACAGAGACAGTGGTGTAGACATGAAGTAATTTGCCTGGTCACAGCTGGAAGAGTTGAGCCGGGGCTCAAATCCAACGCCAGCCCCAGAGCCCACTCTCATCCCTCACTCATGGCTGTTCCCCGTGAACCCCACAGACTCCAGGACTACCTTGTAACATAGATCAAATTTTAAAAGAAGGAATGTGGATGTTTACCCTTTGTGTTTCAACTCTGCTCATCCATCCACCCCTATGTAAAACAGCAATACTGTTCATTCTATCCAAATAGGAGAAAAATGGGGAAGAAAGAAGGAAATTAAAAAGAAAAACACAGCCTCTTTTCTTTCCTCTCTCAGTGCCTGCAAGTATCTTAAGAGCCTTTCCCTTTTTCCAGAGGGAGCGGTGATCTGGTTGGAATGTGTATGAAACAAAACAGCAGCCCCACCTGACGTGGGAGCTCCCAGTTGGGTGTCCAGGGTTCAGGAGGCAGTCTTCCCAGGGAGCCCCTTCTCCCTAATCACCAGCCAGCTCCCTGCCTTGCCCAAGTGTTTGAGCTTCCCGTGTGGCTTGGCTGGTGTTGGTGGGGTTGCAGGACAGGATCCAGGGATGCTTCCTGCCCTTGCTGCCAGTTCAGGGCTCAGCTCTCCAGTTGAGGAGCCTTTGGGCAGAGGGCCATGCATTGAAGCTGAACGGACTGTTCCTTTAAGGAAAACCAGTCTTCTCCTCTTGATTAAATGACTAAATTAGTTCCAGATCCTCTGTCAGAGAGTCAAACTGTTCAAGAGGGAGAGGGAGAAATAGAAAATGTCTTAAAAAGGATACAGCTCTTCTTTACTTACTATAATAGGAGAAAAGCTAACTAGTCACAGAGAATGAATAGACTTACAGTTTTAAAAATGGATTTTTAATATAGTGTTTTTGGAAACCAAATTCTGAGCATAGGGCCTCAGGCTCAGAAATTGGCTGATACTTGGTTTAAAGCTGTGCTGTCACTGTCTTGAAACTCTTAATAATTTTTGGACAAAGAGTTCCACAGTTTTGTTTTGCACTGGACTCAGCAAATGATGTGGCCGTCCTGTCAGTGAAGGCTATTTTAAGTCAGTATGATGCAGGTATTCACACTTTCTCCTCAATTTCAGGAGGGCTAGTATATCCTGTCCAAGTTGGCCAATCAACTTCTGGGCTGCATTTTTTTTCCCCTCCTTTTAATGCCTCTCAGGCTGGTAAGCTCCTGACATTATGTATACCCACTAATCTCTGCTGGAATGTGCCATGGTGCAGTTTTGATGCTGGAGAGCACTGAACAAGAAGGCTAAGTCATCAGTATTTATAAACTAAAGTATCTCAAGCTCACTTCTTCTTTGGCTGGGTAGGTCAGGAATTTGGTACAAAACCTTCTCCTAAAATGGAGAGAGAATAATGGGAGGCAGTCAGGTCTTTGTTTCATGTGGGGCCTTCAGTGAAGACCTGACCCTGTTGTCAACTGCAGCATGCACTGGGGACTGACTCCGGACCTTGGTCAGTAAGATCAAGTTAACCCTGCCACCATAACCCGAATGCTATACTTCCAGACCTCCTGGCAAGAGAATCAGAGGGGAGGGCTGAGGGACGTCCAAGCATGCCTGTATGATTTGGGGAGCATGGCCTCTGCCTGACTTTTGGACCCATCCATCTCTTCTGGCTGTGTGACCTTGGTCAGGTTACTTGACCTCTCTGTGCTGCGGTAAAAAGAAGATAATACATTCCTCACAGGATGCTGCTGCTGCTGCTGCTAAGTCGCTTCAGTCGTGGCCGACTCTATGCGACCCCACAGGCGGCAGCCCACCAGGCTCCCCCGTCTCAGGGATTCTCCAGGCAAGAACACTGGAGTGGGTTGCCATTTCCTTCTCCAATGCAGGAAAGTGAAAAGTGAAAGTGAAGTCGCTCAGTCGTGATCAACTTTCGCGACCCCATGGACAGCAGCTTACCAGGCTCCTCCGTCCATGGGATTTGCCAGCAAGAGTACTGGAGTGGGGTGCCATTGCCTCACAGTATAGTCATGAGTAATTAATAGAATAGAGTAGGTAATAGTTTAGAACAATGCCTGGCACATAAGTGCTTAAGATGCATTACTGTTACACTCAATCTAGTAGATTAAGGGAAGATTTCAGATGTTAACTGTCATCACTGCCTAGTGGTCGGATGGAGCCATGGCAAGGTTAATCCTAAAGAGTAAATACGGCACAAGTTATTCCCATTTATTTGGTCTTATAAATCTTAAAAAGGCAAGATTTTTCTCATTAATTGAATTTTGAAACATAGAGTAGTACACTTAGTGAGACTGCCCAATTTAGAGGCAGAAATTTTTGGTATAAGTTTTGCTGTCCCATTTCCCAGCTTTCTGAGCTTTGGCAATTTTTCTAATGTCTCTTGCTTATTTTCCTTATTGGTGAAAATTACCAATAAAAGGAATGACAGCCTGCCTCACAGAATTATCCCGAGAATCACAGAAGATAATAAAATGAAAGTACTTTTAAATAAAAGGATGCTATGTGTTGGATATTTTTATTCCCTGGACACAAACCTGCTGTAAATAAGGTTAGTTATCTGCAGAGTAGGTGAGAGGAAGCCATTCTGGAATTGAGAACTGCAATGCAGATGATCCACCCTCACTTTAGATATTAATAATTTAGTCAGGTTTCCAGGCAGGCCTCAAACTTACAAGTCCACAGCCAGTTCCACTTGCCGATCTTCTTCCTTCTGGGCCGTTCTCTTGATGACAGCCAGATTGTGCTTTGCTTTTGTATTTTCTCTCTACCCACCCAGGAGACTCCGAGCCCACCCCAGTGAATCCCTGCTATGATGGGAGCCACACGTGTGCCACCACAGCTCGGTGCCATCCGGCGACCGGTGTGGACTACACCTGCGAGTGTGCATCTGGGTACCAGGGAGATGGACGGAGTTGCGTGGGTAAGACCCTGGTGCTCTGTGTTCCTCCATGAAGGCCTCCAGCATCCTGTCCGTAGAAGACAAGTGTCTGCTTTGTCATCTCCATGGATCAATGAGTTTAGCAGCTATTCATTGAAAAATACCAACTTTTTAAAAACCAGGCATAATTCTGGTTAGGTTTACCAGAGTAGTTTGGAGTGGGTATTTAGGGCTATTGTAATTTGTGGATATTTTATACTCTTAAACATTGTCATTTTGGGCCTGAATCAAGTATTTTTTACATTCATTAAAGAGTATATTTTTCTGGTTACCTTCAGATTTCAGACATCCATTTCATCCATTTCTTTCAGTCACTGTATCTCAAAAGCAGGCATGGAGATTTCTTTACACTTTAAAAGAAACATGGTTACTCTGTGTGTTTTTCTTCTCAATGTTCCGAATTGCTTAAATGCTTAAAGAATTCTCAGAATATCTGTTCAGAACACGTCTGCCTGGGGCTCATACTCGAATGACTTGAAATAAACGTTTATTTTCTTGACGGTCTGCAATGGGCATCTGCACCTGGAGCTGAGGCAGCCTTCACTTTGCCCCCTGTTTAGTCTACCGACCGCTGGTCCCACTGAAACCTCGCAGGGGTGAGAGAATACCAAGTCTGCAGACCGTCCACTTGTGGGGCCTTTGGTTTAAGCAGCCCTTTCTGTTCTTACTCCTCCTTAGATGTCAACGAATGTGCAACTGGCTTCCACCGCTGCGGCCCCAACTCTGTGTGCGTCAACTTGCTGGGGAGCTACAGGTGTGAGTGCCGGAGTGGTTACGAGTTTGCAGACGACCGGCACACCTGCATCTGTGAGTGCCCACCCGTGCCCCAGGATGCACGACTGTTTGCACTGTGGCTCTACAGAAGGCCTGTTGCAAGGTTTTCTAGGAGACCGACAACTTACATGGGAAGAACCCAGAGCTATGGCTCAGTTCAGTCCTGTGTGTTGGGGTTTTGTTTTTGTCTGGGTTTTTGTTGTTGTTGTATTGTGCTATTTATCTATCTAAATAGAAATTTTTGGTGTAAGTCATGGAAGGATGTTCACGTCTGTCAGGACTGCTGTGTAGCTTGGTGTTGGGCCCCATCATGTAGTAAGACTGTGAACTTTTCTAATACCAACAGCTCTAGATAGAGGTCAAGTGTTTCTCAAATCAGAATGACATAAATTTTGTAATTTAAAGAGGCTTGTCCTATTTGACTGACCAAAAGCTCCATTTGTAATAAATATACCCTTTCTAGAGTTCCAGATAAATACTTGATATAACAGTGGATCCAAAAGAACTAGAATTCCGAAGTCACTCCATTGCTAGAGCTAGATGATTTTAGAGAAAACCCACTTTTGAATCCAGTGAGCAAGGTAGCAGCAATCATAGAGACGTGTGTGCGTGTGTGCATGTACACACAAAGCATGCCAAGTAGCAGTGTTCTGCTTTAGTCAAGGACATTTGCTGACAACTTATTTTCACGTCTAGTATTATAGACACAAACCAAGACTGGCACTTCTTAGATTGTGATTTGCATACAACCATCCAGGGATCTTGTTAAAATTCCTGTTCCAGTTCACTGGCTCTGGGTTGGGGTCTGGGAACTGCATTCCTTATAAACCCCGAGGTGTCCCCATGCTGTTGGTGTGCAGATCACACTGCAAAGAGCAGGGCTCACCCGTTTGCAGGCCTGGGCTCTTGGACATCTTTGCCTTCTCTCTTCAGCGATCACCCCACCTCCCAACCCCTGTGAGAATGGCCGTCACAACTGTGCTCCCGCCAGCCAGGCCCGGTGCATTCACCATGGAGATGGCTCCTTCAGCTGCGCCTGCCTGCCTGGTTATGCTGGAGATGGGCACCGGTGCACCGGTGAGTACCTGTGGGCAACTCAGTGACCCTGAAAGTTGCTTTGGATGCACATCTCCATATCCCCAGGGCCTCTCAGAAACCTCTCTTTTCCTTTGACTCACACCTCCTGGAACTGCTGGAAGAGAAAAAAAGAGGTGTCCTTTGAGTCAGAGGCCAAATGTGATTGCCTTGGCACCAGATTGTTGAGCGAGGATGGTTGTCCTTGGAGGAGACGGGCCTGGAGCAGTGGGGAGCTCCTGCCAGCTTGCAGGCTTCTGTTCCCTGGAGCTACTGTAGCTCAGAGGGATGCGAGGGAAAATTGTATATTCCCCTGGGAGGAAGTCTCCATCCTTCAGTCTCTCTGGCTAATGGCTTAATTCAGCACTTCCAGTCTTGCCCAATTTTTAGTTGCTATTCCCCTGCTTGAAGTGGTATTTGAAGCAATCTCTAAACATGCATACAATTCTTTCTGTGTAATTTATTCCTTTGTCTCTCTCTCTCTCTCCCTCTCTCTGAAAGGGGAGAGGGAGAGAGAGAAGAAAAATCCACAGATATAAAAGGATATTAATGCATACCTAAGTACTCAAAGCTGTCCTTCCAGAAATCTAACTATCTTTAAGACTTTATACGATATTTTATGAAATCACTAAACCAGAAAGCAGGACTAACTGTTTAAATTTAACTTCAAGATGTATGAGGTTGTTACTGAAAAACTAGGAATTCAGTCCCTCTTGTGTCCGACTCTTTGCGACTCTTTGTGTACGACTCTTTGCGACTCTTTGTGTACGACTCTTTGCGATCCCATGGACTGCAGAACGCCAGGCTTCCCTGTCCTTCAGTATCTTCTGGAGATTGCTCAAACTCATGTCCATTGAGTTGGTGATACCATCTACCCATCTTTTCCTCTGTTGTCCCCTTCTCCTCCTTCTCAAACAGATCAAATAGCCTGTTCTTAACTAGGTCCGATCTTCTCAAACAGATTGCATAGCCTGGCCCCTCCCTCCTCACCAGCCGTTGGCTTCTTCTCCTCCTCCCCTTTCCCTTTGGTTTCATCTGGATGGGCTGAATGGACCAGCAGCCTAAAGCCACATGTTCTTGACGCAACAGATATGTCAGGGCAGCACAGCCCTCTGCTCCTTTCCAGATGTGGGGCTTTTCGAACCTGGCTCTTGAACGTTTCCACTTCTGATGTACAGAAGCTTAGCTGTATGGGTTTCTTGAAAACACAGTTTATATTGAAATGACCCAAAACTGTGACTCAGTTCAGCCATGAGGTGGTTTTTTCTCCCTAAAAACACCCCCAGGTTTAGGCAGAGCTCAAGTGCTTTTCAAGTTAGGATGGAGTAGAGGTGTAAGTCACAGATGCTTGTCCCACTTGACTGGCCAGAGAGCTCCATCTGCAACAGATACTCTATACAGATGGAGGCACCCTCTAGGTCTGGGGGTGGTGGGGGGGTGGGAGGAGGCCTCAGGTGATGCTCACAAACCTCTCACATTTCTGTTGAGCCCCACAGTAGGAATACTGCTTTTTCCTCCCTTGTGGAAACTCATCATTCAGTTTGACCTAACACACTACTGGCTCTCAGAAATGAGAACCAGAGAAAAAAATCTTGTCAGTAGAATTTCATATTAAATGTCTGGCTGCTCAGGTCAGCTGAGATGGTGTTTCAAAAGCCTTTCATTCCTTAGGTCTTTGGTTTAAAACAAAGAAGTTGAAATTAATCGCCGCTTAGATGTGATGAGGATTAAAATCAGAATGCTAATGTAGGTGAGCTGCTGCTTGTCCTAACCCCTTTGAGAACCATTCTCCCTTCTTTTAAGTTCTGCTTGTCCTGGAGGACTTGGGTTACCTTCTGGGGTTGTAGTAGGACCTTGAAATTAGCTACTTTTCCATGCTGGGAGTTTTCTAGGATTGTCATTCTTTGCTATGGCTGCCCTCTTTCTGATTTCAGGGACATTTTCAATTGTCCCTCTTTCATCTCTGCTTCTCTACTTTTGGGATTCTCTCTGGAACCCACAAACTTAAACGTAGGCCAGGCCAATCTGTTGCTTCCCCAGTGTATTAGTAGTCTGTTGCAACATAACCATTTACCCCAGACACGTAACAGCTTAAAACAGTACACTGTATTATTATCTGTATGGTCTAGCTCATTCGTTTGCTTTAGGATCTTCACAAGGCTGCAGTCAGGGGGTCTGCCAGACCTGGGGTCTCATCTGGGGTCCAGGTCAGGAAAGACGCTCACATGGTTATCGGCAGGATTCCGTTCCCCAAGGACTTTCAAGTCCCTGCTGGCTATTGCCTGGAGGTGACTTTCAGCTTCTTGCCACTCAGACCTCTCCCACAAGGTAACTTCCTTTATCAAAGCCAGCAGCAGGAGGCCTCTCTAGCAGGTTGGCAGTGACCACAAAAGTGATGTCTCCTCAGTATTGCTTTAGTGTCTTGGTTGGAAGCCAGTTGCTCAAAGGAAGGGGATTATAGAAGACCCTGAATACCAGGAGGAAGGGATCTTTGGGATCATCTATGAGAGGCTGCCTGCCATAGTCGGTTACCCTGTGGTTGCCGTCCAAGCTTCGGGGCAGTAGAAAATAACAATCATTTTCCTAAAGGCCTCTGCTGCACATAAATCAGGCTGGGCTAGTCATGAAGGTGGCCTTCAGGATAAGTGTATAAACGTGTGTGTGTGTGCGCACAGTTTTAAAGGCATGTCACAGGGTGCTTGTGTCCCAGTGACAACTGAGATAAAGAAAGGAGGAAAATCGCGATGAAGGCTCTGTTTTGTGAAGTGAGCACCCTTAGAGAGCACATTCGTTTTCAGTCCATCAAACTGGCATTGAAAGAGTGTGTGGGTTTTTCTGTCTCCAGCAAGTTTGTTAAAAACCAGTTTCCCTGGGGAGGCTGCCCTTGGCTTTGGGTTCTCGATCTAGCCTGAGTCACAAGGAGGAATTATTTTTATGCAAGTAGAATGAAATCTTTTCCAGCTCCCCTCAGTCAGGATTGATTTCGATCCTGCATTGGTGTGAGCTGGATGTTTCTCAGGCACGTTTGTCCCTGCAGCTCTTAGTGACTTTGCTGGATGGAAAAGCAGATTGTTGTGAGCTGAGACCTTTTCAGGGAGGAGCACGTGTGAGTTGAGGAACTGGGTTACAGATGGCCCATTACCCACAGAAGGGCTGTGACTAGGGGTTCTTACACTGTTCTCGCACATGGCTTTTGTGGGAGGAGTGCAGACTCTGGATAAGGTATAGTAAAGTTGGTGTGGCCACAAGCGATATAGAGACCAAGGCTTGAAGGGAAGAAGCTGCCTCTACTCACAGGTCCTGCCATGCAGGATCCTATGGGCACAGCCAGAATCCAGGTCCTGACCGAGTAGGTGGGGAGTGACAACTCATGGGCCTTCAAGCCTTTGTTGGGGTCTGGAGCAGGATCAAGGAGAGTTGGTGCCAGGGAATTTCACTGGGTGTTTCGAAAGCAAACAAGGGGAGGCAGGAGGGGAAAGCTAGAGTCCAGGGGCTGGGCTTGTTTTGAAGGGATTTCAGCTGGGTTTTGGGTGTGGACTCAGAATTAAGGCAGGGAGAAGAATGTTGAAGCACCAAAGCCTGCACTCAAAATAGATAATTTTAAACACATTTTCCAAAGAGGTGTTTTAGCTGCTTGGGAGCAGATAGAATGGAGAATTGCGCTGAGATTAAGCCATCTGGCATTGTCTGACTTCCCAGAGACTCTCCTGTGCCTTGAACCTTGCTGCCTTGACCTACCAGCACCTGAAGACCCTGGCAGTGATGGTTCTTACACTCCCTGTCTCAGGAGTGTAAGAAGAAACTCCTCCCTTGCTAAGGAGTTCAAAGTGTCTTTATACTTTCTGCTGACACCTGATCCCCTGAAGCTAGGAAGAGTTCTCCTTTACACAAAAGCTCTGGTTCCCCCTTATACTCCTCAGGGTTGGCCCTCTGAGGAAGGCGGATAGCCTGCTCTGCACTCAGGCCCTGGAGTGGCTGGTGGGGCTCCAGTTCTCTGACATGGTGCGAGAGCCTCCAAGGAGGAGATGGGGAGCTTGCTTCAGGGAATCTTAAGCTTCTCCAGCTTTAGGGGACGGGAGTGGTTCACCTGTGATGCTCTCAGTCTCCTCACAGACTTTTTCGCTGTTCATTCGTAAGTTATTATCTTCCCAAACTTTGCCTTTGGGAGGATGGCTGCTCTTTAGGTCTGGTTGGAATTCTAGGCCATAGGCTTTAAGAACATAACTCAGAATCTCTGGGGAATCCTCTTTCTCTTTGTTCACAAAAGTAATCACAAGCAACTGATCTCTGGGTTCTAGAAATAGGCCCTGTGTCTCAGGAATTCCTGCTTCCTGCCATTGCCTGGGGTTCCTGTTACCATGAGAAGTACTTTTAGCATATGCATTATGAATAGCTTTAATTTCCTGTATTTGGTTGGATGTTGATTTTTGCAGTTTGGTTTTATAGCATCATAGAAGGCACAAGGAACTGAATGGGCACCAACTTCAGCCAACTGGACCTTGGCATTGTCCTTCTCAACAAACTGGGCCAACCTCAAAGATAATGAAACATGACAATATACAGCCCTGACTGATCAGATTGGAGATAAGTTTCCCATTGTAATTAATTTGGTTTAGTTTTGGTTAATTGAAGAGCTAACCAATTTAACCTTACAGATAAATTCATAACCACTTTCCTGCCTTTGTCAGTGAAAGGAAGGCATCCAGGCAGGCCAAATGCTCATCTAGGCAGAGTCTCTCTAGGTGGCATTAACTTTGGTCGTGTCAGGCATTCAAGGTGTTTCAGACTTCAGAGTGAAGTAATTTATGGGGGCTAAATGGTGGATACCACCCTTATGGCAGAAAGTGAAGAGGAGCTAAAAAGCCTCTTGATGAAAGTGAAAGAGGAGAGTGAAAAAGTTGGCTTAAAGCTCAACATTCAGAAAACTAAGATCATGGCATCTGGTCCCATCACTTCATGGGAAATAGATGGGGAAACTGTGTCAGACTTTATTTTGGGGGGCTTCAAAATCACTGCAGATGGTGGCTGCAGCCATGAAATTAACAGATGCTTACTCCTTGGAAGAAAAGTTATGACCAACCTAGATAGCATATTCAAAAGCAGAGACTTTACTTTGCCAGCAAAGGTCCATCTAGTCAAGGCTATGGTTTTTCCAGTGGTCATGTATGGATGTGAGAGTTGGACTGTGAAGAAAGCTGAGTGCCAAAGAATTGATGCTTTTGAACTGTGGTGTTGGAGAAGACTCTTAAGAGTCCCTTGGACTGCAAGGAGATCCAACCAGTCCATCCTAAAGGAGATCAGTCCCGGGTGTTCTTTGGAAGGAATGATGCTAAAGCTGAAACTCCAGTACTTTGGCCACCTCATGCGAAGAGTTGACTCAATGGAAAAGACTGATGCTAGGACGGATTGGAGGCAGGAGGAGAAGGGGACGACAGAGGATGAGATGGCTGGATGGCATCGCGGACTCGATGGACGTGAGTCTGAGTGAACTCCGGGAATGGTGATGGACAGGGAGGCCTGGCATGCTGCAATTCAGGGGTCGCAGAGTCGGACACGACTGAGCAACTGAACTGAACTGAAATGCCAGATCAGGAGGATAAGCAGTGTAAATGATTACATTGCTAATTACGATGTCAGAGATTTTCCTTTCCCCTGAAGAGAACGTCTGTGCTGTGTCCAGTACGTCTACTTACTGGTAGATGGGAAAAGCCCTTAGTGATGGAGAGGCGGCTCGGTGCAACGTGGTCACAGCAGGGGTGGCACTGGTCACCCCAGGAAAGAATCCATCTGGGACCTGGGAGGCTGGGCGCCCGGAGCCATGTTTGTCCCCAGCTGACTGGCGTTGCATTCAGGACTCTTAAGTCTCCAGCTTCCAGGGCGCCATGTGTCTCTGTCACAAGCTGTACAGATTCGACAGAGTTCATCCTGTGACTCCTGTTCTCTCGGTTTAATGTTGATCATCCCGTCCCATGTTTTTTCCCTCTTCACACAATTTTAAAACATTTTTTGTATGTTAGCTCGGGTGTGACTGCTTTATTTTCCATTGAGCCTTGATCAGATCCACCCCCTTGATCCCCTCTTTGCTCAGGAAGACTTCCTGTCTCTGAAGATGGCTTATCTCAACTACTGGCCATTGGTTTCAGCAGTTAGATTGTCAGACTTTTTTTCCTGGCAGCAGGGTGGAGGGTAGGGGCGGTGTGTTGCTATTGTCTGCCTGCACTGATTTCAGCAAATAAAAGGAATGTAAATCTGCCTTTCTTTGAAGTTTCAGGATGTTGCAGCTATGAGAAATATGAAGATTAATCCACATGGTACTGTGTAGGAATGTTGGGACCTGAACTGTTTGTTCTGAAAACCTGGACAAATTTAAATTTTCTTTTCTATGTGTTGTCTTAAATCCTCTGATGATATTTTTCTTATACTTCTATATTTCTTCTAAAGGTGGAAAGTAAATTTCTGATTAAAAAAATTTTTTTTAATTTCTGAAAGTTTTTGGACATTCTAGGTAGTAGGAGTCTCTGATTATGTAAGACTGAATGTGTTTGTTAGTTGAGAAACGAAGTTGGAGCTTCACTGGGTTCTTTTGCATCTATAAATTGGTACTATAGGGAGATATTTCTCCTGGCAATCTTATCTGATGTTATTGATATCTCTCGCAGCAATCTTGATCCCAGCTTGTGCTTCTTTCAGCCCAGCGTTTCTCATGATGTACTCTGCATATAAGTTAAATAAGCAGGGTGACAATATACAGCCTTGACGTACTCCTTTTCCTATTTGGAACCAGTCTGTTGTTCCATGTCCAGTTCTAACGGTTGCTTCTTGATCTGCATAGAGGTTTCTCAAGAGGCTGGTCAGGTGGTCTGGTATTCCCATCTCTTTCAGAATTTTCCAAGGTTTATTGTGATCCACATAGTCAAAGGCTTTGGCATAGTCAATAAAGCAGAAATAGATGTTTTTCTGGAACTCTCTTTCTTTTTCCATGATCCAGCGGATGTTGGCAATTTGATCTCTGGTTCCTCTGGCTTCTCCAAAACCAGCTTGAACATCTGGAAGTTCACGGTTCACGTATTGCTGAAGCCTGGCTTGGAGAATTTTGAGCATGACTTTACTAGTGTGTGAGATGAGTGCAATTGTGTGGTAGTTTGAGCATTCTTTGGCATTGCCTTTCTTTGGCATTGGAATCTAAACTGACCTTTTCCAGTCCTGTGGCCACTGCTGAGTTTTCCAAACTTGCTGGCATATTGAGTGCAGCACTTTCACAGCATCATCTTTCAGGATTTGAAACAGCTCAAGTGGAATTCCATCACGTCCACTAGTTTTGTTCTTAGTGATGCTTCCTAAAGGCCCACTTGACTTCACATTCCAGGATGTCTAGCTGTCGGTGAGTGATCACACCATTGTGATTATCTGGGTCGTGAAGATCTTTTTTGTACAGTTTGTCTGTGTATTCTTGCCACCTCTTCTTAACATCTGCTTCTGTTAGGTCCGTACCATTTATGTCCTTTATTGTGCCCATCTTTGCATGAAATGTTCCCTTGGTATCTCTAATTTTCTTGAAGAGATCTCTAGTCTTTCCCATTCTGTTGTTTTCCACTATTTCCTTGCATTGATCAATGAGGAAGGCTTTCTTGTCTCTCCTTGCTATTCTTTGGAACTCTGCATTCAGATGCTTCTATCTTTCCTTTCCTCCTTTGCTTTTAGCTTCTCTTCTCTTCATAGCTATTTGTAAGTCCTCCTCAGGCAGCCATTTTTCTTTTTTGCATTTCTTTTCTATGGGGATGGTCTTGATCCCTATCTCCTGTACAATGTCATGAACCTCTGTCCACAGTTCATCAGGCACTCTATCAGATCTAGTCCCTTAAATCTATTCCTCACTTCCACTGTATAATCATAAGGGATTTGATTTAGGTCATACCTGAATGGTCTAGTGGTTTTCCCTACTTTCTTCAATTTCAGACTGAATTTGGCAATAAGGAGTTCATGATCTGAGCCACAGTCAGCTCTCGGTATTGTTTTTGCTGAATGTATAGAGCTTCTCCATCTTTGGCTGCAAAGAATATAATCAGTCTGATTTCGGTGTTGACCATCTGGTGATGTCCATGTGTAGAGTCCTCTTGTGTTGTTGGAAAAGGGTTAGCAGATGACACCACCCTTATGGCAGAAAGTGAAGAGGAATTAAAAGCCTCTTGATGAAAGTGAAAGAAGAGAGTGAAAAAGTTGGCTTAAAGCTCAACATTCAGAAAACTAAGATCATGGCATCCAGTCCCATCACTTCATGGGAAATAGATGGGGAAACAGTGGAAACAGTGTCAGACTTTATTTTGGGGGGCTCCAAAAATCACTGCAGGTGGTGATTGCAGCCATGAAATTAAAAGACACTTACTCCTAGAAGGAAAGTTATGACCAACCTAGATAGCATATTCAAAAGCAGAGACTTTACTTTGCCAACAAAGGTCCGTCTAGTCAAGGCTATGGTTTTTCCAGTGGTCATGTATGGATGTGAGAGTTGGACTCTGAAGAAAGCTGAGTGCCAAAGAATTGATGCTTTTGAACTGTGGTGTTGGAGAAGACTCTTGAGAGTCCCTTGGACTGCAAGGAGATCCAACCAGTCCATCCTAAAGGAGATCAGTCCTGAGTGTTCATTGGAAGGACTGATGTTGAAGCTGAAACTCCAATACTTTGGCCACCTCATACGAAGAGTTGACTCATTGGAAAAGACTCTGATGCTGGGAGGGATTGGGGGCAGGAGGAGAAGGGGAGAACAGAGGATGAGATGGCTGGATGACATCACCGACTCGATGGACATGAGTTTGGGTAAACTCTGAAGTTGGTGATGGACAGGGAGGCCTGGAGTGGTGCGGTTCATGGGTCGCAAAGAGTCAGACACAACTGAGCAACTGAATTGAATATCGAGATAGTGCCAATAAAGAAAGGAAAAAATAAACTATTGTTATCTATATTTATTGTAGTGTTACTGAAAGGAAATGGTTTATGAGCTAAAGGTTAGTTCAAAGGTAATAACCTCCTGGAATGAACTGTAGAGGAAAGACGCCAGGATGTATTTCTGTGTGAGAGACCACGTTTGACTTCTACACTGGACGTGTCCCTTGCACTCTGTACCCTCTGTACCCTTTAAGGTGCCGGTATGTTTCTGCCCCTACATGAGGGTCTTCTGAAGGGGATGCCTGGGTGTCGATCCATGCACACTGAGGCACGTGTTCAGTGAAATCATGCTCCTTCCTTCCCTCCCTCTCTGTCCCTGACTGCTGCAGATGTCGACGAATGCTCGGAAAACAGATGTCACCCCTTGGCCACCTGCTCTAATACCCCTGGCTCCTTCTCCTGCCGCTGCCAACCTGGATATTACGGGGATGGATTTCAGTGCACACCTGGTAAGGTCAGGGAGGCCTCCCTATGTGACTTTGTATCACTTGTCTCTGACTTGTGGAGTGCAGGAAATAGTCTGAAGTCTGTTTTAATATCAGTGGGGAAAATAAGTGTGACCCTTGTAGGTGGATCCCACTGGTTTATTCTAAGCTAGTAACCCCAGCCCTCTTCCCAATATGTCGATGGGGAATCACTCTTGCTCCTGCCACCTATAGAAGAGGTGCAGGGATCTGTTCTGTTCACCTTAGAGACCTAAGATGCTGCTGATGAACTTGTCTGTTATGGTCTAAGCACTCCCTGTCTGCATGGGTGTGGGGTGTGGTTTCCAAGCACTCAAGAGTTCACGCCAACTGTAGGTTGCCAAGGCAGACTACTGCTCCTTTGCTGAGTTGTTCAAAGATGAGAAGAACTTTTTCTTTTAATACAGAAGAACTTTATTAATGAAACACAGCATTATCATTTTAACCAAAGTAATTCCTGTACAGATCCATGAGCTCACTATTCAAAGATCAGTTTTTACCGTTGAGGAAGGTTCCATAAGTACCAGTCTTGGCTTTTAATGTATGAGAGTAAGAAATGGAAAATTACTTCATTTTTGTAATTTTGATTACAGTTTTGATTTTGATTGCCAGTTTTGATCCTTTCCATAATATGAATTGTTATGGCCAGGACATTAGTGCTTCTAAGATTCATGTAAGTAAACATTGGTGATGTTTGCTCTAGATGTCTATATACCCTTGCTTCCACTATAGCATTCCTTTTTGTTTCCCCTGTTTCTGGGGAAAGATTTTTCAGGTCCCCCCCCGCCCCCCCCCCCCCCCCCCGCCCCGCCAAATACAGAGAAATTCTGTTTCACTCATGCCTAGTCTTTAAAAAGTCTTGATTAAATTCCAGCTGGGTTTGAAGAAATCAGATGGTTGGGAGGTGCCCTAACAGAATGGTTCAGAATCCTGTTAAATTTATTAAGATAGTCATGTATTAAGGACAGTGATCCAGAAGGGAGCCAAGAGAATGAGACATTAATTACAGCAAGAGGGGCACGTTCCTTCGTGTAGACTCTTTCCCATGACCAGGCCTCTCTTGGTGCTGGTTTGGCCTTGGTCGCCATTTCTGACTAGTCTCATCTGCATAATAGGGTCCGCTTTCACGGGTGAGAGAACACTCTGTGCCCAAAATTCAAAAGTATTTAAAACCCTGCCAGCCAGAAAGAGAAATAAATCCATGATTGGATTGAGAAACAGCTTGAAGTAGTAAGCAATGACAGATGCCCACGTGTAAGTGACGTGAGGTACTCCTTTCCCAGAGGCTGACTGCTGTGTGTGCCTTGTTCGGTGGTCCCCCAAGAACTGATGCTCTGAGTTTGGAATGTGGACCAGGGGCGATGCTGGGAACTTCTTCAGGGAATCCCACCCGTTGATGATGGCGAGTGTCTGAGGAAATGGTGTTTCCCTCTCTGGGTCCTCTGAGACACATTTGGGTGAGGAAGTCAGTCTTTTTTCTCCATGATGTTTTAAAAAGAGCTTTGCTTCCCATGGGTTATGAGCTCCAGCGGCAACCTGAAGGGCATCGGCTTGCCCCCAACATTGTGAGTCTTGGAGTTGTGCTCCTTTGGTTGGAGCTCTGGAGATTTTATTCACTATCTTCTGGCTTTCCAGGTGCTCAAATGTAGTGTTTCCAGCTGTTCTTTGAACTCATTGGAGGTTTTAACCAAAGGAGTGACATGAGATGACTTTTTTTTTTAAGGGACTCTTTCTGGCTGCTGGTTGAGTTTACAGCAGGGCAGGGGGTGGGGAGCAGGAAAGATGATGGAAGCAGGGAAACCAGTAAGAAGGCTAACATACACAGTAATTCTGGCACGAGACGACAGGGGTAGGTGTGGTGAGATTTAAGAGATGTCAGCTGGCAGTTTTTGATATATCAGATGTAGAGTGGGAGAAGGGAGTCAGGGTTTAGTGAGTCTGAGCAATGGAAAGGTGGAGATGCTGTATAATGCTATGGAAAAGTTTAGAGGAGAGAAGCTTTGAGGGGAGAAAGCTCAGTTTTTGTTCTCCTCTGAGATCTGTTACACATCCACGTGGTGATAGAAGTAAGTCTGATGTGTGATTCTGCAGGCTCTGAGTTGCAGGAATTAATGAAGGACAAATACCTTCAATCAGTACTTCAATTCCTATAGGTCATCCTATCTTAGGAGACTGTCAAGTTAAACTGCCTCAAGCAGAGTCTTCGCAGACAGAGGACTGCTGTATCTGAGACAGAGCCTTGGCAGCCCTGTAGAAGCAGTTGGGGAAAAAACTGCTGGTAGGGGAGCTCTTCTGCCACGGAAGCTAACAAGAGTTTCAGCACAGTCGTGAGGAAGGAAGGAGGAAGGATGGGGAAAGATGCTGGAGAAAGGGAGGAACTGAGCAACACGGTGGGAAGCTGGGGCCTCAGCTTTGAGATAAACCCAGGGCAGGGTAGCCAAAGGACTTCAAGGAGCTGGAGTGTCGCAGTCTGTATCAAGTTGTTTGCCACCAACTCTATGATCACACATACTAATTATAGTCAGTTTTACTCAGTATAGTTTTCCAGCGGACAGATACGTAGGGCCACACGTAAGCAGGGTGTTCAGTAATACTTCCTAAGACACACTGGCCAGTCTCAAGACAGCCCTCTCAGATGCAGGTCCCAGAGTTTGAAACAAGAAGGAATAAATATTTGCTTTAAGCATCATGTAGGCCACTGAGTCCCCAAGGAGAGTCCCCAGAAGTGCTGTTAGCAGAGGCCCCTTCCCAGGCTGAGCAAGCCCTGCACCCCAGATGTTACTGCCTCTTGTTCTTTCCTGATGTGGCTGGGCCTTGATGACACTCCTCCTGGCCTGAGGGTCACAGGAGCATCGGGACAACCCCTTCTCCCGATCCCCAGGAGAACCTCCTGGAGCACTTTGCTGCTCGGGGCCAGCATTCAAGGGCTTGGTTGAGGCCTTGTTATGGACATGAGGAGGAAGAAGATGAGGAGGCCAGGCCTGGGGATCTTGAACCACATGCTACAGTCTGTCCTTGGCTCACACTCAAAAGGCTCTTTGTCCGCATCTGCTCAGAGCCCACCCAGAGGCCCCAGACCGTCTGTGAGCGCTGGAGGGAAAGCCTGCTGGAGCACTACGGGGGCACCCCCAGGGACGACCAGTACGTGCCTCAGTGCGACGACCTGGGCCACTTCACCCCACTGCAGTGCCACGGCAAGAGTGACTTCTGCTGGTGTGTTGACCAGGACGGCAGAGAGGTGCAGGGCACCCGCTCGCAGCCAGGCATCACCCCTGCATGTAAGCACCCCAGGGCAGCCCTCCCTCCCCTCTGCCATGTTGAGGTCCCTGTAGGGAAGCTGCCAGATGTGGGTGAAGGTGGGGGAATGAGGGGTGGACAGGTCCAGTGGAAGAAGTCTCTGATGGGTTGTGCTGATTTATAATCTTGTCCGCCCTAGCTCCCAGTGCGGATTTAACGTTTGGTTTTGTCATCAGCGCTTGCTGTAATTAGAACATCTGGAGCTCAGTTCAATATGTAGTGCCACTGCCTGCTCCCACTACTCTGAGCCTGGGGTGTAAGGGGACAGGTGTCACCATGGGGCCCCAAAGAGAAGCTGACACAACACTGGCTCTGGATATTTTTCTTTTTTAAAAAAAGGGGGATGTTCTGCTTTGTTCAAAGGGAAATACTTTGTTGTCTTCCTTCCCAGTAATTGGCAGTGATTTGTATAATTGATCTTTGGGAGAAAAAACCCTGGAAATTAGAATTTCTTTTAAGGCACATCTGGGGCACATCTGTCCAGAGTAAAGAACTTCTGATGTTTCTGGAGACTCTGGCAAATGGGGAAGTAAACTTTTCTCTTCTCCACTGACCATTTCCTTCGCTCTGCTCCTTCCACCTCCCTCTTCCTCACCGCAGGTATACCCACCGTGGCTCCGCCCACCAGCCGGCCCACGCCCCGGCCCGACGTGACCCCTCCACCAGTGGGCACCTTCCTGCTCTATGCCCAGGGCCAGCAGATTGGCCACTTGCCCCTCAATGGTACCAGGCTTCAGAAGGACATGGCCAAGACCCTGCTGTCGCTGCATGTAAAGTGGGCTTCTCCCCTGGGGGCGGGGCTGTATTGCATTATCAGATCCCGGCAAGGTCTGAGGTGCAGGGGCGCTCCTGGAGGGCTCCTGTTTGGCAGTTATCTTTGGGAACCTAAGGGAGGGGTGCTGTTGCTGGGAGCCACATCTGACTGATCCAGGCCACTTTCTCCAGTTGGTGTGTGGGGTTTCAGCTATGTGGAAGGCAAATTTCAGAGTTGTCAGGATACTGAGGCAGTGATGGGGATCCAAGGGAAAGTGATTTTTAACCCCAGCCCCCAGCATTCTCTTTAAGCCATAGACATCTCTGCATCTGGAAGTCAACTAGTGATAGCCTTGTTGTTGTGGACCCTTTCCCTCCTCTTTGGTCCTGTTGACCAGCTTCTTCTCTTCTCTGAATCTGTCATAGATGAAAATATGGGGAGCACATGATGCTGGAAAGGAGTAGACAGGGCTTTCCCCAAGGGATGCTGGCTGCTTCCCGAGCTGACAGCTTCCCTATGGTCAACACACTCCATTTTGGAACAGGGATTTCTTCACTAAGATGGGAGGAAAGAGAAGGGAGTTCACCAGAAAGGCACTGACACTTATAATGGGTTCCCCTCCCCACTTTTAAGATTTGAATTGTGTGTTATTCCAGACACTAGCTGCTGATTTGTAGTTTCTCTACAAGATTTAAGTGGGACTTTTTTCTCCAAGAAATCTTGAAATCATTAACGGGCTTAAAAATCCCATGATCCCTGGGTTAACGGAAGCCTGTATGGATGTGCCCCCTTGCCCAAGACAGGTAACTTTCAATTTTCAAGTAAAATTGAAAATGAAAATCCTCCTATATAAAACTGCCCACTTTCCCACAGTAGCCTAATGCTGCTTTTCTTGTCCTGACTCCTCTCCCAGTCAGGCTAGCCCCAGGAGGCTTTGTTAGGCAAGCAGGGAGCTTGTAAGACCTCAGGGACAGCATTGGTGTTGGCTTTGCACATCTGCTGGGCTTCTCAGAGCAGGAGTCTGGGCTGGAAATTCAATGAAGCAACTTCTGTGCAGAATTTTGGAAAGGAATATCACCGACTCAGCACTTAAAAAAAGGATTTTGTCATTTATTTAGCAATAAGGAAGGAGGGGAGAGCTCCCAAGCCAGAAGTCAGGTGGCCACCATTCCCCAGTTCCTTCGAGTTCTAACAGACTTTCTTTCACACTAGAGTACAGCCCAAGGATTGCTTTGTAGTAAGACGCAGAGGCAAGGGTAAGGGTGTCTGCACCTCAAATAGCAGAAAGATCTGACAGGGCAGGGGAGGGTTGATTTCATTATATGTTGGCAAATTTTAGACAGGCTTTTTCAAAAAGTGCTGGCTTACATTTGACAGAGTCAGTTTTTGTCCAGTTAAGTATTGAAGACTTACTTTGCTGAGACTAACGTTTGTCCTCTAATCACTGAATGGGCTGATCTTTTCATGAAATCACTTTTGTTTTTACCAGCAACAGTAATAATACTTATTGAAAGCTTACAATGTATTCATCACTGGTTAGGATACTTCATAAGCTTTTCTGGTATTATGTTGATAGCAGCCATGTGAAGTAGGTGCTGTTAACTTCTGTATGCCTTTGTCACCTCATTTGCAAAATGAAGGCAGTGCCGAAGTAAGTGGCCAAGCCTGGTGTTGGCTCAGGGAAGCCAGCCTCCATCGCCTATACTTCTACCCACTGCGCCCAGCTGCCCATAAAACCATACAGTGCAGGGCTGGTCAATGCTGCCATGAACAAACGAGTGAGGTGGCTGAGCATGAAGTCGGGGGAAGTACAAGGAATCTTAATTCTTCCAATTCTGTGTTTTGGTCACACAGGGCTCCATAGTCGTGGGAATTGACTATGACTGCCGGGAGAGGATGGTGTACTGGACAGATGTTGCTGGACGGACAATTAGCCGCGCCAGTTTGGAACCAGGAGCAGAGCCTGAGATGGTCATTAACTCAGGTCAGCAGCTCCACCCAGAAGACACTTCCCATTTTATTTCATTCTACTCAGTCCAGGTTATTTGCCTGTTTTGTGCCTAAGTCTCCCATCTACCTTCTAGATAGGACTCTGAACAGGAAGGGCTTGTGTAGGAACTCAGGGAGTGGCCCCAGCCCTGGGGGCGCTTGGTGCCACCAGGCTTGGGGGGAGGTCTTATGAGGCTAGAGTGAACTAGACATGGCAGGAAAACTACA
Organism: Ovis canadensis; assembly: GCF_042477335.2. Classification (NCBI taxonomy): domain Eukaryota; kingdom Metazoa; phylum Chordata; class Mammalia; order Artiodactyla; family Bovidae; genus Ovis; species Ovis canadensis. The sequence continues at coordinate 55,357,598 of NC_091251.1, read as the reverse complement.
AAGGACCTACTCCTCTAGTAAGTCTGTTTTTTTAGAGACTCTCAAGATTTTCCCCTTAACTGTTGGAACATTGTAGACCTTTCTGCTTCAGATTCTCCTTTCATAGCTGCAGTTGCTTCAGTCTTGCCTTTGCTTTATTTCAGGTCTAATAAGCCCTGAAGGTCTTGCCATCGACCACTTCCGTAGAACAATGTACTGGACGGACAGCGGCCTGGATAAGATAGAGAGGGCCAGGCTGGATGGCTCTGAGCGTCGGGCCCTCTTCCACACGGACCTAGTGAACCCTCGTGCCATCGCTGTGGATCCAATCCAGGGGTCAGCTGGGCTTCCCTAATTCTCCTCTGTTACCTGTTGACCCTCACTTGAAGCCCTTGGGTTCTAAGTTCAATGTAGGGAGGGTCAGAACATGAGCATAAAAGTGCACGTTAATTTAACAGTATTCACGGAGGATCTACTAGGTGTCGGGCACTGTTTAGGCAAAGACAGGGTCTGTCCTTTCATGGAGCCTATGTTCTACTACGTTCTAGGAAATAAGACAGTAAACTAATGAATAACAGAATAACAAGGAAATTACTAAGCCTGTGATGTGGTTATGTAGAGAATTCAAGAGTATGTGAGAGAGACTGGGGGCTACTTTGGATCAGGCCAACCCCGCGACTTCAACTGGAATGAGGTGGGTCTCCCTCCAGCAACATATTAGGAAATCCCAGTTGTTAAAGCCATAGTGGGGTTACCTGTGTAAAATGGTGCAAGTAAGCAAAACTCAGACACCAGATGTGTTATTCCTCTGGCCCCATTTTCACAGTGGCAGTGGTTAACAGAACAGTGTTTCCTGTCTACAATAATTGCTAACGTCATCAACTGGGACATATAAAGATAACCTTCAGCTTTAACTTTCAGCAGTGTTTTTGACTCTGAAATTTGGATTCAACGCATTGAGGAAGGTTTATCTTTCTCCATTTCATTTACCCATAGCAACCTGTACTGGACAGATTGGAATCGAGAAGCACCTAAGATTGAAATGTCATCCTTAGATGGAGAAAACAGAAGAATTCTAGTGAATAAAGACATTGGACTACCCAATGGTTTAACCTTCGACCCCTTCTCCAAACTGCTCTGCTGGGCAGATGCAGGTAATACTATTGATGGAATGCAAATACAGAACACTACAGCGTGCAGTGTGAGCACTCTGATTTTACAGTAAAACCAGATCCCACCATTTGGAACTTCTGGTTTAAATTTATAACACTACAGCAAATGCTCTATGCCTTTTACAGCAGCGTCCCTAACCTTTTCGGCACCAGAGACTGGTTTCGTCGAAGAGTTTTTCCATGGACGGGGGAGGACAGGGCGTTTTGGGATGATTTGAGCAGGTTATATTTACTGTGACTGTATTTCTATTATTAATTGTATTAGCCCCACTTCAGATCATCAGGCATTGGAGCCCAGAAATTTGGGACCCCTGTTTTAAAGGACACTTTGTAACAATTCTTACAGTGAACTTCCTGAGGTCTTATGTGTATAAATGAGGCAGTAAGTTTGAGAACTAGTACGATGTCCAACTTATTTTTTACTGCTTTCCTTCTCCCAACACAAGCACTTGGCACATCTTTTAGGTTAAAAATAAGTATTATACACTGTTGGAATTGACAGGCTTAGAAAAATGAACAGAGGTTATTATTTTCTTGTCTCAGTATTACAACATGTATAACTATGTTATTCTAACAGTCAGTATGCTGTTACGCTGGGGACATTCTTTGAAAAGCAATGTGGCAGGATGGCTTCCTTTAGTAATAAATTTGGGCTGCCTGTTCCCAGGTTCTCTCTCTCTGTTGTGTAATTTCGTTACTATTAGTACAACTGAAAAGATACTTTGTTTCATTCGATACTAAAAAATAAAGCTGTTCTTAAGGAATTTGATTCTAATAAAAGGGACAAAAATGCAGGTGGGTCAATATTACAATCCAGCTGCCTAAAACAACAGTGATATTTTTAATAGGTATTTGAAATTTACTGAAGGGTTCCATGAGAAAATGGCTTCCCCAGTGGCTCAGCTGGTGAAGAATCTGCCTGCACTGCAGGAGACCTGGGTTCAATCCCTGGGTTGGGAAGATCCCCTGGAGAAGGGAATGGCTACCCACTCCAGTATTCTTGCTTGGAGAATTCCATGGACAGAGGAGCCTGGTGGGATACACAGTCCATGAGGTCACACTTGGAAATTCCTGTCTTGTTTAGCTATTAAAATATTTACATTGAAAAATACAAGTCAGGCTAGCATTTTACTTTTTATTCCTGCCTAGAAAATAATATAGTCTAAAAAAAAGGATTTAAGTTAAAAGGCAGCCTTGGCTATTATCATACATTGCTTACAAAGGGCAGGTATTTATCCAAAAGTTTTAGCAGTGTATGAGCTCACATGTAAACTTCTTTAACACTGATGTAACTTTATCTCTATTTCCTCCTCTGGGAGAAACTTAGCCAGGTTTCTGTAAATGCAATCCTGTTTTCCAAAAGAGGATTAAGAGTTTAAGACCATTCTAGTTTTTATTGGAATTTAAACAACCTGAAGACTGGTAATAGAACAGGAAAATTTCACAGTTTTTAATTTGTATTATTGCAATGGGGATAAAATATTCCACCTTTGTTTTCTCTGAGAATGAATTTTACTTGCCACTGTTTTTGGTAAAAGAAAAAATTTTTTTTCATCATATAAAAGGATCTCTTTGTTTTAAAAGGAACTAAAAAACTGGAGTGTATATTACCTGATGGAACTGGACGGCGTGTCATTCAAAGCAACCTCAACTACCCCTTCAACATTGTGAGCTACGCAGATCACTTCTACCACACCGACTGGAGAAGGTGAGCCTGAAACACTCTGGACAAGCCTGAAAAGGCAAACTGTTCTGGAGGACACAGCACTTGTTGTACCATGTTAGTAAGTGACTTTAGAAATTAAGCCCTATGCTTGAGCTTTTTTTTTTTTTCATTCTTTCTTCATTAGTAGATAATATTCAAGTGTTACTGAAGACTTTTAAAAGCATACTTTTATATCACCCAGAAATTTAATAGCTCTGCCATTTTTAAGTTACATGTGAGCAATACTACTTGGTAATAAACTATCCAAAAAGCAAGGACATTAGTCTGAATCTGATCTTCAGAGAATAAAAAATGACATTATGGACGTATTAGTTGCTCCCTAGGAGAATGAAAAATACTACACCTTACACTAGTTCACCAAGAGGAACTGGGAAACATTAAGTATATGTTCTTCCATTCCACCCCCAGCAATTCTGATTTGCACAGTGGTTCTCAAACTTTAGCATGACATCTGAGTAGGAGCCCAAAGAATCTGTACTGCTATCAAGTTCCCAGATAATATAGATCTGAGGACTACTTTGAGAATCACTGATATAGACGGATCTTCAGAATCCAAGTCAAAAGTTACAGTTAAATTAATTTTAAAAATGTATTTGAGAAGTCTGGCAGAGATTTCGTTTATCGATAAACTGACTTTTTCTACCCCAGTCTTAAATCCTATGAATTCACTCTTCCTTTCTGTTACCAGGGATGGTGTTATAGCAGTCAACAGAGACACCGGCCAGTTTACTGATGAGTATCTCCCAGAGCAGCGATCTCACCTCTATGGGATAACTGCAGTCTACCCCTACTGCCCAGGTAAACAGCTGCTCAGGCAGCTCCTTTTGGATCAGCTGGGTAGAGGAGGATAGATCTAGTAGCTGATCACCCTTGGCCTGCTGCCACCACCAGTGAGAGCCACTCTGAGCTAGAAAAGCTAATGGCTAACACATAGGGGTGACCATTCTGCTCCCTTAAGCCTACCAAGCTTAACTGTATACAAAAAGTGTCAGCCTACCAGAGTATTTCCCCTTTAAAAAGACTTGCTGTTGCAAAGTAGATATAAAATACTCACATATTGTTCCCTCCCTCCACAGGAAGAAAGTAAATATGGACTTGGAATTTACAATTGGAATCTGGACCCTAAAGAACATTTATCAGGAACAAAGGTGAAAGTGAAAAAGGAATTGGTCATTAGAAGTTCCTGGACATACAAGATGAACATTTTCGGTGCAAAAAGACTAAGTATATTTTGTGAAAAGTTTATACCTCAATCTTTACTACTGTATTTTTTAAAAAACAAGTTATTTCAAGATTAAGAAAGGCAACAGAATTTTAATTGTTGCTTATATAAGCAACTTTCCATAAACATTTATATCATATTTAAAAGGTCAAATTCATTCAACTAATAACCAATTAGAGCATGCTGAGATCCTAAATCTGATTTTTGCTTTCTGGACAAGAAATTAAAGCACACGTGATCAGTATAAAAATACAATCCTAAAAGATCATAAACCCTGACATAGTTAAGAGAAGGCTAATGCAGAACTGATGGGAAATAACCAACTTATTTATAGTCTCCCAACAAAAGTTCTAGGGTTTGTTTTTTTTTTTTACCTCTACATCAATGCATTTCTATTTATATTAAAAGGTGCTAGAATGTTTCAATTTGTATTTTCTGATCCTGTAAATCCCTCTATAGGATTACCCACAGAAATTACATTTATATATAAATACCAAAGATGTAACAGTTCTCAAATTTTCTAGATTACTCCAATAAAAATATATTTTTAAGTTTTCCTATGACTTAAGGATTTGTGTTGTCTATAATCAAGTTGCGGGGGTGGGGGCAGGAACCACAAGGGAGAAAGATTACTTTTACAGATACATAAAACAACACACAGTCAAAAAAAAATGGCCTTCCCAACTTTATTAAAGAAAAAGCAATGATGGTAAATCTCTAGAACAGAGTCAATTTTCTGGGATTCTTCCCTTGAAAACATGACATTTCCAAACACATGCCAAAGCGTACATGGTTCCCAGTTGTACTAAGTAGGTGAGAAGCTGAAATCCTAAAGTGTTCATCTTCCAACTTTCCCCAGTCTGTGGTCTGTCTTTGGGTCAGCAATAATCGCCTGAACGGCTACTATGGCTTCATTAATTTTTGTCTGTAGCTCTCTGAGCTCTTCTATGTGCAGCAATCTCAGAATTTGAGCAGCTTCATTAAGAACTGCATCTGTTTCATAAGAAACACTGGATTAATCAGTAACTTTTGCATTTATTCACTTACTTCCCCCAAATAATCACCAAGTCTCTAAAAAGTTTGAATTAAAAATCACTTACCCCCTGTGTCAAAACCAAGAATATGCTTGTCTAAGGCAACAGGCAAACCCTTAAGGAAAAAGGACAAAAATCAGACTATATATAGTTATACATTTCTATTTTCTTACCTCAAACTGAAAAGCAGCTAGCTAGCCTGTTATTTTAGCCCTTTTAGCTGCAGTGGCAAGGTGCCTGAGAATTTTCTCTTACTACCAAAAAAAAAAACAACCCCACCCAAAAAAGGCTTTTTTCCATGTAGTAAGAAGCTAGTTTCGTAACACAATCCAATCCTTAAAACCCAGGCAATATAAAAGCATAGCTCCTTTCTGCAGCAGTGCTATCATTACAGCTATGCAGCAAAGGCTGAACAGGGCTGCTCTGATCCCACTTTAGTGACAGTGAGCAGCCAGTGTACAGAACCAACAGGATCACTTCTATTCATGAGCTTCCTCAACTTTGTTTGAGCATATTGTCTTTATGAACTGTACAAATCTAAAATATACATAACTTTTTTTCTGGTTATGACATCAGATTATATATTACTTAAAAGTTACTTTGAAATGGTCTAGGAAAACGAACAGAATCTAAACCATTTAGTTAACCAGTCAGCACCTGTATCATAATCACCATCTTTGGTATGATGCCAAACCATATAAAGTTCACAATAACTATCAAAAATCAGGAAGGCGGTTTAGACTTTCTGCTAATTATATACTGTATAAAATTATTACCAGTTAACGTCAATACTTTCAATGTTACAAATGCTGAACTGTCACTTCTCACTTCATGCCCCAAATCCGGTGTAATGAATGAGTGCAAACAAGAAACTATAGAACTCTTCCACTGTTACTATTGTAGCACAGTATCTTCTGAGATGACACTGAAGTTAGGATTTATTTGGAACACTGAAAATAAACTGAATTTTACTTGGCAAATAAGAGCAAAGATTATTTGGTTATGGCCTTATCTGTACTGCCTTCCAAACCAAAGGCATAGTTTTGCTGAATGATGATGAATGATTTTATTATGCCAAAACAACTTACTGTTTGTTCTGCAGTGGGGGTGAAATAAGCTGATCTTTAGTTTCCAGTGGCCTGATTCATACATAATTAATAAGCCAATAAAAACCTTTAAAAGAAACTGAGTGTCTTTCAGAGGGGCACTACCCTGCCCTGGCATTAATAACCTTTCAAAACTACCGGGCTTTGATAAAGATGAGGTCAGAGGACAACAGACACTGGGGAATTAGAGGGTGAGGGAGGCATGACCGAAGGACCAGGGTTCAGAATACAGACTGTAACCAAGACATTCATCTATGCAGCAGGAAGGGGCATTATCAGATATCTGCAGCTGCTAACCCGAGGACACTGTCTACACTGACCCATACTCAAGAAGACTTTAGGGACATTTGGATTTTTGGTACAATCCATCGAAAACTACCCTAAAATTATGAACAAGTTACTTTATCATGGTTTATGGTAGGAAATGAGATTTCTCTGAAGAAACAAAAGGGTGAAGATAAAGATTTACGCAGAAAAGGAAAACTAACGAGCAACAAAGAGGAGATGTGTCCTGTTTTCTAGTAGTTAGTCAAAATAACCCAGTAAATTTCACAAGGGTAAGTTCTTTTAAATTAACTGAGTACACACAGTGGTTTTCTACTGGTAGGCTGTAAATGTGCTACTGGTAGCTTCTTAAAAGTAATGAAGTGAGATAAATGTGAAGTTCACTTTTCACTCAAATATGACTGGGTACAATTTGCTTAAGAATCAAATTCAACCCTGCTGAAGTACTTTCTCTGGGCAGTTCTAACACAGAATATCTCAAGCATTGTCAAGCAAAGTTCAAACCCCCCAAAAAACGTTCAGTAATAATTTAGAATTTATTTAGATTAAAAAAAACACAACGTACCTCTTTTGTTTGATTTGCTTTAGCAACTGCATCTTGTGTCAGGCGCTCCTGGACCAAAATGCGAATTGCCTAAAAATTCCCCAAAATATTATTTCTACTTTTTATTGGCTGTTATCTTTTCTTCTCTAAATATATAGAATAAGGATGCTCAATATGATGAAATTAGAAATACCTAATTCAGTACCAAATTGCCAGCAAGTTAAATAAAACAGCTACTGTAATGAAAGTTTTCACTTTTAACATTTAATAATGTGGAATGATGTTCATAACAATTACATTTTTTAATAAGTAATTTGTGTGTGGTAAAAAATTTTAATAAAGAAGGATACACGGTGAAAAAGTAGGTCTCCTTTCTATCCAAGCCTCAGTCATCGTTTCAGAAAACAATTGTTGCTACCAGATCCTTCTACATACTCACACAGTCTCTATCAAATTACAAGCTCACCAGGGATATATGCACATGCGTGTGTTACACACATAATCTTTGACACAAAGAGTAGTGTATAATACTGTCCTTGGGTTCTTCATTATAGTAAAATTTTTTCATATTATTCATAGGACACATTGATTTTTTCATTATCAACACATTTTATCACTGCAGACACAAGTGCATGCATGTACTTGCACACTCGAAAAGATTTTAAGGAATTTTAGTGAATGATAGTGAAAACCCCAAAATAAGTATGAAAGTGTGAAAAATTATTTTTAATAAAAACCTGGAAAAATACATTTGAAAAATAACTAAACCAATCTTAACAGGCACTGCAAATATATTACATAGTCCAGTTGCCAAACAGTTAATGTACTGATTCTCACACCTAGCAAACCTATGAAGATGTCCATATTGTCATGTATTGTTTGCTTCAATTAACTCAAAAGAACAAACATGCAGTTAGGATTAGAATTTTATAGTTTTTGATTGTAACTGACTTATACTTTAGCATCCCAAATACAGTATTTTCCTCTCTCTCTGTTTATGATTAAGGCTGACACCACCACTGTAGAACCATCCCAAAATAATTTCCGTAATTGCCCAAGAAAGGAACAAGCCTTTGAAAGAGCTAAATTTCACTAAAAACAACTTTTGTCTCTTGGCATCCAACTGGAGTTGAGACAATCAAAGTTAACATTCAGATTCAGCAGAATTATACTAATCTAGGAAGAGAATAGTCTTCCCCTTCTTACAACTGTCACTTAATATAATTCTAAAAAGGAGAATAAATTATGGCTTAATCTCTTGTGGGGAGAGTGAGATTAATTTCCTGCAAAGTAGCCTAAAGTAATTTAAAGCTCCTTAATTTCTCATAAAAATCAATAATAATTTCTAAAATAACTTTCAAATCTGGTATCCTAAGGACCACTCCCCTGTCCCTCCCCCACAAGACTATCATAGTTACTCAACATGAATTGTCTGAAGCAAGAGTAGATTTTTCCTCTCAGAAATAAGACATCTTTCAGACCATCAGATTCCCTGATGGAAGGATTGAACTGAATGGCCTATCTAGCATGGGGGGCTTGGAGGACAGAAACATTCATTACTCAAAGAAGTTGGGGGTATATATTTTTGACCAAATGCACCATTTACTAGTTTGGCATTTTCCATGATCTTAATGAATTACAGACCATGAATCTTTAGAAGGACTAATTAAAAAGAGGTGGGATGATAGGAGGAAGACTGGACCGAGTGTCTAGTTTAAGGTCAAGTGTCTAGTTTAAATCCTATCATTTTCTATCTATTATCATTCAGTCTGTTTCTTCATATACATATTTTTAAAAAGATACCAGTTAACTAGCTCTAGGACTGTTGGGAAGACTGCATGAGATCATCTTTGCAAAAGATTTAGCACAGAGGCAGGTACACAGTAAATACTTTGATATTGGTTGTTAGATAATATAAAACCAATGAACTAATTAAATCCGGTTTATGTCCTACATTCCTCCACATTTTACTCATTCAACCACAGATTTAAATATCAATTATTTTTAGAAAATGATGATTTTAAAAATTATATACAAATATATAATTATAAATGAGTTTTTAAAATTGTTACATGTATGAATCAAAAATATGAATCTGACCTTAAGCATTACCAGGTAATCATCATGACGCTGAATCTGAAGAAGGTTAGCCAAAGCCATCACACCAGCCTTAAAATCAGGATTATTTACTATAAAAGATTAAAAATGGAAACTTATAGCTCTGTAAGCATGTAATTACAGACATAAATGTAAGCATATATAACAAAAAAAATCTCAATTTCTAAAATTAATGCTGACAAAAGTAGTATGGGGCATCATCATTAGGTAAATTGATGTGATCAATGGTCTTCTTATTAATTAACCAAAGTGAACAACCCAATAAATGACTAACTTACATGAGGTTTGTCCTGTAACTTTCTCTGCAAGGCCCATTTATGTAGCACTTTTAATTAACTTTTCTCACAAAGCTATTAATTTTAACACACAGATTCCCTTCAAAGGACAGTTTTCCCAAAACCTTTTCTCTGAGCAGCAGCCCTAGAGTGTCCAAGTAGCTTATTAATTCATAAGAGTAACTCATAAATAACAAGTTAACATCAGTCAGCAAAAGAATATTTAACATAACCTAAGTAATTAGAATCATCATACTTTTAAAAGGAGAAAGAACTAAAGACATCTGGGACTTATAAAAATGAAAAAATTTAACACCTGTTTCATAGTCATTAGATTTAATATTTTCTACACCTAGGAAAGCAATCACCACTATGATTAAATACAAATCAAATGCCCAAGTTACTACAGACAGATGAAAGAAAAGCATTTTAAATTTCAGGTATTCAACTATATAAGGGAGAAAGGACACTGTCACAACAATAAAAAACAGCATAGAGAATAAAAAATATGAACACAAATGTCTGTCTGCATGAAACACTCTTAATCTACTAAAACCAAGTAAACCCAAACTTCATTCTAGAAGTAAAAAACATTTAAGAAACCAAAAATGTTGATAATTTTTATGCATTTATAAACTTACCATCCAAATTGATCAGTGGCTCTGCATTTTTAGCTGCATTGTCAGCATTTTTTGTATTATCAGGTACCAAGTCCTTGTTGTATTTTTCAGCTGTAAAGATAGGCAAAAATACAATCTGTAGGACTTCAACTTAAGGTAAAATAAACACTGCTTATTTATTGAATTTAACTAAGCTAAATTGCTTGTAAGCATAGACAACTCATCCATTCAAAATTACTTTTTGCTATTAAAAAACTCTACAAGACAATGCGAGTTTATTTTTTTAATTAAGCTAAAATGATTATCCAACACAAATACCTTTTTATTAATGTTTCTTAAAGTATCTAAATTTTGAGAGAGAGAGTGTGCTTTTCAGCTTCCTCTGAAACTTCGGAGGGGTAGAAGAATGGGAAGTGGGTAAATATAGGTCACATGAGGTTAAATACAAACTCACTAAGAAGTTTCTTACCAAAATTTCTTTTGAATGCTGTATACAGAATCAAAAACTTTGCTTTCTAGAAAAAACAGCACTTCAAATACACCATGATACACAAAGCTAAACTTTTGAGTCTTAAAATACAGAATTCCAAAAATAGATTTTATTAGCTCTACTTGAAAAATAATATTTTAAGATTTTACAAATAAAAATATTTAATAGTAATTCACTAAATTTAATGCCCCCAAAGACATCTTTGGCTACAGTGCTTTTATAATTTGCTTAAAAAAAAAAAAAAGGGAAAATAAAAGCATTAAAATTTAAGTCAGATAGAAATTAGCTGAAAGGAGTCCCCACTAGCCAAATCTGGAACAAACATTTAAATACATGATGACAAATAAGGATTAAAACCCACTGAGTAAAATAAGAATTCACATATCTATACTGATTTGAATAAAAACATACATTGGTAAGAAGGAAACTGCTCTTAAAGGCCTTTCAGTGGAAAGCCAAAAAAAATGGAGAATGATGGAATTAGAAAAATACTTTCTGGCCATCATAATCAATAATAATTGACTCAGGCCAGAATCATCAAATGGATACTAAAGCTAAGGTTTAAGGAGGAAAAGCACAGAGAAATCATCTCAAAGTATCTCTTTTCCAAGATATGTATCTAAGGAATTTCAGTGACTAGGACTCTGGTCTTCCACTGCAGAGGGCATGGGGTTTGATGAACCAAGGTCTTGCATCCTGTGAGGTGCAGTCAAAAAGAAAAAAATAAGACACATATTTATCGCAAAGGGGAAAACAGTAACTTTACACTGAGAAGTTTACCGAAGTGATCAGCAAAATGACTAACATTTAGGTATATCACTAACACATGCATCCTAATATAAGGTACTTAACAAGAATGCAACATAACTTGTATTATTCTTAATAAAACTACAAACTCTCAACCCAACCACGAGGAACCATCAGACAGACCCAAACTGAAGGACATTCTACAAAATAAATGTCACTGTCCTAAAGCACAAAGACTGAGTAAATCGTTCCAGAGTGTAGGAGAATGAACACAAGAGATGAACGAGAATGAACAAAACACACAATCCAGGATTGCTCTGGAGGTTTTTATTCGCTTGTTTTTGCCGTAGAGAACATTACTGAGACAAACACTGAAATGTGAGTAATACCTACAGACAACAGCAGAGAATCAAAGTTAATCTCCTGATTATGATAAGCATACTGCAGCTATGTAAGACAATGACTTTTTCTTTTAGGAAATGTGCATTTAAGTACTTAAAAGAGAAATCATCTACAATTTAGTGTCAGATGGTTTAGAAAAAAATTAGGAGTACGTGAATACACAGAAAAGGATAAGGCAAATGAAGTAAAATGTTAATAACGCCTGCAGAATTTGAGTATGTAATAATTCTTTTTATTATTCCTGCAACATATCTGTAAATTTTAAATTATCAAAAAAAGTTAGAAGAACTTAAGTTAGCTTTTAACCACCTTAATTGACAAGCAAGCTAAAGGCTTTACAAAATATTATGGCATAAATAATAAAAATTCATAATTTATCAAAAATAAAAATTTTAAATAACTTAAAAGTCAAGAAGAATGAACTCACCAACGTAAAGCCATAAGAGAGCAACAGTGCCCCCTACTGATAAGGGGCAGTGTTTCAGATACAAACTCAGCTTTTTTACACATTAAAAGAAACCATGCTGTCACTGAGAAATACCTGTACTTACGTTAATATACTGCACTTACCAAGGATTTATTAAAATTGATAAGCACATCTATTGTACACAAGAAATTACACCAGGCACTGTGGCAGAGAGAATCATGACTGCTCCCTCCCCACAAAAGATGGCCATACTGCAATCCCTAGAAGTTATGAATATGGTATCTTATGTGGCAGAAAGGACTGTGTGGGTGTGCCTGAATTAAGGACCTTGAAACTGGGGGTGGCGGGTTACCCTGGATTATCTAGGTGGGCACGATGAAATCACAGCATCCTTAGAAGAGGGAGGCAGGAAGGTCAGAGTCAGAGGAGAGGTGACAATGAAAGCAGAATTACAGAGATTAGAACTTGCTGTGCAGCTAGACTCGAAGACAAAGGGAGCAGAAAGCAGGCAGCCTCCGGAAGACGGAAAAGACAAAGAAATGAATCCTCCCCTAGAGCCTCCAAAACAAACCAGCCCTGTCGACAAACTGACTTTAGTCCTGATACAGGTGTTGGACTTCTGACCTCCAAAACTGTAAGATACTGTCTTTTAAATCACTGAGTTCATGGCAATATGTTACAGCAGCAACAGGAAATTAACAGAGGTACCATGTAGAAAACAAGGCTGAGTATCAGCTTACAATTTAGTGAGGCCAGTAAGACGAGCAAAATGGAAAGTGAAAATGATCTAAAAAGGTATTGAGGTAAAAGTCATGAAAGTTAAGAAGTATCATTGCTGCTAGCTGGCATTTGAGCTGGATCTTACAAGGACAGACAGACTGAAATGGCATATTAGCCAAGGGAAAAGTGAAAGCAAAGAAAGAAGGGGGAAAAAAGGAGATGGAAAGAGGAAACAGCATTACTGCAGTTTGGCTGGGGTGGCAAGTATATGAATACTAGTTTAAAGGCTTTGAATATCATGCTAAGGAGCCTGGAATTCCTTCTGTAGAAAATGGGAAAGCAATGGTGTTTGTGAACATATAAAAGGAACTATTCTTTGGAGACAAAGTGTAGCATCCTATAACATTTATGTTTAAAAAATTAGCTTGCTGGGGGCATGTGGATGAAAACAGAGGGTGACACAGATGGGAGACTACTATGAAAGGTGTTACGATAATCTCAGGAGAAAGGGACAAGAGCTAGAATTAGGGTGACAGCAGTGGAGATGCAGAATGAAAGATACAGCAGACAAAGGAAAAGATGGATGGGAAGAAAAGAGGGCCAAAGACGCTGAAACCAAACCTGGAGCATTTCTCGCAACCTACTCCAGGATTCTTGCCTAGGAAATTCCATGGACAGAGGAGCCTGGTGGGCTACAGTCCATGGATTCCCAAAGAGTCAGACATGACTTAAAGACTAAACAACAAAAGGCATTAAAAAGGCTTCAAAAGCAAATGATTAAGACTGGAACTGATAGTCGCAAGAAAGAGAACAACATAAATGCAGAAGATGGAGATAAAATAAGATAATCGGATCTTACATTTAGATGTTAACAGGCCTTTCAAAATGAAATGGCCTAATGAGAGAAAATGGTTTATTGGAAAACTATTTTCATAATAAGTACTAATATTCAAAATCTTCCAATGATATCAGTCTCTGTAATAAAATAATGTTAAACATGAATAATAAATATATTTTGGCTTATTGTGCATATCTGCATTAGATGTATATTTCAGTCTCTAGTGAAACTGGCTGCTGCAACCAAGACTTGAAATCCTATCAATTCTGGGACAGTAGCAAAAAGTGAACTTGAAGGCTAAGGTCCAGACTGTGCCAAGCCGGCAAATTCACTGAAGTGATGTGACTTTGTGAGAGGACATCACCTTCAAATTCTAAAAAAGAAAATCCAGAATGACTACAAACAAAAAGTAAAATTTTAATCAGATACTGCAAAGTGAGATGAGGATGTACAAAACTTAAAATGAATCAAAGGTAAAACAATCTAAGACAAACGGGCAAGTTCCCTACATTTTTAACCCCCTTTCCCACCCTTTCTCTCTAAAACAATATATTCCCCACAAAACATACCATTATCTCCATACTCAAGTCTAACAGCTAAGCCAAGAAGCCAGTCAATTGCTTCCTGTCGATCTTGAATCTTGAAAGGACAGTTAACATCTCTGAGATACTGTGAAGGAAAAAGAAAATTGCTTCATTGTTACTATAAAGTCACAAAATAAAACACAGTAGAATTAAGAGACCTGAGTTTGTATCTCTTAAGAATTTCTTGCAACATTTATATTACTAAACCTTTGATGCAATTATATAACCCATTTAAGCATATACTACTTAGGAAAAAAATTAAGTACTTCCATCATGGTTTATGAAAGTTTTACTTTTGCAGATTGCAGACAGGGTATCACTGATCTAGGATAACTTCATTTTGTAGATGAGAAAACCAAAGCCTATAGGTCAACACTTCCTGACAGTTACACAACTGAAATCAGGGACCTGAATCTAAACCATATGATTCTAGGTCTCAATACACAGAGTAGTTAAATAAAAATATGTATCAAAAAACAAAACCCAATTATTATCTAAACCTTAGCTTTCATATTTTGGAACGCTTCCAACAGAGTAAGCTATGTGACACACTGGTGTTTTGAATAAACATCAGAAGCAATATATTCAAATGAGCATGTCCTTAAAGTAAATATCTCAGGAGCTTAAAATCTAATCCCACAACAATGCTATAACTCAAACCTTCTGGAAATCCTTTGGTGGATACCTAATGAATCAGCACTTTTTAACCATAACTTATTTTCTAACCAAAAATGTTATTCACCTGCTTTTATAAAAAAAAAAAGGCACCTCATTCACAAGATTTAGTCATGATACAAAAAGCAAACCCACCTTCAAAGTATAAAAAAACTGCCAATATTCAAAATAAGTCTCTTGATCTAAAAGTAATTCCAAAAGAAGTTCTAAATATGCTTTAAGCAATGACATCATCATTCCAAAGAGAGTTCCAATATATTTATCTTTAGGTTGTACTACTTTACTGTCATTTCTGGGTCTTTTTCATTGGAAAGTTTATTATTCTTCAACACCCTCCACATGTGGAACTCTGTATCGTCTTGTACACAAGTAGACCAGTAAGTAAAATGTGATAAAAGCAAATATAAAATTCTAATAATGTATTTCAAAGTCTTAACAAGTCTGTCAAAAATTTCAAAATATAATTTTGAAGGGTAAAGGAAAATGATCTAGTGGTACCAGTATTAGTAGCAGAAGCAGGAATATCAACAAACATATAGCACTTGCGATGGGCCAGGCACCTCTGTGACAGGCTGAAGGTATATTTCATTAACAATATGCCACTCCTGAGATAAGATACCACTGTTATCCCCATTTATTGATAAAAATCTAGAGCCACAGAAAGGTTAATAAACTTACTCACTGTCACAGAGATAGTATGTAACTTACATAGTTCTCTAGTCCACAAAAGGAGAAAGTTAGCTACCTAAACACTCTGCTCCAGTCAATGAAAAATTAAATCATTTTCAAATTTTTTTTTAAAATATAAATTTATTTATTTTAATTGGAGGTTATTACTTTACAGTATGTATTGGTTTTGCCATACATCATCATTTTCAAATTCTTAAAGGAAAAGATCTCATCAAAGTAACAGAGCTGATAAAATGTTTAATATAATGACACTGTAAAATGTAATTTTTATTCTAATTTGAAAAAAACTGTTTTCTGCAAAAATGTTACTAAAATTAAACTAGGTCAATGAAAAAGTTATTCCACCCACAAAAATAAGATAATACCGTTTTTTAAAAAGTATTATTTCTATAGTACACAACAAAGGAGAACTGTGTATATTAAATATAAGCAAACACAAGAGAACCTTAGTTTACAATCATGTTAATAATGTCTTATTTTAATATAATACTATTTCTGCTACATTTTTAATGTAATGTAAAAAATCTTATTTTGGCCATTTTTACTATTTATATAATATGTATCACTGTTTAATTAAGAAGTCTCTTTGTTTTTTGGACTACACTATTTCTTTTGAGTGTCTAACTGTGCCATTACTTTTATTAGTTAATAGTTTATAAAGCTTGTTTTCAATGGGCAGCCTGCTAGTCAGGTACAGGGCCCTAGAGGATTTGAATAAATTTTGCTATAGGGAAAATGCAGAAATGAATACTGACATATCAATCACTCATTTATATTCAGAACATATATGTATACAAATACACACTTATAAATATATATTTTCATGAAAGAAACATCCTTCTGTTGAATGTCAGGCACTCATCTAAGTACTGGGGATAAAGGCCTGCTCTCCAGATACATTACCTTAATGCTGACAGTTTCGAGAAGCTAGGGATTGGTTGGGAAAGCTGAGGAGTGGCAACACTAGTCCAGTCATATCACCTAAAACTGTGAGAGCTCCCTAGTTCGATCAAGATCAAACTCTTTATCCCCTATACCCCTGCCCCCACCCTCATGCCTGATGGTTCACCATACTATTTCTATCTAATACTGAATGCTTGGTAGGAAGAGAGAATATGCTTTAAAAATATGGTTTAAAAAAAAAATTCCATCCCTGAAATCAAGCTTTTCTAACACTGATTATTATTATTATTATTATTGTTTGGAGTATAATTGCTTTACAATGTTGTGTTAGTTTCTGCTGTCAATGACTTACTTATGCCTGTGTATGTGTGTGTATATCTCCTCCCTCTTAGACCTCCCTCCTACCCGACCCCCCATTCCACTCATCCCCCATCTAGGTCATCATAGAGCACCGAGCTGAGCTCCCTGCACTATATACACTGACTTCCCAGTATCTACTTTACACACGGCAGTGTATATATGTCAATCCTAATCTTCCAGTCTGTCCCACCCTCTCTTTCCCCTGCTGTATTCAAGTGTTTTTTAAGTCTGCATCTCTCTTCCCGCCCTGCAAATAAAACATCCGTTTTATTCAGCTATATTATTTTAAAAGAAAAATTATATTATTTTAAAAGCTGTCTTCATAGACAAGCTCTTGGTATATTTTACTTTCTAATTCATTACCTGTTCAAAGAACTTGGGCCAGTCACTGCTGTGGATGTTTCTTAAGTTACCTCTGTCTTCAATTTTATAGTGTCTGATTTTCTGGTCTTCAAGCCAAACAATGAAGTTTCTAAATTCTGTTTCATCTGTAATAAAAACACCATAGAAATCACAAGAAAGTGAAAGCTGCTCAGTCGTGTCTGAATCTTTGCCACCCCATGAACTATATACAGTCCACAGAATTCTCCAGGTCAGAATACTGGAAGAGGTAGCCTTTCCCTTTTCCAGGAGATCTTCCCAACCCAAGGATCGAACCCAGGGTTCCCCGCATTGTAAGCAGATTCTTTCCCAGCTGAGCCACAAGGGAAGCCCCTGAGAAGCACTAGGTAAAACACTTCCTTCTCCACAAACAGTCTTGTGGAATTTTTTTTTTTAACTGCAAAATCATAAATCACTTGAGCTGCTTGAAGTAGGAGTTGAATGTACAGACTTTGAATTAACTTCTGTTCATATTCTGGCCCAAATTCAAATTCTGGCTCCAGAAATTTAGTGGTTGTGTGAACCTGGGCTAATTAAATTTTCTGTGCCTCAGATTCTTGAGTTACAAAATGGGGACTTACCTCATAGGCTTGTTATGAAAGATTTAATAAAATAACAATAAAAACAGTGCCTGGCACACAATTTTGCTACTTAAGTGTCAGTTATTATTTCAGTTCCTGTGAGGAAAAGGGGGAGAATGGACTGTGCAAGGTTAAATTAATAGCAACAATAAAGTACAAGAAATTAAATGGCGATCACAACAAGGATACCGACTATCACTGTCATTTGCTATTAAGGACATTAAACACTTTCATGAAATAGTGTGCATGTGGTTTCATTTAATCCTTCCATATGCTTTTGAGGTAAGTAATATCCCCATTTTACCAGTGAAAAAGTTGAGGCTCAAAGTTTCAAAACCATATCTAAGCTCTATTCCTACTGAACCTTTTTTGTTAAATAAAAGGCAAAGCAGAAAAACAAGATTCTGTAAGATGACATGCTTCTACAGGAGATGACAAAACACTGTCATCCTGCTTGGAAATCATCTTCAATTTTCAAGTTCAAGCTTGAGTTCAAATTCCAGCTTCCCCAAGTCTTGAGAATACACAATGGTCTTAACATCCCAGGTGTTACTTGATCCCTTTCAAACTTAATCTACCACAGGCCAAGAATTCTAGAAGAAAATAAGTAGTGGTGGGCGACAGGTGAGTAGCAGTGGGTAGCAATCTTAATACTTTCTACAGTTTCAAGCTGTGAAATCCCAAACACCTTTGTATTTACAATTCAACCGCCCCGCTCATCTATTAACTCCCCCCCCAACAATCCCCACACTGTAATTAGCTCGTTAATACACGCGCTCACCCCAACACTGTCTTGGACTTCATTTTTGTCTTGGGCTCAAACTACTGGATGGGTTCTAACTGCCCTTATTCCTAATCCCTCCCCTCCTTAGTTCCCTGAACGAGTCTTCAAGTTACTCGGTTTTTCTCTTCGAATTCCAGCACTGTGCCGACCCCAGCAGGTGCTCAGGGTATCGCCCAATCACCCGTGAAACACGGGGCTGAAGGGCTAAGTTAAAAAGCGAAGACTTTCCTTCTAGAGTGCTGAGGACGCGGGCGAGGGCTGTGGGGGTGGTGTCTGGAGTTCAGCAAGTGCAGAAAGTGGCGATGCCGAGGCAAGAGTGGGTAGCGGAGAAGGAAGGATGGGAGAAAGCAGAGGTATTCGGGGCCGGGAGGAGAGGGGCGCCGGGGAGACAAGGCCGCGGACGGTCCGGGTGGAGAGCCCAGGAGCCGGCGCTGAGAAAGCGGCGGCCGGCCGGTCACGGACGCGCTGCGGGCCCGGGGCCGCCGCCTCACCTTTGCAGTTAAAGCCGGCAGGGTTGTGGTAGTCAAGGGCCGTCAACTTGCGTCGGAACATGGTCCCCGCTGCTCGCTTCGGTCCCCCGGGATGCGGCCGGGAGAGGCGAGGCGAGGCAAGGCAAGGAGAAGCAGGAGGCGCAAACACGGGTGACGCGACGAGAAGGCGGGCGGGCACCGGGAGCTCCGAAATGACGGCGGCCTTAGCCAATCGTGGCTTAGGAACGGCAGCCGCCGGACAATGCCCACCAATCGCGGCTCTGGCTGGGGAGGCGGGGCCACGTCGGGGCACGTCGACGCTTAAATAAACTTTATTGTCAGCTTTCTAGTTGTACAATAGGCAGAGAGCAACTGAGAAACATAGTTACCGCTTGCTTTCTTCGCGGTCTTGATAACAGCACGCAAAGAACAGTATCCTTAGAATTTCTGCTATGGGCCATACCTCTTATTGGACCATACAAACTGTTTAGTATTTTCAGTGTATTCATTCATTCATTCATTTAATTATATGCCTCCTACATAATAGGTGCTCTTCTAACAAGGCTAATACAAAGACTTTTAGCGAGGTCCGTTTATGACTGGGCCTTCCCTCCTGGCTCAGTCGGGAAAGAATCTGCCTGCAATGTGGGAGACCTGGCTTCGATTCCTGGGTCGGGAAGATCCCCTGGAGAAGGAAATGGCAACCCACTCCAGTATTCTTGCCTGGAGAATCCCATGGATGGAGGAGCCTGGTAGGCTACAGACCACTGGGTCACAAAGAGTCGGACACGACTGAGTGACTTCACTCACTCAAACCACCACTTTATGACTCCTTCGGCTTCCCAGGTGGCGCTAGTGGTAGAAGAACCCGCCTGCCAATGCAAGAGACCTGGGTTTGATCCCTGGGTTGGGAAGATCCCCTGAAGAAGAAAATGGCAACCCACTCCAGTATTCTTGCCTGGAAAATTCCATGCACTGGCGGGCTACAGTCTGTAGGGTCGCAAAGAGTCGGACACGACTGAAGCGACTGAGTATGCATACACATGACTTGTTAGGAGTGGTCCATAGATAAACATACAACTATAATACTACGTGATAGTTCCTGACATGTCTAGCAACCATGAAATTTTGAAGCCAGAAACCTGGACTTACCCTTTACTCCCTCTGACTGCAGTTACAACATCCAGTAGCTCCTTGATTCCTGCTGTTTCTGCCTCTCAAATTCCTCACCTCTTCCCAACCTCACTGTTGCTACCTCAAATCAGGGATTCATAATTTTTGCTTGCTCTAATTATCTGATTTCTTAGAGCCAGTTTTGCCTTCTCCAGCCCACTCCCCCACACAGCAATGATAGTGATTTTGTAAAATAAAAACCTCCAAAAACAAAAACCTGTCCATAACAGTTTAATGCTTAGTATCTTTCAGTGGGTCCTCATTGCCTTCTAGCAATCATCAAAACTCCTTATCATATTTAAGATCCTTCCTGATTCAGTCCCCATCTGCTTTCAGATACTGGACAGACAACAGTGAGCCAGAGAGACCAAGCCTCTACTTTTATGAAGTTTATAAGCCCTAGAGGGAAGAAAAGCAATAAACAGACAAACAAGCTTAAATTATGACTTGAAGGTGGTAAGTTCACCATGCAGTCAAAAGGGTAACTTGTCTTGAGGGAAGAGGATATACAAAGGCAAGGCATGGCCCAGGGGAGCTAGAACTTTTGGGAGTTGGAGGGTAGGACAGAATGACAGCTGATGAGACTTGGACAGAGGCAAGGACCTGATCAAGAAGGATCTTTCATGCCATGCTACTGGGAACTATTGAAGTTCTTGGGGGGTAAGCCAATTATATAAATTTCATTTCAACAGATTATAATTAAACACTGTGTTAGCATTTGTGGGGCCTACAAATGAGTTAGATATTTTCAGGAAGTTCAAGTTCAGTTCAGTTCAGTTCAATCACTCAGTCATGTTCGACTCTTTGCGACCCCGTGAATCGCAGCATGCCAGGCCTCCCTGTCCATCACCATCTCCCAGAGTTCACTCAGACTCACGTCCATCGAGTCCGTGATGCCATCCAGCCATCTCATCCTCTGTCATCCCCTTCTCCTCCTGCCCCCAATCCCTCCCAGCATCAGAGTCTTTTCCAGTGAGTCAACTCTTTGCGTGAGGTAGCCAAAGTACTGGAGCTTCAGCTTTATCATCATCCTTTCCAAAGAAATCGCAGGGTTGATCTCCTTCAGAATGGACTGGTTGAATTTCCTTGCAGTCCAAGGGACTCTCAAGAGTCTTCTCCAACACCACAGTTCAAAAGCATCAATTCTTCGGCACTCAGCCTTCTTCAGAGTCCAACTCTCACATCCATACATGACCACAGGAAAAACCATAGCCTTGACTAGATGGACCTTTGTTGGCAAAGTAATGTCTCTGCTTTTGAATATGCTATCTAGGTTGGTCATAACTTTTCTTCCAAGGAGTAAGTGTCTTTTAATTTCATGGCTGCAGTCACCATCTGCAGTGATTTTGGAGCCCCCAAAAATAAAGTCTGACACTGTTTCCACTGTTTCCCCATCTATTTCCCATGAAGTGACGGGACCGGATGCCATGATCTTCATTTTCTGAATGCTTTAAGCCAACTTCTTCACTCTCCTCTTTCACTTTCATCAAGAGGCTTTTTAGCTCCTCTTCACTTTCTGCCATAAGGATGGGGTCATCTGCATATCTGAGGTTATTGATATTTCTCCCGGCAATCTTGATCCCAGCTTGTGCTTCTTCCAGTCCAGAGTTTCTCATGATGTACTCTGCATATAAGTTAAATAAGCAGGGTGACAATATACAGCCTTGACATACTCCTTTTCCTATTTGGAACCAGTCTGTTGTTCCATGTCCAGTTCTAACTGTTGTTTCCTGACCTGCATAGAGGTTTCTTAAGAGGCAGGTTAGGTGGTCTGGTATTCCCATCTCTCTCAGAATTTTCCACAGTTTATTGTGATCCACACAGTCAAAGGCTTTGGCATAGTCAATAAAGCAGAAATAGATGTTTTTCTGGAACTCTCTTGCTTTTTCCATGATCCAGCGGATGTTGGCAATTTGATCTCTGGTTCCTCTGCCTTTTCTAAAACCAGCTTAAACATCAGGAAGTTCACAGTTCACGTATTGCTGAAGCCTGGCTTGGAGAATTTTGAGCATTACTGTACTAGCATGTGAGATGAATGCAATTGTGCAGTAGTTTGAGCATTCTTTGGCATTGCCTTTCTTTGGGATTGGAATGAAAACTGATCTTTTCCAGTCCTGTGGCCACTGCTGAGTTTTCCAAATTTGTTGGCATATTGAGTGCAGCACTTTCACAGCATCATCTTTCAGGATTTGAAACAGCTCAACTGGAATTCCATCACCTCCACTAGCTTTGTTTGTAGTGATGCTTTCTAAGGCCCACTTGACTTCACTTTCCAAGATGTCTGGCTCTAGATTAGTGATCACATCATCATGATTATCTGGGTCGTGAAGATCTTTTTTGTACAGTTCTGTGTATTCTTGCCACCTCTTCTTAATATCTTCTGCTTTTGTAAGGTCCATACCATTTCTGTCCTTTATCGAGCCCATCTTTGCATGAAATGTTCCCTTGGGATCTCTAATTTCCTTGAAGAGATCTCTAGTCTTTCCCATTCTGTTGTTCTCCTCTATGTCTTTGCATTGATCACTGAAGAAGGCTTTCTTATCTCTTCTTGCTATTCTTTGGAACTCTGCATTTAGATGCTTGTATCTTTCCTTTTCTCCTTTGCTTTTCGCCTCTCTTCTTTTCACAGCTATTTGTAAGGGCTCCCCAGACAGCCATTTTGCTTTTTTGCATTTCTTTTCCATGGGGATGGTCTTGATCCCTGTCTCCTGTACAATGTCACGAACCTCATTCCATAGTTCACCAGGCACTCTATCTATCAGATCTAGGCCCTTAAATCTATTCCTCATTTCCACTGTATAATCATAAGGGATTTGATTTAGGTCATACCTGAATGGTTTAGCGGTTTTCCCTACTTTCTTCAATTTGAGTCTGAATTTGGTAATAAGGAGTTCATGATCTGAGCCACAGTCAGCTCCTGGTCTTGTTTTTGTTGACTGTATAGAGCTTCTCCATCTTTGGCTGCAAAGAATATAATCAATCTGATTTCGGTGTTGACAGAATGTGGTCCACTGGAGAAGGGAATGACAAGCCACTTCAGTATTCTTGCCTTGAGAACCCTATGAACGGTATGAAAAGGCAAAATGATAGGATACCAAAAGAGGAACTCCCCAAGTCATTAGGTACCCAATATGCTACTGGAGATCAGTGGAGAAATAACTCCAGAAAGAATGAAGGGATGGAGCCAAAGCCAAAGCAATACCCAGTTGTGGATGTGACTAGTGATAGAAGCAAGATTCGATGCTGTAAAGAGCAATATTGCATAGGAACCTGGAATGTCAGGTCCATGAATCAAGGCAAATTGGAAGTGGTCAAACGAGATGGAAAGGGTGAACATCGACATTCTAGGAATCAGCGAACTAAAATGGACTGGAATGGGTGAATTTAACTCAGGTGACCATTATATCTACTACTGCGGGCAGGAATCCCTCAGAAGAAATGGAGTAGCCATCATGGTTAACAAAAGAGTCTGAAATGCAGTACTTGGATGCAGTCTCAAAAACGACAGAATGATCTCTGTTCGTCTCCAAGGCAAACCATTCAATATCACAGTTATCCAAGTCTATGCCCCAACCGGTAACACTGAAGAAACTGAAGTTGAACAGTTTTATGAAGACCTACAAGACCTTTTAGAACTAACACCCAAAAAAGATGTCCTTTTCATTACAGGGGACTGGAATGCAAAAGTAGGAAGTCAAGAAACACCTGGAGTAACAGGCAAATTTGGCCTTGGAATGCGGAATGAAGCGGGGCAAAGACTAATAGAGTTTTGCCAAGAAAATGCACTGGTCATAGCAAACACCCTCTTCCAACAACACAAGAGAAGACTCTACACATGGAAGTTCAAGTATAAAAGCAAAAGTATGCATGTAAATAAGTGCTTATGATCTAGAGTTATAAAGTGATACATTTTGAGAAGTGCAAAGCGTGCTATCAGGTCAGAATACAGCTTTAAGGAGGAACTGTGAAAAAATCTATATTTTCCAAATAAGATGTTTACTGAGTAAATCAGGAAAATTACCTCCAAGTGTTTTGCCTCAAACAAAATTTGATCAGAGTTGTGGCCCTAGTCACACACTGTGGTTTATACTAATTGTATAATTAATGAGGTACCAGCCAAAAATTAAGAAAAATGACCAGAACCCATAAACAAAGGGAAAATAATAAAGGAATGCTTAATGCAACTACAGATAGTGTATTTCTTTAAAGAGTGAGGATAAGCAGCTTTTAAATTTTGCTTTTTGGAATTGACTCCTTAGTGCAAAACACTAAGTTTTTTGCTCCTGACCATGTCTCTCTATTTCAGGCCCAAAGTTATCAGCCACCTGAAACTCCCTGGTCATCACCCCCAGGTGTGAGAAGGTTGGAAGAGGATTCAGACACACAGAATGCTGCAGGAACCACCAGACTCAAGCAGGGGCTAAAACTAATCATGGAAAAGAAGTATAGAAGATTATAAGCATTCAACTTTTTTATTTACAAAAATTTGTCTTTTCTTCCCCCCTGCATTTGAAGGAGTCCTTTGGCCTATAGTGTCCAACAGGAAGTAAATCTTGGACAATTCCATTTCTGAAAATTAAGTCCTTTATGTACATCAAGAAGGAGAAATTGACTATTTTTTTTAAATCAAATGACCTGAACCCCAATCTAATAGTTGGCCAAGGGGTTGATAGGTCATTAATCCATCTGTTTAATTATTCAACAAACTTCTTCAATCTTGCCTGCATGCCCGGAAGTCTTTTAGGCACTTTCACACAAAAACCTCTGCCCTCTGAGAGCCTGCCATCTGGCAAGGGAAGATGAACTATATGATTATAAATAAGTAAATTATTTCATGTTTTAGGAGGTGATAAATTCTATGGGGTAGTCATAATCAGATAAGGGGAATAAGGAGGAGAGATGGGGATGGCAGGGGCAGTGGGAAATGATACAGGTAGCATTTTTCAAGAGGATGGTCAGGTTAGGCCTCACAGAGAAGGTAAAATGTAGGGACTTGGTGGTCCAGTGGCTAGGACTCTATGCTTCCAATGTAGGGGCCCTGGGTTTGATCCGTGATCAGGGAACTAGATCACACACACCCCAGTCAAGAATTCACATGCCACAACTAAAGATCCTAAGTACCACAACTAAGACCTGGTGTAGCCAAATAAATAAATATGAGAGAAAAAAAAAGAAGGTAAAATGTAGAGACCTAAGAAGGCAAGGGAGTTAGCCACATAAATACACAGGGTTAAGACTGTTCTAGACAGAGTACTCAGTACACATGAGGGATAAGGAAGGTTTATATATTTTTAAATAGTTGAAAAATCAAAAGAAGATTATTTCATGACACATGGCAATTATATGAAATTCAAATTTTGTGTCCCTAAATAGAGTGGTATTGGAACATAGTCACAACCATGTGCTCACTGACTGCTCTGGTGCTAAAGGGTAGAGTTGAATGCTGGTGACAGGGACCACATGGCTCATGAAGCCTGGAGTATCTGTGAGAGTTTGCATGGTTTCAGAAATGCAGAGGTGGAAATTTCAATATTATTACCAGGCCAACTCACTATCAAGTAAAACAACAAATCAGAGATACAGGTTACTCTTTGAAGGTTATTTTCATGATTTGCAACATTTTTAAAAAAGTCTTAGCAGATTTACTAGACCTCTTTGTTCAAATTATTCTTCCAAAAACAATAAACAGAACAAATTAATAACACTTCTACAGAAGTCTCTATTGTCTAGAAAGACAAGTTTGATATTCTAATGAATGCTATCAATTTAATGCCCCATTAAATTAGATCTCGTTTTAAAACAAATTGTAAATACAGAGAGTCTTTCTTCTTCCTTGGAGATAGGACATCTTTATTCCTTTTTTTTTTTTTGGAAGGTCAGGCTCTGGAATTTCATGATTTAGCATTAAAAGCAAAAAGCAGGCCTATGAAGCTCAATTTTAATGGTAGAAATGGAATAGGAATGAATAGGAATTTCCTTAGCCATCTAGGGAGCATGAAGTATCCACCTTTCACATTTGATGCTCAGGAGAAAACCTTGCCTGGCAATGAAAACAACGTGAAGAAAACAGAACCAAGAGGTGGAGAAAGACAATTTCTGAAAATGTCTTACTTTTCATATATGTGAGCCCATATATTCCTTTGGGTCCTTGAACCAGCTAGGGTTGGGGTTTTTTCACTTACAAATGAAATAGTCCTAACATGAGGACAGATACCAGAGAGAGGGTTGAAAGAAACAGTCCAGAGTTGGTGGGACTCAGCATGGGATGAAAAGGGGATGGCTTAAAGGAGACCTCAGGAATGTCACACATCAGAGATTTGAAAAATAGTGGTTGCAGTCATAGAAACAGGAGCACTGGGAGAAATGAACCAGTTGAGGAACATGAAGAAGCAAGTTTGGGACCTGCTGAGTTTGAGGTGATGGTTGATGGAAATGTGAAGGAAACCAGAGTATGTCACCATAAAATAGGTATGCTTCTTTGACATAAAACTTACTTTGAGCTGAAGGTAATTGAGAAGCAGCAAACCCAGAAAAAGTTCCCTCCCTTTTTTGCCTAAGGGCAGGATATAAAACAGAACTGGACATGGAACAACAGACTGGTTCCAAATCAGGAAAGAAGTACTTCAAGGCTGTATATTGTCACCCTGCTTATTTAACTTATAATACAGAGTACATCATGCAAAATGCTGGGCTGGATGAAGCACAAGCTTGAATCAAGATTGCTGGGAGAAATATCAATAACCTCAGATATGCAGATGACACCACCCTTATGGCAGAAAGTGAAGAACTAAAGAGACTCTTGATGAAAGTGAAAGAGGAGAGTGAAAAAGCTGGCTTAAAGCTCAACATTCAGAAAACGAAGATCACGGCATCTTGTCCCAGCACTTCATGGCAAATAGATTGGGAAAGAATGGAAACAGTGACAGACTTAATTTTTTTCTCCAAAATCATTGCAGATGATGACTGCAGCCATGAAATTAAAAGATGCTTGCTCCTTGGAAGAAAAGCTATGACCAACATAGACAGCATATTAAAAAGCAGAAACATTACTCTGCCAACAAAGGTCCATCTAGTCAAAGCTATGGTTTTTCCAGTAGTCATGGATGGATGTGAGAGTTGGACTATAAAGAAAGCTGAATGCTGACAAATTGATGCTTCTGAACTGTAGTGTTGGAAAAGACTCTTGAGAGTCCTTTGGACTGCAAGGAGATCAAACCAGTCAATCCTAAAGGAAATCAGTCCTGAATATTCATTGGAAGGACTGATGTTGAAGCTGAAACTCCAGTCCTTTGGCCACCTGATGCAAAGAACTGACTCACTGGAAAAAACCCCGATGCTGGGAAAGATTGAAGGCAGGAGCGGAAGGGGACAGCAGAGGATGAGATGGTTAGATGGCATCACTGACTCAACGGACATGAGTTTGAGCAAGCTCTGGGAGTTGGTGATGAGTAGGGAAGCCTGGCACGCTGCAGTCCATGGGGTTGCAGAGTCGGACATGACTGAGCAACTGAACTGAACTGACTGAGGATATAAATTCTCCTTTTACTCAAGATGGATTCTCATCAGCTCAGAGATGCAACAGAGAAACCTGCAAACAAACCTCATTCCCTTACTTTCCTCCCGTATATTTACCTTCCCTCAGTTTGGAAGACTAAAACTGCTCTGTCTTATTATTTGTCTAGAGATGAATCGTCCTCTGTTGAAGGTACTCTATAATCTAGAATTCTAATCCACTATTTTGAGTTACTTTTGGTTTAGGCTCGCCTATGTGTGCTGCATGTATTAATAATTGACTTGGTTTTCTCTAGTTCATCTGTTTTGTTGTGGTTGTTACTGTTGTTACAGGGGTCTCAGCCAAGAACTCACAGGGTAGAGGGAAAATTATGATGTTTCCTTGCCTACACCTGTGAACACTCCTGAGATTCTGGAATGAGCCTGAGTGAGTGGTCCAGGCAGAAATGTCAGCTGAGGAGCTGTTAATGTAAAGCTGTAATTGAACCATGAGGATGGGCTCCTTGAGAAACCATGGAAAGAAAAGAGGGCTAGTGACGGCATCTTAGGAAAACCTGAGGGAGTGCTTTCATGAGAAAAGTGGTTGGCAGGAGAAAGAAAATCAGGAATGTCATGATCCAAAAGGCAGAGAAGAGAGGATGTGGAAAGAGGCAGATTTGGAAGCAGGGCAACAGAGATCAACATTTGAGTGATAGAATTTTGATGAAGCTTCCCCTAAATATTATAAAAGAGCCAATTCTGAACACTTGAAACCAGGTAAGTAATGAATATGGCAGAGCTTATGATCTCATATATTAACATACAGATTGAATAATTCACTTTAGGGACTTCCCTGGTACTCCCAATGAAGGGGACCTAGGTTCAGTCCCTGGTCTAGATCCCACATGCCCCGGCTAAGAATTCATATGCGGCAACTAAAGATCCTGCATACTGCCACTAAAAAGATCCTGAGTGCTGCAATTAAGACCTGGCACAGTCAAATAAATCATATTAAGTAAATAAGTAACTTGCCAGATCTCCTGTGGATACTCTTATTCCCTCTTTCCTCTTCTCAACACCCCAGTGAGCCCTCAGGTACATTTGCTAACTCTCTGAATCACCCACAAAAGCTTAGTTATTTCCTGTTTTTCAAATATTTAAGTATTATTATTTTACTGAGGTGTATTTGAATTACAATATTATACAAGCTTCAGATGCATAACATAGTGATTCACAATTTTTAAAGATTATACTCCATTTATAGTTATTGTTTAATATAGGCTACATTCCTTGCACTGTACAATATATCCTTGTAGTGTATTTATTTTATACATAGTAGCTTGTACTTTTTAATCCCCTATCCCTATCTTCCATCTTCCCTCTCCCCTAGTAACTACTGGTTGTTCTCTATGACTCTGCTTGTGTTTTGTTATATTCACTAGTTTGTTTTATTTTTTAGATTCCACATCTAAGTGATATCATCCAATATTTGTCCTTTTCCATCTGACTTATTTCACTAAGCATATGTATATGTGCTCAGTTGCTAAGTCGTGGTTGACTCTTTGAGACCCCTTGGACTGTAGCCCTTGAGGCTCCTCTTTCCAGGAATGCTGGAGTGGGTTTGCCATTTCCTCCTTCAGGGGATTTTCCTGACCCAGGGATAGAATCTATGTCTCCTGCATTGCCAGGCAGATTTGGTACCACTGAGCCACCTGGGAAACCCTTCAGTAAGCATAGTACTGGCTAAACACTCCTTTTTTTTTTTTTTCAAATTTCTGCAAACAGGGATGGGGGAGCCTCTGGGGTCGCACAGAGTCGGACACGACTGAAGCAACTTAGCAGCAGCAGCAGCAGCAGCAGGCTTTCCTCAGGATGCTAGGAGTTGGACAGGGACTGCTACTACAGGGATCCCTATAGTGTTGAGAAGTCAGGTTTCTCAAAGGTCCTTTGATCGTCTTGTAAAGGCCATTGTCCTACTGAGCAAGCTCCAAATGCAGGCTTCATGCTGGGGCCAGACTTCCCAGGGTTCCTCGCTGTTAACCTCAGCACTGGAGCACAGCCAGCAAGCTGGGAAGGAGGGAAGGGATGAGGAACTCCTCCAGATCTGCCCGAATCCCACACTGGCTCTCAGATATGAGGACACTGTAAGTTAAATTCTATTTTGATTCAGGAACACGAGATTCTCTGCTTTCTACCTCAAAGTCTCACAGAACTATCCTGTGCTCCAATGACATGTAAACCTCAGATACCTCACAGAGGGTCAGTCCAAGAGGAAGTGAGACCTGGGTGAGGGTGGAGGCCAGTCATCCGTTTATTCATTCATCAAGCCATCTGTTCTGTACCAGTTAGATACTTGGGATATAGAGATGATGAAGACAGATCTGATCTTCATCCTCATGGAATTTTCAGCCCAACAGGGAGACAGAAAACAGAACAAGGCAAAGGAGACAGAGAGAAACAGAAAGGGGTTTGATTTAGACAAGGTGGCAAGGAGAGACTTCTTGAAGGAGGTGACCTTTGGGCTGAGCCATAAAATATGAGCTATTACAGGATGTCCAAATGAGAAAAAAAAGGCAGAGAAAATAGCATGAGCAAAAAATCCCTTTTGCAGGAAGGGCATGATACCGTGGAGCTGAAGGCAGGACATGGTGGAAAAAGGAGATGAGCAAGGTGGGTGGGTGGGTGTTAAGTGGGGAGTGGATAATGATAGGGAAAGGGAAGGTGACAAGGATTCTCTTCTCAGAAAAACTAGAGTCAGGTTCCTCTGAGCCCCCTCCTTGACTAGGTCTTAAGTGTGGTCTCTAAAGACATAAACAAACATATGTTTTCTAATAGCTCAAGGCCACATATCCCTAAGATAACCCTGAAGTGAAGTGAAGTTGCTAAGTCATGTCTGACTCTTTGTGACCCTGTGGACTATAGCCTGCCAGGCTCCTCTGTCCATGGGATTCTCCAGGCAAGAATACTGGAGTGGGTTACCATTTTCTTCTCCAGGGTATCTTCCTGACCCAGGGATTGAACCCAGGTCTCCCACATTGGAGGCAGACGCTTTAACCTCTGAGCCACCAGGGAAGCCTCCACTTAAAGTACCTACTTGAGAAAACTCAAGGCTGTCAGGAAATTTGCTGTTAGTTCTAGTCATTGTCTGAGGACAGGGCCTTCGTCTCTCAATCTCTATTGGATGGTAAAATCCTAACATCCACAGTGGTTGACCAGCAGACACAGCTAGCCTAGTTCCACTGATACGCACTCCCATTTGTAATCTTGCACTTCCCTGGTTGTATTAAGCTCCTGTCTGCCTCCTCTCCCTACTCCTCATTCTCCCTTTAAAACACCCATGCACCTCTACCAATCCAGGTTGAGTTCTATTCATGATGGACTCTTTCCCGTTGGAAAATGTGTAACTGATTAAAATCTGTCCTTACCACTTTAGCTAGCATCTGACTTCATTTATGACACAGGTCAGGGGTGCCCTGAAGCCAAGAAGTCTAGGTTTTACTCTAAGTGCAGAAGAAAGCTATTGATGGTATTAAATGGTGGCAGGGGTGGGGAGTTTTGACTTGGGCTTTACGATCCTCTTGGCTACTGGGTGGCGAACAGAATGCAGCTGGTAAAGAGTAAGAAACTGGGTACATCCCTGGTGGTCCACCACCACAGCGGACATGGGTTTGATCCCTAGTCAGGGAACTAGGATCCCACATACCATGCGAACATGCTGTCACTTCAGTCGTGTCTGACTCTTTGTAACCTATGGACTATAGCCCCCTGGGCCCTCTGTCATGGGATTCTCCAGGCAAGAATACTGCAGTGGGTTGCCATGCCCTCCTCCAGGGAATCTTCCCTACCTAGGGATCGAACCCACGTCTCTTAAGTCTCTTGCACTGGCAGGTGGGTTCTTTACCGCTAGCTGGGAAGCTTTCTTACATACCATGCAGCACAGCCAATATATTAAAAAAAAAGAAGAAGAAGAAGGAAAAGAAAAATAGTAAGAAACTGGGAGGCCAGTTAGGAGGTGCTGCAGTAGTTAGGGAGCAGAGGGAATGTCAGAGCAGGCTGCCAGATATACTATCATGTATAGGAGAGGGGGTTAACTGTTGCAAATTACCCTTTCCCCTCTATTCAGCCATCATTGTTAAGGATGGGGAGTCATCTTGTACACTATTTATCCTTATACTTCCTGTTTATTACTCAGCATTTCTGAAAGAGCTGGAGAACCATTTGGGGAATTTTTCCATTATAGTAAAATAAATTCTAAACAGCAAGAGCCCATTAGAAAGAAAGTGAGAAATATAGCCACTATCAGTCAAGACATATTCCTCAGCTCTTCCACTGTGACTCTTACTTGAAACAGATCTATTTTCCAGTGAGATGCAGGCCCCAATTTCTCTCCTTGGCTCAGGAAAACCACTGGCTTTTTTTGTTTTCTTGTTTTTATTTATTTTTTTTTATTTTTTATTTTTTTAATTTTAAAATATTTAATTCTTACATGCGTTCCCATACATGAACCCCCCTCCCACCTCCCTCCCCATAACATCTCTCTGGGTCATCCCCATGCACCAGCCCCAAGCATGCTGTATCCTGCGTCAGACATAGACTGGCGATTCGATTCTTACATGATAGTATACATGTTAGAATGCCATTCTCCCAAATCATCCCACCCTCTCCCTCTCCCTATGAGTACAAAATTCCGTTATACACATCTGTGTCTTTTTTGCTATCTTGCATACAGGGTCGTCATTGCCATCTTTCTAAATTCCATATATATGTGTTAGTATACTGCATTGGTGTTTTTCTTTCTGGCTTACTTCACTCTGTATAATCGGCTCCAGTTTCATCCATCTCATCGGAACTGATTCAAATGAATTCTTTTTAATGGCTGAGTAATACTCCATTGTGTATATGTACCACAGCTTTCTTATCCATTCATCTGCTGATGGACATCTAGGTTGTTTCCATGTCCTGGCTATTATAAACAGTGCTGCGATGAACACTGGGGTACACGTGTCTCTTTCAATTCTGGTTTCCTCTGTGTGTATGCCCAGAAGTGGGATTGCTGGGTCATAAGGTAGTTCTATTTGCAATTTTTTAAGGAATCTCCACACTGTTCTCCATAGTGGCTGTACTAGTTTGCATTCCCACCAACAGTGTAGGAGGGTTCCCTTTTCTCCACACCCTCTCCAGCATTTATTGCTTGCAGATTTTTGGATCGCAGCCATTCTGACTGGTGTGAAGTGGTACCTCATTGTGGTTTTGATTTGCATTTCTCTAATAATGAGTGATGTTGAGCATCTTTTCATGTGTTTGTTAGCCATCCGTATGTCTTCTTTGGAGAAATGTCTATTTAGTTCTTTGGTCCATTTTTTGATTGGGTCGTTTATTTTTCTGGAATTGAGCTGCATAAGTTGCTTGTATATTTTTGAGATTAGTTGTTTGTCAGTTGCTTCATTTGCTATTATTTTCTCCCATTCATAAGGCTGTCTTTTCACCTTGCTTATAGTTTCCTTTGTTGTGCAGAAGCTTTTAATTTTAATTAGATCCCATTTGTTTATTTTTGCTTTTATTTCCAGAATTCTGGGAGGTGGATCATAGAGGATCCTGCTGTGATTTATGTCGGAGAGTGTTTTGCCTATGTTCTCCTCTAGGAGTTTTATAGTTTCTGGTCTTACATTTAGATCTTTAATCCATTTTGAGTTTATTTTTGTGTGCGGTGTTAGAAAGTGATCTAGTTTCATTCTTTTACAAGTGGTTGACCAGTTTTCCCAGCACCACTTGTTAAAGAGATTGTCTTTACTCCATTGTATATTCTTGCCTCCTTTGTCAAAGATAAGGTGTCCACATGTGTGTGGATTTATCTCTGGGCTTTCTATTTTGTTCCATTGATCTATATGGCTGTCTTTGTGCCAGTACCATACTGTTTTGATGACTGTGGCTTTGTAGTAGAGCCTGAAGTCAGGCAAGTTGATTCCTCCAGTTCCATTCTTCTTTCTCAAGATTGCTTTGGCAATTCGAGGTTTTTTGTATTTCCATACAAATCTTGAAATTATTTGTTCTAGTTCTGTGAAAAATATGGCTGGTAGCTTGATAGGGATTGCATTGAATTTGTAAATTGCTTTGGGTAGTATACTCATTTTCACTATATTGATTCTTCTGATCCATGAACATGGTATATTTCTCCATCTAGTAGTGTCCTCTTTGATTTCTTTCATCAGTGTTTTATAGTTTTCTATATATAGGTCTTTAGTTTCTTTTTTTTTTTAATTTTAGTTTTTTATTTTTTAAATTTTAAAATCTTTAATTCTTACATGCATTCCCAAACATGAACCCCCCTCCCACCTCCCTCCCCATAACAACTTTCTGGGTCATCCCCTTGCACCAGCCCCAAGCATGCTGCATCCTGCGTCAGACATAGACTGGCGATTCAATTCACATGATAGTAACATGTTAGAATGTCATTCTCCCAAATCATCCCACCCTCTCCCTCTCCCTCTGAGTCCAAAAGTCCGTTATACACATCTGTGTCTCTTTCCCTGTCTTGCATACAGGGTCGTCATTGCCATCTTCCTAAATTCCATATATATGTGTTAGTATACTGTATTGGTGTTTTTCTTTCTGGCTTACTTCACTCTGTATAATCGGCTCCAGTTTCATCCATCTCATCAGAACTGATTCAAATGAATTCTTTTTAACAGCTGAGTAATACTCCATTGTGTATATGTACCACAGCTTTCTTATCCATTCATCTGCTGATGGACATCTAGGTTGTTTCCATGTCCTGGCTATTATAAACAGTGCTGCGATGAACATTGGGGTACATGTGTCTCTTTCAATTCTGGTTTCCTCGGTGTGTATGCCCAGAAGTGGGATTGCTGGGTCATAAGGTAGTTCTATTTGCAATTTTTTAAGGAATCTCCACACCGTTCTCCATAGTGGCTGTACTAGTTTGCATTCCCACCAACAGTGTAGGAGGGTTCCCTTTTCTCCACACCCTCTCCAGCATTTATTGCTTGCAGATTTTTGGATCGCAGACATTCTGACTGGTGTGAAGTGGTACCTCATTGTGGTTTTGATTTGCATTTCTCTAATAATGAGTGATGTTGAGCATCTTTTCATGTGTTTGTTAGCCATCCGTGTGTCTTCTTTGGAGAAATGTCTATTTAGTTCTTTGGCCCATTTTTTGATTGGGTCGTTTATTTTTCTGGAATTGAGCTGCATAAGTTGCTTGTATATTTTTGAGATTAGTTGTTTGTCAGTTGCTTCATTTGCTATTATTTTCTCCCATTCAGAAGGCTGTCTTTTCACCTTGCTTATAGTTTCCTTTGTTGTGCAGAAGCTTTTAATTTTAATTAGATCCCATTTGTTTATTTTTGCTTTTATTTCCAGAATTCTGGGAGGTGGGTCATAGAGGATCCTGCTGTGATTTATGTCGGAGAGTGTTTTGCCTATGTTCTCCTCTAGGAGTTTTATAGTTTCTGATCTTACATTTAGATCTTTAATCCATTTTGAGTTTATTTTTGTGTACGGTGTTAGAAAGTGATCTAGTTTCATTCTTTTACAAGTGGTTGACCAGTTTTCCCAGCACCACTTGTTAAAGAGATTGTCTTTACTCCATTGTATATTCTTGCCTCCTTTGTCAAAGATAAGGTGTCCATATGTGTGTGGATTTATCTCTGGGCTTTCTATTTTGTTCCATTGATCTATATGTCTGTCTTTGTGCCAGTACCATACTGTCTTGATGACTGTGGCTTTGTAGTAGAGCCTGAAGTCAGGCAAGTTGATTCCTCCAGTTCCATTCTTCTTTCTCAAGATTGCTTTGGCTATTCGAGGTTTTTTGTATTTCCATACAAATCTTGAAATTATTTGTTCTAGTTCTGTGAAAAATGTGGCTGGTAGCTTGATAGGGATTGCATTGAATTTGTAAATTGCTTTGGGTAGTATACTCATTTTCACTATATTGATTCTTCCAATCCATGAACATGGTATATTTCTCCATCTATTAGTGTCCTCTTTGATTTCTTTCATCAGTGTTTTATAGTTTTCTATATACATGTCTTTAGTTTCTTTAGGTAGATATATTCCTAAGTATTTTATTCTTTTCGTTGCAATGGTGAATGGAATTGTTTCCTTAGTTTCTTTTTCTACTTTCTCATTATTAGTGTATAGGAATGCAAGGGATTTCTGTGTGTTGATTTTATATCCTGCAACTTTACTATATTCATT
Organism: Ovis canadensis; assembly: GCF_042477335.2. NCBI lineage: Eukaryota > Metazoa > Chordata > Mammalia > Artiodactyla > Bovidae > Ovis > Ovis canadensis. The sequence goes on along the minus strand of NC_091251.1, from coordinate 55,321,584 downwards.
GATGAGCTCTAGTAATTTTCTGGTGGAGTCTTTAGGGTTTTCCATGTAGAGGATCATGTCATCTGCAAACAGTGAGAGTTTTACTTCTTCTTTTCCAATTTGGATTCCTTTTATTTCTTTTTCTTCTCTGATTGCTGAACCACTGGCATTTTGTTTTACAAAGTTCCCTAGAAAATATGGCACATGTGCTACTATCTTGGATTTTAATAATGAAGAGGAAAAATTTTGTTCTTCATACTCATCTGCACTTGGACACTTTGTTTCTGTTTACTTTTCCCATATCTGCTGTGTCATTCTTACTTAGCTTTGTCACATGAGTATATGTTCCTCGGTTCTTTGTCTCGTCACAACAAAGATTTGGAGCGACGGACATTAAAGCCCTTGGCGTGTCACAGCTCTCGGGACAAACCGTGTTATAGCTCTTAGGCAAATAAGTGTTACAGCTCTATTTTATTTAGAAGATAGCAGGAGAATCCATCCTCAAAGTGTGAGGGCATGCCAGCCCAAAGACTTGAAGGGAAGAGAGTGGAGGAGCATGTGGGGGAGGGAGAGAGAGAGAGAAAGCGCTTTGGCTCCTCCTTTTATATGTTTTCCTCCACCTGGGCCTGCCCTATGCAAATTGGGCATAGCCAGAAGTGCTGTTTGTTTTCTTTGAAGTCTTCACTCTGGTCCTCAGACCTTCCTTTGACCTTTTTAGCCACCGCCATTTTGGACTCTGTTTCCCTATTCTACCTACCTAACAGCTTTGGCAAATGAGAGCAGTGGCAGCAGCCTCCGGGGAAATTTCATGTTCGGTGCCTGACACTCCATCCTGGGCACAGGTGGTGTTCAGCCCAGGGCAGCCTGCTCTCTCCTGCTTCCCTCTCCATCTGTCATTACCCAGTCTTCCCAGGGATGGTGCCGGAACCTGCAACCTGACCTCATTAGTTCCACTAATGACTATGTAGGAATAAATAATTCAGATTGTTAATGAGGGTTTGAGTTATTTCCCCCAATGAGCCAATTTTCTGGCAGCCTGAGGCTTCAGAGTTCAGCATAGTATGTGTCTTTAAAGATGCTGCCTTTTTCGTACTCTTTCCTCACAGTCTGGAAGTATTTGGAATTTGTTTTTTTTTTTAAGTCCAGATCTGCTTCTGACAATGGGCCTCTTTGACAGTGCTCATGGGAAATAAAATAGGTCCCAGCCTGTCTGACCCAAGCATTCCTGGAGAAAGTGAAATAAAACAGTCTGCATTTGTGAACTGAACTTCTGCTTGGACCTCCTTTCCTCTTGTGGTAGGTGGTAGGAGCTGAATCACAATCAACTTACAATCCAATGAGTCTGTTGACAGAGTCTGTTTTGACCTCGTTTCCCAGGGTTTTGCCTGAGTTACGGGTGGGACATTCTAAAATGCCAAGGAGTGGCTGGTGGGTCAGTGTCCTCAATGAGCCCTCCTTGGTACCCCAGGATGGTCTCATTTCTGTCCAGTCTTTGATTATTGCTCTCATTTCTGTCCATCTCTGCAAAAGTCATTGCTGGCCCCCTCGTGTCCAAGCTAGGTTTCCAGGTCCTCTTTGCTGTGCTGCCCTTAGTTCTTTGGGAATATCTCACTGCTCCTGTACCATCTCAGTGACAGAGATCTATTTCCAAGGCCTTTGGGACCCAGGGGCTGCAGGGCTGATCCTCTGCTGTGGCCTGTTTCACTGAGTAACTCAGCCTCATCTGCCCACATCACCCTGCAAATTGGGGGCCCACACGCGGCCCTCAGATGTGTTTTGTTTCATGCGTACTAATAAAAATTTAAAATTAAAGCCAACACTTAGAAATCAGAAGCTTTCGTGTATTTCAGATCCTCCTTCCATTCGTTCCTGTCTCCTTGCCTTCTCTGAACCCACAAATAGACCTTTAAAGGGCCATCCCCTGCAATAGACCGCAAACTACCTCTTCAAGCTTACTTTTCTCAGTTCTGTTTTACACTTGACACTATATGGAGCTAGAGACTTGGCACTGCTTGAACCCCAGTGCTTCTTAAACTGTTTGTGGTAAAGGATCAATTCAAAACATTCCCAATTGATTGCAATAGTAAAATATAGGAGTCCCGTTCAACATGGTAGAGGGAAAAAGAATGTGCATTCATCTCCTCCTGCAAGAGCACCAAAGTCGAAATGAGCTGTCGAGTGACCATTAACAGGAGGATGCTGGAAACCACCAAAAAAAGATACCCCATGTCCAAAGACAAGAAGCGGCAGCAAGACAGTAGGAGGGGCACGATCATGACAAAATCAAATTTCATACCCACTGGGTGGGTGACTCATAGACTGGAGAACAATACCAAAGAAGTTCTTGCACTGTTGTGAAGGTTTGGAACCCCACATCAGGCTTCACCAGTCTGGGGAACTGACAAAGGGACTGGGGATCCCCAGGGAATCTGACCTAAGCCCAGCAGGATTTGATCACAAGACTTACACAGGAATGGGGGAAACAGAGACTCCAGTCTTGGAGGGCACAAACAAAACCTTGCATGCACCATGATTCAGAGGAAAGGAGCAGTGACTCCACAGGAAACTGAACCAAAACTACATGCTAGTGTTGGAGGGTCTCCTGTGGAGGACTGGGTCGGCAGGGGCTCACCACAGGCATGGGGGCACTGGCAGTAGCTGTCTGGGAAAGTACCCTTTAGCATAAACCCTCTTGGAGGTCACTATTAACCTGACCATAGAGCCAAGGGCTGGGTCACCTCAGGCCAAAAAACTACCAGAAAGGGAGTGCAACCCCACCCATCAGCAGATAATTGGATTAAAACTTTACTGAGTAGCTTCCTTTAACTTCTTGGGCTCCAAAATCACTGCAGATGGTGACTGCAGCCATGAAATTAAAAGATGCTTGCTCCTTGGAAGAAAAGTTATGCCCAACCTAGGCAGCATATTAAAAAGCAGAGACATTACTTTGCCAATAAAGGTCCATTTATCAAAGCTATGGTTTTTCCAGTAGTCATGTATGGATGTGAGAGTTGGACCATAAAGAAAGCTGAGTGCTGAAGAACTGATGCTTTTGAACTGTGGTGTTGGAGAAGACTCTTGAGAGTCCCTTGGACTGCAAGGAGATCCAACCAGTTAATCCTAAAGGAAATCAGTCCTGAATATTCATTGGAAGGACTGATGCTGAAGCTGAAACTCCAATACTTTGGCCACCTGATGTGAAGAACTGACTCACTGGAAAAGACCCTGATGCTGAGAAAGATAGAAGGCAGGAGGAGAAGGGGACAACAGAGGATGAGATGGTTGGATGGCATCACTGACTCAACGGACATGAGTTAGAGTAAGCTCTGGGAGTTGGTGATGGACAGGGAAGCCTGGCATGCTGCAGTCCAAGGGGCTGCAAAGAGTAGGACACAACTGAGTGACTGAACTGAACCTAACTGAGTAGCTTCCGTGATAGTTCAGTTGGTAAAGAATCTGCCTGCAATGCAGGAGACCCTGGTTTGATTCCTGGGTCGGGAAGATCTGTTGAAGAAGCGATAGGCTACCCTCTCCCTCGTGGCTCAGCTGGTTAAGAATCCACCTGCAATGTGGATTCCTGGGTTCAGTCCCTGGGTTGGGAAGATTCCCTGGAGAAGGGATAGGCTATCCACTCCAGTAGTCTGGCCTGGAGAATTTCATGGACTGTATAGTCCATGGGGTCGCAAAGAGTTAGACACACCTGAGCAACTTTCACTTTCACATAACTTTTTACTAAGGCCCTGCTTACCAGAGCAAGACCCAGTTTTTCCCACCACCAGTCCCTTCTCTAAGAAAGTTTACACTAGCCTCCTCCATCAGAGGGCAGAGAGAAGAAGCAGGAAGACCACAATCCCACAGCAACTAAAACAAAACCACATTACAGAAATTTAATCAGGATGAAAAAGCAGAACGTTATGTCACAACAAAGGGAGAGATAACACCCCAGAAAAACAACTAAATGAAGTGGAGATAGGCAACCTTCCAGAAAAAGAATTCAGAATAACAATAGGGAATATGATTCAGGATCTTGGAAAAAGAATGGAGGCAAAGATTGTGAAGATGCAAGAAATATTTACCAAAGACCTAGAAGACCTAAAGAACAAACAGACAGAGATGAATAGAACACTAGAAGGAATCCACAGCAGAGTAACTGAGGCAGAAGCATGGATAAATGATCTGAAGGACAGAATGGTGGCAATCACTGCTGCAGAACATAGGAAAAAGAGTGAAAAGAAATGAAGTCTAAGAGATCTCTGGGACAACATTAAACACATGAACTTTCGTGTTATAGGGGTCCCAGGAGAAGAGAGAGAGAAAGGACCTGAGAAATATATGAAGAGATAATAGAATCCTAACACGGGAAAGGAGATAATCAACCAAGCCCAGAAGCACAGAGTCCCAGGCAGGATAAAAGGAGGAACACACTGAGATACATAGTAATCAAACTGACAAAATTAAAGACAGAGATAAACTATTAAAAGCAACAAGGGAAAAATGGCAAATAATATACAAGGGAACTCCCATTAGGCTATCAGCTGATTTCTCAACAGAAACTCCACAAGCCAGAAGTGAATGGCATGACATATTTAAAGTGATGAAGGGAAAAACCTACAATGAAGAATATTCTACCCAGCAAGACTCTCCTTCAGATTTGACGGAGAAATCAAAAGCTTTACAGACAAGCAAAAGTTAGGAGAATTCAGCACCACCAAACCAGCTCTATAACAAATGTTAAAGGAACTTCTCTAGGCAGAAAACAAAAGGAACCCAAAAACAATTAAGGAAACAGTAATAGGATTACACATGTTGATAATTACCTTAAGTGTAAATAGATTAAATGCACCAACCAAAAGACAGGCTGGCTGACCTGATGAAAACTTGTGCATGTATGCACTTCCATTGACCACATCACTCTGCTTGACCCCTCAAATTGAATGCAATTATTTTATATTGTTAGGTTAATCACATTCCCATTATGGCTTGCAATTGTAATCACCTTTTATTTTTTGTCTGGCTATTGATTGTGAAAACTGACAAACATCTTTTACTACTGTGATTATGTAACTATTACTTAATATCATTGTATCATGATTGGTCAACAGAAAAATTATAGAATTCTATATCACCAAATCTAGCATTTAATAGAAAAGCCTATAATCACTTTTTAAAATCCATATGCATATCAGAATTATCTTGGAATTTTCTGAAAAATACAAATGCCCAGAGCATTATTTTTTTTGCCAGAGCTCCAGATGTGTTTCTAATGAGCAACCGTGTTTAAAAACAACTGGACTTATGAGGATAGAAGGCTGAGTGCCGAAGAATTGATGCTTTTGAACTGTGGTGTTGGAGAAGACTCTTGAGAGTCCCTTGGACTGCAAGGAGATCCAACCAGTCCATTCTGAAGATCAACCCTGGGATTTCTTTGGAGGGAATGATGCTGAAGCTGAAACTCCAGTACTTTGGCCACCTCATGAGAAGAGTTGACTCCTTGGAAAAGACTCTGATGCTGGGAGGGATTGGGGGCAGTAGGAGAAGGGGACGGCCGAGGATGAGATGGCTGGATGGCATCACGGACTCGATGGACATGAGTCTGAGTGAACTCCGGGAGATGGTGATGGACAGGGAGGCCTGGCGTGCTGCGATTCATGGGGTCGCAAAGAGTCGGACACGACTGAGCGACTGAACTGAATTGAAGCTTGTTTCACTTTTCTATTTCATATTCAGTGCTCCCGTTTCATTTAGTTTATGTTTTCCTATTTCTCCATCTCTGTTTTTTAAATGTTCTTTCTCAAGCCTTATCAAGCATAGTGGAAAAACTTTTATATACATAAATATAAATAATATGTATAATATATGTATTGTAGAAAACTTATTAATTTTTTCCTAACTAAAAAATTTGACATTTTGATCCCACTTGTTTGACTTAGTATGAATAGAATGCTAGATTTCTAATTTTAAAAAATAGATATGCAACAAGCAATAAAGGTTTACTATATAACACAGGGAACTACAGTCAATATCTTATAATAACTTATAATGGAAAATAATTTCAAAAATAATATGTGTGTATACATATAACTGAATCAAACGCACAAAAAAGGATTCTACTTTTTGAAATTTAGCAATGTTTATCTTTTTGCCAGTTTTTAAAAATGTCCTATGGACATCTAATAACATGTGTGAGACACAAAATTTTAAAGATATTTGTGTGGGATATGATTAATATAAATTAATTATATATAAATCTATATTTAAATTATTAATGACATCATTCAAGATGCTCCTAATTCTTTTTTTTTCCTGCACTTGATAAAGTATTCTCAGAGAAATGTTAATGTCTCACTATGATTATTTTTTCTTTTCCCTTATATTTTTTCTGATTTTTGTTTTATGTATCTTTGTTCTTTTATTGTTACGGTGTCTAATGGTTTATGATGTCTATTTTCTTTGTGAATTATACCTTTTATCATTGAAAATATTCTTCTTTGTTTCATTTAAAAAAGGAAATGTAATTATGTGATATTACAGAAGTGTTAGCTAATGCTATGGTGATAATCACATTGCGACATGTGAATGTGTCAAATCAACTTGTTGGACATCTTAAGCTTACACAAAGTACCCTGCCATTTAGATCTCAATAAAAAATTACACCTAAAACACAGTAAAATGTAAAAAACTTTAACACTAAACAAAAAATGAAATAAAAGAACATACACAAACACAAGCTCATTTTTAAAAAATTATTAGTTTGAACAGAAAAATTACTACCTTATATTACTATATAATTTTTAAAAGCTTTCGCTTGGTTCTCTACTTAACTCATCATGGGTCAGTAACAATTATAAGCATGACAGAACAATTCCCAGACTTCTCTGCTTCTGTGCCTTTGCTGATGCTATTTCTCTGCCTGGAGAGCTGTGCCCATCACTGTCCATCCTCCCTGCCTACCCTGGCCCTCATTATCAAGCTCATCTTCTCAAGACCTCCTGATCTTTAAGGTCCTTTCAAATGCTACCTCTGCTAGGAGGCATCTTTCCTGCTCTTTGAGCCCCCGTGGAGCACAGATCAACTGCCAACCTTTGGACACTGCACTATGGTCATGTGTACTGGAATCATTATCCCCTTACCCGATATTCCACTGCCTGAGCTTGAGGACTTTCTTTCTTTCCCATGGTATTAACACAGAGCCATGTATCAAGCAGGCTCTCAACACACACTTGCTGATTTGATACTTCAGTTAAAAAAAACAAACCAAAGATGCCATTTGGTTGCTCACAGAATGTTAGTGGCAGAAGTGGGAACAAAATTCAGGGCTTTGGGCTCTTAATTTCATCCTCATGAATTTGCACAAATATAGCCTGAAAACTTGAGATCTCTATTATAGATCATCACAGAAAATCTAATTAAGAGAACACAAGTCTATTTATTATTGCCAATTTAAATTTGACAATCTATTTTCCCAAATTTGAACAAAGGCTCAGGCACCTAGAGGAAGCAGATGAAAAGGCCCTGGAATTAGAATTCACATGTTCTTTGACCTTGGTTCTCTTTCACCCAAGATTTGGTCATTCCTGGTTCTCTTTCCAGCTTTAAAAGAGGTGGCAGGGGTAGTGGGGGTGGGGGTGGAGGAAGGACTCCAGAGGGCTGAGACCCAAGAGCGGTATTACTAAGGGGGCTGCTGGCAAGGGCCACCCAGCCTCAGAGAGACTATTCTTGGAAAAGAAAACCCTGGAGGCTGGAACAATGAAGGAACTGGGCCGCTTGGGAGGGATACTGAAGACATGGGAAGTCCTGCCTACCCTTTCAGGGCCTCCCTGAAGTTATGGGAGGTCAGACTATGTCCGGTTTTTGAGGGTTTGGGTATGTTTTAAAAATCAAGGAACATTAAGCCATGCAAAAATTGTAGCATTACATATTAAATGCCTAGTACATAGCAAATCAACACTTTTCACGCGCACACACACACACACACACACACAGAGAAGAAGACTGCAGATCTAGCCTCAGGTAGAAATAAAGCTAAAAGTCTGTATGTGAGGCTGTCTGTGAGTGTGAGGCCTGGGATGGGGGTTGAGGTCAGGGGTAGGAGGACCCACTTCTGACGGTTTATGGCTGATGGGGCTCCTTTCTGCCCCCAAAGAATCCAGATATTTACCTCCTTGTCTATCTTGGGGACCACTTTCAGCTGTTTTCTCTATTCAAACTCTCCCTAATGGTCTTATTCATTCTTACAGTTCTAATTGCCATGTTCGCTGACTCTCAGATCTGTACCCTTTGGTCAAGCCTCTGTCTTGAAACCCAGATCCTTGTACCCAATCTCTGTACCCAGTGCCCACTGGACATTTCAATCTGTGTATCCTCTTGATACTTCAAGCTCAGTGTTCCCCAAAATAAAGCCCACTCCTCTGTCTCCTTTGCCATTCCCCACTCTTTGATTTTGTGCTCCAGACCCAGCCGGCTGTGAAGACGCCCAGCATATGCAATTCTTCCAGGCTGAAACTCCCTCTAACCTTTCCCTCCCAGTTCCCTTTGCCCAGTTCCCATCTACTCAGCTATAAGATGGCATTTCTTTGATTTCAGGAAGCTGCCACCAGATCCTTAGAACAGGCTGGGCCCCTGGCTGCGCACTTTCACCCAACCTTGATCTGCTCTTCAGTTTATCACCATCTTGTCTATGTTCGTAGTCGGTCATGTCCATCTCTCTGTGATCCTATGGACTGTAGCCCGTCAGGCTTCTTTGTCCATGGGGTTTCCCAGGCAAGAATACTGGAGTGGGTTGCCATTTCCTCCTCCATGGGATCTTCCCAACCCAGGGATCGAACCCACGGCTCCTACATCAGCAGGCAAAATCTTTATCCACACCGTGGTCAGGATTTAATTAATTGTGGACTTTTTCTTTTAATGACTGTACCTACTGCTAGCAGAAACCCCCCTGCCTGATTGTAGGGATCCTTTCTACCTTGTTTACTGCTCTGTCCCCAGGGTCTAGTATATGGTACCTGGCATACTATAGGCACTTAATAAAATATGTGTTGACTGACTGAATATATGAATCCTGTTGCTCCATTACTTAAAATCCTTCAAGCTGGCAGGCTTCAAGATAAAGGCCTGTCTATTCCACATGGGATCTGGGACCCACAGTCTGAAGCCTGTCTACATTTCTTCCCACCTTTATTCTATCAGTCCAGTATAAAAAGAGTTCAAGTTTTAGCATCAGATGGCCTGGGTTCAAATCACAGCTGTGCCACTTACTAGTCATTTTCCTTGGAAAATTACTAATAGCTTTACTACCAATTTTTTACTTACTAATAATTTTCCTTGGGAAGACTGGTAAAGCTTTTGGTGCCTCATGTTTCTCGTCTATTAAACAGGAATAATAACAGTACTTACCTGGTAGGCTTGTGAATATTAAAGTTAATTTTACTGGACTTCCCTGGTGGTACAGTGGATAAGAATTCACCTGCCAATGCAGGGGACATAGATTCAATCACCGGTCTGGGAAGATTCCACATGCCAATGAGTAACTAGGCCAGGGTGTCTACCACAATACTGAAGCCTGCATACTATAGAGCCTGAGATCCGCAACTATTGAGCCCACAGGCTGTGCCTGGAACCCACGCTCTGCAACAAGAAAAGCCACTGCAATGAGAAGTCTGCACACTGCGGCTAGGAGTAGCCCCCATCTCCCGCAACTGGAGAAAGCCTGTGGGGAGCAACGAAATCCCAGCACAACCAAAATAAAACAAATGAGTAATAAAAATTAAAGTAAAATTAACTTTACTTATTCATCAACATTACATATAGGACACATGTATACATATGTGTATATGAATTTATATGTATCAACATATGTTGTACAAATATTGTATATATGTGCATGATATGCACATATGTTAATGATACATATTAATTCATTTGCACATGTATATGTATATATGAATTGATTTACAAAAATTCTGTGTGTGTGCGCGTGCAAAGTGCTTACACCAGTGCCTAGCACATGCTGCGCTCCTTTCCTATCACACCCTCCCACACTCAGTGCTTAAATCAGACTGAGTCAGTTTTGGTCCCACAGTACACCATGACTTCTCCGTCTCTTTGTATTTGCTCCCCTCTTGGCCTGGAATAGCCTCATATCCTCCTGCCCTCATGACCCAGGTCAGGTCACCACTTTGGGGTGCCTTGGGTCACCCTCTCTCCATCTGGTGGTATGCAACTTCCCTCAGCCCATCATGACTCCATGTACTCTTTTCTTATCTGCTACCATCAATGACTGTGATCTCCCTGAGGGCAGGGTTTGTATCCCGCATCGAGCACAGTGTCCTGGCTCCAGCAATGCTCTAGAAATATTTGCTGAACAAATGCAAACAATCAAAATGATTTATAGACAGGGCTTGTATATACATTTGTACATGTGGGCCAATGACCCCTGTGGAGGGCCTGGGTGGTCCATAGGAGAGGAAGGAGGGCCATGGTATGAAGGGAGAAGCTCCTCTATTTCTGAGGGTAAGGGTTGGGTGGAAGGGATAGTGCTGACAGAGGAGTGTGTCCACCTTTCCACGTCAGTGTCCAGTGGTGCTATTGGTAGCAGTCAAGAACCCACCTGCTAATGCAGGAGATATAAGAGATGTGGGTTCAATTCCTGGGTTGGGAACATCCCCTGGGGGAGGAAATGGCAACTGACTCCAGTATTGTTGGCTGAAAAATTCCATCAACAGAGGAGCTTGGTGGGCTATGGTCCATAGGGTTGCAGAACTAGACACAATTGAAGCAACTTAACACACACACACACGTTGTGGGCACATTTTGCAGTTATGGCTGCAATGCTCTATACATTACAGTGATTGTAGCTTTGCTACTAATTTGACTATGATCTTGGAAAACAACTTATCAAAAATTCAGTTCCCTCATCTATAAAGGAGACCCAATCAGCAGCCCTGGGCTGAAATTAGCTGCATTCCCTTCTTCTTTGCTTCCCTAGTAGCTCAGCTAGTAAAGAATCCAACCACAATGCAGGAGAACCTGATTTGATTCCTGGGTGGGGAAGATCCGCTGGAGAAGGGATAGGCTACCCACTCCAGTGTTCTTGGGCTTCCCTGGGGGCTCAGCTGGTAAAGAATCCGCCTGCAGTGTGGGAGACCTGGGTTTGATCCCTGGGTTGGGAAGATCCCCTGGAGAAGGAAATGGCTACCCACTCCAGTATTCTGGTCTAGAGAATTCCATGGACTACACAGTCCATGGGGTCACAAAGAGTTGGACACGCCTGAGCGACTTTCACTTCACTTCTACTGATAACTCACTGCTTTTGACTGTGTCTGTTCTGATTGTGCAAGGTCCATGCCTTTCTATTTGTTAATTTTTGAACATTCGCCCTGACCCCTAACTACATAGTAAGTATAAATGTAAGGTCATTTCCTTTTTATGTTCATATTTATTAAACATTAGTTATTTGCATACCACTCTCTGATTTATCCTGTATTCACATTTTACCTATACTACTTTTTGGCTAAGTATTTTTATATAAATTGACTTGCTTTTTATTTATATCCACTTTAGTCTTATTCTAAAATACAATATTTTTTAAATCATGAATTTTTTAGGCAAGTGGTACTTTTTAAATACACATGAAAATATATACACAACTGTTACAGTATTCACCTGTCTACCATCATTTTGGGTACAGGTATGCACACTACTCTTTGATAGACCAGTGGTTCTCAAAGAGTGATCCCTGGACCAGCGACACGAACATCTCCTGGGGACTTGTTAGAAATGTACATTCTCTAGCCCCACCCTAGATGTAATGACTCCGAGTCTAGGAGAGTGAGGCCAGCAAGCTGCGTTTCAACAATCCCTCCAGGTGACACTCTCAAGACTGGGAACAACTGTTAGAGACCTTTCTGGGCTCCCATGAGCTTCTACACAGAAGTCCATACTCAGACCCTTGAGGCCCAGCTCAGCCCCGCCTCCTCCAGGGCCATTCACTTGTCCTTGTTCAACCACCGAGACTGGAACAACCACAAGAGCACACACCTGCCTTTCCTGCAGCTCACACGGCAGGATCCCCCAGAGGCAGCTTCTTTTGGTACAATTTCCTTCCCACTTCTATTGTTTCCCAACCTTTCAGCCACTAAGTTGATTAAATTCAGAGGCAAAAATAGGTCAAACCCTCTGTTCCATACAAACTAATTACCTTCTCTGTCTTCCTCGTTCTGTCCTGTGAGGTGGGTGAGTCCTTGTTGCTCTCTCAACCAGCTTGATCCTCCATGTGGTCGACAGCTTTCTCCACTAGGCAGGGCACAAGGCCCCTAGTTGTCCACAGAAGCTTGAAGACACTTTCTTGTCCTTTGACCAGAGGCTCGGTCCCTGGAGAAAGAAGCACAGGACCTTGTAAGGATTTGGTTTTGCTCAGCCACTGATGCTACGGCAAAGCCATCACTGTTTCCTTCAGGGTTTTTCCCCCTCTGTGCCATGTGCACTCACTCTCTCCTTTGCTGACTACAGCTATTTTGTAGCTTCAGCTGTTGAAGAAGCCTGAACCCAAGTGTGCAAACCCACCTCCCAGAGAAGCTCTCATTCTGCATTTTCCGGGCTAGCCTCATCCTCTGCACCTCACAGCCAGCAATTGCAAAGCTGAATCGATCACCTCTGTGGAGAAGGAGAAAATCTTTTACCTCTAACCTTCTAAAGTCTCAGCAGGGGCCCTGCTGGCAAAGAGATGGATTAGTGAGAAAAACACAAGCAAGTTAATTCCCAGGTGTACCTGGGAAGGCAATGGCATCCCACTCCAGTACTCTTGCCTGGAAAATCCCATGGACAGAGGAGCCCGGTGGGCTGCCGTCTGTGGAGTCGCACAGTTGGACACGACTGAGTGACTTCACTTTCACTTTTTACTTTCATGCACTGGAGAAGGAAATGGCAACCCACTCCAGTGTTCTTGCCTAGAGAATCCCAGGGATGGGGGAGCCTGGTGGGCAGAGTCGTACATGACTGAAGCGACTTAGCAGCAGTAGTACCTGGTGTATGCGGACATGTGAGAAACCCATGAAAAAAGAAAAAGTAACTCTCTAAGAGGTGGCTTAGAAATACCGTCTTCATATTCACTAAAAACAAAAAATGGGTGTGGGGAAGGCCAGTCATAGGGAGAACGGCCAGGAAAAGCACGGTTGTTTGTGATGCAGATTTAAATTGCTGCCTTCTCCTTGGATGAGTTTCTAGTGGTTTAGGGTCACCCTTCTCTTCCTGGTACAGAAAGGGAGACACCCTTGCAAATGGACAGTTCCTTTATAAGTTTACCTTATAAAAGGGTAACTTGTATTACTCTCAGAGCTTACCCGGAATCTGCTGCTTTTAAAAAATAACCAGCTCAAATACTCCTTATACCAAAGAGGCGCTATCCATAATGAACTTGTTCTCTTGCATTTCCATCTCAGCTAATGGAACCAAAGTCTCCTGAAGCATCCAGGCTGGAGAACCCTCTCTCTTCCTCACCTTCCGCTCCTCCATCTGAGGTGCTCTCCAGGGTGTGGTGATCCTGCCTCTTCCTCTGGAATCTTCCTCTCACTTTCGTAGGGAAGGCCCTCACTCTGTTTTTGTTATTACAGCTTCCAAACTGGAGTACATTTCTAAATAGCAAGTAAAATCATTAGCACATTTAGCACTTCACTGCTAAAACTTTTCAGGGGCTTCCTACCACCTAAAAGATCAAGTTCAACACCTTTGCAAATAAGGCCAGCCCCAGACTTCCTTTCCTGCCTGTTCCCAAAGCACACTGGATATGCTGGGAGCCTTCTGGCCTTCAGGCCTGGGACACCTTCCCACAGCCTGTTCCTTCCCATCACCCCTGGAATCCCAGGTCTCACGCCAACCCTGTGCAGGCTCCCTGACATTTCGCTGCATCCAGCCAAGCCTAGGCTCTGTCCTTAGCACCTTCAGGATCTCTTCAGTGAGGGCAGGGCCTCTGCAGAGGAGAATGGGGCGGTCTCTCACTCACCCTGGCCCCCTCGGGGCCCAATGCATATACTCCTATCAAACTGGCACTCACACAGTCTATAGACATTAACCTATTTTCTGACAGGTGCTGGGGGAGGAGAACCCCCCCCGCCCAGGGACATCCTGGGGTCCCTGGCTGGGTCTGAAACTTAAACTGAGAAAGACAGATTAATAGGATGGGAGCATACAAATTAAAAAAATTTTTTTTTACAGATATGTGGGATTCCTCACCAGAGAAGGAAGACTCAAACAAGTGACCAGAGTAGGAAACGTTTATATTTTTCTGACAATTAAACAGTAAATGTGTGAAGAATTAACAACACAAAGGAGTTTGGACTAAGGATGTTTCAAGGAGGCCCAGGTATCTTCTTTAACAAGGATAAGAGTTCCTTTAACAAGGTTTGTTTAGAGGTTCCTCTGGTGCCCTCTATGGGCTGATAAGAGTCTATATCCAGTAAAAGGAGAATTTTATTTCCTGTCTTCAGGCAAACAAGGGAGAGCTTTTCCTGGGTTTGCAGCTTCTTAATTGCCTTCAGCTCAAAATAATTTTTTATGTCAGAGGCATATTTTGGAGTGACATGGTCTGTTTTTTTTCATCAGCTCTAGCTCCCTTGTGGAGAAGGCAATGGCACTCCCCTCCAGTACTCTTGCCTGGCAAATCCCATGGACGGAGGAGCCTGGTAGGCTGCAGTCCATGGGGTCACTGAGGGTCGGACACAACTGAGCGACTTCACTTTCACTTTTCACTTTTATGCATTGGAGAAGGAAATGGCAACCCATTCCAGAGTTCTTGCCTGGAGAATCCCAGGGACTGGGGAGCCTGGTGGGCTCCTGTCTATGGGGTCGCACAGAGTCGGACACGACTGAAGCGACTTAGCAGCAGCAGTAGCTCCCTTGTACTTGCAGAGTGCCCACCTCCAAGCATAAGTTAGTAACAAAGTTTCCTTCACCCCCAAAGAAATGTGGAAACTCAGAGCAGCGCTGACATTTTGTCTGGAGTCACAAGGGCATTAGGCATGCCCACCTCCCACCCACACTAGGCCTCTTAGAGGACACTCAACATCTTAAGACGTGTGAATGAAAAATGTTGCTTGCCATGGGAGTAAAGAAAGGACGTTACAGCTATCAAGACCACTAAAGCTGTCCCCAAGAACAGGATACTGGCCATAGATAGCTGAGGTGCATACCAAAGAAATGATTTAAGTGAGTCCAGACTCTCACATGTTCCCCTACAAAGAAAAGTGCTAAATTCATTAACTTGAGATATCTAAGGTGGGTTTTTTTTTTTTTGGTAAATTAACAGTAATCTTTTGAAATTCCAACTACCTGGTCTTTGTTGCAAAAACTCTTGGTTTCTCCCTTACCTCTTTGAAGCAGTCCTTCAGAGTTGAGAGACTGAGTCCTGGGCTTACTACTGTTTTGCCTGTCAAATAAAACAGAATTCTCAACTTTTAAGTTCTGCTTTTTTTCTTTTTTTCAGTCAGCCTAGAACCCAAACTAGCAATCCCCCAACCTGTCTACATTAACAAGTCAGTTTCATTAGCATAACTTTACTAGTCCAGAGACTCTTACCTTGGAAAAGCAAGTTGCAAATCTTTTGTTTCATTGCAGAAATTTCTGGCAAGTCTCAAGTCATCAGCAGACAGTGTAAATTTACATTCCTAGACTTGCCTTACATGGTTGTAGCCCACAATCTTAATCTGTTATACCACAATCCTCTCTCAATCCTAATCAGGCTTCTCTGATCTGCCTTCAACCAGGCCTCAAAGTCTTAATAAAACAGACCTTGCCCTTCCCTTATCAAGACACTAACAGCCTTCCTTACTGGTAAATGGTAATGAACACAGCTTTGCCATAGTAACAGGCCTTTTGAAAGTCAGCTTTTAACAGGCCTGTGTGTACTCCAGGCCTCTGAAGCCTAACTAGGGGTTTGTTAGTTTGCATTCAATGTGAGTTTTATTTCCTCACCAAGTTCTGTTTCTTCAGTTAATGCCTGTGTGCTGTGAAAAACGTGGCCAGGCATGGAGACAATCCCCCCAAATGCCTTTGTTTCTAGATGAAAATCGGCCTGTCGCTTCTTCCTGGCAGCAAAACCCACCTGCAGCTTGTGAATGTGACGATGAGGTGCCTTCTGAGAACTGACCAGCAGAGGGTGCTCTTGAGAAACGCCTTTGGAAGCGTCTTGTTAGGGACCGGAAAATTCCCACACAGGAGGCACCAGTTAATTTTAATTATTGTAATTAATGGTAAATGCAAGCGGAGCTTCCACAGGACATAAACCGGAACAGCTAAGGAATGAGAGAGGTGCCAAAGGCAGGAAACCCAGCAGGAGAACCTACCTAAAGTGGTGCCTAGATGAGAATTTGAAGCCTCCAATAGGGTTTTGCCTTCTTACCAACATCCCTGCAATAACAGAATTTCCTCCCAAGTAATTCTGAAACTTGCCATATTTAGGTCATGTCGTGTTGAACTCCTTCAAAACTACTTACTCTGGGTCCCTGGGGAATTATTCTCAACATTCAAACTGAAAGTGACTCTAAGCCAGAAGTTGGCAAACATTTTCTGGTAATAATAGGCATTTTCACTTCTGTAGGCCTTATAGTTTCTGTCACAATTTCTCAGATCTGCTATTGTAGCTCAAAAGCAGCTACAGAAAATATAAAATGAGTGGGCATGGTTGTATTTTAATGAAACCTAATTTATGGACCCCAAAATCTAATTTCATTTAATTTTTATGGGTCACAAATATAATTTTTCTTGTTTTCCAACCATTTAAAAATGAAAATATAATTTTAGCTTCAGTTCAGTTCAGTTCAGTCACTCAGTTGTGTCCGACTCTGTGACCCCATGAATCGCAGCACGCCAGGCTTCCCTGTCCATCACCAACTCCCGGAGTTCACTCAAACTCACGTCCATCGATTCGGTGATGCCATCCAGC
This sequence comes from Ovis canadensis, assembly GCF_042477335.2. Classification (NCBI taxonomy): domain Eukaryota; kingdom Metazoa; phylum Chordata; class Mammalia; order Artiodactyla; family Bovidae; genus Ovis; species Ovis canadensis. The sequence goes on along the minus strand of NC_091251.1, from coordinate 55,304,672 downwards.
CATCTCATCCTCTGTTGTCCCCTTCTCTTCCTGCCCCCAATCCCTCCCAGCATCAGAGTCTTTTCCAGTGAGTCAACTCTTCGCATGAGGTGGCCAAAGTACTGGAGTTTCAGCTTTAGCATCATTCCTTCCAAAGAACACCCAGGGCTGATCTCCTTTAGAATGGACTGGTTGGTGTGAAGTGGTACCTCATTGTGGTTTTGATTTGCATTTCTCTGATTAATGAGTGATGTTGAGCATCTTTTCATGTGTTGGTTAGCCATCTGAATGTCTTCTTTGGAGAAGTGTCTGTTTAGTTCTTTGGCCCATTTTTTGATTGGGTCGTTTATTTTTCTGGAATTGAGCTGTAGGAGTTGCTTGCATTTTTTTGAGATTAGTTGTTTGTCAGTTGCTTCATTTGCTATTATTTTCTTCCATTCCGAAGGCTGTCTTTTCACCTTGCTTATAGTTTCCTTTGTTGTGCAGAAGCTTTTAATTTTAATTAGATCCCATTTGTTTATTTTTGCTTTTATTTCCAGTATTCTGGGAGGTGGGTCATAGAGGATCCTGATGTGACTTATGTCAGAGAGTGTTTTGCCTATGTTCTCCTCTAGGAGTTTTATAGTTTCTGGTCTTACGTTTAGATTTTTAATCCATTTTGAGTTTATTTTTGTGTATGGAGTTAGAAAGTGTTCTAGTTTCATTCTTTTACAAGTGGTTGACCAGTTTTCCCAGCACCACTTGTTAAAGAGATTGTCTTTAGTCCACTGTATATTCTTGCCTCCTTTGTCGAAGATAAGTTGTCCATAGATGAGTGGATTTATCTCTGGGCTTTCTATTTTGTTCCATTTATCTATATTTCTACAAGCAATAAATGCTGGAGAGGGTGTGGAGAAAAGGGAACCCTCTTACACTGTTGGTGGGAATGAAAACTAGTACAGCCACTATGGAGAAGAATGTGGAGATTCCTTAAAAAACTGGAAATAGAACTGCCTCATGACCCAGCAATCCCACTGCTGGGCATACACACAGAGGAAACCAGAATTGAAAGAGACACGTGTACCTCAATGTTCATCGCAGCACTGTTTCTAATAGCCAGGACATGGAAGCAACCTTGATGTCCATCAGCAGATGAATGAATAAGAAAGCTGTGGTACATATACACAATGGAGTATTACTCAGCCATTAAAAAGAATGCATTTGAATCAGTTCTAATGAGGTGGCTGAAACTGGAGCCGATTATACAGAGCGAAGTAAGCCAGAAAGAAAAACACCAATGCAGTATACTAACACATATATATGGAATTTAGAAAGATGGTAATGATAACCCTGTATGTGAGATAGCAAAAGAGACACAGATGTATAGAACAGTCTTTTGGACTCTGTGAGAGAGGGAGAGGGTGGGATGATTTGGGAGAATGGCATTGAAATATGTATAATATCATATAAGAAATGAATCGCCAGTCTAGGTTTGATGCAGAATACAGGATGCTTGGGGCTGGTGCACTGGGATGACCCAGAGATATGGTATAGGGAGGGAGGTGGGAGGGGGGCTCAGGATGGGGAACACGTGTACACCTGTGGTGGATTCATGTTGATGTATGGCAAAACCAATACAGTATTGTAAAGTAAAATAAAGTAAAAAAAAAAGAATGGACTGGTTGGATTTCCTTGCAGTCCAAGGGACTCTCAGGAGTCTTCTCCAACACCACAGTTCAAAAGCATCAATTCTTCAGCTCTCAGCTTTCTTCACAGTCCAACTCTCACATCCATACATGACCACTGGAAAAACCATAGCCTTGACTAGATGGACCTTGGTTGGCAAAGTAATGTCTCTGCTTTTAAATATGCTATCTAGGTTGGTCATAACTTTTCTTCCAAGGAGTAAGCATCTTTTAATTTCATGGCTGCAGTCACCATCTGCAGTGATTTTGGAGCCCCCCAAAATAAAGTCTGACACTGTTTCCACTGTTTCCCCATCTATTTCCCATGAAGTGCCATGATGCCATGATCTTAGTTTTCTGAATGTTGAGCTTTTTCACTGTCCTCTTTCACTTTCATCAAGAGGCTTTTTAGTTCCTCTTCACTTTCTGCCATAAGGGTGGTGTCATCTATAGCCATAAAAAACCCAGCCAGGTTTGTCCCACGGACTGTGGTTTGCCAACTCCTGCTTTAAACTATCTCTTGACTCAAACTTTGGACTCCATCTGTAATTTCTACATCTCTCTGAGAGAATATCTTTGTAAATTTTTTTCCCTGGGACCCATCTAGAAATATTCAGCCTCCAAGAAAGATGAAGGAAATAAACACCTCTTTGAGGTCCTACTATCTCTATTACTGAGCATAGAGATGTTGAAAATTCAGAGGTTATTGAAAACACATGATTCTCAAGGTTCAACAAAACTAACTGCTCTTTTCTGGTGTGAATATTGGCTGCAAAGTGCAAGTTTTGCCAGAGAGGCTCTGCTGGATCAGCACTGAACTAGGGGAGAGAGCAAAAGTGGAGCCTGATACACCAAGGTTGAACCTAAACAGACCCTTAGAGATTGAGATCTTGGGTGTGTGTATGACAACTTCTTCAGCTTCTCTTTCTTCATCTGTAAAAGGAGAGATGCTATTACCTATCTGATGGGGCTTTAAGGAGAATGTCAAGAACCTGAAACACTGTAGGCACTAAAATAGATGGCAGCTTTTATCACCCAGAAGATGGTGATGAACCCTAAGAAATATCTAAATATCTGTGTATGAGAGCTAGGGTATGATCCAGTTTTAGTGGTGGGTTATATGATGTCTTAGTCTATTCAAGCTACCCTACCATAGAATACAGCAGCCCATTTGGGCTGAATACCATAGACTGGATGAATTATAAGCAACAGAAATTTGTTTCTCAGAGTTCTGGAGGTTGGAAGGTCCAAGGTCAAAGTGCCAGCAGATTGGCTGTCTGGAGACAGCCTGCTTCCTGAGTCTTAGACAGCTGTCTTTTCTCTTCATCTTCACACTGGTGAAAGGGATGAGGGAGCTCTGGGGTTTTGTTTATAAACTAACCCTGTTCATGAGGGTTATACCCTCATGACTTAACCATCTCCCAAAGAGCTCACCTCCAAATACCAACACACTGGACCTTAGATTTTCAACATATGAATCTGAGGGGAACACAAACATCCAGTCTATAGCACATGGTAATAGAGATGGATTGAAAGAGCCTTTTGAGAGCAGTTGTTGTCTTAGTCAGACTCTGCAACCCCATGGACTGGAGAGCAGGGTACACACCAAATTCCACTTTTTTCTTACTCAGATTAGCTCAGTGGCTGGCATCTAAAGGGATCTCAACTGTAGGGGAAAAATTGTGCTTCATTGGAAAGCACACTCCTCTGGGTTTATCCCATTCTGGTTCCCAGAGGCTCTGTCCCTTTCTTTGCCTTTGAGATGTTTTAGGACTCTATGAGTTGTAGATAACTGATAGCAATGTGAAATAACTCTTAGACATGCAACTACAGTCTGTCTAGAGGAGGTTCAATTCACTTCTCTCCCTCTTTGTGAAAGAGGCTAATTCTATATCCATTGCAAATCCACTTCGCTATTCTGATCTGTCAATGTCTCTGACTTTTGCTTTTACCTACTATAACATCGCCTCGTTTCCTTATCAACAGTGAATTAAATGTTTGCCATGTGTTTCTTTTACACCTGCCTGACAGTCATGATTCTACCTGTTTTTAGGTAGAAAATTATCTCTTAACATGCTGTTTAATTGTAAAATTGAATTCAGGAATGTTTTCCTAGAAAACATTTGAACAGTATCCAAGGGGACAACCTAAAATTCTTTTGTCTCCCCCTTTTGAATCAAATCATCATTACTCTTCTTATATTCTACTCACAACTTGGCTAGGAAATAGTGATATGATTTAAAATGATGTTTAAATTTTCCCAGCTGCCAAATAAGGAGTTGGATTAGAAAACTGTTGATAAGGCAAGATTAAAATTTATGGTCTAAGGACTCTGTTTCACTTTTAAAAATTATTGACAACCTCCTTGAATTATGAAGGATTTGGATTAGGTGGATTATATCTATTGCTATTTACCATACTAGGAGTTAAAACTGAAAATTTTTAACTTATGCATCTATTAATTCATTGAAAATAACAATGATAAACCCATTACATGTTAACATACATAACTATGTTGTCCAAAATAAAAAAAATGAGAAGAATGGCTTTGTTTTTATTTTGTTCTACAATTTTGAAAATCTTTTTAATGATTGACTTAATAGAAGACTGCTAAATTCTCATATGTGTGTTTGCCTTCAGTCTGTTGTGACATCGATATCTTTTTTTAAGTCGTTCAGTCATGTCCGACTCTTTGTGACCCCATGGACTGCACAGTCCATGGAATTCTCCAGGCCAGAATATTGGAGTGGGTAGCCTATCCTTTCTTCAGCAAATCTTCCTAACCCAGGAATTGAACCAGGGTCTCCTGCATTGCAGGCAGATTCTTTACCAACTGAGCTATCATGGAAGCCCCATCAATATCATGGAGCCTCTCAAATATCCACCCTACATTCATGAATGAGAACAACTACTAATAACATCTTAGTATTATTATGAATGAGAGCAACACACACCCTGGTATTATTATAAAAAAATTTTGCAGACCCCCTAAAAGGCTCTCAGGAACCCCTATGAGTTCCTGGAACACTCTTTGAGAACTGCTGTTGTAAAATAAATGGAGATAACCTGCAGGAGGACGTGGTGATTTTTGGCAGTGGGATGTATGAGTACCTCATGCTGACCTCTTTCTTAGGTGACAGTTTGCTTTTGCAAGCATTATAGAACAGTAAAATTTCCTCCCATGCATGCAGATGCCAGAGCAGCAGTGACTGCTGATCTGTGCTGGGATTCTGTGTTCCTAGTCTGAGGGGGATACTGCACATTCTTGGAGTAGGGACAGGAAATGGCGTGGGGGTTGGGGTGGGGGGAGGAAATGAGCACCGTTTTCATCCTTTCCCAAAGACAGACTGGGTGAGACCTTGAAGCTGCTACATTGCAAGAGCTCTTGGCTGGGCTTTTCGCCATTGAAACGCCTGGAAGCCTCCACTGCCACTCAGACCCTGCTTCTGACAACTGGAAGGTCACTGGGCTCTGAGATCACAGGGGAGCAGCTCCTGGAAGGGAAGGGATTTTCCCTCTCCTGAAAGAAAAGAAACACTCCAGAACTTCCCTGTTACAAACAGCCTTTTTGGTTCTCCTTGCAAAGTCTTCTCCATACTAGGAAATATTTTCTGAGCCAGGTGAATACTTCCTAGGTACCAATGACTACAGTGAAGAAAAGGCAAGTATTGTCAAGAAAGAATTCACTGATTTCTTCATTCCAGAGAAGATTCAGAGGATTGACGTTTACAAACAATCTGCTTATTCTATAAATAGGAGCAGATTCAGAACTTTTTTTTTTTAATCACCTCTCTCTGATGCACTTGCATTCTAATGTGTATTATAGTAACTCAGAGTTAAGTTTCTGGAATTAAGACAGATTTAGGTTCATGGCCTCAATTTCCCACTTAATAACAGTGGGAACTCTGGGAAGTGTTAACTGGTCTAAATTTCAAATTCCTCACCTATAAAATGGGAATGAATATGTCTGAGTTGCCCTAATGCAGAGTCTGAGTGCAGGTAACTCATTGGGACTGGTGGGGAGAGTGATCTCAGAAAGCAGAAATTAAGGAGGTAAGAAGATGAAACAGATAACGAGGAAAAAACCAATATTATGTATTATTAGATTGGTTACTAGCCTGGTCAATTGAGACTCAGGCCTGCCCAAGACCGTCTGAGAAATCCTACAAAGTGTACCCCTAAATTAGCCTCTGAAAGGGGAGCACCTCATCCCTTACTGGTTGAGGGTTATCTCTGAGGGCAATTCACTCCCATCCCCATTCCAGGGAAGGAGGAGTCTCTACTGCAGCTGCAGCTGCAGTCAGAAGTGGGTCACCGGATATGACATGAGGCAAGAAAGATGCCTGCTATGGGAGATCAATAATCTCCATGTCACAGAGTTATTGTGAGAATTAAATTCAATTATGTCTACACGATGTTTAGTATCATGCTTGGTACATAGTTAAGTGCTTAGTAAGTGTTCACTTTACTGTTGCTGCTGCTGTTATTATTATCATTGTCATCATGGTTATTATCACTGTACTTCTTTGAATGAAAAAGACAGGGGTAAGTTTATGGCTTAGAGGACTCCAGGAATGATAGATTATCTATAGCCTGTCTCTTTCATATCATGATTTACCATGACCTATGGCCAATTATTATGAATTATGTGGTTTATTACAGTATTTTTAATTTCTCCCTTTGTGTGTGTGTTGTCATCAAAATTTGGGCACAAAGAGAAGGCATATTCTGTCCATTGCATGGAGTGGAAGAAAGATTGCTAACAATTGCTCTGGAGCAGCATTTGCTAATAGAACTTCCTGAATGTAGGGAATGTCCTGTGTCTCTGCTGTCCAATAGACTGGTCACTGGCCGCACATGGCTGTTGGGGACTTGAAATATGGTTAATGTGCAGAGAAACTGAATATTTCATTTTACTCAATTCTAGTTAATTTAAATCTAAAAAGCCACATGGAAACAAGGACCCTGCATATCACAGGGAATTATACTCAGTATCTTATAATAGCTTACATTGGAAAAGAAACTGAAAAAGAACATATATATATATATATACACACACACACACACACATATATAGTTGAATCACTTTACAGTACACTAGAAACTAACACAACATGGTAAGTCAACTATACTTCAGTTTTTGAAAAGGGCCGCAAGTCGACACAGTAGAGGGCAATTAAAGACTGTGTTCTCAGTAGAGAGCTGAATGGGCCCTCCCTAGAAAGCTGAGCACCGAAGAATTGATGCTTTGGAACTGTGGTGTTGGAGAAGACTCTTGACAGTCCCTTGGACTGCAAGGAGATCTAACCAGTCCATCCTAAAGGAGATCAGTGTTGAGTGTTCATTGGAAGGACTGATGTTGAAGCTGAAACTCCAATTCTTTGGCCACCTGATGCAAAGAGCTGACTCATTTGAAAAGACCCTAATGCTGGGAAAGATTGAGGGCAGGAGGAAAAGGGGGCGACAGAGGATGAGATGGTTGGGTGGCATCACCAACTTAATGGACATGAGTTTGGGTAAACTCCGGGAGTGGTGATAGACAGGGAGGCCTGGCGTGCTGCGGTCCATGGGGTTGCAAAGAGTCAGACACGACTGAGAGGCTGAACTGAACTGAGAGCTTAAATTAAGGCAATGTAGTCAGCAGGATTTCCTCTGGCCCCGGGGCCCACAGGGGCCCCCAAATCTCACTTCCAGGTTGGAAAGCAGTGGTATCTTTTAGGCCAAGACGCTGCTAGCTAAAAAGGATGAAGTTGTGGGGTCATAGAGCCAGCACCAATTGGAGAAGAGAGGTCACACTGATTTTTGTGGGGGTGGTGGGGGAGCGCTTCCTTCTCAGCTGCCTCCGGGAAGCTCACAACAAGACTGACTTTTGTAGCTATGTCTCTGCCTCGTCCCACTTCTCTGCAGACATCTGCCCTGTGCTCAATCCATCAGGCATCACTGCTGAGTACTGCCTGTGTTCCCAGCTGCTGAGCTAGGTGCTGAGGATTAAAGAGAGACCTGCCCAGCTGGCATTCTCTGCTCCCTAGAAAATGACAGTTCACCCAGAGAGACAAGATTCTCATATAATAAGCCATTAACTCCAACATCACCTTCTGTGGCTGGTGATCCACCTCTGCCCTCCTCCCCTCTGCTTTCTGTGTCTGAGAACTTCTTACCATGACTGATAATTACTGTTTACTTGTTTACTTTGTCCACTAAAGCACAAGTTCCACAAAGGCAGGGCCTGTGGGGTCTGCCTTAGCACAATGCCTCAAACTCAAATCCTGGTCTATTCAGTGATGAGGACAAGGACAACAGGAGCTGAGCGAGGAAGGAGGTAAGCATTCCCTGAAGTCGTTCACAGGCAGCATCAAATTCAGACTGGGCTTGAAACTGAAAGAGATTTGTTTACTGGAAGAGCTGAGTCATGGCATTCCTGAGGGGGTAACATCATAAGCAAAGGCATGGAGCTAGGGTTGAAGATGCTGTATTTATAGGATACAGGATGAACCAGAGCAGAGTTTAGAAAACAAAGTAGGAATAGCCGGATGACCTTGACTCCCCAGGGCCTTACCAGTCAGGCAGTTGTGTGTGGACTGGAGAGGCTGATAAAGAGCTCCATGAGCCAGATTGCTCTGGGTGGCTGCATGTGGGGAGGCCTAAGTTACATCAGTGAATCTGGCAAGATGTGATTGGTACCAGTTATTTTTGCCTTTAACCTTCAATCTCTGATTCTCTAGCACAAGTGCTTCAATTTTCTGGGACCCACTGTCCTGCCTGTGTGCTCAGGTTCACAGATGGCTGGGCACATGAACCAGATCCAGCCAATAAAAATCTTAGGAAGTTTCGGGGATACAGCCAGGAACTTTTGCTGGTACTGCTGTGATCTTTCTTCTGTGATTACTAAATGGGTGAGATGTGAGTCTGGAGCTGCAGAAACTATTCTGAATCTGCAGGGGAAGAGTCTGTCTGAGAGTTAAACCAGCACAGAGCAAAGCAGAGACAAGGGAATGAGACAGACATCTGATGGTGTCATCTGAGCACCTGGATTCAGCCGAGCCTGAAGTGGGTCTGTTTCTGAGCTCTCCAGTGATTAGCCAGTTTCAGCTAGATTTCTGCCACTTGTAACCAGGAGGGTCCTGATTAATGAATGCTCAGGGGTAAGTAGGATGGCTTAGAGTGGGAGGAGATGAGAGTCAGAGTGGCTATACCAGTGGATGGACATGAGGCATTGAGGGTCTAAACCATGGCACCCTGGGGTAGAGAGAAAAGGCAGCGAGTCAAGAGCAGGAACCATCTAGACTTTTCCTCTCTTTGAAAGTTGTGCAAGCAGGGTCCAGTGATTACCACCTATTCCTTCATGATGCCCTTAACCTGCTCTTTTTCATTTGGCTTAGACAACTGTGCAAGGCAAATGAATCAAGTACGCTGCCCTCATTTCTTAGCATGGAGAGGTTAAAGGACTCGGCCAAGATCACACGGAACTCTGGGGCCCCGTTCCTGTTTTCCAGCTCACCGTGGATGGGCTCTTGCTTGCCTACAGTATGAACCAAGGTCACCGGGCACCATCTTTCCATCACCTTGATGAAGAAGGACACCCTGCCTCCAGGCTTCTTTTATCATGGACATGGAGAAACATAGGGATTGTTACTGAGGAAAGGCCTGGGAGCCCGTGACCCCCTTCATTAAAAATAAATTCTGCCTGAATCTCCTGGTTCTAAATAGAAGAGAATGTAGATTTGGGGCAGAACCGAAGGGGAAGGGATTTCCCTTGGCAAATTATTTGCAATTTGTGGATTGGAGCTGACCCAGCTCCAATTCCCACGTCACTGTGAGCACTATCTAATATGTGAGCAGCTTATTAAAGAACCAGAGCTGGAGGCGATCCTCCCCAGGGGCTCAGTGGAACAGGAGCAGAGTTAAAACCCACCAGCTTCCTCCTCCCAGTGTCTCACATCCAGGAACGGCCGAAATTCTCAGCCACGGTTCACTCTAGGGCGACCACTTCCTGCAGCTGTGGGAACAAGGGCCGGCATGTTGACAGTGAGTGTGTGCCTTTCGTGAGGCATGATGAAAAGCCAGCTGTTGTAAGTACTTAAATCAGTGGTCCTCAGACTGTAGCATGCAACCGTGCATGGTCTTAAGTGCCATCGCTAGTAATTCTGAACTAGCCATAAGCTTTCCAAGTGATTCTGAAGCAGGGGATCCAGAGACCACAGTCTGAGAAACAATGATGAAGTAAATAAATGCACAAACTCCAAGTGGCCCCTTCATCAGAGGTTCAAAGATGCTTTTGTTGCAGGCACACTTCCTGAGGTCCAGAGTCTCCTTCTCCAGGCAAGAATACTGGAGTGGGTTGCCATTCCCCATTCCAGGGGATCTTCCTGACCCAGGGATTGAACCCGCGTCTCCTGAACTGCAGGCAGATTCTTTACCCTCTGAGCCACCAGGGAAGCCCCTGCTTCTTACTAACAGGGTCTATGACTCACTAGCATAATTTGGGGGACATACAGAAGGGTTTCTTGATTGAGAATATCTCCAAGGAGCCATGAGTCTAGAGTCCTAAGCATTTATCTTCTCTACTGCTTCTTTTAAACCACGAGCAGCTTACAGAGAACAGCACGTTCTCTGTTCAATTTTTTTTTCTTTTTGGAAAGAAAAAATCCCCGTGTGACATACCCATAGGATGTCCAAGTGTGAATGCAGCTCATCTGTCTTCATAGTCCAGCCTGCCAGTCTGGATGCTTCCCTGTATCCTTTCTCTGTCCCCAGGCACTATCCCCTGGGAGAAAGGCTTTTCAAGAGCCTCATGTGAGTTTTTGCCTCCTTGGGTGCCTTTATTAACAAAACCCTAAAGAAAATCCATGGATTTCTATTTCCTCATCCATCTTGTTATGTGTTATCATCCTTCCCAAATTAACCATAGAATCGTTGTGTGAGGTGGTCCACAGGCTTTCACAATAAAATCAACTGCATATGGAAATGAATCTGAAAATTCCATTTATTAAAACAAATACATTGTCTATGGGGGATGAAAGTGTACACATCACATTCAGGTTTTTCTGCTGTAACATTTCTGCATTTCTCTCTTTGAAAGATATACTCCATAGATCTTATATAGGAAAAATGTGAACAGTTCTAGGGCTGGGAAAACATTAATGTATATGTATAATAATTCACCATTGCCAGGAGCAGCTAGAAGCAAATATTTATAAAAAAAAAAAAAGTACAAAAAATCCCATAAGACAGCCTGCTTGATTTCTCAAAATTCTTTTTGTGATTATAAGTATACAGAGAAATGGTTTAAAATTTTTCCTTGGTAAGCAATCTCTTTCAAATATTATGAGCAAAGTAAGCCTCAGTTCAAAGTACTTATTCACAAGCTCTGACTTAAATAGCACTTGGTTTAAAATTGAAAGAAAAAAAGAAGAAAGATTTAATACTGAGGATGATACAAGATTGGTTTTTTCCTTAATAGAGTTTGCATTCTAAGTAGAGGGCTATTATTAATGGTTAATGAATTTCATGGCAGATTTTCATTACTACCCAATATATTATATACATAAATTAGGGCCTTGACTAATTAAGCTAAGCTTTCCTATTAGTCACCCCTTAAGATAAAATTATGCTGGTGAAAATGATTGTTAAATTTCTAAAAGAATTAAAATTCATTAGAGGCATAAGTAATCAAAAGATTATTTCCTCCTTAAAAAGTAAAAATACCAATAAGTTAAAACTCATATAAAAACTCTGGGATTATAATGCCCTTTTGTAGGACATGAAATTATGAATGAGCCAAAGTTTTCTTAAACCTAATTTCAGAATACCTGTGTATTTTCTGCCTTCTTTCTTCAATAAACAAGATTATGTGCAGTTTGACACTTCCTTAACTTTTAATTAACAGAGCTGTATTCCTATGAGTTTTAATTCCATTTTAACTGCTCCAAAGATCTAGCTTTACATGAAAATATAGAGACTCCTTCTGAGAAAAATAAATGGTGTGGATTATAAAAAGTATCAGGGTATTACAATGATGCTTTAATCACCACCAAAGAGTGCTTTATTCACACTTGTTCTTATGTGAACACATATTCAATTCATATTTTGGCTTATTTTTAAAATATGGTTGGGTTTTAGTTGATTCCACAGTATTAGTAAGCCAATGGTACAATACTGTAGTTTAATATTCTGCCAGAGTTTTTCCCCCACTAAATCTTCACCAGAGTCCCACTGACTGTAACAAAATCCAAAAGTTTGAACAGAAGTATTTGGTAACAGGCGTGCATTCATGAATTTCACAATGTCACAATTCTCCCTGCCCCCCCAACATGAGTTTTAATTGAATTTATTTATTGTTTTATACTCATCCCCATACAGGAAGCTAAGCAAAGTGTTTATCAAGTTTCTTTCAAAATCTGTCCCTGGGCAGATTTTTCTTTTCTTTTTTTCCTTCCTTGCTCTCCTTTTTTTTTTTTTTTGATGGGAGGAAGAGAATGGAAAGAGAATAAAATTAATTCAGAAATCATCTTTTGGAATTTCCAAATAAAAAAAGAGTTGTAAGAGAGCCCTCATCTGCCTAGAAACAACACTGAAAAAAGTGAGAAAGACTTCCAAGTTTCCCATTACTGGTGGACGGGAGCCACAAAGAAAAAAATCACTTACAACACATCTCTTGGGAAGAGAAAGCTAGAGGGGCAAGGAAGTTGTAAACAAAGGCAGAGAGACTCTAACCAACAAAGCGGAGAACAAACACAAAGAAAAGACTCTATTGAGAATTTAGGTGAAAAACAAAGGCTATCTCAGCGGAAAAAAGAGCCAGAACTGTTTCCGGTGGAGCTGCTTGGGGTGGCATCTGACCCTTCCTCGCTGGCATGTGAACAGCTGGATTCTGAGAGTGGATTTGATTTGGAGTCAAGGGTTATTCCTCTTGATACTTGAACAAGTGAGGGCCATGTTTTTTCTTGTTAAGAAGAGCACAGAAAGCCTTCTTCACTCTAGAATTTTGGTGACTCAGGGAAAAAGGGAATTTGCTCTGACTTTGTGACCACAGCACTTCCCAACTCAAGGTGAATCCTTGCTTCTGTTGCTTGTTGGTAGGTGTGCTGCCCTGGATCCTGGATCAAATCAAAATGCTTTGGATTCTGGAAAATACGTTGAAGAAGCACTGACGCCTCTGTTAACTAGGAGGTATTTTAGGCATGGCTAAGGCTCTGAAGTCATCTCAGTTTTCAAGATACTGAGTCTTGTCCTCCCTAGCTTTATTTCTCTTTTATTCTTTTTCCGAACTTCATAGTAAAACAATAGAACTTCTGAATGGATGTAACATGGGGACATTTTCATGCAGTATTACTCAAAAACTGTCACAAATATATGAAAGCACCAGTCACAACACATGATTTACTTTTACTCGCAGAATCAAAGCTATCATGTACAAATGTTAGGAATAGTGATCAGAGAACACAGATAACCGGCATTTGTTGTTGTTATTACCATGAGGATAAACCACGGGGAAATCTCTCTAAACCTTTTGGGTGCTCATCCTTCGAGTTCAGTCTTACAGACAAATCCAGCCTATCTCTTCACTACTCTAATGGAGAGGGGTGGAGGGAAGGGTGGGGGAAAAGGGAAAAAGAAAAGAAACAAAGACGAAACATCAACGCCATTGAACCGAACCACGGCTACAGTGGGCGACTCAGCTTGTCAAAGGGTACTCTAAAGGCAATATTCATTCCAAGAAGGTCATACATATCTGAGCTCAGTACAGCTGTCTGTTTTAATTTTTATTTTTTTAAATATGAAGCAGAAACATAAGGTTTGGGGAGGGATAGCAGGAAAGAAATGATATCAATGTTATCTTTACATATTCCCCTCCTCTAGGCAGTTCTCCAGACATCAGATCTCTTAACTTGGGGTGTGGATCAGCTTTCATACTCATAAAGGGGACCAGTTCTTTAAACATGCATAAGCCTGGAGACTCCAGGATGGTTCTCCTCCCTCTCTTTAAATGCTGTGGACTAGAAAGGCGCCCACTTTGCTAAAAACTCTACATCAGTGTCCCTGGAGCCCCGAGGCTCCTCAGGTTCCTCCTGAAGACTTAAAGGATAGCACAGAAAAACTTCTTCTCCCTAAATGGGTTTTCTGAAGCCGGAACAGGTGTCAGGAGGGGATCTTCCTTGGCATGCGCTTCACAGTAGGCCATCAAATCTGCAGCTGCCTTGGACACCTGGAAAAGACGACAAAAACAACCAAAACTTTAGCTAAGGCGTCAACGAAGGCACTGATGCAGGCTCAGTGAGTCAAGGCTCAGACTTGGGTGTCCATGCTGCCTGGGTTCAAGTCAAACAAAATACTCATCCTCAAAAGCTACTGTTTCCTCATCTGTGAAGAAGGGAGTTGATGATCTTGACCTCATAGGGTTGCTACAAGCAGGTCTGGGGTTAGGGAGAGGTGAGTGAGGCACTGAAGGAGGCATTCATGGTCAGGGTCAAGCAAGCATCAACCTTGTGTTTGTCCAGGCATCTCCTTAAATTCTGTGTCCCGGGCAGGTTGCTTCCTTCCCTCATCCCAGTCCCAGCCCTGGCTGCAAGGGCTTATGAGGTGAACCACATATATCACTTAGTGCCTACAACACTATAAGCTTTTCACACAGGCTATCCATTATTATCACTCTGTAGTTGTGTCTCTCTGCTTCAGAAATTGAGCTAGGGATGCCTAAAGCCATGTTGATTTGTTTTTAACAAATATAAGAGGAGGTATTATATATGTACTCATGTAACTTTACATCTATGATAATATTATATGTAATTTATTACACATATTTTATGTGTTACTTCAACCAAGCATCACACGCTTTAAGGAATTCCCCTGGGAGGCTGGTCAGTGATCTCAGTGATGCTGTCATTTCTCGTAACATTTCTGTAGCTCCTTGTTGAATGTCTTCTGGGGTACCTTTCTTTGATGAGCTTTGACAGTGGCAAATTTTCACTACTGAAGGGGAATTGAATATGAGGAAATAAATTACAAGTCATTTGTAACTGCATCTTGGGCCTAGGTGGATGATGATCTACCCGGAGAATGCCATCTGGGGTCAAAACCATAAAGTCAAGAGTCAGTCTCTTACAAGACATAATACACTTACTCTAGAAATCAACACAAACATTTCCCCACATCAGTGTCCTACTACAACAGCAACTCAGAGTGACTACTGGAAGACAGTCCTCTCTAAGAGTGGGGAGACAGGATTATTTCTGAAAAGATCCATTGCCCCTCCTACATGTGGGTTATACAGACCCAACAAAGGCATCAGACTTGCTCAATGAGACATAAGCAGAAGTGAGTGATATGAGTCACTTTGGGGCAGAGACTTCAAGAACTAATGCATAGTTTGCCATCAAAGTCTTAAACACAACTGATTTTTGTATGTTGATTTTTTCATTCTGCTACTGAGTTCATTTATTAGTTCTAACAGGTTTTTTTTTTTCTTTTTTGAGGGGGTGACATTATTAGGATTTCTCTATATAAGATCATCATCTGCAAACAGAGACAATTTTCCTTTTTTGGTTTTGGTTTCAATACCTTTTATTTATTTTTTCCTTCCTGGTTATTCTGGCTAGGAACTCCAGTACTATGCTAAATACAGTCATGAAAGAGGGTAACCTTGTCTTGCTTCTGATCTTACAAGAAAAACTTTTAATCTTTTACCATTGAGTATGATGTCAATTGTGGGCTTGATATATATGGACTTTATTATGTTGAGGTGCATTCCTTCTATATTCAATTTATTGATAGTTATTAACAGGAAAGGATGTTGTATTTTGTTAAATTTTCTCTAATGAGACGCTCATGTGACTTTTACTTTTCATTCTATCAATGTGATGTAGCACATAATGTGCTGTTGAGTTTGGTTTGCTAATATTTTTGTTGAGAATTTTAGCATTCATATTCATCAGAGATATAAGCTTACAGTTTTCTTATAGTGTCCTTACATGGCTTTCGTATCAGGGTAATGCTGACCTTGTAAAATTAATTTGGAAGTGTTCTCTCCTCTTCAGTTTTTTGGAAGAGTTTTAGAAGAATTGGCATTAATTTTTTAAATGTTTGGTAGAATTCACCAGGAAAGTCGTCTAGTCTTGAGATTTTCTTTGGTGAGAATTTTCGATTACTGATTCAATCTCCTTACTGGTAATTGGTCTGTTCAGATTTTCTATTTCTTTTTCAATGATTCAGTCTTGGTAAGTTACATGTTTCTAGAAACTTATCCATGTCTTTTAGATTATCCAATTTGTTGCATTTAATGATTCATAGTAGAATCTTATGATCCTTTGTATTTCTGTGATATCAGTTATAATGTCTCTTTCATTTCCAGTTTTACTTATTTGAGTTTTCTTTCTTTTTTCCCTTAGTCTAGCCAAAGGTTTGTGAATTTTGTTAAATTTTCCAAAAAATAGCTCTTAGCTTTGCTGACTTTTGTCCTTCTGGTCTTTATTTCATTCATTTCTGCTTTGACCTTTGTTTTTGCTTCCTTTCACGAACTTTGTGCTTAAAATTGGTTAGTAGTTACTTGAGGTATAAAGTTAGGTTGTTTGACACCTTTAAAAATTTATCACTATAAACTTCCCTCTTAGAACTGGTTTTTGCTGCATCCCATATGTTTTCATATGTTGTGTTTCCTTTTTTTTTTTTTTAATTTGTTTCAGGGTACCTTTTAACTTTCCTTTTTATTTCTTCTTTGATCCATTGGCTGGTTGTTTACAAGTGTGTTTTTAAATTTCTGCATATTGGTGAACTTTCCAGCTTTGTTCCTGTTATTCATACAGTTGTGATTGGAAAAGATTCTTGGTATGATTTCAGCCTCCTTAAATTTGCCAAGACTTGTTTTATGATCTGTCATTTGACCTATCCAAGAGAATGTTCTGTGTGCACTTAAGAAGAATGTATATTCTGAAGCTGTTGGATGCAATGTCCTATATATGTTTTAGGCTCACTTGGTCTAAAGTAGAGTTCAACATTTCCTTATTGATTTTCTGTCTGGATGATCTTCCCATTGTTGAAAGTAAGGTAGTAAAGTTTCCAACTACGATTGTATTATCTGTTTCTCTGTTTAGTTCTGTTAATATGTGCTTAATGTATTTAGGCACTGTGATTTTGGATGCATATATATTTATAATTGTTGTATCCTTTTAGTAAATTGACCTATACCTCATTATATAACAAACTTCTTTGTCTTTGTTATAAGTTTTGGCTTAAATCCTCACTGTTTCATAGGCATTACATTGATTATTAAGGTATTTTTATTGTGTTTCTATTTTGTTACAGACATTAAGTTTTCTCTACTGATCTGTTATCCTCCTTTTATAGATTAAAAATTTAGGCTTAACACATTGCAGGAGTGGTTCAGTGTCATATAGCAAAGTATGCTGCAGAAAAAGAATTTGAACATTAATGTATAGCCGTTAAGCCACAGCCATCTATATACAAACAACTCAAACAGCCTTCTGCATACAAACTACTCAAATGCAGGGCTAGTTCCAAAGGTCAATTGAAATTCTTTGTGCATCTTTTTGAAATGCTATTATGACAGAATGAAAGGAAACAGCCTGTTCTTGTCTTAGCTCCTCTAAATGAAAGCAAAGAACAGACTTTTAGAATCTCAATTTCTTTTTTATTGTTTTGGTTTTTTAATTGTTTGAGTCATAGTCATTATTATGCAAGCAGCAGAGACTAGACAATAGTAATGTCTAAAACTTCCTTGTTAACAAGAGATACAGCAGTATCCCTACTCATTTGCAATGCTCACATACAAATGTGCAGCAGGAATTTTCAGTCTTTTTACGGTACAGAAAGCACTATCCAGGGCAAAATTTAACATATTATTGACAGAGGAATTTTTGCAGAAGCTAATGCCTGTGGCTGGTGATTTGTTATGTAAGGGCATACTGAAACATCTCTGGTCTATAACATTTGGATAACAAGAGAGGAATTAATATGTCTCTGGTTAATAATGTGTTAACAGCTTAGAGTTGCTCAGATCTTGTATTTGGAAACTTGATTCTGAACAATTTCATTCTGAAAATATATTATGTGTTCTATCATGTTTCCTCAACTAGATTGCAATCTCCTGTGGGTGACGGTCCAATACAATGTCAGAATCCTAGTGGTAATTAGAACAATGGCTAATATTTATCTGCCCTTGATACATGTTACTTTACACACAGTATTTATTTAATCCTTAAAATAACACTACAGGTCACAAGCTATTATTATTATCCTCATTTTTAATATGTGAAGCTGAGGTTTCATTAGGTAAGTGTTCGCCCTAGTTTACAGCTCGTGAGTACCAGAGTCTTGAGTCTTAGTGTTCTTGACTTGATTTTTAGGAATGCTCTTTCTTTCTAATCCTTAATATTATCCTTTATCCTTTACCTTTCAATGAGTTACGGCAATAGCCTGCCTGGCAAATCTTCTGGCTTTCTAACCATCCCTGCTAACATTTCTCATGAGATTCTTTCACATTTCACATTCTTAGGCCTAGTTCTTCCATGAAGATTTCCTCAATAACTTTAGGTAACCTCTCTCTTTTCTGTTCTGTTGATTGTTCCTACTAAAATATCTTAAATTTTAGAGATGATCAAGACGCAGAGTAGGTGGACCTGGAACTTATCTCCCACCACAGACACATCAAAAATACATCTACATGTGGCACTGAAAACTAACTGGAAACTAGCAAAGTCTCCTATACAACCAAGGCTGAAAGAAAGATCTACACAGGATTGGGTAGGAAGGGAAGAGAAGCAATCAGGTCAGGACCTGTGGCTCAGGCAGGGGACTCAGAAGAAAAGGGAGATTATAGGGGTAGAGATCCTCCCTGGGCAATAAATGGTTCAAGCCACATATTACAGGCACGAGTCCTGAGGTCTGGCCCAGTGAAGACCAGCTCCCTTGACTGACTGGATGACTGGGAGGACTAACATGAGGGCTGTGGGAAGCCCAGACTCTGTCTACTTGGGAGGAATGCACGTATGCACTCACTTTCTCCTGAAGCAGAGTGGAGAGGGCTGATTGAAATTGCACTGGTGGCTGGTTGGTTTCCCATGACTGCCCCAGAGCACCCCAGCTTGAGCTGAGTGAATGTTCCCGCCCTGCTTAATTCATGTCATAACTCTACGCTGGAGTGAGGACTGCATGACGTAGAGAACTCTGCTCTAAGACGCAGAGGGGGTTCTGACCAGAAGTGCTGTGTGAGCAGGGCGGGGGCAGCCATTACTGGCAGTGCATCAGAAGCAGCCTTGAACTGAGGCTGTACCACAGCAGCTTGTACCCTGACAGACGTTGAGAGCCCAAATGGGCTCCTCTTGCTCCAGCACTGCTCCCAAGGGTGCTGGTGCTGGGATAGGGGAGAGTTCACACTTCAAGGGAATAGAACCCGCTTGGACCCAACCCTTAGAGCGTCTGCTCCAGCAACTTGGGACCTGCCTGCACCCCCATTAGGGCAGTAGCAGCCACTGAGCAGGCAGGAAGCCCTGGCTTCCCTCTCACCCTGGTCTTATCCCTTTCACCTCCAACCCTACCCTCCTACCAAGGTGACAGCTGCCAGCACACCCTGAGGAAAGATGAGACTTGTGTTCGTGCCAAATCCAGCTCTCCTACCAAAGCCATTGAGTACATGCACACAGGGATGCTCCCATAAAAACATCTCAGCTTTGTCCCCTTATTGTCACCTCTTCTGCAAATGCCTTAGTCCAAGCCTCCAACTTATTTTCCACAATTACTGAAATAACCTCTTAACTAAAAATTTCCAAGGGATCTTTTATAGACTGAATGTTTGTGTCTCCTCCCCACCCCCCTAATTCATGTTGAAATCTAATTCCCAATGTGATGGTGTTTGGAGGTGGGGCCTTTGGTGGGTGATTAGGTCATGAGGGGCTTCCCTGGTAGCTCAGCTGGTAAAGAATCCACCTGCAATGCAGGAGACCCTGGTTCACTTTCAATTCCTGAGTTGGGAAGATCCCCTGGAGAAGGGATAGGCTACCCATTTCAATACTCTGGCCTAGAGAATTCCATGGACAGAGGAACCTGGCAGGCTACAGTCCATGGGGTTACAAAGGGTCGGACACAACTGAACGACTTTCATTTTCATTTTTAGGTCATGAGAGTAGAGCCCTCATGAATGGAATTAGTGCTCTTATAAAAAGAGACCCCAGAGAACTCCCTTGCCCCTTTACCCATGTGAGATCATAGAGAGAAGATGGTCTTCTATGAACCAGGAAACAGGCTCCTACTAGATGTCACATCTATGGTAACTTGATCTTGGACTTCTAGCCTCCAGAACTATGAGGAATAAATTTCTGTTGTTCATAAGCCACCTAGTTTATGGCATTCTTTTATAGTCGCTCAAATGGACTAAGACGGGCTTGATGAACTGAATTCAGGGTGTGGTCTGTGAAGTTCAAAGATAAAAAAAAAATGACATTGTTATTTTCACCAATCTCAAATGGAAATCTAACATTTCTTTCCATTATAGATGTAGACAATACAAGTAGCATTAACAGTTTCTATGATTTAGTCATCAATAAAAATCAGATATTTTCCATCATATTAGTTAGTATAGATATATCAACATTTTATGTTCTTTCATTTTGTAAGTACATACCCATTCTTATATAACCTAATCAGTTAACAAAGAAGTATCTATGTTTAACTGTATCACAAAAGTTTTCCTAAAAATATTCTGACGAACTATATTTTAGTATAATTCATTTCCTTTGTAATTTAAAAACATTATTCTGAGAAGGAGACCATATGCTTCAGCAGACAGCCAAACAAGCTTAGGGGCACAAAAAATTTTAAGAATCTCAGCTGTATATAACTTCTCTTTTACAACTGTGCCAGGAGTAGTATTCTCCATACTGCAGCTAGAAAAATAGTTTTAAATATAAATTGGCTCATATCACTCCCTATTTAAAACTTTCAAGAGCTTCTCATTGTAGTTTGTAGAAAGCCAAGACATCACAAAAACAGCCTGTGAGTCCTGCCTACTTTTGCCATCTCTCCAATTTCACGTTGTAGCGTTTTCCCCTCCCATACTGGTCTCCTCTAATTCTGTGAAAGCTCCAAGTTCTTTTCTGCCTCGAAGCTTCACACATACAAGTCCCTGGAACCATCTCACCAGGCTGGCTCCTCCTCTCTCTTCAGAAGTCAGTTGAAATATTGCCTCTTTGCAGAGTTTTGACTGATTATCTTATCCAATAATGATGAAGTCATCACTTTCCTCACCTATTCTGTCTCCTCACTCTTTTCCTTCATGGAAAAACACTTATCACAATTTATAATTACAACTCTTGCTTGTTTATTTGATGTTTGATATTTCCCTTCAGGCATTTGGCTCTTTGAATACAGGAATCATATCTATTTTATTCACCACTATGTCATCAGTGCCAGCACATAGGAAAGACTCAAATAATTGCTGAAAAAGTTCTCAAATATAATCTTAATCAACAAATACTCCATTCAAATAATATTTACTGAGTACCTAATATGCTAGTCACAATTCTGGAAGGTTGAAATAATTAGGGAACAAAATAAAAATTCCCGTCCTTGCAGAACTAATGTAGTATTCTAGACTTCCAATTTTGACTATGATGGAGGAACAGGGACTAATTAAACCCTCCTGCTTTAACTTAAAAACTGGAAAAAAAAAATGAACAAATGTTTTTTAAAACATTAGACAGTAGGCAGCAGAGGACAGTTATCCCTGAGAGAAGGGAGGCAAGATAAGCCCCATGTCCCAGCTTACTGCTTGAAAAGATTTCTAGGCCACAGCACAGGGAGGGGCTACCCAAACAGATTTCAGAAACCTCCTTGAGTTGATGAGGGAGTGACAGAGAAGAAAAACCTACACACACACACACACACACACACACACACACACACACACACACACAGAGTCACTGGAGAGAGAGAGAGAGAGAGAGAGAAAGAAAGAGAGCAAGCACGCACTCTGGAGGCCTCCAGAGGATTCCTTTAGAGTCTTTAGCTGAATACTGATCAGCACATATGTGGGAGAAAACTGCTTGAAACTATGAAATGAATTTCAGAAAGGATCAAGTGAAGTAGTCCCTGGTGATCACACAGAGCTGGAGTAGTTTGTGTCTCTGCTGGACAGAGTAGAAAGATCTCATACACATAGGGGATTGATGGGTCTTAGAAAGGGTATCCTCAGTAGTGGTGCCAAGTAGGCCTTGACTAACAGCTGAGGTGGACCCACCTATTAAAGTTTAAAAGAACAGATCAAAATGTTTCCGAGTTATTTAACTGGACCACAGAACAAAACATCCAAATATTTAAAGACTACAAAAACTTCCAGTATGCCACACACACAAAAAATTCACAAATTGTGGAATGTAATAAAAAAATCCAGGCATACAAATAAGTAGGAGAAAAACATATCCCATAATGAAGAAAAAATTAATACAAATTAATCCAAAAATGAGGAGAAAAAGATGCAGAATTGACATAAATGATAAAATACATAGATAAGGATGCTGTTAAAATAGATATTGTAAATACTGTCTACATGACCAAGGAAATAGAGATAAGGAAAACATGATTAAAAGAGACATCAGCTCAGCTCAGTTCAGTTCAGTTGCTCAGTTGTGTCCGACTCTTTGCGACCCCATGAATCGCAGCACGCCAGGCCTTCTTGTCCAACACCAACTCCCGGAGTTCACTCAAACTCATGTCCATCGAGTTGGTGATGCCATCCAGCCATCTCATCCTCTGTCGTCCCCTTCTCCTCCTGCCCCCAATCCCTCCCAGCATCAGAGTCTTTTCCAATGAGTCAGCTCTTCACATGAAGTGGTCAAAGTACTGGAGTTTCAGCTTTAGCATCACTCCTTCCAAAGAACACCCAGGACTGATCTCCTTCAGAATGGACTGGTTGGATCTCCTTGCAGTCCAAGGTACTCTCAAGAGTCTTCTCCAACACAGTTCAAAAGCATCAATTCTTCGGCGCTCAGCTTTCTTCACAGTCCAACTCTCACATCCATACATGACCACTGGAAAAACCATAGCCTTGACTAGACAGACCTTTGTTGGCAAAGTAATGTCTCTGCTTTTGAATATGCTATCTAGGTGGAAGATACTAAAAAGGCCTAAATCAAATTTTTAGAGATAAAAAGCACACTGGATGGAATTAGCACCAATTAGACACTGCCGAAGAAAAGATTAATAATGAACTTGAAGACAATAACAGGAACTCTCCAAAGTGAAGCACAGTGAGAAAACAGACTGAAAACAAACTGAGACCACTGAGCTAGGAGACAAGTTCAGGTAGCCTTATAATCATACAATTGGAGTCTATGGAGGAGAGGAGAAATATAGTGTGTGGAAGAAAGGAAAGAAAAAATAATTGAAGACATAATAACTGAAAATTTCCAAATTTGATAAAAACTATAAATCTACAGTTTCAAGTAACTCAATACCCAAATGAAGAACCATGAATCAAACTACACCAATGTACAGCATAATCAAATTGCTTATGTAGTACTTGAGTAGGAGGATGGAGAGAACAGAAAATAAAACATAATAAATAGCTATGGAGGATGTTAGATGACAGTCTGTTTTATAAGAAAATAAAAAGTACAGCAGGGTAAACTACCAAGAAAAAATATCTTTATATGGAGACACTTGGAAGACGCCATCTTAATCAAGTAATTAAAGTTCATACCACCAGTAAGTGACAATATGAAATCGTGTATCACTGACAGAAGGAAGCAGTGAGACGGATATCCCACCAGTTCTCTGATATTAATGTCAAATTTCTGTTACTTTAATTAAATCATAGAGAAACACCAGGCAAACCAAAATTGAGTGACACTCTATAAATCTATATAATCTTTGTAACTGTCCACGTCCTAAGAGTCTAAGGAACTGTGCCTGACAGGACAGCTAAATACAACCCATGATTTGGAACTGGGTGCTTTTGCTAAAAGGGACATCATTGGGATTATCTGAAATACTTCAGTGGGGTCTGAGGAGTAGAAGGTGGTGATGTATAAATGTTAATTGTACATAATGATCATATTATGAATATGTAAAACAATGTTTTTACTTATAGGAAATGTTAAAGTATCCAGAGGTAACAGGCACCTGTTGACAACTCTTCTCAAATGGTTCAGGGGAAAACAAAATTCTTTGCATTGTACTTCAAACTCTTCTGTACCTTTGAGGTTACTTCCAGAGTAAAAATATTTTTTCTAAAGAAAAGAGAAATTAGAAATACTGAGTATGAACAACTTTCTCAAGAAGTTAAGCTTCAAAGCAGAGCCAACAAATGAGGTAGTTGCTAGAGGAGGAAATGAGGGGTTCAAGAGAAGAAATTTAAATTTCATTTAAGATGTACAAATAACACTATATTTGAATGATGATGGAAATGATGAAATAAAGAATCAAAACTGGTGATTCAGAATGAGCAGCAAACTGCCAGAGCATGTCTCTGATAAGGGAGATGAGATCTACTGTGTAATGAAGGAATGTACTTTCGATAAGAGCAAGCATCTCCCTAGATTGACAGCTGCTGAAACCCAGCTACCCAGGCACTTCACCCAACTGGACTGGGGCTGAGAATCAGTGAGAAAGAGAAGGAGGGCTCTAGGCAGTCCCAATAAAAACCACCAGATTATAATCTTGGGCTCTGAAAAACAGGAATCTACTCTGGCAGACACATTTACAGCTCTGAGTAGTATAAGTTCTCAGTAAGAATAAAAACCAGACCTGAGAATTTAAACTGTAAGTAAGGGTTAAGTAAGCTCCATCTTCATTACATCCTGAATCCTGAAACACACCTTAAAATTAACGCTGCAAAATGCTTGCAACCCACTGATGGGTCATCACTGCCTGCGCCCATGGACATCTGCCTATGTGTTAAGGGTATCAATCATTCAATCACTCCTTCAGTTGTCTGGCCTGCACTACTGGAGCCATCCAGGATTTACAGTTTCAAATTGACTCCTAAAAGGACTTCAAAGATCACACTGGGATGGAGCCTTAGAATGAGAAGTTACCCTGAACATTGCCTGTCACAAGCCTGGCAAGACAGCTGAAGGCAAAAGAAACTGTAACACCTGTGGGAAGAGATCATAAAATTTTCATGCTAGAGAGACTGACCTGCATTTGTTTACAAAGATGGTTTTACTCAGGTCAAAAGCTGTTGGCTACAGTAAAGGCTTTATCATTCATTGAATTATCAATATGTAATTCAAGTAAGGGAAAATTGAAACATCTAGTTTGATCCTTAGTAAATGCAGAAGAAATGTCTGTATTCTTTCCTGTGTCTTGGAATTATACTGACAACACAACAGTCGGTATGCTGAGCAACATTAGGAATGCCAGAAATGGAAAGCAGCATACCACCATGACGTCCTGTATCACCAAGGGGCCCACATCACTGCTGGTGGTCAAAGGTGAGTCTAAAGGATCTCTCCATTATGACCGTGGAAAGCAGCCAGGATCAAACTTTGATTGTGATATTAGAGAAAGTAAAATTTATGAATAAATACCTAGCATTTTAAATTTGTAAAATAAAGTATAAATATTCTAAATAATCTTGCCCTCCCTGTCTGTCCAAGGTGATATTAGATTGATGATGCATGTCAATAGGATTTTTTTTAAAAAGGAAATAATAGAATTAATTTTCAAAACAGTCATCAAGAAAAGTACATGATATTTACTCAATTTAATTTATATTTTGAAGAAGGAAGAGCTTCCTCTGGCCTGAAAACTAGGTTATTCAGAAAAATTCATTTTCTAGGGATTTTGAATTATCAAGGTTTAGCAGTACTGCTTCTCTAGCTCCCATGTATAATGCACAAGGCTAAGAATACACTTGGTGCTTAACAAACAACTACTGAACTTTGAAAATTGTATCAACCCTCATAAAAATGAAGTTTTATGCTCAATTATTAATGTATGCCTGGATTCAATTTAAATTTTTTGTTCTACTTTCAGCAAATCAGATGAATTAAAATGGATATCTTTGAACACAGCCTTTTCCTCTATAAGTTCCAGACATATTATACCTATTTTGTTAACCCTGAAAATAGTCTCAGTTTGGCCTATATGTAAGGTTGAAACTTACTCTTCCTAATAAACTGAATGCAAGAATTTTAGGGAAGAGATGTTAAAACTTTTGATTCAAATGCTGGAGAAGTATTTAAAAAGTCCCAAACCTAGGATGTCTGTCCCCTCTCTAGAATGAAGCAGGATGTCTAACTGACTTGTGTCTCAGTACAACTTTACCTGAAGTTCAGTTCCAATGTATTATGAGTTGATTGTCAGAAAGATGATTTGATTACTAGAAACGTTTACATTTGGTT
The DNA here is from genome assembly GCF_042477335.2 of Ovis canadensis. Lineage (NCBI taxonomy): Eukaryota > Metazoa > Chordata > Mammalia > Artiodactyla > Bovidae > Ovis > Ovis canadensis. The sequence goes on along the minus strand of NC_091251.1, from coordinate 55,278,676 downwards.
CAATAATTAAACAACTTTTTCAGTTATGAAAATCAGTCTTTTTTTTATGTTGAGCTGTTTTCAAAAAGAAAGGTATACTATAAATACTGGCTTCTTATATTCATATACTTGACATAAAACAATTTACCTATTTTAAAATGATCAATTCTGCCCTACTTTTTGGCATTTTACTGAACTTTCTTCTATATGATGAGTTTTCTTTGGCCAGTGACATCATGCTTGGAATTTCCCAAACCATAAATGTAATTGGAAATGTCATCCAAAATACAGTTCCTAATGTCTTGTTATATGACACATTTAGTACATGAACTTAAAGTGAAAGAAAGTGAAGTCGCTCAGTCGTGTCTGACACTTTGCGACCCCATGGACTGTAGCCCACCAGGCTCCTCTGTCCATGGGATTCTCCAGGCAAGAATACTGGAGTGGGTTGCCATTTCCCTCTCCAGGGGATCTTCCCGACCCAGGGATCAAACCCCGCTCTCCCGCACTGTAGGCAGACGCTTTACCCTCTGCGCCACCAGGGAAGCCCTGGTGAACGTAAAGCTATCCACTAAAAAAAAAAAAAGTGTTTTCTCATTGTCTGCCTATCTCATCACCAAGAAGTAGACAATAAGGTCTTTGACGTTGAGGACTGTGTAATTTATCTGATGAAGGAAAAATTATTTAATAAACTGACTAATAAGTAGGATCAGAATAGAAAAGATTCATGAACAAGTGGGGATTTAAGCTGACCTGTCAGAGAGGAGTCAGATTCAGATATTGTCCCAGTCCATTTGGGCTGCTCTAATAAAATGCCAAAACCAGGTGGATTGTAAACAACAGTTCTGGAGGCTGGAAAGTCTAAGATCAAGGTGCCGGCAGATTCAGTGTCTGTTGGGTCTTGATTCCTAGTTCATAGATGCCTATCTTCTTGTTGTAACCTCACAAAGTGGAAAGGGCAAGGGAGCTTGCTGAACCTCTATATGGGCACTAATTCCATTCCTGAGGGCTCTGTCTGCATGACCCCTAATCACTTCCCAAAGTCCCCATCTCCAAATACTGCCACATTTGGGTGTTAGGATTTTAATGTATGAATGTGGAAAGTAAAGTCGCTCAGTCATGTCCGACTCTTTGCGACCCCATGGACACCAGGCTCCTCCGTCCATGGGATTTTCTAGGCAAAAGTACTGGAGTGGATTGCCATTTCCTTCTCTAGGGAACTTCCCGACCCAGGGATCAAACCCAGGTCTCCCACATTGTAGACAGACGCTTTACTGTCTGTGCCACCAGGGAAGTCATGAATATGAATATGGGGAGGGACACAAGCATTTAGTCTACAATAAATAGGAAAAGAATAGAAAAGACCTGATGCTGGGAAAGAAAGAAGGTAGGAGGAAAAGGGGATGACAGAGGACAAGATGGTTGGATGGCATCACTGACTCAACAGACATGAGTTTGAGCAAGCTCCAGGAGATGGTGAAGGACAGGGAAGCCTGGCATGCTGCATTCCATGGGGTTGCAAAGAGTTGGGCATGACTGAGCAATTGAACAACAACAAATAGGAAAAGAATAAGAGGAAGAGTGCTCTCACTGAGGGATTCAGAATAACCAGAGAGACGGTAATCTGCACAGCACATTCTCTAGACAGTGAAGAATGCCAGTTGGAAAGGTCTATTGGAACCATTTGGGAGAAATGAGAAATAACCTTGGCATTTATATGTGAAGCCAATATAAGGAGCATCCAATTAGTTAAGAAGCAATCATTTCACCCATGCTCCTGGCCTTGGCTTTCTTTTGCACTTACATGTATATTATTCATGATGCCAACAACGCCATGCATTAAAGGGCTTCCTTTCAGCTTATGATGATTCTCACCCCTCCTTAACTACCCTTCCCATGCTTACGGGTGGGTGGGTTCCTAGGAGCCATGTTTGTGCAATGTGCTTTAATTCAAGCCTTAGTTGATTGAAGCTGCAGATGGCTCATCCTTGGTAGAACAAATGTACCACTCTAGAAAGTGAGACTAAAAGGGATGACATGAGTCTACCTCTTTCTTCATGGAGCTGAAAGTGCGATGTGTGATCCTGGGAGTTGTGGGCAGCCATTTTGTGTCCGCCACATGCAACAGGCAGCTGAGAAGTCTATTCCTCCCGGGAAAGGAAAGAGGCTGAGAGAAGCAGAGACATCCCAGAGCCCCCACAGTTCCTGCTGGCTTCTCAGTTCTGACTCCCCATGCTCACTCAGCTACATTTCTGCTCTCAGATTCTGAGACGCCTTGTATCTTTTATCATCAGTCCCTTCTTTCTGCTTAAGCCAGCTTGGGTTAGGTTTCTATCATTAGAAACCCAGAGTCCTAATATAGTGACGAATAAATAGAGTCACTGAAGTCTTACTGTCCTTTGCTTTCACACGTGCTCTCTTGACTTGTGCTCTCAGGACAAGCTTTCTTTCACCAGCCTTTGCTCAACAGCAGCATATCTTGTTGTTTCATACATCTGAGTGTCACAGTCTCCAAAACCTCTCTCTGCCCCTTTCCCCAGCCCATCCCAGCTTTCTTTGGCTTCTCTTTCCTTTCTGTCCTTGAATGAAATGCTAACAAAGAAACACAGAGAGGCTGGGAGTATAATTTATATATGCCTGAGGCTTATGAACAGATAATGGGTTCATTAGCCCAAATCTCCCAGGATCTGTGATACAAAGGGATAGGAAACAAGAAGGCTTAAAAAGGAATATGCTCTTCAGACCCTCCCATAGTAAGACTACTCTAGGCAGCCAAGGATATTCTGGAGGCCACAGAAGGGATAAGGCCACTCCTTGAGGAAGGGACCCTGGACACCCCCAGTGTCAGCTGTGCCCCCTTTTCCTTGCTCCCTATTGCCTCAGCTACACTAGGCTCTGCCAGAGGGACATCAAGCCACCGCAGCCTTTATAGCTTGAAGAGGCCACTGCTCTGATTCGAAAAATCACAAACCTGGGATCTTCAGAGAGAAGCTCCTTCTTGCTGACAGGATCATGCATGGCAAGTAGGTGGAGAAACCTGAACGCTCAAAACCCTGAAAGGGACTCCGAAAGGCAGATAAACCAGTCTTAAACCAGTGGCAGTTTTATTCCAAGAGCTAAACTAAAAATAACCTGACACTTCACCATAGCATGCCTGCCTGGCTCTGATGTGCAGAACAAATGCTGAAATATAGGCTGCCGCTGTTATTTCCAACAATTTTGGGTCCAATGATGTCAAGAGGAATTGAGAGTTTTGAAAGTTACAATCAGCTAGGAAGGCAATCACTCACTGTTCAGTTTATTAGGCCAATGCTTTATGTCTCAAAGAGATACTGCTTTATTTGGTCTCTTCGCAAGTAGTATATCAAGGTAATCAGGGTGAGGTATCGGCTTCATTCTGATGATACTTGGTAATTATGCTTTTTGGATGTCTTACTTGTATCAGTAATAGGTCATGTTCATTTATTTTGGTAACCATTTATTAGACTAGGAGATCCTTGAGAGCAAGAATCATTTCTTTATCTTTATCCAGCTCTGTATCTCTAAGACCTAACAAGGTCTGGCAATTCAGAAAGCTCTCACTAAAATATGTACTGGATATAGGAATAAATAACAGAAAAATAGCCAAAGTCCACTCTTATGATAAAGGTCTGGGAAAGCATCTTAAAGGATATAATGATTGAGTCTTCAAGGAGTCATGGGAGTTGGGAAAGCAGAAATGTAAAGAGGAGGAGACTGAATGTTCCCGTCATTTGAAATTCCCATCAAGGGAATTAAGAATGGTTCAATATGGCATGGGGGTGAGGGGAAGGGACTGAAGCTGAAAAGAGGGGCAGGGGCCAGAAGGACCTTACACACACTCTGCTGGAGAGTTTTTGAATTTCAAGTTCCAGGTGATAGGAGTCATGAAAAGATATAGGAGAGGAACCTAATGAGCTTTTCTTGCAGCAAGTCTTTGCTTTGTGGTCTTTGGCAGCCACATGGACGGTAAGTGATGGTGGGGATGGACTAGGGTTGAGAAGGGATTGCAGAGGTCAGCTAAGTGCACTGTGCAGTCAGTAATTCAGGTGAGAGGTGATGATGGTCTGACCTACAGCTGAAAAGGTCTGTTTCTGCTTCCTCCCACTGTCAGCTTCTCATACCACCTACACCATTACATCCTGCTTCAGGACTTGGGCCTGGGGATGCTGAGTTGTACCAGAAAATGCCAACCATATCGGGGCTTGGCAAACACTCTCATCTTCACTGGGCCACCCCAAAAGGCAAAGTGGCATTTTCCAGAGGCCCACACACAGAACATCTCCCAGCAGGGAGAAAAAAAAAACTGAATGACTCTTTTTGGTGCCACAATCTTTGCGTGACCTCACTCCTCCCAGCAGGTACTATGCCCACTTGCCACATGGTACTTTTTTAAGAAAGGAAATAAAAAAGAACAGGTAAAGGGGAAAATACAGAAGAGGAAGGTAGTGAAGGTGCAAAATAGATGTTAAGGACCCTTTATCACATTATAAATAAAGAAGAATTAAAGCAATTGCAAGAAAGAAGCTGTTTACATTTTGTGGCTCATTACCAGGATTCAAATTGTATAAAGGAAATTAAGGATAGATGGGAAAATGTCTAAGGTTATTTGCTCGGCTTACCTACAGAGGAAAATAAGCTCTCCCTTCAGACTCTAGCACAGACCTGATGGGAGTTATAAGGAGCAAACCTCTTCCCACGGAACCATGGTTCTCTACTTTAGCTATATATTAAAACTAACTGATAACGTAAATAAAAAATTACTGTTGTCTGAATCATAGATTCTAATTTAACTGGTCTACACTGTGGTCTTAGAAATGGTTCTTTTTATAGAATTCCCTGGGTGATTTGAATGTACAGGTGGGCTGAGAATCACTCCTCTAGACCAGGGTTCAGCAAAGTTTTTCTCTAAAAGGCCAGAGAGCAAAAGTTTTAGGCTTTCTGAGCTAAGTGTTGCAACTATTGCAACTATTCTACTCTGCTGTTATAGCATCAAAGAAGCCACAGACAAGATGTAAATGAGTGTATGGGGCTGTGTGCTAATAAAGCTTTATTGACAAAAACAGACAGTGGGCTGGATTTGGCTCATAAGCCATAATTTATTGACCCTTGCTCTAGAAGCACATTCCAAAGGAGGGCTGGATTGTTCAGGTTCCTAAGGCAGGTATGGACAAATTTTCCAGTTTAAAAAAGGTATTTGGAAAAATGTTCTAATTTTAATAAAATGAAATACACTGCTGAGTTCTATGTCATAAAATGCTCAGGTCTTCTGAGGAAGTGAAGCTTTGATAGTTGACAAAAATTTACTACCTGCGGTAGCTATCTATGTGAGTTAATTTACATTGAAAATCTGCCAACAAAAGGTTTCTATTAAAAGTCCTGGCTCAATATGTTAGATCCAACTTAAGGCAAAGCTATCAGGTTAGATCTGGGGAGTGAGAGAAAGAAATAAGTAGATTACTAACTTCCATGAAACCTTTATGCTGTTTGACTTCTCAGGGAGACCATGTGTGGTTTTTGTGTTCTGAAGAAAAAAATCTAAGAGTATAAAAGAGAAAAAAAGTAAAAATAAAAATGGTGGATAGAAGGGCTAGACCTGAAGATAGACACTAAAAATTAGAACATACATCAGGATAGAAAAAATTAAACCCGAGTGAGAAGGATTTCTTTACGAGGTCAGAGAAGTGAACTGGTCGATTGCTATGTTTTGCGGCTTCTCCAAATCCTTTGGCTAGAATTCAGCCATGAGCCTATGCTCTGCTTTGAAGTTTACTCAGCGAACTAGCTTTAATTTATACTATCATTTTATTCTGGAAAATTCCAGAGAGGGCAAAGGCACATTAGAAAATGAACTTTTGCCTAACTATTACGTTTCTCTCCCACCATCTCTGGTTTCATTACTCTCCATAGAAGAGTAGTCAAATGGACACCTGGCTATAAGTCATACTTCTGACAAGGCCAGCTGAGCCTGTGGGTGACGCCATCCTCACCTTTATCCTATCGATGTTGGCTTCCATCTTCAGCTGTTCTACCAGTTTCCTGGCTTGTGCTATGCTGGCGGTGTTGTTGCTGGCCATTGGAATGCTGGGTGGGTTTCAGATACACTAGGAAAGAAAACAAGGAGGAAAAATACATCAGAGAAATCACCAGCTGCCAAATGTGTGGGTTCACCGTAACTGGGAGATCCCACAAGAACGACTGCAGTCAGGCCAGGCTTCTGCAGCCGTCTACATCCCCAGTCCAGCACTGTGTCTGAGGGGCAGGGAGACCAGAGAGGTGAGGATCGCTTTTCCTCCTCTCTATCTCTCCCCCTTCCATTCTTTCCTCAGGGGGCATCATTAAATCAGCTAAGACAAACTGCCACAGGAAGAAAGCAAGTTATCAAATTTATCTTAATTTATGAAATTTATTATAGAAGGGGACGACAGAGGATGAGATGGTTGGATGGCATCACTGACTCAATGGACATGAGTTTGAGCAAGCTCCGGGAGTTGGTGATGGACAGGGAAGCCTGGTGTGATGCAGTCCATGGGGTTGCGAAGAGTCTGACACAACTGAGCGACTGAACTGAACTGAATTTATGAAATAAGTTTATGAAATAAATTCAAAATGGTAAGGGTGACCGTATGCATAATTACTGTTGTTATTTATTGGGTACTGCTATTGTTAGATATTGCTTTAGAGAGTGGAGTTCTATGCCTATGTAGATGGTGAGATGGGTTCTTTGTCTCTGGCTCTGCCAGACCTCTCTCCTTCCTTGCCCCCCACCCCCTTCAAATCCTATCCCAATCTCATTTCTCTTCTAATTATTTTCGGACCCCTCCCATCTCACTTTATTCTTGCCTCAGAAAGTATCCTATTTCATTTTCAGTGCCCACTTCCCCCATGTTGTGATCAGGTCTTCCTCCACGTCAAGGTGCCATATGCTATTTCTGGACTGTCTGTGTAAATGTGCCCTTTAGGTCACTGAAGCAATGTCTGAGAGCTGCAATTTAACTAGAGTGCATGACCCCATAAATGAGAAGCATTAAACACTGCTTTAGTCAACACCAATTGAATCTTGTTCGGAAGATATTATATTAAAAACCACGACTTCCACTAGCTTTGGAGAATATTTTTATCTAGGGATAAAGTAGGCTCAAGCTACAATTTCAAAATGGAAAGAAGACACATAGAAAACCTATAGAAAGAAAAATAACCCATAATAAATTCAGTACATAGGTTTTTACATATTCACAAAAATCAGGAAACAATTTTTATTTAATTACCAAAAAAGCAAAAGTCTACGAATTATTTTCTTTGGTTTTTATTTCTTGATATCTAGTTCTTCAAGACAACAGAAATAATTAGACAGAACTCTCTGTGGACAAAGAGGTCCCTGCATAGAGAATGTTATTTTATAAAGAATACTGCAAATGCCAACCCAACAGCGCACAGTATAAATTGATAGTTAACTGTTTCAGGGGCTTCCCTAGTGGCCCAGATGGTAAAGAGCTGCCTGCAATGCAGGAGGCCTGGGTTTGATCCCTGGGTCAGGAAGATCCCCTAGTGAAGGGAATGGCAACCCACTCCAGTATTCTTGCCTGGAGAATTCCATGGACAGAGGAGCCTGGTGGGCTACAGTCCATGGGGTCCCAAAGAGCTGAACATGACTGAGTGACTAACACTTTTAATTGTTCTCTCAATTTATTTTCAAAGGGCTTTGAGACAATAAAATGGGAAGGAAGGCTGAAAGAATTTTGAGGCCAGGAAGATCTCTGAACTCTAGGTTCAAATGCTTGAAGATCAAGGGAGAGATATTGCATATAAAAACAAACAAACAAAAGGGAGGCCTTAACCACAACAATGATTTAATCAGCATGGTTAGGGATGGAATCATTTAAATATAATTTAACCCACAGGTAAATTATACGCCCCAAATCAAACAAACATCTTACAGCCTCGTAAAACTTCACAGGGCCAAGCAAAAGAAAGTGAAAGTTACTCTGTTGTGTCCAAGTCTTTGTGATCCCATGGACTATACAGTTCATGGAATTCTCCAGGCCAGAACTGGAGTGGGTAGCCTTTCCCTTCTCCAGGGAATCTTCCCAACCCAGGGATCGAACCCACTTATCCAGTAGCATAGTGTAACTCTTCCATTCATCCAAAGATGGAAGGAGCCACAATCTATAGGATCATGGAAACTGCTCGATGGGAAGTTAATATTTCCTCCAAATTAGAATTTATCACACTAGGATACAGACTATCACAGAATTTCCAAATCCTCATTGGACCTGAGGGAGCTATGAGAGACTGGTCAGCTATGATGCTGGATTTCAATCTAAACCAGATCACACAGTAACTTGTGGCAGAGACCACAAGTCTCTGGAAGTCTCTGGTATTGGAAGAGCTTGCTTCCAATACCACTTTTCCTTGTCTTCATCAGTGGTAACAATTTTTTTTTTTCTATTTAACAAAGACCACAAGAACCCCGAATTTTAGTTGAGTACATTTTGCTGAAAAATAAACTCCCAGGTTCCCTTGCAGCTTGATATAGTTATCTGACTATGTTATGGCGACTGAGACATAAGCAGGAGTGTCCTTGAAGGAAAGGGATGTGCTCTTTGCCTCCCCTTCCTCTTGCTGCTGGCCTAGAAGGTAGTCATGTTCAGCACAGGGTTCCACCTTGAACATATGGCCTAACACTCCAGGATGAGCAGTAAGGGATGGTCCTTACTGATACTGTAGAGCTACTATGTCAGCTGTGAACTGGCTGCCGTCTACGTGAACAGAAATAAGCACCTATCTTGTTTACACCTATTATTAAGGGTTTCTCTGCTGTTAGCTGACAGATCTGCCATTAACTGATTAAATGATCCATTTTCATTTGAGTATCCAGGAAAAGTCTATGTCCTAATGCCTGTTTATGTTCCCTGGAAAAGGCATAGCTGTCCTTAGGAGGCTGAGAGGGAAAGCGTGTGAGTTTTCTATTGCTGCTGTAACATATTACTGTAAATTTAGTATTACTAGCTTAAAGAATATAAATTTATTATCTTACAGTTAGGGAGGGTAGAAGTCTGAAATAGGTCCCACTAACCTAAAATCAAGATATTGGCAGATATTCCTTCTGGAGGTCTAAGGGAAAATGTTTCCTTTCCTTTTCTAGCTTCTAAAGATTGCTGACACTCCTTGACTCTTAGCATTTTTCTTCATTTTCAAAACCAACAAAAGTGAGTTGACTCCTTTTGATTCTTTATCACCCTGAGCTCTTCTGTAGTCACCTCCCTTTTTGACTCTCCTCGGCCTCCTTCCACTTTTAAGAACCACTGTAACCACACTGGGTCTACTCTGATAATACAGGATAATCTCCTTATCGTTAGGTCAGCTGATTAGCAACCTTAATTCCATTTGAACCTCAAATCCCCTTTGACATGTAACACAACAATCTGCAGGTTCCAGGTACAGGGACACAGACATTTTGGGGGGCCTTTATTCTATCTACCATGGAAGGAGACCTCTGTGCAAGGAGAGTTGGAAAGTGGGAAGGTGGAGTGTTGAGATAGGAAAAGAAGAGGGATGAGACAGGACACAAGTCTAGAAATGCAGGGGAAAGAATACATAAAACCTAAATGGTCTTGCCTGGAGAATCCCAGGCACGGGGTAGCCTGGTGGGCTGCTGTCTATGGGGTCGCACAGAGTCGGACACGACTGAAGCGACTTAGCAGCAGTAGCAGCAGCAAATGGTCTTGAAACCATTTACCTCAGACTGGGACTTGAACCCGTGTGCCAGGATTTGAACCTAGCCAAAACCTAGTTTGGGACTCAAACCCACATGGCCAGAACTCAAATCCAGCTAAAACCCTGCTTGGGACCTGAACTCATGATCTTTTAATTAGAACACACTTACCTGATGTCTGAACTTACTGAGGCTCAGGTTCTTTATGTTTCAGAGCAGAAGGAATTCAGTGAGAGGCAAAGTGACAGGCAAGAAGCAGATTTACTCATAATATAGGATGCTTGTAAGAGATGCCAAGGGGCAGGCAAGGGAGCTCTGCCCAGAGGACTGAGTGGGTTACAGTTTATAACGAAAAAGGGTCGTTCCCCCTTTTTCAAGTAGACATAGATGCAGACATAAGGCATACATCACTAGCTCCTCCTTCATATTAGGCAGGAAAGTGCCTGACCCTATGAGGTCAGGGGCTTCCCAGGGGGTGCCAATGGTAAAGAACCTACCTGCCAATGCAGGCAGGAGACATAAGAGATGCAGGTTCCATCCCCGGGTCAGGAAGATCCCCCTGGATGAGGGCACGCCAACCCACTTCAGTATTCTTGTCTGGAGAATCCCATGGACAGAGGAACCAGACAGGCTACAGTTCTTCTGCTGCTAAGTCGCTTCAGTCATGTCTGCTTCAGTACATAGGGTTGCAAAGAATCACACGACTGAAGCAACTGAGCACGCATGCACTATGAGGTCTAGAATTATGGTATGCAGGAAGGGTGGTAACATTTTTCTTCCATCTAATGGCCTGGGGCATATATTGTGGTTTTGCTCATGGTTTTATAAAAGCAAGTCTGCTTCATTGAACAATGTTCCAATAGGTTTTTCAAGCGATCATTAACTTACAGTGGCCTCCTAAGGTTTCCTAGGTTTCCTCCTCTATCTATAGTCTCCTACCAGGACTTCTACAACTACCTGTATAACTATGCTTTCTATCCCTATCAATCAGTTAAGGAAAAAAGGAGACAAAGGGTTTGGTTTGTGCTTCTAGTTTTAGAAAGATCCTGTATATTTTTGTTTTACCATACGACACCCCCAAAATCTAGGGCCACTTTTAGAATCACTTAGTGTATTTTCTTCTTTTTCACCTTCAGCTGCTTTCCCACAAAAGCAATGAAGAAATCCCCCTTGCAAAAACTGAAAGAACTATAGAGTCCTAGACCAGTGTTCCAAAGAAGTATGTAATATTGAGATTTATAAGAAATATATTTGGTCTTTGATCTGTTCTTGGCTCAGAGCTCCTAAAACCCTTGTAATCTCCTACGGTAATAGGAGTAAAGGTCTTTTGTTATGTTAATGAGGTGACTTTTGGAAAGCTCTTAAGCAACCTGGGGATGGCAGTGGGGGGGTGAGGGGGGGGGAGGCTGTTTGCTAGGAGAACCAACCATGTAATTAGAGGGTTGGAACCTTCAGTATCTACCCCCTCCCCTCCAACTTCCTGGAAGGGAGAAAGGTTGGAGGTTGAATCAATAGCCAGTGGCCAATGATTTAATTAATTGTGACTATATAAAGGAGTCTCCATAAAGACTCAAAAGGACACGGTGTGGAGAGCTTCCTGGTTGATGAATTCCTGACGATCCTGGAAGAGCGGTCTACCTAGAAAGGGTACTGGAGCTCTGCACGTTGTCCCCACATCTCGCCCTTTCATCTGGCTGTTTCTGAGTTACATTCTTTTATAATCAACTGGTAACCTAGTATATAAAATGTTTCTCTGAGTTCTGTAATAGTAAATTAATCAAATCCAAGTACTTTATATTTTCAAATATTTTGTTAAAGATTTTTGCATCAATCTTCATGAGATTATTGCTCTCTTCAGCTTTTCTTTTCTTTCTCTTTATTCCTTCTTTATTTCTCCCTCTCTCTCTCCTTTTTTATCCTTCTACCTCTCCTTAGCTTTGGTGTCAGGATAATACTGTTGCTGCTGCTAAGTCACTTTAGTCTTGTCCGACTCTGTGCGACCCCATAGATGGCAGCCTACCAGGCTCCCTCATCCCTAGGATTTTCCAGGCAAGAACACTAGAGTGGGTTGCCATTTCCTTCTCCAATGCATGAAAGTGAAAAGTGAAAGTGAAGTCGCTCAGTCATGTCTGACTCCTAGCGACCCCATGGACTGCAGCCTACCAGGCTCCTCCGCCCATGGGATTTGCCAGGCAAGAGTACTGGAGTGGGTTGCCATTTCCTTCTCCAATGCTTCTGTATGCCAAATATTTGATAGAAACCATTGATGATATCATCTCATATCACCAAAACCAAGGAGGAGGTCATGGAAACCTCTCTGATTTATAGCCAGGTAGGGGGAGTGGGCAGAAGGCAGTCTTGGAGGATTCAACCCTTAACCTAGGGAACCAGACGCTGTCCCCGGGCAGACAGTGTGAGAATTAAAGAATTAAGTTAAATTGCAGGACAGTCAACTGCATGAGAGGATTGCCTTTTGGTGTGAAGGGTACCTGCATGTCAACACACAGTTCAGATCTCAATTGCAAGCCCAGGTTGTACTTCTGACTGACTGGCTATAATTTTTTTGAGTATATACCTAGAAATAGAGTTGTTGGATCATTGGGTAAGATTATTTTAAATTCTTTGAGGGACAGCAATACTGTTTTCCACAACAGCAGTGCCGTTTTACATTATCACTAAAAGTGCATAAGGGTTCCAGTTTCTCCTCATCCTCATAAACACATTATTATCTTTTTTTGAAAGTAGACATCCTAATAGTGTGAGGTAGTATCTCATGCAGTTTGATTTGCATTTCAGTGATTAGTGATGTTGAGCACCTTTTTATGTGTTCACTGGCCATTCGGGTATCTTTTTTTGGAAAAATGTCTATTCAAGCCTTCTGCCCATTTTATAATAAAGTCAGGTTTGCTACTATTGAAATTTAGGAATTTTCTATATATTCTGGATATTAACCTCTAATCAGACATATGGTTTGGTAGCGTACATAAAAGTTTTTAATTTTGTGAAGTCCAGTTTTTCTATTTTTTCTTTTGTTGCCTATGCCTTTGATGTTAGGCCAGGAAATCACTGCCAGCTCCAATGCTGTGAAGGTTATGCTCCATTTTGTTTTGAAGGAGAGAAGAATATACTAACCTCAAAATACATCACGATGGTATATTGATGATATTGAATTAAAGTTATTCAAGAAAACAGTCATGAAAGAAGAACACTCTTATTCTCTTTGTCCCCTTGAAACCAGAAATAGGTCTCCCATACCCACCCTCTACCAGGAAGGTAGAAGTTATCCTCATTGCCACAGATGGGGAATTCAGGGCCAAGAGGGCTGTATCAACAAACCTTGTAACCTCTTCCTTAATTTGTTACCCCAAACCTGAACTCTGTTGTCTAGTCAATTTTTTACAAACATATTGTTTCCCTGGCTAAAAGGTTAAAAGCTGCCTGCTTTGGTCACTTCTTTGAGTCTTATATCTTTATGGGCTCTTCTATGTACAAAATCAAATATAGTTTTCTCCTGTTAATCTTCAGTTCAGTTCAGTCGCTCAGTAGTGTCCAACTCTTTGCAACCCCATGAATCGCAGCATGCCAGGCCTCCCTGTCCATCATCAACTCCCGGAGTTCACTCAGATTCACGTCCATCAAGTCAGTGATGCCATCCAGCCATCTCATCCTCTGTTGTCCCCTTCTCCTCCTGCCCCCAATCCCTCCCAGCATCAGAGTCTTTTCCAATGAGTCAACTCTTTGCATGAGGTGGCCAAAGTATTGGAGTTTCAGCTTTAGCATCAGTCCTTCCAAAGAACACCCAGGGCTGATCTCCCTCAGAATGGAGTGGTTGGATCTCCTTGCAGTCCAAGGGACTCTCAAGAGTCTTCTCCAACACCACACTTCAAAAGCATCAATTCTTCAGCACTCATCCTTCTTCACAGTCCAACTCTCACATCCATACATGACCACTGGAAAAACCACAGCCTTGACTAGACGGACCTTTGTTGGCAAAGTAATGTCTCTGCTTTTGAATATGCTATCTAGGTTGGTCATAAGTTTCATTCCAAGAAGTGAGCATCTTTTAATTTCATGGCTGCAGTCACCATCTGCAGTGATTTTGGAGCCCTCCAAAATGAAGTCTGACACTGTTTCCACTGTTTCCCCATCTATTTCCCATGAAGTGATGGGACAAGATGCCATGATCTTCATTTTCTGAATGTTGAGCTTTAAGCCAATTTTTTCACTGTCCTCTTTCACTTTCATCAAGAGGCTTTTTAGTTCCTCTTCACTTTCTGCCATAAGGGTGGTGTCATCTGCATATCTGAGGTTATTGATATTTCTCCTGGCAATCTTGATTCCAGCTTGTGCTTCTTCCAGCCCAGCGTTTCTCATGATGTACTCTGCATATAAGTTAAATAAGCTGGGTGACAATATACAGCCTTGATGTACTCCTTTTCCTATTTGGAACCAGTCTGTTGTTCCACGTCCAGTTCTGACTGTTGCTTCCTGACAATCTTATGTCAATTTAATTATTAGAGTAATCAAAGAATTAAGAATGGAAGAAGGGGAAAGTGTTCATCCTCTACAGCTTAGGTGCCCAAAATAGGGCTTTCTCCTGGCTGGACACTGTTCACTTTTGGGCTGCTGGAGTGGAGAGATCCTGGGACCTCTGGCAAGTGCTGACAGACGGAAAGAATTTTTACCCAGTCAGTCTCCCAGATCTCTGCCTGCAACATGTGGTAGAAGTGAGAATGGTAAGAGTCCTTTTCTTTTTCTAAATTCAGATTAGTAGGAGAAAATATTTGTATGAGTTAGTTTTTTGGGTATAGCAACTTGTAAAGATTTGTGATGAGTATGCTTGCTATCTACTGATTCCTTTTCTTCTAGAGATGGTTATTGTTTTCCTTTTCCTCCAACTTTTGTGTCATTTCTTATAAGGAGAAAAACCATAGGGTAGAATGCCGGCGTAAGTTCTGTAAGCCTGTTGTTTGAGCTGCCTTCATACCCTGGTGAGTTCATGGTTTTTATCAGACTGGCATCTATTTACACAAACTTTGCTCTGGGCTCTCTAATATAAGAGAGTAAAGTTTTCCTTTCATCTTGTTCTATATCCTGAGAGCACGACTCTGTAACCAGTAAGAATATTCTCTGGTTTCTGCTAGCCAGAGGGTACAAATAATAGCTTGCATATGGCGGCCAGTTGAATAGACTGAATTCCAAGGCATGAAGTCACAAGCACTGTGCTCTTTGTCCAACCGTTTCAGCTTTCAGGGGAGTTTGTCATAAAGGGTCCTCATCCATAAGGGGTCTTTGTCATCTCAGCCTTCATTGTCTAGTTAGTGCTGGAGAAGTCTCATTCTATTAATGCCTGCCTGGAGTCGCAGATTAGTAGGTCTGTGACTAGAGCAGCCTTGTGTTCTTGGCAGAGACTAGAGACACTCTTTGAAATACACCATTCTTACTGCCTGGGACAACAAAGGTCTTTGCTTTCTTAGGCTAAATCTGGGAACAAACTTTCTGGATCTTCTGAGGGCTGTATCTTTTGCACTTTCCTTTGGGATGCCTCTTGCATCCATGGTTAAATCATATAAAGGCTTTTGGGTTCGAGTCACTATTGTGATTAATATAAGTTCCTACTCATCAATGACCAGACAAAGGATCCTTTGAACTGGCCATGTTCGAAAAAAGAGAGTTTTTTATGGAGGTTCTCACCCATAACAACGTTTTACTGGTACCTATGGAAAAAAAAGGCCAAATTAAAAAGAGAACACAATGGGACACAGTGGCCATAGCCTTAGCCACTCTCTTAGCAAGATGAAAGAACAGACATTAGACTTAGAACAAAAATTAAAGACCACATCCAACATATTCCCCTTCATCTCCTCAGAAACTTCTCTTAGTTCTCCAACTCCTCCATATTCCCCAGAAAATCCCTTCAACACTCAGCCGCCTGTTTGAACCTCCCTTTCTCTAAAAGATTTATAGAGAACACTCTGATCTCTAGGCCTCAGATATATAGGTTACTCTTGTAAATGATGAAAGCTAAGAAGTAAATTTAACAGAAGCAACCAGGATGGAGAGTGAGGGTCTGTTTGCTGTCCCTTGCAGCTCTTTGCCTGTAGGGACTCTGTTATCAGGCTCTGCCAGCTTCGGGTCTTTCCATACAATGTCCTTTGCCCTTTGCAGATGTATCCTGGACACCCCTACTCCTACCCCATGGACACCACAAAGAATTCATATCCCCTAGAGATCTTTTAAATTATAAAACCCTTTTATCTTCACCTTCAGAAGATCCTACCAAATTTAAAGAGGTATTAAAAAGATTAGTGGCCATTTACAACCCTTTTTACAGAGGAAAACAGATGACCAGAATTTCTCCCAGGCCCTCCTATTAAATGGTCAGGAAATGGATCAGCTGGAGGCTGATGTTTAGCAAATGTATCAGTATTCTGTCTTTTTGTATATTATGTGCAAAGGTACACTTAGAAAGAGGAGGACATCCAAAGGTCTTTGTAACATCTTTGTAAAGACTTTTCAAAGGCATACTGCATTAAGCCCTGAAGATCCAGAATATAGAAATCTTTCAATTTCCTCCTTAATAGGAAATTTTCTCCTAAATTTAACAAGGCAAATTCAAAAGTCCTGGATGGATAGTCAACCTCTAAGCATTGTGATAGAAGCAGCTACCTAATTCTTTAGAGATAGCTTGCAGGAATTCAGGAGAAAAAAGGAATTACAATCAACAATACTTGATTATCTACTTGAATCTTTAGAAAAACAAAAGCATAACTTTGAAAACAACTCAAAGTCCACTTAGACCTTTTCCCGTTTGCCTTCAGGTGTTTGCAGATATTATTTAAAAAAATTCAGGACACTGAAAGTACAATTGTCCTGACTTAAGGGAAAGAAGGGGCTTCCCTGGTGGCACAGAGGTTAAAGCGTCTGCCTGCAATGTGGGAGACCTGGGTTCGATCCCTGGGTCGGGAAGATACCCTGGAGAAGGAAATGGCAACCCACTCCAGTATTCTTGCCTGGAGAATCCCAGAGGAGCTTGGTGGGCACGACTGAGCGACTTCACTTTCACTTTCAAGGGAAAGAAGAAAAAAATCAAACAGCAATTATCCTAGACTTCTGATAATGAAGATACACCAAAATTCCTAGGAGAAAACTTACATTCTTTCCCTGTCCCTTGAAGATGTAAATCTTATCATGTATTTATAATGAAAATACCTCAGAAGGTAAATAAAACACTGCTCACAACTGCCTAAAACACAAGATAAAAAGGGGGTGGGAGAGGTTTTTAAAAATATAAACTGCTATAAAACTCACTTGCCTAAATCAAGTCCACAGTTTCAAAAGACTGTCAAGGACGATATTGTCAAGGACAAACACAAACTTAAAAGTCTTTTGCACAAACATTAGTAGAAAGCTTTAGCCATTTGAGAGAGTAACCTTAACGTGTTCTGTTTGACAGAAATAAAACTTGAATTCAACTATTATTTATAAACTAGTGACCCAGATGATCACGATGGTGAGATCACTCATCTAGAGCCAGACATCTTGGAATGTGAAGTCAAGTGGGCCTTAGAAAGCATCACTATGAACAAAGCTAGTGGAGGTAATGGAATTCCACTTGAGCTGTTTCAAATCCTGAAAGATGATGCTGTGAAAGTGCTGCACTCAATATGCCAGCAAATTTGGAAAACTCAGCAGTGGCCACAGGACTGGAAAAGGTCAGTTTTCATTCCAATTCCAAAGAAAGGCAATGCCAAAGAATGCTCAAACTACCGCACAATTGCACTCATCTCACATGCTAGCAAAGTAATGCTCAAAATTCTCCAAGCCAGGCTTCAGCAATATGTGAACCGTGCATTCCAGATGTTCAAGCTGGATTTAAAAAAGGCAGAGGAACCAGAGATCAAATTGCTTACACCCGCTGGATCATGGAAAAAGCAAGAGAGTTCCAGAAAAACATCGATTTCTGCTTTATTGACTATGCCAAAGTCTTTGAATGTATGGATCACAATAAACTGTGGAAAATTCTGAAAGAGATGGGAATACCAGACCACCTGACCTGCCTCTTGAGAAATCTATATGCAGGTCAGGAAGCAACAGTTAGAACTGGACATAGAACAACAGACTTGTTCCAAATAGGAAAAGGAGTATGTCAAGGCTGTATATTGTCACCCTGCTTATTTAACTTATATGCAGAGTACAGTATGAGAAATGCTGGGTTGGAAGAAGCACAAGCTGGAATCAAGATTGCTAGGAGAAATATCAATAACCTCAGATATGCAGATGACCCCATCCTTATGGCAGAAAGTGAAGAGGAACTAAAGAGCCTCTTGATGAAAGTGAAAGAGGAGAGTGAAGAAGTTGGCTTCTCAACACTCAGAAAATGAAGATCATGGCATCCGGTCCCATCACTTCATGGGAAACAGATGGGGAAACAGTGGAAACAGTGTCAGACTTTATTTTTTGGGGCTCCAAAATCACTGCAGATGGTGACTGCAGCCATGAAATTAAAAGATGCTTACTCCTTGGAATGAAAGTTATGACCAACCTAGATAGCATATTCAAAAGCAGAGACATTACTTTGCTGACTAAGGTCTGTCTAGTCAAGGCTATGGTTTTTCCAGTGGTCATGTATGGATGTGAGAGTTGGACTGTGAAGAAAGCTGAGCACCAAAGAATTGATGCTTTTGAAGTGTGGTGTTGGAGAAGACTCTTGAGAGTCCCTTGGACTGCAAGGAGATCCAACCAGTCCATTCTGAGGGCGATCAGCCCTGGGTTTTCTTTGGAGGGAATGATGCTAAAGCTGAAACTCTAGTACTTTGGCCACCTCATGCGAAGAGTTGACTCATTGGAAAAGACCCTGATGCTGGGAGGGACTGGGGGCAGGAGGAGAAGGGGACAATGGAGGATGTGATGGCTGGATGGCAACACCGACTCGATGGACATGAGTATGAGTAAACTCTGGGAGTTGGTGATGGACAGGGAGGCCTGGTGTGCTGCAATTCATGGGGTTGCAAACAGTCGGACATGACTGAGCGACTGGACTGAACTGAACTGAACTGAGTGTTATTTTATTGTACCTGATTCATGGCTCAAGTTTTAGAACAAAAACTATAAAGTCTCTGCAATCTGTCTTAACTGGCTTACACTTTAGCTCTTATGAATTAAGCATCCCTAAAACTCAGAAATATAGAAACCAACTCAAATGTTTTTCAAGTGCATGTGATGTGGGATAATCTTTGCTAAGTAAACACTAGTTTAAGTTTGTTGTTTTAATTAAAATAGACATGTCTTCAGAGTTATCAGCATTAAGTATAATGCAGACATGCAAGTTTTATTCTACCTGGGTTTTTGTGTGTTAGTCGCTCAGTTATGTCCAACCCTTTGTGACTCCATGGACTGCAGCCCATCAGGCTCCTCTGTACCTGGATTTACTAGCCAAGTAAGCTCATGATATCCCTGCTGAAAAATTTGTAAACAAGAAAAATAACTTAAAATGATGGCTGGCTGTTCTGCTGTTTATGAAATTTTCATGAGTGATCTAGATATGACTGTTGGGAACAACTGAATTAAATAAATGTAAAGTAAGATAAAAATTTTTAAGTGAACTTTTCAATAATAATTATGTTTTAAGATGTCATCTTAGTTTCCCAAATGTCTTTGGTAACTTACATTCTTAGAGTTTTGCTCAGTTAAATTAAATGATAGAAATTTATTGACTATCTATAATTTCCAAATGAGATAAGACACAGGAATATCAATTCTTGAACTTTTGGTTTCTTATGACAGAGATACCGAAAAGATATTTGGGTCTATTAGTAAACATATGTATCACATTGAAAGGTTACAATACAAAGAAACATGTTTCCAGAAATTATAAAATGTATTAATAAATTTGCCAATCCAAAAATGTTGGTATAATGTGCAGTTCATAACTGCTTACTTTGGTTTTTACTAGAAATTAATGCTTTTAAGAGTTAAAAACTCTTAATAAATGTAATTGAAATTACTAAAGATAATAAGAAAAATGTCTCTATGCAAGGAAAGTTGGTTGCATTTAGGTAAAAAATGTGGTATGAAGATGCATTTTTGTTAAGAAAAATGAAGATAACTTTATACTAAATTAAGGTTGGTTATTTCACAATGGGAGAAAGAGAAATGAAGACAAATTAAATTGAAAATAGAAAGTTGGGAAGTGAGAAGGAGAGAATGTTATCTTGTGCAATCAAGTTGGTTAAAATATAAGAGTTTAAAAAACAAGCTTTAATATCAATAGTGTGCTTATGTAAAATTCAGTTCAGTTCAGTCATTCAGTCGTGTCCAACTCTTTGCAACCCCATGGACTGCAGCACGCCAGGCTTCCCTGTCCATCACCAACTCTGGGAGCTTGCTCAAACTCATGATCATTGAGTCCGTGATGCCATCCAACTCATCCTCTGTCGTCCCCTTCTCCTCCTGCCTTCAATCTTTTCCAGCATCAGGGTCTTTTCAAATGAGTCAGTACTTCGCATGAGGTGATCAAACTATCGGAGTTTCAGCTTCAGCATCAGTCCTTCCAATGAATATTTAGGACTGATTTCCTTTAGGATGGACTGGTTGGATCTCCTTGCAGTCCAAGGGACTCTCAAGAGTCTTCTTCAACACCACAGTTCAAAAGCATCAATTCTTTGGTGCTCAGCTTTCTTTAGTCTAACTCTCACATCCATACATGACTACTGGAAAAACCATAGCTTTGACTAGACAGACCTTTATTGGCAAAGTAATGTTTCTGCTTTTTAACATGCTATCTAGGTTGGTCATAGCTTTTCTTCCAAGGAGCAAGCATCTTTTATTTCATGGCTGCAGTCACCATCTGCAGCGATTTTGGACCCCCCAAAATAAAGTTTATCACTGTTTCCATTGTTTCCTCATTTATTTGCCATGAAGTGATAGGACTGGATGCCATGATCATAGTTTTTTGAATATTGAGTTTCAAGCCATCTTTTTTATTCTCCTCTTTCACTTTCATCAAAGGCTCCTCAGTTCTTCCTTGCTTTCTGCCATAAGATGGTGTCATCTGTGTATCTGAAGTTATTGATATTTCTCCCAGTAATCCTGATTCCAGCTTGTGCTTCATCCATTGTGCTTGTATTTGTATGTTATGCTATATTTGTATGTTATAAAATATACAAGTGTGTTTTATGATATATATATAGGTATATTCCAGAAATTGTATGAAATTTCTAGAAATCTGGTATGTCCAGGCATAATGTGATCACTAGTTATTATCTTAGAATGATACAGAAATAATGTTACAGAAATAACTAAATTTCCTTGTTAATAGTATTGTAATGAGCTCTTATTAGATCTTTAATCCTGGACATTTTAAAGTCTCTTGTCATTTACAGTTATTGTTTTACTTTGATGACTTTCACAATGTGTTTCATATTCAGAGAAATTCATGGAAAGGGCTCTGAGGAGTTCTGTGGATTACAGGCTTTTGACAACTTTCAGATAATACCACTGAATCAGGTAGGGATTTATAGAACTCTAAGGAAAACTGGATTCATAAAACTGCTAACCAAAGATCAAGAATTAACTACATGGGATGGAATAAAGATGATTATAATTTTTATGACTTTTTGTTTGAAACATTGCTAGTACTTTAATGTTTTGTTTTTCCAGATTCAAAGAAAAATTTTTTTCTTTTCTCAAGCTATTAAGACTTAGAGCAATTTGGTAAAGTATAACTTTGTGAACAAAGATGAAGCATTTACTTTTTCATCCCTTCAGAATTAAGAAATCTCAATGATTATTCTTATTTTCATGGCATTATAATTATTTGCACAAATTCAGTAAGAATTTGTTCTCCTTGTAACAGAACACAGTTAGAAACATTGTTTATATTACCAGGGCTTTGATCAGAATGTTTTATTTAAGGGAGACATACATAGATTCAAATATGACCAGAAAGCTTTAGGGAATTAAGGTTGACTTTATGGAGCCAATAAAGCCCTTTGTAAAAATTAGCCAGTCCTGTTTACAAGGTTCCTGGCAGCCTTGTCTGATGAGTAAGGAAGGTCACCTCCTGGCAACCCTGGGAACCTTGGGATATTTTGCAGGTCTCAAAAAGAGGAAAATGCATCCAAATCCACAGGCAAAGTTGGATGGAAAATCTTTTGCATGGCTTCCTAGCCTAGAGAGGCTTTTAAGAGTTTAATCTGAGATTTTTTATAAAAAGTTTCAGCAAAGCAAAGTTTGAAAGAGTCTATATGGTTAATACTATTCTTGCTACACTTAAGTAAATAATCAGGCAAAGTTTGTTGAAATTATACTTAACTTGTGAACAAGTTAGTCTTATTATGGTT
Source organism: Ovis canadensis (assembly GCF_042477335.2). Lineage (NCBI taxonomy): Eukaryota > Metazoa > Chordata > Mammalia > Artiodactyla > Bovidae > Ovis > Ovis canadensis. The sequence goes on along the minus strand of NC_091251.1, from coordinate 55,256,620 downwards.
ATCTTTCTTTGATGGAAATGGAGGTAATTGTAGTGAAAAGTTCCCTGCCCCCCGACATTTTCTTCTAAGAATTTTATAGTTTTAGCTCTTATGTTTATGTCTTTGATCCATTTTGAGTTAATTTTTGTATATGGTAAGGGTCCAACCCTATTAACTTTTTATTTTATTTTTTTGCATGTGGATATCTGGTTTTCCCAGCACCATTTGTTGAAAAGATTGTTCATTCTCTACTGAATGGTCTCACCATTGTTGTTGAAAACTATTTGTCTATATATGTGAGAGTTTATTTCTGTCCTCTCTATTCTATTTGTCTATCTTTATGCCAGTGCCCCACTCTTTTTTTATACTACTTTAGTTTTGTTGTAAGTAAACTGTGAAATGTGAGTCCTCCAACTTGTTCTTTTTCAAGATTCTTTCAGCTATTCAGGGCCCCTGACATTCCATACAAAGTTTAGGATGGCTTTTTCTATTTCTACAAAAAATATTGCTGAAATTTCAATACAGAGTGCATTGAATCTGTAGATTGCTTTGAGCAGTACTGACATTTTAACAATATTAAGTCTTCCAATCCATGAACATGGGATGTCTTTCCATTTATTTATGTCTTCTTTGTTTTAGCAATGTTTGCAACTTTTATTGTCCAAGTTTTTTATCTCCTTATTTAATTCCTAAATATTTTAGTCTTTTTCATTATATCAGAACTGGAATTGTGTTCTTAATTTCCTTTCCAGATTGTTTATCATCAGGGTATAGAAATGCTACACCACATTGATTCTTAATGGGGAAGAGGAAACTCTTTGTCTTCTCTCCTACCTGAGTTACCCGAGTTGAGAGTAATTGCAGGCAAGTAGAAGTGTTGTTGAGGAGAGGTGTGCCTTTTGAATACAATGGGGCCAAGAAAAATTGTTGACAGAATCCTGTTAGATGCTTAGGCAGTTTCAACTTAGACAAGTATCTTAGGCAAGCACAGATATTCTTTGCTAATGTTTCCATTTCATGTTACATGTAAGCCAAACTAGGCAGAAACTATTTTTCTAAGAGGGAAGGGAATGGTTTAAATACACTGACAACTGAAATAGCTAAAACTCCTGAAAAGATCACGCAAAGCTTTAAAATACACACACACATTTCTTAAAAATAAACAACAATAACAAAAAACCCTTTTAGTTAATAAGGAAGGGAGATTAATTTCTATAGACCACTTCCCCCTCAGGCTTCCCTGGTAGCTCAGTTGGTAAATAATTTTCCTGCAATGCAGGAGACCCCGGTTTGATTCCTGGGTCAGGAAGATTCCCTGGAGAAGGGATAGGCTACCCACTCTAGGATTGCTGGGTTTCCCTGGTGGCTCAGCTGGTAAAGAATCTGCCTGTAGTGTGGGAAACCTGGGTTCGATCCCTGGTTTGGGAGTATCTCCTGGAGAAGGGAAAGGCTACCCGCTCCAGTATTCTGGCCTGGAAAATTCCATGGGCTCGCAAATACATGATAATGACTTTCACTTTCACTTTTCACTCCCCCTCACCTTATCAGTCTAGTCTGGACTGCTTTTCTGACGTACTGCAGTTTACGTTTGTGGGGGCCCAGCCTGGCAACCAAGTTATGGCACAGAATGAGCGGCTACATATCCCTGAATTTGAATCAGGAACTATAACGCTGCAGATAAATTCTTTCAGATTCCTGCAGCCAGTATCTCTTCTTAAAATTCTAAAAGTCTACCCTCAGGAAATTCAAAATTCAATCTATTCTCCAAGCCTCACACTAGAACCACAGGCAGCAGTTCTCAGCCAAGGGAGGTATCATCCAACATGAGACATTTGGAAATGTGCAGGGGTGGGTGGGTTCTGACGATACCTAGGGGCTACTGGCATTTAGTGAGCAGAGGCAGGAACTCTTCATGCCCTGTAGAATGCCAGGGAACAATGACTCATGCTGTTTAAAAGGCCCACAGCACCCTCAGTGAGAAAGGACTCTGAAAAAATAGCCATAGAGCCATGCATGAAAAATCTGCTCAAAGAAAGAACTCCCTAAGAAAAGGTTCAACTCACTGGGCTTTTACGCTTATGTCTTCTGATCCCTATTACCTTCCCAGGGAAGAATAAGTGCTCATAATTCTCATTAGCATTATTTTGCTTTACAGATATTTGGTCCATATTCATGTTTAAAAAGAGCATAGCCTCTTTTTTGCAATGTACTGGTAGAATGAGATTATTCTGAGTTATATCTGCCAGTGAGGGGAAAAACAAACAACAAAAACCCCTAGAACAATTAGCTTGTGTGTGAGGGACCAGTGGAATTTTGCAAGAATGTTCTAATTATCCCACCTGGATTCCAAACCCAAGAATAATAACAGAATATATTTTATTCTTTTCAACTGAGGACAGTAGACTTCCATCCCTGAGGGTCAGGCTTGTTATGGAATAATAACCATCAGATGGTTTTCTTTCTCTAAAAATACATCCAGTATTTTAATTTCTTTTAGGAGGAATCTTTCTGTTAAGAAACTATATATTTTTTTGTCACTTAGGCTCGGGAATAAACACACAACCCCTTATTTCTGTGGCACAAAGATAGATAAATGTTTTGATCGAGGGATCTGTGCCTTGGAGACTGTAGGTTAATCATGGAGGATTCCATTCTTTTCATACTTTAATGGTGTTTTTTAAGCATGGATCCAGGCAGGCTTCCCTAAGGCCTTTCATTTTAATTATAACTGTGTGTTTCTCTGAACTGTGTTTTGATATTTGCAGTAGGTGCTGAGGGGGTTTGATTTATTTGTTTTGTATATTTTCAGGTTACCATTACACTGGGAATAAAACAAACAATTTCTAAGTCTAGAAAACAAATTAGAGGTTTATAGCTTTCCAGTCACTTGATGATATCTATATTATTCTCATTTGTCAGTTAGCCCTAGCATTGGTGATTGGTTAGTAGTTACTTTTAAATTAGAGGACTAATTTCAAACTGGGCTTCCCTTATAGATCAGAGGGCAAAGAATCTGCGTGCAAAGAAGGAGGCCCAGATTCAATCCCTGGGTTGGGAAGACCTCCTGGAGAAGGAAATGGCAACCCACCCTAGTATTCTTTCCTAGAGAATTCCATGGACAGACCATGGGGTTGCAAAGAGTCGGACACGACTGACCAACCAACACATAACACACAATTTCAAACTATTCCAATTTAGAATTTTTCAGAGTTTCTACAATTAGTCAGCTGAGAAAATGTATCTGTTAACTGTTCAGACCGACAGCCAAAGTTTGGGCTTGGTCATTCTGTGACTCGTTTTTTGACCCTTACTCTAATTTATTCTGCAACAAGTATGTCATCATCAAATGGATTAGATTCTATATAGGAAGGACTGTTAATTATCCTTTCTTGTAAAGGTCCTTCAGAGTCAAAACACCAGTAAACGTATGAATAGTGGCTACACAATTGTTAGGTAGGTAGGATAGGAAACAGGAGTCCAAAATGGCAGTGGCTAAAAGACAAGGAAGGGAAAAGCCCTCGAAAAGAGAACAAAGGAAGGTCTGAGGACCGGAGTGAGGACCTCAGGTAGAAGAATCAGCACTCCTGGCTGGCCCAATTTGCATAGGGCAGGCCCGGGGAGGGGGGCGGGGGGAGCAGGGAGGTGGGGGGCGGCGGGGGCGGGGGGAGTGGGGAGGTGGGGGGAACATATAAAAGGAGGAGCCAAAGCGCATGCGTGTGCGTGCTCTCTCTCTTCCTCTCTCTCTCTCTCTCTCTCTCTCTCTCTCTCTCTCACTCTCTCTCTCTCTCTCTCTCTCCCCATGGGCTGGGGCGTTCTTCTCTTTGGGTCAACATGCCCTCACGCCGTGAGGGTGGATTTTCCTGCTATTATTGAAATAAAATAGAGCTGTAACACGGAGCTGTAACACTGATTTGTCTAAAAGCTATAACATGGTCCGCTTGAGACCTGAGAGCTATAACACGGTCTGTCCAAGACCCGAGAGCTGTGACGCGCTGAGGGGGCTTTCATGTCCGTCACTCCAAACCTTTGTTGTGACAGAACCTAGGAGCATACACTCGCCTGACACAATGAATTAAATGAGAATTGTAAAATACCCGCCAGGTTTCAGGGTAGCTTTTTGTCAGGCATTATCCTCTCATACCAGTTGGCCATTTTGACTTGAAAATAACAAAAGAGCACATTGCAATCTCTACTCCTCAGCAAACACCAAACTCTTTTTGGTTCTCCAGCCACAAGGGATATTTATAATCAATAAAGGATTTATTTGTGAAGCTGGTTGCTTTACCCTCAACACTTTGAAGGCCCAGGGCATTGGGGGTAGAATTTATGTTGCTCACTCCCTTTTTCCCAATCATATGTTTCAACAGTTGGAGACGTTGCAAAGATTTCTTTTGGATGTCACAGTGTCATGGTTTCACTCGCCTTTGCTCATTTTTGAGGAGCAGTAGAGGTTAAAGCATCTGCCTCCAATGCGGGAGACCTGGGTTCGATCCCTGGGTCGGGAAGATCCCCTGGAGAAGGAAATGGCAATCCACTCCGGTATTCTTGCCTGGAGAATCCCATGGACGGAGAAGCCTAGTAGGTTACAGTCCACGGGGTTGCAAAGAGTCGGACACGACTGAGCAACTTCACCTCACCTATAGAGTTCAGAAAGGAGACAAGTACAGAGCAAGTGGGGGGAACAGGGAGGAGGTAGGGTAGGGTATGTGCACACAGGCTTAGGAATGCAAGGACTTGGAGACAGAGGTTGTGGAATGATATGGACTCCAGGAGGTACAGGTAAGCATTGTGAGAGGGTGGGGAGGGGCAGGGACTGGGAGCCTCAAGGAGTGCACCGGCAGCCAGAATCCAGAAAGCCAGACTCCACAATACTGGCTTAAGTGAAGAATTTGTAAACAAAACAAAATGAGCCCTCCAAGTGACTTTCCCCTCCTCCTGTTCCTATCTTTAAGGGCTTCCTGTTTCTGAGAAATTGATTTTACAAGCCTAAATCTCTATTCTATCAGCAGAGGATAGGAACTCAGACTGAAAATGAATATTAGCTTATAAACCAAGGGCTTGCCATGTGCCAGGAACTGGGCCAAGTGCTCTAGAACATTATCCTATTTAATCCTCACAACAATCCTAGGGAAGTAATAAGCACCACATCCCCAGTTGAAAGAGACTAAGATTAAGTCAGAATGTGAGCAAGAAGGCTGTTTCTAAAGCAAGCTCCCCAGGGAAAGGTTTTTCCTTTAGCCTATCTCAATTCACATTTTTAGAGGCAGCAGACTGATCCTGATCTGGGAGTCAAGGCATAGGTTGGCCATTTTCACAAACGAATAGTGATTTTTACGGTCTGTGCAGTTACAGGGAGAGCTAAGGAGAATGAGGGCTGGTGTGGAAGCCACACCAATAGAAAGCACTCTGGGGCGAAGGGGGAAGAGAATGAACCAAGGAAGCAATCAGTCCACCGTGTGCTATTTTCATGTGGGTTTCCTGGGATGGTACCAATTTCCAAACGGGAGAAAGAAAAGATCATGTCTGACTCCCTCAAATCAGCATGGGAACCATCTAGGCTGTGGAGGTGGACAGTAAGACATGGCGAGCTTCCCTCTCTCACTTGCTGCCAGAAAACATTATTTGAAACGACAACTCTCTGCTTTGCAGTAAACTGTTGTTTTCAAAACAACGTCTCCACAGACACAAGCCTTCCTCTTGCAAAGAGAATCATTGGTTAGCTGCTTTTAATGACCTTGACAAACACAAAACCCTTGAAAAATGCTGACTCAAAGTCATGGATTTCACGGGATTTTGTAAAATGAAACAGGAGTGAATAGGCCATGTTGCAGCTCAAGAAATGACATTTAAGCTTTTAGTTCTTATCTGAGTCTTGGACCAGGAAATGGCTTGTGTCCACAGATGGGAGCTGACATTTTCAGATGTTAGATGGGCTTTGTTTACTCCAAGGAAACAAGATTAGTATTTTATATGGCGTATGTTGGATTTTCTTTTCTTTTTAATATGGAAGTCCAGACCACAAATCGCTAGGATTTCAACAAAAGAGAAATAATGAAACCGTTTCCATAGAAATGGATCTGTGAACCTACTGACATCTAATATCTAATACTCCACCACAACAGGCAAGGCAGATCGGACAGGCAGCAGCCTTATGTTATTTTGTAGGAAATTACCTATTGGTTAATTAATTTCTTTAAAAAAAAAAAAACAAAAAACAGCAGCAACAACAAACCACAGCTTTAATCTTGCAAGGAAGACTTGACCCCCTGGACTTCCTGGCCACTACTCATATGGCTCCTTACAAAATAGTAACACCAGAAGTCCCTTGGCTTAGCTCTCCAATGCATACATGCATGCTAAGTCACTTTAGCCGAGTCCAGCTCTTTGCGACCCTATGGAACCGCAGCCCACCAGGCTCTTCTGTCCTTGGTGATTCCCCAGGCAAGAATACTGGAGTGGGTTGCCATTTCTCACTCCAGAGCTCCCCAATACAGCCCTCCAATAACAATCAAACCTCCTCCACTCAGGTTTGTTTTTAATCACGGAGCTGTTTGGGAATATTCCCAGTAATGCCAATGAGAGACAGCACAAAAGTAGAAAAACAGAAACTAGGAGAAGATCTGGATTCTAGGCCATGCTGATACTCCCAGCCGTTTACAGCAGGGCAATCATTCAATCTCGCCGGGCCTCCGTGGCTCAACAGTCAAGTGGGGCTAATAACTCTAAGACTGCACACGTGTGTCTAACATTTGTGACAGCATTTTGAACATTGTGGAGTGCCATACAAGCAGCCGGCATGAATAGAGAGAATGACCAGCACCATTTACTTAGCAATTACTAAGCACTGTGTCCTAGAAGGATTACATACTTAATATCTCATTCTCACAAGAATGTCATGGAAAGGGAATCAGGGACTAAGAAAGGCAAAGGGGAAAGTCTATGATCACGACAAACTGTGACTACTAAGCAAGAACTCAACAAACAATCCAAAAGAGGGAGGGAAACCTTTTTTTGCGGGGGGAGGAGGGTGGGTAAATCTTTACAACCAATTTTGAAATTTCCAATTTGTGTCGACAACCTTAAGGAGATGTGATTATCTGAAAATCAATTGTGACATAAAATTAGTTAATGAGGATTTATTGAGCGTTTAATGTGCATGACCCAGAAGCACATGAACTTGCTACGCTCAGTAAGTTTCTAAGGAAACCAGCCACTGGGTGGATGTGAGTGTGCATGGGCCACCTCCGTAATTCCAGGAGGGCGCTTCCTTTCACTGGGATCTTCTGGATAGAACAGCCCATATCCAGTTATAGTGCTTGTAAAGGACTTCTGTGGTCATGGAATAAACTTGCAAGCCAAGTACCTGAGGCTGACTGGCTTCTGCCTCCTCCTCAGGCTGATTTAATTTCCTGGATGTAAGGCCAGCAGAGTGTCTGTGCACACATAGCAACTGTTTCCATCAAAACGTCCACTGCCTGCTGCTGCTCCACATCATCAGCCCTCATCTTCAGTCAGATCAGCCTGTTCTGTGTGCTCCCAACACAGCTCGTGCCCTCGGCAGCCGTGGCTTTGCCATCTCTCTCGTCCTTCACACACACCTGCATCGTACAGCTCAGATCTTTCCACTGAGGAATCTTCCTCAGTGACTACAACACCCTCCTTAGCCCCCTCTCAAGGCCACACCAGTCTAGGAGCCTGTGCTAGTATGATTCAAGCTATTTCTCTGGCTTTAAAAAACACAGCGTGCTGATACTCTATTTCTAAAATCACTCTAAATCTGTCTTTACTGGTTAAACAGCCTCAGCTAGGTTTCATCCAAGGGCCCCCATAGTTGCTGTCTCCCCCATTTGCAATGTTGCACAGCTCCTGTGGAGACACCCATTGCTGTTACTATCTTCTTCTGACCTCTATCCAAACACCAAATCTCCTGATCACACTATCCAAAGGACCCCTTTCTAGCCCGTCATTTTTTTGCACATCTCCCTATTTATTTTCAATTATTATAATAATTTGGAATTATCTAATCAATTTATTGACCATCAGCCTCTCTCCGCCTCTAGATGTTAACTTAGAGCAAAGTAGGTGCTCAACTACTTTGAGCATCTACTATTTTTTTTTTTTTTTTTTAATGAAAGTCCTCCACTGTGTACCCAGCACCTGTCAGATCTCAGTAAGGTCTGCTGCTTCTGAGGATGAGTGCCTGGTACACGGCATCATCCATGCCCCTCACCGCAGCCCCATCATATCGATGCTCCTGGATACAGATTGCTTATATTGGCTTTCGTTAGGAGCAAATAAGATTACATAGCATGTTTCCCCAAAAGGTGCCTCCCAGATTCTTAACTATATCTCATCTGATCTTCAGGCATCCCCATTCTAGGGGCAAAAGAGAAGCTTCAGACTGGTGCACATTCTTCTTTCTCACCATTTTTGGGGTTGTTTTGGGCAACATCTAAATCGTCAATAACTTTTCCCAGGCGCAAAATTACACACACACTCAGTTTGAAAGTGTAAACATAAGTCTGATACTGAGAGCTCCTTTGTAGCACTGGCCCCGAGTCACCCTCTCAACCAATCTGTGACCACTCAACTCAGGTAGAATCCCCACAGCCCTGAGAACATAAACCAGAAGGACTCATCTCTCTTTTATTAGTTGAGTTTCAGGGACAGCAGGGAACAATTCATTTTTTAAAAACTATATATATATACTTTTTTTTTAAAGAAATACATAGCCATTGAAAGCTGAAAAACAGAAATTCAGAACACAAAAATCTCCTATAATCTTACCACCGAAGACAACCAAGTTCACCTTCACAGTAATGTTCAAGTGCCCTTCCTTTACTTGAAGTGCTTATTTTTGGTGTGTAATATCATGCTGGGAAGATAATATTAACTAATATATATAATCATTTGCTGGGACCTGCGTAAATGCTGACCTTCTGAGATGTTCTCTCATTACCCATTCTGTAAGATTTATCCTTTCCCGCCAGCCCCCACGTTCTTAAGAAAATGAAGTTATTTTAATGTTTCCCCATTAGTCAACTGTCAAACTTTATACCACATCTTTTAAGGCTATTACACAGCTCTGATACATGGTACAAAGTCATTTTTTCTTCTTTTAGCCAACATCATTTTTAAAACTACTGCCCTAGGTGCATAAAATACATTGCCATACCAATATCCCTTTGATTACATGGAGTGAATAGAGGAAAAATGTAAGAAAGAGAAAGGGATAAGTAGTCTTTTTTTTTTTACTTTGTCACAAGGTAAGGACAATAATTGCCCACACTGATTCAAAAATACCCTGGGCTGGAGGGGAGGAGAATCAAGAAAAGGACTCTTCTCCAAGGGACACTATTTTTTTTTTTTGCCATCTCCAAAGGGTGCAAGGAACTGTCTAAAATGTTGACTTGGGAAACAGTCATCTTACAGATTCTATTTTTTTTTTTAAATCAGATTTATCGAGGTGTAATTTATACACATTAGAATTCACCCGTTTTTTCATGTGCTGATGAAAGGGTTTGACCATTGTATATATATAGTCCTGAAACCACTTCAATTGTAGACACTATTTTTAGGAGCTATGTAACCACCTTGGCTGCTCACTTTCTTCCTTTTCTAGCCTGCCCTCAGAATGAACACTTTTGAGATTGGTCCCCAGGTACTAAGAGCAGTTCTGAGAAAGGAAAGGCTGTGAACTTGACTGACCTTACTTAATATACCATGGAGTTCATGGTGTTATTAAATCTCAGAGTTAAGCAGGACTCAGAAGTTACCTTGCAGAACTCTCCACCCAAAACAGAAATCTTTTTTATAGCCACTGATTTAATACACTTTAATCACTGGTGACACAGGCTTAGAAATATCTATAAATATGTGGAATGCAGAGTGGTCCTGTGTTTCATTTAACAAGTTGGTCCAGCTTTGGCAGGCCCTGCGGGCTCATAAAAGGAAGCCTTCTTCAAGATTAGGGCTGAAGATTTTTCTAGGAATGAGCAAGTTAGAAAATGGCTCCTCTGCAAATTTATGCCACTAACCCTTAAAGAGAGGCTAAATATGAGACTTTAAATATGATGGAAGATCCCCTGGAGAAAGAAATGCAACCCACTCCAATATTCTAGCCAGAGAATCCCATGGACAAAGGAGCCTGGTGAGTTATAGACCATGAGATCACAAAGAGTTGGACACGACTCAGTGACTAACACACATAACACACATAACACACAAATATGAGACACTTGAAACCTTCTGAACCAAGACCCTAACCTCACAGATTAAAAAAACAAAACAAAATGAACTGCTTTAGAAAATGCAGCTCTAATCCAGTGTCAGAACCAAGAACTTAAATTTAGTTTTAAGATACCAGTTAGACGTGCTTTTCACTGTTTCTTGAGTATTTCTAACGCCTTGGTACCCAATACATTGGAAGCATTATAAAGGTTCAAATTTCTCACTGAGTTACACAGCCTTCACACCCTCTATGTGTGGTCACCACAGAGAAACCCTATTAGGAGAATGGGAGGGGAAGTGGGGGGTCAACAAAGTAAAAATAATATCTCTCTCTCACCTGACCCCCAAATACCCTATGGTGATCACTACCCAACAGTGAGACATTCTAATGGATCAGACCAGAGAAACGGAGCTTGATTTTTCCAGCTTAGTTATATTTTGTACTATTTTTGTAAAGAATGTAAATAGCCAGCAAATTTGACTACAAAGTTTCCTTGATTAGTGAGTGAATAGTATTTGCTAAGCAGATCTCTACACTTTTAATCAAACAGGTTTAATGTTGCATGAAGGGAGAAACAGATAATTGTGTAGATTTCCAAGGAGTTTTTTAGAGGCAATCTCTTTTTAGTAAATGTGGTGTCTCTGGATGGAAACGTGGAGGGAAAGACAGAGGGGCATGGAAGTAACAGGCCATGACGATGCTTAATGAGCTGTCAGTCATGGCTCTCCAAGGTGTTCATGGTGTTCATGAAGACAATGCAAGAACCAGCAGGGGTATATTACAGAGAGCAGTCAGTTCTGAGGCTAGAGGTCTGGATGCAAGTTTCAACTTTGCCAAGAAATCAGAAAGAAGACCTTTCACTCCTCTGGGCCTCAGTTTCGTTTTCTGTAAAATGAAGACTGAGGTGAATGCTTGCGTGATTCCTTTCTAGTTCTTTTTGCTTGTTGTTCAAGAGATAGTCAAGTAGTTTCACTCTTGCCACTCTCATCATTAAATCCCACAGATCTACTACTCTCTCAACCTAGTTAAATTTCAACCCTAATTCCAAAACTAAATGTTCAAGGAAAGCAGATAAATATGAAGAAAAGCCCCATGATGAAGAGAACAGCTTCTCCTGAAAGAAGGATTTCAAGCTTCCCATTCTCTCCAGTTCATTTCCTATCCTTCCAGATTTCTCTTACTGCACCCAGATTCTAAGAATTCAGGACACTTATTCACTGAACCTGCCGCCTTTTCACTATCGCTCAAACCCTCATGCCCTCATATGTCACTTTGCTGCTGCTGCTGCTAAGGCGCTTCAGTCGTGTCTGACTCTGTGCAACCCCAAAGACAGCAGCCCACCAGGCTCCCCCATCCCTGGGATTCTCCAGGCAAGAACACTGGAGTGGGCTGCCATTTCCTTCTCCAATGTATGAAAGTGAAAAGTGAAAGTGAAGTCGCTCAGTCATGTCCGACTCCTAGCGACCCCATGGACTGCAGCCCACCAGGCTCCTCCGTCCATGGGATTTTCCAGGCAAGAGTGCTGGAGTGGGGTGCCATCGCCTTCTCCACATACGCCGCCTTACCTGGCTTTTATTCCGTGGTCTAGCATGTGGTCACTCCCTTTAAACAAACAGCAACTCTGCCTCTTTCTCCCTCAATCACACCAGCTGCTAAAATCCCCAACCCTGGTTGAATCCAACTCCCAAACTACCCTTAAGCAGCTAGGAGTGTTGAGTAAACAAATCATCACAAATTCACAGACATTAACTTAAAGTGGGTCTTTAGTGTTGTCCAGCTTTTCTTCTACATTTCCTTAGTCAGCTTTCAGTGACTTTTCTCATACCTTCGCCTCTGTCCTTCAGCCTCTAATACTTCCTCGCTCTCTCCATCCTCATTCTTAGCTGGTAACCTTCTAATCTCACTGAAAAACCATCAGCATCCAGAGGAGAACACCTATAGTCTACCATGACCAATCCTTCCAACCTATGTGTATCTGCACTTCTAAGCTCACAAACTCTGCCTTCTCTTGGATGATGAACTGCTCGTGCTCTGATTTTGTTCTCCGTCTTGGTGAGGCGCCCCTTCACGTCAGCCTGGGCTCCCATCCTTATCTACTAAAGGACTTGATCCTTGCCATTTTTTTTTTCATTTTCTCTTGCATCACCAATTTTCCTTTCCTCTTTATTGGACCAATCACATCAGCTAAACATCTCCCATCTTCAGAAAAACAACAGCAATAAAACTTGGTCCTTGACTGCATGCCCTCTGCAAACCCATTCTTCTGCTTTCCCTTACAGATGACCTGGAGACCTCGTCTGGGCTCTCTATCCATTTCTCTTCCTCCAGTTCTTTCCTCTACTCTCCCCAGATAGCCTTTCCTCCAGCAGTCTATAAAAACTGCATTTGTGTTTGTCACCAGCAGGTCCAGCTCCCAGTCTGTCAAATCCAACAGTCACTTCTCAGTCCTCATCTTACTTGACTTTGGTCTTAGCTTGCTGTGGGTGCTGTAACAAATTACCATAAATGTCATGGCTTGAAACTGCAGAAATTACACACAGTTCTGGAACCTGGAAGTTCAAACTCAGTGCCACTAAGTGGAAATCGGAGCCATGATTTACCCTGGACTTTCCAGGAAAGAATCCATTTCTTGCTGCTTCCAGCTTCTGGTGGCTGCTGGCATTCTTTGACTTGTGGCCACATCAACCTGACGTCTGCCTCTGTGGTCACCATGCCTCCTCCTCCTCTTCTGTGTGTCATCTACCTCTGCCTCTCTCTTGTAAGGATACTTAACATTGAATTTTGGATCCACCAGGATAATCTAGGATGATGACTTCCTGTCAAGAACCTTAACTTAAGACTCTGTATCCTTATATGGTAATACTTGCAGATTCCAGGATTAGAACTTGATATCTTTGAGGGCTATTATTCAGCAACTATGGGGGCTTCCCTGGTGGTAGAGAATCTGCCTGCCAATGCAGGAGCCACAGGTTCGATCTCTGGGTAGGAAGATCCCCTGGAGAAGGAAATGGAAACCCACTCCAGTAGTCTTGTCTGGGGAAATCCCACGGACAGAGGAGCCTGGCAGGCTACAGTCCATGGGGTGGCAAAAAGAGTCAGACATGACTTAGCAACTAAACAACAACAACAACGTTCAGCAACTAAAACCTTCTAGCAACATTTAACACAGTCATATTGCTTCCTTCTTCTTAAACACTTTTTCCATTTGACTTCAGGGAAGTGGCCCTATCTTGATTGATTGATCCTTTCAAAATTGTGGCAAAAGGTACAAAACAAAATCTATCACCATATCCGTCTTTAAGTGTGCAGTTTAGTAGTGTTAACCATATTCACACTGTTGTACAACAGATCCCTAGAAGTTTTTAACCTTGCAAAATATGCAACCCTATGCCCATTGAACAACTACTCATTTCCCTCTCCCCTCTACCCCTTGGCAACCACAATTTTACTGCTTCTATGAGTTTGACTACTTTAGATACTCTGTGTAAGTGAAATCATATACTATTTGACTTCTTGTGACTGGATTATTTCATTTAGCATAATGTCCTCAAGGTTCATCTATATTGCAGCATGTGGCAGGATTTCCACCTTTTTAAGGCTAAGTAATATTCCATTTATATACATATAACACTTATGTTTATCTGTTCATCCATGGATGAACACTCGGGTTGCTGCCACCTCTTGGCTAATGTGAACAATGTTATTATGAACACAGAAGTACAACTATCTCCTCAAAATCCTGCTTTCAATTTTGGAGATATGCCTGGAAGTGGGATTGCTGGATATGTTAATCCCATTTTTGATTTTTGAGGACCCTCCATCCTGTTTTCCAAAGCAGAAGTACTATTTTATATTTCCACCAACAGTGCAGTGCACAAGGGTTTCAATTTCTCCACCTCCTTGCCAACCCTTGTCATTTTCTGTCCTTCTTGATTCTTGTTTTATGTTACTGTCAGTTTCACCTCAGTTTCTCCTCTCGGTTTTATTCATCTTCTCAATTCCTAGGTCTCGGTGTCTTTGTGCATTTTTATGTTTATGCTCAACAGCCACCCCATCCCACCCCTGCCCCCCATCGATCTCATTCAGACCCACAGCTGTAAGTACCATGCTTAAATCTCTCAAATCTGTATCTTAGTTACTAGTCTTGCTACTGATCTGCAGACCCACATATTCAACTACCTACTCAATCTCTCCACATGAATGGGCATCTCAGCCTTGATAAGTCCCAAACAAAATTTTTAATTGTCTACCCCCTAGACCTGCTCCTCATGGCAGTCAACGGCAGTTCCATTCCTCGGGTTGCTCAGATTAAAACTACGAGGATACCTTTTTGCTTCTTTGTTAACCACATCTGACCTCCAATTGACCAGCAAATCCTTGAACTGTTCCTTCAAACTATGTCCAGAATCCCAGAATCATTCCCTGCTCTCCTCCCTTCCACTGCTGCCACACTGGCCTAACCACCTTTATTTCTTGCTTGACCATTTCCATATTTTACTGTCTTTCCTGATTTTGCCCTTACTCCTTTCAGTCTACTCTTCATGTAGCAACTAGAGTGTTTGCTAATAAAAGGTATGTCACAAGGAGTAAAAGCTCAGTTCTTTACAGGGTATATAAGAGCTAAATAACAAGGCCCGTGGGCATCTCTCTGATTTCATCTTTCATCTTTTCATTGCAATACAGCTACAGCGTCTCCTTGCTGTTCCCTAAAAATGGTGAGCTTACTCCTGTCTCAGGGCCTTTGTACCTTCCGGCCCCTCTAGAATGCTATTCTTAGAGTTGACCTCACTTTATTCAGGTGTCCGCTCAAACACTAACTTATCAGAGGCCTTCCATGGCCTTCTTGGCTAAAAAGAATCACCCCTCCTTCTTACACCTCTCATCCCTTTTACTCAGTTTTATGTTCTCTCTTGGCGTTTATCACAACCTGATGTATTTTATCTTTATTTTTTATGGCTTGTATTTCCTACTAAAATATAAGCTCCCTGAGCGTTGGGAATTTGTCTGTTTTGATCATTTGTGAATCACTGGTGCCCACAACAGTGCTTGGCTCATGGCAGGCTTTAAATAACTCTTTGTAAAGTGAATGAATGAAGCACCTATAATACTTTTGTTCAAAGAATCATTTCCCAGAAAGGGGCTTGCTTTTTACCATCACTTATAGATGGGCTTTGAGAGTTTTTGTATTTTAGAACTTAAAAAAAATTTACAGGAAGTCAGCTTTAAATCAGGTTTTCTGATGGACAGTCTAAATGTTGCCCTTACCTGAAGGTGAGAGGATTTGACACTAACTTCCAGGTGATACTCCTGAGGCTTGTTTCATTTAATTTTAGGATATCAATATGAACAGAATGATAAGTACAACAGTGGAAAGTTACCTTCAAGAACTCATATTGTGTTTTCCACTATTTGGGGAAATACCTCTGAGGCAAACCAGAAACCAATTTGCAGATGAAGAAACAACAGAGAGATCAGATGACCTGACCAAGGTCACAGATGAGGACGACAAGTCAATACTTAAGTCTCTGAGATCTAGTACTTTCACTAGAAAACCCCAGAAAATACAATCCTATTACTAGGTCTTTCCTGTAAAAATGACTAGTTTCTTCCACAAAGCAGGGCCAAGGATGGAGCTCATGCTGCTGAGGATGGGTCAGGCTCAGGGCTACTGTGTCCTCCATTACCAACGCACAGGCAGGACAGGCCTGAACAAGCATTTTGTGGAATAATAGGTCCACAGAGTCCTGTTATTCTGTTATGCAATGCTGACTCTGCTGAAGAGGAATGAGTGTTCAGACCATACTTGTACAGTGTGCTAACCAAACACACCAAAAGAAGTATGTGCAAAAGAGTCAGAAGAGCTGTTCATGCCTGGTTAGAGCATTATTCACTTGGCTGAGGGCAACGTACACTGTCATGCAGTTGAGGCTAAGATAAATGGGCCACTTCACAGACAGGCATGGTGATTAGCTGTCTGTATAGAAACGTATTCTCAAATTTCTTGAGATAAATGCTTTCATTGCTGGTGAGTTTAAAATTAGGATGATACATTTATTTCCGGCTGGCGAAAACATAACATCCTAGCAAATAGTTTTCAGAGGCACTGAAAATCTCCTATAAAAACTTTCATTATCTGTCAAACTGGCATCAGGGCAACCTACGTCAATTACTACTGCCAGCCTCATCTTTCAAAACCAGCCTTCCCTCCTCCTTGCGTTTTCCGCCCTACCAAGCATAGAAGGATCAAGGGATGTGGTCTTCTCTCATCCTGAAGAATATTTCCATGACAATCACACCAAAACTGAGTGGAAAAGAGAGGCAGATGTCCTTTTAGTTTCAACATATGGATATTCATTAACCTTACCCACACTCGTTTACTTTGGGTTCTAGCACACAAGGCTTATATTTATGACTAATGCCTGGGCAGGCTTTCTTTATCTTTTGCCTTGGTTGAAGAAGCAAATTCTGTTGGAGTTGCTAGAGAATTCTGCGGTTTATAGACACTCATTTTCAGAAACGCTGTGTGTCTTGAGAGGCTGCTTAGTGAGTGACTGGATTCTTGCCTCTAGCACACCTTTCCACTTCTTCAGCAAATGTCAGATGGGTCGTGCAGATGTGGTGCACCCACCACCGAGGAGCAGACAGGAATGGGACGAACAGAAGTGGTCAATGGCTCAGGGAGAGCAGCTATTTAAAATAGCTGGAGAAGAAACAACAACTAGCCCTGCATCTACCCCAGCACACTTGCTCGGCCATCGTTCAGGCGACTCCTCATTAGGTTCAGTTCAGTCGCTCAGTCGTGTCCGACTCTTTGCAACCCCATGAACTGCAGCACGCCAGGCCTCCCTGTCCATCACCAACTCCCAGACTTCACTCAAACTCACGTCCATCAAGTCAGTGATGCCATCCAGCCATCTCATCCTCTGTTGTCCCCTTCTCCTCCTGCCCCCAATCCCTTCCAGCATCATTAGTTAAATGAACCCAATTCATCTCACAGAAGTCTAATTAATACTCTGACATTACAGAGACACTGAAATTCCTGGGATTTGGTCCAAAAAACCCTAACATCAATAGTCCCACTTGCTTGTGAAGTGCTTTTTATTCTAAGGGTTCTACATATATACAGATGTCAGAACAGAATCTTACATAAAAGTCTGTAAAAATTACTAAAGTTGTGGTCTGGTGAGAACAAAGAGAGCACACGGTTTATATGAATGGTGGTTTGATTCATACCATTTACTGTGGTGGTGCAAAGGCTGGCAAACTCAAACACCCAACAGGGACTTCAGAGGAGACTTGGTATTTCCATACAGTGCTCTGGTGTCATGACAAAACCTTATGAATTTAATTACACAAGGGGACCTGTTTGTCATTTATGAAAAACACCAAAAAGACATAGTTCCAAAACTTCCAGTCTTCCTTTACCTAACAGATCATTCTTTCTCAACAACTGGGTGGCCTGATTTAATGTAACTGTCTATTACGCAGAAGTCTTGCCAGACTTCTGGCACTATTTTCCTTTGGAATCTCAGTGTAATCAAGAGATTTCAGGTTTGCCTACTTAAGGTGTCAAGCAATACTGGGAGCCAGGGGTAGAACAGAAAACCAGACACAACGCAGTTTCCAAGGAGGTCACACTCTAAAGGTAAAGCTGCTGAGACAGACCCATAAATAGGCAATTTCAACATAGCAGCTTGTGCGCTATGAAAGGAGAAAGCCCAGGGTATAACAGAGGCCCCTAGGAAGGACATCTAACACATTTCTTTTCCAGAAAGAGAAAGAAAAAAAAAAAAGAGAGAGACAGAGTTTATAGTACTCACATGAAATACAGTGATCTGTTAAGAAAGAATTTCTCTCTAAGTAGTGGGTAGTGGTTGCCAGGGGCTAGGGGTGAGGGATATGGGAAGACATCAGTCAAAGGGCATAAACATCCAGCTATAAGACAACTAAGTTCTGGGAATCTAATGTATAGCATGGTGACTATAGTTAACAATACTGAATTATATACTTAAAAATTGCTAAGAGAGCAAATCTTAAACGTTCTTAGAACATACATACACACAACAAAGCTAATTATGTGAGGCAATAGATATGACTAACTTTATTGTGGTAATTATTTCACAGTTATACATGTATCAAATCATTGCACTGTACGTCTTGAACTTAAACAATGTTACATGCAAATTGCATCTCCATAAATCTAGAAAAAAAGAGTCTGGTACATAAAGAGTCCCTGTGGAAAACAAAATAAGTACTAATAAAAACTTGTTTCATAATACCTGTGTTGGGGACATTGTGATTCAATCATGAATAATAAAACACTAAAGTACAAAAAAATAATAAGAATAATTTTTCTCTAGCTAATCAATGCAAAGCACTGACAGCATGCTCAGTACACAAGTACATAATTGAACCAAGTCATATATTTAAATGAAATGGTCCAAGTGAAAGTGAGAAAGGCATGGAACTTAATTTAAGTACATGACAAAAGCTCCTAAGAGAAGCAGAAAAGAAAGATGCCAACAGTCTTCTCCAGCTTTGGAAATGAATTGATAATTGATCCTCGGCTACATACATGGTCAAGACAAACTGAACCAGTGGAACTGCAATTTGAGCCAGTGGCTCAAAGAATCAGACCCTCCTGACTGGAGTTCTAATATTGTTTACTGTTACTTATCCAGTGGCAGCTGGGTCTTAATTGAACCAGAGACCCTGAATGACACAAGAAAATCTGAATAAGAAGACTTTTAATACTATAAAATTGGGAAAAGGGATCAGAGAAGAGTGGTGATTATAATTTAACATGACCTCAGCACCGAATAAGCAACAGACATTTGATCTCAGACAAAATTATTTCCCATATTGCTGAAGTGACTAGTCACTCAGAATAATCTGATCGAATGGAACCACTAATGGTCAGAGGAGACAAAAAATGAGCCCAGCACAGCCCTGGAAGGAGAGAAGACTCTTCTCTTCATTAACAGGCCAAGGAAAGGAATCAGATGAAGTAAGTTTGGCAACTTGACCCAATTCAGAGAGCGTATCTGTCTCCACCAGCTGCCTCTTTCTGATTGGAGAAGACATTGTGAAAGGTGCCTACACACTGAGTTACTGATCAGACCACGAGTTAAAAGAATGAGCCTGAAAACAGAGAAATAGACATCTGGCACTTATATCCAGGTGTTTTCTCAAATGGATTATTATCTTTTGGTGATTTTAATACCAAGACTATTATAGTGAAAAGTGAAAATGCATGTTGCCAAGTTGTGTCTGACTCTTTTGCGACGTCATGGACTGTAGACCGCCAGGCTCCTCTCTCCATGGGATTTCCCAGGCAAGAATACTGTAGTGGGCAGCATTTCCTTCTCCAAGGGATCCTCCCAACCCAGAGATCGAATCCAGGTCTCCTGTATTGCAGGTGGATTCCTTACTGTCTGAGCCACCAGGGAAGACCTGTTATAATTATTATAACTATCATAAATGTTAGTCTAGTTTTTATTGAATTAAAAATCATATCAATAGTTGATGAAGGGTAACAAAAGTAACCATTCAAAAAATCAGAGTCTCTAACAGGGATCAGCACTGGAGTCACTGTGCTCCTGTGTCAAAGACCATTTTTGGTCAGCCATATACTGGGACATGAAACTTTGGCCTACATCTGCCTACTATACCCCCTACCCTCCCACCATTAGTCCAAAGTTCATTCTAGAGTCAGATATAAACCTTCTGTTGTTATCCTAACATAGGAATCTACTGCTGCTGCTGCTAAGTCACTTCAGTCGTGTCCGACTCTGTGCGACCCCATAGACGGCAGCCCACTAGGTTCCCCCATCCCTGGGATTCTCCAGGCAAGAATACTGGAGTGGGTTGCCATTTCCTTCTCCAATGCATGAAAGTGAAAAGTGAAAGTGAAGTCGCTCAGTCGTGTCCAACTCTTAGCGACCCCAGGGACTGCAGCCTACCAGGCTTCTCCGTCCACGGGATTTTCCAGGCAAGAATATTGGAGTGGGTTGCCATTGCCTTCTCCAACATACAAATCTACTTCTGCCTATAATTTCTATGACTTGTTTAGAAGGTAAGAGATGGGGTATTTTTAAAAGTTAAGATCTAAAATCCACTGTTTTGCTTTGCACTTCATGATTTTTCTCTAAATAAACTTAAATGTGGTGAGTGAAGCAGAGTGTTAGAAGCAAACATAATGTCAAACTGAGGATTTCAGAAGATTTGGAAGACAGCAAAACAACCCAATGTAACTTATCATGGCCAACAGCAGATCTAAGAGCTCACTAAATACGAACAGATCACTTTTTTAAAAATGACATTTTCATTCTCAATGATCTGAGATCTCTGTTCTTCTCAAACCCTCATTTAGCTTCCAAAATAAAAACACAGTCCATCACTTCGTTGGGTCCTTTCCCTTTTGGGCTCTACTCTGTCCTCACCTCTCCAAGTATAATTAAGGCTTTTGATAAGAGAATTTGAGCAGCAGGCCCCAAGAAGGGTATGTCCTCTGTACTTTCTCTGCAAAAAGCCATGCCACCTGTTGGAAGTACAGGGAGACATGGAACCCACCCAGGTTTAAAGTCACACTACTACCTTTCAGTTGGATCTTTTGCCCTATATTCACTGGTTGAGTTTCTTAAACATTCAGCCTCAGTTTTGTCAACTGTAAAATGGATATATGAAAGTATCTAGTTCTTAGGGTTGCTGTGAGGTTAAAATAAGATGAGTTATGTTTGCATGGTGCTAGGATAGTGCCCTATACACAGTACATGTTTAACAACCTCTGGTTGTTCTTGCGAACACCAGGGAGGAGAGACAGGCTGCACCAGCCTGTAGAAGTAGACAAGAGCATTACTTATTTTGAAAGCTAAGTGGGGCTAGTGTTGACCATTTACCGTTTGGGCAGATCCTGGCTGTGAGAAATATTATACTCAGAACTCCATGGTCTGTGTCTTGGGGTTGTCTAATAATTGAAGGTAAGTATCATCTGAGGACTTTTTCCTCTATAGCGACTTGGGCCATGAGGGGCTATTCTGACTTCAAGTTCCCAATGCTGAACCACAGAGTAGAACTTTGTTCTGACATTTACTCATCTCTTTCTTCTTCCTTCTCTCTCCTGATATGTGATCATTTCAAACACTGAAGTCATTCACTGAGGTAACACTATAGACCTGATCTTCTTAGAAGGCTTATATTTCAAAATTTCCTCCCCCTACACAATTCTTCTTCATCTAGTAACTAATACATTAGTAAAATGTATAATGATCTCGACTAAAATTATTCATCAGTTCAGTTCAGTTCAGTCGCTCAGTCGTGTCCGACTCTTTGCGACCCCATGAATCGCAGCACGCTAGGCCTCCCTGTCCATCACCAACTCCCAGAGTTCACTCAGACTCACTTCCATCGAGTCAGTGATGCCATCCAGCCATCTCATCCTCTGTCGTCCCCTTTTCCTCCTGCCCCCAATCCCTCCCAGCATCAGGGTCTTTTCCAATGAGTCAACTCTTCTCATGAGGTGGCCAAAGTACTAGAGTTTCAGCTTTAGCATCATTCCTTCCAAAGAAATCCCAGGGTTGATCTCCTTCAGAATGGACTGGTTGGATCTCCTTGCAGTCCAAGGGACTCTCAAGAGTCTTCTCCAACACCACACTTCAAAAGCATCAATTCTTCAGCGCTCAGCCTTCTTCACAGTCCAATTCTGGGGATGATTAATATTTAAGTAGTACTTCATCACTGACAAGAGGTCTTCCATGTATATTATGTCATTTTGATTTCATAGCTGTTTGGGATGGCAAAGCAGATGCTATCATTCCTATTTTCAGACTAGGAAACTAGGGTTTAAATGAATGAACTGACTTCCTCTAGCCCATGAAACTGTTAAGTGGACCCTACGTTAGGAACTTGGGGCTTCTGGGTTGGTCTGTGAAGTGAATCAGGACAGAAAGCTGGTGTTTAAAGTAATTCAAAATGGATTAAAGATCTAAACGTAAGACCAGAAACTATAAAACTCCTAGAGGAGAACATAGGCAAAACACGCTGACATAAATCACAGCAGGATCCTCTATGACTCACCTCCCAGAATATTGGAAATAAAGGCAAAAATAAACAAATGGGACCTAATTAAAATTAAAAGCTTCTGCACAACAAAGGAAACTATAAGCAAGGTAAAAAGACAGCCTTCAGAATGGGAGAAAATAATAGCAAATGAAGCAACTGACAAACAACTAATCTCAAAAATATACAAGCAACTCCTGCAGCTCAATTACAGAAAAATAAATGACCCAATCAAAAAATGGGCCAAAGAAGTAAACAGACATTTCTCCAAAGAAGACATACAGATGGCTAACAAACACATGAAAAGATGCTCAACATCACTCATTATCAGAGAAATGCAAATCAAAACCACAATGAGGTACCGTTTCACGCCAGTCAGAATGGCTGCGATCCAAAAGTCTACAAGCAATAAATACTGGAGAGGGTGTGGAGAAAAGGGAACCCTCTTATACTGTTGGTGGGAATGAAAACTAGTACAGCCACTATGGAGAACAGTGTGGAGATTCATTAAAAAACTGGAAATAGAACTGCCTTATGACCCAGCAATCCCACTACTGGGCATACACACCGAGGAAACCAGAATTGAAAGAGAGACATGTACCCCAATGTTCATCGCAGCACTGTTTATAATAGCCAGGACATGGAAGCAACCTAGATGTCCATCAGCAGATGAATGGATAAGAAAGCTGTGATACATATACACAATGTAGTATTGTATATACCACAGTATATGTATAATACACAATGGAGTATTACTCAGCCATTAAAAAGAATACATTTGAATCAGTTCTAATGAGGTGGATGAAACTGGAGCCGATTATACAGAGTGAAGTAAGCCAGAAAGAAAAACACCAATATAGTATAGTAATGCATATATATGGAATTTAGAAAGACGGTAACGATAACCCTGTATGCGGGACAGCAAAAGAGACACAGATATATAGAACAGTCTTTGGGACTCTATGGGAGAAGGGAGAGGGTGGGATGATTTGGGAGAATGGCATTGAAACATGTATATATCATATATGAAACAAATTGCCAGTCCAGGTTTGATGCATGATACAGGATGCTTGGGGCTGGTGCACTGGGACAACCCAGAGGGATGGTACGGGGAGGGAGAAGAGAGGGGAGTTCAGGATGGGGAACACGTGTACATCCGTGGCGGATTCATACTGATGCATGGCAAAACCAATACAATATTGTAAAGTAATTAGCCTCCAATCAAAATAAATAAATTTATATTTAAAAAATAAAGTAATTCAACATAGTGAAACAAAGATATGAAGGAACAAACAGTGTAAATAAAGAAATTTTTAAAAAGAGAAACCTGAAAAGGCTATAGAATATATAATTACAGAATGAAGGTGGGGCTGGGGGTTTAACTAGCTCTGAGTAGAGAATCTTTATAATTTTTGTTGCCCAGTGTCTCAGGGTATCTGCTTGGGTTGAGAGAATAGAAATCTGTGCCCCTAAAAATCTCGGCCTTTTCTTCTACAAGCAAGGGTTACATTCCATTTTTATCTTAAAGTCTTATCCATTTTGCATTCTATTCCATGTTTAATATAAAATTTTAAAAAATAAGATAGAGTGAAACTTTTACCATGTTAATCCTGGTACATGGTTACATTCTCCCAGTTTATAAAGCTGCTATGAAATTCAGCTGGAGTCCTAAATACAAATGTTATTTCATTTAAATCTAAAACATACACATAATATATAAACATATTTTAAATGTTTACATATCTTATATATTATAAAATTTATATATTTGTGTTTTAAATATAGACAAAATATATATTATCAATATAGAATGGAAAAATGAAAATGTGTATACATATGTATGGTATATATGAAAAAAAGTAAAACTATTTGATTTCACAGCTTCCAAAAAAATGTTGTGAGTCAGTAAAACCAACCGTCTCTTTACCCCCACAGTTTACATTCAAGGTCTGGACTGTGTGATGACCTCCATGTAATTCTAACCTAAGACCCAAGACCAAGAGGGAACTCTCTCAGAATAGCTCTGCCTCACTTGGGGCACCACCCTGATGGTTCCAACAGGAAATGTCACAGACTGGTTTAGCAGGGTACCACTTTGCAGACCTGCAGCAGAAAGAGACCCTAGGTTCCAACCATTTTCTACTTAATACCTATTATTTTCTCTGATCAGTCGTTATTTTTAAGTAAGGCATTTTATGAAAAATAAAGTCACTCTGTACACGGGAAATCATTAAAGCAAGTTATTTGGTAGAAAGGACCGCCTCGCTTAGGAAACGTGCATTGGTCTGTTTAAAGGCAGAGCTCCTAGGGCTGCTCTGGGAGGGCGTCTGCAGGGTGGCATGCACCCTTCCCTCCTCCTCCCCGGCGCAGGCTTGGATGGAAATTAGCAGTTGCAGCCTGTGACTAGGCCCCATTGAGCTGTCCCACCCGCGGCTGCTCAGGAAGCACAGGCCAGCAAACAGAATGAAAGGGGCCTTTATAAATTGGAGTCGGTTATTTCTTAAGCAGAGTCTCACATAAAGACTTTTTTGTTTCTTACTCTTTAGGAAAAACTGAGCTCCTTGTGAACAGTCTTTGGAGAGGGAGGAGAAACTGAAGATGGGGAAGAGGCTCATCAGAGATGCTACGCGCCTGGGGATGATGGAGGGGGAGTGGGAAGTACCGGAGGCTTTTCTGAGTAAATGTTCCTGTGTCTGGTGGCTGGTTGGGAGTGGGGTCCTGGTGCATGGTCAGGGCTAAGAGGTGTGGGCTGGTTACAATCACTCAGGGTCTTTTCCCCCAGAAAAGGGTTGATCTTTTGCAAGGAACAATAAAGAGGAACCCTAGTGTGCTGATCTCCAGAAAAATGTCAGGCAACTAGTTTTTCTATAAGTAGAGTTAATTATCTTTTTTTTCTTTGCTTTTTATCTAAAAAACTACATTTTTCCCCCCTGCTGTGCCACACATTATCTTAGTTCCCACCAGGGATCGAACTCTTACCCTATGTAGTGGAAGGGCAGAGTCTTAACCAGTGGACCACCAGGAAAGCGACTACATATTAAATTTTACAAGATTCACAAACAATTTTCTTCCCATCATACTATCCTAGTTTGTCTCTTTTTACTAAAGAAGCAAGATCTTCTAAACCAGCAGTCCCCAACCTTTTCGGCACCAGGGACCAGTTTTGAGGAAGACAGTTTTTCCATGGACCGGGGTCGGGGGGATGACTTTCAGACGATTCAAGTGGATTACATTTACTGAGCACTTTATTTCTATTATTATTACATCCATTCCACTTCAGGTCATCAGGCATTAGACTCCAGAGGTGGGAATCCCTGTTCTAAACTATTTTGGATATCCCTCAATCTAAGGAAGGTGTAGGAAAAGGCTGTGCAGAGTTTTACAATTTGCCTTACTTGGCTGCCACGTAATTGTACACATGTGCACACAGGAAAAAGATATATACAAGCTATCAGTTTATTCCTTACTCATTAAACAATTCAGGTACCAACTGAACCAGGTAGTATTCATGAAAACAGAACAAAGAAAAAAGTGATACGACTTCAGAGATTTAAAAGCATGAAGAAATAAAGAGAAAAATTATGCTGCTTATTACAACTCTGCGTTAGCTTCATTAACACAGAATCTGCAGCAGACAGAAGTCAGCTAAAGTTAATGCTTATAATTTTTAAATGAACTTTTTTGTGATTTGAAAACTCCTTCCCAAGTTCAATTAGTGAGGTCTCATTAAGTTGCTTAAAAGAAAAAAACTCATTGCCTTAAAAGAATCCACATCTCAGCATCTTTCGTCCTGGCATTTATCTCTGCTGCCTTATGGTACTGGCTGCACTGCGCGTGTGACAGAATTATGAAGTAAGCACTCTAATATCCTGTACATATCCCATACCCAGAGACTTAGTCATCTTCATGTGTCCTAAGAAAGAAGAGGCCCTATGGGCATCCAATAGAGCATTCTATGGTTATAGCCCCTCTTCCAGCAATAAGCAATTGCCCCTTTAAACCATGCTGAAACAAAGGGAGGTGTGATAGGAATAGTGGAAATGTGAATCTTGGAACCTACACACTGTTCTGTTTATTTGTTTGCTCCAGTGTCTTGAGCATTCTGCCTCTATTGGAGTCTCATCCTTTAGAGATAATTTTCTTTCAGAGGATATTGATAATAGCAACACTCTTATTGAGCACTTACTATGAGGCAGCACTGCTACAAGTTCTTAATTCATAGAGTTCTCCTGCTATGCGGTAGGCACTAATATTATCTTCCACTTTTGGAAATGAATGCACAGAGAAGTTAAGAACCTTATTCAAGCTCACAGCCAGTGGGTGACAGAGCTGGTATTTAAATTCTTACATCTGGTTTCAGAGTCTGTACTAAATTATATACTATACTATATAGTCTTTCAAGACTTTGGATCTGAAAGGGCTTCAGAAATTATCTCATTTTAATTCTCTCATTTTATAGAAGAAAAAAATGAGATTCAGTGAAGTTAGGAGACTTAACTTAGGGACATACAGCAAGTTCAGCAAAGTCCACAGCACAACCAACATCACTCCAATCCTAAAGAAATTTGTACATACTGTTCTCTTCTCTCTCTGCCTCCTCCCTGGTCCTTAGCAGAATTTAGGTCTTCCTAAGAAGGCAATGGCACCCCACTCCAGTACTCTTGCCTGGAAAATTCCATGGACGCAGGAGCCTGGAAGGCTGCAGTCCATGGGGTCGCTGAGGGTTGGACATGACTGAGCGACTTCACTTTCACTTTTCACTTTCACGCATTGGAGAAGGAAATGGCAGCCCACTCCAGTGTTCTTGCCTGGAGAATCCCAGGGACAGGGGAGCCTGGTGGGCTGCCATCTATGGGGTCGCACAGAGTTGGACACGACTGAAGCGACTTAGCAGCAGCAGTAGCAGTAGCAAGGAGCTAGGAAGACAAACTCATTGGAAAAGTCCCTGATGCTGGGAAAGATTGAGGGCAGAAGGAGAAGACGGTGTCAGAGGATAAGATGGCTAGATGGCATTACTGATGCAATTGACATGAAATTGAGCAAACTCCAGGAGATGGTGAGGGACACAGAGGCCTGGTGTGCTGCAGTCCATGGGGTCACAAACAGTTGGACATGAATGGGCGACTAAGCAACAACAAGGAGCTAGGTACCCTTCTCAAGATTCCATATTGCCTTTCATGTTTCCATGACCCCAACAATCGTGTTTCATCAGGCCTCTGTAAATTCATTATATCTTGGTTAAGAAAGATCAATATTGACAGAAACACAGGAAAAATTCACTATTGAGGCATTCTTGTTATCTTTCACTGTCAAATAGGATGAAAGGAAGAAGAAACTAAGAACCATTCAAGGAAGACTATTCTAAGAGCTCAAAATCCTAATGCTCACCTGTCTTCCTATTGTATATCAGGGCACCCTGTTACCATCCTCCTGAGGATTTCTGTATCACAATTTGTAAATACACACACACACACACACACACACACACAGAGTTGTGTTTTTATTTTCTGCCTCCCCAGCTAGACTGTGAGCTCCATGAGGACAGAGGCTTTATCTATTTTTATTTGCCTATAAATGTCTAGAACCTGGTATATAGGTGTTCAATTAATATTTGTTAAATGAACATACAACGAAAACTCAGCAACAGTTTTAAAAGATAATGTTAGGCTGCTCCATATTTTGCCTAACAGACATCTGTTTTTCAGGGCCTGTTGCCTTTACTCAGTCAATGGACCACATCCATTCCCTAAGGCTGAACGTGTTCTAACAGTCAAAGTCTTAAGTAGCAGAGGCCTAATTGGCTCACAAATCTATCTTTCATTCACGGTCCAGGAACCCACTGAGTGGGACTGGCTATACTGTTAAACCTCAATCATCAAACTAAGTAGAAGGAAAGACCAGTCTAAAACATCTAAGTCATGGGATATACTGGGGGGAGAATGTATAACTGACCATTGAATAGCTTGACGGTTGGGGAGAAACCCTCCTCACAGCTGAAAAATTGGGCTTAACTTATAGTCAGCCCTTCCTACACATGGTTCCTCTGCATCCACTGTTTGAAATCTAAGGATTCAAATTATCACAGATTGTGTAGTACTGTAGTATTTACTATAAAAAAAATCTGCTTATAAGTGGATCCATGTAGTCTGAGCCCACATTGTTCAAGGGTCAACTGTATTACTTTTAAGTTTCAGGGTAACTTAAAGTATGTGAGCAGAGCTTTCTGCTAGATATTTCTCTGAAGACCTGCTTCAAAGACCAGATAAAATAACTTGTGTTTGGTATGTTCACTTTTTATATGGAAAGAGCTGTTTCAAAAGACTTTAAGGATCTTCAAAAACAGATTATTCTTTTAATATTTTAAATGTTACTCCGACAATCTTGCTTACACATTACTGCATTATAATCACTTGCATTATTATCCACAAAGAAGAACTTTGCTGAGTAAAATTAAATGTCAATCCAGTCACTATCTGAAATGAAACCAACTATGAATTAATGGAATTTAAATTGGCCTAAAGCTTTTACTCTAGCTGAATTATAAAAACTTTTTTAACTTCTATTTCCTTAATGATGATATATAAGAATTTCTCCAAAAGATAACGCCTTGTTTTTTAACTCTTTCACAATGAAGACAACATAGTCAAACAAGCGGCGTTAATTTTGTGTGTAAGTAACCAATCTGCTTTAGTTTCTATTCTATAGCTGGATCTGAGTAAAAACTGTCTCATTTTTATGCAGTATGTGTTAGTACATTTATTTAGTTACTTATTTTGAAAAGTGTAAGTTATTGGAAAGTGAAAGTGTGAAACTGAAAGTCGCTCAGTTGTGTCCAACTCCTTGCAACCCCACAGACTGTACAGTCCCTGGAATTCTCCAGGCCAGAATACGGGAGTGGGTAGCTATTCCCTTCTCCAGGGGATCTTCCCAACCCAGGGATTGAACCCAGGTCTCCTGTATTGCAGGCGGATTCTTTTCAAGCTGAGCTACCAGGCAAGCCCAAATTATTGGAAAGAGAGTCTACAAAACATAAGGTAGGCACTCTCTCATGGTGACCCTGCCAAAGATGAAAAATTGCTTTTATTTTTAGAAAATACCTTTGACTTGCTGTATAGCAGAAAGTAACATGACACTGTAAATCAACTATAGTCCAATAAAAATGCAGTAAAAAATATTAAAAATATCAAGAAAAGAAAATACCATTGAATTAGTTGGGATGGATAGATATTTTAAAAATTTAGACTCATCGCTTAGCCTCATCTCATCCAGGTGAAACTGAAAAGTCTGCTCTCTTTTTAAAATGAAGACAGGAGTCAACTTTATATTTTTAAAAATGCTCTCTCCTGGGACTTATGTTTACATGGGAACTACTAAGCAGCAGAACTGGCTGAAAGCTGCTCTGTGCAGTGCAGAGATAGTGCAGCTCTTTACCAACGTGTACGACCACATTTGGATGATACAGCCAAATCTTACTAGGTCACAACCTTGGCAGCTGTCTTTGACACCGTCAAATAAAAATGCTTTGGGGATCACTTCTATCCCACTGTATCCAGCTGTTTTCCCTGTCACTTCTGGCTCATTACCCTGTAGCTTCAGTCTTCTTTCCTTTTCTGGAGAGAAAAGTGGGGCCTGGTTGTTAGTTTTTAATATAATATAGTGTGTCTGATGATTAATAAATGATCAAAAATCCAGATTTGCTTTTGATTGAAATACATATGGCTAAATTGCTCAATGGTATGGTTCTGGTTTTTGTTTTACAGCCTGATTTTGACTTTCAGGGAAAAAGAAAACACCCTTGATTAATTCTAAATGCCTTTCATTAGAGAACATTCAGTACATTCAAGATTTATACCATTCTCTGGATGTTAAGTGGGCTTCCCCAGTGGCTCAGTGGTAAAAGAATCCACCTACAGTGTAGGAGCCACAGGAGACGTGGGTTCAATTTCTGGGTCGGGAAGATCCCCTGGAGGAAGGCAAGGCAGCCCACTCCAATATTCTTGGACAAAGGAGCCTGGTCAATTTTAAGTAATAAAAAAGACACAGTTCTAATAAACTCAGCACCAGGTTAAGTTTCTGGCTCTAACTCCACAAAATGTGTTGTGTCTTGCAGGAAGATGCCAGAGGATGTTGCAGTATGAAGAAAACCAACCACATCATTGCCATCCAACAAATGGGATGCAGTTTTCTTGTGCTCTCCTCCTGGGGCTTAGCAAGTACATCTATGGAAAAATCAATCCTTCTCCATCACTCTTCCTGGCAGTGGCTGGGTTTTGCTGGGAGGTGTTGGTTGGAATACTGCTGGTATTTTGACTCCAGAGCATTTGGGGATTGTTTTCACTTTTGATGGAAGGAATTTCAGAAAGGCAGTATCATTTTGAAAGGGAGAGGGATTAGCTGAAGTTGCATTCACATGCCAAAGTGCTACCAAAGGCTTAAGGAAATCCATTAGACCGTGCCTTCCCTAGCCACCTCCTCCTCCTTTCTAGCTACCAACTGCTTTTTGGTTTTTAGAAAATACATTTGTGTAAGTAAAAATCTGTCTTACTCTTGGCAGACTCAGCCTACCTGTTACCCAAGTAGCCCTAGACAAATGTAGCAGTGTATATAAAATCAGATTTCCAGTGATGGGTAAGGTCTGAAATAGATTTTGCTTCTTAAGCCTCACGAGCAGGGAACACCTGGGGCATCTAGGTAATGTTCCGTGCATCCTTCCCATTTGTCTGGGCCTTCTGCCTGGCCTCAACCCCCAATGGCCTCACCTTCCTTCCTGAATCTTAATAAATGCTATTAGATAGGAAGCTGGAGAAAGAAATGGCAACCCACTCCAGTATTCTTGCCTGGAGAATCCTGTAGAGAGGGGAGCCTGGTAGGCTGCTGTCCATGGAGTCACACAGAGTCAGACACAACTGAAGCGACTTAGTAGCAGCAGCAGCAGATAGGAAGCAGCTCTCAAGCTGGCAGATGGGCCTGGAAGCTTGACACAATTCACTACCTGACATCCCCGTTTCATCGCATGGCACCCCAGGATACCTACACCAACTTGACTGTGGCCCAAGGCACCCTGCCCTGCCCCCACCACACAGCAGGAGGCTGGGTCTCCCTGGGCCCCACTCCTATGCTCCTGGCTTTCTCCTCTATCACCGACCTCTGATGAAGCGGCACTAGCTACAAATCCTGTTCTCCCAGGGGAATGTGTTTAATTTGATTAATTTCCATTTCTTTCATTTTCAGAATTATTTTGGTGGTAAAATTTTAGCACTCTAAGATGTTACAACACTGGTATCCTGGAGACTGAAATATGAAATAGCAGCACAGAATAGGTCCTTGTGGAAAGCCAACATGCAAATTTTCCTACCATGTTCTGCCAACGGGGCACTATTCTCAGCTATTCCATACATCTCTGGGGGCAAATAATGGAGACATTCCAGCGCCCACTCAATCTCTGTGTTTTTTTTCTGTCTAAAATAATAATAGAGCTCAAACATGGCTTTCTAGCTAAAATTCATCTTTTATTAAACACTATCAGCTACCACTCAACACAAGGAACTTACATATAGAAATAAAATTATGTAGATAGAATGATGCCTGATTTCATTAACTGAATCATTCTTCATTCATTTGATGCCTACTCTGTGTAGTATGTTGTATAGTAGAGAACAAAGAAATAAACAGGAAGAGTTTATAAGAGTTCCTGTTCTCAAGGAATTTATCTTCGAGGTTGAGTTTTATATTTTCTTACAGCTCCACTGTATCCTTTGTATTTCTAATGCCTCCTGTAAAAATGACAGTAAATATAGGTTATTCTTACAATAAATACTGTTGTTACTTGTCACCTACTGTCACACTCCCAGGGGAATGAAAAAGCCCAGAGGTGGCGTTCTGCAGTGTGTTTCTACCTCAGAAAAGGAGTACAGCATTTGGCTCCAAAGCTCTAAGAACATGACCTTTATTTCACAAATGCATGCAAAAATGATTAATCCAGGCTAAGTATATGTTCCTTTCAAAGAACTAATTCAGAACAATGTGAATTTTTCCAAATAGCACTTCATCACAAAACATTTTAGAAAAACATTAATATTTTTTCAGGAGAAATTATATTAAGGGCCTAACATTCATATAAAGTATTTTTCCCAATACAAATATCACTTTAATCTAGCTAGGAAGGAAGGCATTGGCAAGGATTGGAGCTTGCTTAAAGAGTGGGGTGAGCTCCACCTCATAGTGACAAGTCTACTACAGAAGAAAACAGGCAGCTGTTAATGTATCATCATATTTACCCATTTCCCCCTATGTTTCCATTTATCCCAGGATTAATTTGTTTTCCTGCTGCTTCTCTAAATCTTCCCATATCCTGAGAGCAACTTAGATGTCTTCTGTGAATTCATTTATGCTCTTTGTTCTTTTCATTTTATTTGAGGCAGTAGCAGTTTACAAGGAACAAAACACGTAAGTCAGTCATAATTGCTACACTGAAATACTTCCTTTTCCCTCATAATGGAGCAGAGGCACATTAAGATAAAACATTAATTTGCCTTTCTTACCCATAAGCTAGTTAACAGCTTTGACAAGCCTCTTTTCCTTTAAGGATGAGGTCCTTATTCTAAGAAAAGAACAAAGATGAAAGGGAGCATAGGGAACAGATCACTGAACTGATTAATATCCTTCAAGTTCTAAACATGGTCAACGTTTCTGAATAGCTGAGGCACAACAGTAAGTACTTTCCAGAGTTGCATAGTTTTCTGACAAGGCAAAGCAAACTCATAAATAGGAAGAAATGCCCCTGAAGTTAAATCCAAGGGGGAAATCATGAAGTGATAGGCTCTTCGGCCCTTCTTGAAGGCAGAGGGCAAGGAAGTAAGCCATAACAGGAAGCTATGGGTATCTTTTGTCCATTTCCCCTGCCTTACTGAAAGAGCTTCCGATCATACTATCTTCAGCTTTCTTCCAAAGCTATGAATATGTGAGTGACTCTGGTCAATATTAAAGACCAAATCAAACCTGTATTACACTTAGAAAAAAATCCCCAAACCAATATTCAAATAAAGTGTGGTCAAGCTAACGAACCAGTAGGAATCTGTCCAACAAATTTCATCTGCCAAGAGTAACATTTCTCTGTTACTGGACGCACCAGATCACAGCTACAAAGGAGCTCCCTTAAACTCCTTTATTTAGGTATTTCATTTACAAATGAATGAATGAGTGATAAGCACCTGAAGTACGTTAATCACATAGTCTATTTAAAGCTTTAGCTACATAAAAACTGAGGACATCTCATTATTTTCAGATAGTGTTACATAGGGCTCAGCACCCAAGATGATTCACCAAACTTCCTGTCAAAACAGTTTCCATTTATTTGAATTTCTTCTTCATCCTGGGCATCCAAAGCAGGAAGGATTCTTCAACAAGATTCAAGGAGACACATCTCACACGCTAGTAAAACAATGCTCAAAATTCTGCAAGCCAGGCTTCAGCAATATGTGAACCGTGAACTTCCAGATGTTCAAGCTGGTTTTAGAAAAGGCAGAGGAACCAGAGATCAAATTGCCAACATCCGCTGGATCATCGAAAAAGCAAGACAGTTCCAGAAAAACATCGATTTCTGCTTTATTGACTATGCCAAAGCCTTTGACTGTGTGGATCACAATAAACTGTGGAAAATTCTGAAAGAGATGGGAATACCAGACCACCTGACCTGCCTCTAGAGAAACCTATATGCAGGTCAGGAAGCAACAGTTAGAATTGGACATGGAACAACAGACTGGTTCCAAATAGGAAAAGGAGTACATCAAGGCTGTATATTGTCACCCTGCTTATTTAACTTATATGCAGAGTACATCATGAGAAATGCTGGGCTGGAAGAAGCACAAGCTGGGATCAAGATTGCCGGGAGAAATATCAATAACCTCAGATATGCAGATGATACCACCCTTAAGGCAGAAAGTGAAGAGGAACTAAAAAGCCTCTTGATGAAAGTGAAAGAGGAGAGTGAAGAAGTTGGCTTAAAGCTCAACATTCAGAAAACGAAGATCATGGCATCTGGTCCCATCACTTCATGGGAAACAGATGGGGAAACAGTGGAAACAGTGTCAGACTTTATTTTTGGGGGCTCCAAAATCACTGCAGATGGTGACTGCAGCCATGAAATTAAAAGACGCTTACTCCTTGGAACGAAAGTTATGACCGACCTAGATAGCATGTTCAAAAGCAGAGATATCACTTTGCCAACAAAGGTCCGTCTAGTCAAGGTTATGGTTTTTTCGTGGTCATGTATGGCTGTGAGAGTTGGACTGTGAAGAAAGCTGAGTGCTGAAGAATTGATGCTTTTGAAGTGTGGTGTTGGAGAAGACTCTTGAGAGTCCCTTGGACTGCAAGGAGATCCAACCAGTCCATTCTGAAGGAGATCACTCCTGGGTGTTCTTTGGAAGGACTGATGCTAAAGCTGAAACTCCAATACTTTGGCCACCTCATGTGAAGAGTTGACTCATTGGAAAAGACTGATGCTGGGAGGGATTGGGGGCAGGAGGCGAAGGGGACGACAGAGGATGAGATGGCTGGATTGCATCACCAACTCAATGGACATGAATTTGGGTGAATTCCGGGAGTTGGTGATGGACAAGGAGGCCTGGCATGCTGCAATTTATGGGGTCACAAAGAGTCAGACACAACTGAGCGACTGAACTGAACTGATGGTCACTGAGGTCAGTGTTTCTTTATCCACATCTCTTTGGGCCTACCGAAGCTGTCTAGGATGGCAATCCTCTTCCATTTTACCTTGATCTGATATCTATTTCTTGTTGCCCAATGACCCCTATGCAATGATGCTGCCATATCTGGCAGCCTCTAGCTGGAATAAGAGTGGAGACAGACACAGAGAAGAGCAAACATGGAACCATTACATCCTCAAGAAACAAGATGATGGCAACTTAAATACCTTCTGCCAAAGTACATAAAAAAGCAAGCAAGCAAAACCCTGAACAAAAACAAAAAGCTTTGAACCTTATACTCAAAACAGTGACTCCCAGTATTAAGCGCAGAATTGGAAATTCCTACCCAAACATAGCTCAAATAGATCTACTAAATATGGCAAATAGGGTAAAAATTTGAAATTGGGCCAGAAAGAATTTTGTGAGTCCCTTATAAAATTCATTCATATAAATTAAAAATAAATCATTTGGCTATTTGTAGACATGACATGGGCCTAGGGATGAAAATATGTTTGTCAAGAAACTAAATGAATTATTGGCACTGGTCTTTATTAAGGAAACCACTGGGGAGATTCAATCTGAAAATAATCTTGGGAAAGAGAAATGCTTGAGCAATTCAGTCAAACAGTGGTCAATGCACATAACATTCTCAACCAGACTGACTAATTGCATCTAGAGAAGTTACTAGGCCAAGATGGCTCTACTCAAGAGTTTTAAAGAGAAAGTAAGGGTGAAATTGTGTAGATATTGGCCAAAGCACCATTAAAATCAGTAAATGTGAAAAACACCTCAAAATTGGGCAAATTTTTAAGGTGGTTAAAACTCATAATATTAAAAGTATGAATAAAGTCATTGAAGGTTTATTTATCAACTCCTGTTAAGACACTGGACAGACTCTCTGGAAATTTCTCATTTTAATTTCTGAATAAAACAGATACATTCCACTTGATGTGGTGGTTACTAATAGTGGTAATTATAGAAAACAAGTTACACAGAAACTTGTGGATAGCTTCCATGTAACTACATAGAAAACAACAGAGATACTATTAATACCTATATGACATTTCTTTTTCATATAATACCAACTTTTCCTGATTATAAAATAGTACATGTCACTTGAAAAAAAATCTGAAAAATTCAGAGGTTTAATACGAAAAATATAAAAAGCATCTTTAATTCTACCACATAGAGATAAATTTTTAATGACATTCTTTCCATTATTTTTCATATATTTTGAATGAAACACATCAATGAAAAAATATTTCACATATACGTGCAAAATTTTTGCTGTTGTTGGATCAGTTTCAAAGGCATATGGAAGGCCTGGATCTTAATATTAGACTTAAAAATGTTACTTAAAGGTTGTAAACTTCACTCCCACAGAAATTTACAGCTCTGCAGCAGTACTAACAGCCATGAAACTCATCTCTTTATTTGGCTCACCTCTTTCCCATCTGTTGCCTCCCTTCCCTACAGCCTTTCTAGGTTTCTGCTGGATCTGTGGATGACAGGGGAAAAGATCACCAAACCCTGTATCACACTTCCATTGTACAGATCCCATCAGTAGTAACTGTGGTCTTACATTCTTCCCTTCAACTTTATTTTTATATGTGTCTGTTTTTCCCCAACTTTAAACTTTTAATTGAAGCACAGCTGACTTACAAGTTGCATTACTTTCAAGTGTACAACAGAGAGATTTAGCTACACACACACACACACATATATATTTTCTAGATTGTTTTCCCTTATAGGTTATTACAAAATATTGATTATAGTTCCCTTTGCTACACAGTAAGTCCTTGTTGGTTATCTATTTTACATATAATAGTATATATATCATATGTTAATTCCAAATTCTTAATCTATCACTCCCCACCTTTTCTAATTGGTAACTGTAAGCCTGTTTTCTATGTCCATGGGTCTACTTCTGTTTTGTATTGTATAGAAGTTCAATTGTATATATTTTTTTAGATTCCACATATAAGTAATACCATATGATATCCCAACTTATTTTTTAAAATTGGAAACATACAGAAAAGTTGAAAGAATAAAACCATATATCATCCACCTAGATTTAACAACTGTCACTTCTGCCTTTTCTGTCTCCCTACCCACCACGTGAAACTAGACAGCAGATATCAGACGGCTCTATGTCTGAACATTTCAGCAGTAGCATCCCTTTGAAAGCAAAACTCTTAAGATTACAGGTTAAGCAAACTCCCAGCAGAGTGAATGAACTTTAGCGATTTATCTAAATATTTATTTTAGCCTTTCCTAGGCCATCTCCCACCTCAGGGGAAAAAAAAAAAAAAAAAAAAAAAAAAAAACCAAGCCAAGTAGCTGAGATATAGACTGCAGCAAGATATGTGGTGTAAAACTCTTGGGAAGAACTGCCCATATGATGTTCCCCTGTGTGGCGACTTTGGCCTTATACTACAACTACTGACATATTAGAAGAAAGATTCTATGTGGTAACCCTGCAGGGAATAACTCTTCTCTAGAATGCCAGATTTGGTCAATTTTGCAATTCTGTTCTGAGAATTTCACTCCTGGCTAATGAAAGGGGACATGACTCAATCCACAAAAGGGGCTCTGCCCTGGCCATGGTGGCAGAAGCTGGTGGCCTGACCCTTGGCAGCCTGCACTAATCTGGGCAGCTGCAGCAACAGCAGAAAGTGACAGCCTCTCCCTCACCTAGGTGAGCTCAGGAGGTTTCAGTGAGGGTGTAACAGTCTCAAGCGATACTTGGTATTTAGTCTGACCCACTAGAGATTTAGGGGTAGGGGGTGAAGAGGGCCAGAGGTGTGGTGGTGGAGGGCAGAGAGGCTCACAGTGCTGCCCAAGGGAACTTAGTACTCTCACCTTCCTCCTCTGGCCATTTCTGCCATATTTCCCCCATCCTTTCTTACCCTTCTCCCAATAATAATGAAAGCTAACGTTTATATACGGCCAAGAGCCAGTGTGGCAAAGTCGTTAAGAATCTGAGCAGTGGTCCAAGCCAGGATGTGACCTCAGACAGCAGATCTCCCAGGCCACGCACACTTGGTTGTTCAGGTCTGTGACTTCCTAGGTCAGGGCACAGGGACACCAAGGTAATGCTCAGGGACTATTCCATCTCCAGCCCCATAACAGAATTTTCTCATTCACTGTCCCCACCCTAGGCACACACATGTGCGCAAGTTTTAATAAAGACTGACACTACAGGCATGACCCCATGAAAGCAGCACACCGAGCCATGGGGATGCTTTCTGTCTTGTGTGTTTACAGAAGCTGAAGCTGATCAGTTTGCTGAGCAACACTGGCAGGCCTCAGCACAGTTCCCAAGCCCCCGACCACATTCCCTTCTCACCCCTCAGCCGCATCCCTGGACCAACCCTGAAGCTAGGTGTTCTCAACCTTACGCCTCTTTGTTACATAATGACTCAGAACTGACTTGAGTGGCAGTCACGCATTTCAGAAGTTCAAGAACCAGAGGCCAAAGGGAGGGAAAGTAGGTTGTTCTGGAAGCTCTGCCAGTTAATTCCATGTAGACAGGTGACCCATATTATGTCAATTAAATGCTGCTTTAGAGGCATGCTGCAGTGGGCTTTTTAAAACATGGAGCGTTCTAAGGTTACGTGAAGTTGGATTAAGGTTTGCTGAATGCACTAGGGCCTTTCCTCTGTAATTCAATTAACAGAATTAGAGATGGACTTTTGGTGGAATCCTCCCAGGCGGCTGAAAGGCAAAGTGGGGCGCAGACTTTTAAGTCCATGAGGGTAGAAAGAA
This sequence comes from Ovis canadensis, assembly GCF_042477335.2. Lineage (NCBI taxonomy): Eukaryota > Metazoa > Chordata > Mammalia > Artiodactyla > Bovidae > Ovis > Ovis canadensis. The sequence continues at coordinate 55,217,881 of NC_091251.1, read as the reverse complement.
GGGCCCTCGTAAGTCTGCTCTGCCCCTGCAGTGAGTGCCATGAACAGTAGAGGGTCCCAGCCAAACAGTGCCCTGCCGACAAAGCCAAGGTGGTTAATGAGGGGAAGGACAGACGTAGCTAAGGATGCTGTTGGGGCCTTCTTATCCCAGGGACATCTCTCCTTTCCAGTCCAATGTCCATCACTCCCCTCCAATCCCTGTGTCTGCCTCTTTGAACATTTCCAAATTCTGAATTTCTTTTTTTAAACTGCTTCTTCTAGCGAGATGTATAGGCCCTGCATGACCTGGCCCCAGGCCCCACTCTAACCTCATCTCTTGCTATGGCCCCACTGGCCTTTTATAGTTTCTCAAAACAGACAAATGCCTTCCCACCTCAAGGCCTTTGCAGCTAGGCTTTTTGTTACTTTGTTTTCTGTCTAGCAGTCAACCCTACTGACCTCAACTCATCTTTTAGATTTCCACCTCCCTGGCTTATTCCTAGACAGAGTTACAGTTTGTAACTGAGTTTGGAATTATTTGATCATTGTCCATCTTCTCCACTAGAATGACAGTTCCATGTTGACACCTGTTTTGGATCACGATTATATACGCAGAGACTATGTGGGTACTCAATAGGCATTATTTGTTGAATGAACCCATGAATCAATGAATGAATGGTCTCTTCAACTAATGTGAAACATTAACCTCAACTTACACATTAGTGGCTGGTATCAATGAATTACTTTTCTCAGATAATTTGATTTCAAGGTGTCAAGCAAAGCAATAGTGAGGTTTCCAGCAGGAATGGTGGCAGGCTGTTGACGAGAACTGGGGAACTTGCTTTCTATAACACTCTTCTCGTCTATTCTATTCCTGTCCTCACCGATGCACAGACACCTGAAGATGTCAGAGTTATCTCAGCAAGGGATGCACATTCCCAGTGTTCATACTCAAGGTGGAGAAGCCAAACTCGGGTTCTGGATCTATGTGCAGAGGGGTTTCTGCTACCTGGGGACAAGCCATTCATGGCTCCTCTTCACTCTCCTGGATGGTTGCCCTGGTCTCACTGCAGGCCTTTCTCCTTTCTGTCAGATTTCTCTGCCAAATGAAACACCTTCCTCAAAATCACTGCAAAGTACAGCAAAGGGAAATAACGCAGACATTAGAAGGCAGAGTTAATTTGTTATGTAGCCATAGAAATGGAGAAGGAAATGGCAACCCACTCCAGTGTTCTTGCCTGGAGAATCCCAGGGACGGGGGAGCCTGGTGGGCTGCCGTCTATGGGGTTGCACAGAGTCGGACACGACTGAAGCGACTTAGCAGCAGCAGCAGCCATAGAAAACTCATACAGGACCCAATCAACTATGTGATTTTTAGTGCCTGTCTCCCAGTCTACATGTATTGCCTTTTAAATGACCATCTTTATGCTCTAAACTTAATCTCACATTAGTTCCCACTCTGCATCAACCCTGAACTGGTAACAACAGCAACGAAAATCAGTATTAGGCATTTTATTCCGTCCTCAGGAGGGGTCCAATAATGATCAGGGAACGGGGACGGAGTGCAACGGAGGTCACCAGAACCTGGAACTGATTGGTCTCAGACCTTCAAGTTAAAATTGTGTGCTTCTGAAAAGCTTTCCATCTTTTTAAACCATTACTTTATTGACTCAGGTAGGGACTCAAATGAAATGTAACAAGAGGACATTCATAACAAAGAGAAAAGGACCGTAGAGCTGAAAGAACTGTCCATTATTTCCTTGTAAGTAAGGGTCTCTGATGAAAGAAGAAATGAACTGCTTTCCTACGTGGGTTTACTTCTGTTCAATGTCCAGTGCAGTGAGGGAAATGAGCTTTCACTATTACAGTCTTTTCTGCTTTGTCAGTGTGCTTCCACTCCAGACTCTTATTTTTAATGGTTTTTTAATCCAGTCATAAACATCTGTTTAAATTATTCTAGGAATGGCTTTTATTTTCTGTTTCTAAATGGCTTGCATATGTAGTAGGCATTTTTGCAAAACTGAAAAAATAAAAAAAAACCATGTGTATGAACCACCACCTCAAAAGCCAGTGAGAGGCTGGAAAGTAAGACCAGCATATTTGGGCAGGGGGAACCAATCTCTCCCAAGACACCATCAATTTGCTGCCAGCTTGGGCCAAGGAGACTTGGCAGTGGACGCCAGCCTAACTACAATCCAGGAAATGTCACGCCTGTGCCTCTGGTGTGACCTAATAACAAAGTCAGAGTCCCCACAAAGGGTTCTACAACTGGCTGCACAGAAAATATATTCTTCATCTATGTGTTGTTCTGTTTTCACAAGAATACATAGATAACAGTGTGATACATCAAATGCAAATTCATTTAGAAACACTCTTCAATTAAGAGCTGGATATTAAATGATTGGCTTCTATTACATATTACTACTAAGATTGGTAAAATTTTATTTAAAATATGGCTTTTCCAATTGACATGTTGAGAATCATTGTTCTAGAAATGCTACAGGGAGATTAAAAAAATTCTTGTTCTCCATTGAAATGTAACTGCATTCTGATTGTTTCACTCACTGCTTGAATGTGAAAATCTTGTACATTGATTAAAGCAAATCATGCTCTATGCATAAATTTACATTTACAGAATACACATTTTAGAAGAAAGAAGAGCAGTTTCATTATAAAGTATGCTATACAAAATGCATCATAATGTCATATTTCCTACTGGGTAGAGAAAATTTCATACGAAATTATAAAATAAAGAAGGAAGGAGGAAAGAAGAAACAGAGTATGGCCTTTGAGGGCCAGGTGCAGGAAAGGCAGGGAGTAGAAACTCCTGCCTCACATGGAAGATTCTAGAAACTTAAGTGGACCTGGGACAGCAATAATCCCTCTGTGTTTACTGGCTTAGAAGGGTGAAAGAAAATGTCTCTGTCTCTATGGTGGCCTCAGTCACCACAAATGAACCCCTCTTTGTAAAGGACTGTGCAAATGGTAAGGCACTTTTATCATTCATTTTCCTCCTTTTCCTGCTTCTTCCCAAGTTTTGAGACATATACACACTACTACATATAAAACGGATAACCATTATAATAAGGACCTATTGTGTAGCACAGGGAAGAAAAGTTAACTCTTTCAATACTCTGTAATGACCTATATGGGAAAAGAATTTTTAAAAGGGTGGATATATGTATAACTGATTCACTTTGCTGTACAGTAGAAACTAATATTTTAAATCAACTATACTTTAATAAAAATTAGAAAAAAAAAATCCATTGTACAAGTACATCACCGAAGCCGCTGCTTAGAAATCTGAAAAGCAAGCAAGCAATGTGGAGAATGGAGTCTGCGGGATGTGGGTGTGATGGCAGCTACTCTGGGCTTTCTGAGGCAGCTATGGCAGCAGTTTAGCAGCAGAATTCAAGCTCCCAGTGTCAGGTGCCAGCTGTGTGAACTCCCGTGTTTGCATCCCATAGAAGCAGTAGTAGCATCTTCTCTGGACCAGCTCTACAGTATAATTTGGGTGCATGTCTGACTATGCATGCTCCATAAGTAAAGATCTCCAGTTCTCCCAGAGATTCTTTGAGTGTTACCTATCCTTTTGGTAAATTCATTTTATGCCCAAGTTAGTTGCTACTGCTTTAACTAAGAATGCCCACGGTGAGTAGACCTGGGAACAGAACATCGTTCTCTGAGGTTTGAGTCTTCATTACGTCCAGCATGGGCCGTCTGATTAGGAATCAGGTCATAGCTGCTATTTCACTGAGTTCTTCCCAATTGGTAGCACTTGTCAGTTTCTGATCTTGTGGGGACATAAAGAAAAACACTGGACACATCTTCTGAGGTTCTTGCCATCTCCTTAGGATTTATTGTGCATGTCTACACTACTTGACTAACAATAGTCTCGCTGATCTTAGAGGGAGAAAAAGAGAACAAGAGATCTGAAAAACTCTACAAAAGGCTAAAAACCATGCGGGTCTGGAAAGGTGTGTGCCCACTGCCAATGGGGAGCAAAAATTACAATAACCTAAAAACAGATGTCTTTTCCCACTCTGCCCAAGATTTTCAGTATCACTGATGATACCTGACCAAATATGAATACATTAAGTCTATGCTCCCACTAGAACCATACACAGTCAATTCTTATTGTTCATGGCAGTGTGTTCTTTAAGCTGCCGTAAAAAATAAGCGAGCAAATACTGAAGCACTGTATCCAGGGGAAATACAGGATTAAGTTCCTGGGAACTCAGGTCACGACATTTGATCAGTTGATCAACACATAACCTTGTTGTATGTATGTTTCTGTTTATGAACACATCTTATCTAATATATAAATTGGCTTTTTATATGGACCATTTTTAAAGTCTTTATTGAACATGTTAAAATATTGCTCTGTTTTATGTTTTGGTTTCTTGGCCCTGAGGCACGTGGGATCTTAGCTTCCTGACCAGACATTGAATACCCACACTCTGCCTTGGAAGATGAAGTCTTAACCACTGGACCACCAGGAAAGTCCCTAATATATATTGTTGATTCATTAGTATTGAAATCAGGGGCAACAACACTACAATTCATACCTGAAGGAATCTTATCTAACACATGTATTTTCTCCATAAGGCACATCACAGAATTCTTCTACTTAGGAATGCTAGACAGCACATCAGCACTATGTTTTGGGGAACATTTTGAATAGTATAATCACCACCACCACCAACAAAAAAAGAGCTCAATAATGTGAAAAACATGGCACTAAATAGACCGTGAAAAGAACACTTTGTTTAAAGTATGAGAGCTGAAACAAAAAGGCAGAGTATCTTTTTGATTTGGCCTAAGCTGGGACTATACATGTTGAGCAACTCAAATTTTTCCTCCTTTGTTTATGTCTGTGAATGATTGTGAAAATGCTGTTGAGTTTTGATTGGGGGACTACAAATAAATTTAAGTAAGCAGGCAAATTCACACATATGGAACTTGCAAATAAAGGAACAACTGTGCTCTGTTCCCAGAAATATTCCTACAAACCATGAATTGCTTGAACACTGCTATCCCACATCACCCTTTTGAATTTATGTGTCATGAATCTGTAGGAGCAATGTAAATTGCAAAGAGAAAACAATCCCCAGTTTTGAGAAAATTAATTTGGGGTTAAATTTTAATGTGCTAAGAATGATCTGTGGTAATTTCTCTATTAGCAATCTGGAGGCAAATATTTCTGTAAGATTTCTTGTTCATCCATCAGAAAGGAACTTATTAATAAAGACATCCTACCAGCTTTTCATTTGGATGCTTTCCACTGCCTCTCACATTTTCATTCAATAGATGTTTTGTTTTTAAACATGGGTGCAAACAGAGTATTTGTATTAGTTAACATTTCTTCTGAACTTCTCCATGAAAGTCTCATGTGTATCATTTTAAATGAGTGTACAATATTCCACTGAGCTGTCAAATGTTTTGATGGCTTCTAGTCCCTGGGTTGGGAAGGTCCCCAGGAGAGAGGAAAGGCTACCCACTCCAGTATTCTGGCCTAGAGAATTCCATGGATGGGTTGCAAAGAGTCAGACACAAGTGAATGACTTTCACTTTCACGTTTTGCTATTTTAAATAGCTCTACAATAAACATTTTTAAAGAAAAGTTTTCATTTTTTTTAAACATTTTTTCCCAGAGGATAAATTCCTCAGGAAATGGGTGAAGAAAGTAAGTATCCTTGATTACTAGTAACTATAAATTAACTGAGGACTTCCTTGGTGGCTCAGATGGTAGAGCGTCTGCCTACAATATGGGAGACCTGGGTTCAGTCCCTGGGTTGGGAAGATCCCCTGGAGAAGGAAATGGCAACCCACTCCAGTATTCTTGCCTGGAGAATCCCATGGACGGAGAAGCCTGTTGGGCTACAGCCCATGGGGTCAAAGAGAGCTGGGCACGGCTGAGCAACTTCTCTTTATAAATTAACTAAGTCCCTTCAGAAACTGATGAAGAGCTTTCCTGTTTCCCCAACAGTTCTTCAGCTTTGGTTTTTTATTTCTTTAAATTTGCTAAATTAATTGCTGTGAAGTTGTATCTCATGATTGTTTTAGTTAGTATTTATATAATTACTGGTGAAGATAAAGAGCTTTTTAATATACTGATTCAGTCATTCACTTAGTCAATCAACATTTATCAAGTCCCTACCAGGCAACCAAGAGACCCGGTTTAATCAGATACAGTTTCTGCCCTTGGGGAACCTCCCCTCCTCCGGCCTTTACTTTTTTACAAACTGCCTATTAAAATTCAGCCATCTGACTATCGGAGGCTGTGTCATCTCTTAAACTTCGAATAAACACTTATCTAAATTCAAACAATAAATCTTTTCCTATTATAATGCCAATAGCTTCCCAATTGATTTTTTTCCTTAATTTTGATGGTTAAGTTGAATAATTTTAACTTTAAATAGCCAGAAATGAATCATAATCAAAATATTTAACAACTGGCAAGATAAAATATTAATATATAATAAGCCAAAAACATTTAACCAAAATATATTTAACATCCCTTTTAGTTGCTGAATTAACTACATCTTAAAATATGCATAAATGATATGTTATACAGAAAATGATTTTCCAAAATATTCTAGAAATTTCCAAATCAATTGTTGATTTTTTTTACAAATTGTTGTGGTGATCTTAAGTTGATGTAGCTGTCACTTAGCTAGGTGATGCCTCTGTTCAAACTATAGATCCTTATCAGTGATGTCACCGTGATACTGGCAGTCACAAAAACCGGCGTCTTTGTTGCAGCTGGGCATCCTACAGGCCCTTCACTGCAGGTGGAGAGCTGGATGCCAGTGGTTTCTGGATGGCCTCTGTCTGCTCTGCTACCACTGCAACTCCAGGGAGCCCTGGGCCAGAGAGAGGACCTGCCTTTCCTACTGCCCCCCAGACCACCAGCCTCTAGTTGGCACTCCTCCCAGGTCCATTACCACCTCCACAGCCACTGATGGGCAACATTGTTAGGTTCTTATAACCTCAACCAAGGATAATTTCTCTTCACCAGCTGATGCGAAAACACTGCAGTATTTGAACACTCAATGCAGCTCTGCTGTATCAGCTGATGATTAGCCGTAGGTTCCCTGTAAGGCATATTTTACATGAAATGATTACTCAGAAACATAATTCCTGCAGATTTGACACCTGCTTAGATAACAGATCCTAAACATTCCCAAATACTTAAGACGGTCAACTTGGCAGGATATAGGAACACACTGGAATCATCCTTAAATTGCTCCATATTTGAACTCTGCATGCACTGGCTGAATATCTGACCCAAATGAACCAAGCCCAAAGTCAGCTGATGAGAACATTGAAATGCCAGGAGGCACACTGTGAATACGGAGTTCCTCTTTTCTGCAATTAGACAACCAATAGACCCAAATTCTTTAAGGTCGGGTCCCATTGGCTGGGAAGAACTGAGCACAGTGAAAGTTCAGTGACCGAGCAGTTTCTCTCTGCTCTTCCCCAGATGATCTCTCTTCTTTCAGAGAACTTGGAGACAAGGAAATGGGATAGCTCTCTGAGAGTAAAACTATTAAGTCTGTTAAAAAAAAGTCTTCCAAAATTCAGAAATAAGGAAGAATGATTACTGTGTGCCCTTCAATGTCACACAAGAGCATTGTCTAAAAAGCTCATTTGATCACTGTAAGAAGGACAGCTTTTTTTTTTTCTACTTACTATTGATTAGGGCCTGACTCTGTAAAGCTAGACAGACATTTGTAGAAAATCGGTAAATTACAAATGGCATTTTTTTCTGGTAGAGATACACACAAGTTGATTTAAAAAACAACCCCAAAGCTTATGTCTTTATTGCCCTATAGGATGTTAACCAGTTTTCTATATAACTTGAAAATATTATTTCAGCATTCTTTCTCTCATAGACTATACATACTTCTTATATCAATTTTTTCATTCACTCTTTCCTTTAATGAGCCAATTAACTCTTTGACATGTGCTCAATATGCATTTGGATGAGATTCATGTTTTTCATTTTTTCAGAATTGACTTTGACAATCATAGCTTAATGGGTGCAGCGGAGATTTGCAAAGACATCAACAAAGAGACAGAATTACGTACTTTCAGACAGATCTGACTAGACTGATGGCAGTGACTTGACTGAACTAATATCATTACCTGTCAGTTAGGAAGGGGAAATGGGCGAGCCAGCAGTGCAAGCTTCATAAGTAAACGTCCATCCATTAAAGCAATGACCAAGGGGATGTGGTCCACTTAGCAGGTACATGCCTATGTCTTCACTAGGTGATCAGCCTGATGCCATCAACATTCAAACCATGTACTGAGCTCCCTTTTTCTCATTTTCATGCTCACTGAGTAACCTCTGGATTATAAGATGGTTTCTCAGGCAGGGAACTGACTCACTGGTCAGGCCAACATGAGTAACCCAGCCAGTCTGTAGGTTCATTTTTCATTGTAGATTAGTAAATTATCATTGGCATGTGGTTTTAGATTCCAGTTCTTTGTGGAACCTGACAGCGTGTGTCTGTGTTGTGACTTCAACCAACTCTGGTTCTTCAACCAGATCAAGTTTCTAGGCCTGCAAGCTGTGGCTGACCCCAGAACATGTGATCCCACCAAGGGAAATGCCAGCTGGTCATAATTCTGGTGACAGTGTTCTCAAACTCTCTGTGGTTCTGGACATGTTTTTGGTTCACTTGTTTGTTTTTGATTTTTAATCCCTGTGGACCAATACTTCTATAACATTTAATAAAAATACATTTCCAGGAAAATGCAATTTTAAAAGAGCCATAGAAAATGTAGGCCCATTTTTTAAAAAATCATTAGATTCAGCAGAATCCAAATTGCTCTGCAATATAGAAGTTTCTTTTAAAAGTAGAAAAGTTGCTCAATTTATATACTCTCAGGTCAAGGGACTTTACTTCATCTGGGAATTTGTTAGAAATGCAAATTCTTGGGCCTCATCCCAGATCTACTGAAGCAGAAACTCTGGGGTGGGGCCCAGCCATCTGTGTTTTAACAAGATCTGAGGTGACTGTGATTTTTTGCTCATTTTTACAAGACTCACTCATCGAGAATGAGTACACATCAGAAACCACAAGCCCAAACGGCAAAGGGGCCAGGCAGGGACAAAGATGCAGTTTTGATAAGATGAAGATGCTAAGGAAATGGAGAGTCCCTGGCAAACTGTAGTCTCAATGTTCCACATAGAAGCCTTCAAATACACACACACACACACACACACACACACACACACACCCATCTCGGTCAAACGAAATTTCTACTGGCAAGTGTCAGACCCCAGTCTACTACTTTTTCTACATGTGGATTTATAGAACTCGCAGCCTTGATAAAATGATGAGTTGCTTTTCCCCCAATAATTGTTTATACTCAAGAGTATTCGATATTAAATCCTACGTATATGAAGCCTTATTCTTGAGGTCTTCTCTGTCACAATAATCTATGTTTCCATTTTTAATTCTGGATCATACCATTCTGAACTGTGAGACATTTTAAATCATCCTTGCTCTCTTTTGATAGTTTGAAAATTAATTCTCACCAATTAGTTTTAAAATAATTTTGCTATATTCCATAAAGTGTCCTGTCTTAAAGTAACTAACTGTTACTTAACTATTAGTTCACCTGGTAAGGGGTTAGGGAAAAAAGAGGTCTTGGGTTCCCACCCCGGCTCTACTGTTCAGTAAATTGTCGCTTTGTGCAAGATATCAAGCCTTGGCCTGTGGAATGGCAACAGCAATGTCTCCCTCACAAGCCTGGTATAAGAAATTAGCAAAACAACATATGCAAATCACCTGTCAATTTGCAGATGATTCAAAACACCACTGCCTTTTCCCTTCTTCCCATTCTCAAACATGGTAGCCCCTCCTCTTTCCTATATGATTAACAGTTTCCTTTATTTCCCAGAAGAAATAAAGAATCAAACAATCCTGAAAGTGATAAATTTTTCCCTTTGTACTTCTTGCCTATGATCTAATTATTTTATATACAGAATTTTTACTACAAGTACTTTTGGGTGAGTTGTATTATGTTCATAAACTATGACATATATTTTCTAACTTTTTCCTCATTGAAAGTGTCTATGTGTTTAAGAACATACTTTTGAAACTTCCTATATGTCTGAGAAAAATATTTTCCACTGCCAACAAAAATAAAAATAAATAAATTGGATTATGTCAAAATTTAAAACTTCTGTGCAGCCAAGCCCACAATTAACAGAGGAAAAAGAAAACTCATAAAGTGGAAGAAAATATTTGCAAATCACATAAGGAGTTAATATCCAGAATATATAAAAAAACTCCTACAAATCAATAATAATAAACAAACAACCCAATTAAGAAATGGGCAAATGACTTAATATACTTTTCTCCAAAGATACAGAAGTGGTCAGCAAGTACTTGAAAAGATGCTCAGTGAACTAATATGCTTTTGCTTGTGTACTTTTGCTGAGAATATAAAATGATACAGTTATGGAAAACAGTATGGCTGTTTCACAAAAAATTAACAATATACGTATCATATGATCCAACAATTCCACTTCTAAGTATAGCCCCAAAATAGGGTCTTGAAGAGATATTTGTATACTCAAACATTATTTATAATGGCCCAGAGCTGGAAGCAAACAAGTGTCTATCAGTAGATGAATGGATAAACTTTGATACACTCATACACACAATGGAATATTATTCAGACATAGAAAGAAATTCTGATATGCTATAAGATGAATAAACTTTGAAGACATTATACTAAGTAAAATAAGCCAGTCACAAAAAAACTACTGTGAACAAATATACTGTATCAGTTCAGTTCAGTTCAGTTCAGTTGCTCAGTCGTGTCCGACTCTTTGTGACCCCATGAATCACAGCACGCCAGGCCTCCCTGTCCATCATCAACTCCCAGAGTTCACTCAGACTCACGTCCATTGAGTTAGTGATGCCATCCAGCCATCTCATCCTCTGTCGTCCCCTTCTCCTCCTGCCTCCAATCCCTCCCAGCATCAGAGTCTTTCCCAATGAGTCAACTCTTCGCATGAGGTGGCCAAAGTATTGGAGTTTCAGCGTTAGCATCATTCCTTCCAAAGAAATCCCAGGGCTGATCTTCAGAATGGACTGGTTGGATCTCCTTGCAGTCCAAGGGACTCTCAAGAGTCTTCTCCAACACCACACTTCAAAAGCATCAATTCTTCGGCGCTCAGCCTTCTTCAGAGTCCAACTCTCACATCCATACATGACCACTGGAAAAACCACAGCCTTGACTAGACAGACCTTAGTCGGCAAAGTAATGTCTCTGGTTTTGAATATGCTATCTAGGTTGGTCATAATTTTTCTTCTAAGGAGTAAGCGTCTTTTAATTTCATGGCTGCAGTCACCATCTGCAGTGATTTTGGAGCCCCCCAAAATTAAGTCTGACACTGTTTCCACATCTATTTCCCATGAAGTGATGGGACCGGATGCCATGATCTTCATTTTCTGAATGTTGAGCCAACTTTTTCACTCTCCACTTTTACTTTCATCAAGGGGCTTTTTAGTTCCTCTTCACTTTCTGCCTTAAGGGTGGTGTCATCTGCATGTCTGAGGTTATTGATATATACTCCAATATGGACTTCCCCGGTAGCTCAGACAGTAAAGAATCTGCCTGCAATGCAGGATACCCAGGTTGGATCTCTGGGTTAGGAAGATCCCCTGGAGAAGGGGAAGACAATCCATTCCAGTATTCTTGCCTAGAGAATTCCATGGACAGACTATAGCGTTGCAAAGAGTCAGAAACGACTGAGCGAGCGACTAATGTTTTCCACTTTCCACACTCTTATATGAGGTGCCTAGAGTAGTCAAGTTTATACAGACAGGAAGTAGAATTGCTGTTGCCAGGGGCTAGGGGCAGAAAGGAATGGAAAATTACTGTTTAAGGGGTACAGAGTTTCAGTTTTGCAAGATGAAAAGAGTTCTGGAAGTGGATGATGGTTGCACAATGAAAATGTGCTTAAGATCACTGAACTGTACATTTAAAAATGGTTAAGATGGTAAATTTTATGTTATGTGTATTTTACCACAATTTCAAAACAAAAAACCTCAAAAAACCCAAGATGTTTATTTCCCTTTCTCTACCTTTAATTTTGTCATAAATCATAATAATTCTGCCTTACTGTTGGTACCGTCCTTGCTTTAGTTCCTTCCAGCTTAGGCCTGAGCTGGGGATGGCCCAAGCCCCAGGAAAGAGGCTGTTCAGAGGCTGTGAGCTCAACCAGAAAATGGCCAAACCTTAGCCGAGGCAAGGCCAAGCAAAAGCTGATGGGCAGCAATGTGCTGGGAGAGGGAAAGACACTGTTTACCCCTCAAAGAGCCTTGAAGCAAATGCTTTTTTGTCAGTTAATTTTCAAGACCAGAAGCATGCAGCAGAGACAGGGGAAAGTCTCAGAAACAGTCTAGTCCTTGAAGATGAATTCTAGAGTAGAGACAGGTTTCCAGAAAGCTGACAAGGCGCTGTCAGAGATGGAGATTTTATACACACACTACCCTTCCTCCCCCTTTTTTCCCACCATTTCTCTCAGCGGCTGAAGGGTATATACACAGAATTTGAAGGGTGATCCTAAATAGCAGTCTGGATCACCCTTTCTATTTCATTTCCACCAAATCCTCATGGTGTCACAGCTAGGACCTAGAAGGCAGAGCTGACCATGTCTATGTGTTGTAGCAGGCTATCAAAGAAGTAGGAAGAAGCTCCTCAAAAAAGTAAAAAGAGGCGCTTCCCTGGTGATACCGTGGTGAAAAATCCACCTGCAACACAAGGAATGTGGGTTTGATCCCTGGCCGGGGAATATTCCAACCATAAGATGTGCACCCCAACTACTGAGCCCACCTGCTACAGCCACTGACGCCCGTCCCTTAGAGCGCATGCTCACAACACAGGAAGTCCACGCACCACAACTGGAGAAGGCCCATGTGCAGCAGCGAACACCCAGCACGGCCATAAATAAATAATAAATCTTTTTAAAAAAAATTAAAAGTAAAATTACCATATGATCCAGCAGTTCCTTCTCGGGGTATTTATTCAAAGGAAACAAAAACATCAACTTGAAAAGATATCTGCGTCCCCACGTTCACAGCAGTAGTATTTACAAAAGCAAAGACTTTCAAGGAAACAGCCTAAATGTCCATCAATGAAGAGGTAAAGAAAATGTGATATACACACATACAATAGAATATTACTCGGCCATAAAAAACAATGAAGTCTTGCTATTCGTGCCAATATGAATGGACTCGGAGGGCATTAGGGTAAGTAAAACAAGTCAGACAGAGAAGGAAAGCTCAGTATGCTCTCACTTATAAGTAGAATCGTAAAACAAAGCAAATTCCCCCAGTACATAGATGGAACAGACTGGTGATTGCTAGAGGTGAGGAGGGGGTTTGTGAAAAGGGTAAAGATGGTCAAAAGGTACAACCTTTCAGTAACAAGATAAATAAGTCCTGGGATGTAATGTACAGCATTGGGACCAGCATTAACAGTACAGTTTCTAAAAAAGATCTTAAAAAGTTCTCATCCCAAGAAAAATAAATTTGTAACTGTATGGTGATGCATGTAAACTAGACTTATCTTAGTGACTGTTTTCCAATATATTCATACATTGAATCGTTACATTGTATGTCGTACATTCTAAACCAGTGTGTTGTATGTTATTTATGTCTCAATTTAAATAAAAAAAAGAAGAAAGCAAGGGACAGTGACTTGGCCATAGCAACACTTGTCTGGTAAGTGCTTCCCTGTGGTGGCAAAGGCTTCAAACTTACAGAACGGAAGGACTCTGCAATGAAATGAACATTTGTATTCAATGCACTTCCTAACGTGTTGTTGTTGTTGTTACTGGTATTTTAAATTCAGACAAAGAACCTTCCCTGGTCTTTTGTGGCTATTTTGTTTGGCCCACTGGGCTTTTGTTGGAGCTATTATTTTCACAATTTTTCTTTCTTTTTCGTCTTTACTTCTTCTCCCCTCCCTCCCTCTCTTTCGCTGCTGGATGTGGGATCTTAGTTACCCAACCAGGAATAGAACCGGTGTCGCCTGCAGTGGAAACATGGAATCCTAGCTACTGCACTGCCACGGAAGTCCCTTCTTTTTCAAATGAGTTATCTTTTCAGCTTTGTTTCATGTTACTTTCTTGTATTTTTTTTCACTTTTTATTAAATAGGGATGAGGAAGCAAGGAAAGAAGTCTGGGGACAATCTTTCTTCCTGGCCAGATCTGTGGTATTCGTGCCTATACTTACCCCAACACACATCTACGTCAGACCCAGCAAAACCTAAATGCAGGGGCTATTTCTGTCCTTAAAATTATTCATGCAAGTCTTTCAAAAGAACCACTTAGAAAGAAAGAAATTCTCTGTCCTTTCCTGTATAATTTAAATACTTCACAATCATTTGTAAGCAGTAATATTAGCCTCAAAGGTTGGAATAATACCACTCCAAAATTTTCAGAATATGAGACCTGTAAACTAGAATCTGTGGTCTCTAACATAGGTTACCACAGTTCAGAGACAATTCACTTGAGAAACCAGGGCCATAAATGGAAAATAAAATAAATGGAAGCAATACCCTGAGAGCAAGAACCCTATAGAGAACACTCAGAGTGTTAAGTCCACAGTGAGAGGGTCTCTCTCCCTTTCATACAGACCTGCCTCCCAACAACTTCATTTCAAGGCAGGACTAGGAAAGAACGTCATTATTATGCAGATATTTCCCATGGTCTTCCTTTAAAACATTATTCCTTCAACACATTGCAGGGCATGCAGTTGTTATAAGCTGTAAGATTCTGGCCTCAAACATGGTAGGGCCAAAGCCATGCTCTGTCTACCTGACCCCACTGAGTTCCATCTAGCCTTTCACCAAAGGAGTTCCCTGCAGCCTCCAAAACCAGATAAGAAGGGACCCAAGCAATCTGGTAATAATCTCCTCAGGGAAATACAGACCATATTACAAATAGGCTTATGTCCCTGGAAAGCAAATCTGATCGCTCATTTACCCAACCAGTAACTTTTTCATCAGTTAAACTTCTCAATCCATCTCTCCTTCTTGAAGTAACCATGAGAGTTCTGATTCAACTGCAAGCTTGATTCCATCTGTAAACCTTGCTCAACAGACATCTCTTAATTCTAACATTATCCTTTTTACATCACAACTTCATTCCCACAACCCCCCTGGAGTTGTGAGTGACATAACCCTGCCTCCCACATCTGTCTTCATTCTTATTAGCTACAGGAGCCATCACTTTTACAGCTGTATCACCTTAGGAAGTCTCTTTCTTCCCAAAGATGATTAAGCCAAGGAAATGTATATATTTCTTAACTATAAATGAATGAATAGTGTGACTCAACTATATCCACTCCAGATAAAGCCTGACTCTCCAACTCTACTCAGTAAACCCAGAGGTATACAACATTTACTCTTAAATTTCAAAAGGCCAAAGCTTTTTCCTGGCCCGAGGGCTCTTGGTTTATACCTGATGATGTTAACCTTCATTCCTGGAATGCTGCCTCACCAAGAAGACACCTCACTCCAGAGTCACCACATGTACATTTTAACATTATTTGCTCAGGTGGCACTAGTGGTAAACTGCTGTGGTGGTAAACCGGCTAACACAAAAGGTGCCAGAGATGCAGGTTTGATCTCTGGATCGGGAATATCCCCTAGAGTAGGAAATGGCAACCCACTCCAGTATTCTTGCCTGGAAAATTCCATGGGCACAGGAGTCTGGCGGACTACAGTCCATGGGGTTGCAGAGAGTCAGACACAACTGACCACGAATGCAAAAAAAACCAACAAAAAAACCACACACACACAACGCTGTTCCTTATGCTTCTAAAGGTTTTCCCCTTTATCCATTTTGTTGTGATATTCTCAGATATTATTATTCTCCATTTCCTTATAATTTAATATATCATAGTTCTGCCTTATATTTTAATTAACTTTTAAGTAATCTGTTTTGTGCAGATTAATTTTATATCTGTTATGATTGTTATGTTTGGACAACTATCTTTATTTCATCTTGTTTTTGCTATTTATTTATGCTTAATACATGCCATTGGTATTAAGCACTGTGTATATACTTCTTTCTCCTTTTTTTTGAAATATGTTTGTTGGAAAGCATTGAGTAAAACAATTTTCACTTAAACCACATCTGTACACCAACTCACACACAATCATGACAATCATCAAATTCATTTTTCTGTTGTTTTCTACATATAGCCATATAATAAACATCATATCCTTAGACTTTTATTGCATAAGTAAAAAAAAAAAATTGAGTTACAGGTTTCAGCCCTTACCTGTCTTGTCTTATTCTTAGTTTTTAACTGTTACTCTGAAACTTCTGCTTTTTCTGTGGGGTCAGAAAGACATGAATTCAAGTTCTGCTACTTATCAAAGCAGGGCTTCCCTAGTAGCTCAGCTGGTAAAGAATCTGCCTGCAGTACAGGAGATCCCGGTTCAATTTCTGGGTTGGGAAGATCCCCTGGAGAAGGGATAGGCTACCCACTCCAGTATTCTTGGGCTTCCCTGGTGGCTCAGACAGTAAAGAATCCACCCACAATGTAGGAGACCTGGGTTCAATCCCTGAGTAGGTAAGATTCCCTGGAGAAGGGAATGGCTACCCACTCCAGTACTCTGACCTGGAGAATTCCATGGACAGAGGAGCCTGGTGGGGTACAGTCCATGGGGTCGCAAAGAGTCAGACACAACTGAGCAACTTTCATTTTCACTTATCAAAGCAAGTTCCTTAACCTCTCTGAGACTGTGTTCTCATCTGAAACAGGGAGATCATACCATCAGGGTTTTTGAAGAGTAAATGAAAAAATGTCAAGAACTTGATACATAGTAGTTGCTCCCTAAATACTAATTCCCTTCTTCTCTTCCTTTTAAGCTTTAGATCACAATCTTATTCTGAAATGGGATGATGTGGTCAGAAGCATTGATCTCTCTTCAGTTGGTGTTTTCAGTCTCCCATCTTTAGTTGATAAGGCCGCTACAACATGAAGTTCTTGTTCTGGATCAAAGTGTAAGGTCAGTGACAATTTAGGGTTGGTGGGATATGTGAAAATCTTTCTTTAGCTTTCCCAAATGAATGATATCTTGCCTGGATCATTCTTTTCCATAAAAAGAATTGCAGATGTTGTTTCATTTCCTTGGGGAGTTCATGGTCTTAATTGTGGCTACATCTGAAATCATTATTTGAAAGTTATCTGGACTTTCTTTCCAAATGTTTTAAAATTTATTTTTCGCTGAAGATTGAAGATATGAATAGTAAATGTCTTGATATCTTTCTCAGGGTATTCATTTTCACTTATAGGCCAAATCAATTCTGAAAATACTTTTACCTTAAATTATTGATTCTTCAAAATGTATTTCTTTTATTGGGTCAAGTATTTACTTATTATTTTTAAGTTGAAATACTATGCTCAATTTTCTAGAAATGAGTTATTTTGATTCATCACTGTCTATGCACATTTATTTAAGCAACCTAATTTTGGAATTCATTTAGTAGTTAATAAGCATACCTCCCTAATTAACTATTGATATTTAGCAGTTATCAATGTATTCTTTACTACTCTTAGACATGTCCTTATTTGTAGTATTGCAATTTCACTACATGGCCTTTGCGTCACAGCTTTATATCTTCTTTCTTATCATGTAGGGCATAGTTGAATCATTTTTGAACTCTGAGACTTTGTTGTCCTGAATCAGACAATTTTAAAGTTTATTGTTTGTTTGTAATTTTGTTCCTTGTGATTGTAAAGTTATAAATGAGTTATTTTTTTTTAATTAGTTATTTTGAAAACTCTTATTTGTTTTCTGAATACGGAGGTTGTACTATTGAAAATTTTTTGTGTGTGACATTTTCATTGGCATTTTAATGGGTTTAATATGAAGAAGCCTGTCTACACTGCCACTTAGGCTACTGTTTTCCAAGAAGTAAAAATATTTTTACTTGTAAACTCTAGCCTTTAAAAGTAAATACAGGAGTACTGTAGATGTTTTTTAAACTGATGATAAGTTATTATCCGATAAGTAATTTTCCTCATCTACTTCATATAAGTGAGGTTTTATTTTCAAATGAACCTCTATACAAACAGATAAAAGTATGCTTCAAAGAAAACAGAAATGTAACTACAGTCATTAGTTTCCTCTAAGACCCACCTTTAAATAAGTCATGGCCAATCTAGCACTGGGAGAAGAAACGAACGTGCCTAATCACACAAAGTTCAGAGCACAGCCTCTGTCTGCCCCGTGGCAGCAAAGTGGGAATGAGGTCAAGCGGCACAAAGCTCTTCTTTAACAGTCTTTAAGTCAGCTTACCACATCCATCCCTGGAGACTCCTCTGTACTTTAGCCTGAGAATAAGTTTTAGCCTTAAGAGTAGAAAAGTTATTTATATTTATATCTTATATCTAACCATTTAACCAAATTTCCAATTCCAAAAGAAATAAAAACTCTTACATACTGAGGAACACATTTTTGAAGAAAGTTCAGTATTTATTTGAAAACGATTTGACAGTATTTTTAGAAGATATAAAATAAGACTTGAACAGAGAGACATGATTCCTGGATGGAAAAAACTGAATATAAAAAAGTTAATCCTTTCCAAATTAATATATAATTTTAAGTCTATCTTAAGCAGAATCTCCAATGACATTTTATATTGAAACAAAATCAGTTTAACCCTTATATGGGAAAAAATGCCAAATAATACCAAGAAATATTTTAAAAGAAGAGTAAAATAGGACTCAGTTGCTTTTCTATATATTAAAGCCTAAAATATAACTATCATAATCAAGATAGTATCATATTGATACAGGAATAGAAACAGACCCAGGAAATATAATACAAGGTACAGAAATTGATAGATGTATATGTGAAACAATATAGGGCTAAAGTTGCATTTGACTTCATAAATAAAATACATGGTATCGTCAGACTGGCTATACATTTGAAAGATCATAAAGTTATACTCATATATCATACCGTGTACAAAATATATTTCAGATGGATTTAATATATATATAAATAAATAAATACAAGCATTAGAAGAAGAATTAGAAGGATACTGGCTTAGATAGAAGAAGCCTTCGGAAGACAGAAACCATAAAGAAAAAGACAGATATATGTGACTAAATATTAAAAAAATTTTGGAAAGCAAAATATAATGCAAACAAAATCAAAGACAAATAATATACTGGGAAATAAACAACTGTGTCATACAGAACAAACAAAACATTACTATCATTAATAAACTAAGAGTTCCCAACAAACTGAGGAGTCAAATCATCTTAAAGAGGCATGAGCAAAGGATATGAAATAACAATTCACAGAAGAATGCGAAAGAAAAATAAAACGTGAAAACAGGCTCAACTCACCAAAATTCATGGGAATATAAATGAAAATAGGATACCAGTTTTCACCCAGAAGAGTAATAATACTCAGTGATGACTAAATACAGAAAACAAGCATTCTGACACTTGCTAATGGAAACCTGCACTGTTACAACTTTTGGGGAAAGGAATCTGGCAATATACTTTTAAACTGGAGATACATGTGTCCTTTGACTCTGCCCCCTGTTGCTCCCCTGTCTTGGGAATCAACCAGGGTGAAGAACCACAAGCCACCCAAGGGAGACGTTAATTTTTCTCCACAGAGACGGAGGAGTGAACATGGTGCAATCACTAACGTGAGTGAGGGCCATGCCTATGAGCTGGATGAACGTCTGTGACATTTACCATGAAAACACAGCCGCATGGTAACGCTTACATTTGAAAGATCCTCAAACATGTGCATGTGTGATTGAACCGTATGAAATTGCTGATATTCAACTCTTTTTGATCTAATAAAATGGCAATCTAAGTCACAATCTAACATAAGTCTATTACATGTTTATGAATATGAAAAAAATGTGGAATGATATACCCTATCATTAACACTGGTAGCCTGCTGGGGGGAGGGTAAAAGAGGAAAGGAGAAATTAGCTTCCTCATACATCTTTGCACTGTTTTACTTGTTGAAATTTTTGCATATCAAAAATATCTAATAAAGAAAAAACAGGAAAGGAACAAGACTCTCAGGCTGGCTATCACTTGGAAATATATCTATTGGCAGAATCTAGTGATGGTCCATTTAATTTTATCAAATGTAGTGAACAAACACATTTATTTTCTTGTCTCTTTCAATAAGATGATGCAAAATAAAAACCCAACCAAATATTTGTTAACCAAAACAAATTTCAGAATTTGCAATAAGACTAATAAAAACAAAAATTCAGAGAACATTAAGTGTTGACAAGTGGAGCAAAAGTCACATTTTTACACTGCTAATGAAGAGTGAATCGGTGTAATCACTTTCAAATGACTTGGCATTACCTAATAAATTTGAGCATTGCATATTTTATGACCTAGCAACTGAATTCCAAAGTATACGTCCTAGAAAAACTGGATGAGGACTAAGACCCATGTACAGAGTGTACTGTGCAGCATTTTCGTGAGAGCAAAAAACTGGACAGAGGATGAGATGGCTGGATGGCATCACTGACTCGATGGACTTGAGTCTGAGTGAACTCCGGGAGTTGGTGATGGACAGGGAGGCCTGGTGTGCTGCGATTCATGGGGTCGCAAAGAGTCGGACACGACTGAACTAAACTAAAAAACTGGAAGCAACCCAAATGTCCCAAATGGGTTTAACAGAAAAAGTATGGGATATTTCATACACAGAAAGAAATACTGATGTACTAATTAATACTAGATAGTAGGGAAAACGAGTGAACTTCAGCTGCATATACCTACCTGCTGCTGCTGCTGCTGCTAAGTCGCTTCAGTCATGTCCGACTCTGTGGGACCCCAGAGACGGCAGCCCACCAGGCTCCCCTGTCCCTGGGATTCTCCAGGCAAGAACACTGGAGTGGGTTGCCATTTCCTTCTCCAATGCATGAAAGTGAAAAGTGAAAGTGAAGTCGCTCAGTCGTGTCCAACTCCTAGTGACCCCATGGACTGCAGCCTACCAGGCTCCTCCATCCATGGGATTTTCCAGGCAAGAGTACTGGAGTGGGTTGCCATTGCCTTCTCTGATATATTTACCTAGTTAATCTCAAAATGTAATGTTGGGTAAAAATCTAAGCCAGAGAAAAAGTATGATTCCATTTCAAAAAGAGGTGACACTAAACAATTTAAGAAAAAGCAGGGGAATGACAGGTAAAAGAAAAATAATCCAGATTATGGCTTTCCAGGAAGAAGGAGAAAGGAGGGGCTGGAAGGAGCAAACGGGAGTCTTTAAAGATAGGGAGAAAAGTCAGGAAACATATGCATGTTTCACCAGTAGTCTTTAAGGTGTACATGTGTATACATCCATATATTTTCAGGATGTGTGGTGTGTTTCACTCACACACACTTGTGCACACAGAATCTAGAGCTATACTTGCCCATGCCTACAAAGCCCATCCTATTACTAGAGAAGTCACTTAATCATCTTACAGGAATGCTTTGCATTGCAGATGTTTAATATATAAATGAACAGATATATTTTAGAGTAATACTCAAAAGGAACAGCCCTGGGAGTCATGTTCTTCCAGAGTCAGGGTAAAGTGGAAATTTCTCTTACACAATTTTTGCAGTGCACCAGAAACTGGTGAGACTGTATCAGAAAATCCAAGATAAACACACACACTGACATAAAATTTTTCAAATCACCTTGGGAAAACTTTGTTAAATCACAGCAAAAAGCAAAGGGAACATTTCTGGGCAAGAGTTACATGGGTTTTACTTTCACCCTGGGGTAATCCTTTGATTTACTTTCTAATTTAAATTACATGACACCAAAACTCAAGTTTCGGCTAGTAAGATTTTCAAAAGCAGGGGGAAAACATGCCATTTCTCGACTACAAATCTTGAGGACCCAGGAAACACTGATTTATTGGGAACAGACCAGATGAAGCTCTATTTCCAGATATTACAATGTTGGTCCTGATTCACAGCAGTGGAGCAGCTAAAAGCCTTCTATATAAGGTGGTGTTTTACCAGGTGAAGGAAGACAATTAGAAAGGGAGGAAGTCTGTCCTTACTCCCATCCTCCACAGCTGCTGGAAACCAAAGCTGTTCCTCTAATTGAATCACTGCTAATTCTATGCTACTGGCTTCTTTCCTTTCCCAAGGATTATTTTGAATATTTGGACGTCTACTTTGTCACTCTGTTCTGTCTATTGCTGTTAGGAGTTTGGTAAATAATCTGATTTACCTAAGATGTTTTACCGACAGGATATCCTGTATCTGGTTAACTAAGGCTAGAGGAAAGAGTGGTTAGACAATCTGAAAGCATGTTATTTTTAAAAGGAAAGGAAAAGACAAAAAAGTCAAAGTGGCTCCAGGCCCTTCACCATCTCAAGTAAACCAAAACAGTATGATACTGAACTACCTCCCCAAACATGACTTATTAACAGATGCGACATTTTTACTTCCTCATGCTAGAAAGTTCCACTTCATGCTCATGACCTGGAAATACAGGTGCAGCACGATCAATGAGGTAAGCAGCTCTAAGTTTTCTCTTCAGCAAGTGAAAAATGGGAAATTAAATTAATTGCTGCGCCTGAATACATTTCCTTCAGCAAAGTTGCACAGATTGCTTTTTTAAAAAATCAGCTTTTTGGAAATACAATGCACATAAAAATTTACCCTTTTAAAGTATACAAAATTCAGTGATTTGAGAAAATTTTAAAATTGTACATCCATCACTACCATCAAATTTCAGAACATTTTCTTCACCCAAAAAACAAAGTCCATAGTTTTTAAACAGTCAATCCCCATTTCCCCTCCCCCACCCCAGGTCCTGCAACCATGAATCTACTTTCTGTATCTATAGGATTTTCCTGTTCTGGACATTTCGATAAACGGAACCATAGATTACATAGCCTGTTGTGCCTGGTTTCTTTCACTTAGCATAATCATTTCAAGGTTCATCCATATTGTAGTATAAATCAGTACTTCCTTTTTATGGCAAATAATATTCCATTGTATAGATATACCATAATTTTATCCATTCATCAGTTGATGGGCATTTGCGTTGCTAATTTATGATAAAGAGCAAAAAGAAAGTCTAGAAAGCAGAAGGAACTAGCCTTCAGCTCAGAACTAAACCTAAGCCTGGGGTTAATAGACAACTACTGTGATACTTGCTTTTACACTCCACTCCCATAAATCATGTTACTCCTAGATTATGTTAGTAGAAATGTCAGCAGTCTTAACATGGGATATAAAATTTTTTCTTATACTATTATTGAGGGAAGAAGAAGGAAAATAGAATTAAAATATAATTGAGTAAACTCCTTTGATAGGTGAGCAGATAAATTGTGGCATACCAATACTCTAGAATATTACTCAGTAATAAAAGGAATAA
This sequence comes from Ovis canadensis, assembly GCF_042477335.2. Taxonomy (NCBI): domain Eukaryota; kingdom Metazoa; phylum Chordata; class Mammalia; order Artiodactyla; family Bovidae; genus Ovis; species Ovis canadensis. The sequence continues at coordinate 55,194,477 of NC_091251.1, read as the reverse complement.
AATATTGATACATACAGCATGGATGCATCTCCATGTAATTATGTTAGCAAAAGAGGCCAGGCAAAAGTAAATATAATATATATCTACATTTACATAAAACTCTGGAAAATGCAAACTCTTCTAGAGTGACAGAAAGCAGATCATTAGTTGCCTGAAGACGGGGAAGGGAAAGAAGAGATTGTTACTGAGCATGAAGAAACTTTTTTTTTTTTTAAGAAACTTTTACATGGATTTGTTCACTGCTTTGATGGTGGCTATACTTCCATGGATGTATGCAGTCAATATTCTTCAACTTTAAATATGTATCATTCATCATATGTCCATTATATTGCATGTCAATTATGTTTCAACAGAGCTGTTAAGAAACACTATTTTTTAAAAAGAGAGTATACCATTCCCACCACCCCCAAAAAAGTAGGCTTCCCCAGTGGCTCAGTGGTAAAGAACCTGCCTGCAGTGGAGAAGACACAGGAGACACGAGTTTGATCCCTAGGTTGGGAAGATCCCCTGGAGGAGGGCATGGAAACCCACTCCAGTATTCTTGCCTGGAGAGTCCCATGCACTGAGGAGACTAGCAGGTTACAGTCCAAAAGTTCGGAAAAAATTGGACGCAATTGAAGCAACTAAGCACAAACCAAAAAAAGTGAGCATATGGAAAACGCTACTTTTAGTTTGCAGATATGGTTTCAATTAATTCTGTAACAAGTTAAATTACTCTCATTTTACACACAAGGAAATTTGAGAATGTGAAAGCACAGAAGTTTTCCAAGATGGTCAGTCAGTACCAGGCTGAGATCTCAAAATCCATGCCCTTTCATTACACCACACTGCCTTTCACTGTTTCTATTATAGACCCAACTCTGTTCTGGGATCCTTGGTCCAGGCATTTCCCAAGTCAGGGAGTTTCTGGTCCACAGAACTGTATGCTTTAGGGTAGTACTCCAAATTTGTTTTTTGATGATTTGTTTTTTTTTTTTTGCCCATCATTTTATGCTGCCACAAATACCTTTCCAATTATGGAGATTTATCCAATTCAATTGATTTACTCATTCTCAGTGGATCAGAATGGTTAATCTGGATTAGATCAAAGCAAGTAATCCTGGTCCCTAGGTCAAAGGAGTGAAAATAATTCATCTGAGATTAAAAGCAAGCTGGACAAAAACAAAAACTGCCTACTCAACCCACCAGAGGTGGATGCTGTACTTCTCTGGGACAGAAGTCACCCCTTTGATTATGAGAGGCCCAAGAATGTGGACTATTCAGAGTTGCTCTGAGGCGTCTACTTACTTTTCACCACCCCTTCCTCTAAACTTGAACTTTGAGTTGAGGATCCCATCCTATGTCTGAGCAGGACAAGAACGAAGGTGGTTTCATCACCTCTTTACCTCCTCCTGATCATGTTTTTACCACACAAACAACGGAAGTCTCTCCAAATGCTACCAATCGCATCTGGGTTCATTTGAACATGGACTAGGAAACTAATTAAATACAATTAATGAAAAAGTGAAAGCTGGTTAAAACAATTTTTTGATAAGACAGCTTAGATTTGGGGGAGAAGAGGGTGTTCTTTCTTTCATGGAAGACCTTCACAATGACGATTAACTGTAGCAAATATCTTCTACTTGCCTCTCCAAACCCATTCTCCATTCCATCGTACCTGGCTCTACACTCTAAGAGACTAAACTGTGGACTCCACAGCCAGCTTCCTTGTTCATTGTCTTCCAGTTGACTTTAGTCAATAGTGAGCACAAGCAGATAGGAGGAGAGAAGAGAATTATTTCAGGGCATTTGTTTCCCAGCACCACTGCTGGCAAGATCATTATAATTGGGCCACATCCCTTTCTCAGAGGCCGCAGTTCCAGGCAGGAGGGTCCTCTCCTCCTAGCCCTCATCCCCTCTAGGTCTAGGACGGTAAAGGAACCCTGAGAAGGTACATCCTCCCTTGTGGTTTCCCTAAACTCTGTTCATGTCCTTATAAATATTCTCTTTATTAAGCTCTCCTAAAATTAATTGACTTGAGGATGTCAATTGTTTTCAGTGCAGCTGACAGTTTCTGAGGGTTAAGACTATGCTTATTCAGGAAAAGAACTTATTCCAAGTTCTCAATTTATATGAAAACACTGACATTCATGGGGTTGAAACCAAGCCCAGACAAAAATAAATAACAGCAAGGTGAGATGTGGAGTAGGGTGGTCAAACAGCACCAATTCGCCCTTCCTGCCTTGACAATTCTGTAAGGCAAAAGAATAGATTTGTAAGAACAGTGAAGGTGGTGGATGTATTTCTCAGATTTTTAAAATATGAGAGATGTTTGACATCCAGTTTGCTATGTCATGCTTCTTTACACTTACTGATCATACTTCTATGGTACCTTCGATCTTTCTGCATATGACATTCCACTGAGATTGAGACTTTAAACCACTCTTTCTGTTTTAATGGTCAAATATAAAGAAAGATATATTTGTTACTATAAAAACTGCCTAAACAGCAAATCAAGGAAAGAGAACAGATTTCAGAGGTGCCATCTGTTTTCTCTCATTGATAAATAGTATCATATACAGTGAATAATGCTATACAGGTGAAGTGATGCCTCCTGTGACATGCATAAGATACAATCTCAAGTAGACTTTGATTAGAGTTTATATATCAAAGATATGTCTATTAAGGTAAAAGATGGATTTTGATCCTATCTAAGCCCCAAACTAACCTCCCATCCCAAGAACTGCCTCAACTATGTCATAACTAAACAGAATAACTACTTTAAGGTTAAATTTCTTTGATGATGCCAAAATACCATTTAAAATCTGTAAAGCTCTTTTAAGTGAAAAGGATAAAATGTTGAAATATGAATACGACGCTTTGTTCATTTTTGTTTGGTTTGTCTTAGTGTGTGTGTGTGTTTACCATAGATTAGGACAGGAGATAGAAAAGAGGAACTCACTGGATTAACCTGAGCCAGTGAGGAAAGACCTACCCCTGTATTTATGATGGGTATTTATTAGAACTTAAAGAGTATTTGAAAAGGGATACCAAAAGAAAATCTGGGAGTTCTGGCAGCTTTCATTTACTTCTACATAACACCAGATGGTTCTTACAAAGCTCTCAACTCTTATTTTTTAAATGAGTGTTAGCTTCATTCTTTCAGCTTTTCCCTAGCTTAATACAACATATCAATGAATAATACTATCTTATATTTGTACAGCATTTTAAAATTTACAAAGAACTTTCCTATTAATTATCTCAATTCACTTTTACAGTATTTCACAGAAAATATTAAAACCCCCATTTTACAGATGAGGAAACTAAGGCCTCAAAATAATAGGATTCTTTCAGTAGCAACTTGAATTAGGTTAGGTAAAAAAATGGGAATATATTGGTTCACTTCAACTGGATGGATGGACTCCAATTCTCACTGGGCCCTCTTTCCTTCCCTTTATCTCTCTGTCTTTCTCTCTTTTGCTTCCCCTCTATGCATCAGACTTTACTCTTTCAGGAGACTGAAGCATGCCCTTAGTGATTCTTTCTACACTGAGGCAGGAAAGGGTGGGACCTCTCCTCTCGTAACCTGAGTTGAAAAATTTCAGAGAAAGACTCTATTGACCCTTGCTGGGTTGCATGCCCACCCTTTGAACCAACTCCTCTGGCCAGTACTCCCCAAACAAGCAAAACAGACACGGCCAGTTAGGGAACTGTGAGCAGGGCATACGGGCTGCATCTTGCCCAAGGAGCAGAATCAGAATGACTTCACAACTGGATCTTCAGACTGTAAGCCTAACAGCCTCTCCTTCACTTCTGGCCTCTCACTACAGGGACCCTACAGAGTTCCTCTCTTCCTCACAGTTGCCAGTGCACTTTGGTTCAAGGCTTGGAAAAGACCTCAGATTCTTGTCCTGTTCCTGTCACTCGCCATCTGTGTTCATGGGCAAGTTACCTAACCTCTGGGAACCACAGCTTCCTTCTTTGTAAAGCAAAGTAAACAATTTCTGCATCACAGGGTCATCAAAAGGATAAAGGGCGACAACATACTCCAGATGACTTTGAAAATGATAAGGAACTGCCTTAAGGTCTATTACTTGCATTCTGTATGTAAATCTTACAGAGGCTAAAATTATACAGTAACAGTCTTCAGTCACCATTCTCCCCGCCACCAGCCCTCCGTTAGCATCACATTGCTTCTGACATTTTTACTCTTTAAGGAGCATCAAATGGTGTCTTGAAAAGATTTAGTCCCAAAGAAAAGTTTAAAAACAGATGGTTTAATGGCACTCATCGTACCTTCTCAGTACAGATTAACCAAGAGATGGAAAATTTTTGGAAGACACACAAGACCAGTATTAAGAGTGGTTATCTCCAAGGAGTGGGCTATAAGTTCGTGTTTGGAAAGAACTTCTCTTTTTTACTTATTCCTGTGTTTACTACTTAAATTTTTAAAAATCTTACACACATATTCCTTTAATAAAAAAACACTGAAAAATTACAAGGTTAGTTACTACAGAAATTGAACATAGTATATATCTAATATAGAATCTGACACTTAAGAAGCTTTCCATATTTCCTGCTTACTGATCAAACTAAGTATTTCTAGTTACCACCTATCCAGCAAAGTGAAGTCCACTTCACTAGACTAAAAGCCAGCTCTAATCTCTATGAAAGTACATTTTCCATTCATCATATTGTGAGGAATGCTCATACCCACCTGCTGAGGATATGGTTTTAAATTCTTACACCTTTACACACCAAAACTAAAAACTACCTTCTTAATGTCCAATTATAAAACAGTACATTCAGCTACCTCTCCACCCTGTTACTGCTGTTTATTAACATCAGAGGATGCTAGACTTCTAGGAACCATTCTATCTTATAGCGGAGGGTTTGTATGTTATTTCTAAGGAATTAAAGATTACATGGCAGCAGATGCCAAAACTAAAAGACAGATTTAACTAGCATTTTTAAAAAATGATGCAATAGCTACAAAGCTTGGATGCTGTGCACCAGCTAAGTGCTATACTGGTTGCCTAGTTACATCTCTGCAAAAGGTCAAAAAAGTTGTCTCTAAATCTAGAAGGAATTAAACCTTAAAGTTTTACCATTTTACCCCTATGTAGACATCCCTTAAAATAAATGCCCATTGCACTTTGATCAGCTGGCAGCACTTGGGAATATCTAAGGAGATGTTTTAATAAAAGACATTTCTATATATGAAATTTGTTACCATGCTTACATTTCATTGAAGTTGCAACATCTGGACTCTTTCTGTTTTGTCATACCCAATTGAAGACCACCACTACAGAGTATTAAAAAACTTTCCAACTTAGTTGATATAACTTGTAAAGTGGAAGTGGAAAAAGTCCAGTGTTTTAAATTGTTAAACTTCAAAAAAAAATTTTATTGCAATAGCTTTGTAAATTATAGGCCATTTATAATTAAGCAACAAAAATATGTATCTTAATAATAAACAACTAGTATCTTAACTCTTTGAATTTCCTGACTGGCTCTGCTGGCAGACACTTTTAAGTCCAAATATGTTCTCCTAGTAATGGCACAGGACAGGACAATAATTTTGGTTTATAAATCTAAAAACATGAGTGTATTAAAATGGATGAGATTTCCTCCAGAATTTGAATAGGGAGAAACAGTCTTTTTTTTTTTTTTCTTTCCTCTTGAAGTTCGGCATTTTTATTTTGAGGTAAAAATTCACAGAACATGAAATTAATCATGGACCACTTTAAAGTGTACAATTCAATGGCATTTAGTATATTTAAGAAGTTGCATATCCATCATCTCTATTTAGTTCCAAAACATTCCTATTACCCCCACAGAAACCCTGCATGCAGAGTAGTTTGGGTCATTTGGATCTCCTATTTACATTGACTCTGTAATTTCTCTTTGGAAAGGAATAAAAGAAGCTGAGTTTAATCAACAGCATAAGGATTTCATCTCCTTTCATTTCTTCTAGAGTTTGTTTGATTCACGAAACAATCCAGCTGAGATTCAAAACTGAAAAGAGGTTAGTCTTAAAAAAATGAAACCAAGATTGAGAGTCCTAGAAGGAAGGAACCCCAAAAAGGGATTCCTAAGAATATCAGAGTTAACTCACAATCTATTCAAGACCTATTCTCATTAGAAACCCAGATCTTCTACAATAGACAGTGCTCAATCTTTCTTTTTTTTTTTTTTGGAAGAAAAATAAAAATAAAGAAAGAATTCCTTGTACCTACCAGCTAGAACCATTTAGAAGATAGGAAACAAACACATTAAAAAAAAAAGATTACCAGCTCCTGAAAGTCAAATTCTATTCTGGGGAAGGTAATGAATTGCTCTTTTAAGTACACTTACAACCTCTTTGAACCAGCGGCTTAGAGAATAAAAATCTCCAAATAAATGTCAGAGAAATAAAATCAATGAGACTTTAGGGTCTTTAGTATTCCTGATTTCTCAGTCTGACTTTGCTGTGGGTGAGGACAGAGCAGGGCATTATGGAGAAGGGAGGAAAGGCTGAATAAGTGTCTTCAACAAGATGCACCCACTTACTTACACCATGGACATCATGCAGGGGTACACAGGTAACACTGGAAAAATCTAAGAGTGGGCTATGAAATCTAACACTTCATAAATGTTGGTTCTTCTAAGATGGCTTGGGGCAAACATATGTATGTGGATACAGATTTTTCAAGAGTTAGGGTTCACCTTTATACTCAACCCAAACCCTGGAGGTTATTGTCATTATTTTGTTCAATCAAAATTTCTACCTTCACAATTCATCAGCATGACAATCACTTTCTACCAGAGCTATTTTTAAACATCTTTGGGATCAACTGTCCCAGAACTCTAGTAGTTTTAGCACTAAAGATCCCAACTCCCCAGTAATCCCTCAGTCTTGGACAAAATCAGGATGGTTTGTTATTCTACAGCTAGCCCTATGTTTGACCTTCAGATCTGTATTGCTGACCTATCTAGAAGTGGATAGAGAGGGGACTCATTACAAAATTAGCTACAACATTTGAAATCTCCATCAAAAATTTCTGGCTACATCCTACTGCAGAGATGGTTTTAAAAAATAACCCAGTGATCCATTTCATTCACTAGGCAAGCAATGGTTTTATGCTTTGTGGGGATGACCTACCTAATGTATGGAAATTAAACCACACTTAGAAATTAGCTAGAATAAATACCACTACAGTAAAGTTCTAGAGGAGAGTGAAAAAGTTGGCTTAAAGTTCAACATTCAGAAAACTAAGATCATGGCACCTGGTCCCATCACTTCATGGGAAATAAATGGGGAAACAGTGGAAACAGTGTCAGACTTTATTTTGGGGGGCTCCAAAATCACTGCAGATGGTGATGGCAGCCATAAGATTAAAGGACACTTACTCCTTGGAAGGAAAGTTATGACCAACCTAGATAGCATATTCAAAAGCAGAGATATTACTTTGCCAACAAAGGTCCGTCTAGTCAAGGGTATAGTTTTTCCAGTGGTTGTGTATGGATGTGAGAGTTGGACTGTGAAGAAAGCTGAGTGCCAAAGAATTGATGCTTTTGAACTGTGGTGTTGGAGAAGACTCTTGAGAGTCCCTTGGACTGCAAGGAGGTCCAACCAGTCCATCCTAAAGGAGATCAGTCCTGGGTGTTCTTTGGAAGGACTGATACTAAAGCTGAAACTCCAATAATTTGGCCACCTCATGCGAAGAATTGACTCATTGGAAAAGACTCTGATGCTGGGAGGGATTGGGGGCCTGAGGAGAAGGGGATGACAGAGGATGAGATGGCTTGATGGCATCACCGACTCGATGGACATGAGTTTGAGTGAACTCCGGGAGTTGGTGATGGACAGGGAGGCCTGGCATGCTGCGATTCATGGGGTCGCAAGGAGTCGGACACGACTGAGTTACTGAACTGAACTGAACTGAAAGTTCTAGAATACTGTTATTTTTCTTCCAATTTCTACAGGTTAGAGCCTAATAAATATAGCATAATGTGACAGGCAGACATAACAGCATAAAATAAAAATCTCACATTTCTTTGGTGCTATTCAAAGACCTTGGAACTTGCACACTGCCAGCAAACTCTCCAGAGCTGGAGAAATGCCAAAAGCAGCACAGTCGTCAGAGGCCACACCCACAGCACCAGAAAGTCTGGCCAAGGGAGGAGCCACTGGACTTCAACCTGTCCACCTGATCCAATGCCACATACTCCAAGAAAACTAAAAGCCTTTAGTGCCCGTATCCACAAAGCAGGATTTGCAGAGTCAAGACAAGAACTCACTATTTCAAGTTGGGAACCCTAAACCTTCTCAACCCTATACAATGAAATGTAAGATAATTTGATCTCTGTTACCTGAAGCATTTCTACCTTTCTGAACAGCTCATCTTTTTTACTCTGCAGTAGGCAGAATAATGGGCTTCCCCCAGTGGCTCAGCAGTAAAAAATCTGCCTGCAATGCAGGAGGACACAGAAGATGCGGGTTCGATCCCTGGATCAGGAAGATTCCCTGGAGGAAACCATGGCAACCTATTCCAGTATTCTTGCCTGGAGAATCCCATGAACAGAGGAGCTCGGTGGGCTCCAAGTAAGATAATATTTTTGTACTATTTTAACCCACAGTCCATGGGGTAACAAAGAGTCAGACACAACTGAGCATGCATGCAGGCAGAATAACAGCCCTCAAATAGGTCCATGCCCTAATTCCTGGAACCTGTGAATATACAACCTTACATAGACAGAGGGACTTTGAAGATACGATTAAATTAAGGACCCTGAGATGGGGAGGGTATCTTGCATTACCTAGATATGCCAAATCTTATCACATGGACCCTTAAAGTCAAAGAACACTTCCTGGCTCAGTTCAGAACGGCTATGGGTGAAAGACGCATGGAGATGCAAGGCTGTTGGCTTTGAAAATGGAGGAAGGAGACTCTAGGATTCTCTCCAGAATTCTTTCTCTCCTTTCCGCCAGAAAGGAACACAGTTCTTTAGACCAGTAAGATCTCTACAGAACCTAACCTGCAGAACTGTAAGATAATATACTTGTACTATTTTAATCCACAAAGTTTGTGATAACCTGTTATAGCAGCAAACAAGAAATGAAGACATCGTTATCACTGCCGTTCAATTTGCATAACACTTTAGCAGTATTTTGTTTTAAATCTCAATATTTGACCATTTCTTACCTACTGCTTTATTTGCATCTCTATACAGACATAAAAATTAGATTTGGTACTAGAACAAATATGCTCAAAATCCCTCCAACAGTGCAAAACAATATATTTTTTTAAATGTCTGTTTAGTTTCTTTCTTTAGTTTGTTAGCAGAGATCACTTATATAAGGAGTTTCTTTGCATAACTGAAACCAGTAATTATGTATGAAGCAAAAATGCTTGTACAGAAGAGTGAAAATGACAAATAACTTCTTTAAAGGTGTGTAAAGACACAGCAGTTCTCAATGTATCCTTAGGGCACCAGATTGCTGGAAGATGCCACTGGCCTTTTGTGAGCCAAGGGCAGGATACCAAGGAATACAATGAAGAATTGCCCCATTCAACACACAGCAACTCCCACCGAGAAATCCGCTTGAATTAATTTGAAACATTTAAGTACATTTATTAGTATGAAAGAAATCAACACCAAATCAGATAAGAGAACATGAAGTACTTGTTTTAAAAGTCTTCATTATTAATAGTATTTGGTAGAAAGTAGGGATGGCTCAGCCCTCACCTGAAAGATATTAAATACTTCAAACAAAATCTCATTATGGGGTAACAAAAGCTATGCATGGTCTTAAAAGCACAAAACACACGTAGACCTTCCTTCTAATAATCTCTAGACCAGAAATTCTCAATCCTGACTATATATTATAATCACCCGGGAGCTCTTAAAAACTACAGATATTCAGATTCTGATTCAACTGGTCAGTACTTTTAAACACATCCCTGAAGATTCCGATGTGCACCCAGGACTGAGAACCACTGTTCTGTACCATCCACAAGCAGTCTACTGGACACACCCATCTGGATGTGGCCACTCCACAGATTTGAATCTGTTCTTCTTGTAGCCCAGTTATCACCACCACTGAATCTCCCAAAAGAGAAACTTGGCAGTTTTTCTAGATGTCCTCCATTCCTTCATCTCTATTCAGCAATTCTTAACATATCCAGCCCATCATTCCCAACCCAAGATATATACTGGTCTCCCTTGCATGAGGCTTCTCTCTAATTCTTCTCCTAAGAAGGTTCTGACAGTAGTATATACTAAATATTGGCTAAATGAGTAAATGGATGAATGGCTACCTTCAGTAAACTAAGGGTAAAAGTAGGTTTTATTTTTTATTTGCATTTTGCTGTAGCCAGTAATAGTTATGTAAATAAACAATCAAAAATCTAACAGCCATATTTAAGCCATTGCCATATGATCCAATGGGGAAAGAAGAGAAGTAGGTAGGGGTACAAAGAAACAATACTGGTCATGAGTCAATAACTACGAAAACTGAGTGACATGGATATAGAAGTTCATTATGCTATCCTCTCTATTTGGGTATATGCCTGAAATTTATCCTAAGGAAGTTAAATTTTAAAATAGGGGGGAAAGTCCACATCAGGATGATGAAAGGTGGAACTATGTCTTGGCTGGAGAGGGTGAATACATTATCACCTGCCTCAGCAATATGGAGACCTTAGGGCTTCCCTTGTGGCTCCGCTGGTAAAGAATCTGCCTGCAAAGTGGGAGACTTGGGTTCAACCCCTGGGTTGGGAAGATCCCCTGGAGAAAGGAAAGGCTACCCACTCCAGGACTCTGGCCTCGAGAATTCCATGGATGTATCCATGGTGCTTCAAAGAGACGGACACAACTGAGTAACTTTCACTTTTTTCAAGTTTATAGCTAGATTCAAATGACTTTCATCAGTTTCAAAAGCCAAGTCAGTTTCTTCAAGAAGAAACCACACCAGTATTAAACAGACCTTTTATTGTTACTGTTGTTGCTGCTGGAAAAGCCCTTATAACATCAAAACCAGTTAAGAACAGGGTTTTCCCTACCCTTCTCCAGTCTAATTTACTCTGACATCTGTCTTTCACTATCCTCAATAGGTGCTACCAGTTAATCATGTTTGGTGCCATAGGGATACATTTTGTTAAGGCAGTCATCTCAAAGGGTCTCCAAATTCAGGTTTTTAGAAAAAAGTAGGGGGCAAAGTGGGGAGGAGGGCAGAGGGAGTTCTGGTGAGAAATCTGATCTTTAACAATCATTAAGGAGAGTCTTTTCTTTCCCCTTTAAATCCCCTTCAGCAATCAACATTGCTAAAGACTATAAATGTTTCTTCTTGATCAACATTTCATGTTAAATGCTTTCACCTATAGGCTTACTGAAGATGTTTTTTTCATTTTAAAGTTCTGGTTAGATTTAAGATCATAGAAGAAAATATTTCAGAATTCTTACCTCTTCACTTCCCAAAGCCTGAGGCTCACTGGCTGTTGAGAAAACAGAGAGGAAAGTGTTTCATTAAAAAAAGGAGAGACAACATGATACATAAAAGCTGAACAAGCAAATTAATGTTTCTGTAAATAGGGTTTGGTGGTGATGGCTAAATAGTTTGAAGGGCAGGGGGGTTCACAGGTTTACATTTCTGAGCCAAGAAACATTTGTTAACTCTTTTTCTTTGAAGAAACAGATTTGTGAAAATATGAGTTCCTTTCTTTGTGAACATCCCCAGCCTACAAGAAAACACGAAAGTCAGCCTGGGGAACCTAGGGCAAGCAGAGTTCTTGGTGAGAGGCTGTGTACAGGTGAGATGAAACAAACTTTCCTCCTAACTCGATTAGCTCCCAGCAGGACCAACATGCAGATATGCTCTTTTGCCAGGTACTAGGGACAGAGGTGGGGCTCCATTTGTGTGCATCTATTGGAGAAGGAAATGGCAACCTGGCAACCCACTCCAGTGCTCTTGCCTGGAGAATCCCAGGGACGGGGGAGCCTGGTGGGCTGCCGTCTATGGGGTCGCACAGAGTCAGACACGACTGAAGTGACTTAGCAGCAGCTGCTAAGAGGGTAGACTGAATAAGTTTATGGTTAAAAACATCTTTAGCATCCAAAGCAAAAGGCTATTTAGAAGTAGAAACACGGACTTCCCTAGTGGTCCAGTGATTAAGAATCTGCCTTCTAACACAGGGAACGCCGGTATGATTCCTGGTCCAGGAAGATCCCACATGCTGCATAGCAATTAAGCCTGTGAGCCACAACTATTGAGCCTGTGCTCTAGAGACCCAGAACCACACTACTGAGCCCACACGCCTAGAGCCTGTGCTCCACAACAAGAGAAGCCACCGCGGTGAGAAGCCCACTCAGGGCAACTAGAGAAAGCCCATGCACAGCAATGAAGACCCAGCACAGCCAAAATAATAATAAATAAAGAGGTAGAAATACCTATACCCCTAGCCACTAATGACCTTTGAAGATGTTCAGCAGAGCTGGCCTAATTTTGCCGAGTGCGAGTTCAATTCATATCAGAGAAAGTTCCTATGTAGAGGAGCTTCTTTACTGCTGAAAAGATATCGAGCAATCAGCTCAAAGGGAACTACCTAAGCCTCAAGGAATGCTCTATCATTCCTAATTTGTTATGTCTCAGAATTCGGAGGTATTTGGCATCTAGAGTATTATGACTGAGGGTGGAAATCACTTTCACGTTGGGTCCCAAGACCAAATGAACATCAGTGTCTCTAGAGACTGCCCACTGTTTGAGACTGACATGTGTGCTAAAATCTCAGCTCAAGTGCTCATATTCCCAGATGACTATAAGGGACCATATGTTTTTAAATGAGCCAATGTTATTAGAAAACTATTATTTCATGATTAATGACATCAAAGGAAACAAAAACAAGCCAAGGGCAAAAAACAACCTATTTTCAGAGAATAAACCCTAGGGACAACAATGATTGGTGGGACTTGCAAAATCAGCCTTGAAGGGAGCTCTTAGTGTAGCACTCTCATAAGCTATTGTAAAGTGAAAGTCACTCAGTCGTGTCCGACTCTTTGTGACCCCATGGACGATACAGTCCATGGAATTTTCTAGGCCAAAATACTGGAGTGGGTAGCCCTTCCCCCTCCAGGGGATCTTCCCGCATTGCAGGCAGATTCTTTACCAGCTGAGCTACAAGGGAAGCCCATTGTGCCAGATTCTTTACCAGCTGAGCCACAGGGAAGCCTACACATTATTGGGGGAGCATAAACTGGCACAATCTCTCTGGAAAGTAGTTGGGCACTATATTAAAATCTCAGATATGTTCTCAGCCATTGTCTTAGTGAGGTCACTCCTTAATGTGATCCCCCAAATGCTAAATATACACAAATAATTATTATCAAGGCATTAGAAATAGCTTAAATATTAATAATAAAAGCTATTAAGTAAAACAAAAAAACTACACACAGTGGAACTTGGAAAGGATAAATACAAAAGATTTAAATGCTAAGGAAAATACACATGAAATAAACTTATGTGAAAAGAATACAAAATTATATATATAGTATAAACTCAGCTAATTTTCTAATATTTATATTATATATACATTTTCTAATATTTTCTTTAATATTTTTCATATATAATATTCTCCTAGTATAACATATACAATATTTCCTAGTAAATATTATATGTAACATCTTTCTGATACATATTTTTCTAGAAAAAGATTGGAAGGATCACATCAAAATGTTAACAGTGTATTGTCCTTTATGCCCAGAAAATGTAAGTACTAGAAATTGCTAGATATGACTCAATATCTCTTTCCTCCATTCTAAGCTAGACACATTTAAGTCAATAGTAAGTGCTTTTCCCACCTTCCCTTGTGGCTAGGTATGTGGTCATGTGACAAAGTTCAAGCGGAAGGCTGCAAAAGTGATCCATGCAACTTCTGGGTCATGCCCTCCCCTTTCCAACTTCCTTCCTTCCTACTGGTTACAGTGAGGTTTTTATGGCAAGAAGCCACTTTAGACCACAAAGCAAGGAAAACATGACAGGGATGATGTAACAGTATGACAGAGAAGCCTGGGTCCCTGGGAGATCTTGTCAAGGAGTTCCCTTACCAGCCCTGGACCACACACTTCTGGGCTGTTATGTGAAAGACAAATAACTTCTAACTTTTGTCAGTCACTGTGATCAGGTCTCTGTCACATGCAGTTCAACCAACAACTTGATTAATGGAAAGGGTCAGTCTTAGGTTATTTTTTACACTTTAAGTATTTTTGGAATTATCAATGAATTCCTTTCATCATCCAAAAAAAAGTTTAAGCATTGTTTACTAATCTTAAAAAAAATTAAGACAGCATAGAATGAAGTTTGGATAACATGTGCCTTCTTCCTATATATGAAAAGAGAAATGAAATCTACAGTTTTGAGAAATAGTTAATTACACCATATGCCAGGGCAAAATCATATACAAACTCCCTGCATTTGTATCACCCTTTAATCACACCCCATGGCACTTCATTTCAAGCTTTTTAAAAAATAGTTTTAATAAAGAAAAGTTCTAGAAATAAAGTCTGCATAAGGAATACTCTAAAAAACCTCTGTGCTGTGCTCAGTCGCTCAGTGTGTCTGACTCTGAGACCCCATGGACTGTAGCCCGCCAGGCTCCTCTGTCCAAGAGCATTCTCCAGGCAAGAATACTGGAGTGAGGTGCCATGCCCCTCCTCCAGGGGATCTTCACAACCCAGGGATCGAACCCAGGTTAAAAAAAAACAAATCTCTAGGTCAATGTATTATACTTTTCCATTTAAAAGGATGCTGAAGCTTCTTAAATTTTAAAATATTCTTGAAAACCAGTATTGTATGTGTACCAACTTATACCTTTAATTTACAGTGTTGTTTGTTCTCCATATAGAATCATAATGAATCATTCCTCAGTAATCCCACTTTGTTGACTGTCCATCAAAAAAACGAAAAAACCAAGCATGCTGATTTTACTTTCCCCTGGAGGAATAACAGTTTTGGCAGAGTTCACATAACCTCCTTGGTCACCTTTGTGACCCAGAGGCCTGTATTATAAGATGACTGTACAAGACAAAGGAGTCATATTCCCTCCATAAAATAGAGAAAAGAGACCTGGTCTTCTTGGGGACCGGATCTGAAACAATGGCCTAAAACCCATCTCTAACTGTATCAGAATAATGCACTAAGGATCCTTTAAATCTGTAATAATATTATGCCAGTGGCATTTGGTACCTTTTAGAGGCTCATTAAAGCCCTGTGCATCTGCACACCAGACACTTTCCTGGTAGACCTTAGAGACTTACATGTAATTATATAACAGATAAGGGACTTATTTCCCCCATCTTCCCAAGAGTATGCCAAATGGTCCTTTTCTCCCCTGTGAATCATAACACCTAACACTAGTATGATTAACTTATATTCAGTAACAAAGGGAGGATTCCAGAGTTTCTTCACTTCCCTCTTAGGATGACTGAGCCAGCATGTTCTTGAGAAACCCTTACACTTTCTCTCACAATAGTCAAATTGAAGCTGATAGTCAAAGCTCTGAATTCTCAGTTTCTCTCCCCCTCTTCCCTTTACAGGAACATAAGCAACTCAACTCCACAGGCCTGATAACCATGGTAACAACATGCTCTGTGATTATGAGTGTGTTTGTTTTTTAAAATGACTCACAGATTGTTCCCCTAGAAGCCCCAGACAAACAGGTTTCTGGCTGGTTTATAAAATCTATCCAAAGTTTCTTACAAATTTCTTGCTCTTTGTAGCACAACCGGTGTGATGGAAAGAGAGTCATCCAATCAATATGTCCTTTTCTTTAAGGATGAAAAAAATCCCTCTTGATTCCTTAAACACTCCAAGATTAATCAATTTAAAATTCGGGTTAATAATGAAATTAATTTGAGTTTGTACACTGGAGATAATGAATCTGTTCCTAATTTAAATAATTAAGGTATTTCATAATGCAGTTTTAGAGATCCAAACGTAATAATCAGATGAAAAAATCAGTAGTAAAAAATATCAAATAAAATAGCTTACATCTGTGTGTACATGTAAAATGCTTTAAAAGAATAAATGTCTTTTTTTATTAAAATGAATTTTCTTTTCCTTAACACTGTCTAATCATAACAATGTAACTTGATTCTAGGGTAAATGTAAGTCTTAGTACCGAGACGTTTTCAAACCAAGGTCTAAGATAAAGGTTCATTTTTAAAAAGCGAATATGAGAGATGCCAACATTTGGAAGAACTGTAGACTACTTCCATCCATTTATCAATACAAGTTATTTAAGACCCTGTATGTACTTAGCACCATTGTTTATAACTGAACATTGCAATAGAGCTTAGGGAAGACCATTTTCCTACTGGAGACAAAGGCCACAGGCATGGTTTAGTCCCTTATCTCCTCTCAGAAGATCCTCTGTGTCACAAAGCACCATTCTGGATGAGCTTTAAGTCAGAGGAATCATGACCCAGTGATCACCTTGGGTCTAGAATTCATAGTCCTGACTTGGGCATCACAGATGACTCTCTTCAAAGGAAAACAGATGTTGGTAATCTTGGTATACTGATTTTCCTCTGTTTGAAATGGAAATAAACCCTATTTTAAAAGAGATTTAAATAAATTTTATACATATCTATTTAAATTAAAATGTGAAGTATCCTAAGGCTTATTTATGGTATAATTTATCACACACACACACATACAATAGTCATTAAAAATTAATTTCTCCAAAGTGCTATATATTTTATGTACTGTTACCAATAATATTTTTTTCCCTAGAGTTTGAAGGGATAACCAGACTATACTGGTTAGGATAGATTAGGTTATACTGTCATAATTAACAACCCTCAAACCCTTTAAGAAAGAAAAACTCATTTCTCCTCTCTCTACATGTCCACTGTAGGTCAGTGGAGAGACCATTTCTATTGTCTTTATTCTAAGAACCAGGCTTAAGGGCTCAGCCACTGTTTCTGTGCTTCTACCACAGTCAATTGCCAAGGAATGTATTCACATCCTGGTTCTTTTAAGCTTTTTCCTGGAGGTGACAAACATCACTTCTGCTCACGTTTCACTGGCCAGTGCAAGACACACGGCTACATCGAACTAAAGTAGACAGAGATGTGTGTCTATCATAAGTAGGGGAGGAAAACTGGAAATATTTATGACTAAGCACATGCATTGGTGAACAAATAACGCAAGCTTGAGACCATCACTTAAAGTCAAAACACTAACATCTGATTATGCCAGGGAAGAAGGCTTCCTTGGGTGATTCTTTACTCTAAGTTCTGAGCACCTGTCGCTCTTACTGGATCATAATCGTTTCTGCTAAAACCCGCTAAGAACCCCAAAGCTAGAATAAAAGATACTTGCCTCCATCTTTGTGGTAACAATAATAATAAAATAATAAATTTATTACTGTGGTAACAGAAATAAAAATAACAATAATAGCAGCTACAATTCTGAATAGTTAATTACTATCTGTCAGGCACTATGCTGAAGCTGAAACTCCAGTACTTTGGCCACCTCATGCAAAGAATTGACTCATTGGAAAAGACTCTGATACTGGGAGGGATTGGGGGATTGGAGAGTTTATTTTTCATGTTTAAATTTTTTTTCACAGTTTTTCTCATATGGCTCTGGGCAGATCAGATAAATACCCTTCTTAAACACAGCTCTGTTGGAAAAGCCTAGAAATTAACATTTACTTTCCTGTTTAAAAATGCAAATAGAAGAGTAGGAAGCACTCAGTCATTTATTACAGAGAAGATACTCCCACCGTTAACACTAACCTGTTACAATGATAAGGCACAGAAATACACCTGGGGCAAGCCGCCAAAACGCCAGCGATGACAGCAGCTCCGCTGCAGTTTCTCTTTTCACTGCTGTCCTCTTACAAACCCAGCCTCTGCAATGGAGTCTCATATGGGAAGTGAAGAAACCACAAAGAAAAAGCAACACTGATCGAACTGCATGTTGGCCCTGGAGTTGCAAAGTGAAAACCCACTTTCAAAATAACTCATAATTAGAAATGTCAGATATTATTCTTTCTTCCCTTATACACGCCATCATCAACAAAATGCATGGCTCTCCAGAGAAAACACAGTTTTCATTTAAGTCTGAAAGACAACGTACACAGAACCCTTGGCCTCTCTTGGTCATTTCTTGGTCCAGGGTGGATTTTCTTTAGATCAAATTGATTATAATGACCAGTCAGCAGCACTCATTTAATTATATATATATATACAATTACAAATGGTGCTGGAGAAGACTCTTGAGAGTCCCTTGGACTGCAAGGAGATCCATCCAGTCCATTCTGAAGGAGATCAGCCCTGGGATTTCTTTGGAAGGAATGATGCTGAAGCTGAAACTCCAGCACTTTGGCCACCTTATGCGAAGAACTGACTCATTGGAAAAGACGCTGATGCTGGGAGGGATTGGGGGCAGGAGGAGAAGGGGACGACAGAGGATGAGATGGCTGGATGGCATCACTAACTCGATGGACGTGAGTCTGAGTGAACTCCGGGAGTTGGTGATGGACAGGGAGGCCTGGCGTGCTGCAATTCATGGGGTTGCAAAGAGTCGGACACGACTGAGCGACTGAACTGAACTGATAAAATTATAATGCAGAAATGCAGGACTGGTTGTCTAAACTAAACGCCATTCTTAATGCTCACCAGGACCTGTTGTAATTTCTTCTGGAATCATTTGTTTGAAGGTGATTTTTTTGCTTAGACTCATAGCAGCCATTTTGTATTTTCTTCCAGGACTCTTTCTCTAATCTACCTAGATCATCACTATCAACAAAAACAAGCTTTTCATTTGTGTATAGGAGTGTGTTTGTTTTTCTGAAAAGAGAATGCATGGAAACACTGTTCAGCTCAAAGTTGTGTGATCTTGATAATTTTGACCTTTTTGAGCCTTGATATCTTCATGTACAGGATGGAAATAATATAGCGGCAGACTCTGCTGACCGCCCACTCGATAATCAGTCACCCTTCATCCTTGTTAACTGAGTCAGATCTTTTGTCTGGGGTCTGGTGACCATGCTCTTCAGAAAGGCAGGGTTGTGCCATGGCCTCACAAGAAAACAAATGAGCCAATTTCAGCAGTTCTGTTGGCCTTGCTACTAATAGGGAAGGCACGGCGAGTTGTGAAGGTGAATTCTGCTATGGGCGGCTTTTCTGTAACATTAAGGAGGTATATGGGCATTTCACTGTGCCTCCAGTGAAACTGAAATCAGCCTATAACTGAAATTGTAGTGAGCTGGCCTCAGAAGACAAACCAACCTGCTCAGGATGTCAGAATAGGAGGAGAGAAAGATTTAAGGTCGCTAGGAACACTGTCCAGCTAGGAGGAGGTCCTCAATAAATGTCCTATTGTTTACACGGTTTCGGTAGGGTATTCTTTCACCGGCATCCAAAAGTATCCTGATTGAAAAATATTGTTCTCATCTCATAGAATTACTTTAAAAGCTAACGGAGACATAGAAAACAAATGTATGGTTACCTAAGGGGAAAGGAGGTGGGGGAGGGATAAATTAGGAGTTTGGGATTAACAGATCTGTGCTACTGTATAAAAATAAACAAGGTCCTACTGTATAGCACAGGGAACTATAATATCTTATAATAAACCATAATGAAAAAGAATATGAAATATATATATGTATATCTTAATCACTTTGCTATACACCAGAAACTAACACAACATTGTAAATCAACTATACTTCATTTTAAAGAAAAAGCTAATGGAAAACAGTAACATGTATAAAGTCTCCAGCACACAGAAGCTCAAACAGAATGCTCAACAAATGCTAGTTCTCAACTTGATTCTTGAAACACACTCATCCGGACATGAGTGAGTGCTTGGTGCTGTGTAGTTTGAATGACTCCCCTGTGAGGTTTTCCCTGGTTCCCCCAAGTAGAGTTAAGGGCAGAAGTCACTATTTTCTCTACTTTATTCATCTAAGAGATCATACCAAATATCTAAGGTGATTTTAAACAGTAAGATTGGTGTTTAATTCCGACGACAAGCCCTGTAGTGCTGGTGGCAATGCAAAAGAAGATTATTAAACAGAGTAGTCTTCCTGACTACTCTGACTACTAAATCACTTTGATCTAAATACAATCTCACCCACATATGCTCAACAGAGACGCCAAGTGTTCTGCATTTGTAGTCTACCTAGTTCAACTGGAAAGCTGCTTTCGGCAGAGGAAGGACATTCTATAGATTCTTGCACAGGTGTGTGTGAAAAGGGTCACACTTCAGCTGGAAGTCCACCTCACCCTCATTTCAGAAAGATACCTGTACTTCCTGCTTGGGAACTCTCTCCCCAAAGCTGCTTACATGGCTTACTCCTCACCATAATACAGGTCTCATTCAAATGTCATCTCAGAGGGGCCTTCAGGGATTACCCAACAAAAGTAAAATCGCCATGACTACACCATCATACGCACAATCTCCATCATTTAGTCTATTTCTATTTTAATCCACCTCAGCACTTATCACTGCCTGGTATTTTCTTGTATAGTAATTTGTTTTTGTCAGTAGAGAACAATCCTGGCTGATTCTGATTTAATTAGTCTGGGTTGAGGTTGGGCCACAGGTATTTTTTCCAAAGTACCTCTCAGTGATTTCTAATGTGCAGCCAGATCTGAAAACCACTGATTTACATGTTTACTGGGTCTCTCCCAACACTACAATGTAAATTCCAAGAAAACAAAGAACTGGCCTGTTTTGTTCATCCAAGTATCCTAGGCCCTCAAAGGACACAAGGCACACTGCAAACATTCAGTTAAGACTTGCGGACAGACTGACTAACTATATTGTAATTTCATCAGTATTTGTCTGTTTCCCCAGTAGTTTATGAGCTCCTAGAATATCTAACCCACTCTGCATCAAAAAGTAAATGACCCATGAAAGTTCATTAAACAAATGATAAACTGCATTTGTGAACCCAAAGGCTTTCACTAAAAAAAGAGGCAAAACCCTCACCAAACCCACAAATACATATGAGTTGATGAATGTGTTAATTAATTGGGAGGAATACTTTTACAGTATATATGTATATCCAATCACCATGATAAACACTTTAAATATCTTATAATTTTATTTGACAATTACACTTCATTAAAACTGAAATTAAAACCAAAGAAAAACCCAAGCTGTTCTCACGTGCTATAAAGAAGACAAAGATGAAACTGGGTGTGGCTGCTATCCTCAAAGAACTTACAAAAAAAAAAGACTGCCATTGCCATTATATACGCTAGAATGCACTAACTGCTGAGAGAAAAGAACAAAAGACTTCAGGGGAAATAAAGGCTGTTTTTTATTGGGGAAGGAAGAAACCAAGGAAACTTCATGAAGAAGTAGCATTTGAACTGAGTCTTACAGGATGAAAGGACTTTGGTGAGGCAGAGAAGCCAAACTACAGAGGTGAAGCGTAGAAAGAGCAGCAGGAGAGTTCTAGGGAGGGGCAAGAAAACCACCAATCAGCCCATCGGGAGGTCAGGAGAACCAGACCTAAGACACCAACTGTCAACGTGGGAAAGAGCAAATAGTATCAAGGTATGTTTCCAACGACAAGGCAAAGGTCTGAGCGACTGACTCCACCTTGACTGGTGAGGAAAATAATGGAATTGAGTTTTCCTAATTGAGGGACTAAGAGAATGGGGTGTCATTAATAGTCATGGAATCAGGTGAAGAACTGGCTGTGAGTGGGGAAAGGCAATGGCAAACACTGATTCTGGTCTCAGTTTCAGTGGGTTGCCTGTTCTGCCAAGTCCGTAAGGTGCTTGATGTGCAAATTTAGAGTAAGTTAGAGATGAAGATGCAGAATTAGATTTGGAGCTGCTCTCCACCCCTGTGACAATGACAGAAATCTTAGAAAAGGATTTGATAAAGGAAGAGGGAGAAATTAAGTGGCAGAAGAATCAAATCTTGAGAATACTCATATTTGAGGTGCAGAACTTGGAGTTAATGATGAAGTTGGGAACCTTCAGATAGGCATGAAGGGTGCTAGAATATACCACCCCCAAATATGTCTCTTTGGCATAAAAATATTTTGAGCAGATTATTTTGGGAAATCGGACAAATTATGAAAACAGACTAGAAGTTACATTTTTGTAAGGGAAATTTACATTTATAAAGGAAATCTTCATTTGTAAGAATGCCTCCCTCTCTGGTCCTAGGAAAGAAGGATAATTAACTTGATAGAGAGTCTCTCGTCAAAGGACCAGCACCAACTTAAATACGCGTATCAACTCTTAACTCTTATTTACTTCAATTTTCCTGGCCACCTCCCCATAACTGACCTCCTCCACTCCTCCCCCTCAATTTTGTCTTTAGCTCAAGGTGGTATTTAAGCCTGAGTTCTAAATCGCTTCTGAGAGCTACTCATTCTTCCTTGGTACCTCCCATGTATAGATGAGGTATTCAAGTTAATAAATGTCTGTTTGCTTTTCCCTTATCAACCTTTTGTTACAGGCTTCCTAGAACTGAGAAGGGCGAAGGGAAAACTATTTTTCTTCCCCTACAGGCAGGAAGAAAACAAAGTTAGCAAAGGTTACCAAAGTCAAAGGGAACCTTTGTTGGCAACAGGTTTATTTAAAGTTTAGTTATAGTGTAAACTGACTTCCCTGGTGGCTCAGACCTTAAAGCGTCTGTCTACAATGAGGGAGACCTGGGTTCGATCCCTGGGTGGGGAAGATCTCCTGGAGAAGGAAATGGCAACCCACTCCAGCATTCTTGCCTGGAAAATCCCATGGATGGAGGAGCCTGGTAGGCTGCAGTCCGTGGGGTCGCAAAGAGTCAGACACAACTGAGCGACCTCACTTTCAGCACACAGCTGCACTCACTTCACATGCTAGCAAAGTGATGCTCAAAATTCTCCAAGCCAGGCTTCAACAGTATGTGAACCGTGAACTTCCAGATGTTCAAGCTGGATTTACAAAAGGCAGAGGAACCAGAGATCAAATTGCCAACATTTGCTGGATCATCAATAAAGCAAGAGAGTTCCAGAAAAACATCTATTTCTGCTTTATTGACTATGCCAAAGCCTTTGACTGTGTGGATCACAATAAACTGTGGAAAATTCTGAGAGAGATGGGAATACCAGACCACCTGACCTGCCTCTTGAGAAACCTATATGCAGGTCAGGAAGTAACAGTTAGAACTGGACATGGAACAGACTGGTTCCAAATAGGAAAAGGAGTACATCAAGGCTGTATATTGTCACCCTGCTTAGTTAACTTATATGCAGAGTACATCATGAGAAACACTGGGCTGGAGGAA
Organism: Ovis canadensis; assembly: GCF_042477335.2. Taxonomy (NCBI): domain Eukaryota; kingdom Metazoa; phylum Chordata; class Mammalia; order Artiodactyla; family Bovidae; genus Ovis; species Ovis canadensis. Next base: position 55,171,217 of record NC_091251.1, on the reverse strand, counting down.
GCACAAGCTGGGATCAGGATTGCCGGGAGAAATATCAATAACCTCAGATATGCAGATGACACCACCCTTATGGCAGAAAGTGAAGAACTAAAGAGCCTCTTGATGAAAGTGAAAGAGGAGAGTGAAAAAGTTGGCTTAAAACTCAACATTCAGAAAACGAAGATCATGGCATCCGGTCCTATCGCTTCATGGGAAATAGATGGGGAAACAGGGGAAGTAGTGTCAGACTTTATTTTGGGGGGCTCCAAAATCACTGCAGATGGTGACTGCAGCCTTGAATTAAAAGATGCTTGTTCCTTGGAAGAAAAGTTATGACCAACCTAGACAGTGTATTAAAAGGCAGAGACATTACTTTGCCAACAAAGGTCCGTCTAGTCAAGGCTATTTCTTTTTCAGTAGTCATGTGTGGATGTGAGAGTTGGACTATAAAGAAAGCTTAGCACCAAAGAATTGATGCTTTTAAACTGTGGTGTTGGAGAAGATTCTTAAAGGTCCCTTGGACTGCAAGGAAACCCAACTAGTCCATCCTAAAGAGATCAATCCTGAGTATACATTGGAAGGACTGATGCTAAAGCTGAAACTCCAATACTCTAGCCACCTGATGTGAAGAACTGACTCACTAGAAAAGACCCTGATGCTAGGAAAGATTGAAGGCAGGAGAAGAAGGGAATGACAGAGGATGAGACGGTTGGATGGCATCACTGACTCAATGGACATGAGTTTGAGTAAACTCTGAGAGTTGGTGATGGATGGGGAAGCCTGGTGTGCCAAGTCCATGAGGTCACAAACAGTTGGACATTACTGAGCGACTGAACTGAACTGAATTGAAACAAGTTTGCAGGCAGAGGAAAAGGTCAATAAAAGGAAGAAACCAAATATGTAGGAAGCAGACAGAATTATCATCAGAACATAGCCCCCTAGAAAGTAAAAAGAAATGAACTGACACGTTCCAAGTAAAGAGTTGACTTCTGGATTGAAAGAAAGGCTGTGCTAACACAAGCTAGGAAGGGAGGAGAAGAAAATGAAGGAAGACAGGAAAAATTTTGAGGTGGTAAAGAATGAGGTTGAAGAATTCCATAATACATACATTCTCTGAAAAACAAAAAGTGACCTGCAATGAAAAAAGGAAATGGGGGGTTGGATTTCATTGTTTTCATTGAAAATGCAGAGTGGAGTAAAAAAGTGAAATAAAAAGGAAAAGGATTTTCCAAAAACAGCAAAGTCCTTGCTGGTGTTGCCAGGACTCTGAAGTGAAGCCGTCACCTCAGTTTCCAAACCCTCTCCTTCAGTTCGGTTGCCGGGTGACTGGGACAGAGGATCATGGGAAAGCATGACCTTGACAACCCGGCTGACAAGGGGACAAATGGAAGGCCGAAGAAATGGGGAGGAAGGGTCAACCACCCAGTTTTTCTAAATCTTTCAAACATTAAGAGCTGACCATTTAAACATATTTGCCAAGAGATAAAAGGGCTGATTTTGTTTCCTATCTTCACTTCTAAGAAACATGTTACCACTAGAGTTTGAGAATTGAGCTCCCTCTCTTTTAAAGTTTAATGAAGTCCCCCGGAGATTCTGAACACTGTATGAACATCGACTCCCATTAGACATAACTCGTTTTCTTTAACATAAGAGTTTTAGGGAACCACATACATTTCTAATGCTCTTACTTGAAAATCTGAATCTCAGTTCCACAGTGACATCTTTACATGTGAACAAATTTGAACAGAGAAACATAGCATATAAAATGTAAACATTACCTTCTTTTTAAACAAAATAATATGGTCTTCCAAACAATTTTTAAAGTGACGAAGTAGAATGACTTTCTCTAAATCTTTTCTCTACAATGGAGGAAAGTAAAATGGAAATTGAATTGAGAAATGAGGTATTAATCAACTGTGCAGTTCTAGAAAGGTAAATTCTGGGTCTATTTTATAATCCATCACTGAGGGGGTGATACAGGATAGGTTTGTTCCCAGGTAGTTTTTAGCTCCACCGTCCGTTCCGTGATGTCCTAGCCTTAACCCAGCGCTGTAATTCCCCTCTCCCATCTGGATCTAGTAAAGCCAGTCATAGGTCTTCCCAGTAACTGTAGAATCAACAGATTGGCAAATTTGAAAAAGTTGGGGGCCATTATCCAACCTCTTAGTACACACACAGAGTGTATTACAAAAAATTAACATACACATTAATATACAATCTTTCAGGAGCTCTTCAAACCATTCAAGGTCAACATCTTCAACCACGCCATCTCGGGTATCATTGCTGTTCATCAGAGTCCTCCCTAATCATTCCACTCAGATGTCCTCAGCCCCATCCATACCCTACCTCTCTGATTTTGGAATAGAGAGTGAAATCTGTGGTGGAGAATGAAACACAGGGGTCTTTATTGTAAGATGTGAAATTTGGATTAGAATCACATTTTGTTAGTAGAAACTTCTCTCAGAATCTGTTGTTGTTTAACTACTATAGCCCCTTTCCAAGATTAATCCTCTCTATCAGAAAAAGTTCGAGAAAAACTTAGTACTGTCGTTGAACTTGCTACCTGTTGGGCATTTTTTTCTCCTGAAGCTAATGTGTAGAGACTATAAGGACACTGAAGTGACAGGTCCCTCCTGCCTCCTTTGTGGCAGCCTGGCCAGCAGGATCACTGGTCTACAATAAGGGTTTGAATTTCACTATCCAGTTCTTGATGTTACCAGTTACCAGGATCTATGCAGATTTGCTTTCTCCTTTTCAGTTTAAAAGTTACTTTTGAGAGAAGTATTTCACTTGGGCAGTGGTAATATTGGTGCATGCAAGAGATTAAACACAAATATTATAGTCATGATCTTTCTGACACACTATGTTAAGAGATGCCACCATTTAAATACATCTCCTTGAAAACAACCCAATTTAAAAAAAATGGGTAAAGGACTTGAACAGACATTTCTCTAAAGAAGACAACAAATTGCCAATATACACATGAAAAGACATTCAACATCACTAATCCTCAGGGAAATGCAAATTGGGACCCTAATGTGCTGTAATGGAAATATGTTGTGTCTGTTACATTGTGATGCCTGCTTAATCGTGTCGTCTCTTTGCGACCCCATGGACTGTAGCCTGCCAGGCTCCTCTGTCCATGGAATTCTCCAGGCAAGAATACTGGAGTGGGTTGCAATTTCCTCCTCCCGGGGATCTTCCTGACCCAGGAATTGAACCCTCCTCTCCTGTGTTTCCTGCATTGGCAGGCGATTTCTTTACCACTGGTGTCACCATAGTTGCTATGGAAAACAGTATAGTCATTCTTCAAAAATTAAACACAGTTACCATATAATATAGCATTTAATCCTTCTGGGTACCCAAAAAGAAGTGAAAGCAGGGACTCACACAGATGTTTGTACACCCATGATCATAGCAGGATTAGTCACAAAAGCAAAAACAAGGAAGTAACCACAATGTCCATCAGTAGATTAATGAATTAGAAGATATAATATATACATAAAATGGAATATTATTCAGCCTAAACAAGGCATAAAATTACAATTATATGTCACAATATGGACAAACCTTTAAGACATTTTGGTAAATGAATTAAGCCATCACAAAAGGACAAATACCACATGATTCCACTTATATGAGGTGCCTAGAGTAGTCAGATTCATGAACAGAAGGTAGAATAGTGGTTGCCAGGGGGAGGAGGGAATGGGAAATTACTGTTTAATGCAACAGATTTTCAGTTTGAGAAGATGAAAAAGCTCTGGAGATGAATGGTGGTGATGGTTACAACAATGTCAACATACTTAATGCCGCAGAATGGCATACTTAAAAATGGTTAAAATGGGAAATTTTGTTTTATATATATATTTAACTGCAATTAAAAAAATATCTCCTGGAATCTTTGAGATGGTGGCAAAGACTAAGAATAGACTAACTTTTCCTGATGCAGGAGAAAAAAGGGCCTGAGTACCTACTATGTACCTGACAGGCACTCACAAATCATACACAAAAGCAAAAGCCAAATAAAACCATAACACGACAAACAATGATGAAAAAATACCTTGATTATTAACCCTTCTTTACAGTGAAGAAAACAAGGTTCATAAATTAACGTACAAGGTCAAGGAGCAAGCACTAGTGGTAGTATTCAAAGGCAAATTTGCCTGCCTCTTGAAGCCTGTGTTCTTTTCACTCTACCATGCTGTTTTCTGCTCCCACAGTTGTCTTTGAAGAGGCTTTGTGCTTTGACTATAGAGCTTTTATACTTAAAAGTTGAGCCTGCCTTCTGAAGTACGCTAAAAAAGTCAGTCAACCAAACGCATTCACTAGGAGCCCACCATGAGGCCCAGGACTGGCCAGGAAATAATGGAGTCGTGTTTCCACTCTGCCATTAGCCATATGGCAGGGGAAAAAACACACACACACACACAATTAAAATTTCAGTGTCGGCTGACTCTAAACACTCTGGACAAAAGCAGTATGTCTTTTTATATTCTGTATGGCCAGAAGAAGTGGAAATAGTCCCATTTTACAGGCTAGGAGTTTCTTCACCTTTTTCCTAAACCTCCTACCATCATAGCTACTGATCTGCTGTTACTCATTCATGTTGTGCTTCAAGCTGGAATTTAACAATTAAGGAAATGTTTTGGGCTATGCAAAAATAGGCATCTCTTGTTCAACGTCTTTTTAAAAGAGAGCAGGGGGTTTCTGGACTCCCCTGTGTCTATGACCCAAGGTTTCATTTTCTTACTCTTTTATGAAACACAGAGAGAAGTAAGGCAGATTGTCTCCACATCCCCACACAAAGCAGGGTGTTGGCATTACCTAGTGAATCCAGACTGTAGATGAGTAAGTACCAGAGGGTGAGTCCCATTTTCACTCATATAGCCCAGACTCCCAACTTTCCATTTCATGACAGGCGGCTTGAGCATATAGCTGCAGTTAGGGGCATTCTGGATCCAAGATCCACCCAAGATCTCTTCTTTGGGTAGATGATCTTTACGTATTTTACTCCAGGAGACATACAGCAACTGGAGCCATGGAATACGTGGCATGCCTTGTTTTGCCCACAGGTTTGATTAAATTCAACAGATCTGTCAGGGGAGCGCCATGGTTTCAACACCAGTAATACTTTGCCTGTTAGTCATCATAAACAAGCTCAGAAAATTAGACATTTTATCCCTTAAGGACCCCAAAATTCTTATTTCTGAAATGTGCTGTTACCCCACATATTTTGAGAAGCCAAATCAATTTCATAAAGATGACATTAAAAGAAACTTCACAATTGAGAATAATGATAAAAAAGGAAGCATATACACTCTCCATGGCATATTTAGTATTTAAAACCCACATTTTAAAAATTTATGAGTGTCTAAATAGGACCTTTTTATTATTTTTACTCCACTATAAGCAGTTCTTTCTTTCCTTTGAAAATGTATCTCCTTTCATTCTAAAAATGCAAGACAAAACGTTTTTACCAATGGTCATTTATTGCTTAACCATACTTCTTATTGGAGACAAAGGTTAATTTTTAAAATCAGGCTATGTTGGGATATTAAACTCTTCCTCCTACATACTCTGCGAAAAGAATCTCACAATTTCATTTCTAACCCGTTAGACCTATTTACTGCACTTGTATGTATCATTCACAAATATGAACAAGCCAGGGCCACAGACTCTCAATAAGATGACCCAGTGCTCAAGAAAATCAAAAAATAAAAATCACGTTCTGATTTCACTATTTTGTCCATGCACAGCATATGCAGGTAAGGAAACAACTCCGGCAACACTTTAACATGTTGTCCCTCACCGAGGCTAATATGTACCTTGACCTAGAGCTGAATAAAATCTATATAAACATAAAATCCATATATACACTCCTATCTGATGCTAGATAAGTTAAACTCGCCCCACTCCTTTGAGAAAGGATGCAACTTTAGGATAAGACCCACTGGCAACTGATAGCTGTTTCTAAGGTTATCCTGAGAGCAGCTGCAGAGCACAGAGGGAGGAAGACACCGTTTTTTAAATGGTAAATACTGTCCCTCACATACGCAATTCCAGCCTTTGTTGGTAAATTCTGAGTACAAAAGGATTTACTCTCCCAAAACAAACAAACAACATAAAAAGCCAAATCACAATCCTCATGCTGCAACAGACCACTCCAGTGCTCTGTGTAAGAAAGATAATGCAATTAACATTTTACACCACTTTCACCCCTGAAACCGGACTGCGACGCTCAGATGGTCAGCCCACAGCTTCACAGCCCCCATTGATTTCGCCTGGGCTCTGCTTTTCTTACAAGAGAACTCTGCAAACAGCTTCTTAATATTTAGCATGTTTTCCTGATGAGTCACGGAAGCTAAGCACTAATGAGGATTATTTTCTCAAACCTAGGTGTCACAAATTTGGTCCTTCTCAAAAGTCCTCCTAACAGAATCCATCCTGATCATTTCCTCCCATCCCCGAACAATGTGCCTTTCTTCCCTTCGAAATCTGCCCTTAAAACCGCTGGCGGTGGTCATTTTTCCCACTTAACAAGGAGCAACACGAAAAGCATTTCCTTTACCTTGGCTCCCGAGGCTGGTCCGAGGAGAGTGGCTTTCCTCCGCCCTCCGCGCCGCTGAGTGCAGGCGAGCTCCGGTGCAGCCCGCCCAGCCCAGCCCCGCAGTAGTAGGAGCTGCCCACTGAGCGGCAGCCGTTGTGTGTATGTGTAGCAGCAGCGCCTGCAGCCCAGGGACTAGTCCCCACCCAGCTTTGTCTTCAATCATCGGTCTTTCTACAGGAAGCAGCGCATCTCCCACTTCCTCCTCTAGCTTACAGTGAGCTGCTTACTTCTTTCCCTCTCCTTCCATTTCAGGGCTCACTGGAACCCTTTGCCTGTAAATCCTCTTCCCTCTTTTGTTCCAGGTCCCTTTGGTCCTGTCTGCTGCTTCCTCCCCCTCATTGCCTCCTGCTTTCAGCCCCCTTCCACGCACACAGTCTTTCTTAGCTTGAACTTGGTTTGTTGCTGCTGCTGCTGCTGCTGTTGTTTTGAGGGGTCCGCAGCCCCTGACCACATTCTACCCCTGAGATCCAGTGCCAGCCTCCATGGCTTATCCTGATTTACTGGGGTCCCTACCAAGCCAGCAAGCTGGGAGCTTGCAGCTTCTTGCTGAAACACTTCTGTGGCCAACATTCCCGATGCTTCATTTCTCCAAGGCCCTACTACATTGAGCTTTGGCTTAACCCACGTGCTCAGAAAAGAATGGCCCTAATATATATTTTTGTGGGGCATAGGAGATAAGAAATGCTACCTGTGACCTAGTAGTGAAGACGTATTCCCCGAGAGATTCTCAGTAGTGGGAAGGAACGAGGTGGGGCTGAATGCTGGATCTTCTCCCCCCAGAAACAGAGCCCTCTGCCCTACACTAGCAGGACTGAAAGGACCCTTGCCATTCTCTCGGCCTTTCCCTTCACTTTAGGAGGTGGTGGAGTGTTAGCAATAAGGGGAGAGACTGCAGGCAGTCTGCCCACCAGTATTTGAGTCCACACTGTCATTACTGGCTATGAACTTGGGCAAATTATTTAACCTGTACGTGCCTCAATTTCCTCATCTGCAAAAATAGAGGTGATTAAAGTCACACCCCATGGCACTAGTGGTAAAGAGTCCACCTGCTGACGCAGGAGACTCAAGAGATGCAAGTTCAGTCCCTGGGTCAGGAAGATCCCCTGGAGGAGGGCATGGCAACCCACTCCAGTGTTCTTGCCTGGAGGATCCCATGAAGAGAGGAGCCTATCAGGCTACAGTCCATAGGGTTACAAAGAGTTGGCATGACCGAAACAACAGAGCGCAGGGTCATACCCCATAGCAGAAATTTGAGGATTAAATGAAATGATGCACAACATGATAATAATATTTTCCTAAAACATAAGATACGTTTGACATATCAGAGCTCTTTTTAGAGGATACAAGCTCAGAGATGGTGAGTAACTTTAGCAGTCAGCAGCCAAACCAGGACCACTACTTGGTTTCCTGATTCCCCATGGTTAGTATATTCACCACTAAACCTCATTGCTCTTGGGGCTCTGAATTTATTCATCTTGTGAGTCATTCTTCCTCATTAGGAACACAAGGTGCTTTGGGGGAAGCTACAAATTAAATACAGGCTGAGGGTAGGGGTGGGGGGAATCCTTCTAGTGTCCAGGCAACATTGTTAAGAAACCTCTCCTCAAGAATCAGTGCTTGGAAAGCTAATCTTCCTGGGCAACAGAGTAAATTCTCAACTCTACATTTTAACCCAGGCTTGCCTCACCCCTCTAGCAAGTAAACTAACAAGGAACATTGGAAAACTAGGGCTGATATAGGATAACTCTATCATCAGGGAAGTCACCAAGTGAGCCTTCCTATCCCACCTAAAGGACCACAGCACATTAGCCTGGAAGATATAGAATTCAATTTCTATGAAGTGTTCTGAGGCAGTCCCTGGGATACCCTTTGTTTTGGTTTGATATTCCATGAATAAGAATTTGCTTATTTCTTCTACTTAGAAATCTTTTATCAAAAAGGACCCTGAAATCAACTCATTAACATCAGAAAATTATGAATGGATTGTTTTAAGATTTTAAATGGGGAACTACTTTTGAACCACCAGTAACCAGAACTGTAGCAGGAGAGGAGTTCATTAAATCCCCACAGCCTCCTATAGCCCAGTGATCAGACATGGACTACCTCCAAGTCAGGAATCCTGGTGCCAAAGGTTACTGGAAGCTTTTAAATGAAAATTTAAATATATATGATATCAAGTCTAAGAAAAATAAGAAGCACAAGTAAGAATGGTTGGAGAGATTATTGAAACAAATTTTTGGTCAATTTTAAACTAGCAGCAGATGCTGGCATGAACTCTGGATTCAAACAGGCCTCTTTTTCTTAATGTTGTTTAAATCATCTCTGCCACCCTTCTCACTTTCTCTCTCTTAACCATGAGAGTGGCTGGTCCTCATCTTTATGTCTACAGAGGGAAATCTCTTTCAGACGCTAAAGCCTCTAGGAATTTGGCCTGCTGCCTTCCGATCAGTTCTTCCATCTCTGGCCCCAAGACAGTGGGTTAACCTGCCCATTGCTAGAAAGTAGTAACCAATCTCTCTTCAAAGCTAAAAACTATATTTTAAGATCTTTTTCTTTCTGTCATTAATCTCATTGCTTTCAACTGATTCAAATAGATTCTTTTTCTGGAGAGAAAGAAAAATGGGGTATAGATGGGTCAAGAGAGATTAACCTAGTTCAGAGCTCTTAACACAATCATGGGAAATATGCACACTCAGCCTGCAAGGTGTCCATTTCTTAGGAGACACAATTACATCTCACCATGACATGTTGACACCATCAGTAAATGAACATGAGCTTATACATAAGACAGAAGCCTCTAAAAATGCTCCAACAGTCATCAGTGGCTCTGTTTGTAGGCACGGATACCTTGTACTTTTTACATTTACTTGGCAGATAAGGTGGTAAGGAGGCTATGATTTTGGCTTGATATCTCTACTGTGTTATCGAGCATTCTAGCTGGATGCTCCTTGGAGTTCTTTAATATTAGTATTTCCCAAATTATATACATTGCCTCATCCAAAGCTTGTTCCTCTTTCTATGTTCTCTATTTCATGCAGTGAGGACTACAAACCAGTTGCCCTCAGCAGGAATATAAGAACAGTACCAGAACCATCTGTCTTTTCAACCCTAAGTCTGGTTTAAGGTTCCTCATCCTTCACACCCACCATGATACTAGCTCTTCAACCAAACTCCTCCTGTCTATTACCCTGGCCAGCAATGCTTTGGTCTTCCCTAGATGACTGCAATGCTTTATGTTTCGTCCCCGTACCTCCAGTCTCTCTTCTAAGCCATGCTCACTAGCAGTACGTCTCTAAGATGAAGAGGTGAGCAAGTCACAGCCCTGCTATAATTTTTCAGAATCTCTCTTTATTATTGCTTGCAGGCTACAAGTCTTAATTCTTTTGCACGGCACAGTGGGCCTTTTATAATGGCACCCACCTCCATCCCAGCCTTATTAGCTAACCAGTCACAATCTGACCCACAGTCATGGCTCTCCTGGGGTCGTGCTCATCCCTCCTCCACATCTTAGCACATGATCTCCCTTTCACCAGAAGCCCTTATTCTTTCCTCCACTTTGTCTGCTAGTGACTCCCACTTACCCCTGTAAACTCAACTTCTCGCAGAAGCCTCCCATTACCATGCAAGCAGGGCTATCTTCCTTGCCTCACGAGAGCACAGGGCCTAGCCTCTCTTTCCATAGCAGCACTAACTGCAGTGTTTTAATGAGTTATTAAAATGTCCACCTCACTCATCAATATTAGCCCTAAAGGCTAGGGCCATGGTCCGTCACATGCTGCTGCTACTGCTGCTAAGTCGCTTTAGTCGTGTCCGACTCTGTGCGACCCCATAGACGGCAGCCCACCAGACTCTGCAGTCCCTGGGATTCTCCAGGCAAGAACACTGGAGTGGGTTGCCGTTGCCTTCTCCAATGCATGAAAGTGAAAAGTTAAAGGGAAGACGCTCAGTCGTATCTGACTCTTAGTGACCCCATGGACTACCAGGCTCCTCTGTCCATGGGATTTTCCAGACAAGAGTACTGGAGTGGTTGCAAGAGTGCTGGAGTGGGTTGCCATTGCCATTTACTTGTTACATAGCAGGTACCTAACAGGTGCTTGTGTAATGAAAGACCATCATTGGCAGAGATTCCAAAAGTGCTCTTGTTTTCTTTTGGGTGCGTGGTGGAGAGGGGAAAAGGAAGTTTCTGATTTGAGAAGTTGGTCATGGGGTAAGAAGCAAGAATCCCTCTACTGTTTGTTTGTTTGTTTTTTCTTTTCCAAATTGTCTGCAGAAAGCCGGGGTACATACATATATTCTGAATATTTGTTCTCTATGTAACCCTGGGGAATCTGGGGTAACTCCTGGTTTCATTTCTGCACTGAATTGTTTATAAAGAAGCACAGTCTGGCAACGAAAATGTAATTTAGAAAATAAATTTTAAAAAGAAGCAGAAAAAAAGAAAAAGGAAAGAAAGCTATTGTTTACTTGCATTTCTGGATAAACTTATAAGAGACTAATTTATAAGCCAGAAACCCTTGTCACATTCCCTCCTGCATTTTCTGGCTTTTGCCAACTCATAGCTATCCCAGAGCCCCTCACTGTCCAAACTCTCCCTCTAATCTCATTAAATACTGTTCCTCCCTCTGCCTTCTCCCTTTGCCTTGCCCAACTATTTCTTTACTATTCTGCTTGACTTACCTTCTCTGGCTAAGCCCTCTCTGCTTTTCTGTCCATGTCTCAGTCTGGGTCTCTCTCTCCCCTTCCTTATTCTATTGTTTTAGGAAAGACCCAGAAACTACCAACACTGCAGCTCCTGAGCTGGAGAGGGAAAAGCAAAATGGGAATAAGAAGGTGAATTTGTATGTTAACAAATCCTGTCCACTTATTTGCACCAATGGGACACTTAATGGCTTAATTGTAGCGCTGAGTAATAATCAAGAATAAATAAATGAATCATTCAGCTGTTATCTTATCATAGAAAATCCAGAATTCCAGGCATTACTTGGATTAACTGAAAGAACAGAACAGTCTCTCTAAAGACTTTTTCTTTTTTAAAAAAAGGCATAATCAGGATCTGATCTGTGTGTCACATGGTCATTCCTTCCCCCGAGACATCTGAGCCTACCCCCAGCTGTTAGGAGCCAAGGAGACGAATCTTATTTGCTTCATAGAGAGTCAGGGGTCGGGGTGGGTAGAACTAATGTTTCTTGAGAGAGCAGCTGACCCTCACAAATGGGACATGTCAGTCTCTGCAGTGAATCCCAGCCCAAAAGTTAATAGGACAAGCGGTTTGCCGAGGGATGGCCACCTCTTCTTCCTCCAGAGAAGCATGAGCTGTCCTTTCCCTTTGCACTGGGCAGGGCTAAATGCTCCCCGATTTTCCCCTTAAGTTGCCTGACATGTCACTATGACTGAACCCATTTGGGTTGTTAACTCAAGTGTCTATATGTTTGTACTACATACAGCCCTGGGGAGGTTGACAGGGATCCATGAGTTCAAGAAATGAAAAGATTGAGGGCAAGAGGAGAAGGGGGCGACAGAGGATGAGATGGCTGGATGGCATCACTGACTCTGTAGACATGAGTCTGAGCAAACTCCAGGAGATAGTGAAGGACAGGGAAGCCTGGCGTGCTGTAGTTCAAGGGGTCACAAAGAACTGGACACGACTGAAGGACAGAACAGCAACAACAAATACGAGTGCTGATGGGAAGGGAAGGCCAGAGGGTGTGGCTCAGAGGCCAAAGATAGATGGGAGCTGAGGGGCACCGGAGGAGGGCTAATTGTAAAGCAGGAGGTCTTGCTGAAGAATACACTGGGTGTGAAGGGACAACGGCAGGAAGCAGGCAAGAGATGGGGAAGGAGTCAGAGCTGGAAGCAGGCGAGAAAGAGCCATAGAGGCCTGGCTGTGGATCCAAACAGCTGTGCATAGGGAGTGCTTGGCCAGCGTAAGTAGGGACAAAGGGCAGATACTCCCCGAGTGGATGTTGCCTGCTTCATGTCTTCCCAGAAGCAGAAAATGTTTCAAACCCTCCACCAGCGGAAAGTAGAGCTGGGCTGTCTATCAGGGTGATGGAAGAGTTTAAACCAAATGCATTGTTACCATAAAAACAAAGCATGATTCTGCAAAATACAACTCATTCCCTCTCAAAAGTCTCTGAAGAAACATACAGAAAAGCAGAAACAGCAGGAAACAAGCAACAAGATCAAGAGGAAGGAGTCAGCAACCAAGTATGGCAGAAGTTAGAGAACATGGCACACACACAAAGCCTGGGAAAAACAAGCCTTCGAAAAGGTCAGAATTAAAGGGTACGAACCAGTGAGATTAATAGCACAGAAGTAAATCATTTTGAAGTATCTTGAAAGAAAAGCTATATGATAATAACTCCAATGATTTGCAGACAAGGCAGAAGGGCAAGATTTGATTCTTCTCTGCCAAATGTGTTGTCAGACAGGCTGATCTATTTGGATGGTAAATAAGTTGACAAAAGGCTGGACAATAAAAGATGTTTAAGGACCTTCTGTCATTGTGTTTTAGGAGATTTCCCTACTGCAAAGAACATTCACAGGTTTGCTTATGACCTTGGTCTCCCCAGTTCTAACTTTCTCCTAAGTCTTAAGTTTCTCACCTTGGATTCTCTGGTAGAATTTCAGAAACAGAACCATAGGAGGTGAGGAGAGCATTGTGATGTTGAGTGCTGGGTGGTGAATCTGTCTCTACTCTGAAGTCCACTGGAGGCTAACTAGACTGAGTGCTTCCTGAGGGCAGGGCTGTGTCTCTGCTCTCTGTAAACTGCGTGTGCTCAGGACAAGTTGGTTAACTTTAAGTGAGTTGAAACCATTAGGTCCTGTGGAAGAAAGTTATGAGTACTACTGACTACTTTTAAGATGTAAGAGCATACATTTTACAAAATTCTAAGAAAATGAACAAACAAACCACCAAGGCTGCTTAAAATATGACCCAAAATGTCCTTGGGAATCAGAAATTGAGAAGAGGATGTGGCCAGGAGGAAAATGTGCTGTTGATACTGAAACAGGAAAGACCCTGAAGTTACCAACCAAATAAGAATCTTAAATCAGGAAGCAATATCTGTTATTTACTAAGATGATAATGAAGTCTCAGTATATGTAAAAAGCTCTTATGAAGGTTTGTCAGTTGATGGCTCTTTTTATAATTGGTAAACTTGGAAGGTACATTTTCAGTAATGTGAAGAATTTGCTATAACTTCCAATGAAATGTTACAAAAATGATTTCAGTTACTTCTGTAAGAAGTTACTCAACATTCTTTAAATATTACTTGTATGATTACACAGGTAATTTCAGCAGAAAAGAATTGCATGGTGTATAGTAAATTTGAAAATCTCCAATGCTTGACTTGGCAAACATAGCCAATAAATAAGATTTCTTAGCAAATTACTATTTTAACTTGTACAGTTTTCTAAAACGAAATGGCTGAGTTAGTTGTTACCCTGCTCCTCCACAAATCCCCTATTGCTTATCCTGGTTATAGCTCTTATCACACTGTGTTGTCCTTATGGGTTCCCCTTCTTCTATCCTCCACCATGCGCGGAATTCTGGAACACACAGGTCATGTCCTACTCATGCTGTGTCTCTAATAAATGCTCAGAACATAGCCATATAGATGCACAGTAAATATTTGTTGCATTTATGGGTAAAGTCAAAAGCATTTCAAGTGAGGTACAGAGATTAATTTTAGGAGGAAGATTATAAGCCAAACATCTGTAGTTTTATTTATAGTTAAAACAAACAAACAAACAAACATCCTGGGACTTCCCTGGCAGTCCAGTGACTAAGAATCTGTACTTCCACCTCAGAGGGCCCAGGTTTGATGCCTGGTCAGGGAACTAAGATCCCACATGTCTCGGCACAGCCAAAAAAAAAAAAATCCTATAGTATCATGTTAGGAAGCAAGTTTATCATTATTTATACATTGCTATTAATGGTTTTGTTTTCAAGTGGAAAGACTGGGTTACTTGCTCAAGACCAGTGGTTGTCATTGATTTCTTCCCAGCACAAAATACTGAAATTGATTCAGACCACAGCCAAGCTATCTGTTTGCTACTAAACATTTACAGACAGCCCCCCTAACCTTCTACCATCAAATTTTTACATCTAGAAAGTAGAGTTATACTATCTGAAAACGGACAGAATAAATATGACTTAAAAAAAAATCCCACCAATACCTTATAAACACACTTGGTACTCTGATATAAGCATGGAAAACTACATGACCTGAACTTTTACTTAAGGATTACATACATCAACGGTTTTACATCTGAACAAAGTGGCAACAATAACCTCAACTAATATAGTCAAGAAGAAAAAAGTTTTACTTGCCCATAGATGGACTATACAGTCCATGGAATTCTCCAGGCCAGAATATTAGAGTAAGTAGCTGTTTCCTTCTCTAGCAGATCTTCCCAGCCCAGGAATCGAACCAGGGTCTCCTGCATTGAAGGCAGATTCTTTATCAACTGAGCTACCAGGGAAGCCCTTAGCGGAGGGGACACCATTAGAGAAAAATGAGATTTCAAGGAAGAAATTTTCAAGACAAACTCCCATTTTATTCTGGAATAATAATCTAAGGAAATTCTTCAAAGTCCTACCATTTACAATACTCATCGGATGGGAAAATAAAAACACCTTTCTACAACTAAATGTCTTGAGTGATAACTGTTTGCTTATCTTGAGGGCACCTGATACACAGTGAGCGCTCACTAAAAAAATCTTTGTTAAATGAATGAATGGATTTTACAAGAATTACTCATTATTTATATTATAATATGTGTAAATGATGAGGTTTATGAAATAGCACCACACTCTAACTAACTGAGTTGGCAGCCAGGATTAGGTTTAATAAATAAAATAAATAAAAGGCAATGTAACTTATTTTTAAGTGGAAAAAAAATATGAATACTTGACTGTAAAAAGAAGGGAAAAATATCACCACCACCAGATGAAGAGGAAGGAAAGACCAAGAAGCAACTGTGTTGCTTGTAAGACTCCCAGAGGCAAATTCTAATTCACTGAACAGGATCCTTTGGGCAGGGGTGGGTGGGCCGGTGGCGGGGCGGCGTGGGGGCACAAAATAAAGTTTTAGTTTAAAAAACGTGGGCATGTCACTAGAATTGGTTATTTAAAAGCACTTACTTTGTATCTCAAATTGGGTATAATTTATACGTTCAAATACCCAGGTATTTATTGGAAGCTTACTAGGTGCCAGCCAGTTCATATGATAGTAGAGGAATCAAAAAATAAAAGCAAATAAATAAGTATCTGGTATGTCAAGTAGCTTTGTCTTGTGGAGAAAAATAACAAAGGGGAAGAGAGTGGCAGGAATGCATACAATATCTTAAGTAGGATGGTCAGGAAGGCTGCTGATTCGTCCCTGATTTCCACATTTTACCCATTCCTTTCAACTCATTCTCTGCCCTCTTTGTTGTGTTCTGTGCCCAGTGGTATCTCTGAGATGGCCCCACTTATTCTTGGCTCCTGCTATTCACAACTGGTGTGGTCTCGTCCCACAGGTGGATCTGTGGACAATGTGTGATTTCCCAGACTGGTCGTAAAAGGCTCTTAGCTTCCACCGTGGGCTCCTGGATCACTCACTCTGGGGGAAGCCAGGTACCATGTCAGGTACCATGTTATGAGGACACTCAAGGAGCTACGAGGAGGCCCATGTGCGGGCAAGATTTTAGGCCTCCTGCCAAAAATGAGCAACAGTTTTCCAGTCGCGTTAAATGAGCCACCTCGGAAAATCTTCCACTCCAGTGTGCTGTGTGTATGTGTATAAGTCACTTCAGTTGTGTCCAACTCTTTGTGACCCTGTGGACCATAGCCCACCAGGCTCCTCTGTCCATGGGAAGCCCCCTTCCATTCTGGACAAGCCTTCAAAAAACTGACATCTTGACTGCAACCTCATATGAGATCTGGGGCTGGAGGCACCAAGATAAGCTGCTTCCAAATTCCTGACCCACAGAAACTGGAAGGGATTAATAAATGTCTATTGTTTCAAGCCTCTGCGCTTTGGGGTAATTTGTGATGCAACAAGAGAAAAGTTGGATAGTACCCAACAGCCTTGGACTCTGGTTTCCAGCTGTGTTTGGCCAACGCACAGAAGGTGAGGTGAGTGTGTCCACTCCTCCGCATTCTGCTCTGGTCCTAGTTTCCTCCCACAGTCACCACAGCCCACTCTGGGCAGCCCCAAGGGCCTCCAGAACTGCAGCTCTCTCAGCGCTTCTGCAACACTCTTCCTTCCCTTTGCCCCTTCAAGCCCAGTCGTGGCATCAAATCTTGCTGTTGGGTTCCTTAACCATGTACACACCTCTGTCCTGAGTCCCTTCATTCCCATAAAAATTGTGTGCTTTCTATTTCCTACCAAGACTTGGGCTGATGCAAAGGTCTCCTGGTAGGAGCCAACGTTTAGAGACTTGCAGGGAGTGAGTGAGGGCTTGAGGCCTGCTAAAGTGGGGGGAAGAACGTTCCAGCAAATGCAGAGCTCCTAGGATGAGGGAATATTCCATGTATTCAAAGAATAGCAAGGAGGTCAGCCTCAGTGGAAGAATTCACAAACAGGAAAGTGAAGGGGAGAGGCAGTCAGGGGCCAGGTCAGGCAGCATTCTGTGGGTTATGGTTGTGTTCTGAGTGTTAGGTACAGCTATGGGTGAGTGGGGAGTGGTTTGAACAGGGGTATGGCATGATTTGACTTGCATTATGAGACCAAGATATAGGTAGACATAACAGAAACTCAGGCAACAGTAAGGAGGGTCTTTTAGAATTTACAAAGATGAGGAGGCTTGGGTATGATGAATAAAGGTGGTGAGATGACTGAATTCAGGATATATTTTGAAACTAGACCTGTAAGAATTTGCTGCTAAATTGAATGTGGGAGAAGTAAAAGTAACGAAGACTCTAAAGTGAATGATGAAGCCTGGAGCTATTGAGAAGAACACAAGGAAATGTGTGTTGCGGGATGAGGGTAGGGAGAGGAGCAGTTTGGAGGAAAGAGGGGTGGAAATCAAGAGTTTGTTCATTTCATTGTCAAAAGAGGAAAAGAAGAGCATTCTGTTGTTTAAAAAAAGGAAGATGAGAGGTCCTCCCCTTACTTTGCAAAGGAAAGGATCTACATACATAGCATAGCATTTCTATCTCCTAGCATATTAGGAGAGTGCCCTTAGAAGACTTTTAAAATCAAGTAGTGCATTCTCAACTTTAGTTATAAATGTGATTGTTTCATAGGTCACTTCTGGTTCCCCAAAGAGGAGACTAGATAAATCCAAGAACCAAGTCTGTTCCTGGAGACCAGGGCCTCTGTTGTCTATTATAAAGCATCATCTGACCATCCATTAAGGATTCTAATCATGCTTGTAAAAGATAATCTTATTGGTTCATCTCAGATGACTTTTTTAAAAAAATTTGAAATATGACGACCTTCAATTCCAGAAGCAGATGCAGGAGGAAACAACTTAACAGACACTTCCGTTTTTCTTGGGGCAGCACCCTCTGCCCCACTTCCGCAGTTTGGGGCTCCTTTTACCATAAAAGCAGAGCTGTGCTTCCCCACCCACACTGAGACCCTAAGTCTCCTATACAGCACTGGTTACCTGCTCTTTTATTTTTTTGCAGACTGAAGCTTTAGAGAGAAGCTTGGGCAATTCAGTGTGGAGCTGGTGTTCAAAGCCCTCCCTCTACAGACTTGCTCAGAGACCAAGTCAGCACCCTGAGCTCTGAGCGCAGAAGGCAACGCCCTTGGCCTCCTTGTGATGTTTGCCTCACCCACACCCTCCTCTACAGGATGTTTTGTGATGCCAGGACACAGCTGTCTTGATGCCAACAGGCATTTGTTGTTGTTGTTGTGTTCATAACGACCTCTGTCTAAAAATTCTGTAGGCTTCCAGGAAGGGACACAGTGACTGTGAAAAAATGGACTTCTCCTCCCTGCCCCCTCTGGTTACCATGGCAACTGTGAATGACTGATTTCCTGGTTGCCATGTAAATGCGGTGGGATCCCAGCCACTGCACCACACAAAGACGTCAGTAAGAATAGTGAGAAAACAAAAATCATATCTAAAAAGACAAAGGATTTCATCTCAAGCCTTTCTCTCACACAAAGCAGAGGAAAGGAATCAATTGTAATAAGAAATGGTACTCTTCCTGTGGTAAGAGCATAACTCTCCCTCACCGGAGGCAAAACTAGGGGAAAAAAAAGGGGAAATCCCTCATTTGTTGCCTAAGGAGTTGGCACGGTGACAGGAAGACAGATGCCATTCTCAGGTGGCTAGAACCCTTCAATAATAAGCCAGAGGCCCTCTGTAAGGAAATCTGGAATATTTAACTGGGGTGGAAGAATTAATTTAGACTGAAAACAAAACAGAAAAAAGAGGTTTCATGGACACTTTTTAGAGTTACTCTTATTTGTATAGTTTCATAATTTTAAAATTAAGATCCCAAATGCTCTAACTTGTAACACTTATTGGATTTTTATTTCTATCCAGTAACTTTGGAGAAATAACAAAATGCAGTTATTTTTTTTCTTTTTTTAAAAATTTGTAACACCCTGATAAAAGCACATTCAAAAATTGATTAATGCAGATTTCAATGGTTTTCATAGCTTGGGTGTTACCTGTCTTTAGCAATATCTACAAAGAGCTTCCCTCATAGCTCAGTCGATAAAGAATCTGCCTGCAATGCAGGAGACCAGGGTTCAATCCCTGGGTTGGGAAGATCCCCTGGAGAAGGAAATGGCAACCCACTCCACTACTCTTGACTGGAAAATCTCATGGGCAGAGGAGCCTGGCGAGCTACAGTCTATGAAGTCGCAAGGGTCTGGCACGGCTTAGCAACTAAACCCAACCACAAAGAGTGCAAGTATATAAAAAGCATGTAAAATATATCTCATACTACTCTGTGTATACAAAACTAAATTTGTTGATCATTTACTTTCTTAACTTTTCATATCTTAGATTCAAATGGTTTAAAATTAATCTATTGTTCTTTAGCAATTTTTTTCTGCTTTTGACAAATTTTAAAACAAATAAAGCTTTTAAAAACCTAATCAGGCAGAATTTTCATAGATGCTGAGAAACACACACACAGAAGTACTTATATTACTTTTAGTTTTGCTGTTAGTTTGCTTTACTATTAGTTTAGACTAATATGCTTTTACTAACATGCTTTACTATTAGTTATCAGTAGCTGTATCATGAAATCTTTTTTTTTTCTATTTTTAGCCATAAAAAAGCATGAAATCATTTCTGAATGCCTGTCTTATGGAAGGTTGGAGCTGCAATGAGCTGACGCATGCCAAGTTTTACAAATGCCAGAGAATTGACGCTGAGGGGGTGCTCCAGGGTACAAGGTGGATAGATCCCGGCCCGGTAACTGCCATTTCTTAATGCTCTTTCTGGCATTCCACTCTGCCTCATCACAAAAGCCAAACTGGGTCAATAGGTGTCACACAGGGTAAAAAGTTGGGGCAGGAAACTCAGAGCACACATAATTTTACAAAGTCTTAGGTTCAAAATCACAGATTCATTTGATGCAGCACTTCTCAGAGGTTTTGATATGCCAATATTGATGGTGACTGGAGAAAATAAATAGACTACAGAATAGAACAGGAAGAGGCCCTAGAGAATATGATATTTCCCAAATGTATTTGACCACTGAGCCATGTCTTCGCAGAACATCTCTTGAGTTCTTCAGCAGTTCTTTGAGAAATGCTGGGTCTAATTTCTCTAACTGTAGTTTAAAGACATATGGCTTTTTAGGATTTAAAATGACAAGATTTTAAAAAGTGATTGGCTCCATATGATTATCTAATTTAGCCTGTAGCCAGATTCCTAAGATAGCAAGAGAAAGAAAAAAAGAATTTAAAAAAAGGGATCTACAGTAAATCAAGTGACTTTTGGAATATTTACTTTAAACCTAAGGACAAGAGCACATATTTTTCTTTTCAAGATTTTATTATAGTTTCCATAGGTCTAACAGGCAACCTTCTCTAACATTAAACTCCACAAGAGCTCCCAACTGTTTCAGCCAAATTTGTGTCAAGAGGTAAAGAGGAACAGACATCAGAGGGATGTGAGTGATACCTCTGGGGATGGGGAGTAGAGGGGAGTGGAGGGGAGTGGTGTCAGCTGGAAGTTGCTGTTGATTCACCTGGGAAGGAAACACCAATGCTTAGGGTATCTTTTGGGAAACGAGTCCTCTTCAGTGGACATTTTAGGGCTTCCACGAGACCATACTGATTGCTTATACAATGACCCCCCACCTACCAGCCGTGAGAAACAACAGGTTGTCAGCAACCTCACCACTGCTGAAGTCAATGAGAAAAGGAGACCTTTTCTACCACCCCTTACTCTAATACTTTAAGGATAAAGAGGCTATGTCAGAGAGCAGATGCGCCCCCTGACCTGGTCTTGCTTGCCCTAGGAAGATGCGAAGTGACTGAAGGATTATGGGACAGAATGAAGTACCATTAAGGGAGCTTGCTGCCCAGAGGAATGGAGAGTCAACTGCAACAAAGCTGGTAGAAGCCACTTGAAGGATAAAACAGATCCATGTTTGTACTTCACCAGCTTGAGTGTCTTTAGACTGGCTGAGTAGCTGGAACAGCCCACGTAAACCCTACTAAACACTGATGGGGGAAATTGAGAAGAGAAAGCATAGGGAGGAGATGAATTTATTTTGCCTGGGCTTCCAGGAGAATCTTTAGAACAGAAATAGCAATTGAAACAGTGGCTGAGGGCTGAGTAGGAGAAAGGGGACTCTTCAGGCTGAGGTATCTGCCTGTTCAGAAGCGTGATGTGGGACAGAGCCATGAGGTCTAGTGGGAACAAACGGCCGGGCTGTGTTGGTGGAGCCCACCATGTGTTGAGGAAGTGGGCTGGGGGCGGTTTGGGACATTTCAACCACTGAAGGAAAAGGAGGAAGCAGAGAAGAGCTTAGTCAGGGGGCTGATATGATCAGGTTGGCATTTGGGAAAAACCATGCTGTGACAATGTGGGGTTGGCTTTGAAAGGGAGTAGGATGGAAGGCAAGAGCAGAGTAGACACAGAAAATGTTCGAGTGGTTTCCACAGCACTCAGTGGTCAAGTGTCTGGTGATGTCTGGGAGGAGGTGAAAGGGAGAGAGGGGAAGAAAGAAGAGGCAAGGAGTACTCTCAGGAGTAAACACTCAGAGTAGATGGGTGCGCCTTCATCTATCCACTCAACAATTATTTCTTTGCATTGCTATAAAAGCAACGTCTCTCTCTTTGTCCTAAAGACCTTCCCTATGATTTATAATAAGAATGGTGTTGATTAGCAGCACTTGATATAGTTCAGCTAATTCTAACTTAACTGGGTTGTTGATCTCTTCTGCTTTATAAGAACATGGGTGGGCCTTTTACTGGAACATCTCAGTTTGCTACTTCAGTGGCACCAAGATTAGCAGCAGAGATCTCAGGAGGAAGAGGGATTTATTTTTCCTGACTTCAATTCTGACAAATACCTGTGCTCTGTGAAAAATGGTCACACATGGGCTATCCCTCTGGCAACACAGGCCAAACTGACATCTTGTTAAATTAATTTGGACCTTGAACAGGTCTGCGACTCTTCTGGTGGTGGGAACTCAGGAAGCACCTCTCCTGTACTGGGATGGTGAGGGGCCAGATCCTCAGCACTTTGTTCAGGTGCTCACAGCCCTGGAGCTGCTGCCTGAGACATCCTGCCTGCCCATCACAGGGTCAGTTACTGACTTTGACAATTCTTAGAGGATGCAAAAAGAAGAGATAATTAACTGCTCTGGTGAAGACCCAGGAAAGATGTTTGCTCTCTCATCATCTTGATAAAAATAACACATATTCACATCAGCTTTTTAGAAAACTTATTTGAAGACATCAACTTCAGACTGAAAGATTATAATTGTGCCTTCTTTTCATGAGTCCCTGTGTCTAGACTAGATATTATCGAGACAATTGTCTCATATCTGAACAAGCTTTTAGTGTCCTGGCTCTGAAAAGGAGAGTTCTTTTTTTAAAGACTTCATTACCGTTTAGGTCAGGAGAGGGCAAATAAGCATGACATCATAGGTTAGACAAAAAAGGAGGTCTTGCAGACAATGGGAAAATAACATGCAGTGTAATAAAAACTTCCTGAGGCAGAATGTTCAGAAATCAGTATGTTTCCCTCGATGGGACTTTCTGGGCACTGTGTGTGAAGTTAATTCGTATTCAACATCATTCTTAAATGTATTTGTCTCTATTTCCTGTACTAGACACGATCTACTCTTTTTTCGTGACAGAATTTACATTATCTGGGGGCTGTCATTGAGATCACCACTGTTCCTGTACGGCCCTAAAGAAGGGCATTCCACCAGATCTGTCCCCAGACCTGCATGCTGGAAGGCATGTCTGTTTTTCACAATGATCTCCTAATTCCTACAGAATGATTTTCTCATTTGCCTCTCACTTCTGCCTACTCCTTTTCTTCCATGGGCCTTCATGTTTTGCTTCCTCATTTTATGTTTGCGTTTACATTTACTTCCCATTCTGAAAGGAAGACACTTTGGGAGCCTAATAAATCTGGGTCTTTCCTTAATTGGAAAGTTGCAGGTAAGGAGCAGGAGTGGATGACCCTAGTCATCTGCCTTAAAATATAACCCCCGCCACCCTATCCCATCTTCCAAGATGCCTTTCTTTAGGTACTTCAGTTTAAGCGTTTGTGGAGGAGCACAGAGCCTGGGCAAGACGAGCGGGTTGATATGCCTGAGTCAGCCTATCTCAAACCAATGGTGGGTGATGCTCCAGAGCTGTGGGGAAGGAAGAGGCAACCAGGATGGACTGCGTGAAAACTCCTCTTATTTACCTAGATAGCCATGGACCTCTAAAATATTATACATAAAGAGAGCCAGGAGGTATGGAGGTCTGAATATAAAAGTAATTTTCCTCCTTCTGAAGATAAAAGAAAGGATGTAAGAAGTTAGGCTTGGAGAGAATAAAAAATCTGAATGCTTTGTCTTCCTTTTGTATTTTCTGGTGCTTTATAACTCTTATCTGCTATATTAGTTCAGTGTTCCTTTCTGCTTCCCATGGTAATTACTGAATCTCACCCTCAGCTCTTTCCCTCAGCCGTTAATAAACATCAGGTTAGCCTGAAGCTTTCTCTTGTCTCTTTGGCTCCTCCCTCAGAGAGAGCATTAAAGAAGCTGAGTCTTGCTAGTAATTCCGGGAGAGAAAGCCTAACCCTACAGAATTGCCCTTCTGTTCATTTGCGTTCTTCTACTTAGGTGAAGACCCTGCGGACCATCAGAGTTCCCAGCTCTTTCTAGCATGGAATTTATCGTTATCTGTTTATATACAGTAGTGGGGTGGACATTTAGGCTATCTTTAAATTAGGCATATAAGAAAGAGTTGTAACTCAGAGCATGGGTTACAGAGGAAAATGGGTCTCTTTGGACATACAGAAATAAATGGAATGCCCTAAAGGGAATGGGAAAGAAAATCTATTTCCAGAACATTTGCATTCTATTAATGAGCACTTCAGGCCATGTACTCAATAATTTTGCGTTTGTTACAGCCCTAGTTGTGTTCTCAGACCCCACTTGGGCAACATCCTGTATGCTTTCCTTCTCTTCCATGAAAAGGATGCTTCTAGAAAATTAAAGTGGCTTTAATGATCTCAGTGTTGAACAGCATGTGTTTCTCCTTAAGCACCACTCAGGGACACAGGCATCCACACAGCACACAAGCATAAGGCCTTTTGCACAAAGCAGGGAAGGCTTTCTTCTGACTTGCTACCCTCTGGAGGGAGTCACATTAGCACCAAGCCAGCCTTTCATCTGCCATCTTTCCCCAGCACTTGAGTCCTGTCTTCCAGCTGGTTGACAAGCTTTGTCGTTAGTCACAGGGAAGGCCTGGCTTCCACATGGCTGTGACCTCAGCAGGGAACCCAGGGCAGACAGAAGCCAGGCAAGCCCTGGGATGAAGACCAGAGCATGGCTGGCAGTCCCAGACCGTTGCGCAAAGTCTGCGTGCTAAGGCCAGGCACACTCTGGAGGATTTTCTACACATAGAAAAATAGGTATTTGCATCCTTCTAGCTAACAGAAAGACAAGAATCCTCTGAGGTAATTCCTGCTTTCCTTTCTCCTGTCAGCCCTTAAAACACCTTCCTTCTGCCTTCTCCAGAAGCCTCAGTGCAGTGTGTTATTTATTTAATACATTTTCCAAATAAATTCTACAGATTTTTCTAACTGACAATTTTTTTGTCTCTTCCAATAATTTTCCCAAGAGCAAGACTATGTTTCTAACTCAATTGGTACTGCATGATGAGGGGGTCTTAAAGGCATTCTGACACACGTTGAGAGGGTCTCAAGCCAGTTACTTTAAGCCATGGAAACATTATATCCCATGCTAACCACACAGCCGCCAATATCATTATAACAAGAGGGAAACAATGATGAGGGGAGTGGTAGCAGTACTCATGTGATGATCATTTCATTCATCGTCCCACCAGGTGGCACACGGGAAGCATGCTATGATGAACTGGCCTCAGTGACAGGTGAGTGATGCTCTGCAGAATGCATGCTCCTGGGAGTTTTTCTAAAAATCAATACTGCTATTCTTTATGCCCCTCAAATCTCACAGACCTCATTCCCTCTGCCTGAAATTGCACAAATAATGGTTTTCACTTTTTTTGATTTAAGGCTTCCTGACTATTGTTAAAAATTCCTTAGGGAGGTAGCCATTAGGCTTCCTCAGCCATCTCCACCTTAGTGAAAAGGAGTAATGGTCTTTACCTAAAGCTAGATGTTGAAGGAGTAAATATGACTGAGTTTGTGTTCATGGTCTTCCCCTATTCCTGGTTCTAAGGACTCTTTTCGCCTCTTGCTATAGAGATATTGGGTACCAAGAATTAAAAGACACCTGGAGACGTTAAAATGGTTTACATTAGAAAGACGTTAGAAGAAATTCATTGTGCCAAAAGGAGCTGGAAAAGAGTCTTGAGTGGGGAAAGAAGAATCAGTGAAAGATGAAGATTTTCATGGAATATGTAGAAAGAAAGAGATTTAGGGGGAAACTGTGGAAATTGCTATGAAGAGGAGGCTGGACACGGATTTTCCATGAAGTTCTAATTAGCAAAGATTCCTCCTAGGTCCCTGGGACCCATGTACTGTATTTATATGCTCACTTTATATTCTTCTATATACAGAATATCCCACCCTCCCAAACTGTGTTTCAGAATTCATAAATCTGAACTTTGAGTAGGTCTTCAGAGGTAAATGAGTGATGTTAAGAACAACTCTCTAAGTCCCAAAAGGCAAATGCCTTCCTTGTCATGCCAGGGTCCTTTTTTACGTCTTCATAAGGGTCATCCAAATTCAGAAGGGTGTACATTTGTTTGACCTACTAATGGTTGTCATGTTGTTCAGTCACTAAGTCGTGTTCAACTCCATGCAACCCTATGGACTATAGCCCACCAGGCTCCTCTGTCCCTAGGGTTCTCCAGGCAAGAGTAATGGAATGGGTTGCCATTTCCCTCTCCAGGGGATCTTCCCAGACCAGGGATCAAACCCACATCTCCTGCATTGGCAGGTGGATTCTTTACCACTGAGCCACCAGGGGAGTCCAACTTACTAATTATTTATTAGAATGTTTTACCATTTTATAAGCGTAAAATCTAAACTTTAAAGAAAACTGCTAATGCAAATGTTTTTGCCTACTGCCATGGAAAGAACTGTCTCCATTCTACCACTAATACGTATGTTGATCTACCCCCAATATGGTCATATTTGGAGATGGAACATTTGAGAGGTTACTTTATTTAGGTGAGGTTATGAGGATGGGTCCCTTGTGATGGGATTAGTGGCTTTCTAAGAAGGGACACCCTAGAGTTCACTTTTGAGGATATAGGGAGAAGATGGGCATCCTTAAGCCAAGAAGAGAAATCTTACCGGAAACTAGACAAGCTGACATGATGATCGTAGACTTCTAGACTCCAGAACTTTGAGAGAATAAGTTTCTGTTGCCTAAGCTACCTAGTCTATGGTATTTTATTTTGGGAGCCTGAGCTAAGACACCTATGGAGAATAATTTTTGAGCTGTAGAAACACAAATTATTTCTGAAAGTAGAAAAGAGAACCCCAAAGATAATGGTTTATTGTCCTGTGGTAAATACATTAGTTTTGTATTAGTAGTCTTATTCTTAAACATTCATTTTCTTGTTTCACTAACTAAATATTCAGTATATTCTCTTATCATCCTTAACTGGCTTCATCATCATTTTGATGATTAAAAAAAAAAAAACTTTGACCCACAATCACTATGTATAAGAACTGTTATTTCAAATTAAAAATGATAATTTTGACAGTGAAGAGAATCTTTAGGAATCATGCCACCTGCTGTGTAATGTATTTCACTTTAGTATCTCTTTGTGAGACTTCAGTAAAAATTTACTTTTTGGAGAAATAATTCCAAAATTCACATAGAACCACAGAAGACCCCCAAATAGCCAAAGCAATCCTGAGAAAGAAGAACAAAGCTGAGAGCATCACACTTTCTGATTTCAAACTATATTACAAAGCTATAGTAACCAAAACAGTGTTACCAGCATAAAACCAGATACATAGACCAATGGGGGGGAGAAAAGAGCCCAGAAATAAACTCATGCTTAAATGGTCAACTAATATTTGATGAGAGCCAAGAAATACTCAGAGAAGATAGTCTCTTCAATAAATAGTGCTTAAACATTGCATATTCACATTTAAAAGGATGAAACTAGACCCCTATCTTACACCCTTCACAAAACTAACTAAAGATTAACTCAAAATATATTAAAGATTTAAATATAAAACCTGAAGACTCCTAGAAGAAAATGAGACTCCTAGAAGAAAACAGGAGAGTAAGCTCCTAGATATTGGTCTTGGCAACAATTTTTAAAATTTGCCATCTAACCACACTATGTCAAATTACAAAGCTTTTACACAACCAAAGAAATGATCAACAAAATGAAAAAGGAGAAAATATTTGCAAATCATATATGTGATAAGGGGTTAACATCTAAATATTAAAAAACTCATACAACTCTATAGTAAAAATACAATTCAATTTTTAAAATGGACAAAGAATCTGACTATGTTTTTTCCAAAGAAGATATTCAGATGGCTAAAAGGTACATAAAGTGAAAAGTGAAAGTGAAAGTGAAGTTGTTCAGTTGTGTCCGACTCTTTGAGACCCCATGGACTGTAGCCCAACAGGCTCCTCCATCCATGGGATTCTCCAGGCAAGAATACTGGAGTGGGTTGCCATTTCCTTCTCCAGGTGATCTTCCCAACCCAGGGATTGAACCCAAGTCTCCTGCATTGCAGGCAAATGCTTTAAAAGGTACCTAAAACTGTGCTAAATATCACTGTCACTGGGGAATGCAAATCAAAACCACAAAGAGCTGCTATTACATCACAACTGTTTGGATGGCTATTGTTAGCAAGACAAAAGTAAGTGCTGATGTGGAGAAAGGGAACCTCTGTACATTGGTGGGAATGTAAGTTGGTTGCAGCCATTATGGTAAATAGTATGAAGATTCCTCAAAATATTAAAAATAGGACTATTATATGATGCAGCAAATCTGCTTCTGGGTATATATCTGGAGGAAACTAAATTACTATGTCAAAGAGATATCTGCACCCCACCATGTTAATTGCTGCATTATTTACAATAGTCAAGACATGGTAACAACTGAAGTGTCCATCAATGGATGAACGGATAAGGAAAATGTGATATGTATACAAACACACACACAGTGAGAGAGAGAGAAAGGAAACCTTGCTATTTGTTATAGCATGAATAAATCTTGAGGGCATTATGCTAAAGTAAAATTTCGGAAACGTGAAAGAAAGTGAAAGCCGCTCAGTCATGTCAGACTCTTTGAGACCCCATGGACTATACGGTCCATGGAATTCTACAGGCTAGAATACTAGAGTGGGTAGCCGTTCCCTTCTCCAGGGGCTTTTACCAACCCAGGGATGGAACCCAGGTCTCCCTCATTGCAGGCAGATTCTTTACCAGCTGAGCCACAAAATTTCAGAAAAAAAAGACAAATACTGTATAATCTCATTTATATGTGAACTCTTAAGAAAAAAACCTCAGATGCAACATATTTGTGGTTACCAGAAGTGGAGAGGGGGGCATAAATTGGATGAAGGTGGTCAAAAGGGACAAACTCCCAGCAATAAATAAATACTGGGGGTGTAATGTCCCAGCAATAAATAAATACTGGGGGTGTAATATGCAACCTGCTGATTAGTTCACATCGAATCAGGATCTCCTGCATAGCAGACAGATTCTTTACCATCTGAACCATAAGGGAAGCCCTAATTAACATCACTGTATGGTATATTTGAAAGCTAGTAAGAGAGTTGATCCTAAAAGTTCTCATCACAAGGAAAAAAAAATTTTTTAACTATATGAGATGATGGGTATTATCTAATCTTATTGTGGTGATCATTTCACAATATATACGCATGTCAAATCACTGTGCTGTACAACTTAGATAATGCTGTATGTCAATTATATCTCAACAAAACTGGAAGAAAAAACTTTTTGGATGTTACACTGTGATTTCTTATGTATGTAACACTATGTTGGCACTGACCGTGAGGTAATTTGATTATATATAAAGTCTCCAGATTTTGTTAAATCTGAGGTCAGGTTAATATTTGAAGTCCACCTCCCTACAGGCCATGAGATGAGAAGGAAAAAGCACCAGGTAATATCTGATTGCTAGAAGGAAATTAGTTTCTCCCTTCCTTTTCTCAGGATTGTTTGTTCATGCAACCTATTACTCTTTTGTCACCCTTTTTACTATAATACTTCTCCCTGTGGATTGTGGTTTCTGATACTGATAATCTAGGTTTTATGGATCAAGGCTGTCCTTTTCATCAATATTCATCCACTCAGAAAATACTCATTGGCTTATAATATATATTAGAGATTCTTCTAAACAGGTGTCAATTCTTACCCTGTCCTCGTGGAGATTACATTATATTGGGAAACACCTGAAATAAACAAGCAAGTAAATACAGTATGTTGGATGATGATTAGGTGATGGAGGGAAATTTTTTAAAGCCAAGAGGGATGAGAAGTGCCAGCAAAGAGGATGAGGAAGTAAGTTGAGATATTAAGTACAGTGGTCTATGGGAACG
Organism: Ovis canadensis; assembly: GCF_042477335.2. NCBI lineage: Eukaryota > Metazoa > Chordata > Mammalia > Artiodactyla > Bovidae > Ovis > Ovis canadensis. Next base: position 55,141,456 of record NC_091251.1, on the reverse strand, counting down.
TTACATTAAAGCTGTTGGAGTAAAACAATTTTTGGAGTTGAGGAACTAGCAAAGCAGAGGAAGAGCATTCTAGGCAGAGGAAACAGGAAGTGCAAAGGCTTTGAGGCTAGAACACGCCTGGCACATTTGAGGATTAGCAAGGAGGCCATTGTGTGAATGAACAAAGGGGAGAGCAGTACGACATGCGTCAGAGGAGAATGGGGGATGATAAACAGGTGGTGTTATGGAGCCTTGTCAATCATTATAATTTTTAGTTTTTGGTTTCTATGAAATAGATACTTTGGGGAGTTTTTAAGAGGGAGCTTTGCCATCTAATGTTTGAGAAGAATCACCACTGTATTGAAATTAGACTGGATGAGGGGCAAAAAATGAAAGCAGGGAGACCAATTAAGAAGCTATTGCAACAATTTAGGTTCAAAAAACATTGTCACCTTGGACAATAGCAGAAATAGCTGGAGTGATGAGAAGCAGTGAGCTTCTAGATATACACTGAAGTTTGCTGATGAATTAGATGCAGGGTCTGAGAGTGAAAGGACATATAGATGACTCTGTGATTTCTTTCTTGAGTAACTGGAAGGATAGAGTTACTTCTGAGCTGTGAGAACTACAGCAGGAACCACCGGGAGGTCAAAAAAGTTCCATTATGAACATGTTGAATATGAGACACCTATTATCTATCAAGTGGAGATTCCCAGCAGGCAGTTAGCATATAAGAGTGGAATACAGGTGAGCAGTCCTTGCTAGGAAATCATAAAGGCAACATATTTGTATTTAAAGCCATGAGAAAAGATGAGCTCAGTCAGGGAGTAAGTACAGATAGAGAAGAGGTCCAACTCTGAGCATCTCACTATTTAGCACTCAGTAAGATGAAAAAGAGGGAGCAAAGACTGAGGAGGACTGGCTCATGACAGAGGAGGGAAATCAGGAAAGTGTAAAATCCTGGAAATCAAAAGAAGAAAATGCTTCAAGAAGAAGCAAGTGATCACTATGAAACTACCTACCCATCCAACAAGATGAACACTGGGAAGTGACCACTGGATTTTGTAGTGGATGGCTGGTGGTTCTGATGAGAGCAGAGTTGTTGAAATAGTGGAGGGGAATATCCTGATAGGAGTGGATTTAAGGCAGAATGCAAGGATAAATTGGAGATGTGAAATAGACAACTCTTTCCAGGGATCTTACTATAAAAGGGAGGAGAGGAATGAGTCAGTGGCTAGAAGGTGAAGTGGGATCAAGGTGGGGGTTGTTTTTAAGACGGTAGGAAATAGGAGTGATGCGAACATGAGCCTGCAGCGTGTGATGAACTGGGTTTAACCAGGATGGCGGTTACCCATTTGAGTATACTGAAGTAAGAGAGGTGAGGAGGATGAGAGTATGAAGGAGTGATAATAACCATGAGCTATGGAATCTGAGCTAGATAAGAAGGAGGGAAGGTTGGAGGGTTAGAGAAAAATCGGTAGGATCAACAGCTTGTAGGTATATTGGAGAGCTGCTGGAATTAAATCATTCTTGGATGGGGGGAGATAAGCTGAAAGGTCAGTAGAGAATGATCAAGTCAGAAAGGAGAAAGGGTTGTTGTTGATAGTAATGACCAGGCCAGGAAATACCCCTGGGAGTGGACAGCGGAGGCAGGAGAGTCCAAGGCCACTGCAGAGAGGCTGGGTGGGCAGGACACAGCTCTACAGCCAGTATGTACCTTGCTGCTTTACTGAAGTATTCAGAGCTGGTGTCTATTCTGACTCATCAGTTAGTGCCTTTGCCCTATGAGTTGTTAAATATTTTGAGGATGAGTCCTGAGTCTAAGAATTGAAAACCTCACCACTGTGAACGTGATATTTGCAAGAGTTGGACTGGGATGTTTGGAGAGCACAATGGTGGGCTACAAGTCATTGGGAAGGGAGGACCTGTAATGACTGCCTGCTGAGGGTAGAAGGAGGAGGCTGAACCTCCAAGCTGTCCCTTGCCTGAGCCCCTGAGGATGCTCCTAAAGGGTGGGTGCAGCACTACAGGATGAGAAAAAACCAAGGCAAAAGATTTCTCAAGGAAGACAAAAGGCCCTCAAACTGAGTACAATCCAGAACAAATTAAGCCGCTTCACAATTTTGCCTTGGACCAGCCCAAGCAATTTGAACCCAGTCTGTAAATGAAGCTGCATCTCGTGGCTCTTAGGATGCCTGATTCATACCTGGCTATAACTCATTCCAGAAGCCCCAGTGTGGCTGTGAGTCAGACAGAAATCATCAGCCAGACTACTTAGCCCAGCAAAAAGGACCTGTTTTCCTCTGCTTTTGTTAATGTTTCCTTGATTGATTCCTTCCTCCTTTTCTCCTCCAGCCTCACTTATCAGTCAGAGGCAGGATAAGTACTATCTAAGAGATTTCAAGGTTCTCCTGGTCCTGCTTTCCTTTACGATAACAACTGGGCCCTGGAACCAAGATCCAGAGCTTGGGGGGCTGAGGTGGGGGGAGAGGGGTAGTTGTGCAGGTGAAAGAGCTCATGGAAGACCAGGCCCCCCGACTCCCCATCCATCTTGAGGCAGATTCCCAAGACATGCGGCCTCTCCACCTCACACAAAGCAGCCTTGCTGGAGACTGTGGCTTTTACCACATGGTGACTCAGCTCTCTGAAAGATGGGAAAAGACTGTCTGGGACCATCAACCACACAGGCACCAAATAACTCATGTTGGAGGAGATCAGTCATTTCTCCCAAGACCTTTTATACCACTGACCCATTGCCACTGGCCCAAAGGCAAGTAGTACCTGCCTCCTCCCCATTCTTCCATACCCAAACATCAAGCCTGTGTCATTCCCTACCTTCCTCAGCTTTATGCTTCCGTCTGCTCCTCCACAGTAGGTCCCTCTCTCCAAACCCTTCACCTATTTCCAGCATGCCCTCTGGAGCCACCATTTCAGACAATGAGTGTTTCAATATTTTCTTCTCTATAGTGTTCTTATCAACTGAAGCCTACCTTCTCCCAAAGGTGTGCATTTTCTGACTTCCATCTCTGGTGGAGGCTGCCATTTCTCCCACACACCCCGAGACAGGAGGCAGGGGTTGGGGTCAGGATTCACCTGGCTCCCTGGTGCTGCACAAACCGCATCAAAGCTTATGCCACTTGAGGTTACCATTTTCTATCTCCTACAAACACTGAAGATGTGTGTTGTACACATCTTCTCACCATGCCAAATCCTGACCTAATTCTGAGACGTTTAAACCTATCCGTGGATGACCATCCAATACACTAGTGTTTAGTTCCTTGATCTTTTCAAGTCTCAAAGCTGAGCTAGTTATGGTCTGAAAATCTTTAGCAACAAAGGATACCAGACCTTCAAGTTCTCTCACTACACCTGTTCTTCAAGAGAGAGCCAAGCCTAACCAGTAACACTGAAGAAGCTGAACTGTTCTATGAAGACCTACAAGACCTTTTAGAACTAACACCCCCAAAAGATGTCCTTTTCATTATAGGGGACTGGAAAGCAAAAGTAGGAAGTCAAGAAACACCTGGAGTAAAAGGCAAATTTGGCCTTGGAATACGGAATGAAGCAGGGCAAAGGCTGATAGAGTTTTGTCAAGAGAACACACTGGTCATAGCAAACACCCTCTTCCAACAACACAAGAGAAGACTCTACACATGGACATCACCAGATGGTCAACACCAAAATCTGATTATACTCTTCGCAGCCAAAGATGGAGAAGCTCTATACAGTCAGCAAAAACAAGACCAGGAGCTGACTGTGGCTTAGATCATGAACTCCTTATTGCCAAATTCAGACCGAAATTGAAGAAAGTAGGGAAAACCACTAGACCATTCAGGTATGACCTAAATAAAATCCCTTGTGATTATACAGTGGAAGTGAGAAATAGATTTAAGGGAGTAGATCTGATAGACAGAGTGCCTGATGAACTATGGATGGAGGTTCGTGACATTGTACAGGAGACAGGAATCAAGACCATCCCCAAGGAAGAGAAATGCAAAAAAGCAAAATGGCTGTCTGAGGAGGCCTTACAAATAGCTGTGAAAAGAAGAGAAGTGAAAAGCAAGGAGAAAAGGAAAGATATAAGCATCTGAATGCAGAGTTCCAAAGAATAGCAAGGTGAGATAAGAAAGCCTTCCTCAGCAATCAGTGCAAAGAAATAGAGGAAAACAATAGAATGGGAAAGACTAGAGATCTCTTCAAGAAAATTAGAGATACCAAGGGAACATTTCATGCAAAGATGGGCTCGATAAAAGACAGAAATGGTATGGACCTAACAGAAGAAAAAGATATTAAGAAGAGGTGGCAAGAATACAGAACTATACAAAAAAGATCTTCATGACCAAGATAATCATGATGGTGTGATCACTCATCTAGAGCCAGACATCCTGGAATGTGAAGTCAAGTGGGCCTTAGAAAGCATCACTATGAATAAAGCTAGTGGAGGTGATGGCATTCCAGTTGAGCTATTTCAAATCCTGAAAGATGATGCTGTGAAAGTGTTACACTCAATATGCCAGCAAATTTGGAAAACAGCAGTGGCCACAGGACTGGAAAAGGTCAGTTTTCATTCCAATCTCAAAGAAAGGCAATGCCAAAGAATGCTCAAACTACCGCACAACTGCACTAATCTGACATTCTAGTAAAGTAATGCTCAAAATTCTCCAAGCCAGGCTTCAGCAATATGTGAACCGTGAACTTCCTGATGTTCAAACTGGTTTTAGAAAAGGCAAAGGAACCAGAGATCAAATTGCCAACATCTGCTGGATCATGGAAAAAGCAAGAGAGTTCCAGAAAAACATCAATTTCTGCTTTGTTGACTATGCCAAAGCCTTTGACTGTGTGGATCACAATAAACTGTGGAAAATTCTGAAAGAGATGGGAATACCAGACCACCTGACCTGCCTCTTAAGAAATCTGTATGCAGGTCAGGAAGCAACAGTTAGAACTGGACATGGAACAACAGACTGGTTCCAAATAGGAAAAGGAGTACATCGAGGCTGTATATTGTCACTCTGCTTATTTAACTTCTATGCAGAGTACATCATGAGAAACGCTGGGCTGGAAGAAGCACAAGCTGGAATCAAGACTGCCGGGAGAAATATCAATAACCTCAGATATGCAGATGACACCACCCTTAAGGCAGAAAATGAAGAGGAACTAAAAAGCCTCTTGATGAAAGTGAAAGAGGAGAGTGAAAAAGTTGGCTTAAAGCTCAACATTCAGAAAACGAAGATCATGGCATCCTGTCCCATCACTTCATGGGAAATAGATGGGGAAACAGTGGAAACAGTGTCAGACTTTATTTTTTTGGGCTCCAAAATCACTGCAGATGGTGACTGCAGCCATGAAATAAAAAAACACTTACTCCTTGGGAGAAAAGTTATGACCAACCTAGATAGCATATTCAAAACCAGAGACATTACTTTGCCGACTAAGGTCCGTCTAGTCAAGGCTATGGTTTTTCCAGTGGTCAAGTATGCATGTGAGAGTTGGACTGTGAAGAAAGCTGAGCACCAAAGAATTGATGCTTTTGAAGTGTGGTGTTGGAGAAGACTCTTGAGAGTCCCTTGAGCTGCAAGGACATCCAACCAGTCCATTCTGAAGGAGATCAGCCCTGGGATTTCTTTGGAAGGACTGATGCTAAAGCTGAAACTCCAGTACTTTGGCCACCTCATGCGAAGAGTTGACTCATTGCAAAAGACTGTGATGCTGGGAGGGATTGGGGGCAGGAGGAGAAGGGGACGACCAAGGATGAGATGGCTGGATGGCATCATGAACTCGATGGACGTGAGTTTGAGTGAACTCTGGGAGTTGGTGACGGACAGGGAGGCCTGGCGTGCTGTGATTCATGGGGTTGCAAAGAGTCGGACACACTGAGTGACTGAACTGAACTGAACTGAAGATTCCTTCCATTCATCCTAATTCAGTGCTAGTTAAGCTTTAATAAGCATCAGAATCACCTGGAAGACTTGTGCAGCTACAGATTGCCAAACTCCAACCCCAGAATTTCTGATTCAATGGGTTAGGGGTAGGGCTCAGGAATTTGCATCTCTAATAAGTACCAGGGAGATGTTGACACTGCTGATGTGTGGACTACACTTTAAGAACCAGTGTCTTAATGTATACGGTCAGTGATTCCCAAATTATCTTCATGTTAGAATTACCTTGGAGGAGCCTCAGAAAGTATGGACGTCTGTGCTTGCATCCCATGCCCCAGGATTGTAGTAGCCAAAATGTGGCTTGGGCATTGGAGCTTTAGAGATCCTCAGGTGGGGCTTCCCAGGAGGCACTAAGGGTAAAGAATCTGTCTACCAGTGTAGGAGATGTAGGAGGACGTGAGTTCAATCCCTGGGTTGGGAAGATCCCCTGGAGGGGCGCATGGCAACCCACTCCAGTATCTTGCTTGGAGAATCCCATGGACAGAAGTGCCTGGCAGGCTACAGTCCATGGGATTGCAAAGAGCTGGACACAACTGAATTGACTTTGCATGCAAGCACAAACAGGTGATGCTATGTACAGATAAGTCTGGAAATCACTGGTATCAACATCTTCTAGCCTCCCTACCTCTCCTACTCAATCTGGAAGATACAGTTAATCATCCAAACTATACCCCACATCTTCTGTATCCTTGCGTCAGCCTTCTTCCTCAGGGACCCTCAAACCTGGGTCAGTTCATTTTCCCACTGCTCCTAAATACCAGATAATGTGGCTGGAGAAAACTACATAGCCCCCTTCAGTCTCTGGCTCATCCTAGCTGTCCTCATTAACTGATCTTTTAACTTAACCTTGGTTCTCTCTAGATATGGAGACTAGAGATAATCACTAGTAATCCCCAAACTGATAATCCCCAAACTTCACATTTCAATTTCCCTACGTGAACTCCAGATGGCCTCACCTCCAACTTCATCAAGTAAAACTGCTTCCATCAGGCATGTTCTCTTTCCATTGTATACTCCACTCAAATAACACAGTTATCTGTGGCCACTTGCTTTTTATCCTTTCAGCTTAGATGATGTATTCCCACTCCAACTCCAGGTCAGTGTCTCTACACTCCCACACAAATCACCACCCTTTGCTGGCAGTTACCATGATAGAAAGCTGCTCTTTCCATATATCTTCAACCATCCCTTCTCTGCTAGCTCCGGACCCCCTGCTTCAACTCTTACTCTCTCCAGGATCTGACCATCTCTCTTTTCTTTTTCCTCTCTCATACTTAACCCCAGGTTCCAATCATCAGCTGTTGCTGTCCACTGATGGCTGATTCAGGGCAAGGAGTAAATTCTTCCAAATGCCTTCAGTAAAGGTTTTTGGATTTGGTATTTAGAATTCTTTATTTTTTTTTCCCTCTTGTTTTTCCATGTGAAAAGGAGGCTCTGATTGCACTGTCAACACCACACTTTTCTGTATTTCTAGAAATTGACTTCTTTGCTCAGTATGCTAGACACTAATGAGAAAGCTGTCTCAGAAGCATACAGCATTATATTAATGATACTCTTGCTTCCAGCATGTATTTAATGTTCGACAAAAGGCAGGCAAATAGCTTCTGTCAGCACAAGGAAAAAACAACAAATCCATCAACCATTAGGGAAATCAATTGTCTAGGGATTGAGGGTCTCCTACACACATGGTGATAACCCCAGCAGAGGCAGGAGGGAAAATGAAAAAATACATACACCGGAAGCACAGTACAGGAAGGAAATCGACAAAGCAATAGAAGAGTGTCTGTGTGTTTTGTTTGCTTGGCTATTAAGTCAAGCTGGGTTTAGGAAGTGTCCTTGCATTTGTACTGTGGCCCAGGTGGCTGGGGCTCCAGAGCTGGATGATAAACAGTGGTTATCTTTCACTGTGGATTAGAAAAGCCTCCAGGGATGGGGGTGCCTGGTGGGCTGCCATCTATGGGGTTGCACAGAGTCGGACACGACTGAAGCAACTTAGCAGCAGCAGCAATACTAATTTATAAAGAGTACTATTGTTGCTTCTATTCAAAATAAAAAGTAGGTCAGGAGGAAAAAACAGAAATCTTTGGTACTAATTTTCCTCTTAACATATATTTAAAATAAGATTAAACATTATATTTACATAAAATCACATCTTTTACATGTGATTTTATATTTATATAAAAATGTTAATTATATTTATATATGTTAATTATATTTATATAAAAATTTAATGTAATATGAAAACAGTTGACATCAAAAGCATGATACTTAAAAGAAAAAAATTGCTAAATTAGACCTTATCAAGGATCCCCTGGAGAAGGGAGTGACAACCCACTCCAGCATTCTTGCCTGGAGAATCCCATAAACAGAGGAGCCTAGTGGGCTAAAATCTATGGGATCACAAAGGGTCAGACATGACTGAACGACTAACACTTAAAATTATAAACTTCTGGGACCTCCCTGGTGGTCCAGTATTTAAGACTTCGCCTGTCTTAAATACAGGGGGTACAGATTTGATCCCTGGACAGAGAGCTAAGAACTCATGTGTCTCATGGCCAAAAAAACAGAACATAAACAACAGAAGCAAGATTTTAGCAAACTCAACAAAGACTTTAGAAATGGTCCACATAAAAAAAAATTAAAAAAAATTTTGTGCTGCAAAGACACCATTTAGAAAATGAAAGATAAGCCACCCGGGAGCAAATATTTACAAATCGTATATCTGTAAAGAGCTTGTATCCAGAAACAGTAAGGAACTCTTAAAATTCAATGACAAGAAGATAAATCCAGTTTCTTCAAGGAGCAAAAGATTTGCATAGACATTTTATCAAAGAAGATGTATGAATGGAAATCAGAATATTAAAATATGCTCAATATCATTGTTCACAAGGGTAACACAAATTTAAACCACAATGAGATACAATTACAGACCCATTAGAATGACTAGAATCAAAAAGACGATACCATGTGTTGGTATGGATGTGGAAAAATGGAAACTTTCACGCGTTGGTGGTTGGAATGTAAAATGATATAGCCACTTTGGAAAGCAATTTGGCAGTTCCTTAAAAAGTTAAACATAAACTTGCCATATGATCTAGCAATCTACTCCTAGGAATCTTCACAGAAGAAATGAAAGCATATGTCCACAAAAAGATACAGATATCAATGTTCGGAGGAGCATCATTCATAATCGCCCAAACTGGAAAATTAAAATGTCCATCAACTGGTAACTATGGTAAATATTTATGAACAAACTATGGTAAATCCACACAATGGAACAATATTCAACAATAAAAAGAACTACTGATTTATGCTACAACATGGATGAACCTCAAAAAACATGGTCCTAAGTGTCAGAGGGCAGACACAGAAGACTGTATATTATATGTCTGATTGCATTTATATGAAGTGTTTAGAAAAGGCAAATTCATAGAAGGAGAAACAGATCAGTGTTGCCTAGGGCTAGAGTTGGGAGTTGTGATACCATGAGGAAAATTTTTGAGGTGATAGCAGTGCTCTGAAATTAATTATTTTAATTATACCCTGATAAAGCTATCTTTCAAAACCCTTAACAATTCATAATTCTTTAAATTACCAGTAAACCAAATTTTTATTTTTAATTCCTAGAAATAAAATATGAATAGAGACTTTCAAAGATGGCATAAGAAATAATCACCCCTTCCACCAAACCTTGGTTGTCATGGACTACACACAGAGAAAAGGCTTCCAGGAGCTGTGTTTGGCCAACCCGAAAAGAGGAACTGGTGTCTACACCCAGACTGAAAAGTCGGCATATTCCTCGGTTCCACTTACAAAGGACAGGAGACCCAGTGGCCCAGACAATCCACAAATTGGATCATCATTCTTGAATAATAAGGTAGCTAACTTATTTTTTTGCCAGAAGCCAGTTATTTTTACCATCATCATATATTAATTATTGTTAAAGCCTGTCTTGTTCATCCTTAAAGGCCATCAAACAACATGGACTATTAATAGATGTACCACTGGGTACTGGGTTGGCCGAGAAGTTCAAGTTCTTCCATAAGATGTTATGGAAAAACTCTTACTGAACTTCTCAGCCAACCCAGTATTTTCTTGTCTGGGGTTGCACTGAAAGGTGTAAGTGAAGCACCAGGACTTCTACATCCCCTGGGCATCCTTCATGCACGAGGCACTTAGGCTGGAGAGCCACACCACCAAGATGAGGTGGCCTCCGCACTCAAAGAATTTGGAACCTGGCTGGGAAAGAGAGCTCAGAGATAGCTAATAAATAGTAAATGATAAAAGGCATTGTAGAATCAAGTCAAAAACCTCAAAATGTAAGACAAGGGAGTTGTATCCCTTCCTTGTTCCAACTTGAACATTTGACCACCTTTTTTTTTTTTTTTTTTCTGACCACTTTTTAAGAGAAAAATCTGGGTAGCTGTTATATAGGCTGTGGTTGAGTAGCTTAAGGATTTGCTATGGTTCTGTGACAACTACTTATTTAGTGATGGTTTGGGATCTGTTTTATAAGTTGTATGAACGACAAAATTACTTCATTTCCAAGTCAAGATCTCATCAGTAAAGCTGAGCCAAATGTGTGTGTGTGCACAGCTGCAAAATTTTCTTTTTTTTGCTGATACACTCAGTTCTGCAAAATGACAATGCTGATATTATGAGAAGTAAAGTCTTTCTGTTATGATGGCTAAAAAGGGCACAAGGAAAAATTTCCAGTACTGTGCATGGGCACATTAACTTAGCTAATGCTACTAAATCAACCAGAGGCCCTTGGTGCTCGGTGCTGTGCTCGAATTTCTAAATAAAACCCAGATCTACAAACTGAAGGCAGGCCACCATCGTGCATACTGACCCTCTTGATCCACACTGTGGTGGAGGGCATGGCCTCATGAGTGATTCCTTTCCTATTGGACAGTCACCATGACTTTTAAATACATATATGAATTGAACACGTTAATGATGGTAGCCTAGGTTTTTGTGGACCAATTTGTATTCAGCTTATATGGGTTCCTATGGTCTTTAAAATAATTAGCAACTTGTGGAAATATGAGTCATTGTTTAACACAGGGTCAGGATTGAATATGAAGTGATATGAGGTTTGAATATGAAGTGATGCAAATTTAAAATAATATCTTCACCATCTGTTCTCTCTTCTTTGTATCATATTGTATTTATAGACCTAATGACTCAGATGGTAAAGAATCTGCCTGCAATTCAGGAGACCTGGGTTCAATCCTGGGGTTGGGAAGATCCCCTGGAGAAGGAAATGGCAATCCACTCCAGTATTTTTACCTGGAGAATTCCATGGACAGAGAAGTCTGGTAGGCTACAGCCCAAGGGGTCGCAAAGAGATGGACACAACTGAGCGACTAACACACAAAAATGGAAGTGGCAGCATCATACCGAGGCATTACTAAACCAATCCTTTGTACATGTGACTGTTCCTGGGGTTAAGGGGTCCATAACCATATTCCTACCTTTTCTCTTTGCTCATGTACCAGCCTAAAAGATACTCCCCCAAAAGGAGTTGTCTGCATTTCCAAGGCCTAGCTCATATTTGGCCCCACCCTGCCCCCACCTCCTGGAATGTCATATACTTAACTCATGTTCCAAATTACATTATGAGATTTATTTCATTAGAACCATCATCAGGAGTTCCTTTTAGCAATCTTGTTTTGAAATGCAACACAACATAAAATATTGTAATCTTATTAAAAATGATGCTTACCTGACTGTTTGAGGAGAAAAAGACCAAGTTAGACCTTTATTTTACAGGACATGTCAAAACAAATTCAAGTGGATAAAAGCATTAGACATACCAGTCCATCAAAGCATAAAAATAGTAGAAGGAAAGATGACTAAATATGTGTCTGAATTATGGCCAGAAAAGTCCTTTCTAAAGTTGTAATCAATAGAAGAAATCATAGAGGAAAATAGTGACCTGACTACATACACAGCAAAATCCATACATAAGTAAAATTATTAAGTTAAAGAGTAAACAATAATATATATCTTCTTAAATATAATGGAATATTACTCAGCCATAAAAAAGAAAAATCCTACCATTTGCAGCAACATAGATGGATACTGAGGGCATTATACTCAGTGAAATTAGTCAGACAGAAAAAAACAAATATTGTATAGTCTCATCTATATGTAGAATCTGAACAAGTTATACTCATAGAAACAGAGTGGAGTTGTGGAAGCAAGGGGCTGGAGAGGAGGGGAAGTGGTGAGATCTTGTTTAAAGGGTACAAACTTATGACTTGAAGATGAATAAGTTCTAGAGATCTAATATTCAGCTGGGTGACTTTAGTTGACAATACTGTACTGTACACTTGGAGTTGCTAAGAGCATTTTAAATATTCTCACCACACGCATGAAAAGATAATTGTAAGGTAACAGAGATATTAACTATTATTATGGTAGTCATTTCACAATACATATGAATATCAAATCATCAAGCTGTATAACTTAAATTTATACAGTGTTATATGTCAGTTATATCTCAATAAAGCTAGAAAATATATTTAACCATATGAAAAATAAGTATTTGTAGTAGAAAAGCAGGATTCAAAATTACAAGTGCAGTATTATTATGCTTAGGTAAAAATAAATCTTATCCATAGAACTAAAGATAAGAAAACATACCCAAACATGACTATAGTTCAGGTTTGGGTGATGGGACTGTTGGTGGCTTTTTTCTCTCCTTTCCTATGTGATGTGTGTGTGCTCAGCTGTGTCTGACTCTTTGTGACTCCATGGACTGTAGCTCTGCCAGGCCCCTCTGTCCATGGAATTTTCCAGACAAGAATATTGGAGTGGGTTGCCATTTCCTACTCCAGGGGATCTTCCTGACCCAGGGATTGAACCCACATCTCTTGAATCTCCTGCACTGGCAGCAGATTCTTTACCACTGAGCTACCTAGGAAGGCCTTTCTATGTGGACCAAAATGTAATAATGATCTTTTATAGTAAAAAATTGTTGTCAGCCTTTTGTTGGTTAATTCATGCAACAAACTACTGTGTGCCAGGCCCTAAGATGCTGGTTGGTGGAGATTTCAAAATTGTCATGAGACTCATCCTGGAGGAAATCACTGCCTAGTACAGGCGAGGAAGAAGGAAACCCATGATTAAAATATTTAAACACACACACACACACACACACACACACACAATCCCGGGACTTCCCTGGTAGCTCAGTGATGAAGAATCCACCTGCCAATGCAGGAGACGCGGGTTTCGTGTCCTGGTCCAGGAAGATACCACATGCTGCAGAGCAACTGGGACCATGCCCCACAGCTATTGAGCCTGGGCTCTAGAGCCCTGGGAGCCACAGCTACTGAGCCCACGTGATGCAACTACTGAAACCCCTGTGCCGGACGGCGCGTGCTCAGCAACAAAACGCTGCAATGAGAAGCTTGCACACTGAAGCTAGGGAGTAGTCCTTGCTCTCCACAGCTAGAGAAAGCCTGTACAGAAGTGAAGACCCAGCACAGCCCCAAATACATAAATAAAATTATTAAAATAAAATTTAAAAAATCGAATCACAAGTTCTACACAAGAAGAGGCTGGGGGCTACTGGTGCTGTTAGGTCCCAGAGGCAGGGTAACTCACCAGGTAGGCTCTGAGGGGAGGAGGCAGCAGGGGGTCCGTCACATGCATGCATGTTAAGTCTCTTCAGTCATGTCTGACTCTTTGCGACCCTAGGGACTGTAGCCCCACCAGGCTACCCTGTCCATGGAATTCTCCAGGCAAGAATACTGGAGTGGGTTGCCATGCCCTCCTCTAGGGGATCTTCCTACCCAGGGATCAAACTCAGGTCTGCCAGAATCTCCTGCATTGCAGGAGGAATCTTTTCCCAGTGAGCCACCTGGGAAGCTCCTATCACATGAAGGCTACCAAATAATGACACACTGTGATGGAAGGTTTGAAGGAAGGGTTAAGTATCCCACAGAGTCAGATGGCAGCATCTTCATAAGGATGACTGTTGCATGGGATGTATACCCAGAGGCTTCTAGGATGACTTGCAGGCTTCTGGCTTACAAGTGCTGGTGTCCTTTAGAAAGAGAGGGATCTCACTTGGAGCTTGTCCCCAGTCTTGGCCCTTTTGAGTTCAGTGTGTCTGTGGGCTGGGCTAGTGGAGATCTATGTGGAGTTTGGGAGAGAGGGCTACACTGGAGATAGAAGCAGAGGTTTTAATTATAAGTTTGGATGAAGGACCCAGGCAGGATATGGAGAGTGAGAAATAAAGCAGAGTCTGGGGCAGTGCTCAGAGGGAAACGAACACCTAATGAGGCACTTGTTAAGAACTGCTCAAGGAATGCAACCCAGGAGACAGTGAGGTCTACAAGCCAAGGGGGAGGGAGCTGCAGTCGTGCTGAGTGAAAAGGGCCAGAGAATGAGAGCTGAAGGGCCACTTCAGGAACCAGAACTCCTTATCCAAACTGTGTGTGAAGGGGAAGCGAGGCAGGAAGAGAAGCTGGAGAGACAGGGAAGAAGATGAAACCTGGGGAGAGCAAAGGGGCAGTGTGATGTGAAGGCACTGGAGGATTCTGGAGCGTGTTCCTAGAGGCAAGAGGAGGCGCATGCACCCGAGGTTCGGGTAATAGCCTCGAGGCAAGCGAGACATGCCTCCCCGGCTGCCCGAATTCAAGATGCTATGGGAGACAGGCAACACCAGGCAACTGCCTGAAGAATAACTACACTTTCCTTACCCTTCCTCCGAACTTACCTCATGGTTACAGAATGTAACATGTCACCTGGATGGCTGCCAACAAGAGATGCCTGACCCTCTGAAACCTGAGCCGAGAGCTCACCTAAGCTCAGATAGTGTCATCACCAAACAGGTCCTAGTTCCCTGTTACATACAGTCACACCTCGACTGTTCTGCTGCCAGACCCATGAAACGTCGTCTCTTCCCAGCCACCCTGGACCCCTGCCAGTTCAATACTGTCTTCCTAGAGCCTCCAACTCATTTATTTATCTATCTTCCCAACAGAAAAAGCAGTGTCCCTTTAAAGGATAAGTAGGCAAAGATCTGCTCACTTCGCGTGTGCAGACCATGATTTCTGGAAGCTTGCCTAGAGCTGAAGCGAGGCCAGTAACAGCAGGACTGCCACACTGGGTGGCGGGACGGGACGGGGTGGGGGGGGTTGGGGGGGGTTGGGGACCAGAGGCGGGGGTGGGGCAGGCAGCCCTGATGTGCATTCTGGTGCTCCTCGACAGCTGCTTGCATCCTTCTCTTGACACTGACATTGTGTATCTTGTTCCCCTGCGTGAACTGTAGTCCCTTGTAAGACAGTGCGGTTAAATCTACTTCTCTGTCAGTCTCAGCACACGGTACTTTGTGCAGCCCATCCCCTGTCCCCTTCTCCCTGCTCTGAATCCCAAGATGATGTATGGAACTTGAGAGGCTATCTTGAAGTCAAGAAGTGACAAATGCGGGGGAGGGGAAGGCCAACAGTATCACCCAGTCTCCATCTATGACCTCACCAAGCTGCTGAATCAATGACAGCAGCTAGCTAACATGATCCTTTGCCTTATGAGAGAAAATTATTGTTTTCGCCTAAATCCCTTGTAAGTTAGGTTTTCTGTTTCCAGCAAATAAATGTAATTTACCTAGCACCCATTCCCCCACCTTCTTACTCAGAGACTCCCAGCTTTGTTGAGATCTCCATCCCTCCCCTATAAGCTAGGTGCCCCAGGTGATGACGATTCCATCTCCGGTTCCACGGGTGGTGTCCATGGGCCAAGTGCAACCCCATTTCCTCTGCTAGTGCTGAGTTAAGGAACCAATGATACGTGGAGGCTGAAATCTGTTAAGGCTTCTGGGGAAACATTCTGATGATATAGTAGCAAGAAGACTTGTCTCTCTTCCTCCTTCTTGTGAATATTGCTGTCTAGGTTTCATGACCAAACTGTTGTAATCATCTTGCCACTCCCCTGAGGATGATGCCTACACAGAAGATGGTGGGTGAAAAGACAAAAATGGCCTGGATCCTTGTAGACATTGTTGCCTGCACTGAATCAACCAGCCTCGAAGACTGCCTGCCCCTTGCATTTCCTGTTCTGCAGCAACGTTATTCTTTATTCTTCAGTGGAGTTTGAATTGGGGGTTTTGTCACTTACTCCTGAAAGTATCTTTACAGATAATGAGGGTATTTTAAAAGTTTTGCTTGTGACTATCTAACTTGAGCTTTTTATAAGAAAAGGTAGGTAAAGCCTCAGCCTGTGTGTTTGTTTATAGCATTTTCCAATGTTGAGTATGGCACTATTTCCTCCCTCTTGAAAGTTTAACTACAGAGAATGGTTTAGATCAAAATGTATCCTGAAGTGAGTGTTAATTTTATCGTGGTCAACTTGACCCAGCCAGAAGAATGCTTAGATTTATTAAACTTGTGTCTCTATGGAAGGTAGAGAAATTGAGCCAATAATAGAAGATTATCTTCTCACTGATGGGGCTTTAGGGGTCAGTGAGCAAGTGAGAAATAACATGCTCACTTCTGCAGAGACTTGAAGAAGAGAGATCAGTGATCTCTTCCTCATAGGAGTTGGGGCTGCTGCAGCTGGTATTCCCTGATCCTCAACCCTCTCCCAGTTCCCTCTGGGACTGTAAAGATGGGGACCCTGCAAATTATCTGTGGTTGGTACAATTAATACTAATCAATTAGTGCTGATAGTTAATACTGGGTCTCAGAGTCATTTCATCCCTAGAAGAGGAATGCTTTGAAACATGCTGGGTTCATACACCTGGCACAGTGCCTGACACACAAAAGGCACTCAAAACCCAGTGTTTAATGGGTGAATGAGGGATGCCAGGCAAGTGGTATCATTTCTATATCCTCCTCTCCTCAACCATTAATCCAATAAATTGTTTTCTCTTTGTTTAAATATGTACATTGCTACATATAGCTGAACTATGCAGGTGGTTTAGGGTGACTTGGAGTAGCCTGTCTGGGCTCACTGAATTATTTCAAAAAGATTCACAGTATAATGTCTTAATCCTCTGAATCAAAAGCGGAGGACATTTTTAGAAGCTATGGGCTAGATAATCAAGACGGTGTGATCACTCATCTAGAGCCAGACATCCTGGAGTGTGAAGTCAAGTGGGCCTTAGAAAGCATCACTACAAACAAAGCTAGTGGAGGTGATAGAATTCTAGTTGAGCTGTTTCAAATCCTGAAAGATGATACTGTGAAAGTGCTACACTCAATATGCCAGCAAATTTGGAAAACTCAGCAGTGGCCACAGGACTGGAAAAGGTCAGTTTTCATTCCAATCCCAAACAAAGGCAATGCAAAAGAATGCTCAAACTACCGCACAATTGCACTCATCTCACATGCTAGTAAAGTCATGCTCAAAATTCTCCAAGCCAGGCTTCAGCAATACATGAACCGTGAACTTCCTGATGTTCAAACTGGTTTTAGAAAAGGCAGAGGAACCAGAGATCAAATTGCCAACATCTGCTGGATCATGGAAAAAGCAAGAGAGTTCCAGAAAAACATCGATTTCTGCTTTGTTGACTATGCCAAAGCCTTTGACTGTGTGGATCACAATAAACTGTGGAAAATTCTGAAAGAGATGGGAATACCAGACCACCTGACCTGCCTCTTGAGAAATCTGTATGCAGATCAGGAAGCAACAGTTAGAACTGGACATGGAACAACAGACTGGTTCCAAATAGGAAAAGGAGTACATCGAGGCTGTATATTGTCACCCTGCTTATTTAGCTTCTATGCAGAGTACATCATGAGAAACGCTGGGCTGGAAGAAATACAAGCTGGAAACAAGACTGCCGGGAGAAATATCAATAACCTCAGATATGCAGATGACACCACCCTTAAGGCAGAAAGTGAAGAGGAACGAAAAAGCCTCTTGATGAAAGTGAAAGAGGAGAGTGAAGAAGTTGGCTTAAAGCTCAACACTCAGAAAACGAAGATCATGGCATCTGGTCCCATCACTTCATGGGAAACAGATGGGGAAACAGTGGAAACAGTGTCAGACTTTATTTTTTTGGGCTCCAAAATCACTGCAGATGGTGACTGCAGCCATGAAATTAAAAGACGCTTACTCCTTGGAAGAAAAGTTATGACCAACATAGATAGCATATTCAAAAGCAGAGACATTACTTTGCTGACTAAGGTCCATCTAATCAAGGCTATGGTTTTTCCTGTGGTCATGTATGGCTGTGAGAGTTGGACTGTGAAGAAGGCTGAGCACTGAAGAATCGATGCTTTTGAAGTGTGGTGTTGGAGAAGACTCTTGAGAGTCCCTTGGACTGCAAGGAGATCCAACCAGTCCATTCTGAAGGAGATCAGCCCCGGGATTTCTTTGGAAGGACTGATGCTAAAGCTGAAACTCCAGTACTTTGGCCCCCTCATGCGAAGAGTTGACTCATTGCAAAAAACTCTGATGCTGGGAGGGATTGGGGGCAGGAGGAGAAGGGGATGACAGAGGATGAGATGGCTGGAGGGCATCACTGACTCGATGGATATGAGTCTGAGTGAACTCCGGGAGTTGGTGATGGACAGGGAGGCCTGGCGTGCTGCGGTTCATTTGGTCACAAACAGTCAGACACAACTGAGCGACTGAACTGAACTGATGGGTTAGAGGAAGACCCTTCAGAAAATATTGCAACCCAGAATTTAAATATACATTGCTGGTTCTGGTTTCTAAGTCTGTCACGCTCTTCTGGGAAGACCTCTGTGTAAGACTCTCACTTTTGACCCAGAAGGAACTGGAAATGTTTCAGGTACATAGCCACGTTTCTCTCACTTGTGGTGACATAATCTGGAGGGTGTGTTCCCAGATAAAGATATCAAATGCCCACCTTGCTTCGAGGCTCTCTGCAAGATGTATCTCCTTAAATGGCTAAAATCTTTCAATTATTCTAATTTCACACTTGCTTAATAAGCAGCATTTCCAGACATATATTTCCCACTTTCAACCCTGAACAGTCACAGGGGCTTGATTATTTTCCTTTTTCAGACATGTGCCTTTCTGTAGATGCCCAGGAGCTGTCACAGTGAAGCACAATACTCAATATATGTTTGTGAAATTAATGAACAAACTGCATGGATAACTAGAGTAGGAGGACACAGGAGTTTACCTCATATGAAAGGCAACGTATCTGACAGAGATTATAATTTACAAATTTGATAAGAAACAGTGCAAAGGAAGGGAGGATCTGAAAGCAGGAAGTAGAAGGGTGTTCAGTCTTAAATATATCATCATAAATATAAATGCTACTATTTGCTGTTTATCCTATATACATAGGAGTTGCTGGCATGTTATTAGATGCTACCTATATGACATTGCATTTCATTCTTATAATGACCTTATATAGTAGACACTATTGTTGTGATTCCAAAGATGAGATAATCTTCCTGTAGTCACACAGCTATAAGCAGTCTATGATATGCTTGACCACTTTATAACCTGGTCAGGGTGACCAGGGTCACCTTTTAGGGTAATTCTAAGAACCTCACCAGATCTGAAAGAGGAAAGAAGAGTAGAGGGAATATGGAATGAGATAAACACTGAAAATATTTCAAAGCTGCTGAAGTCTCTTTGACATGCTCAGTCACTTCAGTCGTGTCTGACACTGTGACCCCATGGACTGTAGCCTGACAGGCTCCTCTGTCCGTGGGATTTTCCTAACAAGAATACTAAAGTGGCTCGCCATACCCTCCTGCAGGGGATTGTCCCGACCCAGGGATTGAACCTGTGTTTCCTGCATTGCAGGCAGATTCTTTACCACTGAGCCACTGGAGAAGCTTTGGGTACTATTAAAATCCAGGCAGGCATGGGCTTGGCTAATATTTTGTCTGCTTTCCAATGAGATGTTTTCGACTCTTTCCCTATTAAAAATGCCTCCAGTGCTTTGATCTAAGTCAACAGAAATGACAGATTTATGTATGATGAAGAAGGATGGAAGGTAAATGATTACTCTGTACTGCAGTGTTATGGCAACGAGACAAGCTGGGACCTGGGGCTCTGCGGCAGTGCTGCCGTGCTTGCACCTGGACACACTTCTCCTTGAGCAACAAAATGGGACTAACTAAATGGGACTAAAAATAACTGCATGCATGTTCAGTTAGGGCAAATTCTGAACAAAAGATTGAAAGAGAACAAAAATCCCAGCTGCCACTTTTGAAGAGTTTGGAGCAAAAAAAAGCGAGGTACTGCACATGCTCCTGAACTCAACATCACCTAAGAGGAGGGAAAAACACCTAAGACACCTCTCCGAACTGACTCCTGGAAGCACCCTTACCCTCACCCAATATGAGGAGCAAGCTTGTCACCTCCTCCCCCTATACTTAGGGAGCAAGCAAGCAAGGGAATCTGTTACTTGGAGCCCCAATAAAGCCTTGCATGAATCTCCTATCTGGCCTCTAGTCAACTTCTATTGGTTAGGGAAGGCCAAGAACCCTGGTTGGTATCAGCGAGAGCGAGTTTGTTTAATCTTCAAACAGAAATCCCCATCCAGCTCAACAGCTTCACTCAGTAGAACTTGGTGTTCTGAACTCTGTATGAGAGTTTTCTCTGGCTTCCAGAATGCCCTTCAATCCAGCCACTATCAGCCTAAATCCTGCTCTTCCTTTAATGCTAGCTCAAATCCTATCCTCCATTCTAGTTTGCAGTGATAATTCTAACACTTAACATTTACTGAGCCAGATAACATGACAAACACTTTTAATTATTATTTAGTTGCCATAATAATGCTATGTAGGAGAAACTACTGTTAATCTACAGACTTAGAAAACTAAGTCTCAGAGCAATTAAATAACATTCCCAACATCATAGCAAGGAATAAGTAGAAGAGTCATCTCTTTTTGTCAGTCAACCATATTTTTAAAAAGCTGATTTCACAAATCGCCAGTCTATGTCCGATGCAGGATACAGAATGCTTGGGGCTGGTGCATGGGGATGACCCAGAGAGATGTTATGGGGAGGGAGGTGGGAGGGGGGTTCATGTTTGGGAACGCATGTACACCCGTGGTGGATTCATGTCAATGTATGGCAAAACCCATACAGTATTGTAAAGTAAAATAAAGTAAAAATAAAAATTTAAAAAAAAGAAAATAAAAAATAAAAAGCTGATTTCAGTTTGGTGTTGAATTGATTCCCTTGTGTTTTATTTATTAGGTGGTTGTCTTTAAGACACTGAAGTACCTAGATTCAAGGAAATATATCCACTCATAGTAACTAATAGAGTAAGTCTCACATGAATACATTGCCTTTTAGAATTTTTTTTTTCTAAAAGGATGTCTTCATTGCATGGCATTATTATTTTTTTCAATACTCAGCTAATGCCCTAATTCCTCAGTGAGGCTTTACAATGCAGGTTAATAGCTGCAGAATGGTTTTAATTTTACCACAATAGATAGCTGTGATGCTGTGGGAAAGATTCAAAAACTTTAAGGTATAGTATCTACAATGAAAACCACTGAAATCCTGACTACAAAGAATATCTAATGGCATGGATATAGTTGATAAAAAAGCATAGTACAATACAGAATACACAATATTAAGTGAAAATTTAAATTATGCACTTATAGATACATATTTTTTAAACCGTGGAAATAAGTACACAATAAATGTTAAGAGTGGTTAGCTCTAAATGGTAGAGTAACATGTGGTTTTCATTTTCTTTTTTATACTTTATTTTCTAATTTTTCTGAAATGAGCATGTATTGCTTTTAATATCAGAAAACAACAAAAATTCACTCTCCAATAAAAAGAACTAAGGCTCTTTGGGGAAAATGGCTGAGTCCATGTCTAAGGCAGGAAAAGAACAAGGTGAGCTTTGACATACTGCTGTTTCAGAAAGTATGGGGACACTCAAAGACAAATGGCATTGTGTCAAAAGGTTCCAGGAACTGGCTCAAAGGGCTCCCACTGGCTAAATTTAGAACAACAAGAGCATCAAAAATAATAATGACTATAATTAATGACAACATGCTGAATGACTGTGACAGAAGAAAAAGAGAGAAAAAGGGAAAAAGGAAAGAAGATATGCTGGAAAAAAAAAAAGAAGATATGCTGGATAAGAAATATTGACATCATGATAGTTAGAAAACTGTTTTGTAACTTCTAAGTAATATTTGATTATGGCAAGAAAGATCAATGGATGCCAAAGCTATCAGGTGAAAGGTAGCTGAGAGACTAGATAAGATCATTGTACAGACAGAGTATTTATTTGCCGAGGAAGAGGATGTTCCTTTAGCAAGAGAGACATTTAGCAGATCTTACCGTAGCCAAGGACTCCAAGTGACTCCTATGCTCATTAAATCTTGAGAAGTGCAGTCTTAAACCATGAGATAGATAAGTGTGCAAAGGTAAGTTTCTAAGAATTTTCCTTTTCAGAGTGTGGTGCTTCTCAAACCTGCCTGGACACAGAAATCACCTGGAGAGCTTTAAACACCACTGGTGTCTGAGTCCCACTCCCAGAAATTCTGACGTGATGGGGTTGGAGTGCTATCTGGACACTAGAAGTTTTCAAAGATCCCCAGGTGAGTAGAGGGCTTCCCAGGTGGCACTAGCGGTAAAGAATCCACCTGCCAATGAAGGAGATGCAAGAAACATGGGTTCTACCCCAGGTAGGGAAGAGCCCCTGGAAAAGGAAATGGCAACCCACTCCAGAATTCTAGCCTGAAAAGTCCCATGGACAGAGGAGCCTGGTGGGCTACAGTCCATGAGGTCAGAAAGACTTGGACTTGACTGAGCACACATACTCAGGTAAGTATACTGTGCATACAAGGTAGAGAAGCACAGCCCCAGAGAAACGGTAAGTTAGAAATGCTTTCCGCTGCAAGTAGTAAAACTCAAGCGGGGGTGGCTTAAGCCCGCTCCCAGACTTTGCCGCACATTAGAGTCACTCAAGGAGATTTAAAATATTCTGATGCTCTGAAAAGATGCTGACTTAATTGTCCTGGGTGTTTCCTGGTGGCAGAGATTGTCAGGCTGGTTGGGTAGCTCGGTCATGTTAACTACTATCCGCTTCTCTCTTGCCTCTGTCCACCACTGAGTGGGACTATAGCTGGGACTTGCTAGCCCCCTCTGCAGCCTGGGTAGCTATGTGCTTATGTTCTTGCCAATGGAATGTGAGTATAAGTATGTATCACTTCTGAGCCAGCCCCATACAATTTCTTAGGCTCCTCCATACTCATCGTCCTCCCTTCCAGCTGGAAAGGTCATGACCTGAATGACCTTGGAAGGCATGTGTAGAAGAAGGCTCTTGCCAAGAGTTCCTACATGGAGATAGGATGAACTACCTGCCCACCTGACACTCCCAACATGAAGTGTTCTGTGAACAGTCATCAGAGCATCTGCATTACGTGGGCACTTTCAGCTATTTACCAAAATCAGATATCACCTTTTCTTATATTTGTAATACCCAAGTGAGGCAAGTATCACTAGGCCCAATTAACTATGAGGAAGCTAAGACCCTGTCACTTAGATAGAAGGTAGCAGAGAACAGGCTTCAAACCAAGTTTTTCTTAAACAAAACCCAGGTTCTTAATCACATACCATGTATTTTCCCATGCAAGAACACTTACAATTGAAAAAAAGGAAGAGTTGATATATTCTGTAGTTAAAACAGAAAACATCTGTGCTTTAAAGACTTAATGATCAATTCTGCATTTGATGCCTTGTTGCTCAGTAATTTTTAACTGCATGTTTTTGCCTCAGCAACCAGGTTCCCCTGACTGCTTCTTTTTCACGTGTCTTATATGTTCACATGCCTGTTCTATATGCTGCCGCTATGTTAGTCTGCCTAAAATAAAGACCTTCGCCTTCACTTCCATCTTTAAAACCTACCAGCCAAAGTTCAAATTTCTCACCTACTCCTAACCTTTCTTTTCCTACACAGGCACTTTGCTCCAGCCAAATTTGCTTATCTCCTTTACCTGATTCCC
Source organism: Ovis canadensis (assembly GCF_042477335.2). NCBI lineage: Eukaryota > Metazoa > Chordata > Mammalia > Artiodactyla > Bovidae > Ovis > Ovis canadensis. The sequence continues at coordinate 55,117,614 of NC_091251.1, read as the reverse complement.
TGGTGGCTCAGTGCTTAAAGCATCTGCCTGCAATGCGGGAGACCTGGGTTTGATCCCTAGGTCAGGAAGATTCCCTGGAGAAGGAAAAGGCAACCCACTCCAGTATTGTTGCCTGGAGAATCCCATGGATGGAGGAGCCTGGTGGGCTACAGTCTATGGGTTCGCAAAGAGTTGGACACGACTGAGCGACTTAACTTTAACTGATTCACAAACTTTCATGGTAAGAAGGAACTTTAGGGTCAAGTAATTCAACAACCATCTGTATCAGCTAACTATTGCTATGTAACAAACCATCCTAAAACTTAGAGTTTTAAAACATATTTCTTATCATTCTGTGAGTTGATTGTGTGGTTCTTCTGTTGGTCTTTCTTGGGACCACTCATGATCCTATTGGCTGGCAGCTGGGCTGGACTGGAAGTTCATTAAGGCCCTTCTCATATGACTGGCAGCTGTATGCTGTTAGCTAGGGTGCCTCCAGGCTTCTCCGTATGGGCTCTATCTGTGAGATGTTTCACTCACCCTCCAGGCTTCTCCATGTGGCCTCTCTCTCTACAACAGGATAAACTAGAATTCCTTACAGCTGGCTTCCAACTGGAGAAAAGCAGAAGCTATTGGACCTTTTCAAACTTAGGCCTGTAGCCAACACAGTGTCACTTCTGCTACATTCTCCTGGCCAAAGCAAACCACAGGGCCAGTCCAGATGGACTTTATCTCTTGAAGGGAGGAGTGGCAAATAATTTGCGACCATCTTTAATTACCCATGCGGTCTCATCCCTTCTACATATGTCCTCCCCTTATTCTCCCCACCTCTACTCAATATTCCTTCTCAGCACAGTCACATTATAGTGTTTCAGGTGGGTCCCAGGGCTGGACTTGCCTATATTTGAATCCCAAATCTCAGCTACTTATGAGCTTCAGCAAGTTACTATACCTCCCTCTGCCTCAATTTGTTCAACCATAAGCTGAGGGATGGAGGGCAGGGTGGATATAAATCCTATGTCATAGGGTTGTTGTGAGAGTTAAATGAGTGGATACAAAGTGCTGGAACATTGTTTGGCTTCAGTAAGTGCTTTATAAGTGTTATCTGTTCCCTGTGGCTCCAGTTGGTAAAGAATCCTCCTGCAATGCGGGAGACCTGGGTTCGATCCCTGGGTTGGGAAGATCCCCTGGAGAAGGGAAAGGCCACCCACTCCAGTATTCTGGCCTGGAGAATTCCATGGGGTCCATGGACTATACAGTCCATGGGGTCACAAAGAATCAGATACAACTGAGCGACTTTCACTTATTGTTGGCAGTTGGTCGATCTAATTTTTCTTGGTTGGCGCAGAACACAGAGGAGTCAGGCTGGACCTGGTGTTTAGGCTCCATGGCAGAGGGTATTAGAGGAAGAGATACATACAATCCCTAAGGTGCCATCTTTGCACCAATATGACTTGACTTAGTTGATTACGTGAGGATTATTTTAGGCAGGGGAGGCATCTATGTGTTTTTTTCTCAGCTTCTGAAAGTGTTCCCCTGAGACAGAACCACTATGTCTGTAATGCTGAATCCCACAACCTATGCCCTAAAAGGTAACCTCAAAATCATCTAAATTTCAGTTTTCCTGGTTTAAGAGTACTTCAACTTCATCCTTAGCAAGTTTTGGACCCCTCAATACTTGAACACCTTTTCTTTCTTTCTTTTTTTTTTAAACAGGGCACTTTTCAAAATCCAAAGGAGAAGACTGCAGCAGAAGTTGTCTGCAGGATTCTGCTGCTGCTGCTGGTGCTGCTAAGTTGCTTCAGTCGTGTCTGACTCTGTGTGACCCATAGACGGCAGCCCACCGGGCTCCCCTGTCCCTTGGATTCTCCAGGTGAGAACACTGGAGTGGGTTGCCATTTCCTTCTTCAATGCGTGAAAGTGAAGTCAGTAAGTCATGTCTGACTCTTCACGACCCCATGGGCTGCAGCCTACCAGGCTCCTCTGCCCATGGGATTTTCCAGGCAAGAGTACTGGAGTGGGTTGCCATTGCCTTCTCCACTGCAGGATTCTAGATATTGACAATCCTGATGTTGGCACACAGCATACAGCCCCAAGCTGCCATGATTTATAGCAGCAGAGTCTGGACAGGAAATCCATGACAGAACACAGAACCCCAAACACACAGACTGTGTGGTGAGGGGAGTGGGCAGAGCTGGGAAGAAGGACTTGGGGGCCAAGGGCAGACCTCTGTAGACATTGCTAGCCCATCTCTCTGACCATTAGTCATTTTCTGTGCCTGTGAGTCTTATCTTTCCAGTCCCATTCTTTTGCAAACAGGTTAATCTTTGCTCTAAGAGAGAGAGAGGAGGGAAAAATTATTTAAGTTCCCTCAGAGGCTGAGGATAATCATACCAATGCATTAGTTCAGATGTTATTGCAGGATAAGATTGCTATTAGTCTGCCTTAATTTATCTGAAAGTTGTGTAATAAGCCTTCCTGCAATTATTATTTGTCTTACAGCACAAAATAGGCAAAGTGTAGTCTGAGAGATGAAAGCAGTATGTACAGCTTAGACTTAAAACTCAGAAATAAATAAATTTTTGTGTCCTTATAGTATCCTGGAGTGGGTAGCCTTTCCCTTCTTCAGGGGAGAAGGGAAAGGCTACCCACTCCAGTATTCTGATCTAGAGAATTCCACGGACTGTATAGTCCATGGAGTCGCAAGGAGTCGGACACGAATGAGTGACTTTCATTTTATTGTCCTCAAGTTATATTTCTGAAGCATCAAATATGGATATAGCACTGTGCGAGGCACTGGGTGGGGTGGGAAATAGGAAAAGAGATCAGATGTTGAGGCCATACTCTGGTCAGGCACCCTGACAATACTGAATTTCTAATGGGCCCTGGAAGTAATAGGCTGTCCTCAACACCTTTAATGTAGAGTGGAGATGGCATGTACGCACATGAATAGTAGCCTATTCATGTTACTGGTACTTCTTTCCAGCTTTATAGAAACATATTTAAAGTATAAAACATGATGTTTTGATATATGTATATATTTTGAAATGTTTACCACAAGCTAATTGACATATCCATCACTTCATAGTTACTTTTTCTTTTTTTGATATGATTAAAATCTATTCTCAGCAAATTTTCAGTTTACAGTACAGTATTGTTGACTATAGTCACCGTAGTGTATATTAGCTTTCTATAACTCGTTCATCCTGCATATATGAACTTTCTACCCTTTGAACAACATTTTTCCCATTTTCTTCACCCCTCAGTCCCTGGAAATCACCATTCTACTCTGTTTCGAAGAGTCTGACTTCTTTAGATTCCGTAGATAAGTGACACCATACAGTATTTGTCTTTCTGTGTTTGGTCCATTTTACTCAGCATAATGTCCACCAGGTTAATCTGTGTTATCACAAATTACAAGAGTTCCTTCTTTTTAAAGTCTGAATAATATTAGAGCATATATATACACACACACACACACATATATATAGAGAGAGCACATATACAGAGCAAGTGTATATATATACGTATGTATACACACACAGACACATACACACATTTTCTTTATTCATTCATCTGTTGGTGGTTACTTAGGTTGTTCCCATATCTTGGCACAGTAAATAATGCTGCAATGAAAATGGAAGTGCACATATCTCTTCAAAACACTGATTTTCATTTCCATTGGACATATACCCAGAAGCAAGATTCCCAGATCTATGGCAGCTCTATGTTTAGCTTCTTCAGGAGCCTCCGTCCTGGTTTCCATAATGGCTGTACTAATTTACGTTTTTAACAACAGTGCACAAAGGTTCCCTTTTCTCAACGTCCTCAATACTCATCTTTCGTCTTGCGGATAACGGCCATCCTAACAGGTGTGAGGTTATATTTTGTAAGTTTAATTTGCGTATACCTGTTGATTAAGCTACATATTGAGTACGTTTCATGTACTTGTTGTCCATTTGCATCTCTTCTTTTGAGAAATGTCTATTCAGATCCTCTGTTGGCCATTTTAAAATCAGGTTAATAACCTTGTTTTCTTGCTTTGAGTTGAGTTCCTTATATTATATACTTTGGATATTAACTTCTCATCAGATACAGTCTGCAAATATTTTTTCTCATTTTGTAAGTTGTTTTTTTAACTGTGCTGATTATGTCCTTTGCTGTGTAGAAGCTATTTGGTTTGAGGCATTCCCATTTGTTTATTTTTGCTATCAGGGTAATATCCAAAACAATTCATTGGCCAGACCAGGGTCAAGAAGTTTTTCCCTTATGTTTTCTCCTAGTAGGTTGAAGTCTTAAGTTTAGGTCTTTAATCCATTTTGAGTTGACTTTTATATATCATGTGAGATATGGGTATAATTTCATTCTTCTGCTTGTGGATATCTGGTTTTCTCAACACAGTTTGTTGAAGAGATCATCCTTTCTCAACTTCGTATTCTTGGCACCTTTGTCAAAAATCAGTTGACTGTATATGCATAGATTTATTTCTGTGTCCCCTATTCTGTTTTGGAGTTCTAAATATTTGCTTTTAGGCCTGTACCATACTGTTTTGACTACTATAGTTTTGTAGCATATTTTGAAACCAAGGCATATGTGCCTCCTGCTTTGTTCTTCTTGCTTAGGATTGCTTTGGCTTAAGGCAAGAGATTAATGTAAAGAAATACTTTGAGATTAACTAAATATGAATCATAAGTGTGAGCTCTTGTGGTCATAGGAGCCTTTCTCAAGAAGCAGCACCCTGCATTATGGATATAATTTAGAGGTTGAAGAGCACAGGCTCAGACTCCAAATTCAGGGTCTGGCTATCCCATGTATCAGCTGTGTGACTCTGGCCAAGCTACTTGACTCTTCTATGCTTTGGTTTCTTCATCTATAAAGTGGACATGAGTTATATTTACCTCACAGGGTGGTTATAAAAATTAAATGAAAATAAAATAAAATACCGGGACTAACCATATCATTAGTATCACCCAAGTGCTAGTTGTTAGTGATTTTATTGTTTTGATGGATAGAGAGGAAGGAAGAGCAATAATACCAAAGGTTTATGGTGGAAGATGACATAAGCCATCTGCTACAGGAGAAAAGTAATTAGCATAGTGTTGGCTCAGCCTGTCTCATTCTCCATCCTCTTGCTTGCTTGGCTCTTGGAGTCAGAAAGTGTCAGAAATATAAATGGAGAGGGGCACTGGAATTACCCTAGTCAGTCTTTTGTATTCTCTTCAACATTTTTCAAGAGGTTCCATAGGGTTTGGAGGGCTCTTCAGCTATTTTTGCCCTCTAACTACTCTTTGTTTAGATGGAGCATGAGGCAGAGCCTGCCAAGAGGGGCTTCTGGCCATTTCCTAAAGTGAAGTGATCTCACCCACATCTGAACCAGCAGGGCACTTTATTTGAACTACTTTTTTGTTATTGTTTGTTTTAACACTTGCCTAGTCTGTGTCATAGTAAGATTACTTTTGCACATGTCTCATGACCCTGATGAACCACATGAGGGTTAAGGCTGGGCCTTTCTTGCTTTGTACTCTGACCACAGTGCTTTACACAGAGTAGCTGCTATAGTTATTGTTGAAATAAGGGAAGAGTAAGGTGAGTGATGAACCCACTGCTTGAAAAAAGAGATTCCAACCTTAAATAGTGGAGGTCTTAAGAATTTCATAATCCCCATCTTGAATAGGGTTTCAGTTCATTCCAGGAACTGGACAGGCATCTTTAATTGGAAGGTAAAATGTGACCACTTGTTTTCTTGTCAGATATTGACACTGGGTGGAGAAGGCAATGGCAACCCACTCCAGTACTCTTGCCTGGAAAATCCCAAGGACGGAGGAGCCTGGTAGGCTGCACTCCATGAGGTCTCAAAGAGTTGGACACGACTGAGCGACTTCACTTTCACTTTTCACTTTCATGCATCAGAGAAGGAAATGGCAACCCACTCCAGTGTTCTTGCCTGGAGAATCCCAGGGACGAGGGAGCCTGGTGGCTGCTGTCTATGGGGTCGCACAGAGTTGGACACAACTGAAGCGACATAGCAGCAGCAGCAGCAGCAGCAGCATTGACACTGGGCAGAATTAAGAACAGCAAGGAATGGCAGCCCCACACTGGCTTCCTCCTGAAATACAGCACTTTATCAAGAATGTGCTGGAGCTGGGGTTGTAATGCTGTTAATGAAATTGGCATCCTAGTCAGAAAGCTGTGAGCATAATTTGAAATCAGGTATAGATATTTTAAGATCAATTGCATTTGATCAGCCAATGATGCTAACAAATCTCTTCACTGTACAACATTTAAAAGGAAATATCATTCACATTGCAGTTTAGAAAATAACCACAGAAGAGGAAAACATCCAGACAAATTTTAGGTTTCAGTTTTGTTTCAGTGGTATCACTGTACAAGAAATTCTTATAATTCAAAATATAAGTTTAGAGAAGTAGTTTGACATTTCAGCATTTAATTCGCTCCTCCCTACTAACCCTTAGGCCAGTGGGGATTAATAGACAAGAAGACAAATTTCACTGGGATTGAATGAAGGAAGGCTCTCAGAGAAAAAAGAAGTACAAAGTAAATTTCATTAGCAAAGCAGAGCATGGCCTATTTGTTAAATGCTGTTTTGAGGCTGGAGGCTACAAAACAGTGGTTTTCCATTCTGGCTGCACATGATTGTTCAGTTGCTCAGTTGTGTCTTCTTCTTTCTGACCCCATGGACTAAAGCCCACCAGGCTCCTCAATCCATAGGGTTTTCCAGGCAAGAATACTGGAGTGGGTTGCCATTCGAGTTTTTTCTCCTGTTTCTATTTTTACGTTTTATTGAAATATGACATATTCTCCATGAAGTACACTAATCTTAAGTGGAAAGTTTAATGAATTTTTTTAATGGCACCTACCTGTGTACACTGTCAGATAAGATATAGAATATTTCTAGCACCCTGGAAGCCTCCCCAGGGATAACTGCTCTCCTGACTTCTATCACCATGGATAATTTTGCCCACTCATAAACTTCATATAAATAAGATCATACAATATACACTCTTATGCACCTTTTTTTAAACTAAAGATAACTATGTGATTCATCACTGTTGTATATATAGTTTGTACTTTTATAGTGTATATAATATATACGATCTATGCTGTGTAATATTCCAACATTCTAACATATGACTATGTCACAAGTTGTTTATTCTACCACTTGACTTATGTTCAGGATAAAGCAAATGGATCTGTTTATATATGCATGGAATATTGCTGGAAGAAATTTATCAATTGCTCTGGGAAGGGAAACTGAGTGACTATAAGGCAGGAATGAGACAGAAATTCAAACTATCTATATACAACTCTTTGCAGCTCTTGATTTTGTACAATGTGTTTGCTATATATAATACATACAAATAGTTAAACATTTATTTAAAATTAAGTCTTCTTACTTAAATATAAAACGATGCCATAAAACTCCTAGAAGAGAACATAGGCAAAACATTCTCTGATATAAATCATATCTATGTTTTCCTTGGTCAGGCTACCAAGGCAATAGAAATAAAAGCAAAATAAACACATGAGACCTAATCAGACTTATAAAGCTTTTGCACAGCAAAGGAAACCGTAAACAAAACAGACAACCTACAGCCTGGGAGAAAATAACTGGAAATGATGCAACTGACAACTTAATTTCCAAAATATATCAATAGCTCATAAAAAAACAAATAACCCAATAAAAAATAGGACTGCTGCTGCTAAGTCACTTCAGTCATGTCCAACTTTGTGTGACCCCATAGATGGCAGCCCACCAGGCTCCCTCATCCCTGGGATTCTCCGGGCAAGAACACTGGAGTAGGTTGCCATTGCCTTCTCCAATGCATGAAAGTGAAAATGAAAGTGAAGTTGCTCAGTCGTGTTCGACTCTTCGCGACCACATGGACTGCAGCCTACCAGGCTCCTCCGTCCATGGGATTTGCCAGGCAAGAGTACTGGAGTGCCATCACCTTCTCTGGGAAAAAAAAAAAAAAAGGACAGAAGACCTAAATGTTTCCAAAGAAGACATACAGATGGCGAATAGATACATGAAAAGATGCTCAACATCACTAATTATTAGAGAAATGCAAATCAAAATTACAGTGAGGTACTGTGTCACACAGGTCAGAATGGCCATCATTAAAAGTCTACAATCACATATGCTGGAGAGGGTGTGGAGAAAAGAAAACCCTCCTGCACTGTTGCTGCAAATGTAAACTGGTGCAGCCATTGTGGTAAACAGAATGGAGGGTCCTCCAAAAACTAAAAATAGAGTTGCTATATGATCCAACAATTCCACTCCTGGGCATATATACAGACAAAACTATAATTTAGAAAGATAATGTACCCCTATGTTCATAGCGGCGCTATTTCCAATAGCCAAGATATGGAAAAAACCTAAATGTCCACAGACAGATGACTGGATAAAGAAGATATGGTACATATATACAATGGAATAGTTTACTGAGCCATAGAAAGAGTGAAATGATGCCATTTGCGGCGACATGGATGGACCCAGAGCTTATAATACTAAGCGAAGTCAGAAAGAGAGCAACAAATACCACGTGACAGCACTTACACATGGAATCTAAACTATGACACAAATGAAGTTATTTATGAAACAGATACAGACAGCGAGAACAGACTTGTTATTTCTCATAGCGGGGGGTGGGGGGACAATCAAGGGGGAAGGTTGTAATGGGAGTTTGGGATTATCAGATGTAAATTATTATACACAGAATGGATCAACAACAAGGTCCCGTTGTATAGCATAGGAAGTGAAAGTGAAAGTCGCTCAGTCGTGTCCGACTCTTTGTGACCCCATGGACTATACAGGAGTATTCTCCTGGCCAGAATACTGGAGTGGGTATCCTTTCCCTTCTCCAGAGGATCTTCCCAACTCAGGGATCAAACCCTGGTCTCCCACATTGTGGGCGGATTCTGTTACCAGCTGAGCCACCAGGGAAGCCTGTATAGCATACGGAATTATATTAAATATCTTACAATAAACCATAATGGAAAATAACATGACAAAGTAATATGACAAAGAATATTTATATTTATATCTACATCTCTATCTGATCACTTTGCTGTATACCAGAAACTAACACAACACTGTAAATCAACTATACTTCAAAAAACTACCATTAAAAAAATTAAGTCTTTGTGTCTTGATTCTGGAAATTCATTCTACTATTGATGGACATTTGCATTGTTTCCAGTTTGGGGCTTTTATGAAAAAAACTTCTGTGAATAAATATGTACATGTCTTTTGCTGCCAAATACTCTTGGGCATATACATAGGAGTGGAATTGCTGGCTCATAAGGAAAGCATATATTGAATACTGTCCAACATTTTCCAAAAAGGCTATATTAATTTATATTCCTACTAGCAGTGTATGAGAGTTCAAGTTGCTCTATGTCTTCTCCAATTTTAAAAATAATGCTTAGGGAGCAGTATGGGCTTCCCTAGTGGCTCAGATGGTAAAGAATCCACCTGCAATGTGGGAGACCTGGGTTCATTCTCTGGGTTGGGAAGATCCCCTGAAGGAGGATGTGGCAACCCACTCCAGTATTCTTGCCTGGAGAATCCCCATGGACAGAGGAGCCTGGAGGGCTACAGTCCATGGGGTCCCAAAGAGTCAGACATGACTGAGTGACTAAGCACAGAGAGCTTTATAAGGTACCCTCCCCAGAGAGTCTTGTATGATTCTCCTGGGGCAGGACTCATGCATTGGTACTTTCGGAAGTTCTCCCAGCCTATTCTAACATGCAGCCAGGGCTGAGAACCACACACTAGAATGATGTTCTAAGGTGGCTGGCTTTCAGAATCAGACGGAGAAATTTAAAAGTTGTAGGTCTTGGTTCCTACCCCAGACCTACTGAATCAGATTGTCCAAAGGAGAACCTGCAGTTTAAGCTAGTTCCTGGAAGTGATTTGGATGCAGAAGGAAATGACAACCCACTCCAGTATTCTCGCCAAGAAAACCCATGGACAGAGGAGCCTGGAGGGCTATAGTCCACAGGAACTGTATGGACACGACCGAGTGACTGTGTGCACATGGAGGTGATCTGGATGCAATTAGCCTTAAGTTAGGCAACCACAGATTCAAGACTTATTATAAATTTAACCTACTTTTTTTCTAATATGAAAAAATTTATACACATAGTAAAAAGCAAACAAAAAATAAAAATAGTTTACTTACTTACACATGTAAAGTAAGTCTTCCTCCTAAGCTAGACTCCCAGTGACTCTCCATAGAAGCAACTGTATTGTTGAGCTTCATGTTTTATGTATATTCTTCTAAAATTTTCCTGAAGGTATTGTATTTGTTAGGATTTTTATGTTGCAAGTGATCAAAAACTCTTTGTATACTGGCTTAAATTTTAAAAAGAAAACTTGGAGCAAATTAACACATATAACTAAAGAGTCCAAATTTACCTCTGGCTTTCAGGTACAGTAAGAGCTAGAGATTTAAACTCTCAGTCTTTGTTTTCCGTGTCTTCTGTTTTTTCCTTTATCATCATGCCTATTACCTTCATGGCAGCAAAATGGCTATGGCAGGTTTTGCCCTCTAAACTTCACTTCTATTCTGAATAGTCAACATATGTCCTAGTAATCCCCTACTTAAGACTCATCAGCAACTCAAAATTGGAAGATTTGTATTGTGCTTGTGCTTAGTCACTCAGTCCTGTCTGACTCTTTGTGACCCCATGGACTGTAGCCCTCCAGGCTCCTCTGTCCATGGGGATTCTCCAGGCAAGAATGCTGGAGTGGGTTGCCATGCCCTCCTCCAGGGGATCTTCCTAACCCAGGGATTAATCCTGGCTTTGCAGGTGGATTCTTCACCATCTGAAGTAACCCTAAAAATGTTTTCCATCCTATTTCCTTTTACCATTTGTGGCTGTTATAATGGATACTGTCTAAAATTAGAGCAGAAGTTTTACTAGTGTGAGTGGATTAATGGTTTGGGTGAAGTGGTAACAATATTGGAAACTCATGTATACCACAAACTCCCTTATATACATTTATATTACCTGCTCATTTTTGAATCATAATGCTTTAGACAGACATAACTTATTCCAGCTGACTTTACCACTATTATCACTAGTAATTATTATTGTAAATTTGTTTAGATTTTCCTGCCTTAACAGTGATAATCCTTTTTTCAAATGCTGGTCTAGAACTTTCGAAAAGTATTCTTTCTTTCTGACAGTTTCAAAATTTTGTCAGCCTATCTTGCTTTCCCTCTCATACAGGTTCCAACATCCTCCAAGGAACTCTGGCTCCTTTCGGTGGAAAACAATGAGACGAGTCAGAATGTGGAGTCAATGCTGCACTCAGGCGTGACCACGACTTTTGACTGCAGGAATGATAGCAAAGCAGCAGCAATGTGCCATAGAGCATGGTTCTCAATGTGAGTGAATTTGTCCCCCGGGGAGGCATTTATCCAGGAACATTTTTCCTCTACATGACCTGACTGAGGCTTCTGGGGGGCAGGTTGGGGGATGGGGGTGGTCTACTACTGGCATCTAATGCGTAGAGGCCAGGGATGCTGCCAAATATTCTCCAATACAGAGGACAGTCACCACCACAGAGAATTATCTGGCTCCAAATGTCAGTAGTGTCCAGGATGAGAAACTGCCTAGAGTATTAGCTCATGTGGATACTTTCAGTGTATCAATACCTGCTCTAGTTCCCTCCCTTTGGTTTTATAATATCTTGTTACACACATAGGTAACTTTCCAACCCATTTGTATATATTTACACACATATATACATGATTGTATATACTCCTATGAAATTTGACACTGTACTACACAGTATCACACCAAATCCTGTATTTGAATTACAGTGCTACCCAGAACAGGAGGGAGAATCTCCGCATCGCATAAACCAGCATTTATAGCTGCATTGTAGGTTGTAGGCTGACTAATACGATTTATGAACAGAATCCATAATGGAAACTTCTTGGGAAAGTGTGGTGGTCATGCTTTTCTTTGCCCTTCTTTCTCCTTTCCTTCTTGACTTCTAGTTCAGATGTCTAGAAATTAAATCCAAACAGTGCAGAGTCTGTGATCTACTGGCTGGTGCTATCCAAGAGCAGCACCAGCTTTCAGAAAAGGAAAACAAAACCCAACCTGCCCCAGGGCACCATGGGAATCTTAAGGGCAGGCAGCCTTGGCAAGAAGAGCCCCTGTTATGGAAAGCACTTCTATGTTTTCCTATTAGTAGTGTCATTTTTTCATTCTGTCCTTACTTTTCAAACATTGTTTGGAACTATAACATATACACAGGAGAGTGCACGTAAGTGTAACTTGATGAACTTTGAAAACCTGGTTATGTCTATGCAGTTAGCACCTGGAATGAGACACGGCCATGTCTGGAACCAGAAATCCGCTGGCACTCCCTTTCAGTCTCTTGACCCCAACCAAGAGTCATTTTAATAACTTTTAACAGCATAGATTGTATTTTGTTGTTTTTTAGTCGCTAAGTTGGGTCTATTCTTTTGCGACTCCATGGACTATAGCCCGGTAGGCTTCTCTGTCCATGGGATTTCTCAGGCAAGAACACTAGAGTGGGTTGCCATTTCCTTCTCCAGGGATCTTCCTGACCTAGGGATCAAACCTGCATCTCCTTCACTGGCAGGCAGATACTTTACCACCATTCACTAGGGAAGCCAATGGCATAGATTAACTAACAATATTTATCATTTAAATAAATACAATCATTTAGGGGGCTCCAAAATCACTGCAGATGGTGACTGTAGCCATGAAATAAAAAAGATGCTTGCTCCTTGGAAGAAAAGTTATGAACAACCTAGACCGCATATTAAAAACAGAGATACTACTTTGCCAACAAAGGTCTGTCAAAGCTATGGTTTTTTCCAGTAGTCAGGTATGGATGTGAAAGGTGGACCATAAGGAAAGTTGAGCACTGAAGAATTGATGCTTTTGAACTGTGGTGTTGGAGAAGATTCTTGAGAGTGCCTTGGACTGCAAGGAGATCCAGGCAGTCTATTCTAAAAGAAGTCAGTCCTGAATATTCATTGGAAGGACTGATGCTGAATCTGAAACTCCAGTATTTTGGCCACCTGATGTGAAGAACTGGCTCACTGATGCTGGGAAAGATTGAAGGCAGGAGAAGGGGACAACAGAGGATGAGATGGTTGAATGGCATCACCGACTTGATGGACATGAGTTTGAGTAAACTCTGGGAGTTGTTGGTGGACAGGGAGGCCTGGCGTGCTGCTTTCCATGGGGCTGCAAAGAGTCGGACACGACTGAGCGACTGAACTGAATCATATAGGGTGTATTCCTTTGTGTCTGGCTTCTGCCACTCAATGTTATATCTGTAGATTCACTCATATTGTTGTTTATTAACTGGTAGATCCCTCAGTCTCATTGCTATAGGGTATCACAGTATATGAATATACCACACTATTCATCCCACTGCTGATGAACATTCGAAGTTTCTATGGGGGCTACCCCAAATAGTGCTTTTAAAAATATCTTTTGGGGAACATGTGCAACACATGCATGCATTGCTGTTGGCTCCTAGGAGTGGAATATCTGGGTCATAAGTAAGCAAATGTTTCATTTTAGTATATAATGCCAAACAGGTTTCCAAATTGGTTGTGCCAACTTACACACCCTCCATTAATGTCAAGAGTTCCATTTGCTCCACATTATCACTAACACTTGATATTTTCTATATTTTTCTTTTTAGCCATAATGGTGGGTATATTGCGGTATTGCCATGTGGTTGCAGTTTGTATTTTCCCTATGATGAATGCAGCTGAACACCTTTTCATGCAGTGCTTGGCTATTTAGATATCATTTTTTGTAAAATGTCAATGCCTTATCCATTGTATGCTGTTCTATTTTCCATTCTTCTTTGTTTTCCTTGCTGTATAAAGACTTCCTCTTTCTTCCTATCCTGACCCCTAGGGAGTCTTTATAACATCTGAATTTTTAGGGTAACATTCTTTTAGTTTATTTTTGAGCCTGTGTTAATTCAACTTTGGGTCCTTTTTTTAAAATCAGGAGTATTATATTTTAACGATCAGTTGTTAGGGCACTAAAGATATAAAATAAAGGATTTTTTTTTTCTTCAGAAACTTAAAATGTAGAAGTATAACCTACTAGGCAAAGCAAATCCTGATCAAAAGGCTTTCTTTTGGCAGATTAGATTAATTTGAAATGTAATAAAATGCATATAAAGATTCTTTAGTGAATGCATACAAGATTGCAGAATACAAGGTTATTTTCCTACTCAGAAAGCTTACACAGAATGATAAACCCAGACACAGAGAACAGATTAGTGGCTGCCAGAGATGGGCCTGGGGAGGAGAAATAGGTGAAGGAGATCAAAAGATACAAATCTCCAGTTATGAAAAAGTTCTAGGGGTAGAAGGTATAACACATGACTACAGCTAAAAATACCGAATTGTGTATTTGAATGTTGCGAAGGGAGGAGATTTTAAAAGCCCCCATCACAAGAAAAAACATGTAACTATGTGTGGAGATGGATGCTAATTAGACTTATTGTGGTTACCATTTCACAGTATGTTTATACCTATATTGACTCACTACACTGTACATTTTAAACTAATACAATGTTACATGCCAATTATATCTCAGTTTGAAAAGAAGGAAAAGAAAATCCTTCAACTGAAATAGGACAGATTTTTCCTTCAACTGAAATAGGACAGATTTTTAAATCGTTAAGAGTATTTGTTATTACTGACTTCACCATTTTAAGTCAAGAAAAGCTTCAAAATTACTTCGTGGATACTTTCACTTGAAAAGAGAAAACAATGCTGTTACTCTTCCTCCACCCACATTATAGCCCAGCAGGAAAAGGGACTGAGTTCAGGCCAAAATCATAAAAGCTTTCAATTAACTAGTAATTGCTGGCATGTTTCCATTTAAATATCCTTGCCTCATTATCTCTAGTTGCTTTTCAAACTGTTAGGTCACTAAAGACTGCTTTTGAGACAAAAACTATTCCTTCCCCAAAAGTCAGGGGAGAAATTAGTGATTAAAGATATAAGTTAATTAACATGATCATTTTGGCTTAATTATTTAAAGTCCAGTTTTTTCCCCCTAGCATACCTGTCCCTTAGCTATCGGAATCATACTGAAATCTGTAATTTTTCATTGATGCATTTATAGCACTCACATAAAGAGAAGAAATAGAGTCTTAAAGGCAATGCACACAAAAATTATGTGTCAACACATACATGCCAGTTTTTGCACACACATACTACTGCATATTTTTAAAAGATGTCTTCTTCAAATATTAACAATGGAATTTTGGTTTCCAACCAAGCAATTTTAATAATTCTTTGATATACCTTGACTTTATTTTTTTGGGCTCCAAAATCACTGCAGATGGTGACTGCAGCCATGAAGTTAAAAGACGCTTACTCCTTGGAAGAAAAGTTATGACCAACTTAGATAGCATATTGAAAAGCAGAGACATTACTTTGCCAACAAAGGTCCGTCTAGTCAAGGCTATGGTTTTTCCAGTAGTCATGTATGGATGTGAGAGTTGGACTGTAAAGAAGGCTGAGCACCGAAGAATTGATGCTTTTGAACTGTGGTGTTGGAGAAGACTCTTGAGAGTCCCTTGGACTGCAAGGAGATCCAACCAGTCCATTCTGAAGGAGATCAACCCTGGGATTTCTTTGGAAGGACTGATGCTAAAGCTGAAACTCCAATACTTTGGCCACGTCATGCGAAGAGTTGACTCATTGGAAAAGACTGTGATGCTGGGAGGGTTTGGGGGCAGGAGGAGAAGGGGACGACCCAGGGTGAGATGGCTGGATGGCATCACTGACTTGATGGACATGAATTGAGTGAACTCTGGGAGTTGGTGATAGACAGGGAGGCCTGGCGTGCTGCGATTCATGGGGTCACAAAGAGTCAGACACGACTGAGCGACTGAACTGAACTGAATGAATAATCATTTTTTAAGGTAATACTCTTAGAATACTATAATTTTGTTTTTACCACTTTAATCATTTTTAAGTGTATGACTCAGTGGCATTAAGTACATTCATCCTGCTGTGTGACCATCATCACCATCCAGCTCCAGAATTCTTTCATCTTCCGGAACTAAACCTCTATTCCTGTGAAACAGTAGCTCCCTAATACCTCCTTATCCAATCACTCTACTTGCTGGCAGTCACTGTTCTACTTTCTGGCTCTGAATCTGAGTACTCTAGGTACCTCATATAAATGGAATCATACAGTGTTTTGTAGCTGGCTGAATTCACTTAGCATGGTCTCTTCAAGTTTCATCCCTGTTGTAGCGTGTGTGAGAATTTCTTTCCTTTTTAAATTTTTTATTATTCCTTTTACTTTCCCAGATAATATTCCATTGCATGTGTATACACTTCCCTGATAGCTCAGCTGGTAAAGAATCTGTCTGCAATGTGGGAGACCTGGGTTCGATCCCTGGGTTGGGAAGATCCCCTAGAGAAGGGAAAGGCTACCCACTCCAATATCCTGGCCTGGAGAATTCCTCGGACTTTACAGTCCATGAGGTTACAAAGAGTCGAATGGGTATACCACATTTTAAAATTCATTCACTTGTTGATGGACATTTATTTTGCTTCTACCTTTTGGCTATTGCGAATAGTGAAGCTATGGACATGGGTATACAAATACAGAAGTGAAAAGAATCCTAGAAGTGAAATTCCCGAGTCCTATGGTAATACTATATCTGATTTTTTTTTTTTTTTTGAGAAACTGCCATGGTGTTTTCTACAGGGCTATACGGTTTTACATTCCCATCGGCAATACACAAAGTAAATACTGTATTTTATTTGTATTTTAAATGTATCAACTCTGAATATCTTTTGTACACATCCCAGGTGGTTGGTTGGTTGGCATCGCCGACTAAATGGACATGAGCGTAAATAAATTCCAGGAGATCGTGAAGGACAGGGAAGCCTGATGTGTTGCAGTTCATGGGGTCGCAAACAGTCCAACATGAATTAGCAACTAAACAACAACATGACCCTGAGACTAGCATTTGTCTGTCTGTCTATCTACCTACATAGGTATTTAGAAGGAAACATTAATTTGCAACTGATGGAAGCACCCTGAGTCAAGAGGTAGTTTTGAATGACACCTTGGCTGGCCCCTCTCTTGCTATCTGTACCTACCTGGCTCCTGTCTTGCTGCAGGTCTCTGATTCTTCTGGGTGTCTCAGGCAGGTTGGGGTAGGCAGGTAGCTCCCCCTGCTCAGCTCTGTAGCCAGAGGGGCAAGTCCTGGTGACACATTTAATTGCCCTAAGTGACAGAGATCTGATCTCTTCTGGAGGGCTTTTCTGTAGCTTTATTCTAGAGGTGATCTCCAAACAGCACTGCTCAGGCTGGCTCTTTATATATTTGCAATTTACTTCATCTTTGACAGTCTAGCTGAATTCTCCTATTTCCTCCCTTGTCTGGTCTTCTAATTAATTTAATCATTTGTCTCTTATTTTTGCCAATACATGTCTGAGGATATGTCTGCTGGGTTTCCTTGTACTTGGGCCTTTCACATCCTAGGCAGGGAGCTGCTTTCTGAAAAACTTTCAGAAGGTGACCTGCATTTTGATGCATATTTGTTAGTTATAAATGTTGTGACCGTGGGAAGGTCCAGAGGGTTTTTTAATGCCTGAAATATCTGGGCTGACAGACTGGCTTATTTGACATGTAGATGTGACTTTTGTCACTTGGGGTTGGGAGAAGTGGCGGTAGCACAGGGGTTTATCTCACAGGAGGGAGTATCTCTGTAGAGTTGAGCGCTCATATTTATTTGAACTGTTGGAACCTGAGGATTCCCCCTTTCCTCTAGCTTCCCTGTGTCTTCTGGAGAGACCTTTCTCCAAACAGAGCTTTTGTGCTGGACTGCTTCCTCACAGCCTCTGTATCTTGGGGTCCCTGGCACTCTTAGACCTCTTCTCTGGTCTATTTATCTTCATTCCCCTAGGTGATTTCTACCAGGCCTGTGTAGTAATAAACCGGTAGGCTGCTGCTGCTGATGCTAAGTCGCTTCAGTCGTGTCCGACTCTGTGCAACCCCATAGACAGCAGCCCACCAGACTCCCCCATCCCTGGGATTCTCCAGGCAAGAACACTAGAGTGGGTTGCCATTTCCTTCTCTGATGCATGAAAGTGAAAAGTGAAAGTGAAGTCGCTCAGTCGTGTCCGACCCTCAGCGACCCCATGGACTGCAGCCTACCAGGCTCCTCCATTCATGGGATTTTCCAGGCAAGAATACTGGAGTAGGGTGCCATTGCCTTCTCCAAACCTGTAGGCTAATAACTCCCAAATGTATATCTCATCTTGTCCTTTTCTTAAAACTGTAAATTAGTCTATCTAACTGCCAATGGAGTGCTTCAAATTGCTTGTCTGAGAAGAATGCCGCATTGAACATTCCTAAAATCAAATGCTTTATCTTTTTCTACCCAAGTAAATGTTCACCTTCTTTCTTTCCTAGTTCAGTAAACGACTCTATCATTTATCCAGTAGCTCAGGTCAAAGTTCTTACTGTAGTCTTTGACTTCTCACCCTCAACTGTTAGGTCTAATTCCATCTGCAAATCCTGCCACATCTACTTTCAAAATACATCTTAAGGCTGACCACATCTCGCCTCCGTCGCTCCTAACAACCTTCCTCTGTGACCATCAGCTCCTTCCTGGCTTCCTGCAATGACCTTCTAAGCAGGCACTCTGCTTCCATTTTTGTCCCTCTACAGGAAAATCTCTGTAGGGTTTCCAAGACTGAGCTTTAAAAAAGTATTAATCAGATCACATCACCTCTGTTCTCATACTTCTAAGAGCTTCTCATTTTATTCCCAGAACGAGACTCGAAGTCTTTGTCACGGCCTATAGGTCGTGTAAGACCCTATGTGAACTCCTCCATGTCTGCCTGCCACTGACATCTTACCTCTTACTGTTCTTTGCTCCCACACCCCTATTTTCTCTACATTGGGCCTCTGGATGTTCCTGCCAAAGGCCCAACATCCCCACCTCAAAATCTTATAACTGCCTGCCCCTAAGTCTGGAATGCTCTTCCCACAGTTTTTACACAGCTCATTTTCTCACTGTGTCCAGGTTTCTGCTCACACGCCAGCTTCTTTGAGAGGCCTTTTCTCACAGCTTTATGTAGAATCTCACCGTCCTGCAGGTGCCGCTATATAAAAGTGCTGTTCTCATAGGTTAAAATGGTAGAATATTGTCAATTTCAGGTGTTTTGGTGCACACGTGTAACGTTATTGTACTTACTTGTCAGGCAGGTTGTTGTTGTTGGCTTATTGTCTGTCTCCTTCCTGGACCTGGGTTGCTCATCTCTAGACAGTACCTGAAACAAAGAGGCATTCACAGATCATCAGCCGTATACTTCTTCCATCTTTTGCCCTTTAATACGATAAGCCCATCAGACGGCTCTCTGTGCAGTCACACTGGTCAATCCCCTTCACTCTTTATCAAGAGCCACACTCTTACATTCTCGGAATATTATCTTTGAGATCTTGCCATTTCTCATTTTCCCTTTTCGACAGTCTAGTTATGGGGTTAGACTACACTTTCCTCTCAGCTTTTGAGAGCTGTATGCTGACATTTAGGACTCATGTCAGAGCCTCTCCAAACTGCTTTTCTTGGGCTTTTTAATCCCCCATGTGAAAGATACTCTCTGATTCCTAGTCTCCTGGGCTCCTGTATTCCTGCTTCAATAAGCAGTTCTTCCTGGGAGGTAGGAATTAAATCTACAAGGAAAGTTCCTTTTGTTTCTTCCTCTTCCTCAGTAAAATGAAATTATCAGCAAGACAAGGTCATGTGTTCTGCTGTTATAAATGCGATTTCCAGTTTGAAACTCAGAGGGCTGGTAAGTTCCTATTATTGCTATGACTTGCAAATGTGTCAATTCTGTGATCTTTTTAGGAACATATTAATCAGCGCTCCATCTTATTTAGCTGAGGCTGTTATATTCACTTATGGTAAACCAGGTGCTTTCCAAACCATTTAACCCTGGGTGGAATGTTCAATCACCAATGCAACATTTAGGACTTTCCTCCCAAAATGTACTGAAAGACTGTAAACTTGAGCTGTTAGTTGCACTTGATTCAAAGTGATTTTTGGCTGTCACT
The DNA here is from genome assembly GCF_042477335.2 of Ovis canadensis. Classification (NCBI taxonomy): domain Eukaryota; kingdom Metazoa; phylum Chordata; class Mammalia; order Artiodactyla; family Bovidae; genus Ovis; species Ovis canadensis. The sequence goes on along the minus strand of NC_091251.1, from coordinate 55,097,493 downwards.
GTTAATGAACAAATATTTAATGGCGCTTGTTAAAGACAGTAAGGGAGACTTTATATGCGGAACCATCAAGAGGGTAGAGGGACCACGGCAGAGTGATTTTACAGTGGGGGAGAAGGACCGGGCTCAAGGCAAGTGAGATATGTAGCCAAGGACAGGGTGTGGGAGGGGTTATCAGTGGATGGAAAATTATTAAGAGGGAACCTTAGGGATAAAGGGGGTTGTGGCTAAACTTACCTAACAGGATTCTTGCCGACAGCAGGCCAGGGTGATCAGACATCATTTGGGAGGTGGTGGAAGATGAGGGAACTGACCAGATATCAAGTGCGGCAGGAATCTGCTTAAACTGACTTAGCAGGTTCTTGGTGAAACTATGAAGGCAGTGCACGGGTGGCCTAGGAGAAGGTTCAGGAGCCTGGGTAAAGTTTGGTCAAAAGAAGAATCCTTGTCACCAGGTCGCAAATGGCGGTGGAAGTAGGGGAAAGAGCACAGAACAAAAACCAAGAGACTGCATTTGGAGGCAGACATAGTCAGTTTTGAATCTCACTGTTCCTATGTGTGTTAGTCAAAAACCAAACTAGTAATTTTAACAGAAAAGAATTTAATAGAGGGGATTGGTTAAAAGAGTATCATCAGAGACCTGAAAAGGTAAAAGGAGACACTGGGGCACCAGAGAGAAACTTCAGGAAGCAGCTCCTGCACCCAAAGCTAGTGGCACAAACAGAGAAGAATAAGGTTATTAGAACTTGTAAGCTTGAAGTAGGGCTGTTCATAACTGGGACCCAGACCTCTGGGAAGAGGGTGCTGGTTAACTGATGCTGGTACTTCCGAGGGGCTGGCTCTAGAATGTGGAAAATTACTGCTGCTAAAGTGAAAAAACATCACAGGGGTGATGCTGACAGTACCAGGGAGCAAACTAGAAGAAGAAAGCCCCTTCTTTCTCATTCAGCCTAAGCCTGTCCTTCTCATATGATTACAAGGAGCCACGGACAAAGCAGAGATGTGGTTTTCAGAGTCCCAGCCTCAACATTACAGAGCAGAGCAGAGAGGTTTTAAAACTGAAAGAAATGGTGTAATCCCCCGCATAATGGCCTTGCAGAGATGACATAACCTCTTTAAGCCCCAGTGCTTCTACCTGCATAATGGAGAGAGGTGCTTCCTCCTAAGGTTCTTGTCAAGATCAAATGAGTGGTGTATGTAGATCACTCAGAAAGTTCGTTGACAGAAGCTTCTGCTCTGGCTCTGTCTCTGACACCCTATCTTCAGCCTCACCCCAGCAGCCAGAGGGTGAAAAGGAAAATGGAATGAAGAGGGAAGAAACAAGATGAGACAAGAAGGGGGAGGGCAGGATGGGAGAAATGTGACCAGTGCCCTGGGCACACATAGTCACTTGTTTAACACCACCTGTGGACCGTCACTGGGCTGCTTGGGATGGTTTTCCCTACTCGGAACAAATTACATGCTTCAGAGCTTCTAACGATTTCTGGGGGTGGGTGTTACAATTTCAGCAAAATGATGGAAACTAGAAAGAGCACCTGGAAGAATGTGATTGTTTTCTAAAAAGTGAAGGCTCAGTGGCTTGGCAGAGGAGGACAGCAAGAGGTCCTAATGAGTTAGACCACAAATTAATCCTGCTTTATTTTTCCTTTTTTTTTTTCTTTTCCCAGCATCTTTGGCTGGCTCCAGCGACCATTCCAACTGTGTAATTAAGTCATTTCTAGGAGAGCTGAGCAGCTGGGTCAGTACTATATGTTCTAGTGATCACTGGCTGTTAAGTTGAAGCTTAAATTAATATCTGAACAGTTATTGAATTTCAGCCACTCCATCTTTACAGAAGCCAGCAACTGGAAATATGACAGGTACTCCGGGTTCTGCTTTCATCAACACATTCAAGGAGCGATAAAATCCAGCACAAGCCTGATACTGTCAATAATATTTCTTAGAGTGGCTGTTGATGTAAAAAATAGATAATAATGAATTGGGTCCAAGGAACTGAAAATGTTACGTTCTGTGCCTGCCCAGGCTAAGGACAGCTGCCACCCCACCATACTAAGGTGTTTCCGTTGCCCTTAGGCCTCATTTCCTTCCTAGATAATAAAAATAAATTCCCTATAATGCAAAGAGACCACTTTCTAGAAGTGTAAATTGAAATATGCTGGCTGTAAAAACTTGTGAAATTAGTTTTGTTGGTGGAAGAAACCTTAATTACAGGACTGGTTTGAAATCAGGAAGAGTAATAATGCATTTTTCATTATGTTCCCCTTGGCACCAGCCACATTCATTTTAATGATCCAATTTGTATTTTTCTTATTTAATGGTTGACATTAGATTCGCTTTCCCAACAGGCTTGTTTCCAAAAGGTTAATGAAGTCAAGCTAAATATTAAGTTGACCAAAAAATTCGTTTGGGTTTTTCCCTATGATGGTAGGGAAAGCCCAATACACCCAGTAAATCATTAGTATTTCTGTTTTGAACCACCAATGTCTCACAGTTCTGGATTCTGCTTTCTGCTTGGGGACAAGATAACATTTATCAGAAAAACTAGTCCTTTTTGCACTAAATGGCTTGTATCCTCTATACTAGGAAATCAATGAAATATCAGAACTATAGAGGAAACAGCTCCTTTTCCATCACCTTCAAATGAATAAACGCAACATGAGATTTTTTTGTGACTTTCCTTAATGAAAAACTGAACCAAAGTAATAGATTTAATGTATGAGAATCAAAACTTGGGAATTTAAAATTTTACATTTAGTAACCTCTCATCAGGGAGTGAGGGATGGGGTTTAAGCATTTATTGGAGGTAGTAATAAGGAGGGAAACAATTTTTCATGAAAAAATTTTTTTAAGGTGAGGTTGTATCCACTTTCTCTTATATCAGGCTTCTTAAAAAAAATTGAGGCTCAAGACCTTGGTTTGTTACTCTGCCACTTGCAGTCAAGATGAAATAACAGAGACTAGAGTTACAATTTCTGCCTAAAGATATAAAAAATAAATAAAACAATGGTTTTCAAAATACAATCACTAGGGAAAAAAGGGCTGTGACACTCGAGAGACAAATAACCCAATTTTTAAAATGGGCAAAAGATTTGAACAGACACTTCACTAAAGAAGATATATGAATGAAAAGATGAAAAGATACTTATCATTAGTTATCAAGGAAATTCTAATTAAAGCCACAATGAGATATTACTACATACTTAACAGAATGTATAAAATTGAAAGACTGACCATATCAAGTGTGGGCAAGGATGTGGAGAATCTGAAACTTGCATCCACTGCTGGTCTGTAAAATGTACAACCACTCCGGGAATGAGTTTCCCTGTTTCTTAAAAGTTAAACATGAAAGAAAACCATGAAAAAAAAAAGTTAAACATATACCTATTACAGAACCCAGATATTCCATTTTTTAGTATCTACCTAAAAGAAATGAAAGCCTGTGTTCACTACAAGGACTGGCACATCAATTTTCACAGCTATTATAATAGCTCCCAAATAGAAATAATCCAAATTCCCATGACCAAGGAAATAGGTAAATAGATTGTGGTATATCTACATAAGGGATTATTCCTCAAGGATAGAAAATAATGAGTAGGAAGGGACACAGGTAAACCTAAGACTGATTCATGCTGGCGTTTGGTAGAAACCAACACAGTACCGTAAAGCAATTATCCTTCAATTATAAGTGAATTTTTAAAACAGAAAAAGGTTCACTTTTAACAGTCTCGTATTAAACCAAAGTTAACTATGAAAAAAAAAATGAACTACTGATACATTATGCTCTATGAACAAAGCTAGACAAAAGACAGTGTATATTGTATGTTTCCATTTATATAACATTGTATAAAATGAAAATTATAGTGACAGAAGGCGCTTTGCTGGAAAAGGCAGTGTGGGGTGGAGAGGAATGCAGGGGGCAAGGAAGGGGGAGGGGTTCCAAAGGGGCCCGAGGAAATTCATGGGGATATGCACATGTTTATTATCCTGACTGTGGTGATGGTTTCACCATCTTATACATGTGAAAATATACTGTTTTACTTTAAATATGTGCAGTCTATTGCAGGCCTATTATGCTTCAATCAAGTTTTTGTAAAAGGTCTGACTTCTAATCATAGTTGAATGATCTCAAACACATTGCTTTTCAACATTTTTTTTAAGTAAAAACATTTTAAATTGAACCGTGGTTGATTTACATGTTACGTTAATTTCAGACGTATAGCAAAGTGATTCAATTATACATACATTCGTTCTTTTTCAGATTTTTTTCCATTACACATGACAAGATATTGACTTGTTCCCTGAGCTTATACAATAAGTCTTTGTTACTTATCTATTTTATACATAGCATCAAACACATTTCTTAATCTCTCTGAACCCAAGTTCCCTTGGGGATCAAATGGAGACCCTAACAACAAGCCTCTCACACCCACAGGGAGTTGTATCAGACAAGATCCTGTAGTAACAGCCCTTAGAGAAGCAGCAAGTATATCAAGCAGGGAGAGCATCTTGTCCTCTCTATAGAAAGTTTCATTTCCTATTGATCCTGCAGACAGGGTTCTCTCTTGAGGTCCTATCTTTTATCTTCAGCAGTCATAGGATGTGATTTTTGAAAGTAAGGTGGTTCAACCTCTTAAAACATCTTTATAAACAAAGTCAGCTGGGGAGAAATAACACACAAGGGGTTAAAAAGCAACAGTCCAGCATCTGTAGCTCTGCAGAGCACTCAGGTGAAAATTGCGTTCCCCTTATCATCAAGGGACACAATAAATTCAAGCTATCTAGCCTTTGTGTGACCTTCCCACCCCCCACACTCACATGACAAAAATCATGAAAAGAAAATATACTAAAAAAAAAAAAAAAAAAGACATATGCTTTGGAGTCACACCTGACTCATCACTCCCTGGGTCTGTGGCTTTGGACAGCTCACTTCCTCTTGCTGAGCCTCAGTTTCCTCATGTGTAGACCCATTATCCCATAGGGTGGCCATGAGGAAGAAACAGGTAAAGTACCTTGGCAGCACTTGACACCGGGAAGACGCTCAGTACCATGGTTTCCCCAAGGTAACACACTAGAGTGCAGTAGTGCTTGAGTAGAAAGCTCCTGACGCCGGCTCGATTCCTTTTTCACTGTTCTTTGTTGCTAGCTTGCCTGGCTAGGGTATGATGGGGAAGGGAGAGAGGGCGGCAATTAGATACCAGAGGTCTGGTGTTCTTGCCATTGCACAAGGTCATTTTTAAAAAAAATCATCACAGATCATAATTCATTTCTCAACTAAGGGAAAAATGGTGCCTAAAATCATATTGGTTGGGAGATCAGGACAAATCCCTTTGGACCCTACTCCAATGCTATTCATGACCAGTTCAGCCCCACCATCTCTGACTACTTCACCCCTGACTCAGAACCCTTTCCGGAGCCGGTAATCCTGGTGCTGGACCGGGCAGGGTGCTGCGGGTGCATCGCTGTTGTTATGGCGGCCCTCCACCACAAGATGGCACACAACTCTCTTCTTTCAGAAGAGAAAGGGAGCAAACGCCTTTGGAAGCCTGGAAAGCCGGCAAGTTTCAAATCGGATGAAAATGCATTCATTTCAAAGAGTGGTTCCCTCACTCTTAAAATGGTGAGAACAAAGCAAAGAGCACGAAAGGAGCTCTGCTAAGGCACAAGAGACGAGGGGAGAAGGGGAGACTGCAGTGGGGACCCGGGAGGGTTGCTTAGAAGCTGAAGAACTTGTCTTCTTGGTGTTTGCGCTTGGTCTTGTCACCTCCCATTTTGTTCATTTTCTTGTCAAGCTCATAACTCCAAAACTGGGCTACACTTGGGGGTCTCTGTGATCGAGAGCCTATTTGAGCCTTAATTAAAAATTCTGAATTCCTCTTCTACTCGCATGAAGATGGGAGTGTGTTTCTTATCACTTTTCCCATAATGACAAAGGCATGCTTTTTACTCTTCCCCTTTGTTCTCTGCTGCTGCATATCCTCCACTTCAGACATTATCCACTGTTGCTGTTAGGCCGATACAGGATGATGGGAGTGAATTTTAATCCCCGTCTCACCTTGGATATATCCAGCCTGAGCTGAGTGGTATTGCCTAGACTCTGAGTTCGACTCTATGTCGCCCTCTGCTGGTAGGGTGGTCATCTTCCCAGGTCCTTGGCCCTCTTACTAGCTTATGAAAGGCACATTGTGCTATGCTTAGTTGCTCAGTCGTGTCCGACTCTTTGCGACCGCGCGGACTGTAGCCCGCCAAGCTCCTCTGTCCATGGGGATTCTCCAGGCAAGAATACTGGAGTGGGTTGCTATGCCCTCCTCCAGAAGATCTTCCCAACCCAAGGATCAAACCCAGGTATCCTGCATTGCAGGAGGTTTCTTTACCTTTCAGGCTACCAGGGAAGTTTAATTGCTTAATTTAAAAATCTGCATTTAAATCTATCATCATCTTTCCTATTAAATTTTTAGAAAATGTACTTTAGACACATCGACAATTAATTGCAATGTAAACAGGAGGGGTTAGAGAGGATGGGTGAGAGATGATTCCCAAACACTGAGCAGGGGTACTTAAGTCTAGGTGGGTGCAGGAGTTGGGCTGGGATGAGGAAAGGCATTCTCATCAGACAGCATTGGGTGATGGGTGGGAGGGAGGAACAGCCAAATGCAAGCAACCCTCACAGGCAGTTCTGTTGTGTTGGACAGTGAAATTAATGGAAAAACAGCCTCTGCAATAGGCTGCTGCTAGATACAGGGGACAGAGAAGGAATAATGGTCAGAGAGGCAGAAGCAGAAACAGAAAAGTGCATTGCCATAAACACCAAATGATTAAAGACCTCCTAAAGAGGAAAGATTCGATCGTTTCAAAGCATCAGAGAGGCCCACAAGGTAAAGATTGCAAACTCTCCACAGTATCTGGCAATGGGGGGGAGGGGGGGAGGGACTGCAAAAGTCAGAGTGCAGGGACTGGAGCGTGAGTAAAAGGTAAGGATGTGGAGATGGTGAGGGAAAGTTACCTTCTGGATGGCCCTGGGTGAGAAGAGAGAGAGATGGGGTGGAGACCTAGCAGAGCTGAACTGGATACAGACTGATGGAAGCTTTGGTGTTTTGTTAATGCAGGAGACTTGAGTTCGATCCTTGGGTTGGGAAGATCCCCTGGAGAAGAGAAAGGCTACACACTCCAGTATTCTGGCCTGGAGCATTCCACAGACTGTATAGTCCCTGGGGTCACAAAGAGTTGGACTCGACTGAGTGAATTTCATTTTGTTTTTTAAAGTACATGTACTTAAAAAAAAAAAACTTAATTTTATATATTTACAGGAGGTTGCAAAAACAGTACAGAGAGGTTCCATGTATCAGTCTCCAGTTTCCCCCCATAGTAACATCTTACATTACTGTAGCATGTATTTTCAAAACCAAGACACTGACACTGCTACAATAATATATGGATGTGAGAGTTGGACTATAAAGAAAGCTGAGCGCGGAAGAATTGATGCTTTTGAACTGTGGTGTCGGAGAAGACTCTTGAGAGTCCCTTGGACTGCAAGGAGATCCAACCGGTCCACCCTAAAGGAAATAAATTCTGAATATTCACTGGAAGAACTGATGCTGAAGCTGAAGCTCCAATACCTTGGCCACCTGATGTGAAAAACTGACTCATTTGAAAAGACTCTGATGCTGGGGAAGATTGAGGGCAGGAGGAGAAGGGGACAACAGAGGATGAGATGGTTGGATGGCATCACCGACTTGATGGACATGAGTTTGAGTAAACTTTGGGAGTTGGTGATGGACAGGGAAGCCTGGTGTGCTACAGTCCATGGGGTTGCAAAGAGTCGGACATGACTGAGCAACTGAACTGAACAGATCTTATTCAAATTCTAACAGTTTTATATGCATTCATGTCTGTGTATGAACAGTTCTACACAACATTGTCATCCACATGGATTTGTGTAACCACCACTACAGTTAAATATAGAACTATTTCATCACCACAAAGAACTCCTTCATATTGCCACAATCCCTGGTGACAAGCATCTGTTCACCATCCCTATGATTTTGTCATTCTGAAAATATTATATAAATGGTACCATATAGAATGTAACATTCCAAAACCAGCTTCCTCTTTTCAGTCAGCATAATACCCTTGAGATCCATCAATACCATTGCAAGTATCAGGAGCTGTTTCTCTTTATTAGAGTAGTATTCCATTATATGATTATCACCACACTTAGTTTAGACATTTACTGGCTGAAAACATTTGGGTTGTTTCCAGTTTGGAGCTATTAGAAACAAAGCTGCAATGAACATCATGTAGACGCTTTTGTGACATAAGTTCACATTTCTCTGGCATATGTGCCTAGGAGTGCAACTGCTGCATTATCTGGCAGGTATATGTTTAGTTTTCTATGTGCATGTATGCTAAGTTGTGTCTGACTCATTGCAATCCTATGGATTGTAGCCTGCCAGTATTCTCTGTCCATGGGATTCTCCAGGCAAGAATACTGGAATGGGTTACCATTTCCTTCTCCCAGGGGATCTTTCTCACCCAGGGATCGAAACCATAAAAGGGGTTTTTTATGTCTCCTGCATTGGCAGGCAGGCTCTTTACCACTACTGTCACCCACCAAGCTATTTTCCAGAAGGCTATACCACTTTACATTCCCGGGAAATTCATGAGATCTAGTTTTTCCATATACTCACCAGCATTTGGTATTGATTCTTTTTTATTTGAGCCGTTTTAACAGGTGTTCTAATAGGTGTATAGGGCTTCCCTGATGGTTCAGATGGTAAAGAATCTGCCTGCAATGGAGGAGACCCAGGTGAAGTATATGATAAAGGAAGCTTCTGTTGTGCTGTTTTGTTTGTGGGTTTAGCAAAGGAGAGTCTTTGACACGTTTGGGGGCTGGGGGGAAGCAGAGAGCAGAGGTGATGAACTGAGGGTGCAGGAGAAAGGTGAGTGGACAGTCCTAAGGGCTGGAGAAGAAGGGGTGGAGTGATGAATGAACTGTGATGACTGCGTGCCTTATTCTTGGAGACAGGAGGAAAGGATGTTAGGGTGGGTGAGTGGGAAGAGATAAGTGTAAGTGAGAGGTGAGAAGCGGACTCAAGCAAGAGAGTATCAGGAAACGAGATTAGAGATGGAGGCCCCGGAGGACACTGTCACGTGGTGGGTGACAATGGGTTCTGGAGTCAAGTTGATGCCAGTTACCCCACTTCCCAGCTATTTGACCTTGGGCATGCTATCTGATCTAAGGACTCAGTTTCCTCATTTATAAAATGGGGAGAATGATAAATAATGGAAAGATTATGGTGAGAATTATATGAAATTTTATGCACTTGGTGAATGAGAATAACAATGATGATCACACAGCAAATCAGACAGCTAAACACTCCAGAGAAATTCACAGTCCAAATAGTTTGATGTTTTGGCTTATGTGTCTTTTCACTGTCTCCTGAAAGACTGACAATAACTTGAGGGTAGAGCCAGACATTTTACTTTTCTCTGTCTTCCTAGCCTCCAGCTCAGTCTCTTCCTCATAGAAGGCTCTTGGTCATGTGTATTAAATGCCCGAGTAACTGGACTGCATATGGTCAACCCTGCAACAGTTGGGGTCCTGCCTCTCAAGTCACTTCCCTTCCTGACTCTCTGGATCGAGCTTTTTCCTCTATGCGTTTGCTACCCTTTTTAAACTAACTCATCTTGCTTTGCGGTCACTGGATGAAAGACTCATAACTCCCTGATTTGGGTCTGTATTTCAGTTCTGGAAATGCAAAAGCAAATTATTATTCATCATTTAAGTCAAATGATCTCTGTTGGTTATAAATGTCCAAGAATTAAAAAGGAAAAGGAGATGGCAATATAGCACTGGAGGGACTTATTCAGATTACCTGTTTTTATGGCCTCTTGCATCCTGGGAGAGACTGAGTTTCAGCAAGTTGACAGGCTCAGTGCCCAGAAGCTGAGTGAGTCACTCCAGACCCCAAGGGACAGAGGAAGGCCTACTGGAGTGGTGCAGCCATCCTGCCCACCCTTCTCCATCCTCAGTGGGTTCAGCGGCACGGTCACAGAGGCAAAGTGGGGCCTGGGCTAATGAGGCACACCTGTGTCTGGTTGCCAGGCCTTTTTTTTAACCTTGGCCACGCCCCTGAAAAAAGAGACTGTATTGTGAAAACACCCAGCTTTTTGTCCTTTTCTCTCTCCCTCTGCCCCCTCCAATGAGACACAGAAATGCAGCTAAAATGATACCCAGAGGTGACTGGGCAGGAACACTGACAAGATGAGTCGACAAAAGGGGCAATACAAGGAATTTGGAACTATAACCTGCGTATCACCCCCCTCCTCAAATCATCCCAGTCTTGGCAATAGAGCCTTTGCAAGCACAGGTGGAGTTTATTATAACTTACCCCTGCTGCAAATACTCTGGGTCCCTCCTACCAAACCACTTGCTCTGACCACCGGGGGTCAGCCTAGAGCCAGGAACAGGCAGCGGACACCCCAGAGCCAAGCTCCGTTTGGTCCCCCAGGCCCTGTCCTGCCTACCCTGGAGCTCATCCAGCCCCAACCCAGTGCATCAGCCGTGGCCTGTGGGATTCCCTTTCCGTTTGTAAGAGGAGCTGCCTGGAGTTGGGACAGGTCCCAGGCGGATCGTATCATTCCCTCATGTTCACTTAAGTCTGAGAATCACTCTCCTGAAGAATCATGCAGCAGGGGTAGTGGGAGGGTCCGGGTGGCGGTAGTTTATGAAAAGCAGATTCTTGGAGCTGATTCTGGGGTGGAGGGTTGGCCCTGAGAACCTGCAATGGCCAGCTCTAGTTCTGACGCAGCCTCTGCAGGACCATACTTTGGCAGAATGCCTGAAGCTGTTGTTCCGACCCAGGCCGTCCTTACATGGAGCCTTTGCCCCCGTATCACATCCAGGACTCCAGGAGGCAGAGGACCGGGCCCACGTCCCCTGCCACCCCGGAGCTGCAGCCATCACACGTGTTGGGCTCTGGCACACCAGCAGTGATGCAGCTACTCCTGGCACAGTAACAAACACCCCAAAGAGGGAGAGAGGAGGCAGGAGAAGGACAACTGGTACTGCCCAGTGCCAGAGGAAGACCGCTGCCAGCCCGCCACACCCTCTCCAGATGCCCTCTGTGTCCCTCATTCCTTCTGACTATTTCTGGGCTCTGGCTTCCTTATTTTATCCTCTTTGACGTGCCTCCCTCCTCCTCACTGCTCAACAAAAGTGTCCTGGATTTAGAGGCAGCCACGCTAGAGAGCTCAGGACAATGCTTGTTGACTTTCACTGGTGCTAAGACATAGTCTACAACATGAGCACCCTGATGCACTCATAGCTTTTCAGGGAGGAAGGGAGTGAAAGGCAACGTCACAGACACACTTAGGCTGTAAGATGCAGCACAGACCCAGAGTCAACAAAATGGAGAAAAGCGTCTCTCTTGCTCTTATAATCTAATGCTGCGTTGTTCATTCAACTTGAACTCACGGAGTGCCTGCCTGCTGGGCCAGAACCTGTTCCAGGTGCTGTGGGTGGAGGGTTGAGCGGTGCTGTTGTGGTGGTGTAGAAGGCAGGTAGTCAAATAAGAATAAAAAATGAATTATGGAATCTGAGTTAAAGATAGTGACATTTGTTATTAGAGAACCAATTAGGGTTGTGTGGTAGAGATGTAATGGAGAGGGGCCATTTCTGAGGAAATGGGGTCAATCCTAAAGGAGATCAACCTGAATATTCACTGAGGGACTGATCCTGAAGCTGAAGCTCTGATACTTTGGCCACCTGATCCAAAGAGCCTACTCATTGGAAAAGACCCTGACACTGGGAAAGATTGAAGGCAGAAGGAGAAGGGGGTGACAGAGGATGAGATGGTTGGATGGCATCATCAACTCAACAGACATGAGTTTGAGCAAGCTCCGGGAGATGGTGAAGGACAGAGAAGCCTGGCGTGCTGCAGTCCACAGTATCCCAAAGAGCCAGACACAACTGAGCAACTGAACAACAACAGCATGGAACTGAGATTGTTACAAGGAGAAAACCCAGAGGAAGAGCTTTCTGGGTGGAGAGGACTTTCTTGTGGTTTCTACAAAGCCCGTCTGGCACCTTGGCCCATGGCTGCAGACTTTTCATTCTTTGCTAAGCTCAGCATTTATTGAGCACCTTTTTCTATGCCAGGGGATGCTGGTCCCTCAGGATGCAGTTGTGAGCAAGAAAGACATGGTTTCCACCCTCAAGAAGTGTACAACCAGGTGCAATTTCTAAAGATAAAGTTCAGCTGGCCCTCTATTTCTACACTTACCGTTTATCTTCTTCATCACAAGATATATATTTTAGATTGTGGACTAGGATGGCTTTGACAGGGAGGACTTTATGACCACAAACACTAGGACCCGGTGGTAAAACCTGCAAGAGCCTGAATACTGCATGTGGGGGCTCTGAAAAAAAAAATCCCCACCATTCCCTACCCAATTGTGGCCCTTTGCTCTCAGCGTTCTCCTCATATCATCTCAGACTGTGAGATCTGGGTGAGAAGAGACTGTTCCAAAGACAGCTCACATCTTCTGGAACTGAATTTGGTCCATTCACGTATCATCATCTTTGGTGCCCCTTCCTGGTGCCGAGCAGAAACACAGCCCCTGAGGCCCTCTGGCCGCACTTCTCAGATATTGGGGGCTGTCACAGGGAAAGAAATATTTGTTTCTGAATCTCTCACTCGCCTTTCAGAGGTTCTCACTGAAGATGAATGATGGGAATAAAGTTGGAAACAGTCTAAAGGAGAACTTTGCTCCTGCACCTCCCAGGAAGCAGCTGCTTCTCCTACAGCACAAATTCATACCTGACAGATGCTGCCAAACCCCTGCAAAAAGCTGACATCCCCTCCTGGGTTTCAGAGATTTCCTTTCACATCTGAACTGCTCGTAAGAAAGAAAGGAGAGGAACAACTCAAATACAGTGAGGACTGCCTTGGCCTCATGGGCAGGGCTGGTCTGGAACGAGCTTGCCCCAGGGCTCCCACGACCGGTGAGGGGGATGAGCGTGTGCACCCGCATCCTGGGCTCTACCCCTGGAGGTTCTGATCAGGTGAGATGTGAGGCCTGGAAATACATGAATCCTTCCACAAGGCTTCTGTGAGTCTTTCTGAAAGTCACTCAGGTTTGTGAACCCTTGAATTAGGGGACAGACTGATCAATAGTCCCCTAGTTAGCTCTCCTTCCATCCTGACATCCTCTGTGTCTCCCGGCTCCCTCAAGGTCAGTCTCCCTCCGCCCCACTCTCTTTAGGCCCCAGGGGCTGAAACCTGAGTCAGCACCAGGCCAGGTGGGGTAATTGACTCGGGCCTGTTCAATGAAGGTGTTTAGTTACCAGCCACCCATCTGCTGGCTGTCCTCACCAAGGAAACGGGGGCCAGATCACTTTCACTGGGCATCGGCCCCACACTTGCCAGCGTGAGTGTGGGAGGAAGGGAGAGCCACCTCGCCTTCTGGTGCCTTCACTGCAAATGATTCCCATGTGACTCCCTCGAGCTCCAGAATAGCCTGCGAGCCTTGTCAAGAAAAGCCCACGTCCACAGAACAAGAGCCTCGCTTTCCCTCTCCTATTCTGCCTCCTGGGCTCGGCGGCACCCATTACTCTCTTCAAATTTACAACCCAGTCCTCAAAATGGAGAGTCCTGTACTCTTTAGGGTCTCTAGGAAACCAGGGTTCTATACTGGTGACTGAAATTAGTTTTATCGTCTTTAAAAGAATAAAAAAAAATTTTTAAGTAATATGTATTTACATAATTTGATAGTAGAATGTACTATTTAAAGCTTCTAATAAACAAAAACCTTTTCTTTCCCTCCCTAAATGCTAAATTAACACTTTCAATTCTTAAGGTGGTTTAAGAAGAGAAGTGTTTGCCTTCATATTTCTACATAACATCCTTATAATATGTGTACACTGCTTTTCCAATCAGGAATATTCTGTCAACTTCCTATCATGGAAGATGAGGAGAAAGTGCTTTTACATTTACCCTGTCCCACCACTCTCTCCTCCCTATAGTGACATCATTTGCTGCTGCTGCTAAGTCACTTCAGTCATGTCCGACTCTGCGCAACCCCATAGACGGCAGCCCACTAGGTTCCCCGTCCCTGGGATTCTCCAGGCAAGAACACTGCAGTGGGTTGCCATTTCCTTCTCCAGTGCATGAAAGTGAAAAGTGAAAGTGAAGTCGCTCAGTCGTGTCTGACTCCCAGTGGCCCCACGGACTGCAGCCTACCAGGCTCCTCCATCCATAGGATTTTCCAGGCAAGAGTACTGGAGTGGGTTGCCATTGCCTTCTCTGATAGTGACATCATAGTTTTTGTTAAATCAATATTATACAATATTTATTTTATGCTTATGCAAGTGTTGTTGGGCCAATTGTAAAATATTACGATAAGTTTGTCTTTCATTGTTTTTCTTGGAGTTAATTTTCTTTTTTGTCTGCTCAGTTGTTCTGTATGTAGAGCAATAAAATTTCCCATATTCCTCACAGAACTATAAAGCCCCTCTCAATGTCCTGTTCTCTCTGAGGAGGTGACATTTGAACAGAGTCCTGAATAATGAGGGGGAACCAGCTGCAGGAAGATCTGAGGAAGTGTGTGCTAGGCAGGTGAAATTGCAAGAGCCAAGGCCTTGAGACAGGTGAGAGCCTGGCTTCTTTGAACAAAACAAAGGAAGTCTGAGTGGCTGGAGCATGGCAAGTAAGGGTGGAGTAGTATGTATGAGATGAAACTAAAGAGACGGTGCAGCAGAGACTTCTACCGTGGTGTTTTATCTTCCAGTTTTTGACTGGGCATATGGCTGCCCAGGAAAAAGATGACATTTTCTAGTTTTTCTTATAGGTAGATATAGTCATAGTCATATGACTAAGTTCTGACCCATGCATGAAAATGCAATTGTCATATAGATCTTCAAAGAATCTTCTTAATAAACAGTAGGCATGGACCCCTTGTCCTTTTTGTAACTCTTCTTCCAACTCTGCTGTTTGGAATGCACATAATGACTCGTTCTCTGGCTGCTTTTTTAGGTCACTGGGGTCAGGTCCTAGGGATGGCAGAGTGTGGCCTGGAAGGAATTTGTGCCCTGAGGACTTCTTGGTTGTTGTTTTTTTTTTCTTTGCTGGTCGTTCCTTGTGGCACGCGGGGCCTTCGTTGCAGAGAACAGGCTTCTCTAGTTGTGGTGCGTGGGTACAGCTGCCCTGCTGCACGTGGGATCTTAGGTCCTCAACCAGGGAACCTGCATCCCCGGTATTAGAAGGCAGATTCTTCACCACTGAACCACCAGGGAAGTCCCTCTGAGGGTTTCTTGAAGCTGAACTCCAGCACCAGCCTTGTTTGGTCTTCCTTCAGACTTATGTATCAGAGATGTAAATTTCTGTCTTATTTAAGCTGTTGTTTCTTTGGTTCTCTTGCTCATAGTCCAGACCTAACTCTAACTGATACAGAGAGGAAGCATCCATATCATCTAACTTTTTATCGGTACTGTGAAGAGATTGGATTTTATTCTAAATGCAATGGGGAGCCACTGAAGTTTTAAGCAGAAGAGTCATATGACCCAATTTGTATCTTACAAGATTTTATAAGACACAGTGGAGAGAGAGTTGTAGGTGGACAAGAGTGAAAAGGGAAAATAGGTAAAAGGTTGTCAGAAATGTTACAACCTCATGGGGAAGTTAGCAATATCTAGCAAAATGATGTGCGATTTACCCTTTGACCAGCAATCCTACTTTTGTGACTCTATCCTCAAAATTCACCAGCAAAAGTACAAAATAAAACAGGAATGAGGCTATTTATTTCAACAGTATTTGTAATGGCAAGACTAAAAACAATCTAAATGCTCATTAGGAGGGATTGGTTGAATAAATTATGATACAGCTGCCCAGTGAATTACTACTATGTAATCACAAAAGGGTTTGAGGAAGATCGCTAATATTGCCTGGAGTTATCTCTAGGATAGAGTATGTAAAAGAGCAAGACGAGGACAGAGTGTACACAGTATGCTACCTTTTATGGAAGGAATGAGGTTGTGAACATATTTGTGTATTTCTTTACATTTTCAAAAAATAATGGAAAGATAAACCAAAAACTAATAAAAGTTATTGCTAATGGAATGAAGGGAACCAGCTGGGTAGAGAGGGTACAGGAATAAAAGTTAGGACTTACCTGAATGCTCGTGGTATATAGTTTGGAACCATTTAAATGGTTTAATATAAAATGTTAATATATTAACATTAAATGTTTAATATAATTATGAAACAAAATGAGATCAAAAAGATTTTTTAAAAAAACCTTAAAACTGAAAACAAATGAACCTAACTATATTATGTTTGGGCCATGATTACACAAAGAATTATTTTTAGTATGTCTAAATCCTTGTATTTTGACTGTATATATATATCATCAATGTGCTATATCCTAGGAAAAGATGAGCATCAAAGGAATCTTAAATTGCAATCAGTTATCTTATTATTAATAATATTTGTCTAAAACCAAGTAAGTAGAAACTCTGTAACATGAAATTTGAACTACAAATATCAGAATGGACTCATTTATTTTTGAAAACAATTTTTCAAAAAAATAATAAATTTATTTTTGAAATTTACTTTTAATTTTGATGAAGCCCAATTTGTCAGATTTTTTTTCTTCTGTTTCTTGTGCTTTCAGGGTTGTATCTAAGAAATCATTGCTCAGTTCAAGGTCCCAAAGATTTATTCCTATGTTTTCTAAGAATTCTATAATTTTAGCTCTTAAATTTAGATCTGTAATCCATTTTGAGTTAATTTTCATGTATGTTGTGAGGTAAACATCCAAATTCATCATCTGGCATATGGCTGTTCATTTGTTCCAGCACCGTTTACTAAAATGACAATCGTTTTCCCACTGAATGGCCTGCTACCTTTCTTAAAGTCAGTTGGCCACAGATGTCTGGGCCTATTTCTAGACTCAATTCTACTTCATTGCTCTACATAGTCCTTATGCCAGTACCACTGTCCTAGTTATAGTAGCTTTGCAGCAGCTTTGTCCTTCTTTCAAAATTGTTTTGGCTTTTGATTTTTTTGTGTGTTTTCACACAAAAACAGCTGGATCAGCTGGTTAACCTTTGTTTTAAAAAAAAAAAGCTGGTATGTTCTGACAGTTATTGCTTTGAATCTATAGATCAATTTAGAGAGTATTGCCATCACAGCAATATTAAATCTTTCAATCTATGAATGCAGGGTATCTTTCCATTTATTTAAACCTCTCAAAATTTTCTTCAACAATGTTTTATGATTTTCAGCCTCCAAGTATTGCACTTTTTTGGTTAAATTTTTTCCTAATTGCTCTTTTGTGCTATTGAGAATGGATTTTTTTTAAATTTATGTTTTTATTGAAGGATAATTGCTTTACAGAATTTTGTTGTTTTCTGTCAAACCTTAACATGAATCAGCCACCAGTCAGTTCAGTCGCTCAGTTGTATCTGACTCTTTGTGAGCCCATGAATTGCAGCATGCCAGGCCTCCCTGTCCATCACCAACTCCCAGAGTTCACTCAAACTCATGTCTATCAAGTCAGTGATGCCATCCAGCCATCTCATCCTCTGTTGTCCCCTTCTCTTCCCACCTCTAATCCCTCCCAGTATCAGAGTCTTTTCTAATGAGTCAACTCTTCGCATGAAGTGGCCAAAGTATTGGAGTTTCAGCTTTAGCATCAATCCTTCCAATGAACACCCGGGACTGATCTCCTTTAGAATGGACTGGTTGGATCTCCTGGTTTTCTCCAACACCACAGTTCAAAAGCATCAATTCTTCTGCACTCAGCTTTCTTCACAGTCCCACTCTCACATCCATACATGACCACAGGAAAAACCATAGCCTTGACTAGATGGACCTTTGTTGGCAAAGTAATGTCTCTGCTTTTGAATATGCTATCTAGGTTGGTCATAACTTTCCTTCCAAGGAGTAAGCGTCTTTTAATTTCATGGCTGCAATCACCATCTGCAGTGATTTTGGAGCCCCCCCAAATAAAGTCTGACCCTGTTTCCACTGTTTCCCCATCTATTTCCCATGAAGTGATGGGACCAGATGCCATGATCTTCGTTTTCTGAATGTTGAGCCTCAAGCCAACTTTTTCACTTTCCTCTTTCACGTTCATCAAGAGGCTTTTTAGTTCCTCTTCACTTTCTGCCATAAGGGTGGTGCCATCTGCATATCTGAGGTTATTGATATTTCTCCCAGCAATCTTGATCCCAGCTTGTGCTTCTTCCAGTCCAGCATTTCTCATGATGTACTTAGGTAAGTTTATTCCTAGATATTTAATTCTTTTTGTTGTAACGGTGAGTGGGATTGATTTCTTAATTTCTCTTTCTGATTTTTCATTGTTAGTATATAGAAATGCAAGTGATTTCTGTGTATTGAGATTGTATTCTGACACTTTGCTAAATTCACTGATTAGCTCTACTAATTTTCTGATACTATCTTTAGGGTTTCCTGTGTATAGTATCATGTCATCTGCAAACAGTGAGAACTTTACTTCTTCTTTTCAGATCCGGATTCCTTTTATTTCTTTTTCTTCTCTGCTGTAGCTAGGACTTCCCAAACTATGTTGAATAATAGTGGTGAAAGTGGACACCCTTATGTTGTTCCTGATCTTAGAGAGAATGCTTTCAGTTTTTCACCATTGAGAATAATGTTTGTTATAGGCTTATCATATAGGCTTTTACTATGTTGAAGTAGGTTCCTTCTATGCCCATTTTTTGAAGAGTTTTAATCGTGAATTTTGTCAAAAGCTTTTTCTTCATGTATTGAGATGATCATATGGTTTTTATCTTTCAATTTGTTAATATGTTGTATCACATTGATTGATTTGCCTATATTGAAGAATCCTTGCATTCCTGGAATATACCCAACTTGATCATGGTGTATGAGCTTTTTGATGTGTTGCTGAATGCTGTTTGCTAAAATTTTGTTGAGGATTTTTGCATCTATGTCCATCAGAGATATTGGCCCGTAGTTTTATTTTTTTGTGTTGTCTTTGTCTGGTTTTGGTATCAGGGTGATGGTGACCTTGTAGAATGAGTTTGAAGTGTTCCTTCCTCTGCAATTTTTTGAAAGAGTGTTAGAACAATAAGTGTTAGCTCTTCTCAAAATGTTTGATAGAATTCTCCTGTGAAGACTTCTGGTCCTGGAATTTTGTTTTTTGGGGAGATTTTTGATCAGAGTTTCCAATTTCAGTGCTTGTAATTGGGTTATTCATAATTTCTATTTCTTCCTGGTTCAGTCTTGGAACATTAAACTTTTCTAAGAATCTGTCCATTTCTTCCAGGTTATCCATTTTATTGCCATATAGTTGTTCATAATAGTCTGTAATAATCCTTTGTATTTTTGCATTGTCTGTTGTAAGCTTTTTTCATTTTTAATTTTGTTGATTTGATTCTTTTTTTTCTTAATGAGTCTGGCTAAAAGGTTTTGTCAATTTTGTTTATCTTCTCAAAGAACCAGTTTTTAGTTTTATTAATCGTTACCATTGTTTCTTTCATTTCTTTTTCATTTATCTGCTTGGATACTTATGATTTCTTTCCTTCTAATAATTTTGGGGTTTTTTGTTCTTCTTTTTCCAGTTGTTTTAGGTGTAAAGTTAGGTTGTCTATTCAATGTTTTTCCTGTTTCTTGAGGTAGGATAATATTGCTATAAACTTCCCTCTTTGAACTGCTTTTGCTGCTCCCATAGGTTTTGAGTTGTTGTGTTTTCATTGTCATTTGTTTCTAGAAAATTTTTGATTTCCCTTTTGATTTCTTCAGTAACCTGTTGGTTATTTAGAAACATGCTGTTTAATCTCCAGGTGTTTGTGTTTCTTACAGTTTTTTTCTTGTAATTGATTTCCGGTCTCATAGCATTGTGGTCAGAGAAGATGCTTGGTATGGTTTCAATTTTCTTAAATTTACTGAGGTTTGATTTGTGACCCAAGATGTGGTCTATCCTGGAGAATGTTCCATATGCACTTGAGAAGAAAGTATGTTCTGCATTTGTATGGAATGTCCTGAAGATATCAACGAGATCCATCTCATTTAATGTATCATTTAAGACTTGTGTTTCCTTATTAATTTTCTGTTTGATGACCTGTCATTGGTGTGAATGGGGTGTTAAAGTCTCCTACTATTATTGAGTACTATTAATTTCTCCTTTTATGTCTGTTAGTGTTTGTTTTGTGTATTGAGGTACTCCTATGTTAGGTGCATAGATATTTACAATTATTATGTCTTCCTCTTGGATTGATCCCTTCATCATTATGTAGTGTCCTTCCTTATCTCTTGTAGTCATCTTTATTTTAAGGTCTATTTGTCTGATATGAGGATTGCTACTCCAGCTTTCTTTTGCTTTCCATTTGAATGGAATATATTTTTCCATCCTCTCACTTTCAGTCTGTATGTATCTTTAGGTCTGAAGTGGGTTTCTTGTAGACAGCATATGTATATGGGTCTTGTTTTTGTATCCATTCAGCCAGTCTGTGTCTTTTGGTTGAAGCATTTAATCCATTTACATTTAAAGTAATTACTGATATGTATGTTCCTATAGCCTCTTTATTAATTGTTTACGGTTGATTTTGTAGATCTTTCTCCTTCTCTTGTATTTCTTGACTATGTAAGTCCCTTATCATTTGTTATAAAGCTGGTTTGGTGGTATTGAATTCTATTAACTTTTGCTTGTCTGAAAAGCTTTTTATTTCTCCATCAATTTTGGATGAGATCCTTGCTGGGTACAGTAACCTTGGTTGTAGATTTTTCCCTTTCAGTACTTTAAATATATCCTGTCTTTCCCTTCTGGCCTGCCTGCAGAGATTCTGCTAAAAAATCAGCTGTTAAGCATATGGGGTTTCCCTTGTATTTTACTTGTTGCTTTTCCCTTGCTGCTTTTAATATTGTTTCTTTGTGTTTAGTCTTCATTAGTTTGATTAGTATGTGTCTTGGTGTGTTTCTCCTTGGGTTCATCCTGTATGGGACTTCTTGTGCCTCTTGGACTTGATTGACTATTTCCTTTTTCATGTTGGGGAAATTTTCAACTATAATCTCTTCAAAAATTTTCTCATACCCTTTCTTTTTCTCTTCTTCTGGGACCCGTATAGTTCAAATGTTGGTGTGTTTGACATTGTCCCAAAGGTCTCTGAGACTATCCTCAGTTCTTTTCATTCTTTTTACTTTATTCTGCTCTTCAGAAGTTATTTCTACCATTTTGTCTTCCAGCTCACTGATTCATTCTTCTGCTTCAGATATTCTGCTGTTGATTCCTTCTAGAGTATTTTCAATTTCAGTAATTGCGTTGTTTGTCTCTGTTTGTTTATTCTTTAATTCTTTTAGGTCTTTGTTAGTTGATTCTTGCATTGTCTCCATTTTGTTATCAAGGTTTTTGATCATCTTTACTATCATTATTCTGAATTATTTTTCAGGTAGTTTGCCTATTTCCTCTTCATTTATTTGGACTTCTGTGTTTCTAGTTTGTTCCTTCATTTGTGTAGTATATCTCTGCCTTTTCTTTTTTCTTTTTTTTTAACTTATTGTGATTGAGGTCTCCTTTTCCCAGGCTTCAAGGCTGAATTCTTTCTTCCTTTTGGTTTCTGCCCTCCTAAGGTTGGTCCAGTGGTTTGTGTAAGCTTCCTATAGGGTGAGATTTGTGCTGAGTTTGTGTTTGTTTGTTATTCCTCTGATGGTCAAGGCTGAGTGGGGTGGTAATCCTGTCTGCTGATGACTGGGTTTGTATTTTTTGTTGTTGTTGATGCTTAGCTGAGGCGTCCTGCACAGGGTGCTACTGGTGGTTGGGTGATGCCAGGGCTTGTATTCAAGTGGTTTCCTTTGTGTGAGTTCTCACTATTTGATACTCCCTAGGGTTAGTTCTCTGGTAGTCCAGGGTCTTGGGAATCAGTGCTCCCACTCCAAAGGCTCAGGGCTTGATCTCTGGTCAGGAACGAAGATTCCACAAGTGGTTTGTTATGTTATGGCATTAAATGAGATTAAAACAAATATCCAAAAACAAGAAACCACAGATGAACCTGAGACAAATGGCAGTTACAAAATCAGGCAAATAATAATTAAAATAATGGAATATACACATATACACCCATGAGCAAAGACAAAATAGTACAACAAAAAATAAAGTACAGTAGATTGACCTGGTGAACAATGGAAATAAAAAATTATATTTACCAGTTAAGAACAAAACTAACTAAAGCACATACAGGAAAACAAAGTTAAGCAAGGTGCCAAGTGGGAAATAAAGCAATGAAAACAAAACTAACAAATATGTTGAGAGAAAAGGAAAGAAAGAAAGGAAAGAAAGAATATGCAAAGTTAAATAGAGGTAGATGAAGAAGATTTATATACATTAAAGATTAACTGCAAGGGGAAATGAACAGTAGGAAAGGTAAACAAAGGAATAAATGTAGAAAAATAATAATAGGTTTAAAAATTAAAAATTTAAATTTAAAAAAGAGAAAAAAAAGGGAAAACTCATCAGAACTGCAAAAGCCCAATGTAAGGCAGAGGTTTATAACAACAATACAAAAATGTGACTGAGGAAAAAAAAAAGATCAAAAGCTTAATTATATTTCATAGTGCCAATAAAATCGACAGCTACAATGGAGGGTGGGGGGAAAGGAAAAGAAAAAAATCCAAAAGAATCTACAGAACAAGTCAAAACATAAGAATAGAAAATGTTTTTCTTCAGTCACTGCTGTCAGAGTCCTTTCCCTCGCTGGGACTCACAGTCCACCTCACCTCCGTAGGATGCCCTCCAACACTGTGTTGATCTCTGGACCTCCTGTGGGGGCAGCTCAGATTCTAACCTGGTCCTACTCCTGTGTATTCTTGCCTCCAATGTCTACAACTATCAGAAATAGTGTGTTTTCTTTTGTGGGACCTCTCAATGACCTTTTATACATTCCATAGACACAGAGTCTGCCTAGTTGATCATGTGGATTTAATCTGCAGCTTATACAGCTGGTGGGAAGGTTTTGGGTCTTCTTTCTTCCACATTGCCCCTGAGTTTCAATTGTGGTTTTATTTCCACCTCTGTATGTGGGTCGTCCACTGGGGTTTGCTCCTGAGGCTGCCCTGGAGGACTAGGGTTTGCCCCTGTGAGGGACAGGTCTGGAGGTGGTGAAGCTGCTTGGGTTGCAGGGGTTCTTGCAGCACTAGGTACTCAGGGGAGTTGGCAGCTAGGGCAGCAGGAAATATAGTGCTCTAGAAGGGTATGGAAACAAATATTGGCCAATACGCTCCAGTATTCTTGCCTGGAGAACCCCCTTCCTTGACACAGATGCCTGGCAGGCCACAGTGTACAAGGTCGCAAACAAGACACTACCGAAACGACCCTGCATGCATAGATGCAAAACATTTTTTTGCCTGTGGCAGCTCTGCCCCAGTGAGAGTTGAGTGTGAAGGTGGCACAGCTGCTTGGCTTGTGGGGACCCTGGCGGTGCCAAGTGTACAGGGACACTGACTGCTTCCGTTGCAGAAGTTATGACCCTATCAGAGTCTTTTTTTGAGCCTCTTGTAGCTGGCGATCAGAAGGCCTCTTTCGTCAGTCTTTCTCCATAGCTCTGCTCGTTCAGGAACTTAGAGGGCTGCCTTGCCTGAGGTCCTTCTCTGTTGCTCAGCACCTCAGGCACATAGAGGAGCTCCCCTGGCTGGGGTCCTACTCTGTAGATTGGCAGGTCAGGCATTTGATGGGCCAGCCTCTCTACTGTTCAGCTACTGATGCTGACAATGTGGGAGAGAGAGGTTATGGTGATGGCCCCACCCTCTACACGTGACTCAGTGCCATGGCCTTGCTTCCATGCTTCCCAGCTTTCCTCCACAGGCATTTCCTACCACAGTCTCCTCCTTCACATCCCCTCAATCCATCTCTCCATAGTCAACAGCAGCCCTTGTCCTGGGATTGCTCCACAATCCCTAAATTTCATGTCCCAGCCGCTGCACTTTCCAGGGGACTTGTGTCCCCATCCAGGGTATGTATGGCTGCAGCAAGGACTGTCTGATTCTCATTCCATTTAGGCTGCCACAGATCAGCTGTTTTACTTTCAGCCTTAAATATTTCTCCTCTGACTCAGACAATTGCCCTGATGTGGGGATGGGACCCCTGCTTCAGTTCCCCCACCCACTGAGGGCAGGTCCAATCCTACTAACACTCCTATTTCTCCCCTAGTTCCTTCGTCCTACCGAGTTTTGTGTGTTTCTATGTATTCTTCACTGCTGGTCAGGTACTCCTGTCCACTCTCAGCTGGTGTTCTGCAGGCACTTCTGTGCCTGAAGGTGTATTCTTGATGTTTCCATGGAGGGAGATGTACTGCATCGCACATCCACCTACTCCTCCGCCATCTTGTTCTCCTGGAATTGTTTTCTTAATTTCATTGTTGTATCATTTGTTGCTAATGTATATAAATATAATTGATTTTGTATGTTGCTCTTGTATCCTATGATCTTGCTGAACTTGTTTATTCTAAGTTTTTTCAGTGAATTCTTTCGGATTTTCTATATATAAGATTCATGCCTGTTGTGAATAAAAACAGTTTTACTTCTTTAAGAAAATAGCCTGTTGTACTTGGTTCTACTTGGTCACTGAGTAAGCTGTCAGTTTCTTTTCCTCCTTGGAGAAGCTTCTCTTAGAACACGCCACTTTCCTGTTTCTATGTGGGTTAGCTGCTCCCTGAGTCTGCTGCATGGCTGACAGTCTACATCTTCCCTTTGCTTCTCTCCTGTATTGGTTTCATGGTTCCCAGATCTCTCATCTATCTTCCTCCTAACTGACTCACTTCCCCATCCTGTGGGAGTATATCCTTCAGTAGCTTTCTAGGTATGAAGTTATGGAATATAAATTTTTAAAGACTTCAATGTCTTTATTGTACTGCTACACTTATTTTAAAATAAGTGTAAAATTTATTTTTATTTATTTGTCTGCTCTGGGTCTTAGTTGCAAGACACAGGACCTTTAGTTGTGGCATGTGGAATCTAATTCCCTGACCAGGGATCGAACCCAGGCCCCCTGAATTGGGAGCGCAGAGTTTTACGCCACTGGACAAGCAGGGAAGTCTTCCCTCAATTTTTAAAGCATTGTTTATTGGCTTCCAGTTTCCTGTGTTCCTGTTCAAAACACTAATTTCATTATGTATCTGGATTCTTTACATATGACTATCTTCTTTTTCTCTCAGTCTTTTTCTCCCTTCTCTTGTTCTCTCCTTCCCCTGTCCCCCTCTTTCTTTCCCTCCCTTTCTTCCTCCTTCTTGCCTTCCTTTTTTCCTAAAAAAAAAAAAAATTATAATGTGTGGGGGCAGAGGGTATATGGGAAATCTCTGTACTTTCCACTCAATTTTGCTGTTAACCTAAAACTCCCCCCCCCCCACCCCAATAAAGTCAAACATGGGTGAGGGAGGGAATGTATGGATACTTTTAGGATCTTTTCTTTATCCCTAGTATTTAAGATTTTATGGTATGTCCTGGACTGGTCTTTATTACTTATTTTATGGGCATTCCTTGCATTTTTTTTTCCAGTTTGGAAATGCATGTTTGGTTCTGACAATTTTTCTTTTAATTGTTCTTCACGTATGTACATAAGCTATCTATTCATATGTATGCAAGTATGTTAATATCTATGATTGGATGTTTTTATTCTGCTGAGAGATTTACTTTATGTTCCAGCTCCCTCTCATGGGAACACTTATTTTGGCTATCATATTTCAAAGAGCTCTTACAATTCTATGTCTATTTTCATAGTTTTTTCCAATTTTCTGAGTGCAATATTTTCTCCCTCTCTGAGAATACTAACAATACATTGTTTTTTTTTTTTTTTTCCAGAAAAACAAAATCCCTGCAGTATCTATGTTTGTTTTCTAAGAGTATGGACTTAAACAAAAAAGGCTACGTCCCCATTCCTACCTTGTCTTTAATCACTCTCCTCTTCAGAATTACCCATAGTTTAGTTTGTAGATGTTTTTCAAGGTCATTTTTCATGCACTTAGTTAATTTAAACATGTACATATAACTACATACCTTGCCTTTTTCATGCTAACGTGCTGCATTGTGCCTTTGTTTTCATACTTAACATATGCTGAAAATCTTTTAATGTCTGTACATCTAAACTATTTATTATTATAAACTACATTAAAATAAGATTGTGCCAATATTTAATTGACATTCAGATCACATTATGTGTTTCTCTTTTCAGATCAAAACTGTTAAGTCTTATTTTAAAATATGTTTTATTTCTATAGGATAAATATCTAGAAATAAGTGGCTGGGTTGTAAGTTAATGTCCTAGGGTTGTCCTATGCTAGTTTATACTCCTGTAAAAAATTATGAAAGGATCTATTTCTTCACAGTCTTACAAATATTGGATATTATCGATTGTTTTAATTTTTGCCAATTTGGTCAGCCAATTTGGTCAGCCAATTTGCCAATAGCTAAAAAAAAAAAAAAAGACTAAAGGTATATTAATTAAGGTTGGTTTACTTTGTTATTGGTAAGGTTGAACAATTTTTCATGTATTTATATAGGCTGTTTTTAAAAATTTCTCCTTCTATGAATTTCTGAATAATAATTCCCCCATATTTCTACTGTTGCAATTTCTTATTGATTTATAGAAGCCTTTTTATACTATAAATGCCAATTATTTGTTTTAAAAAAGTTGCAGATATTTTCTCCTTTAGTCTCTCCTACCTTTAGGTGGTATACAGAAAAGTCTAAAAATATTTCTTTTTAAAAATATTTCTTGTATTCAAATTTATCAACTCTTTTTTGTGACTTGTGACTATTGTGTTTACTTTAGGAATGCTTTTCCTACCCCAAGTAGGAAATAAATAGATAAATAAATAGATTTTTCTCCACTCTCTACTTTTATAGTTTTTTTTTTTTTTTTTTTTAATGCTAGAGAAGGAAAAGGCAACCCACTCCAGTATTCTTGCCTGGAGAATTCCATGGACAGAGTAGCCTGGTGGCCTACAGTCCATGGGATCACAAAGAGTTGGACACGACTGAGTGACTAATACTTTCACTTAATGCTTACCTCTTTGTTTTTGTGAATGATTCAAAAGAAATAGCAAATTTTTCTGACACTAGCTACTGAGTATCCTTCAGTATCCTATGATTTGAATTGCCACCTATTTTATACACTAAGTTCCTTTTTACAGATTAGCCCACTTTTGGCCTCTCTGTTCTAAATCAGGGATTGGGAAACCACAGTCTGTGGGCTAAATCCAGCCTGCTGTCTGTTTTGTAAATAAAGTTTTATTGGAACACAGCCATGCTCATTTTTTTTAACATATTTTCTATGGCTGCTTTCACATTACAACAGAAGAGCTGAGTAATTGCAACACAGATCATATGGCCCACAAAGCCTAAAATATTTATTTGGTCTTTTACAAAAAAAAGAGTCAATCCTTGCATCAGTATTATCAATAACAGGACCTCTATTATGTATTTTGCAGCTGGATCTTCTCACTGGGTCTGTATTTTGAAAAATTCTTGGCTATTCCTTACAAATGTGTTTGGGTGAATTTTACATTTAATTGATTATTGATATGGTTGGGTTTAAGTCTACCAACTTTCTATTTGCTTTTTTTACTTGTCCTAGTAGTTCTTGGTCTCTTTTTTTCTTGTCTTCTTTTGGGTTTAGTAATTTTTATTATTCTATTTTATCTCATGCTTTTTTTTTTTTTTAGTGGTTGTTTTAGAGTTTATATGATATGCCTTTAGGCTATCATAATCCACCTTTAAATAATATTATATCACTTTAAGTACAGTATAGTATAAGAAACTTATAACAGTATGCTTTCATTTTTCTTCCCTGCCTGGTCTTTTTTACTATTATGGCCATACAATTTACTTTTAATATGTGTTTTAAACCCCGCACTACATTATTTTTACTTTTGCTTTAAATCATCAATGATTTTAACACTTTTCAATTATCAATTATTTTAAATTATCTTTTTAGGTCTAAATGTGAAAAATTGTGTTTTATATTTAACCACATATTTACCATTTCTGGGGCTCTTCATTCTTTGTGCAGATAAAATTTTTCATCTGATATATTCTTTTTGCCCCAAAGACTTCTATTAACATTTTTTGTGCAGATCTGCTGGTATTGAATTTTTTCATCATCTGTAAGCCTGGAAAAGTTTTAGTTTCATCTTTGAAAGAGACTTTTGCTGGGTATAGACTTCTAAGTTGATGGTACTTTTCTTTCAAAATTGAAAAGGGCTTGCTTTTTATGCTTTGTTAGGAGGGCCAGAACCACCTTTAGTCTTGGGAAATACCCTTCTGAGTACTTTATAAGATGCCCCACGTATTGCAAGGTTTTTTCACTCTAGCTGGTGGGAACACACACTATTTCTGGTCCTATATAAGGAGATGGGTTAGTCCCTTTCCCACAGAGCTTCCCTCACACGTACATGCTGATCAGTGCTCAGCTGAAAACTGGAGGGGACCCCTCTGCAAATCTCTAGAGCACACTCTCTCTCCTCCCCTGCCCTGCTCTGTACTGCTCTCTCTTCTCTCTTACTCTGTCCAGAGTAATTCTAGTTACCTTTAGCATTCCCAAATTTTCCACTCTGCCTTCTCAGGGAGACCCCTCCTCCCTCACTGTGGCTCGGAAATGCTCTCCAGGCAGTAAGCTGGGGCAGTGATCGGGTTCATCTGTTTCTCCTTTGGGGGCTTTATTTTACTGCATTATCTATTGTTGAATGCTTAAAAAACATTTACATGCCTTTGGTGGGTTTTTGTCTGTTTAAGTTAAGAGGGTAAAACTGGTTCCAATTATTCCACTATGGTTAAAATGTTTCATTTGGGATTTGATTGGAATTGATGGGAAAAATCAACACAGATTATTGAGTCTTTCCTTTTAGGAACATGATATATTAATTTATTTAGGCCTTCTTTTAATTTCTCCAGTGGATTTTATGGTCTTCCACATTTATACTGATGTTGCATTTAAAGGTCCCAGTATAGATTCCCTGACTTCTCTCTTATAGCACCTTATTAATATCCTGTAGCTAATAAGGGATAGAGTCTAAGAAGACCAGGGGCTTCTGCTTTGCAAAGAAGCTCCTACAATGACCCACTTCATCCCATGCCTGTAGATCAGAAGAGAGCCTGTGACCTGATCTTAAGAGTTGGCCTCAATCCAGCTGACTCTTTCATGATGGCAGGTAAGGGTTGAGCAGCTTGAGAATGGAGCCTGGGGTATGCATGAGAAAACACTAGAATCATGCGTTATGCAACCCAAGGGAGAAACTTGCTTAGAGTTGCTCCATTTTGGCATGGTTTGCCTGAAGCTTGCTTCTACTTTTATGCATAGTTGGGCATGAATGTACTCTGAGAAGAACCTAAGGACTGAACTTTTGGTCTACTGGGGGTGCTATCATCTTTATCTGGTTGTGGGGTCACTCCAACTGCCTTATTTATACACTGGGCCTCTCCTTTGATAGATGGTTCCTTATGCACAGAAAATAAATCATCTCTAGTAATACTTCTAGGATAAACAGGCATTTGTGGGCTAACTATGGAAGTTGAGGATGTTTATTCTAAATATCAAACAACAAATTTAGGAGCAAACTTGGAATGTAATTCATTCCTAAGTTAGGAACTATCTCCTCCTATGAAATCCACCTCTTGCCATAATGACAGTAATAAACTGAACAGACCTTAACTGACTACAGCTGACACCAGATGGGTAAACACCCATCCTAAATAATGAGTTGGTTCATTATAGCTGTGCCATGTTTATAGACTTTTGATTAATCTCTTGAGCGTATACAACTCCATCACCTACATTGGCTCTTAGCATCTAAGCAGGATGTTTCAGAGCACAGGCTGCTCCATTAATCAAAATATATGATGTAAGAATCAAAGGGTTGGGTGGAATTTAGCTTACTGTTTTCATTACACCTCCTGGTATTTGTATAACCTCCACCCTCATACTTAGTCAGACAGTCATACGTATATGACGCCCAGGGCTCTAGAATGTGGGTGCATTCAGACTTTCTGAAACGGGTTCAGTACTTCACTCAACACACGTTCACTCCTTGACAGCTATGTTGGCAAAAAGAAATCAATGTCGGCTCTCACAAAATGCAACACACCTGGATACACTGGAGACTTAACCCATCCCAAGTGGGGATCACAGTTCAGGAGCAGATAACTCGTTGGTCCATGTTGCTTGGGCTTATCTATAGACCACTGGGCTGCAACCCTGATGCACGTTAGCATCACTTGCAGAACTTTTAGCAGCACCATGCCCACCCCAGAGCAAATCAATCAGCAGCTCTGGTTTGGGCCCCAGGCATTGTTCTCCAGGTCATTCTAATGTGCAATCAAGGCTGAAAACCACTGCTGGAGACTAGAGCAGTTGAAGCCATTGTGCCAATTTTCAAAGTATTCATGCAGAGTAGATTTTAGTTCATCATGTAAAGCAGTAATTAACTCTACAGTCCTCTCAAGATTATTGCCAAGTATGGCAAAATTGCCTGTTTCTCCAGTTTTTAGCTTCGGAGGTGACAACTCTGTGTGAGAGAGGGACACACAGAGAGAAAATTCGGCTATTCTGCTTCCTACACAGCTTTTGAATCTTTTTCCTGCCTGCTGCCACATTCTTAATTCAAATCCTTATCTTCTCCCTAGTCTCCACTTCTACCTGCACTGTTTCCATTAATTCTCTCAAACTCCAGACATTTGTCTCTTTCTTCTTATAACCCCCTCCAGTGGCTCCCTGCTGTGCAAACACTCAAGTGTCTTCATCTGGGCATCCAAAGCCTCTCACAAGTAGGCTGAGGGGTCATTATTTGAGTTAAAGGGTCCCTCGCAGGTCCCTGAATGAGCACTGCTATCTCCACCTTCTAAGCCCCTGCCTGGACAGCTTGCACCTCACCCATTCTGCCAGAAGTCTCCATTCAGGGATCTTCTGAATAAATCTTCTCTGCTCTTCCCACCTCCCACTCCCATCTCCGAGGTCTTCATTGTCTATGCCAAGCAATGTCTGATTAAGCCTTATGTATATTTGGCAGACAGTGGGTGCTCAAAAAAAAAAAAGTTTGTGAACAAATTCCATTTATCACATTATCAAAATTGTAATTTTGTCCTTCCTATTAGATTCTGAGTTTTCTCTAAGTTGGTAACATGGTGTATGCAGTTAAAAAAAAAAAAAAAAGCAAAGCTTTTGGAGACAAATTTAGGTTGAAAATTTTGCTCTATCACTTACTAGCTACAGGATCTTGAGCAAATTGAACCATTTCCTCAGCTGCAAAATGTGGGTGACAACACCTTGAAGGGTTGTGAGAATTAGATATATGTGTAATATCAGACACTCAGACAGTGCCCATATATTTTTGCCCCTTGCCTCCAACTTACATTTTACCAGCTATGCTGCAAAGTTCATGAATGACACCCCACTGGAAAGTTTGTTTTTGTACTGTTTGCTTCAAAATGATCAAGCGGCTCAATTCTACAGAAATTAAATGTTTGTTAGAAGATTTGAGTCATCCCACCCTAGTCATCAGGGGTATAGTATACCCATTACTGTATTTAATCCACAACAGTCCTTTGAATTATTCCTGTTTTATAGCCAAGAAAGCTGGAGCAAAGACAAGACACTGGATTCTCCTTTAGGAGGTGAGCCAGGCTTCACAGAATCCTATCTATTGACTCTAAGCTCTGGGCTCTATGCTTTATGCCATGCTACCCTCACATTCGATCTGTGAATGCCTGCTTTTAAATGCAACCACTCATTTTTCTGAAACTAGAACACTCCAATAATGACTGCTGAATGGGCAAAAGTTAAAGTAGTTATTTAAAAAAATGAAA
The DNA here is from genome assembly GCF_042477335.2 of Ovis canadensis. Classification (NCBI taxonomy): domain Eukaryota; kingdom Metazoa; phylum Chordata; class Mammalia; order Artiodactyla; family Bovidae; genus Ovis; species Ovis canadensis. The sequence continues at coordinate 55,065,676 of NC_091251.1, read as the reverse complement.
ATAAAGAAGTAGAGACCTTTATGCCCCACACTTTGGGACTGAATAGTGGCTGACTGCCACACCCTTGAGCCTCTCAGAGCCTTGTTTCCTTCATCTCTAACTTGAAAAGAATAATAGTACCTGCCTTATGGGAATATGAGGATTCAATAGTTAACACATGAGCTTCTGACACACGTGGAGCAGGCTCTGGCACACGGCAGGGCTTGGCATCAGCTATTAGCATCAACACAAGGGCTCCTTTGGTCAGAATTCTATCAGGTTGTCCTTAAACGTGCTGTATTATAGGAAAGAAGAACATAAAGAGAACAGTCATTCTTGCATCATGGAGAACTCTAATAATAATTTTTAAAAAGGCACTTCAAAGACAAATAAAAAGTAACTTTATTGACTGCTAATCTTACCATGAAATCCTTATAAGAATAATTACAAAATAATGCAGTTTTTTAAAACACACTTTTGGTATCATCTTAACATGATGATCCTTTCACAGAAAGGATTATTTACAATTTATGCAGATATAAAGTTCATTGTTGCAAATACAAATGCAGACATGTAGAGGCAATATATACCAAACTGGTATACTGACTAGCAATGGATATTAACAAATGCAGAATAAATATCAGGTTTATACTTTTCCTTTATTTTTTAAAACAATTTCCAAATACAAAAATGTAGATATTCAAAATGGATTTTCATATACATATATATATAATTCTGCCGCAGTGGATCAAAAAGCAAAAATATGTCCTTAGCATGTCTCATTTTTGAAAACCCACAAGACTATTCATAAATCCAATTAGAAAGAGGGTGTGCAAAACCACTAACAATGCTGGCAAAACCCTAAAGACCTGATTCTGTTTGAAGTAGAGAGAAAGAAGTATAAAGCATTATGTACTGAATTAAATATATATTTTTTGATGTTTAAACAAGAAACACTAAGAGCTAAGGAAATATACCACCTTTATGATCTGGGCTTTTTAGGGTCAAACTTCATCAGAATTTGTCTCTTAAGCATCTATAAGAAATGATGGATTATTTAATGACTTAGTAACAGTCATTAGATGATCCTTTCATACTTTCACCCTTTTATATACAAAGACTGAGATACTTTAATACATTCTGATATCTGAAACTTTGGTTCTTTCAAACATTTGATAAAAGCAAAATAATTTCCTGACTATAGCACTCTAGAATTTTGTTTCCTTTTAAAGTGTCAAGTTAAACCAAGTTGACCAGGCCTGTGTGTACCCACTGCCCTTTCATATCCACAGTGGGGGCGGAAATGTGAGGAGCAACACAGGCAGAGCTTGTTCTCATCCTCCACGTGTTTATAATACTGACCCCCATCCACGGGGAACACTGTAGGTTCTGCTGTACCCTAAGACTATTTCTTTGTTACCTGAAAACTTAATTTTGTATAAAAATATGACTGTTTCTTTAGAAAATAATATAGTTCTTTTTTAATAAAACTTGGTAGATAGAAAAAATGGTATATCAAAATATGGTAAACAAATGTTGTAAATATACGAAATCATTAAAAACATCTCGTAGAAAGACATTGTGCTAAAGTACTTTCCTGAAGTGCGAGCAACACTGTTACTGTACATCTGAAGGTGAGTTCACTCTCCTGACTTGATCTTATTACACATCCTAACAGCAGTGGCAGCAACTGTCCTAAAAATGGCCTTTTTTCAAACACTAACACTTTCTATATACGTCAAAGTTAACGAATAAGACACCCTTGAGATTGGTGGTTTTCAATCCTGTTACATACTAGCTCCATCTGGAAACTTCAAAAGAAAAGGCAATTTTCACCTGGGTCTCACCACAAGACACTGATTTAATTCATCTGAGGTGGTACCCAGACATTGTTATTTTTTTCAAAGCTCCCCAGATAATTCCATGATGCAACCAGGGTTGAGAACTACGGCAAAAGACACATGAGCAAACAATTGTTCTTAACTGTGTATCCATCAACTGATTGTCTGTAGGCATCATCCATTCAGTGACACCAAACATCATTATCCTCTGCACCAGACAAGAAAGACCATGTATGTAAGACAGACATGGGAGCTGTCTTTCATAGATGAAAAGGTGGTAAGCTTCAGACACACATAAACACACAATCTTATGTATTTATATATGTATAACATATATGTATAGTTGGGGTATTTTGGTTAAGCAGAAACCAATATTACCATAATTTATTCTTGATTTAAAAAAACAAACCACCAAGTATAAACATATTCTAAGACATTTCTACAGTTTTAACAGAAACTGGTTTTAGAAACTCCACAAAATTCATTATGGCATGAACACAACCGATCTGTTACTTGGACAAGGGACTTGGCTAAATCCTAGAGCTTTCTGGAAGAGTAGGAGAAGGACATGGCACTGATCAGTGTGAAGCAGTCAAAGGCCTCACCGCACCACCTTTTGGTTATTGCTTGATTCACATCTTGTTGACCTTGGGCTGCACTTCTGTGATGACGCATCTTTGGCGTGCTGGAACCACTTGATTCAACCGCTTCATTCCTGTTCACTTTGGGACAGCCCCAGCGGGGTGGCAATGGCTACGACTGGGCAACAGTCTCTCTTTTAAAAAGATGAGAGCTTCTTCTCTCTCTCCTCCCTCAAACCACCAGCATTTCATGAGGGGGTGGTAGAAAAAAAACATATAAGCAAACAAAGAAACACAACAACATCTTTCACATGATTAACAAAAAAAAAAAAAAGTGATGTTACACGTAATTGAACTGGAAAACAAAACAATGAACACGTACACCGCAGTCTGATATCCTGAAGGTCTGGTAACCAGTAAAGCACATTTCCTTTCAAAGGATCAGTGAACTTCCGGGCACTTGTCTTGCTGTACATTCTCTGTAGTCCTTTCCCTCCTGTGTAATACTTAAAGTGCAACTGTCCCACGGCTTTTATTTCCATCACAACTATTATAAAGAAAGAGATATGTCTGGGGTGAAGAAAATATGGCACAAGTAATAGGTAAAGAAAGAACCCATGGCTTTCACAGCCTCTAGCAAGCAGCAGGCTGTCTGGACAGCTGCAAGCAGAGGTCCTTTAAACAACAAACTCTGGAACTTCGTCGTGGGTGAGATCCAGAGAGAAGTATTTGCTGGTTCTTTTGACTGGAAAAGCATCTTGGATGTTGACACACTGCTGAGCCAAGCAGCTGCTGCAGTAGAGGCCTTCCTCATCCAGTTCATGGCCACACCCAAAGGTGTAACTCTGAGCAGTGTCCTGACACAGTCCTGCAATGCGCAAGAAGTCCTTCTGGTACAGTCTGATGTCATCAAGGCTCAAGCTATGTCGATCGGTGGAGGTCTTTGGTTTTCGACATATAGTCTACAAGACAAGGGAAGGTTGAAATGACTTTAAGAGTGTAGACTAGTGTGAAAGTTCAGCATTCTGTGCCCTGCACAGAGAAAAGCTGCCAAATCAGAAAATGTTAAGGAATCCTTAGCTGTTAGAGGGTGGCTTCCAATCTGTGGTTTCTGGGCCCTGAAGCCCTGTGAGGAAAACATCCTACCACCACCAATAACAGAAGCTTACATTTCCTGAGCCATTATTATGTGCTAGGCCCTAGGAACTCAATGATCTTTCCCACCCACTCCCTAGAAGAATAACCCAAGGCTCAGAGAAGTCAATGCAACATGAATCCAACTGTCTCCAGCATCTCAGAAACCAAGCAGTTCTCCTAAAATCAGGTTGCACAGGTAAAGGTACTGTTTCTTTGCTTTTCCATGAGGATATGGCAATTCAGCATAGCAACACTCTTGTGCTGAGGTCTGTTATTCTTTTAATACAAGATGGGAAAACAAACCAATTATTACGCAAGAAACACAATTTAAAACACTATTTTTTTTAAAAAAGCTAGACTTCTTGGGTAGAAAAATAACATGAAGTGTTCTTGGTGTAGAAAAGGTTGGGAGGCAGCCCCAGGATGAAGAGGTGGCTCCTAAACAGTGCAAGAGGCTGTACTCTACCAAATGCTGTACACAACAGGTTACAGACTTTCCAAACTCATTATCCCAAGAGGTGGTACCAGCTGGAAATATAAGCAGGTTAAAAAATGGTTCCAATAATTACATGAATAGAAAATCCTCAATGGGTTATTTATGGAAATGAGCCATTACAGCTCTAACCTACAGAGCACCCGAGACAGACGGCATATAAAGAGAGAGAGAGAGAGTGCTCAGAAGTCAGAGGTGAGTATCAGTTGTAGATTCCATCCAAATCCTGCAACAGTGAGTTTCGGAGGATTTTAATTTGTCTGTAGCTTCTGATCGCTTAATCGTCTAACCAGTGATTACAGGTTATCAAATACACTAGCTTAGCACAGTTTGAAAATTCAAACTGAATGGAATAATTAAGAGTGTGGAAACGCTTCTGTCACAACATACCTGACAAGAAAATTACTCTCCCAGTTGTTAAGATCAACACACACACAGAGAATTAACCTGAAACCTAAAGACCAGAGGCTTCTCATATGAAGTATGAAACAAAGTACACAGTTCATCCAAATAAAAATCTCACTCAAAGGGAAATGGAACTAGCAAGTAAATGGAAATAAATTCAGACTAAAACTAGAAAGTATGTATCTACTAGGAATCATTTCCTGAAGGTTTTAAGTTTCTGCTCATTTACATAATTATACATGTAAGCCCCTATTTGAAACTGTCTATAGCTTCAGCTCCTGATTTAAGTTTTTCAACTCCTTCCGTACCTGTGGAAGAGAATCGGTGCTCTGGCCACGCAGTTTGACTACCGTTTCTGAGGAGCTGGAGGTGGAAGAACCGATTTCTTTCACAATCAATCCTAAAGTAAAACACAGAGGAAAAACCAGTGAAGACCTCAGATTATTTATCCTTCTTGACACGCATCTGACATGAACTACTGCGTGCTTGTGCTCAGCTACTTCAGTCATGTCTGACTCTGTAACCCTATGGACTGTAGCCTGCCAGGCTCCTCTGTCCATGGGGATTCTGCAGGCAAGAACACTGGAGTGGGTTGCCGTGCCCTTCTCCAGGGGATCTTCCTGACCCAGAAGTTGAAACGGGTCTTCTGCGTCTTCTGCAATGTAGGCAGATTCCTTACCGCTGAGCGACCCTACTACCAAGAACTAAAGTGCAAATATTAGCCAGTGCTGATGAATCTCCCTGTGGCCCTTTGGTGGCTGACAACAGGCATGGATCACAACCACTCCTTGTGTTGCAGAGAGTGGTGAGATCCATGAGGGGTTAGAACATAGCATGGAGGTTAAAAACTGCATTCTCTAAAACAAACTTCTAATTAAGCTGTTTAGGATGCGGTTAGAAACAAAAAGAAAGGCTGAAGGTGAAAGTCGTTTCTTTACTGTATCACTAACGCTCCCCTACTCTCCATATAGCACTGACTTTGAATATAACTCTCTGAACAGTGACACAGCCTCTAGGTTTGGTTCTACTTAAATGAGCAGTGGGTAAATGGGTGGGAACTGGGTCCAGGCAAGTAAGGACCTGTGTGTCCTGGCCAGTGTCCTCTTACAAATGGGGTTGAGCACAGCACCCATCCAACTGAAGAGCAAATGCCCACAAAGGGCAAGGTTCAGGGCCTGCATATGGAACACACTCCGTTCCAGACGTTCCTCTGGGAGGATGGGGCCATGGCACAGGCCTCCTGCATCAGGTTTTATTGGCCTGACACCAAAAATGGGAGGCTACAGTGAGAAGTCAGCTCTGGACCTCTGAGATCACCAGAGCCCCTTGTCACTGAGGGCTCAGGGGGCCTGATGGTATTTTAGAACCAGGGCTAAAACTTTCCTAAGAGACTGTGGCATAGGAATAAAGCATCTAGAAAAAATATTTAATGAGGTAAAACTGTCAACAAGAACTGGCGATGTAAGCGAAGACCACTCATGTTTCTTGCATACAGATGGAGCAAGTGAAGGTCAAGCCCCAGAGCCTTAAGGCTAAATGGCTTAAGTACATTTCCACCTGATAAAAAAACGAACCTTGAGTAAGCAATATGATTTTTATTCAGCCACTGCTAGTAATCCATAGAAATGACTTTTTGTATTCTGTCTCTTTAAAAGGGTCTCATGATAATTCAGTGTCTGGCATGTATTAAATGTTTGATGATTAGTTCAATTAAAAAATGATATACATACATTCCTTGGCTTATATGTAGACAGTTTATTCTCAGATGACACTCATGTTTTTGGAGTTGGTACCAGCTGCCTGAGCAGAAGATCTTTCTCTAGAAAGCTCATAATCTTTTAAAAAGCATTAAACTTAAAAAAAATTATTTATTTACTTATTTTTGGCTGTGCTGGGTCTTTGCTGTTTTGTGCAGGGTGTCTCTAATTGTGTTGAGAGGGGGCTACTGTCAAGTTGTGGTGTGTGGGCTTCTCACTGCAGTGGTTTGTTTCTCCTGTTGCACAGAACGGGCTCTAGGGTGCACAGACTTAGCTGCCCTGAGGCATGTGGGCTCTCAGTTCCCAGACCAGGGATATAACTCATGTCAATCGGCGGGTTCTTAACCACTGGATCACCAGGGAAGTCCCAGCATTAAACTTTTGAGTGAATCTTCACAGGATGAAGATGTGGACTAGGGTACTGGCTGGTACTTGGTATGGTTCCTTTTGGATTTCCTTGTAAATGTGCCCGTCTGTGTGTGTTAGTCACTCAGTTGTGTCTGACTTTTTGCGACCCCATGCACTATAGCCTGCTAGGTTCCTCTGTCCATGGAATTCTCCAGGCAAGAATACTGGAATAGGTAGCCATTTCCTTCTCCAGGGGATCTTCCTAATGCAGGATCTTCCTGAACACAGGTCTCCTGCATGAACAGGTGGATTCTTTACTGTTTGAGCCATGAGGGGAACCCAAATGTGCCCTGGTTGCCTGTACATCACCTGCTCTGAAACCCAGAACCAGCACTAGAAAACTCAGCATCAAGCCTGATGATCAGAACATTGAACCCACTCCTGCCAACTTCCACAAGAATGAAGGATAGAGCAGTACACTGCGTCACCACTCAACCTTAGCTCTGTGTTTTTAAAACAGTGTTTAAAGGCTCAGATTATAGAGATTTTGGCAAACTAGGATGATGCAAGGGAGAAAATAAAAACATCAATAACCCCATCACCCAGCAAAAAGGCTACTATTTTTATCATAGGTGTATAAACATTTTTATAATTTGAGATCATACTATTTAAACAATTTATACTGTTTGTCTTACCTATGTTTCTTATATTAAGTATCCTCTGAAAGAAAATCTTATTATTGAATGGCTATATAATATTCCACTTTAATGAACAGAACATAACTTTACTCATTGTTAAACTTTAGTTTCTTTTTTCTTTTTTGCTATTATATTTGACATTTTTTTTCTTTCTTTTTTCTCATACCTTTATTTATTTATTTATTTATTTTAGTTTATTTTTTAAATTTTAAAATCTTGACATTTAAATACACATTTTTTATATATAAATCTTTTCAAAAGCCATCTTATTTGCTTAAATTTTAAACAAATTTAATTTCTATTTAAAATTACAAAATTAATTTATAAAAATCAAACAGAAATAAAAAAATAGAAAGTAAAAGTCTGCTTGTCTCATCTCCCCTTCCTAGAGGCCCACTTTAGACAATTTTCTTTACACAAACACACATACACAGGGAGTGATGACATGCTCTCTATACAGTTATAATGTATGTATATATATTAAAACATATTTGTAAGGAAAAAATTCAACATAATAAAGTAAATGGACAAAAAGGGGCAAAGTCTGGTACAAGACTAGAGCAATCAGCCTCTTGGGTCTTTGTTGCTCAGAGTGATTCTCAGCAATCATGCGCAGGTCTGTTTCTGGCTAAGCTTCTGAAGGCCATGGTTCTGCTAGGTTAGCAAGTGGAATTCTGTCATCAAAGGTTCCTCCTACTCTTTAGAGAACTGCCAGAATGACAAAGACTGTGTCTGTTAACCTTTTCATCACTAATTCTCTGCCCCTGATGCATGGCAGAGGATCACAATCAGAGGTTGTGGGTCATGACAGGGCAATGCCAGGTCACTCCAGTCGAAGGAGGATCTCTCACTCAAGCAGTGCTTTCAGTACCAAGACACTTAGCACTGAAGTCATTTCGACAGCTGGCTCCTAAGGCATTTTCTGTAAGGAACAGAGACTAATTCATGGCATGTGACAAAAGCAATTACAAGCCTGAGGTTTTTTTAAAAAAACTACTTTTGTTTTTTTAAGATGCCAACTTTCATTTGAGAGAAACATATATATTATTATATAACTCTATAAGAGGGTTATAGTGAATACATTTGAAGATGTCATCAAATATAGGATTTAAGAGTTTTTTTACGCCAACCTTTTTTAACACTTTTTCTCCAGGTTCCTACACCCTATATGATATAGTGTGTGTGTGTGTGCACGCTCAGTTGTGTCCAACTCTTTTGTGACCCCCCTTGGACTGAAGCCCACCAGGTTCCTCTGTCCATGAGATTTTCCAGGTAAGAGTAATGGAGTGTGTTGCTATTTCCTCTTCCAGGGGACCTTCCTGACCCATGGATGGGACCCACAGCTCTTACGTCTCCTGCACCGGCAGGCACATTCTTTACCAACTGTGCCACCTGGGAAGTCCATATAATAAAGCACGGGGGAGAACAAAACAAAGTAAACCTGGAGATCTGGCTGCTGTTTTCTCCACACAGCATCTGTCCTCTCTAATCCACGGGTTTTCTTGTCTATGCAAAGGAGGAGGCCAGTTTGAAGGGCTTCCAAGCCTCTTAACAGATACATCACATAACTCTCGGATTATCATTTAAAAGAGCAAAGAAAGAAAGATAAAAGCCAATTACACAGCTTTGTCCAAAGCATGAGGTAGAGGATGCTAATTCCAATGCTGAGTGCTTCTCCAGCTTCCCTTTCCTTTTCCTCCACAGAAGGCACTCGATCGCACAGTCTGTTACACTGACCTGGAGCCCCCAACCCACTCCTTCTATTTTCCTGGCCGCCTGCTCCCCAGGCCAGGACCATGCCCTGGGTAAGGAGATCCCTTCCGTGGGAGCTCACCAGAGTGTCCGTTCAGCTTCCGTGACAGGAGCATGTCCTCTGTGATGTAGATGCACATATCTGGGCTGACTTCCAAGGACTCTTCATTCATCTGCTCCAGGTCTCTGGGGTCATCAACCAACATCTCTATTTCTGAAGAAGGGAAAGACATTTAGTGACAGGAAATGGTCACCATTCATAGCCACACCTTGAGGGAGGTTATGCAATTATTTACATGTAAAAATAAATTTGCTAATGAGACTCCACAATAGGAAATTCCAGTGACAATTCTTGACTAGATCCTGCTTCTCTTTTTCTCAGGACTGTTGTGTTATCTACATGTCTGCTAATGCTATGATGTGATTATCAATTATTCTTTCTCTTTAAGAAAAACTGTACTAGCATGCTGTGACGACAAAGGGCCAGCTGAGGCTGATGGGTCGTTTGGCTCATGCCAAAGCAGACTGTTGACAGAGACAGAATGAATAGTGCATGAAGCTCTCCGTCTCCCACATCTGCCATCTCTTGGAGCATTTAATAACGAGATTTGAGATCCACATGAATTCCATAGTAAGCACACATATGTTTTTCAGTTTTCCTCAGTGGAGTCAGTATATCTTTTCCCCAAACCTGAATGCTACAGCAATTATTTGAAACAGAAAAACAATAAAAAAGATGCACCCAAATGCTGATACAGGCTATAGATCTCATCTTATTTCCTAACCCAGGGTGAAGCAGCCAATGCTGTGTTGCCTCTTTTCTATTACAACATTAATCCTATGGAACCAACACTGGGGAAAGCACTGGGAGAGAAAAAGCAGAAGGGGCCCTGACAATGGGTCAGCACTGTTAGCTTGGAGGGCCTGGGGGGCAGGTTACCATCATCCTGCGAATCCTCCTCCAGCCGGTCCTTGCCGCCACTCTCCACCCCAGAGGTGTGGGAGCTGCCGTGGCTGGTCATGGAGCTGCAGGTTTTCAGCTTGCGGTGGATGGCACTGCCAGGGTAAGCATCCTCGGGGCCTGCATCCCGGGCCTTGGTGTCGGCCTCAATGCCCGAGGTGTGGGAGCTGCTGTGGCTGGCAGTCGAGTGACGGGACAGGCGCTTGTGCTTCATGCTGCCGGCGCTGCTCCCGCTGGCCCGCGACCGCTTCTCCAGCTGGTCCATGTCCAGGTCCAGGTTGTCACTGATGTAAGACTCCCGGTACTGCTTCTTCTCTGTGCGGTGAGGAACACAGCTCGTGATTACAGTCAACCAAGGCAGGAGGAATGGCTGGTTAGCTCTGGGCAGTCATCAGGCCACAAACAAGCACAATTTCACATTTAGAAGTAAATGACTGGAAAGTGCTGATAATTCTGATACGAACTCTATGTAAGAAGACTGCAAAGTACAAGAGATCTGAGACACACAGAGAGAGTACAAGAGATCTGAGACTTGGAGATGATCGTGTGTACTGAGACTCCAGTACAAGAGATCTGAGGCAGGCATTTGACTATTCGAAAAGCTTTAAAGTTTCAAACACTGCAGAAGAATGCTACTCAATGTGGATGATAAGACCACTTCTTGTCTGAAAACTGTTATTTGTCCACAATGGAATAAGTTTAGGAATTGAGAATAAACATTTAGAAACTTTCAGAGCGATCTGATATTGCCAGCACATCCACTAATGAGACTTTGAACTTTGCAAAAGTATCAGTGCATGGTGGATTAGAAGTTTTAAAAAATCTGGTCCTTCCCCACAGATAATTTCAGAAACTCTGCTACAGAAATGGTTTCATAAGTACACTTATGCTAACTGCCTTTCATTTGATTTGTTCATCGGTTCAGTTTGTTCCATTGTTAACTTAGCTCTAACTGTTGAAGACAATTTAAAATAAAGCTATTTATTTTTCTGAGAATTTCTTTCAAAAAATTCCAGAACTGAGATCTTCACGGATTAAGATTGATTTTCTCCATTTAGGCTGAACTAATGAGACTTCATGATCTATTAAGAAAACATAGTAATCGCTCTGGTTTGATGATTTATACCCACATAGCCTCTGACTGATAAAACTGTTATTTAACAAGTTGGTGCAGATCTTTAATGCAAACAAAGACACAATATTGGAAAGTCCCTTTTATCAAATGCTAAACTAACCATTACATAAAGGCACAAATTTACAACTGGGCTACAGGTATAAAACTGATATAAACATACTATTTTTGTGCTTGAGGTCAGAAATTTAAAACAAAGAAAGAGCCTTTGTTTTAATACTGATGATGAGTATTTTTAATACTGATGAGAAATAACACATCAGAACAATGTTAAAAAGGAAGAGTGCACTTGGGGAATGTTGAATTGATACTGTTTTAGAAACTGCTAACTAAACCAGACTATTTGGGTTCTCAAGGGTCTGCTAATGGATTTGTCTTGTCTCTTGGTTAAATAAAAGTGCTTGTACTTTTGGTGTCTGAATCCAGCATGAAGTATAATCACCACAGGCTTCCCAGGGGAAGAAAGGAACATCAACAGAAAGAGAAGATATGCACTCCAGGATGCAAAATGGCAACAATGCTTGGAGATGATGGTGTGCACATGTCTGGGCTCCAGTCTATTTATGTTACTTCTAAGGACTCAAGCTAAAGCAAGGAGGTATGTGTAGCAATACTCACAGTGAGGCAGAATGGAACCAGACATCAGGGCCTAACCACACATCACTGCTACAAAAGTACATCCATCTACAGCCCATCTTTTTAGGGCTAGGCTGGGTTCTAATGAGTCCTATTTTCTAAGGCAGCAGGAGTTGAGATGAAGAGCTAAAAGGGGTTTGCAAAATTCCCATATGCTTTCTATTTGTTGTAGTTTCAATACAGTAGGCACATGGCCCTTGGAAGGGTAAAAAGTGAAAAAAAAAAAAAAAAGAAAAGGCTTAAGCCCTAAGACAACTGATAACAGTGGCTCTATTAAAAAAAACTTTTCTATATCTTTAAAAATAGCCCTTTTACTCCCAAATTTCTGACAGATTTGGAGTCAACTAGTTATTCTATACTCACACACATACTCACTAGAAAACAAGTACTTTGCCAACTTGTCCTCTAGCTAATAAGAGCCTAGCCTGAATTACTTCCTGTCAACATGTCAGCACAGCCTTGGTGCTCCACGTGCTGGCTTCTACTCCTGTCATTGTGCTTTTCATCTCTTAGACCTTCTGCAAACATTTAAGAAGTTTCACACCAATCAGTTACAAAATGAGGGAAATGCTGAAATAATTTTGAAATGTATTCTAAGAAATACAAAATGCAACCGCTCACCCCCTAGCAATCACTGGTGTCAACAATGCAAATCATCTGTTGTAAAAGCCCACAGAACACCAAACTTCTCGTGTTATTTTGGACCATAATGCAAGTCAATGCACCCTCTTGACATAAAACCTGAGAATAAGCCCTAGCTATTGAGTAAAACTGAGCTGAAAAAAGATTTGAATGACAGAAAGCATTTTTGTATCCATCTCTTTTAAAACAATAGGATTCTTGTGATCATTTTTACTATAAAATGCAAAAATAGTGTTTCAGACAAGGTGACACTAGATGAAATCTAATTAAGAAAAATAAAGATTCTTTTCATGCTGTGATTTTGGCTAATGTTAATAGCTTTTTTTTTTTTTTTTAATGTTGCAGTCCTCAAGTGTGGGTGAAATAACTGAATTCAGGCCAACGTTAATCCAAAGGAACTTAGTTTCAGGTTTTCTTCAGATCTGCAGGGATTTCTAAGCAGAAGAATGTAAAGAGGTGGAAGAAAAAAAAAAAGCCGTATCTGCAAAACGTATCTACACACACCCACATCAAAGATCCAGTCTGCATCGCTGTCATTCTCACTGCCCCATTCACATAAGCCCTCACGTGCACTTGGTACTACACTTGATAACAAAGCCCTCCCCTCTTAAGAACTCAACATTCTTTGTAAGTTTTCTTTAGAACCTATAGGGGAGGTTCATTAATTCTTTCAGGGTATAAGGGGCTCACATTACAGTCACCTAAACAAGAATTTACTAAAATGCTATGGGCAGAGAGCTGCTGGAGTAAATGAATTTCCCAAAGTTTCGAGTTGCCCATTCAGGAATGAAGCCAACTTGGCAAATGATGGGCTCTGCACCTAAGTCACCTATTCTCACAAGCTTTCCTGGTGCTTCTGCCCATTTAAATTCCTAACCTTCATGTCAGCGTCAGACAGATACACGCATTTGTTATACTGATGAGTCATCGTGGGGAAGAACTGGCAGTCTGGCAGCAGGGGAAGTCAATACACTAGACAGTGAGACTAATTCTCTCCAAAGACAAACGCAGTTTGGTGGCAGACAGTGGAAAATGATTCATGTTCTAATTGCTACTTAAATTACAATGGCATCTCCAAACTGGGCCTCATTTAAACTGAGAGGCAGCTTTTGAGAAACATCCATCAGATTGTGTTTAAACCTCTATAAGGATTTTTGTTTGTTAAGAGAGGACAGGTACTTGTCTTGTTTCTATAGGAAAAGTGTGGTCTGAGAGGTCAAAATGTGTTTCCGACATGGACCTAAGTTAATATGCATCTGAATCCTAATTCATGCAAATACCACAAATCAAATCCAATAAAATTACCAACAATTACTATAACGTGAGTTTGCAAAAAAATTGAAGACACTGAAAGACCAAATATGCAAAGTAGCATTTTTGGGTGTGAAACTGGAGTGTGCTGTACAGAGTAACCACAGGAGATAAAGAGCTAACCATCAGGTTAATACTGTGAAGTTGAAGTCTATTGTTAGAAGCCTCTACCTCGTCTTCCTCTCCTCACCAAGACTTGCCCTTCTCACGGCTCAGAACTCTAAAGCCCCAAATGCACTGCTCTATTCTGTGTCTCAGCAAACAGCCCCTGCTCCCCAATAGGACAGGCTAACAAGATCCTCAATTGTAAAATTTTCTCTCCTTTGTTGGTCTTACTTGCTGAGCCAGACAAGGGGCTTCCTAGCTGTCAACAAGAGGCTGGAAATATTCTGTGGTCCACCTTTATTGTCACTCTAACAGAAGGAATAATCACACTGCAAGGAATTTCAGAGAGCCTGTACATAACAGCCCCAAGGTGGACCAGTGTATAAACAAAACCCTGAGATGCAGATAAAAGCTGGTAAGCAGATAAACCTTAGCCTGTGCTTCCACGTAGTGGCTTTCTGGACTTTCAAGTTGAGTGCAGGGAAACTTTAAAGAGACTGTTTGCTAGGACAGCTAAATAGCAGGGATAATCTCAGATATGCTGACCAGGCTGTGGGTGGGCTTTCCAGGACTGCCGAGATGGAAAAAGCAACGCTGCTGGGAACCTGGAGAGGCTGGGGGTCCCCAGGTCCCACTCTTCAGGAGACTAAAGCCCCAGTTCTTGGCAGCTGTAGAGTAAGGGGCCATGGGTGCCGAAAGTACCACCTGCTTCCCACCCAAGATCTTGCGATACCTTCGTTTTCCTCCAGCTTCCGGATGTGGCGCAGAACGGGCTGCAGGTTCATGTAGAGGCGATGACTGTTGCTCAGGAGCTGCAGAAGGTGTCTGGAGCGCATGGGGCACCCCGTGTAGTAGATGAGCTTCCTGGCAGAAGGTAAGCCATCTGGGAGAATCTCAAACTTCTTACCCTGTGAAGGGAAAGAACAAGTCAGGAAGACAAGTCTCTGATGTGTCAAGGTCCATTTTCTTTCCTAGTAAGTAAGGAAAACTACAGACTCAGAAATAGATGCTTAAGGCTCCATCCAAAGTTCCCTGAGGAGTACAGTACTGTCTTCCCTTTCAAAAATGTCACAGGATAGAGGATTACCAAAAATTCAGGGAAGTGCCAAGCCAGGGTCTTCTGGTTCCATCTGTGGTTTCTCTGGCTGGCCAGGCTATTTACGCAATGGAGAAGAGAAGGGCCCATCATGAAAGCATTCTCAAATGTAATCCCAGCACCCTAACTCAGTAAACAAGACCACAAGCCCTAGAAGAGTAATGCATTCAAATATTTGTCGGGCGCTGACAAGACGGCAAACACTTTTCTAGTTGCTGAGAAAACAACAGTCATATGACCAAGTCCCTACCCTCCTGTTGCGACATTCTGGGGTAGAGATGATGAATAAATACATCAAGTAACTACAGCCTATGATAAACTATCGGGTGGAAATACAAAATGAGAAACTCTTCAGTCAGATAAAAGAGGGAACTGGAAGCCAGATGGATAGCTGGAGGGATGAGACAGGAAGGAGAAATAAGATATGCAAGTGGTATGTAAGTATCTCTCTGTCAGTGGAGGAACCTCATTCACCAGGTTTGGGATCATTAACCCGAAGTTCTTAACTGAGGGAGAGGGTGTGGCAAAGTTCCTTCCAGTTACACAATATTATGAATTCCTTTTTTTGACAATGAATAGGATAGCAGGACTACAGAAAGGAGTCTTCCAGACACAGTGATTCTCAGCTGGAGATGAAAGGTAAAGCAAAGAAGGAGATGTATTTTACTACACACTGAAAGTCAGCACAAAGCAATTCAGACATGGATGGAATTTCTTACCTCTTGACTTTCCATTTTAAAAGGAACCACCACCGGATCTCAATGCTATGATAGAATGCTTGTAACTTACACTTCATGAGCACTAAACATGTATTAACTTACTCAGTCCTCACAAGTCTACGGCCAGTGAAAGTGTTCGTCACTCAGTCATGTCCGACTCTTTGCAACCCCACTGACTGCAGCCCACCAGGCTCCTCTGTCCACGGAATTCTTCAGACAAGAATAGTGAAGTGGGTACCCATTCCCTTCTCTAGGGAATCTTCCTGACCCAGGGATAGCACCCAGGTCTCCTGCACTGTAGGCAGATTCTTTACCGTCTAAGCCACTAAGGAAGCCCAAGGGGGTGGTCCATTATCTCCATTTTGTAAGGAAGAAACCAAGGCACAGAAATGTTAAGTGATATGCCCAGAGTCATACAACTAGGCAGGGCTGGGCTGGCTGAAAGAAGAATCATCTGGGAAGTTTGCCGAAACAGATTCCTAGTCTCTGCCCCAGACTTGCTGAATCAAAAATCTCTTGGGTGAGGCCCAGAAATCTAAAGCTCCTCAGATGAAGGTGATGCACAGCTAGATTCAGGAACCACTTGGTGCAGGACCCTTAAAAATTCAATTTCTATAAATATATTTTATTGCTACTCAATTGGAGACATGAAGGGGGCAAGTGGGTTATTAATTTTCTCATTTACAAATAGCTCCACTCCTTTCACAAAAAGCTCGAAGGAGAAAGAGCCAGTGAGGAGGAGGCAGGTCAGGCCCCATTTAATGTATGAGTAAAGTGAAATCAGATTGAACTGTGCCCAATCTGAATTAAAGTCAGAAACAGGTCTTTTAACTCACAGGGCAGTGTGGGATCAGCGCCCAAATGCGATCTGGCAATAGAGCTCTTTATTTATGTAGGCCATCTTCCTGCTGGAAAGAAGCATGTGTCTTAATCCTTATCTTCCTCCTCTCTTTGTGTATTTCTTCCAGTAATTTAGGAACAAAGCAAAATTATGAATTTTAATGACCACTAGAAAGACATATAATTAACTGTAATTCTTTGAACTCTTCCCCAAAATGGATACAGCTTGGCAAAAGAGTGAAACAGCTGGGAAAAACAAGAATTTGCTCTGACAAAAGAAAGTGTATTGTTCTCAATAATCTAAAAACCAAAAGTACTTTTCCTGTTAAGAGTTGTAGCCCTTTCCTTATAATGATGATTTGCAACAGACAGATATTAATAGAAACATCTTTTTATATCACTCTTTATTCTCTATTCAAGAGAAGTTAACTTCCAAAAGAACGGGCCAACCCCCAAGCTAAGAATAATTTACCCTCTGATTACAGCTTTCTGTTTTCTAATCCCTCTGCTGTACATTTTAAAAAATAATTCTGTTTGATGAATTCATCTTGAACTTTTGCCATCACATTTTTTTCTGCAACTAGGGTAGAGTGGTGGGGACCAGACACACAAATTAAAATTGGTGATTTCTTTTGCTGTAAGACTCTGTGATTTCAGGTTCACTACTGAAAAGTGGCAAGGATTATAATTATAGCACATGTGTAAGAATCTAAGAAAGCTAACTATTTTCATCTTCAATTTTGAGAAAACATTAAGTTTTGTGCCTGAAACAATATTTTGTTTAAAAAACAGAAGTCCACAAAAACAAACAGATGAGTATTTCAGTCAGTTATTTTAAACTTACCACAAACACCAACTTTCCAACATTGGTCCAAGGGAAATCATAAAGTAATTGTTTCTCTTCGTCTAAATTCTGTAGAAAGAATGATGAGTTACTTATAACTCGTATAAGTTATGCACATAGAGTTACCGAGGAAACTGACAGATACTCTAAAATAGCTCTAACTTCTTTCCCAGAAAACTAAAATACAGTAATTAAAATCTGAAAGAGGTCCCCAACTCTCTTTAGAGACATGCAGACAGTAATTAAGAGAGAAATGATACAATTCTGCCACTTTGGGTTCTTCAGTGACTACGTTGCCTTTCAAGGAAATCTTGTCCCTTCTGGCCCATCTCTAAATTTAAATAAAAAGTCCAGAAGACTCAGGCATTCGAGAGATGAGATAAGGCACTCAGACTTTCATAACTGGGCATTTTGCCTATACCAAAGATAAGGCACCCTCATGTTCTCCCAGGTCTCACAGACCTCCTCTTTCCCCTGTTGATGGTGGGATGATAACACCATCCCACCTGCAGAAGGATGACAGGAACTGCTTATTCAACAGATGAGTTTTATTGGAAAATTGTAACGGAAATTAAAACGTCAGGGTCAGATACTTTATCACAAAGTCATTTTTCTTTCCATAGTTACAGATGCACCAGATGATTAAAAAAAAGAATGCTAAAAATTAATGACATACAAAGAAAAATGTCTGGATATTAATGATCTATGAGTGATAAATGTGGGCCAATCTTTGGTTTGCTATTTTCTGTTCTAGAGGACTTACTGATGTCAAGGTTCAGACTGTTTCACTTTGTCTATCCCACATTATCCATGTCTGTGCTGGACAAATAAGAAGTAGTAACCAATCAATGGCTGGAAATAGGACCAGTGAACAGTGAACATAGCACAGGACCAGGCAGGCACACTGTCAGAGTTAAGACATAGTGGATACCATTTGACACCTATTCCCCATTAACTAACCTGAAAAATCTGTATTCCCCGCATGGTCAATCCAAGGGTCAGAGAAGCTTCAATTTCCCTTTTATCCTGTAGGAATAAAATTATATGAAAAAGTGTATCTTTCTTCTGTAAGAAACAATTCAGCACCAAAGAATGAAAGATAAATTTCAGTATTAGAAAGCTTTATACTTAAAATAGCTTTGCCTTTCTGCATCCCTCTTTTCCTGTAAGATACAAGAAAATCATGGGTACATATTAAATCAATAATGATATTTTCTACTTTTTAAATCTTTGAGACTTCAGAGTTTTAATGTTTTTACTATAAACACTTTCATATCTGACAATATTCTAAATTTGTGTGTTACTGAGAACTCTAGGAAGACTATTTGCTACTTTTACATCAATTTTTTTTAAACCTTCTATGCTATGCTAAGTCACTTCAGTCGTATCTGACTTTGTGACCCTATGGACTGTAGCCCGGGATTCTCCAGGCAAGAACACCATAGTGGGTTGCCATGCCCTTCTCCAGGGGATTTTGCCTACTCAGGGATTGAGGCAGTGTCTCTTATATCTCCCACATTGGCAGGTGGGTTCTTTATCACTAGCGCTGCCTGGGAAGCCCCTTTTAACCTTCTATCTAACATCTTTTCTCAGATGTTAGAATCTTGAATATAATGTCATAGTTATATTCTGAGGTGCAGTAGATTTTGTGTATTTAAAACTGGTTAAATCTCCCAACTCGGAAACAAAAGTTAGAGACAAGCCTGAATAGTTAATGGGCTTCCCTACTTAGACAGCATACTAAAGAGCAGAGACATTACTTTGCCAACAAAGGTCCATCTAGTCAAAACTATGGTTTTTCCAGTAGTCATGTACAGATGTGGGAGTTGGACTATAAAGAAAGCTGAGTGTTGAAGAATTGATGCTTTTGAACTGTGGTGTTGAAGAAGACTCTTGAGAGTCCCTTGGACTGCAAGGAGATCCAACCAGTCCATCTGAAAGGAGATCATTCCTGAATATTCATTGGAAGGACTGATGCTGAAGCTGAAGGTCCAAAACTTTGGCCACCTGATGCAAAGAACTGACTCACTGGAAAAGACTCTAATGCTGGGAAAGACTGAAGGCAGGAGGAGAAGGGGACGACAGAGGATAGGATGGTTGGATGGCATCAGTGACTCAATGGACATGAGTTTGAGTAAGCTCCAGGAGTTGGTTATGGACAGGGAGGCCTGGAGTGCTGCAGTTCACGGGGTCGCAGAGTCGGACACGACTGAGCAACTAAACTGAACTGAACTGAAGTGAACAGTTAATGCTCTCTCATGAAGATAGTTGAAAGCTATAAAGCTTTACATTATGTTAGTTTGGAAAAAGCACTTATTTTTAAGAAGTTCAATTATCACCTGCCAATATGATATACATTCAACCAGCTAAACCATAAACTGGAAAAAAAAATACACCACAACAAGTATAAGGGAAAAATACTGTACTTAGCCACATCTTTTAAGCACTCATCTGTAACAAGTGGTTGTATGATGTAAAGTTCAAAATAGAAAATAAAATTGCTAAGTCACTATTTTCAGTATGAGATTTCTCAATTAAAAAAATGAGTATGTACAGCTCTTTATTATGTTCAGTGCCAGTTTTTGCATATCATGGAAAGAAGTATTTTTAGAAAATGTATCCTCAGCTGGCATAGTAGATAGAGCCTATATTCACTACTGGGGCTGTTTTTTTTTTTTTCCCCCACTAATATTCTTTACATCAAGAAAGGCACATACAGTATAGGTTTAACAGGAGAAACCAATTCATCTCTATGAATTTAGGCCAATATCCCTTTCAAGGCTGTTCTGATTGCTTCCAGAAATAAGACGATGTTCATAAAAATGCTGGTGGTGTGTGTATGAGGTATGTATCACTGGGCAAGGGGTACAGAGGTTTGTTGTTGTTTTAAATTTCCTATCTCCTGTCTCCATTTTATAAACAGGTCTTAAATGAAGCACTTTTAATGGCAGTCACTTAATTTCTTTAAATAATGAAAATTCTGTCCATAAGGAAAAAATATCTATTTTTCCACCCCAATCAGTTCATTAGCATTATCTTGTTTTAAGGAGGCCAGAGTGATTTTTATGCCATGTAAAAGTAGAACACTTTGAGCAGCTTGAGAAATTAATTTTTACATGAAAGATAAATTAGAGCTATCTACTTTATCTACTAAAGGATTCTTAATAGGATTCTTTAAAATACCAAAGCTTTCCTAGCAAACAGAAAGCAACCAGTATTTACTGAGCACTCACTAATGTGCCAGGTAGGCCATCTGGCCATTTCAGATTCATCATCTTGTTGAATCCTTCCTGACCTGTGACATGTATAAGATAATTTCCACTGAAGAGATGCCCAGTACTGCAGCGACAGTCCTCCAGGATCCCAGCAAGAGCGAGTGCCGGTGGAGCGTTTCTAACTGAAGATCTGATTCTAAAGCCATACTCTCTCTAATGTATCACTCATACTTCTGATACTTTAAAATATAAACTTATTGTCAAAACTGCCATTAATTTTCATTTTCTCTTATAAGTTGAGGTGTCACAATGAACTCTCTTAAAAGAAAAACAAGAACTCAGTCTTTTAGGAATTTAACTGAGGAGATCTTGTGGAAGTCTTTGCCTTTCAAAGATGACAGGGCATTAACAAAGCATCTCTTTGGCATGAAAGGGGAAAAAATAACATCCTCTGCTCTCTTTTTAAGTTTTTTGAACCAGCCAAGAAAATTACCCAGCAATATAACTGATCTATGGTCCAGTTTCTAATGGCCTAATTATGCTTGTCTTACCACAAGGGTGTAGCAGAGATATCAAACCTAACAATAACAAAGATGGTGGTAACAGAAACACGTTTAACATCATACTTAATGTGTGCACTTTTCACCCACTAATTCCTTTAGTCTTTAATAAACCTCAGAATTTATTGGGTTTGTTACCATCTCCATTTATCTGTGGGGAAACCAAAGCATAGTAACATGCCTAAGGTTACCCAGTAAGGGCTGAAGCTGGGATTTAATCCCAGCAAGCTGGATACAAGAGACCACACTCTGAACCACCTCATCCTGTTTGGTAGGAGAATAAACATGCCTTTGGATACTCAGGTGGGAACTGAGGGGTTCTTACCATGGAAGTGATACTTGTGGAAAAGTGAGAGGAGTGTGGTGGAGAAGAGGGAGAGAAGACAGAATGTGGCGAATACTTTTGCCAGTGATTCTCTGCGAGACCCGCCCCAGTTATTATTTGGATGTGTGACCTCTGACTCAGAATGGAAAAATGAGGCAAGAGACCCAAGAACCCAGAACACGAGGACACAGGACAAAAGAAGGAACAAACCAGAGTAAGAGAAGCAAGAAAGTCAGTGATTCAGGCACAAAGGTTCTTGTAAGCAGACATGGGTTGACTCCTGCCGTTTACTAGTTTTGTGATCTTTGGTATGTATCCCTGATTATAAAATGAAGATTAGAGTCCTATCTTATAGAGTTATGAGTATTTTTTAAGAAAGGATAGATATGAAGTGTTCCCATAAATACAAAACTCAATAAACATTAGCTGCTGTGGTGGTGCTCTTATTACTAATGGATACAATGCAGGTGTGGCTTCACTTATTAAATAATTACTGTTCAAAGAAGTAGTAAACATTACTCCCCAAGGCAGAAATGCAGATTTGGGAAGGAGGAGAATAACTATTCCATAATCACTGAAAAAGCAAAAGCACAATTACAGCCACTTGTCATCTCAATATCAGAACCATGAAAAAGACTCACTCCTGCTTCCAGGCCCAAAGAAAAACATCACTGACTCCAAGACTGACTTATGATGACAAACAGCAGTTCAAATAAAAGTTCTTTTAAAAACAACCAAAACTTAAAAAAAAAAAACTTCTCCCGATCAAGAAGATACAGCTGCAGACTTACTGCAGTTTTGTACCTTATACAATCTGTAGTAGTGAACAGCGACGTCATCCAGTCGGACAGCCTCTTTGATATATTTAAGATGAGCCTCAGAAGCTGTTAGTGCAAACTGATCTTTGTGCATGTTTGGAATGTGCTTCAGGATGTAGTCCTTCCCTCTCTTGGAAACAACCTGTTGGGATACAAGGGGAGCGCAATGCAACATTTGTTGGAAGGATTCAAGTATAACACGACCCTCACCCCACAAATGATGAAAGGCCGAGAACCGAAAATAGGCCCTTGAAACTGGCTGATTTCCACTAGGAAATTCTCACACTGATTCTCTTTTGACCATCTGTGATGTTACTAGGCTGAACAAGCTAATACTAGAAGGTACAGAGTCAGTTTAGCTGCAGTACTTCATATCTAAGAAGAAAAATCATAAGAAATGGGAAAAATATGTTCTCTTGGCTTTAAAATCACTAACAAAGAAAAACCATGCAAACTTGCACAATTTTGTCCACATCATTGTTTATACTTGCAGAATTATTGGTACTATGAAATACAGGTACTGTTAGCACATCTTCAGGTTCTGGATCCTACTTAACTCTCCTAAAATTACAGCCACAAAGTGGGAGGCTCTCAATGTTAATCCAAAGAAGGCAGAGGACTGCAAGGAATTCTTAGAAACATTTCTGGTTTCTGCATAAGAGGCTGATATGAACACTCTACTCAAATGCTTAGGAGAAAACAAGTTCACTCAAATATTCATTTCAATTTACTGCGACTTCAGTTTTCATCAGACAGTAGTCTAAGCTTTCAGATTTCAAAAATATAGGGTCCAGGAGCTACAGGCTCAAAAAAAAGGTGTTGATAAGTTAAAAGTCTTAGCTGACTTCATGAAGATTATAAGAGATGGAAAGAGTAAGCAAGGTGAACAAAAAGCATTTTTAGTGCTCAAAATGATCAGAATTTAAAAATTAGAGAATTTTTAGTTTTATCAGTTTTTATATAGTTATTAACATATTTTTCTTCCTATGAATATTTTAAGGAGAATTAAACATGATGAATTATTGCCCAATTATCAAGTTTTGCTGATAACTCGTTAAAGATTTTTTCTTTCTAGATTCCTTTTACATGAAGATCATTTAAATCAGTACTTACCAACCTTTTTCAGGTCAAAGAACCCATAGAAAATAGTATTTAAAAGGGCAGTGAAGTATATATAATAGGTGGTTCTGGTGATCACAAGGGTCAAGGAAGCTGGTCTCTCAGCACCCTGAGCGCCATGGCACACTAACTGGGAAGCTCTGCTTTAAAGACCAAGAGTCCATGAGAACCTGACGATAACTAGAAAATGGAAATACTGGCTACTTTTGGTCCCACAGGCACTGCTATGTAATAGCTTGATGCCCTCTGTGGTTTTTCTTCAACAACTGAAGCACAGTCAGTCCATGAACAAGAGCTTGAGTACCACGATGTGAAATGCTGAAGAAATAGAAAAGGTTTACACCTGTTCTTTAGGATATCTTAAGAAACACTCAGATTACTGGGCGCAAGAGATAACCAGAATATTTGAAAATAAAATACTTTTGTTCAGGGTCTTATTGAGCCCAGAGGAAGGGCCCTGGGCACCTAGATAGTCCGTCCAGAGAACACATCTGGGCCGATGAGCAGGAGTAGCCAGGTAAAACAGGGAGGGTGCCTCACTAGCTAAAGAAGCTGCAGGCAGAAAGGCCCAAAGTGCAAAACGACAGGAGTTGTGGAGACACAATAATGCTGAGTGCTGCACAACACACGCGGTGCAGGACAGCCAGAGAGGAAGGTGCAAAATCTGGCAGGGACCATGAGCTGAGAAGTTCCTAGGTCATGTTTGGCACTCAGGCTTTCACTGCAGGTGAAGGTTTAAATCAGAAGCAAAATCGACTTCTCTGCAAGCTGTGAAGTAAAGCCTGGAGCAGCGACAAGTGTCCACTGGTGAGTGCTGACGAGAGCTGGCACCTGGGAAATGGGAGGAATCATGACCTGGGTTGGGGTGGGGATGCAGTAATGTTTAGGAAGTTAACAGCAACAAAAATACAAGAGAATTTCACTTCCTAAGTTGAGGGATGGGGAATCAAGGGTTTATGTTAGAGAATGTTCTCCTGATCAGGTGGGGCAAGGTAAAAGCAGAGTGTTAAGGAAGAGCCTGAACGACTCTTAAGTTTCTAGGTGACCAGGGCCACTGGCTGAGGTTGGAGCACACAGGACTGAGGTGGATGCAGACAAATCTAACCTGGGGCACTGCGAGTTTGAGGTGCCTATGAGTAAACATCTGTCCTACAGACATGAGGGAGAGAAAAGATTCGGGAGGTGCCAGCACATAAGTGGTTGTAAAAAGCATCAATTTGGAGATCTCCTGGGATAGGAGTGACTAAGTGTCAATCACAGCAGAGAAACCCAGGAAAAGATGTGAAAAGTGTCCACTGGACTTGGCAACTTAAAGGTCACTGGTGGCCTTAAGGACAATGCCATGAGTGGAGGGGCTGGTGAGGAAAGAAGGCAGAGAGATGTTGCTTGAGGAGTACGTGTCGAAGTACAGATGCTAAAACATCAAATTTACATCACTTTTTCAAGAAGCTTTACTGAGAAGGAGAGATTGGTAGCTCTTCTTTCCCTCCCTCCTTCCTCCCCTGAAGATAGGAAGGTGTGAACTGAAGTATGTTCTAACTTAAGAGGAGTTAGTTCGAGTAGAGGCTGAAGATATAGAAGAGAGAGATGCCTCAGCAGAGACCTGGAGGAAGAACGGGAAGTGATGTCAGCAGAGCACGGTGGAGGAAGGGTGGCTGAGACAGTCAGTGCTCAAATAACCTACATTTTCCTGCTGAAGGAAGGGGTGGCTCCTCTTTTGATGGTGAAGGAGATGGTGGTCAACACAAGCTGTTCACTTATATTTGTTTTCTCAGCACAGGAAAAGTGGTGAATGATGTCACTTTTTAAAGAATAGTGTTTTTCTCCTTCTGAAGGGGAAAAATGCTGCTTGAATTGAGAGTAAATAAGAAAGTCAAGGCTGAGTAAATCTCAAAAGAAGGCTGACAAATTCCCAGTTCCAGCATCTTTAGGATGGACAGCCATCCTCTTCCTCATTACCTACGTACAGGTCGAGTCGGTGGAGAGACTGTGTGTGCCACGCTCTCAAGTGTGGAAAGTGTACCCGGGTGTCATGGAGGGTGTGTGGGCCATCAAACACCTAGCTTCCCAGTTCTTGAAGCTGCATGAGTAGCTTGACTATTTCTGGTCGCTACTGGTTTCTTTGTCATTGTCATCGTGCCTCACAACGTGTCTAACGTAGAGGGTAGACATTTTAGGGGTCGATATGTCTCTATCAAACTAGAACGATGAACTAGAAACGTGCTAGAGAAAATGCTTTAGATCTGAAAACAGTGCCTACCCAAGATGGGAAGTAAGCCTCGGGCTCAAAGTATTTTCCATAGTGCTTATTCCTTTTGAAGTTCCCAAGATCAGCCTGCAGTGCAAAGGCTGCCAGCAGGAAGTAGGCCTCCTCTCGGAGCACACACTGCGAATGAAGAACTTGTTTTCTCAGGTGCCAGTAATAATAGTATCTTGCTGCTCTGTCACTAGGAAAATAAAAGAAAGCGGAACTCACATTTTGACGGAATGATCTAAACGCATATAAACAGAGCGCAAATCCTGCTGCCCATCTGGGGACGGGAGCTCTTCTGCTCTGCCCCCTCCTGCTCCCCCGCCTCACTTGCTGAAGAGGGGGAGGCTGTGTCAATGCCTGATTGCTGCTTCCCTCAGGCCTCAGGGAGACAGGACCTCAGGCCAGAGGACCCAGACTGCAAAAGCAACATTTCCTGAGGCCTGCGGCATTCGATTCATTCAGAGGATGGAAACAAGATCTGAATCACGCCACTCCAATGGGGTAAATAAATACTACGTTGAACAAGTATTAGAAGAGAAATCTAGGCATTCGTTGTCTGTATTAAAATAACTTTGCTACCATGATGCTGCACATACATAAATAAGGACAAATCTGGGGACAATCCTGGTTTTAATGTCATGCGTCCTTTTTTGTTTTGTTTTTCATTTGAGCAAATTACAAATACATTAGGCCCTTTAAAAAATATTTCTATTTATATGCTCTACTAGAAAAAATTTGCTTGACTATAGTTTTTTTCCCTCTAAAAATGAATGAACTGAAAACTCTCTTAAAATCCTTTTTTTTTAAAAAAAATTAAGCAGATGTTACTTTATGGGTGTGCTTTTATAGGTACATGCCACAAAATCATGATAGTCCTCACAAACAGAAACAGTAATAGTGCACTCATTACAATCTGTTGAGGTCAGAAATAAATATAGTCCCCATTAAATACACTAAAGAGTGCTGACTGGGTAAAAACATAGTCAAGCTCCAAAAAATGTCACAGGCAAACAGGACACCTCTGTGATCAAAGTAAAAAGGCAAGGAGAAAAAAAATGTGTGTGTTTGTGTTATATATTTAATGAGTATTTGCCTCCCTATTATTTTAGGTTGAATGTTTACCTGAGATTCATAGCTCATTAGTTGATGATAATAAAAACATATGGGTTTATTTTAACCAAGATCATGTTTAAGAATAAAGAATTTAAAAATAAAGCATTTATGTAATTTTTTCCCCTTGGGACAGAGTACTTTTTAGAGCACTTCTTTGTATAATGCTGAGTACACAGCGTTTGGACTAGCTCATCACTGGAGAAAAGGGCAGAAGTATAGGGGTTAATGAAACATTCATTAGTCCCAGGGGGCTAATTAGTGGCTCAATACTATATTTTTCTTCTTTCCAGCACATTCCATTCCAATTAAGTACACTGAGTAAAGATTTTATACAAACTGAGAATAACTAAAAAGGTTTCTCTGCCTTTAAAAACATCCTTTATGGGCTCATATTTTTTACTTTTTAATTTGCATGTGGCAATAATATATATATTAAGAGCAAATCTCAGATTCAACTCATTAGTTAAATGTATCTTTGTCCCTTTTACATGGGGTTTCTCAAAATTTTAAAATAAGTAAGTGAAACACAGAGTTCACATTTCTATTAATTTCTACCAGGTGACAAAATCACCTCTGAAAGCCTTCCAGCACTGAATCCTTGTATACAAATGTTAATCTGAGCTTCTGAACTGGTGACTTCTGGGTCTGTATCATGTGCAGAGTAGTATTCAGGCATCCACCTCCAGAAAAGGAATGTTACCTGCCCTTGCTGAGCTGCATCTAAGATTCTCACAGGATAGCTCCATTGGGTGTAATCTTAGCTTTAAAGATACTGCCAAGAACAGAAGCAAGACCCCAAAGGTGAAAAGAAAACCAGGCGATATAAACACCCATGCATTTTTATAGGACAGAGTTCTCGCTGCTGTCCCTTTTCTCACCCCACCACCAGAAAAGAATACAATGCATTAACCAACCTCTCCTCTTTTCACAAAAGTGCTAGTTCTTCCTTAAAGGAAGTACCTTTTCAGTGACTGATCTGTTATGGAAAATGTGGAGTAGAGAAAATGTGAGCTGTGATACTGTTAACAACTTCACTGATAGTCTAACATTACCACTCGTTCATCAACAAGTATGTATTGAGTGTCTACTGTCACCTCTGTTGTAGGGACTGAAGATACATGTGTGTGCAAAAGTGTTTGTTTTTTTTTTTTTAAAACCCCTGTTCTTGGGACTTCCCTGATGGTCCAGTGGTTAAGACTCTGTGCTCCCAATGCAGCAGGTCCAGGTTTGATCCCTAGTCAGGGAACTAAGATCCCACAAGCTGAAACTCAGAGCCTGTGTGCTGCAGCTAAGACCCTGTGCAGCCAAGTAAATTAATTAAAAAAGAAAATCTCCTTCTCTTTTATATTCTAGCAGGTGGAGAACAACAATAAACACAAGTACTTTATTTGATATGTTAGAAGATGAGTACTGTGGAAAATGAAAGGTTTAGAATTTCTCGTTGTCCTCATACCTGATCAATCGGCCATTTTCCACATAATACTGCACACGGAAGTGGATGATCATAGGAGGTCCAAACTGATCAATTCCCTAAGCAAAGACACGTGTAAAAATCAGGCTGTTTTTAATTACTTCAAAAGTGGGTTTTAAAAACAACAAATATCATTTTTAAGACACCTTTTAAACACTGGAAGGTTTGATTTACTTCTAATGAGTAGGGGCGTCCAGTAGGTATAAAGTTGTCCATGCAGAAACAGGAAGTTATAAAGCATCATCACTATCTGATACTCATTCACTGTAATACCAGTGACAACATAAGGGAAGATAAAAATAAATGCCAGTGGAAAGTTCTAGCTGAGATCCAGCTCCTCTCCCAGCTCTGTCCCCTGTGGTGACCATTTGCTCCTCATTACAATGTTCTCCTGTTCCTCTGACATTCCACATACCAAATTCTAACATGCTGTTTGTTTATTTAGACATTCATGTTCCTTACTTTGTAGTTGGCTTTGAAGTAGCCTTCAGTTTACTCCAAGAATTCTTAAATACAAATCAGAGGATCAAGGACTACACACTGGGGATTATTACTGTTTTGTGAGGGTGATCTTGAGAACACTAGGTAAGTTCCTAGTGAACGCTCTCCTATGCAAATGCAAGGCAAGGGTTCAATAAAGTAATAAAATATCTATGTAAAGTCATTTTAAAATGACTAATAATTTCTAGACAGTTTTGACAACTAATGTGGCTAAAGAAGAGGAACAAATACTTTTCCCATGATTTTCATTTCAAAATATTATCCCAAGGTTATGGAAAAGTTATTGTCTAATATTATTTTAGCAGATGTTAAAAATCTTTTGCTACATGCTATAAGCTATTAATCCTTCACTAATGTGATATTTTAGAACTTATAATTCATATCCCTTTCCAAATCTTTACTATATAAAGTGTTAAGATGTTTTCCTAATGTATAACAGCTAAAATAAACCTTTTTTAAAAATCAAAATAATTTTGCTGATAAATGTAATCTCACCCAAGTGACTTCGTATTGTCGTACCTTGCTGGCCTCTTTCTTCCATTCTTTTGGACAATACTTATAAAGCTTTTGTGACAACTCCATATACACGTGTTCATTATCTGCACATTAAAAAAAAAAAAAAAGGAGACCAGGTGATAAAGGATAGATTTTTTTTTTAAAGAAAAGAATATACAAAGAAATGGGTTTTTCAAAAAAAGCCTCAGGCTTTCTGAATGTACTCTAAACACACATATCACCAAGAAAACTGAAAACATAAAAAGATATAAGGTTCTGTGAGATAGCTATTAATGACATTATTATTTTGCTTTTGCAATACAGAACATGTATCATTGAAAATGTTAACATTTAGAAGAAATATTAGATTCCTATTCTTGCTTTTACTTAGTTTCCATGGTCATTATAACTTATAGTTTAACCTCCAACACTGTGGTATTACTCAGTCTTAGAAAAACATGCTTTTGTTTGGTTCACAGAGGAGCCATCTCATAAGCGCAAAGTAATAAAAAAGGGCAGAAACAGCATCTTAATTGCTATGTAAGAAACTAAAAAAAACTGATGATAACCGATTTGTTTCCAAGTGAGGAGCTTGACCCATGTGTTTTGTGAAGAGAAGTCTCTAATACTATTCCTTCTCTGTGCTATCCCACATAAAACACAGAATGAAAATGATAAAGCGTTACTTGCTCTGCTTCTGGGGTTGATCTTGTGGGAAGAAAAAAATAATCTTATGCAAAACAAGAATGGATGCCAAAATATTTCTTCGAGGGAATGATGTTCTTAAGATGAGCAGAAAATAAGACTGCTACGTAACTCATGTAAAAATGATCTAAACGTGAAAACTAGCTGGTAAAAAGTGTAAAAATTTTCAGATTTCCCAAATGGACTCTTTTAAAGAGAGAGATTTCATACGAAAAGTATTCCTATCTTGTACAAAGTTTTCAAAAAAATTTTTTTAAACTCCTTCACCATCACCCTGGGGTCATGCTCATGGAAAGTCCTGCATAAAAATGTACTTGTTGTGGAAGAAAAGTGTCTCTCTTTGACTACTCCAAGAATAACACATGCCCACACTGTCACTCATGACTGAATATTGGAGTTTGACAGAACAAGTCAAACGTTTGACTCGAATAGGAAGGGTAAAGCCACTCTTTGTCAATGAATGTCATAATAAGTCAACTAAGTGTGGATGAAAGGGGCAAAGAAGTCCGAGAGATAAGAAGATGCTACTAAAATCCATTTATCACATGAACTAAAATCATCTCCCATTTCTATGTTACCAATTAAACATGAAATGGACAAGATCAGACAACCTTCCTGTTGAAACTGATTTGTTTTTGCCTTGCGTTCCTGTCTGAAGAAGCAACATAATGAATAGAACTGAGACTGCTCGCCATAATGGCAGAAGCATAGTTTTTTATTTTTTTTATTTTTTTTATTTTTATTTTTTTTACTTTCAAAACAACTTTTTATTTATTTTTTTAAATTTTATTGTTTTTTTTTCTTTTTTTTTTCTTTTTTAAATTTTAAAATCTTTAATTCTTACATGCATTCTCAAACATGAACCCCCCTCCCACCTCCCTCCCCATAACATCTTTCTGGGTCATCCCCAAGCACCAGCCCCAAGCATGCAGCATCCTGCGTCAGACATAGACTGGCGATTCAATTCACATGATAGTATACATGTTAGAATGTCATTCTCCCAAATCATCCCACCCTCTCCCTCTCCCTCTGAGTCCAAAAGTCCGTTATACACATCTGTGTCTCTTTCCCTGTCTTGCATACAGGGTCGTCATTGCCATCTTCCTAAATTCCATATATATGTGTTAGTATACTGTATTGGTGTTTTTCTTTCTGGCTTACTTCACTCTGTATAATCGGCTCCAGTTTCATCCATCTCAACAGAACTGATTCAAATGAATTCTTTTTAACGGCTGAGTAATACTCCATTGTGTATATGTACCACAGCTTTCTTATCCATTCATCTGCTGATGGACATCTAGGTTGTTTCCATGTCCTGGCTATTATAAACAGTGCTGCGATGAACACTGGGGTACATGTGTCTCTTTCAATTCTGGTTTCCTCAGTGTGTATGCCCAGAAGTGGGATTGCTGGGTCATAAGGTAGTTCTATTTGCAATTTTTTAAGGAATCTCCACACTGTTCTCCATAGTGGCTGTACTAGTTTGCATTCCAACCAACAGTGTAGGAGGGTTCCCTTTTCTCCACACCCTCTCCAGCATTTATTGCTTGCAGATTTTTGGATCGCAGACATTCTGACTGGTGTGAAGTGGTACCTCATTGTGGTTTTGATTTGCATTTCTCTAATAATGAGTGATGTTGAGCATCTTTTCATGTGTTTGTTAGCCATCCGTATGTCTTCTTTGGAGAAATGTTTATTTAGTTCTTTGGCCCATTTTTTGATTGGGTCGTTTATTTTTCTGGAGTTGAGCTGCATAAGTTGCTTGTATATTTTTGAGATTAGTTGTTTGTCAGTTGCTTCATTTGCTATTATTTTCTCCCATTCAGAAGGCTGTCTTTTCACCTTGCTTATATTTTCCTTTGTTGTGCAGAAGCTTTTAATTTTAATTAGATCCCATTTGTTTATTTTTGCTTTTATTTCCAGAATTCTGGGAGGTGGATCATAGAGGATCCTGCTGTGATTTATGTCTGAGAGTGTTTTGCCTATGTTCTCCTCTAGGAGTTTTATAGTTTCTGATCTTACATTTAGATCTTTAATCCATTTTGAGTTTATTTTTGTGTGCGGTGTTAGAAAGTGATCTAGCACTATGTTTCTACCATCTGGCAGTTTGACCAGAGCTGTATACTTTCTCAAGCACACATCAGTCCTGCAAAGCAGGTGAAGCAGTGATTTCTATTTGACATGAGAGAAAACTGAAATGGAGAGAAGGCAAGGGACATGTCTAAAGCCACATAGCTAGCTAGTGGTAGAACCTGAATCAGAACCAGATGCCTGTTCCAAAGTTCTTGCACCATCCTGCAATCTCTCTTCTAAAAAACACATCTCAAAAACTCTTATTTTGAAAACCAAGGAAACTGATTTTATGAGACTGACTTGCTGAACAGCAAAGATCAACAGTCTGCCTATAGTTGAAGTAAGAAGAATTAACTCTGTAGGGCATCTTATTTCCCCCAGGCTCTTCCTTGACAGAATGACTGAGGTATGTACTAATATGAATATGGAGCTGAGCATTTGTGTTTTTACTGCTTCCACTATTCACAGGAAGAAACTGAAGAGCAAATGGTTGGTTCCTTTCTTCTTTTCTTTAAATATAATTTATTTTAATTGGAGGTTAATTACTTTACAATATTGTATTGATTTTGCCATACATCAACATGAATCCACCACGTGTGTACATGTGTTCCCCATCCTGAACCCCCTCCCACCTCCCTCCCTATACCATCCCTCTGGGTCATCCCAGTGCACCAGCCCCAAGCATCCTGTATCCTGCATCGAACCTAGACTGGCAATTTGTTTCCTATATGATATGATACATGTTTCAATGCCATCCTCCCAAATCATCCCACCCTCGCCCTCTCCCACAGAGTCCAACAGACTGCTCTTTACATCTGTGTCTCTTTTGCTGTCTTGCATAAGGGGTTATCGTTACTATCTTTCTAAATTCCATATATATGCGTTAGTATACTGTATTGGTGTTTTTCTTTCTGGCTTACTTTACTCTGTATAATCGGCTCCAATTTCATCTACCTCATTAGAACTGATTAAAATGTATTCTTTTTAGTGGCTGAGTAATACTCCGTTGTGTCTATGTACCACAGCTTTCTTATCCATTCATCTGCTGATGGACATCTAGGTTGCTTCCATGTCCTGGCTATTACAAACAGTGCTGCAATGAACATTGGGGTACATGTGTCTCTTTCAATTCTGGTTTCCTCGGTGTGTATGCCCAGCAGTGGGATTGCTGGGTCATAAGGCAGTTCTATTTCCAGTTTTTTAAGGAATCTCCACACTGTTCTCTGTAGTGGCTGTACTAGTTTGCATTTCCACCAACAGTATAAGAGGGTTCCCTTTTCTCCACACCCTCTCCAGCACTTATTGCTTGTAGACTTTTGGACAGCAGCCATTCTGACTGGTGTGAAGTGGTACCTCTTTGTGGTTTTGTAAATGAAGCAACTGACAAAGAACTAATCTCAAAAATATACAAGCAACTCCTGCAGCTCAATTCCAGAAAAATAAATGACCCAATCAAAATATGGGCCAAAGAACTAAACAGACATTTCTCCAAAGAAGACATACAGATGGTTTCTTGATGTGTTCCCTGTTCCATGGTCTCTGGCCTCTTCAGAGTGGTCTTTCTAGATAAATGAAAACAGCTCACATTTTGGAGCTGAACTTATTGATCAGCTCATCATAATACACTTTCCAATTTGGGAGATCTGAGCATTTTATGGTACTAACCAGATTCTCAAGATATCATAAACCTTTCAATTGAAACCAATTTCAGTAGTGGAAAATAATTCATATCCAAACACAAAATACAGCTACATTTCACAAAACAGGTTTCCTTGAAAAACTGAGCAAAGATCTGAAAGGTTTTGTGGCATCTAGAAGACTAAATTAGAGAAATTTTAAAGTATGATTTGAAAGAAAAAAGTTTTAAGGAATGGCTACACTTAAACTCTGGGAACTTAACTCTAACTAAGGTGTCACTGGCATAGAAAACTTATATGGAGCCCTTTACTTGAAAATCTTCTCCATGTAAAGTATACAGAAGAAACTGATCCCATATCTCCAAGTTATATGTTTTGACTGGAAAAAAAAGAGAAGGGATAAAGGAAGGAAAAAAAGAAAATAAGAGTAAATTAATAGATCATTTTGTTATACTATATCTTCAACAGTAAGAGAATTGGAATAGAGAAAAGTCAGGTTTATTATGTCTACATGTCTTTTATTTTTTTTATTTTTTTTTTATTTTATTTATTTTTATTTTTATTTATTTTTTATTTATTTATTTTTTTAATTTTAAAATCTTTAATTCTTACATGCGTTCCCAAACATGACCCCCCCTTCCACCTCCCTCCCCATAACATCTCTCTGGGTCATCCCCATGCACCAGCCCCAAGCATGCTGCACCCTACGTCAGACATGGACTGGCGATTCAATTCTTACATGATAGTATACATGTTAGAATTCCCATTCTCCCAAATCATCCCACCCTCTCCCTCTCCCTCTGAGTCCAAAAGTCCGTTATACACAACTGTGTCTTTTTTCCTGTCTTACATACAGGGTCGTCATTGCCATCTTCCTAAATTCCATATATATGTGTTAGTATACTGTATTGGTGTTTTTCTTTCTGGCTTACTTCACTCTGTATAATTGGCTCCAGTTTCATCCATCTCATCAGAACTGATTCAAATGAATTCTTTTTAACGGCTGAGTAATACTCCATTGTGTATATGTACCACAGCTTTCTTATCCATTCATCTGCTGATGGACATCTAGGTTGTTTCCATGTCCTGGCTATTATAAACAGTGCTGCGATGAACATTGGGGTACATGTGTCTCTTTCAATTCTGGTTTCCTCGGTGTGTATGCCCAGCAGTGGGATTGCTGGGTCATAAGGTAGTTCTATTTGCAATTTTTTAAGGAATCTCCACACTGTTCTCCATAGTGGCTGTACTAGTTTGCATTCCAACCAACAGTGTAGGAGGGTTCCCTTTTCTCCACACCCTCTCCAGCATTTATTGCTTGCAGATTTTTGGACAGCAGCCATTCTGACTGGTGTGAAGTGGTACCTCATTGTGGTTTTGATTTGCATTTCTCTAATAATGAGTGATGTTGAGCATCTTTTCATGTGTTTGTTAGCCATCCGTAAGTCTTCTTTGGAGAAATGTCTATTTAGTTCTTTGGCCCATTTTTTGATTGGGTCATTTATTTTTCTGGAATTGAGCTGCATAAGTTGCTTGTATATTTTTGAGATTAGTTGTTTGTCAGTTGCTTCATTTGCTATTATTTTCTCCCATTCAGAAGGCTGTCTTTTCACCTTGCTTATATTTTCCTTTGTTGTGCAGAAGCTTTTAATTTTAATTAGATCCCATTTGTTTATTTTTGCTTTTATTTCCAGAATTCTGGGAGGTGGATCATAGAGGATCCTGCTGTGATTTATTTCTGAGAGTGTTTTGCCTATATTCTCCTCTAGGAGTTTTATAGTTTCTGATCTTACATTTAGATCT
This sequence comes from Ovis canadensis, assembly GCF_042477335.2. Taxonomy (NCBI): domain Eukaryota; kingdom Metazoa; phylum Chordata; class Mammalia; order Artiodactyla; family Bovidae; genus Ovis; species Ovis canadensis. The sequence goes on along the minus strand of NC_091251.1, from coordinate 55,030,310 downwards.
TTAATCCATTTTGAGTTTATTTTTGTGTGCGGTGTTAGAAAGTGATCTAGTTTCATTCTTTTACAAGTGGTTGACCAGTTTTCCCAGCACCACTTGTTAAAGAGATTGTCTTTACTCCATTGTATATTCTTGCCTCCTTTGTCAAAGATAAGGTGTCCATATGTGTGTGGATTTATCTCTGGGCTTTCTATTTTGTTCCATTGATCTATGTGTCTGTCTTTGTGCCAGTACCATACTGTCTTGATGACTGTGGCTTTGTAGTAGAGCCTGAAGTCAGGCAAGTTGATTCCTCCAGTTCCATTCTTCTTTCTCAAGATTGCTTTGGCTATTCGAGGTTTTTTGTATTTCCATACAAATCTTGAAATTATTTGTTCTAGTTCTGTGAAAAATGTGGCTGGTAGCTTGACAGGGATTGCATTGAATTTGTAAATTGCTTTGGGTAGTATACTCATTTTCACTATATTGATTCTTCCGATCCATGAACATGGTATATTTCTCCATCTATTAGTGTCCTCTTTGATTTCTTTCACCAGTGTTTTATAGTTTTCTATATATAGGTCTTTAGTTTCTTTAGGTAGATATATTCCTAAGTATTTTATTCTTTTTGTTGCAATGGTGAATGGAATTGTTTCCTTAATTTCTTTTTCTACTTTCTCAAAAAAAAAAGAAATTAAGGAAACAATTCCATTCACGAATATTGCATTCCTATATACATGTCTTTTAATGTCAAAAATTACAAAACAAATTAAATTACAAAAATAACCAAGGTAATTTCCTATAGTGCAAAGAAACAAAAACCAAGTTGGGTTCATTAAAACATAAAAGAGCAAATGCATAAAATCTAGACTTGTAAAGAGGAACCAGTTTTTGAGTTCAAATGATAATAAATTCAAGACCTAAAATTCTAAATCATAGAAGAAATATACAACAGTTGAGTTTAAAATATGAATACTAGATTAAAAGCCATGATTACAAGTACTTTGACAATCACAATTACATAACAATATGCTCAATTAATTATAGCTATAAAATGCCATTTCCTTAGGGACAGTTGGCTAACTCCATCAGAGATGGGCCTGAGACTTACTTTGTATAACACTGAGTCCAAAGAGGTGACAGTCCTTTAGCCTGAGTAGGTCACACACCTGGACCAGTAACTGGTGACATAGAATTTTGACCTATGGGAAAAAAGACAAAAATAAAACAAACACAACTTAATAATTCAGCCAAGTCCAAACAGTGAGCCACAACCAGGCAATGTAATGCATCCTAAATATATGCCGAAGGGACAAGCTGACACTAGCAAAACAACAGTTGGTTTATGGAAATCACTACAGCTGTTTCAGTAATGATGATCACAAGAGAAATTTCTACAACATGGTGATAAAGTACCAGTGCAATCTTGTACAAGACTCACAAATCTTAGGACACATGGACAAGGCCTTACTCTATAGCCATGGTGCACGATAAATATGTATTTCAGAAGGAAACCAAAATAATCTAATCAAATGATCGAAATTATTAATTATCAAAATTACTAATTTGGCAAGTATTTTTACAAGGAACGTTTTCGTCATGGTGGTTTAAACAAAATGCTCATATACCACACAATGAGTAAATGTCTGACGAATGAAAGCCAAGGACCTGATTTCCTGTGGGTTTCTTACCTTCCTTCTGGTCCATGACTACAGACTACAGTACTCTGTATATAGCTTTTATTTACTTTAATCAATCACTTTCATTGACATATCTTTTAAGTACTAAACCAGGTTCTTTTCTGAGTCCTAGTTATAATAATAAAATCATGTTAATTTGGAACATGGAGTTAAGGTTAAGTTATTCTGAAAAGTCACATGCTGGAAGATAAAACAGTCTTTAAAAGACACAGTTTTATTGACTTTTCAAATACTGAATGAAGTATTTTGGGGGACACATAATTGTAATGAGTCTGCCTTGTTGAACTCAGAATCACTAAAGCTTATCGGTGTTGGGATTGACATTGAGACCATATAGGTCACTTTCTTCATTTGACAGACATATAAAAGAAAACCCAGAGAGCCTGAAGTCATATAATTAGTATTAACAGAGAGAGTAACTCAGAACTTTGCTCATTTGTGTATTATAATATTTTTGTATGTAAATATTATTAAAATATGTGCAACCTAACAGTTCATTATATTATGTGTGACATTTCCCCTCATATTTGTACTAGTAACTTGCAACTTCTTTCTTAAATAATCATGCCAGTTACAGTTTTAATGATTTCAAATCTTAAATTAGTTATATTAATCATTGAATTAATGATTTTCTTATCATACTTTAATATATAACTTAGATTCAGAAAATAAAACATGTTGAGATCTCTTAATAATTGAAAGTCAAACAATTCAGAATGGTGACAATGTCAACTGGAGTAAGAAAGATAGGTTTATGGCTCTTTTCCACATTCACTATTAATGTGAATAGTGAATTCACAGTGGCTCAGCAGTAAAGAAACCACCTGCAATGCAGGAGGCGCAGGTTCAATCCCTGGGTTGGGAAGATCCCCTGGGGGAGGGCATGGCAACCCACTCCAGTGTTCTTGCCTGGGTAATCCCACGGACAGAACAGCCTAGTGGGCTGCAGCCCATGGGACTGCAAAGAGTCAGACACATCAAGAGACTGAGAACACAGGCAATCTAAAGCGCCTTATCCACTGCTGCTGCTGCTGCTAAGGTGCTTCAGTCGTGTCCGACTCTGTGCAACTCCATAGACAGCAGTCCACCAGGCTCCCCCGTCCCTGGGATTCTCCAGGCAAGAACAGGGGAGTGCGTTGCCATTTCCTTCTCCAACGCATGAAAGTGAAAAGTGAAAGTGAAGTCACTGAGTTGTGTCCAACTCTCAGTGACCAATGGACTGCAGCCTACCAGGCTCCCCCATCCATGGGATTTTCCAGGCAAGAGTGCTGGAGTGGGGTGCCATTGCCTTCTCCACCTTATCCACTAGAAAGTGCAAAAAGGATTTATGTAAGGCCAAATAGCACCGCTTCAGCTGTTTAGAAGCAACAGGAATTCCGTGAAGCCGGGACAATGTCTTATTTTATACTCAGAATATACAGCAGGCATTCAATAAATGTCTGATGAATGAAAGCCAAGGACCTGATTTCCTGTGGGTTTCTTACCTTCCTTCTGGTCCATGACTACAGACTACAGTACTCTGGCCCACTGAGCAGATCATTTAATACTGTGCCACTCAAGAATCTGTGTCAATACACAGTCCACCAACACCACTGAGGGGATACATTTGCCAACAGGAAATCAGTGTCACCTTCATTCACTAAAAAGACTTTGGATTTGAGTTCTGTATTACTGAAACTACACTTTATAAATAAGCTTAAACAAAGAAAATGATAAAGTAATGGGAAAAGTATTTAAGGTTAAATAAAACTGAACTATATACTAGAAATTTGAGACTTAAAGAAGTCTAGGACTTTAATCTTTAGCTTTGACTGTATTTTAAAATGTCATATACAAAGTACTTTGGATAAAATATGATTAAAAAGTTAAAAGAAAAATTCCAAACCACACGCTGTATACAAAATAAACTATGTTGTACCTCTGTATAACTATTGTTCAAATAATCTCCATACATCCATACATCCTATATAATTATTATTGTTCCACTAGTTTTAAATCAAGTATCTGGAGCATAATAAAGCTCTTTAACAAGGATCAAGGAAAGACAATGTTCCTATTTAAAAACTGCAAGTAAGTAAGGCTGCGGCTCTGAAGTCTTACCTACTGTGAAAACAATTTTGAATTTTTTGCATTTGCATATTATGAGTCTTGAAGGCTATGTTTTAGTTGACTAAAAATTTTCAAGTTCTTTAATCTTCAGGAGCAATAGGAACTTTAAAAGGTGCCATAGACTATGAGGCATTAGGGATAAGAATGAAAGCATTATCTAAAAATATACTTTGTATGGAACTTTTTAATAGAAACAGCATCTAATTCTCAGTGTCAATGGCTTGTTGAGCAAGAATGTCTAAAATATACTACAGAAAAAGAATTGCTCACTCTCGTCTCAGTGAAGAGATATCTCTTAGCCACAGTTTATATCACTTAAAAATTTTGTGACTCCTACATTAACATAACTTTATTTCCAAAAATTTCCAAGTTTCCACATTTAATATTTATCTGATGATTAAAATAATTTAGAACAATCCCTATTGTTTCAATTCATGGAAAATAAAAAATGATCAAAACTACATTTACCCCATGCAGAAAGGCAATATTCTATCAATTACACTTCTCAGGGAATAAATTTTCTTCATTTAAAAAAAGTGTTTAGAAATGATTTTTAAAAAGGAGACCATTAATGAAAGTTTTTGTTATAGTTAATCTGTTCTACCACAACTCTACAAACAACATTGCTATTTTCTGAAGACAAAAATGACACTTTGTAGAAAATGACAGGCCTTTGGCAGCCCTGGTTGGCTTTGTAGCAGTGAGGGGACCCCAAGCTACTTAACCCAGTTCCTCCTCCTCCCTCCTTTGGTCCAGCAGTTTGCTTGCTAATGAGGAGTCGACATGGCAGGGCTTTCCATGTACCCTGGAATAAGAACAGGTCTACATGGTGTTCAGAAGTTGAGTTTCATTAATAGAATGAGCACATAGCTCAAAGAAATGAAAACAGGTGCTACTCTATTAAGTGCTCACTCACTGAGGCCACACACGGCCATAAGCATGTAAGCATCTTATGTCTTTATATCCTCACAATGTCCCTGTGAGGAGAGCAGATTATTTTCACTTTATAGAAGAGGAAACCAAAGCAAAGAACTACTTTGCCCAAGGTTGCAGATGTGAAGTAGGGATTTCAGCATAGATCCCTGTGTCCCACCCTAGACTTATTAGATCAGCACCTCCAAGGAGTGGAGTCCAATAGTCTGAGTATTTACCAAGCTCTCCAGATAATTTTTTAGACATCAAGTTGTAAAATCACTGATCTATAGGAACAAATGGATTGCCTGTCAGTCTGTTCTCCATAACTATCTTCCTCAACTGAGATTTCAGTATAAATTAATTTCTTAGAAAATTATAGCCAGCTCCTAGTATTCCTCATGAAATAAGATTAGTCTTCCTTCTAGCTTACCTGAGGTCAGTAAGATTTTGTTCCATATACTGTATGTGTGTGCACACATATGAACACATTTAGACATATTCGACCAGGTGAAAAGGCAGAAATGGAACTGAGAGAAGTTTCTTAAGTGCTTATACTATATGTTTATGTATATTTAAAAATTTTAGTTGATACCTTCTCTATATAACTGTTCAAAGAACTTAAACAACATATTCATGTATACATGTAAATTATCTTTTAATATATTCTGACAGTGCCCATACTGAAGAAGAGAGATAATGTTGCCAATTCTAACTAGGTTTTAAAAACCAAATGCTGGAATAATAATAGTTTATCACTTCACACATCCCAAACAGCTTTGGGTAATCTGAGTATAAAAGAGCTAAATCAATAGAAATTCTGCCTAAGAGATGGATAAAATTCACTCAATAGGCAGGTTTGATACTCAGACAATTCCTTTAAGCAAAAACAAGGCTACATTAGTAAATCAAGGAACTCTGGTGACTGACAGAATGAAACCAAAATAATTATGATAAGCAAAATCTTTTCCTCTAAATTTTTAATGGAGCTATTTAAATGTCATATAGCTTCAGTATAACATTTAGAAATATTCTTTTCATATGGCAATTGGGTTAAAAATACAGTAGCAAGAAGAATTAACTCAAGGCATGAACTAAGGAAATTTTTAAGGAAAATTTTTCCCTTAATTCCAACAGAATACAAAGAAAGAACATGAAAGCTGACAACAGGGAGGGTTGACAAATGCTAGGCATGACTGTGATCAGTCATGCCTGTGCAGCAGTCTCTACCAAAGCTCAACATATGCATACATCATGATTCACAGTCCATTTCCAGGTGTAAGTCCAGACATGTATATACATGTGTGTGTGCTCAGTCGCTAAGTCACGTTCGACTCTTACAACTCCATGGACAGTAGCCCGTGAGGCTCCCCCGTCCATGGGATTCTCCAGGCAAGAATACTGGAGTGGATTGCCATTTCCTCCTCCAGGGTTTCTTCCCGACCCACGGGTTGAACCCATGTCTCCTACACTGGCAGGCTGATTCTTTTACCACTGAGCCACCTGGGAAGCCCATATACGTATGTGTATATACATAAAATGTTCATGACCGTTTTATTTGTAATACCTCCAAAACTTAAAATAACCTAATACCCATTAATAACAGCTGGAGAAGAAATTAGGCATACTCATACAATGAAATATAATAATGAAAAAAAGAATTACTGTCACATGCAATAGCATGGATAACTTTCACAGGCCAAATATTGAGTATATAAAATATAGGCAGATATAAAAGTGAGCACACCACATAATTTTAGCTGCATGAAATTCAGAAATAAAAAAATTACCCTATGGTGATAGAAGTGGAAATAGAGATTACCTTTTGGTAGAGATTATTGATTAGGAGGGATCACAAAAGATCTTTCTGAGGCACTAGAAATCTACTGTATCTCAAGCTGAATGATGGTTACTTGGATGTACACACTGGGGAAAAGTCAGAGCTGCACACTTGATATTCCTATACTCTGCTGTAAGTAAATTATAACTCGACTTTAAAAGTAAAAAAAAAAAGAGAAAAAGTATTATATTCCTCAATGTCCAGGTTAACTAAGAGAGTTAACTCCAGCTCATCAACCATAAGCAAGTTTAGTGGGCAAATACACAGCCTATTCTTGAAACTGGCTAGACTTAGGCTGCAGCCTACCATCAAAACAATGATCAAGATGCATGTTAAAAAGTCAGCAATTATGTATTACCATTTCATGAGTGTAGGTGACAACTCAAAAACATTTAAAAAGCAAACTCAGATAGCCATAAAAATTATATTTCATAAAAGTTTTTTTAAAAAGCAAAGTATTTATTTTTCTATATATAATATAGTAACAGATATTCTCTAATTTTACCAGACAAGAGAATGCTAAAGACAGCTGAACTTAAGCTATCATTCAAATTTATACCTGTGTAGACAGCCTTAATACCCCAATTCTCCAGCATTATTAACAGTCTCATTCTGTGAGGATCTCATCATTAGCCAAGTCATAATTTGAATGTGGCCACTGGTGGGAATATCATCATTTAAACATTTCTAAAGTAGGATCTACTCACATTTATGATGATGTTCAGAGATTCATCATTAGGAAGGAAAATACACACACTCCGGCGGTCCTGCATGACTCTGTTGTTATGGAAGTTCAATTTGTTCATTGTGTTGTGGGCTCTCTAGTGGTCAGGGCTGGGCTCCGAGTCCTCGGCAATTCCTCTGGTTCCGAGCACTCCAAAGCCAAACTCTGCTCCTCATCACACTCCCTACAGGAGAAGCATCGTGATATTCGACTACGTAGGTTTCATAGCTGTGAAGAAAAGAAAGTCCAAAAGGAAGGAGGTTGTGAATGAAGATGGCAAGACTGGTGAACAGACAGACGGGGAGAGGAGCTGCAGCAGGACAGGGCCCAGCGCGTCTCACAGTGAGGCCGGCCTCGTCTAATCCCTGAGAACACACGGGCACGCACTCTCTACTTTGCCCACTACCAAGTGTTCTAAAAGTTACGTTCACAGTCATGAATCTAACATAAAGCCAATGAGTGTCTCTACATTCAAGGTGGTACTGTGTACTGCAGGGCTTTCAAAAGCAGAGCCTGCCTTTGAGAAATTGCCAGTCTCATATGGAAGGGTTCTGGAATAAACGAACAAAATGACAAAGCAGCAATAACAACACAATTCTCAATCCCTCTCCTTTTTTTCTTCCATTACAATCAAACTCAAAGAAATTTCTTGGATCTTACACTATATTCCTTCTTCAACCACTGTGGTCTGGCTTCATTTCCTTCTTCTAACCAGCATGGCTTTGCCACAGGAAGCCAGTGATCTCAAGACCATGAGGAGAAACCATAGCATTCACTTTGATTGACCTCAGTATGTACAACACTTACTGAGGCTGTTAAGTCCTCCTTACAACCTTTTTCTCCCTGAGTTTTTATGATGCTGCCCTCTCTTCTCATTCTCTAACCTGACAATGCAGTTATTTCACCAACCAGTTAACACATAGAAATAACATGATAGTATATAATAAATATTTGTATTTATTTTATATGGTAGATTTTGGATACTTCTCATATCTAACCGGTTTATTAAACCACGTAATTTTACTTTTAAAATTCTCTCAGATATTCAGTGTAAAGAATTTTGCTTGCAAGTTATAAAGACTTAATCACCAATTTTCAATAACCACACTTTTTATTGCCGTCTCATGTCTCACTGCATTGGCAAGACTTTAAGAATAATTTTAAAACATTGGTGGATATTTTCTACTTTTAATGAATGTGTCTAGTGTTTCATATATTATTCCTAATACAACACTATTCAACCACGGTATGTTAAGGCAACTTGCCTGTCAAACCAGTAGTAATCATTTATATTGTTCCTTTACAGCTACGTTTGTAGGATATGTAGGAATTTCCAGGAATATGGATTAGTTTTATCAGGCAGAAAGCATAACCATATAGTTTTAATAGAAGAGCTATTATCACTGCTCATATAAATCAAACCATAAATGAGGCAGAATCTTGGCTTATTTGTTTAAGGTGCAATGTCCATCTCTTATCAGCAGGAAGACAGGAGAGAATATACTCTTAGATGGCACCGTAAGTAAATGTAAACTAGTATTTATTTTTTTAAAGTATAAGTAAAATACCATCGATCAGGGAGCTACTCAAACCTAAGTAAAAACATATACAGTATTTCCTTAGGAAGGAGACCAAAAGCCCCTTAGGAGTATTCTACATTTCTTAAAGCATAACGGGAATTGTTTCACATTAGGCTGTAGCCAGTACATCACCCTACAGGGTCACCAGAGGTCAGTGCTACAGTTCTCTCCAGTATGGGACGGCTAGAATGGTTAGCCTATGTGTTCTATGAACACAAACTAACTGCACTTCAAATCCAACCATTCAGCTGTAGAATGCACACTGTAAACAATTCTAAAGCAAAGAAAGCCATAAGTGAACCGTGCAAAGAAACAGAGGAAAATAATAGAATGGGAAAGACTAGAGATCTCTTCAAGAAAATTAGAGATACCAAGGGAACATTTTATGCAAAGATGGGCACAATAAAGGACAAAAGCATTATGGATCTAATAGAAGCAGAAAATATTAAGAAGAGGTGGCAAGAATATACAGAAGAACTATACAAAAAAAGGCATAAATGACCCAGATAACTATGATGGTGTGATCATTCACTAGAGCCAGATATCCTGGAGTGTGAACTCAAGTGGGCCTTAGGAAGCATTACTACAAACGCAGATAGTAGAGGTGATCGAATTCCAGCTGAGCTATTTTAGTCTTAAAAGATGGTGCATTAAAGTCCTGCATTCAGTATGTCAGCAAATTTGGAAAACTCAGCAGTGGCCACAGGACTGGAAAAGGTCCGTTTTCATTTCAATTCCAAAGAAGGGCAGGGCAAAGAATGTTCAAACTACCGCACAATCGCACTCATCTCACACACTAGCAAAGTAATGCTCAAAATTCTCCAAGCCAGGCTTCAACAGTACTTGAACTGTGAACTTCCAGATATTCAAGCTGGATTTACAAAAGGCAGAGGAACCAGAGATCAAATTGCCAACATCTGTTGGATCACAGAAAAAGCAAGGGAATTCCAGAAAACATCTACTTCTGCTTCCCTGACTAAGCTAAAGCCTTTGACTGAATGGATCACAACAAACTGTGGAAAATTCTGAAAGAGATGGGAATACCAGGCCACCTTACCTGACTCCTGAGAAATCTGTATGCAGGTCAAGAAGCAACAGTTAGAACTGGACATGGAAGAACGAACTGGTTCCAAATTGGGAAAGGAGTATGTCAAGGAAGTATATTGTCACCTTGCTTATTTAACTTATATGCAGAGTACATCATGAGAAACGTTGGACTGGATGAAGCACAAGCTGGAATTAAGATTGCTGGGAGAAATATCAATAACCTCAGATATGCAGATGACACCAAACTTATGGCAGAAAGTGAAGAAGAACTAAAGAGCCTCTTGATGAAAGTGAAAGAGGAGAATAAAAAGGTTGGCTTAAAATTAATGTTCAGAAAACTAAGACTATGGCATCAGCTCCCATCACTTCATGGCAAATAGACGGGGAAACAATGCAAACAGTGAGAGACTTTAACTTTTGGGGGACTCCAAAATCACTGCAGACAGTGACTGCAGCCATGAAATTAAAAGACGGTTGCTCCTTGGAAGAAAAGTTATGGCCAACCTAGATGGCATACTAAAAAGCAGAGACATTACTTTGTTGACAAAGGTCCGTCTAGTCAAAGCTATGGTTTTTCCAGTAGTCATGTATGGATGTGAGAGTTGGACTATAAAGAAAGCTGAGCGATGAAGAATCGATGCTTTTGAACTGTGGTTGGAGAAGACTCTTGAGAGTCCCTTGGACTGCAAGGAGATCAAACCAGTCCATCCTAAAGGAAATCAGTCCTGAATATTCATTGGAAGGACTGATGCTGAAGCTGAAACTCCGATACTTTGGCCACCTGATGTGAAGAACTGACTCATTTGAAAAGACCCTGATGCTGGGAAACATTGAAGGCAGGAAGGAAGGGGATGACAGAGGACAAGATGGTTGGATGGCATCACTGACTTGATGGACATGAGTTTGAATAAGCTCTGGGAGTTGGTGATGGACAGGGAAGCCTGGCATGCTGCAGTCCATGGGGTTGTGAAGAGTTAGACACAACTGAGCAACTGAACTGAGAATAATATTCTCAGGCATACTATCTGAGAAATACAGTTCTAAAATAATTTCATAGTTAAATATTATATTTCATGGCAAACATTTTTCCCTATGCATAGATATATTCCAACACTTAGGCCTCCTCTCTGATATTAAATATGAGATATTTAATATGAGTTGCCCTGATAGACCAGTTGGTAAAGAATCCACCTGCAATGTAGGAGACCCTGGTTCAATCTCTGGGTTGGGAAAATCCGCTGGAGAAGGGATAGGTTACCCACTTTAGTATTCTCGGGCTTCTCTTACAGCTCAGCTGGTAAAGAAGCAGCCTGCAAGGTGGTAGACCAGGGTTCGATCCCTGGGTTGGGAAGACCCCCTGGAGAAGGGAAAGTCTACCGACTCCAGTATTTTGCGGAGAATTCCATGGACTGTATAGTCCATGGGGTCACAAAGAGTCGGACACGACTGAGTGACTTTCACTTTTTCTGATATTAAAATCTTTTCAAGAAATTACAAGCTATGATTAAATGCAACTTATTTAGATTCAAACCATTAAGTGATATTAATCCCAGTAAAATTATTTAAATCTATACTTCAAATTGAGCTACTCATACAATTTTCCATTTCTAATTAAACCAATTAAAGGGGATTTATTTCTACTGACCTACTTTCTAGAATTTAAAAAACAAACTAGGGAAAAATATCTTCTGAAATGGGGATGCTTCCAGAGCTTCATTAAAACAATTTTAAAATTCCATGAGTACAATTTTTATTTACTAGTTTGCTTATGGTTCAATAGTACAGTATAAAAAAGGATGAGAAGAGGATTATAAAGAAAATTTAATAAAAGCAGAGTTAAGAAGCAGTGCTGCTTCATTGTTGCTTTTCTGCTTTCAGGATAGCAAACTAGCAAAGCCTTGAAAGAGAGACAGTATTAAGATTTACTTTACCCAAGCCTGCATTAAAGCTGATTAAAATGTTCCACTGAAATAGCAAAATTCCCGTATCTCTAACATGCTTCAGTATAAAATTTAAAGTTAGACAGTCCTAGGGGAAAGACTTAAGACTAAATGTATACCAATTTTAACCATAGAATTTAGCCTTTGAGCCATTGGCTGCTTATTCTGCATCCTAAGTCCCAAAGCCATCCCAGGGGGGCACATTTCCTACTCCAGGGCAGCCCTTGTGTTCAGTAATCTAGGGATAGATTATCTATGAAGAGCAAACCACGTTATAATCCCATATTTCCCAAACAACAAAAGAACAGCTAACATGGTGATCAAACCCCATCCTGCCATCTTTGTTGTTGTTCAGTCGCTAAGTCATGTCTGACTCTGTGACCCCAAGGACTGCAGAACATCAGGCCTCCATGTCCTCTACTACCTCCAGGAGTTTGCTTAAGTTCATGTCTGTTAAGTCAGTGATGCTATGTAACCATCTCATCTTCTGCCACCCTTTTCTCATTTTGCCTTCAGTCTTCCCCAGCATCAGGGTCTTTTCCAATGAGTTGGCTCATCATATCAGGTGGCCAAAGTGTTGGAGCTTCAGCTTTAGCATCAGTACTTCCAATGAATGGTTAAGGTTGATCTCCTTTAGGACTGACTGATTTGATCTCCCTGCAGTCCAAGGGCCTCTCAAGAGTCTTCTCCAGCACTATAATTCAAAAGCATCAATTCTTCGGTGCTCAGCCTTTTCTATGGTCCAACTCTCACAACCATACATGACTTTTGGAAAGACCATAGCTTTGACTATACAGACCTTTGTTAGCAAAGTGATGTCTTTGCTTTTTAATATGCTATTTAGGTTTGTCCCAGCTTTCTTTCCAAGAAGCAAGTGTCTTCTAATTTCATTGCATAATCACTGTCCACAGTGATTTTGGAACCCAAGAAAAGAGAATCTGTCACTGCGTCCACTTTCTCCCCTTCTATTTGCCATGAAGTGATGGGACTGGATGCCATGATCTCTGTTTTTTGAATGCTGAGTTTTAAGCCGGCTTTTTCACTCTCCTCTTTCACCCTCATCAAGAGGCTCTTTAGTTTCTTTTCACTTTCTGCCATTCGAGTGGTGTCATCTGCATATCTCAGGTTGTTAATGTTTCTCCTGACATCTTTATGAATACCCAAGGTTCAAATTACTTGTTAATTTCCCTACTCAAACTTTAAACCCACATTATTTTAAGTTTCTTACTTCCTGATAAGCCCATTAATGATAAAGTTACTTCATTTCTTTTCAAGAATCGGGAAGCTCACATGTGGTATGCACACTCAATACTGATTTTCAGTTTTAAGAAACTACTGGATAGAGCCTTTAAAACTGTGTCACCTTGGAATAAAAGCATGGACTTTACTTCAATATAATGTATCAGTTGGTTTGTCAGTTGTGATGAAGATCTCATAGTCTTACCAGAGGTTAACAACAGGGAAAGTGGGTACCATGGGTACAGAGGAACACTGTCCCGTATATCTAAATGCATTCTAAAGTTAAAAAGTTTATTTAAAAAACCCTAGGTCACCAGAAATTTCCTCCTCATACAACAGGTATAGTCTCACTTTGAATGAAGTCAAAGGAAGATCCTTAATTCTGAGACTGTCACCCTAAAAAAAGTTAGGTGGTAATTTGATAAGAAAATGACTATAATGTCAGCATGGTTAGTAGGCATATTTCAACAGTCAATAAGGCATCTTTATTACCTAACAAAAATAAGGCAAATAGTATCTTGAAAAGCTGGGTGGCAGACAGCCCTGTCTTTTAATTTAATCACTACATATTCATGAAACTCAAATTATATACACAGCATTGTGGTATTTACTTGGCATAAAGCAGAACACACAAACAATGGAAGATGTGCCCCCTACTTCCACGAATTCACCATCAAGTTAGGGATATAACAGGGCCAGGACGCTTAGGATGATGATATTATGTCCCTCCTTCCCATGAGCACACAGACTCAGATGGACACTTCCGGGAAGACATAACAGATGACAGCATTAGGTGTATGAATACTGTGGCTAACATCACTTTGGAATAAAAAGTACATAGTCTTTTACTCAGTGTTTTCCTAAAAGTGATATCAAAATGGCTTTGCTGTTGTTGTTCATTTATTCATTCATTCATTCAGCATATACAGCTACTATGTGCCAGGTGTTGTTGTAAGTGCTGAACACACAGCAATGAATAGAACAAATATTCAACTCTAATGGAGACAGACAATATATAATGTAGGCAGTGACATGTACTGTGAAGAAAAATAAATTCAGAGTAGGTGAGAGAGCTGATGAAGATACTGTGGTCATGTGGATGCTATTTCATACAGGGTACTCAGGGGAAGCATTTCTGATAAGCATTTCTGATATTTGAGCAGATTTAAGAATTAAGAGAGCGATATAATTTATTTCCTTTCTTCTTTCCTTCTTTCTTTTCTTCCTTCCTTCCCTCTCTCCCTTCTTCCCCCCATCCAACCTAGGGAAATTTTTTCCAAATAGAGGGGACAATAAGTGCCAAGGCTCACTGACGCTTCAGAAAAGGTAAAATAGCAGTAAAAACTATAGCTAACATTGACTACATACTTGTCGCGTTTAGTTGCTAAGTCATGTTTGACTCTTTTGTGCCCCATGGAGTATAGCCCTGCAGGCTCCTCTGTCCATGGGATTTCCTAGACAAGAATACTGGAGTGGGTTGCCATTTCCTTCTTCAGGGGATCTTCCCAACCCAGGGATTAAACCTGCCTCTCCTGTATCAGCAGGTAGATTCTCTACCACTGAGCTAAATGCTGATGTTAAGTATTCATGGTACATTAAAGAAAACCAACAGCTCTTTGCCGTGCTTTCAGTGAAGAGGTAGATAGGATCTATTTCCCTCTTCTCTTGAATCTGAGCTGGCCCTCTGACTAGCTCATGCTCAAAGTTCTGCCTCAGCAGTGGATAACTCAGTAGTTGTCATTATTATTTTTTGGTCTAGCTCCTCTATTCAGATCTTCTTAGAGGAGGATCACTAGTCTGTGAGAGTGTGAGTGTGTGTGTGTGTGTGTGTATGTTTAATTTTCAATGGCAGGTACATAAGTATACACTAATTAAAAGTGGCTTGACTGGTTTACTGCACACATGTCCTTGGACAAGGAAGATTATACAGCAGGGGTTCTTAACCTTGGCAATATTGACATTATGGGGCCAAATACTCTGTGTCGTCAGGGGCTGTCCTGTGCACTGCAGGATGTTCAATGTTCATCTCTGATCTCTGCCCACTAGATACAGGGAGAATCCCCCTCAACTCCCAGTAGTGACAACCCAAAATATCACCGGACATTGCCAAATATCAACTTGGGGGCAAAATTACCCATTGCTGAGAACCAATCGTTGAGAACAAGGAACCTAATCTGCTGAGTCACAACAGGCTGTTCTTACCATCCAGTTAATTTTTAAGCAGTGAAAGAAAAATGTTAGTCAGTCATGTCTGACTCTTTTGTGACCCCATGGACTGTAGCCCACCAGGTTCCTCTGTCCATGCGATTTCCCAGGCAAGAATACTGGAGTGGGCTGCCATTCCCTACTTCAGGGGATCTTCCCAACCCAGGGATCAAACCCAGATCTCCTGCATTGCAGGCAGTTCTTTGCCAGTTGAGCCACCAGGGGATCAAACTCCTACCAAACACACATTTGCCAACTAAATGTCAGCAACTTAGTTTCAAACTTAGAAATCTGGCTTTAACCTTAAAGTTAAATTTTTCAACAGCCACTAGCTTCATAACAGTTTTGAAATTTAGCCTTCTTGAAACTTCCAAGTTTTAACGCAGTGTATTGCCAAACTTCTCATGTAAGTAGAAGTTATTACCAGGTACTTGTTGTTGGAAAGTCCTATAGTTTAATCCCAGTACCTAGAAATATAAAAACTGACCTGGAAATAAATGATACCTGATTATCAATTTGTCTGTACACTCTGTATTATGAGGACTTCTTAAGTAAGGTCATTTGCTTCTAAGAGTCATTCTGGAATCACAGAGTTCTTTTCCTCACTTAATTTGAAGAGTAAGTAAACTGAACATTTTCTACTTCATGCCCTCTTTTGCAATTACTGCTTTATCTAAAAAATAAAGTAGCTGATATTTATCAACTATCCAGAGCCAAACCCTCTAGAAAGAACATCAGATACTCTGATGCTGTCTCTTTCCCACCTCTAACCACTGTTTTGGCAGATAAATGCTGCTGCTGCTGCTAAGTCACTTCAGTTGTGTCCGACTCTGTGCGACCCCATAGATAGCAGCCCACCAGGTTCCCCCGTCCCTGGGATTCTCTGGGCAAGAACAGTGGAGTGGGTTGCCATTTCCTTCTCCAATGCATGAAAGTGAAAAAAGTGACAGAGAAGTCACTCAGTCGTGCCCAACTCTTTGCGACCCCATGGACTGCAGCCTACCAGGCTCCTCCATCCATGGGATTCTCCAGGCAAGAGTACTGGAGTGGGGTGCCATTGCCTTCTCCTCCCATATGACTGAGCCTCAAATGTTTAGAGACAATATGGGCAGAATACTGATTAAGGAGATAGACTTAACCTCCCCAATCAGTCAAACCTAAATCCTATCTAGAATCTACAATATGAGCTATATGACCTTGGGCAAGGAACCTAATCTCTGAGCCTGACTCTTCATCAGTAAAATATGTACTACTGGCCTGCTTGGATTATTGGTCAGATTAAACAACATAATGAATATAAAGCACTAGATATCAGCTTGTTGGGGGGCTACTCACTAAAATAACAGCCATGAGTTGCCAGCTCATGAGAAGATATGTCTACAAACGACTGACAAAAATACATATCACCTAGAGAGCTAAAATTTAGAGCCAAATGCAGCATCAGGGCTAAACCTTGGAACGTCTACTTTGGGGTGGGGAAGTTAAGTGTATTGTTGGTTGTAAATGGGACAGCTGCATTATATAAGGTGATAACTCCTTTGAAATTTAATATATTGAAAAAGAAAATGTATGTATGTGTGTGTAAGTTCAAATGCGTGCTGGCTGACCAAAGGACAGGATGTAAAAAACATCTGTTTCCATCTGTTTGGTACCGTCTCTCGACTGGGGAGTACCCCTCTTCCATCCCAGATATTTCCAGCGGAGCTATCAGACACAGTGTACACTCTTCTGTGGGAGAGTGAAGAGATGATATAGGCAGGGATGTGACTCAAGGCTGGTCTAACAGACGGCATCACTCTTCAGTCACAGAGCCTGGTCTAAAGGGTGAACGTGTAACCTAAGCAAGACCAGAATTCCTCCACGAAATCTGTAATACACATGGAGAAGGCTGCACCTCCTTCTGGATTGCTGTTTGTGAGAATGATATGACCCTAGAGCTGCTGGCAATCATCTTTATGTGGTAAGAACTTTCCTGAAGAAGAAAGTCATCACAGAGGAAAGAGAAGCTCAGAAAGCATTCTGATTACATCATTTGAACTTCTATGTCTAGCAATGTCTGAAGCCACAAACTATCCCAAGGAATTCCCATATGATAAACTATCCTTTCTCTTCAGCTAATTCTGCCCCCTTGCAACTAAATGAGTCCTTTATAATACAGTCCATTCAATCAAGCTGACTTACTGCTTGATATATTCATTCATTAATTCACTGAATGCCTACTATCACTGGTTACTTGTACCAATATTTACTTGAAAAAGACATTGCCCTAAGTTTTAAAGTTTTTCTCGATTCTAAAACAAAGGAGATGGAGAAGGAAATGGCAGCCCACTCCAGTGTTCTTGCCTGGAGAATCCCAGGGACGAGGGAGGCTGGTGGGCTGCCGTCTATGGGGTCGCACAGAGTCGGACGTGACTGAAGTGACTTAGCAGCAGCAGCAGCAACAGCCATGAAATTAAAAGATGCTCACTGCTAGGAAGAAAAGCTATGACCAAACTAGACAGCATATTAAAAAGCCAGAGACATTGCTTTGCCAACAAATATCCGTCTAGTCAAAGCTACGGTTTTTCCAGTAGTCATGTATGGATGTGAGAGTTGGACTATAAAGAAAGCTGAAGAATTGATGCTTTTGAACTGTGGTGTTGGAGAAGACTCTTGAGAGTCCCTTGGACTGCAAGGAGATCCAACCAGTCCATCCTAAAGGAAATCAGTCCTAAATATTCATTGGAAGGACTGATGCTGAAGCTGAAACTCCAATCCTTTGGCCATCTGATGTGAAGAGCTGACTCATTGGAAAAGACCCTGATGCTGGGAAAGACTGAGGGCGAGAGGAGAAGGGGACGACAGAGGATGAGATGGTTGGATGGCATCACCGACTCACAGACATGAGTTTGAGCAAGCTCCAGGAGTGGGTGATGGACGGAGAAGCCTGGCGTGCTGCAGTCCGTGGGGTTGCAAAGAGTCAAACACAGTTGAGTGACTGAACTGAATGTATCACATTTACTATGTTTTAACCAGTCTAAAATGTATAATTCACTGCGATTAATTACATACAGTGTTGTGCCACCATCACCACTGTCTGCTCCCAAAACTTTTTTGTTACCCCAAACAGAAACACTAACCATTAAACCCCAGGTACCTGTAACTCCCAATTCCTGGTCACCTCTAATCTACTTTCAGTGTCAGAATTTACCTTTTCCTAGCACCTCATAGATACTAAGTCAAAGAATGTGTATCCTTTTGTGTCTGGCCTCTTTTACTTAGCATAATTGTTAAAGTTCATGCATGTTGTAGCCTGTGTCAGTACTTCATTCCCTTTAATGGCTCTGTAATATTCCATTATGTGAATAGACCCCGTTTTATTTGTCCATTCATCAGCGTATGGACATCTGAGTTGCTTTTTTTTTTTTTTTGGCTATGATAAGCAGTGCTGCCGAGAACATTTCATGTACAAATTTTTGTGTGGACATACGTTTCCATTTCTCAGTTATATACGTAGAAGTGGAATTACTGAGTCATATGATAGCTATATGTAGCTTTCTGAAGAACTTCGGGACTTTTTTCCATAGAGGCTGTACCAGCTGTACTGTCTTACCTTCCTACCAGCAAAGCATGAAGGTTCTGATTTCTCCATGTCCTCACCAACAGTTGTTATTTGTTTATAGATACCCTGGTAGGTCTGAAGTATCTCATTTTGTGATTTTGATTTATATTTCCCTTATGCTAATGATACTGAACATCTCTTCATGTGGATATTGACCATTTGTCTATCTTTTTTTGAAAAATGTTTGTTCAAATCCTTTGCTCGTTTTTTTTTGTTTGTCTTTTTGAGTTGTAGGGTTTTTTAAAAATATATATACTAAATACTAGACCCTTATCAGAAAAAAAAAATAAAACAAAGGAGAATATTCACCATTAATAGAGAAGACAAAAGGTGGAAAAATAGATCTGAATAAATGAAAAGTTTAGGTGACTGAGTTGCTGTTCAGATACCACCACTCTCTAAGAGCACTACATAGAGCAAGTGCTTTATGGGTATAATGCACACATTGCTTTAAGGCAAACCGAGTATACAGGACAATTAATTCATAATAATAATTTTCAGCAACAAAAGAATATCTCAGCTTGAATACTAACTTGTGGGTGAATAGTTCTCTCTTATTAAAGGCCACTATGTGTTTTTAAAGAACCTCTTGATGAAAGTGAAAGAGGACAGTGAAAAAGCTGGCTTAAAACTCAACATTCAAAAAAATAAGATCATGGCAACCGGTCCCATCACTTCAAGGGGAATAGATGGAGAAACAGTGGAAACAGGGTCAGACTTTATTTTCTTGGGCTCCAAAATCACTGCAGTTGGTGACTGCAGCCATGAAATTAAAAGACATTTGCTCCTTGGAAGAAAAGCTGTGACCAGCCTAGACAGCATATTAAAAAGCAGAGACATTACTTTGCCAACAAAGGTCCGTCTAGTCAAAGCTATGATTTTTCCAGCAGTCATGTATGGATGTGAGAGTTGGATCATAAAGAAAGCTGAGCGATGAAGAATTGATGCTTTTGAACTGTGGTGTTGGAGCTTCTTGAGAGTCCTTTGGACTGCAAGAAAATCCAACCAGTCAATACTAAAGGAAATCAACCCTTAATATTCATTGGAAGGACTGATGCTGAAGCCGAAGGCTTTGGCCACCTGATGCAAAGAACTGACTCACTGGAAAAGACCGTAATGGTGGGAAAGATTGAAGACAGGAGGAGAAGGGGATGACGGAGGACGAGATGGTTGGATGACATCATCAGATCAATGGACCTGAGTTTCGGCAAGCTCTGGGAGATGGTGAAGGACAGGGAAGTCTTGCCTTCTACAGTCCATGGGGTCGCAAAGAGAAGGACATGACTTAGAGACCGAACAACAAAAACAACACACCATATAAGTAGCTGTGTATGAAATGTAGTTATTGTAATATACAGTTATTTTATATAAAGTGTGAAAATATGTACACACATGCATGTATCTATTTTAAATATGTAAGTATACGTATTTCTTGTTTAGTCACTAAGTTGTATTCAACTTTTTGAGACCCCATGAACTGTAGCCTGTGAGGCTCCTCTGTCCATGGGACTTTCTCAGGCAAGAATACCGGAGGGGGTTGCCATTTCCTTCTCCAGGGGATCTTCCCGATCCAGAATCAAACCCATATCTTTTGTTTCTCCTGCTTGGCAGGCTGATTCTTTACCACTGAGCCACCTGGGAAACCATATTATTTTTATATAAATAGCATGTGTATGTAAATATGTTATGTATAATACAAGCAACAACTACACTTGAAAATATTTATTGAATCAATGGAAAGTTTAGGTTAGGAAAGAAGCAATATAATGTGCTGCTTAAGCTTGGCCCATGGAGCCTGACTGCTCCAATTTGGATGCCAGCCCTGACACCTGCCACCGCCCCTGGGCAAGACTCTTTACTTCCTCATGTCAATTTTTCTCACTTCTGAAATGGAACTGTTGTGGACATTATTAACTGGGTTACTCCTTTACTATGAGGTAACATCCTGATTTCCTATTACAGAAAACAAGTGGAATAATTGCTTTTTGGTAATGTGTGTTGGTCATTATCTATTCTGTCATTAATCATATCTTGAGTTCTACAAAAAAATCAGTATTTCTCTCCTATTAGTAGCTAATAGATTATTTCATTTTTGTATTTAACCAATGAGATTTGCTGTATCTTGGGGCTGGGAATGGAAAAGAACCTTCCGATTGAAGTAGATGTGAATTGGTGCCAAGTACCACTCATCATACTTTACTGAATAAAATTATATGGCTAGTCTTTGGCTATAGAAAAGGGAGAATATAGGAAAGATAGGCAAAGAAGCCTTGGATTGCAATAAGGAAAAAAATAAGTAAAATTATGTACTCGTAAGCTGCAGTTAGCACTGTAAATTACTGCAACCAGCATGAGTTTGTAGTAAGAAGCATAAAAATGTTCATACCCTTCGATCGAGTAAGCCAACTTGAAAAATGTATAAGGAGAAAATAACTGAACCAAAGCACCACACTTGATCAAAAGCACTCAGGGAACCATTATCTATCAGAGCAAAAACTGGAAAAAAAATCTAAATAGTCTAACAACAGCAATGGATTAGTAAATTATGGTATATCTAAAGTAGTATCAATAATAAAAAACTGCATTTACTGAGCACAATCCCCTCAAATCACAAATACCAACGACAGCCGAAAATTACCCTGTTTCACTATATATATAGTTCTGTTCATAGAACTGAACTTTCAGGAATAAAGAACTTAAAAAAAAAAAAAGTCTCTAAATCCAAGAGGCGGGGGTGGGGGAGATAGAAAAAATAGATGACAAGTATCACAAGCAATCAGTCAACGAACAATCATAATCCAACTGGATTTGAGTCTAAAGCACTTCATTAACGTTTACAACTTTTTGCCTCTCACACCATTTCTAAACTCTGGCCTTTAGAGACTTTAAAATCTCTTTGAAGTGTTGAAATTAACAAAGTAGAAACAATAGAGAGAAATACAATTGCATTTCAGGTTAAATGCTAAACTGAGCAGCAAAATAAAGATTGTGGGATTTGAGAAAAGGCTGAGAACTGAGGGAAGCGTAGCATCCAGGCCAGTTTCATGGAGGGAAGGGAAATGATCTGTATGCAGCAGAGACAAGAAAGAATTAAGGGTGGAGAACACAGTTAAGACCCTGGGTGGGGAGGGGAGGTAGGAGACAAGCCTGGGCTCCCTGGAAGGCCTGATGGATGAAATCAGGTCATGCTAAGACACTTTCCTAAGACACTTTCTTCAGTACCCTGAGGGGCTTCTGAGTCATGGGAACATCACACAGTGGGTCGTTTTTTTCAAAGTTGTCCTCTAGCTCTGGCAATGGTTTTGCACTCTGCGGTATTCAGAACCCTAGGCTTTTGAATTTCTCCTTCTTTAGCATTATTTTTCGCTATGACCATACTCATTTTATCCATTCAATTACAGACGCAAAGCAAAGGACAATGGTAATAGTGATGTTAGGGGAAATGAAACTCCCACTTTTTTAAAACCATGTGAGATTAAAAACATATTTCTGCAAAGCACCATTCTGGTATACTCTCCTTACACAGAACAGTTATATGCATAATTCTTTTAATCAGTAATTACAATGGCTTCCCTCTGGAGTTCATAAAAGAAGTAATGCAGATCTTTAGAGTTATTTTACATATTTTTAAAAGTCTAATAAAATTGGCATATGTACCCATGGTGATAGCTCAACAGAAATTAAAAGATCATTCACTTAAGTAACTTTATTATTTGGTTCAGTTCAGTCGCTCAGTTGTGTCCAACTCTGCGACCCCATGACTTGCAGCATGCCAGGCCTCCCGGTCCATCACCAACTCCCGGAGTTCACTCAGACTCACGTCCGTCGAGTCCGTGATGCCATCCAGCCATCTCATCCTCGGTTGTCCCCTTCTCCTCCTGCCCCCAATCCCTCCCAGCATCAGAGTCTTTTCCAATGAGTCAACTCTTCACATGAGGTGGCCAAAGTACTGGAGTTTCAGCTTTAGCATCATTCCCTCCAAAGAAATCCCAGGGCTGATCTCCTTCAGAATGGACTGGTTCAATCTCCTTGCAGTCCAAGGGACTCTCAAGAGTCTTCTCCAACACCACAGTTCAAAAGCATCAATTCTTCGGCGCTCAGCCTTCTTCACAGTCCAACTCTCACATCCATACATGACCACTGGAAAAACTAGACTTGACTAGATGGACCTTAGTTGGAAAAGTAATGTCTCTGCTTTTGAATATACTGTCTAGTTTGGTCATAACTTTTCTTCCAAGGAGTAAGTGTCTTTTAATTTTATGGCTGCAGTCACCATCTGCAGTGATTTTGGAGCCCCAAAAAAATAAAGTCTGACACTGTTTCCACTGTCTCCCCATCTATTTCCCATGAAGTAATGGGACCGGATGCCATGATCTTCGTTTTCTGAATGTTGAGCTTTAAGCCAACTTTTTCGCTCTCCTCTTTCGTTTTCATCAAGAGGCTTTTTAGCGCCTCTTCACTTTGTGCCATAATGGTGGTGTCATCTGCATATCTGAGGTTATTGATATTTCTCCCAGCAATCTTGATTCCAGCTTGTGTTTCTTCCAGTCCAGCGTTTCTCATGATGTACTCTGCATAGAAGTTAAATAAGCAGGGTGACAATATACAGCCTTGACGTACTCCTTTTTCTATTTGGAACCAGTCTGTTGTTCCATGTCCAGTTCTAACTGTTGCTTCCTGACCTGCACACAGATTTTTCAAGAGGCAGGTTAGGTGGTCTGGTATTCCCATCTCTTTCAGAATTTTCCACAGTTTATTGTGATCCACACAGTCAAAGGCTCTGGCATAGTCAATAAAGCAGAAATAGATGTTTTTTTCGAACTCTCTTGCTTTTTCCATGATCCAGCGGATGTTGGCAATTTGATCTCTGGTTCCTCTGCCTTTTCTAAAACCAGCTTAAACATCAGGGAGTTCACGGTTCATGTATTGCTGAAGCCTGGCTTGGAGAATTTTGAGCATTACTTTACTAGCATGTGAGATGAGTGCAATTGTGCGGTAGTTTGAGCATTCTTTGGCATTGCCTTTCTTTGGAATTGGAATGAAAACTGACCTTTTCCAGTCCTGTGGCCACTGCTGAGTTTTCCAAATTTGCTGGCATATTGAGTGTAGCACTTTCATAGAATCATCTTTCAGGATTTGGAACAGCTCAGAGGGCAAACTTTATTATTAGGTTGGTACAAAAGTAATTGTGGTTTTGAACAAGGAATTTTAAATCATTATAACTAGGCTCAAACACACCTTTATTAATCAAAATAGGAACCATTATAAACAACACATTTTTTTGCCAGGGAGAAATAGGTTTGTTTATTCCTGAAGCATAAAAATCCATATTTCAGGATTCAATGAACTCTTGGAAAGCATTTTCTGCCTCCTGCTGGTTATGGAAGCGTTTTCCCTGCAAAAAGTTGTTGAGATGCTTGAAGAAGTGGTATCAGTTGGCGAGAGGTTATGGCAGATGAGGCAAAACTTTGTAGCCCAATTCATTGAAGTGCTGGTCGCGTGGCGTGTGGTTCAGCACCGTCATGCAGAAGAATCAGGCCCTTTTTGTTGGCCGGCTGCGGGTGTCGCAGTTTTCGGTGCATCACATCAATTTGCTGAGCATGTTTCTCAGACGTGATCGTTTCACCGGGATTCAGAAAGCTGTAATGGATGAGACCGGCAGCAGACCGCTAGTGACCATGACCGTTTTGGGTGCAAGTTTGGCTTTGGGAAGTGCTTTGGAGCCTCGACTCAGACTAACCACTGAGCTGGTGCTTGCCAGTTGTCATATAAAATCCACTTTTCATTGCACATCACAATTCAATCAAGAAATGGTTTGCTGTTTCATAGAATAAGAGACGACACTCCAGAGCGACCCTTTTTTTTTTTTTTGGTCAGGTCACGAGGCACTACTTGTTGAGCTTTTACATCTTTCCAATTTGCTTCAAATGCCAAATGACTGTGGGATAGTCAACACTGAATTCTTTGGCAACTTCTCATGTAGTTGTAAGAGGATTAGCTTCAATGATGGCTCTCGGTTGTTGTTACTTTGCAATGGCTAGCCATTGTGCTCCTCATCTTCAAGGCTCTCATCTCCCTCGCAAAACTTCTTGAGCCACCACCACTGCATTGTTCATTCGTTAGCAGTTCCTGGGCCAAATGTGTTGTTGATGTTGCGAGTTGTCTCTGCCGCTTTACAACCCACTTTGAAGCTGAATAAAAAAATTGCTTGAATTTGCTTTTTGTCTAACATCATTTCTACAGTCTGATAGAATACAAACAGCAAGTAATACGTCATTAGCAAAAAAACATAAAGCAAGAAATGTGCATTCAAATGATGTATAACATAACCACATGTATTTAAGAATCTATTCCAATATCATATGGCAAAGTTCAACAGTGAAAAAACACAGTTACTTTTGCATCAACCTAATATCATTTTAAGTGCTTATTTTGACAGCACAATTAGTTTTACCTGCCAGATTTAAAAAAAAAAAAGAAAGAAAGAAAACAAATGACTGAAATTTATTTTGATAGACAGTTTTTCCAAACCTAAAGCCCAGGAAGGTGGGAGAGAGGAAGGATAACAAGTAATCCTCAGTGGCTGAAACACTGGGATAGATTTAGTCATTATATATACATTTAAAAAATAAACTTAGGAAGAAAAAAAAAGACCTTCCTTCTGTCTAGTCTCATTCTAGTCATGTTACCTCCTCTGTCATACCTCCTCACTGTGTTCTAATCTAGATTTCCAAATGCCTTGTCTCATTCTTTAAATCTATCACCCCCGCAAAGCTGCCAGAGTGAACCTCATTAAACTGCACTTGCATATCACACCAGCTCACAGACTTCGGCACTACAGCAACTCCACAGGACAGCATCTGAACTCTGAGGCACAGCCATCTTCTATCATCAGGTCCCCCTCTTCCCCAGTGTGACTGCTCAAGTTTTATACCGTCAAAATTCTTTTCCTTATGGTTCCCTGAGCAAGTCTTACTCTCTTATTTCCATGCTTTTGACTGCGGTGTTTCCTTGCCTATTATTTCATCCACTTCCAAAAGAACAAAAGCAAAGCATTTTCGTTCTCCCTGGAAAACTCAAGACACGGGTCTGCGAAGCACATCTCCACATCAGCAGGCAGCTGAGGAGAGTTTCTCCTGCATTCCTAATCACCTTTGTACTTGCTGGTGAGTCTGTCTCCCAAAGAGTACTGAGAGAATCTGCTAGCATCTCTATGTTTCTAATGCCTACGGTAGTCCTGGTTCTGTAATGAGCACCCAGGAAAGGTGCCCTTCCCTGGTGGCTCAGACGGTAAAGAATCTGCCTGCAATGCAGCAGACTCAAGTTCGATCCCTGGGTCAGGAAGATCCCCTGGAGAAAGGAATGGCAACCCACTCCAGTATTCTTGCCTGGAGAATCCCATGGACAGAGGAGCCTGGTGGGTTACAGTCCCTGGGGTAGCAGAGTCGGACATGAATGAGCGACTAACACTATTACACTACTAAGGTGTGTTGAGTAAATTATTTAGAAATTCACCAAAAATGTGAATGAATTCCCTAGCAATTAAGATTAAAATTAGGTTCTTTAAGGAGAACCCACCCCAGCAAAGGGAGTCAATACTAGTTACAGCTTCTTGAATATTTTCTCTATGTTAATTACAGGTGAAAGGGGGCACCTTTTTTTTCTTGTCTTTAAATTTAGTGAACAAACATAATGTCAGTACTGTCAACAAAGTAGTTTTGGGGAAAGTCTCCATGTATATCAGGGTAAGCCAACTCGTGTGAAAGCAAACATATATAAAGATACATCGGTTGGGATGCACTAAGTTGCAAGCATCCAAGATACCTAAATTGAACTTGGACTCTGGAGCCACACTGCCTGGATTGGACTGTTTATTAGCTGTATGATCTTGGACCAGTCCCTTCACCTCTCCACATCTCAGCTTCCATATCTATAGAATAGAAATAATAACTGTATCTACTTTAAAGGATGCTATAAGGCATATGGCAGGCCCTATATGAGAGTTAACTACTGATAATTAAACTAGTTAAATGACATAAGGGGAATTTATAAAAACTAAAGTAACTTAAAGCTTAGAAGTAGGATGGGTAAGCTTGTGGGTGATTTGATATGGTGGCTTGATATGTCATCCAGGGCCTCGTTTCTTCTTGGTACCTTGGAATAACTCCATGTTAAGGCTGGCGTCTCAGAGTAGTTTAATCAACCAGAATGCAGAGGCAAACAAGAGTACTGATACTCAATCTGACTGGATGTCTTGGGTTACAAGCTCTCTATCACTGGACAGAGGGGCATGGACTCCGCAGATTAGCTGAGGCCTCCCAAGGCCCACTTCCAGAGCCAGAGGTGGGAGCAACTTCCCCTGAAGTGCATGGACATCAAAACAAAAACACGGATATCTTTGGGAAGTTGGGAGACGAGGGGAAACGCTAGATAAGCAACCAAGAAGAAGAAAAAAGGCAATGGTGAAAATTCATGAATTTCAAACCACATAAACTTTTATTTTTTCATAGTCATCTGTATTCAAAAGTCATATCAGGTTTAGCAACCAGGCGCAAAAATTCCTTTCAACCAAGATGAATTTTTAGCATGACACAGCCAACAAAAAGTGCTGTTCTCAGGGAAAATCCCCCAACTTAGAAGCATCTGCTTCTAATTTCCACAATGAAATCGTTGATTCCTTCATTCATGGGGCTTGCACTCAATTCCCTCTGACACAGGAACTGCAGTTTTCTAGATAATAATTTTGCTGTGAAATTCTCATTATCTGGTTGAGATGTTTAAAGAATGAATTAAGTGTTTGGGAAGTTGCTAGCTTTCTTATAACACTGGTAAATGATTTTACATGTCATGAAATGGAACTTAATAACAAGAACGAAATAAACACACAAACTAGGAATGTAAAAGTCCATTGGCAGAATAGGAAAATAAAAAGTACAGTACACAAAAACAATTCAGCAGCAAACAATCAACTACAGCTATACAGCAGCAAGTATGAATCCCCAGAACAGCATTGAACAAAAGAAGCCAACTTGCAAAAGACTATATATGCTATGATACTTTTCTATGAAGAGAAAGTTCAAAAGCAGACAACCAATCATTCACTTAGGAATACGTGTGTGTGTGTGTGTGTGTGTGTCTGTGTGTGTGTGTTAAGACTATAAAGAAAGGCAAAGGAACAATTAACTTTAAAATTGCAATAGTGGTCCTGAGGGATGTAAGAGGCTGGGGTAGGGAATGTCTTCAGAAATAGGCAGGGACTGCCAAGGTGCTACAGAAAGTCTTTTCCTTAAGCTTAGAAGTAAATACAATGGTGTTCTTTCATAACTATTACGGCTTAAAATGCACAGAGAACTTATAAACACTCTACCATGTACATTTCACAATTTAGCAAAGTTAAATAAGTCAGAGGTACTGATGTTAAAATGTTGTGAATAACCATGTACTACTGATTAAACTTTAAAAAGATATGTAACAGCAAGTTATACAAGCGTTAAGTCAGAACTCAGGTAGTCACCAACCAACAATGCATCCTGAAAGGTATTTAGGATGAAAAAACAGAAGGAGGCATTCCCTGTTTTAGATAAACAAACTCATAGAGAGTTAGATGCATATCTCGGGAAGAATTTCAATGACCCCAGATTCTTGTATCTTCTCACAAAGGCACTAAAATCATTAACTTGTGATAGCTGTTCTTTGTGATTAGTAGTAATGTTTTACCAAGATGTATGCTTGACTATCTGTATTTCCTAGCCCCCAAATTCATATATACTGGCTCCTCTCCTGCTTCTTCAGAACAGTTTACTCAGAGCTACTGGACGGCTAATTCCTGGGCTATACAGTTCTCAGTGAGAATAAAACTTAAACTGACAAACTCACAACTCTCACGTTGTGTGTTTTTACATCAGCAGCGGATTGTGCATGGGCATCTACCACTAAATGAAAAAGTAATGCAATAAAGTGCAATCAAATGAAAATCTTACCAATGAATCAGATCTTAAAGATGACCTAGTCCAACTCCAGTACTCTTGCCTGGAAAATCCATGGACAGAGGAGCCTGGTGGGCTGCAGTCCATGGGGTCGCTAAGAGTTGGACACAACTGAGCGACTTCACTTTCACTTTTTACTTTCATGCATTGGAGAAGGAAATGGCAACCCACTCCAGTGTTCTTGCCTGGAGAATCCCAGAGACATGGAAGCCTGGTGGGCTGCTGTCTATGGGGTCGCACAGAGTCGGACACGACTGAAGCGACTTAGCAGCAGCAGTCCAACTCCTTAATTTTATAGGTTAAGAAACTGACACTTCAACAAGAGAATGACTGGACCAAGATGATACCAGGTAGGTTTAGGCAGCTGGTGTGCTTTTCCTTCCAGAGTTTTTCTTCTCTAAGTTCTAGCAAAAACTCTCATGGGGAAGAAACAATTTAAACTAGTCTCTTTTCAGAGAGCTCATATTTTATACATTTGAGTAACAAGTTAAGAAACATGCTAAAATGATTCACTCAGGTAAACATATCCAAATGCTAGCAAAACCTGCCTTTCATCCTACTAGTTGTAGAATTTCATATGTCAAAAATAAATTTTACAAAGCCAGAAAAAGACTTTGAAATGCCAAGAATCCAATTTTACACTTATACATATAAATTATGGGCCAAAATTATTTTGACTGGGCACACCCAAATGAGCAGTATTACCCGGACACACCCTCACACTCACACACGTACTATGCATGTGTTAAATGTGCAGAATGGTGTGAAATGAGACTCACAGGGCCAGGCACACTCTACAGTAAAAGATCAAAAGCACAGTCTATAGACTTCAAAGTAAAAGATTCCTCTGGACATTCTAATGAGGCTCTATAGTGCTGCAAAAGTCTCAATTTAACATTCCTTTGGGGGTTTTACTGTAACTATGTAGTTAGAAACAAACTGTCACACAAATACATAAAAACACCTGAAGATATCAATTTAAAAAGTCAAAGAAAAACAATGATTATTTTAATCATTAAAAAAACCTTTCTTAGAACTCTGATTTGCAGTTTCTCCTTAAGAGAAATGATAAATGTTTGTTTTACACATGGCTTCCTTTTTTAGGCTGAAGTATAGCTAATTTACCATATTGTAATAGTTGCAGGTATAGAGCAAAGTAATTCAGTTATTTATACATATATATTTAAATACATATTTAAACATACATAAACTTATAGTACATATTATTTTTCATATTTTCATATTATTTTTCATATTTTCATATTATAGGTTATTATAAGATATTGAATATAGTTCTCATTGCTATATAGTAAACCCTGTTATTTGTCTATTTTATGTATAGTAGTGTGTATCTATTAATCCCAACTCTTAATTTATCCCTCCGCTTTTTCTTTGGTAACCGTGGCTTTGTTTTCTATGTCAGTGAATTCATTTCTGCTTTGTAAATAAGTTCATCCGTATTAATTTTTAGATTCCACATATAAGAGCATATAATGTTTATCTTTCTCTGCCTGACTGACTTCACTTAGTATGATAATCTCCAGGTCCATATATATGTTAGAAAAGGCATTATTTCATTCTTTGCATGGTTTACTAATATTCCATTGTGTATGTGTGTCTGTCTCTGTGTGTATACGCATCACATCTTCTTTATCCATTAATTGGACACGTCCATTCAACACAGGTTGCTTCCATGTCCTGGTTATTGTAAATAGTGCTGCTATGAACACTTGGGTGCATGTATCTTTTTAAACTAGTTTTTGTCTTTTCTAGATATATGCAGAATATATATAATATATATATATGCAATATATATGTATATGTCTTTTCTAGACTTTATTATAGTTTTATAAAATATTTACTATTGCTATTGTCATATAGGGATTCATCTCTGATACATTAAAAGACATCATTTCTAACAAAGATTTCAATACCATTTCGGTTACCAGAGACCAACAATCCAAACTTTAAAAACATGTCCCACCCCCCTCTAGCAATGGCCACAGGACTGAAAAAGGTGTTTTTATTCCAAATTCAAAGAAGGGCAATGCCAAAGAATGTTCAAACGACCATTCAATTCCTCTCATTTTCACATGCCAGCAAGAAAATGCTCAAACCAGGCTTCAACAGTATATGAACCAAGAACTTCCAGATGTACAAGCTGAATTTACAAACGGCTTCCCAAGTGGCACAGTGGTAATGAATATGCCTTCCAAGGCAAGAGATGCAAGTCTGATCCCTGGGTTGGGATGATCCCCTGGTGGAGGAAATGGCAACCCACTCCAGTATTCTTTCCTAGGAAATCCCATGGAAAAAGGAGCTTGGTGAGCTACAGTCCATGAGGTTGCAAAGAGTAGGACGTGACTGAGCACATACATGTACAGAGGAACCAGAGATCAAATCGCCAACATCTGTTGGATCACAGAAAAAGCAAGGGAATTCCAGAAAAACATCTACTTCTGCTTCACTGACTATACTAAAGCCTCTGACTGTGTGGACCACAACAAACTGTGGAAAATTCTTCAAGAGATGGGAATACCAGACCACCTTATCTAACTCCTGAGAGACCTGTATGCAGGTCAAGAAACAAGTTAGAACCAGACATGGACTGGTTCAAAACTGGGAAAGGAGTACTTCAAGGCTGTATATTGTCATCCTGCTTATTTAACTTATATGCAGAGTACATCATGTGAAATGCCAGGCTGGATGAATCAAAAGCTGGGATCAAGATTTCTAGGAGAAATATCAATAACCTCAGATATGCATATTTTATCTATGCAGAAAGTGAAGAGGAACTAAAGAGCCTCTTGATGGAGGTAAAAGAGGAGAATGAAAAAGTTGGCTTAAAACTCAACATTCAAAAAATTAAGATCATGGCATCCAGTCCATCACTTCATGGCAAATAGATGGGGAAGAAGTATAAACAGTGGCAGATTTTATTTTCTTGGGCTCCAAAATTACCTTGAGGTTAATTGCTGCCATGGAATTAAAAGATGCATGCTCCTTGTAAGGAAAGCTATGATAAACCTAGATAGCATGTTAAAAAGCAGAGACATCACTTTGCTGATCTCAAAGCTATGGTTTTTCCAGTAGTCATGTACAGATGTGAGAACTGGACCATAAAGAAGGCTGAGCACTGAAAAATTGATGCTTTCAAACTGTGGTGCTGGTGAAGACTCTTGGGAATTCCTTGGACTCTAGGAAGAAGACTCTAGGGAATTCAATCCTAAAGGAAATCAACCCTGAATATTCACTGGAAGGACTGATGCTAAAGCTGAAGGTCCAATACTTTGGCCACCTGATGCAAAGAGATGACTCACTGGAAAAGACCCTGGTGCTGGGAAAGACTAAGGGCAGGGGGTGACATGGTTGGATGACATCATCGACTCAATGGACGTAAGTCTGAGCAAACTCTAGGAGATACTGAAGGACAGGGAATCCTGCATGCTGTAGTCCATGGGCTCACAAAGAGTTGGACTTAGAGACTGAACAACAATAACCCACATCCACCCCACCCCTCATTCCCCTGATGCGTCAACAAATCATTAGCCAATCTACTTAAGGAGATGGAAGTGGCCAGTATTATTCTGGAGAAACATGAATCCAAGACTGTTAAGACTGATCTGGGGAACTTCACTGGGAGTCAGGGCTGCAGCCTTAGGTCTTTCCTAAAGGAATCATCAATGAGAAGCTGGCTCTCCTCTACCTGCCATCCAGTGTTTAATTCCCATAGCTTCTGAAAGACAGCTACCATGAATTTGTCAGTTTCATCAAGTGTGTAACCTCATTTTCCAGTGGTACTTACCTATATACTAACATTCTATTTCCCATATGCCAATCCACAGGCCTTATTTCTGGAACTCTTCTCAACTAGGACTTTGAAATAAAATAAGAACCAAGGTCAATTAAATTATTACCCACATATTTCAAAGGGAATAGAAATAAAAGCCACTTAACATTGAACCTCTGGGATTCCTGGTGTGTGAAGTCAACAAAACCCAACAGTGAGTCACTAAATAACCCATTTGACCTGCCTATTCATTGGATTTTCTGGTCTCTGCTGTGTAACCCCCTTGGTTGTTGCCAAAAGAGAGCACTGCTTCTTACAGTAATCATCCTCTAAAGCTGTGAGAAAGACTTAAAGATTGATTTTTAAAGGGTGTGGAGGAAGGAAATCAGAATTACACCTTACCCTACACTAACAAGATTAATTTTCTATGAAAAATGGAACCACAGCACAGCCTTGAAGGTTAATGTTAAAAACAAACAAGCAAACCAATCAAACAAACAAAAAAAACAGGAACCACCCTGGCTCTGCTCAGGACTGCTTTTCTATACAGCTCTAACCATGCTGAGAAGGCAGCTAGTCCTGAGACTGACCTACACACTTTCATCCTAGAGAAACCAGATGAGCAGTTTACTCCAAGGTCACACTCCACCACTTCTAGCAGGACAACTGAATAAGACCAATAGTACATCACTGCATTACCCCTGCAAAAGGCTGTATTTTGCCAGCAACTGCCATGGAATCATCTCATCTTAGGTCCAGAGGCAAAACTATTCAAGTGTTCAAAAAGCACTCATTAGAAGAGAGGCATCTCTTTTGCTTCATGACTCTTATTTGGAAGAGTGAATTAAGAAAACATGGTATTGGTCCTAGAACAGGCTTTCTAGGGAAGGCTGGAGGAGAGTTCCTTTTCTAATACAAGATTTGGAAGCTTGTAAGTTATCTACTGGCTTTCCAACTTCAGCAAAAGTCTCAGGAAATTCAGGAGATAAAATCCTGAAATTCTGTCAAGATTCTTTCAAAATCATCTTCCTGTTAGGGTTAGGAATTAATCTGCTTATAATTTGGAAATTATTTGCTCTAAGAGTGTAAGAAGTCATGACAGTTGATGAAAAACCTACAGCTAATATTATACTTAACAGTGAAAGACTGAATGGTTTTCCCCTAATACTGGAAAGAAGACAAGGATTTCTGCTCTCACAACTCACATTCAAAGCTGGAGGACTTACTAGCTGATTGTCAGCCTTATTATAAAGGATACGAACAGAAACCAAACAGTATTATACTGGCCTAGAGGCAGACATCTAGATCAATGGAATGGGACAAATAGTCCAGAAACTGAGCCATACATAAAAAGTCATTTGATTTTTGACAAAGGTGCCAAGGAAATTCAAGAGAATGAACTCTCGAAAAATGGTGCTGGAATAATTAGACATCGTCATGGAAAAAAATTAACTTCAATCTATATACAAAAATTACTTGAAACGATTACAGATCCCAATGTAAAAGCTAAAACTACAAAACTTACAGAAATTTCTAGAAGAGCTTTGTGATCTTGGGTTTCTTGTTGTTCGTTGTTCAGTCACTCAGTCATGTCTGACTCTTTGTGATCCCATGAACTGCGGTACACCAGGCTTCCTTGTTCCTCATTATCTCCCGGAGTTTGCTCAAGCTCATGTCCATTGAGTGGATGATGCGAAGCAACCATCTCATCCTCGGTCGCCCCCTTCTGTAATTCCCTTACTTTTTCTATGATCCGGTGGATGTTAGCAATTTGATCTCTGGTTCCTCTGCCTTTTCTAAATCCAGCTTGTACATCTAAGGTTCTCGGTTCATGTACTGTTGAAGCCTAACTTGAAGACTTTTGAGCATTACCTTGCTAGCATGTAAGTGAAGTGAAGTTGCTCAGTCGTGTCCGACTCTTAGCGACCCCATGGACTGTATGTAGCCCACCAGGCTCCTCGGTCCATGGGATTTTCCAGGCATGAATACTGGAGTGGGTTGCCATTTCCTTCTCCAGGGGATCTTCCCAACCCAGGGATTGAACCCAGGTCTCCTGCATTGTAGGCAGATGCTTTACCATCTGAGCTATCAAGGAAGCCAGTAAAATGAGCACAATTGTACGGCAGTTTGAACATTCTTTGCCATTGCTTCTTCTTTGGTATCGGAATGAAAACTGACCTTTTCCAGTCCTGTGGCCACTGCTGGGTTTTCCAAATTTGCTGGCATATTGAGTGCAGCAGTTTAACAGCATCATCTTTTAGGATTTGAAATAGCTCAGCTGGAACTCCATCACCTCCAGTAGCTTTGTTCGTAGTGATGCTTCCTAAGGCCCACTTGACTTCGAATTCCAGGATGTCTGGTTCTAGGTGAGTGATCACACCACTGTGGCTATCCAGGTCAGTATAGCTCTTCTGTGTATTCTTGCCACCTCTTCTTAATATTTTCTGCTTCTATTAGGTCCATACTGTTTCTGTCCTTTACTGTGCCCATCTTTACATGAAATGTTCCCTTGGTATCTCTAATTTTTTTGAAGAGATCTCTAGTCTTTCCCATCCTATTGTTTTCCTCTATTTCTTAGGGGACAAAAAATCTGAAACATTTTCAAAAAAAGAGAAATTGAACTTCTTTAACATCAAAAATTCTGCTCTGTCACATAAAAATGACAAGGCATTCCTCAGGCTTGAAAAAGCCATTTTAAAATCTCTTCTCTGATTAAAGACTCAAATCCAGTATATATAAATAGCTCTTACAACCAATAAAAGATAACTCTCTTAAAAGTATGGCCAAAAGATTTAAATAGTCACTTCTCTAGAGAAGATATAGAAGCAGCAAATAAACATTTGAAATGATATTCCATATTATTGTCATTAGGAAGGTGTAAACAAAAACCACAGTGAGATACACACTCAATAGAACAGTTACAATGAAAAGACTGAATACCAGGTCTTGTTGAGAATTTAGAGCCACTAGAACTCTTAGATACCACTGGTGGGAATGTTAAATGGTACAGTTACCTTGGAACACAATTTGACAATTTTCATAAAATTAAATTCATTTACCATGTAACTCAGATATCTCATTCTTAGGTATTTGCCCTAAGAAATGAAAACATATTCCACCAAAGACTTACACATGAGTGTTCATAGTAACTTCATTCATAATAGTTCCACATTGGAAACAATCCAGATACCCACTAATAACAGATGAATGAATAAACATATTGTAACAACTGAAAACCATCCAACAATAAAAAGGAACTACTGACATATGCAACAAAACTGATGAATCTGAAAAATATTTTGCTAAGTGAAAGAAGCCAGATATAAAAGGAAGGCAGAGAAAACTACATGCCATATGATTCTACTTATATAAAATTATATAAAAGGCAAAACTAAAGATGAGAAGTTGTCAGGGATGGGGAGGTAAGGGGAAAAGGCAGAGAGGAAGTGGTGGTGGCGGGGGAGAAGTTAAAAGAGAGCTGTAAAAAAACTTTTTGGTATGACAAAAATTATCTTTATCTTGTTTGTGACACTGATTACATACATTTGTCAAAAGTCACAAAATTTTCTATTTAAAATTTGTGGACTTTATTGTATATAATTATAATAAATAAAGTTGATTTAAAAAATTTTAATGAATCTACATGTTCACTAAAGTGCCTTCGGGGTTAAGTAATACGTCATCTCAAACCCTTTGCTGCATGATGGAGGGTATAATCAAAAGTGAAACAATACATTAGGTAAACTGGCTAAATCAATGGCTTCAAAAAGTTTAAAACAGACCTTAGAATTAAAATGTAGGAAG
The DNA here is from genome assembly GCF_042477335.2 of Ovis canadensis. Classification (NCBI taxonomy): domain Eukaryota; kingdom Metazoa; phylum Chordata; class Mammalia; order Artiodactyla; family Bovidae; genus Ovis; species Ovis canadensis. The sequence continues at coordinate 54,993,857 of NC_091251.1, read as the reverse complement.
TCACAGTGATTTGAAAATAGATCTATAAGTTTAAAGAATACTAAGTAAAAATAAATGTTGGTCTTTTATGTTTACAAAGTTTATCATCCAGTAAGAATTCTGGAAAGGCAAAAGAAAATTTCTTGGCAAACAAAAACTGCAATAGCAGAATTTTTAATAGGTAGTATTTCACTTGTCACATGGTACAATTGTTCATTTGTTTGCCTTTCTCCTCTCTAACTTCTCTAGCTCAGGCTCTAACTTCTACAAGCAGGGGTCCCCAACCTCTGGAATCTAATGCTTGATGATCTGAGGTGGAGCTTATGTAGCAACAATAGAAACAAAGTACACAAACAATGTAATGCACCTGAGTTATTCCCAAACCACCCTCCCCAGGTCTGGGGAAAAACTGTCTTCCACGAAACCGGTCCCTGGTGCCAAAAAGGTTGGGGACCGCTATGTAGAGGACAGGTCCATGCAGTGAGTTTCCAGCAAACTGCCTGGCACATAAATGATAGTTGAATAAAAGATGAATTGCAGAGGTTCTCGTGCTAAATTATGTTTCTTCTGAAGAGTCCACAGGTAAGTAAAACTCCCTACAGATGTGCGTATGGTAGATATGCTTCCATGAAACACTAGCACTATTCATTCAAGCATCAGAGCCTTCTTTATTTCAATTTAAAGATTATAAAGTTCTAAAGAGAAATCAGACAACTGTATTTAATGTCTCACCTTTAAATACATAATGTGCAATCATTAAAAAAAATCTATTTTAATTTCCCTTTTATTAACCAATCCTACAACTTAATAGAGTTTTTTTCAAGATAATAGTTGTTAAAGTGTGAAATTTCATGCATATCTTGTTTTATTAAGACAAAATCTGATGATCTGGAATTTTGTACCAGGTTTAATGCATTATCATGGAAGTAGAATATGTTTGAAAAGATTTTCCTACCTAGCTCAGAGTGACCCCAAAATTATGGTAAAATTAGTGTAAGCTAATTCAGGACCACAAATTGACTTAGTATCTGTCAGAAACTAAACTTACATAAGGCAGCCAAAAAACAAACAACAACAAATCAAAATGTTGTATCATATGTTGCAAACACTCCCAAAATGTTTTATCAACAGAGTGGCTATGACTGAGGTGGCAAAAAAAGCTCAGGTCTCCGAAACAGAAGAGTATCATCTTCTGGTTTTGTCACGAGGTGCATCAGGTAAAGGCATCAAGTCATACAAGTCATTTAACCTCCTTAACATGGAGACTAGTGCTTTGAGGATCAAATAAAGTAAACAAGCAAAAGTTCCACTTAAAATACAAAATGTGCTACACATATACATTACTATGATGCTAGAAAATCTAGCTGAAGGAAAGAAATGCTTACCTTCCTTTATTTATTTATTTGGGCTTCCCTGATAGCTCAGTTGGTAAAGAATCCATCTGCAATGCAGGAAACCCCAGTTCAGTTCCTGGGTCGGGAAGATCCGTTGGAGAAGGGATAGGTTACCCAGTATTCTTGGGCTTCCCTTGTGGCTCAGCTGGTAAGGAATCTGCCCACAATGTGAGAGACCTAGGTTCGATCCCTGGGTTGGGAAGATCCCCTGGAGAAGGGAAAGGCTACCCACTCCAATATTCTGGCCTGGAGAGTTCCATGGACTACACAGGGGCCTAAAAAGTTGGACATGGCTGAGCGACTTTCATTTTCACTTTCCAGGCATCAGTAAAAGCAAATAATTTAGTAAATTACAAATCATCAGTTCAACAGCCTTTCCACTGATTAGAGAGTGATTGTGGGCTCAGTTAATCAGTATTTGAAGATAAAAAGATTTTATTTTAAACAGACTTATTTGGAATTTATTTTAAATTCCACAGGACACTTGACATTTCTTAAAAATGTCTCCCTGATCTGATCTCCTTGCATTTCTTTAAGATCACATTTTAAAATCTTGGGTTTATTTGAACTAAAACTTCCTTAATCATGTTTATTTTTCTGAATTATCTTCTATAATTACAAGTAATATGAGTTTTTTAATGAAGACTTCAGAAATGGCGCCAGTGCAGCTGACCTTTGTTTCAGTGTGACAATAAACCATGCAAACAATTAATTTTACCACTATATTCGATAGATTAAGCATAAAATTCTATTTTCTTTAGAAAAAAAATACTTAAAGCATGTCTGTTGTAATAAAATATATGCAACCACACAAAATTCCACTTTTTTGGCTTGCATTTGTCACTGACTATAGTGCTAAGGATTTTCACAACACCACGTTACCTCACTCCAAGATCAGACAGATAAACCCATTCATATTTCTCAGTCATGGGCTTGGAAGTATAAAAGTACTATCCACTAACTAGTCTCAAAGGAATAAATCAGTTTAGTTTGTTATATATTATTTTTGAAAGCCATAACTTCTTACTACACTTTTGAAATAGTTTCATAAAACAGAAATTGTTTTGCAAGTTAGCTATGTCTGAAATTTCCAACCCACTTCTTTTTGCTTACATATTCAAACAGAGTTCAACTCAGGTATCAAACAAAGACTACAGTGCTATAAATTATAATTCCTTATCATTAACGAAAGATCTATAGCCAATGGTATATCGTTTAGAAAAGTTTTTTTTTTTTTAAGTTCTTATTTTGTTAAAGAAATTACCCTTTAATTTATTTGTTTTTAAGGTAAGGTTTTTACCTTCAGAATATTCTACAAAATGCTATGAAATTATGAAAAATCCAGGTGTTTAGAATTCAGTTGCGTCATGTCATACTCCGCACTATAGCCCTGGCCTCCAGATCACAGTGCTCTGTTACAAGATCTCAGAGAATGCCCTACTTCTTAGTAATACTTATCAAAATTGAACAATTATATACTCCACTATTTAAACCTGCCTTTCCAGCTAAAGGGTGACAGCTTCTGAAGAGCCAGTACATCATGTTGGTCAGGTTCACACACACCCAAGGCTTCCCATATAGTGGACACACTATTTGCCACATGAATGGGAAAATAAGATGTGTGAAACAATAATAGCCTTCAGAGGCATGTCTAAAATAAATAAAATGCTATGTATAATGACCTATATACTTGGAAACGTCATCCGTGTCACTGAATCAGAATCGGCAATAAATGAGGTGTTTAGTGAATTAATACTCAATTAGAGTACATAAATGTGATTACAAAGCTACAGAGGAATGGACACAGTAAATTAAGAAAAGCTTATCTGAAGAAGTAGATTTTATACAAGATTTTAATATTTTCTCATCTTTTTACAGAATCATAATCATACATGACTATATACTGGAAGCTAAATTTGAACAATAGTTAATCGATTAAATCTAAAAATATGATAGGCACTAGTAAATTGAAAGATACAGTCGCTGCCCTCAAGAGACTTCTAACACAGTTGAGAAGTCAGTATATACATATAAAAGGTTGTATATGTGATTGTACACAACAGCACGTGCCTGGTTCCCACGAAGTGATACAGGCAATAAACAGCTCAGTTCAGCGGAAGGAGTGGAGGACGCAGGACCCAGACTAAGTATGTATGTGCTGGACGGGACAAAGAGGAGAACAATTTGGGAAGACTTAAAGAGCTTTGTGATGACACTAGAAAATAAGTATCTACAACAGAAGGGTAGCAAACTCACTCACTGACAGGGGCAGTTAACAAAGGAGTGAAGCCTGCGGGATGAAAAACATCAACAGCCATTTGGCCTCAATGTTGGAGGCAAGAGGATCTCTGCTGGGGACAGTGGGGACTGTGGAGCACACACCCGTATAAAAAGGGAAGCTGTTACGTTGCTCCAATAGATCGCTGACACACCTCCCAATTTTTTAACAAAAGGTGTAAAATTCAATTTTTTAAATTTAAAATTTCTCGGTTTTTAAATGCTAGAAAATAAATGTTTCCAACACCATGTTAAAACCAAAACATGTTTGCAGCCAATCCTGCTGGTGCACCACAGGCTTGCAACACTGCTTTGCCATGTGGAATTCCACGATGAGAGATCTGGACTTCATCCTGCAGTCACTGACTTCAGATATTTCACATTTATTTCATAATTTGCTTAGTTTTATACCTCTGCACACTCCAGTATTTATCATGTAATGCACTCAGCACTGCCAAATTATTTCACATTGGCCTTGTGTAAGTATTTCTCCATTATAGGCCAATTTCTTTCATTTAACTGAAGAGTGACTTATAAGCCTCAGCTGAAATAACATTCAAAATGACAGTAATAAAACAGTGTTGATGAGCAGGACCTAAGAGAATGCTGACATTATATGTGTATACCACAACCCACTAGAAACACACATATAATCACTGGAGCTCCACTTCTCAAAAAACATGTGCCATAATCTACTACAAAGGAAAAGTTCATACCCTTTCCAGTATTTTCCCATAATTAGCAACTTTCTAAAGACTTACTATACGGTATACTTTCATTACCAAGTAGCACTCAAATAAATGTAACAATGTTTTAATTCTACCAATCACTATAAGCTTTTAACTATCCAAAAACAATACTTAAGCATTAAAGGCCTATGCTTTAGCATTTCAATAAGCTTAGAGAAGGAAAAGATAATTAGTATCAGAGACTTGTTGATTCGTTTTGATGACAGTATTACAGAAAGTTAGAATTATAATTCAAAGGTAATTCCCAGGTGAGAAAATTCTTAGTGCATAATTATGATATAAAATACAGAACTATGAAAATTGCTTAATCACATGCCTTGAAATAGTATTCACTATGAGAGTCATCAAAGTATAAGAGAAACATTAAACAAGCAATGTTTCTACTACTCAGTTTGCTCTGGTCCCTGGGAACCCCTAACCTGAGTCATCCACTCCATGAATGAAAGTTTTCAGGCCTGGAGGTTACCATGATGTGTAGACTGGTCAACTCAAATCCATCTTCGTTACTGAAAAAAAGCTAAAGCACGTGTGTCGCCTTGGCTCTACCGTATCCTTTGAATAAGAAATGATCATGGGTTGAATTAAAGAACATATCACTAGAAACAGAACGATTCTACCATAACTCTATTAGTGGGAAACTCAGAGGCTCCCCATTTCTGTCAGAACCTGTTGAAGACCCTCATAGCCTCCAGCATGTTGAAGTCCCTACCCACATTTTATCAGACATATTAAAATATATTCACTTACAATACTGAATATTTATAAGAAATTTAACTGAAAATAAAAATTATCTTAATAAACTTTTCATTCTTTTTTTTTAAATTTTTTTATTTCTTCCTTTCTGATTCTTTAAAATTTATTTTTTAATTGAAGGATAATTGCTTTACAGAATTTTGTTGTTTTCTGTCAAGCCTTAACATGAATCACCCATAGGTATGCATATATTCCCTCCTTTTTGAACCTCCATCCCATCTTCCTCCCCATCCCACCCCTCTAGGTTGATACAGAGCCCCCGTTTGACTTTCCTGAGCCGTACAGTAAATTCCCATTGGTTATCTATTTTACATATGGTAATGTAGGTTTCCATGTTACTCTTTCCATACATCTCACCCTCTCCTCCCCTCTGTCAATATTCTCTATGTCTGTTTGTCCACTGCTGCCCTATAGATAAATTCTTCAGTACCATTTTTCTAGACTTCATATATATGTGTTAGAATACGATATTTCTTTTCCTCCTTCTGAGTCACTCCACTCTGTATAATAGGCTCTAGGTTCATCCACCTCATTAGAACTAACTCGAATGTGTTTCTTTTCATGGCTAAGTAATATTCCACTGTGTATATGTACCATACCTTCCTTATCCATTCATATGTCGATGGACATCTAGGCTGCTTCCATGTCCTAGCTATTGTAAACAGTGCTGCAGTGAACAATGGGATACTTGTGTCTTTTTCAGTTTTGGTTTCCTCAGGGTATATGCCTAGGAGTGGGATTGCTGGGTCATATGGTGGTTTTATTCTTAGTTTTTTAAGGAATCTATACCAGCCTCCACAGCAGCTGTATCAATTTACATTCCCACCAACAGAGAAAGAATGTTCCCTTTTTTCCACACCCTTTCCAGCATTTATTGTTTGCAGACTTTTTGATGATGGCCATTCTGACTGGTATGAGTGATATCTCATTGTAGTTTTGATTTGCATTTCTGTAATAACGAGCGATGCTGAGCATCTTTTCATGTGTTTGTTAGCCATCTGTGTGTCTTCTTTGGAGAAATGTCTGTTTAGGTCTTTATCCCACTTTTTGATTGGGTTGTTTGTTTTTCTGGTATTGAGTTGTATGAGCTGCTTATATATTTTGGAAATTAATCCTTTGTTTCATTTGCTACTATTTCCTCACATTCTGAGGCTTGGCTTTTCATTCTTGAGCCCACTCCAATCAGGTTTTTGTCCCTATTCCTCCACTATCATAACTCTTGTCAAGTTCACCAGTGACCCTGAGGTTGCTAAATCCAATAAGCAACTCTCAGCCTTCAAGCTACTTGACATGACATCACTGATTCACTCTCTCCTCCCTGATATTCCTTTTTTATTGTCTTCAGGTATATTCTTTTAACTTCCCTCTTGTCCCTCCGACTGCTCCTTCTCAGTAATCTTTACTTGTTCCTTCCCAGGTGGCACTAGTGGTAAAGAACCCACCTGCCAATGCAGGAGATGTAAGAGAGGCAGGTTCGATCCCTAGGCTGGGAAGATCTCCTGGAGCAGGGCATGGTAACCCACTCCAGTATTCTTGCCTGGTGACTCCTATGGACAGAGGAGCCTAGCAGGCTGCAGTTCATGGGGTCGCCAAGAGTGAGGCACGACTGAAGCAACTTAGCACCTTATCAACTCACCCTCTAAAGCCTGAAGTGCCTCAGGCTCAGCCCAAGTCCTTCATCACATAAAAAGTAACTCATAGTTCCTTCCTCCCATAGTATGGGTCAATAGAATTAATATCTACTAATAATAACACTATTACTTAGGGAATGAAAACAATTAGGTCCACTATGTCAGAAATACGTGCATATTTCCTTTGGCTTAAGGTACATTCTTACGAAATTTCTTCTCTTTTCCACAAACTATAAATACTGATATGACCTAAGCTTTGGTTCATGGACTGTTTTCCCTGTCTGCATACACTCCCTATATGATTTCATCCAAAGTCTGCTGGCGACTTCCAAATTTCTATCTCTAGCTTGGATCTCTTCCTTAAACTACAGATTCCTGAATCCAACAAACTGCTCAACTTCTCTTGGAAGCTGAACATAACATGTTCAAATGGCTCTTGGTTATCTTTCCCAAACCAGTTCCTCCATCAGAGCCCCATCTCAGTTCATGACAACTCCGCAACTATGCAAAAAGCTTTGGTGCTATCCTTCTTCTGATCTCTCTATGATATTCCTCAAAGAGTTGGCCAGGAAATCTTATTGGTTCTACCTGTAAAATAAATCTTGGTCAATTCTCACTACCTCCTCTACCGGTAGTGGTGTCTCTCAGCTGGATTATTGTGAACAGCTTCTAACTTGTCTTTGCCTCCAGCCTTGATTACCCCAATCTATTTTTCTGTCTCAACACAGTGGTTGGTGATTCTATTAAAATGCAAGTCAAGGCACCTTGCTCCTCTGCTTCAAACTCTCTAGTGACTTCTCTTTACACTCAGAGTAAAAGCTGAAGTTTTCATAGTGATCCACCAGGCAGACCTACACGATGAGCCCCCGAACATCCATAACTTGATCTACTACTACTTTGCGGCCTCCTCACTGGTCCTGGAACAGACCAAGCACACTTCTGCCTAAGGCCTTCACTGGTCCCTCTGCTGGGACACTCTTCCCCCAGTTATCTCTGCATGGCCAACTTCCTCCCTCAAATCACCTTATCAGTGAGCCCTACCATGACCACATTATTTGAAATTGCCAAAGGCTCTGCTTTCCTTCTTCAGCATGCCGAATGTCCCTTACCTTGCTCTACTTTATCTTTCTCCAAACACATTTACTACTCTCTAAAGTACCATATAGCTTTGTTTGTTCAGTGTTTATCTCCTAATAGGATATAAGCTCCACAAAGGCTGGACTTTTTCTCTTTATTTTGTTCACTGTCTGTAGCTCTGGGGTCTAGAACAATGCCTAGCACACAGAAGGCATGTATTATGTTGAATGAATGAATGAATCTAATTAAACATTTAATAATTTCAATTTCACTATTTTCTTCTAAAATTTGAGACTTTTACCAAATCCTGAACATTTTTGTTGCTCCTAAAAAAATTCCTTTGTATTTGAAGACTACAAAGATCCCAGCCTGACTTCCTGACCCAGCACAAATGCAGCAGCCCCAGGGAAGCCAGAGCCATCTTATCTTTAGCCAACATTAGTTCTCCTCCAAGAGTCCACTTAGTCCTCACTGGGAAACATCTAATACATCTCCAAACACATATATTTCACTCTCCCACCTAGATAAGAAACAATTCTGCAAGATTTTCACTAAGTAGTCAGCACAGTACTCAGTACTTCATGCAGAAGTAAAAGCTGTTTTTTGATGGACTTGGCAAACATTTTTAAGTACTAGGTTTATTATGTTTAAGATATTATACAACACGTAACAGGACACAGGGTTATCTGAGGTATATGCTATCCTTTTAATGAATGATACTCCATGATTACCCTGGAGCATCCTGTGCCTATTTTGACTGGGTTTGTAACTATGCTGCTGCCGCTAAGTTGCTTCAGTCGTGTCCGACTCTGTGCGACCCCATAAACGGCAGCCCACCAGGCTCCGCTGTAAATGTCTTTCTAATGTGCTTAAATTTGTTTTTCTTAAATATCTCTTTGAAACTTTCAGACTATTAATTTTTTTTTAATGAATGGTTTAAAAATCTTAAGCTTTGGGCCTAACAGAAAATCGTAACACGGTCTGACCCACATTATATAAACTGTGATAATGGTAGGGCTTGGGGCTGGAGGAATAATAATTGCCTCATCCCAGTAATAGTGGCTTTCTTAAAAAGGACTCACATGAAATCTACAGGGTACAAGATAAAAAGACATGGACCACTGGTACTCTTTAAGTCTAAAAGTACTTTGTATAACATTATTCGTTACAAAGAGAAATTTTAAACTCTGTGAATTTACTTTTTGGCAGCTGGAAAGAAATCATTAGCAAGCAGGCAGAAGTTGGGGGAATGAGACTGCTGGAAATAGGAGTTAGGAAAAATAACTTGATCAATTAGAGATCAGTGGGACATGCCAGCTGTTCTTAGTGCAACAGTATAGATTGCCCAACATCTGTGACTGAGAAATACTACAATTTGTTGCCTATTTAATGTGATCAAAATACAAAATCTGTGAACAACTGCTTGTAAACAGAAACTTAGGGACTTCCAAGAACTAGAAATCTTCCTATACATCATTTCTTTTTGTCTTAAATAAGCACTAACTTTGTTTACTATATGTCATACACTGCCACTTGCTTTACATCTGTTATTTCACTTAATCAAAACAAACCTGTGAGATAGCTGCTACTATTATCTTCATTTTATAGATGAGGAAAAGAGGTTCAGAGAGTTAAATAACTTCCCTAAGGATTACACACTGGAGAACAGTGGAGCCTAGATTTGGACCCCAGGGAACTAATCTCAAAAATCTTGTTCTTAACATTTATATTTTATCGCCGCTTTTCCATTTTGTCTTCAGAACTTATTACACTTTTCTCTAGCAATTTCAGTGAGTAGCTTGTCAGGCCCTATGTTGAACATTCATTTCCCAGGTATCTTTTATTTTTAAAATCATATATGCTAAGTTTTTGCTTTTATAAGCAATATCTGACCTAAGCAGGCTATATTATTTACTCCCATTTATAAAACTTCAGGTTTTGTGTCTTTTTTTTAACCTTTTCCCCATCTTGCTAATGAGCCTAAGTTGAAATTCTGAGTCTTTTCTTAAAACATGACAATGTCTTTTTTTCTCTTGAGGGACACATGGAAAAAAAAAAAAAAACTTCCTTCACAAGCACTTTATCCATTAGATTTCTCATAACCCTATGCTTTACAATAAGTTCTTCCTGGGGACAGCCATAGACTTCAGCATCAGAAATTCACTGTTGTTTTCAGTAGACAGAAATCAGAAACTGGATACTTCCAAGGATATTTAAGAAATGATAACTTGATGGGATTAGGGGGGATAGAGGAGAAAAGTGTATAGAAGAGGGGACATAATGGCAAGAAGAAGCAAAAATGTATGTGTATTTACATATATTCTTATTCTCGAGAATGAACTTCTGAAAATATTTAGAAAGCAGCCCTTTGAAATTAGGGTCCATCTGAGACCATTTGGGCTTCCCAGGTGGCACTAGTGGTGAAGGACCTGCCTGTCAATGCAGGTTAGACATAAGAGATGTGGGTTTGATCTCTGGGTCAGGAAAATCCGCTGCAGGAGGGCATGGTAACCCACTCCAGTATTCCTGCCTGGAGAATCCCATGGACAGAGAGGAGCATGGCAGGCTACAGTCCATGGGGTCGAACAGAGTCGGACATGACTGAAGTGACTTAGCATGCACGCTAGACTATTCATGGATGAATAAAACAATGAGCCAGGAAGGACCTCAAGATGTCACCTACTTGGCACTTACAACCCAAAGTCTCACTGGAGAGCCCTAAGACAGAGGGCAGAAGGAAAAGGGGATTAAAGAAAAATTCCAAGGGTTCTGTGTAGGGGACAGAGATAGAGCAGCCTTGAGGAAGTGCAATTCTGCTTCACTGGCCACAGCTCCCTTTCCTCTGGGTAGGTCTGCCTCTATCCGAATAGAGCCATAGGATACCTTTGTGTGGCTCAGGAAGGGGCACCCCATCCTCCAGGCCAGTGGACTCACTGCTTGGACCACAGAGTCAGGGGCTGAGTTCCAGCCTTCAGATGGCAGTAGTCTAAATGAAACTGCAAGTCAGAAGCAGCTTCCACTCTTGGTGCTATCGTGAGCTGGAAGACTGAGTCACTCAGTCTTTTGGATCTTTAGTTCCCCTCACCTCTAAAACATGAAGGGGCTAGCTGACACCTAAGGTCCCTTCCTTCTTGCCAACTCTCAAGTGAAAGGCAACAACCAGTTGTATATTCCAAACTGTGTTCCTGAAACACTAGGATTCTGTGGGCCTAGCCAGAATCTACACACTTGAGCCTTTGGTGTTTCTGGGATATTGTATTTTTTTCTCTGATGTTTCTGATGCATTTTTTTTCTTACTCTTCTTTCTCCCCCCGCCCCCATCTTTTTTTTTTTTTAATTTTAAGGTTATTCTTTCAATTCCAAAGTGCTCTTTCTTGAGCCATCAAAAGGTCATGCCCCACAGATCAGCCCCAGACCACCCAATGTCTACCAACAGAATGGATAAACTCAGTATATTTACTCATAGAAATAAAAGAAAAAAGAAGTACTGCTGCCTAAATCAATATGGATATGACACTATGTTGGGTTAAAGAAGACACGAAAAAGAACTTACATTTGATTGCATTTAAGTACAGTCCAAGAACAGGTTAAAATAACATCACCAACTCGATGGATATGAGTTTAAGCAAACACCAGGAGATAGTGGAGGACAGGGAAGCCTGGCATGCTGCAGTCCCAGGGTCACAAAGAGTCAGACATAGTGACTGAACGACAACATGACAATAAAAAGCAGAATAGCGGTCATCCTTGGGGCAAGGTTTAAGACTGCATGGAGAAGCATGGGGGCAGGAGATGTGTACCTGGAAACGTTCTGTTTCTTGATTTGGGTGCTGGTTGCCTAAATGTGATCACTTTGTACTGTATACTTCTGATCAGTGCATTCTTCTGGCTGTATGTAATTACTGAGTAACAAGTTCAAAGAAATAAAGCCACAGGGACACCCACTCTCTTCAAACAAAAACCATGTACTAAAACTGGGCAGCATAAGTGCTGCTAACAGAGGGGAAGAAAATTAATTACATTTCATCTAATGTGAATCAGACAAAGAACTACCTGAGAAGTTAAATGAGAAGCTTCATTAATTTTTCTAAAACCTTCATGCAGAATTTGCTTGATTTTTATAATGATTTCCTCCTTCACATGAAACTGCGGCTGTAAGGGAGTATAAAATATTGCTTTTCCATATATCTTTGTATGCCAGTAAAACATTATTGCTCAAGCTTCTATAACATCTGTGAACAAAGGCAATGTTATTAGAAAACATTTGAAAACATCAAAAGATAATCTAATTGGAATACTGAGGCTCCAAGTAGATACTTTTGGTCAAGAGTTATCATTATATCGCATTAATGAAACGACCTGGTTAATGACTACATCTCTACCTAGATTCTTGCTGTATAGATAAACTCTGCTGGGGAAAGGCATTTCAAAAAATGCTGTGATACAGACAACACCAAGGAAGCTCTGGGAAACAATGCCATCTCCTTTGCGCAGCGTTTGGCTCATCTGTGAATGTTTCAGCACAACATTTTTCTCAACCAGCTGTCAGATCACTGATTTCTTTCCCTTCCCCAGCGTTCTGTGATCCCTCTTTGATCAGCAGTGTACACTGCATGACTGGTCCATCTGATACATATGAAAAGTGATAGGACACAAAGCTCCATCAGAAGAAATTACACCACTAAATCATACAAGATAATTGGAACCACAGATTGCTTGTTTTCACTCAAAACTTAATGATAAACTCAGCCCTTACAGCTGGAGAGTCCCTCTGGACCCAGAGCATAGCGGGTAGGCATTAGCAGATCTCCCAAATGCTAGAGAACTAATTAAATATTTCTCAAATCATCAGAGTTTAGATGAAAAATGCTTCCAGCCTTTGAAATGCGAAGTGGTGGGACGGGGGTGTAGGGGAAGAAAGGACAGTGATAAGCATCCAATCTCTGAATGCAATATTTATAACACCAAACTAGTGATTCAACACAAACACAGGCAAGGTTTCCAGGACAGAAGCACTATTTCAGGTTGTATATAGACCTTATAGTGCACCTTAGTTCTAACCCTTTTTCTCTCAGCGGAGAAGATCTTATTCTTTAATTTCCACTTTTAAATATAAAGCTTTCCCTACTTCAGTCTTTACCTCAATACTCATCCTTCTCAGTTTACATTTTCCTTGCAATTCAATGCCCAATTTTCTACTTCTTCCTTCCTCTCAAATTATCCCTTTAACTTGTTCCTACTTATTTTTATAGGCCCCCAAAGCCTCTTCCTCAGGATAATGTGCAATTCAACAGGCCCTCTCAACTACTCCCTATACCAAAGTTTAACTACAGAGGCCAACAATACCATTTTTCCTGTTTGGGTTTCAGGAATGATACTTTTAACTAAAATTTTACCACTCATAAATTTCTCCACTAAATCTTTCCTTTTCCTCCTCCTACACTAAATTGTTTCCCACACAATTACAATGTAATCAAACACTCAAAATGTATAATTCTATAACCATACAAAGACATCCTAAAAATATATCATTGCTAATGTATGACACACACCCTTTATAACTCTGTTATTGGGAGTACAAGATAAAAAAAACACTGGAGTTTTCTTTTAAGTTGTGTTTCTCATTTCTTGTTGAGAAAGAAGGGTAGAGGTGTGTCATACAACTGCTATATCAGAAACCATTCAAACTGTGTTACAAGATTCTATTGAAGATTGTAGACACACTTAAAACTTTTTTTTTTTCCTTAAAAGAAGTTGTAACTGCATAAACAAAATCCAAAGCTTCTATAATCTGCCCAAAGGATACATAATACTTAAACTGGAGGTCTGTACCTCTTAATAATATATTTTTAATATATTATTTTTTAATAATAATAATTACTTAATACCTCCAGTTTCCCCATAGTCTTCATCTACCAAACCAGGGCATTTATGGGGTTGGTATTAATGAGTAGTAGGAAAAATTCATCTCTCCATAAATGGAGAAAACTTTCTATCCTTTAGAAGACTTGAGACAATATTAAAATGACTGGAGAAGGCTGGTGAAATTTAGTTCTGAACTCTGAAAACCACCTAAGGGATAATTTACAAATACCATCTGGGATCCAGGCAGCCTCATCAACAAAAGGGGAAACTGGTTGAGATCATACAAATCTAAAATTCACATACATTTTTACATCTGGACTGAATCTTTCCTTGGTACGGGCTTTCATGTATTAAAATAATTATTTGCAGGTTTTAGCTTTTTTTTTTAAACCCACAGCCTCAGAAATCAAAATGTGCAACATCCAAGCTGAAAACTACAAAGAATTCCTTTATCAAAAAAGTTAGTTGAGACAGGATTCATTTATACTAAACTCTGAACTTGATAGCCTAGTCAAAAACAATTCTGTTTGAAACTTTCATTTCAAGCATCTGCCACAAAAGGCTACAGAGTCTATTATGTCATAAGTTTTGAAAGCCAAAAGCTTTATAAATGCAGTCGAAACAAAGTTCAGAATCTCAAAAAGGGCTACAGTTCCCCACCTCCCCATCCAATTTAGCTAGTCTATTTGAATGAGTTTTTAAATAACTTGTAGCTAAAACTTACTACCTAGCACATGGACATTTCCCTTTCAGAAGCAACAGTTTTTATCCTGGCCCATTAGGCTTTCTGGTAGAGCCAGGAGCATCTTAATTCTCAAGTTCAAATTATGTATTTGAAGCTAGTAGCCTACCCACCCCCGTTGCCCCCAAAAAAGGAGGGGGGTAGAAGCAGAGAAAGATTTCCTGTCCCTTAAAGTGTTTGGGGCCCTGCAAGAACTGGTGATTACTGTGGTCCATCAGTGTCAGATCTCAGGCACTCTTACAAGCAATTCAAAGTGGGGGCTTGGGGGTGGGGGGTGGGGGTGCTGGGGGGAGAATTAGTTCATATTACAGACGGTCTGCTTTCTGGAAAAGATATCCCGCAGATAACTGGATAGCAGATATTCCCTGGGGGACCCTTCTCATCTAATAATCCCAGAAGCCCATTTTAATATGAAATATAAATCCAATATATTTACAAACATACTGAAAGAGCATTCAAATGTCAGCTGTCTCATATTGTGGAGTATTTTCATTTTTAACATAATACTTCTATTTCTCAAAACCACACCCAAGGAAAAATGATTAAGTGCTAGAAGCTTTTTTTTTTTTTTACTACAAAGGACAACAGCACAGGCATCTGTTTTCCTGCCTCTCTCTTCTGTTCTTCTCCCCTCCCCCACCTTCTACCCAGCAGGCGGTCTGTAGGTTTTGGTGCCTGTTAAAATTACTTTCTACAATGGTTTCATAACGCTGCAGATTCTGAAAAACTTCTGATCCATTAACAGTGCTGAGCCTAAACTTATGCTCTGTTCTAAGAAGAGAAATCCAAAAGTCAAAAGCCTTTTTAATGACATGTATTACGGAAAATTTTCCCCACAAAGTTTTGATGCTGTGAAATATCAACTCCCTGAAATCACAGAAAGGAAATGACTTACATTCTTGGAAAATGAAGCCACTAGCAGCTTTCTCCAATAGAATTCTCTAATCCCTAAACTACACCCTGTGGCAACGGGGGAGTATTTCGTGCAAGGACTAAATTTATATAGATGCTTATAAAAACCAATAAACAAACATTGCCAGGTCCCAGAGAAGAAGAGACGGAATCCTACATGAGAAATCCAGCAAGAGATACTTTTTCTGAACACTCAAAAAAGGTTAGAGAGCACAAACTTGAAGTTAAAAGCAACCTGAGAATGCTTGCTGAAGTTTTCCTTCCCTGCTGTGGGCAATGCACAACTCCTGAGGGAAATACTGGCAAAACAGATTTTTGCTAGAATTCCAAACGAAAAGGATGTCAAGGAGCTAATATTTCTTTAGACACTAACTAAACAACTGCACGGCCTGAAAATTCGCCAACTTTCACCTCAACTTTAAAATGTGCTTATTTTGACAGCTTTCCATTTCTTCCTGCCTTCAAGAAAACGCCCTCACCATTAGATTATGCTGTCCCGGGACTAGAGGGCTGCTGTAATTCCCGTGGACCTCACTCGGATGGCCCCCAGCTGTCCATCCCTGACAGCTCCTGGCCCTCCTCGGGCACAAGCTGGGGGTCTCCTCGGCCCGGAGCCGGGCCTGCGCGTCGCCAGCTCCTCCAGGAACCCAACTACTGCAGGCCGCGCCCCCCACTCCCATCCCACCGAGGCCCCCTTCCGGCGTCGCCGAGGGAGAGCTCAGTCTCCGGCTCCCCCGACCAGGGACTCACGGGGACGGTGGGACAGACTCAGGTCCCCTCCCGCAGACGGGCTGCCCGGGCCGGCGCGCGCACAACAGGCGGCACCCAGGCATTCGGGACTCAAGAGCTGGCCCCGCCGCCCAGGCACAGCAACGGGGCGTGACGGACAGGCGTCCCCAGCCCGACCACCCGGGAGCCGAGCGCGAGCACCGATCCTGGGGTCGCAGCCCACAGTCCCGGCCAGCCTCCCCCCTCGCCGCAGAGGCTGCCCAAGGCTCTGCACCTTCCTCGTTGCCCGGCTCGGCTGCCCCGAGGCCCCGTTCTCCCTTCCCGGCGTGGGCGAGCTCCGACTCGCCAAGAAGCGACCTTCCTTCCAGTCCGGTGCCCGACGCCCAGCGCTGAGAGAGCGAGAAGAAGAAAGACGCGGAGAAGCGGACACCGCCTGGACTGGGGCTCGCGACTTCCAGAAGCCCTCCCCGAGGTCCCGTCCCGCCGCCGCCGCTGCCGCCCGGCCGGCAGGGGGCAGAATGAGCGGCGGGGGCGCGGTGGCCGGTCTTGGAGGTCGGCTAGGGGAGTCCCCGGGTACCCGGCTCCTGTTCTTACCGCGGAGAAGGTCCGCAGCACCGGGCGTCGGACTATTCCCAGCTTTCCTTGCCTTCCTGTCGGCGCCGCGCCTGCCCTACTCTCAGCCCCTTGCCCTGGGCAGCCAGACGAGCGCTCCGCGTCCGCCCCGCCCACGCCTCCCGCCCCGCCCCCTGAGGCTCCGCCTCCAGCCCGCCCCGAGGTGGCGGGGGCAGTGGCAAAGCCGTTGCAGCAGAGCCTGGAGCTCGCGACCGCACGTGGAGCGCCTGCAGGCCCCGCCCCGGGCCCAACCAAGAGTCCCGCGGAGGGGTGCCGCGAGTCAGAGGCGGGAGAAAGCCGAGCTCGCCACGCCTCCGGGGTCCTGGGGAGGGAGGCGAGCCGCAGATGGATGCTATGTTAGGACCGCAGCCATCTAGGCTCTTCCCAGCAAAGCGGAGACGGAGGAGCGAGGGGACACTGTCAGCTCCCCCTAGTTCTTGCCTAATGGCCCCCTCTGACACCCGGCCTTTGCTCCCCTGTATCTCTACCTCCCGAGCTCAGTCGGGCTGGCCGGGGGCGGCAGTTTGGCCTGAGCTTCGTTTTAGTAATTCGGAACGACTCAGGGGAGGCCACTGGGCGAGGAGGCGGTCCCAGCGGAGGCAATTTAGCGATTCCTTACTCCCTCCAGTCCTGTCCCACACCCACCTGCCCATCCACCACTCGGGACGCCGGTCTTTCGCCGGTTTTTTGCTGGATGGAGGAGGCCCCGCGGAGGAAGTCAAGCCTTCCCCGCTAACTGCCTCTCCAGGTCTTCAGGTAGACACAGTCTCTGTTCGCTGTGGTTTTAGCGCCAGTGACCTCTCGGAAATTATTTTTACCCGCTCTGCTCTCGCTGGTAGCCGAGGGAGTGATGCAAAAGGCCAATGGGAGGTATTTTTAGGGCACTAAGACTCAAGATAGGAGATGGAGTGTTTTTTGGGGGGTCACCTTTTAATTGTTGGGTCTAGGGAAGGAGTAGGTTACACCTTTCCAGCCAGCCTGCGCCACTTGGACCAGCTTTGGGGGACTGGAGACAAGAGAGAAGAACCAGCCTCCACCTGGCTCCCAGGCCCGCAACCCACAGAACTACCCGCTCCCCGCGCCGGGGCTTCTACCCTCCTAGGTCTTCTGGTGCCTGCTAATCCGGTGAGCCCTCGCCAGGGGCGGCAGTAACGCCCACGGGGCCCCTCACTAAGGGAGTGATGAGGTGCCTCTGGAAGTGACAAGGAGACAGGGAAACAGGACCTGACAAAGGACACTACCCCAAATCAGATTTATGCTAACAGAAGCCAGCTTTAAAATTGCCCTGCTCTTTTGATCCAAATATATAGTTTGATCCAAAAATAAAGTTACCTGTTGAAGGTATGCCTCTGTGCCTTATTTACATGGCAAAAGAAATTCCGTTTTGTGTCCACAGCCGGAGCTTACTAGAAATAGTTGTTTCACAGCTTTTACATTTTGGGAACAATGACATTAGAAATATTGGGGATGGTGATGTTTTTTGTCTTTCCGCAATCTATATATCCGTTGGGAGCTTATTTCGGATAAAGTCATGACTCCATTGTGGGAAGGAGGACAAGAACTATGTTCCAAAGACTGCCGTTTGAATGAGTTGTGTTTAATTAATAGACTAAAATTAAAAATTTGTTTGGTAGTTGATTACAACGTTGATATTTAAAAGTGGAGGTTTATACTTTTTCCTCTCATTTTTGACTTTAATATGCATTCAGAATCAGTGCATATTGAACAACAGTTGACAAGGTCTTAATTTGATATCTAATGAGATAACCCAAGTTTTCATATGTGAACATAAATGAGACAAGTGAGGAATATAACACTATCATGGAAAACAGTTCCTAAATCTGATTTTTTTTTTCAGGCTTCATGCATAAAAATCTAGCAGATAAAGAATAACGTTGGATTGTGAAGTATTGCTGAAATTTGAAGTAATTAGATAACCCAGGGAGTAAAATATTTTAAACTACTTTTAAAAATCATGTGTTTAAGATTGGATTTATTGTCTAGGATTTGATTATAGCAAAATTTACTATATGAATTTTTAAAATCATAATGATCATGTTATTAGTATGAATACCATGATAAACATAGACTCTTCACATCTTACATTTTGTGAACTAAGTACTTTAAAATTCTTAAAAATCAGTTTTATAAACCCCTGAAACAACATAAAATTCAGGAAGGACTGCTTTGGAAAACACAGTCCACTCAAGATGGAACTGGAACTGAGAAAGGATGAGTTGTTTTAGAAGTTTCTTACCACAGGAAACGTTTTTCTGTGCTTATTATAATAAATAATGCAGTTTTGTAGGTAATTAAAGTTATATTTTATGATTCTCTTTGATGTTTAGGTATGGATTTATTTTCATTGGTATGATGAGATGTTTTCCTAAATATGAGATGTTGACCATCAAGTGAAACATTATCCTAAAACACATCTTAAGCTTTCTCCATAGCAATATAAATATTGTATGGTTTTGCTTTTTAGTTTTATTAGGAAGATATTATTCATCCCATAAATTTATTTATTGAGTACTCCCTTACACAAGCCCAGGGTTAGACTCTGGGATTTAAACCTAAAAATAGCATCTTATTATAGTTTGAGGGAACAGATGAACTTTATGCTTGGTATAGTAGAGATATGCAGGAGGGATAATGGGAAGGCCAAGAATGGGCTTCAGACATTCCCTGTCAACTGAGATGGGAAGGATGAAAGAAAATCTGAGAACAAGTTGGTTGAAGTGGTGGTTCTCAAACTTGGTAGCACATTGCAACCACCTGGGGATTTTAAAAACTCCCGATGCCTGTGTTCCAGGAATATGGTTTAATTAGCCTAGGATGTGACCTGGACTTGGGGATGTTTTCAAGAGGCCCATATTATTCTATGTGGAGACACATGTGGGAACTATGGGTTACAGTATCTCAGGAAAAGAGCACAGAATGAAGAGGCGCATGAAGGCATAGTTTTCAAGGACAATGGCTGTAGCCTCATTTTGTAATTGAACATGCTTAAGCTTTGGTGGGTGATAGTTACACATATTTATGTAAGAAACACAGTTACATAGAAAATGAAGAGATGTGAACTGCTATAATTTACATCCCTATACAAAGTATTTTCCAAACACCAGAAGAGTACCTTAAGAATTAAGCTCAGTTCAGCATGTTAGAAGAAAATAATTTAGTTCTTTTTTATCTTTTATACATAATTCAAGAGAATTTGGAACTTACAGTATATTTTAATGCCGAAATATAAATTCTAGTCAAAGGGAGATGCCAGTAAACTGACATACTAGCTTTTAAAGAAAAAGTATTAAATTAAATTAAATTCTGTTCATCCAAATTAAATTCTGTTCATCATTCTGACTGAAGGTCATAATAAAGAAATTAGGCTCCTTTTTCTCTGTGGTAATTACTAAAGTTCATTGAAAAAGCAAAACCATTCATTTTAAAGCAAATTTGCTTTAAAAGTCCTACTCGAAGGTCTTAAACGTCCCTTTGCACGCATGCTAAGTCACTTTTCCAACTCTTTTCGACCCTATTGACTGCAGCTCACCAGGCTTCTCTCTCCATGAGATTCTCCAGGCAAGAATACTGGAGTGGGCTGCTATTCCCTTCTCCAGGGGATCTTCCCAACACCAGAATCAAAACCGAGTCTCCTGTAATCCATCCATTGCAGGTGGATTCCTTACCACTGAGCCAGCAGGGAAGCCCAAATGTCCCTTTAGCTAACATATATTACTCTGAAAGAAAAAAGAATCACACATGGAAACAAATAGTACAGGGATGTAGTCCTGGTTTTCACTGACAAAAACTCAAAGTGCACTCCTTATTATTCTCAGCTAGTATATAACTTTGGAGAAGGCAATGGCACCCCACTCCAGTACTCTTGCCTGGAAAATCCAATGGATGGAAGAGCCTGGTAGGCTGCAGTCCATGAGGTAGCTAAGAGTTGGATACGACTGAGTGACTTCACTTTCACTTTTCACCTTCATGCATTGGAGAAGGAAATGGGAACCCATTCCAGTGTTCTTGCCTGGAGAATCCCAGGGACGGGGAGCCTGGTGGGCTGCCATCTATGGGGTCGCACAGAGTCGGACACGACTGAAGTGACTTAGCAGTAGCAGTAGCAGTATATAACTTATGTTCTGTAAAATAAAACACCAAAAGAGATTTTAATTCTCAAGGGAAGTCAGGAGAATTGATTAACAGTCATTTAATCCAGCTGTCTCATTATCATGTACTAGGAGTCCGTGATCAGGAATAGAAAGAATTATAGCTGACCTCTGAACAACATAAGTTTGAACTGCATAGGTCTACTTATATGTGAATTTTTTTCCCACTAAATAATACTACAGTACTACAGGATTTTCTAGTAGTCATGTATGGATGTGAGAGATGGACCATAAGGAAGGCTGAGTGCCAAAGAATTTATTCTTTTGAACTGTGGTGTTGGAGAAGACTCTTGAGAGTCCCTTGGACTGCAAAGAGATCAAACCAGTCAATTCTAAAGGAAATCAATCTTGAATATTCATTGGAAGGACTGATGCTGAATCTCCAATACTTTGACCACCTGATGTGATGAACTGACTCATTAGAAAAGGCCCTGATGCTGGGAAAGATTGAAGCCAGGAGGAGAAGGGGATAACAGAGGATGAGACGGTTGAATGACATCACTGACTCAATGGACATGAGTTTGAGCAAGCTCCAGGAGATGGTAAAGGACAGGGAAGCCTGGTGTGCTGCAGTCCATGGGATCACAAGTGACTGAACAACAGGATCCACTGTTGGTTCCAGCAGCAGACATGGAACTGCAGATACAGAGAAACCACAAATATGGAGAACTGAGGGCATATGTATATATTTGGAGGGCCAACTATAAATTTTACATGGATTTTTGCCTGCATGGAGGGTGGGTGCCCCTACACCCTACCCCACCCCTTGTTGGTCAAAGGTCAGCTGTATTTTGTAGAGACAGCACAGCACTGGAATTAATATTATGTACCAATCTAACTCAGAAAGATTTACCTTTATCCAATTTACAGATACAAAATTGAAAAAAACTTAAATTCATTAAATTCTATTCTCTTGGCCATCAAGTTTTGAGACACTATTTTAAAATAGTTTAACTTGATTATCCTGGGACAAAGTTTGGTTTTAATATAGTATATAAAAGTTTACAGGAGACATATTTGAAGAGTTACTTTCTTTCTATTCCAGTATGGTTTCAGTTTCACCACAAACACCACATTCCGGTTCCTTGAGGGCTTGAATACTTGAATACTCCAGACAAAAGTTTCCATAAGACTGGGATGGGGGGAGGTGCGGGGGCTCACAGGCCAGGCCATTCACTCTTCAGGAGAGGCTGTTCTAAGGGGTGCAGAGGAGACAGGAGCTACACGAAGTAGGACAGCCAGCCCAGCATGGAGAACTGCCCTGAGGTTTTCTAGTTGAAAGGCACAGTGACAAAGACAGTGCTGGCTTGAGGGATACTGCTGCCCACTAAAACAGGGTGAGGAACGAAGTATGAAAAGAGCACTGACTGCTGCCTTATGCATGGGCTCCACGTTCTAGAGAAGATTAAGGACAGGCAGAAGGGCCCTTGAACAACAACAACAAAAAATGTCTAGCAGGAAGAACAAGATAAGGGGGGAGACTCCCTATAGAATAAAACCTGATGTATGTCACTCATATGTTTATGCAATGGGCCTTAAAGGTCCTAGAGCAGTTTTTCAACTGCCTTATTCCTTGATTACTCTGTGAAAAGCTAAAAGAAAATATTCCTAACCCTTAGAGGTGGGAGGCAACACTCTCCACTCCCTATTGGGGGAGAGAGATGAGAAAGGAAAGCAAGCAGGACTCTGGCAACAGACTGGGTACTCTGAGTTATGCCTCACGCACACTCTGAAGGTTTTTTTATCTTGGGTGACATCCTAGGTGGCATCACTTTCAAGCAGAAATGATAACAGTACAGATGTCACAGAAATTCTCTTCTATGTGTAGTGATGCCATCCTACTGATTTGTGCCTGAGACCCATGAAACACACTAAACTAGAATGGGAAAACAAACCCAGACTTACAGCCTGGTCAATGCTGGTCTTCTTGACGGAAATTCCATTTGTGAAGAAGATTTATGAAATCTGTCTGGTCTGTTTTAATTTGGTTACCCTGAGTAGATTGTAGGCATAACAAACATGCTCTTGAGCTTGATTTTAGTTGCTTAAAAAGTAATGATGGACAAAGGTGCAAATAAGACGTAGTTGCTCTGGAATTTCACAGGAAGTTCACGGAGGCTAAAGAACTTTGTTGAAGGTTTCCAAGAGACACCCTACCAATGTGCAGTGGCTGGGATTTTGGTTATAACACAAGGTTACATTAGCTGGTATGATAAAAAGGAAAACGTATTTGTGAATACCCACATTAGAGTCCTGTTTCCCTTTCACCTGCTCCTAGTTTAGAAACAAAACCTACATTCACTTTTGTTTGACTTGGCTGTGGAACTTCAATGCAAAAAAAATCTTAAGTTCTACAGGCAAAGCAATGGTTCCATTTTTCTTTTTCAAGAGTGGCTTAATGTATCATTTTATTAGCCTAAACAGAATTCTTAGGCTCGAGTTCTTTGAAGAAGGAACACTGGTAGTTAGACTGTGGAGTTAGAATTAGGAATCACAGATTTTAGATTGTTCCCAAAGGACCTCAGACTCTGAAGTTCAGTTTTGACAGGCCAGGAGAATAAAGTGCTGGTTGGTAGGTAGCACTCTTAACTAGATCTAGCTTTGAAGGTAAGATCCTTTGGGGTTGGGGGAGAATAGGCTTTCTTAAACTTGCTTTCTGTTAAAAACTTTTAATAAAGTATTTGTGATTCATTTATCATTAAGCCAGATAGTCTATGTGATTTCTTGAGCAGAAAAAGAGAATCAGAAAATTAATGACTTTCTCTTCTGCCAGTAGTTCTATATTGGATAATATTTTTGTCACTTTAACTCCAATTTCTTAAAGGATAATGGGGATATATACCTACTACATGATAATTTCATAGACATACAGACAATATACAAATGAATATAAAATATTTTATTATTATCACTTTTTTTGGTAGCATTTTCACTATCTGAAATTTTTTATAAATATGCTCACTTGTTCCTCAACTGTCTGTTTAAAATGCAAGCTTCATGTGAGCACAGATCTAGCCTCTCTGACTATCATGGCCCCAGCATCTAGAACAGTGTCTGGTACCTATTTGTTGAATGAATGAATCCCATAAACTATGTGTAAGAAGGGTGTGTGTGTGTGTGTGTGTGTGTGTGTGTACACAGCTGCCTTGAGAGTAGGGTAGAGAAAAGAGAGTAGGCACTGAGATGAGAACGGGAGAGGATTAACATTTTTTGAGATATCCCAGATAATGATGAGAAAAGATCAATCCCTTAAGAAGACTTTTGGTTGACTTGAATGAAGCTTCATACATCAGCCAGTTCACCTAATGTTTATATTTGAGGTAAAAATATACATATAATTATCAGTATTTTATCTCTACTGATATTCCTTAATGTATATTGTATTTCTTGTATACAATAATATACAATAATGTATATTGTATTTCATTGTATTCTTAGTGTATACTGTATATTGTATTGAACCTTCCCCCTGCCTTTTGAAATACTAAGAAGAATGTTAGAAAGATTTTGCTAGAGCAGTTGATCAGTTATTGGATTCCTTGCTAGCAAAAACGTTCTGATGAGATAACTTGGGAACAGAGTGGTTTGAGCTGAGCAAGGGAAACCTACGTGGCCTTGCTCCTGTTTGCTCAGTGCCCTCAACTCCATGTGCAGCTTCACTGGCCCTTGCGTCACCTGCTCCATCTCGAAATACCGGAAACTGCTCTGTCTACCACGTCCTGCCTTCCACCTCTTCCACCAGAGCTGTTCTTTAACCTTGAGACTTTCAGTCACCGCAACCCCCCGCCCCCAGTTCTTTCAGTCTGTTAGCTGTTTTTGGCTTCCCTTCTTTCCCTTTGAGCTTAATGCCTGGGCTCACAATTTTGAATATATGCTCCCTCTAGTTTCATTGCCCCATATCTCCTTGATCTTTTAATGCAGTCTTAACAATCCCCAAATTCAGGTCAAGTTAATCATCCATTTTACTTTAAAGTCACTGAGGAAGATTAAAGAAAATCAAATAAATGAGTCTATTAGTTACATCACCAAGACAACAGTTGCCTCACTGGAGCACTCACAAATGCTTGGTCAACTTTTTACTCACTCCTGGGTAGCTCCCTTTTCCTTTCACCATGATAACCATCTAGACTTTTATGGTTCTCAAGACCCTCATCCCACTCTGAAACACCGCCACTTCTCAACAGTCGATCTAGACTGACTCTTGGCTGGTGACCAGTCAAAAAGGTTTATAAGTATGACCTCGTTGATGCTCATGACAGCCCTTTGATGGAGATACTATCATTATCCCTGGTTTATGATGCCCAAGATCTCAAAGGAAACAAGTGGTTATGTCTGTATCTGAACTCAGGAAATCTGAATTCAAGTTCACGGTTTCCCTCTAAACTATCTTGCTGCTGGTGCAGAGTTGATCAGGCATTTTCTCACTTGGGATTTAGTCCTCTCCACCTTCAAGCTTCCATGTATCTTCCTCTTGGGCCATTTGTTCTTGACTCTTCTCAGTCAATTTCCTCCTACCAAAACTGTATCCCAAGTAGCCCCACTGCTTGAGGGCCTTATCCATCATGCGTTTGTTTATTCATTTAGCAAATTATTCAGTTCAGTTCAATTCAGTCACTCAGTCGTGTCTGACTCTTTGTGATACCATGAACTGCAACATGCCAGGCCTCCCTGTCCATCACCATCTCCTGGAGTTCACTCAAACTCACATCCATCGAGTCGGTGATGCCATCCAGCCATCTCATCCTCTGTCATCCCCTTTTCCTCCTGCCCCCAATCCCTCCCAGCATCAGAGTCTTTTCCAATGAGTCAACTCTTCACATGAGGTGGCCAAAGTATTGGAGTTTCAGCTTTAGCATCATTCCTTCCAAAGAACACCCAGGGCTGATCTCCCTTAGAATGGACTGGTTGGATCTCTTTGCAGTCCAAGGGACTCTCAAGAGTCTTCTCCAACACCACAGTTCAAAAGCATCAATTCTTCAGTGCTCAGTTTTCTTCACAGTCCAACTCTCACATCCATACATGACTACTGGAAAAACCATAGCCTTGACTAGATGGACCTTTGTTGGCAAAG
Organism: Ovis canadensis; assembly: GCF_042477335.2. Taxonomy (NCBI): domain Eukaryota; kingdom Metazoa; phylum Chordata; class Mammalia; order Artiodactyla; family Bovidae; genus Ovis; species Ovis canadensis. Next base: position 54,967,897 of record NC_091251.1, on the reverse strand, counting down.
TAATTTCTCTGCTTTTCAATATGCTATCTAGGTTGGTCATAACTTTCCTTCCAAAGGGGAAGCATCTTTTAATTTCATGGCTGCAATCACCATCTGCAGTGATTTTGGAGCCCCAAAAAATAAAGTCTGACACAGTTTCTACTGTTTCCCCATCTATTTCCCATGAAGTGATGGGACCAGATGCCATGATCTTTGTTTTCTGAATGTTGAGCTTTAAGCCAATCTTTTCACTCTCCTCTTTCACTTTCATCAAGAGGCTTTTTAGTTCCTCTTCACTTTCTGCCATAAGGGTGGTATCATCTGCATATCTGAGGTTATTGATATTTCTCCCAGAAACCTTGATTCCAGCTTGTGTTTCTTCCAGTCCAGCGTTTCTCATGATGTACTCTGCATAGAAGTTAAATAAGCATGGTGACAATATACAGCCTTGACGTACTCCTTTTCCTATTTGGAACCAGTCTGTTGTTCTATGTCCAGTTCTAACTGTTGCTTCTGACCTGCATACAGATTTCTCAAGAGGTAGGATAGGTGGTCTGGTATTCCCATCTCTTTCAGAATTTCCCACAGTTTATTGTGATCCACACAGTCAAAGGCTTTGGCATAGTCAATAAAGCAGAAATAGATGTTTTTCTGGAACTCTCTTGCTTTGTCCATGATCCAGCGGATATTGGCAATTTGACCTCTGGTTCCTCTGCCTTTTCTAAACCCAGCTTGAACATCTGGAATTTCATGGTTTATGTATTGCTGAAGCCTGGCTTGGAGAATTTTGAGCATTACTTTACTAGCATGTGAGATGAGTGCAATTGTGCGGTAGTTTGAGCATTCTTTGGCCTTGCCTTTCTTTGGGATTGGAATGAAAACTGACCTTTTCCAGTCCTGTGGCCACTGCTGAGTTTTCCAAATTTGCTGGCATATTGAGTGCAGCACTTTCACAGCATCATCTTTCAGGATTCGAAATAGCTCAACTGGAATTCCATCACCTCCACTAGCTTTGATCGTAGTGATGCTTACTAAGGCCCATCTGACTTCACATTCCAGGATGCCTGGCTCTAGGTGAGTGATCACACCATTGTGATTATCTTGGTCATGTAGATCTTTTTTGTATAGTTCTTCTGTGTATTCTTGCCACCTCTTCTTAGTATCTTTTGTTTCTGTTAGGTCCATACCATTTCTGTCCTTCATCAAGCCCATCTTTGCATGAAATGTTCCCTTGGTATCTCTAATTTTCTTGAAGAGATCTCTAGTCTTTCCCATTCTGTTCTTTTCCTCTATTTCTTTGCATTGATCGCTGAGGAAGGCTTTCTTATCTCTTCTTGCTATTCTCTGGAACTCTGCATTCGGATGCTTATATATTTCCTTTTCTCCTTTGCTTTTCGCTTCTCTTCTTTTCACAGCTATTTGTAAGGCCTCCCCAGACAGCCATTTTGCTTTTTTGCATTTCTTTTCCATGGGGATGGTCTTGATCCCTGTCTCCTGTACAATGTCACAAACCTCATTCCATAGTTCATCAGGCACTCTATCTATCAGATCTAGTCCCTTAAATCTGTTTCTCACTTCCATGTATAATCACAAGGGATTTGATTTAGGTCATACCTGAATGGTCTAGTGGTTTTCCCTACTTTCTTCAATTTAAGTCTGAATTTGGGAATTATTAAGTACCTATTCTGGGCTAGGTGTTGGGGACACAGAGGATAAACAAGACCTAATCTCCCACCTTGGAGTTAAATTTTAATTATCCTTGCTCCCTATTAAATATCCAAAATCGGATCCTCTCCTAGACCCTTTTCCCACTTACAGAATGATGAAGTTGCTGTTTATTTCATACTGCATTCAACGCCACCCTTTATAAGGCAGCAGGTATGTGCTGGATAGGTGAATGAACAATTCCAGGTAAGATCATCAAGGTTTAGAAGTTTGTTCTTAGTCTTTTTTCTGAAAAGTGGCTCGTTTGAGATGAGCCTCTAGCTCTTACCACTTTTCTGTCTGAGCAGAACTGGGAAGGTTCTGAAAATCAGCCTTTTTCATTATTCACTGACTAGTTGCACTTCAGCAAAATAAATCCATTCCCACTGAGTTACCTCACACTGGTACCTCTATAAGAAAAGGTACACATGTAAGCTTTGTATTCTGTGCCTGTGGGAAGAAAGACACAAGGCCTTATTACAGGAATTTCAGCATTTTTAAAAGAAGAGATATTTTTAAGATTGAGGAGGGCATGGTAACTCACTCCAGTATTCTTGCCTGGAGAATCCCATGGACAGAGGAACCAGGTGGACTATAGTCCACAGGGTTGCAAAGAATTGGACGTGACTGAAGCAACTTAGCATGGACACACATTTGTGAGATCTTGCAATTTTCAAACCCCTATTTTGCCACTTCTCAATCAGAAGGTGATTTTGCCCCTAAAAGAATATTTGGTAGTGTCTGGAGACATGTTTAGTTGTCATAATGTGATGGTAGTGAGTGAGTTGGGTAATGCTACTGGTATCTAGTGGATAGAGGCTAGAAATGCTGCTAAACATTCTACAGTGCAGGGCACCTCTTGAAAAAGAATTACTGCCCCTAGTTGAAAACTGTAGAGAAGGCAATGACACCCTACTCCAGTACTCTTGCCTGGAAAATCCCATGGACAGAGGAGCCTGGTAAGCTGTAGTCCATGGGGTCGTGAAGAATCAGACACGACTGAGCGACTTCACTTTCAATTTTCACTTTCATGCACTGGAGAAGGAAATGGCAACCCACTCCAGTGTTCTTGCCTGGAGAATCCCAGGGACGGGGGAGCCTGGTGGACTGCCGTCTATGGAGTGGCACAGAGTCAGACACGACTGAAGTGACTTAGCAGCAGCAGCAGTTGAGAACTGCCAATCTAAAGGGTGATCTTGACTGGAACATTTCAGTGCTCCATGAGTTGGGTTGAGGGGAGGCTACCATCCAAGTATGCTAGCCGATTCTGCTGAACATCTGTTGAAAAGAACCGCTAGAGATGAGGGACCATTTGGGACCTACAGAGAGAGGTATTTGGGCTCAGTTTCTCCATTTACTCTTCTAACATTACCTGGATCTCTTTCTTAGCCCCAAGACTTGATACACATTTTATGTTGTCTTGTATCACTCCTTTAAGTATACAGTGACTTTGAAGAGGAAAAGAAAATAGGATAAACTTTCATCTCTTGAAAGCTTTGTTTGTATTAGTGTAATTTCTATCTCTGGCAATAACATTTCTAAGGTGGTAGAACACATCCTCTTTGTCAGCAGAGGTATGGCAAGATTTATTTTAATTCGTATTAAATGACAGTGATGTCAGAAATGAAAAAAGTTGGAAAGGCTTCCCGGGTGGTTCAGTGGTAAAGAATCTGCTTGCCAGTGCAGGAGACACAGGTTCAATCATTGGTCCAGGAAGATCTCACAGGCCAGGGAGCAACCAAGTCCATGCGCCACAACTATGAAGCCTGTGCTCTAGAACCTGGGAACTTTAACTGTTGAGCCTACTCACTGCAACTACTGAAGCCTGCATGCCCCAGAGTCCGTGGTCTACAACAAGATAAGCCACTGTAATGAGAAGCCCCCACATCACAGCTAGAGAGTAGCCCCAGCTTGAAGCAATAGGAGAAAGCCTTCATGCAGCAATGAAGACCTATCACAGCCAAAAACAAATAAACAAATGAATAAATAAACATTTTTAAAGTTGGAAATACTAAAGCTTTTCACTTCAGTGAAGAATCAACTTACTGAAATAAAATTAGTCTTAAGGAAAAATTACATTAATAAAGTATAATTTTATAATCTAACTAGACCTAACTAGTTATTAACTCATACAATATATCATAATTGTAATTATTCAATATTCAATATATTTCAATATATTCAATAGCAAATATTCAATAATTTGCTAAATTTTATTTTAAAGTAGTGTGGTAGCTGCTGCTAAGGCACGTCAGTCGTGTCCAACTCTGTGTGACCCCATAGACGGCACCCAACAGGCTCCTCTGTCCCTGGAATTCTCCAGGTAAGAGTACTGGAGTGGGTTGCCATTGCCTTCTCCAATGCATGAAAGTGAAAAGTAAAAGTGAAGTCGCTCAGTCGTGTCTGACTCTCAGCGACCCCATGGACTGCAGCCTACCAGGCTCCTCTGTCCATGGGATTCTACAGGCAATAGTACTGGAGTGGGTTGCCATTGCCTTCTCTGAGTGTGGTAGAAATATATTTAGCTTAAACATTGAAAACGTATATTTTGAACAAATAACTATTACCAAATACTATACAGAAATAAACTTTGAAAGGATTATTAGGGCTATCAAGTATTATTTGCATAAGTCGTGTTGAGCACATACTCCAACAACTTCCTAATCTCTCTACTTTCTTCCATTATCCTTTATATCACTATCACTAGCATTTATAATAAAGAATATATGTATGAATTCTAGTATATTCAAATTCTCATGAAAGCAAAACCTAAGAAGAATAGCTGTAAAAAGACATACTTAAGCACATTTCACAAATATTGCCTGATTTCCACTTAGACTTATTAGCCAATTTCTTTTAGATAATGGTTTCCAAACCTATAAACGGATCAGAAACATTTAAGAACTAGTGAAAGAGTTGGCAATCTAAAAAAAAAAAAAAAAAAAAAACAAAAGAGCGGCAAACTCACCAAATTATTCTGACACCCATTTGTGACCACTTAGGTAGATGTTCTATTAAAACTGATGCCATGAAATTAAAAGATGCTTACTCCTTGGAAGGAAAGTTATGACCAACCTAGACAGCATATTCAAAAGCAGGGACATTACTTTGCCAACAAAGGTCCATCTAGTCAAGGCTATGGTTTTTCCAGTGGTCATGTACGGATGTGAGAGATAGCTGTGAAGAAAGCTGAAGCGCCGAAGAATTGATGCTTTTGAACTGTGGTGTTGGAGAAGACTCTGGAGAGTCCCTTGGACTGCAAGGAGATCCAACCAGTTCATTCTAAAGGAGATTGGTCCTGGGTGTTCTTTGGAAGGAATGATGCTAAAGCTGAAACTCCAATACTTTGGCCACCTCATGTGAAGAGTTGACTCATTGGAAAAGACTCTGATGCTGGGAGGGATTAGGGGCAGGAGAAGAAGGGGACAACAGAGGATGAGATGGCTGGATGGCATCACCAACTCGATGGGCGGGAGTCTGAGTGAACTCCGGGAGTTGGTGATGGACAGGGAGGCCTGGTGTGCTGTGATTCACGGGGTCACAAAAAGTCAGACTTGACTGAGCGACTAAACTGAACTGAACTGAAAGTAAGATTTAAATGGAGAGGCCAGATTAAAGATACTTTTGAAATGTTTCATTTTAAAGCCCCCATACACTTTAGGTACTGTTACTTCACCATCTTCTTCCAATGAATAAAATGTGTATTATGAGGGGGAGGTAATGTGTTGATGTGTTAGTAATTTTTTTTTCACAATAAGGACATTGATGTCAGTGCATCCAATTCAAATTCAGGAAGGGTTGCCTATTTTTAATTTTTTGTGATGAGAATGGAGTAACTAAAACTGTGATAGTTAATTTGGTCAATAAGAAACTGTTGACCTTAAACAAACAGACTGCCAGCTATTTCTCCAACAAAAATGGGTTCACTCAGGACCAGCAAAGAATTGCAATCTGGGGTCTGCGACCATGGCAAGCACTTGAAAGTCCCACACAGCTGGAAGACGATATCTCTTTTAAAAGGGTAAAAGGAAGTTGGGAGGATTCCCATAAATGGCATCCATTGGAAGAATTGAGAATTCAAAGTATAGTAGCATTTGATTGGCTGAGTCTCTCATTGGCTGAGCTCTCCTCAGGCAAGAAGAGGGAGTTTTTCTTCTTTTTGGGCTGTTTTCCTTGTAGCACATTGTAGCCCAACTCTATTTTAATTGAGGTTTCTGTTTATTAAGTTTTACAAAGTCATTCCACTAAAGATAAAGCAATGGAGCCCACTAGTGTTATTGAATAAAGTGAATAATGCATCCCCAGAAACATCACAATAATACTGAATCCTCCGAAACTTCCACGGGAATCTAATAGTGTATAAATGAATCACAGTCTTACTTAACATTTCCATAAGTATGCTGCAGGGTAACTCTGAGAAACAGAATATAGATTGAATAGAATATATAAGCATCCCAATTTTTACTTCTTCCTATTTTATACCTTTGTTCTGTTAATGCTGTCTAATCAATATCTATAAATTTCATCCCCACTAAACTGACCCACTCAGGGCTTTGGAAGGTGATACCTCATAGATAAGTACAAGGTTGCATGGATAGATACTATTTTGTCTATGAATGACAAGTGACTTCAAAAGAGTGGTTTCTGGGAATGGAATGCATTTAAAATAGTAATGACAGTTGATTGTTTATTGATTACTTACTGTGTTGTAGGTACTGTGCCAGGTCTTCTGTTTATCACCCTATTTAATCATAACAGTTACCCTATGAGATAGGTAACATCATAATTCCTTTTTTATAAATAAGGAAACCAGAGTACAGATAACATACCCCAATTTAAATAGACCCTTAGAGTTTCTCAAAAATGTTTTAAAGCAAAATGGAAAAAGTGACATGAAAATAATGGAAACACCTACATTTAAGAAAAATTTAAAAACCTGATGCTGCAGGGTTCACTTTTTTAGTAAAGTATTTAATATGCAAAGAGCAAGGTAGGTATCAGTAAACACTGAGAAGTACCCAAGATATGCGCCCACTCAAACAGATGGAAACCTAGATTTGAGAGAAGAAAGGCTGGGGACAAGATTCACAGTCCTGTTTCCAATGGATAGATCTGTTTTTAAATAATTATAAAGAATTACATGAATTTATAAAGAATTATATGTCATTTAACAAGAAGGTGTCAACAGGGCAGTGGTTGATAGCACCCCTTCTGCTCTGACAGCTTAAGTCTGCCTGGGTTTTAAACTAATAAACTGAACAAAGAATGACAAAGCTCTCAGGAAAACTGCTACTTACTTACTCCACATTCTATTGGCAGCTTAGCTTTTCCTTTTCAAGTTTCCAGTTACTTCATCTGAGCCATAAACACAGCATAAAGGAGAGAGCTGGACAGTTCAGGGTCCATGTGGGGAACTGATGGCTGTCCTGGAATCACCTTTGCCTTTAGTCCCTCTGGTTTTGTTTATCATTGCTAGAGCTGAGCAGTAAAATGCAGCATGCGACAGGAGTCTACTGTCAGCTGTGGCTAGCAGAATGACTGTCAGCCCTCTAGGAGGAATGCGAAAAATGCAGAACCACCCACAGCTGGAGGCTCCCCGTCTGAATGGGGTGGTAGGGACTGAATTACTGTTCCCACTGATGTTGAAGATGAGGATAAGGCACCATGCTATCCTATCTCACTCCAAACCCATGGAAAGAATTTGGCAAATGTTCCATTTCTTAAATCAAAGATTTCTCTGTTACTCTTGGCTACTTGGAGAACTAAACATCCTTGAGTTTCAGGAAAAGCCAGGCATTAAAACTTTTTAAAGAGATTTGGGGAGAGTTAAGTTAAATTGAAATGATTTTTTAGAAATGGTTTTAGATGGATTTATGGATTACCTTCGTGAAGACATAAAGACATCAACTCATCTTGTGAATTTAATCTTTATCCTCAGTTTTTGAGATTTTCCCATTATCTGTAATTCCTATTTCAAACTAAAATCCTTTAGCTTTGTGACTTATGCTAATTAACAGGGGAAAAAAAAAAAACAAAACCAAACACGTTTTCTTTGTTCTGCATTCCCTCAAAACTTGTTTTTAGGTACAGGGCACTGCAAGTTTGTGTGGTTGGGCACAATACTGCTGCTGATTACATGCCTTTTGCCTGATGTCAGAGTTTCCCCCCAGCAACTATTTCCAGCCAGTGGTATCACTCTTACGTATTACTTCTAAAAAAGAAAAAAAATGGCAAAAATGTGTTTCTAAAATAAAGGAATGACACATATATTTAACATCATTCATCTACACTTACTCTAAAACATCAGTTATAGAGTAAAACCAGTTTTTAAAGGATTTTGATTTATTGGCTGTTAATTCAAATATTTATTCATTCCCTTTAATAGGAAGCATATTCATAAGAATTTCCTGTCAGTTATTTTAAAGAAAAAATTTATTTTTAAATATAAAATACAATTACTTAAAATGTTTATGAATGTGAGGTAATAGTTCAAAATGAACCTGGCCATTTCTTCCCTATGGTTGCCTCCTCTTTTTGTTCCCAGTGCTCTTGGAGAACGGGGTCTCTCCTCTTCCCCCGCAGGTCATCCCTCTCATTATGCCAAATCAGTACAGAGGGACAACCACTCCGGGATCCATGGGACACGAGCACTGTGCCTCATCATAATGAGAGATCTTCCAGAGGTCACATTCCACATCTGGCCTTTTCGCTTTAGATTTTATCTTCAAATTGGACCTTATGTATAAGTGGCATTTGAAAAGCATTTTGCAGCATTTAAACCACAGGTATTATCTCATGGGCCTCATGAAAACAGGACACGGGCTTCCTGAACCATCGTTTTCAATCCAAGTTGGCATTTCACATGGCCACTTCTGTAGAGTTGCTCAGAATGGGTCAATAGCATGCAACCAGACGTCAACTTTAGGCAGATTTGACGCTGCTGCTGCTAAGTCGCGTCAGTCGTGTCCGACTCTGTGCGACTCCATAGACGGCAGCACACCAGGCTCCGCAGTCCCTGGGATTCTCCAGGCAAGAACACTGGAGTGGGTTGCCATTTCCTTCTCCAATGAAAGAAAGTGAAAAGTCAAAGTGAAGTCGCTCAGTCGTGTCTGACTCTTAGCGACCCCACGGACTGCAGCCTACCAGGCTCCTCCATCCAAGGCAAGAATTCCAGGCAAGAATACTGGACTGGGGTGCCATTGCCTTCTCTGAAATTTGATGACTAAAGCGATTTATTTAGTTGTAGAGAGGAACAGAACTCTAGAGTCGGAGAGAACAGAAACAGTCAGGTGATGATCCTTGCCAGCCTTCCTCACTTATTCTGCAGATGTAACAAAAATAGGTCCAAGTGAAGGGGTACGTGCTTAGTCACTTCAGTTGTATTTGATTTTCTGCATCCCTATGGACCATGAAGAATACAGTGGTGGGTTGCCATTTCCTTCTCCAAAGTGAAGGGGTAGGTACATACCAAATGAACACTTTTATTGTGTTCTTTAAAATAAAAAAGTTGTTTCCTAGATAAAGGCTATTTGGAAAAGACCAGTTGTAGCTGCTTTATTGGGAGAAGGCAATGGCACCCCACTCCAGTACTCTTGCCTGGAAAATCCCATGGAAGGAGCAGCCTGGTGGGCTGCAGTCCATGGGGTCTCTGAGAGTCGGACACGACTCAGCGACTTCACTTTCACTTTTCACTTTCATGTATTGGAGAAGGAAATGGCAACCCACTCCAGTGTTCTTGCCTGGAGAATCTCAGGGATGGGGGAGCCTGGTGGGCTGCCGTCTATGGGGTCATACAGAGTCGGGCACAACTGAAGTGACTTAGCAGCAGTAGCTGCTTTATTGAGTGATTACTAGGTCAGGTGCTCTCCGAAGTGCTTTGCAAGTTTCGTTTTTCGTTTAGCTCTTATGCCTCCCACAAACCCTTAAGGAGATAGATAGCTTTTTTTTTTTTTTGTAATCACTTTTAAAAGATGAGGTAATTGAGCCATGGAGAAGTCCCTTTGCTAAGATCTTTTCTCGCCAGGTTTGAGATATGATTGACATATAACATTGTGAAAGTTCAGGGTGTAGAGGGTGATGATTTGGTAGACACATATATTATGAAATGACTACCACAATAAGACTAGTTAGCACATCTATCTGTGTCCAAGTTCTAAAGCTACAATTCACTCCCAAACAATCTGATTACAGAAAATATTTCTTAACAACTAAATGTATTGATTTGTGATAAATTTTACTTAAATATTAAAGGAAATGAGAGCATTTTAAAGTGTTTTTAAATATACTTGCTTCAAAATTGAAAAAATAAGAGCCTTTACATATATGCCAATAATTTTGTTTACCAATACCCAGACTCATGTAATTCAGAATGGCTCTGGGTCCACACACTGGGCCATGTCAGACTCTGCCTATTTAGTACTAGAAAAGACCTGAAGCTTCATACCAAGTACTGCTCAGGAGTCTCTGGGAGAAGAAGAATTGGAAAACAGAAGAGCTGGAAGGAAACTTATAGACAGTTTAATCTCACCTCATTGTATAAAGTGAGGGTGCTGAAGCTCAGAGACATTACATGACATTACCAGGTTATACACTACTAACCAGTAGCAGAGTTAGGATTCGAGCCCAGGCTTTCTGTCTGCATTCTTTCAGTTACAATAAGCAGCCTTCAAATCCTCATGAGAGAGAATTTTCCACTCCCCTTTCCAGTGTTTTAGGAAATATCAAAAGCTAATATTCATGTATTTAAATAAATTTATCTAAATTTATTTTTGCCTCAATTAGAAACACTGGTAAATGAAAATGTGTTTGGATTTCCCAAGAGTACTTGAATTTCATGAGTTTTACATTTCCTACAAAGGGGCCAGGTTCAGCAATTTAATTTTCGTGGGCTAAGAGCTCTGATCAAAGCCTTTATCTTGACAAATAATTGGTTTTGAGAATAGGGGCTAGAGATAATTTGGAGACATGATGAGCATTCATTCATGTACTCAGACTTGTACTGCATGCCTGTTTGTTTTAGGCACTGTTCTAGATACAAGTCAAACAAATATAATATACGTGACATACTTCTTCCCCTTTAGGAATCATTTTCCCCCTTTCTTTCCTATTAGCAAAGGATCTGATATAATTTTGCTGCACTTAAATTAGATTGATGCTTCCCAAGGTGTATTAAAGGTACCACTTCTGGTATGCTACATGATTTTAAATGGTAACAGACAAGCATTTAAAAAGGCAGCTATAAGGCCATCTCAGTATATTTTAGAAAAATGAAAACAGCTTACAAACCTATATTTAATGGATATGATGTCTTAGAACATGGCTAATTATGTTGGTGATCCACTTTTTGCAGACCATATGCACCACAGCATGATACTCAGGCTTACTCTGTAAGCCTTCTGTCAGAATATTTAGAAAGTTATGACGATATGGGTTTTTGAGAGTATAGATGGTATGGGTTAATAGCATGGATTTTGCAGGTAATGAATTTCTGTGTCCTTCACTGTGTTCTTTTAAAAGATATATCAAAACATCAACTCTGAAGGTTGACAGTCATTTAGTATGTGAAGTATAATATATAATTTTATTATGCTAATCACTCAGAGTGGCCATTCTCTTTAAAGAACTAATTTTTAGGTACCCATGTTAGAAATTGATTAGAGTTATTACATTTTTTGCTTTAAAATGTTGTACTTGCACAATATAATATTACTTTTTATTATAATTTTATAGTTACCTTCTAATTATGACAAGTAGTTATTCCTTTTAAAATCTTAATCCAAAGATATGCAACTGTGTATTACAGAGAATAGTTCTTAACAGCCAAATGTACAGACTTGTGAAAAAATTTACTTAAAATTTTAAAGGAAATGAGCATTTTAAAATTGCTTTCTAAATATACTTCCTGTAAAATTGAAAAACCAAAAGCCTTTGCTTATATGCCAATGATTTTGTTTGCCAGTACCTGGGCTCTTGTAATTCAACATGGCTCTGGGTCCACACACTGGACCATGCCAGACTTTGCCTACTCAGTACTGGAAAAGACCTGAAGCTTCATACCAAGCACTGCTCAGGAGCACTGCAATAGGCTTTCTCCTGTGTTAAAATCACCTCACACACCAACCTCACTGCCAAGTACTGGGCTGTGAAGTACGGGGCAATGTGCAAAGGTTATCACAGTCCAGGGGAACCTAGTATCTCAGTTAGCTGATACTACATATGATTTTTTAAAAAGAGAGTGAGAGAGAGGAGGAGGGAAACAATAGCAGACTTTCAGGCCCGGTCTCTAGAGAGTTTGATTTTAGAAGATCTGGACTGACAAATCTGCATTAAGAAGAAAAAAAAAAAAGAAAACTATTTATCATTAAAACATTCAAACTAAAAAAAATAGAAAAACTCTCTATATTCCATTACTTAGACTGAACAGTTATTAATATTTTACCATATTTGCTTCCTCTATTTTTTTATTTTTATTTTTTGGCCATGCCTTATGGCTTGTAGGATCTTCATTCCTGACTAGGGATTGAAACTGCACCCTTGGCAGTGAAACCATGGAGTCTTAACCACTGGACTGCCAGGGAATTCCCTGGGTTATTTTAAAGTAAATCCTAAATATCATGATATTCCACACTAAACTACTAAGCATATGTCTTTAGAGCACCAGATACCATTATCATGCTTAACACGATAATTGTAATTCCTTAGCCTTCAAACTTTGTACCCATCTCCCAAATATTTTCTTATCCTTGGTTTGTTAGAATCCAGATCCAGACAAGTCCCATGCACTGCATGTAGGTATTACATAAATTAGTTTTTGTTTGTTTGCTTTTTAGTTTTGTTTTTTAATGAAGAATTTCCTTTTCACATGAAACCACCATTAACCACTGCCTCAATCAAGCTGGCTCTTGGGTTTCAGAAGATAATTCAGATTTGGAAAGGATCATAGATACCATTCCTCTTTCAGTATCTTCCTATGCTCTATATGTTTACCAGTCTGGGTCCTTCCTGGAGATATTAGGCAGAAGGTAGGTGAAATGAAGAGTGGTCTGGATATGTGAACTTTGGATAAGACAAGGAAATATACCCCTGAAGCAATAGCAAATTTTCCATGTTATCTTTACCCCAAATGTTTTACATCTTGTTCCTGTGATTAAATGTTTGTCTTTTCAAGCAGCTCAGAAAATCCCATATGGTATCCCCCTTTTGAAGGCTGATAAAGCACATTTAATACATTAAAGTCTCTTTAGTGTTGCACAAATTCTACTCGGTGTTTCCCAAATATCTTTGATTATGGAGCTGGGTTTTCCCACCACCCCAGATCACCTATTAATATGTTTTGGAACGGAGATTGGGAAGTGGCATTGATCTGTGCTACTATTATTAGTGTTTTTATTGGGTACATCAATAAACATTTGTTCTGGCAAAGCACCTTGCTTTTGCTAGTTTTTTCTCTCACTCTGAGATCCTGTGGCGTACACTGGTATTTTTATTACCATTCAAAGATAAGAGCTATTAAGTACATATCGATAATAGGAGCTAAGTAACAAGTTGATGTCAGTGAGGATTTAATTTAAAGCCCTAAGATTTGAAGACTTTAACTGGCAAAAATCTAAATAATCCCCAAATACTAGACTGTATTGGCTGTTAGAGAAAAGGTAATTTCACAGAATATTGCTCATATTCACATCTCTCATCCTCCCTCTACATATCCCCAACCTAAGCATGATTGACCCCTAACCTGATGCTCTAAGGAACAGAAGGACTAAAGGAGGCAGTGCCATTTCCCTTGAAACTAGGCATCCTAAAGATGAGTTACCACTTTTCCTTTCATGATGATCATATAAATGTTTATGGAAAAAGATGGTATATGAGACACATACATCAACTATTCCTAAAGACAGAGATTAAGGAGGCCTCTCTGTAGAATCTGTAAATGTGATTCTTTGAGACATCTCCTCCAAGTAATCTCTTCTAAATGCTCCACCCATTTCTCCACTGCTCTGACCACCACCATGCAGGGATGCCAGGTGGTGGTGGGTGGTGATGACATCAGCAAAGATTCTGCTTATCCAAGGGAAGCAGAACTGTTACTCAAAAAAATGTACTAGTTTAATTCTGGAACCTCTCAGTTTCTCACCCTGGGTGATAAAAATGTCTCTGGATTTTCTCTGCACTATCTGGGCAAGTGCTCAGAATGAACAATCTTTCCTTAGCTGGGAGAAAATCAAATAAGGAGGGATACCATACCTCCCCATCCTTCCTAAAGCTTGATTCCTAGTCCCCAGGGTTTGAACTCTGTATATGTCATAGGCATCAAAGCATGGAAATAACAGAACCCCTGCACCACAAACCAATTGTTGGTTGTATAATTTAAACTGTTATAAATCTTGTTACATTCTCTCAGTAGTTAACATTTATATGAACTTTTTGCTTCCTATTCCTTAAAATTTTCCTTTCCTGTTTATTTATTGACAGTTGGCGTAATGAAATAAAATCAGCTCAGAACTAATGACCTGGGCTTAAAACCTAACTTCACTCACTGTGCAATCTTATGCAATTGACCTAATCTCTCTGTGCTTTCACTTCTTGACCATGAAATGGTGATTAATAAAATTATATCAAAGATTATGAGAATTTCATGATGTGAAAAATATGAAAAGGCTTATCTCATATTCAGTACATGGGCAACTGACAAATGTTTGGTTCTCTATTTTCTTCTCTTTGCTTCTGCTTGCATTATTTATCACCTAATTCCATCCTTATGGGAAGAAAATCAATAAATGACTTCCCTGAATTTTTTTGATTGTTTTCTTTGAAATAATACCATGGGGTATGAGAGGCTCAGCCTAAAGGGATCTGTTTCAATTTTATGAAGCAGAGGAGGAGTTGTATAGGAGAAGAAGCTGGCCTCTTGGGCGAGTGGAGAAGACAGTCAGCGCTGAGCCTCTACCTTTGTTCACATCAAGGGCTAGAGGGGTGTGTGTGTGTGTGTGCACACGCACACGCACACACACTTTTTCTAATTGTTTGACTAAAACAAGAAATAGCAAATAAGCATTCCATTTCTTCTTAAATGGACACCAAAGGACCTGTTTCAAGTTGATAAGTGATGTCTGGTCATTTTATGATGCTTACGATCCTACTGAATGGGTATAACTTAAAAGACAGACAATAGTAAGTGTTGCCAAGGATGTGGAGAAACTGGAACCCTCTTTCATTGCTAGTGGAAATGCAAAATTTGTTTTTTGCTTTGAAAAATCATTTGGCAGTTTCTTAGGAAGTTAAACCTACCATCTCAATCAGCAATTTTGCTGTTAGGAATCTACCCAAGAGAAATGAAAACATATATTTATACAAATACATATATGTAAATGTCCACAGCAGCATTATTTGTAGTATCAAAAGACTGGAAACAATTCACATGTCTGTCAGGTGTGCCTGGACAATGGAATACTCTTTAGCAAAAAAAAAACAAAAAAAAACTACTACTAGTGATGCATGATAAAAACAAGGATGAAACTCAAAGACATTATGCTAGATGAAAGATGCAAAAGACATATTTGATGACTTCATGTATATGTCTAGAAAAGGCAAATCTATAGAGACAGAAGGCATATTGGTGAACACCTGGTGTTAGGGGTAGGAATGAGGAATAACTGAAAACAAGCATAAGAGATATTTTGGGGAGTTGGAAATGTTCTCAAACTGGATTGTGGTAATGATTATACAACCCTATGACTTTATTTTAAAAAGTCGTTAAATTGTACATTTAAAATAGATTTTATGATATGTCAATTAAACTTCAATAAAGCTGTTTAAAAATAAGCAGCTTATTATTATATGCAATTCATGAGGTGATCTCCTTATCAAAAGTAGCATCCAGAGGTTGTGGAGAATATGATAATCAGGGTGTTTTCCTGGAATAGGCATGCATCTGCCTTTCAGCTCAAATATTCACTATGCTCTGACTCTAATGGTAAACAACTCCAATGCTCCAACTTTCCGGCTGGGTAAGGCATGGAGCTATGAGGGGAGGAGGGAAGCAGGATTGGGTGATGTCAGCCACAGAAGAGAGGACACAGAGGGCGGAGGAGCAGACTGGAGCTACTTCTGCTCATTGGCATCAGAAACAGAGGCGGCAGCACACATCTGCATGGACTGATCTTTTTCAAACCGATATGCCCATCCAGCCACTTCCTGTCTTGGCCAGCAGTCTCTCTTTGCGCCACCCTCTCCCAATCCTGCTTTTTCTCATTTCCAACTTCCTCTGGGCTATGCTTCTCCACCTGTTTGTCCCTCAGTCATCTGTGTACCAGCATGTACCATCTGCCTAGACTTTCTGAAGTGTCTTAACACCTGTAGGAAACAGTTCAAACCAAGGAAAACTGTATCTTTCAATCATCACTTTTCAGTTACTTATAAAGGTTCTTTCTAGGTCTCATTCACAAACATATACCTAAGAAGCTAAGATCATTAATTTGAAATTACGTTATTGAGAATGAATGTGGGTGAGAATCTCCAAAGAACAGTCAAGTTTGACTAGTTCAGGGCTTGATAATTTAATAATTTTCCCTTTTACTTCATCTAGGCCTAGTGGTTCACAGGGAAATCTTCACGAGGAGGGAGCAATGTTGTGCAGATGAATGTGACGCATAATCACATAATCCTGATGGTTGTAATTCTACAAGCATATAAAAAATAACCAGAAAATGTGTGAATTTCACATAGAAAATTGAGGTAATTTGGCATATAGTGCTCGTTGAAAGTGGAAGCCTATTTAAATCTACTGAAAACTGAAAATGCCTTCCCAAATCTATCTGCCAATTGAATACTTTGGGTTTTGAATTATATGGATTTTTTCTATAAGAAGCACAGAGTACTCTATAAATAATAGCTAATAATTATTGAGTTATTGTGATATTCCAGGCATATTATTTAATCTTCATAATGACCCTATGAGATAGGAACAATAACTACCCCAATTTTACAAACAACAAAAGTAAGGTATAAAGAGGTTTTCTGCTCAAAGTGACCACTGATAAGTAATAAATCAAGGATTTAAGTTCAGGTCTTTCCGACTCCAAGCCAGTGTCCTCAGTCACTATGCCACACATCTAAATAGACCTCATGATAATATCTCATAAAAACATCACCCTCATTCTTACAAATGGAGGAGCCACAAGGGGACAAGGGCATATGACTCACCCAAGAATAGGCATCAAATCAGTTCTTCATAGATTTCTGTCTTTGAGGCTTGCGGGCCTCCTCTTCAGTGTTTTATAAATTGTTCATCAGGTTATAAGACTCTCTTGAATAGGACTCTCTTCTTTCAGATGGTACTCACCTGACTTTCAGTTATAGGTTCTCTAGACAGCCAGAATGTTTCAGGCTCTTCATTTGCTGGAAATCACTGGAGTGGCTGAAAATAAAAGGACCATTTCTGTTCAGGCTACCAGGTCACTAGAGCTAATCAAATAGCAACTTCATTTGGTTTACAGTCAATGCACAGATTTTGGCATCTGTTCCACTGAGGAAAAGACAGGAGATTATGGATCAAGAACATTCTCACATGGTAATCTATGCACATATTTTAAGTAATTAAAACTATTCATTTGGCTAAAGAGAAATCATTATATACAAAACTCCTTTAAAATATTCCTTTGATATGTTTTAAAATTGTTTATCTTCTTAATCTGACATCAGGCAAGAGTAGCAGAGAAGCCTGACAAATCCTGAGAAGAGAGGGAAATGATTTGCAGAGGAATATGTTTTAAAACTTTTCATTCTGAAGATGTGACTGCTGGTATGTTCAGTGCAGAAAACCCCAGTTCTGAGCCTGATGTTGATAAGTGAAAAAACATTCACACAGCCCAAAATCTTTCCCATTTTCCTTCCACACTTCTCTAATCATGAGTTCAAATAATATTGCCAAATAATTTTTATTTTCCTTTGATGAGAGTAATCTCAAAACTCATCTGTTTGGGAAATGAATGCAAAATAAAATCATTTTTTTCCAGGTCTTATTATATAACCAATAAAAGCTTCCATTTATTAACAGCCTACTATACAGAGGACACTGTAATTGACATTTCACATTATTTCTAATCTGGACAACTTGGCAAGTTAGGTCTTCTTATTCCTATTTACAGCAAAAAAAAAAAAAAAAGAGAAAAAACTAGGACCAAAAGAGATTAAAAAATTCTGTCTGACTCAAAATTCATGTGCTTCCCATCATGCTCTCTCACTCTTCGTCAAGCTTTGGAGTACCACTAAGGATAAGATGATTCTGGGGGCTGTTTGAACAACCATTTGTAAGTTGTCTATTTAATGCCTAATGAATAGAGGGAAGGACAGTACTCCAAGTAAGGCATGGACCTTGTTCTCCAGGGGTTCACAGTTTAGTGAAGATAAAAAGAGAAGAGAATGAAGTTCTAAGAAGAATGATTTAGAGAGTAAGTGCTAGAGGAATTCAGAGAGGGGCCCAGTTATGAGCTGATGAGAAGGGGAGTACCCTTCCTAAATGAAGTGAGGCCTTGGTGAATCTGATAGAAGATACAGTTTAGATGAGCAGAGAAGAGAGGGAAGACCATTCCTGGAACAAGGAATGAGCAGGCCGAGTCCCAGAAGAGCAAGGACACCAGCCTGGTTGGTGTGATGGAATTTGTGCTAGGGAGCAAAAGGATTCTAACACTATAGTAATTTATCCTGTGGCAGCTTGTTATAAAACTGAAGTTACATTCTAGTCTGGGTCAAGGGAATAGTTATCCAAGGTACAGCTTTCTGCCATAAGTAGAAATATGTCTATTTTTTGCCCCCATTCAGGAAAAAAAAAAAAAAAAAAGTAAGGGGAATCCCAGAAGGGTTGTAGGACAAATATAGGTTTAGAAGTCAGAATTTCTGGGTTCTGTTTTCATTTTCAGTCATTTCTTCTCTGAAATGCAACAGTAGAAATTACTGAACCTCTTCTGAATCAGTTTCTGCTAAATGGGAAAAAAGTGTATCACCACTTCTCTCAACACACAAGCAAACTTACCCCATTCTAAGTATGTAGATTGTTGGAGATGAGATTTTCCTGTTACTGATTTTAGTAATGAAAGTGCCCCTAGACTGCCCTGCTTCACTGCTGCATTCCTATACCTATTTTACAGCTCATGTTATGCTGGACTTAGGGTGGGCAGTAAATAATGTAGTTTTAAAATTATGGCAATGTTGACATCTTTTAGTGTAACAGGAAGACATAGCATTAACTGTCTTTATAGTCTTCAAGCACAGTTTCTAGATACAATATAATTATTGCCATTATGATTTTCCTGCTACCTGGACAACTTGAAAACTTTCTAATGTGTTTAATTACACAGTTTTTAATTTGTGCAAGATTAGGGTGAACAATTCTGTAAGTGAGCTTTGACAAAGCAAGTTAGCCTTCCAGACAAATTTTCCCAAGCCCCCTGGGCTCTAAGCTGGACTTAAAAAATTCATTTTACTAACTTGTTGAGGATAAAATATTTGGTGCTAATGTTTAGCTATCTCAGTGCTACAGTTTAGAAGGGCAAGTAAAAAACATCCCTCTGGGCTCTTAGGGCTAGATGGAAGAGGCCTCGGACTCTGCTTGCACTCACTGGCTAAGCAGTGCCGAGCAGAGACTGTTTTAAAAACACAGAGCTCTTTATCTTTTTGCCATTTATTTTTCTAAATGTCTTATGGACACCCACTAACAACATATGAGATACAAAATTTTAAGTATATTTGTGTAGGATATGAGAATAATATAAATCAATGTAAATAGAAATCTACTATATTTAACTTATTAATGACATTATCCAAGATGCTCCTATTCTTATTTTTTCTGTACTTGATAAAATATTCTCAGAGAAATGTTAATATGTCTCACTATGATTATATATATATTTATTTTCCCTATGTTTCTTCTTTTTGCTTTATGTAATTTTGTTACTTTGTTGTTGGGTGTCTAATGGCTTATGATGTCTATCTTCTTTGTGAATTGTGCTTTTTATTATTAAAAAATCATTTTTGTTTTATTTAAAAACCAAAAAATTATCAACAAACAAAAGAATAAAAATGAATTATTTTGAAATTTTTGAAATTTTGAAATTTTTGAGAAATTAATCTCAAAAAGTAAAATAAATTAAAAGAGCATTGGGGGAGGGGAGAGAGAGAGAGAGAGAGAGAGAGAAAGAGACCATCAAGGGATAACATACCCATCCAAACTCACCCTACAGTTCCATCTTGCTTTTAGGAGGACAATACTATTAAAAACCAGAAATGAGAGTCCAATTTACTTGTTTATATATCATTCAGAGTCTCCCAGACCATTGAGATTTTATTTGAATCTGTGAATAGTTTGTCCTTATGTTGTTCCCAATAAGGGCTACATTCTCTAAAAGGGGAAAAAATCAAAGTAAGTTTCAAAGGAAATTCGTTGAATCTATTTCTGGAGCCACTAAGCCAGAGTTCATGTCTTATTGATGAGCTACAATACTTTCTTGCTTTCATTCACTGGTTCATTTCTTCAACATTTTTTCCTATTCAATACTATAGTGAACACAGTCCCATACTCTGATTGTTTCTAGTCCAGCGGAGGAGACAGATAACAGACAGTGCAGTCTGGTGATGTGATCAGGAACTAGGTGCTAATGGTGATGGGTGGAGAGCAGCAGTGCTCAGGAAAACTTTCTGGAAACTATGATAGCTGGGAAAACTATGAAGGATAACGAGGAGCGGTCCAAGTGGAGAAGATATAAAGAAGCATTCTAACTGGAGAAACAACATGTCCAGAGGCATGAGAAAACATGCATGATCTTCGCAAAAATATGAAAGACAGCAGAACTGGGAGAGATGTGAGGGATTTGCAGAATCATAGCTTTCAGGGTCACCAGCCAGTTTTCACAATCTAATCAATTTGAGTGTTTGGATCTATGGCATTCCCCAGACTGATTAAAAGGACATTTCCTTGACTGGCAGTCAGGAAACATGCTGGCAGCATGGCTAAAAATGCATAACTCCCTGAGGCAAAGATACTGCAAAGCATCCAGCTGGTGACAAAACAAGAGTATCTTACCTCATTTCTTGAAGTATGATCAGGAAGTCTGGCAAGACAATCACATATCCTTTTCTCATATTCCATGTACCTAAGGTGTTGCTTTAATGCATGAAGATCAGCTGATTTTAAATTTTGATCAATTTTTTTTTTCAAGGAGCTGCTGGCATTATTTATTTTCATTGCACATTCAAGAAAACTGAGGATTGTATGACAAATGACAAAGCCACAAAATGAGTCACTGCAGAGAAAGGATTAGATTGAAGGGTTCTCAAAACTTGGTTGGGGATGAATCTTAGGATAGAGTGTGTGTGTGCTTAGTCACTCAGTCATGTCCAACTCTGCGACCCCATGGGCTGCAGCCCAGGCTCTTCTGTGCATGGAATTCTCCAGGCAAGAATACTGGAGTGAGTTGCCATTTCCTTCTCCAGGGGCTTTTTCTGACCTAGGGATCGAACCTGGGTCTCCTGCATTAAGGTAGATTCTTTACTGGATGAACCACTAGAATACTATGAATATGAGCCAATACCCTGACAGGAACAGAGCTTGTTAGAGCGGAGGTTTGGGCAGCAGCAGCAGCTGGATCAGGGACTGATTCTGAGTGAAGCACTAACGCAGAAAGTAGCTCTATCAGAGGGACTACAGAAGGACTTGAAGCTCACAACCATACCATAAACCATTTTCTTCTGTATTTCTTCCTACAACTAAGGATTAGGAGTCAGGACTGCTACCCCTTTTCTGTCGTCTATGACCCTCAGCTCCAGCTGGGGGATTTGCTTCTCTTGAGCAGTCCTTAGTGGTCATTTTATCCTAATTTCATTGGTATAAACATGGTGAGAGTAAGAAACAGCCTGGGAATACATCTATAAGTAACAAAAACACTAATTCAAAAATATATCTACACCACCACGTTCATAGTAGCATGATTATAGCAGCTAAGACATGGAAACAAACCTAAGTATCCATTGATAGATGAACAGATAAAGAGGTTGTGGTGTGTGTATATATATATATATATATATATATATACACACACACAATGGAATATTATTCAGGGGATTGTACCCTGTGGGATGCTGTTGATCCCTACTTCTCTCTCAAGACTGCACCACCTTAGCAGGTTCCCTTGGCACTAAATATGAAACCTGAGGCTTAGATAACTTGGGTAGAGGTGATGGGTGGAAAGGAGGATACTCAGGAAGAAAAAAAATTATGCATGAAAGTCATTCAGTCGTGTCCAGCTCTTTGAGACCCCATGGACTATACAGTTCATGGAATTCTCCAGGCCAGAATACTGGAGTGAGTAGCTTTTCCCTTCTCCAGGGGATCTTCCCAACCCAGAGATCGAACCCAGGTTTCCTGCATTGCTGGCAGATTCTTTACCAGCTGATCCACATGGGAAGCCCAAGAATACTGGAGTGGGTAGCCTATCACTTCTCCTGTGGATCTTCCCAACCCAGGAATTGAACTGGCGTCCTGCATTGCAGGCAGATTCTTTACCAACTAAGCTATCAGGGAAGCCAAATATTAAATACAGAAATACATAATTATTTAGGAAAGAAAGCCTAATAGGTACCTGAAGCCTTGGGGATCTGGGACTTTTCCTAAAATATCTGAAGGAGAGTTACCAACATTGCTTCCACACAGATGCTTCCTGCTTGTGTTTGGCTTTCCCTTCAGCCTATAACACTGCAAGCCTGCTTTCCTCCAGAGCAAGCGAACAGCCTGAAACTTGGGCTTCATTGGATTCATGGTTCACCCAGATGCAGTACCACTGACAGAAGATGCCGGAGGATGATTTGGATGTATGTCCCGGTTTGCCAGAAAGTCCCAGGTTATGCCTGTTATTCTTGTTTAAGTATTTTTCCCAGTTTCATTGAGAAATAATTGACATACATTTCTGTATAAGGCTTACATGATAGTTTGATTTACATAAGTTGTGAAATGATTACCACAATAGGTTCAGCTAACATCCACCTTCTCCTCTAGCTACAATAAAAAGCAGTAAGAAAAGAATAAAGGAAAAAAAAAAACCTTCTTGTGATGAGAACTCTTAGGATCTTCTTATAACAACTGTCTTAAACATCGGGCAGCGGCGTTACTGATAGTCATGTTGTACATTACATCCTAAGTATTAAACTCTCTCATCTTATAAGTGGACCTTTGTATCTTTTGACCACCTTCCTCCAATTCCCCCTCTCCCGATCCCCCTCTTACCTTTAGTAACCACAAGTCTGATCTGTCTATGAGTCTGATTTGTTGTCATTGTTGCCATTTTCAGATTCGACATACAAGTGAGATCATACAGTGTTTGTCCTTCTCTGTATGACTTATTTCACTTAGCATAAGGCCTTCAAGGTCCTTCCATGTTGTCACAAGTGTTAGGTTTTCTTCAATTTTTATAGCTGAATAATATACCATTGTATATATATACATCACAACTTCTTTAGCTATTTATCTGTCAATGGACACTTGGGTTGCTTTCGTGTCTTGGCTACTATAAGCAATGCTGCTGTGAACATGGTGGTGCAGATACATTTTTGAGTTAGTGTTTTTGATACATTTAGATATATTCCCAGAAGGGAAACCAGGGACTCCTATATGGAAGCGGTGTTTCTCGTTTTTTCAGGACCCTCCATGCTGTTTTCCCTAGTGGCTATCCCAGTTCACACAGTGCACATCAGTGCACAAGGGTTTCCTTTTCTCCACATCCACACCAGCACTTGTTATGTCTTGTCTTGTTGATTATGATCATTCTAACAGATGTGAGGTGATGTTTCTGTGGTTTTAATTTGCATTTCCCTGATGACCACTGATGTTGAGCATCTTTTCATGCACCTGTTGACCTTTCATATATCTTCTTTGGAGAAAAGTTTAATCAGGTCCTTTCCCTGTTGTTTAATTGAGGTATTCAGGGTTTTGAGTTCTTTATATGCATTGGATATTAACCTTTTATCAGATATATGGTCTTCAAATATTTTCCCCATTTTTTAGGTTGTGTTTTCATTTTATTGATGGCTGTGCAGAAACTGTTTAGTTTGATGTGGTCCCATTTGTTTATTTTATATTTTATTGCTTATGTTTCAGGTGTCAAATCCAAAACATCATTATCAAGATACATGTCAAGGAGTTTTGCTCCTATGTTTCCTTCTAGGGAGTTTCCTGGTTTTAGATCTTACATTTAAGTTTTTAACCCATTTCAAGTTAATTTCTGTGAGTGGTATAAGACATGGGTCCATGTTTAAATTTTGATAACTTCCTTTTCATTCTGAAAAAAACAGTCCTGGTTTGCCTGATAAAGTGTATGGTCACCTGATTTATGTTGGGCACCTCTGTGGCCACATAAACTGGTCCCAGGTGGGGGCTTTCAATTCTAACTTTAGCATCTTCATCGCCTTTCTACCCCAAGTGGGTCTAGTAGAATCTGTTTCCCAATCTCAAAGTGGGGGTAATCACATTGACCTGGGCTTCCCAGGGCTCAGAGGTAAAGAACCTCCTGCAATGCAGCAGACGTTGGTTGGATCCCTGAATCAGGAAGATCCCCTGGAGAAGGAAATGACAACCCATTCCAGTATTCTTGCCTGGGAAATCCCATGGATATGGGATCCTGGTGGGCTACAGTCCATGGGGTTGCAAAAGGGTCAGACACAATTGCAAAATGGTCAGACACGACTTAGCAACTAAGCAACGACAATCACATTGACCTACTTATTGTGAGTTATAAGGAAGGTTCCTATTGTGTATTTTCTATCTTCTTAAAAGCCATTGCTTTGGTATTATATAAATTAAGACTTAAATTTGTCAAAGATGTGTAAGCCCTCTTTCATTTTGATATCCAACAATCTGTAAGTAATACTATCTAATCCAGTAGCTTTAGTTCTCTGTTATGCTTTCATGAAGATCCACCCGTGTTCAACAACCTACAGGGTGGAGCAGTAAGACAGTCAGGCCTAGCTAAGAAGACCAGCTGGGTGTCTGGCCTTTGGGTGAAACACTGCATCTGAATGTACTGGTGGAGTTGAGGAAGTGTTATCCGGAAATAGCTTGGCCTTGGTGGGTCGCGCTGTGTCAGTTTGTCGCTATTAGAGAAAGACAAGCAGGAAAGCCAGGCAGGAAAGCTCCACCCCCACATGGAGCTGGTTTGCAGGCTGAACTAGTGAGGACGACAGCACAGCTCTGTGGTGGGCAGGCTACTGGACCCAACACACCACTTCAGAGCCTCTGAATCAGATGCCAAGCACAAAAAGCCAGGCTTATTTTCCCTGCCAAAGTCACATGCAATGTCGAGGTAACAGCAAAAAGTGTCCTCTGAGTGCTGATTTGGGCACGTAAACAGTGGCGTGGTTAGATGCCACTCTGTGTTTAAAGTAATTATACTATAGCGCTGGAATGTGGCGATGTGAAAGCCCCATGGCAGCAAAGTTGATTCTATCAGCAAACTGGCAAGTCAGTTGGCCCAGATCCTGCTTCTCCCTGAATTTACTGCCTCTTACTTGGGAACTGTCTCTGGAAAAGTAAAAACCAACAACAATATGTCAGAGACACGGCTTGTGGACGTTGGCCGATAGCAGCTGTGGTCACTCATGTTCAGTGGGAGCCTTTGGAAAATAGCTGAGGCTGATGGGAGTGGAAGTGGCCTGAGTCTGTGTCTTACCTTGTCTTGTTGGATTCTGCTGAGGCTGCACAGTCACTGCTCAGCACATTGGAGAAATTCAGCCTGAGAAAGGCTGGTGATGTGGGCAACGCTTCCTGGGAAGGGTGACATCCCTGGAAGTAAAGATGACGGCTCTTTGCCGCTGGCTGCGGAAGCCCTGCCTTTAGGGGTCCAGGCAAATATCCGACTGCTGAAGTTTAACTGCATCCTAAATACAAGGACACAGGGCCTCTTTTATCCCTATCCTCTTTGGAATCGTGCCTTTCTCAGGGAAAAATGACCTAGTAATCACCCCTCTGCCCCACATACTGGCACCTGATCCCTACCCTTGTGCCAGATCAGTGGAACTTTCCTTGTGTCTGGGGAGAATCATTTCCCTTTATCCTCACAGAACTTCCTTCATAAGTTAGTGCTGGCAATGATATTCATTCTAATTAGCCGCCCTTGATGGATTTATTTCATCCAGTTGTAAATTTTAGAGGAGAAATTCCCAGGCCAACTTAAAACTAGAAGTCACAGGACAAGCTAAGTGGAAATAAGGTTTGGATGACCTCCACAGAGAAGTCAAGCCAATTCCCATGAGATTTAAACACAGTGCTCCCAGGAAGGCTAGTCAAAGTTGAAGGACAGACCTGGAAGAGATCTCATGGAGCCCATTTCATTCAGTCACTTTGTTTTACAACGATGGACCTGAGGCTCGTAAAGGTGAATTAATCTGCCTGATCACCAGTCACCCCTGAAAGTGAAAAGGGCATAGGCAACACTGTTGACTACAGGGAAAATACCTGCTTATCTTCTCGGGCAAATTAAGTACAGCTGTCATAAGCAGAAGCTTGGTCTATTTTTCTCAGCTTCATCTTTCTTTTCACCTTTTAACTTGTTTTCATGGAGTAATGTTACATCCCTGAAGAGAACATGTGGAATCCAGCTGATGAGATATTTCAGATATTCCGAAAAGTATACAAAGTCGATGGTGTAATGTTGGTAGGTAAGGGGACCAGCTGTTGGAAACTATAAACTCCCCAAACATCTGGACTGATCTGTGTCCTAAGTTCCAGTTATAAATTGTCCTTTAGCTGTAAACCTTTACGCTCTGAGTCTGGAATATTCTCTGACTCCCCATCTGTCATTGGTGCTTTAAGAGTAGTTACTGAAGGTGGTGGATGGTAGGGAGGTTTGTTTTATGGAGTATTGGGGAAGAAATCTTTCTTGTCATATTTATGACAACTCTTCCAAGTGGTATTTTTTTCCTTTATGTATTGGCCTTAGAGTCATTAGAAGTAAAAGTCGGGATTTCTCTTCTTTTTTTCATTCATTCCTTTCCCCCCTTCATTTTCTTTCCTTCCTTCATTCCTTCTTCCTCCTTCTCTCTCTCCTTACTTACTACCACCCTTCGTTTCTCCCTCTCCCTTCCCTCCTGCTTATCTTCCTTATTTTTCTCTTTCTTTTCTCTTCCTCCTCCTCCTTTTCCTCCTGGTACCTCAAAGCTCAACTGTGATTTAATAAACAGTCACCTACAGCCACAGCTTATGGAAGAGATACTGTTATCTGCTGTTCACTTGTTGAGCCTTGGACTCATGTGCATAGATGAAATTTAAGGGCTCCTTCATTTTGTCCAGCTTTCATATTGATATTATGAATATTCATCTTTTAATATAAATATAGGAAGACTCTTCATTTTCTAAATTATCAAGGTTAGGAGGTTTTAGTACAGAACTCCTGTCATGAGAAATTTTGGTTTTATTTGCAGAGCTATAATCGTTAAGTTTAAATGATACCAAAACAATAGTCAAGGGATACTAAGTCACCAGATGATTGATTCTGTTCTTCACCTCACAACTAATTGCTTGAAGTTCTTCATACAAATGGAGTCTCAGAATCATCCAGATTTCCTTAATATTACAACTTTATATACTAAAAGTTATAACATTTATATGACAACTTCTAAAACATAATAATTGTACTATAATAATTCTTTACTGATTGCAATGGATTAAAATAGTTTGCATTTCAATGAAATGATTTTGAAAACAAATGACATGTACTAATCGTATTCCTCACCAAACCTGTTCCTCCAGGAGACTTCCTCATTTCCGTTGCTGGCTGTACCATCTTCTCAACATCTCAGGGTAGAAATCTGATAGCCATTCTTAGCACGTCTCAGCCCTCACCCTTCATACTCAGTCTATCACCAAGTCCTGCCAATTTCACCTCCACAATATGTTTTGACTCTGCCTATGCTTACTCCTTGGAAGAAAAGTTATGACCAACCTAGATAGTATATTCGAATGCAGAGACATTGCTTTGCCGACTAAGGTCCGTCTAGTCAAGGCTATGGTTTTTCCAGTAGTCATGTATGGATGTGAGAGTTGGACTGTGAAGAAGGCTGAGCACCGAAGAATTGATGTTTTTGAACTGTGGTGTTGGAGAAGACTCTTGAGAGTCCCTTGGACTGCAAGGAGATCCAACCAGTCCATTCTGAAGGAGATCAGCCCTTTGGAAGGAATGATGCTAAAGCTGAAACTCCAGTACTTTGGCCACCTCATGCGAAGAGCTGACTCATTGGAAAAGACTGATGCTGGGAGGGATTGGGGGCAGGAGGAGAAGGGGACGACCGAGGATGAGATGGCTGGATGGCATCACGGACTCGATGGACGTGAGTCTGAGTGAACTCCGGGAGTTGGTGATGGACAGGGAGGCGTGGCGTGCTGCGATTCATGGGGTCGCAAAGAGTCGGACACGCCTGAGCGACTGAACTGAACTGAACTGGTGCTCCTCCTCATTTCCATCTACTCCAGCTTTCCCAGACCACCATCATTTCTTTTCCCCAACCTGGTTTCTCTCCTCCACCCTCTTCTCTCTCCAATCTATTCTCCTCAAAACAACCAGGGTGACCTTCGGAGAAAAGAAAAAACAGGAGCAAGTTGTACTCTTGTTTCAAATTCCTTAATGTAAGCCTAGATCTCTTGCTACTTGGCTCCTTAAACCCTAGCTGCCTTTGGTCCTTTTTTGGTGTGTAAACTGATTGGGACATTTCCTCCTCCTCCTCTCCATCCCCACCTCTATCTACTTTCTTTATCAAGCATGTCTTAACTAAATATCATACTAAGAAAAGTTTTATACCCAAACTAATGCAGTTCCTGTTATAATGCTCAAACAAAACAACTGGTTTTTCTTTCAAAACCTTATCACAATTATAAACTTTTACATTTATAATATAATATAATATAATACACATTTTATTATTCTATTGTATGTAAACTCTAGCTTCTCCTGCTGACTATAAGCCCTATGTGGGCAGACACCATGCATGTCTTGGGTCAGTGCAGGCATATAATAAATGTTTAATAACTACTTGTGGATAAATGGATTGTCATTGTAATGAATTTGTACATTGCATGTTTTATTTTAGTTTTAGGGGGATACATGTTCTAATCCCCTTAAGTTTATGTACCTGTTAACCAGATGATTTTCTCCCCCTTTTACAGATAGTAAAATAGATTTAAAGAAAAAAATAACTTACGAAGGGTAACAATGCCCTCAAGTTCAGAGCTGCCTAATACATAGAAAATCATAATAACAACAGCAATGATTGCGATTTTTTGCTCTTACAATGTTCCAGGACTGTTCCAATAATATTAACTAATTTAATCCCTATAACAACTGTGTTAGGTAGGTAACATTCTTTTTTTGAGAAACTAGATGTTAGGTAACTTGCCCAGGATCTTAAATATATACGTAAATGCTGTCTACATACATAATCATGTTGGTTATCTTGCTGACATTGAGTTTTACCCAGTCAGTGCGTTCCTATGGTGAGAAACACTGCAGGGAGCATGATTTCTGGTTTCTCTTGAAATTTCTTTCTTTCTATACCTCTTTCCCTGGCTCTCTCTACCCACCTCTTCCCTGTTCCTGGCTTCCTCTCTGGCTGTTTAGTAGGAAAACCTCTGACAGAGCCACTTTTCTGCCAGGCTATTATATACATGGTCAGTGTTCCCACATTCCAAAGGTGGGTAAAAATGTGTGTGGAGAGCGGGGAATTCTGCCAGAACAATGACTCACTGTGTACATGCAAAACGGTTCAATAATAGGTCACTGCCCTCGTGAGAGCAACGCTGCTCATCCCCAGGGGAAGTAAGGGGACTGGCACACAGCTCTCCTGTGACCTGGGATAAGCTTTCTATGACAAATGGGAGAGCCTTATCCACCAGCACCCACATCCTGACTTTTTATCTCATGGGCATGAAAGGTGATTTTCAAAGAATGATGGGCATGAAATGAGTTCCTGACATGCAATTGCATACATATTTATAGTCAGTGTGTACACTCACCTCTAGGTTATTCAGCAATTAGTTATATATGTGCTGGAGTGTCTGGTCCCCTGGCTTCTTCCAGTGGAGTTGTTTACTTGGTTTTTAATTTTTTGGTCCAAATTCCTGCTCATAAGAATGTCAACTAGTAGAAATAGAGGAGTATGGTGGAATTGGGCTGGGCTGTTCCCTGCCTCACTTTTCCCCAAGCCCATCCTAAACCACAGAAAATGACCTGATCCCTTTCTCTGTTGCCCGGAGCCTGTGTAAAGCCCACCTCAGGACCAGCCCCACAACCAGCCTAATTGGCTAGCATAACTCTGCCACTGGGGGAAGAAATCAGCCGGTGAAGAGTGGGACTCTCACAAGGTAAGGTATTAAGTTTCACCTGGCTTTAAGGTTGCCTCACAATTATTTTGCTTCTCCTCAACTCCCTTTTCCAGACATTAACACCTGTTCTAGAACTCTTCACTACATTCCTTGCGCCTTACTCTAATCTAAGCCAGGAGTTCTCAATTTTGGCAACCCATTAAAATCACCCCAGGACCTTTTAAATATCCTGGTGCCTATGCTGCATCTCAGGCCAATTATATTAGATTCTCTGGCAGGGGATTCAAGCATCAGTTTTGCTTGGTTTTGCTTTTAAAGCTCCCCAGATGATTCCAGCGTACAACCAAGGATTAGAACCATTGCTTTAAAGTAGAGAACTTTCCAATTTCATCAGAAAATTGAGGCAGTAAAGCACCAACATCTCAAATTCCTTATCTGCTCACAAGCTTTCCTACATGCATCTCCACCCTGCTGTCCTTCTCTCTGGTCTTAGTAGTTGAGCCACCCCTCTATTTCAGGACAACTTTGTCCTTTATACCCGTATCTTCCAAGAGCTTCCAAGACCTGCTTGTATCTCTAATCTCGTCCTCTCCACTGGATCTTCCCCTTTGGATTATAAGCAAGATTAAGTCCACCACATCTTTGAAAAGGTATCCATGGAGCTTGTCATCTCTGTTTTCAGCCTCACATCTATCTACTCTCCACTAAGTTCTTTGTAGTCTTTAATTAATTACTTTTTACTTGGAGGATGATTGCTTTATAATATTTTGTTGACTTCTGCCATATACGAACATGAATCAGCCATAGGTATACATATGTCTCCTCCCTCCTGAACCTCCCTCCCACCTCCCACCCCATCCTCTAGGTTATCACAGAGCACCAGATTTGAGCTCCCTGTGTCATACAGTGAATTTTCATTGGATACCTAATTTTGCATATGGCAATGTATATGTTTCAATGCTATTCTCTCAATTTGCCCCACCTTCTCCTCCCCTCCCTGCAAGTGTCAACAAGTCTGTTCCCTATGTGTGAGTCTCCATTGCTGCCCTGCAAATAGGTTCATCAGCACCATCTTTAGAGATTTCATATATATATATGTTAATGTATGATAGTTGTGTTTCTCTTTCTTATTTACTTCACTCCGTGTAATAATAGGCTCTAGGTTCATCCACCTTACTAGAACTGAGTCAAATTCATTTCTTTTTATGACTGAATAGTATTTCATTGTGTATATGTACCGCAACTTCTTTATCCATTCATTTGTGAATGGCCATCTAGGTTGCTTCCATGCCCTAGCTATTGTAAATAGTGCTACAGTGAACAGTGGGGACATGTCTCTTTCAATTATGGTTTCCTTAGGGTATATGCTCAGTGGTGGGATTATTAGATCATATGGTAGTTTTTTTTTTTTTTTTTGAAAAAATTTTATTTTATTTATTTTTTTTTTGTTTTTTTTTTTTTTTTTTTTTTTTTTTTTTTTAAATTTTAAAATCTTTTATTCTTACATGCATTCCCAAACATGAACCCCCCTCCCACCTCCCTCCCCATAACATCTTTCTGGGTCATCCCCATGCACCAGCCCCAAGCATGCTGCATCCTGCGTCAGACATAGACTGGCGATTCAATTCACATGATAGTATACATGTTAGAATGTCATTCTCCCAAATCATCCCACCCTCTCCCTCTCCCTCTGAGTCCAAAAGTCCGTTATACACATCTGTGTCTCTTTCCCTGTCTTGCATACAGGGTCGTCATTGCCATCTTCCTAAATTCCATTTAGATCATATGGTAGTTTTAATCCTCATTTTTTAAGGAATCTCCCTTCTGTTCTCCATAGTGGCTGTATTAATTTGCATTCCTACCAACAGTGCAAGAGGGTCTCCACACCCTCTCCAACATTTTTTGTTTGTAGATTTTTTGATGATGGCCACTCGGACCATTCTGGTATGAGGTGCGTTCTTTGTTTTATTGTAATATTCTCCCTGAATACCAAACTTTCTCAGCTGTACTCTTAATAATCTTTCATAATTGGACACAGTTGCTACACCCTCCCCAAAAGGGTCCCAGATTCGCTTGCTGGGTAAAGATTCTTCCATAGTATGTAATACATTCAATTTACCCTCTGAAACATTTTTCTCTCCTTTCCCCTCGAATGTAACTGCCTTGAGGACAGAAACCATGTCCTTTTCATCTTTGTTAACATCAGTATCTGGCTTTCCTAGCTTTTTTGTAGGAATTCACCTATGATTGTTGAAGTGAATTGCAAAACTACTTTCTATCTAGTTTCTTTGGCAGAATGATGAGTGGTCTGGCTGGCTGGAGACGAATTTCCTCTAATCAGGACCCCACACTTTTTTCCCATGAATGACTGTCATAGAAAGGACTTATAAAAATCACTGAGACATTCTTTTGGATTTCACATTATGCCACAGAATACTGTCATATTTACTTGTTCAGGATGAATTTCTAAACAAATACGATATAGGAATGCTCTGCTCAGAGTTTCCACACATTTCAAGGCCATTGCCCAAGCAATGGATCTTGGGTAACCAGAAGAAAGAAGAGTCAACACAGTGGCTTGTACTTTAGATACAGTTTTGAAAGTTAAAATTCACACCCTGACACAGTTGCTTTATTTTAGAAGCCAGCACCATTTCTTTGCAGAGGCAGAGCTGACCCTGCTGTGCAAAACTGCCAGAGCAGGGTGCGTTACCATGCTGAGCTCCTGCCGGGAGCCGCTTACTGAAGTTTTCCTATTTCCTTTTGTCTTCCTCTTAAACTCTCCTTCAAAAGTACAGGTTGCTCCTCAGTCGGACTCTGAACGCTTAGCTCCCTCAACAGAATAGCCAAATCCCTACCCTGCCTGATTAATTAGCTGAGTAAATCTAAGAAACTCCTTGGCTGCATGGCCCTTCCTTCGGCCAAGTTTTGTAAAATTCATAGACTGTGTGTATTCATAAGCACAGGAAAACACCTGTGAGCAATTAACCAAATACCCTCGATTTAGAGGCCTTGGAAATATGCTGATGGCCCTCAGACCGTTGGCACGGGTCTGTAATTATGTGAGACCACAACCAAATCATCCCAACAGGCCAATTACAGGAAGGGTCATTCTTTCAAATACAATGTGATGATTTCTCTAAAAATACTTCTGCCTGAGAAGAGACTCAGAAAGAAGTCTTCTTTATAAGAGTGCTGCTTAAAGCAATGGTACATAGGAGTTTAGAAAAGGAGCGATGCCTCAGGCCATTTCTCTGAGATATGTCTATAACCATGACGAGTGGAGAGGAAACCACCTAAACCAATTTTTTAAATTCACTGAATTAAAAAGTGCATTTAAAATGATCCACCTAGAAAATGTTGCATTTAACCTTTTGTTTCTGTCCAGCCTAGAAACAGTATCCACGGAGTTAATTAGTGAAGACTGTAACCAACAGTGTGTCCAGTGAAAATGAAAAGCCTACCTCTTAGAGTAGATAGTCCACTATAGAACTATAAAACAAAAAGCTTTGTCTAATCCTTTCTAATGTGCAAGAATGAATTCTTATCACTCTGTACTGGCTTCCCCTGTGGCTCAGTTGGTAAAGAATCTGCCTGCAATGCGGGAGACCTGGGTTCAGTCTTTGGGATGGGAAGATCCCCTGGAGAAGGGAAAGGCTACCCATTCCAGTATTCTGGCCTGGAGACTTCTATGGACTATATAGTCCATGAGGTCACAAAGAGTCAGACACTACTGAGTGACTTTCACTTTCACTTTTCACTGTACCTTTCTTTATATTCTATATGACTAGAATATTTAAAATCAACCCCACAATATTGAAGAAAACCATCTATTTTCAAAATCAGTCTCAAAAAGCCCAAAGACCTGGAAAACATGAGTTCTTAATCAAATATAAATATGCTTCAGGAGATATAAGCATCCTTAGAAATTCTGGAAAAATTTTGGGTGTATGTATTTTTTTCAGAGCAAAGGAGTGGGAGGTATTTTTAATTACAGTCTAATGTAGTAGCCACTACTGCATAGCTTTTGAGTCCCTGATATATTACAGCTTCAACTGAAATATGCTGTGTTCAGATCCCTACTGGAGGGCCTCCCTAGTGGCTCATTGGTAAAGAATCCACCTATCAATGCAGGAGACATAGGGTTGATCCCTGGGGGGGGAAGACCCCACACACCACAGAGCAACTAAGCCCATGCATCATAACTATCAAGCCTGTGCTCTAGAGCCTGGGAGCTAAACTACCGAGCCCACGTGCCACAACTACTGAAGCCGTTGTGCCCTAGAGCCCATGCTCAGCAACAAGAGAAGTCATCGCAATGAACAGCTTGCACACCACAACTACAGAGCAGCCCCTGCTCTGGCTGCAACTAGAGAAAAGTCTATGCAGCAGTGAAGACCCAGCACAGGCATAAAGAAAGAAATAAAGTAAATAACTCAAGAAAAATCTTTACTGGGTTTTGAAGAGGTAGAGTTATAAAAAGAATGTAAAATATTTCACCAATAACTATTTTATTGGTTAATGCTGAAATTATAATATTTGTATGTATCCCATTAAATAAAAATAATTAATCTTACCTGCTTATTTTTATAATTTTTAAGATAGTCACTAGAAAGACCAAGACTACCTACTAGCTCACTTTATATTTCTATTGGATGGTCCTGTGCTTATAGATTTCATCAGTTTTTAAAGAGCTCTTTTTCTTAGAGCAAAGAGAGACTTGTTGAGATATAAATGCTCATCTCTCATCCTGCAGATTCTGTCTCAGCAAACAGCCCAGCACTGGGTGCTCTGATGCTTGTGAGGGTGTCCTTGGCTCACACTGGAGACAGGCTGCTGTGGAAACCTCTAACACTGATGATGTTTCCAGAAACAAACATTGATGCACCCATCACATCACCATCGGCACACAGATTCTGTAATCTCTCTTCCTCCAGTCTTAGAGGGACACATATCCACAAATCTGCATTGTCTTCCTGGATTCTCCAACTAAAAATGTCTGTTGTAGCACTTTTTCACACCAACCTTGCCCTCTTGATTTTCTACCTGGGTCACAGGTATCTTTGAATTCTTCTCAACACGACTGAAGCGACTTAGCAGCAGCAGCCTGCCCACACCAGCACTGCAAGCAACTATTAAGGCCTGTCGATCTTTCTAAAACACCTTTCTGTGTTTTTTTTTGTCACCTTTGCCTGGATTAT
Source organism: Ovis canadensis (assembly GCF_042477335.2). NCBI lineage: Eukaryota > Metazoa > Chordata > Mammalia > Artiodactyla > Bovidae > Ovis > Ovis canadensis. Next base: position 54,932,662 of record NC_091251.1, on the reverse strand, counting down.
TGTCATAATCTCCCATCTGCCTCCATTTTTCAAGATCATCTTCCTCAATGCAGAGTTCATTTTAAAATCAGAAATCTGACTATATTACTTCCTGGTTCAAAGAGTAAGTCACAAAGTCATCACTGTAGCTAAAAGTGTGCTCTATAAACTGTCTTAATCCAGGTTTCATCTTTATATCCCAACCCCCACCCCACCCATATACACTCCAGCCACGCCAGACATACAATCTTCTGTCATGCCTCCAAGTCTTTGAACATGTGCTTCTCTCTGCTTGAATGCTTTTTCCTCCCTTGGCCTTTCAAGACCTACATTATCATCATCTTTTCTACATCCACTTTGAGATGCTCAAAGCACTTTGTACATGCCTCTGTTAGGGCATACATCATATTGTATTGAATCGTTTCACTGTGAGCTCCTCCAAGTTATTCACTTTTTGTCTGTGCTGCCTAGTACAGTGCTAAAAACTATAAGAACTTATTGGATATCCAGAGCAGTTCCAAGTAATCTTGTTTCTATAAATCTTCCAAAAGTAAAGTTCTCTACTCTCACAAGTCAGAGTTTGAGGAATCTTAGAGATTTTCTAGTCTACTCTCTCATCCCCTGATGAGCAAATCAAGACGCCTAGACAGGAGTCATCACTTACTGAGTGCCTGCTATCTCATTTCATCTTCATGATACTCCATGAAGTAGGTTTTTCTATTAATACCCATTTTACAAAAGAGAAAATGAAGCCTCACTGCATTTAAGCAATGTGCCCAGGGTCACATAGATAGCTAGTCACCTGGTGAGATTACACATAAATTTGTCCTTGTACTTTCCTGAGTCATTGTTCTCCTATCTCACATGACTACTTATAATTTGAGATGCTCTCTGAGTTATTCAACAGACATGAAGATGATATTTTCACTGAGAAACAGAATGTTTTAGTGGGAAGGACCACATTATGACAATGATGCAATTTTTATTTGTTTGACATATTTGCAAGCATATAAAATTTTAACCTGCCATAATTTTTTCATTTCCACTATGACAGAAACATTCCTTCATTATTACTATATAATCATAACTTTTCAAGGCTGCATAACAGTCCATCAACTAATTATACCATAATAATCAGAGTTGTTTGAGTCCTAACTGAGTGATATTTAAAAGCATGAAATCCGGCAACTTGGTAGAATAATAAGCTCAATAGGACCTCAGAGATCTCTAGTCCATCTTTCTCAAAGTATTGTCTTCAGACCAGCAACATCTATATCACCTGGGAGCTTGTTAGCAAAACAGACTCTTAAACCCTACCCCAGACCTAGTGAATTCAAATCTTCATTTAAACTAGAAACCCAGGTGATCTGTGTTTACATAATATGTATTAGATAGTAAGTGAAAACAGGAGTTCTCAACCTTGGCTGCACTTTATTATTTTTTTTTTTTTTAATTTTTAGTTTTTTATTTTTTAAATTTTAAAATCTTTAATTGTTACATGAATTCCCAAACATGAACCCCCCTCCCAACACCCTCCCCATAACATCTTTCTGGGTCATCCCCATGCACCAGCCCCAAGCATGCTGCATCCTGCGTCAGACATAGACTGGCGATTCAATTCACATGATAGTATACATGTTAGAATGTCATTCTCCCAAATCATCCCACCCTCTCCCTCTCCCTCTGAGTCCAAAAGTCCGTTATACACATCTGTGTCTCTTTCCCTGTCTTGCATACAGGGTCGTCATTGCCATCTTCCTAAATTCCATATATATGTGTTAGTATACTGTATTGGTGTTTGGCTGCACTTTAGATCATGCGGAAAGATCTTCAAGATACTGATGTCCTGGTCACACTCAAGCCTAAATCAGACTCTCTGGCAGGGGAACCAAAGCATCTGTCTTTTTTAATGCTACCCTGGTGATTTCAACCTGCTCAAAAGCCACAGAAGAAGGCACTGAGACCCCACCATAAATTGATGAGATGTTTCAGCAGCTCCCTCTCCCTAGTGCTGGAGTTCCTTTCACAGGGTCATCCTATACATTTGTATGGGAAATTCTGGTAAAACTAGACAAAGCAAAAAAGAGAGAGAGAAAGAACAACAATGGAAACAAAGACCTCACAATGCTTTTAAGAAAATTTAAATTTTAAAAGTTCTTTAAATTTCCCATTTAGGTTTTCTTTTCGGCCCTCCCTAGCCTCCTTCTTCCTCTTGGTCCTCTCCCAAGAGATTCCTGTCTATGACAGACTCTGGAGATCCTGCTCAGAGACCACAAAAAGCAAGTTTCCTATATCACAGAGCCAAGAAGCAGCAGAAAGAATACTCAAATTCTTCTCCTTAAGTTGATTTGTTCCGGTACCTTCTCCAACCTTCAATCCCCAAGTCCAATTTCTCCTATATGTCTGTATTTAGGCAAGCCAGAGGATTTGGGAACTTCTTCCTACACAATGGCACAAACTTCTTTTAGGTTAACAGGAAAGTCAAGGTCACAGCCATGAGCTGTTTTCCTCAGTTTTCTTTTCAATGACTTGACCACTAGAAAAACAAACACCTGAGCTAACTTGGAAGCCATTGGCCCTCTAGTCCTGCAGAGTGTTGAACCATCCTGAATACTGGGACCAGGAGGAGGAGGATACACTTTTTCAAAACTAGGACTCAGCACTTTTCCCCTTTTTACATAAACTAGAATCATAGCACATACTCTGAATATTTCGCCTTTAGTAGAGAATGTTATAATGGAACACTGGACACATGGCATTATTATTTGGTCAATGAAAAGTGATTTTTAAATGTTTTCATCTTTAATTCCAGTTTTATTGATTTTAGCCATTTTGGTTCTAATTAATTTCAATTTGTTGTTGTTAGCTGCTGGGTCATGTCCAACTCTTTTTCAGCCCCATGGGTCTATAGCATGCCAGGCTCCTCTGTCCATGGGATTTTCCAGGCAAGAATACTGAACTGGGTTGCCGTTTCCTTCTCCAGAATTTATTTCAATGTTTAACTTCAATTTGATATTTATTTTAAATTTAAACATTTATTTTAAAAGCTTATATTTTAAACTTTCTACTCTAAGTAGTACAAAATATTTTAAACAGATGTCTCATCAGTCGTTGCCAACTGAGTACAAGCACTTACTTCTTTTCCCTCTTGATAACCACAACACATTAAAGTATTTTTTTGAGGTATAAAGAGAATGGGATGGATGTATTAAATTAGCTTATGAAATACTCTGGAATTTTCTGGAAGACAGAAAGTGGTTGGAAGGATGGTGACCTGGACAAAGGGAAGCTGGGGCATTTATGCAAGGATACCCCTCTCCCCTAGGTCCCTAGGTCAAGATCTGCCTTGTATAGGTCACTGGGGGCACCACTGCCTCTGTGAGGATATGTCTGAGCTTGTACAGAACCATCCATCTCAACTGCTGCTGCAATTCGAGGTGGGCTGCAGGGATGGGCAGCTGGCACCAGAGATGACACAATAGCCACGGACACAGCTGGAAATGGAAGAGTCAGAACCCAAGCATGCATCTGAATAGGATATTCCTGCTTAAAATTGTCTGGGACTTCCCCACAGCCAAAGTTGAGGGATAGGAATGATTTTCAGATCCTTTAAGCTTGTGTGTGTGTGTGTGTGTGTGTGTGTGTGCGTGCGTGGGCGTGCACGTGCGTGTGCATTTTTCAGGGGTGAAAGTCTATAATTTTCATCATGTTTTCAAAAGGGTCCATGATAAGTGCTTAAGAACCACAAACAACAAGTTCCTTAACATGACAGGTGAGGGTCTGCATGTCCAGACCCAGCGACCTCTCCAGAGCCTCATCTCCTCCCAGTGTCCTCTCCCATCCATCCTCCTGCACTCACTGAACCCTGGGTTCCAGTCAGAGACCTTCTCACCAGTCTCAAGAGCCATAAGCTCTTAACTACAACTTTGATTTAATACACGCCTTTCTCTCTGCCAAGAATGCTATTCCCCCTTTGCCACTTCCTCAGGCCCTGCTCTAAATGGTGCATACTTCTTATCCTTTAAGACTCGCAATAAAATCATCTTTTCTGCTGTGCCCACTGCCCCCTTCGCTGGCCCAGTCTCCTCCATGTTTTCCTGATCAGTTCCATTCACCTGTGGACACAGCACTTAAGCTTTCGTGTTGCAACTCTTCCTGTGCTCTTCCATTCATCAGTGAACTCTTAAAGCACAGACCATGCCCTCACCACCCAAACCATAACCGGAACAGAAGACTATGATGACACTGGAGCGGTGAATTGACTGGGTGGAATGCATGGGAGGGAATGGCTGCATTTATCAACTTGGCCATTTGTCTCCTTGGATCTTACAGAGAACCTGACCTTGAGAGACTGGATCTTCATAAACAGGCTCCTTGCTCAGGTTATTAGAATCTGACCTGGTCCAACTGCACATTTCTGGCTGATTCCTACTCATTTTTAAAGAACAACTGTGAAAAAAAGAATAATCAGAACAAGGAAGGAGACTTGGAAATTAAAAATGTAATTGATAACAAAAAAAATTCAGTAGGAGATCTGGAAGGGAGAGTTAGAGGAACTCTTAGAAAGTGGAGAAGGCACCCAAGGCTGGTATGCATATCTTTCCCTGATGCATCCTGGACATGCCTTCCCACCAGAGCATGTATCTGTCACCCTGCATTGTAATGGCCAGTTGATGGATCTTTAACCCCCAGTAGGCTGGGCTTCCGTCAGAGCTGGGACTGTGTCTCTTTCCGCCCCATCACCTCTCACAGTGCTTGGCACAGAGTAGGTGCTAACACACACATATATTTAAAGAAAGAACAATGAACGCATGAGGGAGTGAAGACAAGCTTCAGCTGGGCTCGGGCTTGAGCGAGGTTCTGCAGTAACTAGATCTGGGGTTTGTAGAGAAGTGGAGTCACTGCAGATCCCGGGGGTACTCCTCTAGGGAAAGGGCCAGACTGGAGCAGCAGGCAGCTTCCCAGCTATTGTGAGCTTGCCTGAACAGGGAAAGGGTGATAAACAGGGCAGACACAAGTGGGTGGATCCACTGAGAAGAACCGGAAGAGAAGAAAGGGGAGGGGAGAGCTCAGCCAGCAGTTAATATTTTGTCAGGAATTACTATGTGCCAGGCCCTGCATTAAGGACTTGTCATGCATTCCCTCACTTACCCTTCGTAAGCCCCCCACAAAAATAGCTACACTTTTTACTGCATCCATTTTCTAAATGAAAAGATGAGGTGTCCACATAAGTATCTAACCCACAGTTCTAGAGCTAGTAAAATGGATTTGGGATCTGTGTGGCTCTAATCACTGGGTTAGTGTTCCTGGAAAAAAGTCCCATCTGCCAGAGGTTGGCTCTTGCTGGGTATCACAGCTAGGGGACCCCGCTGAAGATGCTGAGGCTTTCCCAAATGGCTGCAGTCTCCCTTTCCCAGAAAACGCTGTGTGGGAGAGTAAATAGCTGGGTTTGGGGCATAATGGTTTTCTTCTGTTTTGTGTTACTGGATTTGATGCACAGAAAACTGCCCAGAACCTCAAATAATTACAGTAAGACGACTCTGCTTCCTTCACGCGGCCACAGCAGACAGGCAGGAGCCCAGAGACGCTGCAAAGTGAGTGTTGTAACCATCTGATGGGAAAAAGCAGGAGCCCAGAATCGGGAATTTCAGACAGAACCGCAAGCACAGCGTGGCATTTGGCAGAGATGAGGATAGCCCCCACCCCTAGGAGTTCACTGACTTGTTTCATATAAAAATATCACTTAATAAAACACTTAATAAAAAGACCTTTAAGACATGTAATTAAGGGGGAGGAAGGCAAGTTGTAAGACAGTTTGTGCATTAGGTACCATTTGTGTCAGGAAAAAATGCCACCAGACAGTCTACAGTCTAGACAACCATACACTGTCTGCGAACTGTCTCAGAGGAGGGGGCCAGATACTGGAGAGATGTTGGCTTAACCCTTATTTTTTGGAAGTTTTCACAATACTATGATAATCATGTATTATTAGGTAATGAAAAATAAGCAAAACCAAGTCGGTTTAAAAAAGAGAAAAAGAAAGTGAGAGATGACCCCTGTTGTCTCTTTGTCAGTCAGAATTTGTGCTTCAGTGATACTGCCAATTCCTTCTTTGATTGTCATGACAAACATTCCAGCTGTCCCCTCAACTTTAAACAGGATGCATAGTACACCTCCCGTGCCTGCCGAACATTGACACTAAAGAGATCATTGGAGCCAACATTTCTATAGATAAATGAAGGGAAGACAGTGCCTTCCTCTGCCCTTGTGGTTTTTCTGACTTCCACCTTTTTGCTCTTCAGCTCTGGTTTCAGAGACTTAACCCTAGAGCTACAGAGTGAACCCAGGAGAGCCAGATCACTCGGATACTCGCTCAAGGGCAGTATATCATTAGAGCAGAGGTGGTGGGTGAAGGCTGGGAGTTAGAAATAGTTCTATGAAGAGGGTCTGCTCTGTACCCAGCTGGTGTCTGGATATGTGTGCATAAGCATGTATGCGTTTGAATGTTTGTGTGTGTGTTTATGTGGATAACTATGTATATGTGTGAGGGTGTGTGTATGTGTGTGTTTCTGAATGTTTATATATCTATTACTGAATATGTGAGTCCGTGTGTATATGTGTGAGTGTGTTTGTGAATGTTTATGTCTATTACTGAATACGTGAGTCTATGTGTATATGTGTGTGTGTTTGTGAATGTTTATATGGCCATTACTGAATGTATGAATCTATGTGTGTATGTGTAAGTGTGTGTGTGGAATGGAGGATCTCTCTCTGAGCCAGAAGCCTAAAGAGATGTGACAAGGTGCTTGAAGACCTCAACACATTCCTGACTCCTCTGCATAGGTCTCCCAGGTACCCAGCTGTGACTCAGCGATATGACTGACAATAGTCTTTACACTTGCCTCTGGTAACTGACCCATCATACTTCAGTATGACATACTTCATACTGTCAATATTTCATGAAGACACCACTTTCTCTGACCCTCTGGAGACAAAAGCACGAAAACGGTAATTTATAGTCACCCTGGAGGGGCTCAGATTATCCAGCTTCAGCAGCGGGAAGGACGCAAGTTCTGGGGCCAGATGGTCTAGCTCCTCCTGACACACCCACCTTCATCCCCTTTACAGATGGATTAACAGTTGTGACTCTAGGTACCTTTCTTTTCAACAGGTTTCTGAGTATCTAATACAATCTCTGTCTCATTACCAATTCTTGTAAGGTCTACATACCATCTCCAATCATAGAGGGGCCTGGCTATAGAAAGAGCCTTCTCCTGGATCCTGTAGAAAATAAGTAAAGCCTACAGTCTTGGTCTACTGGGTACCTTTCCTGCAGATGGGGGTATGGCACCTCACTGGGGTGCCTTTTGCAACATGATATATATTCTCTCTCTGCATCCTCAAGAGATACAGAGAGAGAATAAATATTTAAGAAGACCAAGCATCTTTTGGAGTAAGACATGAGCAACAGAGACTCTACTTCAGACATGAATGCATCAAGAGAAGATAATTTATTTCTCTTCTTTGATATAGCAAAGGCCTGCCTGACCCATCCTAAAATTAGAAAAATATCTATAAAGAAACACATTATTTACAAATATATGTAAAGAAACCTCCAGAGAAGTATATAGCATAGAAAAAAATGACTGAGTAATATATTATATGAGTGGCCATGCAGGGCAAGGAGAGGGAAAGTGAAGTTTATGAAAAATGGTTGTGTTTTTGCCTAGTTTTCTTTTGTTTCACCCCTCAGGTATCTCAAGATCACCACTCATACAGGCCAGTCATGTCAAGGATAGAATCTCAAGGACTGGGCCATATTCACATGTCAGTGATAAGAGTAAGCACCAGTCTAGGAGGTTGGGAACAAATGGATATGGAGAGGGCCCAGGAGAGAGGAAAGGTGGAAAGTGAGCTTTTCCCTGTGAAAGAAGACAGGGAAAATAAGAACATGGCACACCATAGTTTCCACTTGGCATTATCCCACCCAAGGGTTGCTCCTTGATGTTTTATCTTCTCTTCACCTTTTCCCATTCTCTTAAGCTCTTGACATCTAGCAGCCTAATTTATCTTTAGATTTTTTAGTGACTCTTTAATCCCTGACTCAATCACTTCCTCAAAACAAGGTTATTTTAAGAATATTGTATGACTCCCCTAGTGGTCTAGTGGCATGGTTGAGACTCTGAACTTCCACTGCAGGTGTCATGGGTCCAATCCCCAGTCAGGGGATGCCACATGTCACGTGGTGCAGCCATGTCATATATCTGTGTCTGTATCCATCTAATCTGTCTATTGTTGCAACAATCTTTGTTTTTGCTAAGCCTGAGTGTGAAAGCCCTCCTTGGAATGCCATTTACTTGAACTAGAAAATGTGGTGAATGCACAAGTGATCAATTGCCCAAAATCTCTCCCCAGAGTCCCTCTCTCAGTCCACCATGAGGGGCTGTAACTTGCTCTGAAGTCCAGGATGCCTGGCACTTTCCTTCTAATGGACATTCAAAACACTCAGGCTCCACGGTGAACTGTTGGAACAATTTTCCTCCAAGATCTGATCCATCACACACATGCCTACATTTTGCCCACATCCACCCTCTCTCCCCTCAGTGAGCTAGCTGTCCCCAACTCCTATAGGTGTAAATGGAAGCCTCCTGACCAAAGTACAAAACCCAGGGCTTTTCTGAACCACTCCATTTCCTTCATCCTCTGGAGAGTTGGCCTCCTCATACCCTTGCTGTCCTCCTGCCCATGCCTCCCTTTCCCCAGCCCCTTGATCTACATGCCTCACTTTAGGGACTTGCCACAAAGATGCTGCTGCAGAAGGAAGGACGTCTTTAGAGAAAATATTCTCCATAAAATATGCTGGAGACTGGCAGTTTTTTTTTTTAATGCTAATGTGCCTGTCACTGTATGAGTTGTTAGTTGTTTTGAAAGCATTGTCTTATTTAATGCTTGAAAAAGCTCCAAGAGGATTTCTACTTTTTTTTTTTTTTTTTTTTTACTGGAGGAAAACTAAGTTGCAGGGAGAGTTAGCAGTTCACTCCAGATTATAGAACTAGTGACCCACAAACTTGGTTTCTGAATCCCAGTGGGGATTTGATGCCAAGGCCCTTTCTTCAATGTCTCCCAGGGAAACTCAAAATTTTTCTCTTAGAGAAGGATGAAAAATACCTAATATATTATAATTTTGTTCTATTTGTCTATCCATCAGTGGACAAAGAGTTTTTCATTTATCGATATTTTTTCCTTTTTATAAAAGTAATATTTATTCACTGAAAATTGCATAGGAAATACAGAGACACAAAAGGAAGAAAAGAGTCAATTGTAATGCCACCACTCAGATATAGCAAGTCTACATTTTGGTATGGATCTTTGAACATAGTTTTGATTGGAACCATTTTTATGAGTTCATGCAGAGTTAATGTTGGACAAAGTTCTATGCCAATAAATGATTCCAGAACATTTGATTGTGTTTGATTGTACCACACTTAAACCAATACCAAATGGTCGGCCATGAAAACAAAGAAATATTATTTGCTTGTTTTATAAATGATAAAAGGCTGCCATTCAAAAGCATTAAAGCTAAAAAGAACCAATCATAAAGCTTTATCAAAGTCAAGAATTGACAGACTTTGCGTATGAAGGGGCAGGTAGTAAATATCTCAGATTTGTGGCCCATATGGTCTCTGTTGTAACTAATCAAGTCTGCCATTATAGCACAAAAGTAGCCACAGATAATACATAAATGTGTGTGCCTGTGTGTCAACCAAATTATTTACAGACTTTGAAATTTGAATTTTGCATGATTTTCATCTGTCATAAAATACTATTCTTTTTATTTTTTAAAAATTATTGAAAAATATAAAGACAACCCTTGACCTGTGAGCCATACAAAAACAGGTGATGGCCTGCAATTTGCCCACCCTTGCTACAAATCATCCATTCAGGCTTGGAGAACATCACCAGAGCCATGTTATAGAACCAACAAGAATTCTCCTTCTAACCTTTCCTTCTCCTCTTTTCCTGAATATTCTCTCTCTCTCTCTCTCACACACACACACACACACACATTTGGTTGCTCCAGAGTCCTTTCTTTACAGGCTGGCCACCTGCTCCCTGAGTTCTTCTATAAGTTCAAAATTTACTTCCATTTTCCTGAATTTTCTTTCTGGGAGCAGCTGATAATCTGACCAAAGTAGTTCACATTAAGAAGTGATTGGCAGGGAATTTTCCCAGAAAATCTGGGAATTTTCATTTAAAAGAAAACATACAGATATATATAGCTGGGTATTGGGGAAGACACTTTTGAGTAGCAGGATATCCAGTTCTTCATTCAGGTTATTGATTTTGGTTCTTATGAGGCTGCCCAAGAAGATTAAGACGTTCAGTCTACTGGGAACTTGCTATCTACAGTAGACCCTTGAGCAGCCCAGGTTTGAACTGTGAGGGTACACACACACATGGATTGTTTTTCATAGTGAATACTACAGTCCTACACAATCTGCAGCTAGCTGAATCTGAGGATGGAACCGTGAATATGGAGAAACCATAAATGCAATATGTGGATACAAAGGGCTGACTATAAGGGTTAAGGCCCCAATCCCCTTCTAACTCCCATTGCTCAAGGGTCAACTATAATTGGGGAAGCAGACAAAGAAAGTAAAAAATTCAAACCAGAGGCTATTAACTGTCAAGAACTGGTAAATAAATCAAATGGCTAAGCTCTGTTAGTGACTTAAATAATTGCCCAATAGTATCAAGCCCAGAAATTTGGGGACCTTTCTATGTATACTCTGTTCACTGTTAAGCCATAGGGCCTTACCCTTTGCCTTTCATGGATAATGAGTTCACAACATCCCCAGGGGCTCATGGCTTTTATCCAGTTAGAGTCCCTACTTTATCCTTTTACTGGTGTTATTGTATGAAACAGCAACCCAAGCTTGGAGGCAGTTTTTAAGTCTTTCCTTAAAATAGCCAGAGATTTGTAAAGCACCAAATGAAATGCCTTCAGAAGCCCTTTAGTTACCGAGCCGGGGAGTTTCACCACTAATTCTAAGGCAACCATTGGACAAGCAACTGGAAACAGGGCAACAGGGACTGATGTGAAAACATCTGCAAAGGTCTCCTCTCTCCAAAGAGGTGGAGGAAGGTAGGTTACCCAGAAGTCACAAGAAGTTACTAAAGTCACAAGAACCTTCTTTCCTGAAAGACACAGCCTAAACGTCAGGGCAGTGAAAGCTTTTTCACAGGTATCACAGAAAGGCAGAGCAAAAAGGTGGCCTTGAGAAACAAAACCAAGATTGGATCAAATGGCTAGACACTAGCGGTTTCCCTTGCAGTGATATTTGCCTGCCATCTGCCCAACCCCAGCCATGAGGTAGAGCTCAGCTACCCCAGTGCCAGGGAGGCTGGGAAGGGTCTGCCCAGGAATTGCCAGGGGAAGGAAGCCTCAGAGCCAGGAGAGGCAGCTTGAAGGTCAACATCTGAGCATCAGACTGCTTCTGAAAGCAAACAGTGAAAAATGCACTTTCCCTATATATTCTAAAAATCAACCAGATACCCTCATGTTTTTTAAATCACCCAATTTTCACTTCAATGACAAGTGTTAATGGGTCATTAAAATAATAGGTGTATTACTAACCCAGGCTATTGGCAATTGGGGTTCACTGCAAACTCTTGATGTTGTCTTCCTGTATCTCACTGTGGTTCCACTTCATCTGGCTCCCTGCCTTTGGCAATGGCTAGGGTTTGATGGTTTCAGTTCAGTTCAGTCGCTCACTGGTGTCCAACTCTTTGCAACCCCATGGACCGCAGCATGCCAGGCTTCCCTGTCCATCACCAACTCCTGGAGCTTACTCAAACTCATGTCCATCGAGTTGGTGATGCCATCCAACCATCTCATCCTCTGTCATCCCCTTCTCCTCCCAACTTAACTCTTTCCCAGCATCAGGGTCTTTCCAAATGAGTCAGTTCTTCGCATCAGGTGGCCAAAGTATTGGAGTTTCAGCTTCAGCATCAGTCCTTCCAATGAATATTCAGGACTGATTTCCTTTAGGATGGACTGGTTGGATCTTCTTGCAGTCCAAGGGACTCTCAAGAGTCTTCTCCAACACCATAGTTAAAATGCATCAGTTCTTCAGTGCTCAGCCTTCTTTATGATCCAACTCTCACATCCATACATGACTACTGGGAAAACCATAGCTTTGACTAGATGGACCTTTGTTGGCAAAGTAATGTCTCTGCTTTTTAATATGCTGTCTAGGTTGGTCAAACTTTTCTTCCAAGGAGCAATTGTCTTTTGATTTCATGGCTGCAGTCACCATCTGCAGTGGTTTTGGAGCCCAAAAATACAAAGTCTGTGATTGTTTCCATTGTTTCCCCATCTATTTCCCATGAAGTGATGGGACCAGATGCCATGATCTTAGTTTTCTGAATCTTGAGTTTTAAGCCAACTTTTTCACTCTCCTCTTTCACTTTTATTGAGAGGCTCTTTAGTTGTTCTTCGCTTTCTGCCATAAGGGTGGTGTCATCTGCATATCTGAGGTTATTGGTACTTCTCCTGGCAATCTTGATTCTAGCTTGTGCTTCATCCAGCCCAGCATTTCACATGATGTACTCTGCATAGAAATTAAATAAGCAAGGTGACAATATATAGCCATGACGTACTCCTTTCCCAATTTGGAACCAGTCTGTTTTTCCATGTCCAGTTCTAACTGTTGCTTCCTGACCTGCATACAGATTTCTCAGGAGGCAGTTCAGGTGGTCTGGTATTCCCATCTCTTTAAGAATTTTCCAGTTTGTTGTGATCTACACAAAGGCTTGAGGGTAGTCAATAAAGCAGAAGTAGATGTTTTCCTGGAACTTTCTTATTTTTTCAATGATCCAGTAGATGTTGGCAATTTGATCTCTGGTTCCTCTGTCTTTTCTAAAACCAGCTTGAACATCTGGAAGTTCATGGTTCATGTTCCAATGAAGCTTGGCTTGGAGAATTTTGAGCAATACTTTGCTAGCGTGTGAGATGAGTGCAATTGTGCAGTAGTTGGAACATTCCTGGCATTGCCTTTCTTTGGGATTGGAATGAAAACTGACCTTTTCCAGTCCTGTGGCCACTTCTGAGTTTTCCAAATTTGCTGGCATATTGAGTGCAGCACTTTCACAGCATCATCTTCCAGGATTTGAAATAGCTCAACTGGAATTCCATCACCTCCACTAGCTTTCTTCATAGTGATGCTTTGTAAGGCCAACTTGACTTCACATTCCAGGATGTTTGGCTCTAGGTGAGTGATCACACCATCATGGTTATCTGGGTCATGAACATCTTTTTTGTGTAGTTCTTCGGTGTATTCTTGCCACCTCTTCTTAGTATCTTTTGTTTCGGTGAAGTCCATACCATTTCTGTCCTTTATTGAGCCCATCTTTGCATGAAATGTTCCCTTGGTATCTCTAATTTTCTTGAAAAGATCGCTAGTCTTTCCCATTCTATTATTTTCCTCTATTTCTTTGCATTGACCACTGAGGAAGTCTTTCTTATCACTCCTTGCTATTCTTTGGAATTCTGAATTCAAATGGGTATATCTGTCCTTTTCTCCTTTGCCTTTTGCTTCTCTTCTTTTCAAAGCTATTTGTAAGGCCTCTTCAGACAAACATTTTGCATTTTTGCATTTGTTTTTCTTAGGTATGGTCTTGATCTCTGCCTCATGTATAATGTCATGAACCTCCCTCCATAGTTCTTCTGGCACTCTGTCTATCAGATCTAATCCCTTGAATCTATTTCTTACTTCCACTGTATAATAATATGGAATTTGATTTAGGTCATACCTGAATGGTCTAGCAGTTTTCCCTACTTTCTTCAATTTAAGTCTGAATTTTGCAATAAGGAGTTCATGATCTGAGCCACAGTCAGCTCCCGCTCTTGTTTTTGCTGACTATATAGAGATTCTCCATCTTTGGCTGCAAAGAATATAATCAATCTGATTTTGGTATTGAGCATCTGGTGATGCCCATGTGTATAGTCTTCTCTTGTGTTGTTGGAAGAGGGTGTTTGCTGTGACCAGTGGGTTCTCTTGGCAAAACTCTATTAGTCTTTGCCCTGCTCCATTCCGTATTCCAAGGCCAAATTTGCCTGTTACTCCAGGTGTTTCTTGACTTTCTACTTTTGCATTCCAGTCCCCTATAATGAAAAGGACATCTTTTTTGTGTTAGTTCTAGAAGGTCTTATTGGTCTTCATAGAACTGTTCAACTTCAGCTTCTTCAGCATTAACTGGTCGGGGCATAGACTTGGATTACTATGATATTGCATGGTTTGCCTTGGAAATGAACAGAGATCATTCTGTCATTTTTGATATTGCATCCAAGTATTGCATTTCAGACTCTTTTGTTGACCATGATTTCTACTCCATTTCTTCTAAGAGATTTTTGCACACAGTAGTAGATATAATGGTCATCTGAGTTAAATTCTCCCATTCCAGTCCATTTCAGTTCACTGATTCCTAAAATGTCAATCCTTACTCTTGCCATCTCCTGTTTGACCACTTCCTATTTGCCTTGATTCGTGGACCTAACATTCCAGGTTCCTATGCAATATTGCTTTTTACAGCATTGGACTTTACTTCCATCACTAGTCACATCCACAACTGGGTGCTGTTTTTGCTTTGGCTCTGTGTCTTCATTCTTTCTGGAGTTATTTCTCCACTGATCTACCATAGCATAGAGCATTGATGGTTTAGAGAAAGGCAAATTGCTGAGCTAATTAAACTCTATAGTTTTTAAAAACATATTCCTCTCATTTCAGGCAGTGTTAAATGGGTACAACTTTCTTTGAGAAAGCCAAAAATAAATTCTGGGCTTAGATATTGTAGATACAATTGCTGTCTTAAATTCTAAATTGCTGGAAAATAAAGGCTTACCATGGAAATGGTTATTTAGCTGTAACTGTGGGGGTGTAGGTATGATGCTATTATTAACCTGCTTTACAAATGGATGTGTCAGGAGCTGTGAAGAAAGACCCAGAGTTTGGTGGCCAGATGCCAGTGAAGATAAATATCCAGAGTGAACTCATCTCCCTTTGCTAATTGTAATTCTAGGTCTGTTTCTACCCTTTCTCACCTTGGTTATAGGACTCTGCAAGAGCCAAATGTATTTCAGAGTCAACTACAAGGGAGTAATCCAGATCCCTGTTGATAAATAAATTATGTTCCAATCACTGCTGCTCTTTTGAAATATGTTACTGAATGAAGCAAAAAATTAAGCCCTTGAGCTTTAGCATATCTTATTTTGCTATCCACTATAATAACTCTGTCTATGCTCAAGTAACCCATTCCCCTTGGCAATTTAAAGGAGTGCTTGAGGTTAGATAGGGGCAAAAATACAAACCAAATTTGTCTTCCTGTTTATAGCTTTTTCTGGAAAAAATGCTGAGAGTGCTGTAATTAAAATTAGAATGGTAACAATGTCAACTGTAGTTATAAAGTGTAGGGGTTTTCAGACTGGGGCCTTCTTGTCTTCTGACAGCTTTTTTTTTTTTTTTTTTGCATGTGAGTATAGTCGGGAATCTGTGTGATGGTGACCAGAAGGGCCATGGGAGCAGAAATGGAGACCAGGACTCTGGGCTTCCTCTCCGAAGCCTGAGGGCCTGGCAGTCACTCAGACGGGAGAGCAGATTCCAAAGGGATCATGCCCAGTGAACTAGGAGGGTCTCGGTGGTGTTTCTTTCAGCATTTAACAAAGAGAATTTTACCTGGGAGCTCATTTATCATTTAAAACCTGACTCCCAAGCCTGAAGTAAAAAGGCCAAAGGGGACTGAGAAAGCCCATACCTGCCTTGGAGAGGCAGAGAGCTGCAACAACAAGTGACAACAAGTGAGGGAGAGGGGATAGCCTCACACCCAGCACCAGACAACCTGCCTCATTGGTTCTCTGTTGCTCTTCTTGAGGTTCTGCCATGGGCATGAAAGGAATGGATGGAGCTTTGGCTCTTGGGGCCACTTTATGTGTCTGTGACTATAGACTATAATGATGATTTCTGTGGGTTTTTCTTTTTCATTTTAGTTTGGTTGTTTTTCTTATTTATTTTTTATTATTTATCCACAGAAAAACTGTTTCTCTCTCTCTCTCTAATCCTTTATTTGCCAAAGAAGACACAAAAGAAGAGCCAAAGGAAATTTAAAATAGGAAATTTTCCACTAGGAGAAAGGGGGATGACCTAACAGGGCTCCTTTCCTTTTCTTTCAACTCCAGTTGGGTGCAGCAGCCCTGTGTTTTCAGAGCCTTCTTTGTCCCCAGGCCTCTGTTTCTTCTCACATTGTTCTCCAAAACTGTCCCCAGGTTTGGTGGTGCAATAGCTTTGGGAAGCTGGCATCCTCCTTCAGGAGGTCACTCAAAACTCTTAGTGGGTTTGCATGTTGAGTCCTTAGAGATAGAAGGAACTTACAGCTATCTGGTCTTGGAATCTCTTTGCCCTTCTCATTAATAATAACACAGGTCTAACATTTTAACTCTGTAACATTTATAGGACATTGTGTACCAAAGGATGTTCTAAATACATTACATACATTAACTCATTTGTTTCTCACATACCCTCCGAAGGAGGAGCTATTTTCATCTCCCTCTTACAGATAAGGAAACTGCACAGAGAGCTTCAGTACCCAAGACGGCCCTCTAGAAGATTCGGAAGTGCCTCTTTACACATTTCATATTCTGGCCAAATTTGCTGTATATGCCCTAGATCTTCTGTCTTATGCCTGGAAAACTGCCCGGCTGTACCTCCCCTAAGCCCAGTGTTGTCCAAATCACCCCCACCCTCATGGTCCAGGGATTCCTTCTCCAGACAGCCTCTCCTGATTGCCTTCGGTGAGAGTCAATCTCCTTATTCTGAAACAGCAAAGAACTTTAACTGTGCTGTGTAGCATGTGCCATGTTCTGCCCTATATAAGCATTTATCTTTAAAGTCTTAGGCTAAGCACTCTGATCTGATGCATATCTGATTTATTTCTGTGCTTGCTCATTTCCTAGCTTGTGACTTGAGCTTATACCTGTGTTGCAGTATTTATCACATGTCAGAGAAAATTTCTGAATGAATATGCACACTGTATATTATGTTACTTCATGGACTGATGACTTTTTTTACTTAATAGAATTAAGCTCATTGGAAGTATTAAATACATATTCCCAAAAGGGATTTTTACAATACCTGTCAAATGATATGCAATTTTTCCAGTGGGGGAAAGCATTTGTATAGGGTATAAACCTGTATTAACACAGCAAGAAATCTGAGGACCCCCGTGTATATTAATTAATATACCCTCATGTATATTAACATGCAGAGCACTGTCTACCCAGATGAACCAGGAGTTGCATTGCTTCTCTGGATTCCCTTGTATGAAAGAAAGCATTTCTGTCTGGCCTCTACTCTACCACCACCCTTTCTGGGCCCATGAACTTTTGAACCAGGGCAGTGAGGCTCCGCTCCGGGCGACTCTCTCATCCACCAATGTGTCCACACAGTGAGCTATATTCACAGGCCACAGAAACGTCACTGCTTAACCATAAGGCTTGGGGCTCAGCCACAGCCCAGACCAACACTCACAAAACAATTTCTCCCTTGTATAAAGTAATGCATTTAAAAAGTCATTCCTGATGATACTTTGCAGCTTCAGCTACACAGGTGACCTATAAAGGAGGTTACCTCTCCCACTTTTGTGGAAGCAACAGGAGAAACAACCAGGCAGAGAGGAGCACACACAAAGTATTTTGATCTGATTATTTGGCAGGATCCCTGCATAGTAAGGATCTGTTCAAAATAGAGGTTGAAATCAACTCCTGACCCCAGAATTAAACTGTTTGCAAATATTCACTGACGTCAATAAAGTGAGAGTTCTTGATTCTCTGTGCATAAGATTCCCTGTGGAATTTAACACACACACACACACACACACACACACACACACACACACACAAGGCAGGCTCTCCCCTTGAAAATATTACAATTTTAAAAAGCTACATAGTTTAATCTGATGTGAAGCCTAGGTTGAGAATTACTCTGACAAGAGAAGACATAAAAATAATGGGCAATTCTCAGTCTCAGGCCCTGTCGCTTGCTGTTGCTGTTTTTTAATCAAAATGGTGAGGAAGGAAAATCAGTAAGAACATTAGTTTTGCAAGCAGCAAGACACAATATTTCATAGCTACAGGAAACAGCGGGTGGCTATGATTTCATCACTAGTGGAAGTAAAACATTTTTCACAAGAACAAATCAAACCAAAACACATACAAAATCCTGTGAAGTCTAAAAAAAAACCTATAAACTTAAGATTGAGAACTTAGACTTCATTCACATTCAAATACCATTAATTAATTATTGGCAACATTTTAGTATTAAACTCAGAATGTTTCTAGAAATGTACAATCTTCCAAGACTGAGCCAGGAAGAAATTGAAATATGAATAGAACAATTACCTGTAGTGAAATTGAATCAGTAGCTCAAAAACTCCCAATAAACAAAAGTCCAGGGTCAGATAACTTCACAGGTAAATACTACCAAAATTTACCCTTACCAAAATATTCCAGTAATTACAGAGGAAGAAATGCTTCTGAACTCCTTCTATGAGGTCAGCATCATTTGGTTTTAAAACCAGACAAAGATATCACACAAAAAAAGAAACTTACAGGCCCAAATCTTTGATAAACATAGATGCAAAAATCCTCAACAAAATAATAGCAAACTGAATCCAACAATGCATCAAAAGATCCTATTCCATGCCAGAAAAATACATCAAAAGATCCTTTACCATGGAATTTATTCTTGAGATGGAAGGATGATTCAATCTCTGAAAGTTAATCAACATGATATACCATATTAACAAAGAATAAAAATCATAAATCATCTCAAAAGATGCTGGAAAAGTTTTTGATAAAATTCAACATCAGTTCATGATAAAAACTTTCAATAAAGTGGATATAGAGGGAGCATAGTGTATTAGTGTTAGTCGCTCAGTCATGTCCAACTCTTTGCAACGTCATGGACTGTAGCCCACCAGGCTACTCTGTTCATTCTCCAGGCAAGAATACTGGGGTGGGTAGCCATTCCCTTCTCCAGAGAATCTTCCCAATTCAGGGATTAAACCTGGTCGCCTGCATTGCAGGCAGATTCTTTACCATCTGAGCCACCAGGGAAGCCTGTAGAGGGAACATACTTTAACATAGTAAAGAAAGTTCTTGCCACATCAACCAGATGAGAAAAGTAAATAAAAGGAATCCAAATTAGAAAGGGAGAAGTAAAATTGTCACTGTTTGCAGATGACATAATACTATACATAGAAAATTCTAAAGATATCATCAAAAAACTACTAAAACTCATCTATGAATTTTTAAAAATTGCAGGGTATAAAATTAATATACAGAAATTGGTTGCATTTCTATCAGCCAGTTCAGTCGTTCATTTGTGTCCAACTCCTCGCGACCCCATGAATTGCAGCACGCCAGGCCTCCCTGTCCATCACCCAACGCCTCTCAAACTCATGTCCATCAAGTCGGTGATGCCATCCAGCCATCTCATCCTCTGTCGTCCCCTTCTCCTCCTGCCCCCAATCCCTCCAGGCATCAGAGTCTTTTCCAATGAGTCAACTCTTCATATGGGGTGGCCAAAGTATTGGAGTTTCAGCCTCAGCAGCAGTCCTTCCAATGAACATCCAGGACTGATCTCCTTTAGGATGGACTGGTTGGATCTCCTTGCAGTCCAAGGGACTTGCAAGAGTCTTCTCCAACACCACAGTTCAAAAGCATCAATTCTTCGGCACTCAGCTGTCTTCACAGTCCAACTCTCACATCCATACATGACAATTGGAAAAACCATAGCCTTGACTAGATGGACCTTAGTCGGCAAAGTAATATCTCTGCTTTTTAATATGCTATCTAGGTTGGTCATAACTTTACTTCCAAGGAGTAAGCGTCTTTTAATTTCATGGCTGCAGTCACCATCTGCAGTGATTTTGGAGCCCCCAAAATTAAAGTCTGACACTGTTTCCACTGTTTCTCCATCTATTTCCCATGAAGTGATGGGACCAGATGCCATGATCTTCGTTTTCTGAATGTTGAGCTTTAAGCCAACTGTTCCACTCTCCTCTTTCACTTTCATCAAGAAGCTTTTTAGTTCCTCTTCACTTTCTGCCATAAGGGTGGGGTCATCTGCATATCTGAGGTTATTGATATTTCTCCTGGCAATCTTGATTCCAGCTTGTGCTTCTTCCAGCCCAGCGTTTTTTATGATGTACTCTGCATATAAGTTAAATAAGCATGGTGACAATATACAGCCTTGACGTACTCCTTTTCCTATTTGGAACCAGTCTGTTGTTCCATGTCCAGTTCTAACTGTTGCTTCCTGACCTGCATATAGGTTTCTCAAGAGGCAGGTCAAGTGGTCTGGTGTTCCCATCTCTTTCAGAATTTTCCACAGTTTATTGTGATCCACACATTTCTATACACTAACAATAAACTATTAGAAAGTGAAAAATAAAATAATCTCACTTATTATCACATCAAAAAGAATAAAATAACTAGGAATAATCTGAAGGAAGTAAAAGAT
The DNA here is from genome assembly GCF_042477335.2 of Ovis canadensis. NCBI lineage: Eukaryota > Metazoa > Chordata > Mammalia > Artiodactyla > Bovidae > Ovis > Ovis canadensis. The sequence continues at coordinate 54,912,107 of NC_091251.1, read as the reverse complement.
TTATACTTGGAAAATTATAAGATACTGATGAGAGAAATTAAAGACAACACAAACAGATGGAAAGATATACTATCATCCTGGACTGGAAGAATTAATATCGTTAAAATGACCATACTAGCCAAGGCAATCTACAGACTCAGTGCAATCTCTATCAAAATACTAACAACATTTTTTTTAATAGAACTGGAACAAATAATTCCAAAATCTATATGGGAACACAAACGACCCCAGATAGCTAAAACAATCTTGAAAAAGAAGAACAAAACTAGAGGCATTGCCTGCCCTGATTTCAAACTGTAATACAAAGTTATAGTCATCAAAACAGTATGAGAGTGGCATAAAAACAGATGCATAAATGAATGGAACATAATAGAGAGGAAAATGAACCTGCATTCATGTGGGCAATTAGTCTATGACAAAGACGTTAAGAATATACAAGGGGAATGACAGATTCTTCAACAATGTTGCTGGGAAAACTGGACAGCTACATGCCAAAACAAAACAAAGCAAAACTTGACTACTCTTCAAACCATGCATAAAAATAAATTTAAAATGGATTAATACATGTAAGAACTGAAGCAACAGAAATTCTATGCAGGAAGTATGCTTTTTTAACACCAGTTATATATATATATATATATATATATATCAGAGAAAGCAATGGCAACCCACTCCAGTACTCTTGCCTGGAAAATCCTATGGGTGGAGGAGTCTGGTGGGCTGTAGTCCATGGGGTCGTTAAGAGTCGGACACGACTGAGCGACTTCCCTTTCACTTTTTACTTTCATGCCCTGGAGAAAGAAATGGCAACCCACTCCAGTGTTCTTGCCTGGAGAATCCCAGGAACAGGGGAGTCTGGTGGGCTGCCATCTATGGGGTCGCACAGAGTTGGACACGACTGAAGTGACTTAGCAGTAGCAGCATATATATATATTTTTTTTAGACTTCCCTGGTGGCTCAGATGGTAAAGCGTCTGCCTACAATGTGTGAAGACCCGGGTTCAATCCCTGGGTCAGGAAGATCTCTTGGAAAAGGAAATGGCAACCCACTCCAGTACTCTTGCCTGGAAAATCCCATGGATGTAGGAGCCTGGTGAGCTACAGTCCAAGGGGTCGCAAAGAGTTGGACACAACTGAGCAACTTCACTTATATTTATTTAGATATGTCTCCTCAGGCAAGGAAAAGAAAAGCAAAAGTAAACAAATGGGACTACATTAAACCGAAAAGTTTTTGCACAGGAAAGGAAACTATCAGCAAAATGAAAAGACTGCCTAGTGAATGGGAGAAAATATTTGCAAAGGATATATCCAATAAGGGCTTAATATCCAAAATATGGGCTTCCCTGGTGGCTCAGCTGGTAAAGAATCTGCCTGCAATTTGGGAGACCTGGGTTCCATCACTGGATTGAGAAGATCCCCTGGAGAAGGGAATGGCTACCCACTCCAGTGTTCTTGCCTGGAGAATTCCACAGGCTTCATAGTCCATGGGGTCGCAAAGAGTCAGACACGACTGACAGACTTTCACTTTCAGACCCAAAGTATACGAAAAGGTAATACAAGCCAACACGAGAAAAACAAACCCAATTAAAAAGTGGGCAGAGGATCTGAATAGACATTTTCCTGAAGAGGACATACAGTTGGCCAATATGTACATGAAAGGAGGCTCAAATCACTAATCATCAGGAAAATGCAAATCAAAATTACAATGAGATATCACCACACACCTGTCAGAATGGCTATCATCAAAATGACAATAAATAACAAACATTACCTTCAGTTCATTCTGGTCAATTGCCTTTTCTATGAAAACAGCAGGTTCCCCTTGCCTGCTTTGATTTGGCAGATACAGCTGGATTGGATGCTGTCAGGCTTCACCCTTGCCTCTCCTCTCTAAATATTCTTTTTCTTTCTGACACTTTACTCCAGGGGCAAAACTTCACACTGTCAAAGATACTTTCATATTTCTGTTCACTCTGGAAACAGGTTTTCTTCTCATCCTTTCTAATGGAATAAAAATTTACCATTCTCCTGTCCCATTATTCCGTAGTGCTTTTTTCCCCAGTCTCTGTAAAAGGGAAGTTCAAATGTTTCATAAGCTAATTTGGAGAAATGGGAGATAATAATATACATTATGTTCTCAGCAACAAATTTGAGTTCAAAAGGATCTTCTGGTAATGATCCTTGAGCCTAAAACTGGAACTCTAGAAGGTAGAATTTCAGGCTCTCAGAGTGAGGGGACTGATGTAGCTTTGGCAAGATAGGTCTATCAGAAATTCTCAAGTCATATTTTATAGGCATCTGTCTAGTGCTGTCTATTTTAAGAATCTTGGCTCCAGGGATAATATGAGGATGGGGATACTAAGGCTGCAAGAACACCCCAAAACTCCCTCTTTCCACTTCTAACACAGTTTCAGACTCTCTCTTCTATTGAGACTAGATTATCCAGAATCAACCCAATGGGGCATCACTCAGCTCTTTCTCTTCCATACATGTTCTGGCAGTTTTTCTTACAGTACCTTCTTCAATTGAAGAAATGAAAATTCAAAGCAGTTTTTACTTACCAGCTCTGATTCAAGTCCTGCCACCTCTAAAACACAAAGTCCTTCCCCACCCTAATTTCCCATTTCCAAGTGTAATGGTGAGTTGGGTTCCTATTGTGGAAGAGGGTTACATCATGTACTCACTTCTTGTTCTTATTAAGTCCCTGGAAGAGGTATAAGAAATGTCCTGAGTTCATCTAGGCTCCATCAATTATGCAGTCTGGTATTTCCACTTCGCACACCCTGTGTTGCTGTCCCCAAATGTACATGTGTGAATGCCAACCTCTTTGGACCTATCTTTGGTTCAGAAAGTATGGGATTCTATTCCTGGGACAGAAGAATGGAAATTTCATAAAGGTGCAAAGGTGGGCTTCATAAATATATGTTAAACACATTTCAAATTGTCATCTTCAGTTTTTTACTTAAAATATCAAACAAGTATTCTGGTATCCAGAAGTGGGAGTCAGGGTTTATGTAGATTATTCTCTCTAGGAATGAAACTCACAAACTCCAGCAGGGCAGACAGAATCAACTGAATTTGCCACTGGAAAGCAGGAGTTCACTCTGTCTGATACATTTGTGTGCTGCCTCCCAAGGCTGAGGGCAGGGACCTGAAGAAAGACCCCTGAGATGTACTGGAATTTACATGCAGCGGCCAAATACTGGCTGGTATGGACACAACTCTGCAAACAGTCATTTATTTCCATATTGTGACAGGTATGATTTAGTAAGCTTGTGAGAAGGGGGCTGCTATTCATTAAAAAGGTTGGGGGTAGGGGGAGCTAAAAATTCCAGATACATTCTGAAATCAGAATTTGTTTGCCTTTGCTTTCACTTGTTCCCATTCTTTAGGAAAAGGTAAATGAGAAAGTCTCTGATGGAAGATAGAGTTTCTTTGGCTGGGTTAGAAACTATACTACAAAAACCCCTTTGTCAAAAGGGAAAATCTGGAGTGCTTTTCTGGCAGCACATGAGGGCCCCTCTGCCTGTTCTTCCTCTGCCCAATTCACCCCCTTCTGGAGGCAGAATGTGATGACACAGGCCTCAGCCATGTTCCTCTAAGTCGAGGGAGAGGTAGTGAAATGCAGCTTATCAGGCTACCATGGAAAATGAACAGGGGTTTCAAGTAGAAGCTACGAGATGCATTCTCTACTAAATCGAGTGACAGAAATGGCGTTATACACCTGCCACTTCTGCCTACCTCCGTCAGCTCCCACGCCTGAACTGACTTGGAGAGTGAAATCTGCAAAAAGAAGTCAGGTGTCTTAACCAGGAAGACAGAAATTTTGTCTTTCATTGCACTTCATCTATTTTTAACAAAGGACATACATTTAAAAAGTCATTTGTGAGATAGTTTGTTAGTTTTTAATGAATGACATTTAAGAAATAGAAGTTGTGGTTTCTGTAACAATCATAATTTTTCTTTTTCTATGTATATGTGGATAAAGAATTTAACTCCATTTCTTGCAATCCAAAGAAATGTGGCAAGACTCCGAGACTGAATTAAAGTAACTATGGAAACCAAAAATGTAGCCATCAGGATACAGGGTCCTCTAGACTCTCAACCATTGTGTTGTTTGTAGAAGAAAAAATTTAATTCTTAATTAGATGACAATATCTAACAACTTTTATATGAAATTTCTTAACGTGTTTAAATATCATTTAATTGTTCCTTGCTGCTTTGGGGTTAATTTTCCCCCAGCAACTGCTGGCAGGTTTTGAGAGCTGGGCTAGAAATATTATTGAGCACCTATTATGTATTCAGAACACTGTTCAGGGCTCTAGGAAAAGAGAAGATAACACCTCCTATATACTGTCTCTATACATAAGAAATGTCTATCTTGTTGAGATCACTAAAAAATCAGACAATAACCCAAAGGCCTTTAAAGTACTAGTCAGCAACAAGGTTTCTTATGTATATTTTGAGAGGTCCTGAGCCAGGAGCAGAGAGGGCCAACCAAGGGCGGCTTATACCAATCTTTCGGTAAATAACAATTTCTTCTCTGATTATAAGTAATATATGCTAATTAAAGAATAATTTGAATAGACTGAAAATTTCAAAGGAGAAAATTATATCAGTTATAGTTCTAATACCAACGTTTACTTTTTGGTGTACTTTCATCTGGTCATTTTTTTTTAATATAGAGATATAAGTACAGATAGCTTTTTCATGTAGGTATCTGACCATAAAAGTGACTATGCAAGCTAAAATCATGCAAGGTCATTTTAATCATCAATGGGAAAAATCCAAGTGTTCTGTGACTTTTAGCATTTTGGGTCAAAACATTGAAAACTCTCTTACTGCTGGTTAAAAATGTACAGGAAAATAGAAAATAGAAATTTAAAATATTTAATACTCTGTAATTTAAAATATTAGAAACACTGAGAATTACATTGTTTTATTTCTTTGCGGTTTGAATAATGCTTGCCTATTTTTCATTGTAAAGCTATGATACAGATCAATCATTTTTTCTATGCCTTGGCAAATTGTCATACTCCCTTCTAAGCTTAGATCAGCTTCCAACATTTTATCCTTTGCACTTTCAATGATGGAAAATATCTCTTAGAATTATTCTTGTAAAGTGTCGTTATTGTTATCATATTTTATTTTATTTTCTTGCCATCATCACTTTCTCTGGGACATTTCTATCTTTTTTCTCCAACTTCTGCATTTTTGAAGTTTTACATTCCCTAAGGTGCTCTGGCTGTGGCCATATCTAGAGTCTCTAAAGCAGCAGCAGGGTCAACATCCCATGGTTAGATAGTTTTCCTATAACTCCGGTTACACGGATTCAAATTTTACTGCTATCGCTTTTCATTTATGTAGGCACTTGCATCACTCTTGACCAACTTCCTCTTCAATTATTCAGTTTTTAAAAAATGCTGTGTGAGTTTGTTGCTGGGAGACAAGGAGGCAAAGCAACCATACACTTTGCCGTCTGTACATGAACTGAATACCGGAAGCACAGTGGCCAATGACGGACAGACATGGAAGGCAGTGATATGACTAGCTACCGATCATGGAATGTATCTGCCATTTACACAAGGATTTGTGGACTAAAGTGCTAGCAGTGAATTTTTAAAGAATTACAGTTGATATGCTCGAGTAACTGAAATTTGAACTGAGTTGTTGAAAGATCACTGCTATTTACCTAGCCCATGGTAACTGAAATTTATGTATATTAAGCTGTGTAAAGCATGGACTGCCTGTGTATATATATTTTTTCAGTTATTTTTTTTAAACAAAATTGAGGTCATGAAAATACAATTTTATACCTTGCTTTTTCAAATGTAGTATTATAAGTTATTTGCTACTCTCTAGTAATATTGAAGAATAATGTACGTGATTGGGAAAATACCAAGGGAATGATAAAAGAGAGCTCTGGACTGGCAGAGTGACTTGCTTCCCATTAAGAAGCAGCACGTTTTGGAAGGGTGCAAACTGCCTGGTGTACGTTGTTATGTCAAGAAGAAGGAGAAGATTTGGCTAGAATGTAGGATCTATGTTGGAATAAAAATGTCCCAAAGTCCATTTTTCTAAGCTTTAAGAACTAATAATAGTAATAACTGGCATTTATTAAGTGCTCACTACATATTCCGGGTTCTTTTCAAGCCTGATCTCTATCTCCAGCTCTTAGATGCTATCATTCCCATTCCTACACACAAGGACACTGGAGCTCAAAGAAGTCCCTGAGTTTGCCTGTCACACAGCTGTTGTGGCATAGCCAGCAATGAACCCAGATCTCTGGGTCCTGCCACTGACCACTCTATAAAACTGCCTGATGAAAGCATTTTTCAGTTTATGTAATTCTTTTTTATCTATTGATAATAGATATGCAATTAGGTGGGTGGTACAAGATTTCCAAGGTATGTGGGACTGAAATCTAGTCTATGCCACTAGCTGAGCCTGAGCCAGAAGGCTGCATAATTCCAGAAAGGGCACTTTTTTTCTAACTAGCACAAAGGCTCAGTATAGGCTAGTGTTGGTCCCAATCAACATGACTGATTCTCAACACAACCTCAGAACTGATGGTTGGCAGAGCAGTTAGGATTATTCCAATTTTATACTAAAAAAAAAAAAAAAAGCCTTGAGGCTTGCATTAGGTAAGTGATTTATCTAAGGTAAAAATGAATCGCTGAGATAAAGATGTGGCTGAGGAAGGGATTAGATACCAGGCTGAGCAGGTTTCATCTGAAGCAAAAGGCAATAGGGGACTGTAGACATTGATAAATCAGGCTACACATTTGACTTCAACAGGGTCAAATGATAACTCATGGATGTAATAGATTGCCCTGGGCAGCTCAATGCCTCCCACCTGGCTAAATCATTTCTTTTCTAGAATTTTGGTCCTTTCTTGCATTTGAATTAGACCTTTACAGACACCTCCACGTCCTTTGAAGGATAATCACCAGGATTAAAAAGAGTGAATCTGAAAGCAAATTTCCCTTCACCTCACGTTTCATAACTGCACTTTACAGACTTCTTTAATTAGCAAGTTGTAATATTGCTGTTACTATCTTGAGAGTATCCAGGCCTAAGATTTTCTGAGTGTTTCCTAGCTACTGTCTATACCCTTACCTTATAGAGAAACGCTCCTACCTAAACCAGGTCCTTCAGATATAAGGGCACAATAAATAAATTCACTTTCCTGAGTGAATTTAGCAATTCCTCTGGGATTTACAAGTTTTATAAGAATTCTTGTAAGAAAAATGGCTGCATAAGAACCAACTCATCCTGCTTCTAAAAATAGCCAAATGGTTAGTAGGCATTAAAAAGTACAAGTAAACCCCAAAATTCCAGAGACTGGCTCTAAGAAATGCAGTAGGTTTCTGATCAAATGTTTGGAAAATTCCAGACACTATACCTCTTATTTGGGGTGTCACAACACTGAGAGTCCTTCCTTATGGGTAAGCAATTTTTTAATTTTTACAAAACTATTGTTTTTCATAAACTTGGCCAAGGTGAGAGATCCAATGAAACATTTTTATTCTTCTCAGTTATTTTTTATTAATATCCTGATGAACAAGTGTTCTATGGAACATGTTTTGAGAAATGCTGGACCACAGCCATGGACAAATTTGGGTATGAACAGTTACTTCTCTATTTAAACTCAGAGCTATTTCCTGTCCCTGAGTCCAGGGCTGGAGGGGCAGTGACAGGAAATGGACTAGGGATGGCCGACCTCTCTTACTGAGTGAAACAAGAGCAGTTTTCATACCTCTATGTGCTTTGCGTGTTTGAAATAAGGATTGTCCCCACTGGGGGCTTTAATGTTGGAGTGAGTGACACAGAGAAGCCTGGAAAGTTTTGGGCCCCTTCTGATCAGTGGCAGTGGTACCAGCCGTGGTGTGTAGTCCCTAGTGATGGTAGTGAAAGCCAAGCTGCTTATGTGATGTGCCAGTTAGGTTGTGAGCTTCCTGTGTCCCCTATCTGGGTTCTGAGCAGATTGTCTTCTGTGCTCTTTTACTCTTCAACCCAAGCAGCTCTGCTTTTGTTTACCTAAGAAATTGAGATGTCTCATAAATTTCACTAGAAAAATTTTCAAAGGTTCCACTGGCAAAACAAAAACAGAATATCTTTTTTAAAGCAACAATAAAAGACAAAGCAAAGTAGTGTTTTAAAGTTCATACATGTAGCAACAATCTAGAAGTGATAGGTACTGTCTGTCCCTGATAGCTCAGCTGGTGAAGAATCCATGCGCAATGCAGGAGATCCCAGTTTGATTCTTGGGTCAGGAAGATCCCCTGGAGAAGGGCTAAGCTAGCCACTCTAGTACTTTTGGGCTTTCCTGGTGGCTCAGATGGTAAAGAATCCATCTGCAATGCAGGAGACCTTGGTTTGATCCCTGGGTTGGGAATATCCCCTGGAGAAAGGAACAGCTACCCACTCCAGTATTCTTGCCTGGAGAATTCCATGGACAGAGGAGCCTGGCAGGCTACAGTCCATGGGGGGTCACAAAGAGTCAGACTCAACTGAATGACTTTCACTTTCACTTTTCATGAACTTCTACAGTCACTTAACCTCTTTGGGGCTTAGTACTATGAACTGAATGTTTATGTTCTCCTAAAATCCAAAACAACCAAACCAAAAACCATATATGAAGCACTAATCCCCAATGTGATGCTATTTGGGGGTAGATCCTTTGGGAGGTGTTTAAGTTTAGATGCGGTCATGAGGGTGGAGCCCCTTGGAATCAGTGCCATTATAAGAAGATGAAGGAACCAGAGCTCTCTCTGCCTTGTGAGTATACAGCAAGAAGACGGGCATCTATAAACCAGAAAGTGTCCTCACTAGACAGCAAATCTTCTGGCACCTTGATCCTACACGTGCCAGCCTCCAAAATTGTGAGAAATAAATGCTTTTTGTTTAAGCCACCCAGTTTATGGCATTTTGTTATGGAAGTCCGAATTAAGATGCTTGTGTTTCCTATCTGTGAAACAGGAAAAATAAGGATTAAAAAAAAAAAAGATTTTATGAAAAAAAAAGAAGCTTTGTACTAAATTTAAGGTAGAATGGGAGCAGGTAGAGGAAGACAGAAGAGAAAGGGGACATCGTGTTTTTGGCTGCCCGTCCTCTGAATCTCTTTTCTGTGTTTGAGGACATCACTACTGTGTGTCTGGTAGGAGGCCAATTGGGTGTCCCCACAGGGGGGCTTTAATACTGGAGTGGTGCACAGAGAAGCCTGGAAAGCTTGGGGCTCCTTCTGATCAATGGTAGTGGTGCCAGCCACGGCGTACAGTCCCTAGTGGTAGCAGTGGTAGAGTCAAGCTGCTTACGTGATGGGAGAGCTGGGCTGTGTGCTCCCTTTGTTCCTTATCTGGATTCTGAGTCTCGTTCTGTAGCTTTTCAGTAGAGCCTGTGAATTTCTTTATACCCTTCCATTTAGTTCCTTACAGCTTAGCTTAGTCAGAGCCCAAACAAGTGAGAATTGTGACAGGCACAGATTGACAGATCGGGGTTGGGAGGGGATGGGGCGTGCTGGGGCAACAGTAGCTTTAGAAGGTCTGAGGCTCTCAATTGAAATTTGACTCAAAGAGAGTAGAACTAGAATACTTGTCTGGGTTCTATTCTCATAGAATCCAGAAAATATTTCATCAGAGGGCAGCTTTTCTGCCCACTGTATTTATAATTTATATTTTTTGTTACATAACTGAGTAGAAACCTGTAGACCATCTTTATTTTAAACTTTGCCCAGTGCTTAGTTTTCATCTTTTAATTTCATCTTTTAAAATGTCTAAGATCAAATTAGATGAGAACAGAGTAATACAGATGGTAAAAATGCCAGAGAACATAATAAAGAAGAAAGATGCTCTGCATGAAGAATAGTAGGCTAGAATTCTAACCCAAACAACCCTTGACTAGTGGGGACCAGGGGAGTTAATTGCCATTCTGCTGCAAACCTAAGCCTAGCTTTTTTCTGTTGACTGTACAGAGGAGGAATGAGAACGCTACTGCAGTTCAGACTAGTTATCTTCATACACTGGGAAAGGCGTCACTTGCACAGGCCAGTTAGGGATTTAGGGGTGTCACTGCCACCTCATGTGTTTGTCTAGAGAGGTCACCTCACTCTACTTCTAAAATTCAATGGCAGATGAAACCAAAAAGCTATAAATCCTCTCTAGCTTGTTTATGCACCTCAAGAAGCTCTTGAAAAGGCCTGAAACTACTGTGTGATCTGTGATATCTTTATAAAGACTATAGAAAAATGAAGCAGGCAGTAGTATCACCATATTGACTTGAGACCTTAGAGTAGTTGTTAGTCTTCTTAAACTCCTCTTTGTGCTTTAGCTCAGCACCCCATGGCATTAAAATTCTCTGGCCTTACAAAGAAGCCTGAAATTCTTGGTCCCGGCACTGGCGCCTCTAGCTTAAGGAGCCAACACTGAAGATGAAATCAAAATGATGAGATTACGGTTTGGCTGCCACTCTACTCTGATGGCTTCTGATGTTGGATGTTGCCTGTCATCACCAGCCACAAATTCGCTGAGTTATTAAAGCCAAAAACAAGATCTCACTTTGCTGAAAGATGTTTCCATTTTCAAATATTGGGTATACTCATAACTGGGGGATGATGGAATCATGGCAGTAATGATGATGATAATAAGAAAAAGAAGAATAGCAAGAGTCAGAGTTTGTTGAAGATTTACTATGTGTCAGGTACTACATGCTCACATCCTTACCACAGGAAAATCAGTATTAATATTCCTATTTTCACAAGTGAGGAAACCAAGACTCAGACATACTACATGATCCAAAGTCACATAGCTAGTAAGTGTGAAGCCTGGATTTGAATCTCAGTTAGGGGCCTCTCTGCTTTCAATTCCTTTTCAGTCCTGCTTCAGAGGCAAAGAATTTACTTTTGAACCTTTAGCTAGATGAACTCCAACACAGGGTGATCTGCCAAATATGAGAGCCCTTTGGTGAAAGCTGGGTGGCCTAATCACAATTTTATATTGTGAGATTGCATGACTATGGAGAAAGGGTCATTCCCCTTCCCAGAACAAAGCTGAGTTGCCTATTTGTGAAGGGGAAAGGTGGTTCACTGGGTGAGGAACTCAGATGTCCTAAGGATCCAGGGGGCCTAGGGTGACCTTTGCTGGAGAAGCAGAGGGGGACTCCTGCAGTGAATGGAACACACTAAGGTTACAACAGCAGCTGCAGGGAATGGGTACCTGATAGGAAGGAAATGTTCTAGCACTCCAGGCTGTTGTAAAGAAAAAAAAAAGAAAACCCTCCAGAACTGTAATAAAGCAGAGAGGAATCATGGAATTGCCACAGTCAGAGCTGCTGGTTATTGAGTGTTTGCTGTGCTTTACATGTATTACTTCATTTAATACAGTGCTAGAAGGTAAGTACTGATCACAGTGCCATTTTAGGGATAAGGAGAGAGAGAGTTACCAAGAAGTTAAGAAGTTTGCCCAAATCACACAAGGAAGAGTTGTAGGGTAGGGTGCAATCTCAGTCCATTTGCCTTCAGAGCTGACCCTCTTTGCCGCTCTGCTGTTCAGCCTCTGGGGGAGGTGAACACACAGGAGGCTGGCATTAGAAGAAACCACCAACAATACCTAGGGTAGGGCAGACAATGGTTATCAAAGCAAAACGGAGTTCAGTGTCATCTCACGGTCTTGGCAAGGACTTGCTCACATGCTAATGATGGTGGTAAGTGCTTAATGGAGAAACTGCAGAGGGCCCTGGAATCTGAGCATCATGTTACAGAAGGTCCCACATGGACTGGGTGTAGTATGTCACCTCTTTCTCACGGGCACTAAGTCTGAACTGATGACCTCCATGCCCAAGCGACATCTCTGTCCAAATTCCCCATTTCTGCCAAAGCTATGCCAGTGTGGAGGCACCTTGGTGCTTTCCATCTCTTTATTAATGTTACTCATCAAATTCCCTCAATTCTTTCTCAAGAAGTTTACCATCTCCACTAAGCCTCTTATGTTTTACCTGAATTTTGCAATAATGGCTCACAGGTCTCCCAGCCTCTTTTTCTCCCTTGAGTTGAACCAAATGCCTCTTCCAGGTGAGCTTCCCAGAGTGGCCATTGGAAATGACCTTAAATGAGGAATCAGGACAGCTGCGCACTGTTCTAGTTCTGCTGCTCGGTAGGCGACACTGGAAGTGGCCTCTGGGTCTTTAGACTCTATGATCATAAAAGGAGGAGTTGGAATGGATGCTATCCAAGGTCCCTTCCAGTGCTGTAATTATATGAATGCATGAATGAGTCAATTCTTTGCTTTTATACTTGTCTGTGGGGTTTTGTTTGAACTTTTCAGCCTGGTGCTCAAGGCCGCTTATAAAAGTTTTCTCACACTATTGCGTAAGACAGTCATTCCTCCTATCATGATATCTATATTCATTTCCAAATCCCGGCTTTTCTTCCTGCTATTCTTGCTTTCTAAAAATTCCAATACCACTTCTTCATAGCCTGAACCTTAGACCATCAGTGAGGTTCTGCTCATATCTTCCGCTCTTGGCTTCCCAGAGTGACCTCAGGCTGCAACAGTTTCATTCTATATAAAATGTATGAGCATGGTTCTCCCTAAATAAAAATATGACTTATACTTTTACAGTCATGAACTGTAAGAACAGAGGCAAAAGGAAATAAGTAAAACTGCAATGACTTGATTTGTATAAATTTTATATAGATCCTGAGTATTTTGTATTTTATCATTTTTCCCACAAATGTTAATCACAATCAAATCAGAAAACAGTCTAATCTAGAAGCTTAAAAGGTAAACATTTATGAGTAACACATTTATTGATACATCCTTTAGGCTTAATTTTAAAATATAATCAATGCCTCTCTGTTGATGATTCAGGAAAGTGTTTCAAAAATGATTGTTGTTCCTAATTCAAAGACAAAAATATGCATGGTAGGCAGTGGCCAAAGAGCCTGAACTCTGGAACCAGATTAAATTGTGGATTCAAATCCTCACTCTGCTACTAACTGCTAGTTAGTTAACTTCTCTAGGCCTCAGTTTCAACTCATGTAAAATGAAATCACAACAGAAGCTACTTGGCAAGGTTGTTGGCAAGATTAATATCTATAAAACCCAAAGAGTTTCAGGCACACAGTAAACACTATATAAGTGTCATCTATTATTATTTTTACAATTAAATTTTACATATTTTAAATAAATCTTAAATTGTTTCATGAATGTAGATATTGTCTCCCCAAAGAAATAGCAAGGACTGTCACTCTTTTCTATTTTTTTTTCATGTTCTAGCAAACAACTGATTCCTAGTTAGTACTTTGAATGAAGGTATGAATTAAGTAAATAAGTGAAAAAAATGAATGAGTTACTATCCATACCTAATAGGAAGGAGAAGCAGGTATAAAGATCAGTTTTATATGATTCTGCAAGAATGAGCCCCAATAACACGTGATCTCTTTCATGTACCACATGCCAGTTTGCTTTGTTTCTGTCTTACTGTTACTGGTTTTGCAGGAAGACATAAAGAATCTGGGTTCCATTCCTGGGTCAGAAAGATCTCCTGGAGAAGGAAATGGCAACCAACTCCAGTATTCTTGCCTGGGAAATCCCACAGACAGAGGAGCCTACTGCTGCTGCTGCTGCTAACTTGCTTCAGTCATGTCCAACTCTGTGCCACCCCATAGATGGCAGCCCACCAGGCTCCGCTGACCCTGGGATTCTCAAGGCAAGAACACTGGAGTGGGTTGCCATTGCCTTCTCCAACACCAGCACTGCAGGATCAAGAAAAATGAAAAGAGAACAAAAATCAATCCAATATCAATTCTATATTTATGAGTATTCTTTACTTTTAGGAAGAGTTGGCTTGTAGGAGCCATCTAACCATGACTCTCTGAAAATCATGTTTAATCCTTATGATGGATCAAAAAATAGGAAAACAATACTGTGTAAGCAGGAACTAAAAAACTACAACTCTTGAGTATCTGGCATACATCTTAACACATATTTCTTTTTTAAAAAATAAATACTTCTATTTTACCATCACTTGCCTAATTTTAAAATTAAAAAATTTGTTTCAGATCAATAAGGCCCCTTTGTCACTGTGCTTTTAGAAGGGCATTGGCAGGGAGTTGGTGCAGCATCCCCCAGCTGCCCTGGTAGATAACAGGGTAGAGTTCAGAGGATGTGTTGCTGGGGTGAGTTGGAGAAGGGAACTCAGAGCACGGCCACCACAGCTGCTCTTCCAAACACACACCTGAAGGCAGTCATCAAGGACCAGCATGATATGCCACAATTTTAAACCATTTTGGTTTCTCAGAATAAGTTTACGACATAAACAAATGTTAAGATCCTGCAGCTGTAGCCACTGGTTTCTCCATAATCTCTTGGTTTCTTTTTGAATCTTTATAGCCAAATCATAAGAGTTGGGAAGAGAATTTCTTATAGATTTACTGGCAGTGTGTAATTCAATACTTAATAAAATGAAAATCCTCTGAAAATGTATATAAGTGCCATTATGTTAAGAAGTTGGTGGTTTAGTCACTAAGTCATGTCCAACTGTGACCCCATGGACTGCAGTCTGCCTGGCTTATCTGTCCATGGGATTCTCCAGGCAAGAATACTGGAGCAGGTTGCCATTTCCTTCTCCAGGAGATCTTCCTGACATAGGGATCAAAAAGGCGTCTCCTGCATTGGCCCGTGGATTCTTTATCACTGAACCACCTGGGAAATCCATGTTAAGTTATTACAGTAAAAAAGTGAAAGTGAATAATATGTTGGAATATGAAGATAAAATTTCATCAACTTATCTTTTTACTCCTTTTTATTGTGGGTTCTAAATATGGTCAAGATGAAATGTGTTTATTTTGCCCTGAATCTTCTCATTAGTGGACAGAAGGGACATTTCACGAATATTGTGCAATAGGAATTTCTTGTAAAGCAACCAAGTTCCCTTAAGAAGTGCTCTGGAAGGAAAACTTCACATGGTTTTGTTACATTTCTCATCACCATTCCAAACAAAATGCCAGTGCCAAGCTGGACAGGAAGAGGGTTGTGACATTAAATATTACATTCTGTTGAAGGTGAGATGACATATATATTGTGTTTTTCAGACCAAGCACAGCTTCTTAAGCCACTTCCTGTTTGCACATGGATTTCCTGGGGAATCTAGGCCAGGGCATACTGCTGGGATAGCATGGGGTAGAAGAAGGCTCATAGCTTTTGCACAGCCTTTAGAAGAGATGTGAAGTCTAGAGTCATAGAAGGGGTTGGTTGCAATTCCTGAGTTGAAAATGCAGCAAAACTTTAAGGTAATAAGGCAAGAGAGGATGAGATGGTTAGATGGCATCATCAACACACTTGACATGAGTTTGAGCAAACTCCCAGAGACAGTGAAGGACAGGGAAGCCTGGCACGCTGCAGTCCACAGGGTTGCAAAGAGTTGGACACGACTTAGTGACTGAAAAACAATATGTGTACTAAAGTCTGAGATACAATTATTTTCTTGAGTGCTGATCACAGGGCGGATAAGATCATTTAATAGCCCTACTTATCAATGGAATAATCAGTGGTCAATATCTAAGCTATCTTGAAAGACAAGGTCACTGATTTCATCCTGGCCTCTACTGGATTATGACATATCTCGAAAAGAAAACATTGACAGATGAATGAATAAAGAAGATGTAGTATACATATATATGATGGGATACTACTCACTCATAAAAAGAATGAAATTTGCAGCAACATGGATGGATCTAGAGATTATCATCCTAAGTGAGGTCAGACAGAGAAAATACAAATATCATATGACATCACTTGCATGTGGAATCTAAAAATATGATACAAATGAACTTAATTACAAAACAGACATAGACTCACAGACACTAAGTAAACAAACCTACAGTTACCAAAGGGGAAAACAGTAGGAGAGGGATAAATTAGGAGTTTGGGATTAACAGATACACACTGTTGCGTATATAAAATAAACAACAAGGTCCAACTATACAGCACAGGGAACTATTGGGGTGGCCAAAAGATTCATTCAGGTTTTTCCATGATATTTCACAAAAAAACTCGAATGAACTTTTTGACCAATCCAATATATTCACTATCTTGTAATAATCTATAATGGAAAAGAATATGAAAAAGAATACACATGTATATATATGTGCATATATGTGTGTATGACTGACTCATTTTGATGCACATCTGAAACTAACACATTGTAAATCAACTATATTTCAATTAAAATAAAGCAAAACAATCCCCCTTATGCTCACCGATGCCCCCGCAAAAAGCCCAAACAGAAAAACTCTAAAGCCACTCTCTCCAGAATATTAGGGAGTCTGACAAGGCATCAGAGAATGACACAGACTTCTGCTTTTATCAGTAGTATAAAATATTCACAAATACTTACTGAGCCCTGAGCTGAATGCCTGGGCTAGACAAATAAATAAGACATAGCTTCTGCTCTAAAGGAGTTTACTATAGTCTACTAAGATAAGGCTTCAAGTCTCAGTGGAACATGCATGGCCAGCTGGGATTTTATATTCATAACAAATAATTTTTTTTTAAGTCTTTCACCTGCGGTTGTTCCAGTAGGTAATTTGTTACTTTATGTCTTTGGGGATGAAATTATTTTCGCACTATGTATAGCTGTCTGGTTCAAGCCTCACACATTTAATGAAAAAATAGAAATCATTCCCAGGGTAGGAGGAGGTATCAGTTACTTTTGCTCAGCTGACTCCTTGAATCCTGGAAACAGTAGCATGTGATATCAAGAATTTGGCAAGTATCGGGAGAAGATCAATTGAGCTTTAACTTAGCATTTCATTGCCTCCTCACAAAATGAACCCAGAAGAGATACAGACACATAAACTTACTGATTTACAGCTTTCACAATATTTTCTCTGTTTCTCTGCAATGTATTTTTCTGCTCTAAGTGTTTCAAATTGTTGCTTAATCTATAAGGATATGCACTGTAAATGCTTCCAAAACATGAGAATTCCTCTAGCTGGGGAATAAAGAGATGGTTATAAAACTTCCTGGAGAGAATTTTCTTTATTTGTTTAACTCCTGTTCTAAACTGGGTGCAGTTTGATGGTGAGGATGCCTTCCCCATCTGTGTTACTCTGCCTCTACTTCAGGACCCAGGGTATGTTAGGTGCACCAAAAATGTTGGCTGAATGAATGCAGGCATGATGGATGGATGCATGTCTGGGTCTTCAAAAAGGAGGTAGTGGGTAAAGATGGGAGAGAGGCTGAGGAGGAAGGACAATCATTTTTACAGTCTGGGTAGTATGGGAGGACGTGTGTGGAGCACAGTGGCAGGTTAAGGGACACTGGAACATTGGTATAGTGGCTGAATGGGAAAGTGTGGTGTCAGAGAGTCTGCAGCCACATTGGGATAGATGTCTGCTTTCCATGGCCCTGTGACAGTCAGTTTATCATTTCAACACTTTCTTTTACTTAGTTTTTTAAGGCCACACTAACTCAAGCCTCACAATAGGCTTCCATTTGGCCCCTGTATTAATTTACAGGCATAAAGAAGCCTGCTTTGGGGGCCCACCATGTAAGGATGAGTAGTCTGTGCACTGCACAATTCCAGGGGATGCCCACATGCAGGACAACTGTGGCAGCCCTGAGCTCCATGGTTCTCCCTATATGCATAATGGAATACATTTACACATTTATAAACATGCTGAGAAGTACAGCTTTTTGTGAGGTACTTTTAACTATTTTTTCTCTACTCATTACATATTCTTTAAGATCTAATGAGCTTTCCATCTTCTTCAGCTGTGAGAGTTTCATTGTAAAAACAAATTGCACTTGTGTGCATGCGTACTTTGCTTCCACACACTGTAACTCTCAGTGATCATGGGCATCTGCTTTGAACTGTTTCATACTGTGTGGAGTTCTGATGTTGGAATGTTTGGGTTCAAATCCTGGCTCTATCACTTGCTGTGTGATCCTGAGGAGGCTACTTAACTTCTCTATGCCTCAGTTTCTTCACCTATAAAACAGGAGTAATAAGCGCTTCCACCTTGTTGGAATGATGTGAGAAATAATTGAACTAATCTCTGTGAAGAACTTAGCACAGTGATTAGAACAGAGGGAGTATACAGAGGCAAAGGCAATTAGGCTGCTAAAATTATTATTGCTAGTACTAGACCATCAGGTTTGGTCTGCTGGGTAGAATTCCTGAGCCCCTACAGCCAGGACTGCCCATCTAGGGCCTGTCCCTTTCCAATGGGCAGGCAGATATATCCAGGCTATTCATTCCTTGAGACTTAACCAGACCATTCCCAGCTGTGGGTAGCTATATCACAAACATACACATACTTTAAGCACACACACCTATCCCCTCTATTCCAGGAGCTGCCAACAACTACATATAACATCAAGATGCTGTTAGGGTTCCTTTCCCTGTCTCTTTTTCCAGTCAATTCCATGGAAACATAATTGTTGGATTTAAGAGGGAAATGAAAAAAAACCAAAAAACAAAAAACAGAGGGAAATGAGAACTGGGAGGCCTCGGACTTGTGTGTGGGTAACAGAACTCTGACAGGTAACAATGAGTTTTGGCAAAGGATGACCACTAGAAAGGAGACAGAAGACAAGTTTCCTTGTCGTTCTTGGTGGTAGTGAGTCTGGACATGTGCCAGATTGTAAATGGGGTGGGGAATACATAAATACGGAGAGTGACATGGAAATTCATGACCAAGTTGGTGGTGGGGGTCTAGGGACAGGTAGACAATCAGAGAGGGGAGCTCCCTAGCAGGTTGAAGACCAAGGTCCAACAATGAATAAGGACGAGGGGATTAGAACACATTGTCTCATTTACTCATTCATTGACAAACTGTTGTTGAGCATTGACTGTGTGCTTGCATGTGTTTGTTAGAGGCCGAAATCAGGAGAGAACAGGGTCCCTACCGTAAGAGAGCGTATGGTCTAATGTAGACAAAAACCATATTCCCAGTGAGAAATCATACCCTAGAAGTACTGTAAAGCATTATGGAGGTTAGGGCATAGTATGTGGTCTGATAAAGATTTTTTTTTGCAGAAAATTTGGTGCAGTAGGATCAGTGTGGTTGGGGTACAACATGGGAGTGAAGAGGGATGAGAGAGGAAAGGTAATTTGGAACAACATTATGAAGATTTTCTTAGAATCAAAGGTTATGTGTTCTTGATTTTGAGGGCACTTGGCAGCACAAAGCTTAAGCATCAGAGGTCAAGGACTGGAATCCAGGGAAGGAAGTTGGGTGGTCAGTTTTAAAAAATGATATAAATATATGAAGAAAACTCAACTGAGAATACTTATTAGAAGGTCCCACCTCCCTTAGGTTTTTTTAAGAGGTGAAGGACTACCCCTGCCTGTAATGGGACATTTTCCAAAGAGACCTGACCATCTTCAGGCCTTCCTGGCACCCCTTTCACTTCAGAGTGAACCATGTGGCAGCCTATATATTTGTTGTGGGTGAGTTTTCATAAAGCTGTAAAGAAAAGGAAACCTATCATTTATTAGCTTCCTGTAGCCACATTCAAATTCCTGAGCCTAGCATTCATGGTCATCCAATCGCTTCCGCCTAAACTCATACCAGTCCCCTACGTGGATCCTCCTTTCCAGCCAAACGAGTCTCAGAACAAGTCCTGCACTTTCCTGCTTCAATGCTTCTGGTCCTGTTCTTCTTTAAAGGCTTAACCTCTCTTACCCTCAGTTTCCTCACCCATGGACTCATTTAGGATATTATGTGGGTCATATGTCTGTAAGCACCTAGCACAGAGCCTGGCATGAAAACATTATTCAACAAATGTAAGCAACTGCCAAACTCAAGTTCCAGATCCTCGTCTGCATGTCACAAACTTCAGTACACAAATGTTTTCAGGGCTGGGCATGAGATGAGAGGTGAGAAGGGAAGCAGACTATGAAGGATATGCCCTGCTTAGCAGCAGTGAACATAGAAAGAAACAAGAAAAACTACAAAATGAAAATGAAAATAAACACAAAACCATGCAAGGGATCTCATTTGGCTTAAGCCCATCAATCAAAAGTCCCTTTGACTTTTGCCCCCTCGTGTTGGATTGTAAATATCCCTCCTTATATAATTCTCTTTCATCCACCCTTTGTGAACCTATTTTTCATTTACTTCATATTCTTTATGGTGTCATTGATATTTCAGTATAAAGTTTTTGAGTCTCAAGTTTATTATATTAATTAAGTCAAGCTACATGTATAAACTATCTAGGACATGGCATATAAATGTTCACTTTGTTATTAATAATGATCTTATAAATCTCATAAATTAAGAGACTAAGTCTCTAAGAGCTTCAGGAATCTCTTTCCTGCTTGTTCACTTAGTGAAGAACAAATAATAATGATAACAATGGCTATTACTCATTGAGTAATTAACTATATGGCAGAATCTGCTCTGAGTGCTCCCTATACCTTACCTCATTTCTGCCCACGAGAGCCCTTCAGTTAGGCTCTATTAGTATCATACCTATTGTAGAGGTGAAGAAACTGAGGCATCAAAAGATAAGTCCCTAAGCTAAGTTACAGAGTTGGGAAGTGGCGGAGTCAGGATCTGAATCAGTTGGCCTGGCCCCACAGCCCCTGTACTCAACTACTGCACTGTACTCATTCCAGACAATTTCCATGCAACCTGGACGCCATGGTGCATTAACTCCTCTGCAACTTTCCCTACAGTTAGTTGAGTTGCTCCCTCTTCTCTACTCCCATAGCACTTGAATATATCTCCCCTATAGCAAAGATCACCGTAAACCTTCATTTTTTATGTATGTGCTTAACTGTATGTGAGTTTTTCAAGGAAGAGTCTGTAAATTACTCATCATTATACACTTAGCATAGGGCTTGGCACATATTTGACGGGTGAAAATGTGTGTTAAAATGTAATCAAACTGACAGGACCTCAGTTAAATTTGATGTTCATGATGATGGTGGCTATGAGAGACAGAACATGGATGAATGGAAATTTCAAATGATAAGAACCACAGTGCTAGGCTATTGGCAGTTTATACTCTGGGTTTTATAATAATCACTGTTGTTATTCTTTTCTGGGTTGAAGAAGCCAAAATTACTCTTAAGGTGTCTCATTTAATCAGAGGCCTCAGTTTGTTTTTTTTTTAGCTACATGCCTTTCTACCCCATCCCTTCATAGAAGTATCAGTTCACAGCAGATGGGACTGCCCTGTGAAAGCCACAAAAGAAAGAAAGGATGTGCTGAAACCTATGCCACTTAGTGACAATGATTATCATTTCACCAGAGGTTATACAAACCAGCCAAGAAAATGATTACAGGAGGCTCAGCTCTACCCCAATATGGGCCAAGTATCTATATTTTATTCTAAGAATGCCTTCTGAGGTGCTTTACATTTTATAATCCTTCCCCTTCCATTATTTTGCTTGATTCTTACAACAGCTCACAGGATTAGGCAGGAGAAGCTCAGGAAAAGGAGGGACTTGCCTCATGCATATGGCCAATGAAAGGTGAAATCAGGACCAGGCCTTATTTTCCATACGATATTTACACAACATGCCAGACAAGAAGGTCAGAGTAATTAATTTGCTTTGGAGAGGTTCCTGCCCACAGTGTGCCCAGATCTGGACTGTGAAGACAGGGAGGTTTTTACACATGATGGAAGAGGAAACCCCAAGGACTAGGCCAAGGGACAACATGCTGAGGTCAAAGAAAAGATGGAGGACATGAGCTCAGGGCTAGAAGGACATTCTCGGTGATGCTTACTCTTATGGAGACCACAAAACCTCTGTCACAGAAGGAGGTCATATATTGAATTTTATAGGATCAAAAAATTTTTGAACGCTTTCTACATCAAAAACAGAGATGAGATAGGCATGTGTGAGGCTAGAAGACAGAGGAATTTTCAGTTGACATGAATTCCCTTGGCAAACTATGTTAATGTTCTGGTTGTGATTTTAAAGACCTCTTCTCTGCGATGTCACTAGGAGACGCATCTGGTGCCTTGTGCCTCTGAACCCCATCCTGGCACCCCATGCTCGCCTATACTGGGTTTTCTGTCCACACTACGGGAAGGAGGAGAAATCCTGAAGCAGGAAATGATTAGAATGCCTTCTTCAGTGTTGGCGTGTAAGCTTGCTTTGTGCTTCTTCCTGCTTTGTCCCTCTGGTTCCTGCAGACTATGTGGGCCCTCATCTTGGATACTCTTCCCATGGACCATTCTCCTGGGTCTTGGGTGCCAGGCTTGCTCGGACCTTTGGCTCATTCTGACTCCCCTTGGTCTCCAGTCTGTGGGCTATTCCTCTCCCCACTGCTGACCACAGGGCTCAAGCTGGACTTGCTCTGGCTCCTGACTACACCCACTTGCTGCCAGCTGCCCGGAGCTGACAGAGGTCTCCAGTGGACATCTACTTTCTTACAGAATGTGGGGGCGGACCAGACCAAACTGCCTGAAATAAAGTGGCATTTGCTCCATCTGAGAATACATACTGATAGTCCATGTTCACAAAGATACATTCATGTTCCTGAGCTTTCGCTGGGTATGATAGAGAGAGGGAGAGAGAGAGACGGAGAGTTAGTTAGTTCTTGGCATCTGCAAATGAAATATGAGGCAGAGTCCTAGCAGAAGGCACTGCAGTTTGGGCAGCTGTATCCTATTAAAAAATCATGAGAAAGCTCTGTATTCCTGCCATTGTGTTGAAGAAGGAAAGCAAATCCCTTAGCGTTTCCCAAAGAAAACATTTTTGTGACCTAAAGTTCTGTAAAATCTTTTAAGTTCTGTAAATCTGGTAAACGTGGGAACAGTTTGGTAGGTACCCTGCAAGTCCCCGGAGGACACTTTCTTACAGCCCTCACCTCAGGAGGCCCCGGAAGGGGAAGCGAAATTCCACCCCCTTCTGCTAGGGAGCACCTGTGGGGGAAGTGAAAGCCACCCCAACCGAGGTAATGCAAAAAAGTCCTGATGCTCAAGGAGTGCAGATAAAGCCACCTTTATAGTCACAGCCTGTCTTTCAAAAAAAATTATCTCATTAGGTAAGGTAGAATCACATATTGGCTTTAATTCTTTTCCTCCAAATTTTTAGACTGTCTCTGGACACTAAAATTAAAATGTAAGCCATATTTTAAAATTAAAATAATAAATCTTCTTAAAATTACAATTTAAACAATTCTCAGCAATGAAGTAGGACTCATAAACCTGTTCCTGGTAGCCATTTTGGGTCACTGATGGGGCATTACTTCTCTAGGCATAAAGAAGTTATTTTTATATGCACTGTACCATGATGAAAAAAATCCAAATTGGTCTTACATAAAAGAATAGGTTTACATTTTATTTTAGTAATACAAAATGCATATAGATCTAAAAAGGGAGGCCTTTTTTTCTAGGGTATTTTTAAAGGCTCTGTGAATATTTATATTCTACTTCTGCATATACTCTGTTCTATGCTTGGAATACTTTGGGCAATAAACTCCAGGGCAGGTCCAGAAGTGGGAACTCCATAGTTGCTGTGGTGAGGGAGAGCTTGTTGCACCTTTCAGTCTGAAAAGTGAAGGTTGAAGGCATAGAAGATTGATGTTTACAAAATTATAAAGAACAGGGCAGGGTGAACACAGCATGGACCTTCCCCAAAGATTAGTCAGAGGTAGCTTTTGCATAAAAGAAAAAATCATGAGTTCACACGGTGGGTAGTAATTCTGCTACCCATTGGAACAAGAGATGTTCCCATTAGAAAAAAATAAGTTGAAGGGAATACGAATTTAACAATAACTAAGTATTGTGGGATTCTGGGAGTGCCTCATAGAAAGCAAACTTATCTTCCCCTATCTCTCAACCAACTGTCCTGCGTAGTCATTTTAGAATCAGGCTACTTAGCTAGAGAAACAGCCAGGCCTGTGGTCTGATCCACATATGGCAATTCTTTGATTCTTTTATGAGAATGATGGTCTTGGTAAGTGGTCATCTGCCCTCCTCCTTGCCTCCTGTAAAGTAAGGGCTCCATACTGCTGAATTTAATAACTTGAGTATAAAAAACAGGAGACATGGGGACCGTCTTTATTACTGTAACTTGAATACAAAGACCAGCACGAGGTTTGCTCAGCAGCAGCATGCTGGGAATTTAACACACCACCAGAATTTCGTTATCCCAGTTTGTGATGCCAAATGTACAATTCCATCCTACGGCCTCGCTGAGATCTGGCTCCTTCCGACATTTCCTTTTTTTGTGAAGTATTTGAGGAGAGTAGCAAATCAATGAGGAAGGAGAGTATTCCTGGAATATCTATGTCACCTCAAAACATTTCCTTTTTCCCTTTTCACCTTACCTCCTCCCACTCTCTCCCTCACTTCATATGGGCAGAAGGGGTGATAAAAGGCATGGCAGGGCATCAGCAGGAAATAATTCTTAGAGGTGGCCCCCTCTAAATATCAACACAAGATCACCTCATTGGCCTGGAAACCTGCTTTTCTTATAGCGAGTGACTAGTTCCAGGCCCAGCAAGGGTACGTGAGAATGTCAACTGGGAACCCAGGGGGGTTAACCCATAACCCATTGCTGTGCTCCTTGGTCTGTCCTGGCTTGAAGGCTCAGAACTAATCTGTCCACAGAACTAATCTTCAGAAACCAAAGAGGAAAACAACCTCAATTGTAAATCCCAGCTGTGCCTATAATAAAATAAGGGCTAGCATCTAGTAGATCCCCTTTTCCTTAGACAATTATTTGTGTGTGTGTGGAAGGGACAGGATTGGTTAAGGACAAATCATATAACTTAAGCATATGAAGAAAATGAGTCCCCTTTCTCTCTTCAAAAATTTGCTATTAAATTAAAATGGTCTGTAAGCTTTTGACTCTTCAAGTGTGTATTGAAATGGAACAAAAGGACTCCTTTGAGGAGACAGCATTAAGCTGAGTTGATGGAAAGTAAAAACTCTTTAAAATGAAAGCCTTCCCTTTAAGGACTTTGCGTTCCAAATTCAACTACATTCTCTTCTCAGTCACCTTAGGCATTTGTTTTTAATAAGTCTTTACAAAGTCAACAGTTCAACAAAGGACCTCAAAACCATGCTTCTGACCAGAAAAATAAGTACCGATTCCAGATGTTTCTCATTTCTCCATGTCACTAATTCAAACTCAGAAGTCTCTTGTTTATTGGACATGTATATAAGCTTAATGCTTTACATAACCTCTCTTCTAAGAATCTCCTCTCCTATCTCTGCATCCTTTCTCTTGCCAAAGCCATCTATTTCTCATAGATGGAACTGGATCTTGCTAGCATATCCTATAGTCTAAGAAATATTTAAACTTATGCCAAAATGAGATTTCATAATGATTTCATTATGTGATTTCATAATCATATATAACTTTTATCTATTTCTATTAGCATTTAATGAAAGGTTAGGGAAATTCTCTTCTCCAGAAATCCTTAAAAATTGGATACATGCTTTGCTTTGTACGTTGAATAGAGGCTGGGAGGTAAATCACCTTTCAAGGTGTTCTTTAGGTCTTTTGACCTTCTGCTGCCTGCACATGAACTTTTGTATTCTGCTCCAAAGGGCAAAACTAATATCAGGCACTATTCCATGATCTCCTAGCCATACAGGTGGGCTGTGAATGACGATTTCCACACTTAACTCGTGTCCTTAATTCTACCTGGTGCCATGCTAGAATCCCAGCACTGGCCAAGGGACTAGAAGAGCAGAGAGCAAGGAGCTGACAATAACAACAACAAATCTGCATAGAAAATACAATGTACTTGTGGTAGAATCACGCAAGGGAGATACACTTTGTCTCTCTCTGATGTGCTTGTTTTTAATAGGATGAAGTCTAAAGTGACATTTTTTTGCATGAAAATTTTGAACTATAATTCTGTGAATAAAATGATCTTTAATCATGGCTAAATATTTATTGAGTCAGGCACTGTGCTAAGTGCTCCTGAATTACATCCATTATTTCTTACAATACTAACAAGTAGATTATATTATTTCCACTTTACAAATGAGGGAACTGAGTTTTAGAGACTCTGCTGCCTACTTGCTAAAGAAATATGCATGGCATAGAGAATAAATCACATATATATTTACAAATGAGGGGTATCTCCAGCAAAGGTATTATAGGGGGCAGCATTTAGCAGTTATTTCAGAATGACAGCATCCTCATGCACGTTCATTTTAGATTTAGCAGATAATTCATAAGTATTGCCAGTTACATGCTAACTAGTGGCTCAGTCATATCTGACTCTTTGTGACCCCATGGACTGTAGCCTGCCAGGCTTCTGTGTCCATGGAATTCTCCAAGCACGAATATTGGAGTGGGTTGCCATTTCCTTCTCCAGGGGATCTTCCCAACCCAGGGATCGAACCCAGGTCACCTGCATTGTAAGCAGATGCTTTACCATCTGAGCCACCAGGTGGCTCAAGTATTCCCAGGGTTACATCAAATTATAGTAAGGCTGGACATGAAATGGCTGCTGGAGAGCTATCTAGACTGGCCACTGGAATTGGAGATAATGGATAGTGTATAGACCTCAAACATATTTTAAATACAAAAAAACATGAGCTCCCTTTGAAAACGCAATCCTTTGCAAATGACTCTTGAGGTAACAATTCAAAGCTTTCACCCCACAGAAAAATAACAACTTCCCTTATAGACAGCATGTCTCATGGATACCAAGTATTAAAGGCAACCATCTTAGAAGACAGGCACCTGTTTATAACTGTGCCTTCTGTAACTTACAGAAGCTTTCCTCAAAGCTAAACAAGGGTTTACATCAGTTAATTAGTTGACAACGTCTACTGAATGCTTAGTTTTGATGGAGTCCCATGTTAGATAGCATTTACATGGTCATAAAGACAGTGTGTTTGTAATGCAGTACGATTCTATGAAGCCAATTTTGGTTGCTAAATGAGGAATGATAAACCTGCAGGAAGGAAGAAAAGACAGAGGAGGAAAGAAAGGAAGAAGAGATATCAAATCCACCAAATTCCATCAATCCAGAGGATTTCTGTTCCTTTGGTCCATGAAGCCTGTCTTGGACAGTGGTTCTCAAACTCACGTGTACATCAGAATCACCTCGCAGGTTTGTTAAAGGCACAAGAAAGGGCCTGAGAGTTCGCACATCTAACAAGTTTCCCAGGTGCTGCTGATACTGAATGTTGGTCTAGAGACCACACTTAGAACCACTGCTCTAAAATGATTGGGGGTCCTGGTGGATCTTTCCCAGTTTACATTCTAGATATTTGTCCAAGACTGACACCATCACTGGATTTCCTAAACCTGAGTTCTTTTGAAATATGTTACAGGTTCACACTTAGTACTTCTTACCTGATGAAATTTAATGTTTCCAACCAGAAGAAGCTTCATGAGAAAAGAAATGGATGGAAAGGCTGTTGAGAGAAGGATAAGAGGCAATCAAGAGAGGAATATAAATTACTCTATCATTATAATTAATATTCACTGTGGACTGAGTAAATGAGATTATCCCAAGGATAAATGAATTATATTTTCTACCTCGCTTTTTATTAGCAACTTAAATTTGCTGATGAAGAAGACGCAACTGGATCAACATAGTGGCTAGCACAAAAGGAAATTAGATGATTTAGCAATAAATTTTACTGAATAGAAAGTGACAATATCAAAGTTACAACTAACATTCTGAAAAACATTAATTAATGTTTATTTTGACTTAAGTACTGTTTGTCCAAGTGGAGGTGCTTATTTTAGTAACCAAAGTATTACAATTTTTTTTTGCATCCCCAAACCTGCTTCCTAGTGCAATGATATGATCTATTTATTTGATGATTTATTTCTTTTTCTAGATTTCAAATAATATGGATAAATAATAAGAACTGCAAAGAAATGTCTGAGAGGCACATGTGCATGGTGCTTGTGAGTCTAAGGAAAATGGAGGCTGGGATTTTTTAGTAAAAGCACTTTTAAAGTATTTTATCATTATTTACAAGTAAGGGAGAGAATACAATTTCTTTTTTGGCCAGGGAGTCAGTTCTCATCAGGGTTGGTCTCTTCACCTTTTCCTTTGTAATCCCCATCATATCAAATTCAAGGAACTTAGGGATCCACAGGGGATCTACACTTCTTCCAGCTTCTTCGCTTTTAGATAGTTTTGGTCAATTCAAACCAAATGCTAGGCTCACTCTCAGATACATTCACAGGCCTCCTGGCACACATGTGTACCTGATCTGGCTTTGTAGCCTGCTCTTGGCAGTATAGAGATAACTTTGATGTCTAGAACACTGCAAAAAGTGGCTTGCAGTACGTGCTGTATCTCAGCCACCCCATCCTCCTTCCATGAGGATACAAAGGGAGTTCAATGCTAGCTCCACTTCTCCCCCCACCACACCCATTTCTGGATTAAGGCTGATTACAGCTCATGCCTCTGCTCCACAAAGTCACTCTAAAATGGCCCAGAGTTCTGACTTGTGAAGGTGGAATATGAGTTTGGCCTTCTTTAATTGAGCCTACCATTCTCTGACTGCCTAAACTGAGAGGCTTCCTACAGATAAGAGCTGGCTCAGAAAATTTTACACTTAAAGTTGCACTTGTAAAAGATGGGGTCACCTCCATTGGACTAAATACATCCTACAATACTATTATTCTAGAAGAGCCATGGTGAATTCACACCTATTTTACAGAGCGCTTTCTTTTAAAAAACTTACGGCAAGTCAGCTCAGCAGGGCAAGGTGCCCACAGATTTGAACTTGTTAGCCTGCCTAGGCTAGAAATTCAGGAACTTCAAGACACTAAGCTCGTTTCTAGTATTGTGCGTCAGCAAAGACTATTCTCTTTTTCCCTTAATGAAAAAAGTATCAGCTGCAAACATTTATTGAGCTTTCAGGTTGGCACAAAAGAAGTATTAGATGTGATTTTTGCCCTGAAAGTGTTTACAATGAAGTTTAAATGAGAGAATTAAGTCTGCACATGTGAAATCAGAAACAATGAAAGAATGCCTAGCATTAAACATGCACTGTGCAGTGCAGACAGTACAGATGTATGATGTCAGAGGGCTGGGAAGAGCTTTAGGAAACAAGTGAATAGGTAAAGATTAAAGGATGCATATGATTTGTATAAAAAGATGGGTGGTCTTTCTCTGTGTTTTATTTATAATGCAAAAGTTTACACAATTTAATACCACTCACTAAATCTCATTGCAAGGGTCTGGAAGTCTCAAACTGGAAACCAGTGGGCCAAAGGACTTTTTTCTTCTACCAACATTTGGAATGTTTTAAAACAAATTTGTATTAGCTGTCAACATTAAGTTGAAAGATTTTACATTGAAATGTATAATTTCTGTTTTCTCTTAAACAAAGTGGAGAGTCTACCAAAACCCAGCCCACATTTCTAAATGGTAACAGTGAACTCCAGTACTCTTGCCTGGAAAATCCCATGGATGGAGGAGCCTGGTAGGCTGCAGTTCATGGGGTTGCTAACAGTCAGACATGACTGAGCGACTTCACTTTCGCTTTTCACTTTCATGCATTGGAGACGGAAATGGCAACCCACTCCAGTGTTCTTGCCTGGAGAATCCCAGGGACGGGGGAGCCTGGTGGGCTGCTGTTTATGGGGTTGCACAGAGTCGGACACGACTGAAGCGACTTAGCAGCAGCAGCAGCAGCAACAATGAACTAGAGTTGAGTAAAATCTACCCCCATTACCTGGAACACTAGCTCTCCAGTCTCCACAGCACATACCAATCCCTAAGCTTCCACCACTTCACCTGCTTCACTTTTGAGTATTACCTGCATGCGTGTTAATTCATTTCAGTCATGTATCGGACTCTTTGGGACCCTATGGACTGTAGTCAACCAGGCTCCTCTGTCCATGGGACTCTCCAGGCAAGAATACTGGAGTGGGTTGCCATTTCCTCCTCCAGGGGATCTTCCCACCCAGGGATCATTGGCAAACAGGTTCTTTACTACTAGCGCCACCTGGGAATATCACCTACTTGGACCCTGTGGGCAGCTGAGCTCACAAACCCTGCTATATGTTAGCAGGGCCTCCTGCGTGGGGTGGGGTGGAGGAGGCTGTCGCAAATGTTCCACTCCAACCAATTCAATCAAAATGACAAGTGATCCTGTCCTCTCAGCCTAAAAAGGGAAAGTGACTTTCACACAGAAGGATATTTTATAAAATATTATGCTCAGTCTACAGAGGAAAATATCATGGACAACACATACAGAGAGTTGAGCTTTGATTTTTCAAGTGCACTGGCAATTGCCACTCAAAATGTATATTCTACAGTGGGGGTTTGGGGGCTCTGTTTGCACAGGAAGGATGGGTGCTTTATTAACTCTTTCAGTTCACTTAGTGTAGGAAGACCCATGTGAGCAAATTTTATTATGAAAATTTGGAGTGGTATAGCAGATAAATTGGATTATACTTTTTTTTCAGAAAATTTACTTTTTTTTTTTAAAGATTTGTTCATATATATTTGAAATCTAGTCAAATCTATATGTAAAGTAGCCTTGCATGTCCTAGAAAGTGGGGCCCTTCTGAGTGAATATTTACTGTGGACAATCAGTTCCTTAGTGTATGACTGAGGAAAAGTATGGAGCATCCAAATGCTCAGCAGGTCAGATTTGGAACTAGTTTCACGCTGGTGTTGGAACAGTCATTCATTTGTTCATTAGGCCATCCCAAATGTATTTATTTGGCCCAGTGGGACTTGTCTCAGCCCTTCTATTAATCAGCTCTATGAACTTGGGCAGATCCCTTAATCTCGGCTGGTTTTGGTTCTTCAAATGAGGACATCATATTAAACGATCTTGAAGTTCCCTAAAGACGAAACATGCCAATTTTTCACCTGAGGTGCCTAGAATAAAAGGAGAATAATTTGTTCTGAGTTCGCGGTTGACCTGCAGTGCTTTGACTTTGAACACCTCTGTCCATCGTGGTCAGTGTGCAGCAGGCGGTAGGGCTGATTGATGCTCAACTTGCAGCCACTAGGAAGACTACTCTGGTTTTCCACATTCAATTTCCATTTTCCTTCTGTTTGGCCCTATAATCCACTGATAAATTACCAGGGGTTTCTGGTTGTGAAATACTTTGTCATCTCTCAAATTAAAAGTACAACTCATGTACATTTCTATACGCTTCTCCCTCATACTCCTTCCTTATGGCCATTTTCTCTTCAATAAAATCATATAAAGTTTCATTTGGTGATCCATTCACATTGTATGAACTTCAAAATTTATAAGAGCATATGGAGTACACAGTAAAATATGACTACTCAAGCCTCAGACACGATGATACAAACTATGGCAGAAAATGAAGAGGAACTGAAGTGTCTGTTGACCTTGAAGAGGGTGAAAGAGGAGAGTGAAAAAGCTGGCTTAACATTCAACATTCAAAAAATGAAGATTGTGGCATCCAGTCTCATCACTTCATGCAAATTCTGGATTCAGTTGGATATATCCTTGGCTTTCTCCCTTGCCTTTTTTCTTCTCTTCTTTTCTCAGCTATTTGTAAAGCCTTCTCATACAACCACTTTGCTTTCTTGTATTTCTTTTTCTTTGGGATGGTTTTAGTCACTGCCTCCTATACGATGTTATGAATCTCTGTCCATAGTTCTTCAGGCACTTTTTCTGTTGGATCAAATCTGTTGAATCTATTCGTCACTTCCACTGTATAATCACAAGGAATTTGATTTAGGTCATAAAGGCTATAACAGTGTGAAAGTTCATAAAGGTCATAACAGCCTGAAAGAATGAGTGGTTTTCCCTACTTTCTTCAATTTAAGCCTGAATTTTCCAATAAGGAGCTCATGATCTGAGCCACATTCAGCTCCAGGTCTTGTTTTTGCTGGCTGTATAGAGTTTTTCCATCTTCAGCTGCAAAGAATATAATCAATCTGATTTTGGTATTGACCATCTGGTTATGTCCAAGTATAGAATCATCCCTTGTGTTGTTGGAAGAGGTTGTTTTCTATGACCAGTGTGTTCTCTTGACAAAACTCTGTTAGCCTTTGCCCTGCTTCATTTTTTACTCCAACTCCAAACTTGCCTGTTACTCCAGGTATCTCTTGACTTCCTACTTTTGCACTCCAGTCTCCTATGATGAAAAGGACATCTTTTTTTGGTGTTAGTTCTAAAAAGTCTTCTTGGTCTTCACAGTACCTTTCAACTTCAGTTTCTTCAGCATTACTTATTGGGGCATAGACTCGGATTCCTATGATGTTGAATGGTTTGTCTTGGAAACAAACTGAGATCATTTTGTTGTTTTTGAGATTGCACTCGATTTTTTACTCTTTTCCAGCCAAATTGATGTGATAAATCTGATAATGTCTATTTAATTTTAACTTGTATTTTCTTATAAGTGAATATGGCATATTTAAAAGACCATCAATTCACATTCATTTGTTCTATTTGGTCTATATCAGATTACTGTTTCTTTGGCTTTTCCCAGGTGATGCAGTGGTAAGGAATCTGCCTGCCAATGCAGGAGATGTGGGTTCAATCCCTGGGTCAGGAAGGTCCCCTGGAGGAGGAAATGGCAACCACTCTATATTCTTGTGTGGAAAATCTCAAGGGCAGAGAAGTCAGGTGGGCTACAGTCCATGGGGTCGCAAAGAGTTGGACATAACTGAGTGACTGAGCACATTCTTTCTTTCCTTTCTATTTACAGAAGTCCCTTCCATATTACAGAAATTAGCCCTTTTACTTCACAGAGTGTAGCAAATATTTTTCCTGGCTTGCTTTTGCATTTTAACATTGTTTTAACATTCACTCAGGTAGAAAGTTTTATTTTTGAGTGGTTGAATTTACTGACTTTTTCTTTTATGACTTCTTTTTATTGTTTTGGTGTTTTGAGGGGAGGGGCAATATTTTTACCCTTCAAAAATCTTTATGCAAAAAGTCCTTTTCATATTTTCTTCCAGCACATTTATGGTTTCACCTTTCGCCCTGACATTTTTGGATCCATTTGGAATTATTTCGGTATACTATTCTCCTCCTCTATTTCCCTTCTCATTTTTTAAACCTTAGGCGAGTCACCAGGCAATTGTAACAGGCTAGGCAAAGCCCTTCCCTACCTGGCAGGCTTCTCGCTTCTTGAGAATCTCAAACAAAGAACGAGCTACTCTGAGCTTGGTTTGAAAGGCGATGAGGGACGTGGAAACCAGAAGCAACTGAAATTAGGAAGGGAATAGTGCCAGGAATCTCCAAGTAGTTCTTCGCAGAAACATTCACAGTTGTTGGTTTAAAATGTGAGGGTAAAATATCTGGATTTCTGGGCTTATTCTTCAAGCTCTATTGCTTATCCAATAACCAGAAGACTTGATGATAAAGTCAGTTTGGCAAATACTAGAGACTGTCCAGACCAACAAGTACCTAACAAAGAGAATTTAATTGTGACCCTTAGAAAGACATAAATTTTGCATTGTAATCCAGAATCCACTTTGATATCTATACATGAAAATAAAATTAGAGTTACATGTAACAGTATTCACATCTATTACATGCATTCTGGCATTTTCTACCTTATTATGTTCCATGCCATTCCATCCTATTTTGTTTCTCTTTTTAAAACTATTGATCAAAACACGCTAAACAAATTAGTCACGCTTTGACCTTTAGTATGAAGAATATAGGCTAAAGGAGAATGAACATTTACTTTCTCTGACAGAAATTTAGGTATGTAAACATCATACATTATTCCC
The DNA here is from genome assembly GCF_042477335.2 of Ovis canadensis. Classification (NCBI taxonomy): domain Eukaryota; kingdom Metazoa; phylum Chordata; class Mammalia; order Artiodactyla; family Bovidae; genus Ovis; species Ovis canadensis. The sequence continues at coordinate 54,878,468 of NC_091251.1, read as the reverse complement.
TCATAATTCATGTAAATAGGTTTATAAATGTCATATATTTTTTGGCTACATTTAAAAGGAATACAGTGTATTTGGGAGCACTTCAATTGTACAATCCAAATAATAATTTAAAATAAGTTAAAACTCAGAACCTATGAAAAACATAAAATCCGTATATGATTAACTCACAGCGGTAGCTGTTATAACTTAGGAATGAGTGATTTTCAGACCAACTGGATGACAAATAAATTCAACCAACTAGAACTCAACAATATTTCCATCATTTGATGATCACAAGTCATTGTTCATACATGGAACTAAAACTCAGGAACTAAACTTTTAACAGTAAAGGAGATCAACTGAAAAGTTGATTTTGCCTGGTTGCTGTTTAAACATAAGCTAAGATTTTGCTTATTTTGAAAAAGCCTGTCATAAAAGAGAATAAGATCTAGAAAAAAATCAATCACATTAGATGTAATACTAACATGGGCCTTGCTCATGACTTCCATATAAGGCCTCACTACTTCCAGAGCTGCTGCTACTTCCGAGGTGTCTCTCCCTTCATTGTGAACATATGGGGTTGGGCTAGGACTGCAGGGTGCCCTCCTGCCATGACACTCTCTGGTTCTTGGTGATTTGCCCAAATGAAACAAGGACAACCATCCCACAAAGATCCCTACCACCACTATCAAGAAAATCTGCCCATTTCTGAAGACAAAAAGCAAGAAAGACTGTTTCTAAGTATCTAAAAATAAACCTCTAACTTTCCTTGAGCAGGAAGCCTATCAGAGTATCCCTCACCTCACACCATCCGTTTTGGAACCTAGTGGGCTAATACTATCCAGCACCACCTGGAAACCTAATAAGAGCTCAACTACAGCTGTCCTCCAGTTGATTACAGTGGTGTGCGTTCATACCAAATACAACCACTTCTAGTGAAGAAGTCATTTCAGTTTGGGAAAAATGAGTAATTTGGCCATTTAATTTGCATTGTTCTGAAAGTTGCCAGACTTGTCCTGCTAGGCATTAGTGTCAGAAACTTTCATTTCCCTTGGCTCCATCTCCTCTCTCCGTGTGCAGAGCAGAGCAGAGGGAGGAGGCCCCACAATAGTGTCATCCAAGAAGCCAAAGCAAGGTCTGGGTTTTGAATGAATGATGACTTTTGAATTATAAAAGCTTTTCCATGGAAACTTTCACTCAAGACTTTTACTGACTTTACAAACAGGAATGAATCCAAGCTGGGGAATACACCATCAAGAAGTTCAGTGACAAGAACAGGTCTGGGATTATTCTTCTTATGAAAGATAACTTCCCTGTGTTTCTTATTCTCTACAAACCTGACTCAGAGGGGACATAGACACATATCTTCCCCTATATTCTTAATTTGAAGACTATTACACATGCTGATTGTTTCTGTAAATGATGTGGTACCTGATTTTAGCAAATACAAGCTCCTACATGTAAGTGAAGTCACTCTGTAACTAGGAGGTAAACTGCTTATTTAAACATTTGCTTTCTCTTATGCTTGGAAGAAGGCTAGTGACCTGGGGCCTTTTAAAAAGGACCCTTGACCCTTCTCTCTAAGGCTGTTGTTCTGCTCTTTAGAGTAAGGTTGTTAATTACACCCTTTAAACCACCTATTATTCTGAGCTGCTGTAGTCCATAATCTCTCTGTCAGAGTTGTCCTCAGTCAGCTCTGCTCAGACCCCAGAGCTCCATGCTCAAAATGGAGACTGCTTAATATCCCTGGGTTCCTGCAGGTCACTCGATTTTACCTCCTCTCTTTTCAAAGGAGCCAATTTCTTTTTTATTTCATCATTTGAAAACCATAAGAAAGAGATTTTTGTCTAAAACAAGGTTATACAGGTTTCTTCCCAAATTCATTATTGTAGAGAGGAAATTGAGGACCTGAGACAAACTCGATTCATGTAGTGCCTCAAAGATCAAAGACACCAACACAAATGCATGTTCTCTTGCTCTGATGAGAAGTCTATGCAGGTTTAGGAATGTAAATGTTTAAAAGTGATGGCAAACATGAATATGGTGCAGAGACTCAATAAAATAGAGTGTAAACCTTGAACGTGACCAAATACGGCTTGTAAAGAAATGAGGGCCTTTCTGTGGAGTGTGAGGTAATATTGAGTATGTAGTACAAATAGTTACCAGAGCTATAATAATGCAATTGGTACATAGGGACATTCCAAGGAGAAATTTTCTGAAATCAAAAGTTTAAAAATCAGTTATGAAACAGTGGTTTTCAAGAGATATAGGGAATTAGAACCTAGAAAGTTTATGACTTGTAATTGTAAGTTATTTATCTTATAGGAATCCTGAAAATCGAGCTCTTTTAAAACACCTCTAAGTGTACTTTAATAATAATAATTTAGTAATACTTTAATATTGGTGAGCAAGCCTAGACTTTCCCAAACTTGATTTATCAAGCATTTCCAATGGTTGTCAGTATTACAGATCTTCATCTTCCTCATCACCAAATGTTACTGAGATACATTTTTAATCAAAGTTGTATTGCAATCACTGTAGCTTTTTTCCCTCCTATGACTCTAGCTGTTGACTATTATTATTTACACAAATGAAATGATTTTTTAAAATATTAAAACATATCTAAATTTCTTTGACATGTTGAGAGGTAGGATGTTTGACTCCACCCCTTGAGTCTGGGCTGTAAGCAATTATCCCACGACTATGGAATAGATGTTTCACAAGGCTGCCTTGGAAAAGACCATGCAGTTTCCTCCTGTTGCTCCTGGTATACTCACTCTTGAAGAGCTCACTCTTGGAGAGCTCACCACCATGCTGGAAGTCTGGCTATTGTGAGACTGTCATGCTGGAGGGGCTACTTGTTGGCACCTCAATCAGCAGCCCTATTGAGCTCCCAGCCTGCAGTCTTCCAGCCCACAGTCAGCATCAACACATCAACCAGATGTGTCAGAAAGAAGCCTCAGGATCATTTCAGCCTGTAGTCATTGAGTCCAGATCCTGAGTCTCCCAGGCTGGGGTCCCGGACATTGTGGAAAGAGACCTGCTGTGTCCTATATGAATTCTGATCCATGGGCTCTGAGAGAGCAATGCATGGTTGTTTCGCGCTGCCGAGTTTTGGGGTTGTTTGTGATGTAGCAATAGTATCTAGACAATTCATAATGACTATAATGTATGTTGTGTTTCTTAATCCTTTGTGTTTCATTCAATTCAGGCTATAAAATCTTATGCTGGAGAAAACCTGTAGTGACTCCAGTCTATGTAGTATGCTTTCCCAATCCAGCGTGATTTAGCCACTACAGATAAATTGCATTTTGGTTGGGGGGAAAGAAGGAAACTGATTTGGATGATCTTTTCTAAGACATAAAATGGAGAAGCTTCAACTAGGCTAACACTTCGGGGCGGGAGGGGGGGTGTCTCACACCACGCACAGCTGACTTACATTCCTACTGATTCTGAACTACTTTGGAACCAGGGTTTTAATGAAATTATGTCTCCAGAGTGTATATATCTAGACCACCTTGAAGATCCCATGTGGCCATCCTTCTTTATCTGATAAATGACATCATGCATGAGTCCTGGCCTGGATGAGACCTAGATTCAACCTCCTGACCTATTCCATAAGTCCTCAGATCCAGACAATCCCTGTTTAATACTTACATTCTGATCAAGAAAGCAAGATATTCATTTTTAGATCATAGAATCTGAGGATGTGGGGATTGGGCAGGATAGAGATATGGAGGTATGTGATGACTATTTACTTTGCAGTGGTCTATACTTCTCAATTTGTCATTTCTCTGCTCATCTTGAAAGTGAAGGAGAAATTGGTACCAAACTTGGACCCTGGCCAATAAAGTAGACTAAAGGGGAAATCTTTAGATGCGGTCAAATTCTATAGAATAGGAAAGTAAAGTGAATTGGCAATGCTTGAAACATCGTTTTGTAAAATGGTTTAACACCAGAATCTTTCTACAAGATCAGATTTTCCAGGAAAGATGAACTAAGTATTGTAATTTTTTTCAATTAGGATAGGTTAAAAATGAATCTATGCTGGTTTCTTCCTTTTTCAATGAATCATATTTTGGAAAACTCAATTAAAAGAGCCTGAAAGTGCCATAGGTATCATTCAGAAGCCTTTGGCCTTCATTTTCACTAAATGAAGTTGGCATATCCATTAACATGGAGACCTTCCCTCCTGGGAAGTAAGTGCTCTTTGGTTCAAGACTATTCTTCTGAAGCTCATCAGGTCAATCTTAGGTTGAAGTCATTAAAAAGCCACCTAAGCCTATTGTTAAATTCAACATTATCTTTCCTTACAAGGCTACTGCTGCTTGCCCACAGCTCTGTTACTCAAATGCATGATTCATAGCTTTAGACTCTGCAGTCTACAGAAGGTAATTTTTTCCTGTGCTCTACACACTGGTGGTTTACAACACATCCCTAGCTCTGGGCCACAGCAAGCTCTAGTACAAAGGAGTCCCTTCTAATGTTGAAGGGTTCTTCAAATGGCATTGTTTGTTTTCACTAAAATTTTGTAATGTAATCCCCAATGATTAAATATATCTTCTTTGTAACAGGATTAGGGTTAGAGGCTACAAGAGAACGACCATATTGATAGCCTGAGAAATTGATGCTATCATTTCTATAAAGGAATCACAGTTACATTAATTTCTTTCCTCTGTAATTGTGAATGGCAAGCTAGATTCATCTGAGTCCTCATACTCATCTTTGGAAGGCAGCTGGTATAAATGGCTCTTGCAGAAGGACTTCAGGTGAAAAAAAATTATCTAGATTCAGCAGACAAATATCTGTACCCAGAATTTATCTCAATCTTCCCCCAAACTAATATTTTGGGATGGCAAGTTGCTGACCTGTAGTCTTCTGACAGTGGGAAAAGGGGCTCAAGAATATGACAATCCAAAATGTCATTCAATAAACTTTGTTGTTTAAAGTGAAAGCATCTGATTACTTTCTCCCTAACACCAACCTGATGGATTGGAGTTTATAAAGGAGGCACCAAGAGTATTTGGAGTTTGGAGAAATTCACAGAAGGACAAGTCAGGGTAGAGATATGGAAAGGACTCCTTTTGGAGGACTTTGGATACTTAAAGAGGGGTCAAGGCAAAGAAGTAGGATTCATCAGAGATCACCTGCCCACTTGGCCATTATATTAACACCAAATCCATCAGGGTTGAACTTTTTCCCAGGCTCCTCCTAACACACTGTTACCTGCCTCCATGGATATTACTGCACTTCTGACTATGATCGCTCCATTCAGTATGCAGTTTGCTATGCAAATATGTAGGATGCTGATATGAAAGTTTTAAGAGTTTCTTATCAGAGAACACTTAAATAAGTACAGAATTACACTAGTTTTGTGTTGGGTAAGAGTTGACTCATTGGAAAAGACTCTGATGCTGGGAGGGATTGGGGGCAGGAGGAGAAGGGGACGACAGAGGATGAGATGGCTGGATGGCATCACTGACTCGATGGACGTGAGTCTGAGTGAACTCCGGGAGTTGGTGATGGACAGGGAGGCCTGGCGTGCTGCGATTCGTGGGGTTGCAAAGAGTCGGACACGACTGAGCGACTGAACTGAACTGATGCCCATTTCATCGTAATAGCTGAGTCTGCTTTCTCATATTTGGATTAGCATATAGAAAACAATGATGCAAAATGTAAATCTGCACAATTACCCCAGTAAGTATATAGCAGATTGCTAGCATCCACTGAAATGTGAGATACAAAAGGATTATAAAACATAGTCCTAAGATAAAAGGAACTTCAAAATGTAAAGACAGACTAGCAGAAATGTCACAAAGGGGAGAGGACAAAAAATAATAAATCAGTATTTACAATGAGAAGACTATAACTATGTCTGGTTCTTTCTACTTATGAACATGAAGATGCTTCAACTCACTTGGTGTTTCCAACAACCCATTTATACGTGCAGGCTCAGCAAAGTGGTCAAGAAGACGGCAGGAATTCTATGTGTAGGAAGAAAATGGTTATCACATTTATTCTTCATCAGATTAATGAAGGAGATAAAGAATGTTCAAAGGAAGATACTTGAGGGTACTGAAAGTGGAGGGTCTGGAGAAAATTCAAGATAAAGTGAACAAGCAAAATGTATAATACAGGAAAAGAAAGCTTAGAGACAAGAGGAAGTTTGGTGTGGGAGAATTGCGAAACGTGGAGTAGACAAGAGCTCGGCATGTAAACTCTAATATGTCTGAGAATCAATCACCAGGGGAAATTGTTTTGCTCTCTCTCTTTTTTTTAAAGCAAATACTTGGAATTCACTACTGAATGATTCTGAATGGATTGGCTGGGACCAAAAATCACCAAAATAACATGCACTCTGAATCTTTCTGATGCAGTTGGTCCAAAGGACCATGCTTGGAGAGATACTGAAAAAAATGATTGCTGAGGTTTTGCAGAGGAAGGCAAAAATCATAACCTTTAAACAAACAAACAAACAAAAAAAGATAGGAGGAATAAATAATATTATCTTGGAGAATTTACAGATCTTATTTCTTTTCTGAGTGAGGGTTAATATATGGATAACCTCATTATATATATAGTATAACCTATAACCTAATGAGTATAGTTATATAGTAACCTCATTCATCTAGAACACAGCTAAGCTAAGAAGTGGGGCCAAAAAAAATGCTGTAAAGTGGACAAAACTGACTTAAGCAAATCCACACTGTTCTGATAAAATAAATCCTCGGGGCCCTGCTTCAAAGTTGTTTAGTTTTGTTTGAGAAATGTCTAAAAACTTAACTATTGGGTTTCTTAACTCATAGCAGTTTAAATCATAAAATGTGGCAAGGAGAGGTGCAGTAGGAGGTCAAGGGGTGGGGGACAGATGCTGGGGGCACAGATACAGGAGGCAGCAAGAGATGATGGCTAACATCCTAACATTAAAGAATATGAGAGGCGGCAGAAGGATTCACTTAAAGGAAGGGCAAATTGTCTCTAATGATTAATAACACCTATGGGCAACTGTGGTTCTGGGTGTTATAGCAACTGATATTCATAATTATGATCTCTAAGCTTAAAAAATGGTTAAATTATTTTTAGTGTATTTTACTGAACAGGACATGGAATTATGACATTTTTGAAGGCTTCTGATATTAAATGGCTTAAATTTTTAGCAGAGGAGAAACTCAGCTTTGGTTTTCCCTATTATATATTCATTTATACATTTGCCTATTTATTCTTTTCCTTATAGCATGCAAGGCATCATGCTAAGTTTCAGGAGAAAATAATACAGTTCTTCCAAAAGCAAAATGTGAGAATCTAGAAATGCAAGCACCTGGAGTTTAGAAAAAAGTTCAGAGATCTAGATTTGAATTTGGGAGCCTCTTGTGTAGATGTTTCAGTTGAAGCTATGTGAGTACAGTGAAGAGGGTAGAGGAGGGGATAGGGCAGCTCAGGACAGAACTAAGGAGTGGCCTCACGCACTAATGATAAAATAAGGCATTACTGTGTTATATACGAGATCCACATTAATCCTCGTAACAACTAGGATGAATTATGAACTGGGAAATTTGGACATAATTAGGGACTAACTTTCCTTTGGAACAGAAGTCTTGCCCACCCAAGACTTGGTCTAATTGTATAATAGAATAAAAAAATAAGCATTGCTTAGAAAGACAAGCTTGACTGAGCTTCCATCTGGTAAAGTAATCAAGCAAATATTACCACAGCAGATTACAGCACTTTGGGTTTGACTCTGACCATTAAGATCACCTATTCACGATGTAAAATTTTGCAGAATAAACTGGTACTATGAAATGTTTTGATACTTATTAAGAAAAGGAAATACCTTTTAATTATTCAGTGATTGATATGAAAAATGAATAAAGTACATTAAAAGACATAATGTAGAGTACATTAAGATACGTCAATCTGTTAAGCAAATAAAAACTCTAAATTTTACCATTGATGTTTGTGAGTGAGAAGTGGTGATCAAGATGGTGTATTTATTCTGAGTGTGCTGTGACTTCCCATCAAGTCATCTGCTAAGTCATAGGAGCAAAAGAGCTAAACTCTTCAATTCATTCATCGAAATGTATGAAATATATACTTTACACAAGACCCTTCAGTAGATACGTAGGAGATACAAAGGTGGCTAATGTTTAGTCCCAGCTTGGAAGAGCTATGACAGCTGTGTCTGTGAGTGCTAAGTCACTTCGGTCGTGTTTGCCTCTTTGCGACCCTATGGACTGTAGCCAGTCAGGCTCTTCTGTCCTTTGGACTTCACAGGCAAGAATACTGGAGTGGGTTGCCATTCCCTTCTCCCAACCCAGGGATTGAACCCATGTCTCTTATGTTTCTGCCACTGGAAAGCAGGTTCTTTACCACTAGCACCACCGGGGAAACCCTATGAGTAGCTGAGGTAGTGGCTAAATCAGAAGTGGCTAAATCAGAAGGGGGTGATTATAAAGTATCTTCGCACATTTCTTGTTCCAAACTTCCAACAAATCATCCAATGAATTTCAGACCTTCCACAGGAAGTAATCTGAGCCTAGCATGCGCTTAAGTAAACAGCAACTTCAACAATATTTTCTCTTCTTTACATCACTATTATTTATCAGTTGTCTTTGTAACCAGGAACAAACCACATCAATTTCTGACTAAAGCTACAAATTTATAAGAGCATGGAATTATCGGTTCCAAAGCCAATTTCTACATGACCTAGTTGTAAGAAACACAGACATATTATTTATATGTATTTCTATATAATAAGTTATAAAATAAATAAAATTGATAATGATTCAATATAATTATCCATTCATATAATTATCTGTTTTATCTATATATAAATATAATTATATTTATATATAACTATATCTGTTTATATCATTATATATAAATATAATGTATATTTATAATTATATATTTATATACATTAATATTGCTTATTAGTTGAATTGTTTAATAGTAGGCACATTGATTATCTGTTGAATGAAAAATAGAACATAAAACTTGCTTTAAATTTGCTATGAGCTATCTGAGTTGTATATTTATGATATGTACTAACTTGTCACTTAAAGCTGTTAAAATTCTCACATTATTAAATAGACATAAGCAGTAGAACTTTTCTTTAGAGCCCTGATGGCTCAGCTGGTAAAGAATCTGTCTCCAATGCAGGAGACCTGGGTTAGATCCCTGGGTTGGGAAGAACCCCTGGCGAAGGGAACAGCTACCCACTCCAGTATTCTGGCCTGAAGAATTCGTGGACTGTATAGTCCATGGGGTTGCAACGAGTCGGACGTGACTGAGCGATTTTCACTTTGGAGGTTAACCACTCCTTGACATGTATCTAAAGATCATCTAATTCAACTAGAAAGTCACGGTGCTATGCCTTTGCCAGATTCCAGCCCCCTGGCAGTCCTCAGGTAAATGATGCTTAAGTTTTCACATTATTGCCCTTTTAACCAAGAAGTTACTTGAGATATCCTGCGCTGGAGAGAAAAGTCCACAGGACATGAACTATTAAGTGTTAGTGTTTTCTAGTTCAACCCAGGATGCTTTTTAACAACTTTTATTTTTAAGAATAAGTTCGATTTACAGAAAAATTGTGAAAATAATACAGAGAATTCCTATATGTGCCATTTCCAGTTTCTCTATTGTTAACATCTTACATGAGCATGGTATATTTATCATAATTAACAAGTTAATACTGATACATTATTACTAACTGATGTTCATACTTCATTCAGAGTTCCTTAATTTTTTACTTGATGTTCATTTTCTATTCCAGGATTCCTTCCTAGATACCACGTTACATTTGGTTGTCCGGTCTCTTTCAGCTCCTCTTCCCTGCGGCAGTTTCTTAGACTTTCCTTGTTTCTAGCAACCTTGACAGCCATTTTGTAGAATCCCCCTTTATTGGATTTTGCCTGTTTTCCTCATGAACAGACTATGGTCACGGGTTTTGGGGAAGAATACCATAAATGTGGTACCATTTTCATCGCCTCATATCAAGGGTACATAATATCAAGATGACATCACTGTTGATGTTGATCTTAATCACCCAGTTGAGGTAGTGTTTGCAAGCTTTCATAGTAAAGTTATCCTTTTTCCCTCTCGTCATACTGTTCTCTTAGGAAAGAAGTCTCTATGCAGAGTCTCCACTTAAAGAATGGGGAGTTACGCTGCACCTCCTTGAGGCTGGAATATTTATGAACTTCATGGAATTTTTCAGGATGGGAAGTTGTTTCTTCTCTCCTACTTATGTTTTATTCAATCATATATTTATATCGGTATGGATTCATGGATATTTATTTTATATTTTGTGTTATAATTTAAATACTACCTTACTTATTTTGTTGTCAGATTGTTCCAGCTTTGGTCATTGGAACTCTTCTAATTGGCTCCTTTGTTTGCTGTTTGATGCCCTTGGAGTCCTACATCTCCTTTCCTACTCTCTAAACTCACTGCCTGTCCTTCTTCCTCCTAGTAAACTTCATTCCTTTTCTTCTCTTAGCTGTTCATGAACAGCAGCTCTTTCAGGGACAAAGCAGCATTAGAGTCACCAGAAGAACAGTGCCCTTCAGAGAATTTTGTATCTCTTAGAAGTAGTTAGTAATTACACCTAGAGAAAATACGACCCATTCTTCTACCATTCAGTAAGTGTTCCAGTTCCGATTCTTTTGGCAGCAGTATCAGTACCTACCACCTCCTAGGTAAGGTAGTCTTTTCTTGCTACCTGAAAAGTCAGCTTTAAATAGCTGAAACAATAAGGAAATACTTCTTGCCTTCAGAGTATGAGAAAAATTTTCTAGAATCCTCCCGAAGACTTCTTATGTCTTGCAATAAGAAGATACAAGCCCCAGATGGGTCACAGGTTCACCTCTAGATCAGTCATTGGTAATTTAAATGGGGTCAATGGCACTCCACTCCAGTACTCTTGCCTAGAGAATCCCATGGATGGAGGAGCCTGCTAGGCTGCAGTCCATGGGGTCGCTAGAGTGGGACACGACTGAGCGACTTCACTTTCACTTTTCACTTTCCGGCATTGGAGAAGGAAATGGCAATCCACTCCAGTGTTCTTTCCTGGAGAATCCCAGGGACAGGGAAGCCTGGTGGGCTGCTGTCTATGGGGTCGCACAGAGTTGGACACGACTGAAGCGACTTAGCAGCAGCGGCAGCATAATTGGTTTAGACCAAATAGATTATATCTCTGAGCTTCCCTGGGTGCTGGTGGGGGAAGGGGTGATAGCTGAATACAATCAAGATTCTACTAGCAGGGAAGGAGATGACTATTAGGTAGGCAACAAAAATGTGCAGGAGTAGAGCAAGGAAAGCATTATTATATTCTTTTATAATCCAGATTAAATTAGGTTCCCCTGCATATGCACACATACACAAACACATACTCTCAGTGTCATTATACTTCTTCATAGTGTGTTTTAACCTTAAAAGCAGAGCCCAAGAAAGGCCTTCATGAAGGTAGTTTAATTGGGTACTGACCTTAGAAAGTAGAAATTTAGGGATTAGGAGAATGAAATAGGGAGGGAGGAAAGCCAGTACAAGGATATGTCAATAGTATTGATTTGGCCACTGCTATGGGCAACTGAAACTTAATACTGCTTGAACATTTTGAGGAGTTTTATGAAAAACATCTCCAAACTGCCCATTGATGGGATTAAAAGGGAAGGCATTAATTTATTAGCCTTAGTCTCCCACTGATTAAAGGTGTCCCCATGAGTGTTAACTTACCCTCACCCTAGGCTGGATAATTGTGAACTCGGAGCGGGTTCTCACAGTTTAGCATTAGAGAAGCCGTAGGCAAAGAGCAAGAAGTAGCCATTGGCCTAGGGAGACACTGTCAAATTGTACCTCTGTAAAGTTAGCCAAAGGGTGTTTGGAATGTGTTGTCACAGCAATGGTTGGATAAGAGGTGTGGCTGAAAGGATGTTAAGGAGAGATGCAAAAGAGGTGTCAGAGGCATAGCATTTATCCTGATTATAATTACTCACCACTTGTGGGAATATTTAATACGTCTCCACTAGACTGTAAACACTACAAGGACAGGAACTGCATGTGTCCAGATCACTTTTTCTACCCTGTCACCTAGCACATTGCCTGGCACATTGTAGTCAAATCACGGAAAGTATATTGAAAGAATACACAGATAGAGGAATGCCACAAAATGAAGAAAAAAGGAATTCAACCATCAGATCCATCACTTCTAAAACAAAGTGTCCAATAATAAACTAAAAATCAGCCCAACCTCCCCAAGTACAGGACCAAATCATTTGGGACTCCCTAGGTTCCTGAAGCATTTGAGTGGTTGGTTTAGGAAAAGGCTGGGTCAAAAGGAATACATTATACGCTCTAACTAGTGCTTGGTTTGGAGAATACCTAAGGGAAGGCAACCCTTCCTGCCTCATTCAGCATGTAGTTGGTGTGGTTCTGGAAGCTCCACAGGAATTCTCATTCAGGCACATTCTCTGTGGAGTAACTCCCAGCATCTTTCATAAATCGGAAAGGTCCGTTCCTAAAGTTTCTCCAGTCTTGTGGGATCAGCCTAGCTATGAACCAACCTCAATGAGGAGCCATGGATTATGGTGCATGAACTGGCCACCTGATCAGGCTTGAACCCAATAGTTTAGACAGTACGCCTGCCACTTCAGGACTGGGAGCAGAGTCAGGTGTACCCATTGCCCCAAAGTGGCTGCTCCATTGAGTATCACTTACTTGGGGGTGCACCTTTGTTAAGATTCTTTTCTTATAGTTGTGGATTGATGATCCTTGTCCCTTGAAATTAAATTCAAAGTTTCCAGGAGAGAGACCTGTCAACTTCCATTCTTCAATTAACTCTAATACTTGCAGATGCTGAATAATAATGATAACTATCCATTTCCTTCATAAAACATTTTAACTCTAAAAGAAAATGTTCTGGGTTCCTTTCCCATGTTGATCAGGCAGCACATAATCCTCTGCTTGTATCTTGACATAACTTGATCTAAGAACCTGTTTGATTAAAGCCATGTCTCCATCCTACAGAGTTAAGGCCATTTATAGGAAAGAATATATTTTAATGACCATTGTGCAAATGCTATTAAGGCTATTACCCCAAAATGGCATTTCCCATCACTTGGCTGTAATCTGTCTGTTTTTGACATTTGCTTTCCTTTTAAAATGCTGTAGACAGACTCAACTATAGCAGACCTCCAAGAGAAGGTAAATCGGAAGGTTTTTATGATGTCTTCCCAGGAATCTTTTTTGAAATAAGAAGAGCTTATTCACAATATATAAAGACTTCTCTCTGATCCACTTGCCAATTGACTGAGCCAGGTCAAGAATGTTGGCAGTCTCCTCCGTTTGGACTGACATTACCTATGGTAATTGGCTAGCAGAACTGGTGTCTATGGATTCCTTCCATCCACCTAACCTAGCCCTGCAAGAGCCACTGTAAACCAGGGCTGGTTTACAAGAATGACATGTTGTACCTTCGATGTTGGCAGGTACAGCAAGTCTTTTGAAGCAGTCTTGCACCTGGCATTCACATTTCTGGTTATTTAAACAGCTCTCTAACCTAATCTGAAAGCTTAAAGTTCCCAGGTGGATGCTGTTTGACTTTTATCTGTTAAGTGTTTTATTATAAATAATAGAAGTAGTAGTAATAACTATATATATATTGTTATTAAGAATAGTAATAACAGTACTAATAATAAATTAAGAGGATGGGAACAAAATCTTGGAGGTATGGATATGTTTATGGTACAGACCATACTGATGGTTTCATGGAAACATATTATCTCCAAATTCATTAAGCTGTACACAGTAAATTTGTACAGCTTTTTGTATGTCAATCATACTCTAATGAAGTAGTTTAAAAAATAAATGCAAATGAAATGAGTTTCCATTATTTTAGCAATAGGAACTTTACATGAACATTCAAAGTTTTGGTTCCCTTTGGAAAAAAATCAGAAGCTCTGGGACCACTGGGGCCCCATAAGTGGGGTTCAGCAGTGTCTGTCCTTTGGAAGGAAGTAGACATATTTTGGCAGAGTGACTATAGTGGGTTTACATCTGCATCACATCCAGTCCAATTCTGGTGTAAAATCCCTGCCTGGTCTCTAGAGGCACCAGAGTTTATGCCTGTTGGCAGGGAATCTACGTATTACTTGTTACTTCTGTAACTGCCCAGTCCCTGAAAACATAAATCCCCTTGCACTTAAAACCCCCAAATTTCAGACAAAATCCTTTTTACATTTACAGTGCTGAGTTAGTCTAAACAGGATACCAATTCTAAATCTGTGTGCAGTTCTGGGAGGAAAAGTTATGACAGATAGCAGTCTATCATCTCACATTAGTAAAGACCCATTTTTATTGGTGGTTCATCTTAGTGAAGAATGAGGCTTTTTCTTTCATGTAAAACTTTTCTTGACAATTTCCCCCACTTAATGATAATCCAACATAGAAAACTCAAAACAAAAATACATTAGGGTATGTTTGCTCATTTATCACATATGTATTTATATGCACTTACTGCTGCAGGCTAAGAAATGTTCTAAGCTTGGACTTACTTGTTTAAGCTATCATTTATATTCAATAGCACCGTGAACAAAAAATCAAGTGAAAAAAAGGTCATAAAATCCTAAGTACATTCAGATCATGTGTGTATGCTTTTTGAGATAAATCACAGCAATATTTTTTTGGATCTGTCTCCTGAATTAAAGGAAATAAAAGCAAAAATGAACAAATGGGGTGTAATTAAACTTAAAATCATTTGTACAGCAAAGAAAACTATCGACAAAATGAAAAAACAATCTACTGAAGGGGAGAAAATATTTGCAAATGATATGACTGATAAGAAATGAATATCCAACATGTTAAACAGTTTATACAACTCAACATCTAAACTCCAAACAACTCAACTGAAAAGTGGGCAGAACACTTGAATAGACATTTTTCCAAAGAGGAAAGGCACAGTCAACAAGCACAGGAAAAGATGTTCAACGTTGCTAATCTTCAGGGAAATGTAAATCAAAACCTCAGTGAGATATCACCTAATATCTCTCAGAATGGCTATTATCAAAAAGAACACAAACAACAAATGTTGGCAAGGATGTGGAGAAAAGGGAACAATCCTATACCGATGGTGGGAATATATATTGGTATAGCCACTGTGGAAAACAGTATGGAAGTTTCTCAAAAGAATTAAAAAAAAAAAAAAGTGCCATATGACCCAGAAATCCAAATCCTGGGTATATATTCAAAAAAGAGAAAAACTCACCAACTAGAAAAGATACATACCCCACAATAGTATGCATTCATAGTAGCATTTTACAATTGCCAAGATATAGAAGCAACCTGGACTTCCCAGGTGGCACTAGTGATAAAGAACCCACTAAGGCGACTTAGCAGCAGCAGCAGCAGCCAGTGCAGGAGATATAAGAGATGTGGGTTCAGTCCCTGGGTTGGGAAGATCCCCTGGAGGAGAGCACGGGAACCCACCGCATATTCTTGCCTGGAGAATCCCATGGGCAGAGGAGCCTGGTGGGCTATGGTAAATAGGGTTGCAAAGAGTCAGACATGGCTGAAGTGACTTAGCAGAGCATATAGTACAGACACAACCCAAGTGTGTTCATCAACAAACTAAAGGCTACAAGAAGATGTGATACACATGCACACACTCACACACACGCACACATATTGTTGTCCTGCTTATTTAACTCCTATGCAAAGTACATCATGTGAAATGCTGGGATGGAGTCAAGATTCCAGTAACTGAAATCAAGATTGCCAGGAGAAATATCAACAGCCTCAGATATTCAGATGATACCACCCTAATGGCAGAAAGGGAAGAGGAACTAAAGAGCTTCTTGATGAAAGTGAAAGAGGAGAGTGAAAAAGCTGGCTTAAAGCTCAACATTCAGAAAACTAACATCATGGCATCCAGTCCCATCATATCACGGCAAATAGATGGGAAAAAAGTGGAGACAGTGGCAGATTTTATTTTCTTGGGCTTCAAAATCACTTCTGATGGTGACTGAAGTCATGAAATTAAAAGATGCTCGCTCCTTGGAAGAATATCTATGACAAACCTAGACAGCATATGAAAAAGCAGAGATATTACCTTGCTGACAAAGGTCCATACAGTTAAAGCTATGGTTTTTCCAGTAGTCATGTATGGATTGTGAGAGCTGGACCATAAAGAAGGCTGGGCACTGAAGAACTGATACTTTTGAACTATGGTCCTGGAGAAGACTCTTGATAGTCCCTTGGACAGCAAGGAGATCAAACTAGTCAATCCTAAAGGAAATAGGGGATATTCAACCCTGAATATTCATTGGAAGGACTGATGCTAAAACTGAAGCTCCAATACTTTGGCCACCCGATGCAAAGAGCCGACTCATTAGAAAAGACCCTACAGGCCAATATCACTGATAAACATAGATGCATAAATCCTCAACAAAATTCTAGCAATCAGAATCCAACAACACATTAAAAAGATCATACACCATGACCAAGTGGGCTTTATCCCAGGGATGCAAGGATTCTTCAATATCCGCAAATCAATCAATGTAATACACCACATTAACAAACTGAAAAAAGAAAAGACCCTAATGCTGGGAAAGATTGAGGGCAGGAGGAGAAGGGGACGACAGAGAATGAGATGGCTGGATGGTATGACCAACTCAAAGGACATGAGTTTGAGCAAACTCTGGGAGACAGTGAAAGACAGGGAAGCCTGGAGCACTGCAGTCTATGGGGTTGCAAAGTGTCAGACATGACTTAGCAACTGAACAAAACAATAATACACACACACACACACACATATGTTGTTGTTGTGTGTATATACACACACAATGGAATACTACTCAGCCATAAAAAGAACAATATTTTACCAGTTGCAGCAACATGGGTATACTTGAAGGGCAGTATTCTAAGTGAATTGTTAGAAAAAGACAAATATATTGTATGATACACTTCTATGTAGAATCTTAAAGATACAACAAACTAGTGAATATATAAGAAAAAAAAAAGCAGACCCATAGATACAGAGAACAAACCAGTGGTTACCAGTTGGGGGTGGGGTGAAATACCGAGGTGGGAGAGTGGGAGGTACTAAGTTTGGTGAAAGATAGGCTCAGGGATGTATGTACAGCATGGGGAATATAGCCAATATTTTATAATAACTAAAAATGGAGAGCAACCTTTAAAATAGATGTGTGTGTTTGTGTGTGTGTGTAGTTTCTGATAGTTTTATGGAACAGTTGGTGGCAAATGGAACAAATACATACATATATAATCAAAGTACATTCACATATTTACATGATATTTGTTAATATATCTATATTACATAAACTTGTTTGTAAATTTATTCATATAAAGTGGATTTATTTGTGTATTATGTATTTATTTGTATGTGTTCATGAACATATATTTCAAAGCTTATTCAATATCGCTAAGGTGCCAGTAACAGTTCCTTATGTATGATAGAACCACAATTGGTCCTTTTTTTCCTTTTGATGATCTGAATTTTTAAAAACTTTTCTTCTATAATGAACTCATATATTGGTTTGAGTTATTTTTGAAGAAATATATTTATAAACATATTTGCTTCAAGAATGCCAAAAATATTGAAGTTTGGAGAAAAAAGTACCCCAAGAATAAAGCCTTCTGGTTCTGATATTTGTCTCCAAGTCACTTAACTGTGGCAAATGAGACAAGTTACTTACTTGAGAATAAGCAAGTTCTGAATCTAGATACAGGTCCCGGGGTAAACCAGGGAGATGGTGGTGCTCCAGGTTGGGCAGAAACTATTGTAGATGTTGGAAGAAAGTCTGCTTGAGAGACAGACCATGATTTCAGACCATTTCAATGAGGGTCAAATGGAAATTATCCAGTAGATCACATGACTCCAAGGAGGTCCAGCACAAGGGGTGTCAAATAGTGTGGGTGGCACCAGGGACCAGCCAACTGGGAGGGAATGCATAACATCCATGATGCATGTTCAATGTGCCAAGTACTAAAGAATCAAATGTTCATCACGGTGAGGAAACTGAGACTCAGACAGGCAGAGAAAACTAGCATTTGGTGAGCACGGCCTATGTGCCAGGCATTGTACCCTGTGCTTTCATAAACATTATGAGAGCTGCCCAAGGTCATATAGGTAGTAAGTTCAGAGAGTTGAAATTCAAACCCAAGCTTTCTGATTTCATGCCTAGTGCTTTTCGCACTCACTCTACTGCCCCGTTTGTAGCTCTACATCATGAAATATTGTCTCAGGAATCCATTCTAGCTGGAGTCATGGATTGCCTCCTTCTTGGCTATTCTTTGCTGAAGCCAGCACTGGCAATGATGCTCAGACAGACACTTTCCTGAGGGCAGCATCAACACACAGGCATAAGTGCTATTTTCTCCCATGCCAGAGAAGCAGACAACATTTCTATCATTCTCCCTATTTCTACCATTTTTCTGGCTCTAACTTCCAATAATTTTTTGAAAGAAACAAAATGAACCAGTTTAAAAGAACATTATTTATACTTTCAGAGGACATGATAACAGTGAGCAGGCGAATTTAAGGATGACAAAGGAAGGACACAGATTGTTCTTTGAGTGAATGAAGAACACTGGTTGATGAAGGCCTAGAACCGGGCAGCTCCTAAGATGTTTTTCAGCCAGACATTTTATATTATACTGTTTGCAATCCCATGGACTTTAACCAACCAGGCTCCTCTGTCCCTGGAATTTTCCCATCAAGAATACTGAAGCGCGTTGCCATGGCCTCCTCCAGGGTATCTTCCCCAGGGATCAAACCCATGTCTCTTATGTCTCCCGCACTGGCAGGCAGGCTCTTTACCACTAGCACCACCTGGGAGGCCCAAGCAATTATTAAGTAATAACAAAAGCCAAATGTTTGACTTTATTTTTTATACTCACTTTTTCAAGATTTATTAGTTAGTTCAGTCTCTCAGTCATGTGCAACTCTTTGCGACCCTGTGAAATGCACCACGCCAGGCCTCCCTGTCCTATACCAACTCCTGGAGCCTACTCAAACTCATGTCCATTGAGTCAATGATGCCATCTAACCATCTCATCCTCCGTCATCCCCTTCTCCTCCTGCCCTCAATATTTCCCAGCATCAGGGTCTTTTCAAGTGAGTCAGTTCTTCACATCAGGTGGACAAAGTATTGGAGTTTCAGCTTTAACATCAGTCCTTACAATGAATATTCAGGACTGATTTCCTTTAGGATGGACTGGTTTGATTTCCTTTCAGTCCAAAGGACTCTCCAGAATCTTCTCCAACACCACAGTTCAAAAGCATCAATTCTTCGGCACTCAGCTGTCTTCACAGTCCAACTCTCACATCCATACATGACTACTGGAAAAACCATAGCCTTGACTAGATGGACCTTTGTTGGCGAAGTAATGTCTTTGCTTTTTAATATGCTGTCTAGGTTGGTCATAGCTTTTCTCCCAAGGAGTAAGTGTCTTTTAATTTCATGGCTGCAGTCACCATCTGCAGCAATTTGGAGCCCCCAAAAATAAAGTCTGACACTGTTTCCACTGTTTCCCCATCTATTTCCCATGAAGTGATGGGACCAGATGCCGTGATCTTAGTTTTCTGAATGTTGAGCTTTAAGCCAACTTTTTTACTCTCCTCTTTCACTTTCATCAAGAGGCTTTTTAGTTCTTCACTTTCTGCCATAAAAGTGGTGCCATCTGCATATCATTGATATTTCTCCCGGCAATCTTGATTCCAGCTTGTGCTTCATCCAGCCCAGTATTTCACATGATGTACTCTGCATATGTTTAATAAGTAGGGTGACAATATACAGCCTTGACGTACTCCTTTCCCTCTTTGGAACCAGTCTGTTGTTCCATGTTCAGTTGTAACTGCTGCTTCCTGACCTGCATACAGGTTTCTCAAGAGGCGGGTCAGGTGGTCTGGTATTCCCATCTCTTTCAGAATTTTCCACAGTTTATTGTGATCCACACAGTCAAAGGCTTTGGCATAGTCAATAAAGCAGAAATAGATATTTTTCTGGAACTCTCGTCCTTTTTCCATGATCCAGCAGATGCTGGCAATTTAATCTCTGGTTCCTCTGCCTTTTCTAAAACCAGCTTGAACATCTGGAAGTTCATGGTTCACGTATTGCTGATGCTTGGCTTGGAGAATTTTAAGCATTACTTTACTAGCGTGTGAGATGAATGCAATTGTGCAGTAGTTTGAGCATTCTTTGGCCTTGCCTTTCTTTGGGATTGGAATGAAAACTGACCTTTTCCAGTCCTGTGGCCACTGCTGAGTTTTCCAAATTTGCTGGCATATTGAGTGCAGCACTTTCACAGCATCATCTTTCAGGATTTGAAATAGCTCAACTGGAATTCCATCACCTTCACTAGCTTTCTTCATTGTGATGCTTCTAAGGCCCACTTGATTTCACATCCCAGGATGTGAGTGATCACATCATCGTGATTATCTGGGTCGTGAAGATCTTTTTTATATTGTTCTTCTGTGTATTCTTGCCACCACTTCTTAGTATCTTCTGCTTCTGTCAGGTCCATACCATTTCTGTCCTTTATCAAGCCCATCTTTGCATGAAATGTTCCCTTGGTATCTCTAATTTTCTTGAAGAGATCTCTAGTCTTTCCCATTCTATTGTTTTCCTCTATTTCTTTGCATTGATCACTGAGGAAGGCTTTCTTATCTCTCCTTGCTATTCTTTGGAACTCTGCGTTCATATGGGTATATCTTTCCTTTTCTCCTTTGCTTTTTGATCCTCTTCTTTTCAAGATTAGGAATGGGTATTATGGTTTTCATCCATCCAGTCTGCCATCTGTCCACCCATTCATGCATCCTTTTATCCATTTTTCTATCCATCCACTAACCCATCCATTTGATCAACCATCCACCTCAATATGTCATATACTGAGCTATGTGCCAGAAATCCAAAGACCATGGGGCATGGCCCCTGCCTTCAGAGCACCTACTTCCATCTGGATCTACTTGGCAATCATTCCTGGAATATAAGCACCTCTAGACATAATGATAACCTCTTTAAATGATTAAATATTACAAGTATGAATACATCATGGGTTCTAAGATGTTACATCAATACAAGTCACCTGGAGTTCTTGTTAAACTGCCCCATGGTGGGCCACTGCCCCTATTCGTCCCCCTTCTACGTGTGGCACCTACAGTCTATTTTCAACACAACATCCTGACTGATCCTTTTAAAAGCCTGGAGAAAAGGAGGGGGGGCGGTGGTGAGAAATGCAGATAAATCCTGTCATCACTCTGCTCAAAGCCAAGTGGGTGCTGCCCAAATGGCTGCAGATCCGGGCAGTCAGGTCCCCTGTTTCTAATTAGCTCCTGGGGCTTCCCTGGTGACTCAGACTTTAAAGAAGCTGCCTGCAATGCAGGTCAGGAAGATCCCCTGAGTAGGGAATGGCTACCCATACCAGTATTCTTGCCTGGAGAATTTCATGGACAAAAGAGCCTGGAGGGCTTCCGTCTGTGGGCTTCAAAGAGTTGGACATGACTGAGCAACTAACACTAACCTAAACACTAATGCTTATATCATCAGTCCTTGGACCACGCTTTGAAAGCCAAGTTTTATTTTACAGTATATAGAAGTGACATTAAATTCTAGATTTTTGTACACCAGAAAGAGCCAGTCTTCACAAATTCAAGGGCAGATATACCACCACCAAATTTACTTTTCTTATCCTGCTTCAGGGAAACATCTTCAAAGAAGTGGTTTGGGCTTTAACTTATATATAATCCCTACCTTCCTCCACACTTTCCCTTCCAAAAATTAAGAGTTCAGTTGAATTTTTTTTTTCTATTTAATAGAGTTTCTTCAAGTTCCTCTCAAGAAAGGCAGAGTGTGGCTTCAGAAATCCACTGAGAAGTAGAAGCACTTCAGAACAAGGGGTAGGGATCCAGAGCTAATCACCCTAAGCCTGCAGGTTGTGTTAGGAATCCATCAAGATCATGTTTGTCTTGTACTGCATACCCGCAGAGCCACCTGCAATTCATTCTGATGGCTACAAGCCACCAGGTACCTAACAGCTTGTGGGTGATTAAGAATGAATTATGGATCTTTCATTAAAAAGGTCCCAGGAAAAAAATGGGGACAGATGCCAGATATGTTTATATTACTTACAGGGCTTAGCAATCATGAGCACTCACAGTTATTTTCTGGCAATGCCTCTTTTTAATTTTTCCATATTTTTAAGTGGCACTTGTCCTTTGCTGCCATAGTTGCACTGCCTTCATGCAACTTCTGCAAATAAGAGGAATTCCTTTCTTTCTAAGATCCAGAAATCTTTGGGTGTCATTCTTTCCTAGGATAAAATAAATTGGCAACGATCTTCACCAACTGACGTTGGACACACATTTTTTTAGTAAAAGATGATTTCAGAGCAATACCTCATTAACATTCTGCATACTTTAAAGAGAATATTCTATGATACTGTTTACAAAGCCTGTATTGGTATACAGTTTCTAGTTCAATTACAGAAGACTCAAGTTATTTTTTCAGGGCCTCAGAGAGTGCAATTCAATCTCAAAATCTTTGGGAAATATGCCCACACTCCAAAATGCACAGATATACTTTTTAGTAAAATAAACCCTTCTTTTATTTGTTGTTTCTGTGACACCATCACAAGATTATTACATCATTTTTAATGGCGAATACATGTATATTCGATGGAATACTACTCAGCCATAAAAAGGATGAAATAATGCCATTTGAAGCAACACAGAAGGACCTAGAGATTATCATACTAAGTGAGGTAAGCCAGACAAAGACATATATATGTGTGTCCCAAACTCCTAGTTTATCCTTCTTCCCCTTTCCCCTTTGGTAACCGTAAATTTGTTTTCTATGTTTGTGGGTCTGTTTCTGTTTTATATATAAGCTCATTTGTATCATTTTTTTTTAATTCCACATATATTGTTTTTGGCTTATATACGTAAAATATATATATATATATATACACATATATACATGTGGAGTTCAAAGTGTGTATGTATATACATATACACACTTATATATTGGGCTTCCCTGATAGCTCAGTTGGTAAGGAATCTGCCTGCAATGCAGGAGACCCCAGTTTGATTCCTGGGTCGGGAAGATCCCCTGGAGAAGGGAAAGGCTACCCACTCCAGTATTCTTGCCTGGAGAATTCCATGGACAGTACAGTCCATGGGGTCATAGAGTCAGACACAACTGAGCAACTTTCACTTCATATACATATATACATATATGATAACCAACAAGGACCTGCTATATAGCACAGGGAACAATGCTCAATATTTTGCAATAACCTATAAGGAGAAAGAAGAATATGAAGAAGAATATATATATATATATATATACATCTGAATAACTTTGCTGTATATCTGCAACTAATACATTATAAGTCAACCATACTTCAATAAACATTTGTTAATTTAATGGTGAAGATAAAGGTGAGCACCACAGTGATTAAAAACAAATCACATTTAAGTAGGGCACCATAAGATAGAAAGTTCTCAGAGGATAGAAAAATGGTTTACTTAAATGGCAACCCACTCCAGTACTCTTGCCTGGAGAATCCCAGGGATGGCGGAGCCTGGTGGGCTGCCGTTTATGCGGTCGCACAGAGTTGGACACGACTGAAGCAACTTAGCAGCAGCAGCAATAAGTCTCAACATCCATTGCCAGAAAATGCATCTGGTTAGGGCACACCAGGCTAGGACATGCCTCATGGAATGCCACTCCAAGACTATTACAGAATATGCCTATGATATAAACCAGAAAAGGCTACATTTTAACCTCTGTGACTCAAGCATTACCGACTGTGGTTTCAAGAAAGGGTTAGGAGTCAGGATGCCGTTTGGGTACAGGCTGAACAAACTTGTAGCCAAGAGAACTAGAAGCATCGACTTCCCAGAAGAGACCATGAAACAGAGCCCCATGTTTTGTTGTTTAGTTGCTAAGTCATGTCCAACTCTTTGCGATCCCATGGACTATAGCCTGCCAGGTTCCTCTGTCCATGGAAGTCTCCAGGCAAGAATACTGGAATGGGTTGCCGTTTCTTCCTCCAGGAACGTTCCCCAACCCAGTGACTAAACCCATGTCTCCTGAATTGCAGGTAGATTCTTTACCACTGAGCCACTGGAGAAGCTGTCAGAGCCCTATGCTGCTACTGCTGCTGCTGCTAAGTCACTTCAGTCATATTCAACTCTGTGCGACCCCATAGATGGCAGCACACCAAGCTCCCCCGTCCCTGGTATTCTCCAAGCAAGAACACTGGAGTGGGTTGCCATTTAGCCCTATACGTTACCTTAAATACTAGAAATCTTTAACCTGTCAGTGGTGGATCCTCTGTGGGTAGAGGGTTTTATGCTTTCCTTTTTTTTTTTTCCCCCCTGATGTAGATATTTAAATTTCTCCATAACATTAGAGTTACAGCTTCCTTTCCTGGAATGGAAACTCTAAAACTAACTGACAGTCAAACACTCTGTGGGATTTCTACAAAGCAACAGGTTTGTTTCCATTACAGAACACCCAGAGTTTTTACCTCTTTCAATTTACCTATGTTACTGCTTCCCAAACCTCTAAGAACGGAGGGGCTCTGGTTCTTAATTAAAAAGGAAGGCACCAAGAATGTACTAGGAAGACTCACCTATCTGAACTGTCAATTTGAAATCTGCCTGACAGGCAGTGTTATAAACGTTTTTGCTAGCATTTGCTTTTGAACACTTTTACCTGGGGTTCTCAAAATACAGTTCCCTATAGAGATACTATCTCTATTTATGCTTCTTCACAATTAAAGTTTTAATGGCTTCAAAAGTACTCAAGCCAGAAACCCAGCCTGAGATGGAGATTGTGAAGCAGTGTACTTAGGCTGTACAAGTGGACAAAAGTTATTATCAGTATCTGTTCAATTATAGTGAAGATGATTTACCGTGGACAATTGGGTTTTGGTTGCCTAATACATTTCTGTTGCCTCCATCTCATCTTTCTAGTGTAATAATACCCCATGGATGAATTATCTCTACCCTATTAGGTACAGTCTATTAGGGCTCTCAAACTGGATCAGGCATGTGGTAGTTCAAACAGAATGAACTTCAGGAGCTTCGAAGGAAGTATTAAAAAAGCCATGTTCTCTTTCCTGGTGGGCATAATTTCAGAAAGATCTTTCTACTTTAAAGGTAGAGTTTGAAACTGCTGGGGATGCCTCATGAAGACTAGGAATGGTGCCCACAGAGTAGAAGGCAAAGAAATTCAGCATCACAAGCTGGTAAGTGCCCTGCAGTAAGCTGTGTTCAAAACCAGATATCTATCCCTGGATTTTTACTTCTGGAAATAATAATTCACTTTTTGACCTTAGATATTTTGGATCAGGAATTCAGGGATTTGTTACAGAAATCCAGAATTTTCAGATTTTTCTACTAGGTATTAAAAATTGTTATTTTGTTCCTTGTTACTTATAATGAAATTTCAATGAGCTGTCTCAAGGAAGACAAAAGAGCGGGGGTGGGGGAGGTAAATATTTTCAATTTAGATATAATCTTGTTTTCCCTTTTTCAAAACTTTCATCCTTTTCTTTCTCATCAAATATTTTGTCAGGATTAAGATGCTAATAAGCCCTTCAATCTGTCTAGTCAAGGCTATGGTTTTTCCAGTGGTCATGTATGGATGTGAGAGTTAGATTGTGAAGAAAGCTGAGCACCGAAGAATTGATGCGTTTGAACTGTGATGTTGGAGAAGACTCTGGAGAGTCCCTTGGACTGCAAGGAGATCCAACCAGTCCATTCTAAAGGAGATCAGCCATGAGTGTTCTTTGGAAGGGATGATGCTAAAGCTGAAACTCCAGTACTTTGGCCACCTCATGCGAAGAGTTGACTCATTGGAAAAGACTCTGATGCTGGGAGGGATTGGGGGCAGGAGGAGAAGGGGACGACAGAGGATGAGAAGGCTGGATGGCATCACCAACTCAATGGACGTGAGTTTAAGTGAACTCTGGGAGTTGGTGATGGACAGGGAGGCCTGGCGTGTTGCGATTCATGGGGTCACAAAGAGTCAGACAGGACTGAACTACAGAAATGAACTGAACTGAACTGAACTGAACTGAAGCACTTCAATCAGTTGATTAGATTTTCACTGCCTTTTTTCTTTTTTAACTGTGTCTAAGCATATTTCCTGGTGTGCTGTTAGTAAAATTGTTAAATTGGGGCAAAAGAAAAAGAACACAGTTGATTTACCATTTTGATAAATAAACAATTAAGAGTTGGTTGCATTTGTTTTTAATAGAATGATTATGATGATGATAAGTAGCCTTTCTTGAAAATTTTCAAGAAAATGCAAAATGCTTGGCATTAACTCATTTTACCCTTAAACCTACTTAGGAGGCAGTGGTGTGCTGGCAAGCCAATTCCAGGGGACAGAGTGTGATACTTCGATTTATGATATGAAATACATATTTGGTCTTTGTCCTTGTTTCTAGCACAGAGCTCCCTTGGAATTTTTTAAGTGCTGAGAGTGATGAAGGTGTCTTTTGTTATGTTAATGAGGTGACTTTTGGAATTACTTTATGTTAATGAGGATGAGGACTCATCTGCAGAGGAACCAGCCACTTGATTAGAGAGTTGGAACTTTCAGTTCCATCCGCTGACCTCTGGGGATGAGGGAGAGGCCAGAAGTTGAATCAATCACAAAAGCGCCAACAATTTAATCAACATGGCTGTGTAATGAAGCTTCTGTAAAAATCTGAATGGACTGGGTTCACAGGGCTTCCAAGTTGGTGAACACTTAAGGATTTGGGGAGAAAGGAACACTCCAAGAGGGCAGGGAAGTTCCATGTCCCTTCCCACATACCTTACCATCTGCATCAATTCTGTTCTGCTGTTACTGAGTGATACCCATTTGTAAAAAACCAGTAATCCAGTAAGAAAATGTTTCTCTGGGTTCTGTAAACCACTCTAGAAAATTATTCAAAACTGAGGAAAGTGTCTTGGGAACCCCCTGATTAAGTCAGTCTGTCAAAAGTAGGTGGGGCTAAGGGGCAGTCTTGTAGGATTAAACCCTTAATTTGTGGAATCTGATGTTATTTCTGATAGATAGAATCAAGCTGAATTGTAGGACACCCAACTGGTGTCCCAAGTATTGCTTATTGGTATGAGGGAAACCAGACTTCCCAGGCGGTACAGTAATAAAGAACCTGCCTGCCAATGCAGGAGATGCAAGAGACAGAGGTTCGATCTCTGGGTGGAGAAGCTCCTCTGGAATAGGAATGGTTACCCTCTCCAGTATTCTTGCCTGGAAAATCCCAAGGACAGAGGAGCCTGGTGAGCTACCAATCCCGGGGATTGTAGAGTCTGACATAACTGAGCACACACGTGCTCATGAGGGAAACCACCCCCATCCCACCAATACACATATTAGAATTAGGTCCAGGGACCTAATTTAGGGGGAAAACCCTGATTTACAGAGTTTGCCAATTTCTGTGGTATAAATTCTCCCACTATAGCTGATTTTAAGCAGCCAATGGTTTAAACAGTGGCTTGAAAAATTCTTGCATACTTAACGATTAGCCCTTAGGCAACCAGTCAAATAGTCTAATACAACACTGGAGTAACTGGAATCCCAGAGACTATGCAGTTTACCCAAACCCAGCAATGTGTAAACCCTGGCCTGTGTTACTCCAGCGCTCAATCTCTACAGCCCTTTCAAATCATGGGGCAGGTTTTCATTGTTTATTTGAGAAAAGCATATGAGATTGCAAAATATTTCAAATATCCTTTGCATTTAGATAAATTATATTTAGAGGGGCTATTTAAAGAGCATTCGAGTCTTCTATATTTTACCAATAAAGAGCCAAGAATCTACAATAAATAAAGCATTTGTATTAACAACTGTGAGTAACAGTCACCAAGCTCTTCTGCTACAGAGTGTTTTGAAGATAATCTTTCTCTGTCTAGTATGTCTGGGAATGTTAATGAAAATTGAAGAAATGATTAAAAAGAATGAAGCACCAATCAAGGATGATTTATCAGCATGTTTCAGGGCTAAACCCTGTCCCAATTCAAGTGTTCCATGTGTCTTAATTTTACCACAAACCTTTCCAAGAGGTTTCCAGGAAATTTATGTGTGGGTTTTGAGCCCATGAAAAATACTGAGTTAAAACTATGGATTTAAAGTCATTGCACTTGTGTGTATGTGTGTGTGTGTGTGTGTGTGTGTGTGTGTGTGTATGCATGCATGCACCCACTTTAGTACCAAATATTCCCATACTATGGAAAATTCAGTCAATTATAACTGATAAGATATAACCCACAGTGCTTCCCTTTCATCATGCATGCAGGACTGACTACAGCCTTTCTTGACTCAGAAGTAAAGGATTTTGCATATGTTGTTTATTATTTCAATCTAAGTCTAAAAGCCACAGCAAAGTAAAATTGATAACAATTATACACATTAGATAATTGACATCTTTGCACAGCAGAGCTATTAGTGTTCACTAGATAACAGGCATAAACGCACTTCAGAAGATTCAAGGCACTGCACAAATGTGAGGAATTAGCATTGAGCAAAAAAAAAAAATCTCAAAGATTATTTCTCTGCAACTCAATTTATACACATTATTTTCAAACAGTAAATTATAACAAAGTAGAAACTTCCCCACTAAACACATGTAATAGAACTAGTAACTAAAAGTGGCTCTAGGAGTTATATATTTTGTGTATATATTAAGAAGCATCATTTTTAGTGTTGACTGAAAAAATACAGTGTGAGAGTTGTGCGTTAATTACTGGGGGCAAAATAAGGACTACAGCCCATGAGCCAGCATTTCAAATAGCTTGAGAAGCTGCTCCAAAGAGGTAGGGTCAGTGTATATGTGATTTTCGTGAAGGGGGTAGTACATACAATGAAGCATATATTTTTGTAAAAATTTACTGCTAGTCATGAGGAGCAGACGTCACCATGAAGGATTTTACTGCTTTTCCAGAGATGAGAAAATGCAAGATTTGGGCTCATAAAACCTTCTCCTGAAAATATCTAACTATCTGAAGGCCTGTTCTGCCAGTTTTTCCCAGAGCACAGAGTGCCTCACTCCTGATCTCCACCCTGAACTTCTTTCAGAGGGTATTGAAGGTCAGTGGTCATAGCAGCTTGTGATTTAATCCTTATAAAGGCAGATGGCAAGTGTCAATTTTTAGCTGGCCATTATTTTTCGGGAAACTTGATCATACCCCTATCCATTACTAAAGGTACTAGTTCTCTATAGGAAATAGGATGCAATTTTATATGTGAATATTTACATTAATTGTTTACTTTTTAAAACTGAATACCATTAAGAAATTAAGTTTACTTAGGTAGGATAATCATACTGAGGGAAATCAACCCTGAATATTCATTGGAAGGACTGATGCTAAAGCCGAACGAAGCTCCAGTATTTTGGTCATCCGATGCAAATAGCTGACTCATTGGAAAAGTCCCTGATGCCTGAAAAGATTGAGGGCAGAAGGAGAAGAGGGCATCAGAAGATGAGATGGTTGGATGGCATCACCAATGCAATGGACATGAACTTGGGCAAACTTCAGGAGATGGTGAGGGACAGGGAGACCTGGCATGCTGCAGTCCATGGGATCACTGAGTCAGACATGACTGGGCAGCTGAACAACAGCAGCAAATCATATTGAGATTGTATTGTTTAAAAGAGTGCTTATCTGTTGGAGTCACATAATAAAGTATTTACAGATGAAATAATATGGTGTCTAGGATTTGCCTTAAAATATCTGGGAAGGGAGATGTTGGTAGAGGACATGGATAAAATGAGATTGGCCATGGGTGGATAAAAGTTGAATCTGTGCTGATAGGTACACGGAATCTGTTTACTAGTCAGAGTTTTCAGATGTTTGAAGTTTTCCATAATGAAAGTTTAAGAAAACACACCTCATACCAATATTTCAAACAGTGTAGAACATTCCTAAGGGATGAATAAAAAGATATGGGAAGGGCTTCCCTGGTGATTCTGTGGTTAAGAATCTGCCTTGCAATGCAAGGAATACCAGTTCAATCCCTGGCCCGGGAAAATCTGATATACTGCAGGGCAACTGACCTGTGTGCCACAACTACTGAAGCCTGCGTGCCTGGAAGGTGTGCTCCACAACAAGAGAAGCCACCTCAATGAGAAGCCTGTGTACCACAGTGAAGAGTAGCTCCCACTCACCGCAACTTGAGAAAGCCGGTGTGCAGCAACGAACACCTGGCACAGCCATAAATAAATAAATAAATAAAATAAAATAAAATTTAAAAAGGATATGGGAAGAATTATTGCCAAAATACCCATTTTTACTGATCTTACTGACCAATTTTTGTCTGATCTAGTCCAATTCACTCTCACATGCTGCCAAAGTTATATTTCTAAAAATTAAGTTTATTTGTGGAATTCCCTTGCTTAGAAAACGTCTCTGAGACCCCACTGCCTTAATGATATCATTAGTGTTTCTTCTGTAACCCCACAACAGTTCAGTTCAGTCACTCAGTTGTATCCGACTCTTTGAGCTCCATGAACTGCAGCACGCCAGGCCTCCCTGTCCATCACCAGTTCAGTTCAGTTCAGTTCAGTCGCTCAGTCGTGTCCAACTCGTTGCGACCCCATGAATGGCAGCACGCCACGCCTCCCTGTCCATCACCATCTCCCGGAGTTCACTCAGACTCACGTCCATCGAGTTCATGATGCCATCAAGCCATCTCATCCTGGGTCATCCCCTTCTCCTCCTGCCCCCAATCCCTCCCAGCATCAGAGTTTTTCCAATGAATCAACTCTTCGCATGAGGTGGCCAAAGTACTGGAGCTTCAGCTTTAGCATCATTCCTTCCAAAGAAATCTCAGGGTTGATCTCCTTCAGAATGGACTGGTTGGATCTCCTTGCAGTCCAAAGGACTCTCCAGAGTCTTCTCCAACACCACAGTTCAAACGCATCAATTCTTCAGCACTCAGCCTTCTTCACAGTCCAACTCTCACATCCATACATGACCACTGGAAAAACCATAGCCTTGACTAGACGGACCTTAGTCGGCAAAGTAATGTCTCTGCTTTTGAATATGCTATCTAGGTTGGTCATAACTTTTCTTCCAAGGAGTAAGTGTCTTTTAATTTCATGGCTGCAGTCACCATCTGCAGTGATTTTGGAGCCCCCCAAAATAAAGTCTGACACTGTTTCTACTGTTTCCTCACTATTTGCCATGAAGTGATGGGACCAGATGCCATGATCTTCACTCCCGGAGTTCACCCAAACCCATGTCCAACGAGTTGGTGACGCCATCCAACCATCTCATCTTCTGTCATCCCCTTTTCCTCCTGCCCTCAATCTTTCCCAGCATCAGGGTCCTTTCAAGTGAGTCAGCTCTTCGCATGAGGTGGCCAAAATATTGGAGTTTCAGCTTCAACATCAGTCTTTCCAATGAACACCCAGGACTGATCTCCTTTAGGATGGACTGGTTGATCTCTTTGCATTCCAAGGGACTCTCAACAGTCTTCTCCAACACCACAGTTCAAAAGCATCAATTCTTCAGTGCCCAGCTTTCTTTATAGTCCAACTCTCACATCCATACATGACTACTGGAAAAACCATAGCCTTGACTAGATGGACCTTTGTTGGCAAAGTAATGTCTCTGCTTTTCAATATGCTATCTAGGTTAGTCATAACTTTCCTTCCAAGGAGTAAGCATCTTTTAATTTCATAGCTGCAATCAGCATCTGCAGTGATTTTGGAGCCCAGAAAAATAAAGTCAGCCACTGTTTCCCCATCTATTTCCCATGAAGTGATGGGATTAGATGCCATGATGTTAGTTTTCTGAATGTTGAGCTTTAAGCCAATTTTTTCACTCTCCTCTTTCACTTTCATCAAGAGGCTCTTTAGTTCTTCTTCTCTTTCTACCATGAGGGTGATGTCATCTGCATATCTGAGGTTATTGATATTTCTCCTGGCAATCTTGATTCCAGCTTGTGCTTCCTCCAGCCCAGCGTTTCTCAGGATGTACTCTACATATAAGTTAAATAAGCAGGGTGACAATATACAGCCTTGACGTACTCCTTTTCCTATTTGGAACCAGTCTGTTGTTCCATGTCCAGTTTTAACTATTGCTTCCTGACCTGCATACAGGTTTCTCAAGAGGCAGGTCAGGTGGTCTGGTATTCCCATCTCTTCCAGAATTTTCAAGTTTATTGTCATCCACACAGTCAAAGGCTTTGGCATAGTCAATAAAGCAGAAATAGATGTTTTTCTGGAACTCTCTTCCTTTTTCCATGATCCAGCAGATGTTGGCAATTTGATCTCTGATTCCTCTGCCTTTTCTAAAACCAGCTTGAACATCTGGAATTTCACTGCTCATGTATTGCCTGGCTTGGAGAATTTTAAGCATTACTTTACTAGCATGTGAGATGAGTGCAATTGTGTGGTAGTTTGAGCATTTTTTTGGCATTGCCTTTCTTTGGGATTGGAATGAAAACTGACCTTTTCCAGTCCTGTGTCCCACTGCTGAGTTTTCCAAATTTGCTGGCATATTGAGTGCAGCACTTTCACAGCATCATCTTTCAGGATTTGAAATAGTTCAACTGGAATTCCATCACCTCCACTAGCTTTGTTCGTAGTGATGCTTCCTAAGGCCCACATGACTTCACATTCCCGGATGTCTGGCTCTAGGTGAGTGATCACACCATCATGATTATCTGGGTCGTGAAAATCTTTTTTTGTACAGTTCTTCTGTGTATTCTTGCCACCTCTTCTTAATATCTTCTGCTTCTGTCAGGTCCATACCGTTTCTGTCCTTTATTGAGCCCATCTTTGCATGAAATGTTCCATTGGTGTCTCTAATTTTCTTGAAGAGATCTCTAGTCTTTCCCATTCTATTGTTTTCCTCTATTTCTTTGCATTGATCGCTGAAGAAGGCTTTCTTGTCTCTCCTTGCTATTGTTTGGAACTCTGCATTCAAATGGGTATATCTTTCCTTTTCTCCTTTGCTTTTCACGTCTCTTCTTTTCACAGCTCTTTGTAAGGCCTCCTCAGATAGCCATTTTGCTTTTTTGCATTTCTTTTTCTTGGGGATGGTCTTGATTCCTGTCTCCTGTACAATGTCACAAAACACCATCCATAGTTCATCAGGCACTTTGTCTATCAGATCTAGTCCCTTAAATCTATTTCTCACTTCCACTGTATATTCATAAGGGATTTGATCTAGGTCATACCTGAACGGTCTAGTGGTTTTCTCCACTCTCTTCAATTTCAGTCTGAATTTGGCAATAAGGAGTTCATGATCCGAGTGACAGTCAGCTCCCAGTCTTGTTTTTGCTGACTGTATAGAGCTCTACAACACTTTGGTCTTAATTCCCTTTTAGAAACTGCCATGATCTTTTTATCCTCACATTTTTATCTCCTCAAGACTCTCAAATCCACAGGAAAAACCTGAAAGAACTTTTTGGCCAATCCAATATATACACATCTAAAAAAATCTGACTATTAGGAATATACTAACCCATTCCTATATTCCTGCTTGGGTAATCCCATGGACAGAGGAACCTGGTAGGCTACAGCCCATGGGCTTGCAGAGAGTTGTACGTGACTTAGCAACTGAGCACTAGTATGACCCTTAACAGAGAGTAATAATATCTGATAATTCTCCCAGTACAAGATTGTATTGTGTTAATGTACAACCATAATAAAAAAATCAACTTGGGTGCTTTCCCACAAGCAAGGATAGAAATAAGTAGATAAATTGGTTTTCATTAAAATTAGTTTTATTAAAGGATACTATCAAGAGAGTAAAAAGACAGTTCACCACCTGGGATAAACTGTTTGCAAATCGTATTTTGGACAAGAGTCTAGTATGCAGAAAATATAAAGAACTTTTACAACTCAACAACAAAAAGGCAAACAATGGAACTGAAAAAAATCAGCATAGGGCCTGAATAGATTTTTCTCCAAAGAAGATGAATGAATGGACAGCAAAGCAAATATATGAGAAGATGCTCAACATCATTAGTCATTAGGGGAATGCAAAGCAAAACTCCAAGAAAATATCACTTTCCATTCACTGCATGGCTATAATAAAAACAATGACAACATAACAAGGGTTGATGACGATGTGGAGAAATTAGAACATGATATATTGCCAATAGGAACGTAGAATGGTGCAACCACTGTGCACAGTAGTTTGGCAGCTCCTTAATAAGTTAACACAGAATTACCACATGACCCAGTAATTCCAGTTTTAGGTATATAACCAAAAGAATTGTAAAAAGTGTTCAAATAAAAACTGGTACACAAATATTCATAGAGACACTTTTCACAATAGCCAAGGGAGGAAACACCCAAATGTCTATCAGCTAATGCTAATGACTGGATTAAAAAAAAAAAGTGGTATATTATACAATGGAACGTTATTCAGTCATGAAAAAGGAACAAAGCACTGATACATTCTACAAAATGGGTGAACCTTGAACATGTGCTAAGTGAAAGAAGCCAGACACAAAAGGCCACATATTGCATGATTCCATTTCTAGGAAATATCCAGAATAGTCAAATTCACAGAAACAGAAAGCAAATCAGTGGTTGTCAGAAGCCCGGGGAATGTGCAGGGACTGCTTAATGGGTGTGGGGTTTCCTTCTGGGGTGGTAGAAACATTTTGGAAATAGTGATGGTTACACTACATGGTGAATGTACTGTTACTAAATTTACACTTTTAAATGGTAAAAATAGTAACATTTGTTATGCATATTAATAATTTACCAGAATAAAAAAATGATGTTTTCCAAGTCCAACTTGGGGACCTTCCCAACCCAGGGATTGAACCTTTGTCCCTTATGTCACCTGCATTGGCAGGCGGGTTCTTTACCTCTAGCACCACCTGGGTATGTCCCCTGACACCCTTTTCCTCTCTCATGCTTTCATCCTCTTTCCTACTGTTTCCTTCTGCGCAGCCTAAAACCAGGTACATGTTTCTGCATTCCAGTAAAGGACCTTCCTTAACCTCCGCTCAAATCTGTATAGAGCCAAGATCCTTGAAAAGCCACTGGGTGGCTTCTCTCTCCACTTCCCTCTGCCTTCCACGCACCTACCCTATCCTAATTTGGTGCTCAGAACACCTCTAGGAGACTGAACTATTTTTATTCCACATTACTACAACGAAAATGAGTCTTAGAATTGTTAAGAATTGTTAAGTGACTTACTCAAGGTCATACAGGCAGCAAATGTTCAAGAAAAAAATCAAACACAACCTCTAGATCCCAGGCTCTTAACCAGATCAGGATTATAATAAACTCTATCAGGATATAAGCTCCATGATAACAGGAATTTTGTGCCTTAAATTAAAAGGCAAAATGAAGTAAATATTATTCTTTCCCTTGAATCTAGAAGAGCACCATAATCAATGTTCAGTGAATAGCTATGGACTCCCAACAGCATATAAATGATAAGCAATGCTTTGAGAGTAGAGGAATTCTAAGGAAGAAAATCTGCATTCAGTGATCTTGATCCATTTAGAGATGTAACAGTTTGCAAACTGTAAAACTCAAGTAAAATCATCCTGATTTGGGGTCTGACACCATTTTTGTCTCAGAGAATTTTTTTGGGTCTGGAAACTTTCCCGTGAATATTCAAAAACTTCTGGTCTGAGACACTTGCATCTATATTATTGACAGAGATTTTAAAAGTTCAGAAGAAAGGACTCTAATTGTGACTTAGTTCTCTAATTAGAGAGGTGATTTGAAATAGGAACATAAAAGAGGGTAGCTTTTACATGGTGTTGGCCTTAACCTATGGCCTTAACCTCTATGAAAGTACATAAACACATTTGAGTATAGTGCTTTCACAAACTTCTTCTTTCATCTTGTTTCAATGCAAATGCCTAGTACTGTAAAATTTACTTTGACAAGGTAAAACCACAGCTAGTAAGATATATTTTTCACTTCTGAATTGCTGTCTTTTAAATATTATTTTGGGCTTCCCAGGTGGCGCTAGTGGTAAAGAACCCACCTGCCAATGCAGGAGACTCAAGAGATGAAGGTTTGATCCCTGGGTTGAGAAGACCCCCTAGAGGAGGGCATGGCAACGCACTCGAGTATTCTTGCCTGGAGAATCCCGTGGACAGAGGAGATTAGCGGGAGCTTAGCGGGCTACAGTTCATAGGTTTGCACAGAGTCAGACATGACTGAAGCGACTTGGTAGGCAGGCATACAAATATTATTTTATTGACAGTAAAACAATGATTTGACTTCTTTACCTATGGAATTTATCTATAATTAGTTATCTATTCTAAACAACTAAAATTAAATTTTATAAATATTTTCACCCTGTGATATAGGAGACAGAATGGAGGCATGAGCAACAGGATGAAATAAAAAACATGTAGGGACTTCCCTGGAGGTCCAGTGGCTAAGAATCTACCTCCCAAAGGAGGGGGCCCAGGTTTGTTCCCTGCTCAGGGAACTAGATCCCACACGCAACTAAAAAATCCTGCATGCTGCAAAGAAGATCAGAGTTCCCAAGTGTCACAGGTAAGACCTGTGCAGCCATACAAATATTTTTTTAAAATGGGAAAGGAGCTTAGTTCACTGGACTGTAAAATCTAATTTGCAAAATTGATTTTGCTTGCATTGTCTTATTTAACATGGCCTAATTTTCTCTGGCCTTTGACTGTGTGGATCACAATAAGCTGTGGAAAATTCTGAGAGATGGGAATACCAGACCACCTGACCGGCCTCTTGAGAAACCTATATGCAGGTCAGGAAGCAACAGTTAGAACTGGATATGGAGCAACAGACTGGTTCCAAAGAGGGAAAGGCTGTATATTGTCACCCTGCTTATTTAACTTATATGCAGAGTACATCATGAGAAACACTGGGCTGGAGGAAGCACAAGCTGGAATCAAGATTATCCAATATCTTGATTGGGAGAAATATCAATAACCTCAGATATGCAGATGACACCACCCTTATGGCAGAAAGAGAAGAAGAACTAAACAGCCTCTTGATGAAAGTGAAAGAGGAGAGTGAAAAAGTTGACTTAAAGCTCAACATTCAGAAAACTAACATCATGGCATCTGGTCCCATCACTTCATGACAAATAGATGGGGAAACAGTGACAGACTTTATATTTTTGGGCTCCAAAATCACTGTAGATGGTGACTGCAGCCATGAAATTAAAAGACACTTACTCCTTGGGAGAAAAGTTATGACCAACCTAGACAGCATATTTAAAAGCAGAGATGTTACTTTGCCAACAAAGGTCCATCTAGTCAAGGCTATGGTTTTTCCAGTGGTCATGTATGGATGTGAGAGTTGGACTATAAAGAAACCTGAGTGTCAAAGAATTGATGCTTTTGAACTGTGGTGTTGGAGAAGACTCTTGAGAGCCCCTTGGACTACAAGGAGGTCCAACCAATCCATCCTAAAGGAGATCAGTCCTGGTTGTTCATTGGAAGGACTGATGTTAAAACTGAAACTCCAATACCTTAGCCACCTGATACAAAGAGCTGACTCATTTGAAAAGACCCTGATGCTGGGAAAGATTGAAGGCAGGAGGAGAAGGGGATGACAGAGGATGAGATGGTTGGATGGCATCACCAACTTAATGGACATGAGTTTGAGTAAACTCCAGGAGTCGGTGATGGACAGGGAGGCCCGGCGTGCTGCCGTCCATGGGGTTGCAAAGAATCAGAGAGGACTGAGCGACTGAACTGAACTGAATTTTCCCTGAGCCCCATACTCCGAGCCAGGCATTGTGCTAGATGTCATCGATAAAAAGACGAAGCAGAGTGTTCCCCACCATGACGGTCCTGCAGCTTCATAAGGTAATGTTTCACTATATCTAAAAGATTCAAAACTCCAGGAAAAAAATCTGATTTCAGATGTGTGAGAATCATCCAAAATACAGCTCAAAGTGAGGAATCGCTACTTTCCAACCTTCTTTCACAACATGCAAATATTTTCCTTCTGTGTGGCCTGACAACTGGGATATCGGTTTCAAGAATAGGACAGGAAGGTCATCACACTCCAACAGAACTGCAGGCCCTCCTCATCTTTGCTTCATTTTTCAGGTCCCTTAGCTACTCTGTCCTCTGTTATTCGTAACTTAATACTTCCATCTGAAGCACCAGAGTTGAGTCCAGGCTTTGAAGAGAATTCCAACTAAGGAACAAAACCATGTTCTAACTATTGTCAGTGATAGCTATGAAGCACTCAGAATGGGCAGTGAATTGGAAGGCTCCAGAGCGCTGTCTCAGGAGATCAGCACACAAAGTGTGTTTTCTGTTGCAGTGTTCCAAGGAAATATTTTTCTCACTAGTCACTAGAACAGTTGTTTGGGGATTTCCCTAATTTTGTTAGACTGAATTAATTTGGCAAGTAAATAGATGAATCTTTAAAACTCTCCCCTCCCCAACAAGTCAACTGTACCTCTGGAAAGGTAAAAAACAAATAAGAAGTCAGACTGTGGTTATTCATCTACAAATGACTCAAATGACTGGGTATTTCTTTCTGGGTTTCCCATCACCATGCAAGGAGATTAAGTGGGGAAAAGAAGAAAGCAAAACCCATGCTACCAGCTATACATTCAATGGCTCTGCTCTC
The DNA here is from genome assembly GCF_042477335.2 of Ovis canadensis. Classification (NCBI taxonomy): domain Eukaryota; kingdom Metazoa; phylum Chordata; class Mammalia; order Artiodactyla; family Bovidae; genus Ovis; species Ovis canadensis. The sequence continues at coordinate 54,839,888 of NC_091251.1, read as the reverse complement.
CAAAGACAATGAAAACTCCATGCCAGAACTCAATTCCCCAGGAGAACAGATTGGATATACAGTTGGTATGTGCCCCACCTTCAATCTGTTCTTCTGCCCACTGCCCCCTACACCCCACCCAAAGTTCTTAATTATGGCCATATTTCTCCAAGGTTAACTATTCAATCATTTTTTCATTCGACAAGTAGTTTAGTTGTTAACATCCACTATGTGCCAGGCACAGTGATGAGAATTATAATAGTGAGAAAAATCAATCAGAGGCTTATGGTCTGTTGAATAATAGCAGTGGTCAGTGTATAACACAAATGACAGCATCAACTGTGTCGGTTGAGGAAAAATACAGTGTCGTGATGACTTGTATAAAAGGACCAGATATGGACTGAGGTGGGGGCAGCTCAAGGAGACAGCGTAAGGATGAAGTCAACCAGGTAGAAACACAGAGGAGAAGGATGAGATCTAGGCAGATAGATTAGTATGTATTAAGATCCTGTGACAAGAGGGACGCCAACAAGTTAGAGAAAGTGAAATATCGGAGAGGGTAGAATTCAGATGGGGAGAATGGTGCAAAATGAGACCTACCAAAACAGAGATCTATCAGAACTGATGGGTGAGTTCAGCCAGGTTTCAGAATATAAGATGTATAAAATCCAATTGTATTTCTACACACCAGCAATGAACAATCTGAAAATGAAATTAGGAGAACAATTTCATTTACAATAACACTCGAGAGAATAAGATACTCTGGAATAATTTTAACAAAAGACGTGTAAGACTTGTATGTGGAAAACTATGAAACGTTGTTGAAATAAAAAAGACCCAAGTAAATGGAAAGGCAGCCTATGTTCTTGAATTGGAAGACTTAATATTAAGATGGCTATATTCTTCAAACTGTCCTATAGGTTCAACACAATCCCTATCACTATCCTAGATGATTCTATGGAGAGATTGACAAACTGTTACTGAGATTCCTATGGAAAATCAAGGAACTCAGAATAGCCAAAACAATGGAAAAGAAAAACAAGTTGTGAGACATGTACTTTCCAATTTCAAAACTTACAACAACAACAAAAACAGTTAAAAAAGAAAAAAACAGTAATCAAGACAGTGTGGTACTGATATGAAGACAGACATAGATCAAGGAAATAGAATTGAATGTCTGGAAATAAATCCTTTTACCTTTAAGGTTAATTGATTTTTAACAATTAATAGGTAATTAATAGGAAAGGATAGTCTTTTCAATAAATTGCACCATAGCAATAGGATATGCACATGCAAAAGAAAGAAGCTGGATTTCTACTTTATACCATATACAAAAATCAAATTTATCATCAACCTAAACAAAGAGTTAAAACTGTAAACTATGAGGGAAAAACATGGGAGTAAATCTTTTTAACCTTAAATCAGGCAATGGTTTCTTAGATATGACACCGAATTCACAAAGTACAAGAGAAAAAATAGATAAATTGGACTTCATCAAAATTATAAAGTTTTGTGCTGAAAAACAGAGCATTAGGAAAGTAAAAAGGCAACTTTCAGAATGAGAAGAAATATTCTCAAATTGTGTTATCAGATGAGGGACATATCTAAATATACAAAATACTCTTACAATTCAACAATTAAAAAAAAGACCAATAATCCAATTAAAAACAGGCAGAGTAGACCAAAAAAAAAAAAACCCCAAAAAACTAGACACAGATTATTCACCATTTATAAAATTTAACTCAAAATGGATCATATGCCTAAATGTAAATGCAAAAGTATAAAACTTTTGGGAAATAACATAGAAGAAATCCCTAGGCATGGCAATGACTTTTTATATACAACAACAAAAGCGTACTCTGTGAAACAACTGATAAGCTAAACTCCATTAAAATTTAAAACTTCTGCTCTGCAAAAGGCAGTGCCAAGAAAATGAAAAGACAAACCACAGATTGGGAGAAAATATTTGCAAATGATACATCCAATAAGATCTATTCTTTAAAATATACAATAAACTATTAAAACTAAAAAACAAAACAAAACTCATTTAGAAACTAGATTTAAAAACCTGAACAGACACCTCACCAAAGAAGATATACAAATGGCAATTAAGCATATGAAAAGTTGCTCATCATCATAAGTCATTAGGGAATGGTGAATTAAAACAAGACATCACTGTACATCTAATAGAATGGCCGAAGTCCAGAACTCTGAAACACCAAATGATGGCAATGTTTTGGAGCAACCAGAACTCTTCCCTTCTCCAGGGAATCTCCCCATATTATATGACTCTATTTACATGAAACGTCCAGAGTAAGCAAATCTACAGATACAGAAAGTAGATTGGTGGCTGCTTACGGGGGTGGGTGGAGGGGGGAAAGGGTTGTGATAGCTAAACTCTGTAGAATTTTTTTCAGTTCGTATTATTTTATTTATTGATGTATTCTAAATCACCTTATTTTGCACAAAGTTTAAATCATTCTTCATGAGGCTTTTTTTCATGCTGTAGGTCCTTTACACATTTGTGTGTGTGTGTGTGTGTGTGTGTGTGTACATACATATTCTTTATATTCTTAAAAAATATTTGATTAAATCTGGTAATCCATAAAATATAAAAGTAGTTTAGGATAAAATGAAGGTGTATTCAAGAACAGGAGTAGTGCTGTTTGAAAACTTTGGTTAATATCTTCTTTTTTTTTCAATTTTTAAATCTTTTTAAAATTGAGATACTTACACACAGGAAAATACATGAATCTTAAGAATATAGTTCAATGACAGATTCACATATCTATATAACTCAGATTATACAGATATTATTATTATTCTTTTTGAGGTGATGAAAATGTTCTAAAATTAAGTGTGGTGATAGTTGCACCTATCTGCAAATATATTAAAAACCACTCTACTGAATATTTTAAAGGGATGAATTGTAAACCCTAATCCTAACCCTTATGGCAGAAAGTGAAGAGGAACTAAAAAGCCTCTTGATTAAAGTGAAAGAGGAGAGTGAAGTTGCCTTAAAGCTCAACATTCAGAAAACGAAGATCATGGCATCTGGTCCCATCACCATGCGAAATAGATGGGGAAACAGGGGAAACAGTGTCAGACTTTATTTTTTTGGGCTCCAAAATCACTGCAGATGGCGGCTGCAGCCATGAAGTTAAAAGACGCTTACTCCTTGGAAGGAAAGTTATGACCAACGTAGATAGCATATTGAAAAGCAGAGACATTACTTTACCAACAAAGGTCCATCTAGTCAAGGCTATGGTTTTTCTAGTGGTCATGTATGGATGTGAGAGTTGGACTGTGAAGAAAGCTGAGCGCCGAAGAATTAATGCTTTTGAACTGTGGTGTTGGAGAAGACTCTCGAGAGTCCCTTGAACTGCAAGGAGATCCAACCAGTCCATCCTAAAGGAGATCAGTTCTGGGTGTTCACTGGAAGGACTGATGCTAAAGCTGAAACTCTTAATACTTTGGCCACCTCATGCGAAGAGTTGACTCATTGGAAAAGACCTTGATGCTGGGAGGGATTAGGGGCAGAAGGAGAAGGGGATGACAGAGGATGAGATGGCTTGATGGCATCACCGACTCGATGGACATGAGTTTGAGTGGACTCTGGGAGTTGGTGATAGACAGAGGGGCCTAGTGTGCTGCAATTCATGGGGTCGCAAAGAGTCAGACATGACTGAGTGACTGAACTGAACTGAACTGATGCATGTAAATCATAATAAATAAAAAATAGTAGAAATAAAATAATAAATAAACATTTATTTTTTTATAATAAAATAAATAAATTTAAACGTATCTCAACTTTTTTTTAAGTGGGGTTTGAAATGTGGGTATACTAGACCTTTTCAGGCTCTGCAAGGCCAGAAGGTACTGTGTTTCCCTGCTTTAATCAAAAATGACAGAACAAGCTCAAAATGTCCTTGCAGCTCCCTGAGCCTCGGAAGAGAGAACTGCCCAGAATGTCTAAAAACTGTTCAGTTCATGTAGGGTGGGGAAAGGCTGGGTTTCGACAGCCTGTGGATGGACTGTCCACTGCGCTTCCCTTCCCCGAAGTGGGGACTTCATTTCCTCAGGAGGCTCCCCCTGGATCGGCAGGACTGCATCCAGCCGAGTGGCTGCTCCCAGGGCCGTGCTCTCCACTGGAGAGTACCTGGCACACACTTCTTGTCTTATCTGGGCTCCTGTTCCTCTGCCCAGTTCATTAGTTTTTTGTAAAACAAGCAGGAAAGCATAACCTTTCGGGTCATGTAAGTGACCCTGCTACTCAGCTGAAGAGCAGGGCTTTGTCCAGTTGCTCCCTGCCCTGCTTCCTGTGGCGGCAGATATTGATTTTTCTCATGACAAAGCAAGTATTCACCCGTTCTGGAAGGCTGAGAATTTTAATCCCCAGTTTCTGGGGAAGCATAGTGATACTGACAACCCCTTTAAGTAAAATATTTTAGAAGGAAAAGCTAAGTAAAGTGACTGCTGTCTGGGCAGAGAAGAGAGAGATGGTGATATTTACATAGATCTGACAGGTATTCAAAATGGGAACAGTAGGAAGAAGGTTTCAAAAAGCAAGCATCTCAATGGTCCCCCAGGGAAGGAACTCCCTGTAGTCAGGCTCTGGGTACTTTTCCAATGAAAGTCCAACCATCACAAGAAACAGCTCACCGTCCAACCATCTGGCACTGTTGTGACTGACATTTATGTACTGATGACTGAATCACACACTGCTGGTGGGTAGGAGAAAATCCCCCCTTCCTTCAGTTGTGATATTAAATGTGTAATGGCTGTTTATGTGGAGGAAGTTGGTTTAAGCATGTGGTTCAGGGGAAAAATAACAGTAGCCTTCAGGATGAACTGATCTACAGCCATTCGAACTGTGTGAACAAGTCTGTGCAGGCAGACAGGAATGGGGTGAGTTCTCTGTGTGCCCCCACCCTCCACTGACTGCCTCCTTGGTTGTGCAAGGAGCTAGCAGTGTTGCCTCACCCGAGCACACCAACAGTCAATCCAAGACTTCAAATTAAGTTCTCTCCCCACCCTCCCAGGAGCAGCAATTCTGTTGGTCCTCAGAATGCCCTCCTCCTGTGGGTCTCACTGCCACTGAGAGAGATCAAGGGATCTGCACTGAGGAAAGTCTCCTGCAGTGAACATTGGAAATGGGGGGAGCCGATCAGTGTACAGCGACATGAGGCACAGCCTCTGCTAGGACCCAGAAGATGTTTTCTGGACATGGCACAGAGGAGATGCATGGCAGCCTAGGAAAGAGCAGGAACCCTGGGCCTGAGAACCTGGCAACGTCCTCATTTTGAGACCGTGACATTTACAGATATAGCTCAAGAGGATGTTCTTTTTTTTTTTTTTTAAAGATGGGCGTAGTAGGTACGACAAAAAGGGTAGAAATATCTGAAGATGATTACTTCAAGGTTTCCACTGTGGTGAATGGGTTGAAGATCACCAGCATGTGGTGAGACTGAGCAGGAGGTCAGGCAGTATGCAGACAGAGGCAGCCATGAGCTCCCTGCATTTGGCTCCCATAAAATCCCAGTGTGTTACTCAGGCTCTGAGCTAACAGCCTCAGGAAAAATAAGTTTATGGCATTCAGGGCAACTCATACAAATGCAATGTGGAGCGTGTTTTTACCCAGCATTTTTTTTTAAGACAACTTTTCTGTAAGTCAAACCACCTTGAGAAATAAATCCTGTAACCCTGCTAAGTAATTGCCAAAGATTCTTAAGTAGAGCAATTCCCCACCACCAACCTGCCCTTTCCCAGAACAAATTCCTGCGCTTCTTGAAGCCCAATAGAAACTGAAGTGGGGCTTGGCTTTGGTCACGTGGCATTGCAATTCCTCTGAAGGGTACTCTCTTCATCACTGGGTTACAATGAGGAAAAATCGAGAGAGCTGCTAAAAGGTGTGGAACCCAAGTATAGGCAAACATGAGAAAGGAGACATAGTCACTGTTTGTAGGACATACCACTTCCCAAACAGTTCTAGGCAAGCATTCTTCAGTGACCTCAACGGGCTAAATTTTACAACATTTACTGAAGGCCTACTAAGAGCCAGCCAGTGTGCTCAGCACTGGGTTGACAAAGATTTACAAAAGGTGGTTGAGTGGGCTTTAGGATCACCTAAGGCTGAGCTCTGTCTTCTTACTGCCATCACCATTTGAAGGTTAATTGTGGCTTTTAGAACTGAAACCAGTGGATGGCAAGTCCTACATAAATATGGTATAATGATGTTGATCCTTCTATCTGAAAGGCTTAGATGTAAAAAGTTCCTAAAGACAAGTAATTTGCTTAAAGATTAAAGTTTAACATGGAAGGAAGTAATAAAACCTAGGACTTCAATGGTGGTGGCTGTTATTTGTTTTTAAAAGTGGTCAACAAATATTTACTGAATACATACTGAGTTTCTGGCATGATTTATGGAAGCAAAGGAAGCAGTTAGTCTCTGCAATTAGAGACTTAAAGTCACGTTGGAGGATTTCACATAAACACACACAAACACAGTCTAACAATCTAAAACATCATGTAATCTCCAAATGAATGGTATTGTAGGAAATAACTGTACAGGAAGTAACACAGGAGTTGCAGGAAGGAGAACTGCAGAGACCATCATGGAGAGCAGAGAAAGAAAGAATGGGCATGGTACCTGGTAAAGGGACAGGATTAACCTGAGCAGGGACAAAGGGAGAAGTTATTCCAGGAAGGAGAGGAGTGATGGCCAGGTGTAAAAGGCAGGAAGGTAAAAAGTGGGTCCAGACGACGTGGTAGCACTTACACCTGGAAAAGTAGCGTGGGTCAGACTGAAGACATCAAGCAGTACACAATAACCGTATATCTTGTATATCTTATTACTGGTTATATTAATCTTATCAAAGGGTCAGATTAAGGTTAAGCTAGTGTCTACCAGATCTCTACATTGTAAGGTTACAAAACTTGATAAGTATTTTGTGGTAGATGTAACATGTTTTTAAGTTTAATCTGCATTAGTATTTTCCCATTACTAACTCTATATAATCTACAAAACAAGTCAAATTACGATTTGTAGCATATGCCAGTTTCTATGATGTAAATACTCACCACAGAAACCACCATGGCTCGTATTAAGCTTCCAGTGTGATGCCACTGAAAGGGGAGGTGGGCAGGGATACACAGAGGCACATCATTGTATAGTATGGCTGCCAATAACCTCCAATGCATAGATAGCAGTAAAATGTATACAGTAAGTAGGAAGTGATGAGTATTTACTACTTTTGTTTAGAATAAAATTTGAGTTTATAAAATTTAATTTTTAATAGTGGCTGTGATAACAACTGCCTCACAGAATTCCCAAAAATGTCATAGTCGGCTTTCATGACCCAGCAGGAGCGACTCCAGACACCACTGCAGGCGCTGTTGTCTGTAACCAGGTGGCCCTTCCAGGGCATCTTGTCACATAGTTGAGAGGGAGCAGCAAAATCTCTCTCAGATCCTTGTGGTCTGGCATTTGTTCCAACCACAGAAAATGGATGCTTTAATGAGAAGAGGAGTATAAATGGTTGCGTTGGTTCTTCATTCTAAGATAGGCTGCCAGGTGCCTCTGCCAGGCAAGATGTTTAAGATGTGTCTCTCAGCAGAGAGGGATCTGTGTGAGATGCTGGAGCTAGGAAACAAAATCCTAATTTTATACTTACCACTTGCTTGGGGAGAAAGTTTGTTTCTTTTACCTCATCCATAACGGTGGGATGATTGCTAGTGGATATATAATACATACACAGACATGAGCAATATTGATAAAATGCCCAGCCTAGTATCTGAACAAAGTAGTGGGCACCCTTTTATATTTATCTATTGACTGATCGATTGATATAGATACAGGATATGTATATGTATGCATATGTATATAGGCATTTGTATTTGCTAAATTAGCAAACACATCTGTAACTCTAACTGAATGGCAGTATTTTACATCCATTGAAACATATTAACTTATTTAATTGTCTTAACAATCCCAAAGGTATCTAGGTGTTACTGTTATTGTTGTTACTATTATCCTTATTTTTTATAGGGGTGTCAACTAAGGCCTAGGCCAGTTGTGTAACTTGCCCAGGGCCAAAAAGCTACTAGGAAGTATAGTAGCCAGGATTAACCCCAAGATGTCTAGCACCATAATTAGTACATGTTTTCAGACACTATAAAATGTCACTTTTCTTCCTCATTCATTCAGAGAAAAGGCATGAAAAAGAAATACAAATCACCGTGTTCCTAGGTCTATGGCTATTTTGCCAGCACATTCCACAAAGCAGACTATTGAAAGACTGCTTATGATGGTTTCAGTGGGTTTCTGAGTAGGAGGCCTGGGGGCTGTGGCCCAGGAGGGCCCTCACAGTGAAGCTGGCAGAGGAGGAAGTGGCACCCTTTGCTGGGAAAGCTCTGCTGAGCCCTCATGGCAGGTGGGGACTAGTGGCCGTGGGAGGGTTAACTCGACCAAGCTTCCTGGTCGCTCCTCCACTGACTGACCAGTTTTGCTGGCAGGTCTGTCCGCCCCGACATGACTCAGTTCCATTCTGTGTGTGTGCTTAGTTACACAGTCGTGTTCGACTCTTTGTGACCCCGTATGGGCTGTAGCCAGGCAAGCTCCTCTGTCCATGGGATTTCCCAGGCAAGAATTCTGGAGTGGGTTGCCATTCCCTTCTGCAGGGGATCTTCCCAACCCAGGGACTGAACCCCCGTCTCCTGCATTGAAGGTGGATTCTCTACCATCTGATCCATTACTCTGATACAAAGGAATCATAGGATAGCAGAACAATCAAATGACTGACTTCCTTAATGTTCTCAAAATTAGGAAAAACAGATATCGGAAGCAGCGGTTTTCAAACTTTTTGAGGGGGAGCAAGAAGATTTTTTCTGTTCTGGCCTTTGGTGGTGCTCTGCCTTTGGGAACCTCTTCAGTGGCTCCTGAAAAAGCTAAAATGCTGGGGTTTCGTGGTACAGATGGAAAATTACAGTTCTGTTTTAAATGCCTCATCATATGCCTGAGGACCTGAAAAACAGAAGGGTAAAGTGATTTTCCCAAAGCCACACAGCAGGCATAAGCAGGTGGAGAATCTGCCATTCCCTAGTGCTCCCAGCTCTCTGTGACTCATATCCCGGGGTTACTGACTTTGATGCTCTCTGGGGACCAGTGTGGAACAGATAACACAGTGTCTGTGAGTCATGGGGTCCCTCACACTTCTCAACTGGTAGCCTGCTGGCCAAAGTGGGAATTCACCTGCCAATCCCAGGGCTCAAGCAGGAGCAACCAGCAATTGCTGGCCATTGGCGTCAGCAATTGCCGGTGTTGATGAGAGGTTCCCACTCTGGGGAACAGATGCTGAGACAGAGTGATCATATTTTACTGTAATGGAGCCGTTTTAATGTATGCCTTGCCCATCTGTCTTCTATAAAGGTGCAGCAGCCTTCCCTCTTTATCTGGCTGGAAGGTACAGTTATTTTTATTGTCAGGCGCATAAAATATATGGAGTCACTTGAAAGAGCTTCTTTGGAATGCACAGAGAGTAGCTGCTTGGCACAAAGCAACTGTTAAATATTTTGTAAGGTTTTCATAATTCATGAAACCTGTTATTCGTGAAGCTTTTTCTTGAGACCCAATCAGGAATTCCTGATTACTCCTACGAAGAGCAGAGAAAGAAGACAGTGCTACTTTCCTTCTGGGTCTGCCTATCTGATCTATTTGTCTCATCCACTCAAATATTTACACAGGGCTCTCTCTTGATTACTAACTCGTATAGTGGTAACCAGTTTCTTGCCCCCAAATCTGGATGTTTTGGAACAAGCTGTTTAACTATCTCAGGCCTTGGTTTATCAATTCATGGCAAGGACCAGTCTAGGGGTTTTCATGAGGGTCACATTGAGTTAATGTTTATAAACCATGGTGATGTTCTCAGATGAAAGATGTTCAGTGAATATAAAAATACTCAGCTGTGATGATTAATGCCTGGTCTTTGCCAATGAGATTATTTAAATGATGGAACAGTGGCTACTATTTTGATCATATAGAATCTCACTGAAGTTTCAAAGCACTTTTCTGACAATAAGTCATGGCAAGTGTTATTTAATCCTCACTTTAGAGACCAACAAGTTTAAATATCATAATGTGCATGCTTTACCCACAGGGCAAGAGTTAAATTTACCTGTGGAAAAGTTATCAGTGTTGCTTCTCTTCCAGGACACTGGCCCCCAAATTCATCTACCTTGTCTCTCTTGTTGGGAATTTTGTAAAATATTCTGAGCTATGCATCATTCCTCGAGGAGGATGGCAGAGCCCAGAGGAAATCCACTTAGCAAGCGTGTATTGAGTCCTAGAGATACAAAGATGAGAGACATAATGCATGTTCTCAAAGCCCTTAGGATTCAGAGAGACTTGGGGGAACGAGCACACATGATCAGGCTTCAGGATACCTGGTAAACTTTGCCATACAGCAGAAACGACAAGAACATTGTAAAGCAACTATACTCCAGTAATTTTTTTTTAAGATAGAGCCACACATGTGAGTGGAGAGGAGTCAAATGGACAGTAAAGGGAGTGTAGGGACAATATTGAAAGTGATGCTTTAGTTGTTTGTAAATGTGCTTTTTTGCTCATGAGTCTTCATGTAGGTTCCCTCAGAAGCAGATGCTGGGGCAAGGATTTGAGGTTTATAAAGAGATTTATTTGGAAGATAAAGAAAGCATCACGGGTGACAAGAAAGGGAGACAGGGAAGGGAGTGAAGCTATCATTGTGGCCAACCAGGATCATTTCTGGGGAAACACACACTTCAGAGCCATTACCGGAAGGGACAAGGTTGAGCTGCTGAAGGAGACTGCTCCTGGGGGCAGTAATTCTTGCCTGTGGAGTGTGTGGCAAGGTGGGCTGCAGACACCAGAAGAAGTCTTTGAATAAAGAGGGCACAGTAACTGCTCCACTTTTAAAGAAAATCACTTTGGAATGCAAAGTACTATATTCTCTAGTGCATCCCCTTGACTCTCTGGTTTATAGGCACCATTTACCTGTAGATTTCAGTCAGTAGAGAACAGCCACTATTAAGAGCAGGGACAGCCCTGGTGGGGGACTGGTTAAGAAGGAAAGATCAAATTATAACTGATTGTTCATACTTTGACAAAAGATCCAGCAATCTCCTCTTGCCCTTCATGGCTCAGAAAAGGAGTCTCCTCCTTGGCCTTCATCCTGACCCTCCCAGGTCTCTTGCAGGACTCAGAGCTCACTGCTTTCACGATGGTTATAGCATCTACTTGGACTTTTTATTTACTCATCCTTCTCCTTCAAAAGACTCGACTTCCAAAGGCAGAGTCTGAGCCCAATAGAGAATTTTTCAAGTGACGCATGTGACCTTCTTTTAAAGGAACAAAAATAAGAAATCTTTTCTATTTTATGAATTTTCCTTTAGAGAAAATGTATGGGAGAATGTGAATGTGTACCCTGCTCCAGAGGAAGTGTAAGAACAGTTGAAAATCATCAGTCAAAGATTATGCAGTGAGCACAAAAAGAGACATCAGGAAGGGAAGGGAGGTCCACCAGATAGATACGTACTAGGGGTTAACAATCAAGCAGCAAAAAGTATGACATCAGGGCTTCCTCGGTGGTCTGAAGGTTAAGAATCCACCTGCCAATATAGGGGACACAGGTTTGATCCCTGCTCTGGGCAGATCCCACATGTCACATGGCAACTAAGCTGGTGAGCCACAATTACTGAGTCTGTGTGCTCCACAACAAGAAAAACCACCACAATAAGGCGGCCTCGTTCAGCAATTAGAGAATAGTTCCCGCTCGCCACAACTAGAGAAAGTCTGCACCCAGCGACGAAGACCCAGAACAGCCTAAACAAATAAATAAGAAATATTTACTTAAAAAAATACAATATCATGTGAAGAAAGATGGGCCCTTAAACTCAAGCCTAAGACTCATTTCTTCTTCCATTTGTACTTTTAGAAATCTGTATTTATATGTCATCTATCTAACTATGTATTTATTGATCTATCCATCCCACATTGTGTGTTTTTATTTTTTGTTTCGTTTTTTCTTACATTTTATGTCATTGTTTTATTGATAGAAAAGGAGCTAAAATGCTCATCCCCCTCTCCCTGACCTTAGGCTGCATTGAGCAAGTGTGTATTAACAGCATCCTTGATTGTGTGTTCTTTAATAGAGAGGTATAGAGAAGAAAAAGTAAAACTTTCCCTGTACCAAAACCTCTGCTCTCATTAAAAATAAAAGTAATCCATCTAAAAGATCAGCAAATCCAATGGTAGAGAATAGTACAGAATGGAAAGGACTCCTCCAGACCCACAGCAGACCCTCTCCCCCAGGAAACACCTAGCAAAGTTCTATATAATTCCTTCCAGAACATAGCATGATATGATGATAAAATGACAATAGATAATATTTATTGGGTGGCTACTATGTGTCTGGCACTATTCTAAAACCTTGATAGATACTAAATTCTTTAATCTACAAGATAAATAGTTATACTTTCATCCACAGTTTACAGAAGAAAAAACCGAGGCACTGAAAAGTAAATTCACTTGCCCGAAGTGACATACGTGCCCAGGTAGAAGGAGAGGCAAGAGGTGAACTCAAGGATTCTGAATCGAGAATCAGCCTTTTAACAGCCAATGCACTGTTTCCAAACCACATGTGTGAATTTGTGTATTTTAGTACACAAATGCTAATGTGTGTGTGCATGTGTATATGAAAATGGACAACTCTAAAACTGGCAAGAAGCATGCTTGATCTAAGCAGCTGGGCCCTTTCCCCAATGCCACATCTTTCTGGAGGCTTTATCCCTGACCTTGCCAGCACAGAATAATTTCCAAAGTACGTTTACATCATTTTTGTAACAGTCACCTGCTTCTCACCATATACATTTTATTGTGCACAATTCTATCAACAGCATTGTCTTTAATACACTTCCAGACAACAAGCACTGAATACAGGCAATTTTAGTTAGTCTGCTTTTACAATTAGGTAAAGCCTAAATCACAGGTGTGCACCAATGGTCCACTTGGCAAGAGAGATGTGAGGCTCTACATGCCTCCTTGATCCTCTCAGGAGTTATCAGGTGTTGGGTGGAAAGGGTCCAAGGCAAACAATTTGTGAAGGACCTTGAAATTTTTACCATACTATTCTGTATCACAAAGACCAGATGGCCAATGGAAATAAGCTAACCAGGTAACTCAGTCAGTCACTCAGTTCAGTCACTCAGTCGTGTCCGATTCTTTGCAACCCCATGAACTGCAGCACGCCAGGCCTCCCTGTCCATCACCAACTCCCGGAGTTCACTCAGACTCACAGCCATCGAGTCGGTGATGCCATCCAGCCATCTCATCCTCGGTCATCCCCTTCTCCTCCTGCCCCCAATCCCTCCCAGCATCAGAGTCTTTTCCAATGAGTCAACTCTTTGCATGAGGTGGCCAAAGTACTGGAGTTTCAGCTTCAGCATCATTCCCTCCAAAGAAATCCCAGAGCTGATCTCCTTCAGAATGGACTGGTTGGATCTCTTTGCAGTCCAAAGGAATCTCGAGTCTTCTCCAACACCACACTTCAAAAGCATCAATTCTTTGGCGCTCAGCCTTCTTCACAGTCCAACTCTCACATCCATACATGACCACAGGAAAAACCATAGCCTTGACTAGACAGACCTTAGTTGGCAAAGTAATGTCTCTGCTTTTGAATATGCTATCTAGGTTGGTCATAACTTTCCTTCCAAGGAGTAAGCGTCTTTTAATTTCATGGCTGCAATCAATAGTGAAGACCAATCATATCAAGAGCACTGTGTTAGGTGCCAGAGATATCAACTATATGTGTTCTGTCTTAAGAGTTAACTGCCTAGTTCACAAGCCATGGCCGTAGCCACTGGTTTCCCAGGTGCTTTCCGAGCATCCCAGGTTTGGTGCAGTTGCCTTCCAGGGGAATGGGAGGCTGGAAGAAGAGATGGCTCAGCTCGTCCTCGATTTCTACTCTATCCCTCCAGAGCAACTCCTCTCTTCTCTGTTTTGTGTGCTGGGCATCAGCATACCATTTTATATTTACAAAAGCTTTCAGTACTCAAAATAACTTGAAAATCATTTCCCTGAGGTATTGGTTTAAAGTAAAAAAAAATTTAATTCACTTTTGGTCAATTCTGTTTTTATCTTTAGGTAGTCAAATAGCTTGAATGAACTTATCTTTTTATATCTAAATGCTTTTTCCTGATTATGTATTTATATATCCTTACTGTTTAAAATGTTTAAAAATACAGAGAGGTTGTAGTCCTCATTCCCCAGGGTAATTACTTGTTTACATTGTGCTGTATCTCCATATAGCTTTTATCCTATGCAGATCACATTTTTAGCTTACATTTTTATACAATGAGAAGCACTTACAAGGATATGCAGGTCGTCTTATGGGTACCATGCTAATGTCCCCATATTGTTCTAATCTGAGTACACGTGCTGCTAAAATAATGTAGGTTAAATTTTATATTATGTATTGCATTTTCAATTTCTATTATATTTTAACTTTGCTCACAGCAGGATATTTTTTGGTCTGAGTCCTCCAGGCCAAATCTAATTTGTTCTAGTTGCTGGAGAAATTTCTGGCATAGGAAGTATTTTCAGTCTAGGAGGACATGTAGCATTCTCTTTCCAAATCCCCAAAGGGGTGCACTTGTGCAAATTTGTCAAATCCATGGTTTTATGACGATGCTGAGATGCAAATCCATGTGACTGAATTTTAACTGCATGCTCCATTTCCTAGAGCCCTTTCTGAAAATGTAGAGGGGAAAAACAGGCATTCTCATTATGGTGCTATGACCCCTGAAACATAGTGCTGCAGGATTTTATAACAGCAATATGATGGACAGACACCTGAACAGCAAAGCTAACTGAAACACGTCAACCTGTTTGAAAAGGCTAATTCGGATTGTTCATCAGCTTGTTATTTGACTCCTGTCCCTCCTTTGTGGATTTATGTGGAAATATAGCCACACATAAAATATGCAACTAAGATTATATTGTTTGCATGTCATTCATAACCTAAAATTTTCTAGGTTAAGACCAGATTATTTTCTGACATTTAGAAAACAGACGTTTTATGTAAGATTCCAGTTTTGATTTGATGAGTGGTCTTGGATAAACAGTATGTGGTGTATTTAAGTCACTTTCAAAATTCTGCTAAAGAATAAATCTAAGAAACAGCTAAATTAAGAATGTCATCTTTTCAGTTTATATTTTCACAGATGATTCACTTAAATGACCTTTAATATTAGAACATTTAAAGCGATTACTACAATTAAAAGTATTCATTCTATACACTACATTTTCAATTGTGCATTGAGTTCTCAATACTGTTCAGAAGAAGGTCTATATAAGCCTTTAAGTAGGCTTAAACCAGATGTGGCCAAAAATATGATTTGTCCAAAGATAAACTCTTACACTATATAAATATCTCTTCTGCTCTTAACAAATTTGTCTCGGTGAATTAAAGAAAAGTAGGGAAACAGAACTTTAGGGATGAAATAAGACCTGATCATTTTAGAATATGTATTAAACTCACCACATGCCACTTCCAATGCCAAGATTCCACTGAGAAAGGTGAGTAGACTGTGGGTCTCTATCTTAGACTGGCTCATGTCTGAGCAGAATTTCATGGTCTTCCATAGAACAGATATGAGACTTAGACCCAAGATGTATTCCAGGGAGAAGATAAGGAATAGATGGGACCAAGACTGAAATCTGTGTCTACAAAGTACACAGAGCAACTCAATGAATTTGGCAGCCCTGGGAGACTAATCTATCATATCACAGCATCTCTTTAGTGGAAATTTATCATTTTCAAAACACTTGGCCACTGCAAGTCTCTTTTGTTTCTTCTTCGTTTGGTTGAGGCTAAGACCTACTTTTGGCTAGGGTTTTTGCACTTAAGTTTCTTAACCTGCCCACCTCTTATCAACAAATCAATGCTTTTCTGCCATGAATTTAAATAAGAATGATGCCAGTCTCTGTTTTTAAGGCTGTATATTCTGTATTGGAAGATAAAAGACATAAATCTGTAAATTTTTCCTGAAGATTCAAGTGCCTTGTGTGTCATATTCTCTGAGACGTATCACACTATGGTTGTTGAAAGACTATGAAGATAACACTTCTTTCAATCATGTACTCTGATTCCCTGGTGGCTCAGGCAGTAAAGAATCCACCTGCAATGTGGGAGACCTGGATTTGATTCCTGGGTTGGGAAGATCCCCTGGAGGAGGAAATGGCAACCCACTCCAGTATTCTTGCCTGGAGAAACCCCATGGACAGAGGAGTCTGGCAGCTACAGTCCGTGAGGTCGCAAAGAAAATTTGGACACAATTGAGCGACTAAACACAGCACAGCACATTCTCTTTTGGGAGACAAAAGACATAAATATATAAATGTTTCCTGAAGACTCAAGTGCCTTGTGTTTCATATTCTCTGAGACATATCACACTATGGTTGTTGAAAGAATGTGGAGGTAACATTTCTTTCAAATTATATACTCTGATCTTATTTTAGCTCTTTATATTCAACTATACCAAAAATACTTACTTTACTAAAAATTATACATAATGAAAATATTGACTCTTAGTCCTACTTTAATACATTTATGTATGTCCTTCCATAATATCAATTTTTAAAAAACCTTATGGAACCCTAGCTTACATATAACAAAATGCCCCTATACTAATGTACAGTTTCACCAATAGTCTGTGTAACCACCTCCACAGTCAAGATACAGAACACTTTCATCACTTCAGAAAGTTCCTCAAATCCCTGTGAGCTAACATGCTCCTCAACACCAACCCCAGGCAGCCATTTACCTGCTATCTATAATAATGATAATTATACTATAATTAGATGTATCTTTTTTAGGCATCATGAAATGCATATTCTTTTGTGTTTATCTTTTTTGATCAGCATAATTTTTAAGATTTATCCACACTGTTGCACAGATGAATAGTTTATTCCTTTTAAATGCTGAGTTTAAGTCCATTATGTGACTCTATCACGCTTTGTATATTCCTTTACCAAGATGGACATTGGGTTGTTTCTAGCTCTTGCCTATTAATGAAAAGGCTGCTGTAAACACTCATGTACAAATATTTGTGTACATATATATTTTCACTTACACTGAGTCAAATGCCTAAGAGTGGAATTGTTGGGTTATAGAGTACTATGTGATTGACTTTATTATAAACTGCCGGACTTTTCCAAAATGGTTGCACCATTTTTTCTTTCCATCAGTTGTGTATAACAGCACTAGTTGCTCCATATTTTTTCTAATTTAAGCCATTCCAGTGGGTGTATAATCGTGTTTCATAGTGGCATATAATTTGTATTTCCCTGATGACTAAAGAAAGCTGAGCACCAAAGAATTGATGCTTTTGAACGGTTGTATTGGAGAAGACTCTAGAGAGTCCCTTGGATTGCAAGGAGATCAAACCAGTTAATCCTAAAGTAAATCAGTCCTGAATATTCATTGGAAAAACTATGCTGAAACTGAAGCTCCAAAACTTTGGCTACCTGATGCAAAGAACTGACTCATTGGAAAAGACCCTGATGCTGGGAAAGATTTAAGACAGGAGGAGAAGGGGACGACAGAGGATGAGATGGTTGGATGACATCATTGACTCAATGGACAGGAGTTTGAGCAAGCTCCAGGAGTTGATGATGGACAGGAAGCCTGGTGTGCTGCAGTCCATGGGGTTGCAAAGAGTCGGACACAACTGAGTGACTGAACAGATGACTAATGAGGCTGAATATTTTTGCATGTATTTATTGGCTAGTCATATATCTCTTCAATAATGTATTTGTTCAAATCTCTTGCCCATTTTAAAAATAGGTTGTTTGTCCTTTTGTTATTTAGTTATAGAAATTCTTTATGTATCTGGAGAAAAATTATTTGACAGATACACATATTGTGGGGTTTTTTTCCCCATCTCGTGGTTTACTTATTAATTTTCTTAATGCTTAATTCATTACTTAATTCATTCATACTTAATTCATTTTCTTAAAGAGCAGAAGTGTTTGACAATAACATTCCATAGGATATAATGGGCACCTATGTTTACAAACAAGCTTTGCTAACAAGTGTAGGGAGTATCTCTTATGATACTGTGCCAAGGCAAATTATGTTGCCTCTTTCACAATTATTCATAATATATCTGTGGCAAAGAGTCCCAGTTTATCAAGCCCCAACTCACAAGCAATATATCACCCCAAATTTGTGCTACCAGGAGTTTCTCTCTCAACAACCCCGTCATTCTTTTCTTTCCTTTCTCTCCGATACATCTCAATGGAAAGTCTTCTTCATAAAAAAGGATGAGTTGGCAGTGAGTACAAGCACCTTTTCATTGCAATGCAAGGGTCACCATGACCTCCTTGTTGCATTGGAAAAGTAACTTAAAAGCTTGGTTTTGTTCTAGATTTCAGGAAGAGAAATCTCTGATACACTGACTCAGAAAACACAAACTTTCTGTTGACTCTCAAAACTGGAACTCAGTGACTTCATCCTTTCTTCTAAGAAAACTAGTGGCCTGTGTTTTATTCATTTCTTTCAGTAAGTATTTGTTAAAATGCACTATATCCCAAGCACTGGTACTAGAAAAGCCTGAAATGTCTAGAGTAGTGTGTATCATGTCTTTTAGTTTATTGTTAATGAAACAGTGAGCATCTTACGAACAGAAATGTTATTCATTCTTCTGTGCTCAGTATTGGCATATGAGTACTTACTAAATGTAGTTAATGTCTGAATGATTGTATGTATGTGTGCATGAGCAAAGTGTCAGAGAGAGTTGCCTTGCTTGAGTTTTCTATGTTTTCTATGATGGAAGTTTTTTTAATGATGGGAAAGTAATAACCAAATAGCTACAGCTACTCCAGGAAAATGATAATCCAGCTCTCTTCCAACATCCCAGTGAGGGTCAATACTAATACTAATAACTAATACTCTGAGTAGGGCTTGTATCATTTTGATTCCTAATGGTTAAAATTTCCCAAGTGGAAGATAAGGTACCAGACCTTGGACATGAAGAGGGTCACAAGAAAATCATTTCTTCTTAGATTAAATCTGAGGTAAATTCAATAATGAAAAGAATATTGACTACCACTATAACCAATAGTATTTAGCATACTTTATAAAACAGTTTCATATACAGTTTCCCACTGGATCTTTCCAATATCTCTGAGAGATAGCCACAAGTAGTATTGGTATGCCTACCCCCACTATATACTGCTGGAAATGGAGGTTCAGCAGCAAAATGGAGTAGCTGGGCTCTAGTACTCTTTTTTACTGTCCTTCTAGGATAACCCCCTAGAGTGTCATGATGGTAGTCTCTGTTCCCATGATTTTTAAATATCATCCCTTTGTTGTGTGCCAAGAAATGAGATAAATTATCCTTACTACAGTGTATATTTATGGGAGGTAGACGGTGCACAGTAGTAAAGAACACTCAATTGTTAAGCAAAGTTTTGATACCGAATTCCATGAAGATGAGCCCCACAGAAGTCATGACTCTGTGAACCCTCAAATTCCTTTTTCTAAACAAACTCTATTTCTTAAGGTGTTAACAGGAACTTGCTGAGATGACTGTTTTCTCTTCAGTTCAGTCACTCAGTCATGTCTGACTCTTTGCAACCCCATGGACTGCAGCAGGGCAGGCTTCCCTGTCCCAGAGCTTGCTCAAATTCATGTCCGTCGAGTCAGTGACGCCATCCAACCATCTCATCCTCTGTCATTCCCTTCTCTTCCTGCCTTCAATCTTTCCCAGCATCAGGGTCTTTTCCAATGAGTCATCAGGTGACCAAAGTATTGGAGTTTTAGCTTCAGCATTAGCCCTTCCAATGAATATTCAGGATTGATTTCCTTTAGGATTGAGTGGTTTGATCTCCTTGCTGTCCTAAAATTGTCTTTATGTTATACCTGTCCAGGAGGAATTCCTTAATTTAGACACATCTATTAAGGAATTTTATTGCCTTGGCTTGTTAGCTGTAGACAGGAGCTTGGGAGGAAGGATCTTTGAGCTACTCACCACGCCAGTTCAATCCTCCAAGGAGCAAAATGAGGCAGCACTATGTGTGAGTTATCACATCAGGATATACTAGAGAACTGCTCACATTTGGAAAACAGTCTTCAATTGCAAGCACAGCCATCAGTGAAATAGCTGTAGCTTGACATTAATCTTGCAGCAGGATTACATTTCAGGCCACTGCTTTGCAGAAGATGAAGTGCGTTTGCCTCTGCTTCAGTGACAATGGTGTGACTGTATGCTTTGTAATTGGGTCCTAAGGAAGGAAAACTCAACTTTGTTCAGGATCAGGACTGGGTGATTGAACAACATTTGAGTTTCTGTTATTCCCACCAATAGCTGAGAGCTGTGACTGAGAAAAATTCAATTAATCCCTCTTTCTCAAACAGCTATATTTCTACATTCTTATTGGCCTCTAAAATAGCTCATGAAGGGTAAGTAGCTCTCTTTATTAATGCTTCATTAAGAATTTTTATATCTATGTGAAAAGTGGTGCATTCTTTGCACAGAATGAAGTACTTGGAGCCTTGATTCCAGCTGGTCTGGATTGGAAAACTCATTACTGTTCTTAGCCTGACTGCCAGGAAACTCCTCAGGGGAGAAATATAGCCTTGTATATATGGAAACATTCAAACTGGATTGGTCAACTTTTATAAATAAACCATTGGAAAATGTAATTTAGAGGGAGAAGTATATCAATTGCAGATTGTTTTCTTAATTGTCCCTGTTATTTCCCAGTTTCAAATTTTAGGTATTTTTCATAACAAAATAATTAAAAGTAGGAAACAAAGCTCATCATTCAGTCTTTTAAAACAACATCTTTCTGTAATGACAAAGGGAATTATAAATTACTTTACAGTTTGGAGGTAAAATTACAAGATCCTTTATAGTTAGGCAATTGATAGTCATCTCGACCAAGTTCTAGACTCAACTCTCCAACTCTTGACTCAAAAATTGGCAAAACCAGGTTAGAAGAGACAAGCAATTGTTTCCAGTGGAGAGGATTAAAACACAATTATGAATACATTCATCTTCCTTGGCCCAGGGACTCTATCCCATAATACCATTTGCATAACGGGTTACTTTGTTCCCTTTTAAATGTTAAATTTGGAACATTTTATTCCAAGAGCCATCAAAAAATAAACAAGCGGAGTTCTAAGCCCACAGATTTTCATATGTATCTGAGGCTAAAAACCAGTCCACTTTGCCTGTATTTAGGGAAGGATAAGCACTTTCTCATTTGTTTACACACCCAACATGATGTGGCTCTAAAGAGTTGTAAATATAGACAAATGGAAGTTAGCATCTCACTTCATCTACCACACACTCAACAAGACACACCACCCCCCCCACACACACACCCTCTGTTCCTTTCTGAAGGAAACTGGAGATGGCATTTTGCTTGTTCATTGGCTTCTGACTGTCCAGCTCCCTCCCTGTCTCTAATGTCTTCTACTCCTGAGCTGTACACCTCAATCAATGCATGCCTGCACTCTTTCCTCCCCTGGGTCCCCAGTGCAAATGAACCTGACCTATGTCTAATTGCCTGGATGGCAAAGTGGTAACTTAAAAACCAGTCACTACACACTGAGGATCTATTATTCAACTCAAGTGGAACACATTTAGGTTTTTAAGAGGGTGTCTTGGGATACACAGGCTCCCCAGGTGACAGGTCGCAAAGAGTCGGATATGACTAAGCAACTGAGCATGCATCCTGGGGATATATAATAGCTGAGTTTAGTCTTTAGTGGACGGAATTCAAGGTACAAGGTTGACCAGCAGATAGATCTTTGGCAGGGGGAGAAAATTCTATGTTCTCCTATGCATACACCTTGTAGAGGTACTTTCTCCTGTCCCCAGTTCAGCCCGGCACAGGGCTCAGTTCAGAGAGGAAGTTAAAAAGCACTGCAGCCAACCTGTCCTGATGTTTGGGAGTAGTGATCAGTGCAACAATTGTCCAGAGGATTAGAAAGTGCCCCCTTCCAGCCTGCCATCCCTCTGAGTTACTGCAGAAACTACTCTGCAGCATCTCAGCCTCCTAGAGCTTAAAGTTCTGCTTTTCTAAAGCTTTTCACATTCTATTTGTATTAGTACTGGCTTTTTGGGGGGTGGGAGATTCAAACTTTGTTGGCAAGGCTCTAGGTAAAGAGATTTTATGCTTTTTAATGGTAAAAATTCAGCCTCCCTGATGGGTTTTCCCCAACACAGCTATTCACATAGCCAGTGGATGGGTCTCCTTGGAAACAGCAGCAGCTCAGTTTCTGCATCTCCTGATGACAATCTCTCTGTACCCTTGGCTGCCTATTCCCAGCAGTTGACGCTCTGACTAGAGCAGGACACTGAGGACTGCGAGTGATAAGCATCAAATTTGTGATTAAACTGGTGGGAGGTGGGCCTAGGTGACAGTGGAGTTTCTGCCAAACCAAGATACTGTCCAGGGAGCATGGGTAGCTCTGTACAAGGTTGCAGCAAAGGAGGGCACCAGTTGTTCTCAAAGTAAGGGCCCAACAGTAGGCTGAGCCCAACAGTGAGAACTTTGACAATAAATGTTGAAGTTCAGGCGGTTAGGCAGGGCTGTATCACCATACAGAGGACACGGGCTCTGCCACTGGGCAAAGAGACTTGTTAGCAATGGGCAGCCCTGAGTGATAGAAAGGGGACTAAGGGATGTTCCAGAACCAGCACTCAGATACAGGGAGTACAGCTGTATCTGAGTAATCTGTACTGGGATACTCAGTACTCAGCTGTACAGATACAGCTAAGATCCGGGTTTGGGGAATACAGGTGCGGTGGAGTGCCTGGGCGTTTGGGAGTAAGGGGCAGAGTTTTGTTGTCAGAGCCGGACCATTGAAGGAAGAGGCTGAATGAGAGAGAATGTGTGGTGTGGGTCTATTTCTATCTTATAGCACAATCGAAGAAAAGAGGCACAACAAGCCTCTAGAATAAGGGTGGAGGCAACACCATGGTTGAACCAGAGGATCAGGAACTCAGAGTATGTGTGAATATTCTGCCATTGGTTGGTTGATGGGAGAGAAAACAGGTTAAAAAAAAACAACAATATCCACAGTTGCCTTCTTTATCTGTCTTGTGTCTTCTATTTACCCCTCTCTCTCCTTATTACCAGTCTTAATAACTGCTTTTACTATTTTACTAATATCTTAAAGATCTTTGAGAGGGATTACTTTTAAAGGACATGTTAGGGTAGGGGAAAGCTTGGAGAATTATTCCTTTCTCTCTGTGCAACTACACCATGTTTCGGAGTCTGCTGCCCAGTATTGGCTGCATCCAGGATTCAACAAGCAGGCAGAGACACATGGGGGAGGCAATCCAAACGCCCATAGATGATAAAAGGGAACTTATATCACGTATTGAGCCCTTTCCCTGTTCCAGGTACAACAGATCTGGGCACCTTGAGAAAATGCAGAGTCCCAAGCCCCCAGATTCAGAGTGCTTTGCATGCTCTGATTCAATAGGGTCCTGTAGAGACACTTTAGGGAAGTCTAGCATAGACTCCCCTACCCCAACCCACCACTACTATCACTGTGCCTGTCTGGGTGGGATTGATATTGGGCATTCCTCATTTTGAGAGGGTGCAGGGAGAAAGCCTCCCCATCAAACTTCAGATAGCCGCTTTTCCTACACACACCAATGTCCAGTGCGGGGAAGGGGAAGGGGCTCCAGGTGCCCAGTGGTCAGTGCTCTGAGGTCAAACCCAAGAGACACTGAGGCAGCAGGAGAGGAACTTTCTCAGGGCAGCTACAGTTGTCTCACCACTGAGCCCTGAGCCTTATTTTTCTTTCATTCTAATCACATGAGCAGAGCTAAGTGGGTTCCAGAAACGAGGAACAAAGGAGGGAACCTACAGCCTGTTCTTTCTTCCCGTTGCTCTCCTCCACAGCTACTAGAACCCACCAATTAGTTCTGCTTCCTGAAGACTAGTTTTTTATATCCATCCTGAAAAAGAAATGGATTCATGAGACCCATCATCAGAAGGAGGCTGTGACTTCTTAGTATGAGCCAGTTTTAAGTACAAGCAGTTGTTGAGGCAGAAAATTCCCCAGTGGCAGGCTTGATGGATGATATGACATTGTCTCCTGGGGACATGGTGATTTGCTGCAGCATTGCGGCAACTTAAAATAAATGATCACTCTGCACAAGGGCTGACAAGCTTCGTGTCTATGCTTCTCATCACAATTCTAGTAGTGGAGCTTCCCAGCCTCTAGGTTAACCCCTTTCACTTTGGACCAAACATCTGGAGCAGGAACATGGGTGGGATCATAAGATAATTTTTCTTTGGATAAGCAACTTTCATCTAAGGATCTCCAAGTACTTTAAAATAGTAATTAAATTGCCAAAACACCTTCACATGGATAATTATTATCCATCTACCATCCCTAGCTCTGTGCCAACACTTAAAGATGAGAAACTTGAAGGACAGCCTGGCTAGACTTCAATGGCTGAGCTTATCATAGAGATAAACCCCAAATTCAATGTCCCTCATTTCTCGTCTAGTACTGCTGCTGCTGCTGCTGCTGCTGAGTTGCTTCAGTCGTGTCCGACTCTGTGCGGCCCCATAGATGGCAGCCCACCAGGCTCCCCAACCCCTGGGATTCTCCAGGCAAGAACACTGGAATGGGTTGCCATTTCCTTCTCCAATGCAGGAAAGTGAAAAGTGAAAGCGAAGTCACTCAGTCGTGTCCAACTCTTTGTGACCCCATGGACTGCAGTCCACCAGGCTCCTCTGCCCATGGGACTACAGAGGGCTAAAAAAGATGATCATATGATGCTTACGCATATATACAAAGTGAAGTACTATTAGTAGAAAAGAAGAATAAAATACGTATATTGAATTTACAACTTAATTAAACTACTATATCAATCCTACCTTTTAACCAATTTTTCCCTCTCAAGAAACTTAGCTCCATTCTGTTTCAGTTTTTCTGTCTTTAATGAGGTTCCCTAATTACCTGCATTGGGCTTTCCTGGCGGCTCAGACAGTAAAGAATCCACCTGCAATGAGGGAGACCTGGGTTCAGTCCCTGGGTTGGGAAGATCCCCTGGAAGAGGGCTTGGCGATCCACTCCAGTATTCCTGCCTGGAGAATCCCCGTGGACAGAGAACCCTGGTGGGCTACAGCTCACGGGGTTGCAAAGAGTTGGACATGACTGACCAATTGAGCAAACACACAGTTGTTTATGTTACTTCATCAGAAGTGCTGACGACTTGTCAGGTGGAATGTTCTACAGCCTCCAAAAAGGATTCGTGTTTCTCTGTGAGACAGCATCACCTCATAATTTGAAATAGATTATCCTAATATGGGACTTAACTTTAAAGAATTTTTATCATCAAAGCTGTTATTCACTTTATCAGAATTTCCTTCCTCTTCATTTTAGTTCATGGCCACTGGCTTGTATGATACTATCTTATCTGAGCCAGTCACAATTCTTCTTTTTTTTTGGAAAACTGGCACTAAAACCACCACCAAGTTTAGAAACAAGAAACTATAGTTAAGACCTAAAATTGTTGGTGGTCCTAAAATTGATCTCCGCCTCTACTCTGACGAACATCAGTTTCTCATTTAATATGTGGAATTAGAAGTAGCTACCTGGGGATAGGTTAGAAAGTAGTAGGGCTTCTTAGAGGAACTTGGGACAGAGTTGCAGACGAATAAAGCAGCTAACAGCTAAATTAGCAGTCTTTGCCAAGCAGTCCTCTAGGCTCACTCTGAGCTGTGGGCCACAGAGACCAAGACAAAGAGAAGAGCCTTTCTAAAGATGGCAATGACGACCCTGTATGCAAGACAGCAAAAAAGACACAGATGTGTATAGCGGACTTTTGGACTCAGAGGGAGAGGGAGAGGGTGGGATGATTTGGGAGAATGGCATTGAAACATGTACACTACCATGTAAGAATCGAATCACCAGTCTGTGTCTGATGCAGGATACAGCATGCTTGGGGCTGGTGCACGGGGATGACCCAGAGGGATGTTGTAGGGAGGGAGGTGGGAGGGGGGTTCATGTTTGGGATCTCATGTACACCCATGGTGGATTCATGTCAATGTACGGCAAAACCAATACAGTATTGTAAAGTAAAATAAAGTAAAAATAAAAATTAAAAAAAAAAAAAGAGAGAAGAGCCTTAAACGACTTCAAGATGAGCCCAACAGAGAAGCGCACACATGGAAAGGTCAGAGAGAATGTTGCCACCACAAAGGCTGTGGGAAAATGAGGAACGTAGCCAAGCTGGATCCTTCAGGTGTTAGTCATGGAGTTTGCTTCCTAAGAGAAACGCAGATTTGCAAGTTCCGGATGAGGTACCAAATGCCAAGCATATGTGATGGAACTGTGAATGCATGATATAATATGTTTATGTATTGAGCTTTCTTTTAAGATTTACAAAGAAAATAATGTATACTGTTTGTAGTATGTCAATGGTAAAACATTTCTACAGAGATCTCCTTTATGAGGCAAGTGAGAAACTTCTACAAATGGCTAGAGTGAAAATCTAGAAATAAAAAATTCTTGGGATTTTTTTTTAGAAATCATGAATAATATTCTAGGACAAAATAGAGAAATAAGTTCCTGAGGTGGGCGAGGCGGGGGAATGTAAGTAATGAGACCACTGAGAATTAAGGAGAGGCAGCCATATAAGAAAGGCACGAACACTCGTGTAACGCTGAGCAGTTTAGGATGTGGTATGTTATTTAAGGCTCTGAACAGCTGGATGTGTTAGGAGCACAGAGAAAACAAATGACCTGACTCATGTTGGCAAGTGGGTGATTTGGGCCCTGGAATCAGCAAAATAAGTCCAAGTCCTGGGTCTGCCTCTCTCTCGCTGTGTGACCAGCTCATTTCCCTGCCTCTCAAAGCCTCAGCTTTCTCCCAGGGCTGCTGGGAGAATTAAATAGGATGCTGCACAAAACATGCTCGGTGTGCAGCCTGGTACATCACAGAATGCACACAATAAAATGTTGATGCGCATCGCAGGTCACAGCAGCCTTCCCTTTATGGCAACAAGACTGATAAAAACCAAACAACATGCAGTGTCTCTGAACTGATACATGAAAGTGAATCACTCTTTTCCATCGAGGCCTCTCTGGGCGCTATGCCTGACTCCAGCGTTGCTCTATTTTCACAAAATAATTTTAGACTATCTCCATTGTGAAGGCCCTTAAGGATTACTTAAACTATACATATGTGTGTGTTTTTATTGGTAGCCAATCTTGGCCACCAAAAACAATTTCCTTTAAAATCACTTTTTCCCTTCAGAAATCTGTCATTTAGAGCTAAACCTAATGAAGAAGAAACATAATCAAGAGGGGATAAGAGGAGATGGCTTTGTGTGTGCGCCTTGTAAGCCCAAATTGCCCAAAGGCAATTCTAAATAAGGATTTGAATAAACATCTTGAATAATGTGGACAATGATGTTAAATACATGACTTCCTGAACTCATTACCTGAAGGATGTTCCTCATCTAAGCTTGACTTTTAAAATATTTTTTTAAACATCAAAGTCTCTCTCATAGTCATACTTTCGCTGTTGGCCTCTATTCACTTTTTGGAATAGTGAGTACGGGGAAGGAAAGGGAGAGGGAAAGGCCAAAGGCAGAAAGGAAAGGATGGGAAGAGAGAGAAACACCAAAAGTGAAAGGGCAAGTTGAGGCAGAGAAAATCAAACCAGCTTAGAAACATCACAGAGAAATCTACCTTGTAGACAACAGACCTTAATTATAGTTTGCTTTTAAAGACATAACTCATACTGCTATTTGTTTTGTGGAAGGGGGGAGAGGGCTTATAATGGGCTGCAATAAACTTTCTAGGCCAGCCTCAATCATTTTTTTCTTCTACTCTGGGAAAATATGCTTTAGTACAATACTTCAACCTTTCAAAAAACTTAACCTTTTAGGAGAACATTTAATTTGCTTTTGCCCTCGTATTTTGGATGCTCATTTACCACCTTGTTCCTTTCTTTGCTCTTGTCTCCTCAAGGTCCCCCGGAGAAGCATGGGCTTGAGGAGGAGGAGTTGTGGGAAAGGAAGGAAGCACGCAGAGTCCTCTTATGTGAATAAAGTGATTAACAGAAAGTATAAAAGAGGCTTCTTCCCCTGTTCACAAAGCAGATTTTCTTCAGAAACTGGCAGAGCTCCCAGACAATTTGCTCTGGGGACAGACTCTGGCTAAACTGCTGGCAGCGTGGGCCCTGGGGCCTCCAGATGGGTTTGGGGGGCCCTGGGGAGGGAGCACTACCGAGAGGGGAGGAGGGAAGGACTCAGTGCAGCACCGGCAGGGCCAGCGTGGGTCGTGCACAGAGCAGGCTAGGTGCTCTCCCACCCACCTCGTTGCCCAGGCCTCCGGGCCACTGACACAGCTGTGGACAGGCTGAGGGGCTGGCGAGGGGAGAAGCTGGCTCCAAGGTCCAGGATGGAGGAACCTGAGTGGTCACAGTGCAGGGAAGGAGTAATGAAGGATGGGGCAGTTCCCACGAGCTGGCCCGGGGCGCAGGCTATTTCGAGCTGCACAGAATAGCTTGAAGGGCAAGGCAACCCTGTCCTCTAGCACCAAGCTAATTGTGTGCTCCTGACGCCCTGCCTGGTCCAGGGATCTGAGCAAGCACAGGGTAGGTTTGGGGAATGATCCAGAGGCAAAGATTGCTGCCACATTCCCTGGGCCCTGCGTTCAGCACTGTCACCACAGCAATGCCCAGGCTGCCCCTTGCAGCTTCCGCTGGGTAGTGTTTTCAACACTCACTCACTCTAGAGTACTTCTAATGAACTGGAAATGAGCAGGCACTCCATGAACTGTGATGCGGGTTGGTGGGGAGAGGAGGGGGGAAGGGGACCAAGGCCATTGGCTTCTGAGGCTACTGCCAACTTCCTTGCTAACTTTTAGCTCAGATTAGGGTTCCTGATAGTGAGACTTTAAAAAGCGACTTTCCCCTATGGTAGAACTTGGGAAAGGTCTATGGCCGTGAATTATTCAGGGCCACCCACTGATTTAGTCCCCAGTGTCTTCCAGATACTCTCATGTGGATTCTTGGCTAGCTTGGATATCAACAGAAAGCGTATGGGACACAGTTGCCTCTCTGCTGCCTTAAATGCCCACCAGCCAGGATGCCTTGAGGCTGTTAATAAAGCTGGGAACCGGTGAGCAAGTTGAGCAGGCTAGCCTGCTACTTTTGTCTTTCTCTGCTCTTTCCCCTAATGGAATAGCCTCTGTGTCTGTGTGTACACAACTCATCCCTGATCATTCAAAAAATTCAGAAAACACAGAAAAATGTAAAGAACATCATCAACTGGAAACAAGCATGGCTGGCCTGATAGCACACATTCCTCATGATTCTTTATACTATATTTTGATGGGAGATAATAGGATGCATATATTTTTATAACCAAATTTTTTTACCCTACAATTTAACACAAATATTATCCTTCCACATTCATAAGTATAGAACTATGTTATTATTTTTAACAGCTGTTTAATAACCCAGGGTAAAAATGTGCTGTCATCTATTTAATCAATCGCCTGTAGTTAGATGATTTCAGTTATCACCAGATTATTGCTGATGGAAACAAGGGTCTTTATATAAACATTACTGAATCCTTATCAGGTCATTCTCTTAAGGTGAATTCTGCAGTGTAGAATTGTTGGGTCAAATCTGCTTATCTTTTTAAAGGCACTGATGCATCCTTTCAAAATTTTCCTATCACAAGCAAAGCTCTACTAATATTCCATCCTTCCAAAAATCAATGAAGCCACCCATTTTCCTCCCCTTCCCCTGCCCTGGACACTCAGCATTATGAATCTTTGTCATCTTTTTTAGTCTGATGGTTTTAAATGATAGGTCTTATTTGCTGTTTGAACTCAGTGTTCAGTGTTTCCTCTTCTCCTCTGTCGTCTCTTGGAGCTTTTTCTCTATTAGCATCCCCTTCATCAGTGATGAGCATCAGCGGAGCACTTCCAGTGTGTGGGCACTGACTGTGCTGAACATCAGTGCTTCGGGAGCAGCATCATCTCAAGTGCTCTGGGGGTGGAGGGATGGCTTGGAGGAATGAAGCTTCGGGGAGGAGGAGATAGTTACGTTAGATTTGATGAAATGGTGACAGCAGGATGGGTGGGAAAAGGTCGTCTGATGCAGAGGAAAGAGCATAAGCAAAGTCACTGAGGCCTGTGTTCCAGGGTGACCGGGAAGCGGGATGGCCAGGCTGATGTGAGCTCTCTGTGCTGCACAGTGGAGTTTAGATTAGTCTATAGCAATGACAGAGCTTAAGCAAGGGTTTTAGAGGAGAGCAGTGATCAAATGCATGTTTACAAAGTGCATTTTGGCAGTGGTGTGAAGGAGGAAAGGAAGTGGGAGAGAGCAACTGAAGCAGGAAGACCAATAAAAAGACTGCTGAAATGGTCTGTGTGAAGACGCTGCGAGCTGGAAAGAGGTCAGGGCAGCCAGGCAGGAAGCAGAGGAATGGTGACATACAATTTCCAAGACTGGTAACTGAGTTGGAGAAGCAGGGGAGAAGTTCAGGAAGAACTGGAACAGAAGAGAAGGTATGAGCTTTTGCAAAAAAATAGAAGGAAGAAAAAAGATGGATTCCATTTTGAATACGCTATACTTCAGTGACCATTTGACTTTGGATAGATACAGCCAAAGGGAAAGTGTAAATACAGATTTGGGACCCTGGAGAGCTGTTGTGGCCATGGATACAGGCAAGGGGATTAGGGGCACACAGAATCCACACACTGATTGCCAGGAGCCCTTCCCTAAGGGGTCCCTACACCCCCACACAGGCTAGACAGACAGATGAGTGCTTTCTCCTTGTCCTTAGCTTGTGAGCCCCTTTTCTTTCTCTCAGAGGTGTCCAGCTCATTACTAGGAAAGAGTAGATCAAATGTAGCCAATTCATATAAAAACTGGAAAAAAAAACAAGCTTTTTCTCTTACATTACAAACAGTAAGCCTTTGTTTAAAAGGTATTTGTTAACACAAAGAAATGACTTCTTAGCGGTGTGGCAACTGGAGAGTTCTGGGGGACCAAAGCCTTTCTGAGCTCTGCCAGTTCATGTCAACAAACCACTATCCAAGCCTGCCCTGCATTGGGGGCTCTGCTCCGCTGTTAGAGATCCAAAATTCAAAGCACTGCCAGCCTCTGAAGAAAGCATTTACAACTTTAGTTTGCCTTAAGACAGAGCTTTGCAGCCAAAGACCTACTTCCAGGAGCCAGGTTTAAGCCCTGGGACCTGAAGAGGAACAGGGGGTGTATCCTGGTGCCATCAGCTGGGTGTCTTCTCAGTTATGGTTTGAACAGCTCAATTAAAAAGACAGGGAGTGGCTGTCTAAATTTAAGTAGAAACACAGTAAAACAAATCTGGGTCATTTTAGCCTACTTTGTTCTCTTCAGCATCTTTTGCTTTTTTTTTAATCGGAGATAGTTGCTTTACAATGTTGTGTTAGTTCTGTTGTACAGCAAAGTGAATCAGCTATATGTATACGCATATCCCCTCTTTGTCACCACAGAGCAGTTAGTAGACTTCCTTGTGCTATACAGTAGGTTCTCATCGTCAGCATTTTAATATATATTTATCTAGGAAAACTAAAATTGCCTCAGTCTTCAGGGATGGAGATGTATATCAGCTCTCAGCTTCATTTTTCAGCAGCTGACATTCTAGCTTGTCTTCAGACCCGGAAAACCTTACTCTGACTCGACTAGAAATCACTCTTTTTCACCTTTAATCCTGTCTGGTTTTCTCCCTGGCTCCCTTCAAGCCCTCTTTGTTGCATCAAATCAGGGATGCCTACTGCATCTGGAAAAGCAGCTCTGGCTGTGCCCAGGGAATCAGACAGGGACTGCCAACCACACCCACTTCTTCAGTGGACATCATTTCATGCACGTCAGGAAATGAGTCTGCAGTGGACGCACCCCACTCACCAAAACTGATGAATGAGCGAACAGCGCCTCTATTATTTTCAGTAGTAAGGACTTAACTAGAAAGGATGTATCTAAAAAACAATATTTTGCTCCATGATTTGTATTACTTCATGGCTTTCCCTGTTATAAATATATGGATGTCATTAACTGCAAGTCAAAAAATGAAAGGTTTCTTAAATAAATTAGGCTTCTGAGGTATAGGGGAATGACACAGAGAACACATCCCATGCAGGGAAGCAACAATGCAGAGCATAGGAATAAATGGCTCCCATCCAGTGCTGAATCTACACAAGATAAACCGTAAAGTAAAGAATCTGCCTGAAATGTGGGAGACCCAGGTTCAATCCCTGGGTCGGGAAGATCCCCTGGAGAAGGAAATGACAATCTGCTCCAGTATTCTTGCCTGGAGAACTCCATGGACAGGGGAGCCTGGCAGGCTACAGTCCATGGGATCGCAGAGTTGGACACGACTGAACGCTAACGCTTTCTTTCACTAAACACCTCAAAGGAGGGGGCAAGGCAAGAGGGAACAAGGACGTGGAGAGATTCCAATCTGTTTTTCAGTCCGTAACACAATTCTAAGTCCAAATGGTTAGAGTTCCCAGGCAGAGGAAATGATTTCTACTATGAAGGAGGAAGAGGGAAACTCCCTGGGGCACCAGTTTCTTAATGACAGGCCACCCTGAGAAGCGGGCAAGGCTCCTTTAAGTGTTCATGGCAAAAATCCCTGCAGTGTCAAAGATCAAAAGAGCTTTGTAATGTAAGGCAGCACTTTTGAGACTGTTGACACTTGCAATAGAAATTAACTTCAAAACAGCTTGCTTCTCTGCTCACTGTATGGGCTTCCAAGTTCAAGGCATTGAAGGTGAGTGACTCACACCTATCTGTGTAAACACAGCATCTTCCATGGCTTCCATGCTGCTTTACCTTCATAAACCTTCTTTCTCTGTTAACTGAATACACAATCACCCAGGCCCTTCAGTGTTCACATAAACAAAAGCCACTCCAGAAGTAGTTGAGTAGCACAGATCTCGCTTCCTTCAAAGCTTTTCTCTGTACAGACACACTCCATTATAGTACTTTCACCTGTGCATGCTAAGTCGCTTCAATCATGTCTGACTCTTTGCGACCTTGTGGACTGTAGCCTGCCAGGTTCTTCTGT
Source organism: Ovis canadensis (assembly GCF_042477335.2). NCBI lineage: Eukaryota > Metazoa > Chordata > Mammalia > Artiodactyla > Bovidae > Ovis > Ovis canadensis. The sequence continues at coordinate 54,806,765 of NC_091251.1, read as the reverse complement.
CCATGGGATTCTCCAGGCAAGAATTCTGGAGTAGGTTGCCAACCCCTACTCCAGGAAGTCTTCCCAACCCAAGGTCTAACCCTTGTCTCTTATATTTTCTGCATTGGTAGGCAGGTTCTTTACCACTAGTGCCACCTGGGAAGACTGTTTATTTCTTTAACATTTCCACATTATTTCCCCAAATGTGTAACTGCCATAACCCTTTAAAGTGCAACACCAGCTACATTTGGGTAGATTTTAAAAGACACCGTTCTGAATGTGAGCTGCTGCTTCTTTCTCACCATTGCACACTTGGTGCTTTCACATGTCATTAATCTTGAAACAGCAGCAGCAGAACCAGAATGGCTGTTTTCTGCTGGGATCTGTGCGTTCTCCACTGGGGTGACACTGAGCCCTGCCAAGTTCTTCTGAGACACAGCACACTCTGGTCAACATTCAGGACTACCAAGCCATTATTATAATAATACATCAGAAGATTTTCAACTTAACAAGCTCAGTTCAGATACAAGAATCAAGTAAAATCAACTAGGAAAAATAAATAAATAAATCCCTCCCTATCTATTTGTCCTAAATGGGAAAGCTGATGGCCAAAGAAAAGTCGGGGTTCTAGAAGAGTTTCTACAGAAAACCCAAAGGGCCAAATACCGGGGAAAAATATGCAGACTCTGGGATGCTGCCCTGATTCCTTCTGCACCCCAGGCCTTGTTTTCCCGGATTTTCGTTGTTTCTCCTGCTGTCCCTGTGTGCGCACAGCTGCGCAACAGTGATCACAAGTGATGACAAGCACAGCCCCCAGAGCCAAGCTGCCCAGGCCCAGGACCAGGCTTCTTTTCTCTGTGACCTTGGGCCATTAACTAGTTTCTCTGTGCCTTATTTCTTCATCTGTAAAATGGGCTGCTTTGCGGATTAAATGAGAGAACACAGTGGATGTCTTTTGCACAATGTCTGATATTAGACATAATCTGTTCCCTCTGCTCCACCATTAGTCTTTGTTAGGCTATGACAAAAACATGGATGGATCTTTCTAAATATGAAATAAGAGCAACTTTGGAACCAAATTCCAGTGTCTGCCTGTGGGGATTGGGGCAGATTTAGAGCAGTAGTACTATGCTAAAAAATGCTTTATGCATAAATCCTCTCATATAATCTGTAAGATACCTATAGAAGATTTACATTAGCTATTCTTCAACTAAGCACTCCTCCCAGGACCCTTGCTCTTGTGTAACTCCTCCCATATTGACTCTGGACTTGGTCACATGCTTACTCTGGCCAATGGGACCAAGAAATGTAGATTCGTAGAAATTTGGTAAATGCTTATACACTAAATCTTGTACCTTTAGAACGCTGCCACCTCCATGTCACAAAGTCTAGCCTCCTTAAGGACGCAAGAGCACAGGGAGAAAGAGGCCGTGTTGATCCCCACCGCTCGCTGGTTTTCCAGCTGAAGGTAGTGAACCTGAACAAGCCCAGGAAACACCAGCAATTACAAGAGCCAGTCAATTTCTCACAAAATCACGAGAAGCAATAAATTATTGTTGTCACCAAGTTTTAGGGTTATTTGTTACTCTGCAAAGAATAACTAAAACAGAAATTAGTGAGTACAGTGATCCCATAACAGAAGCTTAAAGACATGAGGCACTGGCTTTGGGACTAGATAGTTGGCAGAGGCTGAAAGGGCAGTTAGGAATTTCTTTTTGGAGGCTGAAAATGGGCCACCTGAGTTGCTGAAACAATCTTCAAAACTATAATCTATAGTCATTTGTAAGGCAAAAAACACATGTCTAATAAATTTGTGGGTCTGAGCTAAAGAAATTTTCAGGCATAATGCTAGAAGTGCCAATAGATTTTTTTTTTTTAATTTTGCTTAAAAAGGTATGCAAAGAGAGAAGGAGGAGTTAAAGAAGGAACCAGTGAGTTTAAAAGCAGAATTTAGAGGAAATTGGGAGGACCTAGAACTTGCTGGGTTTAGAAATAAAACTGTTCCTTATTTCCATCCTCTCCAGATGGCAAAGGATTCTCAACATAAGAAATGGTCTCAGAGTAAAGATTACTCGAGATTGTGGCTGTAAGACCCTTTATTATGACCTTTAAAAGACTTTGAGTAGATCTTCTCAACTAGATAAAAGCACTTCTAAGAGAAATAGATGCCTAATCTCAAAATAGCTCTGAGTAATCTGGAGCTGGGCTGCCCAGTGCAGTAGCCACTAAACACACATGACCATTGTGTGCACACTTGAAGCGCAGCTAATCCAAACTGAGAGGTACTTTAAGTGTAAAATATACCCTAGATTTCAAAAAATAGTAGGAAAAAAGCAAAATACCTTATTAATAATTTATTATATTGATTACCACATTGAAGTGGTAATATTTTGGATATATTCAGTTAAACAAAATGTATTACTAAAATTACTTCCATTTGTTTCATTATTAAAGTGTGGCTCTTAGAACTTTAAAAAATATGTACGTGGTTCATATTGGTAGCTTACATTATATTTCTATTAGACAGCACTAGTGTATACAAAGGCCTGTCCCAAGAAGAATCTTAGGTATAGATTTTATTTAATGAAACGAACAATAATGAGGTACATAGAAAATCCATAATGTTTTTAAAGGAATCCTGTCAGATTCAAGTAAGTATCTAAAATGATAGGAGACTTCTAGACCACCCAACTTTCTACAATCAGTATGCGGGCTGAGAAAGCTACTTAGCTGCAATTATAGGCCATTTGTATTTAAAAAGAAATGACATCTCAGAAGATGGAGCCAAGAACCAGAGGACTGAATCCAGAGAAAGCTTGCCTGCTTGAGTTGGAAAACCTGATAATATGTACCCAGACAGATTTCAGAATTGCTATTCTATGGAACAGTTACTGCTATTGTCTCCTATTGTGTTATTTTTGAACTGGAATATCTATTGGGGTTACCATGCCCCTGTTTCAACACTTTATGTTGGGTGTATGGTTCAGTTTACAGGCAGAATTTAGAGGAGATACATAGGACTTGTTAGGCCGGAATACTAACCTTAATCTCTCTCTGATTGCAGAGGAGCTATCCACGAGAAACCCTATTTATATCTGTACCAGATTCAGATGACAAGATCATGGCCTTTGAGTCTAATGGGGTCACTGGATGAGATCTCAGGGGTCTTAGGAGGGCAGTGTATTTTTCCTATGGGAGGAATTTAAATAATTGTGACCATTGACCATACACTGTTTAAAATTTTCTAATTAAGAGGTAGAGTGTATTCCTCCCAGCCTTTGAATCTGGGCTGGTGTTTTCACTTGTATTGTCCAGTTGAATGCGGTGAAGTGGTGGTGTGCAATATCCCCAAACCTAGACCTTAAGGGGCCTTATAGCTTCTGTTCTTGTCTTCTTGGTACTTTGAGAATACCACACACTTAGAAAGCTCAAAAGGAAAGGCCACCTCAGCTGTTCCATCCCTTGCTATTTTAGGCCCCAGATGTGAGGGTGTCACCATCTTAAATCTGCATCTGACTGCAATCAAATGAATAGATCCAGGAAAAACCATAGTAAGAACAACTCAGTTGGACAAAGAATTAATAAATAATAGTAAAAAAAAAAACCCTGATAAACCATGAATCATTGTTCTTTTCAGCCATTACTGTGAGGTGATTTGTTCTACAGCAACAGATAACTAATATCTATCCACGGTCTAACAAGGAGTAGAGTGGAGCAGGTGGGACAGGCTTTCTGGCAGAGGTGTCCCTTGGATTCTACTGTGGTTGTGATGCTGTTACTACCATGTTCTTCAACACGTGGGCCTCTCCAAAGTGCTGCTCACAACATGACAGCTGATTTCCCCCAGAGTTAGCGGACCAGGAGAGGGAGAAAGTAGTCAAAATGGAAACCACGATATATTTTATCATCACTTCTCCTGTACGCTATTGGTAACACAGACCAACCCTGATGGAATGTGGGCAGGGGCCACTAGTGCCGGGAGCCAGTGTGAGGAATCCCGCCTGTGACAAGGTCATGAGGAAGGAAGCTGACATACGCAAGACGTGCTCAGACTTCAGGGGCCCCTCTGGAAATTCCTAAGCATGTACCCCAACAAAAATCTGCCAGTTTTTGTGCTCTGCTTTTCCACTCTTCTGACATTCTCTGGAAAAAGTCAATTCAGGGCTTTAGTTTTCTGCATTTGAAAGAGTGTTTCAATCCAAAAACCCCTCTGATGGCTTTCTAGCCTGCCTGCAGGACTCGTACCGCAGGAGGCACAGGAAGCTTAAAACATCCTAGGAATGTAGGGGCTTCCGAAGAGTCAAAATCTTCAGAATAGGATTGATTAAAAGTTTTATTTGTTGAGTCAATGCTTGCTGCTAAATTTTCATATCCTTTATTTTTAGATACAGTTGGTATATAGAAAAACAAGTAGTAGACCTAGTATTAGCAACATTAGATCTTTGAGTTAAGTACCTTCTTTGTTATAACCCACTGCACCTTTGTTCTATAGAGATGTAACTTCAGCGCTTTAAGGAGATGTAGATTAAAGAAAAACACTTCAGGGGAAACAAAACTAACATTCATTAAGGAAGAGAGCCAAAAAGTGTTAACAAGCCTCTTGGCCAGAAGATAATGTAAATCGCTTGAGACCTTTTGTATACAAAATGATATACGGAAACATCTGGGTTGTGAACGCTACATAATTTTGTGTTACCCATTGATCTCCACGTTTTATCAAAAGTATAAAAGGCCTTCTGAACAATAAAGGATGGGACCAGTTTCTTGGACTAGTCTCTTGGCCTGGTTTCTTGGGAATCTGGCTCCCCCCGTGTCTCTCTCTCTCTCTTCTTTTCTCCCTTTTCCTCCCTCTGCTCTTTACTTTAATTGCAGGCTGAATCTCCACCTGGGGCACGGAGGCCCGCCAAGTCTACTTACTTGCCCTGGCTGTTAAGACCCGCACCAAAGGGAGCCTGAGGCGAGGCACCCTTAGATATTCAAGCGAGCGCCGGTGGCCCAACGTAGATGGTGCAAATTCCTTGTCTGGAATTTTATTGGTCTTCCGCGTAACCCAAGCTATTCAGCCCTCTTCCTCCACTTAATCTTCCTACTACACTATAGTTTCTTAATCTAATCTTATATCAATCAATAAACAAGTCTTTCCACGCCAACACCGTCCACCCTTCGAATTCCCTGGATCCACTGGGGCTGGACCCCGGCACACTAGGGTGCTAATATCAGGGGACAGGGATCATCAGGGGCCACCCAGGAGGCTGACTACAACATAAACTAGGAAACAGGTAAATGTACTTCATATCCTAATCTTCATTTCAAGAGTCTCCAAGAGGCTAGTTTTCCCATATCCTCTATTTCTCCTCTGACCTACTTATTTATCATGAGTTTTACCCATTTCTCTTTACTATTCAACTTGTCCCTCACCTGTTATCCCCCTCTCCAATCTCATCAAGCCACAGAACATGGCATTTCAGGTCTTCAAGATTCAGTTCAGTCAGTTCAGTTCAGTAGCTCAGTCGTGTCTGACTCTTTGCGACCCCATGAATCGCAGCACACCGGGCCTCCCTGTCCATCACCGAAATTCATGTCCATCAAGTCGGTGATGCCATGCAGCCATCTCATCCTCTGTCGTCCCCTTCTCCTTCTGCCCCCAATCCCTCCCAGCATCAGGGTCTTTTCCAATGAGTCAACTCTTCTCATGAGGTGGCCAAAGTATTGGAGTTTTAGCTTTAGCATCAGTTCTTCCAATGAACACCCAGGGCTGATCTCCTTTAGAATGAACTGGTTGGATCTCCTTGCAGTCCAAGGGACTCTCAAGAGTCTTCTCCAACACTGCAGTTCAAAAGCATCAATTCTTTGGCACTCAGCTTTCTTCACAGTCCAACTCTCACATCCATACATGACCACTGGAAAAACCATGGCCTTGATCAGACGGACCTTTGCTGGCAAAGTAATGTCTCTGCTTTTTAATGTGCTATCTATGTTGGTCATAACTTTCCTTCCAAGATTGGCTGAAGGCAATTGAGGCAGTTAGCTGACTCAGCGGGGTCCTCAGGTAGAGGCCTCAGTGATGGGAAGAGAGACCCTCCAACATTAAGACTCCCAAAATTTTTGCAGATGAGAACTATAAATGATTTCAGCTCAGTGAAAAGCAGGCCAGCATGGAACTGTGAGGAAACAAGTCCCTGTGTTTGCTGCTGATGACAATGTAAGGCTTCTGAGGAAAGCAATCTTTTCAGCGATTTGTTATAAATACTTGTCATATTATTTCATTCACTAATGTCCTCTTTGGAAAACATAACCTCCAAATACAACAATAACAATGACAAATAGGAAAAGTGATTTTGAACCATCTCAAATCCTCAATAACAAGAAATTGCCCTGTGAAACAGGACAGAAAACTATATTAGCATAGGTGTTAAGCCTGTCATTTCATTGACACTGACCTGTGTCTATGGAATAAAACTATGCTAGAAACACAAAGTAGGGCATATGTAAGTAAAGACACATTGCTAAGATCAAGGTCTGGAAAATCAAAGGTGATACAAATAGATTACAGTTGATTAGGATCTTGGCTGTTAACCCTTTTCATGTGAAGACTATTTCCTCAGGAAGTCATTCATCTCTGAGATGAGTAGGAAACTATTAAATCTTAATAAAAGCTGGTTTCCATTAACCCAAGCAACACGCTCTGAGTCTTGGTTTCCTTGTTCATCCAATAGGTGTCACATACTTAAGTCTCAGAAGACTAGATGAGATCAACAATCTGAGTCCATCTTGTCCACTGGGAAGGGGTTTTGAATCCAGGTGGAGGCAGTGCGGAATAAATGAAGCAACCTGGGCTTTGCATTCTGCCTTATGTTTGGGTTACACCCCCACCATACTTACTAACTTAACTCTTTTTGACTCTCGGTTTCTTCAGCTGAAAACGGGCCTTTTTACCTTGCCTGGTTCTGTTGTCATTCCCTTCTTCAGGGGATCTTCTGGACATAGGAATTGAAACTGGGTCTCCTGAATTGCAAGCAGATTCTTTACCACCAGAGAAGCTCAGCATATGTCAGAGGTTAGTAGAATATTCAGCACATAGTAGGTGCTCAATTAATATTAGCTCCCTTCCTTTTTGTTACCTCAAATCCGCAACCCTTTCAATCTCTCCTAATAAAATGAAATACAAAGGAAACCCTTTGAAACTGGAAACAAGCAAGTTAAGGCCAAATCTCAAAAAAAGTGATCTTTTACTAGTTCATTACCAAGTCACACATTAAAAATAGTTTGTAAGTCTAAGGGGATGAGGTCTCGCTGTCCAGCTCTAGTTAACCAAAGGGCCATCAAACAGTTTCTGTGCAGAGGCCTGAAACTACACAGGTTTCTGATTTGAGCCCTTCCCTGGCATCCTTAGTCTTGGGAGACAGAACAGTTTGCCTACAAGTTGAAAACAAACAGAAAGTGTTCAAGATGTGAGAGTATTCTCCAGAAATGAGCCTGTGGCATGACTTGTGAATTGTGGAGTCCACGGTAAACAGACTAGAGACCGCAATCTCTTCCTCAGAGGAATTTCCAACGGTACTAACAGTGGTAGCTGGTGAAACAGAAACCATCCCTATCGGACAACTCTTCCAGCTTCCAGGTAGGTTCTGGGGAATATATTAGTTGAAAGTCAAGGAAAGGGAAAGAAGAGGTTATAGACTCTCTCAGACTCTTCTTAAGGCTGGAGTCTGTCTCCAAAAACACCAGCACAGTGGAAGTAAAACATATGCTTCCTTTGGAATTAAAGTCAGCCCCAAATAGCAAAGAAAGAACAGGATGCATGATCCTTGTTTGTAAACAAAGACCAAGATAAATGTCGGCTGCCAGACCTCAAAGGAAGGGATGAGAGGCCACTTGCAGAAGCCACAGGCAGCAGAACGAGCCCTTTGGTCTCCCTGGTGGTCTCTGGCAGACCTTTCCAGAGGCATCACGGAAGAGCAGGGAAGCCAAGGGAGCCAGAAGGCCAGCTGCCCAGCACCCTCTTCACAGGTCTGTTTTTCTATCTTCTCTTATTTAATGTTTAAGTGTTTATAAACTGGATCATCACTCACATCACAGCTGTGGTTGAGTGTTTTAGAGTCTGGCACTCAGATGTAAATCTCCCAACCACAGGTAAATGGCTAAGCCTCAGTTTCCTTGTCTATATCACGGGGATCCCAGCATTCCCCACTTTGTAGGTGGTTGTAAAGAATAAATGAGATCATGTATGAAAGTGTTTAGCAGAGTGGCTGGCACACAGCCAGTGCTCACACATGGCAAGTGCTATTATTACTTCTGTTCTGTTGTTGCTGATTCTGCCCTTGACTTTGTCATGACCAACTCAGACATTTTCCAGGGTGAGGAATCAGGCATTATTGATGTCAGCCACAAATAGTGGCAGCTGCAGGGGAGAAGTGAAGAGGAAGGGAGTGTGCCGGTGACGATGCAGCCTCCACATCTATCAGCCCAGTTCCCGAGTCTGTCTCAGCCAGCTTAGAAGTTAGCTTCTCAGGACAGAAGAGGCAGCAGGGCTGGTCTTCAAGGAGATTCAGTCACGCTTGCTGAGGGCTCAGGGGCCATTCATGGGCTTCCTTAGTGGCTCAGATGGTAAAGAGTCTGCCCACAATGCGGGAGGCCTGGGTTCAATCCCTGGAGAAGGGAATGGCAACCCACGCCAGTATTCTTGCCTGGAGAATTCCATGGACAAGTGACCCTGGTGGGCTACATACAGTCCATGGGGTCACAAAGAGTCGGACACAACTGAATGACTAACACACACACACACGGGACATTCACACATGATATACAATGAAGAAGGTCCCCTGGGAGACATCTGGAGAAGATTCCTCCACTGGGGCAGCAGTTCTGTCCATCCCCCTCCCCACCTCTCTCATTCCCACAGGGTTTGGGGGAGAAAACAGTACAGAGATGGCATCGCCCCCACTTTGGGGCCAAACATCCTGTCAAGAACCAGCACCTCACTCTCAGCCAGGGAACTCGAGACCCACAACAGGACCCAAATCAGACAGCAGAGCTCTGCTAGTCCTCGGCCTCGGAGCCCCGGATTTTACAGAAGCTGGGAGGCACTGTTTGGTTTCAACAAGTTGTCGTGTCCAACTGGAAGACAAGATATGCTTTTCTAGCAGATCAGTACACAAGTAGTTTTGATAACCAGGCCACCTTAGAAGCTGTGTTCCAGTAATTGTACTAAATCTTTGGAGTTCTCCTTTTTTTTATAACACATATAAGAGGAAAGTAAAATAAAGGTTTCTGACTTTTGTCTTAGGTGTTACCAACAAAAAGACAACTCCATAAAGATTACTGAGGATTTCCTGTCTCATGGTAGACTCTGCCTGCAATGCAGGAGACATGGGTTCAATGCTTGGATCAGGAAGATCCTCTGGAGCAGGAAATGGCAACTCAACTCACTCCAGTGATCCTGCCAGGATAATCCCATGGACAGAGGAGCCTGGTGGGCTACAGTCCACGGGGTCTCAAAGAATCGGACATGACACACACACACACACAAAAGATTACTGAAGAGGAAATGCAGCATGATATATATATATATATATATATATATATATATATATATATATATATATGTTTATGTGTGTGGATATATATATATATATATATATATATATACATATGTATATAGTCCAGGGCCTAGGACAATGCCCAGAATACAGAGGTGCTGAATAATGTTTACATAATAACTATTTACTGAAGTTCATTTAAAAATAGCCCTGCATCTGAACTTTCCTTGTGATCTACTGCCGAATACTCCACACTCCCAAGGCAGCAGGCCAGGTTTAATTCCTGGTCAGAGAACTAGATCCCATGTGCTGTAACTAAGAATTCACATGCTGCAACAAAGCTGGACAATCCTAAGTGCTGTAACTTAAGATCCAGTACAGACAAATAAAATAAATAAATACTTAAAAAAAAAAAGCCCAGCACTGATCTATTAACTCCATGTATCAGAAGAGTGCCTTCTCTCTCTCACACACACAGATACAAACATACACATAAAATGGCAAACAACAGGCAACCTCAATATGGTCATTTAAAAAAAATAACATAATAACACAATTCACAAATATTTTCTCTGAGAATCGATTCTCTGGTTGCTGACTCTCACTTTGTTTCTTTAAAAAAGATAGACCTGAAAATTCTCATAGAACTCCATTTTGTTCTTTTCCATATTCCCTTTATTCCTTCATTCTATCATGCACACCTCATATTTCATCTTTATAACATTTGGGATCTGGTTATGACAAACTCTGTAACAGCTCATTATATTCCCTCTATGGTCTCTTGTCTAGTTTTACCAAGTTATATCCCTTATACAGAAGTACGTGACCCCAAAATATATAAAAGTCTTTTTTTTGCAACCCAAAGAGTGAGGGTGTAACTGATATGAATGTAACTGACACTTATTTAACATTGATGTCTCCAAATAACTTCCTTTTTAAAAAATGTATGGCAGCATTTTACAAGAAGTCCATTGATGGGCTTTTGGAAAATTTAGAACAAAACAGTGCATCAGAGGGGGCCTGTCTTCTGGTCAGATCATCATCTGTGCTTTTGTGAGTGTTCTTAACAAAGTCAACCGTTTGTCTGGAGTATGGGACACTTATGTATGCAAACACACACACGACAAGGGAAAATCCAGAGAATGCAGAGACTGTCTAATTCATCAAGGCATGAATTTCTTCCTGGTACAGATTCCTTCCTGCAACGGCTATTGTATCGGACAACCCAAGCCAACCCCTCCCCAAAAAAGAAATCAATTCTCTCATTAGTCTGGGATGATTGATGGACAGAAATCATATTATTTAAATCCTTTGTTGATTCTATGCCCAATATATTGATAGTTAACATGAAATTTTCCTTCAAATTATGCTTTACAAAAAACAAAAGATTAGAACAACCATTCGTTTCCTACCTGCTGCTGTGGCCACCAGAAACCAGGCTGCTGCTCTCCAAATGGGGCAGGCTTCAGGATTTAATCTTCAGCTCACTCCCCTGGAACCAGAATCGTCGGAAGAAAACTTTCAATTGCTATGAGCAAGCAGATCGTTTACTTCCAGCCAATTCTTCCTAATTCCCATGGCTTGCTGAGTGCCAGAGTAGGGTGCTTAAGAAAGGATGTCTGGGGATAAAGGGGTAGAGTTTGGGGGAAAAGAGAAGAGAGAGTTCCCAGGGCAAGAATTCACTCACCCAATACCCTTCCTTCAAGCAGAGGGAAGCCTTCTTTTTCAGTTTTAATTTCTCATGGAAAAGCTGCTACTGCATTACTCATAAGTAATTACTACATTGCTCTTTTACAAACAGCAGACATACTTTTTGGGCAAACCTCCAGATTTCTGAAGCATGCCTGTACCTGTCCATAAGGATAATGCTGTGCCTGGGAAAATTGAGAGGACAGCAAGCCCGCCCAAAGGGAGGACCAAGTCTAGACTATTAATCAAGTTCCTGAGATAAAATATGCCACAAAAGAAGATCAGAGATTTCTGTGAGCCCCTCCATCCACAGGGCATCCACCTCACTCATGGAATCACCTGGTTAGGACTCCAAGTTTTCCAAGTAGACCAGCAGCTACACTTAGTCAAGCTTCAGCTTGTTTGCCCAAGGAGGAAAGGAGGAGCAAGAATTACTATTACAGAAGGAATGTGGTTTTCTTACTTACTATGAGCAGTCAGTGTAGGAAAGTCAAAGATGATCGATGTGCAATTACAGCTCCTCTAAGTTTTATATCTGAAATACAGTGTTTAAGAAGACATTTCAGTGGTAAGCATGTGTTATAGAGGCTTCATATTCAATTCATTTCTAGTTTCCAAGAAGAAGAGGTAACACGGTAGAGAGGTTTCTACAGCAAAGGGGTAGAAATAGGGAGATCTTGGGTCTACTGTTTACTATTGTGACTTCCTCTGGTTTCCAAATAAGTAAAAGAATACTGCACTGCAAGATCTGCACAGTAATATAACATCATCTCTCACTTTTACATCTGTCTGCCTTGTTCTTACATCAACATTTTAATTCTCCTCTGGGGAATCATCCCTTCCTCTCAGTTTTTTTGGGCGGGGTTATACCACACTGAGGCTTCTTCAGAAATGTGACTGTGGGAAAGCTGAGCTAGTTAGAGTCAGATTGATGGGGAGATTGATCCAGAGAGGAGTTCATGCCAGCAGAAGTCACTGACGGGACTTGCTGCGAAGAGGAGTTCTCCTCTTGCTGTGGCTGCTAATCTGGTGAAATAGAACCTCTGGCTTCTGGTGGCCATCCTAGGGAGAGAGGGACTACATGGAGGCAAAGCCATTGCAGAGGAAAGGAGAGCTTAGAGAGAGCAAGAGACCAACTCCTAAGCGTGTCATTTGATGAAGACTTAGATTCAGCTGTGACTGAAACTATTAATATCATTTCCTTTGGATTTCTTGAAAATTTCCTTTGGTTCCTTAAGCCTGTTTTGCTTAGGTTTCTGATGCTTTCCACTGTAAGAAATTCCAGCTAATATGAGTCCTTTTCAGGTGCCCTCTACCACCTAACACCACTTTTAAAAAACATTTCTCTTTAATGTTTATATCCACAATAAGCTGGGTGGCATGGGGATGCATATGATCAAGGAATCTGTTTCCTGTTGATGTACTCTTGGAAATATTTGCTATTTTAAAGGCTAAGCATACAGAGCAGAGAGAGAGAGAAGTAAGACAAATTCTGATGAAAGATTTTTAAATTCTTTACTCTTCTCTCCCAATATAGCTCTTTGCAAGAAATTAAATTCAAACAATGCACAAAGGTGAAATGCACAAAGTGAAAATCTCCCATAATTTTACCTTCCAGAAATAACCATGGCTGGTGTGCCATTCAAAATGTGATCCATAGACCAATGCTTTGGCCTGGAGCTGGTTACAAATGCAAAACCTCAGGCCTCAATCAGCTCTCACATTTTTAATGAGGCCCCCCCAGAAATCTGTATGGATATCAAAGGCTGAAAAGCCTTGGCCTAATATATAGTTCTCTAGATATTTTTTTTCTTCTAGTTGCCAGCATTTTTCAGCACATTTAATTTTTTTTAAAATTTTTACTGATTTTGTAAAGAAAAGACATATATGAATACAATGAATCAGGGAGAATGAAATCAAAATCCTTTACAAATGCAAGTAATTCATTTACTGGGATCATATGCAAATTTTAAAGGTGTTAAAAACCCATACATACCCTGCGTGTGTGCTAAGTTGCTTTAGTCATGATTCCACTCTGCAATCCCATTGACTGTAGAGCCCGCTAGGCTCCTCTGTCCATGGGATTATCCAGGCAGATACTGGAGTGGGTTGCCATTTCCTCCTCCAAGGGATCTTCCCAATCCAGGCATCAAACTTATGTCTCCTGCCTTGGCAGGTGGGTTCTTTACCACTAGCATCACCTGGGAGCGGGGATGCACACCCTAGGACACTACATATAGTAGCAAACAGTCCCACGACAGGACACCCAAGAGCTGTGGTTCTCCACCATCTGGAGGTCACACTTCCAGCCCCACATCCAGAGTTTCCAATTCAGTAGTATGGCTGGGTGCTGGGCGGTGGGAAGGGCAGGGGTGAGGCCTAAGAATCAGCATTCTAACAAGTTCCTGGGCAATGCTGATGCTACATTTCACCAGTGCTTCAAAAATAAAAATGGTTTTATACTATACATATATACATACTATATATACTACTCTGAACCTTGCTTTTTTTCACTTAATACTGTATCTTACAACCTTTCCATGTCATCCACATAGCATTACAACATTCCTCTTAAGGACTGCAAGTTCAGAGATTTTTGCCTAATATAATAATATATGTCAAATGAAAAAGAAGGGACTCACCCGTATCTTCAAAAGAAGGACAAGCAACCCCACCACCGGAGTTATCACTTTCAACATTAAATATGCAGCCTGTGTTTGAGTCTATAGATAAGCAAAGGTCTGAATGGACCAGGAAAGTGATCAGCATTGTGCAAGTGCCACTAAAGACACATGAAATTCTATTAACAAACTTCTATATTTAAAGCCAAGAGTCAAGTCAAAGTCTTTCTGTGAGGACTTGGGGAAAGAGATGTATCCTCAACTGACATGGAATGCTCTCAAATTCCTCAGCTCAAACTTCTGAGGAGTAAGGTATGGTATGACTTACTAGACTGGCTTTGTCCAATCTTCATCTCATGCCAAGTCCACTCTGAAAATAAACTTCTCATATAAGGGAGCTGTGACACAAAGGAAAGATATCCTCCACCTTCTCAAAGCTGGTAGTTGGTGAGAGGCCATCTAAGACCCACAGTCTCAGGCTTCTTAAAATCCAACCATCCACAGATGCTATGAACTTGGTTAAACTTGGCAAGATTAGGCGAGACATCATGTGAGCTGTAATCACACTGTGTTCTTCTGGGGACCTTCCAGGGCATAATCTAAATCCTCTGTTCATTTCTCTTTGAGGACAGAAGAAGTATCACGGGACAAACACAGACCCAAGAAGCTTCTCACACAGGAAGCTGCTAATGCAGCCTTTCATTGCTCTGACAGGTGTCAACCCAAACTCTACCATGTTGGCTACATTCTTAAAGAGTTTCACAACTGCTTTGCCAAGTGGCAGATACTACATGTGGGCAGAAAGAGGAAGACTATGTCACTGTGAGATCTTGGTATCCACCGTCCATCCCACTTGCCTTCTTTGACACAGAGGTTGGAAAGCTGAAAGCTATGTTCTACAGGCTCCTTGTGGCCAAGGTATGGTTTGCAAATCAGTCCTTCCAATAGATACACGTGTGGGAGATTTGGAAGATGGACATAAGGGTGGGACTGTTTTTCCTGCTGCTTCTACTCTGTTGTTGGCAGACGGGAGCTATTCTTCAGCAGTGTCCCAGGATCCAGGGTCCAGGCTCCAGCTGTGTGACTGCTGAGGGGCTATTCTGGTGGTGGTGGTGGAGCTTTCTGGGTTGTTTCATTGCAGCTAAGGTGATGTATTCAGTCTAGTCCATGAACTTCTAGTCACATTCTGCTCCTGAGTAGCAATAGGAGGTAGAGGGTGCTTCCCCTGGCAGGTCAGATAGTCATTTGCTCTGGGGGTCAGCTGGGAGTCCTGGCCTGGCAGCCCCTTTTCCAACCTTCCCAACAATTTTGAGATCTTCACACAGGCATCTTGTCTGTTGAGTATATGCTGGTTGCTGTTTCTCTGATGAGGGCCAAAAACCTAGTTTGTCTTCTTTCTGATGTCACTCTCCATAAATTTCTCAGGCAACTCAGGTGCCAGGACTTCTCAGATTTCAGTCACAGTCCTGAAGAGGTCAGGTATTCCTCTCCAACAATTCTGAATGTACTGAAATCCTGGATTAAATTTCTTTCTGCTTCAGAAAGTGGATTGCGTTTCCCATGACTGAACTCTGACTCAGATCCTAATTTAAATACAAGTCCTGAGTTTTTCTAGAGAGTTTCTAAAACTTCTTAGACCCTCACTGAAGTAGGGCTAATGCTATTATTTTCATTTCCTTCTTATGCTAAACTATCATTTTGGCATTTGATATTGAAGATAAAATTTTTAAATGAAAATGTTTGCTCTTTTTGTATTTTAACAAAGATTTATTAGATGTCCTCTATGTTCAAGGCACTATACTAGACACTCAAGCACTAAGACAACATGGCACTCTTCATCAGGAATTGATTTTTGGCTTGCTCTATCCATGTGGTCAGGGGTAAATTACTTAATCTTTCCAAGTCTCAGTTTTATCATCAGGATGAACAGAGATACTAAGAATTACCTCTAGAATTGTTCTAAAAGTTACATGAAACACAGACATATCCAAAACAATATGGAGTACATCAAAGGTGTTCAATAAATCTCAATTCCCTTCATTTTTCCTAAAACCTATAAAAATGAAATATTTATTAAAAAATAAATTTTGAGTAATCTTCAAAGAGTATTTGCCTATCATTTTCAAATCAAATTTTGTCTTCTCCCTGATTCAAATCCTCTAAAAGTTTCTCATGGTACTTAAAGAAAAATTCAAATTCCTTGCAAGCCTAGAAGATCTTAACTCTTCCAGATGTACAAGCTGGATTTAGAAAAGGCAAAGAAATCAGAGATCAAATTGCCAACTGAATCACAGAAAAAGCAAGGGAATTCCAGAAAAACATCTACTTCTGCTTCGTTAACTACACTAAAGCCTTTGACTGTGTGGATCACAACAAACTGGAAAATTTTTAATGAAATAGGAATACCAGACCACCTTACCTGTTTCCTGAGAAACCTGTATGCAGGTCAAGAATGAACAGTTAGAACTGGATATGGAACAAAGGGCTGGTTCAAAATTGGGAAACGAGTACATCAAGGCTGTATTTTGTCACCCTGCTTATTTAATTTCTATGCAGAGTACATTGTGTAAAATACCAGGCTGGATGAATCACAAGCTGGAATCAAGATTGCCAGGAGAAATATCAACAGCTTCAGATATGCAGATGATACCAGTCAAATGGCAGAAAGTGAAGAGGAACTAAAGAGCCTCTTGATGAGGGTAAAAGAGGAGAGTGAAAAAGCTGGCTTAAAACTCAACATTCAAGAAAAACTAAGATCATGGCGTCTGGTCCCATCACTTCATGGCAAATATATGGGGGAAAAGTGGAAACAGTGGCAGATTTATTTTCTTGGATACCAAAACCACTGTAGAAGATGACTACAGCCATGAAATTAAAAGATGCATGCTCCTAGGAAGAAAAGCTATGATAAACTTAGCGTATTAAAAAGCAGAGACATCACTTTGCCAACAAAGGTCCATATAGTCAAAGTTATGGTTTTTCTAGTAGTCATGTACACATGTGAGAGTTGGACCGTAAGGAAGGCTGAGTGCCCAAGAATTGATGCTTTCTAACTGTGGTGCTGGAGAAGACTCCTGAGAGTCCCTTGGACAGCAAGAAGAACAAACCAGTAGATCCTAAAGGAAATCAACCCTGAATATTCATTGGAAAGACTGATGCTGAAACTGAAGCTCCAATACTTTGGCCACCTGATGCGAAGAGCCTACTTATGGAAAAGACCCTGATGCTAAGAAAGACTGAGGAAAGGAGGAGAAGGGGATGACAGAGGACAAGATGGTTGGATGCATCACAGACTCAATGGACATAAGTTTGAACAAACTCTAGGAGATGGTGAAGGACAGGAAAGCCTGGCGTGCTGCAGTCCATGGGGTCACAAAGAGATGGACACAGCTTAGAGACTGAGCAACACATTCCCGTTATAGTTGTATTGAGCCCATTTCTGTTCTTTAGACAGATTCTCCCACTTAGTAAGAATTTTTGCGGCATTTCTGAATTTTACTATTCCCAGGGATTCTCAATGAGCAGAGATGGAATAAAAACTACAATTCTGACTCCCTGAGGAAAAAAAAAACAGGGTATGGAAAAACTGGTGGAGTCCTTCTTCCAATCTGCTCTGTGGCAGTTCAAACTTTGTTCTAGAGACATGAACTGAGGAGCCCCTCCATGGCCCTGGAGGGAGTATGTGGCCTAAAAGGCCAAATGAGGGTGTGAGTTTCTTCAGTCCCCATTACACCATGTGCTCAGGCTGGCTCCAGAAAAAGGGCCTGCGTCCTGTCCTCATGCCATGACAAAGCCCCAGTCAACACTTCAGGTGGATAGTAAACAGCTCTAGGGAACACGTGGATCTGAGCCCAAAGTAGGCAAAATCATATAATTCTATTGGAGGCAGCATCTCTTTTATGTCAAAGAAAGCACTAATCAAATTCAGATGGCCATTTTCTATACTGAAATGATCCCCATTCTACAGTCTCTGAAACTTCCAACTTCTTTAACAAATGGCAAGAGTTGACATTCCCATCACCATACTGCTTGCCTTCTGGTATACCCAGGGAAAAGCACAATTATAAGCTTTATTTGAAGAAACAAATTAAAACATAATACAAATTGGAGCCAGTTCCTGGGAAAATAAAAGGGCCTGTTCTGCGTATGCCCTAATCTCTGTTACTGATTTACTGGCTGAATGGCCCACTCCAGAAAGCATCTGGAGAAGCCCCCATGCCAGAAAGCACTCTAACGCTTTTCAGTTTTCAATCAAGTGACTTGGAATCTTGCTTTGACAAAACACACTTACTGTAAGATGGCCACTTATCCCAACCTAGGATACAACTTATCTGCAGCATAAGGGCTATAATAAAATCCAGCTTGAGTGACAGAGAAAACATGATCTAAGGGAGCTCAACCTGGAATCCAGATGTTATTAACTCATGGAAAGTGTCCGAGTCTTTTATATTTTATACTTTTGCAAACAGTAGGTACCTAGTGTTTTCCCTCTTACCTTTCAAGTGCTGTGCATATAGGAATGCAATCTGCAGAGTACTGCTTTAATTAAATGGTCTTTGCATGAACCCAGGTGACACTCCCTGAAACGTGAGATGTGGGCTTTAATGGATAACCCCCAATCCCAAATATTCACTCTGTACTTCTAGTCTTAAGCATGTAGTTTCACAGGAATGACCTTGGAAAACTATGCTTTCGGTACATTGGTTGGAGACGCATTTCCTGAAGGTTATGATGTTCACATTCAGTGGGGTAAAGTGAACTACTTCTGCTCACCTGCACTGTGACTCACCACTTAGACTACTCTTAGATTACTACTTAGATAATATCTGGCACCCTCTACGCACTGTTTTGAGCACTTAGCATGTATCATCTCAGTTAAGTCTCACAATATCACTATGCAGTAGATATTATTATTCCATTTTAACCATGAGGCATAGAAAGTTCCAGTAGCTCATTCAGGAGGGTACAGTTACATGTGGTGGAATCTGGGTTTGAACATAGGTAGGACACCAGGTTATCCCCAATTGATATAATCACTACTTTTAAACATGATGCCATTTTACCCTCAAGCACCAACAGACCCATGAAAGTTATACACATGGAAGTAGATCATTACAGTCCTGGATTTTTAAACCAGTGTTTGCTTCCTAGCAAACATTTCCTACACAGCAGGAATGCAGATACACAATAGATGGAAGCTAAAAGAATACTGGATTGGATAGCTCCCTCTTCATATCCTTTCCCAGTTTTATTAGTCTTTGTTCTTTGCCTGGCCATGTATTTTGTTCCTCATAAGTCTCATTTTCAGGGACATCTTCAGTTCAGTTCAGTCAGTTTAGTCACTCAGTCGTGTCTGACTCTTTGCGACCCCATGAATCGCAGCACGCCACGCCCCCCTGTCCATCACCAACTCCCGGAGTTCACTGAAACTCACATCCATCGAGTCGGTGATGCCATCCAGCCATCTCATCCTCTGTCCTCCCCTTCTCCTCCTGCCCCCAATCCCTCCCAGCATCAGAGTCTTTTCCAATGAGTCAACTCTTCGCATGAGGTGGCCAAAGTACTGGAGCTTCAGCTTTAGCATCATTCCTTCCAAAGAAATCCCAGGGCTGATCTCCTTCAGAATGGACTGGTTGGATCTCCTTGCAGTCCAAGGGACTCTCAAGAGTCTTCTCCAACATTACAGTTCAAAAGCATCAATTCTTCAGCACTCAGCCTTCTTCACAGTCCAACTCTCACATCCATACATGACCACTCAATTGTTTCATGAATACACACATATTTGTCAACCTTGTATCCAGGTGCTGGGCTTAGAAAATATGGCACTAGATTTCAAAACATTACTATTATTTCATTTTCCTGTTATTTTACCCCTACTTGTCACTTCTTCCTTTATAGTTTCTTGGCTCTATGTCTTACTGTCCATTCCGCTAACTAAGCCCTGTTCATAGGGGCAGTGTTAACAGCCTTCTCCCTGCACTCTGCTCCCTCCAAACATCCTGCCTCCCGCTACTGGACTCCTCTCTGTTATATCACTCCTCCCACTCAAGTAGAGACAATTCATTGTTGATCCTATCAAAATCTGAACTCCTTTGCCTGATTTGTAAAGCCTCCATAATCTCACCCCACCCTATCCATTCAATTCTGTTTCCCACAACGTTCTATACATACCCACTGAACCAATCAGGCTATTATCTTAACTGTAGAGGCAGCAACCTACATGCCTTTACAATGACTATTTTTCCCACCTCATATGACCTCCCCAATGCTTTAAGTCACCAGCTAGCTAAATTTTACATATCATTCAAAGGTCCAGCTCAAATCACAATCAGGAATTAAACATTCTCCACTGCTGCAGCACATCCTGATCACTTCTTTTTTTCTTACCTCCTATTACATTTACAAATTAACAGTAATTTAAATAACAATGATTATGGGCTCTAACCTAGACAGTATATTCAAAAGCAGAGACATTACTTTGCCGACTAAGGTCCGTCTAGTCAAGGCTATGGTTTTTCCAGTGGTCATGTATGGACGTGAGAATTGGACTGTGAAGAAGGCTGAGCGCCGAAGAATCGCTGCTTTTGAACTGTGGTGTTGGAGAAGACTCTGGAGAGTCCCTTGGACTGCAAGGAGATCCAACCAGTCCATTCTGAAGGAGATCAGCCCTGGGATTTCTTTGGAAGGAATGATGCTAAAGCTGAAGCGCCAGTACTTTGGCCACCTCATGCGAAGAGTTGACTCATTGGAAAAGACTCTGATGCTGGGAGGGATTGGGGGCAGGAGGAGAAGGGGACAATAGAGGATGAGCTGGCTGGATGGCATCACGGACTCGATGGACGTGAGTCTGAGTGAACTCCGGGAGTTGGTGATGGACAGGGAGGCCTGGCGTGCTGCGATTCATGGGGTCGCAAAGAGTCGGACACGACTGAGCGACTGAACTGAACTGAACTGGGCTAACCTCTGTTGAGCACTGTGTACCAGGTCCTATTGGGATAAGTAGTTTTATTATAAGTAGCTTTTCCAATTTTATAGATGAAGAAACACAAGCAGAGGGAAGACAGTACAATCCAGCTTCACACCTGATGGTTTATTAATCACTTCATTTGTTCATACTGCTCTGCCTAAACTAGCTTTCCACTTCATTGAGAGCAGAGACTAAGTTTCATATTTATTCCGTGTCTTCCGCACAACTAGTGGAGTCTGCATACATTGTGAGTCATCAGGACTCTTGGTTGGTTGGTTGGTTGTACATACTGATGTCACACATCTTTTAAAATTCCTTCCCTGTAAGAGTGGCACCACTGTTTGTAAGGTACAAATAAATACTAAACAAACCCTTCAGAGAACAGCAATGAGTGGTTTGGGACAATTCATAGTCTACATAAGGCCTTAGAGTGATTCTGTCAAACTTACCCTTAGTGCCTCTATCCTTTATATACATAGAAACACGTTAAAGATGGGAAACCATAGGTGAGTTGTCAGCAATCAATGACAAAATGAATTAGAATGTTTTGAGGGTTGCAGGGAAGGTTATTAATTATATCCTGGTCAAGAACTGGATCTTCTGTTTTTATTAAAAATCAGGAGGCAGCAAGATTTCCCCAAGTAACCAAATACTTGCACCACAATATGATGGATTTTCCCCAAATTCTTCTAGCACTTTTTTTTTTCCTTTAACAACTATAACTGGTATAGACATAACTTCAGCAAAGATAAACAGCACAACAAATACAGGAAAAGATTATGACTTAGACTGAAGCTTTAATACTTTAAAATCATAATTAGTTCTGATATTCAGCATAGGCGTAATTTCCAGTTTCTCATTTCTACACCCACTCCATGAAGAGCACCACATGGAAGAATTCCTGAGATTCCTCTCCCTCTTACTTCAAATCAAAGCTTCAACCGAAGCCAAAACAAAAGAAAAAAAATTTATTTCAAAGTTCTTATATTGACTCAAGTGCAATTCATGAATTCCTGAGCAAACTCTCATAATCAACAAAGAAACAGATTTTTAAAAACAGCTTATCAAATAAGAAAACTTATCTTACCAAAGTCATCCTAGTTGAGTTTCCACTGACTACTGCTTACTCTCCCTGATGCCAGCGCTTTTAACTTAAAAAAAAAAAAAAATAGATAAGAAGAAAGAAAATCATTCATGTATCTTGTCTCTCTATGTAATTTCTTAACACCTCAGCTTATCAGGATTTCCTTCATCTTCTTTCATTTTCCTATCAGGATTTCTTTCAGATTCCTTTATCAGGATCTGAAGCCAGATATATGGCCATATAATAATTCCAGTTTTAGAGATAAGCTGCCGAAAAGCATTCTCTTGGAGGAGTCAGTTTTCAAACTAAAATTACTCACAGAAAACAGGATTTCTCATTAAATGACAACATTTTATATATTTCTCCCTAATTACAAAAAAACAACCCACCAGCTCACAGCGGATAACTTGGAACATATTCCTCCTCCCTCTTTTATCAGTCTTTATCTAATTTCAGTTTTTAGACCCAAGTAAATCATTTTTCAACAGTAGGTATTAGGTTTTGCATACAGCTTTTGAATCACATTTAAAACTATTATTTCCTATATTTTGAATAGTCTCCAGTGCTCTCTGCAAGTCATTTTGTGTGTGTGTTTCCTTATACAAATTCATCTGTTGATCAATTGGACAGGAAATTCAGATACTTTTTTTTTTTTTTTTCAAGAAAAGGCCATGCAAGATATATTTACAGCCTCCTTGTAAATCTGAAAATCAATTTCTACAGCCTTTGAACATAAACGTCATGTTGGGTGAATATGGAATTCTTGAGACACAACCTTGCCTTCTGGAACAGTCCTCAGGGTTGAGAAAGTCTAAGCCCAGCTTGATGTTTATTTCATTGGTAACCTGTTCACATCTATCTAAATGCCTGAAAGATTCGTTCTTTAACTTGGAAACTCAAGTATTGATATTTTAAAAGATATGCCTCTATATGGGTCTGGTCATTTTAATTTTGTCTCAAATCTTCTGCAGCTCAGAATAGTTTTCTTCTGACATGTGCTTGACTGCTGTTTCCAGTATTTTGTTCCATTTCTTCATTGGGAATAAATGTAATTCTCAGATTAGATCCGTGTTTGCTGTCTTCTCTCTCAACATTTTCATCTTGGTCCTTTCCCTTCTTTTGTCTTCTACTTTACTGATTTGATTTCTGCTATGCCTTCTCTGCATTGATACTCTTTCATACAGGTGTTGAATTCTATTATACTTTTAGCATATTTGCCCTCATTTCTCATTTCAGCCTTTGAAAATCTTACTTCATCCCAATCTGTTTTCTCCAGATGGCCCCTGACTCTGATCTGATTGTGGCTAGGCCTTCCCACATCTTTTTGAGACAACCAAAAATATGTCTGCTAAAATGTGTCTCTCCTTCCTGGAGAAATTTATTTTCAGTGATATAATCTCACGTCAAGTTTTAACAGAAAGGCTTCCTTTCCTTTATCTTGCAGTATTCTTTGCTTAGGCCCCTTTGGGCACTTTTCTGTCTCTCTGCAAAAGAGAATAGTATGTTCCAGCCTGGCACTTGCTAGTGGATAGTCCTGATGAAGTCTTTTTCGTCCCTCAGTTTCTTCTTGGGCACAAGTAAAGCGGATCTGAAGGGCACACTGACACACAGAAGTGCCTACCTCCTTTTTCAGAATCTGACAGATATTTAGCTCTTGTGGACTGGAGAAGGAAATGGCGACCCACTCCAGTGGGTTGCCTGGAGAATCCTATGGACATCTCTGGGCATTAGACTGGGGTTCTTGCTCTAAGTAGTAGACACTAGTAGGAGACACTAGTAGGAGACAACAGAGTCTGCTGTCCTATTTTAAAGGGTAGCACATAAGATCACATGACCTCCAAGCCTGCACTGCCCTCCCGCTTCTTCTCGTCTCTCTCCAATTTACAGTATTAAAAAAAAATTATTTATTTGGAGGCAGCTTGCAAAATCTGTGTTGCAAAGTGCAGATTTGGTTGCCCCACCACATGTGGAATCTTAGTTCTCTGACCAGGAATTAAATTTGCGTCCCCTGCGTCAGAAGGTAGATTCTTAACTACTGAGCCACCATGAAAGTTCCTACAGTACTTCTTATTATATTTTCATTTAAATTCATTTATTTTTAATTGGAGGGTAATTGCTTTAAAATATCCTACAGTACTTTTTATTACACAACTAGCCCTTCCAGGACACAACCCACCTCTATTTGTCTCCGTCTACATCCTGCCTGGCTGTGGACTGGGAGCCACAGTCTTTTAAATGATGGGAGGAGAAATTGATGGGTTGGGTGGGAGGTTTGACTCTGGACGTACCTCTGGCTGGCTCAGAAGGCAGCTTCTTCCCAGCTGGAATGTTTGCTTTTCTGGCCGGTGTATCTCCATGTTCCTGAAGTAGTTGGGAGCAAAGGATGGGGGCTAGGGGTACTTGCTTCCCATTCTCCTTCAGCACCAGCTGGGCTTCTCTGGTTCCGTGTGTGAGCCATGCATCTTGTAATCTTGAGAATATGCTTCTCAACCCATCCCACTGACAATTACAGTAGTAGACATTCCCTATGGATTTAAGCACATAGTCTTTCTCCATCTTAAATTTACATTTATTTTCCTTCTTTTTTTCACTCTTTCTGTGCAGTTTCATGGGTATTTTAGGATGAAACATCTCAAATATTACCTGTCTCCTCCAATGATGACCAAACAAGTTTGTAAATAAAAGAATTGTAATATTGCTAGCTAAAATAGCATATCCTCATTAGGTTTTGAATGCAACACAAGGGAAACATAGAGAGATTTTCCCATCACTTATAGATTCAAAGGACAGAAATAGGGATGTACTGTATTGCACAGCAAACTCTACTCAATACTCTGTAACAATCTCTATGGGAAAAGAATCTAAAAAGGAGTGGATAAATGTATATGTATAATGATTTACTTTGCTATACAGCAGAAACTAACACAACATTGTAAATCAACTGTATTTCAATAAAAATTTTTAAATTAAGTTAAAATAAATTTAAAAAGACAAAGGAGAGATAAATCAGTAATGACTTCACTTTCACTTTTCACTTTCATGCATTGGAGAAGGAAATGGAAACCCACTCCAGTGTTCTTGCCTAGAGAATCCCAGGGACCGGGGAGCCTGGTGGGCTGCCGTCTATGGGGTCGCACAGAGTCGGACACGACTGACGCGACTTAGCAGCAGCAGCAGCAGCAGCACCATAATGGCTCATGCTTTAGGCAGAGAGACAGTGAAAGCTACAAGATGCAAAGTGATCACAACCTTTCCAGACCTGGGGGTAAGAACATTCTCTGAAGTTGAGAGTATTAACAATTTAAAATGGGTGAAATCAGTCCCCTGCAAAAGTTACTCCTGAGATTACAGTGTTTCCCAAATCTACAAAAAGGAGAACAGCTTGTTCATTCAGTCGAAACAAGAAAATTGAAGTGTTTCTCAGTACCCAAAAAAGAGCCAGTTTGATCCATATACATTCTTAGGATTTGAATGTTGTTAATGTCACTCAATGTATAACCAAGGAAAGTGCATATTCTCTTGATGGAGGAAATAATGAAAAATAGTTTGTTTAGACTCTAGGAAAGGGGGAAGCAGAAAACAGGAATATGTCGGTGAGTTTTTAGCCCCGCATAAAAGACAGAGCATGTTCTGGATTGAACCAGGCAGAATTGTTCTGGCTAGCTTAACAAGCATTGCCATTCTTTAGGCAAGTACATCCTCATACTGGAAAAGGAGATGATCAGAACTGATGACTCTATTACTAAAATCATCTAGATCCTTTATTCTGAGCCAGTCAGCAAGTTCTCACTTTCCATATGAGGCTTTCTCTCAGTTGAGGGAAAAAATCTGGGCAGGAAGAATGTGGCTTTAATGCTGAATAGAAAACAGACCTTAATTCTGGAGTTCAGTGTTAACATCTTGACTCCAGCCACAGTTATTTGATATGGAGAAATGACCCAAGCTGTGAGAAAAATATTCCACATGAATTTTTTTTTGGCCTGTTTTTCCTATATTCAAATGCCTTCTGTGATCCCCCATTGCCTTTAAACTCAATTCCAAATTTTGAGTATTACTCTCAAGATGCTTCTCAAACTTATCCTCCATACTTTATAGTCTGGCCCATCCTGATGCCTTCCCAAACATCTACGTCCATTCCCTCCTTCCTACCTTTGATCACACTTTCTCTTCCTTGGAATACCCTCTCTCTTCTTCTCCACTAACCAAAATCTCATTGGTTCCAGGGTAAGTTTAAGTCCACCTTTCTCCATAAAAACTTCTCCTGCTACGCTAGACCCCCTAGTTTCTGCATTTCAGATAAACTGCCTAGAATTCTAAGGCTTAACTCTTCCTTTCTAGTCTTAAGTTGTCGTTGCAGATTCCTACTGACTTCATTATTACTGCATTCTCTTCTCTGTTATCTGCTGAATAAAACTGTATTACATAGTGTGTAACTATTTGTGTATGTAAAGAATCTGCCTGCAATGCAGGAGACCCAGGTTTGACCCCTAGGAAGACCCTCTAGAGAAGGGAATTGCAACCTACTTCAGTATTCTTGCCTGGAGAACCCCATGAACAGAGCAGCCTGACAGGTTACAGTCCATGGAGTTGCAAAGAGTTGGACATGACTGAGCAACTAACACCACCACACTACTAGTCTCTTGAATTTCTAAGGGCAGGGATATTTCTGAACTCCCTTCTGAACTATCCTTACTGTGCTAATCTTAGTGCTGCCAACTAACAAGCACCCATGAGTTTCCTTTAATTAAATGAAATTTAAATCAGTCCACATTGTTAAAATCCACACCTGGGTGTGATCTCTGTGTGTCTCTTTGCAGTGAAGTGGGTGGTATTCTCCATCTTTCCTGAGGCAGAGCACATGGCGCAGTGATTAAGAGTATGGGTTCTGGGTTCAGGGAATCCCTGAATTCAAATCTCTGCTTTTTCCCCTCCACATTCTTATGACAAGCTTATTTGATTCTCTAAGCCAGGATACTCTCATCTCTAAAATGGGTAGTTCACTGGGCTTTGATTAAGATTAAATGAGATCATGTCAATGACATGTTTAGCACAGCACCCCACACATGGCAGAACAGTTCCAAGGGATGCTTTTATCTGTGTCACTCCTTGAGAACTCTGGCATAGCTCTAGGATAAGAGAAATTTTATTGTCTAAAATCTGAAGGCTTACTGGGATAAAAGAAAAAAGTAATGAAAGCATCAAAATTAGCCATCAGACTAGGACTATCAGTCCTTGGTAATAAGTGGGAGACAAAGATGCTATCACCTCACAGGTGTGTGGCTGGAAGAGACAGAATAAGGGGAGAGACTAGTGCTCTAGGAAGGCAGAAAATTCCCTGAGATGTAGCCCAAAGCCCATGGGGACATCAGTCTAGAACCAGCCAAGGAAGTGGTTGAAGAGACTCCAGATAGTGTCTTCAGATGGAATGGATACTGGTTCCAACCTGTTCAAGTTTCCTCAACCAAAGGGTGTGTCAAACAGGAAAAACAAGACTCCTTCTGGAAATGGGAAGTGCCGTGCTCACTTACTGGCCCGACCGCTCTAGATGGTCAGAAGCTGTAATCACTGGAGTTGACCTGTCAGGTTCAGAGTCAGCTGGGGAAGCAGAGGAGCAGCAGTGGCGGTAGCTGCTTAGGGCTGGAGTTGGAAACTGCAGCAGACACTGACCACTGGCTGGGTAAAGATCGCCTTCACTGGAAGCCTTTAAAATGAAAAGGGTGTGAAGACAAACCAAAGCAAAACTGGGAGGTAGGTGGCTGAGAGCCACATAGAAGCATGATTTTAAGGCCCAGTCCTGATTGTCCGTAATGGTATGGCCCCAGAAAGCTGTGGTTGTGGATAATTATCCCAGAGTTGGGGAGCATAAGCGCAGGACTGGCAGGGTGTGATCCCAGGCCCTCGCTTTTTCCCAGTGCCTCCACTGTTGGTCTTGGTGCCCTCATTTGGATGGCCTCCAAAATGACTTAACTCATTATACTTAATTTGAAAATTATTTCCCAAACTGCTCAAGGGTATCAACTCATAAGTGTTCTAGGGGTAGCCGTTAGGTCTTATCACATGTAGGGGCAAATATTCTCCCTACAGAAGCATACAGTACGTTATTCTTAATGAATTTGGTAACAGACTTAAAACACAATCTGGGGATTAACTTGCTAAAGTGGTTAAACAAAGATTCTTGGCGCCTGAGTGCTTGAGTACTAAGGACATTTCAAAGATTCACATGACTCCAGTCAAACCAAAAACCTGGGTGAGGGGAACTGGGCTGCTCTGAATTCTCGGCAGGGCTGTTTCAGCTGTGAGTCTATGTTCAAGTGAGCTGAGGACAAGACTCAGGAACTGAAAAGGAAGGTCCCTGCTTTTCATTCTAGAACAAGTATTTCTCTCAGAGCTAAAACCATTCCTTCAGCAGTCAAGCAAAGGAAAGGGGTCCACAGAACACCCAGATATTTTGAAATTTCACAAGCACCTCGGTGTAGTTCTTCAACCTACACTACTCTGGGCCCTGGGAGGCCCTTTGGATCTCGTAAACTGTGTCCTTCTCTTATAGGAAATGTTCTTATATTAGTTCCTGGGTAATTCCACTTCTGCTACTGCTACTGCTAAGTCGCTTCAGTTCTGTCCGACTCTGTGCAACCCCATAGACAGCAGCCCACCAGGCTTCCCCGTCCCTGGGATTCTCCAGGCAAGGACACTGGAGTGGGTTGCCATTTCCTTCTCCAAATCTACTTTGAAAAAAACAACAACAACAACAACAAAAAAAACTCTTACTATTTGAATGTAGATCTCCCAGAGCAACTTTCTCAGGTTCTTATTATTTATCCACCATTTTCCACTTACTGGGAGGTTTCTACAACTTTATCTTTTGAATCTTCTTTTTAACACAAATATTTTAAAATTTCAGTTTATCATACCTTCATTTTCCAAGAGTTCTGAATGTTTTTTAAAAAATTAATGAGCATTTTATACTGATAATATAATTTTGTTAGGAATACATAACAATAATAACATGTGTATGCCTTTAATAACAGAGCTTCAAGATACACCAAAAAAAAAATGGACAGAATTAAGGAGAACATGGCTGTACAATTATATCAAGAGATTTTAGCATCCATCAGTATGCAATTCAGAGAAAAATGAGATAAAATATCTGCATAGACACAAAAGATATGAACAACACTATCAATCACCACTTAATTGACATTTATGAAACACAGCATCAACCAACTGCAGACTATGTATTCTCTTTAAGTGTACAGAGTACCTTCACAAAGATAGGCCATATGCTGGACAATAAAACAGGTTAATATGCTTTTATTTCATGTATTTTGTGGCCACAGTAGAATTAAATTAAAAAATCAATAACAATATAATATCTAGGAAAACCCCAGATACCTAGAAGTTAAACACCCTCCTAAATAATTCATGTGTCAAAGACAAAATCATAAAGGCAATTAGGAAATATTTTGAGTGGGATGAAAATGAATTCAGCTAAAAAAGCTTTAAAACGTGTATATTATAAAAGGAGAAAAAGTGTATAAATCAGAGAATGTAACAGATAAGGACAGAAATTCGTGGAGTAGAAAACAGATAAAACAGGAAATTATCAAAGCTAAAATTTAGTTTTTAAAAAGAGCAACAAAACTGACAAAGCCCAAGCCAGATTGACTGAGAGAAAGAGGATGCAAGCCACTAAAATGATGGTAAAGAGGGGGCTTATCACCCCAGATCCTACAGGCATTTAAGGATAAAGAATAATATGAAAAACTTAATGCCAACAAATTCAACTATTTAGATTAAGTGAAAATTCTTGAAAAATATAATTTACCAAAATTGATACAGTTAGAAACAGAATATCTGAATAGTCCTTTATCTATATAAAAATTGTATTTCTTACAAAAATCTTTCATAAAAAAAAACTCCAGGTGCAGATTATCTTAGTGGTGAATTCAACAAACATTCATAGAAGAAATAATACCAATCTTACACAAACATCTTCAGAATATAGAGAAGACAACATTGCCCAGATTATTTTATGAAGCCAGAATAACCCTAACACAAAAAACAGACCCAAAAGTCACAGGAAAAAAATTAAAGACAACTATCTCTCATGTACATAGATAAAATTTCTTAATATTAGCAAATTAAATCCATGAATATTTTAAAAGAATACTACATCATGATCAAGCAGTTTTTATTCCAAAAATCAAGATTGGTTTAACATTTAAAAAATGAATGTAATTTACCATGATTATGATATTAACAAAATAAAGGAGAAAAACCATTTCAATGTATGAAAAAGTATGCAAAATTCAACACCTATTGATGATTATAGAAATAAAAAAGGAAACTGACTACAACCTGGGAGGCAGGGAATATCCTCAAACTGATAAAAATCATCTTAAAAAAATAAGTAACTCTACAGTAACATCATGGTGGTAAAAAACTGAATTGTTCCCCCCTAAGGCTTCCTGATGTTCAAGCTGGTTTTAGAAAAGGCAGAGGAACCAGAGATCAAATTGCCAACATCCACTGGATCATGGAAAAAGCAAGAGAGTTCCAGAAAAACATCTATTTCTGCTTTATTGACTATGCTAAGGCCTTTGACTGTGTGGATCACAATAAACTGTGGGAAATTCTGAGAGAGATGGAAATACCAGACCACCTGACCTGCCTCTTGAGAAATCTGTATGCAGGTCAGGAAGCAACAGTTAGAACTGGACATGGAACAACAGACTAGTTCCAAATTGGAAAAGGAGTGCGTCAAGGCTGTATATTGTCACCCTGCTTATTTAACTTCTATGCAGAGTACATCATGAGAAACGCTGGACTGGAAGAAACACAAGCTGGAATCAAGATTGCCAGGAGAAATATCAATAACCTCAGATATGCAGATGACACCACCCTTATGGCAGAAAGCGAAGAGGAACTAAAAAGCCTCTTGATGAAAGTGAAAGAGGAGAGTGAAAAAGTTGACTTAAAGCTCAACATTCAGAAAATGAAGATCATGGCATCCGGTCCCATCACTTCATGGGAAATAGATGGAGAAACAGTGGAAACAGTGTCAGACTTTATTTTTTTGGGCTCCAAAATCACTGTAGATGGTGACTGCAGCCATGAAATTAAAAGATGCTCACTCCTTGGAAGAAAAGTTATGACCAACCTAGATAGTATGTTCAAAAGCAGAGACATTACTTTGCCGACTAAGGTCCGTCTAGTCAAGGCTATGGTTTTTCATGTGGTCATGTATGGATGTGAGAGTTGGACTATGAAGAAGGCTGAGCGCCGAAGAATTGATGCTTTTGAACTGTGGTATTGGAGAAGACTCTTGAGAGTCCCTTGGACTGCAAGGAGATCCAACCAGTCCATTCTGAAGGAGATCAGCCCTGGGATTTCTTTGGAAGAAATGATGCTAAAGCTGAAGCTCCAGTACTTTGGCCACCTCATGCGAAGAGCTGACTCACTGGGAGAGACTCTGATGCTGGGAGGGATTGGGGGCAGGAGGAGAAGGGGACAACAGAGGATGAGCTGGCTGGATGGCATCACTGACTCGATGGATGTGAGTCTGAGTGAACTCGGGGAGATGGTGATGGACAGGGAGGCCTGGCGTGCTGCGATTCATGGGGACGCAAAGAGTTGGACACGACTGAGCGACTGAACTGAACTGAAGATTTGGGAACAAAGCAAGAATACACCACTTTTATTCAACATTGTACTGGAGGTTCTAGAAATAAGGCCAAAACCAAAAAAGGGGAAAAAAAGAAAAAAACTACAAAAAAACAAGTACCACTGTCCTAATTTTCAGATGATATGATGGTTTACATAGGAAATCTATAAAATGCCTGTTAGAATTAGTAACTGAATGTAGCAAAATCACAGGATACAATGTTGACACACAAACTTTTATCTACTGATAGCTAATTTTTATATATTATATACTTATAGCTAACGATTTAAATATAAACTTTCAAAAAGTTGAAATTTTAATAGTGCCAAAAAAATAAAATAGGAGTAAATCTAACAAAATATTTCTAAGACCTTTGCACTAATAACTATAAATCACTGCTGACAATACTTAAAGATGACTCTAATAGAAAGATAAATAATATTCATGGACTGGAGGATTGAACATGTTTATTATGATAGCAATTATCCCCATATTAATTCAAGGAAATCCCTACCAAAATCCCAGCAAATTATTTTGTAGAAATTGACAAATCCATTATAAAATGTACATGGAATTACAAAGAACTTGGAATAATCAAAGTACTTTTTTAAAAAGGAAGAATAAAGTTGAAATATTTAGATTACTTAATTTTAAGAATTACCACAAAATTACAATAAGAGTTTTATACTGATGAAAAGATAGACACATATATCAATAAATGGAATAGAGAATTCAGAAATAAACCTGTACATATATGATCAAATAATTCTTGACAAAAGTGCCAAAATGATTCACAGGGAAAGAAAAATCTTTTCAACAAATATTGCCAGATCAACTGGGTATAGACATAAAAAAAAAAAAAAAAAAGAATATCCATCCTCGTCTCACACCACACACAAATGCTAACACAAAATACTGGATCACAGATCTAAATGTAAGACCTTAAAGTATAAACATTATCAAAAACATATAGGAGAAAACCTTTGTGATCTTGTAATAGGCAAAGGCTTCTTAATACTCATAAAGCATAAATTACAAAAGAAAGAAAACGATAGACTGAACTCTTTCAAATTTAAAAGTTTCTGCTCTTCAAAAGAAGCAGTTAGATATGCAAATACAAGAAAATATTTACAACCGATATAAAAGGTCTGTATCCAAAGTATATAGAAAATTCTTATAACTTAATATCAAGACAGCCTACTTTTAAAAGTGGGTGAAAGATGTGAACAAGCATTTCACTAAATATGACATTCAAATAGCCAGTAAGCACATGGAAAGGTATTCAACATCATTATTCATCAGGAAAATGAAAATTAAAACTGCAGTGAAGTTTTGCATACCCATTAGAATGACTAAAATTTAAAAGCCTGACCATATCTAGTGGTGGAGGGGATGTAGAGCAACTGGAACTCTCACACACTGTTGACAAAATATACAAGTACAACCACTTTGGAAAACAGTTTGAAAACATTTCCAAACAACCAGCCATTCCACTTTTAGATATTTACCAAAGTGAAATGAAAACAAGTGTCTATGCAAAGGCTTAAACATGTTCACTGCAACATTTTTGGTAACTGCCCAGAATTAGAATCAACCCAAAGTCCATCAACGTGTGAATGGGTAAACAAGTTATAGATATCCATATTATTAAAAATTACCCAGCAATCAAAAGGAACAAACTGTTGATAAATGCAGTATCATCAATCTAAAATGATCATGCTGGAAGAAAATAGACGAAGAAAGAGCATCTGTGTGACTCCATTTACTTAGAATTCTAGAAAGTGCAACTTACAGTTTCAGTTTAAAAAAAAAAATCATGGTTACCTCGAGATATGGGTAGAGAGAAGAACAGAATTACAAGAGTCTGAGGAAACTTTTAGGACTGACAGAATTATACATTTTCTTGACTGTCACAATAATTTCATGGGTGCTACAAATTTCAAAGTCAAACTGTACATTTTAAATATGCAGTTTATTTTCCATAATAATGAAATAAATTTATAATGTGGCAAAAATAAAACCAGAAACAACCATTCTAGTGGGTCAAAAAATTAAAATAGCATTTTTTTCTTTTTCACCAAATGATAATATGTGTTAATTTTCTAAGAATGTTAATTACACTTTTCTTCCTATTTTCCAACTGTTCCTTACATTGTTTCCCATCTTTCAGTTTCTTTTTTTTTCTTTTTCTTTTGGTTTCTTTTTAAAAATTGTCATTCTTTTAATTCTTTTAATTTCTGGTGGAATGGTAATTTTGGTTGATTGGAAGCTTTGTGTGTGTAGCAAAAGATGAGCTTAATTGCAAGTAGATTTCCTCATTTAATGATCTAGCAGGGATCCAGTGTTTTGTTGGTGGAATCCTAAATTTCAGTTTTTGCAGGCCAGTTCTGGGCTTGCCAATCTCCCTAGAGAGGAATCCTCTGGCCTCCTGCTCCATGTTTTGACCCTGGCTGCCAGCATTCTGATATCAAGTTGGATGAGGTGGTAAGATCCTCCTGCAGCTCTTCCTTCTTGTTTACAGACTCCCCCCCCCCCGCCCGCCCCCCCGCTTCCATCTCACTACCACCCCAGGTTCTGTCTGAAGCTCCCAAGTTCTGAGCCACTCAGACCACACCCCTTGAGGTAGTGTTGGATCCCTGCCTTTGGCTATGATGGGGAAGGTCAGCTGCATTGGCTAAGGGATGGGGTAGTTTTTGCTAACCTCCTCACAGCTCTATCCCCATCCCTGTCTTCAGAAAAACCTGTCTAATTCTCCAGCCTTTCTCTAGCACAAATAAGCTGGCTTTAAACACACATTCTGCTTTTTCTGTTCCAAGCTAGATACCACTTCCTCTTTTTTCTATCTTCCAAAAATGTATCTTCTCTCTGTTGTTCTTTTTCTGTTCTCATTGTGCTGGGTTTTCACATACTTTATTCCTTCACTGTCATTAAAGTTGAGGTTTGGTTGCAGGAGAGATAAATATTAATAGTATAACTGCTCTCTAATGAAACCTCAAGGAAAAAATGATTTTAATATTGAAGTACAAGAGGTTATTGTGGACAGTGAATCAATACACCCTCTCCAAAGGCCATCCATGTGTCTGGTGGAGAGCTAGGAGTTAGAAGCCCAGAAGCCTGTCTGTGTGCAGCAAGCTCACTGGGACTTCTCACTGATACCAATTTAAGACCATTGTTAAGAATTTCTGGCACTGTCAACACCACTTTCTGTTTCAATGTTTCCCTAGAGCCTCCAAGAATTTTTCCTGTGGATTCATTTGGGGCATTTATTTTTATTATTTGGGGAAGGGGTCATATATTTTTAATGTGGAAACAGCAAGGCTTTTAGAGGCAGAAGAAATACTTTCAGTCAGTTGTTGTTAGTCTCTCAGTCACGTCCAACTCTTTGCGACCCCTGGACTGTAGCCCACCAGGCGCTTCTATCCATGGGATTCAGGCAAGAATGCTGAAGTGGGTTGCCATTTCCTTCTTCAGGGTATCTTTCCAACTGAAGGATCAAACCCCAGGTCTCCTGCATTCTTTATGATCTAAGCCACCAAGGAAGCCCAGGGTAGTATTCTTTACTAACCAGCTAACAGAATGGAACTGAGAAAATTTCTATCAGTTCAGTTCAGTCACTTAGTCGTGTCTGACCCCTTGCAACCCTCTGGACTGCAACACATCAGGCAATCCTGTCCATCACCAACTCCCAGAGCCTGCTCAAATTCATGTCCATTGAGTCAGTAATGCCATCCAACCATCTCATCCTCTGTCATCTCCTTCTCTTCCTGCCTTCAATCTTTCCCAGCATCAGGGTCTTTTCCAATGAGTCAGCTCTTCGCATCAGGTGGCCAAAGTATTGGAGTTTCAGCTTCAGCATCAGTCCTTCCAATAAATATTCAGGACTGATTTCCTTTAGGATTGACTGATTTGATTTCCTTGCAGTCCAAGGGACTCTCAAGAGTCTTCTCCAACACCACAGTTAGAAAGCATTAATTCTTCAGGACTCAGCTTTCTTTATAGTCCAACTCTCAGATCTATGACTACTGGAAAAACCATATTGGCAAAGGAATGTCTCTGCTTCTTAATATGCTGTCTAGGTTGGTGATAGCTTTTCTTCCAAGGAGCAAGTGTCTTTTAATTTCATGGCTGCATTCACCATCTACAGTGATTTTAGAGCCCCCAAAAATAAAGTCTGTCACTGTTTACATTGTTTCCCCATCTATTTCCCATGAAGTGATGGGACTGGATGCCATGATCTTAGTTTTCTGAATGTTGAGCTTTAAGCCAACTTTTTCACTCTCCTCTTTCACTTTCATCAAGAGGTTCTTTAGTTCCTTTTCGCTTTCTGCCATAAGGGTGGTATCATCTGCATATCTGAGGTTATTGATATTTCTCCTGGCAATCTTGATTCCAGCTTGTGCTTCATCCAGCCTGGCATTTTGCATGATGTACTCTGCATGTAAGTTAAACAAGCAGGGTGACAATATGTAGCCTTGACGTACTCTTTTCCCTCTTTGGAACCAGTCTGTTGTTCCATGTCCAGTTCTAACTGTTGCTTCCTGACCTGCATACAGATTTCTCAAGAGGCAGGTCAGGTGGTCTGGTATTCCCATCTCTTTCAGAATTTTCCACAGTTTGTTGTGATCCACACAGTCAAAGGCTTTGGCATAGTCAATAAAGCAGAAATAGATGTTTTTCTGGAACTCTCTTGCTTTTTTGATGATCCAACGGGTGTTGACAATTTGATCTCTGGTTTTCTGACTTTTCTAAATCCAGCTTGAACATCTGGAAGTTCACAGTTCACATACTATTGAAGCCTGGCTCGGAGAATGTTCAGCATTACTTTGCTAGTGTGTGAGTTGAGTGCAATTGTGCAGTAGTTTGAACATTCTTTGGCATTGCCTTTCTTTGGGATTGGAATGAAAACTGACCATTTACAGTCCTGTGGCCACAGCTGAGTTTTTCAAAAGTAGGGAAAGCAGACCACTCAGGTATGACCTAAATAAAATTCCTGGCAATTATACAGTGAAAGTGCCAAATAGATTCAAAGGATTAGATCTGATAGAGTGCCTGAAGAACTGTGGATGGAGGTTTGTGGCATTGTACAGTGGGCAGTGATCAAGACCATCCCCAAGAAAAAGAAATGCAGAAAGGCAAAATGGTTTTCTGAGGAGGCCTTACAAATCACTAAGAAAAGAAGAGAAGTGAAAGGCAAAGGAGAAAAGGAAAGATATACCCATTTGAATGCAGAGTTCCAAAGAATAGCAAGGAGAGATAAGATAGCCTTCCTCAGTGATCAATCCAAAGAAATAAAGGAAAACAACAGAATGGGAAAGACTGGAGATCTCTTCAAGAAAATTAGAGATACCAATGGAACATTTCATGCAAAGATGGGCACAATAAAGCACAGAAATGGTATGAAACTAACACAAGCAGAAGATATTAAGAAGAGGTGGCAGGAATACACAGAAGAACTATACAAAAAAGATCTTCATGACCCAGATAACCATGATAGTGTGATCACTCAACTAGAGCCAGATATTCTGGAACACGAAGTCTAGTGGTCCTTAGGAAGCATCACTAGGAACAAAGCTAGTGGAGGTGATGGAATGCCAGTTGAGCTATTTCAAATCCTAAAAGATGATGCTGTGAATGTGCTGCACTCAATATGCCAGCAAATTTGGAAAACTCAGCAGTGGCCACAGGACTGGAAAAGGGCAGTTTTCATTCCAATCCTAAAGAAAGGCAATGCCAAAGAATGTTCAAACTACTGCACAATTGCACTCATTACTATGGACAGGGCTAGTAGAGGTGATGGAATTCCAGCTGAGCTATTTCACATCCTAAAAGATGATGCTGGGAAAGTTCTGCACTCAATATGCCAGCAAATTTGGAAAATTCATATAGAAAAGAGTAAAATATTCTTGTGAATACAGTTGATGTGCAGTATGAAAAGTTGTCCTTTTTTTATTTCCAACTTATCCCAAACCAGGTAGTCTTGGAAGCAGTGTGTGCTGAAAAAGACATGGCAAATATTAAATTGTATTTTTATAGCAAACTAGCAAGGCAGGTTAGTACTGTCATGCCACATATTATGAACAAGGAAATGAAGCTACAAAGTGATTAAGTTACTTGCCCAATGTCACTCAGCAAGTCATGGCACAAATGGGACTGGAAATCTTGGCCTCTGGGTTTTCAACTTGTTTCTTCATCAGTCAGCCTTTCTTTTTTCTTTTTTTTTTTTCTTTTTGGTAAAGAAACTTGACTTATAGGTCAGTCTCCAATTCCATTTCCTAAGAAGGTTACACTGATAAATCAAATGCAGAATGGCCCAAGATGAAGCTTTTCTTCATTCATAGGCACATTGTTCTGATGAAGCAATTCAGAAAACACACACACACTGATATCCAGCAGTGATCCTCGCCTCTCCATTACCAGGAACCAGGTAGGTGTGGTCTATACATTTGATCTCAATGAACAATTGCTGCCCATAGGTCCAGAATAAGGGGAAAGCCCCAGCCCAAAGCCCCAAACTCAAGAAGGATCCAGCTCCTCCAGAAGCCAGTTCAAGCAAGCACATGCCTAAGAAAATCCTTGCCAAAGGAAGAGTCACTGAGAAACACAACCACACCCTCATCATCCTTATCACTCACAAGGGTCCTAATCATATATCAGCTCATCTCCACTCAGGACAACTCCATGAGGCAGATATTATTGATATCATTCCATTTACAGAAGAGAAGAGGGCCCCGAGGTTCAGTGATGTCACATGACTGCTTGGATCACACACTTAAGGGAACAGAGGGCCCAGACCCAGGGCCAAGTCATCTGGATCCACATCCCATGTTCTTCAATTGCCTTGTGACCTTTCTTTCCTTCTTTCTTTTCCTACCTCCTCATCTCCTTCACTGCCTTCCTTCCTCCTCATCCTTTTAGCAGAATTTCTTCTTATCAGTTTTATCATGAAAACGGGAACAGCTAACATTTGTTGAGTGCTGTGTTCAGAACAGTGTGTGTTAGTTACCCTACACGGATTTGTTCTTTACTGTTATTATCTCCAATATGTTGTTGGAAAAAGGCACTGGGAGGGAAAAACTTAAACTAGGTCGTCAGGTAGTAAGATGTAGAGTCTGGGATTTAAACCCAGGCAGTCTGACATCAGAGTTGACACTCATTACTACCTTGCTTTATTTTAAATCAAATGGAGCAAAAGCAAAACAAAAACCTTTATTTTTATACTGACCAGCAAACTAATGGTAGGCAGATTTTTAACAAAACACAGTTCTCATCTATTGGATAACTCCTCAATATTATGGATAAGCCCTTTCTCTGAGCTAAGTCTAGTTTTCATTTTTTTAAGACAAAATCGCCAAAAAAAAAAAAAATAAATAAATAAATCATTTGGTAGTTCCTTTTATTTTCCATCCAGTATAGCGCTAAATGCCGTGCAGGTATTATACACAATGGCTTCAGGGCTTAACTGTGAGATTTCTTCACTATCAAATGTCTAAACAGTTCTGGTCTCTGTTACTGGGGATGTGGACACAAAGGTAGCAGCCTCTGACCAACAGCTGAACTCTATGGACACAACTGGAAAAAGGTTTCAGAGGTGGAAAGGTTTTTGACATCTTTCATTACTTCTTCTGGAAAGAAATAAATGGGAGTAAGTACATCTGATCATAATTCATGTAACCATAACTCCGTTGTCTCAATGCACACAAGTTCAGTGGTTAAGTAACATGCTATAGTCTAAGGGCAAAAATAAAACAGCAAGCAACGCAATTCCTAGACTGAGAAATTTCTCACAGAAATTCGTTAAACAATACACGCCCCAGTTGTTGCAATTGGTGTGCTTATCTTTCTAGGAAAGGAATTCGCAGATCTTGTGTGGCTTAAATACATATGTATGTTCTTAAAATTTGCTAATTCCATTGGTTTCCCATGAGAAAGGGGAAAAAATCATTATATAGCATTAGGGAACTTTGGATCCATTAAAGAAAATTTGAGCAAGGCGGTTCTACTAGCTTTCATGCAAATTGTGTTTGGGAGAGGACTTGTTTTTCCCTCCCAGTGTATCATGAACAAACACTTTTGCTGTTTAAATTTTAAAAAATAATTAGTAGAGAAAAATGAAAAAGTAACAGACAACATACATATTCCAGTGTTTTAACATAAAATCACTTAATAATATTGCCATTGTTGTTGTTCAGCCACTCAGTCATGTCTGACTCTGTGACACCATGGACTGCAGCAGGCCAGGCTCTTCTGCCCTCCACTATCTCTAGGAGTTTGTTCAAATTAATGTCCATTGGCTTGGTGATGTTATCTAAGCATCTCATCCTCTGCTGTCCCCTTCTCCTTCTGTCTTCATTCTTACCCAGCATCAGGGTCTTTTCCAGTGAGCTTCTTCTACATGCCAGACTAGGTCAGTTTCCCCCATTCAGTCTCTCTCATGATCCACATGTATTTATTTTCTTTGTGGCACTATTATGATTAAGCATCTATGTAATTAGTAACTCCTAACACTAAGCTCTGTCTCTATTGTTTTCTTCAGTGCATCCCAACATTTGCAAGTTTCTGGCACATAGTAACTGCTCAATAAATATTAATGGAAGGAGTGAACACAGTATATATAAATTAATTCCAATGACTTGGAGAGAGTCTCATGATATAACTCTGACTGAAACAGTTAGGGTGTCAAATTCTACTAAGAGAAAGACAAGAGTATTTAAGCTACCTATAGTATCCCTAGGTACCATTTTTGTTGTTTAACATGAACTTGTTCAAATAATGTCACAAAAGCTAAAGATGAGCATTATCTGTCTAAGACTTTTTTTTTTTTTTTAAGGAGTCATTAATTGCTTTTCCAAGATATATTTGAAGCAAGGACAAAAGCAAAGAACTTCATTTGGGAATTTGGTGTAGTGATAAAGGAGGGAAGAGAGAAAGCAGAAGTGCCCAGCGACTTTTTCCTTCTGTGCTATTCAACAAGGCAGCCCAGTGTTCATCCCTGAAGAAGGTAAAACAAACAACGCAAAGAGGGGATTTCAGTTCCAGACAGGCTTTTGCCTATTGAGCTAGTGAGAGACAGCCTAGTCACTTCAAGTGGCCTCAAGAATCCAGACCAGTACGAATTGGATTACAGGGCCTCAAGGAATTTCAGAATCACTGACAGTCATCTTTGAGAGATTATGAGAAGCAGAAAAATAATAATGGAAGACTGAGGAGGGTAAGGGATTGTCAGAGAAAGTAATATTTGCTCTTTGCTGCTACAGAAAACCAAAGCAAAACCAATGAATTCAGTTATAAACAGATATGAGTGTCAGTGTTAGGAGGAAAGATATATGTGGAATCTTAAAAAGGTGGCGGGGGGGGGGGGGTGAGGGGGGAGGGGTACAAATGAACTTATTTGCAAAACAGAAATAGAGTTACAGATGTAGTAAACAAACTTACGGTTACGGGGTGGGGGTGGAGTGGAGAAGGATAAATTGGGAGACTGGGATTGGGACATACACACTGCTATATATAAAAGAGATAACCAATAAGGATCTACTGCATAGCACAGGGAACTCTACTCGATACTATGTAATGACCTATATGGGAAAAGGATCTACAAAACAGTGGACATATGTATAGCTGATTCACTCTGTTGTAGATCAAAAAGTAATACAACATTGTAATCAACTATATGCCAATAAAAAAATTAATTAGAAAAGAAAAAAAGTAAGGGGGGGGCAATATTTAGCCAGTTACAAGCCCCATTCAGTGCTTCCCTACATTGCTTTGTGCACCTCAGATGCTGTGTGACCTGCAGAGATGAGGGAGGAGGACTGGGGATGATATGTTCATTCAGAAGACCTCTGCTATCCCTGCTAAAGGGAGCTCTTTCATTCTCTCTGGCAGCCAAAGCTGCACAGTCACAGCCACGGTTTCAGAATCAGGGAGCTTGAGGGTTTCAGTAACACACCTCTTCATTTCCATCACCAACTCTCTATGCAGCTAAAACAGTTGCAGCCATCTCAAGAAAAAGACCAAGACTACATCACGGCTTGTGAATCAAAGTCCATAGGGGATGGCTACTCTGGGTACAATTGAACTCTATGTGACTTATCTTTTGCTCACCCAATCCCAGGCCAAGCCAAAAAAAAAAAAATCAGTCTGCAGACTAGAACACAGTTCAGATTCCCTTTCAATTCTGTTTTCATATTGCTTATCTTCTAGTTTTCCTAATTATAAATAATCAATCATCCAAATGGTTTTGGAATTGCATCACTAATGGTTTGGAAAAATACCACAAGATATTGTGGTGTTGACTGGGTTTATAAAGACCAGGGAAGCACCATGCCCCTAACTTCAAAGGATTGTCCATTTAAAACACACTAAAAAAATTTTTTTTAATCTTAGAGATACCAGGCAGTTTAGACTAAAGATACCAAAAGTATGAAGATAAGATACATAATCTCAGAACCTTCCATGGAAGCTGTGAAAATGCTATCAGGATCATCTCCAGAAAATGCAATTTACTGTGGAAGTCTAATCAGTCTTTTGGCGAACATTTCCCGAGACAGATAAGAGATTAGAGTGGAGGAGAGGGGATGGGAAAAGGGCCATGTAAGAAAGGAAGGGCAATGAGTTACTGGTATGGATCTCTCGTATCATACCAACACAACTCTCTTTCACTCTTCAAAAATTATTAAGAATTACAACATAGGAAGCAGTATAGGTCAAAGATTGAACAGCTGAATTTTGGAAACAAAGGAATCAAGTTATTCATATAGACCGCAAGTCTCCTTTTTACCCACTTTATCTGGCCCACATTCCAAGGCACCTTAGAAAGGTTAGTAAACAAACAATCATGTCAGAACCCAAGCAGATGTCAGAACAAGCCCAGACCAAACATTCAAGGTCGTCTTTGGCTACGTGAGTCCATGATTTACAAAATATTCATGACTCCATCCATTTGTTCCACATTAATAAACATCTGTTCTATGTTAAAGCATTCAAGCTTTTTATAAATCAGCCATTTTGCCCTATCGAACACTCCCATAAAGGATACTGTTTTACCCATTGACTAGGGCCTTCATCTGATTATAGTGAGAAGCTACAGTACAACCTGCCCAGTTCCTAATAACTGGGCCCTACTGTATGACCAGGGCATTTTATAAAGCACAATCCAGTTGTGATATTTAATAACGATGGATGTTCAAGAAGCCCATTTGTAAGGTAGAGAATGGAGAACTCTTTTTTTTTTTTAATTCTTTGCCATATCATTAGCTTCAAATGGAAAATAGGAGGTTCCCAAAGTGCTTTAATAAATGTAGTACAAAGAAAGGAACTGAAGTAACAGGGACTTGTAGTTTGTCAAATTAGTATGGTTTGGCAACCATAGCACCCGCTCTTTCATCATGTTTCTTCCTAATCATCACACACTTGAAGATTTATAGCCTTTTTAAAAATTGCTTCTGTAGGTTTTCAATTATTACTGCAGTAAAAACTCTTAAGTATGGCACCATCACTTGTCTATTTGTGAAGGTTCCAAAGGGGTTTAGCTGGTTCATTTTTGTAGTTTTGGCAAGCAACTGTTATTATAAAATGGAGGAACATTATATATAGTCGGAATGCTTCTTTTCACTGCAGGGAGAGGAGACTGCAGAACTGTAGTCCAGAGAAGTGAAGTGGCTTGCCTCAGATCACACAGCTAGAGGCAGAGTGGGGCCCAGAAAGCCAGCTCTCCAGACCCCAAGTCCACAATGTTTCCATTTCTACTGTATTTCTAGTGTTTTGTACAGCTTCTTTTATTATGTGTCTGTATATATATGTACATATATATGTATGTGAAAGTGAAGTCACCCAATTGTATCCGACTCTTTGCAACCCCATGGACTATACAGTCTATGGAATTCTCCAGGTCAGAACACTGGAGTGGGTAGCCATTCCCTTCTCCAGGGAATCTTTCCAACCCAGGGATTGAACAAGAGTCTCCTGCATTGCAGGCAGATTCTTTACTAACTGAGCCATCAGGGAAGCCCAAGAATACTGGAGTGGGTAGCCTATCCCTTCTCCAGTGGATCTTCCCAACCCAGGAATTGAACCAGGGTCTCCTGCATTGCAGGCAGATTCTTTACCAGCTGAGCTATACAGTTTATTTCAAATACCTTATAATTGAGGCATGTTAATGCTTTAGTTCAGACATACTTTACCTAACAAATGGGAATTTGTGAAGCTTTCTGTACATTTGTATCTGAATTAATAAGCCCTCTGGAAATGGACTTCCTTTGATAAAGGCAGTCAGCCGCTGGTTGTGCTGCTCCCTAGAGTGGAACAGAAGGCATAATGGAATCCCCTTTGGCAGACAGAGCCCCTCCTGTCCAGGAAATGAGGTCCTGCCACAAGTCCTCAGCAGCAAGACAGGTGAGATTAGCAGAGGCCCAGCAGAGCCAGGGAGAGCAGGATGAGCTGGAATTCCAGAATTCAATGAGAACTGTGAACAGACTACAATTAGTGCAGAGGGGAAGCAGAGGGAAGAGAAAGGAGGTGGAAGATAAAGGAAGGACCTGATGGGGAGGGAATGAAGGAGCAGGTGCCCTGGGGCAGAGTCAGAAGTGAAATAAAGAAGGAAGACAGGACAGACTGGCTGGATCAAGGCAGGCCAGAGGTCAGGGGGTCAGGCAGCCTGGAATACATCCCATGACTCCAAGAGCCTGGGGAAGCAGGAGGCGGAAGGTGTATGACCGAAGTCAGGGGCTATGTCTGCCTTGCTCATCTCATGCCCCACGTCCAGCTCACACAGCTGGTCTTTGAAGTTGGTGGGAGGATGAAAGGGATGCAGGGAGTTCAGGAACCAAAGTCAGAGAGTCTGGTTGTTTAGGGGCTATGATCAATCAAAGGGGCTTCCCAGGTGCTGCTAGTGGTAAAGAACCCGTCTGCCAGTGCAGGAGACATAAGAGACGTGGGTTCGATCCCCTGGAGAAGGGCATAGCAACCCACTCCAGTTTTCTTGCCTGGAGATTCCCATGGATAGCGGAGACTGACAGATTACAGTCTGTGAGGTCGCAAAGAATTGGACACAACTGATGCAGCTTAGCACAGCACACAGCGTATGATCAACCTAAAGGTCTGGATAACAGCAAAAATGGCATGAAAGTGAGTCAAGACCCTTGGGAAACAGCACACACTTCTCCCCAGACTTAGAGAAGTGGGAGGCGAGTTCATGGCCAAAGGCAGGGAGGAAATA
This sequence comes from Ovis canadensis, assembly GCF_042477335.2. Classification (NCBI taxonomy): domain Eukaryota; kingdom Metazoa; phylum Chordata; class Mammalia; order Artiodactyla; family Bovidae; genus Ovis; species Ovis canadensis. The sequence goes on along the minus strand of NC_091251.1, from coordinate 54,762,009 downwards.
ACAGAATAGGAAGAGAGGATGGAGGAGTTGGAGGGAGAGTCAAGAACAATTTTTATTTTTACTAATTATCTGTGGAAGCCTTTTTTTTCTACTATGCCCCAAAACACTGATAGACACTTTTGATTTAAAAAAATATATATATATATACACATGTTGTTGCTAAGTACTTCATGTTGGTAGTAGCATTATTTCACTTCAGCCTGGCCTCAAACCCTATCTAGAAAAGGCTTGTACAGTCTATAAATATTCTCAAAGGATGATGAATTAGGTAAAAATAAACACCTACCCAGAGGGGCACCCCCCACCTACCCTTGCCTGCCCCAAATCGAAAACTTCCAACTTTTGTTATGGAACTGCTTCCCTCCTTGGATCCTTACCTCACGTATCTATAGGTACAGCCTGACTACTGCACCAGCCTGTTTCTTGCTCTTTTAGAAAGTGACAGGTCAATCAGGCCCAAGAAGCCCAAGACTTCTCCTCACTTTTGACCCCTAACTTTCCTCCTGATGATGAGGCCTCTGCAGATCCTTTTTCGCAATGACCTGACTCAGAAAAGCCCAACATTAGGATAAACAGCTCAGATCCCTCTTCCTCTGCCTTACATCCTTCCGCACCTCTTCCCTCCCCCAACCAGGATTCCCAGACCTTTGCTTTTCCTTTAACATCCTCAGATCCTGGGAATCTTAACACTGAGCTTGGCAGTTCCTGAAGCAGTTCCCTGCCCAGTGTTTGCTGCTCCTGGACCCCAGCCTAAGTCACCTGACCCTACTTAAAGGCATTAAATGAATCACCCAAGATCATATAGGTGCACAGAGGCAAAAATCAATGATGGTACAGCGTTATGCACAAGTTAGCACTAGTTGATAAACATGTATCTGAGAAAATTAATACTGGCCTACAGACACAAGAACTTTGAAACCTTAGAAAATATAGTATAAAAGATGAAGCGGATTATGGGTTTTAAAAACTCAGCTCGGGACTAGAGCATTCACATATAGTTATTGAAAGATGCCTCAAAAAGGTACTTCTCTGAGAATCTGTAAAAGGAGCTCCAGCAGTATTTCTCAAGCTGTGTTCTATGGAATACCAATATTCCTGGGATGTGAATTACTGCTCCTGAGATGTGAATCACGCTGCCTTGACAAAGCACTTCCATGATCAGGTTAATTAGGAGGCAGAGTCCATCTCCTCCTTGGTAGTCTCAATGTACTTAAGCATTTTTCAAGTTGTAAGAAGTTGTACAGCAAAGAAGCCCATTACATTTGATTTATACGAATCTTTCCTAAACTTACCTGACCACTACTCTCTTTTACTAGAGAATACCTCTTTTTCCTAAGAAAACAGTTCGAGAAATTCTGAACCAGATTTAGTTAACCAGTTTAATTAATCCTTGACTTTTTAATTCAATTATTAGCTAGAATAAAGCAGGCCACTGGCTTTACGTGGTTAACTGGCTGGTCATAAACCTGGTGTCATTAGAGATTCTATGAGATATCTGATATATGTCCTACACTGAAATGCGTCTTTATTCAATGCTTAAAAAAAAAAAATTTAGAGTAGCATTAAAATATATACATTCAGTTCACTTCAGTTCAGTTCAGTCGCTCAGTCATGTCCGACTCTTTGCAACCCCATGCATCGCAGCACGCCAGGCCTCCCTGTCAATAGATAGCTAGTGGGAAGCTTCTGTATAACACAAGGAGTTCAGCCTGGTACTCTGTGATGACCTAGAGGGGTGGGATGGGGTGGGGTAGGAGGAAAGCTCAAGAGGGAGGGGATATAAGTATACTTATGGCTGATTCACATTGTAGCGTGGCAGAAACCAACACAGCATTGTAAAGCAGTTGTCTTCCTATTTAAGATTTTCTAGGATTTGACAAAAAGGAGCATAATCACATCACTTGAAAATGCCTTCCTTTGAAGTCTTTCAGTCACAGCTTCAGCAGACTCTGGATTTCAGAGGGGAGGCTCTAACTGCTCAGGAAGAAAGCATATACAAAAGCACACCTTTCTGGGGAGTCAGGCCATCACAGGCCCATCACATCTGTGTGCTGGAACAAGCTCTAGAGGCTAGCCAACTGATGTCACCTTCTCATGAATTTGGTGAGTAGCTTCAGGAGGGTTGGCAGCTGCCAAGACCACAAACTCCACACTGGTGGAGCTGGGATTAGGACCAGGATTTTTTGGTGCCTCTGCCAGAAAGATTTTCCTGTCCTAGAATTATCTGCTTTTCTCAGAAAGGAAGAGTCCAGTCTTTGTCATCTGAAAACCACATTGGAAAGACAAGAAGGAAATAGGCCAAAATGTGAACACTACTCCACACAGAGGGGATATTTTGGTCTTTGTCCTGTTTTTCTTCATTGACCAAAATGTCTACAAAGGGCGTATATTCCTTTTATAGCAAACAAACAAAAAGAAAAAAGCAAAAAAATTGTTCTACTATTTAAAAAGGAAAAAAAAAGCAGCTCTGGAAGGTAAATTCATGTGCTGAAAAGCATCATCCTAGTCATTGATCAGAATAAGCAGAACTAATGAAATGCCATGGCATTTCACTGTGCTGGCTGTGAGCAAAGATGACTCACTGGGGCAGCTTGGAGACCACCCTGCTGGCTGCTGGTGGGGCACCAGCCCCACTGATCCACTTCATGCTGCAATGGCCTCACCCACAGACTAGCAAGGAGCAGAGCATTGCTTGGCTGCCTTCTGTAATTTCCTCTCAAAGCATGTGTCTCAATATTGGATTTGAGTGACTCCTCAATGATTTCTAAATTGAACCTAACTGAATACACAAGTTTAAATGGAAAGAGATTTTTTATTGCCTTTCTGTACTTATGCACTGGGCTCCCGCCTAGAAAAACTTCTCTTCAGCCTGATTATGTCTGAAAACAATAGTTTTAGAGGTTTAATCCCTATTTTAGAGTCCAAGAAGGCAGTAAATTGTTTATATATAAGGTGTGTATGTGTGTATGTGTCTGTGTGCATGAGTATGTTCTCATGTGTGTGTGTATGTGTCATTTTCTGCTACTACAACAAAAACACCACAGATTGAGTGGCCTAGAAACAACAGAAATTTATTTCTCACAGTCCTGGAAATTGCAATTGGTGTCTGATTAGGGCTCACTTTCTCACATGGTAGAAATGGCAAGGGAGCTCTCTGGTGTCTTTTCCTATAAGGGCATTAATCTCATTTATGAGGATTCTAACCTCAGATTTAAACAAGGCCCCACCTTCTAATACCATCACCCTGGGTATTAGGTTTCAACATATCAATTTTGGGTGGATAATGGTGTGTTGTTCAGTTACTAAGTCCTGTCTGACTCTTTGCAACCCCATGGACTGCAGCACACCAGGCTTCCCTGTCCTTCACCATCTCCCAGAGCTTGCTCAAACTCATGTCCATTGACTCAGTGATGCCATCCAACCATCCCGTCCTCTGCTGTCCCCTTCTTGTCCTGCCTTTTATCTTCCCCAGTATCAGGGTCTTTTCTATAAGTCAGCTCTTCACATCAAGTGGCCAAAGTATTAGAGCTTCAGCTTCATCAACAGTTCTTCCAGTAAATATTCAGGATTTATTTCCTTTAAGATTGACTGGTTTGATCTCCTTGCTGTCCAAGGGACTCTCAAGAGCATCACTTCTCCAGCATCACAATTCAAAAGTATCAATTCTTTGGCACTCAGCCGTCTTTACAGTCCAACTCTCACATCAGTACACAACTACTGGAAAAACCATAGCTTTGACTACACAGGCCTTTTTTGGCAAAGTGATGTCTCTGCTTTTTAATATCCAGTCTAGGTTTGTCACAGCTTTCCTTCCAAGGAGCAAATGTCTTTTGATTGCATGGCTATAGTCATTCCACAGTGATTTTGGAGCCCAAGAAAATAGAATCTGTCACTGTTTCCACTTTTTCTCCATCTATTTGCCATGAAGTGATGGGACCAGATACCATGATCTAAGTTTTGTGAATACTGAGTTTCAAGCTAGCTTTTTCACTTTCTTCTTTCACCTTCATCAAGAGGTTCTTTAGTTCCTCTTCACTTTCTGCCATTATAGTGGTATCATCTGCATATCTGAAAAGTGAAAGTCACTCAGTCATATCCAACTCTTTGCAACCTCATGGATTATAGTCCATCGAATTCTCCAGGCCAGAATACTGGAGTGGGTAGCTGTTCCCTTCTCCAGGGGATCTTCCCAACCCAGGGATCAAACCCAGGCTTCCCACATTGCAAGTGGATTCTTTACCAGCTGAGCCACCAGGGAAGTTGTTGATATTTCTCCCAGAAATCTTGATTCCAGCTTGTGATTCATCCAGCTTGAAATTTCTTGTGATGTATGCTGCACATAAGTTAAGTAAGCAGGGTAACAATACACAACCTAGACGTACTCCTTTTCCAATTTTGAACCAGTCAGTTGTTCCATGTCTGGTTCTAACTGTTGCTTCTTGACCCAAATACAGGTTTCTCAGGAGACAGGTAAGGTGGTCTGGTACTCCAATCTCTTTAACAGTATGAATGGATGCTATTTGAATCTGATAGACCTAGACAGCATGCTAAAAAGAGAGCAGAGACATTATTTTGCTGACAAAGGTCCATATGGTCAAGCATTTTTCCAGTGGTCATGTATGGACGTGAAAGTTGGACCATAAAGAAGATTGAGCACCAAAGAATTGATGCTTTTGAACTGTGTTGCTGCAGAAGACTCCTGAGAGTCCCTTGGACTGCAAGGAGATCAAACCAATCAATTCTAAAGGAAATCAAACCCGAATATTCATTGGAAGGACTGGTGCTGAAGCTGAAGCTCCAATACTGTGGCCACCTGATGCAAAGAGCCAACTCATTTGAAAAGACCCCGTTTCTGGGAAAGATAAAAGGCAGGAAGTGAAAGGGATGACAGAGGATGAGATGGTTGGATGGCATTACCAACTCAATGGACATAAGTTTGGGCAAGCTCCAGGGGATTATGTAGGATGGGGAAGCCTGGCATGCTGCAGTCCATGGGGTCGCAAAGAGTCAGACATGACCGAGACTGAACAACAGATCATTTCATTCTAAAGGGAACAGTTGTCTATAATCCTCTCAATCAAATAATATGCATTTAGTCAGTTTTGGGAAATCCTTTTACTGAAATTTTCCAAAAATCATTTGTCCACTATTATCTGAAACTTCTCTGACTCCTTTAACTAAATGCATTCTTCTTCAAAGCAGTGGCTAAGGTACATCTTCAACATTTTCATCAATTCCTCCAATACTTCTTCACTTTTTACTCTTTCCTTACTGACATTAAGCACAACCCTTTGTTTCGTGCCTTCCCTGTTCCAGGCAGACACTCCTCCTTTCCTGTAGGGCCATCCTAGCCTGCTTTCTCTGCCACAGACACTGGGTGGTAATATCCTTCTCCCCCATGTTTAAGGCCAGTCTCTTCCTTTGTGTCTTTGAGTCCATTCCATATCATTTCCTCTCCCCATGGGTCCTGATCCAATTACCTCTGTTGGCCATTGTATCTTTGATTTTCTTCTTTTTACCAATTTTCCCCTCTTAGTTTATAAGCTTGTTCAGTTCTTACCCATCTCAAAAAAACTAATTCCTCCTTGACCACACATGGTCTTCTGCCTTCTGTTTTGCCTCTCTTGTTCCCTTTACCTCAAGTTTCTAAGTGGTTAGACAGTAGTCACTGTCTCCATTTTCTGATCTTACGTATATTCCTTTCCAGGAGCTACCCTGGCTTCTATGCCTCAAACCACAAAGAGGGCATCAGCTAAGATCACCAGTGCTGAGGCACAGTCTTGTCTCCTCATGGTACTGGGTGTCTTGCCTCTGACCTTGATGATTGCTCATACACTGAAACACACTCTGTTCACTTTTCTTCCCAGATTCCATGTTTAATCTGTTCTCCTTACACCCCTATGGCTGTTCCTTCTCAGCCTCTTTTGTAGGCTCTTCTTTCTCTACATGCCCCTTAAATATTGGAGTTTTCATGTTTCATTCTCCAGAGTTTCATTCTCGATCTACTTCCCTTTTTATTCTACAGAGATTCCCTGGATGATTAAACCCACTTTCATGGTATTCCCAAACAATCCCTATTTATGCTGGTGGTTCCGAAATCCACTCTCTCCAGGTCAAAATTTTCCCATTCTTGAGCTACAGACTCATATTCCAAGTGCCTGCTGGATACCCTCATCTGGATGTCCAGGGGCACTCCAAATTCAATATGCTCCAAATCAACTTATTATCTCCCCAACTTATGTCTTCTACTATTCCTCCTGTAGTTGAAGAACCATCACTAGAGTAATCAATCATTCCTATTTTCCTTAGATGAAGGGACTTCCCAGCGCGTGGGACTCTCCGTCTTAATAGGACAGTCCTAGGCAGGCAGGGATGTCCCCCTAACACCACCCACCCATCATCAGGTCTAGAATCTGGGTCTTGATCTCTGTCCTCTTTCCACTTCTTCAATCTCCATGTCCTTCCAATTTCATTTCCTAAGTAGTTATCAAATTCCTACTCTCCTCTCCATCCCAAGCTCACACCCTTACTATCTCTTGCCTGTTTTACACACCTGGATACCTAAGTATATCTCTGATGCCAATCTTCTTCCCTTTTTTTTTCTTTTTTTTTTTTAGTTTTTTATTTTTTAAATTTTAAAATCTTTAATTCTTACATGCATTCTCAAACATGAACCCCCCTACCACCTCCCTCCCCATAACATCTTTCTGGGTCATCCCCATGCACCAGCCCCAAGCATGCTGCATCCTGCGTCAGACATAGACTGGCGATTCAATTCACATGATAGTATACATGTTAGAATGTCATTCTCCCAAATCATCCCACCCTCTCCCTCTCCCTCTGAGTCCAAAAGTCCATTATACACATCTGTGTCTCTTTCCCTGTCTTGCATACAGGGTCGTCATTGCCAACTTCCTAAATTCCATATATATGTGTTAGTATACTGTATTGGTGTTTTTCTTTCTGGCTTACTTCACTCTGTATAATCGGCTCCAGTTTCATCCATCTCATCAGAACTGATTCAAATGAATTCTTTTAAACAGCTGAGTAATACTCCATTGTGTATATGTACCACAGCTTTCTTATCCATTCATCTGCTGAATTCCTCCCAGAATGCTGGAAATAAAAGCAAAAATAAACAAATGGGATCTAATTAAAATTAAAAGCTTCTGCACAACAAAGGAAAATATAAGCAAGGTGAAAAGACAGCCTTCTGAATGGGAGAAAATAATAGCAAATGAAGCAACTGACAAACAACTAATCTCAAAAATATACAAGCAACTTATGCAGCTCAACTCCAGAAAAATAAACGACCCAATCAAAAAATGGGCCAAAGAACTAAATAGACATTTCTCCAAAGAAGACATACGGATGGCTAACAAACACATGAAAAGATGCTCAACATCACTCATTATTAGAGAAATGCAAATCAAAACCACAATGAGGTACCACTTCACACCAGTCAGAATGTCTGCGATCCAAAAATCTGCAAGCAATAAATGCTGGAGAGGGTGTGGAGAAAAGGGAACCCTCCTACACTGTTGGTGGGAATGCAAACTAGTACAGCCACTATGGAGAACAGTGTGGAGATTCCTTAAAAAATTGCAAATAGAACTACCTTATGACCCAGCAATCCCACTTCTGGGCATACACACCGAGGAAACCAGAATTGAAAGAGACACATGTACCCCAATGTTCATCGCAGCACTGTTTATAATAGCCAGGACATGGAAACAACCTAGATGTCCATCAGCAGATGAATGGATAAGAAAGCTGTGGTACATATACACAATGGAGTATTACTCTTCTTCCCCTTTAGATTCATGTTCCACATAGCTGCTGAAGAGAATTTTCAAACAGAAATTTCACCAAATCTCTATCCTGCTCAAAATATTCCATGGGCTACCCATCGCCCTCGGGATAAAGCCCAAACATGTTAATATGGAAAAGTCCTCCTTGGTCCCTCCAGCCCTGGCCTCACCTCATGTCACACATTGAGCTGTGTGGGTGTCTCCACAGCACAGACTGCTCATCCTCAGTTCTTCCTGTGACTTTTTCCTGCCATGCCCTTATCTCTTTACCCCAACTGCCTTCCTCACCTAGTTTACATTCAACATTCAACTCAGGTTCAAGACTCAACTCCTCTGGCATCAATGCCGCCAAGTGGCTTTCTGTGCCATGCACAGTCTACAGGTGTGCTAGCTGCCCCTCCAACCCCCAGACCACTGAGCACAGCACACTCAGATTTGCCAGTTGGTCTTTCTTTCCCTCTGGACTGTGAACTGCCAGGAGGAGATACAGGCACGTCCTAGGCAACATCTAGGATAACACCCAGCACAGGTAGAACTCAACAGACATTCTTGGAACTCTATTTGGAATGCAAACATCTATTTGGAATGAAAACTGGCAGCCAGCAGGTTAGATCCAGCCCATAATCATGGTTTATTTGACCCTCATGATTTTTCAACACTAGTGTTTAAAAATTAGGAGACCTCATCTAAAAACTTAAAATTTTCGAATCCCTTGAAGAGTCTAAGCATCTGAAAATACGAGGTTCATATTTTCCTGTGGTACCAACCTCATTAGAAAGGACATTTGCTCATATCTTCCCAGTTCACTATCAGCCTACCTCCTGGACTCTGGAAGGAGCAGTAAACCCCAGGGACAAGTTCCCTGTGTCTGCTCTGCTTTCTTCTCAAAGAGATGTATGGAGCAATTTTTTTTTTTGAGTTTTATTTGGGGGAGCTAGCTACCAGATGCTATGCAAAGCAAGTGGGTGGCTTCTTTTTCTTAGAGTGAAAAAAATGGTCAGAGAGACCATCTTGGTGGTCCTAGAACATTTTGGATCAGCAAGAAGTCCACCCTGGCTGATGACTTCTGCTCTGGTTTTCTGTCTTTCTAGATTTGTATCTAATATTGAACCCTTTACATTGTATTATAATTCCTTGTTCAATTTTTGAAACTCAAAGAACTTAATCTCCAATTTCTTCCCATATATTTCCCAAGACAGAGCTGCACAAGAAGTATTAGTGACATTACAATCTTCAAAATAGTACTTTCACCATCACTATGTCATTCCATTCTTACCTTATCTCTGGGACAATAAATCACAGGGTCTTGGCATGAGAGATTTCAATTTTATAACTATATTAAATTTTCTCCACAAGTGTGATTGTTTTCACACAAAACAGACAACCATCACATGCACAGATGTATCTCGAGAGCTTTTTACATCTTAACTCCTAACAGCTTTACAAATCTTAATGGTTCAGAGGTTTATTTTTCACCACAGGCCCAGATGGAAATCACTGGCATCAGGAAGAACTGAAATCCCCAGCTGAGATAAAGCAAAAGACTTCCAGGCAGAAGAAATCAGAATCGGACCTACTGGTGCTACCATCTGTTCCTCTGCGCTGACCTTAGAGCTTGTGGCTCCTGTGAAACTGGGGAATCGTCCAGCTGTGAGTTTCTGTTTTACTGGGATTGAATTCCCATCAATGTCCTTGACCTCCAGGCTTTGACCATCATCCTATGATGGTCGCCTCTATCAGACATCTCTGCTGTTTGCTTTATAATGTGTATTTATTAACAATAATAAAGTTAATTCAACTGAGTCTAACTATGATCATTTGATGATATTTTGGGGGATTGGTTTGGATACAAACAAGCATGCCCAAGTCAGGATTTCAGATCAGGGACTACAGGGCTTCCTTCTATTCTAGATGGCCTGCCCTGGGTGGCACTAGTGGTAAAGAACCTGCCTGCCAAGATGACCTAAGAGACTCAGGTTCGATTCCTGGGTTGGGAAGATCCCCTGGAGGAGGGCATGGTTAGCCACTCCAGGAATCTTACCTAGAGAATCCCATGGAGAAAGGAGCCTGGCAGGCTACTGTCCTTAGGGTCTCAAAGAATTGGACATGACTGAAGCTGGTTTCAAATAGGAAGAGGAGTACATCAAGGCTGTATATGGTCACCCTGCTTATTTAACTTATATGCAGAGTACATCATGAGAAACACTGGGCTGGAGGAAGCGCAAGCTGGAATCAAGATTGCTGGGAGAAATATCGATAACCTCAGATATGCAGATGACACCACCCTTATGGCAGAAATTGAAAAAGAACAAAAGAGCCTCTTGATGAAAGTGAAAGAGGAGAATGAAAAAGTTTTTAGGGGCTCCAAAATCACTGCAGATGGTGATTGCAGCCATGAAATTAAAAGACGCTTACTCCTTGGAAGGAAAGTCATGACCAACCTAGATAGCATATTCAAAAGCAGAGACATTACTTTGCCGACTAAGGTCTGTCTAGTCAAGGCTATTGTTTTCCTGTGGTCATGTATGGATGTGAGAGTTGGACTGTGAAGAAAGCTGAGTGCCAAAGAATTACTGCTTTTGAACTGTGGTGTTGGAGAAGACTCTTGAGAGTCCCTTGGACTGCAAGGAGATCCAACCAGTCCATCCTGAAGGAGATCAGCCCTGGGTGTTCATTGGAAGGACTGATGCTGAGGCTGAAACTCCAATACTTTGGCCACCTCATGTGAAGAGTTGACTCATTGGAAAAGACTCTGATGCTGGGAGGGATTGAGGGCAAGAGGAGAAGGGGACAACAGAGGATAAGATGGCTGGATGGCATCACCGACTCGATGCACATGAGATTGAGTGAACTCCAGGAGTTGGTGATAAACAGGGAGGCCCGGCGTGCTGCGATTCACGGGGTCACAAAGAGTCAGACACAACTGAGCAACTGAACTGAACTGAAGCCACTTAGCACACCCTGGAACAATGGGCCAGTTATGATTTTGTGTGATTTTGAAACTGTTCTATAGCAGCACTGATGCCATGGCCTAGCCTGATAACCACATATGCCATGAGGGAAAAATTAATTGTATTCAGAGATTCCTTTCTCATTGGGTGGAATCTCAAAATCAGCAGCTTCACCACAGGTCCTTTTGTAGAACTGCCCTGAAGACTGATTTTCCTGTTTCTCTCCAGGAACCTCCCAGTGAAGGATGGCCAACTGCCAGATGCTGAATGCCACAGAGAGAGACTCACCCTTCCCACCAGCCCTAACCCTCTTGCCAAAAACACTCCGGGAAACTCCCTCTGAAGTCATGCATATCTCTCTGGATTGTAACCCTGCCTGTGCATGATCATGGCCACAGCATCTGGGGACAGCAATTGAGGGGTAGACATCTGCTACATAAAGACTGCAGGCATAAATCTTCATTTTAATGAGACTTAAAAGATGGACTGCTCTGATTAATACCAGCAACTGGTGTTTCTAATGGTAGACTACATCCACTGTTTGCCTACCTTGCCCCAATTACCTGGTGCCCGGGATAAGCTACTAGTTTGAACAAGCCTTCTCAGACTTACTGTACTCCTTTTTCTTGACAGTAACCTTCCTTTATGTATTTTTAAGTGAGAGAGAATGTCAAGATCAAACCTACATCAAACTGGCTGAGGTAACCCAATTCAAAAGCAGCTTTTCCCTAAATCTGTAACTTGGCATTAGGGCTTGTTTCCTGCCCCAATCTTATTGCATAATCAGGATGATATTTGGCAGTTTTGTTTGTAAAAAAGAGCCTGGTTTAGCCGCGGTAGGTAGGCAAGTTTGCCACGTGCTCCTGCCTGGCTGAACCAGCCCTTTCGACTACAGATGGAACAGTACAGTCCAACTAGTTCTATATGTCATTATCATGAGCAAGGAGCCCTCATCCTCCCCCTTTCTTTGTCAACTTACAACCAACTTGCATTCAAGCATGTGTTTATATCTTGGATTGAATAAGAAAATCAAGCCAACTATTACTCCTCAGATACACGGATTCGTTTCGGCAAACGCTTATTGATCACTGGCAATGTCACAGAAACTCAACTAAGATAAAATATACGTAGTCCTTCATCTCAAAGAGTTCACAGATATAGTATGTAGAATTAGGCATTAGTTCAGCTCAATTGCTCAGTTGTATTCAACTCTTTGCAACCCCACGGACTGCAGCATGCTAGGCTTCCCTGTTCATCACCAACACCTGGAGCTTGCTCAAACTCATATCCATCAAGTCAGTGATGCCATCCAACCATCTCATCCTCTGTCAGCCCCTTCTCCTCCTGCCTTCAATCTTTCCCAACATCAGGGTATTTTCTAATGAGTCAGCCCTTCGCATCAGGTGGCCAAACTATTGGAGCTTCAGCTTCAGCATCGGTCCTGGTCCTGCCAATGAATATTCAGGACTGATTTCATTTAAGGTGGACTGGTTGGATCTCCTTGTAGTCTAAGGGACTTGCAAGAATCTTCTCCAACACCACAGTTTAAAATCATCAATTTTTCGGTGCTCAGTTTTCTTTATAGTCCAACTCTCACATCCATACATGACTACTGGAAAAATGATAGCTTTGACCATATGAACATTTGTCAGGAAAGTAATGTCTCTGCTTTATAATATGCTATCTAGGTTGGTGATAGCTTTTCTTCCCAGGAGAAAGAGTCTTTTAATTTCATAGCTGCAGTCACCACCTGCAGTGATTTTGGAGACCAAGAAAATAAAGTCTGTCACTGCTTCCATTGTTTCCCCATCTATATGTGATGAAGTGATGGGACTGGATGCCATGATCTTAGTTTTTTGAATGTTGAGTTTTAAACCAGCTTTTTCACTCTCCTCTTTCATTTTCATCAAGAGGTTCTTCAGTTCCTCTTTGCTCTCTGCCATAAGGGTGGTATCATCTGCATATCTGAGGTTATTGATATTTCTCCTGGCAATCTTGATTCCAGCTTGTGCTTTATCCAGCCCAGCATTTCACATGATGTACTCTGCATGTAAGTTAAATAAGCAGGGTGAAAATATACAGCCTTGATGTACTCCTTTCCCGATTTGGAACCTGTTGTTCCATGTCCAGTTCTAACTGCTGCTTCTTGACCTGCATGCTCAAGAAGCAAATAAATTGGTCTGAATTAGGCACAGAAACACCTAAGTACAGATTAGTGAACTAGAATATGGAAGTAAATATTCCAAAAGCAATCCAGAGATATAAAACAATGGAAATATTCTTTAAATGGTTAAAGCATATGGGGAAAAAAGTAAAAAAGTCTCACATATATCTATTTGGAAATCTAGAAGGAGATTATACAGAGAATGATGAAAGGTCAGTGTTCAAAGAGATACTAGCTGAGGATTTTCCAAACATCAGGAATTAAAATTTAAAAACAAGTAGAATAAATAAAAGGAAACCTGCAAATAATCCCATCAAAATGAAACTATGAATATAAAAATAGAGAATCTTAAAAGCATCTAGAGAGAAAAGACACATTCCTTGAAGAAAGAGCAATTAGAATGACCTTAGCATCCCACAATACTATTGGAAGCCAGAAAAGACAGGGACTGTTACCTTCAAGCAGTACATAACTGTCAACCTAGTATCATATGCCCTCAAAGCACATAAAACAATTTTGGCTGTGATAAGAATTGTAATTGAGTTGTAAATAAGGAGCTCTGAGAAAGCTAATGAAGGAACAGTTGACTCTGCACTGTAGCAGTGCTGAGGAGTGATCTAGATTTGGGCCTTGATGGATGGACAGGATTTAGGCAGCTGGGGGAGCGGGGCTGCAGAGCAGCTAGTTTTAGGATCCTTTGTTCAAATTTAAAAAAGGCCCTACCTCAAAGGCAGTGCTGCTCCATGCAAGGTGCCCAGAGTGTAGGCTCTATGTGAGATGCCAGCCCTCCCTTGACTCTTCAGCTCTGAGCCCTTACACAGGGCACCATCTGAACATAGGTATCTTGCTGCTCTGTTCAGAGGCACTCCAGACAGAGAAATCTGAGCAAATTATTTCAGGAACATATGGAAGTTCTAGCATGTTCAAGCCATAGGAAACAATAGAAAGACTCTGGTATCTCCATCCAATAAGTTTGTCTTCTTCCTGGTGTTCAAACTTGTGCGTTGGACTACATAGGGAAACAGTTGTTTCAGTGAGCAGGAAAGGCAGCAAAATGAGAAGGCTAATCAGGAACTTCAAGGTGGATGAGGCTCTTCTAGAATACAAAAGAGATGGTAAGGCTACCTACCACATAGAACTGGTGTGAAAATTAAATGAAATAATACATTAAAGATACCTGACATTTAATAAATGAAAGAACTGTGAACTAGCATAATCATCATCACTTTAAAAGTATTTATTAAATTTTTTGTTTTTTAGTCACTAAGCTGAGTGCAACTCTTTTGTGAACCCATGGACCCCACTATGGGATTTCCTAGGCAAGACTACTGAAGTGTATTGCCATTTCCTTCTCCAGGGGATCTTTGCCACCCAAGAATTGAACCCAGGTCTCTTGCATTGGCAGGTGGACTCTTTACAACTGAGCTACCTAGGAAGCCCCATTTATTAAATTAATTACGTGCAAAAGTGAAATCACATGATTGGACAATCCTTTGATAGGGACGTTCTTTTTCATGTCAATACCGAGTTTCCAGAGCCTTCTCTGTGTAAGTTTCTGAGGGTACAAAGATGAAAAATACCTGAGATGATGTTTTTTTGGGGGGTGAATATTCTTTTCTCACCTTTTCCTGGTAATATTTGTTTGTTACTGTAAGATGTCTCTAATAAGATGTTGGTTCAGTTAAGTTCAGTCGCTCAGTCATGTCCAACTCTTTGCAACCCCATGAATCGCAGCACACCAGGCCTCCCTGTCCATCACCAACTCTCGGAGTTCACTCAGACTCACGTCCATCGAGTCAGTGATGCCATCCAGCCATCTCACCCTCTGTTGTCCCCTCCTCCTCCTGCCCCCAATCCCTCCCAGCATCAGAGTCTTTTCCAATGAGTCAACTCTTCACATGAGGTGGCCAAAGTATTGGAGTTTCAGCTTTAGCATCATTCCTTCCAAAGAACACCCAGGGCTGATCTCCTTTAGAATGGACTGGTTGGATCTCCTTGCAGTCCAAGGGAATCTCAAGAGTCTTCTCCAACACCACAGTTCAAAAGCGTCAATTCTTTGGCACTCAGCTTTCTTCACAGTCCAACTCTCACATCCATACATGACCACTGGAAAAACCATAGCCTTGACTAGACAGACCTTAGTCAGCAAAGTAATGTCTCTGCTTTTGAATATGTTATCTAGGTGGGTCATAACTTTTCTTCCAAGGAGTAAGCGTCTTTTAATTTCATGGCTGCAGTCACCATCTGCAGTGATTTTTGATTAGCAGGTATCAAAAAACCTTATTTAATTAAGTCTCTTAATCCTTTTGGGTCTCAGTTTCCTCCACTTTAAAGCCAGATGGTTTGGTTAGTTGATCTTCAAGGCTCCTTCTGGAACTAACAGTGTATGGTTACAAAATCACGAGGATTTGGCTGTTAGTAAAAACTCTCACCTCACCTCTGTTTCAGTGGCTTTTCTCCCCACTCATCTTCTCATGGACTGGGAAAGCCCACAGGAAATTTATGTTTTAAAGCAATATTCATTTATTTGGGGCTGTGCTGGGTCCTTGTTGTCATGCGGGCTTTTCTCCAGTTGTGGGGAGTGGGAGGGCTACTCTCTAGTTGGGGTGCATGCGTTTCTCTTGTGGAGCATGGGCTCTAGGGCACATGGGCTTCAGTTGTTACGGCACAGGGGCTCAGGAGTTGCAGCCTGCAGCCTCAAGAGTACGGGCTCAGTAGCTGTGGTACATGGGCTTAGTTGCCTCTTGGCATATGGGATCTTCTAGGACCAGGGATTGAACCCATATCCCCTGGATTGGCAGGTGGATTCTTTACCACTGGTCCACCAGGGAAGTCTAAAACTCATTTTTGAGGTCACAAAAGAGGGAGAACTCAGACCCCTCAACCCAGACCCAACCACTAGCTTTACAAAAGGGCAGAGAGTTCTCTGCAGACCTGGAAAGCAAGCATGTGATTCTCAGGAAGGCTGGTGGGCCTGAGGTCTCTATGGAGGCCCAGCTGCAGCCCCCATCCAAATCAGACTGGCTATGGGTTCAGATCAGGAACAAAAAGATGCTTTTAGGCTGGGACCTAAAGAAGAACTATTCAGCCTCTTGTTGTTTTATAGAATAGTCCAGTTTCTCCCAGCACAGAGGAAAACTATGAAGAAATTCACTGAGGCTTGGATGGTCAGTTGGATAGTCACAAATCCTTGCTTTCTCCCTGGGTCCATTAAACAAATAGAAAAATAAACAGTTAATCAAAGCTGAGCCAGCTCCAGGCTCTTAAAGCATTTCGATGTGGTTACTATATTACCACTGAAGTTTTCAAGCACATTGCATTAAGAAAGGGGGAAAACCCAATTAAAACGAACATCTCTGAGGTGCTGCTTCACCCCAGGCTATAGGTTCCCTGGAAGGCAACAGTGACAATCAAGAGCTCTCAGGCCCACAGATAGACAATGCTTGGCAGCTGCACAAGCATTGTTCACTAAAGGACTTTAGAAAGCCATTTAGAAATCTGGAGAGTAAGGCCTAAGGGAGGCTAGGACTTAGCAACTCCTTGCCAGGACCAAGAAGAGCTGGCTCTCCTTCTGGCCTGCGCCAGCACCACCCAAGGCAGAAAGAGCTTGTGGAGTGCCTAACAAAGATGGGCTATGAGTCCAGACTCCCTTGCTCTCTCCCATCTGTCATCAGCCCCACAAGTGTGAGCTAGAATTCTTGTCACATATATTGCTAACAACTGAATTGCGACAGAATGTCCCAGGGAAAACAGGAGAGGGAAAACTGAACGAAAACAGAATCCCCATTTCATTTCACGGCAACCCTGAACCAACCAATTCTCCATGTGTCAATGTGGGGATGTGTCTCAGACCCTCCCAGGCTCAGGCAGCCCTCACGGAGACTCTCAAGAGGGTCAGAGGTTCACAAAATTATCATTAAATCTCTTGACGGTGGGGCCGGCACTGACCAGGAAAAACATTCTGTCAGACAAAAACTCACACTTGTTGGGGGGGAACCTCATAACTTGAAGGGGATTCTCCTCCCACTGTACCCTATACCCTCACCTACAAAGTTTTCTCCACAAAAGCAATCACCTTTGCTATTCTCTGCTAGAGGGAGATAAGCCAGGTTCTAGCATGCTAGACAATGCTGAGGAAACACTTCCTTGTTTGTTTAGTAAGGGGGAGGCTGCTTCAAAGTGCCTTAGCAAAGAGAGATCTTTTGTATCCTTTCTCTTGAAAGTTGAAGACACAGGCTGTAGAGGGTATGGCATGAAGCCACATAGGAAAACCAATTACTGGTGCTGGAAGTCATCTGGATCTTTGGCCTAATCAGGTCCAGAAGGACTACATGTGCAGGGTAAACTGGTGAGGGCACAGCCTTTGATTTCATGAAACACAGGGGGTTTTTTGTTCATATGTTTTTGGAGGTAAGAGTCTGCATCATTTTTGGCAGCCATAAACCTTGCCATATGCTGAGAGAGAGTGAGGGTTGAATTACACACTGCCCAATCTTTTGGTGTATCACAGCTGAGTCACATCCATTCTGACACCCAGAGAATATAAATAGAAAGATTTGGGGAGAAGAAATACAAAATCTATGTCTTGGACTTTTCCAGCTGCTTGCTGGGCTATGCTGTTTTTCTTAGCTGTCTTGGCTACAAGAAAAAGTCAAAGGAAGAAGAGCCTTTGCCCAGACTTTTGTATATTTCTGATATACAAGATTAGGAGACCTGGGTTAAAAACAGAGAACTAGGTAGAATGTGTGTTTCCTAGGCCAAGGGTGGGAAGAAGGGAGAGATGCTTATGGCCATTGGCCATCAGATTGAAGTCCTTTGGTGTTAATCGCATTCTGGTGCCTTCGTGATCTTATTAAATACAGGGAATCCAGTGATTCTTGCAGCAGGAATCAGAGCTCAGAAAACATCAGGGTGCAAGGCCAGACACTGCTGAATTCTCTTTTGCACTCTGTGCCTTCCTGACAAAATGATGTATTACTTTGTTGGCTTTCTTGCTGTTCTTCTGAGGTGAAGCCTAGAGTTTCAACATGCTTCTTACCAAAATGATTACACTCAAGAAGTCTGGCATAGAGCTACCCTGAAGGAGGCTGCCTTGGAGGCAGGAGAACCAACCAGAGATGTTTACTTCCAAGCCATAGACATTAGGTAACCTGGGAGAGTCAACATGTTAACTATGTAAACAAATATTTCTTAAGCAGCCACTAGAAGAGTATAAATTTAAAAGGCATAGTTCCTGCCCTGGGGAGCTTACAATATTTGTTGGAATGAATGGAAGGGGAAGGCAGGAGGTAAATATTTAGCAATTAGAACAGAGTAAAACTTGAGGCAAGCAAAGCCAGAGGCTCTCTGGGAGTTTGTCAAGGTGAAATCAGAAAGAGAAGCAACTCACAAGGCCATTTAGTCTGTTAGGTGCAAGTTTCAAGACCAGTCTTCATTTTGGATGTCTAATTTAATTATCACTATAATGGCTTCCTCAGGGACTCAGTGGTAAAGAATCTGCCTGAGATGATGGAGATGCAGGCAGGAGACTTGGGTTTGATCCCTGGGTCATGAAGATTCTCTGGAGAAAGGAAATGGTAACCCACTCCAGTATTCTTGCCTGGAAGATCCAAATCCCTGGGGTCACAAAAGAGTCGGACATGACTGGGCAGCTAAACAACATCATAATGGACAGTCCAAAATTATTATTTCTCAAGGTATGGAAACTCTTGACGGGGCTTAGAAAAAAGAGGCATAGGTGCATGTGTGAAGGAGAGAAGGAGGGGAGGAAAGGAGGGGAGAGAGAGAGGGGAAAAGGGAGAAAGAGAAGGAGAGAGAAAAGAAGAGAAAGAAAAGTTCGGAAGAGGAAAGGAAGGGGAGACTGGGGAGGGAAAGAGAGGCATTACGATGAAAAAGGGATCTCCAACTTAGGTCACCATCACCCCCGCCAGAAGCCACTGAGTACTTTCTACCAATATTAGAATTATTATAGTCACTGTCATCCACAAATGCTTTCAAGTTCTCTAAATGTATCAGAAGCGGTTGTGGTACTTCACAGAATAAGCTAAATTAAAAGGATCCTTGTACCTGGTCCTGTGGGAGGCCTCTGTAGGCTGTCTGATGGTGGGAAGATTTCAGCACACACAAATAAAGGACAGCCAGGCTGCCTCAGGGCAGGGCCTTGGGAAACTTGACTTTTCAGGTGCTCAGATAGAGCATAGAGTTTGTTTCTATATTCATCAGAGTGGAGACAGATAGAAAAGATTAATTATGTTATTAAGTAGCATGTAATTATCAGGCACATTTAATGCACTGTATATTTATGGCAATTTTCTAAAGCAATTTTGCATCATTATCTTATTCCCACAACTGAGATTTTTATGTTTTTCTGAAATTCACTAGTTCTACAAGGACCTTAATGTAACTTCTTTAACTTAATTCTATCCTCAATATAGGAGGAGAGGGCAGAAAATATCAAAGCTCTAAGTGCTTAGATATAGACATTCATCCTCTCTCTGTCTCTTTCTCTCTCTGTTAGTATTATGGCACAGGAAGTAAAGCTAGATCAACGGCTAAGTCACTTCAGTCGTGTCTGACTCTGTGCGACTCCAGAGACGGCAGCCCACCAGGCTCCCCTGTCCCTGGGATTCTCCAGGCAAGAACACTGGAGTGAGTTGCCATTTCCTTCTCCAATGCATAAAAGTGAAAAGTGAAAGGGAAGTCGCTCAGTCGTGTCCGACTCTTGTGACCCCATGGACTGCAGCCCACCAGGCTCCTCTGTCCATGGGATTTTCCAGGCAAGAGTACTGGAGTGGGGTGAAAGCTAGATCAAAGCTGCCACATAAAGATCACAGAATAAAGGTATTTCAGATCAGCTCCCTTCTTTAAAGCCAAATACAAAATTTAAATAACTAGAAATAGAAAAATGAAAAACTGTACCTTCTTTAATGAACCTAGGAGATACTTACAACTCTAAACCTCAGTCTTGAGGAATGGAGGCCAAGTAGACTGAAAACGGGACCAAAATGAGGGAAGACCAAAGGACAGACACAGATACCCACAGGTCTCGTACAGGATAGATTTCTCCAAAAGGGGAATGGCTGGTGATTGGGAGAAACCTGTCCCTGGGGATGTTCTCATACCTCAGTGAATTAGATGGGAAAGTCTTTTGAAACAATGCATTTAAAAGGAAGTTTTTACCACCCTATCCCTCCATCATCATTAAATGACTGACTTGGTTAGAAAACCTCTATTCAGAATTAAGTAACAATCGGGAGGAAATCAACATGCAAAAAAAGTCGAAGTCTACTGGTTTAGAGCATGAGGCTTAGAATGTGAAAGACCTAGTTTAAAATACTTGAAGACCTAGCAACCATTTGAGAAAATGACTAGCTTTTAGTCTAAGGTTCAGCCTCATGAGAGGCAATCCTCATGAGTTGGCCAAGGGAAACAGATTTACAGGAAGGGCAGTATGTGATGAGCTCTTAGCTGTGGCAAGGTTAGCTGACTCTAGTTTGTCAGGCTGAGCCTCGCCTCCAGTCCGGGGAACTCAGGGAACTGTCTCCCCAACTTTGGCGACAGCAGAATTAAGGCGGGACTCTGTAGCTGACTTTACTGCTGTGCTTTTCTGCTCTGGAATGCTTTAAACACACTCTGTGGTTCAAAATGGCCTTTTAAATGGCCCCAAAGAATTTTTTAGTAAACCTAAGTCATCAAAATGCAGTCCAAGTATGTGCGGAGGCCTGGCTACACTCCAGCTCAAACGGCCCTAAGGGCCAGCTCAGGTGACTATCGTCATAAGCTCACTGAAGAGAGGGAAGAAAAGAAGAGCTGCCTTCTCATTTAAATTATCACCCCAAACTAACTCTTTCCTATGTTGCCTAAATTTCAGGCTCGACTCCATGCTGACCCTTTATCATGGCTTTAGCACCTCAGTTACCCTGGAGGAAACATCACTGAGTTTAGGTAAAAGTTAATAAAGAAAAGAACCAAATTCCATGCACAATCTACATAATAATGATGGTAATCTTTTTTTTAAAGATTTCTTAGGTATCTACTGTAGATATCTAAGTATATCCAAGTATATAGCTGGTGATCAAATCTAGGTCTGTCCAATTTTGAGTTCTAGAATACGGCCTGGGGTTGAGTACTGGCCCTATCACTTACTTATTCTCTGACCTTCACCAAGTTCCTTAAACTTTCTGGGCCTCAGTTTCCTCACCTGCATAATGGGACTAATTGTTGTCCCATTGAGTTATTGCACTGGTTAAATACAACATATTTTATTGAGTTATAGCACTGGTTAAATACAACATATATGTGAAGTAATATTTAGCACAGTGCTTGAAACATTGTATGCAGTCAATCTGTGTTAACAATTGATTGCTGCTTTTTCTTTTTCTAATGTGGTAAAATACACAACGTAAAATTTACCGTGTCACCCGTTTTTAAGCATACAGTCCTGAAACATTAAGTATATTCACATTGATGCACAACTACCACTACCGTCCACCTCTAGAAATTTTTCATCTTATCAAAGTGAAACCTTGTACCCAGTAACTCCCATCCCCTCTTACCTCTAGACTCTGGCAACTACTGCTCTACTTTCTGTCTCTACGAATTTGGCTATTCTAGGTACTTCATATAAGTGAAATAGTATTTGTCCTATTTTGTTTGACTTTTTTTTTTTTTTAACAAGTAGGGCTGTGTCTTTTTGGCTGCGTGGCCCATAGTAGCCTCTTTGACAACTCTCTGCCTCCACAAAAATCTTGGTTCTTCAGGGCTTTCTAAGAATGGCCTACCACTGTTGCAACTCTTCGATGAGAACAGTGCTAAAGTGCACACAGGGTAGATCCAGGTCAGAATTATGAGTTTCTGAATCAACTAATTGGTCTGACACACTATTTTATTTTTAGAATAAGGGTCATAACCCACCGTTCTAGCTTTACCTAACCAAATTACACTGAAATCCAAGCCATCTAAATCCTTGAATGAACAATTACTTTTAGGTATGTCTTCTGGATCATTGACAATTTAGATGTATAACCATCAACATTTTAATTTTAAATATTTTATATTTTATATTGTATGTATTATATCCTTATCCAAAATCTTTTTTTTTTTTTAACACCATGTGTTCAATAGTTTAAGTTTTACTTCAAGTCTCAGGAACATTACAACTAATATCAGGTATCACATATGCTTCAATACAATAGGATCTACTGAAGTTAGTTGGATCTTAATCCACCCACTAAATAACCCCAGAGTGCTATGTTTTTTAATCTTTTCTTTGCATCAAATTAATAGTTGTTTTTTCTTTTCTTTGACTGAATCCTTTGTTATAAGATCTCTAACTAGCTCTTCCCTCAAACATTAGTGCCACTGCCAAGGGCAGATTTAAGTGTTTAGGGGCCTGAAATTGACACTGCTGAGCAGGAGGAAAGGAGAAGCATTTTAAGAAAAAGAATACAAAATGACAAGTACAAAATTGGATATCAAATTGAACAGTGTAAGTATTCCTGGAAGACACTCCCACTCTAGGTCAACTAACAAGACATATGTGTGTCACTTAGTCATGTCCTACGCTTTGCAACCCCATGGACTGTGGCCCACCAGGCTCCTCTGCCCATGGAATTCTCCAGGCAAGAATACTGGAGTGGATTGCCATTCCCTTCTCCAGGGGATCTTCTAGACTCAGGGATCGAACCTGCATTGCAGGCAGGTTCTTTACTGTCTGAGCCACCAGAGAAGCCCAACAAGACACATACATGACTGTAAAATATACAAATATATCTCAATAAACCCTAATCAAATTCATTTAACTGGAGCTCAGAAATGCCTGCAGCCACTCCAGTGCTATCTGACAGGAGGTGAAACATGGAGGACAAGTCAGATTGGCAACAGGCAAACCTAATCAACTGTGGCTGACACATTTTACCTTTGCAAATTTTAGCAGCCTTATGATCTGGTGAGCACGTCACTGGAGTTTATGACTGTGTATCTGCTTCTGCAGTGATCTGATGCAGGACTACTTCCTGCTCACCTATTATGAGCTAGAAAACCAGAGAGCTAGCCTTGATAGAGCTTTGTTTGACTTGAAAAGCACCGGCTCTGAATAAAGCCTGAGGGCATTTCCTTGCAGTAAAGCATATGACTCCTGGGCACAGAATTTGAACAGGAGTGCAAAATGTCTCTGGTTTATCTCTTATTTCTGTTTCACCAGGTAAGGAAAAACTAGTCAAACTGTTAGGGTCACTTTTGCTAAGGGCATTCTCTTAGTATTAATACTTCTGTATATGACTTACATTAAGGTAAACATGACTATATATGGTTGGTATTATTTTCAGTTGTGAAAATCCAAGACTTTGCCCTTTTAGGTTTCTAATAAAAGCCAAAAATGGTTATTTGTGTCGCCCTTTGTTCTTTCTTACCACCGATTTCTTTTTACGTTTTTATTTTGAAATAATTTTAGACTTCAAGAAAAGTTACAAAAATAGCTCAGAGTTTCCTGATAAACTTTACCCAGATTCCCTAACATTAACATCTTGCATAACCATAAGACAACTATCAAAACCAGGAAATTAACATTAACACAATACTACAAACTATCTATAGACAAGTAGGAAAACTGGGAAAATCCAAATAAGATGCGGTTCAGGATTCAATCCAGGATTCCGTATGTATTACAGTTGATTGTTAACCTCCGATGTGTGATAGTTCCTTAGCCTTTTTTGACACTTTTGAAGTGTTGTGGTGGTGGTAGTTTAGTTGCTAAGTTGTGTCCGACTCTTGCAATCCCATGCACAGAGGAGCCTGGCAGGCTACAGTCCATGGGACTCTCCAGGCAAGAGCACTGGAGTGGGCTGCCACTTCCTTCTCCTGAAGTGTACTAGCCACTTATTTTGTGGAATACCCTTCAATTTTGGTTTGTCTAATAATTTCTCATAATTAGGTATTATTTTTGCAAACATACCACAAAAGTATGCTGTGTCCTTCTCAGTGTACCATATCAAGGTGTACACAATATCCATATGCCTTATTACTGGTGATGTTAACTTTAGTGATTTAGTTAGGATGACATCTGTCAGGCTTCCCACTGAAAAGATTAATTTTCCCTTTAGAATTTTTAGGAGAGAAACTTTGAAATTATGCAAATAATCCTTATTTCTTATTGTAATTTTATCCAATAATTTTAGCACACAGTGATGGTCCTTGCCTGCAACAGCTATTATTCTTTGTGTAATAGTGATTTTTATTTCCATCACTTCTACATCTATTAATTGGAATCCTATTGCAAGGAAGAGTGGTCCTTTTTCACCCACTTAATTGTTCATTCCATTAATTATATCAATTTGGACTCATAGATATTTTATTTCATGGGGTATAATTTGGAAGGAATGATGCTAAAGCTGAAACTCCTGTACTTTGGCCACTTCATGCAAAGAGTTGACTCATTGGAAAAGACTCTGATGCTGGGAGGGATTGGGGGCAGGAAGAGAAGGAGACGACAGAGGATGAGATGGCTGGATGGCATCACTGACTCGACTGACGTGAGTCTGAGTGAACTCCGGGAGTTGGTGATGGACAGGGAGGCCTGGTGTGCTGCGATTCATGGGGTTGCAAAGAGTCGGACACAACTGAGCGACTGAACTGAACTGAACTGAATATGTTAGTACCACTATTTTATTGCTCAAATTGTCCCAGTTTTTACCATGTAGAGCTCGTTCAAGTTTCTGTATCTTCTCAGCATGTCCCCTTCAGTTTCTGAGTACTTCTTACTTTCTGGCCCCACAAGATATCCCACACTATCTTATATTTCCTCTGACTTCAAATTGGCATCAGATAATTCTACAAGGAACTCAGGTTCCTTTTTTGAAGAATGGTATTTAGGACCCAAGATTCAGGTGCTAAGTTTGGTCACTGCTACTGGAATATCATGTATAGGAAATATGAGCTAGAAAATATGGGCATCTATATTACACATACATATACAATCTATTTACTTCATCTTATCCATGTATGTATGTATACATATATATGTAATCTATATTATATAATATGTATATATCTTATGTAATCTTATATAATATGTAAATATCTTAAGAGTCATCAAGTTATGCTGATACCTTTTGCTCTAATCACTGGGTTAATTCAGCCTTCTCCCCTACTTTATTTGTAACTTTTTTCTATTAATTACTATAAGAAGTGTGGTGGTGGTGGTTTAGTCACTCAGTCACATCCGACTCTTGGCAACCCCATGGACTGTTGCCCACCAGGCTCCTCTGTCCATGGAATTATTCAGGCAAGAATACTGGAATGGGTTGCCATTTTGAGAAGTGTAGCTCTCTTTACTCACAATGTATTTATTTTTTGTTCAATCTCAATAGACATATAGTTTTAGAATTGCTAAACCACTGCCCCATGAGAAACACATTTATCAACTAGATTACAACATCTATGTACAGTTCTTTTGCCTTTAGTGTTATAGTATATACTCTATAAGTTTTTCAAAGTTGCATAGGTCTTTCTTTTCCTACTACTTGTTCTATCTGGGGTTCTCCCAACATCCTAGTTGAATTTAATTAATTACTGGGGGAGAGGGAAAAGCTCCAGAAGTCGCAGCTATACAGGAAAGGGTCTTCAGAGACGTGCAGTCCATCCCGTGTCTCTACTACTCCGTTTCCAGTGCACACTCTTTCCACTCTGTTTTCATTCACCTCCTACAGGTAATGAATCCCGTTCCCTTCTGCCTTATTGGAGCTGTATTACTACTTATGCATAAATGAATAAATATATGTACATGCTCTTAATATTCTGTTTTTTTTTTCCTTAAATTAAGAACAATGCTATAGATATTCTTTGGAGTTCACTTTTTTCATTTGACAATAGTATCCTGGAATTACTACCTACCATTTCATAGATTTTTCTTATTCCTTTTTAATAGATACATAGTACTCCATGTGTAAATGACTTGGTTTATTCAATCATTTTCCTATGTATGGGCATTTAGATTGTTTCTAATACTGTTAAATTATAAATGATGCTTTAGTGGACAACCTTGTACACATGTATTTTCATATTGTTGGGAAGTGCATTTGGGAGCAGATTTCTTAAAGTGGAAATTTCTGGGTCAAACAGTAATTGCCTATGCAGTTTTACAAGGTATTGCAAAATTTCACTCTAGAAAGGTTGTAGTAGTTTTATTTCAAACAAACAAGCAATGTATGTGAATGCCTATTTCCCCAGAGCTTCACCAACAGAATATGTTGTTAAATTTATTAATTTTAACCTATCAAATAAGTGAGAAATGGTATCTTGATGTTAATTTCATTGTAGTCCTCTAATTATGAGTAGTAAAGTAATGCTCAAAATTCTCCAAGCCAGGCTTCAGCAATACGTGAATCGTGAACTCCCTGATGTTCAAGCTGGTTTTAGAAAAGGCAGAGGAACCAGAGATCAAATTGCCAACATCCACTGGATCATGGAAAAAGCAAGAGAGTTCCAGAAAAACATCTATTTCTGCTTTATTGACTATGCCAAGGCCTTTGACTGTGTGGATCACAATAAACTGTGGGAAATTCTGAGAGAGATGGGAATACCAGACCACCTGACCTGCCTCTTGAGAAATCTGTATGCAGGTCAGGAAGCAACAGTTAGAACTGGACATGGAACAACAGACTGGTTCCAAATAGGAAAAGGAGTACGTCAAGGCTGTATATTGTCACCCTGCTTATTTAACTTCTATGCAGAGTACATCATGAGAAACGCTGGACTGGAAGAAACACAAGCTGGAATCAAGATTGCCGGGAGAAATATCAATAACCTCAGATATGCAGATGATACCACCCTTATGGCAGAAAGTGAAGAGGAACTAAAAAGCCTCTTGATGAAAGTGAAAGAGGAGAGTGAAAAAGTTGGCTTAAAGCTCAACATTCAGAAAACGAAGATCCCATCACTTCATGGGAAATAGATGGGGAAACAGTGGAAACAGTGTCAGACTTTATCTTGGGGGGCTCCAAAATCACTGTAGATGGTGACTGCAGCCATGAAATTGAAAGACACTTACTCCTTGGAAGAAAAGTTATGACCAACCTAGATAGCATATTCAAAAGCAGAGACATTACTTTGCCGACTAAGGTCCATCTAGTCAAGGATATGGTTTTTCCAGTGGTCATGTATGGATGTGAGAGTTGGACTGTGAAGAAGGCTGAGCACCAAAGAATTGATGCTTTTGAACTGTAGTGTTGGAGAAGACTCTTGAGAGTCCCTTGGACTGCAAGGAGATCCAACCAGTCCATTCTGAAGGAGATCAGTCCTGGGATTTCTTTGGAAGGAATGATGCTAAAGCTGAAACTCCAGTACTTTGGCCACGTCATGAGAAGAGTTGACTCATTGGAAAAGACCCTGAGGGAGGGATTGGAGGCAGGAGGAGAAGGGGATGACAGAGGATGAGATGGCTGGATGGCATCACGGACTCGATGGACGTGAGTCTGAGTGAACTCTGGGAGATGGTGATGGACAGAGAGGCCTGGCGTGCTGCGATTCATGGGGTCGCAAAGAGTCGGACACGAGTGAGCGACTGAACTGAACTGAACTGAACTATAAATAGTTTCATGGGTATAAACATTATTTTATATCTTTTCCTTGTGACTTGTCTGTTCATGAATGCAAAAGCCAGCAGCAGAAATGGTCACAAGACTTTCAGATCTCTCAGCTAGTATCTTCTGGGTTGAGCACCAGGCATGGAGACCTTGGACTTGCCTGCTTCCTTGGCACTCTCCATACCCCCAGCACGCCTGGGAAATAGAATTCAAGTCCTCCCAGAGACTGACTAGGTCCTTGATTCTATAGTTCAATAGGTGCCCTGACCAGGCTCAATGATCTGTATATCCAAGGCCATGTTATTTTTACATCTCTTTTGTCAATAAAAAACTGTTTTTTGAGATGCTTAAGAATAAGCCCTGTGTTTGGAAATCATGAAGTTAACAATTAACATGAGCCCTGGATGTCTTTGAGTTCCAGGTCTTAGTTCTCATGTTTCATGCTGGGAAAGGTCATTCAACTCATCATTTGCAAAGGTCTAAGCAGGAGAATGACCTCATGACTGATGAAATTATTTCCAGCTCATCATGAATTCCTCTACCTTTCTGTCTGCAAAAGGAAAAGGGAATTTTTCTGAGTTACATTCAAATTAATCACACTTAAAAGCTCTTCAGGAAGGGGAAAAAAAGCAAACATAAATCACGGGTTTCCTTTTAACAGCCTTGGGATCCACACCTGAGGCACCATCTCTGTGTATGTGGTCAAGCTGGAAAGGAAGCTGGGTTTTAGCCTCTAAACCCAAACCTTTACCAAAGGCAGCATTTCTGCTACTCTCTTTTCAATACTGCATCAGTAAAAACTGGATCAATTTGAATAACAGTGCCATTACTCAATTTCAATCCTTTTTGCTAATTTCTTGTCTACTTTTGATTCTCTAAATTAAGATTGTTGCTGTTGTTGCTCTTATTTAGAACTATTATAAAATTAAACAAGCAAATCTTATTTTGCTGATAGTCTCCAGACCTGGAAGGGGAGCACTGTAGTACAAATCTTATTCAGATCACACAGCTTAAAAGCACCCTCACAAAGAGGGTGTGTTCAAGAGGCATTTCCTTTCCACATAAGCAATCTCACCAAGAACTCTAACCTGACACCTAAAGACCATTCTACTTGAATATGACCACTATTTTTCAGTTAGATGACACTGAAGAAAAATTAATCTATCCTCAGGGTCCCCATTACCCCAAACTGCTCTTAAATGTATCTATAATTTGGGAAAAATAGGTAAGGGGAAAAGTAGCTAACAGAGTCTATCACTGACTTCAGGTGAAATTCAAGGTCTTGTTTGTATCATAGCTATATTTCTAAACTCCTAAATCTATGATGTTTCAGCTTAGGACCATGAACGATAAACCCAAGTTCACTTTTCACTACAGCCTTGGTTAATGAAAGAGAAGCTATAACTTCAGGCATTAGTCATCTCAAAGAACTTTACAATGTGTGATGGTTTCTCTGACTTTGATGTAAATGAAAATATTCCACACCTTTCACTTTTTGTACCATGTGGTATTACTGGTGACCTTTTCACAGCCCTTTGAAAAGAGACAGAATGACTTGGAAACTTATCAATTTGAATGTTTCCTAGGAAACAAATTCTATCAGAGCCCCTGGCATACCAAAATTGCTCAATATTATGTGAAACAGGGAGTCTGTTTTGGAATAATTTCTAGCTGGAGTGACCATTTTCCTATTTGTAAACTCTGAAGAGCTCTTATCAGGGGCCATGGTTTAACCATTAATAAGAAAAACACAGGCTCCTTTAATTCTATGATTCCCTTGTTGAACTTGGTCAATCATAGGTATAATGGCTCAGTGCCCACTGAGTCATTCCAACACTCTTCGGCTAGACATTGAAAACAATAACTTCAATTGTCTCCAGAAAAAGACATTTTATATATATGTATATATATATATATACATATATATATATATATATATCTCCTCTTAATCACATGAGCTATCTTCTGTACACACAACATACTCTGTACATGAATAGCAATGGCCTTACAAGCATAATAAAAGTTCTTTTAATCTCTTCTCTCTTTAGTGGTTCCTATTTCACAGCCACACCACAGAGCCTTTGTGTTCTGAGTTCACAGGAAGCATCCCAAGCATTCTTGCAAGTCCTGTGGCTTGGCTCAAGCAGTTGGGAATAAAAGGTCCCTTGAATACAAATGGCAATGTTGCATTCTAGCAGCTGCCACCCAAGGGAAGCAAGCACCATGCAGTTCATGTTTTGTACTGCTGCTTTCTGTCCAGAGAAAAAGATGAGAGAAATATTCTTCCTGGAGAGTCCCTTTGGTTTGATTTACTGGGGTGGGTGGGGGGTGGGTATGGGGTGGGGATAGGTTCTTTAGATGATTCCCTGTGGTATGTAAAAAGTCTGACTTTAACTACTAGGAATACATGAACTTCTACACAAGGTTATGTCTGAATTTTAAAAAAGAAGGAATTGAAGGAACTGTTTCACTTTGCATGAAGCTACCACTATTCATCTTTCCAGACAACTGTACTGTGTATTGTTAACAGCAGTGGGTTAGATACTCTGCCATTAATTGGAAGCCGAGAAAGAACACTTTGGGAAAGGTCAGCAAGGCTTAACTGGAGCTGGAGGAAGTGAGTGACTATATTTATAGTCCTGGGATGGAGCATATTTCAGTTTTCCACACAAAGAGGGCTTTCTTTCTGCTTTTAACATGTTACTAAGTTGAGGTGGATAAGTTCTAAAGACTCAAAGGGATTTGTTGCCAAACTGTAAATCCAACTTACTTGAATTTCATTACTGTATCTCTCATTCCACAGGAAGAGCCCATGGCACAGTGTCTTTGGACTAGCATAATCACATGGAGGACAAAGAGTCTACAGAATTTTATGGGATGAAAGAATGGATGCTCTACTTCATTTTTCCTTTCTTCTTGAACTTAATGCATTTAAGATTGTCACACTTACTCAGGAAGTTAAGTGCCTGAGGATGTGCTAGTGATGTAGACACAAAGCTTTTCACCTCTGGGTATTGGGTGTAGACCTAGACTGAGTCAGTGGTGATCAAAAGTAGATTAATGAGTAGCATGTTTCTCATGAAAATAATCTCTCCCTATTGATAGTTACGATTCTACACATCATCGTATTGTCAAGAAATCCCACAAGAGAAAGGAAACTTAGAGACAATGTAGTCTAACTTCCTCATTTTACAAACATCAAAAATAAGACTGAAAAAAGATAAACTAGCCTAAGGTCATAAGAGCTAGTAATGTCAAACCTGGGAATAAAGTCAAGGTTTCCAGACTCATATTCCAGTGTTTGGTCTCTTTATAAGTCCATGACACTTTATTGAATGTTATGGATTTTTCTCCCAAATGCATGAGATGTCTTTTTGCCACATAGTTACTTAATTGAAAAATGAAGTAAATGGTGGATAATGTATGGATAAGGGGTTAAGGGAAAAAAATCACTGTAGGTGTCCAGCTAAGACTACTTCTGAAGCAGTCTAGACAGCATGTTAGAATCACCTAGGGGAGAGTGTTGGTTATCTAGTGCTGTGTAACAATCTACAGTTAGCTGAAAACCACAGCCATTTTATTAGATCTCACAATTTTGAAGGATAGGAATCTGAGGAAGCTTCAACCAGCTGATTCTTCTGCTCCATGGGGTGTCAACTAGGATTACTGGATGGTTTTTAGCTGGCAGGTAGACTGGTTTGGAGGATGCAAGATGCCTTAACTCACTTACCTGTGCATTGATGGGAACAAATGGGAGTGTGGGCCCATCTGGTCTCTCTCCTATGTCAGTGAATCTATACAGCCTTCCTACATATAAGACTTCTTCCATGGTAGCTCAAGTCTCAGGAAACTGCTGGCAATTGCCATTTCCTTTTCAAGATTATGCCCATAACTGGCGGGCATATGCCCACCAGTTTTGCCCAGTGTTGCTTCTGCCATTCTCTGTTGGTAATGCAGTCATAGACAAGAACCACAGGGAGGGAAAAGAGATCCTAATTCTTAGTAGAAGGAGTACCAAAGACTTTACGGCCATCTTTAATCTACAACAGTCCATCCTCCCGTACACAGATCATGACTCTTTCTGTCCCATGGTCTCCAATAGCTTCATCTCATTATGGTATCAGGCTCATATTGGAGATCCAGAATTTCCTCTTCTAAATTATATCCGGGTACAAATTAGACTAATTGGGTGTGATTCTCTCAATCTGAAACCTGTCAACTAAAGAGCCAACCTGTCTACCCATTATACTCAAAATATAATGATCACATTGAGATAAATAATTGCAGTAGTCACTCAAGTTCAAACATAGGGAGGGAGGCAACAACGGTCACAGAGAAGTAACTTGTCCATAGAAATTCTGAAATACAATGGGCACATGCCATCAATTTCATGATTAGCATCCTGATTTAATCGGCTTTGAGGTGGAAGGAACCCAGGCATTGATATTGTATATTGTCTCCCATAGGTGTTTCTAATGTGTAGCCAGAGTTGGACACATTGTTATGAAATAGTTACTTGAAAACTTTATTTCCTAAAGTGTGTTCTCATTTCTGACAGCATCTAATCACCTTAGATTTTTTTAAAATGCAAATTTCTTTTCTCAGTCTAGACCTATTGAACCCAAACTCATTTAACAAATATTCCCAAATGATTCCTATGTTACAAAAATTTCAGATCCACTGCTGTTGTGTGTGCATGCTCAGTCATGTCTGACTCTTTATGACCCTATGGACCCTAGCCTACCAGGATCCTCTGTCCATAGGATTTTCCAGGCAAGAATACTGGAGTGGGTTGCTGTTTCCTTCTCCAAGGGATCTTCCCAACTGAGGGATCGAACTAGCATCTCCAACATTGCAGGTGGATTCTTTACCACTAGCACCAGCTGAGAAGATCCACTGGATCTTTATAAAAATCCAATTGTATTTTGTGAATTTTTAAAGAATGTGATAGTATTGCACATTCAGTGGCATACTAACAAATGTTCAATAATCAGCTCTTTGGGGAAGTGAAAAAACTTGACTTAGAGTGGATGCCAATTTCTCTGGTATAAATACTCCCACACTGACTGATTTCAAGCTTGACACTACATCAAAAAATATGCAAAATTTCTCTTCAATGCACACCTGAAACTAACACAATATTCTAAATGAACAAAACTCCAATAAATTTTTTTTAAAAAGTGCAAAATTTCTGAAACTACACAGTCACCTGTCATGAGACAGCACAGGCTGACTCTAGCATACTATTTCTCATCTCAGGTGATGTGAAAAAACGCAATAATAACATAGGAACAGAAGCTGTGAAGGAAGACTATGTTGGGTAAAAATTCTAATTATGCAAATTATTGGCTATGTGACCCTGGACACATTAATTTTCATAAATAAAGCAATAATTTTCATAAAGGTACTTATTAATTTTCATAAGTAACACATTAATTTTCATTTTATAAGGTTAAATTTTAAGTTTCTTCAATCATGTACTCCCAAAGCACTATGAACTTCTCCTATCTCAAGACTCTTCACACTTGCAGAATTTACTTGGCTGCCTTCCTCACACGTCTTGAGCAGAATCACTCCTTCCCTTTTGTTCCCCCATCCCCAGTGATTAGCAAAGTGCCTGACACACAGCAAGGGCTCAGCAATCACATGTTGATCAAACAGGAGAACATATGTGCCCAGTCCTTCCTATTGCAACCACGGCAAACATTTATAATGAATTGTGACACTTGGATACTAGAGGATAAATCATTTGAGGAAAATGGCAGTCTAGGAAGCCTCTACCAAATAACCAGAACCAGTACATGAGATCAACCTGCTTTCCACTCTGCTATAAGCTCTGCTAATAAAGGATTCTGAGACTCGAGGGAAAAAAGAGCAATCAGGTTTCAGAAACCTTTTTAATTACAAATAAATTTCTGTTTTATAATTTGAACAGAACTTAGACCTTAAAGTCTGAGAAGGAGAGATGAAAAGGAAGATAAAGAAAAATTGGTAACTGTCCCATTTCCCTTCAGGCTAATTCCAGGACAGATCTAATTTTCTTATGGTCATTTTGATCTTAGTCAAATGTTGCTCTGTCGGCTCTCAGCTAAGCTAGTGGTGTGAAACATGAGGATGTGAAGCCAGTCCTCAGACTCCATCCCTGACACTGGTCTCTGAGCTTGGGTCCCCACTGCTAGTTAAAGGTCCAAAGAAGAAGGAAGGAAAGCAGAAGCCAGTGACCTCAAGAGACACATCTCCATGGACGATAAATCCTCTGAGAGGACAGCTATGATGGACTAAACCACAGAATCTTACTTGTTTCCCCTATCACATTTCACAGTGCCAGGCATGTCTTATCCACTCGTGTAGTTTATCTGCATTAGAGATTATTACATCATCTGTGTACTTATTAAGCAAATATCTGTTGATACAAAAATTTCTAGGCACTGAGTAAATAAAATGCAAAAAAATATACAGGTGAGATATTTTTGTTGAGATATTTTCAATCCACTTAGGAAAACAATGTATACATAAACAGTCACAGTACAAGGAAGAAAGTAATATGTCACTGAAGAATATAAATAAAAATCTTCAGAGAATTCAGAGAGAGCAGGATCTAACTCTGGCTGGAGGTCGGGGCTTATTGATGGATAGGGGAGTATGGAGGAGGGTACATGTGATGGAATACATGGGTACATGCAGGTTGACAAGGTATAAATGGTGCAACTGAGATGCAACTTGATTAGATAGAAGGCCCAGGAGGATATGTGACGGCTAAGGTACAATGACTGACTAAGGTGCAAGACAAGTAAAGATTTTTGAAAATGAAAAGTAGTAGTTATGACAAAAATTTTAGTAGTGAGCAATAAAGACAGTAAAGGGAACAGATCCAATGGACCACTAGTTAGAAGACTAACTATAATAAACCAGAAAGAAGCAAGGTTTTGCACAAGAAAGTTAACAGTTTTGAAATTCAATATGGAGAGAAAGGCTTCCTTGGCGGCTCAGACAGTAAAGTGTCTGCCTGCAATGCAGGAGACCTGGGTTCGATTCCTGGGTCAGGAAGATCCCCTGGAGAAGGAAATGGCAATCCACTCCAGCACTTTTGCCTGGAAAATCCCATGGACAGAGAAGCCTGATAGACTGCAGTCCATGGGGTCGCAAAGAGTTGGACACGACTGAGCTATTTCACTTTCTTTCACTTTCATGGAGAGAAAGCAAGAGGAGAAAGCCAGTAAGTCTGTGAAGTTCAGGGTCTGAGGGGCAGGGAAATTCATCCATCCAGTCACCACAGAATCATGATACTCTTGTTATGTGTCAGGCATTGTTCTTGGAGTATTTAGTGCTGAACAGAACAAACTTGGATTCTGCTTTATGGCACTTATAATTTATTCAGGAAGTCAGATCACAGACAAAAGATAAATAATCATAGGTGGTGATAACTGCTATACTACTACTACTACTAAGTCACTTTAGTTGTGTCCTACTCTGTGCGACCCCATAGATGGCAGCCCACCAGGCTCCGCTGTCCCTGGGATTCTCCAGGCAAGAACACTGGAGTGGGTTGCCATTTCCTGCTCCAATGCATGAAAGGGAAAAGTCAAAGTGAAGTTGCTCAGTTGTCTCCGACTCTTAGCGACCCCGTGGACTGTAGCCCACCAGGCTCCTCCATCCATGGGATTTTCCAGGCAAGAGTACTGGAGGGGCTGCCGTTGCCTTCTCCAGATAACTGCTATAGTGGAGGTTAATAGAGTGACAAGAGAGATGACAAGAGGAGGACCTTACTCAGTGAGGGTGGCCTGGGGCAGAGTCTCTGTGTGTGTGGCCCTACACTGAGCCCAGAGGATGCAGAGCTATTCCTAGAATGGGGTTCAAGCCGCGGGGAGGAGATGTCCTCTAGGAGGAGGGAGTTATGTGGCTGAAATAGAGGTGATGCTGAAACAGAACATGGGAGATAGAAAAGGAAAGGTTAATTTAAGAAATTGTAGATGAGAGTCCAATGGGCCCACAGAAGAAGATAACAAAGCCATCACTGAAAACACTATAGTTGAGTTCAGAAAAGAAGATCACCTGTATGGAGGTAATGAGGAAGCAGTGCTTCCAAGGCAACAGCCAAGGGAGGGATTGAAATTACACAGACCCATGAGACGTGGAAATGGGATCAAAAAGATTCTGGGGCATGCAGGGCCAGTCCTAGGAATGATCAGAGGTCACAAGTCCAGCTGTGAATTGAGGAGCAGAATCAAGGTGGTGGAGGAGAGAGAGCTAATAGTAGGAGTTCATGCAAGATTTCAAAGGCAAAGATAATAAGAAAGGGAGCAAGGCTGGGACAGGTAATAAGATTGGGTAGCTACCTCTAGAACACCCAAAACTGTGTCTATTGCACAAAAACATGGGCAGTGCCAGTGAAAGCACCAGTGAGAGCCAAGCATGGAGCCTCGGGAAACAAAAGGAAGAAGGGGCTGGGGCAAATACTGCCCAGGCTGAAGCAGATACAGATGGCTCTGGAGGAGAAGAACATGGACTGGAATTCCCTATTTCAGCTGTTTTGTATGAAAGCGAGTCCTGCCCAAGTCAAAATGCATGTTGTGTTTACAGAAAATGATGACCTTTTGTTCTCCCATGAGTGAGTAGAGCAGCGATAGAGAAGGGAGTTGCTCTGGAGAAATTTACAACTAAGTTAATGGCTCAAAAAGGCTAGGAGTGTGATGACAACTGCTTTTTCTCACACTTTTCTTTCCTGTTCTTGGAGACACTTTGTTTTCCCATAGGCTTTGCTGATTGTTGCTACAGAGAAACACAACACATGAAAACTTTCAAATCTGCAAGAATGAGAAAGAGAAATTCCCCTTTGGAACACTATTTTCAATAACATTAAAGCTACAAGGATGAGTTTAACAGCGTGATGCTGTGGGGGACTTCCAAAAGAGGAGAGTATACAAGTCACATATCCTTAGAAGAGAGAACGCTTTCTGGAATATATCTGGGTATCCACAGGAGGCTAAGAAAAATGACTTCCTGGGTTTCCCCGGTGGCTCAGTAAACAATCCACCTGCCAGTGCAAGAGACATGGGTTCGATCCCTGATGCGGGAAGACCCCACACAAAACTAAGCCCGTGCACCACAACTGTCGAGCCTGTGCTCTAGAGCCCCTGCTTCGCAACAAGAGAAGCCATCACAATCAGAACTCTGCGTACTGCAACTAGAGACTAACCCCCACTTGCCTCAACTAGAAAACAGCCCAGGGAGCAATGAAGACCCAGCACAGTCAAACACAAAATAAATAAAGTATGTATTTTTTTTAATGGCTGCATTTGCCTTTCCACTGACACATCCTGAGGCACAGCCTGTAACTTCCATACAGTGCAGGTCAAGGATCTGAACTTAAATGATTGATTTTGCCAGGTTTTTCACCTTCACTATGCTCTTAGTAATTCTTACAGAAATTGAAGAAAACAATTTCACTACTTGGTCTGTCTGTACACACATGTGGACTTGAGCGGTTTATCTCAGTACGGATATTGTCACACAATGAAGCAAAATGTTCTATTTCTCTATGTCTGCTGAAATCCAATCAGTAGCTATATTGTTCCTTCACATCCCAGAGGATGAGAAAGAGAATGCAACAGTTTCTTCCTTCAAAACCTCAGCAAGGTTTGTTTACCTTAATAAAACCATCCATATGCAGTTTGCACCTAACCAGCTACTGCTTAATTGTCCAACTGTCTAAACAATATGACATAGAATTGATTGGTATAGACACAATGCTAAAATGTAATACTCTTTCATTCATGCATTATTTCACATACCCAAGTTCTTTCTCCAACAAAATTGTAAGCATTTTGTATTCAAGGATTATGCATTTCACTTTAAAAATTTTCCTGTATCAAGGCACAGGAGAGTGAGAGATGTATTTTCACATAGAGTAATAGCCTGGTTCTCCAGATATGAGTAAGCTTATTGCTAAACTCTAAGAAGTGGTTAGTAAGACAAAAAGGGAAGATGAAGTTAGATAAACAGGTGAAACTGGTGAAGCAGGGATTCCCACCCCCATCCCCCACTGCTGATACAGAAGAAAAAAGGTTGTGACCAGAACCATTCCATGATTCACGGAGATGGTGTGGACAGACTATGCAGCCTTCAAAAGGGATGCAGCAGGCTGAGCTCTCCTTTCAGAGTCTGGTACAAGGAGAGCGACCACCTGGGAGGAGTGTCCCCTAACAGGTGAGAAGGAGAAGATGAAAAGGTGCTCTGAAATGAAAAGACAGGCGGGTGGGTCATCTCAGGAGCTCAGTTTCTGTTCCAGCACTAATGCTTCTGGTCCTAGTAAACCACCAGCCAAAAAAGGCTGACTCAAGGTCCATGCAAGAAGAGCTAAGGGCCGAGCTGAGAAGCCCTTCCACGGCAGGTGGACATCCAGACCAGCAGGGCTGCAGCACATGGTTCTTCCACTGGGCAATGGCCATGTGGTGCACCCAGGTAAGGAAAGAGCCACTGAAAACCCAAACTTGGAGACTTGTAAAGGGGGAACAGACAACTAGAAAGGACGGTTTTCTCTTGATTTTATAAACTGACCATATTCTGAGCCTCATGTGCTGAATTAGAACAAGCTAAGCAACTCTAGAATCTCAGTGGCCTAGCACATAAGGGTTTCTAGGTTGCTTACACTGCAGGGTGGAAGCTGGCTGGCAAAGGGCTCTCTGTATGCCATCCTTACTCAAGTAGCGAAGCTGATGAAGGCTGCCTGTCCACCCAGTGCTGGAAAGAGAACTATATGAGTTGGGTGCTTGGCAAAGCTTCCTCCTGGAAGAGACCCATATCACATCTACTCAAATCTCATTGGTCAAGGCAAATCATGTGGCCACGCCCAACTTCAAAAGGGCAGTGAAGCAGAATCCCACCAAGTTCCTGGACAGAAAGGTTTGTGAACTGTGCTAATGACTGCCACCTGCACCACAGGAAGACCTGCTTGCCCTAGGTCAGGATCTACTTCATTCAGCACTGAGAAAATCTTTTCTCCAGAAGCGCAAAACTGAAAACTGCTTGCCTGCTAATTTCACTTCATCACTGAAGCATCACCCAAATATTTAACGAAAAGATTCAAATTTAAAACATTTTTTAAATCTTACTAAATCAATTTTATTGCAATAAGTGGTTAAATGGTAAGTTCTCCTTGGCTAATTCTTTCCAGAAAGCTCCAACAGAGATGGTTCCTTCCTCTTGTCCTCTTTCTCTTCACCCTGTTAATTCCCTTCATAGAATTCGTCATTATTTGTAATCATTCACAGATCATATTAGTATAATTTTAGTCCTAATTATAGCATAGAAGACTTGAAATATATAAATATTATTCTCACCTACCATTTGCCATCCTTGACTCATTACACTGAGGGCTCAATAAATAGTACTGTTGCCCTCATGATGATAATATATATGGGAAAACATATTTTCTAAGGCCATTTCATATAATAAACAGAATTATGAACATCAGTGGACCCATAATTAATTCAGTGACTATTCATGTTTATGATGAAAAATTTGGGTCATTAAAAAATAGTTAAGTTATATTCACTGTCCTCTTGGTAAGGGTACAAGAATAGACTTCAATAGTAGAGATACTTAAAGCAAAGCCAGCAAAAT
This sequence comes from Ovis canadensis, assembly GCF_042477335.2. Lineage (NCBI taxonomy): Eukaryota > Metazoa > Chordata > Mammalia > Artiodactyla > Bovidae > Ovis > Ovis canadensis. The sequence continues at coordinate 54,722,882 of NC_091251.1, read as the reverse complement.
CTTTCCCTTTCAGATCATAACTAAATTATCAAATGAATATCAAAATAGGGGAAAACCTGTGTCAGCTCTGTAAAGAGTACCATCAATATGCCAGGACTTCAAGGAATTCCTAATGTATTGGGTTGGCTGTAAGATGCTACGGAAAAATCTGAATGACCATTTTGGCCAACCCAGTATGTGTAGGAGGAGGTGAGCTCCATGTATTTCTATTCTACCATCTTGATTGGTACCCACATGCTTGAAGAGGGAAACAAATTAAAGGAAAGCCTTAGGTGGCAATGTGGAAATTTCTTCATTGAAAAGAACAGGAATTTTCAAGCAAAGGGAACTTGAAACCAAATGTTCACAGCAGCATTATTCACAATAGCCAAAAGGTGGAAACAACCCAGGTGCTCATCAACAGACCAATGGATAAAAAAATATGATATACTCATCTAATGAAATATTATTTGTTCATAAAAGAAATGCAAGTATTGATACATGCTAAGCATGGATGAACCTTAAAAACATTATACTAAGTGAAAGAAGTCACATACTATATGATTCACATGAAAATCCAGAATTGGGAAGTCTATAGAGACACAAAGTAGATTAGAGGTTGCTTAGAGGCTGGGGAGCAGGGAGTGGGGCATAGCGGGTGATAGTCAAAGGGTACATGTTTCTTTTTGAGGTGATCTGCAGTGGTGATGGTTGGACATATTTGTGAATATACTAAAAATCACTGACTTGTATACTTTGAATGGTTGAATTGTATATTGTGTGAATTAGGTCTCATGAAAGCTGTTAAAAATTAAAAAGGAAAAGAATGAAGCAAAGGGAACTGCAGGGAACCCTTGTCATTTGGCTGGGGTGGGGGTTGGGGGTGGGCGGTGAAAGACAGCTGTAGGATGGATGAGGTTGGCTCCCTTGAAACCTCTTTCCTGATGCAGATCAATAGCATTCTATAGGAGATACACAGAAGGCCTGGGGCTGAGTGCAGCCACAGCAAAGAGAGAGCCTGCAGCCCTGGGCTGCTCCCAGTGCTGCGGATTCTCTGATGTGTGGACAGAAGGGCCTCTTGTACAGCAGCTTTATAAAACAGTGCAGAAACTGCCTGGAAAGAGTTCCAACTGGGACTGGCCTCTTTGGCCACTTTAAAGCAGTCTTTGACTGCTATATTACTATCACACATGTCACTTCCATCCACCATCCTCTCTAGTCAGTGAGGTTTCTAATGACATCCAGGTTCTTATGATTCTTTGGCTATCCAATTTTCTCCAAACCCTTAATAGTGTCTAATTTACTTACTTCCAGCAAGTTCCATATGTCAGTAACCACACCCAAATTTCTTTCCTGGACATAACTCTCAAATCTAATTTACTTTTTTCCTCACTCAACTCCTTTTCACTTTTTCCTCAAATTAATGGTGGCTATTTGGGGAGGGAATATCACACCCTTAATGAATTCTTAGTCTTGAGATTGAGTCCTTTTTTTTTTTTTTTTTTTTGTTAAAGAGACTGAGTCTTAAGGGACTTTAGTTGCTTCTGTTTACCTAGATTCCCACCCTCTGGGCTCTAAAGACAGTCAACTTTTCCTACTTGAAAAGCTTCAAATTTCTGGACTCTCTCTAGTCTCCCTTGAGTTTTTGAGCCAAGCAGTTCTTGCTTGAGCTCTTGCTCCTAAAACCTTACAAAATATAGCCACTGTCAACTAGCATGCAGCTCTAATATTCTTTATTCAGTTTCTACCCATAGAACTATGGGTTATTAGTCACTTTATCTACCTTAAAAACTATCACTAACAAAAATTTTCCCAAATATTTTGCCATTGTGAATCACGAGTCTCCATCTTCTAATATCAGTTTCATCACTGTTTTCTCAACTGTTACGACAGTACTCTGTGTTTTAGTTTTACTGTTATGGTAGAACCCACTTTCTTTACCATCTCTTATGTTAGTTCACACTAGCTGCCATATTAGCAGCTGAGTGGCTTTACATAACAAAAGTTAATTTCTCTCTTATAAATAGTCCAGTTGGCAGTAGAGGAGCTCTGCCCCATGCAGATATTCAGGGACTCAGATTAATAGAGACTTTGCTAACTCATTTGTGGTTTACAAGGTGGCCTTGGGCATTGCCATGCAGACCAGAAAGAGCAAAATGATCACACACTTCACCTTTACCGTATTCTGTTAGCCAGAACTCAGTCACTTGCTCACTCTCAACACCAAAGGAAACTGTGGGCCCAGGAAGAAAATCAAATGCTCTTGGAGATGACTAGACAGTGTCTGAACTCATCCTAGTCATTCCAGAGATATTCACACAGGTCCAAACAAATATGTCAACCAAATCTCTTTACTTTTGATAAGAGAAATGTAGGGAAAAAATGTGATAAAGAAAATTTAAAAACACAAGGATGACTAAAGACATACCAAAAAATACACACAAAAAGAAAGCAAGGTGGTCATATTATTAACATCAGACAAAAAGTATCAAGAGAACTGACATTAAATAGCAAATCAATTAATGGAATTAAACAGTACATCAAATTATATGCAATGATAACTGGAAATATAAGAAGAAAAGATGGGCAGAACAAGTATAGTTGTGAAGACTTTAACAAACTAATTTTTACTTTCTCATTAGAAAACCAAAAATAAAAATACAGAGTATTTTTTTTTGCAGTCTTTTTTTTTAATTTTTACTTTATTTTACAATACTGTATTGGTTTTGCCATACATTGACATGAATCCGCCACGGGTGTACATGCAATCACAAACATGAACCCTCCTCCCACCTCCCTCCCCACAACATCCCTCTGGGTCATCCCCGTGCACCAGCCCCAAGCATGCTGTATCCTGCATCGGACACAGACTGGCAATTCGATTCTTACATGATAGTATACATGTTTCAATGCCATTCTCCCAAATCATCCCACCCTCTCCCTCTCCCTCTGAGTCCAAAAGTCCGCTATACATATCTGTGTCTCTTTTGCTGTCTTGCATACAGGGTCATCATTGCCATCTTTCTAAATTCCATATATATGTGTTAGTATACTGTATTGGTGTTTTTCTTTCTGGCTTACTTCACTCTGTATAATCGGCTCCAGTTTCATCCATCTCATCAGAACTGATTCAAATGAATTCTTTTAAACGGCTGAGTAATACTCCATTGTGTATATGTACCACAGCTTTCTTATCCATTCATCTGCTGATGGACATCTAGGTTGTTTCCATGTCCTGGCTATTATAAACAGTGCTGCGATGAACATTGGGGTACACGTCTCTCTCTCAATTCTGGTTTCCTTGGTGTGTATGCCCAGAAGTGGGATTGCTGGGTCATATGGCAGTTCTATTTGCAATTTTTTTTAAGGAATCTCCACACTGTTTTCCATAGTGGTTGTATTAGTTTGCATTCCCACCAACAGTGTAGGAGGGTTCCCTTTTCTCCACACCCTCTCCAGCATTTATTGCTTGCAGATTTTTGGATCGCAGACATTCTGACTGGTGTGAAGTGGTACCTCATTGTGGTTTTGATTTGCATTTCTCTAATAATGAGTGATGTTGAGCATCTTTTCATGTGTTTGTTAGCCATCCATATGTCTTCTTTGGAGAAATGTCTATTTAGTTCTTTGGCCCATTTTTTGATTGGGTCGTTTATTTTTCTGGAATTGAGTTGCATAAGTTGCTTGTATATTTTTGAGATTAGTTGTTTGTCAGTTGTTTCATTTGCTATTATTTTCTCCCATTCAGAAGGCTGCCTTAAAAAATATGGAACGCTTCACGAATTTGCGTGTCATCCTTGCACAGGGGCCATGCTAATCTCTGTAGCGTTCCAATTTTAGTATATGTGCTGCCGAAGCAAACACAATACAGAGTATTTTTAAGTATATCTCATGAAGTTAATTTAAAAATGTTGAAACTTTAAAGTTGCAGGATACAAAATAAATACACAGAAATCTGTTGCAATTCTATACACTAGCAACAAAGGATCAGAAAGAGAAATTAAAGAAACAATCCCAGTTACCGTCACATTAAAAAGAATAAAATACCTAGGGACAAACCTCCCTAAGGAGGCAAAAGACCTGTACTCAGAAAACTATAAGATGCTGATGAAAGAAATTGAAGATGACACAAATTGATGGAAAGATATATTATGTTCTTGGATTGAAAGAATCAATATTGTTAAAATGGCTCTATTACCCAAGGCAATCTACAGATTCAGTGCAATTACTATCAAATTACCAATAGCATTTTTCATAGAACTAGAACCAAAAAATGTTAAAATGTTTCAGTTCAGTTCAGTCGCTCAGTCATGTCCCATTCTTTTCTGCCCCATGAATCATAGCATGCCAGGCCTCGTCCATCACCAACTCCCGGAGTTCACCCAGACTCACGTCCATCGAGTCCGTGATGCCATCCAGCGATCTCATCCTCTGTCATCCCCTTCTCCTCCTGTCCCCAATCCCTCCCAGCATCAGAGTTTTTTCCAATGAGTCAACTCTTTGCATGAGGTGGCCAAAGTACTGGAGTTTCAGCTTTAGCATCAGTCCTTCCAAAGAAATCCCAGGGCTGATCTCCTTCAGAATGGACTGGTTGGATCTCCTTGCGGTCCAAGGGACTCTCAAGAGTCTTCTCCAACACCATAGTTGGAGACACAAAAGATTCCAAATAGCCAAAGCCATCTTGAAGAAGAAAAACAGAGCTGAAAGAATCAGGCTCCATCACTTTAGACTACTACAAACCTATACTTATCACAACAATATGTTAATAGCACAAAAACAGAACTATAGGTCAATGGAACAGGATAGAAAGCCCAGAAATAAACTCGAGCACCTATGGTCGATTAATCTACAACAAAGGAAGCGGGAACATACAATACAGAAAAGACAGTCTATTCATTACATGGTGTTGGGAAAACTAGACAGCGACATGTTAAAGAAAAAAAAAAGAATTAGAACATTCTTTTAACACCATACAGAAAATAAACTCAAAATGGATTAAAGACCTAAATATAAGACCAGATACTATAAAATTCTTAGTGGAAAAATATCGGCAGGATGTTCTTTGACATAAATTGCAGCAATATTTTTTTGGTCCTGTCTCCTAGAATAATGGAAACAAAACCCAAACTAAACCAATAGGACCTAATTAAACCCCAAAGCTTTTGCACAGCAAAGGAAACCATAAACAAAATGAAAAGACAACCCACAGAATGGGAGAAAATACTTGCAAGAAAAGCAACTGACAAGAGATTAATCTTCAAGATTTACAAACAGATCATGTGGCTCAATATAAAAAAATAAATAAAATAAATAAATGGGCAGAAGACCTAAATAGACTTTCTTCCAAAAAGGACATACAGATGGTCAAGAGGCACATGAAAAGATCCTCAACATCGCTAATTATTAGAGAAATGCAAATCAAAACTGCAGTGAGTCATCGCCTCACACCAGTCAGAATGGCCATCATAAAAAGTTTACAAACAATAAATCCTGGAGAGTGTGGAGAAAAAGGAGTACTCCTACACTGTTGGTGGGAATGTAAATTGGTGCAGCCACTATGGAGAATAGTATTTCTGCTGTTATTTAATCACCAATTCATACCCAACTCTTTTAACCTCCACAGTCTATAGCCCACCAGGCTCCTGGGATTCTGGGATCTTGTCCATGGGATCTCCCAGGCAAGAATACTGGAGCAGGCTGCCATTTCCTTCTCCAGGCATGGAGCCCACATCTCCTGCACTGCCAGTGGGGGTTCCTTAAAAAAACTAAATATAGAGCTGCCATATATTCTAGCAATCCCACTCCTGGGCATATATCTAGAGAAAACCATAATCTGAAAAGATACATGCAGCTCAATGTTTATTGCAGCACTATTTACAATAGCTAAGACATGGAAGTAACCTAAATGGCCATTGACAGATGAATGGATAAAGAAAATGTGACTCATATTCACAATAGCAAACCACTCCAGGGTTCTTGCCTGGAGAATCCCATAGACATGCAGGATACAGTCCATAGGGTCGCAAAGAGTCAGACACAACTGAAGTGACTTAGCACGCATGCATGCACTATTCAGACATTTAAAAAAAGAATAAAATAATGCCATTTGCAGCAACATGGATGGACCAGGAGATTACCATACAAAGACAAGTATCATATGATATCACTTATATGCAGAATCTAAAAAAAACAAAATGATACAAATGAACTTATTTACAAAACAGAAACAGACTCACAGAGAGAACAAAACTTAAGGTTAAGGAGGAGAAGGTGGTGGGAAGAATTGGGGGTTTGGGACTGACATCTGCATACTTCTATCACTTCTATATTTAAAATATATAATCAACAAGGACGTATTGTATAGCACAGGGAACTCTGCTCAATATTCTGAAATAACCTACATGGGAAAAGAATTTGAAAAAGAGTAGATATATGTATATGTATAACTGAATCATTCTGCTGTACAGCTGAAACCAACACTACATTGTTAATCAACTATACTCCAATATAAAAGTTTTTTTTTAATGGAAAAAAATTAATAAATGTATAAAATAAAACATTGTACTTTCAAATTGAGAATGCACATTTCTTTAGCATATGCAGAAATGTATAATATTCTCAACTACAAAGAAAATCTCCTAATCATATTGTGATGAAATTAGAAATAAATATATTTAAACAAAAAGTTCACACTCACACACACATACTTACATAAGATATAGCTATAACCCTAAGACCAAAAATCCACTCCCTTAAGTAACTGTTGTGTCTAAATGATCAGAGTAACTCTTTTATTTATATTCTTTAGCCTCAGGTAATAGAGACTCACTCAAACTTCAATCTATGAGTTGATGAATTAGTGGATGGAATTATAAGAATACCTGGAATCCTAGGGAGATGAGATCAAACAGAAATCAAACAATAGGAGCCACTGTAAGAATGGGCCACCCCCAGTCCAAGTGGGAGGTGACTCACGGGAGGCACCAGCAGACTGAGGATGTAAATTTTGCTCTAGTGTTCCACCGTGAACTGACTCAGGTACTCTCCACTGACTGCTGCTTCCTGAACTCCTCCAACTGACTTCTTTCATCTCCATATCTTATCTTTATCTTACAGTTTCTGCTTCTTTGTGCCCTAAGCTTGGTCCTTTATGACCTCTCCATTCTTGCAGTGTAAGATGACTCATCAATTCTTCTCTTGCTGTGCTTTTTCTTCTTCTGCATATTTTGAAATTAAAGTCTTAAGAAATGGAATCTCATTAGCTAGCTCATCCTTTGCTTATGAGATGAGATCACACCTTTAGGTCCCCTGGCCAGCCTGTGGATTCTCTGGGGCCTCTATGAACCTGTTACTCAACTGGCAAAGACTGAAGAGAGAACAAATGGTATAAAATATGGATGCCTAATATCTGCCCTTTCTGCAAGGGTAGGAGTCAACTGCCCAGAAGGAGTTACAAGCATGGCAAGTAGGATTACAAATATTTGTTGCTAGTATCAGGTGTTCTGCTAGACACTAAACACACTGTGTAGGGCACCTACAAACTACGATGCACTTTTCCAAAACCCACATTTACAGGCATGGAAAGAGATTCACAACATAACATTGATTTAAAATATCAGTTTACAAACAGGATTACTCTGTTTTTGAAAATAAAATATTTGTATGCCTAAGAGAAAAATCTGACAAGATATAAAACACATGAACATGTTGAGCCATGATTTTCTTTGGGTTGCAGGTTGGGATAATTTTAATTTCTTCTTCAATATTTCTGAACTGCCTGTAAATATCTAACATTATTTCAGTGTCTTTTCTATAACCAGGGCAATAAAATTATTCTTTATTAGGGGATGGAGAATCTTAAAATATCTATACCTTGTATCCTAGTAAATCCATTCCAAAGAATTTCTTCTAAGGGAATAATTGGAGTTATCCTCTAACATATATTTATAAGAAAGTATACAGGGTTTTTTCCCTCCTTCTAGAAAAAGAATGTTTAACTTTTCTGTGGCTTCATGATTTCTCTATAAATGTGACTCAAAAATGAGCCTCCTTCACATTTCCTTGGATGGTCTCAAGAAAATCCAGTAGAATAAGTCAACCACTGACTTTGAGACTATATAATCCACAAGTATAGGTGACAATGGTTGGCAGCACCCCACTAGAGCAGTCAGGGAAAATGGAATCAGTTACCGTTAGTCTCATATCAGAAAGTGTTTTTCCTCCAGATATCAAGTATTTGAAGCATCTGTTGTTGTGAAAATTTGTTTCAAAAAAGAGTAATGAAACTAATTTTTACAAAGGTATAAGAGATAACCATGTGATTCTCCATTGGCACACTTAGTAAAAATTCTTCCTCCTTCCATCCTAAGATTTGTATCAGGAAATGTGAGCCATAATTAGCATTTTAACAAGCATGACAGATGATTTTTTATGGAATTAGTTTTAAGATGACACTGTTAAAAGGACTGCTTTAGCAGGCTATCTCAAGCATAGATATTTGCATTTTAACAAGAACCATAGCTTCAACTTTGTGTTTCCCGCATGGTTCAGTGGGTAAAGAATATGCCTGCAATGCCGGAAACACAAGAGATGCAGGTTCTATCCCTGGGTGGGGAAGATCTCCTGGAGAAGGGCATGGCAGCCCACTCCAGTAGTCTTGCCTGGAGAACCCGTGGACAGAGGCACACGGCAGGCTATAGTCCACGGGGTGGCAAAGAGTTGGACACAACCAAAGTGACTGAGCACAAAGCCTCAACTTAAAGGAGTGAAGTCAGTATTCATTTCTGACAGCATGATGAGCTAGAGACCCTGATCAATTCTATCACTAAAAACTAAATCTTGGATTAAATTATCTTTTAGCATCTTGTAAATTTGTTGATGAGCTGTCCAGAAAGGAAGAAATTCTCTGAGGTCAAAAAACCTAAATTTAAAGCAAGAAGTCAAAAATGTAAGCAGAGCAGTTACGTTCACTTTTGCTCTCAAGGATTTGCCAAACCCCATTAAAACTGAGTTTTGGTTTTCATGCTGCAAAGGGCTTAGGGAGAAAGATGTTACACAGACAGTGGGGAGCCTACTAAGGGACCTCCATTAAAGCTGAGGTTCACAGGGCTACATACTCACTTAAAGGTTGGTTTAGAAATAAGCCTGCTCCCATTCCTGGGTAATGTATGAAAAAGTACCTGTCTCCAACTTTGGGAAGGGTGAAAAGGGGGGAAAATCTCCCTTAAATATTCTTAACCACAAGCCAGATTTCATATAGCTTCATGCTTCCTGCTGCTGCTGCTGCTAAGTCGCTTCAGTTGTGTCCAACTCTGTGCGACCCCATAGACGGCAGCCCACCAGGCTGCCCTGTCCCGGGGATTCTCCAGGCAAGAACACTGGAGTGGGTTGCCATTTCCTTCTCCAATGCATGAAAGTGAAAAGTGAAAGTGAAGTTGCTTATGCTTCCTAGACCATCCAAAACTCCTCAGCATGAATATTTGTTTTAAAGTGTTTTGGGGTCAGTAGTTGCCCAGAAGCCTGGCAGAAGCAAGAGAAAATTCTTTCTGATGCAAATAATTTCTGACCTAGGTACAAATATTGCCAAAGATAAAGTTTTCAAAATACGAGCTCTTATTTTTAAAATTTCCCATTTACATACAAATACATAGATGTCAATATCATACTGTATTACTGTAGCAATGAATCCTGATGACTTGATCTTTAATATATGTACACAATTTCACCACCTCCATATTTACCTCCCCCACCTTAGTTCAAATCATCATCATTTCTCACCAGTACTGCATGTTCAGGTTCACAATTTTAGATATATAATACACAAACAAAGAATTCTGAAGCATCTTAAAAATGGCGTTTTACAATAGAATTAAAAATATAGAGCAATATCTTGGTTTTGAAGAATTAATACTGTTAAAATGGCCATAGTACCCAAAACACCAGATGGTCAATGCCAAAATCAGATTGATTATATTCTTTGCAGACAAAAACAAAGAGGCTCTATACAGTCAGCAAAAACAAGACCGAAAGCTAACTGTGGCTCAGATCATGAACTCCTTATTGCCAAATTCATACCTAAATTGAAGAAAGTAGGGAAAACCACTAGACCACTCAGTTCAGTTCAGTTCAGTCGCTCAGTCGTGTCCGACTTTTTGCAGCCCCATGAACCACAGCACACCAGGCTTCCCTGTCCATCACCAACACCCGGAGTTCACTAAGACTCATGTCCATCAAGTCAGTGATGCCATCCAGCCATCTCATCCTCTGTCGTCCCCTTCTCCTCCTGCCCCCATTCCCTCCCAGCATCAGAGTCTTTTCCAATGAGTCAACTCTTCACATGAGGTGGCCAAAGTATTGGAGTTTCAGCTTTAGCATCAGTCCTTCCAATGAACATCCACGACCGATCTCCTTTAGAAAGGATTGGTTGGATCTCCTTGCAGTCCAAGGGACTCTCAAGAGTCTTCTCCAGCAACACAGTTCAAAAGCATCAATTCTTCAGCGCTCAGCTTTCTTCACAGTCCAACTCTCACATCCATACATGACCACTAGAAAAACCATAGCCTTGACTAGACGGACCTTAGCTGGCAAAGTAATGTCTCTGCTTTTGAATATGCTATCTAGGTTGGTCATAACTTTTCTTCCAAGGAGTAAGAGTCTTAAATTTCATGGCTGCAATCACCATCTGCAGTGATTTTGGAGCCCCCCAAAATAAAGTCTGACACTGTTTCCACTGTTTCCCCATCTATTTCCCATGAAGTGATGGGACTGGATGCCATGATATTCGTTTTCTGAATGTTGAGCTTTAAGCCAACTTTTTCACTCTCCTCTTTCACTTTCATCAAGAGGCCTTTTAGCTCCTCTTCACTTTCTGCCATAAGGGTGGTGTCATCTGCATATATGAGGTTATTGATATTTCTCCTGGCAATCTTGATTCCAGCTTGTGCTTCTTCCAGCCCAGCATTTCTCATGATGTACTCTGCATATAAGTTAAATAAGCAGGATGACAATATACAGCCTTGATGTAAGAGAGTTCCAGAAAAACATATACTTCTGCTTCATGGACTACTCCAAAGGCTTGGACTGTGTGGATCACAATAAAGTGTGGAAAATTCTTAATAAGATAAGAATTCCAGACTACCTTATCTACCTCCTGAGAAATATGTATGCAGTTCAAAAGCACCAGTTAGAACTGGACATGGAACAACAGACTGGTTCCAAATTGGGAAAGAAGTATGTCAAGACTATATATTGTCACCCTGCTTATTTAACTTATTTGCAGAGCACATCATGCAAAATGCTGGGCTGGATGAAGCACAAGCTGGAAACAAGATTGTCAGGAGAAATATCAATAACCTCACATATGCAGATGACACCACTCTTATGGCAGAAAGTAAAGAAGAATTAAAGAGCCTCTTGATGAAATTGAAAGAGGAGAGTGAAAAAGTTGGTTTAAAACTTAGCATTCAAAAAACTAAGATCATGGCATCCAGTCCCATCACTTCATGGCAAATAGATGGGGAAACAATGGAAAAAGTAAAATACTTTATTGTCTTGGGCTCCAAAATCACTGAAGGTGGTGACTGTAGCCATGAAATTAGAAGACGCTTGCTCCTTGGAGGAAAAGCTATGACCAAACTAGAGAGCACATTAAGAAGCAGAGACATTGCCTACAAAGGTCTGTATAGTCAAAGTTATGGTTTTTCCAGTAGTCATGTATGGATGTGAGAATTTGACTATAAAGAAAGTTAAGCACCAAAGAATTGGTGTTTTTGAACTCTCTTGCTGGAGAAGACTCTTGAGAGTCCCTTGGACTGCAAGGAGATCCAACCAGTCAGTCCTAAAGGAAATCAGTCCTGAATATTCGTTGGAAGGGCTGAAGCTGAAACTCCAATACTTTGGCCACCTGATGGGAAGAACTGACTCATTGGGAAAGACCCTGATGCTGGGAAAGACTGAAGGCAGGAGGAGAAAGGACAACAGGATAAGATGGTAGGTTGGCATCACCAACTTGATGAACATGAGTTTGAGTAAGCTCCAAGTGTTGGTGATGGACAGGGAAGCCTGCTTTGCTGCAGTCCATGGGGTTGCAAAGAGTTAGACACAACTGAGTGACTGAACTGAACTGAACCCAAAGCAATCTACAGATTTAATGGGATACCTATCAAATGACCCATGACATTTTTTTCACAGAACTATAACAATTAATTCTAAAATTCATATGGAACCATAGAAGACCCAGAGTTGCCAATGCGATCCTAAAGGAAAAAACAGGAGACATAACCCTCCTAGACTTCAGACAATACTACAAAGCTACAGTAATCAAAACAGCATGATATCAGCACAAAAACAGATCAGTGGAACATGATAGAGAGCCAAGAAATAAACGCACATGCCTGTGGTCAATTAATCTTCGATGAAGGAGACAAGAACATGCAATGGGGAAAAGACAGTCTTTTCAGCAAGTGGTGCTGGGAAAAATGTAAATCAATGAAGTTGGAACATACCCTCTCACCATACACAAAAATAAATTCAAAATGGTTTAAACACTTAGACATAAGACATAGCTCCTTTTAACTCTTAGAAGAAATCACAGGCAAAATACTGTCATAAATCATAACAATGAGTTTTAAGTCACTCTCCTAAGGCACTAGAAATAAAAACAAAAATAAACAAATGGGACTTAATCAAACTTACAAGCTTTTGCACAGCAAGGGAGACTGTAAAGAAAATGAGGAGACAACCTATAGAATGGGAGAAAATAGTTGCAAACAATGCAATTGACAAGGGATTAATCTCCAAATTATAAAAATACCTCATACAACTCAGTAGCAAGAAAATAAACAGTCCAACTGAAGAATGGACAGATGACCTAGACATTTCTCCGAAGAAGAAATACAGATGGCTGATATGCACATAAAAAGATGCTGCTGCTGCTGCTGCTGCTGCTGCTAAGTCACTTCAGTTGTGTCTGACTCTTAGTGACCCCATGGACTGCAGCCTACCAGGCTCCTCCGTCCATGAGATTTTCCAGGCAAGAATACTGGAGTGGGGTGCCATTGCCTTCTCTGTAAAAAGAAGCTCAACACTCTAATTATTTGTTGTTGTTTAGTCACTAAGTCATGTCTGACTCTTTTGCAGTCCCATGGATTGCAGCCCACCAGGCTCCTCTGTCCATGGGCTGAGCCAGGCAAGAATACTGGAGCTGGTTGCCATTTCCTTCTCCAGGTGATCTTCCCAGCCCAGGAATCAAATCCATGTCTCCTGCATTAGCAGACAGATTCTTTGCCACTGAACCATCTGAGAAGCAAATCAAAACTACAGTGAGGTACCACCTCACATAGGTCAGAATGACCATCATTAAAAATTCTACAAATAATAAATGCTGGAGAGACTGTGAAGAAAAGAAAATCCTCCTGCATTGTTGGGAACATAAGTTGGTTCAGCCATTGTGGAAAACAAGATGGAGGTTCCTCAGAAAACTAAAAATAGAATTTCCATATGATTCAGCAATCCTGCTAGTGGACCTATATCCAGACAAAATTCTAATTTGAAAAGATACATGCACCCCTATGTTCACAGCAGCACTATTTACAATTACCAAGATGTGGAAACAACCTAAATGTCCATACAGATGAATGAATAAAGATGTAGTACATGTATACAATGGAATAGCACTCAAATCATAAAAAGAATGAAATAATGGCATTTGCAGCAACATGGATGCAACTAGAGATTATCATACTAAGTAAAGTAAGTCAGAAAGACAAATACCATAATATATCACCTATATGTGGAATCTAAAGTATGACACAAATGAACACAACTACAGTACAAAACAGAAACTCACATAGAGAATAAACAAACCTCATGGACATAGAGAACAGGCTGCTGGTTGCCAAGAGGAAGAGAGCTGGTGGACGGATTGAGTGGGAGACCGGGGTTAGCAGATGTAAGCTTTTGTATTTAGAATGGATAAACAGCAAAGTCCTATTGAATAGCATGGAGAACTATATTCAATATCCTATGATAAACCAAAATGGAAAAGAATATAAAAAATGTGTATGTATACATATATGTGTGTGTATATATATATATATATATATATATATATATATGCATAAATGAATCACTTTGCCATACAACAGAAATTAGCACAACATTTTAAATCAACCATACGTCAATAAAAAATTGATAAAAATATAGAGAGCTATATATCTAGCAAAAAATGTACAAGGCCTTCATAGAGAAAATTACAAAATGCTATTTCAAAGTTCAAAAATAAATATAGTGTTACATCATGTTATGGATTGCTTAATTCAATATTGTAAAGACGTCAATTCTCCTAAAATCTATAAATGCAATGCAAAGCAAACCAAAATCCCAAGAGATTTATGTTTGAGTCTTCCTTTTGTAAGTGTGTGGGTACGTATTTAAGCTGTGTTTAAAATGCATGTGGAAGTACAAAGAACTAAAAGTAGTGAGGATTATCTCGGTAAAAATTGCTTGGGAGTGGAAAAATTTACCTAATAGCATGTCAAGAATTATTATATAGCTACCTTAGTTAAAACAATAGAGTACGAGTAAGGGATAATGAAGAACATAGCACATATGTGGTTTATGGCAGAGAGAGATTACAGAACAGTAAAGGAAAGATGAACTTAAAAAAAAAATGGTTCTGGAACAATTGGTTATCCATAAGGAAAACTAATCAAATTGGATCTCTTCTGCACAGGTTATGTGAAAATCAATTCCAGGTGAATTAGAGACGTAAGAGAGAATGGCAACACTTTAACAAAATAGAATATCTTTATGATGATGAGATAAGGAAACATTTTTTTTAATAAGGCTTTACGACTGAGTGACTGAACTGAACTGAACTGAACTGAACTGAAAGACACAAACCATAAAGGAAAGACTCGGCAAGCATCAACTATATTAAAGTTAAGTACTTCTACACATTGAAGAACATCATAGAGAGTAAAAAGATAAACTACCAGCTGGGAGAAGATATTTGCAACACATATAACCTAACAATGTTTAATATTCAGAACTGATAAAGAGATTCTACAAATAAAAAACAAAGAAAATGGCCAAAGCTTGAATAAACATTACAAAAGAAAAAATACATCAATAAACTTGAAAATATCAACTTAGTAACAGTAAGAAAACTGCAAATTAGTGCTATAATTATTAATAGCATTTCATGCCTATGAGAAAAGCAAAAATTAAAAAATTTGAAAAACAGCCATTATTGGTGATGATTTTAACACTTATACAGCATTGATGGAAATTCAAATTGGTGCAACCACTCTGGGAAATAATTTGGCATTTTCTAATAAATTTGAAGTTGCACAAGCCCTATGATTCTACATCTTCTCTCCTAATAATAAACATAGAGAAACTCTAGCACATGTGCACCAGAAGACCTATGCAAAGAATGCTCACAGCAGCACTGTTCAGTGATAGCAAAAATCTAGAAACAGTACAAATATCCATCAGTTGCAGAATGCAATTTAAATTGCGGTATAGTCACTCAATACACTTACATATAGCAGTGAGACAAATGAACCATACACAAACCAAGAACATGGATGATCCCAAGATATACCACTGATTTTTTAAAGTTGAAGAACATAGTATAATTCCACTGAATATAAAGTTCAAATATAGGTAAAACCAAACAATATGTTTAAATATAAAAGGCAAAATCTTAAGCAAAAGCAAGGTGACGATCAGCATGAAAATCAGGATAACAGTTTTCTCTGAGAAGGAAGACTGCAAAGGACTTTTAAAGACAATGATGAACTACTTTTCACTCTTCATTTTATCTTATTTATCTATTTCGTATCTTTTATTTTAAAGCTACTTTTAGATATTACATATTCCTCAAAACAGTGAATTTCTATTAGGACATTTCAAACTTTTATAAGCAATTGGGAAAGAGACTGAAAAGGAAATTGGAATTCAGAGAACCTTCTCATCCCTCTGATGTGTGGGTATTAGGAATGACTTACCTTCCCAGAAATAGGTCCCTCTGACTCTCTTGTTCTCCCACTTTTTGCAAAAGTTGGAATTTAAAAAAATTCCCCAGCTCTCCTACTGCCATTTACAGGCATTCTTTTCAAGGCTATTACAGCCCATTTCCTCAACTTTGTAAATAAGCGCATTTACCCACCCAGGTTTAGCCATACCTGTAAAAAGGCCTTACCGGTCACGTCTTGTCATCTCAGCAGAATTTGCCCAGATCTCATCTCCTCTGGCCTACCAACTTTCCTGGTTGCTCAATGGCAGCCCACTCCAGTACTCTTGTCTGGAGAATCCCAGGAATGGAGGAGCCTGGTGCGCTGCAGTCCATGAGGTCTCGAAGAGTTGCACACGACTGAGCGACTTCACTTTCACTTTTCACTTTCATGCATTGGAGAAGGAAATGGCAACCCAATCCAGTGTTCTTGCCTGGAGAATCCCAGGGACGGGCAGCCTGGTGGGCTGCTGTCTATGGGGTCGCACAGAGTCGGACACGACTGAAGTGACAGCAGCAGCAGCAGCAGCAGAAGCAAACACCATTTTGACCCAGTTCCTTAGTTCTTGACATTTGCTCAGCTCTTATGATGGGTAACCTGGTTGGGCCACGTGTTTCTGCCTCATCTTCAGCACTTTCTCTAACTTCCCTCCCCCTTCAGTCTGTCCTCCATCATCCATCCCCAAGTGTCAGGCACCAATGATCACCACAGACAAACAGCTTTGAGAGGAACAAGTCTGGCCCCCTCAGACGCCCACCTTCCCACCCCCAATATAGAAGAGAGCAGTTCCTTCAAATTCACCATAATATAGTGCTTTCATATCACCTGAAGCATGTACCTCTGTCAGTGACCCCCCATTTAAGCCTTGCTGACATTAGCAAGTTAAATGTTCCCACTGGGAACTTCCAAACAATGGAAAAACTCTGCAGAGAAATTGACGACTGTTTTACTTTTGGCCTAAGCTTGAGGTAGGATGGGCATTCCAGAGAATCCATCCAAGACATCACCTGATCTGGTCCTTTTACTCTCCAAGTTCAAAATGTTCCTCACAGAGGGACCTTGCACTTTACAGACTGTTGCCCAAAGAACTTGTTGCTACAACAAAAACTCCCAAACCATGGAAACTGTTTGTGTCAGCCAAATTCAAAGCTCAACTATACACACAGCCTAAAAATCAAGCTGCCTTCATCTTGCATTTTTGGCTCATTTTGCCTGGTCATATCCTAAAACCAAGTGGATTGAATTACTAGGTAAAAATAAATTTCATCTGTGGGAACTGCTGCTATTGTCTCAGAAAACAAAGGGAAGGTCTTTTTCTGCCATGTCTTGAAAGGAGTGAAGGCACTGAGGATTAAAAATCAGATTTAAATTCCTACCACAAGCAGAAAAATGAAGCTGGTTGCTTAATTAGACTCCCTGCTAAAAGGTTACTTAATTATTTGAAATTGTGTTTCAAAATATCGAGTTCAGGGAAGACTTTCTGGGGGACAATTTGAAAATGTGCATTTAAGTTCTTTAAAAGCTATATAATTTTACCCAGTAGTTCCAGTTCCGGGAATCATTAAGAAAGTACCTTAAAGAATTATGTGCATGGATAATTTTAATAAGAAAGAAAAGAACTTTTAGATATCCAACATAGGAAATTGGTTAAATAAATCACTGCATAGTAGAAGTATTCTTTAAGATCTATATAGCCCCCTGGATTAACCATCATGCTCTATTCTTTACCTAAATGTATTGTCTAATGCCCCAGCATGCTGAGTTTTCACCGCTGGAAGCCCTCTTTAGCTAACCCACACACTCTCACACTCTCACTTGGTGAGTTGTATGCTCACCAGGATGCAGCTGTGTTTGTTCCCAAACCTATTTATTCTGTTGCAGCTTTTGCTGTAATTATGTAATTTAATTAAATAATATGTACACCAATTCCACAACAAAAGACAGATTTTTATTGAAAAAAAACAAAAACAAAAAAACGTATCGGATATTTTAGAAAGACCAAGTAAGGTTGAGCTCCATCCTCTCAAAAATGCTGTTGGGTTCAGTGATAGTGAAGAACTGTAAAATAATGAGAGAAAAATTTAACAACACCAAAGTCTTTTTCTCTAGATTGGTAAATATTTCTTAATCTAAAATAAATGGCCTGGGGTACATTGTAAGTTAGAATAGAAGTTGGATATGAGAGATTCTACTCCATCTAATCAAGCTGAATATGAGAGATTCTACTGAATCTCTATGTGGTAGAAAGTGTGTGTGTTAGTTGCTCAGTTGTGTCCGACTCTTTATGATCTCGTGGACTGTAACCTGCTAGGCTGCTCTGTCCATGGAACTGTCCAGGCAAGGATTCTGGAGTGGGTTGCTATTCCCTTCTCCAGGGGATCTTTCTGACCCAGGAATTGAACCTGAGTTTCCTACATTGTAGGCAGATTCTTTACCATCTAAGCCACCAGGGAAGCCCAATGATAGAATACTAGTTAGCTATTAAAAATGAGCACACAGAAAAATAGATGATGAAATGGAAGTCTGTTTGTGGTACATTTATGGATATGCAAGTGAAAGAGAAGAGTGAAAAAGTTGGCTTAAAGCTCAACATTCAGAAAATGAAGATCATGGCATCTGGTCCCATCACTTCATGGGAAATAGATGGGGAAACAGTGGAAACAGTGTCAGACTTTATCTTTGGGGGCTCCAAAATCACTGCAGATGGTGACTGCAGCCATGAAATTAAAAGACGCTTACTCCTTGGAAGAAAAGTTATGACCAACCTAGATAGCGTATTCAAAAGCAGAGACATTACTTTGCCGACTAAGGTCCGTCTAGTCAAGACTATGGTTTTTCCTGTGGTCATGTATGGATGTGAGAGTCGGACTGTGAAGGAAGCTGAGCACCGAAGAATTGATGCTTTTGAACTGTGGTGTTGGAGAAGACTCTTGAGAGTCCCTTGGACTGCAAGGAGATCCAACCAGTCCATTCTGAAGATCAACCCTGGGATTTCTTTGGAAGGAATGATGCTAGAGCTGAAGCTCCAGTACTTTGGCCACGTCATGGGAAGAGTTGACTCATTGGAAAAGACTCTGATACTGGGAGGGATTGGGAGCAGGAGGAGAAGGGGACAACCGAGGATGAGATGGCTGGATGGCATCATGGACTCAATGGACATGAGTCTGAGTGAACTCCTGGAGTTGGTGATGGACAGGGAGGCCTGGCGTGCTGTGATTCATGGGGTCACAAAGAGTCGGACATGACTGAGCGAATGAACTGAACTGAACTGAAGAGCAAATCAGTTATAGCAGAATCAGTTCAGTTCAATCGCTCAGTCATGTCCAACTCTTTGCAACCCCATGGGCTGCAGCATGCCAGGCCTTCCTATCCATCACGAACTCCCAGAGTTTACCCAAACTCGTGTCCATCGAGTTGGTGATGCCATGCAACCATCTCATCCTCTGTCGTCCCCTTCTTCTCCTGCCCTCAATCTTTGCCAGCATCAGGGTCTTTCCCAATGAGTTAGTTCTTCCCATCAGGTGGGCAGAGTATTGGAGTTTCAGCTTCAGCATCAGTCCTTTGAATATTCAGGACTGATTTCCTTGAGGATGGACTAGTTGGATCTCCTTGCAGTCCAAGGGACTCTCAAGAGTCTTCTCCAGCAACACAGCTCAAAAGCATCAGTTCTTCGGTACTCAGCTCTCTTTATAGTCCAATTCTCACATCCATACATGACTACTGGAAAAACCATAGCTTTGACTAGTCAGACCTTTGTTGGCAAAGGAATGTCTCTGCTTTTGAATATGCTGTCTAGGTATAACTTTCCTGCCAAGGAGCAAGCGTCTTTTAATTTCATGGCTGCAATCACCATCTGCAGTGATTTTGGAGCCCAAAAATACAAAGTCTGACACTGTTTTCACTGTTTCCCCATCTATTTCCCATGAAGTGATGGGACTGGATGCCATGATCTTAGTTTCTGAATGTTGAGCCTTAAGTCAACTTTTTCACTCTCTTTCACTTTCATCAAGAGGTTCTACAGTTCTTCTTTTTCTGCCATAAGGGTGGTGTCCTCTGTGTATCCGAGGTTATTGATATTTCTCCCGGCCATCTTGATTCCAGCTTGTGCTTCCTCCAGCCCAGCATTTCTCATGAAGTACTCTGCATATAAGTTAAATAAGCAGGGTGACAATATACAGCCTTGACATACTCCTTTCCCAATTTGGAACCAGTCTGTTGTTCCATGTCCAGTTCTCACTGGTGCTTCTTGAGCTGTACATAGATTTCTCAAGAGGCAGATCAGGTGGTCTGGTATTCCCATCTCTTGAAGAATTTTCCACAGTTTATTGTGATCCACACAGCCTATTGACTAGGCTTTGGCATAGTCAATAAAGCAGAAGTAGATGTTCTTCTGGAACTCTCTTGCTTTTTCGATAATCCAGCGAGTGTTGGCAACTTGAACTCTGGTCTTTCTGCCTTTTCTAAATCCAGCTTGAACATCTGGAATTTCACAGTTTACATTCTGTTGAAGCCTGGCTTGGAGAATTTTGAGCATTACTTTGCTAGCATGTGAGATGAGTGCAAATGTGCAGTAGTTTGAACATTCCTTGGCATTGCCTTTCTTTGGGATTGGAATGAAAACTGACTTTTTCCAGTCCTGTGGCCACTGCTGAGTTTTCCAAATTTGTTGGCATATTGAGTGCAGAACTTTCACAGCATCATCTTTTAGGATTTAGGATTTCAACTGGAATTCCATCACCTCCACTGTTTGTAGTGATGCTTCCTAAGGCCCACTTGACTTCGCATTCCATGATATCTGGCTCTAGGTGAGTGATCACACCATCATGATTATCTGGGTCATGAAGATCTTTTTTGTATAGTTCTCTGTGTCTTCTTGCCACCTGTTCTTAATATCTTCTGCTTCTGTTAGGTCCATACCATTTCTGTGCTTTATTGCACCCATCTTTGCATGAAATGTTCGCTTGGTATCTCTAATATTCTTGAAGAGACCTCTAGTCTTTCCCATTCTATTGTTTTCCACTATTTCTTTGCACTGATCATTGAGAAAGGCTTTCTTATCTCTTCTTGCTCTTCTTTGGAACTCTGCATTCAAATGGGTATATCTTTCCTTTTCTCCTTTGTTTTTTGCCTCTCTTCTTTTCACAGCTATCTGTAAGGCCTTCTCAGACAGCCATCTTGCCTTTTTGCATTTCTTTTTCTTGGCGATGGTCTCGCTCCCTGCCTCCTGTACAATGTCATGAACCTCCATCCATAGTTCATCAGGCACTCTATCAGATCTAGTCCCTTAAATCTATTTCTCACTTCTACTGTATAGATTTGATTTCGGTCATACCTGAATGGTCTAGTGGTTTTCCCTACTTTCTTCGAGTTAAGTCTGAATTTGGCAATAAGGAGTTCATGATCTGAGCACAGTCAGCTCCCGGTCTTGTTTTTGCTGACTGTATAGAGCTTCTCCATCTTTGGCTGCAGAATATAATCAATCTGATTTCAGTGTTGACCATCTGGTGATGTCAATGTGTGGAGTCTTCTCTTGTGTTGTTGGAAGAGGGTGTTCTCTCATAGCAGGATTTAAACAATTGTTGACTGATTGCTCAAAAGCATGTATTGGTATATGCAGTGCATAGCAGATTTTGATAATAAGAATTAACTATATAATTGCAGAATTCTAGAGTTTCTGTTCTCTGTACTGAAATGGCAAGTTCTTTCTAATTCTTCATAAACCATTAATTCATTAGGACAAGAAGAGACTTGGCCATTTTCTACCAAAAAATATGAAGGAGATATAAGAATGACATTAGGGCTTTTCATCCTGGTTTAGAAACCATTTCAAATCTTACCTGCCGTTATGATCAAGGTTGGGGGTGGGAAGGAATTGTATGATTTTCTCTTTATTATATATTGAAAGGAATTATATGATTCAGTTATTATGATTCTAGTCTAGCCGAGAAATTGCAAGGGGGAAAAACTGATATCCAGAGAAGTAAATGACTGAGCCAAAGCCACTCCTCCCGTTGGAGCAGAGCTGCAGTGTTGGAACTGTCTTCCTTCCTTCTGGTCCAGGACCCTCCCTGTCACACCACCGAAGGCCTAGTTCCAGGGCCACCAGGCTTTTCCTGGGGCCTTCCAGCATCAGAGGCTTCACTTTAAAAGCTCTGTTGTCCCTTGGGATACACAATATCCAAGGAGGAGGCTGATTCACATCTTCCTTGGTGGGGAGGTAGAGAAGAATCTGCAACATTCCCCAGCTTAGGTCATCCTCCCAAGCCTCCTGTGTATGGAGAAGGCTTGTTATGTTCACTCCCTCCCATTCTCTCTCCCTTCATATGCATTGATTTATGCAGAATGAGGTGGGACTCCAACACTGATGCAGAATGTTAATTCAGGCTGAGAAAAACTGTGGCTCACCTGGGATCACAGACTATGTATTTGGGCCTGCAGGGCTGGCATCTTCGTCAGCTTGTCCTGCTAATAGGGTTAATATCACCCCTTTACAGGTGGCTCCCTGCTCCCTCCACATCCTCCAGAGCCCGATCAAAAGCAAAGGACAATCTTTGCTCAACTGAGCTCATTTTTCCCTCCTCAAGCTTGTTGCACCTTCTGTGCTTTTTATTCCTATCAAAGCCACCCTATCCTTCTTTTCAGAGACATTTAAGACCTTAGAGACAGCTTTGACGGTCTCTTCACCCTCAAGTATCAGCAACGACAGCAATGACAATAATCCTCCTAGGTGTTGTGATGAGCATTTGCTATGTGCATACACGGTGTTGGGGGCTTACACACATGATCTCATAACCCAGCTGTGAGGGGAGTGATGATTATCCCCATGTTTATCTCAGAGAAGATGAAGTCGCTGAAGGATACACAGCTAGACAGTAAGGATACCAGTACCAAACCCAGGTTGGTCTCAAGACCCCTGGTTTCCCATTCTGCAGGGGTGCCTCCCTGCTCCTCCCTATCCACTCCTCCATGGTCCACCTCCTTCCAGAGCATCATGATACTTGCTAGTACCTATCCCAAAGCTTTTGGCCTTTGTGTCTCAAATCACTCTGAAAGTCACAGTCAGAGTTTTCTCTTAAAAGGACTATTTCAGCATGTTCCTTCCCTGCTCAAACAGACATCCCCCAAGGCTCCCCATTTCCTGCCTAGGAATATAGATATTTTTTCTGTGGGCAATAAAAGTTTTCCACAGTGTGGAACCACATGCCTTTCCGTCCTGAGTCTCATGCACCCCAGGTTTCACTTTGGAGTCTCAGAGTTTGCATCAGACTTTTCTGACATAGTCATTGCTTTCTTTGTTTCCTTTTCCACATCCATCATCTCTATGTGAAAGTCTTTCATTCTGGACAACATGGTTAACATGCCACCTCCTCCAGGCAGTCTTGCTCAGCTCCCCATCCAGAAGCAATTGATCCCTCTGCTGACTTCCATCAGCCTTCATTTGAATCCCTCTAATGTCCCTTGTTTGTTTCACCCCTTGGAATTTGGGATACATGTCTAATTTCTTTACTAAACCATGGGATCCCTGAAGCAAAGACTGAATTTTCTGTTTTATCTCCCACGGTGTTTCAGTTAATCCCTACCTGTGGGCAGCATTGCCCTTGCTCCCTGGCTCTACCACTTGCCAGCTGTGTGACTTCAGGAAGATTGCTCAACTTTTCTGTGGTTATTATTTCTTCTCTAAAATAAAATGATAATTTTATCATGTTCCCTAAATTCTGTAGAAATTAAATTACTCCACAGATTAATGAGTGAAAGTCGTTCAGTCGTGTCTGACTCTTTGTGACTCCATGGACTATACAGTTCATGGAATTCTCCAGGCCAGAATACTGAAGTAGGTAGCCTTTCCCTTCTCCAGGGCATCTTCCCAACCCAAGTCTCCTGCATTGCAGACAGATTCTTTACCAGCTGAGCCACAGGGAAGCACCCTCCTCCCAATAGATTAAGTGAGTTAATAAATGTGAAATACTTAGAAGAGTGACTGGCACATAGTAAGCATTCAGGAGGTGTTAGTTATTATTAGTTACGTATGTATCAGCACTTACAAAATATAGACATGCTTTTTATGTGTTTCATATAAGCTGGCTTTTGCAAATGACTAAACTCTGGTTATTAATTTAAATCAAAAAAGGTAAACAACAAATAGCTAATCATTAATATCATAACTCTAAAGTATCATATTTTTATTTTACTTATCAGAAATATCACTGTTATCTGAAACTAGCATAAAACTACAAGTCTTGATGAAATCTTCTCAAATGATTAATAATCTGTAATCAGGGAATATTTGCTAACTCAATGAACCAATATTCCCTAAAAATTTGAGCATAAAAAGAAATAACAAATCCTAAGTTATCACTTTTCTTATTCCCTTCTATTTTGCCTTTTATAATAAAATCTTGCATTTCTATCTAAATTGATTCAACAATTTCACTAATTTTGACAAGAACAAACCTGGGCTGAAGTTTGTTCTGTGAGAATCAAAACAATAATATAGATAGAATTGGAATAAAAATACAAAGAAAACACTTCTCTTAGATAAACACTTTGGAAGTATCCACCTTGGTACTGATAATTTTACTGAATTTCTACAAATAATAAATACTGGAGAGAGTCTGGAGAAAATGGAACCCTCCTTCAGTGTTGGTGGGAATGTAAATTGGTGCAGCCACTATGTAAAACAGTATGGAGTTTCCTTAAAACATTAAAAATAGAGCTAACATATGATCCAGCAATCCCACTCCTGGTCATGTGTCCAGAGAATAGTAATTTCAAAAGATAGATTCACCCCAGTGTTCATAGCAGCACTATTCACAGTAGCCAAGACATGGAAGCGTCCCAAATGTCCACTAACAGATAAATGGACAAGGAAGATATGGTATGTATGTGTGTGTGTATATTTATATTTATATATATATATATAATTCAGCCATTTAAAAAGAGAAATCTAGATGGACCTAGAAATTATCATACTAAGTGAAGTAGGTCAGACAAACGCAAATATCATATATCACTTATATGTGGAACCTAAAAAACGATACAAATAAATTTATATACAAAACAAAAACAGACTCACAGACATAGAAAACAAACTTATGGTTACTAAAGGGGAAAGGTTGGAGGGAGGGATAAATTAGGAGTTTGGGATTAACAGATACAAACTACTGCATATAAAACAGATAACAAGGTCCCACTGTATAGCACAGGGACCTATATTCAATATCTTGTAATAATAAACTACAATGGAAAATAATCTTAAAAAGGATATATATCACACAAGAATACTGAAGTGGGTTGCCATTTCCTCCTCCAGGGGATCTTCCTGACCCAGGGATCAAACCTGCGTCTCTTACATCTCCTGCACTGGCAGGTGGGTTCTCTACCACTAGCACCACCTGGGAACCCCGATATATATATAGACATACATATATATGAATCCCTTTGCTGTACACCAGAAACTAACAACTCCGTAAATCAAGTATAGTTAAAAAAAAAAAAAAAAACCTACAGTTGTCATTATAAAAAATAATTTTATTGAATTTGAAACATAGATGAGCACTGTTAAGGCTATTACAATATCATAATTTAAATTTTCCATCAGGATCAATTCAAGAAGAAACAGCACTTTATCTGATAACTGCAGATACTCAAAAGTAATAGTTATATTTTAGAAATAATATTCTAAGTAAAATTCTAAATAATATTCTAGTGATCAGATAACTTTTCTAACTCAGACTAGTAGCTCTACTTTAACCTAAATTACTGGTTAATAACCATAGGCATAAATGCACACCTATAAAAAAAGATTTAGTACATTCAGACGGTGGCTAATGTCCACCACAGGAAAGCAGTAAACTGAACATTTATTGAGCACTTGCTATTTTCAAGACTGTGAAGAATGAAAGATTAGCTACAAATAGTCCCTCAAAGCACTAGCCTACCAGACTGGTTTGGGAAATGCACACAGACAGATGGATTTAGTACAAAGCAGAGGGAAGCCCCACTGTAATGTCTGAGAGTAGATGAGGGAGTGGTTCTCATCTACTGAGACTCAAGGAACGAAGAGCGGGTAAGGTTTCCAAGAGCAGAGCTGGGCCAGGGCATCAGTGGATGAATGCACATCAGCAGTGGTGGCGTGGAGGGAAAGGGCTTGCCCTAGAGCCATGAGCAGCTTCCTGTGAGTTGAGGGTGTGCCCATCCTGGGTGGGGATGAGCAAATGTGTGGGAAATAAGACTGGAGACTTGGACTGCAGCCAGACCAGGGAGAGACTTGGAGACCATTCTAGGGAGGTTGGGCTTTATTCTGTAAGGGGGAGCTCCACAGACATTTTTTGAGCCTAAGAGTGAGCAGACCTCCATTTGAGGCACTCTCTTATGCAGCAGTGGGGAGGATAGTTTAGTCAGGAAAACCAGGTGACCAGTGAGGTTATGGTGTCATTGTCCCTGGTTGACACTTTTATTCTCAATCTTCCAGTTTCCTGCCATCTTCAGAGAGGATTGCTATGTAAAAATTGTTTTACTCCCCTCTGCCAAATCATCACAGCTACAAATACACACTATATTCTTGGACAATATACACAATACCAGTTCAGTTCAGTCGCTCAGTTGTGTCTGACTCTTTGCGACCCCATGGACTACAGCATGCCAGGCTTCCCTGTTCATCACCAACTCCCGAAGTTTACTCAAACTCATGTCTATTGAGTTGGTGATGCCATCCAACAATCTTGACCTCTGTTGTCTCCTTCTCCTCTTGCCTTCAATCTTTCCCAGCATCAAGGTCTTTTCCAATGAGTTAGTTCTACCCATCAGGTGGCCAAAATATTGGAGTTTCAGCTTAGCATCAGTCCTTCCAATGACTATTCAGACCGATTTCCTCTAGCATGGACTGGTTGGATTTCCTTGCTGTCCAAGGGACTCTCAAGAGTCTTCTCCAACACCACAATTCAAAAGCATCAATTCTTAAGCCTTGTAGCTCAGTCGGTAAAGAATCTGCCTGCAGTGCAATAGACCTGGGTTTGATCCCTAGGTTGGGAAAATGTTCTGGAGAAAGAAATGGCAACCCACTCCAGTATCCTTGCCTGGAAAATCTCATGGACAGAGGAGCCTGGAGGGCTACAGCCCATGGGGTTGCAAAGTGTCAGGCACGACTAAGCGACTAACTTACTTACTCACTTACTAACTAACAGCTTTCATTATAGTACAACCCTAACATTCATACACAACTACTGGAAAAACCATAGCTTTGACTAGACGGACCTTAGCTGGCAAAGTAATGTCTCTGCTTTTTAATATGCTGTCTAGGTTGGTCATAACTTTTCTTCCAAGGAGCAAGAGTCTTTTAATTTCATGGCTACAGTCACCATCTGCAGTGATTTTGGAACCCAAAAATATAAAGTCTGTCGCTGTTTCCATTGTTTCCCCATCTAGTTGCCATGAAGTGATGGGACTGGATTCCTGATCTTAGTTTTCTGAATGTTGAGCTTTAAGCCAACTTTTTCACTCTCCTCTTTCACTTTCATCAAGAGGCTCTTTAGTTCTTCTTTGCTCTCTTCCATAGGGCTGGTGTCATCTGCATATCTGAGGTTATTGATATTTCTCCCGGAAATCTTGATTCCAGCTTATGCTTCATCCAGTCCAGCACTTCTCATGATGTACTCTGCATAGAAGTTAAATAAGCAGGGTGACAATATAGAACCTTGACATACTCCTTTCCTGATTTGGAACCAGTCTGTTGTTTCATGTCCAATTCTAACTGTTGCTTCTTGACTTGCATACATATTTCTCAGAAGGCAGATCAGGTGGTCTGGTATTCCCATCTCTTGAAGAATTTTCCACAGTTTATTGTGATCCACACAGTCAAAGGCTTTGGCATAGTCAATAAAGCAGAAGTAGATGTTCTTTTGGAACTCTTGCTTTTTCTTTTTTTTTTTTTTTAACAGTCAAGGCATATTTTATTTTTTAAATTTCCTTTTGTGAATTATTGTTTTATTTTCTCTGACCAGTTTTCACTAGGGCATTCAATCTTTGTTTGTTTTTTGTTTTTATTTTATTTTATTTTATTTTTAGGCTTATGATTTTTTTTAAATTTTTATTTTTACTTTACTTTACTTTACAATACTGTATTGGTTTTGCCATACATTGACATGAATCCACCATGGGTGTACATGAGTTCCCAATCCTGAACCCCCCTCCCACCTCATATCATCTCTCTGGATCATCCCTGTGCACCTGCCCCAAGCATCCTATATTCTGTATCGAACATAGATGGGAATGCAAACTAGTACAGCCACTATGGAGAACGGTGTGGAGATTCCTTTAAAAATTGCAAATAGAACTGCCATATGACCCAGCAATCCCACTGCTGGGCATACACAACGAGGAAACCAGAATTGAAAGAGACACATGTACCCCAATGTTCACTGCAGCACTGTTTATAATAGCCAGGGCATGGAAACAACCTAGATGTCCATCAGCAGATGAATGGATAAGAAAGCTGTGGTACACATACACAATGGAGTATTACTCAGCCATTAAAAAGAATACATTTGAATCAGTTCTCTTGCTTTTTCTGATGATCCAATGGATGTTGGCAATTTGATCTCTGATTCTTCTGCCTTTTCTAAATCCAGCTTGAACATCTGAAAGTTCACAGTTCACATTCTGTTGAAGCCTGGCTTGGAGAATTTTGAGCATTACTTTGCTAGCGTGTTAGGTGAGTGCAATCGTGCAGTAGTTTGAACATTCTTTGGCATTGCCTTTCTTCAGGATTGGAATGAAAACTGACCATTTCCAGTCCTGTGGCCACTGCTGAGTTTTCCAGATTTGCTGTCATATTGAGTGCAGAGCTTTCACAGCATCATCTTTTAGGATTTAGGATTTCAACTGGAATTCCATCACCTCCACTTGCTTTGTTCATATCGATGCTTCCTAAGGCCCACTTGACTTCACATTCCATGATGTATGGCTCTAGGTGAGTGATCACACCATCGTGGTTATCTGGGTCATGAAGATCTTTTTTGTATAGTTCTTCTGTGTATTCTTGCCACCTCTTCTTAGTATCTTTTATTTCTGTTAAGTCCATACCATTTCTGTCCTTTATTGAGCCCATCTTTGCATGAAATGTTCCCTTGGTATCTCTAATTTTCTTGAAGAGACCTCTAGTCTTTCCCATTCTATTGTTTTCCTCTATTTCTTTGCATTGATTATTGAGGAAGGCTCTCTTATTTCTCCTTGCTATTCTTTGGAACTCTGCATTCAAATGGAAATATCTTTCCTTTTCTTCTTTGTTTTTCGCTTCTCTTCTCTTCACAGCTATTTGTAAGGCCTCCTCAACCATTTTGCCTTTTTGTATTTCTTTTTCTTGGGGATGGTCTTGATCACTGGCCTCCTGTACAGTGTTATAAAGCTCTGTCCATAGTTCTTCAGGCACTCTATCAGATCTAATCCCTTGAATCTATTTGTCACTTCCACTGCATAATCATAAGGGATTTTATTTCAGTCATACCTGAATGGTCTAGTGGTTTTCCCTACTTTCTTCAATTTCAGTCTGAATTTGGCAATAAGGAGTTCATGATCTGAGCCACAGTCAGCTTCCAGTCTTATTTTTGCTGACTGTATAGAGCATCTTTATCTTTGGCTGTAAAGAATATAATCAATCTGATTTCGGTATTGAGCATCTGGTGATGTCCATGTGTAGAGTCTTCTCTAGTGTTGCTCGAAGAGGGTGTTTGCTATGACCAGTGCATTCTCTTGGCAAATCTCTATTATATGCACAATATATATTTCAAAAATTCTGAAAACTTCATCTTTTGTTTCAAGCTCTAGATCTGAACCTGTGTGCAGTCTTGTAGGGTCAGAGGGGAGGCATCTGAGCTAATTTGTTGATCTTAACATTTCCTTCCCTGCCTACAGCATAAGCCACAGATACCCTATGAAAAGGGGTCCACAGCTGTGCACTATGAGAGGCGAACCCTACCTAGGATGTCTGTATCTCATCCTCTCCTTGAAGCTCTTTCTTTTTGCCTTAGTTTCCTTCCTGATATCATCTACCTAGAACCTGCCCAACACTTTTGGGTGGACAACTCAGTGCGCAGCCTGCCTAGATCTATGGTCCAGCCTCTCTTGCAGATTAAGATGCCATCTCTCATATCCTTCTTTGCTCCTCACCCACCAACCCAAAGGCCAGATCTTCCCAGTCCAAGATGGGCCCCTTCTAGAAGAAAATTCACACAGGGTTAGTGAAAAAGGAGTCAAAGCAAAGGATAAATCCTTTCAGCTCCACACATGAGAGGCCTTTAATGCTTATCCTTAACTACCAAGAACACATTATAGTCTCTTCAGCACAACTATAAAGAGAAATTTGGATTTGCATATAAAAAAGGAGGTTGTTGGGGCTAACTGATTTGCCAGGCCCCTGCGGCTTGCCATGTTACACATTGGTGGCTAACGTGTCATAGTCTGGCTGACTAACTTGGCCAACAGACTCCCCAAAGGTGAGACTGTAATGACTCACCTGAAGTTTTAACATTATGAAAGCTGGACCTTCTCCCTGGGAAATTTTCTGATGAGCAGGATGTAGGTTTGTGAGCCTGAGCATTGCCTTGGCCCCTGGCCGTATCTGCATGGCAAATGTGGAGACAGAACTCAGCACAGATGGTGGCTCCTGAATCATTAACTCCAGGCAGCTGTGTTCACTGGTCGCTGAGCTCCTAGCAACACGTGTACTGCTAGCCTACAGACTATACCAAGAAATAGTATGAGGCCTCTTACAGGTCGTAGGCCATGGAACACATGTTTAATTTCTTCAGAAAAAAAAAGAAGCACTGGCCAAAAAATGATAGAAAAAAAATCTGCCAAACATCTCATTTCCTGCTATATAACCAGATGGTTATGAATCATGTGAAAATCCCTTCCACCTCCATGAACAAATATTTCATGTTATTTACAAATGAGGAGTACATCGGTGACAGCATAAATGGCTAAAAAAACATCTAGTATACGAAAGTACACAGAAAGTATACTTTTTCATATACTTTTCTCAAGTATACAAAAAAAATGTAGCATTCAAATTTTTAATCTCTCCAGGTTTTTTGAATAATGTGCATTAAACAGTTATCAATGATGCAACAAAGATTATTCAGTGTTCAAATGCCTAGACACACCACTATTTTGAAGAAAGGATTTTCCATGAAGCAGTAATTAAATTTTTTCACTGTGGTTTGATCCTTTTATTTAGAAACAGCAATAAACATTTTGGTTATGGCTTTGAAAAGAGAAAATGAATGCTTTCTTCAAAGAGGAAAAAAAAGACAGGAGGAACAGAGAGAAGGGTGGAAGAATGGCTGGTCCTTTGCTAGCTGAGGTACCTACAAGCTGTGAACAAAATGAGGAAATGCTGGAGCCTTCTACACCTCTGCCTCTCGCTGGAGCAGCGCACAGTCCTCAGCCTCCCAGCCCCCATGGGGAAGCAGCAACCTTTGGCACAATCTGGCACAGAGTGGTTCTGGCACTGTCCTCTTTGGCCTCTTGACAAGAATGTTCACTTACACATCCCAAGTTATCCTAAGTCCATCTGTTGTGTTCTGGGGATCAGAAACAAATGTGGGACACTCCCCTGTCCTGTGACCACCCTCTCTCTCAGGCTCTGACTTGCTTTCACAAGCATTTGGGGAAAAGCCCAGACTTGTCTCAGGAGGATTGTCTGGGAGGCAGAGCTGAGCCCACAGCCAGTGGCACCACTGCCCCCTGACCTCACCCAGTGCAGGGTGAATCAACTGACAGCCCCAACAAACAGTGGGGACGAGGGACTGCTGGGTCTCCCAGAGTCTTCAGTTTGGAGATAAGCCACACACTGTTTGGTTCATTTCTTGGCAGAGACAGAGCTATAAGGAAACTTCAAGATGATTTTACAGAAGGAAGACTCATGAGGGTGAGCAAGGTCAAGCAACTCATGCTGGTCACACACTGAGTTACAGAAGGGTTGGGATTAGATACCAAGGATGGGAATTTTATTTTTGATGTCATGGGGCTTCTCCAGTGGCTCAGCAGGTGAAGAATATGCCTGCAATACAGGAGACATGCATTTGATTCCTAGGTTGGGAAGATCCCCTGGAGAAAGAAATGTAAACCCACTCTAGTATTCTTGCCTGAAAAATCCCATGGACAGAGGAGGCTGGCGGGCTACAGTCCATGGGGTCAAAAGAGTGAGACACAACTGAGTGACTGATCATGACAAACTGAATTGGTTTAAATTAAAGGTAACAGCCTTAATCAAGGTATTCTTCGAAAGGAAATAAAGCCAGGGCTTTTGGGGTGGTAGGGAATGGAAGTAAGGGAAAAGAAACATCAGTCAGTGTTGATATCACTGAACAGACACCTTTTGGTCACAGGTTTGATGGGCCCAATAAAATACCATGCCATCTGCGCAACCTGCCAGACCTGAACAACAAGTTCAGGTGCCAAGGTGGAGGAGGGGACACACAGGAAGAGGAGGGAGGGGAAGAGGTTTCTGCTTCTTCTCAGCACAGTAGCCTGGCACCTCGTTCTTCTGGGGACAACAGAGCCACTGTGTGCCTCCATGTCACACGGCAGGAGAAGCCCCGAGGCCCCTGCTCACTAAGCTGCACCGCTTCTTCCTCACTGGCTCCTGATTCCGGGGCCTCTGGGCTGGTGGGCAGCTCTCGAAGCCCAGTCATGTGAACTGTTTACCCATCCTGTCCTTGATTTTACTTTGCTACAGGGAGAAGCCAGAGGGTAACTGCAGGCTCTCTGAGTCTGGATTTTCTGCTAAAGAGGACTTATAAACAGAACTTGAGGGCCTTCCTGAGAAAGAGGAATTGGCCTCTCTTCATTCAGGAGCCAGTGATTCTTTGCACACGAAGCAAATAGCACTCAAGCTAACAGTAAACGGCTCTGGGGACGTGTCGTTCTTTGGCCCTGGGAATTTACCCAAGATGCCTCTGTAACTTGAAAATTGCTGTTAATCACATTAAATTCTGATGGTTACAGATTCTTCCAGAAGGGATGACTATTAGAAATACATATTGACAATCGAGGGTCTGATGAACAGGCACTACCTGTGTAAATTGTTTTTCTGATAATCCAGGTCCCTTAAGATGACTTGAGAATTCATAATTCATAAATGCAAGTTATCTCTGAGTCAAAATTGGCCAATATAATGGGAAGTGAAGTTAAAACCTGTATTATTCCCTCCTCTTCTTAAACAGAACACATACTGCATTTGTTCTGGTGCTGGAACCACCCACTGCAGGTTATTGCTTTGGGCTTTTGTATCCAAGAGAATTTCTTCAAGATGAAAATATTTCAAAAGGGACATATCAGCTGTCACAGACTGAAATGTGTCCCCTCAAAATTTATATGTTGAAGTTCTAATCCCCTGTACTTCAGAATGTGACTGTACTTGGAGACTGGGTCTTTAAAGAGGTAATCAGTTAAAACGAGGTTCTCAGGGTGGGCCCTGATCCAATACGATTGTTGTCTTTATAAGAGGACATTAGGACACAGACATGTACAGAAGGAAGAAAATGCAAAGATACTGGAATAAGACAGATATCTGCAAGCCAAGAAAAGAGACCTTGAAAGAAACCAACCACACTAACACTCAGATCTCAAATTTCCAGCCTCTAGAATTGTGAAAGAATAAATTTCTGTGATTTAACCCACCCGGTTTGTGGTACTTTGTTATGACAGCCTTAGAAAACAGATGTGTGTGCACTCACTTGAGGAGTCGTGTCTGACTGTGACCCCACGGACTGTAGCCACATCTCCTGTGTCTTCTGCATTGCAGGCACAGGCTTTACCACTAGGCCACTGTGGAAGCCCCTAGAAAACAAATAAACACTCAAACGTGAATTACTGCTAGAAAAAATGCAAGCCCTGTTGATTTCACAGGAACGGAGACCATGTGCAAATCAAGTCCCTTGCAGAGATGCTGGGGTGCAGTGTTCAACAACATGAGCTTTGGACTCAGTGTTATTAATAGCTATGGAAAGCTACTTCACCTCTCTAAACTTCAGCTGGCTCATCCATGATGTAGGGATGATAATTGTGCCAACCTTATAAAGTTGTTAGGATAAATAAAATACATGGAAAGTGCACAGTGCCTTGGATGCGGTAAATTCTCCATAGATTGTTACTATGAGAGAGGGACCAGGAGAGGAGGTCTCTGACAACGGGACTGAGGGAGAGAATAGGAAGCTGATAGAAACAAGGATGTTCTGGAGAGCTGACAACCAGATTTTAGGTCCAGCTCTATAGCTGATTAGATAACTTTGAGACATCACTTAGCCACTGCAATCCTCAGTTTCCTCATCTATACAATGAGAAGTCTGGACAATATACAAAAGAAAGTACGGCGAGAGGGAACTGAAAACCACCTCAATTTTTTCTTGTGGTCCTGGTTCTTTGCTTTTCCTTTCCACAGATATCAATCATGGATCAACCTTAGAGTCACACAGGGGACATAAGCATAAGTTTCTACTTTCTCTCTCTTTTTTTTTTCTCTATTCCACCAAATTCCCAGCCCTGTAACAGGTACCATGATTGACAGGAAGAGCATTTTCCTAGGCCACTTTTAGCAGCGACTTTAGGACTCCAATGCCGCCTCCTTGACCCCTCTCTGATGATTTTCATTTGTGTCTCCCCTCAAACTCTGATATCCAAGAAACTCATATTTCCACATCCCAGGGCAAAATTACCCTGGGTCCTAGGAGAGTGAAAAAGCATGGATGAGTTAGATCTGTTACCCAGAGTTTAACCCTGGCATTAAATTCTCTGTCAACATCAAACTTAAGAACCTTAATCACAAAAAACATTTAGTATATGACAATTGATGAAGCTTGAACAGAGCACACATTCGTTCAGGCAATCAGCACTTGCTCTGTGCCTACTTGCTCCCAAGACGCTGTCCTAAGCTCTAAGGCTGCACATGGGGAGGAATAAGACAGTTCTTTGGGAAGGGGTGATAGACAATCTGTTAAAAAATAAAAGCCATCATTTTACCATGCTTCTTACATCAAACGAGCCATGGTATTTTGCTGTTAAATACTGATATAAGCCATCATGAAAATAATTAAAACTTTTTCACTTCTAGAGCCATCAGTTGGCCATTTCTCACCTGTTCAATCAAGGCAAACGGCACTTTTCCAGATTCCAGGACTCAGACTCATTGCTAATATCAGGACACTTCTCAAGTCAGAGAGGCCAGACTTGACTGCTCATTGACTGCTCTGGCAGACTTATGAATAAACAGAAAAGTCTGGACCCTTTAGGTATCTCTGGTCAAAACAAGTACTTGAAATTTCTGACTCTGCAATTATCTGGCACCCAACTTGGGCCCTTTCCTAGAAGTAAGAGGACTGGGAAACATCAAGATCAGGGACCTGACAAGCAAATCCCCACTGTGTGGATACTGGGCATGGAAGTAACTGATAAAAAGTGGTTATAAAGTGAGAACACAGTTTTCCAGTTACTGAGTCCCTGGATCTCATATGCATGTGTGTGGACTTCTAGGGCAAACTTTCCAAGCCTCAATTATCAAAGGAGGAGGGGGATTGAACACCCTCAGAAAGTTCTAACTCAGTCTTTATAGCACAATTTGAAAGGAGTGTAGAAGGGGGCTAGTTCCCATTTTACAGGGTAAAGTGGAAAGATTACAGAGATGATTTTCATTGTCACTTGTTCTATAGGTAACAAAACCCCAGCAGCTCCAAGTATGTAAGAAGGAAAATAATGCAAGGCTTCACATGATAAGAGGAGGAGTGAGGGGAAAGGAGGAGGGGAGGAAGAAGGAGAATATGATGGCAGAAGAGGAGACCGGGGAGAAGGGGCAGGAAGAGGGTGAGGGAAGGTGGGGGGAAAAAGAGAATGGGAAGGGAAAGGAAGTCAGGAATTGTCCAGTTCTGTCAATAAACTGGTCTGTGTGCATATAGATGAACTTGGCTGGCTTGACAATGAAGATTTTAACATAGAACCTCTTTGAAGATTCTCTATATCATAGTGATCCTACTGCTCCCCAGAGAGTGGACTTTTCCAAAAAGGATGCATGATCAAAATCTTCCCACAGCCAGAGATGACTCAAGGCTTCCTTACAAGCTTCACTTCTACACTGTAAGAATATGCTTTGCTTTAGATCTTTACACAGATCATCTCAATGCTTACCAATGAAAAGACATGACATGGCTTGAAAACTGTGTATTTTTTAGATGAAATAAAGGTATTCTAAAGCTAGAAGATTTTAAAGTTGTAACTGGAAGGTTTCTTATGAGCAAACAGAATGCATCCAAAAAAGTTTGTTTGTAGAATAGTCAGAATGATTATCTCTGCTTTGCAGAGTTAAGAGCATATTCAGTCAATGGAAGGAAAATGCGAAATGTTTGGGGAAAGGCCTAGTAGCCAATACTAACAGGTAATATTTATTGAGCATTTACTATGCACATTTGCTCTTCCCAGCAACGTATGAGGTGTGTATTATTTTCCCTATTTCATACATTAAGGCAGTTGAGGTTTAGTGATATTAAACAACTTACATGGTAATGGGATTTGTCTTATGTCAGGATAACCAAGAACCTGGCATCTGACCCCAGGGCCCACCTATTCTTCCAAGTACTACATTGCACTGTCTTCCTACAGATTGAAAAGAAAAACGTCTTAATTTTCAACTGTCTGATGAAATGACAGGTGATTCCTCTGCTTGGGAGTCAATAAAGTATGTACAGTGCCACAGACTCTCTTCTGCTCTTTCCTTCCTCTTTGGGATTTCCAGAACAGGCCTTTTTGTCATTGGTTCAGCATAGGAGGAACCTAGAATCTCCACCTATTTTATTTTCTTCTTCAGCTAGAGCCAAAAGCTGCTTCTCTGCTCAGGCCTGCCCCAGCTATGAAAATCCACCTACTCTCTCACACAGCAAGGGATGTGTGGTCTCTGGGGAGGCCTCACAGACTTGATGAATATGGAAGAGCACCTTACAGCCAGGAGATGCCAGGAAACATTTCACAGGGAAGTCTGGAGTCACGGGACCATTGAGAGACATGCCTCCCCCTGAGGAAAGTACAGAGCTTTTCCACCCTCAGTTAATGTAAGTGTGGATGAATTATCTGGTAAATATGAGTGTAGCATACGTAAGATCTCAGTTCTTCTCATCTGTGTCTGTCACTGTCTCTGAAAATGGGCTAATGACACTCTTTCTTGCTGCCCAGCCATTTTTTGGTCATTTGTCAACAATTTAATACTGTGTAAGGGGTAAGAAGGAAGAAGGCAATGGCACCCCACTCCAGTACTCTTGCCTGGAAAATCCCATGGATGGAGGAGCCTGGTAGGCTGCAGTCCATGGGGTTGCTGCGAGTCGGACACAACCGAGCGGCTTTACTTTCACTTTTTACTTTCATGCATTGGAGAAGGAAATGGCAACCCACTCCAGTGTTCTTGCCTGGAGAATCCCAGGGACGGGGGAGCCTGGTGGGCTGCCGTCTATGGGGTCACACAGAGTCAGACACGAATGAAGTGACTTAGCAGCAGCAGCAGCAAAGGGTGAGAAAGTAAGTCAGACTTCAGTCCATCAAAGGTGATGACATCCTGAGAAAGAATTGAAGTGGTTGTAGGATAAACATGTCCTATCAGTGCAGGAACTTTGTGTGTCTTGTTGACTGTCAGTGGCCCTCATATGAATATGTGTCAGAAAAGGAAAAAGGAAGGAGGAAGAGGGGAGATGACACTATTGCTCCCACTGGAAAAGTGCCAATTAATGCTCACCTAAGCCTTGAGCTCCTGCTGGTTCTCAAGATATAATTGTGCCTTTGGTGGGAGAGGTTTACATTTGTCAAGCATCAACAGAGCGTTGAGTCGATTTGCTGCCAATTTCTTTTGACGATGTGTTTACAGTCTAGAATGAGAATGATTGCATGATCAGTTATCTACTGCCACAGATAAGCCTCCCAGAAACATAGCAACTTAACAGCAATCACTTATTTGCCCACATTCTGTAATTTGGTCAGGATCCATCGGGACAGTTTGTCTCTGCTCCATACAGCCTCAGCTGGGGCAGCCCCACTGGGGATGGATAGTCCACTTCCAAGACGACTCACTCGCAAGGCTGTCAAGTTAGTGCTGGCTGTAAGCTGGGATCTCAACTAGGGCTGTCGGCCAGAAGCCTCATTCCTTTCCTCCTGAAGCCTGTCCTTGTGGCTTCTTGGGCTTTTTCACAACATGGCAGCTAGGTTCCAGGAGCAAGGATTCCGAGAAAACAAACCCAAATACGATAGCACTTATCAAGCTTCCACTTGCATTATACTTGCTACTGTCCCATCGTCCAAAAACGGTTCCTTGACTTGAGTCCAGTGTCAGTGTGGTCAGTTTCACGGCCAAATCCAGAACCAGGAATCCTGGTTCACTGCTGACCACCAAAGAAACAGTTTACCATACAGTTTGATCATTTTTGTTTCCACTAGTAGAGAAAAATGGAAAATTGGGGTTAACTGTCCACTTCTACATTTTTATCAGCCAGAAACTTAATACCAATGTTTCCTAAGTGTTCAGTTGGCTTAGGAAAATGGTCAGAGAAAAAATTCTATGAGAGAAAAAAATTATATTCTATGGGTATATAAAATCAGGAGAATAGAAGTTCTTATTTAACAAACAACTATCTTGGAACCACAGGCAAAGAAGAGGTGCGCATATGATCGAAAAAGTGGAAATTGCTCAGTCATGTCTGACTCCTTGTGAGGCCATGGACTGTAGGCCGCCAGACTCCTCTGTCGGTGGAATTCTCCAGGCCAGAATACTGGAGTGGTAGCCATTCCCTTCTCCAGGGGATCTTCCTGACCCAGGAATTGAACCAGGATCTCCTGCGTTGCAGGTGGATTCTTTACCAGCTGAGCTACCAGAGAACCCCTACATATGATTAGGGGATTAGGGGATGATTATGTTATAGATGAAAATCAAGACATGCTGGTTGGCAAAAAGCATATACAGACATAAAGCACACATCAATGTCCTAAGAGAGGAAATGTCACAAGTTAATGATGGTTCTTAAAGAAATAATATTTTTCAGATATAGTCAGAAAAAAAGCAAGAAAATAGTTCAATTTTGTAAAAAGCAATATTTCAACTGTATTTCAAAGGGTTGTTAATTTGACATTTCATGTTCTTACAAAATTGTTAAAATAGTGAGATGACTAATATTTTGAAGGATTAGAATTCAAACTAACTAACTGAACAAATACAAGAATATTATTTTTGAGATGTTAGATGTCCCAAGCCTATACTAAGAACTTCACATAAATTCATGCTCACAAAAAAACTGAAGGCACAGAGAGTTTTAATCATCTTCTCAAGGTCACAGTGCTGGTCAGTGTGGAAGATAGGGTCTATAGCCAGATCTGCCTGCTTATTATGATCAGTTTGGTAGATAACATATTTCTGTAAATTGCATCTTATTTTTCACTGGCTTCAAGAAACTGAAAATATATTTTCAAAGGAAAAAAATATAGACCAAAGATGCAACAAAAACATCACATGTAAGAATTTTGAAAGATCTTGTAATCCATAAGCTGAAAGAAAATGTTAATGAAATGACGATAATAACCTCAAAGCAATTAACCCAATCAAATACTAAACCTTCAAATATCAAACTGTAAGCATATTTCCCTGTGGCTAAATATATGTAGGTATTTTGTAAATAAGCAGCTTATTCCTTTATTCCAAGTATTCCCTTTTAACTCCCTCAAAATTAAAAAGCCCAGATCTAGGTACTTTTTAAAAAACTTAAAAAAAAACTTGTGCTATACAGTCTTTATCTTAGCTTATTTGCTTATTTCCTGTGGGTCCCTCTCAAATTGTTTTATTAACTAAGGATTTTGCTCTTCATGGGCCAGAAATAGTAGTAAGGTTCATTTAATTGATTCATTTGTTTGACATCCTTGTAAGTTCTTGATGCTAGTAAAAAAATAAATTAAAAAATCACTCATTTTTATGTTCCTTCTTAGAATTAAAAGCGGTAAGTAGAGGTGTTGACCATTACCATAGCAGTATCTGTAACTCTATGAAATGCTGTTAAAAATCCCTGATTTCCTACTTCAACACTTTCTTCCAAAGTTGGCATTCCTCCACTTGAGGGGAAAAAACTCAATAGTGCTCAGCGTAAGCATGGACTAATTATTGGACTAGGGGATAGGTCCTTTAGTTCATTTTTCTCAGAGCTCCATTAGAATTAAATGTCCAATTTTGAAATCAGTAATTTAAGCAAGGGAAGTTTGAAAAGTGTCCAAAAAAAACAAGTTATGAAAATTATTGAAAGGCTAAGAAAATAGGTCTTATGAGAAATTTAAAAGAACTAGAGCTATTTATTCTATACACGAGGTGTCTACAGCGGGACTGAAGATCATCTTCATGTCTGGGTTGGGCTGTTAAGGAGTGGCGGTGGCTCCCTCCTGAAGGGGATTGAGGCACAGAATGAGGACATCTGTAAGGACTGCAGGGTTCTGGACCAGATTGCCAGGAAGGGGAACTGATTTTAAAAAAACAAGCTAGAAGTATCTTTCTCCAGTGTTGCCCAAGAACAGATTTATACTCAATCATCAACAGCAAAACTGGCCTCATTTCTGAGACACTAATTATTCACAGAATCCAGTGAGATTCAGAGACTAGGCCAGAAGGGTCAACCCCCTGGCTCCATACCCCCATGTTTTGTTTACAGAGGATTCTTCTAGTATAACACTGAGTAGTTGCTAATGGTAATGTGTTCTCAGGAGACTACTCAAGGTCCTGGAAGGAATTCAGGTTTGGGATTCAAGCAGATCTAGGTTGAAATCCATCTCTGGCACTTTATCCGTTGGTAAATTCTTAATTCTTAGTTTTTCAGGAGCTTTGCTTTCTCCACTCTTGGATGAGGATAATAATGCTTACTTTACAATGTTATGAGAATCAAATGATCAAATGAGATGATAATGTAAAACTCCTCGTCCATGGTAGGTATTTAGCAAATCTTAAGTTTCTCTGTCTTCCTATAACTGGGCAGGACTATTGGAATGAGGAGGATAGAAATGAATGTTTAGTTGGAAGCATGAATGAGGAGTTGTACACATTTTATAGCTAAATTTCAACTTTTCAAATGCAGTTCAGTTCAGTTTAGTCAGTCATGTCCAGCTCTTTGTGACCCCATGAATCCCAGCACGCCAGGCCTCCCTGTCCATCACCAACTCCCGGAGTTCACCCAGACTCATGTCCATCGAGTCAGTGATGCCATCTAGCCATCTCATCCTCTGTTGTCCCCTTCTCCTCCTGCCTCCAATCCCTCCCAGCATGAGGGTCTTTTCCAATGAGTCAACTCTTCGCATGAGGTGGCCAAAGTACTGGAGTTTCAGCTTCACCACCATTCCTTCCAAAGAAATCCCAGGGTTGATCTCCTTCAGAATGGACTGGTTGGATCTCCTTGCAGTCCAAGGGACTCTCAAGAGTCTTCTCCAACACCACAGTTCAAAAGCTTCAATTCTTGGGCGCTCAGCTTTCTTCATAGTCCAACTCTCGCATCCATACATGACCACAGGAAAAACCATAGCCTTGACTAGACGGACCTTAGTCAGCAAAGTAATGTCTCTGCTTTTGAATATGCTATCTGGGTTGGACGTAACTTTTCTTCCAAGGAGTAAGTGTCTTTTAACTTCATGGCTGCAATCACCATCTGCAGTGATTTTGGAGCCCAAAAAATAAAGTCTGACACTGTTTCCACTGTTTCCCCAACTATTTCCCATGAAGTGATGGGACCAGATGCCATGATCTTCGTTTTCTGAATGTTGAGCTTTAAGCCAACTTTAATACAAGCAGTAAATAAAAACTACCCTCAAGTTCAACCAATCTTCAAGTGATAATTCGGAGGCTCAGTTCCTATTTACTGTTTCCCAAGGTCTACTGCATTTCTCAAGCACTTTCTGAATGCCAAGTTCTTTGCTGGGCCCTTTACATTCTAATGCAACATGGTATTGGCTCTATTTTATAATTGAAGAAACTGAGCCTTGGAAGATTATGGACTTGCTAATCATGACACATGGCACAGAGTGTTCAATAAATTATTAGTACTGCTGCTTTCATGATGATAAGTACAGGGAAAATATGTTTTCTAAGGCGATTTCATGAAATAGAATTATGTA
Source organism: Ovis canadensis (assembly GCF_042477335.2). Taxonomy (NCBI): domain Eukaryota; kingdom Metazoa; phylum Chordata; class Mammalia; order Artiodactyla; family Bovidae; genus Ovis; species Ovis canadensis. Next base: position 54,680,727 of record NC_091251.1, on the reverse strand, counting down.
TAATTATGCGATTCATGGGGTCACAAAGAGTTGGACCCTTAATTCACTGAATTATGTAGGGGACTTATTGTACATCTTAAGAGGATTTCTGAGAGTACGGAAGAAGTTCTCTCTGCTCCTGACACCAGTAAGTCTTGAGTGTCACTTGACTTATGCTCTTTCCCAGCTTGTCCCAGCAAGCCCTCTCTGTGCCTACAGATAGCTCTCCATTCATTGCAGGCGTGCAGGTAGGAACAGAGCAGTTCTGACTCATCGTTAGGCAGTTCCAACCTGGTGCAATTTGCCCTTCTTCACCCTGTCACCAAGTTAATGGGTTGTATTAACAGCGATATTTATGGACAACAAACTGAACTCCAAGCGGCAGCTGTGCCTGTGCATTTAGGAAGGCCCCCGTTCGCTGCGGCTCTCACACTGCAGTGCTGCCGTTTCCTGGCGGCCCTAATCCCAGTGTGCTTGCCAGATAGTACATGTGTTTCTTCTCCCTTTTGTGTAAGAAATTTTTGGCTACAGTGATCGAAGGAAGAAAGGGTAATAAAAGAATGTATATGATATTTTTCTTGATGTTATACAGTTATTATGTATGTCTTGTCACACTTAGAATAAAATAAATGATTCCTATGGCCTACAGTGTTCTTCATGATCAGACCCTACCCCCAAGATACACACACATGCCCCAATTCCCACGTCTCTTTCCTTTGGTCACCTGGCTCTTGGCACTGTGGCCTCTTCTTGCTCCTGGGAGACACTTGGCAGTGTCCACCTCAGGACCTTTGCACTTGTTTCCCAGATGCCTGGAACTCTCTTCCTTTACCTAGCCTTGTGACCGACTCCTCCTCTTAGTCCTGGTCTCTGCTTAGATGTTAACTAAATAAAGAGACCTTCCCTGTCATCCTATCCCAAATAGCACCTTTAGTCACTTTTTTATCTTTTATCCTGCTTTGTGTTCCTTCTTAGCACTCAGCTATTTGATGCAATGTTGTCCGCTTGCTTGTTAACTTCTACTCAAGTCTATCCACACACACGCACAGAAGTTCCGTGAGGGTAGGGTTTCATCGACCTTGTTCATTGCTCCATGTAGCCCCAGCGCCTAGAACAAAGCCAGGCCCATAATAAGTACACTATAAACAGTGGTTGAAGAAATGATTGTATGTGAAGTTACACTAACTTTTAAGGTATGATAAACACTCCTAAAAGTCCTATATATCCATTGTTAGCTGGCCTCACAGAAAGTTACAAACAGTAGCTTCAATTTTTGTCTGGAAGTTATTGTGAAAGGAGTAGCCTCTAAAAAACGTTCCTTCCTTTGATGTGAAAGGAAAGAATTTGACACAGGTAAGAACACAGATAGGAACACAAATAGGAAAAGGAGTGCGTCAAGGCTGTCTATTGTCACCCTGCTTATTTACCTTACATGCAGAGTACATCATGAGAAATGCTGGACTGGAAGAAACACAAGCTGGAATCAAGATTGCTGGGAGAAATATCAATAACCTCAGATATGCAGATGACACCACCCTTATGGCAGAAAGTGAAGAGGAGCTAAAAGGCCTCTTGATGAAAGTGAAAGAGGAGAGTGAAAAAGTTGGCTTAAAGCTCAACATTCAGAAAACGAAGATCATGGCATCCAGTCCCATCACTTCATGGGAAATAGATGGGGAAACAGTGGAAACAGTGTCAGACTTTATTTTTGGGGGGCTCCAAAATCAATGCAGATGGTGACTGCAGCCATGAAATTAAAAGACACTTACCCCTTGGAAGAGAAGTTATGACCAACCTAGATAGCATATTCAAAAGCAGAGACATTACTTAGCCGACTAAGGTCCGTCTAGTCAAGGCTATGGTTTTTCCAGTGGTCATGTATGGATGTGAGAGTTGGACTGTGAAGAAAGCTGAGCACCAAAGAATTGATGCTTTTGAACTGTGGTGTTGGAGAAGACTCTTGAGAGTCCCTTGGACTGCAAGGAGATCCAACCAGTCCATTCTGGGATTTCTTTGGAAGGAATGATCCTAAAGCTGAAACTCCAGTACTTTGGCCACCTCATGTGAAGAGTTGACTCATTGGAAAAAGACTCTGATGCTCGGAGGGAATGAGAGCAGGAGGAGAAGGGGACAACAGAGGATGAGATGGCTGGATGGCATCACTGACTCGATGGACGTGAGTCTGAGTGAACTCTGGGAGTTGGTGATGGACAGGGAGGCCTGGCGTGCTGCGAGTCTTGGGGTTGCAGAGAGTCAGACACGACTGAGTGACTGAACTGAACTGAAGAATGCAGAAAGAGAGAGAGAGGAGGAGGTCAAAAGATCTAGTTACCAGTTATAACGATACAACCAATTCAACTGAAAGAGTAGATAAAACTACTGTTGCTTCTGAACAATATTTGGACCCTAAACTTACACAGAAACATATTTCAAAGAGGGTTTACATTTCACGGCACAATGTCTCATAAGTCATTACAAACAGAATGAAAAAGACACTTGGTGTCCAGAAACCAATGTTCTCATCTAATGTTTTATGCTGGAGGAAGGTCACAGTTCACCTGAGGTCTTTACAAGTCAATGGAAAACGTTAAGGACTGGAACTCAGCTGTTCCCTCTGGTTGACTTTTTCCCAAAGGTACATGTTTCCTCCGATCCCTCTCCCCTTCAGCTTTTATATTAACAAATCAGCATCTCTTTTTATATTAACAAAATACCTACTCTTTGTTCTCTCCCTTTTCTAAAGGAAAATCCATATTTATTTCAGAAACTAAGCCAGCATTTCTCAAACTGCATTCTAGATAATATACAAGGTATTTACATATATTCCTCAAATCTTATACACACACACACACATATATATGTATATTTCAGTAAATTTAGGAAACTAATGTTCTCTCTCTTTCTCTCCTATTGGTATGCAGGACACTAATTAAACTCTGAGAAGTCATACAATAAAGAAATTGTCTATCTTTGTTTAGCTATCTACTTCTAGGACTTATTTGACGAAAGAACATTTTTTTTTTTTTGAGACATTTCTCACAGGCACAATTGAGGAGATAAATAGTTCTTTATCTATACACACACAAGATAGATACATAGGCATTTATAAAACATTTCTTATATTAATAAACAGAGATAAATGTACGGAAAGAAGATTCCATGTCATAAGCACACATGTATATTGTTAGAAGTCCTACCATATAGCCCACTCAAGGAACAGACATGTTAGAGTAAACCAAGAGTTTGTGCAAAGTTTAAGTTGCAGTTAGCTGACAGAAAGGAAAATAGGGGAGCAGGAACAGCAGGTACACTAATTTTTCGCCCTGCATCTTTTTTCTAGAAACTGCTTCAACTGACTCACTCGACACCCAGATAGTCAGGGCAGAAAATGCCTTGTCTCTGTACCCTGGAGTCTTCACCCTTACAGCTATAATCAAATGGCACATAATTAGGGCAAGACAGTCTACTAAAACTAGCCAACTAGTTCCTCTCCTAGGAATTCTGGATCCATGACTGAAGGATCATAAGGAAAAGAAAAAAGGTGGCACTGAGAGAGAAGCTGAGATCGGAATTGGGGAAGAGGAGGTCTTCCCAAAGAGCCCTGAGCCTGAGTCTCTCACTGAGGTCTAGTCCCATCCCCCCTTGGAGTCCATGAGATATCCCCCTAAACCGCCAAGAAATCTCCTTTCTCCCTTGTCCTGCTCTTTTGCTAGAATTGATTTCTGCTCTTTGCAGACTGATTAACACACCAAGGCAAGAGGGACATAATAAATGAGTCAAAGGCAACAGGGAGCAAACACTAGAATACAGAGCCCACTCATTTGTCATTTTCCATCCCCCAGACTCACCATTTATCCCTCTCTGTATTTTTGATGGGGAAAAGGTACAGTTTACACAGAAGGAAGAGATAACTGATTTTGTAGCACGAGATGCCAAGGCATTTAGATTTTCATTAGTCTGTCAAAACCTGATTACTTTTAAGAAAAGCTTTTAAATTGTCCCAGTGTTTTCTATAAGTTGTTTGAGCCACTCATACATTATATCACACTTTGCTTCATAAATATCTTTCTTTCCAAGGACCTCTGAAGCTTTTTTTGAGGGAAGGATTTCAGGTGGTTTATTCTGATTCAGTACAAATGTTATTTAGACCTGGTAAAGCTCATTGATATTGTGGTTACATGGAAAAAGCATAGCTCTAGATTGTAATCTGTTTGGTGGTTGGATATAAGGAATATTAGAAAGCCATAAACAACCTAATTTTATTGTAACTATTTGCCTTAAATCAACTTTAATTTAAAAAAAATCACTTTCCTAGAAATGAGACCAACAACACAAAAGCATTGAACAAGCAAATAACCTTAGAGGCACACAATTAGGAAAGGCTTGAAACTCACAAGCAATCAGAATTATAAACTAAACCAAGGCATCTTTTTCTATTAATCAAGTTATACACACCCACCAACCCCTACACACACACACACACACACAAGTGTGTATGCCTTGGGGAATGATATGGCAGCATATACTAAATGCTATGTAAATGCATGTGCTTTTTTGATCCACAGTTCAACTTCTAAGAAAAAGGAAAAATATTAAATATGAAAAAGCTACATCCTTAAATATGTTAAATACTACAATTTTTAATAGTAAAAATGGAAATAAAAACTGCTAATGTTCAGCTAGAGGAGAATAATGTAGTAAATCATAGTATATACACTTGATAAATTGTTATACTATAATTAAAGCAATGGTTTTGGTGACAATATTGTTATTTAGCTGCTAAGTCATGTCCGACTCTTTGCAACCCCATGGACTGTAGCCCACCAGGCTCCTCTGTCCATGGGATTCTCCAGGCAAGAATACTGGAGTGGATTACATCTCCTTCTCCAGGGGATCTTCCTGATCCAGGGATCAAACCCTCATCACCTGCATTGCAGGATTCTTTATCAATGAGCCACCAGGGACCAGGCAACATATATAAGCAACTAAAACTTATTCATAATTTTATATTAAAGAGCAGGGCCAACATTGCATATATGGGATATATACATATATATATAAATATATATAAACTATATAAAAAGAAATATATGTTAAAAAGTCTGAAAGAAATATTCCAAATTGTTTATAGTGGTTTATTGAATTGTAATATAACTAGTTTTTGGTATTTACTAAAAGTGTGATTGTGTTATTTTTCTAATTTTACATTTGCTAAATGAAGCAAGTCTTGAAATCTATAAATAGTAAACGTCCATACACCAAGAAACCAAATTTTGATACTAACATAGAGCCAACTAGAATTTAAAGACTAAGTCCCCCCCTAAAAAAAGTATCTGTTAAAAAAAATTTCAATTAAATCACTTGTCTATACCTAGTATAAGTTCTAGGGAAAGTATTCTAATCTCAGAGTACACAGTGTTTTAGAAACTGTGTATTAAGAATACATTTTTAAATATTCACCAATACAGTTCCCAGGTGTGATAATATGCTATTCAGCAATGAACAAGATAATTAGATTATTTTCTTTTGGCACATTGTTGTTGTTCAGTCCCTAACTCATGTTCAACTATTTGCAACCCCATGGACTGCAGCATACCAGGTTTCCCCGTCCTTCATTATCACCTGGAGTTTGCTCAAACTCATGTTCATTGTGTCAATGATGCCATCAAACCATCTCATCCTCTCTTGCCCCTTTCTCCTTCTGCCTTCAGTCTTGGCTATCATCGGGGTCTTTTTAAATGAGTTAGCTCCTTGCATCAGGTGGCCAAAGTATTGTAGATTCTGTAATCAGTCCTTCGAATAAATATTCAGGGTTGATTTCCTTTAGTATTGATTGGTTTAATCTCTTTGCAGTCCAAGGGACTCTCAGGAGTCTTCAACACCTCAGTTCAAAGCATCAATTCTTCAGTATTCAGCCTTCTTTATGGTCCAACTCTCATATCCATACATAACTACCGGAAAAACCATAGCTTTGACTATATGGATCTTTGTTGCAAAGAGATATCTCTGCCTTTTAAAACACTGTTGATTCATGTAAATTATCACATATGAAACAAATCACCAGTCCAGGTTCGATGCATGACACAGGGTGCTTGGGCTGGTGCACTGGGATGACCCAGAGAGATGGTATGGGGAGGGAGGTGGGAGGGGGGTTCAGGATGGGGAACACATGTACACCTATGGCAGATTCATGTCAATGTATGGCAAAACCAATACAATATTGTAAAGTAAAAAATAAATAAATAAATAAAACTGAGATTAAAAAAAAAATAAAACACACTGTCTAGGTGTGTCATAGCTTTCCTTCCGAGAAGCATACATCTTTTAATTTTGTGACTGCAGTCACTATCCACAGTGATTTTGGGACCCAAGAAGAGAAACTCTGCCACAGTTTCCACTTTTTTCCCATTTATTTGCCATAAAGTGATCCGACTGGATGCCATGATCCTAGTTTTTTGAATGCTGAGTTTCAAGCCAGCTTTTTCACTCTCCTCTTTCACCCTCATTAAGAGGCTCTTTAGTTCCTCTTTGCTTTCTGCCATTAGAGTGGTGTCATCTACATATCAGAGGTTGGTGTTATTTCTCATGGCAATCTTGGTTCTAGCCTGTGATTCATCCAGTTCAGCATTTTGCATGATGGACTTTGCATAGAAGTTAAATAAGCAGACAACATACAGTCTTGAAGAACTTCTTTCCCAATTTTGAATCAGTTCCATGTCTGGTTCTAACTGTTGCTTCTTGATCTGCATACAGGTTTCCAGGAGGCAGGTAATGTGGTCTGGTATTCCCATCTCTTTAAGAATTTTCCACAGTTTGCTGTGATCCACACAGTCAAAGGCAGTAGCATAGTCAGTAAAGCAGAAGTAGATGTCTTTCTGGAATTCCTTTGCTCTTTCTATGATCCAGCGAACGTTGGCAATTTGATCTCTGGCTCCTCTGCATTTTCTAAATCCAGCTTATACATCTGGAAGTTCTCAGTTCATGTACTGCTGAAGCCTAGCTTGAAAGATATTGAGTATTGTCTTCAGTTCAGTTGCTCAGTCATACCCAACTCTTTGCGACCTCATGAACCACAGCACGCCAGGCCTCTTCTGTCCATCACCAACTCCCAGAGTTCACCCAAACCCATGTCCATAGAGTCAGTGATGCCATCCAACCATCTCATCCTCTGTCATCCCCTCTCCTCCTGCCTTCAATCTTTCCCAGCATCAGCGTCTTTTCAAATGAGTCAGCTCTTCACATCAGGTGGCCAAAGTATTGGAATTTCAGCTTTAGCCATCAGTCCTTCCAATGAACACCCAGGACTGATCTCCTTCAGAATGGACTGGTTGGATCTCCTTGCAGTCCAAGAGACTCTCAAGAGTCTTCTCCAACACCACAGTTCAAAAGCATCAATTCTTCGGTGCTCAGCTTCCTTCACAGTCCAACTCTCACATTCATACATGACCACTGGAAAAACCATAGCCTTGGCTAGATGGACCTTTTTTGGCAAAGCAATGTCTCTGCTTTTTAATATGCTGTCTAGGTTGGTCATAACTTTTCTTCCAAGGAGTAAACATCTTTTAATTTCATGGCTGCAGTCACCATCTGCAGTGATTTTGGAGCCCAGAAAAATAAAGTCAGCCACTGTTTCCCTGTCTATTTGCCATGAATATTGTCTTACTAGCATGCAAAATGAGTGTAATTTTACAGTAATTTAAGCATTCTTTGGCACTGTCCTTCTTGGGGATTGGAATGAAAACTGACCTTATCCAGTCCTGTGCCCATTGCTGAATATTCCAAATTTCCTGGTATACTGAGTACAGCACTTTAACAGCATCATCTTTTAGGATTTGAAATACCTCAGCTGGAATTCCATCACCTCTACTAGCCCTGTCCGTAGTAATGCTTCCTAAAGGTCCGCTTGACTTCACACTCCAGGATGTCTGGCTCTAGGTGAGTGATCACACCATCATGGTTATCCAGGTCATTAAGACCTTTTTTGTCTATTTCTTCTGTGTGTTGTTGCCACTTTTCTTCATCTCTTCTGCTTCGATCTGGTCCTTACCATTTCTGTCCTTTTATTGTGTCCATCCTTGCATGAAATGTTCCTTGATAGCTCCAGTTTCCTTAAAGAGATCTCTAGTCTTTCCCATTCTATTTCCCATTCTATTCTATTCCCATTTCTTTGAATTGTTTACATAAGAAGGCTTTCTTTTCTCTCTTTGCTCTTCTCTAGAACTCTGCATTCAGTTGGGTATGTCTTTCCCTTTCTCTCTTGCCTTTTGTTTCTCTTCTCTTCTCAGCTATTTGTAAGGCCTCCTCAGAAAACCACTTTACCTTCTTGCATTTCTTTTTCTTTGGCACATTATACTGTTAATTTTTTTTCTGAGAGAAAGCAAATATACTACATAGTGTTATAAATGTTGAATATCTACTTTTACATATTGTTATTTTTTTATCAGTCTCAATTCATGTGCATGAGAAATTCTGAAAACAATTCTCCTATAACAAATCCCATCAGAAGGCAACTTTGAAAACATTAAATGTTCTTTTTCCCACTGTTGTCGCTATTACTGTTACTCTACACTGTAGCTGAAATTTAACATTCTAAACACAAACATTGTCCTCTCCTACCACCACTCTAAGAAAACTTTCCTCCAAAATGTCATTCCTTACCTCCCCTTTGCCAAAAGAAAAGAATGGTCTTTGTCTTCTCCCCATTAGCCTGGAGTCCTCTATAGCCTCTGGCACCATTAATAGCTTTTGAATTTCTGCTGTATTCCAGGCATTGTTCTCAGTGCTTTCAAGCATGATCTTACTTAATTCTCACACTAACCCTAAGAGCAGATACTTTTAATTGCCCCATTTACACTCACGGGGAAACAGAGGCACCCAAAGGGTAAGCTGCCAAGATAATCTTGCTAGTTATATTATGGAATCTAGATTTAAACTCAGTCAGTCCTACTCGAAAATCCAAGTGCTTGTCCACAGGAAAGTCATCATCTCCAAGCTGCTGTGCTTTTTGGAGTAGCCTCCTGTTACATTACTTCTGTGCCCTTTGCTACTTCCTCATGCTTTCTCTCCTTTGCCCCAACTGATGAGGAAGCCCAGGATCTATTTCCCTCCTCCCAGAGGTTCTTCCCCACCCCCCCACCCCCCCCCCACCTCTGACTTAAAGATCGTGTCATGATAACGAGTGTCAGCCTCTATGTGGGAGACCCATTTAAAATACTTTCTTGTTGTTGGTCTGTCGCTAAGTTGTGTCAGATTCTTTTGTGACCCCATGGACTGTAGCTCCTCAGTCCATGGGATTTTCCAGGCAAAAGTGGATTGCCATTTCTTTCTCCAGGGGATCTTCCGGACCCAGGGACCCAACCCATGTTGCTTGCATCTCCTGCATTGGCAGGTTGATCCTTTACCACTGGGCTGCCAGCAAAGCCCTTAAAATACTTGTGCTAAGTGCAATTAATGGTATTGTTATTGTTTTATTGTCTGAAAAGAGTGCTTCACATGAGAATATGCTTCACACATGTTATTTGATCCTCAAACTCTACATGTCCAAGGTCAAGTTAATTTCTCTTCAATGACTTTTGGCTTCCCTGTTCTTTCAGGGTGTATCATTCTCCTGTGCTCAACAGCTGAGTCAGCTTTAATTCCTCCTTCTTTAGTCTCCACATTTGATCCATTACCTGGTCCTAACAACTTTCACCAAGCTGTTCAGCTTTCTTTCTTTCTTTTCACTTTCTTTGACACTAAAGTACACTCCAAGAATATCATCCTCCTCACTCAAAAACCTCCAGTGGCTGCCTACTACCTAACCAGATTAAGAGCAACCTCCTAAATCAAAACCTTAAGGTTTCTTTATGTCTTCACCATCTTTCAGCATCCCTTTAAATTAATTCACTATGTGTGTCCCACACTCATTTATAAGAGAAAACACTTATGCCTCATCTCTAATCAAGGGGAACACTGCAAGGTTTCAAACAGATCAAGTCACATGCATTTTGTCTTAACAATCGTCACACTCTTCTTAATGCATGATTTTAAAGTAATTTGGCCTGAAAAGTTTCTACAACACCTTGCAGATATCAGCTAAGATTACCTCATCTTTAAAAAAAAACCATGTGACTGTTCTCCACAGTTACATTTACAAAATAATCCCCACATTTTAACACAGAAAACTGCCCCTTCCATTCCATAGAGCAGTAGAACAGGAAAAGAGAAGAGTACAGAATATTTTGGGGCTGTTGAAATTGTGAAAATCCTTTTAAATATTCTCCCTCGTCCTAATAAAAGAGTATGGTTCCCAAATAAGAATCAGTGTGAGTCAGCAGGACTGTAGTCATGACATCCGGTGCTATAAACAGGATTACCCTGAATGATGAAAGCAGCCTAAGGGTAGTGAGGCAGGTAGCAAATTTTTTCTTAGGTTTTGATTTGTATGAGAACTTATTCATATGAATCATATTTAAACCTAATTTTGGTAATATTATTTAAATTCTACATTTTTTTTTTTTAAAGTAAAAATTAGCTTATTCTCCGTGGTTAAGTCTGATAGTTTGGCCCTGCAATCAAGGCACTGAAGTGCCCCCTGGTGGCAGCCTATCATTATTGCAGGTTCATACTTGTTCCTGCTGAGTCGCTTAGTCCTGTCCAACTCTTTGCAACCCCACCTACTGTAGCCCGCCAGGCTCTGTCTTTTTCAGGCAGGAATACTGGAGTGGATTGCCATTTCCTACTCCAGGGGATCTTCCCTGGGATCAAACCCATATCTCCTGCGTCTCCTGCACTGGCAGGCGGATTCTTTACCACTGCACCACCTGGGAAGATATACTTCCTTGAGGACTCTCCAATTTCATCCTTTCCTGAATTCTTGATAGACATTTGATAGACACAGTGCTATTTCAGGGGCCATTAGTTCTAATCTTCTACCCATCTTTTAAAAATCCCCAACTACCTAGCCAATGCCTGATATTCTTCAGGTAGTCCTTTATTACCGCAGTGCCAAAGAATGCTCAAACTACCACACAACTGCACTCATCTCACATGCTAGTAAAGTAATGCTCAAAATTCTCCAAGCCAGGCTTCAGCAATATGTGAACGGTGAACTTCCAGATGTTCAAGCTGGTTTTAGAAAAGGCAGAGGAACCAGAGATCAAATTACCAACATCTGTTGGATCACGGAAAAAGCAAGAGAGTTCCAGAAAAACATCTATTTCTGCTTTATTGACTATGCCAAAGCCTTTGACTGTGTGCATCACAATAAACTGTGGAAAATTCTGAAAGAGATGGGAATACCAGACCACCTGACCTGCCTCTTGAGAAACCTATAGGCAGGTCAGGAAGCAACAGTTAGAACTGGACATGGAACAACAGACTGACTCCGAATAGGAAAAGGAGTACGTCAGGGCTGTATATTGTCACCCTGCTTATTTAACTTATATACAGAGTACATCATGAGAAACACTGGGCTGGAAGAAGCACAAGCTGGGATCAAGGTTGCCAGGAGAAATATCAATAACCTCAGACATTCAGATGACACCACCTTTATGGCAGAAAGTGAAGAGGAACTAAAAAGCCTCTTGATGAAAGTGAAAGTGGAGAGTGAAAAAGTTGGCTTAAGGCTCAACATTCAGAAAACGAAGATCATGGCATCCGCTCCCATCACTTCATGGGAAATAGATGGGGAAACAGTGGAAACAGTGTCAGACTTTATTTTTTTGGGCTCCAAAATCACTGTAGATGGTGACTGCAGCCATGAAATTGAAAGACGCTTACTCCTTGGAAGAAAAGTTATGACCAACCTAGATAGTATATTCAAAAGCAGAGACATTACTTTGCTGACTAAGGTCCGTCTAGTCAAGGCTATGGTTTTTCCAGTGGTCATGTATGGATGTGAGAGTTGGACTGTGAAGGAAGCTGAGCACCGAAGAATTGATGCTTTTGAACTGTGGTGTTGGAGAAGACTCTTGAGAGTCCCTTGGACTGCAAGGAGATCCAACCAGTCCATTCTGAAGGAGATCAGCCCTGGGATTTCTTTGGAAGGACTGATGCTAAAGCTGAAACTCCAGTACTCTGGCCACCTCATGCGAAGAGTTGACTCATTGGAAAAGACTCTGATGCTGGGAGGGATTGGGGGCAGGAGGAGAAGGGGACGACTGAGGATGAGATGGCTGGATGGCATCACGGACTTGATGGATGTGAGTCTGAGTGAACTCCGGGAGACGGTGATGAACAGGGAGGCCTGGTGTGCTGCAATTCATGGGGTTGCAAAGAGTTGGACACGACTGAGCGACTGAACTGAACTGATGAGAGAGAGACAAGCTATGTGTCATGTTTGCCTTATTGTTAACAGGCTGCTCTATGGTGTTAATAAGTTCACAACTCTCTGCTGAGAAGGGTTTTGAGAGCAGACACAATACTCCAAGATCTTCAGAAGAGAAGGGAATATTCCAGGCAAAGGTGAGGGAAGAGCAAAAAACAGAGGGGCTACATGGGCCAAGGATCAATTTTGTCCATCTCAGCATTTTCTGTTTTAAAACCTTTGTCAGCTTTGGGAAGGAAGTATCTTTGATGGAAGCAAAGATACTTTAGTGAAAAGTGAAAATGGGCCTTACTATGAACAGAAGCACCTGGACAGATAGGGGACAGGGTTGGGGGGATGACCAACCTTCCTGAGTGTCTCTATTCTACCCTGTCTGTATCAGGAAACTATTGTGATCTGTCCTGAGAAATGTGTTTAACCTAGTTCTCAGCACACATCACTAACACTTTCTGCTTAACTTGCCTCAGGCGCAGAAGAGCTACATGATCTGGTTACAGTTTAACATATGCCAATGGCTAAGTGATTTCTCTAATTTCTTTAGGGAAAAACAATCCCATGGTAAAAATCAGACCCTAGGAATCCAATCTAATGCTAACACTAGGAAGATATTTATTGTATTCAACAGCTGGTATGGTGGTGTGTAAGATTTCTTTTCTGAGGAGGAGGATAGGGCCAGGAATGCCAAGCCTCACGATTTTATCGTTCCACATCCCTGATTCCAGCACTGACACCGCTATGCAGATATGAAAATCCCGAAAGATGTTTGTCCTTAACACTGGTTGATTCCAGGAGAGGAAAAGAAAATGTAGTCAATGACTGTATTCTTTTTTTTTTTTTTTTGAGATCAAAATCAGTAGAAGCTCAGTATTTCCCAGTATCATAGGTGCTGAGAAACTCATCACAATATTCATTTGTGAACCTTAATATAGAATCACTGAAGGGTTGGTATATATCACTTAAATCCCAGACAACATTTCCCTTTATGGAAGAAACTTTGCAAAGTTTCTAAATTCTGCCTCCTCAGTGACTTCTGCAATGATCCTTAAGAGGCTGTTGACAAACAGGAAATAATACAGAATTATACCTCATGGTCTCCTGAGCCATCACATCTATGTTAAATGGGTACTCATTTTGTTTTCCAGAGATGGAAATCTAGCTTTCATGGTCGGGCACTACTGTCTTTCCTTGAAGCTGCTCTGTCCAACACGAGAGCCATTAGTCACAGGTCTCTAGTACTGAATTCTTAAAATGCAGCTAATGTGAACTGAGATGTGCTATAAATGCAAACACATAACAGACTCAGAAGCTTTACCAAGAAATACAACCTATCTCATTATTAGTGTTTTAAACTGATTACATGTTAAAATAATATTTTGGACATATTGGGTTAAGTAAGACATATTATTAAAATTCGACTTTGTTCCTATCTTTTTAATTTGGCCACTAGATCATTTAAAATTGCACATGTGCCTTGTATTCTATTTCTACCAGTAAGGCTCAACTCTTGCTGCATTAGGATTACTCAGAGCGATTAAATACTCCGACTCCAGGCTCTCACACCTGAGCAGTTCAATCAGAATATCTGGGGTTGGGGCTCAGCGTTGGGACTTTGGTTGGTTGGTTTTTGCTTTTTGAAAGCTCCCAAGGTGACACTAACATACAGCTAACACGGAGAACTACTGCTCTACATTCTGGAATTCCATGATTCCAAGATTCTAATGACAACTCATTAGAGTTAAAAGTTAAAAGTTCAGAGTTGTTTTTTCCTTATTCTGTATAATCAACTTTGTCTGTTCTGATCTATTTCTCCCTAAAGAAACAATGAAATGTTTTTTGAGTCATGCAAGTTAGAACTCTGTTTGTTTTATCTTTTAATGAAGTTCACATGAATCCAACACATTGCCAGGGCTCAAAAAAAATGCACTAAACTTGAAATTTTAAGCTTGATGAGTAATACATAATCTTTCCTGGGGCTGCTTCTGACACTGGCCTTTTCTTCTTGGAAGCACCTGCTTTGTCCCTGCTAGTAACAAGAAATGCATTCACAGTGCTTCTAGACTTGACTGTGCCTATGAATCATCTGGGTATCTGGTTCATAGGCAGATACTGATTCAGCATAGCTAGGGGGTAGCTAGGAGGTAATTCCTGCATTTCTATCAAGTGTCCAGTGCAGGTGAGCAACAGGGTTTAGGGGATTAGCTAAAACTCACCTGGGTGGGGCTCATGCACAGCTGCCCAGGCACACACAGAAAGGTCGACAACATGCTTACTCTGCTTTCTATAATGTGCACAGAGCGAACTGTTCAATGACCTCTGCTCTGGTTTGTCCACTGAAGCATCATTGCATGAGCACCTATTTCCTCTCTCTCTAAAGGTGAGCATCCTGAGAGTGGGACAGTATCTTTATCACATCTCTTAGACCTACTCCACTGAACCATCTTTCTTCCCATCCTCAGGGCTGAAAAGGAGCCTGTGGGTTGGAGAAGGGGCTCTAAGTGGGACTAATCCCATGTTTCTCCAGACCCCCTTGCATCTGCTGACAGGACTCAAAACTCAGTTCAGGGTGTTCCCTAGGACTAATTGTACCTTGCTTTTTAGACTTGTCTGTATCACTGGCCACAAGAAGTCCAGGCTCCCAGGTCACCCCACTTCTCTTATTGTTGACTTCCCTTCAGGCTCTTCACCTCCCCCTCATGCCATATCTACCTTCCAATCACAAGATCCTCAAACCACAAGACCCCTGCAGGGTGCATTGTGCCCTCTGGATTCACAGTCCTTTAGCAGTACTCTTATATCCTCAGCCTCCTCTCTGAATGTTTCTTCCACCTGGGGCCCTTCCCAAGAGCACTGCTCCCCTGCCACCCTCCCAGATGGCAGCAATGTTTCCCCTTCTTCTTCTGGGCCTAGAGATGGAGTGCATGTCCTCCTTGACCCCCTCAACTGCCTCCATACCATTCTCCCTTGCTAAAACCCTGAGCTTTTTCTCTCAAGCAGTCACCCATCGCTTGCTACCACTCCCCGATTGCACCTGCTCATTTTGGATTCCTTTAGCTTCTGGCTTAGGATCACTCTCTCCTGCACTGTTTCTCCCCCTTTCCTTGGTGATTTCATGCACAGATAAGTGTGGACATAAACGGAATATCCAGCATGTTCTCTTAGGCACTTGAAGGCTCTCCTCCAATAACTGTGTTTGACATCTCCCTCAACCACTCACTCCCATGAACAAACCCTCCTGAATCAATATAATTTCAGCATCTCTGATTTAGCCAGGGTAGGATCAATGCTTTATAAATATCACAAAATCTAACAAAATAGGCATGGTCTGAGCTTATTTCTAACTCAAGGCATATCACATATTGAGGTTGGTGGAGAGCCTTCCCTGTGGTGATTCAGGGACCATTTGACTTGAGATGCAATGCTTTCCCAGGTCTGAGGTTCTTTTGCTGTGTTCTCTGCAGACAGCTGGTAGAAAAGAGGGAGGATATAGGATTGCAGAAGATAACTTCTTATGGGTCAGGCCTAGAAACAGGGAACGCTTCCACCCGCATTTCATTTTCCATAGCCAGCCACTGGCCATATTCACTCTAAGGGGAAATAAAAAAATGTAGTCCAGCCATGTTTGGTGGTGAACAATGACCACGCCATCCACATTCCCGTTTTCATCCATCCCAGCGCTGGACCCCGCACCTCCTAGCTTTCCAGTTCACCTTGTGCCTCGACTACAAGCCTCCAGTCACTGGGAGCACTGATCCAGTGATCCCACTATCTTTTGCTGTCCCTTACCCTCTTCTGGTTTTGGCCCATTGAAACCTGGCCAGTCATCATGACTCCTTGCCCCCTCTAGCGCCATCCCTTGGCAAAACTGCAACCCTGGTTAAAGACAGCAAACTGCCTACACCTGAACAGCTACACATGGCTGGGGGAGAACTCACAGCTACATTCACTGATCCCATTTCAACTTCATGGGGATGAACATCAGTGAGCTCTTTCCCCCGCCAGGCGACTGTGTGTGTTTCCTACTCTCTGAGACAACCAAGTAATACCTTATCCACTCTCCTCATGCCTTTGAGATCTTCTCCACCATCTTGGTATCTTCTCCACCACTTTCAGGTGATGGTTTTTCTTCCTGTTTCACTGAGAAAGTTTAAGCCAGCAGAAGAGAAATCCACTGACTCAGTCCACTACCTACCCTCTGACAACAATATGTGTCCTGCCTCCCCACACCCCAATACCATTGTCACCCATCTAATGCCACCCCTCACCCTGCCCTCCATATTCTAGATCAGTGGTCCCAAGCCTTTTTGGCACCAGGGACCAGTTTCACGGAAGACAATTTTTCCACAGATGGGGTTCAGAGGATTGGAGAGAGGAGGTTTGGTGATGATTCAAGCACATTGCATTTATTGTGTACTTTTTATTACTGCATCAGCTCCATCTCAGATCATCAGGCATTAGATCCTGGAGGCTGGGGTCTCCTACCCTAGATCCATCCCTTCCCACCTATTCAAGAACGTGACTCCACCAACTCCTCTCTCCCCAGCACCAAGAATTCCTCTTCTTATTCAATTATTCTCATCATCACATAAAAATGCTACCATCACTCCCATTTTAAAAACAAAAACAAACCAAAACCCCTCTTTTGTTCACCATCCCCTACTAGCTCTTTCCCTTCCCTCTACTCTGTTTCCAATTCCTCTCCTCCCCTCCTCTTTTAAGGGCTTCCCTTGTGGCTCAGCTGGTAATGAATCTGCCTGCAGCATGGGAGACAGGGTTTCGATCCCTGGGTTGGGAAGATCCCCTGGAGAAGGGAAAGGCTACCCACTCCAGCATTCTGGCCTGGAGAATTCCATGGACTGTATAGCCCATAGAGCCGCAAAGAGACAGACAACAGAGTGACTTTCACTTTCACTCCTCTCTTAAAATCATCCATACTGGCTCTTACCCCCTACACCACAGACTCTTGTCAGAGTAACAGATAGCCTCCCCTTGACTTAACTTACCAGTCACTTCTCAACCTGTTATTGAAATGCAAGTGCCTGACGCTCAGCAAGGCCAAAAGATACCAAAATGTCAGAGTTTGTAACAGAAAAAGGTTTATCGCAGGGCCATGCAGGGAGATGAGTGGCTTATGCCTTAAAAACCCCAAACTCCCCAATAACTTTCAGAAAATCCCTCTTATAGGAAAGGTGAGGGATGGGCATGGTTAGTTGTGGCAAACTTCTTGGTGTCAGATCCTTTGTTCTTGAGGTCATGATCAGGTATCCATGGTCCTGTAAACCTCTACCAAATGAACGTTATTCTCTGTTCTGACAAGAAAGGGAAAGGTCCTCAGGCACAACTTTCACCTTCCAGGGTCCTGGACCTGGCTACTGCTGCTGCTGCTGCTAAGTCACTTCAGTCGTGTCCGACTCTGTGCGACCCCACAGATGGCAGCCCACCAGACTCTGCCATCCCTGGGATTCTCCAGGCAAGAACACTGGAGTGGGTTGCTATTTCCTTCTCCAATGCGTGAAAGTGCAAAGTGAAAGTGAAGTCGCTCAGCTGTGTCCGACTCTTCGTGACCCCATGGACTGCAGCCTACCAGGCTCCTCCGTCCATGGGATTTTCCAGGCAAGAGTACTGGAGTGGGGTGCCATTGCCTTCTCCGTAAGAGGAGGCATATCTCAGTTGGCGGCTTCCTCGGGGTCAGATGCCGCAGATTGCACTTTAAACAGATGGCCGCTGCTCTTAGGTCACAGAGGCAGGGATGGAGGAGAGGTTTACGGCTGCCTCAAAGCCTGGGCCTGGCCAGTGGGTGGCCTTGGTGAGGGCTCTGGAGTCCTGCAGGACACAGCCCCCAGACTCTTCCCTGGACATGCCACACCCACCCCCAGCTCACCTTCCGGCCCACGGAGGGCCCCAGGGAGAAGGTCAGGATCTGCTTCTTACTTCACTCTCCACCTGAGGACCACCACTCCACCAACTACTGACTAAATCCCCTCACTAACAATGACTTTTTGACAGTTGTTGCTTGTGGGCGGGGCCCACTGCAGAACCAACCAATGGCTGAGCAGGACCACTAACGGTTGCTCATTGACAGTTGGTGGCTTGTGGGTGGGGCCCACTGCAGTGCTGACCAATGGCTGAAAGGGACCTGTTGCCTAGTAACAGGGTGTGGCATAATGGCACACAGCAGGGCAGGCTGCTAATGCAGAGTAGGACAGTCTGTTATAAGCCCTCCTCTAACCTGACCTTCTGGCAATGTTTGGTGTGGTTTCTCTCACTCTCTTCCCTTCCTGCTCGCTTCCCTGGGCTTCCAGGGCACCACACTCCTGATTTCCCTTTCACTTTGCTGGAGGTTCCTCATCAGCCTCCTTTGCTGGTTCCTCCAGACATCTTGGGGAGCCTGGGGCTCAGGCCTTGCACTTCTCCTGCTCTCCATCTGCACAGCCGATGAGCTCACACAGTCCTTGGCCTTCAGCACCATCTCTGCCTTGACAGATCTCACATGGGCCCTTCATCCCAGATGCTTCTCCTAATTCTAGACCCTTAGGTCAATCCATGTCCTATCCATGGACACCCAATCCAGTGTCCTCCACTTGAGGGTCAGACGCCAGTGACCAAAAGCCAACTTAAGTATTTTTTTTTCCCCCAGATATCTTCACCCATGGTCCCCCGCTTAAAAGCAACTCTGTCCTTTTGCTTAGGCAAAATTGAAAAAACAAAACAAAACATGTTGTGTCAGCAATTCCACTCTTTCTTTTATACCCAATTCAACCTGTCAGGAAATTTTGCTGAATTTTTCCCACAAATATATCCACTTCTCACCATTTCTACTGCCACTGTGTTAGTCCAAACCTCTGAGAGCCTTTCATAATTCCTGTAGGAGCCTCCTCACTGTCTCCTCTTTTGTAGCCCTGCCTTCCTACCATCTATTCTCAGTGCTGCTGCAGAGTGATCCTGTTATAGTACAAATCCAAGCCTCCCCTCTCCCCTGGTTCCTAAACCCTCAGTGTTGTTTTATCTCACTTAATGTAAATGCCAAAGTCTTGAAACATCCTTCAAGATCTGACATTGCTGCTGCCAAGTCACTTCAGTCATGTCTGACTCTGTGCAACCCCATAGACGGCAGCCCACCAGGCTCCCCTATCCCTGGGATTCTCCAGGCAAGAACACTGGAGTGGGTTACCATTTTCTTCTCCAAAGATCTGACATTATCTGGCCATTTTCTCTTTGAACTCCTCCCCCATTACCCAACTTCACTCACTTCACAGAGACGATCCTATTTTCTTTGCTATTCCTCAGACATACTCTGGTAGCCTCAAGGCCTTGGCACTAACTGTTCCTTCTGCTTGGAATATTTTTACTCCAGGTACCCCCATAGTAAAACTTCTGCTCCTTCTTCAAGTACTCACTCAATGAATCTTCTTAAACAAGGGTCCCTGACCTCTGGGATCTAATGCCTGATGATCTGAGGTGGAACTGATGTAATAATAATAGAAATAAAGTTCATAATAAATGTTATATGCTTGAATCATCCCCAAATCATCACCCAGCCCCCTAACCCCTGGTCCTTGGAAAAATTGTCTTCCCTGAAATCAGTCTATGGTGCCAGAAAGGCTGGGGACTGCTGTTAGCTATCTTTTATAAAATACTCTTTAACATTATATCACATCCTAACATTGTATAATTTGCTTACTATGTTTTTATTGCCTCTCTCTCTCTATTAGAATCCAAGAGGGTAGGGATTTTTTATCTGCTTTTTAAATCTTTTTTCACTCATACATCCCAACACTGTAGAACTACGCTCAATAAATATTTGTTGAATGAAATCATATCTCCATGGTCCTTAGCCCATGTCATGTACCTCGTAGGCCCTTGGTAAATTTTCATTGCACAGGTAAATTGAACCACTTTACAACCTTTATCTTAAAATGGGTCTGCTTTATTTGGCAATGTCTAAAGCTCTCTAGCAGAAAACCATTCTTAAATATACAAAACCTGGAAGCATGTGTAAGAGTTATTTTCTGCAGACAAAGTACTGGCAGTACCATCTTTCATACCTTCACTTTCACTGTTCCAGACATTTAAAGCTGACTAATTAGCAGCGGGATCTTAGTCTTGTAACTTTCATCCAGCATTTGCCAGAATCAATGTCCAACAAGAAAGCTGTCAGCCTTTACTTGTTTTTCATGCCTCTGCTTCCCTACACATCCCATGACTGAGTCCACTTATGCCTACACCTAATACCAAAGGGGAAAAAAAAAAAAGGAGAAAAGGGTGAGAAAGAGTTGGAGGTGATGGCAGTGGAGGAGAAGGTGGATGAAGAAACTACCATTTCTTGTTCCCTTACTATGCCAATCCAATGTTATTCAAGTCAGCCTGTCTTTTGCAGTCATCTGTACACTTTCTAAACCACAGATTCTTGGAACAAACTCCAGAATCACCAAGTCAGAATTGCCAACAGCCAGTCCCAGGTGTGTGTGCCTTGTTAAAACTCCCTCCATAGCCAGGTGTGAGCAAAACTGGATAAGGCATTTCATATTATTTCATCTTCAAAACAGCCACCGAAGGTAGGTATTTTAATCTTCAATTTATAGACAATGAAGCCAAGTCTCAGAGAAGTTAAGACCTTGCTCCAAAGTCAAGCCTTTCTAAGCTCTACTCTGTCTCCAAGTACAGGCCAGCCCACGTTCTACAGCACCCCGTCAAGGGCGGGCTGACATCTCTGATGGAACCCAGTCATCAGTCCTCCCAGGAACCTCATAAATGTCTGTCAGAGTCAGTGTCCTAAGGACTGCCCACTGGGCACCCATTAGGCCCAGACTCCCTGCTCACCATTCGCAGGTCCTAGTCCTTGGCTGTGGCTGCAGCCCTAGTTCCTAAGCCCTGTCTTCCCGTCCATCTCTGATAAAGCCATGGGGTATTCCCCTCACTATATTAAAGCTACTTATTTCCTTAAGGTTGTGAACACCTCTGCTTTGGATTCCCCATTCCCTTGCTCTGCCTCCTCAATGAGATTCTGATCTTTCACCTTGTAGAAACACTCACCCAACTCCAAGTCTGAGGCTATATCTATTATCCACTTGTTTATCCATTCACTCACAAAGTATTTACTGAGCACCCACTAAGAACCAGAAACTAGTAAGCTCAACCATCCTAGTATCTTCCTGAAAGTTATGGCAGAGACAATGTGAAAGTCAACTCACATTCCCACTTCCAGTCTTTTTTTTTTTGATGTGGGTGGACCATTTTTAAACTTTTTAAAAATTATTATTTTTTTTATTTTTGGCTGTGCTGGGCCTTCATTGATGTGTGGGCTTTTTCTCTAGTTGCCACACACAGGGGTTCCTGTCTAGTTGTGGTACACAGGCTTCCCATTGCAGTGGCTTCTCATGTTTTGGAGCACAGGCTTTAGGGCAAAGAGGCTTCAGCAGTTGTGGCATATGAACTCAGCAGTTGTGGCTCCCGGGCTCTAGAACATAGCTCAATAGTTGTGGTGAATGGGCTTAGTTTCTCCATGGCACATGGGATCTTCTCAGATCAGGGATCCAACCTGTGTCTCCTGCATTGGCAGGTGGATTCTTTACCACTGAGCCAGCAGGGAAGCACCCCATCCGCAAACTTCCATTATTATATCTGGATCTTGTTATGTACTGGAATGGCCATTTCTCTCTCCATGTATTCAACAACAGAACACATGGTAAGTGCTTCGAAGGAAAACAGAAAGATTGGACAAGCAGGAGACAGAGACATTTACCCATAAGAGGCTGGTCCAGAAAGGCTTTGCTGTAATGAACTCAGCTACACTGTGCCCATAGATGGGAAGGTGCCAGGTATGGGAACAATGACAGGAAGAACATAGAGGGAGAGGGGACAGAATAAACGGATCTTCTGGGCAGGAAGGCACTCCGAGGGGCAGCAGCAAGACAGTTGGCAGATGGAGGGCTGGAGTCAACATATGGCTTTCTGAAGAAAGATCAAGTGCAATACACACATTTTGCCAAGAGAAGCGTTTAGCCTAACTGACTCATTCAGAGCCATGAACACTGAAATGGGGAGGCAGCGCATGTGACGCTGAGCTAAGGACCCTGGAGATACGATTTCATTCAACAAATATTTATTGAGCATGGCTCTAGGGGGCCTTCCCAGATGGCTCAAAGGGTAAAGAATCTCCCTACGATGCAGGAGACACAAAAGACATGGGTTCGATCCCTGGGTTGGGAAGATTCCCTGGAGGAGGAAATGGCAACCCACTCCAGTATTCTTGCCTGGAGAATCCCATGGACAGAGGGGCCTGGTGGGTTCCAGTCCATGCGGTCGCAGAGTCAGCCACAGCTGAGTGACTAAGCACATGCATGAACACACACACACACACACACACACACACACACAATAGCTCTGGGGTATTGGGATGCATCAGTGGAAAAGATAAAAAAGCAGATAAAAATTCCCACCCTCTTGGAGCTAACATTCTGGAAACGAGAGACAATAAAAAAGTAAACATAGTAAGTAAATTATAAAATGTTAGAATGTGATAAAATGAAGCAGAAATAAAGCATGGACCACTTCAGACTCTAAAATGAGAAAAATCTCTTTCCCTGCTCTCTCAGCATTAAATAGATTCTGACTCTACCCAGTCGGGTTCTCTCTTTCCCTGACTTTCCAGGTTCCTCCTTGGGAGTCTTACAATACAGAATGGGGGGTAAGGGGGTGGAAGGACAAAGAGGCACAACTAGGGCTAGGCGACAATGTCCCCACTCCCACGTCACCAGGTTTTTTAAGAGAGTGCTGCAGCGTGTGAGGAAAACTAAGAGGAAAATAAGGAGAGTTTTAAGAAACAGGAAGAAACAGCATAGCTAACAGGTACTGAGCTCTTAATACATGCCTGGCAATATTCTAAACTTTCACATGTACCATTGCATTTAAACTTCATGATTTATAAACTACAATGCACTCATTTTACAGATGAGAAAATCTAGACTCAAAGAGGCTGAGTAACTCGCCCAGGGTTACCCAGCTGGGCTAAGCAGCCAAGCTAGGATGTGGACCCTGTCAGGATGGCCCCCACACTCATGCTCTTTACCATTATGCTGTTTCTTAACACACTGATCTTGACTATCAAAGTTCTTTATGGCATTCATGAAATGTAAATTATTAAAAAATTGCTGTTCTTAGTTTCTTCTTCTCTTTCAAATTTTCTATTATAAAACTGATTCAGAAGACTAAGCAAAGTGGGTAGATAGTTTAATGAACTGGAACAAGGTAAACATCTTAGCAACCACCATCCAGGTCAAGAAAGGGCCACCACTGAGTTTTTACCAGCCACCACCTAAGCCCCTCCATGTGTTCCTTCCTGGTCAATGTATCTTCCTCCTCAAGGGTAACTGCTACTCTGACTTTTAAAATAGTCATACCATATTTGTGTTTCATGGTAGTTTTTTCACCTAAGTACTGGGTACAACAGTACACATTACGCATTTGTAAATTTGACATGTCTTTCAAGTCTATTACATTCTACAGTTTCTCTCTATCTCTTTCCTTTTTCTTACAGCTTCTTTGGGAATCTGCCCTGTAGAACTCCCACCGTCGGGGCTCTGCTGACTGTACACGCATAGGGCAGTTTGCCACGCTCCTCTGTCTTCTCTAGTTCCCGCAAATGGGCAGCTGGATCCAGACGCTTGGTCAGTCCTAGGTTTGATCTCTGGGCAGGACTGTAGGTGCTGATTTGTTCTTTCACCAAGAGCATGTGGTATGTGTGTTTCTCTCTCTTTGTGATGATAGCAGCTGTTGGTGCTTAATGCCGAGACCTAATTATCCAAAGGGGGCTGCAAAGGGTGATATTCTAGTTCTATCATTTCTTTTCTACTTATTAATCCACTCATTGGAACACTTTTATAAATATAAATTTTCTGGATCTTCCCTGGTGGTCCAGTGGCTAAGGCTCTGTGCTCCCAATGCAGTGGACCCAGGTTTGAAAACCTGGTCAGGGAACTAGATCCCACATGCAACCAGTGAGAGTTCACATGCTGCAATTAAGACGTAGCACAACCAAATAGATATATAAACACACACATTTTCCCTCACCTATTATTTGGGTACCCCATGATACCATTCATAAAGGAAAAACAGAATAAATTACTCTTTCTCTTCATCGACCAATGTTCACAAAAACAACTAGTTCCCCATCATCCTCTGAAAGAGGTCAATTTTTAAAAATACCATTATGAGGTCACAGCTTTCAGCTTATTTGATGGATTTCAAGTAATTATAATTATTCTTTTAAAAGCTCATATTTTTGCCCTTTGGCTAATAGAAACCTTTTCAAGTTGGCTCTGGGGTGTTTCTGACATGGCCCTGGTGGTACATGACGGCTCCATGGCTATCTAATATGACTAGATGTTCCAGATGCATCTCCTACATTTTCTATCCCAAACCCAGAAACAGACATTTGTCTAGATTCCTTTAGTGGAAATGATATTTCAAGACTACAAATCTGGGCACTAAGGATGTCACAGAATCCAAGTCTGTGTGGCCAATACACGTGGCTTTACACAGTGACGCATACTGAAATGTCAGAGTTTGGAGCAGAAAAGGGTTTATCGAAGGGTCAAGCAAGGAAAATGGGTGGTTCATGCTCAAAAGCCTGAACTCTCTGATGGTTTTCAGGGAAGAGTTTCTATAGCCGAAATTTTGAGGGAGGGCTGCAGGATCTGTGACCTCCCTTTGATTGGTTGATAGGGCAGTGTTCCAGGAATCTTGTGCTTAGGCTGAAGTTACCATCCTCCACCTGGGGGAGAGGGGTTGGGGAGGGGCTTAGTTACGGCAGAAGAACTCAGAGATGTATTGTTATATATATATCCTCTGAGGAAGAGCCAGGACCCTGCTTCACTTGCGCTTTTGTTTCTTGACTCTTCCTCTGTTATTTCTGCATTCCCTCTCTCTCCTAACTAGTAACTGTTTGAACCTGCCCTTCAGAACTCAGGGAAGGTATAGGAGGCCAAAGCTTTTTTCCTAAAAACATGATATGGTGGACACAGAAAGACTTTTGTACCTGGAGGGCCCCATAGGGTCCCACTTGGTTTCAGGGATAATCCTGGCTACTGGGTTGGTCATTGTTTCTAAGGCTTTCCCATGAGCAGAGCTAGGAAATATACATACATACACAATGCACACACATTTTTTGCATATATGTTATAGTCAATAAAAAGAGGTTTTTATTAAGCTGAACATTTTGTCCCTCATTTTGCTTCCTAGCTGCTTAGCATAGCCCACTGAGGAGCTATTGGCACAAAGTTCATTTAGTATCTTGAAGTCTTAGTGGAGAAAGAAAGCAATTCTTCAGTTTGAGTCTATGGATCCAATTCCCATTTCAATGTTGTTCATTTTCCCTGTCATATATTAGTTCAAATCATTTCTTCTTGTCCATCCCATTTTACAGTCTATTTATATTTTCCAAATGCCAAAATTTCAGTAAATAATCCTCTTGGGGGACTGTTGAGATGCAAGCTGTTGCAGAAAAGAAGAGGAAAGAATGGCCTGTGGGCCAGCCCACCTGTACTTTCCTTTCATTCTGTGATTTTGCTAGCTGCAAGTCCAGACTAAGAATGAGCTACACAGGTTGCTAACACAACAGAAACACACGTTCTTACAAGGATATTAGCTAGCATAAGGCCCTGAATCCTAATTTTTAGCTTAAATGCTAGGCTATAAAAGGAGAATTACAAGAAGCTTTGGAGGGACACTAGATTAAGGAAGGATTTAGCCTATACTGAAAGGCATAAAAATAGGATGGCAAGTGCAAGAGTCAAGGGCAGATACTCAGTGTCTCTCACCCTTCCCCATGGAAATAGAGGAAAACATTTGCTATAATATCTGTGTGGTCTTGAAGACAGGTCCCGTATGACATGGCATAATACATATGAAAGGACTCTGCATGTTGCAATACACTGTGCAAATGAGCTAACAATACTATTATTAAATACTATTTAATTAAATTCAGAAATTCTCTTAAAATTATCTTGACCAAGTCTATGTGCCCGGACATGCCATTTTCAAATGAAAGGCAAAGGAACGTAAAAGCATCAGGCTGGCTGCCTCTGAGTGCCTGCAGGGAGGCCAATAATATGACTCTGGGATCATCATTATCTTCATAAAAAGAAAGTCTAGAGGTTGAAAAGGGGCCAGCCTCCTGGCTTCCCACTGACAAAAGCACAAAGACAAAACTCTTCTTACGCCCACAGGTCCTCACATGCCTTTCATTGTTTACCAGAACTCAGGCCACAGGCATTTTGATAGAGGTGCCATGTCTTAGGAAAGTTCTAGAAAGTGTGCAGCCCTGAGGCAGGGTGTTGGGCCCTGGGCAGAATGAAGGGAAGGCAAGAACATGTGTGATGTTTCAGGGAGACTGAAAATGAATAAGCGTTTTTGAAAGATAGAGGGAAAGAATGTAGATGTTCTGTGGGCCTCTAATTATGCAGGTTCCTGTGTGGGAATCCCAGCAACTCTGGAGTTAAAAGAAAGTTAAATACCTCATCGAAGAGATGATACTTCTCTAGAGGGGACAGAATGATGGAGCACCAGCAAAATAAGTGGGGAATGCTATAATTATAGATTAAGTTGGGAAAATATCTTTAAAGAAGCTTCAAAAATCATTTTCTCTAGATCTGTATCTCTCTTATCTGTGGATGGTACAGCCTCTTTCCCACAAGCAGAGATCTAGTCTTTATTTTAACAGCTGCTACCCTTTGTGCTCATACAAGGAGTTTTCACTGAATTTGTTCTAATGCTATTAAGAAAGAACAAAGGTGCTGCCCAAGCAAAGAAAATATAATTATTGCATTATACAGTTTACTGTGCCTTCCTCTGCTGTGAGAGGAATAACAAATGAAACGGTTAAACTAAAAATTCTGACTCATGAAACAGAGCACCTTCCTTTCCTAAATGGAATGTTATGATTGGAGACAAACAGATAAATAAATGCTTGAAGTTTTAAATATGCATTTCAGAGATAGGTTACAGCCTCTTCTCTCTATCTCTCTCTTTCTCTCATCAGTTCAATTCAATGCTCCAGGAACATCCAAATTCCTTCTTTAGAAAATAACATAAATATGTTATCAGAAACATCACTAATGGTATGAAGAGTGTCCCTGTCCAGGCTGCAGTACAATCAGAGCCTTTAATCCCCAGAGAACGGGGGTCTTCACATCAACTCAGAAGAGCCAGTGCTCTTTGAGACAGCATAAACATAAATGGGGCTTCCCAGGTGGCACCAGTAGTGAAGAATGTGCCTGCTAATGCAGAAGACATAAGAGATGTGAGTTTGATCTCTGGGTCTGGAAGATCCCCTGGAGGAAGGCACGGCAACCCGCTCCAGTATTCTTGCCTGGAGAATCCCATGGACAGAGGAGCCTGGCGGGCTACAGTGCGTGGGTCATAGACAGTCAGGCCCGACTGAAGCAACTTGGCACAAGCATAAATGCCTCCAGGACTCATTACCCTGTCTTCTCAGCCTGGATTTAGAACTCAAATCCAGCCTATGCTCACCTTTTTACTGTCCCTGCTGCCTCCACTTCTGGCTCCCTGCTTCTCTCTTGCAGTTCCAACTTTGCCATTAATTCCTTGGTGCCCACGTCAGCCATCATCAGGAGCCACTGCCTCTCTTTCTGACTCTTGACTCTTTCTGACCTTTCTCAAGTGTCAAACTCCATCAGCTCTTTGCTGACTATTTTTTCCTCCTGACAGTGAGAGCTCTGCCTGCCTAGAGCAAGCAGGACTCATCATTGCAATTCTAACAGGAATTAATGTGCTGGGGGGTAGCAGCTATTCTGTTTGGAGGGTCCTGTTTTTTAAGCTACCTCACAGCTATCATACCATGGGCTCCTGAAGTATAAGAGGATTTAAGGACACAGAGAAGCATGCCTCAGCTCAAAGGAAGAATATGTTAAAGGGCAATGGAAGTCTGCTCAAGGGAGAGAAGCATAGAAAGGGCTCATTTAACCTCAGGAAGATTTCTTCCATGTATTACAGCAAGAGAAGTTTATCCTCTCAAAGTTAAAAAAAAGCATCTAACCAGAATCACTGAGAACAATTGTAATAAGTTCAGGGAAGCAACATTTAAATAAAATGGGCAACCTCAAACTTTGATTATAGAACAAGGTATGTGAAATTAGAGTCTAAATAATCCTATATACACATTAGAAAGAGGAAGCAGCATAAGAAAGAAAGAAAGTATATTATTTTTGTTTTCTTTGGGTTTTTTTTTATTGATGTATAATTGATTTACAACATGCTAGTTTCTGGTGTACAGCAAAGTAATTCAACATTTTTTTTCAGATTGTTTTCCATTATAGGTTATTAGTAGATATTGAATATAATTTCCTATACTATATAGCAAGTCCTTGTTACTTCTCTATTTTATGTATTGTTGTTGTTATTCAGTTGACTAGTCATGTCCAACTGTTTGTGACCCCATGGACTGCAGCACGCCAGGCCTCCCTGTCCCTCACTACATCCCTGAGTTCGTCCAAGTTCATGTCCATTGCATCAGTGATGCCATCCAGTCATCTCATCCTCTGATGCCATCCTCACCTACATTGTGAGAGCTGGAAGGTAAAGAAGGCAGAGCACCAAAGAATTTTATGTATGTGCCTAGTTGTTCAGTCTTGTCCAATTCTTTGTGACCCCGTGGACTGTAGCCGACCTGTCCATGGGGATTCTCCAGGCAAGAACACTGGAGTGGGTTGCCATGCCCTCCTCCAAGGGATCTTCCCAACCCAGGGATCGAACCCAGGTCTCCCGCACTGCAGGCAGATTATTTACCAACTGAGCCACAGGGAAGTCCAGGGAAGATTTGTTAATCTCATACTCCTAATTTATCTCTTCCCCATCCCTTCCCCCTTTGGTAACCATAAATTTGTGTTCTGTGTTTTTGAGTCTATTTTGTATATAGATTCATTTGTATTATTTTTTAGATTCCATATATAAGTAATATATATATAATATTTGTCTTCCTGTGTGACTTACTTCGCTAAGTATAATACTCTCTAGGTCCATCCATGTTGCTAAAAATGGCAGCATTTCATTCTTTTTATGACTTGGTAATATTCTATTATGTGTGAATACCATATTTTAATGCAATCGTCTGTTAATGGGCACTTGGGTTGTTTCCATGTCTTGGCTATTGTACACGGTGCTGCTGTGAAAACTGGGGTGCAGGTATCTTTTCAAACTAGAGTCTTCTTCTTTTCCAGCTATATGTCCAGGAGTGGGATTGTTGGTAACTCTATTTTTAATTTTTTGAGGAATCTCCATACTGTTTTCTATAATGGCTGCACTGATTTACATTCCTACCAACAGTGTAGGAGGGTTTCCTCTTCTCCATATCCTCTCCAACATTTATTATTTGTAGACATTTTTATGATGGCCATTCTGAATAGTGTGAGGTGATATCTTATTGCAGTTTTGATTTCGATTTTCATTTCTCTAATAATTAGCAATGTTGAGCATCTTCTCATGGGAAACAGTGTAGTCTTTGTCGGGATGGAAAAATCTCAACTCTCCAGAGCCCACAGTCATGCAGGGTGGGTCAGCCCAAGAGGCTGAGGTGAAACGCAGGCTCTGCAGGAGCTGCCCCAGCACACTGAGCCCAGAGGGACATTAACGGAGAGTAGCTGGAGGAGGGATGGGACACAGAAACCCAGCAAAACAGGGTCACTCAGGGGTGGGGTCATGCAGGTGAGGAGAGTGACAAGGCTCGCTTAAAATTCAACACTAGATACAAAACTAAGATCACAGCATCTGGTCCCATTACTTTATGGCAAATAGATAGGGAAAAGATGGAAACAGTGATAGATTCTACTTTCTGGGCTCCAAAATCACTGCAGATGGTGACTGCAGACATGAAATTAAAAGACACTTGCTCCTTGAAAGGAAAGCTATGACAAACCTAGACAGAGTATTAAAAAGCAACAAAAGTTGCTATAGTCAACCCTATGGTTTTTCCAGTAACCGTGTATGTATGTGAAAGTTGGACCATAAGGAAGGCTGAGTGCCAAAACAACTTGATGCTTTCTAATTGTGGTGCTGGAGAAGATTCTTTAGAGTCCCTGGGACAGCACGGAGATCAATCCAGTCAAACCTAAAGGAAATCAACCCTAAATATTCATTGGAAAGTCTTTTGCCGAACCTGAAGCTCTAATATTTTGGCCACCTGATGCAAAGGGTTGACTCATTGGGAAAGACCTTGATGCTGGGAAAGAGTGACAGCAGAAGGAGAAAGTGGAGACGGTGGATGAGATGGTTAGACAGCATCACTGACTCAATGGACATGAATCTGAGCACACTCCAGGAGATAGTGGAGGACAGAGGAGCCTGACATGTTGCAGTCCATGGGGTCACAAAGAGTCAGACATGATTTAGCAACTGACCAACAATAAAGGGGTGGGGTAGAAAAAAAAGAGAATCATGACAAATCAGATACTAGAATAGAAACCACAGCAACTTTGGGAAAGAGAGCCAACCTGCTCTCTGGTGAGTAAAAAGAGCAAAGAGCCATCTGCTCTGTTCCTCAGGGCAGGGTCCTCAAAGGCGGGCTTAGGGAATGGCTATGCTGTGAGCACTTGTGGATGAAATCAGAAGGGGAAACCTCCATGGCTATCAAGAATGCCTCCCCACAAGTATAGCGGAACAATCCCGGGCTGTTAGCTACTTGTGGTTCCTTTGCATGAAGTCAGTTTCCTCATCTGCAAGAGCACTAATAAGAGCACTTACCTCAGTTAAGACAGTCATGAAGATTAAAGGACTTGGTACCTGTAAGACAGTGCCTTGCACATAATAAGTGCAAACTCAGTATAACTGAGCATTATAACTATGATAATCGTATGACCACTATTCAGAGCTAGTTCATCTACATATAATATTGTATTCACATGGGACACCATAGTTAGGTGTTTCATTGTACTCTCCAATAAAGGGTCTAGTGGAAATAAATGAACAGAAGTACAGAAAAAGTGTATAAAATAGCATTTTGATAGAACAGGGCAAATACAAGAAAATGCTGTTTGAGCACTAAATTGTGAATTGATTAGCCTTGTATGACATTAGAACTCAGACTTGCTTACTCTTTAAATTTTGAATAGATCCTTCAGTTGTGCAAAGTTAGGAGCATGCCATATGTAATTTTAGCCGGAGAGAAACATGTCAAGAGGCTCAGATGCAGGTAGTACGAGGGAGCCTCACTTATTATTCAAAGGGCAGATTCAGCTGGTGTATAAGGCCAGTCTGAGGGTGAGTCCCAGGATTTTCAGAGAGGCACCCAGAGGCTGAAGTCCAGAAAAACACAGAGCCAAATCTGGGGACCAAGAGAGATTGTCAAAAGTCTCCCTTAACATCCCTCATCACTTTAATGAGTGTGAGCATGAGGCATATTAAAAACTCCAGCCACATTTTAGTCAGGCTTCTGCAAGAAATAGAACCAATAGGATGCGTATATTTATAGATTTATTTTAAGGAACTGGCTAATGTGGTTACGCATGCTGCCAAGTCCAAAACCTGCTGGATAGGCTGGCAAGCTAGAGAACTAGGGAAGAGCAGATGTTTCAGAACTCTCTCCTATTCTAGGGGGAATCAGTCTTTTTCAACTAAGTCTTCAACTGATTGAACAAGGTCCATCTGCATTATGAAAGATAATCTGCTTTAGGCAAAGTTCAATGGCAGAAAGTGAAGAGGAACTAAAGAGCCTCTTGATGAGGGTAATAGAGGAGAGTGAAAAAGTTGGCTTAAAACTCAACATTCAAGAAACTAGGATCATGGCATCTGGTCCTATCACTTCATGGCAAAGTGATGAGGAAAAACTGGAAACAGTGACAGATTTTATTTTCTTGGGCTTCAAAATCACTATGGACAGTGACTGTAGCCATGAAATTAAAAGACATTTGCTCTCTGAAAGAAAAGCTACAACAAACCTAGACAGCATACTAAAAGGCAGAGACATCACTTCACTGACAAAGGGCCATGTAGTCAAAGCTGTGTTTTTTCCAGTAGTCATGTACAGATGTGAGAGCTGGACTAAAAAGAAGGCTTGAGGACCAAAGAATTGATGCTTTCAAATTGTGGTGCTGGAGAAGACTCTTGAGAGTCCCTTGAACAGCAAGGAGATCAACCAGTCAATCCTAAAGGAAATCAACCCTGAATATTCATCATAAGGACTGAGGCTAAAGCTAAAGCTCTAACACTTTGGCCAGCTAATGCGAAGAGCCAACTCTTTGGAAAAGACCCTGATGCTGGGAAAGATTGTGGGCATGAGGAGAAGGGGGCAACAGAGGATGACGTGGTTAGATGGCCTCACAGACTCAATGGACATGAGTTTGAGCAGGGAAGCCTGGAGTGCTGCAGCCACCGGGTGGCAAAGAGTCAGACACGACTTAATGACTGAACAACAAACAACAGTCAAAATCTACCAATTTAAATGTTAATCTCATTTTTTAAAAAAGAATCCTTCACAGAAATGCCTAGATTAATATTTGATCAAATATCTAGGTATTGTGGCCTCACCAAATTGACACGTAAAATTACCCATCACAACCCACCTTCTGATAATTGAGAGGGAGCATCTGGATCCCAGTATCCAAACCTGAATCTCTAGAAATGGCCAACTCTCTAGAAATGATTTCAAACCAAAGGGCTAAGGAATCTCCTGTCTCTACTTCTGATAGGGCAGAAGTATTCTATCAGCCATGCAGTTTCTTGAACCGTGTGTGCATTTCGAAGTATAGGATCTGATGTTTCAATTCAAAACACCAGACTAAGAAGGCTAGAAGAGGCTGGTGAAAATGTCAAGTCAACATTGGAGATTGAAAAAATGTTTTATTTTATTATAAACTAATTTCTGAATAGATGTTGTCCTTTCACATGTTAAAATTTCTAAGAAACTGGCCTAGTTTAGTGCTATTTACCATTTTCCAGCCTGATTATTTCTATGTGTTTGAGACGAAAGACAGGGTGATTCCGTTGTGTGTTCAGCCTGCAAAAACCCACAAAATAAGACCCTCAGTGAGTAGAAATTATCTTGGAAGAATGAAGATACCCTATATTTACTTCCTGCCTATGGAGCACATAGGCAAAGTGCCCAGTAAAATTCTTTGCCTGTATTCAAATGTTGAGTAATCTGAATCAATACACTTATTTTTAGCAAGTTCTTTCATTTCTCTGTACCTTAATAAATAGGTAACTTACTACTAAACGGCTTATCTAGTTGTCAAAATATTTTATTTTTTAAATAGAAGTACTTTGTGCAACTCATGGTTTTATTTAAAATATAAAAACTCACTAGACACTGTAGACCTTTTATTCTCACTTCAGCAATAAGTTCAGTTCAGTTCAGTCGCTCAGTCGTGTCCAACTCTTTGCAACCCCATGAAACGCAGCACGCCAGGCCTCCCTGTCCATCACCAACTCCGGGAGTTCACTCAGACTCACGTTCATCGAGTCGGTGATGCCATCCAGCCATCTCATCCTCTGTTGGCCCCTTCTCCTCCTGCCCCTAATCCCTCCCAGCATCAGAGTCTTTTCCAATGAGTCAACTCTTCGCATGAAATTGGCCAAAGTACTGGAGTTTCAGCTTAAGCATCCTTCCTTCCAAAGAAATCCCAGGGTTGGTCTCCTTCAGAATGGACTGGTTGGATCTCCTTGCAGTCCAAGGGATTCTCAAGAGTCTTCTCCAACACCACAGTTCAAAAGCATCAATTCTTCAGCGCTAAACTTTCTTCAGTTTAGCAGTCCAACTCTCACATCCATGCACGACTACTGGAAAAACCATAGCCTTAAGTGGCCCCTGTCAATTAAACTGAACAACTGTCCATCAAACCTTAAGGAAAGCTTATACAGAATTATGGTCTGGCACCCTGGCAGCAAATGTTAAAGGTTCCTTATGAAAACAAAACCTTTTTACTCTTCAGAGTAAGCACCTGAAGTAAGTAAGATGCCCTACTGAATATTCTTGAAATGCTGAAATATATTCCTCTCTGATTCTCATGAAATAAACTGAGTAGGGTACGAGCTCATAGGGAGTTGCCTCTGGCTCTCTGGGCCAGGAATGAAGAAACCATAGTGCTGTCAACTCCACAGCTGTTGATAGGGTGCCAGTCAGGAAAACTCCCCTACTTGGGTTCCTGACCCAGTTTGCAGAAGATGACCATCTTTGATGCCAACAGGACCTCTCTACCTACATGAGCACAAAACATCAGTACAGCGGCTGCCTGTGGCCAAATCTGGCTTTATATGTATATAACTCTAGAAGGAAGTTAATAGTTTTCAGTATCCTCCATAATCCTTAATGTTCTCTACATAGTTTGGAGGTATTGTTTCTCATTTGTTGCTTGCTTTAATGATGGTGTGTATCTTCCACCCATAAATGTGGGGGCATCTCATGGTTATCCTATATAACAGTTAACTCCATGGGGGTAAATCTCCTGGAGCAGTCATTCACAAAGTATGTTTCAAGGAGTACTAAGTAATCAGGAATCAAGGTTTCTTGTGGGGAGAGGGAGGAGGGATTCTGAAATTCATTTCAGGAAAACACGATTAAGCAAAGTTCAATAGTTTCTTCTTGCAGAACTTCTCAGAGAACTTAATATCCTAATGCGGATTGCCATCAGTGTTTGTGTGTGTGTGTGTGTGTGTGTGTGTGTGTGTGTACTGTGGGTGCTGTTTATATTGTGTCTATGCATGTGCTATGTGTGTGTTATATTATGAACTGGTGTTTTTCTGAGTTTATACAGAGTATAAACTTGGAAAATTCTATGTGTTTGAACAACTTTTCATATGTATTTAAGATTTTTCTGCATTTTAATAAATTAACATACTTTCAGACTAGATGACAGAGTTCCTTATAACACAGCTATTTCTGTTCATCAGAATTTTAGCTAGGTTTGTGTAAAAGAAACTTACAGAAACTTAAAGCAAAAAATCTAAAGTTTAACTTAAAGCTTAAAGAAGAAACTTCTATTAAGTACAAATGCCTATTAATCTGTGATCAACTTGAAAAAAACCTGATTAAGACTTGATACTAATAATAGAATGAAATATAGTTTTTAAGACAACATTCAAAAAGGAAATAAAGCTTGAATGAAAGAGTAGCAATCATACCTCAAATATGAGTGCTATACACAAAATAGGGCTTCGCTGGTAGCTCAGCTGGTAAAGAATCCTCCTGCAATGCAGGAGACCCTGGTTCAATTCCTGGGTTGGGAAGATCCCCTGGAGGAGGGCATGGCAGCCCACTCCAGTATTCCTTCTTGGAGAATCCCATGGACAGAGGAACCTGGTGGACTCCATGGGGGGGTCACAAAGAGCTGGACGTGACTGAGCAACTAAGCATAGCATAGCACACACAAAATAAGTTATAAAATAAGAACATTTAAATATAAATGGTGAACATAAATAGAATGTATTTATTTACTTTGCTGCTGCTGCTGCTGCTGCTGCTGCTAAGTCACTTCAGTCGTGTCCGACTCTGCGACCCCAGAGACGGCAGCCCACCAGGCTCCCCTGTCCCTGGGATTCTCCAGGCAAGAACACTGGAGTGGATTGCCATTTCCTTCTCCAGTGCATGAAAGTGAAAAGTGAAAGTGAAGTCACTCAGTCGTGTCCGACTCCTAGTGATCCCATGGACTGCAGCCTACCAGGCTCCTCCGTCCATGGGATTTGCCAGGCAAGAGTGCTGGAGTGGGGTGCCATTTATTCACTTTACCATAACGCTAATGTTCATACTGCATAATTCCTAAAACCTTCACAATTTTTAAGTTAATTCCAGGCATTAAGTACCTAACTAATTTTAATATTGTATCTAACGTCTTTCTTTTGCTTTCTTGGCACTTTTTCCTTTTACTTGAACTTAAGTTTTCTTTCCACA
The DNA here is from genome assembly GCF_042477335.2 of Ovis canadensis. Lineage (NCBI taxonomy): Eukaryota > Metazoa > Chordata > Mammalia > Artiodactyla > Bovidae > Ovis > Ovis canadensis. The sequence goes on along the minus strand of NC_091251.1, from coordinate 54,644,551 downwards.
ATCTCACTCACTCAACAATGATCAAATATGGTAGCTTATAAAAGAAAGCATGATTACCTTGCTTAACTTCAGAAAGTCACTCAAGGTCTACCTACTATCAATCCACTACATTTTGGTTCCAAATCTTGTAGTTTAACAAGATTCAACCACTCTTTCCTAATATTTCAAAAGCTAATGGGAATTGCATTAACCATAACACCAAATGTCTTTGCTTTTAACCAAATTATATTAATCATAAATATTCTATTTAGAATATCTCAAGCTGATCAGATGCTCTAAGAATCTGATTAATTAGAAATAGATGGGAAGATGAATGTTTACTTAACAAATTAAATTAATGTAATGGACAAAAATATTCAAAACATGGGGTACATAGAGGAAAGAAATAATGAAAATGCTTGGCATTATGAAACTAAAAATATCCAATCTCTGTTGGCAAGAAAAAACATTTACTAAGAATGTACTATGTCAGGTACCATCCCAAGTGACTTACATGCATTATTTCAGTCAATCTTTAACACCCTGAAATAAGTACTATTCTTATAATTAAAGTAAGAGGCTCAGAGATGTTAAGTAATTTCCCTGAAGCAACTTAGCAGCAGCAGCAGCAAGACTGAATAGCTAATAAATAGAAGTTCAGTTCAGTCGCTCAGTCGTGTCCAACTCTTTGCGACCCCATGAATCGCAGCACACCAGGCCTCCCTGTCCACCACCATCTCCAGGAGTTCACTCAGACTCACTTCCATAGAGTCAGTGATGCCATCCAGCCATCTCATCCTCTGTCATCCCCTTCTCCTCCTGCCCCCAATCCCTCCCAGCATCAGAGTCTTTCCCAGTGAGTCAACTCTTCACATGGGTGGCCAAAGTACTGGAGTTTCAGCTTTAGCATCATTCCTTCCAAAGAAATCCCAGGGTTGATCTCCTTCAGAATGGACTGGTTGGATGAGCTGAGGTTTAAACCTACCCTCTTACATGCTACCCTGAGGAGACTGTATAAATTTTCTGTTACCAAGTTTGTGGCTTACAAACATCCCAATTGACCATCTCAGTTTCTGGAGGTCAGGAGACAAGGGGTGGTTAACCTGGATCCTTGGCCCACGGTCTTTCAAGGCTGACATCTAGGTGTCAGCCCAGCTGGCTCCTTTCTGGAGTTTGGGGTCCTTTTCCTTACTCACATGGGTTTTGACAGAATTTGGTTTTGTGCAGCTATAAGACTGAGGTATCTATTTTCTGAGCCAGGTCCACTGGCTGTCGGCTAAGGGCTGCTCTAGAGACTTCCTACCTTTCATTGCCATGTCGTAGCTTCCTTCTTCAAAGCCAAAGGAGAATTTCTCCTGTCCGCTGCAATGGATTCTTTATAACAGTAACATAACTGTGGGAGTGACTGTCCCATCACCTTGGCCATATTTAGTTTGCTAACATCAATTCACACACTCTACCAGCACTCGAGGGGAGGGAATTATACAAGGAGGAGACTGTTGTCTTCTGCATAGGGGTCAATACTACACAGAAACATGAACGCATTCAGGTCGGTCACAGCTCTAAGAACCAACCTCAGCAGAAAGCAAATGAGAGGTTCCAGTAGACAATGTGGAGCCTCCAGTCCTGTAAATCTCAGGACTTTTGTGTCTAGGTCGTTCTGTGATTTAATTATTAAATAATTTGAGATCAATATGAGATGAATTCCCATAAATGAATAGTATTGTTTAGAATAGAACAATAGTGACTAATTTTCTAGAGGCTAGATTCTTTGTGAATGAACTTAATTTACAATAACTAGTGAAAGCGAAAGTTACAGATCATTTAAACACTGAGTTTTTCAAACAAGTAATCAAATAAATCAACCCTGAGCTACAATTTTACAGTTGTTGAACTGAACTCTCTAGAATAGGTTTCCATGCCAATCTTCAGAATTGATAAGGTTGTGGTGACCCAGGTGATCCACAGTATTATCACTGGTGAAATTGTCAAGTGGCATGTCCCTTCTGTAAAGCAATAGTGTGCTGGCTTTGCTAATTAAGTCCTTCAGGGTTATAAGGAGGATAATATGCACCAGTTATTAACAAACATTAAAGATTTTTGCAGAGAAGCATGGGAAGGCTCAGCAAAAGGCAGTGGGGGAGCATTATCCACCAGCAGCATAGATTCTCAGGACCGACTGCAACGTGCAGTTTCTTTAATAATTAGCACCATTGGCTTACTCTCACTCTAGACAAAGCAACAACCTTCACCCGAGTGACTGGCTTTCTCTTTGATCATCTCATACTTTTTATAAATAGGAAGTTGATTAGCACTTCACGGTATAGAGGGACTTAATGGGCACACCCTCTCCCAGTCTCCCAAAGGTGATTGGTTCCCTCACACAAAGCCCACATGGTGTGGCTTTCAGTTTCTGGATCTGGCCCAAGTCTGATAGGTGGTAACCAGTTAATAGGAGGCTCTGTCCCTAAGACAGAAAGAACTAGTTAATAATCATAACAATGGCAAAAAGTTGGGAGGCCATTTTTCTTAAAAGATGGATGTGTATGTGAATAGTCTTTAAAAATGTTTGAATAATCAGACCTTGTGATTCAAATGAGGGACATATATATCAACCACTATAAAAATATTTAATCTCTTTGACTCTTGAAAATTTACCCTATAAAGAAATAACATGAGAAAAAATATATATATATCTGAAAATATGTTATAGCGCTATCTATAATATCCCTGGGCTTTCCTGGTGGTTCAGTAAAGAACGCACCTGCAACACAGGAGACCCAGGTTCCATCCCTGGGTAGGAAAGATCCCCTGGAGGAGGGAATGGCCCACTCCAGGATTCTTCCCTGGAGAATTCCATGGACAGAGGAGCCTCATGGGCTACAGTCCATTGGGTCACAAAGAGTTGGATATCACTGAGCAACTAACACTTTTGCTTTTTTTCATAATATTCCCAAATTAGAAACCATTTAAATGACCTGTAATACAGAATCAGTGAAGAAAGTTAAAATTTCTATCATTAGCCATTAACGATAACTATGAAACTATGCAAAACTTAAGGGGAAAAGGTAAATTAACTCCTAAGTAGGAAAAAAATATAGATATATGTGTATGTGTTAATAGTACTTATAATTAGTAAAAGCATGATGATACAGAGTTGGGAACCATCATTGGATTCTCTGAAGCCACAGAAAAATGTAGTATGAGAAGAGGGGAGAACCAAGGACAGACTCTTGGGAAACAGGATTAAGGGATAGTCTGTAATATGGACTGAATCGTGTCCTCCACAAAAGTCATATGTTGAAGCCCTAATCCCCAATGTTATTGTTTTGGGGGATGGAGACTTTGGGAGGTACTTAGGTTTAGATAAGGTGGTAAGAGTGGGGCTCTCATGATGAAATTAGTGCCCTTATAAGAAGAGATAACAAAGAGCTTGCTTGCTCTCTCTCCACCATGTGAGGACACAGGAAGATGGTGGCCATCTACAAGCCAAGAAGAGAGTCCTCACCAGAAACTGAGCATACTGATGCCTTGATCTTTGACTTCTAGCCTCCAGAACTGTGAAAAAAATAAATTTCAGTCATTTAACTCACCCAGTCAATGGTATTTTGTTATGGCAGACCAAGCAGACTAATAACAGTTAGGAAAAAGTTTTCCCTTATAGAGAAGAAGAGAAAAGAAGTCTTGAGATTTGGAACTAGAACTCCAGCTAATGATTAAAAAAAGTAACTAGGGTGGTGAGTGGGGGGCAGAGGTGGCTGTTGGAGGAGGAAGAAGGAGAGAGAGAGAATGAACATGAACCTGAAGGAGAAAAAAAGTATTTGCTTTTTGGAAGAGAAGATATCCTGCAAATTAATGGGGAGGGGAAATGTTTCAAGAAATAGGTAGTCAAAAATATCAGAGTTCAGGGCTTCCCTGGTAGCTCAGTGAGAGTCTGCCTGCCAGTTCAGGGGGACAAGAGTTCAATTCCTGGTCTGGGAAGATCCCACATACCTCAGAGCAACTATTGCACCTATGCTCTAGCGATCAGGAGCCACAACTACTGAGCCCACATGCTGCAAGGCTCGTGTGCCCTAGAGCCTGTGCTCTGCAATGAAAGAAGACACCGCAGTGAGAAGTCTGCACACGGCTACTAGAGAGTAGCCCCTCCTCACAGCAACTACAGTGGAGTGTGTACAGCAACAAAGACCCAGTACAGACAGAAATAAGTAAGTAAAATTTTAAAAAAAAAACCATAAAATATATCAGAGTTTATTTTGCAACAAGGAAGCAGTTTTCTGTCTTTTTTTTTTTAATTTGGCCAACTTAAAAGTCAGATTGTGATGAGTTGAAATGTACTTAGGAGAAGAGGAGGGACACAGAGCAACTACAAATAACACTTTCAAGTGATTTGGCTATAAAGGGAGAACAGAGATAAAGTAGTTGATGGAGAGTAACCAGAGATCAAAGGAACATACTTTATGATGAAAGAGATGATAACTTTTAGATGTTTCTAAGAAGGACCCGACAGAAGAGAATGTTCAAAGATGCTAGAAGAGGCATAACTGCAGGAATGTGTCCCTTTAAAAGACAGCCAAGGGCTGTGGTCCCAGATGGAAGAAGCTTGCTATGGTCAGGAGGAGACACACTTTCACACTATGACAGGAAGGGAGAAAAAAGCGTGAATTTGGACACAGGTTGGTTTGCAGGTGTGTGCCAGAAAGCTGAGGAAGTGTCTGTTTGGTGGTTTCTATTTTATCTGTGAAGCAGAAGGTAAAATTTACTTAGATTCTGGGAGAATAAATATGACAAAATATAAAGAGAGTAGAAAAAAAAATTAATTGAGCACTGTGAAGAGTAGGAGAGAGAGCCAACCATCAAGGAAACCATGAAGGAAAATTACCAGACAGTATGGGGCTGGAATAAGATTAGAGTGTATAAAATAAATGAGTAATGGCACCTATCTCTGTGGTAAGTGATGTCTCTTCAGCAGCCCAGACATATGCACAGAATTGACAGGTCTTAGGACGGGCTCAGGGTGGGAAACTCAGTGGTGTGTCAGCTGGGAATCTGGTGTTACCGTTCACTAAAACTCTGGCTCAACCCTTACTTAGCCGATATTTAACACAAATGAACCAGGGCATCCTTTCCTTCAAGTTTCCTTCAAAAATTAAAAAAAAAATCTGAATGAATAACATTTCCTTGTTTTCTGTATGGACCAACACTACTAAATTGCAAGAAGTTGAGAAAAAAATTAGAAAATGGCATATTCACAATCATTCATTCATCTAAAAATATTTATTTACTTCTTACTCTGTCCAAGGTACTGTTCCAGGCATGAAAGACACATTAGTGAACAAGAAATTGCTTGCTTTTTGGTGGGTAAAGACAAGACTGAATTGTGTTCCCCCCCAAAAAGATATGTTGAATCCCTAACTCAGAATGTGAACTTATTTGGAAATAGGATCATCACAGATAGAATTAGTTACATTAAATTGTGGTCATATTACAGAAAAGTTTGCATTTAGTCTAATACAAAGGCTATCTTTACATGAAGAGCAGAGAGACACAAAAGGAAGACAGCCATGTGAAGGTGAAGGCAGAGATTGGAGTGAGGCATTTATCAACCATGGAATAACAAGGACTGCTGACCATCACCAGCAGCTAGGACAGAGACAACGAACAGATACTTTCTCAGATCCTTGGAAGGAACCACCTCTGCCCACACCTTGATTCTAGAACTGGGAAAGAATAAATTCACACTTTGCAAGCCACCCAGTTTGTGCTACTTTATTATAGCAACCTTAGGAAACTAATGCAAATGCTAACTAGATAAGGCAATATGGAGAAAATAAAAACAAATATGAGTGTGGGGAGGAGGTATTGGGTAGAGAGAAGGCTGTGTATAAATATTACTCAGGGAGAGCTTCACAAGTGAGGTGGTATTTGAACAGAAACATGAAGCAAAGGAAAACAGACAGGCAGCTCTCTGGGGGGAAAATCTATCCAGTTAGGACACAGTCAAACAAAGCTACAGGGGCAACAAGCAAGCTAGACACCAGTGTGGGCAGAGCAGAGTGGACAAGGGCCAGGGGGGTGGGGATGGAGGCAGTGATGGAACATGGAAGTATCTAACTAGAAGTGAGATTAGAATCCTTTTGAGTATAAACTGGCATGAAGCCAGGACAGAATCAGGATGAAGACCCCTCAGGTGACTGATGAAATCATCCAACCAAGAGAGGAGGAGGATGTGAGCCAGGGTGATTGCAGTAAAGGTGAAGCAAGGGATGACTTTCATCCGATTCTGGACAACTTGAAAGGCAGAAGGAACTGGAGAAATGGTAGGAATTTTTTCTTAATCAAGAGATTTTATAGAAATTCAGAAATTATTTTTTAAAATAACAAGGTGTCACAATAAAATGCATTCACCAGATTACATATGAGGATGCAGAAATTTTAAAAAATAAACATTCTGAAATGCTTTCAAAATTACTTTCGGATGGTTTCTTTCATGACTGCTTAAAATACTCCTGGGCATATATCTGGAGAAAAATATAATTTGAAAATATACATGCACCACAATGTTCATAGCTATAGTATTTATAATAACCAAGACATGGAAGCAACCTAATTGTCCATCAACAAATGAATTGATAAAGAGGATGTAGTATGTGTATAGATATTTAACAATAGAATACTACTAAGCCACAAAAAGCATGAAATAATGCCTTTTGCAGCAACATGAATAAACCTAGAGATTATCATACTAAGTGAAGTAAGCCAAAGATAAATATCATCTAACACTGCTTACACGTGGAATCTTAAAAAAAGGATACAAATGAACGTACTCACAGACAGAGAAAACGAACTTATGACTACTAAAAGGGGTGGGGGACAGAGGGATGAATTAGCAGTTTGGGATTAACATATACACACTACTATATACAAATTAGATGACCAACAAGGACCTACTGCATAGCACAGGGAACCTTGGGTGTGTGTTCATTAGGAGTTTAGCTTTGCATGCTAAGTTGCTTCAGTCATGTCCAGCTCTTTGCGACCCCGTGGACTGTAGCCCACCAGGCTCCTCTGTCCGTGAGATTCTCCAGGCAAGAATACTACCGTGGGTTGCCATGCCCTCCTCCAGGGGATTTTCCTGAACCAGGGATCAAACCCTCGTCTCTTACACCTTCTGCATTGGCAGGCAGGTTCTTAGGCATAATAAATTATGACTATTAGTTATCTAAGTGGAGGTGGCAAATAGGCAGCTGCACATGTGTCTAGTGTTGAGGCTAGAATTTGGGAGTTGGCACTGGATCAATGGTATCTGAAGCCATGGTACCTGATGGGACCACCTGGCAAGGGAGAGGGCTTGAGGCCTTAGGACTGAGTTTGGGGGCACCTCCCACTGGTAGACATTAGACAGATGAAGAGCTTCCACTAAAGAGATTTAGAAGATTCTCATGACAACTGAAAGAGAAATATCCCAGCCAAATGAAGAAAACATTTCAAAAAGAGAAAAATAATATCTTTTAATCTTAATGTTACAGAAACAGGATGATGTAAAGTGAAAAAAATCTAGGGCTCCAAACTGTATAAAGCAAAATCTTAATTTTGCATAAAGAAACATGTTTAAGCTTAGAAAGACAGACTGAAAAAAAATATAGCAATGCAAACAGTTTTTCTGACTTTTTACTTTAGGATGGTATTTGCTTTCTGCCTCTATAGAAATTTTCAGGTTTTCTACTGTGAATTTATTCTTTTAATAAAATTATATGTAAATTTTCAAAAAATCATTATAGCAAAGACTTTTGGATTCAGTCTTTTAAAAGTAAAAATATGTAACACTTGCAAAATCTTTAAAGCAAGACAGTCTAGTGTTGACATATCATGTGGTTAAGTTAATTGGGTAGACTTCATTTGGTTCTCAGAAAAAAAGCAGTATTCAAATTTTTTTTGTTTCATTTTTACTTGCATTGCAAGTATCTCCTCCCAGAAAGAAGCGACATAATTAAAATAATATTTGGTGATTTTTATTCATTTAAAGAATCACCTCTATAGACATGGAGAAGTTGGGTTTCTATTTTTAAATGTTAGGGTTTTAGTGAAATAAATCAGATAGAGAAAGACAAATGCTGTATGATATCACCTATGGAATCTAAAAAACCAAACTCTTAGGTACAAGAGAATAGATTGGTGGCTGCGAAGTGGTGGAAGTGGGCTAAATGGATGAAGGTAGTCAAAAGGTACAAAATTCCAGCTATATGATAAACAAGTCCTGGGGATATAATGTACACCGTGATGACTACAGTTAACAGCACTGTACTGCATATTTGAAAACTGTTAAAAGAGGAGATCTTAAAAGTTCTCATCACAAAGAAAAAACTGTAATTATGTGAGCTGATGAATAGTAACTAGACAGAGTAGTGATCATTTTGCAGTATATACATATATCTAATCATCATGTTGTACATCATGTTGTACACTTTAAAATTATACATTATTTGTCAATTACATCTCAATAAAACTGGAAAAGAAAAAAATTTAAAGTAAAAAATAAATGTTATGATTTCAATGTAGCCTTGAACAGGACACTTCATAGGTCTGTATCCTGGTTTCCTTGTCTGTTAAACGAGACTGATGGACTCTCCCTACTCCACAGTGTGGTTCTAAGACCATTAGACTAAGTTAAACTAGACACAGTGTGGTTGCGAGACTGAAGAGAGATGGGGTTGGGGGGTGACTCTTAACCAGCCCCCATCTAGGTTCCGCCTTCATTGCCAGCAGCCAGCACCGGCAGCAATAGATGGCTTCGATCAGGTGGCTTGCTTTTAATGCCTGCATGTGGCCATACTACCTCTGCCAATAGGCCTCAAGGGCACAGCTCCTAATTGGCAGGAGAAGGACAGGGTGGTTTCCAGCCAGGCCCTAGAGTTTCCGATTTACTTTCTGCAGCTGAGAGTGAGACAGGAGCCATTACCCTGTTATTACCCTGATGGGGGCAGTGGTGGAGTTGAGCTCTGTCTACCCTGAGGCCGTGCCTGGCTGGGCATGTGCTGGAAGCCTCTGTGAACAGCTTCAAATAACAACATCTAATGTCTCCAAATGCCACGAGCAATTGAGGGCAGTCTGACTTAGCAGGCTGCATCTCTTTATTTTATTTTACTCTTCATTGAAAATAGTTGATTTACAATGTTGTATTAATTTCTGCTGTGCAGAAAAGTGATTCTGTTATGTATATATATACATACACACACACATGCTTTTTTATTTATTCTTTTCCTTTATGGTTTACCGTAGGATTTGAGTATGGTTCTCTGTGCTATACAGTAGGACCTTGTTGATACACATCTCTTTAAACAAATAGTTTATCACTGATTCTTTTAGCAAAAACAACAAAAACAAAAAACAGCATAGGGGAGAGGAGATGAGGTCCACTAACAGAAATGACATGTAGAGGTATGAAAGTTTCAAACATACTATTTCCTTCTGAAGTTAATTTGTCGATGAAACATGCACACAGCTCAAGAACAAACACAACACAGACCTGGTCTCCACTCTGGGAATTTGAAATAAGGTTAGATTTCTGTTCCCTAGACTAGAAGCTGAAAGTCCTCCCCACCCCACCCCCACCTCTCACCCACCTGGACGGCAGGGCAATAAGCAGAAGAGATGAGCCTTTTATTTTGTTTAAGGAGTAGGGTACCTGGGAAGACATTCTCACTCCCAGGAGAAGGAGATGAGATTTGGGGTCTACAGGGCAATGGCAACCCACTCCATTACAATACTCTTGCCTGAAGAATCCCATGGATGGAGGAATCTGGTGGGCTGCAGTCCATGGGGTTGCTAAGAGTCAGACACGACTGAGTGACTTCACTTTCACTTTTCACTTTCATGCACTGGAGAAGGAAATGGCAACCCACTCCAGTGTTCTTGCCTGGAGAATCCCAGGGACGGCGGACTGCCGTCCCGTCCCTGGTGGGCTGCCGTCTATGGGGTCACACAGAGTCAGACACGACTGAAGCGACCTAGCAGCAGCAGTGCAATCAGGCACCTGTAGATCCTGCATGAGTGAGGTAACCATTTGGAGACCCAGCTCATTTCCCATTTCTGTAAAATCTGGCTAATCACAGCCACTCTCAGGGTTACTATGCCACTGAGATGAAGTAAACACGGCTGGATTTTTGGCTCACGTTTTCCGTGTGCCTATCCTACACCAGCAGAGCCATTGCCCATGTGCTTTCCAAGACTCCAGTTGCCTCTTCCAGCGGCTCCTCAGGTCCTCTCCTCACCACACACCCACCCCACACGGCCCACTTTGAGCAGCTCAAAGGCTTCAACTTCAATTTTCGATCCTCGGCTCAGGAACAGTATGGACAATCCACTGCTGCTACCTTAAAAAACCTTTGCTCATTACTCCTGCTTCTCCACTCACTGAACGCCTGCCAGGCCCCTAGCTAATCACCTCTTCAGCTCTTGGGAATTCTGAACCAATCTGCAATTCCTCTTCCTAGAATCCTTCCCCAAGAGTTCTGATCACATGTGTAACAAGTTTAGCCATTGTGCAAATCAGTTCTGTGGCCAAGGTCCTAATGCAAAGTCTAACAAAAGCCAAGGGCGGGACTGGGAGAAAGAAGTGAGTGTGCCAGCCTGTGGAGAGAGGCAGAGAAGGAAGGTTGTGTGCTGCAGAGGAAAAACGCTGGTCAGGAGTCGGGAGACCTCGGGTCCAGCCCTAGCTCTGCCCTTGAGTTCTGCAACTGCGGGTCACACACTCCCCATCTATGGGCTTCAGTCTCCTCACATGTGAGGAGGAGGTCAGGAGCTGCCACAATTCACTCCCTCTCCCTATGCCCATGGCAACCATCCCTGATCAATCAGTACACTCTTTCCTGTGGAACCCAGACTCCATGCAGCCACCATCAAACCAGTGCAGTTGATACAGGAGACAAAAACATCTTTGCAATCCCCAAGCTTCAGTCTAAAACCTCCCTTATTATTTGACTAGTCTATGCCTCTATGACGTGGATGGCCTCAAAGCATAGGTTTGCTCACTGGCTAGCATCACCAGGAAGTTGAGCATCATGACTTTCCTAGAAAGCAGTTATGCCCTTTATCACTGCAGCTCTGGGCAGACTAAGGATGGGTCCTGCCAGTGTGCCATGTGGAGGAAAACCAATCGTAACTATAACCCACAGCTGGTGGAGCTTTGCCCCAACCATGTCCACGCAGGGGGCAGGGCTAGCCCTTTAAGACCTGACACAGGCTTTTGGTTGGAATTTCCAAAGAACATATCCCATGAGCCTCGTTTCACCATGGATAATCAGACTAATTCCACAGATTCTGCTGTTCCAAGTCTTTCCTTACTTGCTAGCTTCAATGTCTGCTTTGGCCTCCTGCCCTGCCTGGGAAGCTCTGGCCACTTCCACCGTAGATTCCACAGCCCATGACCTTGACTCAACTCTGTATCTGGCTCCAGTCATCTTGGGCTGATCTGGTGCCTCTCTCCTGAGCCAGCCAGGGCCTAGAAGCCCTAGAACTGCTCTGCACTGCCCCATCTTCCCTGAGCATCCAACTCAAATGCAGATTCTGAACTGACTCTTCCCAAATGTATCTGACTTCATATCATTTTTCCCATGAGCATGCAAGTGACACCCAGCTTAGGGAGGCTCCTAGCCCTGCTGGATCCATGAAACGGTATTGTCTGTGCTACTCAACAGCCTTCAACAGCTTCTGTAGTTCTTGTGACCCAGCTCATCCTAGGTACCACCCAGCACACCTTCCCACCCCACAACTCAAGTCACTCAGGTCTTCTTACTGAACCATCAGTCCCCAAGCCCACTTATAGTTCTGGCCACCAGATATTATATTCTCCTTGCCAGGCATGTCCTGTCCTCTTTCTTCAAGTCCAAATCTACCAATTTTTCACAATCCAGCTTACATTTACCTCAGGAAATCTAATACCCAATTATATGTTATGTCACAGGATCCATAAATGTTTTGTCAGTGTTTGGCCTTTACTTATCAAGGATAGTGAAAATTTTTGGAGGACAAGAATCTGCCACAGGACCTGGGTATCTCTCAGTGGTGACATAACAAATCAATAAACACATTACTGGTCACCTGTTCTATGTTCAGAATTTCTCAGCGAAATACATTTGCCAATTCATTGTTCTAACCAAGTAAATCTACTCAGATGCATCAAATTCTTACCCTTTTATGTCCAACCTAGACCATTACAGATCCTTCCCTCTCTGAATTAAAAAAAGTTAGATTATATGCCAAAGCCCAAGAATGTATTTGTTGATTAGGCTTCAGTGAGGTGTGCGTGCATGCTCAATCGTGTCCAGCTCTGTGACCTTTTGGATTGTAGCCTGCCAGATTCCTCTGTCCATGGAATTTTCCAGGAAAGACTCCTGGAATGGGTTGCCACTTCCTTCTCCAGGGGCTCTTCCTCACTTGAGGATTGAACCCATGTCTCTTGCATCTCCTGCATTGGCAGTCAGGTTCTTAACCATCTGAGCCAGCAGGGAAGCCCATAGAATTCAGCAGTGGTTTAAGTACAAAGAGTCATCTGGAGTATTTTCTAGAAAAGCAGATTTGCCAACTGCATTGACAGAGTTTCTCAATCAGGGAGTCTAGGATGAGACCTAAAATGCACATTTTAACAAATGGTCTAGGTAATTGTGAAGTAGGCAGTTTCCCCTACTCTAAGGAAAACTGGGCTCTGGGAACCACACTTTCCAGAGACACACTGCAGTGTGTGGACGAAGCAGGCAAGGCCCCACCACCCCTAACAAGTCTATCCAGGTGGCCTCTGGCTGAGAATTTCCTCAGTCAACTCCATGGTTTCAGTCCAACTCTGGTTACCAAATCTCTGAGTTCTTCAGCCAAAAGACCATTTGGCCCTGGAGGATCATTTTTATCTGCTGCAGCAATCTCCCCGCCCCCCCCCCCAAAGGCCTCCCTTTGCCCTGTCCTTGCTGAAGAAATCAAATCATCATGCCAGCACTCTCACTCAACCAGCAGCAGTCCTGGGCTCACAGGTTGTTTTAGCTCCTGCTATGAATCAGAATGGATTTATGAATAGCTTGTAACAGGCTTGTCACGTCTTGTTTCAGACTTTCTTTAGCTCATAGTTTTCCTTATTTGGCCCTTCCAGTACTTATACCTCCATTTATTTTAAAGGTTTTAAGTCTGGAATATCACATATGCAGCATTATACAGAATCTGGCCTCTCAAAATTGACATCTCAGTAAGCTCTCAAATTTACAGCCCCATGGTCAAAAGCAAGGGAACAGAGAAACCTTCTGAGCAGGGCAGAGCTAAGTAGGGCATCTCAGCTCCCCTAGATCCTGCTGGCACCTGGTTGAGTAACCCTTCTGCGTGTCTTAGCATGTTGTATACAGAGGCCTGAGGGCAAGCAGTTTTCCGCAACAACTTTTGCAGGATTGTTAGCACTTAGTCTGTTGGCATCTGAGAACTGTGTAGGGTAAACAACTGTTCTCTCTTCCTCCAAAGCTTGATTCCACTCTGGGGTTTGCATAAACACGTGCAACGTGTTTACTGAAAAACTGGTTTTTGCTTTCCTGCAGGTGTGCAGGGTTTCTGAGCTGGGGGGTGGGCGGGTCGTAGAGTGGGAAAAGTGTCTGGGAAGACTGAGAGTAAGGACATCCCATGTGTTGGAGGAAGGGAAACAAATGGGTGCCTGCCCATTCCTGTACTTGGCCCTATTCAGTTGCCTTCACTAGACCCATGCAGGCCTTAAGCAAAGTCATTTCATGCAACTGATTGGCTTATATTGAATTCTCTTTCAACTCACCTCGAGCAGGAGAACAGTTATCTTTCATTAAACTTCACTAAGCGTCTTTTAAATTATGGTTCTCCCTTCGAAATGATAGCTGTGACTTTAAAGTCCAAAGATGCAGTAACTTTGATCACCATTCAATAGTGGGTCAGAGATGAGTCAATCAACTGGGGTGAAGAACACCCACTTGGGTATCAGTGGATGGGGTACCATCCAGAGGTACCTACCTCTTGGGATGCAGACATCATGAGTGGAAGGGCAGCAGGGCCTGTGGACAGTAAAGAAGAGCACAGGGGCCACAGTGGGGCAGCCTAAGAGCAAATCCTGTCTCCACTACCTTGAGCCATCTCACTTTGGGCAGTTTACCTGACTGCCTTGTGCTTAAGTTTCCTTGTCTGTGATGTTGGGATACAATAGGAATAACTTTTTTTTTTTGGCTACACAATGCAGCATGTGGGATCTGAGTCCCCTGTGCTACATACTTGGTCGCTTCAGTCATGTCCATCCTTTGCAACCCCATGGACTGTAGCCCGCCAGGCTTCTCTGTCCATAGGATTTTCCCAGCAAAAACACTGGAGTGATTTGCCATGTCCTGCTCCAGGACATCTCCCCCAACCCAGGAATCAAACCCATGCTTCCTGCGTCTCCTGCATTGCAGGTGAGTTCTTTACCTGATGAGCCATCAGAGAAGCCCCATTAGTCCCTGACCAGGGATCAAACCCATGCCCCTGCACTAGAAGCACAGAGTCATAACCACCTGACTGCCAAGGAAGTCCTAAAACAGGAATAACTTTAAGGGACTGCTGTGACTATTAAATAAGCTAACCTACATAAAAACATTCATAAAAAATATCTTCAATATTTTTATGTGTGTGTGTTAGTTGTTCAGTCATGTCCAACTCTTTGTAACCCCATGATCTGTCCATGGAATTCTTTAGGCAAGAATACTATAGTGGGTTGCCATTCCCTTCTCCAGGGGATCTTCCTGACTCAGGGATCGAACCCAGTCTCCTGCATTGCGGGCAGATTCTTTGCTGTCTGAGCTACAATGAGCTCATTGTGTCTGTTGTACAATATTGACCTTTGACTCTAAAGAATATGGATGCATGATTTAGTCTTCATGATAAGTGTCTTCTGAAGGTGTTAAAAGGGGCCATGCTTCAGAGCTGGCAGTCTCAGACACAGGCAGCAGTGTGCTTGGGCACAGCTGTCCCTGTGACCACTGCCCACCAGTAATGCTCAGATTGGCTGAGGGAGACATGCAATGAGATGCATCTTGGCCTTTATCTTGGGCAAAGAAAACAGAAAGCCTTCCTCCACTCTTGCTTTCATTTTCATTTCATGAAAGAATTTAAGATCTTCATTGAATTTCTTGAGTGTACATAAAGTTCTTACCTCACAGAACTAATCTACCTCACAGAACTAATTATTACTGTTAATAATTATTAATAGTACTTGTTAAGTAATATTTCTCTAAGTCTATTTTATATTTATCTTAGCTTTTTCTCATACAACCCAATGATATGAGTCCTGTAATTATCCCTTTTTACAGAGAAAACTGAATGGTCACTTGCCCAAGGCCAGCAGTTTAGCCAGGACTTTCCGACTCCAGTGCCCATGTGCAAAGTCATGCCTTGCCTTAAACAACCCACTCTCCTCCTGATTCACTTCAGTATTTTATTTATCTTTATCAACATTTGCTAAGAAGAGCAAGTGAATAATGAAAAATGCTAGTGAACTTCCATTTTAACAAAGTTGTATCTAGCACTTGACCATGAACCGAGTTACAAATCACTCTATTGGACCTAGAGATGAAGAGGGGAGGGGCAGACATGCAGCCCCTGCCCCAGTGAATGTCCAGTCTCCTTAATGGTAGGGTGAATGAGGGAGAGAGATCAGGAAATGAAAATAGGGGACTATAAGGGAGGGAGAGGGAGGGAGGGGATGTCTAGGCCAGGACAGAGGTGTGCTGGCATAATTCGGCTCCACAAGGAAAGTTAGTGTGTCTTTGTGTCTTTCATAGGAAGCAGAGGAAACAAGCTCGGAGAGCTTAAATAGTAAATCCTGCATTGCTCAGCAAGCCAGACGGAGAGCTAAGAGTCCACTCTCTAACTCTGAAGCCCACGCTCTTCCCCAATGCATCATGAACCTCTTGGAGCGTGAGAATGTGGTTGAAGGCCATGTCCTCAAGACCCTGAATATTGCTCTAAAAAGCTTGGGCTTTATTCTCTAATGGATGGAAGCACCCCCATACCCCCTTGGCTCTTAATTTAAGAGCATCATCCAGGGACTTCCTTGCAGGAACTGAATCCCATTGGTTTCCTGTCTGTGCCTACATCAACTCCCCTGACCCCAGGGGTGTCCAGTGAGCCAATCAACCACTTCTTTCATATTTTTATGCAAACACAGCAGCTGGAACTGCTGCACCTGCAGCCCCCGCTGTTTCACACACGATAAAAGGATCAAAGCCTGGAAAATGACTTCAGACTATAATTTAAGATAATTATGATTTTTTAACCTAAATTACGTTTTAACATTTCATAACAGAGCTGTCAAGATTCTATCTATCAAAACTCTATCAAGCAAACAAAAGAGGATAATTATATTTTCAGACACATGCAGTCATCACTCTGGTTTCTCATAGAAAGACTGCTGTCTTCCTTCACATTATGATTTTCAAATGTTCTTCCTCTTTCCCACCCACCTTTGGAGTCTGAGACTATACACTCTTAAACAAGTGGAAAAATATGCCAAGAGTCTATAACTCAGAGCATAAAAGCATTTCTCAGAAGCAGCAACTCTAATGAGAAGTGCATCAAAAGGAAATATCCCTGAGTTGGTAGGGGCATTCTGTCTCACTAAATAGACTCTGATTGGGGATGGGAGAAGGCAGGATATTAAACTCCTCAAATCAAAGAAAACAATGAAATGCCAAACACTTCCTCCTAGAAGCTGAATTTGCTTTCATCCTGACCCACTGGATTAGGGAGCTTGTTCTAAGATCTTTGAGATATCAAGGGAAGAATACTAACTGTATCGGCATTGTTGGACGACAACCCATCACCCATTTCACCCCTCTCTGGACCATGATGAAACAGAAATGTGGTTTTGGAAAGTTGTTGCTGAGCTGTGAAAGACCCCATGTTTCTTGGCCTCTGGAGGAGAGGAATCCAAGCTGGGACCAGTGACAAGGCCTGATTGCTCAGAGCTTTTGTGTAATAAAGTTTTATTAAAGTATAAAAGAGATAGACAAAGCTTGTGACATAGACATCAGAAGGGGGCAGAAAGAATGCCCCCCTGCTAGTCTTTAACTGGATTTTTTATGTCTGTTAGAAAGCTATTAATCAGATAAGAGAGACAGCTCAAGGGTGAGGGAGTTTCACCAGGCCCCTTTCCCACAATATGCATTTTTGAGATAGGATGGCATGAGGTGTGTCATCCCCCAGCCATAAAACAATTGATATGAATACTGGTTTGTTGAGCTATTTATCAGCCCAAGGTTTGAGAAAAGAAAAAGAGAAACCTCCTTTTAATTTTGTATCAGTTCAGTTCAGTTCAGCCGCTCAGTCGTGTCCGACTCTTCAATTTTGTACAGAGAAGGACAAAAAATCTGACACTTGTAGTTTGTCTCCTCCTGCCACTTAAGGGAGAGAT
Source organism: Ovis canadensis (assembly GCF_042477335.2). Taxonomy (NCBI): domain Eukaryota; kingdom Metazoa; phylum Chordata; class Mammalia; order Artiodactyla; family Bovidae; genus Ovis; species Ovis canadensis. Next base: position 54,627,135 of record NC_091251.1, on the reverse strand, counting down.
AAAAAAATGTCTGGCACTTGCAGCCTATTTCCTCCGTTTGGAGACCCCTGGCCTTCTTGCCTGTTACCCTCTCAGTTTGAGTAACAATGACCCTTCCCCCAGCCCCAGAAGTGGGTTCTCAGTGGCCTCAGGCACTCAGTGTAATCTTATTCTCTTTACAAGTGGGATTGATGCAGGAATGGGCAGGGAACACAGGCCTCAACCAATTAGTGCACAGCGTCCACTCCAGTGAACAAGTGAGAAGGGGCACGTGACCCCAGAAGGTCTAATCAGAGTGACGTTCACAAGTGGTGTAGAATGGTGGGGAGAGAGAGACGCTCCAGTGGTGAACAGTGCTTGGAACTGTTGCAGGCATTTTGGTACCAATAAGAGAAGCCAGAGGACCCAGCCAACACATGAAGAAGGGCAGAACCAAGAGCATAACAGAGAAATGGAGCAGGAATCCTAATGAAACCGTGTATGAAAACTGACACATGGCCAGCCTGAGGTGGATTATCTTTTGTTTGCAACCAAGAACATCCTAACTGACCCACCAACTCTAATAATTCAGTGCCTTGTGGGACCATAGTCCCTTTGAAAATCTGATATAGGCCATGATCCTTCTTCCCAGAAAAAAAACACACATACACAAAATTTCACATGGAATTTAGGAGAGACAGAGGCACAGACTCTAGACTGAGAGTTTTATGCAGAGGGGTTAGGACCTTAGGCTTCAGCGTAGGACAGATTTGGGTTCAAAGGCTGCCTTGGGCACTTAAAACTGCATGACATTGGGTTGCCTTCATGACACTTTTCAACTTCTTTTCAGTCCTCTATAAAATGAGAATAATAATAATCCCTACTTCATAGGAGTGTAAAAATTAAACTATGGCTATCTAGAGATTAGCATGCCACATGGTCACAACAAAAACACTGTGTTTGGGTACGTGTACTCAGCCATGTCTGACTCTCTGCAGCCCCATGGACTGTACCTCCCCCCTCCCCACCCGGCTCCTCAGTCTACAGAATTTTCTAGAATACTGGAGTGGATTGCTATTTCCTATTCCAGGGGATCTTCCCTACCCTGGGATCAAACCCACATCTCTTGCATCTCCTGCATTGGATTCTTCACCACTGGGAATCACATAATTAATTCCCATCTGGCAACAAGTAATTAAGAATAGTCCTAAGGAGCTACAGAGAGAAAGCCCTTCTGATGAATGTCCATGTCAAATATCAGGACATGCAAAAATGAAGCCATGACTTTATTTTTCACAGCCCTGAAACTGTGAAGCAGTTGATCAGGGATTGGTCCTAAACTGGGGGAAAAACTGATTTTGGGGGCAGGATTGAGGGCAGTCCACAGCTTCTTCATCTGAAAAGTGCCTAGATGGTGCTAAGGATTATTGTGGGTTAAAGGAGGAAAAAAAGGACTTGATCCTCCTGAGACCGAATGGGGAAGGTTTTGTTAATTGTGAAGTTTAAAATAAATAAATAAATAAATAAAGAGGGAATAAAAAACATCTATGGTTGCAAATTTCCTAAAGACTTTTAGAATCCTAAGGGAGCACAGAGTTGCAGTTTCCCACCCCCAGCTCAGCAGAAGTGACTCACCAGGCTGTCCTTCATGGACCAAAACCCCAAAGTTTCTTTGAAAAAACAAGAGAGATCTTGGACTCCACAGGCAGTGGCCACCCTGTCCAGTACCCCTCCCTGCTGCTCCACTCTCGCCCTGCCACCCCACCCAGAGGCTTTCCCGGACATGCACATTCCAGCACAATCAGATGGCTGTTCGAATATGTCCCCTTGACTTATGACTTGGCAATGTCAGCAGGAATGGAAAACCCAGGGCACGGCCAGCAGGAGTTCTGTCCAGGGATATTTTCAAACTGACGCAGCCCATCTGCTTGGCCTTTCACTGTGGTCTTCTATTTCTACCTTCCATTATCTTATTTTTCTTTCTGCATCAAAACTTCCCTTCTTTTTCTACTCCATTTTTTCTAAGTAGGTCAGTCACAAATAAACAATTTTTCAAGAATGAATGCAATCTCATCTCTGCATTTCCTGCATGTATCTCATTTATGTTGATGCCAAAGCAAGTCCCAGTGAAGTAGCCGGAATGGACCCTTCCCCACTACAAGTTGGGCAGAAAGCCTGTGCTGGAAGGAATTACATCCCATCCCTAGCTATTATCCTCCTCATTAAATCAATTCCTTCCTATGAATCTTCTCCCTCAAGGCACCCTCAGAGCTCCACTGGGAGGTAACGTAGGGGTTACAAATTAACAGGAAAAGGTTAAAAACTGTTCTGACTTCCTGCATCACAGCCAGCTATGACTCAGCGACAAAGTTCTACCCCCTCCCAGAAACAATGGAGATCAAGAGGAAACAAATAAAAGAAATGCTGACAGGGACCCACAGAGCCCACTGCAATTTGGTAAAGCACCAAACCAGCCAGCACATCTTACGGAAAAGGAGAGCAGATGCAGCCACAGTGGGCACTGTCGACAGCCAAGCCACAGGGCTGCCACTCTGGAGGAGCGCTCCAAAGGCAGCTGCAGAGGGGACAGCTGGCTCACCGAGGAAAAAGCTAGTCATGGCCGAGGGGAGGCGAGGTTGGGCCGCTCTGAGGGAGTGGCTGTAACATCTGCCACATGTCCTCAGCCAGAAGGTAGAGATTCCAGGAATTATGGGCAAGGGCTTGAAGAGCCAAGGTTCAAAGGCTATAAAGATTTTAGACACAATCCTTGGAGATTTTTGTAAACTGATGTGCACCTAACATGTACCTTTGTTTTTCTGTTTTTTTATAAGGTAGAATAGTAGTTCTGTAAGCCTGGCTATTCCCACGTTTTTCAGAAAAAGAAATTTCAATTGAGAGCCTCCTATACTGCAGCTCAGAGCAACTAACTTTTCCTCCAGATGGCAAGCATAGGACATAAAGGAACCACAAATGGTTGTTGGTGTGCTGAGCACTGTGACCTACTCCATCGCCAAAACCTCAAGCTGAAAAATTCCTCTTCCTGCTCTAAATCTTCTTGACTTATCATCCGACAGCTCTCTCATGCCTGCTGCTTCTGTCCCCACCTTCTCTGAGCCTCCATTCTCTAGATCCTTCTCTTGTGTCCTCATTCATCAGTGTCCTGGACTCCAGAGAAAATTATTTAAACAAGATACTTTCCAGAACCTGAAAACTGCTCTTCCCGGGCTATGGCTGGACTGTCAATCATCCGTCTGGGACACTCTTACCTTTTCTTCCCCTTGTTTCATAGTGATGTGGACAAATCACCAAAGGGACCCATGCGGCCACTTTCTTGAAACCCTGGCTGGGTTCTAACTCCCTTCTGACAGTCTTTCTTATTAACTTTTCCTGTTGTCACATGCCACTTCTAATAGCATTCATCTCCCCAGACATATGTCTGTTTGACTGACTTAACTATAAAGACAAGCTTATGTTTTACTTTTATGAAAACTTGAGATTCTCTCAAGTTCTTTACTCAAAAAAGTCTCTGGATTTTTCACCAGTTTAATCTTCCCTCCTGTTACAAAAAAGAAGTAGTCTTACTATATTCTGTAAAGTTATACGTGGGCTCCTCATCTTCTAGCTTCTCATTTTCTCCAGGATCTTGTTCTATCAATTTTTCTCCACTCTCACTTGGAACCTGTCTTTCGGTTACTGCAAGCTCTTTCTTCTCTGCTGTAACCAGGCCCAGGTAACCCATCTCAAGAAATATATAACTTTGCTGAAAGCATGTTTTAGCTATTCCCTGTAAAGACATTTAAACTGCCTAGGCTCACAGATGTCCCATAAGAAAACATACACAAAAACAAACACCCCTGGTGATAATGAGCTCAAAATAAAGTATTATAGTCAACAAATGAAATGGATAAACTAGCAAGAGGAAATGCCAACAGATGTAATACATGATGGAATTATCATTCCAATTATCTGAAAAGAAACAGATTCCCTGTCATCTTTCCCATTCAACACTGACCTGGAGATCATATTAAGTAAAATAAGTCAATGAAAAAAGTTAAATACATAGGATTGGAAAGAGAAAACAAACTTTTGATTTTCAAACTATATTATTATATACATAGAAAAATGCAAGAAAATGTACCATATTAGAGCTGACACTTCTGAAAGATTCCTAGATACGAGATCAGTGTAAAAAATTTTGTTTAACTCATTCTGTTCACAATAGCATCAAAAATATACATTCAGTATTTGCTAAGGATCTGCTGTGTACCAGGTACTGAATTATTCACTAGAATAATATGTACAAGACTCTCATGGAGAAAATTATTAACTTTTCCTGAAAAATATGAAAAGAGGCTAAGTAAATGAAGTAATCTATCATGTAAGAGGAGAGCTTAATATCCTACAGAGGATAACTCTTTTCATATTATTCCATAAATTTGACAAAAGTACAATCAAAACTCAAAATAATTTTAATTGTAATTTGACAATACAATTTTTAAATTAATATGAAACAAAGGAATAAGAATATCTAAAACAATTTTAAAGAAGAAAAACAAGGTGTAGGCATTTGTCCTATAAGATAAAATTTATTTTCAAGTTATACTAAGAAAGTAAGTTCTTCACACTACAGTTCACCTTGGGAAGGGGGAGACACCCCACCTGGACCACTTTTATAGGCCCTACATTGCCTCAGGGTACTGATAACAAATCTACTGTCAGTTTGTTTTTGCCAAATCATTAAGTTGAATTCTCTGCTACCCTCCACAAAAAGCTCCTAAACTAAATAGGAAAAGGAGTCAGTTCTGTGTCTGGACAATGGAAATAGCTTCTCAGCAATAATCTGTAAAGTGAGAGTGAAAGTCTCTCAGTTCTGTCTGACTCTTTGCAACCCTATGAACTTATATATTCCATGGAATTCTCCAGGCCAGAGTTGAGTATCAAGTATGAGTCTTTCAGAATCCCATGCAGAAAGGCAGCCTTATCAGGAGACAAAATAGAGGTTGAGAATTTTGGGCAGAGAAAGATATTTGAGACAGAAGGCCAATCACGGTGACCTTAACTGGCCTTTGTTAACAGGAGGCGGTAAGCTTCAGAAAACCAAGAAGAGCCATTTGCCACAAAGCAATTCAGGGCTAGAGGGCAGGGGCATTAATTAAACTCCTTGGAAGGCAGGCTCAATCTTTTCATTGTCTCCACCCACACCCTCTTCTCTCCAATTTGGAAGAGATCCCTTTGGGATGGTCCTTCCTCTGGGGCTGAGAAGTAACAGCAAGCCAGATTAGGGCAAGAACGCAGTTCCTCAGGTATGAATATTAAATGAGCTTTATGACAGATGGAATATTTGTTAATTCTATTAGTAGAGCCATTCACAACAGCAAAGAAAGGACCATCCCAAACACACAGGGATGTCTTTTAGTCCTTCCTCTTAAAGAAGACTAATATTCAGTATTTCTCTCTCTCTCCCTCCCTTCTTCTTTCTCTCTCTCCCTCTCCCTCACCCTCTCTCTCTCTCTCTCTCACACACACACACACATACACACACTCTCTCTCTCTTCATCCGAGGAAACCAAACTGCCCTCAGCTATGAACCCACATTCCCACTGATAGCAGCAGGAGTTGTGGGCATGGCATTGGTAGCCAGAATGTGACCCGTGTCCTATTAATCAGTCCTACACCATAGGAATGGAATTTGAAGTTAACAGAAAGAGTCCTGTGCTCCAGCCATCCGCTCATTGACTCCTGTTTCCTCACGTGAGAACAGCAACCAGCGCTCTATAGGGCTCCCTGTTTGCTAGCAAGCTTCCTACTTCTTGGCCCTACTCCTATCTTTTTATGCTGTCACAGAAAAAAAAAAAAAAAACCTTGGTCAGTAGCCCCTCTTCCTAATGTCTATACTACATGACTGTTTTTTGTCGATTTTTTTTTTTTTTTTTTGGGCCACCAGGCATGTGAGATCTTAGTTCTCTGACCAGGGATAGAACCCATGTTCCCTGCACTGGCAATTTCAAGTCTTGACCACTGGTCACCAAGGAAGTCCCTTCAAGATTATTCTTTCATTGGGCTTTTGAGGGACCCCAGCAGCCTCCTCCGACCCACTTGGAAATGACAACTCAGTATGCGAACACAGATCAGCTCTACTACAGGGGCAAAGACCAAACAATGCAGGAAGCTGACCAACAGAGCAGGCAGCTGCCTGTCTGCTTTACAGTTCTCATTTCAGAAAGGTGAAGGCTGGGCTTCCCTGGTGGCTCGGTGATCAAGAATCTGCCGGCCAGTGCAGGAGACACGGGGTTCCATCCCTGAACTGGGAGGATCCCGCGTGCCGCTGTGCAACTAAGCCTCTGTGCCGTGACTATGTAACCTGCGCCCTAGAGCCTGGGAGCCACAATTACTGAAGCTAGCAAGCCCCAGAGCCCAGTGCTCTGCAGCAAAGGAAGTCACTGCAATAAGAAGCCCTCACACTGCAATGAAAGAGTAGCCCCCAGTCGCCACAACTAAAGAAAAGCCCGTGCAGCAAGGAAGACCCAGCGCAGCCAAAAATAAAAATAAATTAATTTTTTTTTTAAAAAGGTGAAGGCTCATATAGGGAATGCAAGAGCTAGGGAGAGTAAGGATAAAGAGCACAAATGAAAAATATTCACTGAGATTGTGATGCCACGATCCATCCCTTATCCTACCTTGAGTCGCTTTTCTCCTGGGCAAAGCTGATATCACTCCACCAAGTCCAAAGTGCCAGCTTGGGTTTCTTCAGATATTGGTGTTTCAAAGACAGACTGAGCAACACTGGCATTCGATGAGTCATCCATTTCTGCATTCATGCTTTCAATGTTTTACTGAGTGCTATAGACCAGGAAGGAAAAGAAACTTACCGTTGCAATGCAGTGTGATTGGTGGCTAAACTGGATTTGTGCTTGTGGTGCTAGGGCAGGGTGTGGAGAAAATTTCCCGGGACCTCGAGTTTGAAGGAAAAGGGTGTACTATATATACAGATATAAATATATATAAATATAGGCAAGTCCTCAATTTGCTTTTGAAGCATTTCATCTGACCAGAATGAAACAATGATTCTAATACAAGGTGCTCCATTTCTCAAAAATTAATAAAATATCCTGAATGTTTTTTAATTACTTAAAAGTTTTTAAATCATGAAAGTAAAACAGTTTCCCATAGGTATCCTAGAAAATTCAGAGAAGGATAAAGGAAAAAAAATTAAAACTAGTGGGAATCCAGGTATTAGAGAAAACACTATCACTATTTTGGTGTTTTGTCTTAAATTCTATGATAGACTTTTGGTTTTGTGTAAAACTGGGATCACATATTGTATGCATAATTTTGTAAACTTTTAAAAACTTATTCTGTTTTAGGCAATTGCCACATCCTTAAATACTCTTTGAAAACTGCTTTTAGTAGCTGAAAACTATTGCATGCTATGGACACACCACAATTATTTCAATTATTTGTCCACTGCTTATGGTTTCTGTCACATCATTCTTTCACTCTCTATGCTGCAAAGATTATAAATTTTGTCTGCACATCTATGATTATTTCCTTATAATAAATTTTTTTAAAGTACAATAACTGGAACAAAAGTAATGCATATGGTTCTTGCTACATACTGCTGATTTTTTTCCTCCAGAAATACAACCATACTACTACTGTGCAGTATATTAATCAGTGAATGAGCAAATTATTTGTAAGATTCTCCGTAAAACTGCCAGACTTAAACCAGTAGAAACTAAACTTTATGGGCATGGAAAAACCCATTGTATAGAGGAGACTACTAAACTAACAAAATTCTAATCATTTTAGAGAAGAATATACACCAAGAATTAATTCTAAAGTTGAGTTACATGTTTATCGGATAGAAAACTGTGTAGCCAAAATGATGTTGCTGAAGAATATGAATATCCACTATGGATCAAAAGCAGTCTCCAAAGTGATAAATAGAGAATGATCTCGCTTTTGTGGAATATGTGCATAAGTATATAACATATGTATATTATAATGATGCAATATTAGACACCAAACATCAGTTTTATTGAGAAATAATTGATATATATTATTGTATATATGTTCAAAGTATACAGCATGATGCTTTGGTTTACGTATATTGTGAAACGATTACAACAGTAGGTTCAGATAACAACCATCTTCCATCTAGCCACAATAAAAGAAACAAAAGAATAAAGGAAAAGATTTTTTTTCCTTGTAATAGGATCTCTTAGGATTTACTCTCAACTTCACTACATATCATAGAGTTAACTGTGGACTGTACATTACATCCCTAGCATTTATCTTATAAGTGGACGTTTGTCCTTTTGTCTGCCTTCCTCCTGTTGCCTCTCCACTATCCGCCCCTCCCCCACCTCTGGTAACCACAGTCTGATCTCTTTTTCCATGAGTTATATTTTTACTGTTTAGATTCCACATATGAGATCATATACTATTTGTCTTTGTCTGACTTATTTCACTGAGCATAGCACCTTCAAGTTCTATGTGGGTTGTTGCAAATGGTAAGATTTCCTCATTTTTTACTGGTTAATAATATTCCATTATATAGATATAGATAAAGCACAACTTGTTTATTTATCCATTGACGGACACTCATATTGTTTCCATGTCTTGGCTATTGTAAATAGGGATGGAATGAATGGGGTGCAGATATCTTTTCTCATTAGTCTTTTTGTTACTTTTGGATGTATTCTCAGAAGTGGAATTGCTGAATTTTATGGTAGGGAAAACAACTAGATCATTCAGGTATGACCTAAATCAAATCCCATACAATCATACAATGGAAGTGACAAATAGATTAAGGGACTAGATCTGATAGACAGAGTATCTGAAGAACTATGGATGGAGGTTCATGACATTGTATAGGAGACAGGGATCAGGACCATCACCAAAGAAAAGAAATGCAAAAAGGAAAAATGGTTCTCTCAGGAGGCCTTACAAATAGCTGTGAATAGAAGGCAAAAAGCAAAGGAGAAAAGGAAAGATACCCATTTGAATGCAGAGTTCCAAAGAATAGCAGAGAGAGATGAGAAAGCCTTCATCAATGATCAATGCAAAGAAATAGAGGAAAACAATAGAATGGGAAAGACTAGAGATCTCTTCAAGAAAATTAGAGATACCAAGGGAACACTTCATGCAAAGATGGGCTCAAGAAAGGACAGAAACAGTATGAACCGAACAGAAGCAGAAGATATTAAGAAGAGGTAGCAAGAATACACAGAAGAACTGTACAAAAAGGATCTTCATGATCCAGATAATCATGATGTTGCAACCACTCACCTAGAGCCAGACATCCTGGAATGCGAAGTCAAGTGGGCCTTTAGGAACCATCACTATGACCAAAGCTAGTGGTTGTGATGGAATTCCAGTTGAGCTATTTCAAATCCTAAAAGATGATGCTGTGAATGTGCTGCACTCAATACACCAGCAAATTTGGAAAACTCAGCAGTGGCCACAGGACTGGAAAAGGTGTTTTCATTCCAATCCCAAAAAAAAGGCAATGCCAAAGAATGCTCAAACTACAACACAATTGTACTCATCTCACACGCCAGTAAAGTAATGCTCAAAATTCTCCAAGCCAGGCTTTAATAGTACATGAACTGTGAACTTCCAGATGTTCAAACTGGATTTAGAAAAGGCAGAGGAACCAGAGGTCAAATTGCCAACATCTGTTGGATCATCAAAAAGGCAAGAGAGTTCCAGAAAAACATCTACTTCTGCTGTATTGACTATGCCAAAGCCTTTGACTGTGGACCAAAACAAACTTTGGAAAATTCTTCAACAGATGGGAATACCAGACCACCTGACCTGCCTCCTGAGAAATCTGTATGCAGGTTGGGAAGCAACAGTTAGAACTGGACATGGAACAACAGACTGATTCCAAAGAGGGAAAGGAGTGTGTCAAGGCTGTATATTGTCACCCTGCTTCTTTAACTTATATGCAGAGTACATCATGAGAAATACTGGACTGGATGAAGCATAAGCTGTAATCAAGATTGCTGGGAGAAATATCAATAACCTCAGATATGCAGATGATATCACCCTTATGGCAGCAAGTGAAGAACTACAGAGCCTCTTGATGAAAGTCAAAGAAGAGAGTGAAAAAGTTGGCTTAAAACTCAACATTCAGAAAACTAAGATCATGGCATCTGGTCCCATCACTTCATGGCAAATAGATGGGGAAACATGACAGATTTTATTTCGGGGGGCTCCAAAATCACTGCAGATGGTGACTGCAGCCTTGAAATTAAAAGACACTTGCTCCTTTCAAGAAAAGTTATGACCAACCTGGACAGCATATTAAAAAGCAGAGACATTACTTTGTTAACAAAGGTCTGTCTAGTCAAGGCAATGGTTTTTCCAGTAGTCATGTATGGATATGAGTTGGACTATAAAGAAAGCTGAGTGCTGAAGAATTGATGCTTTTGAACTGTGGTGTTGGAGAAGACTCTTGAGAGTCCCTTGGACTGCAAGGAGATACATCCAGTCCATCCTAAAGGAAATCAGTCCTGAATATTCATTGGAAGAATATTCATTGATGTTGAAGCTGAAACTCCACTACTTTGGCTACCTGATGCAAAGAACTGACTCATTGGAAAATATCCTGATGCTGGGAAAGATTGAAAATGAGAGAAGGGGATGACAGAGGATCAGATGGTTGGATAGCATAAGTTTGAGTAAACTCCGGGAATTGGTGATGGACAGGGAGGCCTGGCGTGCTGCAGTCCATGGTGTCACAAAGAGTTGGACACAACTGAGTGACTCTACTGAACTGACTGATGGTAGTTCTACTTTTACCTTTTTGAGGCTCTTCCATACCGTTTTTCACAGTCTCGCCAACGGTGCATAACGGTTCCCTTTTCTCCATATTTCACCAGCATTTATCTCTTGTCTTTCTGATGATGGTGATTCTAAGAAATGTAAGATATATCTCATTGTGGTATTCATTTGCATCTCCTTAATGATTAGTGATGTTGAGCATCTTTCCATGTACCTGTTGGCCTTTTATACACCTCCTTTGGAAAGATGTCTATTCCGGTTCTTTGCCTGTTTTTAATTGGGTTGGTGTTTTTGCTATTGAGTTTTATGATTTCTTTTTATGTTTTGGATATAAACCCCTTGACAAATATATGGTTTGCATATTTTTTCCATTCTGTAGGTTGTCTTTTCACTTTGTTGATGGTTTCTGTTGCTGTGCAGAAGCTTCTTAGTTTGAGGCAGTTGCCCTTGTTTATTTTTCATTTTGTTGCTTGTGCTTTAGGTATCATATCCCCATATCATTTCCAAGATCCACATCAAGGACCTATGGAACAGAGGTTCCCATGTTTTCCTCTAGGAGTTTCAGGAAACCCCAAAATATTAACAGTCATTCTATGTACTGGATTCTGGGGGATCTTTCCTTTGTGGGGTGTGTAGACACATTTGTGTGTGTACGTGTGTATGTTCTAAATGTTGTGCATTGAGCATATATTACTTTTTTAATTAAGGAAAAAATGTTTTTATATACTGAGTTATCATGGAACTAAAAGAAATGTTTCCTACAGCAAGACAGCGAACAAAATGGTAAAATAGAATCTTCCTCTGAAGATGTACCAGTCTGCTCAGTTGCCATAACAAAATACCAGAGACGAGGTGGTTTAAACAACAGAAATTTAATTTCTCACAGTTCTGGAGGCTAAGGAGGGATTCAGGGTGTCCGCATGCCCGAATTCTAGTGAGGATCCTCCCCGGCCTGCAGACAGCCACCCTCTCCCTGATTCTCACATGGCATTTCCTTGCTCATAGAGACAGAACAGCTATCTGGTTTTCCTTCTTATAAAACTCTAATCCCATCACAGGGGTCTTATGGCTTCTTCTAATCATGATGACCTCCCAAAGGCCCCATCTCCAAACACCATCACATGAGGATTAGGGCTTCAACATGTGAATTTCAGAGCATGAACATTCAGTTAATAACAAAGGGAATCTCTCAGAGATTAATACTGAGATAGGTTCAAGCTCATATTTTTCTAAAAAAATAAGATATATAGAAGAGTCATCTTGCTAGATGGTATAATAAAGAGGGGGAAAAAAACGTAAACAGGAAATAGCCCCAGCCTCAAAGGGATACATTTTTTTGAGAAGACAGAAAATTGTTACAAATCAGTGCAATATATTTCTAACAAAAAATATATGCTGGCACATATTTCAGTGGAGAGGGAGAACACAGAGGAAGTAACCTTAGTCTGGGAACAATCAGGAAATGATTCTTTAAAAAAAAAAAAAAAGTGAAACCTAAGCTGAGTTTTGAAAAAGAAAAAAAAAAAAGATAGAATGAGCCAAGCATGTGGGAGGCTGTGCCAGGCAGAAGGAACAGCTCGTACCAAGGCATGGAGGCTGGAAAACATCACTCCACACACACAAAGGGATGAGCAGGGAGAGGAGGTCAGAGGAAGGGCTGCAGTCTCGAACGTGGTTCCTGAGTTCTGAATGTCACCAGGAACCGAACACATTGAACTGCACACCATGCTAAGCTTGAACTTATCTCAAGGGCTATGCAAAGCACTAAATTTTAAGCAGAGAGGAACAAGACATGACTAATGATTTAGATATAGCTCTCTGGTAACAAAGAGTAAGAGAATGGCTTTACCTATCAGCTTAGAGAATGGAAAGCTGTTCAGAGGTTCTTCTAAAAGCTCAGAGGAAAAAATGATGAGATCTTGAACTGAGCACAGTTATTTATTTATTAGGAAAATAAATTAGGTATGTATCGTCTAAAAGCCAATTTGGTTACAAGACTTTCTATGCTGCTGCTGCTGCTGCTAAGTTGTTTCAGTCATGTCCAACTCTGTGTGACCCCAGAGACGGCAGCCCACCAGGCTCCCCCGTCCCTGGGATTCTCCAGGCAAGAACACTGGAGTGGGTTGCCATTTCCTTCTCCAATGCATGAAAGTGAAAAGTGAATGTGAAGTTGTTCAGTCGTGTCCAACTCTAGCGACCTCATGGACTGCAGCCTGGTCAGGCTCCTCCGTCCATGGGATTTTCCAGGCAAGAGTACTGGAGTGGGGTGCCATTGCCTTCTAGTGATGTCATAAACTGTGTATGGTTGAGGTACTTAATTGACAAAATAAGTGTCTAAGGTGACAGCCCTGGGTTTCACTGGTTGTCCTGATACAATTATTAACAGCACTCCTTTGTTCCCAAGAGTGTCCTAATTTGGATGATAAATTATTGAGATGTAGAGTTATTCCCCTCTTCCAACTCCCTGAATTTCTAGTCTGAACGTCCTACTTTAAACACCATTCCTTGGAGTCCTCTTTTCCCCCTAGATGAGTTCACCATCTTGCACCTTGGAGGCCATACTTTGGGTCATCAGAGAAGAAACTGCCTATTCTCTCTAGACCTTGAGGTCAGCGTTTTTTATATGATATTTTTGTCTTACTGACCTGAATCCCCCGTTTCTGGCCACAGAAATTCTGTGGAGGAGATATTCCTGTCCTGGATCCAAGCCTGCTTCCAAATCAGCTTCTTCTGCTCAAATTTCTTACTCTCCTCAGCCCTGGTTGGCACGCATTTATTTTTTTATTCATGTATTTGGCTGCATTGGGTCTTAGCTGCAGCAGGTGGTATCTTCTGTTCTGGCGCTTGGGCTCTCTAGTTGTAGCACGTGGGCTTAATTACTCCATGGCATGCTAATTGGCTCTTGGTTCCCTGACCAGGGATCGAACCTGAACCGCCCTGCATTGCAAGGAGGATTCTTAACCACTGGACCACGAGGGGAGTGCCCTGCCCTGGGCTTTAAAATCCCAGCCACCTCACTGATCATCTTGAGCCCATGAGTCCTCTAAACTATAATGGTAACTTCCATCCCAATCTTGTCTTATATTGCCTGAGCATCTACTGGGCCAGAGTCTCAAACTCCCATCACAGATACCTCACCTTCTTCTCCACCCAAGATAACTTTTACTGACAGTGTTCATCTGTCAAATGCCCTCTACTCTCCCATCAAGACTAACCAAAATATAAAAGCAGTTGATTATGTGGTAGGACTATAGGATTTTTACATCTCTTTGTATTTATCCACTTCTTGGTATATTCCAAATTTTCCACAATGAGTATTTTATAATGAAATACATTGAAAATACAACAATTCTACCTTCATGCCCTTTACAAAGTTAGACCACTCTTTCTTCTCACCTTCCAAGTCCCACTGAACTTCCCATTTACAGTCAGGTTTGGCAAAGGTACTAGCCACTGTGCTAAGCTCTCTGCTAGAGTTTTTTTCATATAGTAGAGAACAGCTAGCAATTTGAACAAAATGACAAAAGAATCCTACTTCTGACAGTAAATATTTTTGACTCCATGCAAAAGTTAAAAAAAAAAAAAACAAAAGTTTTAAAACATTTAAGAGATAGATGCGGAAAGGGCCAAAATCAAAGAGATAAGAGCAGATTACAATAGCTGTTCGGAGAAAGCAATGGCTACCCACTCCAGGACTCTTGCCTGGAAAATCCCATGGATGGAGGAGCCTGGAAGGCTGTAGTCCATGGGGTCGCTGAGAGTCGGACACGACTGAGCGACTTCACTTTCACTTTTCACTTTCATGCATTGGAGAAGGAAATGGCAACCCACTCCAGTGTTCTTGCCTGGAGAATCCCAGGGATGGGGTAGCCTGGTGGGCTGCCGTCTATGGGGTCACACAGAGTCGGACACGACTGAAGTGACTTAGCAGTAGCAGCAGTACAATAGCTGTTAATGGAAATCCAGGGATCAAAACATCATCACTGCTGTGCTGCCAAAACATCAACTGTCAGAGACAGCAGAATTTGAAGACCAAATAGGCTGAATGAAGTGGAAGGTTTGAATTAAGGAGGAGCAGCAAATACATTAGAACAAGATTACTTAAGCAACACGGTGATCAACCGCTAGGACTACTTCAAGTCTGTGTACTGAATCATCTTTGCGTAAATCAGTCGCAACTGTAATAGTTTAATGTACATTTTTTTTTGGCCAGACAGCATGTGGTTTCTTAGTTCCCCAACTAGGGATCAAACCACTGCCCCCTGCATTGGAAGTGTGCAGAGTTTTAACCACTGGATGTCAGGGAAGTTCCTGTAGTAATTTAATATTTTAAGATAAATATTTGTACATTTAACAGTCCAAGCCAGGGCTTTTTAGTTTAAGCTCAGGCTATTTGATGTAGACAGGAAGTGGCATAAAGAGCTTAAAGGGTAAGACTTCTGCTGCCCTCCCTTCAGCCAGTCTTTACTACTTTAAGAGATAAAATATGTTTGAAAGCTACTGATCTAATTAAGTATCTGTGTGTGCATGTATATATGCACATATGTGTGTTTGTACAAGGAATATGCACAACCAAACTTTTCATATGACCTTAACCTAACTAAATACATTTATTTAACTTATTCATTGGCAGTGTCTGTTTTTGTCCTTGTTCACAGGAAGCAGAAACATTTTGCTGACAGGTTTAAAAATGCCTCTTTTTAATAATCTCATATTTGTGCCTCTAATCTGTATGTGAACCCATGAGGAAACTTCATGCTGCTGATGCTGCTGCTAAGTCGCTTCAGTCATGTCCGACTCTGTGTGACCCCAGAGATGGCAGCCAGGGATTCTCCAGGCAAGAACTCTGGAGTGGGTTGCCATTTCCTTCTCCAGTGCATGGAAGTGAAAAGTGAAAGTGAAGTCGCTCAGTCATGTCCAACTCCTAGCAACCCCATGGACTGCAGCCTACCAGGCTCCTCCGTCCATGGGATTTGCTAGGCAAGAGTTTAAGAGCACACCACAAATCATGGGTTTTAGATTCTCCCCATATGTAACATTTGTATGTGCAAGAGTAAGCTCAGTAAGTATTTGCTAGTTAAAAAGAAAAGTCATGGCAGGACAGGTTTTAATATACATAATCACAGAAATTCTTCTGTATACCCCAAAGTAATTCATCTGAAGAGAAATATGTCCAGGGTTAAAGCTATACTCTACAAACACATAGAGAGAATGCTAATTATCAGCATAAGGGTCTAACAATGATCACAAAATCAATAGAACATAATCCCAGTTTACAACCCAGCCATTCTAGGATGTGGTAGGAAAATAGCGTATCAGAGTAGTTTGGCTTTATGTTAAGGAACACTATTACATTATTACATTCCAAATGATTTTGGTGAAAATTTTCTCTTTACTACTTTGTCTCTTTATGTTAAAATACACACACACACACACTCATTCTCTGAACCAAAGAGATAGTGTTAAGCAAATTTTGCTGTCTCTGGAAAAACCTTCATGTGTAATGATAAATACAAATGAGATGAGAGGCTGATCTTTGTGCAGTCTGCAGGCATTTTTTAAAAAAGGAATCAGCATGCTTGTGTTGACTGCCTCAGACACTGGACCTAATAGCTCATTTGAAACTTTAGTGTATAAGAGAAAACGCCACCTGCAGTGATTTTGTAGGTTTAATGAAAATGACGGATGGAGCCTGAACTTGTTTTAAGTGCTTGAGAATCATATAGGGAACACAGACAAAATCACATAGGAGATAAAAGGGCAGGGTGCTGTTAGCTCTTTATTTCAGGCATCTGATAATGCTGTGAGGGAAAAAGTTATAAAACAAACAATAACTTGGAGATTGTTTCTCCTGGAATAACTAAATTTATAAACCATGCATGTTATTATATTATAAAGTTTTTGAAAGCAAGGAAAGGAAAAACAGCTTGGCTGTCTTCGGATAATTCTGCCTTGATGCCAGTTTGAATAAAACAAGAACCTTTGGATGGATTTATAATCTGATAGTGCAATTCAGGCATGGGATAGATTAAAGACGACAGGACAGGCGGCATGTAAGCATCGCACTGACAGGTAGCCTATAGGAAAACGCTGCAGATATGAAAAGCAGTTAGGCATGGAGATAACTGAGCTCTGTGATGCCCTGCATACTTGGGAAGGAGAATTTTTTTAAAATTTTTATTGGAGTATAGTTGCTTCAGGGCTTCCAGGTGAGACTAGTGGTAAAGAACCTGCCTGTCAATGCAGGAGACATAAGAGACACAGGTCCAACCCCTGGGTCAAGAAGATCCCCTGGAGGAGGGCACAGCAACCCACTCCAGTATTCTCACTGCTAGAATCCCATGGACAGAGGAGCTGGCTGGCTACAGTCCATAGCATCACAAAGAGTTGGACACAATTGAAGTGATTTAGCACATAGTTGCTTTACAGTGTTGTGTTAGTTTCTGCTGTACAGTAATGTGAATCAGTTATACGTATACATACATCCACTCTTTTTTAGATTCTTTTCCCATTTAGGTCACCTCAGAGCATGGAGTCAAGTTCCCTGTGCTATACGTAGATTCTCCTTAGTTATCCATTCTATTTATAGTAGTGAAGGAGAATTTCCCGATGGGTGGTATAAATTTCAATCCATTATCTTTCATAATAAATTCATAAATTTAAAACACTGTTCTTTGAAAAGTACCATCACTGTAAACCTGAGATCATGTTATATCCATTGTGGGAAGAGACATGAGGATCACAAATAGGTGGTTAGTGATAGCCCACCACAGTGGGTCCACAGAAGGCTCTGCCACAAGGGATACACCACCTTCCTGCTCCATCCTGTGATATCAAGTCACTTCATCCACATCCTCCTTCCCATCCTGTGTTTTCAGACCCTAAACTCAGAAGTCTCTCTCATACTCTTTTGTTCCACAAACAAATTATTTCTCAACTTTTCACACTTTGGGTTACCACTCTGGAGAGCAGGCTTCCATTCTATTGACACAACCACTTGTCATCTCCACCCCAATCAAGGGAAATAGAGAAAAGAAATTTACCTTCCTTCAACATGAAGCGTGTGAAACAAGGATGTGAATCCAGGGAGAAATGAGTAGAGAAAAGAGAGAAATGAGCAATCACTTGAAATGGGGGGCAGGGGCGTGGAATCCACCTTTATTGCATTAAGACAACTTCAGAGACATACCAGGAAAAGGAGAATCACATTCTCATGAGTGTTTAAAAATGGCTGAAATACTGCAGAACAAAATAAAGCTAATGATCACTGATGAACACACTAACTATTTACCTTTAGCGAGCCTTTTTCTGGATTTCCAAAATCTATCATTAGGTTGATTTATAAAAAGTTCAGAGAGATGTTGGATCAAAAGGGCAGAATTCACTCAAAAGATTCACAGTCCTGACTTTCTTTACAAATCATTGGGAAGTCTGCACAAGGTAAGCATAGAATTCTGTACCCAGTTTGATATTCCAGAAAGTTCTTTGTGAGAATTTAACAGATTGCAGATTGCCGACAAAGGTCCATAGAGTCAAAGCTATGTTTTTTCCAGTAGTCATGTATGGATGTGAGAGTTGGACTATAAAGAAGGCTGAGCATCAAAGAATTGATGCTTTTGAACTGTGATGTTGGAAAAGACTCTTGAGAGTGCCTTGGACTGCAAGAAGATCAAACCAGTCAATCCTAAAGGAAATCAGTCCTGAATATTCCTTGGAAGGACTGATGCTAAGCTGAAGCTCCAATAATTTGGCCACCTAACACTCATTAGGAAAAACCCTGATGCGGAAAAGATTGAGATCTAGAGGAGAAGGTGGCTACAGAGGATGAGATGCTTGGATGGCATCACTGACTCAATGGACCTGAGTTTGAGCAAACTCAGGGAGATAGTGAAGGACAGAAAGCCTCGCGTGCTATAGTCCATGGGGTCACAGAGCGTTGGACATGACTGAGAGACTGAACAACAGTAACAGATTGCTGAGACTGTGAGTAGGGTTGGAGATTCTAGTAACAAATGCATCTCTATTCCATGAGGCCTTCCAGGGGATGCCTGGCTGTCCTTCACTGCATGACTCAGGTGATATTACTAACTAGAGTTTCAGGAGCTCTAGAGTCACAGTATACACAGTGCTACACAATGGTGTGTGCCTCACTTGCATGGATGACACCTAAAGGAGAATATCCAAGACCATGCTCACCATTATAGCCTTTATTATCATGAATGACAGGACTTTTTTCCTGGCTCTTTAGTCTAAAACTTACTAAAACCTACAAAGAACAGCACCAAGTCTAAGAACAGAGGGTGATATGTGTTCAAGAGACAGAGAGAAGAGTCAGGTGCATTTTCAAGAATTCCCAGAAATCATGTTGCCAAACCAAAGCAGGAGGGAGCATGTGGTGGGATGGGTTTCAATGAGCAGCTGGTCTCCCACTACTCTCCTCTCTTCTTTTAATCGCCACTTCCCTTAAGCCAAATCAAGAGTCTTTCCGTGATCCTCTCACCTCCATGGGTTTCTGCTCCGGGTTTGGGTGCAAAGCCAGGAACTTGAAAGGACTCCTCTTCTCCATAAATCACCAAACAGATGAAAATAGAGCCCATTCACCAGTTACTCTTCTCTTCTCAAAGAGTTCTATTTACAGAGCATCATCAAGTGAGTTAAAAGGGAAAAGACTTAGGAAAGTTGGCTCACCTTGGTAACTATCACTTATGATTTTATTGAAGTTAAACAGCTAGAACAAGTAGGTAGCACATCATTAAGAATAACACAAGAAACCTACAGAACCTCTTGGCAGAGTTCTTGGTTCTAAATACACAAATACTGAACCCCAAAGAATAAACAAACAGCAAGTTTGCAATCTGATTTCACAAACTAATCCTAGAAGTACACATAACAATAAATGATTAAAAGAACAAACCTTTTGCTTGGATGTGTTAAACATACACAGCTCTTTCATTGTGAATAAGCTAAGTAAAATTTTATTATAATGGAAATATTTAACTTCCTGCACTTCCGTTCACCTCCTTCATGCTTTTTCTAAGAATAACAATTCAAACAATCAAGAAATTATCCATTGTGATTTCCTAAGAAAGGTGTAGCTCTTTGTTTCTGAAACGCTCACTGATGTAATGAATGACCTTGAACTTGCAGGGAAATGTTCACCTGATTATATGATGCAATTTTAGGGCATGAACTGAGCAGCAATAATTAAATCTTAAATACAAGTGTGGGGCAGTTGTTCAGTGAGCACGAAAAAGTCCTATGTGATTAAGTTAATCAGAGATTAGAAACCAAAAATATTGTATTTCATTGCTCTGCCTGAAATTCTTCTGGGAAAGTCAACATAGTATCTATCCCAGAAATTACAAAACCTCTAAGAGGAAAGAGACCTGAGATGACTTTAAGGGTGATCCTCTTTGGTAGGGTGATCTCTTCATCCAGGTTTGCCTTGGATTTTTTTTTTAACACTGAAAATCTCAGTCTTGGGCATGCTGGGATAGCCATTCACTCCTGTCTTTGGATCCATACACCTCCTCAAGGATATAACTTATGAGAGACTTAACTTTCACAGGGTTCTTTCCCAGTCATGAGTCAATTCTGTGTCCCTATTACCTACCCTTATTCTGTCTTCAGCAGCAAAGCCAAAGTATATTCCCTCTCTTCCTTGGTAGTCCTTGCCTTCCCTCATCCTGTACTTCCCCAATCCAATCTCTCTGTTTTCTAGGTTCAATTGATCCAGTTTTTCCATCCAGTCCTTAAGTGTTCCTGTTCCAATGGTAACCCCATTACTCTTCACTGGGCAAGCTCATCTGCCAAGGTTACTCAGATGGTGACATCCCAAACTGAGCTCAAGCCTCCACACTCTAGCTGTGCAGAATCCTTGAATCCCTGCCCTGTCTTGTCCATGCCAACACTGACATTCCATTGGCTCATTTGGCAACCCCATTCCACAATGAATAACAGTATGATTCATGTCAACAGAAAGCCTTGAAGAGTTTTCACACATGCTGTTGTTCAAAGCTCTGCCATCCTGTAGTTATGCAAAACTAGTCTTTAGACCCAAACACCACACAATGACCCCTTAGAATGAACCCATTATTCTAACCCATGAGTCCAGTTTTAGATCATAATTTTTTCACCAAATCCCTCATTCCCCTCCCAGATTCATGGTGTTTGCTGGCAAGTGTTTTCTGTATCAGCATCTGCAGTCCTTCAAAGCATTGGCAGAGAAGTGTACAAGGTTAGGGGGCAGACTAGATCACTTGCCAATATGTGGCTATTGGCGGCGTAATGACAGGTATTCACTTGGGTCCTTTATTTTGAGATATTCCCCAGGGCTTTTATTTCCAGATGTTAAGAGGGGAGTTAAAACTAGGAGAAAGGATACACTGAAACAATACTTTTGTCATTTTCAACTAGCAACTGCCTTCTCCTTTATCTGTACTCACATATATTCCAGATGTTTTCAATCTTCAGTCAGACACAAATAATTTCCGCCATGAGCCTGGAACTGAGCAGGGCTCTGCAGGTACTGAGTGCAGCTCCTCTGGTGTTCCTGACTCTGCTCTTCCCAGGCGCACAGTCAGGTTTCACTTGCCTACCCCTTTTGAAGTTAGGCGTGCAAGACTTTGTGACTTGCTTTAGCCAATGACATGCTTATGGAATGGTATGTCCTATACCCTTGTATAAGCTTTGAAAGCCAGCAATATGGTTTCTTATGTTTTCATCAGGCAAGCAAGTGTCAAGATGAAGCCTTTCATGAGCCTGGGTCCCTGAGAGACCCATGACACACATCATCTGAAGCTCCCTGCTGGCCCACTGCTGCTGCTGCTGCTGCTGCTAAGTCGCTTCAGTCATGTTCGACTCTGTGCGACCCCATAGACGCCAGCCCACCAGGCTCCCCCGTCCCTGGGATTCTCCAGGCAAGAACACTGGAGTGGGTTGCCATTTCCTTCTCCAATGCACGAAAGTGAAAAGTGAAAGTGAAGTTGCTCAGCCCTGTCCGACCCTTAGAGACCCCATGGACTGCAGCCCACCAGGCTCCTCCGTCCATGGGATTTTCCAGGCAAGAGTACTGGGGTGGGGTGCCATGAGTGCAAATGGAGTAGGAAATAAATCCCCCGAGATTTGGGAACGTTTTGTTACTGCTACATGTCTTAGCCTGCCCTGACTGTTATTCTGGGGATGCATAAGGAGAAAGAAACACCAACTTCTTGTTTATAAGACACTTATAATATAGTTGAGGAGATAAATCATACCCACAAAATACAAATGGGGACTAGAGTAGCGTGTAGTGAAAAGCTTAGTCAGAAAGTAGAGATAATCAGCAAACAAGATATGGTACTAAAAGGGAGTCACTCAGATAAAGTGTTAAAAGGGAATTAGAAAAGGGGGAGTTCAATGTGGACCTACAGTCCTCAGGGGACATCTCATTTCTGATATATCAAAGAAAACTTTATATAATCTATTGAAAAATACTCTAGTAAATTGTTCTACAAATATGCTGAGTCTTCTCTTTTAAAACTGTAATAGAAGCATGAACCTAAGTTACAGGGCCATTTTAAGTATGTTTGATTTTAGCCTTCTCAATAACCAGTACTAATAAAGCACTCTGATTTTTTTAAATGGATGTATTATAGGTCTCTGTCTCTCAGAGAAATGGATAGATTTAGCACCCTATTAAAGACAGAGAGGTAATCCTTTACAGGAGCTTTACAGGAACCTTGGCAATTTGGGGAAGGCCGATTAAATGGAACTCAACTTAGCACTCACTTAAAATATGATTTATGTTACAGAAAGTTCTATTATTATAACTATAAAAATAAATACTGGCCTGAATACTCAAGGCCCAAACTGGCCCAGTTTGGTCGATCTAGCAAAGATATGGTTGTTGTTTTTTTTTTAATATATTCAGCATCTCCTTTCTGTCCTTTTATAGGGAGGGAAGAATTTTGGTATTAATTGGCAGAGTCATTCAGTTAGTCGACAGAGATTTGCCAAGCACCCCCTGCCTAGGACTATGCTAGATGTTGACTATTCGTTACTGAGAGGAAGAATCAAGGGTCTGCACAGTGAGGAAGCACAGTGCAGAGGGCCAAGAGCAGAGAGTGGGGAGGGTGTGGGAAATTTTGAAAGGAGTAGAAACAGCATGTGCTCCTACCCCCAAGCAGGAGAGCGCCTTGAGTGTTCAGGGCAATCAATGTCCAGCAGGTGTCAATTAAACACAATAAATGGAGAGGAAGACAGCTTGAGATGAAGTTAGAGTTGGGAGCTAGTTAGATCACTTGGGCTGTATAGCTCCTATTAGGGATTTCTTTTTCTCATTTTGTTCCAAAAGTCCTCAGAGTTTTGAACAGGGAGTGTATCATGATGTAATTTCCATTTTAAGAAAGTTATTCCAGCTACTGTATGAAGAATGGACTGATGGGATTCGAGATTAACAGGAACAGTTGCAGTAACCTGAGCAAGAGGTAACAGTGACCAAGACTGAGGTGGTAGCAGCAGTCACAACATAACCAACTCAACTGGGAATATATTTGGAAGTAAATGCTTCAGGACTAGGTAATAGGGTAGATGTGGGGTGATGGATGTGTCAGAAAGAACTCCCAGGTTCTGGCAGGAGCAACTTCTCCACTTCATGCAGAAGCAAGGAGGAGGAGCCAGACTGAGGCAGCTGATCAGGAGCTCTGTATGGAGAGGAGGACGGGCAAGTGGAATCATTGGTCTGAAGCTCAGTGCAGAGTAGCTGGGAGATACACACTGAGTACCAGTGTCGGGCTGTAGGAAATCACTGGGGTCTCACACAATGGACAAGGAGTGTGTGTTACAGAACTAGGATGGGAATGTAGGTTTGGAAAATGTGAGCAAGATCAACAAGAATGTTTGTGAGCTAAAAGAAGTATAATGATTCAAGAAAATAATTCTTGGCAGCCCTTGATCCAACACTAGAATTATTGGGGCATATGGACATGTTTACACCTGGCTCCAACATGCTTCCCAAACCATAGTTCAAAAAGGTGGCATCTCTCCTATGCCTGCCCTACATTGCAAGCTTACTTTGTATTCAACTTTTACTAAAGTTTCATCTCCCATTCAAGGACTACTCTTCAAATAAGAATGACATTTTTATCATTTTACCAGTTTTTACTATCCATTCTTCTAACTTTTGAGTGGAAGAACGTTTCCCAAATACCAAACTATGAGAAAGTCCTCACCAGTTAATGGAAAATGGGAAAACCAGAACCATGGAATGTGTGATTCACGCATTGTACACACGTATATATATATACACACATGTACCTCAACATCAGGTGGCCAACTGAAGACAACCCTTTGAGATAATATCAGTCTTGCTCTTTTAGTATTTGAAGGCCCTTTCTTTTATGAAATAATGGGTGATAGGAGGTCATTTTTAATATCCTTACTTGGCAAAATAAAAACCCAATCATTCTATGTATGACTCCAATCTTTTTTCAATGGTACAATCTGAAATCCTAAATCAGGAAAGAACAAAAAGTGAGAACAGCAGCGCATCACTAAAAAGCCAACTGCCAGCTCCCAACTAGGCACACTCTCGCTGGACAGTCCCTCCAGGCACAGTCCCGCAAGGGTTTAGGACGAACATTTATACCTGGATAGACACTGCTAAATGTCATGGACATCTGCAGTTGTTTCCAGACAGTTAAAACCACAAATGTTAGGGTGCACTTTACCGCCAACGCTGAGTCATTGTGTAAAATGCAAAGAAATTCCTAAACTCTCAGAACTGTAAACAGGGCCCTGTGTCACTGGTTGCTCTCTCCTCTGTGCCCTGCCTTGTTGGGATTCTGAGACAATCAATTCAACTACGAGACAACTGGAGATATTTGAATACAGTCTGGGTATGACTTGCTATTAAGGGATTATTGTTCCATTTTGCTAGGTGTATTAATGGCATTATGTTAAGAAACTAATCTCTTTTTTAGAAATGCATGCTGATATATTTGAAGTGAAATGTATGCCATTTGAGATTGTTTCTTAAATACTTTGACAAAAATGAACTAGATGAGCAAAAGTTGCAAGCCACTGAATATTGTTAAATTTAGATAATAAGGAAGGTACCTTTCACTGTCTCCTTATATTTAGGTATATTTGAAAGTGTTCACCAATGAGGAGTGTCAAGGAGAGGATGGAAGGAAGGGAGAGAAACTACCCTCCAATACATTTCCTAACATTTCACAATAACTAAATGGAAAGAAAGAAGGTGGACTAGGGCAGAACTTACCACTAACATCTGTGAACTCCTCCCTTGGGGCAGCCTCTGCGATGTGGCCTTCCCGTGTACTCACGTGTCCAGCAGGTGCGTGTTATTGCCACCATTATACAGACGAAGAAAATTAGACTCGGGTTAAATCTACTTTCCCACATGGAAACTAGAAAGAGAACAAATTGGCCAATTGCAGCTATTTAGGCTGCTAAAGAAATTCATTTCCGAGCAGATTAAAAACAAAAGCAATTATGCTAATACCTAATAGGCTGTCTCTAAATCCCCACAAAGCAGACACAGGAGCTCTGCCAGGACTGGGGCATCATCTTCAGGCCCTGTCCCTGCCGCCGAGGTAAAGGAACAGGATTCTGACCTGGGGCACATGGAAAGGAGAGACAGACTCCTGTCATCACATACAGAAGCCGGCAGGTTGAAAACCATTAACTAATCTGACCCAGAGCCAGCTGCCCTGACACTTGAAGGCTCTGCGGAAACTCCCCTCTGGGAAGGGGAGAGCACAGCTGATTCCCCTGCTCCCCAGCACGCCCTGGTTCCGTCTCTTAGACAAGGCTCCCTTCAGCTTTCAGCCCTGCTGCAAACAGTCGATGCCATCTGTGCTCTGCACAGCCTAGTGCTTCCGAGGGCAGGCTTGCAGCCGGACCACCAAAGTTAATCCTGGAACTGGGTGACCCTGGACTTGTTCTTAACCTCTCTGTGGCTCACTTCCTCCCCTCTAAAAACAAGGCTAATCCAGGACTGCTGGAGATGAGGGAGTTAAGTAAAGCACTTTGAACACGGTGACACACAGCAATAAGTGACACACAGTAATAAGAATGTTAGCATTCTTATTACTATAAGCCATTCGTATTTGGTTTCACCCCAGGCAACTTACTATACAACTGATCCTCAAATGCAGGCCCCTTTAATCCTTGCCTTTGCCTGATACTCTTCTCAAATATTCTGTCTCCACTGTTTCTACAAATCCTCACCACCTGTCACCACCTAGGGGAAGCTCTGCCTGCTCCCCAAGGTCTGCCCGTTGCAGCCTCCCAAATCTCCTGCTACTGTCTGTAATAAATATTTGACCATCTCTACCACTACCTGGAGCTTCCCAGGTGGTGTAGTGGTAAAGAATCTGTCTGCCAACGCAGGAGATGCAGGTTGGATATCTGGATCGTGAAGATCTTAGAGAAGGAAATGGCAACCAACTCCAGTATTTTTGTCTGGAAAATTCCAGGGCAGGCTACAGTGCAGGGCATCTCAAAGAGTTGGACCTGACTAAGCACACAAACACACACCTCTATCTGGACATTTTTGGGAAATGAGTCTGAATCACGATGTCATCAGGAAACAAGCAGCACCTCAAAAAGGCAATCAAGGGACTAGTTACAGAGGAGTGGGCAAGGAGAAGGGACAGTGAGACACCCAGGGACCATCAGGAGGGGGCAGCAGGCGCCCCCCAGGCCCAAGGGCATGGGGCAGGGAGTACACAGTGAGAGGCACAAAGTGGGCACCCGAGTTGTGGCTTTAAAGTTGAGAACGAGCGACTGCCAAACCACAGGGTAAGGGGTGAACTAATATATCTCAACCTCCTTCTCTTCCATACTCCAGTCTCTTGGAGGCGATTCTACTGGTCAGTCCCAACTGGAGGCCACCAGGCAGTAGGCCAGTCTCCCCAGATATGCAGAGGACGGTAGAGAATGGGACTGGAGAGAAAAATGGAGACTAGGCAACACAGACAGGTTTGTACCAAGCTAATCATCAGTTGATTGGCGACACACTTGTATTCATCCTTGTCTTTCACACATGGGCCTCTGTAAGAAGTTGCCTAGGGAAATGTATGAACATGGCCTTGTAGTCAGAGACCTGAGTTAGAATCCAAACCAGCTGCACAATCTTAAGAAAGTAATTTACTCTGAGTCTCTGATTCCTCATGTGTGAGATGAGAGCAATGACGCTGACCTCACAGGGTTGTTGTGAAAACTGAATTAGAAAAGCTCTTTCCTCTGCCCTAGTCTCTATTCTAACGACTTACACTGTCTTTAAGGTGGAGGCTCTAGTTCTTTCACTTCTTCTGTATCTAGAAATGCTAGCGGCAAAAAATCCAGGAGGAATGTGCGCACACAGTTCTGAGAGTTCAAAGTCACTCTAGGCAGCTTAAGGAATTTGTACGGTCTTTGCCTTAAGCCAGTTTGTCTACTAAGGAAAGCAGAAAGATATCTGAGGATTCACAGAACCTTGCAAATCAAAGTGTGATCCAGCCATCACCTGAGGGAGAGCCTTTTAGAAATGCAGAGGCTTGGGCACCCTGCCCTCCCCAACCCACCCCTGGAACCAGAATTTTAACAAGATCTCCAGGTGATTTGAATGCACATTAAAGTTTGAGAATTCCTGCTTTTGAACTAAAAGGAGCCCCAGAGATCACCTAGATCCTGGTTAAACCACCTCATTTTATAGCTGAGAAAGTCAGTGTCCAGAATGACATAAACTGTCCAAGGACACCAGGGCAGAGGCTGCCCCTTGACTAATCCTATAGAGCCCCCTCATCCTTTGATATTTCCACTTTACAAGGTGAAACAGTTAAACATTTTCCCAGTCTCCCTTGCAGCTGAGTCTCTATCTGACAGTTCTGACCAGTGGCATCTACCAGGAGGGTTTCTTGGAAAACTGTTTTCTTGGGAATGTAAACCAGACATTAGATTCTCTGTTTATTCTGCCTGAGTAGTCTAGTGCGGGGGTGGGCATCTTGTAATAATAAAGCTACAAGCATAAAGATTAAAAGTCCCCACACTGCTGACTTACATTGTTGTACAGCAGAAACCAACACTACCTTGTAAAGCAAGTATCCTCCAATTAAACTTAAATTTTTAAAAAGTAAATTTGAATTGCTAGAAAATGTTTAAAATCTGAAGCATTCATAAAAAAAAAATAAGGTCCACGTGCTAGCAACTGTAAAAAGGAGATGCATGAGGTACCTGGAAGACATCATTCAGCTGGCAGCTGAATTGAGCAGTTACTTCTTCCTTTTAGCCTTCTTGTTACGGGGAAAAAATTAATCTCTCTTTGTGTAAGATGCCACTTGTAGAGTTTTCTGTTGCTTGCTGTCAAGTGCATCTCAGTGGTATCATACACACAGGTGGCTAAGCCCACATTAGGACTCAGAGCCCCTGACTCAGCCCAGAGATTTTTTTTTTTTCCCTATGACCCCTTCATCATTAAGGCAGAGAAATCTCCTTCCTGACTAAATCTTAGTAAATACATATGGAATCAAGAAGGAAAATTGCTAATGGGAGGGTAAACCTGTTCATGCAAGAGAGGTGTTATATAAACCCTCATAAAGTTGACAAGATCTTCAGAGTAAACAATCAGGTCCAATCTAGAAATTCTGCATGTGTGGGTTTACCCAACCTTTAAAGAGAGAGAGAGAGTGAAGAACAGACAGATTCTCATTTCATCAAAACATTTCCACTGACCATTTGTATCCCATGTGGTATTTAATACATAAAATTTAAATAAATGCTAGGTTCCATTCCTGTTCCATGATGCCACAAATGTCATGTTGCTTCATCAATGTCCACAGATTCAGTTAATATGGATTTACTGAGTTATAAAAAATGGAGGCTTGTTTAATCACAGGTTGTTATTCCCAAACTTACTTTTTTGAACCATTTTTTTACAGTCTCGGTTGCAGGTGTACAGCAAAGTGATTCAGATAAATACATGTATGTGTGTGTGTGTGTGTATATATATATTCTTTTTCAGATTCTTTTCCATAATAATTTATTACAAGGTATCAAATATAGTTCCCTATTCTATACAGCAGGTCCTTGTTGTTTACCCAAACTTACTTTTTAAAAATCAACAAAATGAATGAGTTACAATCTTATTAAGTCAGAGAAATCACAAAAGTAAATGAAAGCAACAACACGCCCAGAAACGAGGGAAACTTCCAGAGGCTGGTCAGCCTATTGGAGGAAATGCCACCTCTGGTTGAGCCCAGGGATGATCCTGAGCAGACATGGGCCAGGGTTGAGGGGACAGGGCAGACTTGCCTCCTTCCCTGACACAGAAAGGCTTTGGGCGTGAAGGAGGGTCCAAGTGAAGGAGGGGCCCATCTGGGCTCCTGCCCAAACAGCCTGTCACATTCAAGTGAGTAACTGACCTGTCAGATCCCGAAGACTCATACCATTTTGTTTTTGGAGACCTACTTTTTACAAGGCAGCTTTCCATCCTTGCGGCAGCCTTGCCAGGTTGAATGTGTCCCATATTTTCCAGATGAGAAAGTAGAAAAATTTCTCAAGATCACATACCAACAAGTAGGAAGACAAAACTCCAGAGGCCCCTGCAGGATCTTACCCTGCTTCCCCCTAACCTCATCGTGACCCTAGCCCTCGTGTTACATCAGCTTCAGCCCCTTTGGCCAGGCCCCAGCATACCCCCCAATCTGTTTCATTTCATACCTCTTATTTCTGGTCTCAGGTTAAAAGTTACCTGTTGAAGAATTCTTTACCTTGAGTCCTATCCCAGATTTGGGATTCCTTTAAGAACTCCCACAATGCTGGATACTTCTTAGCACTTACAACTGTCATTAACTAACCAAGTGATTGATTGAATGAATGATTAAATCAATTAGATAACCTCTGATGCTGGCTCAGTGTTCTGTTGGGGGAGGGGGCCACTTGGCAGACCCCACCAGCTTTTTCCTCTCCACCTGCCCCAAATAAACAGACAACGTGAGAGGAGACCAGTCATTTTGCAACACAAAATCATCTTCAAGATATATCTCTACAGCACTCCTTTTCTCTCTTAAAATCAGGTTGAAGCCCCTGCCCCTGGAGAAACTTCAGAGTTGTCTTTCAGTGTCTTTCACACTGTTAGGGTAAACACTCCACGGAGGCATGGACAATGTTATGTTCACCCTTGAATCTCAGAATCTAACACAGTGCTTAGCACATGGTAAGCAATTAAGTATTTGTTCAGTGAATGAACGAAAACAGTACTCTGCGACGGGTGCTTTTTCTCAGACGGGTGCTGACTAGGCCATTCTCTTCTTCAGTCTTCAGTGCACAGCCTTGGTGGGGTCCAGGGATGGGAAAAAGGCAGCCCCCATCAGACAAATCCTGGTTATGGATTTAGCCACGATGTTTCGCGTCATACTCAGTGCCCTTCCTGGAGAGGCATTCTCTCTGTGGCAAGAAGACCTGAAATCTTGGAGGTGGCAGGGCCAAGCAGGAGCTCCCCAGCTGCAGAGCCTGCGGGAGCCATGGCCCCACGACCTATGTCATCCTGGCTTTCTCATCAGATCTGGGAGGAGGCAGAAATAGGCCCTGGGCGCCCTTCTCTGAAGACAAGCAGGAGAGCTCCCAGACCCAACAGAATCAAAGAAGGACCGAATGCTTGAGGGCCCAGATAGCCTTCTCTTCATTCTAGCTCGCAGCATTTTGAAGAATAAAACCCTTCAGTGTCCCTTTCTCAAACTCCCTTGGAGATACTAATTTTAGAAACAAACATAAGGACTCTCCTGGTGGTCCAGGGGTTCAGAACCCACCTGTCAATGCAGGGGACACAGGTTCAATCCCTGGTCCGGGAAGATCTCACACCAGGCAACAACTAAGACATGTACCACAACTGCTAAGCCTGTGCTCTACAGCCTGAGAGCTGTAGCTTCTAAAGCCCACAATCCCTAAAGCCCATGCTCCACAACAAGAGAAGCCACCACAGTGAGATGCCCACAACCAAAGAGTAGCCCCTACTTGCCACAAACTGCAGAGTGCCTACATGCAGCAACAAAAGACCCAGCACAGACAAAAACGAATAAACTTTTAAAAACATATACATATATATATATATATATATATAATAAATGAAACAATTCCAGGACACCCTACTAAAGCAGAATCTCTAGGGGTGATTCAAGAAATCTGTATTTTAAACCAGCTCTTCAATAATTTCTGATGTTGGGTTAAGTGTGGGTCAGTCTTAGCTCTCAAGTCCCCTCTTAACCTGGAGCTTTCAGAAGCTGAGCATCAGTGTAAGCCAGACCAGGCCCAGGAGACAGAGGAATTCCATGGAACTCAATGAGAGTCCATCCAAACTAACCTTTTTACATTTTCAAATTGGAGCATAAAAGTCACCACCCCTGGCAAGTGGCCTGGATCTCTGCCCCTTCAGCACCCACAAGCTTCTCCTTATCACGGTCAGGGTATCTCTGACCTGCCAGAGGGAAAATAAAGGATTAGGACCTGGTTTTTGTCACTTAAAATAGCTCAAAGTACCAGATTAGACCTGGATGGCACAGGAATGCAGTGGTTTGTCTTTGTTTATTTTGAGGAAGAGCTGGGACATCTGAGCAGCCAAATTCCCCAAATCAAGACAGAATCACAAAGCTCGTCTTCCAGGTGTCTTGTGTCTCAACAGGCACCCTCAGATGCTGTTGGGTCTCACCCAGCCTCCTGCTGAGCCAAAACTCCTGCTAAAGTGCCCCTAGTCAAGAAGGGCCCAGGGCCAGGTCACAACTGACCCACAATGCTGACCAGTTCATAGATTCTTTTATTCTTTTTAAAAAAATGGACACTTTTGAGAAATTGATGACAACCAGAATCCCTCTACTCAATACCAACAAAATGCACATAATACTCAGGATTTTTCATATAACTTCAGAGGTACACAGGCTCACTGGAGCCCATTCATGGACCTCTGCTCTTGAGATAGCTTAAGAACTATCATAAACATGATGGAGGATTAAGAACCAGAATTGTTGAGGCTTTCTCATCCACACGTGAGGAAAGTCAAGGTGGGGATGGGATTTTTGATGGATAAGGACACAAGTTGTCTCCATTCTTTTTGTTCATGTTCCGTTTGCTAATACACATTTAGCAGAAATATAGATATGTGCAATAATTGATTTTCTTGTGCTTTTATTAATCTGAAGTGATTTTGTTATTTTGGGGATATTAATCATGGACTAACAAATTTAACCTGCTTATACATAATCATGGGCTTCCCAGGTGGCACTCATGGTAAAGAACCCACCTGCCAATGCAGGTAAGACATAAGAAACAGGTCCAATCCCTG
Organism: Ovis canadensis; assembly: GCF_042477335.2. Classification (NCBI taxonomy): domain Eukaryota; kingdom Metazoa; phylum Chordata; class Mammalia; order Artiodactyla; family Bovidae; genus Ovis; species Ovis canadensis. The sequence continues at coordinate 54,595,070 of NC_091251.1, read as the reverse complement.
GGTTGGAAAGATCCCTTGGAGGAGGGCATGGCAACCCAGTCCAGTATTCTTGCCTGGAGAATCCCTTGGACAGAGGAGTCTGGTGGGTAGCAGTCCGTAGTTTAAACAGAGTTGGACACAACTGAAGCAACTTAGCATGCACACACATACATAATTGTGCTTGGCAAATTTAAAAGCATAATCTTCAAAACAATATTTACTAGTTGAATTGACTTAAAAATATTTTATATTTGTGGTGGGGTATGAAACTACTATACTGTTTTAAGTGTTTAGGTTTAATTTTTACTCTAAGTACCCCCAGACCTGTCAACATTTTCTTAGAATAAAAATCCATGCCTTTTTTTTTAATCCCTCATCTGTCTCAAGGTCACATGTCTAAGAGGAGGACTGGTTCTTTGCCCTCCATGCTTGAGACCCATGCTATCTCCTGTTCATTAGCCACCTGGACTGTCACCCACATACAGACGCCCTGACTCTCCAGGCATGGCCAAGAGTCTCCCAGCTCTGTGTCAGATCTCCTAAGAGCGAGCCCGCCAGCAAAGGAGGCACTGGGGCTCTGTCTTCCTTTTCTGTAAAATGATAGTGACTCCCTGAACATCCTAAGCCTGCACTTGTACCATTTACCACTGATTCTAAGACACACTTTTCCTTATGTACCACGAAGGAAAAAACACTGTCCATTCAACTATGGCTTGACGATAGACTCCACAGTCTCTTTGCTTTGACATTTTTTTTCCTTCAAGAAGGGTTGACATTCTCTCCTGCTGCTCAGCTGAGCTTGTGATGGCACCCTATCATGGATTTCAGCCCCAGTGCCTTCTACTTCAGGGATGGCTCTTCCTCTCCTAGCATCCAGAAAGTGCTCAGTGGGTGCTTTGCAAAAACCATGAGTTTGTGTTCATTGCTCCAACCATGCATATCTGCTTCACGCATATCAAAGACCTGTTGCTCTGTTTCCACAAATTTTTGCACACGTGGTAATTTTTCATTTCAATGCCAAGTGTAATCTTTTTAAGGACCTTTTAAATGGCAACTCAACACCTTCAGTAACAATGTAATGTAAACGTGTCGTCACTCAGTCGTGTCCGACTCTTTGTGACCGCATGGACTGTAGCCTACCAGGCTCCTCCATCCATGGGATTTTCCAGGCAAGTGTACTGGAGTGGGTTGCCATTTCCTTCTCCAGGGTATCTTCCCGACCCAGGGATCGAACCCAGGTCTCCTGCATTGCAAGCAGATGCTTTACCCTGAACTCAATTAATTAGGCTGAATGAATGGCAACATGAGCGACTATGTCCAAGTTGGAGCACTATTTACAACTGCGTCTCCACTGAGCCCAGCTGACACCATCAACTGATCCCCAGAGATGCTAGAAGGTGGAAAATGTGCCTTTTAGAATCACTGAAATATGGTGCCCACCTCCTATCCCATCCCATCATCTGAACTTCTCACTTATACCAGGAGTCATAAATAAAATGAGGAAGAAAATAACTCCAGTCAAGAAGACTATAATTGTTAAAATATATATAGTCTTTTCACTATTCTGACTCATTTCTACTGTTTTATCTTAAAGTGAGGGACTCAAAGCTACCTTTCTTCCCTACTCACCTACACTATGTCATGTTACCTTATAATTGTCTTAGTGACAGCATCTCACTACATCTCTTTTTCCTCCCTCAATTTGTCTTTTTTTCTTCCTCTCTGATAACCCGGAAGTGAAAGCAAGTACCCGACTTCTATTTCATCTATTTGGGCTAGTACCATGACTTTGAATATAAAATAAAATTCCTTTCTCTCATTTTTATCATGATTCTGCATAAAACTTGATTGAGTAGTAAGAGAAATAGGAAGAGACTATGATTTTTCAGATGACAAAAGTAGGAGAAACTAAAAGCAGAGAGTACTGGTGGAGAAGCCAGTACTAGCACTCAGCCTCTCACACTAGGATTTATCTCCTCTGATGCTGACTCATGTTGGATCAGTCACTCCCCGGACAGAAGAACCCGTTACTGTGACCCTGGAAAGGGTCTCCCGTCACAAGTCCACCCTCAAGATGAAAAGCATTTATTGTGAATTCCTTAGAAGTTGAAGTTTGCTAAAATACGCTCAATTCTTCATGGCATGTCAGTTTTGCCGTATTTCAAGGAGAGCTAGTCTGTGTATAACAGCTCAGAGTTGCAAGTACCACATGTGAACAATATGGTAACTTTAAAAAATGTTTGTGTTGTATTTGAAGACTGTTTGCCATAAATCTAAAGTTTGATCTTAATGTATTTCAATTTGGTATGCTAAAAAAAGTACTGAATTAATGTAACAGTCTTTTTTTAAAAAATCAATATTGTAAGTTCAGAATTTAACTGAAAATATAAAACCCAAATGATTTCTATATAGTAAATTGAACTGTAAAGGTAATTTGTGTGTGATTCTGAATACACAGATAAAATGTTTTTAATTCCTCCTTTAAAAAAAATAAAAAATAAAAAATAAAATACGCTCAATTTAGCAAATACTCACTAAAAGACTGCACAAATTAAGGACCTGAAAAAACTGAGTCACCTTGCAATACACCTGAAACTATCACAACATTGTAAACCAAGTATACTTCAATAAAAAAAATTAAAATAAATTTTAAATGATAAACAAAAGTGCTTGCAATTGCCCATAAGATTTTCCATAAAAATAACATTTTTCAATTTTATATATAGCTAACAATTCCAGGGAAAAAAGAAATACAAAAATACTAAGATTTCCAGAGGCAAATAAAATCTATATTTTATTTTTAAAACAAAAACACAAAAAGACTATGCACAGATCATACCACGCAGGGTGCTGTTTGAGATTCAAGGGTGAACGTCATGGTCCTGCCCTCCAGGGACTCATAATCTAGGGCTGTTCTCAACCTGGGGTTGGGGAAAGAGGCAGAGAGGCAACACTGACCCTTTTGTGAATCAGATGACATTTACAGGCCCCAGAAAATTGTTCCAAATCCTCATGTGTGCACACACACACACAATTTTGCAAATAATTTTGGGCGTTTATAGAGCCCTGGGGGCTTCCCAGTGGTTCAGTGGTAAGGAACATGCCTGCCAATGCAGGAGACGCCGGAGATGCGGACTTGATCCCTGGGTCAGGAAGAACCCTGGAGAAAGAAAGGCAGCCCACTCTGGTATTCTTGCTTGGAAAATTCCATGGACAGAGGAGCCTGGCGGGCTACAGTCCAGGGGGTTGCAAACGGTAGGACACAACTGAGCGACTAAGCACAACAACAGAGTCCTGGACTTTGGAGGAGCAGCTCGTGTGGGTGTCCTGTAACATCCGGCCACAAAACTCACACATATGAGCTTTTTCTCACGGTTACCCCATCCAAGTACAGAGACCAATCAAGCCAGTCAAACAGTTCCAGAAGAAAGCAAGAGCCTGCCCTTGCTGCCCAGGTTTTCTTGGTTAACTGCTGTTCCAGAAACGCCTCACTCTTCTCCCTCCGGTGTTTTGAGGCCCTCTTTCCTGGCAGGGGATGACTGTATTCCAGCCAGCCAGGGCACTCTAGTCTAGGAAGCCAAGGCTCTCCTCACTGGACTGGCCCACAATACCTCGTGGCCCAGCCTCCTCGTCCCTTTACAGCCCCTGGGAGACACTGAAGCCTCATTGTAGCAGCTGACCCAGGCAGAAAGGAGGGTTCCTCTTAAAGAGGCTGGGGGACTTCTCCCTGCAGGGAAATCTCTGGCCAGGGATATGGCTACAAGGATTTTCTGGCCTTTGTGAGTTGGCTGGTGTTTGGGGATTTTCCAGTCATTTATTACCCTGGAAAAGCAACCAGACTTTTCATTTTAAGTCAGGATGTTGAAGTGTCACTGAATCGCTGGGGACCAACATCTGGGACCAGAGCCTTGCCTTGATTGAAGCCAGAGCCTCAATATCACTTAAGGACACAGACGCTCCAGCTTCTTCCTCACATTAATTTGTGAGTATAAATATGAAATTTCTGTTATGTTCCCCACACCCTCTGCGGAAAGGGGACAGAGTTCCTATCTTGGCTTTTCATTCTGACCTTCAGGCCTAGAGCCATGAAGTGTCTGTCGAAACTCTGAGACTGCAGTCATGTTCTAATGTCTGTCACCATCCTTCCCTGGATGCGGGTGCTTCAAGGGACCCTGCAGAAGCCTCTTTTGAAATATTACCCCTGCTAATACCAGTAATAATACACAGAGTTTGGGGAGCTTCCCAGGTGACGCTAGAGGCAAAGAACCTGCCTGCCAATGCAGGAGACCTAAGAGACACAGGTTTGATCCCTGGGTGGAGAAGATCCCCTGGAGGAGGGCATGGCAACCCACTCCAGTATTCTTGCCTGGAGAATCCCATGGATAGAGGAGCCTGGAGGGCTATAGTTCATAGGATTGCAGAGTCTGGCACAATTGAAGCAACTTAGCACACATAGTATTTTTTACTTTTAAAAGTGCTTTCACCTTTACTATTATTTTAACAACTGTTATCTAACCATGAAAATATATCAGTCAGGATCCCAGGAGGAATCAGCGGGCTCATTTAAGGAGTCTGTGCATGTGTGCTCAGTCATATACGACTCTTTGCAGCCCCATACACTGTAGCACACCAGGCTCCCCTACCCATGGAGTTTTCCAGGCAAGAATACTGGAGTGGATTGCCATTTCCTTCTCCTGGGGATATTCCCAACCCAGGGATAGAATCTGCGTTTTCTGCATTGGCAATGGATTCTTTACTGCTGTGCCATCTGGGAAACCCTTAACAAGTTTAATAGAAAATTATTTAAAGAAGGAACTGTTTACCGAGATATGTCCAAGTCCAATCAGGAAAACAGAAGCAAGGCCAAATATTTTAATAAGAGAATATTTAAAGAGTCAGAAATCTTTACATGAAGTATCTACAGTAGTCAAATTCATCCAGACAGAAAGTAGAGGGGTAGTTGCAGGGTTGGGGGAGTAGGGTAGAGGAGTTATTGGTTAATGGACACAGAGCTTTCAGTTTTCAAAGATCAAGAGGTTCTGGAGATGTGTTTTCCAACAATGGGAAACAGATCACTTCATGCCACTGAACTGGACACTTAAAAATGTTTAAGATGAAAAAAAAATGTTTAAGACGATAGATTTTCTGTGTTTTATGAATGAATGAATGAATGAATGTGAAGTCGCTTAGTCATCTGCGACTCTTTGCGACCCCGTGGACTGTAGCCCACCAGGCTCCTCCATCCATGGGATTCTCCAGGCAAGAGTACTGGAGTGGGTTGCCATTTCCTTCTCACGATAAAAAGAAAAAAGACTAGAGATCTGAATATGTGAAAGGACTCTGAGGTAACACTGAAAAGTAACTCTAAAAAAGCAGCTGACACTCCTGGGGCCAGGGAATGGAGGGAAAAGCCTGGGGTTGTTATAACCCAGCACTCGAAGCACTGAGGACAGTCCCGGGAGTGTCAGAAAAAGACAGAGGGCTGGACCCCGCTGCGGGGCGACAGGCTGTCGTGAGGCCCCTGGAACAGGAGGAATAAGCTATGGGAGGACCAGGTCCCTCGGCCCCTGAAGGCTCCCTGTTGCACCCCACAGGTACAGAACTGGTGGGGAGCGGTCCCAAATAAGGGTGTAATTTGCAAAGTCACAGCCCAGCACCAAAAAGCAGGGTATAGGGTGATTACTGGTTGAGCATTATTAGCTTACCAATGGTGTGGTTTCACAAAAGGTGTGGGCAGGGTTAAGGGAATGGTAAGACAACCAGCAGCTGGAAATAGCAGGAGACATTTACCACCCTGAAGCCTAAGGGGCAAGAGGAAGGAATGACGTTACCTTAACAAAACCTTATCAGGCTCATGGCTGAGAGAGAGAGGCTGCCTCATGGGAGCTGTGACCAGCTGCCCAAATCAGGGCCAAGCAAGGAGGGGATGGGCAGGGGTATGGGAGTAACCCCCTGACCTCCCGCTCCTCCCACCTGCTGATCTCCTGAAACTGCTGCAGTTTGTCCAGACCAAACTGGAAGTCAGAGGGCAGTATGTTTAACATTCCTTTAATGAAAATGGAATCTACCATAGATATTTATCTGCATCTTCATCTCCCCAAGTAAGGACAATAAAAACAATAACAGCAACAAAATATTAAGAAGAATCTCTCCAAGTTTATATAGATCAACTCATACTTTCAACATGGATGGACTTAGAGGTTATCATACTAAGTGAAGTGAGTCAGACAGAAAAAGACAAGTAATATATGATATTGCTTATATGCAGAATCTAAAAAAAAATGGTACAAATGAACTTATTTACAAAACAGAAATAGAGTCACAGATGTAGAAAACAAACTTATGGTTACCAAGCGGGTAGAGGGTAGAAGGATAAACTGGGAGACTGGGATTGCTATAGATACACTACTATATATAAAATAGATAACTGATAAGAACCTACTGTATAGCATAAGGAACTATACTCAACACTCCGTAATGACATATGGAAACAGAATCTAAAAAAAGAGTGGATATCTGTGTATGAATAACTGGTCCATTTTGCTGCACTGCAGAAACTAACACAATATTGTAAATCAGCTGTACTCCAATTTAAAAAAAAAATTAGAAGCTAGGATAAAAAACACAATTAGCTCCTTGAATTTATGGAACTAAGTTGGTGGCTCAGATGGTAAAGACTGCCAGCAATGCAGGAGACCCAGGTTGGATCCCTGGGTTAGGAAAATCCCCTAGAGAAAGAAATGGCAGCCCACCCCAGTATTCTTGCCTGGAGAATTCCACGTACAGAGGAGCCAGGAGGGCTACAGTCCATGGGGTCACATAGAGTCGGACACAACTGAGCGACTAACATGGCGTAAAGAGCTCATCCTCTTTGCACCCGTCCAGGGGCTCTCACTTGGCTTTGTCCCACAACTATCTATGGAACTTAAAAGGTACAGATTCCTGAACCCAGCTCTTGGAATGTGTGACTCAACGGGCCTGGGAAGCAACCCAAGAGCCACGTTAAGTTCCACAAGTGATTCAGACCATCAGCTGATGGTGAGAAATACACTGCCTAGCACTCATCTTAGTATTTTTATGCAGCCTGAGCATTCCAACATAGCCCTCTCAGAGCCCACTCTCCATTTTCTGGCATGAAAGAAGCTTTTTTTTATATTCTTTCGGCACCACCCCCAGTTTCATGGGCTCAGGATTTAAAAGAAATACAAACCAGCTTTCCTTATTCAGCTGAGATTGAATACACCTCATCTAGGCTAAAGGCAACTGAGGGAGAGGATGCATTTCCATGTTTCCATGAAAAGAGCTTAATCTGAAACACAATTATTATCTTTTCTACTTCCTGTATTGGTGGTTGAGCTAGTTAACAAATAGTACCTCAGAAATATTCTTGGCACCTGATGTAATGAAGGTTTAAGGAAAGGAGGCAACTTCCTGATTTGCTGGTGGCACCTCCACACACATCACCCTGAGATCCAGGCTTCTCAGGAGCCAGAAAAATCAGTTCATTCATTTCTCAAAAAATATTTATTGTCTGCCTACTACATAAAAGCCCTGTTCTGGGTGCTAGGGACACAGTGAGGCATAAAACAGACAAGATTCCTTCTGCTCTTGGCTTAAAACCTAGTTAGAAGAGACAAACATGAAACAACAAAAGGCTGTCAGATTATGGTCACTCTTAATGCAAGAGTTAAAAATATGTTGTGATAAAGAGTGAAAGGTGGGCTTCCCAGGTGGCTCAGTGGTAAAGAATCTGCCTGCAGTGCAAGAGACGCGGGTTTGATCCCTGGGTGGGAAGATCCCCCTAGAGAAGGAAATGGCAACCCACTCCAGTATTCTCGTCTGGGAAATCTCATGGACAGAGGAGACTGGAAGGCTACAGTCCATGAGGCTGCAAAGAACCAGACACAACTTCGTGACTAAACAAAAACAACAAAGAGTGAAAGGTAGGAGGCAGGATGCAGGCGTGGGCAGTGCAATGGTAGGCAGTCAAGGAAGGCCTCCCTGAAGAGGTGACGTCTTAGCTGAGACTCAAGGGAATGCACTGAGCCCATCATTACATTCCATTGTTAAGCAGCTCTCTTAACAGTCTAGCTGAGAGGTAAATACAGCTTGCTACCTAGTGGAAGTGGAGGAGAGAGCAGGAAAGGGGGAGAAAAGTAGGCAGGTGTGCAAAATATTTCAGAAGGAGAACCAATAGAATCGGCTGATGGATTAGAAGGTAAGGGGTGAAGAAAATGGGAAACCAAGAATGACTCCTATGTGAGTAACAGACAGACGGTGGTCCACTTTTCTGGAATGGAGAATGCTGGGGAAGAAACAGGTTCAGGGTGGGATAAGTCAAAGATGTTGTTTTGCATCTAGTTAATTTGAAATTTCAGTTAGATATCCAAGGGATAACGTAAAACAGGCCACTCAGAATGGGGGGTCAGAAGTGATAATAATTCGGAAATCACCAACATACAGATGGCACATAAAGCCCAACCATGGGATGAAAAAAGGCTCGGTCCATGCACGACTGTACCAGGGCTGGAAGCTTCTGTAGGCCAAGCCATGTCAGGACAGGGAGGAGAAATCCTGACCCAATCCAAACCTCTCTAAAGGCAAGCTCTCAGAGGCAGCATAACATTTAAGGTGCAGATGCAGGCAACACAAACCCACTTGATTTTAGTGATAACCACAGAGGAGAGCAAGCATGTGTATGTTGGAACTAGGCCATGCATTCTGTAGACTTATATACCAGAGAGAGCAACAAATACATTTGGGACCTATCATCATGGAGCAAATGCTCCGCACAAGCAGGAGACCGACAAGCAACAAAGCACCCCCTCCCTTTATTCCCAAAAAGGAGCTGGTTACAGACCAACCTCTCAACCAGAAGCTACCTGGAGGCTGGTTGTCTAACTGTTGAAAAAGACCTAAGCTCTGGCTCTGGTTTTTCACATTACACTCAGATGTTTTTGTTGCAGGGTAGGAACAAGGGGAGAAGAATGCATAGGCCTCCTCTCACTAAATCAGGGGAGGGTGGCAGAGTGGAGGGATGGGGGTGCAAGGATGAATATAATATTTCCAAAGAAATAACCCCACCTACGGAAACTCATTTCCATCTAGATTCCTTTAGAATCACTCTCCTGAAACAGTAAGAGATCTCCACCATCAGGAAGTGGATATCTGACAACCTGGAGACAGACAGGCTTAATAAAGATTTAGGGAAACCTATGTGAATGTCACGTAAAAGCACCAGGAAAACAGAAAACGGTGAAGAGGACATCATTCTTCAAAATGCAGGGTGGAAGGGAAAGACAAAGGGAAGAGAAAAAAGAAAAAGAGAGGAGGGAGAGGATGGGAGGCAAGGAAAAAGAGGAACTCCTTTTTTTCAGGAATTAGTATTACTTAACTGTAACCCTCTTGCTCCCTCTTGAGGTCAAGATCATGAATAAAATGCCTGTAAAAGAAAATTCACTGTACTAGAAGCTTCATTTTTCACTGCGCCTTTCTTCTTTGCTGTAAGTCAATATTGGGACTTCCCTGGTGGTCCAGTGGTTAAGACTCAGCGTTTCCACTGCAGGGGGAACAGGTTCCATCCCTGGTTGAGGAACTAAGGTCCTGCATGCTGTCTGGCCAAAACACAGAAGGAAGGAAAAAAATAAAGAAGTCAGTATCAAAAGAACAAAACAAAGACAAGAAATTAAGGCTCCTCTGGCTTTCCAGCACCTTCTTCATACTCTGAAATTTGAAGACCAAGAATTCAGGGTGCTTTGTAAGCAAAGCCAGATTTACAGTACTAATCAAATACCTTATAAAATGGGGAAAGGTTATGTTGCAACAGCCTTCACTTATCTATTTCTCCAAACTGTTCATTGTTTATTTTGAAAACAGGAGGAGTTATCAGATGGCATTCTTCCTTACTTCAATGTTAAAGTCATTCTGGAAGGACAATGTCTGGATTTTGTTCCAGGTTTTCTGTATTTTAACAAGGATATCATTGTTGCCAGGCAACTTTGGATTCCAGATGCAGGTGTACACAAAAGCTAAATGACCTCATAATTCTAATGACTCTAGTCTGGCCGTAATCACAGTATTACAGTTTGTCTACCTAGATCCAGCAGCTGAATTAAGAAAACAAGTCAAGGAGCCAAAGACAACGAACCCTAAGAAAGCTGGTGCTCCTGAGGTCATTCTTCAAGGTTTCAAGACAGCGGTTCCAAAGTAGCACTGAGAGTAATTTTAGAAAGCTTCATTTCAGCCTCATGATTTTATATTATAACAGATACTGATAACATATGGACAGAAGGAACAACATCTCATAGCTCTGGGTTCAATTTGGGTAACAGTGTTTTATAAATACATAGCCAGAGGGTACATCTCTCTAGCTTTCAAGATTACTGGTGCAATAATTAACAATTAACTATACTTTCAGAAGAACAAACACCAATCTGGGATGCTATTTGTGGCCACAGGCAATGAACAGACAGCATAAGACAAGCCACACCATGACAAAGAACAAAAAGAACAAAAACGAATTTTTTAAAGGAGACACTGAGCAATTTATTAGGCAGAAATGGACTTTTTAATTAATGGTGTCAGGATAAATGGGTAACCATTTAGAAAAAAATGGTTCCGTTAGATCTATCTCATGTCATACAAAAGAATAAACTCTAAATGTATCAGATTTATATAAATGTAAAATGTAAAAAATAAAACTATACAAGTACTAGAAATAAATAAGTAAATTCCTCTTCAATCCCAGTGTTGAGACAAAGACCTAAAATACAGAGGCAGTAAAAGAAAAGGTGGATAATCTGACCACATAAAAATAAATATAAAGCATGTTGGAAAAATACCACCCCATAAATACAGGTGAAAGACAACTAAAAAAATGGGAGAAAATCCTTGCAACAGACATACCCCTAATATGCAAAGAGCTCTTTAAAAATCAAGGAAGAAAGGACAATTTGCCCCCCAAAATATAAAATAGTCCTTATATATATGAAAAAAATTATAGTTAAAGAAATTAAAACAATACTGAAATTCTTATCTATAAGTCTGGAAAAAAGTAGAAAATATGGTAATACATTAGGTTGGCAAGACTCATTGCTGGTGAATGAATGAAGATTGGTACAACTCTTCTAGAAGGAAATTGGACAATACTTAACAAAGTCTATAGATGTACTTAATGGAATCTACTGATAGATAAATCTTCTGAAGAAGATAACTCTCCAAGAATGCAAAATGGATGTTTACAAGGTTATTCACTGCAACACTATTGCAAAATATTAGAAGCAACCGAGCTCAATGCCGTACATCAGAGAGTGGCTAAAATCTCCTATGGATAAACTATGATATATCCATACAATGAAGTACTAAGCAGCTATAAAAAAGAATAAAGACCAATTTATATGGAGTGATTTCTTTCCAGGACACACAGAAAAAAAAACAAATTTAAAAAGAAAAATGCAAGAATATCTATAGTATGCTATCTTTCATATAAGACAGATGGGAATGTGTGTGTGTGTGTATATATATATAGGCTCTGTGTGTGTGGTGTACATATATATATATATATATATATATATATATATATATATATATATATAATGCTTCCCAGGTGATGCAGTGGTAAAGAATCCACCTGTCAAGAGACATGGGTTCAATCCCTTGGTTGGAAGATCCCCCAGAGTAGGAAATGGCAACCCATTCCAGTATTCTTGCTTGGAAAATTCCATGGATAGGGAAGCCTGGTGGAATACAATCCATGGGGTTGCAAAGACTCCGACACAACTGAGCAAACATGAGCACTCTCTTTGAAAAATTCACCCAAATTGAATAACTGACTTTTAGGGCTTCCGGTGGCTCAGTGGTAAAGAATACCCCTGCCAATGCAGGAGCTGCCGGAGCTGCAGGTTCGATCCCTGGGTTGTGCAGATCCCCTGGAGAGGAAGAAATGGCAAACCACTCTGGTATTCTTACCTGGAGAATCAAAGAGTCAGACATGACTGAGCATGCACACACATTAACACCTTTATCTCATCTCATGAAAGAAAAGAAGATATATATATATATATATATAAAATACTCATAGAATTCAGTATATATTCATTTGTACAAAGAAAATGTAAAAAAAAAAAACTCTAAATTAGTGATATTGGTTACCTACAGTGATTGGGAACAAGCAGAAACAAATGGGGAAAGAGAAATAGGGTAGTGATGGAAGGAGTGGAGTATTCTGAGTACACTTTGATTTAAATAACTCTGATATTTAAAACAATGTAATGTTTCACATACCCAAAAATAAATAAATGATTAAACTAGGAGGTGGGGAGAACCCAAATGGAATGAGCAATAGCAAATGAACTTAATGGGATTACAGATGGATAATGTGCCCATTTGAAGGAGGTGGGAAAAGGAAGAACTATCCTCAGATGCAGTATTTTGACTACTACAAACAGAAGTAAAAAGAAATGTGCACAAATATTGTACTCTACTTAGTCAAGTTGTGAATACTGGTTGTGAACAAACAAGTAAATATACTATGAAGAGGAGCCAGGTTTCTTGTTATCAAAGAAAGACATTGCAGATAAGGAAATGGAGGTAAAGTGCTACCTCGTATGGTACTGGACTGGAATTGGAGGTGTCAATATGAACTCACACTTTTTAATATGTGTACAGATGGATAGCTATGAAAATATTAATACTTGAAAATGTGCGTGTGCATGGGTTAACATACACACACATATTTTCTAGCTCTATTCTCTGAGAGGGCCTGGAAGCAATGAATGAGCACACCTCACTCCACGATTTTGGTTTCCAAATTCCACTCTCCAATCAATGGAACCAAAGCTCCTTGGAGAAATGGCAGGATCCAAGCCCGGGACAGGAAAAATAGAGATGCACTTCAAACATTTCCTGGTGCCAAAAAGTAAGGAGTGCTCAAAGAATGATAGGGGTGTGCTGAAAGGATACAGGAGCCAACTGGAAGGAGCTTAAGACAGGAACAACATACATTTTGATATTTGAGCAACAATCCATATGATAGTGATTGGTTATACTCCAATCGATGAAAATCAGCCTTGCAATTAATAAATGTAGAAGAAATGATGGAAATAGAGAATAGGGTTAGGCAAACACCATACCTAATAACTGTTACATAGAAGAATCATCAATAGATGATAAAATTAGTAGGCAAAAAGTATTATGAGAAACATGGTTTTTGAGCATCTTTTCATGTGTTGTTAGCCATCCGTATGTCTTCTTTGGAGAAATGTCTATTCAGTTCTTTGGCCCATTTTTTGATTGGGTCATTTATTTTTCTGGACTTGAGCTGCATAAGTTGCTTGTATATTTTTGAGATTAGTTGTTTGTCAGTTGCTTCATTTGCTATTATTTTCTCCCATTCTGAAGGCTGTCTTTTCACCTTGCTTATAGTTTCCTTTGTTGTGCAGAAGCTTCTAATTTTAATTAGATCCCATTTGTTTATTTTGGCTTTTATTTCCAGTATTCTGGGAGGTGAATCATAGAGGATCCTGCTGTGATTTATGTCGGAGAGTGTTTTGCCTATGTTCTCCTCTAGGAGTTTTAATAGTTTCTGGTCTTACGTTTAGATCTTTAATCCATTTTGAGTTTATTTTTTGTATGGTGTTAGAAAGTGATCTAGTTTCATTTTTTTACAAGTGGTTGACCAGTTTTCCCAGCACCACTTGTTAAAGAGATTGTCTTTACTCCATTGTATATTCTTGCCTCCTTTGTCAAAGATAAGGTGTCCATAGGTGTGTGGATTTATCTCTGGGCTTTCTATTTTGTTCCATTGATCTCAAAACCACAATGAGGTACCATTTCACACCAGTCAGAATGGCAGCAATCCAAAAGTCTACAAGCAATAAATGCTGGAGAGGGTGTGGAGAAAAGGGAACCCTCTTACACTGTTGGTGGGGATGCAAACTAGTACAGCCACCATGGAGAACAGTGTGGAGATTCCTTAAGAAATTGCAAATAGAACTGCCTTATGACCCAGCAATCCTACTGCTGGGCATACACACCGAGGAAACCAGAATTGAAAGAGACACGTGTACCCCAATGTTCATCGCAGCACTGTTTATAATAGCCAGGACATGGAAGCAACCTAGATGTCCATCAGCAGATGAATGGATAAGAAAGCTGTGGTACATATACACAATGGAGTATTACTCAGCCATTAAAAAGAATACATTTGAATCAGTTCTAATGAGGTGGATGAAACTGGAGCCGATTATACAGAGTGAAGTAAGCCAGAAAGAAAAACACCAATACAGTATACTAACGCATATATATGGAATTTAGAAAGATGGTAATGATAACCCTCTATGCGAGACAGCAAAAGAGACACAGAACGGACTTTTAGACTCTGTGGGAAAGGGAGAGGGTGGGATGATTTGGGAGAATGGCATTGAAACATGTATACTATCAGGTAAGAAACGAATCGCCAGTCTATGTTCAATACAGGATACAGGATGCTTGGGGCTGGTGCACGGGGATGATCCAGAGAGATGATATGGGGTAGGAGGTGGGAAGGGGGTTCAGGATTGGGAACTCATGTACACCCGTGGCTGATTCATGTCAATGTATGGTAAAACCAATACAGTATTGTAAAGCAAAATAAAGTAAAAATAAAAATTTAATTAAAAAAAAAAGATTTTATGGAGGGAAAAAAAAAAGAAACATGGTTTTTCCATAGTCAAAGTATCTCCCTACAATGTACTTAAGGGTTACAAAGGAAGAGACAGTCACCTCACAGTGCAGAGACCTGGCATACAACATCCTAGTCAGGGGATCAACGTGAACATCACCAGTAACAAGACATGGTGACACCATGCACCCCTGATGGAATGCAATTAGAAGGGCACAGCACAACTTCCCAATATTCTTACCAAAAACGCAAAATCTCGGTCCAAATGTGAGAGATCATCAGACAAACCCAAACGCGGGACATTCTACAAAATACCTGATCAGTACTCCCAGAAGTGTCAAGGTCATGAAAGACTATTAGAGAGATAATAGGAACATGGCAACTAAATACAACGCAGGAGCCTGGGCTAGATCCAGGACCAGAAGAACAATTTCTTCACATTAGCGGGAACATTCTTGAATGTGAGTAAGGTTTCTAGATTAGCTGATAGCAGAGTGTCAATGTTAACTTCCTAATTTTTCTGTTTAAGTATAAACCTGAGAGAAAGCTGAATGAAGGGTATATGGGAACATTCTGTATTATTTTTACAGGTCTTTTTGGTGGCTCCCATCTGCCTACAGTTTGGGAGACCTGGGTTTGATCCCTGGGTCAGGAAGATCCTCTGGAGAAGGAAATGGCAACCCACTCCAGTACTCTTGCCTGGAAAATCCTATGGACAGAGGAGTGTAGTAGGCTACAGTCCATGGGGTCGCAAAGAGTTGGACACGACTGAGCAACTTCACTTCGTACTTTCTTCAAAAATAAAAATCTTTTTAAAGGATTAAGAAGTGATGCTGTAAAGTGAAAACATGTCCGTGTGGCACATTTCTGAAGAGTATTACATGTGTAACACATTTTCATAATTACTGACCTTAAATTGCTCTGTAGATAATAATATGTAAATTCTGGAGGAAGAATGTTGGACACCAGAGAAAACATCAGCAGAACAATACTTTGTTTAAAACATCATAAAATAAAATAGAGCCTATTTGTTTATTTAGCAGATTTGGGGAACTAGGGATAATAATGAGTTATTTGTGCTATTACCATGTTTTTGGAAATATAACCCAGTTGTCAGTAGCGCATGCTATGCACTCAAAACTGAGTTGGGGCCTATTAGGTTTGCCAAATTTTAATGAACACTTCTTCTGCACTGATGTAAATCCTTTTGGTCCCACCTTATGGAGTTAACACTTGCATGGGTCAGCCTCAAACCAACAGGAGGCAGAAACCAGTGAACAAATGCTCCCCCCTTTTGCTTCCCAGGCAAATAGTTCAGAGACACGTTTAAAAGAATCTCCCATCAATACCGAGCACCACTGACCCACAGGAATGGAAAACTTGATGTTTCACTGTATTAGTTTTCCCTCCCTTCCAGTTCAATTCCTGATTCCTCATCCTTGCTCAGTGGGATCACTTCCAAACAAATTGCTTACTCACCAATTTTTGTCCTGAGCTCTGCTTTTGGCCGTCAGAGAGAACAGGGTGAAAGGGAGGCGTGGAGGAACAGATGGTAAAGACACAAGCTAAGAAAGTCATGGGCTTACCTTTAAGTATAAACTGCAGACACAAGTATGAAACGGACACCAATCAGTGGGAGTATATTACCAAGTACATAAAACAGTCATAAAGATGTCCACAATGAGAATTCTACCCAGTGAACAATCTGTTCCAGAGGGAGGGAAGCTGTGAACTGATCCCTGAAGGAGTAGTAACTTTTTGAGACAGTGATAGAATAAGCAGAGGGCATTCCTCATTCATGGAGAGACAACTCAGGAATCGGTTTTCTTTTTGCCACATGGAAAACAAGACTGTCAAAAGGCTTCATCACCACTGCTCAAGGACTTTTTATGTACATGAGCTCTGAAAGAAGTCCACTATTACCCAGCAAAGACGAAAAATGAGAACATTTTGACCTGGGTAGGAAAAAGATGTTATTTCCGACTTGCAAAGGGAGGGGTTTCTTTTGTGAAATACCAGATAAGAAATACTTGGTTTTTTAATGCAGGAACAAAAAAATTAGAGGATCCAAAAAGAAATACAGTTTAGCAAAATTCCCATCCAACCTGTTAAAAAAAAAAATTCAGCCGCATTGATACTAAAACAGTTTTTTACACAAAACAGCTAGCTATCAATTTATGCCAATCACAGTCACATTATTCTGTATTTGGAACACAAAACTTTTACTGCTCTTCTCTCCCTGAATTTCCTTTCTTTTTGGTAATACATTAGCTTGCTTTCTTTAAAAGATGTATTAGCTACTCCCCTTGAGAAGAAACAATAGGAATTGTGAAGTAAGACTGTGGTTAGCCAGTAACCACATTCTTGGCCAGTCTGAAACTTCAGCTGGAAAAATAGTCAGCTACTCAACACAGTGTATCTTAAACCCGGTCAAGAAATCCAGCAAGGCTGGAAAGATTTGTAAGACAGCTACTTCTCCTGGGATGAACAGCTCCTCCCAAGTGTGGTAAACACATGCACAAAGGAGTTTAGTATAAACAAATAAAAAATAATGTGTATTATACATTATTTATACATCATAATGAAACAGGAGTTTGGGATTAACATATACATACTACTATATATAAATAGATAAACACAAGGACCTACTATATAGCATAGGGAGCTTTGTTGTACACTTGAAACTAACACAACATCGTAAATTAACTGTAATTTTTTTAAAAAACGATGTTTTACTATGCGAGTTTACTCTTATCATCTCCATATTTAACACATCTGATGAAGATAACTTGTAAGTTTGATTTAAAACCTTAAACTTTAGATGTGATTTATCATCCCCATGAGACAAACTTTCCTCAACACGTCAAATCATGTTGCTTTCATTTATCTATTTCAGTTTCTCAAACTACAGGATGCAAGCTTTTAGGAAATCTAACCACCCCATACAGTTATACAGCTTGCACTGCACAAATGTACCAAGGGGATGTGCGGGCCAACGAAGGGGTTGGCTGGCCCCAAGAAATTGTAGGAATATATATGTATAAACTGTGTAATTTCAGGGGATCTCGAACTTTCTGAGGCCTAAATCACAAGTTTAGAATCCCTGCTTTATTCATTTCTATCCGAATAAATGAGATTGGCATCAAACAATGGGGATTAACAATTTGTTGCTGAGTCAATCCAACCTGAGGCACAAAATTAATTACAAATGTGCGTTCTTCAAGGGAAAACAAAATTTATCTTTACCAAGTTAATTAATTATTTCATCCTCTGCTGCAAAACATAGATTTTTATCTAAATACGATTTTAACACAATAACTTCCAAGTATTCTCTCTATAATTTCTCTTCTGTCCCATGAAAGATCACTCTGTGATCTTTATAAATTTAATAAAGAGCTAATATAATAGAAAGCATTTGTTGTTGTTCAGTTGCTAAGTCGTGCCTGACTCTTTGGGAGCCCATGGTCTAATACCTACTTTGTATGATTTTAAAGTTTCACTAAAATGAGTAGAATTTATCATTTGAAACTATCAGTTATCACAGCTTAACTGAGTGAAATGGTGCAGCAACAAATCTGTCAAACCCAACTGATTTAATAATAATATTTAACAATGAAAGGGAAGAACAAAAGCATCATACAAACTAATGCATCACACAGTTATAGATGCATCTATAAATTTAAACTATTCAGTTCTGTTGTTTGTGACATCACCCTTATGCTTCAGCATAAAGATGGCCCCAAATATTATAAGTAAATGATCTTCCACAATAAAACATTTTTGTTCATCTTTAATTTTCTCAAAACACGGCTAATGGTGACTAAGAGAGATTTTTAAAGTGTAAATCTACAAAATATCAAAAATAATAGGAGAATATTCTGTTTTACACAGTTCAGTGGAGTGGATAACTCGAGAAAAACTCTCAAGACAGTTATCCAAAAGATCCAGACAAAATGTTTTTTTATTTCTTTAAATTTATGGCTGGGCATTTAAGGAGAAATGCTCCGCAGGCCAAACATAAAGCAAAGACTTGAATCCATGAGACAGCTAGGTGCTACAGCTAACAACTACCACTGAAGACTCTGCCCACCTTTGGGAGGTCTGATTTCCAGTATTTTGGTCTTTATAAAAACAGGAGCACCAGAGAAAAACCCTAAGATGGCAGGTCAGATGAGATGAGACTTGCCAACAACTCCCTCAGAGATAAGATGAACACAGACATCATGAGAAAATGTGTCTATTTTACCTTCACTCTGGAGGAAAGGAAAAGTCTTCTCTGGAACTTTCCATCCACATGTTGGCCCTGCACACAAAGACAAAAATCTGTACTACCCTTACATGGGAAAAAAATCCATGGTAAGAATTTAGCTTAAACACTCCAACTGACTGGCAGGAATAAAGGCAAATCCTAGAGGAGCATATCTTAAAGCCAGGCCTCCAAACATTTACAGATAAATAAGACCTTCAGATCAAAAATTCTTAGGCACAGAAGGAAACAAATTAGCATGCAAGACTGACACTCAACAGATTACAAGCACATCTGACTCACACTGACTAGAAATAATTACACTGAATATATTTAAAAGGTAGTACTTAAAGTATGAACAGGCAGATTTTGTAAGTGTATAGAAATTAAAACATAACTGAATTTAGAAACTCAATGAAGAGATGAAATAGAAGATTAGACATGATTGAAGAAAGGATTACTACTGGAGATAGGTCTGAATAAGGAAAGAATAAAGAGACAAAAAATTAAGAGGGAATTTAATAGATATTGAGAACAAAGGGAGAATGCTTAACATACCTCTAATAAGAGTGTAAGAATGAGCTAATAGATAATATCGGGATGAAATAATATTCAAAGATATAACACCTGAAAAATTTCCAAAAATGATAAAATGCACAAATCCTCAGATTTAAGAATCTGGATGAATTCTAAAAAGCTTAAATATAGAGATTCACACCTAAACACCACAGAACAACAAAAGGCAGGTCATATATGCAGTTAGAGGAAAAAAGACAAGTTACCTTTAAAAAATTAGGCTAATAACTGGCTTCTAAAATTCAGGAAGAAGTAAAATAGGCCCAAAATCATGGTAAATAATGCAAAACCCAACGGTGGGCAAAATAAATGGAACCTATATGGAAAAATCTAAGTTAACACTGACTGTATAAGAGAGCAAAAACAGTAATATCTAAATTGTGGGGTTAAATATAGAGAACTAAAAATTTTTAATTATATAATTTGGGAGAGAGGCAAAAATAGTGATTTTGAATTTGTTAAGTTAAACATGCTTGTTAGGACCACAAAAAATTAAAATAGCTTCAAATTCAACAGAGGAGAAAGATGGAATTTCTTTTTAATTCTTAAATCTCTATCAATCCAAAAGAAAAGAGAAAATATGTATATAAAAGGCAGGACATTTACAAAGCACAAAATAAAATGGTAGAAAGAAATCCAAATATATCAGTAACAACAATAAATATTAAAGGACTATATTCTCCAATAAAAGGTCCTTATCTAGCCATCTGTTTTATAAATACTGCATTACTGGAATGCAGTTACACAACTTGCTTTATACATTGTCCAAGGCTGTCTTTATGCTACAACAGCAAAGTCGAACTCTTCGACAGTGTCTCACTCTAGGTTTTCCTAGTTACTATAAATCTCTCTGCCTATTTGTACAATAGCAATGTGTACAAACTTTTAATGTTCTTGACTTAATTTCATGGGAATCAAAAGGTCAAAGGTTCACCACAATCTTCTTTTTGACCTAGTGGCAAAACCTACTGCTCCGATAGTTACAGCATTTAACCCAGTGAAGGCTTCTGTGAATTTTGTTTCAGTCTCCTTTAAACTTGATGTGTCTTCAGTTCAGTTCAGTCGCTCAGTCGTGTCCAACTCTTTGTGACCCCATGGACTGCAGCATGCCAGGCTTCCCTGTCCATCACCAACTCCCGAAGCTTGCTCAAACTCATGTCCATCGAGTCAGTGATGCCATCCAACCATCTCATCCTTTGTTGTCCCCTTCTCCTCCTGCCTTCAATCTTTCCAAACATCAGGGTCTTTTCAAATAAGTCAGTTCTTCCCATCAGGTGGCCACAAGTATTGGAGCTTCAGCAACAGTCCTTCCAATGAATATTCAGGACTGACTTCCTTTAGGATTGACTGATTTGACCTTCTTGCAGTCCAAGGGACTCTCAAGAGTCTTCTCCAACACCACAGTTCAAAAGCATCAATTCTTCAGTGCTCAGCTTTCTTTATAGTCCAACTCTCACATTCATACATGACCACTGGAAAAACCAGAGCTTTGACTAGATGCATCTTTGTCAGTAAAGTAGTCTCTGCTTTTTAATACACTGTCTAGGATGGTCATAGCTTTTCTTCCAAGGAGCAAGGGTCTTTCAGTTTCATGGCTGCAGTCATCATCTGCAGTGATTTTTCAGTTCAGTTTAGTTGCTCAGTCATGTCCAACTCTTTGCGACCCCATGAATTGCAGCACGCCAGGCCTCCCTGTCCATCACCAACTCCCGGAGTTCACCCACACTCACATCCATTGAGTCGGTCATGCCATCCAGCCATCTCATCCTCTGTCGTCCCCTTCTCCTCCTGCCCCCAATCCCTCCCAGCATCAGAGTCTTTTCCAATGAGTCAACTCTTTGCATGAGGTGGCCAAAGTACTGGAGTTTCAGCTTTAGCATCAGTCCTTCTAAAGAACACCCAGGACTAATCTCCTTTAGAATAGACTGGCTGGATCTCCTTGCAGTCCAAGGGACTCTCAAGAGTCTTCTCCAACACCACACTTCAAAAGCATTAATTCTTCAGCACTCAGCTTTCTTCACAGTCCAACTCTCACATCCATACACGACCACTGAAAAAACCATAGCCTTGACTAGACGGAACTTTGCTGGCAAAGTAATGTCTCTGCTTTTGAATATGCTATCTAGGTTGGTCATACATAACTTTCCTTCCAAGGAGTAAGCGTCTTTTAATTTCATGGCTGCAGTCACCATCTGCAGTGATTTTGGAGCCCCCAAAAATAAAGTCTGACCCTGTTTCCACTGTTTCCCCATCTATTTCCCATGAAGTGATGGGACCAGATGCCATAATCTTAGTTTTCTGAATGTTGAGCTTTAAGCCAGCTTTTTCACTCTCCTCTTTCACTTTCATCAAGAGGCTCTTCAGTTCCTCTACACTTTCTGCCATAAAGGTGGTGTCATCCACATATCTGAGGTTATTGATATTTCTCCCAGCAATCTTGATTCCAACTTGTGCTTCTTCCAGCCCAGCATTTTGTATGATGTACTCTGCACATAAGTTAAATAATTATGGTGACAATACATAGCCTTGACATACTCCTTTCCCAATTTGGAGCCAGTCTTTTGTTCCATGTCTGGTTCTAATTATTACTTCTTGACCTGCATACAGATTTCTCAGGAGGCAGGTAAGGTGGTCTGGTATTCCCATCTCTTGAAGAATTTTCCACAGTTTGCTGTGATCCACACAGTCAAAGGCTTTGGCATAGTCAATAAAGCAGAAGTAGATGTTTTTCTGTAATTCTTCTTGCTTTTTCAATGATCCAACGGATGTTGGCAATTTGATCTCTGGTTCCTCTGCCTTTTCTAAATCCAGCTCGAACATCTGGAAGTTCTCAGTTCATGTACTGTTGAAGCCTCGTGATGTGTCTTATGCTGCATAATCTTTGTTGCTTGCTGAAAACACACATTTCTGAGCAAGCAAAATCCTATTATTTTCTCTTCCACAAGTTCCATTCATTGTTACAATATTTTAAATGATGCTGCTCTTATTTTCTTGGACTGCAAGGAGATTAAACCAGTTAATCCCAAAGGAATCAACCCCAAATATTCATTGGAAGGACTGGAGCTAAAGCTGAAGCTCCAATACTTTGATGTGAAGAGCCAACTCATTGGAAAAGATCCCAATGCTAGATCCTGATGCCTTTTACTTTCATAAAAGGAGAAGGGGATGGCAGAGGATGAGATGGTTAGATAGCATCACCTACTCAATGGACATGAATCTGTGCAAATTCTGGGAGATAATGAAGGACAGTGGAGCCTGGCATGTTACAGTTTATGAGGCTGCAACTTAGCAACTGAAAAACAACACAACTCTTCTATTACCTGGAGAAGGAGACATTCATGACTATTTAATCTCTATGTGTGAATGATCTATTCTCCAAATTAATTCATTAGAAAATCCAAACTTAAACTTTCTCTGTTGATGGATCATGTCTTAAGACTTACATTAAAAAAAAAAAACAAACCAACAGAGATACACCATAACAGGTCTCACTTCATCTCTAGAATATGACCTCCTGCAAGTGGCAAAATTTGCCTAGATGGCAGAACTCATTACACTCGCCAGAGCTTGTTGGTTATTTAAAGATAAGAGCATTGATATATAAACTGACAGCGGATATGCTTTGAGGATTGCAGAGTCAGACACGACCGAACACACGCACATGCTTTGAGGGTAGACCATGTTTCAGAATGCTTTGGATACAATAAGGGTTCTTGGCCTCAGACCAAAATCCAATTGAGATCAGTTAGCAAAATAAGTAGCTTTTTAAGTGGTCTAAAACTTCTTAAGGTGCTGGTTATTAAAAAGGGTGGGACCCATCTCCAAAATAACTAACCCTCAACAAAACGCCCTGGCTGGCCAGTATGTGACACAGGCATCTCCTGCTAAGATCCTAGCATCCATGAAATCCCCAAAGACACAATTTTTGAAGCAGCTCAAAGAAGCTATTACAGAAGGCCAGCAATTAGATCCAGAGTCGAAAAGAGGTTCTGGGAGAAATCTGGACACAAATCAGGTAAGGTTGAGCACAAACTGGAATCAAGATTGCCAGGAGAAATGTCAATAACCTCAGATATGCAAATGACACCACACTTAGAGCAGAAAGTGAAGAACTAGAGAGTCTCTTGATGACAGTAAAAGTGGAGAGTGAAAAAGGTGACTTAAAACTCAACATTCAGAAAACTGAGATCATGGCATCTGGTCCCATCACTTCATGGCAAATAAATGGAGAAACAGTGACAGACTTTATTTTCTTGGGCTCCAAAATCACTGCAGATTTTGTGGCTACAGCCATGAAACTAAAAGACACTTGCTCTTTGGAAGAAAAGTTATGACCACCATAGACAGCATATTAAAAAGCAGAAACATTACCGATAAAGGTGTGTCTAGTCAAAGCTATGGTTCTTCCAGGAGTCATGTATGGATGTGAAAGTTGGACTATAAAGAAAGCTGTGAGCCAAAGAATTGATGCTTTTGAGCTGTGGTGTTGGAGAAGACTCTTGAGAGTTCCTTGGACCGCAAGGAGATCAAATCAGTCAATCCTAAAGGAAATCAGTCCTAAATAGTCATTGGAAGGACTGATGCTGAAGCTTCAATATTTTGGCCACCTGATGGGAAGAACTGATTCATTTGAAAAGACTGATGCTGGGAAAGATTGAAGGTGGGAGGAGAAGGGGACAACAGAGGATGAGATGGTTGGATGGCATCACTGACTCAACAGACATGAGTTTGAGTAGGCTCTGGGAGTTGGTGATGGACAGGGAAGCCTGGTGTGCTGCAGTCCGTGGGGTCACAAAGAGTCAGACACAACTGAGTGACTGAACTGAACTGAACTAAGGATCATCTCCAGTATCCCCAGCATGCTGCTGCTGCTAAATCACTTCAGTTGTGTCTGACTCTGTGCAACTCCAGAGACAGCAGCCCACTCCCCATGGAATATTTTCAAGTTTACATGAAATTACTCACCAAAGTAAGGAAATATTGGCCACCGTGGCCACTGGACTGAATCAACATTGGTTCCTATATTAGTCAGAGTCCTCCAAAGAAACAGAACCAGTAGAACACGTATAGTTATAGGAGAGATCAAGATGGTGGAGTAGGAAGACACTGGGCTCACATCCTCTCACAAACACCTCAAAACTACAACTATATATAGAGGGGCTCTCACTGAAATCTACCTGGGGATCAGCAGGACAGCTTTTCTACAATCAAGGCTGGAAAGAAAGATCTACACAGAGTCTCATAGGAAGGGCAAGGGGTCTGGTTGAGACCCACACCCTTAGTACAGGACATAGAAAAGGAGAGAGATATCACAGGCTCAAGGATCCTCCCTGGTGGGGTGGGAGATGGTGAGAAGTTTGATCCACATGTTAGGCGTCCCAGCCACAAGGTCCAAAACCAGGAAGACAAGCCCCTTATTTGGTTTGAAAATGAGTGGGACTTACTGGAGGACAGTAAAAAACCAAGACTCCACAAGGGCATGTGCACAGACTTGGTTATTCACAGTCACAGTGTGGATTCGAGAAACTAAAAACTGCCTGGGGCTCTCTCGCCTGCTTCCCAGGACCGCCCTATCATACACCCCGCTCACACCAGGCTGCTACTCCAGCCCCTCCTGCTTCCCGCTAAGGTGGAGGCTGCCAGGGAGAGCGTGCACAGTCGAAGAAAATGAAGCTTGCTTGGAGCCCAGCCCTGCCTCCGACCAGGATGGAAGCAGCCATTGCCTGTGTGTGCATCAGTGAATATACTTGGGAGGGAGTGAAACCAGCTCAGTAATGTAGTACCAACCCCTCCAGCCCCAATCTGGCTTCTAACCAAGGCACGTCCACTGAGGGGTAAAGGAAACCAGCACAGAAATGCAGACCCAAGCCCTCAGTGCCCATCACTCCCCTAACCACAGCAGACGCTGCCATCACAACTGAGAGAAACCCAACTCCCTCAGGGCTCCTGCTCCAGAACCTCAGGCCCTGATCAGTCCCCCTTCCTCCATAGGATGGTGATGGCCTAGGAGAAAACCCAGCTTGCACCTGGCTCTAGTTCCAGCTGCTCCAACACTAGCCCTACCTCCCATCAAGACTGTGGCTGCCACCACACCCTAGGGGGAGATGCAGTCAGTGTTCACTCCAGGTTCAGCTCTCACTAAAGCCACTGGGCACGTGAAGACTACATAGGGAGTTTCCACACAAGGACATGCCATCAAGACCGGGGCATGCAACTGTTTTAACTAATTTTACAAAGACAGAAAAGTTCAAATGAGAAAACAGAGGACTATGTTTCAAGCAAAACAACAAGGAAAAAAACCCAGGGGGAAAAAATTTAATGAAGCAGAGATAATTTCCGTAATAAAATGTCCAAAGCAACTGTAATAAGAATGATAATTTTACTTCAGTAGATGAACACAGTGAGAATTTTACAAAGAACTAGAAAACAAATGAACTGGTCAGAACTAAAGAGTACAATAGCTGAAATGAAAAATACACTAGAGGGAATTAATAGCAAATTAGGTGATACAGAAGGCATAAGCAATCCAGAAGACAGAGTGGAAATCATTCAATCAGAACAGCAAAGAGAAAAACAAACTTTAAGGGACCTCTGTGACAACACCAAGCATACTAACAACTGAATTATATAGGGGTCGAAAAGGAGAAAAGGGTCAAAAATGTATTTGATTAAATTATAGCTGAAAATGTCTCAAACCTGAAGGAAACAGATACCCAGGCACAGGAAGCACATACATCATAATTAAAACAGCAAAAGTTAAAGAGAGCTCTAAAGGCAGCAAGAGGAAAACAAAGAGTCACATATAAGGGACCCCCTCATAAGTCTATCAGCTGATTTTTCTGCAGAAACTTCGCAGGCCAAAAGGGAGTGGCATGATATATTTAAAGTGCTAAAGGAATAACACCTATAACTAGAGATACTCTACCCAGCAAGGTTATCATTCAGAATTGAAGGAAAGATAAAGAGCTTCTCAAACAAGAGTTTATTGATACTGACCTTACTTGAAGTGTTATTTTGGGTCCCCAAAATCACTGCAGATGGTGACTGCAGCCATGAAATTAAAAGATGCTTACTCCTTGGAAGAAAAGTTATGACCAACCTAGACAGCATATTCAAAAGCAGAGACATTACTTTGCCAACAAAGGTCCGTCTAGTCTAGGCTATGGTTTTTCCAGTGGTCGTGTATGGATGCGAGTTGGACTGTGAAGAAAGCTGAGTGCTGAAGAATTGATGCTTTTGAACTGTGGTGTTGGAGAAGACTCTTGAGAGCCCCTTGGACTGCAAGGAGATCCAACCAGTCCATTCTGAAGATCAGCCCTGGGATTTCTTTGGAAGAAATGATGCTAAGGCTGAAACTCCAGTACTTTGGCCACCTCATGCAAAGAGTTGACTCATTGGAAAAGACTCTGATGCTGGGAGGGATTGAGGGCAGGAGGAGAAGGGGACAACCGAGGATGAGATGGCTGGATGGCATCACTGACTCGATGGACTTGAGTCTGAGTGAACTCTGGGAGTTGGTGATGGACAGGGAGGCTTGGCATACTGCGATTCATGGGGTTGCAAAGAGTCGGACACGACTGAGTGACTGAACTGAAATGAACTGAAAGGATCTTCTTTAAGTGAAAAAGAAAACGTTATTGACCCTTATATCCCCTGGAGCCAGACTAGTCTTCTTAGGTGGCCTCCAAACCATAAAAAATTATTTGACAACTCATAGGGGTATTTTGACCGAAAACAGATGACTGGGTAGCCACTAATGACTAGATTTTTAACACAAAATTAAATTTGTAACACAATTACTTCTTAAACACACAAAAAAAGCCTATTGGCTACAACCTGCATTCTATGGATGGGGATAGGTACCTTGGTAAATGGAAGCCTGCCCTAAGGATAGAGTGACATCTTCCAGGGTTCATTGACTCATCAATTTCCCTCTTAGAGATTAGATAACTTAATAAAGAGGAGAATCAGGCCTTGACTGGAGAACTGAAACCCTAACAACTCCTGGGGAATTCTGGGTTGCTTTTTTTCTCCTCTAGACTCTTTACCTCATCTTCTAAAAGGCCTAGAAAGGGAGACACTTTACATGCTATGGTTCAGAGAAAAGCAGACACAGGTGAGCTAAACAAAGCCACCAAGGCTATAAAGTTCCACCAAGGAACTCACCATCCAAAAGGTTCAGGAAATTGAATGGAATGAGCCCATCAGATATATATAACTGGTGTCTTGAGGAGGAGCATGTCCTATTTGGCGCAGGCAGGGCACAACAGCCAGCTTATATCCACGTAAAACTTTCTAGCATCACTATTACTACTTAAGAGATCTGGTAAACTAATGAAAAAAATACAAAATTGGGTAATTTGGCTAATAATCCCGTATCTGGTACTGCAGGCTCATTACATCAGAAATGACATCTGTTCTTCCAGCTTAATTTGGGGCACTCTTGGCTCACGCATTGGGATATATGCTGCTGAAGCAAGCATGTGGCTCATGCATTAGAACTACAAATTCTGGTCATTAACCCTTCCCTTGGTTTTCGTTATATAGTGGCTCAGATGGGGGACTACAAGTTTTACAGACTACAAGTTTTATCTATGAAACAGATGACATGCAGCTGTCATCCACCACATGATTTAAAAAATGATCAAGTAAAAGAACAAAAAAATCTAACACTTATGGATGTTGAGACAACCGTGTGGGTAACTTGACACGTGACCATGATGCTGCAGATAGTTTCGAAGTTCTGCCGTTAAGATCATGAGATCACATTCCCAGTTGCGAACCCTTCAATTCAGGCCAAAGAACGGCAATAAGGGGGCCATACTGAGAACTGAAACCAACAACTAACTTACTGTTAACCATCAACAGCTTTATTATTCGACTGTCTTCATTCACATAGTATTACTATTCTAGGAAACTTGCCCAGGAAGCTAAAGTTGCAAATAGCTTTATTGTTCAAGAACTTCCTCAATGTCATTTATCTGAATGTTAGACTACTCAACTTACCCTCAGCACAGTATATACTTCCTTCTCAGAACAATAAATGGCACTGAATGACTGTTTACTTTGTAAGATTCACTTTGAAAATCATCCCTAATATGTCCAATCATAAACAAGCCCTCAAATAAAACATAAACACCTTAAAGAGAATCCCAAAAGAACGCCATAACCCGACTCTGAGACACTACTAAGACTTATCAATGTAATGACTGTCTTTACCAAATGCAATAAGCTCAGCTTTGGTTTATCAATAGGATGATTCTGGTGTATTTTCAGGGAGCAAGCATAGGACAATAGAGTAGGAAGCTTAAATTATAAGGTATCATACAAAAAAAAATCCCATACTAGAGTAGCATGATAAAGGAAAAGGTATTATACTAACAACAGACTGGTTATTAATAACAATATTTTAACAACATACTAATAAGAACAAGACTGGTTCCAAATCGGGAAAGGAGTACGTCAAGGCTGTGTGTTGCCTCCTGCATGGCAGGTGGATTCCCTATTGTCTGAGCCACCAGGGAAACCCAAGTAATTCTTTTTCATCACTTTCAAACTTACACTGCTCCCATTCTCAGTAGAAGACTCAGTTCAGTTCACTCAGTCGTGTCCGACTCTTTGCGACCCCATGAATCGTAGCACGCCAGGCCTCCCTGTCCATCACCAACTCCCGCAGTTCACTCAGACTCACGTCCATCGAGTCAGTGATGCCATCCAGCCATCTTATCCTCTGTCGTCCCCTTCTCCTCCTGCCCTCAATCCCTCCCAGCATCAGTCTTTTCCAATGAGTCAACTCTTCATATGAGGTGGCCAAAGTACTGAAGCTTCAGCTTTAGCATCGTTCCTTCCGAAGAAATCCCAGGGCTGATCTCCTTGCAGTCCAAGAGACTCTCAAGAGTCTTCTCCAACACCACAGTTCAAAAGCATCTATTCTTCAGCACTCAGCCTTTGTCACAGTCCAACTCTCACATCCATACATGACCACAGGAAAAATCATAGCCTTGACTAGACGGACCTTAGTCGGCAAAGCAATGTCTCTGCTTTTGAATATGCTATCTAGGTTGGTCATAACTTTTCTTCCAAGGAGTAGGTCATAACTTTTCTTCCAAGGAGTAAGCGTCTTTTAATTTCATGGCTGCAGTCACCATCTGCAGTGATTTTGGAGCCCCCAAAAATAAAGTCTGACACTGTTTCCAAGTTGCTGTCAAAAATGACATGTAAGAATTTGCTCACTAAACATAAAACCCAAATAAAATAGAATTTAAACTTGCCCATCCTGAGGCTGGACTTGCTTCCTCTAAAGAAAAGGGAGGCAAAGAAATGGAGAATTTAAAATCTGGGCTCTGGTGTGAAGGATGACATCAGTGTTAACCGTGAGAGTAAAAAGGCAGGAGAGTGTTTCTCTTTTCCTACTCCCCCATCTCAGTAGACTAAGGGCCCAAGTTAGCTCCTAGTGACACTCACATAGCTTACAGTCAACAGTAACAGCTTTACTACTTGACTGGCTTCATTCAAATGGCATTAATATTCTAGGAAACTTGCCCAGGAAGCTAAAGTTACAAATAACGTCAATGTTCAAGAATTTCCCCAAGTCATTTATGGGAATACTAGACTACTCGACTCACCCTCATTTCACAAACACGAAAATCAATGTTCAGAGAGGCAGCAGTCACATCCCTTGATGATGTGGAGCAGAGACAAGATCTGGAGCCAAGTCCCTTGACCTCTGCCCCGAAGTCTCCCCACAACACTATATTTTGTCTCAAACTAAGTGTCAGGCCTCAAAGAGGTAACAATCAGGTTTTTGAGACAACAAAGTGATTTAACACACACACATGCTTTTAGGGTGGACCATGATTTTAGTGCTTTGGATACAGTAAGGATTCTAACTCTCAGCCCAAAACCCAATTAAGATGAGTTAGCAAAATAAATAACTTTTTAAACAGTCTAATACTTCTTAAGGTGCTGTTTATTAAAAAGAGACTCACCCCCAATGACAGTAATGTTTATCTTGTTGAAGGTAGAGAACCTCAGAAATCACTTTACTCATAAACTGAGGCCTAGAGATGTATTATGATTTACTCAATGTCAGTTAATTGCTATAAATAAATCCAAGAGAAGAAATACTAGAAAGTAGGATGGCATTTAAAATGGTAAAAACCGCAAAATTGCTTCTTTATGAAAGAAATGACCGTGGGCCAGAAAGGTTTCACAGGATTTGAGCTGACTCTTGAACTAACATGTAATGAGATAACCTCATAGAACAGCTTCACTTGTTCAAGCAGTTTCAGGAACATTAGTTGGGTTGGGGCAGCAGAGACAGAGATAAGAGCATTTAAAATTTCCAACCAAGTATATACTTGATTCTGGTGACACAGAAAGACTAAATTTAATGAAAGCTTCTTAGGAATGCCTTGGTAGCAGTATGTTGACAGTTTCTAAGTACTTACTTCAGCTGATATAGTCTAATCCACTAACAACCTTATTTCTACTATATGCTTTATTAAAACACTGAAGCTTAGACAGTTTAAAAAAAAACAAGTTATTCTTCAAAGTGAAGTGTACTTTCAATGAATTTAAAACAGGACTTTCTCAGTTACGCTTTAAAAGAAGTTTTGGATATATCAAATCTTGGTCAACCCATTTCATTTTCGAGATTCAACCAGTCTGAGCTGTGATATGATGATGAAAACAAGCTTATAACTAATGTCACACATAGTCAAATGGGTACAAAGGAAGGACAGCTGATTCCATTAATGGCCACAATCCAGTACTGATATTATCACCATCTGTAATGAAGGAATCAACATTAAACAAAAAAAATCATTAAAGGAGAAGGAACAGTTTAGATGTTAGTTCAAGTGTGTAACTCACTCTTACTACCTACAGATTATCAAAGTTCCAATTTAAACTTAATGTTTTTCTAGTTTCAGTAGTTTTAAACAGGTACAAAAGTTGGTGGGTGTGCAATACCAACATATCTAAAACTGCAGTAGGATAGTCAATTTAAAATTTACTTTTAGGATTATACAATGATACTCAATATGACCATTCATTTAAATTCCAAACCCTAACAATTATGAATAAAAGATTCATATCAAAAGTAACTTGTCAATCATACCTCAATAAAGCTGGGGGAAAAACTTACTGAAAGAATTCTAACTACCACGATAAATCAAAATATCCTAGGTAACTCTAAAATGAGTTAAAATGTTCATTCAAAAATGCCTCTCTCATCACAAGTCCAGAACTATGCATTTTTATGCACTGGGTTCAATAAAGACACAACTGCCTTGAGAGAAAATTTCTTTCAAGAGCATCATTTACTGTAATAACCTTCTTTATATATTACCCAATAACACAGGACTGCAAGTACTCAGTTCTGGTTATTTCTTAATAGCATTTGTTGCAATATTCTGATAGAAGTAAAATTCTAAATTGTGTTTTCATATGTAAATTGCTAGACATGCAGTACTCACACTGAAGAAAAGCACAACACTTGAAATCTTGTAGATTCGTATTTTACCTATTTCTGCCAGTTCTCTGAGCCTTCAACTGGATGACATATAAGGCTCAACTATCACATACCGCAGTAGACTAAATAATCACAGAAAAACTGCACCTCTCCAATACTCAATGAATGGAAAATGTTACCTATGGAGTCATTAAACTCTTGTCCATCTCACTCATTGAAGTATTTAGGCAGTACATAGTAAATGCTGTATTTTCTAGTGATCAGATTTCAATACTTCAATGATGGAGCTGAATGCCTGGGGCAGGGAGGGGAGCAGGGTTCCCCAGGATGCTGCTCCTGCCTCTTATTCACTCGTGAGATGATCTGGAGCTAAGCTGCCCTGTGGAGTCCCTTTAAACCAATGCAGAAACAAAAGGGGTCTGTTACATGTAAAATGATCCCCATAGTTTCTGTAAGTAAGCCTCTGGTGTGAGAGAAAATGGACTATTCAGGTATCTACAGTGACAATCCTGAAGAAATACAAGATACACATCTTTTCTGAAATACCAAGTTTACATGTTCAGTCTACCTGTAACTTTCTGCACATATTACATTTTTTAATCACTTAAATACTTAAAAATATATGATGTGTAAGACTAGAATAGAATGCTTAATTAATGAGCAGCATTTCTCGATCATCTCAGATAACAGAGATATATATGACTCTAGCCTTTTGATTACATGTATCAAGTACATATACAGTGACACCACTTTCACTTGAACAGTTAAATACATATTAAGCATCAATTAAATATTTAAATATTAAGTAGTAATTAAGATCAATTAGAAATCACACTTGCCTTCAGCTTCAGTGAAGCACTTAGAAAAGTTTATTTTGTGCTTAGATTTTTCTAAAGCATCACAAACTTATTACATATCCAAACTCTTCAGTGGTAGAATATTTAATATTCTAAAGGAGAGGCCTTTAAAGGGGACATTATAGAAACTGTCTATGACCATAACAGAGAAGTGATCCATTCAGAGTATCTATGGTTTTTCCTTTTACTGCAGCTAATACATTTCTTTACTGCTGCCCCACAGCTCCACCCACTTCCTCTTTTGCTGTTAAGGTGAAAACTATTCTCTTGAAGGAGTAAAAATATATTAAATGTCCCATCTTGCTGATACCCATCTGTGAAATATCACAATAGAAAGTAGAGAATAGTTTGTCTTTTCAAAAACATAAAACTTTATGAGTTTAAATCATCAAACATGTGTTGACTTGGTACAATCCACTAAGAACTTTTTGGATGAGGACAAATATATATTGAAAACACACACTATAAGATGCTTTTTCCTGAGTAGAATACTAACTTTATATCATATTAAGCTTCTGTGAATTTTCAAAACAGAAAATACCAAGGCTTTTCCACAAAATCAAATAAAAATCAGGAATGTTCACCTTCACATCCAAAAAAAGAAGTTCAAGTATAGATTCAACAAAAATGATGTAAAATCTGAAACAAGTAGCCAAAATTTTAAGTTATCAGATGGCTCTTCACTTTAAGTATTCTTCAGTAAACTTCAGTTTGAAACAATGTATTAAAACATGAAAGACATTTCCAGGAAATTGTCCAATTTGGAAAATAAAAATCATGGTGAGATCATGGTGGTGAGAAAAATACAAATCATACGCTGAACACAGGAGAACAAAAAAGGCAACCAACCTTTATAAACTTTCTAAACATATCCTGTACTATCATGGGTAGAAATCTGTAATTCAAGTAAGGCAGCTTTTATTAGTTGCATAATCTAAAACTATGAATAAATTTTGGACTTTAACTTTAAAGGAGATAAAGGGTTTCAGAGTTGTTACTGAAATACACATTTCTTGAGACAACGGGCAAAGTTCCCATTAATGGGAAATATGTTCTCTTCACACAGTGAAACTGACAAAAATTATATCAAATGAGAAATCTTCTTCTCTAAAGTAATCTCCTAAATACCTCAATAATGCAATACTTGGGAAATGTAATTTTTCAACTCAGACTTGAAAGTTATTATGAAACAAACATACAGAAATCTTATTGCTTGGCACCAGATTTTCCAAATATGAAAGAACTGCTTGAACCACCATACTGTTTTCAAATCCTCTTTTTTCCAGTGCTACTTTTATTTTCCGAAGGTAGACTGTTCAACCTAATGACAATCCAGGCTGAACCTTGCAATGTACAAGCAAGTCACAGTTCACATCAAACCAAAACAAATGCTCGATCTTCTGTTTCTGCCAAAATCATATGAAAATATTTGTAAAAATTAACTAGGATTTATCTGTGGCCAGTGAAGGACCCACAGAACGCTGTCTTACAGCATTCTGTGCAAAGTCTTTGTTTGTCCCTTCTTTGCTTTCAGATTCCTCTTCTGAAACATCTTCTACATCAGCCTCTTGTTCTTCCTCCACTTTTTTCAAAGGTTGGGAAGATTCTGGTAGTAATTTTCCTTAAAGATAAAAACCAGAAGTGTTTTGTTGTTGATGTATTAGAGTTGTGTTAGAGTACAATCAAGACACAATTCATATGCCCATAAACTGCTTTGGCAATGATTTATCAATCATGTTTGGATTTCCAAAAGGAAAAAGCTATATTTAAGAACAAATGACCCTATAAAAATAACTGGTTTGGAAGGTCCACTTTACTTACCGAATTCATTCTTATTACCCACCTATTCATAAACTGAACTGAAATTAATGAATCAGAATTAATGCTGTGAATATGGATGTCTATAAGAAAATAGACTGCATTAAATAAAACTATATTAATTTACTATTAAATCTTCTAGCTAATAAAGATAATAAGACAAATTTCAATAGTACCCTTGTTTCAGCTCCCAGGCGAACAAGAATCAGATGAAAGCTATTTTCCTAGACATGATTTTTATTAAGTAGATTCATAAATGTGCCTCCTCCTCTCCACATATATAATTTTACTGAGGCATAATTACAAACAACATAATATACCTATCTTAAGTATACAGCTCAATTACTTTTTTACATGTACACACGCACAATATCCCCCCACCCCAGTTGTTAATAGGAACTGCTGCAAGTTAACGTAAACTTAGAACACTTAGAACATACCATGTTACTGAGATACAGAACACAGAATCTGGCTAACGAGCTTTTCTCTGTTCAGTGGTCCAAGACCATCCCTAATCCTAGGCAATGCAGAATGGAGCAGGAAGAAAAGGGGGTATAAGGTAGAAGAGACCACAGGAAGAATTCCCATACAGTGGACAATCTGTTGTTTGATCTGTCTGGCATATCTCTTTCTATTGGGTTAACTCCTTCCCTATGCCCCATCCCATGCAGCTGTAGTTGAGTATAAACAACGTTGAGAGCAGCGCTTCTCCACCAGGGGCGATTCTGTTGGAACACTTGGCAATGTCTGGAGATATTTCTGATTGCTACAACTGAGAGGGGCAGTGCTGCTGGCAACCAGGGGGATGATGCTAAAGATTCAATAATGTACAAAAGACAGCTTGTCACAGGTAAGAATTACCCAGCTCAAAAGACCAACAGAGCCAATGCTGAGAAATTCTGATTTACAGTTTAAAAAAAAAAAAAAAAAAGTGAGCCCTCTACGCAAGCAGAGTACACCAGAACTTTTTCAAAAGATAGGTGAGTATAGGGAGAAGTATATTTCCTTCTTACTCTAGAATTATGAGCTACAGCTTTCTGTAGTTATTCTATGCTTGGACTAAAAAGAGCCCCAAATGGAACCAGCACAAAGTCATAGGGAACTGAGCAATTCAGAAACATTTGAGCCCTAGGATTTAGTCAACTCTGTCCTCTGGCTTCCTCACTACATGAACCAATAAATTCCTATTTCGCTTAAAATTAGACTTAGTTGGCTCTTTTCCCAGCAACTTAAAATCTAAGCCAAAAACAAAATGGAAAACAACTCAAATCCAGAAGCCTAGTATAGAAGGGGCAATATCACATTAAAGTATGGATTAACATCAGCAGTGTAACAGATTACCTAAGACAAATCTGTTGTTAGGTTTAAGGTTTTCTAAGCAAAAAATATAAATAAAATGTACATTTACCGACTCAACTGTCCAATAAATAATCTGCACTTATTATACTTTTCCTACAGATCAGCGGCCCTTGGTGAATAAAATTATTCCCTCCCCTCCGTGCATGCAACTTTTGATATCGATGCAACTATCTAAGAAATTTTTTAAAAACCCTATCAGCTCTTCAACAATGAATACTTAACTGCCATCTTCACTGAAATGTTTCTAAATTGCTCAGTTCTCTATGACTTTGCACTTGCTCTATTTCATTTCAGAAGTTTTGACCTCAGTAAGTCCTAAGCCACGAAGGCAGCAGAATAGAAATGTCGGGCTAAGAGTTCAACTTAGGTTCTACTCTCAGCTCTCATTTCTGCGTGAACCTGGAAACACAGTTCATCTCTCGGAGCTTTAGTTTACTCACTAAATGGGAATCACAAAATGGAAAGAGTATCACTTATGCAGCCTACTTTAAAGAGCTGCTGAAAAGCAAATGGGATGACAGAAAGTGAAAGTTCTTTAGAAATAAAGGCCTTCATAACAGCATAATTTTCAAATTTAAAAATAAATGATAGGTAGGTAAAATTATATTAAGACAAATAGCAATGAATATTCTAATTCCCATCTTGTAGTAAAATACACAGCTAATGGGACTTCCCTGGTGGCTCAGATGGTAAAGTGCCTGTCTACAGAGCGGGAGACCCAGGTTCAATCCCTGGGTTGGGAAGATCCCTGGAGAAGGAAATGGCAATCCACTCCAGTACTATTGCCTCAAAAATCCCATGGACAGAGGAGCCTGGTAGGCTATAGATCACAGGGTCGCAAAGTCGGACACGACTGAGTGACTTCACTTTCACTTTTCAATGAGACTCCTAAAGCAATGACAGGAATTGCTTTCCCCAATATCCTAAAAGAAAAACTTAGACTTGACCAACATACAAAGAAAAAGCCTCAAATGTGGTCACTATACCAATGAGATGACTTCAAGACTGGAATATACTCAACTTTTTTTGACCCAAATATACTCAAATGGATCCCCGAATATTATGGAATTTTCAAACAAATTGACATCAGGTCAATGGTTATCAAATATCTGTTAAGGTACATGCAGTGTTAAAATTCTCCACAATATAAAAGCCAAAATAATGACTATTATGTTCCTAAATGCACTGGGCTGTCATGTCATTCTTACATGAAATATGTATCTCTCTTCTGCCACTACGCCAAATTTAGAAACCCTAGCTAGAAAGGCAACCTGTTATGTGTGTGAGTGTGTTTATTACAGAAATGAATGGGATTACAGTAAACAAAAA
Source organism: Ovis canadensis (assembly GCF_042477335.2). NCBI lineage: Eukaryota > Metazoa > Chordata > Mammalia > Artiodactyla > Bovidae > Ovis > Ovis canadensis. The sequence goes on along the minus strand of NC_091251.1, from coordinate 54,557,772 downwards.
CATTTAAAAATATACTTACTGGAAGGGTAAGGCTGGGGTCTGCGCCTTTTTGAAGGACACAGGCAATCTGCCACAAATATCATGAACTGCAAAAATAAACATAAGAATCTGAATGTATAATAAAAAGTTAGAGTAACTATATTAAATTGCAAAACTCTAAAATATTTTTCTTCCTAGTACTCCAAAAATGAGGAACTTACAAGTCCTAATACCAGTCCTGAAAGCAGAGTCGCTACAGCAAACACTGTATATGATCCCCAAATCGGTAATCCAAGGTCTTCAATAAAGTAGTTATGGCAAGTCTAAAATCAAAAGACGAAAAATAAAAATCACAGCCATTTCTTTAAAAAGTGAGTGCCAAAATGTTTAAAATAGAAGTAAATCTGAGCCCTTACCCTGATCCACATAGAGAGCTGAAAGAGTCCTGACATACTACTCATCCTAAAATAAAAAGAAAAAACCAACTTGTATACGCAGCTCTGAATTAGAAGACGTGTATATTATCTATATTTTCTATTTTTTACTCTATAATTTCCAACACAACAGATTTAATTGGTGATATTACTCAAGATTAGTGATACATCACTGATTTCAGGCCCATAAGAAGGCTTATTAGCAAAAATCAACAGTTTCAGAATTTTTGCCACTACATAATATCCTCAAACAAAACACTTGATCTTTTTTCCTTTTCTCCTGTTGTTTTGCCTTTAACCTTTCACTTGTTGGTTTCTCCAATGTACTGTGAATATGGGTTGACCTCTATGGAACCAGCTAGTTTGATGTTAGACACACTATAAGCAAATGGAAACTCTTCATTCACCCTTAAAATCCTCCAAAGAACACATAAGGAAGGGAGCCTGAAGGAAGACTGGGAGCACTTGCTGAGTCAATCCTTCTCACCTAAGAATTACCCTCCTTTCATATTAAAATTAAGTAGAACTTACAACAGTATTAGTTTGATACAGTTTAATAACAAAATAATTACCTAAGAAATAAGTCACCACAGAAGTAAAAATAACTATTTTCACATAATTAAACTCAATTAAACAGGCAGTCAGAAAAAAGGTATGTTCCAAAAATTAGGTTTGTGGGTTCTCTCTAGCATAAGCGGCACCCACCAATACATACTAATTCACAGATAAGCCAGAGCACCTGTACTCAGAATGGCCAAATCCAATCACCAGTCTTGGGGTGGGGCAGGGGGGGATGTGCCCCTGCCAAGCCGACCCTAGGAGTACCCTTTATTCGTCTAACAAGAAAGGTATGAAATGCTGCCCTGAAGAGTCAACAGAGACTTCCAAGCAACCCCCCCACTCTTCCATCAGAAAGAGCAAGAATCATTTACTGACAGGAGATTTTAAACAGAATCAGTTACATTTCCACTCCAACAGAGAAATGTACTTTAATCATGTTGCTTCTGCGGTTTAAAACACAAAATGGGAACAGGAACAAGGAACAAAAACATAAATCACTGTGCAGCTCACTGCAGCCTGTGCTAATTAGATTCTATCAGGAACATTAGGTACCTTACTTGGGTTTAGTGAGCATGGTGGTTCAATGGGGGAATTCTAAAAGTTCAATTCAGAGGTATAAGGAAAAGGTCCTACAGATAAACTTCTATTTTAAAACACTGTTTAGGGATAAACTTTCCTGCACTCCCAGAATCCAGAACATTCTCTTATATACTAGTATTTCCAATTCTCCATCCTCCAAAGACACAATTGGTAAGAGGACAGGAAGAAATAACTTAGCTGGACTAGGATGAGTCCATGATGGCCTCAGAAAAACTCAATATTCCCAGAGGTCTCTCAAATGACTTGTGAGGCTCTGCTCCCCAAGAAAATAACAAAAGACCTTCTTGCTACGCCCAATCCTTACTGCCCCATAGACATTGCTCATCCATACTATTCACAAAAAAAGTTATCAGACAGGTGGAATAATTCAATCACATTAAAACAAGTAAAATCTAAAAGTAGCACAAGTAAGTATATGGTTGAGGCTTCTCATTCAAATATTAAGCTCCAATGATAGCTTTACCCATTATGTCACTTCTAGAGGAATTATTTTGATGATACAAATGACCATATTTACAGAGCCAAAATATTCTAACAAGACTTTTAGCTTAATTCTATAGAATGCCTCTCTCTACCTTAAAAAAGGACCACACTATCATTTGGAAGATAAAAGTCTAAACTAAAAATATCACAGAGTAAATCTGAACATATTTTAACAGTCCTAGAATTAAAATGAAATATAAATGCTTATTTACATGAAATACATGATCCAATTAATTCTGAAATAAATAAGAGAAAAACCCTTTATACTTACAAAATAGAACCTGGACCAAACCATGATGAAACGGGTTCAATGCTTTTCCACTCTTTGTCACTTATAAAGTTTATGAAGTCCTTCTTAGTTCTTGGACCCTGATATCGCCTAAATGCACCATCTTTACAACTAATGAAGATCAGAAGCAAATATTAGCACTGAATAAATAAACTTGTTTTGCTATTTCTATAATCTCATTTTACAATCAATCCTGTACTCAAAATCAGCAATGAGCAATACACAACTAGCAAATTACACTAATTACCTACCCTTAACATCTTAGCGCCATATTTCATTAACCACTGAGGTTATATTTTTGAACAGTCATAAGCTTTCAGACTTTATTACACTCTTCCAAATAATAAAACTATAGAATAAGTATTAATAGTTATATGTCAATTTGTTGTTTTCTAGTCACTAGGTTGTATCCAACTTTTGCAACCCCATGGACTGCAGTCCGCCAGCCTCCTTCATCCATGGGATTTCCCAGGCAAGAACACTGGAGTGGACTGCCATTTCCTCCTCCAGGGGATCTTCCCAAACCAGGGAACAAACCCTCATCTCCTCTATTGGCAGGCAGATTCTCTACCGCTGAGCCACCAGAGAAAACCCTACCGGTCAATTATATCTCAGTAAAAAACTGAGGAGAAAAAGAAATTCGGTATGTAGATACAGCTCAGAAAATTACTTTTAAGCCACAATACACACATTAAAAAGATGACTTCACGAAAAAGTGGTTAGAATAGTATCTAACATTTATTATTTATTAGCTACTACTGAACTAGAGGTGAACAATTTGAGGCATTTTGCTGGTCTTTTCAACCATAAGCACATCGCCTCAGCCATCAAGCTTTAAGCCACTGGAGGCATCTGGTGCAGCCCAGTGATTCTGCTTTACAGTCCGCTTTGCGTTCTTCCCGACACCCACCTCCTCCTCCTCCTCCTTTCCAACGTATGGAGCTCTGCCATAGGATCCTAAGTGCTCTCCCTGTTCCCGTATCTTCATCAGTTCCAATCGCCAGTCTAGGCCTGCTTACTTAATACTTCTATTTTGATCACTTATGGGCAAAAACTCCCCACTACTTATAGTAAGATTACAGGACCCTTTATCCATCCAAAAAACTACAGGTTAGCTCCCACTCAACCAAAGATTTCTGGAGAAACAGGCATCCTACATTTTTGAAGGATAAGTACGATTTCAACAGGCAAAACTTAGGGGAATGGGCATGATAAATAATATGATTAAAAGAAAAGGGCAGGAAATTCTAGAAAATTTCAGGGAGTGTTGAGAAAGCTGGGAGACTAATAAGGGGCATGTGGAGAAAAGGACTGCGTGAAAAGGATGAGAAGCACTTATAGAGAACAGGTATTTAAACAGATACAAAGGGGAAATAAAAAGGGAAAACAGTTATGAATATGGAAAAAAAGACAGGAAAACCAAGATACATACAGAATCACTGACTTCTTGTTTCAGGAGACAAGTGCCTCCTGGCAGTCAACTTAAGGTTGACTTAAGGTTCAGGGCAGATACAGAGATTTAAGATTTCTTATGGCTAATTTAGAAGATAAAGACAAACTAAAGAGCCTACACTGAAGACTACATAATGGTATTTATTCTAACTTAACTGTTTCACCCACCACGGTTCCCAAGGCTGAGCTAGAGCACTTTCTGAGCTAATGTGTAGACATTCCATGCTCCTATTTATGACTGTTTATGAGACAATCCTCAGATGGAACACTTAACTCTGCACTCAAAAATTCTACTTCCAAGGTTGAGTTTAACCTCCATATTCTCCAGGAACCAGTCCGGCGCACTGATTTTCCCCCTTAGCAAATTTCCTATAGTACTTAACCACAACCCTGAGCTCATAATCACTTATGCCACTATTTCTTGTGCACGTCATTTTCTAAGACAATTAGAAATCTCTGAGATCTCGGATTATTTCATACCTCATTCATTCACCTAAAGGCACCTAAGATAGCACTAAGCAAAACAAACCTTCTAATAAACTTACTGAATATAATGCTCTTTACACATGATCAAGGCTGGAGGCTACTATTCTGATTATGTTATGATGCATCCCTCGTAACTACAGAATCTTCAAATACTTACTGATAAATAGTAGGAAGAGCAGTTATGATAAATCGTCCACTTAGTCCTACAAATGAGAAAGATTAGAACTAAATACAGGAAAGAACATACAGGTTTTACATAAGCCAATCTTTTACTACTTAAAAGTTGACGTGATCATTTAAATACTAATAGGCAAAGAATATGAAATTAGACCTAAAAATAGTTTAGCTGTACAACATAAACAATGAAAGAAATTTCATTTACATACTTAAAGCAACTTAAAAAAATACCATATATTATCTTAATTTAAAAGTACATAAAATCTGAATATTGAAGACATTTGTGAACATATATACATATAAATATTTGGTCAATTATTACTACTATAAGATTACTAGCAATGAGTCATGGGGCAGCACAATATAACTGCAGTCTTATGTCTAAAACCCAATGAAATTGCATTTAATAATCAAAAAACAAGCACAGAGTTTCTAAAGTATTGTTAAAAACGGAATTGACTCTTTCAAAAGGTGGGCAGTAACAATATCAGCTAACATTAACCATGTGTTAAACATGAAAATGATGAAGGATCAATCTATGGCTCAGCTTTCACATCTGTAAAACTGGGATATTATCTATCCCACAATGTTGTGTAAGGGCAACAAAATAAATGCAAAACACTTGGAGCAGTACCTATAAGAGTAGTGAGTCCTCACCAAATACTAGAGATTATTCCCATTTGGGACAGGGGCAGTCAAGAATCCAAGTTTACCGTGGCCAAGAACAGGTAAGAAGCATCACATAAGGGCAGGGCTTGATACCTGTCCAGGGAGCCAAGTCAGGAGGCCACAACCATAAGGGCTTTGTAATTAAGAGCCCATATCCTCAAATCATTATTAACAGATTAAATTTCGAACCCAACTGCAGAGACTTAGATAATTTGTCGGGGAACGTGACCTGGACTCTACAAAGAACTTCAACCACATGCTCTTTATTCTAAGCTCGGTACAGATGTAAATGCTGGGGTGACCAATGTCCACCTGAGTCAAAAGGTTCTAGGGCTTCTCACAGATGTCTTCCGTACTTGTCTGGGGCCTGGGATGCTAAGGAAAAAAGATCAGAGGAAGTTACGTGGGGAAGAGTGAGCGAAGGGAGATGCCTCCAAGTTCCCTTACAGAAATACAGAAAAGAATTAAGCTGCCGTACACAACCAGGGAACACACTTCACATTGAACCCTCATTAAGGAGGTGGGTAAATCAGCTTAACCAGCTGTTCATAAAACCCAGTCAAAGGCAGAATTAAGACCATGTAATGTGGAAAACAGGGTCAACACACATCCCAACCTGCAAAGAAACAAAATGAACCAGAGACTTACAGTACCTGGCTGCTCTGTGACATCAACTTTTGCAACATTAACCTCAAGATCTTCTCCCCATTCAGCAAAACTTTCCCATTCTGGTTGAAGATTCTGACAAGCAGGACACCATGGAGCATAACTAAGAAATACAGTTTAAAAAGAAAAGTTAAAACACTCTAATATGAACATTAGGGGATAAAAATTCTAAAGTGTATTATTTGTAAAGAACATCTTTTAAAAACAAGATAGCAAAGTGGTTTAACTTTGTGAAGAGGAAAAGGTTTTAAGTATGAATCTAACACTCTGGAAATCAAGAACTATGAACTGATAATGCTAATTACAGAAAAGCAATTCTGAGAATAAGTTCTTAAGACACAAGGGGACTTTTTTATGTGCAAAACAGCTCTTTAAAAACCTTTGGATTTCTCTACATAATGGGGCCAGAAAGCTCAAAGCCGAACTTGGGGTTCATCAGTTTTAATGATTTTATGTGCAAGAGTCACAAATGCAAAGTGCTAGTATGAAAAAAAGGAAGCACCCAGTGCTGTGGTGGATAGGAAACATGTGCCTCATTTTAAAGAGGGAAACACTACCCGGCTTGACTGTCAGGGGAACAGCTGGCCCCAGGGAAGCCGGCCCAGGACTGCAGGCTATTCTAATTTAAAAGGAGCTGAAAATCCTCATTTTTATGTAAAAATGCTACCCCAAAACTTAACCCAGACACAAACACTAGGCAGGCCAAATGAAATTCTTTGGCCAGACCTTGGTCAACCTTGGGTTTTCAAATCTGTGGCCAAGCATACTAAGCATTTTAATTACTCTTCTGGTATTCCCTTGAAAGGCCCTGAATCTTTCAACTTTTCTCATATTGTACATTATCTCATAATTTACCGGGTTTTTTTTTAATGGAACCAGTTAGAATAAAACCTATACCTGTTAAACATAATACAGTTTCTGTACTTCATTTTCTATTTTCTTGACTTATTTTATGAAAATAAAACTTCTTAAAGTATACGGCATTGTGGAAAGAGACTAGTACCACAAACAAAAGCCAAAGTCCACAACAATAACTTGAATTGCAAAGTATCTCTGCAACATAATTCCTGATTAAAATAAGTTTAACGTAGATAACTAACTTGTAATAGAAGCAGCCTATTGTTAGAAATACTAGACCCTTTTTCAAGTTCCTTTTGTTTCTTAGGTGCTTTTTATAAGGTTTAACTTCATATTCAGTAAGCTAAGGGAAAAAATACTATGGTATATGTATTCTTAATTTCATACTGCTGCTGCTGCTGCTAAGTCACTTCAGTCATGTCCGACTCTGTGTGACCCCATAGACTGCAGCCCACCAGGCTCCACCATCCCTGGGATTCTCCAGGCAAGAACACTGGAGTGGGTTGCCATTTCCTTCTCCAATGCATTAAAGTGAAAAGTGAAAGTGAAGTCACTCAGTCGTGTCCCAACTCTTCGCGACCCCATGGTCTGCACCCTACCAGGCTCCTCCGTCCATGGGATTTTCCAGGCAAAAGTACTGGAGAGGGGTGCCATCACCTCCGCAGATGCTCTAACTCAAATCCCCTAATACTTCACTTTTGACTGCTATATTGATATAGTTTGATCAATTAAGTTGATTTAAAAAATCTCGAGTAATATGGGATAGTAATTTACATATGAATTCATAATAGCGATTGCTCAACACATTATTTATGAAATTGTTGAGTATTTTATGGGCACAATCTAAAACAAGTTACTAAGGACAATGAAAACCAAATGCTGTCCCTGGTTGTATTTCCTCACTCCTGCATCTTCAACAGTTTCTGAAAATTGTTTCGTTGAGTTACAAACTATATGCATACTAGATAAACATTTCCCCTAATGTTCTATGCCTTGTTTGATTTTACGACTGGAGTTATTGATCTGGCCTTCTGGGTTCTCCCTTGGGAGAACCTTGTCCACCTCCACCTTCCTCCTTAACTGGCAACCCAACCATACAGGAAAACACCCACTTGAATCTTGTTAAGGAAGGGGGTTGTTCTAATAACCTTTGCATATCTACACTGCGGTAGTTTCTGGAGACAAAAAGAAAGCCACTATGGCAATACCTGAACATATTAATTAAAGCTCTGTCTCTCTTCTGTAAAATCCAGGAAATAAGACCTATCTTACAGAATTTGTAAAGAATTTAATATGATAATGTATGTAAAGTGCTTAGAAGTGTTTCAGTTTGGTTCAGTGGCTGGGTCATGTCCCACTCTTTGCGGCCCCATGGACTGCAGCAGGCCACGCTTCCCTGTCCATCACCAGTGAACACTCAAAATGGGTGTTTTCTACTAATATCACTAATACCACTGATATCAGTAATACTGCCACCACCAATTTAGCGACAAAAACAAAGGCAAATAGTTTATTATCTACCGATACAAAAGGGACATTATTATAACAGAATTAGCACAGACATGACTTTATTCGAACAGCATGTTTAATGCAATAACACTTAGGAAACGTAAGATTAACAACCCATAACATTCAGTACGTTGCAAAAACACACACCCAAGGCTAAGATGTTGGCAGAGAAAAGCAAAAAAAAAAAAAAACCGATAAAGGAAATGAGGATTTTTTAATAAAAATAACCCAAGTTGAACTTATTTGACATTTAAAATATGCCTAATTCATAAAATAAAATTTAAAATAAAAGTTTCCAACTGTAACATTCTAAGTGGACTACTTTTTAAGGGTAATTAGAGAAAAGGAGAGGAGACTTCCATTCCCTCTTTTGTAGAGTTTGGTGAAATAAGCCTGTGAGTCTCTGAAGACTCATTCTCAAATAAATAATTATATAGGAAGTAGAGAGACCCACCTCCCCCAACCCCAAGGCCAGGAAGAAAAGTTGAGAGAATTCAAAGCTGAACGTAACCTCACAGGCGAACCTCAGCCCTAGCAACCACACTAAGACGCACGCTTTAGGGGAAATTTAAGAGCATTCCCCCGGTAAGAAACGAGGAGAGGGTGAGACCAAGACAGTGGAGGATCCCAACAGGAGTCAGGAAATCTCGAGGAGTCGGGGGGCTCCCGCCCCACAGCTCAGAGTCGCAGTCCCGGGCAGCCTGGGATCCGCATGCGAGGAATGAAGATACTGAGCGGTCCAAACTTGGTCCTAGGACCCCAGCCCACCGAGGGGCCCCGAGACCACAGCCCTGCACTCACAATTCTATCATCCACTCTCCTTCCAGCAACTCTCTCCAGTTCTCGTCCGTGATGATGCGCACGTCGCTCCGCCTCCCGTGGGCCCAGGGAGCTCCCCAAAGCAACAGTAGTAGCACTGCCACCGGGATCCGGAGACTCCCGGAGGGCGCCATGTCGGCCGTTTCGCCCACCCACAACAAGCGAGGCGGCCCCCACCTCCGCGCAGCAGCTCCTCACTTCCGCCCGCGCCCGCTGATCAGTTTGTGCGCATGAGCGCGGCAGGGCTCGCGCGCGCGCGCCTTGAGGACGCGCAATGCGCACGACGAAGCCGGGTCCTAGTGGATTGGTTGAGGAAAAAGGGAGCGCCCCTAGTGCGCATGACAGAGACGCTTCTCTTCCTTCTTTCTGCTTTGCCCCAGAGCCGTTTTGCTAGAAGAATGAACCGAGAGCGGTGAACAAAATGGGGCGGGACTTTGGAGAGGAAAGGCTTAAAAATTTGCATCAGAATTTTGGCGCCAAATGTTTGACATTTATACTTACTGAATACAGTTGGTAAGTTTACACTGAAGCAGTTTCCAATTAAATGCTCATCAGAGTTTTCTTTTGTTTCATTTGAAAATTTTCGTAAGAAAGCTAATGGATATTTATATGAGTCAGAATATCGGTTTACTTCTGGAGGATTAGAGAGCCTGGAGGGGCATAAGAGAGACTTCATGGGTTCCCTTTATATTGTATATCTTGGTCTGAAAAGTAGTTACACGGGTTTACACATATGTTAAAAACCATCGACCTGTACATGTTTCATCCACTTGTATGGACTTTAGGATGCATGTTATCCCTCAGTTTTTTGTAAATCATTAGTTACAGAAATAACTAGATCAGAAATTTAAAATGGGACAAGATATACAGGTTTGTAACAAATACTTAAGATTTTTTTCCAAGCACTTACAAATGCAAATCAAAATAAGCGCTGTCTTTAAAAAGTATTAATCAGTCAAATGACAATAATTGAATAATTGCCGTTACATCTCCTGGCCTCACATTCTCTCCTAAACTCAATTCATTTGGCTGATTTCCCCACCCCTTCGGTGCAAGGCCCTTCATAGGACACTGGTAATTTACTTGACTGCCAGCAGCATTCTGTCACATACTTTTCTTGAAAGGTGCAACGTGGTGCCTCATTTGCTTTTTTTTCTTACCCCCTCTTTTTCTCATAGGTGCTTCTTCTGAAACTTCTTGGCGGTCCTTCTGTACCTGACTTCCAGACATTGGCTTGCTCTGGGATACTGTATGGGCCCCCTCACTTTTATATCCACACACTCTTCCAGATAACCTTAATTCTGGCTTTAAAAGCCATCAATATGCCTGTCGTTGCAGCTCTCACCTTTCTTGGAACTTCAGACATGTATATTGTTAAAAGACAAAATTCAACCAAATAAATTTAAAGATCCACCTGTCTTTATTAGGTGATTTTTGAATCAGACAGCATCCCATCCAGCAGCTGGAAGAGCTCTCCTTCAGGTTGTACAAAATGGAAGGCTTTCCTAGGAAGAAGGGGGAGAGGAGGGAGGTATTAGCAAAAGTAAAGAAAGTATTATTTTTCAGGTCTTTTTGAGGGGAAAAGAACTGGCAAGGTTTTTATCATGAGATTGCCTCTTTAAGTCTGGTTTGCTGTCATGGGGGACAAATAACTCCATTTTGAGACATTTCTTTTTCAGTTGTATTCAATTCTTTGCTGGACATCTTTTGGATATCTAATATGTAGCTTAAATATAACAGTTTCAAAAAGTAAAATTCTAGATTCTCCTCCTAGTTTTACATTTCAGTTAAGAGCCCCAAGGTCCACCTGGTTGTGCAAGACAAAAATTTACATTTTAATTCTTTATTATTGTTCTCTCTTTTCACATATTCACATATTTCACAAGTCTGATAAACTCTACCTTCTCTACTTTACATCTCCGCAGCCTGGTTCAAGTTTCTATCATCTCTTGCCTCAATAGTAGATTTCTAACTGATCACCCTGTGAATCACATTATCCATCATATTTGTCCATGCTAATTCTGTATGTAGTATTAAACTGATTTGCATCTGTGTTTATTCTCTAGTTTCTTTTCTCACCCAATAAGATGTGAAACTTCTGTTTTGTTCGTTACTGTAATCTACAAGGTTTAATGCCAAGCCACATTAGAACCTGGCACATAATAAATGTCCAGTAAATGTTTGTTGAATGAATGAATTAATGAGGAAAATTATAATTATAGATATGCTGTGCTTTTACTGTAATATATGGGCTGCATTAGTAAAAAGTACATAAATATATTCTTATATGTAATATGGAGCAATACCTGCCATTTATACCTCATGGAGTTGGTAAAATGATAAAATGAGTTATGTTCCTGAATATTCTTTTTACACTAAATCATTCATGAAAATTTATTATGACAATTTTATTTTAATATTTCATTTATATTACAAAAGAAATGCAGACTTATGACTAAAAAGTGCAAAGTACAAAAGGTTGGAAAGTGAAAAGAAATTCTAGATTCTGTTTAGATCTCCTGCCAGATTCTGTACCTCTTAAGCAATTGCTGTTAACATTTTCTTTTGTATAATTTCAGAACTTTCTATGCACATGAGCTACTCTTTAAAAATCACACACTAATGAGCTCATATTTCATAGGAGCTGAGGTGTGGAGGGAGGAAGTAGGTGGCTCCAAGTAGCAGCTATTCACCAACCATCATGGAAGTATTTCAGTATTTTAGCAACTGGTGTAACTTTATTATCACAATATAACTGAATAACTATCTCTGCCAACTAGTTTTTCATTGTTCTATTTCATTAGGTTTAGGGGGAGGAGCCATTGATAATCTACCTTCTTTGCTTCATCTTACCATGAAAGCCCTCAAGGAAATATTATCAAATTTGAGTCACTAAAATCAGATTAACCCTCCTAACTAATCAACTAAGTCATCAAGTCCTGTGCATGCTAACTCCTAAATTGATCTCAACTCTGTTATCACAGCTTGGATATATGTCATCATCTTTTTTTTCCTGGAGTCTGTAGAGTTTCTTTATTTTTTTTTTTGTAACATCATTATTGGTATACAACTCATATACCGTACAGGACACCTACTTAAAGAGTGCAGTTCAACAGTTTTTAGTATGTTCATAGAGTTGTGCAACCAAATCAAATTTAGAACATATTCATCACCTAAACAGAAACCCATATTCATTAGCAGTCACTCCCCATTTCTACCCAACCACCAGTTTCCCCAGGTCTAAGCAACCACACAGCTACTTTCTACCTCTGGTTTTGTGTACTCTAGATATTTCACATCATATGAATAGAATATTTTAATATGTGATTCTTTGTGACTAACTTCTTTTATTTAGCGTAATGTATTCAAAGATCGTCCATGTTGTAGTATGTATCAGTACTTTATTTCAGTTGATTGCTGAGTCACATTCCATTTTATGAATATATCTGTTTATCAGTTCATTCACTGGTAGACATTTGATTTGTTCTACTCTTTGGCTATAATGAGTAATGCTACTGTCAACATTCATATACAATTCTTGTTGGGACATAATGTTCTCATAGGCTCACACCTTGAAGTGGAAATGCTTGTGGTGCAATAGCTAAGAAACTATTGCCTAATCCAGGGTAACCTATGTTTTCATTTAAGGGTTTTATAGTTTTAGCTCATACATTTGTGCTTTGACTCATTTTGAGTTACTTTTTATATATGGCATGGGATGGGGGTCCAGCTTTGTTCCATAACATGTGAATAACTGGTTGTCCCAATATCGTTTGTTGAAAAGACTATGATTTTACCATTGAATGGTCTTGACACCCTTGTCAAAAATTGACGACAGATGTCCGAGGAGGTTTAACTTTCCCCTGAATTTTCAGTTCTATTCCATTGATCTGTGTGTCTCTCAATGCCAATAGCACGCTGTCTTCATTACTTTAGTTTTGAAATTAGGAAGTATGAGTCTTCCAACTATGTTCTTTTTCAAGATTTTTTTTTTTTACTATTCTGGGATCCCTGACTGTCCATATAAATTTTTTAATCAGCATGTCAGTTTCTATTAAAAAGCATGCTGGGGCTTTGCAGTCTGTAGAACAGATTAGGGTATACTGCCCTCAAAAGTATTAAGCCTTCCAGCCCATGAACATGGGAAGTAGTATCATTTATTTAGGTCTTCTTAATTTTTTTCAGCAATATTTTATAGTTTTCAAGTTCTAAGTTTTACACCTCTTTTATTAAATTTATTCTTAAGTATTCTTTTTGATGCTAATGTGAGTAAAATTGTTTTCTTTGTTTTGTTCATTGCTGCTGTATAGAATTACAATAGAATTTGGTATTTGTTTGTATCCTGAAACTTTACTGAATGTGTTTATTTATTAGTTCTAATAAATTATTAGATAATTTTTAGTGGGTTCCTTAGGATTTTTTATATATGAGATTATGTGATCTACAAATAGAGTTAGTTTTACTTCTTTTTTTCCAATCTGGATGCCTTCTATTTAATTTCCTTACTTAATTTCCCTGTGGTTCAGACAGTAAAGAATTCACCTGCAATGCAGGAGACTTTGGTTTGATTCCTGGGTGAAGAAGGAAATGGCTACGCACTCCAGTACTCTTGCCTGGAAAACTCCATGAACAGAGGAACCTGATGGGCCACAGTTCATTGGGTCCCAAAGAGTTTCATTTGCGCTATTTCAAACCCTAAAAGATGATGCTGTGAAAGTGCTGCACTCAATATGCCAGCAAATTTGGAAAACTCAGCAGTGGCCACGGGACTGGAAAAGGTCAGTTTTCATTCCAGTCCCAAAGAAAGGCAATGCTAAGGAATGTTCAGACTACTGCACAATTGCACTCATCTCACACGCTAGCAAAGTAATGCTCAAAGTTCTCCAACTCAGGCTTCAACAGTACGTGAACTGTGAACTTCCAGATATTCAAGCTGTATTTAGAAAAGGCAGAAGAACCAGAGATCAAATTGCCAACATCCGTTGGATCATAGAAAAAGAGAGAGTTTGTTCCAGAAAAACATCTACTTCTGCTTTATTGACTATGCCAAAGACTTTGACTGTGTGGATCACAACAAACTGTGGGAAATTCTTAAAGAGATGGGAAAACCAGACCGCCTGACTGCCTCCTGAGAAATCTGTATGCAGGTCAAGATGCAACATTTAGAACCAGACATAGAACAATGGACGGGTTCCAAATTGGGAAAGGAGTATGTCAAGGGTAGATATTGTCACCTGCTTATTTAACTTATGTGCAGAGTACATCATGCAAAATGCCAGGCTGGATGAAGCACAAGTTGGAATTAAGATTGCTGGGAGAGATATCAATAACCTCAGATATGCAGGTGACACCACCCTTATGGCAGAACATATAGAGGAACTGAAGAGCCTCTTGATGAAAGTGAAAGAGGAGAGTGAAAAAACTGGCTTAAAACTCAACTTTCAAAAAACTAAGATCATGGCATCCGGTCCCATTTCTTCATAGCAAATAAATGGGGAAACAGTAGAAACAGCAACAGACTTTATTTTGGGGGGCTCCAAAATCACTGCAGATGGTGACTGCAGCCATGAAATTAACAGATGCTTGCTCCTTGGAAGAAAAACTATGACCAACCTAGACAGCATATTAAGAAGCAGAGATATTACTTTGCCAACAAAGGTCCGTCTAGTCAAGGCTATGGTTTTTCCAGTATGTGAGAATTGGACTATAAAGAAAGCTAGGCACCAAAGAATTGATCCTTTTGAACTGTGGTGTTGGAGAAGACTCTTGAGAGTCCCTTGGACAGCAAGGAGATCCAACCAGTCAATTCTAAAGGAAATCAGTCCTGAATATTCATTGGAAGGACTGATGCTGCAGCTGAAGCTCCAATACTTTGGCCACCTGATGCAAAGAGCTGACTCATTTGAAAAACCCTGATGCTGGGAAAGATTGAGGGCAGGAGGAGAAGGGGACATCAGAGGATGAAATGGTTGGATGGCATCACCAACTCAATGGACATGAGTTTGACCAAGCTCCGGGAGTTGGTGATGGACAGGGAAACCTGGCATGCTGCAGTCCATGGGGTCAGAAAGAGTTGGACACAACTGAGTGACTGAACTGAACTTCCTACAGTCATTCACAGTTGGGTCTGGTTAGCATGTTTACCGCGTGCTTAAACAAAGGAATTTTAGCTTGACCTTCAGGCATGGGAGGTTCAGTCCCTGAAGATGGGCCATTATGTATACTTTAAGCTATCAGCAAAATCCCTGTAGTGATTAACTTTGTAGCAAAAGCGATAGAATACAAAGATTAAAGAGGCAGAACCAATATGGAGTCAGATTTCTTCATCTCTGTTATAGGTATGGCATTTAGGGGTTTGGGGATATGTGTGTATATGTGTTGCTAGATCCAGTTTGCTAGCATTTTGTTGAAAATCATTATATCTGTATTCACAAAAGATACTGATCTGTAGTTTTCTTATGATGTCTTAATTTCATTTTGTTATCAGGCTAATACTAGCTTCATAGAATGAGGTGAGAAATGTTCCCTCCTTTTTTGTTCTTTGAAAGTATTCATAAAGAATTTCTGTTGTCTTCCTCTTTAAATGTTGGGTGCAGTGAAGTCATCTAGAGCTGGGTTTTTCATTGTGGATTATCTGTTACAGATTTATTCAGATATTCTATTTATTCTTGAGTCAGTTTTGGTAGTTTGTGTCTCTCTAGGACTATATCTAGTTCATCTGAATTTCCTAATCTGTTGGCCTACAAGTGGTCATAGTATTCCTTTATAATCCTTGTAATATCTGCAAGGTCAATATTAATGTCTTTTCTTTCATTCCTAATTTTAGTAATGTGAGCTTTTTCTCTTTTTTCTTGGTCAGTTTAGCTAAAAGTTTGTCAATTTTATTGATGTTTTCAAAGAACCAACTTTTAGTTTTGTTGGTTTTCTCTATTTTTTAAAATTCTCTTTTTCATTATTTTCTTCTTTTTGCATGCTTTCAATTTTTTTTGCTTTTATTCTTTCCCTAAAGTATTTTAAAGTAGAAGACTAAGTTATTGATTTTCAACATTTCTTCTTTTTTTAATGTAGGCTTTGAACCTCTGAGTTCCTCTCAACACTTCTTTAACTGCATCCCATAACTTTTGTTATGTTTGTTATATTATGTCCCTCATGTCATTCATGTCAAACTATTTATGATTTTTCCTTTTGATATCTCTTTGTTGTTTATGTAAAAGTTTGTTGTTCTTTTCCATATATTTTTGAATTTCCCAAAATTTTTTGTTATTAGAGTTTCACTCCATTGTGATCAAAAAGCATACTTGTGTAATTTCACTTCTTTCTAATTTATTGACACTTGGTTTATGGCCTAGTATATGATCTATCCCAGAGAATGTTCTAGCCCTTGAAAAGAATTTGCATTTTTCTGTGATTGGGTAGAGTGCTCCACAGATGTCTGTTAGGTCAAGGTGGTGTATAATGTTGTTCAAGTCTTTTAATTCTTTGCTGACCTTCTGCCTAATAGTGTTCTTTCTGTTACTGAAAGTGGGGTATTAAAGTCTCCAGCTATTGTCTCCTCGATTCTGAGAGTTGTATTTCATGTGTTTGTGGGCCTGTTTTCTATATCTTAATAATTGTTATGTATTTCTGATGGATTGACTCCTCTTTTATAAAACTTTCCTCTTTATATCTACCAAAATTCTTATATAGTCTGTTTTGTCTAATATTAGTAGAGCCACTTGCTGTGATTTTGTTATTAGAGTTCTGGGGTGTTGGGTGGATAGCTGCTGTGCAACCAAAGACCACTAAGGAAATGGAAATAGAGAAGTTTATTACTCACAAGTCCTGAAAGAAGTATGCAACATGCCTTGAGGGCCCGCACAGGAAGGGTGAGGCAGGGTGTAGGCAGAGAGAAGCAGGACTTGGGGCACATGCTTTTAGTAGGGTCAGCGGGTAGAGTGCTTTGGAATTCCTGGGCAATTTGAACTAGGAAGAGCAGGGTTTGGGTAACCTTCACAAGGGTCTTATCTAAGAGGTACACAGTGAAGCCCCTGAGAGGATGAGGGGGACTATTTATCACAAGGGCCACCGGGAGGGGGGGTCATATCAGTAACTTACATTCACTTGTGACCCTCAGGGTTGTTATCTATGGCATACATTCATAGGAGGGGCTGGTGTTAGTTCGAGGCCCCTGCAGGCTGCTGGGTCACGCAAAATGGATGCCAAGGCAGCAATATTATAGAGTGGCTTAGCCAAACTCTCCAACAACTACTGATACATTAACAGTGAGCTAACATCCTCAGATGATCTGACAGCTCTTTAAGTCAAGATTAAGAAAATTGATTATTCTCCTCTCCCATCTGGATACAGAAACGCAAAAGTAAGGATCATTCTAAATTTATGAGGTTGGCCTTAAAATTTTACTTTAAAGAAGCTTATTAAATATTTTATAATGTCCATGCATAAAATGTTTCAATTGAGCTAGAGAAAATCCTAGCTTTTCAAAGGGGTGCTATCATGTGAAACCCTGAATTAGAGTTAACAAATGAAGATCTGCCCACCTAAGGAGTTACTATTCACTGACATAATTACTTGGCAAGTTGCAGAGTATTTGTAGCTCAAGGTTAGCTAATATACGTTATTGCAGTTGTCCAGAAGCACAAGGAAAGCTAAAGCTATAGGTAACCAGAGTTAAACTCTGAAGTCTGGCTAATTTGCGTAAGAAAAAAAGAAGTATGTTCACTTAATATGAAAATCTCTGACACAAGTAGCAGCTTTTCCCACACAGATGGTTCATGGTATAGAAAGGATCATAAATAATGCAGTTCTGGACAACAAGAAAAGCTTGAACTGAACCAGGAAAGAAATGGTTATTTGAGCATACTGTGGATCTCACAGTTGCCCTGCCCGTGAGAGTTGGCAGTTAATATAGAGCAACGTTACTTCTTAACTTATTTTTACCTATTATATTAATTATAGTAAGTATCAAATTTCATATGTGTACACAGAAATATCATACTTACATGTAAATCTCACTTTGAAATTCGGTAACTATGGGAAATGGCCACTGGTTGTTGTTATGGACTGAGTGTGTCTCCCCAAAGTTCATATGTTGAAGCACTAACCCACCCAACTCTGCCCCACCCGCCAGTGGAGCCTTTGTGAAATAAGTGGTTTAAGTCAGATCATGGAGATGGAACCCCCGCCCTTGATGGAATTAGTGCCCTTATAAGAAGAAGAAGAGAGACTGAAATTTGTTTTCTCTGTCATGTGAGGATAACAGCAAGAAGGCAACCATCTGCAAACCAGGAAAAGGGTCCTTACCAAGAACTCAAACTGTTGTCATCTTAATCTTAGACTTCCTCATCTCAAGAGCTGTGAGAAAGTAGTGCCTAATATTTAAATCAAGTCTGTGTTCTTCTGTTACAGCAGCCTGAATAGACTAGGACTGTCATTTTTTTGAAAAATTTAAGACAAGTCAACATGCCAATATGGTTTTCTTTTGCCATTCTAGATAATATTTGGACCCAGTAGCACAGGAGTATCTCTTTTGTTTTGCTTTATTTTAATTTTATTTTTGGCTGTGCCCTGGCTTTCTCTAATATATTAGTTATCTATTGCTGCCTCAGATTACCTAAGGTTTAACAAGACCAGGAGCTAACTGTGGCTCAGATCATGAACTCCTTATTGCCAAATTCAGACTTAAATTGAAGAAAGTGGGGAAAACCACTAGACCATTCAGGTATGACCTAAATCAAATCCCTTATGATTATACTGTGGAAGTGAGAAATGGATTTTAGGGACTAGATCTGATAGAGTACCTGATGAACTATGGACAGAGGTTTGTGACATTGTACAGGAGACAGGGATCAAGACCATCCCCAAGAAAAAGAAATGCAAAAAAAGCAAAATGGCTGTATGAGGAGGCCTTACAAATAGCTGTGAAAAGAAGACAAGTGAAAAGCAAAGGAGAAAAGGAAAGATATACCCATTTGAATGCAGAGTTCCAAAGAATAGCAAAGAGAGATAAGAAAGCCTTCCTCAGTGATCAATGCAAAGAAATAGAGGAAAACAATAGAATGGGAAAGACTAGAGATCTCTTCAAGAAAATTAGAGATACCAAGGGAACATTTCATGCAAAAATGGGCTCGATAAAGGACAGAAATGGTATGGACCTAACAGAAGCAGAAGATATTAAGAAGAGGTGGCAAGAATACACAGAAGAACTGTACAAAAAAGATCTTCATGACCCAGATAATCACAATGGTGTGATCACTCACCTAGAGCCAGACATCCTGGAATGTGAAGTCAAGTGGGCCTTAGAAAGCATCAATATGAACAAAGCTAGTGGAAGTGATGGAATTCCAGTTGAGCTATTTCAAATCCTGAAAGATGATGCTGTGAAAGTGCTGCATTCAATATGTCAACAATTTGGAAAACTCAGCAGTGGCCACAGGACTGGAAAAGGCCAGTTTTCATTCCAGTCCCAAAGAAAGGCAAAGCCAAAGAATGCTCAAACTACCGCACAATTGCACTCATCTCACACACCAGTAGAGTAATGCTCAAAATTCTCCAAGCCAGGCTTCAGCAATAAGTGAACCGTGAACTTCCAGATGTTCAAGCTGGTTTTAGAAAAGGCAGAGGAACCAGAGGTCAAATTGCCAACATCCGCTGGATCATCGAAAAAGCAAGAGAGTTCCAGAAAGACATCTATTTCTGCTTTATTGACTATGCCAAAGCCTTTGACTGTGTGGATCACAATAAACTGTGGAAAATTCTGAAAGAGATAGAAATACCAGACCACCTCACCTGCCTCCTGAGAAACCTGTATGCAGGTCAGGAAGCAACAGTTAGAACTGGATAAGAAACAACAGACTGGTTCCAAATAGGAAAAGGAGTATGTCAAGGCTGTATATTGTCACCCTGCTTATTTAACTTCTATGCAGAGTACATCATGAGAAACGCTGGGCTGGATGAAGCACAAGCTGGAATCAAGATTGCCAGGAGAAATATCAATAACCTCAGATATGCAGATGACACCACCATTACGGCAGAAAGTGAAGAACTACAGAGCCTCTTGGTGAAAGAGGAGAATGAAAAAATTGGCTTAAAGCTCAACATTCAGAAAACGAAGATTATGGCATCTGGTCCCATCACTTCATGGCAAATAGATGGGGAAACAGTGGAAACAGCAGCTCACCTTATTTTGGGAGGCTCCAAAATTACTGCAGATGTTGACTGCAGCCATGAAATTAAAAGATGCTAATCTTTGACAGAAAAGTTATGACCAACCTAGGCATCATATTAAAAAACAGAGACATTACTTTGCCAACAAAGGTCTGTCTAGTCAAGGCTGTAGTTTTTCCAGTAGTCATGTATGGATGTGAGAGTTGGACTATAAAGAAAGCTGAGCACTGAAGTATTGATGCTTTTGAACTGTGGTGTTGGAGAAGACTCTTGAGAGTCCCTTGGCCTGCAAGAATATCCAACCAGTCCATCCTAAAGGAGATCAGTCCTAGGTGTTCATTGGAAGAACTTATGTTGAAGCTGAAACTCCAACACTTTGGCCATCTGATGCAAAGAACTCACTCATTGGAAAAGACCCTGATGCTGGGAAAGATTGAGGGCAGGAAGAGAAGGGGACGACAGAAAATGAGATGGTTGGATGGCATCACCAACTCAATAGACATGAGTTTGAGTAAACTCTGGAAGTTGGTGATGAACAGGAAGATCTGGCGTGCTGCAGTTCATGGGGTCTCAAAGAGTCGAACATGACTGAGCTACTGAACTGAACTAGTAACTTAAAAACAGTAAACATGCTCTCTTACAGTTTCTGTATATGTCTCACAGTTTCAGAATTCATAAGTGGCTTAATTCCTGGTAGTTCTGGCTCAGTCTTTCATGAGTTGTTGACAACCTGTTGAGCATGGTAGTCATCTGAAAGTTTTAAGTGGTGCTGAAATAGCCACTTCTCAAGTGGCTCTCATATACTGGCAAGTTGGTGCTGACTGGTGAGGGGCTTTACCATCTTTCTGCATAAGTCTGTCCATAAACTCATGACTCCAGAGCAAGCCATCCAAGAAAGCAAGCCAGAACCAGTGATGCCTTTTATGACCTAGCCTTAGAGACCACTAGCCATCAGGTGCTTCTGCAATATACCACTGGTCTTAAAGGACAGACCTATTCGTAGTGAGAGAGAATCATACAAGACAGTGATACACGTAGACAAGGATCACTGGGGGCCATTGTGGAGGCTGGCTACCATACCTAATAGCTCCATTTCATGGTCGTAATGGCTTAAATCTCATAGCTAAGAACCTGGTTCTGGGGTTGGATAGATAAGCACTCTCTTTTTAATTGCACTGCCTACCTACTTACTCTTTCAAATCCTCTGTTTCCTCCTCTGTTATATGGAAATGGTAGATCCATCCCATAGGTTTGTTATGAGCATTAAATGAGTTAATGACCATAGAATAGTCCTTTCTGTCAGATCATGTCATTTTATAACTTAGTCTTCCAGTGGCTTCCCATAAACTTGGAATTTAGTCTATCAGATCTAGACCTACCTACTAACTGACTTAGCCACTACTGCTGCCACCACCACCACTACCTAATCTAGCTCTGATCTGGTTTCTTTGTCTCCCTTCCTCACTCCGCTCTATCCACTGGCCTCCTTTCTGCTCACCCGTGTTAGGTTCTCCCCTATCTCAGAGCCTTTGCACTTGCTGTTACCTCTACGTGGAGCATCTTTTCCCTCTATGTTTTCATGGATCATTTATTCACTTCATTGAGATTCCCTACCTGAATATTACCTCCCCAGAGACCTTCCTGGCCATTCCTTTCATTCCTTTGTCCTTCTTCATTTTTCTGTTTATAGCACTTATCCCTATTTGACATTTTATTATATATATTTGTTTGCCTATTTTGATTTATGTGGCTCTCCTTCATTAGTATGTGAGTCCATAAATACTATATTTCATTCACTACCTTATCCTTAGTGCTTAGAAGTATGCCTGGCTTAGAGTACATGTTTCATAAATGTTTGTTTAAAAAGTAAAGAATACATGCAAGTTACTCAGCACATTGCTTGACCCACCACATCATGAGTTCAGTAAATCTTAGCTGATGTCAATCTCATCATCATCTACACCCTTCCCATCATCCCTGACCACCTTAATATCTCACATGTATATGGGACTTTGTGTGTGTGTGCTCAGCCCCACAGTCATGTCTGACTCTTTGTGACCTCCTGGACTATAGCCTGCTAGGCACCTCTGTCCATGGAATTTTCCAGGCAAGAGTCCTGGAGCAGGTTGCCATTTCCTACTCCAGGGGATCTTCCTGACCCAAGTCTCTCGCATCATGTGCATCAGCGGGCAGATTCTTCACTGCAGCACCACCTGGAATATGATACTTGACTGTTCTCAAATTCTTTTGTCATTTATAGGAAATAGGCAGTAATACTTTATTTTTATTTTTTTGGCAGTAATACTTTAAAGCAAAGTTGTAATTGTGGAGCTATAATTGAAATGTTCTGACAAGTAATGAAACTGGGAAGTGCAAGGGGAGGATTTGTCACCTATAAATGACTATTTTTTTTTTTTTCCAAAGGGCCCTACCTGAAAATTGGTCTTTCCTCACCAAATGAGTAGGCTTTCTTCAGGAAAGATGAATGTATTATAAACTGGTCATTTTAAGGTCATTCAAGATTTGACTTTTAAAGAGACTTTAATGGTTGAGCAGTGCCCTGGATCTTTCTAGGCCAAATTTGAAGCAGAGGATCAGGTTTTATGACTTTTCAACTTTTGGAATTCTTCTGGAAGGTTAGTCATTTCTTCCACACATTCACCCCACCTCTGTCCATACCCACTGTTCCCTGGCAGGTCAGATCCTCATACTGGCCTGCTGGCCTGTCTGGTGCTTTCTTGTAAATTAGGAAAAGAAAACCTTTCCTCCTGGGAGAAGAAGCCCTTGGGTCTTGACTTGGCAGAGACGGCGGGTTCTTGTGTTCTGCAGGACGCAAGGTGAATTTGAGCCTCACTCAGCCTTTGGCTGGAAACCCTGGAGCACAGTGGTGAGCAGTGGAAGTCTTTGCTTCCTTTGTGCTGCCCACAGGCCACCCATGTTTCTGCTGCCCTTCTGGGGGATGACTCTCCTGCTGAATCCTATTGAGTAGAACAAGTCTTAACTAAGAGGCAGTCTAGCACAGTGGGGACTGCATAGCAAGGTGTTTAAGAGTCAGGGTTTGAAAGACAGGATCCCTGACCTTGAATCCTATCTCTACCAGTCAGTGACCTGAGACCGTAGGCAAGTTATACAATCTCTCGGTGCTTCAGTCTTGGACTATTGTGAGGTTTATATGAATTAATATATGCAATACATACTCAAAACACATGATTTATTATATGAGAGGGGCAGAAAGCCTAGGAAGTTTGTTCAAACAATGCCTCCTTGTGCATTTATGAGCAACTGGATGAAAATATAGTAACATCTGAGAATGCTTCACTCTGATGCCTTCCACTTGCCCTTTCTAGAGTTAGAGACTAGTATTGAGTAATCCAGCAAGCGTTTGAACAGTTACTGTGTTCAGTGGTGGACAAACACATTGAAAGACACTACCCTCACCTTAAAAGTGTATCCCCCAATTCTCAAGAAGTCAATCAAACTAAGAGAACACTAATTACCGTCCTAAAACAAATGTGACCATATTCAGGGTGCATGGCATATTCTGGTTTACTAGAATGGACTCATTCTTTAGAGATAGATTATCTTTCAGTTCAAACTTCCTCTTATTGACTATGTGGTCTCAAACTTCCATGAGTCTCAGTTTTCCACAAAGCAAAATGAGTGGAGAGGGAGAGTTTCAAGGGTTATTTTAAGGATTGAGACAACATTTAGAATAAAAGGGGTCTGGTATACAGGAGGTAGTTATTCTCTGGTAGTTTTTGTCTTTATCAATATTTTCTATTAGCTTCATCTAATTTCTGTTGTGGGGCTTCCCAGCTGGCTCAGTGGTAAAGAATCTACCTGCCAAGCAGGAAACGTGGATTCAGTCCCTGGTTCTGGAAGAGCCCCTGCAGACGGAAATGGCAATCCACTCTGCCCAGAAAGTTCCATGGACAGAGGAACCTGGAGTGCTGCAGTCCATGGAGTCACAAAAAGTCAGGCACAACTTAGCAACTAAACAACAAGAACAATTTCTATTGTAAAGATCTGTGGTGGCATCTTAATATCCCACAGAGGTAAATCCAGATACATCACATGCCAGGCTTTTGAGAATCTGGCTTCACCTACCTTTCAACCCACTGCTTTCACCACGAACCTTACAGCCCAAACATAGAACTACTTGCAGTTCCAGAACTTACTGTGACACATATACTGCCTTTGCTTCCAGCGTCCCCTCTCCCTGGATGACTCTTCTTGTTTCCTTTGCCAGTGAACTATCATTCTTATGTAAAACAGATACATTTAGTTAAAGAATAATAATTTAAAAAAACATGTTCTTACAGGTTAAGAAATAGAAGGCCCCTGAGATCTCCACATTTTAAGAAAAAATCAGCATTTGTGATATTTGTATTTTAAAAGCATTGAAGATGAAATCCTTATGTTTATGTACCACCTCTATCATGAAGAAACCAGGGAATTTACTTGTGCCCCTAAAAACCATAAAGGCTCCCAGTCATTCTGCAGGGATGCTGTTAGTAATTAAATAATGAAACACAATTTGATCAATAGAAAATTATTAAGAAAAAATAATATATTAAATAAATTCAACTTAATATATTAAATTTTTTCTACTATGTTTTGCTTCTTTTGAAAATCTACAGCACGATTCCTTTGTTAAAATAAATATGGTGGCTCTTGTGGGGATTGGAGGGTGTCTTTTTATGTTTTTTTCTTGACTGATCATAAGGAGCCACTAGGTGGCAGAGGATGCTTCTTTATATCACAATGAGAAAGCCTGAAAAATATTTTCAGTTGGAAACAGGTTTTAGAAGACATAAAAAGCTTCACTTCATAGGTTAATATGTTACACTAGTATCCAATGGCCCTGCAGGTAGCAATTTTGGCCTATTGCCTATATTATAGTAACAATAACAACAACAATAATAATATCAAAACCACAGCTATTTATTGTATGGTAACTGTGTACCAGATATTGTGCTGTTTAATTTTCACAGCAGCCAGAGGAAGCAAACACTGCTAATCTTTTTGCAGAAGAAAAATCTGAGTCTTGAAAAGAGAAGAAACAAAATGCCCAAGACACAGATAAGCAGCAGAAACCAGATTCAAACCAGGTCTGTTGGATTTTAGCACCTGGGGATTAACAACTTCATTCCACAGACTGTCAGAACTGGGAAAATATTTAATTTTTTTAGAAGAATTAACCACTCTATGATATCATGGTTTAGATGTTATAATATCTATGAGCTTAGTCCTTATAGGCCTTATGAAATAGTTTATTAAGGACTTAACAGATGTGTTGGCCCAACCTCTTATCACTTTCCCCATTTAGTCACCATTTGAACCTAATTCCAAATTATCATGTTTAATCTATTCTCTCAAAACCTTCTTTCCATTGTGCCTGTATGTCAAGAAAAGATAATTTATGAATGAAAGCCAAATTTTCACCAGTGTTTTATACACTTTTCTCTATTCAAAAGAAAATTAAGTCCCCTGCCGCTGTGTAATTGACAAGAATAATATTATAATGGTGTCAAAGTACATGTGTGGAAAATAAAGTGAAATCAAATGTCATTAAAAAATCAGTTTTTGCAATCCAAAGTGCTCATCTTCAGAAAATGATGCCATTATCTAAAGCCTCAAAATAGCAGAAGACATCCATCCTAACAAAGAAACATTTTTCTTTATTTCAAAAAAAAAAACAAAAGAAACTTAAAAACAGTCTGAAAGATATAATGGGAAAAGTGAGAGATTATGGAGGCAATATTGGTTAATGTTAAGCTCTGTGGCAGTGTGTGACTTTTATATATATCTGAAATGGAGCAGTGATCATGTGGAAATATCACAGGGCTACATGATTCATAGAAAATCTCATAGGGCTGGACCTCCTAACTGATAAAGTTTTCCTAAGTATCTTTTTACTTGTGTTTCCTTTCTATGTTCTGTTGTTGTCCAGTTGCTAAGTCTTGTCTGACTCTTTGCAACCCCATGGACTGCAGTATGCCAGGCTTCCCTGTCCTTCACTATCAGAAAATGATGCCATTTTGCTCAAACTCAAACTCATGTCCATTGAGTCGGTGATGCCATCCAACCATCTCATCCTCTGTCGTCCCCTTCTTCTCCTGCCTTCAGTCTTTCCCAGCATCAGTGTCTTTTCAAATGAGTCAGTTCTTCACATCAGGTGGCCAAAGTATTGGAGCTTCAGGTTCATCATCAGTCCATCCAATGAATATTCAGTCTTGATTTCCTTTTAGGATTGATTGGTTTGATCTCCTTGCAGTCTGAGGGACTCTCAAGAATCTTGTGAGTTAGATGGTATATTCAGCCCTGGAAAGGAGTGTGAACTCTTCGCAGCAGCTTCTCTGTGGAAATTTCACCAGTTAAATGTTGGATTCTATTTATCTGTTCATTATTTAAAAAGAGATGACTGCCTGTATTTTTATGTTTTTCATGATTTGTATATGTATTATTATGCAATGCAATCACAAAAGTCAGATGTTTTGTATTTTTATCTGTACTTTTTTTCCAATTCACTGGGCCTTTGTAATACTTTTTGTTTTCCTACTAAAAATAGCTATTGGTTAGCTAAGTGTCATGGGTCGTCACTCCACTGAAAACAATAATGTAGCTTTAACAAAAAAGGGGCAGCCTTGCCAAAGGCATCAAGAATAAAAAATTTCGTATTGTATAAAACTACTTCCCCTTCCCCATTGCTGCTGCTGCTGCTTAAGTCACTTCAGTCGTGTCCAACTCTGTGAGACCCCATAGACGGCAGCCCACCAGGCTCCCCCGTCCCTGGGATTCTCCAGGCAAGAACACTGGAGTGGGTTGCCATTTCCTTCTCCAGTGCATGAAAGTAAAAAGTGAAAGTAAAGTCGCTCAGTCGTGTCCGACTCTTTGCGACCCCATGGACTGCTGCCTACCAGGCTCCTCTGTCCATGGATTTTCCAGGCAAGAGTACTGGAGTGGGGTGCCATAGCCTTCTCCGTTGCACTAGAGTAAATAAGGCTAACTACTATGACAGTCAAATTTCAAAATGTCAATGGCTTAACACAAGAAAAGTTTATTTTTGCTCTCTTTTAAAATTTAATGAGGGCATTCTGGATTGGAAGATGGCATTCAGTGTGGTCATTCAGGGTCTGCCTCCCCCATGTGGCTATGACTCACTAGGATCTGATTTCTCTGTGCACATAGAAATGTGTACGGATGATCACTTAGAAAGTTTGCAGGTCAGGCCCAGAAATGGTCAGCATGGTTTTGCCCTCTTTTGGCTATAGCTCAGTCATGTGCAAGGGAGACAGGGAACTGTGGTTTAGCCATGTGACCAGGAGGTAAAGGAAAAGGTTTTATTGATCATGAAACAGTCCTTGCCTGGCTAGTGAATTCTGTTACTGAGACGTCTAAAATGTTTCGTGGCTCTGTAAGGCTTTAGAGCAGACCCCTGGCTGTGGATGGGCATGAAAGAGGAAAAATGGATATATTGTAGCTGAAGCAGGGGCTAAGATTTACCTAAGTCTGCTGATGGCACTGCCTAGATACCACAATGAGAGCTCTTCTCTCATCTTTACAACTCTCCTTTGAGTTCACTTGCCATTGCCTTTAGCATGACCTGGCCTCCACCTCTGGCAGCCAGAGAACTCATGATCAATCAATGTGGCCAATATTCATTAGTAGAATGAAAACTGACAACCTGAATAAGAAAATTAATGAGGCTATAGGCTCATTAAGCAAACGTATTAGTGAATAGTTTAGTGATATTTGAAATAGATTACAACATTGTTTTTATCCTTATACTATGAAGGACACATGCCTAGCACTGAATTTGATAATTGTGTTGTTTGGTTATTGAAAATCACATTCAAGTGTATTGATCACCTTTTTAATCTTTGAAGCTGACTGAATGTAAATTTGATTTGATGGCTTCAAACCTGAATATGTTATAAAAGGACCTTAACCCCTTTTATGGAAATTAAGAGAAACCTTTTTCAGTTAACTTGTTTTATTATTGTTACCATGGAAACCACAGGAGGCACAGTCTTCATAAATTCATAATGCAAATGAATTATCCTTCAAGCAATGAATGCTTTTATGTATGTATTCACTTCAAATAATTTTTGAAGTGATTATATTTTTGTCAAAAAATGAATATGGATTTTTTAACTTGCTTAAGTTTCATAAATGTTCAGCCTAGGATCATAGGTTATAAATATAAAATTAATTCACTGACATATTCACTTCATGAGTCTAAAGTTATTAATTAGTTCATCACAAAATGTCATAGCAAAAAAGCAGTTTAATAATATAAATTGCTTTTATGAGCTACAAATCATTAAAATGTGCAGTTATAATGAAAAGAAAATCTTATACATAATATCAAGCTTAATATTAGAGCTTTATTCTAAAGTATTTGATTTATTCTATAAGGTATATATTATTCTGTTCTAAATTTTGAAATAATAATTATAATTTCAAAATATATACACAAAATGAGAATCATCAAAAGTCATGAATGAAAGTAATTTACTGTTGTCAGTTTAGTGTTGGTAGTAGTGATGACTATCTATGTTTACTTAATTCTCATAACAAACTGTTCGAATGGTAACATTTCCTCACTCACCCCTGAATATTGTGTCTTTCTCATTGAGAATTATGACCTTCTCAGAAATCTCTGTGAGGATTCTGGAGAAAATGTGGCTTTAGCCCAAAAGACTGTTATAATTCTATAAATTCATTCATCTTAGCCAGAAATGACATCTCATGTTTACGTTAATTTAAAAAGAAAAGTAAGTTTACTTTGCTACTCTCCTCAAAGAATATTCAACAATATTCTGCATCATAGCTTGGGTTCAGATGCAGCCTGCTCCTGGAGGCAGAGGAAAGAAGCAGTCCTTTTTAGCTAGTTGGGGATTCCCTCTCACCAACCTTCTAATCATCTAGGGTGGAGAGTCATCCAACCATTCTTAAAATTACCCTCCCCACTAGAGAGCTACAAAAAATTTTTCCCACAACCAGTAATTAGCATGTACATAGAGATTAATTTGGGGTCACTGGGGACTGTTTTGTCTACATTTTCCCCAGCAGAGAAGCAGAAAAGCATTGGAGCCAGTTTGTTACCTCTCAGCTCACTCATTCACAAATTATGGAAACTTGGACAAATTGCTAAACTTCTCTCTGCCTCATTTTCCTATTAACATAGAACAGAGATAATAAAAGTACTTATTTCATAAGCAATGGCATGAAAAAGCCAACTGTTACATTTTCAGAAATTTTGCAAGTCATTGTTAAAGACAGCCTGTATTAAAATTTTTTATATAGTGTAATAAATAATATATTAAATCAATGGTAGCAAATACTCAAAACTTACTTTTTAATTATTTTACTAAGTTTTACATTTATCTATATTTCTAAGATTATTTACAGTTATTTAATCTATATGGTACAAATAGCATATAAGGGTGGGCTTCTGTGAATTTCTGACCAAGTCTCATATTCAGTGATATCAGATTGGTAGCTTGAAATTGGCTATGGTGGAGTGTATGTACACGTGGAAATAGGCAAACACTACAACTCAGGCCTTTTTTTCTTGAGTGTTGGTTGTTAAACATTAATTAGTACACGAGTACATCACCAGTTCATATTGTTTTTATGATTTGTCATCCTAAAGAATAAGTTCAATTTATAATATATATTAATGTGTGTTAAATACGTGTGTACCTATTTAAAACCAAAAGAGCATTTTTTGGCACTATAAGTTCTCAAAATGTGTTAGCCATTAGTATTTCTGAGGTACGTTTATTTCATTTTTCACAGTTCTATTCTTCCCTTTCTGCTTGCGTTCTATTTCTTTTTCTCCTCCCTCTTTCCCTTCCCCCACTCCCACACCCAAAGTAGGGTTTATGGGGAATATGACAATAACTTTCTGCTGTAAGAGTGGTGTCATCTGCATATCTGAGGTTATTGATATTTCTCCTGGCAATCTTGATTCCAGCTTGTGCTTCCTCCAGCCCAGCATTTCTCATGATGTACTCTGCATGTAAGTTAAATAAGCAGGACAGTATACAGCCTTGACCTACTCCTTTTCCTGTTTGGAACCAGTCTGTCGTTTCATGTCCAGTTCTAACTGTTGCTTCCTGACCTGCATATAGGTTTCTCAAGAGGCAGGTTAGGTGGTCTGGTATTCCCACCTCTTTCTAAAAAGCCTCTTGATGAAAGTGAAAGTGAAGAGTGAAAAAGTTGGCTTAAAGCTCAACATTCAAAAAAGATCATGGCATCTGGTCCCATCACTTCATGGGAAATAGATGGGAAAACAGTGGAAACAGTGTCAGACTTTATTTTTTTGAGCTCCAAAATCACTGCTGATGGTGATTGCAGCCATGAAATTAAAAGATGCTTACTCCTTGGAAGAAAAGTTATGACCAACCTAGATAGCATATTCAAAAGCAGAGACATTACTTTGCCAACAGAGATCCGTCTAGTCAAGGCTATGGTTTTTCCAGTGGTCATGTATGGATGTGAGAGTTGGACTGTGACGAAGGCTGAGCACTGAAGAATTGATGCTTTTGAACTGGGGTGTTGGAGAAGACTCTTGAGAGTCCCTTGGACTGCAAGGAGATCCAACCAGTCCATTCTAAAGGAGATCAGCCCTGGGATTTCTTTGGAAGAAATGATGCTAAAGCTAAAACTCTAGTACTTTGGCCACCTCATAAGAAGAGTTGACTCATTGGAAAAGAGTCTGATGCTAGGAGGGATTGAGGGCAGGAGGAAAAGGGGATGACAGAGGATGAGATGGCTGGATGGCATCACGGACTCGATGGACGTGGGTCTGAGTGAACTCCAGGAGATGGTGATAGACAGGGAGGCCTGGCGTGCTGCGATTCATGGGGTTGCAAAGAGTCAGACATGACTGAGCGACTGAACTGAACTGAACTGATGACAATAACTGGAAACCATTCTAGCTTCTTTTTCTTTTCCTTTCATCTCTATTGACTTTACTTTAGGCCCCACCCCCACCAGGTCACTGACTGGATACATCTGACTTAACTCTGGTTCCCCAGAACCCCATATATTTGCAGTCTTCCTTCCATTCACTCTGACTCTCTCATGACCCATTTGGTTCTAGAAAGCCAAAGCTACAGCTACAAACTGCTGCCCTTCAACACTGTTGCCCTTCTCAGACCACTCCTACAATCCACTACAAGGGTTTAGAACATTTTCTAGAGAATATATTTGATTAAATGAGCTCAAGCAGCTGTAAACAGCAGTAGACTATTCTGTGAAGAAGTATGCAGATAATAATGTTACTAAGATTTTAATTTGTTCCCAGTTCTGGAAGCTTCATCTTTGCCCTTTGTCCTCTGTTTTTATATGCCTAGTCAAGAGCTTTCCTATGTAGCGATTGTTGTCAAATGGCCTCTGGTTTTGAGAACCAGATATTCATCCTGTTTGTCAATTTAATGACCTGCTTTGGTTCATTTTGCAATTAGATATCCCTCTGTCTCATGGCCTAATTCTGTTTTCATTAATTTGCCTTTCAATGACGAACTTTGAGATTTAATTTTACCATATCTTGGCTGCATTCTATTTTAAAGTATAGGTTACCATTTTGCCCTAATTCAAACTACCAGTAACATCTGAATTTTGAGTTGCAGTTGAACATGTTAAAATACTGATTTGCTACACCAATGAAATAATTACTGCCTATGATTATACTTCTGGTAAACAGTCAGTTATAGAATCTAAATTTTAGAGAACCATCCAAGGGATTACTTTTTCCTCCAAGGGATTTTTATGCCTGACTTTTGCCACAACCCCCAGGGATCTTCCTAGTGCTCCTCATGATCAAAATAATTTAAGGTTCTATAACTGGCTCTTTTATCTATGCCACTGGGAATACTTTATCTAAATATGTACAGCTGTATCTTCAAATAATTGTAGATTAAAAATGAAACTTAAAGTAAGACCTTTAATGACTAGTCCCTTAAAAGTTGTTTTTTTGTTGTTGTTGTTGTTCCAAAAAATCAATTAAACACTTTATCTCAAGATTTTGCTGCCCATATCATCTTAAATAGGCCATGAACTGGCATTTATCCACCATCTGGGGCAATTTAGTAGTTGCTTTTTAGGTTAAAGGTGGCCTTCGGCAGGGTAAGTTAATTGTCTAACCCGCCCTGATATTGTCCCAGCTTCAGAGCAGATGGTACAGTGAGCAGAAGGTAGCTATTGGGGTCCCACCCCATGGTTTCATCTGCTTACAGGCCACAACACAACTCTCTGAAGCTTTCAGAATCAGAAACAAATGAAAACCTCTCTACTGGGGGCTCAAGAATATACTCTTCCAGCTCTGCCTCCCCAAACCAACAGAGATCTGAAATATAAACTATCTTTTTGTATAATAAAAGATAATGGAATGACTTCTACAAGTGTTGAAAGAAGTTTTCTTTGAGTTTAGGGAGAACGCCTGGGTGAGAAGTCCTCTAAAGAACAGGTGTTGCAATGTGTTTGAATAGTGGGCCATCTGCTAGGCTGTAGGAACCTGCTGGGTGTAACTGGAAGCCTGACGCATCAGGGTGTCATTGATTAATACCTCACATAAAATACATTAACACCATGCTTGTAGGGAATAGTAGCCAGTGTGGTATGAAGCTGAAATTAAAATCGAAGATCTATAACTTGTTTATTCTGCTTGGTGTGGTCTAATGTGAGATTTAAGTATATTATATTTAGGAGTATGATAAGCTTTTCATTCACTTACTTAGTAAAACTATAAAATCTGCTACTTCTTCTTTTATACCAATAAGATCCAATGGAATGAATCTTTCAAAATGTAGAATATCTTGTCTACGAAATATAATGCAGTCAGACAATATTCTACTCAAAATCACATCTCCCAAAGATCAGCTTATCTCATTAGTAAAAGATTCTTCCATCCTAATCCAGAATATTTTAAGAGTATTATTACCAGAGTTTAATATTCTTTCATGAATGTAGTATATATCTAAAGTGTATTACTTTGTCTTGACTTCCTTTGAATGACATTTCTGTTTCATAGAAGCTCTTGTTCATATTTTTGAAGGGAGTAGGTGTAGAACCATTTGCAGCCTTTATATAGCTTTTGAAGTATGTTGTGTGTTATCTGAGTGATCTGTCTGCTACTCTTACGTCTTTCAAACAGGCTGGAAAATTACTAGTAGCTCTCTCCATCTTGAAATACAGGTGACAGAAACTGAAGGAAACACCTTACAAATATCAGAGAAAATCTTATAGTTGGATTATAATTTTTCTTTCTGAAGGGAAAATACCATTTAGACATAGGAAGTAGGCTGGGAAATATAAATTGAGCTTAGGAGCAACTGGATCTTTAATACATTGACAGCTTTTGGTAATCCTCTGTGTGATTAGATAATTTCTTTGTGATAGAAGTCTTCCATGAAAATAGAGCACAGTTTTCTGTGTTTTCCATTGTCGGATCTCTCCAGTTGTCATAGGAATTACGCAGGTAACTTGTAATAATGTGCTCATAGTCCTGGACACCAGAAACATCATTGGTTATATTGCTGGTTTGTGAACATCTATTGCAAGCTCCATCTCAAAATTCAAGTCATAGTCTGGGGCTCTCCTCCCCCTAGCAAAGGGCTTGGAAACTGGGGTTAGACCCCTGGGGTTCTGGCAAACTGAGAAGAGTATTTTGTCCTTCTATTTAAATGCGTTGTGGGCTCCAATCTGATTAGTATGGGCCTCAAGACACAGTTGGGCTTCCCTCATAACTCAGTCGATGAAGAATCTGCCTGCAATGCAGGAGACCTGGGTTCAATTCCTGGGTCAGGAAGATCCCCTGGAGAAGGAAATGGCAATCCACTCCAGTATTCTTGCCTGGAAAATCCCATGGACAGAGGAGCCTGGCAGGCTACAGTCCATAGGGTCACAAGAGTTGGACACAACTTGGCAACTAAACCGCCACGATCACAAAACACAGCTGGTCTGGGCCTTCAGGGAGCAGCAGCTGAGGTGTAGAGAGAGGAGGATAAGGAGGAGGCAGGTGGCATGGGCCAAGCAGCCACCATCCATGGCAAGAGTCCATCCTGATCCCACACAGAAGTGAAGGGCAGTTCTTACAGTCAGGCCAGGTGTATAGAATGGATGTTGGCACATTAGCCACTCCTTGCATAAATTAAAGCCCAAACTCCCAAACTCAAGACCTGCTCATCTTTATAAAGTGCGACAGTCTGCCAGTGCATCAGTGGCCTTCCTCTTGCGGCATCAGCCTATGCTGACCATCAACGTTGAAGATAATTATCATTCCATAAGAAGTAAAATAACATTTTAAGGGTTTGTTAGCTACTCCTTTGTTGTGATGTGATTCTGCAGAACTTCTGGTTCACCCTGATGAAATGCAAGGATTATGAAAATTAGATAAACTAAAAATACTTCCAACAACAACAGAAAAATTAAGCTTAAGATGTTGCATGTATCTAACTAAGAACAGAAATCTGAGCTGTGTTCAAAGGAAGTATCTTTTACAAAAAGCAGGGGCAGATACAAAAATAGAAATTTTAGCCGTGGCTTAGAGCCTATTTTATATCATTTGGATTCAGAACAAATGGTACCACAATATCTATGGGTAGAAAAGATCATACCCTGCTTGAAAGGAGAATGGGAAAAAGTGATTTATGAGGTGCTTTTGAAGAAAACATGGCTTCTGAAAAACAAATGAGAGACAATCAATGAAACAGCTGAAAATGGTGACTATTAAAATTCAGGAACCAGACCAATTCAAACTGAAACATTAGTGAAAGATGAATGGGTAAGATACCTTAAAGTCCTCGATACTCATCTCAGGCTCTTTGTATTCAGATGACCATAACTAATTCTCTACCCTTTTGTTTTCCCAACATACATAAATTCCACCAATGACCTAAACTTAAAGTTATATTGTCTTTGTATGTTTTCAATAGATTTAAGAAAAACAATAAAAAAAAAATTCACTCACTCAAAGGAGGTCTCTGAGCCACCCGGAACTTTCAAGTTTGCAGACATGTAAATTGAGTCATGTGAATTGATTCAAGGACATGGTAATTTTTCTTAATCTGGAATTTGGATTCTGAGATCAAGGAGATACCATCCCTTGGCACTCAGTTCTGGGGCAGCACAGAGTTCTGTCTCTGATCTTGCATCAGCAGCTTAGCAGGAAATGCAGAGCCTATCCCTGTTTTTTGAGTAGGGCACTGGAGACACTTTTCCTGGACAGAGTGGACATGTAATCCTTCATCATCACTTCACTCATCCTCCCTTGTCTCAGCCTTCTCCTCTGCTACCACCAGCCCATATAGCCCCTGGTGTAGCATATGTTAACTTGTTTAAAAAACAGCAAAGACTCTGTGGGAGAGGGAGAGGGTGGGATGATTTGGGAGAATGGCATTGAATCATGTATAATATCATATAAGAAATGAATCACCAGTCTAGGTTTGATGCAGGGTGCAGGATGCTTGGGGCTGGTGCACTGGGATGACCCAGAGGGATGGTGTAGGGGGGGGAGGTGGGAGGGGGGTTCAGGATTGGGAACATGTGTACACCCATGGCGGATTCATGTTGATGTGTGGCAAAACCAATACAATATTGTAAAGTTAAAAAAAAAAAAAAAACAGCAAAGAATAAGAAGGAACTAGCTCCAGCAGAGAATGGAACAAAGCTGCTTTTGCCATAGGATCTGCCCCTACTTTTGAGCTGCCTTTGGCAAAGCTCCTTCTGAGGGAGACTGGCTGGATCAAGGCAGCAGGTGACTCTGGGCCTCCCAGCCTTCTGTCATGTGTGCTGGATGCGTGGAGGTTTTCATCCCAGGAGAGATGCTCATTTTTCCCTCCATGGCTTTAAGAAGTCTTCACTTTTCCATATTTCCACTGAGAGGGGACTGCTGAGGTCAAATGCCATTGAAACTAGGGAACACATACAGGTAGCTATAAGCTGACCACCCAGAGGCTTGGCATGCCCATGAAGCCAGCCTTTCTGGTTTTTTTTTTTTTTTTAAAGGAGTACTGTATGCAAAATTGTTTAGCCAAGAAAAATAAGTACTATTTCTTTCTTATTATGGAAAAAAGCACCAGACTTCAAATGTGATAAATACATGGACTTATTTTTCTTAAAGGAAATTTATCCAGATTAAACTTAGTTTTCATTGATACTTCTTTCTGTTTGGAATTTTCATAGAGAAGTGAAATTTATTTTGTATTTTATAAATTCATTTCATTAAAATTTTCAGAAGTTTCTAATACAAATGGTACCATTTTCTATAAATACAACAAATGTAATAAAATAATATCTCTATACCTAAGTATTATAAAATACCAATAGTGACAGACAGCAGTTAAATTTATCAAAAGAAATATAGATATGGTAATCATCCTTTAGTGAGATACCACTAAAGATACTGTATCTTTAGTAAAATATAATATTTATATATTGTTTTAATCCAAGTACACAGGGGACTTAAAGGTTGAATTTTCAAGAACAAAAATAGAGGTAACAAAAAAGTAATAACACAAAGATTAAATAAGATTTTACATGTCAAAATTGAGTGCAGTTATTTAGGAATTCTGGTTCCTAGGTGGCTTAGTGGTAAAGAATCCACCTGCCAATGCAGGAGTTAGGTCCATGGGTCTGGAAGATCCCCTGGAGAAGGCAGTGGCACCCCACTTCAGTACTCTTGCCTGGAAAATCCCATGGACGGAGGAGCCTGGTAGGCTGCAATTCATGGGGTCGCTAAGAGTCGGACACGACTGATCAACTTCACTTTGACTTTTCACTTTCATGCATTGGAGAAGGAAATGGCAACCCACTCCAGTATTCTTGCCTGGAGAATCCCAGAGACAGAGGAGCCTAGTGGGCTGCCATCTATGGGGTCGCACAGAGTCAGACACGACTGAAGTGACTTAGCAACAGTAGCAGCAACAAGGAGAGAAATCTCACAAAAATTGTTTTGTAGAGCCTCAAACCAACAGTTCACTGGTGACAACTATCAATAATATTGGTATAACTTAACATTCAATGTCTTTTGGGGAGAGAAGGAAAATTGTATAATAGCTTATTGTTCCATTTAATGCCACAAAATTAGAATACTTTATTAAGGCTATGTGCATAAAAGAGCTCTAACTTAGTTCACGGGAAGAAAGGAGGCTGTGTTTTATGTTCAGTGGATTGCGCTGCATGCTTTTCAAAGTTGAGCTCCATGAGTTATGATCAGTGAAAATACTATGTGCATTTGTGTTCACAGAGCCTGTGGAAGTCTATCAGCCATTTGAAATGTGGTGTTGCAAGACTTCATTAAGCTCACCTACAGTTCACCTCACCAGGAGTAATTAGTAAGTTCTGCATTCATACCCACTTGCCATTTTTGCTGGGTCTTTCTTTTAATAAATTTTGGAATTTATTTAGAGCAATGTTCCCTCTGGAAATAATATGTGATAAATAAGCAGAAGTGATTAGCTCCAGGCGAGTATGGGGATTATGCATAGGAAACCTTGGAGATGTAAAACCTTCCATGCAGACTAAGCTCCAGGAGGCACAGCCGCCTCCACCATCTTTATTTTCTTCTGTCTCTTCCCTATGGTTCTGCTTTGCTGCCATCAAGAAAGTCCTGCTTTGCCTCCTGTGTCATACAAATGGGTAAGAAAAGTCCAAATTTCAAGTTCAATCAAAAAACTATCAAATGGTTGTGAGTGTGGGTCCCACGTGCTGTCCTACAGCCGTGTTTTACCAAAGTAATTCTTGAAAGAAGCTAAAGAGGGATTTGATAATTACTGGAAAAATTCAAGCTAGACATGGAAAGAATTTCATGGAGGCAAGATTAACTATACACTGGATCTGGATGTTGAACAAGGTCATGAGATAGCTACCTAATAAAAAGATCTTTCTTAATATTACTTATTTAAAATATTGCAGTCTGCTTTATGACAGAGTAGCAATTTGACTAAGGCAGAATGTTTTATAATGGATTATCAGTTCAAAATGTTTTCTACAGTGCTTATGATTATGTAAGAAATATCTCTGATTTGTCTTTTTCAAAAAGCCAGTTAAACATGCCTGTGTTCATAAGAAACATTGTAAGCATAAAGCATTTGGACCCCACAATACCTACATTTTTTAGCCCATTGACTGCTGGAATATCCAGAAAAATAGATTTCTCAGGTGAAACAATGGATGTTTCCAAGCGTAATAAATTCAAGGAGGAGGGAAAAAAATCCCCCCTTTCCTACAGGCAAGAACATCTTGCATTCCTCAGAATTAAATATATACCAATCTACTTTCTATCCATCTAGTCCATTCATTTGCCAAAGGATTATTTCCTAATACACCATAAAGTATAAAGTGAATGGGTGAATAATAAAGATAATAATTATAACTCATGATATCTACATTTGAAATGATAAAAGTCACAGGTTTAAAATCTCCTGAGATAAATATTTTTTCTTTCTACTCAGTGTTCTAACATAGAGAAAGTTAGCATTTTGGAGTTAAGCTGCTTCTTGAATGATGACTGGTGGCATTTTTGAAAAGGAAATGCCAAACCATTTTAAGATTTCAAAAACAGAAGAATTGAGGGAGAATCAGAACCAGAACTGGGGCAGAAAGAAATCCCTGCTACTTAGAGACTGATGCTTTCATTCATCTTCTAATTCAGTCAAAAATGCATTCAATTATACACTGCCTAAGAGTTGGACTGTGAAGAAAGCTGAGCGCTGAAGAATTGATGCTTTTGAACTGTGGTGTTGGAGAAGACTCTTGAGAGTCCCTTGGACTGCAAGGAGATCCAACCAGTCCATTCTAAAGGAGATCAGTCCTGGGTGTTCTTTGGATGGAATGATGCTAAAGCTGAAACTCCAGTACTTTGGCCACCTCATGTGAAGAGTTGACTCATTGGAAAAAAGTCTGATGCTGGGAGGGACTGGGGGCAGGAGGAGAAGGGGATGACAGAGGATGAGATGGCTGGATGGCATCACTGACTCGATGGACATGAGTCTGAGTGAACTCTGGGATTTGGTGATAGACAGGGAGGCCTGGTGTGCTGCGATTCATGGGGTTGCAAAGAGTCGGACACGACTGAGCGACTGAACTGAACTGAACTGAACTGAAGTCACCCCAGTTACCACTGCTCTGGGATTGATCCCTGAGTCCCTCCTACTCTTTTCTGCACACAGCCATCCATATAGTACTAATTTTATTCCTGATAGCTTTCCAATTAATTATATTCTGTGCCATAAAAGGAATATAAGGTGAGCCCTGTTCCCAAGGGGTGATCTGGTTCTAATCTGTTACCTTCAGTTCAGTTCAGTCGTTCAGTTATGTCCGACTCTTTGTGACCCCATGAATCGCAGCACGCCAGGCCTCTCTGTCCATCACCAACTCCCGGAGTCCACCCAAACACATGTTCATTGAGTCGGTGATGATGCCATCCAACCATCTCATCCTCTGTCATCCCCTTCTCCTCCTGCCCTCAATCTTTCCCAGCATCAGCGTCTTTACCAATGAGTCAGCTCTTAGCATGAGGTGGCCAAAGTACTGGAGTTTCAGCTTCAACATCAGTCCGTCCAATGAGAACCCAGGATTGGTCTCCTTTAGGATGGACTGGTTGGATCTCCTTGCAGTCCAAGGGACTCTCAAGAGTCTTCTCCAACACCACAGTTCAAAAGTATCAATTCTTTGGCATTCAGCTTTCTTTATAGTCCAACTCTCACATCCATACATGACCACTGGAAAAACCATAGCTTTGACTAGACAGACCTTTGTTGACAAAGTAAAGTCTCCGCTTTTGAATATGCTATCTAGGTTGGTCATAACTTTTCTTCCAAGGAGTAAGCGTCTTAAGTTGCTATAAAAAAAAAAATCTAAGGCTTGGCTCAATTTCTGTACTTGTCACAAATCAGTCCCAGTACATAGCCCATGCCTACCTTGCACAGCACTGTTCTCAAATATTCTTGTTACCGTACCTGAAAGTTTTGCCCTGTGTGTGCATCACTGACCTTCTAAGAAGAGAGAGATGGGAACATACCACCTGGGCGCACGCAATAGAAAGTTATGCTTTCTGTAGACATTTTCTAAACAATCATAAAACTGAATAAAAATCTGTCTACTTTTTCTAAATAGTAAAATCTGTCTACAATTCTAAACAATGTCAAAGAATCTCCTCCCTGAAAAAAATACTCCTTTCCCCTCAAGAAATCTTTCCCCCACACACAGATCCTCCTGTTTGCACTACAGTCAATTTTGTTGCTGTGCCCTACATGGTTTCTAGATTCTCCACACTCTGTGTGATCAAATGGGACACACTATTAAGAGTCTGACCAATTCAGAAAATAATCATGATGAGAGGCGTATCAGATAGAGAAGCTAGTCAGTTTAACGTCCCAGAGGTTGACAGTGGGGACATTGGCTCAGGGAGTGAGATAGTATTGCCTTGCTGTTTGTTCATTGTTTTTTCTCTTTGTGTAAGTCCCTGTCTAGAATCACCCATGAGAGGGACAAGGCCAGAGGACAGGATGGTTAGCAGGGGAGCACTGGAGAATTCCAGCACCCTCAACTATTAAGTTTCTAAATTAGGCCCCCAAAGTGATAAAGATATCAAGATAAAAATGGAAAAATATAGATGTATCGTTGTTGTATGCCAGTGTATGAGACATATCAATTCTCTTTATTGCAACAGACACTGTACAGAACTCCCTGAATGCATGTCAAAATATTCACATTAACAAATTACCAGGTAATCACGAAGGCCATATGCAGTAGATGAGAATTGCCTTGAGTAACAGCTTTTTAATTTCTGTCTACCACTTAACAACTTAATAATTGTACTCTTAATTTTATTATTCCATGTAATCCTGGAAATGCTTCAGTTTCAAAAGACAAAGACAGAGGGAAACTTTCTCAAATGAAGTACTTCTTGTAATAATTGTGTTGTCACCATAAATGATGAAATCACACCTGTATCTCCTTGGCCTTCAAAGCTGGAAATGAACATTGAACTGCAATTATCGCTGCTAGGTCAGTCATGGAATAAAAGCAAGAGCAAATTTTGACGTGAGTTAAGACTAGGTCACCAAATAAAATACAGGCTGTCCAGTTACATTTGCATTTCAGATAAGCAGTGGATACTTTCAGCACAAGTATGTCCCAGATATTAAATGGGATATATATTTATACTAAAATCGTATTTGCTGTTTATCTGATATTTAAATTTAACAAAAACCAATACAGTATTGTAAATTAAAATAAAGTAAAAAATAAAATAAAATACATTAAAGTTAAAAAAAAAAGAAAAGAATATGAGTTGTTCAGTTGTTGGGAAAACAGAGATATATGAATGTTCCTTAGATAAAGCTTGTTTATTGTATTAAAAAAATAAATAAATAAATTTAACAGCATGTTCTGTATGTTTGTCTGCTATATCTAGCAACCCAAGATGAGAAGAGAAGCCCCCAAATTTGAATCTATTTGTTTTTCTAAAGCCATGGAACAATCTCAACAGCTTTACTCAATAAAGAGAATATAACCCAGATAAAACAACTGGCACTAAGCTGGGAGTTCTCCCAGGTGTTTACCAGGATTGAAATTAACTGGAAAAAATTAAACAGATTAGAGAACTATCCCAACCATCAAAGAGATAGAATGATTGAAACTAAGGCAGAGGGAAATATAAGAAAGAGAAAAGGGAGTAAGAAAGGACGGAAACAGAAGAGGAGGGAAAGAAACTACTAGGAGAAGGAAGATGGAGCCACAGAGGAGGGGGCACCATTTACATGAGAGCTGGCCGGATAGCACCTTTTATTGGCTACTTTTCCTTCTTTGTTGCATTTCTTTACTCTTTTATCAGTGCCTGTCTTTTCACCTCCCAAATCAACTATCTTCATTTGATTCATCATTTGCTATGCAGTTCAGTTCAGTTCAGTTGCTCAGTTGTGTCCGACTCTTTGCGACCCCATGAATCGCAGCACACCAGGCCTCCCTGTCCATCACCAACTCCCAGAGTTCACTCAAACTCACGTCCACCAAGTCGGTGATGCCATCCAGCCATCTCATCCTCTGTCATCCCCTTTTCCTCCTGCCCTCAGTCCCTCCCAGCAT
Source organism: Ovis canadensis (assembly GCF_042477335.2). NCBI lineage: Eukaryota > Metazoa > Chordata > Mammalia > Artiodactyla > Bovidae > Ovis > Ovis canadensis. Next base: position 54,515,523 of record NC_091251.1, on the reverse strand, counting down.
CAGAGTCTTTTCCAGTGAGTCAACTCTTCGCATGAGGTGGCCAAAGTACTGGAGTTTCAGCTTCAGCATCATTCCTTCCAAAGAAATCCCAGGGCTATCTCCTTCAGAATGGACTGGTTGATCTCCTTGCAGTCCAAGGGACTCTCAAGAGTCTTCTCCAACACCACAGTTCAAAAGCTTCAATTCTTTGGCACTCAGCCTCCTTCACAGTCCAACTCTCACATCCATACATGACCACTGGGAAAACCATAGCCTTGACTAGACGGACCTTAGTCGGCAAAGTAATGTCTCTGCTTTTGAATATGCTATCTAGGTTGGTCATAACTTTCCTTCCAAGGAGTAAGCATCTTTTAATTTCATGGCTGCAGTCACCATCTGCAGTGATTTTGGAGCCCAAAAAAATAAAGTCTGACACTGTTTCTACTGTTTCCCCATCTATTTCCTGTGAAGTGATGGGACCAGATGCCATGATCTTTGCTATTAGGGAACTCAAACTAAGGCAGTCAGATTTCTAGAAGTCTGTTGTATCTCCAAATTTCTGATCAATGTGATAGACTATTAGAGTACATTTGGTTAATAAATAGCATTTTATTATACTTTGATTATATACTACTGTATATAGTAACAGTAATTGCTATTTGCATCACAGTGTTTTCAAATAATGTATATATTAGCATATGTATGTATTGCCAATTCAATATTCTTTCATTCATTCATATTTTCTCTTTTAGATGAATTTGTGAATTAGTAAAATAATCTAGAAAAATGGTACAGATGAACCTATCTCCAGGGCAGAAATAAAGACACAAATGTAGAGAACAGACTGTGGACACAGTGGGAGAAGGGGAGGGTGGGACAAATGGTGAGATTAGGATTGACATATATACACTTGGAGAATCCTATGGACAGAGGAGCCTGGCGGGCTATAGTTCATAGGGTTGCAAAGAGGCAGACACAACTGAAGTGACTTAGTATGCATGCACATATACACTGCTGCTGCTGCTGCTGCTGCTAAGTCGCTTCAGTCGTGTCCGACTTTGTGCGACCCCAGAGACGGCAGCCCACCAGGCTCCCCCGTCCCTGGGATTCTCTAGGCAAGAACACTGGAGTGGGTTGCCATTTCCTTCTCCAATGCATGAAAGTGAAAAGTGAAAGTGAATTCGCTCAGTCGTGTCCGCCTCTTCACGACCCCATGGACTGCAGCCTACCAGGCTCCTCCGTCTGTGGGATTTTCCAGGCAAGAGTACTGGAGTGGGGTGCCATCGCCTTCTCTGCACATATACACTACCATGTGTAAAATAGATAGCTGGTGGGAAACATGGGAAGTTCAGCTTGATGCTCTCTGATGACCTAAACAGGTGGGATTGGAGGGTGAAAGGGAGGAGAGAGGGGATATATGTATACATATAGCTGATTCCTTCATTGTATGGCAGACAAACACACAGCATTGTAAAGTGATTATCTTCCAATTTTTTTTAAAAAAAGTGAAACTTTACTATCAGTAGATAGTGATCACTAGGACTTTAAAATGAAACAAGAAGAAAAACATAAGTGCTTAAAAAAATGGTGAGATGAGGCAGACATAGAAGAGAATGAAGTCCATTTAAACACACTGGTATCATTTAAGTTGCTCATTACTTCCTATAGCAGCTAAATGGACTACGAGACCTACTAAATCAATGTCTGGAAACTAGATTTAAAAAGTTCAGAGGTTTCTTTGAACTCTAAACATTTCTTCTTAAGAAGCCTCAGGAAAGCCATCTCAGTGTTTCAGGCACTCTACTTCTCAGGCAAGAAAGGATTTAAGAAACTTAGAAGGAAAGAGACACTTTATTCAAGCCTCCATGGCGTAGACAGTTGATATATTTTGGGATACCTATTTCTGGATCACCCTTCCTATGTTGGGAAATTCTTCATCTTTTGAGTCCTGTCCTTTTCATGACAGAAGCCAGAAACTCTTTCCCACCTCCCATGTACCTAGGCACCAGCATGTGATAGAGGCCACCCCAACCAGACACATTCATGCAACACCTCAGTTCAGAAACTGGTGACCACCTGAGCTAGTGCTACACAGATTCATTCCAAGGAAAGTAAATTACACTGGATGGACTTCCAGTGGGAGCCAGAACTGAGGATCAGCTGCAAGCTACAGCTTGTTTTCCAGGGTCTGTGGTCTTGCCTCCACCTGGTGACTCCACAGGACCATCCTGTGTTAGGATTACATGTTGCTCCTGAGACCACAACTTGGTCACCTGATGCCAAGGTGGCAATACTTTGGTCACCTAATGCAAAGAGCTGACTTACTGGAAAAGACCCCAATGCTAGGAAAGATTGAGGGCAAGAGGAAAAGGGGCCAACAGAGGATGAGATGGTTGGATGGCATCACTGACTCAATGGACATGAGTTTGAACAAACTCAGGGAGATAGTGAAGGACAGGGAAGCCTGGTGTGCTGCAGTCCATGGGGTTGCAAAGTTAGACATGACTGAATGACTGAACAACAACAACCGGAGACCACAGGGGCTTTCCAGGTGGCACAGTGGTAAAAACTTGCCTGCCAGTGCAGGAGATGGGGAGACACAGGTGCAGTTCCTGGGTTGGGAAGAACCATGGAGTAGGGAATGGTAACCCGCTCCAGTATTCTTGCCTAGGAAATCCCATGGAGAGAGGAGCCTGGTTGGCTACAGTCCATGGGTCACAAAGAGTAGGACACAACCGGCAACTGAGCACACACACACACACCTGAGACTGCACACCTCAGATGGGTCTTGAACCCAGCCAAAACTCGGTTTGGAACTTGAACCACGGGCTGAAACTCATTGCCTTTTAATTGAGATCACACATCTGGTCTTAGGACTTAAAGAAGATCAGGTTTTTTATGTCTCAGCATAGAAGGAATTCAGTTCAGTTCAGTTCGGTCTCTCAGTCGTGTCCGACTCTGCGACCCCATGAATCGCAGCACACCAGGCCTCCCTGTCACCAACTCCCGGAGTTCACTCAGACTCATGTCCATCGAGTCAGTGATGCCATCCAGCCATCTCATCCTCTGTCGTCCCCTTCTCCTCCTGCCCCCAATCCCTCCCAGCATCAGAGTCTTTTCCAATGAGTCAACTCTTCGCATGAGGTGGCCAAAGTACTGGAGTTTCAGCTTCAGCATCATTCTATCCATAGAAGTTCCAGGGCTGGTCTCCTTCAGAATGGACTGGTTGGATCTCCTTGCAGTCCAAGGGACTCTCAAGAGTCTTCTCCAACACTACACTTCAAAAGCATCAATTCTTCGGCACTCAGCTTTCTTAACAGTCCAACTCTCACATCCATACATGACCACTGGGAAAACCATAGCCTTGACTAGACGGACCTTTGTTGGCAAAGCAATGTCTCTGCTTTTCAATATGCTGTCTATGTTGGTCATAACTTTTCTTCCAAGGAGTGAGCATCTTTTAATTTCATGGCTGCAATCACCATCTGCAGTGATTTTGGAGCCCCAAAAAATAAAGTCTGGCACTGTTTCCACTGTTTTCCCATCTATTTCCCATGAAGTGATGGGACCAGATGCCATGATCTTCGTCTTCTGAATGTTGAGCTTTAAGCCAACTTTTTCACTCTCCTCTTTCACTTTCATCAAGAGGCTTTTTAGTTCCTCTGCCATAAGGGTGGTATCATCTGCATATCTGAGGTTATTGATATTTCTCCCGGCAATCTTGATTCCAGCTTGTGTTTCTTCCAGCCCAGCGTTTCTCATGATGTACTCTGCATATAAGTTAAATAAGCAGGGTGACAATATACAGCCTTGACATACTCCTTTTCCTATTTGGAACCAGTCTGTTGTTCCATGTCCAGTTCTAACTGTTGCTTCCTGACCTGCATATAGGTTTCTCAAGAGGCAGGTCAGGTGGTCTGATATTCCCATCTCTTTCAGAATTTTCTACAGTTTATTGTGATCCACACAGTCAAAGGCTTTGGCATAGTCAATAAAGCAGAAATAGATGTTTTTCTGGAACTCTCTTACTTTTTCCCTTCAGTGAGAGGCAAAGTGATAGGTTAGAAGTAGATTTATTGAGAGAGATACAAATATAGACCATGCGGTCCATATCGGAAAGCAAGAGTGGCCCTGAAATAAGGGGTGGTTAGTTTTTATGGGCTGGGTAATTTCATAGGCTATGGAGTGGGAGGATTATTCCATCTATTTCAGGGAAAGGGGAAGAGATTTCCAGGAATCTGAGGGAAATGTCCACTTTTTAGCCTTTTATGGTCAGCCTCAGAACTGTCGTGGTGCCTGTGAATATGTCATTTAGCATATGCTAATATATCACAGTGAGCATATAATGAGGCTCAAGGTCTACAGGAAGTTTATGTGGTATCTTCAACAGCTTTGTCATTCTTTTAAAGGTTGTAACCTGCCCGCTTCCCTCCTGTTTCATTCTTAGCTATGTAACTCAAAGCTGATTATCTGATCCTTTGGAAGGGACTGTGTGCTACCAAAATCACTTGCTACATTTCTTTTCTGCTTAAACAAGCTAGAGTTTGCAACTGTGGCTTGCAACTAAAAACTAGCTGACATACCCTTTAAAATATGCAAAGCTACAGTGTAGGAAATTTAAAGATGAATGGAATCTTTTCCTCAAAGAGTTTATGCAGTACAGTGGAAAGAAAAAAAAAAAAGTAAATGACCACAATGTACAGCAGACTCTGAAAAGGCAGACGAGTATTTTAGGTACAAGCATACCCTTTGGAGCCATACTGCCTGGGGTTCAAATCAGGGCCCCACCATTGTTAACTTTGTTTCATTGAACAAATTACTTAACTTCTCTGTGCCTCAGATTTTTTATCTGTCAAATGGAGATAATAATATGACTATCATATAGGGTTTTATTGTGGAGAGTCCTGATTATTTTCCTACATACATTCTCTCCTTTTTGGGCACATGGTCAATCAACTAAAGATTATATTTTCAACCTCCCTTAGAAATAACTCAGTGCAGTTATGTCACTAAGTGTTAACCATTAGAATGAGAGCAGAAACCAGGTGCACTACCCTGGCTTTGCTGGGTTAAAAAGAAATTTCTTATTCTGGACTTAGACTCTTTATTCCCTTTTCTCTTGTTTGAAAATGGTGGTTATAGGTAATGAAAGGTGATGGTGAAATTTAAGGTTGAGGATGGGCCATCCTGCTCACCTGGGTTCATGGGTGACTGCAGAGCAGAACAACCGTTCTACTATCATTGCAGTGTTGTAAGAGAAATCAGTGTCTGTATTAGTCAAGGTTCTCTAGAGAAACAGAGCCAGTAGGAGATATAGATGGACAGACCAACAGAAAGATACATACATACATACATAGAGATAGAGATATGTCAAAGGAAATTTCCTGTGGGGATTGGCTCATGCAATTATGGAGACTGACAAGTGCTGTTGTTACTGAACCAAGCTTGGGTCCACTTACCTGCCACACAGCAAAGCCAGTCTACTGACACCAGGATGTGGTGAAGGAAAGGCAGCATTTATTACAGGTGCCAAGAAAGGAGAATGGGAAGCTTATGCTCAGAAGATGCATAATCCCCAGCTACTTTCAGGGCAAGACTTTGAAAGGCAACATTAAGAGTAAGGGTTGCCGCATGCATGATAAACTTGTAGACTTTCTCCTGGTTGGTTGGTGGTGAGGTAACTGGTGTATGTTTTAGGAATCTTATTCATCATCCTTATGGTCCCAAGCAGTCTGAAGTCTACGTGCTCGTGGTCAGTATGTACTCACTATCATCCACCTGGATAGAGGTCTTAATTTCTATAGAATAATTCAAAGATATGTTTCAGGTTGTTATAGATATCCCTTGAGGAGAAACTAGGGGTCCTGTGATTCTGCTTTATTGCTGAAATTGTTTAAACTCTCATTGCTTTTCTTGGTTGATTGTTCTTATTTTTGCTTGCATTCCCTCACTTCCCTAATTAGTAAGTAGTTATGTCTGTTCTTTGGAACTCAGGGAAGACCTGGGAGATTAAAACCTTTTTATCTTTCTTTTTTTTCCTTATTGCCTTTTTAACAATTTGTTGCCTGTTAGATATTAGCAAGACTCTGAGGAGGAAGCCTGTAGTATCATGTGAATGGCTTTCAGACTTTTCTCCATAAATATGAATAATTCAAGATGATTCTACATGACAATGATGCCCCAAAGAATTAAGACTGTAGATATGCATAGTATAAAAGACTTGGCACTGAAGGGCCAGAGAAGGCATACAGGAAATGCACTAGCGTGTAATAGTTTTCTGTGCTAATATCATTATTTATAGGTGAATTAGCTTTTCATTTCTTTACAAAATTCCATCATTAATTATCAGTAAGTTCCAAAAGTAAAGCCTTTTTCTATTAGCAAGAAATGGGGGACATATCAGGGCTTTTGTACCCAAGAAAGGTTCTGCAGAATGCTCGGTTTCACTGTTTGCAAAGCAGATAACCAGTTTGCAGTAATTCTGTCCAAATCTGAAGGCCTTAGAATAGGGGCTGGGAGACAAGAGATGATGAGGGGTATAAGTACAGGAGCTGAGAATTACGGGCTGCTGTGTGGGAGGGCAGAAGACAAACATTCCAGCTCAAGAAGGGAGGGAGAGAATTTGCCCTCGACAGAATTTGCCCTCAAAAGATTAGATGATGCCCACCCATACTGGGGAGGGCAGATTTTCTTTATTCAGTCTATTGATTCAAATGTTAATCTCTTCTAGAAACACTCTCATAGACACACCTAGAAATAATGTTTCTGAGCATCCTTTAGCCCAATCAACACATAAAATTAACCATCATAGTGTCTTTATTTTTAAAGCTTCTGCATCACTGGGGCTCTTTATCATAGCAACTCTGGCTTTTACTCTAAATACTATAGTAATCACAAGGATTAGATATACATGTTTTTAACCTGAGCTTAGAACAGTTCCTGGCTTAAAGATACTATTTAAGCACTGTATACATTTTGCTAGTATTAGACTCATTATTTTTTTATGTGAAGACATTGAAGCCTAGATAGATGAAGCAGTTGACCCAAGGCTACACTTAAGGTGTTAGAATTAGCATTTAACCCAATCTGTCTACAATAGAATGATGTGTAAATTTCAAATTTTAAATGTCTTTTTATTTAGACAAGTTTCACACTTACATAAAAATAACAAGGTCCTAACTCATATTGTCATCCCTGAGATGACAGGGATTTATTAGGTTCCCTTGAAGGTTAGGAGGGGGCCTTTCTGTCCCAGGCGTCCCTTATCCTCTTATTAACAGGGAAATGAGTCCATCAGGGGAGTAGGAGGTTTATGACCTGTCTCTAGAGTTGGGGTCCAGGGACGTGATCATGAGAGAAGGAGTCTAAGTCTCACTGAACAGGCTTTCCATGGGGTCCAGCCAGGAAGGAAGAAAGTGAGGACAGAAGGACCCAGGAGCTTTGAGCCCAGGTACCAGCTCTCTGTCCCCCTAGGTATATAAATAACAGACATGGCACAGGGAAGACTGAGAAGGACAGAAGGATGAGAAATAGCAGTCACAACAGGGTATATTGGACCAAGCATAAAGACCATTTAAGCCTTTGCCTTGGTAGTATGATTTCTTTGGAAGGAATGATGCTAAAGCTGAAACTCCAGTACTTTGGCCACCTCATGCGAAGAGTTGACTCATTGGAAAAGACTCTGATGCTGGGAGGGATTGGGGGCAGGAGGAGAATGAGACGACAGAGGATGAGATGGCTGGATGGCATCACGGACTCGATGGACGTGAATCTGAGTGAACTCCGTGAGTTGGTGATGGACAGGGAGGCCTGGCGTGCTGCGATTTATGGGGTCGCAAAGAGTCGGACACGACTGAGCGACTGAACTGAACTGATAGTATGTACATATTTATTTTTCCCTCCATTTTAATAGTCAATGAGATCTCTCTATCATCTATTTGAGGGAGGTAGTTCCTATATGTTAACAGCTCGTATCATTTCACAATGTTCTGCTTGCAAAGGATTTAGTCATTTAATGGTTCATTTGCTCAGTCTGACAATTGAATACCTATACAGGTTGCTTCTCCAGGCTTGATTGCATATGGTGATTTTGATTGACAGCCCTTCTGTACCACAGTAGTAGAGACCTCCAGGATTGCAGGAGAAAGAAGGGAAAGCTAGGGTTTATTGAGCCCCCACTGTGTGCTTGACATTTTAAGCATATAATTTTCTTTCCATTTACTAACTCATGACATTTTATTATCCTAGTTTTCAGAGATGAGCAACCCAGTTTAAAGAGGTTACATAACTTCTCCAGGATATCACAAATATAGCAAGTGGAGAAACTGCATTTAAGCTCAACCCCCTCTGACTCTGAAGTCTGTGCCCTCCACTCTACTCTGCACACACCCATGAGGCTGCTGCCATTCAGACTAAACTGGATTTTCTTTATGAAGCGGGGATGATAAAGCTACTTACCTCATATAACTGGATGAAATGAGATGAATATGCACTTAGCCTGGTGCCTGGCCCATCGTAGCTGTTGAATGTGCCTAGAAACACATACACATTTTCTGTATGTGACCATGAGTTGCTCGTTTTAATGACATTTCATTTTGCACCAAGATCTATGAAGTGGACTGATTGTCAGCTTAGTCAGCCTACCTAAGCTGTGAGTGGACCAGTGGCTGATTGCTCCATTTAGTAGTAAATGAAGAATTATCATATGAAGACCAAAAAAAAAAAAAGGTGGCAGCTGACTTTTCTTGGTTGCTGCAGAAGGTAAACAAAAGCAAACGGGTGGAAGTTACAGAAAGGCAGAGTGCAACAACATTTAGAGAGAGAAGTCCAGTTGTCAGATGTCTCCAAAGGAAGTAAAGATCACTGAACATGTCCAAGCTGACTGGGGGACCACCTGACGAAGGTCGCATATGACAGCATCTTCTTCTGGGCAAGACACCAGACTACAGTGTCTCACCCTGTCTCTAGGGCTTTATGTGCAGCTCTATAGCTTTTATGTAGGTTACAGAGAACAGATCTGTTTCTTTCCTGGGTAATCTCAGGACATCTCAACCTTGAAATTTATATGAATTATGCCTGATTGAAGACTGTTTTCTTCTTCAAAAGCCAGTTTTCCCATTTGTCTTTCCCTGCACCTTTTGAGGGAAGAACCATGTTGGGCATCTGTTCCCAGTTTTCTGTCCTGGCCTCCAGCTATGAAGAACACCCCCGTTCCCGTGGGGGCGGGAGGTTTGGCTCTCCTTTTAGAAATTCCCTTCTGTGCTGCGCTAATCACACCCTGGGTACATTTTACATCTTATTTTTAGGAGCAAAGTATAAAGAATCCTAGCACCAACAGCAGTTTCTGTGGCAACCTGCATCACCCCCCACCCCTTGCTTGTCCAGCTGTGCAAGAATTAAATCCTAAAAGAGGCCATTTTACATCACGTAAAGGAGATCCAAAGTGAAGGTGCTTTTTAAATGCAGGTTTTCTTCTAAGTTAAGTGGGAATCAGCCAGGAATTATGTTGGGAGGTGGGTGGGTGAATAAAAGAAACAGAACCTTTAGTTAGACCTGGAACGCTTATAAAGTCCCAGGTGTTCACAGGCATGCCCTAGTTGCCCTGATTTTTTTCCCTCAGGGCATGATTTTAGATACAGAAATAGCATTTAGACCAATGAAAACTAGGTTTGAATATTTATATCCAGGTTATTTGTTGATAAGTCCTCCTCCCCCCTCCTCTTCCCCTTATGGGGTCAAGCCTGCATAACCTTCCAGGCTAGACAGGATTATAATATGACATACTTTTCATGTTTATCTTGAATAACTATCCAAGCTTCTAGGAGATTTTCACCAAACTCTGTCTTCCTGACACAGTCAAAACAGATAGAGACCCCTGGCCAGGCCAGTGGGTAGGCCTGTAAAAGCTGTGCCCTGAGAATGATCTTCGGTGGACTCCAAAAGACCACCCAACCAAAATAATCTACTCCAAGGCTATTTTCTGTTCCAGATTATCATAATAACCCCTGCTTTGTGTTGTCATTTGCTTCCATCTGATTCTAGGGAATTACTTATACTTCCGGGAGGAATAAGATGTTCTGATCAAAGTTATATTTTATATTCTGTTTGCTTCTAGGAAAACATTATGTGGTCCATAATTTTTAAAAAGACATTTATCCTAAGACCATTAATATAGAGCCACAGAAATGAAAAAATAAACATGCCCCAAACATAGACTATGCTTAAACATTGATTGAATTACAAGTTTCTCAGAGTCAAATGAGTTTTTAAATTATGATTCATTATATAGTTATCACCTGTTAAAAGATACCAGTTTGTCAGAAAACATTTTTCTGATACTAAATTCTTAAAAGAGATACTTCTATGTAAGAAACAGAGGAATGAAGTTTTTTCAACAGTAATTTATGAAAAGATACCAAATCATTCGCCCCAGAACCATTTTATAATATTGACCTTTGATAAAATGTAAGGTTATAACCTCGAACTAAGACTCAGTGAAGCTACCAAGGTAGTCAATAAAACATATTACAGTCAAAATACATTTTACTCTTGAAGTTTTTTTTTCTCTCCGTTAGATGTAGATTCATCAAAGACAGGGGACACTTTTTATGCATGTTTCCATCCCCAGTCCCAAACACAATAGCTTACATACAGGTGACACTTAGGACATATTGAATGAACTGATAATAAGACCATTTCCTCAAAGTATAACCTCTAACATCCCATAAAAAATTTCACCCTGGCACTGGATTTGAAGAGCTTTGCTCTGTCTAACAAGGACACAAGAGAGGAGGTGAAGTCTCATCTCTGCATCCCCATCCCCCTCACTATGCCTTCCTCAGCAGCTGCTCAGCTCATGTCAGCATCCTCTTATTTAGTTCTGTGGATAATTGGGGAGTTTGTGTAATCTTTTCTGGTAGAAGTGGTTGAGGCTGGGGAGATGACATCATAACAGGTGCTGGCATTAGAAGGAAGTCCGGCCAAGCGGCCCCAGAAAGAAGGCATGGCAGACAGGAGTGAGTGACAAGAATGCTGGCATGTTCCTTCCGGCAGCACAAAAATGGAACAAGCTCAGAGAAGCTCAAAGACTGAAGGCTTCCTCACAGAATCAGAGAATGGAAGTTTCTCCTTTACTCATCATTGGAATCATGGGTCCTTCTCTATAATTCTCTGATATCCTTCTCAGTGTCCATAAGATACCGAAGCATACAGTTTTGTATTAAATGCAAGGGAATGGTAGAGTCTACAGTATATATTAATCAGACGACTTACAAGCACTTGGACCCATGCAATTGAATTTGGCCTGTGTGCTTTGGTGGACTTGACCTTTAGGTCACCTGTGTTTGCTAAGTCGCTATAGTCATGTCCTACTCTTTGTGGCCCCATGGACTTGTATAGCCTGCCAGGGTCCTCTGTCCATTGGATTCCCAATGTCCAGGGGAGTGGCTTGCCGTTCCTTTCTCCAGGGGATCTTCGGACCCAGGGATCAAACCCAGGTCTCTTATGTCTCCTGCATTGGCAGTCAGGTTCTTGACCACTAGCGCCGCCTGGGAAGCCTGTAGGTCACCCCTACCTCTCCTACAAGCACATGGCTCTGAGGATGTTTCATCATGTGCTGTTTGGCCCAAGGCTGCTTCCTCTTGGTCTCTTCCTTCTTAGCTGAATTGATTTCTGATTCTCATAGTCAGATTCCTAACAGCTACCTGGAATTTTGTACAATTTCTTGAAAGTCAAGTCCTCCCTTTCTGGGGAAAATTTAATCCACAACAGATCTCTTCTGTTGTTGCTCCTCTGATATTCTCCCACTTTTTATTTAAATGCCCCAAATCCCCTAACAGTTCTAGGCTTGACTCATTGTCTTACCTGACAAATGTTAACATATTTAGTGGAGCCCACTCACATTTATTTTAACCACCAGTATATTTAGTCATATTTTTGACTTTATATTTTAAATTCTCTTTTTCATGTTTTTCTATTTGATTTGTTTGTCCCTCTCTCTTGACTTATTCTGAATGAAGTCTTCTTTTTCTTTCCCTCTATAGCAAGGATAATTTTTCTGTTATGGACCAGATAATAGATATTTTAGTCCCTGTCGGCCATATGGTCTCTGTCACAGCTCCTCAATTCTGATGTTAGAGTGTGAGGCAGCCAGAGACAATACCCAAATGAATAAGCATGGCTGTGTTTCAATAAAACTTTGTTTACTAAACAAGCAGCAGGCCAGATTTGGCCTGTGCCCAACATTTACTAACCCAGTTTGTAGAGGATTGGAAGTTCTATATTCTTCATTATTAACAAATATACTTTGCATTTATTAGAATATGCATTTAACTTCTGTGAAAGATCATATAAATGTGTTGTGTTGTGTGTTAGTCACTCAGTCAGAGTTGTCTGACTCTTTGTGACCCCATGGATTGCAGCCCACCAGGCTCCTCTGTCCATGGGATTTTTCCAGGCAAGGCTATTGGAATGAGTGCCATTCCCTTCTCCACGGGATCTTCCTGACCCAGGGATCAAACTCCGGTCTCCACGCTAGAGGAAGATTCTTTACCATCTGAGCCACCAGGGAAGTCCAAAACAAGATAGTTTTATTTCTCTAATTGTATGTGAGCAGTCAGGGGCTGCTTGGGCAACACCACAGTTCGAGGACCCAGGATTCTGTCTTATTAGTCCTGGTCACTAAGGTGTTGCCCTCACCTGAACCTATGTCCTCATCCACATTTTAGCCAGTGGAGAGGGGGCACAGGAAGTGGAGAGCATGTCCCTTTTCTTTAAGGGCACAGCTCTGAAGATGCACAAATCACTTCTCCCTGCTTTTTGATTAGAAATTTGCCATAGGTCACACCTGGCTTATAAGGGAGGCTGGGATATGTAGACAAACTGGGAGACCATGTGAAAGTGAAAGTCGCTCAGTTGTGTCTGTCTCTGCGACCCCGAGGACTGTACAGTCCGTGGAATTCTCCAGGCCAGAATACTGGAGTGGGTAGCCTTTCCCTTCTCCAGGGGATCTTCCCAACCCAGAGATCAAACCCAGGTCTCTCGCTTTGCAGGAGGATTCTTTATGACCTGAGCCACAAGGGGAGACCATGTACCCAGCTTCAAATTCTATGACTGTAGAAAATGGGGAGGGTAGATAATGGGAGGCAATTAGAAGTCTCTTCAGCAACTAAAATTTTATTTCCTGACTTGCTTCAAAGGTTAATTAGAATCTATAACCCCTCATCCAATGAAAACACAGCCGTTAGCATATATTTATTTAGCACAAAGTCTAGTTATGTTTTTACTGCCGTCATTCTTGCTAGTTCTTCAGACTCCCGTGGGAGTTTTTGTTGCTCCATGTGGAATAGATGTGATTGGTTTATCAGTGATCATTTTCTAAGATCTAACCTCCAAACTTTCAGAACAATTATTCCACACATCTTTCTCTCTTTTTTTTTCTCTCATGGAGAAAGAAGAATCAGTACTTGGGAAAGTCTTTATATTTTTACTTAGAAAGACCTGAATTTTAATAAATGTAATTTACACATGAGTTTTGTGTTTAATGGTGGACAATGTGAAGTGAAATATCTGCTCATGCGATATGACACTAAGTGAAGGAACAGCCCTCCACAGACAACATGTCAGTGCGTTAGTTCCCTGTCGTGTCTCTTCTGAGAACTTCAGTCGACATCCCCTTTCATGAATAATTTTCCATTCATATGTATGGGTGTTTGACAGTTTGTTTACATGAACATTGGGAAGAAAAGCCAAAATTATTTGGCTTGGCGTCAAAAACTCCCTCTATTTTTGTTGTCTACAGAGCTCTGATTCAATGCATTTTAATAAGTTTTTAACAATGCATGAATTTGAGTCAGAGGAACTAGAGGAAAGGCTAGGATGACACACACTTATTATAGGATATAATGGGATGAGACGCCATCTATTGTTTGCCCTGCCAGCAACCCTTACATTAACGCCCTTTCTCCTTCAGAACAAAATTGGTCTCATCATGAGCAGGTGTGAGCAACTTGGCGTGATCTGGCATGTTCCTTTCAAAGGTTTTAAATCTCAAATCATGCTTGAGTTAATCTCCAAGTTCTGTGTTGCCCAGATTTTATCCGCTTTCTTCAAGATCCAGGCTTTGGAAGATTTCCACACATGAACACTAGACATTTGTAGTTAGCTCATCCTGTGGGAATATTTCTCAACTGATGCAAAAGCAGGCAAGAAATGCAATATTGGTTTTTTTAGAGGCTGGAGTAATCCCTTTTTCTGCATGTTTGTTCCCCTGTTCTTTGGCTTACAATGATGATCCAACAATGTAACAAAGTAAGGTTTTAAAGCTTTGGGGTATTTTAGTTTTTTCAGTAGATGAAAAAGTAATTTGGACTCTCTCCTTTAGTCCTACTGAGTAGCCACAATTTCAGAGACAAACCACTATTTTTAAGTTGCCCGCAGTTTCTTCCTGTTGCTAGAGGTAAATTTTGAATTTTAGGTTGCCCAAACTGAAAACCATCTAGGGGTTCATAACTAATTTCTGCATATTAAAATGGAAACAGAAGCTATTCTGCAGGCAAGCATTTTGCATTGTGGATAGATGTAAAGCAAATAATCTCACATTAATTTTGGAAAAGCAAACCCTGAACCACTGAAATAATACAAATATAGATGTCTCAGACTGAAATATTTTCATCCAGTTTAGAAATAGGAACTGGATATGTCTTTAGCAAGACTGTGTCCTTTCAGTAAAAAAAATGTCTTTTTTCTAAATATGTATTTGAACTGCACTGAATGTGTCCCCAAAGAATAGTTATTTAAGACTGAATAACCTACACTTTCTTCACAGTCCAACTCTCACATCCATACATGACCACTGGAAAAACAGCCTTGACTAGACAGACCTTTGTTGGCAAAGTAATGTCTCTGCTTTTTAATATCCTATCTCGACTGGGCATAACTTTCCTTCCAAGGAGTAAGCGTCTTTTAATTTCACGGCTGCAGTCACTATCTGCAGTGATTTTGGAGCCCCCCAAAATAAAGTCTGACACTGTTTCCACTGTTTCCCCATCTACTGAGTGACTGAACTGAACTGAACTGAACTGAACCTACACTTTGGGCTTCCCCGATGGCTTAGCTGGTAAAGAATCCACCTGCAATGCAGGAGATGCAGGCAGGTGCAGTTTCAATCCCTGGGTTGGGAAGATCCCCTGAAAGAGGAAATAGCAACCCACTCCAGTGTCCTTGCCTGAAAAATCCCATGGACAGAGGAGCCTGCGGGCTACAGTTCATGGGGTCGCAAGAGTCAGACACAACTAAGCGCAGGCACCACAACCTACACTTTGGTTAATATATTGACTATTATTGTGACTGCCTTGCAGTGCTGGGGTTGGGGCATCAGTCCACACTGAGATTCCTTCCTGTCTGTCATACTGGGGTGGAAAAAAGAAAGTTGGGCTTTGAAGCAAGAGAAAGGGAACTCTCTCTCTCTCTCTCTCTCTCTCTCCTTTCTCTGTCTCTCTCCTTTCTCTCTCTCTCTCTCTCTTTTCTCTCTCTCTCTCTCTCTCTCTGTGTGTGTGTGTGTGTGTGTGTGTGTGTGTGTGTGTGTGGCTAAGAGAGATGGGACACTGGGCTCTTGGAGAAAGAACAAGGGCTGTGCTATTTGTGGGGCATAAATAGGCACATGTACAGAGTGGCAGGTCTGGAGGAATGACCTGTAGGAGACTCTGGTGAAGGGGCATGGCCCATGGGCTCTACTTAACCTTTTTAGTCTCAGATTTCCCAACCTTATTCAAATAAGGAATCTTCTGTTGCATAACACTTGTTAATATGTCTTTGATACTTTTCTGAATACTACACCATGGGAAATAGTGTTAGTCAGACATCCTCCAAGCATGCATTGTAATCACCCAGATGGCTTATTGGAACACAAATTACTGGCCCCACTCTCAGAATTTCAGATTCAGTGAGTCTGGGTGGGCCTGAGGATTTGCATTTTAATGAGTTCCTGGGCACATGCTGATGCTGCTGGGTCCAGGAACCACACTTTGAAATCACACTTTGAATCACAGACAGAAATGGTCTGGTTCCTTCCTTCTTTTCATAGAGTTTTTGTTGTTCAGTTGCTTAGTCATGTCCAACTCTGTGACCCCATGAAATGCAACAGGCCAGATTTCCCTATCCTTCGCAAACTCCTGGAGCTTGCTCAAACTCTTGTCCATTGAGTCGGTGATGCCATCCAATCATCTTGTCCTCTGTTATCCCCTTCTCCTCCTGCCTTCAATTGTTCCCAGCATCAGAGTCTTTTCCTATGTGTTGGCTCTTTGCATCAGGTGGCCAAAGTATTGGAGCTTCAGCTTCAGGATCAGTCCATCCAGTGAATATTCAGGGTTGATTTCCTTTAGAATCCTGCTGCTGCTTTCTGCTAAGTCACTTCAGTCGTGTCCGACTCTGTGTGACCCCATAGACGGCAGCCCACTAGGCTCCCCCATCCCTGGGATTCTCCAGGCAAGAACACTGGAGCGGGTTGCCATTTCCTTCTCCAATGCATAAAAGTGAAAAGTGAAAGTGAAGTCACTCAGTTGTGCCTGACTCTTAGCGACCCCATAGACTACAGCCCACCAGGCTCCTCCATCCATGGGATTCTCCAGGCAAGAGTACTGGAGTGGGGTGCCATTTAGAATTCTAGAGTAACACAAATCAGATCAATAAGTAGTCACTGAAATACAGACCAAATATGAAAAGCCACATTTAAGCATCATACTTAATACTGAAAAACTAAAAGGTTTTTCTCTAAAATAAGGAATAAGGCAAGGATGTACACTCTTGACACTTCTGTTCAATATAATACTAAAAGTTTTACCCAGAGCAATTGGGCAAGAGAAAGAAATAAAACACATGCAAATCAGGAAGGAAGAAGTTAAACTGTCCCGATTAGCAGATGACATGACCTTATATATAGAAAACTCTAAAGATTCCACAAGAAGACTCTTAGAATTAATAAACTAATTCAGTAAAGTTGCAGGATATAAAATCAACATACAAAACTCAGTTATGTTTTCATACACTAATAATAATCTGAAAAGGAAATTAAGAAAAAAATCCATTTACAACAGCACCAAAAACAATTAAATATTTTTAAAATAAATTTATTTATTTTAATTGGAGGTTAATTACTTTACAATATTGTATTGGTTTTGCCATACATCAACATGAATCTGCCACAGGTATACACGTTTTCCCCATCCTGAATCCCACTCCCTCCTCCCTCCCCGTACCATCCCTCTGGGTTGTCTCAGTGCACCAGCCCCAAGTATCCAGTATCATGCATCGAACCTGGACTGGCGATTCATTTCATATATGATATTATACATGTTTCAATGCCGTTCTCCCAAATCATCCCACCCTCGCCCTCTCCCACAGAGTCCAAAAGACTGTTCTATACATCTGTGTCTCTTTTGCTGTCTTGCATACAGGGTTATCGTTACCATCTTTCTAAATTCCATATATATGCATTAGTATACTGTATTGGTGTTTTTCTTTCTGGCTTGCTTCACTCTGTATAATAGGCTCCAGTTTCATCCACCTCATTAGAACTGATTCAAATGTATTCTTTTTAATGGCTGAGTAATACTCCATTGTGTATATGTACTGCAGATTTCTTATCCATTCGTCTGCTGATGGACTTCTAGGTTGCTTCCATGTCCTGGCTATTATAAACAGTGCTGTGATGAACATTGGGGTACATGTGTCTCTTTCAATTCTGGTTTCCTTGGTGTGTATGCCCAGCAGTGGGATTGTTGGGTCATAAGGCAGTTCTATTTCCAGTTTTTTAAGGAATCTCCACACTGTTCTCCATAGTGGCTGTACTAGTTTGCATTCCCACCGACAGTGTAAGAGGGTTCCCTTTTCTCCACACGTTCTCCAGCTTTTATTGCTTGTAGACTTTTGGATTGCTGCCATTCTGACTGGTGTGAAATGGTACCTCATTGTGGTTTTGATTTGCATTTCTCTGATAATGAGTGATGTTGAGCATCTTTTCATGTGTTTGTTAGCCATCCATATGTCTTCTTTGGAGAAATGTCTATTTAGTTCTTTGGCCCATTTTTTGATTGGGTCGTTTATTTTTCTGGAATTGAGCTGCATAAGTTGCTTGTATATTTTTGAGATTAGTTGTTTGTCAGTTGCTTCATCTGCTGTTATTTTCTCCCATTCTGAAGGCTGTCTTTTCACCTTGCTTATAGTTTCCTTTGTTGTGCAGAAGCTTTTAATTTTAATTAGGTCCCATTTGTTTATTTTTGCTTTTATTTCCAATATTCTGGGAGGTGGGTCATAGAGGATTCTGCTGTGATGTATTGTATGTCGGAGAGTGTTTTGCCTATGTTCTCCTCTAGGAGTTTTATAGTTTCTGGTCTTACATTTAGATCTTTAATCCAATTTGAGTTTATTTTTGTGTATGGTGTTAGAAAGTGTTCTAGTTTCATTCTTGACCAGTTTTCCCAGCACCACTTGTTAAAGAGATTGTCTTTAATCCATTTTAATGAAGGAAGTTATGTATATAGTGAAACTACAAACATTGATGAAATAAATGAAAGAAGACTCAAATTGAAAGTCACACTATGTTCATGGATTGGAAGATGTAATTATGTTAAAATTCTCATGTTACCCAGAGCAATCTACAAATTCAAAGCAATTACTATCAAAATTCCATTGACATGTTTTACAGAGATAGAAAAGCAATTCTATTTTTTTTTTTTTTTTTTTTTTCTTTTTGGTAGTCTTCTATATTTTATTTTTTTTCTTTTTTTTTTAATTTTTAGTTTTTTATTTTTTAAATTTTAAAATCTTTAATTCTTACATGCATTCCCAAACATGAACCCCCCTCCCACCTCCCTCCCCATAACATCTTTCTGGGTCATCCCCATGCACCAGCCCCAAGCATGCTGCACCCTGCGTCAGACATAGACTGGCGATTCAATTCACATGATAGTATACATGTTAGAATGTCATTCTCCCAAATCATCCCACCCTCTCCCTCTCCCTCTGAGTCCAAAAGTCCATTATACACATCTGTGTCTCTTTCCCTGTCTTGCATACAGGGTCGTCATTGCCATCTTCCTAAATTCCATATATATGTGTTAGTATACTGTATTGGTGTTTTTCTTTCTGGCTTACTTCACTCTGTATAATCGGCTCCAGTTTCATCCATCTCATCAGAACTGATTCAAATGAATTCTTTTTAACGGCTGAGTAATACTCCATTGTGTATATGTACCACAGCTTTCTTATCCATTCATCTGCTGATGGACATCTAGGTTGTTTCCATGTCCTGGCTATTATAAACAGTGCTGCGATGAACATTGGGGTACATGTGTCTCTTTCAATTCTGGTTTCCTCGGTGTGTATGCCCAGAAGTGGGATTGCTGGGTCATAAGGTAGTTCTATTTGCAATTTTTTAAGGAATCTCCACACTGTTCTCCATAGTGGCTGTACTAGTTTGCATTCCCACCAACAGTGTAGGAGGGTTCCCTTTTCTCCACACCCTCTCCAGCATTTATTGCTTGCAGATTTTTGGATCGCAGCCATTCTGACTGGTGTGAAGTGGTACCTCATTGTGGTTTTGATTTGCATTTCTCTAATAATGAGTGATGTTGAGCATCTTTTCATGTGTTTGTTAGCCATCCGTATGTCTTCTTTGGAGAAATGTCTATTTAGTTCTTTGGCCCATTTTTTGATTGGGTCGTTTATTTTTCTGGAGTTGAGCTGCAGAAGTTGCTTGTATATTTTTGAGATTAGTTGTTTGTCAGTTGCTTCATTTGCTATTATTTTCTCCCATTCAGATGGTTGTCTTTTCACCTTGCTTATATTTTCCTTTGTTGTGCAGAAGCTTTTAATTTTAATTAGATCCCATTTGTTTATTTTTGCTTTTATTTCCAGAATTCTGGGAGGTGGATCATAGAGGATCCTGCTGTGATTTATGTCTGAGAGTGTTTTGCCTATGTTCTCCTCTAGGAGTTTTATAGTTTCTGATCTTACATTTAGATCTTTAATCCATTTTGAGTTTATTTTTGTGTGCGGTGTTAGAAAGTGATCTAGTTTCATTCTTTTACAAGTGGTTGACCAGTTTTCCCAGCACCACTTGTTAAAGAGATTGTCTTTACTCCATTGTATATTCTTGCCTCCTTTGTCAAAGATAAGGTGTCCATATGTGTGTGGATTTATCTCTGGGCTTTCTATTTTGTTCCATTGATCTATATGTCTGTCTTTGTGCCAGTACCATACTGTCTTGATGACTGTGGCTTTGTAGTAGAGCCTGAAGTCAGGCAAGTTGATTCCTCCAGTTCCATTCTTCTTTCTCAAGATTGCTTTGGCTATTCGAGGTTTTTTGTATTTCCATACAAAGCTTGAAATTATTTGTTCTAGTTCTGTGAAAAATGTGGCTGGTAGCTTGATAGGGATTGCATTGAATTTGTAAATTGCTTTGGGTAGTATACTCATTTTCACTATATTGATTCTTCCAATCCATGAATATGGTATATTTCTCCATCTATTAGTGTCCTCTTTGATTTCTTTCATCAGTGTTTTATAGTTTTCTATATATAGGTCTTTAGTTTCTTTAGGTAGATATATTCCTAAGTATTTTATTCTTTTCGTTGCAATGGTGAATGGAATTGTTTCCTTAATTTCTTTTTCTACTTTCTCATTATTCGTGTATAGGAATGCAAGGGATTTCTGTGTGTAAAGTTGCAGGATATAAAATCAACACACAGAAAAGCAATTCTAAAACTCACATGGGTGCATAAAAGACCATAAAGAGTCAAATTAATCTTGAAATGGAACAAAATTCATGCCATCACACTTCCTGGTTTTAAAATATATTACAAAACTATCATAATCAAAACAATGTAGTACCAGTATAAAGACAGACCTATAGGCTAATTAAACAGAATAGAGATCCCAGAAATAAATCCACACATATATGGCCAGCTGATCTTCAACAAGAACACCAAAAATATAGAATAGGGAAAGGTTAGTCTCTTCAACAATTGGTGCTGGGGAAACTGGATATCTACAGACAAAAGAATGAAATTGAACTCTTACACCACACAAAAATCAGCTCAACATGGAATACAGACTCAAATGTAAGACCTGAAACTATAAAATTCCTAGGAAAAGACATACAGGAAAAGCTTCATGACATTGGTCTATGCAATGCTCCATAAATATGACATCAAAAGCACAGGCAACAAAAGTGAAAATAGACAAGTGGGACTACATCAAACTGAAAATCTCCTCTACACCCCAAACCACCAACAGAAAGGCAATGTATGGAATAGGAGAAAATTTACAAACTACATATCTGATAAGCAGTTAATCTCCAAAAAATGTAAGGAACTCCTACAATTCAATAGAAAAAAAATCCTAATATACCAATTTTAAAAATAGGCTAAGGAGTTGAATAGACCTTTCTCACAGAGACGACATGTAAATGGCCAACAGGTGTATGAAAAAATGCTCAATGATATTACACATCAGGGAAATGAAAATCAAAATCACTTCATATCTGTTAGGATGGCTATTATGAAGACAACATGTTTTGACAAGGATGTAGACAAACTTTAACCCTTGCACACTGTTGGTGGGAATGTAAAGTGGTGCAGCCCCCATTTCATGGAAATAACTCAAAAAATTAAAAATAGAGCTACTGTATAAGCCAGAAACCCCATTTCTGTGTGTTTATCCAAAAGAACAGAAATCAGAATCTCAAAGAGCTATTAGAACTTCTGGGTGAGCAGCACTATTCACAATAGCCAAGATATGGAAACAACCTAAATATCCATTGACAAATGAAAGGATAAAGGAAATATGGTATATACATACAATTGAATTCAGCCTTAAAAAAGAAGGAAATTCTGCAATATGTGACAACATGGAGGACATTATGCTAAGTAAAATAAGCCAGTCATAGAAGATAAATATTGCATGAATCTGCTTATATGAAGTATCAAAAGTAATCAAAGAATAGAATGGTGGTTTCCAGGGACTGGGAAGAAGGAGAAATAGAGACTTACTAATCAATGGACATAAAGTCATAGTTAAACAAGATGAATAAGCTCTAGAGATCAACACTGTAGCTATAGTCAATGAGTGTTTTATTAAGAGGGTATATCTCATATGAAATATTCTTACCATGATAAAAGAAAACAAACAAAAAATTAGTCTTTGAACTTTTCACTGAACTCATAGCATGAGCAGGGCATATAGGAATTGTTCTGTCCCAGAAATCCAAAGGCACTCTGGTAAAGAAGATCCCAGAGACAAAGATTGAATATACAATTACCTCTCAGTTATCATAGCAAGGGGATTTTTTTAATTAATAAGCACTTATTATATCATCCACACTTCCTAGCAACTTTGACCATTTTACAGTGCAATAGTGTTTTGTTTCAAGTGTAAAATATTTGGAAGGAGTTTTATCATTAATATCAGCTATAGTGCATTTTTTGCCATCTTGCCACCTTAAGACCATTTGGGCATGCTGATTTATGTTGTCACTGTAGTTCAACATCTAGTCAATTAAATCTGAAGAAACCCAGTTTGTCATTAGGTGATTTGGAATTCCAACAATAAACAACTGGTTTTGTTGATTGCTTTGGCTGAATTGATTAAATGCCTCAGAGATATAGTAGAAACACTTCAGTTTGTATGACAGCATTGCATTTCTGCTTTCCAGTAATTATAGTCTCCATTGATCCAATATTTCCAAAGGAAATGCTGTGAAATGTTCTGAATTGGTGTTTCATTTACAATATATTATTATCTTTATTATGTTTGCCTGAAATAGAGAATTAGCAAAAACAAAGCCACAGGTAAAGCAGAATAGATGAGCTGCTTGTACCCAACCAAAGTTCATCTAGAGAAGTTAAATATAAACACAGTATTTCTATATCTGTGAGGCACTTAGAAAGTGATAGTCATTAACAGCCCACAAATGCCTCTTGGCACATCTGTCTATAGTGATGAACTTAAAGAAAATGTCAAGGTCACTCATTCTGTGTTTAAAGACTCAGGGAACTATTCCTTCTTGTAACATGCATCTTAATGACTCTGGTGGCCCCGAACTTGTGCTGCTCAGATATCTGCTGTGATGAGCATAGTTGACTATTGCCCTACTAGCTGCCCCTCTGAATGTACCACTGCATTTGTGCCAAGGTCACAATTCCCACTGGAGAAGGAAATGGCAATCTACTCTAGTAGTCTTTGCCTGGGAAATCCCATGGACAGAGGAGCCTATTGGGAGTTGCAAGAGTCCATGGAGTTGCAAGAGTTGGACACGACTTAGTGGCTAAACCACCACCACCACAATTCCCACAGGCTGCTTCTAGTCAGTGACTGAGCATGATGAAGATCAAATGTGTTCTGTTCCTAAGAAACATGTTGTTGTTCAGTCGCTCAGTCATATCTAACTCTTTGTGACCCCACGGACTGCAGCACGCCAGATTTCTCTGTCCATCGCCATCTCCCAAAGCTTGTCCAAATTCATGTCCATTGAGTAAGTGATGCCATTCAACCATCTTGTCCTCTGTTGCCCCCTTCTTCTTTTGCTTTCTATCTTTCCCAGCATCAAGGTCTTTTCCACTGAGTCAGCTCTTCGCATCAGTTGGCCAAAGTATTAGAGCTTTAGCTTCAGCATCAGTCCTTCCAATGAATATTCAGAGTTGATTTCCTTTAGGATTGACTGGTTGGATCTCCTTGCAGTCCAAGGGACTCTCAAGAGTCTTCTCTAATGCCACAGTTCAAAAGTGTCAATTATTCAACAGTCAGCCTTCTTTTTGGTCCAACTCTCACATCCATGCATGACTACTGGCAAAACCAAAGCTTTGATTATATGGACCTTTATCAGCAAAGTAATGTCTCTGCTTTTTAATATGGTGTCTAGGTTTGTCATAGCGTTTCTTCCAAGGAGCAAGAATCTTTTAATTTCATGGCTATAGTCACTGTCCACAGTGATTTTGGAGCCCAAGAAAATAATGTCTTTCACTGTTTCCATTTTTTCCTCATCTATTTGCCATGAAGTGATGGGACCAGATGCCATGATCTTAGTTTTTCGAATGTTGAGTTTTAAACCAGCTTTTTCGCTCTCCTCTTTCACCTTCATCAAGAGGCTCTCTGGTTCCTCTCCACTTTCTTCTGTAAGGGTGGTGTCTTTTGCATATCGGAGGTTATTAATATTTCTCCCAGCAGTCTTGATTCCAGCTTGTACTTCATCCAGAGACAACTTCAATGGCTAACTTAGTTCAAGAACTTCCCATTGGCTTGGCTGAACCTCTTTGGGAGCCACACCCAGTCTGAGACTTTCACCACCCAAGCTTCCTACCCATTCTCCTTCCACGAGAGTCAGACTTTGCTTCCATCTGAAAGCTCTCTCTCCCTTCTCCTGCTCTCTCTCCATTTGTGCTTTACAGCTGTTACCCTCTCTTGCACATCTTACCCCATCTTGGCATCTACTTCTTAGAAGATTTGAACTCACAATGACCTTGATTTTACACTATCACCCAAAACAAAATCAAGAAAACCTGATGCTGTGCCTAGAGTAACAAAACAAAACACCCAAATCTAGCACTTTAACAGTTTTCTTGTCAGAGTTACAAATTCACTGTAAATTTTATGATGTTGCTTCTCTTTGTATTTTGCATGTCAGAACTATCCACAGCAGCATGTTACTATGAGAAAAAGTCTTGCTTCTCCCGACATGTACCCTCTCTTATTCGAAGATTGATACAGAATATATAACTAATGAAGACCTAGTGAATAGCACAGGGAATTCTACTCAGTGCTCTGTGGTGACCTAAATGGGAAGGAAATCTAAAAAAGAGAGCTTATGTATATACATACAGCTGATCCATTTTGCTATACAGCAGAAACGACCATAATATTGTAAAGCAACTATACTCCAATAAGAAATTTTTTAAAAGATTGATGCAGAGATATTGAAAACTATCTTTCATGTAAAAATTTATAGTTTTTATTAACTAATATATTTTAAATTATTTTACATGTTCCTGCTTAAAATTTTTTCCCATTAGAAAATCATTATGAAAAGTACAGAACATTATTTTTTAAAATTAATATCACCAGCATCCCAGCATCCAAAGATACATGCTATCCAGAGTTACCATTTTGGATGCTTTTGTCTGTATTTTTTTCTATCCAGGCATTGATATCTATACAGGTGAGATAATACTCTCTATATAAATTTAGTATACTGCTTTTTCCCATGGTATTAATTTTTTTATAAAACACTTTTCATATCTACACAATATTCCATTGTGAGTTATCTTATGATTTACTTCACTCTTACCTTACTATTAGAATTCAGGTAATTTTTAATTTCCCAGCTATTATAAACAGCCTATGATGAATGTATGTGTTCATAAACCTTTAGTTTACAGTTTGGTGTGTTTTGTTTTGTTTTTTTTTCCTTTCTATATAGATCCCTAAAAGCCTTTCCTGGCTTCCTGATAAACCTGCAGATGAGGAGAATCAACAAGCTTTCTTCCCGCATTCACACAGCGTGTTAGAAGGATACCAAAGGCTCATTGCTGGGCCTGTATCCTTCTGCCAATACCAAGGTATAAAATCAGGGAGTTGAATGAGATAATCCCATCTTTCCATCCATATTTAATATTTCTTAAGTATTCGATTAGTGGACTTAGCTCCTCTCTGGTTCTGTAATTTTTCTGATACCCTTTAGGGCTATAAGACACAAACATACACAAATGATAATGATGCATCTAGGATATTACTATATTGTCTTTATACCGTAGAGAACACTCAAAATTTTATAGGAATGTAGTTGGCTCTGTGACGCTGTTCTCTCCAGCACATATAACTTATTTCTGTCTGTTTTTAAATTACTTTAGGCTTCTAAGTATTAAGAATTATATTATACCTCTGTGAACCAACTCACTGAGCCTTCTAATATTAACCCAATCAAAATGTTGTTCACTTGCTAGGTATTAAAATGTCGCATTTGAAATTTTTTCTTTTGTGTTCACTGAATTTACCCGTGACTCTACCTTCATTTAAAAAAAAGACTGCATTGTGTTTCACTGTGCATGACCTTGTACTAGGAACTGAGTTACAAAAGTGTTATTCTTGATGTCAAGGAATTTCTAGTTTAAAAACCATGACACTGAGGACAAAGGAGCATCTAACAACTCATCTGGGTCTCAGTGCCCACCAGGTGCTGATAGCCTCTCGGGGAGTTCAGGAAAGAGGTTCTGGGTAATTCCAGGTTTCCAGAGGCTGGAGCCAGTGCAATATTGTGTTCCTGAGAGGGAGATCTGTGAAGGAAATGGGATTCTGGAAGCTTTTCAAATTGCAGTGGTGAGGCTTGGAGTCTGCCAGAGAGAGAATAGATCCCAAGATCTGGGATCTAAATCAGGAAATATTCTTTTTCCTGATAAAGGTGGAAGCAGAGCCATCTAATGTTTTACAGATTGAAAATACAGATTCAGAATAAACAGCGATGATAACTTAGGAAAGGCAGGTCTTAGCAAATGGCAGAGCAAACAAGCAGTGAGAGTTAGTGTGGAGAATTAAGACTAAGCACTTGGACACACTAAAATGCTTACAGGAGGCAATGCAATTACTTTCAGATGTGCTGGACCTAATTAGGCCCCCTTATTGCTTTTAATAATAACCACTGTTTATAAAATACAGTAGTTCTGCCTGTTTGCTCACACATAATTATTGTGAGCTTTACCTGGCTTTGCCATCAAGGACAGTGTGAGGGGTATGGGGAAAACACTGCTTCTCCCCTAAATGAACTTAGGGTGGAGAAAGTGAAACGCAGCTCTGAGATTGGCAGTATCACCAATAATCAGTTAATGCTAAGCTGGGGTATGTTTTCCAAATGAGGACGTTTTAACATAATAATAATCCGCTAACTGGTTCCCAGTATACTGTGCTACCCAGACATGAATTCTAGGAGCTTCAAGTTTGAGCACAGAAGAACCACCTTAGGGCTCCCCGGAAAACAAAGCTTAAGACACAGACTGGGGTGTCGAGTTGAATTGGGAGGTGGCCCCAAGGAGCAGGAGTGTGGCTCTGAGACAGGGAGACAGAATACGAGAAAGAATGATACACGGTGAATTTTTGACTTTAGAGCAGCCTGTATTTGAGGTCAATACAGGGAGAGTTTTTGCCACTGTGGACATCAAGGACTTGTCTCATCACAGGTCCTCAGTGGAACTGTGGCCAGTGTGTCCCAGGATTGTCCCGCTGCAGGACAGGGCGGCGGGGGGCAGGGGTCATTCACTCACTGCTTGTACCTCATTCCCCAAAGTTCCTCGCCTAAGGTATTAACACTCCCACACTTCTACATCACGTCCATGTGGACCAAGCAGCCTTTGGAGAAAGTCCCAAGGCAGGAAGCAGAGAGATGGCCAGACACGGGCCTGAGGTGAGACATGTCACTCACAGGGACTGTCCGCTGCCCAGCTCCAGGGTCCCCTGCTGAGGTCTGCGCTGGAACCAGGTGAGCCAGGGGGTTCAGTTAGGCCTGCGGGGGACAGTGTTGACGTGGCTGCCTCTGCCACTGCCACCCTCACTAGCGTGTTCCTTGTTGCCTCAGTCGTGGGGCTGTCTCCTGGACCCTCTTCCTGGGGAACACAGTCACTGGGTAGGGTCTCGGTGTGCTGCCATAAGCCAGCACCAAGAGGCCCTCCGACTCTTCTCTCCACACTTCATCCAGGCAGTTGTGGCACCTCTGCCTCGTTTGTTGTAAGCTATTTTTATGTCCAACCGACAAAGAACCCAGCCAGCAAGCTACTAAGAGTCCTTGCCAGGAAGTCAGATCCTGAGCCCTGGGAGGGTGCTCCTGGGTTGGTAAATGCTCCCTATGCCATGCTCCCCTTCACACTCTACCTCCCTCCGTCCAGCACACGCAAGACCCACTCCCATACACGTTCCTGTCAGTGCATTCTAGTGAGATCCTGAAGTTCTTCCAGTAAGAAAGCTGTCTGCTGCTGCCACAGGGACTGCTTGAGCTATGCAGAGAGCTGACCCAAATTATTAAAATCTGATGACATCCATGTCTAGACTCTTGTAAATAATGCTGCTCTGAATATTAGGGTCTTGTATCTTCTGTAAAAAGAGATTTATCTTTTCCAGTTATGTGTCAAGGAGTGAGCTTGCTGGGTCAGATGGTAACTCTAAACAACCTAAATTTTCATTAATTGATAAAGAAGATGCAGGGTGTGTGTGTGTGTGTGTGTGTGTGTGTGTGTGTGTGCACATGTATATATGTATATATATAATGGAATATTACTCAGCCATAAAAAAGAAGCAACATGGATGTACCTAGAAATGATCCTACTAAGTGAAGTAAGTCAGACAGAGAAAGACAAATTATCATATATCACTAATTTGTGGAACCAAAAAAAATGATACAAATGAACTTATTTACAAAGCAGAAATAGATTCACAGATATAGAAAACAAATGTATGGTTACTGAAGGGGAAACAGAGTTGGGGGAGGGATAAATTCAGAGATTGAGATGAACAGATATACACCAGTATAAATAAAATAAACAATAAGGACATACTGTATAGCACAGGGAGCTATCAATATATGTAATATCTTATGATAATATATAATGAAAAAGAATCTGTAAAAGAATATGTGTATATGTATAACTCAATCACTTTGCTATACACCTGAAACTAACCCAACATTGTAAATCAACTATACTTCGATTTAAAAGTCTGATGGCAATGAAGGAAGATGGGGTTAATCTTGAAAGGACAAGAGTCATCTTCCATCTACCTCAGGTGAAGCCTTGTGTCCTCTGTTGGCAAAGAGGAGCTTCTCTTCTCTAGGAAGATGGAGGGGAGTATTTCTTCCCACTTAGAGGAATCCAGGGCTTTGAAATTCTAAGGTACATCCACAAAATATGCCTGATGAAGGTGAAGAGATACAAGTCCTTTTAAAAAAATGCTTGCAACCAGATTCCCTTCTCAGAGGTACAGCCCCATTCTCTATTCTGGTGTCTCTTGTGCTCCTGATTCCTTTCTTAGAGATAACCATCATGCTGATCATTATTAAGAAGCAGGTCCCGACGCCTCCTGCTGTCCTGCTGCTCCCTTGGGACTAGCTAGACGATTGCTCCCAGAACAGATGTCTTTTTCTGGAAGAGCTCCTGCTGGCACCCACACTGTAGGACTTGGCTTCAGTGCCATGAACCGCTTAAGGGAGATGAGGACACAGCAACACTCATCATTGGTGACCTGAGACTGTTTGGTAACAGCAATAACTGTGTGCAGCATCTCAGTCGAGTCACTGTAATCCCCTGTGCTGGCTCTAGAAATCACTCTGGAATTGGCATTGCTCTGGTTTGCTTCATGATCTCTCCAAATTCAGCTTCACTCACCACTGAGGGTCGAAAGCCCAAATCTTGGCTGCCAAGGTGGATAGAGGGGTCAAAGACCTTCATGTAAATATCTGATGGAGGCCCTACTGTAGCATTTGGTGAAGGCAATAAGGCTGGATTGAGGTAAAGGGCGGGTGGAGTGGCCCAGGGGGAGGTATAGCTACAAAAGGAGGCAGTGGAGGGGCAGGAGATGCTCGTGGGAGATGCCAGAAGGAAGAGGAAGACTCCAAATGTTGAGGAGAGAGGCGGTAGGGATAGAATTGGGCCTGAGACCAGACTCATCAGGTGAAGGAGTGAAGGAGAGTGTTTAAGTCAGGCAGCACATGGTGGGGTTTATCCTTTCAGGCAGATGTGAGTACAAGGTGCTCAATGTACGGCCCAACCAGCAGCAGAATTACTAGAATACTGCGTTGGTCCTTTATACCTATTTCCACTCTTGAGACTCAAATGCATTCACATTCTGAGCCTCTGCCTCAAATGATGACAGGTCTGCCAGGTGACTAACCCCACGTCCACTTTTTGTCCATTAAGTACTTTTCTGGAAAGAGTTTCCAGTAATTTTGTGGACCAGGTTTTCAGAGGCTACCACCACCTCAGCATACCCCCACTGGCTATTTGCCCCATCCTCTGCAAATTTCAACCCCAGCACATCACGTAGTCCTACAAAGGGAATAACCTGGCTCAGGACCCGGTCTGCAGTCCACCAGGAGAAGCCACTCACATGGACAGCAGGTTGTCTATTATTCCACCCACTGCAGGTATGCAGAATTACCTGCAGGACATTGTTGTTTTGGGGCTTGGAGTTGACTCCTGGTGAACAGGAGGACGTGCCTCAGTACTGCTGCTTCTGTAGTCTGAGGGCTATGAGGTGGACATCAATGAATGGGGTTGCTTTTCCCATAACATCCAAGTTGTGATGTGGTTCCAGCTGAAGGAGGCATGACAACAGAGTCCTGCAATGCCCACTGAGGGTGGTTCTTCTTCATGCATCTGCAGACAAGCTGCATCTAACATGAGAAGAGACAGGGAATGTAAGGTGAGACTTGGCTTGTGGGAGGGAGAGGCACTGGAGACCCTTCTGGCTCAGTGGGGAGAGACTAAACTGGACTGAATTCTTCCTTGTTCTCTGAACATTTCTAACATAGCTCTTAATCAGTCACTGAGGGAGTCTCCCCAGGGTTGAAAAGCCATGTTGCCTTGGGTCAGAGGCTACAGATTATAGCCTTTTCTCCCTGTTCCTAACCCCATCCTCATCTCCTCTTAAGGCAGGGCACTTGTCAACTGGCCCAGTGGTATAAAAAATGTGCTTAACCTCAAGGGCAGTTCTGGGGAATCTTTTTAAAATGTAGAGATAATCAAATAACGTGATGATTCAAGAAAAAAAATAGAAAATGGCTGGAAAAGCCATTTACCTAGAAGTTTTTTTCACCCCATATTTATTTTGTTTTTACTTGATATAATTTTTAGTTTTAATTACTACTGATAGAAAATGGGGAGAGCTGTCTTGTCCTGCTGTTGTTCACTATTTATCTTTCTGGTAGGTTGGAAACTGTGTAAGAAACTTGATGATGCTGTCAGTCTTTTAATCTGCATTGTGTTCCTTCAGTTCTGTAACAACACATTTTAAAATGAGAAATGGGATGCGAGTTGTTAGGGAAAAACCAAAAGACAAATACTATGTGATTCCACTTATATGAGTTATCAAAGTAGCCAAATTCATAAAAACAGAAAGTATACTTGGTAGTGACCAAGTACTCCTTCTTTGAAGGAACCAGCTCAAAAGTGTTGCCATTGGCCATACTCAGTTCACTTCAGTCGCTCAGTCGTGTCCGACTCTTTGCGATCCCATGAATCACAGCACACCAGGCCTCTCTGTCCATCACCAACTCCCAGAGTTCACTCAGACTCACATCCATCAAGTCCATGATGCCACTCAGCCATCTCATCCTCTGTCTTCCCCTTCTCCTCCTGCCCCCAATCACTCCAGCATCAGAGTCTTTTCCAAGGAGTCAACTCTTTGCATGAGGTGGCCAAAGGACTGGAGTTTCAGCTTTAGCATCATTCCCTCCAAAGAAATCCCAGAGCTGATCTCCTTCAGAATGGACTGGTTGGATCTCCTTGCAGTCCAAGGGACTCTCAAGAGTCTTCTCCAACACCACAGTTCAAGAGCATCAATTCTTCGGCACTCAGCTTTCTTCACAGTCCAACTCTTACATCCATACATGACCACAGGAAAAACCATAGCCTTGACTAGATGGACCTTTGTTGGCAAAGTAATGTCTCTGCTTTTTAATATGCTATCTAGGTTGGTCATAACTTTTCTTCCAAGGAGTAAGCATCTTTTAATTTCATGGCTGCAGTCACCATCTGCAGTGATTTTGGAGCCCAAAAATATAAAGTCTGACACTGTTTCCACTGTTTCCCCATCTATTTCCCATGAAGTGATGGGACCGGATGCCATGATCTTCATCTTCTGAATGTTGAGCTTTAAGCCAACTTTTTCACTCTCCACTTTCACTTTCATCAAGAGGCTTTTTAGTTCCTCTTCACCCTCAACCAAAAGGGTGGTGTCATCTGCATATTTGAGGTTATTGATATTTCTCCTGGCAATCTTGATTCCAGCTTGTGCTTCTTCCAGCCCAGCGTTTCTCAATTCAGTTCAGTTGCTCAGTTGTGTCTGACTCTTTGCGACCCCATGAATCGCAGCATGCCAGGCCTCCCTGTCCATCACCAACTCCCAGAGTTCACTCACATTCACGTTCATCGAGTCAGTGATGCCAGCCAGCCTTCTCATTCTCTGTCGTCCCCTTCTCCTCCTGCCCCCAATCCCTCCCAGCATCAAAGTCTTTTCCAATGAGTCAACTCTTCGCATGAGGTGGCCAAAGTACTGGATAGCATCATTCCCTCCAAAGAAATCCCAGGGCTGATCTCCTTCAGAATGGACTGGTTGGATCTCCTTGCAGTACAAGAGACTCTCAAGAGTCTTCTCCAGCACCACAGTTCAAAAGCATCAATTCTTCAGTGCTCAGCCTTCTTCACAGTCCAACTCTCACATCCATACATGACTACTGGAAACTCATGTACTAAATAATATCATTTTAAAAGTCCATGATTCCCTGAGTGATACTCAAGAGAAAGAGAAGATCTTCTTTATAGAGAGTAACTTGCAGAGAAGGACATAAGGTATAGAAACAAAATCATTTCATTAGAATCATCATTTTGTAACCCTTAGATAATAATTGATTCAGCCAAGGATCAATAAAGGATGCTTAAACAATTGGGTGAAAGTTCATTGGAGAACAAGATAGTTATCACTCCACAGGTCATTTACCCCACAGATTCTTTTTTAATTAAGAAGGAAAATATACATGTTTATGGTGAAGATATCTAGCAGACATGCCTTAACCAAATGATCAAATTGTTTCTCAGTAATAACAGAACAAATTTATATTCTGTACCTCTTACTCACATGCTACAGGGGGAAATGCACAATATCGTTTATGCAGTAGTTTTGCCAAAATGTTTAACATGAATCTAATCATTAGGACTAATCCAGAACTATGCTATTTTCAATAAAACAATTCAGATTCTTTAAAATGTCAGTGTCAGGAAAGAAAAAAGAAAAGATGGAGAGATACTGTTCTATATTAAAGAGAATGAAAGAGACATAATGTCAAGTATAATGCATACATCTGGATTTTTAAAATATATGCTATTTTGAAGATAAATGGACTCTATGTTAGATGACATTATCAAGGCAATGTTAAATTTCTCATGAATGACAATAATAGGAGTGCAAAGTCATTGACAGTGTCACTTGGGGTGAAATATCATGATGTTTGAGCTTCCCAGGTGGCACTAGTGGTAAAGAACCTGCCTGCCAATGCACGAGACATAAGAGATGTGGGTTTGATCCCTGGGTTGGGAAGGTCCCCTGGAGGAGGGCACGGCAACCCACCCCGCTATTCTTAGCTGGAGAATCCCATGGACAGAGGAGCCTAGCGGTCTGCAGTCCAGTGGGTCTCAAAGAGTTGGACATAACTGAAGTGACTTAGCACACATCATGTTGTTAGCAACTTATTAAATGATTTGGAAAGTATATTTTTAGACATCTACATTATATGTATCATATAAAAGTTATAAACATATATAAATATAAATAAATATATGCAAATAGACAAAGAGAATGAGAATAGAAACACTGACTGTCCTATTAGTGGTGAGCATTCCTAGGACCCAAACTGTGGTCTTGAAATGCTATTTCTCACTAAAAGAAACCAGAGATTCTGGGGGGAAAATGGCTGATTCCAAGTCTGTAGCAGAAAATAACGAGAAGGGCCTAGAATATATTGTCTCTCAAATACCAAGGAACTTATCAAAGACTGTTAGGATCATCTCAAAAAGGCTCCCAGTCCACCTGAAGATTTCACTGGGCAAAGATGGGACAGTTGGAGCTTCAATCATGATAATAATAATTTTGATGGGTTAAAACAAATCAAATATGTTTAAATCTATAAGCTCAAAAAGAATTGATCACCTTCAGAATGTGATGGCTTCCCTGGTGGCTCAGCTGGTAAAGAATCCACCTGCAATGAGGGAGACCTAGGTTCAATCCCTGGGTTGGGAAGATCCCCTGGAGACAGGAACAGCTACCCACTCCAGCATTCTGGCCTGGAGAATTCCATGAACTCTATGGTCTATGGGGTCGCAAAGAGTCAGACACGACTGAGTGATTTTCACACACAGAATGTGATAGGACATCAATGTATTGTCTTTAAATCTGGTTTAAACAAAAACAAAGAATCTATCCTGCCTTCCTATTTGAACTATACTACTATCTACTTCTGCTTTATTGACTATGTCAAAGCCTTTGACTGTGTGGACCACAATGAACTCCGGAAAATTCTGAAAGAGATGGGAATACCAGACCACCTCACCTGCCTCCTGAAAAACCTGTATGCAGGTCAGGAAGCAACAGTTAGAACTAGGCATGGAACAACAGACTGGTTCCAAATAGGGAAAGGAGTAGGTCAAGGCTGTATATTGTCACCCTGCTTATTTAACTTATATGCACAGTACGGCATGAGAAATGCTGGGCTGGAGAAACACAAGCTGGAATCAAGATTGCCAGGAGAAATATCAATAACCTCAGATATGCAGATGACACCACCCTTATGGCAGAAAGTGAAGAAGAACTAAAGAGCCTCTTGATCAAAGTGAAAAGGGGAGGGGAAAAGTTGGCTTAAATCTCAACATTCAGAAAACTAAGATCATGGCATCTGGTCCCATCACTTCATGGCAAATAGATGGGGAAACAGTGGAAACAATGACAGACTTTATTTTCTTGGGCCGCAAAATCACTGCAGATGGTGACTGCAGCCATGAAATTAAAAGACGCTTGCTCCTTGGAAGGAAAGTTATGACTAACCTAGACAGCATATTGAAAAGCAGAGACATTACCTTGCCAACAAAGGTCCATCTAGTCAAGGCTATGGTTTTTCCAGTAGTCATGTATGGATGTGAGAGTTGGACTATGAAGAAAGTTAAGCACCAAAGAATTGATGCTTTTGAACTGTGGTGTTGGAGAAGACTCTTGAGAGTCTCTTGGACTGCAAGGAGATCCAACCAGTCCATCCTAAAGGAAATCAACCCTGAATATTCATTGGAAGGACTGATGCTGAAGGTGAAACTCCAATACTTTGGCCACCTCATGCGAAGAGCTGACTCATTTGAAAAGACCCTGATGCTGGGAAAAATTGAAGGTGGGAGGAGAAGGGGACGACAGAGAATGAGATGGTTGGATGGCATCACCGACTCAATGGACATGAGTTTGGGTAAACTCCAGGAGTTGGTGATGGACAGGAAGGCCTGGCATGCTGCAGTCTATGGGGTCACAAAGAGTCAGACATGACTGAGTGGCTGAACTGAACTGAACTGAGTAACCAAATAATAGATTAGGAGGAGAATCTCTTTATAATAGTATTTCAACTAACAGATGAAATTGAGATTATTAAAATTAGAATATCTGCATTCTTCAAACCAAGTGAATGACTAGATATAGGAAGTAAGCATCATCAGTGACTGCTGACATCACCCCAGGGGAAACAACCAGATGTGCTTCCTACAGAAGTACCCAGCACCTCCTTGCCTTGACAACAGGATCAGTGTGATCCAGCTGCCAATTTTCAGGAAATACAGAGGACAGAGAATGTGTTGAAATACACCACGAGTGTGCAATCAGAAGAATCCAGACTGGGAAACCCTGCTGGTCAAAGGATGCAGATAAGATGTAAGGACATGAAAGGGACTGTTAGTTTAAAACTTAAAATACACTTTTAACTTTTTATTTTATATTGGAGTATAGCCAATTAACAATGTTATGATTTTAATAGTTTCAGGTGGACAGCAAAGGGACCCAGCCATACATATACATGTACTCATTCTCCCCCAAACTACCCTCCCATCTAGCCTGCCACATAACATTGAACAGAGTTCCCTATACTATACAATAGGAACTTGTCTGTATCTGTTTTGAATATAGCAGGGTGTACATGTCAATCCCAGGGCTTCCCAGGTGGCACTAGAAGTAAAGAATCAGCATGCCATTGTGGGAGGCATATAGACTCAAGTTTGATCCCTAGGTCGGTAAGATCCCCTGGAAGAGGCAACTCACTCCAATATTCTTGCCTAAAGAATCCCATGAACAGAGGCATCTGGTGGGCTATGCAGTCCATAGAGTCGCAAAGAGCTGGACATGACTGAAGTGACTTAGCTCGCACACAAGCACATGTCGATCCCAAACTCCCTGTTTCTTCCCCCATTCTAACCACCTGGTAGCCAAAAGTTCACTCTCTACGTCTGTGAGTTTGTTTCTGTTTTGTAAATGAGTTCATTTAAGTCATTAAAGTGCATTTTTAATAGATAGGACTAAATTATAATATCCAGGGACATTTTATCACAATTGCGTGATAAAGTTATTTGCAAAGTAAGAAAGCTGAGCGCCAAAGAATTGATGCTTTTGAACTGTGGTGTTAGAGAAGACTCTTGAGAGTCCCCTGGACTGCAAGGAGATCCAACCAGTCCCATTCTGAAGGAGATCAGCCCTGGGATTTCTTTGGAAGGAATGATGCTAAAGCTGAAACTCCAGTGCTTTGGCCACCTCATGCGAAGAGTTGACTCATTGGAAAAGACTCTGATGCTGGGAGTGATTGGGGGCAGGAGGAGAAGGGGATGACAGAGGATGAGATGGCTGGATGGCATCACGGACTCAATGGACGTGAGTCTGAGTGAACTCTGGGAGTTGGTGATAGACAGGGAGGCCTGGCATGCTGCAATTCATGGGGTCGCAAAGAGTCAGACACGACTGAGCGACTGAACTGAATTGAACAATTACTATAAAAGTAATTGAGAAGAAAGTGTTCATCATTGAAATGAGTCTTGTGAACAGGGCTTCTGAATTAGAAGGTGCAGTTTTATTTTCTGACCGGGGTTGTAGTTTCAAACTTGTTCACTTTTATAAAAAATAAATCGTCATATATTTTTGGTAGTTTTCTATATGTTTATAGTCTAATAAAATTGTCTTAAAAGAGAGAAAGATACTTTAGCAGACACACCAACCAACTGCAATCTGTGGGCCTTGTTTGAATCCTAATTTGAACAAACCAATTATCAGCTATTTATCAGATAATCAGGAAAATTAGAACTTTGACTAGATCTTTGATGATATTTAGGTATTATCTTTTAATTTTAGATGCAAATTAAAGATGTTAATTTTAGATCTTATTATTTAAAAATGTACACTGAAATATTTTACATAATGCCTGAGATTTACTTCAAAATAATACATTGGGAATAGAAATGGCAGGTAGGTGTATAAATGAAACAAAGTGGCCAAAGTTGATAATTTGTGAGACTGGTTGCAGAATGCATAGGGGGAGTCATTATATTATCCCATCTACTTCTGTGCACGTGTGAAATTTTCCATAAAAAGTAATTTCTATTACTGACATGATTTAGATGACTGGTTCATAAGCAAAAGAAAGCTGGACCCCTAAGTTCCTGTTTACAGATGACTCAGACAGCTGTCTCTTCAATGACCTGTTCTGAAAATTCTCCCTCCATGGAACAATTGTTTAAGTCAACCAAAACTTAACTGTTTAAGTCAACCAAGACTTCAGGACCAGGTGTCATTTGTCAGATAAAATGTCCCTGCATACCATATGTCCCAACGCTTCTTTCAGATCAGACTGACCAAATAAAATACACTTCACTTCTCTGTGGAGAGCTAGGCACTGTGAACCACAGGCTCCACTGAGTACCTGGTCTGCCTACGAGTTGATGCCCAGATTGGTAGCATATAGGACAGAACCTTCCATTCCATTCTGCAGAATTTTAGGTCCAGACCAAAAATCTGTCTCTGAAATGCCTCCCACAATTTTTGAACAGCTGCTCAATCTCAAGTTAGCACCAAAAGTAAAACATAATAATATGGGTTGTTTTTTAAGGCCTTGATGTCTCAATTTTGTCATGCTGACATCAGCAGCATATGCCTATTGGTGTGGCAAATTGAGAAGAAAATGTTTCTATGACCATGCTGCTGATTTTTAAAAATAGCATTGCTAATGAGCCAGCTGTGATTAGACAGGAAAACATTAATAATCATTTCTGCAGTTTCTTTTGTCCTAAACAATTCTCAGATGTTACTCTATCTTTTCAAAACTGCAATACAGATATCATACAGATGGCCCATTTGATGGATTCTATTTTTAAATAAGCAACCTGGGAGACCATTGCTTTTATTACAAGGTAAGGAAAATAATTTATCCCAGCACTAAGAGAAAATTATTTTTCTGACAAAATGATGTACTTTTTATAAGGCAGTGTTGTCAGTTCATGAATGTACAGTGATTTATCTCCCTGGAACTTGAAAATGAGAGAAATAAAGAATGACTTAAGGGTTTGGCTCAGATGGTAAAGCATCTGCTTGCAATGCGGGAGACCCTAGTTCTATCCCTGGGTCGGGAAGATCCCCTGGAGAAGGAAATGGCAACCCACTCCAGTACTATTGCTTGGAAAATCCCATGGACAGAGGAGCCTGGTGGGCTACAGTCCATGGGGTCACAAAGAGTCGGACATGATTGAGCGACTTCACTTTCACTAAGGGTTAAACTTCATGGGAAATAAATGGGGAAACACTGGAAACAGTGTCAGACTTTATTTTGGGGGGCTCCAAAATCACTGCAGATGGTGATTGCAGCCATGAAATTAAAAGACGCTTACTCTTTGGGAGAAAAGTTATGACCAACCTAGATAGTATATTCAAAAGCAGAGACATTACTTTGCCAACTGAGGTCCGTCTAGTTAAGGCTATGGTTTTTCCTGAGGTCACATATGGATGTGAGCGTTGGACTGTGAAGAAGGCTGTGCACCAAAGAGTTGACGCTTTTGAAGTGTGGTGTTGGAGAAGACTCTTGAGAGTCCCTTGGACTGCAAGGAGATCCAACCAGTCCATTCTGAAGGAGATCAGCCCTGGAATTTCTTTGTAAGGAATGATGCTAAAGCTGAAACTCCAGTACTTTGGCCACCTCATGTGAAGAGTTGACTCAGTGGAAAAGACTCTGATGCTGGGAGGGATTGGGGGCAGGAGGAGAAGGGGACAACCGAGGATAAGATGGCCGGATGGCATCACGGACTCGATGGACATGAGTCTGAGTGAACTCTGGGAGATGGTGATGGACAGGGAGGCCTGGTGTGCTGTGATTCATGGGATCGCAAAGAGTCAGACACGACTGAGTGACTGAACTGAACTGAACTGAACTGAAGGGTTAAACTCTACAATCAATAGTGTGATAAGGGCTGAGAATACAAAACTGCTTAGAAACCAGATAGCTGTCAGGTCAGCAAGCCTGGGCTGTGAAAGAATGAATATATTATGATACCTAAAGGGTATTTTCACCAAAGTGTGTGGGACCAGTGATGTTGATCCATCATAGAAATATAGGAAAGAGTGTCACTTAGACAAGTGTTGGCTCTGTGTGTCTACACATTGTTCTGGGCACAACAACCTTAACCAATGGTTCTGAGTTATTTGAGTCTCATGGAAAGATCACCCCTAACATGAGCCAGATGTGTCAGGCTTTGAAAACTCAAGGCAGAGGTCACAGACTTGAGTATGGACACCTAAACTTGCTCCCAGCTGGGTTTGTCTGGTTCTGTTAGGTTCTTTTTTAATGTGTGTGTGTGTTTATATGTTTGTGTACTCAGTCGCTCAGTCATATCTGACTCTTTGCAACCCCCTGGACTGTAGCCTGCCAGGCTCCTCTGTCCATGGAATTTTCCAGTCAAGAATACTGGAGTGGGTTGCCATTTCCAACTCCAGGGGATATTTCCCACCCAGAACCCATGTCTCCTGCATTTGGCAGGCAGATTCTTTACCACTGCACCACCCGCTGCTACTGCTGCTGCTAAGTTGCTTCAGTCGTGTCCGACTCTGTGCGACCCCATAGACGGCAGCCCACCAGGCTCCCCCATCCCTGGGATTCTCCAGGCAAGGACACTGGAGTGGGTTGCCGTTGCCTTCTCCAATGCATGGAAGTGAAAAGTGAAAGTGAAGTCGCTCAGTTGTATCTGACTCTTCGTGACCCCATGGACTGCAGCCTACCAGGCTCCTCCATCCATGGGATTTTCCAGGCAAGAGTACTGGAGTGGGGTGCCATTGCCTTCTCTGGGGAGCCCAATATTCAAATTAATTGGAAACTTTTTAAATGTAAATATTTTATATAAAATTCTTCATTTATTACTTTTTTTGAGAAAAATCCCACATTGCCATGTGGCAACAATCAGCTAGAACTGTGTAAGAGTTGTCCCCTGCAGACAGCTCCCGCCATCCACAGCCTCCACCAGCATCTTCACTCAGCTCACTTACCTCTCAGATCCCTGGACACATCTGTGCTGGCTGCCCCTAAGCCTAATACCTTCAGCTACTCAGCTGGTCTTACTTTCTGTGTACTGAATCCATGCTTGGCCTACAATCTTCTAGTCCCAATCTGACTTCCCTTGTTGATTTTCTTTAGGAAGAAAATTAGCTGGACATGTCAATGTAAGGACTCCTGCCTTTGTGACAGTTTTGTTTCATGGCTCAATAAGAAACTGGCATTTTGATTTTACACATCAATCTCCAGTAACTCAGCCCTAGGGAGATGGATCCACTCTTGGTGTAACAACAAAGTCAGGTCTCAGCCTCCAAGGCTGAGAATCAAGTTTCTATTGCTGCTAAGCTCTCAGTGGCAAGCTCCCTAACTCAGTGACTTGGGACTGAGCCATTCAATACTACTATATAGAATCCTCCACGAAGAAGATGGTTTCAAATTTTTACTGTACTGAAAAGGTCCTATATGCTCTAATTTTGTTTTGTAAATCACATTTGTGGAAGAATGAGTGCCTTTTCAGACTCTTCTAAGAGAAGATAAGAAACCTGATCTTCTCTACTTTGTGAACGCCATTGCCTCTGCAGTCACCCACTAGCCTCCTATATTTTATAATTTAGAAGATGTCCACCTACATACTGCACCTTAATTGTGTCATCTGCCAAAAAGCAAGATGATTGGGAAAGAAAATCTTACAAACACTTCCTACACATTCACACATTGTCGAGGCTTTACATCATAGGCATTTGGGAGTCCCACTGTGCCTGAAAGAACTTTAGAACGATTCATGCAAGAAATAACTTGGGAGAAGATAATTCTGAAAGATCCTCTTTAGCATGGGGGTTGTAATGCTAACTGATGTAGCAACTCTGATGTTTAAGATCCTCCAACTCTTTTTCCATTTCAGCCATAAGTGTACACATTCATTCATTTTTAAAAAATGGTTACCAAGCCATTTATTGGGCTTCCCAGGTGGTGCTAGTGGTAAAGAACCTGCCTGCCAGTGCAGGAAATCTAAGAGATGCAGGTTTGATCCCTGGGTCAGGAAGATCCCCTGGAGGAGGGCATGGCAACCCACTCCAATATTCTTGCCCTGGAGAATCCTATGAACAGAGGATCCTGGTGGGCTATGGTCCACGGTCACACAGAGTCAGACACAGCTGAAGCGACTTAGCACAAATGAGCATGAAAAAGCCATCTATTATGTGCAGGTGACCAAGAGCCTGCACCTAAAGCCAATAGAAAGCAGTTTTCCTAGACTTAGTATCAATGATCATAATAACAATGACATCTTTGCCTTTATAATCACATAATTGATTTCAGTTGTTTTGATGTCTACACTGCAGGGTAGAACTGTTTGGCAGCTTACAAGGATTTTTAGAAAGTGCCAAGTGGTTCTACCCTTATGATTTTTGTTTTTCTCCCATAAAGAGATATCTTTGGTCACCTAACTGGAGTTTACTACAAAATGTACACTGAAGCTGTCAACTATTTAGTGAATATTTCTGAGTATTGCTTCTAAGTAATTTTTAAAACACAACAGAATGTCAGAAACTCTTTTCTATCTCTGTCCTTCATATATCATTGCTATGTATCACATGACTGCCTGGAGAATCCTATGGACAGAGGATGCTAGTGGGCTACGGTCCATAGGGTCACACAGAGTTGGACATGACTGAAGCAACTCAGCACCGAAGAATTGATGCTTTTGAACTGTGGTGTTGGAGAAGACTCTTGAGAGTCCCTTGGACTGCAAGGAGATCCAACCAGTCCATTCTGAAGGAGATCAACCCTGGGATTTCTTTGGATGGAATGATGCTAAAGCTGAAACTCCAGTACTTTGGCCACCTCATGTGAGGAGTTGACTCACTAGAAAAGAGTCTGATGCTGGGAGGGATTGGAGCAGGAGGAGAAGGGGATGACAGAGGATGAGATGGCTGTTTGGCATCACTGACTCGATGGACGTGAGTCTGAGTGAACTCTGGGAGTTGGTGATGGACAGGGAGGCCTGGCGTGCTGTGATTCATGGGGTTGCAAAGAGTCGGACACGACTGAGCGACTGAACTGAACTGAAGCAGCTTAGCATGAATGAGCACAAACAAAGCCATTTTTTATATGAAGGTGACTAATAGCCTGCACCTAAAAATGAAGTGAATATGTGGCATATTGAGAAACCATAATTAGATGTATTTCTTAAAATTATGTTTTTGGAATCACAGATGCATTTGGTTAATAAATAGTGTGTGTGTGCTCAGTCGTTCAGTCATGTCTGACTCTTTGCCACCCTCTGGACTGTAGCCCAACAGGCTCTTATCTCCATGGAATTTTCCAGGCAAGAATACTGGAGTGGGTTGCCATTTCCTACTCCAGGGGATCTTCTCCATCCAGGGATAGAACCTGCATTTGATTCTCTTGCATCTCCTACATTTGGCAGGCAGTTTCGTTACCACTATACCACCTGGGAAACCCACTTAATAAATTAGTCACATATAAAAAGATCTTAACTGAGCGGTTTCTCAGCGCTTTCATTTCTGCAAAATGGAGCACTTCCAAGGCTGATTGTTTTCTCACTAAAATATCAATACATTTTCAATGACAGGGAAAAGTATTTGGGTCAATTCCTTATCAGGGTTACAAGCTAAGTTTATTTTAGTTCTTGCTTTCTAAGAATCAAAGAGAAAGATAGAATAACAGAAAAATGACTACATGCAATGGCACCCACTCCAGTACCCTTGCCTGGAAAATCCCATGGACGGAGGAGCCTGGTTGGCTGCAGTCCATGGGACTGCTAAGAGTCGGACATGACTGAGCGACTTCACTTTTCGCTTTTCACTTTCATGCATTGGAGAAAGAAATGGCAACCCACTCCAGTATTCTTGCCTGGAGAATCCCAGGGACAGAGGAGCCTAGTGGGCTGCCGTCTATGGGGTTGCACGGAGTCAGAAACGACTGAATACTTAGCAGCAGCAGCAGCATATTGCTGCACAGAATTGACAGTCCAGCTCCAGTAACTTAAATGAAGCAGCTGACATTGGACTAGAAGTGGGTTTTAGCCCATAAAGATGTTATGTTTCTTGAGTTTAATGATTTCGTAGAATTCAGATAGAGATAGGAACATCAGAGGTACAACTGTAATGTAAATTACATTACATTACAATGTAATGAGCGGGATCTATTTTTTTCCTAAAGCAGATCTACTTGGCTGAAAACTTGTTCTCTCTCCTGTAAACTCAGTCAACAACAAATCAAGGAATTTGGTCACCTGACAAATAGTAGTCTGGAAGCTATGTGAGATTATGTGTTCTTAAAAGCTTTCAGATGACAACTATACTATTTTATCATCATAGCAAAACAATGACTATGAGTTTTATGTGGGAACCTTGCAATTCATTTTAAAACCACCTTAGCAACCTTCAGGAAAGCATAGAGATTTGACAGCCAATGAGGACATTTGATGGCCTCACAGGGGTGGATTTGGTACGATATTTTATAGCAAAAGGGAAAATATACCAAGCTGAATGCCAAGTATCACACATTCTGTAAGCAACCGCAGAATGATAGCATTCCATGTATTACATATACATTTACCTGTGCTACTCAAAGTCATGGCCCAGCTACTTTAAACATGAAGGACAGAAGGCTCGTGACTCTTCAGCCTGGTATTTACCTTGCAAAGCAAAGACTGTAGTGAGCCTAAACCACGATATAACCTTTAGCTTCAGAATTAGACCTTAGAATCTGTGACCTTGACCAGTCTTCATAACCTGAGTCTAAAATTTTCATCTATAAAATTAATATATCTAATCTATAAATTCCAGCTAGAATGTCATCTTTGGGGAGACAGGAATCTCTCTGTTTTTTGCCTGGAACACTTGATA
This sequence comes from Ovis canadensis, assembly GCF_042477335.2. Classification (NCBI taxonomy): domain Eukaryota; kingdom Metazoa; phylum Chordata; class Mammalia; order Artiodactyla; family Bovidae; genus Ovis; species Ovis canadensis. The sequence goes on along the minus strand of NC_091251.1, from coordinate 54,471,330 downwards.
ATTTGTTAAATAAACAAATAAATCAATAGATGTATTCATATTTACTTGGATATGCACAAAGAAACTCTGGAAACTTTCTTAAGAAAATAACAGTTGTTACTAGGGCAGGGAAAGTAGAAGAGGTGGTTTGGATAAATTGAGGGTGAGGTGGAAAGGAGATCCCAATTTTTGAGTTTTGAACCATAAGAATTTTATATATATATATATATATATATATATATATATATATATATATATATGTGGTTGTATAGATGTATAAATCAGACCTCACTGTTTTTAAAGTCACCTACCATCTCTGACAGGTCTGATTTCTTTCTCTCCACTCTCTAAAGAGACTGTCTGTTTTTCCTGCACCTCCTTTATTTCTCCATGAAACCTCAAAATAACAAATTTTCTTCCTGCTTATCTGTTCTGTAGGAATAAGTGTTGTAAGAAAAGTATGAAATAGAACTTCAATTTCAAAACAGAGATACTCTACTCAAATACAGAATGTGATCAAGTAAAGATTTAATAAACAAAACTAACCACAAAAAGTTGAACCCAAAGAGAAAGGTCAATAGGAAGAGGGATGGCCACTTTAGAGGGTTTGAGAAGCTCATGGTACATGATGGCAACTACTTTGTGGGCACTGGCCCTCACTCCCAGGGGTCACGTGGTAGATGTCCATGGTGTAGCAGGTGACGTGACCCCTGGGCTGGGAACAGATGCTCTGGGATTCTCCCTGCTGAGCATCTCCCTGAGCCCAGATATCTGCTTCTGGGCTGCACTCTCCACTGTTCTGATCAAAGGACTCCTTGGTGTTAGGGCATCTGAGGCAAATGTCCCAGGGAGACCACGAGAACACAAAAAGGCAGATCTGCAGTGTGGTGAGAAGAAAACAGAAGAGGCATGTGAGTTGGCATGTGTTATGTGCTATAAATTTATTTACATAGTCATCAGCAGAAGCAACATGATCCAAAGTCAAGATGAAGCCCAGAGCCTTGCCTTCCTTCAAATCTCCAGGGAGTCTGAATATAAGTCAAAGTTTAAAACATAGAGGCTTTCTTCTCTCCTTTCCACCTCCCTCCCATGTTTCCAGCCAATTTTAGGCAAGTGAATCATTATTCTAGCCAAATTCCTCTAGGAAGGAAAGAACAAGCTTAATCCATCTTCATTTCTCTCTTCTGACAAAGTAGGTAAGACAATGATGATATCAGTCTTTTAACTCAAGGGATCTTGCTCACAGGGATTTAATGAATATTTGTTAATACACAGTGCTAAGCAATGCAAAAATATAAGGCACAGCAAAGTGATAAGGCCATAAATTACAAATTCCTAAGCCCTTATTATATAGAAAACTAATTTCTTCTTACTACATTAAGATCTGACCATCCCTAGATCCAAAAAAAAAGTGCTTTTTATGCACTTCTTTGAATTTTAATTATGTATAAATGAAAATTGGAAGAAAGGAGTCATTTTAAATACAAAGGTCTATTTCTAATGTCTTACAAAATCATTTCTCTTTATGAAAAACTGCTAGTGAACAATGGTCCTCCAGCCTCAACAGCTGTCAGAGTCACATGCCACAGTGACCTGTAAATACTGTATATCAAGACAAAGTCTAAAAAGATGCTTTAAATCCACTCATTAGATTGTCCATTCTATTTAATCCACTAACCTAGAAAATCGTGTTAATGAAATTGGAGATTGAAATCAACATTTTCGGAACTGCTGCTTGATTTTTTTCAATATTGGCTGTTGCTTCTACCCTGAAGCACTATAATGACATCACCCCTTGAGAATCTCCCCCTCAAACCTGTCTGTCACACAACTCCGGAGAAGCACATCATTCAGTTCTTTGTGTTTTCCCCTAGTTACTCACCACCATGACTGTGGTTATGTTTCTACTGTGGGAGTCACACAATGGGAGAGAAGCAGGCCCCATAACATCTCCAGGTTACATAAGCACCTACCTGAAAGGAGCAACCCAGATTCTCTGAGTGGCAATCACAGAGAGAGGCTCAGACCCCAAATATCAACTTTGCTCTGAGCAGCAAGAAGACATAGTTCCACTTATATATTCAGAGACTGCAGCCGTCTACAAAATGGGACTTTCCTAGAGTGCTAACCAGAAGTCACGCTTCACGGTCAAGTACTGGAGGAAGGGCTGAAAGAGAAAGATCCAGCAGTTGCCATGGCAGCAGCAACAGGACTGGAAAGGTCTCCAGAAGCATGTCTGTCTCAAGAGTTCATAATGCAACCACATGCTGTCTGTATTTAACACAGGCCAAATGAAGACAGATACAGCGTGTTTTCCTACTCCCTCTGTCAGTTTGCATTGTGATTATCTGGTGAAATTCTGGAGAGGCAAGTGTGATCATTCTCTGACCCAGGTCTTCAAGTTAACCTGCAACAAAGAAGATTTAAGCCTTTCTCTCCCTATTGTGCAGGAAATGCAGCACAGGCTAATCACTGACCTAGGCTTAACCAGGTTGGCTGAAATGTCTGGTTATACTGTCACATTTACCTGTTTCTAACTACAGAGTGATTGGTTAAGCAGCAAAGCTGTTTAGATCTCTATAGTATTACTTGGAAATATTAAGAGTTAATCCAGATGGTACAGGGAAGTATTATTTGAATCTAAATTCATTTCAGAAAAAGCAATAAAGGGTTATTCCTTTCCCTCTTTATTCCCAAGTAATTTGCAGAACAAAATTAAGCTCTGATTGCAGAGGTCAACTCTTCCCTGGGACAGGATGCCAGACCCTCAGATGTGGGTCCTTTCTCTAGATGAATTTTACCCTTCTCCCATCCTCGAGAGACCAACTTACTTAATATTATGGTACCATATACACAACTTAAATATTACTGTTTTAACCACTTTTAAGTGTACAACTGGAGAAGGCAATGGCACCCCACTCCAGTACTCTTGCCTGGAAAATCCCATGGATGGAGGAGCCTGGTGGGCTGCAGTCCATGGGGTCACTAAGAGTCGGACATGACTGAGCGACTTTACTTTCACTTTTCACTTTCATGCATTGGAGAAGGAAATGGAAACCCACTCCAGTGTTCTTGCCTGGAGAATCCCAGGGACGGGGGAGCCTGGTGGGCTGCCGTCTGTGGGGTCACACAGAGTCGGGCACGACTGAAGTGACTTAGCAGCAGTAGCAGCAAGTGTACAATTGAGTGACATTCAGTTCAGTTCAATCACTCGTTCGTGTCTGACTCTTTGCGACCCCATGAACCGCAGCACGCCAGGCCTCTCTGTCTATCACCAACTCCTGGAGTTCACTCAGACTCACGTCCATCAAGTCAATGATGCCATCCAGCCATCTCATCCTCTGTTGTCCCCTCTTCTCCTGCCCCCAATCCCTCCCAGCATCAGAGTCTTTTCCAATGAGTCAACTCTTCACATGAGGTGGCCAAAGTACTGGAGTTTCAGCTTCAGCATCATTCCTTCCAAAGAAATCCCAGGGTTGATCTCCTTCAAAATGGACTGGTTGGATCTCCTTGCAGTCCAAGGGACTCTCAAGAGTCTTCTCCAACACCACAGTTCAAAAGTGTCAATTCTTTGGCACTCAGCTTTCTTCACAGTCCAACTCTCACATCCATACATGACCACAGGAAAAACCATAGCCTTGACTAGATGGACCTTAGTCTGCAAAGTAATGTCTCTGCTTTTGAATATGCTATCTAGGTTGGTCATAACTTTTCTTCCAAGGAGTAAGCGTCTTTTAATTTCATGGCTGCAGTCACCATCTGCAGTGATTTTGGAGCCCAGAAAAATAAAGTCTGACACTGTTTCCATTGTTTCCCCATCTATTTCCCATGAAGTGATGAGACCAGATGCCATGCTCTTTGTTTTCTGAATGTTGAGCTTTAAGCCAACTTTTTCACTCTCCTCTTTCACTTTCATCAAGAGGCTCTTTAGTTCCTCTTTACTTTCTGCCATAATGGTGGTATCATCTGCATATCTGAGGTTATTGATATTTCTCCTGGCAATCTTGATTCCAGATTGTTCTTCTTCCAGCCCAGCATTTCTCATGATGTACTCTGCATATAAGTTAAATAAGCAGGGTGACAATATACAGCCTTGATGTACTCCTTCTCCTATTTGGAACCAGGCTGAGTGACATTAGGTATACAAAAAATGCTGTGTAACCACCACCACCACCATCCATTTCAAGAACTTTTTCATGATCCCAAACAGAAACTCTGTATCCATTAAATAGTAACTCCCCACTACTCCCTCCCTTCAGTTTCTGGCAACCACAATTCTACCTTCTGTCTTGATGATTTGCCTATTCTATATATAATTTGCCTATATATAGCTGAAATCATATAATATTTGTCCTCTTATGTCTGACTTCCTTCACTTAATATAGTGTTTTCAAGGTACATCCATGTTGCTGCATGTGTTAGAGGTTCCTTCCTTTTTAAGGCCTAATAATATTCCACTGTATTTTCAACATACACACATTGTATACATATTTTGTTTTTCCGATCCACTGTTGATGGACATTTGAGTTGTTCCTATCTTTGGCTACTGTGAATAATGCTATTATGAATATTGATGTTAAGTCCCTATTTGAGTCTCCGGTATCAGTTCTTTGGGGTATATACTAGAAGTAGAATTGCTAAATCATATGCTAATTCCAACTTTAACTTTTTGAGAAACCATCAAACTGGTTCCCCTGGTGGCTGTAGCATTTTATATCCCCAGCAATTTCCCCCTTTTAACACCTTTAAAAGTACATAACCTTTGGGTGACTTTCCCAAATTTTGAGGTGATGGGGGAAGATTGCCATCCCTATTGTCAATACATTTCCCTGAAGTCACACTGAAGTCTTAATAAGTTAAAGGCAGTAAGTGTTTGTTGAATGCCTGCTATGAACCAGGAACATGCTAGGCATTAAAGATACAAAGACCTCAAAGCTTAGTGAAGAAGATAGACACGCAAATGCAACGGTGTAGTGTAATGAATCCAATAATTAGAAGGATATACAAGTTAATAAGGGGCAGGAAAAGCTCTGCAGAAGGGATAACTGAGCTGGGTTTTGAATGATGAACAGGTGTTCGCCATGTAGGAGGAAGGAGAATAGCCCAAGTAGGGAATAGTAAGTTCAAAGAACACCCAAGAGAACAAGGCACTCTCAGGGAACAAGGGAGAGTTCATTATGCTACCTCTCACTGCCTACCTTCTGGCCCATTGGTGTCCCACTTCCCTGGTGGCTCAGAGGGTAGAGAATCTGCCTGCAGTGCAGGAGACTCAGGTTCAGTCCCTGGGTCAGGAAGATCCCCTGGAGAAGGGAATGGCAACCCACCCCAGTATTCACTCCTCAATATTCTTGCCTGGAGAATTCCATGGGCAGAGGAACCTGGCAGGCTACAGTCCATGGAGTCGCAGAGTCAGACACAACTGAGTGACTAACACTTTCAGAAACTCTGTTGACAGGGGGTAAAGATATGCATATGTGTAAGCATGTGTTCATACATGGACTTGCATTTGAAGGTGAGCAGAGGTGGGACTTTACCAAGTGGTGTCCAGATTCTTGTGATTTGTGGACGGTAGAGATGCTGAGTGAAGGAGATTTCAGGGTGATGCTGACACTTTGAGGTATTGAAGTGGTTGTTACCAAACAAAACTTTAAGGCCTCCAGAGATAAGAAGTATGACTTACAAGTTTAGAAAAATTTACTTTTGAGTGACCCAGTTTCAGCAATATGGCAGATTAAGAAACCTTGAAAATCCTACCACTGCAACTCCTAGAAATGGTTTGTAAAATACAATTAAAATTCTTTTAAATGAAAAACCAAATTAACACATACACAAAATAGGGGCACCCCCTGATGCCAGAAAGGAGGTCAGTGGAAGCCAGAGCAGTGACCTGAAACTGTAGCCACAGGAGTTCAGGGACAAGGATTCAGGAAGGATGGTGAAGGAGTGGCAGTTTCCTTGCTTCTATTAAGGCAGCAGAAAAGCAGAAGTGAGAGTCAACAACGAGCAGTGTGATCTGTCCACAGTCATGGGACTGCCAGTCCATTGCCTTTGCCATAGCTTATCAGTTAAAAGCGGGTCCTGGGTCTCACTCACAAGAAAAAGGGTTTACACAGGCCATGAATACCAGAAGACCGGGGTCATGGGGGGGCCAATTTAGGGTCTGTCCACCACATGGGTGCAGATGTTCAGTAGTGCCACATTCCAGGAGCATCTATCAAGACATATCTACCAACATCAGAGCAGGGTCCAGAATTCTCATGCCATAAGTAGGACACTAAGACATGCTTTGTCCCATGGCCATTGCCTATAAATGTTGAAGAATACGGGATTTCCTGGTTTTTGTTTATTTTATGAAAATACTACATGGTTATGGAAACACCTCAAACAGTGCAGATAAGGATAAGTACAAAGGACAGGTTCTCATCTCCTTTCCCATTCACAGACCCCCTGCTACTATTCAGAAGTTGGAGATGGTTTGTGGATAGTGTGAGTAATCAAAACTATCACCGTTGCAGGAAAACAAGAGCACCATCTGTCCAAGAGAAAACTAGAGTTGTCCTGGGCAAGTGCAGCTATTTTTTAAGGTTTCCAGGTAGAAGTGAAAGCGTAAGAGGTTCATGAAGGGGATGGGAGTGGTAACAGGGCAGCTGCAGAGGCGACCTCCAGTCTACCTTGCCTTCCTGAGTTAAATAGGAAAGTTCCATGGCCAAGGAGAGAACACAACCAAAAGCTTGATTACAAAATAAGAGAATTAAAAAGTAAAAGGAATGAAATAAATAAATTTACATAGAAAAAAAAACACAAGAGATTATTTTGGAGTAAAGATGAAAAATACTAACAGGAAAATAGTAAAAAGTATTTTACAATACTTTTATAAGTATTTACTTATAAAGGTAAATAAAGATCAAAAGTTGAAAGAAGCCACATTCAAAGTTAAAAGCCAAAGAATTACAAAAGCTAGGCTTAATATTTTTTAAAAAATATGGGTGAAGAGATGAACTGACAATTTACAAAGAATCACAGATGGCCTGTATGTGTGAAAAGATTATAACTTAATCTTCTTTATAACTAAAAAAATTCTAAAAATCATAAGATACCATCTTTCACATATTAGATTAGCAAAGATTTAAAACTTTTATAATACCCTGTATAAATATGAGGAAAACAATCTCATATACTGTTAGTTCAATTCAGTTCAGTCGCTCAGTCATGTCTGACTCTTTGCGACCCCGTGAATCGCAGCACGCCAGGCCTCCCTGTCCATTACCAACTCCCAGAGTCCACCCAAACCCACGTCCATTGAGTTGGTGATGCCATCCAACCATCTCATCTTCTGTCGTCCCCTTCTCCTCCTGCCCTCAATCTTTCCCAGCATCAGGGTCTTTTCAAATGAGTCAGCTCTTTGCATGAGGTGGCCAAAGTATTGGAGTTTCAGCTTCAACATAAATTCTTCCAATGAACACCCAGGACCAATCTCCTTTATGATGGACTGATTGGATCTCCTTGCAGTCCACGGGACTCTCAAGAGTCTTCTCCAACACCACAGTTCAAAAGCATCAATTCTTTGGTGCTCAGCTTTCTTTATAGTCCAACTCTCACATCCATACATGACTACTGGAAAAACCATAGCCTTGACTAGATGGACCTTTGTTGGCAAAGTAATGTCTCGGCTTTTGAATACGCTGTCTAGGTTGGTCATAACTTTTCTTCCAAGGAGTAAGCATCTTTTAATTTCATGGCTGCACTCACCATCTTCAGTGATATTGGAGCCCAGAAAAATAAAATCAGCCACTGTTTCCACTATTTCCCCATCTATTTGCCATGAAGTGATGAAACCAGATGCCATGATCTTAGTTTTCTGAATGTTGAGCCTTAAGCCAATGTTTTCACTCTCCTCTTTCACTTTCATCAAGAGGCTCTTTAGTTCCTCTTCACTTTCTGCCATAAGGATAGTGTTATCTGCATATCTGAGGTTATTGATATTTTTCCCGGCAATCTTGATTCCAGCTTGTGCTTCATGCAGCCCAGTGTTTCTCATGATGTTATGATGTTATACTGTTAGTAGGAATATACATTTCTATGAACTGTTTAGATGACAATTGACAATATCTACAAAAATTTATAAAGCTACTTGATTTGGCAATTCCATCTCTATGATTGCATCTTATATTTGCATGGTGTATGTGTATAAATACACAAGATAGACCAATTCGTAGATTCATAGATAGATCATCATTGATTGAAACAGAGAAATCGGAGAACAACCTACATAAGTTACTTTATCTATATTAAATATGATTTATTCCCACAATATAACATTCTCCTCCTTCAGGAAGACTTCTCAGATTATTCCATATCGAGTTACTAATTTGGGGGGTTTTGTTTTCTCTCAATCTATCCCAGTTTCAACAGCAGTTCATGATCTTAGTTGACATAGAACTAGTTTCAAATTCAGGATAAAGAGATGTACCCACAATCATTACCCATGGTAAAAGAATTTAAAAAAAAAAAAGCAGGAAGCTTTCAGATTGGGTTGAACATGCCTCTATTTTGATCTTGAAAAAATGTCAAACATTTTTTCCAATGCTGTGACACAAACTGATTTAACCCACTGTCCTCACTTTTATACTTTTAAAAGGCTACAGAAAATAGATACTACAAAAGAAGATGCCAGTGTTAACATTTTAAATCCCTAACTTTTAAATCCATCAGCTTTTCTTTCTGCTCAATACCTTTTCTAGAACCTCGTCTTTTCTTTGCTTTTTGTTCTTTTTTTTAAAACAGCCTTCAATTTTCTGAAACAAAGGAGAATTGATTGGGACCTTCATTCAGGCTTCAGGTGCCCCATTCTTGAAAGATGAAGTGCTTTTTCAAAAATCCTTTCTAAACAAGCATTTAAATCAATTACTCTCCTCTTCTGGTGATATAAAACAAAGTGTACCATTAGTCATTTAGCAAGAGCAAAACATCTCCTTTTGTGAAAACCACCAACCATGTGGTTTAAAAAAGCTAAAGGATAAATCACATTTATCTAATGGATGGAACGTGATATTTATCCATATGTTATTACTAAAATTGACATAGCAGAAGTTGCCAAGAGGAAGAAATAAACAGTCACTCTAAAGAAATAAAAAAACTTTTTGAATCATCATTAAACATATCTTTGTTTTAAAGTTTCTTTTTTCACCATGAAATTAATTGACATTTTCACTTATTATTTTTACTTACAATTAAACATCTTGAAGAGAATGGTTTTCAAAATAACTCTTCCCCAAGTCAGTCTATGGAAAAAGTAACATTCCCCAGTAATTTTTTATGACACTTGGGTTACCAAAGAGACTTGTCCATATGCCCTTTTTTATACCTAACAAAGAAACAAAAAGATGCCCACATCTGCATCATTTGTTTTCCGTGATACTGGACCTGGGCATGAGTATCATCAATTACAAGAAACTAGAATCTCCCAAAGCAAAAGGACCTCAGTTTCCATCACTTTCTCTAAGTCCAGCCTGGATTTCCTGAAGTCATTGCCCATATTCAAAACATAACCTTCTTTCTCCTGGCAATTATGCTCTATACCAATGAAACTTCCTCTAAGAAGCTGAAAATTATATTCATTTAATTCAATCTCTTTTTTACTATGTAGCAATGGTTTCCCCAAAAAATTAACTGAAAGGCTATAATGGCAGCCAAAACCAACTGTTACTCAATGACAGGATGTTGTGATTTTATATATATAGGCCTCATTAGTCTCCTTAGTTTTAGTTTTTAAATAATTTTTTTAACCTATCTGGACAGGTCATGGTGAAAGATTGTTGTTTCTTTCATCATAAAATTACATTCATGCTGTGGTTCTTTAAGTTGTTGAAAAAGTCCCCTTTTATATCCACTAAAGAGAAGTATGATTCAAACAGAGGGAAGTATACACTAATTTAGGAATACCAATGGGTCAGATGCTTTACACACATTAGCTTATTTAGATGACTTGCCAAGACAACACACAGAGTTCAAATATGATCCCACCTGGGTCTGATCCCACAGCCAGAGATCTACCTCTTTCTTATTATCCAGTCAGATTTTAATAAAATCTATTTAAGTGAAATGGCAACCCACTCCAGTATTCTTGCCTAGGAAACCCCATGGACAGAGGAGCCTCGTGGGCTAAATACAGTCCACAGGGTCTCAAAGAGTCCGACATAACTAAGCGACTAATACTTTCACTTTCACTTCCACTTCAATGACACTTACAAGAAGCCATCAAGATGCATCTAATTTAATTTCTGCATCTAGGATTATTTTCTCCTGTTTTTTATTTAATCTACTACTTGCTTATATTTGACCCTTCTCAGTTGTCCAAAATATAGGTATAGTATTAAACTACAGTCCCCTATTACAAAACCCAAACATCCATGACTCAACAGGCAAGAGAGGCAAGCTCTTTGCATAGACTCAGAGGAAGCATTGTGGTTTAAATTCCTGGCTTTGACATGAAGTAGGCCAATCAAATCCTCAGGGGTTTTTTAAGGACTAAACAAGGTCATGTATTAAGCACCTGATAGATGTACAATAAATAGAAACTTAATTTGAAACTTACAGAGTGGCAAACAAAGCTGACCCAGTTCCCACCCCCATTAGGCAGGCCATGGACGGGAAGAAAGAAAAGGAGAGGTGCAGAGACAAGAGGAGAGAAACAGGCAAGAGCCTTAGGGCCTGAGAGTTCAACCAGTTGAGAACACAGAGGTCAAAACTTCCACTTTCCAAAGTCAAGGGCTGTGACTTTTAATTATCTCTAGGGCTTGGTAAAGCTTTTCCCTCCCGTTAGAGAGCCTTCAAGTTGCCCCTTGAGAGAGAAACAATCAGGCTTGGCAGATAACAAGCCGCTGTATGATGACAACAAGGCTGAGACATCAAGCCTGTTGACAGAACAAGCTGACAAGTTCATACCCTCTATGCGGGATTGCAAATTCTCAAATGTGTTTTTGCCACCTTCAAGTATGAACAGATGTGTTTGGGGGAAAAAAAATGACTTTATAGCAAATTAGATTTTTCATGTGTTGTTGAGCAGCCCCTACAGTTTTGACAGGTGCAGGAGAGGCGGCAGAGGTAGGTTTGCAAATCAAGCCTCAATGCCGCCCCCAATAGTGCGAGGTGGGTGATGAGCAGGATGTACGTGTAGGTTCCTGCCGGTATTTGTTCCTTCAGGATGGAAGTGACAAGTGCTGCTTGAAAAACGCCTGCTAGCTAAACTCACCCCACCTCCATCTTTCAGCCTTTATGAGTACATTGCTTTAGGGAGATTACTGTGTGCACACACTGTTCTAAGCACTGGATGTGTAGTAAGTTACTGCGTCTTCACATCAGCCTGTGAGTAACCAGTATTTTATCTATCCTTTACAAAGGAGGCAACAGAAACACTGAGCAGTTGAATAACTCATTCACAGTCACACACGAAGGGCCTTGTACTGAGGAGCTGGAAATGCTGGAATTCAGTCCCAGCTCGCTGCCTCCTCATAGCAAAGGATATGTTCACCCAGTGCATGCTGTGGTCCCAGCCCTGGACTAAGCATCTTCAGTACCTTTCTAATTTAACACAAAACCTGTGAGAGGAAGGCATTGTTGTTATCCTTACAGATGGGGAAACTGAGGCTTAGAAGGGGTAAGGAACTTGCCCAAGTTTACAAAACTAGTAAGAGCTGAAACCAAAAATAAAAACCCAATCTGTCTGACTCGAGTCCAAGGTCTTAACTACGACCTACTCTGCTTCTGCCCCTTATTAGTTATCTTGAGTATTTGATCTCTCCCAGCCTCAGTTTCCTCATCTTTGAAATGGGGATACCACCAATAACTATCTTAAAAGACCAGTGCAAGGGTAAAACAAAGGAAGGTATGTGAAAATGAACTAGGAACTACAGGCAAGGCATACAGTAATTCTATTCTTCTCCCAGCAAATGAATTTAATCCCTCCCAAAGCTGAAGATTTTGGCATGTGTGACCTCTCACTGATTTATCAACACAACACATTTGGAGAGTGAAAGGAGAAAAGAGAAGGCAAATCACTTGCCTCTGTCTCCCCTATCAAGTGGTTTTGTGCAGGGAAACTCCAGACAATTCCTGTAGCATGGCCATGTTAGTCTTGAATGAGGTAATAGCAAACAGCTGAGCCTTTTTCTTTCAAACATGGCAAGTTCCTTACACGTCAGGGCCTTGCAATTTCTGCTTCTTCTGTTTAGGGGTGCTTGTCCATAGATTTCCATTAGCTGTCTTCTTCCCCTTTCTCAAGAGGCCTTCATCCCTGGCTAAAGTAATCCCCTACTCAGTCCCACCCTGTAACCCTGTTTAAGCATCTCCATCACAGTTATCAGGGTCTGAAGTTATTTAAGTTTGTTGGCTGTCTCTCTCCACTTGGGCATAAGCTCATTGAAGGCAGGAAACTGCTGTATCCCCAAATTCTTGCCACCGAGTAGGTGCTCATCAATATGTGTGGACTTAACTAGAGAAAGATAAGTCTTTCTCTCCCAAACCCCACCTTTACCTCCATATCCACCTACAAACCAGGAAGGCTGTATAGAGGACATGTGTAAGGAAATGACACTCCCTGGCCCTTGCTGGTGATTGTCTAGTAATGGTTGGAGCACCTCTGCTTGTGGAAACCTCAGTTCAAATCCAAATCCACACATTTGGTGTATTGTTTCAGGGAGTCTATGTTATGACTGCCAGGGTGCTAATTCCTGCTCTGGTTCTACCTAGCCTGGTGATCTTGGACTCATTACTTGATTTCGCTATGCCTACATTTCTTTACCCTTACAAAGAGGATATATATCACCTATCCTGCAGAGTTGTGAAGATTCACTGAGATGATGAATGTACTGGGCTGAGCCCGGTGCCTGGCACAGGGTAAGCTCTCGGTAAATTGCAGCTCTGAATTGATTAATGATGGAAATGAATTTATATTTGTGCCACTAGTCTCTCTCCCAATAGTAAACCTCACTAATTGATTAAGCCTTTCTTTCTTTTTAAAAATGGCCTCACAGCCTTCATATAACACCCTCCTCTCCTAGACAGTCAGTAACAATCAATCATCTGGAGTTGGCATGCAAACTGAAACCTATTCATCCTTCCTGATTCAGGCAGCTCTTAACAGGCTGTCAGGCGGGGTTATTAACACTGAACTTGGTGTCCAAAAGTAAACTGGTAGTTAATTTTGCCTCTGGAAAAGTGGCAGTTCCAGCAGGATGCCTCCATAGGCAGACTCACTAGCGTGGGAGAAGAGTGAGACATGGCAGAACCTGCTCGTGATAGATGAGGATAGAGGGGAAGGCCCCGCCCCCTCCCATCAGGCTTGGCTCCCAGGAGGTTACGCTGATAGAAATCAGGGCTTCTGGAAGGCAGGATGTGAGCAGTGCTCAGGTTTACCCTCTGATATGTTCTTTTCCATGAAACAGCTCCGATGGAAACTGGGAACTCACCAGGAAAAACTCATCCCTCCTGATTGGCTCCCTTTAAATTTATATTAACTATTCCAAATACGTCCTAACAACTTCTGAATTGCAATCAAATCAATGGAGGACTATAATTTTTTAATAATTTACTTTTAAATGTTAGAGAATCTAGCAGATTGTAACTGGTGTGTGTGTGTGTACACTATTTCAGAAGTGACAATGAGGTTATTGAGAAGCCTTTCCAAGAGCTGAGGAGCCTGCTGGCTTGGATGGATAGCAGTGACACTTTCAGAGAAAATAAATGTTAAGAAGCTAGAAAGATGAAATATAGAAATAAAAACAGAAAGTAACACTTGTGTTTAATTTATTTCCATAAATCTGGCCCTACCAAAAATAGCAAATTAGGAGATGCCAGCTTTCTAATATCCCTGGTTCCCCTTTCTTGCTCATTTTTCTTCTTTCTTTAAAGGATCCAGTGCCCCAACTTTCTCCATTATTTTCATCATCAAAATCTTTCTGCAGGAAATTAGCTGTACAAAAACAAGTTCATATGTATCAATGATTAGTGGCTTAATATTTCCTCTTATAGGCAAAGCATAGTCTTTATGACTTGAAAAGAGATGAGCTGAATTGTGTTCCCCCCAAATTCATATGTTGAAGTCCTGACCCCCAATGACTCAGAAGACAACTGTATTTTGAGATAGGGCCTCTAAAGAAGTAATTAAAGTTGTATGAAATCATTGGGATGGGTCTTAATCAATGTGACAGGTGTCCTCATAAGAAGAGGCGATTAGGATACAGACAGGTTCTGAGGGAAGACTGTGAAGATACAAGGAGAAAACAGCTATCTACAACCCAAGGAGAGAAGTCTCAGGAGAAACCAATTCTGTTTGATCTTTGACGTCCAGCCTCCAGAACTGTGAGGAAATAAATTTCTGTTGTGTAAGCCATCCAGTGTATGGTATATGGTTACGGCAGCCCAAGCCGACCAATACAAGTGGTGTTGGAGTACAGTTGATCTACAGTGTCATTTACAATGTTTCAGGCGTACAGGAAAGTCAATCGGTTATACATATACGTATGTCCACTCCTTTTTAGATTCTTACAGAGCACTGAATAGAGTTCCCTGTGCGATACAATACATCCTGATTGGTTATCTATTTTATATATGCTTGCTCTTTTGCTCAGTAGTGTCCAGCTCTTTGCAACCCCATGGACTGTAGCTCACCAGGCTCCTCAGTCTATGGAATTCTCCAGGCAAGAATTCTGGAGTGGGTTGCCATTTCCTACTCCAGGGGATCTTCCCAACCCAGGGATCGAGCCTGGGTCTCCTGCCTTGCAGGCAGATTCTTTACTACTTTGCCACCTGGGAAACTCTCCATGTTATACATAGTAGTAGATGTATATGTCAGTCCCAGCTTTGCAATTTACCCCTTCTCTCCTTTTTCCCCCTGGTAGCTGAACATTTGTTTTCATACATCTGTGACTCTATTTTTGTTGTGTAAATAAGTTCATTTGTACTATTTTTTTTAGATTCCACATAAAGTGATAACATGATATTTGTCTTTCTCTAAATTACTTCATTCAATATGACAGTCTCTAGGTCCATCCATGTTGCTGCAAATGGCATTATTTTGTTCTTTTTTTATGGCCAATATTCCAGTCCAGTTCAGTTGTGTCCAACTCTTTGCCACTCCATGAATCGCAGCACACCAGGCCTCCCTGTCCATCACCAACTCCCAGAGTTCACTCAGACTCACGTCCATTGAGTCAGTGATGCCATCCAGCCATCTCATCCTCTGTCGTCCCCTTCTCCTCCTGCCCTCAATCCCTCCCAGCATCAGAGTCTTTTCCAATGAGTCAATATTCCAGTGTATGTATGTAAATACAGATGCTTTATCCATTCCTCTATTGAAGAACATTTGGGTATGGGGATTACATGAGACAATATGCATTATTGGCTAGCACAATGTCTACATGGTACCTGGCACTTAGCACTTCATCGGTACGATTATTACTATTATTAAAGTAGAATTTTAACTAAATATAGATGAATGAAATGGGTACTTTTGTACATCACTTGTATTTACACCACAGATACTCAAAAAGTATTTGTTACTGGATCACACTGCAATGGTGGCTTCTCACTCCTAAGGGGCCCTTAATTCCCATAGAGTTGGCATCAGAAGCTACAGGTGTGGTCTTAATCTCCAAAATATAGATAAGAATTATGGGAAAATATAAGGAAAATCCATCCTGCAATGAAAGAGACAGATAAGAGTCTGCACCAACAAATTAAATAAAATTTAAACTTCAATAACTAAGTAAGTATGCTAAAACCACTAGTTTATTAAACAATTCATACTAATATGGAAGTAGCTTGTTCCTTATTTTCTGAGAAAGCATCTTAAGTGAAGGGTCTTAGGTAAATGTCTTGACTTGGAGGAAAGTTATTTAATAACTTTGGTTTCAGGTCAGGCACATTAAATTTCAAATAAACATTTTGTCTTTTAACATTTAAGTTATTTTTAGTATAAATGATTCCTCTAGCAATCAAAACTCCCTACATAGGGAAGGAAGACAACATTAAAACTGATACCATTCTCTGACCCCACAGTTTTCAAAAAACAAAAGGTAATAAAACAGATCATTTAAAACTGTCAACGTGATGTGTCCTGCTGCCTGGCATCCCTGAGGGAAGCAGGAATAGAGCTGTGTCGGACCTCTGGGTTCTCAGATTTCAGATGTAAGTATATTAGCATCTACTGCATATTTCAAGGCTTTTCCTATGCTTTTATCTATAAATGGAAATAAAGCTGATGTTGAAACACCAGGTACATAATGCCAAAATAGAAAACCAGAGGTAGCCTTCTTCTGAGTCTTGTTCCCAGTGTTCACAGTCTATGCTGGCCATTCCCTCTCAACAGCAGAGATCTGTCCTTTTTTGTCTCTCTGCCCCAACTCTGGCACAAGATATCTCCTTTCATTAATCTTGAGTCCATAGTGCTACCAATCCCGCAGTCCTGGGCTCTGTTTTGCCCTCCTCGTTCCTCTTGCTAGGCTCACTCATCTGTTCTCTGGTACCCAGGGCCCACTACACCTCCTCTCCTCGAGTTATCTATCTCTCATCTATTTCCCTGTGTAATACAGCTGATCACATTGTGCAACAGACTCAAGAAATACTGAGTAGAGACGCTGAAAGAAGGGGAGAACCAGGTCCCATTCTTAATAGCAGGCCTCTGGAGCCTGGCTATTGAGTGAATCATTAGCCTGATAATTTAGCATCTCCCCAAATCTAAAATTCACCCAAAATGGGACTTCCCTGGCAGTCCATTGGTTCAGAATACGCCTGCCAATGCAGGGCACACAGGTTCAATCCCTGGTCCAGGAAGATCCCACATACTGCGAGCCAATGAAACCTGAACACCACAACCCAAAGCCCTCAACAAGAGAAGCCACCTCAATGGAAGCCCGTGTACCATAACTAGAGAGTAGCCCCCGCTCACAGCAATGAGAGGAAGTCAGAGCTCAGCAATCTAGACTCAGAGCAGCCAAAATAATAATAGCAACAAAATCCACCCAAAATGAATATACATTAAAATCCTGTAAGAAGTAACCTAACAAAAGAAAAATAGGGAAAGATTTTCTATTCTAGACTTCTATTTTCTCCTCAAGAAGAGGCTAAGCCAGTAACCTCCTTTGAATTCAAGTGAAATTCTCTGTTGTAAATAATTCTTTACATGAGCCTCACAGAAAACCATGTCTCAACATCTCCATTGGAACAGAAATTACCACAATGACATGTTCCCTAAGCTTCTATTAGCCTGACATCTCCCCCTTGTCTAGCAGAAGAGTGAAGAAAAATTGACTTGCAGTTTTTATAAGTGCTATAACTGGCATCTTATTGTATATATATTTTCACTCAATTGCTGAACTCCGTAAAGGTGTATTTGTTTTCTGCTTTTCTTAAGTAATGATGAATCAATAGGTCATTTAGCTCAGCCTCTCTGTTTAAATCTTATAGTGAAACATGAGGGTGGAAGACAGGACCACGCTTGATTTTCATTGTGTTACATCCTTCAGTCTCCAAGAAGCTTCCCTGACCATTTGAGTGACCTCTCTCCCTAGACTACCTTAGCTATGCATGGGTGAATTCGGTTTCCAAGTGCACACCCGTACTCTTTGATTCAGTGATTCCCTACGTCACTGATTTTGTGTGTTATTCTGTACTGACTGGCTCTCCTTTCATCACACTGTAATTTATCAGTCAATTTTATCAACCATTGAGTGTGTTTTTGTTTTTTAAATTCTTATAGGTTATACTAATGAAAGAAGACAAAAGCTGATAGTGATGTAATCCTCTGAATTTTTTTAGTGATTCACAGAGGAATTTGGATTGATATAACTGGATAGGACAGCTGCCATGAATGTCCTGTGCTGTCTCTTGCAGAACCTGATAAAATCTTCATATGTTCTCACAAGCAGATCTATTATATTATACAGGCAAAAGAACCCCAGAGAATATAATTATGACTAGCTCAATCACAGAATTCCCTTAGAATAATAACTAAAGGAATAACATGAAATTAAAAGCAATGAATATAATGTAATGCTCCCCATAAGCAATTAGTAGATACTCATTAACAGACTATGAGACAAGGGAGATACCAAAATGTGACTCCAGTTTGCAGCTTCACAGATGTGCACTCACTGACAAACCACAGACACTTATGACGCCCGGCTTAATCAGTTTCCGCAGCAGGTGATGGAGACTTAAACTAGGGAAGTATCATTGAAGAGGGATAGTTCTTTTTTCTTTAGCCATGGAACAGATTTTTTTCATAAAATTCTCCAAACTAAGTAAATACTCATCTTTGTTTGCTAGAAAACCGCCTTGTCAGCATTAACTAGAATGCACATAATTCCAAATGAGATGTTCAGTGTTCGGTTTAATAATGTATTGGGTCTATCTTTGCCCTTAATAGCAGGAGAAGAATTTTTTTTCCTATTTATGCCTAAAGGGAATGGCTGCTTCCCTGTCAGTCTCTAGAGACAGGAAAAAACACTGCACTGCCAAGCATCTTTGAATACGAATGGAGGTGGTTCTTGCAATAAGCATGGGGAAGGACTTCTCCCTTCTCTAGAGCCAGAGGTTGACCTGATCATCTAAAGCATGGTGATAGAGATTTTAATTTTTAAGGTTGAGCCAAATTATTACTACTCAAAGGCCTATCCAGTCATGGGCCTAACTGTAGCCACTTTTGTGGGCATATCTTAACTATTCTCAAAGGTCATTTGACCCACAGGCAAAGCCTAGCTATTTCCTCTTTGGCACTTGCCAGTCTTATCCTGAATCTAAAAACAGAATGAAGTTTCTTATTTGTCTTTGTATCCCTAACATCTAGCATAGTTCTTGGGCCACATTTTATTGGATTGAATTTTTGTAAAATTCAATGGAATTATTAGTATAAGAGTCTCATCTATATTGAATAAAAGGAACTAGTCCTTTAAGTGACTTATTTCTAACTTGAGCTGCATTAATGGACAAAGTCTAGATCAACTGGCCTGCTTTCACTTTTGTAAAACTAAATTCGTCAGTCATGTCATTGAAAACCACATATTTTTCAAAACCAGATATACAGTCATAAAAATCAAAAAGCAGTTAATTAATGAAAGATACAGTTAGTGCATCTTGATTTGAAGATGAACAGAAAGTCATGTTTAGAAACCTGGTACATGAAATATATACTGTATTAGACAATTTCCCCTACATTTTCTTGTTTAATTTCTTAATAGAATTCCTTGAGTTAGGTATTATGTTTCCCAATATATTAATAAGGAAACTAAGGTTCAAAAAGATCATTAATTTGTCCAACAAATATTTAGGAAGCATACATTATATCCCAAGCATTGTTCTCATGCTGGGGATATATAGCAATGAGAAAAAAAGTGTCCTCATGGAATTTATGCCCATTTTCTTTTGGCTAGTAAGTGGGTCTAAATCTGTATCTATCTGATCCCAATATACATGGTTGTTTTTTCACTGCACATGGCAGTTGGAATGGAGATACTCAAATAGAAAAGACTACAATATTTGAATAACTTGAATAAATGCTATGTGACCCTGCCTTGGCCCTATAATAAAAGGGAAAGGGAACCCCAAAAGTAAGAGTACTTCAACTCTTGGTTCTAAGCTATTTATTCTTTTAAGCAATTAACCTATATTATTTTTTACTTAAAATAAATTCCACTTTCCTTGTCTAGACTCTGGAGATAATCAGATTTTTGTTAGCTAGCAAGGAATTATTCTGAGTCTTTCAGAGGATGCTAAGACTCATGGACGTGTTTCTGCCCTTTCAGAAAAATCCCTCTCCTTTCATTCATATGTTTTTGTGTCCTATACACTAAAATAATGACTCTGGGTTGATCCCCTTCACTACAAATTTTATCTTCAAAAGCCCCAAACTCCAACTTCTCTGCTTACTATGTTCCCTACTTAATGTTCTTCCCCATCCTAGCTGTTTCTTCTGAAATCCAACCCATGAAGGCTTCATAACCTCACCCACACATGCTCCCTCCTTTGACCCCCATGACACTATGGAACCCTTTCACAGCACTCATAGGCTCATACTGTGATCTTGAGTGATTTTGTCTTATTCTCTAGTAAACATTCACTCTGAGGGCAGGATATCTTTCGTTTGTCTCTCATAATCAGCAAATGAGCAATAAATATTTTAATTGATTGTGTTATTTTAAAAAATTAGACCCATAATTATCTCTACTCAAATTTTTTTTAACTGTCATTTTAGAGAATCAGCTATTTTCAAAACCACAAAGAAACATGCCACTCAAATAAAAGCCTGTATTACAGTTATTAAATCTGTAAGAATGTAAAAGAGGGCTTTCATTCAACCCATAGATAATTATTTGTCATCTACACTGCACAAATAATTATTCCAGGATAATTGGAGGTCGCAGTGAAGAACCAAATGTACATCCAAATTTGTGAAGTGTTATAAAATAATTTAACAGCCAGTAAATTAAGAGGTGATTTCAAGCAATTCAAAGAGATTGGAATCATGGATTTGGAGCAAGAAAAATGATCTTACTCATTCAGGCTCTCCTCAGAAGTAGATCAGTAAAATTGGAAAATCCAGAGCTCAAAAACCAGCAGTAAGTAGAACTAACCCAGAATCTGCATAAAAATCTTCTAACATAGTATTCATTGGCAGCATCAAAGAAGAGAAATATAGAGCAATAAATACTAACCACTTCATAAAAACTGGCATCTCAATGTGACTACCCTATAAATGTTACTGAAGCTAAGAAAACGTTGCATAGTAGAATGCTATTAGAAATTAGGACAACAAAATATTATCTTACCAGTTTGCTTGGCTACTCCTTTATATGAACTGAACTATACCCCAAAACCATCTTCATGAACTTGGGCACACCACTTAATCTTCAAGCATCTCTGTGTCTATAAAGTCACTTACCAGGGTTATGCTCAATCATGTCTGACTCTTTACGACCCCATGGGCTAGTCCGCCAGGCTCTTCTGTCCATGAGATTTCCCAGGCAAGGATACTGGAGTGGGATGCCGTTTCCTTCTCCAGGGAATCTTCCTAACCTAGAGATCAAACCCAGGTCTCTTGCATCTCCTGCATTGGCAGGTGGACAATACAGTGTTGGTAAAAAAATAGGTACCATGCCATATGTATTATTCTGTTTTATTCTCTGCTTAAATATTTAATCAATATGGTTATTATATTAAACTTGTATTTTATTTTAAGGCACAAATATTTTCTTCTCGACATTTGAGAGAAACTTCATATCAAAGAACAGAAATTAATAATGAAATGTCTAGTAGTTCTTCAGCCATATTTTAGCAACTTTCTTCTACCAAATAAGTTTGAACTCTATTTTATCTTATTTAGATGTTACCGTGTAACAAGTGGTTCTTACTTTTCACTTATTGCAAAACCTTGTACAGGATGCTTGAAGTATTAAGTGTCCCCCAGATCCTATTCTCATTCTCATTCAGACTGAGGAGAAAATGATCTGAAACATTTTTTCCTTGAAGACTACAAGGCATGTGCTCCTCCTCCCCTTGCCCCCACCCCCACTCCCCCTTCTTCCCCTCTCCCTCCCACTCCTCCTCTCTTTCTCCCCCTCTTCCTCCCCCTTCCTTTCCTCTCCCTCCTCCTCCTCTCCCCCTTCACCCCTCCTCGATATACTACTTCTTCATCCCATTCTCTTTCCCTTCCTTCTTCTTCCCAGAAATTTAATGTGGATACTAAAGCCAGAGTTCCATAGAGCTTCAAGGAACCATCTAGGCATTCTTAAGACCTGAGAATTTAGGACCCACACAGTGTAGGACATGCACAAGATCATATAGCTCATACAATCCTGAGAAATCTAATTTTGGAAATGTAATCTGCTTTATTTTCAAGGAGCAACCAAGTTGAAAGAATCAGTACATCTAGGTCTTTATATTCAAGTCCAAGATCTTTACAAATTGTCTTACCTTGTTCTTTCTCTTACCAACATGAAAAGAATATATAAACAACAATTCTGGCTTTTCTGCTAGCTCAACGTAGGGGAAAGAGAACTGAACCAGATGCAAAAATTCCTGACTTAATGTTCTGGCTGTGCTCCATAACTTTGGATAAGTCACTAGGATTTTTTTAAGTCCCAGTTTTTGTAAAATTAAGATGTCTATCTGAATTAGTTTGGAGAATTTTAATAATTTAGATAATGAATGTGAATATCTTCTATTAAATCATATAGGTCTTATATTAAATCATATAGGTCTGTTTCTAAAGAACAGGTACTTTTATTATTCTGTGTGCTCCTGAAAGGTTTTTAAGGATTAAAAGCAAAAATTATATGGGGTAAAATATAAACAAGTTAAATTCTATTTTTAAAATGTAAGATAAGAATTTCATCAGAAAGGTAACAGAATAGGATGCTCCAGTTCTCATTCCCACGCAGAGACTCTGACTCAACAACAATATATGGACTCAAATGCCTTCATGAAAACTCCAGAAACCAGTTAAGAAGTTGCAGTACTCCAGGTAAGCCATGTTGAAATGGGTCAGGAAAGCCAGTGCATTCTTTCTGCAGTCTCACCTCACTTCATCTGGCACAGCTGTAGCTCAGTAGGGAGGAAACACCAAATTCGTGGCTTCTCCTTGGGAGGGAAAGAAAGGCATGGGATGTACATCTAACATTCTGAGTTCTTAAGGCTGCCCAAGGGACTGGCTGTCTTCCTGATATTTCTGATGCCTGGGGATCATGGAGAACAAAAGAGAACTCTGGGACTTGCAGCACCAGACCTGCAGTCCCACAAACAGAGCAAGAGATTCTTGCTGTTCCTTAGTCACTAAGTCGTGTCCAACTCTTTTGCAACCCCATGGACTGTAGCCCACTAGATTTCTCTGTCCATGGGATTTCCCAACCAAGAATACTGGCATAGGTTGCAATTTCCTTCTCCAGTGGATCTTCCTGACCCAGGGATCCAACCTGTGTCTCATGCGCTACAGGTGGATTCTTTAGCACTGAGCCACCTGGGAAGCCTGAGCAAGTGATTACAAGCTCCTAAACAGTAAGCCAGCAAACCTCTCTTATTGGGAAATTACCTGCATAAGCCCACAGAACATGAATTCCCAAGAAATGTTTGAGAGGTTCCCAGAATCTCTGGTCAGTCTGATTGGAAAGGTCTTGCCTTGTACAAAACTATTCCATAGTGATTAGGAGAGGTGGCTGTTTTTTCAAATATCCAACTCTCAGAGGGAAAAAAAATTACATGGCATACAACAAAAAAGGTGTGTGTGGGGGAATATGGTCCAGTCAAAAGAACAAAATAAATCACCAGAAACTGACCCTAAAATAAAACCCAGCAATCCATCTATGAATTACCTGACAAAGAATTCAAAATTAGTTCACTGTGCATAGAACACAGATTAAACAATTAAAGGAAATCAGAAAAACGATGTATGAACAAAACGATGCATAAACAAAGATAAAAACTAAAGAAGAACCAACTGAAGTTTGAAATTAGGTAATAAAAAAGGAATAATGGGCCTAACTTCACAAAAAAAATGAAGGAGTAAGCGACAATTTCATGAGATGAGGCTTCCTTCCCTTCATTCCCTACTTATGCACACAAAATGGTTATTTTGGTTTGGAAGCACATCTGGAGACATGAATTTAAGTGCAAATATTTTATTTAGGGGATGATCCTAAGAAACACTGTTAAGGAAATGAAGTAAGAAGACAAGAAGCTACCCACTAAAGGGTGAATTTTTAAGCCACTTTGGGCAGGTAGGGCTTCCTTGATAGTTCAGTTGGTAAAGAATCCGCCTGCAATGCAGGAGACACCATTTCGATTCCTAGGTCAGGAAGATCGGCTGGAGAAGGGATACCCACTCCAGTATTCTTGGGCTTCCCTTGTGGGTCAGCTGGTAAAGAATCCACCTGAAATGCAGGAGACCTGGGTTCGATCCCTGGGTTGGGAAGATCCCCTGGAGAAGGGAAAGGCTACCCACTTCAGTCTTGTGGCCTGGAGGATTCCATGCACTGTATAGTCTATGGGATCACAAAGAGTTGGACACGACTGAGTGACTTTCACTTTCACTTGGGCAGGTAAACTGATCCCACTGGAGACCTCTTGGAGACAGTGTGAAGCAAGTCTCAAAATGATCTCAACCAAGAGATGTAAGGAACCTAGATATTTATCCACCAACCCCTCACCCACCCAGCATTACTTGCTGGGGCTGCTTCCACAGGCATTAATTCCCCAGCCTTCCCCTGTGTCTCAGCTGAGCATGCTCCCTTGGCTAGAAAAAAAATCTCTCAAAAACTCACAGGTTTCTGCACTGTCTCTTTTGAAGGCTATATTCACGACTTGTCTCTGCCTATCTCCTCTATTCATGTCTCTTCACTGCTGTTTTAGTCAGGTTAGGCTGTGCTGTGTGACAGTAACACACAACTCTCACACCTCTGGCTTAACACAGCAAAAGCTAATTTTCCTTAGTTGTTCTTTAGGCAGTGAATCACCAATTCTGACAGCTGTTTTCTGTATGCAGATTCAGTGATCCAGGCAGCTCTGATCCATGGTTCAATAATATCTCAACGCATTTTCCATACATAACTTTGTGTGGGAGCTTTTTATGAACCCAGTCTGGAAGTCACACATATCACTTCTGCATATATTTCTTTGGCCAACAAAGTCTTGCCTAAAAACAAAAGGTTCATAGTCTCCCCTATATCCAGGAAGGAAAAGGTATTGCTAAGCACTGGTAACATCTGCTCCCCCAGACAAGTTCCTTGAAACTAGCTTCCATATAACTGTGTTGGCTAATCTAGTCTCTAGTATACTTCGTGACCTTTCTGTTTAGCACCTTCGATTAACATACTCTGTCCTTCAGTTTCCCAAACTCAAAATCCTAACAGAAGAATTCCGGTACCCTATATTCTCCTATACTGGTCCTCCAGCATTACCAAAAGTGGTAACAGCTAAATGTAAAAGAAATTGTGAATGACTTCTGACTTTGAGGCTTAAACGGAGAAGAGCTTGGGGCAGTGTTTACGAACACCTAAAGAAAAACTCTATGGACAAGTTAATTTTCCAAGCAAACTATCTGCTTCTTAAAGATAGGGGTAAAATATTTGAAAACTTATAGAAGGTAGAGAAATTATCCAGGAAGACACTTCCAGAGAACATCACGGAGAACAATGGCATTAGAACTGTATTAGGCACTTAGGAGAAAGTATTAATAGCTCTGATTTCTAATTAGGATACAGTAAATGATATAAAGTCAGATTAATACTGTAACAGCATATGTAAAGTAGAATTCCGAAATTTAAGATCTGAAACATGAGATTTTTTTAAAACTCTGGCATGTAACAATGAAGACTAGATAGGAGAAAGGGAATTCCAAGTAATAGTGCTCACACTCCTTCAGAAATTATTTTGAACTTCTAAGAACTCTTTTTTAGATATTTTTCAAGTTATAACACATGATTGTTGAAAAAGTGAAAAAATGAAATAACCTAGAACAGTATATAAAGACTAAGCTAGCATCTCTCCTCACTTTTCAAACTTTGTAACTTTATTGATATTTTTAACTTAAATAGATGTTTCAACACATGATTGTTGAAAAAGTGAAAAAGTGAAATAACCTAGAACAGCATATAAAGACTAAGCTAGCATCTCTCCTCACTTTTCAAACTTTGTAACTTTATTGATATTTTTAACTTAAATAGATGTTTCCATAAGCTTATTTATAATCTTTATTTAAAATTAATTGACCATACCTATGAATCTATTACCCACTCCAGTATTCTTGCCTGGAGAATCCCAGGGACGGGGGAGCCTGGTGGGCTGCCGTCTATGGGGTCGCACAGAGTTGGACATGACTGAAGTGACTTAGCAGCAGCAGCAGCAGCAGCAGCAGCAGCATGAATCTATTTCTAAACTCTATTCTGTTTCATTGATATATATTTCTACCCTTAAGCCATTAACACAACAGTTAATTACTATAGCTTCATAGAAGGCTTAAAATCAGTTAATATAAATCTTCAAGTTGTATCTTTTTCAAAATACTTTTGGCTGTTCTTCTTTATATCTTCAAGTAGATTTTACAATCAGCTTGTCAGTCTCTTACCCCAAAAAAGGTCTTCTGAAAATTTTCATTGGAATTGCATTGACTTTATAGATCAATTTGGGGTAAACTGCCATCTTAACAATATTGAGTCTACTAGTCTATGAGCATGGTGTATCTCACCATTTATTAAAGTTGCTTTTAATTTCTCTCTGAAATGTTTTGTAGTTGTCAGTGTCAAAATTCAAATTCATGATTTTTGATGCTGTTATAAATAGTATAGTTTTAATATCAATTGCTAATTGTGCACTGCTAATATATACAGATACAACTGATTTTTTGTATATTCAATGAGTTCTCTTCATTCTGGCTGAAGAGAATATGAATGATACCTGGTTCTGTGTGTGCTGTCAGAATTGTTTACATTACAACTCCAATAATTGCTCTTTCCTCGGAAGTTGTCATTGCCCATCCTGGTAGAGATTCACCCTGTACATGCACATAGGATATCCAAACACCAAGCAAATCCCCATTCAGATTCCTTGAAACTTTGTCTAGCTCTTTCCTCTCTCCAAATTCTAGCTTCCTTCACCTTCTTAAAAATCAAATCTCCTGTCTTCTCAATTCAGGGAGATTGATGGGCTTTGTTAGAATTCCTCCTTCTTGTGTCAGTGTGGAATTTACAATCTGGTAGAAAGCCTGATTAAAGGTAGGGCTTACCTCTTTGTTTTTCTTCTCTCAGGAATTATAGTCCTACACTGTCTGTTATCTAGGGTCGGACCATAGTTGTTTCCTATAGTTATCCTGCTTTTTAGGCATTTATGGAAGGAGGATTATTCTCATATGGCCAAAAGAGGGAATTTTGCCCCTGTAACTAAGGGTTGATGACTCTAGAAAAGAATGTGGGGAGAAGAGAGAATTCTTTCTCCTCTGAGTATTCATTCTGTAGAATCAGAGACTTTTG
This sequence comes from Ovis canadensis, assembly GCF_042477335.2. Taxonomy (NCBI): domain Eukaryota; kingdom Metazoa; phylum Chordata; class Mammalia; order Artiodactyla; family Bovidae; genus Ovis; species Ovis canadensis. The sequence continues at coordinate 54,444,340 of NC_091251.1, read as the reverse complement.
TGTTAATAATCAAGCACTGTAATCAAAAGTAAACAGGAAAGCACTTAAATTTTTCATTGAAAAACCTTTGTCTTAAAAAAAATGGAAAAGCCACTAGTTCAGCTTAATTTGCTTGAAACTTATCGCTAAGGAACATCATTTGGGTGAAGAATTTAGTAAGTTTCAGAGGCATTTCACACAAATGAGAACATCTACAGTCAACCCTACCAATCCTTGTGCTTCAGGGCATGGTCTGATCACCAGCTGGAAGAGAGAAGATATTCCCTATAGTACTTCTATAGCATCAACTACATTCAGGTCTTTATTTCCTTTAAACACAATTCATTGGAGGGCTGTAAGTACATTATGGCCAAATACTGCAACATGAGGGGAAATACATACAATATTTTAGAGAAAAAATTTCAAGAAAATGATAAATTATCAGGGAAGGTAAGTAGAATAAGCACGTGTGTTCATTGCTCAGTTGTGTCTGACTCTTTCGGCCCCATGAACTGTAGTCCACCAGTTTCTTCTGTCCATGGAATTTTCCTGGCAAGAATACTGAACTGGGTTGCCATTTGCTTCTCCAGGGAGAATAAGCATAGAAAAACATTTTTTAAAGGTCATTTTTGGTATCTTTTACACACAGGGCCTGACAGAGAGTGAAGTTCAGCATTTGTTGAACGAATGAATGAACAAAAAAAGAAAGAAATCCTAGCCTCACCAATATTTGACCTTTAGTACTTTGCTTATCCTCAGTTTACTCATCTTTAAAATAGGGATATTTATACCCATCTCTTCTTGTTATCACAGAGATTGAAGTAGATAATACATGTAAATAAATTAACTAACTTATGTGAGTTAATCAATCACTGAGTCAGTAATATATTTGTAGTATATATTTGTAATATATTCATAAATTCTTTTGTGTTTGTGCTGTTGAACAAGAATTTTCTTTTCCTTTCTACTCAAATTACTGACTGTTCATTCTGAATCTTATCGCAAATGTTATTTCTCTCTTACCTTTTCTTAAAGATTTCCAATTTAAACATTTAAAAATAAGCCATCAATTATTAACTCACTGCCTGGAACAGCATGAAAACTAAAAAAATGATAGTCATTTAAATCTCCTGGGTTTGATTAAGCTCAGTTCAGTTCAGTCACTCAGTGGTGTCCGACTCTTTGTGACCCCATGAATCATAACGTTCCTGTCCATCACCATCTCCTAGAGTTCACTCAGACTCATGTCCATCGAGTCGGTGATGCCATCCAGCCATCTCATCCTCTGTCGTCCCCTTCCCCTCCTGCCCCCAATCCCTCCCAGCATCAGGGTCTTTTCCAATGAGTCAACTCTTTGCATCAGGTGGCCAAAGTATTGGAGTTTCAGCCTCAGCATCAGTCCTTCCAATGAACACCTAGGACTGATCTCCTTTAGGATGGACTGATTGGATCTCCTTGCAGTCCAAGGGACTCTCAAGAGTCTTCTCCAACACCACAGCATCAAAAGCATCAGTTCATTGGTGCTCAGCTTTCTTCACAGTCCAACTCTCACATCCATACATGACCACTGGAAAAACCATAGCCTTGACCAGATGAACTTTTGTTGGCAAAGTAATGTTTCTGCTTTTGAATATGCTGTCTAGGTTGGTCATAACTTTTCTTCCAAGGAGTAAGCGTCTTTTAATTTCATGGCTGCAGTCACCATCTGCAGTGATTTTGGAACCCCCAAGATAAAGTCTGACACTGTTTCCCCATCTATTTCCCATGAAGTGATGGGACCAGATGCCATGATCTTCGTTTTCTGAATGTTGAGCTTTAAGCCAACTTTTTCACTCTCCTCTTTCACTTTCATCAAGAGGCTCTTTAGTTCTTCTTCACTGTCTGCCATAAGAGTGGTGTCATCTGCATATCTGAGGTTATTGATATTTCTCCCAGCAATCTTGATTCCAGCTTGTGCTTCTTCCAGCCCAGCATTTCTCATGATGTACTCTGCATATAAGTTAAATAAGCAGGGTGACAATATACAGCCTTGATATACTTCTTTTCCTATTTGGAACCAGTCTGTTGTTCCATGTCCAGTTCTAACTATTGCTTCCTGACCTGCATATAGGTTTCTCAAGAGGCAGGTCAGGTGATCTGGTATGCCCCTCTCTTTCAGAATTTTCCACAGTTTATTGTGATGCACACAGTCAAAGGCTTTGGCATAGTCAGTAAAGCAGAAATAGATATTTTTCTGGAACTCTCTTCCTTTTTCCATGATCCAGCAGATGTTGGCAATTTGATCTCTGGTTCCTCTGCCTTTTCTAAAACCAGCTTGAACATCAGGAAGTTCATGGTTCACGTATTGCTGAAGCCTGGCTTGCAGAATTTTGACTAGGCTAGTCCTGACCAAATAGACCTAACAAATCAATAATACATAATCAATATTTCTAGCAATGAAATCTTGATATATTTCATGTATATCTCTCACAGGTCTGAAGACTGGGAAGTACAAGATCAAGGTATTGGCAAATTTGGTAACTGGTGAAGATCTGCTTCCTCACCAGATGGGAGAGGGCAAGGGAGCTCTCTTGGGCTAGTTTTCTAAGAGCCCTAATCCCATTCATGAAGGCCCTGCCAAGGGCCACACCCCCAGATACCATCGTCTAAGATATATTCAATCCATAGCAAATGGTGATCTGTGATAAGAAAGTTCAAACTCATAAAAAGAGTAACAGCTGCTTACCTTGAAATGTCAGAAGCACTGGGCTAAGGCTGCTACAATTGACCAAATCCATGTAAAAGTCATTTGAAGGACTGTTAATTATGAGTGGCACTAACACTCCTTTCTAACAATTTATTAATCACTAACTATTGGTTTTTCCAGTGGTCATGTATGGATGTCAGAGTTGGACTGTGAAGAAAGCTGCACACCAAAGAATTGATGCTTTTGAACTGTGGTGTTGGAGAAGACTCTTGAGAGTCTCTTGGACTGCAAGAACCAACCAGTTCATCCTAAAGGAGACCAGTCCTGGGTGTTCATTGGAAGGACTGATGCTGAGGCTGAAACTCCAATACTTTGGCCACCTGATGCAAAGAGTTGACTCATTGGAAAAGACCCTGATGCTGGGAGGGATTGGGGGCAGGAGGGGAAGGGGACGACAGAGGATGAGATGGCTGGATGGCATCACCAACTCGATGAACGTGAGTCTGAGTAAACTCCAGGAGTTGGTGATGGACAGGGAGGCCTGGCATGCTGCGATTCACGGGGTCGCAAACAGTAGGACACGACTGAGGGAATGAACTGAACTGAACTGTTTATTAGTAAATTCTCTTGGGACTTATAAATTAGATGTATCCTGCAAATAGATGATGTTCCAAACTCACATGAAAACTTTCAATTTCTGTAAGCAGAGTAAGTAGGCCTTTGGATGTTCTGGACTCAACTAATTAAAAGCTAAAAATAAATCACATAGAAATCAACTATACTCCAATAAAAAAATCACATAGCATTTGTAGTTAACATAACTTTAAATAACAATGAGAACTTCCCCCCTCCCCCCCAAACAATGATCAGGTGCTGTTTTTATTGCAATTGAAGAAAGGTGTTAGAAAGATAACCTAGTTTATTGGTCTATTTCCCCATGGGCCGGCAGGGCTATAAAAACTATCCCCCCCCACTTCCGCACACAGCACAGTAGAGTGGTTTAAATGAGCTGCAATGAAGTCATCTTTTTGGAAGATGGAAAATTGGAAGATTTGTTAAAACTTGGAAAGAAATTTTGTCATTTACTTCACGAATCATTCAGCAAAAGGCAGCCATGTGCTACTTGAAATAAGTTACTACCTCAGCATATCACCATGTCACTTAAAAGTGGATTTGGGGGTGTTTTTTTTTTTTGGTCCTCCATCCTGGGTTTGATCCCTAGGTCGGGAAGATCCCCTGGAGAAGGAAATGGCAATCCACTCCGTACTATTGCTTGGAAAATCCCATGGACAGAGGAGCCTGGTAGGCTACAGTCCATGGGATAGCAAAGAGTCGGACACGACTGAGCGACTTCACACACACACATCATCATCAGATCAGCAGTTCTGCAAGCAAGGGACAGGACCAGTTATCTCCAGCGATGACTGGGGAGAGAGAGAAGAGTGCTTAATATTTAAGGACTGACACTAGAACTACCCTGTCCCGCCCCCATCCCCCCATCACCATCACCTTATGCACTTCACTAGAAGAAACAGGAAGAACCCACCATCCTGGAAGCTGTGGTAGACGCTATTTGGTGTCACACACTGAGACTCTGCAGTGACACAGTGATCCATTTACTGAACTGTGGGCACTCAGAAATAAGCAACCCAATCCTGCCTCAACTGAACCAGATTCTGCTGCTCTTGTGGAAGCTCGGCCAGGTGCTGACAGCATGGTGAGAGGATAGCTTTGAGGTAACCGGGACTGAAGTGGGGATATAGGGACACAGTCACATCACACCGTAAGAAGCCTCTGGGCCGAGTTTGTACTGACAGCGTGAAATGAAGGGGGCATAGATTTTAACTAGTATACTGAGCTTTACGTGAGTCCCTAGTTTAAGTCACACAGCAACACTAGGAAATCGATAGTCAGTCCCCCTTTAGACAGCAGGAACTAGGACAGAAAGAAGACAAAGAAGAGTTGACTCCTGCCAGGGCTCAAGGCCTGTACCATCGGGTCCCCGGAAGCTGGAGCGCAGGGACCGGCTTTCGCGGGTTCCTGAGCTGGGGAGAAAGTCCCCGCTGCGGTACAGAAACCGAGGTCTGGGTGAGGCGCCAGCAGCGGAAGGAGAAGGGCCGTCTCCTCTGTGGTGCAGCACCCGCCGAGGGGAGGTCGGCGCGGAGACCATAGCTGCAAGCCAAACGCAAACGCGGGCGACAGGCATCAGCCCCTCTGCCAGCCCCCTCCCTGCGAGGAGGGGTTTCTCACGCTCCGTTCTCGGGAGACTGAGCCGGAGGTCGGAAGGAAGAGGGGCGAGGGATGAGTCATCCCGCCTAATTCCTCCTTCCCGGTCCCTTCGCCTCCGCTTGCCGGCCGCCTCCCGAGATCATGCAGCCGGGAATGAAAACTCCCCTCATCCTCAGAATCCTCCACCAAACCCCCTGTGACCGGCAGAGAAGAGGAGAAGGATGGGGCATATGGCCAATGAGAGCTTCGCTCTCTCGCTCTCCGTCCAATCGGCCGCTGTTTACAGGCTGGGGCGGGACTAAGGTGCGAGGAGGGGGCGTTCCCAGGCTGGCTCTGGGCGCCGAGGTTCGGTGGCTCTTAGAGAGAGCGCCTCGCTGGGAGTCGGCGCCTAAGCGACGCGAGAAGGCGCCACTGCCAAAACCACCGCCGCCACTGCTGGCCAAGGTGCTGGACACGACAGGCCAGCCGGCCACCTCGTCAGCTCAGGCGCCCGTTGCAGCCGCAGCTGCTTCGCTCCCAGCCGGATCCCCATGGAAGAGATGGAAGAAGAGTTAAAATGCCCCGTGTGCGGCTCCTTCTATCGCGAGCCCATCATCTTACCCTGCTCTCACAATATATGTCAGGCGTGCGCCCGCAACATCCTGGTACAGACCCCGGAGTCAGAGTCCCCCCAGAGCCGACGGGCCTCGGGCTCCGGGGTCTCTGATTATGACTATCTGGATCTGGACAAGATGAGCCTGTACAGCGAGGCGGACAGCGGCTATGGCTCCTACGGGGGGTTCGCCAGCGCCCCTACTACACCGTGCCAGAAGTCCCCCAACGGCGTCCGTGTGTTCCCCCCGGCTATGCCGCCACCGGCCACCCATCTGTCACCGGCCTTGGCCTCTGTGCCCCGCAACTCCTGTATCACCTGCCCCCAGTGCCACCGCAGCCTCATCTTGGACGACCGGGGGCTCCGCGGCTTCCCCAAGAACCGCGTCCTGGAAGGGGTAATTGACCGCTACCAGCAGAGCAAAGCGGCTGCCCTTAAATGCCAGCTCTGCGAGAAGGCACCCAAGGAAGCCACCGTCATGTGTGAACAGTGCGATGTCTTCTACTGTGACCCGTGCCGCCTGCGCTGCCACCCGCCCCGGGGTCCTCTGGCCAAGCATCGCCTGGTACCCCCGGCACAGGGCCGCGTGAGCCGGCGGCTAAGCCCACGAAAGGTCTCCACCTGCACAGACCACGAGCTGGAGAACCACAGCATGTACTGCGTGCAGTGCAAAATGCCCGTGTGCTACCAGTGCTTGGAGGAGGGCAAACACTCCAGCCACGAAGTCAAGGCTCTAGGGGCCATGTGGAAACTGCACAAGGTAAGTCCTAAGAAAACCCACCCCTAACTCCCCGCACCTCCGATCCTCCGTTTTGCAGCAGATGACACTTCCCCCCCTCTTTTGCGCACAGTGCATCCCAACGGGAGCGCAATGCAGGTGCCTCCGATATCTGCTTCCCCCGTCTGGTGCATTGCAGGAAGCGCAGGGGGACCTTAAACGGCGCACAGGGGAGTTGAACCTCTCCAGAGAGTTGTTTCGGGGATGCGTAGAGCGGGTCTCCCCGGGCACGCTGCCTGCGAGCTAGGCGCAGGGCGCCCCCTCCCCGCCGCAGACGTGCAACTCTGGGCCGCCACCAGCGAGTAGGAAAGCGATGCGTTTACTGGGCCGACCCGCGGCTGTTCTCAGGGACGCTCCAGGGCAGAGCCGGTGTGGGGCTCCAGCCGTGATCCCCGGGGAGGAGGTGGGGGCGGTTGGGTGGCGCGGACCGCTGGGTGCGGAGCTGCTGAATAGGCTGGCGCCTGGAGTCGCGGCGGGGGCGGGAAACACGCTGCGAGCGGAATACTGATTAGTAAGCGCTGGCCCATCCCAGCGTCCGCGCTGGAAGGATGCGGATCCGGGTGCTTTGCGCTCAGGAGGTGTATGAGTGGGGAGTAGGGTGGAAGAAAGGGAAAAAAAAAAAAAAATCCTGTAGTCGCCATGGCAACACGGCCGGAGGCTGAGGCCCTGACCCTCGCGGAGAGGACGTGGGCTGGAGGAGCAGGACCGGAGGTTTCTGCGCGGTCGCGGCCTGAAATCTAGGCAGGTGCATCTTCCAGTTTCTCAGGGTAACCCCTCCTATTGACCGCCTACACACCCGTTTGTCCAGAATTCAGCCGTTTTCCTTTATCAGTAATTGTGCAAACTTTGAGACACCTGTTACCAAATTTATCTTTCTGATGTCTTTTGATGGCACCGCCGCCAAAGCTAGCCTCAAGAACAGGGCCTTTAACAACTTGTTAGGTCATGCCTCTCCCCTGTTCAAAGGCCTTCCGTTCCCCCCACGTTTCTTAGACAGTCCTTAGGAAGGTCCACCAGGACCTCACATGACCTGTTTCCTTTGGCCTCACCGACCTTATTTCCTCCCACCCCCTCTGCTTGAGCCGGCTGTCCCTCTTGCTGTCCCTCCACAAACACCAGGCCCCCCTGACCCCAGGGCCTTTGCTTCTGATACTCCTTCAGCCCCAGACCAAATACCCTGTATCTTAATAGTTCATTCTTTTGCCTCTTTCAGATCATTACTCAGATGTCACCCTTGCAGTGAGACCTTTGTGATTCGTTTAGTTCCCTCTCTGCTTTATTTTTCCCAGTAGTACTTACCACTAACTGGCATGCTATATATTTTAATTAACATGTTACTTTTGTGTTTATCTATTGCTCCCCCAATAGGGGATAAACACACACACAAATAAGCTTCAGGAGGAAAGAGATCTTTATAATGTTGCCCACACTGGTTAGGAGGAAGGGAACCACACTTGAGATGTACATGAATCCTACTTTTACTTTTTTAAAAAATCCACTTTGTCGGGGGTGCAAAGGTCAAGGCAGGGGTTCAGGACTGTTATAGGGAGGTTTTCTTTACACCATTGAGTTGCAAGCTCAAGAATGAGGCAGGGCAGTAGAGGCATCAGCTGTGGGCACCCCAACTCAGGGTTTCTTGGCACTCTCTGGAGACCAGAAAAGCTAGCCTTTGAGAAAGGCCCTCGGGTTAAGGGGGGAAATATTGATAATTCATTTAAAGCAAGAAAAAGTAAAGCATCACCATTTTCAGCAGTCAGGGAGCTCAACTCAGTATTGATTGAATGTGATCCACATTTACAGTTATTTGTGTTCTCACATATAGCCTACTGAACTGTATTAGTACTGATGGAGACAATTCAGCACAAATTTGAGCTCTGCCCCACCCCAGGCAGGGGTGCCACTTTTTAAACATTTCAATTTAAATTGTTTAAATGATGTTTAATTTTGAAAGTTTTCAAAATTTTAATTCATGGCCAATATTTTCTTCCTATTATGATTTCACTCCTAAACTGCTAACTATAGCCTACATTGAATTGCGCTACAAATTACCATATTGTTGGAGCTAATAAATTAATCACCCTGTCTGGGAAAAAGGACTTACAGGCATACACTAATTAGGATGGTCAGACTACAGCATTAATTTTCTGTGAAGAAGAACCTATACTTTATTCATTAAGACCAAAGGCAGCCTTTAAATCTCCATCAAGCCCCATGTAGATTTGAAATGTTAAATCAAAACCAGAATTGAAAGAGACACATGTACCCCAATGTTCATCACAGCACTGTTTATAATAGCCGGGACATGGAAGCGACCTAGATGCCCATCAGCAGACGAATGGATAAGAAAGCTGTGGTACATATACACGATGGAATATTACTCAGCCATTAAAAAGATACATTTGAGTCAGTTCTAATGAGGTGGATGAAACTGGAGCCTATTATACAGAGTGAAGTAAGCCAGAAAGAAAAACACCAATACAGTATACTAACACATATATATGGAATTTAGAAAGATAGTAACGATAACCCTATATGCAAGACAGCAAAGGAGACACAAATGTGTAGAACAGTCTTTTGGACTCTGTGGGAGAGGGCGAGGGTGGGATGATTTGGGAGAATGGCATTGAAACATGTATATTATCATATGTGAAATGGATCACCAGTCCAGGTTCGATTCATGAGACAAGGTGCTGAGGGCTGGTGCACTGGGATGACCCAGAGGGATGGGATGAGGAGGGAGGTGGGAGGGGGATTCAGGATGGGGAACACATGTACACCGTGGCAGATTCATGTCAATGTATGGCAAAACCACTACAATATTGTAAAGTAATTAGCCTCCAATTAAATAAATTTATATTAAAAAAAGAGAAATGTTAAATCATTTGTTTCATCAGTAATGGAAGCTGTGAGTAGACACTGTAGTGTAGATAGAATTGAAATTTGGATGTTTGCTAAAAAAGGATAATGTAAAGCCCTTAAGACGTGACATAAGTAGACCAGGAAGGGAATATTGGTTCATTAAAAAAATTTTCTTCTCTGATCTTTTGTATATTTCTTCAAAATAGTAAATACAATTTTTGTTTTCTCAATATCACAATGATTAAACTGCCAAGAAATATAAGGCAGGAGGATGACAGATTTTACCATTCATTTATCAACTGTTAGATGAACAACAAACATTATTCCCTCACCATGTCTGCTTAATAAGATAGCTGATGTGTTAACATTCGATTTTCTCATAGAGTCTGTCTTCCATCATCACAAAAAACTCATGAGCCAGAATTCCTAAGTCCTTCAGAATATAGGAGAGCAAAGAACTATACTAAGTAGTTCTCCCAAAGTTGGACAGTTAGTTATCAACACAGATCTGAAAGTTTTCATTAATATTTCCAGTGATAAAACTGTGTGAATAAGTGTTTCCCTCAGGAAACAAGACAAAGTGGCTGAAGTTTATCTTTTAAGTGCTTTTAAAAACAACTGGTTGAAACTCATTAGTTGTCAATTGACTAAATTGATTTACTTTTCAGATATCTAAGGCCTTTGAAATCCATGAAAAATAATAATATAGGAAGTGTCCTTGTAGGAAAAATATCTGGTGACATTTTTTATTTAGCATCAGTACTTTCTCTATTCCTTATCTAACTTAGGTTAGTATAGAGAAATGCTGTGCACACAAAACAAGATTTTGTAGGCACTTTAATATAGGCAATTGGAACCATTATTATTACTTTGTAATTTTAGCAATTCATATTTCTAAATTTGACATTATTCTTGGATTCCTGATGTATTTTATCAATCACTGACTCAGTAATATATTTATAAATTCTTTCGTGTTTTTACTGTTGAGCTAGAGTTTTCTTTTCCTTTCTACCCTGATCACTGTTCATTCTAAATCTTGTCTCAAATGTTATTTCTCTCTTAGTTTCTTTTTCTTAAATAAGTATTTGTAATTTAAGCGTTTTAAAATAAACCATCAGTTATTATGCATTCATCTTCAAGGCATTCTGGGAAAGAAATACCAGCTTTGTAGTGTGGTGGCATCTCCTCAAACATTTGTGTGATAAATGTGTTATTTAATGTAACTAAAGTGGTGTTCAGTTAGATACATCAGCAGTAAACACAGTATAACCTAGATGCTCCTATGGTAAAGGCAACAGGTAACGTACATACATGTTCTTAAATTGTTAAAAATTTACTTCATGTATAATGAGAACATTCTGAAGCAATGTAAACATTCTTTCAAGTATTAAGGAGAATGTTACAGAGGAATAGATTGTTTCTCATTGTGCTGAGGCAAAAACAGAAAGAGCTAGATGAAGTTCTGGCTTCCAGACCTGATTTTTCCACTTACCTACTGGTAACTTTAGGCAAATCTATAACCTCTCTGTGCTTCCTACCCACAGGATGTAAAGCAGCTGAAACTATATTTATGACAGTATTTTGAAAAAATAATTATAATGTTTGTAACTTAGTAATTTTAGTTTGCCAAAATAGAAGGTTTTTGCATAAAACAGAAGTTATTGTCTCATTAGTCAACTGTTGTTGTGTATGTGTATGTGTGTTAGTCACCAAGTTGTGTCCTATTCTTTGTGACCCCATGGACTGTAGCCTGCCAGGCTCCTCTGTCCATGGAATTCTCCAGACAAGAATACTGGAGTGTGTAGCCATTCCCTTCTCCAAGGGATCTTCCCTGACCCAGGGACTGAAGCCGGGTCTCCCTCATTGCAGGAATATTCCTTACCATCTGAGCCACCAGGGAAGCTCTGAGCTATTACTGCATAGAAATCCTATCCCCCAACTTGGGATACTTTGCTTGCTCCTTAAAGAGCACAGGGTGCAGTATAAAGACTTTTCTTAAAGATGGTCTCAAAGAGTGAGCCAGATCCTAACGGGTCCTGAGAGAATCGTCAGTTGAATTAAACCCAAGGAACAAGAACGCTACACAAAGATTTATTTGTGTATAAACAAAGATATTTTGTTTTTCGATTACAAAGCTAAAATGATAAGTTATATGACTCATTTTTTTCAGATGCACGGCTTCAAGTTCAACTTCTTGAACTTAGGCTGAAAAAATATGTTTGGAACATGCCAGCCTTATGGCAGAGAGAGGGAGCAAAGCAGATCCACTCAATGGCACTTAAAAGTTTCCATTCAGGCATGGCATGTCACTTCTGCTTATAGTCCATTGGCTAAAACAAACCACGTGGCCAAGATTGACATCCGTGCTGTAGGAAATTCACTCTTCCAGTAGAGAGGCGCCAGAGAAGGGCCTTGTAGAAGAGGGCAGAAAATATTTTGAACAAATAATACAACCTGGCACATGCCTGATTCTCATGCCCGCTTCTGTCTCTGAACGGGCTTCCTTGGCCTGCACAAGGCCCAACACGACTCCTCCAGCTCCAGTGCAGCATCACTTGCAGCTCAGGTGTCCACTCTCATCGGATTGTGTCTCTGTGTCTCTTAGGCCTCATGTTCAAGTTTAGAGAAAGAATGTGATTGACTCAGCTTGAGTGAAGGGTTTACTGATGACTGCCTACCCCTTTGGTGAAGTGGATGCAGAAGACATGAATGAGACAAGTAAGGCACTCACTTTGGGTGAAAAACATAAGGGGGTGCCAGAAACTCAGTAATCAGGATAAAAATATTATAAGGCGATATCTTTATTTCTTTTTTTTTTGAAGCAATTATTTATTTGGCTGTACCAGGTCTTAGTTGTGGAATGGGGGATCTTTAGTTGTAGCCTGTGAACTCTTCTCTGTGACATGTGTGATCTGGTTCCCTGACCAGGGATTGAATCCAGGTCCCCTGCTTTGGGAGCACAGAGCCTTAGCCACTGGACCACCAGGGAAGTCCTGTAAGGCAGTATCTTAAAACACAAAGATGAATGCAAAAAAATTCACGATGAGCAGAATATCAACATTTTAAATGTTGATCAATGACAGTGCCATGCTGAGCCATATTGGAGCCTAAATCAAAAGGGAAAATCAGTAGTATTGATCCTGTCTTTAAGATTTTGATCTTTTCTTCATCATAGATTTTTTGGCATTCATTTTTATTTTTTAAAAATATCACATTAAAATATTATTTCTGTTGACTACTGAGGTTTTGGCACCCCTTTCAATTCCACACCTGAGGAAAGTGCCTCACTCCCCTCACCCTAGTCCTGGCCCTGAGGGGTCATGAGTGGAAGGAGGATGGTAAAAAGTGCCAAAATATGATTTTGCATTCACTTCAGGTGTCTCTTTTAAAGTATGTGGTTGGGTTGAGAGTATAAGGAACTGTATGCTGCTGCTGCTGCTAAGTTGCTTCAGTCGTATCCGACTCTGTGTGACCCCAAAGATGGCAGCCCACCAGGCTCCGCCGTCCCTGGGATTCTCCAGGCAAGAACACTGGAGTGGATTGCCATTTCCTTCTCCAGAAAGTGAAAGTGAAGTGAAAAGTGAAAGTGAAGTCACTCAGTCGTGTCCAACCCTCAGTGACCCCATGGACTGCAGCCTAGTAGGCTCCTCCATCCATGGGAGTGGGTTGCCATTGCCTTCTCCGAAGGAACTGTATAGTTTCATTTAATAATTCCATCTGTTTAGAAGAAAAGAAGAGCTTATGGTAACCATGGAATTTAGTGTTTTGTGATTTTTATATTTTGGTCTCATAACAGTAGTGTTCTTCTTACTTAGTTAAGTGCTTCTCCTCACCATCAATTCCTGCCTCAGCCTAGTCCTTGTCACTCTGTGAGGCTGCCAATCCAGGGCTCTGCCTTACCCGGCCAAGTGGGAGAGCATGGCACATGGGCCTGGCAAGCCGTCACACCTTACCCCTCTGGCCAACTGATAATTCAAAGGATGAGCATATGGCAGGAGCCCATCCAGTAAGAATCCTCTTCTGAGGTTTATAGATACCGTGTATAGCTAACAGAGTCAGGGACAGAAAAGCCTTGCTTTCCTCTGACTTGTTGCAGCTAGAAGAAAAGACAGGAGCTGTCTGTATCCCTGCCTCTTCCTCTTCCTCCTATATTAGTAGAAGAAAGTAAGGCAACCCACAGAGATACAGCAGGAAGAAACAGAGAATTCGGAAAACACTGTTTGAACCCCTGGCCTTCATAAACAAGGCCAGCTACCCACTCCTGCCTTTCCAGTTTTGTCAATCAACAAACCTCCCCCTTCTTTCTGCTTTAGCTCGTTTGTATTGGTTTTCTGCCACTTGCAACTGAGATTTATCACATATAAACAATTGTATCTGAGGATACTGAATAATATTCCATTGTATGCTCTCCCTGGATCTTCTGCATTTTAACTACAGAACTAATTGCTTGAGATGCTTAAAAAGCGGAGCACCAGAGCTGATGATGACATATATGTGTGTGTGTATATATATATATATACACACACAAACGCATATATATCTCATTTGCTTTATTCATTCATCTATTGATGGACATTTAGGTTGTAGAAGTTCTTTTTGCTTCAACACAAGTTTGGGAAACACCATTCTAGGCAGTGACTAGCCAATAAGTCAGTAAGGAGGTCGGTTTTCTTCATTTCTTATGTGTGCAGAGTGAGTGAAGTGAAGTTGCTCAGTTGTGTCCGACTCTTTGCGACGACATGGACTGTAGCCCACCAGGCTCCTCAGTCCATGGAATTTTCCAGGCAAGAGTACTGGCATGGGTTGCCATTTCCTTCTCCAGGGGATCTTCCCAACCCAGGGATTGAACCCCGGGTCTCCCGCACTGCAGGCAGATGCTTTACCGTCTGAGCCACCAGGGAAGCCCCTGTGTGCAGAGTAGACGACTCTAAAACTCCAGCCTGTGGATAAATGTCCCTACTCAGCCTATCCTTAAATCCTATGTTAATCTTTTGATAAAATATTAAGTTACATTTATCTAATTTTTTAAATATTAAAGGCAAAGACAAAGAGGTAAAGCAATTAATATGAATTTTATAGTATTTATGTACATATATTTACTATGAGTTGGTTCTCTTTGTGTTATAAATAACTGAAAGATGATTTTGGACATCAGTAATACTAATGTAATATAATTAAAAATTACTGCTTTGATTTGCTTCTGACTACTGCTAGGTTTTATATACATGATGCCAAATGACTGGCTTGATTGAGTTTTTCATTAAATTGTGATAAATGGAAACAAATTGTTCTGAGCCCTTTTACAAAGCAAAACCAAAAAGGACAATATTAAAAGGTCAAAACTAATGCTGCTTTTGTGACACCAGAGCAGAGCAATGTGTCAAAAGAGTCGTGCATTGCCTGTTGCATCCCAGGCTTTCTAATATCCCCACAGTGACCTTCAGGATCGATTTTTAACCTTGGAAGAGAAGTCAGTATGGAATGGCCACCATCAGTGAACCCAGATTATCAGAGACCCTCTAGGGTTTGTCAACAGCATGTCTAATTCATCCCAAAAGACATCTCAAAGCAAAAAACCATTGTACTGAGGTGTTCTGACAGCAGTTTTATCCTAACCTGAAACTGGGTCCCTGTCTTAAAGTAAGAACTATCTCAGAGTAAGGTTACGCAGAAAACCCAAGCAGACTTCACGGAATATACTTGACATCACCAGAGAAGTTGTCATTTCATTTCACTTCTGTTTGACTTTGCCATTTTTTGAACTTTTCTGGTTTATGTTGCAGATCCAGCCATGGTCCTGTGTGCCTATCTAAGTTACCTCTTCCTTCTTGACCTTCCTGGCCTTCCAGCTTCCTCACCAGCCCTCTCCCTGTCCACCAGGCCTCCCTCCACCATTTTCTAAGACTAGATCATCACCTCACCCCCACTAAGCTTGGCAGGCCCAGCTCCTGGGAGCCCGCCTCCACAGCCTTGCCCCATTTCCTATGCTCAGAAGATGTTTTTAGAAGGTTTGTTTGATGGGAAAAATCTGAAGATTAATGCTTAGCAAATATATTGACTTCCCTGGTGGCTCAGATGGGAAAGAATCTGCCTACAATGCAGGAGACCTGGGTTCGATCCCCTGGCTAGGAAGATCCCCCTGGAGAAGGGAATGGCTACCCATTCCAGTATTCTTGCCTGGAGAATTCCATGGACAGAGGAGCCCAGTGGGTACAGTCCACAGGATTGCAAAGAGTCAGACACAAATGAGTGACTAACACACACACACATATATATCCCAATATTTTAAGTTTCTCCTATGAGCCTGACAGTAAGAATTAAATTTGAAAACCTGTATTTCACACTTTTTGTTAAAAAATATACTGAGTACCTACTGTATGCCAGCCACTAAGCCCTTTCCAGCCACTTTTTCATCTAATCTTCAGGATTCACATATCTTCCTGCACAAAAAGTTTATAAAGTCATTCTGACTTTAAAAGGCAAAGCCAGAGTTTGAATCCAGGCTGTCTGACTTCAGAGCTCCTGTGTGGAACTGCTTATTCTGTCTTCCCTTCTGATAATCACAGAAAACATATGATCTGCAAAGCACAATTTGCAGTCTTACAAATTCAAGGACATAACTGAGATCTTTTAGTTCTCATGTATGAAAATTAGTGAGAAATTAAAAGTAATTTGTCTCCTAAGTTTTCTTGTGACAAAATAAATTTAATGAGGAAAATACAGGGTGGAGGGAAGGGAGAGACATGTATGTTGAGTATTCCTTAGACTAGATCCTCGGAAGTGTGCTGGGTACCTCTGTCTCCTTGTCAGAAACAAGCAAGCAACAGATAGGCAGTAAGGTTCTATCAGCTTAGCCAGGAATTCACTGTCCTCTTCTAATAAAATAATCATCTTAAAACTTATAGGCAAAAGTGATATAAAACAAAAAGTGGCTTTGTTCGGCATATTAAGTATATTTCTGTAAATCTAAAACATTTATAAGTCTATCCTATGGGAAACATAAAAATGCATTCAAACCTGTAAGCAGTAACTCCACGTTGACTTTCAGTTTAAACTCACTTGTTTTGTACCTTTTGCTGGGATGGTTTAAAAAAATAAATGTATTCACCACCTCACACCAGTTGGAATGGCCATCATCAAAAAGTCTACAAACCATAAATGCTGGAGAGGGTGTGGAGAAAAGGGAACACTCTTACATTGCTGGTGGGAATGCAAACTGATACAGCCACTATGGAAGATGGTATGGAGATTCCTTAAAAAGCTAGGAATAAAAGCACCATATGACCTAGCAATCCAATTCCTAGGCATATACCCTGAGGAAACCAAAAGTGAAAAAGACACATGTACTTCAATATTCACTGCAGCACTCTTTACAATAGCTAGAACATGGAAGCAACCTAGATGTCCATTGAGAGATGAATGGATAAAGAAGCTGTGGTTCATATTATAATGGAATACCACACAGCCTTAAAAAGGAACACATTTGAGTCAGTTCTAATGAGGTGGATGAACCTAGAGCCTATTATAAGGGTAAAGTAAGTCAGAAAGAGAAATATAAACATCATTTACTGATACATATATATGGAATATAGAAAGATGGTACTGATGAATTTATTTGCAGGGCAGCAATGGAGAAACAGACATAGAGAGCAGATCTATGGACATGGGAGGAGAAGAGGGAGAAAGGGAGATGTATGGAGAGAGTAACATGGAAATTTACAATACCATATGTAAAATAGATAGCCAATGCGAATTCACTGTGTGACTCAGGGAACACAAACAGGGGCTCTGTGACAATCTAGAAGGGTGGGATGGGAAGGGAGATGGGAGGGAGGCTTAGGAGGGAGGGGACATGGGTGTACCCATGGCTGATTCTTGTTGATGTATGACGGAAAACCACAAAATTCTGTAAAGCGATTATCCTTCAATTTAAAAAAATTTTAAGAAAGTATATTCCTATTCAGGAAAAGACCTGACCTGCCTTTTACCATAAACATTAAAAGGAATATATGACCTGGGAAAGCTCATTGTTTAAGAATGGTTTAAAGTCCAGCCAAATAAAATTGTTTTTCATAAGGCTTGCATAGAACCAGCACTGCACATTTTATACTAATAGCTGTGGTCAAAGAAGAAACTGTTCCTTGGAGAATTAGCTTTGGAAGCAGAATGCTGAACATTGTGCTTTGGTGTGGGAATACACATTCTGTCGTTAGCCCATACACGTAGATGGTTAATCCTCATCTACCGCTGATTTATTCATTGAAGCTGACTTTCCAGCCAGATAGCATCTATTCAGCTTTATTGAGCTTTTTCTTCATCCTCTCTTTTCTCTTACTTTGCTTGCAGCTTGCATTTTAAGAAGCAACTGTTTGACACCAAATACTTATCACTCTCTGCCACACTCCAGGAAGAACTGTGAGAGGGTCATGCCGCTGTGACCTGGGCTGTTCATCAGTCTAAGACATTATCGAGTCTCTGAACAAAACCAGTTGCAAAAAGAAGTAAATGTGAATATGGGGGAGTAAACAGTTTTTCTACCCCAGGCAGGTCTTCATAATAGGCTTTTTGACTTGATAGGGAGCAAATGCTCAGAATGTCAAATATACCCAGATTCAGTTATAATTATAAGTCACTCAAAGCTGAAGGGAAATGACTTTATAACATAATATACTATTTTTGATGCAAACAATCAACAGCTGACTTTACTATGAAGGTATGTAGTCCGTTACATTATGCTACTGATATTTATGCCATCACCCAGATGCACCAGTTCATGCACTTGATAAAATGCATGCCACTTATGCTATGCCACCCCCTCCACATCTATGAAATGTTATCCAAGCACATTATTGACAAAAACTCAAATGTAGAATTGGTCTTCCATTCAGTCTAATAAATCTTACATGGCACAGATAAATCCATGGTGCTTTTAACAAGCAATTGTTATTGATTTTATTGACTATCAATCATCTGGCCAAGACTTAGCAAGCAAATATGATAAACAGCTTTTAGCACACAGTCAATGCAGTATGAAGAAGCTGCATGTTTGCATTCAGCTCCTGTTATCTGGCCCCTTGTGCCATTATGGAAGCAAATCTGCCATTGATGGAACTAAAATATTATTCAGAATTTAATAAGCTTTTCTCTACTTTCTACTTTGAGGAACAAAAAATATAGAATATATATACTTGTATGAATACTAAATTTCCAAGCTAGCTTTAACAAACATGATAAGCAAGTGTACAGAGCATAACTACCATCCCCTTACCGTTCAAACATGGTACCTCTCCACCTGAAGAAAGAATGTTTGCTCTGGTCACTGCATACAGAAAGTTTGTAGAAAGGTTTGACTTGACATAAGGACTTCCCTGGTGGCTCAGACGCTTAAGTGTCTGTTTACAACGTGGGAGACCAGGTTCAATCCCTGGGTCAGGAAGATCCCCTGGAGAAGGAAATGGCAATCCACTCCAGTACTATTGCCTGGAGAATACCATGGACAGAGGAGCCTGGTAGGCTACAGTCCATGGGGTCTCGAAGAGTCGGACACGACTGAGCGACTTCACTTTCACTTTCACTTTTCAAGGTCCTGTTATGTAGGTAAAAACATATTAATAAATATTGGTATTAGTTGGCAAATCACATAAATATTTTATAGTAATTTTAAAAATTACCAAGCCAAAGATAAAATTAATGCTTCCAGCATGGAGAGTTGGAGAAGGCAATGGCACCCTACTCCAGTACTCTTGCCTGGAAAATCCCATGGATGGAGGAGCCTGGTGGGCTGCAGTCCATGGGGTCGCTAAGAGTCGGACGTGACTGAGCGGCTTCACTTTCACTTTTCACTTTCATGCATTGGAGAAGGAAATGGAAACCCACTCCAGTGTTCTTGCCTGGAGAATCCCAGGGATGGGGGAGCCTGGTGGGCTGCCGTCTGTGGGGTCACACAGAGTCGGACACGACTGAAGCGACTTAGCAGCAGCAGCAGCATGGAGAGTATCCTTGATTCTTGTTTTCCAAAGAGGTTGCATCATCTTACATTCCTACCAGCAATGGATGAGGGCTCCAGTTTCTCCATATCCTCAACACATGTTAATATCTGGCTCTTTGACTAGAGCCATCCAAGCTGATGTTGACAGAGTATCTCATTGTGGTTTTTTTTTTTTTTTTGTCTTGCAACTCCCTAATGACTAGTGACGTTGAACATCTTTCCATGTGTTTATTGCCTAGCTTCATATCATTTTTAAAGATTTTGCCCATTTTTAAATTAGATAAGTTCTCTTTTATTGTTGAGTTGTAAGAGTTCTTTATATTCTGATATTTATTCACTGTTTGAATAAGAGGAATAGAAACGTGAGACTCATCCTTCAGAGACACAGGAAATAAAAAGCCAACACGGAGATGAGAGGAAGAAAAAACTGGTCAAGACTGACCTTCCAGAACTCCTACTGCTCCCTCACCCAGTAACCTCTGTCAGCCAAGTCTGAAGCAGAGCTCAGATAAGCTCTACCAGGACTGGCTCATGACAAATAGGAAACGTGGAAAAATCCAAAAGCAGGAGGAGGAAACATTTCCATCATCAAAGTCCCTGAATATGGTGGCTGTGCCTCCTCTTTGCCTCGGGTCCCACTCTTCCTGACTTTGGTGCTGGAGTTCACTGGCATTCAATATTATTAAGTTTCAGTGGTGTTGTGGTTCTGTTACTTGCAGATTACCATGGTGGTGTTCAAAAAAGTCACTTAGGGTGTCAAAGTGGTGGGCCCTTCCCCTGTATTTGAGAATTATAAATTGGTAGAATTGGGATACTGGGTATTTGAGATTATTTGCCTAACCCCCTCAAAAGTCAGAAAAATAAATCCCCAAACACTTCAGTAAATTACCAGAATCACACAATTTGTTACAAAAAAAAAAAGGCTTTGATTTCTTAGAACTATAGTAATTATTCTGAACATCCAAGGACCTATTTTCAATTACTTCTATGTGTGCTGTGTATGGAAACACCTTTTCTCTCTTTTGGGGCTTCCCTGATGGCTCAGACAGTAAAGAATCTGCCTGAAATGCAGGAGACCCAGGTTCAATCCCTGGGTCTATCTACCCACTCCAGCATTCTTACCTGGGAAATCCCATGGACAGAGAAGCCTGGCGGGCTACAGTCCATGGGGTCACAAAGAGTCAGACACGACTGTGCAACTAACACCTCTTTTTTAAAGGCTCTCTCATGCCCTCAGACAAGTATAATCACAGTTTTTTCCACATTCCATGACTATAACTGTCAAAGCTTACCTTAACCTTGTTCTTCTCTCTTTAAATTAAATTGAAGTCTCCCAGTTGTGTCCGACTCTTTGTGACCCCATGGACTATATAGCCTGCCACGTTCTTCCATCCGTGGGATTTTCCAGGCAAGAATACTGGAGTGGCTTGCCATTTCATTCTCCAGAGGATCTTCCCAACTCAGGGATCGAACTCAGGTCTCCCACACTTCAGGCAGACTCTTCCACCTGAGCCACCTGGGAATCTTCATTCTCTCTTTAAGGGGAAATTATATGTCTGTTGTTGCTGTTCAGTCATGCAGTTGTGTCCAACTCTTTGTGACCCCATGGACTGCAGCACACCAGGCTTCCCTGTCCTTCACTCTCTCCCTGAGTTTGCTCAAATTCATGTCCATTGAGTCAGTGAGGCCATCCAACCATCTCATCCTCTGTTGCCTCCTTCTCCTCTTGCCCTCAATTTTTCCACCATCAAGGTCTTTTCCAGTGAGTCAGCTCTTTGCATCAGGTGGCCAAAGTATTAGAGCTTCAGCTTCAGCATCATTCTTTCTATACTATTGAATAATGTTCCTCCATTATAAATAAGGTGGTCCTTTTTTTTTTCAATTTATTTTTTTATTGAAGGATAATTGCTTTACAGAATTTTGCTGTTTTCTGTCAAACCTCAACATGAATCAGCCATAGGTATACATATCCCCTCCCTTTTGAACTTCTCTCCCATTTCCCACCCCATCCCACCCCTCTAGATTGATACAGAGCCCCTGTTTGAGTTTCCTGAGCCATACAGCAAATTCCCGCTGGCTATCTATTTTATATATGGTAATATAAGTTTCCATGTTACTCTTTTCATACATCTCACCCTCTCCTCCCCTCTCCCCATGTCCATAAGTGTATTCTGTATGTCTGTTTCTCCATTGCTGCCCTGCAAATAAATTCTTCAGGACCATTTTTCTAGATTCCATATGTATTTGTTAGAATACTGTATTTATCTTTCTCTTTCTGACTCACTCCACTCCGTATAATAGGTTCTCAGTTCATCCGCCTCATCAGAACTGACTCAAATGCATTCCTTTTTATGGCTGGGTAATATTCCATTGTATATATGTACCACAACTTCTTTATCCATTTGTCTGTCGATGGACATCTAGGTTGCTTCCATGTTCTAGCTATTGTAATTAGTGCTGCAATGAACAATGGGGTACATGTGTCTTTTTCACTTTTGGTTTCCTCAGGGTATATGCCTAGGAGTCAAATTGCTGAGTCGTATGGTGGTTTTATTCCTAGTTTTTTAAGGAATCTCCATACTGTCTTTCCTGAGAAGGCATTGACAACCCACTCCAGTATTCTTGCCTGGAGAATCCCAGGGACAGAGGAGCCTGGTGGGCTGCCGTCTATGGGGTCGCACAGAGTCAGACATGACTGAAGCGACTTAGCAGCAGCAGCAGCAGCATACTGTCTTCCATAGTAGCTGTATCAATTTACATTCCCACCAACAGTGCAAGACTGTTCCCTTTTCACCACACCCTCTCCAGCATTTATTGTTTGTAGGGTTTTTGATGAGGACCATTCTGACCAGTGTGAGGTAGTATCTCATTGTAGTTTTGATTTACATTTCTCTAATAATGAGCGATGTTGAGCATCTTTTCATGTGTTTTTTAGCCATCTGTATGTCTTCTTTGGAGAAATGTCTGTTTAGGTCTTTTTCCCACTTTTTGATTGGGTTGTTTGTCTTTTCTGGCATTGAGTTGTATGAGCTGCTTGTATATTTTGGAAATTAATCCTTTGTCAGTTGTTTCATTTGCTATTATTTTCTCCCATTCTGAGGGTTGTCTTTTCACTTTGTTTACAGTTTCTTTGCTGTGCAAAAGCTTTTAAGTTTAATCAGGTCCTACTTGTTTACTTTTGTTTTTATTTCCATTACTCTAGGAGGTGGGTCACCGAGGATCTTGCTTTGATTTATGTCATCGAGTGTTCTGCCTGTGTTATCCTCTAAGGGTTTTATAGGTTCTGGTCTTACATTTAGGTCTTTAATCCATTTTTAGTTTATCTTTGTGTATGGTATTAGGAAGTGTTCTAATTTCATTCTTTTACATGTAGCTGTCTAGTTCTACCATTTATTGAAGAGGCTGTCTTTGCCCCATTGTATATTCCTGCCTCCTTTTCAAAAGTAAGGTACCCATAGATGCATGGGTTTATTTCTGGGCTCTCTAACTTGTTCCACTAGTCTGTATTTCTGGTTTTTTTTTTTTTTTGCCAGTACCATACTGTCTTGATTACTGTAGCTTTGTAGTATAATCTGAAGTCAGGAAGATTGATTCCTCCAAGTCCATTCTTCTTTCTCAAGACTGCTTTGATTATTCGGAGTCTTTTGTGTTTCCATATGAATTGTGAAATTTTTTGTTCTAGTTCTGTAAAAAATGCCATTGGTAATTTGATAGGGATTACGTTGAATCTGTAGATTGCATTTGGTAGTGTAGTCATTTTCACAATATTGACTTTTCCTACCCAGGAACATGGAATATCTCTCCATCTGTTTATATTGTCTTTGATTTCTTTCATCAGTGTCATAATTTTCTGTGTACAGTTCTTTTGACTCCTTAGGTAAGTTTATTCCTGGATATTTAATTTTTTGTTGTTGTTGTAATGGCAAATGGGATGGATTCCTTAATTTCTCTTTCTGATTTTTCATTGTTAGTATATAGAAATGCAAGTGATTTCTGTGTATTGATTTTGTGTCCTGTAACTTGGCTAAATTCACTGATTAGTTCTGGTAATTTTCTGATACTATCTTTAGGCTTTTCTATGTACAGTATCATGTCATCTGCATACAGTAGGAGCTTTACTTCTTCTTTTCCAATCTGGATTCCTTTTGTTTCTTTTTCTTCTCTGATTGCTGTAGTTAGGACTTCTAGAACTATGTTGAATAATAGTGATGAAAGTGGATACCCTTGTCTTGTTCCTGATCTTAGGGGGAATGCTTTCAGTTTTTCACCATTGAAAATATTTGCTGTAAGCTTATCATATATGGCCTTTACTATGTTGAGATAGGTTCCTTCTATGCCCATTTTTTGAAGAGTTTTAATCATAAATGGGTGCTGAATTTTGTCAAAGGCTTTTTCTGCATCTATTGAGATAATCATATGGTTTTTATCTTTCAATTTGTTAATATGGTATATCATATTGATTGATTTACGTGTATTGAAAAATCCTTGCATTCGTGGAATAAACCCAACTTGATCATGGTGTATGAGCTTTTTGATGTGTTGCTGAATTCTGTTTGCTAAAATTTCATTGATTTTTACATCTATGTTCATCAGTGAGATTGGCCCGTAGTTTTCTTTTTTTGTGCTGTTTTTGTCTGGTTTTGGTATCAGGGTGATGGTGGCCTCGTAGAATGAGTTTGGAAGTATTCCTTCCTCTGCAAGTTTTTGAAAGAGTTTTAGAAGGATAGGCATTAGGTCTTCTCTAAATGTTTGATAAAATTCTCCTGTGAAGCCAATCGGTCCTGTTTTGGGGGAGATGAGGGGGATTTTGTTTTGGGGGAGATATTTGATCACAGCTTCAATTTCAGTGCTTGTGACTGGGTTGTTGATAATTTCTTTTTCTTGCTGGTTCAGTCTTGGAAGATTGAACTTTTTAAACAATCTATCCATTTCTTCCAGGTTATCCATTTTATTGCCATATTGTTCACAATAGTCTTTTATAATCCTTTGTATTTCTGCGTTGTCTGTTGTAATCTCTCCTTTTTCATATCTAATTTTGTGGACTTGATTCTTCTCTCTTTCTTGATGAGTCTGGCTAAAGGTTTGTCATTTTGTTCATCTTCTCAAAGAGTCATATTTTAGTTGTATTAATCTTTACTATTATTGCTTTCATTTCTTTTTTATTTGTTTCTGCTCGGATCTTTATGATTTCTTTCCTTCTACTAATTTTGGGGATTTTTTTGTTCTTCTTTTTCCAGTTGTTTTAGGTACAAAGTTAAGTTGGCTATTCGATATTTTTCTTGTTTCTTGAGATGGGATTGTATTGCTATAAACTTCCCTCTTAGAACTGCTTTTGCTGCATCCCATAGGTTTTGAGTTGTCATGTTTTCATTGTTGTTTGTTTCTAGAAATTTTTGATTTCCCTTTTGATTTCTTCAGTAACCTGTTGGTTATTTAGAAATGTGTTATTTAATCTCCTTGTGTTTGTGTTTCTTACAGTTTTTCTTCTTGTAATTAATATCTAGTCTTATAGCCTTGTGGTCAGAGAAGATGCTTGATATGGTTTCAATTTTCTTAAATTTACTGAGGTTTGATTTGTGACCCAAGATATGGTCTATCCTGGAGAATGTTCTATGTGCACTTGGGAAGAAAGTGTATTCTTCTGTATTTGGATGGAATTTCCTGAAGATATCAATGAGATCCCTCTCATCTAATGTATCATTTAAGACTCGTGTTTCCTTATTAATTTTCTGTTTTGATGATCTGTCCATTGGTATGAGTGGGGTGTTAAAGTCTCCTACTAATATTGTGTTACTGTCAGTTTCTCCTTTTATGTCTGTTAGTGTCTGTCCTATGTATTGAGGTGCTCCTGTGTTGGGTGCATGCTGCTGCTGCTGCTAAGTCACTTCAGTCATGTCCGACTCTGTGCAACCCCATAGACGGCAGCCCAACAGGCTCCCCCGTCCCTGGGATTCTCCAAGCAAGAACAATGGAGTGGGTTGCCATTTCCTTCTCCAATGCATGAAACTGAAAAGTGAAAGTGAATTCTCCCAGTCGTGTCCAATTCTTCACAATCCCATGGATCGCAGCCTACCAGGCTCCTCCATCGATGGGATTTTCCAGGGAAGAGTACTGGAGTGGGGTGCCATCGCCTTCTCCAGTTGGGTGCATAGATATTTACAATTGTTATGTCTTCCTCTTGGATTGATCCCTTGATCATTATGTAGTATCCTTCCTTATCTCTTGTAATCTTCTTTATTTTGAGGTATATTTTGTCTGATATGAGGATTGCTACTCCAGCTTTCTTTTGCTTCCCATTTGCATGGAATATATTTTTCCATCCTCTCACTTTCAGTCTATATGTGTCTTTAGGTCAGAAGTGGGTTTCTTGTAGACACCATATATGTGGATCTTGGTTTTATATCCATTCAGCCAATCTGTGTCTTTCAGTTGGAGCATTTAATCCATTTACATTTCAAGTAATTGTTGATATATATGTTCCTATTGCCATTTTCTTAATTGTTTGGGGTTGATTTTGTAGATCTTTTTTCTTCTCTTGTATTTCTTGACTATATAAGTCCCTTTAACATTTGTTATAAAGCTGGTTTGGTGCTATTGAATTCTCTTAACTTTTGCTTGTCTGGAAAGCTTTTTATTTCTCCATCAATTTTAAATGAGATCCTTGCTGGGTATAGTATCTTGGTTGTAGATTTTTCCCTTTCAGTAATTTAAATATATCCTGCTATTTCCTTCTGGCCTGCAGAGTTTGTGCTGAAAGATCAGCTGTTAAGTATATGGGGTTTCCCTTGTATGTTACTTGTTGCTTCTCCCTTGCTGCTTTTAATGTTCTTTCTTTGTGTTTAGTCTTTGTTAGTTTGATTAGTATGTGTCTTGGCGTGTTTCTCCTTGAGTTTATCCTGTATGGGACTCTTTGTGCCTCTTGGACTTGATTGACTATTTCCTTTCCCATGTTGGGGAAATTTTCAACTATAATCTCTTCAAAAATTTTCTCATATGCTTTCTTTTTCTCTTCTTCTGGGACCCCTATAGTTTGAATGTTGGTGCATTTGATATTGTCCCACAGGTTTCTAAGACTATCCTCAGTTCTTTTTGTTTTTTTTTACTTTATTCTGCTCTTCAAAAGTTATTTCCACCATTTTATCTTCCAGCTCGCTGATTCATTCTTCTGCTTCAGATATTCTGCTATTGATTCCTTCTAGAGTATTTTTAATTTCAGTGATTGTTTTGCTTGTCTCTGTATGTTTATTCTTTAATTCTTCTAGGTCTTTGTTAATTGATCCTTGCATTTTTTCCATTTTGTCCTCAAGGTTTTTGATCATCTTTACTATAATTATTATGAATTCTTTTTCAGGTAGTTTGCCTATTTCCTCTTCATTTATTTGGACTTACGTGTTTCTAGTTTGTTCCTTCATTTGTGTAGTATTTCTCTGACTTTTCATTATTTTTTTAAATTTATTGTGTTTGAGATCTTCTTTTCCCAGGCTTCAAGGTTGAATTCCTTCTTCCTTTTGGTTTCTGCCCTCCTAAGGTTGGTCCAGTGGTTTGTATAAGCTTCGTATAGGGTGAGATTTGTGCTGAATTTTTGTTTGTTTGTTTGTTTTTCCTCTGATGGGCAAGGCTGAGTGAGTTGGTAATCCTGACTGCTGATGACTGGGTTTGTATTTTTATTTTGTTTGTTGTTTAGATGGATCTTCCCTGGTAGCTCAGACAGTAAAGCATCTGCCTACAATGTGGGAGACCCGGGTCTGATCCCTGGGTCAGGAAGATCCCCTGGAGAAGGAAATGGCAACCCACTCCAGTACTCTTGCCTGGGAAAATCCCATGGACCAAGGAGACTGGTAGGCTACAGTCCGTGGGGTTGCAAAGAGCTGGACACAACTGAGCGATTTCAGTTCACTTCACTTCAGTTTAGATGAGGAGTCCTACACAGGGTGCTACTGGTGGTTGGGTGATGTCTTGGTCGGCCGACCTGGTTGGCCAGCTCTTGTGTTCAAATGGTTTCCTTTGTGTGAGTTTTCACTGTTTGATCCTCCCATGGGGTCACGAAGAGTCGGACACGACTGAGCGACTTCACGACGACGAGGATTAGTTCTCTTGTAGTCAGTCAGTGCTCCCACTCCAAAGGCTCAGGGCTTGATCTCTGGTCGGGAACGGAGATTCCACAAGTGGTTTGTTATGGCATTGAGATTAAAGCAAATATCCAAGAACCAGAAACCAAAGATGAACCCAAGACAAATGGCAGTTACAAAATCAGGCAAGTAGTAATTAAAATAATGGAATATACACATATACAGATACATCCATAAGGAAAATCACAACAGTCCAACAAAAATAAAGTACAATAGATTGACCTGGTGAACAAAGGAAACCAAAAATTATATCTACCAGAACAGAATGAACTAAAGCACAAACTGGAAAACAAAGATAAAGAAAGGTGCCAATTAAGGAATAAAGCAATGAAAATGAAACTAACAAAATAGTGAGAGGAAAGGAAAGAAATAAAAGAAAGATAGAATAGATATGCAAAGTTAAATAGAGGTAGATGAATAAGATTTATATACATTAAAGACTAACTGGAAGGGCAAAAGAACAGTAGGAAAGGCAAACAAGGAATAAGTGTAGAAAAATATAATAGGTTAAAAAAATTAAAATTATGAAAAATAGAAAAGAAAACAAAAGAAGAAAGAAAAAAAAAAAAAGGAAAACTCCACAGAACTGTGAAATCCCAACATAGAGACAGAGGTTTATAATAACAATAAAAAGTGTGACTGAGGAAAAAAAAAAAAGAAGATTTATATACATTAAGATTAACTGCAAGGGGAAAAGAACAGTAGGAAAAACAAACTAGGAAATAAATGTAGAAAAATAATAATAATAAATTAAAATTTTTTAAAAAAAAATAGAAAGAAAAAAAAAGGAAAACTCCACAGAACTGCAAAAGCCCAATGTAGAGGCAGAGGTTTATAACAACTATAAAAAATGTGACTGAGAAAAAAAAAAGCTCAAAGGCTTAATTAGATTTCATAGTGCCATTAAAGTCAACAACTACAACAGAGGGGGGAAGAAAAGAAAAAGAATCCAAAAGAATCTACAGAACAAGTTAAAACATAAGAATAATAAATGTTTTTCCTGAGTCACTGCTGTCAGAGTCCTTTTCCTCACTGGGAGTCACAGTCCACCTCACCTCCAGGATGTCCTCCAACGCTGTGCTGATCTCTGGACCTGCTGTGGGGACAGCTCAGATTCTAATCCCGTCCTGCTCCTATGTGTTCTTGCCTCCAGTGTTCAGAGCTATCAGAACTAGTGTGTTTTCTCTTGTGGGAACTCTCAATGACCTCTTATATATTCTATAGACACAGAGTCTTCCTAGTTGATCATGTGGATTTAATCTGCAGCTTGTACCGCTGGAGATGTACTCCACATCCACCTACTTCTCCACCATCTTGTGCTCCCTCCACCAGGTAGTCCTTTTTTTTTTTTAAACATTGGCCTTCAGTAGACAGTGCCTTTGCTCAAAAGATCTATCTAATGGTAGGAATTCAGCATAAAGGCTGGGAAAGGAAGTATCTGTAGAAACAGGCTTTCCTTTGTCCCTTGAAGGGAGAACTGCTGCATTGCAGCATGGCTTTTCCCTGATTGGTTCCTCCTCTGGCCAAAAGCACAAAAGAAGCTTATGAGACACAGCAAAAGAGTCTCCTGTCACTCCTCTCCTGCTTCTGGTGCGCTGCTTGCCGTCTTGTTGGCACCTTACTGACCACCAGCCCCCTCTACTCCTCCGCTCCCCTCCTGCTGTGGTCTCCTGTGAATCTGCTGGTTTCCTGCCTGCCTGTCTGCAGGCCCAGCTTTGGTTGCAATGACTGTGCCTTCCTTCCTGGTTATCTCCATGCCTTGCTCTGACCAGTGTGTGTCAAGTCTGCTCATCCAGCACCTTGACCAAGTAACTTCAGGGAGTCTCTCTACCAACCCATCTGGCTTGTGCACCCTCTGCCTCCAGCCTGACTCTGACATTCCCAGCCCTGGCTTCCGTCCCAGTAAAGGTCCCAGTGCTGACAGCTCCTCAGCTCATACCTCATGGATAGCAGCTTCAGGGCTGGCAGCGATCCCAGCAATAGATTACTGTAATGTACTTGGCCGATCACCTGTAATGTTAAAATAAGACTACGACATATACATCTGGGCTGTGTAAAAATGAACTCACATAACACTTTTCTTTTGAAACATGCCATAAAATGATTTAACTAAGTATAAACACAGAATTCATTGACTTACAGCCACCACTGAAATGAAATATGGCAGATATTTAGTAGAACCTGGAAGCTCTGCTTACATTGAAGGCAGGAATTAAAGCATAATTTATAAATTTCATCTGCAAAACTGGGAAAGAATGAATTAGTAGATAGAAGATTATTACCCAATTTGGAGGCTAGCCAAAGACAGGTCAATTCCTCTCCTCTGAGAGGAATTATATTATAGTTTCACTCCCTTAGGTCTTCTATTTACTTTTATGAAAACAAAGTCATCAACTTAGCATTTACATCATTTAATTCGAGTGTTATGATGGTTTGGGGTTATGCTGCTAAGTCACTTCAGTCGTGTCCGACTCTGTGCGACCCCGTGGACTGCAGCCTACCAGGCTCCTCCGTCCATGGGATTTTCCAGGCAAGAGTACTGGAGTGGGTTGCCATTGCCTTGGGGTTATGGTTGATTATTAAGTTTTTAAAAACTGCATGTACAAGAGGTTATTATTGTGAAATATAGCCATCAAAAATTAACCCAGTATTTTTAGAAAAATCCAATCTGAAGCAATTGGTATAAAATTTGCATAAATATTAGATTTGAAAATTAATTTCATTTCATATTTGTTCATATCACATGATTTTTCTTCAGGGATTAAACCATATTTATCAGTGGTCTACTACATCCCCTACGTTCCTGCTGTTCTTTAGTCTTCCCAGCCGTGTTAAGGAATTTAAATGGTCTGTTTTCATAGTGCCATCCTCACTTAACTTCCTCAAGGCCCAGTGTGGGCTGAGTAAGGGCCTTACTGTTGTTGAATCAAGTTTAGGGCACTGATGTTATAGCGTGAGACCACTGGCTGTGTAGTCAGCACCTAGCTCCAGGTTTATTCGGCTACTCAATAGCTGAATGTAAAATTCATACAGTGAGGGATATTTCCAGTTTGATCATATAAACAAAGCACTTTTATACACCAGAAAGAGGACTGGATAGTGGTTACACAGATAATGGTATGTGACCATTTTAACTCCCAAGCACCTCTGAGAAGAACTGGTTCTGTTGATGTATTAAAACCAACATCATGGAACAGTTGTTGCCAGAACAGGATTTGCTGTTTGAACTGTGCTATGACATGTGATATCATATCAGTGTCTTTTCCACAAGGAACTGTTTCTTTGATTTAACAATGATCATCTTAAAATTGGCTTAGGAGGGTTTCATGCACGTTGAAGTTGAGACTTGGGGCCAGGACTAAAGTCTGACAGCTCATGATCACTTTACTTCAAACCTTAAAATACCCTATTGAGGCCACCATATCACCTACAGGATACATGAGACTCCTTCCTTCCTGCTCCTAAAAGCAGTTGATCTTATGTGCCATTGTGATGTTGCCGCATCAGTGCTTCATTGGCTGAGAACAAATGATGATAAGGATTTCAATACTATATATAAGCTAGAAGAATCTGAGAGGCACAGTGGGAATCTAGGTAACAGACAATAAAATAGGAGGAACAAGAAACAGAAGGAGCTTGACAGAATGTAAGAACTGGTCTCTAGTTAAGTCCATGTGTGTGTGTGTGTATGTGTGTGTGTGTGTGCTTAGTTACTCAGTTGTGTCCAGCTCTTTGCAACATCATGGACTGTAGCCCACCAGGTTCCTCTGTCCATGGGATTCTCCAGGCAAGAATACTGGAGTGGGTTGCCATTCCCTTCTCTAGAAGATCTTCCCAACTCAGGTATTGAACCCAGGTCTACCTACATGCCAGGAGGATTCTTTACCATCTGAGCCACCAGGGAATCCCTAAGCCCTTACATAGCAAGTGCTATAATGAAAGTTGAAGCCAAAGGACTAGAGCCCAGCTGGAGAGGCCTTTTCATGAAAAAGCTATGATGGAACTGCCTGCATGGTACTGGTCCAGAAGAGCTGGTATAGAGTCAGAAGAGCTGAGTTCTGTTCCTGGGTCTGCTGTTATTCAGGCAACACAATGGAGGGCTTAAAAACTTGGACCTTGAGGTAGACTACCTGGGTTTAAACCCTAGATTTTCTACCATTTAACTGCGTGAACTTGGGGAAGTTACTTGGCCTCTCTGTGCCTTGGTTTTCTCATCTGTAAAATGCAGATAATAATCAGATTGATCTCCAAGGACTGCTGTGAGATGAAAGGAATGATAGATACAAAGCCCTTGGAACAGAACCTGACCAGAATAAGTGCATGATTAGTGCGAGCTATTGTTTCCTGTTAAGTGGGACCGGAAATAAGTCATTTATACATATGACTTATTTTTAAGAATTGGCTCACACAGTTAGAGGCTAACAAGTCCTAGGATCTGCCATCTGCAAGCTGGAGACATGGTCAAGCTGGTGGTGTAGTTCACCCTGAGTCTGAAAGCCTTAGGACCAGGAAAGCTGATGGTGTGATCCCCAACCTGAGGGCAGGGGAAGAACAATGTCCCAGCTGGGGCAGTCAGTCACAGGGAGTGAACCTTCCCTTCTTCCACCTTATTCTGTTCAGGTCTGCAGTGGACTGGATGATGCCTGCTCACACTGGGAAGGGCAATCAGCTTTCTCAGTCCACTGATCCAAATGCTAATCTCATCCTAAACATCCTCACCCAGAAATAATGTGGAGCCAAGTATCTGTGATCCAGGCACACTGACACACAAAATTCACCATCACATTGGGTTAGTCAGGAGCGGGCAATGAGAAATTCAGATAGATGAGACCCCACCCCCAAAAAGGCTTGAGAGCAAGGGCAGCTGGGCCATCACACTGCTGTCTGTTGTTCCCCAGTGGCTGTTCCAAGGCTTCCTGACTCCCACTCACCTCTGGGTGTTTATGAGGAATTTGGGCCATGACTCCAAGAAGGACTGCAAAATTGGAAAAAAAGATTGACAGGCAAAAAGCTGCTAAGGAGTGCTTCCAAAATGCAGCCCCAAGTGGGCATGTGTTCCTGAAAACTTCGTGTAAACAAAATCATATTTTAAATGTACAAGAGACATTTCCTACAAAGAAATCTTTGGTATATATTTTTCTAATGTAAATGTTTCATAGATTCCAGGACACCAACGTTAATAACAGGCTTCAATTTTTTTTCTAGGAAAAAAAAGTGATAAACAAGAAAAAGAATTTTAAAGAGAATTACAAGGTACACCCAATTTCAGAAATAATAACATGGAGTAGAGTGGGGGAGAGGGTCCACTGGGAATTGAGAAAAGTGGCAGCCAAGTATATTAGAAAAAGCAAGAGACACAGAGATAGAGGCCCCTGTTCTGACCTTGTGTCTACCTCTTGGGCAACCCACTTGGCTTCCCTGGACATCCAGCTTCCTATGTATAGAATAAGGATGTAAAGATGAGATGAGAGCTAGAGTCACCGTCGGTGTCAGGTTTAATTGGGATCTAGATTTATTGATGTCTCTCTCTGAGTCCCTGACAAGAGTTTCTTGGATAAAACTGTCTGCTACCTGCTGCTTGTGCCTTTGTGAAGAGACACTTTAATTTTCTTACTATTTCAAGTTTCTCAGTTGGGGCTTCAATACCTGGGGATCAAAAGAAGATGGACCGGATAGCTACGGCATCTTCCGTTCCCTTCCTATTACCCTGGCCTTGGAAGTGCCCCAGGGGCTCCAGTGCCCTGTGAGAGGGAGGCTGGCAGTGTATGGAGGAATGGGCAGAGGCTTCCAGGTGGAGAGAGGGGAGTGCATGCCACCCAGTTGTGACCTCTGCCCCCCTATGCCAGGTAGAACATCCCACAGGTGGGTCTGTAATGACCTTTGTCTGTAGACGACACTCATTGTTGCCTCCTTGCAGAGAAAGAAAAGGACAGGGTGGAGAGGAGTGGTTTAAAAGGAATAAAAAAGATGCTTTATTTACTTCCTAAAATGAGGGTTCAGATTTGATTGAGAGAGATAAAAGGTGAAAACAATGGATGAATATGCGCTTGCCTTCTCACTTCTCCATCATGAGGATTTTTAAGTTTGCATCTTACTGTGGATTCCTTATCTCAGGGCAAGAGCCAGTTTGATGCTAATCCTCTAAGGATGATGTTCATTTTAGATGCCAAATTTCTTCAATTTCAAGTGGTTATTATTTATGCAGAAGAAATGGGTATTTGGTTTCTGTGGTGGTCATTGCTGTGATTCTGTAGTGCACTGGGGAAAAATGTAGAGCACTGGTGTGCAGCATTGCTATGTCTGACTTCAAGCTTCCCTAACGTTGAAAGCACTGACCTTGGAGTTGGGAAGAGAGTCAGAACCAGCCAGCTCCAGCACATCACCACTCATTGTTAATGCTTCTGCTTGTGTCAGACCCCAGAGGAAGTACCAGATTGAAAGTTCTCTGAAATTATTTCTAGAATTGTTTAGGCCTGCAGCTGCAAAAAAAAAAAAAAAAGAAAAGAAAAGAAACGTTACAGAAATTTTTAGTGTAGAAATCGTGAATGTACAGCTCAATGAATTTTCACAAACTGAGCACACCCGTATAATGAGCACTAAATCAAGAAACATTGTTATCAGCCACCAGAAGGCGTCCTTGTGCTCCCTTCCGGTCAATACCGCCACCTGCCCCTGCCAAGGGTAATAAGCATCCTGGCTTCTAATAGCATATTAATTGTGCCTGGTTTCTATTTCACAGGAATATAATCAGACAGCACGTACTCCAGCATGGCTTTTATGCTTATGGTTATGTTTGTTGGATTCATTCATATTGTTGCATGTAGTTTTAAATCATTCATTTTCATTGTTTTATAGTATTCCACTTTAGGAATCTTCCACAATTTATCCATTCTACCATTGATGGACATTTGGGCAGTTTCCAGGTACTGGCTATTACTAGTAGTGCAGCTATAAATATTATTGTACATGTCTTTGGATGCACACACATAAGCAATTACATGGGTTATGTCTGTAAGAGGGGAGCCGCAGCATCAAGTACACATAAGCTCACCGTTAGCACATGCTGCCAAACAGTGTTCCCAAGTGGTGGTACCATAGTACCTTCCCACCAGCAATACCCCCCATCCTCACTCACAGTTCAGTTCAGTTCAGTCGCTCAGTCATGTCTGACTGTTTGCAACCCCATGGACTGCAGC
This sequence comes from Ovis canadensis, assembly GCF_042477335.2. Classification (NCBI taxonomy): domain Eukaryota; kingdom Metazoa; phylum Chordata; class Mammalia; order Artiodactyla; family Bovidae; genus Ovis; species Ovis canadensis. Next base: position 54,409,904 of record NC_091251.1, on the reverse strand, counting down.
ATGCCAGGCCTCCCTGTCCATCACCAACTCCCAGAGTTTACTCAAACTCATGTCCATTGAGTCGGTGATGCCATCCAACCATCTCATCCTCTGTTGGCCCCTTATCCTCCTGCCCTCAATCTTTCCCAGCATCAGGGTCTTTTCAAATGAGTCAGTTCTTCACATCAGGTGGCCAAAGTATTGGAGTTTCAGCTTCAGCATCAGTCCTTCCAATGAATATTCAGGACTGATTTCCTTTAGGATGGACTGGTTGGATCTCCATGCTGTCCAAGGGACTCTCAAGAGTTTTCTTGAACACCACAGTTCAAAAGCATCAATTCTTTGGCACTCAGCTTTCTTTATGGTCCATCTCTCACATCCATATATGACTATTGGAAAAACCATAGCTTTGACTAGACAGACCTTTGTTGGCAAAGTAATAACTCTGCTTTTTAATATGCTGTCTGGGTTGGTCATAACTTTTCTCCCAAGGAGTAAGTGTTTTTTAATTTCATGGCTGCAGTCACCATCTGCCGTGATTTTGGAGCCCCAAAAAATAAAGTCTGTCACTGTTTCCCCATCTATTTGCCATGAAGTGATGAGACCAGATGCCATGATCTTAGTTTTCTGAATGTTGAGCTTTAAGCCAACTTTTTCATTCTCCTCTTTCACTTTCATCAAGAGAATCTTTAGTTCTTCTTTGATTTCTGCCATAAGGGTGGTATCATCTGCATATCTGAGGTTACTGATATTTCTCCTGGCAATCTTGATTCCAGCTTGTGCTTCATCCTCACTCACACTTGCTATTAATTGTGTTTTCACTTTAGTTATGCTGGTAGATATATAGAGGTATGATAAAGAATCTGCCTGCAATGCAAAAGACCCCAGTTTGATTCCTGGGTCAGGAAGATCTCCTGGAGAAGGGATAGGCTGCTGCTGCTGCTAAGTCGCTTCAGTTGTGTCCAACTCTGTGTAACCCCATAGACAGGAGGGGCTCCCCCGTCCCACCAGCCTCCCCCGTCCCTGGGATTCTCCAGGCAAGAACAGTGGAGTGGGTTGCCATTTCCTTCTCCAATGCATGAAAGTGAAAAGTGAAAATGAAGTTGCTCAGTCGTGTCTGACTCTTAGCAAACCATGGACTGCATGCAGCCCACCAGGCTCCTCTGTCCATGGGATTTTCCAGGCAAGAGTACTGGAGTGGGGTGCCACTGCCTTCTCTGAGGGGTAGGCTACTACTCTAGTATTCTTGGGCTTCCCTCATGGCTCAGATGGTAAAGAATCTGCCTACCATGCAGGAGACCTGAGTATGATCCCTGGGTTGGGAAGATCCCCTGGAGGAGGGCATGGCAACCCATTCCAGTATTCATGCCTGGAGAATCCCATGGACAGAGAAGCATGGTGGGCTATAGTCCATGGGGTCACAAAGATTCGACATGACTGAGCAACTAAGCACACATGTATAGTGTTATCAGTATTGTGATAGCCAGTGGTATTGAGAACATTTTCGTATGATTTCTGATCATTTTAGTATCCTCTTTTATGTGTAGTCAGCTAAGTAATTTGCCCACTCATCAACTGAGTTATCTGCCTTCTTATTCGGAGAAGGCAATGGCACCCCACTCTAGTACTCTTGCCTGGAAAATCCCATGGATGGAGGAGCCTGGTAGGCTGCAGCCCATGGGGTCGCTAAGAGTCAGACACGACTGACCGACTTCACTTTCACTTTTCACTTTCATGCATTGGAGAAGGAAATGGCAACCCACTCCAGTGTTCTTGCCTGGAGAATCCCAGGGACAGGGGAGCCTGGTGGGCTGCCATCTCTGGGGTCGCACAGAGTCGGACACGACTTAAAGTGACTTAGCAGCAGCAGCAGCAGCAGCCTTCTTATTACTCACTTGTCTTTTAAATATTTCTTCTTTTTTAACTCACAGATACTAAAAAATCTGAATTCTGAAATAAGCTACTTTTCCTTGGGGCCCAGAGGTGCTAGTTAGAAAAGATTTGCTACCTCTGCTTTCTCTACACTGTACATTGCTCTCTGTCAAGTCATCTGATTTTGTACAAATTTCATAGTGTCGCTTAGCAATATTAGGAAGCAATTTAGGGAGAAGGACTTTTTAAGAGCAAACACTTAATGCAAATGCAAATACATTTTAAAAGGAGAACAATTCTTTCTTAAATGAGAGTAAGAGCTATTCAAATAGTCTGTAAGAAAGAAAGGAGTTGAAACCTCAGTAACCTGAAAAAGTCATTCTGATTCTGTATTAAATATGAATTTTTAAAAAGTTTTCAAAGGTAAGGCTTCTTTTTTCTTTGTGTTATCTCCATGGAAAAGCTTTGTTCCATATCTGCAGTGTTTTTTTTTTCAGAACCTTGTCCACTAAAAATTGAATTCCTCCTATGTGCTGGGCGAGCTGTCTTATTTTTTAAATCCTTATTTAGATACGGGAGTGCAATCTGTTAGTCCATAACTGATTCTATGGCAAGCATATAGAAAAATACAAAGAATAGTTCACTATTTCAGAGGTTAGGGAACTTTCCTTGGATGACTGGATGGGGGTCAGACATACCAAAAAGATTTGTCATCGAAGTCTAATTACTTTATCCTCCTTCAGTTTTTTTTTTCTCATGTAATAAGACAAAGTATGAAGACCACTATTTCAGGAGTGAGAGTTAAGGTTCCCCATGAGAAAGAAGAAAGAAATTTCCTAGAATGTTCCAGAAAGAATTAGGGATATTCCCAGTAATTTAAATTGGATCTTAGACCTAAAAGTATAAGTTGGAACCATAAAGCTTCTAGAAGACAACACAGAAGGGTATATTTTCAGTTTTCAAAAAGCAAAAATTTCTTAAGGAGGACACAGAAAGTGTTAACCTTAAAAGAAAAACAGTATAGAAATTAATTTCATCAGAATTTAAAATTTTTTGGTAAGTCAAAAGGCATCAAGATATAAAACATATATCAGAGAACTTGAATCTGGTATATATATTCCAGCAATAAAAGGCAAACAATCCAATGTTAAGATGACAAATACTTGAACAGACACTTTACCAAAGAAAGCAGAGGAATGGTCACTAAGCACATGAAAAAGTACTCAAAAGTCATTAATCGTTAAATAAATATGAGTTAAAACCACAATAATATATCATTTTATGTTATGTGCTCAGTTGCCTCAGTCCTGTCCAACTCTTTGTGACCATGTGGACTATAGACCACCAGACTCCTCTGTCCATGGGCTTCTCCAGGCAAGAATACTGGGGTGGGTTGCCATGCCCTCTTCCAGGGGATCTTCCCGACCCAGGGATCGAACTCATGTCTCCCGGATCTCCTGAACTGCAGGTGGATTCTTTACCACTGAGCCACTAGGGAAGCCCCACTTTATATTATACATTATAATTATTTTTACATTATACTTAATACATTATTTATATAATTAAAAAGACTGACAGTATCAAATACTAGCAAAGGTGTGAAGCAACTAGAAATTTCTTCCATCACTGATGAGAGAATAAATGATTTCTAGAAAATTGACAATTTCTCATAGATTTAAACACAGATCAATAATGAATTGATCACTATTACACTATGAATCAAAAATACCACTCTCAGGTATTTACCCAAGAATAATGAAAGCATATGTTTGCAATAATATTCATAGTAGTCATATTCATAATAACTTAAAACTGTAAACAGCCCAAATGTCTGTGAGTAGGAGCATGGATAAACAATTGTGGAATATCCACATAGTGGAATACTACTCATCAACACAAAGGAATGAAAATGTAACAGTATGAATGAATCTCAAAAACTTAATGTTGAATAAAAGCAGCTGTATAGTTCTATAAAGGAGAAGGCAATGGCACCCCACTCCAGTACTCTTGCCTGGAGAATCCCAGGGACAGGGGAGCCTGGTGGGCTGCCGTCTATGGGGTCACACAGAGTCGGACACGACTGAAGCGACTTAGCAGCAGCAGCAGCAGTTCTATAAAAATAGGAAAAGTATGATATGTGCAAAGTATGTTCTGATGTTGACCTAAGAAGTAATGAAGGAGTAGAGGTTGACGAGATGGCAGCAGGAAGATTAGCCAATGGAGGACTTCAAAGGTAATCTAGAGAGTGAGAATTGACCCCCAAAATAATAATATTTAGACTCTTGTCAAATAAATAATATGATAGAAATGCTTTCTGAAGACTATCCTCCCAGTCAAGTGCATTTTTTTTTTTACAGAAGGAGGAAACAGGAAGCTAGAAAACCCATTACAAATTCTGAAGTTTTCCAGGCAGGAGGTGATTCATCCCCATATTCCAGTTTAGTGGATTTTTTTTAAATGAAAGCCATAAAAATCTTGAAACTAGGATAAAACATTTCTTTTTACAGAATTTATTGCACATTTTCCACTCAGTGAATTATTTGGAACCTGGTTTTAGGGTCTTGCTAGTCACCAGTATTCTAAAGAAGCTATACTGATCGTTAGATGTCCGCAGCCATAGTAGAGAAATATTAAATTCCCTCACATAGCTGTATTTTCCCCCTGTCTTTTCATTGTGTCCTCAATTCTGTGTCCCCAGTTTGTGGTAAACAATCAAAAGCAAATGTTGAAAGACAAAACTATCCCATCATGTATATTTTTAGCAGTTGGCCTGTATTTCCTATTCTTAATGAAGGCTCGTGGGTAAACGCTATGCTTATCAGTGTCCACAATTGCTGTTTCTGTAGAAATTAACTCAAAAGTCATGTGGTAACCATGGTAACATCAGAAGATGTTGCAGAAGTGGTATTTAGGGAAAATGAAAAAAATCTCTGCCCTCTCCCTCTCTCTGATCCTCTGTGCTCCACTGTTTCCATCCTTGGAGGAGAGAACTGATTTCCCAACAGCCATTATGGGGAGGAGGGGGCTTTGCACTAATATTGAGCTAGTCCAAGGCCTGGCCAACTACACTTCCATCTCATCACTTCTTCCTTAAAAGCATATTCTGACCTGCCCTAGAAAACTTGGAGAACTATATAGTCAGCCCGTGGGTTCCACAATCCTTGTTTCCTACTACAATCTCTGAAGAAAAATACAGACCATCATGAGAATTTTTACTTGTATGTGGAGGGATAAGAATATAATTTTTAAGTTTAAGAAACAGCCATGTTTTTCTTATTCTTCAAAAATAGCAAATCCCATCCAGAATTCACAGGTCATCCTGATTTAGTGTGATAGAGACACGCCACATGCAGCTGAATTGAAGGCATTCAAACATGATAGAAATTTGCTTCTTTTCTATAAAAGTCTGAGCTGAGTATATCTGAGCATATCATCAGGAACCATGCCCCTTTGGTCTTATTGCCATTGTCCTCTTGACCCAGGCTTGCTCATCACTGCACCTGCATTCTCACCATCACACCTGCGTTCTCACCACTGCGATGGCCAGAAGTTAGTTCTAGGGCTACACACAGCTGCAAGAGAGGCTGAGAAATACAGTCTTGATTCTGGTGGAAAGAATCCACATGCAGCTGAATCAATAACCTAACTAATACAAGCATGCATGCTAAATCACTACAGTTGTGTCTGACTCTTGGCAATCCTATAGACTGTATTCTGCCAGGGTCCCCTGTCCACGGGATTTCCCAGGCAAGAATTCTGGAGTGGGTTGCCATTTCCTTTTCCAGGCAATCTTCCCAGCCTAGGGATTGAACCCACATATATTATATCTTCTGCATTGACAGGCGGGTTCTTTACCACTAATACATACTGTGATCTCATTTAGTCTTCCCATCCTGTACATTGATAGAGTAGTCAAGGCAGGAATAAGTCTTCCCATTCTGTGCATGTGAGGCTCATAGCACCTCAGTAACTAGCTCAGGACACTCGGATAATCAGTGGTTATGTCTGGACTAGATCAATTTCAGGTCTGAGTTCCAGTGCAAGACTGTGTTGTGCTGTATTGCAAGGACCCCTCAGCCCTACTGAAGGAGGTTGAGAGGTGCTAGCCCAGGCCCCTAGATTACGATGGGACTTTTCTCCATTTTCACTTTTCAGTCGCTTTACTGAAAGGTGATCTGCTGTTGCCTCTTGCTGAAATCTGTTTATAAAAATGTTACTTTTAATGAGTTGTCGACTTCAAAAATAAATAAAGGAAGTTGTTAGAATTCAATTTAAAATCAGACTAAATTGTCTTGGAATCAGGGCCCAAATTTCTCCCCTTTAAGCAAATTATCTTGAATTGATCTTTTATTGGATAACCTTGTGTATCTTGTGACTCTGTAGACATCTTTTCCACCTACCTCTTCTTTCTTACTGAATTCCAGAGAGATGGTTTAGCCGTACACAAATGTTTTGGTCTCAAAAACAATTTTTTTAATTGCTGGATTTTATAAGCTTGGTGATTTGTCTTTTTAGTCAACAGATTATATTACTAGAAGAAAGATAAATTCAGATTAAAAGACCAGATTTTTATTTTATAACAAAAATAAAACTTGATTTTCATATCTTCTGAAATATGCTGATATATTATACAGTGCTATTCTCTCCATGTATGTCATATTTTCAGTGGGTCACAAACGAACAGTTGGCAAGCAGATTTAAAAGATAAAATCTAAGAAAAAAATGTTAAGTGTGACAAAGCAGTAATATTAAATTTAATGTATTTTATTTTAGCAGATAGAATATTACTATTAGATAGGTGACTCAAGTTTTAATATTAATTTTAATGAGTTCCAGAAAACAAATTCCTTCATCTTCAAGAGGAAATAATATGATTTGCTTGATAACCTTCTTGAGGACAACAAAAAGAATATTTGTAAATTTCCTTGGGTTATTTTTAGAAAACAGAAACATCTTAATCCTGTAAAATGAGTGACGCTTCAAATAATCAGGCTAATAACAATAATAGAACAATTCATTAGTTCAGTCATTTGCTGCTGAGACCACCCAAGCAATTTACTTCCCACTGAAAGTATGAGCAGCGATTTCTGTCAAAGAGTGGGGAGTTTTAGGGTGATTAAATAAGGATGGGAAGACTTAGAGCACAGCATCCATGGCCATGCAGATACAGTACGTCTAAAGCGCTATGCTGGCTACCCAAAGAGCCTTGTCGATAAATGCTCTGAAAAGTGAAGTCTCCAGAACAATTCTGTTAATGAATGGGAGGTGGGCTCATTTATTCCTTTTTTTAATCTGATGGGCAGAAGCTTAGCCAAGTCAGGTAAATATTAAGGTAGAAAATATTGCCTTAAATCTCTATTTCACCTTAATAATATTTGCTTCTTGATCCCGGAAGCTGGAAACAGTGACCTTCAATTTGAAGGAGATCAGGGAAAGGCTTGGGCAGATTACATAATGTATGACAAGACAACAATGATAGAGGAAACAAAGAAATAAAAAGAAAACACTATTGGCCAGGAAAAACCAAGATCTTGGACCAGCTACATACAATTAAGATCCTCGGATTATGAAACTAGAAAGAAGGATAGTGGCATAAGGATACAAAACAATAATTTTCTTTGGTAGTTTGCTGAGCTGTTGCTCTAAACCAATACCTAGGTCATCTATTTTGTATTCAGAGTACTGTGCCCTCTGAAGCCTAGCTCGCTGTGCCCATGTGAGGTGACATTTTCAAACTGCCAGGAAAATGTTGGACTCATTTGTTTAATGTCAAGTTTTTTACATGAGATTATGAGATCTGGGATCTGGAGTGTAGTATATCTGGTGCTGGGGATTATTCAAAGATATATTTGTTTATTTTGTTTTGTTTTTAGAAATTCAGCTTTGGATTAGTAGTACCGTTGCAAACTATGCATTTGTATGGAATGAATGTATTATGTGATAGACTAAGGACTAACACAAAAAATTTTATTTTAAAATATTGAAGCCAAATAAATATCAATTAATGTTTTTCATTCCATTATATAATAAAGATTCACTGACTAAAAACTAATTTCTGATCTGGTTAGAGAGGTTTCAATACTCTGAAATATTCTAATTTTTCAGCTGGATCAGGGATTATGAATGCATAGGCATTATTTTGTCCCATTGTAATAGTTTGCTGTTTCATGTCTGTAATAAATAGAAATGAGCAAAATGTCAGAGACATAAAGTGGAATGCTGAGTAATGAAATTGGTTTCTGGACATATTTATCTGAATTTATACACCCTAATGAAGCTTGTCCCCTATGGCAGAGGAGTGCATAATCAGTTTTTCAGTCTTGTCTAAAGTTGTTTTATTAATAACATTTGAATAAGTCTCATAAATTTATATATCTAATAAAACATAAATATAATAATCTTCAAATTTGTACAAGTTATAGTCATGGATTCTAAGATGTACATTGTATTAGCTGCCTATCCCTGCCATAAAAAAATTATGCATAGTTTATGGGTTGAACCATCACAGATTTATTGTCTGCTACAATTCTGTGGGTTAGAAATCCAATACAGGTCTCTCCCAGCCGAAACCAAGGTGTCAGCAGGGTTGCATTCCTTATGGAGGCTCTAGAGGAGAATCTATTTCCTTGCCTTTTCTAACCTCTAGAGGCCACCACACTGCTTGACTTAATGTCCCTATCTCCTTTCTCAAAGCAACCTTGCTCCTCTCTGACAATTCTTCTGAGGTCACATCTCCCTCTGACTCTTCTGCCTCTGTCTTCTACTGCAAAGACCTTTGTGATTATAATCCAGAATAATTTCCCCATCTTCTGATTAACAACGTTAATTCCATCTGCATGTATTCATCTATATGAATACCTAACATATTCATATATGAATCGGATGCGGACATGTTTGAGGGCCATTATTCTGCCTACCACACACATTTTTCCATTTCCACAATCAGGATATGACTTATAGTTCATGTCATTTAAAAAAGGAAAAAACTGCTTCATAGTTTAACTGGCAATGCTTTTCTTCCTTCTTGGAACATAAAATGATGGTGCTTCCTAGGATTGATGACATTTAAACCTAGTGCAATAATTTAAGGTAACTTCAAAGTAATAAGCCAAATGAGCACAGTGTCTTCTGTGTGAGTCGTAAATCATACTCTCAAAACGATATCAAAATTATTTCTAAAGAAAGATTAACTAACTCTGAGATGCTCCCTGAACTTCAATTACTAAATTTTAAGATAATGAATTTTTATAATTCAGGTTGAATCACTAATTATTAGAGAAATGCAAATCAAAACTAAAATGAGCCATCACCTCACACCAGCCAGAATGGCTATCATCAGAAAATCTATAAACAATAAATACTGAAGAGGGTGTGGAGAGAAGGGATCCCTCCTACACTGTTGGTGAAAGTGTAAATTGGTACAGCTGCTATGAAGAACAGTATGGAGAGTCTTTTAAAAACTAAAAATAGAGCTACCATATGACCCTGCAGTCCCACTCTTGGGCATATAAATCCAGAGATAAAAATGATCCAAAAGGATCCATTCCCCCCAGTGTTCACTGCAGCATTGTTTACAATAGCCAAGACATGGAAGCAACCTAAAAGCCCACTGACAGAGGACTGGATAAAGATGTAGTACCTATACACAATGGAACATTACTCAGCTGTTAAAAAAGTGAAATACTGCCATGTGTAGCAACATGGATGGACCTAGAGATTGTCACACTGAGTGAAGTAAGACAGAGAAGGAGAAATATCATATGACATCCCTCATATGTGTAATCCAAGAAGAAAAGATACAGACAAACTTATAGAACAGAAAGGAACTCACAGACTTAGAGAACAAACTTATGGTTGCCTGTACACACTGATCTATATTTTTTCTTCTTTATTTTTTGAATTCTGAATGTATGATAACACATTTACAGGAGACTTGGAAAATACAGACCCTACTATATGTTACAATTATTTTTTTAAGTAAGTAAATTATTTTTAGTTGGCATTTCAATATCAAACTCTCATAGATTAATAGAATGAATAGACAGAAAATTAGAAGGATATAGTAGACCTTAAAAGCACTGTGGACCAATTCAACATAATTAAGAATTATACAGTTTTCACAAAACAGCAGGATACAGATTCAGTTCCCATAGACTATAAATCAACTGGAACTTATCCAGGGACATAAAACAAGGTACAGACATTTCATGGTCTAAAGGTATTGAAATCATACAGAGTCTGTGCTTTTATCACTGTAGAATTATATTAGAAATCAATATCAAAAGATATTTGGAAATAACCCACATATTCAAGTACAATGTGACATTACCAAGAGAGATCTTTGACTTAGTCATTGAAAGCCTCAGTGAAGTCAAAAGACTGAAAAAACACATCTGATGATTGTGGAGAAGAAAGCATTTAAATAAGAAATTAATATCAAAATAAGAAATATTAATAATATCAAAGATACCATAAAACCCCATATATTTGGAAATTAAATGTCCACTTTTAAATGATGGCACACTGCTATATTTAAAATGGAGAACAAACAAGGACCTACTCAATGTTACATGGCAGCCTGGATGGGAGGGGATTTGGGGGAAGCATGGATACATGTATGGCTGAGTCTTTGCTGTTCACCTGAAACTATCACAACATTGTTAATCAGCTATACCCCAATACAAAATACAAAGTTTTTTTAAATTAAATTAAAATTTTAAAAACTCCTTAAAAAAATAAAATAAAATTCAGGTTCACCATTCATCTATCTTTAGAGATCATGGCCGACTAAATTGACAGCTTCCTTTATTAAAGATTTTAAAACAACAGACCCTGTAGATTCAGCTTTGCCCATAAATATTATTCTTTATCTTCGGGTGATAATTTATAACCCCTCTCGTCCCTAAGAATACTTGTTTTGATCAATTTTGCAGTTGAGCTTATTTGTCTGAAACATTCCCGAAGAGTGTAAACTATGAACTACAGATTGTGTCAAATGAACTTTTCTGCATTTTCACTGAAGCTCCATACTCTATTGTCATTGTACACAGGGCATTTCTTCCCATTAATAAGAGCCCAAAGACTAAGCTCTTTAAAAGATATTATCAGAAAAAAACAGAGGATTCCCCTCAGGACTGGGAGGAAATGGACTTGACAGCTTGACTCACCTTGGGGCCCTTAAAAGTCTGATAAATACTGTGAGAATACCTAAAATAAAGTTCATCTTAATATCATTAATAAAACATTTCATACATATGCAATAACAGTGCTTTGTGCAAAATATTTTTCAAGATTCTTTTCAATTCTGAGTTTTTTGTTGGTTTAGTCTACAGATATATGACAAGTTCTCTCCATCAGTGTCAGGGAGAAGTTAGGGGTTCATTGTTGCTGTTGTTTAATCGCTACGTCATGTCAGTCTTTTTGTGACTCCATGGACTGTAGACTGCCAGGCTCCTCTGTCCATGAGACTTCCTAGGTAGGAATCCTGGGGTGGATTGCCATTTCCTTCTCCAGGGCATCTTCTTAACCCAGGGACCAAATCCACATCTCTTTCTTCGGCAGTGGATTCTTCACATCTGACCCATCAGGGAAGCCCATGGGGTTTACATTGTGTACTAATAACGTGATGTGTGTGTTTAAGTCACTCAGTTGTGTCTGACTCTCTGCGACCCTTTGGACAGTAGCCCACCAGGCTCCTCTGTCCATGAGATTTTTCAGGCAAGAATACTGGAATGGGTTGCCATTTCCTCCTGTGGAGAATCTTCCTGACCGAGGGATTGAACCTGTATCTCCTACGTCTCCTGCAATGCAGCCGGATTCTTTACCGGCTGAGCCATCAGGGAAAGTGAAAGTTGCCCAGTCACCTCTGACTCTTTGTGACCCCATGGACTAAACAGTCCATGGAATTCTCCAGGTCAGAATACTGGAGTGATTAGCCTTTCCCTTCTCCAGGGGATCTTCCCAACTCAGGGATCGAACCCAGGTCTCCTGCATTGCAGGTGGATTCTTTACCAGCTGAGCTACAAGAGAACCCCAAGAATACTGGAGCAGGTAGTCTATCCCTTCTCCAGTGGATCTTCCAGACCCAGGAATCAAACTGGGGTCTCCTGCATTGCAGGTAGATAATAAAGTGATGTGACCGCCAAACCCTAACTCTTAACACTTAGAGATTTATAGCCAGTGATATCTGTATCTGGAGGCAAAAATGAGGGTTGAAGAGGAACCTGCTTAAGTAATAGAGTCTGAGTGCATAGTGACAGTAGCTAAACTGAGTTAGAGAATCTTGGCAACCTCCGTGCCTACATCAAAACTCTACTTTTGAAAACAAGGACTTGTATCAATTTAAGAGTGATGAGCTGTCAGATTGTGCTGCTTCAGGTAACAGAATCACTGTCTCTTTCCCATTCAAAAATCAAACCCATAGGGATTAAACACAAATTAAATGTTGCTAATAACAACAATAGCTAAAACACTAAAGGACTAGGCTGTTGATGATCAAACTTAATTCCCCTGAGAAGAGGAATTCCAGCAGACACACAACAGGGGGTAAAAAGATTTTAAAGAGTCTTTATTAACTAAAAAGCAATTCTTATTAATCTTTCTTATAAACCTTGGCCCTTTTGTTATTTGCAAAGAATCTCCTCAAGTGTTAGAAAGTTGGCAAATTGCTTTACAACATTTATAGGTCTTTTTTTCCACCACTTTTTTCCCACTTTTTTCCACCTAATGATTTGAAGGAAATACATGGTGAGAGAATTAATCTAATGACAAGCCAGATAAGGTATTAGTAGAATTCAGTAGCTGGACCATTGTGCCTGTTGTATAAAAAGTATGGATTGTTTGACTGCTCCGTCTTTTCTTCGGGGAGCCCACACTAAAGTCCAAGTTTAGGATGATTTAGCTATTTGCACTATACTCCTCTGCTAATTACACCCACACTGGCAAGTTAGGTGAGTGCATCTTTTCCTGGGTGTTTTGTGTAAGAATCTCTCAACCTCGATGTGCAGCAGAGGCCTGCCAGGTAAGCCCTGCCTGCCTTCACCTCACCCACACCAAATTTTTCTTCACCACTTGCTCCAGAGCAGTGGTTTGGCTGAGAGAATCGCAGCTCCTCTGAGTGGTACTGAGGAGGCCACGGAGGGAAGGATTGTGAGTAATGGAGAGAAAGGAAAGGAGCAACGGCAAGGGAGAGGGACATCAAAGAGAAACTGAGTGAGAGAGATGAGGTGAAGAGGTAGGAAGAAGGAGAAAAGATATAATGTTCAGAGACAAAGAGGGTTTCCTGTTGTTATCTGGTTATGATAATAATTATTGAAACTGGTAAATCAGAGCCTATCATTTCCTTACTAAAAACTCTCCAATGACTTTCCATCAGGCTCAGAACTAAATCCAGGCTCTTTACGTTGACCTACAAAGCCCTACATGATCTAGCCCTCAGTGACACCCCTTAGGGACTAAAAACAATTCATCATCTCTTGCAGTTTCCATGGGTCAGGAATCAGGAGTGGCTTGGCCTGGTGATTCTGGCTCAGGGTCTCTCATGAGGTTGTGGTCAGATGTTAGCTGATGTCAAAGTCATCCGAAGGCTTGTGCAGGTTTGGAGAATGCTATCCCAGGAGGCTTACTTGTGTGGCTGGTTGTTTGCAGGAAGCCTCTCAGCATCAGCTTCTCCAAGCGGTCTGGGCTTCCTCACAGCCTGGCAGGTGAGTTCCTATGGTGAGTATCCATGGAGAGAGCAAGGGAAGAAAGGGGAGAGAGAGAGTGAGAGATTGGAAACCACACAGAAGGAAGCTTTATCCTCCTTTTGACCTAGCCTTGGAAGGTATACAAGTTCCCTCTGTCATACTCCAGCGATTGGGACAATCCCAAGACTCTCTCCAACTTTAAGGAGAGCAAACACAGACCACTTCTCTTGGTGGGTCGCGTTGTTAGAAGTACATCTAGAAAGAGATAAATATATAGATATGGCCATCTTTTGGAAAATACTGTCTTCCGTGGGGAGAATTTCCTGTGGTTATAATAACTATTTTATGTAATTGATAAATCAGGTAATATCAATTTGTCTAATGGCTTTCCATCAGTTACTTTCAAGAATTCCTTACTTTTAAAGCCTTATGTGTTAATAGCCAGGACATGGAAGCAACCTAGATGTCCATCAGCAGACCAATGGATAAGAAAGCTGTGGTACATATACATAATGGAGTATTACTCAGCCATTAAAAAGAATGCATTTGAATTGGTTCTAATGAGGTAGATGAAACTGGAGCCTATTATACAGAATGAAGTAAGCCAGAAAGAAAAACACCAATACAGTATACTAACACATATATATGGAATTTAGAAAGATGGTAACGATAATCATGTATGCGAGACAGCAAAGGAGACATAGATGTATAGAACAGTCTTTTGGACTCTGTGGGAGAGGGAGTAGGGGGATGATTTGGGAGAATGGCATTGAATGTGTATAATATCATATATGAAACAAATCACGAGTCCAGGTTCCATGCATGATACAGGATGCTTGGGGCTGGTGCACTGGGATGACCCGGAGGGATGGTATGGGGAGGGAGGTGGGAGGGAGCTTCAGGATGGGGAACACATGTACACCCGTGGTAGATTCATGTTGATGTATGGCAAAATCAATACCATATTGCAAAGTAATTAGCCTCCAATTAAAATAAATACATTTACATTATTAAAAAAAATTTTAAGCCTTATGTGACTGGGCCCTTCCCTATGAACCCCTCTCCTACCCCCACACTCATCTTTTTGCCACTTCTCAAACCTACTAAGCACATTCCCTCTGCATGGATCAGTTTTCTCCGAGATAGTCACCTGATTTGCTTTCATGCTTTATTCAGGTTTCTACTGAAAGGGTACCTTCTGAGAAAGGCTCTCCTTGTGAGTCCTCACTGCTTGCCCATGGACAAACTCACTTTCTCTCTCTCCTCTCTACCTCACTTTGTTTTCCTTCAAGGCTCTTGTCACCACCTGACATCATGGGTAGGAAGATAGATGAATAGATGGGTGGATAGATAGATGGGTAGAAAGAGATGGAGACCATCAGATCAGTTCAGTTCAGTCGCTCAGTTGTGTCCAACTCTATGCGACCCCATGGCTGCAGCATGCCAGGCCTCCCTGTCCATCACCAACTCCCGGAGTTCACTCAGACTCATCTCCATTGAGTTGGTGATGCCATCCAACCATCTCATCCTCTGTCCTCCTCTTCTCCTCCCATCCCCAATCTTTCCCAGCATCAAGGTATTTTCAAATGAGTTAGCTCTTCACATCAGGTGGCCAAAGTATTGGAGTTTCACCTTCAACATCAGTCCTTCCAATGAACATTCAGGACTGATCTCCTTTAGGATGGACTGGTTGGATCTCCTTGCAGTCCAAGGGACTCTCAAGAGTCTTCTCCAACACCACAGTTCAAAAGCATCAATTCTTTGGTGCTCAGCTTTCTTTACAGTCCAACTCTCACATCCATACATGACTACTGAAAAAACCATAGCCTTGACTAGACAGACCATATATATAATATCATATATTAGATACAGATAATAAAGCTTTGTTCTTTTTCTTTTGGCAGTATATGAATTCTACTAGGGCAGTAACTTATTTTGTTCACCACCTGTCTCCAATAGACAGAACAGTGTCTACCCTAGAGTAAGTGCTACTCTATGTGTATATGT
This sequence comes from Ovis canadensis, assembly GCF_042477335.2. Taxonomy (NCBI): domain Eukaryota; kingdom Metazoa; phylum Chordata; class Mammalia; order Artiodactyla; family Bovidae; genus Ovis; species Ovis canadensis. The sequence continues at coordinate 54,394,362 of NC_091251.1, read as the reverse complement.
GTATTGAATGAGAAAATGAAAAAAACAGAGGGATATTACCTCTTCCTGAAGGCCATTCCCAAGTTGTTCTGACCAGTGTTAGCAGCACTGTAATGAGCATGTCTGGGAGGATTAGGAAGGGCAGGGCTCCACAACATGTATACCTGCTAACTGCTAAGTCACAATGAGACCCAGTATAATCAGTCTTTTCAATCTTGATGAAAGAATAAGAAAAGCTTATCATAGTACTTAGCTAAACTAGGTAAAGTTTGGTGTGATTTGTGAATTCAGAAGTCCAGCCCAGCCCTTCTTTGCCTTTGTTGGTTGATTGTGCCAAAATCAATAATCCTTGAGGCTTTCTGAAATAGTGGAGCATTGCCTTAATGATGATATATCAAACAGTTAAAACTTAAGGGTAAATAGGATTCTGTAATGGAGATCAACCCTGGGATTTCTTTGAAAGGAATGATGCTAAAGCTGAAGCTCCAGTACTTTGGCCACCTCATACGAAGAGTTGACTCATTGGAAAACTCTTGGATGCTGGGAGGGATTGGGGGCAGGAGGAGAAGGGGATGACAGAGGATGAGATGGCTGGATGGCATCACGGACTCGATGAACGTGAGTTCCCAGTGCGCAGGCCCAAGAGTTGTTGCCCATGGGCCTAGTCACCTCACGGCATGTGGGATCTTCATGGGCCAGGGATTGAACCTGTATCCTCTGAATTGGCAGGCAGATTCTCAACCACTGGACCACCAGGGAAATCTTATAATGGATTTTAAAGGACAACTTGCCTTACATATTACTGGGTTCAAGAGAAACTGTACTGCTAAGGAGATGAGATCTCTTCAAGAAAATTAGAGATCCCAAGGGAACATTTCATGCAAAGATGGGCTCAATAAAGGACAGAAATGGTATGGACCTAACAGAAGCAGAAGATATTAAGAAGAGGTGGCAAGAATACACAGAAGAACTGTACAAAAAAGATCTTCACAACCGAGATAATCACGATGGTGTGATCACTCACCTAGAGCCAGACATCCTGGAATGTGAAGTCAAGTGGGCCTTAGAAAGCATCACTACAAAGCTAGTGGAGGTGATGGAATTCCAGTTGAGCTATTTCAAATTCTGAAAGATGATGCTGTGAAAGTGCTGCACTCAATATGCCAGCAAATTTGGAAGACTCAGCAGTGGCCACAGGACTGGAAAAGGTCAGTTTTCATTCCAATCCCAAAGAAAGGCAATGCCAAAGAATGCTCAAACTAACCTCAAAATTGCATTCATCTCGCACGCTCGTAAAGTAATGCTCAAAATTCTCCAAGCCAGGCTTCAGCAATATGTGAACCGTGAACTTCCAGATGTTCAAGCTGGTTTTAGAAAAGGCAGAAGAACTAGAGATCAAATTGCCAACATCCGCTGGATCATGGAAAAAGCAAGAGAGTTCCAGAAAAACATCTATTTCCAATCTATGCCAAAGCCTTTGACTGCATGGATGACAATAAACTGTGGAAAATTCTGAAAGAGATGGGAATACCAGACCACCTGACCTGCCTCTTGAGAAATCTGTATGCAGGTCAGGAAGCAACAGTTAGAACTGGACATGGAACAACAGACTGGTTCCAAATAGGAAAAGGAGTATGTCAAGGCTGTATATTGTCACCCTGCTTATTTGACTTATATGCAGAGTTCATCATGAGAAACGCTGGACTGGAAGAAACACGAGCTGGAGTCAAGATTGCCAGGAGAAATATCAATAACCTCAGATATGCAGATGACACCACCCTTATGGCAGAAAGTGAAGAGGAACTAAAAAGCCTCTTGATGAAAGTGAAAGAGGAGAGTGAAAAAGTTGGCCTAAAGCTCAACATTCAGAAAATGAAGATCATGGCATCCGGTCCCATCACTTCATGGGAAATAGATGGGGAAAAAGTGGAAACAGTGTCAGACTTTATTTTTTGGGGCTCCAAAATCACTGCAGATGGTGACTGCAGCCATGAAGTTAAAAGACTCTTACTCCTTGGAAGAAAAGTTATGACCAACCTAGATACCATATTCAAAAGCAGAGACATTACTTTGCTGACTAAGGTCTGTCTAGTCAAGGCTATGGTTTTTCCTGTGGTCATGTATGGATGTGAGAGTTGGACTGTGAAGAAGGCTGAGCGCTGAAGAATTGATGCTTTTGAACTGTGGTGTTGGAGAAAACTCTTGAGAGTCCCTTGGACTGCAAGAAGATCCAACCAGTCCCTTCTGAAGGAGATCAGCCCTGGGATTTCTTTGGAAGAAATGATGCTAAAGCTGAAACTCCAGTACTTGGACCACCTCATGTGAAGAGTTGACTCATTGGAAAAGACTCTGATGCTGGGAGGGATTGGAGGCAGGAGGAGAAGGGGACGAAAGAGGATGAGATGGCTGGATGGCATCACTGACTCGATGGACGTGAGTGTGAATGAACTCTGGGAGATGGTGATAGACAGGGAGGCCTGGCGTGCTGTGATTCATGGGGTGGCAAAGAGTCGGACACGACTGAGCGACTGAACTGAAGGAGATGAGAGTTCAGACCTTTTCTGAAAGCCAGCAGAATAAAATCAAGTAATGCCTATGCTTACTCGTTTAAGAAATTTAGCAACAACTTGAGTAGTGATGGCTCTGCTTACTACAGGAAGCAGAGAAAGAACATCAAGACATCTCTGGACCACATCTCCTCTCTTTTGAGCTACAGCCATGCTGAGCGACTCACAGTTCCCAATCAAACCAGGCCGTCTTACCCTTCCACAGCCCTGCTTGTTGGGAATGCGACACTCTTGAGCTTTTACCTCCTGGTGCTCTCTTAACCCACACCCACCACAGGAGAACCAAGCACTGCCTTCTGTTAAGTCCATGGTACTCGCTCACACGCCATAACATTTTTGGGCATTCATGTAAGTTTGCATGCCTGCCCTCTGTCCTAGGGGCTACCCTGGTGGCTCAGCTGGCAAAGAATCCACCTGCAATGTGGAAGACCTGGGTTCAGTCCCTGGGTTGGAAAGATCCCCTCGAGAAGGGACTGGCTACCAACTCCAGTATTCTGGCCTGGAGAATTCCGTGGACTATATAGTCCATGGGGTCGCAAAGACTCAGACGTGACCGAGTGACTTTCACTTCACTTCACTTCCACTATCCTAGATCACCAGCTTCTCCAGGGCAGAGTCTGGGGTCATGTTGGTGTTTGTGCCCTTACTAACTAACCAATGACCTTGACATAGGACACACTGAATAGAAGGATCTGATGGATGGACAGGCAGACAGACAAATGTGTGAACTGTCTTATCAGTGCTCCGTTGAGAAGATCGCTTAAAAATATGGGGGAAGACATGCTCAGCACCCTGCTATCATTCTCACTGGGGAAGAGCCCTAGTGACTCTCTTCCTAGGCTGTCACATTGTACATGACTCCTGTCTGTAAAGTCTGTGAGGTGAGAATTCTCAGGACAGGCGTGCTATCCAACCTGACCTCTGCAGTCAAACGTTCACATGGCAGGGACACCCTGTGTGATGATCCTTCCGTAAGCTGCCAGACATCCAGTTGAACCCTGAAAAGCTCTTAATGTGCAATGACTGGGGAATCCAACTTGGTAGAGCTAGATATTCACTGTGCTGATATTATGAAATGACAATTCCCTCCCTCTTCCAAATCTCCCTCAAGGATCTCCCTGTGGCCCACTCTAACCGGACATCCAGGGAAGGGAATTCTAGAGAATGTCATTCTACCCTCCTTGACACATTTCAGAGCCACCACCTCTTCTCAGTTTCATTCTACAAGCAGAGAACTGAAAAGCAGTCATAGAATTAGTTGGAGTTCGATTAGTTCTGTATGTACATCTAATAAAAACAGATAAAAGTTATAAATCTTAATATTTGCTTTCCTCCCAAATTTCACATAAAACTGCTTTAGATGGAACTAGCCAAGAGAGCTTATGAATTAACAAGCGTTTCAGCACGGCCCCAGTTGGTCTGGTGTTTTGATTCTAGCTTGTTCTCCATGTTTTCTCCACAAGGCTTCACCTTTCTCTTCTCTCCATTGGTCCCACCATTCTCTGCCTTCCCCTCTTTGATACCCCTGCCATCAGTTTGATGCTCTGCCCATTAGACCACATTTTCTACCCCCTCTGATTTCTTTCTTCCCCAATACCTCACCTCTCTCCATTCTTAAATCTATTAGCCATCAGCATACTGGAGTTCTGTCATTTTAAATATATAACTGGAAATAGGCAGAAGATTATATTCTATATAGAAACCATTAAGAAGACAATTCCCATAAAACTGATTTTTTATGGAACATTCTGTAATGACATTCTGGATTCTTTCTGTCCTGAGACATAAAGAAGCTTATCTTCTTTAAGTCCTGAGACCAGGTATGTGATATCAATTAAAAGGCAGTGGGTTTGAGTCCCAGCCCATGGGTTCAAGTCCAAGCTGAGTTCTGGCTGGGCTCAAGTCCCATCTGAAGTGTGCAGTCTCAGGCATGTGTGTGTGCCTAGTCACTCAGCTGTGTCCAGCTCTTTGCGACCCCAAGGACTGTAGCCCACCAAGCTCCTCTGTCCATGGGATTTCCCAGGCAAGAATACTGGAGTGGGTTCCCACGCCCTCCTCCAGGGAATCTTCCCAACTCAGGGATTGGATCCATATCTCCTGTGTCTCCTGCTTCGCAGGTAGGTTCTTTACCACTTGAGCCACCTGGGAAATCTTAAGTAATCACATTCTTAGAAATTCAGAGATAGAAACATTATAGGAGATATAATGCATGCATGTTGGGACCTCGTATAAGCAATAGCCAGGACACGGAAGCAACCTAGATGTCCATCAGCAGACCAATGGATAAGAAAGCTGTGGTACATATACACAATGGAGTATTACTCAGCCATTAAAAAGAATACATTTGAATCGGTTCTAATGAGGTGGATGAAACTGGAGCCTATTATACAGAGTGAAGTAAACCAGAAAGAAAAACACCAATACTGTATACTAATGCATATATATGGAATTTAGAAAGAAGGTAACGATAACCCTGTATGCAAGACAGCAAAAGAGACATAGATGTATAGAACAGTCTTTTGGACTCTGTGGGAGAGGGCAAGGGTGGGATGATTTGGGAGGATAGCATTGAAACATGTATAATATCATATAAGAAACAAATCGCCAGTCTAGGTTCGATGCAGGATACAAGATGCTTGGGGCTGGTGCACTGGGATGACCCAGAGGGATGGTACAGGGAGGGTGATGGGAGGGGGGTTCAGGATTGGGAACGCGTGTACACCCATGGCGGATTCATGTTGATGTATGGCAAAACCAATACAATATTATAAAGTAATTAGCCTCCAATTAAAATAAATAAATTTAAATTTAAAAAAAGCCTTATTAACAATAAGCTAAATGTTTTGTGCCAGGAATATATAGGTGTGATATTTACATAATTAAAAGTGGCAGAGGAGGAGGCTAGCCCTATGTTCACCCCCAGAAGGTTAAGGCCAGGTCTGGAAGAAGCAGGCAGGACTGCAGTGGAGCAGTCTCAGCTCCTGGGAAAGGTTCAAGATGAAGGGACACCAATTCCTCCATCTGCACCTGCCATAGGAACAGGCCTTCAAAGGCTTCAGAGAGCTGCACTCACCCTAAGGAGGAAGTTGTCCAATGGGAGGGGTGGGAGGAGAGAAATTTTATCCTATAAAGATCATTTCAGGTTTGCCTTTGTGGCCAAGCACATCTGTAAAACTAATTTCAAGGTCCCTTTTGCTCACCAAAATTATTCCCACTTTTCTCAACATTACCAAAAATTTCCTTAACTACAAAGTCTTTCATTTGACAACCAGAAATAAAAGATTTAAAATGGAAATCTTTAGTTTAGATAAAATTTTAATGTGAATGAATTTCAATGAAAGGATAATGGGGTGTTTGTCCGATCACTCTTAAGGATCAGACTGGTGTCTGATCCTTCCTGGCTTTCAGAGGAGAAAGGAGAAGTTGTGGCATCAGGGGATAGGCTAGGGGGACAAGGAAGCTGCACAACACAGAGAGGCAGACTTTACCAGATTAAGCTGTAACTGTCTTCTGCTGGGTGGGGACAGTGACAAGGTGGGGCACTGAGGAATCGCGATAGGATACTTTCAATGGCGTTTGAAAACTAGCCCGCTTAGCATCGTGCATCACAGGCTGGGGAGAGAGGGGTTGATTAAGCTATCAAATTCTCACTCTGCAGAGGGTTCTCATCGCAGTCTTGAACAATCAGCATCCTTATTCAATGCCACATACCCATTCCCTCTTCAGTTCTATGCTGAGGACACCACCTCACTCCAACAGAACTTGCTGCTCCAGCAGTAAGTCCCTGTGTTCAGAAGGAAATGTGGCTTAGGGGGCTCAGGAATGAAATTCACTTTGTTAATTACATACTGCCTCGCCCGTGGCTCAGCAGGTAAAGAATCCTCCTGCAACAGGAGACATGAGTTCAATCCCTAGGTCAGGATAGTCCCCTGGAGGAGGAAAATGGCAACCCACTCCAGTATTCTTGGCTGAAAATTCCCTTGGACAGAGAAGCCTGAGGGTCACAAAGAATCAGACAAGACTGAGTGACTAATGAGATTGATAATAATTTTTTCTTACAAATCACAATTAACCATTATGATTTGTATAAACGCTATTAGGAAATATGTTTATAAAACCTTATTTGAAACACATAATGTCATGTGAAGTATTGAAATAAAAACTAAAAACCTGAGAATGTTTCTTTATATTTCTAATATATATAATAAGTAATATATTTAAGTTATTTGTAATTGATAAAATGATTTTACTAAGAAGGGGAAATCACGGTAAAAGAGAAAAGTGTATTCTTAGACAAAAGCAGCACCTAATTTTAACAGAGAAATAGATAATAAGCAATTAAATTCATATCATACTTAAGAACAGCTCTGAAAATTTCTTCTTTTCGGGGAACTAATAGTTTCTGGGAAAAAGAGGAAAGACATTTGGGGGTGAACACTTGTCATTTGCTGTGAGGTGCTCTCAAATCTGTTCCCTCTACCTCAGATGAAAACATCATTGAAATTCACAGGAGGGCCAGGCTGTGCAGCCCACACTTGGCGGTTACAGAATGGAGCAAACTGCAGCTCTGAATAGGTTTTTCCGTGCACGTTGCTCTGTCTGTGTGATGCCAGTGGCAGATTCAGCAGTCACCTCACATAACCCATCCTTGCTTGCACAAGCTTTTAACAAGCTTTTCTTTGGAAATGATTGCACAGTTATTTAGTCGTTTATAAAATCAACCAATTCCCATAGTGAGATTTATTTCTGTGGGAGTCAAATCTTAGATTCTAACTAACAGAGCAAAAATCTGTTGTCATGGAAACCATTCCCATTTCACTAGGCTGGAGCTTCAATTCACTTGCTGGAGATGGATTGACAAAGATGCCAAGGGAAAGGGTGAAAAGAAATCAGACATGGCTTAGATCTATTTTTCTGAACAGTATCGATGATCACTATTGATTTTACTTTGGATGGAAAATTGACCTATACTGGATCCTAACAAACCTTTCAGTACTGGGGGGAAACAACCAAAGTATGTTTTAGAAGCTATTTAAGATAACCCAAAGAGTTTCTCTCTTGCCAATGACGAGGATCATTTATTAGAACAGTAAGATTGTGTTTTAGTTTGTTCCAGAATAATTGAAGCCATGGTAGTTATGTTAAGGATAATTCAATTTCTTTGTATTTAAGCTTTATAAGTTAAATGTTAAGAATGTCAGAGAAGTAATATGTGGGTTTGTCATCAAAATGAAAGGATCGTGTGCATCTCAAATTCATAGTCAAACCAAGCATGTCTGTTCACAAGTTCTTATTCCTACAAACTTATAGTATCGTAAGTTGACCAGAAAGAACATGTGTATTTCAAGCCTTACGGTATTTGTGCCTTCCTAAAAGGACAGAACATTTCTGAGGGTTGGTGGAGATACCAGCAGAGATGGTGTAAGCCGTTCCATTTTTCGCTCCATAGCCCCAGTCATCCCTGCTCCCTCTAAGGAATTACCACTTTTCAGATTAGGCACACATTTCCTCTTAAAGGACCTTCAACCAGACACATCTTTTTATTTTTTATTGAAGTACAGTTGTGTTAATTTGTGCTGTACAGCAAAGTGATTCAGTTATACATATATATGTATTCCTTTTTACAGTCTTTTCCATTATGATTTATCAGAGGAACTATCAGAATTTAGCTCCCTGTGCTATACAGTAGGACCTTACTATCTATCAAACCAGATACATCTTTTAAATTAAAGTGGCATCATTGTGAGTGGATATACACAACAGAGTTAGTGGATGCCATGTGGCTAGATTTCAGGTGCTGCTGGGTATCTGCAACAGAAGAGAAATGACAACGTGGTCAGAGGCAAGGCTGAGAGATGACAGTCTTCATCCAAGGCAGCAACAGCTCCCAATATCAAGTATTACAGAAAATTGAGTGAAATATTTTTAGTAGTCAGTTATAAGATTCTTGAGGATTTGATAGGTATCTGTTTAAATTCAGAGATTCAGTTGAAAAACAAATAGGGTCATCTGAAAAAACACTAAGTTGTTTTTAGGAAAAAAAAGTTATCCCACATCATGGGGTCTTAGAAAACAGATTAATTATATACAAGATTTATCCTTGGGGGAAAAAATTCATTTAAAAATAAAAAGCATAAAATTTCTCCAGTAAAATATACAAACCTTAAATTTATAGCTCAATGAATTTTTTATATTTATATTTTATATTTATAAATTTTACATCTATTAATACATGTGTGTGTGTGTGTATATATATATATATATAATACCCAGATCAAGATATAGAACATAATCTTCCCTCAGAGAATTTCACAAAACACTTTTCCAATCTTCCTACCTACCAAGGTCACTATTTTCCTGACTTCCATCATCATAGATTAGTTCTTTCTGTTCTTGAATTTTGCATAAATGACAGTATCTGTCTTTTTGTCTCACTTCTTTTAATCAACATAATGTTTTAAAACTCATTTATGTTTCATGTATATCATTAGCTTGAATGTATTCATTGCTAAGCAGTGTTCTATTGTATGAATATACAGAATTTATTTATCCATGTTACTGTTGATAGACATTTGGGCAGTTTCCAACTTGAGGCTGTTATAAATAAAGCTGCTATGAACATTTTTATCTAAGTCTTTGTGGACATATGCTGTCATGTCGGGTATCTTATAACTTTCCTCGAAAGCACCAGTTTCCCAGGTGGTTTCGCCGTGTAATTTTCAATAGCATGTGTGAGGCTCTCATCCTCACCAGCACCTAGTTTTGCCAGTCCAGTGGATGTGCAGGGGTCTCTCCTTGTGGGCCCTTTTTTCTAAAGAAGCTTGTTAAAGAAGCTGTGTTAATATCTGCCTCAATGTTGTCATGGGGTCCTATGGTCAGAATAAAAATTCAGATGTCATGATTAATATTTCCCAACCTCCCCATGACCCCATTGGGAAATGTAGATTTTCCAAGATAAGTAAAATTTCAGGTGCGCTGAGACTTCAGGGTACTTATAAACTGATGATCATAACAGGTTGAAGGAGAAAGATACACCTGATTCTTCTATAGTCACAGCTGGCTCATTGACTGTAGCCCAGAAGATCCTCTACTTTTTAGGACTTGTGTGATTAGGCTGGTTCAGCAAGATAATCTAGGATGATCTCTTAGAATCAAGGTGCAAAACCTTAATCCCATCTGCCAAGTTCTTTTCGCCATGTGAGATAAGATAACCCAGGTTTCAAGGATTTGGGTATGGACATTCAAGGAGCCATTATTCTGCCTACAACATCAAGAAATAGAATTGATATCCACAAATTGAACCAGCTCACCTGGAATCTGGTGGCTGAGCCCTGCTCTCAGTGACACTATGAGGCACAGGTACTCCACTGGAGTGAACATTCCCCAATGCTGCTCAGTGGTATAGATGTCACAGGGTGGCTTTTATTCCTCCCAAAGGGTCACAAAGGCTGAAGAGCAGATGGGAATGCCACCAGTTGTATTTGTTTACCAGTAACATTTAAAGCAAACTTGTGATTTCAACCTCATTTATAGGCTTACTTAGCTTAGCTATTCTTTGATGTTGTAAAAAAAAAAAAAAATTTAAAAAGAGATAGAGACCGCTGCATCCTGCCATGCAACTTGTAATACTAGGGAAAAAAGACACTGAAATCATTGAATGTTCAGAACATAAGAACAGCTGCCCAAGCCATCCTTATATAAGCACTTATGTGTAAAAAAAGCCTTTTCTTTCCTTTATGGTCTGGCCACCACTGTGACTTACCTTTGAAAGTGTATTAGAGATGGAAAAGATTCTATTCTGGGTCTAGGAGGTCAGGATAGGGAAAAGGGAAAAAATGTTGCTGGTTTTCCAAGTTCCATCTAAGAATAGAATTTCTAGTAGGAACCTTATTATAATCAGTATTAGGGTTTCCTACCTCTTCCAAATAATCATATTTTTAAATGTAATATACTTTTACAAACTATTTCTCCTCACTATCTATATAAATTCTGTTTCAATTATCAGTTTCATCCAAGGGTTTTTAGAATGGCATTTCTTAATTTCTGAGAGATACATTAAGCGAAGCATTTGGGGGACTGTAGTAGGAAAAGTGAATCAAAGTTATTAGTTAATTTCTACTCAGTAATGGACAAATGTAGGTTGACATGTGATGACAAGATGGGAAGGTAACATGGAAAAGCACAGCAAACCATCCAAATTAATTGGTGAGTGGGATTAAGATATTAAAAGAAATGTGATAAAGCCACAAATTTTTTAAAAAGGAAAAATAGATTATAACAAATAGAAATATAAATAATATTGGTGGAATAAAGCCAACTATATCAATTAATACAATAAATGTAAATAGCTCAAATTTCCCAATGACAGTGGGAAAAAATCAGATTGAGTTAAAAACAAATATAGTTTTGAAATAAAAAAGGAGCAAAGTTGTATGAGAGAGAGGAGGGTATAAATATAGCAATATCAGATGAAATGGAATTCAAGATCAAAAGAACTAAATGAAACATAAAAGGATAAGCTCTAATGTTAAAAGGTATAAATATGATTTAACAAACAACAGAGCCACAAATACAGAAAGCAAAACTAAAGGAGAATGGGATCAAAGACAACCTTTGTGGGAAATTTGATTACTTGTTTGTTTTAGAATATTGTAAGTCAGTTCAGTTCAGTTCAGTCGTTCAGTCGTGTCCGACTCTTTGCGACCCCATGAATCACAGCACGCCAGGCCTCCCTGTCCATTACCAACTCCCGGAGTTCACTCAGATTCACGTCCATTGCGTCAGTGATGCCATCCAGCCATCTCATCCTCTATCGTTCCCTTCTCCTCCTGCCCCCAACCCCTCCCAACATCACAGTCTTTTCCAATGAGTCAACTCTTCGCACGAGGTGGCCAAAGTACTGAAGTTTCAGCTTTAGCATCATTCCTTCCAAAGAAATCTCAGGGCTGATCTCCTTCAGAATGGACTGGTTGGATCTCCTTGCAGTCCAAGGAGACAAATAACAAAAATTTAGGATATCTGAATAATGCAATTAACGAGTTAAATTGTGTTTACAAATATGTTACAAAATTTTATATTACATATCATTTTTGTATTTTATATATTCTCTCCCACAAAAAGAAAGTATATTCTTCTCTTACGCTCATTGCATGTTTACCAGAAGCTATCATGTACTTGTATCTGTCCACAAAATAATAATTATACATGTAAAACAGTAGAGATCTTATGAATCAGACATTCTGACCATAATCTACTCAAGTTATTAATAACAATCTATGATTTCACTTCCTGTTCACTGGCCCACCTGAATTTTCCAGATCACTGTCCAGTTTTGGATCTCTAAGGCTTTCTAGGTAAGCAAATACGTGCAGTGAGGCCAGCCTTGTCTAGTCATCAGCAGTGGAAAAAAACTAGTTTATGTAATACACACTTAGGTAGCACCCCATCGGTTAGGACCTCTACTAAGGGCTTCACAAATAATACTGGTGGGAACTTGCCCCTTAAGTAGGAAAATATCAATAAGAAGCTTTTGAAGAAAAAAAACCTCACCCATCCATCCTGGTAATTTTAAAATGCAGGTTAAAAAAATTAGATTCCATTCTTTGCCTACCAGATCACAAAGGTAAATACAAATGATAATGTTTGGAGTGAGATATATAGGCAAGAATATCTACCTATATATCACCTTCAGCAGGAGTGTAAGTTAGATGATCACATAAAGGGACATTTTGATAACATGATTTTTAAAACTCTCTAGGAAAGTTTGCAGATCAAGCAGTTTCACTTTTGGAAATGGGGATAATCAAGAAGGTATTCACATAGTTCCTGTACGAATTTTATTTAGCTCTTTGCAACAAGATGGAGACAAACTAAATAGGCTAAAATAGGAGATTCTTTAAATAAATTGTGATGTGCCTACACCCTGGGTTATCCTACAGTTTATCAGTGAATAGCACAGATTCTGGCTGCAGGCTTCCTAGGTTTGAATCCCTGCTCTGCTTCTTAGCAAATTTATGATGTTGGACAATTAACCTCCCTTGCCTTCATTCTCTCACCTATAAAAAATATGGATAATATTGTATCTACTTTTGCTGGGCTGTTTTGTAAAAAAAGATGAGTTAAGATGTATAAAGCTTTGCCTGCCATGTAGTAAATGTTACCAGAGTGTTTTTTAGCGATTAGTGTTATTTAGCTATTAGTCAGATATGCAGTAGAGTACTTGGTCAGATGGAAAAATATTTATATCATATTAAATGAAAAGGACAGATTTCAAGACATCAGTGAGTATATAACCTGATGTCCATTTTGTTGATATACACTGTATGCTGCTGTTGCTACTGCTGCTAAGTCGCTTCAGTCATGTCCAACTCTGTGCGACCCCATAGACAGCAGCCCACCAGGCTCCCCCGTCCCTGGGATTCTCCAGGCAAGAACACTGGAGTGGGTTGCCATTTCCTTCTCCAATGCATGAAAGTGAAGAGTGAAAGTGAAGTCGCTCAGTTGTGTCCAACTCTTAGCAACCCCATGGACTGCAGCCTACCAGGCTCCTCCATCCATGGGATTCTCCAGGCAAGAGTATTGGAGTGGGGTGCCATTGCCTTCTCCAATACACTGTATGGAGACATACATATTTAATTATAAGGGTATACAAAATTTTAAAAGATAAACACCAAGGGTTCATTATTAATGAAGGCTATTAATAAGTAGTGTGTCTCTGGTGAGACTGAAGTTTTTCTTTTCTTCTTCTAAGTCTCTTAATTTTCTGATTTTTCTTTCTTTCTTGTTTTTGTGAAATGAACATGTTCTGCCTTTAAAATAAGGTGGGGAAAGTTATTTCTTAAAACAAATAAAAGTCTTACTCTTGCCAAGAAACTGGAAAGAATAAGTCATTCCTCTTTTGAGCACCTAACAATTCAGTCTCTGAAAAGCACAAAGCATTTCTATATGAAAAATAGTTTAGTGCTTTTTTTTTCTTTACCTTTTCATATATATTTCTAAGACCATGTTTTAAACTGCTTAGTGAAAAGTCCTAATTATAGAACTGAGAGTTTCTATCTGGAACATTTAAATACTATTAAGAACTGAAAACTTACAGATCTCAATCTGTTTTGCTTCAGCTGTTCCCTGGTAGTATCAGACAAAGCAGAATGCTGTAACACCATTTGGAAGAACACAACAGAACAGCGTGAATGTGAAGACAGCTGGGGGATCCATACAGCTTTCTAGAAAAGGACTCAGAGTCTGCTATTTGGGGCCCTTGAATTTACCTAGGAGAAAAGGCAACACACGCACAAAGGAGATCTATCCTATAATCCATCTCCAGGATGTAAAATCCAATATTTGCACAAAAACTTAGCCCAAGGAAGGCATATTTTTGATTCTCGGGTGTAAATACCTAGTAACTGCCTGACAACACGCCTGTGGTGGGTTAGAATATCCATAGAAAGGCTTGCTCAGCCTTGAGCAGAGTGGTGTTGACCTTCCAGCCTGTGTGCCTGCCACTTTATTAAAGTTTCAAGCCGTCAGTCACAGCAGTTGCTGCATGAATTCTTTCATGGCTTCCAGCATTCTAAGCAAAAACCATAGAGATGTAGCAAATCAATTTCCACCAAGAAACTATGAACGTTGGGGTGAGGCAACAGTTTTTTTGCTCTGCTCTGAGGCAAAAAATGGCTCCTCTATTTCATTGCTGAAAAAAACCTGCCATGTTGATTTGCATCTCCATTTTGAGAGTTTTCTGTCTAAGATGGAGAAATATTTGAAGTTTGGTGGATACAGTCCGTGTAGATTATCTCTGAAATTCAAACTCTGGCCAGAACTGGCTGAGTTTTGCTAGGAAAGCAGACACTTTTCGTTTTCCCTCATAAGTGGAGAGGCTACATTTATGTTGTTAGTCATTAGAATATTCTAGTCTTCCTCTGCTTCTTTAGAAAGCCTATGGGAGAGAACTTTTAAATGTGATATTATTAAGATCAGAATGGTGGTATTTGCAATGCAGTGACAGTTCCTTGAAGGAGGGATTTTGTCTCCTTTATCATAATTTTCCTGGCATAAGTCACTGTGACTGGTCCATGCTAAAAATGGGAGGTTGATTAAATTAAAACCATGAATGGAAAATTATAATTGCTATCTGTATTAGTTAGTTTTGCTGCAGTAACAAACAAGTCCCCGAATCTCAGTGGCTTATAAACCAAAGGTTGATTTCTTGCTCATTATATCATGGGAAGTAGTCTCAAGTTCCATTCTACATGTCTTCTTTCTAAGGCCCCCAGCCACCGTGTGGGATATGCCCTGTGGCATTCCGACCTGGCTCATAACAGCCCCAGCTCGAAAGAGTCGATGATGCACATCTCTCCCCAGCTCTGTTCAGTGATGCCATGTTGGTGACCTAAAATCAACTATGTATATGAACCGTGGGAATTGGCAGACACTACAAATCAAACTTCATCTGTTGTTTTTGTTTTATGAGGGCCAGTTTATCAGTGCACGCCTGGATCTGTGTGACAAAGAGGAAGAGGAAAAAAGCTAGCAGAAAATCACAAGGCCTCTTCAGGTTTAAAGTAAATCACATGGCCAAAGGTGACAGTAGGGCAGGGACACAGGCAGGACACATGCTCCACCTACAGGAGGTCCCCCAAGTCCTATGGCAAGGAACAAACAACTGTGAATGCTACAATATACCCCGCTGTCTGGATAACTGTAATTGACCACACCCCAAACTGGGACATGTGACACGACTAAGTATTTTAATGACTTATGTATGTGTGTTTTAACACAGTTCTCATTGTAAAACTTACTACTTATTAAATGATTACAATATGCCAGGTGTTGTATAGAACTTTATATAGTACATAAATCTCACCAGTCTCCCCCATCCTATGATACAGATACTGCTATTAACCACATATTGCAGATGAAGAAACTGAAGGCTAGAAAATTGTTTATTAGATGGAATGCCCTGGACACAGATTCGGAGAGTTGAATAGGGATGGTTAGTTGCCCAGTGGTCTCCATAGATCCATCTACAAGGAAGTGAGATGACCAGAACTGAGCAGAGGGAGGAGTTGACCTGCAGGGGCCTCCACCAATTCCTGCAGGGAGCTCTGGAGCTGGGATGACCTTTAGGGATTGTTCTCAAATCAAGGCAAGAGGGTCCCAGCCAGTCTCCAATCATGGGGTTCTGGCTCTTCCATATGTAAGTGGCAAAACCTTAACTCAGGAGTATCCAGACCTCTGAGCCTCTGCAAACTGGCAGGGGAGTGACTGGAGTTGAATAGGACATCTGTTAAAAGTGCTCATCAAAGTCCCTGGTATTTAAGAAATGACCAATATGTTGACAACATTTGAGTTTCTTGTTTTTACTTTTTAATTATATAATATCAATAATATAGTAAGACTTAAAAATCAGTATTCTTCAAGAAAAATTGTTATTTTCTGGGAGGGAGTACTTTCCTTCAGAAGAGTATTCCATTGATCCTCATTTCTGTGTTTTGTGTTGACCTTGGTACCCAGGAAGCAGGAGGTTAGGCCACAATCTGCAGCAGGGTGCACTATGTCAGAGCTGCCCAGGAAGTAGTAAGGTTGTTTTGGGGGCCACCAAGCTGCCTTTGCCTGTTTGCCACCTCACCTATTTTGTATGATTCTTGATTGACTCTTTGTGACCCATCTCGGGCTTGTAGTTTCAGATCCTAGACAGCTAGGGAGTGTCCTTTCATTTGTTCTAATTTGTCTCCATCCAGTATTCATAGTATTAATAAACTGAGGGGGGAAATGACAGATGAATAATGTTCACGGCAGGAAAAGGAATGAAGACGTGGTTTCCTGTCTGGGAAAGCTTGGCAGCTGGGCGCATGCACTGAATTCATTACCTGGTTCCTGAGCCTAAGTGATTGTGGTTCTGAGACATGCTCCACAGGGCTCCCAGGTTGCGCTCAGATCTCTCTTAGCATATACTCCTTTGGGAGGCTGGGCGAGCCAGTCAGAGGAGGAGTTGGAGGGGGAAAGCAGGAGAGAAGGAGAAAAGGGGTGGAGTTCTTTGTCTCTCTCCTCCAAGCTCGGAACAACTTGCCATCTTTCTGGGCGATCTTGGCTGCTCCAAGCATGCTCAGGGCTCTGGACTGGAGATCTGTCGGTGCTTCTTTGGCTACATCATTTTCACACTCCCATTCACTTTCTAATCATGATACCTTTTCAGTAAATGAGAAAACAAATATCCAAGACATCAGAATGTTATTGCGTAGGCATTACAGACAGCTTCTGATGGCTACATATACAGCTGAAAACACACACTAAATATTTGCATCTTCTCTGTTCTGGTATAAATTTACAGGGCTGCTCTGTGGTCCTGAGTACAGAACATCTCTGGTAGCATATAGCAGGAATTCAAATGCTCCTGGTAAACAAAATAAATAAATAATAATGTTCTTTCACATCAGATGTGGCTTATAAATATGATCAGAAGACTGTCCTATAAAAGCAACACACATTTAAATCCGTAGAAGAAGAGCATTTTCTGGTGATAAATAGTTTCCAGGATTTTTCATTGTCTGCTGCTCCATTTCTACAAGGTGGCAAAGCTTAAGAGAAAGGTTTCTAGATATTTATCTTATAATGCAGTTGTTTATCAAATACCAGAACAATCATTAGCCAGGAAGAAGGCCTAAATATAGACACAAAGGGAAGAAATCTGCAAATAAATTGAGTTTTGCCGCTTACATACTGCTTTGCTATATAAAATCCAGGGAGTAGGTGAGGCCAACACTCTTTGTCTCAGTTCAGTCCACTTCAGTTGCTCAGTCTTGTCCGACTCTCTGCGACCCCATGAATCACAGCACGCCAGGCCTCCCTGTCCATCACCAACTCCCAGAATTCACTCAAACTCATGTCCGTTGAGTCGGTAATGCCATCCAGTCATCTCATCTTCTGTTATCCCCCTCTCCTCCTGCCCCTAATCCTACCCAGTGTCAGAGTCTTTTCCAATGAGTCAACTCTTCGCATGAGGTTGCCAAAGTACTCGAGTTTCAGCTTTAGCATCAGTCCTACCAATGAACACCAGGACTGATCTCCTTTAGAATGGACTGGTTGGATCTCCTAGCAGACCAAGGGACTCTCAACAGTCCTCTCCAACAACACTGTTCAAAAGCATC
The DNA here is from genome assembly GCF_042477335.2 of Ovis canadensis. Taxonomy (NCBI): domain Eukaryota; kingdom Metazoa; phylum Chordata; class Mammalia; order Artiodactyla; family Bovidae; genus Ovis; species Ovis canadensis. Next base: position 54,376,670 of record NC_091251.1, on the reverse strand, counting down.
AATTCTTTGGTGCTCAGCTTTCTTCTGGCAACCCACTCCAGTACTCTTGCCTGGAAAATCCCATGGATGGAGGAGCCTGGTAGGCTGCAGCCCATGGGGTCGCTAAGAGTAGGACACAACTTAGTGACTTCACTTTCACTTTTCACTTTCATGCATTGGAGAAGGAAATGGCAACCCACTCCTGTGTTCTTGCCTGGAGAATCCCAGGGACAGAGGAGCCTTTGGGCTGCCGTCTATGGGGTTGCACACAGTCGGACACAACTGAAGTGACTTAGCAGCAGCAGCAACAGAAGCTTTCTTCACAGTCCAACTCTCACATCCATACATGACCACTGGAAAAACTATAGCCTTGACTAGGCGGACCTTTGTTGGCAAAGTAGTATCTCTGCTTTTGAATATGCTATCTAGGTTGGTCATAACTTTCCTTCCAAGGAGTAAGTGTCTTTTAATTTCATGGCTGCAATCACCATCGGCAGTGATTTTGGAGCCCAAAAAAATAAAGTCTGACCCTGTTTCCACTGTTTCCCCATCTATTTCCCATGAAGTGATGGGACCAGATGCCATGATCTTTGTTTTCTGAATGTTGAGCTTTAAGCCAACTTTTTCCTCTCCTTTTTCACTTTCATCAAGAGGCTTTTTAGTTCCTCTGCCATAAGGGTGGTGTCATCTGCATATCTGAGGTTATTGATATTTCTCCTGGCAATCTTGATTCCAGGTGTGCTTCTTCCAGCCCAGCATTTCTCATGATGTACTCTGCATAGAAGTTAAATAAGCAGGGTGACAATATACACCCTTGATGTACTCCTTTTCCTATATGGAACCAGTCTGTTGTTCCATGTCCAGTTCTAACTGTTGCTTCCTGACCTGCATACAGATTTCTCAAGAGGCAGGTCAGGTGGTCTGGTATTCCCACCTCTTTCAGAATTTTCCACAGTTTATTGTCATCCATGCAGTCAAAGGCTTTGGCATAGATTGGAAATAGATGTTTTTCTGGAACTCTCTTGCTTTTTCCATGATCCAGCGGATGTTGGCAATTTGATCTCTGGTTCCTCTGCCTTTTCTAAAACCAGCTTGAACATCTGGAAGTTCATGGTTCACGTATTGCTGAAGCCTGGCTTGGAGAATTTTGAGCATTACTTTACTAGCATGTGAGATGAGTGCAATGGTGCGGTTAGTTTGAGCATTCTTTGGCATTGCCTTTCTTTGGGATTGGAATGAAAACTGACCTTTTCCAGTCCTGTGGCCACTGCTGAGTTTTCCAAATTTGCTGGCATATTGAGTGAAGCACTTTCACAGCATCATCTTTCAGGATTTGAAATAGCTCAACTGGAATTCCATCACCTCCACTAGCCTTGTTCATAGTGATGCTTTCTAAGGCCCACTTGACTTCACATTCCAGGATGTCTGGCTCTAGGTGAGTGATCACACCATTGTGATTATCTCTGTTGTGAAGATCTTTTTTGTACAGTTCTTCTGTGTATACTCGCCACCTCTTCTTAATATCTTCTGCTTCTGTTAGGTCCATACCATTTCTGTCCTTTATCGAGCCCATCTTTCATGAAATGTTCCCTTGGTATCTCTAATTTTCTTGAAGAGATCTCTAGTCTTTCCCATTCTATTGTTTTCCTCTATTTCTTTGCATAGATCACTGAGGAAGGCTTTCTTCTCTCTCCTTGCTATTCTTTGGAACTCTGCATTCAGATGCTTATATCTTTCCTTTTCTCCTTTGCTTTTCACTTCTCTTCTTTTCACAGCTATTTGTAAGGCCTCCCCAGACAGCCATTTTGCTTTTTTGCATTTCTTTTCCATGGCGATGGTCTTGATCCCTGTCTCCTATACAATGTCATGAACCTCTGTCCATAGTTCATCACTCTGTCTATTAGATCTAGTCCCTTAAATCTATTTCTAACTTCCACTGTATAATCGTAAGGGATTTGGTTTAGGTCAAACCTGAATGGTCTAGTGGTTTTCCCTACTTTCTTCAATTTAAGTCTGAATTTGGCAATAAGGAGTTCATGATCTGAGCCACAGTCAGCTCCTGGTCTTGTTTTTGTTGACTGTATAGAGCTTCTCCATCTTTGGCTGCAAAGAATAAATCAATCTGATTTCGGTGTTGACCATCTGGTGATGTCCATGTTTAGAGTCTTCTCTTGTGTTGTTGGAAGAGGGTGTTTGCTATGACTAGTGTGTTCTCTTGGCAAAACTCTGTTAGCCTTTGCCCTGCTTCATTCTGTACTCCAAGGCCAAATTTGCCTGTTACTCTAGGTGTTTCTTGACTTGCTACTTTTGCATTCCAGTCCCCTATAATGAAAAGGACATCTTTTTTGGGTGTTAGTTCTAAAAGGTCTTGTAGGTCTTCTTATAACTGTTCAACTTCAGCTTCTTCAGTGTTACTGGTTGGGGCATAGGCTTGGGTTACCATGATATTGAATGGTTTGCCTTGGAAACAAACCGAGATCATTCTGTCATTTTTGACTTTGTCTACTATAGTATAATTTTGTACTAGAGTATAATTTTTTTCTATGTATATACCAGCACCTGATCAACAGTTCTTATTGAGCATCAGGTCTGACTTCTATTATACAGATGCCTTGAATTACAAGGCTGGACTCTAAGAAACCAGGTGGCTCTAGCTTTGTGTAGTTGAATGAATTTGACCCTCTACTCAAACCTCCAAATGTGATAACTAAGGCATAGGTTGCAATAAAGGGGGAAGAAAACTGTGGTAGCCCAGCAAACTCTGACTCATTCAGCAAAAGAGGGAATATGAATTCTAAAGTCACAATAACATAATGTCTCCTTTAGAATATGATTGTCATTCTATTGCCCTCTGTTCCAAATGAGACTCTCTTCATCTCTTGGGCTCCTGAAAAAGTTCTTGAGAAGAAATTTTTTACCCTGAGTTAGAGTGTAGCTGGGGCTTCCCTGGTAGCTCTACTGGTAAAGAATCTATCTGCAGTGCAGGAGATCCCAGTTCGATTCCTGAGCCAGGAAAATCCCCTGGAGAAGGGATAGCCACTCCAGTATTCGTGTGCTTCCCTGGTGGCTCAGATGGTAAAAGAATCAGCTTGCAGTGCAGGAGACCTGGGTTCAATCCCTGGGTTGTAAGATCCCCTGGAGGAGGGCATGGCAACCCAGTCCAGTATTCTTGCTTGGAGAATCCGCATGGACAGAGGAGTCTGGCAGGCTACAGTCCATGGAGTTGCAAAGAGTCAGACACGACTAAGCACAGCACAGCGCATAGTGCAGCTGGGACCTAGTATTCAATTACTGAGTAGCCCTTTCAGCAACTGTAAGCTCACTTTGTTCCTTTTCTTCCTAGGCTGTCTTGGTTTAGACTCCTGGAGTCTAAGTACCTCAATCAAAGTACAAGCAATGAGGGTATCCTCCAACAGATCCTGTTCCAGGAATCTGCCCTGCAAATCCCACCCTAGTCAGTCCACAGAGGGTTATGAGCAGGAAGGAACAGATGAATAAGAGTTAATAACAGCCAACATTTATTAAGCATGCACCATGTGCCAGCAGGGTTCTTGGCTTATATACAACACCTCATGCAATGCCCACAGCACCAAAAACATAGTATCCTTATTTATGGATGAGGTAGAGCTATGTGTGAGATATGAACAGCCAGTCACTGGCACCATTTATGAGTTTGGAGTGGTTTCCCTTACCATGCTTCTTTGTTAGCAGGAGCCGTCACATTGATGAATGTACTCAGCCCTCACAATAATCCAACCACTAAACATTATTTTTCCCACTTTTTCCATTGGAGTAACTCTGACAGAGGTCACTTTCTCAAGGTCATGCTTAGGGAAGGAGAGTATCTGAACCCTTCTGAAGCCTGTGCTCTCCCACCCCACAGAGGCATGCAGCATGCACATTTTTAAAGAGATTCAGTGACTGACTTCCTATTTAGTCATGCACATATAAGCAAAAAACCGTCATACAACCAAGAAATACAATTTTAAGATTCTACCCTTTTACTAAAAAGATGAGTGGATAATGCATCATGTTGGCAAGGAGGAGAAAAGGCATTCATTTTCAAAGAAGGGGATGTGGGGAAAGGAGTTTGTAATTTCCAGGAGGGGTGTTGCCGCAGCTGCTAGGGGAGGAATTTTGTATCAAGTACAGTGGTAATGACTGCAAGTAATGGTGAGCTTCTGTGTAAGGACTAAACTATAGGAGGTAACTTGTCCCCCGCATAACAAGAGGCCTGGTGGTAGGAGACTTCAGGTATTGGTTAAGATGCTAAAAGATGCCAATGGAACCTGGCACTGTCTCCTTTCACCATCCTCCCTTCCCATGTTGATCTTCGCTTCTTGAGAGTCCGAGAGCATCTGCCATTAAGTTGGGAGCAAAAGGGAAGGGGCTGCACCAGCCACACTGGTCCCATGTTAGCAGAAAAGCAGAAGCTTTCTCAGCCCTCCAGCCTCCAGCCAGCTTCCACTTAGATCTCATCAAGCAGCTGTGGGTCCCCAGTGCAGTGTGGAAAGGAAGAAGTACACCTTGCTTTAGGAGGCTAGTGTGGAGAGGAGGTGGGGTGGGCTGTGCTGGGAGAAGGACCTGTGCTTCGGAGAAGGCTGATGAGAAGGAGCCTCATCCTGCCCTTTGTATTCGCCATTACATATAAGTGACCCCGGGCATCACAGGTGCTCTCACCTTCCTTCTCTCATCCTGTTAACTCTTCATTCTTTCCGCTTTCATCCCAGTAGCACTTTGGGCTAAATAGTGTTGATAAGTATCAGATCACCTGCATCACTATTTTTTTTAATTTAAAGTTAAATAAACCATTATTGAATTAATTAAGTAATTAATAAGCTGAGGGACTTCTAGGCAGATATCTGGTAAGGGCCTTTGACTACAACAGCCAGAAGTTTTCACTGCCTCAGAGGAAACACTCCTCAGGGGCCTCTGGAAGGAGTCGGGATGCTGTTATTACCAGAATCTTCAGGTTACAGGTGTTGACTCAGTGGCCCGGCTGAGACAAGAGGAATCCGAAGGGGTGAGGGCTCTTGGATGAAAACCACTCTGTGTGGCTGCCTTCTGCGATGAGCGCTCTATGGTTTCCTTCTTTGTCTCTGCAGAGCCAGCTCTCCCAGGCGCTGAACGGGCTGTCAGACAGGGCCAAGGAAGCCAAGGAGTTCCTGGTGCAGCTGCGCAACATGGTCCAGCAGATCCAGGTATTGGCAGCAAACAAGGCAGAAAGCAAAGCCCACGTGCTAAGATGTTAACTGTGTACCTGGGGTTGGGAGTGGGGTGTTTCTTTGTCTTATCTTTTATTTTTATGTTTCCTAGGAAATTTCCTACATATTTTTTTTCTGCTCTTTCTGTTCTAATACATGCAAACACACATACAGACCAACTTCAAATATACCCCTTCTCAAGATGGTTACATTTCCCCAACAAGCCAAGGACATAACCCCGGTTTCCACACTGAGCTCCTAATTCTTTGCTGCCATGCATTCAGAAAGACGTCTATTTCTTTGTGAATTCAGTCATTATTGTTGAGTTTTCTAAATCTATATGTTCCCAAAGCACCTTGCAAAAATTATATCTTATCTAATAGTAACAAACAGGTCACATTTTCTCTTTTTTATGTCTTTCTTTCCTTCCTTCCTATCCCATAATAATGCTTCTCCTCTACCTAGATACTTAAATGTTTTTCAACCATGATCCCATGGTAACTATAATTTCAGATTGCTTTATGTGGACACAATAACCAATAAATCACTTGGCATTTGAGAGCCTGTGAACTCCCTACCAGAGCTGAAGGGGAGAAACCATTAAATTGCATGAAATGCTAAAATAATGACCTTCTGCACTGTTTAATATTCTTACATTTTCAGGTTTGCCTCACAGAAATAACCTGAGCGCTGGCCTCCAGTAGCTTGACTTTCTGAGTTAATATCTAACTGATGTCAAGGCAGAAATGGCTTTTTAAATGGAAGCCAGCCTTCTAGAGCCCCTCACACTGATTTTTTTTTTTGCCCTGTGTTGACATGCAAGCTAACAGTTGTATATTTCCTTCTGCTTTCCAAAACAACAAAGTTTATCAATTGGTCCCTTCTTTGCTCCTGCTGGCATAAAGTGTGCAGCCCCAGGTTCACCCCTGCACGTCACCTCTTCGTTAGAGCAGAGCTTTCTTTTACTCTATCAGAGCCTTTACTGAAAAAGCTTCCCCCTCCCTACCAATAATAACCTGCTTGGTTAGAGAGCTCTGCAGTGATGATTTCCAGGGGTCTTCTGTGAGAACTCGAAAGCAAATTACTATGAAAGCCAAAACTTAATATTTGTAGAAGTGATTGCTCAAGCAGTTGTAAATGCATGCCTTATACAAAGAAGACCTTGCATTTGAAACAGTGACCTAATGCCTAACTACTAATCCTTATATTAGGAGACACAGTTCTGAATGACTGAGAATTAATTTAAATTTGATAGGCTAAGCTGTTCCTTCATTTCTAACCCCCCAAATTTTACAGCTTACTCAGTTGAGTACTATTTTTTCAGTGCTATTACTGTACATGTAACAAGTATTTAGCTCTCATTGGCTGTAAATTATAATTGTTTTCCAGATTATGGTTTGAGAATCATAGCTACATATATAACTTATTGAAAGGATTACCTCTAATGAATGCTTATAATTTAATGAGAGAATTGCTTTGAAAAATGTCTATAGCATGGCTCAGTGGATAAAGAACCTGCCTGCAGTAAAGGAGACACAGAAGATCGGGTTCGATCCCTGGGTCCAGAAGATCCCCTGGAGGAGGAAAATGGAAACCCACTCCAGTATTCTTGCCTGAAAAATCCCATGAACAGAGGAGTCTGGCAGGCTTCGGTCCAAAGGGTCGCTCTGTTGGACATGACTGAGCGACTGCACACGCACGTAAAAAAAAATTTAGATCCAACATTCAATTTAAACATCATGGAAAGTTATGATCCATTTAGAGTATGGTTACTGTTCTCCCACAAACTGACTTTCACAGCAGGCTGATGCCTGTTTCATATACCAGTGATTCTTCACTGCCTACCTGCACTATTACCTGCTTTTTTTAATGAAAGGAGCAAGTGTTTTGCCCATGACTATTCATCTAAACTTCTATTGTCTTTGTATTATTGTTTAATATTGAAGACCATTGCCATCTGCTTTCTTCTTTCTGCCTGTAAATTCAGTGATTCTTTCGGTCTCATGCCTCAACAATACCCAACTCCCTCCGGCAACCAGCTTTTCTGAATGCCACCTTCCACCCTGCACAGCTGGCCATATACCAGCTCTCAAAACAATTCATGTTCAACTCTACAAACTAAAACTTTATTTTCCTTGATATAATGCAAATTGCAGAGATTATTTCCTCTTGATAAAAACAAATGTATTAAGTAACATTTACCTCTTTGAATCTAAAGTGAAATGCTACCACTGCAGAATAAAATTTATTTTGTTATTTATAAAATGCATGTGTGCACTGTGGGCAGGGCTCCTCTTCCTTCCCTTCAGCAGGGCCTTCCCCCCACAAATGGACTGGGGCTCTGCTGTCTCTGGCAGCCCGAAGCACCCGGTCACTTTGCTGCTGAACACTGTGCTCTCTCACACAGGAGAACAGCGTGGAGTTTGAGGCCTGCCTGGTGGCACAATGTGATGCCCTCATTGACGCCCTCAACAGGAGGAAAGCCCAGCTGCTTGCCCGTGTCAACAAGGAGCATGAGCATAAGCTAAAGGTGAGTGCTGCACCCTGTGGGGGGCGGGAGGCCAGGCTTCTGGGGTATGACGGACAGCTGAATGCCCACAGCCTTGGGTGGCCAATGAGGAGCAGGCATGCCCCTTCACTCGGTGCTCACTCCTTTCTTTACGTCACTGATACTCACTGAGTGACTTTTCTAGGCCAGAAATTGCCCTGGGTACATACATAATAAACAAATCGAAATCCCTGCTCTCATGGGGCTTATATTCTACCAGAAGGAATAAACAGAAGGCAAGATAAGTAAGCAAAATATCCAGTATGTTCATAAAACATGCTAAGAAAAAATAAGGAGAAATGGATAGAGAATACTAGGGATGGGGGTTGAAATTTTAAACAGAATGATGATGCAGAGGCAAATGTATTTTTGAATTGGGAAATGGAATCTATACTTTTCAGAAAACAAACAAGATTTGTCTTCACTTCTGAAGCAAACTGTGTAACTGAACAGCTGTACAGACTTTGGTCATCACACAGTGAATCAGTTGATCACAGGTCTGGGGTCCTATTGGCAGGAGGACTGGTCCTCCCGGAGACATCTGCTTCCCCATCTATTGCCCCCTTGGAGCAGGGCAACAACACGTGAGAGCAGGCTGGATAGACATAGATGGGCACCACCCAGCAGAAGGAAGCAAGAAGTAGCCAGCAGGAGCACATGCATGCCCAGCAAGCTTCAGGGTGGCTGCCAGCAGGTGGTGGGTGGGTAGTGTGCCGTGTTGGCCTGTGGTTGGGGTGGAGGCAGAAGTGAGGTCTGACCTTAGGTTCTCCGCTGGGGTCAGGCAACCAGCGTCAGGGAGCTTCAATACTGTACAGCTGAGAGTGGACACAGCCTTGGAGGGGCTGGTGGCTGGTGAGCAGCCCAGGAAGTAGCAGATATCCCCAGCAGGCTTGGAACAGGCTTTAGTCCCTGGAGAAAAAGAGGAGGTCCCATTTCTAAAAGTGTGGGATTGCAGTAGGAGGACCAAGGGAGAGTTTCAAAATGAAAAACTAAGAGAACAGACATTACAAGATTTGGGGCTAAAACTTGGTGACCGGGCCAGTGCCCAGTTCATGTTTACTAGAAATAAGGCAAGAAACCAGTTGCTATCTAGGGCATGAGACCTCATCAAGACGTGCAGCAAATGGCAATGCTAAGTCCTGAGCAGTGGAGTCCCCAGTCCTTAATCTGTGGCCACCATGCTCCAAGACTCAGGATCCAGAGAACTCCCCTGTGAAGATGGGAAGCCAGGCAGCATGAAACGAGAAGTATTTCCCCAAGGAAGCATAACAGTTCTATCCAAAGGCAAGGGAAACCCCAACACTAGTTTCCTTCTTTAGGTTCCCTCCTCTGCTGCTCCTCACCCGCAGTTCCCCAGTACACATCTGGATCCACATACAGGCTTCTTCCCTTCCCCAAAGCCAGGGCAGTGTCGCTGGAATAGATACCTTTCTCCACTGCCTTTGTGACTTACCTACCTGTCATTCTGAATTTGCATGTGTCATGGAGGCAGACAGGAGGCTGAGCTGTGACTGTGGGGTCCAAGCCAGGATGGACTCATGAGAGCTGGGCCCTACAGTGAATTTGGCCAGCCTGACCTCGCTGGTGCTGTACGGGGCCATGTTGGCCAGCCTGACCTCGCTGGTGCTGTACGGGGCCATGTTGGCTGGCCTGACCTCGCTGGTGCTGTATCGGGGCCTTGTCCCTTTGAATGTTCCTGATGTGACGAAACAGAGCAGCTGCATCATGAAGAGGCTTAGCAGATTCTTTGTTAAGGAAAATTGCATGTCTTGAAGTTGGAATCTGAACCAGAAGTTAGGAAAGAAAAGTACCCAGCGAGTGAACATTGAGAGAGCCTTAGTTCGTGGGCTTGAACAGTGAACCAAGACTAGGGATCTTACTGCTCCTTCCAGGGAGGCAGTCGCTGTTTCCTGATGATGAATCTAACTGGAAGACCCTCTCAGGTTTGTCTTAGAATGAACACAAGCCCCCAAGGGTCATCACACCAACCCCAGCCCCATGAAGGCTTCACGCTGAACTTCAGGTAATGGAGGGAGCACTGGGCTTTCCTCAGGAGCCTCCCCGCCCCTTCCAGTGACCTGTGTGGTACTTGTCTCATAAAGTACTGAATGAGGCCAAGTTTTACTTGAATGATTTTCTCTAGCTTGTCAGTTTCCAGGCTCCTGTCCCTTAGTGTCTATGATCAAGTTATTTTCTTTTGAATTCTATAAAGGACCATGGGATTGTGTTTCATGGTAACATACATAGTCATTCCTAAAATGTGAGAGAGATAAGTAAGGCAGTGTTAAAGATACTTCAGAAAAAAACGTTTTCTGAAGGCTGTGCTATGTGGATGTTAACCTTGTACATTTAGCTGTGACAACCTGGGAGATGGATTTAAAGCCATAAGCCTGTTCATCTAAGATAGTCAGATGAGGCTTGAATGAAAAATTCTTCTGAAGTCACCATTTTTTATCTGAATTAAAATCTAGAAGTACTGTGGTCTGTGATTCTATAGTTAACCAGGTAGCAACACAGAATGCGGATCCTTGGTGACCAAGCCCTGGCTTTCGTAGCAGTAAGAGCTAACATTTGGGGATACTTGCTTTGCAGAAGCACTATACAAGTTGTGTTATACGGATGAACTCCTCTGTTCCTCTGGGAGGTCATTATTACTGCTATTGAGGAAACCATGGCACCATGCTATTGAGAACTGGTCCTGGGACCCAGAATTCCTGTCCTGTTAACCTGGCTTCAGAGTCCAGATTCTGGACTGTGGCACCCTACAGCTGGTAGTACAGTGTAGAGAGAAGGCATGTGGGGACATGCCTAATCCTGTTCCCAGTTAGCCAGCACCTACCTAATGCACACCTGCTAGGAGCCGAGTGCTGGGCTCAGGGGCAGGGGAAGAATGACACAAAGGTGACTCAGAATTAGGGGCTTCCAGTCCTGTGGATGGGAGAAGACAATGGCATCCCACTCCAGTACTCTTGCCTGGAAAATCCCATGGATGGAGGAGCCTGGTAGGCTGCAGTCCATGGGGTCGCTAAGAGGTAGACATGACTGAGCGACTTCACTTTCACTTTTCACTTTCATGCATTGGAGAAGGACATGGCAACCCACTCCAGTGTTCTTGCCTGGGGAATCCCAGGGACGGGGGAGCCTGGTGGGCTGCCGTTTATGGGGTCGCACAGTCGGACACAACTCAAGCGACTTAGCAGCAGCAGCAGCAGCAGCAGTCACACCCACAAATGGTTCCAGCACAGATAGAGAGCGAGTTTCCAGGAGAAGGCTGTGCATGTCATTAGAGCTGTGAGAAGGGTGAAGTTACTTCCAGCTGAAGGGGTCACAGAGAGCATCATGGAAAAGCAGGCACTGGAGGAGCCCAGACTTTGGGAGACATGTGTTGATGGTGGTGTGCATTCTCACCTGCAGGAAGTGGCCAGGCTATGAGGGAAGAAGAGGTTGGCGGCACTATGCACCCTAGTCTTGCTCTATGCAGTTAGTCATAGGGACCGACGGATGCTTTCTGTTTCCATCACCTGCTCTGACATTACTAAAAAGATGATCACTACAGCCCTTCATTTTCGCGCCCTTCAGAAACCCAGAACCTTTATTGTTATAGTGGAACTTAAGATGTCATTTGTACCACAGAGAGTATCTAAAGTAAACTCACAGCTGTCTATGAGTAATGAGCTGGACAGCTGGGATTTTCCCTCTGATAGTGGACCAGCCGTTTTAATGTGTAGCCATAAAGTTTTAACTTTTTCCTTAAAGGGCATCTCTTTTGTGAAGCACGGCAGATGCTTCCCTGACATCTTTAAACAGAACATGGTTAACAGTTTGTGTTAAGTCATAGGGTGACTATAGTGGTGACTCCTGGTTTTCTCTATGGGAGAGACGTAAGGGCAGCCATCTGGATAGATGCGGGGAGCCAGGACTGAAGAAACATCGTTTATCCGAATCAAAAAGTGCAGAGGGGCATGAAAGCCACCAGCCTAGGCTATGCTGTGATGCAGGTGGAGATGATTCAGGGACAGCTGTAATGCATTGCAAGGACCCCATGGCCGGTATCAGTCCATCGGTGCTGGTGGCCTGCATGGTCAGGGACCTCTGAGCAGAGGCAGCTGCCTGCCCTCATTCCACCCTGCCTAGGGTGGAGTTCCCTGCCCTAGATCCCAAAGGGCGACAGAAACCAGAGACAGGTGGCTGGTTGTCTCCCACGGCAGCAAAGCTGTTCTGTCTTCTGCCTTCTGTGATTTGTTTCTCTGCTGTTTGCAGCTGATTGTATCTGTCACTGCTTCTAAAAACAGGCAGTGCAGCCGTCACCGTGACTGCTGATGCCAGCCTCCACGTCTCCCTCCCTCTGCTTTTCTCCTCCTGCCTCTTTCCTTTCTTGTCACTTCAGTTGCTACTCAGATTTGTGAGAAAAGACTGGCCTTTCATAGACATCACTTGCCAGGCACAGTGCTTCTTTCTGTCTTTGTTGGCTAGCCCATCACTCACAGTCCGGAGGGGATAATCTTATGGTCTTCCGCTTCCCTTTGGCAGAGTTCTCTGGGGGCCTGCTTTTTGCTGACAAAGAGGAGAGTTGTGTGTGTGTTTTTCTGGCAACTTTCTCTTCTTGAGCCATCCAAAAGGCTAGGGGAGCTGGAAAGCCATGTGCATAAAGACAGTCTTTATAATCCACTCAGGCTCCTCTCTGAAAGAACCGATTGCTTGAGCAGATGGAGCAGTTCTGGTTCTGAGGCAAGATGGAGCCGAGTGGTGAGGAACCCAGATTCTGGGTCATAAGGAACAGGGTGTGAGCACTGTATCACTTACTGGGTCTCTAACCGTGGACACGGCTACAGCTCCATTTCCTTCACCTGTGTGGAAAATCGGACTAGACGTGGTCAGCACCACCTAGGGCATTGTAAAGCCCTTAGAGCACAGTACTCAAAATGTGAGCTTTATTGTTGTTATCACTGGGTATCTTTCCCAGAAAAGACCCTGATGATGGGAAAGACTGAGGGCAGGAGGAGAAAGGGGCGACAGAGGATGAAATGGTTGTATGACAACATCGGCTCAGTGGAGATAAGTTTGAACAAATTCCGGGAGATAGTGAAGGACAGGAAAGCCTGATGTGCTGCAGTCCATGGGGTCACAAAGTGTTGGACATGACTTAGAAACTGAACTGCAGTCACCGGAAGACTGGAAATATAGCTCACTCAGAACACGGAGGAAGTAAGTGCTCCTGGTATTTTCCATAATACCAGAGTTCCTACTGCAGAACTAACCTAGTGTGATTAATTATCTCTGAACCTAGGAATGGTGACTTGAGTATAATTCGTTACCACACAAAATAGTGCACTAAGCTTGGTGGGCTATTTTTAAAAGCTAAAAACAAGACTTTGAGGCATATACAGATGTGACCTTATATTAGGAACACTGTCTAAATGACAGTAATACTATTCTGTGGTTTAAGAAAACACTGGGAGCCAAATACCTAAATTTTCAGGATGTGATAAACTAATCAAATGTCAGAAAGCTACTGGAGGGAAAAAATGGTTTTTGAGCTTTCAAAAACTATTATTAAGTCTCAGTTAATGCCTTGGACAATATTCCCTCTATCAGCAGAGGCAGCTGGGCCCCTAGGTTTCATGTCTGAACTGTGTGTGTTGTGTCAACATCCTTCCCAGGTCTTCCTTGACTAAATAAGGCTTTAAAATATCCTCATTGTCTGTGATCCTCACAGGGACTTTGTGTCAACATTTTTAAAGTGCCATTAATAAGATCTGTGCTCTTTTCAGGAACTTTACAAATGTCGTTTTTCTTTTGATAAGCCCAAAGAAATATCTGAGAATTATTGTTATTTATGTAACATTCAGATTTGAAATAACTCCACAGTCATCTTCCAAGTGTTCTTTCTCCAATATTTTAGAATGAATTTGTGTGTTGAATAGTACTAAGTGATGGATGTCTTCTTGGTCCCTTGCAAGTCTAGATCCTCTTAAAGAAAAAAAAGTAGTTATAGTTATTCAAATACATTCTGAAAAAATCTAATCTTTAATTTCCGTGTGTGGTTGGTAAGTTAACATACCAATGACATTACTCAGTGAGAATGCTGAGAGATAATGATAAAAATGATAAAACTTACTGCTTATTAGAGCGTCTACTTTTATAGAGGGCCTCCATGTCCCAGTTGTAATTGTCTATAGAATGCTTGATTTTGAATCCAATTGGGTTTTGTTAGACTCATTATCATGATTGTCATTATTATCTTTGTTATTATTTACCATGTATTTGCTGTTTGTTCCCATTATGTTAGCAAAAAAAAAGAATTAATTATATGGGCATATTATTAATAGTACAGATTTACACTAGGGATATTATCGGCTTACTTTAGCCATTTTGTCAGCTTCATAATAGGTAAATAATCCTTTGATCAGGTTGAGAGAAAGAGAGAGAAGAGGAAGGAAGGAAAAGAAGATGGGAGGGAGGCAGGAGGAATAGAGGTAGGAGGGAAGGAAAGGTCTGCCCAAGCTCACAAAGAATTTAAAAATAATTAGGTAGGATTTGACTGTTAAAAGTCATTACTAGAAAGAAAAGCAACAAACTAAAAAGTCCACTCAATTACAATAAAACTACTGGCAAGACGTTCCATTAGCTCTTTACAGTGAAGACTTTGAAAAAATTTAGGCATACTGGAACACTTAAAATTTTTGACTGCCCTCAGCAGAACTTTTTTGGGGACCACTCTAATAATTTAACCAGAGCTATTTATTGATGATAAGCCTATCATTAATTGGGAATTCATTTGGCAAACTCCATGGTCCTCTGCTTCCCACGTGTAGAAGCAAAATCCATAGAGGGCTTGTAAGAAACAGAGTGCCCAAGTTGCCCGTGGAATCACCAGGATGCCACAGCATACACCTGGAGCTCACCATGATTCAGGGACATGCCTTTGAACACCCTTGACCCACTCTGGTAATGACAGTGAAGGGCAGTCACAGAACTTCTTTAATGTGCTTTGCCTGAGTCCATATATGAAAGACACACTTAGCTCCAGAAGGCAATTAAAGCATACTTCACAGATGATGGACTAAACCATTTCTCACATCCTACAAAACACCACCAGACTGGATGTAACACTTTTATTGTGGGACGCTGTACATGATAAATGTTCTCCTGTGTATGTGGGGCCACATCAGGATGCTTCTCTCTCCAAACGGCTTGTATTTCTTCCTTCATTAACTTCTCTGTACAAGGATACAGTATTCTATGCACTAAGAGCATGCTTTGGATATTCCACTCAATGCTTATTGTCATTCACACTTCTGAGACTGAAAGTTCACTGTTTTACTGTTAAAATCTCAAGCCTTACTGAAAGACAGGCATGTGTTTTATTTACTTAATAGGCCTAAATGATCCTTTTATGGATTAAAACTCAAAGCATCAGATTCGTCTTTGAAATGACTAGTCGCCGAGGTGGTTAAATTAATAATACTGCTACAGAAGACAGTATCAAGAGAATGGGGGAAATGTTTGCATATTTCCATAAGCCATGTGGGAGAATGGTGGTGTGTAAGAAGTTTAAAATGCTCTTCATTAAGTGTCCCTAAGTTTCAATGAATGTAATGATAATATAGGAGATAATATTTTACTCTAGGGGAAAATCAAGAGAATTATTTATTTTACTAGATGAATCTATTGGTCAAAGCACTTCACCAAAAATCACCAGTGAGTCAATTCCAAGTATCAGTTAGTCATCTTGAGACAGGACATTATGGAACACATAGAGAAAACTATCCCCACTGACCAAAGGGACCTGTGTAGAATAAATTCTTCAAGTTTGTTTCTTGAAAGTACTTATATCTTAGAAAAACAAAAAAGAATTGCATTATACTTAGAGGAAATTGTTTTAAACAGTGATGGAAATCTATATTAAGATAGAATGTCTTGAAACATTGAGAGAATGTTGGTATTTACTTAGACTAAAAATTCAACAGTGATGTCTCTCCGGACCCCACGATGAGAGAAAATACTATGAGAAAAGTATTTATTAAAAAGAAGATTTGAAGAAAAAATTTTAAAGAGCCACATGTAAGATGGACAGATGAAATTTGGATAAAATTATGAAATTCCCCTTAATTAATCTCAGTTCTAGCTGCTCTTTGTATCACCTGAGCTGAGTGATGGGAGACTGACCTGTTCAAGATGCAGTGGAAAATACAGTTGGACAGACTGAACAAAATTTCACATTTGTACTATATCAGCTGTCATGGGTTACCCTCTGCTACTAAAAAGTCTAAGCATTCAAAGAGACATACAGTCTGTTCTCAAATTCTCCTTTTCCAAATAAGTACAGTATCATATCTTGACCCCCCAAAAACGACCTTTATAAATTTGCCACTTAACAAAATAAAACTCTTCAAGTGATCAATAGGATTTGCCATCCAAAACAGATGGTGACTGCTGATAAAATTTTGAAGGCTTTCTCTGAAACTATGGACCACAGATTAATTAACTGTCCTCTAAGAGCTGGTTTAGACCTTAACACACATGAAGACTGGAAGACTATTTCCTAGTTCCTATTTCTGCTTTATTGACTATGCCAAAGCCTTTGACTGTGTGGATCACAATAAGCTGTGGAAAATTCTGAAAGAGATGGGAATACCAGACCACCTGACCTGCCTCTTGAGAAATCTGTATGCAGGTCAGGAAGCAACAGTTAGAACTGGACATGGAACAAAAGACTGATTCCAAATAGGAAAAGGAGTACATCAAGGGTGTATATTGTCACCCCGCTTATTTAACTTATATGCAGAGTACATCATGAGAAACGCTGGGCTGGAAGAAGCACAAGCTGGAAGCAAGATTGCTGGGAGAAATATCAATAACCTCAGATATGCAGATGACACCACCCTTATGGCAGAAAGTGAGGAAGAACTAAAGAGCATCTTGATGAAAGTGAAAGAGGAGAGGGGAAAAGTTGGCCTAAAGCTCAACATTCAGAAAACGAAGATCATGGCATCCGGTCCCATCACTTCATGGGAAATAGATGGGGAAACAGTGGAAACAGTGTCAGACTTTATTTTCCTGGGCTCCAAAATCACTGCCGATGGTGATTGCACCCATGAAATTAAAAGACGCTTACTCCTTGGAAGGAAAGTTACCAACCTAGACAGCATATTAAAAAACAGAGACATTACTTTGACAACAAAGGTCCATCTAGTCAAGGCTATGGTTTTTCCAGTGGTCATGTATGGATGTGAAAGTTGGACTGTGAAGAAAGCTGAGCACCGAAGAATTGATGCTTTTGAACTGTGGTGTTGGAGAAGACTCTTGAGAGTCCCTTGGACTGCAAGGAGATCCAACCAGTCCATCCTAAAGGAGACCAGTCCAGGGTGTTCATTGGAAGGACTGATGCTGAGGCTGAAACTCTAGTACTTTGGCCACCTCATGTGAAGAGTTGACTCATTGGAAAAGACCTTGATGCTGGGAAGGATTGGGGGCAGGAGGAGAAGGGGATGACAGAGGATGAGATGGCTAGATGACATCACCAACTCGATGCACATGAGTTTGGGTGAACTCCAGGAGTTGGTGATGGACAGGGAGGCCTGGCATGCTGCAATTCATGTGGTCACAAAGAGTCGGACATGACTAAGCAACTGAACTGATTCATGTCACTCCTGCAACATGTACATTTCCTTAGAAACTCCTTAAATCCAGCCAGCTGAAAACACAGTGCCAAGGGTTTCTCCAGAGCATCAGGGCCACTGCAAAGAAATAGAGAACTCAAAGAAAAAGTGACATGGCCTGACTTCCTACCAATTGTTTTTCATTAAAAAATATATAATGTAGAAGTAAATAGTACTGATAAGTAGAAATAACACAAAGTGTAGAAGGTAGCAAGTAAGAAAGCTGAATGAAGACACTCACAGAAAAAAATATTTATACTCTTAAAAGATTTAATTATCTGGCTGATTGCCATAATATGGGAAATCTTGCTAGATTAATTGAGAAACTAAAAGTTAATTATAAAATACCCAAAAATGCTACTTCTGGGAACCCCACTGTTTCATTTTTAACAGTGAATTTTATCACAGGTTACAGTGATCATAGCAAAATGTTTGATTAAAATGTTTTAAAAATGAACCAGCATGCACTATAGCAACAGTGGGAGTTGCGAGCCAAGCAGGATATTGAGTCCTTCCAAGAAGCTTGAACCATGGAATTCAGGAGCCAACAGCAAACACTCCTGAAACTCACAGACTCTTTGGCAGCACAACAATGAAGCTTCTTAAGAGTAATCAGAGCCCCCAGCACTCCCACAGCTCCTTTGGCACCAAATAAACCTTGCTTGAGAAGGAAATTTATAGAGGCAGACATAGAATTTTATGAGGCCTAAGTAATATATTTATTTCAGCACATTTTGGTCATAAAATTATCATTGAGCTGAATGTTCTGGCAAGTAAACACAGTTCAGTGTTTTTCGCCTCAAAAGGAGGCTTACTTTGGGTTGTAGTGCTCAGATCCAGCCTGTGCTTGTTATTCAGAATTTTAGTACTAGTCACTTCTATATAGTCCTAGGGCAAATGCCACTGGGAAAGGGAAAGGTGACTGCTGAGGTTTCTGCTACCTAGCAGCATTGATGCACTGGCTGCTAAAATGTAAAAACACTTTCTGGGAACAATTTAGTCAAGTGTCATATAGCAGAGATGAGTAGTATGATAGCTGTAGGTCCCCTCCATTGCATTTTTTTAAGTGCTTAACTTATGGATGTTTTCTTTTTCCCCAAGAAGCAGAAACTTAACCTTTCTTTACCTCCTGAGTTTAAAGTAAAATAATAAAACGAAAATATAAATTGAGCCCAGACCAACAGACAGTGGTGTTAGTTTGACAGAAACATACTAGATGTTCAGTTCAGTTCAGTTCAGTTCAGTCACTCAGTCGTGTCCAACTCTTTGCGACCCCATGCATCGCAGCACACCAGGCCTCCCTGTCCATCACGATCTCCCGGAGTTCACTCAGGCTCACATCCATCAAGTCCGTGATGCCATCCAGCCATCCCATTCTCAGTCGTCCCCTTCTCCTACTGCCCCCAATCCCTCCCGGCATCAGAGTCTTTTCCAATGAGTCAACTCTTCACATGAGGTGGCCAAAGTACTGGAGTTTCAACTTCAGCATCATTCCTTCCCAAGAAATCCCAGGGTTGATCTCCTTCAGAATGGACTGGTGGGATCTCCTTGCAGTCCAACGGACTCTCAAGAGTCTTCTCCAATACCACAGTTCAAAAGCATCAATTCTTCGGCGCTCAGCCTTCTTCACAATCCAACTCTCACATCCATACATGACCACAGGAAAAACCATAGCCTTGACTAGACGGACCTTAGTCGGCAATGTAATGTCCCTGCTTTTGAATATACTATCTAGGTTGGTCATAACTTTTCTTCCAAGGAGTAAGCGTCTTTTAATTTCATGGCTGCAGTCACTATCTGCGGTGATTTTGGAGCCCCCAAAAATAAAGTCTGACACTGCTTCCGCTGTTTCCCCATCTATTTCCCATGAAGTGATGGGACCGGATGCCATGATCTTCATTTTCTGAATGTTGAGCTTTAAGCCAACTTTTTCACTCTCCTCTTTCACTTTCATCAAGAGGCTTTTTAGCTCCTCTTCACTTTCTGCCATAAGGGTGGTGTCATCTGCATATCTGAGGTTATTGATATTTCTCCTGGCAATCTTGATTCCAGCTTGTGTTTCTTCCAGTCCAGCATTTCTCATGATGTACTCTGCATATAAGTTAAATAAGCAGGGTGACAATATACAGCCTTGATATACTCCTTTTCCTATTTGGAACCAGTCTTTTGTTCCATGTCCAGTTCTAACTGTTGCTTCCTGACCTGCATACAGATTTCTCAAGAAGCAGGTCAGGTAGTCTGGTATTCCCATCTCTCTCAGAATTTTTCACAGCTTATTGTGATCCACACAGTCAAAGGCTTTGGCATAGTCAATAAAGCAGAAATAGATGTTTTTCTGGAAATCTCTTACTTTTTCCATGATCCAGCAGATGGTGGCCATTTGATCTCTGGTTCCTCTGCCTTTTCTAAAACCAGCTTGAACATCAGGAAGTTCACAGTTCACGTATTGCTGAAGCCTGGCTTGGAGAATTTTGAGCATTACTTTACTAGCATGTGAGATGAGTGTAATTGTGCGGTAGTTTAAGCATTCTTTGGCATTGCGTTTTTTTGGGGATTGGAATGAAAACTGACCTTTTCCAGTCCTGTGGCCACTGCTGAGTTTTCCAAATTTGTTAGGAGAAAATAAATCAACCAGTGGACTTAAAAGTGATCTTTCCCCCTAATCAAAATCACAAAACAATCTTCACATCAAAGTTGGTTTCTTTCACCAATTCCAATAAAGAGATTTTAAATCCTACGTTTTATTTTTTTATTTTAAAAAGCAATAACAAATCATCTGTCAAAATATTAGGAGACTCCAAATAGCCAAAACAAGCTTGAAAAAGAAGGGCAGAATTGGAGTTTTCACACTTCCTGATTACAAAATGTACTACAAAGCTACAAAATACTGTACTAATATAAAGATAGACAGAAGACCACTGGAAATCGAATAAAGCCCAGAAGTAAATTCTCACATACATGGTCAAGTGATTTTTGACAAAGGTTCCAAGACCATGCAACGGGGAAAAGGTAGTTTTAGTAACAAATGACGGTGGGAAACTATCTTCATGCAAAAGAATGAAGTTGGACAGTTACCGAAAGCCATGTACAAAAAATTAACCTGAAATGAATCAAAGACTGAAAAGTAAGAACTGGAACTATAAAACTCTTAGATGAAAACATAGGGCAAATGCTTCATGACACTGGGTTTGGCAATGATTTCTTGGATATGGCATCAAAGACATAGGCAACAAAAGAAAAAGTAGACAAATTGGGACTTCATGAAAATTTGCAAATTCTTGTCAAAAGACAACAAAAACAAACAACCCAATTTCAAAATGGGAAAATGACTTGAACAGACTTTTTGCCAAATAAGATATACAATAAGTACATGAAAAGATGCTCAAGATTATGAGAAACTGTGCTGTGCTTAGTCAGTCAGCCATATCCGACTCTGCAACCCCATGGACTGCAGACCGCCAGGCTCCTCTGTCTGTGCAGATTCTCCAGGCAAGAATACTGGAATGGGTTCTCCTGCCTTCTCCAGGGGATCTTCCCAACCCAGGGATCAAACCCAGTTCTCCCACATTGCAGGCAGCTTTTTTACCTTCTGAGCCACCAGGTAAGCCCTATGAGTCATTAGGGAAATGCAAATCAAAACCACAGTGAAATACCACTTCACACCCACTAGGATGGGAAAGAAACAAAAGTCACTCAGTTGTGTCTGACTCTCTGTGACCCCATGGAATTCTCTAGGCCAGAATACTGGAGTGGGTAGCCTTTCCCTTCTCCAGGGGATCTTCCCAACCCAGGGATTGAACCCGGGTCTTCCACATTGGAGGAAGATTCTTTACCAGCTGAGCCACAAGGGAAGTCCAAGAATACTGGAGTGGGTAACCTATCCCTTCTCTAGCAGATCTTCCCAACCCAAGAATCAAACCGGGGTCTCCTACATTGCAGGTGGATTCTTTACCAACTGAGCCACGAGAGAATGGCTACTATTTGGGAAAAAAAAAAAAAACAGACTGATAAGTGTTGGTGAGAATGTAAAGAAATTGGAACCCTTGTGCATTGTTGGTGAGAATGTAAGTGATACAGCTACTGTGGAAAGTAGTATGGTGATTTCTCAAAAAAAATTAAAATAGAGTCACCATACATGTCAGTAATTCCACTTCAGGGTATATGAACCACCCCCTCCCTAAAAAAAAAAAGTGAAACAGACTCTCACCCAGATATTTGTATTCTTATGTTCATAAGTTTATTCAAAATAGCCAAAAGGCAGAAGAAACACAGATGTCCATCAGCAGATGAATGGATAAACAAAATGTAGTATACACATATAATGGAATATTATTCAGTCTCGACAAAAATGTTGACACAAGCTACAACATGAATAAACCTTGAAGACATTACATAAAAGAAATAAACTAGTCACGAAAGGACAAATACTGTGTGATTCCACGTGGATGAGGTACCTAGAGTAGTCAGGTTGACAGAGACGGAAAGTAGAATGGTGGTTGCCGGAGGCTGGGAGGAGGGGTGAATGTAGAGTTATTGTTTAATAAGTCCAGAGCTTCAGTTTGGGAAGAACAAAAAGTTTTGGAGATAGTTGGTGGTAATGGTTTATATAACAATGTGAACTTCCTTAGTGCCACAGAATTATCCAATTAAAAATAGTTAAAATGGTTTAAGGTATATGTTATATATATTTTATTACAATAAAATAATTAAGAGAAGATCAGTATTGAATGAATTAACTGTCAAAAAATTAGAAAGAACTTTGTCAAAAATAGGTTAAATGGCTGCGATCCAAAAGTCTGCAAGCAATAAATGCTGGAGAGGGTGTGGAGAAAAGGGAACCCTCCTGCACTGTTGGTGGGAATGCAAACTAGTACAGCCACTATGGAGAACAGTGTGGAGATTCCTTAAAAACTTGCAAATAGAACTACCTTATGACCCAGCAATCCCACTGCTGGGCATACACACTGAGGAAACCAGAATTGAAAGAGACACGTGTACCCCAATGTTCATCGCAGCACTGTTCATAATAGCCAGAACATGGAAACAACCTAGATGTCCATCAGCAGATAAATGGATAAGAAAGCTGTGGTACATATACACAGTGGAGTATTACTCAGCCGTTAAAAAGAATTCATTTGAATCAGTTCTGATGAGATGGATGAAACTGGAGCCTATTATACAGAGTGAAGTAAGCCAGAAAGAAAAACACCAATACAGTATACTAACACATATATATGGAATTTAGGAAGATGGCAATGACGACCCTGTATGCAAGACAGGAAAAAAGACACAGATGTGTATAACGGACTTTTGGACTCAGAGGGAGAGGGAGAGGGTGGGATGATTTGGGAGAATGGGAATTCTAACATGTATACTATCATGTAAGAATTGAATCGCCAGTCTATGTCTGACGCAGGGTGCAGCATGCTTGGGGCTGGTGCATGGGGATGACCCAGAGAGATGTTGTGGGGAGGGAGGTGGGAGGGGGGGTTCATGTTTGGGAACGCATGTAAGAATTAAAGATTTTAAAATTTAAAAAATAAAAAACTAAAAAAAAAAAGGTTAAATAAATTTAACCCACTCAATACAGTATTTTTGTAGTCAGTAACATTTTTTGATGGTGGCAACACAGAAAATGCCCATGATATGGTGTTAAATGGGAAAGAGGTGAAATTGTCACATACTGTAATTGCAACTATAACTAAATCTAGTTCAAAGGAGAAAAACTAAAAGGAAACACCAAATTCTTTAAAAATTTGCATTGGAGTAGTGAGACTATTTGCTTTTTTAAAACCTATCTTCCTGTTGTTTTTGAAACAGGATGTAATCGTCTTTCATGGAAAATAAATTTATAATCAAAACTGAACAAGGAATAAGGGAAAGTTTTTAAATAATTATTATTAAAGCCCATTTTAGTTATTACCCATAAAATCCAGAATGCTGTGGGGATTTGGGGGGTTTCTTTGAGGCTTTTGCCAAGGTGAGTAATAGGTTCCTAGAAAGCCCTTGTTCAGTTCTATGCTTCAAAACCTGCTTCAGGATTTGGGTCACTGAGCAGGGACACAGAAGACAAGCATTTCTAAAGAAAGAAATTTTTCAAGGAGTGTCATGCACTTGACACGCAAAGATAACTTCCCAGAGGCAGAACCTGCATGTTCAGAGAGATACCTCTCTAGGTCAGGCAGACTCATCACTGAGCAAATAGCCTTTAAAACTGCTTTCCCAAATGAGGCAGTGAGTGATGCTAAGTAGATTATAACTTGATTGTGTATCCGTCTTTGTCTGACTCGCTGTCATTAGCTCTTTGTCTTTCAGCAACCACTTCTAGGCTTACCCTACCACCCACTCAGGGAAAAGAGAATCAGAACAAGAGAGGATCTGGGTTCCGATGGTGATATCTGCTCTTTAGAAGGGACAGGTAGAGGGTGAGCAAAGATGGTGGGTGGCTGTGTCACAGAACAGACGCTACAGCTACACCTCCGGCCACTCAGTCATTTAACAGACCCTCCCATGACCTCCCACTTAGAGCAGCTCCCAGAGAGGGGAGTGATGGAGACCTGTGATGGAACCAAGATGTCCCTTGAGGCACCAAGGTAACCAGCTTCCCAGAGGCCCAACAGCCGTGTGCCTCTCTGATGGCTCCATTGTAACAGATCCCGCCCCGTAAGAGCCGTTATCCAATGGGTCTTCCAGCAGACGCTGCCACAGAAAATTCTCATAAATTGAGTTCCACTTCATGATGCTCTTGGATTCTGGTTTGAAGAAGTTTTCCAAAGTCCTAGTTTGCTTTCTTTTCTATGCTCTGCCGCTTTGGACCATTCTGTTGTCTCATCAATCCTAGGTGGTTCGAGATCAGATCTCTCACTGCACAGTGAAACTGCGCCAGACCACGGGTCTCATGGAGTACTGCCTGGAGGTGATTAAGGAAAATGATCCTAGTGGCTTTTTGCAGGTAAGTGTCAACTAGTTTCTGCTTCAGATTCTCAGTGTTCCGTGAGACTGACTCTATGATGTCAAGGCCAGACTCCCAACAGACCTAGCTGGGTATGGGACGTTCCACAGTGGAACCCACCTTTGTGTTGCCATATGGGTGTGGGTGCCTTTGGAACTTCACTGCTTCTCAGAAGACTCTACCATCATGGGCTACAAGACTGAAAAGGCTTTTTAAATTTGTTTTTGTTTATGTTTGATCATGAAAACATAATTCCCTCTAAGTTCCTCCAAAGCAAACTTATTACCTTGCATAAGAACTGGGTCCCTTTACTAATATCTTGGACAGTTTTGTCAGAAATGTAAGTATACACGTTTCTCCCTTTTTTACATCTCCTTCTGGCAAGTCAGTGATTTCCCAAACAGAGTGAAATTTTTTCATTGTTTGGATGTCTCATGGTTTCTTTAGTGTTGCTTTAATGACATGCTGTGATGTCAGCTAAATTTTACTTAACTTTTGATCCCAGTGATTAATGGACCTTTGATTAAGGAACATGTAGCTTCCTTTCAACTAACATTCTACCAAACTGGCCAAGAATGATGAGGGGGGTGCCCAAATATAAGAAATGAAAAAGTCCTCTACCAAAGAATGAGATCATGCATGAAGATGACATACAGGAAATCCTGTGTTACAGATGATCATATGCAACCTCTCTGAACCACTTAATAAAAGTCATTAGGTCTTAGGTCTTGACATGATACCCGTAGCTCATATCAGAAACCTATGATTGTTGGTGCTAGTGGATTTCACTAATTGCTAACATATCACTACTGAATGTTGTTGGCTTTTAACTAATCAGTCATAAATAGCATGATCATGTATCCAGATGATATAATAGAGCAACTAACAGCTTCTAGTTATATATAGTGATCCCTCTGAGTCCCAGAAGTATTCAGATTTTCACGATAAATCACAGGTTTTTCTCATCATCAGAAGCTCCTCGCTGCCTGCATAGAGACAGGAAGGATGTGGGTCCCAAGGCACTTGGTGGAGCACTCTGGGAGAGCCAAAGAGCATTTGGGTGCCCAGTGTGGGGTTGTATTTCTTAGGCTATGCTCTTTGTTTGAATAGATTTCTGACGCCCTCATAAGGAGAGTGCACCTGACTGAGGATCAGTGGGGGAAAGGCACACTCACTCCCAGGATGACCACGGACTTCGACTTGAGTCTGGATAACAGCCCTCTGCTGCAGTCCATCCACCAGCTCGACTTCGTGCAGATGAAAGGTGCGTGCCTGTGCCCCACCCAGTCAGAGCAACTCCCTGCTGGAAGCAGGGTAAAGGCAGCTTGCAGATTGCAGCAAACAAAAGGCAGCCACCAGGTTTATAAATCAGCTGAGAGGTGAGAAAGTACACACACACACACACACACACACACACACACCCCTCTGGTTAGTGTTACAAAAATCTGGACTAGCTCCCATCTTATTGTGTAATGGAAATGTATATCCTTGTAGCTGGAATGTCAGATAAATCAGATGGACTCAATGCTCGCCTTTTTGAGAGACATAAGAGATTTCACATGCTCAGCATTAGAGGAAGAAAAAGACAGAACATCACTGTACATAAATAACATCTTGTTACAGACGGTAACCCCGATATATTGATATAAATCAAGGGAGTTCAGCATTGAAACTGCTTCTACAAGGACAGAGAGAGTGGCAGACAGTTGATCGTGGATTAGCAGGAATTTGAGAGGATCAGAATTGGCTTGCCTATACTGGTCAGGAAAGTGAGAGCCTGGGTACAGAAGGAAAATGAAAGTATGTAATAAAAACTTTAACATTTTAAATTTTCTGGTCTCTAAAATTAAGAGGTATGGCAAGATCTCAAGATTTGTAGTATCTGCTGAGGGGACATACAAGTACTTAAAATTATCTTAAGGAATATAACTCTTTGAAGAAAAGGTAAAAATTCAAGCCAACCACGCAATAATATTTTTATGGCAGTGTAAGTAATATCCCATTTGAAACATATTTCTGATTTTTGAAAACCTTTTTATGGTGAAATAACTTATACATTCACAGTAAGTTGCAACAATAGTAAGGAGAGGTCCCCTATACCCTTCACCCAGTTTCCATTCATGGTTACATCTGACATAACTGTCACATAACATCAAAACCAGGAAACTGGCATCAGTACAGTGTGTGTGTATGTGTAGCTTATGCCATCACAGTGTAACCACCTCTGCAGTCCGGATACAGAACTACTCCATCAATGCTCTCCCTCGTCTGCCCCGCTAGTCCCCCATCCCCACTGATCTGGCTTCCATCTCCATGACTTTGTCATTTTCTGATCTTTTTTAAAACTAAAGTAATTGATTTGCTCTTTGCTTCTCCCAATTTAAGCATCCATGTAATAAATAACTTAGAATCCAATGGTTTAGAAGTTTTGTGTCTTAAGAAAAATCCGCATACGTCCTTTTATTAGACAGAACCATATAACCCCGAAGGTGTTAGGGGTTTATACTACACACATTCCTGTCCCGGGTAATGTACAGTACTTCTCTCATCCTCTTAATGAGGTTTTGTCCTCTTTTATCTTCAGTTTCCTCATCTTTTTGTTTAATATGTATTGCTTTGGGATAATGCCTTTATTAATTTTCAAAGTAACTAGTGTATAGATTGTAAATAAAAATGCTTTGTTGTAGTAACAAAAACATTTAGCTTTTACTGGCTGCCTACCAAATCAGACATACTCTCTCCATGGATTACAAAATGCTTTCCATGGATTAACTCATTTTATTCTCCCAATCCTAGTAGGCAGCTGAGGACATTGAGGTGCAAGAAGACTGGGTTACTTGCCTGGGCTCACTCAGCTAGTGACTGGCAGGGCCAGAATTCAAACCCATGGAGCGTGGTTCCAGAACCCACACCTACAACTTCTAGTTTGTGCTGTAAAATTAGTGCCTTACTAAGCCACTTCTTTAAGAAGTAACTGAATTCTTCTCTTAATCTTGAGAAATTAAATTTTTTGTTGTTGTTGCAGCAATGCTTTCAGGCTTTAAAAAAAATTTTTAACACCTTCATGGTAGCCTGTGGTGTGCCACCATCCCAGTAATATGCAGAGCCCCCTTCATCAGCCTCTTTTTGTCCCCAGTTCCTTCAACAAGGTAGAATCATTGAAAGGTTATGTCACAAGTAGCTCAGAGGAGAAAATGTGTCACAAAAGGGCAATGTAAGGGCTTTTGGTGAAAGAGAGAAAAAAAAAAAAGAGTCAATCCAATTAGCCTTGGCGAAGGGGCAGGAGGAGGGGTAGGTAGAGCATAGCGGCCTCAGGGCTTTCAGATGCTTTAATCAGCTGAAAGCCCTCTCCTCCCCCATCCATTCTGAGAGATGTCCATCTGCCATGGTGGAGTCCACGCCAGCTGACACAGTGGTAACAACTGTATTGGAGTAAACAGGCCCTTCCTTGGAAGTAGCAATTACAGGTTCACGTGTTGTGCATCACAGATCACACTCCTAAAGCATTATCACTTGGCCACTTAGGGCTGTACACAAGCGTAACTGTGGACATGACTGTACACACAGCAGAGAATGCCATGCATGTGAAAGGCCAAAGTGCAGAACACTCTTATAGCAAAAACTCACCTAGAATTCAAAATTATCCAAGACAGTTACGTATGAAGTTAATACAGTAGGCCACTTGGTATGAGACTGGATTGTTCCATTTTCCTTTTCTTTTTAATACTTCATGTGAATTTACTTCTGATAAGTATCCCTCTGAGGAGTTAATTTATATGTTTATGTGTGTGTGTGTTGTGTTCACTAAATTTAATTAATTCAGTAAGAGCCCAGTCCTCCTTAAAATCTGAATAATTTTTATCTGTCACACTTTTAAAGGAGAGAAAAAGCTGAAAGGTCATGACCCAGAACTCAGTTACCTGTAGTTAAGACTTCTCTTGCTTGCCCCTTTGATGTCTGTTAGCACATACACAACCATGCCTAGTGTATTGTTGGTCTTTTTATTTTCTTAGGATATTCATACTCAGTTTAGCAAACTGAGCTTCACAGTCAGGAAAAATATCTCAAGAAATTGCACCCTCATATCCATGTAATAATAGCCAAATTTAAGCAGCACTTGAAATGGTGTTAATCTGACCATTGTAAGACCAACAATATGTTGGTTTTAATATATAATTTCTAGTTGTGCTAAGTGGATTAGTAGAAAGTTTAATATTTTCAAAGTTACTTGAAATAGGCATTTAAGTCTGTGACGCAAACTTACAACTAAAATATCTGTCTACTTCCTGACTCAAAATTTGAGAATCTCTCAGATTTTGAAATTTTATCTCAGGTGCCTTTTTTTTTTAACATCAGAGAAGATAGGTCTCTTGCCCATTTTAAAATATTCTCACAGCATCTGCTACTCAACTAAAATGCATTGTCTAAAATTATTCTCTTATTAGCTAAGGATTTAACTGATCTGCTCTTTTGGATTCCATATCCCCCTCAAGCAATTGAGATCTGAGTGAAGAATGTTGGTACCCTCTTTGTTCAAACATCACAAAATGTTAGGGCCTTTTTCCGGTTGCATTTTGATTAGAAAATCATCTTACCCTCTTTCCAGACTACTGGGAGTGGTATTTGATCTCTCAGGATTTTCTTTTGTAGACAACAACCAATTAAACTTTGTTTTCTGTTTTTATTATAGAGTAATAGAAACATTTTTTTTCCTTAATCCTAAATTGCTATTTTCAACTTTTACCTGGTCATGGGAAGGAAATTTTCATATCTTTTTTGCCAGTCTATCAAGGGCTCTGTTGCTTGGCTCAGGATAGATTCCAGATACGTACTCTCTCCCAGAAAAATATTATTACCCCAGAATTTTTAAGGACACAAAGTATCCCAAAGTTCATGAGTTAGCGCTGAAATAAAACGCCAGATGTCAGGGTGTTCATTCTGACCCTGGGTGATACATTGACCTGACAGTCCATCAAGCCTTTTTAACACATAGACCAACAGATATCAATCTCTTGAGTGCCTCTACTCACCTAAGGACACATTTATCTCCATTAATTCATGTTGAATGTTAAAAAGCCCTGAATATGCACCGAGGTCATGGGCAAGGACAATGTGATCTAAACAGATTCTCCTATAGATCACGGAAAAAGAACACCCAGGGGTTTGGCAGAGATAGGGATGAGCATACATGGGGTGGTGGTTTAGTCGCTAAGTTGTGCCCAACTCTTGCAACCCCATGGACTGTGGCCTACTAGGCTCCTCTGTCCATGGGATTTCCCAGGCAGGAATGCTGGAATGGGTAGCCATTCCCTTCTCCAGGGCATCTTCCCAACTCAGGGATCGAAACTGCATCTCCTGAATTGCAGGCAGATTCTTTGCCACTGAACCACCAGGGAAGCCCCCACATGTGGGAAGTTGCATGAAATCTGTTCATGCTCTGGGGGCCTGGAATTCATGTCCTCAGAGCCTTGTGTGCAAGTTTATCCTCAGCAAAGTACTGATGCCAGCTTTCCAGAAACAGCCCATTCTTGTGCTGAAGTCTAAACCTTCCTCAGATGCTATTTGTATTGTTCAACCATCATAAAAAGGAATGACAGTCCACAAAGGAACCTTCGGAGATGATGACAGTAAAGCTGCTCTCCCAGCCACTACAGCTCTGAAGGTGAACTATTATCATCTATACCAGCAATTCTTGAGAAGCTTTATCGTTCACATTATAGGGACTGAGAAGAAACACTGCTCTTGGAATTAGGCCTGCACTCTCCCTCTAATTCACTATTCCTGAGCCCCAGACTGGAGAGGCAGTGATGTAAACATCCAGCCCAGGGAGCCAACCTGCTGGGCGTCAAAACCCCACTCTGCCACTGCCTCACCCTGAATCCTTCCTGTGTTTCAGTTCCCTTGTCTACAAATAGAGATCATCACAGTACCTACCTTGTGGGCTGGTGTTGAAAGTTAAATGCGTGGACGCATAAGCTCCTCCCCACAGCCTGGCCCTCGGCAGTGTTTCCACCTCGCACATGTTCTCGCGGCTCTGCACAGCTCCCTGTTGCCCCTTGTCCTCACCACACTCTTGTTATCCCGCACAGAGGAATTCGAGATGGTGTGAGGGCTGTCAGTCTGAAGGGTTAGAGAGAAAAGTAAGTAAATATGAAAATCATGAGAGATCATTTGCACTAGAATGACCTTAAAAAGGTAAGACTTTTGAAAACCTTGGTATGAACAGGCCACAGTGGCAGAATTTAATTTTGAGATGAGGCTCCTCCAGACCCCAAGGAAGTCAGTAAGAACAGCTACCATTCTGTGTCTAAGCGAATTTTTAGCCGGAAACTTGATTTCACAGTCTAGGAGGATACTGGGTACTAGAATTCTCATCAGATCAGGGGAAACTAGTTATTTAGGGAAAATAAAGATGTCCAGGAATGATCATGAATGTGTTAAGACAGTTATGGTAGCTCCAGTTATAGGAATTTCAATAAAACAAAACCTTTTCTCTCAGAGTTCAGCCCAGCAACTGTAATGCTATCCATTTCCAAAGCATAAGATAAATCAATTTGAAAATACTCTGGATTCTTGTAAACCATTTATTTTATACCTAATAAATTGAAGAGGGGTAACAAAGATATAAAACCCAGTATAAAATCTCTTGTTCTGAAATGCCAGCCTTAGTCTTTGTTAACAAGACTGTAATTTTATCACATTTCCTTTTATATGCAATGTCACTTTGGGGTAAATAAGGAAAAAGAAAAAACAATTCTCAGCACATTGAGAAATAGATTTAGACACATGCAGATGTTCCCAGGTTCCTTCCATCTCTCTCTCTTCCTCTCTCTTTCTCTCTTAATTTGCTTTTTTTGTTTGTTTTGTTCATTTGTTTAAATTTGGGATAGTGTTAAGATCTGAAGATTAGAGACCAGTTAGACTTTTTTCTAGCTCCTTGTCCTTTGAAAGTGTATCGCACCGAGTACTTACAAATGAAGTTCACATGTTTTAATTACACATGACACTATATTTTGATGAATCTTTTAATTATACCTATGACTAAGTGGGAAATTTGAGTTTCTTATCAGAGACATTGAAAGCATTTGTGTGATTCAAGTTGAAACCATTTTCTGGATCTTATTTGTTGATTTTAAAACTGGTGAAATGTAGACTTGCCTGAAACATGAAAAAAGGGAAAATGAAGACTGATAAGGCATATAATGAAATAAAGAAAGTCCAAGGAGTTGTTATTTTATGGAAGGCCCTTCAGGGAGACTCATTGCCTGTCTCTAGAAGCCCTTTGAAGAATGGTTTGCTTAAATGTATCAGATTTTGTTGTTACTGTTCAGTCGCAAAGTCGTGTCTGACTCTTCATGACCCCATGGACTGCAGCATACCAGGCTTCCCTGTCCCTCACCATCTCCTGGCATTTGCCCAAGTTCATGTCCATTGAATCAGTGATGCCATCTAACCATCTCATCCTCTCTCACCCTCTTCTGCCTTCGATTTTTCCCAGGATCAGGTCTTTTCCACTGAGTCAGCTCTTCACATCAGGTGGCCAAAGTATGGGAGCTTTAGCTTCAGCATCAGCCCTTCTAAAGGGTATTCAGGGTCAGATTTTACTCCACTGTTAATATGTTAAGAGGTATTCTTTTACTATAGAAAAAATTTAAATGACAAAGTAAGTTTCTAACTGAAATAGTGACCTTAAATTAACCTCCAGTTAAGTAACAGGTTTCTGTGATGTGCTTAGTCACTCAGTCATGTCCGATTCTTTGAGACCCATGGCCTATAGCCCACCAGGCTCCTCTGTCCATGGGGATTCTCTAGGCAAGAATACCAGAGTAGGTTGCCATGCCCTCCTCCAGGGGAACAGGTTCCTAGATGATATCTATTATGTATAGAATCATTCAAAGGAGTTCTGTCTTCTGCCGCCTCTTCCAGTCAGTCCTGTAGTCTATTTAGTGAATGAAAGTGAAAGTGTTAATCAGTCGTGTTCAACTCTTTTTGACGGCATAATTGTAGCCTGCCAGGCTCCTCTGTCCATGGAATTCTTCAGGCAAGAATACTGGAGTGGGTAGCACTTCCCTTCTCCAGGGGATCTTCCCAACTCAGGGATTGAACCTGGGTGTCCTGCATTGCAGGCAGATTCTCTACCATCTGGGCCACCAGGGAAGCCTAAAGCAGTGCATTTCCTCCAAATCTAGATGTTCTGGGACCTCTGAGGCTGCAAAGCCATTGTTCTCTGATAAGATTCTTTTTGAAACTCGAAACAGGATTTCCTTTCATAAGCTGATGACCTCCAATTCACCAGTCATAATTTTGATTTAATTGTTTGATGTGTTAACTTAGACATGGTTTTCTTGTAATGTATCAGCCTTCTTAAGTATAATAGACCTGCTTCACCTTTACATCTTTTATATTCTAGTCCCTTCTTTTATTTTCTAGGTTATCCACCATAAAACCTTTTTCTAAGCCACTGTTAAAGTAACTCTCTTCTTAGTTGGGGTGACTGGCAAGGAACAGATTTAATTTAGGGCATGACAGTCTGAGTTCAGTTTTGGTATAGCATACCAGGTATTCCACAATTAACATTTGTTCATCTGAATGTCCCTGGACGTGGTCCAAACCATTCTTTCCTATGTTAAAAGTGCTACAAAAATAAAACCGTGTTTTAGTGCTGAAAACAATTTTTAAGCAGTTAGTGAAAACACTGCTCCCAGATTCATCAACGGAGTTCATACCTTAGGAACTAGGATTATTCATTCCCTGATATTTGTATGTCTGTATGATTGAAGGCGCTCTTAATCTGCAGGTTTCATACAAGACTCAGCACAGAAGGGGGAGGGGGTATTGAGACTAGTAACACTGTGACAGGTTTTCACAAGGTCAGGAGGACACTCTGACCCTCCCTGCTAGCCCCCATCTGTTCCCATAGTATTCTCCGGCTCACAGTTGACTGCTAAACACCAACACAAAAACACACTTGGGCTAGTGCCATTTTCAAGGCATAGCTACCTGGAAAGAATGCTGTCAAATTCCTCAGAAGTTTAAAAACTGAGAAATCACTTTTGTATTCCTTGGTACCAAATTTTCAAAAATCCACAGCTATAGCTACTTATGTGCACAAAATCTTAAGTGGAATCACTAATAAAAAATGAAAGAAACTTAGACATGTACGTAGTGGTTTCAGAGTTGTTTCTCGGCATAGGCAGTCCCCATTTTATTAAATGCAGTTTAAGTTTCAGAATAACTTTACGATACATGTATCAACCATGTTATAGATGAACTATAAAAGGCTTTAGTGGGCAAGGTGGGAAATCCAGACACCACAGGAAACATTTCCCTGAGAGGTAAGGCCTTCCAAGCTGAAGTGGGTGACCCTGAGAGGTGAGGCCTTCCAAGCTGAAGTGGATGAGAATACAGCAGTCGTCTCCTCTCTGGTTAAGGTAGGAAACGCTGCTGTGAGCTTGGAAAGGCACCAGTGAAGAAACATTGCCACGCCTGGAGGTTCTGTGAGGCAGATCCTACTCAGGTCCCCTCGCTCCCCAGGCTAGAAACTTAGTCCAGCCACTTGTTTACAAGTGGGTGTTGAGCATTCCTAGATGCTGACGTGTTGACAGCTCCACAGAAGTCAGGGTTACACTAATTTCTGTTTAGCTTCCTCTCCAGTCCCAGCGACTCCCATCCTGCAGCTGGAGGACTGCTGCACCCACAACAACAGCGCCACGCTGTCTTGGAAACAGCCGCCTCTGTCCACGGTGCCCGCGGAAGGATACATTCTGGAGCTGGATGACGGCAACGGCGGTCAGTTCCGGGTAAGTGGAGAACCTGATGGTTGACGGTTTAACCGCAAAGTCAGACTCTTTGCCACCCCGTGGACTGCAGCCCACCAGGCTCCTCTGTCCATGGCATTTTCCAGGCAAGAATACTGGAGTGGGTTGCCAAACCTACTTCTTAACCAAACTGGTGACGACCACAGAGGACCCAACTCAGAGCCTCAGACCCAACCCAGCAGGGCCTGCACACCCTTCATCTGAGGCCTTCATCCTTGTCCCATCGAAGAAGGATGAAGGAGTCCCGGAATAGAAATTGCCCCTCCCTTCTGAAGAGAAAGTACCTGCAGTCCTGCAAGCTCTGAAGTCAGGCTGCCTGCCTTCCAGCCCCGACCGCGCCCCTAAAGCTGTGGGACTGTGCCCATTTCTCACCTCTTTGAGCCTTCAGGTCCTCATTTGTAAAAAGGAGATGATAATGATAACATGTGCCTCATGCATTGATGTTAAGAGCCACTTGAATCATTCATATAAAATTCTTAGCATACTGAAGCCCCAGCCGCCAGTCTTCCTTGCATTCCCCCTAAGGAGCTGTCAATTTTAGGCTGTGCTTGGGGCTCAAATTATCTTTACTTATTACATCAGCATAATGTTGCAACATGTACAGCTAAAGAGGGAGGTAAATACCTAACCTATGCTAACGATGCATTATGCTGGTATTTATTTTAAACTTTTGAAATATCACTCTTCCTCCCTTCCCTGTTTCCTCCCTCTTCCCTCTGTACTATGAGGAAAAATCTGAAAAGTCATGATTTCCCTTCCTGCACTTCGAAACTCTTTTGCTTTGAATGTCATCTTTGTGCCAGTTCCTGAAGCTATCAGTGGATTATAAACATACCGGAGAGACCACATTCATGTTTCCAAACCTGTTTTTTAAATATAAATCATACTGGTGAATAAAGAGCTCAGTAGGTATAATATACTGAATATATTATATCATATTATATATAATATATTATGCCAGCTTAATAAGGATAGTGCTATCTGTGGTGGTGGTGGTTTAGTCGCTCAGTCTTGTCTGACTCCTGTGACCCCAAATACCCGGTTTTAATCTTTGAAGCCCTATTTGCTAATAACTAGCATTCAGTGAGCTGACAGACCCATGCTAAATACAAGGCACTACGCTAGTCAGTTTGCACATATGACCTTATATAATCTACACACCAACCTCATAAGATAGGTATTTTTGTCCCAGTTTTACAGAGAAGGAAACTGAAGCTAAAAGAGGTCAGTTCAGAGCCCAGTATTTCACAGGATGCGTCAGATCAGGTGGACCCCAAAGCACCTTCTCTTATCCATCCTGCAACACTTGCCTCCTGAATAACTTAGAACAAAGTATTGTATTAGTTGCTAAGTCATGTCTGACTCTTTGTGACCCCATGGACTGTGGCCTGTTAGGCTCCTCTGTCCATGGAATTCTCCAGGCAAGAGTACTGAAGTGGGTTGCCATTTCCTTCTCCAGGGGATCTTCCCAGCCCCAGGATCAAACCCAGGTCTCCTGCGCTGCAGGCAGATTCTTTACTGTCTGAGCCAAGTTTAGAGTTAAATGGTGGCCCGATCTTTTCTGACCCACAGGAAGTATATGTTGGAAAGGAGACCATGTGCACGGTGGATGGTCTTCACTTCAACAGCACATACAATGCTCGCATCAAGGCCTTCAACAAAACAGGAGTCAGCCAGTACAGCAAGACGCTGGTCCTGCAGACGTCCGAGGGTAAGGCCCTTCAGCAGTATCCCTCAGAGCGAGAACTGCGAGGCATCTAGAATGGCTGGCAAGCCCGGAGGTAACCCCACCACTGCCCACATTCACAAGTGTTTCCATGACTTGCCCTGCATTCTGGCACAGAGCCGCTGTTTCTCTCCTGCATTTAGAGAGCTCATGGTGTGTGGACGGGATCAGACCAAAGTGTCCACAGCAGCAGCTCCAAAGGCCTGGGCCGGCGGCTTCCTTTGATAACACTCTAAATAAGCTACAGCGGAAGAAGCTGACAAGTGAAGGCCTGAATGTGCCGCGGTGTGTGAGGCGAATGTTACCTAGGCTCTAGGGCAGGCTCCCATTCTCCACGACACAAGTCACTGGCCAGTTTTGCCCAGAGGATTCTAAACTGCTTTGTAGCACTTGCTCGTGTCTGAGGGTGGGGCCAAGGTCTTTTCCAGCTGTGGATTTATCCAACTGAATGTGTTTCCAAGGGGTATGGGGCCCAGGGCTGTGCCAAGAGGGCCTGTTGGCCACTCCTGGTTAACCTTCATGCACCAGGACCAGGCTCCCTGTGGGCACCAGACAGGAGGAGACCAGCACCCCGGCATTACCTGGCCATTCTCACCTCTGCCAGTCCCTCTAGGCTTGGTTAGCCTGCCTGGGCCCTCTGCACAGGTCCATCTCTAGAAAACTTTTGCCTCTTGGCTATACTGTAAATATCTTGGTCATCAGAGGCAAGCCACCCATCTCAGGAGAGGGGCTTGGATTTGATGGCCAGGTATAACCTCTGAGCCACTTCACATTTTCACTCTAAAAGCAATCATTATACATGAAATTCAACCTATGGTGAGGAATTTGTGGTCGGTGCCAAAGCATTTTCCGACCTTCTGGGTGTCATTTTAATCACAGGAGCCACCCCCGTCCCATGGCATTCTCCATAACTTCCCTCTGCAGAGCTAATTCTGTTGATTTTGTTCACATTCAAAATGTTAGCTGAAAGAACTGTGGTGGCGTTTTCTCCCACTTCCCACAAACCTCAGCATGTGCCGGTCACCCTCTAAAATGGTTCACATGGTTAAAAACAAGCACAACTTAAATCCCACGGCAAGGTTGCAAGGCCCCTAGCTGTGAAAACCACACTTAGGGAGCACTTGTGTGTCTGAGTGATGCTACTCAAAGAGAAGAATTCAATGAAAGGGACAAACCCACGTGACCTACCCTGACTCGGGTTATAGGGATGTGGTAGCTAAGCCTCCTCTGGGACCCTCATTTTGGCAGCTTCTCTCTGGGAGGAGAATTACCAGCTTGAGAGCAATTGCCTTCCCAAAGCTAAGTGCTAAAGCCCTCCAGGAGCCTTCCTAGGTGCCATGCAGAAGGGCCTCACGGGGGATGGCCTGGTTTCCCATGTGTGTATACAACAGTTTGATTAAAGAGTGAAGTGCATGCCATCAGAGCAGGCAGACAATTTGTAGCAATGTTGTTAATCTTTGTTCACCAGACCTAAGGGAAAACTATTTCTATTCATAATGCATCATGGAAATCATACTATTCTGCTAAAATCAGTTACAACATAGCAGCCTGAGCACTTACATCTCTCTTTTCATCCTGCAGGAGGATGTAGTTTCTAAGTTTCGATTAATGTTCATAAGATTATGGTGTCTAATAAATTACAGGATTGGAACTGCGATCCTTGGTACCACAGTCACAGAACTGGGGGTCATTTTCTAAAAGAAACTAACGGAACAAGTCCTCTTCCAACAAAGAAACTGTACTGTAGAAATTAATTTCCTCCATGAATTTTATATATTGTGTACAAATATAAGGTATGTATCTAAATACAAAGAACACCCTATCATCGTGTAGATGTCAGTATTCTCTGTTACTGCACAGAAGTGATTTTCTCATGATGAAATAAAGTTCACACACATACTTTCTCCATAACTTTGGTTTGTTCTATTTGTTTCTCCCTCATTCTAATTCATTACAACCGTAAGACAAGATTTAGAAAGCAAGAAATAACATAGCAAATAGCTTGTTAAAAAAGAGAGAGAGAGAGATTTGATCAATCTGTAACCATTGAGAAAAATATAGACCTAAAGAATTATACCTCATTTTTGTTTTTTAGAAATCAATGAGAAAATGCTGTTAACAGAGTTTTGATAACATTAAATGAATTTATACTTTATTAACCTCATTTCCTACCATTCCTGAAAAGGTTCACTTTTGAGGTTTTTTTCTTTGCTGCTCTTGTGGGTGGGATGGTTGGTTTGCTTTCTACTTTAACAAAATCTTTTATGTTCTTTTTGGCAAGAATTAACCCCTTTCCAAGGTTCAAAATAAAAAGTCTGTATCACAGAAGGGTACAGTTGCATATGTGATAGCAAGTCTAACTTGTATTTTCATGCATTTAGTCCAAGGTTGAAATCACTTGTCACTTTACCCTTTGAACTATCACAAAACCTTCTGCTGACCTAAAGGTAAAACGTTATGTGGGGGAGAGCAAAGGTCCACATTGTTCGTTGTGAATTCTTACCTTTTTTTTTTTCAAAAGCAAATATATTTGTCTATTTGTTGGGCATTATTTGATAAGTGTCTGCTGTATGCTATGATATGGGTATACAAGGTTGAGCAGAGGTCACCCCAGATGTCACGGAGTTCACAGTCTAGGAAGAGAGACAGGCCTTAAATAGACACACAAGTATTGCATATTTACAAGTTGTGATAAACACTGTGAGAAAAGGAAAAGGGACCATAAGGAAGACATGATTTGTATAAGGGAATCAGGAAAACAATAAGAATGTGTTACCAAAAGAGATAAGGAAAGGAAAACACATTATTACATGAATTCAAGTCTAGTTAGTTCCCTAAAAGCAAAGCTCTTGGGAATGGACTTAAAACTGCCATGAGAATAAGGCCAGCTACAGATCTAAACCAAAGTATCCTGACTGAAGAAGAAGCTTAACTGTAGGCAGTTAAGAATTTTAATGAAATTTTAAAATAAGGCCCATAGCCTGGTTATATATATATATATATATATATATATATATATATATATATTTCTAAATGATTCATTTAATATCTGTGATGGCTGTGGGACAGTCTCTGAAACCATCTGCAAAAGAGTATTTATTTAAAATATTATATAACAAGGCTCTGTTAATAAAGTCCTCAGGCTTATTCTGTGTCTTGAAGTCTATTCTCCTGCCAAAAAAAATTTAGACATGGGTGAGAATAGGACAGAAAATTTTTGTTTATTTCCCCCTACTTTTCTCCTACCTATCTAAACAGACTGTGTACTTTTTTCCCCTTTGTTTCAAATCTGGAGAAAAAAATAAAGATAGACCAAAGATAATATTCCTAGCACTCAAATAATTCACTAATACTATTATCTGGCTGGTAAAAGATCTTTCCCTGACTCCCCTCAGCTCTCAGAGCTACTTCATGCAGCCTTCTCAACAGAAAAGAAGCTGCAGCTCACCAATCCTTCAGGAAATTAAAGCACAGAGAGTTGCACCTTCTGTGCAAAAAATACAAACCTTTGCATAAAAAGATCATGCTCCTTGGACACATTCTAAGAATTACTAAAGAATATGAACATTTTAAAGACTCTTGATCTATGTTTGCAAATTGCTTCCAGATTTTACACAAGAAAGGTATGAGCTATTCCATTTTTAATATCACCTTAATTCTAGTATTTAGAGTTTAATTTCAACTAACAAGCAGCTTCTTCTAAAAGTAAAAACGTTTCTAAGAGAAAGTTTTTAATTCATATTTTCATAGAAAATATGATTGTCTTACATCTAATAGTGGCATGAAATACAACATCCTGAAGGGAAAATGAGTATGATATAAAGGGAAGGAAAGACTTCTCAGAGAGAGAGAGAGAAATCTAAACAGAAGGAATAACTGTATGCAAGGCAAAGACTTCAAAATATGCCTTGAGCTGACTTTGCAAAAGAATCCTCATTCTCTCAAAAACATTAACTGGGCAGTTGATTTCATGATCACAGGTATGCATAGCATGGCCCTGCCCTAGAGTTTATGGGCTCTATTCTTCCTCCTCCCTGAATCTCATGGCACCTGGCTCAGGGTGGCAAAAATCTACAGTACCCCCCCCCCATCTCTCCAGAACCAAGATATCCACCCTACAACGTGGGTAGTCATCTTAGAATCAAGATATAAGCAACAATGACCTATGATTGGTAAACAAAAAAAAAAAAGATACAGAAGCTTTTGTGATGTTCTCACAGCAGAGCCCTTGGTGTCCCTTGGCTCTCACTTACTCTTAGTTTACCCACAATTCCATTGAGTTCATTGACCCATTTGCAAAGAGTGCAGCAGATTGGAGGCATCACGTTAGAGGAGAGAAGAAGAATTTGGTATAAAAGTGAATCGAGGCTATTGGCAACCTTGACCAAAGAGAGGAACTGGAAAAACTGAAAAATCCAAAAAATCAAAAGCGAATGTTCTTGGTGCATATGCTCAGATTAAGAAAGTCAGAAAGTACGAATGTATTTTAGAATGATTTCCACATTATACATTTAAAAGTCAGTATATATTCTGGAACTCTTGGTAACAGGGTATTCAAGTATATCTCACAAGGCTTTATGGAATGTAAGTACTTCCCTCTCCCCTCACCAAATACTATGATAATAAGCCCTACTTCATTTTGTGTAGAGCTTCTAAGAACTTTCTTCATTATCCTTTAAAAGATTCTGTAAAAATGACAGCAATGTGAAAGTCAGCAAATATTTTTAGGATACTGAAATTCAGTGGAGGAATTGTATAAATGCAGTCCATTTTCTGTAAGGGCCTAAGGAAAACATAAAGATTCTCTTCTGTTTATTCTAAGACCACTATATAGACTTTGTACCTCTGTACCCATCACTAGTGTCTAAACCTCTCTTCTGTTCTCTTGCTGTAGCATTCCAGATTTACCCTATGTTTTAGTTTCTCATTGCTGCTTTAACAAATTACAACAAGGTTAGTAGCTTAAAACAACACAAATTTTTCACCTTACAATTCTAGAGGTCAGAATCTTAAATGGGTTTCACTGGGCTAGAAGTGAAGCATCAGCAGGACTGCATTCCTTGGAAGTGGTTCTAGGGAAGAATCTGTTCTGTTCTTTTTCCAGCTTCTAGAGACCACCTATATTCCTTGACTCATTCTTCTTCCTCCATCTTCAAAGCCAGCAGCATAGCATCTTCCAATCTCTTTCTGACTCTGATCCTCCTGTTTTCCTTTTACAAGGGATCCTTGTGATTAAATCCCTTGGGCCCACCTTGCTTGTCCAGGATAATCTCCCATCTCAAGATCCTTAATTTATTCACATCTGTAAAGTTCCCTTTGCCATATCAGGTGACATAGTCACAGATTCTGGGGATTATGACATGGACATTTTTTTTTGGCAGGTCATTATTCTGCCTACCACACTCTGGGAGGAAAATATTATTGTTGTTATTCCCACTCTACATATGGAGCCCAGGAGAGGATAAATGATGTGTCAGGCCCAAGCCTTTCAGCTCCAATGCCCAGCGCAGTACATTTTGATGCTGACATTAGAACAGTGCTATTTGCACTCAACCAAAAGGAGGGAAAGAGAGAAAACTATCCTAAGTCTATTTGCTAAATGTCTGAAAACAGCTTGTGGAAGCAGTACTGTGTAGCTGCTTCACGTATTCATCCAGAAACCCCAGGCAGCGATAGGACTTTTAACACTTTCAAAGAGTCACATTAGAGTTTTGTTCTAAAGAATAATATTCCTACTTTAAGAAAGAGATGTGGGAATGGCTGTCATTCCTTAACACACACACATACACACACCTGCCCAGGCTGAGGTTCTTCCCAGCGTGGACATTTTTCAGCTGGCAGTGGCCAGTTGCTGCCTGGGAAGGAAAAGGATGTCAGAGCTGCATCTCTGAGGTCCTGGAAGGACCCCCACCAACTGAGATCTGGAACTGGGAGCCCTGCTCAGGTCGAAACCAAAGAGCTACTTATTCACAGAAGCTCTCAGCCCTCCAGATCTTGACTGTTAGGCCAAGTGGGACGAATAATCAGTGATCATGAGAGAATCAGGCTCTAGATAGGGCTGTAAATTCCAGCACTGCCCACACACAGGAGCTCAGAGCACAGAGGAAATGTGCTCTCAAGCATCCTCTTTCTTGAACATCCACAGGAGCCACCTGCCCAACACTTTCCAGGATTGTTTTATCTAATGACAACTAAAGGGTTGGGATTCTTAAAATGATATCTTAGAAATTGCTTTCTAAAAAAGGGACATAGAAGAGGTTATTCATAAAGATTAAAATGCCCTTTTCTCCCCCATTAGACTCTCAGCATCACAGTTCCCTTTCAAGTGTGATAGCGCCTTCTCCCACACATCATAGGAAATAACCCAGAGAATAGTCAGTGATGCAGGCAGAATGTAGGCAGAACGTAGGCCCAGCCTGACCCCAGATGCCTTTGTTCACAATCTCTTTGCAGATACTTTAAGTAATCTGGGGCCAGGGTAGCTACTGTACTCTTAAACCTTGCTGCACTAAGACATCCCCCACCCATCCCACAGGAGAAGATGTAACCTTGTGGGAGAAAAAGAACCTCATCTGCTCTCAGCCTACCCATCCCATGTGGCCAGAATCCCAAAGGGTAGAGTGATGTGTTTGCCTTTCAATCTGTATCCACCACAGTCCCAGAACTACTCTATATATAGATAAGAAAGATTCATCCTCAGTATAATGCAGGGTTTGGAGAATGATAATTAGATCAGCTGCACAAAGCTGGGTCACCCCTGAGACCACCAATACATGCCCCATGGCCTATAGCATCAACCTTACATTTTATACATTTCCAAGGCACAAAAGAGAGCAATGACCTTACCACCCCCAAAATTGTATCCACCAGGAACTGATCTGCCTGTGTCCTTATCCAGTCACATCACAGCTGGTAGTGTGA
The DNA here is from genome assembly GCF_042477335.2 of Ovis canadensis. Taxonomy (NCBI): domain Eukaryota; kingdom Metazoa; phylum Chordata; class Mammalia; order Artiodactyla; family Bovidae; genus Ovis; species Ovis canadensis. Next base: position 54,333,860 of record NC_091251.1, on the reverse strand, counting down.
CTTAAATGAGTTCCTTAATCTTTCTGGACTTCAGGGTTTTGTTTTTGTTTGGGGGGCGCAGAGGGTTGTTTGTCTCTAACACTTTAAACTTAGAACAGAATTGTAAACTTAGAATTGTAAATTCTTTACAATTAATACACCCTGGTTTTCTTCAAAATTACTGCTGAAAGCTGTTAATTATTTCAGCAAATGCTATAAACAAGTGTAGCCACCTCTTGTATCCTCCAGGGTGGTTCTTAGAGACTGCCTGTGATACTGAAAATTCAACACTAATAGGAATAGTTAATAAAGGATCAAATAAAGAACAGTATACGGTCCACTGGAGATATTTCCTGTCTGCCTGTGCTTTACTCTCTCTGACTCTGAGCATCAGCCCACCACCTCCCCCTAAAATTGTGTTTACTTAGAAGAATATGCATTTCCAGGACAAATTCTTCAAGGTAGGTAAATCATACCTGAACAAATTTGGGTAGATTTTACGAAATCCAAAGTGAGAGGCATAATGATAGCTTTCAAAGCCCAGAGAAAAAAGAGATTTTGTTCCTTTTAATTTTGACATGTGTGACATCCCAGTGAATTAACTGATTTTTCATAGGACTGAATTGGATCCAAACCTTATTTTTGCTTCTGGGGAATGCACTTTCTATCTGACCCTCTGGAGAGCAGTTTAGTCCTTTGGAATCTTTTGCACCCAATCTTTTGTATTAACAGTTTCCTTATAAATAATGCCCTGATGTTCTAAATTGGAATGGAGGACTTGGTGACAGAGTGTACAACTGTCCCAGGGTGGAAAGAGGGTGTTTCATTCCTTCTTTTAAAAGGAGATTTTCAAAACAGATTTGTTTCTCACTTCTCAACTGCAATTAATGCCACACTTAAGGAAGATTAAAATACCACCTTTCATTGTAAATTATGTACCAGTGGGACATAATTGTGACTTGGGGTACTTATTAGATCATTTAAGGAAACGTCACCTTCTTCATTCATTTCTTAGTCTCTTTAAATTCCTCCCAAAAAAGCAAATTATTTTACAGCTTATTTATAATTGAACTGGAACTCATCTTTAATGCTGCTTGTGCAACTCGTAGTGACATATTTTGCCTTATTTTGCTCTGAAATACAACCATTTTGTTGAACTAGTATCCAAAGGCTGCTTAAGTTATGAAGCTTTTCATACCAGACAGGACGATAACTAAGAATTCTACACGAGCATAAAGGAAGCTGGGTTAATGTACCTGTCAATTTGCTTTTCCTCTTTGAATTCCAAAATTAAGACGTCAAAGACTACACACTTCCAAAGAGTCTACAACATCCGTAGAAATCTCTAGTGCACTGTACATGTTGAAATCAGTTGAGAAATTCTGTCTTCAAAAGTGTAAAAATCAATAGTATAAGACAGATTTTCTCTAAGTGTTTCCCATTTAGTTACTCAGTTCTAATACAGTGTCTGCTAATGAAAAAATAAATATTCAGTAAGTCAAAAAGAGATACACCACTTAAATATCCTTTTTTTGCCTCAAGCCCAAAAGTCAGTAAATAATTAGTTTGATCCCCAGTCAATCTTTGCTTTGATAATTCTTGATTGTTTCTTTCAAGCAGAGGCCCCCAACTCCAGAATCAGCCAGTTCCAGGTGGAAAGGGAAAGCAGTCCAGGCAAAGACCAGAGGAAAATGACGCTCATTGACCAAGTTGAGGGAAAGTGTGTCCTGACACATACCCATTATAAACAGTCTCCCTCTGGGAGAGGGACTGTTCCCTCTCCCAGAGTTACTGATATGCCCAAAATTGCTACACCAGTATTCAGCTGGCAATCTTTTGTTCTTTTGGCTAAACTGCTTTTGCTTACTAAAGCTCTTCAGCAGACAGGATCACTACATGTGATAAAACATAAGAAATTTAAAATATTTAAGGAGCTATTTGTCTTTCTGTAGTGACCAATGTGTTAAAATTAATAATGATTATCCTGAATATCAGCTATGACCTAAACCATAGCTTCATATCATGTATTCTGAAAAAGACACTGACCCAATTCCTCTTTGTCACGACTAGTAGAATATTAATGGCTGAAAAGTCTTCTCCAGATCTCAGTAGTTGTGCTTTGAGGGAAGGGAAGGAAGTCGGTTTACATGCTTTCTGCATCCCAGGGTATAAAACAGAATGCACACCATAGCTGTGTGTATGCTCAGTGTGAGTGGTATGATTTGGCTGAACATGGGTGTAGCATTACTGTTCCCAATATTGTCTTATTGTCTTTGGTTCATGTCTTTGAACATGTCCAGAGGGGCATGATAAGGAGAGTAAAGATTTGAGATCCATACCTTAGACGAAAAATTGGAAATAACTCCATTTATCCCAGAAAAGTGATTATTTTTAAAGGGAACCGTGACTGCTCTTGAATATGGCCTCAGATAGTAATGCTACACTTGAGAAGTAGGGCTCCCAAAGTGGTATATCCAGAACAATGTAAGCAATAACTACAACAGGAGGGGGCTGCCCAGAGGCCATGAGATCCCTAACCTAGACGATTTCAAGGGGAAGCTTATTATTGCTGCTCAGCTGATATCAAGAGAAGTGTCTTCCCTCTAAGACTCCTGCACCCTAAGGTATTATCAAGTGGTTTAGATGACCTATAGGCAACTGACCTGACATTTGCACCCTGTGCCGAGGGAGAAAGGCACAAAGCATCTTGCTGGGATCAAGTGCTCTCTCGCTCGCTCTCTCTCTCTCTCTCTCTCTCTCTCTCTCGTGCTTCATTTGGACAGTTTTCATGAAGCAGTAGGACATTTTTTTAAAAACTTCTTAGGGAAAATGGGGTAGGAGTACAAGGTAAGAGCCCAGCTGGTAGGGAATGGGAGACCACAGGTAAGAAAAACTCAGAGCAGAGATGGAATGACTGGGTAACATGGATATTAAGTAAGCTTGCCTGAATAGAGAACATGGCTCAAGACTAAGAGGACTCAAGGAAAACTGGGTCATCAATAATGGTTCACATCAAAGGATAGAAAAACTAACCATTTTAGTGTTCAGTTACTAACCCCGTGAATAACCATAGCTGCCCTCAGCCCCCATCCTGCAGAGTGGTCCCATCACCAACTCTAGGTGCTTCTTCCTGGTGCTGAGAATAGAAGAGGTGAGTATGATGGGGTTGGATTTGCTCCCTGAGTCTGGATATAGTACACGTCTCTTCACTGGTTTTCAGATGATTACTCGGGGGTTCAGTATACTCCAGAATTCATTTCATTATATATGTCCTTTTCCTTAATTATTGGAGCAACAAGTATTTTAAATATAATGAGTTAATTGTCATCACCTGGTGAAAAATACATTTCTAAGAAATTTCTTGTTAAAAATATTTTACTGAGATAAATACAGTTGTAAATTCTCCCCCTAAAAGATGCCCATATTAGTTTGTGGTGGTATGCAATTGTCTTTCAACTTTTTCTATTAAACTAAAAGACTAATTCTCCTTTGAGATCATTATAAATCATTTCTTAATAAGAAATGGTCACACATGCTGATTTATTCCAACCATATGAAGTTTAGGTAGAAGAAAATTGGGATGTATTATTGGGAACACAATGCCTCAGCTCCATAAATAGCAGTTCCTTTTCTCTGAAAACCTTGTTTGTACTTTCCTTATTAAAGAAAAGAAAAGAAAAATTCCCCCAAGCTAAAAACAAGTAGCCTGAAAAGCTAATTTTAATGTTATAAGTTCAAAAATGAAAATGAGGCTAGGTTGGCAGTATTAAACTGAAACCTGCCAGTGCCCTGCTCTGAGCTTCTCAATAGGATCCCGTCTACACACATATGCTACATTGAGCATGCATGGAACAGCATTTTGATAGAATAAGGAAGGATATGTTCAGTACAGAGGAACATGCTAATAGACTCAAACCAGAAAAATATTCCCAGGAACACTTAAGCCACCAAAACAAAATTATTGTTTCAATGAGAAGAAATTTCCTTGGTGTTTTGGAATTAGAATTCTACCATCATGCTCTCTGTATTTCCTGATTTGTTACTATCAAATTGAGTTCTAAGAAGTCCCCAATTGGTAAAACATGTGTCTTTAACTAGATCAATCGACAGCGTACAACCACCTATTGTTTAACAAATGAGAAAGAAATGATTTCAGTAATTTAGAGGTGAGAAACTACCTCTAAATTACTTTAAATTCTAAAACTAGATGAAGCAATTGATATGTCTTACTATGGTATAATAGCCATCTTCATTCCAGACCTATCTGAAAACAAAGACATTTTTGCCAATAAGGACCAATGTACCTCACCATTGCCCATGGTCGTTTATTCTTAGAGATCCAGAGATACTCAAGGGCACCCCTCAGGGCTGATCTTAATTCAGAAACAAAGGTAAGGCTCCTTCCCTAGTTACTTGTTCAGCCCACTGTCCTTCTCTGATTTAAAGAGCAAGTCTTGAGTATGCTGGTATAGACAAACCATCTTGTCCATTTAGAAACAGAAATGTATATATTAAGAGAGAAAAGGGAACATATGGAACAGCACAGAGTTAGTAAAAACCGTCACCTCCTAAATAGAAACCTTTTCAGAGACCATTGTTGTACAGATAGTAATATCCAACAGATGTGAAGAGGGTAAAATATTGATCTCTTGGTCATCAATGGGTAAATTTAAGGTTTCTAGGTTCAACTCTAAAGATATTTAATTAAAAGGAAACTTCCAATACTTTCTGTACCCATAAAAATCAAGGGAAAAATGAAGACACTCGTTTGTGATGTTTGAAGTATCCTCTGGTTTGAGTTCTGTCCTGCCGAGAAGTCCCTAAACCACATTGGCCTCTATGGGGTGGATGAGGCTTTGTGAAAATGCATTCGTGAGGCAGGTCTTGGGGAAGCGTGCACGGCAGGTGGCAGATTTCTGATCTCTAGTTTGCATTGATCTTACATTTAGACACAGACTCAGAAGAACAGACAGTCCCTTTTCCAGTGCCTTCGGAAAGATTGCCGCTCCGTAGAATGAGTCCTTTCTCCTCCACCCTTAATCTACAACCCAGCTTCCCCGGGAGAGCCTACTTTGATTTCCGATCCTCACCCCACCAGCTGAGCTTGCATTCCTCTTTACAGTCTCTCAATGCACCGGGTGAGCCAAGCTCGTCTGAACTTTCCTCTTGATCTCTGTGCCTTGAAGGCATCTCGGAAATACCTGTTTTGTTCTTGCTGTTCATGTGCGTGCGGAGGGCAGTGAGCTAATCTCTATGTCTGTGGCCTGCTTCCGGTATGAGGAGCATTTGGATGATGGGAGACTTGTGGCATTCATGTTTGTGTGGTGTGAGGATTAACATCGAGCTGTGGTCAGTGTATATAATGGTGTTGAAAAGTGATGAGTGAAGTTGTTCTTTTTGCACAAGCTGGTACCCCCACCGTGGGAACCCTGCTCTGTCATCACATGCCATGGCATAGCACGCACAGGTGCTGGCTGAGGGGAGGCTGTGGCCTTAGTTGGGAGGTTTGCAACCCTGCTGTATCCAGGAAACCAGCTGTGTCTGGGAGACTGGATCAGTGCATCCAGCCTGGAGTGGTCTGATTAAACATAGACTCAAGAGATCTTTACTGAAAAAAGTAAAAAACTTGCCAACAGCAGAATGCATCGTGCAAAGCAGGCAAACCAGAGAGCAGAAAGTGAAAGTGTTTTCTGCAAAAGCCTTGCTCACTGGTCAGACAGTGTACTCAAGGCTGATTTTTTCTAAGCAAAGGGAAGGAACAATCACCAGCTAAATCAGAAAGCCTGAATTAGCCTAAGGCCCAAAGATGGGAGTCACTGAGAAGTTAGGCCTCCGGAAGTTTCCCACAGCTGAGAGGGTTGTGACAGGGTTTCAGGTTTCAAGTTGGACTAGTGATACTATTCTGTGAACTCTGTCTAGAAAATAGAATCTTAAAATATCTAAGACGCAGACCTATTTGATCTCTTCAGGACTATATTGTAATCAGGGCTACACATGATGCACATTTTACATTTCCAGAGGCTTCTTTTGTTTGTTATTTTATTCTGTTTGCTCATCCCACATCCTGGAATGAAGAAGGCCACAGCATGACAGTGCAAAAAGGATGCAGGGACTTCGAGCTCCCTTTAAAATGACTGTTTTTCTTTGTGCTTTTATGTTTCCTCTTGTTTCTCTGTGCACTATTGGCTTTTAAACATGCTTTGTTATGGAACTCTCTTCACTTGTGTCTAATGTACTGAAATATTGTTATAGTCTTTGTAATGTACATTGTCTCAAGAATAAAATGAAATGTGGGTTTGGGGATATTTGATGGCTGTAATTGACACCATTGTTGTATCGTTGAACCTTAAATGTACGATGGTGTATTTAAAGTAGTGTAAAAAGATTTCAGAAAGCTTGTTTTGAAAAAGATTTGCACAAGGCATGATTCATTTAAAAAAATTTAAAGCCCTATTCATGTTCTACAGATTTATTTCCAAAGCTGGATGAGATACAGTTTTAAAACTCCATGTGTTTCATACTCACTAAGTTCTCACCTGTGAATAGGAATTGAGATGATAATTGATAGAAACTAAACAAGTCATCAGCCATTTTTGCAAATGAATTCATCTCAGAGAAAAAGTAACCAAAAGTAAGGTCATAATCTTTACGTTTTGTTTTTAATTCAATCATTAGTCCCTTCTAAGGTGCTTTCTTAATTCTTTCAAAATTCTTTTAATTCAGTGTATTATCCTTCATTGAGTACATAAAGGCCTTACTGAGTTGAAAAAAAAAATTAAATGATCCTTTCTAGGAGATATTCTGGTGCTCATCAAAAATACATTTCAGTCACTGACACCACTTTAAATTGTAGTTCACACGCCTTTGAACATTTTAAGACTAGAATGCTTCCTCCACCCTGATGAAGCCTCTCATGGAAGAGGTAATTAAGAGTATCCAAATATTAAGGAAGGGGGAGGTGGGTACAAGAGTCCCACGGGTGATTCTAATGTATTTCTGAGGTCACTCCACCCCCATCAGCCATCATGCCGGCTCCCCTCCCTTAGGTGAAAAGGATGGTGTAGTAAAACAATCTAAGAAAGAGAGGAGGTCATTTTTGTTTTTACTACATTTATTTCATGTCATTATTAATAATTACCAGATGTCTTTATTAACATATGGATTACATCACATATTTAACTCTATAATTATCATTTGACTCAGGCCCAAGTCACAATAAAGGCCTTTTGGCACAACCAGAAGAACATGGAATAGTGATGTAGAATGCAGCTTTATCAAGATTCAGTGATTTCTACACTTCAACTGGATGAATTCTTCTCATTTTCTTCTGAATATGAAAACTTTAATGGAAAAGTTTAAACTTAGAATAAGATAAAAATTTAAGCTATACAGTTTAGAAACAATTGGAAGAGACTTTATTAAATTAAAAAGAAAAGATCTACTATTCATTTTGAAAGAGAAGAGAAGCAGTTTTTACTCCAGCAAGTAAACTAACATAAAAAGGGCTTTGGTTTTTCATGAATCAGGCCTCTGGTGACTATTCAGCTGGTGCTTTTTACGTGTATACAAATAATCTTTATTGAGTTGGTGGTTGTTTCATAGCTTTGATGTGTAGTATCTCTTTATAGGATGCAATTTTGAGACACAATCTACATCTTACTCTCAATTAGGCAAGTATACCTATTGTAATTGTTATCTTTTACTTATGTGCTTGGTATGCTCCATTCCCTTCACAAAATAAATGGTAGCAGCTTATTCTATGTCAATAAAATTGTTGAATTGTCATTCAAATCCCATTATAGCAATTTCTCTCATACTTAGAAAAAATGAAAAAGATGCCTGTCTTTTTAAATTTTGTACCTCAAAGAAGATTACTTTTCCCTCAGATTTCTTGTACAACAATGCACGCACTCATTATAAGCAGAAAACTTCTGGGCAAAAGGTACTAATCAGACCAATGGTTGTAGTGTCCAGTTTTAAACTTAGCCCTTTTTTGGTGTTAGTCTATCAAAAGAGACATGTATTCTTATCAGTGTCAATTTTGCCTCCTATTTCTCTCTCCCATGCCTTTCACTTGGAATGACAACAACAGTTGACATTAAAAAGCTGTTGGCAGGTATGGAATAACCTTATTCTGTTACCAATAGCAAAGACCAAAATGCATGTGAGGTGGTTCACAGGTCTGATAAATCAGCGATTCCGTCTGTCCAGAGGAGGTTCTTGGTAGGTGGGATTTAGAAACCGGACACAGCACTGTATACAAAGACATCATTCCATCTGCACCTAATCGCCAATACTTTTTACATGTTTTAAGAATAACACACACACTGTATTTGTGGTGAAGGAAGCAACCAGTCTTACATCCAAGTCTCAATCACTCATGAGAACTAGTTTCTGTTGCTGATAGCTCCAAAGCTTCTGAGTTTTCACTAACACTGAGGAAATCTTCAAAACAACTAAATTGAGCACTTCTGTGGAAGGCGTATTTCCGTGTTTCACTGAGTGTGTTTTATCCCTCCTCCATCTAGGACTCTAGTTACTAGCCTTCCCGTCTCAGGGTTACACAGGCATCTTAGTGCATCCCTCTCCCCTTATGTCTCTGGTGTACTGTTCTGCCAGTCACTGGGTGAAGGGACTTGATGCCACTCCACTCCCGGATCACCTGGTTGGGAGTGCAGTCTGAGCCAGGTAAACCCTGCTGGATTGGTCATGTGTCATCCGTCTGTTTCTGGGTGCAGAGAGCCCCAGGTCCCAGGACATGCCCCCTGTCTGCTCACTCATGGCCCCTTCTGGCTCTGGACACTTCCTTCCCACATGGAAGCATGAAAATGGGACAAAACACTCCTCTCCTGCCCAGGAGTAAATTACAGTGTGAACTTGTTGGGTCCATCTTAGTAACCAACCACCCTCCCCTCTGTTGTCCCCAGTGGCCTGGTTTGCTTTCGACCCTGGCTCGGCACACTCTGACATCATCTTCTCCAATGACAACCTGACTGTGACCTGCAGTAGCTACGATGACCGCGTGGTTCTGGGGAAGACCGGTTTCTCCAAGGGCGTCCACTACTGGGAGCTGACAGTGGATCGCTACGACAACCACCCCGACCCCGCCTTCGGTGTGGCTCGCATCGATGTGATGAAGGATGTGATGTTAGGAAAGGACGACAAAGCCTGGGCAATGTATGTGGACAATAACCGGAGCTGGTTCATGCACAACAACTCGCACACCAACAGGTACCCTGCAGCCCCCCGCAAGCAAGCCTTCTTCATGTTGGCTTCTGGTCCAGAACGATAGCCCAAGTTCAGAGACCTATTAAATAGGTAACATGAAGGAAGTCGGGCAGGCCATTTTTATTAAGTAGGCCTTCTACTCCTCTTAGCCAAGTCCATCCTGGTGTTTTGCTTTTTGCATAATGATAGGGACATGAGCACTTTCTTAGACCCCTCATTGCTGTAGTCCACTTAAGGCTGCAAACTAAGAATCCTCATGAATATCTATTATAGAAAAACATTCCAGGATTCTAAAACACAGTCTTACAACTTACCAGAAAAGCACTTGTGTACAAGATACTCAGTTTTTCTGAACATCAGTTTCTAAATCCACCAATTAGGAAAATCATATTTTTCCATGCAGAAATGTTCCCATGATTAAATGAAACAGGCAAAAATACCTCCTATTAGAGGCATCTGAAAATAGAAGCCACTGTTCTTCTTAGTAGTTAAATGGTATTGAACACTTTAAACTAAATCTTATGGGTTTTTTTTTTAATTTTATGATATATTTAAATCTTACGGATGCCAGTTTGGATAGTTTTATAGTTGAAGAACCCTTTTATTATTATATGGATTCAGAGCACCCAGTATGCTGGGGAAAGAGAACACAGGAATTGTTTTCGGTTTTCCTTTACCACCAAAATCTAGACAATTATAATTTAACTCATACTATAACATTTTCTTTAGACTTCCTTTTTCATTTGGTTTGTGTTTTCTTCCTCAAATGTATTTTTCACAAATTTCCTAGGTAGAGAAGTGTCTTTTAGGAACATAGGCCACCTTATTCTCAAATACATCCCCAAGCCACATTCTTATTGGTGTCTGGAATGGGGGTGTGGGGAACTACAGCTATATTCAGTCAGAAGGAAAGTGAGTCGTGCAGTGGTAGGCAGTGGGCTCCACTGTCTCAGCTTTTTCTGTGTGTTCATCACTGCCTCCCTTCTAGCCAGTAGGCCTCCTAGGGCCTCCAGTTCCTCTTCCCTTGGATAGTTTCTCTACATCTGCATTCAGTCGTGCTTGGTCCACTGTCCCTTGAAGTGAACACGTTGCTGGCCAAAATCATGGCCTTCTCTGCCCACCAAAGCCAGATGAAAAATACAGAGACAGAGTTTGGAGGAAATAGAAAGGTAGCTTCAAATTCTCAGCCAGTGGAAAGGGGAACACAGTAGGCTCATGCCTTCCCCACCATGGGGAGTCTAGGGGCTTCTATAAGATGGGGAACAAAGGTGTTAGGATCTGGATTTCTTCCTCTTGTGTTGTTTCAAAGGCAGTCATCCTGGCTGGTGTCAGTAACCCAGCACCTGAGACTGGCAGTTCCATGGCTCTGTGGCCCTCTTTCTGATGTGTAACTACAACGGGAAGGGTGTTACAAGGGTAAACACCAGATAGGGGATGTATCTAGCATAGAGTCAAAGGAAAATAGGTGTGAAGTGTAGCTCCTGCAGAGTTAGGGGGCAAAAGAAGCAAACTTAGTTACAGAGTTCAGTTCAGTTCAGTCACTCAGTCATGTCCGACTCTTTGTAACCCCATGAATCGCAGCACACCAGGCTTCCCTGTCCATCACCAACTCCCAGAGTTCACCCAAAGCCATGTCCACCGAGTCAGTGATGCCATCCAGCCATCTCATCCTCTGTCGTCCCCTTCTCCTTCTGCCCCCAATCCCTCCCAGCATCAGACTCTTTTCCAATGAGTCAACTCTTCTCATGAGGTCGCCAAAGTACTCGAGTTTCAGCTTTACCATCATTCCTTCCAGAAAACACCCAGGGCTGATCTCCTTTAGAATGGACTGGTTGGATCTCCTTGCAGTCCAAGGGACTCTCAAGAGTCTTCTCCAACACCACAGTTCAAAAGCATCAATTCTTCGGCACTCAGCTTTCTTCACAGTCTAACTTTCACATCCATACATGATCACAGGAAAAACCATAGCCTTGACCAGATGGACCTTTGTTGGCAAAGTAATGTCTCTGCTTTTAGGAGCAGTTAAAGTGAAAAAAAAGCTAGTACTGTTCAGGCCTGCTCACTGTTATCTTTATCTTCCTGGTTCTCAGGAACAGGAAAGAAAAAAACTCACTCCTCATTTTTTTCCCTTTTCACTTGCAACACACACATGCCATTCCAGCCTGGTCACAAATCCTACCTACTATGTGTAGAGAAGCTGTTACCTTCAGGGATTCACATTTGAGGGACCCTCTGTCGCCAGCTCCCTGATGCCATCACCCATGTACCCCACTTACTTTTCCCTTTCAACTTCTTTATTTTGGAATGAAGGGGTAATAATACAACTGCCATACTATGCAGAGAAACAGTTTCTTAAAGCAGAACACATCCCCTTGCATGTAAACTGCATGTCACCAGGGCCATCATTGCTGAAACTGAGAAACTGCCAAGACACCATTGATACCCCGGTGTTTTTAACGACTGTGCACAATCTGTGTTCTGCATCCCAAGGGGAAAAGAAAAACACTCTCACAGGTCTGTGAGGCTGAAGTTCAGTACTGCTAGATCTCAGTGAGGAGGAAAAGGACAGATCTGATTGTCTAGGCTTAATGGCTTTTTATGAAACCATCAGTTAAAGCATAAGACACAATTTGTTTCCAGTGACAATCACTCCAGCTCCTAAAGTACAATTATTTCACCTTACAGAGAGAAGATTCCTCTTGTTCAATGTTGCCATTTTGTGGAGAGCCTCCAGCTTCTCAATTCAATTTCAGTATGCCCCAAATTCCCATCTTTCTGGAATGAGTTTTTCTGATTGATGAACAGCATGAGGCCCCAAATCTAATTTTTCATGCATGTGTTCTAGGTTCAGCTTAAGTGCCTCTTTACTTTGACTTTCAAATTAAATCGTTTTGGATTGAATGACGCTTAATTCACAACTTGAGACACAGCTCGAGGCAAAGTTCTGATAGCTTTTTTATATAAAGCAGGAGCCATAAGAGACGTGGGTTTGATCCTTGGGTGGGAAGATCCCCTGAAGGAGGGCCTGGCAACCAACTCCATTATACTTGCCTGGAGAATCCCAGAATCCCATAGACAGAGGAGCCTGAAGGGCTATGATGATCCACTGGGTCACAAAGAGTCAGACATGACTAAAGCAACTGAGCACCACACAACACAGCTATACATGCGGCACATAAGTAGATAAACAGTATATCTGTGGCGTTAAAACTGTATGTGAGGAGGGGTCACTAAGAGGAAAAGTGTGTTAGAAGGCTTTGGGGGTAGGGAATGAGAATTTTAAACAGATTAAGAAATAACTGGTTTAACCATACAAACGGAGCTTCTGGAAGGACGGGCAAGTGAAACCCTATGTTTTCTTTTTCCACAGAACTGAGGGAGGGATCACAAAGGGGGCCACAATTGGGGTCCTCCTCGACTTCAATAGAAAAACCTTGACGTTTTTTATCAACGACGAACAGCAAGGTCCCATCGCGTTTGAGAACGTGGAGGGCCTGTTCTTCCCGGCAGTCAGCCTGAACAGGAACGTGCAGGTGAGCACCTGCTCCATTTGTGAGGCTGCCCGCGGGACGGTGAGCTCAGTCCCCCACCTTGGAGGGCCCAGACCAAGACGCGGAGGAGAGGGGTGCGGGGTGGGAGGACGTGACAAGGGAGATAATTGCAGACCAGCATAAGCCCCTTCGTTATATTTAGACACAGCTTGGTGAACAGCAGCAGGGGAAACTGGGATTCTCTGGTGGCAGGCTAATGACTGTCCTCCTGAGCCCTAGATTCCTCTCTAGTGGAAAGGAAACTCTTGAACCGGTGGCCTGAAAGCAAATGAAATGACTGCGCAAAGCCCCAGGAGCGCCTGAGAAGTGAAAGTGTGAGCCTGAAGTGCTAACAAGATGCTTAGAAATCTGGGGCTTCTCCACTGCAGACTTATCACTTCTGTTAGGGAGAGAAAACATAGTCCCTGCCTGCAAGTTAGTAATGATTTTTTGTAAATATAAACAACAGGGTTTCCTTATTTGTTCATTCAATAAATATCTACTGAGTGCCTTTGATATGTCAGGCACTACTGAAGTATTTAAGTATTGTTGTTTATCAGTGAAAACATAAAAATGAAAATCTTGCCCTCTTAGAGCTTGCATTTTAGTTACAAGAGACACAGTAAATAATACGCACAATTGCTGTGTTAATTATATAGTGTATTAGAAGGCACTATTGGAAAAGACCCTTATGCTGGGAATGATTGAGGGCAAGAGGATAAGGAGGTGACAGAGGATGAGATGGTTGGATGGCATCACTGACTCAATAGATATGAGTTTGGGCAAACTCTGGGAGTTAGTGAAGGACAGGGAAGCCTGGCATGCTGCAGTTCATGGGGTCACAAAGAGGCAGACACGACTTAGCGACTAAACAACAGCAGCAAGGCAATATGCAGTGGAGAGAAGACAAGGAAAGGGTGGGGAACCAAGAGTGCCAGGGTAGGGAGGGCAGTGGCAGTCTTAAGCAGGGTGGTCAGCATAGGTGGGCCTTATTGCAGTCACAGGTGAGCTGAGCCTTGAAGGAAGTGAGGGAGTGAGCTGGGTAAGGCTTTCCAGGCAGAGGGAACAGCCAGGGCAAAGTTTCTAAGATGTGAAGGGCTTCACACAGGGAAAGAAGGGCCAGGAAACCACAGCTGGGGCAGATGGGGGGGCGGTGGGAGAACAGATCAGGGCATGTGCGAGAGGGTGCCCTACCAGCCACTGCTGAGATGGGAGCGCTCACTTCCGATTTGAGCTGGAACTTGACACTGGCTATAAGCTTCACTCAGCAAATGGGTGCTGAAAGATAGATAGGGTTTAAGCATCAACACAGTGCTCGTAATTTTTGTTGTATACAGAACTGCCATCTTGGGAGCTATTTTAAAAAACCATTGTTGTTTATCAGTATGTGCAATAGAAGTGATTGCAACCCAGTGACCTCTGCCCTTCTCTCTTGCTGCAACTTGATGGGTTTTTCTGGAAGGCTGAAATCTAATCCATCAAGAGTTTGGCTCTACATTGGACCAAAGAAAGCCATAGATTTCCCTAGAAGTGTGTTTTCGAAAACACTCATTCAAAGTTTTCTGCTTTTTTAGCTGTTTCCCTTGCAAAGACTATTGTACTCAATGCTCTTTAGAGGTTTCTGGGATGTTCTGAGTGTCTTCAGAGAAAGACTCTTAGACTGGGGAAGACAGGGATAAGGTGGAGAGAGATGACAGAGAGCACTGCGTGAAACGGTTCTAGCCTGATTGGTGCAGCCATCCACTGAGGTCTGAGGTTAGACAGAAATCAGTGAAATAGTTTAAGTGCCCATGTCTCCTCATTCTTGGCAATCATCTAGGCCATCCCAAAGTGAAAGGCTTATCCTGATTGAAATAACTAGGGGACAAATAACAGGGGAAGGGTTGTCTGCTCATCTGTTCTCTATCCATGGATATGGCAGTGACCATTGCAATGTGGCCAAAAGGCTTTGCCACCTGCAAATCAATGCCTCATTCTTCAGTCATAAGGAACACAATCTCCCCAGAATTCTTTGAAGAGGCAGGTGGATTCGAATCATATTATCAAGTGTCTCCAGGATCAGGGAGCCCAGCATGGTGGCCAGGTTCTTAGCACAGGCTGAATTCTACTGGAATTCTCTGTGATGTCTACTAGAACAGATGTTACAGAAAAGTGAACAGATCCTTTTCTGAATTAGGAACAAGCCCACTTGTTCCTAAGCGGGGAGAGGGTCCAGTTGGGGGGTGGGGGGGAGGGTTCCTAAAGTGCCTCCAGGACTCACAGTCTCTTCCCCTAGGTCACGCTTCACACGGGGCTCCAAGTCCCCGACTTCTACTCCAGCAGAGCATCAATAGCCTAAGAATGTGCCGTGGAGGCGCCAGCTGCCTGTTCTTACCTCCCGCCTGAGAGTGACCGCAAGGAGCTCAGCCAGACCTGGAGGGAGAGGAGGAGAAACGCTGGTCCTCGTACCCACAGCGCCCCCCCCCACACACCCTTCCCTCCAGTCTCTCTACTGCTGTAAAGCCTGCTTTCTCTTCCATAGTCAGCAGTTTTAACCAACAGAGGATCTAGACAGCCCACCGTGTCACTTTGTTTCCAAACCCAGATTTTGCTTTTATTTACATTAATTTTTATGTAGGTGAGTTATCTTTTGTTTTTCTTCCGATTGTGTCAATGGTGAGTTACGAACTGGCACTGCCAAGAGAAAATTCTCCAAATAACTTTTTTCTTAAGCTCTGTCAAAGAGGTAGGTGGTAGGGAGAAGTAGGGAAGAATGAGCTGAACTTAGAGCTTGCCATTTAGAATGTTCTTGAGTGTTCTTACCCTGTGACTTCTCATGCAGTGTTACCTCTGCATAGCTAGTCTTTTCAGCAATGAAAAGTTTTACTATCCATTGAAGCACAAAAATGATAGCTACACAACTGCATAGAGGTTCATAGCAGTGTAGGCTCAAAGGACATCTGGGTCATTAGGATGGGTCAGAAACCCTGGTCACTGATTGAAACTGGAAAGTCTCTAAACATAGGCAGGCCAGGGACTTCATGATTTGGTTCATTTATTTATCACAAGTTTTTAATTGAGAACCTATTATGGACCAGACACTGTTCTAGATGCTAGAGACACAATAGTGAATATACAGGTGTGGTCTCTGCCCTCCTGGAGCTTATATTGTCCTAGGAGAACAAACCAAAAATAAAACTATTGCAAACTGTTACTAGTACTAGAAAGGAAATAAAAAGGGCCAAAGAAGCTCATTGGCAAGATCTTTCAGATCCCCCAGAATGATGCTAAAAATCCATACAGTCTGGCCATAGCACCAGAAACATACCAACTCAATGCCTTTCCAACTGTGCTATTTTAATTATGGTACCTGCTGCCATTCATCACAAAGCCCTTCTTTAGTAGAAAGGATGTCAGCATTCCTATTTGTTAATGCTGCAGTGATACTAAGCCTTAAAAACTTAATGTGAAAAAAAAAAGTAATAACCAGAAGGAGGCGCTCTCATTCTCAGTAATGGGGGATCTTAAATTGCAGCTCACAGCATTCCATTCTCAGGATTAATGCTCTTGTCTCCGTTTAGACTCGCTTTCTGTGCCTGTCACAGGTGAACTGTCCATCCACTCAGCTGCCGTTCACAACCCACCTTTCTGGACTAGTTCAAATAATGTTTGGAAGGAAAATGAAATTGTAGGTCACTGCTCTGCTCTTAACAGAGATAATAGCAAAACAGCAGAATAATTAACGTATTACTTCCATGTAGAGATAGACCTATATAAGCTTCCTTTCAGATTCTTTTGTTTGACATGAAGTTTTAGAAAATGTTGGACCTTGAAAGAAGTTCTGGTTAGTTGTCTAAATATTTGCCAGGGAGTCAAGAAATTCACCATGAAAAAAAGAAAAAAGTAGTGGAATAAAAAGCAGTAGAATGGGAAAGCTAGCAAATTAAAGTTTGGGCAAAAAGTAATATATGTAAATAGCTAATAGTTTACTTTGTGCTTTATTTAGATTATTTCTATCTGCTGTGGTGTTTTTCTAATTAAGTGTACCTAATTTATTGAATGGGTGCTATCCTGTTTGTGTCCACCTTGGTTTTTCTTGGCTACAGAACCACTCTGTTGCAGGCCAACACTAATTTGATATTTGATTTACTCTCCAGTGAGACTTGATGGCTGGGCCGCTGTAGACTCATAGTTACTCTTGTTCTTTATTAAATTCATCCTGCTAATTAGATTTCTAGTGACTGGTAACACGTAGTTCACACAGAATTGCAATTATAGATGCATATAGCTCCTGTACTAGAAAGAAAATGGATATTTCTGGTGTACCAATAAATGATTTTTATGAGAGAACATTTTATGTCTCTTTAGAATATCATAGTTTTTGGCCTATTTGGGACGACAGTTTACCTTTGTCAGAGCAATATTTCTTCAGCAAGGTGTCATTGGAAGGTCCCCCAGGACTGGGGAAAGCATATGTACTTCCTCCCGTCTCCTCAGGAGCCTGGCATTGTCTCCTGGCAGTACTGACCTCCTCAGTCTTAGCTTCATATAAAATATTAACAGTTGATGCCATTAAGGGTATGCCTCCCATCACTGGGGACTTAACTTTAACAAACTTGCTCCTAGAAGAGCCGCAAACTTGTCCTGCAAGATAGAGTGTCACTGACTTTTTCTAACTTGGTTCCTTCACCATTTCTTAGAGTGGCTGAGCAATACGATTGTTTTTAAACAATTACAACATTGTTCATCTCCCTTATTAGCCTTTTAAAATGAACTGCCTTGGGTTTATATTAAAAGAAAAACATCATCTAAAAACATATTGAAAGCATGGCTTAAATCCATTTCACCTGCCTTTACCAATCTAGATTGCTGTTCTAAGACTTGCAAATCTTCCAAGCAGTAAGCAGCCTAAACTGCAAGATGTTTGTGGCAGTTGTTTTCCAGGAACTTGGCATCAGCTGTGTTGAGTTGGAGCTGAGTTTATTAAGACTGGATGGGACCACCGACCGACCCCTCAACTGGGCATGTGCAGGCAGGTGTCCCCCTTGGTGACCTTTTGACAACAGAGGGCTGTAATTAGTTACACCTGGGCAGAATGACCGTTATCACACCTTTTTGCAATCACCTTTCCCTAGGGCTCCCACGGGCCTCTCCAGATCAGAGGGCTGTAATTAGTTACAGCTGGGCAGAATAACCATTATGACACCTTTTGGCTATCACCTTTCCCGGGCACACCCCTCCATGTGCCCCATACCCCCCACATGCCCCTCCCTGTGCCCCTCAAGCCCTATGCCCCAGCCCAACCTCCTTCCTTATGCCCTAAATATCCCAAGCCCCTTGCCTTCGGTTGGAAGACGGGTTTAAGATTTGTTTCCCTGTTTGCTTTGCTAAAAGCCTCAGCATTTTGGTTCACTGTGCTTCAGGCAAGATGAACCTGGTTCCATAACAATTCGGTCCAGATTATAATCTCTGAATGTAACCTCTGACAGTTGTTGGAGCTTCTGCTCTGTATCCATCCAGGTTTCTGCTCTCTTCTTTCCTCACTCTCTACCCTGTTACTTTGTTCTTGTTCCTTGGCCCTATCTTCTGGTTTTCTGCCTTTCTCTCCTCTAACTACTGGGATGCTTTAGCCATGTTTTAATTTTTCCCTGGTGCTAAGGTTAATAGAACTTCTGATCCCCTGCCTATTTCCTCATAGGAGTGATTAAGTGATTTGCAAGAAATCACCCTATTTTCTGGAAATGAGATCCTCTTTTTCTGTCTCTATGTGTGTGCTTATCTTTTGCGCATCTACTTAACTCACTGACGAGAAAGAAGGGCTTTCTACGGAGTCAGAATTTCTGATTATGAATCAAAGAAACTATAGTAATTAAAGAAGTGCTTAGATCACACTACCTTATAATTTATATGAATATGCTGAAGATATCTGCATATATTCTTCAAATATATGAGCCAGCTACTTCCACTGAGACTGGTGGTTAGGGAACCTGGGGTCTGACATGCTACATCACACATAATTGAGGCTACCTTAATCGTGTCTTTCTGAAGAACCAGCTTTTTGGATACACACAGAATTTGGAGTATCAAAACAGAGTGAACACTGGACGTTGCTAATTACACATGCAGAAACATCAGCCTGGTCCTTTGAACTAATAGCTCTGTTCTGCTACAGATGTGCTAAGAAAAGCTACAGGTACAGAATCAGATACCACAGAATTAGATAGTGGTAATGGTTGCACAGCCTTATAAACATATTAAAAATCACTGAGTCGTACACTCTAGAGGGGTGAGAGGCCATGTTGGACATGTCCAGGACTCTCCTTACAGCCTCCCTCACTACCTAACAGTCTAGGTTCCTATCTCCCCAAACCTGTCCTCTGAAATAAAGCCCACGGCAGAAGCGGAGGGTCATCGAGGCCTGAGAAGCCAAACTCCTGGCCTGACTTTTTCTTCCTCTTCCCATATTCCCTTAGTCAGGGAAAGGGCTTTGGTTTGCTTCCCCTTGCTATGTGGTGAAGCTTGCCTGTACATGTTGCTCTTGACCTCCTACCGTGGACTTTAACCAGCTCCCTTCCTGACCACAGAGCTGGTGAGAGTGGAAAACCTGGCTGCCGCTACGGAAACAACTCAAAATAGCTCTCACATACCCCGGTGGGTATGAATCTTGCCCACATCGCTTTTGTCCTTCTCCCACCAGGTAGAAATAAGCATTTACGGTGAAATCTAAAAGGGTTAATGTTTTGGTGTTCTTGCCCTTTCCCCCCTGCCAACATTTTTTTATAAAATTCTCTAAGTAATGAGGATAAATTAGAATTTCATTAACAAGCATGGCTGAATAATGTTTAACTTCAATTACCTATTAACAACTTACAAACTGCCTTTTGATATATGGCCACAATTTTTAATGTGCATGATGAAGGAAACCATAAAGCTAAAGAAACCACCATGATGAGAGAGACTTCATGAAGATATAAACCAGTGAGTTGTTCTCCACCCTGGCTTAAATTCTCCAATAAGAACAATATGTCCAGGGACTTCCCTGGTGGTCCAGTGGCTAAGATTCCGTAAGTGGGAAGGGTTTGGTCTCTGATCAGGGAACTAGATCCCACGTGCCACAGCTAAGAGTTTACATGCTGCAACTAAAGATCCTGCACGCCACAACTAAGACCAAGGACGGCCAGATAAACAAACAACATGTCCAGCTATGGGTCTATATGTTCTGAACCAAGAAAGGAGCACAAACAAGGCAAGCTACGTAAAAGTGCTATGTGCAGTAGAGATGAAAGACATGTTAAATATAATTATTAAGTTACTTCTACCCTCTGCACTGTCAGACAGCCTGAGAGTAGCCAGGCATAGTGACTGAAAGCACAGCATCTGGCAGTTACTGTCTGAATTCTGGCCCTTGGGCCTGGTTCCAAGGGGTGCCAGCTGTGTGCCCTGGAGCAAACTGAAAACTCACCCGCAGTTTCCATGTCTCTAAAGTGGAAATAGAAACATTGTTTTGAGAGTGAAAGCAAAAATTTAATGTAAAACACTCCAAACTGTGTGTGTCCCCTGTTGAATGTTATGAAGGTCTTTTCACGTCGAGTGTTATGAAGAACACTTTTCTATGTAAGTGTCACATGTTCTGTGATGATGTCAGTTCTGTCCCTTCCGTAAGATTCTGAGTGTCAACAGCGATTCTTATCATCTTCTTGGGAGACAGTGTGTAAAAATGCCTTTGTCAAATTCTACTGCAAAAATTACTGGAAGTTATGTAAAATAGATGACCAGTGCAAGTTCGATGCATGAAGCAAGGCACTCAAAAGCAGTGCTCTGGAACCACCCAGAGGGATGGAGTGGGGTTCAGGATGGGGGAGCACATGTGCACCCATGGCTGATTCATGTTGATGTATGACAAAAACCACCACAGTATTGTAAAATAATTATCCTCTGATTAAAATAAATTAAGTAAAAAAAAATTAATGGAAGAAGATAAGCAAGGAAATTCTGAGAAAAAGTTCACCTATATGACACCATTGAAATCTCTTTCAAAGCCACAATAATCAAAATGGTATATAGTTTGACTTAATCAGCTACAGGATAACTCAGACTTCAATGAATGTTGAACAAAGAATTACAAAGGAGGAAGTGAAAATTACTCCAAAATGTTGAAAATATTATTTGAAAATAGGTTAGCCATTTGGGAACTATATTTTAAATCATATCACAGCTCAGATATTAAGGGGTTAAACATTAAATAGTTAAAACTTTAATAGACCAGAACAAAAAGCAAATATTCATCTGATCTTTCTCAGGGAGGCTTAAATCGCTGTAAATTAGTTTATGCAATGTTGTTGTGGTTGTCCAACTCTTTGGGACCCCATGGACTGCAGCGTGGCAGGCTTCCCTGCCCTTCACTATCTCCCAGAGTTTGCTCAAATTCATGTCCATTGCATTGGCGATGCTATCTAACCATCTCATCCTCTGTTGCCCTCTTCTCCTTTTGCCTTCAGTCTTTACCAGCATCAGGGTCTTTTCCCATGAGTCAGCTCTTTGCATCAAGTGGCCAAAGTGTTAGAGTTTCAACTTCAGCATCAGTCCTCACAATAAATATTCAGAATTGATTTCCTTTAGGATTGACTGGTTTAACTTTCTTTCAGTCCAAGGGACGCTCAAGAGTCTTCCCCAGCACCATAATTTGAAGGCATCAATTCTTCAGTGCTCAACCTTCTTTATGGTCCAGCTTTCACATCCATACATGACTACTGGAAAAGCCATTGCTTTGACTATATGGACTTTTGATGTCTTTACTTTTTAATATGCTGTCTAAGTTTGTCATAGCTTTTGTTTCAAGGAGCAAGCAAGTTTATACAATAGGTTTATCAATTTTCTAAACCTCCTCTCCAACCAGTATTTTACATTTTAAACCCTCCTGTGTTATCCCTACCCATATACCTTAGCCATCTGTTTTCTTCTTTAATTAACTGGGACCATTTTTATCCTGTCTAAACCCACTTTTAGTGATATAGATTTATGGAATGTATTGATTTATTGTTATGCTGCCATTTAACAAACTCCTTTTAAGGAAAGATTGAGGTATTAAATGTGAACTACTCTGTACTCTGGACTGTGTTTTCAACCTAATAGTTGTTTCTAATGAGAAAATCATCTGAAGTAAATGAGGATCCTAAATGTTCTTTCTGTAAAGGCTGATTTCTACATGTGATCTGTGAGAAGACCACTCCACTCAATATATTTTGCTAATTGCCTGTGGGAAGTGTGACTGTCAGATGTAAAGAAATAAGCCTCCAATCTTATCATTTGCCAAGCTTAAAATGATAAGTAGGTGAAGGTTAATTGCAGCTTCTCAGGAGGTTGGTTTCATAGTTAACAATACATGAGCTTTGCTGAATAGGCAAACTATCTGCTAAGCACTTAGACCTGCTATGCCTGCAGGGAAAAAAAAGTATCAGAAAGAAATCGGTCCATCTTACATGAACAGAATCATGGCTGCCAAGGGGGAAAAGGGGAGGGGGAGAGGTGGACTGGGAGCCTGAGGTTAGCAGATGCAAACTATTACATTTAGAATGAATAAAGAACAAGGTCTTACTGTATAAAACAGGAAACTGTATCCAGTCTCGTGGGATAAACCATCATGGAAAAGAATGTATATATGTGTATAACTGAGTCTCTTTGCTGTGTAGGAGAAATTAGCACAATGTTGTAAATCAACGATAATTCAGTTTTTTTTAATGGGACTCTTTTAAAACAAGGAAATCGGTTCATCTTAAAAACTTCTTAGGATCAGCCAGAACTCCATGCTGGACTATTAAATTCCATGTCTTCAAGATTTCAACTAGGACCAAGAATCAAAACATTAGTATAGTTATGTGCGCTGTGTGTAAGTTAATTGTCCTTCATCCAAGTTGAGGGTACACTTTTCCTTGATGTTAAGAGAACCTGAGTGTCTGCCCTTCATTGCTTGGGGAGACAGAATCCCAGTGGATCAGATGAAGCTCTGAGGGCTAGTTCAGGGGCAGTCAGAATGCCACCTCAGGGGTCTAATGGGAACAAGAGAGAACAGGATGCAGGGCACACTCAGCAACGAGGAGAGTCAGATGCAATTCACAGGGGTTTTTCTTTTTCTTTAGATGTCTCAGGTGTTAGGCTTCACCCTCAATCCCCTTCTCAAGTCTTTGGCAGTTACTAGAGGAAATTCAACCACTGGGGCACATTCCTAGTAGGAACTTTCAAAGATACAATAAAGGATAACAGAAGAACATAGAACCTTCCAAGTGGGTCTGACTCAATATATTTTTCATGGTCTGAATCTTCTCAGGGCTAGACTAATAATAACAACAATAATAATAATATTCTATTTTCTTATTCCTCAGATGCAAGGGTTATTTTGTTTTCCACACATTAACATCTCTTCAGTGAAGATACAGCTTACATGTGTCAAAAGAAACTCACTAGCCACTGGTAAAGGGGTGATTCTCAATTTTCACCGCACATTGACATCATCCCGAGGACTGTAAAAATACTGCTAACAGGCTACTAATTTACCTGGTTAGAGATGCAGCCTGAGTGCGTGCATTCATGCTGAGTCATTTCAGTTGCGTCTGACTCTTTGCAACCCCATGGACTATAGCCCGCCAGGCTCTCTGTCCATAGGATTCTCCAGGCAAGAATACTGGAGTGGATTGGCATGCCCTCCTCCAGGGGATCTTCCTGACCCAGGGATCAAATCCACCTCTCTCCCATGTCCTGCATTGGCAGGTAGGTTCCTTACCACTAACGCCACCTGGGAAGCCCGCAGCCTGAGAATGTGGGCTTTTTTTTAAGTTCCCCAGGTGATTCTAACATGCCGCCAAGGTTGAGAATGCAGGAAAGGAAAGAGTGGGTGGCATGTACTCAGAGACAGTTTTTATTGCCTGGACGTATTCCCTGATAGCTCAGTTAGTAAAGAATCTGCCTGCAATGCAGGAGACCCTGGTTTGATTCCTGGACTGGGAAGATCCCCTTGAGAAGGGAAAGGCTACCCACTCCAGTATTTTGGCCTGGAGAATTCCACGGACTGTATAGTCTGTATAGTGAATATGGGGTCACAAAGAGTCGGACATGACTGAGCGACTTTCACTTTCACTTGGAAAATTAATAAGATGTGTGGGTGAGAGTCTATCAGCTCATCAGTCTGTTACTTCTGTGGAGTTATTTGCATTGATAACTGGTAGATTTAAATTTCCATCATAACTGTTACTTGAAACATCTTTTAAAAGATTCCCCTACAAGGTAACATAGAAAAGAAAATATATAACAATTGCACACTGGATAATGTGATTAAAAGCAATAAAAATTGCCAAAGTTCTGAGACCAAATCACAGATTTTCAATTGTTAGGACCAGTTGATGTGCTAAGAACTACCATTCAGATGTCCAAATATGTCACAAGCTTCCAGCTACTTTCCAAAAACTCTTTAGTTATGTGTAATTCAATTACTGACAATACAAACAAAATAACCAAGAGGGAAATGCAAACAAATAAAATCCCACAGAACCCACAGTATTCTTTGATATGTGTTTCAATAATTCTGCAGGACTTCCCTGGTGTTCAGTGGATGAGTCTGCCTGCCAATGCAGGGGTCACGGAAGATCCCTCATGCTGCGGAACAGCTAAGTCCATGAGCCACAACTACTGAGCCCAAGTGCTGCAACCACTGAAGCCCACGTGCCCTGGGGCCTGTGCTCTGCAGTAAGAGGAGCCGCTGCAATGAGAAGCCTGCACACCACAAGAGTAGCTCCTGCTGGCAGCAGTTAGGGAAAGCCTGCAAGCAGCAGCAAAGACCCAGCACAGTCAATACATAAATAAATAATTTAAAAACAAATAAATAATTCTGCAGCATCACAAAGATGCTGACAAGGTCTAGATCATCAGCAAGGGTGACCTGACTCTTACACATACATGTATGGCCAAGGGCCATACTTGAGAGAGAGTGAGAGCCACTTTAGACCCCAACTGTGACTGTCATTCTGAAAAAGAAAGTATTCATGTATTTCTGAATATAAATATGTGCTGTCATAAATTAGATTTTTTTAATGTTGTATTTGGTTTTGGTTTTCTCCAAAAGAACTAATATTAAGTCAGTGGTGAATTTTACAATCTACAACAAAAGCTTCTTACAACTGAGAAATACTCTAATAATATAGTAGCTATGTACTGAATCTTATAATTTTCCATGCAATGCCCAAAGGCTGTAAGTGAATCATCTTGCTTAATCTTCGTTTTACTTACATAATTTTATTTTCACCGTTTTAGAAATGAGACATTGATGCACAAAGGGGTTAAGTAACTTGCCCAAGGCCACACAGCAGGCCAGGATTTGAACCCAGATGGTCTAACTCCAAGTCTCATGCACTTAACCATTTGGTTATAGGCCACTGTGATTTCTGCACAGAAGGTGTACCCCATGCAACACATTCAATAAGTATTTAATGAGCACCTATTAAGTCCTATAAACACTGTTATAATAACTAGAGATACTAGCAAATGAAATAGTCAAGGTCTCAACCTTATTAGAACTGATACTCTAACAGAGAAAAGCAAATAATAAGTAAATAAAGCTCAAGATAATTTTAAACAGTAAACACTATACCAAAAATTGAACAGGCTAGTGGAGATAGAAGGTTTGGGATAGTCACCACTGACCTCTCTGAGGAAGTGAGGTTTGAACAAGTAGAGCATGTGGGTGGGGGAGGGAGCCAGGGGTAAAAGCTTTGGGGCAGGACCTGATCAGCAATGGCCTCCAAGCCCCAAGACTGCAGAAACACTCCTCAACATTTCCTATTTTAGTCTCTGCTGAGATTTGATTCCAGAAAGGCAGTGTCTGATTTGACTTTGTTCCAGTGTCTGCCTCTTGACTGATGCCATGACTAGGACCCCAACCACTAAATCCAAGCTGAGTGCTGTTTGCAGAAAGGTGGGGATGGGTGCAGCCAACAAGAAAAGCAAAAGGGTAGGTTATATTTATGTCGTATTTGGATTAATGAATACTGCCTATGTCTGTGCATTTAATTTCTGGGATGTGGTGGGGGGCAGGTAGTTGTTTTGGTGTGTGTGTGTGTGTGTGTGTCTGTGTGTTTATAAAAGCAAGACTTTGAGAAATGGTAGAAAGCAAGGAAGCTCATTTCTAATCCGAGCAGAAAACAAACAGTGAAGGGGGATGTTATCTTCAGTATTGACTTTATAGCTCAGGATACTAAACACTCACAAGTTTATTTAGCTCAGAAAACAACAGAACTTCCATAACTCAGTCGAAACTGGAGCCACAGCCAATTTTACCTAATAAAAATTTCCAAGCAATGAATACAGAAATTGCTGCCTCTAAGCTACTCAAAACAGAGCTGGGAATTTTTTTCTCATGGCATAAAGAGCCACACTGTTGATTTTTTTAAAATTATTCTTTGGGCCTTGCTGATCTGAAAATCTGTCTCAACATGGGCTATAGAGTCACAAAAACCGGTTTCTCAACCCAGAGCAACTACTTATTTAATATGAGCTCAGATAAGCTAATTAGTCTCAATCAGCACAACCCACTCCAGTACTCTTGCCTGGAAAATCCCATGGATGGAGGAGCCTGGTGGGCTGCAGTCCATGGGGTCTCAAAGAGTCGGACACGACTGAGGGACTTCACTTTCATTTTTCACTTTCATGCATTGGAGAAGGAAATGGCAACCCACTCCAGTGTTCTTGCCTGGAGATTCCCAGGGACTGGGGGAGCCTGGTGGACTGCCATCTCTGGGGTTGCACAGAGTCGGACACGACTGAAGCGACTTAGCAGCAGCGTAAGTTTGTCATAAACTGAAGATAATAATGCCTATACCATAGGGTTATTATAAGGACTATTGTGAATTAGAAAATACGTTGTGTGCCTAATACAGCACCTCTTTAGGATTCTTCTTGATTAAGCTCTGTTGATCCTTGCCATGGAGAATGCTCAACATACAATTAGGTTTCAGCTTTAAATAACTTTTTTAAAAGATTTATGTAACTTGAATATATTATAGTTCATGCCAATCTACACAGGACGTCCCAGGTGGCGCTAGTGGTAAAGAAACCTGCCAATGCAGGAGATGTAGGAGACGCAGGTTCAGTCCCTGGGTCGGGAAGATCCCTTAGAGGAGGGCATGCAACCCACTCTTGTATTCATGCCCGGAGAAGCCCATGGACAAAGGAGCCTGGCAGTCTACAGTCCATAAGATCGCAAAGAGTCAGAACCAACTTAGCATGCACACACAAGCATGCAAAGTGTTAGTCGCTCAGCAATGTCTGACTCTTTGCAACCCCATGGACTGTAGCCTCCCAGGCTCCTCTGTCCATGGGATTCTTCAGGCAAGAATACTAGAGTGGGTTGCCATTCCCTTCTCCAGGGGATCTTCCTGACAAAGTTTGTGTAATTTGCCCAAGGTCACATAGCTGGTGGTGACAGAGCTGGGAGTTGAACCCCCTATGTGTTAGCTCTGGGGCATTCACTCCTAACCATTCTGCTTTACTTAACAAATAACAAAGAAGCATTAATCTACACATTACCTCCTCCAAGGGCTGCTCAACTTCCTCCCTTGCATGCAAGTTGTTCCACTGGAATTTGGAGTAACAAATTAAACCTTCCATTTCAAAGTTATGTGTATGGCATGGATCCTCAAAAATAGACTTAAAGATCTAGAAAAATGGTACAGGTGATCTTATTTGCAAAACAGATACACAGACACAGACATGGAGAACAAACATTGATACCAAAGGAGAAAAAGGGCGGGATGGGAATAGGGGCAGGGTGGGATGAATTGGGAGATTGGGATTGACATATATACACTATTGATATTATGTATTAAATAGACAAGGCTTCCCAAGTGGCCCAGTGGTAAAGAATCTGCCTACTAAGGCAACAGACGCAGGCTTGATCCCTGGGTTGGGAAGATCCCCTGGAGTAGGAAATGGCAACCTGCCACAGTATTCTTGCCTGGAAAATTCCGTGGACAAAGAGCCTGGTGGGCTATAGTCCATAAGGTTGCCAAAGAGTCGGACACGACCTAACACACACACACGCATAAAATAGATAACTAGTGAGAACCTAATGTATTGCAAAAGAAACTCTACTCAATGTTCTGTGGTGACCTAAATGGGAAGCAAATCTAAAAAAGAGGGGATATATAAACATACAGCTGATTCATTCTCCTGTATAGCAAAAACTAACACAACATTGTAAAGCAACTATACTCCAATAAAATTAAAATAGATTTAAAGAATTTTCAAGTCTCAAGTTTTGTTTAACACTGTAAACAACTGCTTTAGATGAAAATAGCTGTTTTTCTTCCTTTCTCCCCCATTTTTTGTTAAAATGCTTTAAAGGGGCCTCTGATTATATGAAATGAAAGCCTCAGCCCAGCAAAGATGACTGCAAGAGTATGGAGCTAAATTGCTTTGTGCAGTAATGTGAGGGTTTCATCTTTGTGCAGATAAGATTTGGGGATAGGGGGTTGTTTGTTTCATTTTAAAGGACTTCTTTTTTCTCCTGGCAACCATGGGATTGAACTTGTGGCAGAGGGAGTCAGAAGAGAAAGAGGAGATGGGGGGGGGGGGGGTGGTGGATAAAAAACACTCTAATTGAAAAGGTTGGTCTCCAGGAATTTAGAAGCAGAATAGGACCTAAGGAAAGAAAGAGTCAGTAAGGAATTCCCTCTGACAGTGTTTGTCCAATGGGCTCTGATGTGTAATATCTGATTTCAAGGTATTTCCTGTGTTGTGAGTTAATTCTCTTCTATTACCACCCTCCTTGCCAAGTCTTTAGAGAAGCTTCCCTAACTTCTACAAACCAGTGCCAACTTTAAGTGAGAAGTACCTCAGTGCTTGAGAGAAGTGATCTGGAGATGGGAGAGTAAACCAGAATGCCCAGGGATGACTGAATAAAGCCAATGCCCAGTTAACACATGCAGTGTTTCTCCCAATGAATATAGTGCACTCAGTAAGGAGAACTCTATAAATAAAATTTTCTAAATTGTATTACGTATTTGTACTTAATTTTAAGTTTTCCTCTGTTTCCTATATTAACTCTCTTCTGATTGAGTGTCATTGGAAAAGGGTGTTTGCTATGACTAGTGTGTTAGCTTGGCGAAACTGTTAGCCTTTGCCCTGCTTCATTTTGTACTACAAGGCCAGACTTACATGTTACTCCTGGTATCTCTTGACTTCCTATTTTTGCAAACCAGTCAATTCTAAAGGAAATCAACCCTGAATATTCACTGGAAGGACTGATGCTGAAGCTGAAACTCCAATACTTTGGCTACCTGATGAGAAGAGCCAACTCATTGGAAAAGACCCTGATGCTGGGAAAGATAGAAGGCAGGAGGAGAAGGGGATGACAGAGGATGAGATGCTTGGATGGCATCACCAACTCAATGGACATGAGTTTGAGCAAACTCTGGGAGATAGTGAAGGACAGACAAGCCTGGTGTGCTGCAGTCCATGGGGTCACAGAGTCAGACACAACCGAGCAACTGAACTGAACCAATTGTGTGTCAGTTCTGTCTATTGAATGCATACCTGTCAGGCTGTTGGCTTTCCTTAAGCATTTGGCTATATTTGTGTTGAGGGTATATTGAACTCTATTGGTAGTTGTCATAGGGACAGAGTAAAGGGATAATACATAGGTGATTAAATAGCTAATCCCACTAGGAGATTATAAGTAGAAAAAATATGGGCGACCCCTGTAAGTTAATGATTACTCAAAAACATAGGTTTGCTTAACCACAAAACTAAGCAGGATTCCTTAGCAACAAAACCATACACCAGAAACATGAGACGTGCCCCAAAACAATAAAACAATGGTGGCATGAGGCCCAAAAGCTGCCCGGTGAACTCAGTAAGTTAATGATCCCTAGGCTATGCTCTCTTCACACATAAGACACAATAATTGGTGAACCTAGTTTGACTACATAGGGACAAGAAAACTTCCCTGCCCAACTTGGAGGAGGAGCTGATGATAAAACACGTCTACTCAGAAAAGACAAATAAGTTCTTCCTGGCATCCCCACTTTTCCTTTGATTGTAAAACTGTAGCCAAGTAAGTTCTCAGGGCTCAGCTCTTCTCGCCCACCCACTTGTAAGCCTCATAAGCGTCCTATTCTAATAAATCACTTCTCATCTACCACTTTGCTCTCCATGAATTATTCTCTGCACTGATACATAAAGGACTATGGTATGGGAGCTCTTCAGAGCCCCCCCAAATTACACTGAATGGTTTCAGTTGCAATTTTTTTCACACCAGTGAGACTGTTTCTCTGTAATAGAATTGTTCGGGACAGGGGAGAGTGTGGATTGAGTAAGTGGCTATTCCTCAGGAGCAGCCTCCTCAACCCTCCTGGGACATTTTTCCCTTGACCACATCTCCATTCTTATGGCATCGCATTTAAGGAGACTCCCTCAAGGAGTTGTATTCCCAGCTCTACCCTAAAGGCCAGCATAAAAGTAGAGGTGATGGTTTAGTTGCTCAGTTGTGACCAACTCTTTGTGACCCCATGGACTGTAGCCCACCAGGCTCCTCTGTTTATGGGATTTCCAGGCAAGAATACAGGAGCAGGTTGCTATTTCCTGCTCCAGAGGATCTTCCTGACCCAGAGATCAAACCCTGGTCTCCTGCACTGCAGGCGGATTCTTTACCAACTGGGCCACCAGGGAAGCCCTTAAAAGTAGAATTAATTAAAAAAAAAAAAAGTAGAGGTAATGATTCACCAGGTAATTTAATCTCCCAAGGAGGGATCACCATATGAGGTGTCCCCCAAGACAGCTTCATGTTCAGTAATTTGCTAGAAGGAATCTCAGGACTGATGAGTAGTTATACTCACAGGTACCGTTTATTAATGAAAGGACACAAAACAAAATCAGTAAAAGGAATAGGGTGCATGGGGCAAAGTCTGGAAGAAACCAGGAAGAAGCTTTCCAAAGTCCTCTCCCGTGGAGTCACATAGGATGTACTTAATTCTTCCAACAATAACACCTGGCAATACGTGCAGAGTGTCTACCAGGGAAGCTCACTGGTCTCACCATCCGAGGTTTTTAGTGGAGGCCAGTCATGTAGGAACTCTCAGCCATTCACATGTCAAAATCCCAGAGTCCCAGAAGATAAGCAGGTCTTCAGCATGACCATGGTATTTGCACAGTCTAGACACAGTGAACCATCCTTATCATTAGGGAATGGTGGGAAAACTCCTGAAAGCCAACTTCCCAGATGCTAGACAAGAGCCAATATTGTAAGCAGACCTTTCTAGCAACAGATGTCTCAGGGCTGCTATGGCAACGACTTTCTGCACTGTCTCTCCCAGAGGTCCCTCTCCCTGGCCCTCACCACCTCTGATCTTCCAGATTCTGCTGGGTAAGTTCAAGTCTTGGAAACCCTGTAAGAGATTGCTGGATCTCTGGTTGTATACAGTCTTGCCATCAGTACATAAGAAGCTCTCAAAAACATGTGTTGAATAAATGAGTTATGTGAAAAAATAATCTGGTAATTTAAAACCAGAAAGAAAATATTCTGAAATGTATTAACAAAGGATACTGCTATTACATGAGAGTTTTGTTATATTTTTATATGCTTTCCAAGTTTCCTAGAATAAACACATACTTTTTTTATAATTAAAAGCCAAGTAGAAATAAATGTTAGTTTCCAGCAAATCTGAGTGTTGGTCCTGTAGATTAGAGTCTACAGAGAAGGGCCAAGATCCACTGGATAACTTTGACCCCGGGGATATTTTTGGCCATAGGATTCTGGATAAGGCCCACATCACAGAGCATTTTTTTCTTGGGACCTAAACTTGGTGTTATTCCCTTCCATTCAGTCTTCATAGATAAATTCAGGAAACACAATGGTCAATACTTAAATCAAGATTTGTCAACTGATAAACTAAAACTAAAAACTCTGAAAATCAACTGATGTTTCTCAGCTTCCAGTAGCAAAGGCTACAAACTATAGCGTTGCAATTAACTTTTAGCCATCTCTACTGATGAATGGAAACAATTTTTGAAAATTACTTTCCAAGCATATCTTCCTAAGGTTAATATTAAAAATTAGCTTCCAGGAGGAGGAATCTTAAACAATATTGTAAAGTAATTAGCCTCCAATTAAAATAAAAATATTTTTTAAAAAAACATATTCTAGGTAGCAGTGGAAAACTATCCTAAATGTTTTTCAATTTGACATGAGCAGTACAACAGTGTACACTCTTACCGCTTATCACAGCTTATGATAACGAATAAGGATTCAACATTAAGTACCCAATTTGTCAGTACCTGGCTATTCTAAGTAATGCCAACTTTTTCCAGTAATATTAATAGCTTCATAGTCAAATTCACTTTCTTCATCACTTCAATCCCTTTACAGCAAGAGAACCGAACATGTATAGCTAAACCACATTTTCCACATTGGGAAGAATAAAAGTCATTAAATCTATAGATCAGATTTAGCAATTATATTCCCAACAGAAATAGTAAGGAGGACATGTGTGCAGTAAAACATGTACCAATATCTTTATGGCAGCTTTGTTCATAATAATCAAAACTGGATACAACTCAAATATCCACCAACAGTGAAATAATTTAAAAATGAGTAAATTTTTAAATGGATA
Source organism: Ovis canadensis (assembly GCF_042477335.2). Taxonomy (NCBI): domain Eukaryota; kingdom Metazoa; phylum Chordata; class Mammalia; order Artiodactyla; family Bovidae; genus Ovis; species Ovis canadensis. The sequence goes on along the minus strand of NC_091251.1, from coordinate 54,301,492 downwards.
AAACTGCGCTACTTTCATATAATGAAACGCTATACAACAAAGAAAACCTACAAAGTTTGGTAAGAACATAAGACTTACAGACATAATGTTGAGTAAAAGAAAAAAGGTAGGCAAAATAAATGTTTAATTAATTGCATTTATACAAAGCTTAAAACAGGCAAAAGTTTTTTACAATATTGGAAATCAGGGTAGCTTTTCGAAAAGGAGACAAGAAGGGGCACAAGAGAGGCTTCAGAGCTGCTTCTAATATTCTGCATCTGTCTTAGCAGAATTTGCACGTTATTAAACTGTAAAAATTCACTGTGGTAAATACTTAAGATTTATACACCTGTCTGTAAGTCTGTTTAACTGCTATAAACATATGACCCAAATGGAGGATTTTACAAAGAGCTTATACAGAAAAGACAGACATAGTTATTATGGTTGTTTCAGTAAATGTTCAATAACTCTAAGAACCTGGCCAACAGTATATATGTAATGTTTATTTCTCCAGATCTTATGAGCCTTTGAGTCAGAGGAATCTCATTAACTGCAATACAAATGTCACTTTTTCCTGCTCCCATTTTCAGGACCAAACCTCCACCCCTGCACACCAAGCCCTGTATTTCAGAGAGTCTCCAGAAGGTGTCTCCCTGCACTGTCAGTCCTGCGGGCAATGCCTCTCCCCTCTGAACAAAGCACTTCCCCTAGACCCTCCCCTACTGGGTCCGGCAAGCTGGGCAAGCTGCTTTGCTGTGCTCAGTTGCTCAGTCCCGTCCAGCTCTTTGCGACTCCATGGACTGTAGCTAGCCAGGCTCCTCTGTCCATGGGATTTTCCAGGCAAGAATACTGGAGTGGGATGTCATTTCCTACTCCAGGGCATCTTCTCAACCCAGGGATTGGACCCATGTATCCTGCAACTCCTGCATTGCCAGGCAGATTCTTTACTGCTGAGCAACCTGGGAAGGCAAGCTGTGCAGGAGTGAAGCACAAGAAACTGAGTCACCTGTTCAGGTGAGAAGGTAAGATCGTATTTCTTAAATCTGAGAACTTTTTTAAAAGCTGAGAAAATTATTTCCGTTTTTACCAACAGCCTTCTATCTACTCATGGGAATCATGCTTCTAAACACTCAGACCATGTTATCAAGAAACTAGTACAATCCCCATCAGACTTACTGCTCTCCTCTGACAACTAGGGCTTTTCTTGCTGGCACAAGCTAATCAGCAGATTCCTTCTACCCTTAGGGTGAACTCTTGCCCAGGAAGCTTCTCAGCCTCCACCAAGACTCTCGCAGCTTGCTGGACATGCCCTTGCCCCAGCAACAGGCAGGGCATGACTTCTTCCCCGGATGATTCCAGCTCCCCCAGGTGTATTGATTTTACTCAGCCCTGTCTCATCAGTTCACTGATGTGCTCAGACAGGCCTGAAAACCTACGATAGACCTCAGATAAACCAGTATAGAGATACTTCTACTCTGATACCTGCAAACTCAGACGCTTGACTCACATGGGAGCCCAAGGCACCAGTACATCCAACTCTGAGTGTGTTCTACATCTAGCATAAGAATGTTAAGGTGGTATGTTTGTTTAAAAAGAGTTCTCCAATGTTCTCTATAAGAATAAACTATTTCTTTTTGTGTGTGTGCTGTCAATTCAATCGTGTCCGACTCTTAGCAACCCCATGGACTGTACCCCACCAGGCTCCTTTGTCCTTGGGATTCTCCAGGCAAGAATACTGGACTGGGTTGCCATGTCCTCCTCCAAGGGATCTTCCTGACCCAAGGATTGAACCTGCATCTCCTGCACTGCAGGCAGATTCTTTACCCACTGAGCCACCTGGGAAGTCGAAATTATTTCTTTAGATGTCAATATATATTAACATCTAAGACTTTGAAATGGAGAAAGTGCAATCTACTTTGTGCTCTGGATAGAGTGACGAAAATAACCAATTTTAATTCATCTTCTTCAGAGTACAAGTAATTTGGGTTTGACGTTTTTCCTTTATTTTATTCAAGCATAGTTGATTTACAATGTTGTGTTAATTTCTGCTGTACAGTAAAGTAATTTGTTATAAAAATACATACATCCTTTTTCATTAGAATATAGGTAATTTGTTCAGAGTGTTTTGGTGCATAAACATCTGAAACAAAGAAAGAGAAATAAAGCAATAATTTAAATTGCAGTCACATCCTTTGCTGAACCACTTGATGTCCTGAGATGAGTTCAAATAGCAAATTCCTCCACCTGCTGGTATAAGCTCGTCTCTGCAATTCTCACACTTAAATCTCAAAAATATAATAGATGGTGTATCATAAAAATTATGGGTGGAGTTTAACGTTTTCATCTTAAACTGGAAATGTACTGTGATTCAATGACTAATATACTATCATTCAAGAGGGTAGAAGAGGAAATAGCACTTCCAAGAAGAAAGAAAAACAGCTGTTGTCATGTAGCTTCAAAACAAATACAAGATGCTCTTTCCTCCCTATAAACTTAGCACTTAAAGTTGGGCTTATTTTTTCCTTTAGCATACTCTGCCTTGTATTTTCCTGTGAGTGTGGTGCCTTAACATAGTTTAAAAGTTCTTGGTAAGGCAGAGATCATGGCCTGTATTCTTCAGACCATTAACAGTGAACATAGTATACTGTGGACGTACACAGTAGGTGTTCATTAAGTGTTTGATTTGTTGACTTTCCAAGTTGGTCCTTACTTCCAGTTCCTTCTTTCACCAAGAACATGACCAAAGGGGAGTCCTATAGTCACTGTTATAAAAAACCACTCCCACAATAAGTATATGGACTTCTACTTAAGTAGAAATGGGAGAGGGGAGGCAGATGAAGAGGAGTCAGCTCCCAGGAAACCAGGGAATGGGAAACAAGGTGTCTAGCTACTTTGTCATCTGTTTGGTTCACTGATTTTACCAAATGCCCAGTACAAGGCTAGACACATAGTAAATGCTTAAATATTTTTAAAATAAATCAATAAATTAAAATATTGAATTTGAAAAACAGAGATAGGGTATGCTATGCAAAACTGCATCAGATGAACTCAGTCCATCTAAGACAACAAGAAATCCAAAAAAGAAAAGCCCAGAACTTGTGCATGGGATCAACTTTCAATACATCATCCAGACTCCTGGGCTCCAGACTTGAAAAAAAATGTGTTTTAAGCTGATAAATATCCAAGCATCCTATTGGTTAGAGTTTTAAATGTGGATAATTAATAGCTCAGGGAAGTTAAAGTGTTTGCATTTGAGAACTTGCTGTTTGTGATTCCTTCAGTTTACTCCTTAAGGAAACAAAAGTCTTAAAAAAAACAGTAATATTTGCATAGCAGCTATATGTTTTATAGGTAATCCCTGCAATAAATCTATTATGCATATATAAGTCAAAATGTGGACCCACTCAGGTCAGCACGATGAAGGCCCTGAGACAAGGTGGCAGAGAGGCTGTCTCTAGTACATGTTGCGTGCTGATTATCTACTGAAACCCTAGGCTTAGCACACTTCTTACTTCCCTTCCTCAGTCAGGATTGGCTCATATCTCCTTGCAAAACTTTCCCAGAACTCATCTTCTCATTCATTCCCATAACAAGATGAAAGCTTTTTCTGAAACACGAGTCTTGTTGCATTAGTAATAATACTAGATGGAAAAGCATATACAAACAGTGCATAAACTCAGGTGTGTACAAAATGCAGCTTTATTTTTTACATATAATTTAAATTTCTAATTTGAACTCTCATCCTCCAGGAAAGGGAAACTGACCTCACTTTCACTGGCCCATTCACTCCAAGCACCAGTGGTGGTGGGAGGTGGGAAACCCAAGCCTTGACAAGTCTTCCCCTGGGTGTTTTCTGAGTCAGCCTTCTCATCCGGTCTTCACCCACAGGCTGCTTCATGCCTCCCTGGGGGTGGGGAGTCTTTGACCATGTCTAAGCCCTGACTTCTGAAAGACTTCAAGCAGCTGCTTCCTCCCCTGGATCTTCCAAAGAAGCTGAGAACATCGCAGGCTGCTGCCTGGCATTCCTGCTGCCTCCCCGAGGAAGCAGGCTCCCTCCCAGCTCCTTGCGCTAAGAGTGTGACATCTCTGCTGCCCTCACACCCACTGTGCTATCTTCTCCCTCTTGTGAGTCTTCCCAGACTCTTGGCTCTCATTCAATGTGTCTCGCACATGTTAACCTAGGTGAAAGTGTTAGTCTCTCAGTCATGTCCGATTTTTTGAGACCCCATGGACTGTATCCCGCCAGGGTCCTCTGTCCATGGAATTCTCCAGGCAAGAATACTGGAGTGGGTAGCCATTCCCTTCTCCAGGGGATCTTCCTGACCTGGGAATGGAACCCAGGTCTCCTGCATTGCAGGCAGATTCTTTACTGTCTGAGCCAATCCAAGCAGCAACAAACCAGAGGGGTTACATCCTTCATCAGCAATGAGCGCAAGCTAGCATGGCTCCTCAAGGGAGATGGGGAAAAGTAAAACACCAGGAGAAAAGGGAAATGCTGGCTAAGATTTCAAAATATAATCCCAACCCCAAAGTTGATATCTTTTGCTTTTAACATTTCCTAACTCTTCTCTGGTGGGTCTTCCTAAAGTGGCTCAGATGGTAAAGATTGAGCCTTCCCTGATGGCTCAGATGGTAAAGCGTCTGCATACAATGCTGGAGACTCGGGTTTGATCCCTGGGTCAGGAAGATCTCCTGGAGAAGGAAATGGCAACGCACTCCAGTATTCTTGCCTGGAAAATCCCATGGACAGAGGAGCCTGGTAGGCTACAGTCCATGGGGTCGCAACGAGTCGGACACGACTGAGCGACTTCACTTTCCCTATGGCTATTGTGAAAAGTGTCTCTATGAACACTTCTCTACTCAGATCTTTTTTGAGTTTAGCTGCCTTGGGGAGTGAGGAGAACAGAGAGCATTAACCTCACTTTGCAGAAGTTGAAATTGAGGCACTAAGCAATTCTCCAGCATATTCTATAACAGGCATACTAAAACCATCCACTGAATGAGACATAGGGAGAAATGAGTTGTTAAATATTTCCTGCTTTTCAGAAACTCCCACCAGACCACGCCTAACAAACCAAAGTACCGTATTAATGAGCAAATCAGATATAACAGGATCTGAAAGTGCCAGGAACACTCAATTACTTCCAAAACAAGCCAAATATATTCAAGTAACAAATGAATGGTCTCAGTTACAGCCAATTACAGAGATGCAATGCATTCAGCGTGCTATCCCCAGATCCAGACGGCACTCAGTAGCATAATAAATCCAGGCTCTCAATCGTCTTACTAAATATTTAAAACAACAGAGCCTAGACAGTAATCTTGGTTGACAGATTCACACATTAAATATACCAAGTGAAATGTACTTAAATTCATTCACTGGGTACAAAGCTCAGCTCATCTTCTACACTGAGCATCTCTGCTGTGCCAATGCCCCTTTGTGGGCCACTTTGGACTTCTGGCATTTCCCTGGATTTCAGAACTGATTAGAAGTAGGTCAAAGGCCTGAGAACAGTACAAAACAACCTAAAGGGACAGGATAACTAGGTCAGCTAAGGTGCAGTGAGAATTCAGGTTTACTCAACCGATCCCAAACCCGTTTTGGAAGAAGGAAAACACAACACAAATATATGAAAACCTCTTCAGCCTCTTACCTGTTAAGTGATCTTGAGCAAACTACCTAACTTCTCTGAGCCACAGTTTCTTCATCTATAAAATGAAACGAAAAATAAAACTTGCCCACAGAGCTGGTAAGAGGTTTCAATGAAGGAATGTGCATTAAGAGCCTAACCAAAGCTTTTGGAAAATGCTAGCTGTATATTTGATGAAAGTGGGATGCCAACACGGTAAGCCCTACTTTGGAATATAGTGGCTGTTAACCTATGTTTGTTATCTGATATCTTGCTGGTAGTCACAAGAATGGGCCTCCCAGACTTCCAACTGCAGAGAACACAACTGATCAAGGGCTGCAGATATCCTTGCTAGGCTTGTGCAGGTGTCACGCCTCCCTGGGGAGCTCACCTAACAAGAGAGCATGGGGACTCCCAACAGTTGACTTTGGCTCCAGAATTGCCAGTGGCCTTGCTGGATCTTCCTGGAACTGAGGGCAGTCTGGGATGCTCCCTCTCGTGGATCCCTCCCTCTCTCCTTCACTGGGAGTCAGATTCACATCACAGCCTGACACTCTTTCTCAGGCTGACTTGGTTCCCTCCCCATTTTCTTCCCCAGGAGTATTTGCCCTAACAGAATCCTTGCATGTTGAATCCTGTCTTAGCATCTGCTTCTCTGAAGATTCAGACGCACTTGCTCATGTTCTTTTCTGACAGTGGGTATAACTTATATTTGTCTTATGAGGTGTGCATGGATTGTTGAGCTATTCTCAAGGGCCATTTCATCAGAGTAGCCGTGGGGAAGCCGCAGCTGAGAAACAGGAATTACAGGGGTCATCATTGCCAAGAGAAGTATGAACAAACGTGAGGACCTTAAGTCTGATACTTTCTCAGGGAACTACAGTTTTGGGTGTTTCTAGTCAGGAGAAACTGAAGGAAATGTTTTCAAAGATAGTAATCTTCTTGGTTAAGTAACTTCACCTCTCTGGGCCTTGGTGTCCTAGACCAGCACAAAATGAGCAGATGTTAGATTTCAAAGGGACCCAGGAGACCATAAACTCTGTGTTTCCCAAACTTCAGTTACATTTGTATACTTTTTGGTCAACCCGTGTGCCACCCAAGTAATAATTTTTCTTTAAGTAAATTCACTTTAACTTAAAATTTAAAAAGCAAAGTTTATGTGAGAGCTAAATGATAAAGTATCACTTACCATAAATGGAAGACAATATTATTAAATTCCAGTTAGATGTTAAAACCTGAAGAAGGTGTAGACTCTGGAGCTGCTTTCTGTTAAAAATGCAGATTAGCAAATGTTAAAGACATGCTAACACCAAATACTTTCTAGAAAGACTGGAAGAGAAGTGAAAAAGACTCTGACAATGTGACTCATTGGTTTTGTTTGGCTGTGCCACAGGGCATGCAGGATCTTAATTCTCTGAACAGGAATCTAACCCACACCACCTGCAGTGGAAGCAAGGAGTCTTACCCACTAGACTTCCAGGGAAGTCCCAACAGCGTGATCCATTGTCATTCAAAACTGGATCTATGGTTCCTCCTAAATCACTAAGTCACTCCTTTCACATAAGCTTGGAGGTTCCCTCCTCCCATACTATAGTTTGGACATCCCACTGTTAATAGTTTTTCCATTTTGAGAGATATGTAACTCAGGGGTGCAGGTTTACTGACCAGCTACAGAAGTAACAGTGTGTTTATCAGTTCATTATCCTGGGTTTTCAATAAGAATTTAGTCCATCTAAGTAGCTGGGGACCTAGGATCCACCCATTAGAAAGTGTCTTAAACAGAACTAAGAAATAGAAAGTTTGCCTTTAGTGTCTTCCATCTCTTCTTTTGTACACCCCAATTCCTCATTCCCTACCTAAGAAACCAGACAATTCTTTTCCCTTTTGCTGCTGAGACCCCCCTGGGAGGAAGATCTACTCAGACCTAGGTTTCCCTCATCTCACTGCTCTACTCTACTTTCCATCTCCTGTTGAGCTGTTTCACACCAACCTGTGAATGACCCAAAACTGGCTTAACACTGTGACCATCCTAGAGATATTCAAAACCAATTTTTTTCTTTACTTTTTATTTTAATTTGGAGAATAGCCAATGAACAAAGTAGTGATAGTTTCAGGTGGATAGCAAGGGGCTCAGTCACACATATACATGAATGGATACATTCTCCATTCTCCCCCAAACTTTCCTCCCATCCAGGCTGCCACATAACATTGAGTAGAATTCCCTGTGCTATTCAATAGATCCTTGTTGGTTAACCATTTTAAATATAGCAATTTGAACATGTCAGTCCCATACTTCCTAACTACTAGCTATCCCTTGCCTCAATTCTTCCCCCTACCCTGCAACCATAAATTCATTCTCTCAGTCTGAGAGTCTGTTCCTGTTTTGTAAAGAAGTTCATTTGTATCATTTCATTTTATATTCAGCACTAAGGGATGTCATACGATACTTCTCTTTTTCTGACTTACTTCACTCAGTATGACAATCTCTTTATCCATCCATGTTCCTGCATATGTCAATATTTCATTCTTATTAATGGCTGAGTAATATTCCATTGAGTATATATATATACACAACATCTTCTTTATCCATTCCTCTGTTGATGGACATTAAGGTTGCTTCCATGTCTTGGCCATTATAAATGGTGCTGCAATGAACACTGGGATACATGTATCCTTTTGGATCATTTCAAAACTGATTTTAGGAAGGTGGTCCTAAGATGGCAGAGGAATAGGACAAGGAGACCACTTTCTCTCCCACAAATTCATCCAAAGAACACTTGAACACTGAGTAAATTCCACAAAACAACTTCTGAATGCTGGCAGAGGACATCAGGCACCCAGAAAAGCAGCCCATTGTCCTCGAAAGGAGATGTTTTATCAATGGTGCTGTATAGATGGAGAAGTCTTGAGACTACTGTAAAAATAAGACTGAAAACCAGAAGCAGGAGGCTTAAGTCAAAATCCTGAGAATACCAGAGAATTCCTGACTCCAGGGAACATTAATCGATAGGAGCTCATCAAACGCCTCCATACCTACACTGAAACCAAGCACCACCCAAGGGCCAACAAGTTCCAGAGCAAGACATACCACACAAATTCTCCAGCAACACAGGAACACAGCCCTGAGCTTCAATATAAAACCCATTGACATCTCATTACTCATTACTGGACTTCATTGCACTCCAGAGAGAAGAAATCCAGCTCCACCCACCAGAACACCGACACAAGCTTCCCTAACTAGGAAACCTTGACAAGCCACCTATATAACCCCACCGACAGTGAGGAAACTCCACAATAAAGAGAATTCCACAAACTGCCAGAATACAGAAAGGCCACCCCAAACACAACAATATAAACAAGAGGAAGAGACAGAGGAATACCCAGTAAATAAAGGAACAGGATAAATGCCCACTAAACCAAACAAAAGAGGAAGAGATAGGGAATCTACCTGATAAAGAATTCCAAATAATGATAGTGAAAATGATCCAAAATCTTGAAATCAAAATGGAATCACAGATAAATAGCCTGGAGACAAGGATTGAGAAGATGCAAGAAAGGTTTAACAAGGACCTAGAAGAAATAAAAAAGAATCAATATGTAATGAATAATGCAATCAGTTCAGTTAAGTTCAGTCACTCAGTCATGTCTGACTCTTTGCAATCCCATGAATCGCAGCACGCCAGGCCTCCCTGTCCATCACCAACTCCCGGAGTTCACTCAGACTCACATCCATCGAGTCGGTGATGCCATCCAGCCATCTCATCCTCTGTCATCCCCTTCTCCTCCCGCCCCCAATCCCTCCCAGCATCAGAGTCTTTTCCAATGAGTCAACTCTTCTCATGAGGTGGCCAAAGTACTGGAGTTTCAGCACTCTGGAAGGAACAAATAGTAGAATAACAGAGGCAGAAGATAGGATTAGTGAGGTAGAAGATAGAATGGTAGAAATAAATGAATCAGAGAGGAAAAAAGAAAAACGAATTAAAAGAAATGAGGACAATGTCAGAAACCTCTGGGACAATGTTAAACACCCCAACATTTGAATCATAGGAGTCCCAGAAGAAGAAGACAAAAGGAAAGACCATGAGAAAATTCTTGAGGAGATAATAGTTGAAAACTTCCCTAAAATGGGGAAGGAAATAATCACCCAAGTCCAAGAAACCCAGAGAGTCCCAAATAAGATAAACCCAAGGCAAAACACCCCAAGACACATATTAATCAAATTAACAAAGATCAAACACAAAGAACAAATATTAAAAGCAGCAAGGGAAAAACAACAAATAACACACAAAGGGATTCCCATAAGGATAACAGCTGATCTTTCAATAGAAACTCTTCAGGCCAGGAGGGAATGGCAGGACATACTTAAAGTGATGAAAGAAAATGACCTACAGCCCAGATTACTGTACCCAGCAAGGATCTCATTCAAATATGAAGGAGAAATCAAAAGCTTTACAGACAAGCAAAAGCTGAGAGAATTCAGCACCACCAAACCAGCTCTCCAACAAATGCTAAAGGATCTTCTCTAGACAGGAAACACAAAAAGGGTGTATAAGCTTGAACCCAAAACAATAAACCCAAATGGCAATGGGATCATACTTATCAATAATTACCTTAAATGTAAGTGGATTGAATGCCTCAACCAGAAGACAAAGACTGGCTGAATGAATACAAAAACAAGACCTCTATATATGTTGTCTACAAGAGACCCACCTCGAAACAAGGGACACATACAGACTAAAAGTGAAGGGCTGGAAAAAAATATTCCACACAAATAGAGACCAAAAGAAAGCAGGAGTAGCAATACTCATATCAGATAAAATAGACTTTAAAACAAAGGCTGTGAAAGAGACAAAGAAGGACACTACATAATGATCAAAGGATCAATCCAAGAAGAGATATAACAATTATAAATATATGTGCACCCAACATAGGAGCACCACAATATGTAAGACAAATGCTAACAAGTAGGAAAGGGGAAATTAACAATAACACAATAATAGTGGGAGACTTTAATACCCCACTCACACCTATGGATAGATCAACTAAACAGAAATTAACAAGGAAACACAAACTTTAAATGATATAATAGACCAGTTAGACCTAATTGATATATATGAGACATTTCACCCCAAAACAATGAATTCCACCTTTTACTCAAGTACACACGGAACCTTCTCCAGGATAGATCACATCCTGGGCCATAAATCTGGCCTTGGTAAATTCAAAAAAATTGAAATCATTCCAAGCATCTTTTCTGACCACAATGCAGTAAGATTAGATCTCAATTACAGGAGAAAAACTATTAAAAATTCCAACATATGGAAGCTGAACAACACGCTGCTGAATAACCAACAAATCACAGAAGAAACCAGAAAAAAAATCAAAATATGCATAGAAATGAATGAAAATGAAAACACAACAACCTAAAACCTGTGGGACACTGTAAAAGCAGTGCTAAGGGAAAGGTTCATAACAATACAGGCATACCTCAAAAACCAAGAAAAAAGTCAAATAAATAACCTAACTCTACACCTAAAGCAACTAGAAAAGGAAGAAATGAAGAACCCCAGGGTTAGTAGAAGGAAAGAAATCTTAAAAATTAGGGCAGAAATAAATGCAAAAGAAACAAAAGAGACCATAGCAAAAACCAACAAAGCCAAAAACTGGTTCTTTGAAAGGATAAATAAAATTGACAAACCATTAGCCAGCCTCGAGGGGGGTTCATGTTTGGGATCGCATGTATACCCGTGGTGGATTCATGTCAATGTATGGCAAAACGAATACAGTATTGCAAAGTAAAATAACGTAAAAATAAAAATTAAAAAGAAAAGAAAAGTCAAATCAATAAAATTAGAAATGAAAATGGAGAGATCACAACAGACAACACAGAAATACAAAGGATCATAAGAGACTACTATCAGGAATTATATGCCAATAAAGTGGACGATGTGGAAGAAATGGACAAATTCTTAGAAAAGTACAACTTTCCAAAACTGAACCAGGAAGAAATAGAAAATCTTAACAGACACATCACAAGCACGGAAATTGAAACTGTAATCAGAAATCTTCCAGCAAACAAAAGGCCAGGTCCAGACGGCTTCACAGCTGAATTCTACCAAAAATTTCAAGAAGAGCTAACACCTATCCTATTCAAACTCTTCCAGAAAATTGCAGAGGAAGGTCAATTTCCAAACACATTCTATGAGGCCACCATCACCCTGATACCAAACCCTGACAAAGATGCCACAAAAAAAGAAAACTACAGGCCAATATCACTGATGAATATAGATGCAAAAATCCTTAACAAAATTCTAGCAATCAGAATCCAACAACATATTTAAAAGATCATACATCATGACCAAGTGCGCTTTATCCAAGGGATGCAAAGATTCTTCAATATCGGCAAATCAATCAATGTAATACACCACATTAACAAATTGAAAAATAAAAGCCATATGATTATCTCAATAGATGCAGAGAAAGCCTTTGACAAAATTCAACATCCATTTATGCTAAAAAAAAAAAACTCTCCAGAAAGCAGGAATAGAAGGAACATGCCTCAACATAATAAAAGCTATATATGACAAACCCACAGCAAACATTATCCTCAATGGTGAAAAATTGAAAGCATTTCACCTAAAGTCAGGAACAAGACAAAGGTGCCCACTTTCACCACTACTATTCAACATAGTTTTGGAAGTTTTGGCCACAGCAATCAGAGCAGAAAAAGAAATAAAAGGAACCCAAATTGGAAAAGAAGAAGTAAAACTCTCACTCTTTGCAGATGACATGATCCTCTACATAAAAACCCTAAAGACTCCACCAGAAAATTACTAGAGCTAATCAATGAATATAGTAAAGTTTCAGAATATAAAATCAACACACAGAAATCCCTTGCATTCCTATACACTAATAATGAGAAAATAGAAAGAGAAATTAAGGAAACAATTCCATTCACCATTGCAATGAAAAGAATAAAATACTTAGGAATATATCTACTTAAAGAAACAAAAGACCTATATATAGAAAACTATAAAACTCTGGTGAAAGAAGTCAAAGAGGACACTAATAGATGGAAAAATATACCGTGTTCATGGATTGGAAGAATCAATATAGTGAAAATGAGTACACTACCCAAAGCAATCTATAGATTCAATGCAACCCCTATCAAGCTACCAACGGTATTTTTCACAGAACTAGAACAAATAATTTCACAATTTGCATGGAAATACAAAAAACCTCGAATAGCCAGAGCAATCTTGAGAAAGAAGAATGGAACTGGAGGAATCAGCCTGCCTGACTTCAGGCTCTACTACAAAGCCACAGTCATCAAGACAGTATGGTCCTGGCACAAAGACAGAAATATAGATCAATGGAACAAAATAGAAAGCCCAGAGATAAATCCACGCACCTATGGACACCTTATCTTTGACAAAGGAGGCAAGAATATACAATGGAGAAAAGACAATCTCTTTAACAAGTGGTGCTGGGTAAACTGGTCAACCACTTGTAAAATAATGAAACTAGAACACTTTCTAACATCACACACAAAAATAAACTCAAAATGGATTAAAGATCTAAACATAAGACCAGAAACTATAAAACTCTTAGAGGAGAACATAGGCAAAACACTCTCTGACATACATCACAGCAGGATTCTCTATGACCCACCTCCCAGAATATTGGAAACAAAAGCAAAAATAAATAAATGGGACCTAATTAAACTTAAAAGCTTCTGCACAACAAAGGAAACCATATGCAAGGTGAAAAGACAGCCTTCAGAATGGGAGAAAATAATAGCAGATGAAGCAACTGACAAACAACTAATCTCAAAAATATACAAGCAACTCCTGCAGCTCTATTCCAGAAAAATAAATGACCCAATCAAAAAATGGGCCAAATACCTAAACAGATATTTCTCCAAAGAAGACATACAGATGGCTAACAAACACATGAAAAGATGCTCAACATCACTCATTATCAGAGAAATGCAAATCAAAACCACAACGAGGTACGATTTCACACCAGTCAGAATGGCTGTGATCCAAAAGTCTACAAGCAATAAATGCTGGACAGGGTGTGGATAAAAGGGAACCCTCTTACACTGTTGGTGGGAATGCAAACTAGTACAGCCACTATGCAGAAGAGTGTGGAGATTCCTTAAAAAACTGGAAATAGAACTGCCTTATGACCCAGCAATCCCACTGCTGGGCATACAAACCAAGGAAACCAGAATTGAAAGAGACACATGTACCCCAATGTTCAGGGCAGCACTGTTTATAATAGCCAGGACATGGAAACAACCTAGATGTCCATCAGCAGATGAATGGATAAGAAAGCTGTGGTACATATACACAATGGAGTATTACTCAGCCATTAAAAAGAATACATTTGAATCAGTTCTAATGAGGTGGATGAAACTGGAGCCTATTATACAGAGTGAAATAAGCCAGAAAGAAAAACACCAATACAGTATACTAATGCATATATATGGAATTTAGAAAGATGATAACAATAACCCTGTATGAGAGACAGCAAAAGAGACACAGATGTAAAGAACAGTCCTTTGGACTCTGTGGGAGAGGGCAACGGTGGGATGATTTGGGAGAATGGCCCTGAAACATGTATATTATCATATGTGAAACGAATCGCCAGTCCAGGTTCCATGCATGATACAGGATGCTCGGGGTTGGTGCACTGGGATGACCCAGAGGGATGGTATGGGGAGGGAGGTGGGAGGGGGGTTCAAGATGGGGAACACATGTATACCTGTGGCAGATTCATGTTGATGTATGGCAAAACCAATACAATATTGTAAAGTAATTAGCCTCCAATTAAAATAAATAAATTTATATTTTTAAAAGACTGATTTTAAACACTTTTTTTTATAATCTAATTTGTCAAGAGATCTGCCTTTTCAGCCTCCCCTCAAACTTTACCACAGAGGCCTGGTTATTTTAAGATCAACTTTTTTTAAATTTACTTTTAATTAAAGTATGATTGACATACAATATTAGTTTCAAGTATACAACATGATTCAATACTTTTGTAGATTATACTCCATTTAAAGTGTGTGAAACTGAAAGCGTTGGGTGCTCAGTCATGTCTGACTGTCTGTCACCCCACTGACTGGAGCCCACCAGGCTCGCCTGTCCATGGGATTTCCCAGGCAAGAATATCAGAGTGAGGAGCCATTCCTTTCTCCAGAGGATCTTCCTGACCCAGGGATTGAACTTGGGTCTTCCACATTGCAGGTAGATTCTTTACCATCTGAGCCACCAAGGAAGCCCTATACTCCATTTAAAGTTATTACAAAATAATGGCTATGTTCCCTCTGCTGTACAATATATCCTTGTTGCTTATTTATTTTACACATAGCATTTATATATCTTAAGCTCTCCCTCCTTCCTTCTCTCTACTTGTAACTACTAGTTTATTCTCTCTGTAAGATCAGCTATTTTGATGTTGCTCTCACTTTTAATTTAGGGCATTTCTGGCCTCATTCAGATGGCCAAACCATCATCCTTGTGTATTCTAAAATGCTTTCCTATTCCAGGTCATCAGTACTACAGGTATTGTATATTGTAACTCAGTCTTGGCTCTGCCCCCAAAGGCCTAGCATCTAAAGGGATCCAGGCCTAGGGACCTGGATATTTTGTCAGAGCTGTGAGATCTAAAGTTTTATTTTTATGATGAGAGCTGCATTTAGACTCCCACCCCCACCACCACATCAACCCAAAATAATCAGCTCTGGCCTACTATTAACAGTGAAGTCTATTAATAAATTGTATTAAGATTTGGGGGGGCTCAGAATTCAATTCTGGGATGGACTGTCTCTAAAATAAATTAATACCATCAGTTCAGTTCAGTCGCTCAGTCGTGTCCAACTCTTTGTGACCCCATGAATCGCAGCACGCCAGGCCTCCCTGTCCATCACCAACTCCCAGAGTTCACTCAGACTCACGTCCATCGAGTCAGTGATGCCATCCAGCCATCTCATTCTCTGTCAGCCTCTTCTCCTCCTGCCCCCAATCCCTCCCAGCATCAGAGTCTTTTCCAATGAGTCAACTCTTCGCATGAGGTGGCCCAAGTACTGGAGTTTCAGCTTTAGCATCGTTCCTTCCAAAGAAATCCCAGGGTTGATCTCCTTCAGAATGGACTGGTTGGATTTCCTTGCAGTCCAAGGGACGTTCAAGAGTCTTCTCCAACACCACAGTTCAAAAGCATCAATTCTTTGGCACTCAGCCTTCTTCACAGTCCAACTCTCACATCCATACATGACCACTGGAAAAACCATAGCCTTGACTAGACGGACCTTAGTCAGCAAAGTAATGTCTCTGCTTTTGAATATGCTATCTAGGTTGGTCATAACTTTTCTTCCAAGGAGTAAGCATCTTTTAATTTCATGGCTGCAATCACCATCTGCAGTGATTTTGGAGCCCCCCAAAATAAAGTCTGACACTGCTTCCACTGTTTCCCCATCTATTTCCCATGAAGTGATGGGACCGGATGCCATAATCTTCGTTTTCTGAATGTTGAGCTTTAAGCCAACTTCTTCACTCTCCTCTTTCACTTTCATCAAGAGGCTTTTTAGTTCCTCTTCACTTTCTGCCATAAGGGTGGTATCATCTGCATATCTGAGGTTATTGATATTTCTCCCGGCAATCTTGATTCCAGCTTGTGTTTCTTACAGTCCAGCGTTTCTCATGATGTACTCTGCATAGAAGTTAAATAAGCAGGGTGACAATATACAGCCTTGACGCACTCCTTTTCCTATTTGGAACCAGTCTGTTGTTCCATGTCCAGTTCTAACTGTTGCTTCCTGACCTGCATACAGATTTCTCAAGAGGCAGGTCAGGTGGTCTGGTATTCCCATCTCTTTCAGAATTTTTCACAGCTTATTGTGATCCACACAGTCAAAGGCTTTGGCATAGTCAATAAAGCAGAAATAGATGTTTTTCTGGAACTCTCTTGCTTTTTCCATGATCCAGCGGATGTTGGCAATTGATCTCTGGTTCCTCTGCCTTTTCTAAAACCAGCTTAAAGAAAAAGATTCTGACATCCTAAAATATCATTTGTTTGCCTTTGCCAAGGTTTACACACACACACACACACACACACACACACACACACACAAATAAATACCTTCAAAGCTGGAAGGTGAATAGTGCAAAGATCAGGCTGTACTGCCAAATAACACAGACTGCTTTGTTTCATGTAAACAAGGCAACCAGCCCAGTGAGTTACCCCTTCCTATTACAGGACACACCTTCTCATTTCCCTCCCTCCACCCTGCCTTCATTTGAAACATAGTTCAAACAAGGGGCCAAAGTAAAAACTCCTGCCACCTAATCAGTCTGAAGGTCCAACTCAGGACTTTCTTTGATTCTCACTAACCTGTCTCTACAGATGAACAGTTGAGTGCTTTGACAAGGCAGTTCAGTTCAGTTCAGTCGCTTAGTTGTGAGGTCTGACTCTTTGAGACCTGGTGGACTGCAGCAAGCCAGGCCTCCCTGTCCATCATCAGCTCCCGCAGTTTACTCAACTCATGCCCATTGAGTCAGTGATGCCATCCAACCATCTCATCCTCTTAACAAAGCATGAGTCTAAGAGTTAGGAACTCTGAACTCCTGGGTCCTCAAAAACTAAATGACAGCAAAGGGGGTGCCCTAGGATTCTTTTTCTGACCCTAGATAGGGGCGATGCCAAGAACTAACAGGGATGTGTGACAACTGAGATAAGAGTGCTGACTCTCCGGAAGCTTGTGGTAGAACCCATTCCAGGTGAGAAATAACAGCAATAATAGTAACATAACAAATAAACCTCTGTAAAGCAAAAGGCTGCCAGCAACATGCTGGTACCTGAAAACTGTGTTCTCTTCTTGGTGGGAGTTGAGCCAAAAGACACAACCAAGCCAAGGATGCAGAAAAGGAAGGATTTATTATTTGCAGCATTTAAGGAGAACACAGGATCTTTCCCAAACCAGTGCCTCTCTGAATAGCAAAATTGGGGAAATTTTAAGCTAAAGGCACAGGTATATTCATGAAAGGGCTTGGGCTGAGAAATCGGCAAAGGCCTGGCAAAAGTCTAGCTTTAGTTACTTGAAGTCACAGGGGTCCACTCCATCCTTCCATCCTCCATTTGAGTGGGGGCCTTAGCTCCTGCAGAACTCAAAGATGAGCATCAGATTGTTATGTATGTCGCTTGAGGAGGAACTAGGACTCTTTATCACCGAACTATTTTTTCTTGACTTCTTTCCCTTTGTTCCTGCTTTCTCTTACTTCCCTCAAGATCGTTAACTGCTGTGACCTGTTCAAGGACAAATATTATGGCCAAGCTTAGATCACAAAATGGCTTAGGCCAAAAATACCTTCTCTTAGGTCAAGAAAGCTCCCCCCACCCCCCACCCAACCCCTTTCTCTGTCTCTAGGGACCCACCCACTCCCACTCCATCTACTTACAGCGCTTTCACACCAGACATTCTTCTTATACTCAACATTCCGGAGCGGGGAAGCAGGACGGAGTCCCTCCTCTCCCCACTCTCCCCGCTTCCTCATTTCCACAGATCCTGAAGGGAGCGTCCGTGAGTTACCACAGATCCCATTTCAACCGCCAAGAGGATTCACCCGAGGTCCCTCCAGCCGCCAGCGCCCACCGGCGCCCCATCCAGGCATAGCGGGTGCGCAGACTCTCGCCCGCAGAGGTCCCCACCGGCTGGCACCGGCCGTCGCTCCCGCCCCGCCGGCCCAGAGTCCCGAGGCAGGGAGGGGGGGAGCCGGGCCCTCCCTCCGCCACCCAGGCAGGCGGGCAGGGACCCGGGGCGGCGCCGCCGCGCCCAGGGGCGGACCCCACACTTTCTTCCGACTCAAAAGCGGCGAGCGGCGTAGAGCTGCTCCGCCCCTGTCCCGCCGCCGGTCCGGAGCCGCACGTCCCGCCTGCCCGCTGCCGCCATGGCCAAGCCCCTGACCGACCAGGAGAAGCGGCGGCAGATCAGCATCCGCGGCATCGTGGGCGTGGAGAACGTGGCCGAGCTGAAGAAGGGCTTCAATCGGCACCTGCACTTCACTCTGGTCAAGGACCGCAACGTGGCCACCCCCCGCGACTACTTCTTCGCGCTGGCGCACACGGTGCGCGACCACCTGGTGGGGCGCTGGATCCGCACGCAGCAGTACTACTACGAGAAGTGCCCCAAGGTACTGCCCGCGCGCAGCGGGGCCGCCGGGCGCTCCCCGGTGCCCTCCGAGGCGTCCTGCCCTTCTGGGAGGGCGGCCACCGAGCGTCGGGGCGATGGCCCCGGCAGGATGGGTGGAGCTCTGGGGGTGACCTCTCCTAACCCCGATCCTCCCCCTACACACACACGCACACCCCGCGAAGTCCGGGGTAGAGTGTGTGGGCGGCGGGTGTGCAGCCGGGGTCAGATCTGGCATTCTGCCAACACCCCAGTTAAGTCTCGGTTATCCGAGCGCCATCGCCACTCTAACCACTGCGCTTCCCGTCCCCGGGATCTCCTGGAGCAGAAGCCCAAGCCTCCCTCGCCTGTCCACTGGTTTCACAAACTTTTGGGGAGCATCTACTCTCAGCATTTAATCTAGAGAGAGCTGGCGGCTCCAGTCTGAATGCCAGGCACAGTTCTAGGCCCCAAACAGTCGATCCAGAACAAAGGGGATAAAAACCTGCCTTGCGGGGTGCGGGGTTGGGGGAGTGGGGAGCTGAAGGTTTAGGGAGCCGAGACCTGCCGAGGTCGGCAAATGGTGATAAGATTTAAGGGGGCAGGTGGGGCAGGAGTCGGAGAAAGGCGCATCACAGCCCACAGAACCTTTTTAGAGGAGGAGATGAGATGGGGGTTGCGTGCAAGACCCGGGCTGGTCGAAAGCACAGCCCAAGTGTGACGAAGGGATGCGGGGAGTAGGGGGGCCGGGGGTAGAGGTCCCGAGCCACGCTCAGAGCTCTGTATCCCCGCACCACCACCCGCCCCCCGCCCCCCCGCACCCCAGTACCCGGAGTAGGGTGTGGAGCTCCTTGACTAACTTGGCTCCTGCTGGCTGGGGGAGAGCCAGGCCACCCTCGGACTGCTAAGGAACCGCCGTTCACAAACCACTCCTACCCGCACCGGGGCTGGAGGAGGACTTGGCAGTGAGGATTGTGTTGTGCCCAATAAGGGCTAGAGAGTGTATTGGAAAGAATGAAAAATGGGTAAATCCTGGAGACGGTGGCCCAAACATTTATTACAAATTGTTTTAACACAGAAAGCATGAAAAAGAATAGTCCATATTCCAAGTGCTCAAAGAGCCCCTCAGCAAAATATTCCTCAGAGTGAGAAATTGCAGCTCTAATGAAACTTTCAAATGGAAAGTAACTTCCTCACGCCTGATGACTAGGCCTCTACCGGAAGGTAGCAACTGCTAAAATATTTTCTTGCTGCTGCACTGCGGTCAGTGGTGTCAGACTCTTTTAGACCCCGCAGACTGCAGACTGCCAGGCTCCTCTGTTCATGGGAGTCTCCCTGCAAGAATACTGGAGTGGGTTGCCATTTCCTTCCTCACGGGATCTCACTGACCCGGGGATTGAACCCCACCACTGCTGCCTTCTTGTGCACTGGCAGACAGATTCTTTACCATTAGTGCCACCTTGGAAGCCCCAAAATATATCCTAGAAAACACTTTATGTATGCATATATTTCAATTCAATTCAATTCAGTCGCTCAGTTGTGTCTGACTCTTTGCGAATGCATATGTTTACTGTATTTTTAATTTGCATAGAGAGAACTGCACCTACATTAAAAATTATTCTTTAAGATTTTAAGCTGGAGTGTGAGATGGTGAGCCGTGTTTTAGAACTCCCGCCTCCCCTGACACACACATACATTTCAAAAGCATTTAGTGCCATAGAATACACGCTCGCCTTGTATGTTTCTTCTCCAGTGACTTAACTGGGACTTCATAGTTTTCTCCTCTTGTTTCTGCACTGGGCAAGCATTCAAGCCAGGTATTCTGATAGTGATACAAGTGAACAAGATCCGTTCCACACGTGTTAATCAAAGGTCCCAGCCCTCAGCACGGAGTGGAGCCAGTAGGTGTGTCCAAGCTTCTCTGCCACCTCCCCTTCTGCCTGGCAACTGCAAATGAATCCCACATCTGGATCACATCTGGATCTCTAGTCTCAATTCCTTTTCAGACCCCATTCCTACATTTATAAGTGCTTGGTGATCATAACTAGATCTCCCCTTATTCCCTCAAACTCAGCATGTTAAAAACTCAGAATCATCATCCCTCCCAATCCCACCCGCTCTTGTGTTTCTAATGCTAATGGCATTGTCATCCTGACAGGTCATCCAGACAAAACACTCTGCTTTCACCTTTGACTTCTTCCTGTATTCCCCATTCAGCAATTCACCAAATTCTGTTGATTTCTGCAGTTTGCCTTGAAATCACCTACTCTCCTCCATTCTCCCTTCTCTGCCTAATTGAGTCCCTGATCTCTGCTCTCCCAAGAACTAGATTTCTAAGTGATTGCTCCCCAGAAGTGGTTAAACTTGGCAGCATGCAACTGAATAAATGGCTAGCAGACTTATTTTGTTTGGTCTGTTAGACATCTTTAAGCAATTTTATTTTCCGTGCCTTTGGGCAGGACATGTCCAACCCAGCTCTTGGCCCACTACTCCTCGTTGTTCTCAGCCTGGCTCCTGAAGGCATTTGAGTTTGCAATCCCATTAAACCTCCTAAAGTGCCCTCTGCTCAGATCTATAGCACTGGCTCTGGTTGTCTGGCACAGTCCTCTTAATCTAGCACTGAAGGCCCGTCACATCCAAGGTGAGGTTATTTCCCATAACCCTCCTGGGCTTACCATGTTCTCCCACCAACCCAATTTGCCATCCCCATCCTTGTCCTCATCTCCCCACTTCTGGGCCTCTGCCAACATTGCACCCTTCCTTTGGAATGCCATTCCCACCAGGTGCCTCTGCCCAGTTCTCACCTGCCCTGCAAGGCTCAATTGTGTTGCTGTCTTTTCTCTACACCTTCCCAGAACTACCAGGGCCTCTAATTAATGCTAGGAAAATTTTTAATTATTTTTAAAATATTGCATACTGTTTTGTCTTCTTTATCTTTATAAGCCTTTTGAAAACTTCTATTTTTGTAAAATATACATAAGATTAATAATAGTAGTGCATGTATATAATCTATAGCATATATAGGCAATGCTCAAATATTTCACTACCAGAAGTATGTTGTAAATGTTTAATAGAGACCACTAACTAAGAGGATGAGGGAGATCAATTTTTTTAAGGTCTTCTGTATCCCCAAATATAAGGCTCAATCCCGCCCCCCAAAATTTATTTATGTAAAAATAGGAAATCAGCTTAAATTCATGTCTTTGGAAAATCTGTCATGCAACAAGCTTCTCTAATTACTTTATTTTAAAATGCTTTATTTTAAGCAGCAACTTTTTTTTTTAGGAAGAGCTTGAAATATCTGAAAAACTCTTAAATTCATGCTAATTTAGAATTCTTAAGAGGGAGAGAAAGAAAATTAACACAGATGTAGTCATTATTCCTGGGGCTATGATCTCACAATTGCAAGTGCTTGATATATATATACTGTGTTTATAAGCAAGCTTTTTCTAGATCACTAAAAAGTAAAAACGCCATACATAGTGGTTTTATTATAGAGATCATGAAAATGCGCACAGAGAAGAATGAAAATAATTGCCCTGATGTTACATAAATGGATGTTTGTGGCTTGAGAAGCTCTTCCTTTTTGTGAGTGGTACCAGGGCACCAGTCATGGGGGTGAGTGGCAACTTGCACCCCTTTGGCCTGCATCTGCCCCCTTTTCCTAACTCACAAAGGTATCTAATAAACTAATGAGAGCCCTAATGATAGCATTATAGATATTCAAGTAACTTGGATAAAAGTAATAATGATGTGCTCTGGAAAATAGTATTAAATGACATATTGACTCTCCATAGGAGACTTCAAATTCAATTGTTACATAAAATGAAAATGGGGAAAACTGAGATTTCTAAATTGACATTTTCTTATAACATTTTAAGTATATATGTATAACTAATGAGTTAAATATTATAATAAGCATTCCTTATATTGAACTGTATTCATATTTTTTTTAGTATTTTCTGCTTGACCAAATCCTTTTTAAGAGGGTGATAAAGTTAATGATCCTTTTTTTAAATTAGTAAACTGTACTTATAGTTTAGGATTTTAGTAATGTATGAGCTTTGCACCTTTCACTTTCAACTCCAGTTGTATTTACCTGGCTTTCACCATGTCAAAGGCAAATAGTTTCTAAGATGATAGAGAAGTGTCCCATTTCACTGAGAACAAACCCCAGTAACCTTGTTATTCAGAAGAAACTATTGTCAATTCATAGACTTTCTAGAGTAATTTTAATCCTAAAATATTTAGTTATAATATTACTTGCACTAACAGTTAAGGACTACTTTGTAGCCAGTGGGTGTGTCTGAAAGGAGTTAAACTTCGTGTTTCTTGGATGACTTGAGGTACAGTTACAGCCAAGCCCACCTGACCATCATCCTAGAAACATTTTACAGATGAGTGATGAGCTATGTCATTCTGACCACTGTTTACCCAAAACATACACTTTTTCATGAGGCTTGTGAATCAGAAGAAAAAACCCACAAAACACTGAATCTACTTAGTTGAATGAGTTTGCTTCCCCCCCCCCCCCGGGAGTAAAAGATATTCAAGTGTTACCAAAACCAGGATAGAAGATGGTTTTTCCATTTTGTCAGTAGAACTTTTCTTTAGCCCTTCATGCATCTATAGGCGTCTTGTCTGAACCTGAGTTAAAGTAGTCCTGCCTATTTGTTTCTTATTGGTTACCTTGTGTTTTTATGTTGACAAGTAAGGTTGGCCTTGTAGCTGTTCACATGACATCATTTTTCTTTGTTTCAGAGGGTTTATTACCTCTCTTTGGAATTTTACATGGGCCGAACATTACAGAACACCATGATCAACCTTGGCCTGCAGAATGCCTGTGACGAGGCCATCTACCAGGTACATTATCTCTGTATTTCTCTCATTCTCTCCCTTTAAATGTCAGGTTCAACTCAGGAACCTTGGGGAGAGATCATCCTCCCTAAAAGAAAGAAAAAAATAAGATGAAAAATTGTTTCTGTAGACATGGCTGTTACAAACTATTAGAAATGTACACTATATTACTACTGATCTCTGGTTTAAGAGGAACACAGTTAGAGAACTAGTTTTGCCCCATGAGAATTTCGTTCTGCAATCAGTTTTTGACAGCATTCCACAACAAATTGCGGTTTAGAAATTTGCATCTGGACAGCCTTTAAAGGGTACTTGAGTCCCTGCTGTCAGAATCACAAGCTTTTCTTTGGACTCCTATCTACTTTTTAAAAATGATCAAAATTTGACTGTTCTTTGTATATCAAGACATTATCTGAAATTAATAAGCTTTTAAAATTCTGTTGTCATACTTACTCCGTTGCTTCATGAGATGTAAAAATACACTTCCTCTTTAAATGAGAAGCTTGAGGTCTTGAACCTGATGTGCTAATTTGTTTGTATGAACATATTTAACTGGTCTTCTCCTGACCTTCAAGTATATTCTTACCAAAAATAGTCATTAACTTTTCTGATGTGGTTGATGGGAGGAATGTGTATTTGCAAAGATGCACTCTAGATGAGAGACTGTTTAAATTGCTTTTGTCCTGGCATGGGGTTGTTGTCCCCTCATGTGGACAGCTGCTTGTCACTAGGGCTGGTTTCCTTCGTGTGGGTTTAGCAGAGCATTCCGTGTCAAAGAACAATTGCAGCTCCTCTTTGCTTCCCTTTTCTTTGCTTCCCTTGATATCAGCTGAAAAAATATACTTCCTTTGGACCAGAATCCAACCAGGTGGGATGAAGTGACTCCTTGCTCAAGGAGTATAGCCTACTCTAGACTCGAATGTTTAAGAGTGTTACAAATCCTAAGCACTAACCCTAACCCTAACCCTAATTATTAGGGTATTAGCAGTTGGCGTCACAGGGACCCCAGTACTCTAGTGAACCGGGAGCAAATTTGAACGCCCTTTTAACAATGAATAGAGGCAGATCCATTTTTGAACTCTTTAGAAGACGCAGTTATCAAGACTTGTACCAGAAAGCAACTTTTGATATAAAGATAGGAATTCAAATTGGTAACCAGCCCCATGGCAACTGGGGTATCCACTTTAAGCATGCATTTTTAAGTGTGTATATTATGTTTCCATGTAAAACAATATCTAATTTCATGGATTGCATCACTTTCAGATAAGAATGCAATCATTTCACAAAGGACCATCATTAGCCAGGCATGGGCTAGATTATTATCTAGGCAGCAGAGGACAGGTCTTTTAATTTATCTGATCATCAGTTTCCTCATGATAAGATGAGTAGTCCAAAGTGATCTCTGCTGCTGCTGCTGCTGCTGCTGCTAAGTCTCCTCAGTCGTGTCCAACTCTGTGCAGCCCCAGAGACGGCAGCCCACCAGGCTCCCCTGTCCCTGGGATTCTCCAGGCAAGAACACTGGAGTGGGTTGCCATTTCCTTCTCCAATGCATGAAAGTGAAAAGTGAAAGTGAAGTCACTTAGTCATGTCAGACTCTCATGGACTGCAGCCTACCAGGCTCCTCTGCTCATGGGATTTTCCAGGCAAGAGTACTGGAGTGGGTTGCCATTGCTTTCTCCAAAAGCGATCTCTAGGACTACACAATTTTGATATGAGTCCATACTGCTGCTAGTGGCCTCTGGCTGTGTTGGTTCTAACACTTGAGGACAGAGAGCTGACTGTCAACTAATTCCATCCATCCCCAAGGTTATAGATGCTCCTCAGCCTCTCACAGTCTCTCTCTTTCTTTCTTTTTTAAATTGAATATAGTTAATTTACAATATTGTGTTAGTTTCAAGTGTACAGCAAAGTGACAGATATATATATATATATATATTCAGTTCAGTTGCTCAGTCATGTCCAACTCTTTGCGACCCCATAGACTGCAGCACACCTGGCTTACCTGTCTATCACCAACTCCCAGAGCTTGCTCAAACTCATGTCCATTGAGTCAATGATGCCATCCAATCATCTCATCCTCTGTCGCCCCCCTTTTTAGATTCTTTTCTATTATAGGCTATTACAAGATACTGAGTATAGTTCCCTGTGTTATACAGCAGGTCCTTGTTGTTTACCTATTTTATATGTAGTAGAGTGTACATATGTTAATCCCAAACTCCTAACTTATCTTCCCCGAGACTGTTCCCTTACAATCTGTTATCTACCCCAGAGAGAAGTAGAGGTTTTTAGGCCCGTCCCAGCTGGACCACAGGACTGAGGTTTCCCTGACTGCAGTCTGGCCCCAGATCTTACAGGCAGCAACTCACTAACTGGTTTTGGGTTAACAACCTTTGACCTCAGTGAGTAAATACGTTGCGGTCATGAAAAGATTAACTTTAGTCCATCCCAGAGAATCTGACCTCATATCTTTCCGTAATTTTCAAATTTAGTCCAGGTAGTGTGGACTTAGTACTAGACTATTTCTGAGGTTTTACCCTGACAAGAAAAAAATAACTAAGAAATAGTAATAGCCAGTATTTATTGAGGAATATCTACCCAGGAATCATTCTGAGTGCTTTGTTTGTATAATCTCACTTAATTCACAGTCCTAAATGAAATAGATACTATTGTCATTGTTTTATTTTAGTTGCTAATACGTGTCCAACTCTTTGTGACCCTGTGGACTGCAGCCCGCCAGACCCCTCTGTCCATGGAATTTCCCAGGCAAAAATACTAGAGTGGGTTGCGATTTCCTTCTCCAACAGATACTATTATCCTCATTTAATTTTATTTTTTTTTTTTTAGTTTTATTATTTTTCTTCTGGTTGTATGGCATAGTTTGCAGGATCTTGGTTCCCCCACCAGGGATTGAACCTAGGCCCCTGGCAATAGAAGCATGGAGTCTTAACCACTGGACTGCCCCCATGTCCTCATTTTTAAACAGGAGATAAAAGTCAGGGAGATTTAGTACCTTGCCCAGGGTCATGTAACTAATTAATAACAGAGTCGTAATGGATATTTAGAGCCCATACTCTTCTCCAGTCTGCTGCTGTGCCCTCACAGACAGTCTGCATCTTCAGTCACCAGCATCTGCAGGGGTTATCTGATGTCAGTTCTAGCATTGACGGACCTGGAAGGATTGAGTTCACAGATGAACCTCGATGCCCAACCCAGAGCTTTAGGACATGACTGCTCTCTCTGAAGTGGCCTGTTTGTATCCACATTCAATGTTGTTTTCCTTTCATCTCCAGCTTGGACTGGATATGGAGGAGTTAGAAGAAATTGAAGAAGATGCTGGGCTTGGCAATGGTGGTCTTGGGAGGCTTGCTGGTAAGAGACATTGTGAATGTGCTGTGTTGTCTGGCTGTTGACACCTTCTCAGATGCCACGTACGACTATTCCTGTAGAATCAGCAGACTGTCTAGGAGAAGTGCAAGGTGTGACCTAGTAGTACATGTATTTGTTTTTGGCTCTGCACTGTGATTTGACCAGCAAATCCCATGGACAGAGGAGCCTGGTAGGCTGTAGTCCATGGGGTCACTAGGAGTTGGACATGACTGAGCGACTTCACTTACATGCTTTGGAGAAGGAAATGGCAACCCACTCCAGTGTTCTTGCCTGGAGAATCCCAGGAACGGGGGAGCCTGGTAGGCTGCCGTCTCTGGGGTCACACAGAGTCGGACACGACTAAAGCAACTTAGCAGCAGCAGCAGCAGACAGACAGACAGTAGAGAAAGGAACTTGAACAAAAGAGACATTGCTTAAAAAGTTTGGCAACATTGCTTCAAACCCCAAAGCTAACCAGATGCTTCCTGTGCCCTGAAGGGTTTCCACAGTGGCCCCTTCACTTCACTGTTCACAACTGCTCAATTCACATACTTGTGTGGTAGGACCTAAGTTGTTTAGCCCTTGTGTTATCATCTTGTGCATTGGACAGTTTGCTTTTTGATTGACTAGTAGGCAGTGATACACTTGTTATACTATTCAGTTCAGTTCAGTTCAGTCACTCAGTCGTGTCCAACTCTTTGCGACCCCTTGAATCACAGCACACCAGGCCTCCCCGTCCATCACCAACTCCCAGAGTTCACTCAAACTCATGTCCATCGAATCCGTGATGCCATCCAGCCATCTCATCCTCTGTTGTCCCCTTTTCCTCCTTCCCCCAGTCCCTTCCAGCATCAGAGTCTTTTCCAATGAGTTAACTCTTCGCATGATTGGTTCAATTTAATTAATGAATATCCTTTTTTGTATGGATTCAGTTTGAGTTTTTAATCCAGAAATTATCTTTCTACAAATATAGAGGAAAATATTAAAAATATAATACCAATAGCATTAAACTAAAAATATGCATCCTGGACTTCCCTGGTGGTCCAGTGGTTAGAAATTTGCCTGCCAATGCAAGGGACACAGGTTTGATTCCAGGTCCGGGAAGATCCTATGCACCATGAGGCAACCAAACCTGTGCACAACTACTGAGCCTGCACTCTAGGACCCTTGTGCCACAAGAGAAGCCACTGCAATGAGAAGCCTTGTGCACTACTACTAGAGAGTAGCCCCTGCTTACCACAACCAGAGAAAGCCTGAGTGCAGTAACACAGAACCAAAAATAAAATAAGTTAGAAAGAAATTCAGCCAACAAGGCCGTGTATTATCACAGAACAACTCTAGAGGTTGGCCATTCCAAGGTTTATTTATTCAACAGCACAGTTCAGTCAGGACTCTGCATCTCTGTGGTTCTTTTGACTTTTCATGGAAAAAAGACAGCAGCGGTAAGGAGACTCTTTAACTGTACCCAGCAGACCTCCTAGCAGCTCTCATTGGATAGAATGACTCATCGTATGCTGAGGCCAAAACCAAAACTGGTGAAGGACATAGAATTACCATGAAGAATCTAGTCAAGAGTTACTCGACTAGCCTAGAAGTTTAGTCAAGCAATATTCACTTCCAGGTCCAGCCTCCCTGAAGCATAACCTGGTATGTGAACAACACTGGAATTCCATTAGCCAGAAGGAGAGTCTGCCATAGATGTCCCAGTCGGTCAGACGGGTCACATGTAAATTATACATGTCTTTTCAAGCAAGGGGGCATGGAGACAGGTTTCCCTAGAAAGGGCAGTGCAAGAGACAAGGACATGTCTAACACAGACCAGTTTCCTTAGCTATTCTCAAATGGAATGCCAACATGTACGTAGTAGTAGTTTCTAGATTGTGAGATAATAAATGATGTTTGTTTTCTTCTTTATGCATTTTTGTATTTTCTAACTTTTCTATGGTATTTATTTTATTATAATTGGGGAAATGTGACTTTAAAAAATTAATACTCACTGTGCAGCAGTCTCTGTGCTTTAAACTACAAATATGGTTTCTCATAGAAAAATGTTTTGTGGCTGCCATGTTTTTTAGAGAAAGACACATTTTTACTTACCTTGATAACTCTGTCTTTTGCTTGTGCTCGGTTTAATTTAGCCTGCTTCCTGGATTCCATGGCAACTCTGGGGCTTGCAGCTTATGGATATGGCATCCGATATGAATATGGAATCTTCAATCAGAAGATTCGAGATGGATGGCAGGTATGTGACTCATATTTTTTAATTTTGTCAGTAAAATTTTGCCTTGATGTTCTGGATGATTTATAATTTACAGAATTTAACAGAAGGTATTACTAATTTCTGTAGCATTTGATGAATTCTGTCAGTCTTCCCACTTTGCTCCCCATGTAAGCTCCCTAAGAGCTGAGAGTCTGCCAGTATCACCAGTATCATTCACCACCAGACCTATAACATCTTTTACAGTGCCAGACTCATAGGGATGCTATGAAGATACTTATCACTGAGTACCTTAATGCAGACCGCCTGTAATGGGCAATGTCCTATCTCTGCAGCATGCAAAATGGAGGAGCATGTCTTTTGACTCATGATCTTTCCCAATAGCCCTTGAGGGTAGGAAGCATGTCACCATTTTTGTAGGTGAGAAAACTGAGGCTCTTAAGAGGTGAAGTCACCTCAGATCACACTTTTGGTAAATCTGCATCCCCAGATTTCCCAGTCACAATCAGTATTCTTTTCTACATGCAGAGTCTTGCCCTCTTTAGTATGCCTTTTTTGTTCAGTCACTCAGTTGTGTCCAACTCTTTGTGACACCATGGACTGCAGCATGCCAGGCTTTCCTGTCTTTCACTATCTCCCAGAGGTTGCTCAAACTCACATCTTAATATGCCTATCTTATTAGATATATAAACTCAGTTTTCTGCTTTTTTTTATATAAGATAACAGTAGGCAGCCTTGTTAACTATTATATCAAATAAATCTGACACATATTTAATATGTGTAATTATAGTGCTCCATAGAAAATTGCACAAATAGTAATTAATCCATATAAATGACCCTCATTTTATTTTCATATAACCAAACCAGTTCTTAAGTATTTGTTTCAGTGTATCTTTAGTAATCCTTTGAGCTACAGTCATATAGCTGTCTGTGCACGGACAGTTTTCCTTGATGTTGAATGTGATTTAGGCTTTCTCTTTCTCCCTATCCTTGTCTCATACCCATACCCCAAAGATACTGGATTTTCAAAAAAGCCTGACCTCTCTGAGCCCTTGTCAGAGGTTCTAAGAGTCAGTCCAAAGGCAGCGCACTCAGGCATTGGGTTGGGGGACCTAGGCTAGAGCTAATCCCCAGGGAGGGGAAGGATGAGAAGCTGAGTGTCGTCACCATCTGCTTTTTCCTCCCTCAGTATTTGGACACTTTCTGGGCCAAAGAAAGTAGATACTAAAAGATTTTATTTGATGAGAGGTTGCATCGAGGAAAGTCCCAGAAGGAGAATATTGGAAACCTATTGAAAGACAAACTTCCAAATTTTGTTAAGGACCAGTGTATCTTCAGGGTCTTCCCTGGTGGGCTTCCCTCAGTTGGTAAAGAATCTGCTTGCAATTCAAGAGACTGCCTGCAGTGCAGCAGCCCTGAGTTTGATCCCTGGAGAAGGAAATGGCAAACCACTCCAATATTCCTGCCTTGGAAATCTCATGGACAGAGGAGCCTGGTGGGCTACAGTCTGTGGGGTTGCAAGAGTCTGACACAACTTAGCTACTAAACCACCACCACCAATGCATCTTCAATTCAGTTCAGTTCAGTCACCCCGTCATGTCAGACTCTTTGCGATCCCATGAACTGCAGCATGCCAGGCCTCCCTATCCATCACCAACTGCCAGAGTCTACCCAAACCCATGTCCATTGAGTCAGTGATGCCATCCAACCATCTCATCCTCTGTCGTCCCCTTCTCTTCCTGCCCTCAATCTTTCCCAGCATCAGGGTCTTTTCCAATGAGTCAGCTCTTCACATCAGGTGGCCAAAGTATTGGAGTTTTAGCCTCAGCATCAGTCCTTCCAATGAACACCCAGGACTGGTCTCCTTTAGGATGGACTGATTGGATCTCCTTGCAGTCCAAGGGACTCTCAAGAGTCTTCTCCAATACCACAGTTCAAAAGCATCAATTCTTCAGCACTCAGCTTTCTTTATGGTCCGACTCTCACATCCATACCTGACTACTGAAAAAACCATAGCCTTGACTAAACGGACCTTTGTTGACAAAGTAATGTCTCTGCTTTTTAATACGCTGTCTAGGTTGGTCATAACTTTCTTTCCAAGGAGTAAGCATCTTTTAATTTCATGGCTGCAATCACCATCTGCAGTGATTTTGGAGCCCCCAAAAATAAAGTCAGCCACTGTTTTCCACTGTTTCCCCATCTATTTGCCATCAAGTGATGGGACTGGTATCTTCAGCTACTCCTAAACCAATTAAGAGGCAGTATTGGGTAGGAAAAAACATTTGGGCTCTAATTTGAGATCTCATTTCTAATATGAGGCCTAATTACAACTCATTACCCTTATGAGTTATGCTGCCTTGATTAGATTACCTAACTTCTCTTAACCTGGGTTTTCTTGTCTGCAAAATAGAGATGCCAGCTTCCCAAAATTATGATAAAAATATGTAAAATGTCTTGCATACAAATAGGTACTCAATAATGTTAATTTTGCCTAATAAAAGGAGGATACTTTCACAAACTGTGGCATTGTATAATATATTAATACAGCCATTGATATTATGTTTTCGATTAATTATAGTAAAATGGGAAATTGTTTATGTTAGTTGAAAAAAAGGGATATAGGATCATGTGAATAGTATGACCTATCCAAAGGAAACAAAAAAGATAAAATGCTAGGGAAAAAAAGTGTATATATATACGTATCTCAAAGGTTCAGTAGTAATTAATTATTACTGGGAAATAGGATTATGGGTGACTTTGACTATCCTTTTATTCTTCTACATGAGTCAGAGTCTATAAGAAATGTGTATTTTATAATCATAAAAAGTTATAAAAAATAATTGGCTGCCTTCTACAATGAAGAAATCTAGGGTTACATGGTAAGAAGCCTAGCTTGGCGGGCATTTCCAGCAGGACCAAGATTTTAACACACCATAACCAAGCAATACATGGTATTCATTCTCAGTCTTTGTATCCTGTGTGGTACTCATTATGCCCCACAATGTTTAAGGATTTTATTTTTTACTTTTCTATGAAAGATTTCTTTTTAAATTCAGCTGCTCAATCTCAAGAAAATTCTTTCAAGTGCGTTTTCCCCAAAGTGTTATGAAAGACCACTCTGTTATTCACACCTTTGACCTTTGCTACCTTTAAATGGCCTTATTCCAGGAAACTTTCCCTTCTCTCCTGTGAGACCCAAGAAGTATACATCCCCAGTGTTTTAAGGGAAAAAGAGAGACCAAATGGCTTTGGCTAGTCTTCAAAGCTAGCTTCACTATTATCCTTTATCACTTGTTTTAACTTGAAATTGAGTCAGAAAGGCACCTAATTTTATCTACCATAGCCATTGCTCACTGGGATGGGATTTTAAAGAGCAAAGATAAAATACATCATACCATAAAGAAGAAACTATTTCCATTTAAAAAAAATATATATATATATATATATATACACACACATATATCTTTCAGGAAAGCAACATGCTTTTTCAGCCCATGGTCACTCCCCGGCTCACATCAGCTACAGGGTTGCTCATACCATAGAAAAGGCTGATGAAAATTGCACAGGCTAGGAAGATTTTTCAGAGAAGGCAATGGCACCACACTCCAGTACTCTTGCCTGGAAAATCCCATGGACAGTGACGGAGGAGCCTGGTAGGCTGCAGTCCTTGGGGTCGCTAAGTCGGACATGACTGAGCAATTTCACTTTCACTTTTCACTTTCATGCACTGGAGAAGGAAATGGCAACCCACTCCAGTGTTCATGCCTGGAGAATCCCAGGGATGGGGGAGCCTGGTGGACTGCCGTCTATGGGGTCACACAGAGTCGGACACAACTGAAGCGACTTAGCAGCAGCAGCAGCAGGAAGATTTTTAAAGGGTGATGGACTTTCAGTTTTTGAAGGCGCTCTTCAAGGAAGATTTGCAGTAACAAAGTGTTCTTTGTGAACTCCACCCTGCCCTCAAAGAAAATAATTTTATTGCTAAAATGCTTGACCTACCTTGAACTCTACTGGGGATCATAGAAACCTTATCAGGAATAGTTCTCTGAAAATGACTGGACGCTAGGAGGGAAAGGGGGAAAGACAATTGCGACAGCCTCACATTAAAAGTTGAACAGTCATGTGCTAAAGTTCTGGGTGGAAAAGTATGCTGGCAGTAGAAATCTCAGAGTTGAATCGAGCCATCTGCTGGAACCTTCTGTCTCTTAGAGCCCGTGACCAGCCTGCTCTGACTAGCCATGCACAGTTCACGTTACCCAGCAAGCTTCCTGTGGCCATTGTTGAGTTCTCGGTGTTCCCCAGAAACATTTTTCAGTGATTGATTTCATCAGACAGCAAAGTTTGTTGACACCACCTGATTTTTACTCACTGGTTCTTCATGTCCTGTGTAGCCCACAATTGAGAGGAAAAGCATTTCTTAGTATTCAATCACTGACTGAGACCCTGAGCTGACCTCTGCTTCCATGCTGGCAGGAATAGATTCCATTGAGTAATTTCTCTAGGAAGATGCCAGATCCAGCTGCCACACACTCCTCACCCCTACCCAGAGGGGCACTTTGCTCCCCACTCCAAGTCTTCTGCTTGCTTTATCTCAGCTCCTTTTCATCTGGGATGTTCAGATCCAAACAGCCCACTTGGATATAAATGAAAGCTCTTCTCCCATCTGGCCCCTGCTCTTCATATGGCTCCGCAAGCTGGGGCGTTCAGGGATCACTGGCAACATGGAAATCTAAATTTATAGGCTAATTTATTGGAAGGAAGCAGGATAGAGGAGGTTTATCACCACCCCACAGCCTTTGTGGATTGGGTGGGGGGCAGTTCTCTCTTTCTCTTCTGATCTGCTCATACCAGCTTATGTTTATGAAACATCTATGCTTCAATTTACCTTAAAAAACAAGCTTCGTATAATTGAGGGAATTTTTGACAGATTCCTTGCCAAAATCAAGAAGAAACTCAATAAAGAATAGCAAGCTAGGAGTTCTATTCTCCTACAGAATGTGTTAAGTAACCCAGTGGAATTAAAATCAGCCATTATTTGCTGGGGAAAAATTAGACCAACATTGGATTGCACTGAGAGTGACTGGCTGACTAGTCAGTCCCTTATCACTTAACAGTGTGTCCTCAAAAGGGCAAATGTAGCCGCGGACTTGCACGGGAGGGGCTGGCGGTGGGAAGCCCGGAGTTCAGTTTCTCTTCTATGAGCATTTCATTCTGCTTGAGGGGAGAACAGTCTGAATCTGCTGCATTTATCAGCAAAAAATATGTTGGCCCCTTAACCTGTGCACATTTTTTGAGAGGAAAGCTGTTTCTGCCTCACTGTCCTCCTGGTTCATGTACAACCTGAAGGTGTATATTAACAACAGTCCTGCATGCTGAAATGAGGCATCTAGGCCCTAAGGTTCATTCTTGTTACAGAGATTAGTGTTCACATTAATCAGTATTTGAAACCCAGAACCTGCCCCCTTGCCTAAGTGCAGCACGAAGTGTTTTGTAATTAAGGATGTTTGATGCTTTGTGGATATTCTCATTTATTTTTCATCAAGTTTCTAGTTATTAATATGAGCTAGTGGGCTCTAACTTTACCAGTCTCTTATAAACTGATAAAAATTCTGTCCTTTCCTTGTTAAATTTTCATTGTCTTTTTTGTTGTTCTCTTTATGCCGGGGATAGCGGAAGTCTCAGATCTGAATTATAGTTCCTGACTTTGTATCACCATATAGCTCCTGGCTGCACCATGTACCCAGTGTCTTCATGTTAAGATGCAGACTTTTAAAGGCAAATACTGCCTGAGACTCAGCATTTGAACAGGATGCATTTTACTGATTAGCTCACATCTAGGCCCAGCCTTCCCTAGGCTTCCTCCTGCATTTGCTACATTCTCCTGTCTCCAGCAGACCTTCTATCTAAAGATGTTGTTTCTGTGAGTCCCCTCTTCATTCATCATGTTGCTGGTAGTTCCTGTTAATGGGCAGCTTACTGACATTCCCAATATAAAGTCATGATTAGTGTTTGAATAAATGGATATGTGTTAGCTTGTCTGGCTGTTGACATTAATGTTTTATCTAATATCTCAAAAGTTAGCTGTGTTTGTTCACCTCTCTCCACACTGCCTGGGGCAGACACTGAACTCATATGTAGGTGATCATGAAGCATCCAGTATTGTGTGATAATTCATAATTAATATCTCTTTAAACTAAAGCTGAGTTTTCTATGAGGGAAGGGTGATGAAGCAAATAGGTAAAATAACCATATTTGGGGTAATCTCATTGACAAGAAAACTTTGTATTAAAAAACCTTAACCCTCCCTTCTTGCCAGAACACAATTCCATCTTTTAATATATATACAATATTTTGAACCCTCCCTTCTTGCCAGAACACAATTCCGTCTTTTAATATATATACAATATTTTGAAGTTTTCACTAATAATATCTTTAAAAATGTACCCCCCTCCCACCGTATGTTTGGTCGTTGTTTTGGTATTTTTATGTTTCTTTATAGAAAATAAAGTTTATTTGATGTCCAGAATACCCTAAATACAAATTCTGATTTTAAAAATTATGTAAGAAATATTTTGTTATAAACTGACGTAACTGCATGGGTATACATTGAAATTATCAATAAAATAAATTCCTTACCTTGTTAATATGTGTTATTTTCAAAATGAACTGTAAGTAATAGTTCATTATCAGATCAAAATTACATGAGGTTTAAATTAAACAAAGACTACAAAATGTAATGGTGTTCTGTTGGTGGGAATATAAATTGCTGCAGCCACAATGGGACCCAATGGACAATCCTTAAAAAACTAAAAATAGAACTACCATATGTTCTAGCAATTCCATTCATGGGCATATATCTGGAAAAAGTGAAAACACTAATTCGAAAACATACATGTACCCCAATGTTCATAGCAGCACTATTTACAATTGTCAAGACATGGAAGCGGCCCAAGTGCCCATCAACAGATGAACGGATAACGATATGATATGTATATGCCATGAAATATTACTCAGCCATAAAAAAGAAATGCTGCCACTTGTATCATGGTTAGATGTGGAGAATATTATGCTTATTATGCTTAGTGAAATAGGTCACACAGAGAAAGACAAATACAATATGTTATCACTTGTATGTGGAATCTAAAAAATAATACAAATGAATGCATATGCAGAATAGATTCACAGAAATAGAAAACAAACTTGTGGTTACCAAATGGGAGAAGGAAGAGGAGAGGGACAAATTAGGGGTATGGGATTAACAAACTACTATTCATAAAACAGATAAGCAACAAGGATACACTGTATAGCACAGGGAATTATTTGGCCACCTCATTCGAAGAGTTGACTCATTGGAAAAGACTCTGATGCTGGGAGGGATTGGGGGCAGGAGGAGAAGGGGAGGACAGAGGATGAGATGGCTGGATGGCATCGCTGACTCGATGGAGGTGAGTCTGAGTGAACTCCGGGAGTTGGTGATGGACAGGGAGGCCTGGCGTGCTGCGATTCATGGGGTCGCAAAGAGTCGGACACGCCTGAGCGACGGAACTGAACTGAATGGAATATAATCTGCAAAAGCACTGTCACTATGCTGAACACCTGGCACTAACACAATATTGTAACTCAACTATACTTCAATTTTTTTTTAATGGAAAAAAAAGTTTTAGTGTTCTGTACCTGTACTGAAATAAGGGAGCTTTCTATGAGTAGCTTTTCTCCACTGATTCTGTGCTTTCTAGGCACAAAGCTCTTGACAGAAAATCATGATGTAGGACCCATCAGGTCCAGGTATCCAACAGTAAACACCACTGGGAGGCCTCTCTTTCCCTCAAGCTAGACAGTTGCCTCCCAGATTATTAAGGCACAGGCTTTAGAACCCACAGTCCAGTTCAGTTCTGTCAGTGAGTTGAGTCTGACTCTTTGTGACCCCATGGACTGTAGCAAAACAGGCCTCCCTGTCCATCACCAACTCCTGGAGCTTGTTCAAAGTCGTGTCCATCGAGTTGGTGATACCATCCAACCATCTCATCCTCTGTCGTCCCCTTCTCCTCCTGCCTTCAATCTTTCTCAGCATCAGGGTCTTTTCCAATGAGTCAGGCCAGCATCAGGTGGCCAAAGTATTGGAGCTTCAGCTTCAGCATCAGTCATTCCAATGAATATTCAGGATTAATTTCCTTTAGGACTGACTGGTTTGGTCTCCTTGAATTCCAAAGGACTCTCAAGAGTCTTCTCCAACACCACAGTTCAAAAGCATCATTTCTTCAACTGATGAACCCACAGACCTACCGTCAAATCTTATCTGCATCATTCACTGCCCATGCAACTTTGAGCAATTATAGTTCCCTTTAAAAAGGGAGAAGCTGTAAGTTCCCTCCTATAGGATTGCTATGGGGATTAAACACAATAATATATATATAAAACGTTTAGAGCAATATTACCAAGTATTGTTGATTTAGGCTGTATGATAATAACAAAGATGAATTGAGGTTGACAGAACCAACATCTTTCTTGCCAAAGCAGTACTAAGTTAATCCAGTCAAAAATATTTTTGATTTGCTATAACTGAAGGGTAGGTCCACATCTCCTGAAAAACAAATTATAAGCCATGTCCTTTTTGCAGATAGAAGAGGCAGATGATTGGCTCAGGCATGGAAACCCCTGGGAGAAGGCCCGCCCTGAGTTCATGCTGCCTGTTCACTTCTACGGAAGAGTAGAGCACACAGAGGCCGGGACCAAATGGATCGACACCCAGGTATTTCAAGAGTCCTCACACTGAGCGTTGTATAGAGGACAACACAGTATGATGTGTATATGGTATTCAGTATAGTGTATTGTATATTGAATAACAATGTATTTTTATAAAGAAATGGGTTACTTATCTTAGTGAAACCCACTCATTTTGGAGACCAGGGTGCTGAGGTCAAGAGAGAAGTGACTTCCCTAAGGTCAAGTGACTTACCAGAGTCATTTCATCATCTACTTTATCAGAGATTTATCAGTTCTATAACCCCAGCATGCTTAGCTCTCTAGTTTTACATACCGTTGTTGAAACCAAGAGTGAATAAAGTTAAATGTCATTCCTCACACCACTGCCATATGTACATTGACTTTTAAATTCTAAGGGGTAAATATTTTAAAATTGAAGTATTTATTCAACGGATTACCAAAAAATTTCATTACAAACTCAAGAAAAGCAATGCAAAATATTGCAAAATGCATGCTGTTATTATGTGCCAGATCACTGCTAGAGAAATAATTCTGGTGTCAATCCAAGTAGACTTAATTCCTGGATGTGTATTTATCCTGCCCCTAGCCCAAGGGCAGGCAGGGGCAGATCCTGTCCCAGGCCCAGCATTCCCAGCATGCCAATTACAGGAGACATAAGAGGCTCAGTTTTCCGGTTTGATCCCTGGGTCAAGAAGATCCCCTGGAGGAGGAAATGGCAACCTACTCCAGTATTCTTGCCTGGAGAATCCCATGGACAGAGGAGCCTGGCAGGCTATAGTTCATAGAGTTACAAAGAGTCAGACATAACTGAAGCAACTTAGCATGCACACACGCAGAGTAGAGTGTTACCCTGTTACTGAACAATTTATTTTTCAGCCCCTTCAGTGGAGGAGCTGTGCCTTGCTGTTCTCATACTTCCTGATAAAAAACCCCTAAGCACTGTTGGACTGCATTGTCCAGTCAGGAGGCTCCACTTGAGATACTTGTTTAGTAAATATAGTCTTAAGCCAGAAAAGATGTCTCATTGGCCATTCTTTAAAAGCTTAAAGAAAATAGTAAAGACCAGGGAAATGTTCTTTGTTATATAGCAAAATCAGGGGCAAAACTCAGTCTTGTAATGCTACATTCAGTTGGTTTGTGGACTAATCTTCATAAATAAATGCTTCATTTTATCTTAGAAGAATCAAGACCCATGTTATAGCAGACTTTTAAACTAATGCTTTATTCTGCTAATCCATGCAAAGCTAGTCACAGTTCAGAAAAGTAAGACTTTTTTTAAAAAGTCTTTTTTTTTTGCAACAGCAGCATATGAAGTAATGGATTAGAAGCTAAAATAGGTCATTATATATAATGATATAAGGAATAACTTAATATGTGATTTCAAGATATTTCCTTATATCTCCTCCACTTCTATTTTGGTCAAACAATAGACCACAGTCTGAGTTACAGTTGTTTACAAATATGATCAGGAAAACTGCAACAAATCAATTGCTAATATGCCCAAAGAATTCTCACATGTTTTGAGTATTAAACTAGCAAGTATTTGATGTCTAAAACTTCCAGGCTTCTGATCTATTTAAATGTATGCAGTTTACACATTCAATCCTAGAAGCATTCTGTTTACTCCGTAGGTCCCACTGATAACCTTATGATGACCTGATGATGTATTTACAAAGTGCCCCTAGACAGTTTCATAATATATCTAGAAATCCAATTGGGGAGAGTGTATTTTTCTGTGCCCACAAAGGCAAGGTTATGGGGCAGATGTAATAAAGAGTGAGCTCACCCTTCTCGTGCAGAACTTTATGGATTGATGCTATAGCCTGATCAGCCCCCAGATTTGTAACTAGTGAGGTCAGAGAGCATGAAGTCAGACCTGGTGTGTGCCTGTTTGAGGGCTTCCAGCAAATTGAACTGTCTGTGTCATTATTGTGTCAGTTCAGGTCCTCAGGGAAGCAGACGGCAGGGAGGATTAGAAGTGCAAGTGACCTATTGCAGAAATGCTATGAAAAATTAGGGGGAAGGGGACAGGAGGAGGGGGAATTCGTCCAGACTGCACAGGTGTGACACCTGTGAAGAGAGAAGGAAAGAAGGATTTCTCAGGAAGAGCCTCACACTGCACCACAGCTCTGAGCGAGTGCCCAGGCTCCTGACGGGGGTCCTGGCTCTCCTGCTCCCACCACCACAAGAGCATCCCAGAGAAGGTGCAGCCCGTGTCAGCTCCGAGGTGGCGATTTCTCCCCAAAGTTCTCTAAAAGGACTTCCGAGCCATGCGCTTCCCCAGCTGCCTCAGTTATGCTGCCAGGGTCAGGAAGATGAGTCATGTTTGAATCCGGCCTCAGTCCCACTCTGTAAATGACTTCCTGATTGATCACAGCTTGCTTTAAGAATCTCCAGAGACCTTAATTTCCTAGTAAAAGATATTCAAGTCAGTGTGATTTGTTACTCTATGATTATGATGTTCATGAAAGTATGACTGAATGTATGTCATTGATATAGACTAAAGTCCTTCATTCGTTTATAATTGAGCAGAGCAAATTAAAGAGATCTGTGGTTAGCTTTCAACACTACCACTGTCTGTGACCTTGGGTAGGTCACATCTCAGCCTCGTTCCCCTCATAGAGAAGGACCCCTCAATGAGTAAGTTGCACTAAACGATCTCTAGCGTCCACCAATTCAACCATTCTGTCGTTGCCCTTCCTCAGAGATTGACTCTGATGAGGCAGGAATAGAAGTGTCTTTTCTCACAAAAATTTTAAAGTCATGTAAAAACACAGTTCATCTTCCTGTTCTCTATTTCCATGACCATCACAAATATTGAGCTAAATTTTCCAAAGCTCACCTCTTAGACCCGTCTCAGCTAATTATCAGCTGATTTGTTAGATCACTAAAATACCTCTTCTTCATGCAACTGTGAAAACTCTAGCGTAGCATTTTAAACATGGTATGTCATGTTTATCTTCATACATTTCCTATTCCATTGATTTTTCACCATATTTGAAATCAGATCATTGAATAACCAACATGAAACCTATCCTGATTACTATTCTTAATGGGTACAGATTCACATTTGCTACTTGGCACATCATATTTTGTTATTCTTAGAGCAATGGCTTGATCTGAAATGCAAAAGATTTGCATCCAGATCAGGGCAAAGGACACAAAGGGAAGTCAACATGAAACTGATAGAGAGGTCCATCTGTCTGGGTCATTCCAGCCATTCAGATTGTTTCAGTGGGATGAGGACACTCCAGTCCTGGGAGCCTCATCTTGGTTTAGGGATCATACGATCTGAGTTGGTGATGGAGCCAGGAAACAAATTCCCATTGCTGTCTCCCAGCTCTGTGCAACCTACATCCTCCTATGTGGGCAACAGTGAGCAGCTGCTTTGGTTTCACCCCACAGGTGGTCCTGGCCCTTCCATATGACACCCCAGTGCCTGGGTATCTGAACAACACCGTCAACACCATGCGCCTCTGGTCTGCTCGGGCGCCCAATGACTTTAATCTCAGAGACTGTGAGTACAGCATGGGCTCGTGTGTCTTTAATCTCTTTCTTTACTAATTAGAATGAAAGTGAGCTGAGTTTCTGATATGAACTCTTTAGTGACTAAGCATTTTATGGAGCAGGTATGGAGAACACGGTTAAAGCAGTCCTTCAGTCTGAACTTCATAGACTTTCCTGTGAATCAGAGCTTGAAGTTTTGCTGAAATCCTTTTGAATTTTTAGGAATTTTAGGAACCCCACATGGCAGAAGGTCCCCAGCCTCTGGGCCATGGACCAGTACCTTCTGTCAGATCAGTAGTGGCATTAGATTAGAAATAAAATCCACACTAAATGTAATGTGCTTAAATCATCCCAAACCATCCCCCCCTCCCTAAGTCCATGGAGAAATTGTCTTCCACAAAATGAGTCCCTGGTCCCAAAAAGGTTGGGGTATTCAACAAGCAGGGTTATTCAGCAAGCATCAGATGAGATCATGGGGGTTCTGAAGACAGCAGCTGGCCTGTCTGTTTATTGATTTTTCTAACATTTCCTTCAGTTAATGTTGGAGACTACATTCAGGCCGTGCTGGACCGGAATCTGGCCGAGAACATCTCCCGGGTCCTCTATCCCAATGATAATGTGAGTGGTCAAGCTGGCTTTCTCAGTGGAAACAAGTGGCTTATTTCACAAGTGCCTATTCAGGAGCCATAAAGCGCATGCTTACTAATGTTTTCTTCCTGTCAGTGAGGAATAATCTCCATATCGAGTCCTGCATTGTCTAGATTTCCCCTCCTATCCCAGTAAGGAAAACAACTTTATACAGTTCATGAAATCAGAACTGGTGTTTCACGCATCCTTATTTGGGAGGCTCTGTCCATGTATTTCAAAACAAAATCTGGATATAAACGATGAGGTGCAGCTGGGATGAATCACTTCTTCCTTTCCAAACAGGAGTTTCATCCTCGTCATCAGAAGCCCGTGGAAGGGTCCTGCCTGTCCTCTTCCCCTCACTCATGGGTCTCCTCTGCCCCTTTGCCCCCAGGAGAGGTGGGGGTCATGGACCTCAGAACAGACCCAGCAGCAGACATTTGTTTCTTATGCCACTGGTTTATCTTGTTTAACTTTTTCTTACAGGTGATCATTCCCGTTGCTGTTGTTCAGTTACC
This sequence comes from Ovis canadensis, assembly GCF_042477335.2. Taxonomy (NCBI): domain Eukaryota; kingdom Metazoa; phylum Chordata; class Mammalia; order Artiodactyla; family Bovidae; genus Ovis; species Ovis canadensis. The sequence continues at coordinate 54,258,898 of NC_091251.1, read as the reverse complement.
CTGTCATGTCCGACTCTTTGCATCCCCATGGACTGCAGCACATGGACTGCAGACCGTTTCTAAATTTACACTAAAAATAACTTAGTTTAAAAAACAAAACCACTTGAGACTGAATCTCAAATTCAGTCTATCGATTCTTACTATCGATTCTTAGTGGACTTAAATGTACTTAGCTCTAACTTCTCCATGAGTAAAATAATTTTCTGTAAGCTATAATGATTTTTTTTAAGTAATAATCTCAAAAAAATAAATAAATAAAGTAATAATCTCAGAAGCAACCAAACTAGTAGTCTGCTCCACAAAGATGCCACAAAATAAGGATCTTGGGGACTAGGACATAAATGGTCCTAAGACTAGATATCCACTTGCTGTTAAACCTGTCTCCAAGGAGGAGTAAGTGGATTTGCTGCAGCATTATCAGGAACTTAATGGTATATGTTATTTTTTATTTGGGAGAAACTGTACTGTAACTTCAGTACATTTCAGAGGAATCTGCCCTAGAGGCGGGCATGGCAACCCACTCCAGTATTCTTGCCTGGAGAATTCTCGTGAACAGAGGAGCCTGGTGGACTCGGGTCACAAAGAGTCGAACATGACTGAGCGACTAAGCACAGCACACAGTCTCTCAACGTAATCACATGGTAATTTTCACTAGCTCTTCAATTAGTGTTTACATTATTATGACCTGTCAACACTACAGACAGCTGATCTATGCCCGTCCGTATCTTCATGTCATTATTTTTCCTTTCTGTAAAAAGTTTTTGTTTTCCCTGGAGTTGATGCTTGTTTTGTTGGCTTGGTTTTCTGAGTACTTTGCCCTAACCTATCCTATACTCTACCAAAGTTGTAGAAATTTCCTCTCAATATATTCAAACACCTTCAGTATTCTGTTGACTCGGTCTTTCTGAAGTCCCTTCTGGATCTCTCCTGGTTGGCTGCTCCACTGGCATCTTTGGAGGGACTTTCCTACCGTTCTAAGGACCTCTGTGCTCTTACGCTCTCTGAGGTCATTTGTTTCCAGGATCCCACGTTTTCTTTTTGCTTGTTTGATCCCTCGTTTGGATAGTACACATGCTTAGGGCTTCCTGGGAAAGGGTGTATGTGAGGCCAATTTTTTTGAGACCTTTCATGTTGAAAGAGGTCTTTTTTTGCCCTCACATTGGTAGTTTGCCTGGATATCAAAGACACAAAGATTTTTTTTTTAATCTAGTTTTTGATGTTGTTAAAAAATACAGTGCAATTTGAATTCTTGATCTGTTGTTTGTATTCTGCTTTTTCCCCCTTTGGAAACTTCTAGTTTCCCTCTTCCTCTCCTTCTATCCCCCTCTAAACCCCCTATCTCCAAGTGTACTAAAATGTACTGAAAGTTTTTTTTAGAGGGGGAGGTGCTTTGGTGTGAGTCTGTTTTCACTCCTCACGCCTGGGTACCCTTTCAGTCTGGGAACACAGGACTACAGCTCTCTGAGGAATGGTCTGGAATTATTAAACATCCTCAACTGGTTCTTTAATTTTCTTACCTTTTGTCTTTTATTTATCATCTCTGTCTTCCTACTCACCTTATGGGCAATCACAACTCTCTCAATCTGTTTCGTTTTGGCTATCATGTTTTAATTTTTGAGTAGTCTTTTTTTGCTCTAGATATTTTCTTAAAGCATCTTATTCTTATTCCTTGAATACAATATCTAATCTATCTGAGTATATTATTGATAGTAGTCTTATAGTCATTCTTTAATCTCTGTTTCTTCTAAGTTAACTTTTATTATTTCAACATCTTTTGGAAGTTTTTCTTAGATGGCTAATGGCCCTTAAGTGCCCACTAAAAGAAAGAGGTACTGGCAAGCTTTGGGGAGCTCTGTACTTCTGGTTGGGATTTATCTATTTGGCTTCACTGTCCTGTGGCCTGTTGGGGCCATTTCCTGGTGGAGCTCTGCATGTCCGTGTCTTTAGTTTCTCTTCCGAGCAGGCCAGATTCCCTGGAGAAGATGCTTGCAGCTGTCTTCCTCGGTGGAATTAACACTAACTGCCTGTGTTCTCAAATTTGGTTGGGAGAAGAAGGCTGAAAGTACCAGCGTTCAGTACATACACTTTCACTGAACCCTCTTCCCCCATTTTAGTGTGGGATGGTACCCCTGCCTCCACCTGCACCTGCTTAACCATCTCCAGGGAATAGATCTCCACCTTCTGCCTGAGGTGGCAAAGGAGACTGTTCATTTGAGGGAACTGGAGATGAGGTCTGAGGCCAACTGCTTCTTAGACTCTCAACTAACTTTTTACCCTCTCTTCATCCCTATATCTAAAGGCACACAATGCTGACAGGTTCTGGGCCTTTGGGGAGCTTTGATGTGTACACTGGGCTGTTCCTTTGGCTTTTCCCCACTAGGTCAAGAATCAGCTTTCCTGCATATTCTGGTTCAATTACCATTTATCCACCTGTTTTTCAGCTTCTGAAAGTTGTTGCTGTTGTCTTCTCTCCATTCCCTTCATCCTTTATCAGTATGCCTTTCTAAAATCCTTACTGTCATTTTCACGGAGCTCCAGGAGGCTAATGCCTGGCCTTCAACCTGCCATCTTCCACCAGACATCCCCTAGATGTTATAGGCCCCTCAGCAGGCGATACCAGTCATGTTTTGGCCACTCCTAGTGTGAACTCTCTCACTCAATCTCTCTGGCTTGAAGTTTTTTGAAGGGAAGGAGCTAAGATTGAAGCAGGAGTATTTTGTGGTGGCTGCTACCTTGCAAGATGTCATCCGACGTTTCAAAGCCTCCAAGTTTGACTCCAGCAATAGTGCCGAAACTGTGTTTGATGCCTTCCCAGATCAGGCAAGTACTCAGTCTGAATGCAGGTGGGAATCACGGGGAGGATCAAGACTTCCATCAGACTTACTCATCAGCTGTCTCAGTGCTAAAAAATCAGAGTATCTGTATACAAAACAGAACAGACTCACAGACGTAGAAAACAAACTTGTGGTTACAGAAGCGGATGAGGGGAGACAAACTAGGACCATGGGATTAACAGATACACACTGCTACACATAAAACAGATAAGCTACCAGGATTTACAGTATAGCATGGGGAAGTCACTTAATAGCTTGTAAGAACCTATAAAACAAGTGTGTGTGTGTGTATATATATAACTGAATCACTATGCTGTACACTTGAAACTGACAGAGTATTTTTAATCGACTTCAACTGTTTAAAAAGTTGCGTAGCTACAGTGTACTTCAAGCGTCCCATGAAAGGTAGGTGCTTGTTTGGTGCATGTATGGATAAGAACAAGGAAGACAGAGATGGGCCGCCGGCCACCTTCATGTTGCTCTCCTTTCCCCTTATAGGTTGCCATCCAGCTGAATGACACCCACCCTGCACTTGCCATCCCTGAGCTGATGAGGATTTTTGTGGATATTGAAAAACTGCCCTGGTCCAAGGTCTGGAGAGTTTGGCTTCTTTTTCTTTTGAGTGACCAGAATATCTGTGATTGAGAGAGTTTGCCAAAAGCTCCTTTTTACAGTTTTTTAAAATAAGTCACTGTTGATAACTTACAACAAGGAAAGGTGAACTTTGCACTGGTGCTGACATTTCTCAGTTCTTGGAGCGAGTAAGACTAAGAAATAAACACCTTGCTAATGGGACACAGCTCAGTAGCTATATCAAGGCTTATATTGTGTTTCCCATTTCTTTGTCTAAAAGGATTCTAAATTAAACTCTCTAGCCTCAGATTAGAGCTAATTGAAAGTGTCCCCATTGAATTTAATCATACTTTGTACTTTCTCAGAACATTGCTTAAGCTTTATTCCTCAAATTTTGTCTATTTAATAAACAAAAGACAAGTTAGGATAATAGAGAAGATTTATCAGCATGCTATCTTAAGTTTTATTGGACAGTTTTGCTGCCTTTTTTTTCCCACCCCCAAGAAAACATGTTCCCACCACCTATACCATTCAGGAACCTCCTAATAGTATACGTGCAGATAGAATAATCCTGTGGCAGACAGGCCAGAGTTGAGGAAATGTTTGGCCTGAGGGATGGGGTGCACCTACGGGCAGCCTCTCTGCAGAGGGAAGCAGCTGACACACACAACCCTACCCCGTTAACCCCAACCCCCTGTCCCCCAGGCATGGGAGATCACCCAGAAGACCTTCGCCTACACCAACCACACGGTGCTCCCAGAAGCCCTGGAGCGCTGGCCTGTAGAGCTGGTGGAGAATTTGCTTCCTCGACATTTGCAAATCATTTACGAGATAAATCAGAAGCACTTAGATGTAAGTCACTTTGACAGATTCATAACCCTTTGGAGAAGGAGGTCTAGAGATGTTAAGGGTAGCTACAGTCTTCCCTGTTACTTGAGGCCCAAACATCTATCTGTCATTGATACATCAAAAGCATTCAAGTCTGGGTGGGGCTCTGTTAACAACACCTTTTTGAAAATATTGGGAAGTGGAGGGATGGCATCTCCCCAGGGCTAACATCCCAGCACCTCTCTGTGGGAGTGAAGTTTTGTATTTACTGCATGGAAGGTTTTGGTTGGGAAGTGAATGATGTTACCCCAGGGTTGTCAGAAACCTGAGTGATCAGTAAGGCCTTTCTCTTCCTTTGCCTAGAAAATTGCTGCCTTGTTTCCTAAAGATGTTGACCGTCTGAGAAGGATGTCTCTGATAGAAGAGGAAGGAGTCAAGAGGATCAACATGGCCCATCTCTGCATTGTGGGCTCCCACGCTGTGAACGGCGTGGCTAAAATCCACTCAGACATCGTGAAGACCCAAGTGTGAGCCTCCGTCCCCGTCGCAGTGGATCTCACATTGCTCAGTAACAGAACAGCGCTAGTAAAGGCAGGGCTACCACTGGAGATGAGGAAAGGCCCCATGAAATGTTTAAAAGTTTTTTGGGTTTCTTTTCCTATGCAAAGAACCATTCTCTAAAAGGAAAAGACCTTCCTCTCTTAACCATCCTAATTCTAGATTTAGGAGCAAAAAAAATTATTCTTCTCAAAAGTCTGATCTATATGTCAGTGCCAGGAAATCATATGGGGGTGATTTAGATTTTTTTTCTTGTCATTATTTTGAATTGCAAATGGATTTATTTTTAGAATGACAGCAGTAGCTGCTGTCAGCCCCTCCCTACACTTTTGTTTAATCTTTCTAAGCCTACACTGTGCTGCTTAAATCTAACTCTGAGCTTCATCCAGCATGCAGGAACCTGCCATTCCAGCCAAGTTCAGTGATGTATCTCTTCTGTCTCCAGATTCAAGGACTTTAGTGAGCTAGAACCAGACAAGTTTCAGAATAAAACCAACGGGATCACTCCAAGGCGCTGGCTCTTACTCTGCAACCCGGGCCTGGCAGAGTTAATAGCAGAGGTAACCAACCGGGGAGTGCTGAGGGGAAGCCGGGCAGGACTGGAATGCGGGAGGCAGGGAGCGCACTTACAATTTGCTAATCCAGCCTGCGGCAGGGCTGGCTTCAGGCGCAAGCCAGCAACTTGTGCAGCCCCACATGCACTGTGCTTGGTTTCATTTTCTGCTGTAGCCATCTTAAAAATCTTAATTTCAGAAAAGGAAGCCCCACACATTATGTAACTAGCCCTGGTTAACAGTACTCATGATACACAGGTGATACCCCTATTTAATAAAAGAGGATAACAAAGATCATATAAATGACTGAGTTTTTGTCACCCTTTTTTGTAGATTTTCTGTTTTTAACACTTAATACCACTGAAATTAATGGGCTTTCCCGGTGGCTCAATGGCAAGGACGGAGAAGGCAATGGCAACCCACTCCAGTATTCTTGCCTGGGAAATCCCATGGACAGAGGAGCCGGGTAGGCTGCAGTCCATGGGGTCGCAAAGAATCGGACTTGACTGAGTGGCTTCACTTTCACTTTTCACTTTCATGCATTGGAGAAGGAAATGGCAACCCACTCCAGTGTTCTTGCCTGGAGAATCCCAGGGACAGGGGAGCCTGGTGGGCTGCCATCTATGGGGTCGCACAGAGTCGGACACGACTGAAGCGACTTAGCAGCAGCAGCAGCAATGGCAAAGACTCCACCTGCCAATGCAGGAGACATGGTTTCCATCCCTGTCAGGAAGTTCCCCTGAAGGAGGAATAGCGACCCACTCCAGTTTTCTTGCCTGGGAAATCCCATGGACAGAGAAGCCTGGCAGGCTACAGTCCATGGGGTCCAACAGAAACCACTGAAACTGCATGTGAGGAACTAGCCAGTGTTCTTCCCACACAGCATTTCTAGCATCTTCTGTGAGTCAAGCCTTTCTCTGTGCTGTGGGGTGTAGATGAGTTTTAGGAATGTGAGCACCCACCACAGATGGAGACAAACTGCTCATGTGGGTTTGACAGCCCTCTCTGATTAAAGTCACCTTTTGCTTTAAATTGAAAGAAAATTGGGGAGGACTACGTGAAGGACTTGAGCCAGCTGACGAAGCTGAACAGCTTCCTGGGCGACGACATCTTCCTCCGCGAGATCTCCAACGTGAAGCAGGTGAGGCTTCCCTGCACGAATTCTTTCCTGGGCACTGACTTGGAGGGTTTATGCTCCAGTGTTTAAAAACAGACCACCACCACCACCCCCTGCACCGGTTCCTTCTGAGTCTCAAGGGCTCTGACCCCATGCTCTATCTCAACAGGAGAACAAGCTGAAGTTTTCTCAGTTCCTGGAGAAGGAGTACAAAGTGAAGATCAACCCGTCCTCCATGTTCGACGTGCAGGTGAAGCGGATCCACGAGTACAAGCGACAGCTCCTGAACTGCCTGCACGTGGTCACCATGTACAACCGTGAGTTGGCCTTGCAGCCCCCAGCCAGCCCCCCAGAGGTGTGGGTCTCAGCACCCCTGCTGTCCACCGTCATCGATTCCATCCCCTATCTCCATATTTTTCAGGCATTAAGAAAGACCCAAAGAAGCTATTCGTGCCCAGAACAGTTATAATCGGTGGCAAAGTAAGTTTGATTCTCTTCCCTGGGGACGTGGGGGCTCTCCTCTCTTGCCGTTTCTCCACTTCCTCATGCCTGCCTTCTCTTATGTCCACACTCTTCCCCAAGGCTGCCCCTGGATACTACATGGCCAAACTTATCATAAAGCTGATCACATCAGTGGCAGAGGTGGTGAACAATGACCCTATGGTTGGAAGCAAGTTGAAACTCATCTTCCTGGAAAACTACAGAGTGTCTCTTGCAGAAAAAGGTAGTGCGGTCCTCATGAACCATGGGGGCCGGGTCACAGTCTAGGGATGGATTACACACTACAGGAAAATGGAGCCACTGGCCTGGGGAGCCCGTGACTTAGGATAGAAGGTGCCATTCTTAGGCAGAATAAGACCCTAGGCTAAGAATGTTTAAGGTGGCCCAGTTGACACTGAGGTGAGTGTCCCCAGGGTCCACATCAGAGGTTACATTTGCAAGCACATTTTATTCTCTGCTGGTCAAAGCTGGGTGCTGGAGGAGGTGGCCCTGAGGTCTTGATAAAGTACAGACTGTGCTCTACAAAAGAAAAAAGAGATCTTCAGTTCCCAGCCCCCGTTTTGCAGTAGAACACCAATTCCCCAGTCCCCAGGTATTGTTCTGGTAACTTCTTGGAAAGAAGGGCTGTCATTTGTTCAGGTGGCAGCAGGGAGTGAGGACATGTGTCAGGCTGCCAAAGCCCTAGGTTTAGATGTGCCTCAGACAGGCACGCAGAACAAGCCTGGCATCCCCACCTGGGGACAGCCCAACTGGCAAGAAGCCACATCCCTTTCTCTTCCCCTGGGACCTTTACTTATTTGTATCACAAAGCATCATCCACATGCAGGTGCCAACTGTGTCTTAATCCTTTTCCCAAATTGAAAAGGGACCTTTCTCTTTTTGAGGTGTTTTTGGGTCCTCTGATGTTATAATTTAAGAACTGTCTGCATAAAGAACAAAGAGCCAGATTCTTATGGATGCAAATGAAGGTATATCTAATCCACAAATAAGCTCTCAAAGCCCTATGCTTTTTATTGAGTGGGGTGGGGAGGATGCTGCAGGTAGTATTTCTGTGTGAATCAAGCCACAGGTATGCCTCAGTTGCCTGTGTCTTATTTCCCTGCAGTCAAAGTGGAAGTGAAGTAAAATGAAGTGAAGTCGCTCAATCGTGTCTGACTCTGTGACCCCATGGACTGTAGCCTACCAGGCTTCTCCCTCCATGGGATTCTCCAGGCAAGAATACTGGAGTGGGTTGCCATTTCCTTCTCCAGGGGATCTTCCTGACCCAGGGATCGAACCCGGGTCTCCTGCATTCCAGGCAGACACTTCCTTCCAAGTGGAAGGAAGGTGATAAGAAGTAACAGGCATGACGCAATCCAGTTTCCTCAGATGCTAAAGGAGAGATTCTGAATTTTAAGGATCAAGAAATAGAAGTTTCAATATTCATTCTATAAAGTTATCAAATAGAAATAAAACCATAACAGAAGCTGAATGAAAGACGGGGGAGAAGAAAAGTGTAAGGTGGATGAAAAAATTAATCAATCAATCTAAGAAAGAAATGGAAAATTTTATTCAAGCCAAATTGAGGATTATAACCCAGGAACTGCAGATCAGAAAGCTCTGAGAACTGTTCCACCCATTAGAAGTCAAAGCAGTTCTATAAAATTTTTTTGAGACATAGCTCTACACTAAATGCTATATTACTGACAGTTTACAGAATCCAGATCTGCCAAGTACAAAGTAGTAGGTCATCGGGTCCTAACAAGATCAAGAAGGAATGTTATCTTTTAAGGAGCTGTCTTGTTGGTGCTAGGAGCATGCTGCTCTCTATGGGGATATTTCTTTTTATTTTTTAATTTATTTATTTTTTAATTGAAGGGCATTACAGGATTTTGTGGTTTTCTGTCATATATCAACAAGAATCAGCCATAGGTACACCCATGTCCCCTCCCTCCTGAGCCTCCCTCCCCTCTCCCTCCCCATCCCACCCTTCTAGATTGTCACAGAGCCCCTGTTTGAGTTCCTTGAGATGTACAGCAAATTCCCATTGGCTATCTATTTTACATATGGTAATGTAAGTTTCCATGTTACTCTCTCCATACATCTCACCCTCTCCTCCCCTCTCCCTGTGTCCATAGGTCTATTCTCTATGTCTGTTTCTCCACTGCTGCCCTGCAAATAAATTCATCAGAACCATCTTTCTAGATTCCATATATATACATTAGTATATGATATTTATCTTTCTCTTTCTGACTTACTCCGCTCTGTATAATAGGTTCTAGGTTCATCCACTTCATTAGAACTGACTCAAAAGTGTTCCTTTTTATGGCTGAGTTATACTCCATTGTGTATATGGACCACAACTTCTTTATCTATTCATCTGTCAGTGGACATCTGGGTTGCTTCCGTGTTCTAGCTATTGTAAATAGTGCTGCAGTGAACACTGGGGTACGTGTATCTTTTTCAGTTTTGGTTTCCTCAGGGTATATGCCTAGGAGTGGGGTTGCTGGGTCATATGGCGGTTTTAGTCCCAGTTTTTTAAGGAATCTCCATACTGTCTTCCACAGTGGCTGTATCAATTTACATTCTATGGGGATATTTCTGCTGATGGAGAGGTATGGTCCATGCATAATCCAAGATACACAATGCACAGTAGAGGGGAGAGAGGAGACTAAAAGGCAGAAAAATTTTTTTCTTGTTTAAATTTGTCTTGTCCTGCCATAAAATAGAATTTTATTTCACAGTAGTGTCAACTTTTGTAGCAGAGAGACAGTGTGAAAGTGTGTTAGTCACTCAGTCATGTCTGGCTCTTTGTGACCCCATGAACTGGTACTACAATATAAGCATATACCTATTTAGCGTTGTGGGCATAACCACCAAGATAACACATCAGGAGTGGGCAAGAGTGGTTGCTAGAGTTGAGGGGAAGAATGAGATCCATCCTACACCATTTGAATGTTTATCTTAATGTGCATGTATTACTTTAATGATCAAAACAGACGAGCTAGATGAATGCTTAATACGATATAAGCAGATCCAGAGAGACAGAACCACTCATTCTATCCCTGACGCCTTGCTTGCAGTCATTCCAGCCACAGATCTGTCGGAGCAGATTTCCACCGCAGGCACCGAAGCCTCAGGGACAGGCAACATGAAGTTCATGCTGAATGGGGCCCTGACCATCGGGACCATGGATGGGGCCAACGTGGAAATGGCCGAGGAAGCCGGGGAAGAGAACCTGTTCATCTTCGGCATGAGAATAGAGGATGTGGCTGCTTTGGACAAGAAAGGGTGAGAGAGCAGTCCTGCTTGTTGAGCATGTATATCCCCCCAGGAGGCTGCCTCCCCCACCCAGGTGTCCCATCAAGTTGGGTCACATGGGACATGGCTGCAGAACATCTCCTATAAGTCAGGGGACCTTCCTGACTGCAGATTAAGCCTTTGCCCAGCATGTGAAAGCTAAAGGAGCTTGGGCACAGGTACACGGGCTCCTTGCTATTTGCTACCAGCTGCGGCAGAGCTGGCCTCGTGAGCTACTCACTTTGCCCTCATCTGTGATTTTTACTTTGATCAAAAAACTGAATCAGTGTGGAGTTGAAGTTTTGCCTATAATTTAACCATCTAGTGTTCCTTTAAGGTCTCTAAGAGATGGATTAAAAGGCAGTAGAGAATATACCTGGTTGTATAGAAGCACCCAGAATACTTGTTCTGCTAAGTATCTGGATAAGTTTATTAACCTGGATTCAAATGAGAAGTAAATAAAGAGTGCCACTCAAAGGAACCATGGGAATCACAAAATTTGGAGGAGGTCAAATATCTTCCCAGCCCTTGGAAGTAAACTTTTGCCCAGTAGCAACATATCTGGGGATCTGTGGGTCCAAAAAGCACCTGTTTGTTTAGAGTCATAAAGTCTGTTTGAAATGAATCTTACTTTATTTACCAGATTAGACTATTGCTCTGTGACTAGGATTTTTATTATCTATTGTCCTTAGTGTCTTGGTTACAAGGAACTAATCAAATTTAGTGGGGGGAAAATATCAGGATCTAGTTAAATATTATTTATACTTATACTCCTGTTGAACTCTATGACTATAAATGCCAGTATTTTTGAATGCCTTTTTCACAACTGATGTACCAGCTAGTGTGCTGTTCATCACAAACACTAATAGAACCTTTTCTTATTATTCCCCCATCACCTACCCCACAGATATGAGGCAAAAGAATATTATGAGGCACTTCCAGAGCTGAAGCTGGCCATTGATCAAATTGACAAGGGCTTTTTTTCTCCCAAGCAGCCTGACCTCTTCAAAGACTTAGTCAACATGCTGTTTTATCATGACAGGTGAGTTCCCACAAGAAGATGGTGCTACTTGGGCCATGGAAAAAGGATGAGAACTTCTTAAATCAACTATAACATAACCATGTAGATTAGCATGGATCTGCGATCTGATAAACTAACTTAGGTTTAGAAAGAAAAAGTAGGTATTCTCCACTAACAATGCTAGGAAGACTTAAGAATAAGATCCACAAATATGGTATTCCTTTTCTCCGTCCTGTGGTGTACCCAGCTTTCAAATGCATCCATGTGACAACATTCTTACTTGTGGAAAGACCCATAGAAAGGTTGAGGGCTGATTGAAACCCTTACGAATAGAAATATCAGACTGGTAAGCTAGCCATGCCTGTCATTAAGCAAAAGAGAATTTTAAATGGAATCTGAACACACATCTGTTAATGAAGCTTTTTGATGCTTTGTTTTTTCCTTTTAATCACAAAAACAGGTTTAAAGTTTTTGCAGACTATGAAGCCTACGTCAAATGTCAAGAAAAAGTCAGCCAGCTGTACATGGTGAGTTCAAGGCTGAGACTTAACAAACGATGCCAGTTTACTACCGTTCATTAAAATTTTAGTTTCTTTTTCTAAATAACAGGATCCCACTAACCAATCAAAAAAGGGAAGTGAGGCAGCAATGTTGGTTTTTCAGATAAAAACTGGACTGTTCCCAAGTTCAGGGATTTGACATTTCAGTAGCAGCTGTAAATTTTTTTAATATCCAAATAAAAAGTCACAAATTATTTGGTATTTATTGAGCACCCACCATGTAGCAAGCATGTCCTAGCAACTAAAGAGTATAGAGCCAAGTTAAATACTCACTTTACCCACTCGTTTATTCAGCAGAGAGACACCAGTGCCTCCTCCAAGGCAGGCACCGTGCTGAGCACTGAGACCCAGCAGGGACAAAGCCGTGGCCCCTCAAGGAGCCTCCTTGGTGCCAAGGCCCCTAAGCAGAAGCACATCAGAGTTACCAGGCAGTTTTTTCAAAGTACAGATGCCTACTGCCCTCAGGGATTCTGACCTAGTAGTGGGTAGAATCACCATCAGCATTTGAAAAATCTGCTAAAGGGATTCTTAGACTGAGCCTTAGAATACTGGAGGGTATCTGAAAGTTGCAAAATAAGTACCTCTCCTGGACTATCCGTGGAGTGGTGCTATATGAACAGAATATAAACGGACGGAAAGAGAGGGGGCTCATATTTGAATTTTTTTAAAAAAGGAATGAAACAAGAAAGACTATACTAAGGAAGAGAGAGAGATGGAGGAAGGGAGGGAGGGAGGGAGGGAGGGAAAGAAAAGAGAAAAAGGCTAGAACCATGTGAGGAACCCTCCATATGCAAAATCATGCCTCGTTACCAAATAGCCCAGCCCTCTAGGTACATTTGGTAAGCATATGGAAAGGTGATCATCTCTGATAGGAAAGACTTTTAGCGAACTGCAGAAACCACAGGAGAACAGATACAGGAGAAAGCTGGCCCTGTGCCAAGACTCCAGCGCTGCCTTCTTGCCCACACAGTCCCCATTTCTGCTCCCCAGCTAGAAAGCCATTATATAGCAGAACCATGGAAATTCCTACAATCTCCACCTCCTGCCCTTGGGACATATCAGTAACTGCTTACAACAGAAACCTACTTCACTGACATTTATATTTCTTTTCCAAAGCCAGGTGACAAGGCGGTTCCTACAGTCATCCCAGATATCCCACTAGAGTGTTAAAATAGGATCATTCAAGGCCCATACTGCTTTACAGCATATCCCAGCCCCCCTTAAGTGTATATAAGCCAGTTTTACATGCTGCCCAAGCAGAGGCAGTGCTGGAGTTAAGCAGAGGAGCTCACTTCCAGCTCCTGGAACACTGGAGAAAGCAGCCACACATGGCCTCTGGGAATGCAAAGACAGAGGAGGAGAATGGCCACCTCCAGCTTCTTCCTCTTGCCCTCAACCCATGCTCGTGTGTGGAAAGAATGTTGAGGAAAAGAAGTAGAAGTGAAACAGAGCAGGAAAGGAAAATATACGTGAACGTAAGCACAAATGTGAATGTGGGGTTTGCACAGTAGTCCCTTCTGTTAAAATGATGGCCCTGATCCAAGGGATGCCCACCTAGAGGCCCCACATTCCGCTCCACTTTATTGTTAGTGCAAATTGCAGCTTTTACTCTTAACAATAATTGCACTGTTGAGGCGTAGAAAACATGGCCCATGTGGTTGGGAAGTCTAGTCATTATCCCCTTAAATAAAGAACATGAAAAAAGGAAGCCTTTATTCTCTTATTATTTTAGTAAGTTTCCGAAGTGTGAATAGTTTCAGACTCACAGTTTTAGTTTTTAAGTGCTTTTAATGCATTGCTATCTTTTTCAAATAATATTCTAGTCATTGCCATCAAACTCCTTCTTAGAGTCCTTTACAAAATCATGAGGCTATAAAATAAATAGCTTATATTTTTTTACATAAAATTATGAGAGATGTATTTTATTTAGATATATAGTCATATATTTTTTTATTTAAGTTAAAACCTTAATTGGTCCTATTTTCAAACCCCAGTGGAGTATCTGGGATTCAGTGTAAACCTACTGGAGTATCTACCTTCAGAAAAAACTGAGGAAAGAGAATTCAGTGAATGAAGTCTCCTTTGGGATTGTTTGCCTGAGTGACAGCTAACATTCTAAAGTAGTGTTTCTTGAGCTCTGACCACGAGCCACAGGGTAAATTTCTTTTATGGCATCTAGCAGACAATGGAAGTTAGTCCCTTCCTTTCCCCTGGAGTTTAAAGGAAGCTGAGATATCTTCATTCAAAATGAAGATAGGAAATACAGCTTACATGCTAGAACATTGTAACTATGGCAGAAATGATCAATTAAGGTTTCTCTGAGAGTGAAAAATACTTTCTTTTTCATTTTAGAGAAATATAATCTTAAATACCCTAGAGGGCAAGGCAACCCACTCCAGTATTCTTGCCTGGAGAGCCCCATGGGCAAAGGAGCCTGGCAGGCTATGGTCCATGGGGTTGCAAAGAGCTGGACACGACTGAAGCAACTTAGCACAGCACAACAACCTTAAATAGGAGAACAGCACAGGCTGCCTATCCAGCTCCCAGCTGTGAAACAAGTGTCCTTGTGACTCATTACAGTTTACTCCTGTCACTTTCCCCCTGAATTACTCTTGGATGTGCTTGGCCTGATGTCTGTCATACAGCTTGGTGTGTACTCAGGCCCTGGGCCTTAGATGCGTGTGTAATTTACAGAATCCAAAGGCCTGGAACATCATGGTCCTCAAAAATATAGCCGCCTCGGGGAAATTCTCCAGTGACCGAACGATTAAGGAGTACGCCCGGGACATCTGGAACATGGAACCTTCTGACATAAAGATTTCTCTGTCCGGTGAACCCAGCGGTGGGGCGAACAAAGCCAATGGAAAGTAAGTCGTAAAATGTTCTGAGAAAAAAATAGCTTCTTACTGGACTTGAACATTTTTACAACATTCTTTGATTTTGTTTCATTTTGTTAAATAATAATCTAGTTAAGTATCTCTGGAAATTGGAAGGGAAAGTGTATGACTCTACTAGGGCTAATAAAGTGTCACTTTCCAAAGGCTATATGAGTGCCATATCTCTCTATTTTGTAGCAGATTGGGGAGCAGACTAGGACTTTCCCCAGTGCTATTCAGAAGGCTAGAAAACAGCTGGGAGCTTTTTAATGCCTTTTAAATTAACTAAACTGAAATACAAATTGTTTAACTATTGGAGCATCATTCTTATATTGCTGTCTAGGTCCAAATCAAAGACCACCTTATCGACAAATATCCTCAGAATGTGGTTAACTGTACATTTTTAGATGGAATCAAATTTTTACCAAATTCTCATTCTCCACGGTGATGTTTCTGCATGTTCCCCAAAACAGACTATGATAAGATAAACGAGAACATTCCATAATGCCCAACATCCATGCTTTCTTTCCCTTACTAAAATGGTAGGTGACTTGTAAAAATGTCAGTAGGTTCAGCTCACTCAAGCAGCCCAATACAGTTTTACATAAAAAGTTCACATCACAGCTGGTGTCCAGACCAAGTCTTCGCTCTCTGCTGTTCTCAGACTTCACGCCCACTGCTGGCTCAGGAAATCTCTGCAGGAAAAAGACCTCGATGATCCTACATGCCTTTCCCACCACATGGTCTAAGTAAGCCAGAGTAGCCCTCACTGCATTTAGCAAAACAACTCTTACCTCACGGTATGTAACAGTGCAGAGCTTTTACAAAGGGAGTTGTGTCCGAAGCCAGGAGGAAAGATCACCATCTTCACCCTCTCTTTGTTCCTATACGCATTGTGGGCAATTTCGTAGAGCTGCAAGGGGCAGAAAGACAAGGACTCAAAGGCTGATCCTTGAAGCTCTCGTTTTGTTTTTCTAGGCTAATTTTCCTGAAAGGGTACAGAAACAACTGTCTTAGGGAGTTAGTTTCATTTAATTGGTGACGTGGCACCCTGCATATCTCTGAGTGGCTGCCTCTACAACCAAGGAAGGAAAGCTGCACAGCACACACAACAGTGACAAGACCTAATCGTCCCCCTGCCAGCACCTCCCTGCAGGGGGACAAGGGGCTTCAGTGGACCCCCACTATTTGTTTTTAAAAAAAGGAACAGCATCCCTATTTTTAGAGCCACTGCAGGGAAGATGGCCTGGAAGTTCCCAGAGCATTCTGGGATCTTCTCTACATTTGCTGATCCGGACCCCAGATGAGGAAGCATGATCCCCCACAAACACTCCTTTGAGCTGAACAGCATAGCACACTGATACTTATTGTATACACCAGGCCGCAAGCAACTCAGGGTGCACGGAATCCCTTATAATATCAGAGACCCTTCTTTCGGCACTAATCAAATTTTGGCTGGCTGAGAAAATGGCGACATTAATATGTTTCCATCAGCCACTGAGCTTGGTATACCTTTTTTCCAAATTCCAAAGGTACCGTTTTGTCATCCTCACCATGTATGATGAGAAGGGGAGAACACAGGAATTTGACACTAGGAACAAGTGGAAGAAAAGTATTCAGTTCAAGAAATACATTGAGATTCCTCCTCTTCTAAGTTCAGGCTTTAGCAAAACATGAGGTTCACCCAAAATAAAAGACACTCTTTCTGTCCCTCACCAGGAATAACAACTTTATATATAATAAGCTTCATATAATGACATTTTCCTCCCAGCCAAGATTCTTCTATTTACTCATATAATTTAATTAGGTATTTAATTTATTCTTATGTGATTTTTTAAAATAACAAAAAAATGAATTTGTACAGAATTAAAAGAACTTCACTTTTTTCTTATTCTACCATATTTCATAATATGTGGAATGTTTTAATTAAAATTAAAAAAATAATAACAAAACCAAAAAATAATAAGAACTACCACAAGACCAAAGAGAACTCTTTGTAGCAATTTATTTACATTTCCCCATAAATGTACAGGATGGACATGAGATGTTAACAGGTCCAACTAGCTTCCTGGTCAACTTCCTATTTGGTAAGTCAAAAAGGCCATGACATGAAGAATGGCAAAAGCCCTTCCTTGGCCCCTCCCAAATCCTGATACCAGCCAACCCTGCCACAGTGACTCACTGCTACTCCTCGGATATCAGATTCCTCAAGTGTGTTGAAATAGGAAAACCTACTGATAACAACTACCTGTTTGCAAGCACCCTAGATTCTCCAACTGTGAGAAGCTAGCTTGCCACATTCTAGTCACTGGACTTGCTGCTGGTAGTCGGCTGGATGGTGTATGGATTTTGGTTACGTGGGGAATAAGGCCTAGAAGTCAGAGATTCCTCCAAGGAATGCTAGGTTAGACCCTACAGGACCTTTAAAAGGTCCTAAAACACCATAAGCTACCAATCCCTTCATAACTTCAGAGAAAAGTACTGAGTTGGTAAAGTTATTAATTAGACATAAACATAATACAAATACTAAAAATCTGTAGACACTTTATCCCATATCCTACTGCCCATCTAAGAATTCTCATCTACCTGTTCAGTAAGTCACATGATAATTACCCCCCCGAAATCTAATAAAGGACATCTTTACATGATTAACTTACTTTTCATCATTGGGAAAGACTAGTTTGTCTTTCCTCAGGGCATCCATAATTGACCTTAAAAATCCTGGAAGTTTCCGGTAAATCTATTTTTCAAAAAGGAAAAAAATTAAAATATGGCCTAAAGCTATGTCATTTGTTAGAGGTTCTCACTATGAACTGTAGTAGTATAGAGTGTAGTGACTTTCTAAATATACCAAACTTTTTTGGAAAACATAACTTTTATGATTTTAAAAACAATTCATGTTACTTTCACTTCCATACTTTGGAAAATACAAGAAGGAAGAAAAAAGAAATCACACATGATAAAGTAGACAGTGCATGGGGCTTCCCAGGTGGCACAGTGGTAAAGAATCTGCCTGCCAAAGCGGGAGACTCAGGTTCAATTGTTGGGTTGGGAAGATCCCCTGGAGAAGGAAATGGGCAACCTCACTCCAGTATTCTTGCCTGGAGAATCCCATGGACAGAGGAGCCTGGCAGGCTGCAGTCCATGGCATCACAAAGAGTCAGACACGACTGAGAGACTAATACTTTCACATTTTCACACTTGGTAGGGCAATGGGTACAGAATATGCAGGTTGAGGCCAGTAAAGACAAACTTCTGCTTCACAGTTTGGACGTGGGCCTGCTGCTTGCGGGAACCTGCGTGGTTCCCCAGGGTCTGCCTGGCCTGTGTTTCTGGCATGGTCACAAAGCACAGGACCCACATTCAGGTGCGGTCTGGAGATTCTAACACTGCTTCTCCTTCCCTCCCTTCCTTTGCCCTTATCAGTGCTAAGGGCAAGATTTCTTGTCTTCTCTTTCCTTTGTCTTTGGTTCTTCTACCCCCGAATCAGGACTCCTCTGATGAGAGCTCAATAAGAGAAGCCCTTTAGCAGTTCATCTCAGGTTCCGGAGGAAGGAGGAGAAAGTGGGCCTCAGTCCATCCACTCTCGTGATCCTGCACTCCTCTCCAGCCAGGGGTGCCCCTCGGGACTTACAGGTCCAACTCCCCTCCAGGGGCTCCTAGCTGGTCTCCCTGCCTCCTCTCGGTTCTGGAATTGCACCAGATAAATATTCTTTAAATCTGCTGTTACAGATTGTAGGGAGTGGAACTCTATCTATTTAGAAAAACAAACAGCTCCTATCTTGGCTGCAAGGCCATCCACATCTGGCCACAGTCTTTCATCCCAAAAACTGTCTGCCAGGAGTTAGAAAAGGCAGGACTGAGTCCTGTTTCCTCTTTACAGGGCGAGTGGCAATGGGGCAAGCCACTGAGCCTCCAGCCCCCTCAGCTCTCCGTGGAGGCAATGGTGCCAGGCTCAGGTGCTGTGAGGATTTAAAAGGAAGATGAATGTAAAAGCTCTTACTTAGAGGTCCTCCGTGCCTCTCGAGTATCTTTTAAGACAGAATCGCCCCACTCTGGCCGCGTGCCGTGGCTCTCCTTCGCCCCTCCTGTCTGTGTTTCCTAACTGCTCTCCCTCACCTCACTAAGAAATGAGCTTAGATCCTATCTCTTTGTAAGTCTTCAATGATCACACCTGTGCACAAGACCCTTCTCTTCGCTGAATTCTCCTGTCCCTGAAATTATTGTCTGGGCCCTCCCCCAACACCTAGCTTAGTCTACTTGTACCTGAGTGGGAAAAAGGAACAGGTGTTTGTTAAGTGCCCATATTTTGCATGATTATTGTACTTAATTCAAAGATACAAATACACAAAATCCCTATGCAGTATCAACCTCATTATAAAAATAGGAAAAATACAACGAAGGGAAGTAGTTTACCAAAGTCATAATTGGTTAGTGGCAGAAACAAAATTTGAACCCAAACCCAAACCTATCTAGCTTTATGAAGCCCAGAGTCTTTTTCCACTATGCCATGCTGCCTTCCTATTCCAACTAATTGATTCCAAAGTGATACATGGAAATCCATGTCACTACTTTATATCCCTATCTCCCCAACTGCAGAAAACTTCTTAAGGGTTAGGACCTATGCCGATATCACCTACACTTTCTTAGTCAACAGTGCCTTATCAACGGCACTCCACTGCTAATAAAAACAACTAATGGCCACTGAGTGGTTACTCTGGGTCAGCACTCTTACACATGCTTTTCATATGTGAATTTATTTATCAAAATAATCTTGAATAGATTTAATGAAGCATTAAAAGCAATTAGCCCAAGGTTAATAGCTGTTAAGTGACGCCCTGGGGAAAAAAAACCAGGAAGTCTGACCAGAGTGATGGTTCTTAAAGAAAATATATTAAAACCTCTCTGTGAAGGTTTCAGAGATCTACCAAGGCAGTGAGGTTTCGAGTGGTCCAGACTCCAGAGAGAACAGATGCCCAGAGAGGTGAGCCTCACACTCAACACCACTTTGCTCCTTGAAACAACTGCCAAGTCAGAAGAAAGCCAGAAAGTAGAGGCAAAAGAACACAGATGAGATGACACAAATAGAAAACACAGTAAGAGAGCAGAATATAATTACCATAAACTTCAGACTAAGGATTACACCTGAGGTGAGGCTCACTGCATTGAGAAGTAACATTACAGGCGATTTCCAGAGTGCCAGTGGTGCTGATTTCTTGACTTGAATGGTGGTTACATGGAGGTTCGGTTTATAACTATTAAATCATAGATGTCTCTATCATATTCAATTTCAGAATTAACAAAGTTTCAAAAAAAAGTAAATGGTAAACTTGTTTCTAAACTGTAACATGTCTACAAGCTAGTGAATTTATTAGTAATTATTCAGAGTAATAGTAACAGATGTCAATTAACTATCTTTAAATTAATATTTAATTGTCTGGAACCAATTAATGATTTATTGAATCTTAAATTATTCAGCATTCAATATTTTGGATTGTAGAGGGGATTCCTGTAATGAGTTGAGTTTAGAGTATACAGGCATTTTAAGATTATGTGGTTCTGTGAACTAGCCGTCCCAGGATGTAATAAGCTGAAATAGTTAAGCAAATTCCAGAAACTTCTATGATGATTTACTGTATGAAAAATTCCAAGGGTAGACAGTTGGATTTAAGTACCCTTAGGATGCCTTCCAACAGTAATCAACAATTTACAAATTTGGGCTACAGGTCCCCTCTAAGAATCTCACCTTTTTCTCCCTCTCTCATTTACTAACATTTATATAGAGGTGTAACTGTAAGCAATTGAGCATGAGACATGGGATGAAATTATGAATTTAGCTAATGGTACAGATACAACAGATTAAAAAAAACACATCTTGTCAGTCAATCTTTTCTAATTTATCTTCTTGGAAAGATTGTCTTCTCCACCTGGGATGCCATGTAAAACCATTTGGCAGCTTCTTGAACTCTTTAGAGACTTTCTTATCATAAAATAATGAAAGATATGTGGTTGACATTCATAGGGCTAAAAATGACATATGAAAGGTTTGTTTTCACTTTGAAAAGGGACAGTAAATAAGTGAACCTAAGTCAAATCTATCTATGAAAAAATTATAAAAGAGAAGAGGTGTAATTTAGTTAATTGAGGGAGGGGGGCCAGTGAAAAAAAGCTTTGGCTCTTAATAAGCCACTCAAGGCCTTTCCAGGTGGTGGTAGTGGTAAAGAACCTGCCCACCAATGCAGGAGACATAAGAGGTGCGGGTTCAATTCCAAGGTTGGGAAAATCCCCTGGAGTAGGGCCTGGAGAAACCCACGGACAGAGGAGCCTGGCGGCCTGTAGTCCGTAAGGTCTCAAAGAGTCGGACACGACTGAAGCGCCTTAGCACA
This sequence comes from Ovis canadensis, assembly GCF_042477335.2. Taxonomy (NCBI): domain Eukaryota; kingdom Metazoa; phylum Chordata; class Mammalia; order Artiodactyla; family Bovidae; genus Ovis; species Ovis canadensis. The sequence continues at coordinate 54,237,811 of NC_091251.1, read as the reverse complement.
GCACATACACAAGCCACTCAATCTATTTAGAAGGAAATAAAAGAACTAAAAATACAAAAGCCATGTGCCCTCCTTTAATAATAACTGGCTACTAACCTATCACAAGTTAGAATAACAGAAATATATAAGACTAATTAAGAAAGAGAAAATGGTTAAGAAACAGCGTGCACTTTGACATCTTGTAAAGATGTATGAGACTCACCTTTAACAAGGGATAATTGATACTTGCAACCCATATGTTGGTAAATGGAGCTTCCAGGATAATTGCATCAGCTGGAAATCCTTGAAAAATAATGAAAAAGAAAGAACTCCCCTATCATATTTAAATACCATCTTTCCTAAATAATGGATCCTCGTCTTGTACATGAACTGCCTGCATCAAAACCATTTGTGAATCATAATAAATTGTTAAATTTGTGAATGTAAAGTAGTGACCCCACACCAGACTTCAGTGAGAAGTCAGGATCTTGAGGGTGGGAAATGTGAGAATGTGCATTTTTAACATTTCTGTGCACATGATAAAGAAAATCACTACCTTTTAAAACAAGCAGATTTTCATGACTTGGATAATTTAAGAAAGCAAAGTATTATAGGAAGGGAGAGTGTTCTGCAGAAGCTGACTAGGTTGTATTGGCCAACACTGTCTGAGAACAAAAGATCAAATGCTGAAGTTACCATACATGGACTTTAAAATAACTTACTGAAAATAACAAATGGTAAAATAGTGAAATATTTATTTTACTGCAACTCTAGAACTCTATGCCCAGTAAAAATACCCTTTAAAAGTGAAGAGGAAATAAAAACATTTTCAGGCCAAAATTGAAAGAATTCCTCACCAACAGACAGGTAGAAGAAAAATCCCAGATGGAAGCATAGACATGTTAGAAATAATAAAGAGCAAAAAAAGGGAGGTAAATCTAAATATTGACTTTATAACATAAGAATAATAATGTTTTATGGATTATTGATATAGAGAAAATTAAAATACATGGTAGCAAAAGTTCATAAGCTGGGCACTTAATGGATTTAAAATGTTCTAGGATAATTACATTATCCAGGAAGTGAAGTATTCACTTATGTGGGAATTTAGTTCAGGTAATTCAGCATTGTCAACACTAAAGGAGCCATAGAGCTTAAAGGAACAATGAAATGATGTTTGCTTTATTTCCATAAGTAATTAAGATTGTGTATAGCAGGTGACCCGCTTTAAAATGTTTACGTAACTCACCCTGACCTGTACTGCCAAGTAAAGTTTCAGATATAATGCAAGTGATTATAAGCTTTCAATGCATATCAGAATCAAATCACCTAGTCCTATTCACAGAGTATCTAGTTCATGAAGACAGCCAGGATCCAAGATACCTGTGTTTATAACAAACACCCCCAGCAGATTCTGATAAAGGCAGTTCTCAGAACACTTTGAGAAACAATGACATAAATATTACATAAGGAGGGCTGCAGAAAGCAAGTCTTGCCTACTATTGCATAAAGTATAATTTTCCCCTCCTGTAGCAGATTACTCCATACAATACTTATTTATCACTTCACATGATGGCTCTTTTAAGGTAATTTTTACCTCTTTCCTTAGTATTTACTTTTAATTTCATGCCTCTGAAAACCAGCTATTGTTTTAAATACCAAAAAAGAAAATTCATTACAGTATCCAGAACTGCCTAAAGTTGGGGTGCTTGTAGGTATCTCTGTGTTAAGATTGTACACAATAGTCTCTTCACTGTTTTTATTTTCCCATCTCAAGCCAAGAAAGTATACCATGTAAGCATTTTATCATACCCTTCTCTTCTAGAACTTTTGCAGCATTTGTTGCAACTCTGTAAAGAAATGAAAATTAGTACACATGTGAAGCAGTGACTTAACAGTCAAGTAAGCAGTATAAAATGCAACCTCCAATATGAGCATCTGATGAAAGCTCTTGACCCTCAAATGTGCATAAACACAAAATCTTGCACAGGATTTCAAGGGAGTCCACTGACCCTAAACAAGAATCCTTTCATTTAAAACTCTCAAGGAGAGTTCTGGAATGGGCGTCAGTGTCACAGATAGCCATAGATAGCCATCACACGTTCCCTTGAATTACAAACAAGCAAGCTGGGTGTAAGGACACTTGCCACTTGTGGAACCTGAGAGAAACTGTCTCCCAGCTCAGGGGTCCTCCTGCTGCTCACTGCTGCCTATGATATGACACTAACGCCCCAAGGATCCACCTAAAGACCCATCTTCAGACCCCACTTACCCTGTCCCCAGAGAGTGGCCCCAGAGACACACAGGGGTGGTACCACTTCTCGCCTTGGTCCACTCGTAGACATAAACTGCATCTGCAGTCAGTCCATCCTCCGTGGGTGTACCCGTCGAGTCCCCAAACCCTGCCCACGAGGAAGGGCAAACATAATATCACTACCTCCAAAATGAGGCCATCAAAAGTCCCCTGCTTATTGAAAACTTTTTGTACACTGTTCTTAACACATACCTCTGTAGTCAACAGACAAGACATGAAAGCCACCATTACTCAGCACCTGGATGACAAAGGAGCTGTTATCACTTTAATTAGGAGATGCAAACAAAAAGGTGGCCTCACCTCCTCAACATTTCCATAATCCTGGTGGTGATGGTTAACAGGTGGAGAAAAGATCCATTTCTGAAATCTGGTGTTTGACATCAAACTCAAGATCAGACTCAGCAGGAAAGAACAGCAGAGCAGAATCACACAGCCTGGGTCACACCCTAGCTCTGTCACTTACCAGCTATCTGACCTTGGTCAAGCTGGTAACATAGATTACATAGATTAACATTTGTGTAATCTATTCTGAGAAGTGAAAAACAATACTTTCAGGTGGAAGTATTGCATGAGATGGTTGGAAGATTGCATGAGATGATGTATTAAAGTACCTTGGGGACTTCCCCAGTGGCCCAGTGGTTAAGAGTCTGCCTGCCAAGGCAGGGGACACTAGTTCAATTCCTGGTCCGGGAAGATTTCACATGCCACAGAGCAACTAAGCCCATGCTCCACAACTGCTGAAACCCATGCAACTAGGAGCTCACACTCTGCAACAAAAGAAGCCATGAATATGAGACGCTGGTGCACTGCAATGAAGAGTAGCGCCCCTGCTTGTTGCAACTAGAGAAAGCCCACACACACAGCAAGGAAGATGCAACGAAGCCAAAAATATAATTTAATAAATTTAAAGCACCTTGAAAGTGTTAAGTCACTCAGTCATCTCCAACTCTTTGTGACCCCATGGACTCTAGCCTGCCAGGTTCCTCTGTCCATGGAATTCTCCAGCCAAGAATACTGGAGTGGGTTGCCATTTCCTTCTCAAAGGGATCTTCTGACCCAGGGATTGAACCCAGGTCTCCTGCATTACAGTCAGGTTCTTTACTGTTTGAGCCACATAGTGAATATCTTTTGTAGGAACTTCCTGAAGGTAAGAATGCTACATAGAGTTGTAGTAGAAGCAGTCAATAATGGGAAGATATTCATATTAAGTATGAACAGATAAAGAGTTAATATTGATCAAAAATAAATCACTTGATTACATGAAACCACTTTCAAGCCCTGAACAGATAAATGAGAAAAGAATATAAAAACATAATTTTTAATGAAAAAATACAAATGACAGATGACAAGAAGGGAAATAAAGGGGGATAAAACTTTACTATGCAGGCACTTCTAAAATTTTATTTAGTTTTCACAACAGTCTTACAAGGTAGGTATTATCTGTATTTTACAGATAAAGAAACTGAGCCTTGGAGAACTTAAGTAACTTGTTCACACACATCCAAATGGCCAGAACTTGAACCACAGCAACAGACCCAAGATCACACTTGGGCCTGCCTGGGTTCAAACACTGTGCTTCCTGTACCAGGCCTAGATGTGGGAGAAAAAAGAGAAAGGTGAAACTGTTAGTTGCATTTGACTCTTTGCAATGCCATGGACTGTAGCCCACCAAGCTCCTCTGTCCATGGAATTCTCCAGGCAAGAATACTAGAGTGGGTTGCCATTTTCTTCTCCAGGGGATCTTCCTGAGCCAGGGATCGACTCAGGTCTCCTCCACTGCAGGCAGATTCTTTACTGTATGAGCCACCAAGGGAACCTTTAGATGTGAGACACTGAACTTTAAATACAACTGAACTAATAATGGAGAACTAAATGAAACTTTCTAACATTTAAACTACATTCTTTCCAAACAAGTTATCCAAGACACAGGGCAGTTCAGCATCCAGGGAAACTGGAACACTCATGTGTTGTTTGTGGTTCCTTAAGTCGAAGAACCACTTGACAATCAACTTAAACAACAGATCCTACTCCCAAGAATGTATCTCTAGGGAAAAATTCCAAAAGAAGCATAAACTACCTGCTTACAGTTTTCTGTAGCAATACTATTCTAAAAGAATTTAGAAAAAAAAATTGTATCAAAGAGGAGTAGAATATTTAAGTAAATAAATAATTGTCTATAAATAATGGAGAATGAGCACCATTTAAGTGGGTGACTATGACAACTATGGAAAAACATCGAAGAACATTCTTAAAATAATAAAAGAGCATGACATAAAATTACATAGAGAAACAATCAGTAACATAAAAACTTCATAGAGATTAAAAACTAGGTGGGAACAGCACGTAAATGAAACATTTACGTGCCGTATGATTGAAGTGATGAATGAATGAATGAATGAGAAAGGGGGAGAGAGAAGAAGGACAATTTAATAAGGACTTAATTGTTAACAGAAATTGCCTATCCAAAGGAGACAATGAAGAGCTAAGGAAGTTTGGTCAGGCTGGAAAATGATGACTATGGTGTGTGGAATCCAGAATTTACCCGGAGGAAGAAGTCTTATCATAGCATCCCTACACATCCCACCCACCACCAGGAGGATCTGGCTTCTCTTCACCTCTACACCTACGACATAGGAGACATACAATTGAGTTTTGCCAAGAGTAGAAGGGGAAAAATATATATATATTCTCACAGTCATCAGCATCACACCCTCCCACTTGGAAAGGACAAAGAGGGGTTCAGAGTAGAAAGCAAAACTAAAAATTAATAGGCATCATCACCCCAGGCAAAATGGTAATCCAGCCCACCCACCACACGGGGTGATGGAGAGGGGAGTAGACAGGAGAGGATGGCCCTGTCTGAAGAGGGGAAGGGGGATGAAGATGGTGCTACAGTGCTGAGCCCGACAGGATTCTGGACCCCATTCATGCTGTTAAATCAGGAAAGGACTCTGGGGTGGGAGCTGGCTTGTGGGAGGAGAGATCAGGTCTGGGGATCAATAATAAGACAAGCAGCCAGATCACCTGAGGGAGGGATTCCTAACCACCTCACGGGAGTGTGGGAGGGCTAACAGTAGCTCACCAGCCAGCTCTGAGTCAGACATGGTGAGGGGAAGAGCCTGCCATCGTCCTCATGCTGGGAAGTGCAGGGGCCACCCCAATAAACCACAGCCTGTAGCAGCTGGTGAGGACACCAAGTTGCAGCTGGCCACCTTCCCTCTGCTGAACTTTTTGTGGGCCCAAAGAAGGGCCTGAATGATGTAAGAACAGACATTCTGTCTTTACCCCATACCACAGAAAGGTTGCTCCCGGTAGAAAGGGTGGCTTCTGCACTTAATACACTTTCTCAACCCAGCCCTCAGAAAAAGCAAAGAAATGTGTCTTCAACTCCATCTGGTGATGAAAGGAACAAATCCGTGAAAGTGTTTGAGACTCAGAGACATTCACATCTGTCTCAATCCCCCAAGGTCAATTTAGGAAAAGAAGTGCATTCAAGGGACTTTAGGTCCCAGAACACCACCACCCACCCCCTTGCCCCCACACCAGGGAGCTCTCAGGAAATAACCAGGCTGTAGGCTAGGAAGATCTTAGGGCTGTAGCCCAGAAGAGAATAAGTGGAGATGTAAAATTGGTGCCTTGAGGCCCCTTCAGACATACCTTTACTAGCTCCAGTCTATGAGAAGCTGCCCTGTAGAGAAGGTTTAAAAGAAAAAGCAAGAATTAGGAATTATGATGACACATTCAACAAAAATCACTATCATGCTGCTGGCATCTGATCTCACCACTTTCTTTTTCAGGTAAGACAAATAAATAACCAGGGGAGAGGGCACTACTTCCTGGTGTTGGAGCCCCTGTGCCTGCATCAGGGTGAACTCCCCACGGCTCCCCACTCCCCGCCTTCCCCACAGTGAGCACCGCCTGCCCAGACCACTAGCGCTTCACCACATAAGCAGCTGATGAACTGCTGACGATCCATCTTCTTGCACTGCTGCACAGCAAAACCTATTTCTCAGAATACTTCTAGAAGCCAAAGGAACGTGAGTCCCAGAAAGTGGCTTTTCAGGAAAAGGGATGACACAGTCAAGTTCACTAAAGTGAGATCTCCCTACATCCTGTCTGCTCTGCCATGAAAGACATGATGAAGTGAGGAGAGAAACTCACAACCCTGGAGGGTCAAGAAACACCTTCTTCCAAATAACCATAGTCTGCTCTTTATGAACCACAACAAAAGGGAGAAAAAGATGACTCAAAAGACAGAGGAGTCTTTAAAAACCATTTGAATTTTTAGAGCCACATTTCTTAAACATTAGTGAGTCATGAAACCCTTGGAACCTATAATTAAAGCTATGGACCCACTGCCCTGAAAAATGTATCCACTCTTCAAATTTCATGTACAATTCGAGGTTGGGAGTTCACGGACCCTCTGAGGCTTCTATGGATCCTAAGTCTAGAACCACTCTTTTCATCTAGGTTCCCTGTGACCTGTCATTTGGCCTCCTTCCAGCTCAGTACTGCTGGAAACAAGCTGAGACTTCAGGACAGAGGAAGGTAGCTAGCCCCAAGCCAGAAAATCTAGGAAAACTGGGGGCAAGAGCCGATTCACTCAGAGGGCAGACGGGATAGTGTGACCCAGAGGACACATTAAAGAAGAGTGCAATGTAGCACCGTACCCAAGTTTGCACAATTGGAATAATGTTAAACAATGTTGAAAAACGTTGATTTCACAAGAAGTCTCAGTAAAATGTGATTCTAAGGCATAAACCTCAAGAAGGCACCTTGAGCAAAGGCAAGGCTTGAGAAAGCCATTGTCTGACACAAAAGACAGTGAGTAAAAGAGACAGAGGCGAGGGAGCTGAGGGGCAGAGGCCAGAGCTTGTCGCTGAGTTTGAAGTGTCCCCCGCCCAGAGACTGGGCAAGGTCTGTGGGTCTCTGAGGCGCGTCGCCCCTCCCCCACGCTGAGAGCCGAGTCAGAGCCAATATTCATCACCCACTGTAATAACCCAGGCCCACAGAGGGGCTGGCAATGCATCAAAGCAGAGTCAGGCTTCCAGGAGGCACTCTTTGTTACAAAGCAAGGTTGGGACGATAGGAGTGGGCTGAGGCATCAGTATTCCAGGCTAGAATTAGTCAGGTGGCCCCCAGAGCCTGGGATCAGAATTCTAGGGGATCTCTCCTGGAGATCATACGTTTGATTTTTAGAATTCACTGCTATATGAAGGAATCTCCATGTGGTTCTGTGAGAAGACCATTTGTGTGGAAACTCTCCTTATCCTCCATACCTCATGTATGTTTCCTATCAAGTCATCCATGGCTTCAGTTCATCATTCCCAACACTCTTACAGAATAAAGCAACACTGCCTTCTTCTTTGAAATCAGTATCCACATTTTGAAGTTTGTCTCCCTTCCAGTTAAGGATCCACAGTATTCTACATGTGGAATATATAGTTGTTTTTTTTTTTTTAAAGAGAAGCCTATATTGCCAGAACACCCTTGAACTCCAACAAATGGAAACAAATGTGTGGAAGGATGCTTACAGAGTTAAAAACAGCTCTGCCTTTCATTCCCCGACAGGAATGAAATGGTCTTTTGCTCTGTTTGAGGGGAAAAAAAATCCAAGCAAAGGCACTGACCTGTGTTGTGCACTGCCATGAAGATAAACAATAATTGGGTTGCCATCACAGAGGGCTGCTTCATACCAGCTCCGGCCCTTCCCCTTAGCATCCTCCCCCCGGCAGCTGGGAACCGTGTGCCTGAAAAGTAAGGCAAGGTTTTAGCCAACATGGACACAGAGAAGAATTCTCTATCCTCGCCAACAGTCTAAAACCTCCTGATGTCAATCAGATACATCTTTATGTATATAAAACATATTATATACAAAACCACCTGGGAAAGCCCATAGTAATTATCAGAATATATAGTAAGTTATAGTTTTATATGTAAATATTTAATCTATTTATATACAAAAATTTATCTGAGTCATATACGCATGGGCTTCCCAGGCAGCCCTACTGGTAAAGAACCCACCTGCCACTGCAGGAGATATAGGAGATACAGGTTTGATGCCTGGGTCAGGAAGATCCCCTGCAGGGGGGCATGGCAACCCACTCCAGTATTCTTGTCTGGAGAATCCCATGGACAGAGGAGCCTGGTGGGCTACAGTCCATAGGGTCACCAAGAGTCCAACACGACTGAAGCAACCTAGCACGCACACAGCCAATATATGCACATGGTACCAATTAAAATATAATACCATGAACATCTTATAATGAAAATTATTACTGCCCTAGCCCACCTCCCCCGTGCCCAGGGATAACCCCTTTGGACCATTTACGGTTTAGCTCTTCTGATTCCTACACCAATTATGCTTCCAAAACTGCAATTCTTAGGTGTGGCTTATTGAAATGCAATCTTTTGGGTGGAAACCAGTGAAAGATAGTAGGTATTTGCCACCTGCTATTTTGGCTGAAGAAACAAGCTGGAAAAAAGTTAAAGGGAAACCAGTCTGGGTAGGAGAAAAGAACTTAAATATGGAATTAAGCTATTCTTCTCAAGAAACTGAGTGACCTTGTGATTTTAAACACCTGAGTGAGCTCTAGTTCCCGCCCCCTCCCGCCTTGTTAAATCAATGAACTCTGATAACAGAAATACTACCATATGACACGTCACCGAGGGACTTGGAGAACTGGCCACATGATGACGAATCTTCAATCCCCCAATCACTTAGAGACAAAAAGTCTGACATCAAACCCCCAAGGCCTCCGTACCAAAAAGACAGGCATCACTGCCAGCTAGATAAGTGGTCCTGAGGACAGCTGACTCACTCAGCCAAGGGCGGGTGGGGCAAGAGCAAAGAATAAAAATATTTTCAAATTCCAGCACTATCAGTGGAACTGCACCCTACAGATTAGAAAAAAGTTATGTGAACCCATATTGGTTCCTAAATATTCCATGGTCACATGTTCAAACTCAGGGAGGTGAGATATCCAAGAAGGCACTGGAAAACTGGCAGCCAAGAACAAGCAGGGAGGACCAAACAGAAGAAAATGTTGAGATTAGCACAGCAGACTAGACAGTAGGATGCGCATGACCTTGTTGGACAAATATTTATGGAGTGCCTTTGCCAAGCACCATGCTGAGCAATGAAAACCCACTAACAAAGTCCCCACCTATGAAGTTATTGTCTCGTAAAAAAGACACACATTAATCAGATAATCACACAAGGAATAAGGCAAGGAAGAGAACGACCCAAGGCACCTGAAAAGTAAGATTCTCAAAAAGCAAATTTAAGCAGGTCAAATGTCAATACAAAGGGAAGGTGTGTGGAACAGCTTCCTCCAAGGAACACTGACCTCTCCACAGGCAAGTAACACAGCGCTGCCCACCTGTGCCCTGTAACATGAAAGCCCCGCCCGCTAAGCACCCCAGTGTCCAATCAGCACACTCACCAGATTCCCAGAATTACCCCAGGCTCGACTTTGATGTAGAAGTTCACCGTGTGAGGAATCTTCAACTCTGGCTTCTTTAAATCCACAAGAAATGGTGCTTTGACTAGAAAGTAGAATTCATTACCAACTCCCAGAATCAAAGTCCATGTCTTTTAATCACAATCCAAAAAAGTGATTAGCCTCATGTTTGACATGTTTCTAAGTTACAAGCACTACATTCAATTCCAACCGAAGTATTTTATTTTATAAACTAGGGCTAGCCCGCAGAAGAATTGACCCCCACAAATACTCTAAAGCTAGACTTAAAAATAGCACCAGTGTGGTAGCCCCTAACAGAGTTTATTCCACTTTATCCCTGCTTCAAGTGAAAAGCAAAGGAGACCATTCATCTGAAAAATAGGAGGGTATAGAAGAAGGTAATGGGGCTTCCCTGGTGGCTCAGAGGGTAAAGCACCTGCCCGCAATGCAGGAGACCTGGGTTCGATCCCTGGGTCGGGAAGTTCCCCTGGAGAAGGAAATGGCAACCCACTCCAGTATCCTTGCCTGGAGAATCCCATGAATAGAAGAGCCTGGTGGGCTACAGTCCATGGGGTCGTGAGTTTTGGGGCGGAGAGGTTTGTTTTATTTGGTTGGATGTTTTTTCTTTGGCTGCACTGGGTCTTAGCTGTGGCTCTCGGGATCTTCAGTCTTCCTTGCAGCCTATGGGATCTGTAGTTGCAGCATTTGAACTCTTAGGTGTGGCACGCGGGATCTAGTTTCCTGATCAGGGATCGAACCTGGGCCCCCTGCATTGGGAGCATAGAGTCTTAGCCACTAGTCCACCAGGGAAGTCCCAGTAATGAGTGTTCTGCTACTTAAGTCACGCATTCCTTTTGCACTAAGTGAAACATAGTCACTAGCCATAAACCCCGAAATGTCCAAGGTCAACATAACACTTAGAGACAGGCAGGTGACAGCACCACCTGTGACCAGAAGAACCACGTGCCACACTAACACAGCCTTCAGTAGAAACACAGGAAAACGGATCTCTCACATCAACCTGTCTCTCTCTAGGGATACAAGCAAAAAGAGGAAAAGGCACAGAATACAGAAAGCACTAACGTATCCAGATTAACAGCTAATTTGAGGACTGAGCTCCAGGACTGAAATCCCGCCCACAAGGCCATGGTTTTCTATCTATCCCAACATTTCACCAGGATTCATCCTAGACCCCAAAGGCAATATAATTAGGTTCCAGACAATTTAAGTCTAGCCACAAAGATGCTGACATATCTTTCTCACTATGTCATAACTGTAAGGGCAGTGAGTTCTTTAATTGGGGAAAAAAATATGAAGGCAGATTCACAAAAGGTACATACTTACAAAAGTTTACAAAAATCAGCATGTGCATCAGAGGAGGGCAAATGTGTTCTTTTAATGATTTACTTGTAAAGCTGTCACATAGAGTGGCAATTTTCCTTCCGAGTGTGGAACAGGAGTGTGGGAAAGATCTGTAAGATATTGTGAAACAAATAAGGTATTCAAAATCAGTCCAAGTTTTGTCTTGGTTTGTTTTTCCTTCAAACGTCCAAATCAAATTCCACAGACTGACACTGGGAATTACAGGCAAGCTGGCATTTAAGCAAAATCCTTTACAGAACTGTATGTAATTAGGGCAGATCCAGACCAGGCACTATGGGAGAACCAGGAGAGGAAAGGACAATCAAGCCCCCAATAGCTGCTCAGAAAGCCCCGATATGACGGGATAGGAGAGGCGGGGACACGGATGCACCCAAGTCAGACTTGCTTTCTCAGTGTACCCCACAGGAAGCCAAGGCTGGAAACAAGGTTCAGACCGTTTAACAGCTGCTGCAGTTTTTAATCACAATTCAGTGCCGTATGTGCTAGCCATTATTAGTACTAGCCTAAAGCAGTGAATGAATAATCGTCAGATTCCCCCCTCCTTCTGGCTGAGTCTTGGGAAAAGATGAGCCAATGCGAGAAAAAAACCCACTTCTGAGGTGAGTGGGATCGTGAGGAGCAGGGTGGGGTGCAGGGCAGGCCCTGGGCAGGTGATGGGACACAGAGTGGGTGGTGCAGGGTGAGCCACACACATCTTGTTTATTGTACTGTCCCAGTGGCATGAACCATCCAAACTGGGAGCCACCAGCAGACAACCTATGATCTTTCCATGAGGGCTCACTTGGGCCACCTCTGTCTCTAGTCACATCTCCCATGAGAGCTGAGCATCTCCCGAACCTTTTAGAAATGAGGGATACAGGAAGCCAGTGTCACCACCTTCCACTCCCAATTTTTGATCACATCATTCCTTCAATGAATCCCTTTTCCTACCGTGAAAGGTCAACGGGAAGACCATCGATGTAATCAAATTATGAGGTTGTGGGGGCTGGAAAGCATGTGTGATGCACTGTTTCCGTGTCCTGGTTTCTCTGCTAGGCTAGAGGCATCTTAGAAGATGTTACATGTACAGGTTAATACCTGTACTTTGCAAATGAAGAGGCTGAAAAGTTAAGTACCCTTCCCAAGGTCACACAGCCAGTGAATGGCAGAGCCAAGAGAATCCAGAGTTCCATGATGATCTCCAGCTGTCACAGTCCTGGTGAGTTCTCCTCGTCATCCTTGAAGCAAAAATGAGCCCCAAGAATGAGACTGGGCTCTAGCCAAGTCCAGTTCTTACAGAAAATTATATCAGGATCCTTGTCTCTTCTGCATCCTTGCCTCTCTCAGGGTCCCTCCTTCCTCCCACTCTCTTCTTCCATCCTGTTCCATATTCTCAGAAGATACCAAAAGCATCAAAGAAAGACCTCTAAAAAACCCTCCCTCTAGTGTAATAACTTAAAAACCAGGGCACTTATACATATTTGGAAGTGGCATGGAGGCAGAAGATAATGAATCTCTAATGAATTTCCAGCAATTCTGTGGGGAGCAGAAAAGATAAGCAGGCTAAGGGTGATGGACAGTTCTTCAAATACATCAGCCGTGGGCAACTGCATACCCATAAAATCAGCAAAAAAAGAAATGAAAATGATTGTTTCATACTTTAAAATAGCCTCTGTGAAGGTGGCTGGAAGGAGAGGACACTGTTGTTCCAATTTTAGAGATAAGAAACTAAAACCCAAAGAAGCCACTTTGAGCCACAGATCAAGCGCAGACAGACAGGCAGAACTGAATTCTTATGCTTCCTTCCAGTTGGCTGGATCCGGTTTTCTTTCTCCTGACTCTCTGAACTCCCGCTACCCTGCGTGTTAGTCTCCCACTAAGTTGCCTTTTGAAGGTAGCAGGGTGCTTGGGGAGCAGAGGCAATAGAGGGAAATATGCTTCTGTTTTTAAAGAATAATTCATACAGGACCCTTCTCTCAAATAGCTCAAGGCACTTCTGTGAGAAGCACTGCGGGAAGAGAACACAGTGACCAGATCCCTCCGAGCATCAATAATGCACACCAGCTCCTTTTAACTAGGGGGCTGTCAGTTTGACTTCCCCTAGATCAATAGGGGATCAAAAGTCACCAGCGGCTAATAGACCTTATTTGAGCAGAGGATGTGGTTTCAGTCCAATCCTCGCTCATGGCCAGCACATCAAACAGCCACCTTGATGCTTTGGTGTTCTTTTGCCTACCCTTTAATCAGCTGCGGCTGTAACTGCACAGCATCCCACAGGGGCCGCAGAACCTAACTGGATGATTCTTACTGGCGCTGGAACCTGAGCTGCTGCAGGGCCAATCATTCTTGCTTAATGCTCAGAAGTACCAGCTTTGGGAAGCCCAACTCTGACCACAGTTGGCAAGACAACAGTTCCAAATGTTAAGACATGCTGCACGGGCATCCTGTGCCCATTCATCCCACCAACACATACTGATCACCAAACACCAAGTTTCCTCTTTCTCCCCCCTCCTTTCCACCCAACCAGACCCCCTCTTTCCTTCACATCCACTCAAGTGTCCCTTCTTTTTCAAATCTTCTCTAGACAGATCTTCCCATGGTGACTTACCCTCTCTTTTCACCCCTCCCACTAATTATAGTCAGGGCCAGAGTCTGACCCTTAATTCTTTGCTGATTTTTTTCTCACTGTTAGCCCTGTATCCCCAGTGATAAGAACCACGTCCCAGCTAATGCTGCTTTTACTTTCCACTCTGCCTAGCACAGGGCTGTTGCTGTTTGTTGTTTAGGCGTTCAGTCATGTCTGACTCTTTTGCAACCACATGGACTATAGCCCACCAGGCTCCTCTGTCCATGGGATTTTCCAGGCAAGAACACTGGAGTGGGGTGCCATTTCCTACTTCAGGGGATCTTCCCAACCCAAGGATCGAAACTGTGCCTCCTGCATTCCAGGCAGATTCTTTACCACTGAACCATCAGGGCAGCCCTGGGCTGAGTGTCATAAATATCCATAGAATGACAGGGTGAGAACAGAAAAGAGTGTATTTCTAGAAGGAGGCAAGACTTATTGGTAGCTTTGGGGGACAGGGAGGGGCTTCCTTCTCTTTTGAGTAGGAATGTGAGCTACCCAAGAGCAGGGGTTTTGCCTGTCTCATTTATGATGGCATGCCCAGAGCCTAGGTAAATATCTGATAGGGAGTAGATGACTAATATACTGGGGAGGATGGAAAAGTTTGTCAGCCTTCTCATAGGGATTTTCTAAGTATCATCTAGAAATGTAAAGGCTTGAAGTGAAGTAGGGACAAATAAAAGGGGAAATAGCCCTTTGGATTCCCCCAACTTCTTTCCTGAGCATGGTTTCCATTTTTCTAATTCAAAGAAAATCAGCAGCAAGAGATTTACTCTGCTGGGCCCATCCATGTTAAGAAGTGACTACATCTGATGAGACTTTTGTAAGATAAATAAATCCATTCCCAAGGCATTAAAAAATAATCACTGTAAATATCATGATTAAATGTTCTCCTTGAATCTCATGACACATCACAATAGATCCACGGCTACAGGCCATCCCAGGCACACAAGGAGCCCTCCAGGAATGTTTGCTGATCTAATCAGGCTCCATGAAACAAAAAGGACTTAAGATGCGGGATTTCAGTCTGCACCTCAGCCTGATCTAAATTAGATCAGTAATTTTCCGCTCGGATAAAGAAATGCTCAAGTATTTTATTCTTTCAGGAGACATTCAAGACCTATTTTTAGTAATTAGTATTTGGAAGTAACAGGGACTTCCCAAGTGGCACAGTGATAAAGAATGCAGGAAAAACAAGAGACGAGAGTTTGATCCCTGGGTTGGGAAGATCCCCTCGAGGAGGAAATGGCAACTGCTCCAATATTCTTGCCTGGAAAATCACATGGACAGAGGAGCCTGGCACACTAAAGCCCACAGGGTCCAAAGAGTCAGACATGAATGAGCAACTGAGCGTGCACACGTGTAGAAGTAACAGAGGATCCCCAACGCCCCATCTCCACTCCTCTATCAACAAAGTGGGCTGTTCTCTAAAATCACAAAGCAGCTTTGATTCTCTGTCAAATAAGTGTTAAATAACCAGTCACGCATTCTGTAAAGAACTCAAAAGTAAAAGGTGGTAAATGCCAGCTTTCCCAAAACAGCTGCTTCAGGGATGTAAGGCCCATGATTGTGAAGTTTGAGAAGTGCAGCCAGTCAGGACATTGGGCCTGGTGTTCGGATCCAATGCAAAAGGGAGCTCCAGCCTGCACTGCGCAGCCAGGGAGAGCTGCACTCTGCCCCCTGCCCTCAGCCACAGCAGGAAGAGAAGACAGGGAATCAGGGTTGTCTTAGCCCCTCAGATTTTCCAAATTGAGGTCTTCTATGCCTGGATGTGATTCTTGGATATTTTGTAGTCAACAAAAGTTAGGCAAAACAAAGCAAAGGAAGACAAAGAAGAAAAGTATACAAAACAGTCAATACCTTCCCCCACCAACAAAACAAAACAAGATACCCAGGCTCGTGGGTCTGGGTTCTCCAACCAATACCTGGATTCAGGGCAACAAGACTGGCAGCATATTGCTTGCTGGTTGATTCAGGTAGTCTAAGATTACTGCTCAAGCCAAGGATTCATGGAAGGAAGAAAATTTAAAACCTGCTGAGCTAGTCATGGTTGCGATGTACTGTGCGTCTCTAGCATCGTGGAGAGGTCTTCCTTAACTCCACGGCAGAGTTCACACGCAGGGAGGTGGTTTTCTGACCCTTCCCATCTATACAGATAGGCCCTTGATCTAACAGAATGCCATCCAAGACAACACAGATTATTATTGTCACTGGTGTTATCCCGCTGTTAGTAAAATGTCAAGGCAGTTAAGAGATTTATAGAAACCTGAACCAGCTCTCTGGAATCTCTATAATCTCTATTTCAGAAGCACCAAAGGGATACACGTTCCTGAAAAATCATAGGATTGAGTCTCACTGGCCCTGGTAGGGGCTGAGGAAACAGCCGTCCAAGAGCCCTGGGGGCCTCCGAAGCACCAAGAGTCAGCGCGGGGCCACCAGCCCCCTGGTCCGCGCTGGGTGGTACCTTCCATGCCGCATCCCGGGCCGCGGGGCGTACAGGGCGCCGCGCGCACTCACCGCAGGTTCCGCACGACCATGTGCCACCATGCGGCCACGGAGTCCCGCTCGCCCGGCTCCATCCCGCGTCGCGTCCCGATCCGCCACCACAGGAGCTCTCGCAGGTAACCGGGAGCCGGGAGCCGTGCCCCGGCTTCCCTCCTCCCCCGCGAGGGCGGCGACTACCCCGGGGCCCTGCGGCGGGTGCTGCGGGGCGTCCTACTCAGCGCAGGGCGGGGCGCAGCCGAACCGGGCTGTCTTCGCGCACCCTCGGCCACACGTAGAGATTTGTGATAGGAACAAGTGCCTTACTCTTCCAGCAGGCCACGCACGAATTCATTTCTATTTCATCCTGTACGTCTCTGTGTGTGCGCGCCTTGGGTGGACTAAAATACATTTCTTACTCTGATAGTAATAAAAGTCTGAGAGTTACAGCTTTAGAAGACCCTCCTGAAGAATCTACACTTTCCTCCACTTTAACCCCCTCTTTTTCTTTCTCCCTTTTGTTTTCCCCCTTTTCCGGAATCTTCCCTTCCTAACCCCCATCTCCTCCCTCTCTCTCCCTCCCTCTCTCTCTCTCTCTCTCTCTCTCTCTCTCTCTCTCTCTCTCTCTCTCTCTCTCTCTCTCTCACACACACACACACACACACACACACACACACACACCTGTCATCATTACTATAGTAAAAATGTCTTTGGCTCACTTCCATTGACTACTACTTTATCTGTCTGCAGGGTTATGAACTACACAGTTCCTCCATGTGTCCAAATTCACCACCTTCTTGGTGTTTTGTTTACCTAGCTGCAGGTAGCAGAAACCGCCCCCCCCAACTCACCCCTCTTGCATCAGAAGTTGTGGCTTTGAAAGATTTGGTGGGAATGCGCTTATGCTTGCATAGCGCACTGTCTCCTGGGAGCAGAAACTGTCCTCCGCTAAAGCTGTTCCAGGGAAGCCACCAGGCAAAGTGTGACGATAAGGGATAAAAAGAGAATGAGTTTCCACCTGAAAGCAATTTGATGTCAGCACCAAGACTACATCTGGGAGGCAAGGTGCAGCCTTCTCAGAGGGAAAATGTGGTCTCTAGTGTGTCTAAGCTTTGGGGGCTTTGCCAGTTGAGCAGAAGGCACAAGGGGGGACTGCTCACCCACAGAAAGTGCAACTGGCCAGACTGGAGCAAAGCACCAAAAGCCCTTGCAGGGCTGGGCAATTTCAGATAAGTGGTCAGAGGAGGAGGAGCTTTCTTCACTGCTTCTTGGAATTGCTCTAGGAATGTCAACTTTTGGCTGCACATCAAGATAGAAACCGATTCAGATCAGGAAGAACTAAAGGATTCTAAGCCTGATTGATGAGCCAGCTGCAGGTGGGTCACACCCTGCGTGGTGAGAAAGGTTATGCCAGCATCAGATTCCATACCTGGAGTCATTCATCAGTGGGTCTGGAATCTCCTAGGTCTTATTCTGGGGAGCTCCGGAGGATCCCCTGGGGCATGCCTTGTGGAGATGGAGGGATCAGAGATGGGGGGCAGACAGGGAGGGAGAGAGAGCAGATATTTTTGGTCCCAGATTCTATGTCCATCTGTTTATTCAGGTTGAAAGCTCAGAGGCCTATGTGCTGATTGAGCAAAGTTGTAAGCCCCAAGTCTATGGAAATGTTTGAAATGCTCAGCAAAATCTCTGAAGTTAGAAATCACTATGGCCCTTTTTTTCTTTTAAAGACTGTATAAATTAAAACCTTAAGAGAAAACAGCCTGACACTGTGATGACCTATAGAGGTGGGATGAGGGGAGGGGAGGAAGACTCAAGAGGGAGGAGATATATATACATATATATGTATATATATGCATATATAGTAAAATTATGGCTGATTTGCTTGTTTGTACAACAGAAACCAAAACAACACTGTATAGCAATTTACCTCCAATTAAAAGATAAAAAAATTTTTTTAAAGTCCTGGTAGAAAACTTTCTCCAGCATTAATGGCCCCTTTTCAAAAGACACATCCTATAAGTCAGAGAGCAGAGTCTGCAATGATTTGGCAAAATATAAAAAGCAAGTGATTCATTTATTCATTAAGCACCTATTTCCTGTGTACAGGTTAGGTGCCAGGCACCACATTTGGTGTTACAGGGACACAAAGCAGGATCCTGTCTGGCGGAGACACTTACCTGCAGATAAAATGATAGCACAAAATAGGGATTGAAGAGGGCCCTCAGGACAGAAATCAATACAGTTGTGGGAAGGGGCGTGCCAGGGCCTGGACCTGGAGAAAGGGGTTGACTACAAAGGGACACGAGGGAGCATTTTAGGCTGCTGGAAACTGCCTACCTCTCAAGTGTGACAGTGACTGCATGACTGCACACGCTCCCAAAATTCACTGAATTGGAAACCTTCCAAGGTGGAATTTGACTAAACATAAATTATACCTTAAACAGCCTGACTTGTAGACAAGTGACCTAAGAAATGCACAGATAAACTGTGTAAGTGAACACATCCTTTCTGATGTCATAGAAATGGCAAGACAAGGCTATGGGTATGAAACCGATAGCTGAACGTTATTTGTGCTTCTAGTAGGAAAAAAGATCCAACTTAGAGATAGGTTAATTTTACCACCTCAGATTATTCTAGAGGAAAAGAGTGTCCCAAACAGCTGTCCTATACAGCTGTGGTGGTAAACCACTGGTGAGAAAGCGTTTGAGGAACGAAGACCTAGCAAGCAACAAATCACTGATTTTTCCATTACTTGGAGAATGTTTTGTCTTGGAAGGAAAGTATTTATTCACTTTGAATTTTCTTCTTTTTTGTGCTTTGTGCTTAGTCACTCAGTCGTGTCCAACTCTTTTCGACCCCATGGATTGTCTCCTCTGTCCATGGGGATTCTCCAGGCACGAATACGAGTAGGTTGCTGCGCCCTCCTCCGGGGAATCTTCCCAACCCAGAGATCAAGCCCACATCTTTCTCATCTTCTTCTTTTATTGAGATATAATTAACATGAAACATTAAATCAATTTCAGGTGTACAATATAATGGTTCCATATTTTTATATATTTTGACATGATCACCACATTAAATCTCATTAACATCCATCACCACAGTTATAATTTTGTTTCCTGTGATGAGAACCTTTTTAAGATCTACTCTCTTAACAATTTTAAAATACATAATACAGTATAATTAACTGTAGCCACTAAGCTGTATATTACATCCACAGGATTTATTCATTTTATAACCGGAAGATTGTTTTGTATCTTTTGACCCCTTCACCCATTCATCCATCCTCATTCCCACCTCTGGCAGAAGCAACCAGTCTGTTCTCTGTATGTATGAATTTAGCTTTTGTTTATTTTTAGATTCCACATGTAAGTGAGACCTTTGTCTTTTGTCTTTCTCAGACTTATTTCACTTAGCATAATACTCTCAATGTCCATCAATGTTGTCACATACATGGCAAGATTTCCTTCTTTTAAGGACTAAATAATAGTCTACTGTGTATATATACATATATATATATATCACATTCTCTTTATCCATTCATCCATTGATGGTCACAGCTTGTTTCTATGTCTTGACTACTATAAAGATACAATGGACACTGGACACATATCTTTTTGAGTTAATATTTTTATTTTCTTCAGATAAATACCTATAAATGAAATTGTTGGATCATATGGTAGTTTCATTTTCAACACCAATTTACATTCCCAACAGGGCATAAGGGTTCCATTTTCCCCACATTTTCACTAACACTTCGTATTTCTTGTCTTTTTGGTAACAGCCATTCTAACAGCTCCTTTTCAAATTCCTCCTGACTTTCCTTAATAGTTAGTTGTTCTGCAGGCTTCTTTCCCAGCCCTGCTTCTCTTCTTATGTTATATCAGTGTGTCCGAAGTCATGTCCAATTATTTGGGGAACTCTAGGCTACACACAGTAAAATACATTCCTTTGGCCAGGATCTCATCTCAAATAATGATTTGGATAATGTTCTTCGAAAATCTCCAAGAAGGAGGTATAGAATGCAGCTTGTCACTAAGTTTACCTCCTCCACACCCTCCTCCAAACCTGTTCCTCTTGCGAGATTCTCTCTTGAAGAACAGCATCATCACACACAAGTTTCCCAGACTACAAGCTTGGAATTCACCCTTGAATTATTCTGCTTCTCTTAAGCCCAGAATTTCCTCTGGATAAAATTAAGATGATCTCTTGATGTGCTATCTATTTATTTGACAAACATTTACAGAGCACATTTTATAAAATGTCTGGCTTCGGGAGCTTACACTCTAATGTAAGGAAAGAACAGGATCTACACAGATGAAAAGCTCAATACCAATCTGAGATGTGTCACCAGATGAAAAATATGTATTACAGATAATGTAGTGCTGCAGGCTCAGTGATAAACATCTCTGTAGGCTGAAGAGGTCAAACAAGGAGTTCAGGGAAGTACTATTCTGTTGCTTAGAAACAGCTTTGGAGAGGGGATATAATTCTATATGGCTGTCCAAAAGGACCCTTAGAACGTTCAGACTGGAAGATATATAAGCAATCAGTTGCTGATATTCTCAGTTTACATGGAGGAAATGAGACTCAGCGACACCAAACGATGGGTGATAAGCTGCATTCATTCAGTGTGTGTTGAGCACCCACTGCATGTGAACACGTAGCATGCGCTGCACACTCAGAAGAGCAGGGCAAGGTGAGGCTGGTTCTCCAAGGGCACCCGGATCTAGTAGGACACTAAAGCTGTGTCAGAGCATCCCCAGGGGCAGGGCTGTGACGGCCAAGCTGTAAGCTGGGTTACTGGTCCTCCCACTAACCCTTGAAAAGAAAAGAATTAAAACAGTTAATCACGGGCTAGTCATTACTGTTTTGTGAGCAGTCAGGGTGAAGGAATTCACCACCACCTACAGGGTCCTGTTGTCTCATTAGACATCCGGGTAGGAGATTCTGAAGCTATCTTTACCCTGTGACGCAGCTGAATTCTTGGGAAGTGGAAACACTGCAGCTGATTTCAGGACAAGACACACTGGGAGGGGAGAAGAGAGTCATCATCGAGGATTCTTTTTTTTCTTCTACTTGAGTTGTTCTTTAAATGCCCCTCGAACAAGCTCAGAGTTAGAGCACTTTCCTGGTCCACATTCCAGTCATAGGGGAAACAGAGACATGGGGCTTTGACTCCAGAGGAAGTCTTACAGGAAAAGCTAACCGATATGGCAAGAATCTGTAAAAATATCTTCTTGAAGGCACATGCATAGAGAAATTATTGAAGACAGGAAATAAGTCACAGCTGTAGAAAAAATAAACAGGAACTGGCTTTTCAGTCCCAAGAGACTAAAGGTTTCCAATTCTGGGCTTTCTGGATGCCTAATATTAGTTGACGTCGTCTGTGCCTGAGTTTGTGTGCGTCTCTATTTGTCTCCAAAGACGATCCTGAAAGTAGCCTCATTTCCTTAGCTCCCCTGTTCATGCCCCAAGTGTGTGCTCTCAGCACATCTTGAAATTAGTATATTTTTTCATCTTTGCCTTTAGTTTTTTAACAAGCAGGGAGAGACCCAAGGGGACCCAGACAGGAGTACTTGCTGACTTGTGGTGCAGAATCAAGTCAGGTAGCCTGAGGCAGGTCTTCATTATCCTCACCCGGGCTGTGCATGTGTGGAACAACCCGCCCCTAGAGAGGAGTTTTAAAATAATCATATGTAGTGTGAAATGAGATCATAGATACAAGAACTCTTCTTTTGAAGCTAAGATTTTTAACCCACAAATTCACAGTATTGATCTTATTTATTAATGAATGTATTTGATAGTATCTTTGTCTGGTTCCTAGCCATATCCAAATGAATTAATTTAAAAAGATGATTATCAGCATTATGGCTTACAGACTAACACTGAAATTTAATTACTAATAAATGCTAGTATATAAACAAGTATACACACAGAGGAGGCTGTGCCGAAACTCTCTTCTACTTCACGGTCTACTGAAAGGAATTAAAATTGATGTCATCAGGGGATTCCCTCCCTTCCTTACTGTGTGTGAGACAAAGGAACATAAGAAGGTCGGGGTGGGGGTACTCTTCCCTCTCCCTCCTGCCGAGAATCAAAGAGGGTGGGAACTCACAAAGGAGCCCACCCAACCCAGCAATCACAGATGACTTAGCAAACATCGGTTCATTAATCCAGTCATGAGTGCGAGTAGTATTGGGAGGTGACCCACTGAACAATTGTTAAGCAGAAAGGCTATAGTGTTTAACATGCAACCTTATAGTCTTGCACCATAGGAATTAGGAATCCTTGGGCTTGACATTACTTTGTCCAGCGTGGAACAAAATGTCATGCACACAGGCTGTAAGTATCCCCAGCACCTAGCATAACACCTGGCACAAAGCAGGTGCTCGTAAGTACATGAATGAGTAATTGCATAATTGCCAAACTTGAATCTCTCTGTATTGCAATCAGTCCAGTACCACACAATTACAATCTTTACATCTCATGCATTCTCTGTAACCCCCTCTGGCATCCTCTGATTCACATGTATAAAATTCTAAACTGCATGATGATAGAAAGGAAGAATCCAGGGCTGGAAGCTCTGCTGTGAAAGCCATTACAGGGCCCACCGCTTGTTCTCACCTTCCCTACCCAGAGCCAAAATCCTGGCTCTGTGTAGTCATCATGCCCTACTCTACCTTTGACCCATCTGAGGAATTGACAGGTATTCCTTCTCTTGTGAGACCCCACTCAACATTCATCAAATGCCTAGTGTACGTATTACACCCTGCTAGGCACTGTGGGGGAGAGTGTAAATAAAGATAAGGCCTGTCATCTCAAAACTAATATTATAGTTAGGGAGACTGCATCATTCTTCATTTGTCCCACAGACATTTGAGCATATGTTCTTTTTTTTAATTGGAGTATAATCGCTTTACAGCGTTGTGTTAGTCTCTGCTGTACAATAAAGTGAATCAACCATATGTATATATGGATATCCCTCCCTTTTGGACCTCATTCTTACCACCCACCCCCAATCCCATATATCTAGGTCATCACAGATCACTGAGCTGCGCAACCTGTGCTACACCGCAGGTCCCCATTAGGTGTTTGTTTTACACATGGTATTTATGTCAAATCTAATCTCCCAGTTCATCCCCCCCTCCCCTCCCCCCACCTGTGTCTACACATCCATTCTCCACATCTGTGTCTCTACTCTTGCCCTGGAACTAGGTTCATCTGTACTGTTTCTCTAGATATGTTCTTAGTGCTATTGAAAGTGCCTGGGATTCAGTGTTGAGAAGACAAATATCTTCCCTTCCCCCATGATGCTGACATTCTAGAGGGAGAAGACAAAAAGTCCCAATCCTACAAACAGATAAATACATGATAAAAATTCAGATTAAGTGCTATCAAATTGAAATTGGGTCATAGAGAAACTAATTTAGCTGAGATTTTAATGACAAGGCTTGTGAGCAGACTTCCAACCAGAAGGAAGCACGGGGATGATGGGGAGAGAAAGGAGGCAAGGTAGGGTCGGCAGGGGCTGGCTCATGCAGTTCTGTGTCCCTTGCTACTCAAAATGCAGTCCATGTGGACCAGTAGCATCAGCATCACCGGGAGTCTGCTTAAAATGACCCCCAATCTCAATTTCCCTTCTTACACAATCAAAGGACTATCAAATTTCAGATGGTAGACATCTTCCTCCAACAAAGATCACTTCTCCAAACCTCCCTTGCAGATAGTTGTGGCTATGTGACATAAAGGGAGTGATCAATGTGACTTCTGGAAGTGTCCCTAAAGAACTTGCTTTTCCTGCTGTCTGGAATACAAATTCAAAGGCTTCTTCTCCAGCAGCTATTTTGGACCATGAGATGCCTTTGAGGATGGAAGCTACTCAAGGCCAAATAGCAACAGAGAGCCCGCATCCTCGCCCTGCAGAAGGTCTTACCAGCTCTGAGCTGACTACCTATCAAACTTCTGAATGTAAGAAAAAGAGAAACGTCCATTTTCTTTAAGCAGCTGACACTTTGGATTTTTCTGCTACTTCCAGCAGAATTCAGTCTTAACTAATTCAGACTCTGTATCATTATTTCTCTTATAGAACTATAACATTTCCCCAACCTCTAAATAAAAATCAGTAATCCAAGGAGATACTACTGTATTCATCCTGTAGCTTAAAAAAACTTGTGCTGAGCCTGACCCACCCCTGCTGCTCTATAATCACACATACAGCAATACAAGCAGCATGCTCCCAACTGGCAGGGAGGGTGGACACAGCAGAAGTCAGTGACAAAGGCAGGGGCACAAGGCTAAAGGTCAGTTTGAACTCCAGATCCTCCTCTGCCTCCCTCCTGAGGGCACTTGGGGAAATGGACCCCTCCAGGCTAAGCTGCTAAGTCTCAAGTCTTGGTGACATTTCCCCCTCCCCCACCCCGCCCCGAAATGTCTAAAATTGTCAAACAATCAACAGATCACTTGCTCTGTTGAAGACTTCAACCTAGACTGATTAAACACTTCACACCAGGTCTCTATACGTAGAAAGAGCCTTTTCTTTGAAAAATTGGAGGACTGGTCTTTTCAATGCAGTTCAGTAGGCAACTCCATCAACAGCCCCCAGAGCAACCTCTGATAAAGACACGGTTGAAACTGTGCTTAAATGCACATGCAACCTCTGGACATTCTCTCCGGCACCCACATTCAGTCAGATAATTCCTCAGAGCTCCTTCCTTGTAGAGATTCTGGAGCCCCTGCTGCCTGGTTCTCAGCTGGTACCTTGGCTCTCAGAGTTCAATATCTCCATATATGCCATACAGGGTAGGCTTTGGTCAGAGTAATTTAAAAGGCTCAGAAACACTGAACTTGTATCTCAGTTTGTATCCCATAGTTTCAGCCTTCCCCTCTGAGGCAGTAAAGCTGATCTTGACCTTAGTTCACAAGATCAGTGACTGGCAGAATTACAAAATATGATGAACATTCCATCAAGAGCTGTTTTTGGTTTGTTGTTTTTTTTTTTTTCAGTAATCCTGGCTGCCCATTCAGACCACACCCCTCACAACTTTCCTTTGGGAGTAGACATGGGGTTGGGTCTAAGAGAATCTTCCCCAGTGGGTCCTATGTGGGCACTGAATTTGACCAAACTTGTTTGATTGTTTTGAAGGAAGTAAAACCTGAGCACTCTCCCTCAGAGCTATTCCTGGACTGAACAGTGAACAATCAATACGACCCATAAATAAGCACTCAGGAACCACAGAAGGCTGCTTCAGCAGGTGACTTTGAGAAGTGACACCAAGGCTACCACTGCAGTATGGGAGGGCTCTGGAAGGAACATTGGGAGCAAATAGCCATCCCCTCCGTGCATGCTGGGGAGGAGACTATTTCAACCTTTCTACATAAGGGAGCAGCCTCTTAATCTATTCAAGATGGAAGGCATTTTCCAAATTCCACCCATGACAACGTGATATTCTTTGTGACCCTAGTTTCTGTGGAGCAAGAAGCCACTCAGATAAACTAGACAGATAAGCCAGAAACAGGAAGAATTGGTGTTTAACACACACCCACAAAAGCAGCCTAGTCCACATCAAAATGGGGATCCAATCTCCCCACTGAAGATAAAGGTACCAGGTGAGCCCAGGGAGGTTACAGTTTGTTGTGTGTTTTGTTTGAGCCTTGTATCAGAAGTTATCTCACATCAGAGACTCTTGATGCAAACCTTCAATCATGCTGAATATAAGATTTCTGGTGAAGGCTGTAAAATAAATCTAATGCACATCAATGAATAAGTCATGTGGTTTTTCTGGAAAGGGTATCATTAGTAGGACTAACATCATTCATATAATCATCACCACTCCCTCTAAGGATTAAATGTATCAGTTCATCAAAGGCACAATGAATTGAAAGAGAGAGAGAAACACTATATAATGAAGCCTTCCAAAACTAAAGACTTGTTGAAAATTCACCTGGGTTACACAGCTCTCACTCACAAGCGTTAATTCTGTACTGTTTATTGTCATGGGAGCAAAACAAGACTGGTGGAGGGCTTCCACCATTTATTTGCAGAGTAGAAAATTGTGTTGTGATGTTTAGATAAGACACGCGGGGGCAGCAGTGCGCTTATGAGGAGGCATAGCAATGGTGACACTTCTGAACCAGAAAGTTTGACTCTAGACATTGATGCTGGCCAAGCTCTGTTTTAAATCATTTAAACCAAACAGAAACACTTTTTTTTCAAACTTTAAAACTAAATATGAGAAACATTTACTCTTCCTGGTGTATATTTTCTGCTCCCTACAGGTGCTTAATGTCCTTCTCAAACATTTTAGTGTCCATTTAGGAGTTTGATGGTCTTTTAAAGCTGAGAAAGTTCCTCCTGACCAGTCCAAGTTGAAGGGTGCTGAACACGATATCCCAATGGCAGGGGAAGGAAAGCAAGCTCTGGGTGGTGTGGAAGGTCAGGAGGCTTGCTGTGTAGAGGGCCCACAATGCCCAGTGCTGACAACATCACAGAGCAAGCCGGTGGCGAGGGCTCCTTTTTAAATAGGGGGATGTGGTGGTACACCCTCTTCCTCGCCAAAGACGGCTCATCTCATCCCCGCCTGTCTGAAACTGAAGACCACAGACCAGTACCGGTACTTGGTTCGCTTTCACTGCTGGAAGATGTTGTAAATAAAGGTACTACAGCCAGTCCATCTTCACATCCCAGAACGGGGTGGCAGTGAGACAGGCCTAGAAGCAAAGTTGCAGATTGCAGGGGTGTTTACTGAGGGCAGGCTGGTCCTCCAAAGCGGGTGTTGGGGAGGCAGAGAGGGAGGAGAGGGTGGGAGTCTGGGCTCTTCCCCACGGTGGCCCCAGAACAGCCTGGCAAGGAGCCACCAGGTCAGCCCCTCTTGCTGCACCCGACAGGAGGCCTTTGTCAGGCTGTCAGGCTGGTTTTTACTTTTAGGCTCAGCCGGGCTGCCCTCCCACTCCCGGCTTCCCCCTCGCACAGCTGTTGCTTCAGCTTTCCAAAGCCCAAGCCAACAGCTGTTGTGTTTCCCGTTGCCTTTGTTTGGCTGGGCCAAGTTGGAAGCGTGATGGTGGCTTTAAAGAGAGGGGGTGGGGAAGGGTGCAGGGACCAAGATTCCTGCTCCCAGCGGGCCCTGCACTGGCCAGCCCTCCGTCCTCCCCTCTTGGACCTCCAATCCAGGCGTTTCTCAACCAAGCGATCTCAGGCCCAGGTGAGACGGCCTGTTTTTTGAGCATCCTGAGATGCCCTCGCCACTCTGAATGTGGGGCGTTCCACCTACTTCTCACCTGCTGAGAAGCCAGCAGGAAGAACAGAACCTGGACTCGACCTCCGAAGCCTGCTCTCCCCTCAGGTCCCACACCACAGGCCCTCTCAGATAAAAAGGGTTCCTTGTATGTGTTCTATTTCAAATAGTTTCTTTCTTCCACTAGTAGCAGGGAAAGGTGTGTGTTTATTGCCCTATTTCCATCCAGTGTCTCTCTCTGAACAAATCTAGACCTGCGATTCTTCTTCTTTGAACATGATTTCAGCCATAAAGACGTGTGACTGCCCTGTGTCCCTGTGTATATTTTAAAATCTGCCCAGAAGCAGAGGTTACCTATGGAGAGTAGGACTGGGAGTAGGTGGGTAAGGCTGTTTTGCTTTATGCCCTTCTGCATTGTCTAATCTTTTCCCAAGAAATGAATTCTCTTGTAGGGCTTGAAAAGAAAAGAATGAGGATAGCTCTAACTACAGTCAGGGCCATTGCCGTGCTGGTCATGCCCTCAGGCAGGACTCAGCACAGCAGGGTTTTCTCTTCTGTTCTTAAAAATATACTTTAGTTCTTGCTCCTGCTGCTGAAGTCCTCTTTGTTAAGCCTCTGGTGTCCCTAGATACCCATTTCCTGAGAGCAGGCTGAGGGCCTCCTTCCTGCCCCCTCCTGCACACACACACACACTGTTTTCCCCTTTCTTTTTTCAGAAACCCGATGCTATCAGGCCCAAGAATTGGCCAGGAAAGGGCTGGAAGCAGACAGGACCGCTCAGAAAAGTAGTAAGATAAACCTGTGTATTGTGCGATACTTTGAAAAGCAAATTGTCAGGAGAGTGGAAAGAGAGCTGGCTCTTCTTGAACACTTTGTTCTTTGATTTGTATTCGCTCTTTAATCCATTCAGCCTCCAAATCCTTGCTGAACAGCCACCTATGCCTGGTTCTGACCAGTTCCTGGGTTAGAAGGGAAGAAGCCTCAGTCCTTGCAGGGAGGTCTAGGAATTCTCCAGCAGGACGCTTCCAAGTGGTGCGTTTTGGTGAGATGAGCAGGCGGGGGCGCCCTAGAGCCCAGGGCCCAGCCCCACCCAGCCCGGGGGAGGTGGGGGGTGGAAGGTTCCTGGACTGGGAGATGTCCAAGCTGAGCGTTAAAGGACCTGTTGGCAGAGCAGAGAACAGGAGAAAGGCCATTCCTCACGAAGGAAACATGAAATAAGAAAGAGGCTCTTGAACTTTTCAGGACACCGTGGCTGTGCCCTGAACATTCCACGTGTATTTCACCTAGTTCCCACACCCCTGTGGGCAACTGCTCTTGCGGCTCCATTTTAAAGCGTGGGTCCCTGAGACACAGATGGCAGAGGGATTTTTCAAAGACCTTGAAGTGTGGCGCAGGGAGAACAAGGATTTGAGCTGAGGTGCTAGAGGCCCCTCTCTAAACCTCGGTAACCTTGGTAACTCAAGAATTGAGGGGGCGGGACTTCCCTGGCAGTCCAGTGGTTAAGACTGCACTTCCAATGCAAGGGGTGAGGGCTGGACCACCGGGAAATAAGACCCCGCATGCTGCCCCGCAGGGCAGCCAAAAGAAACAAGAAGTGTAGAGGCACCGGAACACAGGGTTGCAGGAGCTTGCTAGCAAGACGGACAGAAGGTTCACAATGCGGAGGACCAGACCTAGGTTCTAGGTGGATCTGTCGGTGCCCCTGGAAGAAGGGGGGGTGTGGGGGGGGTGAGGCCAGTCTAGGTTAGCGGGGAGGTGGCGGTTGTAGTCATCTGAGGGAGAAAGAAGAAGGTGGAGATGGGCGGAGAGGGCGGCCAAGCTGAGCTCTCCTGCCGAGTTGGGCCAGGTCCACGACGGAGGGTGGAAGGGGCAGGTGTGACATGGGGCACCCAGCTTAGGTGACTGAGTGGAGGCTGGCTCCTCTTGAGTAGGCGGGCACGCTGGAGGAAGAGCAGGCTCAGAACGGGAGGAGTTAGTTAAGGTGTGGGTGGGGATTCCTTGTGGACGCAAGTAGGTCAGTGGCAGGAGGACGGGAAAAGAGGACAGTAGTGCCAGACGTCATTTTAAAGCGGAAGCGCCCAACTGGGTGGGATTCAAAGGGTCTGTTAACTCCTATGGGAGAAGGGCTTCATCTTCATGTTTTCTGTTATTTCACCTTTTTGCATCACGTTTTATTTCACTGTTTATTTCACTAAGTTTAACATTCTCTAGGTCTGTCCATGTTGCTGCAAATGTAAAATTTCATTCTTCTATGGCTGAATAATATTCCATATATTCTTAAATCAATTGTCTTGATGAGCACTTGGTGTCTCTATGTCTTGGCTATTGTAAATAGCGGTGCTGTGAACGTCGGGGTACAACTGTCATCTTTTCTGGATATATACCCAGGAGTGGGATTGCTGGATCATATGGTAGTTATAGTTTTAATTTTTTTTAAGAACCTCCATACTGTTTTCCATAGTAGCTGCACCTATTTTCTTTCCCACCTTAGTGAAAGGAGGGTTCCGTTTTCTCCACACTTTCTCCAGCATTTGTTATTTGTAGACTTTGATGATAGCCATTCTGAACGGTGTGAAGTGATACCTCATTATGGTTTTGATTTGCATTTCTCTAAAATTTAACACTGTTAAGCATCTTTTCATATCCCTGTATGTCTTCAGGGAAATGTCTGTTTAGGTTTTCTGCCCATCTTTTGAGTGGGTTGTTTGTTTTTCAATGTTAAGTTGTATGTGCTGTTTGTATATTTTGGATAGTAACTCCCTGTCAGTCACATCATTTAAATTTAAAATAAGATCATTAGGGCATAACTGGTAGTTCAGTGATTAAGACCTCATGCTTAATGCAGGGAGTGTGGGTCGAATTCTTGTTCAAGGAACTAAGATCCCACATGCAATACGGCCAAAAACAGGAAAAAACAAAACCTCAATAAAATCATTGACAGTTATGTAGTACTTGCCAGGGGAAATGTTATGTGTGTATTAAGTCCCTTTAATCCTCATAAAAACTCCATGATGTTTGCATTATGAAATTCTTCATTTTACAGGCAGGGAAACTGAATCATGGAGAGGTTAAGTAACTTGCCCAGGGTCACATATGTAGTAAGTACCAGCCCTGGGATTTGAACCCAGGCAGTCTGCACAGAGCAGCCTCTCCACAGTGTGCCTCCCAGCAGGCACAACCAATCCAGGACTCTGTAGTCCCACCTGCCGCTTTCTGACACAGTATAACTTTACTGATTTCCTATTTTCTGTCCCTTGCTGCTAAAATGTAGACTATATGAAGACAGAGTTGTTTATTTTGCTCACTGCTGTATCCCCAGTGCCTAAAATAGAGATGGGAACCTAGTAGGTCTATAGTAAATATCCTGTGATCATCTTAAACTCTTTAATATTCCCCTAAACTCTTTAATCACTCCAAGAAGTGATCTATTTGTAAAACTGTGAAAGAAAATGAAAATAAGAGGAAACACAAAAATGGGGTAAATTTGGCTCACATAAAACCCAGGAGGAGAAAGTGAACTTTATATATTTTGAATAAGAAGTTAGTATTATTTCAAATGTTTGTAATTCATGTTATCCAGTCCTACATGTCTCAGATCTGGTAGATTATACTGGGAACCATCTAGGAATGATCAAAGGACTCCAGGTGGTGGTGTGTACCCAGTTGAGATTTGAAATAAAATTCATGCTAGCACCTGACTACCTAATTATGTGTTATGTGATCTTCTCCTGTAGTGCTCAAGGGCCAAAGAAAACAGATGGAGGGGTGGGTGCAAGACTGAGGATTTGTTGACTGGCTGTGCCAGCGTGTCAAAGGAATAGGGGGTTGTGTCTAATGAGAAGTGTCTTAAATCCATGAAGACTGGGGGCTACTATACAGGAAGATTGAAGACCAATGCTTTGGTAGGACTGAAGATGGGTGGGATGAAGGTGAAGGGGGAGGAAATGTGTAGGGCTGAGGTCACAGTGGAATTTCCAAGTTCAGGATTTCAGAGGTGAAGCAGTTCTAAGTGATGACAAGGTCTTGTAACAGGATAGGAGATATTGATAGCAAGTGAGTAGAGCTCCCAGATGAGTCATGGGACATGAGAAAACTTGATATTATGTGGGTTAGGCACTGATGGATACCTTTATCATCTTGGGCAATGATTTGGAGACTGCAAAGCCAGCTTTAAATATCACATGATGTTTAAGTATCACCTTCTCCAACAGTTGCCTTTTGCTCAAAAATACTTTACTTACAATAATTCTAAAATAACAGTCCTCCCCAAATTAACAAGCTAATTCTAGCATCATTTCAATTAAGTAGGTTCATAATGAGTTTGTGAATTTTGCTTGCTGAAGATTTGATTCTGTTCAAAAAGTTATTTGCAGATAAATACACACCAAAGGAGGATCCCTTTATAGCTTCAGGTTAAAGTCCCTTTTGAGAATATACTGAAGAATCTATATTTTATTTGATGCTACACACATCGTAAAAGATCCTTAGTCTCCAGAAGTCCACATTTTAAGCCTACAAGACTCTCAGTAAACATGCAAATATCATGCTAAACAATAGTTGGATGGAAAAAAAGCACTTAGATCTCCTAGACACCCAATCCATGAAGTGCTCCAGTTACAAATATAATAGGCCAATTTTCAGAGAAACAAAATCTTTACTAAGTACTCTCTAATGGCTCTTGATAAAGATAATAGAAGCTTGAAATTTGATGTAATGTCCAGTGAAGAGTGAGATTTCAGCTTTTTTCACTGTCAGGTGCAGCTGGGGAGAGGCTAAGAAATGCTATGTTTTTCAAGTTTTTTATCCAATACTAAGCCTGAAACATGAAAGAAAGCTATCAGAAATTCTAGATCAACTGTAGCCAGCAAGTTAATAGATTACATTCTTGTTTAGGGAATATTCATAATAAGAGAAGCAATCCCTGTGTTTCATTAAGGTCACCTAAAATGATAAGAAATTTTACTGAAGTTGTACAAAATAGAGATTGTGCAAAAGGTATTCAAACTTGCAAACTTTCTAACCAGGGAATAACTAAACAATTTCTCCTTTCCCCACTTAAGAAGGCAGAGTGCCAGGCACTTGGGTAGTGTCGGGAAGTTTGAAGTGGAGGAATCCATACTCTAGCTTTTACATGTGAAGTCATTTTCAGACATTCTGTAAAGCTAGGGAAGCAATTTTGCCCTTCCATTTTTCTCCTGCTGAATTTTCCATATCTCCAAGACAGATGGAGCACATGCAACAAAACTCACTCAGTGCAGGGGATGCAATCTGGGATATTAAAAATAAAATCTTCTCCGAATCTTCACAAGCTCCTTTAAAAACACTTCCATCCAAGTGTTAAAGAAGCTAACAGAGGTGTCTAAAAATGGAAAAAAGAAGAGGTGCTCCAAAGGGTTCTTTTTTCAAAACTAGTCAGCATTAATATTTACTTCTCAGAAAGAGCTCTTTGCACAATCAGCAGATATGACCAAATTTAGTCATATGTGGATTGAAAATGATTATATCCCAGAGGGCTCTCCATTAACAATCTTTAAAAATGTTGTACCGAATCCAGAAATAAGACAAATAGTCAAATGTAATTATAAAGTATAATGTTAACATTTTAACAGACCTCAAATAAACATTCATTTCCATTGCATTATTCAAAAAAATCAGTAAAGAAAATATGGTGAGGTAGATTTTGACATTGTATTCTTTACCCTTACAAACTTTAAAGCCATCATTATAGAAACATTGTGGCTTATATTTTACATTTTCATAATATTTAAGTTTTATATTTTCATAATATTTTTAAATAGGAACCTATCAGTCGTGGCTCCTGGGTTTTTAATCTTCTATGTAAAAATAATTTATTCCGAGCCATATGTAATTTCAAATTTTCTAGTAGTAGATTATCCCCACAAAATTGTGTTCAAATATGGCTGTACCATTGCCATCATCTGAAGAATGCATCAATATTCAATTAAATATAAATAAAATTAATTTTTCTTCTTTTCCCCACTGGACATATAAGTAAACTGTTTGTAATGTATTACTAGCGGAAATTAAATGTAAATTACTTATTTCTTAATTTATGGAGCCTTAGTGCACTGGGAACTGATCTAGTTGCTGGGGATATGGCCACGATCGAGGCAGACAAAGCCCATTCAGACTAATAGGGGAGACTGCTAACAGCCCCAGCAGCCCTATAACAAACAAGACTGTTTCAGATAGTGATGAGTGCTATGAGTAAGAGGGACCCTGCCAATGGGATGGAGGGTGAGTGAGAGAGTGTGAGGGCCAGGGGACAGTGTGGTCAGGAGATCAGAGAAAATGATGTATGGATCAAGAACAGGGTAACCAAAGGAGCCAGCTATGCAGAGAACAGAGGGGGAAGCATTGCGGGTGAAGAGAGCAGCTAATGTGGGAAGGAGCCTGGTGTGTTTGTATGTCAAAGCTGTGGCCCCGTGGTGGGGGGGGGGGGGGGGCGGTGGACTGAGCGTGGGGCTGGTGGTGAGAGATGAGTTCCAGGTGTTAGGCAGGTTGATTATGGAGTCAAGATTTGGAGTTTATTCTAAGAATGGAAAGAAATCACAGGAATGGACTCCATTTTTTAAAAAGATGACTTTGTTTTCTGAGAGGCACATGGAAGGGACCGGAATGGAGGCAGGGAGGTCAGGTAGACTTCCAGGAGTCTTGCAGAGACACCCCTAGGTGGCCCTTTGTAGGTGCTAGCAGTGACCACAGTGGGGATGGTAAGAAGTGTTCACATTGGAAGTATGATTTAGAGATACAGCCTAAGGGGCTTTCTGACAATT
This sequence comes from Ovis canadensis, assembly GCF_042477335.2. Taxonomy (NCBI): domain Eukaryota; kingdom Metazoa; phylum Chordata; class Mammalia; order Artiodactyla; family Bovidae; genus Ovis; species Ovis canadensis. The sequence goes on along the minus strand of NC_091251.1, from coordinate 54,203,552 downwards.
CACTGCAGCTCCCCAAACTAAGTTATCTCTCCTGAGCTACATTTCCCAAGTTTTTCTGAAACAGTTTTAGATCCCAGCACCTTGTTCTCCCCTCCCTAGCCTTCTGCACATTTGTGTACCCCTTTCAGTGCTCAGGAAAATGCCCTCTCAACTCTCTCAAATCACAGTTGATCCCAGTGGCTTATCCCGTCATCCGTCCCAGGGCACTGGGTGCGCCTCAGCAGCTATTGTGCCTGCAGGCCTCAGAAGTGACTCTCCAGACAGCCTTCCCCTGGTCCTGTCACCTTACAATTCATACCCTCCAATGGACTCCTAGAGAAATCCCCAGATGTCATTTCACACCTTTACATAACTCTCCACATACCCAAGACTTCTGCACCCTCTGGGGATCTGTCCTTAGCATGTGACAGCAGCCCCAACCACACTCGGCTGGTGGTTTTGCAGGCAAGCTCAATACCAGAATCTCGGCATGCCTCAGTCACCTTGCAGAGGACAGAGCTACCAGCACCACGATCATGTAGCTGAGGAAACCAGGATGTAGATGTGTTTTTGCAAATTGAAAAACAACACCCTGGAATTCTCTGGCAGTCCAGTGGTTAGGACTCCATGTTTCACTGATGAGGGCATGGGTGGGATCAATCCCTGGTCAGAGAAGTCAGGCGAAACTCAGCTGGTCTCTTAACCTTGTGCTTCTCCAAGAACTGCTGCCCCTAAAAGAGTACTCCTCCCCACCCACTCTTGGTAAAGCATTATTTTTAGAACAGCACTCTGGAGCCAGATTACCTACAATAGAACTCAAGTATCATTACATTTTAGTTTACATGACCTTGAATACAACATGTAACCCCTCTGTGCCTCTGTTTCCTCCTCTATAGAGGAGAGATAATGATAATACCTGCTTCCTAAGGTGAGGATTATGTGGGTTACTATGTATAAAGTGCTTTGAATGGCATCTGACGTGGAGCAAGTGCTGCACAGATATGAACTGCTAATATCACGGTCATCATTTTCCTGTCTCCCACTGACATATCACCTTCATGTCTTATTTGTGCTGCATAACTCCAGCTATATCATTGACCTATTTCCAGAAGCCCCTGGGCAGATGTCATGGTAGGGGAGGTTGTTAGAGGAGTGCATAGTGAGGTCACTATAAAAAAAGTTGATGGGCAAAGTGATGAGGCAAGTGTCAGGGATGCTAAAGAGACACTCAATACATTGTGATTAATTTACTCTGAATAATGCATTGAAGTGAAGACATTTTTAAAGTGGTATTTAGATTAAATTACTTACCATTCTGAGGCTCATCTCACTAACCAGGAAGTGTGCGGAGCAGGCAGAGGGGAGCCTGTTCTTTCTGGTTACTGTTGATTTACCTGGGGTTAAAGGTCTGTATCTCAAGCTCTTGCTTTAACCTCATTGTTTTTAGTCACTGCAGTATTTAGGATATTTACCAGTTTAAGTAGGCTGGTTTTATCTGTGGTAACAACAGTAACATTACATTTCAGCAGCTCAGTGACAAGGTTTATGTATATATAAACACTCTTTTAGTTGCTTTAAAAAGTATTCATTTTCATTTATTTGGCTGCACTGGGTCTTGGTTGCAGCACATGGAGTCTTTGATCTTTAGTTGCTGCCTGCAGGATCTTTAGTTGCAACATGCAAACTCTTAGTTACAGCAAGTGGGATCTCGTTCTCGACCAGGAGTTGAACCTGGGTCCACTGCATTGGGAGCCCAGAATCTTAGCCACTGCACAGCCAGGGAAGTCTGATAAGGTTTATTTCTTCTTCGTGCCACAACTTGTCACAGAAGGTTTGCTTATTGTATTCACTGAAGAACCAGGCTGGCAGAGGCTCCATCTCAGCATGCTTCCCTGATTATGGGGGCAGGGATGAGGAAGCAAGGCAAGCCACACACAGGCTTCAAGAAATGCCCAGAAATACCCACATCATGCTGCTCATATTACATTGGTCAAAGCAAGGCATACAGCCATGCCTGGGCTTGAAAGGTAGAGAGTGTACAATCTTCCTGCAGGGAGGTACCCCCAAGTACTCAGGGACAAGCTTCCACAAAGCGTTAACTGAACGTGAACAGAAAACCCATCTGAAATTAGCTGAAACAGTAAAAGGAAGGGGGAGATATTTCCTCACCCAACAAGAAGTCTGGAGGTGGATCCAGGCCCAAGTCTGTAAATCCAGCTGTACAAGGAGGTCTTTAGGGGCCCACTTTGTTTCCATCTTCCTACTTTGCTATCCCCCATCATTATCACAAAATGGCTGCAGCAATATCAGCCATCACATGCCACTCCAATGACATCTGGAGAAGAATAATGATGCTTCCTTCCCCGAGCTTCACATTATTGAGAAAATGTTTTCCAGAACCCCCTCAGCTTCCCTGGGTCCCATTGGTCAGAATTAAATCTTATCAGTTCAGTTCAGTTCAGTCGCTCAGTCATGTCCAATTCTTTGCGACCCCATGAATCGCAGCACGCCAGGCCTCCCTGTCCATCACCATCTCCCGTGGTTCACTCAGACTCACGTCCATCGAGTCCATGATGCCATCCAGCCATCTCGTCCTCGGTCATCCCCTTCTCCTCCTGCCCCCAATCCCTCCCCGCATCAGGGTCTTTTCCAATGAGTCAGCTCTTTGCATGAGGTGGCCAAAGTACTGGAGCTTCAGCTTAGCATCATTCCTTCCAAAGGAATCCCAGGGCTGATCTCCTTCAGAATGGACTGGTTGGATCTCCTTGCAGTCCAAGGGACTCTCAAGAGCCTTCTCCAACACCACAGCTCGAAAGCATCAATTTTTCGGCACTCAGCCTTCTTCACAGTCCAGCTCTCACATCCATACATGACCAAAGGAATAACCATAGCCTTGACTAGACGGACCTTAGTTGGCAAAGCAATGTCTCTGCTCCTGAATATACTGTCTAGGTTGGTCACAACTTTTCTTCCAAGGAGTAAGCGTCTTTTAATTTCATGGCTGCAATCACCATCTGCAGTGATCTTGGAGCCCCAAAAAATAAAGTCTGACACTGTTTCTACTGTTTCCCCATCTATTTGCCATGAAGTGATAGCACCAGATGCCATGATCTTAGTTTTCTGAATGTTGATCTTTAAGCCAACTTTTTCGCTCTCCTCTTTCTCTTTCATCAAGAGGCTTTTTAGCTCCTCTTCACTTTCTGCCATAAGGGCGGGGTCATCTGCATATCTGAGGTTATTGATATTTCTCCTGCCAATCTTGATTCCAGCTTGTGTTTCTTCCAGTGCAGCGTTTCTCATGATGTACCCTGCATAGAAGTTAAATAAGCAGGGTGACAATATACAGCCTTGACATACTCCTTTTCCTATTTGGAACCAGTCTGTTGTTCCATGTCCAGTTCTAACTATTGCTTCCTGACCTGCATACAGATTTCTCAAGAGGCAGGTCAGGTGATCTGATATTCCCGTCTCTTTCAGAATTTTCCACAGTTTATTGTGATCCACACAGTCAAAGGCTTTGGCATAGTCAATAAAGCAGAAATAGATGTTTTTCTGGAACTCTCTTGCCTCTTCAGTGATCCGTCGGATGTTGGCAATTTGATCTCTGGTTCCTCTGCCTTTTCTAAAACCAGCTTGAACATCAGGAAGTTCATGGTTCACGTATTGCTGAAGCCTGGCTTGGAGAATTTTGAGCATTACTTTACTAGCATGTGAGATGAGTGCAATTGTGCGGTAGTTTGAGCATTCTTTGGCATTGTCTTTCTTTGGGATTGGAATAAAAACTGACCTTTTCCAGTCCTGTGGCCACTGCTGAGTTTTCCAAATTTGTTGGCATATTGAGTGCAGCACTTTCACAGCATCATCTTTCAGGATTTGAAACAGCTCAACTGGAATTCCATCACGTCCACTAGCTTTGTTCATAGTGATGCTTTCTAAGGCCCACCCACATTCCAAGATGTCTGGCTCTATATTAGTGATCACATCATCATGATTATCTGGGTCGTGAAGATCTTTTTTGCACAGTCCTTATGGCCATGTCTTAATCAGTCACTGGCAAAAAGAATTAGACCACCTCCTGCAGGAGAAAAGGCTTATTTTCCCTTCACACAAACAAGTCTGGTTTATATAAGAGACATGCCACTGAACATAAGAAATCAGAAAAATGTAGTCTAGTTTCACCAGCTATGGCAAGCTCCTTTACTCAGACTGTAAATAAAGAGGGACCACAGTGTCCACCCCCCCACCCCCGCCGTGAAAAGCTTTCATTTGTGCTTACATAATTATCACCGTGGAATAACTAGGGGCAAATAAAGCAAGCAAAACAGGCATTTAATAGGAAAGGATCATTTACCTAAGGGGTCAGGGAAATAAAACACTACTTTGGATTGATATTACATCCGTCTCAAAAGAGTTGACCAAAAGAATTCACTACTCCCTTCTTTGTGATCCCCCACCATAGTTTCAGCATACTTTCTTCATCGTTTCACTCACCACACATTATTCACATTTATCTGTGTACCTGTCTGTCTCCACCTGCAAGACTGTAAGCTCTTTGAAATATACAGTCTGTTTCAACTATTTACTTTCCTATGTGTGCTAAAAATAACAATGGATAACATCAGTTAATTGTTCACCATGTACCAGAGCCCATTCAGATTCTAAATGAATTAATTCTTAAAATGCTCACAACTGTCTTATGAGGTCTGTGCTGCTGTTATCGATATTTTATAGATGAAGCAGCGGAGGTTCAAAAGGTCAAGTCACTTGACCAAATGGACACAACTATTACGTGAGAGAGTTGGATTTCAAATGGAGGCAGCCTAGCTAGGTCATGCCTTGCACGTGAGCTTGACAAATGGGCGAACCTAACATACATTAATAAACAATGCGAAGGTGAGAGAGCATAGGAGGGAAGAACAAGTGCTGTTAGCTTTTATTGACATGTAGAATCTGAAATCAAGCTTGACAGGTGTAAATTCCCTGAGGGTAGAGATCATGTGTGTTTCCCTTATTCAGTATGGTTTCCCTGGCACTTAGTACAGTCACGGCACACAGTAGGTCCTCAAATATTCCTTAAAGTGGGGGAGAGAGGAAGGTGGGACTGAGCCAGGGAGGAAGGAAGAGAGATTGAATGAATAAACACAACGAATGCCCTCCTTCCTCTATATTTTCCACTGACTCTTCCTCTTTCTTGTTTCCATGGGTAACTTGGCTTCTGAAATTTACAGCCTCCTATGAAGGAGAGGAGGAAGTGTTGTTCCTAAGTATTAAATGCTCTCAAAGAGAGGAGTTTAAATGGAACATTGTTGCAGGGTACCCAGGCCTATCTGCTGCCCTAAAATTCACTTGGCTTTTGAAACAATGTATCTTATATACAGTAGACTTTTCCTCAACTGAAACATTTTTTTGGAAACATTTTTAAAGAGTTTGGACTTGTGTTTTTTCTTCTAATTGTGTGCTCTTGAAATGTCAGTGCAACACAGGAATGGCAGTTCCCACGTGGACAAACTGATTAATTTTTAAAAAACCAATGCAAGGCCATAAGCAAATGAGCAGCAATAATTAAGGGCCAGGAAATGGCCACTGTCAGTTAGTGGAACTATTACTCCAGTAGCCCCTCCACCAGCAATGTGTCCCCTTGGGTAATGGACTGTGAACATTCAAAGCACTATTTTTCTTCTTTCAGCACCATTATCATAAGACTCTGTTTTCATTGTTCACAGAATTTCATAGTCCATAGAAACAGCCATACAAATTTGATATATCAGATCCAATTTTTAGATTGTATAGACTCCCCACCCTCATTTTAATCAGCAAAGTAAAATCATATTGAAACCGAAATATTGCACTTTTGTCGCAAGTGAATTTCAAGTGTTCTTATTCCTAAAAGGTGTCCAAGTTTCTGTCATTGATTTTCTTGTTTTGGTTCCTATCCAGAAAGCTAATTTTTAAAAGTGTCTCTTTGGTCTAACCTTGAACTAGAACTTCATGAGTCTCTGAATATGTGTTTGTTTGTTCTTTGTTCTCAGATTACTTTCTGATTTCATTCAAATGTCTGAGTTATTAGGGTTCTCTAGTGTCTCCTTCAATTTCAGCATATCCAAAAATGAACTCATTGATTTCTTTTCCAACTGGATTTTTCTTCTCGATTCTTTTACTTTGCTGATGGTACCATACCATTCTTCACCCTTGGATCCAGTGCAACACTTTGACCACTTTTGATTGCTCTCATTTTCCCACCTACATCCAGTTAGTTTACAAGACCATTTGCTTTGATCTCTGGATCCATCCTTTCCTTTCTATTACCATACCCACTGCTCTAAGTCAGTCACTTATCATCCCCTTGTGGAATATTGCAGTGATCCCCAAACTGACTTCTGTTGTTTGTTTCTTATCCCTCCAACCCATCCTTTACATTTCTGCTCAATTATTTTCTAAAAGAGAAGTGTATCATTTCTTCCCTGCTCAGACATCTAAGATGAACAATTTTTTAAAAGCCCAAACTCTTTAATGACATTCAAGACTCTTCTTCATTCACTCCCAGCCTACCTTGGTGGTCTCACCCCACCATTACCTTCATTATCCCTGCACATGTATGCATTTTCCCCAGATTTATTATGACCTCCCTCAGTTCCATCTGTCTGGTGAAATCCAAATAACCCTTCAAGGCCTAGTTCAAATACCCCTCCTTTTATGGAGAGGTGCTCAAGCACCAGGCAAAATCAGTCACTCCTTCCTGCTCTTGTAACATTTTGTTTATATCATTATATCCTTGTCCTCAGACAGGTTCCCAGTAGAAGATCCTGAGAGGAAGGTTTGTAGAGTCAGGTTTTACTTAGGGGATGTTCCAGAAGAGAGAGACTGGCAAGTGAATGAGGGGAGTGGGACAGGGAAAGAGAAGAGACAGAGCATGTGCCAGACTGTGTGAGACTAGGCAAGCACCCAGGAGCAGCCGCTCAGCCTGATCTGGTGGGACGGCAACTGAAGCCCTTCTCCAAGGCAAAGGGAACTGGGCTTTTGTATTCCCACATTGAGCACTCACTGCTAGGAATTAGGCTCCCCAGCACTGGCTGCTCTCTGAATATGTACCTTGTACCCAGGGGCAGCCACTAAAGAAGAGTCATAGGTGCAGCCCAGTGGAAGCAAAACCTGTCAGCTGATGAGGGGCACAGAAATGGAGAAAGGGATCCCTGAGCATGCGGGAGGAGGGCAGACAGCGCCAGCTCTGCTCCTTGGTATAAGCTGCCTGGTTTCCACCTAAGCATTTCCCCGCCCCTGGATGGTGGACCACTAAGGAGTGGAGGTCCCTTTTTAGTCATCCTTTTGTCCCTACAGCACAGAGGATATGACTTTGCACCTGGAAGGTGCTTAAATAGCATTTGTTGTTTCAAATTGAATATTCCTTTCCTAGGTCTTATGGAACATTTTGCTACTACTAATCATATAGCTGAGATTTTTTTTTTTTTTTTCCCTCCTAGCTGATTTTAGCTCAATAATAGAAGACATGACTTCTGGGGTTTCAAAACCTAAGGTTCAACTTTTCACCTTGTGCTTTTCTTCCTGGAGCAACAACTTGCTCAGCATATCTCTCCCTAAATTCCAAGACAGGCTGCTTGCTCTGCTCAGTCAAGACTGCCAACCCAAGAAACATTTTTGAAAGATCACAGTCAACATCACTGCCAAGAGAAGAGGTTCTTGGCACACAAAGAACCTGGTTCAATATGAGATGCCAGATGGTGATTTCAACTTCAGCTAAATTCCTGCTGAAAAAAAAAGTGTTTGAACTGCAGATGAGAAAAGCTTCTATGACAAATTTCTAAGTGTTAGAAGCTTCAGAGGGAAATGGCAAGTGTTGATATAGCCCCCTCCCAACCACATGCACACACACCACAGAACTACTACCTGCATCTGGTAACTAAGATTCCTACAAAGATGACTTTGCTTAAGAAGACTATCAGCCCTGATATGATTTTGTTTTTTACTAAATTAAAGTATATTATCCAAATCCATTAAAAGAAAATACTGTCTATATGCAGTGTTTTTTCAAAGGAGGTGTCCCTTTAGCATCTGCTGTGAGCTTTTTTGGTATCTGGAGGCAATTCTTTCCTCTCCACCAGTAACTCCATTATTAAGCCAATTAATAAACAGTATGTCTCCCCTCTCTGATTCTGTCACATTACAAAGGATGTGTGTGAAATATAAACTGATGGTGTTCTGCCTGGATGCCCTTGGGTCTCTGACTGACTGTTGCAGGAGGTGGAAAACCCAGCACCTCTGACTCAAGTCAGGGCTAACTCTGAGGTGCAATTTATGCTCCAGAACGTCACTCAGGATTAGGCTGAGGCTGGGACTTTGCCTGCAATTGTACCCTTGGCTGACTGTCTCTTCTACTCTATCTTGTTTTCTTCCTAACCCTCCCCTACAGGCTTCTCCTAGAGCATTTCTTTAATAAGACTCATGCACACAAATCCTTATCTCAGGGTCTCCTTCTGGGGAACTGACCTAAAATTCTGGGCAGTAGAAAACTTCAAGGCATTTGTGCAAATAGAGGGAAGACAGTTTTTGTTTTTGTCTGGAACAAGGAATGTATGTATGCATACTTCCTTTATTAATCAAAGTCTCAGAAGGATATAGTGGATAAACTAAAATTAGGGATTTGGAGAACAGTTAATAAAGGGACTACTTACAAAGGGGTGAGCTGAGTGCACAGGAGCAAGGGTAGTACCTGCCTGGCAGCTGATACCAGAGGGCACCGTTACCAACCCTTGGCTTCACTGGCAGAACTGGTGACAGAGCATTGTGTAGAGTTGGCTGTGCCACAGAGGCTGTGATCTTAAGGGATGCAGCCAGCCTATAGAGACCCGAGAGGAGGTAGCAGGCTGAGTAAATACCCCAACCTCATGTTCTTTCCTCCATCCAATCATTTGCCATTGACCCCGTCAGCCAAACCTAATGGGATGCTGGGTGCAAAGGAGACCCTTAATACAGCTCATCTCGGTTGGCTTCTTAGGGAATAGAGCAAGTAGAGGAGGCAAAGGGGGCATTTGGAAGGATAAACAGGCACATCTACCTACCTATTCTCTCTCTCTCTCTCTCTCTCTCTCACACACACACACACACACACACACAACACTTTGCTGTGTGACCAGATACACATAAACAGGTACTCATTTTTTTTTTCCCCTGCTGATTTCTAGTCCCCCAATCCCCTTTTATTTGTACTTTGGGAGAATCCAAAAATAGGTTGCATGATGTGGAGGGGAGGCAGTAGAAAACTTCTCAATAATACAGAAATCAGACAAAGTGCTTTTTTGTTATAGCTTTGAGCATGGCATCTGGACATCTCATCATAATCTCAAAACTTCATCTCCAAGAAAGCTTTTTTTTTTTTTTTGCAGATTGAAATATGACTCCTAAAACTCACTGCCATAAGATTTATCATCACATTGACCTCAGTATTCTGGTGTGAAGAGGTCTAGATTATATCTTTAGAGAACCATGCACATTTGGTCCAAATTGAAAACAAAATGCAAATCAAAGATTTATGTTGTTTTTGGTAATGAAGGATCTCATTGCTCTCTCATCAATCCAGGTGCAAAAGATGACCTCATTATCCGGTTTACTCCCAAATGTTCTCATTATTGGAGGCAACACTCTCTTCCTATTGGTCTCATTTTCTGTGTTTGAAATGGTCATCTTCCCTGCATTCAGCTTTGACTTGGTTCCAAATATAAAACACTGGAAAATGTGCAGAGTGGAAGACAAAAGTCACCCAGTTGTTCCAAAGCCTTTGAGATTAATCATGGAAAACAACACAGCTCCTTGGGATGCCAGCAGGAGCTGATGTGGGCAGGATGAAGGCTGGAGGATGGAGTGCACCCCTCCCATTCATCCCCAGAGGACAGGCACACACAGCAGCGATTACCTTCTGGGCCTCCAGCCCTCTCTCTAAGAGGCCCCTGCAGGTGGAGGCACAGCTGAGCACAAAACAGGTAGGTGATGGGGCAGGTGTTAGCAAATGGCCTACAAGGTTGTCATCTCCAAGTGTTAGAATAGGGAGCACTGGGCTATTTTCTTCTGAAATTTTGTTTTTTTAAAATACTTTTAGGCATTCAAAGGTTTTAGAGGGTGGTAGTTTTTAAGAATATTTTAAAACTGTGTTTCATTCCAAGAAGGTGGTTTGCATCACCCATGAGCCTGCATAGGAGGGTGAGTGTAGATGTGGATGAGCCCAGCCCAGGGGACTGATACATGATCTTGAGCAAATCGCCAAGCCCTCCTGAACACAGGCTCCTCATCACAACAAGGTGTTGGGTGGGATGAATAAGAACCCTCTTCTTGTTCTAACATTGCACTCCCTGAAACACCAACCACAGCCATAGGCAGCTAGTCTGAGTGGAGACGAGCTGCAAAATACACACTAGATTTCAGACTTAGTACAGCCACTTATGTAAATCAGATCATTCATAATTTTTATATTGACTACATGTTTAAATGATAGTATTGAGCATACATTGAATTAAATAAAATATAAAAATTTTACTTGCTCATTTTTACTTTAAAAATATGACTACTAGAAAATTTTGAATTACACATATAGCTCACTTTCTTTCAACAGAACTGTTTTATTTATTTAAAAACTATTTTTTTTTAATGTTCCCAGATTCTCATTTCTTTTGTGTGTGCCTCAAATCTAGAAAACTTAAAGTATTCTTGCTTGGGGGAAAATGTTGTATCATTTTCCATTCAAAGGGCTCTTTCTTTAAAGAAAACAAAAGTGGTAGAGATTTCATGTCATGATGACTGAATGTTTAAGAGAGTATGAGATGAAGGAATACCAATGGTTCTTAAATTAGAATTTTAATCTCTTCTGCTTTGAAGGAAACTATGTCAGTCTTTAGACCTTACATCTTTTTAACACTAGAGTATTTCCAGATCCCAGACACATGAAAAAAAGAGATTTTTCAAAAGTGAAGACCAGCCTCCCTACCCCGCCATGCACACACAGGAGACATCTCTTCTCCACGTGAGGTCCAAGTATTTGGAAAGCACCTCAAAGTTTAATCTGTGGGCTCCCAAGGATACATGTTCAATAACTACTTCCTTCTGCGCATGAACTTGCTGGGTCAAACAAAGAACAGTGGACAGAGACAGGGCATCAAAGGTGTCTTGGAACTGATGATCTGGGCAGAGAGAGCAGCAGAGGGGAGCTGCAGGGGCACTCACAAGCACAGAGGGAGGAGGGTTGCTTGTCTGGAGACAGTGAAGATACACACATTTGTGTGGATCAAGTAGCGTCTTGAATATCAGGAACAAGATCTAGGACTTGATATGAAAGGCGACGGGCTGAAGGACCTGATAGAAGACCTGCTTCAGGGAAATCAGTCCTCTCTTCTCTCTTATTATATACATGTGTGTCCCCGACTCCAGGACCAGACTAGCGTCCAGTACCACCTCACAGTCCCCTCGCTCTCTCCTGGGGGCATACTTTTGCCTCCCCAAGGCACAGTAACACATTCCTCAAGGGTAAGGACCAAGGCTGAGGTTTCTTTTGAACACCTCTTGACTCCCAGGAGAGTAGTGGACATGGAGTAGGTGTTTAAAGCTTACTTTAAAAAAAATAATCTTTACAATAGCCAGGACATGGAAGCAACCTAGATGTCCACTGACAAATGAATGGATAAAGAAGTTGTGCTACATATATACATACATTGGAATATTACTCAGCCACAAAAAGAAATGAATTTGACTCATTTAAACTGAGGTGGATGAACCTAGAGCCTGTTATACAGAGTGAAGTAAACAAAAACAAAAAAAAATGTCATATATTCACACGCATATATGGAGTCTAGAAAAATGGTACTAATGAACTAATTTATTTGCAGGGCAGCAATGGAAACACAGACATAAAGAACAGATTTGTGGACACAGTGGGGAAAAGAGAGTGTGGGATGAATTGAGAGAGTAACATTGAAATATATACATTACCATATGTAAAAGTAGGTAAGTAATGGGAAGTTGCTGTATAACACAAGAAGCTCAACAGAGTCCTCTGTGACAACTTAGAGGGGTGAGGCAGGTAGGTGGGGTGGCAGGAAGGCTCAAGAGAGAGGGGGTATATGTATACTTCTGGCTGATTCACACTGTCGTATGGCCGAAACACAACACCACAATATTGTAAAGCAATTGTCCTCCAATTAAAAATAAGTTATTTTTGCTGAATGAAGGAAGATAAAGGGCATCCTAATTCCTAATGTACAAATTAGGAAATGTAAATGTAAATCTGTTTGCTTTCTGTCTCTTTCCCATCCCTCTTCTGTGTATCTCTTGTTTCTTGCTGACATATTCTTGGGTTCTTACCATCAATATTTTGTCTTGCAAACTCGTGGTCTTTGACTTGTAAGTCTGGAACCCAGATTTTCCCCTTCCTCCTTTCACCATCCATTTCCTTAGGCCTTTGGGGAGAGGGTGATGTCCTTTTCACCCAGACAGTCCCTGGGTTGGATTATTACCGATAATCTGCTTTATGTGTTTGGCCCTCCTTGATGCAGCTCTGCTGCTTACACAAACACCGTCCTGATTAGTTCAAACCATCAGAGAAATAAGAAAGACACTAAGTATAGAAGGAGCTGGGAGTTACCACAGAGTGGCAGGAGAGTTTTAGTTTAGGTTTTTTGTTTGTTTTTTTACTATTCCGCAATTATGAAATAACATAAAGCCAACTATGACTTTAAGGGAGAGTACACAGTTTGGTTAGAGCTGTAGCCTTTCCTTAATCAGAGAAAGATAACTCTGCAGATTCCAGGACATTTACGAAATTTGAATCTCCCACCCTCACTCCCTTTTTAAATTAACTTCTGTTATCTTGACTCTAAATTAATCATTACAGAGTTACTGCAGGAAGACACAAAGAATAACTTTCTTTTCCCTGGACTATTTTTTAGTTAACTTTTTACAGCTTTTTAACAATCTAAGAAAGCCAATCCAGTACTGGAAAATGTAGCAGAAAGCCATTGGGAAGTGTCGACTACAAAAACTTTCAGGACACTAGGTCCCTGAACAAGGCTCTTCTTAAAGTGAGAGCTGATATCAGTGGCAGATAAACTGCAAGAGATAAGGAATGTGGTTTGTGACGGGTATTAACTATGGGTAAACATTTACATTTCTTTTAATTTTTTTCTTACATTGCATATAATGTAGAGTTGATGCTTGGCCACTATTTCTGCTGTTATCTTTATTTTTTGTTTAACAGAGAAAATCTCAAGTGATAGCTTCTAAGGTAATTCCCTGCTTTCTTCCAGTGACTCAGTCTGGACCAAGACTAACCTTTCACCCTGTGCAACCTAAATTGCAGGCACACTTTATTAAATGATCTTCATTGGCAGGACTGTTATTGCAAAGCTACACCATGAAGTAGCCATGCTGCACACTTTCCCCTCCTTTGTGCCGAAGGAGGATTGTGTGTAATTTTCAGCATTAACTCCACTCCACTTACTCCCCTTGTGAAACAGTATATTGTGGTTTTGAAATGACACAATCCCCGCCAATTCTGAGTTTTCTCCATAGGGGACATCTCCTCAACCCCAAGAATCACTGCTGGAAATGAATGACAATCTCATCCTTAAGGATTCTTGCAAGTTAAAAAGTGGGGCCTGGAAAAAAAAAAAAAAGTGATGCCTGGGGAGAGAACTTGTATGGTGAGACTCTCATGGCAGAAACTAGATGAAACAAGAAAAAAAAAAAAACTTTAAAAAATCTTGTTTTATCGCATAGTTGATTTACAATGTTAATTTCTGCTGTAGAGCAAAGAGATTCAGTTATACACACACACATATATGTTACATATGTATATATATTCTTTTTCATTACGGTTTATCACAGGATATTTAATATAGTTCATGTGCTATACTTAGGACCTTGTTGTGTATCCATCCTATATATATTAGTTTGCATCTGTTAATCCCAATCTCCCACTCCTTCCCTCATCCACCCTCCTCCCCCTTCGTAACCACTAGTCTGTTCTCTATGCCTGTGAGGTTGTTTCTGTTTCACAGGTATGTTCATTTGTGTCTTATTTTAGGTTCCACATATAAATGATATTATACGGTATTTGCCTTTCTCTTTCTGACTTACTTCACTTAGCATGATAATCCCTAGGTCCATTCATGTTGCTGCAAATGGCATATTTCATTCTGGGAAAAAAACCAAAAACCAAAAAACTCTTTATTCTCACCTTCTAGGACTGTTGGCTGTTTTAGTCCCCAGGGAACATATTCTCTTATTTATAACATGACATTTATGTAAGGATTCTGGTAACAGGTTAGTCCTCCCATAACAGGCAGTGTGTATGTATGTTGTATAATTATTACTGGACTGAACAGCCATGCATAAAGTAGATGAGTGTGTGAGTGTGTGTGTGTGTGTGTGTGTGTGCGTGTGTGCATGCATGTTTGCACAAGACTATTAAAGAGTGGGGAGAGAGGAGCATGAACCTCTCCTTTTTCTTATTCTCCAGTTCCATGTGTTGAGGGAATAGCATTTGGTTTATAAAATAAAGCTGATCTGCATAAAACAAACAAACCCCAAACTTTATTTTCAGTTACCTGTCAATTCATATTGAGTTGTAAGAAATAATACAGAGAGGTTCCTTATAGACCTTTTCCCCAATTCTCCCCAAAGATAACATTTTGCATAATTGTAATATAATGTCACAACCTGCAAAATGACATCCAAACAACCCTAGGGCTTTATTCAAATGCCACCAGTTTTATGCTCACTTCTTCCTGTGAGTGAATATTTAGTTCTGTGCAATTTTGTCACAAATGTGATCTGGTTTTGAAGCCTAGCTGTGCCAACTAGCTGTGTGGTCCTGAGCAAGCTCCTTAACTTCTCTGAGGCCTGGTTCCCTCATTTGCAAATGGATGGAATAAGATTTGGCTCCTAAAGGTGCTGTGAGGATTCGATAAAATCATTCCTGTCAAGTTTCCAGCAGACTGGATTCTCAGAAAATGCTAGTTTCTTCCTGTCTACCCCTTGTTCCTTCAGTAGCAAGGGAACATTCTCTAGTTTCCAGCTGAAATAACCAAGCTGGTGGGTTATGCTAAATCAGGCGGCTCCTTCTGCAAGAGCAACGCATTGAACTCTGCAGCCCTGAGAGAAAAGTGGTGTCACCTCCGGCCCACGGCCCGGAGTCGGGTCTGCCTCCAGATCAGAAGTGTAGAGACGCGGGAAGTGAGAAGCTGAGACTCTGGGGCACCCGGTGGGGTAAGGGGAGGAGGGAGGAGGGGGTAAATACCGCGCAGTCACAGGCCTGAGGATTTCCGACTCCAAGGAGTTTCCCTCCGGTGTGGCTAGTGGCAGAGGGCTGGATGTAGCCACAGAAGGACATGGTGGGCAGGTGCGGAAGCCAGTCTGGACTGGTAGAAGGGTCGCACTCACTGGATAGGGTTCAGGGTCAAGCCTGGAGCTCTTCAGCCTCCGGGGACCCTCTTCCAATGACCGCCAATGGGCGCTCGAGGGCCGAGAGATCCAAGGCCGCCTGGGGCAAAAGAGGCACCTGAATCCCCATCTCACGGTCCCACGGGCTGGAGGCGGGCCCTTTCCCCGACCCGGAGACTTTGCTGGCCGGGCGTCCTCGGCGCGGAGGGGTGTGTGCACGAGTTTCCGGAAGGAAGGAAGGGGCAGAGGGTCGACTTCAGGTCGCCGACCTCCCCCACACCCTCCCCCTCCCCGGACTTTCCGAGTTCACATCTCCGCGGCGACCGCCCCTGCGATCGGGACCGAGCTGCTCCCGGCTTCGGCCGCACGAGGAGCGGTCCCGGGGGAGGAGGGTGGGGGGCTGACTCCGAGAGGGCCCGGGCGGCGCCCAGCGCTCCGCCCTCAGCGGCCCCAGCTGCGCGGGCCGCGGAGGAGGAGTCGCGCCCGGGCCGGCGTCGCCCTGGCTCCTCCTCCCCGCGCGGGCCTGGCCCTTCCTCCCCGCCGCCCAAGGCTTCGGGTGGCCGCGGCAGAGCCCGGAGCCGAGCGCGCTGGGTGCGGCCGCCAGCTGCCGCCGCCGCCTCCGAGTCCCGAGTGCCCCGCGGCCATGGCACCCGCGGCGGCGCCGGGCGCCTGAGCTCCGGGGCGCGGTGAGCGCGCAGCCGGCTCCCGGGGACCCCGGTCCCGCGGCCTGGGGGGGGGGGGGGGGCTTGGAGGCCTCGTGCTGCCCCCGCGCCGGCGGCGGGGCCCTGCGCGCCCGGGCAGCCCCGGCATCGGGACGGGCTGGGGATCCTCCCCCAGGGCTGCGGCCGGGGGGTGGCTGTCGGCAGCGAGGGAGCGCGTGGCCAGGCGGCCGGCTCGGACCCGGGCGTCAGCGGAGAACCGGGCGGGAGGTGGCGGCGTGGGAGGCTGAGGAGGGGCCGGAGCGCGGGCGGCGGGGGCGGGTCGGCGGGCGGGGAGGATGCGCGCCGCAGTCCCCCGGAGCCGCGCTTTTGTGAGTGCTGGCCCCTTACATATGGAAATGACGCTCGCGCTGGTCCCCATTCGCGTCCTTTTGAAGGACGCCCGCCCGGAACCCCCGCGCCGGCTGCGAAGTATTGTCCGGCTTCTGGAGCCCTAACAAAGCGTCCCTCCCCGCTTTGCAGAGCACTGGAGGCAGCGGCCGGCTGTGCGAGCGCAACGGAGAGGCCGACAGAAGGTAAGCGAGGACGGCGGGGGCCGAGGGAGCTGCTGCTTCGAGACACAATGGGGTGCCCGAGGTGTCCGAGGGTAGCGATAGGCAGGCGGGTCGGGGGCGCATCTGCATCACGAGTTGCGGGGCACCTGGGCGGCGCACCCGCGCTCCGCCCTCGCCTCGCCCTGCGCCGGCACCGCAGCTCAGCCGGGGCTGGGCACCTCCGTACTCCGCAGGGTCCCCGCCCGCACTGCCGGCTGAAAGCGGCTACTGTGTGCAGGTCCAGGACCGGACTTGAATCCTGGAGGGAGCAGAAAGGGTGGTGGTTCTGTTGCCTTGTGCCACCCAGGCAGCCCTGTGACTGAGAAATTGAAGGGAAACCTACCTGGGGGACCCCGAGGTGTTAGTCTGGACTGAGTCGCGGAGAGCTGTTTAGTAAAGTGGGAATTTTAGAAGGTGTGGGTGATCAGTGCATAGAGAAAGACTTCCCGGTGCGACTGCTAAGAAAACGCGGAGAACAAAATGACGCTCGGTTTATTGCCTGAACCCCTTGACCGCCAGACCCACGGAATGAAGTGTGGAGCGTAGCCGGAGAAGCTTCCAGGGTTCCAGGGTTCTGCAGCTACCAAACCGGTCCCTGACAAAAGGACAAGCCTGGTGGAGACAGTTTACTGCTGAAAGCTCTTTCTGTGAAGTTGAAAGAGACAGAGATAGGAAGGGGCGATTTCCCAGCCTCAACCCTGACAAACCCAAGCTTAAGTGTAAATGAATTGGGAGCTGGAAAGATTGTGCTACTGTGTACCTTGTTTCAAGACAGCTTAGCTATTATGTGATCTTTACTTGACTGGGGCAGATCCCTTCCTGGTGTTGAGGGACTCCAGACATAAGCTTGTCATAGAAATTAACTCCTGGATTTGTGAAATCAAAAGGAATCACCGTCACTCTCTGTTGTGACTGAGGTGATAGCTTTTTTAGGATTAGAATCCCAATAAAGTCCACAGAGGCACTCAGGCTAAGCTTCTGAAACCAGGGAGGGTTCTCAATCCAGACCCCTAAAATATATTAACATAAGTTTATATGTTTACTTGTTTCCTGAGGCTTGACAGTCTGCAAGGACATGTTTGTTTCAGTGTCAGTTTAATTTTGAGTCTTCTTTGGTGGCTAGCGTGTTGGTAATTGACCTGAAATATTGGCAGGTTTTGCTCTGAAGTTGAAGAGGGCTGTGAAAATTCCCAGACTGTTTGTAACAGTGACATGACAGGCTGGCTGACAAAACCATTTATTGTGGCCTCCTCAGCTGTTGTCAGTGTCCTCAGAGAGGTGAAGTGAACTGCTGGGGAGTTTCTTGGCAGATTTGTTTATTTTCAGCTGGTTTCTAGTGATTCTTTAGAGGAAAGCATTCTGAATTGCAGTGTAGATAAAGGGTAGGAGTTTACAGATGTTCCAGATGGGTTGGACATCAGCAAAGGTATTGCCAAGGCAGGAAGAGGCTTTATAGGGGGCCATTACAGGCATGGTCTTTGCAGTCAAATGTCAGAATCAGTCATTTTTATAGGCCCTTGCTCAGAATGCCATGGGTGTCTTTTTCCTTGTTCTTTTTTCATTTTAGATATGTGATGAGCCTTAATATCAAAAGATGTTAACTGTCACAGAGGCGGAGAATAGGGCTCCAATGAATTTTGAACAGCCAGTCTTAATAGGCAACATTTTTATCATAAGTCAAATGTTGTTCAAATAAATTGTTTTAAATGTCACTGCAAATGACTTTCTAAACTAACATTTCACCAATCTTGATGCTTCTGTTTTACTTTGATAATGAAAATACATTTTATCAGTCTTATATTGATAGAGGGTTGGCATATTTAGAGCATTTTAGAATGATTCAAACAGCCTGAAGCCTTTTCAGGAGGTTTATTTTTATAGATGTCAATTCATTTGTAAGCCAATAAATTATGTCATTTGAATTCTGGCTATTGAACTTACATCTGTTGGGCAGGGGCTTGTGGAGAGATTTACTGAAGCTTGCAAGAAGATATTTTTGTCCTATTCACAAATAAAATAAATTTGAAAGATGGGAATATGCTAGTGAGCAACTTTATTTGAAATCAGGACACTTTTTTATCACAGTGCATATCAGCAATTAACCATTTGTTCAAGCTTTTAGATGGAAAAATTATAAACTATTTATGATGTAATGCTCACTTAAAAAACAAAGCTAGGAAAATATTGTTTATAGATATGAGAAGACAAGAACAAACTGAGGCTATACTCCAGGGAGCCATAGTCAGAGCTGCAGACATTCTAAATTAAGTAAAAGTGGCTCAAGGAGTGAAAGTTGTTACAAGCTATCTCTTTTAGGAGAGTAACAAACATGAACTTCTGTTTTCTACTTCTGAAATTACAGGTTATTGAAGCTACCCTGTGCCAGGCTAATGATTTTATTCTTCCAGCCATCCTGAGTTAAGACTTGATGGGGTAATCTACCTAGCTGTTAGGTTTAACAAAAGCTTGGGTTTGTTGCGTCATTTCAGGAAAGTAAAATACTAAAGCCTGTTATGTTTTAGAATAAATGCTAGTGGGATATCCTTAGTTAAAATTTTTTTAATTGTAGTTAGCAAAGTTTGTTATTTTCTTTCAAATTTAATGTGATTTTTTCCATTGTGTGGTGACATTTAAGTTTTTGTGTTATATTTTTACATTCCGATTTTATTCTTGCTGATACTCATGCTTTTAGTATCCAGCTAGAAGTGAGGTGCTATCGGAGCTGAGAGAAGACTCTCTGACAGTAATAGGTTTGATGAGCAGCAGTTTTTGGCAGAAATATTCTACATCAACACATAAATGGGGGATGGGGGCACATTGCTTTTCTGTTAAGCTTCTGCTAAACTTAAATTTATTCTTGTCACTGTGTCATTTTATGCTTAAATTGGTCCAAAATGGAAATCTTTGCAACAAATTAAAGTGTTTGCAGAAAAGAGTGAAGAAAAAGAAACATTCTAGTTTGACCATTGGTATCATGAGGCTCTGAAGTGGCAAACAGTAAAAGCAAAAGGCATGAATTGAAAGCTTAGCCAAAGCAGAGCTGGTCTATGTTCATCACTTTAGTTATAAAATAACTAAATTAGTCACTTAGTGGTCACTGCCTGGGCTATGGACCCCCAACAGCTATGTCTGAACACAGATCCAAAAGCATCTATTATGATACTCAGGGAAAGCTGCTGAGCCAAGAGGGCCATCCAGACATTCCTTGTAGCTGTTCAGCTGCTGAACCATCTGGAGGCGAAATAAAAGGCCTGGGCTAGGGACTCTGGCATTGTGCTCATTTATTATTTGGTTTTCTCTTGCCAGACTTTGTCCCCTTTTCACTCCTTTTGGCCAGAGCAGACGTTCCCTTCGGCTGGTCTGCCATGCTTACAAGCTCCTTTCTATACCTTGGAAGCTGGAAAGTTCACAAGTTCACGGCTCTACTTCATGCTGGCCTTACATTAGGGACTTCATTGTCCCACCTGCACCTCCACCTCACTCTTTTTCAGTCCCAGACGACACTGTGATTTCATCAGCTGGGGTTGCCGAGGGGAGCACAGTGACAGCGGTTGCTGATGGACATCCCTGTCAGGGACAGCACATCCTGGCGGCCTTGTTTTGAGTTATTTGGAAGGAAAATGCTCTGAATCGTTCTCACTTTGGGTGGTTGTTGGGTGGTAAATGTTATGATTAATGGCCTGGTGCATCTGCCTCCTATTTAACCATCCCTGGTTAGAACTCCAAAATATTACCCATACTGGCTGTTTAATTCTAAAGGTGTCATAAGGTTTCTGGCAATTTGATTGAAAAAGTATATGGTAGAGGTCCAGGCTTGTGGCAGCCTTTATAAAACTGAAATTGTCCTTGGAAATTTGAGGGATGATATATTAATCAACACCCAACTTCTTCATCTCTAAGTAAGATTCCTGTCACTGGTGAGTGTCAGCTGAGCTCTCACTCTGGAAAGCATTGAACTGCACAGATTAGACATGCTTAAGTGTTAACAATTATCTGTTTCTGGACTATGCCCATTATTGAAGACACAGTGAACATTTTGTGTAAAAATGTATTTCTTCTTTGCCATAAATCCCAAAGCTACTTTAGAAAATAGAGAATGCTTAGTCTGTGCATCCTTAGAGCCTCATGGGCTATGTGGTTGGTGGTGTTCAGTCGCTAAATTGTGCCTGACTCTCTGTGACCCCTTGGACTGCAGTACGCCAGGCTTCACTATCTCCCAGAGTTTGCTCAGATTCATATCCATTGAGTTGGTGATGCTATCTAACCCATAGTTATTCAATAAATGAATCAAAGGATATAGGGAGGAAGGCACCCCATGGAATTCCTCCCTATTCCAATTTGGAGGAGTTTGTGGCCACCAGGTATTAAATGATGGTTTCTGGTGCTTTGTACGATACAGCTGGTTAATACATAAAAGTGGAGATGAGAGATTTGTCAATGATACCGTTCCAGAGGTCCCATTCATGTGTTCTGTGTGCATGTGTAAGGTTGACAGTATAATTTAAAGTCATACCAGAGTTCAAGTCCCGGGCCCATGGCCATATTTAATGTTAAATCACTGGACAAGTAGCTTGACTTTGCCAGGCCCCAGTTTCTACATATTAAATGGGAATATGATATCTACTTTAAAGAATTAGGAGGCTTTAAATGAGATAATTTTTGTGAAGTACTCAGCATGGGACAGACTTATAGTAAATTCTCAGAAGTTAAAAAGAAAAACAAAAAATCTTCTGAGCTCTCAACTATAGTTCAGCCTTTCTGCTTATGTTTGACATTAAATTTATCAATAATCTGCCTTTGAAAATCGAGGAAGCCCTGAACATTACCTACTGCTGTTACCATTTAGTAATATGGTATTGCTTATACGCATAATACATCCCCCCACCTGTTCTTGCTTTCTAGGGTATTCCACAACTCCTGTTTTGATTTTTGGAAGGCAGGACTATGGCCGGTTGATGTATATAAGTTACCCCTCTTCAGTTTACCTCTCCTTTGTAAATTGCAGGTATTTTCTTGGTTGTTTTCTCAATTAACCTCTTGTAGCTATTTCCTCTGGGATTAGCTGCTCTTGCTTGCTGTATTTAACATTCAAAACAACCTTCCAGCTTGGTATTATTATTCTCATTCTCTAGACAAGGGAACTTGGGAAAGTATTTTAAACAGATTTTCCTCCAAAATCATACCCTGTAACAACAACAAAATGCAGCTGAAGTTTGTGAATCCTTAATTACTAACTTGTAGAATCAAACTTAAGATGGTCTCCATGGCACAGTTTGACAGTGAGTGTTCGCCTTCAACTTATGCTTGGTTGTGTCTTCTTGTGGAAGAAGTAGGTGTTTCAAAGTCTTCATAGGCTCATTTCTGTAATGTTCATTCAGGGTAAGTTTCCTTGCAAGGTATCTCATATACTAACTGCATGACGTTTACTGAGTTCCTGGTTTGAAGAATAGACTGTACTAAGCATTGGGAAGCTAGAAAAGAAACTGAAATCATGGACCTTGCTGTTAAAGAAAATTCTGCCAAATGAGGAGAAAAATAGTTCTTGCACATGAAATAACTGATGAACATTTGGGGAATAATATCAACCAGTGAAAACGCCTTTTGTGCCAGAAGAGTACTGACAGCTTGTCACCATATGTAACATCTTTTGGACGTTTCCATATGATCATTTGTTCTGCAGGGGTGGGGCTGTTTTTCCTGTTAAGTCAAAAGACTGTTTTACTGAGCACAGTTCTTGGGAAGGAGGGAGATGAAATAAAGAGATAAAAAAGGAAAATTGCTATGAGATGAAAGGTTTGAATTAGTGAAAATCCCATGACCTTGTAAAGAGCAGGATGTGATAGTTTATCAGGTTCAAAGCCATGAATAAGATTGAGACTTCTTAGTACATCGTGAGGTGTTTTTTCTTTTTAAATTGAAGTACAAATGAATTTATTTACAAAACAGAAACAGACTCACAGACTAGAAAACAAATATGGTTACAGTTGCCAATGGGTGAATAAACTCAGATACACATAACTGTTGTGACTTTCATGGTCTTCTTTCATTGGTTTAGATGGACAAGTTTCTACCCCTTAAAAGTAATTTTTAAAAGGGGAAGTGTTAGAGTTCTTTCACTTTTGTGTTTTAAAAAAATATGCAAAATCAGGAAGAAGCAGAATAGTCTAACTTTTATGAAGTTGATCAGATTCTAGCCTAGGGACTCCCCTGGCAGTTCAGTGGTTAAGATTCCACACTTCCACTGCAGGGCTCTTGGGTTTGATCCCTGCTTGGGGAACTGAGATCCCATGTGCCACGGGAACTAGCCCCTCGACTATAGAAAGCAGCACCTTAAAAAAAAAAAAAAACGTGTATCTTGCTAATATAATTTTTCCTGGGATTAAAAAAAGATGGCCAAAAAATTAAAAATAAATAAATTTTTAAAAATTCTAGCCCAGGGGACTGTAAAACTCAGACTAAGTCTGAGAGCTGTGATAACCTTGAAAATCCCAGAGCATCTTGGGGATTCTCAACAGATCTTAGTTGATGATGAGGTGGGCAGATGCTAAGTGAATTTCATTAGCCAAGCCTTGGCATTGTCTAATTTCCTAACTTTTGTGCTCAGTTGCTCAGTTGTGTCCAGCTCTTTTGCAGCCCGATGGACTGTAGTCCGCAAGGCTCCTCTGTGCCAGGCAAGAATACTGGAGTGGGTTATAGCTTTGCCTAACACCTTGGTTGTTCCTTTCTGGTGTTTTGATGTTTATGTCACACTCTCACGTTATTTTGTAAACATTTATGTGCTGATTAGTTAAGCCAACAGACCAATCCTGGGAAGGCAGCCAGAGCTAGCAGCACCATAATAGAGAAACTGGTAATTAGGAGAGGAGACCTTGGAGACCAGGAGCCTGGAGCAGAACATTACCTCTATCCCTGTAATGCGCAGCCTAGCTGTTCAATCCATCTTCTGAGTTCACTCAGTTCTGCTGAGAGCCTTGGGATGGTTGTTCGCTCTGTGTTAGCTTGTCATGTTTTGAATAGGCGTCTGAGGAAAGAAGGCAACCCAGCCTAGAGCAGCACTGATGTGTTCTAGAAGGCTTGTTTATTTTCAGGTCTGGCTGTGTGCAACATCTTAATGTGTGTGGTCCCCGTGATTGTAAAGATGTGCCCTATAACATCGCCTCTAAGGTACAGTTTTCTGATCCAGGACTTGGTTTACTTAAATGTGTGCTTTTAAAAGTAGAATATTGGTGTGCCACGGGCTAGCAGAGTAGAAATGGAGGGTTACTGGGGAGTGAGTGCAGAGTTTCAGTCATGCAAGATGGAAAAGTTCTAGAGAGCTGCTGTATAGCAGCGCATATATAGTGAACATTACGATACCGCACACCCAAAATTCTGTTAATAGAGTGGCCATGTTATCTTTTTTATCCCAAGAAAAATTATATTGGCAAGATAAATACTTTATTTATCTATTTTTTAGGGTGCTGCTTTTAATAGTCAAGGGACTAATGCTGCAAGTCGTGTTTGAGATGGCTGAGGTCACCCTCTCAAGGGTATATATGTCTGTCATGCTTGGCTTCCATTGCATCATGGTGAAGGTACCTTTAGATGCAAATGTTTCAGACTTTCATTGGAAATCCCAACACAATAGAAGCAAATGATTATGCAAGCAAAAAACCAAATTTCGTTCTTCAACTGGAAGGGACCTAGACTTTTATGATATATATTTTAACAAAAATGACTCTGAGAGTTATTGATAACTCTGTGTTTTCATGAATCCTGTGAAAGATGGGAAAATGGAAAGGCTGGAATTGGGGTGGGTCAGAGAGATGGAAGACCTCTTCATCAGGAGTACAGAGGTTCAGTGGTCTAGATTGTAGAGGGTCCCAAGATTCTGCATGATTCACAAGTGGTCTGTGGTTCTTTCGAATCTCACTGTCTTTCTAAAAGGCTGAAGTGGTGTTTTCCTCTTTCTCTAGGCAACTAGGCCTTACCTAAAGCTCCCTGGGGCTAAAGCAAGCTTCAGGGAATACTCTTCCTGTCACACCACACGTAATTGCAGCAGTGAAGTTAACTGAGTTGCCATTTTTGAGCAACTCATGTAAGAGGCATTTGGTCTCATGTAAAGAGGGGTGGTTTTGTATCAGACATGTTCACCCAGTGCCTCTTTGCTGCATCCCTCTGGTCTGACTACAAAGAGGGGCAGCTAGGCTGGACGGAGAGAAATGAAACAGTTTGGCAGATTGCAACATCTGGCAGGTCTTCTGGAGCTTGCTGTATTGCGTGGATGCTCTGGTCCTGCCGTCTGTTGTCACTAACAATCACTGCATTTGGAAGGGGTGGGTGGCAGGAGTGGCTTTTCACCTTCTCTGAGTCCTGACCACTCTGTCTTGAGTTTGACACACTGGCTGCCTGCCTGAGGCTGGGCAGGAGAGAAAGGCGCCTTTCTGCCCAGGAGACTCCTTCCTTCTGGTGACCCTGTCAGGACCCGACGTTGTGGATATGCACCTGGTGTGAGTGTGTGTGGGAGCTCCCCTGGCCTGGACTGGGTCCTGGAGGCCCAAAGGCTTCACTGGGAGGTGTGCAGTGTTACCTCCCTCCCCCGCTGACCCTCACAAGGCCCCGATCGACCAAAACGAGGGGCCCAGGACACACCCAGCATTCCCAAGGGACTGGCAAGCGTGGGGGCGGCATGCAAGGGGCGGCAGGACTCCAGCGCTGCCATAACCAGGCCTTGTCTATGTCCCGCACAGGTGAGCGCTGCGGGCGATGGGATGGATGAGGCAGAGCAGGACCAGCATGAGGCCCGACTCAAGGAGCTGTTTGACAGTTTTGACACGACGGGCACCGGGTCCCTGGGACAGGAGGAACTCACCGACCTCTGCCACATGTTGAGCTTGGAGGAGGTGGCCCCAGTGCTGCAGGAGACGCTGCTTCAGGACAACCTCCTGGGCCGGGTAAGGCCCGCAGAGAGGCGGGCGGTGGGAAGTGGGTGCGGTTTCTGTGCTGTGGGGTTGGGGGAGGGTGGAGCAAACCACAGGCGCTGCAACTTGTTTCTAACATTCTAGCCTTGTGTGCTGTTAGCTGTTAACCTGATGAACAGCGGGGGGGGGGGGGGGGGGGGGGGCGGGAGATGGGATGTAATGGAAGCAACACAGCAGTGCAGTTTGCTGCGGTGACCAGGGCCTGCTTTAATTTGTGCTCTGGAGTGAAAAAAGTGTACACTGAGCATCTTAGACGAGAAGAGAAAAAGGTACCGAGGATGTTTTCCAACTCTTTGCGGTGCGTTTTATGGACTCCACACTCATCAAGGGAGGAGGCTGAGATTTCCACTGAAGTGAAGGAACTTACAGTGAGAAAACTGCCTTCCCAGGAAGAGCAGCTCACTAGGACGTTTATAAACTATAAACATAAAGCTATTTCTTGTGAGGACTGTTTGTAGGATAAAGTATTAATTAAACCTTTCACCCAGGAAATAAGACAGGAGGGTAAATAAATACTGTGCAGATTCATTTAAAACCCAGCATGACTTGCTTCCAGCAGGGATGTGCATGTGTGCTGATGTTAAGTTTTACCTATGAAAACAAATAGCCATGTTCTCCCTGTAGATCAGGTCACAGAGATGAGTAAGAGGTGAAAGCGGTTCCTCTTGCTATTAGTGGGAAGGATGTCATGACCTGCTCGTGTCTTCAATTCTCATAACTAAAATTGAAAGCATCATTTGTTTGGCTTTGAGTTGAATCTTGCAGTTGGTTTTCTGAATGGATGAGAAGGAAAAATGGGCAGTACTTTTCGAGCTCTGTTGCTGCCATTGCCGACACTTTGTAGATGTTTGTTTTTATCACAGGGTGTAAATCGAGGAAGCAACTGTGAAGCTCAGCTTTATTCTAGTGACCAAACTTCCTTTTCTTCATTTCATTTTCGCTGTCTCTTAACTGAAACATTGGGCAGGTGACCTCAGACACAGGGCAGTGTACTGGCACTCTGTGATGGGAAATAGGAGTGATGATCATCCTGAAGTTAATGTACAGGGGATGATGTTCTTGGGGGCTTGGCACCATGAAGGTGGCATCTAACAGGACTCCCACTTAAAGAAAGTATGAGATTTTTGCAAAAATGAAACCATTTTTGGTAACTTTGGGGGAGGATTAGCTGCTTATAAATACATGTGATCCCTAAAAAAAAAAAAAAAAGGCAAAAATCTTGCTTTGAAAGCAACCAAAATGGGAGCGTTGAGAATTAAACCACTTGCTCCTCATCGTGTAAGGCATTCAACTGTTTTCTTGTTCCTTCTTCATCTCAGACACTATCAGAAGCCCACAGAATCTCATTTCCCACTGTGGTCCTTTGGGATCTGAGTCCTTTCGGTATCTGAGGGATAGTATCAAGCTTATTAAAACCAGAGAAGACAGAATATGACTTCAGGTTTCCTTGAGAGCCAGTGAAACACAGAACCCTCTGCTGTAAATAGATTGCCCCTTGGCAGCAGACTGACAGCCCACTCTCCAGGTGTTGTGCGTCTTTGCCCTCATTTGGCAGACTAACACAGTGGACCAGTTATTGATTGATTCGTTAACAACTTGACACTACCAACCCACTTTTAAATTTGCTCTTGGCTTGTGAATAATGAATACCTAAGTGGTCTATAGCGTGATATTTACTTATCCAGTGATAAAAGTTAAATAGATGTATGCATATTGATTTCATGGGGAAGGTCCCTGGTGGTTGTCTTGAGAGCAGAGTTGGCATGAATTAATGCACTACTGTTAAATTTGCATTTTTTATGAAACTGAATTATTCTCAGATGATCACATAAACTGCGCCATATGCTGTTAAGATACTCTATATGGTCTACAATTTTAAATTGTAAGGAAAAAAATTCCTTCGACTTCACTGGAGAATTCTAAGTTCTACCACCATGATATATTAAATACGGATCATAAGTTGTAGAATTATAAAATTATAAATTGTTTCTAATGCCAGCATCTTCCCTCTCTTTAGATGGTATTTATAGAAAAATATGTCAGAGTTAGCAGTTTGGCTTAATAAAAAGGGAGAAAGAATAATAGCATGACAAACCTAAGTATATTCATCTACTCACTAATTTGACAAATATGTATTATCTGTGTCCCATATGTCAGCATTCTAATGGCCTTTTGGTATGGGTGCAACTTATGTTTATTGTAAACTTTTCCATTAAATTGGCTTTTGAGTACATTAATATCCATCAGCTTCCTGCATGCTTGTGGTTTTAATTCTGTCTTTTATATCATAACAAATATAATTTCTTTTTTAAAGAACTGATACATTTACTCCCTTTTTTTTTTTTTGGCTGCACTGCCTGACTTGCAGGATCTTAGTATCCTGATCAGGGATTGAACCCAGGCTCTTGACAGTGAAAGTGCAGAGTCCTCCCCACTGAATTGCCAGAGAAGTCCAAGTATAATTTTTAAACAAAACAAAATAAATAACTTTTACCTCCTTTGGAATTTGGCTGAATTAATCTTTCTTCTTGAAAAAGAAATATGGTAAAAATCATTTCCCCCTTCACCTAAGAAGATGAATATTATCTGTTTATTTTTTATCTTAAGATCCATCTTTTGTAGCTTCTTGTTCTTTTCTTTTTTTAATCCTAATGTTTCTTTTGACAGTTATTAAGGAAACTAACTTAAATCAACTTGCCATTTTTATATATTTTATTAATTGGCCCTCAGATTGCCCTCTTTGCTCTTGCAAAGACTTGAAGTCATATTCCCCTGACCAGGGTGGGTGGGCTTCACAGGTTGCGCTTGTGGTAAAGGATCTGCCTGCCAATCCAGGAGACCCAAGAGACGTAGGTTCAATCCCTGGGTTGGGAAGATCCCCAGGAGGAGGAAGTGGCAACCCACTCCAGTATTCTTGCCTGGAGAATCCCATGGACAGAGGAGCCTGGCAGGCTATGGTCTGTAAGGTCACGAAGAGTCATCCATGACTGAAGCAACTTAGCCTGCACGCACTTGGTAGTTATCTTGTAAGTGTTTGAAATGCCCGGAGATTGTGGATCACTGACTTAAAGGAAAGAGGACATTGCTGGTAGGTGTTTCCTACTAGATTATCAAAAGAGCTCTACTTGTATCTTTGTTATCAGGTAAGCACTGGTCAGGCGGGTCAGACCCCTCAAGATACTGGGAACTTATACACTGATTAGGTAACATTCCTGGTAGGTGAATAATAGTACTGGGAGTAACTGCTACAAACATTTGCGAAAGAGAACCATATTAGCTCATTTATTAAACCAAGTTTTCATCTAAGCAGTTGACTCTAGTTGTAGGTGCTTCCTGTTTATTGTCTTTTAAATGAAGGGCTTCCATGTACCTCTCTACCTCCTTTATTAGAAATCAGAACATAAAGATGATAATTTACCTTGCTTTTGTTGAAGCCTTTAGTTAGTTCCAGTTTTAAAAATACATTTTCTTTTCCTCATGGAACATTTTAACTTTAAGACAAAGCTGCCTCCTGAGTTGCCCTGATGTCCTCTTTAATATGAATCTGGATGATAAAGAATTAGCATCTCACATCCTTGACACTCTCTAGAATCTGGTAGCAGAACTTACCCCTGGTTTCCAAAGAGGACCAAACGTATGTGGACTTCGGTCATCAAAGGCACTTTGGAATTTTTGTATTAAAATTTGAGAACTGTACAAATATATAATTCCACCCAGTTTCCCCACTTTTCATTTTCAAGTGCTTGGAGTTCTTTTATAAACATCATGTTTAATTTTATATGGTGATCTGCTGGTTTGTTTGTTCCCACTTCATTAAGCTTTTTAAGATTTCTTTCACTGGGGGTGGCAGAGGATGAGATGGTTAGACAGCATCACCGACTCAACAGATGCGAATTTGAGCAAACTCCAGGAGATAGTGAAGGATGGAGGAGTTTGGCATGCTGCAGTCCATGGGGTTGCAAAAACTCAGACACAACTTAGTGACTGAACAACAAGAACAATACACGTTTTAACCATTTGAAAAGTGGATCAGAAGTACAGCAGTACTTTCTGGTGGTGATAATTTATACTTCTGAGGGACATTTTCTGGTTCTATTTTGGTCTTGTGACTCTATGTCTATTACTCCATTCCTTTACAACCATGTCATCTGGGGTTGATTTGAACTCCTAAGGATCTATAATTCACATTTATAGACAAGAAGACCTGATTAAGAGATTACAAGACTTGCTACTTTTCTTTATTAATACTTTCTTATCAACCTCACAGCAAAATTGCCTTTGGTATTGTGTACTGTGACCCTCGCGAGGCATTAATCTGGCATAAAGTAAGAGCAAAGGGAAGCCCATTGGAAAGACCTTCCATTCTCAACAAGAGGCAGGAGCAAGTGCTAAATAGCTGTTCTTTTCTACCTACTCTATTTCAGTAATGACCGTCAGTCTCACCAGAGAAAATAGTGATATGATCAGGAATGGTCATTAGGCTTCTACAGTATTCCGTTTATACTTTTATGAGTAGCTTCTTGTTTGGATGCAGGGGACTGAAAGTTCTTCAGTGTCCATCTGTATGACAGAAAAACCTACAACCCAGAACTTGGAAAAAGGATGATGACTTGTCCAAGGTCAGGCAACTCATTTGAAGCAGTGCTGAGATGGGAACCCAGATTTTCCAGTCCCTGAGTTTGAATGCATCTCTCCTCAGACTGCACATATACAAATATGGATCTCATTCTCCATTCCCTGCAACTCGCCCTTCCCCCCCAACTCCCACCCTTCACCCCCCACCTTCCACCTCTCAACCCTCCACCTCCCACCCCTCACCCTCACACCCACCACATGGAGACCATATGTTGTAAAGCAGTCTTTGAATCAGACCTGAATTCAGGTACTGATTCCTGCTGCTTTTTAGCCATGTATACCTGTTATCTTAAATACTTTGAGCCTCAGTTTCTTCATCTGTATGATGGAAAAAATAATATCCTCCTTATTAGATTGTGATGAAGTTGCCTTAGACTGTGCGTGTCAGAAGCTTATTTTGGAGCCAGGCAGGTAGGTAACTTCTGTGTCCTGTGTCTCTCTGTACACTCCCCTCCTCTATCCCTTACACACTGAGAGTAGGTTTTTGATATATGATGAATTCCCAGGAATGGTTTTTTGAGAAAGCTCATTCAAGTGGAGAATGGAATCACTAGCAACTCTCTTGAGTGGCAGTGGTTTGTATCTATTTCCATCTGTAGGCAGAACTCCTTGGAACTGTCTTGGAGTTATATGGTTGCTTTAGCCTTTACAAACCCACCTTTGAAAATGGCCTTGGCTTCTCTCCACGTTGTTTCTAGTAAATGACTTTTAAGCTCCAATAACCCAAATGCTGTATTTAGAAGAAAATATTTTGTAACTGAATCTTTCATTACGAAACCAGGTCTCTTTGTTCTTCTGTGTCATTTCTCTTTGCATAATGCTGTCAATGGTTTTTTCCTCTACATCAGCCTTCTGGTGAGTCCGTATTTCTATACCCATTTCAGCTAACGTTTAACATTTTGAAAGTCCTTTCTTTGATTTCTCCATTAATAGATGCAAACCTCCTAAGTGTGATGAGAGTTACGTAGGCCTTTGGTCCAATAAGTGCACTATGTTGAATCCTGGCTTAAGCCCTCTCATCTCGGGTCTGTTTGAAGTTCTGCCTGCTCACATGGGGAAATGTGTGTGCATCTGATCTCCATGATTGCACGAGATGATTTCATGCAATTTAAGTTCCTCCTTCTGTTTCCTGTTGCAGGGTTTTGTGTGTGTGGTTTGAAATAGCATCTGTTTATTATGCCATGCTTAAATTCTTTTTTCAGAGAGGCAAATTGTGTTTCTCAAAAAGCATTCCTATGAAATTTGGAGAGGAAGAAAGATGAAGTAAATTTCTATTAAGCACTGGTGACACATGACAGAAAATATCAGACTTGACTAGTCTTCCTGTTAATTTAGTTTGAATGTCATGTGTATTTTCAGTCAGTCAGGTAATTTTCCCATTGCTGCAAACTGCCCTTTGAGGCATACAGGGTGTAGGGATGCTTGTAAAATGCTTGGCAGCAGTTATTATTCAAATGAGGGGGGACCGACCAAGGTATGCATGGCTATCAAAGCTGGTTACCGTGTGAGATTTAATTACATTGAATATTTCTGAAGACTTCTAAATTTTAACAGAACACAATAGTAAAGCTCCCTGGGAGGATAAAAATGGTACTTAAAAATTTTCAGGGACTGAACTGAGTGAGCCCCTTGGATCCCCACTTCTTCACAATAGAGAGCGTTTATTCACGTTTTTTGGTTCTGAGTTGTGCCCTGAGGGGCTTTTCTGCCCCATCAGTAATCTTGAGCTCTGATGAAAAATAGCAGTCACCTGCTTCTTTTAGGGAACTCTCTTGAAAGATGTGGAATTTACTGCTGTTTAAGGCAGAGGGTCCAATGTCTCTGTCCTCACAAGAAGGAAAATAAAGATCAACTTAAGACTTACAGCTGCTCCAGCTGTTTCGATCAGCCTGCCAGGCATTTGCTTTAGACCTGTAGGTTCTCCTTGTGGAGGAAGAAGAGGTTACCCAGATAGACAGTGTTGGGTTATGAAGAACCCCTGAGTTAATAATCATGTTTAGTCTTTTATAAATTTTTTTCCTTCTAAGATGTAGCTGATTTAATACATCCTAAGTCCATTTTGGAAACTTGTACGCTCTGCTTGTGAATATCTTGAAGTCAGATGTCAAAAAACTGTCCTTCTTTTCCTTGTTGGCCTACTAGGACATACTCTTTTATCAGAGCCCCCTACCAGCTTTTTTTTTAAATTAGAGCTACTGATTGTTTATTTGTTTGTTTGTTTTTTTAATTGGAGGATAATTGCTTTACAGTGTTGTGTTGGTGTCTGCCATACAACAACATGAATCAGTCATAGCTATATGTCTATCCCCTTCCTCTTGAGCCTCCCTCTACCCTTCCATCCCACACCCCTAGGTCATCACAGGGTGCCAGTCTGGGCTCCTAGTGTTGTATAGCAGCTTCCCACTAGCTATTTTACACAGTATATATGTCAGTGTTGCTTTCTCAATCCATCCCAGCCTCTTCTCCCCCAGCTATGTCTCTATTCCTGACATGCAAATAGGTTCATCAGTACCATTTTTCTAGATTCCACATGTATGTGTTAATATACGATATTTGTCTTTCTCTTTCTGACTGCATTCTGTATAACAGGCTCTAGGTTCATCCACCTCAGTTCAACTGATTCACATTTGTTCCTTTTTATGGTTGAATAAAAAGGAAACACTTTTGCACTCTGGGTGGGGATGTAAATTGATAACAACCATGATCATGGCTGGAGATTCCTTAAAAAACTAGGAATAAAACTACTATATGACCCAGCAATCCCACCAGTGGGCATATACCCTGAGAAAACCGTAATTCAAGAAGACACAGGTACCCCAGTGTTCCCTGCAGCACTGTTTACGATAGCCAGTACATGGAAGTAACCTAGATGTCCATGGATAAAGAAGTTGTGAGATAGATAGATAATATATATATTTATATATATATATATATATAAAATCACACACATACAGTGGAATTATTTTTTCTTTTCATTTTTTTGTGTCTCAAACGTTTGTCAGTTTCAGCCTTGTAGTTGCTAATCAACTTTCTTCCCTTGTCCGCCCCGCTCCCCCCCACCACACCCTCTAGAATCTGGACTGTAGCTGGTAAACCACTTGAGGGCAGAGGTTATGTATACTCTTGCCTTCGTGTCCTTCAGGAGAGGCTTCGTGTCCTGAAGCCTCAGTGTCCGGCTTTACACCTGGTGACGTTGTGTAAAGTTGATGTGACCTGGAGCAACAGAGGGATCTCCTTGAGAGGTCAGACCAGGAGTGAGGGGTGGGGGGAGCTGGGACTGGCAGGGGGCTGGACTTTGATGAGTCCAGGCAGAAGGCCTGAGTTCTCCTGGTACTCTGTCACTTCAAGACCAGCAGCCTTGGGAAAGGACATGCCTCCTCTGAGCCTCTCTCCTTTCAATTTAGCAGAAGGATGCCTGCCTTGAGATAGGGCAGTAAAATTCGTCTAATCACAGGAGCAAAAGACAGACATAGAGAACAGAAGGGACTTATGGGACACTATCAAACAGACTAATAACACACGTATAGGGGCCTGTCGCTCCTGGATGTTGTGCAAGTCAGCTGGCTAAATGTCCAGGAGGGAATGAACCTACAATAATGCCCCCAGGACTTGCATTAATATAATTTTCTAGTAACTGAATCTCTTTCCCATTTAGCAGTGGGGGTTGGGGGAGTAAATTTGAGATACAGAGACCCCTGAGTCATCTGTGCGGCTAGTCCTCACTGGGTTGAACTACATTAGGACAAAATTCTGAAGGGCTCTTTCCAATGACTTCTATCAAAACTGCCACCTTGAGAAGACCCAGCGGAGGCCCACAGAGTCAGGTAGAAAGGATGTGAAAGTCTCAAATCAGGAACCACCCTTTTGAAACAGGAGCCTCCTTCTCTTCAACTCATTAACTAACTGTGGCAACGAGGGACTCCAGTTTCATTTGGTCATGCCCACTGATTCCCTAAGAGAGAGTAGAATCAAGGAGCTGGGGTCCCCGAACACAGCAGACCAGACCTGCTTTTCCGGTGCTGGGCAGCTGCACAGATCCTGGGGGAGGCAGGCTCCCGGCTCTCCCGCTCTCACCCCACCCTGCACTTGGTTGGGCTGGGTCATTCTCATGGTCAGTGGCTTTGCTTGGAAAACATAGCCATTTCTCTGTGAAAGTGGTGAAAATAGTCATCCTATTACTGGTCCTATTGGTAGTGGCTACTACCACTTACTGAGTACCTAGCAAGCTCTGGAAGTTGGTGACGGACAGTGAAGCCTGGTGTGCTGCAGTCCATGGGGTTGCAAAGAGTTGAACACAACTAAGTGACTGAACTGAACTGCACGAGTGCTAGGAAGTTTGAGAGACTTTATGTAACTCTCATTTTATCTCCCTAAAGCTGTTATGAGGGAGGTGGTAGCATACATAACATAAAATACATGTAATGCTTTTGGCAAAGTACCTGCCTGACTCCCTGTGACCATTTCTGAGAATATGGAGGCTCTATCACCAGGGCCTAGGATAGGGCCTGGCACATAGCAGTGGCCCAATAAATATCTGCTGAATGAATCATAAAAATTAGTTGTTCCATAGCCCCACTTTTCAAGAGGAGCAGACTAAAGCTTGGAGAGGTTTAGTAATTGAGCCATTTCACAGAAGCAGGTGAGTGGCTGAGCCAGAGTCAGAACCTCCAGCCAGCTGGCTCCGGCATATAGAGCCTTCGCTCCTCACCCTTCTCCTGCCCACCCTCAGAGGAAGGCATGATCCTGGTAAGAAGTAGTAGATGCCAGTGTGGGAGATGCCCTGAGTAGGAGGGGCTTGGGTATGTGATGTTTGTGAGCTGGCTGGTTGGGAAGATGGTCTTGCCCCTGGTTAACCAAATCTGGATGCCACAGTGCCTGACTCACATCTGCCACTGCCAAAAGCTGGCCCTCTTTCCTCTCCCTGGTATTTCTGTGATTTGTCAGATGTGAAACCTAATGAGCAGTTTATAATTCTATGATCTTTTAATCCTTCACTGGCTCCTTAGCAGATGCCCGCCCTTCCTTAATAGACTTCTGCTGTGGCTCCATAAATATGCTTTTAGTCTGTATGATCTAAAGGAATATGATTTAGAAAGCAGTTTCAAGTAATCAAAATGGATGTGGTAGAGAAATCACATGTACTTTGGGGGAGTGTGGTAAATTGCAAGCATACACAGTGTTATGACACCCCGAGGTGAATCTCAGTGGATTCCTCTCTCGCATTGATTTGCATGAATAAGACATATGATTTGTTGTTTAGATAACTAATGAGGTTTGCTGCTTTTCCACATTTAATTCAGAAGTGGTTTTTATCTGTCACCTATATTTAAACTCCTAGGCAATGTTTTGTAATGATGTCCCAAAGAGACCCACAGCAGCACACATTATGAATTTATCAACTTTGTATTTACATATGGGCTTCTGTATAAATAGGTATCATGTTATTAAACTATAATTATGGTGAGAAGAAATACCGACTCTCGCTTCTGCCCCATGGTGAGATCATGTGAATTTAAGTTGTAGAATAATGTACTTGGCTATAAAGAAAACCATTTTACTACTTTAATATCCCAGTTCTGAGTTTGCTTGTTTGTTTGTTTTTTTCAAGAATTGTACAATCCTCTGCCCCTTTTTTCTTTTTAATAATGAAAGTAGTAAATGATACCAACAGTCCCATTTGTGGACCACACCAAGAGAAGAGGGACTCTCCCTTATGTGCCAAGGAAACTGATAAGGATATTGGTGCAAAATTGTACTCACGAAACATTAGATAAAGCTTCAATAACCAATTCTGAGTATTTACTTCAGTAAGACTGAGGTTCCATCCTACTTTAGTCAAGGTAATTGTATTTTTAAGAATTCGGGAGCATGCTTCCCAAGGTTCTTTTATCCTTTGTGTATGCTGTTGATTTCTACTTGTTTATAGAATTAGGGCCTTGGGAGATAAATATCATCTACTTGCCTGAGGCAAGACTGTATTTCAAGTCATCCTTGAAAGGTAGTTTACTCTCTTCTAGAATGTCTTAAGAGATGAAAGCATTTTTGGCACATTGTTAAAAAGGGTCATTTACTTGGAAAATTTTTTCTAGTGTCTCACCTAACATCTTTCTCTTCTGGTCTCGTTCAGAAAAATAAAAGAAACTGAGTTCAAAACCTATCTTCTTCTGAGTTTATAAAGAGGATTTTGCTGTGTTATTTCCCCTTGGGGTTGAACAAATGTTGACATTGGTGTTGGTGACTCTGGTGTGTAAAATGATTATCCCATTTTGTCTTTAGTGCTTTAGAGAAAAGAAGAAGTGGGAACAAAAACAGGTTCTAGGACTCCCTTCAAGGCTGTCAGGATGCTAACAAATGGTTCTGGAACCTTGTACATGGGTTTGCTTCCTTAAGGCTATGGAATTTTTAATTTATTTTGAATTCTTTATTTTCAGGTGCATTTTGACCAGTTTAAAGAAGCATTAATACTTATCTTGTCTAGAACTCTATCAAATGAAGAGCACTTTCAAGAACCAGGTAAGAACGCTAACTTTTCTTCTCTTCTTTCTGCTTTAAAATGTGTCCAGGGGAGAATCTGGGGACTTTGAGGCATGTGTGTGAAAGCTTCGGAGTATCTGCCTCCCCCAGATTGAGCAGTTATTTGGAGTGACTTGTCTTTTGACGTGGTCATAAAAGGCGTGCAGCTGTCTCACACTAGGAAGAGCCTCCTCTACCACAGCAGCGAATTAGGGAAGAAATCACTGGATTGTTCCCAGGAGATCTGTCAGATGGTGTGGCCGTAACTCATTCCCGGAATGAGCAGAGTGGAACTGAATGGTCCTTCTTCCGTCCTCATTGCCTGTGAACATGAAATAATATGAACTGGGGCAGAATTTTGTCTGAAAGAAGGGTGGGTAATTTTATTTAGTGCTAGCGAGTGGATAGCCCTGTGTTACAGACAGGACCACATTATAACTGTTTTTCTCTCTCCTCTTGAGTGATAGTTCTTTATGGTCCTTGTTGTTCATATTTGTACTTTTAGTGCCCAGTAGGATGCTTAGCACATAGTAAGTATTCAACAAAAACTTGATATTATACTTCATTGATTTTTTTAAGGTACTATAGATTATGACACATCATTATTTTATATACTCCTAAAAAATTTTTTTTCTCAGTTATAATGGTAAAATGCCATTGATTATAAGACACATCATAATTCGAGAATGTTCAAATCTAGGAGTGTGTGTGTTGGGGGTAATGTCTTAGGATCAGTGATATATGATAAATATTTAAGGGGAAGTCTAAACAGTGTTGAAATTTATATTATAATACAGTCTGGTTTTTTAAAAATCAGAAGCTAGGGTTAGAGGTTGATTATAAAGGGGCACACAAGGGAATTTTGGGTGTGATGAAACCATTTTTATATGTTGATTGTGATGGTGGCCACAAATTTTATAAGTTTTTTTCTAACCCACAGAATTGCTCTGTAAAAAGGTGAAATTTACTCTACATAAATTAAACCTCAATAAACCTGACTTTAAAAAAGAGAACACTAAAAATATAGTCCAGTTTTGAGATTGAGAAGAGATCGTTAACATTTTGTTGCTACAAGCAGTCATTCAGTGTGACCTACTTGGAAGCACAGGTGGGAACTCTTGTCTTATCCTTACCGGTGATCCAGTTCATCAGACCTTCTGAAATGCTCCAGATTTGTGTCATATGTATAAACTCTGCGGTAAGCAGTATTTTGGGTTTGGATTGAGTCTCTCCCTTTTTATTAAGGTTATTGTTAATTCTGAGGCTTGCCAGAGCTCTCTGCAAGCCCCTAGTGAGTGTGGGAGGGAGTTTATTGCATCATAGAGGTTTTCCAGACTAAAAATAGAATTTCTGTAGGTCACCCAGTGCTGGAATCTGGACTTTTGTTCTTACTGGTTCTCACATTTTGTTAGTAGTTTTACTTGTTTAAGGTTGTCATCTTGATAAAAATAGTGTAAGATCTAGGGACCCTAACTAGAGCTATTGTGACATCACCCCATCTATTGTTGTTCGTGCGCACATAGGTAACATACACTTAAGCTCTGTGTTCTCTTTGCCCGTAATGGGTGTTTATGTCAGTTTGGAATAGGCTGCCCTGTTTCTTGTCCTTTTGCTGCTCTTTCTTTAAAACCTGTTCTTGATACCTGCCAGAAAATTATCATAATAAATAAACAGACCACAAATGTGAAGGGTTCCCTGTAGAACTGTACCATCTTGGGATCTGAATCATAGGACGAGGAGGTAGACAGTGTCTGGTTGAGCTTGGTAACAGTTTGAAAGAAAGGTTTGTAAGTCCAACTCCGGTCAGTGGTTTCAGATTTATACGTGTGCCTCACTGCTGGGCCGGAGGAGGCATCATTTGGACAAGTCTTCCAGATGGGTTTTAATAGTTGACTGTGTGCTCCATCCTTTGGGTGGACTACAGCAACGCTTTGCTACTGAGCTGCCCCAGTTCAGTGCAATAAAGCATCAAAGTCCTTACTGACAGCATTTCCTCCAGCATGGACGTGACTTCCCTAACATTTGACCTGGAAGGATAAAATCTAGGATTGAGCCTGTGCCTTAAGAGTGTTTTATCTCATATGAGGCTGAGTCATTCCTTCTTTGTTCCTGAGCATCTCTGCTTTTTCTGACGTTTGCCTGTCCCTCCCTGGCCCTTCCAGTTGTTTCTGGGGATCATGCATTTCTTTTCACTCAAACATTCTCCCACCCACTCAAGTATGTGACTCCACCCCTACAGACTGCCTGGCTTGGCTGGAGAGAGGCAGAGAAAGAAGGATCAGGACTTAAATGCTGTATATCAAGAGGCCACCTGGGTTCACCCCCTCTTTCCCCTGTACGAACATGGTTCAATTCAGTCACTCAGTCATGTCCAGCTCTTTGTGATCCCATGGACGGCAGCACGCTAGGTTTCCCTGTCCATCACCAACTCCTGGAGCTTGCTCAAACTCAGTCCATCGAGTCAGTGATGCCATCCAGCCATCTCATCCTCTGTTGTCCCCTTCTCCTCCCACCTTCAGTCTTTCCCAGCATCAGGGTATTTTCCAATGGATCAGTTCTTCGCAGCAGGTGGCCAAAGTATTAGAATTTCAGCATCAGCATCAGTCCTTCCAATGAATATTCGGACCAGTTTCCTTTAGGATGGACTGGTTTGAACTCTTATCAACATAACAATCCCTTAAGTCATAGACTGTATGACTGCAAGGCTAGACTGAATGCTGCCATTTTATCCATGAGCAAACTGAGATTCAAAGAGGAATGTGGATTAAGTCTCACAGATAGGGGCAGAGGAAGATGCTAACATTGTTATCACCAAGGGATGGGAGTCCAGGAGGCTTTGGTTTAGGGTGTTCACCCTCAGATGGATGAGCTGCGGGCAACGCAGTCTCAGTCAGTGCAGCCTGGCCAGAAAGATTCTGACAAGTGGCCAGCAGCAGAAGGAAGGAGCAGAGAAGAGCAAGTTTCACCTAATTGTTAGTGACAGGGGTTCTATGTCCTCAGCATTACTTGGCTGTTCAGCACTTAGTTCATCTTCCACCATAAGGGGCCAGGGCTGTGGTCTTTTTATCTTATGTTTTGAAGTCAATGGACCTACTGGACTTTGAGAGGAAAAATTACTCTTAAATTAGTAAAAATAGGAGGGCCATAGTGCACAGCCTTTGACACTGAATGAGTCATGAACTGATATTTTGTAACATCCAAAATCTTTATAAATTAAAAATATCCAGTGCTGTACCTAACTATAATATAGAAAATCCAGCCTGATATAGTAGAAAGACCCTTGAACCAGGAACTATGTAATACTGGCATGTGTGTTCAGTGGTGACCAACTCTCTGCCAACCCCATGCTCCCCTAATTGGGTGGCCTTATATCACTCACCTAGAGCCAGACATCCTGGAATGTGAACTCAAGTGGGCCTTAGAAAGCATCACTATGAACAAAGCTAGTGGATGTGATGGAATTCCAGTTGAGCTATTTCAAATCCTGAAAGATGATGCTGTGAAAGTGCTGCACTCAATATACCAACAAATTTGGAAAACTCAGCAGTGGCCACAGGACTGGAAAAGGTCAGTTTTCATTCCAATCCCAAAGAAAGGCAATGCCAAAGAATGCTCAAACTACTGCACAATTGCACTCATCTCACGTGCTAGTAAAGTCATGCTCAAAATTCTCCAAGCCAGGCTTTAGCAATACGTGAACCGTGAACTTCCAGATGTTCAAGCTGGTTTTAGAAAAGGCAGAGGAACCAGAGATCAAATTGCCAACATCCGACGGATCACTGAAGAGGCAAGAGAGTTCCAGAAAAACATCTATTTCTGCTTTATTGACTATGCCAAAGCCTTTGACTGTGTGGACACAATAAACTGTGGAAAATTCTGAAAGAGATGGGAATACCAGACCACCTGACCTGCCTCTTGAGAAACCTGTATGCAGGTCAGGAAGCAATAGTTAGAACTGGACATGGAACAACAGACTGGTTCCAAATAGGAAAAGGAGTATGTCAAGGCTGTATATTGTCACCCTGCTTATTTAACTTCTATGCAGAGTACATCATGAGAAACGCTGGGCTGGAAGAAGCACAAGCTGGAATCAAGATTGCTGGGAGAAATACCAATAACCTCAGATATGCAGATGACATCACCCTTATGGCAGAAAGTGAAGAGGAGCTAAAAAGCCTCTTGATAAAAGTGAAAGTGAAGAGAGAAAAAGTTGGCTTAAAGCTCAACATTCAGAAAACGAAGATCATGGCATCTGGTCCCATCACTTCATGGCAAATAGATGGGGAAACAGTGGAAACAGTGTCAGACTTTCTTTTTTTGGGCTCCAAAATCACTGCAGTTGGTGATTGCAGCCATGAAATTAAAAGACACTTACTCCTTGGAAGAAAAGTTATGACCAACCTAGATAGCATATTCAAAAGCAGAAACATTACTTTGCCAACAAAGGTCCGTCTAGTCAAGACTATGGTTTTTCCAGTGGTCATGTATGGATGTGAGAGTCGGACCGTGAAGAAAGCTGAGCACCAAAGAATTGATGCTTTTGAAGTGTGGTGTTGGAGAAGACTCTTGAGAGTCCCTTGGACTGCAAGGAGATCCAACCAGTCCATTCTAAAGGAGATCAGTCCTGGGTGTTCTTTGGAAGGACTGATGCTAAAGCTGAAACTCCAATACTTTGGCCACCTCATACGAAGAGCTGACTCATTGGAAAAGACTCTGATGCTGGGAGGGATTGGGGACAGGAGGAGAAGGGGATGACAGAGGATGAGATGGCTAGATGGCATCACTGACTCGATGGACATGAGTCTGAGTGAACTCCGGGAGTTGGTGATGGACAGGGAGGCCTGGCGTGCTTTGATTCATGGGGTCACAAAGAGTCGGACATGACTGAGCGACTGAACTGAACTATATACATTAAAACCTCTGAGGTCTTTGGTTACCTCATATGTGAAGGTAATTATACTAGAAAATACTTAAAATCCATTCAACTCCAGGATTCAGCTGTGTTGTCTCCTATTATCTAAATGACATCTACGTGTATGAAAAAGCTAGCTTCTGTGTTTCTGTAAAATTTCACCCCAAATAAATTGACACTACAAGGGTTTACTTCTTAAAGGCAAATACCCAATATAGTTCATGCTTTCCTATTCTTCTAATGAAAGACAGCTATTATAAATAATACAAAAGAAAGCTATAATAGGATTTCAGAGGAGATGGAATTAAGTCATGATTTCCGCAATCTTGGGTTCTGCCATTTCTAACATCTCTGAGGTACAGTGTCTTTATTTTTAAAATTAGAGGGTATAGATGATTTGCAGCATCTTTTTAATTCTGACGTTTATGATTCTAAAACTCTTTAACAGAGAGTTTTTCCCCCTAAAAACTCAACAATGCAATGAAGGTACTAACATTTAGATGAAGTCAGAAAAATGGGTTGGGAACATAGGGAGTCCTTTGTGGATTCCAAGCTGATTAACATCACCGGTGGCAGAGCTCCCCCGCATCTATGTGTGCAGCTTAATTTTCAAGTTATTTTCCTAGAGAGAGAGAGGGACACCTTAATTATTATTTATGGATTATAGGATTTGGGTAACGGAGATGCTGACACGGGCTCCAAGCTACACGACTGTAAGCTACATAGTTACATGCCTACGCTGTCCAGATCTGTTCTCCAGAGACTTTTGTCCTTATCTGATGCATCTTGCCGTAGGTTTCTGTTCTGTGGTAGATGTTAGCATGACGCAGCAAGCGCTTCCTCCCCTCATACTGTTAATGTAAATATCTTTCCTTTGTTTATCTGGTGAGGGAAATCTCAGGTTTGGAAAAGCTAAACTGTTAGAAAAATAAGGTAAGGCAGATGATTGGGTTTTTGGTTTTTGTTTTTGTTGGTAATAAACATT
Source organism: Ovis canadensis (assembly GCF_042477335.2). NCBI lineage: Eukaryota > Metazoa > Chordata > Mammalia > Artiodactyla > Bovidae > Ovis > Ovis canadensis. The sequence goes on along the minus strand of NC_091251.1, from coordinate 54,160,878 downwards.
CTTCACTCCAGAAACTGCCCTATTTCTAATTATTTTCCTTGTATTTTGGAGAAGCTGTGACTATAATAAACAAATACTTCCTCATTCACTTGGCAAGTGTGCACTGAAGCAGACAGCAGGCTAGATCCCGGTTTGCAGGGCTTGAAGATTTGTGCTTGCAGCTGTATTTGGGGGCCGTGGGCCAGGCCCTTTGAGGGCCCTGTGTTTAGAAGATACGCACAGATGGTCAGCAGGAGTGTCCTCTTGTCCTCTCTTCAGTTAAGAACTTAGCCCTTGGTTCCCTTGGTATATATGGGATGCTATCAGTGAGGACCAAAAAGATTTCTTCAAAAGTTAAAAGCAACATAAAGGCACTACCACTAACCACCACCACCATCAAAAGACCATGTGAGGACTCATTTCCTGAGATCAGAGGGAACTAGAAATGTTCACATCCACTGGTGATCATGTAAAATAGTGGGACATCCCTGGATTTTTGTAAAACAATAAGCATCAAAAACTATAAAAGTGTTTTTGTCCAATCAATGCCAGATTCAGATTTTATGCTATGGAAATAATTATGTGTGTGTAAGGATGGTCATTTAAAATAGTTAAAATACTAATATATATATCTTGAGCAGAAGTTTTTTTAAAGTAATTTTATTTATTTATTTTTGGTTACGATAGGTCTTCATTGCTGCAACGGCTTTTCTCTGGTTGCAGAGAGCAGGGTCTACTCTCTCGCTGTGGAGTACGGGCTTCTCACTGTAGTGGATTCTCTTGTTGCGGAGCACAGGCTCTGGAGCGCAGGCTCAGTAGTTGTGCCTCATGGGCTTAGTTGCCCTGAGACATGTGGGACCTTCTTCAATCAAACCCATGTCTCCTGCACTGGGAGGCAGATTCTTTACCACTAAGGCACCAGGGAAGCCCCCAAGCAGAAATTTTTGACTGTGTATTTTGGTTAGGCAAGCTATGATGTACCTGTATAATCAAAGACTAGGCAGCTATTCAGTTGTCCTCTGGAAGAATACTTATTGTTATGACTTTCCAAGGAGCAAGAAGGCACTTTAAAAAAATATGTGTGTGTGTGTATGTATATGCAAAAAGGATATTACTGTTATTTAAAATTAAACAAGTCTGGGGAGAATTTTGCTAATGAAACAGTTTGTTTGGACGTTGTGCTGACCTAAGTTTATTTCAGTTCCAGTCTATGCAATCCTTTCCAAATTAGGGACACAAAAATGGTAGTTTTCTGCAGGGAGTCCTAGAGAATTGGTGTGTCCTTTCATGTCAGTGGTGCTAGTGATAGAGAACCAGCCTGCCAGTGCAGAAGATGTAAGAGGCTCGGGTTCGATTCCTGGGTCACGAAGATTCCTTGGAGGAGAGCATGGCAACCCACTCCAGTATTCTTGCCTGGAGAATCCCCATGAGCAGAGGAGCCTGGTGGGCTACAGTCCATAGGGTCACAAAGAGTCGGACACAACTGAAGTGATTTAGCACACATGCCTTCATGTCAATGCTGTGGTGAAGGGAAAGGAGATGACAAGGAGGAGAAAATTAGGGCACGAATGGGATGAAGGCAGCTTCAGTTCCTGAGACAGACAGGATGCTGTCACTGTGCGTTTGCCAGTAATCTTAACCTGTCACAACACATGAGGAGAAGGAATGTGCTGCAGGACTGGGGGCTGTGAGGCCTTCCCTGAGTCTGCTCCATGGGCTCCAGGCCACCACTGACCCCCAGGACCCTGGGTGGGAGGACCCAACCCCAGGCAGAAGCTACCTGACTAGTGCCTTTGCCCCACAAAGCTCCTGTGGCTTTCCCTAAACCTCAGGATGCTAGGTACTCCTCACCTCAGTAAGGACTAAGGGTCCAGGTCTCTTTGACTCCAAAGCCCATGGTCTCTTTCCATGCAGCACTGCTGCCCTGGAAAGGTAAATCTAACAAGTAAAATGTTTATAGAAAAATATGACCACAGTCAGTATTAAGCATGGAACAATCAATATATGGGTTGTACTGAATTCACAGGAGAAAAATGGTCCCATAAAAGTTGTACCAGGTTTGAAAGAAGTCAGTTTTGAGCTGAGCCTTGAACAATGGGGAGGATTCAGTTAGATGATCTGTGAATCTCTGGCTTCTTCCCCCAAATGGCTCAAGAAGCAGGGCCTTCTAACAGGAATTAGCAGGCCGAGCCTCCCAGGAGAAGGTTGGTGAACAATCTCATCATCATTTTCAACTCAAAGAGTTTTCCCTATTGACAGATCTTCACCTGCTTTAGGGCTTAGATAGATCATCTGGTCAGACCAGTCACCCCTGGGGATTGTTAGACCACACCTATCCACCATCCTCATTACCCTTGGGGAGAGTGCTAACCTTCCCCTTGACATTTCCCTTCCAGACAAAGCTAATCACAGCCACCCCATTTTGTGCCCAGAAGCCCCTGTGTTTGAGCAGGAAGCATCACTCAGATTGCCAAGAACTGAGTGGAACTTGTGGAGACTGAACTGTTAAGAGCTTGTGGAGACTGCAACTAAAATACTGTCTTTGCATTCAGCTGTTTAGTTGCTAAGTCATGTCTGACTCTTTACAACCCCGTGGACTGTAGCCTGCCAGTCTCCTCTGTCCATGGGATTTCCCAAGCAAAAAGACTGGAGTAGGTTGCCATTTCCTTCTCCAGGTTTGCATCCGGGGAGGGGACACTAAAGCTCCAATTGGCACCTGCATTTTGTGTGAAGATGCTGGAAGAGAGGCGGGATTGGGGAGTGGGTTGCCAGGGTTCAGGAAGCAGCTGCCTTGGAAAGGGCTGTGTGGACACAAAAATGGGGGTGAGGACCCTGCCTGCAGATGGTCTCCGCAGAGGTGGGGTTGCACTGGGAGGCAGGAGGAATGGATATAATGTCCCAAGGCTTTCCAGATGCCTTTTTTTCCCCTCTCCCTTCCTTGGAACATCTCCCTCTCCATCCCTTTTCTTTTCCCACCTCTCCCGCTCTCCTCTCACTCATTCTTCCTCTGCCGGTTGGACCCCAACCCATCAGTTCTTCCTGCTTCTCCTCTCCCAGCCCTCCGTCGGCCTCTTGCTCTCTGCCCTGCTTCTGTTCCTCACCCACTTCCTCTGCTGTTGGTTCTCTTTCTGTCTCTGTGTCTTCCTCTCTCTGGGCTGTTCTCCACTTTGCTTCTTCTCTTTCCTTTTCTCTTATTTAGTATCAGGTATGCACTTGCTCTCTGACTGTGTGATCCCTGTGCAGCAGTGTGTCAGAGTGGGCGAGGAGGTGGGATGCACAGTGGGGGTGGGGGTGCTCATTTGCTGTGCAACTGCCTTTTCCTGGGAAGCTTTGTGGAGTGGAGTAGGAGGGGGAGGCTTGTCCTGAGGTTTACACCTGCTTAATTTTCAAAAGAGTTTCAGGAATCCCGTGAGGTCAGCCAAAATGTAGTCTAGAGGGTCTCAGACGATCCCCCTGTCCCCAGGTCCATTAGAAGGGGTGGGGTCTCTGGGAATGAATTCCTAGGTTAAGGAGGCAGGAAGCCACGGATTGCAGGAGCAATTCCGAGATCAGCACCACAAAGGTGTAGCTTTCTTCTTCATCCTGGAAATATCCTCAGATCATTTCAGGGCAAAGGGAAGTTTGAATCAAAAAGTGATAAAATAGCCATCTTATCCCTCAACGATAACCTCAGATATGCAGATGACCCCACCCTTATGGCAGAAAGTAAGAGGAACTAAAAAGCCTCTTGATGAAAGTGAAAGAGGAGAGTGAAAAAGTTGGCTTAAAGCTCAACATTCAGAAAACGAAGATCATGGCATCTGGTCCCATCACTTCATGGCAAATAGATGGGGAAACAGTGGAAACAGTGTCAGACTTTCTTTTTTGGGGCTCCAAAATCACTGCAGATGGTGATTGCAGCCATGACATTTTTTAGAAGATACTTACTCCTTGGAAGGAAAGTTATGACCAACCTAGATAGCATATTCAAAAGCAGAGATATTACTTTGCCAACAAACGTCCGTCTAGTCAAGGCTATGGTTTTTCCAGTGGTCATGTATAGATGTGAGAGTTGGACTGTGAAGAAAGCTGAGCACTGAAGAACTGATGCTTTTGAACTGTGGTGTTGGAGAAGACTCTTGAGAGTCCCTTGGACTGCAAGGAGATCCAACCAATCCATCCTAAAGGAGACCAGTCCTGGGTGTTCATTGGAAGGACTGATGTTGAGGCTGAAATTCCAGTACTTTGACCACCTGATGCAAAGAGTTGACTCATTGGAAAAGACCCTAATACTGGGAGGGATTGGGCACAGGAGGAGAAGGGGACAACAGAGGATAAGATTGGCTAGATGGCATCACTGACTCAATGCACATGAGTTTGGGTGAACTCGGGGAGTTGGTGAGGACAGGGAGGCCTGGTGTGCTGCAATTCATGGGGTTGGAAAGAGTTGGACATGACTGAGCCAGTGAACGGAACTGATCCCTCAACAACTACAACAGAATGCTCTACCGTGGCTGGTGTCTGGTATTTAATACTGGAGTGCGTCTCTGAAACTCTCCTTTAACTTCGCATGTATGTACTATGGATGGCACTGCATCCCAGGTTCTAAGCTTGTGTTTTTCATGAAAAGTATTGATGGAATAAATAGTGTTTAGGCTTTGGGGTAACCATTTCAGCTTCCTCTTGGGTCCTCGTTGCTTTGTCTTTGGCCATTGCAAGAACTGAGTGTTCCAAGTGGCCATTCGCATCACGCAGGTGCCTGGGGCAGTTCTGGGAGACAGCACAGAGTGTACATTGCCCTGCTCAGTTAGAGGGAGAAGGGAGAGGGGGTGGGTGGCTGTTGGTTGTTTTCCCTGCCTGCAGCTAGCCTGTTCCAAGTGGTCATTCTCATTAACTTTGTATTTCAGTTTTTCTTTTAGTGTGAGTACAAGATCTTCTGGTCACTTTAAATGTGTGCACTGTGGTTCATGCTGATCCTGGAAAGTGAACATTGTCACAGCTCTGGAGTTTCTCTTCTTGTTACATCTCATCCTGAGCTCTCCACGAGAGTGGAGTCCAAGACTCCTCTAGGCAATGTGGGCTTGTCTGCTTTCCTTCAGAGTTCACTTGTACTTTCATGTAGTGATGCCAAATAGGGGAAATGGAAAATAGGAAAGAAGGGAAAATGGCTCACAAGCTTGACACCCCAGGTAGAATCATAAATATACATTCAAGGAACTGAAAGACTAAAAGTAAAAGCAGTCCTTTATTTCCCCCCTCCCCCCTGCCGCTGCCCCCCACCCCCCCACCCCCCACCACTGATACTTCATGTCCCTCCTTAAAGCTCATGATTGAAGCAGTTACTTACACTTAGGTTAAAGGAAGCTATATGTACATAATTTCATTTCTTAATAGGTTAAATAACCATGTATTATTTGACACAGAAAAGATTATGTACAGTACATTTAGATGTGCTCCTAAAGCAAAGAAACTTTGCCCCAGGGCTATGGTTTGGCAAGGCTTTCTTGGGCGAGGTAAGGAAGGGGCAAGGTGTTCTTTAGTTTCAGTGAGCAAGAATGTCTTGAAACCCCCACTAAGGCCTCCTATTTGGTGGACTGCTGGTGAACACTTGTAAAGCCCTGCTTGAAATGAATAAGGAGAATGTTGGAGTTTTCAAACCCTTAACACAGCAATGACTGTTGGCCATGAATGTTCTTTTTAGACCTCCTTACATTTAATGTCTTTCTTCCCTTTCTTGTTTTGTAAATACAATGAGGTTGATGCTCTAAACAGAAAAAGGATATGTGAGTATGTAAGTCTAAAATGTAACTATTTTTAATTGATGTGATTAGTCTGATACTTTATTGCATGATCTGTGAAATTTCTTGTGAGGAAACTTTAATACTTCGTTTTTCCTTTGCTGTGTTAATATCTTTATTCCTAAGAGATTTTATATTTTAATAGATCTCTCTAGAAATTGACTTTGTGATGTATGTACAGTCTGTGAAAGATATTAACTTAGAGTTTACTCAGAATTTGTTTTTATAATTAAAATAAAAATTAACTTAAAAATTAAAGTTTCTGGCAATGCAAAAATAAGTACATATATAAATAAAACACCAAAGGATCCTAGTGTTTCACAATCTACGTATTACCTTTCATTGTGTAGGGAAAAAAACTGTTTCAAATCTACCACTGCTCCCTACACAGCGTGAGATATTTAGTGGTAAAAACTAGGGCTTCCCTGGTGACTGGTGACTCAGATGGTAAAGAATCTGCCTGTAATGCAGGAGACCCGGGTTCAATCCCTGGGTCAGGAAAATCCCCCTGGCAAAGGGAATGGCAACCCACCCCAGTATTCTTGCCTGGAGAATCCCATGGACAGAGGAGCCTGGCAGCATACAGTCCACGGGGTTGCAAAGAGTCATACACGACTGAGCGACTAACACTTTCACTAACTAGGGCACCATTTTATCCACAGATGGGTTTTAGATTAAATCACAGTGGGATTTTGGGGGGTTTTGTTTTTTTGTTTGAAACAGTGGCTTTGTCCCACTGCCTTTTTTCGTCTGAAAAAGTACAGCATATATTAAGAGTTCCTTTGTCACTTCCTTCCCCAGACTGTGACCATCTTCTCACAGTGGGGAAGTCCCATGTTCTATTTTCTGATGTTTTACATTTTCCCTTTAATTTTTTCTAAGCCCCCGTCATCACTAAATGGTGTATCTTGTTGTCCTCCACTAAAATTTAAGAATATGTAATAAATTAAGGATGGTTCTACATTGCCTCTTATCTGACTAGCATCTGTGGGTGTTAGCTGCCAACAAGCAGCTCGGGTGTCTGGGCCGCTCCTGAATGCTCACAAGCTGACACACTCTCTTCTGATAAAAGGTACCTTCCAATATGCATGTGCCTTTCAGTATAAATTTTGTATGCTTGAACACTTTCTGTAAGAGAATCATTCGGCCTAATAAAGTGGCTTGGCTGGGACTTTGAAAAAGCTAGATATAAATATCGCTAGAATTTATAGAGCAAGCATAAATACTTCACTCTGAGCTTTGCTGAGCATTTTCAGGATGTTTCTGAGCACATTTGTGAAATCAGAGCTTATCCCAGGAAAAGGGCCTGGGGGAGTGAGGACAGAGTTAGTCACATAGAATCACCAGTCCTCCCAGGGAAGCTTCAAAGTAACGGCTACCCCTTAACATTTACGTGTTAAGCAGTAGGGTTTTATTTTCTTAGTTCTTATCTAATCATCTACCCTAGTTTTGTTGATATGTATACAGCCCTTAACTAAAAATCCACATGTCTGAGTTCAGACATACCTTGTTAAGACTGTCATCTGCAAACAGAACACATATGTTCTCCAGAGAGACAGTATGTCTATATGGGTGATAAGAACTGAAATCAAAGTATTGCCAGTCTTATATTTAATGGAATATTTTATTCTCCAAATTCTGTTCAAGATGCTAAAAAAAAAAAAAGTCTGTCTCTAATTTGACATTCGTAATGAGTGAAGTATTATTGCTTTAAAGCTACCCTTGTAGAGGAAGAATAGTGTGTGGTGATGGTGGTGGTGATGGTGATGGTGGTGGTGAAGGTGGTGGTGGTGGTGAAGGTGGTGATGATGGTGAAGGCTGAACCTGAGACATGTTCTGCAGAATGCTGAAGCCCTTCTTCAAGCTCAGGAGATGACTCTCCCCTTATATGCACATTCTTATTTATTTTGCAATACACAAAGCTCATGAAGAGAAAAAAATATATAATTTTCTTAATGCAGTTTTGCAGTTGCTGTTTTATTCCACAGCTTTTAATTTTATAATGAGATTTTGATGCCAAGTTTCGTGTAAGCAATGAGCTGTCATTAACTGATTAGGATGCACTGTGTCAATTTCTTTGTTCTCTCATCTTGCTTATCTGATGGATCAGAAAGTGGGATGGTTAACAAAGGAGTCACTGAGGTACAAGAGGGGTGTGTTCCAGACTAATTGGTGTGAATGCTGCCTTTACAGTGCTGATAGAGTGTTCATTTTATCCTCATTTTCCAACGTGTCTCTTTGGTGGTATGATCCCTCCCTCTACCTTCCCCTGTGTCTGTAAACAGAGATGATAAACAGAAGAACAAATATGACTGCTTGCTTTGTCCTGATCTTAATTCCATGATTTTAAGCAAATTTCTTACTGTGGGCTCTGCATCTCTCCCACCATATGCTGAGATCTACTTGGGGCACACTATAAATCATTTGGAATTAGAAGCTGTGCTATGCATCTGACCTGCTGGCTCGTGGACGCCCACATCCACTGCAACTGGCAAATGGTGGTGGTTTATTTTGGGGCTGGTATATAAGAGGCTGTGTCCGAAGGCTGGGAGTTGTCAAATAGGGACTGAGATTGTCTTGTAATGTGGCCTCAACTCTTGTCTCCTTGCCCAGACTGCACTCTCGAAGCTCAGCCCAAATATGTTAGAGGTGGGAAGCGTTATGGACGCAGATCTTTACCTGAATTTCAAGAATCCGTGGAGGAATTTGCAGAGGTGACCGTCATTGAGCCACTTGATGAAGAAGCACAGCCTTCACACATCCCAGCCAGTGAGCGCAGCGAGGTAAGAGATTGGACAGACACATCCACCTGGACCACAGGTGTGGAGACTTGTGGGCACCCACACCCTTGTGGCGCAAACACAGGAGGACTGAGGGGCCTATGGCTTTTCTCAGTCACTTTTTTTTTTCAACTACATGCTAATCTTACACTTGCCTTTTGGATATCTATGACTGCTTTATCTATTGTTTATATGTTTCATCTCTGTTTCAGCTTTTGAAGAGCTGATGTTTCTGTGCATGTTTTATGTATATAGTTTTTAATTCCGTTATTTTTATATTGTCTGAGGTCTGCCACTTCTAGCTCCTCTTGGGAATATCTCTCTCCTCCACGGCACTGTCATTTTTAGTTATGTAAAAAGCTAATCAGCTCCCTCCCCGCAAACTATAAAACAGCTGCAGTGAGAGGTAAGAAGTGAAAGCAGTTTCCAGGCATTTCAGGAGCTAGCATCTTATCTTTTGTGGTGGGGTAAAGCAGCTTTGCAGAAGAAGGCAATGGCAACCCACTCCAGTACTCTTGCCTGGAAAATCCCATGGACAGAGGAGCCTGGTAGGCTGCAGTCCATGGGGACGCAAAGAGTCGGACATGACTGAGCGACTTAGCAGCAGCAGCAAAGCAGCTTTGCAACTTTGTCCTTGGCACAGGGCTCAGCAATTGCCAGGATTCTTACCAGTTCTGTCGCCCCCAGGCGCATCTGACTCCCCAGCAATCAGATATCCCCCTGCTTCCCTCATCTCCCTCTTTTCATTTTACATTTTGCTATACTCTACCAATAAGGAAGAAGCAATAGCATTTTCTTTTTTTTTTTTTTTCTTTATGGCTCATTTACCAGTGTCCCATTTATAGAACATGATTGAAAGTGCCATGCTGAGCAAGCTCTAAATATTCCTTGCAAATCCCAGCTTAGTCAGGGGATGCAGATATTTCAGATGCTCATATACGCTGGAATAGAGACAAAGAGCCTCAACCTCCTTAAAGTCATCTGTAGATCATAGTTTAAGCAGGGAGTGTTTGTTGCCATTAACTTTCACGTTCAGCTTGCTGATATATCCATGAGAAGCTTGCTCCAATAATGTCCCCTGCAAGCAGATACCTCATCTTCAACTTTCTAGAATACCTGCAAACCCAAAGGTAACCAGAGAGAATCCCAGTATTGAGCAGAAATGAGACCAACCACAAGTGCTGCAGTTTAGAAGACACGTGATTGGTCTGCTGACGAGAAGAGGCTCGCACTGCTTTCTAGAATCAAGTGATACCTGTCCTCACAATAGAAGTGAAGGAGCAGTGGCAGAAATGCGAGGGAGAAGAGAGGAAGAAAAGCAGCTAAAGGGGGTAAGATAGATAGAAGCCACAAAAGTGGTGTGAATAGTGTGGGTGAGAGGTGATGGCTAAAAATAGAAAGCCTATGAGAAGCAACAAGGATGCTACTAAAAGATCACAGCACTAGGGGCCCATGGGTCTGGGGCAGAGACCTCTACCCATCTTGGTTCAGTAGGTTTCAGACCCTTTCTTGGGTCGCTTTGAGAATTTAGATAGGGCCCTTTCCACAGTAAAACACATAGACTCTCACTCACAAGTGTTCCATTTACTACTTCAGGTGAGCAAGTAGTTTGCATACTTCAGTTACTGCAGTGTGTGTGCCGTTTATTTCGCTGTCAGGAAGGGCATCAAAGTTACAGTGTGAAACCTGCTTCATAGCCCTAACTAGTGTGGAATGCATCTGAGACATTTCCATGTGAAAAAAAGAATTGATTAAAATAGGGCTTCACACTTGATGGGGGAAGATTTTCTTATCTGGAAAACACTTTTAAGTCTAGTACCTCCTTTCTCCAACTGTTTTCAGTACTGAGATACTGTTATTTGGTGCTAAGAAATTAAATGGTTACTTTTTCGTATGTGAGGCGAGTTTCTAATTACCACCTGGGGAGACCCAGAAAGTTCTTGGGGAGAACTGATTTTGTTGCTGGTAGGATATTTCTTGTGTCTTTATTTAATTTCATCTACTGATTTCCAGTGAGATTTACTGTTTAAAAAGTACGACTTTGGCTTTATGTGTAAATAAAGTTAAGGGTTGAGGCCAGAGTCTGGGCAAAATCTTGAGGCTTATACTTAGTACGAGGGTATATTGGGAGAATCATTTCACCCCTGATAAACTTCAGCTTCCCTAACTCCTCTAGAAACCTCTTAGGTGTGACCTTTTGACACTATATAGAAGCTTTGGTGTTAACAACCCACCATCAAAGAGCAGCAAATAGAGGGCTGGAGAACATCATTTGTCTCTGTCTGTTCTCCCCAAGGACTCTACTGACTTGACTTCGAGAGTCTGTTATAGCCCAACCAGAAAACCTGTAGCAAATCAGATAACACGTTTTTACCTCCCTCTTTGTTTATCGCTAAAAGTGGACTCAAAGTTCATCCAGCTGCTTTCTTGTCTAAAAATGAAGTGTTTTGTGAACTGAATGGAGCCTGTTGGTTTTCAGATCGATTCATCACATTCACAGCATGATGCGTGAGGCTTTTATGTTCCTGTTGGCAGTAAGACGGGCCGGCCTCTGCTCCATGCAGCAGCCTTGGCTCCGGACGATCTGCAACCTAGTTTCGTCACCACTGGTCTTAATTGTATCTGGTGTCAAGGTGGCACTCTGGTTTCCTGGCCAGTTTCTGTAGTCATTTCAGCAATCGAACGCCACTCTGTTGGTCAACTCAGTTCATGCTCTGGGCAGCACTGGCTTGCTCTAGACACCCTTGTCTCTTCTACAGAAGCTATGTAGCACTCCTTGGAGTACTGGGGCATCTTCCCTATTGTAGAGTGGCCCTCAGGTGGGGAAGATGGGGAGGGCAGTGTTCTCAATGAACTGTGGGATTGATTTATTCTTAACTTACAAGTTCAGTGTCTGTCAGGAGGTCTTTATCTTTTGTTTATACAAACAGCCTGATTGCAGATTTCTGCATGAATAAATGGGTTTTATTGCATCTCAAGCTACCAAGTCACTTCTTTCCAAACTAAACTAATTTTGTATTGAGGTCTAGCTGATTAACAATGTAGTTACCAATGTAGTTTTAGGTGGACAGTGAAGGGACTCAGCCATATACATACACATATCCATTCTCCCCTAAACCCCGCTGCCATCCAGGCTGGCACATACAATTGAGCAGAGTCCCGTGTACTATGCACTAGGTCCCCCACTGGTTACCCATTCTAAACACAGCAGTGTGTACATGTCCTTCCCAAAGTCCCTAACTGTCCCTTCCCCCTGGCACCCATGAGTTGGTTTTCTAAGTCTGTGAGTCGCTTTCCGTTTTGTAAGTTCATTTGTATCGTCTCTTTTTAGGTTCCACCCATAAGGGATGTCACAGGACAGTGCTCCTTCTCTGTCTGACTTACTTCACTCAGTGTGACACTGTCCAGGTCCACCCATATTGCTGCGGATGGCCTTATTTTACTCTTTAATGGCTGAGTAGTATTTCATTGTATATGTGCACCACATCTTCATCCTTTCCTCTGCCGATGGACATTTAGGTTACTTCTGTGTCTTGGCTTTTGTAAACGGTGCTGCAGTGAACACTGGGGTGCATGTTTCTTTTCAGATGTTTTTCTCCAAATATATGCCCAGGGTTGGAATTGCAGGGTCATATGGTAGCTCTATTTTCAGTTTTTTAAGGAACTTCCATACGGTTCTCCATCGTGGCTGTACCAATTTACATTCCCACCAACAGTGTTAGGGGGGTTACCTTCTCTCCACACCCTCTCCAGCATTTATTGTTGGGGGATTTTTTGATGATAGCCATTCTGTCAGGAGTTCTTTTTCTTTTTTCTTCCTCTTGGTTGCCTCTGGCCCTTTTATCTCCTGCTCTTGGGTGTTAAGAATTTCTTCCTTGGGTGTGTTTGTTATCAGGGACTCATATTTCCATGTGGCTTTGCAGTATTAAAGGCAGGAGCGGGCTGGGTCTCCTGCGCCATGACTATTTCATGAGGAGCAGTCAGATGGGAAGCTCCAGACAAGTCTGCTTGGTTTGGTTCTAGTTTTCTTTGACTCCTGGGCCCTGGCTTGCCCATAGACTGAAGTTTTTCCTGTCCTCAGACAAGCCTCATTTTTTCTTCTAAAGTGATTTGAGAGTTTTTTCTTTTTTTTTTCTGATGAAGACCACAGGACCTGAATCTGTTATCAGAAGTTCAATAATGAGGAAGTCCGGCTGTTATTACCCAACAGGAGAATAGTTTTCGGCTCTAGGATGAATCAAGTAATAATCCTCTTTATTTAAGGAGTTTGGAGAGGTGGGCAGTAGAATGGAATGGTGTCACGGTTCAGTTCAGTCGCTCAGTCGTGTCCAACTCTTTGCGACCACATGGACTGCAGCATACCAGGCCTCCCTGTCCATCACCAACTCCCGGAGTTTACCCAAACTCATGTCCATTGAGTCCCATCTCATCCTCTTGTCCCATTCTCCTCTAGTCCAACCCTCCAATCCATGCATGACTACTAGAAAAACTATATGTATGTTGAGCTTTAAGCCAACTTTTTCACTCTCCTCTTTCACTTTCATCAAGAGGCTTTTTAGTTGCTCTTTGCTTTCTGCCATAGGGTGCTGTCATCTGCATGTCTGAGGTTATTGATATTTCTCCTGGCAATCTTGATTCCAGCTTGTGCTTCTTCCAGCCCAGCGTTTCTCATGGTGTACTCTGCATAAAAGTTAAATAAGCAGGGTGACAATATACAGCCTTGACGTATTCCTTTTCCTATTTGGAACCAGTCTGTTCCATGTCCAGTTCTAACTGTTGCTTCCTGACCTGCATATATGTTTCTCAAGAGGCAGGTCAGGTGGTCTGGTATTTCCATCTCTTTCAGAATTTTCCACAGTTTATTGTGATCCACACAGTCAAAGGCTTTGTCATAGTCAATAAAGCTGTGGTGTCACAAGTCACCTCTAAATGCTAGCCTCAGGGTAGCTTGTTTCCTTCTAGGAACTCATCCTGTAGAGATATGTTAGCAGTCATCTGAAGGGATAAACAATAATCCCTACCCAGTTTCCCGGGTGGCTCAGATGGTAAAGAATCTGCCTGCAGTGCAGCAGACCTGGGTTTAATCCTTGGGTTGGGAAGATCCTCTGGAGAAGGAAATGGCAACCCACTCCAGTATTCTTGCCTGGAGAATTCCATGGACATGGGAGCTGAGCAGCTAACATACACACAAACACACACACACACACACACACAGAGTTTCCCTCTAGCGTTGTTCCAGAGTAGGGGTGTTGCTAAGGGTGGACATTTAATTCCTAGGCTCTTGGTCTAGTTACGCACAGTGTCCTTTTAGCATCCTTATTTGGAAGGCCTTCTCCCATATGTACAACAGATTATGGGTAATTCTCAGTAGCCACAATTCTCTGATGTCTACCTGTAACTCCACCATTTTCCTCCCACCCAAGAAAACAGAGATGCTGGCAAGCGAGAGTGATGTTGTGGTGTGTGTGTTAGTCACTCAGTCGTGTCTGACTCTTTACAACCCCGTGGACTGCAGCCTGCCAGGCTCCCCTGTCCATGGAATTTTCCAGGCAAGAATACTGGAGTGGGTTGCCATTTCCTACTCCAGGGGATCTTCCCAACCTAGGGATCGAACCTGGGTCTCTTGCATTGCAAGCAGATTCTTTAAGGTCTGAGCTACCAGGGAAGCCTGATGTTATGGTAAAGATTGCTTTCAAGCACGTAAATTTTTTAAATAAAAGTTACATGCGAAGATCCAAATTGCCCCCACGACCATTCATGGTGCACCAGCCATTGTGTGTTGTGCCTTAGGTGAGAACCCATGTTATGACTATGGGATCACATTTTGGCCTTATCCTTTGAATAGAATACATGAGTTCTGTGAGTTATAACACCTTGTTATGAGTGTTTGGGGTTGTGTTTGACTTTTGTTTCAGTTCACATAAGGTAAAACCCCAACATAAATTGTCAACATTTTAATCATCTCCATCCTACCCTCCCCCAGTTTTATTCAGGCAATTTGATTCTTTCCTGATGAAGCAGAAAACACCTAACCTAACTGTTAAGCATGCCTCCCCTACCAAGTTTACTTTACAAGGCCATAAAGCCATTGCATAGGGAAAGACCGCTGTAATCCTGCTCAGTTTTTTAGCACTAAAATGATATTTTAGAATTTCACTTAGAAACCCTGAAGGCAAAACGTGCTAGTTCACAAGTGATGGTAGGTTCCACCATCAGGTTGAGATGTGCAGTCACCTTTCAATTTAGTGTGTTTAGCTGACAGATAGATCCCTTGGGAGTCTGACCTCTCTTCTAGGGTATTGAAAGGAAAATGGTGACTTTTCTTTGTTCGTAGGATCATTTTCACTCAAGGCAGTTCAGTTGGACATTCTATTCTGAATTAATCCAGACTAACAAAGGGCACTTTCTTGATTCCAACGTAAGGTATGATTAATGAGAAGGTTTTGGTGGTGGTAGTTTTTGCTTTACTTTGTGAAGAAACAGTTGAGTTTTTAGATTCCAAGAGTACATACCCACCCCACCCCCCTTAAATGCGCAGATGCGGTGGCTACTGAACTACCCTTGAATTTTGTATTCACTTTTCTCCTAAGAGTAGCTGGAAGTGGGGGAGAAAACTGTTTCTTGGTTCTATTCTGTATTATTCAGATGTAGTGGAAAAGGCTGACAATGAACACAGTTGGACCAGGGCCACTTTGCTTTCTGCCCTCATTCCAAACACGGGATACCTTGTTAACTGTTCTCCTCCACAGGGTATAAATCGGGTCTAGTAAGATTCTTATCATGAGCCAGAGGCTTTAAACAATGATTTCTTCAATTGCAGACAATAGGAGTGTAAGTCAAAACCTTGCAGTTTAAGTGAGGACCTGAGAGAAAAGTTAAAGCCAATTGCTTCATTCAGCCGAGAATGGACATGAAATCAAGCCTTTGTGTCAGGTCTGTGGGAGTGGGAGGATGAGTGGTGGTGGTTGTTTAAAACCAAAAACAGAAATGAAGAATCCCAACGCTGATTTTACTACCCTCCATAAAATCGAACTTCTTCAAGAAGTGCGAAACTGACTTAAATTATCCTTCTGTTCATTTTCATATATGCATAACTTTGTAGTTGAACTTCATGAATTATTCATTTGTGTTGTATAGAGCAGATATTTAATTTTGGAGCAATCTTCTTAGTAACTTAGAGACGTTCTGCTAAGAGCTTTTGTAGTCAAACCTATTTTTCAGTTCCTCGCCTGTTACATTATTTGTTCTAGTCTTAGATAAAATAAGCAGTTTCATTACTGATGCCATTTGCTCCCATCAAATGATGTGAGATTATCAGGAGAGGTTTCCTTATTCATGGAATTCCAGTGATCTCCTTCATATTTCTTGAGTATTATTAGATCATCTGGCTATTCTCAGAGATGAAACACTCATTCAAGATGCAAATATAGATCATAAAAGTGATATAAAGACACCCCTTCAAAGCTAATAAGATGCTTTCATTCTAACATAGACACAGGTCTCAGATTTTCAGGTTTTGTTGTTCTGATAAGTCCTCCTGATTTCATCACAGAGGAGGTTCCTTTGGAATCCAGCCCTCATTCTCACCTCTTTCCAAGTCAACAATTTCTAATACTTATTTTCTAACTAGAAAACAGAATCAACAACACTTCAAAGAAAAATTAACAAGTTAATTTAAGTGATAATAGTAACATTTTTCCAACTATAGCATTAGAAAGTATTTTTCAAATAGAAAAGGGGTATCCACTATCTGAGAGTGACTCGGATGAGCAGGAAACCACAAGCAGATGTATGAAAGAATCCTTTTCCTTTAAGGACTTTAAAATCCAGTGAACTGAAACCAGTCCTCAAACTTGGTAGAAAAGGCTTAAGGCTCAGACTTTAAATTCAGCATTTCTTCACACTGGCAGTACCGCAGGCTGTTTGGCATTGCAGCAGGACTTATCTAAATGTGCCTGCATTTTAAAATCATACATTGATTCTTGTTATCCCCAGCACGCACTTGTAGCTTTTAATTGCTTTTAAAGATAAGGGACTGATTTGCATTCGAGTTGTGACAGCCCTGCAACTGAGCAGCTTGTCCCTGGGTTAAGAGATCAGAGTGTGGGGCTGTCGGGGCGCCCTTCCTCGCCCCTTCACCTTCAGATGCTGGAAAGCTAGAGATGAAGTTCTCGAAAGTGTGTCCCTGCAGGGATATTAGCAGCCTGGCTGGGCACACTTAGCTTCCAGTACCTGGCCAGAGCATGGCTTTATAAATATTTAGAATTGTTAGTTAAATAGGCCATACCATAGATGCTACACTTTTAAAAGTGCTAAGGTTTCCATCATAAATATTCTCCTAAAGTGATCCTGTTTTTGTGTAGAGACTTCCTGTGCTTACTTAAGTGTGCTGTTCATGTAAAATGGATACTATGGCTCAGTTTGTTGGGGGAGCTTTGTTCCTTTAATAAATTTCCTTTCTTTTCTCTCTGGGCTTGCAAGACTTTCCCCTTTCCAAAAAAAAAAAAAAAATCTGCTGAAGTCTGCTGAGATCAGCTCAGCTCAGCAACCTTTGCTGGAAAGAATAGCCCCGTGTGTGCACCACAATCGTTTTAATTAGCCGTACATTCTGAGGGGCACAGAGGTCTGCACTGGAGCAGATGGCTGCTGGGGGCTGAGGTTGGGCTATTGTGGCCAGGGGCCATGCCGGGCCCACGGGCTGCAGATGCTGGCCCAGCCTCGGGGCTAGCAGCTCCGGCATCCCAGAGGCTCGGGCCATCTGCTCCGCAGTCCAGCAAAGCAGGTGTCCTTCCAAAAGAAACATTCCTGAAAGCAGGGCCGCCTGTATGGCCCGCATGTGCGAGACACCCTCGTCCAGCTGTAAGACAGCCTGAGAGCTGACCACAATGACCAGTGTGACTGAGCTGCGCAGCCCACAGGGTGGGTGCGGGACTCCCTTTGTCTGCTTACGTGTGTGTGGGGGGTGGGGAGAGCTGCTTTCTGCAGCAGCTGTTTTAGGGCCAGGCAGCTTCTGACCATCTCCCCTCTGTCCACTCTCACAGAGGCTGTTGGCCAGCACACATGACATGCTGAGCCCTGTCAGCTGTGGGGACACTGCTCAGAGTGCGGAGGCCCCCCAAGGAGGCCTCGCTCCTATGCTGAATCAAAGATTGATTGCTTCAGCACAGCTAACACGCTCAAAGCTGTCATTTCTACAGTCTCTTCTGGGTTTGTTCTTAAAGCTGATGCTGGTCTGTCTGCTGTTTCTTTCCTCTGCCTTTGTCCTAGTGTTGCACACCCAGGTCATAGGAATAAAACTATGACATTTATTTACTTAACAGACACTTAGCACTTAATTTGTAGCGTTCACTGTTTTAAGTGCTTTCCAAATACTAGCAGACTCTCAGAGGTAGGTGCCGCTATTCACTTAACCCTAGGGAAACTGCACGCAGGGATTAAGTAACTGGCCCAGGCTTGCGTAGCCCATAAGTGAAGAATCCATCTCTGGAGCCTAAACCCTTTACCACATCATCGTTCTTGCTGAAATATTAACAAGAGCTAACATTTCCTAAGACCCAGGCATGTGCCTCCATGTCCCTATGGGAGGGGGCGGTCAGCCCCCCTCTGCAGACAGCGGCAGAGCTTCACCCTGGCAGTCTCCCCCAGCTACCATTTTGCCTCCAGAATCAGGAATAGCTGGGCTCCCACAGGATGATTTTTTTTTTTAATTTATTAATATCCATTCGTTCTCCAGGGAGAGGCTATTATAAGATTTCAAGGAAAGAAGTTGAAAATCCTTTTTCATTAATTAGTAGAGAACACATCCCAGCAATTGCCACCCCTTCCTCTCCCACTTTTCCAGAGGTGTTCATGATTACCTCCCTTCCAACACTCAGGGCAGACCAGTGTCTGGAGGCGACCTGCCAGGCTTTACTGCTGGGGAAAGCATCAGCAATTAAAGGACCTGGTTCCAGAGTGATGGCTCTTTTTATTGGTGGTATTCCAGTAGTCCAGAGATCTAACCCCCCCTCTCCCCCACTTTCTAACCTGCCTTCCCCTTTCTTTCCCCCTGCTTTTTAATTGGAACTACTGGTTCCAGGCAGTGAGAATGAAAATAAATGAGTTGTGAATGAATTGGATCTGCTCCCTCCCACCCTCACGCCCTGAAACTGCAATTTAATAACAAACATTCAGCCACTATGTGATGGTGCTTATCTCCCCTTAAAGGAACAGACCTATGGGGGAGACTTGGAAGCATAGCAAAACATCTGGGTGGTAAACTCAATCTCCAGTTGAAGTGGTCTTGGGATGAAAATATAGCCCTTAGGATAAGTTTGCTTCCTCTTCTAACAGGGCTGGTCTTAGCTGGATCTGTGCTTCTTACACAGGGCTGTAGAGAAACCCTTGGAAAATAGTTACCCCTGGAGATGTTAAAATAAATTATTCCTTACCTTGTCACTACTCACCCTAAGAGTTTGCATGAAATCACTTACATTGCTGTACCTGATGCCATTGGTTAGGCTGTCTGAAGGGTGCTTCTTTGGATGACTCTAGTCATAGCCCCCAAGGCAGGTCTCAGATGAGTGTCCCTGATCTTCCTACACTCTGCTAAATTTAGGAGGCATTGGCACCAGCAGCTTTTACCCTCCTGGAAGCACCTGGGCTTCCCACTGAGCCTGTTCTCTTGATCACAAGTCATTGTGCAGGAGGACCTTGCTGACTAGCAGAGTGGTACATACCCAGGGGGCAGAAGTTTCCCTTTCCCCTGCCCCCAGCTCACAGGGAATTCATTCAGTGAGAATTCGAGGGCAGGTAGGCAAAAGAAGTAGTGAAGTTGTACCTATTTATATGGTATAAACAACATTTATAACAGTAAAGGAAATGAAATTGTTTCCCACATCGCCTCAACTAAATATACATTTATTGTCTCTGTTTCCTTCCAGTCTTTGTCTAATTGTATGAAATTTTTTTTTCCAGTGGCCTCGTGTTGACGGCATTTTTGTTGTGGTCTTTCATTTAACATTTCATCAGATGTATTTCATGCTCCAACATGGTTTATATAACTGTTTTTAAATTGTTTTCAATACTTTACTTTTACCATCAGAAATCATATGGGATCAGAATGCATGAACATTTTCATGGCTTTTGATACATAAAGTCATTTCCTTTACTAAAAAGTAATATCCATTTGTATTGTTTCCAATAACATTAATAGGTCTGTTTTATTTTCTTTCCCAAACAGGCCTATTTTAAATCATAACCTGTTGGTAATAGGAATCATATCTTAAATACTTGGCTAATTTAGTGGGAACAAAATGATTGCTTGGTTTTAATTTATGTATCTCTGAATGCTACTGAAATGAACCTTTCCCCATATTTAATTGGGTTGCCTCTTATGTGAATTGTCTGTATTCCTTGCATATCTGCTGGAGACTTGGCATTTTTCTTACAAATTTTTATAAATAACCAGTACCTCCCAAGGGAAATCAAATTAATTCTTTAAGTTTAAACATGGTAATGAAAAGAAATGGCAAATATAAATTAAACATGTACTACATAAACACATGTAGTGAGAAGAAAAATAATATCAAATTTTGTTTGCTTATTTAGTGCCAGGCACAGTTCTAGGCATTTTTACCCAGCTCTGTGAAATATGTACTACTTTATTCCCATTTTATAGATGGAGAAACTGAGGCAAAAGAGATTAAGAAATGTGTTCAAGCTCAAACCCAGTAGGTAAGCCTGGGTTCAGAGCCAGGTGACAGTCTGATTCCCACCCTCAATAGTCAGATGTGAGAATCGGGGAGGAGGGGTGGCAGGGAAGCGGGAATCAGATGAGGCACCCAGTTGCATAGATTCATGAGATTTTGGAAATAGTACACTGAAGCCTCTTGCTCCTCTGAACTAATTAATTGTTCACTATTTTTAATGAGTTGAGAAGTGAGAAAATGGAAGAAATACATTTTTCTATAGCAAGACACACACCGTGTTGTGTTAGGAATTGTTGCAGAACATTTTTTGAAGGGGTGTGTTTGCATTTTTCCAACTATTGTCCCGGCAGCGGCTTGTCCAGTGGTACCTATTCTGCCATGTCTCATTTCATTTCTGCTGTTAAAAAATCATCCCCTGCTTGTGATTCGATAGGTTTTATTTTGACTGATGGTTCTTAGATCACAGCAACCTACTGTATTTTTTTCAGGTGGACTGAATAGATTTCATTTTAGGGTGTTTCCAACTTACATGCTGAATGATGAATTTTCACCATTTTGGGTGCTGCAATAATATGAGCATTTGCTCTGTTGGTTGAGGAAATAAATGTGGAGGGATAGACAGGCAGGATGCTTTTATTAGGAGGCATAAAAATGTATACTTTACAAATAAAAACAATTGAATTCTGCCTAGAAACAACAGTGTAAGAAAAATCTATGGAGGTCTATTTCCTCCATTGCTCCCTCCCCAACCCCCAACACATCACCCATTCATCAGATTTGCGGTGTGGAAATGTGGGCCAATAAAATTGTAATCACAATCAAGTAAAAATCACATTGTGCCACAGTCCCTATACTTATCATCCGTTTTAGTGACTTTGAGTTGTAATCTGTGAGTTGTAGTGAGCTTTTATATTTTGAGTTATAGCCTTTGAATGTCTCTCTATGGCAAGGATAACTTATCTCAGCACTGTCAGTTTGGGGTTTCAGGTTAGTGTGGCGAATCTTGGTGAGCTCTTTGAATCGGTGCTCTATGCAGTATCTTTCTGAGTGAAATATGGAGCTGTGAAATCCTGGTAGATGGTTATCCTTCAATTAAGAAGAGAGGAACAAAATAGATGCGCCTAGGTTAGCTGTAGGAACTTCAACTCGTATCAACTTGAACAAGTTACTAAAAGAAATCAACGTTTAACTGAAGAATTTTAGATTGTGCACTGTCTGCCATGAGGGATCCAAGCTCTGGAGATGAGAGTTAATTAGGTTTGTTTCCCTGTTGAGTTCATTTCAAGAATCTAAGAAAAAAGTTCCCCTTGCACAGTTCGGCCACCAAGGAGAGTGGACTGGTTATTTATGTGTTGTCAAAGGCTGTTCAGTCACTAAGTCGTGTCTGACTCTTTGCAACCTCAGGGACTGCAGCACGCCAGGTTCCTCTGTCCTCCACTATGGAGTTTGCTCAAATTCATGTCCATTGAGTTGGTGATGCTATCTAATCATCTCATTCTCTGCTGCACCCTTCTCCTTTTGCCTTCAATCTTTCCTAGCATCAGAGGCTTTTCCAATGAGTCGACTCTTTGCATCAGTTATCAAAGGTAGCTTCTTCATTCATAAAGCTGGATCTTTGCTGAGACAGCAGGAGGTTTTAAAAGGGGGATACACTTTTCTTAACAGGGTTACCTGACTGCGGTGGTTGTAGAACCTCCTAACAAGAGTAATTAGGAACCTTGCTGATGAGGTCAAAGATCACTGTGTACCTACTCACGGCCACTGGTTGGAAGCAGATTTGTGCCATGCTTGGCTCATGGAGCGAGGGCTGAATTTTGATTCTGACGGGTGCCCTGGGCTGGGTGCTTTTGTGCAATATACAAACTACACCTGTATGCTGTGACTTGGAAAAGACTCAGTAGAACATAGCATGATAAGGGGCAAAATGATCCAGTGCAGATCAGTTTCACTGTTTTTAATGTAGTAATTCACTGATAATGTACATTTTAACTTGAGCTTTCTAGCCTACTTGTTTGGGGCTGCACCTCTGTCTCCTCATTGTGCCACAAACACACCTGTCTCATTCTTGTCTCATGGGTCAGCAAACAGTCTGCTCCTATCTTTCCACTTGGCTATCTCCAGCTTACCCCTCAAGTCTCAGTCAGAGCTTGCTTCTTTCAGGAAGTCTACCCTGAACTTCCGAGGCTGACGGATACCCTAATTAGGTACCCATTCTTGAACTCCTCCATAACAGCACTTAATACACTACAGTATTGTTTCTGTTTTCTTGTCTGCCCGACTTTGTCAGCATATAAACCTCATGAGAAAAGAACTGTGCTTGTCCTGTTCATGGTTGTTTTCCAAAGATGTAGCATGATACCTCACACTTATTAAACATTTACTGAAGAACAAACTCATAAACGCATGTGTATAAACTCTTCTCAGGTGGTGGATTCTGAATATTGGCTTTGGCCTGATTTTATTGGCTGTGCTAGGTTTTGCTATTGAATAAGTGACGTCAGCTCACAGGGCAAATCCTTGGTGAGATGCTGCAGAAGGCTGCGTGGTATTTCTTAGTCATCTGCTCTCTGCTGGCTCGCTGATTGAAGAGAGCCTGCCTGGATAAATGCTAGCGGGTCCTGAATCATGTGACTTACTCAGATGATGACATCAGAGCCAGAGAGTGATCTGGTCTTGGAAGAGCAGGCTTGGTTCTGAAGCACACTAACCTCCTCCTCTTGCCTCCCCTAGCACTGGAAGGCGCAGCACAGTGAGGAGTATGAAGCAGAAGGTAGGAACTGAGGGTGTGCCGGGCCGGCCTGGGAGGGAAGGGCTGCATTCACAGGGCGTTCTCCACAACCCCTTCCCGTCTTCCTATAGCCCTACCTGCTGGAGGCCAGCTAAGAAGCAACCTGAAGTACAACAGCCACAAAAAAATTCACTCCCAATTGATACCTCATAGTTTTAAGTCATTGGACTTAACATCATGCAAGATATGGCAACTGAGATGTGGAATTTCACTTATGGGTTAATTACTGTCTTACATAGACTTTCACAGTAATCTATAAACCATCCTAAACAATTTACTGATTAAATGCGTCCCTCGACAAGTTTCATGGTGATCTCCTCACCAGCAGATGGCACTGTGGTTCAGCTGACAGATCTCTACCCACTTCACAGCCTACCATGGATTAGCTGTACTTCAGTGTAATTACAAATTCTGTAGGTCTCCAACCTGTAAAGACACAGCAGTAATGGGCTTAATGTCCTTAATAAATATTAAGGGTAGCGCTAAATACTCTTCTCAACCTCCAAGTTTCTTGGAGACACACAGTATCATGCCAATAATTAGCTCATGTTTAAGTAATGACAGAATCTCTAATGTGAAAGTAGAAATCTTAACCAGAAGTGGGAACTTTTCATAGAGAATAAGTATTTATTTTTAAATAAGTAGGTTGATCCTTGTATCCTCAAATAGAACTTATCCTTAATATGTGCTTAGTCACTCAATTGTGTCTGACTCTTTGCGACCCCATGGAAGCCCACCAGGCTCCTCTGTTCATGAAATTCTCCAGGTTAGAATACTGGAGTGGGCAGCCATTCTCTTCTCCAGGAGATCTTCTTGAGCCAAGGATCAAACCCAGGTCTCCTGCATTGCAGGCAGATTTGTTACCCACTGAGCCACCAGGGAATCCACTATCCTTAATGCACAGATAATAACTTGCAACCATTGATTTTTTTAAGTTAGGTTGCTTATAATAGTCATGTGTAAAGATTTAGAAACAGGCTACTCTTGAGACTTTTATCATTACTTAATGATATTTACCATGAAATTATTTCCTTTTCAGTAAAACAGTGCTTAGACTAGAAAGAGAGTAGAGATAATAAAGTCCGGTAGCTATAGTTGAGGTAGGATGTATAAAGCTCTTTAGAATGGCCCTCAACCAGCCTTCTCTTTCAGTCACACCAAAGCCTAAGCCTGTGCACATTTTTCTTTGAAATAAAACAAACCTAGAACCTTGACATGACTGCACCGGAATATTTCTTATAGGGGTATAACTGCCAGTGAACAAAAGAGTGCCTGTTGGCCTTCATTGCAGCCTAAGAACCAATGGTTCTACTTCATTTGAACTTCTGGATCAAATCAACACTTGGTGATCTCTTTTTTAGAGCATTTATTTTCAAAAAGCACATTTTTCTTTGAGTATAGGTGCTCTCTCTGTGCAGTTCTTTTAGGGACAATATAATATATGCTTTTATTTTAGGCCAGTTAAGATTTTGGAACCCAGATGATTTGAAAGCCTCACAGAGTGGGTCTTTGGCTCCCCAAGACTGGATAGAAGAGAAACTGCAGGAGGTTTGTGAAGATTTGGGGATCACTCGTGATGGCCACCTAAACCGAAAGAAGCTGGTCTCCATCTGCGAGCAGTATGGTTTGCAGAATGTCGATGGAGAGGTGAGCGTTGCGTTGTATTTTTATTCAGGGATAGTAATCGTGATACAAGCTAACCTGGCCGCAAGCTGGAGACAGCCATGTTTTGGTTTCCTGCCGCAGGTTACAGAGACTCCATTCTCTTTTTTTCCTGGCAAGTCAGCCATCAAGTTTCTGTCTCTGAAGACCTCATGTTTGTCATGGGAAAAAAAGAAGCGACAATAGCTGATAATTACTGAACCCAAACTGTGTGTGCCTCACTGTGCTAAGCATGTTACCCCACATCATTATCAGACCCCAGCTCAGGGCAGCCATGATGTCAGCCTGTTTGTAGGTGTGGCATTCACAGAGTCAGAGGTGAGAAAGGTGTGGAGGCAGGACAAGGCAGAGAGTTCAGAAGGGTTGAGTTGCGGGAATACTTTGAAGGCCAGGCTGATGAGTTTAGTCTTTGGAGAGAGAATCTCCATATCACCCCAGAGTTCTTTAGCAGATTACATAATACATTGGAAAAACTTACTTGCTAAGGCTGGTCTGAACTTCTTTTATGGGGTATATTGGTGTAAAGAGAGCCATAGATTAGGACACCAGCCAGGAGTCATCACAATAATCTGGGTCATGAGGAAATGGAAAAGGGTACGTTGGTGATTTTAAAAACGTACAACAAAAGAGTCTTGAAGAAGCCCCCACGATGCTCTTGCTTGGTAAAATTCTCAACTTCACATTTTCTAAAAAATTAAGAGGGGTGGCAGGACCGGGTGCAGGAACAGCCATGAAACAAAAGATTGTAATTAATTCCAAGACACGTCTTTCAAAGAGTTGAAAATAAGGATCGAAGGGAGTTAGAGGTTAGGGCTACAGTTGTACAAGCTTTGGGAAACTTTGATTATAATGATATTCAAAACCATGTTATCTGCTTGCTCAGAGGAGAAGTGATATTATTTTCCTAAACCAGAATGAGATTTATTATCAAAAGCTTCCAAGGAGCCTAGCTTGCAGAAAAGTTCTCCCTCCTCCTCCCTTGTGTACGTGACCATTGCACACTCTCTGACTACCTTTTAATGGCTCCACAGTCATTTATTTATCAGTGGTGACTGTTGAGTCATAAAATTAAATTCGTCCTCCTAAATTATAAACCAGTGCAGTGTACAGAACCTTGGGTTGTTTTTGCCAAGAAATATTGCACAAACTGGGATTATTTATCTAAGAACAAATCTTGGAATAAACTGTAGCTGTTTATGGGGAGTTGCATTTTCTTCTGTGGTGGAGTTTCCAGAATCCAGGAAAAGAAGCAGCACATTTATTCTCCTCTGCTGTGAGGATGAGTGAAGGATTGCTAATTGAATGTAGCTTTTATTTAGTGTTTTTCCTCCCTGCCAAAATCATGAAATACTATAGTGCTTTTGTATTATTAGCTCTAGACCACAGCGGAGCTGAAAGTTCATGATGATCTCACTAACACACAGCTTGGAATCCTAGAATTTTACAACTGAAAGCAATTTTAGATTTAGTCACCCCACATTTTATAGATAAAGAAAGAGGTCACTGCTGCATGTTGCCATCAGCATGAAGGGAAACTGGATTGACTGTCTTATAGCTGAAGCTAGTGCCCTGCCTTCTAGAAGCCAAGATGGCTGTAAGGCAGTGAAGACGAACCATCACCCTTGTTGTTTAGTTGCCAAGTCATGCCTGACTCATGCAGCCCACCAGGCTCCTCTGTCTGGGGGATTTCCAGGCAAGAATACTGGAGTGGGTTGCCATTTCCTTCTCCAGGGATCAAACCTGGGTCTCCTGCTTGGCAAGAGGATTCTCTACCACTGAGCCACCTGGGAAGTCTAGAGGCCAGATATGACCCAAAGGCCAGGTGACCTACACAATGTTTAAAAATTGAACTATTTGCTATACTTTTTAAAATCGGAGATTTTTTCTGAAAATCAGAAGATTTGTCTCCATTTTTCTGGTAATGAGAAATGGCTAGCCCCTCTGGACAGGGCATGCGCTCAAATGTTCCGTTCACTGCTTTAAAAGGCTTCCAAGTAGCCTTTTTTTTGTTTGTTTGTTTGTTTTTTTTTTAATTTTAAAATCTTTAATTCTTACATGTGTT
Organism: Ovis canadensis; assembly: GCF_042477335.2. NCBI lineage: Eukaryota > Metazoa > Chordata > Mammalia > Artiodactyla > Bovidae > Ovis > Ovis canadensis. Next base: position 54,134,140 of record NC_091251.1, on the reverse strand, counting down.
CCCAAACATGAACCCCCCTCCCACCTCCCTCCCCATAACATCTCTGTGGGTCATCCCCAAGCACCAGCCCCAAGCATGCTGTATCCTGCGTCAGACATAGACTGGCGATTCAATTCTTACATGATAGTATACATGTTAGAATGCCATTCTCCCAAATCATCCCACCCTCTCCCTCTCCCTCTGAGACCAAAAGTCCGTTATACACAGCTGTGTCTTTTTTGCTGTCTTGCATACAGGGTCGTCATTGCCATCTTTCTAAATTCCATATATATGTGTTAGTATACTGTATTGGTGTTTTTCTTTCTGGCTTACTTCACTCTGTATAATCGGCTCCAGTTTCATCCATCTCATCAGGACTGTAGCCTTTTAAATGTCTTAAGACCATGCTGCCTCATTCATTTATATCACCTTCCTGGCCCCTCTGGCTATTTCCCAACTTACACATTGGGAAATCAGCCATCCAAAGACCTGGCTGGTGATAGAGAGGAAGAATGTCCTCAGGGTTCTAGGTTCAGCTCCTGCATAGGCTGCAGGGTATGTCCCAGTTGCCCACTGACTTGCATTCTTATCAGGCCAACCCAGTCCATCCATCCTCTTCTGAATCCACAGTCATTTACTCACCACTTGCCACACCCCCATGTCTAATAACTGGCAGGACTCGCTTACTCCACCACTTGGAATGGATCAGGTGATGGGTGTTTAGGCAGTCGAGAAGCTGTACATTGATTTGGCCAAGGTCACAGGGCTAACGATGGGGAGCAAAGTGTTAAAGGCAGATATGTTGGAATGTTCCAATGTTAAAGGCAAAATATGCTGGTTAACTTAAGTCATCACTGCTGGATTTTACTGTGACTTCTGGCTTGACAGTCCTAAAAGCCTAGTCCTCTAAGAAAGTGTTCTTTTGTTTGATAAAAATGAGACAGAGAATCTAAGGGAGCTTGGCAACCTCCGAATTTTGCCCCAAATATCTTTCCATCTGTTTCTTCGTGTGATTCTCTATGGGAACTGTCACGTCTTCCAAAGATTTTCACCCTTTAAAATGGTTTTGTTTTGGAATCCTCTCCAGAGGAAGTGGTAGAAAAACAAGAATAGAGACAGATGTTTCCCATTGGATATGAATTGGGGGAAAAAAAGCATTCAAGATAAAAGAAATGCCACAAGGACTTAGCTGAGGGATAAAATCAACAATTAGGAGATGACAGGAATCCTAGCAATAGTCCAGACTTATGAAATAAATATTGAAAATTTGAGGATTTGTTACAAAGAGGCTTTTGTTAGAAGAGACCCAGTTGCAGGCACTAATGGTAAATTTGTTGCTTATTTGGTTCCTTGCTACTCAGCAAATTAGGCATCATCTTGTTAGAAATGTAGAATTCCCAGGCCCCAGCCCCAGATTTAACTACATCAGAGTCTGCACTTTAACAAGATCCTCAGGTGATTTCTGCTTTGTACATTGGGTCATATCCTATAGAAAAATTTCAGCCCCCCAAATAGGAAGCTGACTGTGAGAATGGAAGGCTTTGCTTTCCCTCCCTATTTTGTGGTGTCTGTGATTCATGTTGCTTTATTCCCTTTTCCATTCCTCTGTGAGTTAGGGAACAAACCATCTCCCAGGCATGCCTCTAGAAGAGACTCCATATGATGAGGACCACTTGATTACTGTCAGAGAGGGCAAAGTAGTGAGGCAGAATTTCCTTCTCTTCACATCTCTCGGAACACTTCTATTGCACACACGTGAAATTCTTCCTATCCAGTCCTCATTTGGGCTGTGCAAAAGCATTAAAAGAAATTAAAAGCCCCAAACACCACAGTGTGGTTCCAAGTAATGTTCTAAATTCCAAGGCATGGGTTTCAGACCCAAGCTCTTAAATCATTGCAGTCTGTCCCAGACCCAATTATGCTAGTTTCCAAAATTTCATATAAGCAAAATATCATGTGGAGTCACTGTAATATACTGGCTTAACGAATGTCTGTTTTCTGCTGTTACAACACTGGGAAGCTATATCTTTATATTTTTCAGTAATTCTTTAACTCACAAGATAATGCATAGCAACGTTAAAGATAACCTGTTCTAAGAGTATGAGCAAAAGAGAAAACAGTTAATTTCTAAATTGCATAAAATTATGAAGATGTTGAAAATGAATTTTATTCAGTTTATGGGAGGGGGAAGGACAGATTACTAGAAAGGAAAATATATTTAGTGAAGTGAGAATAAAGGGACATGTCATATTTCTGGAGTCCTGGGATCAAGAGTGGTGCCAATATCTGTTGGCTTTGTTGTTTAATCTCTAAGTCATGTCCAGCTCTTTGTGACTCCATGGGCTGTAGCCTGCCAGGCTCCCCTGTACATTGGATTTCCCAGGCAAGAATAACTGAAATGGGTTGCCATTTCCTTAGACCGAGGGATCAAACCAGCGTCTCCATTACTGGCAGAGGAACTGTTTACCACTGAGCCACTTGGGACTAGAAGTGTACTTTGAACTTCATGGGGTTTTTGTTGAGAGAAATAGTTAAGATGTACGGTTACCCTTTTCTAGATGCTTGAAGAAGTCTTCCATAATCTTGATCCTGATGGTATGATGAGTGTAGAAGATTTTTTCTATGGCTTGTTCAAAAATGGAAAACCTCTTACACCATCAGCATCTACCCCATATAGACAATTGAAAAGGCACATCTCCATGCAGGTAAGAAATAAATAGGAAGTGGATTCTTTGGGAGTAAGGTTAACATCCATTTGAATAATTTCTAGTGAGTTAATCTGCTGTCTGAAGAAAAATACTGAGGAGAAAGAGAAGCAAAAGAAGAGCAGAAAAGAAAGACTAAACCACTGAGGAAGTTGGGTTTGAGAAATGACCATAAATTATAGTAGGAAGACCACTAATTATGCCCCTTCATGTTAGCTGTGGGCCAGAAGGAACCTGATGTTAAGTAGAGATGCATCTCATCTGTATGCAGGATCTGTCTGCCAGGTCAGCTGTTGATCAGCTTTGCATTCTTGACTGACATGGGAAAGGAAGATCAAAGGGGCCGCATGGCTTTTTATCCTAGCAGCATAAATGAGAGAAGCATGCCTCTGCCCCTTGTGGTCGGGACTGACTGCTTTTGGTCTTGACCAATGTCATGTTGCAATGCCTGAGCTTGCTCAAGTCTCTTTCTTCTAGTCTTTTGATGAGAGTGGACGACGGACCACAGCCCCATCTGCAATGATGAGTACCATTGGCTTTCGGGTCTTCTCCTGCCTGGATGATGGGATGGGCTATGCATCAGTGGAAAGAATACTTGACACCTGGCAGGAAGAAGGCATTGAGAACAGCCAGGAGATCCTGAAGGTGTGGCAAATGACAAATTGGGAAGGGTTGAAAAATTCTGTTTGTGATTTGATTTGATTTCTCCTTAATGATTCTTCTGTTCACAAGATCTCAGACATAAGAGATAACTTTTGCTCCCCCCTTTAACCAGGAGTGTTGCTGACTTCATGTTTTTAACCCCTAAATTATTGACAAGAAATTTCTTAACTGATCTCTGGTTGGTAGAGGTTTGCCATTGTGTTTATTTACAATGCCAGACAGCATTTTTAAAAAAGACGTAAATAATCATGTTTTCCTTAGAGAGACCTTAGTCGAGTATTGTTCCGAAGCAACTGTTAAAGAAATGTAAACATCCAGTTTGTAGATTATAAATTCAGTTCCCCAGATCTGTATAACCTTCACATTTTCTGCTTTCTTAGGATAGAACTTGTGATTATCTTGAACTTGTTCTGATTTCTAGGCCTTGGATTTTAGCCTTGATGGAAATGTCAACTTGACAGAGTTGACACTGGCTCTTGAAAACGAACTTTTGGTCACCAAGAACAGCATTCACCAGGCAGCTCTGGCCAGTTTTAAGGCTGAGATTCGGCATTTGCTGTGAGTTGAGCAGAAAGCTTACCTGCTCTGTCCCCTTTGCTGCTTGTTGAGCAAGTGCTTCAGATGCCTGTGGCGTGTATTCCATTCTGAAGGCAGTGGTGGCTAATCGCCTACCATCTCACTTCTGTGAAAGTGAGGTGGAGCTTAGATCTGCATGTAGGCTTTTGAAGAGGGCTGTGGAATGTGTTTTGGAAGGGCTCTGGTTGTCTTGGTTTTGTTTTTATAGAGGAGCAAGCCAGAGGAGAGCTCTTTGGGTCTACTTGTTGCCTAGTAACAGTCTCCCTTATAACTTTGTTTCTTTCTGATTCTAGGGAGCGAGTTGATCAGATGCTCAGAGAAAAGGAGAAGCTCCGGTCTGATCTGGACAAAGCCGAGAAGCTGAAGTCTCTGATGGCCTCAGAGGTGGACGACCACCACGCAGCCATAGAGCGGCGGAACGAGCACAACCTCAGGTGGGACGGGCGGGGCCAGGGCCCTCCTTTCCCACCACCCTGGCCCAGAGCAGCGGGGTTTTGCCTGCCTGCCCGCCTGCTTGGCCACACCTGGCTGGGGTGACTTAGGCGTGGCCAAGCCTACAGGAAAGCAGAGCTCACTGGACACTTTCTCAAGGGGCTTCCCATCTCTATGACTCTGTTTTTGGTGGCTCTACAGAGGGACCTCTGAGGGACTTGATGGCAGCCTGTCAGTCTTTCCTTCTCACAGGAAACTGGATGAAGAGTACAAGGAGCGAATAGCAGCCTTAAAGAATGAGTTCCGAAAGGAGAGAGAGCAGATCCTGCAGCAGGTGGGAAAGCAGCGTACGGAACTTGAGCAAGAAATCGAAAAGGCAAAAACAGAAGAGAATTACATCCGGGACCGCCTCGCCCTCTCTTTAAAGGTAATTATCCTCTTAGTTATGTGGTCTGTGTGCCTTCTGGGAATACCACGTGGAAAACCACAGCTCTGTAAGAGGACAGGTCTGCACAGGGCTCGTAAGTCTGGGTCAACACCCGGACATGGTAGAGCCCCCGCTGGGATCCAGGTTTCCGGGGTGTCCGGGCTTCTGGTTTGCCAACAGCATATCTTGTTCTTACCTGCTGAAGCTGCGCTGAGTCCTCAGGGCTGTTTGATACCTGGTTGATGCTGTCCCCTTCCTCATCCTTAGCAGATGGCTTTTTTTTTCCTTCCACACTGAGGCCATCCACTTTGTTTCTCTGCTCCCAAATCTACCTTTTCCCTTGCACATCCTCCTCCTCTTTTTTGTGTCTCAGTAGAGGAAGTGATCCTTCTCTTTATGGAGCTCTGACACCAGGTAATGTGGTACAGTGTCAGCTGGAGCTGAAGGTGGGTGGGACCCTCTCAGGAGGGGTCTGGACTCGAGACTGCCTGGTTCCAATCTGGATACCACCACTTACATAAGACCTTCATCAGGTTACTCAAGCCTGTTTCCTAATGTGCAAAAGAGTCACCATCATAATACCAACCACATAGCATTGATGTGGAGATTGAGTGAGTTGCTACATATACAGTATGTGAAAGTAATAAGAACCTATGGAATAGTTAGTTTTCTTGAGGTTATGAAAGGTTCCTGAAACTCCACAAATCAGAAACTGAGCCAATTCTCCCTCCCTAACCATCAAACTGCTTCCTCTCCTGAATTTTTACCATAATCTCCATCACCATCCTGTGCTGTTAAGTCATAGAAGTCACCGTCCTTGGTCATCCTGGATTCTCACTTTCTGAGTCCTGCTGATGCTCTGAAAGTCTTTTCAGATTTATCCCATTTCTCCATTTCCACAGCTTCTGAACAGGTTCAGAATTCATCACAATTTCTCAACTGACTTATGTGCATCCTTTCTTCCATCTATCCAACCTCCCTCCGCCTGGTCACCAGAGTTATCTTACTGCTGCTGCTGCTGCTAAGTGGCTTCATTCGTGTCTGACTCTGTGCAACCCCATAGACAGCAGCCCACCAGGCTCCCCGTCCCTGGGATTCTGCAGGCAAGAACACTGGAGTGGGTTGCCATTTCCTTCTCCAATGCATGAAAGTGAAAAGTGAAAGTGAAGTCGCTCAGTCGTGTCCGACTCTTAGCGACCCCATGGACTGCAGCCCACCAGGCTCCTCCGTCCATGGATTTTCCAGGCAAGAGTACTGGAGTGGGGTGCCATCTTACTGAAGAAACTTAAAAATCATGCTACACCCTTTGTAAAAGTGCAGCGTGGCAGCCTGAAGGGCCCTGAAGAGGGGTTCATGCTCCTACCTGCCTAATCTCAGGTCTTGCCAGCAACCCCAAGCCCACGCGTGACCTCTGCTGCGCCTGCTATCAGTAATTTCAGTTTCTCAGTGGGCTTTAGGCTCCTCCACTGCTTTCTCCAACACCGCAGGCCAAAGTGCTTATTCATTCCCATTACACTTAACTTTTTTTTCTCACCAGAAGGTAGCATGTAGCATATTTTCTATCACATCTTAGGTAATTGTATCCATATCTGTCTCCCCTGCCATGGTCCCAATTGTGTGGTCCCTGCTTCCCTGGTGGCTCAGATGGTAAAGCGTCTGCCTGCAATGCGGGAGACCCGGGTTCGATCCCTGGGTCAGGAAGATCCCCTGGAGAAGGAAATGGCAATCCACTCCAGCAGTCTTGCCTGGAAAATCCCATGGACGGAGGAGCCTGATAGGCTACAGTCCATGGGGTTTCAAAGAGTTGGACACGACTGAGCAACTTCACTCACTTGTGGTCGGCAACAGAAGCTGACTTCTTAGTTTCCAAAGCACCACACAGGCCCAGTTCATAGAGATTGCTCCTGATTGTTTTCACATCTAAGTTTAGACATACTTTGAAAGATTAGAATTCTAGAGTTGTCATTTGGGGGGTAGGTAGTTTTCTTTCTTAAACACTTCAAGCACATGCTTTTTCACTCCATGTTAACTGTATAAGGGTGTGAACAAGAATATATTTAAAACATATTGGCTCTACTTAAATGTCCAATGACAAAGGAATGGATAAAGGTGTGGTACATATATACAGCGGACTATTACTCAGCCACTGAAAAGAAGGTAATAGTGCCATCTGCAGCAACATGGACGGACCTAGAGAGCATCCTACTGAGTGAAGTAAGTCAGAGAAGGAAGAATATCCTATGACATCCCATATACGTGGAATTTAAAAAGAAATGATATTCATACAAATGAACTTACAAAACAGAAACAGACTCACAGACTTTGAGAATGACCTTATGGGTGCTGGTGGGAAGGATGGGGAGAAGGGATAGTTAGGGAGTTTGGGATGGACATGTATACTCTGCTGTATTTAAAATAGATAACCAACAAGGACTTACTGTATACCACATGGAACTCTGCTCAGTGTTGTGTGGCAATCTGGATTAGAGGAGAGCTTGGTGGAGAATGGATACACGTATATGTGCGACTGAATCCCTTTGCTGTTTACCTGAAACTACCACAGCATTGTTTGTTAATTGGCTATACCCTAATACAAAATTAAAAGTTTTCTAAAAAACAATATATCATCTCTATATTTTGGCAAGATATGCTTTGAAAATACACAGAAAAAAACCCACATTTTGTGGACTTAGGTTGACATGTTATTATAATAATTTAAACATAAGTTATGAAAAAACTGTATGTGTAGCTTTTATATCTTTAAACCAAAATCAAATTGCAAATTAAATGTAAACCATGTCTATATCATCATTAAATGAAAATTGTTGGAGCTATTCTCCTTTTTGTAGTTTTTCTGAGTTCTCTTTTGCTGTCAAATAAACATGGTATTCTGCAACCAGTCTTTCATTTGACATCCTAATGAGAACGCTTTTCATGTCATTAAATTTTCAATTGCAAAGCTGTCAGATAGAAGTACAATGCAAGTCATATATGTAATTTCAAATTTTCAGACAGCCACATTAAAAGGTAAACGGAAACAGGTGAATTTAATGTTAAATCATTTTAATCTGTAATCTCTAAAACATTATCATTTTGACTTGTAATTAATATAGAAAACCTGTTATTGAGCTTTCTTTTCATTTTTGTCTAAATCCTCAAAGTCTGGTGAGTGTTTCATACTCACAGCTCCTTTACCTGGAACTGCTAGTGCCTGCTATTGGATAGCATGGTTCTGTAGGATCAAGAAAAAGAAGAGGCACGCTTTGGGGTTATAAGATAATATTGTTTTTTTTTTTAATATTTACTTTTTCTCCTCTAATGTACTGAAACTTTCTCAATCTAGAGCATTGATTTATGCATGAAATTAAACGGTACAACAGCTTCCTTTTTAATCCACGGAATTTCCCAAAATTTCTTCAGGAAAACAGTCGTCTAGAAAATGAGCTTCTGGAGAATACTGAGAAGTTGGCAGAATATGAGAGTCTGACAAACAAACTTCAGCGAAATTTGGAAAATGTTTTGGCAGAAAAGGTAAATCTGTTTAAATGTGATTTCCTGAAAGGTAACCCCGAAATGTAGTTTACTCAAAAGACCAGAAGCAGTGCCACTAAGAAAATGCCTATTATGGAATTATTTATGTGACTAAAGGAAGTTGTCAGCTTTTGCAGGGATTTAATTTATACGAGGAAAACTTTGCATGGCACTGAGAAAAGGTCTCTGCTTTAGTTGAACACATCACTCTAGAATGTTCTTTCCATCATCCAGTGGATGGTGTTTCTGCTCAAAAGTCACATTCCTTTCATACTCAAGAGACTGAGTGAACACCAGAAATTGGGGCCTTTGGTATTTTTTAGGTCAAAGAAGGATACTTGGGAAAAATGACAACTTTGCACTTTCCATTTTCTAGTTTGGTGACCTTGATCCCAACAGTGCTGAATTCTTCATGCAAGAAGAAAGGCTGACGCAGATGAGAAATGAATATGAGCAGCAGTGCCGGGTGAGTGACTGAAGAGAACTTAACTTAGTAAGTGGAGAGTGCCTAGATTCAGATCCTGCCTCACCATTTACTAGCCAAGCGACTGGTAAACGTAACCTGTGGGTATCTCAATTCCTCATCTACAAGGTGACAAAAATAAATGAACCCACAAAATAGAGTTGTTGTGGAGAGTCAGGAAGTACACGTGAAGCGCGTAGAACAAAGCCTGAGACACAGAAAACACTTAACCTAAGTGCTGGCTATTATATTATTCAGTATCCTGATATACGAGAGAGTCGTGCAAACTGCCATTGTCTGTTTTATCTGGGTCAGAAATTGCCAGTAATTAGAGGAAAATAAAGTTTTATTCTAAGAGAAGGAAACTGTGGTCATGTTGATATGCTTATTCCAAAACCAGCCTTTCCTGAGTGCCGGCCTACTTTGATATAATTTGCTTTTGTTCTGTGGGGTTTTTTTCCTGAATAGATTCCTTACTTTATTTACAAAATGCAAATAGAGCAGAAACCACTCAAGTCTTTAAGTAGTAAGTCATTACTACTAGAGGACACAAAAACATCCTAATAAGTAAGAATCTTTGACTTTTTTAGAAAAGTAACTCTTCTAAGCTCAGGAATCTGGGATTTTTATTTTTTTCTTAAACCACAAACACTTGTGTATTTTAACATGGTGAGCATAACTGAGTTCAGCCTGCTTTAGATGAACATAGTACTTGGGCAAAAATGAAGAAAACAATCACCTCCTTATGAGGTTGTTCATAGTCTGCCTTCTCAGGAAATATACATACACGCAGATTTTGAGAAAAGAAATGAAATATTTGTCACTCTTACAAATACATTTTGGCTCTTGTCTCTAATCTCCTATGCTTTCAGTTATATAGATTATTTTCTCCTATGCTTTCAATTATTTCATCAGTAAAATCTGTCAGCTCCACCTCCGAAAATTCCCCAAATTCATCTGCTTATATATTTTTTAATAGCTTTTCATAGCCATACAATTCACCAACTCAAGGTATGCAATTTAGTCTCTTTTAGTATATTCACAGAATTGTACAACCATTACCATAATAAATTTAGAACATTTTCATCACCCGCAAAGAAACTCCACATAGCTGTAATCTCTCCCATGACTTCCAGCCCTAGGCAACTAATAATCTATTTGCTGTCTGTTTGGTTTTGCCTATTTTTAACATTTCCTAAAAATGAATTTATACAATATATTGACCTTTGTGACTGGCTTCCTTCATTTAGCATATTGTTTTTGAGCTCTGTCCATGTAGTACCATGTATCAGTACTTTGTTTATTTCTAGTGCTGCGTAATATTCCATAGCATAGCCATACCGCATTTTATTTATCCATTCCTTAGTTGATGGACATTGAGTTATCTTGAATATTGTGAATAATGGGCTGCTGTGAATAATTTGTGTGTGAGCTCTTGTGTGGACATCTGGTTTCATTTCTCTTGGGTATGTACTGAGGAGTGGAATTGAATCATATGATCACTGTATGCTTAACCTTTGAAGAACTGCCAAATTTTTTGCAAAATATTTGCACCATTTTACATTCCCACCAGTAAGAGAGTTCCAGTTTCTCTCCATCCTTGCCAACAGTTGTTACTATATGTCTTTTTTATTTTAGTCATCCTAGTGGATATGAAGTGGAATCTCATTGTGGCTTTGATTTGCATTTCCCTAATGGCTAGTAACATTGAGTGTCTTTTCATGTGCTTGTCAATATATCTTCTTTGGAGAAATGTCTCTTCAGATCCATTGCTGAATATTTAAATGTGTTATTTGTCTTTTTATTATTGAGTTGTAATTGTTCTTTATATATTCTGTATACAAGTCCCTGATCAGATATATATGGTGCAAAAACTTTTTTTCCATGCTGTGGGTTGTCTTTTTACTTTCTTGTTGGTATCCTTTGAAGCACAAAAGTTTTTAATTTTGATGATGTACAGTATATCTGTTTTTTCTTCCATTGCTTGTTTTTGACATCACATCTAAGATTTATATTGGTTTTTAAATTCCAGCTATTACAAGACCAAGTAGACGAACTCCAGTCTGAACTGCAAGAATATCGTACACAGGGCAAAGTATTCAGGCTTCCCTTGAAGAACTCACTGTCAGAAGAACTTGATATTAACAGTGGTTGCATCGAGCCTGACCAGGGTAAGCCGTTCAGACACCATCTTTTCAGAGTCTGTGCCTTTGACTTTTGATTGTAAAACCATAGTTGAATGTAAAATTGCAAAATGTTGGCAACCCTGCCTTCTCCGCCCCCACAGCACTACCCCACCCCCACCCCCCCAAAAAGACTTTGGCAGTGCTATTTTCTTGAGCTGTTTCACTTGTGGTATGTTTTTTTCATTTGTCCTGAAGTCTTTATGAGAATATTTCCATCTGATTTTGATACACATCAACAAAGAAATGGAAAAATCAAACCACAAGGATATTAAAAAAAAAAAACTGGCTACGAGTCCGCGAATCCAGGCCTTGGGAGTGTTAGAATTCAGTCACTGAGTTATTGCTGAATCCTCCCTTTCTAAAAGAGTGCCTGACTGGTATGACAATGTTTTGGAGAGTGAGCCAGCCAGAAACCCCAGAATTTGATTTCCTTATGCTGGTTGTGCTAAATGCCTGCAAAACAACAAATAAGATAAATAAATGTTGGTGCCTGTGCCTTGGGGAGGGTTTTGAGTAATACAGATGGAAGGCAGAGTTGTTTGGGAACCCTCCTATGTTCATTATCAGCTCTTTTCCTCCCTCCTCATATCCTGCCTCTTTCCTCCAGTGGGTTGACTATGAATTTCAGAAGGGTTTGTAATAAATTCTTCATTATATATAGCTTTCCCCACTGCTACTTGGAACAGGAGTACAGGTTCTCACAATGGTTGTTTATTCTTCTCCTTACCTATTTATTCTACAGTAAATAAGGGAGTGAGGAGGGAACAGGAAGAGGCTTGAATACTCTTCCTCTAAGTCTGTACTCTGTAGCCTTACTGTGGTAAAAGGATGGAGCCCAGTTGATAGAATATATCTCAGAAGCTTTTCTGGGTTTTTCCGTAGATGACCAAGGACTGGGAGTTCTAATCATGGGTACATGAGGCTGTGCCATCTTGGGATGGTTTACACCCCGGGTATCACTTCTCAGATGGGGAACGCCATGGCAGGTGTAGAGAAAGCCCAAAGGTTGTCAATTCCAGATGTTAGACTTACACTATTTCTTGCATCTGCCTGTGTCCCTCCACATGAAAACTTTGAGTCCCCTGCCTTAATACTAGTCCCCTGCCTTAGTATTCGATGTTATCATTTCATCTGTGTACTAGCTCAGCCCTCAGCTTATGCTTCACATTTCAATGTCTGTCTCAGTCACCATTGTGGGCAGTTGCAGAGGTGAACTCCTATGGAATGAGTTGATAGTTTTCTACAGAATCTGTCTGTATCTGGGTTCCTAACCTATGCTTTATTCTTTTAAATAACTTTAGCTGATAATTGAAGATGAGGCCCCACCTGCACTACAGGAAATTAGCATTGTAGTGCTCAATCTTCTAATGTTGAGTGGTGGGTTGGATATCTTGATCCATGAAGTTAACACCTCGAAGCATAGCAAGTATGCTGGCCTTTCATCCCCCTGCCACATTCCCTTCTGCTGATTTGTCACCCAGTATTTGTTGGGTGGAAAGAAGGCTGATTGGTCTGATCATACTGCTTCACTTGGCAGCATTTTCATTAGCAGGAGGTCACTTTTAAGAAACATTTTCCCCATCTGCTCCCACCTCCTGTCCTATTGACTTCTATTAAGGTTTGATACACTGCCTGTATCTCATTTTCCCTTATGCTTGAAAACAAGAGACCACTCTTGGATTCTGCTGTTTCCTAGTAGATATCATCTATTGCACTTTAGGATTCCATAAGTAATACCAGTTGTGTTATTGAAAGAACCTGCAGCCGGGTCAACAGATCCCATGTGTTTTCAGGGCTTGGTTCTGAAGAATGCAATCCACTGAATATGAGCATCGAGGCAGAGCTGGTCATCGAACAGATGAAAGAACAACATCACAGGGACGTGTGTCACCTAAGACTGGAGCTTGAAGATAAAGTAAGACCTTCTTCTCAATCCTGTTCTCTGATTTCTTTGAGCTCTGACAAGCTTTTGCATGTACGACACTCTCCATTCTTTTTTCTCCCAGAGCAGCACTTTCTGTACATTTCCTCATGCGTCTGGGTGGCTACCAGGAACTCACTTCCTAAGGATGCTTTCCCAGGCCAAGGGGCCTTTGAGGGCTCTTCTTCGTAGGAGAGAGATTCTTAAAAATGGAATATCTTCAGTCCTAGCCAGCATGGAGCTGAAAGGTCATTACATTATTTCAAACTCATTAAAAAAAAAAAAAAAAAGTCCTTTGATACAGCATCACCTCCTGAATTAGGTACAAGTTCTGAATCTTGGTTTCAAAACCCTTTAGCGTGTTGCTTTAGGTTATGCTTCCAGTCTTCTCTCTCATCATCCTTTGAGTTACTTTATCTTCCAGCCAGACCTGGTAGTTTGCTGCTCTTCACCAAACTGTCCTCTCTTGCTCATGCTGTTGCATGCTATGTTATTATTTCTTTCTACCTCTTGAAAGTCTACTTAACCTTCAGAGTTTCCATCAAATGCTACCTCTTCTATTCCTGAATTCTCCCAACCAAACATGATTTTCACCTCCTTGGAGTCCCCAGGTTACATTGTAGGTATTTTTCCTACACATGTTTTTAAATGTTTTATTCTAACTGGTAGTACACTTTCTCTATATTCGTCATAACCATGTCTAGAGAAGGGGCTGTGTCTTATCCAACTTGTGTCCCCATGAGGCCTGCAGAGTACCTGACAGGTGTTAAATAAATACTTGAATATAATTATCTATGTTAAGACTTGCAGTTTGCAGTTGGAAAGGATGCCTATGAAGAAATACAGTGTCTATGTGAAGGTCTAGTTAGTTTTAACAGAGTTGTTTAGAAACTAATAAAATTCAACCAATTTACAAAGGAAATCAAACCTGACTTTAAAATATCTTATTTAATGTGTTTTGAATTGTTACTTTAAAACAAAAATAGGAAAACTGAGAAATGTAAGAAAAAAGTCTTTACTGCCCCAGAGCCTTTCCATGGCCTTGAGTTGAATAACACTGTGGTGGTTTTGCTTTCTGGCTTTAGGTGAACTATTATGAAAAGCAGCTAGATGAAACCAAAGTTGCCTTTGAAAAGGAGCAGGAGAACATGAAGCTCAAGTGTGAGAATGAAGTACACATCTTAGAAGAACAAATAAGTGACCTTAAAAATAAGATTGCAGAACTTCAGGGCCAGACAGAGCTACTCAAGGAGGCACAACACATGGCTATCTGCAGACATGAGGAGGAGAAAAAGCAGCTGCAGATGAAGTGGGATGAGGAAAAGGCTCACGTGCAGGAGGAGCTGCGGCTGGAACATGAGATGGCACTCAGGGCTAGGCTGGAGCAGGTGGAGGAAGGCTTTAACAGAGAGAGGGAAAGACTCATTCAAAATGGCGCCTGGACAGAGGAGAAGGTGAGGGGCTTGACTCAGAAACTAGAACAAGTTCACCAGGAGCAGCTGAAAAGCCTGGTGGAGAAACACATTCTTGAGAAAGAGGAATTGCAAAAAGAGCTCTTGGAAAAACACCAAAGGGAACTACATGAGGGAAGGTAAGAAAGCGGGGGAAGAAGAGGAGGGGGCACCAGTCCTCAGGGGCACCACAAGTCCCCGTTAATAAAGGAGACTTTGAAAAACCAGAAGGTGTAAGCACCCACTTAAACTGACTAGAATTCTTTTTTAGTTTTTCAACTTGTTTTGTCCTTGTTCAGATATAAGCCTACCTTGGGATTGTTGAAACTTTTTTTTTTTTAAGAGGAAGGTTTTGTTTTGTTTTTTATCAAACATATACTTTTTAAGGTTCCAGATGAGAATAAGATTATCACAAATGTGATTTCTTCTTTGTTTAGTCCTGTTGTTTTCTGAGAAAGGCCTTTTATAAGTTATTAGATTTGGGCAAAGTTACGTTTCCTCCCAGAGTTATGAAACACTGTTTTGTGCTTACTTTCCTCATGTGAAACCTCAGATGTTTTTGAGGGCTTTGGTGCTTCATGCTTTATCTCAGTGGTACTTCATTAAATAGAAAGCAAAACATATATGTATGGTTTATATAACTACATATAGACAGACAGAGAGTCACTCAGTCTTGTCCAACTCTTTATGACCCCACAGACTGTAGCCTGTCAGGCTCCTCTATCCATGGAATTCTCCAGGCAAGAATACTGGAGTGGGATACCATTTCCTTCTGCCAGGGATCTTCCTAACCCAGGGATCAAACCTGGATCTCCTACACTGCAGTCAGATTCTTTACCATCTGAGGCACCAGAGTATACATAATTAAAATGAAAGAATTTTATGTATTTCCTATTTAGGGTTTAGGGTGATATGTATTTGAACATTAAATGAGAAAGCACTGTAAGTTTTCGGCTAAAACTCCATGAATATCTGGGAATAAGCCAGAGAATTTGGTTTCTAAATCTTTTTAAATGCAGAGAGAGGTAAGTGAGTCTTTTAAATTAATTATGGCTGCCATTGTTTGGCACTCAGAAATGAGATCCCTTCTGAGTATAGAAATAAGTGAAGACCATTTTTTAGAAAATATTTACATTGTTTGCTTGGCTGCTTCTTCTATGCATGGGAAAATGTGTTTTTGTTTGCTTCTGGAGTTGATGACAGTTTCAGTAATGCTGTATGTTGACCACATTTAGGGAAAAAATGGAAACTGAGTGTAATAGAAGAACCTCTCAGATAGAAGCCCAGTTTCAGGCCGATTGTCAGAAAGTCACTGAGAGATATGAACACGCCCTGCGGAGTTTGGAGGTGCACTACCGCCAACAGCTGAAGGAGCTCCTGGACCAACAATGTGAGGAGAGGTCCCAGTGGGAGTTTGAGAAGGACGAGCTCACCCAGGAATGTGCGGAAGCCCAGGAGCAGCTTAAAGAGACTCTCCAGAGGGAGAAAACAACCTCTTTGGTCCTCACCCAGGAGAGAGAGATGCTGGAGAAAACATACAAGGAGCATTTGAATAGTATGGTTGTAGAGAGAGAGCAGCTACTACGGGACCTGGAAGATCTGAGAAACGTGTCTGAAAGTCAGCAAAGTCTCCTGTCCAACCAGATACTTGAGCTGAAGGGCAGTCATGAAAGAGAGCTGAAGGACCGTGAGCAGGTCCTGTGCCAGGCAGGCACCTCAGAGCAGCTGGTCAGCCAGAGGCTTGAACAGCTGCAAAGGGAACATGACCAGGAGAGGCAGGAAATGATGTCCAAGCTTCTGGTCATGGAGAGTGTCCACAGAGCAACCTGTGAGAAAGCAGATCGAGAGAGGGCTGAGATGAGCACAGAAATCTCCAGGCTCCAGAATAAAATCAAGGAGATGGAGCAGGTAGTGTCTCCTCCCTCCAGGCTTCAGAATAGCTGTCAGGTGATAGGAGGGGAGGAGGCAGAAGAAAATGGCGCCATGTCCCTGCTTCAGCAAGGAGAACAGCTGTTGGAAGAGAATGGAGATGTTCTCTTAAGCCTGCAAAGAGCCCATGAACGAGCAGTGAAGGAAAATGTGAAAATGGCAACTGAAATTTCTAGGTTGCAGCAGAGGCTGCAAAAATTAGAACCAGAGTCAGTAATGTCTCCTTGTTTAGATGAACCAGCTTCTGGGCTCTTTGGAAATTCAGTGGAACAAACAGAGCCATTTTTACAGTCAAACCGAATCAATCAAGCAGAAGGTGGAACCACGCCGCATATTCTCAGTGACCTACAAGGCGATGAGGTCTGTGACCTCGAAAGTACAGGGACGAGCTCTGGTCAGAGACAGGTCAGAGTGGAGGAGTCTGAAGCATCAATAGAGAGTTTTTCCGAGCTTGAAAATAGTGAGGAGACCAGAACTGAAAGCTGGGACCTGAAGAATCAGGTCAGCCAGCTTCGGGAGCAGTTAATGATCTTACGTGCAGACTGTGATCGAGCGTCTGAAAAGAAACAGGACCTCCTGTTTGATGTTTCTGTGCTAAAAAAGAAACTGAAGATGCTTGAAAGAATTCCTGAGGCTTCCCCCAAGTATAAACTGTTATACGAAGATGCCAGTAGAGAAAATGAGTATCTTCAGGAGGAGTTGAGGAGGATGGAGAAGCGCTACGAGGAAGCACTAGAAAGTAACAAAGAGCTCACTTCAGAAATGTTCAGATTACAGGATGAGCTGAAGAAGGCTGAAAAAATGACTGACACATTCCTTAGCCTGGAAAAGAGTTACAATGAGATCAAAAGAGAAAATGAGGAACTGCATGTTCTGGTTTTGAGACTTCAAGGCAAGAATGAGAAGCTACGAGAAAGAGCAGCCGTGCAGGGTGACTGCTTCTCCTTATGGGAAGCCCGTTTAGATAACCTGGAAGTCGGACCTGATGCGAAGGTCTTTGAACTAAACCAAACACTGGATGAGCGTGTACCAAATGTTATGAGTGTGCACCATATTATAGAAGAACATTTGTATCAAGAAAACCAGTACCTAGAACAGGAGAATACACAGCTCTTAGAGAAAGTAAAAGCACATGAAATTGCCTGGCTACACGGAACACTCCAGACACATCGAGACAAGCCTGGAGCACAGAACCGAGTTATACTGGAGGAAAACACTACTCTCCTCGGCCTTCAAGACAAGCATTTTCAGCACCAGGCCACCATCGCAGAGTTAGAACGGGAGAAAAAAAAGCTGCAGGAGCTGACTAGAAAGTTGAGGGAAAGAGTCACTGCTTTAGTCAAGCAAAAAGATGTACCTTCTCAAGGAGAAAAGGAGGAAGAGCTGAAGGCAATGATGCATGACCTGCAAATCACATGCAGTGAGATGCAGCAGAAAGTTGAGCTTCTGAGGTAATGTATGTACCTTCCGCGCTTCACGGAGTCACCCAGAGCACCGCACCACATCTCACTTCTGCTGCTTGCTGTGCCTAGAGAAACTAACCTGGTAGTCTTCAAAAAGAGAGCAGTACTTTAGACTCCCTTCTGCTGCTTTGTTGTATTAACAAGTAGAATAACCCAGCCTAGGAGGCATTCCTTCCTCTATAGGAAATAAATGTTGTTCATTTGGGGGGTGAAAGTTCACAATGGAGAGTGTTGGCTGTTTAACCACGTGCATCATCATCCTATGTCGTCTTTAACTCCTTTCTAGCACTTCACTGGGATGGACAGACTTTTTTCCTTTGGCTAAATGTTATTTTCCTCATTTTGATGAAACCAGTTATATGAGAATGAATGCCTTTTGTGTATTATTAACTCACTTGGTAGATAAGAACTTTCTTCTTATACTAATATGGGGGAAAATGTTGTTTCATGGCTTATAGTTTTTCACTTACATCACTTAAAGTGCATGCTGATATTCTATAGATATTGGAAATTCATCTTAGAACATACAGTTTTTTGAGGACCTATCAGATATTCATGTGCTGAAAGAAAAAAGACAAATATACTAATTTGAACCACTGCTCACTTGACTTTATAAAATATGATAGCAATTGTCTTCTAACAAATTTGGTTCAAACAAATTGTAGAATTTACCTCATGTCTGAAATATCTTAATGATATGGGGGAAAAAACCCAAAATAATTCTAGGTGTAGTCTTTCCTCTTTTTATTTTAGACCCCAAAATTCTTAGTTCCAAAATTCTTAGTTCTTAGTTCCAAAAATCATAATGAGATGAAAGAAATTAGAAGGTAACCATTAGTGTACATGTTTTGATATGTCCTTTTCATTTATGTAGTGAATTTTCTTTCTCTAGGTACCTTGGGGTTTAAAACTAAAGCTCATACAGCTTAGTGATATGGCTTTTGTCTTTGAGGAGCAGGCAGGACTTGAGACTGAAATACAGAGTTATTTGCTCAAAGCAGTATGAGAAAGTCACCAAGTAGGATGGGTACTGAGTCTCTTTTGTGTCTCAATGCTTAAGTGTTTTAGTCACACTTCCCTAATGTCTTTTAGTAAAATTCTTACTTCCCAAAAGAAATGAGTCACTGTCATAGCTTGATTTCCAAGTACCAAGAGACTACTAATTTAGGCTTTTCTCTTTAACTGGTATGGAATATGAATTTAATTGGAAGTTACTAGAAAGTGTTTTCCAAAGATGCCAGATGATGGCCTTTTTATAACTATTTTAAAAATCTCTGTACTGCAGATATGAATCTGAGAAGCTTCAAGAGGAAAATTCTATTTTGAGAAGTGAAATTACTACTTTAAATGAAGAAGACAGCATTTCTAACCTGAAATTAGGGAAATTAAGTGGATCTGAGGAAGAAATGTGGTAAGATATATACTTAAATATTCTAAAGGCATTTTTGCAAGGACTAAAACTGTGGTACTTCACTGTTTAAAGCCTAACTCTTAAGTTATATTTTCATTGTCCCTTTAGGCAAAAAATAGAAACTGTAAAACAGGAAAAAGCTGCAGTTCAAAAGATGGTTGAAAATTTAAAGAAACAGGTAAGAGGTATTTCTCAATGTTTCCTGATTCTAAAATTGTCTTTTTTTAAATTTGAAATTTATAGCACATGCCACTGGAAACATAGCCAATAATGGTAAGGTTGTAATTCTGAGTTTAAAAATGGAAACTTACCTTATGCTAATTCTAAATTCAGTTTCTATTTTTTGAAAATATATTTATTATTTTCAAAATGTGTGTACATTATTTCTAGACTTCTGGGTGTTTAATACAAGCCGTATAATCTGTGGAAATGGGGAGATGATAACATCTAAACCAAACCTATGAAAAACTAGCTCTATCCCTTATATGTTTGTTTTTTTTTAATTGGTGGAAAATTGCTTTACAATTTTGTGTTGGTTTTTGCCATACAGCAACATGAAGCAGTCATAATTTTATACATACATATATATCCCTTCCTTCCTGAGCCTCCCTTCCCTCCCGCTATCCCACATCTCTAGGTCGTCACAGAGTACCAGACTGGGTCCCTGCTATTTAGCAACTTCCTACTAACTGTCTGTTTTACGCATAATAGTGTATGTATGTCAATGCTATTTTCTCAGTTCGTCACACCCTCACCTCCTGCTGTGTCTACAAGTCCATTCTCGACTAGGTTCATCAGTACCATTTTTCTAGATTCCATATGCAAGTGTTAATGCACGACATTTGTTTTTCTGTTTCTGACTTTCACTCTGTATAAGAGGCTCTAGGTTCATCCACTTCACTACAACCGACTCAGATTTGCTCCTTTTTATGTCAGAGTTATATTCCATTGTGTAAATGTACCGCAACTTCTTTATCCGTTCATCTGTCAATGGACATCCAGGTTGCTTCCGTGTCCTGGCTATTGTAAAGTGCTGCAGTGAACATTGGGATACATGTGTCTTTGAGAATGGTGGTTTTCTCAGGGTATATGCCCAGTAGTGGGATTGCTAGGTCATATGGTAGATTTAGTCTTTTAAGGAATCTCCATACTGTGTTCCATAATGTCTGTATCAGTTTATATTCCCACCAACAGTGCATAAGGGTTCTCCTTTCTCTCCATCCTCTCCAGAATTTATTGTTTATAGATTTTTTGATGATGACCATTCTGACTGCTGTGAGGTGATAATTCATTGTAGTTTTGATTTGAATTTGTAATAGTGAGTGATGTTGAGCATCTTTTCATGTGTTTATTAGCCATCTGTATGTCTTCTTTGGAGAAATGTCTGTTTAGGGCTTCTGCCCATATTTTGATTGGGCTGTTTTTCTGATATTAAGCTATATGAGTTGCTTGTATATTTTGGAGATTAACCCTTTGTCAGTTGCTTCATTTGCAATTATTTTCTCCCATTCTGAGGGTTGTCTTTTCATCTTGTTTATAGTTTCCTTTGCTGTGCAAAGGCTTTTAAGTTTTTTTAGGTCCCATTTATTTACTTTTGTTTTTATTTCCATTAATCTAGGAGATGGGTCAGAGAGAATTTTGCTGTGCTTTATGCCAGAGTGTACTGCCTGTGTTTTCCTCTCAGAGTTTTATAGTTTCTGGCCTTACATTTAAGTCTTTAATCCATTTTGAGTGTGTTTTTGTATATGGTGTTAGGAAGTGTTCTAATTTCATTCTTTTACATGTAGCTGTCCAATTTTCCCAGCACCACTTATTGAAGAGGCTGTCTTCTCTCCATCGTATATTCTTGCCTCCTTTTTCAAAGATACGATGCCTGTAGGTGCTTGGGTTTATTTCTGGGCTCTCTACCTTGCTCCATTGGTCTGTATATCTGTTTTTGTGCCAGTACCATACTCTCTCAAGGACTGCAGCTCCTCATGTGGTTTTCATTTAGGTTAGCCCCTTCCTCTTTCTTCAGCATGATTAAAAGCAGTAGGTTAAGAATAGAATTTTACAGATATAGAATACTAGTTAGTCCATGTATATTTTCACAGAATTATGATTTATTTAGATAGTGTGTGCCATTCAATGCCCAATTCGTATAATCTCAACAATGTGCAATTGTGTGAAGAAAGGCCATTTGAGAATCAGTCTGAAATAGTCAAAAGACAGGGACATCCTGGGAAAAGAGTATTTTCAGCATTTGAAATAGACAAAGTGTTAACATCCAAAATATATTTTGTACTCTTACAAACTGCAAAACCCAATTGAAAATGGATAACTGATATGAATGGTCAAGTCAGAAAAAAGCACATACAAAAAGTAAGTTAGCCTCATTATTCATTAGGGAAGGGCAAATTAAATATTTCCTTTTTTTGCATATCAGATCGGTAAAAATTAAAGATTGATCTCATCTAGTATTAAAAGGGAGTGAGAAAATGAATCTACTCATACATTGTTGATAGAACTATAAGTTGGTAGTGCTATGAAGAACACATTTTGGGGATGTCAATCAAAATGGTAATATATATGCATACCTTCTAACCCAGCAGCCCAACTTCCAAAAATGAGATGCTAAATACTAAATGCCACCATGTATAAACAAATTTTCCAAAAGATTGTTTTTTGTCAATATGAGAATGGATAAATGCAGTATGGAATGTCTTGCTACATGGAATACCTCACAGCCGCATAAAAATACAGCATGTGGCAGTTTCTGAATGCACTGATTTGGAAAGATAAGAGTCTATAAGATATTATAAGTGGAGAAAGCAGAGTATCTAAACATCTGAAATTATGCAAATTTTCGATCTAAAGAAGAAAAACACTATGTGTATATGTGTCTGTGAAAGTGAAAGTCACTCAGTCATGTCCGACTCTTTGCGACCCCGTGGACTATAGTTCATGGAATTCTCCAGGCCAGAATACTGAAGTGGGTAGCCTTTCCCCTCTCCAGGGGTTCTTCCCAACCCAGGGATCGAACCCAGGTCTCCTGCATTACAGGCAGATTTTTTACCAACTCAGCTATCAGGGAAGCCCTCATATGGGTTTGTATATGCATCGAAAACAATCTGGAGGGGGATGCATCCAGCTGTGGACAATGGCTACCCCTGTGGAGTGGGATTGGACAAGTGTCTAATTGACTTTGTAATAATGAGTATGAATTGTGTCTGCTATTAAATGTGTATGTGTGTGTGTGTATATATATATATATATATATATATATAAACTATCTACATAGAGGGTAAAACAATCTCTAAATAAGCTGTTTTAGCAGAAGTAGGATAACAAATTTTAAACACTTATTTCAATTTTAATTAGATTTCAGAATTAAAAACCAAAAACCAGCAGTTGGATATGGAAAATATGGAGCTTAGCCAAAAGAACTCTCAGAATCAGAAAGAGCTGCAAGAACTTAATCAATGTCTGGCAGAAATGCTAAGCCAGAAGGACAAAGAGCTAGGACACAGTGCATGTGAGGAATGGGAACAAGAAAAGTCTAATCTCAAAGAAGAACTGGAACACTGTAAATTGCAGGTATGGTCTATAGCTACTCTATAGCCTTTTTGGAGGAAATCCAGTGAAAAAAAAGAAATGCTTACATTTAATTTCTTATGCATTTAAGTCCTAATAATTAAAACAGTGTAGTGTTGGCACATGAGTAGAGAGATGAACAGAAAGTCTAGAACTAGACCCAGATACTTAGTATATAACAAATGAAAACTTAATATATAACAAAGATGGGTTCTCAAATCACTGGGGTACAGGTGGACTTTTTAATAAGTGGTACCTGGACAACTCATTAGACATTCAGAATTAAAGTCAAAAGACAGCTCATAAACTGGGGAAAAAAATATTTACATCATATGCCACAAAGAGTGGGGCTAATATTCCTACTATGTAAAGAACTCTTAAAAATCAAAGGACTTAGGATCAAAATCTGATAGCAAAATGGGAAAAATGCATGAACAAAATAGTCACACACAAAGAAAAAGAGATAAAAATGGCTCTCAAACCTATGAAAAAATATTTGGTTACTCAGAATTAGAGAAATGCAAATAAAGCAACACTGATATCTCATTTCTCACCTATGAGATTGGCAACAATTTAAAAATATAACAACATATTCTGTTGACAAAAGTTTGGAAAAACAGGTAGTTTCATACATTGCTGGTGGGATATAAACTGGTACCGTATTTCTGGAAGGAAATTTGGCAATATCTAACAAAATTATAAATGTACTTACTTGTATGCTAGCAATCTTACTTCTAGGAATTTACCCTAAAGATATTCCTCCAAAAATATGAAAATTCACATGCACAGGGTTGGCTATTCATTGCAGCATTGTTTGTAACTGCAAAGTATTGGAAACAACCTAAATGCCCTCACATAGGAGAGTTGTTGGGTAAATGTGAGGGAGTCACACCATGGAGGAGTATTATACAGGTTTAAAAAAAGAAAAAGAATGAATTGGAAAGATCTTTTGGTATGAAATTATTTCCAGGACACACTAGAAACAGGTGAAAAAGGAAAAGCTGAAAAGCATATCTAAGAGTCTCTCTAGTATGTCTCCAACCATGTAAGAAAGAAGGGGATATTAGACAATACACATGTATTTGTGTAAAAAAATACAGAATTTTTGGAAAAGAAATACAGGAATGATAAACCAGCTAACTAAAGAGATGCTTCCGTATAGGGGGCAAATGGGAAAGGAATGAAGGAGAGGAATGGGAATGGGATAGCAGGGGTGAGGACGGGAGTGACACTTCTGAGAACCTTTTCATACAGTCTGATGCTTAGAACCATGGTCATGTTTCACATACCCCCTCAAATAAATAAGCAAAACCAATCCAGAAAATAAAGATCAGGGGAGGGGGAACTAGATGGAACACAAACACTAGCAAGTGAACCTAACAGTGTTATGAGTGGATAACGTAACCATGATGTGGAAGAAAATAAGTAATTTAGAAAGGAGTGTCTTGACTGTACATGGTAAGGTTAAGACAAAAGGAAGTGTACATAAATGCTACAATAGTCACTAAATGTGTTTCTCATGAGGGTGTATGTTAGTGATTCTGGAACTAGTCTGTATGTACCAGAATTGAACAAATAACTAAATATATTGTAGATAGTAAGAACTGAGTTTCTCATTTTGGGACAAGGAGGTTGGAAGTGGGGAAACTAGGAAGGCTAAAATGAACCTTCTGATGTTGGGCTGGAATTTGAGTTAATAGAATAAACTCATTATTTGTTTAGTATATAGGCAGATACAGAAATGTAGATGTGTGTATATTAATGGAGCACCCAATTATTGATTCCTGAACACTGTTCTCCTACATGAGAAACCCGGGCTTCTTAAAGAGATGATTGATCCCAAGGCTGGTGAAGGATCAATTCAAAATGAGCCTGGAACATCTCATGGTGCCAGAAAGAAAAAGGTACCCCCTGAAAAAAATGGGGCATGTCAAAAGGACAGGACACAACCTGAAGAAGCTCCTAATGGCCAAAGCTGAAATAATTTGATCAACAAAATAAAGCATAGCACAAAATAAGCATAATTATAAAATACAGAATGAAATTAATATCTATAGGTCCATACTGTTATGATGGAATAGGTAAATAAAGGAGAGAGAAATAACAGATCTTCCTTACCATAGAATTCCAATTAATAAATGTAGAAGGAAGGAAGGAAATAGCAAGTCTTCATTAAGCAATACCAAAGTAGTAATTGTTGTCGATAAAATCCACTGATAGACACTAAAATTAATAAGCAAATGCTTAAGAAAAAACACAGTTTGCATGGTCTCAAAGCATCTGCCCCCCAGAGAAAGATAGTAACTTTACAGTGGAGAATCTTCAAAAATAAACTTAAGAAATCATGTTTATACCATTTTAGTGAAAAGTTTTTTAAAAGATAGTGTGGGTTAGTTCCACTGAGTACAAATGATCTTAAAACAGTGTGCCATTGAGTATGCACTATTTTTTCCTTAATGCTGCCTTTTGTGACCTTATTAAGTTTCCCTAGGCTAAATGAGTGTGTTATTTGACTTTTTAATTTTTTTTCTTAGTCTTCCACTTTAGTGTCTTCTTTGGAGGCAGAACTTTCTGAAGTTAAAATACAGACTCACATCGTGGAACAGGAAAACCTCCTTCTCAAAGATGAACTGGAGAAAGTGAAACGAGTAAGACTGTGTGCAGCTTAGGTGGGGGCAAGGAGATATGTGTGGGAGTCATAGAATAACATGTACCAGATTGTCTTTTTTTTGTTCTAGCCATTGAGAGTCCCTTTTACTGAATCGTGTTAACTAGCTTATTGCTTAGTGAAGTTCAGGGCATGCAATACAAGTCTAATTTATAAGAGCTCCTATCACTAATTCTCCAAATGTTGTTCTAGTTATCTAACTTATGTGTGTTGTAGGCTGACATTCTATTAATTTACTATAAATGAATCCCAGCCACCAGTTTAAGAAATGTTTTGCTCTACCTTTGCCCAGCCAGATGTTAAGGTAATATAAATTTGCCTAAAAAACTGGTGACTTTCTTGCTAATAACTTTAATAACTATTCACCCAGATTTGTGAGATCCAGGTTCTCCCTTTTTCTCATAGTGAGTTTGAGGCATCTATCTTAGGCAGAAGAATAGATTCTAAAGCATTATGAGGGATGTGGTCTCACCTATGAATTTGGCTTTAAAAAGCATATTTCAGAGTTTCAAGCAAAGACCTAATTTTAAGTATAATTTTAAGTCCACCTTAAAATTTATATGCTGAACACTGTCCAATTTTATTCTTTATTCTGAACCTTTCAGTGAGTACATGAATTTCTCAGTTTATGCAATCTTGATATCTAATAGGAGAATTTAGTTTTTCCATTTTATTTGTTTCACCAAAGGATTACTTTAAGACCGTGATATCTTTAGATTATAAAATTCTCTTGTATCTATCCAGCCTATGAGCATAAAGGTGTCCTTCTCTGAATGCTGAAATAGAGCCTGTACCCCTGGGCGTGTTACGTTTGCGTTGATCCCTAATTGACACCCATAAGTCTTGATTTCCTAATAAGGTTGTTAGACTCAGGGAATTTGTATCTCTTCCAGTGCCTAATCGAGTACGGCTATCTAATAGGTGCTTTATAAGAACCTTTTCCAGTCAGATGCTGCTATGCAAGGTATAGCTGTCCTGCCATAGCAGAAGCTGTTGGCCCTTATAAACATTCCAGAAGTTAAAAGGCCCTTCTGTGTTATATAAGTATTCCAGGACTGTTGTTACCAAATTTATCCTAATTAACTTGGGCATAATTTTCTCCTTTTTCTGTTGTTCAACCTTTCGGATGATAATGATGGGTCCCATGTCCAAGCATGGGAAATGTATGTGCTGTGATTTTGTCAAGCTATGGATCAAAAGAAAAGGAGCAGAGTTGAGAGTACAGCAACATGATCAGGACATCATTTTGGCACATTTTTCTTGCATGTGAGCCCTTTTGCTTTCGGTAGGAAGTTGTTCATCGTCCCTGGACTCTTAGATCACAGGAGTAGGATGGTGTCAAGCTGTTGCTGCCGTACAGCTTGGACCTAGAAAGCACATGCTGCTCTGTATGACATAATAATTTCTTGTTCACAAAACAGTTTTGTTTGTATTATCTGTTGCACTGAAAAGAAACATGACTAGCACCAGCAGTAGTCACATGACAGTCTGTAGACACCCAAACTGGTACCAGGCTTTGTGAGGGTCTCGGGATAGGGAGGCAAGGTAGTGAGTAAAGGAGAAAAGTCCTTTATTAACCCGAGCCCAGGTACATGGATTTTTCTTCATCTTTCTGACTTGTTTAGATTTGTAAATTATGCTGAATTTGTTGCCGGTTGAAGACAAGCTTCAATCCTTAACGTCTGTTTTGTTATACTGTTCCAAAAGACCTTCAGGTAAAACATTAAAGGTGGCCATAAAATCGTGACAGTAAATAATTGAAAATTGAAAGCCAGATGAAGCAGAGGGAAATGGAAAACATATGAACTCTAAAAGTGTAAGAAACAATCAGTCTCTTTAAGGCAGTGTTTGTGGTGGGTGGAGACTGCTCCCACACACCAAGATATTTGGCAGTATCTGGGGTCACATTTGGTTTCCACACTGGGTATACAAGGCAGGGAGTGTGTGCTACTGGAATCTAATAGGTAATGCCTGGGATGTTGTCAACCATCCTACAGTGCATAGGACAGTCCCCCATGACAAGAAATTACCTGGCCCTGAGGGTCAGTAGTGCTCAAGTTGATGATGAAAAGGAACAAAAAGTTTTTGGTTTATCATGATTCCATAAAATGCAGAGGAAGAAGCAAGTGTGTCCATACCAGCAACATTTTTCTAAGCCAGTCAATTTAAGCATCTCCCAAAGTGAAGGGTATGTAAAATGAGCTGAAAAAGACTGATTTATCTTTAAACTTGACTTTGTGTTGGTTGATACATTATATGTGGTTGTTGCCAATTCTGTATTCTTGATTGAAAAAAGATTTTTTTTTCTAGTTAAAAAAGAATGAGGAAAATGTTTTGTCATATGTACCCACGTTAAATTGATGACAGAATGGCAATATGTTATTTATTTTATCCTGAAGGTAAAACAGAAGGCTGGGACCATTACTTCACAACGTCTGGTAGATTTTTCCTGAGCAGACATTTCGGCAGTCAATTGGAGAATTGAGAGAAGTGGGGAAGATTTTTGTCAAAGTTAATTATAGTCCCCTGGAGTCTATATGTCCTTGGAAATAGATAGGGAAATGGCAACAGCCATGAAATGTCCTGTCTATAAATACATTCATGAGATGTGATGGGTGGGCTCATTTATTTATCCCTTGCAGCTCTGCAGATGTCCTGATCTCTCTGACTTCCAGCAAAAAATTTCTAGTATTCTAAGCCACAATGAAAAACTGCTGAAAGAAAAGGAAGCTCTAAGTGAAGAATTAAATATCTGTGTTGATAAGGTAATAAAAATAAGACTTTACCATCATCGTATGGTATGTACTGTAATGAACATTTCTGTAATGCCAGTGGCATATGGGCCCACTGTGTTAGCCTAAAAGTCTCCTGGAACAGCATTTTGCTGGCATTTTGTGACCTTAGAGCTCCTGAAGCCATTAGTTTTGTTTTTTTTTTCTTGTGTTAAAGTATAGTTGAGTTACAATATTGTGCTAGTTTCAGGTATACAGCAAAGTGATTTGGCTGTGTGTGTGTGTGTGTGTGTGTGTGTATGTACTTCTTTTTTTTTTATTCTTTTCCACTATAGATTATTACAGGATATTAAATATAATTCCCTGTGCTATATAGTAAATCCTTATTTATTTTATATATAGTGGTGTATATCTGTTAGTCCCATACTCCTAATTTATCCCTCCCACTCTTCCCTTTTGGTAACCGTAAGTGTGTTTTCCATGTGTGAGTCTGTTTCTATTTTGTATTAATAAGCCTATTTGTATTATTTTTTTAGATTTCACATATAAGTGATATCGTGTAATATTTGTCTTTGTCTGTCACTTGCTATGTCTTTTCACTTGTGATGATAATCTCTTGGCCCATCCCTGTTGCTACAAATGGCATTATTTCACTTTTTTATGGCTGAGTAATATACCATATGTATATGTATTACCACATGTGTATTTATAATCCATAAAAATTTTAGGATTATTCTAGTTCTATGTAAAAAAGTCATCAATAATTTGATAGGGATCACATTAAATCTGTAGATTGCTGAAGCCATGATTTTAACAGGAGTCTAGATTAGTTGTTTAATAAATATTAAATACAGTAATATAAAGATTGTCTCATTTTAATAATCATTGTTACTTAATATATATTGCTTAAATATATCACTAGTTTACTTACATATAACGTGAATATTATGTATTTAACAATCTGAAGCCTGTTGCATAGTTTCTTTTTTTCCTGCTATATTTTCCTTGCCAAATCCAGAAACACTGCTTTTGTTATATCTGCCTTAATAGACACACTCTGTTTTCCTATTATGGCACACTCTTGGGATTTCTAATTGCCTTCCAGCCCTTCATGTCTCACCCACAAAACATGAGGCAATGAGAAAGAAAACTGGAAATCCCCAAAGAAAAGAGACTCTTCAAAATTAAAGTAGAAAAGAGAGTCAAGGAGACGTTTGTCTTTTACCTTGCCCCAGTCCACTATGTGAAAAGATGGTACTTGATCTTCTCAGTGTAAATGGAGGCATATAATTATGAATTGCAGCTAGACATGTTTGCAAAAATTACCTCTTTTCTTTTCCTGAAACAGTTGGCAAAATCAAGTCTTTTAGAGCACAGAATTGCTACTATGAAGCAAGAACAGAAGTCTTGGGAACACCAGAGTGAAAGCTTAAAGTCACAACTAGTGGCTTCACAGGAAAAGGTATGTGGACAATTCTTGTTTCATCCATATAGTTAATTTTTTCCTATATCTTCCAGCAGAACTCCAAGTGGAAACAATGTTCTAAGTGGATGTGGTCTAAAAGGGTTCAGAATGGTTCAATTTAACTAATATTTCACACGTTACAGTATAATAAAATAAGTTGAACAGTGTTTCCTCCAAAGTTCATTATTATGAAATAATCATGAGATTGCCTCATCGCTGTGAGATTACTTATTTATGAAAGCTTAAGAATCGTGTGCAAAAATGACTTCTTATTTCTAATTTAGAATTAGGATTTCTAAGGCAGGTTCATGCCCTATTATAGTTAAAGATATCTATTGACATTCCATTTACCAATTTAAAATTTTAAAAATTGAAATATAAATGAGATATTAGCATGGAGTAGGGTTCTACAAAGATATGGTTTTATTTTAAACTGAGAGGTCCTTTGCAAAACACCACCACAGTCTAAAATGTAATTTCTGCAAAATTCAGTAAAATTATCTATTGTGATGCCAGCTGGTACTCCTTGGTTCTGTAAGATATCACTTGGTAATACACTAGATGACTGTACCAGCAATACCTTGCTCAAGGTATATTTCATTATTCTCTTAAATATAACGTAACATCCTGTAAAGATACATAATATCCTGGTTTTCCCTGAGCAACTGAAAAGAGCTGGATATAGTAAGTAGAAACAGAAGGGACTTTGAAGTTCTGTGTCCTAGTTCATTCATACATGCACATGCTATACCTGAGACCATGAGGATTTGTCATTTGTTCTGATGTAGGTTCAGAATTTAGAAGACACTCTTCAGAATGTAAACCTACAAATGTCCCGAATTAAATCTGATCTACGAGTGACTCAGCAGGAAAAGGAGGCTTTAAAGCAAGAAGTGATGTCTCTACACAAGCAACTTCAGAATGCCAGTGACAAGGTAATTTCTCTTCTTTATTGAGGTATAACTTTATACAGTAAAATGCACACAGTTTTAGTTTATAACTTATTTTTACACATATATATGTATCTATATATAAATGTGTATTTTACCTAGAAATGTGTGTAGGTATGTTTGTGTAACCACCTCCTAGCTCAAAATAAAGAACATTTCCAGCACCCAGTAGGCTCTCTTGCGTCCTCTTCAGTTGACAACCCCAAGGGAACAACTTCTCTACCTTCTGCCATCATAGGTTAGGGATGCTTGTTTCTGAACTTCACATAAATGGAACCATAGTGACAAGGTAATTTTTTATATTGTGCAAGTCAAAAGACCATGGGTAAAAACATTTTGATATTATAGAAAGTGTCTCATTTTAATATATCACAATGCTGCTTCATCTGTTTGCAAATAAATTAAGAACAATATATGTAGACAGCATATTAAAAAGCAGAGACATCACTTTGCCAACAAAGGTCCATCTAGTCAAGGATATGGTTTTTCCAGTAGTCATGTATGGATGTGAGAGTTGGACTATAAAGAAAGCTGAGCACCGAAGAATTGATGCTTTTGAACTGTGGTGTTGGAGAAGACTCTTGAGAGTCCCTTGGACTGTGAAGAGATCCAATCAGTCCATCCTAAAGGAGATCAGTCCTGAATATTCATTGGAAGGACTGATGCTGAAGCTGAAACTCCAATACTTTGGCCACCTGACGCGAAGAGCTATCTCATTTGAAAAGACCCTGATACTGGGAAAGATTGAAGGCGGGAGGACAAGGGGATGACAGAGGATGAGATGGTTGAATGGCATCACTGACTCAAAGGACATGAGTTTGAGTGAACTCGAAGGAGTTGGTGATGGACAGGGAGGCCTGGTGTGCTGCGGTTCATGGTGTCACAAAGAATCGGACATGACTAAGTGACTGAACTGAATTGATGTATGTCAGCCTTGGATAGATGTTAAGATTTTGTCCTACCATAAAAACTGGTGCTAAATTCAGCTACTTTATCTCTTGCTGATACTTTTTTTTAACTGTGGCTTTAAAAAAAAAAATAATAGTTGTTTCCATTTTAAAAAGTGACTTTGGGGCTGAAATGTTTTTCAAAATGAGACTGTACCATTTTTTTTCTTTTTCATGTTTTGGCTTGAAAAGAAAAAGGCTTACCTAGTTGTGATACCTTAAAAAAATATTTTTTAAAGCATCTTTCAGGAGCAAAAAAAAGCACTGTGGTAGCTTAAAGCATATTCCTGAGTTCAAGTCTCAATTATATGGATGATACATGCTTTGGATTCTAAAAAGGATATGATTGCATATGTGAAAAGGAAACTAGAGTTTGGCATGTGAACCCTTTCAAGTTAGCTGTGCATTTCAGAGTTCTCTTTGTGTCCTATGTTTACCAAAAGAATGCTTATATGGATTCAAAGCATAACTTCATAAGAATGAGGTAATCTTTAAGGACACTTAGTCTCTATGCACTTGGGTCCTATGTGGAACCTGGCATTGCCCTACAATCAGCTTTGCTATTAGATCTGATAGAGCTGTTTTGCCAAAGACCATTTAAAACAGAATTTCCAAACCTTTTTTAAAATAAAAAACTCAAGAATATTGTTTTACTTTTATCTATATATACCTGTGCTCACTCACATTAGAAGACACTCAAACAAAAAATCAGCTTGTTTTTTAAGGCTTAACTCTGTTAATTCTCTCTTAAGAACCGGGCCCCAGAAATAGGCACCCATCCATCAGGATTCCATAACCAACAGCAAAGGCTGTCCTGGGACAAGCTGGATCACCTGATAAACGAGGAACAACAGCTACTTTGGCAAGAGAATGAGAGAGTCCAAACCATGGTACAGAATACCAAACCAGAACTCATACACTCCCGGGAAAAGGTAACTTGAAAAGTTGCACGTGGTAGCCTAGGTTTGAAAGTCAGTGTTTGATATGATTGCAGTGATTCTAGGGTATGGATTTGAGTATTCTGGTGTGGCAGACTTATTTTAAGAATGTATAATTTATCATTTACTTGCAATATAATTTTATCATGATATGTTTATATACTATTTTTTGTATAAGCAGTTCTATATTAAATCTGTGATTTTATAAATGGAAATTATGTTAACCATATATTCCTCATTCAAATAGGCTAGCCACCAAGACTGATAGTACAAAAATGACAAAACTAAACTCAGATCTTGTTGATCTAACTCCTTGTAAGAGGAAAAGTTGCCTCTCTTTAAAGACTCAGCATTTCAAGGTTAGAATGGTATTTAAAGATCATGTTTTTCAGCTGATGTTTAAATTCTTTACCTCTGCTGAGTAGTCAAGAAATTATTTATTTATTTGCATTTTTTTTAATTGTATTTTATTTTTAACTGGAAGATAACTGCTTTACAATATTGTGATAGTTTCTGCCATACATCAACATGAATCAGCCATAGGTATATATATGACTCCTCCCTCTTGAAACTCTCTCCCACTCCTCTAAATTGTCACAGAGCACTGCCTTTCGGTTCCCTGTGTCATACAGCAAATTCCCACTTTACATTGAAGGATAATTCCTTTACAATACTGTGTTGGTTTCTGCCATACATCAGTATGAACGAGCAACTATTTTTAACCTATGCTTAAATATCTCTTTTGAGAAAGAACTCCTAGGAGTCACAGATACTCACTAGAACTCTTACCCTGTGCCAGAAACTACTATCACTAAAGTTGCAGTGTTGAACAAGACTAAACATGGTCGCTGTCTTCATGGAACCTAGCTGATGTAAATGCACTGTTCAGGTGTGAACAGGCCAATACAGAGTCAGAGGAACTGTCACCCCCTTCACTCCTGAAAGTTATGCGCATGTTAGGCACACAGGTGCCTACAGATTACATCTGTTTGCTTGGTGGCCACATGGCTCTATTGATTCCCAGTGCTTTGGCTGAGCCAGAAGTCCCCTCTTCCCTGATGCTTAGTGTTGAATCAGGCTAAAAATAGATTAACCTAGAAAGGATCTTTGGAAATCCAAAAAAGCTAGCTTCAAAAATTGGCAGACTTGACTGGAAAAAGCTTTTTTAATACAACAAAACCCAAGCACTGAATAAAAACTTTCATTATGTTAGCTTTTTGTTTTTCCTGGCTGGGTGATTATATTAGCATTTCTTCCTGTTATACTGGTTCTTGTTAGGTCCATCAGCTGGAATCCAACCTTCCTTCTCCTAAGCACCAAAAACATCTAAATTCATCAGGTACTGTGAAGCCCACAGAGCAGGAGAAGTTGAGCTTAAAGAGAGAATGTGAACAGTTTCAAAAGGAGCGATCTCCTACTAACAGGAAGGTGAGTTTTTGAGTTACTACCACGTGGTTATATGCTGACTCTGATGCATCTCTAAATGTATGTTTCTTCCCCTGTGTGCTTCCAAAGAAATGACTAATGGCATATTTTGGTTCTTCCTTTTATCTGTACTTTTGTCATCTTGTCAAAGCAGTATCATAGTTCTTTTTGATTGAATGATTGCTAAAAAGGAGCAATTTAAGTTTTCATAAAGAAGATGGTTAATCATCTTCATTAGTATATAAACCTTTCTAAGTTAGTAAAACATATATACCTGAATATTAGGAACATTTTAATTTGGTTAACTACTGCCGTATAATAGAAAGACAAAACATTCATGTCTCAGTTTCTGTAGGTCAGGAATTTGGAAGCAGCTTAATGGAATGATTTTGGCTCAAGGTCTTTCCTGAGATTGCTCTCTAGATATTAGCTGAGGCTGCAATATCCAAAGGCTTCACTGGTGCTAGAGATCATCCACTTCCAGATTTATTCAGATAACATGTTAGGAAGAAGCTTCTGTTTTTTGCTGGCTGATTGCCAGAGGCTCAGGCACTCCCTACCTGGACCTTTTCTCAGGATGTGGCAATGAGTGATGCAAGAGAGAGATTCCAGAAGACCGCGATGGAAACTGTAATATGTTTTATAAACCAATCTCAGAAGTCACACAACATCACTTCTGTATTCTATAGGTCACACAGACTAACTCAGGTATAGTGGGGGCAGGGGACCAGGCAAGGGTGTGAGATAGGGATCACTCAGACTGCTTAGAGGCTGGCTACCACATGGTTAAACCTCTGTAACACGATTCCCTTTGCTTTGTTTTCTTTGTTACATTAAGTTTGAGTTCTAGACCAGTGTTACTGTGGGAGTTCTTGGTATTTGTTTTCCTTTCTTTCTTTTTTTAAACTAAAACTCAAGAGTTTTCACTACAGGCACACCTTGGAGATATTCCGGGTTCGGTTCCAGACAACCACAGTAAAGTGAGTCACATGAATTTCTTAGTTTCCCAGTGCAAATGAAAGTATGGTTCCATAATTATGTCATTTAAAGTCTAGGTTATATTCAAGTAAACTTTTCAGAAGGATGTTGGGTTTCATCCAGCTGCTTACCAAGGGGAAAGTCTAACGATTGGTTTTAAAATAACAATGAATTGAAGTGTGCCTGAAAAGCATACACCCGAATTCCATTTAACAGTTCTTGCTACACTCCTCAGCTCTTTTAATGGAGGCAAAGATCAGCATTCTAGAATTGTGTCATATGTTTTCTACTTAGCAATATTCTGAATCCTTGAGTGTCCTCTAGCTCATTAGATTCTCATAAGATTCTATACCAAAGAGAATTCCAAAAGTGGATCCTCATAAAATTTTCAAATTTCTCCTTTAAAATTGAGAAAAGAGTTAAATAAATCAGGTTTTGTGTACTATGTTTTCAGATGTTTTCCCCTACTGCAGATCCATAGATGATAATGAATTCAGTTTAGTGAAATACCAGCATTTAAAAAAATTTTTATTATAGTTTCTTTACAATGTTGTGACAGCATCTTTAATAAAATATACTATAAAATATCAAAGTACGTGGCTTGTAGTAGGGATAAGTATTATTTCATGGAAGTTTTCTTTTAGTGATGTATACTTAGAGCTGATTATGCATGTATGTACATGTGGGGGTGTGTGGATGTACTGGGTTGCAAGATAAAATGTATTTCGCACAGTGAGTGGCATTGAAGTTTGAAAGCTACCTGCCTTAGGACTCTGTTC
The DNA here is from genome assembly GCF_042477335.2 of Ovis canadensis. Lineage (NCBI taxonomy): Eukaryota > Metazoa > Chordata > Mammalia > Artiodactyla > Bovidae > Ovis > Ovis canadensis. Next base: position 54,098,548 of record NC_091251.1, on the reverse strand, counting down.
TATGTGAGGTACAATCAGTGCACTGAATTATTCGTTGTTTTCCCTTGATGAATGAACTCAGCTTTCTTCCAAGAGTTGAGATTTCTGATTAGTGTAAATTTGTCAAAAAAAAGTTGAGCAATTCAGGTTGCTTTCTTTTTTTTAAGGGAGTTTTATGTTTTTCAACAGGTTAGTCAGATGAAATCCCTTGAGCGAGAATTAGAAACAATTCATTTGGAAAATGAAGGCCTGAAAAAGAAACAAGTAAAACTGGATGAACAGCTAATGGAGGTAAGTTTTTAAGGGAAGTGACCTGAGATATGAAGAATATTTTAATCCATGAAGGACCCATTTGTTGAGAGAGGCTAGCATAGCATTAAATTCCTATTACGAAAACAGTGAAAATCTAAGTACATTGCCAAGCTGGACTCTTTGGTTGGTCTTACCAAGTTTGATAGATATTTTTGCTAATTACACAGCCATAGGAATATATACTGCTTCACAGAAGAAGGGATAATAATAATGTTGACTATCCTAAAATGCAAGGACCTGTGCCTCAACAAATTCAAGGGGCAGGGACTCTGACCAGTACTGACCAGGAGCCTCGGAGCTCTCTCGCCAATGCTGTGGTTTTAATAGTTTCCCAATACCTCCTGCAGTGTAGTGTTTTATAGATGTGATGTGCTCTGTTACAGCCTATTCAGTTAGGAAGTACATTCCGGGAGTTTAAGAGCATTAGCATTTAGACATTTAATTTTCAAGTGTTGCCATTGTTCATTTCTATATTTGTAACGCAGCACTGCCTTGGGAGAGGTACATCTGTTAAATATAAAAGTGGATTTGTAAAACTTGTCAGCTTGGACATTGAGTTTCTAGTCTAATAGATTGCTTTCTGAACACCAAGTGCAATTATAGGATATAAAACAATTTATGTAAAATCTTCCTTAATAAGTAAAAATTTCATTGAGGTACTTTACTTTGGGTAATAAAAATATTAGTTACTCCAGCATTTGATGACCTGTGTACTGAACTGAACATTTATATAAGGTAGAGAGGTACAGGTAAAAAATCTTTCTGTGCTCTTAAAAAGTTCTGTGTACATTTGAAAAGACCCTGATGCTGGGAAAGATGGAAGGCGGGTGGAGGAGGGGACAACAGAGGATGAGATGGTTGGATGGCATCACTGACTCAATGAACAGGAGTTTGAGTAAACTCCAGGAGTTGGTGATGGGCAGGGAAGCCTGGCGTGCTGCAGTCCTTGGGGTCACAGAGTCGGACACGACTGAACAGCTGAATTGAACTTTCATTTTTTAAAGCCCAACTCAGCTGTATTTTTGGAAACAAGTGAGAAAGAAAAGAAGAAAAGAAATTTAAATCAGCAAGGGTGTAATTATTATAAAATAGATTATAAATGTTGATATGTCAAATAAGGCATCTGAACAGTATCTGGCTCATGAAGACACTTAATAAATGAATGAATGAAAAAAAAAGTTCTGTGTATACAAATATTTTAAAGCCAGAATTATAGGAAGAGAGATGTGTAAATATTTTCTTTCGTGAAGCTGGACACATGCAAAGGTAATTACATTTCAATAGATGCTTGGTTTTTAAATATGAAATATGGGCAAACATATCGCATTTATATTTAAATGACCACTAAGGTTTCTGTCAATTTTATGTTCTCTGATTTATCTACTAATAGGGAGATTAGTGAAACTGTACAGAATGAAATCCAAACCATATTTGCTTTTCTTTCTGCATATAATAAATGTATTTATTAAAACTTTGATCTGCAGGCTGTGTTTAGATGTAGATATGCTTTTCTGATGAAATAATTATATACTCTAATGAATGAGATATCTGAAGCCACATATGACATGTCTAGTACCAAACTGAAAAGTAACAGGGTATACTTAATCACTGTTTGATTAAGTATATGCTCTTCCAAATGCTCTTCCAACAGGCTGAGTCTTCTTCCACCTGCTCTCTTTGGCCCCTTCTCTCCCAATCATACTTTACATGATTAATCATCATAAGCAATTTCCCCTCATTACTTTTCTCCCTGATCTAGTAGTAAATATTTGGTAATGGATGAGGGAGATTGAGTGTTCTTGTCACTGGAGCTGAAAAAAGAAAAAGCATGAAATTTTAATTGGAACACTGTAAAGAACACCTCATACACTATTCTAATGAAACTTCCATTGAAATAAGACTGAGCTGTGGACTCTGTGCAGACATAATTCTTTAGCAGCTTTATTAAATGTAATTCACTACACAATTCATTCATTTAAAGTGTCTAATTCAGCGGTTATATATATAGAAATATATATATACATGAATTATTAAAATGGCAAATTTTGTTAAGTGGCATTTACTGGCATTAATTACATTCACAATGTCACCACTACTTCTAAAACCTTTTCATCACCCCAAACAGAAACTCTAACCATTAAGCAATAACTCTTCATTTCCCCTTCCCACTGGGCCTATAAATTGAATTTTTGTTTATGCTGTGATATCTAAAGATTAGGCCAAATTTCAGGATGTACAGTGGTTTTTCATACCATTTTTTTTTGCCCAGCTCACCTGGGGATAGGTACATTCCTCTCACTCCAGCATGGATTCTTATCAGGTTTAGGGGAGGGACAGTAGGCAGGCAGGGAGATAGTCCTACATCAGAATCTTTGGTATCAAGTAATTTAGGGAAAGCTTTCTAGGTGATTCTATCTGATGTATGTACTCCCTTGGGGGAAGGAATTTCTTCTTATCCCTATATGATAGTTTAAACTCATTATTAATATAACACATACCCTTACCCCAAGGCAATTAAAGATCCCAAATTATTAGACAAGGAAATGGAAGAATTCGCCTCCCACTCCATGGTTTTTTTAACTATATGAGGCAATGTTCCATAAACAATTTGTTTTGAACACTTAAAGAAAAAGTTAAAGATTGTTAGCAGTTCTTATAGTCTGATGTGTACCTCTGATAGCCAATAGTTTTGTGGTTTATATCCTGCATCTCCACAAGGCATTTAACATCAGGTCTATTCCATACTACACTTGAAATCTTCTGAATTATTATATTGGAATGAATTGAGGTAAAGAAGCAAGCTCATAAACCAACCAAATTACAATAGAAGAGGAAGTGGCTGCAAAATTAAGAGCTGTTTGACATTTTAATATCTGTAGAATTTATATACAGAGAAATGTAAATGTTGGTCTTTTTAAGTTCCTACTGACTGGAGCATACATGTTAAAGTATATAATATACCCTGTTTTGTGCTGTTCTTTCTCTTTATAACTCATGTTTCCTTTCTCTAACTCCTGTAATTCTCTTTTGTTTTTGTTTTATCTGTGGCTAACCTGTACCTAGAACTCTGTGGTTGGAACTAGCAGAGAAGGGTGCAGTTCTCTGCCTGAGATAGTGTGTGAAGGTAGAACATTCTCTTTCAATGAATTTCATAGCATGGAGACATCTCATTAAACCCCTTTTTCATGTAATCATTTCTACTACTGTGACAGTTAATAAATACTTAAGAGCCAGTATTCAATTTCATTTAACTCTGGAATACATCTGTTTACATTTCCATCAGGATTTCCCTCAATATTTAAAGACATAGTGAAGAAAATCATCCCACTGATACAAAATCAGGGGATCATAAAGTGGTGGGTTTTCTAAATCTATAACTAGAAATATTTCAAAATGGGTAATAACCCACCTCAGAAATTTAAATTTAAGGAAATGGATAGTGGCTCTGAAGTTTCATGATAACATTTAATTCTAGTTTTGTCTTAGAGGGCCTTTTTCCCTTCTCACATGCCTGGGGGTACTTCCTCATGAGTTTAGTACTTGGTCATATTTGTTGCATGTCTTCCATTGAGCTCTGTGTCTGCTGAATGTGTCCACAAATGTGAAGTGGCATGCCTCACTGACCAAATGCAATGCCTTCTTTCCCTTGCCCCACATTTGATTGGCATGTGATACATATACTATTTCTTCATTGTCTTGAATAAATCCTTTCATTCCATGTACTTCAATTCCCAAATATTCTGGAATATCACCTTACGTCCCAGAATTGCCTGTCTGATAAACTAAGATAGATGAAAATAATTTGAGATGCAAGATGAGATTTTCAAAACAAATTGCTAACTTAGAAAAAAAGTAGTCATTGAACTGCTTTTAAGAATCTTTATGACTGGTAAGTAGCAAAACTCTAGAGCATAACCTCTTTCTGCCCTTTGCCTATTCCACCATTTTTTTTTTAAAGAGGGATAATTAAATGTTCTAGTGTGGGAAGAAAAAAGGAAAATCCAGACATATGTGCACCATGTACCTCATGTTTTATTGTTGCTTAAGACTGAGGAAGTATAGTTTAAGTCTAAAACTTTTAAGGCCTGCTTATTCATTAAATATATTACCTCCTAAGCAAAATGATTTTTTATTCTTACTTGGGATCATGTGCTGCCTGTTTTAAAGTTATCAGTAAGTCTGAGAGGCCATTAATGAATCCGTAGACTTCCTTTCTCTCTGCCTGCTACTTTCAAGGCAGCTCTGTGACTGAAGGCATGGTAGCTGACTAGGGCTTTGCTCTTATTCTCCAGATGCAGCACCTGAGGTCCACTGTGATGCTTAGCCCATCCCCTCATGCTTGGGAACTGAAACTGCTCCAGCAGCAAGCCTGTCCAGTGGTTCCCAGGGAGCAGTTTCTGCAGCTTCAGCATCAGCTGCTGCAGGCAGAAAGGATAAACCAGTGCCTGCAGGAGGAACTTGAAAATAGGACTTCTGAAACCAACACACCACAGGTATGATGATCTTTTTCTAATAGTAAATGCAGATCACCTAATTTAATTTTACCTATTTGGAAGTTACACCAGTTCAAAGGTGGGGATGAAGAACCTCAATCTTTTGTCAGTTACACCTTACCTGTATTACAAATCCACAGAACTGCAGTGCTGTTTTGGCTTTGGTCTTGGTTTTTGTAGTGCTACTTTTGAGCTCTCAGCCTCTAAGCTGGGTAATTAAGAGTTCTGGGTCTCATGCAAGTTGCTAAGTGATGATGAAGTGTCAGGCTCACTTGAGCATAGTGTGCAATTGACCTAACATTCTTGTCTGATGCCAAAAATATTACAGAATTCAAGTGCAACTCTAGGATATGTATTACTACTAACAAAGCATCCTGGGTTTTCTTGTACCAGAGGGTGTGGCCTGCCTGAGTTCCTTGGAATTCACAATTGGGGACTTTTCACAACTATTAAAGTAGAATGTGTCATCAGCGACTTTTTTAAGTTGACATAGTTCATTTAACTTATTTTTTAAATGATCTAGTTTGAAAAACTATTTTTAAGAAAATAAAGATCTTCTTCCTCTTCCCTTTGAATTAGCATTATCCCAGCTCACTACCAGACACAATCTTATATTACCTAAGTTTTCAAATAGTTAAATTTTCTTTTTAGTGCTTCATTCGTGATTCTCTTCTTTCAAAAATCTCTTAATTCTTCCTCAAAATTACAACTAAAATTAAAAACATTCCTTAATTTGCAGAATTCTAGATTAGTTCATTCTAGTTTGAATAACTCTTCTGTTTTCAAAATGTACCTTGCCTCTCAGGTGACATTTGACAAGGAATTTCCCAATTCTTTTTCTGTAATCTGGTCACAGTGGCTTTGCAAAGTCTTATTAGCACCATAATTGTACATTGGAGCAATTTTGTTTTCTTTGCCTACTAGTATATATCTATGCTTTTGCATGATGTAATCATCATCTATTCTTTCCAGCAAAGGCTTAAAATCCATGTTTTGACATTCAATTCAACTATGTCAACTACATTCAATTTCCAAATACTAAAAGCTAATTCCAGAAGTAAAATTGTGATGGTAGGTATTGGACAGATGCTTCAGCTCTTCATTATAGAAGTGAATCATAAAACTTGGTCTCAGTTTTTAATAGACATTTTAAATCAAATGATCAAACTAAGATCCTACTCATTACTCTCTCATATATACTACTTTTAAAACATGCTCCTCCCAACCCACCTACCAGTGTTTAAAAGTAAAAAGTATCCCTTTACTTCAATTACTTGAGGATTAGATAGACAAAAACTGTTAAGACTTTTGTGCTTAAAAAGAAAGAGGATTTCTCCAGCCAGATGGCAGAGTGGACTGCTTATTGCTCTCACGAGAAGGTGACGGCAGGCTCTGACAGCAGGCTATCTTTGTTTCTGGTAACTGAGTGAGCTGACACCGATTTTAAGAATAGAGAATGTTGTTAGAATCTGCATGTTGTCTCTGTGTGTGGAGTGATATGATTTCTTCTGCCTTGTGTTGCTTCGCTTGCATATGTAGTATTGATGTGTGCTTTCAAAAATTGTTTGCATTGTAAATGTGTGAATTTAGATCCCCCCCAAAAGCATAATCTTGACATCAGGGTGAAGTGTACCACTTGCCTTCTTTCTCTAGGCCTTGCTACCGGAGCAGCGAGCAGTGCATGCAGATTCCTACAGAAGGATTGGGCACCTGTGAAAACTGGGCTGTTATTGATGGCATTTGTTACCATGGCAGATACTCAAATGCACACCCACACACACCACACTAATATAGATATAAGCTGAGAAATGTTTTGGAATCAAGTGCTCTTTTAAGTTTTATTATTAAGCCTTTGTAGTATTATGTTTCTTATTTATGTGACTCAAATTCACAAATTTCAGCTTGTTACACTTAATTATACCGTTTAAAGAGTATGAATTTGAGATTCTTGAAAGGATGTGAATTTTGTGAATCAAATTCACAAATCTCAGCTTGTTACACTTAATTATTTATACCATCTAAAGAGTGTAGATTTGAGATTCTTGATGTATTCTATATATTCTCATTCCATACATTGTAAATATTTTTAACAAAAGGTACTGCTTTTATATATGGAATTTGAAGAAAATCAGGATTATTTATATTGTTTTATATAAGATGTATAAACTTTTTTGACAGGAAAAAGGACATTTTTGATGAAATAAAATAAGTTTTAAATATAGTACTGCTTTTGTTTTTCCTCTTTCCGCACTCTTTTGCCATGCCCCATGTTCTTTGAATTAATTATCCAGGTTTTTTGCGTTGTTATACTTTTTTCTTCTTTTTTATAAGGCAAGTGGAAATCTGGCCTTTTCCATTTACGTTTGAATTTTTAAAAGCCATTATACCTTTTAAAATATAGGATTTTTAGATGCTCTTAGGACCTGGTTTCTTAAAATTCTGTGTTAGTCTTTTGCCGACTACAGGTTTTATCTTTAAATTAGTTGCATGGCTTAGCTGTTTCTTTTATGTTTGAATAAATTCTGTTATTTAATACACAAACTGTTGGCTTTCACCTCACATTTGGTCATTCTTTGTGCTTTTTAAAGGACACTTTGGGTTATATTTTTAAGGACAGGTTATGCCATCAGCTACTAACACTGGAGTCTTGCTTAAACATTTGAAGAACCTTTTAAAATCTGAAATTCTTTATGTGAACATTTTGGTAGACCGAGAGAAGGGGTAGTCAGTTGCACTCTAAATCTTGTTCTAGGTCCCTGTGCACTTCAAAACCCACACACACCTTAATCCATCACTGTTGTATAAGGAGAGGAGAAGCCAGCGTCCTTTTTCTGCCCTGTTTCATCTAGGAGCTCTTTATGGGGAGAAAATTAAATATGTTCTAATGATAAGTCCATCCTCCAATTCAGGTATTTGCTCCACACTGACAAATCAAATTAGAAAACCAATAATTAGAAGAACTAGTGGGAAGAGGCTACTAGAAACACTAACACCCTCACAGTAACTAGCCATTTTGAAGATAAAAACAGACACACATACTGCAAGCTGATTGGAAATGTTAGGTGATCCTGACTAAACTCAGTTTTTATTCATTTTGTTGTTGAAAGTCCCACAGTATTGCAAAGACCCAAATCACAGATGAAAGGTTGATAACCATGTTTTAATTTACTTTGGATACCTATTTTACTACAATAAGTACACATAGATCTTAAAGTATTGGTTTTAAGAATTTTGCTTTATCTCAGGGAAGATGGTAGCACAGGTAAGAGTCTTTTTTTTATCTTTGATTTCTTTCTTTGATAGGGTTACCGTTCTAACCTGTGCAACCCATGCAGTGTTCAGAACTCCCATTTCATCAGAAATCCACCCTTGCTATTCAAAAGCAAACATTTGCTGTCCTTTCTCTAGGTATCTTATGGGGAAAATTAACTACTAGTGCTTTCTCATGGCATGATTTTCAAATAACAATACAATTTTTTTTCTTTTCCTTCAGGGAAACCAGGAATACCTGGTAACTGTCATGGAGGAACGAATGTTGGAAGTTGAACAGAAATTGAAACTAGTGAAAAGGCTTCTTCAGGAGAAAGTGAATCAGCTCAAAGAACAAGTGAGCTTCCCAGGTCATATCTACCCACCCATCTCCCTTTCTGCTTTAACTCCAGTTTTACATCCCTTTATTGCTACTAACTTGCTAAGTTTTGTTGTCTAATAAAGGCAAACTCTATTATAAACTCCTAAATTAGAAGAATTTCTAAAGCATTTCTAATGAGGTTCAATCCACATTGAATTTTTATAGATTTTTTTCCCCAAATAAACAGAAATTTTATATTTGTAAAAAAATGGGGGGATAATAAATGTAACTTTAGCTTTCTTGTTTGCAACAACTATGACAACCTCAAAATCTAACTTGTGGCTATAGCCAGACCCCAAAAGGCTCTGTATTGAATCAAAATCTGGACTCTCAAATTCAGGACCACCAAGTAGGCTGATCCTTTTTCCTGCTGGCAGCAGGTGTGGCCTGAGTGCTTATAAATTATTTGTGCATCCACTGAAGAGACGTAACAGAAAAGACTACTTTCTAGGGAATTTTATAACCTCTCTGGAATCTGAGATTGAGACAAACTGTGGCAGGGGGTAGGAGGGTAGAAATTGCCCAACCTGGGTTTTTAGATATGTAGAATCTGAGAAGAATAATCCCAAGGGAATGGTGGACAGGAACTTTCCTGTGTCCTAAATCTTAGTACACAGAATGGAGAGAAAGAGAAAGTCCTGTTCTTATATTTATTGATCCAGTCCCTTAATCGTTTATTCAACACATAGTCACTACATGCCAGGTTCTGTTCCAAGTACTAGAAATACTAGCAAAATCCCTGCCCATATGGAGTATAGTTCACCTACATGGTACTACTGCCATTTGGCAGTACTTCCAGCAGCAGTTGAAAAACCAAGAAAATGGGTAACATGGGGTGTGGACATCTACAAACACTTTGGCATTAACAGTTCATCCTATTCTGGGAGAAGCAAAAGAAACTAGAGAGGGAAGAGTAGATAGTAGAGGGTCTTGGTGCTAAACCACAAGAGTTTGGATTTTGTTGTGTAGTGGATAAAAGTCACTGAAGTGTTTTTTAATGGAGGGGAAAGAGGAAAGATTATACACTAAAACGGTTTAATAGAAAATAATGTTAGTTTTATATTAAACTTGCCAGTCACCTAGGTTCTGGGCTTCTGTGTGATAGTCTTTAGCATTGCTGTTTGAAATGATGCTATGTAAATTAATTAGTCACACCTTAAGTTTTCTTAAGCTTCCCTGGAGGCTCAGATGGTAAAGCGTCTGCCTGCCATGTGGGAGACCCAGGTTTGATCCCTGAGTTGGGACAATCCCCTAGAGAAGGAAACGACAACCCACTCCAGTATTCTTGCCTGGAAAACCCCATGGACAGAGAAGCCTGGTAGGCTACAGTCCATGGTGTCGCAAAGAGTCGGACACAACTGAGCGACTTCACTTTCTTTCTAAGTTATATTACCTTAAACCTTCATAGTTGTAGATGCATTGCCTGAAACTGGGTGTAAAATGAGGAGTTAAAGGTATAACAAGGAAAAGGGGATTGGAAAATATTAACTAAGGAGATCGAAAATCAAATTATCCTATTCTGCTGAAGAGTGTTCCCACCCTAACCAAGACTATATATTTTAACCGTAAAGATTAGAATATCTCTTCTAGACAAGGTTTTATTTTAAAAGGAAGTAACTGCTGAATCTTTGTGTTATAATACATGAGCCACATTTTAAAATAATCAGTAGGTTGTATGTAGTTATTAACAATAGAGGCTTATCTCCCATTCATAACAGGTAAACAGTTCACAACCTCAGAAATTTAAATATAAAATTATTGTGATATTTTTAGAGAATGAATAAAGAAATAATACCTAGGCTGAAAAATACCTTTCACTTTTGAATCCTCAAATATCAATTTGTTCTTTTATTAGTGACTTCTACAAACAAATTATCCAAAGAAACAGCCTGGAATAAGTAGATTTGTTTTACTTGTATACCTGGTACCAGGTCTGATATTAAAGCTGTATTGTAAAATAAAAGAATGTAACTGATAGAAGTCATTTGCCTTTATAAACAACTGTCCTTATGTCAGATCTTTTAAAAGAATAACAGAAATGGCATCAAGATGTTTCTGGTTCTGTTTCCAGCTCTGTAAGAATACTAAAGCAGATGCAATAGTGAAAGATCTGTATGTGGAAAATGCCCAGTTGTTGAAAGCTCTGGAAATGACTGAACAGCGACAAAAAACAGCAGAGAAGAAAAATTACCTCCTAGAGGAGAAGATTGCCAGCCTCAGTAATATAGTCAGGAATCTGACACCAGCACCACTGACTTCTACACCTCCCTTGAGGTCATAGCCAAGCCAAAGGATGAACACTCATGATTGTGCACTTTACTGAAATGGATGGGACATTTCAGATGTTCTCTCAACTGTTGTTGTTGTTTTCTTAGAAACCTTTAGTGGCTTAAAGTTAAGCCTAACCTAAAACTTCCAGGAACAGAGTTAAAGTCTCTATTCACTGTAACTAGTTTTTCTAAATAGACTGTAATGGAAGTTGTAAACAAATATTTATTTCACTGAACTATTCCCAAGCTTTGAATTTTTAAAAAATATTCTAATAACCATCAAGAAGGTGATATGAAAACAATTCAAGAATTTTAAACCCCCAGTTTTGAATGAGTTTTTGAAAATTACTATTATAGACAAGTTATAACTATTATGTACAAGTTATTATGTAGATTGCAGATTTTTAAAAATTGAGATATTATTAATTGGTTGTTTTGATCTTTATTTTAAAACCAAATCTATGTCTTCTCATACACTTAAATATGGAAGAGTCATTCTGTTTCTAGTAGTTTGGGTTTTTTTAGTTGTTAGACTTTCTGTTTGGTAACAGAAACTAGAGTCAATAACCACTGAGGTCAGAAAAGGCAGAATTCATAGAACTCTACCTTCTAATACCTATGACAGTATTACCACTCTTGATGTATTGTAGATATAAAACTCATTTACTCAACTGCACTGTAAACTAATGTTAAAACTTTACTTTCTTTAAACAGCCTTTTTTTTTTCTTTCTTAGAAGTTTCTTTGGGAGTTTGTCTTCTAAGAAATGGATAAAGCCACATTCTTAAAGCATTTGAACTATAGGGTAAGCACTGAACAGACTGCTTTGGAGTAAACAGCTAATCCTAAAAGAGAGAGGAAGCAAACCATGTGGATTTTTCTCTCTTTAAGGTCTTGGAGTTCATGAACTTATATTTGGGGTTGCATCAGAAACTCAGGGAACAACACTTTAAGTCATCTTCCTGAAATACTGTAGGGCTCTTAAAAAATTTGAAATGTATAAAATACATGACTATTTATTTGTTGTATATTTAGAGCCATAATGGGATTTTTATTTCTACATTTTTAATGAATTTAATTTTCTGGGGAAAGGGCCTTGCTTTTAGAGTTAAAAGCCTCTTTTAACTTATGGAAGAGTTATTATTTGCTTGTTTAATGTGGGTCAAAATTTCCATGCTTCCTATTCCTCTGTACCTTGAATCTGATCATAAGAATTTCTTACTGGGATAAGAACTGGCATGCCATCTGAGGTAAAGGAGTGCCAAATAGAATTTTCCAATCAGTCTCAAGACTAGAACATTATAAAACAGTAAACGTTTTGAGTAACTTTTTTTCCCCAGGTAAAATCCCTGCTTCTAGCCAGGAATTGGTTGGTAAAGAATTTACTGTGTGTGGGACACAAACAGGGCTGCTTATCACAGCCACCTATTTGTTTTTTTGGAAGAGTAATTAGATCACAGAAATTCACTCTGCTGTATTAGAGGAAAGTCAAGTCCATCAATCTTTTATAAGAGGTATCACAGCAAAATCAAACACTACCTTATGGGCAGGAACAAAACGTGAGACAAACTGCTAAAGAAAGTTCTATTATCAGAAATTCCTGATTTCCCCGGAAAAGAATTAATTTTAATCCCTCCCTATAGTTATATTTTAAAACATTTGATATCTGCTGTCATACCTTCCATAATCATTTTTGTCCAGTGCAGACATTACTAGTAAACTCAACTACTTGTATGGCATTGACTAACACTTAAAACTGTGGATAGGCCTAGGTTAAGATCATAAATAAACTAACCGCCTGTGGTGTTTTTATATGATATGCCTTAAGTTATTCAAGGCTTTTGCCATCAGAACTGAACACCAAACATACTTCTCAAATAGATGGCTTACCATATGATCACATATGTTGTATTTTTATCTTTATTTTTTACAGTATGAAAAGTGTAGGTTAATTTTTATTTCTTATAAATCTGTATTTATATGTATATAAAGTGCTGTACAATGAGTGTAAATATGACTTCTGGAAAGTTTTAGACTACTTCTGGAATCCCTTTATCTAAAATCAAAATGCTGCTCAAATGAAATTTAATTTAATATCTAGGTGCTTACTTTTTGTTTTACTGAACTTATGAGACTGGAAAAAAGATCAATACAAGAAATAGAGTTACCTTAAATTTATATATTTGTGCAGCAGATTATTTTTGTAGACTAGAGTGGGAATTTAACTGGCAATTTATAATATAGCTTCAGCTTTTAAAAGAATTTAAAGAGATTAAATTTAAACTATTAAATATTTAGATTTTGCTTTCAGACTTTATAATAGAACTCCTTAAAATCATGTTATATATTTTATAGTCATTTAATTCCTAGTTTATTAAAAGTACTGGTTGTTAAATTCATTTGATTTCTTAAGAACAGTTATTTAAATTAGTTTTAGGAGATAGGATCTTCATTTCAAGGAAAGAGAATCAAGTTTGCCATTATGATAATATGTTACCCTTAGAAAGGGAAAATGTGAATAATAAAATCTACGTTGTTCTATTTTGCTTTCTTCTGCTTTTTCGAAGCCTGAACTCTTAAGCTCAAATTTGTAAGGGGAGAAAAGTGGATGGGGAGGGTAGAACCAACCACAGTATTTATTTTTCTAAAACGTAATAAACCCAGATTTTTAAAAACTATTGTAAATGTGAATTCTTCCCAGAAGCTTCAAATGCATTGTTTATATATTTAACCTTAAACATATGTAGATCACAAAGTCATAGGCTTTCGAGGTATAGGAGGAGTTCTTACAGGTCTAGCATTTTGATAATGTACCAATACCCAGAGTAGGTATTATGATGAGGAACTTTTGGTGTTTTAAGAATGAGTAAAACTTCAACATGTGAAAATGAATTTATTTTTGTGATTTCTTTTTCTCTGAGTGAAGGAGAAGAGAAATGTGTTGCTATTGTCAGAATCTTAAAGATATTCCTACTCAAGGTAAGGCTAAGTGCTTTGTGATAGTATTAAGCAAGTCTTGTTTGAACGGATTACTGGCTAACTGAAATGATATAAATTATGCAAGTAATGCCAAAACTAAGTCAAAACTTAATAGCCAAAGCATTCCTTACTTAAAAGTTATTAATTATATCATGTTTGGACCTATTTGAACATCTCAGCCCTGTAAAACATTTTTGGTTTTATGACATATGGATAGCAGTTTAATAATAAATCTATCCAAGTCAGCTTTTTGTTTCTCAGATTTTTTTTGAATGATATACATTAAATCTGTTCTTATTGGAAGACGTTATCACAGCATGATTGAAAGGAACATTGGTTTTGTAAAGGAAAACCTGAATTCATCTATAGCCATCACTAGAATTCTTTGCATGTAAAGATAAATGTGTGTGTGTTGATATTGACTTGGTGTATTTCATCTTAGCAGTTCTATCCTAGAATTATTTTACCATGAGCTTAAAATGTAAATAAATAATTTTGCAAATATGGCCCTTGTTTTCTATACACCTTGAACTTTTGTAAACAGTTTCAGTATGTTTATCATCGGTTTTTAGAGTGAAAGCATCAAAACATTGCACTAACACATTTTACAAATACAGAATCTCTGGAGCTCTCACTCCAGACCTACTGACTCAGAGCCTGTATTTAAACCCCACCCTCCCCAAGTCCCAAAATGATTTGTATGTGATCTAGAGCGCTGCTTCTCCATTTCTGTCACAGAATCAACGACCATCACACCAGCCAATTGGAGACCCCTATGGCGGTTCATAATTTACTTCTAAAATCCTGACAACCTCGGGTGAGGCCCTACTTGAGATTTTGGTTGCTTCAGGCATGCCTTTATTTCACTTGGCTGTATTTATGGGTGATTCATAATTTTCAGTTATTTGCCACTACTGGAAAAAAAAAATTGACCTAAAAGCACATTAAGTTAATAATGCTGAGTACTGAAATATAGAATGGAAATATTGGCCAAATGAGACCTTACAAGCCATGTTTTATTTATGAAGCTTTTATACCAATCTCACACTGCCTTTATGTGACAGGAACTATTATTAACCCCATTTTACAGGTGAAAAAACTGAAAATTAGCAAAATTATGACTTACTCAAGGCCACACAGCCAGCTCAGTAAGGGACTCAGGACTCACTAGGCAGGTTTGTCTGTTCTAGTATTTTGCAGTGTAACAGGTATCCATTTCTCCTTCTAGCAAACAACATTTAATTGGTACAATTAACTACCTACCATGTGCACTGCTCTCTAAAGAAAAATATAAAAATTATTGATTTTCTGTTTATAAACTGGGGTAGAGTAGTGAAATTTATACACACACAAAATAAATAGAAAAAATTAGATCAGTAGGAGAAAACAACCCAGTTTTCTTGATGGACTCAGCACTACAGGTACTAAGATAAGCAAGATAAGTGTCCTCAGTTATTTTAACAAAGAAAATGGGGAAAGTTCTTAACCTAGCATTAAATATAACTCTGTACTTCATTGTTTTGTAGTCTCTTTTATTCATGTTGCATTGAAAAAAGTCTTAACTTTTCTAATATATACCTGATATACATATTCCCATAATAATGTTGAATTTTGTCCCAAAGACCAAAATTTTGACCTAATGCAAAATGTCTGTAACCTGTGAAGTTAAATTTAATATAGTTACTACAAGTCAAAAAAGTGTTTATTCTTTGTTTTGTTTTGCCTCATTTGCAATCAGGAAAAATGACTAATTTTGAAAAATGGACATATTTAAAAAATTAAAACTTCAAGGAACTATAAACTGAATCAGTGAAATAAAGAGTAGGTAACAGTATAAAAATAGAACAGGATACCCTTATGTTAAAATAATATTTAATTCTGAGAAATGATGACATGAGATGTACTTTACTAGCTAAGGAAAAGTAAACACTCTGAAATGTCCTTACAGCCCAGATGAACATTTACCAATCATTTTTCTTTCCTGTTTGAGTATCTGTCTTTAAGATCTCAAGCAATAAATAAATATATTAGAATATAAATAGGGGGGCAGTCCTAAGATGGCAGAGGAGTAGGACGGGGAGACTACTTTCTCCCCTACAAATTCATCAAAAGAACATTTAAACGCTGAGTAAATTCCACAAAACAACTTCTGAATGCCGGCAGAGGACATCAGGCACCCAGAAAAGCAGTCCATTGTCTTCGAAAGGAGATATTTTATCAATGGTGCTGTATAGAAGGAGAAGTCTTGAGACTACTGTAAAAATGAGACTGAAAACCAGAAGCAGGAGGCTTATGTCCAAACCCTGAGAACACCAAAGAACTCTTGACTCCAAGGAACATTAATTAATAGGAGCTCATCAACGCCTCCATACCTACACTGAAACCAAGCACCACCCAAGGGCCAACAAGTTCCAGAGCAAGACATACCATGCAAATTCTCCAGCAACACAGGAACACAGCCCTGAGCAATATACAGGCTGCCCAAAATTACTCCAAAACCATTGACATCTCATAACTCATTACTGGACACTTCATTGCACTCCAGAGAGAAGAAATCCAGCTCCACCCACCAGAACACCGACACAAGCTTCCCTAACCAAAAAACCTTGACAAGCTGCCTGTACAACCTCACCCACAGCAAGGAAACTCCACAATAAAGAGAACTCCACAAACTGCCAGAATACAGGAAGGCCACCCCAAACACAGCAATATAAACAAGATGAGACAGAGGAATACCCAGCAGATAAAGGAACAGGATAAATGCCCACCAAACCAAACAAAAGAGGAAGAGAGAGGGAATCTACCTGATAAAGAATTCCAAATAGTGATAGTGAAAATGATCCAAAATCTTGAAATCAAAATGGAATCACAGATAAATAGCCTAGAGACAAGGATTGAGAAGATGCAAGAAAGGTTTAACAAGGACGTAGAAGAAATAAAAAAGTCAATATATAATGAATAATGCAATAAATGAGATCAAAAACACTCTGGAGGCAACAAATAGAATAACAGAGGCAGAAGATAGGATTAGTGAAGTAGAAGATAGAATGGTAGAAATAAATGAATCAGAGAGGAAAAAGGAAAACGAATTAAAAGAAATGAGGACAATCTCAGAGACCTCCAGGACAGTGTTAAACACCCCAACATTCGAATCATAGGAGTCCCAGAAGAAGAAGACAAAAAGAAAAACCATGAGAAAACACTTGAGATAATAGTTGAAAACTTTCCTAAAATGGGGAAGGAAATAGTCAACCAAGTCCAAGAAACCCAGAGGGTCCCAAACAAGGTAAATGCAAGGTGAAACACCCCAAGACACATTCTAATCAAATTAACAAAGATCAAACACAAAGAACAAATATTAAAAGCAGCAAGGGGAAAACAACAAATAACACACACAGGGATTCCCATAAGGATAATAGCTGATCTTTCAATAGAAATTCTTCAGGCCAGGAGGGAATAGCAAGGCATACTTAAAAGTGATGAAAGAAAATGACCTACAGCCCAGATTACTGTACCCAGCAAGGATCTCATTCAAATACGAAGGAGAAATCAAAAGCTTTACAGACAAGTAAAAGCTGAGAGAATTCAGCACCACCAAACCAGCTCTCCAACAAATGCTAAAAGATATTCTCTAGACAGGAAACACAAAAAGGGTGTATAAACTCGAATCCCAAACAATAAAGTATATGGCAAAGGGCTCATACTTATCAATAATTACCTTAAACGTAAATGGGTTGAATGCCCTAACCAAAAGACAAAGACTGGCTGAATGGATACAAAAACAAGACCCCTATGTATGTTGTCTACAAGAGACCCACCTCAAAACAGGGGACACATACAGACTGAAAGTGAAGGGCTGGAAAAAGACATTCCATGCAAATAGAGACCAAAAGAAAGCAGGAGTAGCAATACTCATATCAGATAAAATAGACTTTAAAACAAAGGCTGTAAAAAGAGACAAGGATACTACATAATGTTCAAAGGATCAATCCAAGAAGAAGATATAACAATTATAAATATATATGCACCCAACATAGGAGCACCACAATATGTAAGACAAATGCTAACAAGTATGAAAGGGGAAATTAACAATAACACAATAATGGTGGGAGACTTTAATACCCCACTCACCTATGGATAGATCAACTAAACAGAAAATTAACAAGGAAACACAAACTTTAAATGATGCAATAGACCAGTTAGACTTAATTGATATCTATAGGACATTTCACCCCAAAACAATGAACTTCACCTTTTTCTCAAGCGCACATGGAACATTCACCAGGATAGATCATCATGGGCCATAAATCTAGCCTTGGTAAATTTTAAAAAAAAAATGAAATCATTCTAAACATCTTTTCTGACCACAATGCAGTAAGATTAGATCTCAATTACAGGAGAAAAACTATTGAAAATTCCAACATATGGAGTCTGAACACACGCTGCTGAATAACCAACAAATCACAGAAGAGATCAAAAAAGAAATCAAAATATGCATAGAAATGAATGAAAATGAAAACACAACAACTCAAAACCTGTGGGACACTGTAAAATCAGTGCTAAGGGGAAAGTTCATAGCAAAACAGGCATACCTCAAGAAACAAGAACAAAGTCAAAGAAATAACCTAACTCTACACCTCAAGCAACTAGAAAAGGAAGAAATGGAGAACCCCAGGGTTAGTAGAGGGAAAGAAATCTTTAAAATTAGGGCAGAAATAAATGCAAAAGAAACAAAAGAGACAATAGCAAAAATCAACAAAGCCAAAAGCTGGTTCTTTGAAAGGATAAATAAAATTGACAAACCATTAGCCAGCCTCATCAAGAAACAAAGGGAGAAAAATCAAATCAATAAAATTAGAAATGAAAATGGAGAGATCACAACAGACAACACAGAAATACAAAGGATCATAAGAGACTACTATCAGCAGTTATATGCCAATAAAATGGACAACATGGAAGAAATGGACAAATTCTTAGAAAAGTACAACTTTCCAAAACTGAACCAGGAAGAAATAGAAAATCTTAACAGACCCATCACAAGCATGGAAATTGAAACTGTAACCAGAAATCTTCTAGCAAACAAAAGCCCAGGTCCAGACGGCTTCACAGCTGAATTCTACCAAAAATTTAGAGAAGAGCTAACACCTATCCTACTCAAACTCTTCCAGAAAATTGCAGAGGAAGGTAAACTTCCAAACTCATTATATGAGGCCACCATCACCCTAATACCAAACCGTGACAAAGATGCCACAAAAAAAGAAAACTACAGGCCAATATCACTGATGAATATAGATGCAAAAATCCTTAACAAAATTCTAGCAATCAGAATCCAATAACACATCAAAAAGATCGTACACCATGACAAACTGGGCTTTATCCCAGGGATGCAAGGATTCTTCAATATCTGCAAAATCAATGTAATACACCACATTAACAAATTGAAAAATAAAAGCTATATGATTATCTCAATAGATGCAGAGAAAGCCTTTGACAAAATTCAACATCCATTTATGATAAAAACTCTGCAGAAAGCAGGAATAGAAGGAACATACCTCAACATAATAAAAGCTATCTATGACAGACCCACAGCAAACATTATCCTCAATGGCGAAAAATTGAAAGCATTTCCCCTAAAGTCAGGAACAAGACAAGGGTGCCCACTTTCACCACTACTATTCAACATAGTTCTGGAAGTTTTGGCCACAGCAATCAGAGCAGAAAAAGTAATACAAGGAATCCAAATTGGAAAAGAAGTAAAACTCTCACTCTTTGCAGATGACATGATCCTCTACATAGAAAACCCTAAAGAATCCACCAGAAAATTACTAGAGCTAATCAATGAATATAGTAAAGTTGCAGGATATAAAATCAACACACAGAAATCCCTTGCATTCCTGCACACTAATAATGAGAGAATAGAGAGAAATTAAGGAAACAATTCCATTCACCATTGCAACGAAAAGAATAAAATACTTAGGAATATATCTACCTAAAGCAACTAAAGACCTATATATAGAAAATTATAAAACACTGGTGAAAGAAATCAAAGAGGACACTAATTGATGGAGAAATATACCATGTTCATGGATTGGAAGAATCAATATAGTGAGAATGAGTATATTACCCAAAGCAATCTATAGATTCAATGCAATCCCTATCAAGCTACCAGCGGTATTTTTCAGAGTTAGAACAAATAATTTCACAGTTTGTATGGAAATACAAAAAAACTCAAATAGCCAATCTTGAGAAAGAAGAATGGAACTGGAGGAATCAACCTGCCTGACTTCAGGCTCTACTACAAAGCCACAGTCATCAAGACAGTATGGTCCTGGCACAAAGACAGAAATATAGATCAACGGAACAAAATAGAAAGCCCAGAGATAAATCCACGCACCTATGGACAATTTATCTTTGCCAAAGGAGGCAAGAATATACAATGGAGAAAAGACAATCTCTTTAACAAGTGGTGCTGGGAAAACTGGTCAACCACTTGTAAAAGAATGAAACTAGAACACTTTCTAACACCATACACAAAAATAAACTCAAAATGGATTAAACATCTATACTTAAGACCAGAAACTATAAAACTCCTAGCGGAGAACATAGACAAAACACTCTCTGACATACATCACAGCAGGATCCTCTATGACCCACCTCCCAGAATATTGGAAACAAAAGCAAAAATAAACAAATGGGACCTAATTAAACTTAAAAGCTTCTGCACAACAAAGGAAACTATAAGCAAGATGAAAAGACAGTGTTCAGATTGGGAGAAAATAATAGCAAATGAAGCAACTGACAAACAACTAATCTCCAAAATATACAAGCAACTCCTGCAGCTCAATTCCAGAAAATAAACGACCCAATCAAAAAATGGGTCAAAGAACTAAATAGACATTTCTCCAAAGAAGACATACAGATGGCTAACAAACATATGAAAAGATGCTCAACATCACTCATTATCAGAAATGCAAATCAAGACCACAACGAGGTGCCATTTCACGCCAGTCAGAATGGCTGCGATCCAAAAGTCTACAAGCAATAAATGCTGGACAGGGTGTGGAGAAAAGGGAACCCTCTTACGCTGTTGGTGGGAATGCAAACTAGTTCCACCACTATGGAGAACAGTGTGGAGATTCCTTGAAAAACTGCAACTAGAACTGCCTTATGACCCAGCAAACCCACTGCTGGGCATACACACCGAGGAAACCAGAATTGAAAGAGACACGTGTACCCCAATGTTCATCACAGCACTGTTTGTAATAGCCAGGACATGGAAGGAACCTAGATGTCCATCAGCAGACAAATGGATAAGAAATCTGTGGTACATATACACAAGGGCCTATTACTCAGCCATTAAAAAGAATACATTTGAATCAGTTCTAATGAGGTGGATGAAACTGGAGCCTATTATATACAGAGTGAAGTAAGCCAGAAAGAAAAACACCCATACAGTATACTAATGCATATATATGGAATTTAGAAAGATGGTAACAATAACCCTGTATGCGAGACAGCAAAATAGACACAGATGTATAGAACAGTCTTTTGGACTCTGTGGGACAGGGAGAGGGTGGGATGATTTGGGAGAATGGCATTGAAACATGTATAATATCATATATGAAATGAATCGCCAGTCCAGGTTCGATGCACGATACTGGATGCTTGGGGCTGGTGCATTTAGACGACCCAGAGGGATGGTATGGGGAGGGAGGAGGGAGGGGAGTTCAGGATGGGGAACACATGTATAGCTGTGGCGGATTCATGTTGATGTATGGCAAAACCAATACAATATTGTAAAGTAATTAACCTGCAATTAAATAAATTTATATTTAAAAAAAGAATATAGATAGAAGATTAGAAAATAGTATTGTATCACTGTTGACTTACTGAAGTTTATAACTACTGTGTTTATGTAACAGTATATTCTAAGGAAATACACACTGAAGTATTTAGGAATATATAACCATAATGTATACAAATTATTCTCAAATCATTCCTAACAAAATTACATAGAAACAAATCAAGGAAGCAAAATGTTTTTTGAAAATAGGTAATGGGTATGACTCCTTGGAAGAAAAGTTATGACCAACCTAGATAGCATATTCAAAAGCAGAGATATACTTTGCCGACTAAGGTCCGTCTAGTCAAGGCTATGGTTTTTCCTGTGGTCATGTATGGATGTGAAAGTTGGACTGTGAAGAAGGCTGAGCATCAAAGAATTGATGCTTTTGAACTGTGGTGTTGGAGAAGACTCTTGAGAGTCCCTTGGACTGCAAGGAGATCCCATCAGTCCATTCTGAAGATCAGCCTTGGGTGTTCTTTGGAAGGAATGATGCTAAAGCTGAAGCTCCAGTACTTTGGCCACCTCATGCGAAGAGTTGACTCATTGGAAAAGACTCCAATGCTGGGAGGTATTGAGGGCAGGAGAAGAAGGGGCCGACAGAGGATGAGATGGCTGGATGGCATCACTGACTCGATATACATGAATCTGAGTAAACTCTGGGAGTTGGTGATGGACAGGGAGGCCTGGCAGGCTGCAGTCCATGGGGTCGCAAAGAGTCAGACATGACTGAGCAACTGAACTGAACTGGTGAAAAGTTCGGCATAATCAGATACTTTTCCACTTCCCTGGGAACATAGAAAATGGGGAAAGAGGCAATTGGGCAGAAGTAAAAGCCAAAAGGAAGAATTAAGAGGGCCTATAAGGTACAGAAGGGGCTGATGAGCAAATGAATACCCCCCCCCCCACACACACACACAAATGACCATCATGAAACAACACATAAAGGTCCAGTGGAGGCTCAGGATCTCTAGTATACATTACCCCCTCCTCTATCTCTACACCTAATAGAGCTACACAAGTATTTTTCTTGAGGTTAAAGACACTTTATGTCTTTTACTCTCTCTCTCTCTCTTGCTACCTTAGGAAGAATTTAACTCAGTTCTTCAGAGCAGAGAAACCTGCTCTGGCTAGTCTTAAGTGAAAGAGGATTTACTATCAGGAATAATACTCAGTTTATGGAACCAAAGGGCAGGAAATAAAGACTTCGTGAGGCTTTAAAACAAAGACTTTAATGCTCTTCCTTACCTTTTTCCTCCTCTATCCCTACTTCTCATCACTTGGCCTTTTGTTTTTGCTTCTCTGCACCTGTTTGTTAAGACTAGTGGGGTGGGGTTGTTGTTTGTTTCTCCTGCTTTATCTGACTTTCCTGTTTAAGTGCCAGAGTCCAACAATTACTTCCAAGTCACAATTCCAAAATTTTAAGGAATCTGACCAGGCAGTCTTTCCATAATCCAATCAACTATGGCCATTAAGGGTCAGAGTCTTGGGGGTACAAGCTTCAGAGGTCACTGCATCACAGGGGATACTCTCACAGATAAAGGGCTAGAGCAGTTAGGGAAGTGTAAACTTGAGATGCGTAGACAGTGGTTATAAAAATGACTTTAAAAGGTAGAACCTCAAAGATTTCCCTGTTTACTCACATTTTTTATGGAAGTATAATGGCTAGTCCAAGAGAAGCACCATCTTAAAATGCCTCCTGGTGACAAACGTCACTATTGCTCGTGTTATCCAATCTTTTGTTCTTATCCCCTTCCCCTACTCCTTCGTCCTGATTACTACATATTCTCTAGATATCACATATGGAACTTCATCAAGATGTTCATCCAAGTCACAGAGGGTATAATGTCACCTATCATATACTGCTTATGTCACACAATTCTGCAATATCTTATTTCAAATATTGCCAGAGAAAGCAAAAGTTAGATGTCTTTTAAAAAATATAATTAGAGGAAATTTGAATTTTGTATTAAGACCATGCATAAAAGAAATTATATTGAATTTTTTCAAGATACCTTCCCCTACTCTTGAAGAATGGGCTAGGGGCCTTTCCTATGTGCTCACATGAGCACCCTGTGCATTCCCAGGTTAAGCAGATACCACTCCATGTAACGGCCTGCTGACTTGTCTGATCTCCATTAGACTTAGATCTTTTAAGACAGTAACTGCTGTCTTAGTCCCAGTGCTATTCCCAGTTCCCAACTTAATGCTGGAAACAAACTGGTGGTCAGTATTCATTATATAGATGGAAGAGTGTGAACATTTTTATTTTGAGAATGTCATCCCGTATGGTTTTTCCAGTAGTCATGTATGGATGTGACAGTGCAACTATAAAGAAAGTTGAGCACCAAAGAACTGATGCTTTTGAACTGTGGTGTTGGAGAAGACTCTTGAGAGTCCCTTGGACTGCACGGAGATCCAACCAGTCCATTCTGAAGGAAATCAGTCTTGAATATTCATTAGAAGGACTGATGCTGAAGCTGAAACTCCAATGCTTTGGCCACCTGATGCAAAGAACTGACTCATTGGAAAAGACCCTGATGCTGGGGAAGATTGAAGGTGGGAGGAGAAGGGAACAATAGAGGATGAGATGGTTGGATGGCATCACCGACACAATAGACATGAGTTTGAACAAGCTCTGGGAGTTGGTGATGGACCGGGAAGCCTGGCATGCTGCAGTCCGTGGGGTTGCAAAGAGTCAGACACGACTAAGTGACTGAACTGAACTGACTGAGTGGCACTCATAGGAGAGTATAGATGCTAACTGTTTTATGTATATGATTTAATAATAGTATTTATTATTTTTAAAGGATCAAAATTTTTAAAATGTATTAGTGAGAAGTTTAAGAAGTTTTCCCAATTAATTTAAAGGAAAAATCATCTTTCAGTGTGATAGAAATTAAGTTGAAAGAGTACGTTTCCCTTTTGGGCCCAGAGATCACAGTTTAATAACTCTGACAATAAGCAATACAAGCCCATGACATTTACTCAGATGAGTGGCTTGTAACAACTGTAACAAGTTAAATATCAGCTTTTTTAAAGAAAAAGGACAAAATTTGAATGGCTTTTTTGTTTGTTTTGGTAGAGGTGCTTGTCTTATGTTATCTCACATACCTTGCAATGTTTAGTTTTTGCTACTCAATAAATTCCAACATCATTTTTCTGCTAGATGCAAAAATGGGAAAGTTGGTTCATTTTCTGACTTCATGAAGTAGGGTTAGCGTCCAGGTTTGTGTCTGGATGTTAGTTAAATATCTTCCTACAACAAAATATCACCAAAAAAAAAAAAAAAGAAAAACAAAAAACAAAAAAACAACCAAAATATCACCACCTGCTTAGATCTAATAATCCCATGATACAAGACGACTAAGCCACTTCCAATCTGCTCTTCTTTATTTCTAATCTCCTTCTCATGATACATGTAGATAAAAGAAGACAGGGCAAAAGAAGACAGGGCAAAAGAAGACAGAGCCACTTCAGAACAATCTATTAAAATTTTCTTCCAAAATAATAAGTAACTTTTCATCTTTCTAAATTCAAAGATGATATTCGTGTGGGCTAAGTTGCTTTAGTCGTGTCTGACTCTGAGACCCTAATGGACTGTGGTCCACCAGGCCCCTCTGTCCATGGGATTCTCCAGGCAAGAATACTTGAGTGGGTTGCCATTCCCTCCTCCAGGGGATCTTCCCGACCCAGGGATCAAACCTGTATCTCATATGTCTCCTGCAATGGCAGATGGGTTCTTTACCACTAGGACCACCTGGGAAGCACTCGAGGATGATACATGCTTTAGAAGAATATTCAAGCATTTGAAAATAGCACTATAAAAAAGGGAAAGAGTACCCCAAATTCTACCACTCAATGGTAGCCACTATTAATATTTTGGTGAACTCTCTTGCAGACAATTTTATGTTTACAGTGTTTACAGATATAATACATGCACACATTTATACTTATACAATTTTATATAAATGATACCACACATATATATGTGTATACACATTTATAGACACATACATACATATGATTTCTTCCACAATGGTTTTCCTCATCTATGTAAAAAATGTCACAGTATTTCCCTTAAGTAGTATAAAACTGGCTTCAAGTTGCTCACTCTGATGTCAGTGATAGGGCATAATTGAATGGCCCTACTCCTCTTTAAGAATGCATAAGACTCCCATCTCCTGACCTTTAAACTACCATCCTTCTCTACCCTGTTTATTGAAGAGTTTAGCACCTGTGTCACTGTCTTCAACAAATATTCCTATCATTTGCTTACTTATTTATTATCGTCTGTGCTTGGTCTTCATTGGTATGTGAGGGTTTTCCTTATTTGTGAAGTGTAGGGGCTACTCTTTAGTTGCAGTGCACAAGCTTCTCACTGCAGTGACTTTTCTTGTTGTGGTGCACAGACTAAGGTGTGTGGGCCTCAGTAGTTGTGGTTCCCAGACTCTGGAACACAGGCTCAGTATCTGTGGCACATAGGCTTAGTTGCTCCACAGCATGTGGGATCTTCCCTGACCAGGGATTGAACCCACGTCTCCTGCATTGGTAGGCAGATTCTTTACCACTGAGCAACCAGGAGAGCCCCTCCTATCATTCTTGGTGACTTCAATTTCCATATGAATGACAAGAACAGAGGAAGTAAAGAGCTTTAGTTCAGTCGCTCAGTCGTGTCCGACTCTTTGTGACACCATGAATCGCAGCACGCCAGGCCTCCCTGTCCATCACCATCTCCCGGAGTTCACTCAGACTCACGTCCATCGAGTCCATGATGCCATCCAGCCATCTCATCCTCTGTCCTCCCCTTCTCCTCCTGCCCCCAATCCCTCCCAGCATCAGAGTCTTTTCCAATGAGTCAACTCTTCGCATGAGGTGGCCAAAGTACTGGAGCTTCAGCTTTAGCATCATTCCTTCCAAAGAAATCCCAGGGTTGATCTCCTTCAGAATGGACTGGTTGGATCTCCCTGCAGTCCAAGGGACTCTCAAGAGTCTTCTCCAACACCACAATTCAAAAGCATCAATTCTTTGATGCTCAGCCTTCTTCACAGTCCAACTCTCACATCCATACATGACCAAAGGAATAACCATAGCCTTGACTAGACGGACCTTAGTTGGCAAAGTAATGTCTCTGCTTTTGAGTATGCTATCTAGGTTGGTCATAACTTTTCTTCCAAGGAGTAAGCGTCTTTTAATTTCGTGGCTGCAGTCACCATCTGCAGTGATTTTGGAGCCCCCAAAAATAAAGTCTGACACTGTTTCCACTGTTTCCCCATCTATTTCCCATGAAGTGATGGGACAGGATGCCATGATCTTCGTTTTCTGAATGTTGAGCTTTAAGCCAACTTTTTCGCTCTCCTCTTTCACTTTCATCAAGAGGCTTTTTAGTTCCTCTTCACTTTCTGCCATAAGGGTGGTGTCATCTACATATCTGAGGTTACTGGTATTTCTCCCGGCAATCTTGATTCCAGCTTGTGCTTCTTCCAGTCCAGCGTTTCTCATGATGTACTCTGCATAGAAGATAAATAAGCAGGGTGACAATATACAGCCTTGACGTACTCCTTTTCCTATTTGAAACCAGTCTGTTGTTACATGTCCAATTCTAACTGTTGCTTCCTAACCTGCATACAGATTTCTCAAGAGACAGGTTAGGTGTAAAGAGCTTAGGCCATAAATAAGTTGGGCTGTGAAATGGAGAAAGGAGAATAGATGGTAGAGGGAGATACAGCCTAGAGAAAAATACTTGTTTTTCAGATAGGAAATGCTTGAGTTTAAATGCTGTGAGAAGATGCCAGTGGAAAAGAAGGAAATAATAGAAACAATGGTCATGATAAAGAGAAAAGGATAAGAAAATTGGGGATATGTCTAAGGTAGAGGTTTAGCAAAGAACATGGAATCTAAGCTAGGTAAAGAGGTCAATGAGGACAGAAGTTAGATGTGAGTAAGTAGTTGATATACAGAGGCCCAACTGTAAAGATGGTGATCATCTACAGATTTTGGTATCTGAGTTGGGGGTGTTGTGTCCTAGAACTAATATCCCATGGAAACTGAGGGATGGCTGTATATTGAGACACGACAGAGCCAGTGTTTGGGAGTACAGACTTGAAATAGGGAGTTTGAGGCTCTTAAAGTCCAAGATCTGGAACTGTTTTCTTGTCAGATACCTGTCCTCATCATTTCATCAAATCTGCCTGCCAATGCCACCATGAATCTTTAAAAGTTGCCCTATTCCACACAGCCTCCAAAAGTAGTCTTAAAAGAATAAAACTGTACGTCACATATATACTTAAAATCTTTCAGTGGCTCCCCATGCCCTCAAGCTCAATCTTGCATCTTTAACATGATTTGGGACAGATTATCCAGATGGAAAATAATACAGGGCTTCCCTGGTGGTTCAGTGGTGGAGCATCCACTGCCAATGCAGGAGACGCAGGTTCAGTCCTTGGTATAGGAGGATCCCATATGCAGAGCAGCTGGGCCCATGTGCCACAACTACTGAACCTATGCTCTAGAGCCCAGAAACCTCAACTACTGGGCCATTGTGCCACAACTATTGAAGCCTGCATGCCCTAGAGTCTATGTTCCACAACACAATGAGAAACCTGCTCACTCCAATAAGAGAGTAGTCCCCACTTGCCACCACTAGAGAAAAGCCTGCACAGCAATGAAGACCCAGTGCAGCCAATAAATAAATAAGGTAGTACAGGCCTTAAATGACACATTAGACAAAATGGACTTAATATTTATAGAACATTCTATCCAAAAGGAGTAGAATACATATTCAAGTGCACATGAAATACTCTCCAAGATGGATCATATGCTGGGCCACAAAGTGAGCCTTAGTAAACTTGAGAAACTTGATATAATATCAACCATTTTTTTCTGACCACAAACCTATGAGGTCAGAAATCAACTACAAAGAAAAAAAATGTAAAAAAAGCAAGCATGTGTTGGATAAATAATATGCTACTAAACAACCAATGGATCACTGAAGAAATGGAAA
Source organism: Ovis canadensis (assembly GCF_042477335.2). Lineage (NCBI taxonomy): Eukaryota > Metazoa > Chordata > Mammalia > Artiodactyla > Bovidae > Ovis > Ovis canadensis. The sequence goes on along the minus strand of NC_091251.1, from coordinate 54,070,039 downwards.
TCAAAAACACCTAGACACATGGAAATGAAAGCATGATGATCTGAAGCCTATGGGACACAGCAAAAGCAGCTCCAAGAGGGAAGTTTATAACAATACAAGCTTACCTCAGGAAATAGGTAAAACCTCAAACAACCTTACCTTACAAACAAATCAACTAGAGAAAGAACAAAACCCAAAGTTGTAGAAGGAAAGAAATCATAAAGATCACAGCAGAAATAAAATAGATGAAGAAAATAATAGAAAAGGTCAATGAAACTAAAATCTGGTTCTCTGAAAAGATAAAATTGATAAACCTTTAGCCAGACTCTTCAAGAAAAAAAGGGAGAAGGCTCAAATGAATAAAATTAGAAATGAAAAAGGAGAAGTTACAATGGACACCACAGAAATACAAAGAATGATAAGAGACTACTATAAGCAACTACATGCCAATAAAATGTGCAACCTAGAAGAAATGATACATTTCTTAGAAAGGTACAGTCTCCCAAGATTGAATCAGGAAGAAATAGAAAATATAAACAGACCAATTATAAGTACTAAAAATGAAGCTGTGATTTTAAAAATTCCCAACAAACAAAAATCAAGGACCAGATGGCCTCACAGGCAAATTCTATCAAACATTTAGAGAAGAGATAACGCCTAACCTTATGAAACTATTTCCAAAAAATTGCAGAAGGGGGAGCATTCCAAAACTCATTCAATGAGGCCACCATCACCTTGATACCAAAACCAGACAAAGATACCACAGAAAAGAAAATCATAGGTCAATATCACTGATGACATTGATAGGCCAACATATCTAATGAATACAGATGCAAAAATCCTCAACCAAATTTTAGCAAAGCAAATCCAACAATACATTAAAAGGATCATAAACCATAATCAAAAGGGATTTATCCCAGAGGTGCAAGTATTTTTCAACATCTCAAATCAACCAGTGTGATACATCACATTAACAAACTGAACAATAAAAACTATATGATCATCTCAATAGATGCACAAAATGCTTTGACAAAACTCAACAACCATTTATAATAAAAACTCCCCAGAAAGTGAGCATAGAGGGAACATATCTCAACATATTAAAGGCATATATGACAGACCTACAGATAGCATCACACTCGATGGTGAAAAGTTGAAAGCATTTTCCTCCAAGATCAAGAACAAGACAAGGATGCCCATTCTTGTGCCGGGATCCAGCCCCAGTGGATCCAGGGTGATTTGAAGGTGGGGACAGAATCGGTGTCCTAGGAAAAATCTTAATTACAGATATATAGAGAGATTAGAAATGGATAGTGTAGTAGGAAAATTAGTGGAGAAAAAGAGGCTGAATAACTTGGTTTACGTGGAATAGCATCCATGCTCCAGATGGGAATTCAGCCAGAAAAATGGGGAGCAAGAAAGAAATGACATGGGGGAATCAGTCTTTCCAGAAACTGATCCGATTTCTTTATTTTTCAGGTTTGTTTATATACCTTTTTGTTATACATAGGGGTGAATACAGAGCCACGCGGGGGTCAGCAGACCTGACCCTTGTCACAATCAGGTGCTTCATATAAAATTATACAAAGGTCTTATGGGTTTGACATCATTTTCTGGCCATGAGACCTGCTGACATTTTATGGCCCTTTCTGATACCGGTCAGTTAACCAGAAAACTTACTTTTCCAGGGGTGATTTTTTCTTAAATCAGGCGCCACTCTCCAAATAAAGTTGCATTCCTATAGGGTGAGGGTGTAGTGAGTTACAACTAGGAAAGGACTTTACTTAGCCTAAGGTTTAACATGATTAATCTTAAAGGTTAATACTTATTTTTCCCATATGCTAGTTATATTCATTATAAGGGCAAGGAATAGGGGATTTAGCAGCAAATATTGGCTCAACAAATGTAAACCCTTGACCGATGTTCCCCTTAAGATCTATTTAGTCTTAAGATAATGATAAAGTTACATTTTTACATAGCAAGGACACAGTGATTTATAACAAAGTACAGTGATCTATAACAAAAGAGAAAATTCATTAACTCAAAAAGTCTAGTATTGCCAACATCAAAAACTACTATATTTCCTTTTCTATATTCCAAATACATTAATTAATATATTCCCAGGTGCCTAAGGATATGGAGGCCTGGCAGCAATCACTAACTCAACAGTGAGAAAAGCCCTATGCTAATACTCCAAACTCTGTGCTGTTTATGGTTGAGAGGTTGTCACACAAGCTAGTCTGTCAGCAGAGAGGTTTGACCTGAGACACCCTTGTCACACCCAGGGCAGGGAATTAGCAGTAATTATTGGCAGGACAAATGAAAAAATCCTTCACCAATATAATTTCTAATCAACCCACTATACTATACTAATAATTTTCTAACTTCTCAGAAGAGTCTGTATTTAGAAAGTTTTAAAGCATCTCATGCCTCTCAAGGTTGGGAGGCTGTAAACAATCACATGTGGCCTGATGAACCTGATCAGGGAGGCTAGAGGACCTCCAGAGGAATTTCTAAGTTGAAACACTCTTGTCACGCCCAGGAATTTTTATTAACTGGAGCTGCAAGTTAACTCCTTCTCCGAGAGAAATGGTTATGGGGGAGAGCCCCCCATAAAGTCAGAGGTGTAGGTGAGAGCATGAAACAGACTCTGGTTTTGGGGTTGGATGCTCGGGAACAGGGGGTTTCCTGAGGCTTGATCATGCCTTTGCGTATGCCAAGCCTCCTTCCTCATGACCTTCGCCATGGGTGGAGTTCCTCACGCTGGCCCTCGGCATTCTTGTTTTATTCAACATACTTTTGGAAGGCTTAGACACAGCAATCAAAGAAGAATAACAATTAGATGAAATTCAAATTGGAAAAGAAGTAAAACTGTCACTGTTTGCAGATGACATACTACTATATATAGAAAATCCTATATGCTACCAGAAAATGACTAGAGCTCATCAATAAATTTGGTAAAGTTGCAGGATACAAAATTAACACACAGAAATCTGTTGCATTTCTGCATACTAACAAGATCAGAAAGAAAAAATATCCCATTTACCATCACATCAAAAAGAATAAAATACCTAGGAATAAACCTACCTAAAGAGGCAAAAGATCTGTATTCCAAAAATTACAAGACATGATGAAAGAAATCAAAGATGACACAGACACATGGAAAGATATACCATGTTTTTGGATTGACTATACTCCCAAATGCAATCTACAGATTCAGTGCAATCCCTATCAAATTACCAATGTCATTTTTCACAGAACTAGAACAAAAGATCTTACAATTTGTATGGAGACACAAAAGACCCTGAACAGACAAAGCAACCTTAAGAAAAATGGAGCTGGAGGAATCAGGCTCCCTGATTTCAGACTACATTACAAAGCTACAGTTATCAAAACACAATGAAACTGGCACAAAAATTGAAATACAGATCAATGGAACAGGATAGAAAACCCAGAAATAAGCTCACACAGCTAGTATCAATTAATTCTCAACAAAGGCCAGAATATACAATGGGGAAAAAGACAGTCTCTTCAGCAAGTGGTACTGGGAAAGTTGGACAGCCACATGTAAATGAACTAAGAACATATTTAATGCTATACACAAAAACAAACTCAAATGATTAAAGACTTAAATTTAAGACCAGACTATAAAACTCTTAGAGGAATACATAGGCAGAATATTCTTGACATAAATTGCAACAATATCTTTTTTGATCCATCTCCTAGAGTAACAGAAATAAAGCCAAAAATAAACAAATGGGATCTAATTAAAAAGCTTTTCACAGTAAAAAGAAACCATAAACAAAATGAAAAGACAACCCACAGGATAAGAGAAAATATTTGAAAACAATGCAATCAACAAGGGATTAATCTCCAAATTTTACAAACACCTCATGCAGCTCAATATAAAAGAAAAAAAAATGGGCAGAAGACCTCAGTTCGGTTCACTCACTCAGTCACGTCAGACTCTTTGTGATGGCATGGACTGCAGCACACCAGGCTTCCCTATCCATCAACAACTCCTGGAGCTTATTCAAACTCATGTCCATCGAGTCAGTGATGCCATCCAACCATCCCACCTTCTGTAGTCCTCTTCTCCTCCGGCCTTCAATCTTTCCAACCATCAGGGTGTTTGCAAATGAGTCAGTTCTTCACATCAGGTGGCTAAAGTATTGGAGTTTCAGCATTAGTCCTTCCAATGAATATTCAGGACTGATTTCCTTTAGTATTGACTGGCTGGATCTCCTTGCAGTCCAAGGGATTCTGAAGAGTCTTCTCCAACACCACAGTTCAAAAGCATCAATTCTTCAGTGCTCAGCTTTCTTTACAGTCCAACTCTCACATCCATACACAACTACTGGAAAAACCATAGCTTTGACTAAATGGACATTTGTTAGCAAAGTAATGTCTCTGCTTTTTAATATGCTGTCTAGGTTGGTCGTAGTTTTTCTTCCAAGGAGCAAGTGTCTTTTAATTTCATGGCTGCAATCACCATCTGCAGTGATTATGGAGCCCCAAAAGATAAAGTCTCTCACTGTTTCCATTGTTTCCCTATCTATTTGCCATGAAGTGATGGGAATAGATGCCATCACATCTTAGTTTTCTGAATGTTGAGCTTCAAGCCAACTTTTTCAATCTCCTCTTTCACTTTCATCAAGAGGCTTTTTAGTTCCTCTTACTTTCTGCCATAAGGGTGGTGTCATCTGCATATCTGAGGTTGTTGATATTTCTCCCAGAAATCTTGATTCCAGCTTGTGCTTCATCCAGCCTGGAATTTGCATGATGTACTCTGCATATAAGTTAAATAAGCAGGGTGACAATATATAGCCTTGACATACTTCTTTTCCTATTTGGAACCAGTCTTTTGTTTCATGCCCAGTTCTAGCTGTTGCTTACAGAAACCTGCATACATATTTCTCAGGTGGTAGGTGAGGTAGTCTGGTATTCCCATCTCTTTAAGAATTTCCCACAGTTTGTTGTGAACCACACAGTCAGAGCCTTTGGCGTAATCAATAAAGCAGAAGTAGACATTTTTCTGGAATTCTCTTGCTTTTTCAATGAGCCAATGGATGTTGGCAATTTGATCTCTGGTTCCTCTGCCTTTTCTAAATCCAGCTTGAACACCTGGAAGTTCACGGTTCACATACTGTTGAAGTCTGTCTTCGGGAATTTTCAGCATTACTTTGCTAGCATGTGAGATGAGTGCAATTGTGTTGTAGTTTGAACATTCTTTGGCATTGCCTTTCTTTGGGATTGGAATGAAAACTGACCTTTTCCAGTCCTGTGGCCACTGCTGAGTTTTCCAAATTTGCTGACATATGGAGTGTAGCACCTTAACAGCATCATCTTTTAGGATTTGAAATAGCTCAACTGGAATTCCATCACCTCCACTTGCTTCGTTAGTAGTGATGCTTCCTAAGGCCCACTTGATTTTGCATTCCAGGATGTCTGGCTCTAGGTGAGTGATCACACCACTGTGGTTATCAAAGTCATAAAGATCTTCTTTGTATAGTTCTTCTGTGTATTCTTGCCACCTCCTCTTAATATCTCCTCTTCTTAATATCTTCTGCTTCTGTTAGGTCAGTACCATTTCTGTCCTTTTTTTTGTGCCCTTCTTTGCATGAAAATTTCCCTTGGTATCTCTAATTTTCTTGAACAGATCTTTAGTCCTTTCCATTCTATTGAAAAGACAAAAAGATATGACACTGAAAGATGAAGTCCCCAGGTCGATAGGTACCCAATATGCTACTGGAGAATAGTGGAGAAATAACTCCAGAAAGAATGAAGAGATGGAGCCATAGCAAAAACAGTGCCCAGTTGTGGATATGACTGGTGATGGAAGTGAAGTCTGATGTTATAAAGAACAATTTTGCATAGGAAACTGGAATGTTAAGCATGTGAATCAAGGTAAATTGGAAATGGTCAAACAGGAGATGGAAAGAGTAAACATCGACATTTTAGGAATCAGTGAACTCAAATGGACTGGAATGAGCGAATTTAACTCAGATGACCATTATATCTACTACTATGGGCAAGAATCCCTTAGAAGAAATGGAGTAGTCCTCACAGTCAACAAAAGAGTCCAAAATGTAGTTCTTGGGTGCAGTCTCAAAAACGACAGAATTATCTGTTTGTTTCCAAGGCAAACCATTCAATATCACAGTAATCCAAGTCTATGCCCCAATCAGTAATGCTGAACAAGCTGAAGTTGAACGGTTCTATGAAGACCTACAAGACCTTCTAGAACTAACACCCAAAAAAGATGTCCTTTTCATTATAGGGGACTGGAAAGCAAAAGTAGGAAGTCAAGAGATGCCTGGAGTAACAGGCAAATTTGGCCTTGGAGTACAAAACAAAACAGGGCAAAGGCTAACTGACTTCTGTCAAGAGAATGCACAGGTCAAAGCAAATACCCTCTTTCAACAACACGAGAAGACTCTACATATGGACATCACCAGATGGTCAATACTGAAGTCAGAATGATTATATTCTTTGCAGCCAAAGATGGAGAAGCTCTATACAATCAGCAAAAGTAAGACCAGGAGCTGATGTGGCTCATTTCATGAACTCCTTATTGCCAAATTCAGACTTATATCGAAGACAGTAGGGAAAACCAGTAGACCATTCAGGTATGACTTAAATTAAATCCCTTATGATTATACAGTGGAAGTGACAAATAGATTCTAGGAATTAGATCTGATAGAGTGCCTGAAGAACTATGGACAAAGATTCATGACATTGTACAGGAGGCAGTGATCAAGACCATCCCCAAGAAAAAGAAATGCAAAAAGCCAAAATCATCGTTTGAGGAGGCTTACAAATAGCTGAGAAAAGAAGAGAAGCTAAAGGCAAAGGAGAAAAGGAAAGATATACACATTTGAATGCACAAGACCTAAATAGACATGTTTCCAAAGAAGACATGCAAATGGCCAAGAGGCACATGAAAAGATGTTCAATATGACTAATTATTGGAGAACTGCAAATCAAAACTATAATGAGATATTACCTCACACTAGGCAGAATAGCCATTGTCAAAAAGTCTATAAACAATAAATGCAGGACAGGCTGAGGAAAAAAGGAAACCTCATACATTGTTGGTGGGAATGTAAATTGATGCAGCCACTATGGAGCACAGTATGAAGGTTTCTTAAAAAACTAAAACTAGAACTACCATATCAGCCAGCAATCCCACTCCTGGCTATATATTCAAAGAAAACCATTGTTCAAAAGATAGATACATGGATAAATGGTTCATGAATACATGAACCTCAATATTCACTGCAACACTGTTTACAGTATCTAAGACATGGAAGCAACCTAAATGTCCATTGACAGAAGAATGGATAAAGATGTGGTACATATATACAAAGAAATGTTACTCAGCTATTAAAAAGAATGAAATAATGCCATTTGCAGCAATATTGATGGATGCAGACATTATCATACTAAATAAAGTCAGTCAGACAAAGAAGGATAAGTATCTTGATATTGTTTACATATAGAATATTAAAAATGAGACAAATTAGCTTATTTACAAAACAGAATCAGACACAGATTTAGAAAACAAACTTATGGGGAAAGGTGGTATGGAGGAATAAATTGGGAGCTTGGGATTGACATATACAGTGCCATATTTAAAATACATAACCAACAAGGGCCTACTGTATAGCACAAGGAACGGTGCTCAATATTCTATAATAGCCTAAATGGAGTAAGAATGTGAAAAGAATAGATATATGCATATGTTTAGCTGAATTACTTTGCTGTACACCTGGAAACAAAAACAACATTGTAAATCAATATAAAAACTATATTCCAATATAATATTTTTTTAAAGATAAAAGAAATAAAAAAACAGAGTGGGAGATTAGATTAAAAAACAAGAGTATACAATATCCTGCCTACAGGAGACCCACTTTAGGGCACATGACACATACAGACAAAAAGTAAGGGGCTGGAAAAAGATACTTCATGCAGATGGAAATAACAGGAGTGGGGAATCACAATACTCATGTCAGACAAAGTAGATTTTAAAGCAAAGGCTATAAAAATAAAGAAGGACACTATATAATGGTAAAATGATCAATATAAGAAGATAACTTTATACTAATCAACATATATGCATCTAATATAGGAGCATCCAAATACATAACATATTAACAGATGTAAAGGGAGAAATTGACAGGAATATAATAATCGTAGGAGAATTTAACACCCCAGTCACATCAATGGACAGATCTTCTAGAGAGAAAAACAGTAAGTCCAGCAGACAACCTAAATGATAAAATAAAACATTTAGACTTAATTATTATTTTCAGGATGTTACATCCAGGAAAAACAGAATACACATTCTTTTCAAGCGCACATGGAACATTCTCTAGGACTCACCATATACTAGGCATAAAACAAGCCTCAACTAATTTAAGAGTACAAAAATTATCTCAAGCATGTTTTCTAAACACAAAGGCATGAAACTAGAAATCAATCACAGAAAAAGAAATGAGAAAAATATTACATCGAGACTGAACAACATGATACTAAGAAAGCAATGGATTGACTATGAAATTGAAAAGGAAATTTAAAACTACCTTGAGACAAAGACAGTAAAAATACAACTGTATAAAATCGATAAGATGCACACATGACCCCTGCATTCAACACCACAAAGTGGTAAGCAAACCAGCCCAACCCCTGGCAACACCCCTACTCTCATCCCACATAAGGAACAATACTACTCCCCCTTGGGGGATGAGCAAGGGAACTTGCTACTTGTTTTCTCTCCTTTCTGCAGCCTGTACAGGAGTCCCAATAAAGCCTTGTCTGAAAGAAAAAAATTTCTTTTTTTTTCATCCCACAAATTTCATCTGTTGAAGCAAAAGCATTTCTTAGAGAGAAGTTACTAGCAGTGATACAGGCCTTCCAAAAGAAAACAAGAAAAATCTCAAAAGTCAACATAACTTACCACTTAAAAGAATCAGATAAAGAACAACAAAGTCAGCCGAAGGATGGAAAAATAAAGATCAGAGAGGAAATAAATAAAATAGAGATTAAAAAATGAAAACAAATGAACAATAAAACCAATAGCTGGTTCTTTGAAAGGGTAAACAAAATTGACAAACATCTTGCCAGACTCACCAAAAAGAAGAGAGGATGAAAATAAATGGAAAAGGAGATAAAACAACCAAGACTGCAGAAATTTAAAAAGAAAGGGAATACTATGAACAATCATATGCCAATAAATTTGGCAACCTAGAAGAAATGGAGAAGTTTCTAGAAATAAACAGCCCACCAAGATTTCATCAAGAAGAAGTAAATAATTTTGAACATAAGCATCACCAGAACTGAAATAGTATCTGTAATTTAAAAAAAACTCCCTATAAACAAAAGTTTAGGACCAGATGTCTTCACAGGTGAATTCTACAAAACATATTAAAAAGAACTTATACCAATGCTTCTCAAACTCTTCCAAAATATTGAAGAGGAGAGAGCACTACCGAAGATGTTCTATGAAGCCACCTTCACCCTGATATCAAAACCAGATAAAGATACCACCAAAGAAGAAAGTAATAGGCTAATATCTTTGATGAATATAGATGCAAAACTTCTCAATAAAATATTAGCAAACTAATCCAATAACACATAAAAGATCATAAAATCATACTTTAAAAAAGATAAATTCCAAAAATAAACCAATAGAATATATGAAAGAAAATAAAACTATTAGCCTAGAATTCTTTACCAATGTTTTGTTTTCAAAAAAAAAGTGAAACATAGACTTTTTCAGACATAAACAAGCTGAAATATTACATCATCAACAGACTTGCACTACAAAAAGTGCCAAAGTTTTACATTAATAGAAAATAATACTAACTAGAAATCTGGATCTAACCAAAAAAAATGAAGAGCACTGGAAATGCCAACTACATGAGCAAATACATTATTTTTCTCTTGCTGCTGGAGTGAATTAGCACAGATTTAGTGGGTTATACAATACAAATTTATCTTACAGTTCTATAAATCAGAAGTCCAACACAGGTCTCATTGAACTAAAAGTCAAGACAAAGACAGGGCTGTGTTCCTTTCTGGAGCCGCTAGGAGAGAATCCATTTCTTGATCTTTTCCAGTTTCCAGAGGTCACCTGCATTTTTGGTCATGAATCTTTTCTTCCATCTTTAAAGCAAGCAATGTTGAATTTCTCTGATTCTTTTTCCATAGTAATGTCTCCCTCTGATTGTAACAGAGGAGAACATATGACTCCTAGATCTGTTTCTTTTACATTAACTTTGGTATTCTATTGTTTTTGCTACAAGTGAATCTCTAAAGGGCTGTTGCCTATATCTTAAAATATACATAATGACACACCTCCAGGAACCTGGCCTCCCATGCCAAAGCTTAAGCTGAAATACCTTTGTTCACTCACAAGAAACATCCTGACCAGGCCCACCTTTGAGTGGCTGTAGGAAAGAAGACGAAGAAGGCAATGACACTCCAGTACTTTTGCCTGGAGAATCCCATGGACTGGGGAGCCTGGTAGGCTGCAGTCCATGGGGTCACTAAGAGTCAGATACGACTGAGCGACTTCACTTTCACTTTTCACTTTCATGCATTGGAGAAGGAAATGGCAACCCGCTCCAGTATTCTTGCTTGGAGAATCCCAGGGATGGCCTAGAACCCCCATGGGCTGCCGTCTATGGGGTCGCACAGAGTAGGACACGACTAAAGTGACTTAGCAGCAGCAGCAGCAGTAGGAAAGAAGAAATTAACACAGGCTCTCTAGAGTAGTTTCCCTAGGTTCCCAAGAAACCAAGAAATATTCACAACTATTTATCACCTTTTTCATATTACCTCCTCACCTCCCACTCTGCTCCATAAAAGAGTAAAAAACTAGCATCCAAACCCAGGTAAGATGATTCTGAGACACTACTTCACAATCTTCTCGGTCTGCTGGCTTTCTGAATAAAGTCATGATCCTTTGTCCCAACAACTATCTTCTTGATTTATTGGCCTGTTGTGCAGGGAGCAGTATGAGCTTGGACTTTACATGATTACAGCAGGGAGAAGTCCTCTGCTATTAAGGACCTGTGATTAAATTGGACCCACATGAACAATCTAGGATAGTCTATCTCAATACCTTTAATAAGATCATGTCTGTAAGGTCCTTTTGGAATGTAAAGTAACATATTCACAAATTTGGAGGCTTAGAATATGGGCATCTTTGGGGATTATAAGTGTGCTACCACAGATATAGAAGATTTGAACACTATCAACAAATTTGAATTAACATTTACAGAACATTCAGCCCAACAACAGCAGAATACACATTCTTTTCAAGTGCATATGGAACATTTACCAAATAGACCATGTTCTGAGCCATAAAACAAATCTCAATACATTTAAGGGGATTCAAGTCATATAAAATGAATTCTCTTTTAAAGAACTTTTACCAAGTATGATGAACTCTCAAAATTCAACAATAAAGAAACCCAATAAAAATTGCAAAGATTTGATCACGCACCAAATAAGATACAAGAACAGCAAACAAGCACATGAAAAATCTCAACATAATTAGTTATTAGAGAAAGGCTAATTAAAGCCACAATATGGTATCACTATATACAGTAAACTTAAAAAATTATACTTAAAAAATGAAGGTTGCGAGGTGAGTTTTATTTGGGGCAAAATGAGGACTGCAACCCAGGAGACAGCACCTCAGATAGCTCTGAGAAACTGCTCCAAAGAGGCAGGGGTGGGGGTGTGTGGGGGGGAGGCAGCTAGTCACAAGAAGCAGTCATCATCAAGCACTCTAGAGCTTTTCTAGATATGAGGTGATATAAGAATTGGGCTCCTAAAATTGCTCCTAAAATTATCTATCTGAAGACCTGTTCTGCCAGTCCCCCATCCCTACCCCCACCCCTGCCACAGTACAGAATGCCTCATTTCTGCTCTCCATCCTGAACTCCTTTCAGGGGGTGTTGGAAAGCAGTAACTGTAGCAGCACATGATTTAATTCTTGTAGAGGTAGGTGGCAAGTCCTAATGGCAAGTGCCAATTTGTAGTTGACAATATCTACTAGAATGGCTAATGAAAAATGACTGAACAAAATAAGTGTGGATAAGGATGTAGAGTAACAGGAATTCTCACACACACACACAGATGGTAAGACCATAAAATGGTACTTTGGAAAACAGTTTGGCAGTTTCTTAAAAAGTTAAGTATATGTATACCTTGTCATTACTTTCCTGATATTTAACCATGAGAAATGAAAGCACATGTTCACACAAAGACACATACATGAGTATTCATAGCAGCTTTATTTATGATGGCCAAAACTGAAGACAGCTGAAATGTCTGTCCATCAACAGATGAATGGATAAACTGTGGTATGTCCATAGGATGAATATTCTAATAAATATCAATGAGTTATTGTACAAACAACATGAATGAATCTCAAAATAATTATTTCAAGTAAAGGAAATCAGAGAAAGGAATATATATGTATAATTTCATTTATATAAACTTCAATCACCTGCAAACTAAGTTTTCGTTCACACAAACTTCAATCACCTGTAGGGACATAAAGCTGACAAGTTGGAAGGTTATGGGAAGGAGTGGAAAGGTAGGATACAAAAGATGACAAGGAAACTTTTAGGGATGATGGCTATGTTCATTGTCTTCATCATGGTGATGGTCTCTCACGTTTTATACATATGTTAAAACTTATAAAATTTATACAATTTTAAGCATGTGCATTTTATGTAAATCATATCTCAATAAAGCCATTGAGAAAAAAATGAAGGGTAAACCTGATAGAAATTTGTGTTAGAATGCAGATGAAAAAAGAATCTGAAAGAATGTGTTAATCACAATCTTTGCTCAGGTGTATACAGATCTGTGTAGTATATTTCTATTTATTTTCTATAATGTTTTTCCAATTGCTTGTCTCATTTTGGTAGCAAAATAGCATACTGGGTCTGTTAAGCTTGCCCTTTTATCATGAAATAAGTGAACTGACTCTTTGGAAAAGACCCTGATGTTGGGAAAGATTGAAGGCAGGAGGAGAAGTGGACGACAGAGGATGAGATGGTTGGATGACATCACTGACCACTGACTCAATGGACATGAATTTGAGCAAGCTCTGGGAGTTGGTGATGGACAGGGAGGCCTGGTGTGCTGCAGTCCATGGAGTCACAAAGAGTCGGACACAACTGAGCTGAACTGTTATATTTATACCTACCACTTGATGCTTTTCTCTTTTTTTAAACTCTAAAACACATGATATGATACTCAACCTAACTCAGAAGACTCAAAGTGGGACATTTTTCTTCAAAAAATTCAGGTCAAATATTTCTTTCATGCCTTCTTACTCTACTGAAAGTCATTAACATTTAACATTGTTAGTATAGAGTTTTGTGGATCTATCATTTTCAGGATATTTGTGTGAGATGAAAAGAGAGGTAAAGGACATAGAAAAGTTTACAGACTGCTTATAGGAGAAGGGACATGAAGCAAAAATAATAGAGATCGGAGAGAGACACTCTCATACACTGCTGATGGGAAATTTGACAATTAAAACATTGAAACTATTTGCAAACTCCTTGCATTAGTTTCTTATTCTGCTGTAACAAATTACTACAAATTTAGGAGCATGAAACAGCACAGATTTATTACTTACAGTTTTGGAGATTAGAAGTTCAAAACCAGTCTCACTGGGCTAAAGTACAGGTGTTGGCAGGGCTGGTTCCTTCCGGAGGCTCTGAAGGAAGATTTAATTTCCTTGGCTTTTTCAAATTCTGGAGGCTAACTGTACTCCCTAGCTCATGGCCCCTTCCTCCAATCACTCGCACCCTCTTGCTTTCATCATCATATCACCTACTTCTTGTAAGTGTTGCCAGAGCTACTCCAAACCTTTGCTCAAAGTCAACCTCTACCTTTAGCAAGAGTGTCCTTGCTCAGAATCTTCCAATCTCAACCTTAGTAGGGGTTAACATAAGTCTTCAACTTAAATAATTCAGACATAAGAAAGGAAGCTACAAACAAAAATGGAATCAGCTGAGACCATGATGGTGACGAATCTCACCTTCAACAGATCCTGAATCTCTATTGATTTTACTATATTAGCATATTAAATGACACACTTTCTGGTAGCCATGACCAGATATTAAGGACCAGAAAAAGGATTAAAGTGGGTGGCACCCTACACCACAGAAAAAACCACTGCCCCTTCCCCAACAGACTTATGTACATACCTCCCCATCATTAGCTTCACAAGCCTCATCCTTCCATCTTTACTCTTTAAATATCTCTTGCCAGGTGGGTGAGAAGTTGATCTGTGAACTTAGTTCCCGCTTCTTCATTCTTTGCCCATGAAATAAATCTTGCACTGTGTCAAATCTCAGCTTTGGTTTTGTTTGTGGTTGCTCAAACCTAAACAGAAAAAGAACTCTCCTAATAAGTCAAAGGGCCCCGAGTAGGATAAGGCCTGAGCAGAGTCCACATTACTTAATTCGGTACCTTAGGAAGGCTTGTAATTAAATTGGACTCACCTGGAAAATGTAAGCTGCTCTTCTCAGCTAGAGACTCAACTTACTCACACCTGTGAAGTCCTTTTTATTATGTTAATATGTTTGGAATCAGGGTGTGGACATCTTTGGGATGCCATTATCTAGCCTAATATACTCTTTGACTCAGCTATTCTGCCTCTAAGAGTTTGATCCAAAGAAATGCTTACAGGAATTCAACTATAAGGAGTATTCACATGAGGGACCAAATGTTGATTTGATCCTAGAAGAAGGAATTTCTCCATATCCATAGCAAAAGTTACAGTGCTTGTACTTTATTTGAACTATTCAAACTATGGATCCTCAACTATACCAGTAGTGTCAGCAGTTCAAATATTAGCTATTAACATTGTTACCAAAAGTAGGGTCTGATTGCTTGCAGTTCAAAAGCCAATAAAAAGGCAGGGTTGGTATAAAGGAAAATTTGTAGGCTTGCTTTATTTTGGATACAATGGGGAAGGAGGAGGTGAGGATGTCTGTCCAAAGATCAACTCCCCACCCCCAATCCGACAATCTGGGGCAAGTACTTTTATAGACAGAGAGGGGTGCTACATGCAGAAACAGTACAGTCAGCTCTGACAGTCATCTTGAAGTTGATCACTGGTGGTCTGACCAGCATCATCTTGATTAAGTACAGTTAGTCTTCAGTTCCAGGGTTGGTTGGTTTTCATTTCTTTGAGGCCAGTTTTCAGAATTATGGCAGCTTACGTCATGGCTAACATCTCATCATCCTCATGTAGTTAACTTCTCCACTGCCCCCAGTAGTAGATACAATGGTCATCTGATTTAAATTCACCTATTCCAGTCCATTTTAGTTTGCTGATTCCTAGAATGTGGACGTTCACTCTTGCCAATTCCTGTTTGACCACTTCCAATTTCCCTTGATTCATGGACCTGACATTCCAGGTTCCTATGCAATATTGCTCTTTACAGCATCAGACTTTGCTTCTATCACCAGTCACATCCACAACTGGGTATTGTTTTTGCATTGGCTCCATCCCTTCATTCTTTCTGGAGTTATTTCTCCACTGATCTCCAGTAGCATATTGGGCACCTACCGACCCGGGGAATTCCTCTTTCAATATCCTATCATTTTGCCTTTTCATACTGTTCATGCGGTTCTCAAGGCAAGAATACTGAAGTGGTTTGCCATTCCCTCCTCCAGTGGACCACATTCTGTCAGAATGTGGGCAGGAATCCCTTAGAAGAAATGGAGTAGCCATCATGGTCAACAAAAGAGTACAAAAGGCAGTACTTGGATGCAATCTAAAAAATGACAGAATGATCTCTGTTCATTTCCAAGGCAAACCATTCAATATCACAGTATGCCCCAACCAGTAATGCTGAAGAAGGTGAAGTTGAATGGTTCTATGAAGACCTACAAGACCTTCTAGAACAAACACCAAAAAAGATGTCCTTTTCATTATAGGGGACTGGCATGCAAAAGTAGGAAGTCAAGAAACACCTGGAGTAACAGGCAAATTTGGCCTTGGAGTACAGAATGAAGCAGGGCAAAGGCTAATAGAGTTTTGCCAGGAGAACGCACTGGTCATAGCAAACACCCTCTTCCAACAACACAAGAGAAGACTCTACACAGGGACTTCACCAGATGGTCAACACCGAAATCAGATTGATTATATTCTTTGCAGCCAAAGATGGAGAAGCTCTGTACAGTCAACAAAAACAAGAGCAGGAGCTGACTGTGGCTCAGATCATGAACTCCTTATTGCCAAATTCAGACTTAAATTGAAGAAAGTAGGGAAAACCACTAGACCATTCAGGTATGACCTAAATCAAATCCCCTATGATTATACAGTGGAAGTGAGAAATAGATTTAAGGGCCTAGATCTGATAGATAGAGTGCCTGATGAATTATGGAATGAGGTTCATGACATTGTACAGGAGACAGGGATCAAGACCATCCCCATGGAAAAGAAATGCAAAAGAGCGAAACAGTTGTCTGAGGAGGCCTTACAAATAGCTGTGAAAAGAAGAGACGTGAAAAACAAAGGAGAAAAGAAAAGATGTAAGCATCTGAATGCAGAGTTCTAAAGAATAGCAAGAAAAGATAAGAAAGCCTTCTTCAGCGATCAATGCAAAGAAATAGAGGAAAAGAACAGAATGGGAAAGACTAGAGATCTCTTCAAGAAAATTAGAGATACCAAGGGAACATTTCATGCAAAGATGGGCTCGATAAAGGACAGAAATGGTATGGACCTAACAGAAGCAGCAGATATTAAGAAGAGGTGGCAAGAATACACAGAAGAACTGTACAGAAAAGATCTTCATGACCCAGATAATCACGATGGTGTGATCACTCACCTAGAGCCAGACATCCGGGAATGTGAAGTCAAGTGGGCCTTAGAAAGCATCACTACAAACAAAGCTAGTGGAGGTGATGGAATTCCAGTTGAGCTATTTCAAATCCTGAAAGACGATGCTGTGAAAGTGCTGCACTCACTATGCCAGCAAATTTGGAAAATCAGCAGTGGCCACAGAACTGGAAAAGGTCAGTTTTCATTCTAATCCCAAAGAAAGGCAAGGCCAAAGAATGCTCAAATTGCCTCACAATTGCACTCATCTCACATGCTAGTAAAGTAATGCTCAAAATTCTCCAAGCCATACTTCAGCAATACATTAACTGTGAACTTCCAGGTGTTCAAGCTGGATTTAGAAAAGGCAGAGGAACCAGAGATCAAATTGCCAACATCTGCTGGATCATCGAAATAGCAAGAGAGTTCCAGAAAAACATCTACTTCTGCTTTATTGACTATGCCAAAGCCTATGACTGTGTGGATTACAATAAACTATGGAAAATTCTGAAAGAGACGGGAATACCAGACCACCTGACCTGCCTCTTGAGAAACCTATATGCAGGTCAGGAAGCAACAGTTAGAACTGGACATGGAACAACAGCCTGGGTCCAAAAAGGAAAAGGAGTACGTCAAGGCTGTATATTGTCACCCTGCTCATTTAACTTATATGCAGAGTACATCATGAGAAACGCTGGGCTGGAAGAAGCACAAGCTGGAATCAAGATCGCCGGGAGAAATACCAATAACCTCAGATATGCAGATGACACCACCCATATGGCAGAAAGAGGAACTAAAAAGCCTCTTGCTGAAAGTGAAAGTGGAGAGTGAAAAAGTTGGCTTAAAGCTCAACATTCAGAAAACGAAGATCATGGCATCTGGTCCTATCACTTCATGGGAAATAGATGGGGAAACAGTAGAAACAGTCAGACTGTATTTTGAGGGGGCTACAAAATCACCGCAGATGGTGACTGCAGCCATGAAATTAAAAGATGCTTACTCCTTGGAAGAGAAGTTATGACCAACCTAGCATATTCAAAAGCAGAGACATTAGTTTGCCAACAAAGGTCCACTAGTCAAGGCTATGGTTTTTCCAGTGGTCACGTATGAATGTGAGAGTTGGACTGTGAAGAAAGCTGAGCGCTGAAGAATTGATGCTTTTGAACTGTGGTGTTGGAGAAGACTCTTGAGGGTCCCTTGGACTGCAAGGAGGTCCAACCAGGCCATCCTAAAGGAGTTCAGTCCTGGGTGTTCTTTGGAAGGACTGATGCTCAAGCTGAAACTCCAATACTTTGGCCACCCCATGTGAAGAGTTGACTCATTGGAAAAGACTCTGATGCTGGGAGGGATTGGGGGCAGGAGGAGAAGGGGATGACAGAGGATGAGATGGTTGGATGGCATCACTGACTTGATGGACATTAGTTTGAGTGAACTCCGGGAGTTGGTGATGGACAGGGAGGCTTGGTGTGCTGCAATTCATGTCGTCGCAGAGTCGGAATCGATTGAGTGACTGAACTGAACTGACTGAACTTCTCCACTGGGGTATGAGTGAAAGATATGGCTCAGAATATTGTCTATACCCCTTGTAGAGGAACAAAGATTCTTCCCTTTGTTTAGTGACTACATTATTATTATTTGGTCTCCTTTGACTGTTTTCCTTTGTTTCTGCATGTTCTCACTTCTGATTAAACTTTAGGGGGCAAAGATCATTATTAGTTATTAATCTTGATATTACAATAAAGTTCAGGATTTAGATAGGAGCAGTTTGTGAAAAATGATGCGTGTGTTTATGGGATGAAAGAAATGGAGACAGGAAAAAAAGGTTGAAATTTTTTCCCCTACATTCTCAGTTATTGTAATCTCTAATCAAAAATACCATCAAAGTCATTGGAAAGATTGATGATACTATTATTAACAAAATTATCTTGCAAGTGTTTGATTTCCAAAAAAATACAAATAGATCATACAACTCAATAATAAAAATAGTGAACAATCCAATCAAAAATGGGCAGCTATTTCTCCAAAGAAGACATATGTATGGCCATCAGGCACATGAATAGATGCTCAATACTCCTAATTATTAGAGAAATACAAATCAAAACTACAATGAAGTACCACCTCCTACTGATCCAAGGGCCAACATTAAAAAGTCTACATTTACAGGAGTAGGAGGAGAGATAAGCTGGGAGATTGGGACTGACATGTACATACTACTATATGTAAAATAGATAACTAATGTGGACCTACTGTATACCGCAGGAACTCTTCTCAATACTCTGTAATGGCCTATATGGGAAAAGAATCTAAAAAAGAATGGTCACATTTCTGAACACCTGAAAGTAACAAAGTATTGTAAATCAACTATACTCCAATAAATTTTTTTTTTAAGTCAAAATAACAAATGCTGGAGAGAGTGTGGAGAAAGGGAACCCTCTCACACTGTTGGTGGGAGTGTAAATTGGTACAGTCACTATGGAGCACAGTATGGAGATTCTTTTAAAAACTAAAAATAGAACCAGCCAGCAATCACATGCTTGGGCATATATCTGGAGACAAACATAATTTAAAAAGATACATGCAACCCAATATTCATTGCAGCACCATTTGCAGTAACCAAGATATGGAAACAACCTAAATGTCCATCAACAGAAGACTGGATAAAGAAAATATGGTACATATATACAATGGAGCACTACTTAGCCATAAAAAGGAACAAAATAATGTCATTTGTAGTACAAATAGTACAAATGAAATTATTTACAAAACAGAAACAGATTCACAGACATAGAGAACAGACTTATTGTTGTCAAGGCAGAGAAGTGGGGGAGGGATGGATTGGGAGTTTGGGACTAGTATTGATAGATGCAAACTATTATATATATGGGCTTCCCTGGTGGCTCAGATAGTAAAGAATCTGCCTGCAAAGCGGGAGACCTGGGTTCAATCACTGGGCGAGGAAATAGAATAAACAACAGGAATGGATAAACAACAAAGTCCTACTGTATAGCACAGGAAACTATATTCCAATATCCTATGATAAATCATAATGGACAAGGATGTAAAATATATGAATATGAAAATAGGGTATGAAATATCAAAAGGATATGAAATATATGTATAAAAGGATATGTATACATATATATGACCAAATCACTTTGCTGTGCAGTAGAAATTAACACGAAATTGTAAATCAACTATAATTCAATAAAATAGGATAAAAAGCTTAAAAAGAAAAAATTGTCTTGGCTGCTAGATATGATCATTCAATTCTATCATGTATGAGATAATTAGGCCCTCGAAAGTAATCCATATAGGCTCTAAATTTGGAGTACACTATTATGGAAACCCTGAACATTAATTTGTTTAGAGGCCTAGCAGCACTCCGATTTTATCAATAAAGTGTATCAATGAAATACAGTATTTTAATGGTACTATTATAAGGTTTTTCCAGTAGTCACAGATATGAGAGGTGGACCATAATAAAAAGGCTTAGTGCCAAAGAATTGATGCTTTCTAATTGTGGTGCTGGAGACTTTTACGAGTCCCTGGGATTGCAAGGATATCAAACCAGTCAATCCTAAAGGAAATCAACCCTGAATATTCACTAGAAGGACTGATACTGAAGCTGAAGCTCCAATACTTTGGCCACCTGATGCAAAGAACTGACTCATTGTAAAAGACCCTGATGCTGGGAAAAATTGAGGGAGGAGGAGAAGGGGGTGAGATGGATGAGATGGTTGCATCACTGACTCAATCGACATGAGTTTGAGCAAACTGCAGGAGATAGTGAAGGACAGAGAAGCCAGGTGTTCTGCAGTTATGGGATCGCAAAGAGTCTGATACGACTTAGTGACTGAAGAACAACAACAACATTAAGTGATTTGGAATAAAAGTTTCAAAAAAACTTAATAGAAGTTGTAGGACTTTAGAGGTATCTGCGTAATACATGAATCATAAGGAAGCAATCTGTTATTTTTAAGCCTTTTACTTACATTATCCTTTAGGTTTCCTTTTCTATTGATTTCCGGGACATTCCCTGCATCCTTTTTCAATGGCTCATTGTTCTTTTGCTTTTTTTTTTTTTACAATATTCCAAGTCTTTGACATTCCAAGCCTTCACATTCCTCAACTTTCTCTTTCCATCACTTCCACCTCTACTACAAGTCCTGGCTAGTGGTCATACTTGCAAACTCTCATTAAAAACTCTTGAAATTCCCCTCTGACCACAACCTCCTTGTTCATGCCCTCCAATTTCCTGGCTTCACTGAATCTACCCTTTGTCTACAATGTTATTGCTAATTCCTCAATCCTGATCAGCATGAGGTAAACAGCATCACTTGCCAAAGGCAGAGGATCTTGATATTTAAAGTCCTGTTCAGACTTGTCTTGACTAAATGGATGATTTGGGTTAAGTTTTTAAAATGCTAAGCTCTTTAAGGAATCTTAAAGATGTATCGGACATGGGAAAACCCAAAGCAAAGTCTGCTTTCTTTAAAAATTTTGATTTTTAAAGAAAATTGCTTAGGCTTTTCTGTATTAAAGAGTTTTTAATATTTACTGACAGTTCATTTTCAACTACTGTTCTAATCCCAAATTTTAAATTGATTAATCTTGGTTTGTTGGATTTCATCCTTAAGTTTTTTCAAAAGGGTTACAATGCTTTAATCCCTCAAATTTTCATGTTCCATTGCCTTTTTGCTTGAATTGTCAGTACTTATCATCTTAATTTGTTACAAATTATATAGATTTCTTAAGTTCCATCCTTTCCTAGGTACTTCCTCCTAGGATCCTCTTAAATTCCAATCTGGATTAATTGAGTTCCAGCTGTGCAGCTGTGATACTGAGACAAATTTATTTCTCTCCTGAGTTAGAGTCACCATTTCTTTAATCTCTATCTTCCTGTTTTTATTTTGTTTGTTCTTTGTGGGTATGAGACTTATAATCTTATTTTTTTAGAACTTAGCTTCTGGTAACTTACTATGATAGGATAATGGAAAGTTCACTTTCAGAATTCTTTTATGTCCCCAAATGTCTAGTCTCCCCTAATTTTTGACTGACATTTTGGGTGGATATGGAGTTGTTAACTAAAACTGATTTCCCCACATTTGTTAGAAGCCATTGCTCCATTGTCTTATTTAGCTGTCCCAGATGATTAAAAACCTGATGCTAATCTGATTCTCATTCCTTTATAATTGACCTTTACTTTCACTGGAAGCTTTTAGGATCATTTTATCCTTGGTCTGAAATTTTACAATGTCACATTAAGACAAGGATCTTTTCTCATCAATTTTGCAGAGCACTTGGGAAATCCTTTCAATTGGGAAATTCCTATCCCTCATCTTTGAAAAAATGTCTTGTGTTCCATTTTGATGATGCTCTATTTTCTCTTCTGGAACCAAGATTTTCAGGATATTGGGCCTCTTATATAGAGCCTATTTCTCTTATCTTTTTCCTCATATTTCACACACCTCTGTCTTTTTATTCTGTGGTCTGGGAGATTTGCTTAACCTATTTCCTAACTTTCTTCTGACTATTTCACTTGGCAACCCCTATCTTTAATTTCTAAGAGCTCTGTATTGCTTTCTGGTTGTTTCTTTTTCATAGCATCCTGTTGTTGACTTGTGAATGCAATATATTTTATCAAATATCTGTTGATGATAATAAGCAGTTAAAGTACTCACCATAACATACTCATCTATCCTTTGAATTATATGTATTTTCTTTGGGGCCTATTTTTCTGTTTATCTTTTTATCACTCATGTTGAAATTTTTTCTAAAATTTTTAGTAATCCTCAGTTGCATATTTATGTTTAAGAACGACACATTAAAAAAACACTTGGGAGTCTTAGAGATTGGGGCCTATGGATTGGCAGACTTCCCTTTGAGATGAGTTGTTTGGTTTTTTGCAGGACCTACACTTTAGATTGCCAGGACCTTTGTTCTAGGGCCATTTGATTTCTCCAAAAAAGAAAGATCTTTTTCAAGATCCCCTTTCTGGAGAATAAATGCCTAATGGTCTGAAAGTCTATGGTGGATGGAGAGAGGAAGTCTGACTTTCAATTAGTGCCTTTTTCCAGCTCCTCATTTCTTTCCTGTCTTCAACTGAACCAGTTACTTGTGAGTCCTAGGTTTCTCCTAGATCTCTGGCTTTATATGCTTTCATCAGTATCAATATTTTAGGCTGTGGCTTCCTCTGTCCTACTTCCTCTACTCTCTTCAACCTCTTTTCTACCTTGCCTCAATCCCGTCACTCTCTAATTGAAATTAATTGATGTCATGTCTACTGAAGGCCCATCTTGTGTTCTCTTAATGAGTTTATCCTCCTTTTATTTTTTCATTGTCATTTAAGTGGAGTTCCAGGAGGGAGAGAAGATATATTTTTGTGGTCAGACTCCATATGGAACAAGAGACTTTCATTTTTTTCTCTTAAAGCTTTGCATTCTGGCTCTAACTATAAGAATTCTACTTAAATTGCTTTCTTGCAAATATTTCAAACAAATGTACTTTTCATTCCCTCCTTCCCCATAAATATATTTACCTTGAACCCTCAGGCTAAAGCTTATTGCCCCAGAGGAAAAAAAAAATCAGTGGGTTCTTCAAGAAAGCAGGCCATGATGGAGAAAAGGTGATACAAAAGAAGTTCCCGTGGAACTTCTTAAATGGGGGTAAAGAGATTTTGGCAGGGAAAAGAAAGACTTTGAGCACAGAAAGTTCCCAGGCTTGAGTAAGAGATGATAGTGTTAAGAGGTTAGAGAAATCCTCACAGCTCTTCAAGATAGACGAATGCTTTCTCTTGATTTCTGTTTGGGAATTTTGCAAACCATCTTTGCACAGGGTCCTGCATCAGCATGGAGTGACCACAGCAAAAAAGAAATAATGGTGTGGCTTGTTACATGGTATTTCTGATTATCCCTTGGCTCCCATGTAGTGTAAAAGGGATGCAGGTGTTTTCACAGTAGATCTACCTCAGCAGACCCCTCATAACAAGAATCTTGGGGAAACTTTTACTGAGTTCTCAAACAAAAAAACTTACTAAAAGCCAAGTAAATATTCATTATTGCAAAGAATAATTAAAAATAAAGTTGAAAGTGACTGAAGATATAGCCAACGTTGGAAGAAAAAGTTTCTAGAGAGGCAAACAGGCAGAAAGGGCTATAAAGACGAAAAACTGAAGTCAAAAGCTATCATTGTCAAAGATAAGAGATTCATTTTGGCTAGCTATCACAGTTTTAGAGGACCTCTAAATCCAGGCAATCATAGTATAAAATATACGAACAAGATCAAAGCTTAGTAGCATCAAATCTCCCAGCTTGATTCCTTTTGATCAGACTTGTGATATCAATTTTCCACATTATCTGGGGGTGAGGGATAATTCATCAGACACTAGAGTAGTCTGGGAAGCCAAATTAGTTTTTATACCAAGTATTTATATTTTCAGAATCTCTCCTTTATGGGAAATACTTAAAGCTTCTGCTTAAAAGGTACTCAGGAATTGACCCTCCCAGATTTTAGGAGCCAAAACTCTGGAGGATTAAACAGGATTATCATTACTTCTTTCAGAGACAGATGAAACTTATCTTGTCATATGACCAGGAAGAGTGGGCTGGAGAGTAAAGAGCCTTTTATTTATTTACTTATTTATTTAAAGCCCTCCATATTTAGGGCTTATTAGCACTTGGTTCTTTCTTGGACAATCCTTTGTTAGAAAGTTCACTCTTTTAAATTTACATGCTTTTAGCAAGAGAAAGTGAAAATAACATAACAACTTTGGCTCTCTTTGAAAAGTAGTAGCTTGGCACAAAATTTCATTTTTATGCTAATGATGACTTTATATGACACTGATATTTTAACACTTGCTTTTCAATTTAATCATAATTAAAATATTTTCTTTTGCTATGTTTTTAATTAAAAACCATTCTTTAAAAGATTAAACCTAAATAATGGTTTTTAGATAAAAACATAGCAATAAGGATAAATACTTTTAATGAAGAGAAACCACCTATATGCCTACTAGGGTAAATAGTTTTTATTTTTGTATATTTCATTCTGCCTATGTGGCACAACCCTGCAGGGCTGAAAGACACTTTAGAAATCAACTAGTCCAAACTCTAATTTTCATGTGAGAAAACTAAGATTTTCTCCACAGAGAATGCAACTGCAAGGGGGAAAAATATCACTATTATGTAATATAATATTAACCCTCTTAAAAGCTATCTTTGGAGAATTACAACTGCAAAATCTAAATTCCTTAATAAAAACTACCAGAAATCCAGGAATTTCTACAAAACAGATGTGAATTCAAAGTGTCTGGACTTATAGATTTGAATTCAAAGCTCACACAATGCTATGCATTGCTCCTACTAATGATGTCTGCAGATTGTTGATCCTGGAACGCACTCTCCTTGATAAAAAGACAAACTGCAGATGTTAAAAAGTGCACTCTTGAGGTTTTCTCTCTGATATAACTCAAAGAACTGAAATAGCAGTGAAAAAGGGTGGGGGGTGGTGTTCTTTGTTGGGAACATGGACGACTTTCAAAATAACTGTTACAATCTGAACTTGCTGTTACTGGGACAAGACCCAAAGTTGGAACAGAATACCTCCAGTTCTGAGACATGTCTGCTATTAATCAGGAATAAAATCTGAAGCAAAACATTTGATTTTTCACATTAGCCTAGCTGATCTCAGAATTTGTTTTGAATTTTAAAATTCTATGACTTTTCCTTCCATGAGTGTGAAAGGTATCCTGTATTTCCATGTGTGGGAAAACCTCAAGTGTAAAGACTTGGCTCTATTAACAAGGTCTTAACATGCTTTTGTCCTCTTATGCTTCTTAGTATGTCCTAGGCAGAAACCTGGCACTTTTTTGGCGCCCCCTTCCTTCCCTTCATCTCCTGCCTTCATATCCTATCTGTAACAAAACTTCAATGTCTCTCCATTTATGTTTCATCACTTCTCCATCCACATGCCCAACACTTTAGTACTAGGCTTTATATCCAAACAATAGGAACAAGTAACTGCTTTTCTGATGTTCCTCTGAGAGTACAATCTGCTGTTCTAATAAGCTTCTGTTTCATTCTGTTCTTTTTTAAAATTCAGAAATAGCTGAGGTACAATATTATGTTATATGTACATAACACAGTGATTGACAATTTTAAAAGTTATACTCCATTTTATAATTATTATCAAATATTGGCTCTATTTCTTGTGTTGTACAATATATCCTTGTAGCTTATTTTATACAAATAGTATTATGTATAAAATATACACGCCATATTCAATCTGTCAGCAAATCCTGTTGACTCTGTCTTAAAAACATGTCCAGAATCTGACCATTTATCATCATCTCCCCTACTGTTACCCTGGTCCAAGCCAGCAAGTTTTTGAGCATCCAAAGTGATCTGTTCAAAACATTAACTCAGATTATGTCATTTCTTTGCTCAAAGTGAAATTCTTTACAATGATACAATGTTCTCTCTCTAATGTCAATTCCCACTACTCTCCTCCTGTGCTCCAGCTACATAGACCTTCACTTCAGTTCAGTTCAGTCGCTCAGTCATGTCCAACTCTTTGCGACCCCATGAATCGCAGCACGCCAGGCCTCCCTGTCCATCACCAGCTCCCGGAGTTCACTCAGACTCACGTCCATCGAGTCCATGATGCCATCCAGCCATCTCATCCTCTGTTGCCCTCTTATCCTCCCGCCCCCAATCTCTCCCAGCATCAGAGTCTTTTCCAATGAGTCAACTCTTCGCATGAAGTGGCCAAAGTATTGGAGTTTCAGCTTCAGCATCATTCCCTCCAAAGAAATCCCAGGGCTGATCTCCTTCAGAATGGACTGGTTGGATCTCCTTGCAGTCCAAGGGACTCTCAAGAGTCTTCTCCAACACAGTTCAAAAGCATCAATTCTTTGGCACTCAGCTTTCTTCACAGTCCAACTCTCACATCCATACATGACCACTGGAAAAACCATAGCCTTGACTAGATGGACCTTTGTTGGCAAAGTAATGTCTCTGCTTTTGAATATGCTATCTAGGTTGGTCATAACTTTTCTTCCAAGGAGTAAGCATCTTTTAATTTCATGGCTGCAGTCACCATCTGCAGTGATTCTGGAGCACCCCAAAATAAAGTCTGACAGTGTTTCCACTGTTTCCCCATCTATTTGCCATGAAGTGATGGGACTGGATGCCATGATCTTAGTTTTCTGAATGTTGAGCTTTAAGCCAACTTTTTCACTCTCCTCTTGCACTTTCATCAAGAGGCTTTTTAATTCCTCTTCATTTTCTGCCATAAGGGTGGTGTCATCTGCATATCTGAGGTTATTGATATTTCTCCCAGCAATCTTGATTCCAGCTTGTGTTTCTTCCAGCCCAGCGTTTCTCATGATGTGCTCTGCATAGAAGCTAAATAAGCAGGGTGACAATATACAGCCTTGACGTACTCCTTTTCCTATTTGGAACCAGTCTGTTGTTCCATGTCCAGTTCTAACTGTTGCTTCCTGACCTGCATATAGGTTTCTCAAGAGGCAGGTCAGGTGGTCTGGTATTCCCATCTCTCTCAGAATTTTCCACAGTTTATTGTGACCCACACAGTCAAAGGCTTTGGCATAGTCAATAAAGCAGAAATAGATGTTTTTCTGGAACTCTCTTGCTTTTTCCATGATCCAGTGGATGTTGGCAATTTGATCTCTGGTTCCTCTGCCTTTTCTAAAACCAGCTTGAACATCTGGAAGTTCACGGTTCATGTATTGCTGAAGCCTGGCTTGGAGAATTTTGAGCATTACTTTATAGCGTCTGAGATGAGTGCAATTGTGCAGTAGTTTGAGCATTCTTTGGCCTTGCCTTTCTTTGGGATTAGAATGAAAACTGACCTTTTCCAGTCCTGTGGCCACTGCTGATTTTCCAAATTTGCTGGCATAGTAAGTGCAGCACTGTTCACAGCATCATCTTTTAGCATTTGAAATACCTCAACTGGAATTCCATCACCTCCACTAGCTTTGTTCGTAGTGATGCTTTCTAAGGCCCACTTGACTTCACATTCCCGGATGTCTGGCTCTAGGTGAGTGATCACACCATCGTGATTATCTTGGTCGTGAAGATCTTTTTTGCATAGTTCTTCTGTGTATTCTTGCCATCTCTTCTTAATATCTTCTGCTTTTGTTAGGTCCATGCCATTTATGTCCTTTATCGAGCCTATCTTTGCATGAAATGTTCCCTTGGTGTCTCTAATTTTCTTGAAGAGACCTCTAGTCTTTCCCATTCTGTTGTTTTCTTCAAATTGCTGGGAATATGGTGACTTGTGGGGACTTTGCACTTGCTGTTCATTTTGCCTAGAGTATTTTTCCTTCAGATAGTTTTACTGCCAATTTCTTTTGTCACTACAAAGTCTCCTCATGAGCTAGTCATTCTATCACACTAAGATCACAAACCCTTTTTTTCCTTATTTTCACCTCAGCATGATTACCATGTAGTAGAGTACATTTTATTTATTTTTCTTCTTTATTGTCTCTCTTCCTCATGAGAGTAGGGATTCTTTGCCTATGTGTGTTAGTCGCTCAAGTCACTCAGTTGTGTCCAGCGCTTTGTGACTCCATCGACTGTAGCCTGCCAGGCTCCTCTGTCCATGGAATTCTTCAGGCAAGAATACAGGAGTGGGTAGCCACTCCCTTCTCCAGGGGATCTTTCAGACCCAGGGATTGAATCCAGGCATTGCAGGCAGATTCTTTACCATCTGAGCCACCAGGGAAGCCCCTAACTATATCTTTGCCTGTAGCTATAGACCAAGCACCTAGAATAGTCTGGAGCATAGTGGATGCTCAAGAAACACTTTTAGTTATTGAATAAATAGTGAGAGATCAGTGTCATGGGATCATAAAGTATGTAAAGATGGAGACAGGCACTAAACAAAATGTCTTACTTGTTCATGGAAAAACAAAGTTTTACCATCTTCCTAATCTTGTGTAGTTGGAGAAGGAAATGGCAACCCGCTCCCGTACTCTTGCCTGGAAAATTCCATGGAGGGAGGAGCCTGGTAGGCTACAGTCCATGGGGTTGCAAAGAGTCCGACATGACTGAGCAACTTCATTTTTTCTCTATAGTTCCTTTTGGAGTAGGAAGCGGCAACCCACTCCAGTGTTCTTGCCTGGAGAATCCCATGGACAGAGGGGCCTGGTGGGCTACAGTCTATGGGGTTGCAAAGAGTCAGACATGACTAAGCAACTAACACACACACACAATCTTGTGTAAGTAGAAAATTCCTTGCCTTTTGTTAGTTGTTTACATCTCTTGTAAGATGGTTCCTATCTTAGGGAAAGAAAGCACTTTCCATTGTCAAAGCCTCAATTTGGTCACTAGAGGTGGATCCCATCTTATTTCTCAAATGTTATCCTGATCATTTTGCACCTTTGCTAAGTTAAATAGAAGAAAGCAGGGTTTCTTTTAGATTAAAAATCCCAGGTCTTGACCTTTAGTGCTCAAAATTCTCAAAAACAGAAACAGAAAGAAATCTAAAATAGGAGTATTTAACTCTATGAAAGAAATTTTCACATACTGAGGTCTGAAGAAGTCACTCTGGATTGCACACAAGTTTTTACCTTAGCTAAAATGCCCTGTTTGTGGATTATCCAACACATAGTGTACATCTGCTTTATTAACAGGCTCATTAACTTAGAAGTAATCTGGTGACTGGGCAACTAACACTTAACAAGGCTGTCCATGATAAAGACAAAAATTCAATGTCTCCCTTCCTGGGATGCCAATGCTTTTACTGCTTCAGGGATGACTCCCTTTCCACGTACCAAGGCAATAATAACTTCGTGTGTTCCAAACTGATTTTTTTTTTTTGAAACCTTGAAGGAATATATTCCTGACTTATTGAATGTTTTGTTCTGACAAAACTATGCTGAAAACCATGCTTCCCCTCAGGATGTCCTCAGAGTTACCTGAGAAGCTGTCTTCTGGACTTGTATTTCCCAGTTCGGCTCAAATAAAACTCTTTTGTATTCCCATGAGAGATTATTTTTTTTCCATTGACAACTCCATATTTCCAAGAGGAAATATATGGTGGATAATGATAGT
This sequence comes from Ovis canadensis, assembly GCF_042477335.2. Lineage (NCBI taxonomy): Eukaryota > Metazoa > Chordata > Mammalia > Artiodactyla > Bovidae > Ovis > Ovis canadensis. Next base: position 54,040,114 of record NC_091251.1, on the reverse strand, counting down.
GATAAATAAATCACGCTAATATCAAATTTATCTTGCATCACAGATAACAGAAACACCACTTCGGCTTCTTCCTCCGTGTTTTCCTTTATCAGAAAGACGCACACTCCCTGGCACTAACGGGGTGTTTTCAACAAAAAGATCTAGATTTCTTTGGCTGCAGCATTAGCGTAAGGGTGGCGTTCCTTCGACTCTACAGGCGTTCTGTGCTATTACGGGCTTGAATTTACCAGCCCCAAAAACTCCAAGAGGGACGTCCTCTTTCGTGGCCGAGGACGCGAATGCATCTTGGGGGCATTACCAGCTCCCTCAAGGTCCTGAGAGAAAAATCTGCGGGTAGAGGAGGTTTCTCTGCAGGAGCGCGCCACGGCCTCCTGCGCTCAGTCTGGCACGTTTCGTCCAAAGTGCCCACCAGACCTGCTCCTCGCCGAGCGGGAGTGAAAGCAGCCGCTCCTCCTCCTGAAGACGCTGGGACGACCCGTTAGCTGAGAGGGCGGCCCCGCGTCCTCGGGCCCGAGCCACGCCCAGGAGCAGGTGGGGGAGGGGCGGCGGCGCTCGCGCTGCGTCGAGTTTCCCAGAATTCCCAGCGGCCGCAGGGAAAGTTTACGGGACGTAGGCGGCGACAGCGGCGGCAGCAGTAGCGGTTACTAGGTGGTCAGCAGCGGACCATGGCCCTGGCCGGGCGTTCCTGGCTCTTCTCTCGGAGTCCTCGGGCAACGACGCGGAGCCGGCCGACTTCCGGGAAGGAACTGACAAGCGATTGAGCGGTGACCGGCGCGCTTAGCGCCCCGAACATGCGGCAGTCCTTGTGGGCAACCCCGGGCTGCGGAGAGGCGGCGGCGGCGGCGGCGGCGGCGGCGGCTCGGGAGGGAAGGAGGCGGCGACGCCGGCGGAGGTGGCGGCGGGGACACCCGGCGCCCGGCGCGGAGCCTTAGGGCGGCTGCTTGGCGTGGACTGGGGCCTCGTGGTCAAGGATGCTGTCCCGGAAGAAAACCAAAAACGAAGTGTCCAAGCCGGCCGAGGTGCAGGGGAAGTACGTGAAGAAGGAGACGTCGCCTCTGCTGCGGAGTGAGTGTCGGGCGGGGTGCGCCCACACCTGGCCTGGGCGGCCGCGGGCCGCGGGGGACCCGGGCTGGGTGTCCGACGCCGCTCCCCGCGGCTTCACTTTCCTTTTGGCCTCTGTGATTTTTTTTTTTTTTTAATGCCTGGAGTGATGTTCGTTGTTTGAAAGCTGATAAAGAGTAAAAAACTTAAGTTAGTCCACCTCTGTTCCCACCCTCCGCCCCCTGTCCCGCCCGTCAAAATCCACAGACTTCCCTTCTTGAAACTATGTTGTTGGTTTTGATTACTGGAAGAAAGATATTCTTTAGGAAACAAATTGCTCATCCGCTGGTTCTGTAGGAATTAAAGGGATTACACTGGGGCACGTTTTCCTCTTGTGACGTCTAGATTTGCATTGTGTTTGCAAACACTGTGGGTGTCACTTGCTCTGCTCGTAGTTGTGCGAACGCTTGAGTAGAATTCTTAGTCCAGCTATTGGATGATGACGTCCGGAGGTGAAAGCTGACCGTCGCTATTGTAGCTGCTGTCCAAAAAGCCTCCTCAGTTGTAGATCTCAGGGTTGAAGAGCCAAAATTATATGTGTTTGGCTGTGTTCATGAGAATTTCTTCAAATAAAACCTCCTAGAAATCCGCCAAAGACTCAAAATAATTTCCATCATACTTTGGGGAAAATTACGAAAAAAGTTGTGTGTGTGGTTATAAACATTTTTTAATAGAGTGCATTTCGCTGGCACTTTATCTTCAATTTAAGTATTTGACTCTAATTTTCTTCCTGAATCTTTTACGTTTTTAATTCTTGCTTATGTGTTCAGAACATTTGTGAGGTAAGGAGCAAGTTTTTTGGTGTTCATACTAAATGCTGGGTCCTTTGTGTAAGTTTCCTTCTTGGAAGCTGGTGACTTTGTGACTTAAGCATTACCTCATATTGTAATTGGGAAAGCTTTTCATAGAGGTTCCTGGTAATATTTGCCCAAGATCACACAAAAAGGGGTGGAGAGCATGTTTTCCCATTATAACCACATCATCAACCTTCCAGATTTATCCTTGTATTTGCAATGCTTTCTTACAGAACAGATCAGATGGGTACATCAGTAACCTGAAACTTGATTTTTAAAAACTTTTTTTAATAGTTTATTTTTCATTTACATATTCTCTTAGGATTTTGGCCAAGTTTAGGTTAGCTTGCAGTTAGCTTCAGATAACAGTGTTATTCAACATTCCTTAAAATCATGAAATATGTTTGCCACACCTTTTAGCAAATAACTTTTGATATATAGTATTTTGTTTTAGTTTCATCAAATGTTGAACCTTGTTTATTCGGTTACTAATTTTTGTGTGTTTGGCTTCTGTTGCATATTAATATGCGTGCCCTCTGATACTGTCTACTTAGTGAACTAATAAAATGGTCTCCAGATCCAGTTTTCTTCTTGTTTTAAAGGTGTTTGCTTTCTAACCAGGAATGCTTAAGGTATTTATTTAAGTTTTATATTCAGAAGTACTGTACCCTTAAAGCCATTGCCCTGTTTTCTTCTGTTTTGAATTGTAATTGTTCTTAATTGTTTTGAATTGTAATGGTTTTAGACTTGGCGTTTTTTGTTTGTTTGTTTGTTTGTTTTTGAACTGATTCAACATTTGTGTGTCTCTTTGAAATGAGATTAAAAAAATTTTTTAATTTTCATAGCTTAATTTTTAGTTTTTCCATCTTTTGAGTATTGTACTATTGCTACATAATTCCAAGAGTAGGAATGCCAGGTTAATAATTTTTAAATTTTTTTTTAAGGAATTCGCCTTTACATGTTTGAGAATAGCATTATGATCTGTTTCATTTTTTAAATTGTGTTTTACTTAAAGAAGAGTTTGGGAATGAAGTACAATCTGCAAAACAAACTAATGTTAAATTATGCTGGTAACTGTATTCATTTGTTAGATTGTTTACTATTTTTATACATTTATTCATGAGCATTAATACATATTTTGTAGTTAAACTTACTGATGTTTCATTATATTATGTTTGGTAGTATGCAGAATATGTTTGAATCTGGTAGAGCATACTTATAACACATTCATACAAATTATAAATTCATTTGAGTGGGAATATGGCAATCAGCCTCAATTTAAAATACCCAGATACTTTGCTAAAGTTTCTGATTGTGTTTTCTTAAGTCCATTGAAATTTTTCATTTTGGGGTAAGATGTAAATAAACAACTTTGGAAAAGCATATTACTTACTACTCATTTTATTCTTTTGTTTTATTATAGATCTTATGCCTTCTTTTATCCGGCACGGTCCAACAATTCCAAGACGAACTGATATCTGTCTTCCAGATTCAAGCGCTAATGCCTTTTCAGCTTCTGGAGATGGAATAGTTTCAAGAAACCATAGTTTCCTTAGAACTCCAATTCAAAGAACACCTCATGAAATGATGAGAAGAGAAAGCAACAGATTATCTGCACCTTCTTACCTTGCGAGGAGTCTAGCAGATGTCCCTAGGGAATATGGCTCTTCTCAGTCATTTTTAACAGAAGTTAACTTTGCTCCCGAAAATGGAGACTCTGGTTCCCGATATTATTATTCAGATAATTATTTTGATGGTCAGAGGAGGCGCCCACTTGGAGATCGTGGACATGAAGACTATAGGTATTATGAATACAACCATGATCTCTTCCAAAGAATGCCACAGAATCAGGGGAGGCATGCTTCAGGTAACTTAAAATATAAATATGGCATTAGCTTGTATATTTAGATTTATTAACACTTCATTCAGGTGATGTTGTTTTCTGGATTTTCTTGGAAAGCCAACAGATACTCTTAGAGAACTACTACTCTGTTCTGCTAGTCTTGCTAAACCAGCTTGCAAATAATTACTCACCTGCACTGAGGGAAAGAATTTTATGTCCCTTAACTCATCTATTTAACTTACTTTATAAAAGCTAGGTACATATCTGAAGGCTATCTAGGCAGTAGGAACTTTGAAAACTTAGAGATTTTAATGTCTGTAGTTGGATTGACTCTAGGTTTAGATTTGGTAAATGGGATGGTTAGGATTTCAGAGAAACTGGACTTAAACCTGGGAAAGCAAAGGCAAATAGGAAGAATTGGGCATGGTAGGTGATACCATGGGCAACTGCATCATAGCTTAGCTAGAACTTGCTCTGTTTTGTTTTTAACAGACCTGTTTTTGTAGTTAAATAATTATTTCCCAGGTTTAAAAAGGCTGATTGTCAAATGGTTGATTGTGTGTTGTGTCCTTTTGTTCTTTTTGCAACGGGGAAAAATATTTTCCATATAATTTTTTAAACTCTGCTTTCTGTATTTGCTGACTTTGGGACATAGTACAAGGAGCAGAAGAGAGAGGTAAAATGCACAGTTCAACTTTATTCCTAAAGTACTAGGTTACACTCGGTAAACTGAAGCAAGCTGAAAAATCAAACTTTTTCATCTGATTTTTTTTCCTAGTAAGTTGTAGGCTGTACAGTTTGACAAGATAAAAATGAAAAATATCTGATACATTTACACCTCATTCATTTGGCATTAATGTTTATATGTCTAGTATTTTCCCTTTTGGTATCTGTGTTCTGATACCTTAATTGGGAGAACAAAACCCATATATGCCAAATGATCACAGGTGAGTTAGTTGTTGCACTTTGTGTAAGGGGAGTCAGAAGAGAGATCAGCATAAGCTAGAATGCATAGAGAATCGTTCGTGGAAGAGGTGGGATCTGAACTGTTTTCTTTGAGCTTGGACTTCAGATTGACAGGAGACATAAAAAGGACATTGTAGGTGAAAAATAGTGAAAACAGCAGATACATAAATCCAGGGAACTGTGTAGTTCTGTCTAGTTTGAAGAAATAAGTTGGAATAAGTTTGAATAAGGTGGAAAAGAGATTAGTGATGCAATAGCAGGCTATACAATTTAAACTCAGGTCAAGCAGAAGGCTTTGAAGATTTTACTTTTATGAAAGCAGTGTTTAAATATTAGTTTACTAGTTGTACTTGGAATAGATTGCTAGAGGAAAGAGGACCCCAGGTACCAGTGGTGTTATAGACGAAGTACAAACTTACGATGCATTTGAAGGAAAAATGAGATTTAATTACAAGTTTAGGAGAAAATAAATAACGTAAGTTTTGAAAATTGAAGAATAGTCTGGAAAAGGTGGCAAGAGCAGCTTATTTTGTGAAAGCTGACATTCAAGTCTCATTGGGATACTGAAGAGGAGAGGTTTTCTAGACATAGAAATACTGCAGTGAAAATAGGTGAGTACCTTTCTTGTTTTTAAGGTGCTTCTAGGTTAAAGGATTGACAGTTGCATACTTCAGTGTTTATTTTGGCTATTTCTAATATCCACATTCAGAAAACTAAGTCATGGCATCCAGTCCCATCACTTCATGGCAAATAGATGGGGAAACAATGGAAACAGTGAGTGGAGTGACTTTTATTTTTTGGGGCTCCAAAATCACTGCAGATGGTGACTGTAGGAATGAAATTAAAAGACACTTGCTCCTTGGAAGGAAAGCTATGACCAATCTAGACAGCATATTAAAAAGCAGAGACATTACTTTGCCAACAAAGGTCCGTCTAGTCAAAGCTATGGTTTTTCCACTAGTCATGTTTGGATATGAGAGTTGGACTGTAAAGAAAGCTGAGTGCCGAAGAATTGATGCTTTTGAACTGTGGTGTTGGAAAAGACTCTTGAGCATCCCTTGAACTGCAAAGAGATCCAACCAGTCCATCCTAAAGGAGATCAGTCCTGGGTGTTCATTGGAAGGACTGATGTTGAAGCTTAAACTCCAATACTTTGGCCACCTGATGCAAAGAACTGACTCATTTGAAAAGGCCCTGATGTTGGGAAAGATTGAAGGCAGGAGGAGAATGGGACGACAGAGGATGAGATGGTTGGCATCACTGACTCGATGGACATGAGTTTGAGTAAGCTCCAGGAGTTGTTGATGGACAGGGAGGCCTGGTGTGCTGCAGTCCATGGGATTGCAAAGAGTTAGACACGACTGAGTGACTGAACTGAACTGAATATCGTGTAATTTTTAACCTTAGAAATAGTTTGTTATCCAGTAGGGAGTTTTAAAAATAAAGTTCATTTTTATAAATTTTTTTAAAGTAATACCTGCTTGTTATAAGAAATTTGCAAAATGCAGAAAAGTAAAGGTAAAGCACTCATGATACCTGAGGTTCTTTGTATTTATTTTGTTCATCTTTTTGCATGACATTCTTTTTATTTTTTAAACAGTGTTGTGATTATACCCAATACAGTTTCGTATACCTGCTTTTTAACTTGAATGAGTTTCTTAATGTTAAGCACTATTTATGTGGCATTTCAGTGCCCTGTAATTTTCCATTTGTTGCATGTCTTATGGTTAATATTTTAAATATTTGCACTGGATGTCAGTTGCACCATGATAACTCTTAAGTTGTGTCATGTGAGATCTAGGTCCCTGATCAAGGATTGAACCCTGATCCTCTGCCTTGGGAGTCTTGGCCACTATACCATCAGGGAAGTCCCAGTATTTTGAATGTTAGTGAGGACCTGACCTAGTCTGGGATCATTTGGAAAGGGGAGAAGTGGGATAAATCTGTATTGAATGGCCTTGGCCACTGATGGTTATTGATGGATGAAGGGGAAAAGAAGAGAGTCAGATAGGATTAGCAAAGCACCTGGTTATGTAGGAGGTACTGTAAAAATAGATGATTGAATAAGTGAATGGATCTACAAATTTCAAGTCTGTACTGAAAATAGCTTATAGCAATCAATTTGTCATTAATAAAGATTGTTGTTCACATTTACCTTTCCCATATCTATTTACCTTTCCTATATATATTTATGTTGCACACATCACTGATAGCTCATGACACTTTTATGCCTAAAGTGTGAAGAAATTAATGATACCAAGTTAAAATCTGTTACCAATTTAAAATATTTTAAAATACTGAAAAGTGTTGAGTAAATACTGTAAAGACTAAATTTCTACTGATCCCATCTTAGGATCCTTCTTATGCAATCTGATACGGTTCTTATCATTTTAATGACGGACTTTAAAACAACTTTTCCCAATTATATTTTAGAAATAAATAAAAGTTAATTGGATATTTTTTCAAATTAAATAGTTATTAAAAAAAGATTTGTATTAATTGCAGCAGTGGCACATGCTTAAGAAATTTCACTTAAACATTAATTTATACCAGGGCAATAAGATTAATATTATACCTTTCAGAGATAAAAATGGTACTACTTTGCAGGAGTCTCTTAAGTGGCAGGGGAGGATTAATAACCAATTATTAACCAAATAGAAAAGCCTAATAGCTGTCTTTTCCAGAGGGGAAAAAGTCTGAATATGAGACAGTAGCTGGAAATTTTTTGAATTCATCTTGAAACTTACTGTATTTTCATATGCTGGAGAGAGTTCAAGAAATTTGAATGAATGGAAAGGAGAAAGTAAGTTTGTGGGAGAGTAAGGATGTGTTCTAGACAGGTTTATTTTCACAGGTGTTAAATTGTGGTTGCTGTTACTAATGTAATAAGTGTAAACAAGGTATGGAAGAGGAGTTCTGTGACGTGACCATCTGAGCCACCATGGAAGCCCTGAGAGTAGTAATTCCTGCCCATTAGTTATTAAACTTTTAGGAAACACCTTGTCTCAAGGGTTCATTTCATCTTATTGTAGTTAGCAGAAGTACAGAGAAACAAGTTGTATAATATCTTAAAGGGCTTTAGGGCCAGGATGTTCTACATTTAGCTGTGAAATTTGACCTTTAACATTTTGGCCTACATACCAGTCAGGCAGTTACTGTATGTGCCAAAGAAAGAAATTCTGCTGTTAACAGGAAGTCTTTAGTTGGAATACTAAAGGCAAATTGAATTCCTTTGTTTTGTGCCTAAATAATTTAGTTTTATGCAATTTTAAGTATCAAACTTTTAAATATTATTTTTAAAGACAGCTAAAGAAATCAAGTTATAAACATCCAATTAAAAAGGTCCAGGCTTTACCAAACAAAATACTGGAGTTGTGTTTACTCCAGGAAATGCATAATTATTAGTTAACCCTAATCTTCTTTTGAGGATGTGGTAATAATCCTTAGGGGCACAGTTTTAGTTATTTGGAGAGGAGGAAAAAGGCAGTTGGCTTTGTTTAATCCATATAATTTCTTATCAACATCTTGATTATAACATGGGATGTAATGTTTAGTATTATCTTGGAGCTCATAACCTTCATTAGGATTCCAGATTCCATTTTTTGTAATCACTTTAGCATTGCTGCTGCTACTAAGTCACTTCAGTTGTGTCTGACTCTATGTGACCCCATAGACGGCAGCCCGCCAGGCTCCCCCTTCCCTGGGATTCTCCAGGCAAGAACACTGGAGTGGGCTGCCATTTCCTTCTGCAATGCATGAAAGTGAAAGTGAAGTCGCTCAGTCTGTCCGATTCTTCTGCAGCCTACCAGGCTCCTCCATCTATGGGATTTTACAGGCAAGAGTACTGGAATGGGGTGCCATTGCCTTCTCCGACTTTAGCATTAGGAAGCTAGAATTTTTGAGCTTGTCTGTAAGGGCAGATCTTTTAGATATCTGCCCAGTTGTGTGACATTAAGTTCTTTGGAGGGATATCTAGTGAAAGCTTTGTGGAGAGACGAAGTAATAATTTATCTGTGTCTTTGGGAAATTATGTATTTAGCTTATTCATGTTTTAGTTTATATAAATGGAAGGTGCTTGTGCAATTAATTCCTATGAATAAAAATTAAAGATTATGAATTCACTTTTTTCTCAGACTAATTGAAATTATGGAGAACTATTTTTTTTTTCTTATAGCTCAGAAACAAGTTCAGAATTACAGATTACATTTTCTTTTACTAGCGACAGTCATATTTTTCTTTGAAGAATTACGGTTGATCTTTTGTGGTATGGTTATGTGGTAGGTAACAGATTTGTCATTTGACCTAATACCATCTGTATGGCCTTTGGTAACGTAACTTACTTGAACCTTCGTTTCCTTATCTGTAAGTTGATAATCATACCTCTGCCTCAGAGAGCTGATTGAGTTTGAAATAGTACATATGGAAAAGGCGAGGGACAGAGTAGACATTCATAATCGGTAGTTCATGTTTTTGGTAAGAATGTTATATGCTCTTCTATGCTTTTTCCAGATTTGGCATATTTGGTTATCGAAGTTTCAGCCTTCTCGCTGAATTTAAGAGTAGAGGTCTGGTATGTTAGAGCTTGAAATAGCTTTTTTTAAAAATGTCTGGTAGACTTATTACTAAGATCCAGGGGATCTTTTTGAAGATCCCCTGGAGAAGGAAATGGCAACCCACTCTAGTATTCTTGCCTGAAAAATCCCATGAACACAGGAGACTGGTGGGCTACAATTCAAGGGTTACAAAGTCTGGACATGACTGAGTGACTAAGCAGACTTATTACAGATTTCCAGGTGGCTCAGTGGTTAAGAATCTGCCTGCCAGTGCATGAGATGCAGGAGACATGGGTTTAATCCCTGGGTCAGATCCCCTGGAGTAGAAAATGGCAACCCACTCCAGTATTCTTGCCTGAAAAATCCCATGGACAGAGGAGCCTGGCAGGCTACAGTCCATGGGGTCACAAAGACTTGGATGCAACTGAGCACAGGCACAGAGCTACAGATATTACTGATAACGTTTTATGTTGTATTTAGGTGCTGTCCAGTCCTTTCGTACTGTACATTCATCTCCCAATAGGTTTTATAGAATTATGCAAACAATAGTTTGAAAAAACTTAAGTGCATATGGCAGCTTCAGAAAGTAGTAGTGGGGGTTTGTCATGAAACTAAAACTGTTTATAGATAGCTCCTAAAAGGTTAGGAATGATGGTTTCACATGGTATTGGTAAAGCTGATGAGCCTCTTTGGGACTTTATGGACTTCGTGGCTCCCTTATCAACCTGTCAATTTAGTTCCTGGATACAAGAAGTTTTATAGGGAGGTTTTTGTGTTTCTTCTAAATATGAATTTCAAGTTTATCATAGTTTAAAATCTGGTTTTTGGTACCTACTGTTGTTTACATGTAACAGTGCATGTGTTTCTAGATTTAGGCAAATTCAGTATATAGAAATTAGGATTGACTGAATTAAAAAAACTGTCAGACTTTAATACTCTCTAAGTCTGTATGGTTTTTAATTACTATAATAGCTATTGGTTTTTAATGCATCATTTAGAAATCTATTTATATAGTTCTCTATATATAATATGTTATATATACATATTATATAGTTCCATGGGGACCTCTTTTGGGTCATAATGTTATGATTCTTATCAATAACTCAATTTGAATACATTGAATTAACTTTGTTGTTGTTAAGTCACTAAGTTGTGTCCCACTCTTTTATGACCCCATGAACTGCAGCATTCTAGGCTTCCCTGTCCTTCATTATCTCTTGGCGTTTGCTCAAACTCATGTCCATTATGTTGATGATGCCATCCAACCATCTCATCCTCTATCACCCCTTTTTCCTCCTGCCCTCAGTCTTTCCCAGCATCAGGGCCTTTTCCAATGAGTCTATAATTCTTTCTAAAAATTGCCATCCTTGGTTGTGACTAGTACTACAACATCTTTAGTGATGGAAATTTGTGAAAGTGTAAAGCTATTGCATGCTTAAACAGCATGATTGTAGATATTTCCTATGTGCATGCATGTCTTTACTACGTTGGCTTATTTGTTTTCTGTTTAAATATTTTCTCTCTAAGTACTGAACTTGCTTAAGCTACACTTACTAAATGTCCAATTGGAAATGGCAGAAGCCAAAGTCAGCTTCACCAGAAGGCTTGTTAGCTTTGTTTTGCCTTATAGTCACCATATGTTTTAGAAATATATGACTTTCTTCCCAAAGGGTACTCAGCAAGAGTGATTTTGTTTTCTTTCTTGCATTTTCATAGGCGATGTTATGTATTCTGTTGCATCAGATCCAGAGACACATAATGACTGATTTCTCTTTTTGTGATGTTAGAATTGATCATGGGATCAGATGCCATCCCAGTTCATCCATCATGATATTCTCTGTCAGCTTTTCATCTAGTGATTTGGAAGCCATTATTGATTATTGGCTAGATCCATATTTCATTAGCTGTTGCAAGTAGTGATATTCTAATGTTGTCATTTCTTTATTAGTTGGAATTCTGTAAAGAAGACTTTCATAATGAAGAACTTTTCTTAATTATTTGGTTTCCTTTGTTAGTATTTTGGGTATTCATATAAGACAGGATATATGCTGGACCTTTCCCTTTACTTACTGTTTTTCAGAATAATTGCCTAACTGCCTCCAGAGGTAACCAATAAGTTTTTCTTTTTAGTGTCTTCATGAATCAAGGATTTTTAAGAAATGACACGTTTTACTTGAGTTTCACGGGTTTTCTCATTAGTGCTCATTTTCTGTCACAGGACCCAGTGCAGAGTACCCATCACATTTAGTTGTCATGTCTCCGTAATGTTCTTTGGTCTAGAACAACTTCCTAGTCTTTTCTTGTTCTTCAGGACCTTGACAAGTTTTGAGAAATACTTGTCAGATGTTTTTGTAGACTGTCTCGATTTGCATTTTGTCTGATGTTTTTCTCATGATTAGACTGGGCGTATTGGTTTATGAAAAGAATACCAGAGGTGAAGTGTCTTCATCATATCGTATAAAGGAGATACATGATCTCTTTATGACATTATTGGTGATGTTAACCTTAAGCACTTGGTTAAGAGTTGCCAGGTTTCTTACTCTAACGAACACTACATGTTTTTTCTTCCATTTTTTGTCTTCATCATTCTTTCCCTAAGCACATCTGATATCTTTTTTTTTTTTAACATCTGTTTTTTGGGGGCTCTTGTTTTTCTTCTTTTTGCTCGTCCTTCAGGGAGGTGATTGCTTCATTCATTTTTCAATTTATGGCAGTGGCAGAATATATAATTTCATTTTTTTCTCTGCTTTGGGTCAACATTTTTTTGACTGTTCTTTTTAATCAGTTTTGCGCCTTTTTGCCTCTTCAATTTTTCTTATAGAAATTTGATGTTATGCTGTCCTTATTATATGTTATTGAACAATTTGGGTTTTTCTCTGCCAATTATTTGAAGTTGGCTGCTGTAGTTGCTAGAGAGGTTAAAAAAAAAAGGGATTGAGTAGGGAAAAGGAAAAGTTACCAGGCTAGTGTGTTGGGCTAAGTAGTTTTTCATAGTACTCTGTTCTTATTTCCACTTCTTTCTTTACTGTTCTTCTACCCCATCTGCTTTTGGCAGTCTTGGTATATATATATTAGATCTAGGGATTTTACCTCTTTTTTTTTTTTTTGAAATACAGTTGATTTACAATATTGTGTTGATTTCAGGAGTATAGCATAGTAATTTGTTTTTTGCAATTGTGTTCCATTATAGGTTATTACAAGATCCTGGGTATGACTCCTGTTGTTATTGTTGTTGTTTAGCCACTAAGTCATGTCTGACTCTCTTGTGACCCTTAGACTGTAGCCCTTCAGGCTTCTCTGTCCATGGGATTTCCCAGGCAAGAATTCCTGGAGTGAATTGCCATTTCCTTCTCCAGGGGATCTTCCCAATCCAGGAACTGAACCCATGTCTCCTGCATTGGCAGGCGGATTCTTTACCACTGAGCCATAATTTGCTGTGCTATATATAGTAAATCCTTCTTGCTCGTCTATTTTATGTATAATAATTTGTGTCTGTTAATCCCCTACTCCTAATTTTTCCCTCCTCTCCCTTTTTGGTAAACATAAGTTTGTTTCCTATGTTTGTGGGTCTGTTTCGGTTTTTGTGTGTAGATTGATTTGTATTATTTTTTAGATTCCACAAATAAATGACATCATATAGTATTTGTCTTTCTCTTTCTGACTGACTTCGCTAAGCATAGTATTCTCTAGGTCCATCCATGTGTTGCTATAATTGGAAATATTTCATTCTTTTTTGGGTTAAATAGCATTCCATTGTGTGTGTTTTATACATGTATACACGCCTTATGCATGTACACATATATATGTATACACACACACACCATATCTTTTTAAGCCAGTTGTCTTTTGATGGACGCTTGGGTTGCTTCCATGTTGAGTATTATAAATAGTGCTGCTATGAACATTGTGGTGCTTGTATCTTTTCCAGTTAGAGTTTTCCTCTTTTCCAGGTATATGCCCAGGAATGGGATTACTGGATCATATGGCAACTATATTTTTATTTTTTTAAGGTACTTCCATACTGTTTTCCTTAGTGGCTGCGTCAGTTTACAGTCCCAGCAGCGTAAGAGAGTTAGTTCCCTTTTCTCCACATACTTTCCAGCACTTACTGTTTATGGACTTCAAAATGATGATTCTGGCCAGTGTGAATTGATACCTCATTGTACTTTTGATTTGCATTTCTCTAATAATGCCGAAGAATTGATGCTTTTGAACTGTGGTGTTGGAAAAGACTCTTGAGAGTCCCTTGGACTGCAAGGAGATCCAACCAGTCCATTCTGAAGGAGATCAGCCCTGGAATTTCTTTGGAAGGAATGATGCTAAAGCTGAAACTCCAGTACTTTGGCCACCTCATGCGAAGAGTTGACTCATTGGAAAAGACCCTGATGCTGGGAGGGATTGGGGGCAGGAGGAGAAGGGGACGACAGGATGAGGTGGCTGGATGGCATCACTGACTCGATGGATGTGGGTCTGAGTGAACTCTTGGAGTTGGTGATGGACAGGCCTGACATGCTGTGATTCATGGGGTTGCAAAGGGTCGGACACGACTGAGCGACTGAACTGAACAATTAGCGATATTGAGCATCTTTTCATGTGCCTGTTGGCCATCTGAATGTCTTTTTGGAGAAATGTCTATTTAGGTCTTCTGTCCATTTTTTGGTTGGGTGGGTTGTTTTAATACCGAGTTGTATCCGTTGTTCATATGTTTTGGATATTAACCCCTTGTTGATTGCAGCATTTGCAAATATTTTCTGTTCTGTGGGGTTATTTTCATTGTGTTCATGATTTCCTTTGCTGTGCAAAAAGCTTTCAAGTTTGATCAGGTCCCATTTATTTTTGCTTTTATTTTTATTTTTTTTGGCTTTAGGAGACTGAGCTAAGAAAATACTGCTACAATTTGTGTTGAAGAATGTATTGCCTATTTTATCTCCTGGGAGTTATAGTGTTACATGCGAAACTGATGGTGGGTGAGGCTGGTCCTGAGGCTAGTACCAGCCCACTGGTGGCTGGAGCCAGGTTCTGATGCTGCTGCTGGGGATTCCAGGACTAGTGCTTGTATACTGGTGTGTGGGCCTAAGTCCTAGACCCTCTGGTGGACAGAGATGTGTCATGGCGAGACTCAGGGCACAAGAGGCCTGCTGGTGAGTGGGGCTGTGCCCCAGCTGGGCTACTTGCTTGACTTGGCCTGAGGTGTCCCAGTACTGGTGCCCATAGACTGGTGGGCATGGCCAGGTCCTTTTGCTAATAAGTTAAAAGGAAGATTCCAAAATGACACTTGCCAGCACCAGTGGCCTTGAGATAGAACAAACTCCTGAAACATCTGCCACAAGTGTCTGTGTCCCCAGTTTCCTCCTGCCTCTCTGGGAGGTTCTCCAAAATTAGCTGGTGGGTCTGACCCATGCTCCTTTCAAATTATTGCTTCTGTCCTGGGTCCCAGAGGGTGTGAGATTTTGTGTGCACCATTTAAGAGTAGAGTCTTTATTTCTTACAGCCCACTGGTTCACCTGAAAGAGAGCACTGCTGGCCTACAAAGCCAGAAGTTCTGGGGACTTGTCTTCCTGGTGAGGAAGCCCAATGTGGGATTCAGATCTCTTGCCCCTTGGGGAGAATCTCTACAGTTACAGTTATTCTCCTGTTTGTGGGTTGCTCACCTGGGGGTAAGGATTTGACTATTTTGCATTTCCACCTTTCCTTCCCATCTTGTTGTGGTTCCTTCTTTATATTTTTAGTTGTAGAAGATCTTTTCTGCTGGATTCTGGTTGTTCTCATCAGTAGTTGCTCTGTAAATATTAGTTGTATTTTTGGTGTGCCCATGGGAGATGAGTTCAGCGTCTCCCCGCTCCACCATCTTGACCACATCCATTTCATTTCTTTCATCAGTGTTTTGTAGTTGTCAGCGTACAGAGCAATTTTTTGTTAGATTGATATGTAAATATTTAAAGTTTTGGAGCTATTACAAGTGGTATAATTTATTTTCTGTTATTAATATAGAAATATTTAATTGATTTTGTATGTTTACCTTATACTTGGTAAAATTCCTTAATAGTTTTATGGTACATACAGATTATTATTTTTTAGCCATACTATTTTTAAGAAATTACAAACTAGGAATAGTTTTACAAGTTCATTTTTGCTGTTTTAGATGAAATGTCAAATCTTAACTCTTGAATGAGATGAATTTTTCTTTTCCTCACTTTCCTTTAGCAGTATACATGCTTAATTAGCTTTATTAGTAATTAAATGTTTGTATGGTCTGGTGATGGAAGCATCAACCAAAAGAGCCTAATTACATAGATTGTAGTTTTTTTTCTCCTTTTGTAATTAAATAACAGTAACATTGACTAGTTTTAAGAAAAATTTTATTTGTAACAGTAAAAATCATGGTTTTTAATGGGAGAGTATAATTTGGATAGTTTGGAGTTTTTCATATGGTGTATCTTTTAGCTATAATCATTGTTCTGTCTCTTCTCTTTTTCTTCTCAGGTATTGGGAGAGTTGCTGCTACATCATTAGGAAATTTAGCTAACCATGGTTCTGAAGATTTACCCCTTCCTCCTGGCTGGTCTGTGGACTGGACAATGAGAGGGAGGAAATATTACATAGATCACAACACAAATACAACTCACTGGAGCCATCCTCTTGAGCGAGAAGGACTTCCTCCAGGATGGGAACGAGTTGAGTCATCAGAATTTGGAACCTATTATGTAGATCACACAAATAAAAAGGCTCAATATAGGCATCCTTGTGCTCCAAGGTAGAGTATTGACTATTTTAACCCTTTTTGGAGATTGTCTAATGTTAGATTTTGAACTTACATTTTCATCAAAGAGAAAGGTGTCCTGATGTTTGATTTAAAACTTTATCTTTCACAGCTTCTGGATTTATGTTTAGTAATGAATGACTTTAATAATTTAAAAACTTTTAAAATAAACCTCAAAAACAGGATCAATATTCTTATGATTAGGTTCTGTTTTAATATGCCAGAATGTTTTTATTAAAGATACCCAGAGATTGAAATAAATAAAATACTCATCTTTTTACATTTAAATTTCTTTAAAAGTACAGACCTACCTTTGAATGTATAGAATATACTTTTGAATTATAATGATGTCTTGTTGTTTATTCAGTTTACAGATATTTTATGTTCTGTTTGTTAACTGTTGCCAGGTAAGAAAGCAAAAATTGAAACTATACAGAACATCTCAGATCTGTTTGATAAATATAGCCAGTGATCTTTTGGGTTATTCTGACTGATGCTGGCCTATCCGTAGATATCATTGATAGCCAGACTTCTAGCCTTTGAATTCTGTAGCCAGTTGTCAGATATGGCTGTTGAGCACTTGAAATATGATTAATGCAAGTTGAAATGCATTATACATGTAAATTACAGACTGGATTTCAAAGTACATAAAATGTTTAGTAATGACATTGTAAATGTTTGCAGTTAACGACATTGAGCTCTTAAGAACTGAGCCGTAAAATTAAAAATGGGTAGAATATCATCAGCATGTTGATAGCTGTTGCTTAGTATCATTTAGCATAGCACAGATGTTTGGTTAGAGCATACTTTTGCATTTTTTAGAACCATTATAATTATTTTGAAAATAACATTTTAATATTATCACCCAGAAAACTAAGCTTTCTCATTATTGTGTTGTTTTAATCATTTTACATGTTTGGATTTATTAATTTAACTTTGAAAAGCAGGTTTTTCCCAGTGATTCCATTTAGTGGCACTCATTCAGTGTTTATTGAACAAGTGAAGTTGTTGTCCCTTCAGAAGAGCCAGATTCACCACTCTGCATTCGCTGGGCTCTGTCCCCTCTGTCTGCTCTCCCCACCTTCTGAGGCAGGCTGCTGCTACTCCCCTTGGCTTCCATTTTCAGGCCTGTGACATGGGGATGATTTGTCAGTCGTCCCTCCCACCTGATCACAATTCCTACCCAAGGGCAGGGATGAGTCCCACTTATTTACTGCTGTGTCTCCAGCACCAAACACAGAAATTCACACAGGTAGATGTTTGTTGAATGAATAAGTGATAGAAAATGACAGAAATGCTCCCCCTTCCCTGCCAAAAACAAAAAGACAGCAAAATGTGGTTACAGTTTGATGTTACCGAATGGCAGACTTTCTGGTCCATAGAAAAGTTTGAGTGTATAGTGAGCTTAGTTTTCTGTTTGTCATCATTAATCTTATATTGTAGAATTTAATAGTTTACAAAGCAGTTTTACAGTTTGCCTTTCTCAGCAGCTCTGTAGACTTCAAAAAAGAGAGTAAACATCTTTAATCTCAGGTAGGTAGTATTAGTAGCTATTTGATTGTCTGTATTATGCTAATCCTTATACATAACTCTTTATTATACTAGGCCATTTAATCCTTAGAACAGTCATCTGTGGTATGAATTTATTCCAGTTTTACAAATCAGGAGGCTAAAGTTTAGAGAAGAGAAGCAGTATTCGTCTACATTCATACAACTTGTAACTTCAAAGCCTCAGTTCTTTCCCACTTATGTTCTTTCCTGTCCAACTGTGCTATCAAGGAATATTTTACTTTGCACCCATTTATGAAAGAGTTGAAGATAAAATTCAGTACCATTTGCACATTGATCTTTAAATTGTTGCTGCTAAGTCGCTTCAGTCGTGTCCAACTCTGTGCGACCCCATAGGCGGCAGTCCACCGGGCTCCCCCGTCCCTGGGATTCTCCAGGCAAGAACACTGGAGTGGGTTGCCATTACTACAGTGTAATCCAATACTTACACTTGAGTCCTAGTTTAGTACTGGAATGACCTTTTCTGATATACACATAAACGTTTATGTTTGGAAGTAGGCTCTTCAGTTTTGTCTCCAAGTCTGGAATAGGCCTGTTTGCTCTCTCAGAATTCAGTCTTTCACCTTCAAGTGGTTCCTTGAACCTTCAAGCTTTCCTTAGCATTTTCCTATGAACAGCTCTCACCCCACCTTGCTGTTTTCCCTCCTTCCCCCAGCAAATATAGGCTGTTAGAAATAATTGAAAATGTGGCCTTTTTTTATTTTAAAGTCTCTGATTTAAAACAGGCTCTAATCAGCTCTAACTCCCTGTGCTCTTGTAAGGTTGTAAAAGTGGAAAGGAAGTGGTATAGTTAGGTGGATAGTTCAAGCACAGTATTCATTACTATTTTAACATCTATTCCATACCCCCTTTCAACTTAAAGGAGAAAGAAAATATCCATTCTTACTTTGAGAAAAATTATCACCTTTCCCAATATAAATTTATAGCTAATTGCTTAGTTATTTATTACTAAAATTTATGAATCTAGTTTTAAGCCTCCTTATAAAGGTTATAACTTAGCCCTGAATTTTTTTATAGCCTCCTTTGAAGTTGCCCTTGAAAAGAATAACTATCAGCCAGAAGAAACCTCTTAAAAATATATAAAGATTAGCTTCAGTTCAGTTTAGTCACTCAGTTGTGTCCGACTGTTTGAGACCCCGTGAACTGCAGCATGCCAGGCCTCCCTGTCCATCACCAACTCCCGGAGTTCACACAAACTCCTGTCCATCGAGTCGGTGATGCCATCCAGCCATCTCATCCTCTGTCGTCCCCTTCTCCTCCTGCCCCCAATCCCTCCCAGCATCAGAGTCTTTTCCAATGAATCAACTCTTCGCATGAGGTGGCCAAAATATTGGAGTTTCAGCTTTAGCATTAGTCCTTCCAAAGAACACCCAGGACCAATCTCCTTTAGAATGGACTGGTTGGATCTCCTTGCAGTCCAAGGGACTCTCAAGAGTCTTCTCCAACACCACAGTTCAAAAGCATCAATTCTTCGGCGCTCAGCCTTCTTCACAGTCCAACTTTCACATCCATACATGACCACTGGAAAAACCATAGCCTTGACTAGATGGACCTTTGTTGACAGAGTAATGTCTCTGCTTTTGAATATGCTATCTAGGTTGGTCGTAACTTTCCTTCCAAGGAGTAAGCATCTTTTAATTTCTCTATATATCACTAATGACCTATAAGTTTCCAAGAGAAGGTGAATTTTACTTCCCCTATGTATAGTTAAAAAAAAAAAAGGTGGTAGAAGTTTGGGCAAGAGGCACTTTGAAAAACAAATAGTATTCTTAATACTTCTTGTTTTATTTAGGGCCATTATCCTAATGAACGTTGATTCTGTTTTCTTAGTGTACCTCGGTATGATCAACCTCCTCCTGTTACATACCAGCCACAGCAAACCGAAAGAAATCAGTCCCTTCTGGTACCTGCAAATCCTTATCATACTGCAGAAATTCCTGACTGGCTTCAGGTTTATGCTCGAGCCCCTGTGAAGTAAGTGAATTTACAGCACAGGTTTTTGTTGTGGGGTGAGTGGAAGGCTGGGGGAGTCTCTGGGCTGCTTAAACCATACAGCACTGTGTTTTTTTCTCAGTGATATTGGGCTTTTTATTTAAAAAGATATCACAGCTTATAAAGTTTAAAAGTCATTGATGACAAATAGAAGTTTTACAAACATTTATTGCATCTTCACTTTCTGTTAATGTGCAGACCTAGGTTGTTACATAGAGATGCAGTGAAAAGCTTCCATTCTTATATGGGTTGGATAACTTACAAATAAGTGATACAATGCCTTGTGATAAAAGGAAGGACCTGGGTAAGTCCTAGGTACGTAGGTGAAACCAAGCAGGACCAAGGGTGGTGAGGAAATATTGTGTGTGGTGACTCAGGTTCTGGGATGCAATGATATGTGTTCACTGATACCCTAGCTTTGTTACTCTGGGCAGGGTGCTTAACTTGGTTTTGTCCTCTGTTAATTGGAGATAGTAATAGTATCTACTCTTAAGGTTATTAAGTATTCAGTGAAATAATGCATCTAAAATATGTGTTACAGTGTCTTGCACATTAAAAGAACTGTTAGTAAATGATGACTGTTACTTTTGTACTAAAGGTATAGGATAGTGGTTAAGATCAGTCAGGAAGGAAACTGGAAGGAAAGTGTGATTTCTGTCTCCACTACCTAATAACTGAGTGGCCTTGGGCAAGTTACTGAACTTAGTTCTAAGTGTTTTTGCTCTACTAAAACATAGGGGATAGTAATTTTATTTACCTTATGCAAAATGGTACAGCAGCTGACTTGAGTAAGCCTTAGTAGTAGTTTATCATTATTATGAGTGAGCAAGGAAAGCTGGCCCCAGAAGGAAAATGTATGGGGCTAGTTTTTAAAGATGGCTATGAGTTTGCTAGGTTCATTGAGGATATTTGTTGGATAGTAGGCAATGTTCAGTGCTTCCCAGGTGGTGCAGTGGTAAAGAATCTGCCTGCTGATGCAGGAGATGCAAGATATGTGGGTTCAATCCCTGGGTCAGAAAGATCCCCTGGAGGAGGGCATAGCAACCCATTCCAGTATTCTTGCGGGAAAATTCCATGGACAGAGAAGCCTAATGGACTATGGTCCATGGAGTCCCAAAGACTCGGACGTGACTGAAGTGACTGAGCACATGAGGCGCTGTTCAATATCAGTTCAGTTCAGTCGCTCAGTCGTGTCTGATTCTTTGCGACCCCATGAATCGCAGCACACCAGGCCTGCCTGTCCATCACCAACTCCCGGAGTTCACTCAGACTCACATCCATCGAGTCAGTGATGCCATCCAGCCATCTCATCCTCTGTCGTCCCCTTTTCCTCCTGCCCCCAATCCCTCCCAGCATCAGAGTCTTTTCCAGTGAGTCAACTCTTCGCATGAGGTGGCCAAAGTACTGGAGTTTCAGCTTTAGCATCCGTCCTTCCAAAGAAATCCCAGGGCTGCTCTCCTTCAGAATGGACTGATTGGATCTCCCTGCAGTCCAAGGGACTCTGAAGAGTCTTCTCCAACACCACAGTTCAAAAGCATCAATTCTTCAGCGCTCAGCTTTCTTCACAGTGCAACTCTCACATCCATATGTGACCACTGGAAAAACCATAGCCTTGACTACGGACCTTTGTTGACAGAGTAATGTCTCTGCTTTTGAATATGCTATCTAGGTTGGTCATAACTTTTCTTCCAAGGAGTAAGCGGCTGCAATCCCCATCTGCAGTGATTTTGGAGCTCAGAAAAATAAAGTCAGCCACTGTTTCCACTGTTTCTCCATCTATTTGCCATGAAGTGATGGGACTGGATGCCATGATCTTAGTTTTCTGAATGTTGAGTTTTAAGCCAGCTTTTCCACTCTCCTCTTTCACTTTGATCAACAGGCTCTTTAGTTTTTCTTTGCTTTCTGCTATAAGGGTAGTGTCATCTGCATATCTGAGGTTATTGATATTTTTCCCAGCAATCTTAATTCCAGCTTGTGCTTCCTCCAGCCCAGCGTTTCTCATGATGTACTCTGCATATAACATAAGCAGGGTGACAATATACAGCCTTGATGTACTCCTTTTCCTATTTGGAACCAGTCTGTTGTTTCATGTCCAGTTCTAACTGTGGCTTCCTAACCTACATACAGATTTCTCAGGAGGCAGGTTAGGTGGTCTGGTATTCCCATGTCTCTCAGAATTTATTGTTTATTGAATTTACTCTCTCCACAGTTTATTGTGATCCACACAGTCAAAGGCTTTGGCAGTCAGTACAGCAGAAATAGATGTTTTTCTGTAACTCTCTTGCTTTTTCGATGATCCAGCGGATGTTAGCAATTTGATCTCTGGTTCCTCTGCCTTTTCTAAAACCAGCTTGAACTCTGGAAGTTCATGGTTCACGTATTGCTGAAGCCTGGCTTGGAGAATTTTGAGCATTACTTTACTAGTGTGTGAGATGAGTGCAATTGTGTGGTAGTTTGAGCATTCTTTAGCATTGCCTTTCTTTGGGATTAGAATGAAAACTGACCTTTTCCAGTCCTGTGGCCACTGCTGAGTTTTCCAAATTTGCTGGCATAGTGAGTGCAGCACTTTACAGCATCATCTTTCAGGATTTGAAATAGTTCAACTGGAATTCCATCACTTCCACTAGCTTTGGTCATAGTGATGCTTCCTAAAGGCCCACTTGACTTCACATTCCCGGATGTCTGGCTCTAGGTGAGTGATCACACCATGGTGATTATCTGGGTCATGAAGATCTTTTTTGTACAGTTCTTTTGTGTTTTCTTGCCACCTCTTCTTAATATCTTCTGCTTCTGTTAGGTCCCTACTATTTCTGTCCTTTATTGAGCCCATCTTTGCATGAAATGTTCCCTTGGTATCTCTAATTTTCTTGAAGAGATCTCTAGTCTTCCCCATTCTATTGTTTTAATCTATTTCTTTGCATTGATCGTTGAGGAAGGCTTTCTTATCTCTCCTTGCTATTCTTTGGAACTCTGCATTCAAATGGGTATATCTTTTCCTATTCCCCTTTGCTTTTTGCCTCCCTTCTTTTCACAGCTATTTGTAAGACCTCTTCAGACAACCGTTTTGCTTTTTTGCATTTCTTTTTCTTGGGGATGGTCTTGATTCCTGTCTCCTATACAGTGTCACGAACCTCCGTCTATATAGTTCATTAGGCACTCTATCAGATCTAGTCCCTTAAATCTAGTTCTCACTTCCACTGTATAGTCATAAGGGATTTGATTTAGGTCATACCTGAATGGTCTAGTGGTTTTCTCCACTTTATTCAATTTCAGTATGAATTTGGCAATAAGGAGTTCATGATCTGAGCCACAGTCAGCTCCTGGTCTTGTTTTTGCTGACTGTATAGAGCTTCTCCATCTTTGGCTGCAAAGAAATAATCAGTCTGATTTCGCTGTCAACCATCTGGTGATGTCCATGTGTGTCTTCTCTTGTGTTGTTGGGAGAGGGTGTTTGCTATGACCAGTGCATTCTCTTGGCAGAACTCCATTAGCCTTTGCCCAGCTTCATTCTGTACTCCAAAGCCAAATTTGCCTGTTACTCCAGGAGTTTCTTGACTTCTACTTTTGCATTCCAGTCCTCTATAATGAAAAGGACATCTTTTTTGGGTATTAGTTCTAGAAGGTCTTGTAGATCTTCATAGAACTGTTCAACTTTAGCTTCTTTAAGTGTTACTGGTTGGGGTGGTCATTTACTATGAATTATTTATTTTTGGCCAACATAAACATTCCCTTACATCCATTTCTGCCTTCTCAGTTTGTAAATTCATGGCTGTTGATATGTGGCCTGATGCAGAGGTAAGATGATATTTCAAAGTTTTGGTCTAAAAGGATCATTTTTCCCTCCGTAAGTCAAATTTATGCCTTGTTAAGTGTAATTTTTAAATAGGTTCTAATTATGGATATTATTCTACAAAGTATAAACAGTGTTTGTCAGAAGTCTGGTTTTCAATTGATTTGAAATTCTGTAGATGTTTATCCATAGAAGTTAAGGTTTGGTGTCTGAGCTCACCTCCAGAAGCCTCTTTATCTTATAATCCATATAGTGTAGGAATGGGATGAGGAGAGATAGCAGACTTGTCTTCCCCTTTTCCCTCTCTTCTTTCAGTCTTTAAGGCACTTGATCTACTGCTGTGTATAGCCTTTGTTCATATGCTGATCCTAAGTCATATATAACTTGAACATATATTTCTGTTTCCATAAGTTTGGAAGAATATATGCCTGTTGACATTTGTTGTTTCTGGGAGTTGATAAGATTGAGCACGGTTATTCTTTCTATATTGTTTCTGCTCTATAGCAATTTTTAGAAATAACTAAAAAGCTTTCCTTTTGAGGGGAAAAAGATAGTACTGAAATGGAATGCTTTGGTTCTTATGAAAAAAAAAAAAAAAAAAAAGACTTCCAAAGGTTATAGTGTCTTTCAACTCTGGTTCTTTGAACTAGCTATAAAACTATAGGAAATTAACCACTTAAACTTTTTTCAAATAGATCAGAACTTTCCCAGAATGGGCCAGTGAGAAGAGTTTATTTATAAGTACTGTTTAAGCAGTAAAGGAGCAAGTACTCGTTTACTGCTTAAAACAAGAGGTCTGTGCGAGACAGCAAAAGAGACGCAGATGTACAGAACAGACTTTTTGACTCTGGGAGAGGGAGAGGGCGGGATGATTTGGGAGAATGGCATTGAAACATGTATAATATCATATAAGAAACGAATCGCCAGTCTAGGTTCGATGCAGGATACAGGATGCTTCGGCTTGGTGCACTGGGATAACCCAGAGGGATCGTATGGGAAGGGAGGTGGGAAGGGGGTTCAGGAGTGGGAACTTATGTACACCCGTGGTGGATTCATGTTGATGTATGGCAAAACCAATACAGTATTGTAAAAAAAGAAGAAAAGAAAAAAAAGAATTAAAAAAAAAACGAGGTCTAGAAACCTTTTAGTTGATACTAAATTTTTGTCTCTGAAGAGGATTAGAAGTGGGTAATATTATCTGTCAACAAAAGGTGAGTTGTTATCTATGAATTAGATAATAGAGAATCAATTACTTATCTCATCCAAGAGGTTTAGCTTGTTTCTTCTTCTTGTTTAACAAACAATGGACATCATCTAGCTTTCTAAAGTGCTTTAATTCTATCTCTAACAGTAACTTACCAAAGTAATGTTTGTATATACTTCTAGAACTGGTTTAGAACAGATAATATTCTATTTATTTATTGGGTTTAGTAAAGTTAGGTTTCTAAGTTTGATCATAGAAGTCTGTAATTTATCACGTAATTGTCAGCAAGCTGAACTACAGGAGAATATTAAAATATTTAATCTTTAACAGGAAAAAGAACATCAGGAACATGTTTACTTTCCATTATTCCTCACATGCCCCCACCCCTCTGCCCCCTACCGCCCCCCAGCACCCCAGTCCCCTAGTTTGTGGCACAGACTCTATTTTATTCCTGTGTCTATGATCCTGCAGTGTCACTGTTGACTCACTTCTGGGTATAGGAGGAAAGGCAGAGTGGGTGTACTGAAACATAAGACAGGCACAGGGAACTTGGGCTATATACCATACCTGGGGCCTGGAATAGCAGTACTTTTTGGGCTCCTGAAGGCAGCATCCACTGGAGTGTGAACAAGGCTTTTTGGTAGCATTACAGCAATTGCTGTTTGTGTATATAGGTTATTTATAGTACTGTTTGAATAGAATACTGATGTAGGTAAAATATAGCAAAAGAAAAGGATACTGGGATAGTTTACATCCTATTTTCTGAATGATTTACCTGTACAGAGTATAGTGGCCAAAAGTTAAACTGAAGCAGGTTATTTGGCTCATTAAGAATAGGAATTACATACATTTTTTTTTCTTTAAAAAATTAAATAGCAGGCATAGGCAGAGGGAAGTCACTACAGAAACAGTAGGGGCAAGGATTTGAAATGGAAATTGACAGATTGCATAATTTTATCATTTATGGTTTTCCTTAGAGTGCTTTTTCCTCTTCCCAGAGTATTTTCACTAAATACTCTAATTTTCTTGCTTCTACACAAAATCCTATTCTTGATGCCAAATACTGTGACTGGGAAGTCAGAAAGTTATCTGAAGCTTTTTTCTTTATAAAAACTACTTGAATATGTATACAGAATGATGATGTTTAGTTGCAAAATTGGGTATGACTCTTTTACAACTCCATAGACTATAGCCTTGGAGAAGGCAATGGCACCCCACTCCAGTACTCTTGCCCGGAAAATCCCATGGACAGGGGAGCCTGGTAGGCTGCAGTCCATGGGGTCTCGAAGAGTTGGACACGACTGAGCGACTTCACTTTCACTTTTCACTTTCATGTATTGGAGAAGGAAACGGCAATCCACTCCAGTGTTCTTGCCTGGAGAATCCCAGGGACGGGGGAGCCTGGTGGGCTGCTGTCTCTGGGATCACACAGAGTCGGACACGACTGAAGTGAGTTAGCAGCAGACTATAGCCTGCCAGGCTCTTCTGTCCATTGGATTTCCTAGACAAGAGTATTTAAGTGGGTTGCCGTGAGCCACGAGGGAAGCCCAAACATGTCTTAAAAACAAGTTTGATATTTTCTAATATTACCATATTTATTCTTCTCCCTTCTTTTTCTTGCTATAAAGTATCCAGATGATAAATGAGCTTTATCATGCTTATAGTTCACCTGGCATCAATTTAAGCATCTTGAATCAGTAGACATTGCTGAAATGCCCCTTAGCTATGAAATTCAGACTTCAGGAGATTAAGGGGTTTTGTTGTTGTTGTTAGGCATTATGAATTTGTTTCAAACAAATAAGTAAAATCTTAAGCTGCATGAATGGCAGAGGTTCTAGGAAACACCTTACAACTGTTTCTTCTTGGAGACTCCATATTTTTTGTAGTATTTCTCCAGTTTGGCAAATAGCTGGCAAATAGTTTCTTCATGGAGACTCAGTATTTTTTGTAGTATGTCTCCCAATTTGGCCAACAGTTGGGAGTTTCCCTCTAAAGAGAATATAAAGCTTTCTGCTAAGTTTATCTGTTAGTAAATTTGCAGTGCTCTTAAGTTAATTAAATTAATAAATTTGGGGTCCAAACTATATTTACCTTGTGATTTTGTGCTTCTGGTATTCTGGTACACATATAGGTATATGCCTTGCTCTAGTTCAAGTTCTTTTTCTGGTCTCAGTAGGTATTAATCATTCACAACTATTACTCTCATACATCTTGGTCCCTATAGTTTTCTACCTTTCTGATCTGTTAGTCACTGAACAATTTTGCAATATATATATATATACACACACACACATGTATATACATACACACCTCTTTAGGTTTCAAATAAGATGATTGGATTAGAATGCTGTCTTCAGGTCCCTTTCAATGCAAAGTGTAAATTACCACTTTAGTAGATTGTTGTATACTTCGTCTCAGTATGTGATGTACTTACCATTGAAAAGGGACTAAAGCCTTCTGAAATGTATATAAATGTAAAGTTACATGAGTCCATTCCCATATCTTGCAGTCTTCTACAGTCTTTATTCTCATTCTGAAAAGAGCTGTTGTTTCCTTTGGGCTTGAGTTTTTCTGTTTCTTATTGTTTGTAATAGTGTATACTCAGCCTCAGGATTACGCAGCCCACAAATGATGATTCCTTTTCATTTGTTTACCTGTTTAGTTCCTTGTTTGCTGCAGTGAACAGTATACCTCAAAAAGCTTTATCAACACTAATGACACAGATGATCTTGCCTATTTTTTTGTACTGTTCTTTGAGGGACAGTGTGATCTAAAGTATGCTTACCTTCCTGACAGTTAACTTTGGATGAACTTAAGAACAGCATGAAATGTGTTCTTCAAAATTACAGAACGACAGTGATTTGAAATCAGTGTTCACTGTTACCTAGTGTTAATATTAGAATAACTGATATATAAGATGAACAAAATAGATATTTTAAGATTGAAATGAAGTAATATTAGCAGATTTTTCCTCTTCCTAAAAAAGTGTATTTAACTAGCAGATAATAACTTGGTTATTTAATTGAAGTTTATGGTTTATTAATTATAGTAAAATTGATACTTATAAAATAGACCAGTTTACTAATATAAATATATATTTATGTATATGGTTTGAACATGTGTCTGATTGTGTTTTAAAACAGATATGACCATATTCTGAAGTGGGAACTCTTTCAACTGGCTGACCTGGACACATACCAGGGAATGCTAAAGTTGCTTTTCATGAAAGAACTGGAACAGATTGTTAAAATGTATGAAGCCTACAGACAGGCTCTTCTCACAGAGTTGGAAAATCGTAAGCAGAGACAGCAGTGGTATGCCCAGCAACATGGCAAGAATTTTTAAGTTAATTTTTTAAAAACAAAATTTAAGTTTTATAAGGGCTTTAAAATATTTTCACAGATTAAAAAACTGCAAATACTTTGGTTAGTAAAGGCAGCTTACTTTTTGGAAATTATAAAATCCTAATTTTACATGTATTTTGTTATTAAAAATATTATTTTATTGAGAAAAAAATGAGTTTATCATTTTAAGGGCCAACAATGACACTCTAAATTCTGTATATCTGAAAACTGCTTTGCATATTCTTGATGGAGACAAATGTCATTTAACCAGATATTAAATAGGAAATGATCAGTTGGTAAACTGTCACAATAGTAGTACCTTTCTATAAAAAACAGAGAAAGAGATAATGTATGCAGTATTTAAAAAGTGTTTACTGCTGTAGTATGGAATATTGTCTGGAATTGGATGGTTTAAATATTACCATTGTGTAGTTCAAAACAAAACAGGACTTGGAACCTTTATTGTGATACATTTTTATACATAATATATAGGGTTACTCCTCTTCCCTGCCCCCAGCTGTAGAGAACTGTTTTAAAACATGTTGGGAAAATATTTTTTTGGTATGAAAGGGTGAAGGACCTGTAATATTTCAGGGATAAATTTAGGTAAAAGGCTCCAGCCTGTGTGGGAAAGTTGTGTACCCGTACTCAAGAGTTGCTAATGTTACTTCCTTCCTTTGGGCCAAGGCTCTTAGGGCATTTAGTAACATGGTTCTGATAAGACTGAAGTCGCTTCCCAACAGCATAGCACGTTGCCATCCTAAACGACTGGGTTGAACTGCCAAAAATGACAATCAGGGACTCATTAAGAAATCTTGGTCATTAAATTGACTTTATCTATTTTTTAATCTTCTAAGAGTTTGTCACAGAAGTTTAAAAGCTGGCATTTTCCTCCCAACTTATTTGCCTTTTGGTTTAGTAGTTATTAAGACACTGTTCATAACTAGCATAGTACATTTGACTGCAGGCAAATTTATGGCACAGCTAGCCTATAAATCTCTACAATTCTGTGAATTTCAACACTTGTTGAAATAGCTGTTCAGTTATATTTACATGTGTTATAAATATGTAAAT
The DNA here is from genome assembly GCF_042477335.2 of Ovis canadensis. NCBI lineage: Eukaryota > Metazoa > Chordata > Mammalia > Artiodactyla > Bovidae > Ovis > Ovis canadensis. Next base: position 54,011,124 of record NC_091251.1, on the reverse strand, counting down.
AAATTTTTAGTTTAGGTAATCTTTCAAAATATAAAGTACTCATTAGATATTGATGGATATGAATTATTGATAAAATGTTGAAAATGTTAAATGTTTGATTTTATATAACAAGCTTATTAAATATATTTTTGTGGAAACAAAATGTGTTGCCTTTGAGTCCATGTTTTATGCATAATGCTTACAAAGATCCTACCTTTCCATTCAGCAGGCCCATAGGCAAAGGAAGCAGAATGAAAGGGGTATCCAAAAATGAAAATAGGCCAGTGGAATTTTTTCAGTGGGAAAAGTTATTTCGCAGGTCACATGATCAAAGTTTGCTAAGATGTGAGCTTAAATATCTTATGAACTCTCACATACTCTTCCATCTTTACTCTTTACTTAATATTACCATTTCATTTAACTAAAGCTTAGCTGTTTCTAAGAAAGTTATCCATTATTCTGTTTTAAGAGCTCCTGGATAAGAGGTATTACTTTTTCTTTTTTTCTTTCATTACTGCACATTTTTATCCTCTAAAAAGTATGAAATTCCACTACAGATTTTAGTAATTAGAAATACAATATAGAATCTCTGGTTTAAAAGAACTGGAAGGTAGCTAAAAGGGATCAGCCATACATATGTTAAAATGAGAAGCTAAATCTGTAATGGTGTCAACATTAAAGAAAATGCATTTTGAATCTAAAAAAGAGATAGAAACTTTTCCTCTTCTGTATCAGCACCTCCCAAACATTTCCAAATTCAGTTGTTTTTAATCTTAGGAACCAGAGTAAACTTTAATAATAGTTCACATGTTAAAAGAATAAACCTATGATGAATACATATCTTTGTGTACCAAATGAAAAAATATACAATGCAGTGAAACTCAAATACATATACAAAGTGATTTTTTTGTGCATTTTTGATCAAGAGGTTTATATTCTATATTAAACAATATAAAAGAAGCAATATATAGTTTCTGATAAAGCAACTGAAAAGCTCTCTTAGATGTCTTTTATAATAAAAGCTAATGGTATATGTAAGATGGTATAGGTTGAATCAAGCCTATTGAGCTATGTTTTAACAAATGCCTATGTGAAATAATTTAAAAATTCTTCTGTAGAAATTAAATGAGCATATCCAAATGTGGAGTAATATTACTACATGGTTTAACTATAACCCAGTAGTAGTATTTAGTAAATTCAAGCAGAACACATGTACCTTTATCATAAATAGACAAATTCTTTAAATTATAATAGCATATTTGAAGACAAAATCAAGAAACTATACATGTTAACAAATGATATAACCATGCATACATATATCTGCTTATTAAACACTGAAGTAAAAGAACTAAGCTGTTGTGCAGTCTTCAGAGGTGCTTGGTATTTTACTCTGTTCTGATGGAAGCACTTTGTATGTTTGCATGGAAACGTAAAACAATATTTAATTGACAATTTGGTCATGCACCTGTACTTTTTAAATTTGGGGTTACATTTTCTTCTTTTCTGATTGTTCAGTAGATTCTGACTTTGGTGCAGGAAAAGCTTGATGATACAGATGTCTGTGGGTTGCTGCTGCACTGTAAAGCTTGTATAAAGCCTAGAAATAAAATAATCAAGATTATTTTTTAAAATGATAAAACATTTTATTAAATACACAGATATAAATTTTTTCCTTTTAGTGTAATTTATGGTACTGTATAAAATTTAGCATGCTAAATTTGGAATCCTTAGTAATCTGTATAACATATATACTAATAACTAGTGTCTCAGCAGTCAAAAAGTATTTTCAACTCTCCAGTGTGTTGATACTACTTATGTGGGTTGATCTCTATGGTAAATGTTCAATCCTCGGACTGCATTTTCTTTTACCGTTACCACCTTTTGGAGCAGAGCTTCCTAACCACTGTGCCCCAGGGATGTGGAAAACTCATATTGTGAATATTATTAGTTAGAGGAATTATGGGAGCTCATAACTTGTGATTGCCAATAGCTAATTTATTCTACACAGGTAAAACACTTGCTATTGGACCTTCCTGATAGGTTTTTCAAAAGAAAGGGACCACTTTTTATTCTCCATAATTTCCTGATATGGTCATGCAAATAAGCACATGTGTTACCCTTCTCCCACCACATGGGCTTTCTCAAATATGCTCTCTTTCCTTGCTTCCACTAATCAGTTCATAGCTTACAAAACCTTTATTCAGAAACATTACCTTAGAAAGTCTTTCTTCATTAAAACTTCCTCTGTCTTTGTTATTTGTCTGTGTAACAGTGTTTGCATCATAGAAATATTTACATACTGCTTTCCGAAGTGTCCATAAATATTTTTATGTTTTTTTAACCCCTCAGCTAGTGTCTAAAATTCATTACCTCCTCTGACTTTAACATAATGAACACTCAATTAAGACCAATTTATCTGATGTAATTCTAGAGTCTTTAAAAAGTCTATTTTTAAAGGTTGAATAAAAGCTTGATATCATTAAATAGAATTTCTAGGAAATTCCATTTTTTTTCTTTTTGAGTCTATATGGCTATTTTCTTAAATCTGAATTATACCATCATCAATTTACAAATGCATACTGGCACAACCTTAGTTCTATTCTGATTCTAATACATTCAGTTTAATCCATGTTAAGATTTGATTTACAAAGTTGAAATTAATTTTTACTGTTTTAGTAAATTCATTTCACTGAATTTTACCTAAAATAATTCCTTGTTGACTTATAAATATTAAATGTATCCTTCGTATCTGATTGGCAGACATAATCTAGTTATGTATAAACAGCGGAAACCAAGGAAAGAATTATGTACTGTCACTGTAGTTACTGAAGATCAGTTTTGCTTTCTGAAAGTAATGACCTAAATGATTCCACAGAAATAACTTTTCTTATGTGAACATGATTCTTTCATAGAAACTTAGATTCTCCCTCAGATACAGACTTTCTGCACATGTGCAGTGGGAGAAATGAACACTAATTTACAGGTCAGGTCCGAGGTATGCCAAGAAAGTTAGTTACACTACATACTGGCCTGAAACCTGCTTAAAGTGGTACAGATAACTCTTTCAGAAGCCAAAGCTGAAAACCACTTCTAAAGGTTGTAGCTCTATTGACTCTGCATTAGTTAAGTTTGCTCAAGATTTTCATAACTACTTGTTTCACTCTGCAGTAGAGCAAAATGCCCAATGTTAGAGCTTAAGATTTTTGAAAATTTCTAAACATTTAAAATAAAATATTCATGATAATCAATTCTTGTGTTTCATATGTGGATTAAAATCATATATCATGTTCAGAGTAAATTAAATATTTTAAAACCTATCTACATTGAGACATCCTTTAACGACTAGTTGGTTTGTAAAATAAGACAATCATAATGTTTATAAACATACAAATAGTTCTTAATTTAAGAAAAATTTAACTTACCTCATTTGTACTTCCCTGTGGTAAAGGCAGATTGAAGGGGAAAAAAGAGAAGTATATATCCTGCTTCATTAATAGCACTATGATAGTCAACCTTATTTACATTAGTAATCTGAGAGCATTTAGGAACAAATACACCTCGAGAGAGGGGACATGTGTATACCTACGGCTGATTCATGTTGATGTATGGCAGAAACCAACACAACTTAGTAAAGTAAAGCAGTTACTTCCAGTTAAAAATATTTAGACCATATACCCCTGCAGATTTTTTCAATTTAGATTACATATTTAATCTGAATCTTCTAAAGGACTCAATTCTATATTCACAGGTTTCAGCATCATATTCTAGGAGGGCTTTGGGATTTACCTTAAAAAGCCCCTGAGGGGCTTTTTGAGGCAGTGGCTCAGAGGATCCAATTTTAATTAATTCTTTTCCAATAGTGCCACCATTTATCAGTATATATCTCAACTAGATTCTTCAAAGACACACGGCAAATCCATAGTTACAATTTGGTTTTAAAGAGTATAAACATACTAAATGCTGACAGAATTGTAGCTATTACTTGCTACCTGCAGACCATAAATATTCACAAGTCTTAACTCCAAAATTTTATGAAGAATCTCAACTTTAGTTTCACTAAATTTATCGAAATTTTCATGCAGTAATTGAAGACACTTCCAGAATGAAAGGTGAGATGATTTTTATTCTGGTGTGTTTATAACTGTTTCCCCTGTCCATAATCAGTTATTTGAACAGCAGACCATGGTGACCCTGGGTTGGTTAATAGAGGACAACTGACCCAGAAGCAGCTGATCAAGAGGTTGACTTGGACTCATTTTAGGGCCTGGTACAAATGAATAGTTTAAAGAGACAATCTGAAGTAATCAGATACTGTGTTGAGAGGTTTTACTAAAAGAGACAGTGATATGACTTCAGGTGGTCATTTATATATGGTCCTAACAACGGTTCTATGAAGGCCTACAAGACCTTTTAGAACTAACACCCGAAAAAGATATCCTCTTCATAATAAGGAACTGGGATGCAAAAGTAGGAAGTCAAGAAACTCCTGGTGTAACAGGCATATTTGGCCTTGGAGTACAAAACGAAGCAGATCATAGACTAACAAGAGTTTTGCCAAGAGAATGCACTGGTCATAGCAAACACCCTCTTCCAACAACACAAAAGAAGACTCTACACATGGACATAACCAGATGGTCAATACCAAAATCAGAATGATTATATTTGCAGCCAAAGAGGGAGAAGCTCTATACAGTCAGCAAAAACAAGACCGGGAGCTGACTGGCTCAGATCATGAACTCCTTATTGCCAAATTCAGACTTAAATTGAAGAGAGTAGGGAAAACCACTAGACCAGTCAGGTATGACCTAAATCAAATCCCTTATGATTATACAGTGGAAGTGACAAATAGATTCAAGGGATAGAGTACCTGAAGAACTATGGACAGAGGATTGTGACATTGTACAAGAGGCAGTAATCAAGACCATCCCCAAGAAAAAATGCAAAAAGGCAAAATGGTTGTCTGACAAAGCCTTACAAATAGCTGAGGAAAGAAGTGAAAGGCAAAGGAGAAAAGGAAAGATGTAAGCATCTAAATGCAGAGTTCCAAAGAATAGCAAGAAGAGATAAGAAAGTCTTCCTGAGTGATCAATGCAAAGAAAGAGAGAACAATAGAATGGGAAAGATCTCTTCAGGAAAATCAGAGATACCAAGGGATCACTTTATGCAAAGATGAGCACAGTAAAGGATAGAAATGGTATGGACCAACAGAAGCAGAAGATATTAAGAAGAGGTGGCAAGAATTCACAGAAGAACTACACAAAAAAGATTTTCATGACCCAGATAACCACAATGGTGTGATCACTCACCTAGAGCCAGACATCCTGGAATGTGAAGTCAAGTGGGCCTTTAGGAAGCATCACTATGACCAAAGCTAGTGGAAGTGATGGAATTCCAGTTGAGCTATTTCAAATCCTGAAAGATGATGCTGTGAAAGTGCTACATTCAATATGCCAGCAAATTTGGAAAACAGTAGTGGCCACAGGACTGGAAAAGGTCAGTTTTCATTCCAATCCCAAACAAAGGCAGTGCCAAAGAATGTTCAAACTACTGCACAATTGCACTCATCTCACACGCTAGCAAAGTAATGCTCAAAATTCTCCAAGCCAGGCTACAACAGTACATGAAGTATGAACTTCCAGATGTTAAAGCTGGATCTGGAAAAGGCAGAGGAACCAGTGATCAAATTGCCATCATCCACTGGATCATCGAAAAAGCAAGAGTTCCAGAAAAACACCTACTTTTGCTTTATTGACTACACCAAACCCTTAGACTGTATCACAACAAACTGTGGGAAATTCTTAAAGAGATGGGACTACCAGACCACCTCACCTGCCTCCTGAGAAATCTGTAGGCAGGTCAGGAAGCAACAGTTAGAACTGGACATGGAACAACAGGCTGGTTCCAAATCAGGACAGGAGTACGTCAGGATTATATTGTCACTCTGCTTATTTAACTTCTATGCAGAGTACATCATGCAAAAAGGCAGGCTGGATGAAGCACAAGCTGGAATCAAGATTGCTGGGAAAAATATCAATAACCTCAGATATGCAGGTGATACCACCCTATGGGAGAAAGTGCCTCTTGATGAAAGTGAAAGAGGACAGTGAAAAAGGTGGCTTAAAACTCAACATTCAGAAGACTAAGATCATGGCATCTGGTCCCATCACTTCATGGCAAATAAATGGGGAAGCACTGGAAACAGTGGCTGACTTTATTTTGGGGGCCTCCAAAATCACTGCAGATGGTGATTGAAGCCATGAAATTTAAAAGACACTTGCTCCCTGGAAGAAAAGCTATGACCAACCTAGACAGCATATTAAAAAGCAGAGACATTACCAACAAAGGTCCGTCTAGTCAAGCCTATGGTTTTTCTGGTAGTCATGTATGGATGTGAGAGTTGGACTATAAAGCAAGCTGAGCACTGAAGAATTGATGCTTTTGAAATGCAGTGTTGCAGAAGACGCTTGAGAGTCCCTTGGACTGCAAGGAGATCCAACCACTCCATCCTAAAGGAAATCAGTCCTGAATATTCATTGGAAGGACTGATGCTGAAGCTGAAATTCCAATACTTTGGCCACCTGATGCAAAGAGCTATCTCATTTGAAAAGACCCTGATGCTGGGAAAGATTGAAGGCGGGAGGAGAAGGTGACGACAGTGGATGAGATGGTTGGATGGCGTCACCAACACAATGGACATGAGTTTGAGTAGGCTCTGGGAGTTGGTGATGGACAGGGAAGCCTGGTGTGCTTAAGTCCATGGGGTCACAAAGAGTTGGATGACTGAGCGACTGAACTGAACTGAACAAAACCAAGGGCTTCCTTCTAGCTCAGCTGGTAAAGAATCTGCCTGCAATGCAGGAGAGCCCAGTTTGATTCTTGGGTCAGAAAGATCCCCTGGAGAAGGGACAGGCTACCCACTCCAGTATCCTTGGGCTTTCCTGGTGGCTCAGATGGTAAAGAATCTGCCTACAGTGAAGGAGACGTGGCTTCAATCCCTGGGTTGGGAAGATCCCCTGGAGGAGGGCATGGCAAACCACTCCAGTATTCTTGCCTGGAGAATCCCCATGGACAGATGAGCCTGGTGGACTACAGGTCATGGGGTTGCAAAGAGTTGGACATGACTGAGCGACTAAGCACAGCACGACAAAACCAATGCTAGTCTAATGATAAAGTTTTAAGTATGAAGTAATCAACAAATAATCGAGTCACAATCAGCTAAATAAAAACTGTTTTCTCTCAACTTTAGGGATAAGAAAAATACTACCTAATCCATGTATTTTTGAAAAATAGTGAGATGTTGACTGGAAAACTATAGTTTGTATCTGGCCATCTTGACAAACTCTATAAAATTCTTAAAGTAATGTTTACCTGTATATTATACAATATCTAACATAGTGTCTGGGACACAGATAGCATTCAAATAGGTGCTGCATTTAGTTGAAGAGAATTCAGTGTTCCTACCTGGTCCCACAAGGCTGCAGCCACTTGGTCTATTACAGCTCCCAGCTCTCGGTATTCTCCAGAGTACCGGATGTATGCCCAGGTGCACAGGGTGATAAGGGTCAGTCCCATTATCATATTGCATAGGCTAGCTATGATGTCCAAACCAATGAATCCAGTCACACCAGCAATCACATATGTGATAAAGATGACAACAAACAGTGTGGCTGGGGTACGAGCTGCATGGAAGATATTTTTGCTATCATTGTGCTTGATATACTGGATGTAGAGTTCATCTATTTCAGTCTCCAACTGTTGCAAGTAACGCCGGCTGAATTCCTCCCCACCCATCTTCTTCACCCCTCGAAATAGCTTCACAGATTCTTCCTTAAGCTCCAGATGTTTGGTCTGCAGGTCATTAGGGGCCAGAAATGGTTTGTCACCACCACAGATCTGTATCGAATAGGACGTATTATTTATGCAGTGTACTGTAAAACTAGCAACTGTATCACAATTTTGCACTTAGCTAGCTGAATCTGTTAGAACACATTAATAATCAGAAGAAGCCTACATTTTATTTTGTCAACCCACATCTTTCCACACTCCATTTCTATCAGGAGAGACTATAAGTGGGACTGGTAAGTTTATAGGTGACATATTAAAGCCTTAATTTTTATTCTCTTTTTGATACCGATTGGAATATCCATTACTTAGTCCAATTTCCTCAAGGTGAAAAGGTTTCACTGATTTTTGTTTGGAGTCCATTCAGTATTTTCTTCAAGAGACTAAATGGAAACATGTTAAATGTTCATGGACCACTTTTTCAACTTTTTTTCAAAAGTTACAAGGGAAATCTCAACTACCCATACCATTAACTACAGTTGAGATTTAAATATACATAGGAAACTCTCATTCCATTTCCCCTTTAATTATGTCATAAACACCAGACCATATACTGTATTTCCCTTGATTCCAAGGCTCTACCAATTTGGGGTGCAATTTTTATTTTATAACATTTTCAGTGGAAAGAAAACTCATCATATTAATAGATATACACAATAATCAGTAGATGTATCCTAATTTAGAATGTTACTAGTAAAAAGAGGAAATATAGTACTTAGAAATGTTGGCCCTTGTGGTTAATTTTTTTCTAACAGCTTTTTATACTTAAGATAGAAATTGGACTTATGGAATATGGGGAGATATAGTAGAGAGGGTAGCATGTTACTTTAGCTACTTTAGATCTTATAAATAGTGGAAAAATCTGTATTCCTCTACCCCCACAACGTGAACTTTAAAAAGAAATATGTTATAGAGAGAATTCATTTAAAATACATTCAAATTTTGCATATGTCATATCCTCTTGATTTGTTTTTAAAATACTTGAGGAATACAATCAAAAGAAATGTGATACACACAGGCTGAGAAAGCGCAAGTCAGCGCCACTTCTGCATGTGTATACAGTGTAACGTGGAAGAAGAAAAGAATGAGTTCATGGAAGAAATACTGACTTTATTTAGAATGTGATTTAAAATATTCTTACCTCTTCCATTTTTTTATTGTATGTATCCTTGGCAGTTGCCACGGCTGCTAAATTATTAGCTTCTGCTGTGGCCTTTGGACAAAGTACAAAGTATGATGTAAAATGGAATTCATATTTATTAGACTTCCACATATATACAATATATACACACAACGTGCAAGAAATATGCAAAAACTCAAGGTCATCAGATAATTTAAAATGGGCTGAAATACTTCTGTATCTTTTAAATTAGTAAAATTAAAATTTCAAAATGTATAAAATATAGCTTACTCAATAAACCATAGTTCAAAAATGAATTTTCATTTGGAAGATTATTCCTCTAAAAACATTTTTAAGCCTTTCACCAAATGTGTGTGTATGTGTGTGTGAATCTATAAATCCAGACACACGGGAAATAATATATACATTTTATATATACTAATGGGCTTCCCAGGCAGCACTAGTGGTAAAGAACCTGCCTGCCAGTGCAGGTAGACGTAAGAAACACAGGTCTGATCCCTGGGTCAGGAAGATCCCCTTGAGGAGGGCATAGCAACCCACTCTGGTATTCTTGCCTGGAGAATCTCATGGACAGAGGAGCCTGGCAGGCTGCAGTCTATAGGGTCATACAGAGTTGGGCATGACTGAAGCAACTTTGCACACATGTACTCACACATAAAACTATGTCAACTTTAAAGATTACTACTGATAGAACAGTGTATCACTGATAACATAAAGGAGGCATTAAGATTCAGAAATTTAAAAAAAAAAGTATGGAAAAAGCAAGTTTTTCCTTTCTTGAATGTTTGTTTGTAGAGGCCACTTGTTTAAAACCTGGACCTGCTTTTCTTGTCACATGTATGAATCTAAACCACAGTATGAGTCTTTTCTAAACAAATTTAGTACAAAGAGAATGAAGACTCTCTTGTATCTCAGCACAAGTGAGGGTGCTATATGTGTATCTGAAAGTGATTAGATGAATCACTTCCACAAGTGAGTTGTTATTAGAAAAATAATCTATCACTCCACCCATTATTTTTATATGGTGATTTCTGACAGCCAGATTGGAGCATATCTTTAACTTAGCTTTAGTGACAGAATGTTTTAGAATGTCAAGACTCTTGATGAATAAATACCTGTAACATGGATTTGGGATGTGGTAATTCTTCACCTTGATAGATCTTTATATAAGCCTAAAAAATAGGAAAGAAAAAAGACTCATGTTCAAGTAATTCCATTCAATATCTATGTTAAATTGCATTCTGAGGTCTAAGGCCTTGACAGTTCAAAAAAATTAGATCTTGACAGTTTCAGGAACTATTATCTTTCTCATACTTTTAATTCCCTCTTTCTTATTAGTTCTTATTCCCTTTTCCTGAAAAGCCCTTTGTACCCATTTGCCAATCTCAGTCTTCGCAAAGGCTTACCTACCTCACCTCCTTTAAAACTTTCTCAGATCCCTCTGCTAGGAGTAACATTTTCAGTTACCCACAGGAATATGTACCTGCTGCTGCCTCAAGCTTTATGCAACAGATTTGTTCAAGGGCCCTGAGTCTCCTACTAAAATCCTATGCTGCTCCATGGTGTTTTATGCACAGCAAGAATTCAAATTTTAGACAACCTGTCACTTTTTGCTGAGAGTGGTGAAGATAAACAATCACGAAGAAGGTATACAACCACATTTGAAATGACAAAACATCAATTTAAAAAATTTTATTTTAGCTAAACAATTTAGCTAAAATTGTTATTTTAGCCCTTGGAGCATCAATCCAAAAATCTGATAACTGAAATCCACTATATATGTGCATTGGTTTAAAAAATGTGTTTGGGGCTATCTGAGGTAAACAGGTAAATGCAAATTTAAACTATTTCCATTTCAAATTGGCTCTTGGTGCAAAAAGCAGGAAATGTGGACGAATTTTCTCCAGTAGGAAGGCAAAGTATAACCCATTAGGGAAAATCTTGAGAATGAAGGTAAAATTCAGTATAGGTCATAAGTGAAGACTATGTGACCCTGGGAAACACCTCCTCCCCGTAAAGAGAAGCAAGACTTTTCCAACTCCTAGATGCATTTCTGTTTCGAAATAATTTCCCTCAAGATAAAAGGTGACAGTAAAGTTACCTCAAGGAGTTTTCTCAAAAAATAATTTCAGAAAGCAAGCTCCTCTTGGGAGTCTAACAAATTTTTTAAATCATTTGTATATATTCCTCATACCTTTGCCCCCCATATTACAGAGTCTATAATTTTCTGTTGTTTTAGGTAGGAACTGCATTCCCAAACATGTCAAATGTAAATATTCGCAAGTGCTCTAGAAATGAGAATGATACCTTGAAGTACTCTACCAGACCTCGGCAGGTGATTTTGTTCCCATTGATCTCTTTAATGTCTAGGCTCTCGGGACTAAGCAGCCAAGGAATGAGGATTTTCAAGTTTTTGATGAATTCATCATCTATTTCTAAAGTAGAAGAAAATTCATCATTATTTTAAAATTGTTAAAGTCTTTCATGGAATACCATAAAACATCCGGTAACTACCTTTATTTTTTCCCTAGTGATAAAGCTATCACTCACCTTCTGATCATCTAAATTACTCCTGAAACCCACTTTTCTCAGGGTGAACTATATTCCTTGCCCAACTCCTATTGCTAGTCTTTCTCATCTCCACTCCAATTACATATTTGTCTTTCACCTATAAAATAGCTTTCTTGATATTAAATGATACACATATGTTTCACACCCCATTCACATAACCATGTCATGCATTCTGATGCCTTTAAGTCCCGTTCATGGTTTTATACAGAGAGAATTATAAATGGAAGAAGGGCAGATATTTACTGCCTTATAAAATGTATTCCCTCCAGAAAGTATATCCAAAAATTTTCTGTGTTTACTGTGCCAATCTTATGAAAAATGTATAGAACTGTGTAAGGTGTGTTAGCTAATACTCAAGTTCAAAAAGAAGTGAAATTAGGGCTTCCTCTAGTAGTGAAACTCAACAACACAAAACTGTAAGAAAAGCAATGGAGGCCTTTTAGCTAGCTGATCAGTAGTAGTCTGAGTTATTTAGTACAACTAATGGTGACTGCAGCCATGAAATTAAAAGACGCTTATTCCTTGGAAGGAAAGTTATGACCAACCTACATAGCATATTAAAAAGCAGAGACATTACTTTGCCACAAAGGTCCATCTAGTCAAGGCTATGGTTTTTCCAGTAGTCATGAATGGATGTGAGAGTTGGACTATAAAGAAAGCTGAGCGCCAAAGAATTGATGCTTTTGAACTGTGGTGTTGGAGAAGACTCCTGAGAGTCCCTTGGACTACAAGGAGATCCAACCAGTCCATCCTAAAGGAGATCAGTCCTGGGTGTTCACTGGAAGGACTGATGCTGAAGCTGAAACTCCAATACTTTGGCCACCTGATGTGAAGAACTGACTCACTGGAAAAGACCTTGATGCTAGGAAAGATTGAGGGCAGGAGAAGGGGACAACAGAGGATGAGATGGTTGGATGGCATGACTGACTCAATGGACATGGGTTTGGGTAGACTCTGGCAGTTGGTGATGGACAGGGAGGCCTGGCGTGCTACAGTCCATGGGGTCACAAAGAGTCGGACATGACTGAGTGACTGAACTGAACTGATTACACATAACCCATTTTATAGTATTAGGTTCAAGCTTAGTATTACAAATTTAGCAAAGTAACACAGAAAACAGATATTCAGAGGAGTCTTTTGGACACAGCAGTAATTTTTAAAATCATACGTAAAAAGCAGAGACTTGGTATATCCTGAGACTTGGTATCTAAGTAAAGATACCATGATTTTTAAAAACCTGAATTTCAGCAGAGTCAGAGTTTTTAGGCTTAAAGGATTGGTGATTTCTAAGGTCTTAAGGATAAAGATTCAAACCTTATGATCGTGTTTTGCATGTCCCCTGCTTGTTACTGAAATATCAGTTTACGTAAGAATTTATGGTTCTTTTCTTTTGCTTACTGTTTATGACGTGTATGAGCATGATGTTGGAAATTCTTCCAACATATTTTCCTTCATGTTTTGTACAGCTTTGAAATTTGTGTCCATATTTTATGAGGACTTGGACAGGATTTATTCAAATTTATTTTTTTTGTTTGCATTGTACCAGTTTTTACTGATAACTGTGCTCTGTATTTGGAGAAGGAAATGGCAACCCACTCCAGTATTCTTGCCTGGAGAAGCCTGTGGACAGAGAAGCCTGGTGGGCTTGTCCATAGGGTGGCAGAGTCAGACACAATTAAAGCGACTTAGCATGCATGCATGCATTGGAGAAGGAAATGGCAACCCACTCCAGTATTCTTGCCTGGAGAAGCCTGTGGACAGAGAAGCCTGGTGGGCTTGTCCATAGGGTCGCACAGAGTCAGACACAACTGAAGCGACTTAGCATGCATGCATGCATTGGAGAAGGAAATGGCAACCCACTGCAGTATTCTTGCCTGGAGAATCTCAGGGACAGAGGAGCCTGGTGGGCTGCCGTCTATGGGGTCGCTCAGAGTCGGACACGACTGAAGTGACTTAGCATGCATGCATGTGCTCCGTATTATTATAGGTTTATTCAGACGTATTTATTACGGTGGTTTGCTTCTTAGTTACCAATTTTCACTGAAATACTGGTATTTGTATTATATTATTATGTTTCCTTTGTCGTGTTTTATTGCCTATTATGTATCTGTATTCACTGATGCTAATAGGTTTTTTTACTATATGATATTATGCTTTTTTCAACATTAGTAGAATATTGCTATATATCTAGAATATATGAATTCTTCTGGAATATCTGTATAAAACAAAAAAGGTTTCTCCTTCTAAAACCACTGTAAAATCACTTTCAAAACATGCAAATTCCACTCCTTCCTAAATTTCCTTGTAAAATTGTAATGGAATAAGATACACACTCTGGCATCAAGTGTATTAATTATCAAAGTAACCAGCACAGTATCACACATTTGGACAAAAAAAAGTGTTCTGACAATAGCATTAGCCATATAACTTTGTTCTCACCAAAGCCAGGCATTCCAATTTTGGATTCAGAAAATACAAACAATATATTCATGACATACACAAGTGGGAGCTCTTGCTAACAATATTAGTGGAAGAAAAGTAAATACATGACCCAGAACATCTGCAGACCAGTTCAGATCAATTTGCGGAGGTGTGCTCATCAGCCTTGACTCACTCACTGCAAGTATTCAATAATATGTGTGGGTGAATGATTATTCATGATGATTTCTGTTTTCATCATTTCTTCAAGAACTTTTGTCACAAGACTAAAACCTTGTTAGGAATTCAGGATCTAGGTCAAAGAAGTTATCTGTAACAATTGAGGACACGATATATGCTTTATAAGAATACCACACGGCAGAAGCACCTATGGTGTAGGGCTGCTGTGGAAACTAACCAAGGAAGATATTTTCTCAGGACCATTTGACTCTGACAAGTCATGAGAAATACATCTTTAAAAATAATAACCTTGCACTGGGGTTTGGCTATGCTTTCTGAAGTCTAACTGGAGCTGTTATGGAAGCAGCTCCCCAATTTATGATGTGGTTACCTGGTCATTCTACAGGTGGTATTATAACACAGAACCACCTCAGAAAAATGTTAACTCCTTGTTAATTACAAGATTGGATCTGCTATATGAGGGGACATGTTCAGTAGGCACTTGGTAAGAATTGGTCGAATGTATCACGGATGAATGTGATTCAGTTCTTTTGGTCCTTTTGATTTCCTAAGTGGGAAGTGATTCAACTAATAGCAATTAAATATAATCATAGTAGTATAAGTTTTAAATAAAACTGGAAATAGTAAGCTAGGATAACAATTTTGATAATGTGAGGGACCATGAACAAAAAATAATTATAACAATTACTGCTGCTAAGTCGCTTCAGTCGTGTCCAACTCTGTGCGACCCCATAGACGGCAGCCCACCAGGCTCTGCCGTCCCTGGGATTCTCCAGGCAAGAACACTGGAGTGGGTTGCCATTTCCTTCTCCAATGCATGAAAGTGAAAAGTGAAAGTGAAGTCGCTCAGTCATGTCCGAATCTTAGCGACCCCATGGACTGCAGCCCACCAGGCTCCTCCGTCCATGGATTTTCCCGGCAAGAGTACTGGAGTAGGGTGCCACCGCCTTCTCTGATAACAACTGAGTTAGAAAATTATTTCTATAAGTGTATCGAAAGAGTATGTGAGAAACTATCATCAAAGAATTTCTGCACAATTGTTTATTCAAAGATGTTTTTTCCCCTGGAAGCAACCACTCAGATGACAGCCCTCTGGAGAACAGCTTGGCCAGAAGACAAGACATTCTGGATAGAAGTAACACCATATTATAAGATTCAGCAAGGGATGAAAAACTGATGTAGACAGTAGACTCAAAACTGCCCAAGGAAACACTGAGGCAAACGAGAACATTTTGGCACACAGAGGGATTTAGCAGTAGTCTTGTAAAGCCTCATTAAAATGGAACTTTGACAGGCAACTGAAGCCGCCTTTCATTTCTCTTTCCCTCAAGCTAGACACTTTGGTAAACTTGCAACTCATGGTTAACTATAAACCAACTATGAGTCAATATATGTTTAGATTATGAGTAAAATTTGATGAGGAACAAATCTATTTAAAACTGTGATTTGTATCTGCATGGTTTATCTTAAACTCCTTCCCTGAATTCTTTCATTGCAAAATGTATCTGTTAATTTAAGAACTGTGGCTGTATACTACAGGAAAGGAACAAGGCAGGGTACTTTTTTGTCCCAATAAAGGACTGTTGTTGAAGGCCTGCTCCTGCTCTGCCTGCTTATGGCTCTCCAACCCCAGAGAAGAAAGAAAGGCCTTGTGGGAGCCCTCTCTTTATGTAATTTATTCAAAACACATTGAAGCCATTAGGTCACTGCACAGTATTAAGAAGTCTGTGCTCACTGGTGGGTTGGAATTCATAAGTGACAGTGAAATTATACGATCTTGGAATCCATGCATTAATATGTGCCTGCCTACAGTTGTCTTGCTGTTGTATAATGAAAAGACAATTTAAAACATGTATAACAACAACTGCTGATGATTGATAAATTTGGGATTCTATTTATGACATTAACTGCAATGGTAAAATAAAAGGTATCTGAGAGAAAACACTATGGATACATAGGGAAAAAAACCTGGTTTGCTTTTTGAACTTGCCAGTTCCATAAAACTGAACACAAGTTGTTCAGCTGTCATTTTTAAAAGTAATTTTAAAGTCCTTTGAGAACAGCTGTGCTTCAAGGCTTGTTATGCCACTGTCTCATTACCCCTGGCACAATGCAGAAAGGCCAAAGTAAATTAAGCACGTTTCAATTTAGTGGTATACTTAATGCTAGGCTTACAAATGAAAAAGTCAGAAACGTCTTTGTACTACCTCAGGAGGTACCTTTGTACTACCTCAGGAGGTAGACTGGAGAAGGCGATGGCACCCCACTCCAGTACTCTTGCCTGGAGAATCCCAGGGACCGGGGAGCCTGGTGGGCTGCCGTCTATGGGGTCACACAGAGTTGGACACAACTGAAGCGACTTAGCAGCAGCAGCAGCAGGAGATAAATAGACACCCCCAGGATAAAGCAATTGGAGATTCATTCTCTACTGATGGAAACTCAAAGTCAGAAACAGCAGGATAATTAAGGGAGGAGGTTGGGCCTTGCCCAGACCAGGTATTTTTTGTTTGCGAAGTCAGGAGACCTCCCTGAACATACATGTGCAGAAAAGGCTAATTGCAGGCGAAAGGAGGAGCAATGTCAAGGGATGCTCTACCCAGATGCCTCTGCGGTAGGATCCATCTTGGCTAAGAGAGGCGTGTGCACACATGGAAGGATCCTGAGGTACACCAAAGATGGACCGTGAACTAGGCAAATCAAAATGACTGGCCAAAGGAAACTTGGAAGAAACACCCATAAAAGTAATTCAAATTGCCATGAGGGTGCAACTCAGGGATTCTCCCTCTGAGTCTGCTTGTGTGTCCATCCACATATACCATACTTTTTTTTCCCCCTCTTGATAAATACTTTCCTTGTTTCACTGCGTTCCATCTTTGTGGGAATTCTTTTCTGCAAAGCCAAAGGGCCAGAGTCCTTGTCACTGAGCACTGGTCTAGTGGCTAGGATCTGGTGCTTTCACCACCGCAATCCAGCCCAGTCTCTGGCTGGGAACCCAAGCCCCACTCTAAACCATTGCAGGCTGAGGCCATGTGAGATCAATACTACCTTGGATTAACTGCAAAGCAAATATCTAAAGACCTAACGATTATTAGGAAGGATTAGCTTCTGCAGACTCCTGCCTCCACCTCCTGCTGCCCCCCTTCTCTCTTTTTTTAGACAATTTGAATTGCTTTGGAATCTTAAAACATTAGTCATATCTCTCTGTTTAAGAGATGATTACATACTATTACTTTGAAAAACCCTCTGGGGCTTTTAGTTTTTTAAGAAACTAGTCCTCATCCAGAAGATGCTTTCATTATTAGTGAAGTTTTTAATGATTGATAATTAAATTTTTCAGCAGCAGTTTGAAAGAGCTTCACTTCAGTATTATGCAGTATTTTTTCTATCTCTAATTATATAATAATACAAATATTCCAATAATATAGACTTCTATTTTCCCTTTAATATAAATAAGGAAAATATAAAAGGAAGATATTAAGGAGCATTTCTCAATGCAGAGGTGAGCAGGAACCTCTGAGAAAGGGTTGGCACCCATAGAACCCCACAGATCAAGGAGGTGCTCTAGCATGAGCTGGGGATTCTCAATCTCCCTGACAATTTCTAATCAGCACACCCAGATCAGTGAACAAACTAAACTAGCAGCTATAAGCCCAGTGGATAAAATCAGACTTAGTGACATAAACACATTCAGTAAAAGACAGACAGACCTTTCAGTTTTCCATCAAAGTTTGGATTGGTAGCTACTTTTAGGCCAGGATGAGGTAGCAGAAAACAGGAAATTTTGGTGAAACAGGAATGGATGTGTTTTCGAACATTCTGGAGTTCTTCATGCTGGTTCCCTGAGACCTGTAGTAAATCATTCTGAAGTTTAAATGACTTTCAACACAAATTGAACTCCAAAAGAATTCTGTGGCATTTATATTTGCTATCTGTGGTCACAATGATAAAAAATGACATGACAGGGCTGATACTAAAAGTTTTGGGTCAATTTGCTACATAGCCACATTTAAGTATAGTATACATATGGCATTATTACTATAATTAACAAATGTCTACTCTTACTCAGAAGAGCCCTCCCATTTTTTAGTACAAATTAGTGGGATTTTACTCCAGCTAGTTCCTACAAATTCAAATTTTAATTCAAAGTACTCACAAAGACATGAATAGATCATAAGATATTCCTACCTTCTTTTCAGGAGGTACTCAAAGACAGCCTCTTGTCACTTGGTAGGTATACATTTAAATTCTAGAAAGACATCTGGATAGTTGGGTATTTACATACAAGCTAAACTGCCTCCTTTTTTCCTATGTATTAGACAGTTAATAGTACAAACTATCCTAAAAAATAACCATAGCCTAAAAAAGTAAGCTTAGAGATCCTGATTACCAAGAGTTCTTTTTTTAATCTCCATTTTTTTTCTGATTACTCATTAGGTATTTTTTTGGATATCTGTTCAACTATTGAACTGTCACGACACAGACAGTTAATAGCCTCCTCCTAATATCACATTCTGTGAACTACTAGCAAAATGTCCTAAGATTGACTTTGGGGATCTTAAAACTTAAATATTTTCTTAAATTGACTTTAAGCCTCTGCTAAAACATGAATCCAGGTAGTTGTACTGTCAATCTTCAACTGATTTAACTCTTCAAATTAAAGATTTTATCTTTAGGAATAAATCATTGTTTTATAGATAGCTACAAAAGAACTCTTTTTCTGAATCATAATTATCGATAATATTTAAAATAGTAATTGACATTTTATTAAGTATCACTCTTAGTTTGTTCACAGAGATACTATGAAGGTCAAATGAGGTTGTGGATGCTGAGTATCTATTCAAGAAGTCACTCAACAAAAATAATTTTAGATCACTGTTGGGGAAATTTCATGCATCTAGACAGCTAACAAACCTTGAGGCGTTTTTCCAAGAATTTGGAGCCACCGTCAGATCCATATGAAAATTCGTATGGGAAGCTCCAATCTCGAACGAGAAATATCAGACTCTAAGAGACAATAAGAACAAAAGATTGATAAAGGAACTCTAAATTGCCTCCATCTGTTCTTTACTGGAATATATTAAATGATATTATTGCCATCTGAATAGTGTTCGTCTCCACATAAAGGAATTAAAAAGCAAACATAAAACCTAGGAAAGTTGTTTCTGAGCATTCACTCCTCTCTGAGATCATCCTACCTGTTTCCATTGAATGCGAATAGAAAGCTGCCCCCAAAATGACTAAGTTACATAGTGCCATTCAGCCAATTTGAGGCATCTCTGTCAGTTTTCAGGAAGCTTTTTATGAAGATTCAAGTTTTATTTGAAGAAAGTTTTCTCCTTCCATCTGTCTAAATATTTTTCCTCTATTACATCTGACCCCTTCTCTTCTTCGGGGGTTCTCATCATGTATACCTGGTAGGCAGAGGGGTGGGAATCCAGGTTTTGTGGGGCCTGAAAGTTATACAATCTGTGCAGGGGAGAGGGCTCAATAGGAAAAAGGTATAAAAATGGGCTAAAACATTGATATTTATTTACAATGAGAAAAATAATGAATTATAAATTTTAAAGCACTGACACCACAAACACATTTGTAAAAATCCAGAAAAATAACTAATATACCTTTGCAATACTTTTTTCTCCCACTTTTTGACTGCCAATGCTTTGATCACTTTTTTTTTTTTGATCACTTCTTCACATGACAATTTTGAAATATTTTCTGTTAGAAAGCTAATTCAGTATCTCCTCTAACAAGGTCAAAATTTTTATTGTAAAAATGTTTTTTATTGCTAATAGTTTAGAAATATTTCAGCTTCACAACTTGTTATTTATAATATTTCTTCATCTGTTAAATAGAGATAGTAAGGGAGCCAGCCTCACAGGACTACTAAATGAAATAGTATACAGAAGACATTGCAAACAGTACCTGGTACAAAATGCTATGTTAGCTACTTGATTTGATTTTCATGGCCACATAGTATTTTAGCGCATGGATAGACCTAACTTATTTTGCATTCTCCTAGACGTTTTCCAGTTTTTCTAAGTACTATTCTAAGAAATGCATTGATAAACATCCCTGAAGCTGAGTATTTGTTTATATCCAGAAGGATTTTTTATCAGGGACTGTGTTCCCCAAATTAGAACAATCATTAGAATCATTTGAGAGGCTTTTAAAAGTACAGAATTCTTGGGCCCCCCCTCCATACCTATTGCAGCCAGGGTAAGAGAAGCTTTCCTTTATCAAGTGCCTATTGTAAGTCAAGCACAATACCAGTATCACACACATGATGTATTTCATGCACTGCTGCCCCAGGAGAAGTTATAATTTATTATTAGTCTTAAAAGAGATATATAAAAATCACCTTCACCCGCCCCCCAACCTGATGTTAATCAAGTAATTTTCCCAAAGCCACAAGGCCAGAGTGGAAGAGGTGGCATTTAAACTTGGGAAAATTCCTGCTGCACTGCCTCAAAATTAAGTATAGAACACATAGTTTACAATCTGACACATTAAACCATTCTTTTATAAGTTAGATTAAGTTATATTTCAATTTTAGTATCTGGAAAAATGCAGGAACTTGAGGGAAAAATTAGAATATTTTAATGAAATTAGCTATCTTTAAAAGTCTAAGCATTTACATCTCTGGGCTTCTAATTGAGCCTTTTAGTCTTGCTCATTAAAACTGATATCACTTTTAACTCTCTTTTAAGCTTTTCCATCCTTTCTTTCCCTTTACAGTTTATCTGTTGAAGAACCTACAAATCTGACCTGGAGAGATTTCCATAACCTGAACCTTGCTGACTGCATAGTCACAGGGCAGTTCAACATGTTCTTTCGTCCTCTGAATTTCCTACTAATTGGCAACTGGATACAGAGTCTTGATCTGACTCTGGTTTTACTTTTTGTCAAGACTCTATGAAGCAGAGTGTTCTTTTATAAGGAGGCACATAGTATATGATTATTTCTCCTTAGGTGAAGTTACGTTACCTTTGCTTAACTGAAGCTCATTCTTCAGGAGATTTCTCGTTAAGGGCTCATGGGAACAACATTCTTTGTATTCTTACATGCTAATAACATTTTGCGTCCTTGGTAAGTGAACGTCAATTTTGCTGGATATAAAATCCTTAGCTCACATCTTTCCTTAAACAGGGACATGTCTTAGTTAGAATTATGGCTGTTTCTTATTTCATTACAGTGTAAGCCCCCCCTCTTCCCCATGTGTGTATGTGTGTTCTGTGGATTCTTGTGGGGAAAGGAGAGATTCCTATGGAGCAGAGCATTTAAAAATATCCATATACACTATCTTTAAATAGTCCACTATCTTTAGATAGATGTTCATTCTAGTCAACATTTTACATTTTTGTCAAAATACGATAATTTGTATTTAGAACATTTCTACCTAAAACATGCACTTTGAAAATAGAGGTTAGATAAGAAGCAGCTTTTGCAAAATAGAGGTTCATGAATCAGGATAAATGAAACCAACTATGTGGATTTGGCTATATTTTGCATTTTTCTTGGAAGAGTTTAGTCTCTTTTCTTGGTCTTTTCACTGGGCATCTTCCCAAGTCAACCAAATGAGGACCATGTGTAGAATAGGATCAAAGATGAAGTCTTATTTTCTTAAATAAGTACTCTATATTCTACCTACCTCTAGTGTCAAATTCTAAGTTGCTTCCCTAATGCTCCTATCCAGTGCTGTGCTGGTATAAACTGGCTCTCCAACAACAACAACATTCCTTGATTTGTGGCATTTGACAATTTCTGCTGTGCAAATGTGCCTACCATGGCTGATTTCAAGCTACTAACAGTTTAATAACTGGCTTATGTAACTCCTGAATATTTACTAGTTAGCTCTCAAAGTGCTCTAAGCCAGCTATAGTACACCCACTGTCCCCATCTCCTCCCCAAATAATTCATATGCTTTACATTTATCCTGTACAGAATGCTATGAATTTCAGTCCTTATTTCAAAATCCATCCATTGTTCCACACTGCTGAATTTTAATTTGTTCATACATATAGGTAGAGATTTAAAAAGTCAAGAATACAGATTACTCTAACTTTCTCAGATAAAAATATCTGAAGTCATACTTTTAAAAAATAAATTAAATCCAGTCAGGCAACTGGGGAAAATGATGGACCTACACTTCGCATATCCTTCAAGTGATCATAGGATGAAAATTATGAAAAACATTGTAACTTTTGTTTATTTTCCTTTGAAGACCATTCAAAAGGAATGCTATAGCACCACTATTAGTGAAAAATGGAAAAAAATTCAAATGCTCAACAATTGGGAATGGTACATTATGGCATATTAATATATTACATAGCTATTAATATTACAAATGTGTGGAGTGTATCGATACATGTATTACATCAGTATAAAAAGGCTTACATGAAAAAATGTTATCTGAATTATAATGCTAAATTTATGTGCATATCCATTATTAATACATGAAAACACTCCCAAACTCCCAGGAAAAAACTGTTCTAGAGTCATGTAGCCAGTGAATACCTGAACTGGTTTAACCTATTTAATCAATCAATTTCAGTTTTAATTTCAGCCTCAGGTAGTTAGTAAACACTGGAACTCATTTTAAACCCTTCAAAGTAAGTAACACCTTACTTCAACCAACAGCCCACTGAAAGCCAACCAGTGACAGCTTCATACTTTAAAAGTCAGTCAAGTAGAAGAATCACCTCAGAAACCTGAGGCTATGTCAACCCATTGCTAACCTCTGTAACCAGACACAAAACATGCTTCTGTATTCAACAACAAAACAATACTTAAAAAACTGATGTCAACCCATTCTTGTCCCTGTAAACCATGAAAATCCAAGACAAAGCCCCCAACTCTACATAATAATCATTTGTTTTGCTCAATGAAACTCCCAAGTATAACTCTTTTACTAAATTAACCAATAAACTCAGCTCTGGTTTTGGTATCAGGTTTTGAGTGAAGGTCTCATCCTCCAACAATTCTGAAGTCCTACCGAGATAGTTCTGAATGCCCTCACTGGGCAGTATTCCCTATGAACCTCAGGTTAATGTGTACTTTCCATGTCCCCTGTTCCCAAATTCCATCTGTCCTTGAAATTTACTTAGAGGTGAATCTGCCTCAACAATGATAAAATCTGAGTTCTAATTTGTTTCACTGAGCTCTTGCTGCTGATTAATTTGTTATCTTAGAATTTTTGTTATCAGAGGCAAAGACCTGTCTTAAGTAGTAACCAGATTAATCAGGATGCCCCAAAAACTAAGAATGGAACTGGAGGAATCAACTTGCCTGACTTCAGGATCTACTACAAAGCCACAGTCATCAAAACAGTATGGTACTGGCACAAAGACAGACATATAGATCAATGGAACAAAATAGAAAGCCCAGAGATAAATCCACACACATATGGACACCTTATCTTTGACAAAGGAGGCAAGAATATACAATGGAGTAAAGACAATCTCTTTAACAAGTGGTGCTGGGAAAACTGGTCAACCACTTGTAAAAGAATGAAACTAGATCACTTTCTAACACCGCACACAAAAATAAACTCAAAATGGATTAAAGATCTAAATGTAAGACCAGAAACTATAAAACTCCTAGAGGAGAACATAGGCAAAACACTCTCTGACATAAATCACAGCAGGATCCTCTATGATCCACCTCCCAGAATTCTGGAAATAAAAGCAAAAATAAACAAATGGGATTTAATTAAAATTAAAAGCTTCTGCACAACAAAGGAAACTATAAGCAAGGTGAAAAGACAGCCTTCTGAATGGGAGAAAATAATAGCAAATGAAGCAACTGACAAACAACTAATCTCAAAAATATACAAGCAACTTATGCAGCTCAACTCCAGAAAAATAAACGACCCAATCAAACATGGGCCAAAGAACTAAATAGACATTTCTCCAAAGAAGACATACGGATGGCTAACAAACACATGAAAAGATGCTCAACATCACTCATTATTAGAGAAATGCAAATCTAAACCACAATGAGGTACCACTTCACACCAGTCAAAATGGCTGTGATCCAAAAATCTGCAAGCAATAAATGCTGGAGAGGGTGTGGAGAAAAGGGAACCCTCCTACACTGTTGGTGGGAATGCAAACTAGTACAGCCACTTTGGAGAACAGTGTGGAGATTCCTTAAAAAATTGCAAATAGAACTACCGTATGACCCAGCAATCCCACTGCTGGGCATACACACTGAGGAAACCAGAATTGAAAGAGACACATGTACCCCAATGTTCATCGCAGTACTGTTTATAATAGCCAGGACATGGAAACAACCTAGATGTCCATCAGCAGATGAATGGATAAGAAAGCGGTGGTACATATACACAATGGAGTATTACTCAGCCGTTAAAAAGAATTCATTTGAATCAGTTCTGATGAGATGGATGAAACTGGAGCCGATTATACAGAGTGAAGTAAGCCAGAAAGAAAAACACCAATACAGTATACTAACACATATATATGGAATTTAGAAAGATGGCAATGACGACCCTGTATGCAAGACAGGAAAAAAGACACAGATGTGTATAATGAACTTTTGGACTCAGAGGGAGAGGGAGAGGGTGGGATGATTTGGGAGAATGGCATTCTAACATGTATACTATCATGTAAGGAAAAAAAAGGAACAAATGGGATTATAACACATGAAACGTATTAATTTTAAATTACTGAAAAATATAGCTAATCTGAAAGTTAAAGAGGAAAGACATCAAAGGGTTGAATACTTCATATGATTGTCCCCTCAAATATATAGCCTATTCTAAAACTTAAAAACAACAACAACAACAACAACAAAACCTAATGGTTGGAGGTCTGTTAAACCAGCAACAAATTTATGCAAAAGTAGTCAGTCAAATTTTGCCTTGGGTTCTCTACAACACTTAGAGACCATTCTCATTCTTGTCAATTTGCAAACTACTTTGTTTAGTCCATAATGTAGGATCAATGACTATCAGATTATTGAATGTACGTCGCACTTAGCAGCAGCAGCAGCAGCAGCAGGAGCAGCAGCACTGTTCTAACACTTGCTGGAGGACCCAGGTGCTTTTCATAAGCACACAATTTGAGCAACTTGTTTGTTACAGGCTTGTGTATATCAAGGCTACAATCTTCTCCTGGAAGAATTTCTGCTTCCTATTTGTACTGCATTACAATCCTAATATTTGCATTTACAATAATAAATTACCCTTAAAAATTAAGAATAACATTGTGTTAAGCTTCAGACATGTCAAAACAAATAATAAAGATGTTCTATACAGCAAAAAAGACACAGATGTGTATAGCGGACTTTTGGACTCAGAGGGAGAGGGAGAGGGTGGGATGATTTGGGAGAATGGCATTGAAACATGTATACTATCACGTAAGAATCGAATCACCAGTCTATGTCCGATGCAGCATGCTTGGGGCTGGTGCACGGGGATGACCCAGAGGGATGCTGTGGCAAGGGAGGTGGGAGGGGGGTTCATGTTTGGGATCGCATGTACACCCGTGGTGGATTCATGTCAATGTATGGCAAAACCAATACAGTATTATAAAGTAAAATAAAGTAAAAATTAAAAAAAATTAAAAAAAATAAAGATGTTCTATAAAAATGAAGATAAAATAAAAAACACTCATTAGTTAGCTTCTTTCATTAGTAAACTGAGGCCTCAAAACAAACTGCTGACTCCGGAAGACTCAATTTCACTCTCTAACCTTCTGAAATTTACCCTACTGACAGTGTATCTCTCTCTGCTCAGTTTTATCTTCACCAATCACTTCACTTCTTCAGTATCTTCTTTTTCTTCCTCTGACCTCCTGAACCATTTCCTTAGTGATTTTTGCAGGAAAGTAGCAGTCATATTGCCCCAACTGCTTAAAACTACTATATCTGAAGACTGTTGTATAGAAGTTGAATTTAAACACTGGCCTTGGTTATAAGGAATTTCTTTTAGCACAGGAAGACAGAAATTTGCTGCAGAATTCAGGATCCTGTTGCTTAGTATCCTGAATTATCAGTTATTTTCCAACTAAGTTCACTTAATTATTAGTCCCTCTTGTTAGGTTGGAAAAAAATTGTTAGGTTAGAAAAAATTGGTTAAAAGCAATAAAAAGACCAGGAGAGCATTTAAATATCCCAGCTCATCATAAAAAAACAAGAATAAAAATTGTAATAGCCTTTCAAGGGCAAGAAATATAGAAAAACACAATGCAAGGCCATTTCAGATTTTCTCTGAGATGAATTGGACATCGATTAAAAATTGTGAACAAAACAAGGATGAATCAATAGGAAACTTTAAAAATAGACTTCAGGAAAATCTCAAACAATACTCTCAGTACTTAAATAGCCAAAATAAAGGGAACACTGTCTTCCCTTTTAAAATGGGCTCAGAGGAGAACAGGACGACAGCAGATGAGATGGTTGGATGGCATCACCAACTCAATGGACATAGGTTTGGGTGAACTCCAAGAGTTGGTGATGGGCAGGGAGGCCTGGTGTACTACGGTTCACGGGGTTGCAAAGAGTCGAACACGACTGAGTGACTGAACTGAACAGACATAAAATACAGGAATCAAAAAAAAAACTTGAAAGAGAAATCAGCAGCTTAAAAATTTACACTTTATGGCTGGCATTTCAGACAGGGGACACCTATAGATACTTTAGGGACACCTATAGATACTTTAAGCAGAAAATCTGCTGAAAACACCAAAGTTTCATATTAGCTAAAGATATCTACACTGTACATGATTAAAAAAGAAACTGAAGAATCTCTTTGAGTAAAAGTTTCCAAGGATACAGACAGAAAAATGAGGGAATAATCTATAACAGTCCAGACTGTTGGTGGTGGTGTTTAGTTGCTGAGTCCTGTCAGACTCTTTTTTGACCCCAAGGACTGTAGCCCCATCATACTCCTTGTCCATGGGATTTCCCAAGTAAGAATACTGGAGTGGGTTGCCACTGCCTTCTCCAGGGGATCTTCCCAGCCCAGGGATTGAACCCACATTTCCTGCACTGGCAAGTGGGTTCTTTATCACTGAGCCACCAGGGAAGCCTGAGTCCAGATGAACCCCTTCCAAATTATCATAAATCTTGATTTTTTTATACATATAAAAAGATTAGGTCATGTTGTTGCTGCTGCTGCTAAGCTGCTTCAGTCGTGTCCGACTCTGTGCAACCCCACAGACGGCAGCCCACTAGGTTACTCTTCTGTCCCTAGGATTCTCCAGGCAAGAACACTGGAGTGGGTTGCCTTTTCCTTCTCCAATGCATGAAAGTGAAAAGTGAAAGTGAAGTCACTAAGTCATGCCCAACTCTTAGCGACCCCATGGACTGCAGCCTACCAGGCTCCTCCGTCCATGGGATTTTCCAGGCAAGAGTACTGGAGTGGGTTGCCACTGCTTTCTCCAGGGGATCTTCCCAGCCCAGGGATCAAACCCACATTTCCTGCATTGGCAGGTGGGTTCTTTACCACTGAGCCACCAGGGAAGCCTCAGTCCAGATCAACCCCTTCCAAATAATCATAAATCTTGATTTTTTATACATATAAAAAGATTAGGTCATGGCAGTTATTAAATCAACAACAGGGTCAACATCCAAGACTCAATGTCTTTTATGGCCTATTTCTTGATCCAATAGTCAAGGCTTATCCTCCCTGGCTCAGAGCAGTTGCAGTCTTGTCTAACTACTTGAAGCCTCTACAGATTATGTACTAGGACCACCTTTAAATCTGATGATACCACATACAAACTGTTGCTAACTGAGAACATCTCACTTTTTTCTGTTAGTCTTAACTAATTAAATGTGCTATCTTTTTAATTATAAACCATCAATGTAATACTTTCAATTCAGAAATTCTACTACCTTTTTCCATTGAAAACGAAATTTATGATTGTGTTTCTGCAGTTCAAGAAGGGGCCATGCCCAGTATAAGCATTTTGGACACTCTCATATCAATTTTTGACTTAAACTGTTTGTTCATGGGTCTTATCTTAAAAATGTAAAGAGGTAATACTAGGCAGGATATGTAATAGTTACACCAAATCTTGAATCCAGGTTATCCAATTTTGGGTCCAATTAGTTTATTTGTATGCAAACTATATATAATCCTAAATATACATATAATGTCATAATTAGCAAGCATTAATTAAATGTCTGCTGTATATAAAGTAGGTGGTGTGTGTATACTCAGTCATGTCTGACACTTTGGAACCCCATGGAGTGTAGCCTGCTAGGCTCCTCTGTCCCTGGAATTTTCCAGGCAAGAATATTAGAGTGGGTTGCCATTTCCTACTCCAAGGTATCTTTCCAACCTAAGGATAGAACCTGTCTCTCCTGAGTCTCTTGCATTAGGAGACAGATTCTTTACCACTGAGCCACCTGGGAAGCCTATAAAGTAGGGGGTCTAGACTAAAAAAAGTTAACTGCAAAGGTCCTGCTCTTAACATATTTATAATTTAGCTAGCAGGATGGGATTTGCACATTCAACCAACTATAAGACCACAAGCTATAGTTCAGTAAGCACCTAGCATCAGAAAGAGGAAGAGAGGCATTAAGGGGTGGTGCTGAAATGCAAGGGCTTTGAGCCTGTGGCCTAGGTTGAAGGCCAGCTCTGCAACTTAAAGATACATGTGGCCTAGGACAAGTTTCTTAACTACTCTAAGCCTCGGTGTTTCCCCATCAGTTAAAAAAAAATAGAAAGGAATAAAGAAGGAGTAACAACATTACTTATTTTATATAACTAAAACGAACATTCATGTGAATCATGTAAGAAATATACTGAGCATGGGGCCTGGCACAAAAATAAGAGTTCAATAAAATATTATTATTATGTAGGTCTCCCAGACATTTTATGAATCTACATAAGGACACTGGGGGAATCCTGATCTATACCATGGACCTAATTCTGAGTAGCCAGATGAATATTTTATTCTAATTTCATACAATTCTCAGATTACCTAAATCGCTCTCTGGACAGAACATGTGATAAGGCACCTTTCTCAAACTGCTGTCCTTTTCCTCAGCCCCACCAAGAGAATGTCTTTTCCTTTCATTTACAGCCCAAGCAGCCAAATAACAGCTTCTCATTTTCTCAGTGAAATCATGGATTTCTCTGGTATGAACTTGGCAGTTGCAGTCATCATAGATATTTGACCAAGGATGTTTTGTTTTGAAATTCTGAAGTAGCTGAAATCACTATCAAATTTTATTCCAGAGAGGAACACTCAAATCATGGGAATAAAGGGTCCTTAAATATAAGTAAGTAAACCACTGTAACATAATTCCTGATTTGCCATATGTAGGACCAATTTGGACAGGAAACTGAGAAACAGAAGGTTTATCCTAATATATTAGTACATTATCATAAGCTTCCTCTACTATTATTTTCTAGCAATCTTCAGTTTAAAACTGGAATGGAGATATCTGCTCACCAATAATTACAACTCCACTGAAAGGAACATAAAGAATTAAGTTCCACTCTTATTTCATAAAGAGAATTCAAATTGTTTTTTTTCCCAGCTTTCGTGAGACATAATTGACATATAACACACTGTGTACATTTAAGGTCTGCAATGTGATTATTCAATACAAATATATATTATGAAATGATTACTACAATTGGGGTAGCAAACACCTGTTGCCTTAGTTAAGACCTGTGTATACAGGTATGTGGTGAATCTATTCCAAAGGTTTAGGGTATTGATGGGCCGCTAAGTGTACAAAAATGATTAATAAAAATGCTATGGGAGAAAATTGGGATGAATTAGTCCGTTTCTTCTGTGTTAGCCACACAACCTAAATACTGATAGCACTCTTACCAATCTATCTCAGGGCATCATGCCATAGAGAGGTTCAGGAATAACTGGGTATACTCAGGGCTTTGGCTTAAAGGGACCAGGGTTCAGGAATATTGTGGCTTGTATCAATATTTACACTTACTGAAGACTAAACTGATTACAGTCAGCTCCTGTAGACTTATTTACAAAGATACCCACCATAGAAATGCCACTGGGAAATTACTGATACCTACAAAACTGGCTCAAGAGAACCTTGAGACTACACATTAGTAAACTGGGAGATGTTTCCACTTCTTTGTAGCCTATATAATTAGAGGACATGAAATGGTTACACAGTAAACTTCTAGGCTGTTGTAGCCAACAGGCACATTTAATAATATAACATTAAGGCTTCTTTAGTTCAGTTCAGTTGCTCATTCCTGTAGGACTCCTTGCAACCATGTGGACTGCATGTCATGCCTCCCTGTCCATCACCAACTCCTGGAGTCCACCCAAACCCATGTCCATTGAGTTGGTGATGCCATCCAACCATCTCATCCACTGTCGTCCCCTTCTCCTGCCTTCAATCTTTCCCAGCATCAAGGTCTTTTCCAATGAGTCAGTTCTTTGCATGAGGTGGCCAGAGTATTGGAGTTTCAGCTTCACCATCAGTCCTTCCAATGAACACCCAGGACTGAGCTCCTTTAGGATGGACTGGTTGGATCTCCTTGCAGTCCAAGGGACTCTCAAGAGTCTTCTCCAACACCACAGTTCAAAAGCATCAATTCTTCAGTGCTCAGCTTTATAGTCCAACTCTCACATTCATACATGATCACTGGAAAAACCATAACCTTGACTAGATGGACCTTTGTTGGCAAAGTAATGTCTCTGCTTTTGAATATGCTATCTAGGTTGGTCATAGCTTTTCTTCCAAGGAGTAAGTGCCTTTTAATTTCGTGGCTGCAGTCACCATCTGCAGTGATTTTGGAACCCAGAAAAATAGTCTGTCACCATTTCCATTGCTTCCCCATTTATTTGTCATGAAGTGAAGGGACTGGATGCCATGATCTTGGTTTTCTGAATGTTGAGTTTTAAGCCAACTTTTTCACTCTCCTCTTTCATTTCATCAAGAGGCTATTTGTTCTTCTTCACTTTCTGCCATAATGGTGGTGTCACCTGTGTATCTGAGGTTATTGATATTTCTCCCGGCAATCTTGATTCTAGCTTGTGCTTCTTCCAGCCCAGCATTTCGCATGATGTACTCTACATATAACTTAAATAAGCAGGGTGACAATATACAGCCTTGATGTACTCCTTTCCCGATTTGGAACCAGCCTGTCTTTCCATGTCCAGTTCTAACTGTTGCTTCCTGACCTGCATACAGATTTCTCAAGAGACAGGTCAGGTCTTCTGGTATTCCCATCTCTTTCAGAGTTTTCCACAGTTTTTTGTGATCCACACAGTAAGGCTTTTGCATAGTCAATAAAGTAAAAGTAGATGTTTTTCTGGAACTCTCTTGCTTTTATGATGATCCAACAGATGTTGGCAATTTGATCTCTGGTTCCTCTGCCTTTTTCTAAATCCAGCTTGAACATCTGGAAGTTCACGGTTCATGTACTGTTTGTTTAAGCCTGGCTTGGAGAATTTTGAGGTGGACTTCTTAGAGTCCACCTTCCATTCTATTGGGGAATCCTTTTCAGCTTAGGCCTAACATCAAACTTCCTGTTATCATGACATTATAGAACAAGTGAAAACCCTCTCCACCATGTTAGTCCAGCAGAGTTGAGAGGACACGAGCGACAAGCACACAGAGAAAGCTGGAGAGCCACACAAATGGAAAATCAGCCTTTCCTTGGGTAACAAGTAACTAATGGCTGACCGCTGAGCACAGAACATTAGAGGAAGACAGTCTTGCCTGGTAATGAAAAACAGTCCATAAACAGTTCATTCAATGTGCACTTCAAACAATGTCTAACAATCGGAAAAATTCCTAATAGAGATTTTGACCCAAGGATGTAATCATCTCGTTGTAGAGCTATATGGGACCTGGTGTGCCCTATAACCAAGGAAGAAAAATTCATAGGCCCAAGTACAGACAAATCTCCTGCCATACCTCATGAGGTATTTTTTATCAGGTCCTTACAGAAAACTGGAAATTATTTTCTAATGTCCCTGTCAAATATTTATGGGTATTACATGTTTAAATTAGTGGAAATGTATTCATTCTCAACCAAACCTCTTGAAGTTCTAAGGCAGAGGAGCTAAAGAACCAAGTTCTTTTAATTATTTTTAAAGAACAGTTACATTAATGAGGTAGCTCTTGCTGGACTGTTATACTTAAGATTCAAGTGCTCACAGTGAGCAAGACAAGTGGGAAAGTAATTCATGTCAGAGAATGCTATGTCTTAACATGAATTTACTTCTTGAGTGTACTAAATAGTCCATAGCTGGCTTTTATAGGCTCCCTTGGAAGACTTATTAAAATTTGAGGAATTTTACAAGTCAGGAGACAGCATGTCAGGAGCCTGCAACTGGCCACAGTGAAAGTATTCACACCACAGAAATCAGCAAATGCTACAATCAGACCCACCTCCCCCTTCTCTCTAGCCAGTTACAAGCACTGACCAGCACACCGCTGGCTAAACTTAACACTTCAAGGGTGCTTTTAAACTGAATCCGCTTTTAGTTCTCTTTCCAAAAACACAGTTTTAAAATGCAATTACAGATATTTTGTTTGTTTGGTATAAATTGATTTTTGGTTTAAAAACCAAATTAATCTGTTAATTCAGCTATTCATTTCATTGGCTAATTGCCCTCTCTATTGCTGCCTAAGACAGATCTTATTTATTATTTACAGCTTCACTCTGTTTCAGAATTAAGAATTCTATTTTAAATTTGTCAAATTTAATTAATAATAAATTGTTATTTTAAAAATATCACTGCCCATCACTTTATTTTCTCAGGCAGTATTTAAAATTTCTCCACAGTTTTATTCAAACAAATACAACTGCTATTTTCTCAGAGGAAGAGGATAGGAACAGTGACCAGCTAAAAAAACTGCTGAATTAAACTTTTATTTAAAAGTTATTTTATTTCAGAATTTTTTCTGTTTTTTCTAATTTAAATGTGAATCATTTTGCTGATATCTTAAATGTTGTTCCGTGATTCGAGTATATTTACATTTTGTCTTTTAATTTCATGAGGTATAGTATTTTTGTTTTGAATTTGGTTGTTTTAGTCTTAACTTATTAAATAACTTTGGAAGCCACTTTTACTATTTAATTATTTTCTAATTTCAATTTCAGATACTTAGATTTATAAGTCAAAACCTGTTCAGAAGTCAGTGCTGACTCATTCAATCATAATTTCTTCTTTTGTAATGCCAACAGTTTACAAACAAGTGGTAATTGCCAAGTTTTTTCTATTGTTTGTTTTCAATTCATTGTTTTTTGTTAGTTTTGTTTTACCAAAGGCCTGTTTGCCTATCGATCTATCCATCGTCCATCTGTCCATCAACAGAGCACTGGTTGGTTCTTTTGGTTTCAGTTTATCTAGCCAAGCATAAGAAGCAGTGACACCTGCTGGTAAGACTGAAAACGCCTTTCCAGAATTACTACGGAGTTACCCAATATATGCCAGTGAGTTCTGAGGTAGCAAGTTCAGAGAAGAGAAAAATGAAAGCAAATAGCCCAATTATTATATAATACCTTCAACTATTAACATGACAAATTATTTTTAAAAAGACAACAGAGTCTAATATGTATTATAAACCACACAGGAGACTGTAAGCAGCGATTCATTTCATTGTACCTCAACTCCTCTCCCCACCTGCTTCAGATGGGCAATGAAAGTTGCTCCAGATCTCAGAGGAGAGACTCACCCTCTTTCACTCACAGCATACCAGCATCTTTCCATGCAAAGGTCCCTTTTTTTGTTTTACTTTATCATATTTTCCCCAGATTCCCACTCCCATCAACTAGACAGTCTGCTCTCAACCACACTCACTCTAACATGAATTATTTTGCATATGTAGAAGTTTTAAATAATCACAAATAGTATCATGTTATAGAACTTGAACTTTTCCCCTATTAATTTAGTATAAATTTTAATACTTTAGTCATGTTACTTATACTTTAGGTTCATTGCCTTTGGATGTTGCAAAATATTTCAGAGTATGTCTTTCAACCTATTTTATGTATCCGTTCTTCAAGTGATGGACACCTGTGCTGCCTACAACTTCCTGCTACTACAGATCTATGAATTCTACAGTGAGTATCCTTATATATTTTCCCTGCTCCACAGAATGGCTGCTACAAGCTGCACTTATTGACCAATAGGGTCTGAGTGTTCCCATTTATCCAAATTCTAGCTATCATTTGGTATTTATCCCCATGTTCCACTTTTTGCCTATCTAATGAGTGCAAAAATGGTATCTCGTTATTTTAATTTTTAACTGATTATCAATAAGACTTAACATTCCTTAGAAAATGTGTTAGTCATTCAGGTTTCCTTTCTTTTAACTGCCTAACTTTTAAATTAAGTTCAGTTTATCATTTTTTCATGGTTTGGGATTTTTTAAGACTTTTTTTAGAATAGTAAAACTGAGAGGAAGGTACAAAGATTTGCCATAAATATACCACCTGCCCTGACACATGCATAGCCTCTCCTACTATCAACATCATTCACCAGAATAACATCTTTTTTTAAACCAAGAATAAAACTACACTGATATCATAATCACTCAAAGTCCATAGCTTCTTTGAAAGTGAAAGTTGCTCAATCGTGTCTGACTGTTTACGAACCCATAGGAATAGTCCATGGAATTCTCTAGGCCAGAATACTAGAGTGGGTAGCCTTTCCCTTCTCCAGGAGATCTTCCCAACCCAGGGATCAAACCCAGGTCTCCCGCATTGCAGGCAGATTCTTTACCAGCTGAGCCACCAGGGAAGCCCAAGAATACTGGAGTAGGTAGCCTATTCCTTCTCCAGGGGATCTTCCCAACCCAGGAATCAAACTGGGATTTCCTACATTGCAAGCGGATTCTTTACCAACTGAGCTATCAGGGAAGCCCATAGCTTATTTTTGCTATAAGATTTGCTCTAAGTATTGCTCATTCTATGAGTTTGGACAAATGTCATTATATATAATGACATATATCCATCATTATATCTTAAGAGTATTTTCACTTCCCCCCAATTCCTCTCCGCTCTGCCTGTTCATTTCTCTGTCCCTCATGCTACACCCCTGGTGCACCCCACACCACCCCAAAACAATCTTTTCATTGTCTCCATAGTTTTGCCTCTTCCAGAGTACCATATAGTTGGAATCATACAGTGTACAGTCTTTTCAGATTGGTTTCTTTTGTTTAGTAATACGCATTTAAGATTTCTCTATGTCTTTCTTCCCTGGTAGCTCAGATGGTAAAGAATCCATCTGCAATGCAGGAGAGCTGGGTTCAATCCCTGGTTTGGGAATATCCCCTGGAGAAGGGAATAGCAACCCACTCCAGTATTCTTGCCTGGAGAATTCCATGGACATGGGAGCCTGGCGGGCTACAGTCCATGGGATTGCAAAGAGTTGGACACAACTGAGTGAACACTTTATGTCTTTTTGTGGCCGAGAGCTTTTTTTTTCTTGCTGAATAACATTCTGTCGTTTGGATGTACCACAGTTTATATATCTATTCAACTACTGAAGGACATCATGGTTGCTGTCAAGTTTTGGCAATTATGTATAAAGCTGCTACAAACATCTGTGTGGAGATTTTGTGTGGATGTACGTTTTCAACTCCTTTGGGTAAATATGATCATTGGATTGTATAGTAAGAGTATCTTTAGTTTTTTAATGAATCACCAAACTATCTTTGAAAGTGGCTGTACCATTTTGCATTCCCACCATAAATGTACCAGAGTTCCTGTTGCTCTACAGCCTCATTTGCAGAATATGCGATGCTGTCACTGCTATGGAATTTGGCCATTCTCACAGGTGTGTATTGGTTCCTTTGCCAGCTTTCGATGGCATCCAATTCTTAACTGCAATACTTCCTTGCACATTCTATACATTAATCCCTTGTTGACTTTTGACACTGTTAGTACCTTCTACCAATCCAGCCACTTTGTTTAGAGTCTTCTGATAAACATAAATACTCTATTCTGATACAGTAATATCCATCAATTTTTCACTACATTTTTTGCTGGGGGAGTCTTAGTGAATAAATGTTTCTTCACACTAGATCAGAAAGATATTCTCCAATTTTATTCTATTAACTTTACACTTTTAAATTCCTTATTTAGTTTTTTAACTGGGGAATCTCTTCCATATATGGTATTCAGTAGAAATTCAATTTTTTTCTTCAAAAAGTGAGTTCGTTTTTCCAAACCCTCATTTCCCACTGGTTTATGATGTGAACACTAATGAATGCAAAGTTTCCATACAGAGAGAGATATTTCTGAACGCTATTTAGTTTTATCAGGTTTTTTCCCTTGTATCTGTGCAGAATTGCACCATTTTCATTGCTATGGTTCTCTAGTATGTATTCAATCCCCCAATTTGGATTTTCTTTTTAAAAACTGAATTAAAGGAGAACTTCATTTTTCCAGATAAGTTATAGAAAAATGTGTTACATTTCTCAAAAAATTGTTATAGTTTTAATTGGAATTGCACTGAGTTTATTGGTTAATTTGGGAAAAACTAGATTCTCCACAACATTAAATCATCCCATCTGGAATCATACTATATCTCTCTGGCTTATAAAAATTTTTATTTATGATCTTTAATGAAATTTTGAAAATATTTTCTCCATAAAGGTTTTTATATTTTGGACTTTTCTACTTAACTATCAGAGTTTTTTCTTTCTTTTTTTTTTTTTTTTGCTATTGTGAATGGAGAAAGAAACATGACTCTCTCAATTAATATACCTGGTTATAGTCTTCAGGAAACTCTAATAAGAATTAATCATCATTTAATACCCACTCACCTGAAATGGCTTCAGAAATGTTTCTTCCATTGCCAGCCTGCCATATTCAGTGAAAAGCTACAAGGAAAATCACACACCCGCACACACACACACACAAAGAGAGAAAACTTCAGTATCTTCTTGGCTTTCTTTCACTAATTTTTGCTTTAGCTGTAACATAATACTATATTATTAAGACTGCAATAATCATTTTAAGTAACTAAGTATTAGATTAAGAAGAGCTACAGTAATCATATATTTTAA
The DNA here is from genome assembly GCF_042477335.2 of Ovis canadensis. Lineage (NCBI taxonomy): Eukaryota > Metazoa > Chordata > Mammalia > Artiodactyla > Bovidae > Ovis > Ovis canadensis. Next base: position 53,973,983 of record NC_091251.1, on the reverse strand, counting down.
AATTAAAGACATAAAATACATTTTAAAATGAAGTTTCCATTTTAAAGATAACACTTTTTATATCTAGAATGTAGGACAATTTTTTTGTGGGGAAGATAAGAGACAAAGAAACATGTGAAATGATCTTTCAAAGCAAAACTTGCATAGATTAGACCAGAGAGCTATAAACTAAGTAGGACAATTTACAAAAATTGTTGCTTGAGGAAATTTAATGGCACAATGGCCTCGATTATTACAAAGGCATACAGGTGTTTGAGCAAGCTCCGGGAGATAGTACAGGACCAGTAAGCCTGGCGTGCAAAGCCTGGTGTGGAAGTCCATAGGGTCGCAAAGAGTTGGACACGACTTAGAGACTGAACGACAATAACAACAGACATTTGGTTTAAAAGTGAAGAATCAAATAAATCACCTTTTATTTTTTACCACTCCCAATTGAGAGGTACTGTATCATTTTGTTTCGCCAGAAATGTAAGGCTTTAGAGAACATAGACTTGAGGTGGTCCCTGTGATTGGGCCTCTGGTGAAAATTCTGTTCAGACTGGCCAAGTGGGTTTCCCAATATGTACAAAGGAAATGCCACTCCATCACACAAGAGTAGCAAGCTTCAGAGGCATCTCAGAGTTGGGGAAGGGTGCTGACACAGAGGACTTCCCTCCTTTGGCCTTTTAGAATTGCCCCCAAAGAACTACATTGCCTCTCCTGTGAAAACTGTGGGAATCTAGAAAGCAAATGATAGTAACTAGGTATCTGATTATAGTAATTAAATGAAAGTCTGGAATATTATGTTTAAAAGCTGGTCTGGGGATCAGAATCATTACTCATTTTCATCAGAATCATATACTAACATAATTTGAACTTACAATCTTTTCTGAGAAAAGATGAGGTGATGTCACTTACAGGAAAAATTTTTAAATGATCTCGAAAAGAGATTGATTACTTACTCAACATCACAGTCCAAAAATCAGTCCTTTTTTAGAAATCTTAAACAGGTACTGGACAGTGTCATGCCATTAACTGGCTAGGTTATGACACACACCTAAAGCAGCAGTTGTACTCACTCAAAGAAACATCTAACAATTATTCAGCATATCGTCTATTTTTCATAATTGATTAGTGTGATGTACCAGAAACATATTTGGGAGTAATGCTAGATGTGAACTCCAAATAATAGTTCCAGCCTCACAGATCACCCTGTGCAATTATCCTTTGTTATCTGTTACACTGCATAGGGCCCTTATTGCCAAGATAATATATTAAAAGCAAAATTTTATGTAAAATAAGCAGAGGGAAACTATCAGAGAAACAATAGGTTTTTCTATTAATATGTAGCTATTAATAACATTAATTGAAAAAGAGTAGAGAGTGTGACAGAGATGAGAACTACCTTTAGGAAATAACTAATCTTCTACTAATTTGAGATTTAAATGCTGCCTGGAGAGTGAAAGAAACACCGAGTTCAATCAGATGATGAGATTTCTGTTCCCACTCTGTCACAAACTGGCAACTCATTCTTTTTCAGAAACAATTTCTCATTCATAAAATATTAAAGATAAGTTAGGTGTCACTGAGGTATCTTTCAGATCTAAAACAGAATTCTATGAGTTACCATCAGGTGTTCACCCATAGCTATAAAGTGGTCCACAGGAAAAAAATCTGGCATATAACTGATATTATACTAACAATTATTAAATATTTGACCATAAGACTTCAACTTCACCTTTTGGGCCACTTTTAAACCAAAGGTTCTTTTTCTACTCTAACGTGCCATATATTTTCCCATATACAGGGTCGACAAGCAAGTAGCTTTACCGAAACAAAGGACTTTGAAAACTGAACTAGAAAGAACATAAGCATACAGGGTTAGAACAAGAAACCTGGAAATGTGACAACTTCCATTTGGTTATGTTTTTAAATCTTTCTGACTGTTACCTTTTCCAAGTATAAGAAGGCCTGACAAAATCTTAAAGTTCTGCTATCCATGCCCAAAACATTACCAGATATATAAAAGAGACTATAAATATTGTTACCTGAAGGTGCTGAAGATCATCCTCTTGGACATTTTGAGATAAATTATAAACCTTGATTAAGAAATAAAATCAAAATGTGAAAATAATTCGCAACAAACTAAGCACTTATTTTGCTATTCTCTATTTTTGAAATATCAATTATCATAAAATCAAACTCTCTCATGTATATTCTTCTATAATTACATTTGTAAGACCTTGAGAGAGAAGTAAAGAAAGCCTGAGGAGAGACAGTTAACAACGCATTGATACAATAATCATAAAACTGTTCCAGAAATATAACAGCCACTTGTTTTGGAGGCAGAATGTTAAAATTATTTTATGAACCTAATTTATCAATTAGTATTAAAATAATCATTCTTATAAGCTTACCAAAATAATAGCAATCTGGATCTTAATAACCCATATATAAAATTTTGTCTTGAAAAATTATATTGGCTTCTTTACAATCAATTATTTAAGTCTATAGAAAATTTCATCACAAGGAAGTTCTGAATATGTTGCTTACATCCTCGACACATGCTTTATTGCTTCATGAATAGATTAAAGTAAAACTTTTTTTTTCCTGAGAAAGAGGATAAATATCAGTAACTTCAAAGAAAAGTTAATGATGTTTGTTTATATACTGATACAAACAGTATTCTTCGTGTACTTTTTTCAATAACAGATTACTTCTCAGATAATAATAGTCATTACTAAGGACTTAGCAGATTTTTCAGTGAAAATATTTAATGTCTACAGGAAAAATATACATAATAATTATTTAAAAGGCAAAAATAATCTGTTTTCAATTGACTTGTTAGAAGTTAGATATTAAGTCAGTATTTTAAAGGCTAATTAAATTAAGAAGTATATTTTTAAAAATTAGTCAATCTTACAGCTACCTCAATGAATAGATTATTCAGACAGAGAATCAACAAGGAAACATCGGACTTAACAACACACTAGATCACACTGACTGAACAGATACATAAAGATCATTCTGTCAAAAAGCAGCAGAATATACACACTTCACAAGTGAACCATTCTCAAGGACATGTCAGGTCACAAAACAAATCTTAATAAATTCAAAGAATGAAATCATATCAAAGCAGCTTCTCCAACCACAATGGTATGGGACTAGAAATCATTCACAAGAAAAAAAATGGGGAAAAAAACAGGAAAATGTGGAGATTAAATAATGTGCTACTGAATAACCAATGGATCATGAAAAAAATAAAAGGAGAAATTTAAAAATATCTAAAGATCAATGCGAGCAGAAAAACCACATATCAAAATCCATGAGATGTAGCAAAAATGCTTCTGAGAAGGAAGTTCTTAGCAATATGGGCCTACCTCAAAAAGCAAAAAAATTTCCAAATAATCTAATTTTATACCTAAAGAGACTAGAAAAAAAGAACAAAGCCTAAAGTTTGTAGAAGGAAGGAAATAATAAAGATGAGAGCAGAAATAAAGAAAATAGAGATTAAAAAACAATAAAAATATCAATGTAACTAAAAGCTAGTTGAAAAGATAAATAAAATCAACAAGTCATTAGCTAGACTCACCAAGAGAAAAAGAAAGAGGGCTCAAATAAATAAAATCAGAAATGAAAGAGGAGAAATTACAACCGATATCACAGAAATACAAAAGATTATGAGACTACTATGAACAGTTATATGTCAACAAATTGGATGACCTAGAAGAAATGGATAAATTTCTAGAAACATGCAATCTCCCAAGACTGAATCATTAAAAAAGAAAAATCTGAATAAACTGATTACTAAAGAGACTGAAACAGGAATCAAAAAGCTCCAAACAAATATAAACCCAGGACCAGATGGCTTCAATGGCAAATTCTATAAAACATTCAAAGATTTGATATCTATCTTTCTAAAAACATTCCAAAAAATTTTTCAAATCCATTTTATGAAGCCAGCATTATCCTGATATCAAAACCAGAGGACACCACAAAAAAAGAAAACTACGCCAATTCCCTGATGAATACAGATGCAAAAATCCTCAGCAAAATATCAGCAAACTGAATCCAACCATACATTAAAAGAGTAAACAAACCACAATGAGATACTACCTCCTACCTGTTAGAAAGGCAATGCCAAAGAATGTTCAAACTACCGCACAATTGCATTTATCTCACATGCTAGTAAAGTAATGCTCAAAATTCTTCAAGCTAGGCTTCAGCAATACGTGAACCGTGAACTCCCTGATGTCCAAGCTGGTTTTAGAAAAGGCAGAGGAACCAGAGATCAAATTGCCAACATCCACTGGATCATGGAAAAAGCAAGAGAGTTCCAGAAAAACATCTATTTCTGCTTTATTGACTATGCCAAAGCCTTTGACTGTGTGGATCACAATAAACTGTGGAAAATTCTGAAAGAGATGGGAATACCAGAGCACCTAACCTACCTCTTGAGAAATCTGTATGCAGGTCAGGAAGCAACAGTTAGAACTGGACATGGAACAACAGACTGGTTCCAAATAGGAAAAGGAGTACGTCAAGGCTGTATATTGTTACCCTGCTTATTTAACTTATATGCAGAGTACATCATAAGAAACGCTGGACTGGAAGAAGCACAAGCTGGAATCAAGATTGCTGGGAGAAATATCAATAACGTCAGATATGCAGATGATACCACCCTTATGGCAGAAAGTGAAGAGGAACTAAAAAGCCTCTTGATGAAAGCGAAAGAGGAGAGCGAAAAAATTGGCTTAAAGCTCAACATTCAGAAAACAAAGATCATGGCATCTAGTCCCATCACTTCATGGGAAATAAATGGGGAAACAGTGGAAACAGTGTCAGACTTTATTTTTTGGGGCTCCAAAATCACTGCAGATGGTGCCTGCAGCCATGAAATAACAAGACACTTACTCCTTGGAAGAAAAGTTATGACCAACCTAGATAGCATATTCAAAAGCAGAGACATTACTTTGCCGATTAAGGTCCGTCTAGTCAAGGCTATGGTTTTTCCTGTGGTCATGTATGGATGTGAGCTGGACTGTGAAGAAGGCTGAGCACTAAAGAATTGATGCTTTTGAACTGTGGTGTTGGAGAAGACTCTTTTGAGAGTCCCTTGGACTGCAAGGAGATACAACCAGTCCCTTCTGAAGGAGATCAACCCTGGGATTTCTTTGGAAGGAATGCTGCTAAAGCTGAAACTCCAGTACTTTGGCCACCTCATGTGAAGAGTTGACTCATTGGAAAAGACTCTGATGCTGGGAGGGATTGGGGGCAGGAGGAGAAGGGGACGACAGAGGATGAGATGGCTGGATGGCATCACTGACTCGATGGACATGAGTCTGAGTGAACTCTGGGAGATGGTGATGAACAGGGAGGCCTGGCGTGCTACGATTCATGGCGTCGCAAAGAGTCAGACACAACTGAGCGACTGAACTGAACTGAACTGAACTGAACCTGTTAGAGTGGCTATTATTGAAAAGATAAGGAACAATTACATATTGGAGAGGATGTGGGGAAAAGGGAACCTGCATATACTATTAGTAGGACTGTAAATTTGTGCAGCCACTAGGGAAAACAGTATGGAGATTCTTAAAAAAGTTAAGAACAGAACTACCATATGACCCAGCAATTCCACATTTGGGTATTTATCTGAAGAACATGGAAATACTATTCAAAAAGATATATGTACCCTTATGTTCAATATATCACTATTTACAGTAGCCAAGATACAGAAAGTCCTTGTGTGTCCAACAATGGATGAATGGATAAAGAAGATGTAACACACACACACACTGGATTACTACTCAGCCATAAAAAGAAGGAAATCCAACCTTTGTGACAACATGGATGGCCTTTGATGATATTATGCTAAGTGAAACGGGTCAGATGGGTGAAAACAAATACCATGCTATTTTACTCACGTGGAATAAGTGAATGAATAAAATAAAAATGAACTCACAGAGATCAGATTACTGGTTACCTATGGACAAGAGAGGTGAAGGCTGGGCAAAATGGATAAAACGGGGTAACTATGTGGCGACAGCAGTAAGTTGAATTGGTGTATCACTATGCAGTTACAGGAGAAGGCAATGGCACCCCACTCCAGTACTCTTGCCTGGAAAATCCCATGGACGGAGGAGCCTGGCAGGCTGCAGTCCACAGGGTGGCACAGAGTCGGACATGACTGAAGCAACTTAGCAGTAGCAGCATGTGGTGATATATGGAAACTAGACTTATGGTGCGATCACTGTATATAGAAGGTGAACTATAATATTATACACCTGAAACATACTTTTTTAAAAAAAACTAGTCAATCATAGGTTATAATCATGACTCTCATTTTAAAGTTCTTTATAAAATAATTCAGTCTTCCTTCTATCCATCTTTTCATTGTCCTAGCTACACATTACGCCCTGGTTGCCTGTTCACTAGGTCCATTCTCCCTGCAGGCTTATGATCTCAGCTTTGATTTACTCATCCTAACCACTCTGCCTTTCCTACCCTTTAAAATTATTTTACCTTTCTTTAATGGTCCGTTTCTTGGTCACTTTCTCTTCTTGCTCTTTCTAGTGAAGAGAAAACATCTAAAAATTGTCTTAAAATGTTTATGCTGTGTGTTCTATGATCATAGTAAAAACCTTCAGGGCTTTCAGGACAATTCATAAAGTGTACAATAACTTCAAAAACAATACTTAAAAAAGAGAGAGCGACAAAAGGAGAGAAAGACATTTACTTTCCTAAATGTACCTTGCGTGTTAGTTGCTTGGTCACGTCTGACTCTTTGCGACCCCATGGACTGTAGCCTGCCAGGCTTCTCTGTCCATGGAATTCTCCAGGCAAGAATACTGGAGTGGGTTGCCATCTCCTTCTCTAGAAAACGTACCTTAAGGTACTATAAAAAGATGTATATATATATATAAATTTTTTACTAGGTATGTAAAACAAAATTTACATGTATAAATTTTGTTTCATTAAATATAACTTAGAATAGGTGTTCACAATGTAACTACATACATTAAAATTATTGAGTTTGAAGTGACGAAAGCCGCTCAGTCATATCCAACTCTTTGTGACCCCATGGACTGTAGCCCACCAGGCTCCTGCATCCATGGAATTTTCTAGGCAAGAGTACTGGAGTGGGTCGCCATTTCCCTCTCCAGGGGATCTTCCCAACCCAAGGATCAAACCCGGGTCTCCTGCATTGTGGGCAGACACTTTACCATTTGAGCCACCAGGAAATTGTAGACTTTAAATAGAAAAAATTATTAATAAGATAATATTTTCTGATTAAAGTAGGCAATTTGAAAACTGATCAGAAATTAGATAACAATCTCTTTAACAAGTGGTGCTGGGAAAACTGGTCAACCACTTGTAAAAGAATGAAACTAGAACACTTTCTAACACCATACACAAAAATAAACTCAAAATAGATTAAAGATCTAAACGTAAGACCAGAAACTATAAAACACCTAGAGGAGAACATAGGCAAAACACTCTCCGACATACATCACAGCAGGATCCTCTATGACCCACCTCCCAGAATATTGGAAATAAAAGCAAAAATAAACAAATGGGACCTAATTAAACTTAAAAGCTTCTGCACAACAAAGGAAACTATAAGCAAGGTGAAAAGACAGTGTTCAGATTGGGAGAAAATAATAGCAAATGAAGCAACTGACAAACAACTAATCTCAAAAATATACAAGCAACTCCTGCAGCCTAATTCCAGAAAATAAATGACCCAATCAAAAAATGGGTCAAAGAACTAAATAGGCATTTCTCCAAAGAAGACATACAGATGGCTAACAAACACATGAAAAGATGCTCAACATCACTCATTATCAGAGAAATGCAAATCTAAACCACAATGAGGTACCATTCATGCCAGTCAGAATGGCTGCGATCCAAAAGTCTACAAGCAATAAATACTGGACAGGGTGTGGAGAAAAGGGAACCCTCTTACACTGTTGGTGGCAATGCAAACTAGTACAGCCACTATGGAGAACAGTGTGGAGATTCCTTGAAAAATTGCAACTAGAATTGCCTTATGACCCAGCAATCCCACTGCTGGGCATACACACCAAGGAAACCAGAATTGAAAGAGACACGTGAACTCCAATGTTCATTGCAGCACTGTTTATAATAGCCAGGACATGGAAGCAACCTAGATGTCCATCAGCAGATGAATGGATAAGAAATCTGTGGTACATATACACAATGGAGTATTATGTAGCCATTAAAAAGAATACATTTGAATCAGTTCTAATGAGGTGGATGAAACTGGAGTCTATTATACAGAGTGAAGTAAGCCAGAAAGAAAAACACCCATACAGTATACTAACACATATATATGGAATTTAGAAAGATGGTAACGATAACGCAGTATGCGAGACAACAAAAGAGACTCAGATGTATAGAACAGTCTTTTGGACTCTGTGGGACAGGGAGAGGGTGGGATGATTTGGGAGAATGGCACTGAAACATGTATAATATCATATATGAAATGAATTGCCAGTCCAGGTTTGATGCATGATACTGGCTGCTTGGGGCTGGTGCACTGAGACGACCCAGAGGGATGGTATGGGGAGGGAGAAGGGAGGTGGGTTCAGGATGGGGAACACGTGTATACCTGTGGTGGATTCATATTGATGTAAGGCAAAACCAATACAATATTGTAAAGTAATTAACCTCCAATTAAAATAAATAAATTTATATTTAAAAAGATTACAGTAATTAAAAACAATTCTGTGTGTGAGTGTGTGTGAAGTTGCTCAGTCGTGTCTGACTCTTTGCGACCCCATGGACTGTAGCCTACCAGGCTCCTCTGTCCATGGGATTTTCCAAGCAATAGTACTGGAATGGATTGCCATTTCCTTCTCCAGGGGATCTTCCTGACCTAGGGATCGAACCCAGGTCTCCCGCATTGTAGACAGACGCTTTATTGTCTAAGCCACCAGGGAAGTCCTACAATTCTACTTTTGTAGAAATAATAAGAACTGGTATGCTAATTGAGTCAAATAATATATATATAATTTACATTTCTGTTGTTTGTCTCACTACCACATTTAGATAGAAATATATATATTCACAATTTTATTTAAAGAAATATCCATCAAAATGGATTTATTTTATTCCATACCTGAATTGAGCTGATCATTGTGCTAAGGGCAAATACTGTGGCTGAATCTCTCAAAGTTGACTGACTATCAAAGGTTCCCTGAGTATCCATCAATAGCACTGCAACCTGTAGGCAAGTAGAGTACATTATTGATATTTTATAGAACATGCAGGGCATTAGGGTTACCACAAAGTTAATATCATAAGGACTAAAATAAACCATCAGCAATGAATATTTAATAGGTAAGTTTTCACACATGCCATGAATGCCACTGAAACAGAAATATTAATTTGTTGCTGAATATGGTAATGATTAATATTCACTGGCAATCCAACAAAACAGAAATAGCATTGCTAATTTATCTGCTGTTCTACTGTCCCTATGATTTTGCCTACTGTGATCAACAGCAAGGAAGCTGGGAACATGAAATAAGATGCTACCCAATTCCCTTTTAAACTTCATGTCAAATGATCAAAATTAGTTTTTAAAAGAGCATTTTTGAGGATCCTGAAAAGTGGTAACTGCTAGTAAGTGAAAACTCAATTTTCTTTAAGAAGCTCACATCATACCTTTTTACCATCAGGTTTATTGATAAGGAAGATTTCGCTCCATATCTGGATTCCTGTGGTCTCTCGTTCAGACCCACCTCTCCACGAAAAACCGGTCAATGGTTCATTGTGATCTCCAACCCAATCAACTGATTCCTATAAATTAAGAAAGTCTATGATATTAAACTAGATATGTAGTACAGGTTCTCCTACTCACCCGTACCAGTTAGCATTCCTCTTCAACTCTAGACAAAAGGAAAACAACATATACACATCTATCATACTGATAAAATTGCTTTATTTACACATTCAAAACAATTAATATAGAAGATCAATCATATGTCACATGTTATGTTACGTCCTGCGGATACAAAGATATCATTCCAGATAAGAGGAAGCTCACAGCCTAATAGGGGGTACAGACATGCTAACAAAGCATTATGATGCGATACATGCATGCCAAAATGGGTGTGTATTTTAGACATAACTGGAAGCATACAGAAAGAAACAACTAACTCTTAGTTAAGACATCACAGGAGAAGTGATATTAGAGCTAAGACTTGAAAGATGTTTAGGCATTTCCCAGGTGAGCAAACTCAGCGAGGGCATTTCAGAAACAAAGAAATAAAAGGTATGAGAGAGAATATTATGTCAAGATATACACAATAATAATATACACAAATGCTTCTCTAGATTGGGGAAGGAGGGAACAAATCACAGGAGGATAAGCACTGAGCAATAGGTGCAGAACAACAAAATCAAATCTGTTACACTTTAATTTGAGCAAATACTATTTAACATAAGCAACATGAGAAGCATTATCAAGTATTTCATTCTAATGTTTATTTCACAATTAAAATTATGGTTATGCCTGAACTACATAACCTGAAAGAATGGAAAGCATTCTAATTTTGTTCATTCAGTTTTCCTACCTGTGTTAAGCAGTGTACTAATGTTGGTATGACATAAATAGAAAATGGCAAGAATTTTGTTTGTTTTAAAAGCCTGAATGTATTTTGGTCATTCTGTTCTTGGTTTGTTTGGAGGCTAGAGATAGAAGATGTTAAAGGTAACATTGCAAAGTTGTTAAAAAATATCTCACCTATATAAAATATCAGTCCAAAATGGTTAATTATTATACAAATGCATAACACAAAGTTTCTTTGGGTAGTATGTCTATTCTGCCTCAACATCCATATTTGCATCTGAATTGCTATGGGTAGACAAAAATACTGGTATGCTCTCAACTTCTAACTTTCTGTTCCCTCACTCTAATCTCCTATTTATCCTTCTGCTTTTGGTTGGTTGCATGCCCCTTAAAGCCTCTTTTCTATGCCACACTATTATTTCAAATGTTACCACTGTGTTGGTTGCCTTTGGGGGTGGGTTAAAGGTGAGAACTGAATGGGAAAAGATAACAGAACTTTGTGAGGTTAACAGCAAGATACACTTGATAGGATTTGGGGCTACCCAGGTATATACATTTCCCCCCAAAAAGCAGATATACACTTCAGATGTAACTACATGTAAATGTTACAACAAAAGAAAAACACTAAATAAATACTGAAATACATAATAATGATGTATATTGAAACATTTATACAGAAGAATACTGAAGTCAACAATTTACTTTGAAATGAATCAAAAATAAGAGCAATGGATTGAAACAGGGAAGAATAGCTGGATACAACAAAAGTAGTAAAGCAAGAATATTAATGTTATTAATGTTATTGGTACAATCTAAGTAGTGCACATCCAGGTATTCACTGCAAGGTTCTTTTAGCTTTGCTGCATGTATGAAAAATGTCATAGTAAATATTGGACACAAAATTATTATAATAAAAATTATGATAATAATAAAAATAATAAATAATAAAAAAAGTTATTCGACATTTTAAATACTAACACGTAAAGTTTATAACTGTATCACTGTACTTGTCTATTTTCAGAAGAATTTTTAAAAATGTGTTATGTTCTAAGGGAAATGTAGCAAAGCGGCTTCAGACAAAGTGGCCTATATAGCTTGGTCCCTAAAGCACCAGAGTCAGAATGGTTACATGACAGCATTTTTAAACTAGTTCATCTTTAGGGAACATAATAATGGAAACGTTGGACACTACTATTAAATAAAAACACAAGGTGATAGAAGCACAGAAATCAGAAAACTTTTTAAACTTCTTCCCTACCTGGTTATACATGTATCTCAACATGAAGTCCATTAGGAAGGATTTTCCTTTTCTAAATGCTCCAGCAACAGATACAGCGACGACTTCCTTGTCCCTGACAGCCTCTGAGAGAAGGATCCGATTTAGAGCAGTTTCATCTAATTCAAAGGAATGGTCATCTTTGACAATGAGGACTTGGACTGGTCCTGCCTTTTTCACTGGCTCCTCCTCCTCAGAGCTCCATTCATATGTCTTTTCTGAAAACCCACCTGTTGAATAAGATAAGAATTTATTCAGAAATCATCTCAGAACACAGGAAATGCGTATATACCGCTTGACTCTCAGAACATCTGAAACAGGAGCATGGTAGAATTTGTTGTTCTGTCGCTAACTTGTGTCCAACTCTGTGAGACCTCATGGACTGTAGCACGCCAGGGTTCTTTGTCCTCCACTATCTCCCAGAGTTTGCTCAAATTTATGTCCACTGAGTCGGTGATGCTATCTAACCATCTCATCCTCTACTGCCCTCTTCTCCTTTGGCCTTCAATCTTTCCCAGCATCAGGGTCTTTTCCAGTGGGTCGGTTCTTTGCATCAGATGGCCAAAGTATCGGAGCTTCAGCTTCAACATCAGTCCTTCCAATGAATACTCAACACTGATTTTCTTTAGGATAGATTGGTTTGATCTCCCTGATGTCCAAAGGACTCTCAAGAGTCTTCTCCAGCACAGACTGAAAGTATCAAACTATGGTGCTCAGCCTCACATCTGTACATGACTACTGGAAACACCATAGGTTTTACTATATGGACCACTGTCGGCAAAGTGATGTTTCTGCTTTTTAACATGCTGTTGAGGTTTGTCATAGCTTTCCTTGCAAGGCATATCTTTTAATTTCATGACTGCAGTCACTGTTCACAGTGATTTTGGAGACCAAGAAAATAAAATCTGTCACTGCTTCCATTTTTCACCCTTCTATCTGCCATGAAGCGATGAGACTCAATACCATGATCTCAGTTTTTTAAAGGCTGAATTTCAAGCCAGCTTTTTCAGTCTCCTCTTTCGCCCTCAAAAGAGGCTCTTCAGTTCCTCTCTACTTTCTACAGTGGAATTAGAAATACTCCTTTTATTGACATATATGCTGTCACTTACATTGTATCTCAGAAAGACTTACAGCTCGTCTTTCTCATCAAGTGGCCAAATTAAATAGAATTTTATTTTTAAGAAAGCTCTAAATCAGTGCAGAGATCTCTGTTTATTGAGTGAGAAAAAAAAATCAAAGCAAAGGCCTCTACTTTTGGAGCAAAAGAATAAAATAATTTTAGTTTACACTTCATCCCTTAGAAATAAGTTTAATTATTCATTAAGGATTCTTGTAGCACTTTTTAAAGCTGAACACGTGTAGGAAGAAATACACAGAGGAACTCAGAATCACATATTCTAAAATTATACTTTGTAGCAATGGAAGTTACAGATAATTAAATTGGGTAGGGCCAGATTATAGAAGCCCTTCAAATCCATGGCAAAGTGGTCTAGATATAATTCAATCAAAAAAATAAAAAGCTTTTGAAAGTTAACTTTGTGTGGAGATCTTATAAACAACGTGGGTGACTCTGGGAAATGACTAAATCTCTTAGTTTCTTCATCTGTAAAACAGAACAGGTACTATTAATAGTATCTATTTAATAGAGTTGTTGGAAAGATGAAGGGAGTTACTACATGTGAAGTGTTGAGAACAAGGCTGGGCACACAGCAAGCTCATAAAGGTCAGCTATGATCATCATCACTACCACTACCTTGGGATTATAAGTTGAACTAAATATTCCTGGAAGAAGTTTCTGCCTATTTTCTATAAATTTATGTGTGTCTGTGTATGTGTGTGCCTGCATGTGTGTTTTCAAAGTTTTGTATTTAATTGTCAAAAATGCTACTGCTGACAAAGGCCCCATTTTAGAAATCATCCCTAATATATAAGGATTTCTGAACCCTAGACTTTGGCATTTGTAGTATATTATAAAACAACTTCAATGTGTCAAGTGATATATTCTTAGATCCGTAGCCTTTTTAATGTAGCTTCACAATGTCCTCCCACTTTGACTGTGGGGTTAGCTAAGTGATCTGTTTTATGACACAGCAGAGGATGTGAGCATGACGCAGCGGAGGCTTGAAAGAGCACTTGTGTGTTTCCATTTTGCTTTCACCTCTGCTGTTCATCATGAGAATATCTTTAGACTAGTCTGCTGCAGGATGAGAGACACTTGAACCAGAGGCATACTGCCCAGTTCCAGCCAGGGCCCCCAGCAAGTCAACCCTCGGCCACATGAGGAAGCCCAGTCAAGACGAACAGATTAGCCTAACAACAATTTCAACATGTGATCAATAAATGCCATTCTTCTATGGCCCTGAGGTTTTATGACCACTTATTATGCAACATAACAGGCAATAAACAACTGATACAACCTACAACCCCTTTCTTTAGAAAGACAGTATAGTGTAGTGGTTAAAAACACAGGCTCTGGAACCAGATGGCCAAGATTCCAATCAAGACCTCCCCATTTCTTAGCTGAGTAACCTTAGTCAAGTTGTTTAACCTCTTTGTGTCTACCTCATAAAGTTGTTGTGAATTAATACACACATGTAATACACTTAGAACCCTGGCTGGTATATGTATTAGTATATGAAGTATTATTACAGACTTAGGAAACTAGAGCCAAATATATAACTGGCCTTGCCCAAGAAAAACAGGTAAAAATTCCTGTATGAGGCAATCTACCACAGATGCTTTCTTGTGTTTATTTATTTCAATACTCCAGCAAGTTATTTATTATTATCTGTATTTTTGATATATGAGGAAATTAGGAGATGGCTTAAATAACTTTTTCAAGATCATACATACTAGCATTCACACAGTAATTGTCAATTTGGGATTAGATTCCCAGATTGATTTTAGTGGGCACAACTTCTGATTTTAATGCAAGTGTCTCCAATATCTGAGGTCACATTTGCTCTAATTGATGTGGTCTGATAGATACATTTTATGCTATCAGGTTAAGGAAGTTCTCTTCTACTTCTAGTTTACTATTGATTTTTAAAAATCATAAATGGAAATATGAATTTTATCAAGTGTCTTCTCTGAAGCTATTGAGATGACCATATGGTTTTTCCTCTTTAATCTATTACCTACCTAAGTCATTTAGTTGTGTCTGACTCTTTGTGATCCCATGGACTATGGCCCACCAGGCTCCTCTGTCCATGGAATTCTCCAGGCAAGAATACTGGAGCAGGGTGCCATGTAGTGAGTAATATAACTTCTCACTTTTGTATAAATCTAATATTTTCAGGGTGCAGAATATTAATTACACAGTATTAGATACAGGTTGCTAAATTTGTTTAGGATTTATACAGCTATATTTATAAATGAATTTGAGTAAACTCTAGGAGTTGGTGATGGACAGGAAAGCCTGGCACGCTGCAGTCCATGGGGTCACAAAAAGTCAGACGTGACTGAACTTAACTGATTCATAAATGAGTTGAGTCTATGACTTTCCTTTCTCATTTTGTCTTTGATTGGTTAACAAAGTTACACTGGCTTTACAAAATGAATTAGCAAATTCTTCCTTTTCTATCTTCAGAAAGAGTAATAAAGGATTAAATAGTTTTATGACATTCTGATAGGACTTACCTATAAAACTATCTGGGTCTAGCATTTTCTTTGTGAGATTAATTTGTAACTGCTATCTCAATTTCATTAATACTTATGATGCTATAATTATATTAGTAGTAATAAAGCTTTTTATTTCTTCTTGAGAAACTCTTGGTACATTATATACTTCTAGGAATTTTTCTCCATTGTCTAAAAGTTCAGACACTATATCAAAAAAGTCGAAGGTGTGAACTGTATCATTAGCCAACCTGACCAAATCTGACATCTAATAATTGCAGAATCATGCATTTTTTAAAGTTCAGATGGGGCAATTACCAAATAGACCATGTACCAGTTCATAAATCAGATCTCGGCAAGCTTCAAAGTATTAAAATAATATATGTTTTCTGACAATAGAGAAAATAGAAATCAGTAACAAGAGGATATTTAGAAAATTCCTAAATGTCTGGAAATTAGCAGTAAATTTCTAAATAACCTATGAATAAAAGAAGAAATCATAATAAATTAGAAAATGTTGTACACTAAATGATCTAATGAATGTTTTAATCCATTCATCAATTCGTCTATCTGCAAACTGATGCAGCAATCCTACATTGTCTTAATCAAAACAGCTTTATGAAAAGTCACTATAAATAGTGGGCAAACCCCTCCTAGTTTCTAATTATTATTGGTTGTGGCTAGTTTGATCCTTTCCATATGAATATTAAAATAAATATGTTAGTGTGTAATATCTTATTTATATAGAAGTAGAGTGGAAGAAGCACAAGCTGGAATCAGGATTGCCAGGAGAAATATCAATAACCTCAGATATGCAGATGACACCACCCTTATGGCAGAAAGTGAAGAGGAACTAAAAAGCCTCTTGATGAAAGCGAAAGAGGAGAGTGAAAAAGTTGGCTTAAAGCTCAACATTCAGAAAACGAAGATCATGGCATCTGGTCCCATCACTTAATGGGAAATAGATGGGGAAACAGTGGAAACAGTGTCAGACTTTATTTTTGGGGGCTCCAAAATCACTGCAGATGGTGCCTGCAGCCATGAAATTAAAAGATGCTTACTCCTTGGAAGAAAAGTTATGACCAACCTAGATAGTATGTTCAAAAGCAGAGACATTACTTTTGCTGACTAAGGTCCGTCTAGTCAAGGCTATGGTTTTTCCTGCGGTCATGTATGGATGTGAGAGTTGGACTGTGAAGAAGGCTGAGCGCCGAAGAATTGATGCTTTTGAACTGTGGTGTTGGAGAAGACTCTTTTGAGAGTCCCTTGGACTGCAAGGAGATACAACCAGTCCATTCTGAAGGAGATCAACCCTGGGATTTCTTTGGAAGGAATGATGCTAAAGCTGAAACTCCAGTACTTTGGCCACCTGACGCGAAGAGTTGACTCATTGGAAAAGAGTCTGATGCTGGGAGGGATTGGGGGCAGGAAGAGAAGGGGACGACAGAGGATGAGATGGCTGGATGGCATCACTGACTCGATGGACGTGAGTCTGGGTGAACTCCAGGAGTTGGTGATGGACAGGGAGGCCTGGCGTGCTGTGATTCATGGGGTCGCAAAGAGTCGGACACGACTGAGCGACTGAACTGCACTGAGAGAAAATATGACATGTTAGAATCTTGCTTAGAGGAAATTTATACCTGGAATGCATTTAGTAGAAAAATGTTTGAAAAATCATAATCTAATATCCATCTCAAGATGAAAAAGAATGGCAAACTAAATTCAAAGAAAAGGTAAGAAATAATAGATAGTATCAGAAATCAATAAACTAGAAAATCAAGATTAATTCAATAATCATAGACCAGTCAAAGAAAAAAGAAAAATTCCCACAGATTATCACTATCAGATATTTAAAAAGATATCACACAGATCTTAAATTATATTTAAAAATAATATGAGAATATTATGAATAATTTTTGTTAATAATTTTATAATTTTCATGAAATAGATAAATAACATTTATTTTAAAAACTACACAAGAATAAATACAAACTATAAATAATCTTATATCTGGAAAATTCGCTAAATTCATATTTTTAAATATTCATGCAGAAACAAAACAAAATAAAACTCCAGGCTCAGCTGGTGAGCTTCCATGGTAAATTTTTTCCAAATATTTAGAGAAAAACATAATAGGCATTTTACACAAACTCTTCCAGAGAACAAAAATAAGGCACCATTCTCAACTTGTTTTGTGTTTACAGCAAAACTATAATACCAAAATGTGTCAAGAATATTTTTAAAAGGAAAATTATAAGCCAGTGTCTCTTAAAGATTAAACTCAAAAAGTTCTAAAAATACATAGCAATTCAACTCCAGAGACAATAAAAAATCTAATACATCACAACTACATGGTATTTATTTATTAAAGAAATTCAAGGTTAGCTTAACATTCAAAGGCAAGCAATTGGCTATGTTAAGTAAAAAGGAAAATAATTTCAACAGATTCATAAAAACAGGTATAAAAATGTAACACTTATTCTGACTGAAAAGAAACTCAACAAATAGGAATAGAAGGAAAATTCTCTAATCTGATCAATGGTATCTACAGATAGAGCTAATATTATACTTAGTTTTGAAATAATGAAGATTTCTCTGAAATTAGGGATCTGTCATGGATGACTACTTCTAATTAGCATTACACTGAAAGTATCAGCCAGTGCAACAGGTGAGATAATTCACCAAAGATAAAAGGGCGGGAGAACAAGAAATCTAGTATCATTATCTACAGATGACATGATTATGTATGCAGAGAATCCAAAAGAATATATAGTTAATAAATTTAGCAAAGTTTCTGGATATAAAGTTGATTTCTTATATGTTATATACTTGCAGCAAAAAGTTATAAAATGAAATTTAGAAAAGCACTCACAAATATATAGTCAGTTGATTTGTTCTTGGTCAATTAGCTTTTTGTAATAGTTTAACTGGAATATAATTTGCATACATATAATTTATCCATTTAAAGTAAATAACCGATTTGATGGTTTTCAATAATTGTGCAAACTTTCACCATGATTAGTTTTATAACATTGTGGTCACCTCCCAAAATACCCACATCCTTTAACAGTCATCCCCATTCTTCCTTACCTACCTCCAGCCCTAGGCAACCATTAGTGTATCAAAGATTTGCCTATTTTGGACATTTCATATAAATGGAATTATACAGTAGGTGATGTGATCTTTTGGTGGCTTTTCTTGATTTAGCATAATATTTTCAAGGTTTATCCAGTACATGTCAGTACTTCATTTTTTATGGTCAAATAATATTCCATTGTGTGAATATACTATACTTTGTTTATCCATTCATTAGTTGATAGTCATTTAGGTTGTTTCCACTTTTGGCTATAATGAATAATGCTGTTATAAACTTTATGTACAAGTTGGTATGGGTACATGTTTTAATTTCTCTAGGATGTTCAACTGATTTGTGACAAAGATGCTAAGGTAATTCAATGGAGAAAGAACAGTCTTCACAACAAATGGTAATGGTACAGGATATCTAAATGTAGAAAGTAAACCTAGATATATTACACTCTACACAAAATATTAACTCAAAATGGATCACTACCCTTAAGGTAAATCCAAAACTACTAAATTCTTGGAAGAAAATGCAAAAGAAAAGACCTATGGCCTTGTATTTGGCAGTGATCTCTTAGATACGATTCCCGAAGCATGACCATAGTTTCAGTCTCTTTAGACTGCTGCAGCAGACCACCACAGGTTGGCTAGCTCATATACAACCAGTTTCTCTCATAGCTGTGCAGGCTGGAAGCCCGAGATCAGGGTGCAGCGTGGTCAGACAAGGACCTTTTACCAAGTTACATATTTCTCACTGCATCCTCACATGATGGGAAAGACTGCAGAGCTCTGTGGGATCTCTTTTCTAAGAGCATTAAACCCATTCATAAGGCTCCACCCTCATTTCCTCATCACCTCTCAAAGGCCCTACTTTCTAATACCATTTCATCGGGCTTTAGGTTTTTGACATATGAATTTTGGGGAGATACAAATACCCAGACTGTAGCATCCATAAAAGAAAAAATTATAAACTAGACTTCATTAATTAAGAATATCTGCTTTTCAAAAGATATTATTTAGAAAATGAAAAGACAAGCCATGGACTTGGAGAAAATATTTGCATATCATATATGTGATTAAAAAAAACTCATAGAATTCATAAAGGACTTTCAAAACTCAATGATAATGAAGAAATAACCCAACTAAAAATAGGAAAAAGACTTGAACTAACACTTAACTAAGGAAAATATATGAATAAATTTTACTGTACATTATACCTTGAATTTTACTGTATACTATAATTTTTTAAACAATCAAACTCTATTTACATATCATTATTAAACCTGACACATCTAGTAATATATGTGCTGGTAAATACTTAACAATCAGCTCTTAGAGGTAGGTGGGTGTGGAAAAGTCCTGATTTGTAGCATTTGCCAATTTCTGTGCTATAAATACTACCACTATGACCCAATTCAATCTACCAGAGTGACTCACTGAGTGTAGAGCTGGGAAAAGATGCACCTGGTCAGCTCTTAAAATCTAGTATGAGCTGACTCTAATGTACCACTGAAATCTAATGAAAGATATTTAAGACTTGTACAGAAAAATACAAAACATTACTGAAAGAAGTATATATGTGTTCTCAGATTAGAAGGGTCTCTGTAATAAATGTGTTAATGCTCCCCTGGATTCTTTGATTGGTTATAATACTGATCAAATTCTCAGCAATCTTTCTAGTTGATTAACAAGCTTATTTCTTTCTTGTACAAATCCTTTTTATAAAGATTAACTGGCTCATATGGAAAGGCTAAGAGCCAAAAACACAAAGACAACCTTAAAGACAAACAAAGTTGGGGGATTTACACTAACAGACACCAACAAATACTTAAAACTTACAATAATCAAGGCAGAGTGATATTGTGACAAGGATAAACAAGTAAACAAATAGAGAAGACCAGAGACTTCAGAAACAGACTCACAAAGACACAAGCAGCTGACTTAAAACAATGTGCAACTGCAATAAATGAAGAAAGTATGATCCTCAATAAATGATGCTAATTCAACTGGATATTCATATAAGGGGGGAAAAATGAACCTTCAACTCTAGCTCTCACCATAAATAAAAATCAATTCCAAATAAATCTTAGATTTAAATGTGAACTTGGAAAAGCAGACAAAGGATACAAACAAGCAAATAACAAAAACCACAATATCAAATGATTCCACACATATGAAAAGATATTCAGTTCAGTCGCTCAGTCTTGTCCAACTCTTTGCGACCCCATGAATAGCAGCACACCAGGCCTCCCTGTCCATCAGCAACTCCCGGAGTCCACCCATACCCATGTCCATCAAGTCGGTGATGCCATCTAACCATCTCATCCTCTGTCGTCCCCTTCTCCTCCTGCCCTCAATCTTTCCCAGCATCAGGGTCTTTTCAAATGAGTCAGCTCTTCACGTCAGGTGGCCAAAATATTGGAGTTTCAGCTTCACCATCAGTCCTTCCAATGAACACCCAGGACTGATCTCTTTTAGGATGGACTGGCTGAATCTCCTTGCAGTCCAAGGGACTCTCAAGAGTCTTCTCCAACACCACAGTTCAAAAGCATCAATTCTTCGGTGCTCAGCCTTCTTTACAGTCCAACTCTCACATTCATACATGACCACTGGAAAAACCACAGCCTTGACACAGCCTTTGTTGGCAAGGTGATGTCTCTGCTTTTTAATATGCTGTCTAGGTTGATCATAACTTTTCTTCCAAGGAGTAAGCATCTTGTAATTGAATGGCTGCGGTCACCATCTGCAGTGATTTTGGAGCCCAGAAAAATAAAGTCAGCCACCGTGTCCACTGTTTCCCCATCTATTTGCCATAAAGTGATGGGACCAGATGCCATCATCTTAGTTTTCTGAATGTTGAGCTTTAAGCCAACTTTTTCACTCTCCTCTTTCACTTTCATCAAGCGATTCATTCTCATGCAAATGAAAAGTGAAAAATATATTGATACATTTTTATATAATAGATTTATAAAGTTCAGAGATAATTCCTTTCATTAACTGGGATGTGAATCTATATTCTCAGATACTGCAGGTGGGAATTTAAATGGACATAGCATCTTCAAGCAGCAATTTGACACATAATTATCAAAAATACAAATATACATTCTCCTTGACCCAGCCAATGCCATTTCAAAGAATTCATCCTGCAGACAGACTCATACATATTCAAAATACCAGAAGCAATGTTAATCACTGTCAACATGGGACTAATAAACTATGATTCATTTGTCTGTGAAGTATAAGGTAGTTATAAAGAATAAAGAAACTCATTTGAAACAGTTGCCAATATATATTATAAAACAATTCAAGGTATAAAACAGTGTGTATTCTATAGTATGGTATCATTTGGGGAAAAAAGTGTTCAGGAGAATGTGTTTGGCATGTTTGAGGAACAGCAAAGAGTGTATAGCTATCGGCAGCAGCTTGGGAAGGTATGAAGGGCCAGATTATGCAAAATAAGACAAGTTAAGACCTGAAAGGATCTTGGACAGAGTGGATATTGGGGGTGAGAGAAAGAGAAAAGGCATCAGTGAATGTTTGTACATGATTATCCTCTCTAACGTGTAGGTGTGGATGTGATATATAACTTTGAACTTGTAGTTTAGATGTCCAAGGTCTTTGAAGAGCTACCAGTAGGCTTACTGAAGAGGAAGGAGATTATATATTAAGTGTGATGTAAGCATACTGTAAAATAAAATAAATACCTGAGCTGTGACTTTAAAATAATGAGGCAGTTTATAGGAAAATGTCTCATTACAATGTAAGCCAACTGCCATATAAAATATTCCTTTTTGGTTAGGAAACTTTTAAAAATACAGGAATATTTTGTTATTAATAGAAATGAATCTGTGTAGTCATAAATATATAATCATTAGTTTGTATCTCATCTAAAGTTAAAGACTCCCTAGCTGAAACCTACTGTACAATCTAGATATATATATTAATGGTAATCAACAGCTACATATAAAACTATTCAGATAGGCTACAACCCAGATGTCTACCAACTGATAAATGGATCCAAAAAGTGTGGATACCCTTACAATGAAATATTATTCACCAATAAAAAAGGCTAAGACATGGATGAACCTTGAAAACACAATGTTAAATGAAGGAAGCCAGTCACAAAGGACCACATACTCTATGATTCTATTTATATGAAATGTCCAGAAGAGGCAAGTCTACAGAGACAGAAAGTGGTTTAGTGGTTGCCTAGGAGTGGAAGCAGATTAGGGGGTGATGTCTAAGAGGTACAAATTTTCTTTTGGGGGCTAATGAAATGTTCTAAAATTGTGGTAATGAAGGAATAGCTCTGGATACACTAAAAAGCCACTGAATTACACATCTTTAAACAAGTGAATTATATGGCATATGAATTATGTCTCAAAATATTTTAAAAACTGTTTAGAAAAACTTGTTTCTCTGAAAGAAAAAAGAGGTCAAAATTGAAAACAGATTGAAAATATCTGGAGAGCAGAGACTGTCTTATGTTTCGTAAAAACTTGTTTAACAGAAGCTTACATAGTAGGTACTCAATAAACATTTTTATGAATTTGATAGAAAATAACCAAAAGCTATTAGAGTATATAGTATAAGCAAGAACAACGGTTTTATGCTTGATTTATTATTCACAACTATACTTTATCTAAGCAATAAATATTATCCTTGTTCTGCAAGAATTCAAAAGTCCTCTGGAATATATGCCACGTCTCTTTAGCACCAGATTTTAACCCTCTCAAATATGTTTTGCTAAACCAAGCTTAGTTTCAATTCAGAGCACTATGTAAATCTTTAAAAGGCAGAAAACAGGTCAGAAGCAAATCAGATGGGAATCAGCATTTACTATGAATAATACAAATGTACAGCTTACAAGGAGAGAACCAAAAAATATATATCATTTCACCTTTTTACATATTGAATCTTATACTCAGTAAAGGGGTTTTAGGGACTTTTCTGTTCTATGTGATGTTTTAAATCAATGGAAGCTGGCCACTCAGCTACTGAATTAAGATATGTTGAAAAGGAACTTCAAAAACTTATAGAGAATAATCATTTCAATATACTGAAAATGCTGTGGTGTGTATTTCTAATTTTAATTGTAAACTCTATACTTCATCTCTCCAGCAAAAATCAAACCCCGAAAGATGACTGAGTATATTGAAGCTTTTAGAGAGAAAAGACATAGCACCTAGGAAACTGTCTCTTGGCAACTGAAATTAGAAGGAAATATTGCTTCTTCTTAAACTATTAAATCTTTTTGAACAGTAGAAGTTGAAGAGTGACAGAGAAAACATTTGAATGAGCACCTGAGACTGACTTCCAAAAACATGGCCAAAGGATATTTACTCAGAAAGGGACAAATGGAGTTGAAGAAACAAACACAAATTAACTCATAAAATGAATTTTAAGATTGTTTCAGCAAGAGTAGAGATTTAAGTTACAATGAGATGATTACACATAACAGACCACAAAACACTACTATGCAGATTCTCAAATTGTTCTGCTATTAACAACACATTTGAGGATGAGGTTACAAGGAATAATGCAGCTCCTGCAACTTCAGAGCTTCGATGAAACAAATTATTTAGCAGGCTGTTTATTTTTACTGAATCCAAAAGCATTCCATAAACAGTAATGTCTCTAGAAGAACAATGCCATCGTGATTAGGGCATGTTATGTATATATACATATAAACTATATATACACATATATTTCATATATTCATGTATGTACATGAAAAGACTTCAATCCTAAAGGAAATCAACCCTGAATATTTATTGGAAGGACTGGTGCTGAAGCTGAAGCTTCAATACTTTGGCCACCTGATGTGAAGAACGAACTCATTGGAAAAGACCCTGCTGATGGGAAAGATTGAAAGCAAAAGGAGAAAGGGGTGACAGAGGATGAGATAGTTGGATGGCCTCACTGACTCAGTGGACATGAGTTTGAGCAAACTCCAGGAGATAGCGAAGGACAGGGAAGCCTGGCATGCTGCAGTTCATGGGGTTGCAGAGTCAGACACGACTTAGCGACTGAATGACAACAAAAAAGAAAAATGAAAAAAAAAAAAGAAAAATGAATGGTTAATAGACATAGGGGGAAAAGTTCAGTCTTCTCAGTAACTGAAGAAACGCTAATTAAAAGGAGAATCTAAAAAATAAAAAGAGATAAACATTCTGCCTTTATAACTTGCAATGGTTAAAAAATATATACACTCAGAATTAAGAACATTAAAAAACACTAAAAACTATACATACCCTTTAATGAAACAATTCAATTTCTAGGAATTTATCCTAAGGAAATTAATGTCAGGATTGTGCATATGTATTTATCTACATAAAGGTTCATTACAGCATTATTTATTTAACAAAAAATTGGAAACAATCTAAATCTCTAACTCTAGGGTATTGTAAATAAATTATGCCACAGCTATACTCTGCAGAATATGGAGCCATCTGAAAGCATGTTATAGAAAAATACCTAATCATGAGAAAATATGTTCACATATTTTAAGGAAAAAGGCAGATGGGAAGTGTTAATTCCAATGAAAGAAAACAAACAAATCCACATGCAGTTTTACTATGTGGTTTCTAAGGAACTGTCTCACCCTTTAATCATCTCTGAGTCAGCTATTTTCAAAATGGGTGGTTACTCCTTCTGCTGAACATCATCCGTGTCATGCTCAGGTCTATCTCCACCATTCTAAGCTCTTCTCTATATGGCAGACACTGGAAGCGTGGAAACTATAGTACTACAATTCTTACAATTTCTTCTTAGCTGGATTCTGGTTTAGATTTTGCCCATGAAAGACACTCATGACATTTGGAGGCAAGAGTGAAGAAGAAACCTTTTACTATCTTCTAACAGAGTGGACAGATACGTGAGCAAAGAGTACCTATGAGGCTTGCAGCATATGTCAAAGGAACAGAACTGCACCAATTCACACAGAGAGTTGCCAACATTTTGAAGGTACTTTGAAGAAATATATGCCTGGACCTTTGGAATGGGCATGGAGTATAAGAATATTTGGTCCCATGTGAATGCTCAAAAAAGGGCATTTACTGTTAGAGAAGGTTCTCAAAAATCAGATGGACAAAGTGACTGACTCATTTTGTGAATGTCAGCCAGCCTCCTACACCAGCCACTCCTATTCAGTAAGCCCATAAACTAAATCAGCAAAAGACATATGAAGATCTATATTAATATCAGACAAAATAGCCTTTGGGCAAAAAGTATTACTCAGGAGAAAGAAGTTCACTATATAAAAATAAAAGGCTCAATTCATCAGGAAGATGTAACAACTCCACATGTGTGTACACCTAACAACTTAGCTCAAGATCCATAAACAAAGCTTAAGGGAATATTAAGAGAAAATTGACAAATCTACTGTCACGGCTTAAAACATCTTTCATAATTTTAAAGTACCTATCAGATATCAGTATCTGGTAGATCAAGCAGTCCAGAAAACAGTTAAGAGTTTGGAAGATATAAGCAATACATTTAACAAGCCTGAGCTAATCAACATACATAGCACACTGCATCAACAATTAGTAAACAAAAAGTGCTATTCAAACTTACAAGGAATATTTCTAAAAATTAAACACATCATGTAGTAGGACAAAAAACAAGTTTCAACAAAGTTCACAACCAGCTATTCTATGAATCCAAAATGCCCAATATTGCAGCCACTAATCACATATGACTGTTTAAGTTAAATTAATTAAAATTAAATAAAAACAAAGTGTGTGGTTCTTATTCTCACTGGCCATACTTCAAATGCTCAAAAGACACATATGGCTAGAAGTTACCACATTGGATAGTACAGATACATTGGGCTGGCCAAAAGATCTGTTTGGTTTTTTTCTGTATGACGGCTCTAGCAGCACTTGTCTTTAACTTCATTCAAGACAATTTTGTTAGACTGTATTATGATAGTAGTCATATCAGTGTGCATTTAAACAAAATAAAAAATTGATGAATTTTTGTGCAGCCATTTTAATACTGAAGATGGAAGAAAAAAGCAGTTTTTTCAGCATATCTTGCTTTATTCTTATAAGAAAGGTAAAAACAAAACTGAAATGCAAAAAAAAGATTTGTGCAGTATACAGAGAAGGCAGTATACAGAGAGACTGATCAAATATGTTTTTGTGCTGGAGATTTCTATTCAGATGGGCATCAACAATTTGACAACAAATGAATCAAGATATAAATTGAGAACAATCAATTATACCACTTGGGATATAGCTGACACACTCAAAATACCCAAATCAAGTGATGAAAATCATTTGCACCAGCTTGGTTATGTTATGTTACTCACTTTGATGTTTGGGTTCCACATGAGTTAAGCAAAAATCTTCTTGACCATATTGCCTCATGTAATTCTCTACTAAAACATAATGAAAAGTTCTGTTTTTAAATTGTGACATGCAATGAAAAGTGGATACTGAACAATCATGTGGAATGGAAGAGATTGTGGGGCAAGTGAAATGAACTACCACCAACCACAGAAAAGACCAGTCTTCATCCAAGGTGATGTTGTGTATATGGTGGAATTGGAAGGGAGTCCTCTATTACGAGCTCTTTACTGCTGTTGTTCAGTTGCCAAGTCATGTCTGACTCTCTGCGATCCCATGGACTGCAGTATGCCAAGCTTCCCTGTCCCCCACCATCTCCTAGAGTTTGCCCAAGTTCATGTCCACTGCATCAGTGATGCCATCTAACCATCTCACCCTCTGTCACCCTCTTCTCCTTCTGCCTTCAATCTTTCCCAGCAACCAGGTCTTTTCCAATGAGTCAACTGTTTGCATCAGGTGGCCAAAGTACTGGAGCTTCAGCTCCAGTCCTTCCAATGAGTATTCAGGGTTGATTTCCTTTAAGATTGACTGGTTTGATCTCATTGCTGTCCAAGGGACTCACAAGAGTCTTCTCCAGCACCACAGTTTGAAAGCATCAATGCTTTGGCACTCTGCCTTCCTTATGGTCCAGCGCTCCCAACCATATATGACTACTGGAAAGACCATAGTCTTGACTATACCGACCTTTCAGAAAACCAAAAGATTAATTCCAACAAGGGCTGCTCTCATTTACACCTGCTGAAAGCAGCACTTGATGAAAAGTATCTGGAATTAGTCAACAGAAAACACATAATCTTCCATCAGTACAATGTAAGATCACATATTTCTTTGATGACCAGGCAAAAACTGTTACAGCTTGGCTGGGAAGTTCTGATTCATCCACCATATTCATCAGACATCGCACCTGTGGATGTCCATTTATTTTGGTCTTTACAAAATTCTCTTTGTGGAAAAAAGTTCAATTTCCCGAAAGACCATAAAAATCACCTAGATTGGTTCTTTGCTCAAAAAATGTTTTAGGAAGAGAATTATGAAACTGCCTGAAAAATGGCAGAAGGCAGTGGAACAAAACTTCAATAAAGTTCTTGGTGAAAATGAAAAATTTGTCTTTTATTTTTACTTTAAACTGAAGAAACTTTTGGGCCATCCCAACAGAATGTTTCTATCACCACAGAAAGTGGTGCTACTGTACAACATATACTCTGA
Organism: Ovis canadensis; assembly: GCF_042477335.2. Taxonomy (NCBI): domain Eukaryota; kingdom Metazoa; phylum Chordata; class Mammalia; order Artiodactyla; family Bovidae; genus Ovis; species Ovis canadensis. The sequence goes on along the minus strand of NC_091251.1, from coordinate 53,945,875 downwards.
CTAGAATAAAATTAAGTTTGAAATTAATAACAAAAATGTATTTTCTATATATTCATAGGTAAAGAAAGAAATCACTGTGAACATTTAAAATACTTCAAACTGATTGAAAATGAATCTACTGTATCTCAATATATGTAGGATACAGCAAAATTTATATTTAGCAAAAATCTATAGCCCTAAATGCATACATTAGAAAAAGAAGACAAGCTCAAAATAAATGAGCTTAGTATCCAACTTGTTAAGCTAAAGAGAGAATACAGAATGAAATAAAAGAAAGTACAAGATGGAATTGAGAGAGATGCACAAAAACTAGGTAAATATAAAAAGAAAAAAGGAGAAATTAACAACAAAAAATACAATGAGGAAAATAACAGATTAAAATTAAGCAGGGAAAATAACAGAATTAAAAACAACCTCATGCAAGCTGCCAAAATGGACAGATTCCAAGAAAAATGCAAATTATTAAATCTGACTCAAGAACAAACAGAAAGTTTTATTTGTTCTATAACCAATATGGAAGTTGAATCAATAGTTCAAAATCTTACTATAAAGAAGACAGCAGGTCCAGATGGTTTATTAGACTAGTTTTCCTAAACTGGGTCATTCTAATCTCATACAGGCTTCCCTGGTGGCTTAGTCTGTAAAGAATCTGCCTGCAAATACAGGAGACCAGGGTTCAATTGGGAAGATCCTATGGAGAAGGAAATGGCAATCAACTCCACTATTCTTGCCATGGAAATCCCATGGACAAGAGGAACCTTGCATGCTACAGTCCATGGGGTTGCAAGAGTTGGACACAACTTAGCGACTAAACTACCACCCTAAACCACCAATCTCATATAAATGCTTCCAGAGAATCAAAAAGAAAAGGAAAAAATTCCCCCTTCTCATTTTATAAAGTTACTATAACCTTGATACCAAAGCAGACAAGGAAAGAATAAAAAAAGAAAATTAGTTGTAAACATGTTTGGAAATAACATTAAAAGATTAGCAAATCCAGCAATGTATTAAAAAAGGTAACACAATATGCCTAACTTGGGTTTATTCCCGGAATGCAAAATCAGTTCAACAAAGAAGATCTTTTAATATAATTAAACATATTAAAAAATTAAAGATAAAAGTCATATGATTATCTCAATAATTACAGAAAAGTAGTGATTATAATTCAATATCCAGTGATGATTTCTTAAAAATATTCCTTAGGAATAAAAGAGAACATTCTTAATCTGATTAAGACAAGAAAAGTACATAAAAGACAAAGATTAAAAAGGAATGAATGACGCAATAACAACTGCAAATGATAGGTTTTTTCTGTACAAAATCCTAAAAAATCAAAAGGCAATTTAGTTGAACTAATATGAAAGTTTAGCAAGATTGCTAAATATAAGATGAGTATGTAAAGATCGAATGCATCTTATATACTATTAATAGCCATACACACACACACACACACACACACAATTGATACCAACAACACAGGTTTGAACTGTGCAGGTCTACTTTTACATGGGTTTTTTTCAATGAGTACACAGTTGGCTCTCTATACTGGGAAGCTCTTCATCCATGGATTCAACCAACTGTGAATCATGTGCTATCTTTACAATTCAAGGTTGGCTGACTGTGTCTAAGCAGAACCCACAAATATGAAAGGCAGACGATGGGACTTGAGCATCTGTGGATTTTGGCTTCTGCAGACGCTCCTGGAACCAATCCCCCACAGATACTGAGTGATGATTATAGTAGGGGAAAATTCATAATGACAAAAAATAGAAGAATAAAACTATAATAACAAATGACAAGCAAGCCCTTTAAGTAAAGTTTTAAAACTACTGCAATATATCAAGAAACAAAAGTTAAATAAATGAAGAAATATGTCATGGATGGGAATATTTAATATAGTAAAAAATCTTGATTCTATCAAATTAATCTACAAATTGGATGCAATTTTAATGTAAAAAATTCCAATGGGGCTTTCCAAAAAACTTGAACACCAAAAGCTAAAAATAAAGAACAAAAATGATATCAGGCATACAGAAACCAAATAGCAATATGACAGAAGTAAATTCTTCCTTATCATTTCAGTTCAGTTCAGTCACTCAGTCGTATCCGACCCTTTGTGACCCCATGAACCTCAGCATACCAGGCCTCCCTGTCCATCACCAACTTCCAGAATTTACCCAAACTCATGTCCATCGAGTCAGTGATGTCATCTAACCATCTCATCCTCTGTCGTCCCCTTCTCCTCTTGCCCTCAATCTTTCCCAGCATCAGGGTCTTTTCAAATGAGTCAGCTCTTCACATCAGGTGGCCAAAGTACTGGAGTTTCAGCTTCAACATCAGTCCTTTCAATGAACACCCAGGACTGAGCTCCTTTAGGATGGACTGGTTGGATCTCCTTGCAGTCCAGGGGACTCTCAAGAGTCTTCTCCAACACCACAGTTCAAAAGCATCAATTCTTCGGCGCTCAGCCTTCTTCACAGTCCAACTCTCACATCCATACATGACCACAGGAAAAACCATAGCCTTCATTAGACGGACCTTTGTTGACAAAGTAATGTCTCTGCTTTTTAATATGCTTTCTAGGTTAATCCTAACTTTTCTTCCAAGGAGTAAGTGTCTTTTACTTTCATGGCTGCAATCACCATCTGCAGTCATTTTGGAGCCCCCAAAAATAAAGTCAGCCACTGTTTCCACTGTTTCTCCATCTATTTGCCATGAAATAATGGAACCAGATGCCATGATCTTAGTTTTCTCAATGTTGAGCTTTAAGTCAACTTTTTCACTCTCCTCTCTCACTTTGATCAAGAGGCTCTTTAGTTCCTCTTCACTTTCTGCCATAAGGGTGGTGTCATCTGCATATCTGAGGTTATCGGTATTTCTCCTGGCAATCTTGATTACAGCTTGTGCTTCACCTTCCAGCTCAGCATTTCTCATGATGTACTCTGCCTATAAGTTAAATAAGCAGGGTGACAATATACGGCCTTGACATACTCCTTTTCCTATTTGGAACCAGTCTATTGTTCCATGTCCAGTTCTAACTGTCACTTCCTGACCTGCACACAGGTTTCTCAGAAGGCAGGTCAGATAGTCTGGTATTCCCATCTCTTTCAGAATTTTCCACAGTTTATTGTGATCCACACAGTCAAAGGATTTGGCATAGCCAATAAAACAGAAATAGATGTTTTTCTGGAACTCTCTTGCTTTTTCGATGATCCAGCGGATGTTGGCAATTTGATCTCTGGTTCCTCTGCCTTTTCTAAAACCAGCTTGAACATCTGGAAGTTCACAGTTCACGTATTACTGATTCCAAGCCTGACTTGGAGAATTTTGAGCATTACTTTACTAGCGTGTGAGATGAGTGCAACTATGTGGTAGTTTGAGCATTCTTTGGCATTGCCTTTCTTTGGGATTGGAATGAACACTGACCTTTTCCAGTCTTGTGGCCACTGCTGATTTCTCCAAATTTGCTGACATATTGAATGCAGCACTTTCACAGCATCATCTTTTAGGATTTGAAATAGCTCAACTGGAATTCCATCACCTCCACTAGCTTTGTTTGTAGTGATACTTCCTAAGGCCCACTTGACTTCACATTCCAGGATGTCTGGCTCTAGGTGAGTGATCACACCATTGTGATTATCTAGGTTGTAAAGATCTTTTTTGTATAGTTCTTCTGTGTATTCTTGCCACCTCTTCTTAATATCTTCTGCTTCTGTTAGGTTCATACCATTTCTGTCCTTTATTGAGCCCATCTTTGCATGAAATGTTCCCTTCATATCTCTAATTTTCTTGAAGAGATCTCTAGTCTTTCCTATTCTATTGTTTTCCTCTATTTCTTTGCATTGATCACCGAGGAAGGCTTTCTTATCTCTCCTTGCTAGTCTTTGGAATCTGCATTCAAATGGGTATATCTTTCCTTTTCTCCTTTGCTTTTTGCTTCTCTTCTTTTCACAGCTATTTGTAAGACCTCCTCAGACAGCCATTTTGCTCTTTTGCATTTCTCTTTCTTGGGGATGGTCTTGATCTCTGTCTCCTGTACAGTGTCATGAACCTCCGTCCATAGTTCATCAAGCACTCTGTCTATCAGATTCAGTCCCTTAAACCTATTTCTCACCTCCACTGTATAATCATAAGGGATTTGAATTAGGTCATACCTGAGTGGTCTAGTGGTTTTCCCCACTTTCTTCTTATCTGTAAGTAATGTTAAATATATATGGATTATGCTCTCTAATCAAAAGACAGTGGTATAATGGATTAAAAAACATGATCCAACTCTGCATTGTCTATAAGAGATTCACTTTAAATCCAAAGACATAAACAAGTTGAAAGTGAACGGATGGAAAAATTTAATGTTTCCAGTAAGCAAAGGAGAACAGGGGTGACTATATTAATATACAGACAAAATAGAGTTTAACTGAAAAAGTTTTAAAGAAACAAAGCAGGACAGTATACATTAATAAAAGGTTCATTACAGTAAGAATGTATAACAATTACAAAAATGTATATATCTAATAACAGGCCATCAAAATATGTGAAGTGTTAAGCTAGAGATTTCAATACCCCACACTCATAATGGATTGAACAATCAGACAGAAGATAAACAACGGAAAAGAGAATTTGAACACAGTAAATCAACTAGATCTAACAGACTTATACAGAACATTCTACCTAAAAACAGAATAGACATTCTTCTCAAGTACATATAGGACATTCTCTAGGATAGACCATATGTTAGATCACAAATTAAATCTTGGCAGATTTTTAAAAGACAGATATCATATAAAATATTTTCTCCAATCCACAGTAGAATGAAGTTAGAGATAAGTAACAGAAGTAAAATTAGAAAATTCACAAATCTGTGGAAATTAAGCAGCATACTCATAAGCACCCAATGAATGAAAGGAGAAACAAGAGAAATTAGGAAATGAAATGCAAATAAAAACCACAATGAGATACCACCTCACACCTATCAGGATGGCTACTATTCAAAAAAACAAGTGTTGATGAGGATGTAGAGGAAGTAAATCCTTGTGCACAGTTAATGGGAACGTGGCACAGCACTGTGGAATACAGCACAGTAGCTCCACCAAGAAATTAAAACGATTGACTCCTATATGATTCAGCAGTTCTAGTTCTAGGTATATGTCTGAAGAACTGAAAGCAGGGTCTCAAAGAGATATATAAACACCCATGCTCACAATAGCATTATTTATAAATGATAAAATGTGGAAGCAACACAAGTGCTTCCTAACAAATGAATGGATAATCAAAATGTGATATATATATAGCCAATGAAATCAAACCAGGGTCTCCTGCATTGTAGGCAGATTCGCTACCAGGGAAGTCCCAAATGAAACATTACTCAGTTTTAAAAAGGAAGAAAATTCTGACATATGCTACAACATAGATAAAACTAAGTGAAATAATCCAGTCATAAAAAGATAGATATTTGATTCCACTTAAGATACTGAGAGTAGTCAACACTTATAGAGGCAGTAAGTAGAATGGTGGTTGCCAGGAGCTGGGAAGAGAAGGAATGAGGAGTTAGTATTTAATGGATACAGATGCTTTGCAAGATGAAAAGAACTCTGGAGATGGATGGTGGTGGAGGTGGTATAACAACTCAGTACCACTGAACTGTACACTTGAAAATGGTTAAGAGAGTAAATTTTATGTTATGTGTATTTTACCACAATTTAAAAAATGAAAAAGAGACATGCAAAAATTTAAAACCAAATATTATAAGAGAAAACTATATAACTGAGATAGAGAAAGATTTCTTAAAATACAAAGAGCACAAACCATAAAGAGGAAAATATTAACTTGACTATTTTTAAACATGAAATTGTTTACTAAAATATACCATCAAGAGAGCAAAGTCATATCACAAGGTGGCAAAGGACAAATAAACAACAAAGGACTTACATAGTAAAAGGAAAAAAAGATAACCTGACAAAAGAATGGCAAAGGGCAAACAGATACAGAGAAGGAAATACTAATGGTTAATAAATGTATGAAAATATACTCATACCTCATTGATAATCAGAACACAGATTCAAACCATAGTGAGATTTAATTTCACATCTATTATAATGCCAAGTGTGGGGATTATAAGTAAACAAAATACTTGGTGGAAAATAAATATACTCTAAATTTCATTTATTTTAGGTTCTTAAAAATGTAAAGCTAATATATTATTTAGTGATAGACTGTTATATATACAAATATTTACACTATATATATATATAAATGATATATACAAATTCCTGATATAAAATGATCAGGAAATAGGAAACACCAAATTTATGAAAGTATTTATAAGGAGATATTGCCATTAAGGAGCAGCTGACAAGTAGTGTGAAAATACTGATAAAGTTCTATTTCTTCAGCTTGGGAGTGGGGATTCACTGTTATACTTTTTAAAACTGAACATCTATGTTTCAGTTTTCTTTTATATATACAGATATTTTAATAGAATAATTTTTATGTAAAAGAGCCTCTAAATTTTAAAATATCCAACTATTTTTTTTTTACTAAAATTTCTCACAATCTTTTTCCTGATGATCACAGACAGTCTAGTCACTGGTTTCTGAAGATAAAGGCTGCAGAGTTTGAAATGGAGCAAAGATATAACCCAAGAGCCATCAAGACAAGATAAGCAGATATAAAGTATAATATATACATTAAAAAGTATATAATATACTTTTATATATAAAAAGTAAAGTATAACTCTCTCTATATAAATGGTTATGAAAAAAGATATACGGAAGGCAAATTAAGTCAGAATAATGTGGAAGGGAGAATCTGTAGGAGAAGAACATGTATGATCCAATAGAAATTTTATTTTGTTTCAGGAGGAACAAGTATATAGAAAATGAGGTAAGTACACAGACACAGTCCCATTTCAAGGAAAACAGAATACAGCCAATTGGAAAAGAAAGATCTGGAAATTATTATAATCAAGATTTTTTTTAACCTTTCCTTAAATAACAAAAACCTAAAAATTAATTTTCAACAAATAGACATTTCCTATACTTAAGAGTGTGGAGAAGGAAATGGCAACCCACTCCAGTATTCTTGCCTAGAGAATCCCATGGACAGAGGAGCCTGGGAGGCTGCAGTCCATGAGGTCACAAGAGGTGGACAGGACTTTACAACTAAACCACCACCAACATACTTAATGTGAGGCTGAGTTTATTTAAAGAGGCAGGAAAAGCTGACACTAGCGGACACTCTATTGCAAATATTCTTCTTCTAAAGTAATATTGCACTGACAGTTTGTTAAATACAAAAAAACTCAAATTTCCATGTGGCATCCCGAGTTTTTAAGCAGCTGTAATTAACAAAAACAAATAAACTACGAATACACGTCTGTTTTGTTTCTGAGAGTATATAAACTCTAAACCCAACCCGAAAGACTGCTTTCTGGGCTACTGTTTCTGATGTTCATCTGTCTCCTTTATCTTCCACACTGGCATATTCTTTGCCTTCTTTTCTAGTTCAGGCAGATCAAGTTTATAGAGCATTGATTTCTTATACTAGCTTAAGCCTACACAGGTTTGTTGTGGCACCTACTGGCATTCTATTTTAATTCCTTGTCTTTATCACTCGGACCAGGTAAACAAACAACCCTAAATTTAAATCCTAGATATGTAACATAAATTATCGAACCTCTGGTAAGTTATGCTCTCTGAATCTCAGATTCCTTATATATCAAGATAAGGATAATAATGCCAATGTTTTATGAACTGACTTTTAAATGCTTAAATTTATACAAACTTTTAGTTCAGTATAGATTCAGGTACAGGTGGTGGGATTCTCAGTTTTGGAAGCCCAGACTTGCTTCCCTTATACATATGGGTATGATCCTCAAACACCACCCAACTCTGGGTGTCAGCAGAGATGCGTTTCTGTTTTCTAGCCTCCATGACCCTTATAAGGACCTAACAGGTCTTTGATCACTCAGACAAAAATAATATCTGTTACTGGTTCGACAGGGTCCTTATCTGAATTTTAGGTCCCTTGTACACATTTTCCAGGTATCGCTCTTATACTTTTCTTGGAAATCCTGTATTTTCCAATTCTGGATAGTTGACCTTTCCCCTCTGCCCCATGATTTCTAATCTGTCTGAAAAATATGTATTTAGCTAGATGATAAGATCAGTTTACTGTCTTCTTTTCTAAACTATCACCTATGTTTTTTTCTCATCGGAGACCTCTGCCTTCTATGAGGGCCTGTCTTCTCTATTGCCTTCACACCATGCCCCATTATACATAGAAACATTCCAAAGCATTATGCTTTAGAATATATAAGACAACTCTAGGTTTTAATCTCAGTTTTTAAACATACTAAATATTCTATCACTTTCACCAAGTTATTTAACCTACCTAAGACTCAGTTTTTTAATCTGTAAACAGGGACTATATCTTGACAACTTAAGAGGCTAAAAATCAAATACAATGATGCAGATGAATGTGTCTTGAAAACTACAATTCTATACAATATTGTATAAAAATGGCAGAAAATATTATCCATTCAGCAAAATACTGGTAATGAAATGACAAAAGGATCCGAAGTCAAACTGGCAGAGTTGGAGTCCTAGCTCTATTATTTGCCTTTTAATATGTAAATGAGGACTATAATACCTACTTTACATATTAGCTCAATGATGTTAGTTATTATTATTATTATTATTAAATGCCTATTATGTTAGGCACTGTACTAGATGTGGGTGATAAAATGAAATCAAGGCAGACATGGCTAACATATTTGCCAAAAACTTACATCTCCTACTCCATATGCTACATTTTCTAAGTCATGCCATGTACACTTGACAGCAAAGAAATATCTGAATAGTAAAGCATTTCCACATAGCATAAAGATAAGAGTCCACAATTCCACAATCTCTTTTTATGAAATTTCCGGTGAACACAGTGACTATGGTATTTCTTTTTTTAATTCATCACTTGACTCAAAACTCTTCAGATGACTTCTGGATAAACTATCTGGAATACATTTCAATCAAATGTAAATAGGACAGTGTTTCTCAAAGTAACATCCAAAGATAATCTGCTTCTCAATAACCTAAAATGCTAATTGAAAGGCAGATTCCTAGACCTTATTTCAGACACAGATTCAAAAGCTCAAGCTCTGGCTGGAAGATGTGGGAATCTGCATTTCTAATAAGCTCCCAATGTGATTTTTATGCAAATCCCATTTGAGAACCACATTCCTAAGAAAGAAAAAAAACACTATGTGAGAAATTTGTAACCAAAGGAAACATGAAAAATTATGATCCAAAGCTTCTTGAAGAAGAAAAATTTTAGTCATCTGAATAAATTTTCACATGCCTGTCTCTTAATAGGGTTGAGTCAAGAGTGTACAGAGATTAAGACCAAAATTGACTTGAACATACACACCTGAACTGTGAGTGTTCAAAAAATTCCTATTTTGGAGGCCAAGGGAAAGGGAGGAGAAGGAGTGTTCTGAAAAAGTTTACCCATATTTCAGAAGAAGCAAACAAAAGCTGCCATTGCAATAGTTATGGCTACTAAAACTGGGATTTGGTGATATCAGATACCAGAAAATGGAACTGCTTTCTCTTAAACTCAGATAACTAAAGACAGATATCCCTGCGCCAGCCCCCCACATCTACCATAAACCTCTGATAATCCCTCAAATGTAGACTTCATTTATTTGGGAGTTAAATTGGTCCTGTGACCAATCAGAGGCAAGAGAAAATAGGATCTTTTGATGAAAGATACACAATTTTCATAAAAGGTAACCAAAATAACTAATTAAAATGTAAATTTATACCTCTCAATCTGATGGACAGTTACAGAAGAGCTATCAGAGACACTGAAGAAAGTCAGTGAAAGAGCTCTGAACTCCTAGTGGATGTTAACTTTCCAAGTAACAATTCAAAGCTAATGAACAAACACTATTCCTCTACCCACTATGCCACAGTGGTCTGAAGTCTGCTCTGGTGCTGATAATAAAATGCCCGAAGATGGCAGTGAGTTTGGCACTGTGACTGGAAGAAGTCGGGAGCCCAAAGAGGAAAAAGCAGCCCAACCTGCCCACACTACGGAGTCTGGAGCAGCAGAGCGGGCGGGGCTGCCATTTCTCCTGAATCACTGCACTCTCTCTTCTCCGCCTGCGTGAGCGCCGCCCACCCACTCGCGGCAGCGTGAACCCCCTGGGCCTAGTCTCTCCTTCCCCCTCCCCTCGGCCTGGTGCTGAATCATGAGCCCAATATCTCCAAAAGGTAAAACCTAAGAACAATGCCACCCTTAGCGCTGGCCTGAATGGGCACCAGGTTGGGGTGGGGCAGAAGGCTGGAAACCACAACTTTGACCCCCCTTTCTCCCAAATTCCTTACCCAACCCCCGGATTAAAAGGAGTGCTGCGATGCTATGGGATTCCCCAGCGGCGCCCCTTCTCCCGCCGCGGCGCTCGTGTTTGCAACGCCCAGACCTGGTCCCGGCGCGCTCCGCCTCATTGTTCCAAAGCTGCCCGCCAGCCAGGAGTCCAAGCCCTGCGAGGCCAGCGAGTTCGCAGCTCGTGGGGAAGGGGTGGGGGCTCTCCACTCCACGCCCCTCACCACAGTCCCCTGCCCGGCCTCACCCCTTCCTGCCAACCTCCTTTAGCTAAAGCCAAATAAATCATCGAGTCCCCTGAGGCGACCGGGTGGGTGCTGTCCAAATGCTGGGAGGAGGATGGGGGATGGGGGCGGGGGAAAGGCTGGCGTCTGCGGCCTGCGTGTGGCTGCAGCCTTCGCCCCTTCGCCCCACAGCGAGAGAGATGCTGCTTCCATGGGTACCGCTTGGCCACGGTTCCTCCCGCCCAACTGGGAGCCGCTCGGCTGTGGCCATCTCCCAGCCCTAGACGCTGGCGCCGAGCAGCCCTCAGCCCTCCTCGTTGCCAGAAGCCGAAAGCGGAGGGCCAGTCCCTGTGCAGGCTACAGAAGTCACCATATGCTACTCACCCCAACTGTTTCTGTCCCTGCGGTTCTTGGCCATGGTGGTCCGCGGACTGGTGGCGGTGAGGCGCTGTCAGTGCTTTCGCTCCTCTCCCGGCTGCAGGTTGCTGGCGGTGGGAGGCTCTGTGCCCTCGCTGGGCGCAGTTCCCTCAGACTCTGAGGATGTTGCTGTGGCGCTGGTGGGAAGGAGTGGGGAGGAAAAGGGAGGAGAAAGCGGATGAACCAAGCTCAGCATCACAAGCCGGAGTTCACACAAAAACCAGCGTCACACCCTCCCTACCTTGGCCCACCCCCAGAGCCTGAAGACAGTGACAGACAATGTACTGCAACATTTTCGATGGAAAACACATACAAATAAACAGCACCCCCTTATACACTCTCAAAGAACTTAACAGCATTCTACAGTCAGAACTACGCAGACCAAGATACTGCATGATTCTGCATGTTCAAAAACCTGTTTCCTCAACCAGTTACATATGAGTAGAAATATGCTGGCAACATTTACATGGATGAAAATTTAAAATAATCTTAATTTATCTATCAGGCATCATTTCCTCCCTAATTTAAAAGCAAGGTCATGATAGTAAATAGGGTATCATGCATTTTTGTACCTGTATACTGAACAGGCCTGTCTTTTAAAATTGGTATAGCATACTTAGATTAAGAAGATCAAGACTTGGAGAAGGAAATGGCAACCCACTCCAGTATTCTTGCCTGGAAAATCCCATGGACAGAGGAGCCTGGCAGGCTACAGTCCATGGAGTCACCAGGAGTCGGACGTGACTTAGTGACTAAACCACCATATTAAAACCTCTCAGTTGGACTTCCCTGGCAGTCTAGTGGTTAAGACCCACGCCTCCAATGCAGGGAATATAGGTTCCATCCTTGGTTAGGGAACAAAGATCCCACATGATGCACAGTGTAGCCAAAAACAAACAAACAAAAAGATCAAGACAAATAAAAGCTGGAGATTTATCATAATCTGTAACTAACTCCATGTCTAACGGGCAAAATTTCCACTTGTTTTACAGAGCTATCATATGGAGTTACATTAACAAATATTCTAAGTCATACATCATATTATGGAATAGCCTTGGCAATAAAGTTGCAAACAATTTTGAATAGAAAGCAAAAGGCAATAAAGACTTTAATAAATATTCTCAATCACTCTCTTTTCACGAGTTCCTTCCTCTTTACCTATCAATTTAATTTTCAGCATCCTAGAAACACTGTTCCTTCATGCTACCTGACCCTCAAGATACTGTCATCCCATTCCTCACCTCCTCACTCACTTTTCTCCTGAATCTGGCTGTTGACTATACTCTACACAGATCAGTTCTGTGTGGGTGATTACTGCTAGCTTCATAATTACCAGATCCTAGATCTCTGTTTATTCCCTCATTATAAGCAACTCTTCACTGTGTTCCCTCAATGTAATTTACTATATGATGGTTTCAGACAGGATCTCTATCTATGTTATTGATTCCCAAATCTATTCATCTAGTCTTAAGCTTTCTTGAGGAAAGAAAATCATCATTCCAGGGCTGAGTCTGTAATTGCCTAAGGCCAGCTTCACTTTTTTTCCCTACTGACACTTCAAAATCAGTATGTCAAAAACCAAACTCTCTCACTCACCACTGCCAAATCTTACGCAATCCTATTTCAGTTAATTGTTCTATGACCTCAGAACACTGTAAACCAAGTTTACATCATGGTTTTAAAGGGGACTGTCTTCAACAGAGTTGCATTCCATAAACACTAATAAGCCAATATAGGACGATAGAAATTATCTCACTCCATACCTACAAACCAAATTACTGAACAAAAACAAGCATGTTCTGCTTTTCTTATATTTCTTTATTATAATTCTCAGCTCACATTCCAGCCTGATAATCCCTTTCAGGTGAATCCCATTAGAAAGGAGTACAATAGGGACTTCCCTGGTGGCCCAGTGGCTATGACTCTGCACTCCCAATGCAGGGGGCCTGGGTTCCATCTCTGGTCAGGGAACTAGATCCCATATGCCACAACTGAAAGATCCCAAGTGCTGCAACTGAGACTCAGCGCAGCCAAATATACAAGTATTTTTAAAAAACCAAAACAACAAAAGAGTACAGTAGATTCTACCCACAAAAGTTATATATACAATTCAACGTCTATTCCTAATTGAAGAAGGGATTTATTTTTTAAAAAACTTTTCTTCCTGTTGTTAATAAGTAATCTGTGAGATAATACTTGAGACTGTGTGAATGTCTTGGCCAAGAATTTTGTATTCAATGGTTTTCAGCATCCACTGACATCCTTGCCTGAATCAACTTCAGATTTTAAAATACCCTTGCTTCTACATTTTACATTTAGTAGCTGGCATTTCCTCTCCCACCTTTGTTTGTTAAGTACCACTATCCACTTCACGAATTCATGTAATCTAAAGAAAAACTTTATTATTTAACCATCATTATTCTTTTGTAACGCTCAAATTATGGCAACCCACCCCAGTGTTCTTGCCTGGAGAGTCCCAGGGATGGGGGAGCCTGGTGGGCTGCCGTCTATGGGGTCGCACAGAGTCGGACACGACTGAAGTGACTTAGCAGCAGCAGCCCCTTCAAGTTAACACCTGTGTCCTTGTGACATGTTCTATTTGTCTTTCATCATTTCCCTTGTTTTATGGCACAAGAAAATGTTTCAAGTTTCCCTGGTATTTTTCCTGCCTCAGAACTAGTTCCACCAAGAAACTCAGGCTGCTTTTAATGAGAAAAGGAATTTAGAAACCAAGATCTGAGTGCTAGCTGTGTTCACTGCTAGCTGGAATTTCACTGTTTCTAAACTCTTTCAGTGGACACTGTTAGAACATGTTTATTTTTCAAAACTGTTAAGTTTAATCTACTCTAAAGAAATACCTCCAACAGTATGAAAATACATACAGAGTAATTTATTGAAGCATTTTTTGTTATTGTAATATATTGGAAATAAGTGAAATGCCCATACATAGGAAAATATGAGTGATAGTCACTCATTTCTGACTCTTTGCGACCCCATGGACTGTAGCATGCCAGGCTCCTTTGTCCATGGAGTTCTCTACACAAGAATACTGGAGTGGGTTGCCATTTCCTTCACAAAATGGAAAACTATGCAGCTATAGGAAAGAATTTTAGAAAAGATAGAGGAACCAGAGATCAAATTGCCAACATCCGCTGGATCATCGAAAAAGCAAAGAGAGTTCCAGAAAAACACCTACATTTGCTTTATTGACTACACCACAGCCTTTGACTATGTGGATCACAACAAACTGTGAGAAATTCCTAAAGAGATGGGAATACCAGACCACCTCACCTACCTCCTGGGAAATCTGTATGCAGGCCAAGAAGCAACAGTAAGAATTGGACATGGAACAATAGGCTGGTTCCACATAGGAAAAGGCGTACATCAAGGCTATATATTGTCACCCTGCTTATTTAACTTATATGCAGAGTACATCATGTGAAAAGGCAGGCTGGATGACGCACAAGCTGGAATCAAGATTGCTGGGAGAAATATCAATAACCTCAGATATGCAGATGACACCACCCTTATGGCAGAAAGTGAAGAAGAACTAAAGAGCCTCTTGCTGAAAGTGAAAGAGGAGAGTGAAAACGTTGGCTTAAAGCTCAACATTGAGAAAACTAAGATTATGGCATCTGGTCCCATCACTTCGTGGCAAATAGATGGGGAAACAGTGGAAACAGTGGCTGACTTTATTTTGGGGGGCTCCCAAATCACTGCAGACGGTGATTGCAACCATGAAATTAAAAGACGCTTACTCCTTGGAAGGAAAGTATGACCAACCCAGACAGAATATTAAAAAGAAGAGACATTATTTTGCCAACAAAGGTCCATCTAGTCAAGGCTATGGTTTTTCCAGTGGTCGTGTATGGATGTGAGAGTTGGACTATAAAGAAAGCTGAGCACCGAAGAATTGATGCTTTTGAACTGTGGTGTTGGAGGAGATTCTTGAGAGTCCCTTGGACTGCAAGGAGATCCAACCAGTCCATCCTAAAGGAGATCAGTCCTGGGTGTTCATTGGAAGGACTGATGATGAAGCTGAAATTCCAATACTTTGGCCACCTCACATGAAGAGTTGACTCTTTGGAAAAGACCCTGATGCTGGGAGGGATTGGGGGCAGGAGGAGAAGGGGATGACAGAGGATGAGATGGTTGGAAGGCATCACCGACTCGAAGGACATGTGTTTGGGTGGACTCCGGGAGTTGGTGATGGACAGGGAGGCCTGGCGTGCTGCGGTTCATGGGGTTGCAAAGAGTCGGACACGACTGAGTGACTGAACTGAAGTGATAGCAAAGAACACAGGGGCTTCCCTAGTGTTCCAGTGGTTAGGACTTCATCTACCAAAGCAGGGGACACAGGTTTAATCCCTGGTCCAGGGAGATCCCACAAGCCTTGGAGCAGTTAGGCCCCAGCACCACAACTGCTGAGCCCATGAGCCGCAACTACTGAAGCCCTCAAGTCTAGAGCCCACGCTCCACAAGAGAAGCCACTGAAATGAGAAGCCCGTGCATCACAATGAGAGAGTAGCCCCTGCATGCTGCAATTAAAGAAAAGCCCTTGCACAGCCACAAAGACCCAGTACATCCAAAAATAAATAAATATTTTAAAAAATCACAGATCTTTATGAATTGATACATATTGATTTCCAGATTAATACACTATCAAATGGAAAAAAAAACAAAGCAAATATTCCACCTACCATATAAGAAAGAAAAGGATATTAAAAAAATATATCTGCTCATCTGTGCAAAAGAAATGCAGGGTAAACCAGAAACCAATGAGATCAGTTATCTACAGGAGACAGGTGGGAATAGGATGGAAGCAATGGGAGAATGGGAATAGGGTGGAAAGGATTAGGAGGGCTGATACTTCTCTAAGTGGAACCTTTTTATGTAGCCCACACTGTTAGAACCATAGTAATGGTTCACATTCTCCAAAATAAATAAGTAACTAAAATCAATCAGGATATGGGCAGAGGAGTGGAAGGAACTCAAAGTGGAATTACAAATAGTTTAAAAAAAAAGTGAAACTAACTACATTACAGATGAATAACATAACTACACTGAAGCATTTTCTAAACCTGAGGAGCTATAGAAAATAGTATTTTGATTATATACTACAAGACTGAAGACAAAAACTGTACACAAGCATTGTTCTTTAGTTCATAATTTATTTTTCTTCTAGGACATACGTGGGTCAGTAATTCTGAAACTATTTGTGTATGTTCTAAAATTGAGTCAATACATGGTGGATAATCAGAGCCAGATTTCTTGCTTTTGGAGATGAAGTTATAATTAGGAAAGGGGAAGGATAGAATGAACCCTATGGTGTTGAATTGGAATCTGAGGTATCAGTATGATACAGTAAAAATACAAATAACAGAATTTTTTTTAAATGGGCAGAGGATCTAAATAGACATTTCTTCATAGAGGACATACAAATGGCCAAGAAACACATGAAAAGACGATTTAACATTTTTAGTCACTGGGGAAATGCAAATCAAAATTTAAACAACTACAATGAGACATCACTTCATACCAACCAGGATGACTATAATCAGAAAGAAAGACAATAAAAAGTGCTGGTGAAACTGACACTGTTGATGGGAATATAGCCACTTTGGAAAACAGTCTGGCAGCTTCTCAAAATTTACAGTTACCATATGGCCCAGCAATTCCACTCTTAGATATATGCCCCCTCAACAAATTTAAGTATCAGTTCAGTCGCTCAGTTGTGTCCGACCCTTTGGGACCCCATGAATCGCAGCACGCCAAGAACTCCCTGTCCATCACCAACTCCTGGAGTTCACTCAAACTCATATCCATTGAGTCAGTGATGCCTTCCAACCAACCATCTCTTCCTCTGTTGTCCCCTTCTCCTCCTGCCCCCAATCCCTCCCAGCATCAGGGTCTTTTCCAAAGAGTCAACTCTTCGCATGAGGTGGCCAAAGTATTGGGAGTTTCAGCTTCAACATCAGTCCTTCCAATGAACACCCAGGACTGATCTCATTTAGGATGGACTGGTTGGATCTCCTTGCAGTCCAAGGGACTCTCAAGAGTCTTCTCCAACACCACAGTTCAAAAGCATCAATTCTTCAGCGCCCAGCTTTCTTCACAGTCCAACTCTCACATCCATACATGACTACTGGAAAAACCATAGCCTTGACTAGATGGACCTTTGTTGGCAAAATAATGTCTCTGCTTTTGAATATGCTATCTAGGTTGGTCATACTTTCCTTCCAAGGAGTAAGAGTCTTTTAATTTCATGGCTGCAATCACCATCCGCAGTGATTTTGGAGCCCCCGAAAATAAAGTCAGCCACTGTTTCCACTGTTTCCCCATCTATTTGCCATGAAGTGATGGGACCAGATGCCATGATCTTAGTTTTCTGCAGTGGCCACAAAACTGGAAAAGGTCAGTTTTCATTCCAACCCCAAATAAATGAAAGTATATGTTCATGCAAAAACTTGCACAGGAATGTTCTAAGAGCATTGCTTTTAGTAGCCAAAAGGTAGAATCAACCTAAATGCCAATAGCTATCAATGGATAAACAAAATGTGGTATATCCATAGAATGGAATATTATTTAGCCAAAAAAAGCTTCCTATTTAATGGAACTGTGACTAGGTTACCTGGGGAAAGTATCTGTCCCTTGGACACTAGAGCCTTTGATCCATCACACCCAGTGTTTTAGAGTCAAAGTTGTATGGACAAAAATTCAACTGAATTATTAGGAATAATAATAATTCCTAATAATTACTTACTTCTACCCCCGGTTCCTCAGTTCAGTTCAGTCAATCGATTGTGTCTGACTCTGCGACCCCATGGACTATAGCACACCAGGCTTCCTTGTCCGTCATCACCTCCTGGAGCTTACTCAAACTCATGTCCATCGAGTTTCCATGTCTCTGGTTCCTAGGCCTGTGCATTCTGAATATGGGGTAGATGGCAATATGTATTGGATACTGACTTAAATCCTGTATTACATCCTCATAAGGGTTATCCCTCGGCCAACTGATCCTTCAGCATGACTGTCCTCTGTGGTATCATACTAGCTGCTTCTAAGTGATGGGTTTGAGGTAAGATCAGTTCACTTCATGCACGACTCCATTGCCATACTTCCCATGAGTTTCCTGCTCAAATTTAATGTTGTTTGCGATACATGGTGATGAAATAGTCCATGAATTGTGGTATAGTAGAAGTTTCCCAAGCAGGGACGGTAAGCCTATATCTGGACTATGTACACATATGACTATAGGCACTGGGTGTTATCTTATGACTTATAAATTGAACAGGGGCAGCAGATTCCATTGTCAAAAGGAAAGGTATATACTGGGGTGGCCTGAGCTAGTCTGGAAGGCTCAAATAAAGTACATAGACTAACTTTCATTTCTGCTTCTAATTCTTTGCCACCTTTTTTTCGAACCATATCTTTGAGTTCAAAAAACATAACACCCAGGACCTAAAGGGTCAGTAAGCCTGTATCTGGACTATGTGTGTACATACTATAGGTATGTACATACATACATAGCTACCCCATGACGATAAATTGCTCATCCCTCCATAAGCAAAAGGATTTGGTTTAATTAAACTGCCACCAGGTGACTGACTGGTCTGTCCAGGGAAGAGTACCTTACTAAGGGTCACTGAGGGGCTTCTCTGGTAGCTCAGCTGGTAAAGAATCCGCCTGCAATGCAGGAGACCCCAGTTGGATTCCTGGTTCAGAAAGATCCCCTGGAGAAGGGACAGGCTACCCACTCCATTATCCTTGGGCTTTCTTCATGGCTCAGATGGTCAAGAATCCACCTACAATGTGGGAGACCTGGGTTCAGTCCCTGGATTGGGAAGATCCCCTGGAGGAGGGCATGGCAACCCACTCCAGTATTCTTGCCTGGAGAATCTCCATGAACTGTAGCCCACCAGGCTCCTCTGTTGATGGGGTTGCAAAGAGTCAGACATGACTGAATGACTAAGCACAGCACAGCAAGGGTCACTGCAAAGGCAAGTGACTCTGCTATAAGCAAGTTAAATACTGCATAGTGGCAGTAACCTTATTACCCTTGGCAAGCGGAAGTCCATGCCACTGAATTCCCTTTAGCCTCCATTCCTATTGCCACATGGCCCCACTGAACTAGGGTGACTGGGTAGAGGCTGACTGACATTCATAGGACAGATTATCTTTTATATCTGATTATTGGGATGGATGCCCTCTTATGGGCAGTCAAATGGTTTACAGATATTTTCACACTATGAGCCAATTTTGATATTCCATTCATAATGTATCTCCCACTGATTTCCTTATTTCTGATCTCTCCAAGTTATTGCCAACTTATTAATTACTCTGCATAAATCAGAACAGAGCCATACCTCAGGCTATCTTTCATTCCTAACACAGAGGACAACCAGATGTTCTATTCAAAACTGTGCCCTCTGGAAAAATTTCTCTTCATCTCTGTTTTGCAGGACCACTTCACTGTGAAGTAGGACCATAATTCAGTGGCTCTATGCTTCTAGTTGGTGCTGATACATCATCCAGGCAATTAATAAACCAGGCCCAAGCTTTTCCTTCTTCTGCTAAATGACCATGAGCCCAAAGATACGGTTCAAAAAACAGTGGCAAAGAAGTACGAGCAGGTACAAGTCCATGTACCTTATTCGTGCCTTCCAGACCAGCTCAGCCTTCCCTAGTATATACCTTTCCATTCGACAATGGAATTCTGCTGCCCCTATTCAATTTAAGAGTCATCAGAAAATACCTGGTATCTAAAGAGCAGTTTATAACACAAAATTACTTAGAATCCTGTAGTCAAGGTGTTCAGTATCTGCCAAGCCCTGGTAGCAAGCCAAGAGTTGTCTCTCAACTGAGCTGAATACAGGAACCCTGCTATCAATTCTCATATAAACTTAAAAACCACCCTGGGGATCAAGGTTACACATCAGATAATCAATTCAAACTAGATTTTTTTAAAAAGATGTGCGCTGGGTTCCTCAACTCTTTTTAAAACGCCCATCATAATGACCAGATACTGATACTGAAAGAGATGCATGTTCTACTGCTCTCTAGAACAAAAGAGAAAATTCTATACTTTGAAAACATAGTTTTGGCCTCAACAGACAACTGAACCTCATTAGTAACAGAAAGAATCGTTTAAGATTAACTATTTGAAAATACAAATCATGATGGTAGCCAATGTCTTCCAATATTTAATTGATTTATAGTTAACAAACCTATAAAGCTCAACTACATCGTTACATTTTGCAACTAGCTTATGTTGGAAGATTCATCAGATTATAATGCCTAAGTCTACATGTTTCATATTAAATTACTGTCCTTATGTTTTTTTGGTCACACTTGAGGATTTTACTTAGCCATTCTTTCTTGGTTAGTAAATTGTGAAACTTACCTAGGTAGAAGTCAAAAAATTTTATATCCCCTGATTTTTTTCCCCTATATTTTGGCTGCGCTGTGCAGCATGCAGGAACCAGTAATCTAACCTGTGCCTCCTGCAATGGAGATGCGATGTCTTAACCACTGGACTGCCAGGGAAGTCCCTATGTCCCCCAGTTAAAAAAATTCATCCTTGGCTAAAATTGAAACCAGAGGCCAGAGATTATAATTAGCATTTTACTAAAAAAAAACTCTGAAAGAAGGGAAAAACGCTAAAAAGCATAGAGCAAACCATATAAGGTAGGTAACAGTAAAACATGTCAGATATTAAGACCCAAAGAATACATGACAATCATATCAAGTTATATTTATCTTATTCAATACCCTGGCATTGTAAAAACTGGTGGTCTGTAAGAAACTCTTGGGTAAGCTACAACTTTTTACTGTTATGTAACCTTCCATTTTGAAACCATGTGCTTAATTGTTTACGATGTAAAATTAAATTTATGCACTATGTTTATTTTACAGAAATTTAATGTGAATTTCTTTACTAACCATGTAATATTTAACACACAAGCTATGACTTCACTGACCTTGATAAAATTAACTAGTATTTAAAATTTTTTAAATTCTCTTGAAGTTAGTATAAAGCAGATGTTTTTTCCTTGGAATGGTTGTATTATGAGTAAAGTAATGATTATGGCAGACATTTCTGAATCACCACATAGAATCTTGACTTTTTCCATACTATCCAGCTCTGGGTTGATGGTCAAAGCGTATGTCTCTGCCATTACTGGCAACATAAAGTATGGCACTTCAGGGTCTTGATGAAGCCTATGACCTCAAACTTTTTATTGCCTCATTCATATCAAAAACTGTGTTTCAAGAATAACATGCCTAAAAGATTGTCAGAAAGATATTTGTTTCAAAGAGGGAATTCAGAGTTTCCACTTTAGGAAGGCCCATGAGATAAGTTTTCTTAAACTCTTAGTAACAGGAAAAGATGCACCTCTCTCTTGATCAACTGGTTTATTATGATCTCAAAAACACTATAAAACTTTCTGCTTCGGCCAATTTGTTTTATTGTTCTGGTATCCCATTCTTCCTTTCTTTAACATCATACCTATTTCCTCATTTTTATCTTATGTTATAGAATGCATTTTCTGTATTCTGCCTCAAATTCTCTGAGGAGTAATGCAAGTATTAATAAATTATAGACTAGAAAAAGGATTAATGCTTATAGGGTCAAAGGGAAAAATAAGAATCTATGACAGTAAATAAGTACTAGGATACCAATAGAACATTTGAAAAGATTTTAAGTCATTGAAGCCAAAAGTATTTGCCCACCAAAACAAGTGCCAAGAAGCTTTGAAAGAAGGAACTGTTCTTCAACAATTTTTTCAATGCAGCAAACACATAGGCTTTGTCCATAGAACATGTAAGTCTGAGCTTACTTATGTTCCCTAAATAAGTGCCCTTTGTGCAGAGAGCACAAGAAAATACATATCTTCCCTGTCCTGTTAAGGTGTGAATTGAATTTCTACATTATGCAATTGATTACAATGACCAACAAGGAGTACACTGCCAAGAATGGAATTGAATTGGATATTCAAAGCCACAAGGCAACATCCACAACTTGCACTTTTGTGATTTTTCAAATGCATTGGCCAACTGTTAAACTGGCTTTTTTGTTCAAACCTTCACGGGGCTCTAGAAATAACTTTGCCAGTATACAAACTGGTAAGGTTATTTCTACCTTCAGAACAAGACCAGAACTGAAACCGCAAACAGCCTGCGAAATACCAGCCAAATTACTTCCCTAAACTCCTGTTCCATATTTTGTACATTGTGAAATATTTTTAAACCTCATATTTTGATAACCCTCTTTATAATCCTGTAAGATGCTTTATAAACACTCTCTTGGGTGTCAGAGGCAAAACCCTATCCTCTTCAAGCTGCAGACAGGGAGACATTGCCAAATCCGACGTCTTTCTTGTCCCGGGTCACATACTGAGGAAGCGGTAGAACCAGAACCAGGTTGTGGTCCCTAATTCTGTCTCAGCTTCTGCAAAGCTCCTGACTCAAATAAAGGAGCAATATCCGCATTGAGACACCGCGTGTGCCCAACTGGGATACTGGCCACTGAGACTTCCTAGGAATTCAGACTTTCAGAAATGTCTCGGGAAAACTCACAGAAGACAGGTTGCGCAGGTGTGTAGGGAAGCCTCAAACTGGTACCACTGGGAATGATTTGCAAAACAGGACGGTGCAGTAGGGTGTGCCGCGATTTAGTTAACCTGGCACTTCCCACCTCCTTTCCTGGCGCCCCACTGCCAGCTGACTCCTGGCCCAGTGCCCTCAACGTACCTTCTCTGAACTGGGCGGGGGCCGCGTTCCCGTCTCCCTCGTGCCCACCCTTCTCCCGCTACCCGTCACTCTCCAAGTTTACCTGACAAAGCAGGGGGCGGTTTAGCCGAGGCGCGTCCGCCCACGAATGCACCGGGGGCGTCCCTAACACCCGCGGGTGGGGAGCAGAGCCCGGCCCGGAGGGACGCGCCGGGCGAGGGGGCGCGGCGGCCCGGCCGGGAGAGTGTCGTGTCCCGAGCAGGCCTCAGGGCGGCACTCTGGCCCCGCGGCCGGCGCGCTCGGGCGGGCCTCTGGGCGCCCGACCCACGCTGGCCGGGAACGTGTCTCCCGGTGACGCAGCCCCGGGTGGGGAACGTGGTGCGGCGGCGGCGGCGACGGTACGCGCCTCGGCCGCCCGCGAGAGGACGTGCGGTGCTGCGGGAGGCGACGGCGGTGGCGGCGCGGGACCTGGAGCGGCCGGCGGGAGCCGGGAAGCAGGACGCAGGCGCGGGCGAGGAAGTAGGTCCCGGGCGCGGCGCTCAACAAAGAGCGGGGCCGCCCCCCTGAGGTATCCTGCCGACCCCGAGCGCCCGCGGGCGGGCAGACCCGGTCCGGCAGTTCGCGGGCGGCCTGGGAGGGGGAAGGGCCGCGGCCGGAACGCGGCGGCGGGGCGCCAGGGACAATTCCAGGCCGGCTGGTCCGCGGTCCCCGGACGGGCGGAAGGGAAGGGGCTGGGCCGCTCGGGATTGTAGCCTCTGCTTGTCCCTCGTGCAGGCGGAGTTGCGGGCAGAGGCTCCATGTTGGGAAGCGGCGCCGCTCGTCCTCGTTAGCGGGAATCGGGGCGCCGCGGGCAGAGCCGGCGGGGGCCGGGCCCTGAGTGAAGATGGAGGCCCCTCTGCGGCCTGGGGCCGACATCCTGAGGCGGAACCCGCAGCAGGACTACGAGCTCGTTCAGAGGGTCGGCAGCGGCACCTACGGGGACGTCTATAAGGTGAGGCCGGCCGGACTCTTTTCCTGCGGTCAGCGGGCTTCCTGGAATAGGCCACTTTCTGGGGAGTATGAGGAGGGGGCAGGATGCTTTTATCATTGCATCTTGGAGATGCCGCGGCCGTGGTTCAGTGTGCTCGGTTTCAGGGCACCTTCTATTCACTGCTTGCTCTAATCGCTCCAACAAGCAGAACTAATCACACCTTTGCAAACTACCTTTGTACTTTTTTGTGGTATAAAGGCTGTTTTCATGCTTATTTGTGGTATCCAGGGGAGTTCGAATCTGCTTGGGGAGTTGCACTTGAAAATGTTCTTGTCTTAGCATGGAAAAATGCTTCCTGGAAGTCGGGAGACCAGAAAGTATATTGACATTCCGACATTTGCATAAAAAAACTTTTTGATGGATAATCGTGGTTTTAAAAGTCCTGTGAAATCCCTCCTCTTCAGTTTTATCTGTAAGCAGTCTAAAAAGTGGCTTGGGCACAAACATTATCTTATGTAGAACAATGCTTTTCCCGGCAGAAGTTTCGTTATTTGTATCAGGTGATTCCTTTTTCTACTTTAGCAGTTCCTCTCTTTGGAATTTATAACATCCCATGACCAAGAGTGGTTAAGAGCTGCTGTCCTTTTAATTGTACTTGTTTGCTTTATTTGGAACGAAAGATGAGGATGTTACTCTCAATTTGAGATTTGAAAAAACATAAAGAGACGCAAACCCGGTTCCCCAAGTTCACTGAGTTCTTGAAGGATCAAGATGAAAGAGATTGTTTCGGATTGTCTTATGCTTTTTGTTGTGTTTCAAAAAGGAATCTCTACTGCAACTCTTGTGGATGTATTGCGGGAAATTTTCCTGGATTTGGAACAGCTTTGTTTATTGGATTTAATCATGTTATGTATGCCATTATTCCAAGTAACACTCCTGCTTGTCCTTGAAACTGGCCTTGTGTTATATGGTTAATTAACCAGTAGAATCCTCTGGGGTATGTTGTTTTGCATAGGTGGTAATATGGAAGAAAATCATCCTTTCTTCCTAACTTCTGTTTTTGTTAATATCCTCCTTATTAATAGTAACAATTTGAGGTTGTGTTAAGACAGCTCTAACACTGATTCTATTGAGATGAAAAGTAAAGGGTAGGATTTTTATTTAAGCAAGCATTTGCATCTTCTGTACTAGGTACTGTTCTGTATGGTATGTTGAATTGGGAGGAAGGATCCAGCTTTTGCCTTGTGAATAATTTTAATTCAAAGTGGATAATTATAATAGAATCCAGAATCCTCTTTATATAGAATTAGAGGTATAGTTAACTCTTGTTTATTCATGAATTAGCCATTTTGTGGAATGATCTTTAAAAACTTGAAATTCCTATTTGCTTTCTCAGTCCCGCTTTTTAGTCATCTTCTGTTTATGATTCACTATGTATTACTAGTTAATGTTAATCATACAGTTGTTCATCATCAATTCAGTTCATGTTAATAATACAGTAATCTGAATTCCAGTTCTTATATATTTTCTCTCCTTCCTACTACAAGAACATTTGAAGTGTTCCCCACAGAAATCCCAAGACTTTTACCATTTTTCTTTATAAATATAACAGCTAACTAAAGCAGTTATCTGGAGCAGGGTTTTATCCTTGCCAGGGAAAGCAAAAGGTTATATTAAAGGGGCAGCTAAGATTACTTTTTACCCTGGTGCCTCCCTGCCCTATCTCTCTTCTACAGTTCCTAAACAGAGGATCAAAGACTGAATATTTATCATACAGCACCTTCAACTGTCAGCTCACACATGATCCCTTTCTCTTATATTCATGCTCCCTCACTTTATGTGTATATTCATTCCGCAGCAAGCAGTTGCTGATTCCTAAACATCCTCAAAATTCTGGTTCCTTGTCTTTTGTTCTCTTTTGGTCTAATTACCTGGAATCACCTCCTTCCTAAATTTCCAACTGTTGTTATCCTAACTGTCCAGGAAAGCCTTACTCCAATGCTCTTCCAGGAGGCCCTAGACAGACCTTCCGCATTCTCTCTCTGGCCTCATTTATTACTTTTCCCCCTCCTTCATTGTCTTCTAGCAACACTGGCCTGCCTGCTCTTTCTTAAACAGAATGTACATCTTCCTACCTTTGGGCCTTTGTTCTGGCTATTCCTGCTGCTCACAATGGCTTTCCTCAGACAGCCACATGGCTTGCTCCCTTCCCTCCTTGCTTTTATACCCTCTCAATCTTTTTTCCCTACTTCTTTTCTCTTTGCACTTATTACTCTAATGTTTTACTTACTTTTTTCTTGTTTGTTATCTATCTCAGTCCAAGAACATACTCCCCGAGGGCAGGAATTTTCTGTTTTAGGCACTGCTCTGTCTCTAACAGTACCTAGAATTGTGCCTGGCACAGAATAAGCACTTTCTGAAACTGATGAGTGAATGACCATCAGTAATTCTGTCCCCTACTTCTTTGGGCATATGCTTTTGACATCACAACACTAAGTTAACATTTAATACTCTATATATTCTTGTAATGCCGATTATATCCTGCATACGAATTTTTATTATAAATTTCAATTATTTGAGTCCCCTAGGAAAAATATTTCTGGAAAACTGTTTCATAGCATATCCATTGTCAATATTTTAAAACTTAACAGAATTTTAAGTCTGTGTATTTACTCCTTAATATGCCTAAAAACAGGTAACATTCAAACTGTAGTATTGAAGTTTTTTAACTCAGAGCACTTAATTTTATTATTTATCACTGTGTTTAGGATGAACTGAAAATCCTAGGAAGTTTTAGAAGAATTTCAGTCTGTGATGTAAACTAGCAAAATAATTACAGTGAAGCACTGGAAGTGCAGAGTCTTAAACCAGTGGACCTCCAGGAAAGTTCCTTATTTCTTTTTCTATCTTATGGACCTGGAGCTTTGAAAGTACCACAGCTTTGAGATTTTTTGGTGAATTATTTTTGTTCTTCAGAGGCACAGATCCCCTCTGAAGCTCCTGTCTTTCTTGAGAATCCCTAGGAGGGCAGAACTCAAACTGGCTATTCTGGGTTGAAAGAAGGCTATTACAAAGATTCTTTTAAATAAATGGGTTAAATTATTGAAGGTGAAAGCAGGAAATAGTGGAGGGGAAAGAAACACAAGGAGAAAAGAAATGTGGTGGAAGATGTATGAGAGATTAAATTTCAACTAAGCAAATTTTATTTATAATTAACATTAATTTTAAAATCTTCCGACAGAAGGAGGAGAGATAGTATCTCTGCTACCTTCTGTCCATAGTGATCTAGACAATTGTTATGATACAGTTTACAACTAACAGTACAAGTCATTTGGGTAGGTTGCCTTTATCTAAATATTTGTATGAAAGTTGTTCCCAACCTAGGTTCCAGAGAAGTGTTAGTAATCTTTTTTATGGGTTATAAATTTAGAGTGGGTTGATCTCATGTATTCTTTTCTAACCTGTATTGCTTTTTCTGATTGATTATAAAAGTGTGATATATTTAGCTCCAGGAGGACAGGAACAAATGTCTTCTGCTCATTACTGTACAGTAGCAGACAGACAGATACTCAATAAATATTTGTTGAATGATATTAGTTGTATAAATTAACCAGAGATAAGTACTGTTAATAATTTAATATTAATAGTTTATTTCAGGCATTTTTCCTGAAAGTTTTCAAACCAATATGTTTAAACATGGCTTTATAAAATTGGTATCATGATATATCTCTTTTTTTCCACTTGATTGGAATGGCCAGCATTTTCCCTGATCTTTAAATTGTTGTTGTTTAACCACCAAGTCGTGTCCCACACTTTTGCAACCTCATGGACTGTAGACCACCAGGCTCCTCTGTGCATGGGATTTCCCAGGCAAGAATGCTGGAGTGGGGGTGCCATTTCCTTCTCCAGGGGATCTTCCCTGGAGATTGAAATCACAGGGATTGAAATCACATCTCCTGCATTGACAGGTGGACTAAATGAGCCCTGATCTTTAAATAGTCTTCAAAAATACCATGTTTAAAAGATCCATTGAACAAATCCTCATTTAGTTAATGACTCTAAGTTTCGCATTGTTGTTTTTAATTTTTACTACTTAAAGTAATGTTATAATTTGTGTAGAAATCTTTGTCACATAGTCTTATTACTTCTGTGTGTTCTCTGGGTGTTGGATGAACTGGGTCAGCTGTAATGAATCCCTCTTTTATATATACCCTCCCTCTCTCTTCCCCAAGCCAGAAGTCACAATTCTAGAGTGAC
This sequence comes from Ovis canadensis, assembly GCF_042477335.2. Taxonomy (NCBI): domain Eukaryota; kingdom Metazoa; phylum Chordata; class Mammalia; order Artiodactyla; family Bovidae; genus Ovis; species Ovis canadensis. The sequence continues at coordinate 53,917,894 of NC_091251.1, read as the reverse complement.
TTTAGTTCATTTCAGTCGCTCAGTCGTGTCCGACTCTTTGCGACCCCATGAATCGCAGCACACCAGGCCTCCCTGTCCATCACCATCTCCCAGAGTTCACTCAGACTCACGACCATCGAGTCTGTGATGCCATCCAGCCATCTCGTCCTCGGTCGTCCCCTTCTCCTCCTGCCCCCAATCCCTCCCAGCATCAGAGTCTTTTCCAATGAGTCAGCTCTTCGCATGAGGTGGCTAAAGTACTGGAGCTTCAGCTTTAGCATAGCTTAACCCAGGAACTAATTTTATAAAAACAAAGCTTGATACATCACAACCCTTCTGTAGATATTCATTTATTCAAGAAATACTTCTTTCTATTTATTCAGGAAATATTTGGGGTTTTTTTCTGTTGAGTGCCAACTGTATGGTATGGTATGGGGATGCACACATGAAAAAGTACACTATCAACAGGAACACATAATTTAGTCAGGAAAGCAGACATGTAAGCAGTCATAATTTGGTAAATGCCAGAATAGAAGTGAAGTGGGAGAAATGCTCAACTTTGGTTTTTTTTCTGTGGGGACTAGGGAAAGGAGAAGAGGACAGAGAGCTATGATGCGAACCAGGGAAGATTAAAAAGAGTGGGGATGTTAACTGGATTTTAAAAGAATTCAGGGTGATTTCTAGGTGAACAAATGGGAAAGAAATTGTAGGCTGTGGAAATAGTGTATGCAAATACCTAGTGGCTTGAAAAACCATGATAAATCTTGAGGGACCTGCATCTGCTTTCCAAGTTTGGTTTGACCAAACGTGGCAGAGACTCCATAGATGGGGAGTACAAGCTATTTACTGGCAGACAGGGCTTCCCTGGTGGCTCAGATGGTAACATGTCTGCCTGCAATGTGGAAGACCTGGGTTCGATCGCTGGGTCGGGAAGATCCCTTGGAAAAGGAAATGGCAACCCACTCTAGTACTCTTGCCTGGAAAATTACATGGATGGAGAAACCTGGTAGGCTATAGTCCATGGGGTCGCAAAGAGTTGACTGAGCAACTTCACTCACTCACTTACTGGCAGACAAGGACCAGATAATGGACCTTGTATGTCATAGCAAAGAATTTGGACTTCTTCCTGTAAACTGAAGAAACACTTTAGGAGGGAAACTCTCATGGTATAGAAGCTGGATTAGACAAAGTTTCTGAAAGTATGCAGACCAGTTACTGAATAATCCAGATTAAAGTTTATGCAAGCTGAAATTTAGGCACTGGTATTAGAGATGAAAGGAAATGATAGATTTGCATTGTATTTAGATGATCAAAATTACCTGGTGATCAGTGAAGGAAAAACAGGTAGCCAGTTGCATTTAGAATTTCTGCTTGGATGACTGCATTGGTATCACCAACAGAATTAAAAAATACCAGATTTGTGGGTTCTGGATCTTGTGTTTGGTTTTGAATGTATGACGGTACATAGGTGATTATGTCCAACAGATGGTAGAAAATGCAGCTCTGGCCTTAAGAGAGCTGGACCAGGGATACAGGTTTGGGAGTCATTGTCACTTTATGGGATGGTACCTGTGTAGTACAGGTGAGGTTATATAGAAGAGTACATTTGTAAGAGAGCTGAGGAAAGGCAGTAGTCTTAGAATTATGACAGAAGAAAATAATATGTTGAAGGAGTCTGAGGAGAAACAAAAACTTATGAGGAAGTTCTTTCCATAGAAATCAAGGAGTTTCAAGAACTTATCTCTGTCATCCTGAGTCTATTCTTGTTTCCTTCAGCTCTAATTGCGATAAGGCAAATATTTTCATCGTCTAGAAAATTTAAATCTGAGGTTTTGTGTCATTTCCTTTTATTCTCCTTGCCCACAGATTAAAGTTTTAGAATAATATGGCTTTTAAGGCCTGTCTCTCCTGACACTGAATTTCCTTCCATTCTTTATATGCACTCTGTCCATCAGGTTTTTGCAGGTACTATTTCCTTTTCCTAAAACATCCTTCCTCTTGTCTTTCATCTATCTTCTACTGTTTGCGTTTCTCTTTAAACATTGCATTTCAGGGAGGCCTTTTCTGTCCCTTAGATAAAGTCATATCTGTCTGCGGTAACTTCTTAAATAATACTTAGCGTTTGTCACTCATCTTTGTTGCTGTCAGTGTTCCTCTTCTGCTCAAAGTGCCAGTCTAGGAATTGTGTTTACCACTGAATCAGCTAACCTGACATAGTGCCTAGCATATTCTAAGTGCTCAGTAAAAACGTTTTGAAGGTGTGAGCGACATAGTGGTCATTTAAGTAAGGAATCAGAAAGGTTCATTCCGAGCAGAAGAGCTGAGATGTGAATGGTCAGTAAGGAAGGAGGGGGATGTAGACCACTTTTTGAAGCAGCTTAGCTATGAAGGGAAAAGGAAATGAGACACAGATGTTTCTTCCACTGTTTCTGGGTTTTTTTTTTTTTCCTTCCATTGAGTCTGATTGCAGTTTTTCAGTTATTATTCTTTAAACTTGTCTTATCACCCAATTGACCCAGGAGTGTTGCGAGTTTAGAAAAAGAATTTGACTAAGAAGGCAGTCGAGATAGAATTTGGGAGGAATTGAAAATTTAGAAAAATTACACACGAAAACTTAGGTTGGAATTGTTGGGAATCAAAAGGTAGGGGATAAATTTAAAACCTCCTTCTCTACCATTCTTTTTCCTTCCTCTTTTCTTCTCTTCTCTGAAATAGAGTCTCCATTGATTTCCAGTCCCAGTTGTTCCCTATGGGTGTGGTAGGATGAGGCACATTGAGAATAGGGAGCTAGAATGGAGCCAGGAGATGACAGGGTGGAAAGGGGTAAAGATTCAACCAGTGTTTATAGAGGGCCTCTTATGTGCCAAACACTGTTCTGGGGTCTTGGAATATACCAGTGAGCAGTGCAAAGATTCTTGCCCTCATGGAAGTTACATTGTAGGGGAAAGAGAGAGTGAATAAACAATAAGCATAATAAATAACTTGTATGGGATGTGAGAAGGTGACTAAAGATGTAGAAAGAAGAAAAAGCTGAACAAGTTAAGGGGTTCAGGGTTGCCAGGGTGAGATCAGGAAGGTACGTTGAGAAATGATATTAGGATGAGCATTGTGGGCCACGTTGAGAATGTTCAGTCAGTTCAGTTCAGTTCAGTCACTCAGTCGTGTCCGACTCTTTGAGACCCCATGAATTGAAGGCCTCCCTTTCCATCACCAACTAACTCCTGGAGTTCACTCAAACTCACATCCATCGAGTCGGTGATGCCATCCAGCCATCTCATCCTCTGTCATCCCCTTCTCCTCCTGCCCCCAATCCCTCCCAGCATCAGGGTCTTTTCCAATGAGTCAACTCTTCACATGAGGTGGCCAAAGTACTGGAGTTTCAGCTTTAGTATCATTCCTTCCAAAGAACACCCAGGACTGATCTCCTTTAGAATGGACAGGTTGGATCTCCTTGCAGTCCAAGGGACTCTCAAGAGTCTTCTCCAACACCACAGTTCAAAAGCATCAATTCTTCAGTGCTCAGCCTTCTTCACAGTCCAACTCTCACATCCATACATGACCACAGGAAAAACCATAGCCTTGACTAGGTGGACCTTAGTCAGCAAAGTAATGTCTCTGCTTTTGAATATGCTATCTAGGTTGGTCATAACTTTCCTTCCAAGAAGTAAGCATCTTAATTTCATGGCTGCAATCACAAGGTTAGGTTTGAGTAAAAGACTTTAGGCAAATAAGGAGTTGGCCAAGCTGATATCTGGTTAATCAGAGGAAGCCTTAAATATCTCTCCCTCTTACTGAATCACCTAACCCTATCTCTACAGCTAAATTGTAAGCTTAGTGTTAGGAGTTAGAACTGAGACACTGTCACTGCCATCACTGCATCTCATTGGCTGGTGCAGAAATACAAGTCATTGTGATTTTAATTAAGTTCAGCAATTGTATGTAACTTACCCATTTCTTATCTTCCCTGGTCATTTTTTAATAGCATGAGTTTGCAAACAAAAGATGTGTGTCTGCTTCTACTATCTTTCCCCACTGGTGTTTTCTTATTTTTATTTCATAGGTTCAGTATTTTCATTTTAACCATCATTTCTGGTGTTTTTGTTGAAGACAAATGTGATAGAATATAGATCAACTTATTAGTAGATTCTTAGTGCAAAGAAACGGAGAAGGCAATGGCACCCCATTCTAGTACCCTTGCCTGGAAAATCCTATGGATGGAGGAGCCTGGTTGGCTGCAGTCCATGGGGTTGCTAAGAGTCGGATATGACTGAGCGACTTCACTTTCACTTTTCACTTCCATGCATTGGAGAAGGAAATGGCACCCCACTCCAGTGTTCTTGCCTGGAGAATCCCAGGGACGAGGGAGCCTGGTGGGCTGCCATCTATGGGATCACACAGAGTTGGACACGACTGCAGTGACTTAGCAGTGCAAAGAAATAGAGGAAAACAATAGAATGGGAAAGACTAGAGATCTCGTCGAGAAAATTAGAGATACCAAGGGAATATTTCATGCAAAGGGGGGCTCAGTAAAGGACAGAAATAGTATGAACCTAACAGAAGCAGAAGATGTTAGGAAGAGGTGGCAAGAATACACAGAAGAACTATACCGAAAAGATCTTAATGACCCGTTAATCACAATGGTGTGATCACTCACCTAGAGCCAGACATCCTGGAATGCAAAGTCAAGTGGGCCTTAGGAAGCATCACTATGAACAAAGCTAGTGGAGGTGACAGAATTCCAGTTGAGCTATTTCAAATCCTAAAAGGTGATGCTGTGAAAGTGCTGCACTCAGTGTGCCAGCAAATCTGAAAACCTCAGCAGTGGCCACAGGACTGGAAAAGGTCAGTTTTCATTCCAGTCCCAAAGAAAGGCAATGCTAGAGAATGCTCAAACTACTACACAATTGCACTCATCTCACAGTCTAGCAAAGTAATGCTCAAAATTCTCCAAGCCAGGCCTCAACAGTACATGAACTGTGAAATTCCAGATGTTCAAGCTGGATTTAGAAAAGGCAGAGGAAGCAGAGATTAAATTGCCAGCATCTGTTGGATTATAGAAAAAGCAAGAGAATTCCAAAAAAAACATGTATTTCTGCTTTATTGACTATGCCAAAGCCTTTGACTGTGTGGATCACCACAAAGTGTGGGAAATTCTGAATTAGATGGGAATACCAGACCACCTGTCCTACCTCCTGAGAAATCTGTATGCAGGTCAGGAAGCAACGGTTAGAACTGGACATGGAACAACAGACTGGTTCCAAAGAAGGAAAGGAGTATGTCAAGGCTGTGTATTGTCACCCTGCTTATTTAACTTATATGCAGAGTACACTGGGCTGGATGAAGCACAAGCTGGAATCAAGATTGCCGGGAGAAATATCAATAACCTCAGATATGCAGATGACACCACCCTTATGGAAGAAAGCAAAGAAGAACTAAAGAGCCTCTTGATGAAAGTGAAAGAGGAGAGCGAAAAAGTTGGCATAAAGCTCAACATTCAGAAAACTAAGATCATGGCATCTGGTCCCATCACTTCATGGCACACAGAGGGGGAAACAATGGAAACAGTGTCAGACTTTATTTTTTGGGGCTCCAAAATCACTGCAGATGGTGATTGCAGCCATGAAATTAAAAGATGCTAATCCTTGACAGAAGAGTTACGACCAACCTAGACAGCAACTTAAAAGCAGAGACATTACTTTGCCAACAAAGGTCCGTCTAGTCAAGGCTGTGGTTTTTCCAGTAGTCATGTGTGGATGTGAGAGTTGGACTGTGAAGAAAGCTGAGCGCCAAAGAATTGATGCTTTTGAACTGTGGTGTTGGAGAAGACTCTTGAGAGTCCCTTGGACTGCAAGGGGTTCCAACCAGTCCATCCTAAAGGAAATCAGTCCTGAATATTCATTGGAAGGACTGACGTTGAAGCTGAAACTCCAATACTTTGGCGACCTGATGGGAAGAACTGACTCATTTGCAAAGACTCTGATGCTGGGAAATATTGAAGGTGGGAGGAGAAGGGGATGACAGAGGATGAGATGGTTGGATGGTATCACCGACTCAATGGTCATGAGTTTGAGTAAACTCCTGAGTTGGTGATGGACAGAGAGGCCTAGTGTGCTGCAGTCCATGGGGTCGCAAGGAGTCAGACACGACTGAACGACTGAACTGAACTGATTTTACTTTTGCTTTCAGAATTTATACAAGTTTCACTCTAAGCTTTAAATTGTGGTTTCAGATCAAATATGTAGGAAGAGAAACATGTGATACTTATTAACTTATTAACAAGCGATACTTTTGTTTTCAGGGCTTTGTTGTCAATTTGAGAATTCTAGATCAGATAAATTGGAGCAGTCACTTTCACTTGGCTGCATTGGACTACTTTTGAGTATTTGACATGTTTGAATGTCATTAGGAGGCTGTTGCTTTTCAATTATGTGAAGTACTGATTATGTTTGAGAGTGTAGATAACTCTTTGAAAAAGGCAAGATGAATTTAAGTCTAATATAACTCTACTTCTATAAATGTCATAATCTCCCACTGAGATTTTGAAAATATGATATGGGAAGCGGCTGATAGCCCAGTCTATCCTTGGAGGTGTTTGGGCCCATGACTCATACTGGCCCCCACCTTCTAACATTTTTATAAAAATAAAATTGGATTAAAATGACTAAGAGTGACTAATGTTTATTTAGCTCTTTCAAAATCAGTATATTACTTGTTTCTCACAGTAGTCCTATGAGATAGGTGGGACAGATGTATTGTCATCTCTGATTTTCCCAAGAAGAAACTTACTGTTTCCTCTAGGTCTTACAGTTAATAGGTGGCACTGTGAGGACATGAATCCGGATCTTCTGACTCCGTATTTCTGTTCTTTCTACTAAAACAAACTGCCTCAGGACTACATCTTTAAATTCATTGCTGTATACATAGCCCTTAACACATTGCCCAGCATGTAAAAAGGTCTAAACAAATTACGGGCAGATGGTCAGATGAGACTTGGCAGCCTTATCCCTCTGCTAAGAGGTGAGAGACTTTTTGGACTGATTTGAATATGCATATAAGTTTCAGGTCTCAACATCAACTTTCAGAAGTACTCTTTTCTGGTTACCTACCTGGTCATTACTCTTACCCTTAAATTTTCCAAATTGGAGCTCAGGCTTGGTTTGCTTTTACTGTGGAGATTAACTTAGCTCATAGCCATCCTACGTGTTAATAAGTAAAAGAGAAACTGTTCTAGTTCTTGGTTGTTAGACACCGTTCCTTATGTGCCTTCTCTTGTGCTCATTTTGTTGGAAACTTAGACTTATTGTTACCTGGATTAACTGGGTCCCATAGACTAGATTTAGTAAGCTAAGTTAAATAAAATGCTAATTATTCCATGTAGTAGAATAGCCTGGCTTTTGTAGCATTAGCTAGTTACTCCTGCTGCTGCTGCTGCTAAATCGCTTCAGTCGTGTCCGACTCTGAGCGACCTCATGGACTGCAGCCTACCAGGCTCCTCTGTCCGTGGGGTTTTCCAGACAAGAGTACTGGAGTGGGGTGCCATTGCCTTCTCCGAGTTACTTCTAGTTGTCTGTAATTTAAGTCATCTCCCGAGAAGGATATCTTGTGAACCAATGTGTTACCCTCTCACATACATGCATCCTCTTTTTTAGGTGCCTTGTGCCTTTTTGCCCCCTCCCTTCTTTTTTTAACCCTGCCCCTTATCAATATCAAGAGGAATCCAATGTGGGCATGACAGTATATTTTAATAGACATAACTTGCAATAAATTATTAACAACTTTTGCATTTTAAGCTTTTTGACTCCTAAATGTAATAGACAATGGAGATGCTTGGGTTCCCTGTAATTCTTTTTCCCCAGGAATAATTTCCTATTCATTCTGTAGATTCATGGGTAGGACTTGCCTTCCTGTTTGCCTCTTTCTTCCTTGCCTGAGAATTGATAGCCTTCTTTCCTACATTTTTCAAAAAATACATTTTAAGTAATAGGTGTTTATTTTAGAAAACTATGATATAGTAATAAATGAAAAATTACATGTACTTCTTTTACTGAAAGATGAAAATTTTTATAAATCTTTCAAAACTTTTAAAAAGTCATATAGGCTTCCCAGGTGGTTCAGTGGGTAAAGAATCCGCCTTCATTGCAGAGACACAGACATAACACGGATTCTATCCCCAGATTTGGTAGATCCCCTGGAGGAGGGCATGGCAACTCCTTCTCCCGCCCCCAGTGTGCTTGCCTGGAGATTGCATGGTCAGAGGAGCCTTGTGGGCTATAGTCTACAGAGTCACAAAGAGTCGGACATAGTGACTGAGCACACACGCACGCACATAAATCTTAATATGTGTTATATGTAAACACATTATTTATAGAATATTATGTGGAATACGTATTTGATAATGTACTTTTTCGTTTAACAGTGTGTCACAATTTTTCATGTGACTATACACATTTAATATTTGTATTATTTCATTGTATCTGTGCAATGTTTAATTCAATATTGCTGAACAAGTAAATCATCTCCAGTGTTTCCTTATTAAGCATACTGTGATCCATACCCTTGAACAAATTCTTTTTGCATATCCTTAATTATTTCTTTAAGTAAATGTCTAGAAATAAGTTTTCTGAGTTATGTTAAGCTTTTAGTGAATTTGACCAATTATTTCCCCCCAAAGTTGCACCCAATAACAGTGATTAAGTATTTATATATTCCCTACCTCTTTTTGATTATTAGTAATTAATGTATTTCTGCTACCTTATTTTACACTTATATTTTTATGTTTCTTTTTTGCCTACCTTTTAAAATCTTAACTCAAGCCCTTTTCTCCCTTTTCCTTTGCCACTGAGGCCTCCTTAATGACAAAGGATACTTAATTCAGTTTAAACAATCCTCTAGAAGGAATGCTTCCTTTGATAAAATCAGTCTGTATTAGGAAAGGACTTCTTTTCGGACACAAGTAAGTATCCTGACAGACTAGGCTCTAGTGTATCCTGAGATAAAAGTCATTTGGACAGATTGGGGTCACCCTAACAGTCAGGCCTTAGACTCTGAATATGTCTGCCTGGTAGTGGGGCGAAGCCTGCAATACAGCCTCCTTCAGTGGAGAGGGAGCACCTGTCTAGATTTGGAAGGCAGCTTGGAAAAATTACTCCACAAAAATTAAGGAATTTGGGAGCTGGCAGGAACCTCTTACGCAGTACGTATGTCCTCTACCCTGTCCTTTATAAGGTATCATTTAACATTTAAATAATAAAGACATGCTATGTTTCGAAGCAGTTGGTTTCTACTTAAGTACTATAAAAAACTTTCCTGTGTGGATCCGAAATCTGTCCCATTGAAACTCAAACAAAGCAGGTAAATCTTTAATTTTTTGCTATTACCCCACCAAATACTACCCTCATACCTAAAGTATGCAATGCATAAGGGGTGCTGAGTGAATAAATGTTAAAATACTTAATGACTTATCTTTATATTAAATTTTCATCTGGCGAATATGCTGTCTAAGTGGCTCCCTTCTTTATGATATTTTGTTCACATAAATTTGATGATCTTACTGGAAGTGGTTTCCTTGAAATTTTATGTAACTTCTATAGTCTATAGTATTTATTTATGACCTCCCTTTTTCTTAAAAAGATTTATAATAAAAGTAAAATGAAGCACTTTACTTTATTCTTGCCGCAGGATGAAGTACTGCATTGTGTTCTGAATATATCACTTTCAACATTTATTTTTGAATTAAAAAAATATCATACCTTTATAGAGATTTGAAGAAAGAATCTAAGTCACCTATACCATGACTTTTGTAATGACTCTAATATTTTAACTACTATCATTTTTGTTGGGCATCAAACTTTGAGTTCATGGTCAAAGCATATAGCGATCAGAATAGTGGTAAGGGTCTGGAATCTGTATGTGGCATGTTGGCAAAATTAGCATGTTTCATCCATAGATAGAAGGGAGTTTTTCTATTTCTATCTGAGCCATGTTAAAATTAGAGCTAGGCCCCCTGAGTGCCATAGGAACTCAACACATACTTACTGAATAAATCAATGAATCTAGATATGTGAAATTTTCCAGAGGAGGAATAGAATAAACCGGCGTTATCTCAGAGACCAAAACTGGGACCACTGAGGAGAGAGCACCAAATCCTCACCACTAGACCACCAGGGAGGCTGAAGAGAAATTAATAGGAAAGTCGCAATTTTGCTGATCATAAAAAGCCTTTGTACAACTAAATTTATGCTAAAGACGAATGTATCAAATTGACCAAATGACTCCCACAGACTTAAGTAAAAGAAAATTGCTTTTTAGAAAAAAGATTGAATTAGATGATTTCCAAAATTTCCTCCAAACTAAGATTCTCATAGAACAGTGTCTCTAGAGTAGTTTTAGTTTTCTTTTTACCTCCCTACCTACTTACCTATTTGTTTTTGTTGAGGGTTGACTTACAAGTCTTCCCGAGTGGCTCAGTGGTAAAGAATCTGCCCACCAAGCAGGAGACAGGTTTGATCCCTGGACCCTGGAGATCCCTGAAGAAGGAAATGGCAACCCACACCAGTATTCTTGCCTGGCTGGGAAATCCTGTGAACAGAAGAGCCTGTCAGGCGGCTATAGTCCATGGGGTCACAATGAGTCAGATATGACTTAGAGACTCAACAGCAACAGCAACAACAATTGATTTACAATATTAGTTTCAGATGTACTACAGAGTGATTTGATAATTTTATACATTACAAAATGATCACAGCAGTGAGTCTAGTTATCTGTTACCATGCAAATTTATTACACACTATTATTGACTGTATTCCCTATGCTGTACTTTACATCGCTGTGACTGACTTATTTTATGACTGGAAGTTTATACCTTTTAATCTCCCTGGCTTATTTTACTCATCTCTCATCCCCCTCCCCTCTGGCAACCCACCAGTTTGATCTGCGAGTCTGTTTCTGTTTTGTTTTGTGCTTTAGATTCCACATATAGGAGAAATCAAAGTGTTTGTCTGACTTACTTCAGGTATCTACAAGATTATTTACATTGTTGCAAATGAGATTTCATTTTTTATGGCTAACTAATATACTTGTGCGCGTGTGTGCACATGTGTGTGCTTTTGTGTTGTGTGTGTGTATCTCCACTTGGATTACTTTCATATCTTGGCTATAGTAAATAAATCTGCAGTGAATAGTGGCATGCAGTGTGTATCTTTTTGAGTCAGTGTTCTTGTTATCTTTGCATAGATTCCCGGAAGCGATATTCCTTCGTCATGTGTCAGTTCTATTCAATATTTTTGAATTTTTGAGAAACCATCATACTGTTTTCCATAGTGGCTGCTCCAAGTTACATCTCACCAGCAGTGCACAAGGGTTCCCTTTTTCCCACACCCTTGCCAGCTCTTTTTATTTGTCATCTGTTTGATAATAGCTATTCTGACAGCTGTGACATTGTGGTTTTGATTTGCATTTCACTGATTAGTGGTGCTGAGTATTTTTTCATATGCATGTTGGCCGTCTATATGTCTTTTGAAAAGTCCTCTGCCCATTTTTTTAAGTGAGTTTTTTTCTTTTTTTTGATCTTGAGTTGTATGAGCTGTTTGTGTATTTTGGATGTTAACCTCTTATGGGATATTTTATTTGCAAGTATATTTTCCTAGTCAGTAGGTAGCATTTTTGTCTTGTTGGTAGTTTCCTTTGCTGTGCAAAAGCTTCTTAGTTTGATATAGTCTGCTTTTTCTTTAATTTTTGATTTTCTCTTGCTTGAGGAGAATATTTTAAAAAAATATTGCTGAGACCAATGTCGAATAGTGTACTGCCTATGTTTTCTTCAGTGTTATGTCTTTAGGTCTTACGTTTATGTCTTTAATCCATTTTGAGTTTAAGATATATGTAGATGGTGTGAGAAAGTAGTCTCATGTGATTCTCTTGCATATAGCTGTCCAGTTTTCTGAGCATTATTTCTTGAAGAGGCTGTCTTTTCCCAATTTGATATTCTTGCCTCCTTTGCAATAATTAACGATGTAAGTGTGGGTATCTGGACTCTTTTATTCCATTGACCTATGTGCCAGTACCATACTGTTTTGATTACTATAGTTTTATAATGTAAATAAATCAGGAAGTGTGATACCCCCAGCTTTCTTCTACTTTATCAAGATTGTTTTAGTTATTTGCAGTGTTTCGTGCTTCCATATAAATTTCAGAATTATTTGTTTTGGTTCTGTGAAAAGTGCCATTGGTATTTTTATAAGGATTGCATTCAGTCTATAGGTGGTATGATGATTTTATTTTGCAGCTTTACTGAATTCATTTATTAGTTTTAATAGTTTTTTGGTGGTATCTTAAAATTTTTCTGTATATATAATATTATGTCATCTACAATTATTGATAGTTTTATGTTTCCTTTCCAATTTGGATTCCTTTTATTATTTTTGTTCTCTGATTGCTGTGGCTAGGACTTCCAAAACTGTTGAATATAAGTGGTGAGAATGGGCATCCTTGTCTTGTTCTTGATTTCACAGGAAATGCTTTCAGCTTTTCACTGTTATGTATGATGTTCACTGTAGATCGGTCATATATGGCTTTTATTGTGCTGAGGTATGTTCCCTTTATACTCGCTTTGTTGTAGAGTCTTTATCATAAATGGATGTTAACTTTGTCAGAAACTTTTTCTGTATCTTAAGATGATTATATGATTTTTATTCTTTAGTTTGTTCATGTGATATATCACATTGATTGATTTGAAGCTATTGAACCATCCTGTGTCCCAGGGATAATATCATTTGTTCATAGTATATAATCCTTTTAATGTATTATTAAATTCAGTGTGCTCATATTTTGTTGATGATTTTTGTATCTATGTTCATCAGTGATATTCTTTAGTTTTCTTTTTTGTTGTTGTTGTGTCTTTGTCTGGTTTTGGTATGAGGATGGTGCTTGCCTCATAGAATCCGTTCCTTCTTTCATTTTTCTTTTTTTTGAATAATTTGCAGAGGGTTGGTGTTAATTCTTCTTTAAATACTTAGTAGAATTACTTTTTAAGCTGTCTGATCCTAGAATTTTGTTGGGAAAAATTTTATTACTGATTTAATTTCATTACTGGTGATTGATCTGCTGATCTTTTACGTTTCTTCCTGATTCAGTAAGAGTTTGTATGCTTCTAGGAATTCGTGCGTTTCTTCCGGGTAGTCCATTTTGTTGGTGTATAATTGTTTGTAATATTCTCTTATGATCCTTGGATATATGTGGTGTCAGTTGTAACTTCTCTTTCTTTTCTGATTTTATTTGTGTCTTTTTTTTTTCTTGATGAGTCTGGCTAAAGGTGTATCCGTTGTCTTCATATTTTTAAGGAACCAGCTCTTAGTTTTATCGATCTTTCACATTTAAAATTTTTTTTCTGTTTCTGCTCTCATTTTTATTATTTCTTTTCCTTTTCAAGCTTCTGGCTTGTTTGTTCTCATCTTTCTGGTCTCTTCAGGTGTGTGGTTAGGTGTCTGAGATTTTCCCTGTTTGCTGAGGTAGGCTTGCATCTGCATAAACTCTTTCTAGAATTGCTTCTGCTGCGTCCTGCAGACTTTGGATGGCTGTGTCTCCATTTTCATTTGTCTCCAGGTACTTTCTAAATTTCCTCTTTGGTTTCTTCAGTGGTTAGTAGCGTATTGTTTCAGAGAAGACGATGGCACCCCACTCCAGTACTCTTGCCTGGAGAATCCCAGGGATGGGGGAGCCTGGTGGGCTGCTGTCTATGGGGTCGCACAGAGTCACACACGACTGAAGTGACTTAGCAGCAGCAGCATATTGTTTAGCCTCCATGTGTTTGTACTTTTTGCAGCTTTTTTCCCCTTGTAGTTCATTTCTAATCTAATGTCATTGAAAAAGATCCTTGCTGTGATTTCATTCTTCATGACTGAGCAACTGAACTGAAGTTTATTGAGATTTGTTTTGTGGGCTAGCACCTAACCTATCCTGGAGAGTTGTTTCACTATCCCATAAATGTCAGTAATACTTTAGGATTTCTGTTCTTGAATTTTTTTTCTTCTAACTCTGTGTACCCTTCCTAGGTTATCTCATCTACTGGCCTGGATTCAGTATTGTTGATGATGCCCAGTCTGCCTCCAATCCATGTTAGTTCTTGAGCCTCAGGAGCTATTAAGTGGCTTACAGTATATTCCATTTATATGCTGTTAGTTTTCTAGTGTTGTTCAGTGGCTCAGTCATGTTTGACTCTGACCCCATGTACTGTAGCCAGGCTTCCCTGTCCTTCACTGTCTCCCAAAGTTTGCTCAAACTCATGTCCATTGAGTTGGTGATGCCATCTAACCATCTCATCCTCTGTCTTCCCCTTCTCCTCTTGCCCTTAATCTTTCCCAACATCAGGGTCTTTTCCAATGAATTTGCTCATCTTTAGGAACCTGAAATTTAAATATGTTCATATCTGAGCCCCTCATCTATATTCCTTCATTGTCCTTCCCCTTTACCCATGAAATGTGTCCATCTTCTGTGTTTGTCATCTTAGTGAATAGAATCACAGTGTTTATTCACTTGTATAATCCAGAAACTAGGAGTTATCCTCAATTTGCTGTTCCTTTGCATTTCACATTAAATAATTTGCTGATTCCTCAGCCATGAAATTAAAAGACGCTTACTCCTTGGAAGAAAAGTTATGACCAACCTAGATAGTATATTCAAAAGCAGAGACATTACTTTGCCGACTAAGGTCCGTCTAGTCAAGGCTATGGTTTTTCCTGTGGTCATGTATGGATGTGAGAGTTGGACTGTGAAGAAAGCTGAGCGCCGAAGAATTGATGCTTTTGAATTGTGTTGGAGAAGACTATTGAGAGTCCCTTGGACTGCAAGGAGATCCAACCAGTCCATTTTGAAGGAGATCAGCCCTGGGATTTCCTTGGAAGGAATGATGCTAAAGCTGAAACTCCAGTACTTTGGCCACCTCATGCGAAGAGTTGACTCATTGGAGAAGACTCTGATGCTGGGAGGGGTTGGGGGCAGGAGGAGAAGGGGACGACCGAGGATGAGATGGCTGGATGGCATCACGGACTCGATGGATGTGAGTCTGAGTGAACTCCGGGAGTTGGTGATGGACAGGGAGGCCTGGCGTGCTGCGATTCATGGGGTGGCAAAGCATCGGACACGACTGAGTGACTGAACTGAACTGAACTGAATGGAAACAAGCTGGAGTGGAGTATAGCAGAGGAGGCAGACAGAAGTTAATGAATTTGCTTTATATTTTTAAAATACCAGTTTTTTCTGAGTTATTGGATGTGAAGAATGTGAAGGAAAGAAATGAAGAATGACCTTGGGTTTTGTGCTTAAGCAACTGACTGGTGGCAGTAAATTTTGTTTTGATTGGGAATTTGTGAAGATGAAAGTGTTTGTGGAGCAGGGATAGCTGAATGTTATGTGTTAGGCATGTTGGGGTTGGCATGTGTGTCAGGTTTCCATGGGTTTAAGAGTCTGGAGCTGGGTGAGGAGATATTAATCCTGGAGATGGTTATTAAAGCCATAGGACTACATAGTAGAATGTTAGATAAAGAGAAGATGAGACTCTGTTCATACGGAATTAAATTCAGTAAGTAGAGTATCCTAATGGATAGGTAACAGAGGCCTAGGTAGCGTTAAAGGCTTCAAGAGAGAAGTATAAAGTATTTTTTTATGAAGAGTGGAAAATCAAACCTGGTGGAGAACTTGTAGTTTGAGGGTGGTGTAATGATTTGAAAGTAAGGCCTATTAATGTGATTTTATAATTTTTTTCCCAATAACATTTAGCTGTTCAATATCAGTATGGAGCTAGTGATAATCAGTTTAATCAGATAAGGATTTTGCTAGACTAGCATGATAGAGGATAAGAAGAGAAGGAATTTAAGGGTGTTTGTAAGGGAGAGATTATAAATGGAGTGGTGGACCATGGAACCCTGACAATTAAGATGTGAGGACTTGAAAGATGTAATTGGTAGTCATATGGGAATGCACTAGATTAGTGAGGGGGAAGAATCACTGGAATGAGAGGACTTCCATCTTCCTCACTGATGAGATAGTCTATGCCTTAAATTATATCTTTGTATTCTTTGTTGATAGCTCAAAAGTTTAATTATTTTTTTAGTCACATTAAAAATCTTACAGCATGTGGGAAAGTTCATGGTTTACAAAACTGATAAGTGCATAATACCGTTAAAATAGAAATGGTTTAGTTAGGAGGACAAACATCTTCTTGGTACAAGCAGAAATTTAATGTTTCACTATGCATTAAAAGTCCAAGACAGAAGAGTCTGAGTAAAAGTACTTCTTTGGTAGTAAATTGACTTGGAAATATTAAGAGATAAGGAAAGTACCCTGGCAATGAGGATAGAAAATTAATTTAAATAGGAAGGCTCTTCTATGGATTGTATAGTGACACTGATCCCATTTATTATTATTTATATTTTTTCATCTAATAATTTTAATTCCTGATTAATAAAGAGTTAAATAAATGAACTGTAGTGAAATACTTTATTAGACTTTTGGGTGTTTAGTATACCCTTAAGTCTAAGTGTTAGTGTATAGCAATAACCTCTAAGATAACTGGGACTCAGAAATAATTTAGAACTTCTTGTAGAGGTGTTGTGGTATTTATTAGTTCCTATTAGAAATGCAGCACAGAATCTTCTTGTGTGTTAAAGTTAAGAAACAAAAATACTTGAGAATATCTAGTTTCTTTAGGTGTATTGACACTTAATTTGTCAAAAGGAAATGTTGGGTTTCAAAAACTAGTATTACGTTTGACTCCACTGGATTAAAGTGTGAAATTGTATAGTTAAATTTCTGAAAGATCTCTTTCGTAAATTGAATCTGTAAAGTCTCTGTTTAGAAGATCTTTTTTTTTTTTTTTTGAAAGCCTCTTTGCCTTTCATTATAAAAGAGCCTGGTACTGCTTTCTGTTTTAAAAATCCAGCTGGAAAATTACAGAGTATGAACTTTTGCCCATCGGGCCTTCATTTGGAAAGAACAGAAATATGTCTTCCAAATGGAGACTGACACTTAAGTGTTTATCCTGTCAGTGGAACCTTTAGCTTATATTCTTTACTTTTATTTCTGTAATGACAAATAATATATTTTGGCTTATACATGGGTAGCTGAATTTTAAAATACCATCTTTATTTTATGTGATTCTGAGATTGTTCAAACTTTTCAATGATCTGTTCCTTTCTGAGTGCCTCAGAATCTCTTAAAAACGGTGTCCTTGGTTCCTGAATCTTCATTTTGGGTCTGTTAAATTGAAACACAACATAGTTGTATTGTTTCTAATCATAAATATTGGCACAATATGTCTGAAAATATCAATATACTTAATATAATTTTACATGTATTCTTTTAAAAATAATTAATAGGCTTAATTTGAGTACAGTTTTCTATTTATAGACTTGTTGAGCAGATACGTAGTTATATGTATCCACACCTCACCCACCCACCCACGCAGTTTCCCCTTTTATTAACATCTTGCATTAAGTGTGGTATACTTATTACAGTTATTAAACCAAAGGTTCATTCTTTATGTTGTACAGTTCTGTGGATTTTGACAGATACATAATGACATGTATCCATTGCAGTTTCATACCGAGACTAGTTTCACCATTCTGAAAATGTCTTACACTTCAGCTGTTCATCACTCTTCACCCAAACCCCTGGCAACCACTTTTCCTATTGTTTGCCTTTTCTAGAATATTGTATGGTTGGACTCATATAGTATATAGCTTTTTCAGCAGACTGATGTTTTTCATTTAGTATGCATTTAAGGTTCTGCTGTATCTTTTCATGGCTTGACAACTCATTTCTTGTTACTGTTTTGGTTTGGGGTTTTTTGTTTAAAAAAATTTTTATATTGAAGTATAGCTGATTAACAATGTTGTGATTGTTAGGGACTCAGCGAAGAGATTCATCCATACATATGCATGTGTCCATTCTATGGCTCATTCCTTTTTTAAAATGTTTAATTGGAGGATAAGTGCTTTACAATGTTGTGTTGATTTTTGTCGTAGAACAACAAGAATAAGCCATGTAAGTACACATATACCCCCTCCCTCTGGAAACTCCCTCCTACTCCCACCGTTTCTTTATATCACTGAATAATATTCTACTATATGGATATAAAATGCTGAAAGATCTTAGGAACTGGGAAAAGACTTGAGATGATTCTTTTGTTAAGGACAGGGAAGAAGAGAGGGTAGGAATGGTTGTGAGGCTTCTGGCTATCTCTTCCCATTTTTCTAAATGTGTTTGCAGCTGGGGGGAAGGGTAGCCATTGATGGGGTGAGGTCAAATGTTTTCTTTTCCTAAGACTTCTCCTTACCCTGTTTACCATGATAGATGAGGAAAATATATGAGCTTATCACAAAATATTTGAGACTGCTACTGTAGAAAAAAATCCTTTTTTTCTTCTACCTTTCTGTTTGTGACTGCCTCTGCATTGCTGTCCCCATGCTTTTATTTTTCTCACCATCTATATGTTATTTCTAAAAATATCCCTTCTGACACTATCTTTCCTGTAATCTTTGTCATTCTTCTATTCCCTTCCCTTTTCTTTCCCTCTCTTCTTTGGTAACATGACCTACTTAATCTAGCAAAAAAAGTGTAATCATACTGTCCTGTTTTATCAAATGCTCCTTATTTTTTATGTGTGTGAAAATTCACCTTCAAATCTAATACACTGAAGTGAAAAATGTTCTAGATTATTAAATTGCATTTCCACATATGATGTGCCACTGGGTGTAATAAAATGAACACTCATATTAGCACCATCTGATATGTTCCTTGGTGACTCAGATGGTAAAGAATCCGCCTGTAAACCCGGTGACCTGGGTTTGATCCCTGGGTAGGGAAGATCCCCTCAAGAAGGAAATAGCAACCCACTTATTGCCTGGAGAATTCATGGACAGAGGAGCCTGGTGGGCTATAGTCCATGGGGTCACAAAGAGTCAGACATGATTGAGTGAGTGTACACGACAGTATGTTGGTACAATGTTTTTAGACCGTTTTGGCAGTATGTGTTGATGGCCTTAAATGTTCATATTTATGCCCTTGACCTAGTCATTTCATTAGAATCCATTAAAAAAATAATCTTAAATAATGAAAAAACTGTATATTGGGGCTGGTGCATGGGGATGACCCACAGAGATGTTATGGGGAGGGAGGTGGGAGGGGGGTTCATGTTTGGGAACACATGTAAGAATTAAAGATTTTAAAATTAAAAAAATTAAAAAAAACCCTATGTATAATATCCTTAATATCTAGCAGTAAGAATGGTTTTATGAACCACTTAAAATTATATATTGCACTGAGAAAATACATAATTTCTTAAAACTAATACAAATCTGTACCTATAATAGAACTTGGCAGACATAGATTTAACATCTAAGCTAGGCATGAGTATGCTGCTGCTGCTGCTGAGTGGCTTCAGTGGTGTCCGACTCTGTGAGACTCCATAGATGGCAGCCCACTAAGCTCCTCTGTCCCTGGGATTCTCCAGGCAAGAATACTGGAGTGGGTTGCCATTTCTTTCTCCAAGGCATGAGTATAAATCCCAATAATTTTTTTTCAGAGCAATATGGCAGTATGTCCATTTTAAATCACATACCTTTTGATGTAACAATTATGCTTATAGGTTACCTTACTAATAGACTTTGATATGTGCTAAAATATTTGCTGTGATAATCATTGAAGTATTATTTATACTAAGTCTGTCCATGATATTTTGTTAAGTGGTAAATATTTTCTCTTCTAGAAATTTATTTGAGGGAAATAATCAAGGCTATGGATAGATATAAAGCTGTAAGATATATATATATTTCTAATTCCAAAATAATATTAAAATCCTAAGTCCTATTAAATCCTAATCCTATTAAAAGTCCATTAATAGCAGATGAGTTAAATAAATTATATGTACCATCAATGGAAAATTAGGCAGCGTTGCACACTATAAAGAAAGCTGAGCACCGAAAAATTGATGCTTTTGAACTGTGATGTTGGAGAAGACTCTTAAGAGTCCCTTGGACTACAAGGAGATCCAGCCAGTCCATCCTAAAGGAAATCAGTCCTGAATATTCATTGGAAGGACTGATGCTGAAGCTGAAACTCCAATCCTTTGGTCACCTGATGCAAGAGCTAACTCACTGGAAAAGACCCTGATGCTGGGAAAGATTGAAGGTGGGAGGAGAAGGGGCCAACAGGATGAGATGGTTGGATGGCATCACCGACTCAATGGACATGAGTTTGAGTAAACTCCAGGAGTTGGTGATGGACAGGGAGGCCTAGGGTGCTGTAGTCCATGGGGTCGCGAAGAGTTGGACACGACTGAGCGACTGAACTGAACTAAACTGCAAACCATATTGTAGAAGACTGTGATGACACATCTTGTACAACACATACACATTTGAGGACACACACAGGGCCAAAAAGGAACACGTAGACTAAATGTTAGCTTTTTCCTCTGGATAGTAAGATACACGATTTGATATTTTTATTTTCCTTTAATAAATATATAAAAACCATGAGTATTTTTTTTTAATTGAGAAAAGTTAAGTGTAAGAAAAGACTTGGAAGGAAACCAAAATTTTAAACAGTAGTTGTCTTTCAGTGGTGGGATTAAAGGTAGTTGTGTGTGTGTGTGTGTGTGTGTGTGTATTTTTTCTATATTTTTCCTTACTGGGAAAATTACTATTCTCATTTCACTGGAAATAAAGACTTTATTTTTCAACTTTGTTAAAAGCCTGACTCATAAGTAGCTAATTAACAAAGTACCAAGTAACTTTTATATAGTTGACAGACTTTAAAAAATTTTTATTTTCATTTTTATTTTAGGCCAGAAATATACATACGGGAGAGTTGGCTGCAGTAAAAATTATCAAATTGGAGCCTGGTATGTATTAAAACTCTCAAAATGATTTTTGAACACTTTTCCCCGTATATCCTTCCTTGTTTCCTTTCTTCCAAGAGTCTTTTTATGTTATCAGGGCAGTAGGGTATCTTCAGTATGGTTGTATGAAATTCCACTGGAAGTTGTTGATGAAAGACAAATTTGATGCAGTAGTTTCGTTATTAAATAAAATTTGTGATATGCACATTCAAAAACTGAAAGACACCTTGACAGTCTGAAGGTAATTTGCTTTTTAAGATTATAGTGAAATTTTTAACTTCAGTTTTAACTTTTATGATAATTTGATTAGTAAAGTATTCATTGATTTGGGGGAAATATTTGGTGAAATTCAGGATAATTATATTTTATATGTCAGCCATTCCCTCGCTGGTTGATATAGGTTTAATAATTCTGGCCTTAGCATAATGTTTTTTTTTTTTTTAACACTTCTGTCAAAAGGCTGTTTGTTTTTAAAAATACTGAAAATAAAATTACAACTACTATATAAAACTTGAAGCAATTTTTAATTTTGATATCCTAAAAGTTTCTCTTTTTTAAAAATGTTATTTATTTATTGGCTATGCTGGGTCTTTGTTGCTGTGTGCAGGCTATTTCTAGTTGCAGAGAGCACGGATTCCTCTAGTTGCGGTGTTCAGGCTTCTTATCGTGGTGACTTCTCATGTTGCTGAGCACGGGCTCTAGTGTGCACGGGCTTAAGTAGTTGTGGCCAGCGGGCTCAGTTGTTGTGGTTCCTGGGCTCCAGAGCACGGGCTCAGTAGTTGCGGAGCACAGGCTTTGTTGCTCCAAGACATGTGGCATCTTCCCAGACCACAGATCAGACCTGTGTCCCTTGCATTGCAAGGCGGTTTCTTAACCCCTGGACCACCATGGAATCTCCTAAACATTTCTAATGAGAGCATTACTAACTTTCTTTTTTTCTCCAGTTTCTTTTTTTGTTTTAATATACTGTGGTAGTCCATTCTAAAGGAGATCAGCCCTGGGTGTTCTTTGGAGGGAATGTTGCTAAAGCTGAAACTCCAGTACTTTGGCCACCTCATGCGAAGAATTGACTCATTGGAAAAAACTCTGATGCTGGGAGGGATTGGGGGCAGGAGGAGAAGGGGACGACAGAGGATGAGATGGCTGGATGGCATCACCGGCTCGATGGACATGAGTTTGAGTGAACTCCGGGAGTTGGTGATGGACAGGGAGGCCTGGTGTGCTGCCATTCATGGGGTCGCAAAGAGTAGGACACGACTGAGCGACTGAACTGAACTGAAGGTACACACGTAACATAAAATTTGCCATTCAAACCATTTTAAAGTGTATAAAATACATTCATAATGTTGTGTTACCAAGACAATTATTCATTCCAGAATGCTTTTCATCTGCTAAAACTGAAATTCTACACTCATTAAAAAATAACTTCCCATTCCCATCTTTTTGGCAGCCCTTGGAAGCCAACATTATACTTTTTTTGTCTCTGTGAGTTTGATTATTCTGGGCATTCCCTGTAAGTGGAATAACAGTATTTGTACTTTTGTGCCTGGCTTAGTTCACTTAACCAGGTGAACCCAGGTCTCCTACATTGCAGGCAGACTGTTTACCGACGGAGCCACCAGGGAAGACCTTAACCGAGTGAAACAGTCCTCAAAGTTCATCCATGTCTCATGTCGGAGTTTTCATCCTTCTCAAGTCTGAATGTTGTATTGTGTGTATATACCACATTTTACTTATTCATTCACCTTTTGATGGGACACTTGGGTTGCTTCTACCTTTCAGCTGTCGTAAGTAATGATGCTATGAATGTGAGCATATGAATATTTCTTCAAGGTGCTGCTTTCAGTGTTTTCAGTATGTACCCAGAAGTGGTATTGCTAGATCATATGGTAATTATATTTTTATTCTTTTTGAAGGACCATCATACTGTTTTCCATAGTGGCTGTACAATTTATATTCCTATCCATAATACACAAGTATTCCAGTTTCTCCACCTGCTTTCTAATGCTTGTAATTTTTCTTCATTTTTATAGCAGCCACCCTAATGGATGTGAGGGGTATTTCATTGTAGGTTTTTTTGTTTTTTTGCATTTCCCTAAGGATTATTCATGTTGAGTGTCTTTTCATGTGCATATTGACCATTTGTATATATGCTTTAGAGAAATACCTACTCAAATCCTTTGCCCATTTTTTAATCAAGTTGTTTTCTGTTGTTGTTGACTTTTAGAAGTTCTCTGTACATTCTAGTTAATCCTTTATCCTAAAAATGGTTCGTAAATATTTTCTCTCATTCTGTGGGTTGCCCTTTTACTCTGTTGATGATGTCTGTAGATGCACAAAACAGTATAAATTTTCATGAAGTCGTTTGTCTATTTTTTCTTTAGTTGTCTTAGCCTTTGGTGTCATACTCAAGAAATCGTTGACAAATCCAATACATGAAGCTTTTGCCCTGTGTTTTCTTTGATGAAAGAAACAGTCTTCTTAGGTCATTATAGTCTTAAGTCTTTGATCCATTTTGAGTTTATTTCTGTATACAGTGTTAGGTAAGGGTCCAGCTTCATTCTTTTGCCTATGGATATCCACTTTTCCCTAGTATCATTTGTTGAAAATGCTGTCCTTCCTCATTGAATGGTCTTATTAGCACCCTTGTCAAAAGTCATTTGACTGTATATGCGAAAGTTTGTTTCTGGACTGTCTATTCTGTTCAGTTCGTCTGTGTGTCTGTAGAGTGCCTGTATTATACTGTTTTGATTTTAGTAGCTTTGTAGTAAGTTTTGAAATCAGGACGTGTGAGTCATTAGTTTTGTACTTCTTTAAATATTATTTTGGCTCTTCAAGGTCCCCTGAGATTCCATATAAATTTTGGAATGGGTTTTTCTATTTCGACAAAAAAAGGTCATTGTAATGAGGAGTAATGCTTTTTGACCAGGTGTGCATTCACTTGCTGCTTCATAAAGTTAAACATTGTAGAATAATGGTGTGACCATAATTATACCAACCAGTTTCTTAATTTGCACAATTAAAATGGTTTTACATTTCAAATACAGCATTTTGATCATTGTGTGTATGGTTCATTATGGAGAGATTACTGAGGTAGTATGTGACATCACTTTAAAAACAAGGTTTCAGATAGGGCACAGTATCCTTTTTTTCCTGGATAATAATAGTCTATAATAATACTCTTTTAGAGTCCTCTTACTAAGTTCCACCTAATAAGTGTAAAATGATCTCCAAAATGTCATTAGCACACATAGAAGAGAATACAACAGAATTATGCATGCATTTGCCTCTTCTTGGGTTATTTGAGCAAATAAATATTCAAGTTGCATTCAAGAAACAGTTACAGTCCAGATAATGAATGGGCTGAATTTGCAGAGGAAACGAAGATATTTATCCTTTCTCTGCCTTCAACAAGTAGACTGGGCTCGTCATAACGCAGTTTCACTTGTTTGACTGAAGGGTATATCCTACTTTTGATTATAATTCAGATCATGAATTAATGAGTGTATTTTAAAAATCCTACAATTCTGACTTCTCGACAAACCTTAAAAAAGAAAGCGTACCATTATGTGATGTAGTTATTTAACACATACGGATTAGTTGCTGGGTTCATAAATTAAGGCTGTGAAAGATTGGAATTTCTCACTTCTTGGCTTTAAAGTTGCTGCCTTTGTGTTCAAGTTCACTCATATACAGAGACTGACTAATGTTTAAATTCTTACCCCGAAAAAGAATAACATAGAAAGAAGTCCAGTAAATTCTTGATTTGATGTGATTTCAATGTTTGGCCATTTTAATATTCTTTTTAATTACTTATTTACGCTTTGTTCAGTTTTATCAGGTTGTCTTTTTTATTTACAGTTTTTTATTTTTAATGCAATTTTTAAAGATTACATCACATTTACAATTATTGCAAAATATTGGCTATATTCCCCATGCTGTACAATACACCTTTGTAGCCTAACTTATACCCAGTGGGCTTCCCTGGTGGCTCAGTGGTAAAGTGCCTGCCTGCAATGCAGGAGACCTGGGTTCAATCTCTTGAGCTGAGACGATCCCCTGGAAAAGGACATGGCAACCCACTCCAGTATTCCTTGCCTGGAAAATTCCATGGACAGAGGAGCCTGGTGGGCTGTAGTCCATGGGGTCACAAAGAGTCAGACACAACTGAGTGACTTCACTTCACTTTTATACCCAGTAGTTTATACCTCCCACTCAACCACCCCTATATTGCCACCCCCCGTTGGTCACCACTAGTTTGTCCTCTGTATCTGTGTGTCTGCTTCTTTTTTGTTATATTCAGTAGTTTGTTTTATATTTTAGATTCCATATATATATGTGATGTACAGTATTGGGCTTCCTCTGTCTGACTTATTTCACTTAGCCTAATGCCCTCCAGTCCATCAGTGTTGCTGCAAAAAGCAAGATGGAGTTTGTTTATTTCAGTATTTCATAACTGAATAGTATTCTTGTGTGTATGTGTTTATACACATACCCTATATCTTCTTTATCCATTCATCTGTTGGTGAACACTTAGGTTGCTTCCATATCTTGACTACTATGAACATTGAGGTACATATATCTCTTCAAATTAGTGTTTTAGTGTTTTGAGAAACCTGTTTTCCATAGTGGCTGCACCAGTTTACATTTCCACCAACAGTATATGGGGTTCCTTTTCTCCACATCCTAGCCAGGATTTGTTATTTGCATTCTTTTTGATGATAGCTGTTCTAAGAGGTGTGCAGTGATAACTCAAATGGTTTTGATTTGTATCTCCCTGATGATTATTGATATTGAGCATCTTTTCATGTGCTTATTGTCCATCTGCGTATCCTCTTTAGAAGAATGTTTGTTCAGTTCTTCTGCCCATCTTTTAATCGGGTTGTTTGCTTTGTTGATGTTGAGTTGCATGAGCTGTTTATATATGTTGGGTATTATCCCTTATTGGTCATAGCATTTGCATATATTTTCTCTTACTTAGTAGGTTGTCTTTTCATTTTGTCATTGGTTTCCTTTGCTATTCAAAAGCTTTTATGTTTAGGGAAAAGAATACATGCATATAATGAAGGTTAAAAGTATTTAACAAACAGAAAGTATAAAGAACAGCCAGAGATGAAGAATATAATAACTGAATGAAAAATTTGCTGGAAGTAATAAAGAGTAGAAAAGTAGAAAGAATAAACGGTAAGGTAAATGATACAGAGGAATGGATCAGTGAGCTGGAAGACAGAGTATTGGAAATTACTACTGCTGAAAGAGAAAAGAATGAAAGGAAATGAGGACCAGCTTGGTGGGTTACAGTCCATAGGGTCACAAAGACTTGGACACACTAAAGGGGGCTTAGCACACACACAGGAAACCTATAGGACAGCATCAAGTGCAGTAATATTTGCACTGTAGGAATCCCAAATTATTGGAGACATTAAAGTTAAAAGCTTCCTAACCTGGGGAAGGAAATAGTCACCTAAGTCCAGGAAGCACAGAGAGTTCCATACAGAATTTACCCAGAGAGGAACATGCCAAGACACATTGTAATTAAAATGGCAGAAATTAAAGGTAAATAGAGAAGAGAATGGGCTTCCCTGGTAACTCAGCTGGTATAGAATTCGCCTGTAATGCAGGAGACCTTGGTTCGATTCCTGGGTCAAGAAGATGCCCTGGAGAAGGGTTAAGCTACCCACTCCAGTATTCTTGGGCTTCCCTGATGACTAGTTAGTAAGCCTGCAGTGTGGGAGACCTGGGTTCGATCCCTAGGTTGGAAAGATCCCCTGGAGTAGGGAACAGCTACCCACTCTGGTATTCTGGCCGGGAAAATTCCATGGACTGTATGGTCTGTGGGGTTGCAAAGAGTTGGACAAGACTGAGCAACTTTAACTTTCAGAGAAGAGAATATTAAAAACAGTAAGGGAAAAGCAACAAATAACATACAAGGGAACTCCCATAAGGCTATCAGCTAATTTTTCAGCAGAAACTATGCAGGCCAGAAGGTAGTAACATGATCTATTTAAGGTAATGAATAAGAAAAACATACAACCAAGAATACTATATTTAGCAAGTCTTTCATTCACATTTGATGGAGAAGTCAAAGCTCTGCTTGTGTGTTCAGTCATGTCCAACTCTTTGTGACCCATGGACTGTAGCCCGCCAGGCTCCTCTGTCCATGGAATATTCCAGGCAAGAATACTGGAGTGGGTTGCCATTTCCTATTCCAGGGGATCTTCCTGACCCAGGATCAAACCCACATCTCCTTAGTCTCCTGCATTGACAGGCAGATTGTTTACCACTGTGCCACCTAGGAAGACTTACAAGCAAGCAGAAGCTAAGAGTTCAGCACCACCAAACCAGCCTTACAACGAATGGTAAAGGAACTTATCTAGGTTTAAAAAAAAAAAAAAGGACACAACTAGGAACAAAAAATTGTTGGGAAAGCTCACCAGTAAAGGCAAATGTATAGTAAAGGTAGGAAATCATCCATACACAAAACTAGTAGGAAAGTTAAAAGACAAAAGTAGTAAAATCATCCATATCCACAATAAGCAGTTAAGGGATTCATGAAACAGACGTAAAATGTGATATCAAAGACAGTAATCATGAGGGGAGGAGAGTCAAGTGCAGGGTTTTTAAATTGCATTTGAAACTAAGAGATGAGCAACTTAAAACAACCATGTATATGCATAGATTGCTATACAAAAGCCTCATGGTAACCTCAAACCAAAAATCTCTAATAGATATACACTCACAAAAAGAAAAAGGAATTGAAACACAACACTGAAATAGTCTTTACAGCACAAGAGAAAAGAAAAAAGAAGAAGAAGGGGAGGCTGGAATGACCTACAAAATTAAATCTAAAACAGTTAACAAAATGGCATTAAGAACATATATATCAATAATTACCTTAAATGTAAACAGACTAAATTCTCCAACCAAAAGACATTGACTGGCTGAATGGGTATAAAACAAGACCCATATATATGCTGCCTATCAGAGACTCACTTTAGATGTAAAGATACATAAAGACTGAAAATGCGAGATGGAAAAAGTTATTCCATCCAAATCCAAAAGAAAGCCAGAGGAGCAATATTTATGTCATACAAAATAGACTTTAAAGACTGTTCCAGGAGATGAGGAAGGATACTACATAATGATCAAGGTATAAATATAAGAAGATATAATAATTGTAAATATCCATGCACCCACCATGGAAGCACTTAAATATATAAGTTAAATATTAGCAGACATAAAAGGAAAACTCAACAGTGACACAGTAATAGTAGGAGACTTTAACCTCCCCCCCGCCCCCGCCAACTTTCATCAATGCAAAGATCATCCAGATAGAAAATCAGTAAGAAATCACAGGCCTTCAATGACACATTAGACCAAATGGTCCTAACTGACATATAGAGAGCATTTCATCTGAAAGCTACAGAATATACATTGTAGTGCACATGGAACATCCCCCAGGATAGAGCTTGTGCATGGCTGCAAAACATGCCTTGGTAAATTTCAGAAAATTAAAATAATATCAAGCATCTTTTCCAACACTATGAGACTAGAAATCAACTGTAAGGGGGAAAAAAAAACCAACTGCAAAAACAGGGACACATGGAACTAAACAATATGCTACTAAACAGCCAGTGGACTATGGAAGAAACCAAAGAGGAAATTAAAAATTACCTACAGACAAAAATGAAAACAGGATGATCCAAAACCTATGGAACAGAGCAGAAGCATGTCTAAGAGGATGCTGTTTATGCTTTAAAAATACTGACTTTTCAAATGTTTTAAAAGTTTTCTTCAGTTTGTCTACTATCTTTGTACTCTGTTTATGATACTTTTCTGTGTGGAAGTATTTTTTCCTTTTAGATAAATTTGGCAGTTCTCCTTTATTCCTCTCTTTCTCATATATAGGCTTTTTCTACTAGTCGGCTCTAAAGCTATTTCACAGTTTCTTCTGGTTTTTTCCTTTCTCCTACACCCTCCAACATTTAAATGTTTGCTCCATCAGGGAGAGTTTTGTCCTAAGGTGTGAAGAAGAGCTTTAAGTACACTTAGTCACTCATTCATGTCCAACTCTCTGCGACCCCATGGACTGCAGCACTCCAGGCCTCCCTGTCCATCACTAACTCAAACTCATGTCCATCAAGTCGGTGATGCCATCCAACCATCTCATCCTCTGTCATCCCCTTTTCCTCCCACCTTCAGTCTTTCTCAGGATCAGGGTCTTTTCCAGTGAGTCAGTACTTTGCATCAGGTCACCAAAGTTTTGGAGTTTCAGCTTCAACATCAGTCCTTCCAAAGAATATTCAGGACTGATTTCCTTTAGGATGCACTGGTTGGATCTCCTTGTAGTCCAGGGGACTCTCAAGAGTAATCTCCAACACCACAGTTCAAAAGCATCAGTTCTTCGACGCTCAGCTTTCTTTATAGTTCCAACTCTCACTTCCATACATGACTACTGGAAAAGCTATAGCTTTGACTAGATGGACCTTTGTTGACAAAATAATGTCACTGCTTTTTAGTATGCTGTCTAGGTTGGTCATAGCTTTTCTTCTAAGGAGTAAGCGTCTTTTAGCTTCATGGCTGCAGTCACCATCTGCAGTGATTTTGGAGCCCAGAAAAATAAAGTCTCTCACTGTTTCCATTGTTTCCCCATCTATTTGCCATGAAGTGATGGGACCGGATGCCATGATCTTAGTTTTCTGAATGTTGAGTTTTAAGCCAACGTTTTCAACTCTCTTCTTTCACTTTCATCAACAGGCTGTTTAGTTCTTCTTCACTTTCAGGCATAAGGGTGGTGTCATCTGCATATCTGACGTTATTGATATTTCTCCCGGCAATCTTGATTCCAGCTTATGCTTCATCTAGCCTGGCATTTCGCATGATATACTCTGCATAGAAGTTAAATGATCAGAGTGACAATATACAGCCTTGACGTACTCCTTTCCCAATTTGGAACCAGTCTGTGTTGTTCCATGTCCAGTTCTAACTGTTGCTTCCTGACGTGCATACAGATTTCTCAGGAGGCAGGTCAGGTGGTCTGGTATTCCCATCTCTTTCAGATTTTTGCACAGTTTATTGTGATCCACACAGTCAAAGGTTTTGGCGTAGTCAATAAAGCAGAAGTAGATGTCTTTTTCTGGAATTCTCTTGCTTTTTCAATGATCCGGTGGATGTTGGCAATTGATCTCTGGGTCCTCTGCCTTTTCTAAATCCAGCTTGAACATCTGGAAGTTCATGGTTCACGTACTGGTTTGGAGAATTTTGAGCATTAGCATATGAGATGAGTAGAATTGTGGAGAAGGAAATGGCAACCCATTCCAGTGTTCTTGCCTGGAGAATCCCAGGGATGGGGGAGCCTAGTGGGCTGCCGTCTCTGGGGTCGCACAGAGTAGGACACGACTGAAGCGACTTAGCAGCAGCAGCAGCAGCAGTGCAGTAGTTTGAACATTCTTTGGTATTGCCTTTCTTTGGGATTGGAATGAAAACTGACTTTTTCCAGTCCTGTGGCCACTGTTGAGTTTTCCAAATTTGCTGGCATATTGAGTGCAACACTTTCACAGCATCATCTTTTAGGATTTGAAATAGCTCAACTGGAATTCTATCACCTCCATTAGCTTAGTTTGTAGTGGTGCTTCCTAAGGCCCACTTGACTTCACATTCCAGAATGCCTGGCTTTAGGTGAGCGATCACACCATCATGGTTATCTGGCTCATGAAGATCTTTTCTGTATAGTTCTTCTGTGTATTCTTGCCACCTGTTCTTAGTATCTTCTGCTTCTGTTAGGTCCCTATCATTTCTGTCCTTTATCGAGCCCATCTTTGCATGAAATGGTCCCTTGGTATCTCTAATTTTCTTGACAAGATCTCTAGTCTTTTCCTATTCTGTTGTTTTCCTCTCTTCCTTTGCATTGATGGCTGAGGAAGGCTTTCTATCTCTCCTTGCTATTCTTTGGAACTCTGCATTCAGATGGGTATATCTTTCCTTTTCTCCTGTCCCTTTAACTTCTCTTCTTTTCTCAGCTGTTTGTAAGGCTTCCTCAGACAACCCTTTTGCCTTTTTGCATTTGTTTTTCTTGGGGATGATCTTGATCACTGCCTCCTGTACAGTGTTATAAACCTCTGCCCATAGTTCTTCAGTATTCTATCAGATCTAATCCCTTGAATCTATTTGCCACTTTCACTATATAACCATAAGGGGTTTGATTTAGGTCATACCTGAATGGTCTAGTGGTTTTCCTTACTTTTCTGAATTTTGCAGTAAAGATTTCATGATCTGTACCATAGTCAGCTCCCGGTCTTGTTTTTGCTGATTGTATAGAGCTTCTCCATCTTCTGCTGCAAAGAATATAATGGCTAGACAGTTTTCCAAAGCTGTTTACTACAAACTCTGTCTTTTATTTGCACGTTTGAAATGCCTCGCTCGTCATGAACTGAATTTCCATGTAAGCATGAATTTATTATCTATTTCAGTGATTCCAAACCCACCACTCCTATTTGTAGTTCAGGATTATCCTGTTTTTGATTTCTCTGACTTTTCACTGTATTTTATAATCTTCATTGCTTTTGTTTTTCAGTTATTTCCCTTCTGTTTTCATAATTTTTTTTCCCCAGGAAAGGTTCAAGATCATGTTTATCAAAGTGTAAAAAAGCTTGTGAGAATAATTTAGAAGACTTAACATTTGACAATGGTAAGGACTTTTCTTATTTAGCTCTTCAGGAAAATATTGTAGTTCTTGCCACATAGGCCTTCATATTTGTGGTAATTCTTGCTATCATGAATAGCAGTTTTTTCTTCTCTTATACTTTCTATTTTGATTACTGTTGATATTTATGTGAGTCATTATATTGGATTTATTTAGTCTGTGACAGTCTTACATAATTAATATTTTTCAATAGAATTGTCAATTTTAGTGCTTTTTGATGCTCTTTTTGCTTTGATTTTAACTGTGTCAAACATTGTAATGCCAATCCTTTTTTCTTGTTTGTATTTATGTATCATATAACAACCAGATAATACTGTTATATTTAGGCCTATCATTTTACTTTCTTTTTGGATCATTGGTTTTTAAGTTTTGTCTTGTAATTATCTTTAAATTTTATTTTATAGCCCAATCTGAATCTTTCTCTTTCTAGGTCAGTCATTTTAAAATTTATTGAGATGATTGATCTTCTGTTACAGTGGGTTTTGTATTTAATGTTTTTTGAAGGTTTTAAGCAAAATATAGCTAGAGGTTTCTTTTACTTTTATTGCTGATAATTTGAAAGGTACACAGTTTGTAGTTTTATCAAAGGATGGCTTCTAAGACTTTAAATAATATACTTAAATTTGAGTTTTTAATTTATCAGCTTAAGAAATGAAATAGTCATTAGCTTCATAGGTTTAAAGATGTTGAACTTCATATTCCTTCTGCCTCTTCATATTCCAGTTTTCAGATGCTTGTTAATTTATTTGAGGATTTTAGTCTTAGAATTTTTTTATTATACTAGGGCATGCATGTATATTAGCCTGCATATCTTTTAAAATTATGAGATGCCAATTATTTAGGCTTAGTTTTATAATTAAATAGATTCAGTTCTCACCATCCTTTCATTCCATGTCCTTGTTGCTTTTTTTATTTGTATCAGTTGTTGCCAAGTTGAATCATATCATCACATTGATTTTCCTGTGACTATCAAGAATAACATAATTTTGATTCACAAATTAATTGTTCTTCTCAAGCTTGCTCTTCCCTCAGTCTTCCCCATTTTGCTAAGCCACTAGCCAAGCCAAAAATATAGGCATTGTCCTTGATTTCTCTTTCTTTTGTACTTCAACGTCAGTCTGTCAGCAAGTTCCTTCAACTCAACTTTCAAAACATATACGGAATCCATCTACTTCTTATTGCCATCTTTCCCCTCTGGTCTCTCTATTTCCTCTCCCAGACCTTCCATCTATCGCCATCTAGTTTCCACAGAGCCACCAGAATGGTCCTTTTAAAATACAAATCATATCATAATGCTCTCTTCCTTAAAACCTTCTTGGAGCTTCGAAATTGCACTTAGAATAAATAATAATCAAACTTTCAACCTTGCTTATAAAAAACCCTATGTGATTGGCCCTGTCTGCTTCTCTGAGCTCATCATATATCTTTTTCCCTTCCCTATTCCCCTCTTGTTTTTTTCTTTTCTATGTAATCAGTCCAAGATTAAACTGACTCTTCTGTTCTGCGTGAAGTACTAGTTTTCATGGTCTTTTTCCAGAAGCCTTCCTGGTCATTCAGATTTCAACTTAAATATTGTAGCCTCGTAAAAACCCAGTTCTGACTACATAAGTTAAAGTAGTCACTCAGATCCTTGTTATTTTAGTTCTCTGGCTAGGACATGTGCCTGCGTAACATTTTTCTTATTTCTTTGTATTTGTTTGTTTAATGTCTGTCTCTCCTGGAATGTTAAGAGGCATGAGACTAGTGATCTGTCTTTACTGTTTTATTTCAGCCCCAGAAATAGTGTCGGCACATAGAGGACATTCAATAAATATCTTTGTACAGGGGAATATTATAAATGACTTTCTGTTGTCTATTAAATGAGAATGACCAGCCAACTAGGTATAGAATTATTACATCATACATTCTTCTCCTGCCCTCAGAAAATATATAGACATTTTCTGCTTTGAATATTATTAGAATAAAGCTATAAGGCTTGCCTGCTTATTTCTCCTCTTGTAGGTAACTTGCTGCTTCTTGCTGAACTTGCTGCTTAATTGTCTGTGGCACTACTACTACTTATCTTCTCTAATCTGTGATGTTCAGGTCTTATTATTTAGATTTCAATTCATTATTAATAGTAATTATGATTTCAGTAAATTTATTAAATTTATTAATAGTAAATAACTATAAAATTAGTCACCTGAGAAATGTTTTTCTTACAGTTAAATATATACATACTTTTCTTTTAGTGAATAGTTTTATTTATTTTCATAATCTGTGTTTTAGAATCTGAGAAATTGGTCTTCTTTTTGTGACAGTGATTTTATTCATTTGGGTTATTTCATTATTACATGTTTTATTTGTGGTTTTGTTTTCTTTTGTTTTTGCCTTTAAATAATTTCTATGTTAATCATAGATTTTTATACCTTTTTTTTTTTTTTAGCATTTTCAGAAAAGCCCTTAGATGTGTTTTTCACATTTTGCAAACAGAGTTAGGGGAGTTTTATGTGAAAGATACGATGATATAGTGTTGAATTTTCCCAGCATTTGTTTCTGATGCCTCAAATAATTTCTGGAGACAGCTGTATTTCAAAAATGAATTTTTGACTGTACTTCGCAACTTAAAAAAAAAATTGCACCAAAGCCAGTATAATGCAAAAGTGCTTCCTTGTATTTATTTAAAGATAAACTGGTTTAGAATTTTATTTAGACGTGAAAGATAATTATTTGCCAATATGACTTAGAAAAAAGCCTGCATCTGGTAAAAGATAAACAGTTTGTTTTTTTTTTTAAGTAAATGAAATCTCAGCTGTAACTCAATTGCACTTTTCACCCCAGTTAAAAATAGATTGTTGAAATTTATAATCATTTTAAAGTCTTTAATTTTATTACAGATTTACTGACTTGTTCCTGATAATTTAATTCTATAATATTATATTTAAAATTTCACTAAAATAAATGACTTTTGAGACTCTTCTAATACTAATCCTAAAGTGAATCTTAGGGTTAAGAGCAAAAATAGGTTAGCACACAGAACAATTTTTTAATTGGCCACAGAAATAATTGATAAGATGAATGAGCATTTTCCCCTATATTTTTGTTGCCCTTTGTATACATATGTAAGCAAATGATTATTTTTAAGAGTGATTTAAGCATTTCTCTCTCATTTTATAGCCTATACTTTTTAAATAGAAGCACCATTTTACAAATGGTGACTTCGAAGTATTGAAAATAAACATTACCAATGATACCATTTTGAGTTTCATCATCTGTTTGGTGAGGCATCAGGACTGCTCTAGAAAAGCAGACAGATATTACGATTGTGCATGTCACCCTATTTTTCTGTTTGTGTCTTAATTTCAGCCTACCCTCTAACTCATTTTACAGATACTCATTTTGCTCAACAAGTCTGTAGTTAGTGCCAGCGAACAGCCAGAACAGACCAAGTTTGAGAAAGGTGATCATCAGAATCCTCATTTGCCTTCTCGAGTTTTCTCTGCTCACATTATCCTCTTATTATGGTGGAACTACATGATGGTACTTTAAAATTTTCCAAATTATCATTTGTTTAAAACTGTGAGCCTTGCATACAGGCATGGAATTTCATGAAATCATTACCCAGGGTGTTAATGCAGTATACTTTGTTTACTTGTTTTTTAAAATGCTAAATTGGAAATATTTATGAAATAATCCAGTATTTGTAAATAAAATGGTGAATTAGATGTATTTTACTAGATTAGACAGTTTTCAGACATGTTGAAATCTTTCAGTTCAGTCGCTCAGTCGTGTCCAACTCTTTGTGACCCCATGTTTGCCACATGCCAGGCCTCCCTGTCCATCACCAACTCCTGGAGTTTACTCAAACTCATGTCCATCGAGTTGGTGATGCCAACCAACCATCTCATCCTCTGTCGTCCCCTCAATCTTTCCCAGCATCAGGGTCTTTTCCAGTGAGTCAGTTCTTCCCATCAGGTGGCCAAAGTATTGGAATTTCAGCTTCAACGTCAGTCCTTCCAATGAACACCCAGGACTGATCTCCTTTAGAATGGACTGATTGGATCTCCTTGCAGCCCAAGGGACTCTCAAAAGAGTCTTCTCCAACACCACAGTTCAAAAGCATCAATTCTTCGGCGCTCAGCTTTCTTCACAGTCCAACTATCACATCCATACATGACTACTAGAAAAACCATAGCTTTGACTAGGCTGACCTTTGTTGGCAAAGTAATGTCCCTGCTTTTAAATATGCTATCTAGGTTGGCCATATCTTTCCTTCCAAGAAGTAAGCGTCTTTTAATTTCATGGCTGCAGGCACCATCTGCAGTGATTTTGGAGCCCCCCAAAAATAAAGTCTGACACTGTTTCCCCATTTATTTCCCATGAAGTGATGAGACCAGATGCCATGATCTTCGTTTTCTGAATGTTGATCTTTAAGCCAACTTTTTCACTCTCCTCTTTCACTTTCATAAGAGGCTTTTTAGTTCCTCTTGGCTTTCTGCTATAAGGGTGGTGTCATCTGCATATCTGAGTTTATTGATATTTCTCCCAACAATCTTGATTCCAGCTTGTGCTTCTTGCAGCCTAGCATTTCTCATGATATACTCTGCATATAAGTTATATAAGCAGGGTGACAATATACAGCCTTGACGTACTCCTTTTCCTATTTGGAACCGGTCTGTTGTTCCATGTCCAGTTCTAACT
This sequence comes from Ovis canadensis, assembly GCF_042477335.2. Lineage (NCBI taxonomy): Eukaryota > Metazoa > Chordata > Mammalia > Artiodactyla > Bovidae > Ovis > Ovis canadensis. Next base: position 53,881,646 of record NC_091251.1, on the reverse strand, counting down.
GTTGCTTCCTGGCCTGCATACAAGTTTCTCAAGAGGCAGGTCAGGTGGTCTGGTATTCCTATCTCTTTCAGAATTTTCCACAGTTTATTGTGATCCAAACAGTCAAAGGCCGTGGCATAGTCAATAAAGCAGAAATAGATGTTTTTCTGGAACTCTCTTTTTCCATGATTCAGTGGATGTTGGCAATTTGATCTCTGGTTCCTCTGCCTTTTCTAAAACCAGTTTGAACATCTGGAAGTTCACGGTTCACGTACTGCTGAAGCCTGACTTGGAGAATTTTGAGCATGACTTTACTAGCATGTGAGATGAGTGCAACTGTGTGTTAGTTTGAGCATTCTTTGGCATTGCCTTTCTTTGGGACTGGAATGAAAACTGACCTTTCCAGTCCTGTGGCCACTGCTGAGTTTTCGAAATTTGGTGACGTATTGAGTGTAGCACTTTCACAGCATCATCTTTCAGGATTTGAAATACCTCAACTGGAATTCCACCACCTCCACTAGCTTTGTTCGTAGTGATGCTTTCTAAGGCCCACTTGACTTCACATTCCAGGATGTCTGGCTCTAGGTGAGTGATCACACCATCATGATTATCTGGGTCATGAAGATCTTTTCTGTATAGTTCTGTGTATTCCTGCCACCTTTTCTTAATATCTTCTGCTTCTGTTAGGTCCATACCATTTCTGTCCTTTATTGTGCCCATCTTTGCGTGAAATGTTCCCTTGGTATCTCTAATTTTCTTGAAGAGATCTCTAGTCTTTCCCATTCTGTTGTTTTCATCTATATCTTTGCATTGATCGCTGAGGAAGGCTTTCTTATCTCTTCTTGCTGTTCTTTGGAACTCTGCATTCAGATGCTTATATCTTTCCTTTTCTCCTTTGCTTTTCGCTTCTCTTCTTTTCACAGCTATTTGTAAGGCCTCCCCAGACAACCATTTCGCTTTTTTGCATTTCTTTTCCATGGGGATGTTGTTGATCCCTGTCTCCTATACAATGTGTCAGGAACCTCCGTCCATAGTTCATCATGCACTCTATCTATCAGATCTAGTCCCTTAAATCTATTTCTCACTTCTACTGTATAATCATAGGGATTTTATCTAGGTCATATCTGAATGGTCTAGTGGTTTTCCCCTCTTTCTTCAATTTAAGTCTGAATTTGGCAATAAGGAGTTCATGATCTGAGCCACAGTCAGCTCCTGGTCTTGTTTTTGCTGACTGTATAGAGCTTCTCCATCTTTGGCGGCAAAGAGTATAATCAATCTGATTTCGGTGTTGACCATCTGGTAATGTCCATGTGTAGAGTCTTCTCTTGTGTTGTTGGAAGATGGTGTTTTCTATGATCAGTGCATTCTCTTGGCACTGGAGAGCACACTGGAATTGGAATCTTTAAATATCTTTAAATAGATGTTTAAAATTTTTTTTAGTTTTGCTTTATGATATTTCATCTTATTTCCTGGAAATATAAATGGAAAAAATACAGTAAATTTTTTAAAAGTCAGAAATTTTATAAAGATGTAAACAACCATTAGTTTGCCTTGTTAATGTTCTTGAAAGAAATCCCAAAGTAGGAGGGAGGTTTGGCCAAATAGGACAAATGTCAACTATTCCAATTAAGTGATATGTTCCTGCTTTTCAGTATTTACTTCTATTTTAAAAATCTTAACATTTTTTGTTGTTAAAAATAATATGTAAATTTAAATATTGGTACCCTATCTTCACTATTTAAAAAGTTCAAATCTGAATTGGTGGAAGATGTTAATTTTGAGGTCACACCAAAATTTTTATTAGTTTCAAATAATACATGCAGAAAACTAATAAAGGCTAAGTAGACATTTTCTGCCATTTAATAGGTAAAAATCACATGGAATGCTAGAGTACTCTGTTTCACTTACATTCCAGTTTCTGAACACAGGATAAAATTGGAAAGAGGATACTTGTTCAGTTCAGTCACTCAGTCGTGTCCAACTCTTTGCAACACCCTGGACTGCAGCATGCCAGGATTCCCTGTCCATCACCAACTCCTGGAGCCTACTCAAATTCATGTCCATTGCATTGGTGATGCCATCCAACCCTCTCATACTCTGTTGTCCCTTTCTCCTCCCGCCTTCAATCTTTCCCAGCATCAGGGTCTTTTCCAGTGAGTCAGTACTTCGCATCAGGTCACCAAAGTTTTGGAGTTTCAGCTTCAGCATCAGTCCTTCCAATGAATATTCAGGACTGATTTCCTTTAGGATGTACTGGTTGGATCTCCTTGCAGTCCAAGGGACTCTCAAGAGTCTTCTCCAACACCACAGTTCAAAAGCATCAATTCTTTGGCGCTCAGCTTTCTTTATGATTCCAACTCTCACTTCCATACATGACTACTGGAAAAGCCATAGCTTTGACCAGATGGACCTTTGTTGGCAAAATAATGTCACTGCTTTTTAATATGCTGTCTAGGTTGGTCATAGCTTTTCTTCTAAGGAGTAAGCGTCTTTTAGTTTCATGGCTGCAGTCACCATCTGCAGTGATTTTGGAGCCCAGAAAAATAAAGTCTCTCACTGTTTCCATTGTTTCCCCATCTATTTGCCATGAAGTGATGGGACCGGATGCCATGATCTTAGTTTTCTGAATGTTGAGTTTTAAGCCAACTTTTTCAACTTTCCTCTTTCACTTTCATCAATAGGCTCTTTAGTTCTTCGCTTTCAGGCATAAGGGCGGTGTCATCTGCATATCTGACTTTATTGATATTTCTCCCGGCATTCTTGATTCCAGCTTATGCTTCATCCAGCCCAGCATTTCGCCTGATGTACTCTGCATAGAAGTTAAATGATCAGGGTGACAATATACAGCCTTGACATACTCCTTTCCCAGTTTGGAACCGGTCTGTGTTGTTCCGTGTCCAGTTCTAACTGTTGCTTCCTGACGTGCATACAGATTTCTCAGGAGGCAGGTCAGGTGGTCTGGTATTCCCATCTCTTTCAGATTTTTGCACAGTTTATTGTGATCCACACAGTCAAAGGCTTTGGCTTAATCAATAAAGCAGAAGTAGATGTTTTTCTGAAATTCTCTTGCTTTATTGATGATCTTGATTTTCAATGGATGTGACTTTGGTGATCACTTAAAAGTGGGTAGGTGTCAACTATACTTCAATTAAAAAAAAGGAAAAGTTAATGGATAGGGAATTCCCTGGTGGTCCAGTGTTAGAACTCCGTGCCTTCATTGCACAGCGCACTGATTCTATCCCTGATGAGGAAACTAAGATCCCAGAAGCCAGATTTCACAGCCAAAACCCATCAGAAACACAGAGAGAGGTGGGATGGGGAAGAAGGTGGGAAGGAAGTTGAAGAGGAAGGGGACATACATATACCTATGGCTGATTCATGTTGATATATGGCGGAAACCAAAACAATATTGTAAAGCAATTATCCTCCAATTAAAAACAAATAATTTAAAAAGAAACACATGGAAGTGAGTAGGTAGATATCCAAAGCATATGGTAACAAAGGGTGATTATTTTTCTTTCCTTTGTAATTCAGGGCTTCTTGATAAAATGAAGGATGAACTGGAATCTACCCTACTTGTTGAAATTAGCCTGTATAAATAATAAAATTTAGTATATAATGGAAAAGTTTCAGGCAAATGGGTGATAACTACTAATAGGAGGGCTCAGACGGGGGAGGAAGGAGAGACAATTCTTTGTATCCATAAGTGGACAAGCAAAGCCTCCACATGGGCAGGTTTTTACTATAATCTTCAAGAATTGCTCCCTCTTGCTGCCTCTGTTGATAATGGGGAACATGAGATTATTGTCTATTTTGGATTATCTTCACTGATCAGGTTCTGTTTGCAGACTATTATGTTTAGGGTATATGTAACCATTCATTCTCAAGAAGCAGGTCAGGTAGTCTGGTATTCCCATCTCTCTCAGAATTTTCCACAGTTTATTGTGATACGGCTTTGGCATAGTCAATAAAGCAGAAATAGATGTTTTTCTGGAACTCTCTTGCTTTTTCCATGATCCAGTGGATGTTAGCAATTTGATCTCTGGTTCGTCTGCCTTTTCTAAAACCAGCTTGAACGTCAGGAAGTTCACGGTTCACATATTGCTGAATCCTGGCTTGGAGAATTTTGGGCATTACTTTACTAACATGTGAGATGAATGCAATTGTGCGCCTCTTGAGAAATCTGTATGCAGGCCAGGAAGCAACAGTTAGAACTGGACATGGAACAACAGACTGGTTCCAAATAGGAAAAGGAGTACGTCAAGGCTCTATCCTGTCACCCTGCTTATTTAACTTATATGCAGAGTACATCATGAGAAATGCTAGGCTGCAAGAAGCACAAGCTGGAATCAAGATTGTTGGGAGAAATATCAATAAACTCAGATATGCAGATGACACCACCCTTATAGCAGAAAGCGAAGAGGAACTAAAAAGCCTCTTATGAAAGTGAAAGAGGAGAGTGAAAAAGTTGGCTTAAAGATCAACATTCAGAAAACGAAGATCATGGCATCTGGTCCCCTCACTTCATGGGAAATAGATGGTGAAACAGTGGAAACAGTGTCACAATTTATTTTTCTGGGCTCCAAAATCACTGCAGATGGTGATTGAAGCCATGAAATTACAAGATGCTTACTCCTTGGAAGAAAAGTTATGACCAACCTAGATAGTATATTCAAAAGCAGAGACATTACTTTGCCAACTAAGGTCCGTCTAGTCAAGGCTATGGTTTTTCTAGTAGTCATGTATGGATGTGAGAGTTGGACTGTGAAGAAGGCTGAGTGCCAAAGAATTGATGCTTTTGAACTGTGGTGTTGGAGAAGACTCTTGAGAGTCCCTTGGACTGCAAGGAGATCCAACCTGTCCATTTTGAAGGAGATCAACCCTGGGATTTCTTTGGAAGGAATGATGCTAAAGCTGAAAACTCCAGTACTTTGGCCACCTCATGTGAAGAGTTGACTCATTGGAAAAGACTTTGATGCTGGGAGGGATTGGAGGCAGGAGGAGAAGGGGACGACAGAGGATGAGATGGCTGGATGGCATCACTGACTTGATGGACGTGAGTCTGAGTGAACTCCGGGAGTTGGTGATGGACAGGGAGGCCTGGCGTGCTGCGATTCATGGGGTCGCAAAGAGTCGGACACAACTGAGCAACTGAACTGAACTGAACCATTCATTCTGGAGAAGGAAATGGCAACCCACTCCAGTATTCTTGCCTGGAAAATCCCATGGACGGAGAAGCCTGGTTGGCTACAGGCTATGGGGTCACAGAGTCGGACACAACTGAGAGATTTCACTTCACTTCACTTCACTTCAACCATTCATGTAGTACGTGTTTTCTCACTTTTACAAGTAAAAGGTAAATTTTCTGTGAAGATTTTTGCTCAGATTTTGATTGTTTCAAGACTGTGTCCCTTTTTATTTATCTAGTTCTTTATAATTGTTAACTGAAATATCACTTAATGTTTACATGAAGGGACTGTTGAAAAGAGTGCTTTCATGATTATGAATAAATTTGGTGTGTCATAGTTAAATGTGTGTATAAACCACATCAATAATGTTTGATTTTTTTTAACTATTTTATGACATGGCAAAGATATTATTTTGTTTTGGCTTTCCATTGAAACTTGCTGTATAAAGGGGAAAATATCTTTGATTTGTGTGTGAGAATTTTATTCATTTCTCTAAGACCTAATTTGTAAGTTTTTCCGTCTTGGTCCTTGTATGTTATTCTCAGATGACTAAGTTAGAGCTAGGGCTTTAGTGGTGGCACAGTGGTAGACGAATACACCTACAATGCAGAAGGCTCAGGTTTAAACCTGATGTTTTGCAAAAGAGCATTTCAAAACACTATCTAATAAAAATATCTTATGGTGATATCCTAATGAGGAACACATTTGTTTGTATCTTTCTTGTCTCCAACATATAATATTGCTGTTGCATTTATTGTGTGTCAGATATTGCACTCCAAGCTCTTCCTGACAACTTTCCCACCTGAGAGACTTGGAGTAACAGAAACTTGGGGACATAAGAATCTGTTACAAAAATGACCAGCAACTGGTGTTACTAAAATGTAGGGAATGTTTAAGGAAGTGATAGATAAGGAAGCCAAAATGGTAGATAAGAAATGAATTTAAATAGCAGGCAATGGATTCAGGTGTGACTCAGAAGAGTTAGATTGCCCAAGGTTACATTGCCAGTGAATGGCTGAGTCCAGACTTAAATCCAGGCGTGTTAATCCAGATCTGGAGATCTTGTACATTATATTGCATTTACATAATAGAAATGCACTGATGTATCAACTCCTAAACTCCTTTTACTGAAATAAAACACTATTTCTATTCAAAATGAAGTTTGATAGTGACAGTGTCATTCTAAGGAGCCCATAATGACCATAAAATCCCCATATATGATAAATATTTTAATATAGCTTTTTCTAGTTAACCCAAATAGATTTTTGGTAGACAAATTGGAAAATATAAATTAAAAAAGAAGAGAACCAAATTACTTAAAATTTTACTACATTATGTATATTTCTTGAGAATTTTTTTCTGCATATGTACTTACGTAATATCCCCTTTTCACTTAATGTGTCATGAGCATGTTTTCATAGCAAAACATGTTATAACTGTTGTAATATCTGTGACTGTACCATAAATTGTTTGACAATTCTTTCATCAATAAATAGTACTGTAGAGAATATTATCTGTGCATATATCAAGAAAGTAAACATTGAAGTGAAATTATGAGTTTTAGGACTTCATGCATTTTTATAGCTTCTGACTGTAGAAAGAAACTGCAAGTGTATGTTCTCATTGAAGTATTAAGAATGTCTAATTCCTCATTTCTGATACTTGTTGTGAAGGTTTCCTTCCTTCTTCCTATACATAGTGACGCAAAATGTAACATGTTGACCAAGTTATTATCATTTTGTTTTTCAGGAGATGATTTTTCTTTGATTCAGCAAGAGATATTTATGGTTAAAGAATGTAAACACTGCAACATTGTTGCCTACTTTGGGAGCTATCTCAGGTGAAAAACACAAAGCATCTAATCTCTCTCTTTGTATTTCATACTTCTTTGCCCCACATCCCCTCCCTTTCATGTAAATACTGTTTTGTATTTAAATTTTAAAAATTGCTTGTCTAAAGTTCTAAAATTTCTCAGATCTTCTTATTGGCTCCTCTGTTACAGCTTCATTTGTGCATTTTTACCCTATCTGGCAACCTTAATGAAATACTATGAACGGTTACAAGTGTTTTAGCTTGTAATACAGATCACATTCTAAACTATTTAAGGTGGGAACAGAGCTAAAATTAATATGCTTTTCTGTATCCTGAAGAAAAACTGTCAGGACAATTTCCTGTTGTAATCTATCCTAAACCTTGCTATGCTGAAGAGTGTCAATCTTCAAAGTATGTCAGTGGTCGAGAATTACTAGCTAATATAATTTTCTTTCTCTTTCATGTTAGTCGGGAGAAACTGTGGATTTGTATGGAATATTGTGGTGGAGGATCACTTCAAGATATTTACCATGGTACTGTTAATTTCTCTCTACGTTTTAAAACTTTAACTTTAATGATTGTTATTTTATGTCTCTAGTTAACAAGAGATACTAACATGTAGATTTACTGTTTTACATTCTGTCGTGCTCTGGAGGGTTGCATAAAAGAAATCTCAATTTTATATTTTGTTGGTATTCAGTTAAATTGCTGGAGCCTGATGAAGAAATCCAAGAGTACTTGAAGAATCTAGATTTTGCTTTTCAGATATAGTCTCTAGGAAATCTTAAGTAGTATATAGGGAAGTATTTTATCTACAAACAAAACTGCCTAAAGTTCCTCGTAAATTAAAATTGAAATGCAAAAGGTAACTCACATAAAGCAAATTGTCTATCTATTAATGATAATGTGTTGACTGGGAAAACAACTTAATTTTTGCTATAATATTTTGTATTAAAATGTATAATTTTAAGAATTTGGAATATTTTATTTGTTGCTTAATTGCAAGTCCTGTCTGGCTCTCTTGTGACCCTGTGGACTGTAGCCCTCAGGCTCTTCTGCCCATGGGATTTCCCAGACAAGAATACTGGAGTGGGTTGCCATTTCATTATGTTAATTTAGTCAACTTTCTGAATTGAATTGAATTTTCCTTTACATTATTATACTATAATGACTGTTCTCTTTTATTTTACCCCTGTTGTTGATTTTTAGAAAATTATTGGTAGGAAACGGCTCTGTGTCACTCAGTTTAAAATTCTTTTCTGTGATTTTGTGAAGAATTATGATCTTTTACAGGAACACTTTTTATCTAATATTTATAATTTTTATCCACATTTTCACAGAATGAGAACTCAGGATTATGGATTAATAAAACTATGCAGCAGACTTTTTTTTTACTTCCCCTTTTAAGCTGAAATAATGGTTTTGAGACATTAATTTTATTTCTTTGTGAAATTCCTGCTTTCCATTATTAAACCTGCTATTTTTTGAATTAAGTTGATTCTTAAAAGTATTCATCCCTGTAAATAATATGTTAGATAGCATAGTAATCAAGAACAACTATACCTATAATAACTTTTAATGAAATTGTTTCCCTTTTCATCAAGTTACAAGAATCAAAATTTTATGTTCCTAAAAGTAGGTATAGAGAACCAGTGATTAAAATATGTTGTAAAATATTTTAAGTAAAGATTGCATAAAAGTATCTGCTTTTGACCTCACTGTCAGCAAATGCCACCCCCAACTTCAAATATTTTCTCATGGTATTGGAAGGCGTTATTTCCAAAGCACCTAGTTAGGTACTTGCAGAAGGATTTTACGTTTCATTAGGGAAAGATCTGGTTGTCACAAGTGACCTGATTACTTTTTGGATTCTTAGGTAAGGTATTGGATCAAGGTCCTTGTTTTGATGGATATAGTAAAGAATAATGCTAAGGGAATAACATCCTGCCTTTAAAAAAAAAAAAAAGTATATTATGCCTTTTCAACAATCAATTTCTCTTTATGGTCCTATAACATGAATGAAAGTGTGAAATTGTTAGTTGTTCAGTCGTGTCCAACTCTTTGCAACCCTATGAACTGTAACCCGCCAGGCTCCTGTATCCATGGAATTCTCTAGGCAAGAATACTAGAGTGGGTTGCCATTCCCTTCTCCAGGGGATCTTCCCACCCCAGGGATTGAACCCAGGTCTCCTGCATTGCAGGCACATTCTTTACTGTCTGAGCCACCAGGGAAGCCCTTAACATGTGTATATAACTGTAATTATATATGTTTTTCTCATTTGGGGGCTTTATTTATTTATTTATCTTCAGTTGTTCAGGATTGAGGTCATGTCCATTGCTTTGTATAGAACATCTTGTGATATCTGGTACTGTGCTTTGCTCATAACGGGGGCTTAATAGTTTCACTGACCAAAGTCGTTATGAAGCAAATCTTCCATTTTTAAATTGCATTGAAAAATTTTCTACTTTACTTTTTTTTTGTTCCCTGATTCTAAGAATAATAGATGCTCATGATAAGTCACCCAGTGATACATATATATATATATATATATACACACACACACACACACACACATACACAGAGAGAGAGAGAAAGAGAAGTTTTATAATTGCTTGTCATTGTTAAAGTGTTCTTAGTCTGTTGTGTTCAAATGTATAATGATGTGATCTCTTTTTAAATTTCTAGTTACTGGACCATTATCAGAACTGCAAATAGCCTATGTATGCAGAGAAACTTTACAGGTACTATATTTGCTTATGTAGATAGAAATGCAGTTCTAGTTTCGCAGTTGGAACAGTAAAATGGTGATCTGCCCAAAAGAGAAAGAGTAAATCAAATTTTTCTGTTAACCTCTCATACTGTAATTCTGTAAGCCTAGTTATTTCTTTTGTGAATGAGTCCCAGAAATTCATTTAAGCGAATAGTAGTATACACAGTGGTGGTGTTTGGTGTTCTGCTTTGTAGTGCCTGTCCCTCAATTGCTGCAAAGCTAAGGGAATTCATACGTATGAATTGGTTTTCATGAATGAATCATCAGACCTCTCAAGTCCAAGCTTTCCCTTTGAGTTTTATGGCCGCAAAAAAGACATGAGGGCTTTTACCGTTTCTCCCAAAATGAGAATGAAGTTTCATGGCAATAACCCAGAATGTTATCTGGAAACCTTTGATCTTTGTGATATTAATAGATATTATTAATATCAGAATCCCTTTTTATAAGCTCAGTAAACAGTGTATTAAGTAGAGATTTCTTTCCTTCTTTATTTCAGATCCTCTGAGTGCTTTTAGTATGTTAAAATAGGTTATGAGTCTTCAGTAGGTATACAGAGTATACAGTTTTTCTTCCAGTTTATGTTTTTAGTTCCTTGAAAGACTACTCATTGAAAAAATTAGCTGCTAATTTTGTTCACATGCTTTGAGGCATCTAAGTTAGGAAGCAGGATGAAGTAGTAGTGGTTGTATTATTTATTTTTTCAGTTCACAACTGATACTTATTAATTGATGCTTCAATCTTTACATTTCCTAGATTCTGTAGTTTGTTTAGAAGAGAAATTGATATTCTATGTTATTCTTCCATATTTTAGAAATTGAGAATTTAACCTAAATTAAGAGAAAGCTCTAGTCATTTCTGAAAGAGTTGGTTTCCATATGCTTTAAAATTTTATTGTTTAGATATATGAAAGTAAATTTTTATATATAAATAATTTACATATATTTCTATAACAGTCAGATTAAAAATCTGCTTTTTTGTATTCACATAAAATGCTAATCATGCACTCATAGCAGAGAATTGTTGACAGACTAGTGTTGTTAATATTTTAATTTCCAAAGTTCCTTGCTTCTTTAAGTAATGGACAGAGTGCTAAATGGAAGTAGAAAGCAAAACAGAAATTTGCATTTCCATTCTGGCCCTGGTGTATGACCATTATCTCGTCTGTGGTTTTAGTTCCCCAAATATAAAATGAGGCTGTGGAAGGGATGACCTCCAAGATACTAGTTTGAATTTTAAAATTGTGTTACGCTGACTAAATTCCTCATCTTGTGTCTGTTGACAGGTGACTGGATAAAAAGGCATGGTTTATGTAATCCAACAATATATAAAAAGATAATACATCATAGACAAGTAGGGTTTATCATAGAGGGCAGTGTTGATTTAACATTCAAAATCATTTCAAGTAAGTGATTACATTAGCAAACGAAGCAAAACCATGGGATCATCTAAATAGATACAGAAAAAGCATTAGCTAAATCCAATGCTCATTTCTGATAAAAATTCTTAGCGTACTTCAAATAGAAAGGAACTAACTCAGCCTGATAAAGAGCACCTATGAAAAACCTGCAACTAAATCATACTTACTGGTAGGGACTAGGTGCTTTCCCACCAAGGTCAGTCAAACAAGGCAAAGATGTCTGCTCTCACCACTTCTTTTTAACAGATTCTAGACATTTGGACAGGACAAAAAACAAAAGCGGTGAAATAAAAGGCACCTGGACTAGACAGTAAGAATTCAAGCTGTCTCTATTCACAGACTGCATAACTACATCTTTGTAGAAAATGGAATAGAGTCTACAAAGAAGCTAGCAGAACTGCTGCTGCTGCTGCTAAGTCGCATCAGTCGTGTCCGACTCTGTGCGACCCCATAGATGGAAGCCCACCAGGCTCCTCTGTCCCTGGGATTCTCTAGGCAAGAACATTGGAGTGGGTTGCCATTTCCTTCTCCAATGCATGAAAGTGAAAAGTGAAAGTGAAGTCTCTCAGTTGTGTCCGACTCTTAGCTACCCCATGGACTGTAGCCTACCAGGCCCCTCCGTCCGTGGGATTTCCCAGGCAAGAGTACTGGAGTGGGGTGCCATTGCCTTCTCCGCTAGTAGAACTAGTGAGTGTGATTAGGGAGGTTGCAAGATTCAAGATCAATACACAGATTCGGTTGGATTTCCATAGACTAGCAACAATACAATTTATAATAACTAAAATATGACATTCTTTGGGATATATGTAACAAAGAAGCATAAACATCTGTATACTAAAAACTATAAAATGACTTAGAGAAGTTAAAGAAGACCTACGTAAACTGAGAACTTTGCCTTCTGTAGTATTCTTGTATTCATGGGTCAGAACATTTTATGCAACTAAGACACCATTTCTTCCCAAACTGACTGTAGATTCAATGCAATTGCAATCAAAATGAAAGGAGGCTTTTTTTTTCCCCTCTAGAAATTGACGAGCTGATTCTAAAACTCCTACAGAAACACAAAGGACCTGGAATAGTCGAAACAACTGTGAAAAAACAAAAAAATTTGAGGACCAACAGTAGCAATTTCAAGACCTATAAAACTACACTAAATGAAACATAGTAGTAAGCACTGGCATAAGAGTAGGTTATGCCAAAAGATTATAGAAATCTAGAAAGACTAGAAATAATTCCACACATATATGACTACTGATTTTTGACAAAGGTGAAGATGCTGCTGCTGCTAAGGCGCATGAGTCATATCCGACTCTGTGCGACCCCATAGACGGCAGCCCACCAGGCTCCCCCGTCCCCGGGATTCTCCAGGCAAGAACACTGGAGTGGGTTGCCATTTCCTTCTCCAATGCATGAAAGTGAAAAGTGAAAGTGAATTTGCTTAGTGTGTCCAACTCTTCGCGGCCCCATGGACTGCAGCCTACCAGGCTCCTCCTTCCATGGGATTTTCCAGGCAAGAGTACTGGAGTGGGGTGCCATTGCCTTCCCCAACAAAGGTGAAGAGACAATTCAAAAGAGGAGGGATAGGTTTTTCCGTAAATGGTAATGGAATAATTGAACTGTGCTTAGTCACTCAGTCACGTCTGACTCTTTGTGACCCTATGGACTGTAGCCTACCAGGCTCTTCTGTCCATGGGGATTCTGCAGGCAAGAATACTGGAGTGGTTGCCATGCCCTCCTCCAGGAGATCTTCCCAACCCAGGGATCAAACCCAAGTCAAGCACATGAACTTTGAACCACATTTTGTGACATATGTAAAAATTAACACTTATCACTTACATTTAAATATAAAACCTCAAACTAGAACTTATAGAAGAAAACATAGAAGAAAATTTTGCAATCTTGAGTTAATAAAAGCCTTTTCAAACATAAAAATCATGATCCATAAACAAAAATTTGACAAATTTGACTGTTAAAATTTTAAACTTCTGCTTTTTAAGACATTCTATTAAGAGAATAAAAAGACAAAAAAGGTATTTGCAAAGTATAAATCTGATAAAGGGCTTGTTTCTAGAGTATATAAAGAACTCTCAAAACTAAACAAATAATAGGAAAAGCACCAATTAAACAAATGGATAAAAGATTTGAACAGATGTTTCAGCAAAAGCTGTATAGATGGCAAATAAGGATATAAGAAATATGCTTGATATCATTAGTTATTAGAAAAATGTGAATTAAAACCACAATGAGATACCACTACATACCAGTTAGAGTGGCTAAAATTAAAAAGACTGACCCTCATAAAGTTGGTGAGTATGTGAGTTAATTGGAACTCTCATACACTGCTAGTTTCAATGCAAAATTGTACAGCTGCTTTGGAAAACCATTTGGTGGTTGCCTAGAAATTTAAGCTTGTACCCACCATATGACCCAGTCATATCTAAGTTATTTACCCAAGAAGGAAAAATCATACAAATACTTGACATAAATCTTTAGAGTGGGTTTCTACATAATAATCAAAAGCTGGAAACAACTCACAACCCAAATATCTGTCAACAGGTGAATAAATAAATTCTGTAATAAATGTATGGTAGAATGGTCAGTAATAAAAAAATGAAATATTGATAACACACTAACAAGGAATGTCAAATTAATATTGTGAATTAAAGAAGATAAAAGGATATTCTGTATGATTCTATTTACATAAAACTCTAGAAACTTTTAAAATTATCTATAGCGACAGAGTATATCAGTGTTTATATATGGAAGGAACTTTTGGGAGTGATGAATATGTTCATTATCTTGATTGTGGTGGTGATGTTACAGTAAAGTATTTCTTGTCTTTATCAGAAAATGAATTCAAAAATCTTAAAATTTAGTAAACATTGATTAGTAAAAAGAAACACGTCTAGGTTTTTTCCCCTCAGAAAAAGGACATTCTGGTTTTTCTTATTCAATAAGAATTTAAGTAGAAATTTAGGTGTGAAGTTTGCAGTTTTGCTAATATATACTTTTTTTTTTTTAACTTCAGGGTCTTGCCTATTTGCATACTAAAGGCAAAATGCATAGAGATATCAAAGTAAGTCTGTTTAACTTAATTTAAACTTTCAATATGTTTAATACTGACAGTCACAGGGAACAGATTTGTGGTTTCCAAGGGAAAGGTGGATGAGGGGAGGAAGGACTGGAAGTTTGGGATTCACAGGTATAAACTCATATATACAGTGGATAAACAATAGGTCCTACTATATAGTACAGTGAGTTCTTGATAAACCATAATGGAAAAGAATATTTTTAAAAATGTCTGTATGTGTATTATTCAGTCACTTTGCTGTATAGCAGAGATTGGTACAACATTGCAAATCAACTGTACGTCAATAAAAAAAATAATAATAAACTGTTTAAATTGATAATTTTATTGAAAGGAATTTTATGATACTAAATAGCATTTGTATTTTTGCTTTAGGGTGCAAATATTTTATTGACAGATCATGGTGATGTAAAATTAGGTATGTTATTTCAAATTCCTAAAAATTATTTTCCAGAAAAACAGCACTGAAATACTAACCTAGTTGTGTTAGAATAAAAGGAATCCAGGTGGATGGTTTTTTCCCAACTTAAGTTACTTGTAATGAAAAGTTTTTTAATAACTTTGTTCTTAATAAAGTATGTTTTCATTCTAATAAAATGCCAGTAAGTTATTTTCTTATAATGATTATGTTTTGAACTAAACAGGAAGGGATTTAGGTATTCAATTTATATTTATATTCTATTTATATACATTTCTCTAAGTATTGCTATCTGAATTATTAATAATGATGTCTCTGAGGATGAAATTTAGAAATGTTGGTGGTTTTATTGAAAACTAAAATTTTCTGTTCTGTTTTTACCCCATCAGCTGACTTTGGTGTAGCTGCAAAAATAACAGCTACTATTGCAAAGAGAAAATCTTTCATTGGCACCCCTTATTGGTAAGATATTATTATGATTGAATTTTGTCCATTTCCTCTCTTTAAGATTAGTGAACAACATTGATGCTAATAATACAATTTGTACTTGACTGAAGCCTAGAGACATTCAGGTTCCTTGACACTACCATAGATCTGATGGGTTACAGAACTTTGATACTCATTTTCCATGTCCAGCGTTTCCTGTGTTAAAGTGCCAATAATTCCTGCTGTCCCTGAGATGCTGTGTTGGGAGGTCTCATAGGTGGGAGATTTTCAAAAAAAAATTGTGTTATAATCTCGTGTCATTTTATTACCCTTTCTTTTGATATTGCATCTGTTTTAATCTAGGATTTCATTTGCATGTTGTTAAAATTCATGCATCCTATCCTACCATTAGTGTTTACCAGCCCTCCTGCTTCTACTATATCCTTCCAATTACTGACAAAATAATCTTTCTAGAACACTGCTTTCATTATATCCTTAAACACACTTAAGTTGAGAGACACTGTGTCATATAAGTTTCTGTAACCTAAGTACACATAAAAGTGACTTCTACCTTGTGAATATTCAGTATAAATATAAATTAATTTAAAAATAATAAACACTCAAAAATCCTGAGTAATATCATCTATACTTTATAACTTTAGATGCCATTTTCATATACCACTGACTGGTGGCTCAGATGGTAAAGAATCTGCCTGCAATGCAGGAGACCTGGGTTCGATCCTTGGGTTGTGAAGATTCCCTGGAGGTGGTCATGGCAACCCACTCCAGTATTCTTGCCTGGAGAAACCCCATGCACGGAGGAGCCTGGCAGACTACTGTCCATGAGGTCACAAAGCGTTGTACACGACTGAGTGATTAAGTATGCACAGCGACTCCCAAACAGATAACTCCAACTCAGCTGCTCAGTTGACCCTCAGTCCTGTATATTTTCAGCAGTTGTTTGGTAATGGCACTACTTCAGTATCCACAGAAATTTTATACTCAGTCTCTTCAGTCAGCCCCTTGATTCTATCCTCCCTGCCACTGCCTTTGAAACATCCTTTTTTTTCCCCCTCGTATTTTTCACATAGTCTTCTAATTCATCTTCCTGATTCTGATTTCACTTCCTCTCACACCATCCTTCATGTTGCCATGAGTTTTATATCATAATTAAATTTTCCATTTTCACAGTAAAGTCTAATCTTTCTCATATAATCAGTAGACCGTTCATTATCTAGCCTCTGTCTCTGAGGTTTATTTTCCAAGTACTTTCTAGACCTTTTCAAACTGTGATGAATGACTTTTTTTTTCATATTTTGTCCACCACAGACTGATACTTTTATAAAATAAATTTAAAATAAATTGCTTTTTAAAAAATGACCATTTATCTGGATAAGAATACTTACTTTCGGTTTCTGTACTTACCGGAGACTGATAGCAAACTGCCTATGGCCCTGTGTCCACCTATAGATCAAACGTTGAGTAGCAGTGTCCTGTCACCTCTCTCTGTGTGTTCCGTGCTGGCCTGTTTCCCTGCATTCGTATTTGTTTCCTCTGACTAAAAGAGTCCAGGTGCCTCAACCCCCCTCAACTCCCTGCTAATTTATTCTGTGAGTCTCACCCCCTTTGGGGAACTTTTCTCTGACCTTCACAGAGATTTCGGTGGTCTTTTTGTTTTCCCATGCTATAAAACAGTATTCACAAGATTTTGAGAACCAAAGTTTTAGAAGCGTGTGTATGTATGTATATGTGGTCTTTATTGAGTTTTTTTCTGTTAATAGTAAAGTTTCTTCTTTTCTAGTAAATGCCTCTAAGCCTCTTTCCCTCCAAGAAGTCTAGTGAATATAACAAAAGAACAAATTTCATATAATTTTTTAAAAACAAAAATGTTATATTTATTGATTCCTTCTAGGATGGCCCCGGAAGTTGCAGCAGTAGAAAAGAATGGTGGCTACAACCAACTCTGTGATATCTGGGCAGTAGGAATAACAGCAATTGAACTTGGAGAACTCCAACCACCTATGTTTGATCTTCATCCCATGAGGTGTTCTCAGTATTTACAATTATGGAGTTAGTAGTAAGGTCTTCAGGGAGAGTGAAGTACTGACAACCTGGGTATTCCGAGCTCATTTTAAAGTATATTGAAATAATAAAAGTATTCTGAGAGATGTAGGAATAATCTTATCTAAAACTTGATCTGTTGTTCTTTCTAACACAACACAGAGTCTGTCTGAAACTTTTCCTTAAAACAAATTTCCTTTAATAAACATACTAGGATATAGCAGTTATCATTTTTAAAGTTTTAAGTCTTTTTTTTATTCTTCCATTGATTGAAAACATTTCTTTTTTTGTCCTAAGTAGAACTATAAACAAGTAGAATGCAGATGAGTTTTTTATTTCTGTTCTCATTTGCTTTTGTTTCTTTATACTTTGTCTAGGAATGATGAAGAGGTAGTTGCTTACTATAATCATTTATATTTTAGAGTATATTATCTTAGAAAAAATATTTGAGAGACTGTGAAGGGATTTTTAGTGTTTTGAAGGAAAAGATAAATTGGGCCAAAATTTAAATTTTTAATTGAAACAGTAAAGGTTAAAAAGAAAATCAGCAGAATAGGGGAAAGTATTCTCCCAATATATAATATTAATTATTGATATTTATTACATAGGTAACTCATTCAAAGACTCTAAGAGCAAAAGATAAATTGTTTATGAGCAAGTATCAGATACTAGAGAAACATGGTAAACTATTGAACCTCACAAGTACCTAAAGATATATAAGTTAGTTCAGGATGGGGAACACATGTGCACCCACAGCTGATTCATGTGAGTGTATGGCAAAAACCACCACATTATTGTAAAGTAATTAGCCTCCAATTAAAAAAATAATAATAACAACACCAAAAAAAAAGATATATAAGTTAAAAGATACCTGCTTTTAGCTGGAATGCTGATAAGTACAGATCTTTAGGAAAATAATTTGGATGTTATCTGTTATGAACAGTACAAATGTTGCATTGATTCTACACTTGTGAAAATTACACTTAGGAAATAATTCGGGAAAAGTCTAAGAATCTGCTTCAGGCTTGCAGGGGGAAAATCTAAATGTGCAGTCATAAGAGCAGCTAATACATATATATATAAACCAAAGCAGCATGGGAAATTGATTATCAGGGAAAAAAGCAGAATATAATGTTGCCTATTATAATAATTTAGTAATTGGTTAATATTTAGATAAAGACTGAAAAGAAAAGCAGATTTAAAATAATGTCATAGGGTGAGAGGAATATAGACTTTTTTTCTCTTCAATTTTCTTTTATATATGAATCATTTAATTTTTAAAAAGAAAAGATCTTTGGTATTTA
Source organism: Ovis canadensis (assembly GCF_042477335.2). NCBI lineage: Eukaryota > Metazoa > Chordata > Mammalia > Artiodactyla > Bovidae > Ovis > Ovis canadensis. The sequence goes on along the minus strand of NC_091251.1, from coordinate 53,863,181 downwards.
ATAAAAAAGACTAAGGAGTTTGCTTGAAAACATTGGAGTTTTGTAGGAAATACTGAAATAAAACTTCCTTTTAAAATCCTTCAGTCTTCTACCCCCATAGTCCCTTAAAAAGATTGGTCAAAGGTTAATTCGTGGAGAAGGAAAGTCCTCTTGCAGGTTGATTTCTGTTTCATTGAAAAGGGAAACACAGAAGTGGATATAATTTGCCTATTCACCCAAAATAATTGTAGAGGCTAAACATGCAGCCTAATCTTAGAGTAGTATATCCGTGTGTTAACACAATGATACACAATTATATAGACTTATGCTTAAGATATAATACGAGTTATATATGTAACAGTATGGTAGTAAAAACCTTCTCAAATGTTTAGTTGCTTTGCCTTGTGAATAAGAGCTTGTTGGAAATATAAATATCTTCTCTAGAGCCAGGAGAAATTTTCCATAAGGTATCCAAAATATAAAACATTAATTTCCATATTCCATATCAGTTAACTCTTGAGTACCCACTTACATAATAATCTTGCATAAATTCATTGCAGAATTGATTCTGATTATTGAATGTAATAATAAAAGTGTTTTGTATTGCTCTTTAACGGAAATGTTTATTCCAGGGCCCTCTTCTTAATGTCAAAAAGTAATTTTCAACCTCCAAAACTAAAGGACAAAACAAAATGGTGAGTTATAGATATGTAGATTTATAGAATTTTATGGCTGAAAGAGACAGAGGTTTAATTCCCTTATTTTAAAGATGGTAAAGTTGAAGCTCAGAGCATTAAACAGTTTCCCTAACGTTACCTATCTAATTTATTTGCAGAGCTATGGCAAGGATCTAGGTTTATTTCCTGGTCAGTATTCCATTATAATGTACTGCTTTGGCAGCTTGAATAGGAGATGTAGTGAGGAAATGATCTAAAATGAACACATTAAGATTTTGGAGACGCATTTTGCCTGTATTCCTTTACTTCCACTAATTACATGTTAACTTTCATGAGAAGTAATAGGACATGGTTTCCCAAATACAGTGACAATTAAAATCAATCATCATTGGCTTTTCTCTGCCTATTTTCCCTAACATTCAAACAGTTATTACTCATTTGCATCCTAATGTTTTCTCATACAAAGTAAAACAACTTGCCTGTTCTTACAGTCCATAAGGATGTCTTCAATTAGATGATAAAAATTGAAAATTATTTTTCTGGTAATGTCTTCCCATACATTTATAAGAGAAACTTATTGTACGAATAAAAGTTTCCAAATTCTTAAATTTAGCAATTCTTTATCTTCTTGGGAGATATGTGATCCCCTGGAATTCTTTACATGTATTCATTTTCTTCTGGAGAGACAATCCATATATTATTTCAGATTCTAAAAGGCCTGTCCCCAAAAAAGTTTTAAACTACTTTTTTAATGTTTCGTTGGCCTGCCTGTGCATAGTATTATTTAGGAGCCAGGCCATGCTGGGGATAGTACCAGGAATGAAAGGCAAATCACACTGTAGAAGTTAAGGAGTTTATATCCTACTGCTAGCTGTATTCCCTTGTATTGACACTGTTTTGTTTTGTTTTGTTTTGTTTTGTTTTGTTTTCTCTTGTTCCTTGTAAACCTAAGTTCCTAAGCAACTAGAATTGGAGGACTTTATGGCAGGAATGACTGAATATTCATTCAAGGATGAATGACTGTTAGCTAAAATAGCTACATTCATAGTGAGATTCCAGAACAGTTATTACCATTGAAGTACCTTTGCCAGTCTTAGGTACTTTCTCACTCCATGATATGAGGGCCACAAACTACCAGTGTAATGTAGTGATTTGATTTCTCTAAAGAGAACTGCTTTTCCATTACTGTCATTGGTAATGACTAAGGTTATTCTTTTTGGTTCTTGCCTAGTCTTTCTTCCCGTGGAATCTTGGCAATGGTACAATAGCTCTCTTTGTCATTAATTCATAATCAAAATACAATTCCTTTAATTAAGTAATTAATTTTTTATTAGTTCATTTTTTGTCCATGCCACACAACTTGCAGGATCTTAGTTCCCCCACCAGGGACCAAACCAAGGCCCATGGCCCTGAAAGTGCCAAGTCCTAGCCACTGTACTGTACTGGCAGGGAATTCCCAGGTTCCTATATGTCTTCTTTTCCCCATTTCATCAATACAGGTGGCAGGAAACTCTTGGTTACTAAGGTCACTCCCTCTTCTTTTCCCTTGTTCCTAAGAAATTCAGTGACTTTTTAAAGGTATAAATAGTCTGTTTAATTACCCACCCTACCTTGATGCCACCTAACAATTTGGGTGTAGCAAAACATTTATATATCATATAAATTAAGCAGTGAGAAAAGGTCATTTTGATTCCTAAGTGGTTATAACACAAGGTTATTAACGTTATAGATGACACACCTACCCATTTCTAGCTTTTAGTGTACATTTTAGAGGTTATATATATTAGTATTCTGTTCACTAATTGTGTTTTACTCAACAGATGAACCTGGTATATTTTCCAAGGAAATACTCTGTTTTGGGTATAGTTTTTTGGTTTACATAGAGCTAAGAGGCCTAAGGAAAAAATCATATGTTTTAGTCTTTCTGACTGCTTGTAAGTTAATTTAGTAACACAAAAGAACTAATATTAGTGAAATATATTTGTACATGTCTCTTTTTATTTGAAGGTCATCAACATTCCATAATTTTGTCAAAATAGCACTAACCAAAAACCCCAAAAAAAGACCAACCGCTGAAAGACTTCTGACTGTAAGTCATTGAATTTATAGGAGTATTTTCTATAGTCATGCATTAGTTAGGCATATCAGTGGAACAACAGCATTTAGGGTTTTAATATAAAAGTCTTAGTGATCTCTTACAGCAGGGGTAGGCAGGCATTGTGTAAAGAGCCAGATAGTGTGTATTATAGACTTTGTGAGACATATAGTCTTGTTGTGTCTCCTCAGTTTTGCCATGGTAGCATAAAAGCAACCATAGCCAGTACATGAAGGGTATGGCTTTAATAGCCAATAAAATTTTATTCACAGAAGGAGGCAGTACACCAGATTCTGCCCATGGTTTGTAGTTTGCCCACCCCTGCCTTGGAGAAAACTCTTTAAAATGTTGCTTTCATCTAAAATTAATTGATTTTCTCTGTTTTGGTTTCTTACGTAAATTTATAGAATGCTCCTGTGTATGTATTTATAAAATACTTTTATATTAGGAAAAGTTGATTATAACAATCCAAGAAAACTTTTTTTAAATGTTATAAAATTTAATTATGTCTTTCTATATAATATAATCTTACTTATTTTTAAATTTATATTTATTTATTTTATTTTAATTGGAGGTTAATTGAGCATAATTTTGTTGAATTAAATATATGTAAGCATAGAATATACATGCTTTTTTCTTATTGTGATATGGACTGTACCACAGTATTTTCATGTGCATAAATGACATGTGTAATAAATGTCATTGTTATAGCCAAGGTTGTAATTTGACAGCCTAATATAGATTGGTTAACTTTACATAGAGAAATTATTCGTATTATGAACTTACCTCACAATAGTTCTTTAGCTTTATAATATTTAACTATGGATTATCTCATTAATATTTTTATAATACACTGTAATTCATTAGCACTGGTAGGCTTCCATATGCTTATCTCTGATAGTTACTAAATGGAAAAGAACAAATAACAGTTTCTATAAGCCGTAGATATAAGTGCATACTCATGAAGTTTTGTTTTATTTTCATTTAGCATACATTTGTAGGGCAGCCAGGTCTGTCTAGGGCCCTGGCAGTTGAACTGTTGGACAAAGTGAATAATCCAGACAACCATGCCCATTACACCGAAGGAGACGATGATGACTTTGAGGTAAAGAATGTTTGCAATCTGATAATTGAAAACAAATGTTTAATGTGGCCTTAGAGTTTGTTTTCTTAATTCAGTCTTTTAAGTTAGTTAAAATAGATTTAGTGACAGATTAATTATCAATGAAGGCTATACTTGTTCTGCATATAATTACCAATTGATAACTTCTCTTAATCCTAGTTCTGAGAAGGAACTAAGATTATGAGTCTTCCTTGCACCATATCATTTTATTTACTTAAGGTTATTAAGTGGTAGCTACAGCTAGAATCAGATCTGTGCCTTTATCTTCCCAGAAATCCACAAGTGTTTTCTTTTTAGACCTCAGCTTCTATTGTGAGAGTTTGATCTTCTCTAAAGAAAAAGGATATCTATTTCCATGGAAATACAGGTTCTAGGAGTATTGCTTTGGACTAAGAGAAAGAAAATTTAGCCAGAGCACTTGTACCATGTCATTTGTCACCAAAGAGATTCCTTAGGAATCCATGTGGTCATTTTTTTAGTTTCTCTGTTTACAGATGATTGGTGGTAGTTTAGTCACTCAGTCGTTTCTGACTCTTGGAACTCCATGAACTGTAGCCCACCAGCTTCCTCTGTCTACGAGATTTTTCAGGCAAGAATACTGGAGTGGGTTGCCATTTCCTTCCCCAATACAGATCGTTAACAGGATACAAATAATTTTTTTTAATTAAGCTGAAGTTCCCATAGAAGATGTTTTCCAATAAGTATTAAAAATTATTATTTCTTAGATAATTACATACAGAGCTATTCATAACTAGCTTTCTTCTCTGAAAATATTGTAGAATTATTTGAATATATTTAACAATGCAACTTCTAAATCAGGAATTAGGGACTTCCTGCCCATTGTCAGGTTTATGCCTCTCTCTATATAATACAAGTGTATTTATTTACCAGTATCTTTTTCTCCTTTTATATTCTGTTTTATTTCTGTCTCTTCATTCTTTCTTATGCCTTTATTTCCCTTTATACCTCTATCTTCAATTCTGGTAAGACTATAGAACTAAACTTTATGTGTTGTAACTTACTGAAGGAAATTTTCTACTTCATGAACTTAAGTTTTAAATTATTAAGTATCATGATAACTACTAACAGTCATTGGGTAGTCTTTCTGCACCAAATATTAGGCTAAATAATTTCCATGTTAATTCATCTAATACTCAGAGCAGTCCTTTGCAATAGGTACTATTATGATCCCCATTTTACATATAAGAAGAAGGAATACAAGTAATTTCATTTCCCCAAGACCATATGCCTAGGAAGTAGTGGAACCAGGGTTTGGATTCAGGCAAACCAACTTTAGAACCTACTCTTAGTTAATATACCATCACTTTTATAAATGGACTCAATAGAAATAGTCATTAAAACAGTCTTTACCAACTAGTCATTTTCTAGTATATAACATAATCTTGTCATGTAGTAAGGTACCCTGTAAATATTTTCTTGAATGTTAAATGAACTTTAATATTAAATAACCCAGTCATAAAGATATTTTAAAATTTAAACCATCATTTGCAGACTTGTAATAATTAATTAATTTAATCTCTTAAAAATCAAAATTGTTAAAATTGTTTTTGCTTAAATATAGCATATTACTTGATTCCCCAATTAATGTTTTACTGGTTGTGAAAACAACCAAACTCCACTTTCATTCCCCACAATATTTTGCCAGGTTTCCTAAATCTACTCTTACTTTGGAATTGTGTATTTCTGTTTAATGATATCACCATGCTTTTTAGTCCTTGAAATGCAAAAGCTTGTTCCAGGTAATTGAAAAAACAACAGTGGATAACATTAACATAATCCCTGTCTTCAGAGAGCTTCCAGAATGGTCTCCCTGGGAATTTAGAAATCACCAGCAAACAGTTTATAAGTGTAATAACTGTTATGGAATGAGAAATACAGGGTGCTATGCAGGCATTTTTTTGAGACAGGAAAGGACCCACTGTGGAAGCAGTATGTAAGCTGGAAATCTGAAGGATTAAATACAGAGATAGTAATTAAGAGACTGATCAGAAGTGTTCTGAACAGAAGGAATAATAGCATGTTTGAAAGCCTAGTGATAAGAGAACATGGTATGCTTTAGGAACTAAAGAAAAGTTAGTCTGTTAGAGCAGAGAAAAAGGAAGAAATTTGGTGGGAGATGAGATTATAAACTAGAAATTTCTAGTAAAAAAAAATTGAGAGCTTTAATCTAAGGACAGTGGAAGCCATTAAAGGGTAAGGGAGTGATATAATCAGATATGCCTTTGTTTTTTTTTTAAGATCTCTGACTTTAGACTGATGATTTTGTTCCTCAGGTCCTCTTAAGAGACTTTTGAAGTTATCCAGAATAGAGATACTGATGTTTTATAGTAGGATGGTAGGGCAAGGATGGAAAAAAGTGAAGTAATTCAAGAATTATATGAGAGAGTGGTGACCAAATGTAGACTTGAGGGTGGAGCCTGATAAAAGGATTACTCCCAAATTTTTACTTGAACAGCTGAATAGATATAAAAGTGCCACTTGTTGAGATTGAAATACTAGAGTAAGATCAAATTTGGGAAGGAAGGTGAGTTCAGTTTTATATATGGCAATTTCTATATTGTACAGATTTCCAAGTGGGAGGAAGGTCTAGGACAGCTTCCTGAAATTTCTCCCTTAAATTAAAAAATCTAGTATCCTAAGAGAAATGGCAAAGGAATAATAAAGAACATTAAGAGACAGAAGGAAAGTTTGAGAAAGAATACTGCCGAGAAGTTACATTAAAGAAATCTTTGAAATTCGGTATGTTTGACTACTTTAAAAGGATAATTTAAAAATACTAGAGGTGAAGCCAGATTGGAGTGGTTTGAAAGATAAATTTATTTATGAAATTCAGTTGTGAAAGAGGGGAGTAAGATAGAACAGTAGATGAAAGAAAATGAGTTGATGGTGGGTTTGTCTGTCTTCTCAGTTCAGTTCAGTCGCTCAGTCATGTCCGACTCTTTGCAACACCATGGACTGCAGCACGCCAGGCCTCCCTGTCCATCACCAACTCCTGGGGTTCACTCAAACTCATGTCCATTGAGTCGGTGATGCCATCCAACCATCTCATCCTCTGTCATCCCCTTCTCTTCCCACCTTTAATCTTTCCCAGCATCAGGGTCTTTTCAAATGAGTTAGTTCTTAACATCAGGTGGCCAAAGTATTGGAGTTTCAGCTTCAACCTCAGTCCTTCCAGTGAATATTCAGGGCTGATTTCCTTTAGGATGGACTGGTTGGACCTCCTTGCAGTCCAAGGGACTCTTCTCCAATACCAGGTATTGGAGGTAGGTATTCTTCTCCAATACCACAGTTCAAAAGCATCAATTCTTTGGCTCTCAGCTTTCTTTATAGGCCAACTATCACATCCATACATGACCACTGGAAAAACTAGCCTTGACTAGACGGACCTTTGTTGACAAGTAATGTATCTGCTTTTTATTATGCTGTCTAGGTTGGTCATAACTTTTCTTCCAAGGAGTGAGCATCTTTTCATTTCACCACTGCAGTCACCATCTGCAGTGATTTTGGAGCCCCAAAAATAAAGTCTGACACTGTTTCCACTGTTTCCCCATCTATTTGCCATGAAGTGATGGGAGCAGATGCCATGATCTTTGTTTTCTGAATGTTGAGCTTTAAGTCAACTTTTTCACTGTCCTCTTTCACGTTCATCAAGAGGCTCTTTAGTTCTTCCTCACTTTTTGCCATAAGGGTGGTGTCATCTGCATATCTGAGGTTAGTGATATTTCTCCTACCTGTCTTCTACCTCTGTTTTTTGGCTATTGATTGATTGTTTTTTATGTGGGGCAAAAAAAGTTTAAACAGGATGTTTATGAAAAGGATCCAGTGGTTAGAGATAGAAGAATCTAGAGAGCAAGATGAATAGGCAAAGTTCCTAAAAAGGAAGGAGAAGGTGAGATCTAGACTGTAATGAAGGACTTAATCTAGAAGAAACACTTCTTGAAAGGCTTTCTTGGGAAGTGTTGTCTAGAGAGTAGAGTAGGAAGCCCTTGAGCTTACCTCCTCCCATTCTTGAGCTCCCCTCCTCCAGTGGGCACACCAATTGCAAGTATCTATGCGAATGACCTGAAGACGAGCATAAAAGATTTTCTACAACTGAAGATATGAAAAACGAAGTACAGTGAGATGGGTAGGAGAGGCAGAGACATAATATAGTCAAGACCCACCTCCCTAGATAGGCAGCCCACAAACAGGAGGATAATTACGTTTGCAGAATTCTCCCCAAGGAGTGAAGCATCAAAACCTGTATTGGGCTCCCCATCTAGGGTGTCCTGCACAGGGAAGATGTGCCCCCCAAAAATCTGGCTTTGAAGGTCATCCTTCAAAGGACTTGTGTGCAGGAGAGCTAGAGGACTGTAGGGAACAGAGACTCTGCTCTTACAGGGCATGTGTAAAATCTCACATGCACAGAGTCAGTGATTTGAAAGGAACCCACCTGCAGATCTTGGAGAGACTCTTGGAGCGGCAGGAGACAACTAGTAGTCCCCCTGAAGAATCAGATGCCGGCGACAGCTGAATGTAGTTGTTTTTTCTACCACTAGGACACTGATGCTGACAAGCATCATTGTGGAGCCCTCCCTCTACCCTACTAGTGCTGGAGGCTTACCCACCCACTGGCAGACTGGCGCCAACCCCCAGCTTCCCTGTCTCCATAGCTAGCCACCCTTGAACCTGGCCCTGCCATCAGTAGAGCAGCACAAGCTCTGGGACCCTGCACCAGGAAGGTCATAGCAGCTGACTGGGCCAGGGCCCAGGCCTACCTGCCAGCACACCCAGTGGTCAGCCTTGCCACAATAGAAGGGCCCAAACAGGCCGTATACAGGGCATGCTTGGAGTATATAGCTCTGCTGTCCAGAGGGGTGTGCTGCTGGGTTCCATAAGATATCTCTTACATAACGCCACTCCTCCCAAATTCAAGAAACGTAGCCAATCTACTTAACACTTAGAAATAAACACAGAGAACTAGGCAAATAGAAACAGAAGACTGTGGTCCAAACAAAGGAACAAGACAACCTCAGAAGAAGAATTAAACAAAGAAAAGATACACAATCTGCCTGTTAAAGAGTTTCAGGTAATAATCATAAAGATACTCAATGAACGCAAGAGAGAAATGGAAGAACATAGTAAGAATGTTAACAAAGAATTAGAAAATATAAGGGGGGACCAAATAGAGCTGAAGAATACAATACCTAAAATTAAAACTACGCTAGAAAGAAATAGTAGCAGATTTGGTTATATGGAACAGGTCAGTAAAGTAGAAGAGAGAATAGTGGAAATCACCTAAGCTGAAGAGGAAAAAGAGAAGAGAGGTTTTTTTCTTAATGAGGGTGGTTTAAAAGACCTTTGAAACAATATCAAGTATACTAACATTCACATTCTAGGGATCCTAGAAGAAAAAAAAGAGAAAGGGCCAGCATATGGAAGCAACCTCAGTGTCCACTGATGGACTAATGGATAAAAAGGATATATATATATTCAGTGGAATATTACTTTGCTTGTAATAAGTAATATTACAATATTATAAGGAATATTACTTTGCTGTAAACAGCTTGTTGCTGTTTAGTCACTAAGTTGTATCCAACTCTTTTGCAACCCCATGGACTGTATCCCATCAGGCTCTTCTGTCTAAAGGATTTCCCAGGCAAGAATACTAGATTGGGTTGCCATTTCCTTCTCCAGAGTTTCCCTGGTGGCTCAGACGGTAAGGAATCCATATGCATTATGGGAGACCTGGGTTTGATCCCTGGTTTGGGAAGATCCCCTGGAGAGGGAAATGGCTACCCACTTCAGTATTCTGGCCTGGAGAATTCCATGGACTGTATAGAATCTGTAAAGAGTTGGACACAACTGGGAAGCTTTCACTTTGCTTCTCCAGGGGATCTTGCCAACCCAGAGATCAAATCCACATCTCCTGCATTCGCAGGCGGATTCTTTACCACTGATTCACCAGGGAAGCCCTGGAATATTACTCGCACGTTAAACATAAAATCTTCCCATTTTTGACACCATGGATGGCTCTAGAAGCTATTATGCCAATGAAATAAGTCAGAGAAAGGCGGATACCACATGATCTCACTTATATTTGGATCTAAGAAGCGAAACAAAATGAAAACGGACTCAGATACAGAGAAGAAACAAATGTTTGCCAGAAGGGAGGCTTCAGAATGTGGACAAAATAGGTGAAGGGGATTAAGATGTACAAATACCCAGTTATATAATAAATATATATGTTAGGGTTATTTTATACAGCATAAAACATCCGGTCAATAACATTAATTTTGTATGGGAACAGATGATTACTACACTTATAATGGTGATTACTTCTTAAAGTATACAAATGTCAAAAAATTCTCTAGTACATCAGAAGCTAACATAGTATTACGCATTAATTAATATTTCAACTTAAAGAAAAGAAATACTAATTTCTCTTCTCCAGGGGATCTTCCCAACCCAGGGATCGAACCCAGGTCTCCCACATTGCAGGTGGATTCTTTACCAGCTGAGCCACCAGGGAAGCCCATTGAGGAGAATGGATGGGTTAAATGACTAGAGAAATGTTTTGGGGCAACACTGAAGCCTCAGAAAAGATGAATTTTCAATGTGCAGTTTTCCTCCAGCAGTCATTGGTACCCCAGATATAAACCAGTTAAGTCCCTTCAGGCTTGTCATTTTGGTATACCAGTGTAGAAGAGGATGGCAGGGAGTGAGAATCAAATTTAGGATATATGCAAGAGATCGCTTGAAATTATGGACCACTACATCTAACGTGGATAGGAAGAAAAGTGAAGATAGAAGAAATGCATAAGGAGAATGAGAAAGTAATGGATTGATGGACTTGAGATTTGGTGTGAACATTTAAAAATTATTGGAGTAATGAGAGAGTAAGCTCAAAGGATGAGAAGTTTGGAGTATGATGTGAATTCATATATCAGACCGGATGACAGATTCCAGGATATGATCTTAATAGTATAGAGTCCATTGAAGTGTGGTAGAATGTCTTGAGAGATAAGGTCAGTAAACGCTAATCCAGTGCAATGGGCTTTTGAGTCCTTTGGTATGATAGTGGGTCTTAAAGTAGAGGAAAAGACATGACCATTGTCTGAATCATTAGTGAATGAGAGTGAGTCATCAGAAATTTCATAGATAGGGGTTGAACTGAACGCATTGTTTCAAAATATCAGGAGCTTATTCAAAAGGGTGGAATAGTAAGCTTTCTCACTTGGTTTACTACACATCAGTCCCTCTCCATACAATCTTTCTCCTGTCCATACCCTTTTACGTACTTAATCAAGTTACTCTTAAAGCTGACTCTTGTAATAGCATTCCCTTTCTGTAAATCTCCAAAAAATTCTTTTGCCAAGAAAATAAAATTGAGAGCTGTAGCCTGACATTCAGAACCTTTCATGATCTGGCTTATCCTCCCTCAAATGTCTTTCCAGCTTGTCATCTCCACTTAATGTTCACCACATTCAAATAATAACCAGCTTCAATTCCTCTAAACACTCCACAATTTCCTTTTTTTTCTTGCATTACTTTGTTCATATTGTTTGTGCTGTCTGAAATGCTTTTCCCACCTTGCTGCACATTCAATGCCTACTTGTCCTTCAAGGCCTCACATTAGATTACAACTCTGTCATGAAGAATTTCTTTACCCCTTCCAATGGCAGTCATCTCTCCTTCCCCTGGGCATTAATAGTGATTGTAATGAATGCCACTTATTCTTTTCTAGTGTTTTAAGTATTTGTGTATGTTATCTTGCTAGACTATAAGCTCTTTTTTTTTAATAAGCTCTTTTTAGATAAGATTTGCATCTGATTTTCCTTGCGTCTCTTCAGTATATATATATACATATAAATATATATATGTACCCTATAGGGTATACAGTATAAATGTGTGTGGAATAAATGAATTAACTTTTAAGTATCTCATTCATTTTTTAAAAAATTTATCCTTCAATTCACTTTATTAGTAGGTGGTCATGTCTATCAGTAAATAAGAATTTAATTAAAAAGAGAAAGTTTGACCTTCTAACTTTGTCACAGAAATTCTTTTAAGTGTATATATTATGTTTATATTCACAGCCCCATGCAGTCATTCGTCATACCATTAGATCTACAAACAGGAATGCCAGAGCTGAACGGACAGCTTCAGAAATCAATTGTATGTGTTTGGTATACATTTTCAATTGGTGGTTTTGGAGGGTTGAGCTGGGTGTTCTTGTGGGATGTTTTTTAATAATAAAATCTCAGGCCATCTGTGGGTATATACACACAAAAACAGGATACCTCTGAAATAAAGGTTGCTTTTCTGGTTGTAATGAAATTCCCTTGGTTTACAGTTAAATAGTTTTTACTTTCTAATTATAAATGTAATACATGTTCACTGCAGAAAATTTGCAAAAAGAAGAAAGTAGAAAATTAACATTGCCAATAATCACATCACTCAGCACCAGCCCACAGATAATATTTAGCTGAATTTCCTTCAGATTTTTTCACATGTAGTTTTACATGGCTGAGTTTATACTATGCATAGAATTTTGCTTAATATAGTTAGAAGTATTTCCCATATATTAGCCTAGGCTTTGTAACTGTTATATTTAATGGTTTTATCCTCCTGTATTGAGTTGATGTGTTGTAGTCCCTATTGTTGGATATTTGGGTTGGTTTGGTTTTTTAAGTCAGATTAGCACCAAGGTGGATATTTTCTAAAATGCATATTTAAAAGGAGAAATTGATTTTTATTCAATAAATTAATCATTGACATAAAAATGTTATATTAACAATATTCGTCATTTTAGCCACGTTAATTTGGAAGAACAGATTTATAAAGAATTTTTAGGATGAGTATACTGATTTAGGTGCATAATTGTTTCAAAAAGATTTAGAAGTATTTTACATTAAAATAAGCTCTAAATAAAAAATATAAACCATAATGGAGGAAGATAATTAGAATGATTGCAGATGTGTATTTTGTTTTCTTGAAACCAAACATTTCTAGCTTTCTGTATGCAGCTTTGGAAATCTAGGTCAGTGGAGAGTTAGAATGTCCTTCCCATATCTGTTAAACTCAGTCATGCGTTTTCATAGTTAAACTCATAATTCAAGATTTTCTGTCTTTGTTAGTCCCAGATTGCTGATACTTTTTTATGCTTTCTTCTTATACTATCCCCAGCAAACTCTCTGGGTTTCAAATACCAAACAGAAAAGCAGCTGTTTATTTTTATATTTTAAAATAAAGCTATTATAAAGCTATTTTCTTTATTTTATACGACTGTATAGTATTCAATTAATGTAGTGTAAATGTATCTTTCCTTGTATAGCTTTTGTTTTCGGTGTCGTTATTTAGTAACGCCTTCCTGATTTTAAGGTTGTAAAAGGATTTTCCTGTTTTGTTTTCTTTGTTTCATTTTTTATAATATCAATACTTAAATCTTTGATATAAGGTATTATTTGCTAGAGGTATGAAATATGAATTCAACTTCAGTTTCATTCTAAATATCTACTCATTTGCCTTGATACTGTTTATTAAAAACTTAGGTTTTCACTAATAGGTTTGATATGCCATCTTTATTATATACTAAGTTGCCACCTACATTTTAGGGCTTTTTCTGGAAATTCTGTTCTCTTGTAATATACTTAGTCCTGTGCCAGTCACATACTTCTGATTATTATGTCTTTATAATACCTGTTAAAATGTATTAGAAATAATCCTCCTCCTATTTTCTCTCACCCCCTCCACACACACACAGACACATTGTTGCAATTCCTTTTTATTATATCTGGCCATTATATTTTCCTCACGTAAAACATAAGAATCAGTCTACTGAGTTGAAGAAAAAAAAAAACCACCTCTCAGCGTTTTTACTGAGATCTCATAAGTTTGTACACTAACTTTGGGAGAATTGACATCTTTATGATATTCTGTCATCTTAATCAAAATAAGCTTCCTCAGAGAGCTCAAGGCTTAGTTCTTTTATAAGTGTCCAGAGTACTAATTCCTTCATGGAATTTGCCCTCTGTGCTGCAGGTACCAAACAGAAGATGGTAGAGTTGAAGGTCATTTTATTGGTCGATCTTTAAGTTACCCGGGTCTTCTTTTGTGTCCATCAGGAGTGTTTCATAGTTTTGTTTTTGTTTAATAGGTTTTATACATACCTTGTTAGTTCTGTTCTTAGTTTTTTGTTTCAGTTTTTTAAATTAAGCTAATAACTTACATACAGTAAAATGCTCAAGTGTACTGCACAATGAATTTTTAAATTTGTATACACTCGTGAAACCACTACCCAGATCAACATTATCAGAATCTCTGAAGGGTTCCTCATGCTCCTTCACAATCAACACCCTCCCGTCTCCCTGTATCCCCCTGCCTTCCCACTGCCCTGGCTAATCACTATTCCTATCTCACCACTATAGATTGGTTTTTATGTGGTCTTGATCTTCAGATATATAGGGTCAACTAATATACACCTCTTCTGCGTGATGTCTTTTGCTCAGTGTTACGTCTGTGAAAGTCAGTCATGTCATGTCTGCCAGTAATAGTTTATTGTTTTCACTGTAATGTAGTATTTCATTGTATGATTATAGCATAATTTATTCATTCTTCACTTGGCTGGCATTTTATTTGTTTCTAGTTTTGGGCTATTATGATTACTGTAATCATCCTTACTGTGTGTTTTTAGTGGACATAAATAATGGTTATCAGTTCAGTTCAGTCACTCAACTCTTTGTGACCCCATGGACTGCAGCACGCCAGGCTTCCCTGTCGTCACCAGCTCCTGGAGACTGCTCAAACTAATGTCCGTCGAGTTGGTGATCCCATCCAACCATCTCATCCCCTGTCGTCCCCTTTTCCTCCTGTCTTCAATCTTTCCCAGCCTCAGGCTCCTTTCCAGTGAGTCAGTTCTTTGCATCAGGTGGCCAAAGTATTGGAGTTTCAGCTTCAGCATCAGTCCTTCTAATGAATATTCAGGACTGATTTCTTTTAGGATAGACTGGTTTGATCTCCTTGCAGTCCAAAGGACTCTCAAGAGTCTTCTCCAATACCACAGTTAAGAAGCATCAGTTCTTCAGTGCTCAGTTTTCTGACCTTGGCCTAATCTAAGACCACCAGACTATAGTCCAGTAAAGTCAGATTTATTGACTCCTTGCTGTGAGGAAGAACACACACCAGAGGAACCATGGAACATCTCATTAAATAGGAAAAGAAGAATTAGAGAGTTTGGGGGAAAAGTGGAAATTAAATAAAAATTAAGTGAAAACTTAAAGCAAAGTAGGGATGTGTGTGAAAAGATCTATACTGTAAAAATAGATTCAGAAGCCTGTTTCTTTGTAAACTTGAAATGTTGTATTCAGAAACTCCTTTAGTTGATGGTCTGTATCTACGTTGGAAATTAAAGCTACTTCTCTCCATCAGTGACTCAAATCTTCCAGGTGAGAGTGGAATGGTTCATTTTAATAAATATGATTTAATAAAACAACGTTTCTGACTGATTTTAGAGACTGGTATTTCTCAATAGGAAAGTATGGGGAATTCAGAGAGGGAATCATCATGTGATGCTTTACTTATGTAGCATATCCTTGGGAGAAACATGGTTTCTTCTCGACTTTGCATTTGGATTTGTGTCTGTTTTCCTAGTCTGATGAGTGGTCAGGCAGATTACTGTCTCATTCTGATCCAGATATGGGTGTGTGACCTGAATTTTCTGTTTTTAAAAAAAATTTTTTTTATCTGAAAAGCCACTTTTTGGTTGAGTCCAGCTGATACTGAAAGCTCAGCCTCTGTGCACAGGTGCCAAATCAAATCTCAGAGACATTGCTGATAAGATTAGGGTGTGTGCAGGGCCTCCACTCCTCTAATTTAGCCTCAAGTAATCTTCTTGATTACAAACGAAGATCATGGCATTGGGTGCCATCACTTCATGGCAAATAGATGGGGAAACAGTGGAAACAGTAGCAGACTTTATTTGGGGGAGGGGAGGGCTCCAAAGTCACTGCAGATGGTGACTGCAGCCATGAAATAAAAAGATGCTTACTCCTTGGAAGAAAAGTTATGACCACCCTAGACAGCATATTAAAAAGCAGAGACATTACTTTGCCAACAAAGGTCCGTCTAGTCAAGATTATGGTTTTTCCAGTGGTCATGTATGGGTGTGAGAATTGGACTGTGAAGAAAGCTGAGCACCGAAGAATTGATGCTTTTGAACTGTTGTGTTGGAGAAGACTCTTGAGAGTCCCTTGGACTGCAAGAAGGTCCAACCAGTCCATCTTAAAGGAAATCAGTCCTGAGTGTTCATTAGAAGGACTGATGTTGAAGCTAATACACCAATACTTTGGCCACCTGATGCGAAGAGCTGACTCATTTGAAAAGACCGTGATTCTGGGAAAGATTGAAGGCAGGAGAAGAAGGGAACGACAGAGGATGAGATGGTTGGATGGCATCACCGACTCAATGGACATGAGTTTGTGTAAACTCCAGGAGTTGGTGATGGACAGGGAGGCCTGGCGTGCTGCAGTCCATGGGCTTGCAAAGAGTCAGACATGACTGAGTGACTGAAGTGAACAGAACTTTATCTTCTTGATGAACTGATCTGGTTCTGTTAATATACCCTTCTGTGGTGTTTCTCTGCTATGAAGAATGCTGACCTCTTAAAAGACCTTGAAGACTTTGTTATGTGTGTCCCTTGAGGTGGAACCAGGACGCTGCCCCAAGAGCTGCACTATTGTTTCCTGGCTATCCCCCTCCCCCACCTTTATATCCCTTCCCTTCCCAGGTTGAATCTGCCCTTTGGAACTCTGGGAAGGTGGGGGATGCTGAGTTAAAGGAGATGGGAGACAGAAAGGCTTCTGTGCCCAGGATCCTTGTAGGGTCCTGCTTGGTTTCACAGTTACCTAGGAAACCAACTAATTACAAAAAATTGGCACCAAAGGGGATTTGAGAGGTATCAATAAAGAAAATGACTGCCCAACTATTGGTTTAAGTGTATGATTTTAGATGACTCACAAGTGAATTTTAGCCAGGTATTTGGACTCATAACAAGGGCTGAGGCTACACAGAGCAGTATTAAGAATAAAGACTCTACAGAGGTAACAAGTAGTCTGTCCACAATCCAGAACCTCCGATTGGCAAGGAGGAAGAAGAAACTGTAGCTAAAGAGCTATATAGTATGCACATTAAAGTATGAAAATCAGAGTCTTCTGTCATCTTGTTCCACTGGACTTGGACAAATGATTCTTTTCATATTGTTATCAGCTTGATTCAACAGATTTGTGTAGAAATTGCCTTCTTGCAGTCATCTACTTCTGACGATTATCATCTGCAGTTTGAGATTTCCTATTGAGACCATCTTGTGTTGATTTAAATTGGCCCATGTCTCTGTAATTAAGACAAATTAATACAAGGATCATTGCTCTGTTTTACCATTGTATTAATTATTAACATTACCTGGCAAGATTCTATTTATTGAGTTTAGAGAGAAGTTTCCCAGAAGATAGTTTCTGAGTTCTAAATCATGAAAAGATTATTTCAGAGGAAACACTACTTGGATATGTTTGAATATAAAACTGTAGTGTACAAGTCTCAGCTATATTAGTCTGTGATGTTGTAGAAACTGGAGTTGGGGGCAGTATTCTTCGATGTATAAGATACTCAGTTTTGGGTTTATTGAGAGAGAGTTAATGGGCCCCTGAGGAAATTGACCTCACTTTCATTCAAGCCAAACAAACAAAACCCATTTTAGGCTAAGGAGGGCTAAGAATTTCTAAAAGTTTATCCAAGTTAAGTTTGAAAATTCCATTTGTCCTTCTTATTTTACATGAAGAGTAAGAATGATAAAGGTGATAGAGATTTTGAGGAAGATTTGTTGTCTCACAAACCTCCTTAGTAATAGTTATAGACAATTGAGTGTTTACTAGAGAAGTAATTAGAATTTTCCCAGGTAGGAAACACAAACTCAAGCAACATTTTTTGGCCATTGTTAAGGTTGAGCCTTTTTAAACAACCTTTGAGCCATTCTAGAAATAGATATACAATAACCAAAGCAAAAGCCTTTGTTGTCAGGAAAACTAGTTTTGAAAAATTATCTGAAGAATAGCATACCCATGTGTTCCTCAACATTGGCATTTGTTAAGCTGCAGGTTGCAACGCAGTCCATGACATCAATTCAGATTTTTTCCTAAGGCACAAAATAGAAAGTATTCAACTGCATCAGTTGGATTAATAGATACTATACTATGAAACTTTTGTGGAATTTGTTTGTTGTTTTCTTAGCAGTTTGACAGTGTCAGCTACACATTGAGGGTTTGAATCCCTTTGTGGTTGCCATAACTGTTGACTTTAAAAAAAATGCACAACATGAGAGTTGAGTTTTATTTGGGGTAAAATGAGGACTGCAGCCTAGGAGACAGCACCTCAAATAACTCTGAGAAACTGCTCCAAAAGAGTTATGGGGGAAGGACAGTATATTTATGATTTTGGTAAAGGGGGCATACATGCAATCAAGCACATACTTAAGTAGAAAGTTTTTGCTGGTCTCATGAAGCTTCTGTTATTCATAAGAAACAGTCATCACCATGAAGGATTTTAGTGCTTTTCTAGGTATGAGGAGATAGAAGATTGGGCTTTTGAAAATCAGCTTTTAAAAATACCTGTCTGATGACTTGTCCTGCCAGCCCGCTACCCCTACCCCGAGCACAGGGTGCTTCATTTCTGCTCTCCACGTTGAACTCCATCAGGGGGTGTGCCAGGTCAGCAGCTGCAGCAGCACATGATTTAACCCTTGTAGAGATAGATGTGTGTGTTAGTCACTCAGTTGTGTCTGCCTCTGCAACTCCATGGACTGAATGTAGCCTACCAGAATTTCTGTCCATGAAATTCTCCAGGCAAGAATCCTGTAGTGGGCTGCCATTTCCTTCTCCAGGGCATCTTCCCAACTCAGGAATGGCAAGTGCCAATTTGTAGTTGAAAACTGTGATGTGCCTAGATGAATTTTTGTTTTTATTTATTTGGTGTTAACTGAGTTTCTTAGATCTGTAAGTTGGTGTATTTTATCAGCTGTATAAAATTTGGGGCCATTATTTCTTCAGTTTTTCTGCCCTAGATTCTCTCTTCTCCTTTTGGGACTCCAATTACATGTTAGACCACTTGATGTTGCTTCACAGGTCACTGAGGCTCTGTTCTCCCTGCCCACTATAAACATACCTAAGGTGTTTTTGTTCTCTGTACTTCAGTTTAGTTTCTGTTGCCCAGATTTTAAGTTCATTGACCTTTTTCCTGTTGTATTCTGTCTGTTATTTAAGCCTATCAGTGAATTTTATTTCGTATATTGTGTTTTCTGGATCTAGACTTTCATTGATGAAGATAGATTGATAGAAAAATAGATAAATAGATGGATAGATAGATGGATGATACATCCATGTATACATATATATATATAGTTTTTATCTCTCTACTGAGAATTTCCATCTGTTTACTTATTGTGTCCATCTTTGCTAATTTCAGCAGCTGTGTCACCTCTGAGTCTATCTGTTTTTTAAACTGGTTATGATTTTTATTTTTTTTCTACTTATTCTGTAGTCATTTTTTATTGTATCTTGGATGTTGTAATACAACAGTAAATGTCTGGATTTTGACCTCTTTTATTTTAAAGAGTGTCTGAAGCATAAATTAGCTGGTAGGTCATCTCAGTCCTTTCAAGGCCTGTCTTAGATTTTACTACAATATTCAGCAGTTTCTCCTCTGGGTGGAAATTCATTTCTTTCCTTTTACTGTGTGATCACTAAAACTTGCATTTAGCTCACAGCACTGTGTTAGCTGTTTTCTGACCTACCTTGCAGAGTATTGCTTTGCTTGTGGGCAACT
This sequence comes from Ovis canadensis, assembly GCF_042477335.2. Classification (NCBI taxonomy): domain Eukaryota; kingdom Metazoa; phylum Chordata; class Mammalia; order Artiodactyla; family Bovidae; genus Ovis; species Ovis canadensis. The sequence goes on along the minus strand of NC_091251.1, from coordinate 53,843,434 downwards.
TAGTATGCAACCAAAGATTTCTCTAAGGAGACCTCTTGGTATATTTTTAGAGTTCCTTCTTTGTTCAGTTTTCTCATTTCTGGTATTCTGCCTTTCAAATTCCCACTGTCTGAGAAGCCCCAAACTACTCCTTTCCTGTGCCCAGTGAAACTGTCTTTGGATTCTGTTTTCTTAGAAAGTGAAAGTGTTAGTCGCTCAGTTGTGTCCGACTCTCTGGGACCCCACGGACTGTAGCTCACCAGGCTCCTCACTCCATGGAATTCTCCAGGCAAGAATACTGGAGTGGATAGCCATTCCCTTCTCCAGGGGATCTTCCTGACTTAGGGATTGAACCCGGGTCTCCTGAATTGCAGGAGGATTCTTTACTGTCTGAGCCACCAGGGAACCCCTCAGCTATAGGTATAATAAGTAAAACAGGAATTAGATTTACCCTTCTGCTATAAACTACTAATTACTAACATGTAATACTAATATGTGTGTGCATACAAGGTATATGAAGCAATTATTTTGAAGCAATAGATTACCAGACATCACAGGTTTATAATCTTTGATAGATGGTAGTAAGATCCTTACTCACCCTGGCTTTATAGGGGTAAAGAATCTGCCTGCAATGTGGGAGACTAGGTTCAATCCCTGGCTTGGGAAGATCCCTTGGAGAAGGGAATGGATACCCACTCCAGTATTCTTGCCTGGGGAATCCCATGGACTGAGGAGCCTGACAGGCTGTGATAGCTCATGGGGTTGCAAAGAGTCAGACATGAACGACTAACACTTACGCCTATAGTAACATCTTTTGGAGATAAATGAGGATATATCATAGAAGTCCTCCCCATCTTTGTATTTTATAAGCCAAACACACAGCCAAAGGTACTCCTAGGATTTTTGTTAAAGTGAAACAAAACAACTTGAAGTCTATTTTTTGAAATTAATTAATTAATTTATTTTAATTGGAGGATAATTTCTTTATAATATTGTGGTGGTTTTTTACATCAACATGAATCACCCATGGGTGCACATGTGTCTTCCCATCCTGAACCTCCCTTCCTACCTTCCTCCCCTCTGAGTTGTCCCAGAGAACTGGCTTTGAGTGCCCTGCTTCATGCATCAAAGCAGGTCATCTGTTTTACATATGGTAATATACATGTTTCAATGCTATTCACTCAAATCATCCCACCCTCCCCTTCTCCCACATAGACCAAAGGTCTGTGTTTTACATCTGTGTCTCTTTTGCTACCTTGCATATAGGATTGTTGTTACTGTCTTTCTAAATTCGATGTATATTTGTTTATATACTGTATTGGTGTTTCTCTTTCTGACTTACTTCACTCTGTACAATAGGCTCCCCACCTCATTAGAACTGTGGAGTCTATTCTAAGCAGAACAATGATATTGGAGATTCTAGCATTCTTTGCCATAAGTCGTGGTTGTAGTAATTTTAGACTTGTCATAAGGAATTTGATTTTTTTTTTTTAAGGAATACTTTTCACATGATAAAGTAAAACATCTTAAATGTTTATATTATAAAATAAATGAAATTGAAATTTTTATTTTTAATTACTGATACTGGTATGGATGGATACAGTTGATATTTTGCTATATGTTTAATGAGAATTTATGAACTTTCTCTAGTAATGTTTTAAGTCTTGAAATTAGCTAATTATATAATTGTTATGGAAAATGATATTTTTTTCTTTTCTTTCCATATTTACACATTTTATAATTCATTTCTAGACCTGCATGCCAGTATTTCTTGTGACTGAAAGAAAAATACTTTTAACTCATCTCTGTCTCAAATGAGAGAAGTGGTTCTTTGTGAATTATAGTAATGGCTCTTAAATTAAGATTTTTTTTATGTTGTCATTATAAATAATCAACTTCTTTTTATTTTATATTTGAAAAGTAGAGAATACATTTTATGGAATATCTTTCTTTGAAAATTTTATGACTTAATGTTTTTGTTTAGTGTCATGAATTATGTAAGTGCTCTGTGTTGCTTTATAAATCTTGTTTTTAGGGATAAAGATAACTGGATCCTTTTTGAAAGACTTTTTTTTAGTGTATTTTGTTGAGCAAGGTTGTATTTAGGAAACTTGTATCTCTACAATGCAAGTGTGTATATTTTAATTTTTTGGTCTTTTAATCACATTGTATTTTAGAATTTTAAAATTCTGTGTACTTCATGAGTAGGCAATAAGTCATCCTTTTCTCTGATTTACAGAATATTTCATGTAAAAGAAGTTACTCTATTAGGAGTGATTCTAAAATTGATCTGATTAGGCCAGATCAGATATTCATTTAGCAAAGTATAATATTAGATTCCTGAATGCCATAGTAATATTTAATTTGACAAATATTTGTTATTTTTAGATAATTATAAGTAATTTTGGAGGCTTCATCCTGCAGTAAATTTGTAGTTTAAATTAGTCTCAATATAGCCTGGATAGAAACATCCTTAAAGTGTTTGCTTTCTCACCTTTTAATTAGTTTTTTAAAAAATCTTTTACACACAAAATTGCTGTTTAATTTCCTGATTCCAACCAAGAATTAAGTAGAATTGTTAGGAAAATACCAAATTGTTACTTTCTTTTGGGGTGTTCTGTTAGTAAAGAAATTAAGAGTTTTTGTCTTTCCCTCTTCTCTTCTCTCCCTTCCTCCCTCCCCAGTACACACGCTTCTCTTTGCACTTTCAAGATTGACCCTTTAAGTTAAAGTTTCTGAATATCTGTTATATTTTACAGTTGACAAATTACAGTTTGAACCTCCTTTGAGAAAAGAAACAGAAGCACGGGATGAAATGGTAAGACTTATGACTTTTAAAGTATTTTACACAGTAAAATTTGAGAAAACTTATAATTAGGTATATTTTGACCAAAGAAAAAAGTAATATACTCTTCAAAGCGTTAAGTTTTGATAATATATTTCACCCACTCCTTGGAAGCTCAGATGGTGAAGAATCTGCCTGTAGTGCAGGAGACCCGGGTTCCATCCCTGGGTCAGGAAGATCCCCTGGAGAAGGGAATGGCAACCCATTCCAGTATTCTTGCGTAGAGAATTCCCTGGACAGATGATGGGGTCTCAAAGAACTGGACATGACTGAGCAACTAACACACATTTCACCAATTAAAGTTTGAAAAAGCTTATAGTTAGGTGTATTTTGACTAGGGTACAGTGTGTAAATACCATTTTAACCATTCATTTTGACACTTCTAAGTCTTGAAGAATTCACATAAAGTTATTAAATACCTGGTATTTGATGCCAGGCTTTAAGCTCTCAGGATCTTTTTACTTACTGATTCTGTTAGGTTTTGAGTGCAATTTTGCATTGCCTTACTGTTTTTAATATTTATTTGTTAATATAGCCCTTTTTTTAAAAACCATTGCTCATATTTTAGATTACTATTTGGTTAACCCTTTTTCTTATCTAAAAGGAAAGAAACAATTAATAAAGCATGATATTATTAGAGTTGGCCTAGGTGTTATTCTAACATCTATTTTTAACCATTAGTAAAAGTATAGTTTTTAGAGTAATTATCTTCTGTTAGTGGATCTCTTCATTCTTACATTTGGAAGTGGTGCTCTTCCTACTGTGATATATTGCTGGACAATAAATTATCAGTTTTCGTGGTAGTCAGAAAAAAATATGGCACCAATAAATTGAAGATAATTGACTAAAATAGTACTTAGTTCTCCATGCTAATGGAGTAGTGATGTACATAATTCAAAGTTAACATTTTTCTGTTTTGCTTTGGAATGTACTAGCATGTTGGTAAAGAGGGCTTGTCACATTTTAAGCTGTGTTTCTAATCTTTCTTACATTTAAGTCAACTAATAATGAGTTATTGGCATAAATATGTCAAGTGACAGCAAGTATAGCTAGAGACTACACAGTTGAAAGCCAAGATGATTAATAATCATGACAAACAGTGTTTTTTTGAATCGAATAAAGTGACTAATACCTATTATAAGGTAACATGCTTAAACTCTGTTTTACCTTCATAGGGAGTATCATCAGACCCGAATTTTCTGTTACGGTGGAATCCTTTTGTTGATGGTGCAAATACTGGCAAGTAAGTTGTTTTGCTAACATTATTTTACTTGATTGTATAAGAACAACATTTGGTGGTGAGTGATTTATTCTAATAAATTTTAATTTTTATTCTTATATAAGTTGTACTATGTCTCTTGTCAGTAAAAAGCTTCTGACTTTAATTACCCAAAGGCAACATGTGTTGATCATTAAGGTTTTAGGGTTTTATTCTGTAAATAAAAATACAGTACGTGTAATGTTGGTATACTAAAAGATGAGCTGCACGATGATGTGGGAAAAAGTACCATAGTAGACATCAGAAAGCCCCAGTTCCATCCTGCAGTGTGATTTCTTCATATTCTAGACATGTCTTTCCTCAATGATTAAGTGATGGGGCTGACCTGAGTGAGTTGTTCCAAACCTGTTAGTGCATTGCAATGCCTAGAAAGCTCTTGTGGAAGTACAGATTCCAGGACCCCCACATTAGGATTTCAGGTCTGGGGTTGGTAAAGTATGGCCTGTAAGCCAAATCTGACCCCATTTTTTGTGCATCCCACAAACTAAAATGATATTTACATTTTTTAATGGTTGAAAAAAATCAAAAGGCAAAGTAATTTTGTTACACATGAAAATTATATGAAATTTAAATTTCAGTGTTCATAAATGAAGGTTAGTTGGAACACAGCCATGCTTATAAATTTATCCATGGCTGCTTTCATGCTTACAACATTAGAGCTCAGTGGTTGTGACCACTATATGATTCGTAGAGCCTAAAATATTTATTGACTAACCCTTTATAGAAAAAGTTTGCCAACCCTTGCTATGGAATATAGTCTTTGGAAGTGGAATCTAAGAATCCTCAAAGCTTCCCAATTGATTGCAATGACTGTGGATAAATGTGTGAAACCAGTGGGCTAGATCAGTGACTCTCAAATTTTGGTATGCCTGGAGGATCACCTGGAAATTTTGGTAAAATGCAGAATCTGATTAAGTAGGTCTAGGGGGTACATTTATAAAAGTTTCCTTGGGAATTCCCTGGTGGTCTAGGGATTAGGCCTCAGTGCTTTTACTGCTTTCAATGCCTGGTTGGGGAACTGAGATCCTGTAAGCTGCATGATGTGGCCAGAAAAAAAGTTTCTCTGTGTTACTGATGTTGCTGATCTCTGGACCCTACTTAGAGTAATGAAGGGTGTGATGATAGAGCTATTTGAATGTATGATTCACTGTGGATTCCAGCTCTAAAATTCTGAATCTTTTTTTAATTGAGTTTAATTTAGTTTTTATTACATATTAAATGTAGCAAAGCATAACCACAAAGTAAAAAAGACTATGTTCACATTATAAAAGCTCTATTTTATAGTCATAATAATACAGTTTGACAGAATGAGATCTTAGGTCTTCCTGTAGGTTTTAAAGTTACTCTGTGCTGTGATCCAGTTGTCTTTTTTATTCCTTGAACAGAAGCAGATTTTAATGCAGATTTAGTGCTCTCTCTGTTTTATCTTATGACCACTTAAAACCATCTAAATTGCATTTTTCTCTTTGTGTTAGATCAACCTCAAAACGTGCAATACCACCTCCCCTACCTCCTAAGGTAAGCAACTTAAAATTTTCAGCAATAAACCCTTGTTTAAATAATAAATTTAAAAAGTAACTTTATTGAATTTGTTCACAATTCTCTTAAATATATTTTAGATATAGTTTTCTTCAAGAGCATATTATGAAGATATAAAAATATATTTTAAAATATTTCATGATAAATACAGTATCTTCATAGCTATTAGAAAAAGGCAAAGATAGATTATTAGTCATTTAAGAAAATGCTTGACCACGTTGAAAGGAGAGGAGTTCATCGTTTACAGTCCTCATTTATTACCTCAGTTGAACATTTCACTAGAGTCACACTTCATTAAGTCATTTTCCTTGCTTGTTTCTAGTTATTAAATATTTCATGGATTGTGCATATGATTTTATTGGTTATAAAAATGTCAGTTTGGGGCTAGGGCTATTAAAAGTCACACGGCAAGTTCATAGTTGTTTTGAGACAGTAACTAAGCTCTTACTTACCTTACTTACTTGGCCCAGTGAATTGAACTATGTAGGAGAAAGATAAAAAGGCATATTTTGTCTCCCTATAGTCTTTGATACATAATAACAGTGTTAATGTTTTATGTCCAGATTTATTAAAGTACTTTTATGTCTTATTATCAACTAGCCAAGGATAAACAGTTACCCTGAAGACAACCTCCCAGATGAAGAAAAGTCATCAACTGTAAAACGTTGTCCTGATTCAGAGAACAGAGCTCCCCAAGTTCTCAGAAGACAGAGTAGCCCCAGTTGTGGTCCTGTAGCCGAGACTTCCTCTATTGGTATGGCTAGCAGTATCAGCAGCCCTGGAGTGCATACAGCTAGATACTGTGATCTCGGTAAATAAATCAAAGTGAAAACTGAAAAGAAAGCCATTTTGTTCAAATTTTAAAGACTGTCTTTTTTTTTTTTTAGTCAGTCTTATTACTGTTTAAAACTTTGTGAAAGTTCTTTAAAATTCCATATGGATGGACTATGAATAGATTCAATCCAATCCAATCCCTAATTTGATCCCTTACTAAATATTATAGGATCTAGAAAGTTGAATAGATGACCCTGCCCTCCAGAAGTTCATGATGTATAGCAAAAGTTATATCCATGCGCACATAAAATCAGACAAGACATTTTAAGTGTCTCCTACAATAAGTAACTGTATGTAACAGAACACCAGAGCTCTCTGAGGGAGATAGGGATAGGGTAGAGAGGAGGTAGGCCCTTGGTGAGCCTTTAATAGTTGGAACCAGTGCTTACAGATTTTCTTAGAGAACAAGAAAGAATGAACAAATGCACTGAAGCAGGAAAATCTAGCTTGTGTTGGAAGAACAGCCTCGTATATAGAAGTGTGAGCTTTTAAGGGTGTAAACTGGGAAATAGAACTTAAAAAGGTAGAGCCAAGTTAAACTCTGAAGGCCTTGAATATCTGCATTAGTAGGTCATGTTTCACTTTTCTCACAGTATGGCAAGGCATTTGCTGTTTTCATGTATTAAGACCACTGCTATAGTTGCAGTGTTACCGCTGCAGGATCTAGAGAAAGGCACCAAAAATACTTTAACTCATCTGAAAATAGAGAATATTTCCTAATGAAGGATCACCCAAATGGAAAACAAGTACTGGGGGGGGGGAGGGAAATTATTTTTCAAGGAAAACTTATTTGTATAGTCATTCAACTGTTAACTGTGATTCTCTTTAGGAAATGGAGATGGTATTTCAAAATTGATTAGTGAAAACACAGAAGGATCAGCTCAAGCACCACAGTTACCACGAAAAAAGGACAAGCGGGATTTCCCTGTATGTATAACAGGCATTTGGTGATTAGTTGTAACTAATACTGTATCATATAAGGAGCATAGTCTGTTTAATTCAAGACTCAGAATAACTGGACTTCTAAATGTATAAAGTTTTTTTTTAAGGCTTTAAGAGCTCTTACAGTATTACAAATTATTTTTCCCACAGAAACCAGTAATCAATGGCCTTCCACCAACCCCAAAAGTACTGGTAAGGAATATTTTTATTTGAACCATTTGTCAATTTTCCTTTAGAAGCTGAAGATTGTTTATTTGCTGTCGAGTATCTTAAGGTGTTGAAAGGAAGGATTCATAAAGTACTGAGGCGTCAGATGCATTTGAATATACCGTGAATCCAATCATGTACCCTTATTTGAGTCAGTTAGTTAGAGTTGGGTGAATTTCCATTTTTGTAAATATGGAGAGTTGAGTTCTTCAATTAGCCTACAAAGGCCAATTTCACTTCAATGTGATGATATTAATAGTACTGTATCCTCTTCATTATGTGGGTTAAATATCTTTCAATGTCTGAAGTCATTTTTACATTGAACTATAAACAGTGGAAAGGAACACTGAAGTTTCTGTTCTCTGGCCTTTCAGTAGATCCTCTCTGTAATGTAGTTCAGGCAGTCATAAGAATGGGTGCCTTTTAAATTGTCTCTTTTTATACAGTAAAAGTTAAGCTTAAATATTAGTCTTTTTGTCTCATCACTATTATGAAGGTTAACTGCAAATATAACTGTTATGTTACTCAATAAAGTCATTGTTTTGCATTATTAAATCTTAGTTGTAAAGATAATTTGTGACTTAGGTACCTAGAATGTATCATTGACATATGTAGATGTTTTGGTAAATCTGATATTTTTGCTCTAAAATAGAGGATTACTCAAGGAACAAGTATGAAACTCTCTTGATAGAAGGAGTTAATATATCAAAATATGAATTTTGTTTTGTAAGGAGACCATAAGTATATGCAAATAAGATTCAGTTTAGCATTTCATAATAATCTTCAGCTTTTTTCTAAGAATATAAAAATTATCTAATCAAATAAGTCAACATTTCTTTCTTTTTAAATAAGATGGGAGCATGTTTTTCCAAAGTTTTTGATGGCTGCCCTTTGAAAATTAATTGTGCAACATCTTGGATACATCCTGATACAAAAGGTAACATTTCTGAAACTTTTATATACCTCTCTAACAAAGTATTTATTATTGGAAAGGATCTTCATGATCACTGAACTGAGGGCTTTTTACTTTAAAAAATACAACCTAGAGACCAAATAGTATAGGTCTTACTATTTAGTGTAACAACCTAAATAGGTAAACAGTTTTGGTTTAAAAGCATTAGAATTTTAGAGCATACAAGAACAATTCCTGATTAAAAGAGATGAAAGAGACGTCACAACTGATTGCAACCATAATTTAGTATTTTTCTTTTATTTACAAAGACAGTACTGGGCCAATTGATGATCTCAGAGTTAAGATATTAGATAATATATTGTTTCAGTATGCTGAATATCCTGATTCCCTGATTTTGATATATCCTAATTTTGATCATTTTTCTGTAGTTATGTAAGACCTTTTTTTTTTTTTTAAGAAATGCATACAAATACTTAGGAATAAAGGGGTATCAGGCTTATAACTTAATTCAGGAAAGGGGGGGAAATGTGTGTGCAGAGAGAAAGAAGGATAAAAACAAAAATAGCAAATGTTGACATTTGTGGAACCTGCATGAAGTATATTCAAGAATTTGTTGTATTATTATAATGTTTTTGAAAGTCTAAAATGATAAAGTAAAATTTACTCTTAAAAATTTAGGCTATGTGATTTTAAAGTGAGGAAGCATAACACATGGGGAAAATTTGGAATCAAATATATATGGGTTGAGTTCCCTAGCTGTCGTTACTGTGTGACTTGGAAAATATACTTAAATTAAGTGTGATCATAATACTCACCTTGTTGCAAAGAAGAAAGGAGCCAACCTGGTTGTCTGGGAATTAGCAGAGATTAGGCAGTAGAAGTTGTTCTGGAAATGTTTGTTTCTACTTCAACACAGTCGTAAAGACAGGTTGTGTAACTATCTTGCTTTATGTGCCATCATTAGAAAGTATAACAGAAAATAATGTTAACAGGAAGCAAATTTTTAACAAATATTTGTAACTTTTTATTTTTCTAGTTTACACTTACAGAAAAGCTAGAGAAATAGTACAACAAACTCTGATATACCCAGAATCATCAAGAGTTTCTTTTTTTTTAACACCCTCACCAAAACCATACTGTTTATTATTTTTATTTAAGTATAGTTGATTTACAATATTGTGTTAGTTTCGGGTGTACAGAAAAGTGATTCATTTACACACATACATATATTCATTCCTTTTTAGGTACTTTCCCATATAGATTATCACAGAATATTGAGTAGAGTTTGCTGTGCTACTCAGTGGATCCTTGTTGGTTATCCATTTTATATATAGTAGTGTGTGTGTTCATTCTTTTGCCACATTTGTTTTACTATTTTCTATCTGTATGTGCATTTTTTTTTTCTGAATCACTTGAAGGGTGAGTTGCTCCTCCCTTATCACTTCACTTTGTATTTCCTAGAAGCAAGAATCATCTCTTATATAATCACAGTACTATTATAAAGATCAGAAACTTTGTCACTGATATAATACTGTTTTTTAATCCACAGTCCATATGTAAGTTTTTTTAATTATCCCTGGAGTGTCTTTCATTTTCCTCTGCCTCTAGTTCAAGTTAATGTGTTGGATTTGCCTGTCATGCCTTTAGTCTCCTTTAGTCTGAAAGTTGCTCAACTTTTCTGTCTCACTTGATCATACCATATTTTGAGGCTGCTTATTTTGTAGAATGTCCCTTAACTTGGGTCTGTCCGATGAGTCCTCATGTGTAGATCAAGTTATGTATCTGGGGAAGGAATATCACAGAAGTGTTTTTGTGCTCTTCTCAGTTCATCATATCAGGAGGCACTAGGTATTGACTTGTCCAAGTGCTAGTGACATTAACATTGACCAGTTGGTTAAGGTGGAACTCACTAGCCTTCTCTTCTGTAAAGTTCCTATTTTTCCCTTTCTAAGTAACTGCTTAATTCCCAAATATTAATTCCCAAAGTAATTGATAGGTAGCTAGCGTGGAGATACATTGAGACTTGATAAATGTCCTCTTGCTCATCAAGCTTTCACTGACTAGTTTTAGTATCCATTGACAATCCATTGACATCTTTTAACAGTTTTACTTCTTTCTCATTTATTCACTGTGTTTGAATAAGATGACATGTAATGAAAATTTCATTTTAAAAAACTATAGTAAGGTAAAGCAGAGTTGGTAACGATATATCTACTTTTTAAAAAATGAAGAATTGGGAAAAGAATTAAAGAAGGTCGCATGGGTTTTACAAAATAATTTTTCTTTGGATGGGTGGGTGGCTAATTCTTAATACCATTAAAATATAAGGCCATTATTTTAATGAATGATTTCAGAAAATGTTAGTAAATTCTGGTGATTTATCCCAACTATTTTAGATCAGTACATTATTTTCGGAACTGAAGATGGTATTTATACATTGAATCTCAATGAACTACATGAGGCAACGATGGAACAGGTAATTGAGGAGTTTTAACTCAAAAAATTAGCTTGGACTAATTGAATAAAGGAAATATCTTAATTTTAGGTCAATTTATATGGGCCCCAGTTTTAATTTTTATGATTTAAATATTTAAAGTGGTGAAATTATACTCTTTATATGTTCATGTATGAAGATTTTTTTCTGTAAGGTTGTAATAATTTACTAAAAGATAGAAATAGTTATTTCTCTACTCTTTCAGGCTGTTGAAATTTGGAGGTTGAGGGGTAAGGGAATGAAATTGGAGAGTTTTAATTATCTACTTTTCTCTTAATAGTTATTTCCACGGAAGTGTACTTGGCTCTATGTTATCAACAATACTTTAATGTCATTGTCAGGTATGTATATGATGAAAATAATATGATAAACCATGGACAAGCAGAGAAATGTAATTTTAATATATATTATTTAATATATATTTAATATATATTTTAAAATGTTGTTATTTAGGGTAATTATAATCTAGTATAGTTGACCTTGAGGCTTGTAGGTGTTTTTTGACTGGTGTAGAATAGGAAGAAACCCTGTTGTCAGTTAAGGCTGTACTTCCCACACGTGCCTAAGAACTACACAGTTGGAAAACATGACAGTGATTGTTCCCTGAGGCCGTCTATTTCACAGTCTCTGTTCCTGCCACCATCCCTGCCTTCCACGGAGAATCAGCAGTTGACGGAAAGCAGAGAATCCAGCTACTTCCTTCTCTTTAATCTTGAGCCAGTCACCGTCTCTTGTCTCTCGGCCTTAGGTTTCTTTTTTTTTTTTTTCATAAATTATATCTGTTCAAATTTTTTTAATTGAAGTGTAGTTGATTTATGATCTATTGATTTCTGCTGTACTATAAAGTATTTCAGTTTTCCATATGTATGTTCTTTTTCATGCTTTTTTCCTTTATGGTTTATCACAGGATATTGAACATAGTTGCCTGTGCTATATACAGTAGGACCTTGTTGTTTATATATTCTGTATGTAATAGTTTACAGCTGCTAAGCCCAAACTCCCAGTCCATCCTTCCCCACTGCCCCTCCCTGCTGACAACCAGTAACTCTGTTCTCTGCTTCTGTGAGTCTGTTCCTGTTTCGTAGACAGGCTCTTTGTCTCACATTAGATTCCGTGTATAAGTGACTCACACGGTGTCTGTCTTCCTCTTTCTGACTTAGTGTGATCATCTCTAAATGCATCCATGTTGCTGCTCTCAGTTTTCTTAATTGTAATATGAGGAGGATAGTAACAATTGCAACCTCACAAGATTGCTGTGAGGATTAAGTGAGATATAACGAGTACTTAGTTAGCTGTGAAGACTTAAGAGATGTTCGCTGGTAGAATTCTGGACCACATATTTATTAGCCAACTTGGACCAAAACTTTATAAAGTCTTAAAAATAATCACAAGGGTTTTGGAGCAGTCTATTCCAATTTTGTTGTTTGTGCTTTTCCTTTTTTGTTTTGTTGGGGATAGACGGGTGTTGTTTTAGGCTTTTTCTTTTTTTCCCCAATAGGTACCTGCCGAAAACAATTTTATTACATTTTGGATTTAAGTGGCTATCTAAAGGTTCGCTACGTGCTTTCATTCTGATAGTAGAGCATAGTTGGCTCCCTCTATCTGCATGTACAGCTTCAACCAACTGCAGATAGAAGGTTTTTTTTTTAATTCTGGAAAATTCCAAAAAGAAATAAAATTTTCCAGGCACTGGGTCACTATTTATGTAACATTTACATTGTATTAGGTATTATACATAATCTGGAGATAATTTAAAGTATATGGAAGGGTGTGCATAGGTTATATGCAAGTGCTGCATGACATCATTTTATATGAGGGACTTCAGCAACCTCAGATTTTGGTATCTGCGTGGGGATCCTGGAACAGTACTTGTGATGGGACCACTGTACAAGATAGTTAATTATTTCTCTCTTTCCTTAATCCTGATGCTGTCATCAATTAAAATAGCACTCATCCCTTTCTCCGCTTTGAATAACTAAGTTATTTTAACATTCCTTAATTTTGTTTTGTTTTGTTTGATACTCTGATGATTACATCCCAGCTATTATTTACTATACTGTCAGACTTTTTGTTATTAAGTATACCTTTCAGCTACTCATGCTTTAAAACATCAGTGCTGATACAGTTTTAACTCATTATGAATTGTGACTAAGAAAGAAATGTCATTTTCATAATTTTAAGTATGTGTGTGTGAGTGTATATAACTTAAACTCTTCTACTAACCATCACCTAGTAGAGACTCTTCAGGAATTTGTGTATTTGAGCTGATGAGTTTTGACAGAGAGCGTATTATTTGATTGTCCACAAATGTCTTTTTAAAAACTAGGGTCCTCAAATGACAGTTATTCTGTTTGATTTTGAGTCCGCGATTTTTTTTTACTTTTATCTAATAAAATATTAAAATATCATATTATATTATGAAAATAAACCTAATTCTATTTGAATTAACAATTCTGATTTGTATTCATATAGAGTTACTTTCCTCCAACCGCTTTTATATACCTGTCTGTGTGAATAAGCTTAAAAGTCACACAGAGTACATTTTATATATTTATAAAATAACTATAGAAAGGCAGGAAAAAGCTAGCCTATAAATTAGTTCTTTCCAATTCTACTTAAAATGACCTGTGGAACTGAATGAAGATAGGTAGCATTGCTCAATAAGAGAAAACGTTCTGTTTAAGAGTCTGCATTTCTGTGCATGAGTGTACATACATGTACACGTGTTAGCTGCTTAGGTAACTAGTTATCTATAAAGGCGGACTAGAGAAAGGAAGGGTGGTATACTGTTAGGCAGAATGCTGCATTTTGAAAAGATACAGAAAATTTTGTGAGGAGAAAGTCACTCTTTTTCATGTTTTCTCATAGTAAAATGATAGATACTATTTGGTTCTGTTATAGTACCATGTCATATATAGTAAGGAGTCAGATATTTACCATATCTTCTTCTTTTAATGTGGATTAAATATGTGGTTTTGATTATATAGAAATCATAGTCTAGTTATCCTGAATAATGATAGTACATACTTATAGCCCTGTTATATCCTATGGCATATAGTATTAGTTTGCTTTACTTTTCTTAGTATTTCAATGTTATCTAACACTTCTTTCACAGTCAGCTTTAATCCAAGGCTATGTGGTAGATTATTCCTAAATGGGAGTAGCTCAGAAAGATAATGTAGTGATTATATAGTTTTCCGTGTTGTACTGAAATCACATGTGCATCATTGTGACTCAGCCTATTTTGCAAAAATGTTTAACAATTTCTTTTTCTATGTTCACTTCATTAAGGTTTACATATATTCTGTCCAGATTACTTATTAGTCAGAATATATCTAATTTATGTATTGGGAAACACAATTATGTGTTACTTTCCTAAAACTTATTTTACTTATTAGCTTTCAAAGTAGTACTAACTATGTATTTTTGTTTATGTTTTTCTATTTTGCTTGGCTTTTTGAACATGTCTGGATTCATCATTTTAGAAGGTAATTATTATTTCTTTTGCTTGAAAATTGTATTTCTCTGTTTTAAATAATTCTAATAAAAATAACATGTTTCTCTTTTTTAGGAAAAACCTTTCAACTCTACTCTCATAATCTTATTGCTTTGTTTGAACAAGCCAAAAAACCAGGACTAGCTGCCCATATTCAGACTCATAGGTTTCCAGATCGCATACTACCAAGGTACTAAATATTTTGATTCTGCTGGGAGTGAGGGGAATTAGTGTCTATTTTTAAAGCAACCAATCTTCTTGCACACTGAAAAACTTCCTTTGTCTTAATTTTGAAAGGTAGTTTACATTAAAGTAAATGTCATATAGAGTTCAAAAGATAAGTGTTTTGTAACTTGACTGTCCATGACCATCATCCATAGAAGTTTTATGATATAAATTCCCAGGCCCCACCTCAGACCTATACTATCATATAGATTGGAGTCATAGTTTAAGATGTTTTTTTTTTAAAGCTCCTTGACTAATTCTGATGGAACTGATTCACAGATCACTCACTGTTTGAGAACCACTGTAGTAGAGTACATTTATATTGTCCTGTGTTTACAGAAAGTTCGCTTTAACCACAAAGATTCCTGATACAAAGGGCTGCCACAAATGTTGTATAGGTGAGTAAATACTATTTCTCAAACTGAATGGTTAGAACTTTTAACATCTTTAAAATTATCTGTAAAGTTCTTAAAGTATTAAATAAAGGAAGGGAAGCTTTATATTTGTTTTAAATAAGGAGTTAAGGGACCACTGAAGCTCAGGAATGTATAGTGGGACATGGCACAAAAGCACGTGAAGATAGCCCTGACCTGATGCTTTCTCATAGCACAATGTTCCTCAGATTTTTTTAACCATAGTCCCTAAGGCTCTCTCTCTGCTAATATCCTAGCTTTCAGTTAGCATTTACCATTAACAGTTATTGAGTAGTGCTTTATGAACATTATTATTTCAGGACTCTGCCCAACTCTGAAGTTAGGGGGAGCAGCCGTACAAGACCACTCTCACTTCTGTTACCAATTACAAGTTTACCAATTGTAACCTTCATGGTCAGAATTTCACTGGTATGACTCAGAATTTGCTGAAAGTGGTTATACGCTTGGCTTTGGTTTGTTACAGGGAAAGGATATAGATTAAAATTAGCTAAAGGAAGATGTGCATAGGGCAGAGTCCAGGAAAGATACAAGATGTAGAGCTTCTGTTGTCCTCCATAGAATATGGATAGTGTTACTTTTCAGGCAGTGACCTGTGATAATACACAGCATTGCTAGCTAGCTAGGTAAGCTTACTCAGCAACCTCAGTGTTCAGAGGTTTTACTAGGGCTCTATCACATAGGCGTGCTCGACTGCCCACGTGGCTGACCTCAGTATCCAGCCCCTCTGGAGGTCAAGTGATGCTGCATGACCCAAAGCCCCTACCCTAAATTGCATGATTGGTCTTTATGGCCTGATTATTCCCCATCCTAAGAGTATCCAATGTTGCCAGACCATGGAGTTGCAAAGAATTGGTCATGACTTAGCAACTGAGCAACAATAATGTATCAGCACTGCCTTTATAAAGAAAACTGAGTTAGCTTTTGGGTGAGTATAATTCAGTAATTGGTTTTAGCTAAACTTTATGTTTTCATATAAAAATATTCAGTGTTCTGGGTGTGTCTGTTTTGTTTCTTTCCAGTCAGAAACCCTTACACGGGACATAAATACCTCTGCGGAGCTTTACAGTCTGGAATTGTTTTACTTCAGTGGTATGAGCCAATGCAGAAATTCATGTTGATAAAGGTATATATTAATTTGTTTACATTTGCTTCTTTAGAAAACATGAATGTATAATTGAACCTAAAATTGTAGAATCCCATTGCTAACAGCCGGGATCGTGTTTATAGGTATTTATTTGGTTTAAGGGCTTTTGTGTTCTTAAGACTTTAAAGATTTCATCTTTATTTTATGTTAATAGATTTCCAGAAATAACAGTCATAAAGAAAAATGTGGCCAATTCTCTAAAATAGATGTTTATGGAAAACTGATCCTTATCATGATCATTTAGATGTCATTTTTTTAATTGAAGTATTATATGATATTGTGTTTCAGGTATAGAGCAAAGTGTTCAGTTGTATATTTCTTTTTTCAGATTTTTTTCGTGATAGATTATTAAAGCTATTAAATATAGTTTCCTATGTTATACAATAAATCCTTATTGCTTATGTATTTTATGTATAGTAGTTTGTATATGTAGATTCTGTACTTCTTATTTATCCATTCCCCACCCCCTTTGTTTTTTATGTCTGTTTCTATTTTGTATAGAGATTCATTTGTATTATTTTTTAGATTCCACATATAAGTGATATCATGTATTATTTGTCTGACTTACTTCACTAAGCATGATGTTGTCTAGGTCCATCCATGTTGCTGCAGTGGCAATGTTTCATTCTTTTTATGGCTGAATAATAGTCCGTTGAATAGCACGTCTTATGCCAGTCATCTGTTGATGTGCACTTGGGTTGTTCCCATGTCTTGGCTGTTATAAATAGTGCTGCTGTGAATGCTGGGGTGCGTCTATCTTTTCAAATTAGTTTCATCTTTTCCAGGGTATTCCTGGGAGTAGGATTGCAGGATCATACGGAAGCTCTTTTCTGTTTTTTAAGGAACCTCCATACTATTCTCCATAGTGACTGCACCAAATTACATTCCTACCAGTAGTGTAGGAGTGTTCTCTTTCCTCCAAACCTTCCCCAGCATTTATTATTGCTAGACATTTTAATAGAGGCCATTACGATTGGTGTGAGGTGGTATCTCGTTGTAGTTTTGATATGTATTTCTCTAATAACTAGCAATGTTGGACATCTTTTCATTTGCCTAGTAGCCATCTGTATGTCTTCTTTGGGAAAATGTCTATTTAGGTCTTCTGCCCATTTTTTGATTGGGTTTTTTCTTTTCTTGATATTCAAGTTGTATGAACAGGATATGTACTTTGGAAATTAAGCCCTTGTTGGTCACATTATTTACAAATATTTTCTCCCATTCTGTACATTTTCTTTTTTGTTTTATTTTATGGTTCCTTTCCTATGCAAAAGCTTTTAAGTTCAGTTAGGTCCTATTTGTTATTTTTGGCTTTATTTATTTATTTGACTTAGGAGACTGATCTAAGAAAATATTGCTACAATTTTGTGAGTCTTTAAGCTATTTTGAGTTTATTTTTGTATACGGTAAGAGGGAGGGTTCTAACCTCATTGATTTACATGAGCCTGTCCCACATTCATAATGCTGCTTTGTCGTAGATTAGTTGACCATAGGTCTGTAGATTTATTTCTAGGCTCTTTATTCTGTTCCATTGATCTGTATGTCTGTTTTTGTGCCAGTAAGAGGGAGTCATTTCTTAGAATCAGATCAATCAAGAAAATGAAAGCCTTTCTGTTGAATTTATTCAGCAACAGAATGAATGAGGAGATTGTTTCTAAATTATGCTCCTTTTTTCTTGCAGCACTTTGATTTTCCTTTGCCAAGTCCTTTGAATGTTTTTGAAATGCTGGTGATACCAGAACAGGAATATCCTATGGTCTGTGTAGCTATTAGCAAAGGCACCGAATTAAATCAGGTAGTTCAGTTTGAGACAATCAATTTGAACTCTGCATCCTCATGGTTTACAGAAATTGGTGCTGGTAAGTGTTTTTTACTTTATGTTAAAGTATTAATGCTTCTGTCTATCGAAGAAGCAGAACAGGTTCAACCTGCATGGGCTTTCTAGTAGAGTTTCCCAAGTAAGCACAGAGGATCATGTACATATAGTTTATGACCTCTGTTTGCCAGAGGCAATTTGATACATACAAAGTATTTTACCAAGAAAAATTTTAATGATTCCCAGCATTTAAAAGTCTTAGTTGTTGTCAGTTAATATTTGGACTTACTAAGTAAGTTTTCTAAGATAGTTTTCAGATTTTATCTTCTCAAGCAAAGAAATTCACTTTTTTTAAAATCAATTTTTCCCCCTACACTTCCTAAAATCATTGAGTTCTAGTACTTTTCAGACTTAATAGAAGCTTCTCATGTGTGGCCTCCAAGCATTACCATTTAAAGTTACAGGGAATATTATATCTCTTGCATTTTCTGAGAATGGTTTGTTAGCCTAGAATTTTATCAAACATGTCTCAGTGAAAGCTCTGAAAAGATTGGGAAGTTTATTTTCAAACTTTAAAATTGGAACAAATCAGTCAAGAATTTATGTTAAAAATCACTGTTTTTATTGTACTTGTGTATTGTCACCCCAGGTTTATCAAGCCATTTTTACATATGAAGTCAAGCAAGCTTTAGTTATAACTATTTCATTACTGACCCCCTTTTCTTTATCACCTTGAGAAGAAGTCTGTTATAAGTTATCATAAGTTCTTATTAAATAGCTTTGGCTTTTGGTCATCTTTAGGCTAAATTACAAGAACTCTTTATACATCCCAGCTATTGAAGTCAATGTAGAACTGCACTAATGTCACTTTCAGAATAAGAATCAGTATGACCTATTGGTGTCCTAGTAAATGTTTAACAACAGACTCTTGGGCTGCAGAGAAGCCTCGTTTATAGCAGTTGCCTGTTTCTGTGGTATAAATGCTCTCAGCACAGCCAATTTCAAAATACCAACTTAATGTCATCTGACTTGCAAAATTTGTAAAAATTTATCAGTCCAGTACAAGCCAGTTCCAGCATGCCTTGGACTATTATCACTGTTTTTGTGCACCAGATCCTAATTTCCAGTAGAATAAAATAGGAGTATATTCTTTACCCTCCCCCTATCCTCCACTCTTCTCCCCCTACCCTGCCCCCTGCACTCATTTTTCTTTCTAATTTGTTAATGCTTTTGGTTGAGTTAGATGCATACCCTCATGGTATAGCTAACAGGAAGGTCCAAATGGCATTGTTTTATTATCATGAAATATAAGCAAGCCAAATAGAAATGTGTTCGTATTAGATAGTTACTGCTAAAAAGAAGGGTTATAGGTCCGTTCATTTTAAAACCAAGATCATGTTTGGCAGACAGCCTCAACTTGTTTGTTGTTCATATATAATAATAGTGTAGAGAAAGTTATTTCGTAAGATTATCTAATGTAAGTTTGCAAACCACTTTCTTCTGTATATTGTATTAGGTGGTTACATTGTTTAAGGCTGGGCATTCAATGAGTCCTTTTGTGAATTTGCAGGGGTGAGGTTCAGGGGTTGTTGTTTGCTTTTTAATGCCAGAGGTATACTGTTCTATCCACTTACAACACAATCTAGGCTAAAATTATGGCAGACCCAAAACTACTTCCCAAGGAGAGCCAGAACTCTGAGGGTATACATTCAAATCACCCTAAAGCTGAGATTGTCCTTATTAGGTTTCTCCATTTTCACAAATGATTGCTAATCTGTCTCCCAGCTATTGCTGAGACCATACCTTGACTTGACAGCAGTTTTAACAATTAAAATGAACTCCTATTCCAAGACTCTCTTAGTCGTATTTTGATTAGTTGTTGCAGTATCCTTTTCTCCAAGGTTGCTTAGTAATTATCATCAGCACGCAATAACTGTATGTTAATAGAAAAGCTATTTTTTTTTTGGAATATTGCCTGAGAAACAACACTTTACCAATTCTTTACATCTGGATTCTTCACTATATATGGATTTTGGAAGATCCACAAATACCCCCAAAATAATGTGTAAGATTTTGTGTTTATTCTCAGATGTGTAGTTTTTAAGGGAGAGTATCTATGGGTTTTCCCAAAAGATGTAGTTAAGAATGACTGCTCTAAATAATCTAAAATCTTTGCATGGTTTCATCTAGACCATTCATGCAATCTGAGTGGCTAAAATAGTTTTACCAAAAATGTTTTGCAAAAATGTCATCACTTATCTTAGCAGATGTTTATCAGCCAAGTAGTGAAAGTTGCTTCCTGCAAAGATACTGTTGACAGTATTGTTCATTATGTCAACTGGTGTCCTGTTAATAAAGGAACTCCAACCTACACTCACACCCCAATAACCAGAAAAATTGCTCTCTGATCATAGTTTCATTAATACTTTTGCTTTTTCTGAATTACTGACTTTTTTTTTTTAATCTCAGAGACACTGTGACCCACCTGACCTTGTTTTCATCTTTTCATTGGCTACTATAAAATGCAGAGCAAAATCTAATCGCTGTATAACATGCATTTTACTTCCTTCCCCATATTTACCATTTGCTTCATTTTATTTTTGTAATATACCTTTCTGGAACCAGCCGAGGTATTAATTAAATATAATATTGAGCCTTTCTCAGTTAGCCTTGCTTAAGACTTTGTTTTTTAAATTGACTTACATACATTTTTTTTGAGAAGACAATTACGAAATATAATTTTTGTGTTAAACTTCGAAGGCTAGTTTAAAATCACAGAAAAAAATCAGAATTTGTGTTTCTTTTCTAAGTTTTAATTTTTAAAGCACATTATATAACTGTAACCTTATTTTCCTTTTCCCCTCAAGGCAACCAACAGTTAGATTCCATTCACGTAACACAGTTGGAGAGAGATACTGTTTTAGTGTGTTTGGACAGTAAGTACTATTTTAAAGTTTAGTCCAAGTATTCTACTTGATATAACATACCTTTTCATGAGCTAGATTCTAATAGAATCAGTAGATTTTGACTTTCCACCTTAAGTAGCCATGTTTTATTGATGAAAAATGTAAATTATTTACATATATAGTAATTAATTGATCTGTTTGTCAGTACTGTCCTCTGTGACCCTTTTCTTTATTTTGTTTGGCCTACTTGGAAACATTGTACAGTCGACCCTCTGTATCCATGGGTTCTACATCCTTTATTCAATCAACCATGGATTGAAAATATTCAGAACAAAATTCCAGAAAGCTCAAAAAAACAAACCTGAATTTGCTGAGGGCCTGACAACTATTTATACAGCTTTTATATTGTGTTAATGTATTATAAGTAATCTAGGAACATAGATGACTTAGCACAGGGAACTATAACTCAATAGTATGTATAACCTGTAAGGGAAAAGAATCTGAAAAGATTATATATATACCCCCCCACACACATGTGGGCTTCCCCCATAGCTCAGTAGTAAAGAATCTGCCTGCAATGAAGGAGAGGAAGGAAATGCCAGTTCAATCCCTGGGTCAGGAAAATCCCCTGGAGGAGGGTATGGCAACCCACTCCGGTATTCTTGCCTTGAAACTCCCATGGACAGAGGCGCCTGGTGGGCTGCAGTCCATAGGGTCACAAAGAGCTGGACATGACTGAAGTGAGCATATACACGTACATATGACTGAATTGGTGTGCTGTACACCTGAAATGCACACAATATTGTAAGTCAGCTATATTTCAATAAAACTATTCTAAAATGTTAAACTCTATGGAGGGATACATATAGGTTATATGCAAACACTAGGCCATTTTGTATAAGGGACTTGAGCATCCTTGGATCTCCTTGAGGGATACAGGAACCAATCCCCCATGGAACCAAGGGACAATGATATTAGAACAGTTTGCCATAACCTTGGGGTAAAATTCTGTATAAACTATTCTGAGAGTTTTTTCATAAATCATTGTAATTAATGAAAAAATAGATTATACTAATATGATCACTTATATAACACAAACTTTTAGAATCCTGTCTGTAATATTCTAATTTACAAATAGATTTGAGATCTTTACCTGTAGTTGTAATTCTTTTAATGTAGGGAGAGTTGTTATTGATAGATGTATGTTGTGCTATATATGCAGTGAAGAAGCAGAAAAACTTTAACAGGTTTTTTCAATTTTTCAAACAAAGCACTCTAATTCCTAAAATCTGCTTTACTTGAATGCAGTGAATCCTGCAAGTGAAATTCTCCCAGACTTGGAATTATATTTGAAAGTTGGCAGTATTCTCTGTGATTTGACTCATTCCAGTATTTGAAAATAATTAAAGCTTCTCTTTGATGCTTAGGGTTATTTTTTAAATTGTTCCACTGCTGAATTTGCCGTATTTTTGTCTTAATTTCTCTTTTCTAAAGCATTCCCTTTTGGATTTGCCTTATAGACTCATAAAGATCATCTAATATTATAGATAAGTAAACCAAATTCCACAATGTTTCCTTTGCCCATTATCCCTTAAGTATTTTTGCTTCTTTGAGTACTGATAAGATTGGAGTGTTTTTTGGTTACTTTTAAGTGAATTCAGGGAATTCTTTTTTACTCAAAACAAGTAGAAAGCTCATTACTGATTAATCAGATAAAAAGATGATCAGAATTTAATTGTAATAATGTTTAACCTTTAACATTAAACCCCTAAATACCTTCTGAGCTATCTAAGGATAATAAATCGTACTTAGTTTTCATTTTGTTCATTTACAAAACACAATACACAATACATTTGTGTATTTTGTCAAAAAAATTTAAACCTTTGATTAACTAAGCCTTCCATTTCCCAGCTATTCTTGGTAAATGGGAAGTTGACTTTCTTCAGTTGGTTTTTTTTCTCTTAAGGGAGCAGAAAAAATTATTTGTCAACTATAGATTATAAAGCAGTTTTACCAAGCAGCAATAGAGATAGGCCTATAATCACAAATCATGATAGACAAATGACGAAGTATTGCAGAGAGAAAATATCTTTCAAGTCAGAGCTAAAATGGTTAAATTAAAAAACAAATGGACGAAAGAGAAATAGAATTATTCACATATACTGTGTATTCCACAGTTTACTGATAAGTTGACTTGAGAGTACCATCTTTTTGTCCCTTGTACTTCTGTAGAATGTTGATCAGAGACTAAAGTTAAGAATACTGCTATATTACTTATATGTTATATAATTTGTAAGGGGAAACAAATCAACTCATATTGCTGAATATTTAGGCGCCAAGTTAACCACTATTAAAAAAACACTGCACTTTAAAAAAAATCAGAATGTGTTTAATAACTATGTTAAAAAAAATAGTAACGGAACTGCCATTTACAAAGGAGGCCTTACTTGTATAGAACGTACAATGACAGTTTTCACTGAGCATGCTTGAATCAAGGGAAATAAATAATTTAACTTTATTAAGGTAAGGTAAAGGTAAAAGCTCATGTATATCCATGTAAAATCCATATATCAAGTTACATTTGTTTTAACAAATTTGTATTTCCAGTTTTGACTTGTTTTTTCTTTTTTAAGAATTTGTAAAAATTGTAAATCTACAAGGAAAACTAAAATCAAGTAAGAAACTGGCCTCTGAGCTAAGTTTTGATTTTCGAATTGAATCTGTAGGTAAGTCTCCTTTTTAAAATAATGCATTTAAAGAGCTTGGTTTTTTGTTCCTTCTGTTCTTAACAATTACCTACACCAGCACTGTCTCATAGAAATTTCTTTGATATAGAAATGTTCTCTGTGTTCGTAAATACAATAGTCATTAATCATGCTTGTTAAGCATTTAAAACATGGATGGTGCTACATTTTAATTTTTTTAATTTTAATTAATTTAAAATTTGATGTAAATAGCCACATGTGGCTTGTTCCTATCATATTAGACAGTGCAGGTCTAGACCGTTATAATCTTTTATTGTTGTTTCTTGAATATTTAAACATGAAAATATTGTTCCCTTTGCTGCATCAAGTGAATTATACTTCTTCTAGTACTTTCCAAATCATGAAGGTATTTGTGTGATGTAATTAACAGTGTTAAAATTCTTTGCCATGTAAGATTTTGGTTGGTGTGTGTTGGTGGTTTTGCTTTTAGGTCTATTTAAATATAATAGCTAGTTTCCTATTATATTTAGGAATATATATAGAATCTGGAAAATACTGCTATGCCATTTGAATTTACTTCCTTGTCAATGAGTGTTTAACTTTGTAATATCATTGACGTTATGATTTTAAAAATTATATTTTATTATTTTTTGCATCCTCACTGATTAATGTCAGTAACTATTTTCCTCAGCAGTAATAGGACTTATGAAAAAATACTGTAGGTGGGAACATTTTGAATAGTCTATAATATGGTTCTACCATAAGTCAAAAACAGTTAATCAAAATTGATTTTTATTTAGGCCATAAAAAATGTGTATTTTAAAATTAAATGTATATAACTTTTAAAAACATGTTTCTCACTATTTAGAAAATTTTCTGTTTGTTTTTAATATTTTAATGGTTTCTCAAATGCAGTTTTGCCCTATCTCAAAGTGTATTTTATCCCTCTGGGTAAACATCTCACATATAAATAATTTGCTTATGATGGGAAATTTTAATCTTCTTAAGCAGAAAACCTAAACTTTCTGTAGATGCTATGACAAAAGGAATTTTGGAAATAGTTTCTTCTTTCACTCCTTTGTATTCTGGATATTGCATACTAATTCCTAAGATTTAATATTTTCAATAGAGATTCCAACATATAGATCTTTAGATTCTCTTAATTTTAACTGAAACACACTTGTACCTCAACTTTCTCATATGTGCCAAACATTTTGGGAAATTTTAGTTGTTATACAAAAGTTTGTTCCTCCTAGGCTACAATCTCTTCTTTCCAGTGAATCTTGGATTAATTCCAAGGATCCTCATGGGGGAAAAAGAGTCTTTTTAAGTCACCTTTTAAAAATAAAGCCAGTACCTGTTTTTTCATTTCATGGTTAGTGAAATTTGTATAATTTGTCACTGTAAAACTATGTTTATTGAGCTAAATTATGTCTCCAGAATATTTTTACATTAACTTTTTACAGAGTCAGTATTCAGTAAAAGGTGTAATAAATTTCAATCACTTTCTCTCATCACCTTTACTGGTACAGGGCATATGGCTAACTCTTCAACAATTAAATTGGTTCTTTCCCTCATTCTTGGTCCCTCACTCACTCCAGCCTCTGTCCAGGAAAGGACCAGAGGCCTTGCTATCCCCCACCCCCAAACTGGGACCCCTGCCACTCTGTTTGTAAACCATGAAGTAACGCCATGTGGGTGCCTCAGTGGGTCCAGACCTGTGCTTGGTGCCAGGCAAGACCCAGAAACGGACAAGGCACGGGGAGAACAGGTTTCCCTTCAGCCTTCAGCCACCTCAGGGAATCATGGGAGATGGATGAGGAGCAGGAGGGGACATGGTGTGTCATGGGGTGGCCGCACTTTGGGCCCTCCTAAAGTGAGTCATTCCTGAATCCAAAACCATCAAGAAGGTGAGCAAGCTTGGCCCAGATCTGTGAACACTCTTGTGGGCAGCAGGTCTCACAAGCCCAGGGCAATGTTCCAGGGGGCTCCAGAGGCCTGATGGGGCTGGGGCAAGACTGGGGAGTATTGTAGCTGAGAGCGCCTAGCCCCTCCAATAAGAACTGCTTCACAGGTCAAAAATATTCATGTGCGGTTAAATTTTGAGACAGGTTTATTTTTGAAAATTAATTTTGTATTAGGGAAAACATAAGCATAAATAAAAGATGCTTCCTTAATAGCTACTTCTAAATATATGATAGTATTTAAATAATCAGGTCTTTTATCCAAAAAAAGCAATTATATGTTCTTATTATTTTATTTACCCTTATAAGACAAAATTCATGGGGTCACAAAGAGTCGGACATGACTGAGCGACTGAACTGAACTGATAAGACAAAAGATAGTATATGAAAGAAAAATTAATGTGCTGATATCCACTCATCAGAAGCTCATTTTTAAATAAATGCCTGTTATAATATATCTTAAGAAAACTTCTGTGACACTGCCTCAATACGTTATTTGAGCTTTGGCATGTCTTAGCCACAAAAATGTTGGGAACTAATGGTCTAGACAGTGGAATTTTGCACCAAGTAACCTTACATTATCATTGATTAAAAACAGTCGGGGAAAATGTATAATGCAGAGCTCTGTGCCTCATTTTAGTCCTGTTCTCCCTTATCCTTTTTAGTATGCCTTCAAGACAGTGTATTGGCTTTTTGGAAACATGGAATGCAGGGTAAAAGCTTCAAATCAGATGAGGTAAGATTTCTCAAATTATCTCCAGTGATTCTCACTAAAGATTTTAATTGTTGCAATATTCATTTTATGCATTTTCTCTCTGAACCCACATTGCCATGTTTAGTGCCTTTAGTGCTGGTAGAACAAAATTGCCAGTGTTTTCCCTTAAAAAAATGTCCAGTTTTGTGTTTATTGTATTCTCAGTGGCCAAAGGAATAGTCAAACACGAGTTTACACAACTTCAGTCCTCTTATTTGTAATTTATAAATATGGTCGCTAAGCTTACTAAACTTTTCTAAAGGTAATAAGCCTTCTCCATAGTCTACAAATGTGGAGCTTCTTTTTTAATATTATGTTTAAAATTCTAAGTTAATATGTGTTGAATCACAGGACTAAGGAAAATCTAAGAAAATTAGCTCACTTACTAAATATTTATTGTGTACCAAATACATTTAGGATGCTGTTATTATTATAGCATTGAAGACATAATGAATATAATTATGAATAATATCAAACCCCTTGTGTCTATGTTCCAGGCACTTTAGTTTATTGAAGGCAAGTAGAATAGTAGGGTTTTTAAGTACCATTCAAAGTAAGGTTGGGCTTCCCTGGTGGCTCAGACGGTAAAGAATCCACCTGTAATGTGGGAGACCTGGGTTCCATCCCTGGGTTGGAAAGATCCCCTGGAGGAAGGCATGGCAGAGTAAGGTTAGATACTGTTCATATTCCCTATTTTATAGGCACAGAGAGGTTAGGTAACAAGAGTTACAGCACTAGTTCAGTGGCAGACCCTAGATGTGAAGGGTTTCCAAAAATCACTTCTACTGAGATCATCAGGATACATGTCATGTAGGAGATGGGACTTAGGCTCCCACTTTAAGAGATTAATTCTAGCAAAGATATTTCCCATTTGTACCTATGTAGTTCTTTTACATCAAGGTCTCACAAATGAATGGACTTATAACTATTTCCGCCTCTAAATGAGTGCAGAATTAGAATGCTTCCAAGTAAAAATGACATAATAAATCAGCTGTCTTCAGTTTATCTAGTTACTGACCTATATCACTAAATGTCACCAGACCCCTGCATTTAATAAACCCTACAGTCCTATTTACTGCCATAAGATTAATTGTCCTTAAGTGCTGTTTTCATTGCGTCAGTCCTGTGGTTAGAAATCTGTAGAATATACTTCATTATCAGTTCAGGTCAGTCGCTCAGTCATGTCCAACTCTTTGTGACCCCAGGGACTGCAGCATGCCAGGCTTCCCTGTCCATCACCAACTCCTGGAGCTTATTCAGACTCATGTCCATCAAGTTGATGATGCCATCCAACCATCTCATCCTCTGTCGTCCCCTTCTCCTCCCACCTTCAATCTTTCCCAGCATCAGGGTCTTTTCCAGTGAGTCAGTTCTTCGCATCAGGTGACTAAAATATTGCAGTTTCGGCTTCAACATCAGTCCTTTCAGTGAACATTCAGGGCTGATCTCCTTCAGGATGGACTGGTTAGATCTCCTTGCAGTCCAAGGGACTCTCAAGAGTCTTCTCCAACACCACAGTTCAAAAGCATCAATTCTTCGCCACTCACCTTTCTTCATAGTCCGACTCTCACATCCATACATAACTACTGGAAAAACCATAGCCTTGACTAGACAGACCTTTGTTGACAAAGTGATGCCTCAGCTTTTTAAAATGCTGTCTAGGTTGGTTATAACTTATCTTCCAAAGAGTAAGCATCTTTTTATTTCATGGCTGCAGTCACCATCTGCAGTGATTTTGGAGCCCAAGAAAATAAAGTCTGATACTGTTTCCACTGTTTCTCCATCTATTTGCCATGAATGGTGGGACCGGATGCCATGATCTTTGTTTTCTGAATGTTGAGCTTTAACCCAACTTTTTCACTCTCCTCTTTCACTTTCATCAAGAGGCTCTTTAGTTCTTCCTCACTTTCTGCCATAAGGGTGATGTCATCTACGTATCTAAGGTTATTGATATTTTTCCGGCAGTCTTGATTCCAGCTTATACTTCATCTAGCCCAGCGTTTCTCTGCATATAAGTGAAATAAGCACAGTGACAATATACAGCCCTGACGTACTCCTTTTCCTATTTGGAACTAGTCTGTTGTTCCATGTCCAGTTCTAACTGTTGCTTCCTGACCTGCATACAGAGAGATAAGAAAGCCTTCCTCAATGATCAGTGCAAAGAAATAGAGGAAAACAATAGAGTGGGAAAGACTAGAGATCTCGTCAAGAAAATTAGAGATACCAAGGGAACATTTCATGCAAAGATGGGCTCGATAAAGGACAGAAATGGTATGGACCTAACAGAAGCAGAAGATATTAAGAAGAGGTGGCAAGAATACACAGAAGAACTATCCAAAAAAGATCTTCATGACCCAGATAATCACGATGGTGTGATCACTCACCTAGAGCCGGACATCCTAGAATGTGAAGTGAAGTGGGCCTTAGGGAGTATCACTATGAACAAAGCTAGTGGAAGTGATGGAATTCCAGTTGAGCTATTTTCATATCCTAAAAGATGATGCTGTGAAAGTGCTGCACTCAATATGCCAGCAAATTTGGAAACTCAGCAGTGGCCACAAGACTGGAAAAGGTCAGTGTTCATTCCAGTCCCTAAGAAAGGCAATGCCAAAGAATGCTCAAACTACTGCACAATTGCACTCATCTCACATGCTAATAAAGTAATGCTCGAAATTCTCCAAGCCAGGCTTCAACAATATGTGAACCGTGAACTTCCAGATGTTCAAGCTGGATTTAGAAAAGGCAAAGGAACCAGAGATCAAATTGCCAACATCTGCTGGATCATCGAAAAAGCAAGAGAGTTCCAGAACAGCATCTATTTCTGCTTTATTGACTATGCCAAAGCCTTTGACTGTGTGGATCACAATAAACTGTGGAAAATTCTGAAAGAGATGGGAACACTTCACTATATCAAGTGTGAATTCTGCTTCTTATGCTAAGTCATCTTGCTTACCTTTTTCTTTCTGGTTTTGTTCTCATCCTTCAATTTGGGCATAGATAGAATGATCATAATGTAATTTTCAGCCACTACAGTCCTCAATGATTGGAACATTTCCGAACTTAATACTCTGAAAATCAGCTCCACTTAGTATAGCACCAGATTTATTTTCTTGATTCAAGTTCATTAGTTCCAGGACTTGCCCAGTGGCTCATTGGTAAAGAATCCACCTGCCAGTGCTGGAGACACAGGTTCAGTCCCTGATCTGGAGGATCCTACATTCCATGGAGCAACTAAGCCCATGTGCTGCACCTATTGAGCCTGTGCTGTAAAGCCTGCGAGCTACAACTACTGAGCCCATGTGCCACAACTACTGAAACCCGCATGCCCCCAGAACCCATGCTCCAAAACAGAAGAAGCCACTACAGTGAGCAGTCTGTGTAACTAGAGAGCAGCCCCCCGTTCACCACAACAAGGGAAAAGCCCACACAACAGCAAAGACCCAGCACAGCCCCAAAAAATGAAATAGATTTTTTTTATTTTTAATGCTATTTTTAATACTTAGGTGTTTTTTGTTTTTGTTTTTTTTTTCAGTTTTTTATTTTTTAAATTTTAAAATCTTTAATTCTTACATGCGTTCCCAAACATGAACCCCCCCTCACACCTCCCTCCCCACAACATCTCTCTGGGTCATCCCCATGCACCAGCCCCAAGCGTGCTGTATTTACATTGTCATAGTTTGGGTTCCTCTAAAAGCTGACCCTGAAACAAGGATACAAATGGCAAGTAGTTTATTTGGGAGTAGATCCCAGAAAACAAGTGATAAAGTGAGGACTGTAAGA
The DNA here is from genome assembly GCF_042477335.2 of Ovis canadensis. Taxonomy (NCBI): domain Eukaryota; kingdom Metazoa; phylum Chordata; class Mammalia; order Artiodactyla; family Bovidae; genus Ovis; species Ovis canadensis. The sequence goes on along the minus strand of NC_091251.1, from coordinate 53,813,181 downwards.
TGGAGAAAGGCAAAAAGCCAACAAAAGCATATTTAATAAATCCCATAGGGACTACTGAGGGTCAGTGTGAGACATACCTCAGATTTAGCTCACTGTAAGGTGGAGACACAAGTGTGTTTACACACCAGCTGCTGGCCTCTGTTTGTGAGGAGTTGCCCCCAGAAGTATAAACTACCCATACTTTGGAATAGTAGCTGTGCATGTCTGAGCACTTTGTTTAGTTTTGGAGAAGACAGAGCAGAGGAATACCACCAGTACACAGATGTAAGACACTGATGCATGGGGGTCTGTCGGAGCTGTGCTGAAATCAGGTGGGCCATGAGACACTACCCCAAGTATCTGTACTGTAGGGGCTGTGCAGTCTAGCAGACTTATATTCAAATCTTGGATCTCCCAAGTTACATTAGTTCTCTGACTCTTTAATAATATGGGAATGATAATACATATCATAAAGAGTTCTAAGTAAAGTGCCTGTCCCATACCCCATACATGATGATTTGTTTCTAATAATAAGCAGTACAGAAAAACTTACTAAAATTTTTCCCATTTGAAGAATGGAATCAAAAGCTATCAAAAACTATGATTCTGATCAATAATTGCTCTAGCTAAATGATTTTTAAATTATTATTTAAATAATATGGGAAATAAGATATTACTGATGGGTATTTTCTCTCATAGGTTACCCAGGAGATTTCAGATGAAACAAGAGTTTTCCGCTTATTAGGATCAGACAGGTAATAGTTCGGTTGTTTTATTACGAAAGGAGTTGTGTTTTTACTTACACTGTCACCTCTGATTGTATTTCAAACAGAACTTTTTTTTCCAATATATTTATTTATTTTCCTGAAGTAAGGTTGGTTTATAATATTTGTATAAGTTTCATATATGCAGCTGTATATTTCTAGTTCTATACTCTTCAGTGTGCTCACCACCAGAAGTGTCGTTTCCTTGCATCACTGTACAGTTGATCCCCTTTACCCATTTCGCTCTCCCTCCACCCCTACCTCTTCCCTCTGGTAGCCACTCTGTATTTACATGTTTGTTTTTGTTTGGTGTTTTCATTTATTTTTGTGTATGTTAAATGAAACTCTTAACAGCCTCAGAATCTTAGAGAAATTTCCCCATATCTTTATTGAGAGAGAAATATTTTAATTAGTCAGTTAAGGAAGCTTTTATTAGTGTGTGAGGATCATGATTCTAGAGATATACTCAGCCAAGACAGAATGTGTTAACATAGATATTTATGTCCCTAGTTGCATGATATATTTGTGGGTCTTTTATCATTTCTTCCTGGCATGTTAACTTCTGTTAACTGTTACTACATAAATCCAACAGAATGTGCACGTTGTGACTTTAACTTTATATATCAGGTGATATTTGACTCAGTTTCTGAGCTCGTTCTAAAGTAGAAGGAATTATGTGGTCTCTGTGATCAAAATGAAAGATAAGTTCTAAAACTATGCCCTCTTATGAAAAAAGTTTATACTTTTCGTTCTTCTTGTATACCTCTACAATGAGTAAAATACCTATTTTTCCCACCAAGAGTTGTTAACTGCAGCAAAAGATCAAGAACCTCTGGTCTTCAAGTTCAGTCTAGTCACAATCATTGCTTAAATATTATACACTTAAGGAAAGAGGGGAGAATTGGAGTTATACCTCCATAAAAATTTTAAAGAGACTTTTGTAAGGAGAAAAAGGATTTTTGGGAAATGACAGCTACCTTAGTAGTAAAGGCAAGTCCACAGATCATGGCAACCCAGTAACTAGTCCTGCAAAGAAAGAATTTGAGGACCACCTGGTAAATGACTCTAGAATGGGAGGCTCTTTGCTTCTCCAAAAGGAAGGGCTGACGAAAGAACTGTAAATCATCCAGTGATCCCAGCACTCCGATAAAATATAGTAAGAGAAAATTCCTTTTCATAAAGGATAGGCATCAGAAGGCATTTCTTATAGTTACTTGTTTCCTTCCAACTCTTTCCCCTAGAATTTTCTCTTTCATCTATTCCTTTTTTGTCTGTATTGTTTTTCCATTTTCTGTCACTGTTTGCCCTAGAAAACTACTTTTCTCAGACCATTGCCTTGCTCTGGTTATCTTCTTACTTGGGAATCTCCTTGATTTTAAGATATGTATCTTAACCAAAGCTTTTGTTTTGTCTTAATTTTTATTCTTTTTTTTTTCCATACATCAACATGAATCTGGGATGACCCAGAGAGATGGTATTGGGAGGGAGGTGGGAGGGGGGTTCAGGATTGGGAACTCATGTACACCCATGGTGGATTCATGTTGTCTTAATTTTTAAAGAGATTTGTTAAACTGTATTGTTTAAATATAGGTATTAGTGTCTAGGAGGAAAGAAAACTAACTGTAGAATATTAATAATGGGCAGTTGAATTATGGGTAATTTTATTTTTCCCTTCTGTTTTTTATAATGCATAATTCAAGTATATATTACTTTTCTGTTGTTTTCATTTAAAAGGTAATAATATGCTAGTTGTAGGAAATACCTGCGCTAGAAAAATGCACAGTATTATGCAACTCCTTCCCATTTCCCTTTCTAGACTTTTTTCTCTGCATGGGCATATTATTTTTTATTTTGTTCTCAAACCTATCTTCCTGCAGTTTAGAACCTATGATATGCCATTTGATTGGTTTGGGGGTTTTCTTCCTATTGGTCCTTTCATTGAACTCTTTCCCTGCCCTTGTTCCAGGGACAAGGGAGATGGCCCCACTTCATAGTTTTTAAAACTATTCTTTACAGATATCTTAAAGAACAGTGTGAGTAGGTATCTCTTAAAATTCTATTTTATTCTCTTAACCCTTCCTCCAGCCCCTTCTTGTTCATGTATATTCTAAAACTTTATTATACTTTTGCTTACATGTATGAGTAAGCAAATTTGTTTTGGGTTAAAATAAGATGAGACTATCCTGAAACATTTTCAATATTTTTGATAGCTCAATTGGTAAAGAATCCCCTTGCAATGCAGGAGATTCCAGTTTGATTCCTGGGTCAGGAGGATCCACTGGAGAAAGGATAGGCTACCCACTCCAATATTCTTGGGCTTCCCTTGTGGCTCAGCTTGGTAAAGAATCTGCCTGCAATGCAGGAGACCTGGGTTCAATCCCTGGGTTGGGAAGATCCCCTGGAGAAGGGAAAGGCTTCCCACTCCAGTATTCTGGCCTGGAGAATTCCATGGACTATAAGGGGACACAAAGAGTTGGATACAACTGAGCGACTTTCACTTTCACATTCATAAATCCATCAGTTCTTATTCAGTTTTCTTTTTAAGCTATAAAACATAAAGCTCAATTTGACTATGCATCTATGATCTCTGTAATCTTGTGTGAACATGAACAATGATATTCTTCTCTCCCACTTTGATGTTAGTATTTGAAGATAAAATCTCTGTTCTTACTCTAATGAGATTTTTGTTATGATTTAATTGCAGGGTTGTTGTTTTGGAAAGTAGACCAACAGAAAATCCTACTGCACACAGCAATCTTTACATCTTGGCTGGACATGAAAATAGTTACTAAGCAACAGAAACTGGTCTCAAATGACAGGAAAATGAATATACTCCACTGAAAGGAAAAATATCTTGAGGAAATTCAGTACAAACTATACTATGATTTGCTTTAATTGTTATGAGTTACATCTCAAATGATCTGTACTTTAAGGTAGGAGTCAATATTTTCTGTAGCTGGAAACAGCTATTCTATCTCTTGCCACTGTGTGGTGGTTTTTTTCAAGTTTGCTTAATAAAAGCTATGAGACAAATAGTCCTCTAGTTCCAGGAAACACAGTCTTTTAAAAAAAAAATAATGTTTGTAACAAGGGTGCCACTGATATTTTTAGATAACAACTTGTGATTATCTTCAGAGAGGTAAATTTAGTGACCGTTTTCTCATTTTATACCATTTTCTATTCCTTCTTAATGAACATAATTTGATAAAGAAATTATCAGATAAGCCTTCACTTTTACATTGGCCATTCTGTATGTTTTTGTAAAATAGAATATTTAATCCTTATTTATTAATCTCTTGCTGGAGTGGTGTAATGTATCTAACTTTTAGTAAAGGAGGGTTGCAGAGCAGCTTAAATTTTTTTATAATGTGTAAAAATTTTGTTTACCTTTTAAGATTAGTACTTTGAGGGGTTAAAGGCTGTGTTTGGAGGTTCAGTACATACATGCAATTTTATTTAACACAGTATTTTGTAATATAATATTATCCAGAATTGCCTTAAAAGTGAGTTTTCTGTTTTCAACTACATATAGTTGTAGGGGGTCATACAGAAGATGATGATGATGGTCGAAATATTGTTAGAAGGAGTGTGTCTGTTTAGATGTGCCTACCGTGTGTATGTATTCTTGACAAGCAGTATAATATACCTGTGATTTTTTTTTTACATTAGGGATAATGCATAAGAAATTAATCTTCATATATATTACCATCCCTAATGTAGAGGGGGAAAGTATTTAACTGCCCATGATATGTATTCTACATATACTATGCCAGAGGAGAAAATGTAAAGCAACTACACATGTATTCTTTGGTTTTTTACCATACATAGATCTTCATTTTGAGTAGGTTTAAGAAAAAAATCTTTAAGTGAAATTTAATTCCTGATGGGATAGTATAAAATAAGTATTATAAAAACTAGTATTCTAAAGATAGGAAAGGATAGGGCCATTCTTGAGTTTTCTTCCTTTCTGCTATTGTTAATATTAAAAATTAAAGCATCACATTGGTACCTATTATCTTAATACGTTTAACAGTTACCTTTGAGATGATGAACAAGGGGTTAATAGTAACAGTATGGATTCTTTTTGAGCAGGTCCTTGAGAGGAAGACAGTGTAACGATCTCATTCAGTCTGTAGTGATCCCACATAGTAGGTATGATCATCATCTCCATTTTTCAGATGAGGAAATAAGGGGTTAGCAAGGTTGAGACTTACCCAGTTCACACAGCAAGTTAGTGATTGAGCCAGACCATGAGTCTTGTGACTCTGTTCTTTTTGCTATGCAATATGCAAACAATAAAATGTTATGCAAATGAAATATATAATGTTTTGTTCTTTTAAAATGTATATATGATTTCAGTAAGTGTGTCACTGTTTATTTGGGGTATGTTAAATGGGGCCTCTGGACTGAAGGACACTGGATACAATAGATGCCAGGGAGTCATACTCAAAACAGGAAATAGTCTTGTTGTGTTCACAAAGACCAACATCCTCCTCCTCTCTGAATCCTGGCTGCCAGATCTTCCCATCCCACGACAGTGGAAGAGTCTTCTCTGTGCCGTCTGACCAGCGCAAATGAAAACACCTAAACAGATCCTGACATCAAAGGTGTCCTGGCGAAACTGCCCAGCTGGAGAAACTCTACAGTGAAAATCATAGTTAATGTGCCCACCACCTCACGCATGCATCCAGACTTGCAGTTATTCTTTTAGTCCCATGCTATTAAAAGTGATTAAACAACCAGGAGTTATGAAACATCCAAAGGAGCCTCTTACATGAGAGAGCGCAAACAATTAGGGAAAAAGCACCTAAAGGAAATAGACTATGAAGAAAGAAAAAAATGTCAAAAGAGAAAGTATCTTTGGAAAGATGAACTTTGAATCAGGAGTTCAGTTCAGTCACTCAGTCATGTCTGACTCTTTGCGACCCCATGAACTGCAGCACGCCAGGCCTCCCTGCCCATCACCAACTCCCAGAGTCCACCCAAACCCATGTCCGTTGAGTCGGTGATGCCATCCAACCATCTCATCCTCTGTCATCCCCTCAATCTTTCCCAGCATCAGGGTCTTTTCAAATGAGTCAGCTCTTTGCATCAGGTGGCCAAAGTATTGGAGTTTCAGCTTCAACATCAGTCCTACCAATGAACACCCAGGACTGATCTCGTTTAGGACTGGTTGGATCTCCTTGCAGTCCAAGGGACTCTCAGTAGTCTTCTCCAACACCACAGTTCAAAAGCATCAATTCTTCGGCGCTCAGCTTGCTTTATGGTCCAACTGTCACACTCATACATGACTATTGGAAAAACCATAACTTTGACTGCATGGATCTTTGTTGGCAAAGTAATGTCTCTGCTTTTAGGATTCAATCTGTGATGATATTATTTCTATGCAAAAACTTACCTAAGGTTGAAGTCAGACCAAACACTGCCAGGTATTAACTCCAGGAAAGCAAAATGTTATATAGGAAAGAAAAGATAAACTGTGACCAGTGGCTGAATGCCCTAAAAATGTTAACAGTAAATAATAATCTAATGAAGTATATAACATGATTATATTCAGAGAGGATACGGTGGTGTGCAGGTAAACTGGAACAGTGGAAATCAACAGAAAATTAAAAATTAAGAAGCAGCTTATTTAGTGACATGGAAATAAAATAATCTGCTAAAAAAGAAGGAAAAAGGTTTCTGAAGAGACGGGGAGGGGCATGATTTTTTTTTGAAGCAGTGACAAACTTATAGGACTATTCAGTTATTTATGTGCATGCCTACAGTTTTTTTAATGTAAAAAAAGAGACCCACATTTAGTCACCTTATGTATAATAGATACACTGCAGGGGAGGAAAAGAAAGGATAGCCTTTTCAATAAATTGTATTGAAAACAATAATGGAAAATCAAATGAATCTTGACTGCAGCTTCAGTCAACAAAAATAAATACCAAGTAGATTTTAAATCATCTAAAATATATAAAACTATAATCCTTTAAAAATAAAACATAATATCTTCATGAATTTGGGGTAAACAAAGATTTTCTAAACAGATCATTAAGACTTTGGCTATAAAAGAAAAAGTTGATAAAATTGACTTAATTAAAATTAAGATTCTCTAAGAACTGTGGTGTTGGAGAAGACTCTTGAGAGTCCCTTGGACGGCAAGGAGATCCAACCAGTCCATCCTAAAGGAGATCAGTCTTGGGTGTTCATTGGAGGGACTGATGTTGAAGCTGAAACTCCAATACTTTGGCCACCTGATGCGGAGAGCTGACTCATTTGGAAAGACCCTGATGCTGGGAAAGATGGAGGGCCAGAGGAGAAGTGGACAACAGAGGATGAGATGCTTGGATGGCATCACCAACAAAATGGTCATGGGTTTGGGTGGACTCCGGGAGTTGGTGATGGACAGGGAGGCCTGGCATGCTGCAGTTCATGGGGTCACAAAGAGTTGGACATGACTGAGCGACTGAACTGAACTGAAGGATATCTTTACAAGAATGAAAAGACAAGCCACAAAATGGAAAAATGATTTGCATTACATATTTGCACAAAAGACCTACCCAGAAGATATAAAGAAGTAAGGCAGAAAACCCAGTGAAAAAATGGGCAAAGGATTTTGAACAAGTGCTCCACAAAAGGTAACATCCACGTAGTCAATAAATATGTATTCACTTCCTTGATTATCAGGGAAATGCAAACTTAAAACACAATACTTTACATGTTCACTGAAATGGGAAAAAAGATAAAACCAAATACAATGAAATTGTGAAGAAACTGGGTTGTTGCACATTGCTAGTGGGAATGATGCACACTTTAGAAAACAGTTTGGCAGTTTCTTAAAAATGTTAAACAGATACACCATACGACCCAAAAATTCCACTCCTAGTTACCTGCCCTAGAGAAAACATGTCCATACAAAAGACTTGTATGTAAATCTCCATAGAAGCAACCCAAATATCCACCAACTGATAAATTAGTCATATGTATGCAATGGAATACTATTCGGCAATGAAAATGAACAAAGTGCTGATACATGATACAACATGGATGAACCTTAAAAACATATTAAGAATGGAAGAAATCAGTCACAAAAGATCACATATTTTAACGATCCTATTTGTATGAACTGTCCAGAAAAGGGGATCCGGAGAGACAGAAAGGAGACTATCGTGTGCGTGAGGCAGGCGTTAAGGGTGAAGAGTGACTGTGAATAGGCATGAGGTTTCTTTTTGAGATGATAAAAATAGTTTAAAATTAGATTGTGATGATAGTTGCATGACTGTAAACTTAACTAAAAACTTTATTTACAGACCTGAAATGACTAAATGTTATGGAATGTAAAATGTACCACAATAAAACCACACAGAGAGAAAGAGAACATCCAAAGAATCAATAAATCCTTCAAAAGGTATTAACTTTATTCGTTACCAGAGAAATTAAGACAGTAATACTGCTACAAAATAAAGTCACAGTGCACTACCATTATACAGCCCCAGGATGACTAAAATAGCACAAAATGAAGTGTTCATGAGGGCATGGAGCAACTAGAACTCTTATACACTGTTTATTGGAGCGTAGGTTGGTGTTAACCAAGTTGAAAAACTAAAGATGAACAGACACACCTTATAATCCAGCACCTAAAAGACAGATTCACCAAAAGACACATAAGACTGTTCACAGCAGCATTATTCATAGTCACCAAAACTTAGGAATAACACAAATGTCCATCGATAAGAGAAAAGTAGTTGTGGTATATTCACAGCTAAAAATGTCAATGCTACAGAACCGTCAAAAAGAATGAGCTCCTCCTGACAGCAACATGGATTTCGGTACTCCAGAATTTAAGTTCTTTGTAAGAACTCAGACATTCAGAGTATACTGTATAATTTCACTTCAGTGAAGTTCAAAAACAGGCAAACTATAGTATTAAAAATCAGGATGGTGGTTACCTCTGAAGAGAGTGAGGGGATAGTGATTGATATGGGACATAAGGGGATGCTTTTAAGGTGCTGGGAACATTCCCTTTTTCACTGCTAAGCATGCTTTACACTCAGGATTGATGCATTTTTTTTCTGTATGTACTTAAACTTCAATAAAAGCATTTATTACAATCTGTGTCAAGACCTTTACTTGGGAGAAATATCTAATTTTCACATTAATCCTATGATGTTGTTCAGTTGCTAAGTCATGTCCAACTCTGTGACCCCATGGACTGTAGCACACCAGGCTCATCTGTCCTCCACTATCTCCTGGAGTTTGCTCAAATTCATGTTCATTGAGTTGGTGATGCTAACTATCTAGATCTAATCATCCCATCCTCTGCCACCCCCTCCTTTTTCATCAAGGTCTTTTTCCAGTGAGTCGGCTCTTCTCATTAGGGGACCAAAGTTTTGGAGATTCAGCAGCAGTCCTTCCAATGAATATTGAGGGTTGATTTCCTTTAGGATTGATTGGTTTGATCTCCTTGCAGTCCAAAGGACTCTCGAGTCTTCTCTAGCACCACAGTTCGAAAGCATCACTTTGGTGCTCAGCCTTCTTTATGGTCCAACTCTCACTTCCATACATGACTACTGGAAACACCATAGCTTTGACTATATGGACCTTTGTTGGCAAAGTGATACCTGTGCTTTTTAATACACTGTCTGGGTTTGCTATAGATTTCCTTCCATGGAGTAAGTGTCTTAATTTCAAGGCTGCAGCATCCACCTGCAGTGATTTTGGGGTCCCAAGAAAATAAAATCTGCCACTGTTTCCATTTTTTCCCCATCTATCTGCCATGAAGTGATGGGACTGGATGCCATGATCTTAGTTTTTTGAATGTTGAGTTTTAAGCCAGCTTTTTCACTCTCCTTTTTCACCCTCATCAAGGTTCCTGTTTTATAAATGAGAAAACCAGAGGTCAGTCAGTGTCACAAAGTGGGTTCTCCAGAAGGAAACATCAAAATGGAATTAGAAGTGCAGGAGATTAAATTTGGGAAATAACGTATGTGAAGACAACAGAGGGTGACCAGGGTAGGCAGGAAGACTTGGTGCAGAATTGACACGTGTGAAATCAGAAGGGGAGGAAGGAGGACTGGATAGAGCCTGGAACTGCAGTGCAGCTCTAAGAACATCTTGGCCCATCAGGGGGGAGCTCCAGAGCAAAGATTATCCACTTAGAGGAATCCCAAGGTGAAAAGGAAACCCATACAGAAGAACCCAGTCATTAGCTGAAAGCAGCGCAGGGAAAGTTTGGCCAATGCTGAGGTGAATTATGGAACGTAACTAATTTCGTGCAACAGATTCTCTCAGTGCCTCGCTCACACATAACATTAGTTGAAAAGTTAGGATGAATCTTCTTTAAATCCAGAGAGTCACTTTATGCCTGCTTAAATGGGGACCTATCGAGTGTAGCTCAAATATCCAAGAAATCCATTTGAAAAGTATATATTTCTAAAGGAAACATAGTATTTGGAAAAATAAAGATGAGAGTAAAGGGCTTCCAGGCAGAGGAAGTTGTATCCAAAAGAAACATCATTGAGAGTTACGCTCCTGTATCAATGTTCTTTGGCTGTTTGTTGGTTGGTATGGATTGAATAAAAAGCTGAAAAATGGACTCAGAGAAGACCTAGGGGCAGTAGCCACTGAAGTTCCTTTGGGCCCTCAGAAGGAATCCACTTCAAAAGCCTTCTGTACTGTCCTTTCATACAGGAGTCAGGTTCCTAGGGAAGAGAATGTTTGACCTAGGTTTGGTTATCCTTGGTCATAGGGGATGTGATGCCTTAAATAATAGTCCCACAGAGCCAGAAACCCAAAGCAGAAGAAGGAATGGATATTGGGCTTTTGACAAGAAGGAAAAATGGATGCTGGGCTGATAAAAGAACCAGATGGCCTGTATAGTTATAAATCATCACTTTAGTTCAGTTCAATCACTTTGTCGTGTCTGACTCTTCCCAACATCATGGACTGCAGCACACCAGGCTTCCCTGTCCATCACCAACTCCTGGAGTTTATTCAAACTCATGTCCATTGAGTCGGTAATGCCATCCAACCATCTCATCCTCCGTTGTCCCCTTCTTCATCTTTCAATCTTTCCCAGCATCAGGGTCTTTTCCAGTGAGTCAGTTCTTTGCATCAGGTGACCAAAGGATTGGAGTTTTAGCTTCAGCATCAGTCCTTCCCATGAGTATTCAGGACTGATTTCCTCTAGGATGGACTGGCTGGATCTCTTTGCAGTCCAAGGGACTCTCAAGAGTCTTCACCAACTCCACAGTTCAAAAGCATCAGTTCTTCAGCACTCAGCCTTCTTCACAGTCCAACTCTCACATCCATACATGACTACTGGAAAAACCATAGCCTTGACTAGATGGACCTTTGTTGGCAAAGTAATGTCTCTGTTTCTTAATATGCTGTCTAGGTTGGTCATAGCTTTTCTTCCAAAGAGCAAGCATCTTTTAATTTCATGATGCAGTCACCCTCTGCAGTGATTTTAGAGCCCAAGAAAATAAAGTCTCTCACTGTTTCCCCATCTGTTTGCCATGTAGTGATGGGACTGGACACCATGATCTTAATTTTCTGAATGTTGAGTTTTAAGCCAACTTTTTCAAATCTCTTCTTTCACTTTCATCAAGAGGCTCCTTAGTTCTTCACTTTCTGCCATCAGGGTGGTGTCATCTGCATATCTGAGGTTATTGATATTTCTCCTGGCAATCTCTATCCCAGCTTGTGGTTCATCCAGCCCAGCATTTCACACAAGGTACTCTGCATATAAGTTAAATAAACAGGGTGACAATATACAGCCTTGACATACTCCTGTCCCGATTTGGAGTCAGTCTGTTCCATGTCCAGTTCTAACTGTTGCTTCTTGACCTGCATACAGATTTCTCAGAAGGCGGGTCAGGTGGTCTGATATTCCTATCTCTTTAAGAATTTTCCACAGTTTGTGGTGATCCACCCAGTCAAAGGCTTTGGCATAGTCAATAAAGCAAAAGTAGATGTGTTTCTGGAACTCTCTTGCTTTTTCGATGATCCAACAGATGTTTGCAATTTGATCTCTGGTTCCTCTGCCTTTTCTAAATCCAGCCTGAACATATGGAAGTTCACGGTTCAGATACTGTTGAAGCCTGGCTGGGAGAATTTTGAGCATTACTTTGCTAGCGTGTGAGATGAGTGCAATTGTGTGGTGGTTCGAGCATTCTTTGGCATTGCCTTTCTTTGAGACTGGAATGAACACTGACCTTTTCCAGTCCTGTGGCCACTGCTGAGTTTTCCAGGTTTGCTGGCATATTGAGTGCAGCACTTTCACAGTATCATCTTTTAGGATTTGAAATAGCTCAACTGGAATTCCATCCCCTCCACTAGCTTTGTTCGTAGTGATGCTTCCTAAGACCAACTTGACTTCACATTCCAGGATGTCTGACTTTACAGACCAATGATCACACCATCACGATGATCTTTTTTGCATAGTTCTTCTGTGTATTCTTGCCACCTCTTCTTAATATCTTCTGCTTCTGTCAGGTCCCTACCATTTCTGTCCTTTACCGAGCCCATCTTTGCATGAAGTGTTCCCTTGGTGTCTCTAATTTTCTTGAAGAGACCTCTAGTCCTTCTCTAGCCTTTTCTCTAGTCTGTTGTTTTCCTCTCTTTCTTTGCACTGATCACTGAGGAAGGCTTTCTTATCTCTCCTTGCTATTTTTGGAATTCTGCATTCAGATGGGTATATCTTTCCTTTTCTCCTTTGTCTTGCTTCTCTTCTTTCCTCAGCTATTTGTAAGGCCTCGTCAGACAACCATTTTGGCTTTTTACATTTCTTTTTCTTGGGGACAGTCTTGATCCCTGCCTCCTGTACAATGTCACGAACCTCCATCCATAGTTCTTCAAGCACTCTTGTCTGTCAGATCCAATCCCTTGAATCTATTTGTCACTTCCACTGTATAAACATAAGGGATTTGATTTAGGTCATACCTGAATGGTCTAGTGGTTTTCCCTACTTTCTTCAATTTAAGTCTGAATTTGGCAATAAGGAGTTCATGATGTGAGCCACAGTCAGCTCCCCATCTTGTTTTTGCAGACTGTATAGAGCTTCTCCATCTTTGGCTGCAAATAATATAATCAGTCTGATTTTGGTGTTGACCATCTGGTAATATCCATGTGTAGAGTCATCTCTTGTGTTGTTGGAAGAGGGTGTTTGCTATAACCAGTGCATTCTCTTGGCAGAACTCTGTTAGCCTCTGACCTGCTTTGTTTTGTACTCCAAGGCCAAATTTGCCTGTTACTCCAGGTATCTCTTGACTTCCTACTTTTGCATTCCAGTCCCTTATGATGAAAAGGACATCTTTTGGGGGTGTTAGTTCTAGAAGGTCTTGTAGGTCTTCACAGAACTGTTCAGCTTCTTCAGCATTACTGGTTGGGGCATGGACTTGGATTACTATGATATTAAATGGTTTACCTTGGAAACGAACAGAGATCATTCTGTTGTTTTTGAGATTGCATCCAAGTATTGCATTTCAGACTGTTTCGTTTACTATTATGGCTACTCCATTTCTTCTAAGGGATTCTTGTCCACAGTAGTAGATATAATGACCATCTGAGTTGAATTCACCCAGTCCATTTAATTGGCTGATCCCTAAAATGTTGATGTTTACTCTTGTCATCTCCTGTTTGACCACTTCCAATTTGCCTTGATTCATGGACCTGACATTCCAGGTTCCTATGCAATATCGCTCTGTTTTGCAGCATCGCGCTTTACTTGCATCACCAGTCACATATACAACTAGGTGTTGTTTTTGCTTTGGCTCCGTCTCTTCTTTCTGGAGTTATATCTCCACTGATCTCCCGTAGCATATTGGGCACCTAACCGACCTGGGGAGTTCATCTTTCAGTGTCCCATCTTTTTGCCTTTTCATGCTGATCATGGGGTTCTCAAGACAAGAATACTGAAGTGGTTTGCCATTCCCTTCTCCAGTGGACCACATTTTGTCAGAACTCTCCACTATGACCCACCTGTCTTGGGTGGCCCTACATGGCATGGCTCATAGTTTCATTGAGTTAGACAAGGCTGTGGTCCATATGATCAGTTTGGTTAGTTTTCTGTGACTGTGGTTTTCACTCTGTCTGCCCTCTGATGGATAAGGATAAGAGGCTTATGGAAGCTTCCAGATGGGAGAGACTGACTGTGGGGGAAACTGGGTCTTGTTCTAATGGTGAGGCTTAAAATAAAAACCCACTCACCAACTGTGAGTGAAATGGTTCATTAAATCATGATCTTCAACCACAAGCTCTTTTCTCAGTAATTTTGGTAAGTATAAGATTTCAGTTCAGTTCAGTTCAGTCGCTCAGTCGTGTCCGACTCTTTGTGACCCCATGAATCGCAGCACGCCAGGCCTCCCTGTCCATCACCAGCTCCTGGAGTTCACTCAGACCCATGTCCATCGAGTCAGTGATGCCATCCAGCCATCTCATCCTCTGTCGTCCCCTTCTCCTCCTGCCCCCAATCCCTCCCAGCATCAGAGTCTTTTCCAATGAGTCAACTCTTCGCATCAGGTGCTTCAGCTGGAGCTTCAGCTTTAGCATCATTCCTTCCAAGGAAATCCCAGGGCTGATCTCCTTCAGAATGGACTGGTTGGATCTCCTTGCAGTCCAAGGGACTCTCAAGAGTCTTCTCCAACACCACAGTTCAAAAGCATCAATTCTTCAGCGCTCAGCCTTCTTCACAGTCCAACTCTCACATCCATACATGACCACAGGAAAAACCATAGCCTTGACTAGACGGACCTTAGTCGGCAAAGTAAGATTTAGCACATTCTAAATATGGCATTTAATTTTGGATATTTAACTTCCTCCTTGTCATGTTTCTCAAATCTAAATCTTACTGGATTACTAACTTCACTGTGATCATCTTGTTATGACTAGAGGACACAGACAATCCAGGTATCTGTTAGTCAAGAGCACCTGCCAGGGTATCCCAGCCATTTGACATTTAAATGCTCCATACAAAGCATCGACTCTGTATCAAGATGCCCAATATATATTTGTCAGTCTATGCTTTCTGAAAAACCCACAGTGGGTACCAGTGTCCAATTCCATTCCTTAATGCCCAGTCCCAAAGCCTCCAGGATCCCACAGCATCTGTGCATCCTTGATCAAAGCTATTACTAATAGGTAGGTATTTCTATTCTCGTAAGGATAAGAACAATGACATGTTTGCATCCCCAGCACCTAACAGTCCCTGACTCATAGTCAGTGAGCAGTAAATGTTTGTTGAGTCAGATAATACTACGATGAACACTGTGTTGTCAGTAATGGGGTTACCTGCTCATGGTTGTAACTCATTCATGGGTATAAGAAAATTTTTCTTTAGCTCATAGCCTAGCTCCTACAAAATGCAGATACATTAGAAAAATGTGTCCGTTTTCTGAAAATGAGGGAAGTAGTGTGAGTTTTAGAATATAGAGCCTAGCTATCTAGGCTCAGAGTCTAGGCAAAAAATTATTTTAAAATATTGAACCTTGATACCTAGGCTCAGAATCTGTGGTTAGTCAGGGTCTAGGCAACATAACAGGAAACCCCAGTAGGTATTTTACTAGAGGAGGATTAAAAGAATTAACATAGGGAAATGTTAACCAGATGTTGGAGGACTGAAAGGACAGAAATGGGACATTAAGACAACTCAGAACAACTGCATTGCAAGAAGCAGTTACCAGTGATAGGGCTAGAGGAACGAGAGGGTAAAGTCTGGGATTACCAGAACCTGGGGAGGGGCTCAAAGAAGACCCACTGTATTAGAACTCTGGTCCTGGGGAGGGTTTGTACCTGGCTGCCACGGCGCATCAAGGGCTCAGAGGAAAGTCCCATGAGGTTGGGACTCAGACCTTAAGAGGAGCTCCTACTGGTACCTTTGACCATGTGTAGTACTGACTCTGGAAGGGCTAAAAGAAGGAGGAGTTAAGGGGAACTTGCACAGTTAAGGAATAGCAAGAAACAGGAAGGAGGCTTTTTCTCCTCCTACTATCCATTCTCCTAGTGTCTCCAGGAGGTCCTCCCTAACTGGAGTGGATTCTGGAAAACACAGTTTGCAGACTTCTAGCCCCAGGATAAAAGGGTTAATTTGGAGCTGAAAACATTAAATAGGCAAATAATACAACTAGGGGCATTGTTTGACCTAAATTATTATGTAGGGGCCTCTTTAAATATGATCCCCTAAAGAAGGAATAACGTCATATAAAACAATGCAAATGGCAAGAACGTCATTTATTATATGTGTCGCATTCCCATAACAATGTATTTTCTCCTATCAGTTAAGCTGGGATTTTATTTCATATTTTAAATGTGTTTATTTTTGGCTTAGATGAGTCCGTGGCTGCAAGGCTTTTCTTTGTTTGTGGGGAGTGAGGCCTACTCTCTGGTTGTGGTGCTGTCTCATTGCACAGCCTCTCCTGTTGTGGAGCAGGAGCTCTGGGTGCTCAGGCTTCAGCAGTTGCAGCACGCCGGCTCAGTAGTTATGGCTCATGGGCTGTGGAGCACAGGTTCAATAGTGGTGGCCACTGCCTTAGTTACCCCATGGCATATGGAATCTTCCCGGACCAGTAATCTAACCTGTGTCCCCTGCATTGGCAGGAAGATTCTTAACCCACTGGACCACCAGGGAAACTCAAAGTGGGAAATTTAAAAGCACTAAATGTAAGTGTAATGCTTTACACCTATTTTACTGTGGCCCTTTAAACAGAGCTTTTTAGGAAGACTTAAAAAAGGAAGATCCGTGTGACATTTATTGACAACTAATGTCTAAATAAATTCTTTGAAGATTACTTTTTCTTTTTATTTCCACATAATTCTCAGTACTTTTATACCACTAAGTTTTGGCAGAGCAAGTTAGAAAGTTTCAGTATCTGGTAAAGCAAGAATGAGTTAACAGTTTTGCCATATATCTTACAGTTAATGAAACAGCTTCTAATCCATTCTGATTAGCCAAAATACAGTTACTCAGATAGCCTACTTTTTTATTGTTGTTCCATAAAACCAAATGATAAGCTTAAACTACTCTCAGCCTTAGAAAATGCACATGGATTCTAATTTCTAACATACAGCATATCTTTTGAGAAAGTCTTCCAACATTCAGCTTAATTGGGTATATTTGTATCAGTCCCCTATTACGGGTGTGGCAATGAATTACAGGCTTGGAGAGATACAAACATGAGTAAAACAGTCAGTGAGCACAGTCTAATTTGAGATGGACATTGGCAAAACAGCGCTAATCCTGGGCAGACTAGCAATGTAGTGGAGATTGTTTCCAGCTGAAAGATCTATAAGAATTTTTGTACAGTGTGACATTTAGACCTGCATCTTAAAGTTGGTTCCACTTTTACTGAGACAAGTTGAAGAATGCTTTGCCAATGTCATCTCAATAATCTTTAATATTTATGGACCATACTATGGCTCCCATTATTAAAGAAAGTGAAAGTGTTAGTTGCTTAGTCATGTCCAACTCTTGCGAAGTTAAGTCTTGTTCTCCCAACTTGAAACAGTGTGTGTGTGTTAGATTAACACACATATGGACTCTTTTATCGAACTGTCTCTGCTTGATCTTGACAGTAGTGATGGGAACAAGACCATAAAAAACTTTCAAAATTTTTTTAAATTGTTGGCATTTCAATACATTACTCTCCAAAATGCAAATAACTTATAATAGCACACTTGGTGCTTGCCTCTGTGGAATTGCCACACTGTATTCTAATTATATTTCTGTCTTGCCCTCTGGAATTAATGCCTGAGAACGAGGACTGTATGTCAGTGCAACTTTGTATGTACAGTATGGTACAGGAAACAGTTACTCAGTAACTGTTTCTATTTTTATTACTAATTAGTTCCCAAGAGAGGATTTCAAGATGCTTAAGTAATTCACAAAATCTTAACTTTTATACCACTTATTCTTTAATGCTTCTACTGAGTCTCAGCTTACAGCAGCCCTTTGCAGTCCAGTACTCTCTTTCTATCACTTTGATGTCCTTTGGTATCATTTTCTTCCCCCAAGAATTATTTTACAGTCTTTCAAGGAACCAGAGAATTCCTGCTTTCTCCTTTCTGCTCCATACCAAAAATCTGCTCTCAAGAGCCTCCATTTATGGCAGTGTGATACTAGAGCTAGATGGTGGTTCATCATTTCACCCTCCTTTTCGCAGAGGAGAGAGGCCGAGAGAGGGTAATCAACTGCCCAGGATTGTAAAGTCAGTTACAAGAGGACAGGATTTGAACTCAGATGTCTTAATGTCCAAATGAACGCTCTTTCTAACGTATGATGTGACTTTGTATTAATATTAATATGATTAATATCCTAAAATAGCACTCACTTTTCAGATATTTTCCTTCTCTCAAGATCAGAAATTAAGCTAAAATAATAACATGGAACTTTATTTTCAATATGACGCTGAGGGTGTCATAGAGCTCTTCTGAGGTTCCTAAAATTGTAATATACAGCTGCCTCCATGTCAGCCTTACATCACACAGGAAATAACACGTTTCAGTCAGTTCAGTTCAGTCACTCAGTCATGTCCGACTCTTTGCAACCCATGAATCACAGCACGCCAGGCCTCCCTGTCCATCACCAACTCCCGGAGTTCACTCAAACTCACATCCATCGAGTTAGTGATGCCATCCAGCCATCTCATCCTCAGTCATCCCCTTTTCCTCCTGCCCCCAATCCCTTCCAGCATCAGAGTCTTTTCCAATGAGTCAACTCTTCATATGACGTGGCCAAAGTACTGGAGCTTCAGCTTCAGCATCATTCCTTCCAAAGAAATCCCAGGGCTGATCTCCTTCAGAATGGACTGGTTGGATCTCTTTGCAGTCCAAGGGACTCTCAAGAGTCTTCTCCAACACCACAGTTCAAAAGCATCAGTTCTTCGGCGCTCAGCCTTCTTCACAGTCCAACTCTCACATCCATACATGACCACTGGAAAAACCATAGCCTTGACTAGATGGACCTTTGTTGGCAAAGTAATGTCTCTGCTTTTGAATATGCTATCTAGGTTGGATATAACTTTCCTTCCAAGGAGTAAGCCTCTTTTAATTTCATGGCTGCAGTCACCATCTGCAGTGATTTTGGAGCCCCCAAAAATAAAGTCTGACACTGTTTCCCCATCTATTTGCCATGAAGTGACGGGACCAAATGCCATGATCTTCATTTTCTGTATGTTGACACATTTAGTTAAGAGAAATAAGGATACACCATTGGCATCTGCAATGTGCCAGACACTGTGTTACACATTTTCCGTATGGAATTTCATCTTTAAGATAAGTCAATGAGGTAGCTATTATCTCTATTTATATTCATAAATGTATATGTTTACAATATTTTATATAATATATAAATAAGTTTGGAGAAGGAAATGGCAACCCACTCCAGTGTTCTTGCCTGGAGAATCCCAGGGATAGGGGAAGCCTGGTGGGCTGCCATCTATGGGGTCGCACAGAGTCAGACACGACTGAGGTGACTTAGCAATAGCAATATATAAGGTAGAAAAGTGAAGTATATATTTCTCATGCTTGGTGGCTGTCTTTGAAAACACTTCCTACATCAGAGTAATTTCCCACATTATGAATCCAGACTCTCTGAGGCAGAGTCCAAACTCCCTTTCCTAGCACCTTTGCAGCTGGAGTGTAGGCTCTCCCAACCAGGCTTACTCACACAGGTCTCAGACGAAAAGAGCAGCATGAAGAAGCAAGTGCTGTCCTGAATCCATTTTTCTGGCTTGGATAGTGAAGAGAAGTCTGGTCTTCAGTGGCAGAAATGATGGAGAGTCTTGTGTGTAATGTCATTGATCTACAGCCCCATTGGTAGCAGCACTGAGGTCTGGCTGAGGCAATCCTGCTTACCGGTTTTGGTATTGTTGCTGGCTGGGTAGGCTCCAGATCTGACTGATTCTCCTAGAGATTCCACAGACTAGTTAATATTCCTCAGTAAATTCTTATATTTAGTAAATTCTTAAATAGTACATTCTTAGCTGAAGAAGCTAAGTGGCTTCTGTGGTTGGCAAATAAGATCCCAGTTGACAAATCAAAACCACAGTGAGATACACCTCAGTTCCATTAGGATGAGGACTATGAAAGAGAGTGAGAGAGCGAGAGAGAGAAAGGAAGAGTGAGAGAGAAAGGAAGAGTGAGAGAGAAAGGAAGAGTGAGAGAGAAAGGGAGAGGAGGGAAAGGGAGAAGGAAAGAGGAGGAGGGAGGGGTGGGGAAGAAAAGAAAGAAAGAGAAAAGAAGTCTTGGCAGGACGTGGAAAAATGGGAACCCAGTGCATTTTTGGTGGCACTGTAAAAAGGTAGAGTTGCTCTGAAAAATAGCATGGTGATTCCTCAAGAAATTAAAAATATAATTACCATATGTCCCAGCAAACCCACTTCTGGTTATATACCAAAAAGACTGAAAGCAGGATCCTGAAGAGATATCTGTACACCTGTATTCATAGTAGAATTATTCACAGTAACTAAAATGTGAAAAGTACCTCGGGTAGTCAAAATCACAGAGACAGAAAGTAGAATGGTTGTTGCCAGGGGCTGGCGCGGTGGCGCGGGGATAATAGGAAATTGTTCTTTAATGGGTACAGACTGTCCATTTTGCAAGATGAAAAGGATTCCGAGATGGATGGTAGTGACGGTTGTACAACATTGTGAAAGCACTTAGTTCCACGGGACTGTCCACTTATAACTGGTTAAGATGGTGTGTTATGTACATTTTACTACAATTAAAAAAAAAAAAAAAAGGTCGACAGTACCAAGTGCTCACATGGATCTGGAGCAACTGGAACTCTCACATATTCCTGAGAGGAATGCCAAACGATACAATCATTTTGAAAAACCATATGGTAGTATCTCAAAATGTTAAACATACATTTACCATACAATCCAGCTGTTCCAATTCTAGGTAGTATTTACCCAAGAGAAATGAACACATATGCCCTCAGGAAAAGTTACTCACAACTGAGGGTCAGGGATGGAGGAAAGGGCAACATGAGGGATGCTTGTGGTGACAGAACTGTAGCTTGATTTGATCAGTAGGAATATCCAGTTTACTGTATTATAGTTTTGCAAGGGGTTATTATTGGAGGAAACTGGGGGGAAAATTTTATGAGATCTCTATGTGTTATTTCGTACAACTGCATGTGAAACTACAATTATCTGAAATTAGAAAGGTTAAAAAGAAACTTAACAAAAAAAAAGCCCAGACCAATACATGAAGTAATTTTCCTGGTATCACACAACCAAAAAAGCATAGAACCGAGAGATGAGCCAGGTCTGGTTCATCACATGCTCCTTTCTTACAGATCATCCCATGGGCAGCATAATGTGGTGGGAAGAGTGTGCTCTACCAGTGGGAAATACTTGGCTTCCTGAGTGGAAACCCCTGGGAATGCTGCTTAGTTCTCTGAGTGAAGAAAAAAAAAATGTTTTTCCTTGATTGGCAAGTGGTAAGTGAGTCTAAATTTACATATGTTGTCAGTATTGAATACAGTTGAATGTAAATAAAATTCCCACCTGAAAACAGTACACAAAGATTATTAGTATCATAACGGTAATAATTAAAGCCAGCATGGCTACAGCTTTCATTTAAAATTCACAGCTTTAAGAAGTATCTGACTTTTGTCTTACAGATGACACAAATGAAGCCTAAGGAAGTTGAGTAACTTGCCTCACAGACGGTTCATAGTAGAGCTGGATTTGATCCCAGGCAGTCTGGCTCCAGAGATCATGCTCTTACTGGGAGCATCAAGTCAGATGATACTGTAGAAAAATTAACATGCTGCTGCTTAAGGGGAAACATTTCTTATCATTTAGAGGAGATATTGGTTAATTCATCTTTTTTACAAGGACCTACACATGGATTCATTTTAGATGGCTCACTATATCTCACTACTAATATTTGACAATGAGCCATTCTTATGAAAGCTATTTACAAGAATAGGATTTCCCCATGTGGGTTGTAACTATGATCTTCATTCAGTCCTTGGCATGCATGCAGCTTAAAGGTGACCTTATGAAACTCTTCAGATCTTTTGGATAAATAAACGCCTAAAAATTCAAGGGTTGACATGGAAAATGTATCCAAGGTGCCAGAGGTTTGTGTTTGTACAAAGAGTTATTTAGACATCAATGAATAAACACCATAAAGTTTCTATAGAGAAGGGATAGTTGAGAAGACTTAGAGTATTAACTCCATTCAAGAAACGTATGCATTTCCAAAAGAAGCTGTGTGAAAAGAGTCTCACTTTAAGAATAAATGCAAATAGTTTCTACTTCCTGCCCCCTTCCTCCACCTTGTCTCACTCATGAATATTTGTTTTGATACTGGGTTTTCTTAAGGCAGATTTACATTTCTTTAACATGTCATTAGAGCTGTCTAGTTAGAAGCCACAGTATGGTAGAAAGGATACAACTCAGAATTGAGACCCAGGTTCTAGGTCTGTTATCTAGAACAGATTTGGGTTTTGACTGTGGAAAAAGTCATTTAGAGTTTCTGTATCTGTTTCCTCAAATGCTGGATGTGCTCTCTCTCCACAGAACCTGGTGAAGTGTTCTGAGAAGCAAAAAAGTACAATGCAAATTCCAGCCCTCCAAGTTCTCAAGTCTCCTTTCCTCCAGGGAAGACACTCGCCAGGAGAGGCAGGTGAGTGGCTGTGAGCGTTGAGACAGTGTTTGATCTCCAGGAAGTCTCCTCTCAGCCTCCAGAGCCCAGTGTGGGGTCTGACTCAGGTCAGCCCCCCAGTACAAGTCTGCTTCCCAAACCGCTATTTCTGTGTCACAGCTTTAAGCTGAGGTTCAGAAAGCAATTAATATTCTTTCTTATTTATTGTCTCATAAATTTTTTGGAAATTTATCTTTTTCCTAGAATATGATGATTCAAAAATCATGTAAACCCAGAAATGTCCGCAGATTGCCTAAAATTAAGTGTGGTTAGCAGTCATCTTGGAGAAGGCAATGGCACCCCACTCCAGTACTCTTGCCTGGAAAATCCCATGGACGGAGGAGCCTGGTGGGCTGCAGTCCATGGGGTCACTAAGAGTTGGGCCCTACTGAGCAACTTCATTTTCACTTTTCACTTTCATGCATTGGAGAAGGAAATGGTACCCCACTCCAGTGTTCTTGCCTGGAGAATCCCAGGGACAGGAGAGCCTAGTGGGCTGCCATCTATGGGGTCGCACAGAGTCAGACACGACTGAAGAGACTTAGCAGCAACAGCAGCAGCAGTCATCTGTCCAAAGTGGCACAGAGATATATATCTTGCAACCTGGAGACTTAGTCCCTAAAGAAGTCTCACTTATACATTATCTTACCCACTCATTGGTGGCCCAGAGCCAACCACATAAACGCTCCAGGGTTTCATGTTAATATTGCTGAGCTCTCACAGAATTTGAGTTCGTTGGCAAAGTACTGGTGGTTATTTTAAAATCTGAAAATGCAAAAAAGTATTGACATTGTAGACTCAGAAACAAAGAAAGTTTTCAGAAGAGGTGCTTTAAAAGAATGGTTTATCATATATTAAATGCAATGAGTATTTAAAGGGAAAATACACACAAAATAACTAAGATTATGTTGATTAGGGATGAAAACATTTCATTCTATTGTTGGTTGTGCCTATATAGAAAGTCAAGAATGATAGGATTTTATTTTAATTGATTTTCCAGCATTTACACTGATTCACCTTTGCTATCTCCAGATAAAGGGGAAAGTTATTTACTACCTGGTTTTGTAATGTTTAAGCAGTGACACCTGGCTTCTCTTTAGGTTGTTCACAAAATGTTCTTTGTTGTAACTCCATTTTCCAGTGCCAGAGAGTGAGCTTTGAAAACAGATAAGAGTTGGGTTGAAACCTGCCATCAGCCCTGGATAGCTGGGTGGCTTCGTCTATGTGGATCAACCTCTCAGAGCCTCAGCATCTTCTTTAGTAAAATGGGGTATTCATGGTTAATAATTCTGACCAGTTAACAAATCCAATCACAGAAGACTGCTATAAAGATTAGAGATAATGTGAATATTGAGCCTGAAACATCAGTAGCCCTAAAGGATAGTTTTAACTTTTCTGTATGTGCCCTGGAAACCATTTCTGCTGCCACTTCTAAGTCGCTTCAGTCATGTCCGACTCTGTGCGACCCCATAGACGGCAGCACATCGGGCTCCCTCATCCCTGGGGTTCTCCAGGCAAGAACACTGGAGTGGGTTGCCATGTCCTTCTCCAATGCATGAAAGTGAAAAGTGAAAGTGAAGTCACTCAGTCGTGTCCGACTCTTAGCAACCCCATGGACTGCAGCCTACCAGGCTCCTCCGTCCATGGCATTTTCCAGGCAAGAGTACTGGAGTGGGGTGCCATTGCCTTCTCCGGAAACCATTTCTAAATCCACGTAAAGCAGAGAAAGTAAGTTCAAAGTTCCTCAAGTGGCTGTACCATGTCATTTAAGTATCACAGTGACTAAGCTCCCTTTCCCTTACAGTAAACATAAGTGAGGGGGGAAAAGCCTGAAGCATTGCCCTGGTTTTGGCACTCAGATGAGGCCTCAGCATTCTGTTCAGCCTCACCAAGGTCTGCGCTTCAGAACTGAGAGCTGCACACAGAGAAAGTTGCTGAGCCACTGTGATAAGGAAGCATAATGACAAAACTTACTTTCCTGGCAACTTTGAAAAAAGAAAGCTTTTTAACCTTGCATAAGAACTTGTGTCAACTTCCAATGCCCTGTACATTAACTCAAGAATCCTGACAATCACTCCTATTGTGTGAGGTATATTTGCAAAAGGGTTAGGAGCAAAGGTTCTGGAGTCATACTGCCTTCATTCTAATCCTCACATCACAACTCACTAGTTTTGCGTCCTGAAACACAAGACTAATCCATTCTGAAACTCATTTCCTCACCTGAAACCCAGGATAATATTGATGCCCATCTCCTAGGGCTGTTGGAAGGCTCAATTACAATCTTAGCACAGTGCCTGTCACGAAGTAAGTACTGCTGCTACTGCTGCTGCTAAGTCACTTCAGTCGTGTCTGACTCTGTGCGACCCCAGAGACAGCAGCCCACCAGGCTCCCCCATCCCTGGGATTCTCCAGGCAAGAACACTGGAGTGGGTTGCCATTTCCTTCTCCAGTGCATGAAAGCGAAAGGTGAAAGTGAAGTCGCTCAGTCGTGTCCAACTCCTAGCGACCCCATGGACTACAGCCTACCAGGCTCCTCCGTTCATAGGATTTTCCAGGCAAGAGTACTGGAGTAGGGTGCCATTGCCTTCTCCTGAAGTAAGTACTAGTTAAGTAATTATTGCTGTTGTTGTTTGGCCAATAGTAATTATCTTGCACAAAATCAAACACCAGTTAAGAAGGTGGAAATCCTGGTCTTCTGACTCCAATCCCAGGCTCTTTCTCTTACCATGCGTTACTCTACTGTTTATTGCTTTGTTAAATGATTAAAATACCACAGTACTGTGTGTGTTATCTGTTGACATTGAAGTATTCTCTTTAATTATGCAGTGCAAATCAAAGATTACTATAAATAGAAAATAATAATGTGTTTCACTGTTCTTTGCACTTGCTTGAGAATAAGAACTCACATATCACAGTATGTCTTACCCTCCCAGAAACCCTGCTTCCTGGGAGTTATAATTCTTTGATGTGTGTGCTCAGCCGTGTCTGACTCTTTGTGACCCTATGGACTGTAGCCTGCCAGCTCCCCAGGCTCCTCTTCTGGGACTTTTCAGGCAAGTATACTGGAGTGGGTTGCCATTTCCTACTCCAGGGGATCTTCCCAACCCAGGGATTGAACTCACATCCCTTGCATAGCCAGGTGGATTTTTTACTACTGTGCCATCTGAGAAGCTATAATTCTTCAATATCAAAACCAGTTTCAGTCTTGCCAGCTGAAAGGACTGACTGCAATTCGACAGTGTAGAGGTCATACTATCCCTCCATTTTGGGCCAAATGGTGGCATCAACTGTTTGTCTCCCTTTCACAGTTGTTCTCTCGTATTTTGCTCCAACTTCCTCCAAATACAACAGCTGGTATAGCTGCAGATCCCACCGGCTTTCTGGTTCATTGCTTAGTTAGCCTTAAATAACTGTATGCTTGCTTTCTACTTCACTTCTGGGCTTGGCAACACTCCAGGCTCCTTGGGTACTGAACCTTGTGAAGTCCGTAAATTAATTTTCCAGGCTAGCCTGGAATGAACTTCAGACAAGGTAGCTCTGGAGAAATTAACATTAACTTTTTTCACCTCATTTAAAAATAATTTTTCAGATTGTCAGATAGAAACATTCACCAACAGAGACCATATTCTGGGCTTTAAAACAAACCTCAACACATGTCAAAGAATTTAAATCACACAAAAGGATTTCTATGAAAGCAACCAAATTAAACTAGAAATCAACAGCAGGAAGACATCTGGAAAATCTCTTAAAAAAAAAAAACAGTTGGAAATTAAACAACACAGTTCAAAATAACCCATGGATCAAATAGGAAGTCATGAGGGGAACTATAAAATATCTTGAGCTGAATGAAAAAGAAAATACAACATATTAAGATGCCAGGGATGGATATAAAGTCTTGCTTAGAGGAAAAATTATGGCCTTAAAGGCTTATATTAGAAAAGAAAGATCTAAAATTAGTGATTTAAGCTTTCATCTTAAGAAACTAGAAAAAGCAGCTAAAAGCAAAGCAAGGAGAAGAAAAAATAATAAAAGAAATGAAATCAATGAAATTGAAAGACAGTAGAAGTCAATTAAATAAAAAGCTGTTTCTTTTTAAAAATCAATAAAACTGATAAGCCTTTGTCAAACTGATCAGTAATAAGAAAGGGAAAAAAAAACCCCTCAAATTACTAATATAAAAAATGACAAGAACTTCCCTGGTGGCTCAGTGGTTAGGATGCTGAGTTTCCATTGCATGCGGCAGATGTTCACTTACTGGTCAGGGAATTAAGATCCCTCATGCTTCAAAGCATGGTCAAAAAATAGAAAAAAAAATTTTGTAATTACAGAAAGAACACTATTATATGAAGGATAATAATGTAATGCTATGTCCATAAATTCAGATATCTAGATGAAACAGACAAATTCCTTGAAAGACATAAACTCTCAAAGCTCACTCAGGAAGAAGTAGATATCCTGAATAATGCATGCTAAGTTGCTCAGTCATGTTCGACTCTTCGAGGCCTTTTGAACTGTTGCCCACCAAGTTCCTCTGTCCATGGGATTCTCCAGGCAAGATTACTGAAATGAGTTGCCATACCCTTCTCCAGGGATCTTGTTGACCCAAGGATCAAACTCTCATCTGAATAGTACTATCTTTTAATAAGGAAGTAAAATTTGTAATGAAAAACATTTCAACAATGAAAATTCCAGGTGACTCTACTAGCAAATTCTACCAAATGTTTAAGACCTAAATAATACCAATTATTTCTCCATAAGACAAAGAAACACTTACCAACTCATATAAGATCAGCATTACCTTGATACCCAAACAGACAAAAACATGAAAATAAAATGATAGATATCTCTCAGAAACAAGGTAAAAATTCTTAATAAAATATTATTAGTAAACTCCAGGAAGGCATCAAAGTGATAGAACACTATAACCAAGCTTGTTTTATCCCAGGAACATAAGGTTGATCCAACATTTTAAAATCAAAGTAATTCACTATATCAAGAGACTAAGCAAGAAAAATCATATTATTATTTCAATAGACACAGAAAAGTATTTGACAGAATTCACCATACATTCATTATTAAAACAAAACAAACAAAAAACACCTTTCAGCCAACTGCAATTTTTCCCAGTCTAATAAATAGCTTCTCTATTAGTTCTTTACTGCTGTGTAACAGCCCCCAAACATATATACCAAACAATTATTGTCGCACAGTTTCTGGAGGTTAGGAATCTGGATATAACTTAGCTGGTGCCTCTAAACCAAAACCTCTCACAAAAGTGAATTTACATTGTCTGCTGGGGCTACAATGTCATCTGTAGGCTCACTGGAGTGGGGATGGTGGTAGGGAGATCCACTTCCAAGCTCATTCACAAGATGGTTGGCAGGATCCCTATCCTCACAGAATGCTGGATTGAGTGCCTACTGTCTTCTTGGCTGTTGGTCTCCTCAATTCCTTGCCATAGGGTGGTTCACAGCATGGCATCTGGATTCCCTCAGAGGAAGTGAGTGAGCGAGTACAAGAGAAAACTCAAGGCAGAAGTCATTGTCTGTTTGTAACCTAATCTCAGAAATGATATGCCGTTACTTTAAACGTATTTTATTCCTTAGAAGCGAGTCACCAGATCAAGCCTACATTGAATGGAAGGGCATGAATACCATGAGGCAGAGATCACTGAGGGCATCTTAGAGACTGCCTACAAAGAAACCTAGTACAAGATCCTTAGTGGTGCAAGATTGAATGTTTTCATCTTAAGATCAGCAGTAGGCACACATGCTCTCACCACACCTATTTGACATCACACCAGAGGATGTACTAAGTGCAATAAGGCAAGGAAAAGAAATAAGAAGCATACCACTTAGGAAGAACAAAAATCGTCCCTATTCGGAGATGACATGGTTGTCTACAGAGAAAACCTCAAGGAATTTACAAAAATCTTCTGGAACTTTTAAGTGAGAAAACAGATGACAAATTAGCATATGAAAAACTGTTCAATGTTAGTCATTAGGGAAATGCAAATTAAAACCACAAGAGACCATTACCCATCTTTTAGAATGACTGAATCAAAAGAAGTGAATACCAAGTGTTGGCAAAGATGCGGAATAATTGGGACATTGCTGGCAGGAATGTAAAATGGTACAGTCACTTTGGAAAACATTTGGCAGTCACTTACAGTAATATATACTTAACATATGACCCAGCAGTACTCCTCCTATGCATTATTTTCTCAAGAGAAGTGAAAACATATGTTCACACAAAAGACCATACACTAATATTTATAGTGGTTTGGTTTATAACCACCAAAACTGGAAACAACTCAAATGTTCAGTTGGGAATGGATAAACAATATCCATACAATGGACTGCTACTCAGTAATAAAAAGGAAGGAACTAGAGATAAATGCAACAACATGGATGAATCTCAAATATATTAAGTGAAAGAAGCTTAGCCTCAAAAGGCTATATAATATATAATTCCATTTATATGACATGCTGGAAGAGGCATAACTATAGAGACAGAAAACACAATTTGAAAACAACTTTGGGGGAGTTCACAGACTACCTCTAGCCCATCCCTGGACCCCATCCATATGCCACTCCATTTTCAAGGCAGCCACCAAACTCTCTCCTCCTAACTGCAGCTCCTTCCTGAGCCCTATCCAGATACACATTCAGTGACATTCTGCTTGGCACAGGATTGGTCCCCATTTCATAGACATATGAAAATATTCTCTCTTCAGTTATTGCTTCCAGGGCAACATCCATCTTGATCCTGGGCATATGGAATGGAAAAGATGATAAAGTACTGAGGCAATCTGCCCAGGGGCAAGTTACCATATTTTGAGATTTCCCCCAGGTCCATTCATTTTCCTTCACTGTGCTCAGACCAGAGCGAGTAGGAGCCAGCTGGGAGAAGGATGTAAATAAGGAATGTAAGGCAAGGCAGGCTCTGTGAGCCTCCATCTCCCAAGTTATAAGCCCAGCTCTAGTGGAACCGTCCCCCACCTCCAGGGCCCTGCCAGCCTGTGGGAAGGAAGTGTAGACGGTTTCAGTCATCATACTGCCACCATTCTTCCACTTTTCGTCGACCCCTTTCTCTCACTCATTCATTCGTCACCGGCTGCTAGAGCACTGACCAGGACAGACACAGAGGCTGCCCTCAAGGCGTCTGCAGTCCCGCAATAGGAGGTCACAGTTATCACCCCGTGTGGTACAGGCTGCGAGGGAAGTGGGAGTGGGGCGAGGGCGGGGGGGGTGCGGCTCCCAGCGCAGGCGTCTTTGCAGCAGACTGCCAGAGCTGCGTTTTCCACGACCTGCTGGAGTTTGCAGTCTTGCAGGCCTCCTCTCCCGGGGCAAAAGGCCACGCACAGCTCCTCCCGGGTCCCGAGGGCCGCCCGCCCGGGCCTCTCGCCGCACCTAGGACGGCGGCCGGGTCTAGGAGGGACGCGTATGGGCGCGGCGGCCCCGCCCTGGCCAGCCTAGGGCGGAGGCCGGTTCCCATAGGGATCGCGGGCTGGCGGGCTGCGACAGAGCCGGGCCAGAGTCGGCGAGGCTGGAGCGAGGCCGGCGGGGCAGCCGCGGCGCCGTGAGTCCCGGGCGGGGAGGGAGGCGCGGGCCAGGCCGCCACGTGGCGCCGCACGAGGCTGCGCGGCGCCGGCCAGAGCTCCGGTGGGAAGCGGGGGCGACGTAGCGGGGTCTCCCCCTGGGCCCGCGCGGCGGCAGGACGGCGTTGCCCTGCTCCCTGCGGGGCTCGGGGCCCTACCTCGCAGGGCTCTCCCCTCCCGCCCCGCCCCGCCCCGCCGCCGCCCCCGCGGGGAGTCGGACGGTGTCTTCTTGCGGAAAGGAAACGAGACTCGATATTAGAACCGGGGAAGCCCTTAACCTTCTAGGTCCTCCAGCCAGCTCATGTGTCTTAGATCGGATGAACCTGACATTGAAAAGATAGTCTTACAACTCGGCTCGTTTTAGGATGACAGGTTACATTTTAACTTTCAGGGTATGCAACAGAGAATTAAACTTGAGTTACCAAAGGCAGCTGACTCCAGGCTATCGTCTTTGACCCAGTGGCCACGGCTGAGGGGCGAGGGTTTAAGGGACAGGGTCGATTCCTAATTGTGTAACAACTGCAGTCCTCTGTCTTAGGTCCTTGACAAAGACCCATCGTTGAGTGGGGCTGTTCATGCCAATATTTACTAAGCGACATTTTCAAACTATGTGAAGATCCATTTTAAGAATTTATTCATCAGTGATGGAGAAGTATGAAAAAATTGGGAAAATTGGTGAAGGATCCTATGGAGTTGTTTTCAAATGCCGAAACAGGGACACAGGTCAGATTGTGGCCATCAAGAGGTTTCTGGAATCAGAAGATGACCCTGTCATAAAGAAAATCGCCCTTCGAGAAATCCGCATGCTCAAGGTAATTTCTTTAAGGTGAATTTTCAGGAACTAAAAAGAAAAAAAAAATTAAAGTGAGTCATGTTATATGAAATAAATGCCTTGAGATGTGGTCACATCTTCCTTCACAGACTTTGGTCCTCAGTGATACGGATGGGGTGTCTGTGCACCAGTCACCAATTGTCTAATGAATTACAAAGTCATAGGTGTGGGGAAAGATGGTGTTCACTTTCAGACTTGCTGTGGGATATTTTATTTTTCTTCCCAGTAGCTTCTTTCGCATGTCATCTGTAGATCTGGTTCCTCAAGAGTCATCAACTTTAATAGCACAGGAACTTTCCACAACTCCAGTCTGCTGACTGTGCATGATTTTTACACTTCCAGGCTAGCGTCTGTTGATAGTCTGTGAAGAGAATTAATCATTCACCTGTTTTCAAACTCCCAGGAAGCTGACAGGTTCTCATTACACCTCGCATTGATCTACTGCTGAGCTTCATAATGTCTTTGTCTTGTCTCTAGAAGAAGGATTTTTCTGTAAGTGAAATGATTGCTTTTAAAATGTTCACTAGTTAGCTCTTGGAGACCATGATACTTGGAGGGGGTGAGTGTTTATTACAAGCTGAAAGTATCTTTTTCCTGAAATGGAAAAGGAAGAAAGACAGTATTTTTCCTTCATTTTTTTTATTTCTGTGAAGATGAACTCCAAATCCTGCCCTATGTAGAATGCGACCTGCAGTGAACACGGTGAAGGTTAACATTCAGCAAATTAACTTTGTCAGGTCTGGTTTTAAACAGGACCTAGGACTCTCCTGGTGGCTCAGATGGTAAAGCCTCTGTCTACAATGCGGGAGACCTGGGTTCGATCCCTGGGTCGGGAAGATCCCCTGGAGAAGGCGATGGCACCCCACTCCAGTACTCTTACCTGGAAAATCCCATGGACAGAGGAGCCTGGTAGGCTGCAGTCCATGGGGTCACAAAGAGTCGGACACGACTGACTGACTTCACTTTCACTTTCTGTGTTGAGTGTAACTGACTATCCAACAAGGGAAGAGCAGCCTCGTGGGGGCTGAGTGGAATATCTGGGGAGTCTCCTCTTACCTCTGCTTCTCCCTTTTCTCCAGGGCTCTCTAAATTCTTCTCTCCTGTGAATTAAGCGGATGGGGTTATTGCTGGACCCCAAATAGGAAGTAGCAGGCTTCAGATAAATTAAAACAGGAGAACAGGAAAACTTTCTCTCTTTAGGTCTAAGACATTTTTCCCAGCAGAATGTTTTCAGTTCGAGAAGACACTTCTGAAGCCCCCGTGCAGTGCTCCCTAGGGCAGCGTGAGAGAGCAGTGTTGGCGCATCTCCCTGGACTCCCTGCGCTCCCCACTCTCTACACAGGTAGAGGTTTCTCGCATGGTTTCTCTGGGGCCCATGGGCGTTTCTCACTTGCTTAGGCTTTCCCTAGAGGAGAAGGTGATCATTGAATTTCAACGGGGTTCATTTACTCCAAAGAAAAGCCAGTCTGTTTCTAGTGGAGAGATACTCTTTTTCTGATTCTGAAGGTCACCTGCGGATGCCTCTCTGAAGCCTGTTGCTATTCTTTAGCAATATGGTATTTACAAGTTTAGTCTCTGAATTAATTCGCTTTCTCTAGGAATGGGGGGCTCGCCTCAGATCTCTGTGTCAACCACTTGGCATGTAATGTACCTCCAATAAATGTTATTGTTGAACTGAAAAAAAGATGTTAACAAAATAAGCTCCTAGAAACTGTAGGTTGGGACTTTCCTGGTAGTCCAGTGATTCAGGCTCTGTGCTTCCACTGCAAGAGTTGGGGGTTCGATTCCTGGCCTGGGAACTAAGGTCCCATATGCCCTATGGCACAACCGAAAAAGAAAGGGAAGGTGTTGCCAATAAATTAGGAAGTCAGATGTGTTTTCTTGAATAACTGAATACTGATGTCCTCTGAAGGATAGGCGTGTATGCAGGACCCTGATTTCAACGCACACAACACTCCATTCCCCAAAATCAAGGGCACAGCTGTAGACTCCCCTGGTCTGTATGAGGTGATGGGACTAGATTATCAGTAGAGCCTGTCCCTTCAAGCCCTAACTTATCAGAATTCTTGATAGTCTTAAGACATAATGGGTGCTTAAATATTTGCTGAATAAATGAATTGAGGATTTGTTAAATCAAGTCATATTTTTCCCACATATTTATTCAGTAAATATTTATGGAGTCTCATTATACCTAAAATAATGTTTGCATTCAAGTGTACATCCTGTCTTACGGATGTATAACTGGTGGGAGATGAATTCTCCCTCAGCTCTCACTCCCAGTAGACTGAGTTCCTAGCGGGCAGGGCCTGTGTCATTCACCTTGTGTTCCCATGCCTGGCACAAGCCCTCTAAATAAAGTATTTGGAGGCTTGTTTGAACTAGACTTTGAAATGTTTAGGGAAGCATGGAATGAGAGATAAGGTGTTCAGGGCAGACAGTCTCTGCTAGGGAGAAAAAAAAATGGTGCATAGTGGAAAGCAGTATATGGAGGGAACACAGGTAATAACCCCAAAGTCTTAGCCGAGATTCCTGCTGGGTGCTAACAGGCCTGGGAGAAAAGAGAAGGAAAGGAAGCCAATGTCCATTAAGAAGGTGAAGGTGAAGCTGAAGGTGAAGTCGCTCAGTTGTGTCTGACTCTTTGCGACCCCGTGGACTGTAACCTACTAGGCTTCTCCATCCATGGGATTTTCCAGACAAGAATACTGGAGTGGGTTGCCATTTCCTTCTCCAGGGGATCTTCCCGACCCAGGGATCGAACCCAGGTCTCCCGCATTGGAGGCAGACGCTTTAACCTCGGAGCCACCAGGGAAGGGGTGCAAGGAATTTCCTGGAATATAGGTCTGGCCCTGGGATAAGTGGTGGTTTGCACATCCATGCACCTGGGTCCCAGATGGCTTTGAGGTTTGGAACCTGCCTTGGGGACATGTTGTCCATGAGAACAAGAAATTGGTGAGGTCTATGTTCATGTTTAGGGCCCGGTCTGAGCTGCATTCAAGGCATTGCACCATTGACCATGGAAGGGGAATACTACACTGGGAACGAAGCACAGTTCTGTGAACTCAAGGGCTCACTGAGTGTGCATTCCTAGGGTTTTCCTTGCATACCCCTCACAGAGTTGAGGCTGTTGATGACCTTTGCTAAGGTCAGGAACTAGGATGACTGAGGTTAAAGGTATCTTAGTGACCTTAGTGGGTGAGATTGGTCAAGGGCTGAACCCCAGACTGTGCTTATTGTGATAAGGAAAAGTAAAAAAAGCAGATTAAGACCAGATATAGAAGGCTTCAAATGCCAGGCTGAAGAGTTTGGCTTTCACCTGAAAAGAGAGAAACCAGTAAGATTTTTTTAGTAGAAAGTTATCATTTGCAGACTTTTAAATTTCATGAATCAATAAACTTCAAAAAAATTTTTTTTACAGATTGGGTGGTCAACATTTGAAGAAACTAGTTTATCACCGTTACTTCATAAACAAAGGGACATTTTAATATTTTTTGAGGACTAGGAACAATATAACTTCAGGAAAAAGCAGTCTTCCTGAGAGAGTAGTTGGCAACTAAGACAACATCTCTCTTTATATACGTTTCTCTGGTGTGTGAGAGGATACAAGTGTAACAGTGTATGTGTGTATGAGAGAGAGAGATCATTGCCCCTATTTTTCCCATTTCACTATCCATTGATGAAAATGTAGACTTCATTTGTTTTGTGCAGCCTAAATGTCACAAAAGTTAGTACTATGTCTGAGAACAAAACTCCCTGGATCGGATGATGTCTTACTTTTAGGATCTATCTGATACAATAGAATTCTAATACTACAAAATAAATGAATGGTCCCTTGGGTTTAATATTATAGTTGAATTTGGCATGTATCTATCTTCAGAGAATTACTTGTATGTTTTTAAAACCATTTATTTAATGACTTAAAGCAACTCCTAATCATTGCTATTGGACTCTTAAAAATTACAGTTTCCATTAAGCAGATGAGATCATGGGCGTGAACTGTCCAGCAGTCAATTGCTTAATTATTAAGGCAGCACACCTATAGTGTTTCCTGTTCTTGATGTGAAGCATATATGAAGATGTAACCATCCACTGGTAAATGGTTTTAAGGATGAAAATTATTAGCAAGAAACCAATTTTGCCAATATTTTTAGAAAACATATTTTTCTAAACATTTGAAACACTTTTCAAATAGTATTACTTCATGCCAATTGGGGAAAAAAATGTATAACACGTTTTTTTGAGATAAATTCAGTATTTGTACTCATAAATTGCTTTCTAAATGTAATCCACTCTTCACCAAGAAATCCTATTGCAGTCAACCCTTTAATATTTTCATTTTGAATCTTATTTTTTCCAGGTTACATAATTAGGCTTTTAGAAAAATAAACAATGGCTCCAGTTAAAATTAGTCAGCCCAGGGACTTCCCTGGTGGTCCAGTGATAAAGAATCCACCTGGCAATGCAAGGGATTGAGCGTTTGATGCCTGGTCGGGGAACTAAGATCTCACGTGCTGAGGAGCTTGTAAGCCGGGGTGCCACAACTAGAGAATCCATGCGCCTCATGGAAAGATCCCATATGACATAATGAAGGTCCGGTGTGCGGCAACTAAGACTTGATGCAGCCAAATAAATACATAAACTAAATAAAGTAGTCAGGCCATACTCTAAAACGGCAGTGACAGAAATAAAATTATACTGCAGTACCCGAGCACAAAGCAACTATCCCACCCTTTCTCAAACTCACTTTCCACTGTGGAAAAAACAAGAAGTCAATATTTTCAGTCAGTGTTTTTTCGTTTATTGTTTAGTATTTATTTATTTATCTGGCTGCTCTGGGTCTTAGCTGCAGCATGTGAGACCTTTTAGTTGTGGGATGTGAACTCTTAGGTGTGGCATGTGGGATCTAGTTCCCTGACCAGGGATTGAACTCAGGCCCCCTGCACTGGGAACAGGGAGTCTTAGCCACTGCCCAACCATGGAAGTCCCTCAGTCAATGGTTTTGATGAGACACCTACGTGTAAGACAGTTGACATGTGTTCATTTGGCATGAACACAGGAATTTCTACAGAACGCCTGCCATGTTCCAGGCACTGTTCTAGGTGTCTGTCCTCACAAATGAGAGACTAACCGTAAACAAATATGTCACGTGGTGAAAAACGAAGCAGGGTAAGGGGTTAGGGTGAGGCTTGCTTCTTTATACTGAGTGGTTAGGGAAAGCCTTCCTGATGAATGACATTTGAAGACATTCCAGAGGAGATGTGAAGGGGTGACTCTTGCAGCTCTTCAGGGGGAAAACATTCTAGGCAGGTGGAGGGTAGGACAGAGGCCCCAAGGGAAGATCAAGTGATGTCTTCTAGGAGTGTTCTGGTGTGTTGTAGAAGGAGCAAAGAGAAGAGTGCGCCTGAAGCAGAGTAAGCAAGGATGAGAATCATGGAAGACGACGTTACAGGGATGAGTGGGTCAGACATGAGGGTCTTGTGGGCCATGGTGGGACTGTGGATTTTACTTTGAGTGAGATGGGAGCCATCAGAGGGTTTTGAGCAGAGGGGTGCCCAGGCGTGTCTTATATCCCAGAAGGGTTCCTCTAGCTGCTGGTTACTCCACCTTCATGAGCAGGAAGCTCTCTTAGCAGACTGCTCATGTGACCCCGGTGTAAGATGATGGGGTTTGGGTCAGATTCAAGATATATTCAGAGAGGAGAGCACATAAGAATCTGATGGTTGGATGAGGAATCAAGAATGACTCCAGAGTTCTTCACTTGAGGACCTGGAAGAACAAAGAGATCATTCACTGATAGGGAGACCCAGGTGCAAATTTAGGGGAAAGAAAATCAAGAATTCTGTTTTGGAAATGTAATCTTTGAGATGCAGACCCACTGTAAAGTGGGTAATTAAATGCACAAGTCTGGCATTCAGGGAATATAGTCTGGGGACC
Organism: Ovis canadensis; assembly: GCF_042477335.2. Taxonomy (NCBI): domain Eukaryota; kingdom Metazoa; phylum Chordata; class Mammalia; order Artiodactyla; family Bovidae; genus Ovis; species Ovis canadensis. Next base: position 53,776,433 of record NC_091251.1, on the reverse strand, counting down.
TTTCCACCAAGGGGAGCAGAGAGACAAATACCAAAGATTGAGCCCTGGAGCTCCAGCATCTGGAGGTCAATAAGCTGAGGAACCAGTGAAAGAGGTAAGAAGGGGTGCTCTTTGAGGCAGGAAAATTTGAGGTCAATGTCCTTATGAGCTGAGGGAAGGGATTTTCCTGGGGTTCAGTGGTTCGGACTCCAGGCTTCCACTGCAGGGTGTCTGGTTGCAATCACTGATCTAGGAACTAAGATCCCACAAGCTACATGTGAAAGTGAAAGTTGCTCAGTTGTGTTCGACTCTTTGCGACCCCACAGGCAGTACAGTTAGTCCATGTAATTGTCCAGGCCAGAATACTGGAGTGGGTAGCCTTTCCCTTCTCCAGGTGATCTTCCCGACCCAGGGATCAAACCCAGGTCTCCTGCCTTGCAGGCAGATTCTTTACCAGCTGAGCCACAAGGGAAGCCCACAAGCTACATGGTGTGGCAAAAAAAAAAAAAAAAAAAAGGCTGAAGGAAGCGAATGTTTCAAGAATGAGGAGCATTTGTCGAAGGTCACCTTTTGTACAGACTTAGAATTTGCCATTGGCTTTGAAAATATGAGTCATTTGAGATCTTACGAGAGCTGTTTGGGTAGAGAGGTAGGAATGAAAGCTTCATCAGGGAGGGTTCAAGAGAAGAGCAAAAAGAGCAAAGTGAAGACAGTGATAGAGACAACTCTTCTGAGTTTTATTATAAAAGGAAACTGAGAAATGGGGCAGTATGTGCTTAGAAGGATGTGGCATTAAGGGAGAGTTTTTGAAGTTGTTGTTTGTAATATGAAAGAAATGAGTATGCTAATGGAGGGAGAGAATTCCTGGAGCCATGACCTTGGTTCTAGTCAAGGTAACTCACCTTGAGTTACCAACCTGGACCATGACCAAAACCAGCTATTATAGCATAATAAAAGACCAGTTCAGGAACCAGTTAGGAGATTAGGCCACCTTTTCTTTTATTTGGAATGTTGCTAGGTTCTTTCCCTGCTGCTGCTGCTGCTGCTAAGTCGCTTCAGTCGTGTCCGACTCTATGCTACCCTATAGACGGCAGCCCACCAGGATCCCCCGTCCCTGGGATTCTCCAGGCAAGAACACTGGAATGGGTTGCCATTTCCTTCTCCAATGCATGAAAGTGAAAAGTGAAAGTGAAGTCGCTCAGTTGTGTCTGACTCCTAGCGACCCCATGGACTGCAGCCTACTAGGCTCCTCTGTCCATGGGATTTTCCAGGCAAGAGTACTGGAGTGGAGTGCCATTGCCTTCTTTCCCTGCTGCTGCTGCTGCTGCTGCTAAGTCACTTCAGTCGTGTCCGACTCTGTGCGACCCCATAGACGGCAGCCCACCAGGCTCCCCCATCCCTGGGATTCTCTAGGCAAGAATATTGGAGTGGGTTGCCGTTTCCTTCTCCAATGCATGAAAGTGAAAAGTGAAAGTCAAGTCGCTCAGTTGTGTCTGACTCTTAGCGACCCCATGGACTGCAGCCTACCGGGCTCCTCTATCCATGGGATTTTCCAAGCAAGAGTACTGGAGTGGGGTGCCATTGCCTTCTCCCCTTCTTTCCCTACACTCTCCTTAATCTTTAGGTAACAGGACCCACAGCTATCTTAAAGCTGTTTGGCCTTGAACTTCTTCTACCAGGATGTACAACAGCTGATTTGTGCTATGACCCAGGAACCATTCAGGAAAGAATTCAACCCCTTTTTCATAACTAGGGTTCAAACATATAAAGATGTTTTGGATAGGAGGTGTGATGGTCATGAGAGAGGCCAGGTTACAAAGCCAGGTTACAGAGAGAGACAACATTCCTGAAAGGAAATCATCTCAAGAAGGCTGGGACTTCCCTGGTGATCCAGTGGTTAAGAATCCGCCTGCCAGTGCAGGGTACAGGGGTCCAACCCCTTGTCTGGGAAGATCCCATGCACCGTGGAGCAACTAAGCCTGTGCAACACTACTCCTGAGCCCACGCACTGCAACTAGAGCCTGTGTGCCTCAACAAGAGATGCCGCTGCAATGAGGAGCCTGTGCACCACAGTTGGAGAGGAGCCCCTGTTTGCCACAACTAGAGAAAACCCATGTGCAGCAACAAAAACCCAGTGCAGCCATAAATGAAAAAATAAAGTTTTGAAATATCCAAGACTACAGATTAGTTTTTTTTTTAAAAAGTCTGGCATCACAGACCTGTGGTGGGTAGTGGTCTCTGCTTCTACATAAAGCAGGTGGCTGTACTTGAACCCAACCTAGCCCCTTGGGAAATATCTGTGTGTCCAGCAAGAAAAAAGCTGTGTGGTTCAAAGCAAACATGAGCCAACTGGCCCAGAATCATTGGATTACGAAGATCCCGAGTCTCTATGTTGCAGAAGCTTCTCTCTGTGGAATGCAAATGGTAGAACTATTGGAAGTGGAATCAAAGAATGCCAGCTAGCAGCTATAAGGTGCCGGCAGATGGTACAGTGGCCTTTAAGTAGATGAGACCAACATCAGTCAAAATTCGTGACCACCCTCCTTCCCTGGTGGTTCACATGGTGAAGAGTCCACTTGCAATGCAGGAGACCTGGGTTCTATCCCTGGGTTGAGAAGATCCCCTGGAGGAAGGCATGGCAATACACTCTAGCATTCTTGCCTGGAGAACCCCCATGGACTGAGGAACCTGGTGGGCTATAGTCCATGGGATCACAAAGAGTCAGATGAGACTGAGTGACTAAGCACAGCACAGCACACACACCCTCCTTCCAAAAGGTGAGACGAGCTAGAGTGAGTGACAATGTGGAGAAGGAATCGTATTCCCATTTGGTGACCCAGTGGTCTTGGGTGAAACCCCAAGGATTGTTACCTAAGATGCACAAGTTACACTTACAACAACCCTGGGAGGCAGGCATTGCTATCCCATTTTACTGAAGGATGTAGGATGGTCAGTGACTTGCTGTGGCCTCCTGGTTAGTGAGCTGGATGCACACCCAGTCCTGCGGTCCCCACATCCATGCCCTGCTGCTCCCACACCTCGGAATACCAAACACTGCACTCTCTTTGAGTGACCAGTGACTGGTCCTCAGGATTGATCCTGCTCTTGCCTCCAGTGAGCCTTAGTTCGGAGACTCATGGCTTTCATGGAAACCTGGGGTTCTTACTGGAATATCAGTTCTTTCCAATTTTTGTTCTTTAACCCTATAGATTATTTTAATAGGTACAAAGTTATGGTTTGCAACCCACAAAGGTGAGGATAAACATGGGGGTAAATGTCCATCTAAAACTTTACTATAAACACTACAGTAAAGTTCATTGATTTTTTTAATGTGTATTTTAATTAATTTATTTATTTATTGCTGCACTGTGTCTTCGTTGCTCTGTGGGCTACTCAGTAGTTGCAGTGCAGGAGCTTCTCATTGCCATGGCTTCTCTTGTTGTGGAGCGCGGGCTCTAGGGCACGTGGGCTCAGTTGTTTCAGCTCCCCGGCTCCAGAGCACAGGCTCAGTAGTCGTGGTGCATGGGCTTAGCTGCCCTGTGGCATGTGGGATCCTCCTGGCTCAGGGATTAAACCTGTCTCCTGCATTGGGAGGATTCTTTACCACTGAGCCACCAGGAAAGCCCAAGTTCATTCATTCTTTTCTTTCCCTTTATATATATATTTTAATGAAGCATTGTTGACTTACAATGGTTCAGGTGCACATCAAAGTGATTCAGTTATACATATACATATATATTATTTTTGAGATTATTTTTCAGTATAATTTAATATTACATTATATTATAATATTACATTATAGTATAATATTATAAGATATTGACTATAGTTCCCTGTGCTATACAATAAACCTTTGTTGCTTGTGTGCATATCTATTTTTTAAAATTAGAAATCTATCATTCTATTCATACTAAGAAAAACAAGTAGAGTCAAAATGTCATAAATTTTTAAATTAGGCAAAAATCTGTCAGTTTTCTAAAATATATATATTATACCTACTATTTTTATATATGCATACAAAAGCTTTTCTACTATGCTTGATAAAGACTTGAGGAAGAAACAAAAAAAAGACTTGAGGAAGAACATCAAAAAAAAAAGAGGAGATGGAGAAATTGGAAAACATAAACTAAATGAAATGGGAGCACTGAATATGAACTAGAAAAAGTGAAACAAACCAGATAAAAGTAAAAGATCCTCATTTAGTCCAGTTGTTTTTAAACACAGCTGCTCGTTAGAAACATATCTGGAGCTTTGGAGAAATACCTGGGCATTTGTATTTTTCAAAAAATTCCAAGATAATTCTGATATGCATCTAGATTTTTAAAAGTTATTACAGGTTTTCCTATTAAATGATAGTTTTGGTGATAAAGGATTCAATTTTTTTTCTGTTGGTGAATCATGATACAATGGTATTAAGTGAGTAATAGTTACATAATCACAATAGTAGAAGATGTTTATCAGTTTTCACAATCAATAACCAGACAAAAAATAAAAGTTAATTACAATTGCAACCCATAATACAAACACGATTAACCTAACAATATAAAATAATTACAAACAATTTGGGAGGTCAAGCAAAGTGACGTGGAGAGTGGAAGTGCAGTTCATTCATTCTTAATGAGCAGTGTCACCTGCAAGAGGGTGAAAGTTGGTTCTTAGGAATTGGGGATCCTAACATTTTATTGTATAAAGCACATATACATACAGTACATATACAGATGTACGGTATATTTGTGGAGTTAAAATTTCATTTAGGGATGATTAAGAAGGAAAACTCAGCAGTGGCCACAGGACTGGAAAAGGTCAGTTTTCATTCCAATTCCAAAGAAAGGCAATGCAAAAGAATGCTCAAACTACCGCACAATTGCACTCATCTCACATGCTAGTAAAGTAATGCTCAAAATTCTCCAAGCCAGGCTTCAGCAATACGTGAACCGTGAACTCCCTAATGTTCAAGCTGGTTTTATTTACTTTTTAATTTATTTTTATTTTTACTTTATTTTACTTTACAATACTGTATTGGTTTTGCCATACATTGACATGAATCCACCATGGGTGTACATGCGATCCCAAACATGAACCCCCCTCCCACCTTCCTCCCCACAGCATCCCTCTGGGTCATCCCCGTGCACCAGCCCCAAGCATGCTGTATCCTGCATCGGACATAGACTGGTGATTCAATTCTTACATGATAGTATACATGTTTCAATGTCATTCTCCCAAATCATCCCACCCTCTCCCTCTCCCTCTGAGTCCAAAAGTCCACTATTCACATCTGTGTCTTTTTTGCTGTCTTGCATACAGGGTCATCATTGCCATCTTTCTAAATTCCATATATATGTGTTAGTATACTGCATTGGGGTTTTTCTTTCTGGCTTACTTCACTCTGTATAATCGGCTCCAGTTTCATCCATCTCATCAGAATTGATTCAAATGTATTCTTTTTAATGGCTGAGTAATACTCCATTGTGTATGTGTACCACAGCTTTCTTATCCATTCATCTGCTGATGGACATCTAGGTTGTTTCCATGTCCTGGCTATTATAAACAGTGCTGCGATGAACATTGGGGTACATGTGTCTCTTTCAATTCTGGTTTCCTCAGTGTGTATGCCCAGCAGTGGGATTGCTGGGTCATATGGCAGTTCTATTTGCAATTTTTTAAGGAATCTCCACACTGTTCTCCATAGTGGTTGTACTAGTTTGCATTCCCACCAACAGTGTAGGAGGGTTCCCTTTTCTCCACACCCTCTCCAGCATTTATTGCTTGCAGATTTTTGGATCGCAGACATTCTGACTGGTGTGAAGTGGTACCTCATTGTGGTTTAGATTTGCATTTCTCTAATAATGAGTGATGTTGAGCATCTTTTCATGTGTTTGTTAGCCATCCGTATGTCTTCTTTGGAGAAATGTCTATTTCGTTCTTTGGCCCATGTTTGATTGGGTCGTTTATTTTTCTGGAATTGAGCTGCATAAGTTGCTTGTATATTTTTGAGATTAGTTGTTTGTCAGTTGCTTCATTTGCTATTATTTTCTCCCATTCAGAAGGCTGTCTTTTCACCTTGCTTATAGTTTCCTTTGTTGTGCAGAAGCTTTTAATTTTAATTAGATCCCATTTGTTTATTTTTGCTTTTGTTTCCAATATTCTGGGAGGTGGATCACAGAGGATCCTGCTGTGATTTATGTTGGAGAGTGTTTTGCCTATGTTCTCCTCTAGGAGTTTTATAGTTTCTGGTCTTACATTTAGATCTTTAATCCATTTTGAGTTTATTTTCATGTGCGGTGCTAGTTTCATTCTTTTACAAGTGGTTGACCAGTTTTCCCAGCACCACTTGTTAAAGAGATTGTCTTTTCTCCATTGTATATTCTTGCCTCCTTTGTCAAAGAGAAGGTGTCCATAGGTGTGTGGATTTATCTCTGGGCTTTCTATTTTGTTCCGTTGATGTATATTTCTGTCTTTGTGCCAGGACCATACTGTCTTGATGACTGTGGCTTTGTAATAGAGCCTGAAGTCAGGCAAGTTGATTCCTCCAGTTCCATTCTTCTTTCTCAAGATTGCTTTGGCTATTCGAGGTTTTTTGTATTTCCATACAAATCTTGAAATTATTTGTTCTAGTTCTGTGAAAAAATATCGCTGGTAGCTTGATAGGGATTGCATTGAATTTGTAAATTGCTTTGGGTAGTATACTCATTTTCACTATATTGATTCTTCCAATCCATGAACATGGTATATTTCTCCATTTATTAGTGTCCTCTTTGATTTCTTTCATCAGTGTTTTATAGTTTTCTATATATAGGTCTTTAGCTTCTTTAGGTAGATATATTCCTAAGTATTTTATTCTTTTCGTTGCAATGGTGAATGGAATTGTTTCCTTAATTTCTTTTTCTACTTTCTCATTATTCGTGTATAGGAATGCAAGGGATTTCTGTGTGTTGATTTTATATCCTGCAACTTTACTATATTCATTGATGAGCTCTAGTAATTTTCTGGTGGAGTCTTTAGGGTTTTTCAAGCTGGTTTTAGAAAAGGCAGAGGAACCAGAGATCAAATTGCCAACATCCGCTGGATCATGGAAAAAGCAAGAGAGTTCCAGAAAAGCATCTATTTCTGCTTTATTGACTATGCCAAAGCCTTTGACTGTGTGCATCACAATAAACTGTGGAAAATTCTGAAAGAGATGACCTGCCTCTTGAGAAATCTGTATGCAGGTCAGGAGCAACAGTTAGAACTGGACATGGAACAACAGACTGGTTCCAAATAGGAAAAGGAGTACGTCAAGGCTGTATATTGTCACCCTGCTTATTTAACTTCTATGCAGAGTACATCCTGAGAAACGCTGGACTGGAAGAAACACAAGCTGGAATCAAGATTGCCGGGAGAAATATCAATAACCTCAGATATGCAGATGACACCACCCTTATGGCAGAAAGTGAAGAGGAACTAAAAAGCCTCTTGATAAAAGTGAAAGAAGAGAGTGAAAAAGTTGGCTTAAAGCTCAACATTCAGAAAACGAAGATCATGGCATCCAGTCCCATCACTTCATGGGAAATAGATGGGGAAACAGTGGAAACAGTGTCAGACTTTATTTCTGGGGGCTCCAAAATCACTGCAGATGGTGCCTGCAGCCATGAAATTAAAAGACGCTTACTCCTTGGAAGAAAAGTTATGACCAACCTAGATAGTATATTCAAAAGCAGAGACGTTACTTTGCCAACTAAGGTCAGTCTAGTCAAGGCTATGGTTTTTCCTGTGGTCATGTATGGATGTGAGAGTTGGACTGTGAAGAAGGCTGAGCGCTGAAGGATTGATGCTTTTGAACTGTGGTGTTGGAGAAGACTCTTGAGAGTCCCTTGGACTGCAAGGAGATCCAACCAGTCCATTCTGAAGGAGATCAGCCCTGGGTGTTCTTTGGAAGGAATGATGCTAAAGCTGAAGCTCCAGTACTTTGGCCACCTGATGCGAAGAGTTGACTCATTGGAAAAGACTCTGATGCTGGGAGGGATTGGGGGCAGGAGGAGAAGGGGACGACAGAGGATGAGATGGCTGGATGGCATCACTGACTCGATGGACATGGGTCTGAGTGAACTCCAGGAGCTGGTGATGGACAGGGAGGCCTGGCGTGCTGTGATTCATGGGGTGGCAAAGCATCGGACACGACTGAGCAACTGAACTGAACTGAAGAAAACCTGTGTAAAAAGACTTCTATGAGTAACAAATAAGGAAAAAAAGAGGTCCATGGGGTATAGGAAGCTAAGAATGCTGACTATGTTCTATGTGTCAGAAACATGCTCTCATTTGACTGTAATTAGACATGAGGAGTAACAACCTACCACATGTTCAGAACATTCCATTTTTTCCTAGTCTCCTCACTTTCAATAACTTCCAATGAGGCTGTGGGCTGTGAGACTGCTTGGGAATAGAAGCCGCAGTTAGGAGCTTCAGTTTCTGATCCGGATTGAAGCTGTTGGGTAACCTTGGGCAAGCTCCAGTGCCTCCTGGAACCCGGCCCCCCCTTATCGCCGTGATTTATGTCTCTGTTTGGCATTGCTGGGCTGACTCACTGCCGAGGGGAGCAGAGTGCTTCGGGGACAAGCACCTTAGAGCGGTCAAGCACCTTAAGGATGGAAGGGCAGGAGAGCAGAGGTTCAGAAAGAGCAGCAGCCAAGGACAGAGTGGGAGAAAGGAGGAGCAGTGGGGGAAGGAGAGAGAAAGGTACAGGTTGGCAGAAAGGTGGGCGACCGAGAGGAGAAGCTGAAGGGGATAGCACTTCACATGGTCTCTCCTGTCTTACAACATCAGACCAGAAACACTGTTGGGCAAATTACCATCCTGATGACTGTAAATTGCTGTGGGGAGCAGGACAGTCGTGGTTCCCTGTTTTTCAGTATTTATTCAGAGCTTAATTCCATGTACTCTTGTGCCAAGGCCCCACTCCACAGAATGCTGGCAGGGTACCATGTGAATGCTCGCTAGCATTAGAATCTAATCAGAGCGTTCATAATTTCTAAAGGCGTCTGCTCCCGTAGTACTTGTTGAATTATTATTTGAGTAACATTTCCCAACTCAGTAAAAGTCTCCTTGGGAAATCCTGTGACATCTTTAAGAATTTAATCCTGCTGTTGCTAATTGGTGCCATTTCCAGGTCCATTTTCTTAATCTTGCTTAATTGGCTTATTGAAATAGATTAGTAACATATCTCTATAAGTTGTTTTAACCATGTTCAGCATTCTTATGGTTTACAAACTCAGATGTCTGTGGGGACTCACACTGGTAATGTAAACCAGTGAAACAGGCTGAATGCAAGACAAGATGGAGCAGTGGAGACTAGGGCAAACTGGAGACTGTCTTGTGAGAAGCCGGTGGCTGCATGCTAGTCTCTCTCAGACTTTTTCTTAAAGCCAGAGATCAAAATTTTGTGTAAAATCTCCTGGCTTCTCCCCCATAACTCTTTATTTTGAAAAAATTATACACACGTAAGTGGAAAGACTAATACAATGAATACTTGTGTATCTTTAACAAGATTCATTAATCTAGCTAATTCTAATTGTTAGAATTCCACTTCATTTCTATCTCTATCACACACACACACACGCACTTTTTTTGGCTGATGCACACACATTTTTCTAAATGCAGCATGAATCTCCTAGAACAAAGAAAGTTTTCTATGTACCACAATATGATTTCCACATTCTAGAAATGTATCACTGATTCAGTACTATTATCTAATATATAGTCTGTGTTCAAATTTTTCATATTGTCTCAATAATATAATCATGTTTATGAGAATAAGCATATATACATGTATATTATATGTGTATTTTAGTACGTGATTAATAACTGAGCACACATTGCATTTAATTGTCATGTTTTTGTAACCTCCTTTAATCTAAAACAGTATTCTTTTCCTTTTTTTTTAAATACATTTGTTTATTTGGTTGCACTGAGTCTTAGTTAAGGCATGTGGGATCTAGTTCTCTGACCAGGGGTTGAACCTGGGCCCCCTGCATTGGGAGCCCAGAGATTTAGCCACTGGACTACCAGGGAAGTCCAGTATTCTTTTCTTAATTGGAAGTATAGTTGATTTACAATGTTGTGTTAATTACTGCTGCACAGCAAGGTGATTCAGCTTTACATGTATATGTTTTACATATTCAGCTTTGTATACATGTATATACACACACACATTCTTTTTTATATTCTTTTCCATTATGGTTTATCATAGGATGCTGAGAATAGTTCGCTGTGCTATACATTAGGACCTTGTAGTTTATCCATTCTGTACACAAAAACTTACATCTGCTAACCCCCATCCTGCCCCACTCCTCCCCCAATACCCTGCCCCTTGGTAACCACAAGTCTGTTCTCTATGTCTGTGATTCTGTTTCTGTTTCGTAGATACGTTCCTTGTGTCATATGTTAGATTTCACGTCTAAGTGCTATCATATGGTATTTGTCTTTCTCTTTCTGACAATGTGATAATCTCTAGTTGCATCCGTGTTGCTGCAAATGGCATTATTTTATTCTTTTTTATAAGTAGTATTCCATTGTACATATGTACCACATTTTATTTATGCATTTGTCCATCAGTGGATACACATTTAGGTTGTTTACATGTCTTGGCTGGGCGTCCCTGGTGGCTCAGAGAGCAAAGAATCCGCCTGCAATGCAGGTGACCCGGGTTTGATTCCTGGATCAGGAAGATCCCCTGGAGAAGGAAATGGCAACCCACCCCAGTATTCTTGCCTGGAGAATTCCATGGACAGAGGAGCCTTGCAGGCTATAGTCCATGGGCTCACAAAGAGTAGGACACAACTGAACGACTAACACACACACACATCTTGGCTATTGTGGATAGTGTTGCTATGAACATAGGGGTGAAATATCTCTTTGAATGATAGTAATAGTTTTGTCCAGGGTATATGCCCAGAAGTGGGCTTGCTGGATCATGTGGTAATTCTATTTTTAGTTTTCTGTGGAACCTCCATCCTGTCTTCCACAGTGGCTGCACCAACTTGCATCTCCACTAACAGAGTAGGACAGTTCCCTTTTCTCCACATGCTCTTCAGCATTTATTATTTGTAGACTTTTCAGTGATGGCCATTCTGACTGGTATCAGGTGGTATCTAACTGTAGTTTTGATTTGCATTTTTCTATCATTAGCAATGGTAAGCATCTTTTCACATGCTTGTTGGCCATTTGTATTTCTTTGGCGAGATAGGTCTTTTGCCCATTTTTCAACTGGGTTGTTTGTTTCCCGTTGTTTGGTTGTATGAGCTATTTGTATATTTTAGAAATTAATCCTTTGTTGGTCACATCATTTGCAATTATTTTCTCCCATTCTGTTGGTTGCCTTTTCATTTTGTTTATGGTTTCCCTTGCTGTGCAAAAGCATGTAAGTTTGATTAGGTCCCATTTGTTTATTTTTGTTTTTATTTCTACTGCCTTGGTCGGGGGGGAAACACTGACCTAAGAAAACATTGGTACGATTTATGTCAGAGAATCTTTCCCCTATGTTCTCTTCTAAGAGTTTTATGATGTCACATCTTATGTGTAAGTCTTTAAGCAAACTTTGAGTTTTGTGTATGGTGAGAGGGTGTATTCTAACTCCATTGCTTTGCGTGCGGCTCTCCAGCAGTTCTCTAACTTTTAAATTCTTCTTTCAGTCTTGCGTGGCACTGACATTTGGGAAGAGTCCAGGTCAGTTATTCTGCCAGATGGGCCTCCGCACAAGTCTGACTGTTTCCACGTGATTTGATTCGGGGTAAATGATTTCAGCTGTGTCCATCACACTGTTTCTAATCAGGAAATACATGATCTCATTTTGTCCTGTAACTGGTGCTCTCAGTTTTCATCTCTTGATTAAGATGGGTCTGGCATATTCCTCAATTGTAAAGAAACACTTTTCCCCTGTCTAATTAGTAAGTAATCTGTGGGGTGATTCTTTGAAACCGTGTGACTGCCTTATTCCCCAAGAACTGTCACCCAAAGTTCCTTACCTGAATCAATTACAGTAAGAGTTATTGTAAAATGGTAGTTTTCAACAATTCTTGCTATATTCATTAGTTATAATTTTTCTTAAAAAAATGCTTTTTTCACCCACACTCCTACACTGCAGTACACACAGTTTTTAGTATCACTGTGGATTCTGGATTTTTAAAAAATTCAACATGTTATAAACTATCACTGTCATTCTTTTTGAGTCTCAAATTGTCACACATTTGGCTATTTGGGGATCCTTGGAGCCTTCTCCTCGGTCTTACAGATGCCCATCAATCCTTCTATGCATCTTTGCTGTGGAGCACAACGAAATGTTCCAGGCTCACCTCCCCCAGCTCTAGAATCGGCTATTTCTCCAAGGATTCCTCATATCTTTAAGTGAGAGTGAAATCTGACTTTAAAGTATTGACAAATAATTTAAAAAAAAATTTTTTAACACCATTCAGGCCAAAGAAAACACATCTACAGACAGTATTTGGCCTATAGGCTCAGTTCAGAGTCTTCCGATTATGCAGCTTTCATTGTTTGCAGATGTTCATACTGGAGACTGGCAGACCTGACCCCTCGAGGTTCATTGCTAATGTATGTAGGTGCTGGGACTTTGTAGAGACTGGTCATCAGTAGCATGGAGGACAAAGGGGAGCATTCCCTGGCCCACAATGATAGAAACCAAACAAACCCCCTTATCATCCTCTCTCCCTATTTATTCAACAAGTGGAGACCTGTTTGATTTTATTTTTACAAGATAACATACTAAATGCAAATAGTAACAGACTCTTTTGTTTGTTTATTAGAAGATTTTTTTGGCTTAGCTCACAGTGTGTTTGTCTAGAAAGACTGTGTTCCTGCTGTGTAGTGAACTCTTAAGCGATAAAGCTGCCATGGTTGTACTTCAAGAACAAAAGAAGCAGACATCAACAAACAGACTCCTTACCTTTTAAAAATACCCAATTTACAAGGAGATTAAGCACATACCACCATCTGTCAGCACTCTAAATGCTTTTATACATACCTTGCCACACACCTTACTCTAGAAAATGTCATAGAGCAGGAGAAGGAGGCTGAATAAATGATTTTATAAAGCACATTGATAAGAAATATAATTATACTATTGCTTTTTTGCCACTTGTTTTTTATTTCCAGCCAAAAAAAAAAGTTTATAGGTAGACAACTGTATTATATATAGTTATCAAACATTCAAACCACACTAGAAAGTAGAATTTTTTGTATGGAATGAAAATTTTTTTAGTGGCCAGCCTTGTGTCTTTCACATTAAATTTTTTTAATGTTTTAACTCACCTTTTTATTTAGCAGAATTGATGTTTTAGACCACAAATTTGCTTTCAACAGGCATATTTCCGTGCTAATCATTAATCTTCTTTATTACTTATTAACTTTAACCACACTGTGATAAAAATGCTTTGGAGTAAAATTGCCTGATAGAAAAATCTCTGAATTCCACTTCCCTTTTTGTTAGAAGAGTGAAAGGTGAATTTTTAAAACGAATTATGCGAATGGAATGGTAACATGTATACTATCGTGTAAGAATCGAATCGCCAGTCTGTGTCCGACGCAGTATACAGCATGCTTGGGGCTGGTGCACGGTGATGACCCAGAGAGATGTTATGGGGAGGGAGGTGGGAGGGGGGTTCATGTTTGGGATCACATGTACACCCATGGTGGATTCATGTCAATGTATGGCAAAACCAATACAGTATTGTAAAGTAAAATAAAGTAAAAATAAAAATTAAAAAAAATAAAACGAATTATGCTATCAGCTGTATATAAAAACATAACAAATAATTTGTTTTATAACTATCAGTACATTGAAAGTGAAAGTTGCTCAGTCACGTCTGACTCTTTGCGACCCCATGGGCTGTATAGTCCATGGAACTCTCCAGGCCAGAACACTGGATTGGGTAGCCTTTCCCTTCTCCAGGGGATCTTCCCAACCCAGAAGTCGAACCTAGGTCTCCTGCATTGCAGGTGGATTCTTTACCAGCTGAACCATACGGGAAGCCCAAGAATACTGGAGTGGGTAGCCTCTCCCTTCCCCAGTGGGTCCTCCTAACCCAGGAATTGAACCAGGGTCTCCTGCATTGCAGGTGGATTCTTTACCAACTGAGCTACTGCATGAATTTTTGGCTGTGTCATGGTTCATTCTCATTTTGATCACGTTGGTGCTATTGCTTCTTTCCTAGTACTTTTCAAAAACTTCATTAACCAATAAAACAAACTGAGCATCTGCTGTGCACATCCTTAGCCTGCCTGTGATGGGTCTTGAGAGGAATGCAGAAGAGAGCTCAGCCCAGGTCCCTGGCCAGAGTACCCGCCTGGCGCATTCTGTCCCGTCCATGCTGTCTAGAGCAGACCTAATGTAAATTAACTTCACCTCTCCACCTGTGATTCAGCTTTTTCAGTTCTCCCCCACATGTCGCACCCGTTCCTTCTCTGAAAGTGTTAGTCGCTCAGTTGTGTCCGCCTCTTTGTGACCCCATGGACTGTAACCCGCCAAGCTTCTCAGTCCATGGCAAGAATACGGGAGTGGGTTGCCGTGCCCTTCTCCAGGAGATCTTCCAGACCCAGGGATTGAACCCACGTCTCCTGCATTGAAGGCAGATTCTTTACTGCCTGAGCCACCAGGGCCCCTTCTCTAGCCGTCCCCCGAACTAAGGTGTTAGCCAGGGTATCTACCATGTGTTTCTGGGCATTTAAAGGAAATGTGGGATTAAGGCAGCTTTCCTTTACCAAAAGTGTTAAAGAACAATTCCTCAACAGCACTGTGAGGGGTGTGGAATATTTTCCTCTAGGTCGAAGATGGTGGCAATAATTAAATAGCTTTCAAAATCATGAAAATAGCTCCCCCCGCCACAAAGCTGATGTATTAACTAGCTCTCTGAAACTAACTTCAAAATATTTATCTTGGTTTTACAATATAGTGAAGAGACTTATGCAAATCTTTTAAAACTTTACCATATTTTCTATGGTAAAGTAAATATCATGCTTACATAAGTAAGTATGCTTATATAATAAAACAAGATGGAAGGTACAGCAGAACTGCAGTGGAAAGGAAATCTGCCTCATCCCTCACTCTCCATTCTCATCCCCCGAACAATGGTGATCTCTCCAGAGGATGCCTGTGCTTATGCAAAGACTTGTGTTTCTCCCTAAAACACAAACACAAATGCCATTGTATATGTATATACTATCCAATCATTTCTTTTTACACTTAACACAGTTAACCCTTGAACAACATGGGTTTGAACTGCATGTTCCATGTGTAAGTTTGTATTCATTTACATGTGAATTTTTTCAATAAATATGTTAGGAAAAATTTTGGAGGTTTGCAACAGTTGAAGAAACTCACAGATGACCTGTGTAACCTAGAAATAATCAAAAACAATTATGGAAAAGTTACATGTGTCATGAATGTATAAAATATACGTAAATATTAGTCTGTCCTTACATAAGCATAATAAGGTGGGTGACATTTAATATAATTATGTGTTAGTTCTCACAGGTTTATAACTTTACTTTCAAAAGATCATGTTATGTACAGTATATCTCTCTCTCCCTCTCTTATAAAAGGAGAAACTGAATATCAGTCTATCATCTCAGGTAAGTGATTTTTTTTTAAGTGTAACAATGTTTCCAATACTGTGTTATGTATATGACTGTAATACTGTATGTGATAAAAATTTTATAATGGTTCATTCATTAGTATATAGGCTAGGCTACTTTGAAAAATTCTATCAATTATTCTAGGCTACTATAAAGTGGGGCTTCCCAGGTGGTAAAGAATCTATCTGCCAATGCAGGAGACGTAGTTTTGATCCCTGGGTCAGGAAGATCCCCTGGAGAAGGAAATGGCAGCTGCAGTATTCTTGCCTGGGAAATCCCATGGACAGAAGATCCTGGCAGGCGAAAGTCCTTGGGGTCACACAGAGTCAGACATGGGTGACTGAGAACCACCACAATCCTTGCTGGGTCTCAAGCCCTCGAGTGTATTATCGTATGCTGACCTGGGAATCCTTGGGATGTACCCAGGATTAATTATTATAAAGGAGGGGGACATCACTTTTTTCCATTCTGGGTGAATATTAACTGATAAAAAATTCCTGCAACCGGATCTATGTATCTGTGACTAAGAGTCAAGTTCAAAAATTCCAAAGGCTTGTGAAAAACATTTTACTGAGACAGCTCTCACTTTCTAAATGTTAATCCTTGTTCTTTTGTTATTTACCACAAATTTGTGGGAAAAGAAGAATATTTTTGGAAGGAAAACAGGATATGATCATTGAAAAAATAGTCTGTTTCTTTTCTCTAAAGCACAGACAGGATAAATATCCCCCCATTCTCCCCACAAAGAACAGAGACCAGGGGATAGAAGAGACCACAGATGCAGTGGTCTGTATACTGATCAATCCAGAATGTGTGAGTGCTAAGGAGTTCATAGGGCAGAGGCTCCAAACCCAGTATCTGCAGGGGCCAGGCAGGTAGGAGAGAAATGATTTGTTTTCATAAACAAATCTTTTATTTGCCTTAAAATATGCAGTTATTTCTATCGCTTATACATTTTCCCACTTTTGATAGAAACTTGGGCATATTAAATATCTTACTTTTAAGAAAATTAATAGTGAAAGGGTAATGTTAAATGTCCTTCGTATCAGGGAGTGGTAGCGACTGTGATAAACTCAGGTATCCAGGGCTTATCTAACATAGACAGCTGCTTCTTGGCCCCAGTCCACTGATGCCAGAGACTGCAGGCTCAGCATACATCACCAGCGTTTTCAAGAGAATCTTGGTAACCAAGACTTTAAAGTAACATTTCCTGATCTGAAAGGTTGGCAACTAGGTCAAAAATCTTTCGGAAGGCTAAGGCCAAACATTTGACCTTAGAAGGTGTAGAAAAGCCTGAGCTTATGACAAGGGCTCAGGTTAAATCCAGAGGATAAAACACAGTTCTTTTTTAAGGTCAGAGAAAAACGCTTCACTTTGCAGCATAATAGGAATATTTCAAAATGCAGAGAAAATAAAAAGAAGAGAGACCAAAATAAAATAGCAGCAGCAAAGGCGGAAACTTTTATATAAGAGAAACTAAATCTGAGCATGAGCCAACCCAGGCTTCTAGATATAGAAGAACGGAAGGATGGTGACTGACGTGGGACGAGGCACTGAGATCTCAGGATTGGGCCGGCACGAATCAGAGTGCTGAGGAATGCGGCCAGGCCTGGGGCTTTGGCTTCACATACTCATAAACAGGAAGGAATTTTAATTAGAAGAGCCCTGAACTACATCTTCATGGTATGTATGGTAATTTAGTCTATTCCATGAAGACTTCTTGTATAATAAACACGTTGAGTAAACCTGTGACAGTCCATCCAGATTGCTGCTTGATTCTTCTCATCTAATTCCTCCCAATGCCCCTAAAAGAGCCCATTCAGCTTTGAGGTAGAAACATCCAGACTTTTGTCAATGCAAACATTCTCAATATTGGAGCTCTGGTCAAGACCTCTAGGCGACCAATTGCAAACTGGATTCAGGACCACCGGTGCCCCTCTGAGTATGGCCCCTAGGGTCAGGGGAGTCAATAGAGAAAGGAGGGAGATGGTTTGGGGATGCTAAATTCATGACATCTGGCTCCTGGTCTCACTGCTGCTTCCAGTGAGGTCACACAAACCCCTTCTCCCCAACATGACTTTTCAGCAGCAGCATCTTCGTGGAGTAAGTGTACTCTTACCACGGTATCATCATCGTGTTATGTTCTGCAGTTTTCTCTCTTACCTTGGGGCACAATCTTCCCTTTCCCCTTCTCTACTTCCTCCTCATCTACCGCTTATCTGGGTGCTGGGCCCTTGGGCCTCGCTGTTGTCACTCATTCTTCTGGGCATCACTTCTCACCATGGCTTTGCTTACACTCATATTGACGCCCCAGCTTTTATCTTCAGCTCAAACTTCAGCCAACCTGACACCTCTACTTTGGTATCTCAGAGTCCCTGTCAGCCCAGTGTGCCAAAGCTGTAGGTCCTTCCCTTCAAAACCTGCTTTTTCTCTCAGTCATGGCACCACCATCCACCCCATTACACAAACCTTTGATCATCACTCTCTCCTCCATCCCTCAGCTCCAGCCCATCACCACATCCTGACTATCCTAATAATAAAGTCTGTCTCCAAACAGTGCCTGTCTCCCCATCTCCCCTGCCTCTTCTTTGCTCCAAGCTCTCAGTGATCAACAGGCTCCTTACCAGGCTCCTCTAGTCATATTGCCTCCTCTGAGCCATTCTGTATCCTACCACCATAGTGAGCTTTAAAACACCCAGATGGGATTTCTGATGGCTCAGTGGTAAAGAATCTGCCTGTCAATGCAGGAGACATGGGTTCAAACCCTGATCTGGGAAGATCCCACATACCACGGAACAATTAAGTTCATGCACCACAATTATTGAGCCTGTGCCCTAGAACCTGGGAACAGCAACTACTGATGCCCGTGCACCCTAAAGCTCTTGTTTTGCAACAAGAGAAGCCGCTGCAATGAGAAGCCTGCACACAGCAGCTGGAGAGTAGCCCCCGCTCAATGCAGCTAGAGAAAAGCCACATAGCAACAAAGACCCAAATGGCATCCCTATCACTTCTTGTTAAAATTCCTTCCAGTAGCTTCTCGTTGCATTTAGGGTGAAGCATAAATTTCTTAGCTTGTCCTGCAATGCCCCGGAGAACCTGCCTTCTGCCTGTCTCTCTGGTATCAGTTCCGTGTGTTTGACATTCAGACCACACTGTCTTACAATTCCTTAGGTGGCGTAAGTTGCCTCCTAGCTCAGAACCAGTCCTCTGTCTGGAAAGCCACCATCCCTCTACCACCACCGTACCTGCCCTTGGTCTGGTCAGACCTTTCTCACCCTCTGGGACTCCGGTTCAGAGTCACTTCCTAGGAACAGTTTCTCTAAGGCAGCCTAGATTCTTGTACATGGAGGGCTCTGTGGCACTTCTCTGCTTAATGCTTGAGCCCTTTGTCCCCTTCGCCAGTGTTTCCCTAGTACCTTGAACAGGGCCTGAGGCTCAGCAGACACTCTGGAGACCTTTTCTGAATAAATGAACACAGCCAGGACAGGAGCTGTCTCCCAGATATCTGCTGCTCTAGCATGTTTTCAGGTCAACCCAGAATCCTGGCAACCTACAGAGAGTTAATAATTTATTTAAAAATATTTATAAACAGTATTTACAATTTAAGATTTGTGAGTCCTAATTGGGATTTTAGTTTTAGTGACTGACTTCTCTCAATGAACACTTTTCTGCAAATAGGTTGAGAAATAAGTTATTGGCTATTTGAAGCTATGTAAAGGTTATCTTACGGCAGAAAATAGGAGAGACGAGTGGTTTAAATATCATGTGACACCACCGTGTTGCTGGAGGCATTGTAAGCCCTCTTGAGAAGTAATTTAGCAATCTACATCACAAACCTTAACTATCTATTAATGCCTCAATGGTATGGTAAAATGTATTCTCACACTCCTGGCAGAGGTGTAAGTATGTTTGATCCTTTTGGAAAGCAGTGTGGCCATGTCTATTTATGTTGTATTCCTGGGGCTCTCCAACTAACTTCTTAAATGGCCACCTTCCTCAGGAACCACTGTACCACTCCCCAGACCACTCAACACCCTCAAGCCGGGTACCCGTTCCCTGGCTTTTTGTAACACTTACCACGTCTGTAATTACTTGTTCAACATCTGTCTCCCCTTCTAGTTTCTAAGCTTCATGAGAGTAGGTTTGGTACTTGCTGTGTTATCTCTGTATTGTTAGGACTATCAGAATGCCTTATGCACGTTAAGATAGATAAATACTTGTTGAATAAAATGAATTGAGAAAGTCAGTCCAGGTAGAAATAGATTGAACCCCCAATAACAATATACCAGGACTTCCTTGGTGGCACATTGGATAAGAATCCATCTGCCAATGCAGGGGACACAGTTTCGATCCCTGGTCCGGGAAGATCCCATATCCCCGTGGAGCAACTAAGCCCATGTGTCACAACTGCTGAGCCCGTGTGCGCTGCACCTGCTGAAGCCATAGTCTAGAGCCTGTGCTGTGCAACGAGAGAAGCCGCCACAACGAGAGACTGAGCGCTCCAGTGAAGAGGAGCCCCCCTCCGCAACTAGAGAAAGCCTGTGTGCGACAACGAAGATCCAACACAACCAAAAACAAAATTAAAAAATAATAAAATTTAAAATTATTAAAAAATATTAACAGTCACACTTTCTGGAGAGGATGATGTGCCCTGACACTGCTGCCTATGCTTTGTCATAGCAGCCCTTGCGCTGCCTCCTCTCACACCTGGTAAACATAAAGACATTAACTAACACGTCCCAGTGAAAGTCACCCAGTCGTGTCTGACTCTTTGTGACCCCATGGACTAAATAGTCCATGGAATTCTCTAGGCCGGAATACCGGAGTGGATTACCATTCCCTTCTCCAGGGGATCTTCCCAACCCAGGGATCGAACCCAGGTCTCCCTCACTGCAGGTGGATTCTTTACCAGCTGAGCCACCAGGGAAGCCCAAGTTAAGGTCAATCAGCTAGTAGGTTGTTTATCAAAACGTTATTTATAATGCTCAAAAATTGGAGAGAATCTATATGTTATTAGAATAGCTTACAGTGTAGTTGTTAGAATCTAACTTTTCAAAAGGTGTGCAGTAACAGGAGGATGGGTGTAATGCAGTATTTAGTCCCTGCAGTTCAGTGGGTCCTGCTGCGACAGTGCTTTCACTGTGACATGTGCTGCATGGCACCCATGGTTCCAGAGTTATACTCTTTTAGTTCATACAGGTGTGTTGAGCAGGGCCGAGGGGGCCGGACAGAAAAAAATTCATCTGGAAGATGGGAAACAACTGCGTGAGCAGGTCCTGAAGCCAGACTGAGGAAGTGAGGAAGTTCAGTGAGTCTGGGGGTAGTTATAAGAGATGAGGCTGCAGAGGTAAGCAAAGGTCAAGTGGAGAGGATCTTTGGGTTTTATCCTGGGGCAACAATGCCCCTGGCAATTTCTGCATGTATGAATGTGACAAGTTGCAGGTGCCAGTCTTGGCATCTGAGAAGCTCCAGGTATTTGTTTCAGTAGAATTGAGGACTATATATGGAACATGGAAAATTAAAAGAATCTAAGATTTGAGGTCTGGGCCTACAGACAATTATTTTTCAGAGCTTATAAGAAAATTTCTGCTTTCCCCTAATTGCCTGCTGTCTAAACTGCCTCCCCCCAACTTTAAACTTGGTTGGTTGCTTTCTGTTTGAGACATTTGAGCCAGTGCACTTCTTCGGTTGAAACAGTAGTCAGTTCTGTCCTCTTAGTGCAGAACTAACTGTTCTGTTAGTCCAGGCTAAATATTTCCAGATGTGTGTGTGTTAGTCGCTCAGTCATGTCCAACTGTTTGCAATCCCATGGACTGTAGCCTACCAGGCTCTTCTATCCGTGGAATTCTCCAGGCAAGATTACTTGAGTGAGTAACCATTCCCTTCTCCAGGGGATCTTCCTGACCCAGGGATCAAACCCGGGTCTCCCACATTGCAGGCAGATTCTTTACCATCTGAGCCACCAGGGAAGTCCCTGGTGTCCCATATTCCAGATATAGGAATATAAGTGTGGGGCTTTACAGCTTGGAATGCCTTCTGTTCCAAGACCCAAATGTGGCTAATGGGCTTTAAGAGTGTCTTGGCTGTTTTATTTTGCTTCATCAAGTGTAATGTCTGGAGCAGGAAGTTCACATCTTGAAGACAGAGGTGTTAGACCAAAATAATGAGAAAATAATTGTCTTTTTTGGTATTTTCCTTGCTGGGTTCTTTTCTCATTGTCCATACAAATATACTATAATGTGCAGTTCAAGAACTTCAGTTTTTCTCCTTTTGCCTTTTATCATGTCTGAAATATCTGTTTGCCTATGATTAATACTTCTGTCTATGTATTAAATGACCTGGACAATTTTGGGGAAAAAATAGATGTCTGGCCCTTGCCTGAGACCAATTCAGAATCTCTGGGAGTGGGGCTCAGGCATCCCTGGTTTTCAAAAGTTCCCCAACCAAGTTATCTAGTGCTGTGTTAACAGAGCTCTCCAAAACTCAGTAGCTTAAAGAAGAATGATTTCTTATTTCTCACAACTGTGCCGTGGCTGACTGTTCCTTCGGCTAGTCTTGCTGGAGCTTGCTCATGTAGCTGAATTAAGTGGGGGTGGTCAGCAGGAGCTGAGCTCGGCCGGGACACCTGGGCCCTGCTCTCCTCATGGTACTGGGTTGGCCCAAAAGATCATTCAGGTTTTTATAACGTCTTATGGGAAATCTGAGCAAAGTTTTTGCCAGTTCTATATTTTATTGTGAGTTGAATCTGGGTGGGTCTCATGATTTGCTGTGACCAGTAGAATGAGGCAGAAGTTGTATCACCTGATTTCTGAGACTGGAGCCTTAAGAAGCTTTTCAGCCTCCTCTTTTGTTCTCTTAGATCACTGCCTGGAGGCCTTCAAGCCCTGAAGAACGTTAACCATTTTTGCTCTCTTCACAGTAGTTAGCTTGCTTAGTTGTAGGTATTTCCAGTCAGATTATAGACAGAAGGGGCCAGAAAGCTAAGTACCAGATTTATCTCTGCAACACCAACATTCATTCCTGCCTGTCTTTTCTAGATGCAGCCCTTCAGGCATGTCAGATTGGAGAGTCTTCTGACTTTTCTGTTTTAAAATGTTTCATCAGCCTAGGAAACTGATTTACTCGTTCATTCACAAATAATGATCAGATGCCTATTATGTGGAAGGCTCTGTGCTGGGGGTACGACATCATTTTGAGGAAACAAGAGAACACAGACCCTGATGTCTATCATGAGTCTTACATTCTGTGAATCTAATATATCTATCGACAACAGAGGACATTAAAAAAATCAATTGAACAATTAGTAATTTTGAAGGATTCCAAAGGATTCATATTTCAGGGAGCTACAGGGGACACTGAACCAGTCTGGGGAAGTCAGGGAGACACCTTTAGGAAAGGACACTTGATCTGAGCCTTAAGGATGAGTTCATGTTAACTAACCACTGCCCCCTTCTTTTTCAGTCTCCTTTCCCAGCCTTCTCATATCTCTTTGCCTTCACCAGCCACCAGGGTTATGATCATTTTTTACATGTGTGTGTGTTCAGTTGCTCTGTCTTGTCCAACTTTTTGCAACCCCATGGACTATATAACCCGCCAGGCTCCATTGTCCATGGGACCTCCCAGGCAGGAATGCTGGAGTGGGTTGCCATTTCCTTCTCCAGGGGGATCTTCCTGACTCAGGGATCAAACCTGCATCTTCTGCATCTCCTGCAATGGCAGGTGGATTCTTCGCCACTGCGCCACCTGGGAAGCCCAAACAGCTCAAGAAGAGAAGTTAAGATTGTACTATCTACAGCCCCCTTCAATCCAAGACAAGAATTTTCCTAAAGGACAAACATCTTTCTTCTGTTGGACCAACATTAAAGAAAACTGTCGTTCACAACTCCAGTTTAGCACCTCGCTTTTTGTGTTTTCAGCAACTCAAGCATCCCAACCTCGTCAACCTCATCGAAGTCTTCAGGAGGAAGCGGAGGCTTCACCTGGTGTTTGAATACTGTGACCACACGGTGCTCCATGAACTGGACAGGCACCAAAGAGGGTGAGTGACCCGTCCTTTATAAACCCAACCCAACAAAACACACCAGGGTTGGCTAGGGAAGATGAGCTATGACCCTTTTTCACGGTAGGCAGGGACAGCCAGTGTTTGGTCAGCATACTCTGCTGCTGAGGGGTTGCCAGAAATGTTGGGAAAGAGATCATAACAGTAATTTTTGTGAAGAAAGAAGAAAACACGTTATTAGTTGAACTTGATTTCTTTGGTATGTTATCTCTACATAGATGCTATATCAGTCTCTAGGAAAGAAAAGGAAGGATATCAATTATTCCACGCCAGCCTAGGGAAGCATAAGGACTTGGAGGTTGAAAGGAAGACTTCAAAGACAATGGCTCATAGGAAATTTAAGGCTAAAACAAACATGGTGTTTTTATACGTATTTTTTAAAACTTATTTATTCTTAATTGGAGGATAATTGCTTGACAACGTTGTGTTAGTTTCTGCCATACATCAATGTGAATCAACCACAAGCATGTACGTAGTGAAGGACAGGGAAGCCTGGCAAGCTGCAGTCCATGGGGTGGCAAAGAGTCAGACAGGACTGAGCGACTGAACAGTGTATGTGTTCTCTCCTTCTTGAAGCTCCCTCCCGCTTCCTCCTGCATCCCACACTTCTTGGTTGTCACAGAGAGCCAGGTTGAGCTCCCTAGTTAACTTCCAACTAGCTATCTATTTTCCATATGGTAATATTTATCTTTCAGTGCTACTCTCTTAAATCGTCCCACTCTCTCCTTCCCCCACTGTATCCACAAGTTTGCTCTCTATCTATCGCGTCAGAATGGTACTGATGAACCTGTTTGCAGGGCAGCAGTGTTTTATCTGAAGTAGTCCAGATATCCGGTCTGCAGTATTGGTCAGAGTTTTTTTGGTTACAAATGACAAAAACCTAACTGACGCAGGTGTAGGTGAAAAAGGAAGTGGTGGTGGCTGTAATTGGGAAGGTGACTCTGGAGGCTCCGCTGATCTTAACACGTTTCTAATACAGGCAGCCGTCTGTGGGGTCGCACAGAGTCGGAAATGACTGACGCAACTTAGCAGCAGCAGCAGCAGCATAGGCAGCAGCGCAGGCAGCACCTTTGTGTGCAGCAGCAAGAAGGCCTGGTGAGCAGACAGAGCCTTTGTTTGAAAAACAGCGCAGTGTGGGGGAATCCGTTCCTCTGAAGGTAGCTCCTCGTGAGGGTGAGCAGAATGCAAGCTGGATTTTGGCTTCTCTCAGCTGGGTGTCTTTAAGGCAGAGTACCTTAGGAGGGGCTTTCTCTTTCCTTTTCTCTCCCCCTCCCTCCCAACTCTTCCTTTCAGTATTGGCTTCGGTCTGCCTTTCAGGTGAGTCTCCCCTCAGGGTTGATTTTGGAGGGCATATGCATGCTGCAAGATTTAAGGCGTTAGGAAGGGAAAAGTGTGTAGTGGAAAGCATTGCTGTAGGCTTTTATCAACCTTTGTAGCCATTCTAGAAGAAAGGAAATTCTAGAAGAAAGTAGCGTCTGCACAGAAGGTCCAGTGGAAGACTGATTGGCTCAGCTTCAGTGATGCAGTTATCCCTGGAAGCAATCACTGTGCTGGAGGAAGAAGGTAGAATGATTACCAGGCCCAGGGAGACAGGATTCAAAATGGGTCAAGCAAAGAATACTTCGCAGAGGAGGTGGTCTGTGGCTTGAAAGGTAAGGAGACTCCCGAGAAGTCGAACAGGAAAGGATATCCCATCTTCTCCTTTTGCTGTATTCCTGGAAGCTCAGCTTTGGCTGGGGATAATCTGCAGAGTGCACCAGAGATCAGAGGGATGGAAGAGCGCTGCATCCTGACTCACGTTCGCACTCCAGTGGCTGGAGGCTGAGGCTCTTTCAACAGGCTTTCAAGCCTTGGCCAGGAGCTTGCTCAGCCACGTGGTGGTGGTTATACATGATCTAGCGTGACCTCTGGGCAGATGGGATTAAAGTGGCTCTTGATTTGTTAGTGACCATGGCACAGGCGGCTTTTCTTGTTAGTTTACACAGAGGGAGCCAAGAGGACAGACTTCCGTCTTCAGAAAGTCACTGATACAGAGAAATTATGTGTTCAAGGAAGAAAACATTTAGTGTGCTGGTATTTGCTCTTTTGACAGCTTGCAAGTGACACTTTGATTAAGCCTACTAGTATAAGTTACTTGTGCCATGGGTAACTAGGGAGTTGTTGCAGGGAATTTGATTAATCATGTTCAATTGAGTCACTTGCCAACTCTGATTAGTGGGAGATTGAAAGCAATTGGGAGTCAGTTCTTTTTTTAGCATGTAGTTTAAGCAGAAGAATAAAAAGATAGGACAAGGAGGGATGAGAGTCCTGGATGCAGATTTTTTTTCTTTTTAACTCTGCTGGCTAAAATCTCCAATATGTGTTCCAGAAAATGCTTTAATATAGAGGTGGGTTAAAGAAGGGAATGTCTGGTAGACACGTGTGTGTACAAGTAACAAGTACACACTTGTTACAAGTAACTTCATTTCTAAATGATACTGTGCCATGGTTGGTCAAATATAAGACTGACTTAAGGAACACCAATAAATGAGCAAGTTTGAAAACTAAGGTTTATTCTAAATCAGATCATTATCTATTTACTTTGAAGTTTAAGGATTTTTGTTTGTGTGTGTTTTAAAAATAAAAGTAGCTTTTCATTATACGAGGTAGGAGTGGTACCCCTGGTTGCTCAGTCTGTAAAGATTCTGCCTGCAATCTGGGAGACCTGGGTTCGATCCCTGGGTCGGGAATTTTCCCTGGAGAAGGAAATGGCAACCCACTCCAGTATACTTGCCCGGAGAATTCCAAGGACAGAGGAGCCTGGTGGTCTACAGTCCATGGGGTCACAAAGAGTTGGACTTTCATACTATTTAGGGAAGTGGCATGCTCCACTTTATATTTTAGAAATTTGTACCTGGGAATATAGTGATCACAGGGCATTCTAGGGGCAAAGAGGCAAACCCAAGGAGGATCAACCTGCCAGATTTCTAAAATAAAAAGTGAACGATGCCACTCCCTAGCATAAGTCATTTGATAGCTCCTCAGATCCGTGATATTAATGTACTTTACGATTAGATTGAGTTTTTGTTGCTGTCTCCTTAGTTGTATTTGAAGTAGCATCAGGCACTACTGAGCGACTTCACTTTCTCTTTTCACTTTCATGCATTGGAGAAGGAAATGGCAACCCACTCCAGTGCTCTTGTCTGGAGAATCCCAGGGA
Organism: Ovis canadensis; assembly: GCF_042477335.2. Lineage (NCBI taxonomy): Eukaryota > Metazoa > Chordata > Mammalia > Artiodactyla > Bovidae > Ovis > Ovis canadensis. The sequence continues at coordinate 53,749,578 of NC_091251.1, read as the reverse complement.
CGGGGGAGCCCGTTGGGCTGCCATCTATGGGGTCGCACAGAGTTGGACATGACTGAAGTGACTTAGCAGCAGCAGCAGCAAAGCTTACTGGTGTGGTGAAAAACCCTAGCATGCAATACAAGGTCTCACTCTGTAAGTCCATCCCACTTCCCACCAGTTTTCAACCCCATGAAATTGTTTGCATTCCAGGCTTTAGGATACCTGGTTTGCCTTACCTTCTCTACTCTGCCTGGCAAACTCCTGCTTGCCCTTGGATACAGCCCAAATATGACCTCCTAATGATATCCCCTTTAGGAGAGGTGAGAGTTCCTTCCTCTAGTATTCATTATATCTTCCTGGATTATTTATATTTGCCCAGTAAACTATAAAATATTCAAGGGTAAGAGTTGTATCTTCCTCACCTGTGTATCCTCAGTAATTTCTAGGTTAATTTTTGGCACTTGGTACATTCCCAGTACTGTTGTGTAGTGATTGAGTCAGCAAATCAATAAATTGATCCTTACAGGGTGATTTTAAAGAGTAATCAAAACAATGTTTTTTTTTTAATTTAAAAGTAATTACTTTGATTAAAATTTTCTAAACCTAATACTGTCAAAGGAAATGATCAGTACACTGCTGGACTGAGGGCAATTTGACAATCAGTGGGTCTGCTTCTGATAGGGCTTCCCAGGTAGCTCAGTGGTAAAGAATCCACCTGCCAATGCAGGAGACTCGAGTACGATCCCTGGTCGGGAAGATTCCCTGGAGCAGGGAATGGCAACCCACTCTAGTGTTCTTGCCTGGAGAATCCCATGGACAGAGGAGCTGGTGGGCTACGTATAGGCCATGGGTTTGCAAAGAATTGGATGTGACTGAGCGACTGGGCACGTATGCTGCTTCTGATAATTTACCACAGGAAATAAATATATGTGTAAAAGTTTTAGTTATAAAAGTGTCTGTTTTTAAGTATTGTTTCTAATGAAAAAAATTGGAAACAACTGAAGTGTTCAGTGATAAAGGATTGGTTAAGTATAGTATGTCTTTATAGTGGAACACAGTGGAGCTGCTAAGAAACATGCTTATAAGATAAAACAAACATTTACATATAGAAATGTTCATGAGTGGTTGCAAGATAAAAAAAGCTATTCTATAATAAAAGTATATATTTCCTTTTTATACAATTTATATGTAGGTAGAAAATTTTAAAAAGTAATGTATACATTTTAATAGAGATTATCTGAGTGATGTTTGTATAGATATTTTTCTTTTTTTAATATTTTCTCCATGTTCCATTTATTACTCTAGCAATGTTTTAATTACTAAAAATAATTCTTGCTAAATCAGAACCAAAGAACTCTCTACTGTGAATCTGAAGTGGATACTAATTCATCTTCTTGTAACATGTTGGTAACTTTGAACTCATTTGGAAAGCTTTTGGAAAAGATTCACATTCATGCTATACTGAATATAATGTATATAATGAATATAACTTCAATGTTATAACTTGCTGTAACAGTCACGTCTATGCCAGAATATATCCTGTATACATATATAAATATATAAATCTTTATCCATTATTATTCCCTGTGTTGTGTTCATATTGCTTAGATTTGCTCTCAAACAAGCATATTTCTTATCTTCCATAGGACTTAATATTCTTTTTACTTATTCTGTAAACCATTGGTCTGTCCTCTGTCAAAGGTTTGTAAACAATTGGTTTCTGTGTTCTCTCCGCATTTTTCTGCCCCTGTTTAAGTGCAGCCAGACACAGTACTTCACTCATTTTTTTCCTGTGCAGATTCCATTTCAACCAGATCCTCTTCTGACTCTCATATAGTTTATTCAAATAACATCTGGTGAGTAAAGGGCATTACTACAAGTTTTTGGTTTCTGACAATGCAATTCCAGAGCTAACCCTATAAGATCTCTTTTTTAAAAAAGTGATATATTGTTTGTTGTGAAAATGTTTCAAGCAACACAGAAATACGTAGAAATAAAGTTTGAGAAATAGTTTTCTAATAATTTTTTATGCATTTCTATATAAATACTTAAAGAGATTGTATATTGTATACTATTCTTCATTTTTAAAGTATATTTGGGAACTGTCTCCCTATTCTTAGATATCTGCTTTTATATTTTTTAAATGGTATAAAATTCCATTGTGCAGACATACCATGGTTTCTTTATCCAACCCCCCACTGATAAATATTTAGATTGTTTCTAGTTTTTCTCTAATAATAAGGTTACAGTAAATAATCACTTGCAAAAATATTTCTATAGAATAAATTTCAAAGAGCATATAATTTCTCTAGGAGCTTTGCCAGCCCTTTCATCCTTGTCTTTGTTGTAGCCTTGGGTAGAAGTGAACCTTGAATGGTTGTTGACGGTTTGACTTCTTACTATGTGGCGAATGTTAGAGAAGCAGTGGAGGAAAGGACAGTCACTGTATTGGCCACCTGGCCCCAGATCCATGCTCTTTCTTTGTCATCTCTTTTGTCTCTCTTAGTTCTGAAGAAATGTTTAAAATGCACTTTGACCTTTTCACTTTCCCGCAGCAGTTGTTTAGGTTTCTCTCTGTTCGTTTCCATTCTGTTGTCAGGACATTAGGGTCATAGGCCTTCTTTCCCAAAACTTGGAAGGAGAGGCAGAAGCTTGCTTTCTGGGAGTTATTTTGTGAAACCAACACATAATGCATCAGGGCAGAGATATGCAAATCATCCTTAAAGGTGTAGGATGGATGCTGGGCTGATCACGCACGTTTTATCTAAGGACAAGACCCTTTTAATCTGGAGATGGGTACAGTTAAACCATCTCAGTCTGAAGGCAATAACCAAACTGTGTACTTTCCTTCATTCCAACTCTTTCCTCACCAAACACCATTCTCATTAGAACTTGTGTGTCTCTATGGAATTGCCTACGAAGAGAACATAAACTGGCACTCAGAATTTGAAGATGGATGAATAAATTTGCTTTATATATCAGGCTACTAAATTTGTTTAATGTTCACCTGCCCCTTTGTAATGGATACTGTCTTAGTATACTGACAAAATTTAGCGTCCATATCTGAAAGCCTGAAGACCATTATAAAAACCCTTCCAAACTAAGTGCTACATTCTCTACGTTGCTATGATGAAACGACTGCTTCCCTCCCCCAACCCCAATCTGTTCTTCACTTAATATTCTCTCACATGCATTTCTATATATGTTGCAGTATAATTTTTAGATCTATTACTAACTGTAAGGTATTACATCTCGTATTATCATCTGCCGTTCCTCCATTGTTGAGTAGAGGCCATTTTCAGTGTATTGTCTGCTAAATGATTCTGCTATCAAAATCTTCCTACAAATAGATTTTTCTTCTTTTCTATTTTTTCTTTAGAAGTTCTCAAAATGATATTATTGGCTCAGGGTTTGTCAGACTGAACCAGTTCATCTTATCCCCAATGATGTGTATTTGTTTTTCTTCTTACAGTCACACTCCTTTGGTTTCTATTATTATAATATTTGATGAGTGATTTTCTTCAAACATAAAAGGAAGAAATATTAGCAATCCTACACAAACTCTTTCATGAAATATAGAAGGAAGAAACAATTTCCAAATCACATTATGAGGCCACTATAGCCTGATACCAGAACTAGACAAGGGCATCTCAAGGAAAGAAAATGACAGATGGATATCCTTCATAAACTAGATGCAAAAATCCCTAGTGAATTAAATCTAGCAATATAATGATGTCATAAAAGAGTGATATACTGTTATCATATATTAATTTTTAGCCATAATCTACAGACTATTCTGATAGATGAGGATTTAGTTTTCCTATACCATTATTTCCTCTGCTTCCCCTTTCTTCTTCCCCCAAATAGTTATATTAAAATTTCATTAATTCAGAATTCACTGTTCCTATTATTATGCCTATGGAAATATTACTTATAGTTGAGCATTTTACCATACTGGGGTTTCTTTTTATACTTTTTTCTGCAAATTAATATTTGCCATATTTTTAAAATTTGCTTAGTATTCTTTAACCCTACTGCTAACTTTCCCCACTCTTTTTAATAGTCTCTTAGTATACTTTTCTGCAGGATAATCATATCAGGTAATCTATTCCTTTTCTCCCTCCTGATAATGTCCTGCACTTAGATCCCCATTCTCCATCTGTCTGGCTTGTTCTCCATGCCTGTGGACCAGCTGTCCTCCTGGGACTTCCCTTTGCTGTCATCCTTGAAATCCCCTTTTGGAATTTCTCTAGGGTTGGATTCACTGCTTCCTGGATGTCTTGTCTTCCTTAATCTGGCTTTGCTTGCTTGTTGTGACCAAGCATCTCTATCTTCAGTAAAAATGGTACAGTCGCACAGAAATCTAGACCACAGACATTTTTAATGACACCCCCGCACTCCTCCTTGGAGCCAAACTCTTGGGAAGCTTTTATGTTCCTGGGGGTAAAACAGAGTCCCCAAAGCAGACAGGAGGAAAGCCATGTGGAGGACCCACAGGTGCTCCCCCTTCCCCTGTTCCCACTAGTAGAAGATGGATTCACTCCACCCTCTCTGGAGGGAGTGCCTCTGATGAGCTGGACCGCAGCCCAGCGGGCTCCAGAGGAACAGATGTCGCTCTCATCTGCTCTCAACATGTCTTGTCTTGCACTTTTATCTTCCCAAACATACTGTAAGCTGCCTGAGGGTGAGAGGATGGCTTATATTTTGATTGATCTTTAGTGTAGTTCTAGTTAGATTTTAGAAGAGATTGAAAATAGATCAGTGTGTTCTATCCACCAACTTAACCCAGAAGTCCTTTGAAACACTTTTTTCAGTTGGCTTCAGGGACACTTCTCCTGAGTGTCATCTTACTTCACTTGAGGACCAACCCCAGTCTTGCTGGGTCTGCCTCCTTTTTCTGATCTCTGCATGTTGAGGGCCTCCAGGCTTGACCTCTTCTTTTTTCTGGATTCACCTCTTAAGTGGCTTCATCCAGTCCCAGAGCTCTAAATTCTATCACTAAGCTTATGCTTCCCAAATGTACATCTCCCTTCTGAGTTCAGGACTCCCTTCCCCGAGTCTTCCCGTGTATGGCTAAGAAGCATCTCATCCACCTTCTCTTCCCTCCCTGAAACCAGTTCTTCCCCTAGCATTCTCCACAGTAAGTGTGTTAGTCACTCAGGCATGCCTGACTCTTTGCAGCCCCATGGACTGTACCCTACCAGGCTCCTTGGTCCGTGGGATTTCCCAGGCAAGAATACTGGAGTGGGTTGCCCTTCCCTTCTCCAGGAGATCTTCCTGAACGAGGGACTGAACCCTGGTCTACTGCATTGCAGGCGGATTCTGTATCATCTGAGCTACCAGGGAAGGGCCCCACTATAAACCAGCGACTCAAGCTGACACCTTGGTGTCATTCCTTGACTCCTCTGTGAATCTCATATCCAATCTCTCAGAGAATCCTGAAGACTCTATTTCTAAACTATGGATTTTTTTTCTATAAAAATCTGGCCACTTCTCCTCACCTTAACCACTACCTCAGATATTGTCCTATGTCAAGAAGCTTTCTAGAGCACCTGTGTCAGATATCAGCACCCTTTCCAGGGCAGCACCCTCTGTACATGCATGTGTATCCAATCCTAATCGAACACCGCAGAAGAGATTCTATTCTTCTTTCTTTCCATATCTGTCACTCCCTTATCTGAGAGTGAAAAACTTGACTCCTATCATCGTCATAAAAACGGTCTTAAAGATCAGATAAAATGCATGGAAAAATCGGAAAGTGAAGTGAGTAGCTGACCCAAGATGGTAGCTTGCACAGAGTTTTTACATTTGAAAATTGTGTAATAAGGTACTTAGTGTTAGACGAGCACTAATGATACACTCTATACGTTTTGAAGAGAAATCTGACTGTGGCTCAGATCATGAACTCCTTATTACCAAATTCAGACTCAAATTGAAGAAAGTAGGGAAAACCGCTGGAGCATTCAGGTATGACCTAAATCAAATCCCTTATGATTATACAGTGGAAGTGAGAAATAGATTTAAGGGCCTAGATCTGATAGATAGAGTGCCTGATGAGCTATGGAATGAGGTTCGTGACATTGTACAGGAGACAGGGATCAAGACCATCCCCATGGAAAAGAAATGCAAAAAAGCAAAATGGCTGTCTGGGGAGGCCTTACAAATAGCTGTGAAAAGAAGAGAGGTGAAAAGTAAAGGAGAAAAGGAAAGATATAAGCATCTGAATGCAGAGTTCCAGAGAATAGCAAGAAGAGATAAGAAAGCCTTCTTCAGCAATCAATGCAAAGAAATAGAGGAAAACAACAGAATGGGAAAGACTAGAGATCTCTTCAAGAAAATTAGAGATACCAAGGGAACATTTCATGCAAAGATGGGCTCGATAAAGGACAGAAATGGTATGGACCAAACAGAAGCAGAAGATATTAAGAAAAGGTGGCAAGAATACACAGAAGAACTGTACAAAAAAGACCTTCACGACCCAGATAATCATTATGGTGTGATCACTCATCTAGAGCCAGACATCCTGGAATGTGAAGTCAAGTGGGCCTTAGAAAGCATCACTATGAACAAAGCTAGTGGAGGTGATGGCATTCCAGTTGAGCTGTTTCAAATCCTGAAAGATGATGCTGTGAAAGTGCTGCACTCAATATGCCAGCAAGTTTGGAAAACTCAGCAGTGGCCACAGGACTGGAAAAGGTCAGTTTTCATTCCAGTCCCAAAGAAAGGCAATGCCAAAGAATGCTCAAACTACCACACAGTTTCACTCATCTCACATGCTACTAAAATAATGCTCAAAATTCTCCAAGCCAGGCATCAGCAATACGTGAACCATGAACTTCCTGATGTTCAAGCTGGTTTTAGAAAAGGCAGACGAACCAGAGATCAAATTGCCAACATCCGCTGGATCATGGAAAAAGCAAGAGAGTTCCAGAAAAACATCTATTTCTGCTTTATTGACTATGCCAAAGCCTTTAACTGTGTGGATCACAATAAACTGTGGAAAATTCTGAAAGATGGGAATACCAGACCACCTGACCTGCCTCTTGAGAACTCTGTATGCAGGTCAGGAAGCAACAGTTAGAACTGGACATGGAACAACAGACTGGTCCCAAATAAGAAAAGGAGTATGTCAAGGCTCTATACTGTCACCCTGCTTATTTAACTTCTATGCAGAGTACATCATGAGAAACGCTGGACTGGAAGAAACACAAATTGGAATCAAGATTTCCGGGAGAAATATCAATAACCTCAGATATGCAGATGACACCACCCTTATAGCAGAAAATGAAGAGGAATTAAAAAGCCTCTTGATAAAAGTGAAAGAGGAGAGTGAAAAAGTTGGCATAAAGCTCAACATTCAGAAAACGAAGATCATGGCATCTGGTCCCATCACTTCATAGGAAATTGATGGGGAAATAGTGGAAACAGTGTCAGACTTTATTTTTCTGGGCTCCGAAATCACTGCAGATGGTGACTTCAGCCATGAAATTAAAAGACGCTTACTCCTTGGAAGAAAAGTTATGACCAACCTAGATAGCATATTCAAAAGCAGAGACATTACTTTGCCGACTAAGGTCCATCTAGTCAAGGCTATGGTTTTTCCTGTGGTCATGTATGGATGTGAGAGTTGGACTCTGAAGAAGGCTGAGCGCTGAAGAATTGATGCTTTTGAACTGTGTAGTTGGAGAAGACTCTTGAGAGTCCCTTGGACTGCAAGGAGATCCAACCAGTCCATTCTGAAGGAAATCAACCCTGGGATTTCTTTGGAAGGAATGATGCTGAAGCTGAAACTCCAGTACTTTGGCCACCTGATGCGAAGAGTTGACTCATTGGAAAAGACTCTGATGCTGGGAGGGATTTGGGGCAGGAGGAGAAGGGGACGACAGAGGATGAGATGGCTGGATGGCATCACTGACTCGATGGACGTGAGTTTGAGTGAACTCCGGGAGTTGGTGATGGACAGGGAGGCCCGGCGTGCTGGGATTCATGGGGCGCAAAGAGTCGGACACGACTGAGCGACTGAACTGAACTGAACTGAATGATACACTATTATAATTTACTTTTACATGCTCTTTTTTGCATAATTTCTTTTGGGAAATGTTCTTAGAGACTAGATGCCTGGTTCTGAATAACCGTATATGAATACTTGATTACACAATCAAAATATATTCTGGTTTTTTTTTTTTTTCTGGACAAAAAGTGGAGGCTTGGGGAAAGCACGTCACCTGAAATGTCCTTGTCTTAGTTGTGTTTTTCTAGGCCTTTCTTTCTAGACAGGTGAGATTTTTCTGGCATCTCTACCCTGTGTCATTAGAATAAGGAAGAGAAATTGGAGAAAAGCTACTTCAGCCCAGGAGGGTCCCAGATCTTCTTCCTGGAAGTGGCCTCTTTGTTTCCTCCACATTGTCCCACTGTTACAGCATCCCCTTATCTGCCTGAAAGGATTTCCTGAACATCTGGCCTGTGACAACAGTGGCCTCATACCCCCTCCCAGAGGCTGGAAGTGACTTTTTTGGGTCACCTTGACACGAGTACTCAAGAGTTTCCTCCCTAGTATACATATTAGTTCTGGCTGAGGATCACAACAACATTGTTTAATGTTTGATTTGTAAAAACAGTAAGTCTAACTGGTAGGCCAGAGTCTCTGAAAAATAAATGTATTCTTTCTGTGGTTCATTTTGAATGCATGCTAAGTCACTTCAGTCATGTCGGACTCTTTGTGACCCTGTGGACTGTAGCCCACTAGGTTCCTCTATCCATGAGATTCTCCAGGCAGGAATACTGGAGTGGGTTGCCATGCTCTCCTCCAGGGGATCTTCCCCACCCAGGGATTGAACCCGTGTCTCTTATGTCTCCTGCATTGGCAGGCAAGTTCTTTACCACTAGCATTCATTTTACTCATTGCCTAATACTTAAAAAAAAAAAATACTCTCAGGGGATTTCCCTAGCAGTCCAGTGGCTAAGACTCCATTCTTCCAGTGCATGGGGTCCAGGTTTGATCCCTGGTCAGGGAAATAGATCCCACATGCTACAGCTAAAGATCCTGTATGCTGCAACTAATACCCAGGGCAGCCAGTAAAATTAAATAAATAAATATTTTTAAGAAGTGTGCTGAAAGGCGGTGCTGTTTCCTGATTTGCACAAAGGACCTAGTAGGCTATTGGTTGCCCTGGTTATGTAAACCTAGAGTCAGGGAGGAAGTGCTAAGAACATTGGAATAAAGTTTAGATGCTGTGATAGAGGACAGGGCAGGAAGATGTAAGCAGGATGCAACCGGCTACCAGAGAAAAGACGTGTGAGGAAAGAACCAAGCTGCCTATGTGGGCAAACACACACAGGTCAGTTATTCTGGCCTTCTGTTGTGTGGTGTGCAATGTAAACCTCTTCTTTACCTTCAATACAACCTTCATTACCTAAAAAAAAAAGTGCTTCCTCAGGAATCTGAAAAAACCCCAGGCCCATCTGTGGAAGATGAGTTCTACTTCAAGGCCATCGGTTGGGGCAACTTGAAAAAATAGGCAGCATCTTTTATGCTTGATATTCACTAACTTGCCATCAACAAAAAGCTCCTTATAGCAATGGAACTCCAGTTACCAGGCAGGTTCCCAGTCACAGATGTTCTAGGTAGGTGGCCCTCAGTACTTGCTGAAATCCCACTGGGGCTTCATGGTCCTTTTCTGGAGGCGTAGATGTTGCACCTTGCCATCCCTGGACTTCAGCAGTGTTCTCATCACAGGTTTTCTATACTCTGGACCCTCTCCAATGAGTTAGATGACTGTATGTGTCACCTAGGATTTTCCACTACTTGAGCGTGTCTTGGTTTATTTCCTTTTTTGAGCTGAATTCCATCGAAACACTAAAGAGTGTATCTGTGTTGCTTCTTTTTCTTTTTTTAGGGTACCAGAACATCTCGTGAAGAGCATAACTTGGCAGACACTGCAAGCTGTAAATTTTTGCCATAAACACAGTGTAAGTCTCATGATCCCCCTCTAAAAATCAGAAGGCTGCCTTTCACCTGAGGTGGAATCTTTGTACAGAGTTTATATCATACTTTTGTGGATAGGCCTTTTTCACCCAAGTCTTTATAAGCCTGTTTGAGGGGTACATAGAAGCTAAAAATGCCAACCTAAGCTATTCCTTCTTGTTCAGATTTTAAAGATGTATGTTTATGATTTTGAGAAAGTAGTTTTGTTTATGTTGCTTAGAAACTGCCCAGATTTAAGGTAGACTCCTTCCCACTTGGAGTCCATGTTGCTCTGGTACCCTCAAAATACTGTGAAATTGGGGAGGGGAAGCCCAGGTGACTCATGCCTGTTGCATGCATTACGTGGAGTCCCAAGTGTGATGCACACCTGCTCGTGTCTGCATAGGTGAGTTAGAAGTGCCAGGGCTGCAATGAAGCAGCCAGTGGAAACCTCGTGAGCACTCTCAGCCACAGCAAGGCTGGCAGGAGGTACAGTGGACTGCTGCCCACGTGGTGGGACTTCACAGATACTGGGTAGCCTGCTACTCCCTTGGCTTCAACACAGCCCACTCCCTGCATGCAGGAAGCCAGACTCCAATATCAGAGCTTCATTTTGGCCCCAAGGGCAGTTTACTGCATTTTGTCATCCTGACAACGTCCAGGGTCAATTTCACTGGTAGGGCTGAAATGCCTTCCTCGAGCTGTTCTAATTTTTTTTTGCCCCTGAAGCTGCCTTCCCAGAAGGAAATATGAGAGTAGGCAGCACTTCTCCCAGCTGAGCCTCCACCTAGCTAAAGGCTACAATCTGTGTCCAAATGCGTGCACACCGGGGAGTATGGATGCCTTATATGTACTGCTCTTCACTGCGAGTGAGGGCCAGCAGTTTCCTGATAGCAGGTTTTAGGAGCGGGGTTGGGGAGTGGGGGGAGCGAGAGAGACGGCAGAAAGGCCCTGGTGGGGAAAAGCAGAGACACGAAGAGCAAATATAATGCATACCACAGCTCCCTGGAGAGCCCCTGAAACTGTTTGGCCACATGTGCTTGGGGGGAGGGCTGTAGAAACTTGTAAAGAATTCCCAGAACAGAATAGGAGCACATTCTTGCTTACAAGTGCTTCTGACCATCTGTCATCACGATATTCCAGGGTGTACCCATTATAGTAATATTTGAAGCCAGGGGTAAAAATGTGGAGATCTCAGGGCCATTAATTGCTGAGAACCAGATCTGTTGTAACAAAATAATTCAGAAATTGTCCCCCCCCAATTTTTCCAGAATAATAAATACCCGTGGGGAAACACTGACACCCAGGTCTCACCCTGAAGATCCTTTGGAGTGAGAACTAGGCCAGGCATAAGAGGAACCTCTGTCCTAGCTCCAAATTTTAGAAAGTCAAGAACACCCCAGGGTATCAGCCCTAAGCCAGAGAGGGTCTCTCAGATTGCAGAAGCCGCCAACATTCTCCTCCAGAGAGGAAAACACAAAGAAGAGAAGGTTATTAGGAGCCTGAACAGTATTTTGACCTCACTGTTGTTTTTATGTAATTGCTAATTGGTTGTTTTTATTGTTGTTGAAGATTTGTTCCTTACCAAAAAAAGCACCATTTAATAGGGAAATCATGTGAAGGTTCTTAAGCATTCTTCTAACATCACCCTGTTAAACAATGTCAGCTGTGGTCTAGAAACCACAGGTGATTTGTGTCTAATCCTTGGTGGTGTCGTGGGGGCTACATCCGGTGGGGTGGAGGGGCAGTAAGGAGGCTGGATGTGTGTGGGATGGAGCTGACATCTAGTGACTCCCCAGAGGGTGTGCGCTGCCTGCGTTTGTTTATCTTGTGGGGACAAATGTCAGAGCTGGAAGGGAGGTCTCTTGGCAAGCTGCTGCTTCCCACCCATCTCTTCCTCAGCTTATCTCAGCAGGCCCAGGGCTTGTCCTGTTTACCAGGCGGAATGTGTTCTGTTCTCAGTTAAACAACTGGATTATGAATTCTGCTTAGGCACCAATTTGCAGCTCCTGCAGCCATGCTGCAGTCCTCATCCAGAGCTTTTTAACATTTCCTCTGTCACCTAAGGTAGCCAGATTAAATACACCCGGTTAAATTTGAATTTCAAGTAAACAGTCATAAACACTTAAGTATAAATATGTTCCAAACACTACATGGGATGTACTTCTACTAAAAAAAATTATTGTTTATCTTGCTACTCTACTTTTATTTTATTTTTTTTTCACATTTATTGGTCCTTTAGGGCCCTTCAGGAACTGGGGTTGATTCAGGCTATGGTGGTTATGGTGCTAGATTTATTTTAGGCTACTGTTTTGTAGTCTGTTATCTAAAAGGTCATTGAGAGGTTCAAACAGCCTCAGATATTTGCTGGATATTCACGTATTTTATTTAGTCCATATATTAGGGTTGCTCCTGTTTAATCTGCTCGGGTTTGATGTTTGTGACTAGTGCATACACAGGGATGTGAAGCCGGAAAACATCCTCGTCACGAAACAGTCTGTGATTAAGCTTTGCGACTTTGGATTCGCTCGACTTTTGAGTGAGTATCAAAGTTTTCTTTAGTTAAGTGTCAAAGCTAGGGAGATTGTTAATATGATAAGGGATCTAAGTGCTATAGGAAGCTAGTTCTTGTATATTTAGGGCATAAGCTTGCAAGTCTACAATTACTGAAAACACGCATACAGTGGTTTAAAAATGTATATGCTATATGTAAATTTTATCACAATAAAGGGCTTACTAATATATTACCCTTCATCTTTTGCTAAAATAGTGCTTTTAAAAACTACTATTTTAGAAGAGTGGCTTTTAATGTTGGCTGTAGATTAGAATCATCTGGGAAGCAATAAACTCTAAACACCATATTGATACCCCTCTAGGGATTCTGTTTAACTGGACTGGTGTGGGGCTCAAACATCAGTAATTTTTAAAAGGACTATGTTCCAGGTGGTTTTCATGTGTAACCAGTGCTGTGAAGCACCGATTTGGAAAAACCGCAGGTGGGGCACGAGCTTGATTTCCCAGGTCTTCGCCCTCCCGGTTCTGACTCCCTGCACTGTTCCCTCTATTTTCCATGTCCCATGGCTGGCCAGCTGGACCGAGCGACTACTACACAGACTACGTGGCTACCAGGTGGTACCGCTCCCCAGAGCTGCTGGTGGGGGACACGCAGTACGGACCCCCAGTAGATGTTTGGGCAATTGGCTGTGTCTTTGCTGAGCTGCTGTCAGGGGTTCCTCTATGGCCAGGAAAATCAGATGTGGATCAGCTCTATCTGATTAGGAAAACCTTGGGTAAGTGCTGGGTTTTGTCCCATCTTTTGGAAACCAGATACTTCTACCCATGTCAGGGCAGAGCCAAGTTCCTAGTCTCATCCAGTGCCCTTTATAGTCACGAAACAGGGAAACTCAGAGCCTCATTGTAATGGCTCCATAAACGGTGTCCTTTGTAGGTATGTTCAGTTCAGTTCCGAGTCACTTAGTCGTGTCCGACTCTTTGCGACACCATGAATCGCAGCACGCCAGGCCTCCCTGTCCATCACCAACTCCCGGAGTTCACTCAAACTCACGTCTATCGAGTCAGTGATGCCATCCAGCTGATGCCATCCTTTGTCGTCCCCTTCTCCTCCTGCCTCCAATCCCTCCCAGCATCAGAGTCTTTTCTAATGAGTCAACTCTTCGCATGAGGTGGCCAGAGTACTGGAGCTTCAGCTTTAGCATCATTCCCTCCAAAGAAATCCCAGGGCTGATCTCCTTCAGAATGGACTGGTTGGATGTCCTTGCAGTCCAAGGGACTCTCAAGAGTCTTCTCCAACTCCACAGTTCAAAACCATCAATTCTTCGGCACTCAGCCTTCTTCAGAGTCCAACTCTCACATCCATACATGACCACAGGAAAAACCATAGCCTCGACTAGACTGACCTTAGTCGGCAAAGTAATGTCTCTGCTTTTGAATATGCTATCTAGGTTGGTCATAACTTTTCTTCCAAGGAGTAAGCATCTTTTAATTTCATGGCTGCAGTCACCATCTGCAGTGATTTTGGAGCCCCCCAAAATAAAGTCTAACACTGTTTCCACTGTTTCCCCATCTATTTCCCATGAAGTGATGGGACTGGATGCCATGATCTTCGTTTTCTGAATGTTGAGCTTTAAGCCAACTTTTTCACTTTCACTTTCATCAAGAGGCTTTTTAGTTCTTCTTCACTTTCTGCTATAAGGGTGGTGTCATCTGCATATCTGAGGTTATTGATATTTCTCCCAGAAATCTTGATTCCAGCTTGTGTTTCTCCCAGTCCAGCATTTCTCATGATGTACTCTGCATATAAGTTAAATAAGCAGGGTGACAGGATAGAGCCTTGACATACTCCTTTTCCTATTTGGAACCAGTCTGTTGTTCCATGTCCAGTTCTAACTGTTGCTTCCTGACCTGCATACAGATTTCTCAGGAGGCAGGTCATCTCTTTCAGAATTTTCCACAGTTTATTGTGATCCACACAGTCAAAGGCTTTGGCATAGTCAATAAAGCAGAAATAGATGCTTTTCTGGAACTCTCCTGCTTTTTCCATTGGATGGATCCAGCGGATGTTGGCAATTTGATCTCTGGTTCCTCTGCCTTTTCTAAAACCAGCTTGAACATCTGGAAGTTCACAGTTCAGGTATTGCTGAAGCCTGGCTTGGAGAATTTTGAGCATTACTTTACTAGCATGTGAGATGAGTGCAATTGTGCAGTAGTTTGAACATTCTTTGGCATTGCCTTTCTTTGTAACTGGAATGAAAACTGACCTTTTCCAGTCCTGTGGCCACTGCTGAGTTTTCCGAATTTGCTGGCATATTGAGTGCAGCACTTTCACAGCATCATCTTTCAGGATTTGAAACAGCTCAACTGGAATGCCATCACCTCCACTAGCTTTGTTCATAGTGATGCTTCCACTTGACTTCACATTCCAGGATGTCTGGCTCTAGATGAGTGATCACACCATTGTGATTATCTGGGTCGTGAAGATCTTTTTTGTACAGTTCTTCTGTGTATTCTTGCCACCTCTTCTTAATATCTTCTGCTTCTATTTAGTCCATACCATTTCTGTCCTTTATTGAGCCCATCTTTGCATGAAATATTCCCTTGGGATCTCTAATTTTCTTGAAGAGATCTCTAGTCTTTCCCATTCTGTTGTTTTCCTCTATTTCTTTGCATTGATCCCTGAAGAAGGCTTTCTTATCTCTCCATGCTATTCTTTGGAACTCTGCATTCAGATGCTTATATCTTTCCTTTTCTCCTTTGCTTTTCACCTCTGTTCTTTTCACAGCTATTTGTAAGGCCTCCCCAGACAGCCATTTTGCTTTTTTGCATTTCTTTTCCATGGGGATGGTCTTGATCCCTGTCTCCTGTACAATGTCACGAACCTCATTCCATTGCTCATCAGGCACTCTATCTATCAGATCTAGGCCCTTAAATCTATTTCTCACTTCCACTGTATCATCATAAGGGATTTGATTTAGGTCATACCTGAATGCTCCAGCGGTTTTCCCTACTTTCTTCAATTTGAGTCTGAATTTGGTAACAAGGAGTTCATGATCTGAGCCACAGTCAACTCCTGGTCTTGTTTTTGTTGACTGTATAGAGCTTCTCCATCTTTGGCTGCAAAGAATATAATCAATCTGATTTTGGTGTTGACCATCTGGTGATGTCCAATACAGCACCAATGAAAGGAAACCATAGAGCAGTGCTTGCTAACTGATCTAATGTTTTTGAGAGGATGAAAAACATTGTTTTTCTCTTTTTTGTTTTTTAAAAATTTTTATTGAAGTATAATTGACTTACAATATTGTGTTAGTTTCAGAAAACTATACCCAGTATTTTGTAATATATCTATAACTGATCTAATTTTACCTTTCTCTTTCTTCTTGTCCAAAGGAGACCTCATTCCTAGGCACCAACATGTATTTAGCACAAATCAGTACTTCAGTGGGGTAAAAATTCCAGACCCTGAAGATATGGTGAGTGACCTATTTTGGTAAGCTCTGCAGGTCAGAGCTACGTTTACCAGGATATTTAAGTGGTGATCATTCTCACTCAATGAATATACATGGGGAGTTGCAGTCTAACTAGGTTTTGATAGTTAGGCACCTGCCTGAGCTCCATGGTCCATCTGGCACCAGAAGATCAGTCTAAGAGTGGAAAAAAAAACTGGAGAAAATTCGCTACAAGACCCTGGCCTTCAGTGCTAATTTACAGACAGCTGATAGCAGAGCTTAGCCATCATGGTGGACAGGATTGCAGAGCTCTTTGCCCCAAACTCGCCTGTCCATCATTTTCAGCAGTTGAAGCTACAAAGCTCAGAGTTGATCAACCTGTAGACGATGACTCCTCCAGGAAAATCCAGCATGGTCCAAGCCCCTACTCTGCTGTGCTCTCAGTCCCAGACCATGGGGGAAAATGGTGATGAACTTGCTTGGCCAGCCTCACTCTGATACCTGTTCTTTTGGCCAATGTGGAGAAAACACGTATTTTTCAAAAACTGAAAAAATTTTAAATGTGCATAGTCTAAAGCACTTTCAAGAATTTAGTCCAGTGAAACTATTAGACAAGAGTATAAAGATACTCTTGCCTGGAAAATCCCATGGACAGAGGAGCCTGGAAGGCTGCAGTCCATGGGGTCACTGAGGGTTGGACACGACTGAGCGACTTCATTTTCACCTTTCACTTTCATGCACTGGAGAAGGAAATGGCAACCCACTCCAGTGTTCTTGCCTGGAGAATCCCAGGGACGGGGGAGCCTGGTGGGCTGCTGTCTCTGGGGTCGCACAGAGTCAGACATGACTGAAGTGACTTAACAGCATAAAGATACAGCAAACATTTTTTGATGGAAACATGACATTCTTTAACAGAAATCATTTCCTTTAAAGAATTAATTAAATAGGTTATGGTACGTCCTTACAATAGAAATACCACATAGCCAATAAAAATAATTAGAGTCATATGTAATCACCTGATAAAAAAGGTCCATAACATATTACTAAATGAAAAAAGTTATAAAATAGTATCCATAATTTGACATAATTTTAATGAATTTTAAATAAATATACATGTTTACATGTATAAATATAAAATAATATGACAACCTCAAGAAAATCAGGCTATATTTTTCTATTTATGAAATAAATGGCTGCAAGGTATAGTATACCAAAATATTAACAGCGAATGTCTCTTTGTGGTGGTACAATTTGTTTCTTTCTTTATGGTTTTTTAAAGTGTCTTCTAATGAGCCTGTATTATAATCAGAAACATTTCAGAGCACAGTTAAGGTCTATGAAGTCCTGAGTTCCTACTGTCTAAGAAAGGTAGTTTCACACCGAAGTGAACCCTCCTCCATTGCTCAGTTTCCAGATGGAGGCTCCAGCCGGTTCCATCAGAGCTGTCTGTCCCTGCAGACTCTGGGCCAGTCCTGCAGCGAGGTCTCCCACCTCCTGCCTCCCTGCCGCCACCCTCCAGCAGCACTCGGAATTAGGGAAAGTGGGGCAGCAGCGTGCCTTCAAGGCCACAGAAGCAGGAATGACACCTGACATATGGCAGGCGACCCAGCTGCTCCCCTGTGACCTGGACATTCCCAGTGTCTCACTAAATGTCCCTTAGTGAACTTCCTGTTTGCTCTTCTACCAGTGAAACCTCAGAAACAGCCCAGGTTTCATCGGTGTAAAAGGCTTCCCATGGTTTCCCAGAGGTTGTCCTGCAGGGGATTTCCTGTTGACAGAAGCACAGGAAGATGCAGCGTGGAGGCTGCACAGGTTGAATATCTGTGCCCGAGTCCCTCTGCCCGTCAGCAGCCCTGCCCGAAGGAGGCCTGCATGCTTCTGGGAGCAGGGAAACCGGCTAAGCAGGCAGGATGGGCCCCTGCCTATCACAGCCAACCGGCCGGCCTCGTCCCAGGCATCCTTGCTGAAACAGCAGGCCTCAGTGGTGCTCAGATTCAACGCACAAAAGTAGCAAGAGAAATAGTTTAGCTTAGGGAGTGGAGTGGGCTGCTCTCAAAGGCTCATACAGATGTGCTTTAGGATTTTATTTTTCCCTGTTGATCTTAGGCAACTCCAAAACTGAGGCTCTTATTTCTTATCAGTGGTGAATAACTCCACACTTGGGAATTGGTTGCTGTTGGCTGGTTCCCTGAACTAAGTAACACTGTGCTCTTAAGCTTGATGGCAGCACCAGGGAACCACCGTCTTTATCCACACGATTCATCTTGGTCATTTATTTGACTCAGCCTGGTTAGCTCTTAGTTTCTCAGTTTTCCTCCGTTTTAGCCTCTTTATCAGTGGTGTGGGCTTCCCTGGTGGCTCAGACGGTAAAGAATCCGCCTGCAGTGTGGGAGACTTGAACTGGCCTGTCTGCCTGACATATGGCATTCCTTCTATTTTATAGTGTTTATTACTCCTGATTGTCGCCTGCCTGTGATCAGAGAAAAATAGCCTTAAATGGCCAAAGGAGATTGATGGATGTCTGCTCAGGAGACTCTTTAAACAGTGGGATAATCAGGGGGACAGCAGGCTCCTGTGGGAGGAGAGAACAGTGTTTATTCCAGAAAACCAAGAACATCTGTTCACCTGAGTAGGGAAAAATAATCTTTGTTACATAGCTCCCTTTAGGTAAATGTCAATAAATGCCATAATCAGGACCCCTTTCTAGAAATGCCAAACATTATTCTGAGACAAGGCAAGTTACATAAATTGGAGCAGAAAACAGGGAAATAACAATTGCTTGACAAGTGTTTTTTTTTCTTTTTCTTTTTCTAATTAGTATTCCCTCACAGTTTGCTACCTGAATCTGTTCTTTAGGAAGTAAAGGGGGTAAATGGTTAGGAAGAAAATTTGGAAAAGCAGTTTAGAGGATGGGGGAGAGTATAAGCTTATAAAACATTTTGGAAGTGGGGAAAGAAGGAACTTATGAAACAGACATAGGTGGGAGGTGGGGTGGGCAGAGGGTGGAGGAGGCAAAGAAGGTTCCAGGAAGATGCTTCTCTCACTCAAAAATTCAATCTGAAATAACTTTATATTTGAATATATGCTGTAAATAAAATCCATGTTTTCTTTCTCTCTTTTTCAACAGGAACCACTTGAATTAAAATTTCCAAATATCTCTTATCCTGCCCTGGACCTCTTAAAGGTAAAATCATGGCTTCCAACAGACCTGGGAGCACAGGGCAGCTGAATCATTGGGGAATCTGAATGATTATGTCAATCCATGCATTGAAAAGTGTTCCTTTTAGAATTCTTCTTCTCACTTGAAAAGTATATGTGCTTTTCATTTTTAAAATGAGTTACATAACAGTGAAAACAACTGTAAATATTTTTCACTTTAAATTACCCTAATATTGTACTTGAAATGTAAATTTTTAAGAGGAGGAATGTTTGTTTTACAAAAAGGATCCTTTTCTTAAAAAAAAAAACAAAAAACAACAAACTATTTAGCCATAGGATTCTTTTAAATAACACTCTAATATACTGAAAGTAGGTTTCAACTTTAAAACTTGATTTCCATACACATTTTCAAAAGTATATAGCCCTTGTGTAAAATGAAGTACCGATTAAAATATTTGCAAGCTAAGGTCAATGTCCCACCCATTATAAAAAGTATTTAAAACATTTACTGATGCATTTATAATTTTAGAAATGAGACAGTTCCTTGAGGTATGTAATTGTGAGATTTAATCTATCTAAGTATGAGCCCTCTAGCCTATTTACTGGCATAGCAAATAGTTAAGAATGATGTAACGTAAAGAGAGGTATGTCCCTTTTCCCTTACATACATGTAATACATGGGCTATTTCTGGAAGAATATACAAAAAATGACTGATTTTAGAAGACAGAATGGGAGAACTAGAGTGATGAAGAGACTTTGCTACATACTGTATGAAGTTTATTTTTATCATGTGTAGATATTATTTTTTTAATAAAAAAACTAGTTTTTACAAAGTAAAGTGCCCAAAACGGGTTAGGAGGATTATTCTAGTGGGACACTGAGGTGAACTCAAAAATCATGTCCTGCTCCCTCAGGGCAGAGCACCGAATGCCTCAAGAACAGAACAAGGTGAAGAAAATGATTCATTACTATTCCTAGAAACCATTCATTCATTCATTATGTGGTTACCCCCCAGGAATGATTGTGGAAGGAATGAAAGTCATGATTCGTGTGTTTTTCTTACTTTTTCATCCTTTTGGCCCCACCTGAAGACTTTAATATTTCAAAGAAGAAAAAATGATATTAATAAGTTTATGCAGTTTTAGAGAGTAAGAAGAGGGGATTTTCTGTTCCTTTAGGGCTGTCTCCACATGAATCCTGCTGAGAGACTGACGTGTGAGCAGCTGTTGCAGCATTCGTATTTTGACAGTATCAGAGAAATAGGGGATTCGGCAAAAGAGCATGAGAAACCAACAAGGAAGACGCTACGACGGAGCCGAAAGCACTTGCCGGGGGTAAAGCTGGGGCACTGCTTTACAGAAGCGTGCAGGGTTGCAATATCAGATGAGTTCATCTGGTACAGAGAGCCTGAATCTATACTTGAGGTGTCCGTTGTGGCTTGCAGTTCCAGCATCCTGTTATTCTTGTGTGAGGACACACAGCTCACAAGATCTACCGGCCAGGGTCCCAGAGACACTTGCCTGTTAAGGGCCCTTCTTCCTGAATCCTAAAGATGACCCTGCCTAGTGGCTCCCTGCTGCCACCCAGGGGCCAGGGCTTTTGCTGTGCAGGAGCACAGGTCCCAGACAGAGACAAGGGAGTGAATTCCACTGAGCATGCTTCTTGTGCTTTGGAAAATGAAATTAAATTTACCCCAGGCAGCTCTCTGTCATCATGTTTACCTTCAGTACTGATTGACATTCCAGCTTTATCTGAAAAAGGAACTGTTTTCCTCCTTGACCCGTTAATCATTAGAGTTGGCTACGGTAAATGCGGTGATTATTACTTTCAGTGAGAATAGCAGAACAGTATGTTTAACCAGAGCACAGCATCCAGGCTGCACACTGGGAGCCTGTGAAGATTTGTGATTGCTGTAAAGTGGGAAGAGTGGCCTTGCATTAAGTGTCTTGTCATAAACCAAGAGCTGTTCTGATTTAGAATGGATTGTAGTTGGAACCACAGTTAGGATGAGCTGGCTGCTCCTGATTGCTTCTTTCATCTGCTCAGGTGCCCCTTAAGCTTTAAATTATCTTGCCTTAGTCTTTCCCCTTGCAGTTTCCACTGCTGAGTGGTATCTGGGTGGTGTTTGTGAGATTTGGAGGAGAGAAGAGGGTGGATAGTCCATTAGGAACAGATACCACATGAAACCCAGTGCCCTAAAATAGACCAGAGTTAGGAAGTTAAGAATGCTTTTCATACTAAGCAGACTTTCCCCTCAGTTACTCCTTACCTTACTGTTTCTTTGAGTTCAGGAGTAAAGGGTCTAGATAGAAATATTTTTACATGAAAGAATAGAGGAACCTCACTAATTTGTATATCACTTGTAGGTTTGATTTAAAAGTCCTGAAAAGTATTCGTTTTTCAGATACCTAAGTCCATATAGTACCATAAAAAATATGTGTTCCCTTGCTTTCGTTTGACATTGAGGATGAATTCAGACATTTTCTGGCAGCATTAAAGGAGCAGTTTTGCCTTTTTAAGTAAGGTAGTAGGTGGCCAAATCATCTGAGTGTTTCAGACATCAGTTTTCTTTCCTGTAAGACAAGGTATTGGCTTAAATGATCCCTAAGGTCCCAGCAAGCTCTTAACTCCTGTGAATATATGCTTTTTTTCCAATACTATTAACATGTAGATTTCCCCTTCCTTTTCATATCCTCTAAATTTCCTTTATGTACATGTTTTGTACATTATACAAGTACATGTTTTGCTTTATTATAAACAATAAATCTTGAAAAGGAAAAGCAGAGACCAGATTTATAGGAGGCAGTGAGCTCCCTGTCCATCAATTCCTCCATCTTGATTGGAGCCCCTGAGCTCCAGATGTAAACATTCTGTTCTCTCTCAGATCCCGGATTCTATGCAGAAAGAGTATTTCTGTGCTGAAAAAATTATTTACCTTTTTTTGAATGTGTTATGGATAATGAAAAAAGTGTGTGGCATTGACCGTAATTCTGTTTTGTATTTTCAGTTGCAGTGCCTACCTCAGCTGACCAGCAGCAGCATCCTTCCAGCTCTGGATAACAAGAAATATTGCTGTAACACCAAGAAACTTAACTACCATTTTCCAAACATTTAAAGAGCTTGGAGATTGACGATAAAAAAAGAGTTGATCATCAATTTGAATAAAACACACATTTGGTTGAAAACAATCACAACGTTGGAAAAAGCCTCAGGAGAAAATTTAAGTAACTAAGTGGGGGAGGCCACATGGCAAGATGTGAAGGAAAATTCCAGAGGCAGTCTTCCATGCATGACGATGCTGTCCAGAACAGAAAGGAACAACTTCTTTGGATTTTCACTTGTATTTTTATTGTATCTAAGTAGCTGAGCTGATGGACAGAATATAAACTGTATCTACTGTACTCACTTATACCTCTGACAAAATAGAGATGCAAAAGAAAAAAGATTTATGCTATAATCGTACCAGATAGAACAGGTGAAAATGGATTACAGAATGCCCATATATTTTTTTGGATCTCTGTTGCTTTGAGTCCTGTCTCCTGCTTCTTCAGATTTTCTCATCATATTTAAGGAGGGTTTTAGTTCTTAAAAGCAAAATGTTTAAAATTCCATTTCCTGCTTGTTCTAGTTCTTGATTTTTATATATGGAAACTTCTTGAATATTTGAGTCATTCAAAATATTTAAAATCATATGGATTATCATAAAAGGACTGTAATTTATCTGCTTATATATTTAATGATGTGTTTATAGACACTTCTTACATATACTTCAGTCTACCTTTAGTAAAGGATGCATCTTAGTCATTCTTGCAGGCAAGATGGGTTGACTATAATCTGTCTACATTTGTTCACCCAGTTACCCTTGCAAACAATGGCATGAAGCTTGGCAGTTGACCAAGGGGTAGAACAAGATCTACAGGCTTTGCAGGAACTGAGCCTGCCAGCCTGAAAGTAATTAGTACTCCATTCTCTCCAGTTCTGCCTCAGACTTGGAGACAGAGCAACAGGCAGGACTATATACAGTGATCTGGGTTTTGGAAGAAACTGCTTATAAACTTTCACTTGGGTCATAAGAATTATGTTTTAAGTTGATGTTTCCCTGAAGTATCTTTATACTGCACACGCATATATGTGTGTATATATACCAACCTAACAGTTAAACACTGACAATAATAGGCCAAAGTGATATTATTGACAATTGCTAGCTTTGTACAGTGGTACTTAAAATGATGACATATAATTAGCTTTGATTTGGCCTATTGCTTCTATTCAAAAAGCTTTTTCGTCTTTGTCCCCTGGACATAAGGGCAATATGAAGCTGATGTCTGTTTCTTATTGCTCAGCCCCATTTCTGATTGATGTGCTGCTGTTTCCTAGCAGTTCTCGCCATGGGTTTTGAAGATGTATTTTACTGTTTACTGTATATTCAAAACATTTCTTTTGCACTTCAATTTACTGCTATATTAATTTTCTTCATGACAGCATTTGACTGTTTTTACGTACTACACAGTGATCTACCAAATTCTGGCATCTGTTCAATAATTTTGACTACCCCAGCCAGTTTAATGATAGCCTAAGGCTTCCTGATGTATGTAGCTTCTTGCAGAAAGTTGACAGTGGGCTAAATAACCAGTCACAATATAATCTAATTCTTGTTACATAGACTTTGATTCAAATGACAAAGAAGAACATCCAACTTCTGCAATAGTGTAAATTTTGTATTTTCTTTTTCCATTACCCCTAACAATGCACTTGACGAGGCAGGTGACTGTAACTGCCTAATTTACCCAGTATTTTTAAAGAATCCCATTCAGAATAGAAAAGTATCTCCAGACTAACTTGTGGGCAGTCAGTTGCTTCATCACATAGTAATCAAATAAACCTGAGACAGAAGTGGTCATTTTTTTCTGACTTCTATAAAATGTATGCTTATACTTAACCATATCCGTGATCCTTTCTTCATCACGGAATCACCACTGTTTCACATGAGACAAACATTTCCTGATTTTTAAAATGACAGTGGCAATTAGTAAATAGTATATCATTTATGGCATGTGCTATTTACATAATCCAGTTTCTAAACACAACTAAAATTCATTTTTCTACTATAAGAGTGCATCAGAGAAAGTGTTTATTTTAAAACTATCTCCAGTCACGGTTATATCCAACCGAATAATGTTCAAACCAAACATACAGACATCCTCAAACAAGTTGGCATATAACTAACAATAAT
This sequence comes from Ovis canadensis, assembly GCF_042477335.2. Taxonomy (NCBI): domain Eukaryota; kingdom Metazoa; phylum Chordata; class Mammalia; order Artiodactyla; family Bovidae; genus Ovis; species Ovis canadensis. Next base: position 53,725,276 of record NC_091251.1, on the reverse strand, counting down.
AAAATCAGATCTTTATTTTTACCTCTTTGAAATGGCCCTGATTCTATCTATTTATGATATTCATTATTACTGTGTTCTAGACATAAAGTGAATTTTGTGCTCATACTCATGAGAAATACTATCCAACATATATGAGGGAATACAAATTAGTTTCTAATTGACATGTTAAATTTTTCCTCTTTAAGCAGTTTTTAAATTTAAGCAAAAATAGGTAAAGCTGTTGCTGGTCTTCATTATTGTTTCCTCTGGTTTATTGGAATAAGCAAAGTTATTTAAATCCAGCCAAGTATTTATGTCTAGTTTTAATAAAACACCAGATTAAGCCTACAGACTAGACAAATTAGCCAGAAACTGTTTATTCAGAGAAAGGATGTATGTTACAAAGAGCACAGATATGCAGGATCATGAGAAATGCATGCAAATCCTGGGAAGCAATGGGAATGCTCCAGCAACCTCTGATTACTTTGCATAACTGACTCCATCAATGAATCTGAAATTTAGCTTTCAGTTTTTCATAATTGTACATTTATAGTAACATGCTTCAATAACTTTAAAATGAAGCAAATTACTGTTAAAAAGTAAATACCTGTACTGTACATTTAAATCATTTTAAAGAACTTAAGTATCTATATCGAGATATTTATATAGATACCATTATAAAATAAAGAATATATTAAAATTAATAGGGTATCTGATTTGCACTTAATATGATTTAGTGTACATAAATTCTTACTTCCAACTTAGTAACTTTAGTGAATCACATCTGAATGTTTATTTTCTACATGATGGATGCTGCTAAAATGTCATAACATCCTTATAGTTCTGCTGATAACTATATAATATTTGTTGCTGTTAAGGATCAATTTAAAATGACACTCTACACTGAATTAAGATACTTATTGAAATATTATTTTACTTCAAGTCTAATTTTAGCTCCAGAGAAGGCAGTGATGTCTTAAAGGCTTGAACAATTTTTTCTTTTTCTTTTACTCCAGGAAGATCACTTAGAAACAAATACTTGAGGTTCCTGTAAAAAAAAAGAAAATTTTAAAAGTTAATATAATTTGACCTTTACTCTTATAGCATTAAAAGTAAACTTGTTTTATTGGCTTTTTAAGAAATTACACACAGTGTGTGTTCATATCATCCTACACATGCAAAATGACTTTTGGAACAGTAATCTTAGAGCACTACTTTAAATGAGATTCATGCTAGGAACTAATCCAGACTTTGGAAAGTTTAGTTGTTCTGGTTATGTCAATAATTCTGCTGAGTTTTTCCAAATATGTATATTATGGCATAGAACTCCTTTGTATGTTAAGTATGACATACAAATATGTCATCAGTTGTAGTTATGATTTTTTGAATCTGACACTAAAAGTAAAAACAAAGCAAATATAAACAAGTGGAACTACATCAGTTGTAGTTATGATTTTTTGAATCTGACACTAAAAGTAAAAACAAAGCAAATATAAACAAGTGGAACTACATCAAGTTGAAAGGCTTCTGCACAGCCAAGAAAACCATTAACAAAATGAAAAGGCAACCTACTCAACAGGAGAAAATACCTGCAAGTCATATATCTAATAAGGGGCTAATATCCAAAATGTATAAGCTCATACAACTCAATAGCAAAAAACCTGAACAATGCAATTTTTAAAATGGGCAAATATCTGAATAGACATTTTTCCAAAGAGGGCATACAGATGGAGAACAGGTACAGGAAGAGATACTCTACATCATTATCAGGGAAATACAAACCAGAACCACAATGAGATAGCACCCTACATTTGTTAGAATGGCTATTATCAAAAAGACTAGAAGTAAGTGTTGGCGAGGACGTAGAGGAAAGGGAATCTTTGTGCATGGTTGATGGGACTGTAAATTGGGGCAGTCATATGAAAAACAGCATAAAGATTCCTCAAAAAATTAAAAAAGAACTACCAAATGATTCAATAATTCTTTGTTTCAGTATTTATCTGAAGAAAACAAAAACACTAACTCAACAAGACATCTGCACACCTGTGTTCAGTGCAGCATTATTTACAATAGTCACTCTACAGAAACAACCTAAAAGTCCACTGATGGATCAGTGAATAGAGAAAATACAGGATATGCATATATGTAGTATTGAGCCATAAAAAAATAAAATTCAACATTGGGGACAAACCGGATGGACCTCGAGGGCATTATGCTAAGTGAAGTCAGTCAGACAGAGAAAGACACATACTGTATGATCTCCTGTATGTGGAAGCTAAAAATAAACAAGCAAGCTCACAGATACACAAAACAGATTGGTGGTTATTGCCAAGCCGGGGTGAGAAGCAGGAAAAATGGGTGAACTGTGCTATGTTTCTGCTTTTATTTTAAATGAGATTGAAGTTTAAAAATATTAATCTTAACCTAGAAAGGAAAAGAAACTGGGGAAGTTCTTAAAACAACTCAAGTTTCTATTACGAGATGAAGCCACAAAGCCTGAACTAATGTAAGAGACAAACAATCTGGTACTTTTGGTTCTAATGTTTAAGATTTCTCAAACTTCCTGTGATGCTGAGGTTATTGGCAGAACATGGGGGGAAAATACTTTAAAAGATGAGGAGGAAGTATAATTGCTGATGTTTACTGAGAGCACCAACAACTGTAATAGGCATCATGCTAGGTGCTTTATGTAATTGATTTTTAAAAAAAGATGCTTCCTAAAAAATGCAGTACAACTATAAGATATTAAAGTTGATAACTTCAATTGTTTTAAAGTATTGTGGCTGAAAGTTAAACCATTTTTTAAAATTCTGTTTTTCAGAATTAAAAAAAGATACCATCTCTCAACTGTTTTAAATTCTGATTCTTCACCTTAACATGATCAAGTTTCCATTTTGACACTGACCACCTACCTGAAATGATGCAAAGCAATGATACCTTTGTCTGTGACATTCCCACATGAAATTATTTCCATTTCCAACATGCTTTTTTGTAAATTTTCAAGTTGGCTAAGTCTCTCCAAACAACCATCCTCAATATAGTGACACTTGCATAGTCTTATTTTTTCAACATACTGTAGGCCTTCTGGAAGGGAAAAAAGTACAGTTTAAGAACCCGCTTTACCATTAAGATGATCAACTGTCCTAGTTTGCCCAGGACTGTTCTGGTGTCAGGACTGAAAGTCCTAAGTCCTAGGAAACCTCTTAATCCCAGGAAAACTGGAACAATTAGTCACCCTATTAACCACACAAAGTATTCACTACATGGATTGTGCTGATAGACAGGGCCATTCCACAGTCAGATGCCCATGCACTGAGGAATGAAATGCCCACACAAGCAGAGGCTGTGTGGATATAATTATTTCTATATTAGTCAGGGTTACTCAATGACAGAAGTTTGACAAAGATAGTTTAACAAACAAGACCTTGAATATTAAGTCGATAAACCACAGCTTAGTGTGGAGAGAAAGGAGAGGAGGGTACTTGTAACCTCTATGTAACTTAAGAATAAATATCATACACAAGAAGAGACAAGCTGGATTGGACTGAAAAGGGCGAGAAGGACACCCGTGTGACTATAAGAGTGAGTCAACTGCAACCAAAGGTCATTGCAAACCACCTGCATTTCCCATAACAAATGGTAGAGGACTTACCCATGTGATCAAACCCGATGCTCATGATGCAGGAATCGGTGGCGTCAATTGCCTGAATCTTGTATTTGTCCAGAGGGCCTGTCGGGAGATGGTTGTAGTCCTTCTGCCACCTCTCCTGGCTGTGGTAGCGCACCATGGCCCCACAGCGCAGCAGCCACTCTGATGCTGCCCTGTCAGGACCCACGTCCCTGATACGGTCATGATCCACTCTGGGGGGACGAGAAGAAAAGCAGGAAGCTTTTACTATCGTCACTAGCTTCTCAGCCATGTTCACCAACATAAATACAGAATAGCAACTACTTTTCACTTCATGTGATGAGGAGGGAGATAAATCCATGAAAAGAAAACATTCAATGGTAGCTCTACTTGCTACCATTTTTGCTTGTGTTTTCAAGTGAACACTGTCAAAGCATTTTTTTTTTTTTAAATCTGAGTTTATCAGGCAGACATGGGTCTTTATTGACTCGTATGCAGCATAGTAGCTTGACTCCAGGAGATGTTCAGTAACTACGTATTGAACGAATGACAACACTTGGTTATAATTTTCATTAATGATAAAAGATTTAAAAAGGGAATAATTTTGAACATTTGTTCAAATTAATGTCCGTAAGTGATCTTTATTAATTTTTACACATGCCTTTTTCTCTAGTTAGTGGTATTAATGCTGTATTAAGCAATGAGGAGGTTAGTTTTGCCAGTTTCAAAATAAGCATGCCACCAAATAACATTTTTAAAACTTGAATTCACTTGATAGTATTCAAAAGGTTAACTACATTGCTTAAGTCACAGAATAAAATATTCTAACATCACTGAGCTTTTCTGATTATAAAAATAATAAAAGATCATTTAAAAAAGCTTGAAAGGCACTGAAAGAATGAATAAAAAGAATCACTGAAGTCCTGCAACCCAGTCAGTCACAGTTAATATTCTATAACCTATCTTTTTTTGGTCTTTAATTTTTTTTTAAAGAAAATTAGGATCATACTGCATACACAATACAAATAACATCTGAAATATAAGAAAACCAAATTAGCCACTGGGAACTCATCGAGCTGAAACAATCCCCATGTTTCTTCACTTTAGTAAGGGTAACTTACTTATTAAACACTGCATTCAACCAGCCCCAGAAGTATCGGGAGTCACGTGACCATGGGAGTTTCTTTAAGCCACAGAGCTGCTGGGAAATTTTTCCAAACAGCATCATTTGCCCTAGACACATAAAATAGCATTCATATTAGATCATCAGTTGGCAATCAGAACCCATACATACAGTAATTTACTTCACAACTTCAGACTCAATGCTCTTGTGATGATAAAGCTGGCTCATTTACCCCTCAGTAGTTATTGAGCAAGTTACTGCTGTTTGTTTTTTTGGTTTCTTTTGCTGCAAAGGAGAGGCAGAATTGGATGGTCTCTATGGTTCCTCCCAGCCTTGACATTAAGTTATACTTGTTCGATCTTCAATTGGAGTCCGCCCACAGTGGCGCCACCTGGTGTCCATTCAAGTAGTGCATTTACAGATTTACCGAAACCAGTTCCAGTCCCAATCCACATTTCCAGTATCAAAATGACAAACTAAAATCATCGAAGAAGCAATGTATCAAGGTTAAGCCATTTACATCCATAAAAGGAGAGGAATCATGGAAATAGATCTTCCTATGAAAAGATTGTAAGTAGCGTCCCCAGAACAGTGCAAACCAAGAACTATGCCAGGGCAGCTGGGAAAGACTAGACAAGCAACTTAACCTCTCTGACCCTTGGTTTTCTCATTTATAAAATGAGATGATGGGCTCGGATGATTTCCAGCTGTAAAAATCCATAACCCTGAGTTGAGAAAGTGATTTCGAAACTGGGTCTCAACCTGACTTAAAGTGCCAGGAGGGGGGAGGACACAGACAAATGACACATTGTCTTTGAGGAGCTCACAACTTAATGCAGGGTACAGTGAGCTAAAACAGGTCACCAGGTGGTTAAAATAAATGACGGAGCCTGAAAAATACCTCAAAAGAGTAAAGACAAGGATTTCAACAAAGATGCCAAGCAAAGGTAGGTCAGGTGACTAGCTGTGGTGGGAACGTTTAAGGCTTGTTGTAGTTCAGTTGGGTTAGAACATGGGGGTCATGAGGAGACCGACAGTATACAGTCCCAATGGGAAGGGTCTCCTGTGTGGCTTCTGCAGGTAGCTAGGAGTCACTGAGCTTTCAGCACAGAGCGCTGGCATGGTCAGAACTGTGCTTCAGGAAGATTACTCAGACAGCAGCAGCAAGAATGAGGGCCATTCAAAGATGAGGAGACTGAAGCCCCGATATTAAGTAACTCACTGACACCCTAAAATCCTGGAAGAAGGCAGGGTATTAATAAATGCCTGTGTTTAAAGGGACTTGCCCAGTGTTTCATGGCTAATTGTTAGCAGTGCAGTGCTGAAACCTGAACCTAACTTTCACTCTTATTAGTCACGGGCTCTTTCCTCAGTCCTTGAATGGTTCTAGAACTCAAGAGAAAGAAGAGGACTAGAAAGAGTCCTGAGAGGGAACCACATTAGAGCTGAGGAAATGCCCGAGGATGTTGAGGCTGTAAACAATGAGAGCTGAGGTCTGAGGACAGTACCCTGGAGTCATCTATTACCTTCTTCCCTGCTTTTCCGCCATTACTCTGCCTTCATTACTACAAATGTGTCTCCACGCTATAAATACTTCCTCCCACATTCTCACATCTTCACTGCTTTTGATTAAATCTCTCACTACCCGTGCCCACTTCAGCAACTTCTTTGGCTGCCAACCATATTTACAAATTGGGTCTTTCCGGATTCATCCCAGGCTGTTCCCTCCTAGTTCCCTCCTAGAGTCTTCCCTGCCCCACCTAGAATCCTTTGGAAATCCTTCCCAACCTCAAGACTTTATTCAAATACCATCTCCATCCATCTATTCATTCATGCAATAAAGATTTAAAGTATGCAGAGCAAAAGGAAGAGCAAAAATCACACATTCATTTCAATTATTCCCAACACCAGGCACAGCACCATCCCCTAATGCAAGTTCAATAAATATTTGGAATTAACAATCTTCAATGGCTGACAAATTCTCATGCAGAAACAAAGAAACTGTCATTAAGCAGAAAAATTAGAGAAGTATGAAAACTGAAGTCACTTGATTCATTTTGGTCAACTGTATATTTCAGCTTAAGAGAAAGACCAAATTTACTTTAGCTTACGATCTCTAGAAATACTGGATATTATATTCAAAATAATTTAAACATGAAAATTGTTTTTATTTTTCAGTAAACCTAAAAAAAATAACTGGTAGGTTTTTGCATTCTCAACTGTAATTTTGTTAATTAATTGATACTGGGAATTTCAAATGAATTGCAGCAGCTACCTCTAAGAATGCTTTCTAGAGGGAAAGAGGAGACCTCTGGTGGTGAGTTGGTGAATTTAACTTTAATAAATTAAAAGAAGGGCTTCCGGGAAGGCTCAGCAGATAAGGAATCTAACTGCAATGCAGGAGGCACAGGAGACTCGGGTTTGATTCCTAGATTGGGAAAATCCCCTGGAGAAGGAAATGGCAACCCACTTTAGCACTCTTGCCTGGAAAATTCGATGGACAGAAGAACCTGGCAGGCCACAGTCCATGGGGTCTCAGTCAGACACAACTGAGTGACTAGGCACACAAATTAAAAGAAACCACTCAAATTCAAGTTAAAAAATAAACATTACTAAGCTACTGCTGTGATAAATGACTCAGGAATTCAAATTATTTAAAAAATTCTTCTTACTATCATAACATGGCTTGGAGCCGTAAGTTTTTAACAGATGTTTCCAAAAGTTGATAGGAAGTTTGTGACTTAGAGAAGGCCAGAGCTCTAATGTGTGCCTCAAAACAGGAGATGGAGAGTTCTCCAATTTGCATAAAAACAAGTTTCTTTTAAAAAGTGCAGGTTCTCTTTTTATATATTAAACATAATTACTTAGGTGGCCTATTCAAAGTGATGGCTAATTTAGGGGTCAAAAAGACTAAACTAGCCAACCTGTTCTTGAGGGCAGTGAAAGTGTGGAGAGAAGGGTGAGGTGGTATCAGAATTGGGGAGTTTCCCCCCCAGATTATAACCCCACTTCACTGGAATCGTCCATTACTGATGCCAGTTCTTATTCCTGATGTATCTAGAGTCTAGTGAAATAGAGTGACAGAGCACTTCCTTAGGAATAGAAGGTCCCCAAAGTCACCCTAGGCCAGTATCATTTGACACTCACTGAACTAACTTCTTATAGGTTCTGACCTAGATGGAAGGTGAACATGAATTCTTAGCTTCAGGAGGGTGTGGTGGCCAGAAAACAAATGTCTTTAGCCAAAGACATTACAGGGTCAATGAATGTAAGGTGAGCTCTTGATTTGAGATAATCGAGAGGAAACAAATTAATGTACAGTCAAGACTAGGCGAGAAGCTAAGCAGAGAAAATTTTATAAAAAGTACATGTGTATTTTGAGTTCTTTCACTTTGCTAAACTAGGAAGTACAGGCTCAAAATCACAGAAGAGTAAAACAGTTACTACTATGGACTGACTCATGAAAGCCTGACCACAGACCCTAGATTGTATAATTCTATACTCAACCTAGTAATAAATCAACTACAATCCTGTGCAATGGTTAAAATAAAAAATAGTGATAGTACCAAAAGCTGGCGACACTGAAGAGGAACTCGATCACTCAACATTGCTGGTGGGAATGTAAAATGGTACAGCCACTTTGGAAAGGAGTTTGGCACTTACAAAGCTAAACATGTGCTTATCAGATGATCCAGCAATTGGACTCTTGGGCATTTATCCCAGAGAAACAAAAACAGGCTCACACAAAAAGCTGTACACTAAGTTTCATAGCAGCTTTATTCGAAATGGTCAAAAAACTAGAAGTAACTCAGTTATCCTCCAAAGGGTGAATGGTTAAGCATGTTGTGGTACATTCATACCATGAAATACTTCTCGGCAATAAGACAGAATGAACTATCAATACATGCAACAAATTTGGATGGCTCTCATGGGATAATGCTAAGTGAAAAAGTCAATTCCAAAAAGTTACATACTATATAATTTTGTTTATGTAACATTCTTGACATGTCAAAATTTTAGAAGGTGAGAACAGAATGGGTAAGAGGGTGCCTTGCGGGAGGGATCTTGGTGGTGATGGATCTGTGTTGTAGCTTGCCTACAACATTCTACACATGGGGAGGTCCCTGGCGGTCCAGTGGTTGGGACACTCTCACTGCCAGGGGTCAGAGTTCCATCCATAGTCAGAGAACTAAGATTCCATAAGCCCCATTGCATGACCAAAAAGAATAATAATAATAAGAAGAAGAAGGAGAATCTATACAGGTGTGATAAAATCTGTACAGGACTAAACACAAACACAAATGCAAAACAGGCTATCTGAATAAGATCCATGGGCTGTTCCTGGTTATGCTGTTGTATCAAACTTTTACAAGATGTTACTATTTGAGAAGACTGTGTAAAGGGTACACAGGATCTCTACTGTTTCTTACAACTGCATGGAAATCTACAATTAACTCAAAATTCAAATTAAGAAATTTTCTAATAAAAAATTAAAAACTAAAAAATGAATATCTTATTTTTCATTTGTGATGAACAAGCAGGCAACATTCCACATTATTTTCACAAATAAAGAAAATATGCATAACTATCCAAGTGATAAAAACCATATAAACATAATAAAAACCATCATTTTATTGAGCATTTTACTGTGCTAAACATCTGATGAGCCTTATCTTGCTCATAAAAAGTCCTATGAGGGGGACCCTACATCACTCATAGTTCACACAGGAGGGGCTGAGGAAAAGGGGTGACTCCACTTTCCCAAACTATGTGACTAATAACTGGAGCCAAATTCAGACAGGCAAGTAAGTTTTTCCAGCAATAAAGTCAGTGCCCATGGGGGGATCAGTGGTGTCCGGCTCTTTGCCACCCCATGGACTGCAGGTCGCCAGGCTCCTCTGTCCACAGAGTTTTCCAGGCAAAAATCCTGGAGTGGGTTGCCATTTCCTACTCCAGGGGATCTTCCGGACCCAGGGACTGAACCTGCGCCTCCTGCATTGGCACTGGAAGCATATTCTTTACCACTGCTCCATCTGCTAAATCCAAATACAGTAATAAAGTTACATCGTTCTATTTTTGTTTTGCTCAGCTGTCCTGACCCTAAAAATTAAAAAACAAAAAACAAAACCTTCCATCAAACACTGACAACAGGTGTTAGGCACAGAACTAGAGGATCACGTAATCTGACACAGGTCTTTCAGAGACTACAGAGCCTGCTTCCCTCATTTTATAGCTAAACAGGGGTGAAGTGACATGCACAGGTGAATCATTGTTTCCAGGCCTGCAAAGCATATTTAAAACCAGGCCAGTATTAAAAAAAAAAAAAAAAAAGGAAACAGATCGCTAAATGACGGCAGAGACCGAGCCGTCTGTTTCATTTATGCGCTCAATATTTACAAGACCAATAATGAATGACATGTCAGGAGCCACATATATGGATGGCCAGAAAACAGCAGACTATCAGGCGTCGCCATGACAGAGCCTCGGTCTGGAGAAGGTTGGGGCTGGACTGTGCCCTTTAGTGAGCACTCCGCTTTGTAGGAGACTCATTGGAGACAGAGGTTCTCCGCAAGAAGCCGCTAGGGACGTGGGGCGGGGCTAGGAAGAGGCGAGGTTGAGAGGGCGGAGCCACGAGGGACGCGGGGAGGGGTCGAGGGGGCGGGGCCTAGCTGGAGGAAAGGAGGGCCTCTGGGCCTGCCCTAACGAGAATTTTCACCATCATCATCCCCAGACTTTGTCCTGCGGCGCCAAGTCCGCTGGGCTGTGCAGGTCGAGGACGCCTGACTCGGCGGGCCAGATTTTCAGTTAGCCTAGAGATGGGAGAAGGGAAAGGGGAGAGGGTGACCACCACTAGTCCCGCCCCTCTCGGGGCCTAGCTCCTCTACTCACAGCGGCAAAAGGAAGGAGCAAGCTGGCGTCCCCAGCGTCTACGGCGGCGCAGGCCTGCCCTTCGCCCTCCGCCGCGCGCGTCCATTGGCCACTGGCGGCTGCGCCCACGTGGGGCGAAGGTGCTCCCTTCATTGGCCTCTGCTTGGGGGGCGGGGCTAGAGGGCGCTGGGACGCGGGCATTGTAGGTCTCAAGGACTGGCTTCTAGAGCTCGAGGCAGGGAAAGGGGCCCAGGCGATGGTACCTGCGCTGCGTTACCTGGGCAGTGTCTGCGGACGGGCCCGCGGGATTTTCCCCGGGGGCTTCTCCGCGGCGCGCACACCCGCGTCGGGGAAATCCCGGCTGTTGTGCCAGGGTGGCCGCAGAGCCAGCACCAGGTGAGTACCCGCTGGCCCGCCCCCCGCGGTCTGCGCTGCCTCTCTTGGAGGTGCCTAGTGCTGGACCTCTGCCTCTGCTCTTCTTCGCTGTCCTCGGCGAGAGAGAAGGTCGGGATCCTGTGAAGCCCGGGCTCCAGCCTCAGATCCCAGGAGCTACCTGGCTGGATCACTCGTAGGCTTGTGGGCGAGAGGAGAAGAATAAGAAAGGCAGTGTCGAGTAGAGGTCAAGAACAGTCCTGGCTTTGAATACAACTCCACCGCTTCCCATTCAACCCTGGGCGGGTTACTTAAGCTCCTTTAAGGCTCAGTTGTGAATCGGAACCTAGTCTCTCGCGCAAGTGGTCGTTTTGAGGATTAAAAGGACCTCACACACTGTAAGCAATTAAACGTGCTGTTTGTTCGCTGGCCTTCCTGATGTTACTTGGAACATCTGAAACCGGTCTTAAATCATTCCGTTCCCTGGCACACACACGGCTGCATAGAGTTGTCCGTATGAGAAGCAGCTCAGCTGCTAATCAAACCCTGCAGAATTCAGCGTCCTGTGATTTGAAATGTGGAGATCACGTATGAAATTACTGTTTTTTACCTGCTCTCTGTATGGGGAGCGGTTTATGCGAAGGTTTCAAAGCTGGAAAGCTCTTGGCTCTTTTTCGGGAACTAGCATGTGGGCAACATGAGTGTGAGTGGAGCTTGGCGGAACAGAGGATGGTGTGGAAAGACACCGGAGAGGGGTTACATCACAGCAGAGGTTTTGCTTTAACTGCACGTGGAATTTTATTCTAAGGGCTCTGGGAGACTTTTAAAGACGTGATTAAATGTTGATGTTTCAAAAGTTGATTCTGGCTGCTGTGTATTAGTGGGTTGGAGGGGAATTAGTGTGGAATAGGATTTGTGATTCATCGTGTTCTTTTGGGAACCTTTTCTTAAGGGAAGAAAAGTAAGGTTAGTGAAGGTTTTGTTTATACTTTTTAAATTTTGAAATGATTAAAGATCCATAGGAAGTCCCCCTTCCCAAAGAAAACCCACAAAAACCCAGACCAGAGAGCTCTCATGTACCCTTTTTCACCCAATTTGCTCCAACATCTTACCTAACTGTAATAACTGTCAAAACAAGGAAAAGGATATTAGCACAATCCATAGACCTTGTTCAGATTTTCATCAGTTTTCCATGCACTCGTTTTTTTTAAAATTGCTTCACTACTTACAGACTTTATATAACATTTAGTATCTTAAAAGATTATTTTGAAAATTGAAATTATATTAGGTAGATAGATTTGGAGGAGAATTGCTTCTTTATAATTTTGAGTTTTCCCATCCATGAACTTGGCATATCTTTTCATTTATGCATACTCATTTGTTATTTAGGAGCTTCCCAGGTGGCTCAGTAGAAGAATCCACTTGTCAGTGCAGGAGTGGGAGGAAACACAGGTTTGATCCCTGGGTCCAGAAGATCCCCTGGAGGAGGAAATGGCAACCCACTCCAGTATTCTTGCCAGGATAATACCATGGACAGAGGAGTATTCTCCATGGGGTGGCAAAGAGTTGGACACGACTGAGCATGCACACACACGCCTTTGTTATTTAATAGAGTTTAAAATTTTTCTCTGTGAAGTTCGTTTTTTCTTAGGTTAATTCTTAGATTCCCTTATTGTTTTGTTGCTATGATAAATAATGTCTTATATTCTTTCAGCTGGATTTTACTTGTATAGAATATGCTCTTTTTTTTTTTTAATGCTGTTTTGTATTTCTTATCCAGTATTGGGGATTTCCCTGGTGGCTCAGATGGTAAAGCCTCTGCCTGCAATGCAGGAGACCTGGGTTCAGTCCCTGGGTTGGGAAGATCCCCTGGAGAAGGAAGTGGCAACCCTCTCCAATATTATTGCCTGGGAAATTCCACGGACAGAGGAGCCTGGTGGGCTACAGTCCAAGGTGTCACTAAGAGTCGGACATGATTTGGAAACTAACACTTTATCACTTTAGGGCTTTCCCAAGTGGCTCAGTGGTAAAGAATCTACCTGTCAAGTAGGAGACACGAGTTCAGTCCCTGAATTGGAAAGATCCCTTGGAGAAGGAAATGGCAACCCACTCCAGCATCCTAACCTGGAAAATCCTATGGACAGAGGATCCAGTCCATGGGATCACAAAAGAGACAGACATGACTTAGCGACTAAACAATACCAACATCCAGTTTTGGAACCTGAGTCATAGGTACTTCATAAAATGAGTTAGAGAGTTTTCAGCTTTTTAAATTTTTCTGGAACATCTTCGATGATAGAGATTATCCATTCCTTGAAATTTTGGTAAAATTTACACACTGTGTGTGTGTGTGTGTGTGTGTGTGTGTTTAGGTGGAAAGCTTTTGATGACTAAGTTATAGCAATTGATTCCAAACTTCTATTTCTTCTTGTCTCAGTAATTTTGCTTGAGTCCCTCGCCCCATTTCATCTACGTTATCAAACTTATTAGCACGTAGATCTTCATAATGTTCTTTGATTAGGTTTAAGATCATTGTCATGTCTTTACATGTTTTTTCCTTATTTTATTTATTTGTGTCATCTCACTTTTTTCCTCATTACTATTGCCAGAGATTTGTCTACTTTATAAATCTTTGCAAATAAAGGATTTTTCTTCTTTGTTATATTTTATTATATATATGTTTGTTTTATATACATCTGTATATATTATTTTTCCTTATTGTATTTAACTTCTTGAGTTGATAACTCATTAAATTTTGGTACAGTAGTGTTTTTAGGAGTGTCTCTTGCATGTTAAAGTTCCTGTAGCCTTTTTTATCTAAGAATATCTTTATTGAATCCTCATATTTAAATGATACAGTTTAACTCTAGGTTAGAAATCCTTTTTTTCTTCCTGAAACTACTACTTCATTGACTTTTGTTGTTGTTGTTGTTGTTGTTGTTGTTTTTGTTTTGTTTTGTTTTTTGGCTTCTTTTGTTTGTTTGTTTGCTTTCTGTCTTTTGCCTACAACGTGCAGCATGTGGGACTTTATTTCCTGGGCCTGGGGTGGAACCCTCACCCTCTGTGTTGGCAGTTAACTACTGGACCACCAAGGAAGTGGCTCTACTGACTTATGGATGTCATTGTCACAATTTAGAAATCTGATGTCAAGTGAATTCATACTCATATTTTCTCTTATATTGGAGCATAGTTGATTAACAATGTTGTGTTAGTTTCAGGTATACAGCAAAGTGATGCAGTTATATACATACATGTATCTGTTCTTTTTCTAATTCTTTTTCCATTATCTTATTACAGAATATTGAGCAGAGTTCCCTGTAGGTCCTCGCTGGTTATCAATTTTAAATATTGCAGTGTGTACCTGTCAATCCCAAACTCCCAATCTATCTATCCCTCCCCCCACCTATCTTACCCCCTGGGTACCATTAGTTCATTCTCTAAGTCTGTCTTTCTGTTTTGTAAATAAGTTCATTTGTATCATTTTTTTAGATTGCCCAATTAAGCAATGTATGATATTTGTCTTTATCTGACTTATTTCTCTTAGTTTGATAATCGTCAGGTTCATCCATATTGCTGAAAATGGCATTATTTCTTTTTAATGACTGAGTAATATTCCATTGTATATATGCACCGCATCTTTGTCCATTCATTTGTTGATGGACATTTCAGTTGCTTCATGACTTGCTATTGTAAACAGCTCTGCAGTGAACACTGGGGTGCAGGTATTCTTTTGAACAATGTTTTTCTCCAGATATATGCCAAAGAGTGCAGTTGCTAAGACGTGTAGTAAGCGCATGTTTAGTTTTTTAAGAAAGGGCCATACTCTTTTTTCCAGAGTGGTTGTACTATTTTACATTCCTACCAGTAATATGTGAGTTGATCCAGTTCTTCTCATCTTCATCAGCATTTGGTGTTACCACTTTTTAAAAAAAAGTCATTCTGATAGGGGTGTAGTGATATCTCATTGTAGTCTTAGTTTGCATTTCCTTAATGACTAAAGGTATATTTTCATGTACTTATTTGCCATGTTTATATCTATCTTCTTCGATGAAATGTTTGTTCATATTTTTTGCCCATTCTCTAAATGACTTGTTTATTTCAAGAATTGAGTCCTTGGTCATATATATGGTTTGCAAGTGTTTTCTCCCAATTTGTTCATCATCTTATCCCCTTAACAGAGTCTTCTGCAGAGCAAAAACTTTTAATTTTGATGAAGTCCAGTTTATCAATTTTTTCCTTTATGGGTCATGCTTTTGATGTGAACTCTTCAAGTAGCCCTAGATACCAAAGATTTTCTCCTGTGTTTTCTTCTTAAAGTTTAATTGTGAATATTTGCAGATATTTAAAAACTGAATTTTTTGGTTAGAATAATAGCATTGTGTGTGTGTTTTAAAGAGCTCTTTTAGAAATAACATATTGGATATTTACAGATGGTGTTTAGAATTTAGATCGAAATAATATAATGCAAGAGGGAGTGAAAAAAAAAAGTGGGGTGAAAAAGTGAAATTGGCCATGTTCCTATAAAACCTAGATTTGTTGACCATGAGATCAATGCTAATGGTAATTTTTTAAGCTTCTCACTGTTGAGTTAGACTATACATACCCTTTCTAATTTTTTAAATGATTGTGTAATCAGAGTTATTGTGACTAAAATTGATTCTGAGCCCATTTCTGGATGACTTATTTCCTTAAGGTTTGATTTTCTCACTGTTTCCTTCTAAGCAAAATAAAATAATTATGACTTTTTGCACACTAAGGTGTTAAAGACTTAATGTTAACTTGTCCTCAAAAATACTGCCCTTGAGGGACTTCCTGGTGGTGCAGTGGTTAAGACTCCATGCTTCCAATGCAGGGTATGTGGGTTAGGTCCCTAGTTGGGGAACTAAGATCCCACATGCCATGCAATGTGGCCAACACCCCACCTGCAAAAACCCAGAAACAAACAAACAAAAAGCACAAAAGAATACTGCACTTGAGTTTTTGACAGTTAGTAGGGGAAAGTGTGATACTTAACTGAGTAACCACTGATGGAGCCAGCTTATGCAGAGTATAATGGAGACATAGAGGAGCTTGGGCAACTAGCCATTCTGCCTGCTGGCTGTAGCTGATTAACTTTTAAAGCCAAATATCACAAAGCCCAGTAAACATTTGATTTTAATGATTATTAATTAATAGTTTAATTGTTCATTGATGATGAAAATGCAAAGTTTGATAAAATCTACTGTAAACATGTGTTACTTTAAAGATGGCTTTCTTTTAAAGCTCATTTGATATAGTCATTATTGGTGGCGGAATTGTGGGGCTTGCCTCTGCCAGAGCACTCATCCTGCGACATCCAGCACTTTCCATTGGTGTTCTGGAGAAGGAGAAAGATTTAGGTATGTATGTTATGTTGCTTAACCCGAACACCTTTGAGCAAACTCTGGGAGATGGTGAAGGACAGGGAAGCCTGATATACTCCAGTCCATGGGATTGCAAAGAATAGGACATGACTGGGCAACTTAACAACAACAATAAACCTGAACACCTGCTCATGTTGTCAGTTCTGCATCTTTCAATCTACGTGTCAATGCTAGTGTCCCAGTCTGGATTCTTCAAAAAGCAGAGCCTGGGACTAGAGCTTGGATACTGGATATTGGATATGGGCTTCCCTTGTGACTCAGCTGGTAAAGAATCTGCCTGCAATGCAGGAGACCTGGGTTCAGTCCCTGGGTTGGGAAGATCCCCTGGAGAAGGGAAAGGATACCTACTCTAGTATTCTGGCCTGGAGAATTCCATGGACTGTATTAATCCATGGGGTTGCAGAGTCAGACATGACTGAGTGACTTAAAAAAAAAAAAAGGTGATTCATTTGTGGAGTCAGTAGGTGGGGAGAGTAAACAGGGAAGGAGGGAAAATCTTGTGAAGGTGTGTTATCCAGGTTGAAGCTGTGAGCTTGATTCCACCGAGACCTCTGAGGAACTGCCTAATGTTTCCCAGGATTGTGCTCATGTGCCCTTCAACTTCTGTCCCTTTGTTTGAGGATTGTCCCTAGGGATGTTGAGTCCCTCTGCCCCCAAAGATCAGAGAACACCCTGGTGCAAAAGGCAGAGAGCCATATTGGGCCCTTGAAGTGGATTGCTGGTGGTGAGGGTGGGTTTGTACCCCAAAGTCATAGCTGACGTCAGAGATGGGCTAGAGGGACCTGGCACAGATACTGTGGTTGGCTGCTGGGGAAGCTACCAGTGCTCCAACTGGAAGAACAGGCCCAGGCAGAGTTTTAAATAGTGGTCTCTAATAGCTTTAACTCTGACTGTATTCCCCTATGTCTTGGGTTTTGAATGAGTCCTGTATGTGCTTTCTCTTAAATGTATTTCTCTTGTTCCATAGCTGTTCATCAGACTGGACATAACAGTGGTGTCATACATAGTGGGATTTATTATAAACCCGAATCTCTGAAAGCTAAATTATGTGTGCAAGGTGCAGCCCTCATCTACGAGTACTGTAACCAAAAGGGAATTTCCTACAAGCAATGTGGCAAGGTATGGCATTTTACTAGGGCCTTGACTTATTTATAAATAGTATTTTCTTAGTAATCTTAAATGTTGATTTAAAAAATACCTGGCTTTTCTTTCTTTGTATCTTTCTTTGCAAAATCTAGATGTTTCATATAAATGGGATCATGCAAAATGTTGTCTTTTGTGATTGGCTTCTATCACTTAGTGTAGTGTTTTCAGAGTTCATTCATCTTGCCGCATGAATCAGTACCTCATCCCTCTTTGTATTCCATTGGCTCGATACACCACATTTTGTTTACCCATTTATCAGCTGATAGACATTTGGGTTGTTTCCACTTTTGGGCTACTGTGAATAATGCTGCTATGGACATTCATGTACAAGTTTTTGTGTGGACCTATGTTTTCCTTTCTGTCAGGTGTATACCTAGGAGTAGAGTTGCTGGGTCATACAGAAACTATATGTTTAACGTTTTGAAGAAGTGCCAAACTGTTTTCCAAAGTGCTGTACTGTTTTATATCCCCATCAGCAGTTGGTGAGGATTCCAGTATCTTTATATCCTCATGAACACCAGTTATTGTCTGCTTTATTTTAGCCATCCTAGAGGATGTGAAATGCTATATCACTGTGGGTTTTTTATAATTAAGCTTAGTGATTAATAATGCTTAATTAAGTCGCTTCAGTCGTGTCTGACTCTGAGCGACCCCATAGATGGCAGCCCACCAGGCTCCCCAGTCCCTGGGATTCTCCAGTCAAGAACACTGGAGTGGGTTGCCATTTCCTTCTCCAATGCGTGAAAGTAAAAAGTGAAAGTGAAGTCACTCAGTCGTGTCTGACTCTTAGTGACCCCATGGACTGCAGCCCACCAGGCTCCTCCGTCCATGGGATTTTCCAGGGAAGAGTACTGGAGTGGGGTGCCATTGCCTTCTCCGAGTTAATAATGTTAAGCATCTTTCATGTACTTACTGGCCATTCATTTATTTTCTTTTGAGAGATACCTATTCAGATCTTTTGCCCATTTTAAAATTGAGTTATTTGTCTTTTTATTGTTGAGTTGTGTTATTTATATATTCTGAATATAGCCCCTTATCAGTTATATGTTATTTACTAAAATACTACTAAAATATTAAAATATTTTTATTTTTAAAATATAATAGTAATGATGATATTTAAAATATTGCTAAATATTTTCTCCCATTCTGTAGATTTTCTTTTTACTTTCTTGATGGTATCCTTTGAAGCAGAGAAACTTGATTTTGATGAAGTGTAGTTTATCTTTTTTTTTTCTTTTGTTGCTTGTACCTTTAGTGTCATATCTAAGAAATCATTGCCAAACCTTAGATCATGAAAATTTGCTCCTGATCTTCTTCTAATATCAAAGCCTTAATTCTGATGGTTAGATCTTTAGTCCCTTTTCCTCCCCAGATGAGTCGATTTAATTCTGAGTGGTACAGAATTGGAGCTAGAGCAAAGACTGAGGAACAGACTTTGGCTGGGCTTACTCTGACCGCACAGCTAAGGTAGAAATGGCTGAATGAGAAGAACTAAAGAGAAGATGAGCCGCTGTATGATTTCATTTTTTTAAACCTTAACAAAAGTTTGTTTTTAAATGTGTAGCAGGCTTCAAGACAGTACTTCATTCTAGCTATAGGTGGCAATAGACATTATGGCAGGGAATCGGGAATGGAATTAAGGATTACCATTGCCAAATGACAAGCCACTCCAGCACTCTTGCCTGGAAAATCCCATGGACGGAGGAGCCTGATAGACTACAGTCCATGGGGTCACAAAGAGTCGGACACGACTGAGCGACTTCACTCACTCACTCATTGCCTCCAGCACAAAGAACAGCTTCCTTTTTTTTTTTTTTAATATGTATTTTTATTTTTTGACTGCACCAAATCTTAGTTGCAACATGTGGGATCTAGTTCCCCCACTAGGGATCGAACCCAGGCCCCCTGCATTGGGAGAGCAGAGTATTAGCCACTAGACCACCAGGGAAGTCCCTAAAAGTGGTGTTTTGGTTTTTTTTCCCTTGGCTGCACTGGGTCTTCCTCAGCTCACAGGCTTAGTTGCCCTGTAGCATGCGGGATCTTAGTTCCCCTTTCCTGATCAGGGATCAAACCCACATCCCGTGCATTGGAAGGTGGATTCTTAACCACTAGACCACCAGAGAAGTCCCCCAGCTTACTTTTTGACAAGTTTCTTAATTCCACCTTTCTCCAGGGGGGCTTTCCCTGCAGCCTTTGCTTTCAGCTTCTCAAGTTTCTTTTGCTTCTCTCTCGCTTTTTGGCCATGCTATGTCTTTGTTGCGGTGCTCTGGCTTTCGTGGCGGGGCGGACACTTCTGTAGTTGCCGTACATGGACTTAGTTGCCCCGCGGCATGCGGGATCCTGGTTCCCCCACGAGGAATTGAACCCCTGTCCCCTGCTTTGCCAGGCAGATTCTTAACCACTGGACCACCAGGGAACTCCCCTTCTGCTGCTTTTTCTGTTTCTGCTTGAATGCCCCATCATCTTCATCCAGCTCCTTGGTCTGCTTCAGGTGCTTCTTAGCACCTTTGCAGCTGGCCTACTGCCCCTTCCCAGACCCTGCCACCAGAAGTAAAGCTCCCACCCCACCCCCTACACGTGTTCTACCAGTGTAGGTTCATTTTTTAATTAATTGTGGTGTATGATGTAAGGAGGGGGTCCAGCTTCCTTCTTTTGCATGTGGATATCCAGTTGTCTCAGTGCCATTTGTTGAAAAGAGTTGTTCTTTCTACAATACGTTGTTTTGGCATCTGCATCAAAAATCAGTTGAGCATAAATGTAAGAAGGCGTATTTAGGATTCTCAATTCTATTCCACTGATGTGTGTGTGTCCTTATGCCAGTGCTATTTGTCAGTATCTCCAAAAGGGCAGCTGGTGTTTTTGATAGAGATTATACTGAATCTATAGATCAATTTGGGGAGTGCTGCCATCTTAGCAGTATTAAATTTTGCAAAACATGAAATTGGGATGTCTTCCCATTTATGTTAATTTTCTTTAATTTCTTTCAACAATATTTTTTATTTTTCATTGTACAGTTCTTACATTTCTTTTGTTAATGTTATTTGTTGATATTTTATTCTTTCTGATGCTTTTGTGAGGAAAATTATTTTCTTAATTTCAGTTGCATTTATTCACTGCTAATGTATAGAATAGGATTGATTTTTTACATATTGATCTTTATCCTTCAACTTTGTTGAACTCATTTCTTAGTCTAGTAGTTTTTGTGTGTATGTGTGTGTGTGTATTCCTTAGGACTTTCAACATGCAGGATCATGTCATCTACAAATAAGATAGTTTTACTTTTTTAAACTGGGCATTTTTTTTATTGCCTAATTTACTTAGGTTCAGTTCAGTTCAGTTCAGTCACTCAGTTGTGTCCAACTCTTTGCAACCCCATGGACTGCAGCACACCAGGCTTCCCTATCCATCACCAACTCCCAAAGCTTACTCAAACTCATGCCCATCGAGTCAGTGATGCCATCCAACCATCTCATCCTCTGTCATCTCATTCTCCTCTGGCCTTCAATCTTTCCCAGCATCAAGGTCTTTTCCAGTGAGTCAGTTCTTTGCATCAGGTGGCCAAAATATTGGAGTTTCAGCTTCAGCATCAGTCCTTCCAATGAATATTTAGGACTGATTTCCTTTAGGATGGACTGGTTGGATCTCCATACAGTCCAAGAGACTCTCAAGGGTTTTCTCCAACATTACATTTCAAAAGCATCAATTCTTTGGTGCTCAGCTTTCTTTATAGTCCAACTTTCACATCCATACATGACTACTGGAAAAACCATAGCCTTGACTAGATGGACCTTTGTTGGCAGAGTAACGTCTCTGCTTTTTAATATGCTGTCTACGTTGGTCATAGGTTTTCTTCCAAGGAGCAAGCATGTTTTAATTTCATGGCTGTAGTCACCATCTGCAGTGATTTTGGAGACCCCCCAAATAAAGTCTGTCACTGTTTCCACTGTTTCTCCATCTATTTCCCATGAAGTGAGATCAGATGCCATGATCTTTGTTTTCTGAATGTTGACTTTTAAGCCAACATATTCACTCTCCTCTTTCACTTTCATCAAGAGGCTCTTTAGTTCCTCTTCACTTTCTGCCATAAAGGTGGTGTCATCTGCATGTCTGAGGTTATTGATATTTCTCCCGGCCATCTTGATTCCAGCTTGTGCTTCATCCAGTCTGGCATTTCACATGATGTACTCTGCGTAAGTTTAATAAGCAGAGTGACAGTATACAGGCTTGACGTACTCTTTTCCTGATTTGGAAACAGTCTGTTGTTCCATGTCCAGTTCTAACTATTGCTTCTTGATCTGTGTATAGATTTCTCAGGAGGCAGGTCAGTGGTCTGGTATTCCTACCTCTTTAAGAATTTTCCACAGTTTGTTGTGATCCACACAGTCAAAGGCTTTGGTGTAGTCAATAAAGCAGAAGTAGATCTTTCTCTGGAAGTCTCTTGTTTTTTCAATGATTCAACGGATGTTTGCAATTTGATCTCTAGTTCCTCTGCCTTTTCCATCTTGAACATATGGAAGTTCACAGTTCAAGTACTGTTGAAGCCTGGCTTGAAGAATTTTAAGCATTACTTTACTGGCGTGTGAGATGAGTGCAATTGCGCAGTAGTTTGAACATTCTTTAGCATTGCCTTTCTTTGGGATTGGAATGTAAACTGACCTTTTCCAGTCCTGTGGCCACTGCTGAGTTTTCCAAATTTGCTGGCATATTGAGTGCAGCACTTTCACAGCATTGTCTTTTAGAATTTGGAATAACTCAACTGGAATTCATCACCTCTACTAGCTTTGTTCGTAGTGATGCTTCCTAAGGCCCACTTGACTTCGAATTCCAGGATATCTGGGTGTAGGTGAGTGATCACACCATCGTGGTTATCTGGGTCATGAAGATCTTTTTTGTATAGTTCTTCTGTGTATTCTTGCTACTTCTTAATATCTTTTGCTTCTGTTAGGTCCATACCATTTCTGTCATTTATCGGGCCCATCTTTGCGTGAAATGTTCCCTTGGTATCTCTTATTTTCTTGAAGAGATCTCTAGTACTTCCCATTTTATTGTTTTCCTCTATTTCTTTGTGTTGATTGCTGAAGAAGGCTTTTTTTTTTTTTCATCTCTCCTTGCTATTCTTTGGAACTCTGCATTCAAATGGGTATATCTTTCCTTTTCTCCTTTGCCTTTACTTTCTCTTCTTCTCTAAGCTATTTGTAAGGCCTCGTCAGACAACCATTTTGCCTTTTTGTGTTTCGTTTTCTTGGGGATTGTCTTGATCACTGCCTCCTGTACAATGTCATGAGCCTCCGTCCATACTTCTCAAGCACTCTGTCTAGCAGATCTGATCCCTTGAATCTATTTGTCACTTCCACTGTATAATTGTAAGGGATTTGATTTAGGTCATACCTGAATGGTCTAGTGATTTTCCCTATTTTTTAAAAATTTAAGTCTGAATTTGGCAATAAGGAGTTCATGATCTGAGCCACAGTCAGCTCCTGGTCTTGTTTTTGCTGACTGTATAGATTCTCCATCTTTGGATGTGAAGAATATAATCAAGCTGATTTTGGGATTGACTGTCTGGTGATGTCCATGTGTAGAATCTTCTCTTGTGTTGTTGGAAGAGGGTGTTTGCTATGACCAGTGCATTCTCTTGACAAAAGTCTGTTACCCTTTGCCCTGCTTCATTTTGTACTCCAAGGCCACGTTTGCCTGTTACTCCAGGTATCTCTTGACTTCCTACTTTTGCATTCCAGTCCCCTGTAATGAAAAGGACAGCTTTTTTGGATGTTCATTTTAGAAGGTCTTGTAGGTCTTCGTAAAACTGTTCAACTTCAGCTTCTTCAGCATTACTGGTCAGAGCATAGACTAGGATTGCTCTGATATTGAATGGTTTGCCTTGGAAATGAACAGAGATCATTCTGTTGTTTTTGAGATTGCATCCAAGTCTTGCATTTCACACTCTTTTGTTTATTACTATGGCTACTCCATTTCTTCTAAGGGATTCAATAGTAGATAGAATATCATCTGAGTTAAATTCACCCATTCCGGTCCATTATAGTTCACTGATTCCTAAAATGTCAATGTTCACTCTTGCCATCTCCTGTTTGACCACTTCCAATTTGCCTTGATTCATGGACCTAACATTCCAGGTTCCTATGCAGTATTGCTATTTACAACATAGGACTTTACTTCCATCACCAGTCACATCCACAACTGGGTATTGTTTTTACTTTGGCTCCACCCCTTCATTCTTTCTGGAGTTCCTTCTCCACTGATCTCCAATAGCATATTGGGTACCTACCGACCTGGGGAGATCATCTTTCAGTGTCCTATCTTTTTACCTTTTCATACTGTTCATGGAGTTCTCAAGGCAAGAATACTGAAGTGGTTTGCCATTCCTTTCTCCAGTGGACTGTGTTTTGTCAGAACTCTCCACCATTATCCATCTGTCTTGGGTGGCCCTACACGGCATGGCTCATAGTTTCGTTGAGTTAAACAGTTTGTGGTCCATGTGATCAAGACTGGGGAAACAGACTCTTGGAGGGCACAAATAAAACCTTGTGTACACCAGGACCAGTCCATCTTGGGTGGCCCTACATGGTACCCTCTTCATTCTTTCTGGAGTTATTTCTCCACTGATCTCCAGTAGCATATTGGGCAATATGCTACTGTGGTACAATACAACAATAGAGTGTTGAATTGTTCAGTCGCTAAGTCATGGCTGATTCTTTGTGACCCCAAAGACAGCAGTATACCAGACTTTGCTGTCCTTCACTATCTCCCAGAGTTTGCTCAGTTTCATGCCCACTGAGTCAGTGATGCTATCTAACCATCTTGTCCTCTGTTGCCCACTTCTCCTCCTACCTTCCATCTTTCCCAGCATCAGGGTCTTTTCCAATGCGTTGACTCTTTGCATCAGGTGGCCAAAGTATTGCAGTTTCAGCATCAGTCCTTCCAATGGATATTCAGGGTTGATTTCCTTTAGGATTGACTAGTTTGATCTCCTTGTAATCCAGGGGACTCTTAAGAGTCTTCTCCAGCACCACAATTCAAAAGCATCAATTCTTTGGTGCTCAGCCTTCTTTATGGCCACCTCTCACATCCATACATATCTACCGGAAAAACCACAGCTTTAACTATATGGACCTTTGTCTGCAAAGTAATGTCTCTGCTTTTTAATACGTTGTCTAGGTTTGTCATAGTTTTCCTTCCAAGGAGCAAGTGTCTTTTAATTTCATGACTTCAGTCACCATCTGCAGTGATTTTGGAGCCCAAGAAAGTAAAATCTGTCAATGTTTCCACTGTTTCTGTTTCTATTTGCTATTAAGTGATTGGACTGGATGCCACGATCTTACTGTTTAAATGTTGAGTTTTAAGCCCTCTTTTCCACTCTCTGTGACCTTCATCAGGAGGCTCTTTCTTTCCTCTTCAATTTCTGCCATTTATCATCTGTATATCTGAGGTTCTGAGGTTATAGATATTTCTCTTGGCAATCTGTTTTTTGAGTCGTGGCAATCTTGATTCCAACTTGTGATTCACCCAATCTGGCATTTTGCATAATGTACTCTGCATAGAAGTTAAATTAGCAGAGTGACAGTATACAGCCTTGGTGTACTCTTTTCCCAGCTTGGAACTAGTCCGTTGCTCCATGTCCGGTTCTAACTGTTTCTTCTTGACCTGCATACAGGTTTCTTAGGAGACAGGAAAGGTGGTCTGGTTTTCCCATCTCTTTAAGATTTTCCACAGTTTATTGTGATCCCAACAGTCAAAGGCTTTAGTGTAGTGAGTGAAGCAGAAGTAGATGTTTTTCTGGAATTCCTTTGCTTTCTCTGTGACCCAGTGAATGCTGGCAGTTTGGTCTCTGGTTCCTTTGCCTTTTCTAAATCCAGCTTGTACATCTGGAAATTCACGGTTCACGTACTGCTAAAGGTGGTGTGCAAGTGCAAGAGACCCAGCAGACATGGGTTTGTTCTCTGGGTCAGGAAGATCCCCTATAGGAGGGCATGGGAATCCACTCCAGTATTTTTGCCTGGAGAATCCTGTGGACAGAGGAGCCTGGCAGTCTAAAGTCCATGGGGTCACAGAGTCAGACATGACAGAAGTGACTTCACATGCATGCAAAGCCTAGCTTTATCTGCGTAGAATGTCTAATGTAGTGTTGAATAGAAGTAGTCAGGGTAGATATCCTTGTGTTCCTGATTTTAGAGAGAAAGCATTCAATCTTTCACTATTAAGTATAATGACAGCTGTGGGTTTGTTTTTTTTTTAAGATGTCCTTTACCAGACTGAGGAAATTCCTTTCTACCTGTATTGTGTGAGTGTTTTTAATCATGAAATGGAGAAGGGAATGGCAGTCCACTGCAGTGTTCTTGCCTGGAGAATCCCGTGGGTGGAGGGGCCTGGTGGGCTGCAGTCCATGGGGTCACACAGTCGGACACAAGTGAAGCGACTTAGCACAACACAATCATGAAAACGTGTTGGATTTTCTCAAATGCCTTTTCCACTTTTGCTGAGGCAGTCATGTGGTTTTTGTCCTTTATTCTATTAACATGAACTTATTACATTCACTGACTTTTGGATGTTTAGGAGGCCTTGCATTCATGCAGTGAATCTCACATGATCTTGATGTATAATTCTTTTTATATGTTGCCACGTTCAGTTTACTAGTATTTTGTTCAGAATTTTTGTATCAATATTCATAAGGGATGTTGATATGCAGTTTTTGTCTTCTTTTGATATCTTTGTCTTGTTTGACTGTTAACTGATCTTGTCGAAATAAGAAGTGTTCCTGTTTCTGTTTTTTTGGGAGATTTTGTGAAGAATTGGTACTAATTCTTCTTTAAATACTTGGTAGCATTCATGAGGTCTGAGCTGTTAAAAGTTATTAATTCTGTTTCTTTAGTTGTTACAGGTCTATTCACATATTCTTTTTCTTCTTGAGTCAGTTTCACAAGTTTGTATCTTTCTATGAGTTTTCCCATTTCATATAAATTATCTAATTTGTTGGCTTATAGTTGTTCACAGTATTTCCTTATAACTCCTCTCCATGTGATTTTTAGGAATAAAAATTCATTGTTGCCCTTAAAAATGCTATGAAGAATTTTTTAATGATGTGGGAAAATAGTCTTGACATACTATTAAGCAAAAAAAAAAAAAGCAAAATGTGGAAGTATATTTACAGTTTTTATGGTTGCATTATGAGGGTTTGTTTGTTACAAAATACTAGTAAACTGAATGTGGCAACATATAAAAAGAATTATATATCAAGATCAAGTGAGATTCACTGCATGAATGCAAGACCTACTAAGCATCCAATGCTTTAAGCCAAAGGAACCGACCATCATCTGCTGAACACCTTTGAGAAACACAGCAGGCCCCATTCCTGCCCATGCGATGATTCTGAGCTCTGTAACACCTGCTTCTTTCTGGAGCCTATTCCCTCTTTACGTCAAATCATGTCATTGCTTTTAACCTACTCAGCTCAGCTCCAGGGATTACTTTACAGATTGCTGCTTCCAGGCCATGGCAATGTCAGTGTGACTTAATAACCTGATTTCATAGTTTTCCTGGTTCAGTCACTTATTTGAGTCTTTGCCCGTCTCCAACTTCTTTGTTTTAAATCAAGTTTGATGTCCTTTTATTTCTTTAAATTGAAGTATGATTAACATGTAAGAATTTTTTTCCTTGTGATGATGGACTTTAAAAAAAATATTATATGATCCTTTAAAAATATTGTATTTCTTTCTTTATTTTTAGCTGGTTCTTTGGTGCTTCGCGCAGGCTGTCTCTAGTTGCACAGAGCGGGCTCCTCTCTAGTTGTGGTGCGCATGCCTTGTGTGGTGGTTTTCCCTGATGCAATGCACGGGCTCTCGAGCGCACTGGCCTCAGTGGCTGTGGTGTATGGGCTTAGTTGCCCCTCGCATGTGGACTTTTTCCAGAGCAGAGATTGAACCCACATCCTCTGCATTGGCAGGTAGATTCTTAGCCACTGGATCACCAGGGAAGTCCATAATGAGGACTTTTAAGATCTACTTTCTGAGCAACTTTCAAATATGCAATTACTAACTATACACAATTGCTACCTATAAAGACACAATTACTAACTATAGTCACCATGCTGTACATTACATCCCTGTAACTTACTTACTTTGTATATGGAAGTCTGTACAGAGTTTGTAAAGGGTTCTTGATATATTCTGCATATTAGATCCTTATCAGTGACATGATTTACAAATATTTTCTCTCGTTCAGTGCATTATCTTTTTACTTTCTTGATAGTGCCGCCTGATTCCACATCTGTTTTTAAGGTTAAGTATTTGTTGATTTAGATAACCTTTACACTTTAATTAAAAGTATTACTTCATGGGCTGTGATTGACCCCTTGCTATGAAATAGTGATTTTTGAATTCTAATGCACTTGTGAATATCATCTGTGTTTTCCTTTGCTGGTAACTGTTAAGTAAGAAAGAAACTACCTCAAACAGATACTTTGCCCAGAAATAAATATTAATAGAAAAGGAATCTTGAGTAAAGTTGTTGAATTTTCTGTTTTCCTCCCCTATGACAGAATGCCTCAGTAAATACTTTGAAATGTACTTTATTCCAGAAAATAGTTTTCTGTTAGTGATATTCCATTATACTGAATACTTCCTATTGCTCTGATATTGTTTTTTTGTTTTTTTAATTTAAAGACAAAACAAGCTGTGCTTTGTTCCCCTCTGGGATTGAAACAGTGAAGAGGATACGTATGGCCAAGACGCACATAGCAACTGTGATGGCAGATGTGAAAATTGAGGCTACGCCTCACCTTTGTTTTAATGCAGTCTAAAGGCAAATATTTTTGGTGGAGGAAGAGTGAAGTCATGGAGAAAGGGAGAAGTAGATACATGAAGCAAAAAGCAGTTTTAAAAACTCAACCCAGTTTGAATCATACAAAAATTTATGATTTTCCATTGACTTTATCTTTCATAGCTGATGATATGTTTAACTTTATTCATATTCTTTATGTCTTTTCTTTCTAAGCTTATAGTGGCTGTTGAACAAGAAGAAATTCCCAGACTTCAGGCCCTGTATGAGAGAGGCCTACAGAATGGTGTCCAGGGCCTGAGGCTGATCCAGCAGGAGGACATAAAAAAGAAGGAGCCATATTGTAGGGTAAGTGATTCACTAACCCCATACACATGCTCACAGGGATATTTTCAGTTGGGGCTCAGTCCCTGTGACATGGAGGCTGGGGGTGAGCCTATAGGAAGCAGGAATCATAGAAACAGATAATCTTGTCACAGGCGCATTGAGGTGACAGACACAGGAGGGTGTTGCCACAAACTCTGGATGCTCATCTCTTCTTCCCTATGAGAAACTACCAGGTCCAAAGAACACATGCAAAGGCAAGGGAGGTCTGAGGCCCTGTGATGTGTTGGGAAAGCGCTGAGCGGCGAGGTGTGGTTGGGCTGTAGGGTGTGTAGTAGGAGATAACAGATGGGATTGGAAAGGCAGAAGTAGCCCACACAAAGGGCCTGATATTCATGCTGATACTTTGAAGTGTATCCAGTAAACATGGGTAGCCACTGAAAATTTTTGAGGATGGTGGCTGCAGTATCTGGTCTGCTTCAGGAGGGTGTGAAGGGTGGGTTATAGAGTATCTGGCTTAAAACATGCTATGAAGAAAACCAGATCTTTATTTGTGATGGAGACTTGACTATATATGTATAATAATTACTCTGCTTATCAACTTTCCTTGATAGCCTTTTAGAGGCTACTGTCCAATTCCCACTTCACTGACCGTCACAGTGAATTGCTATGTCTCCTGTGTTCCATTCCTCAGGGTTTTGTTTTTTTTTTAATTTTTATTGGAATATAGTTGATTTACAATGTTGTGTTAGTTTCAGGTATACATCAAAGTGAATTAGTTATACATATACACATATCCACTCTTTTTTAGATTCTTTTCCCCATAGGCCATTACAGAGTGTTGAGTGGAGTTCCCTGTGCTATACAGTAGGTCCTATTGTTGTTGTTTAGTCACTAAGTCATGTCTGACTCTTTTGCAGCCCCATGGACTGTAGCCCACCAGGCTCCTCTGTCCATGGAATTTTCCCAGCAACTATACTGGAATGGGTGGCCATTTCCTTCTGCAGGGGATCTTCCCAAAATATGTGTGTGTATATATATACAATAAAATAGATAAAAGTACATATATGTATATAGCCCAAATTGTGCATGTATATATGTATAATATATACACAACAGTAGTATATGTGTATATATATATGCAATATGTAAAAATAGGTAACTAATAAGGACCTACGGAGAAGGCAATGGCACCCCACTCCAGTACTCTTGCCTGGAAAATCCCATGGATGGAGGAGCCTTGTGGGCTGCAGTCCATGGGGTCAGTAAGAGTCGAACACAACTGAGCGACTTCACTTTCACTTTTCACTTTCATGCGTTGTAGAAGGAAATGGCAAGCCACTCCGGTGTTCTTGCCTGGAGAATCCCAGGGATTGGGGAGCCTGGTGGGCTGCTGTCTCTGGGGTCACACAGAGTCGGACACGACTGAAACAACTTAGCAGCAGCAGCAGCAGCAGCAGCAATAAGGACCTATGGGCTTCCCCAGTGGCTCAGCGGGAAAGAATCCTCCTGCAGTACAGGAGACGTGGGTTTGATCCCTGAGTCAGGAAGATCCCCTGGAGGAGGGCATGGCAACACCCTCCAGTGTTCTGGTTGGGAAAATCCTGTGGAGAGAGGAGACTGGTGGGCCACTGTCCATGGGGTTGCAAAAGAGTTGAACATGACTGAAGCAACTAACCACCACCATGTATCTATTTTGTCTATTTTATTTATTTATATCTTACAACCCACTCCAGTATTCTTGCCTGGAGAATCCCACGGACTGAGGAGCCTGGTGGGCTGCAGTCCATGGGTTCACAAAGAGTTGGACACGACTGAGTGACCTTACTTACTTACTTATATATATATATATATATATTTTAATATATACAGTAGTGTGTATATATCAATCCCGATTTATCCACCCCCACTTACCCCCTGGTAACCATAGGTTTGCTTTCTGCATCTGTCCCCAGTGTTTTAATGACATTATACAATATTTGGACTCTGGGTACCTATCTTAGTGAGTATGACCTTGAACTCACTGTCAGGTGATGCTTATCAAAAGCTCGCTTTAGAGAAACACTGTTTAAAGAAGAGAGCCTAGATGATCATTCATTCTTCTACGTCTCTCCAGACCACCAGACTGTGGTACAGCTATACTGTATTGTTTTTCCCTCCCCACCCACTCCTTGACCCCAGATTACTCTCCTTGAGTTGTGTTTTGGTGTTTTGGCATCAGCCTATGGAGAAAATCACTGTGTCACTCACTAAGGCCTCTACTGTAAGAAGATAGGTTCACTGTTGAATAGCATCTTTTGAGAACACTCAGGAGAAATTTCTCTCAGACCCCAGTTTTAAGTCTAATTTTTCTTTCCTGAGCAGTTTCTGTCTATGGACACCGTAACTGATTGCATTGTCCTGTTTACCTTGATCCCAAACAGGACACATTTGTGCCCCATTCTTGCCAAGTAGCTAAAGCCTTAAGCATACATTTTCATTTTTATGCACTAATTTCACTCTTTGTTTCATCTTGTCTTTTCATCTTTGTTTTCTGTATGCTCTTATTTTTTGGAACTTGTTATTGAATCCTAGCATATCAGTACATTCAAAATCATCAACTTGATGAATTTTCATGAAATGTGATCAGCATCCAGATCAACAAACAGAACATTACCTGCTTCATTTTGTTTGTTTAATTCACTTATTGATTCTAACAGTTTATCTATGAATTCTTTTTTATTTTTTGGCCATTTTGCACGGCACATAGGATCTTAGTTCCTCAACCAGGGGTAGAACCTGTGCCCCCTGTGGTGAAAGCATGGATTCTTAACCACTGGACTGCTATGGAAGTCCTAATTCTTCTTCTGTATTTTATATATACAATCATATTGTCTGCAAATAATAACTTCCAGTCCATATACTTGTCTGGTTTAAAATTTAATGCTAGTATATATTGTTTTGTATGTATTTTTGTTTGTTTTTACAAGCTGCTTCAAATCCTTTTACACAAAGACAATATAGAATTAATTTTTCTTAAGTTATCTTTAGTTGCGCAGTTAAGGTTGGATCAAAATATTTTATTTTCTTAAGTAGTATAAAGTTCCCAAGAGATTGGTAGTACCTAGAAATCCAGATAGCGTTGAGTGAGTTCTTCTTGCAGAGAAGGTCATAACATCTTCGACTCTGGCATACTTCACCTCTCTCTCCCTTCGGACTCAGAATGGTCAGAGTGTTTTCCTTGTGGGAACAGATCTTCTCCCTTTTCCTCTCTCCATATAGTTCTTATTTCTCTGAGATGATGAATGAATGAATGATTTTTTAATAAAAAGAAGCATTCATTGAATATCTGATTTTGTCTATTTTCTTCCGGCTTTGAGCAAATGCTACATGGGTCTTAAGCCAGGATCAGCAAACTGTGGCTCGTGTGGGCCAAGCCCACAACGTGTTGTTAATGACCTACTAAGCTGTTTTAAATGGTTGAGAAAAATGAAAAGAATAATATTTTGTGACAGTGAAAATTATAGGAAACAAAATTTCTGTGTCACACAAATAAATTTTTATTGGCATACAACCATACTTAATCATTTATGTGTTATCTTTGGCTGCTTTTGTGCCAAACAGCCAACTTGAGTAGTTGGAACCTTAAGCTTCACGTGGACAAAAATATTTACTATCTGTCCCTTTACAGAAAAAATTACCAGCTCCTGATCTAAACAGTAGGGAGCCACTGATTTTGGCAGGAAAATGATATGCAAACTGTGTTAATTAAGGAAAAGTTAATCAAACTCTGGTGCATAGGATGAAACTGGTTGTGGGAGAGAGGGGAGCCTTGAAGTGGGAGGTCAGAACCATTTATATATTTATTTTTGGAAGCACCTTTACTCCCTATGACACCACCGACACTACCTGTTATAGTTATTTTTAGAATCAGTTCAGTTCAGTTGCTCAGTTGTATCCAGCTCTGCGACCCCATGGACTGCAGCATGTGAGGCTTCCCTGTCCATCACTAACTCCCAGAGCTTCCTCAAACTCATGTCCATTGAGTTGGTGATGCCAGTCAACCGTCTCATCCTCTGTTGTCCCTATTTTTAGAAAACCTGATTCCTTTCTGCTGGGCTTCCCTGGTGGCTCAGATGGTGAAGAATCTGCATGCGATACAGGAGACCCGGGTTTGATCCCTGGGTCAGGAAGATCCCCTAGAGAAGGAAATGGAAACCCACTCCAGTACTTTGCCTGGAGAATTTCATGGACAGAGGAGCCTGGCAGGCTAAACTCCATGGGGTCTGAAAGAGTGGGACACAACTGAGCAACTAACATTGCTGCTACTGTATATATCATAGGTCAGTAATTTCTAGACTTAAGGCAGTTTTGACATACTATTCTTTATCTCACTGTAGTTTCTCTTGTTTTTTTCCCCATAAAATGGGATTTGACATAAGATGAGCAGCAGTTTGTGGTGGCTGAGAAGTCAGACAGACATAAATTTAAATCTCATGTCTGCCTATTTAACAGCTGTTTACCTTAAGTTAAAATTTTTCTAAACCTCAGACTTCTTGTTTGTAAAATGGAGGTTGTTCTGAGAATTAAATACAATAATACATGTAAAGCATCCAGGATATGTTAATCCTCAAGAAGTGATGGTTGTTATTTTGTGCTTTATGTAAGCAGTAATTCTGGTGAATTAAAATTGATTTTTTGAGATACCTGGGTACTTTTGGAGAAGGCAATGGCACCCCACTCCAGTACTCTTGCCTGGAAAATCCCATGGACGGAGGAGCCTGGTAGGCTGCAGTCCATGGGATTGCTAAGAGTCAGACATGACTGAGCGACTTCACTTTGACTTTTCACTTTCATGCATTGGAGAAGGAAATGGCAACCCACTCCAGTGTTCTTGCCTGGAGAATCCCAGGGACTGGGGAGCCTGGTGGGCTGCCATCTATGGGGTCGCACAGAGTCGGACACAACTGAAGCGACTTAGCAGCAGGTACTTTTTGTGACATCTGATAAGATAACTTTTTTAAGTTCTTTTTCTCCTGGTTTACATTTTCCCTTTTTCCTAATACTTTGCTTGCAACTCATTATTTTATTCTGTTTATTTCCTTTAAGCCATGTCAATCCCTCTGTAGAATAAAATAGGCTATTTCAAAACATTGTTGAGAGATCCTAGGATATCTTCAAACTAGGGTTGTGAGTAACTCACATAAAAGCTCGTTTTAATCAGTTGGGGCTGCTGCAACAAAGTGTGTGCTCAGTCGTGTCTGACTGCTTGCAACCCTATAGACTGTAGCCCACCAGCCTCCTCTGTTCATGGAGTTTTCCAGGCAAGAACTCTGGAGTGGGTTGCCAATTCCTACTCCAGGGGACTTCCCGACCCAGGGATTCAGCCCTCTTCTCTGTGTCTCTTATGTTGGCAGGTGGATTCTTTACCACTAGTGCCATCTGGAAAGTGGACCAGTTAGCTTATAAGTTTCAGGTATTTATTTCTCATAGTTCTAGAGGTTAGAAGTCTGAGATCAAGGCTTTGAAAGATTTGATGTCCGGTGAGGACCCACTTCCTGGTTCATAGACCATCTTCTAGCTGTGTTCTCACAATACTTAAGGGGTGAGGGAGCTCTCTGGAGTCTCTTTTATAAAGCCACTAATCCCATTCATGAAGGCTCCATCCTTATTACCTAATCGCTTCCCAAATGCCCCATCTCCACATACTGTCCCATTGGTCATTAGGTTTCAGTCTATGAATTTTGGAGGCCCACAGACATTCAGTCTATAGCAGAACTGGTGGTGTATACTAATGCCATACTTAAAAAAATATTAGTATGAAAGGGATTAGGATACACATATGGGGGCAGGAAGTATTCAGTTCAGTTCATTCACTCAGTTGTGTCCAACTCTTTGCGACCCCCTTGAATGGCAGCACGTCAGGCCTCCCTGTCCATCACCAACTCCCGGAGTTCACTCAAACTCACGTCCATCAGGTCAGTGATGCCATCCTATACGGGAAATCTCTCTTCCTTCTGCTCAGTTTTCCTGTGAACCTAAAACTGCTCTAAAAAATCAAATCTGCTAAAAAAATGAAATTAAACTTGCTTCCCATCTCTTATCTATACAGTGCTTTACAAGAATTATTGAATGCTTCCTGACTATAAAACAGCTAAACCTGTTTCTGTTTTATTGTTTTGTGTGATTTTGATAGTGTTCGGTTGTGAAACTAAGAAGTCAGAATCTCACTGATCTGTTTGAGAATAAAATAATTTATAACCTCCCCCAGAGAGGCATGCTAATTTTTAACGTGTGTTTCTGTCTTTACGTGCTATAAAGAAACTGCTTCAGACTTCAAGATTAGTGTAAAAAAAAAAAAAAAATATGAGCCCCTGACCCCACTGTGGATTTGGTCATGATGTAAAAACAATATTAAATCTGGAGTTTGGGAAACAAAGTTTTTGATTTCATGATGGTACTGAAATCTTGGGGATTTGGAAGATTCCAGCTAGTCAGCTGAAACAACAATCATCTGTTGTGTGTCTGATAACTTTAGAAATTGGGAAAAAAAAAATAGAAAAAGAAGGACCCATGGTTCTTTATATCATGCCTTACTGTTCAAAACAAAGCAAAACAGCATTTTGTACATCATAAAGATTAGGGATGAGTCTAGATATTGTTCTGTGCACCTGACCATGTGATCCTCACATTTCTCAGAATGAGGTAGATGAAGTATGTATATATAGATAATCAAGTTAATTTGACCAACATTTTCTTCTTTACTGTGTGCCCAGCACTACAATGGGTACTGCAGATGTGAAGGCAAGACATTGCCATGATCCTGAAAGAAGTTAGAGTGTAGCAGAAGATAGTTTTAATAGAGTGATAAGTATTATCACTATACTACTGATACTCTGTCTTGTACGAAGATAAGGGAGAGCTTTTAGTTTAATCCGAGAGTCTAGAATAGTCTTCTCAGAGGTGAGCCCTCCGCTTGAAAGATGAATAAGTAGTGTAACTTCTGAGAGAGGTGTATGTTACCCTTCCCTGAGGCCTCTGCAGTAGTGATCTACTTTATAGAAGGCCACATTATGGTTATCAATGTCTAGACATTTTTAGGGGTGGCAATATGTAGTGGAAAGTATACTTCAGTTTTTCATAAAGGTGTCTTGAGTAAATGTCTCCCTTTTCCCCCAAATTCACGACCACTACCAGGAATGGGAGGCAGAATTTCCATGGTATAGGGTCTCGTCTCTTTCTTCCAGGCCCTCCAGAAAGAAATAGTTTGTCAGGGGAACTCTGGAAGGGTTTCTTGTACGAGATCTCTTTGAGAAGAAAATGAAGTGCCCCTAGTGGGCGTATCTGAGAAAGTTTGAAAGTGCATCTGTAAACTTTGAAGGATGGCTCTTGACAGTGCTCCCTATGCTTCTCTGTCTTGACTGCTTCCTCTGACCTTAGCTGTGCTGATCCAGCTGCCTTACTTTAACGCTATTGGTCAATCACATATTCCTCTAGCCTCCTGACTGACTTCCAGCCCTTAGCTTTCCCTGACCCACTTGCCTGGTTCTTTTCCAACCACCTGACCTGCCATGATACCAGATTTCAAGCTCTGACCTGGTGACCTGGTCAGCGCACGTGCAGTCTGCTGGCTTGCAGACAGCCAGCCTGTCTCCTAACCCCACCCTAGGCCAGAGTGTCAGCAGCTTGGCAGCAGTGATTTGTTCACCTTCCCTCCCATCCACATTCAGGCAAGGCACACCAACATCTCATGAGGAGGGTCAGAGCCAAGACCAGAAAGGGAAGGAAGAAGAAAACCTGTTAGGAAGGGTAAAATTTGGTATATGTTTAAAGATAGCCCTCAAAAGTTCATTCAGTCAGTAAATATTTGAGTGCCTTCTGTGTGTGTCAGGCATGTGCTGGATTAGAGGAGTAGAAGATGAATAAGGAGGATATTTGAGATATTAAAAAAAAAGATTGATACGAAGCACTTGTACACATGTTATTTTATCCCTCTGTTATCATACTTATCACATAGTTTTATGCTATATAAGAAAGTTTTTGTGACTAAACTCTTAGTATTATCTTAAATTAGCTTCCAAGGTTATTGTATCCCAAATACTATTTGTAGGTTGAAGTTGAATTCTACTTATTGGACCTGTGAATTTAGGAATTTCAGGCAATAGAAGTTCTAGTGTAAAATCTTACATGTTTCTACTGTGTTGAAACAGAAGGGATGATTTCCTGTTCTTGGCAAATGCTCTCAAATTCTGGAAGCAAGACTGTCAGGAGAATGATGCATTTTGCCACATGTTAGGTTCAGCTTGTGAAAGAGCCTGAAATTGTGAGCCTTCACTTTTAGTACCATCTGACCATTTGGAAACATTGGTCCGGGTTTCCTGACCAATGTGGCAAAATCAAAAGCTTTTAAAGGCCAGACAGGTAAATGCACGGGGCTAGGGTGGAGCAGTGAATTCAGATAAGATATTTAATATTATCAGATGTCATTTTAAAACTGTAACAGCAGTGCAGTGCTGCCCAGGAGGATGGCAGCACTTAAGTCACATTCAACTTCTGGGCTTTAGTTATCCTGGGAACCAGTCTGCCCTCTTAGGGGAAATTGATTGAGAGAACTGATGTACTCTTCTATACAAAAAGGCAACAGAAAATGGTGCCATTTCCAAGCACTCACCAAAATGTAGTCAGTATTTAGTGTGTGAAATTCTACTCATATCTTTTTCTTCACAATTAGAAAAGGGCTGTGCACATTGAATACTTATTCTGAAAAATTGAATATGTATGGTTGTAGATCATTCATTTATAAACATGTTTTGAGTGGCAACTGACACACACGTACACACATACTCCAACATAGCAATTAAATACCCAGGCTATTAATTTCTCCATATTACCTGAAAAGAAAGTCTGAATGAACCACTAAAATCTCCATTCAGTAGTTGCAGTCTTGAAGATAGATTCTGCAGCAAATCAGATCGATACTCTGAAAACATTGTGAACAACTCTGGGCTCTCTTTGAGTGTGCATGACAGATAATATACTACTGGGAAAATCTTAGCACAGCTTATAGAAAGGAATTGGTGATACAGAATTGACTCAGAATCAGATATGGTTAAGGATAAATAAAACTGAAAGACTCATTGTAGCAGTTGGAAGAGCCTGGAAAAATTAACTCCTCTAAGGAGGAGAATTATTTCCAGATTACAGAGGTTTTCTTATTTAGCTAGTATTATTTCTGTTATCTGTTAGACAATTTGTATACATATTCAGTATCAAATTTAGGCACTGAATTGAGAAAGGTTTTATTTTATTTTTCTTTAAGACTATTAGATGTTTGCCAGGAAAGGCTAATTGTGAGTTATCCATCAATATAAACAGTAAAAAAAATTCAGCCAAAGATCAAATTTATTGGACAATCTGTTGTTTAGTTGCTAAGTCACGTTCAACTCTTAGACCCCATGGACTATAGCCTGCCAGCTTCTCTGTCCATGGGATTTCCTAGGCAAGAATACTGAAATGGTTTGCTGTGCCCTCCTCCAGGGGATCTTCCTAACCCAGGGATCAAGCCTGAGTCTTCTGCATTGGCAGGTGGATTCTTTACCACTGAACCACCAGGGAAGCCTCATTGGAGAGCCTCTTCTCAGCAGTTTTTAAGTATATTGTCTTGATTTTTTCACAATTCTGTCCCAGGGTCTAATGGCTATTGATTGTCCTTATACTGGCATCGTGGACTATCGGCAGGTGGCTTTGTCATTTGCCAAGGATTTCCAAGAAGCAGGTGGCTCTATTTTGACCAGTTTTGAAGTAGAAGATATTGAAATGGCTAGAGAAAGTCCTTCAAGAAGTAAAGATGGTAAGCTGTCCTTATGTTTTCTGTTGAATACTTGAATTGACTTTAAAGAAATTTGGGACTGTTTCTGTCTAGGGTAGCATGATAAGAGGGTCACCAGTAGGGCACAGAGCTGGAGGCAGGTGCAGAAGTGAAATTAGCTCCCAAAGACTTTCCTATCCAATAGGTTAGACTCAGAATCCCCTGGGGATGCTTGTTAAAAATGCAGATTTTAGCATCCTCCCAGGGACAGGGGAGCCTGGTGGGCTGCCATCTATGGGGTCACATAGAGTCAGACACTACTGAAGCAACTTAGCAGCAGCAGCAGTCTTACTGAATCAGACTGTCTGGGGATAGGACATGACTCAGCCATTCTGAACCCCCCACCCCCAATTCCCCCACTGTAGCCTGTACTTAAAGTTTATTTTGTTTTGCTTTGGGGGCACAGATTTTTTTTTTTTTAAACCAAATGAATTAGTTGTTAAGCCTTAAATTTGTTGTTTGGAAATTTGAAGGGAAAAAGAAGTAGTGCTCAGTTCGTTCTTTCTTGACAAGCCTTTAAGGAGGTCTGGGCTATCTGAAGCAATCATTTTCCCAGTGTTCTTCTAAATTCTAAGATGATGAGCAAAATTGTTAAATAGTTGAGATTGTTAGGTAGATAGCATAATCAATTAATTTTTGATGTAAGTAAGTAAATCATATTCTTTATCTGCTATCCATATGCATTATAGGTCTTTAAGATCACATGTATCTGACTGGGAACAAATTTTAGAAATAGTTTATCATTGGAAATTTTGTGTTGTAACAACTCTTGCTTCTCTATACAACCTAGAATCTGCAAGGATTCAGATAATGAACACTTGAATGACAAGTGTCATAGCATTCTTCCAGTGGAAAAATACATGCTGATTTGTGATGGTCCATTTTGTAGCATGTTTTCTAGGATTATGGTTCACAGAAAAGCTGCGCCTTCTAATGTTGGAGCTGAGGTGGGGAATGGTTTACAGATTAAATGAATTACAATAAAATATGCTAAAAAAAAACATGCCAGAGTTTTATATATTGTCAAATATTAACCAGTTTAATCTCGCTACTTGGTAAAAAGAAAACTTTAGAATGAAAAGTAGGAGCCAGTCATGGTTATGACGGAAATAATCCTTGAAATTTATGACTAGAATAATATTTCATTTAATGTAGGCCTTCTTTTGCTAAAAATAAATTTTTTACTATTTTTTTTTTCAGGGATGAAATATCCAATTGTTATAAGGAACACAAAGGTAAAGATTCTTTTTTTAAAAAAATCTTTATTTATGTATTTGGCTGTGCCAGGTCCTAGTTGTGTCATGGAGGATCTTGTAGTTGCAGCTTGCAGGCTCTTGGGATTGTTAGTTGTGGTATGTGGGATCTAGTTCTACCACCAAGGATCGAACTTGAGCCCCTTGCATTGGAAGCACAGAGTCTTAACCACCAGAGTCTTAATCAGGGCAGTCCCAAGATTCTTAAGTAAACTACTTTCATCTACTTTATTTACTGTCATCTTCTTCCTTAAAAAGTTGAATTAAACCACAGTGCTGTATTTTATGTCATTGAATGAAATTTGCCTACTGTAAAAGTTATTCTGAGAAAAATCCTTTGGGAACAATGTAACAACTTTCATTCTAAGAAGGGTTGCAACTTGGAAACGTCTTCATCAAGTGATTGTGCCAGCAAAGGATAGGATTATAAGCACTTGGAGTAATGAAAAATGATAGATGTTTTATCGTTTCTGCCTACTTATCTACATGAAATTACTATTAACTCTCTGCTAATTATAAAACTTTGGGGACAGGGAGCAGGCCATGCAGGGAGAGATAGGCTGCTTTTCTTCATCTTCTCATGGTCTAAAACAAGAATTATTGAATAGCATAGAAGTATTGCATTAGCTGTTTGTTCACTGAACGATCAGAGTTCAGTCAGTCAGGAGAGTAGAGTCATCGATGAGTATATTGTAGGAATTAGGCCTTACACAGTTTTGAAAGTAGCGAGGTGAAAATTCAGAAGGGGAGTTGGTAGATCAGGAGGCATCTCCAGCCAGTTTCTGAGAAGCCAAGTGTGTCCAGCTGCTAAAGTTGGAATGCAAGCAGGAAGCTTTGTCTGTACCCAAGTGGTGGCTGGGGCAGTGCTTGGCCAGTAGGATGGGTAGTCAGGAGGTGAGCTGAAGGTGGAGTTGTAATTTATCAATACTTGGCAGTGGGTGTTTGGGCCAGAGGTGACCTTCAGGGAATAGTGTGGTTGCTGCTGTACCTCTGCCTCCCAGATCATATGCAGTTGCTGTTTGGTCAGCTTTAAGTTAGAAGCATGTAAGGAAGCATCAATCCCAGCATCACCGAAGTGACACCATAAATCCCCTGCAGTCCCTCCCTTTTCAACTTGGCATGCACTCACACCCCTTATAACTGCATTTATGAAAGAGTAGAACAATTATGCTTCCATCCACAAGGTGGAACTATCTTTCATACACCTGAAGACAAGCTTTCTCTCCAAAAAGGATACAAAGTCTACTTTTATTGATTGTGAATGTTTATTTCTTTTCTATCTGAGTCACTCTCCCACTTTGAGATCCTGCAATATAAATCCTGAGATAAAAGGTTAACCACTATTTAAGCATCTTAAGTCTCAACTGGAGGTAATTTTTCTTCCTAGGAGACGTGTGGCAACATCTGGAAACATTTTTCTCATCACACCTAGTAGAAGTGGAAGTGGCGGGGCGGGGGGCGGGGCACTGCTACTGGCATTTAGTGGGTAGAGGCCAGGAAATCTGCTAAGCATTCTACAATGTGAGAGACAGGTCCCCACAACAAAGGGGCATCTGGTCCCACATGTCAATAATGCTGAAGTTGAGAAACCCCATGTTAGAGGATGGGGAAGTGGCAGAAATGGGTGTGCTAGTTGTCTAGGGCTTCCATAACATAGTACTACACACTGGGTGGCTTAAGCAGCAGAAATCTATTTTTCCACATCTCTAGAGGCTAAAAATCTAGGTCCACGTGCCATCAGGGTTGGCTTCTGGTGTGATCTCTCTTCTCAGGCTGTGGCTGGCTGCCTTTGTCCTTAAGTGGCCTTTTCTCTGTGCCTGCACACATGCAGAGAGAGAGTGGGAGAGAGCAGTCTCTTTCCCCTATAAGAACACCAGTCCTATGAGATTAGGGTTCCACTTTACAGACCTTATTTAATCTTAATTATCTCCTTAAAGGTCCTATCTCCAAATACAGTCTCATTGGGCATTAGGACTTCAACCTATAAATCTGAGGAAGACACAGTTCACTCTAGTAACAATGATCTTAAAGAAAGAGTTGGGT
Organism: Ovis canadensis; assembly: GCF_042477335.2. Classification (NCBI taxonomy): domain Eukaryota; kingdom Metazoa; phylum Chordata; class Mammalia; order Artiodactyla; family Bovidae; genus Ovis; species Ovis canadensis. The sequence continues at coordinate 53,683,503 of NC_091251.1, read as the reverse complement.
AATTTATAGGCAATTATATTTTATTTTAGAATAATAAAGAAATACCCCTAGCTACTACACTCCTCATTTCTGTCACCAGTCGTATGGTCATAGCAGATATTTATGATTTCCTTCTTCCACTACTCATTCCATAGGCCCTTTGCCCTTGGCAAGCATCTCAGCTGGTAATGGTTCCTAGTTTGCTGGGGTAACTCAAACTTCCATTCCTAAAGTGTCTGTGCGCTTAGCAGCCCTGCTTGTTTTGGGTTGTGGGTTCCATTTTTGGGTTCCATTAACTTTTATAATAACATATGGGGAAACTAAAACATATCCCAGGAAAGCTACATCCCAGACATACTTCTCTTTATCATCTCTGAGCCCTCTATGTGGTAGCAACTCAGTGTTCCCTTGAGAGAATCGGTCATCCCACCCAGAACAGTTAATTCCTTCTGCCTATTGATTCACTGCCAGGAGGAGCCCAGAGTGACCAGGTATGACAGTATCAATTTCTGACTTAATGGAACCATTGCTTATTTTCTAATGGAAGCATTTTTTCCCTTGGAAACCAAGACCTCTAGACCATCAGAGCCAAAAATTGTAGGGCTAGGAAGCAAACATTTCATAAGCAGTTTATTATAATAGTAAGGAGCTACTCCCATTTTCTACCACTTGATTTCCAGACCTGTGAATCCTGGCTGTGGAAGAAGCAACACCAGGTATGAGTCACTGGTTTAGAGCATGTAGAGAATCCTGGAAGACATTGCCCCGAGCCTATAGGTGTTGCCAGCCAGCTAGTGCTGTTGCTGGATCTTCAAAAGCTCATTCTACTTTTTGTCACCCAGTAGCTTCAGGATTGTGGGGTAAATGGTAAAATTAGTGCATTCCACAAGCATGAACCTATTTTTATGCTTCATTTCCTGGAAAATAAGCTCACTGATCAGAAGTAATGCTTTTGAGTAAAATACCATTAATAGTGAATAAAGCATCCTGTAAGTTCACAGATGGTGGTTTCCATAGAAGCATTGCAGGTGAGGAAGATGAATTTATATCCAGAGCAAGTGTCTACTCCAGTGAGGACTAAGTGCTGCCTTTGGTTTTTGATTGAAGTGGTCCAGGGACCATGTCAGTGGCTATGTTGATCTCTGCTGTTGGCCGATCGAGCATTCACCTGTGGCTGTAAATAGATCAGCCTTGGTGAATAAGTCCATGTTGTTAAACCCATGCATTACCTCCTTGCTGCCATAACCATTTAGTTCATGAAGCCATTGTGTGTGGACGGGGTGCCTGGGGACAGAGGCTAGCTAACATCCACAGGGCAGGTCATCTTGTCTACTGATTATTAAAATTTTCCTCTTCCATGATCACTCTTCAGTGAGCATTCATAGAGAACCCAAATATCTTTTTTATCTGAACCTGTTTTGAGAGATCCATTCACATACCTTTTCTCCAGAGCTCCTTTCTCTGACCATCCAGCAAATAGCCATTGCACATGAAACAGTATAGATCCATACTTCTAGCCATCTCTCCTTCTAGGTAAGATAAATAACCAGGTATGACATTCTGTGTTCTGTTCCCTTGGGAAGATTGCCCTTTACTACAGACCTTCAGGGCCACTCCCAAGTGGGGCGCTGGTGCTGTAGCTCTTCTTTTCAAGTGATGTCAGAATGTTGTGCAGAACCATTTGTCAAGCTGGCCTGTATTTTCTTCTTCCTTGGTCAGCTGATCACTTTCCATGGGGCTGAGGGAGCAGGTCCAGAGGGAGGAGATGATTTAGCAGTGGAGGTCATGGGCATTTGAGCCACTTGCCTCCACAACTTATGTGTGCCTGCAGGACCTATACATTTCTGATCTTGTATATTCCACTTCCTCTTGATGACAGAGTGCTGTGTACACACCCAGTTTTGTGGCCTGGTGAGTAATGGGTAGTTCAAATGGTAACTTGGTGACCTGTGGTCAAGTGTTGAATCAAAGGCAGAAGCCCTTTCTCAAAAGCAGGCTAATTACCTTCAGAGGATGGTGTAACTTTCCTCCAAAATCCTAAAGTTCTGTGCTGTGATTCCTCCTATAGGGGCCTACCGAAGTCTCCTTAAAACATCATGATCAGCCACAAACTTGAATTACTGTCAGAGCTGCTGGATCATGTGGCCCAAGTGGCAGAACAGCCAGGGTGTCCATTCAGAAAAGGATTAAGAAGCAGAATGGTCAGCAGTGGTGGGAAGTGCAGGCCTGGTGGGGAGTAAATCCTGTAAAACTGAGGTCTCCAGTGACTTTAGAAACGAGATATTAAAAAGAAAATAAGTATATAAAATCATTATAGTTATTCTCTGCCTGGAGATTTCTATCACTTCTGGAATTTCTATGAAGGACTTGATCCTGAGAAGTCAGCCAGTTCCCTTTTCTGCAAACTTTCGACTTTGATCAGTGGGTCTTTATGAAACATAAAATGAACAAAAAATCAGCAAGCCCGATTTTAACCTTCACTGGAGATTTTACCGTGGCCTTCTTGAGTTCCAGACCATTATTTCTGCAGATAATAAAATTCATTTCCACATTGGGTATTTCAGGGAGTCTCCTGATGAACCAACCTCCTGTATATGTTGGTATGTGAAAGTGAAAGTGAAGTCGTTCAGTCGTGTCCGACCCTTTGTGACCCCATGGACTGTAGCCTATCAGGCTCCTCCGTCCATGGGATTTTCCAGGCAAGAGTGCTGGAGTGGGTTGCCATTTCCTTCTCCAGGGGGTCTTCCCAACCCAGGGATCGAACCCAGGTCTCCCGCATTGCAGGCAGACGCTTTACCATGTGAGCAACCAGGGAAGCCCTGGAGCAAAGAAAAATTGTATAATTGATCAAAATGGAGATAACATGTTTGCTGCCATCAGATTTTTTTTTTGATTAAAAAACAAATAAGAAGAAAACTGGTCTCTTGAAAAACATAGATGAAAAATGCACAGAAGCAGCCAGAGCACTGGGTTTACTCTTTGGAACAGAGAACCATGAAGATGAAATATAAAGATAAGAAAGTCACGACAAAGACTTTCCATGAGGCAGGCTTGGTGGTCCCAGTAGAGCAAAATGATGCTGGGTATGGTGAGTTCCCTGAAACAGATGCCAGCTTCAAGGGAATTTGCAAGACAATTGTTGAAGTACTCTCATTCAAGAAATGATGACCTTCATGCAGTTTGCTAGTGATGCATGTGATTATAGAATGAAGCGTAAGTGGGATGGACTTCCCATGTTATGGTTCAGACTGTTTTCATAAAGCTGCTGGCCAGCTTTCACCTCTTGCATATACTCTACGGACAATAAGTCTCTTTGCAGAAATTATTGAAGATTGGCAAACAGGAGTAAAGAGAACACAGACCAACTTGTTGCGTGAGTGAGAATTGGCTTTCTTGATGTATAATATTTTAAAGCATTAATGTTAAACCTGTGAATTTTGTTTTCAAGAAGTACATAAAACAAACTGTTGGAAACATTTACTTAAAACTTTTATAAAGCTAAAAAAAAAGAAGGATTAAAAGTCTGTTTCTACCCCTGGCCTAAGGAACTAAGGAACTAAAGTATGGCATCATGTGATCCAAGATACACAGGGGCCTGTGGGAAACCAGGGGATATGTATTTCATTCAGCTTCTATAGTTGTTACTTTTATTTTGGCATTTTCCTCTAGTATAATTAAATAATATAACTTAAAATTTTTAATATAATTTTAATATATTTTAAAATTATAAAATTTTGAGTCAGCTTATCAAGTTGAATATCTATGCATTTATAACAAGCTAAAAGAAATGAATTTTTAAAATAAACTTTTGAGGAGAGGAGTTGCAAACTAAAGATTTATAAGTTGAATATGGGGGAAAGGTCTGTTTCACTTGAATGTGTGAAAGTATTAGTTGCATCTGACGCTTGGCCATCCCATGGATTTAGCCCCCAGGTGCCTCTGTCCATGGAATTCTCCAGGCAAGAATACTAGAGTGGGTTGCTATTTCCTCCTCCAGGAAATCTTCCCTACCCAGGGATCAAACCTTGGTCTCCTGCATTGCAGGAAGATTCTTTACTGTCTAAGCCACCAGGGAAGCTTATGAAATACCAATAATGATGAATAGTGTGTTTTTAAAAGACTCTAATGGTTGAACTAATAAGTCACTGTAATTAAAAATTTCCATTTTGGGTGTGAAATTAATGTTACTAAATTATTTAATTTTTTTTTCCTTCGAAATTGTTCCTCAAGTTTTTAAAAGAACTTCTAAGTTATTGCATTCTGGTACCATTCTACAAATTCTTTTATCTTTACGTTTCTCATAAGGCTTATCTTCATTTTATGTTCTAAGAACAAAAGAATTGCTGACTTTTTAAGTAGTAACTAGTAGATTAATATCACGTGAAAAATTTTTTGTACTTCTGGTATATAGTTCTAGATGAACAGAAAAGATATTAACCTACTTAGAAGAGGCATTTTTATTTTTGTTGACATAGTCCTTTGACTTCAAGGGTCTTAAAACTTTCATGAGTTTAGTCTAGCTAATTTGAATTAACTGCAAAGAAGTTTCATTTGATTTTTGTCCAAAGTGTGCTTTTATATCTGTTGAAAAGAGGCTTATCTTGGTAGCTGGGCAAAAATAGGATGAACATAGAGATAGGATAAGGATAAATCAGTAAAGCCTAGAAAGAAAGAGAACACTGAGGCAGATGAGGCTCAGAAACCTCAGAAGCCTCAAGGCTTCAGAAACAGGTCCTCTCGTAAGGAAATCTAGGAACATGAGATTACCTGGAGCGAGAAGGTATTAGTTGTTTCCTCTGTAAGAAATAAAGCAATAGAAATGGAGTATGGTAGGGAATTAGGGTTAAATGAAATCATTTAGGAAATTGAGTCACAAATTGGCTAACCCTATCAGAGTAAAGCAAAAAATATGCAGATGATAATCACAAATAAAATTTATGAAAAAACACAGCCTAAGATTAGTAGTCTCCTAGTCATTAAAGCAAACCTTGACCATAGTGTGCATTCTCAGTAAATAAATGTGGGTTGAAAAGTAGCCTCACTTTGCAAAGTAGATACTGATCAGAAGGGAGACCTTGGTTGCTGGGTAGATTACAGTTGGAGTTGAGCAAGGGTTGAGTGTGAAGCAACCTGAGAGTAATAGGATAATTACCCCTAGATAAGACAGGAGAAGCTATTTGAAATACAGAGGAGTCCAAATGGGTTGAGGCCACCTAAATGAAGGTGGCTTCTTCCTGCAATAAGTAGTGAAGAAGTTCCACGGTAGGTCTTTGTAAAAAAGAGCTGTCTGTATGTGGCTTGTTGGGTATCCTCGCTAGGTCAACCACTATAACCCTAAAGTACAAAATTTGAGGTGATATCCTCTTGTGTGCCACTGCTCTAAGTTTCTACCTTCCAACTAAATGCTGAAGAACTTCTTTTGCTGATACTTGTATTTAATCTCATCTTTTAAAAAGAATAAAAAGATGGGAATTCCCTGGCCGTCCAGTGGTTAGGACATTTTCACTGCAGGGGCCTGGGTTCAATACCTGGTGAGGGAACTAAGATCCTGCAAGCTGTGTGATGCAGCTGTAAATGAATGAATGAATGATCCATATCTGTGCCTTTATTGTCTTTGCTATCACCTATTCTTTCTGCTTCCCAGAAGTCACTGTTCTTTTCTCTTGCCCTAGGGAGAGGAGGTTCAATGTCAGTATGTTGTGACATGTGCAGGACTTTACTCAGACCGTATTTCCGAGTTGAGTGGCTGCAATCCCAATCCTCGAATTGTACCATTCCGGGGAGATTACCTAGTCTTGAAGCCAGAAAAGCGCTATCTTGTAAAAGGAAATATTTATCCGGTAGGTAATGATACATTTGGCTTCCCAGATGGCTCAGTGGTAGGGAATCCACCTGCCAATGCAGGAGACGCAGATTTGATCCTTGAGTGGGGATGATCCCCTGGAGGAGGAAATGGCAGCTTGCTCCAGTATTCTTATCCATGGGAAAATCCCATGGGCAGAGGAGCCTGATGGGTAACAGTTCATAGAGTCACAAAGAATCAGACACGGCTGAGCGACTGAGCACACACACATGCCAGCCATGATACCTCTGCTTTCTCAAGATGCTTGTGGCAAAAAGGGAATGAAACAAAAACTTTTCCCAGGGTTAGACGCAAGAGATATTTTAAAGGGCTTTTTAGTTCAAGCATTCCACCCGTTTCTCTGGGTTAAATCCCTACATCTTTGTTCTGATATCATGGCTACCCATACTGTCCATGGAATTTCTCCAGGCCAGAATACTGGAGTGGGTAGGCTTTCCTTTCTCCAGGGGATCTTTCTAACCTAGGCATCAAACCCAGGTCTCCTACATTGCAGGCAGATTCTTTACCAGCTGAGCCACAAGGGAAGCGCTAAATTGTCAGTACTTGCTCACAAGTACTGGAAAGCTTGAGTGTACCACAGGAAGAACAGTGAGGAAAGAACCTGATTCTCCCGCCTCTCTCTGGAAGGAGTATTCCTAAGAGAACTTTTCCTTATAACAAGCCCAGATGCCGGTCTTCTGTCTTAGTTCACTTATCTATAAGTGCAGGAAAGGGGATGTGGCCACTCTGTAGTTTCATGGTGTAAAAGACATAGGCATTTAAATGAAAAGCTCGTTCTTCTGTCTGGACCTACTGGGTTGAACTACGAGTATTCAGCTATTCAGTGTTTTTAATCTTGCCAAAACTTCCATCATCTGTTCTAACCTGTTACATTCCCACTTGACAAAAGCCTGTGTTATGAAGGTGGGTTTTTTCCTGGCGTTCTGATTTTGCTTGTCAGCTGCGTAGATTCCTAGGTGGGGACGGTAGGAGTGGGGAATAACCTAAAGTAGGACAGTTTTTTCTTTACCCAGAAAGAGGAATAGATGGGACAGTGTGCCTCATGATCATGGCATCAGGTTTCCTGTGTGGCCTTTCTAGGCAGAAGCACGTATGTAGAAAAGTATTATCTGAGCACAGATCACAAGTAAATGCATGGGGAGAAGGTGTTTTATATTACCTGGTCAATGTTTGTGTGTATAATAAAATGCAGTATGAAATGGGGCTCTGTTTGCTCTGTTAAATCTGTAGGTCCCCGATAGCCGATTTCCTTTCCTAGGAGTTCACTTCACACCAAGGATGGATGGCAATATTTGGCTAGGGCCAAATGCAGTTCTTGCCTTTAAACGAGAAGGCTACAGACCCTTTGACTTCAGTGCCAGAGATATTATGGATATAATCATCAAGAGGTAACTTAATTTCCTTAAAAAATGATTTTAAGTGCTTATACTTTTAATATGGAAAAAATTTTTTTCTTGATATTAGGTTTATTTGGATAAATCTTCATATTTGTGATTGGTATATTGGTTTAAAAAAAATTAACCTGAATTAAGAGCTTTATGAAATAAGCTAAATCTTCATATTTGTGATTGGTATATTGGTTTAAAAAAAAATTAACCTGAATTAAGAGCTTTATGAAATAAGCATAACATTTTAACTACCTCAAGAAAATTCTGATGAGCCAGGGTGATGTTTTGGTTAAAAAAGAGCCAAGAGTGATCCCCTGTCTGACAATCCAAATCTTGTTTTGCTAACCTTTAGTTGAGTTTGAAAAGAAAGTTTCTCTCAAAATCAATAGATGGTTTACTTTGATAAAATCATTTCAGGATAGTCACCATGATTTTGAAAACCTCTGGAGAAACTGCTGATAAGCAAGGTTGTTTCCTTTTCTGGAAACTTAGCAATACTGCTACATTGATATGAAGTGCAGATCCTTTACTATGGCAAGAAATAACTCACTGAAGTATTTTGACCTTTTAGCAGTGTTGCTAGAGGGTTTCACATCATCAAAATCACTAGAAAGCTTTCAGAGCTCTACTTGCGTTTCACCCTGCACAGATTCTGAAACCAGTTTAGGGTGGGGCTTCCCAGCTGTGTGCTTATAAAAATACATATGAGCACAGGCTCCCCAGAGTCTCACTTGAGAATCACTACTAGTGTATCTGACCTCTGGCTGACTAAAGAGAAGTAGGGTAAATGTCCCAGATGTTTAATACCTGAATTAAAAAATCTGTAAATGCCTTTTAGGTGTGTTTTAAGAGCAGGTAACATTGCATTAGAAAGCCCTGGTTTGGGCAGGCTTTATAGAATCCTAGTTTTAGTTTGAAACCAGCACCCCCTGGGAATTTGAATTTGAAAGGTATTTACTTCTGGAATTTGGAAGGTATTCCTTCGATGAAGTTTCCTTTTAACGTAGGCCAAAAGTTGATTTTCTTTTTAATATGTGGTGTTTTGGCCTAGATTTCTGTGGTTCCACCCTCCTCCCCGCCACCCCCCAACCTGAATCTAATAGTTGTATAGATGTTTTACAGTAATAAAGAATTCTTTCTCATGATTTTATTTTCTTTGCTTTCAGTGGCTTGATTAAACTGGTGTTCCAGAATTTCTCCTATGGAGTTAATGAAATATACAAAGCATGTTTTCTCAGTGCAACAGTGAAGCACCTTCAAAAGTTTATCCCTGAAATTACTATCAGTGATATACTTAGGTAAGGAAAAGCTATAAGGTTTGTAAATGCATTCATGACCTATGTGAACTTGGGAGGTGAGTCTGACTGTGTGATTCTAAGCACCCATGCAATTAGTGTGTGCCCTGAATTTTTGCGTGCTTGTCTACAATGCAGGAGACCTGGGTTTGATCCCTGGGTTGGGAAGATCCCCTGGAGAAGGAAATGGCAATCCACTCCAGGACTATTGCCTGGAAAATCCCATGGACAGAGGAGCCTGGTAGGTACAGGCCATGGGGTCACAAAGAGTCGGACACAACTGAGCGACTTCACTTTCTTTCTTTCACTTTTCTCTTTCTTGACAAGTTGCTCCTTCCCCTTGCAGTTTGGGTGTTGCTGCCTCACTCCCCTTAGTGCTTGAACTAGGTCTGTTTATGCTTGTCTAGAGAGACCAGCACTAAGCTGTACTTCATTGCAGTTATATTATGACGCCATCTTCACCCTTGTGTCTAGCTATCACTCATAATAAAACATCTCACCTGAAAGTTTTTTAATCTCCCTGGCCACTTGTGATTCCAAAGCCTTCTGACTTCAGTTCTGTGCAAGATCATTGATCACCATGTTACCTAATTAGGTAGTAAGCATGTTAAAACATTATACTTTAATTGATTCTTAAAACCTTTTAGAAACATAACTCATACCTGCTGTCTTACCTTACTTCCTCTCTACTTATTTTGCTGGTTCTTGGGTCCTATTGCACTCAAGGACTATTTGCAGAACAGGAGTGGGAAATAGTACGGTAGCAATCAGTTTAAGTCCTTGCTACAGGGGTGTGGGACAAAGGAAGGACTATTTAAAATTTTTTAATTTTCTTATTTGTCCTAAATACCACATAAGCCTGTTTCCTTTGCGGTGGTATTTTTAGGGTGCTCACCGTTTTTCCTGAACTGGCCATTTGTTAGGCCTAATCAACCATGGTCTTTGAGGCTCCCTCTTCCCTGAACCGATCCCTCCATGAATCTCTAGAGCACCATGTCTGTCTGTCTCCTCAGTAACAGCTGCAGGACTCGCCTGGTGTAAAATGTCAGCAGCTCGACTCTGTATCTAGGAGAAGAGCAATGATCACGTCAGCTGTCTCCCTCAGGGTAGCATCCTGGTCTAAATCTGACTTATGTGTCATTCCTAGACCAGGCTCTTTGAATGCTTAGAACTATTAAACCGAGCAAATGTTTTTACTCTTATCTTTCTCACCCCTCTACTCACCTTCGGAAATGGAAAGGATAAAAATATCTAGGCTTTATGTTCTTTCACTCACCTATAAATGAAGGCTTTTATGTTTTCACTGGTTTTTTTAGCAGTCTTGTTATGTTTTGTATCTGAAAATAGATGGGTCAAATCAAGTGTCTTTTACTGCTGTTAATATTCCTTAGAAAATACAACAGATGGGTGTAGTGAATTCTATACATAAATAGTTGGAATGAATTCACTACCTAGATTTGATTACCACACTTTTGTAGAAGTCTGAGGAAAATGCTTTAGACCAGTGTATTTCATATACTAGAACTGAGCTTGGAGCTTGTGAGTTTTGGTGAATACTCTTGTCTCTGGGAGGAAGGGAGTGGATTTCAGTTACAAGTCTCATTACCATGTAGTAGAAAACACACAGCAGTGTAGACTGGTGCATTTGGGGACAAGTTCAACTCAATCACATATGCGTTTCTTTCTAAAGAAAGAGAAGCTGAACATATTTAGCAATTCCATTTGATTCCTGTAGCTATGAAATGCAAGAAATTATCAGTAATAAAAAGAAAATTGTAGAAGATATGTTTGATACCATTTATATGTTTATACCATATTGTATATGGATTTCACATGTAAAAATAAAAACAAACATGGGAGTGATAAATACCTAATTGAAGAGAAAAGTTAACTCTAGGGAAAGAAGAGAATGGGATCCAGAGAGTTTGACAGGGTGCTCCTGCCATATCTATAATGCTTTATTTCCTAAGCTGTTTGATTAAAAAATTGGTGCTCATTATGTTATTCTCCACACCTTACATGCTTAGAATCTTAAATAATCATCATCATCATAATAAATGATATAATTAGGCTTTGCCACATTTTGAAGCCCAGTTCAGTTCAGTTGCTCAGTCGTGTCCGACTCTGTGGCCCCATGAATCGCAGCACTCCAGGCCTCCCTGTCCATCACCAACTCCCGGAGTTCACTCAGACTCACATCCATCGAGTTGGTGATGCCATCCAGCCATCTCATCCTCTGTCATCCCCTTCTCCTCCTGCCCCCAATCCCTCCCAGCATCAGAGTCTTTTCCAGTGAGTCAACTCTTCGCATGAGGTGGCCAAAGTATTGGAGTTTCAGCTTTAGCATCAGTCCTTCCAAAGAACGTCCAGGACTGATCTCCTTTAGAATGGACTGGTTGGATCTCCTTGCAGTCCAAGGGACTCTCAAGAGTCTTCTCCAACACCACAGTTCAAAAGCATCAATTCTTCGGTGCTCAGCTTTCTTCACAGTCCAACTCTCACATCCATACATGACCACTGGAAAAACCATAGCCTTGACTAGACGGACCTTTGTTGGCAAAGTAATGTCTGTGCTTTTGAATATGCTATCTAGGTTGGTCATAACTTTCCTTCCAAGGAGTAAGCGTCTCCCAAGTCCTGCATATCTTGCAACCCATGTGACACCATAAATGCTCTATCATTAATATTGAGGTGGAAGCATATAAGGCAGTTCTGGATAGTAAAAAACAACCAAAGCAGCACTTTTAGTGGGATTTTTAGCTCAAGATGGTGTCCTTTAGTTGCAGTAGCCTCCAAAGGGGATACAGCTTGACTTCTCATTGCCTAGCCATTGCATCTTGGGCAGTAATTTACTGGTGAACATTAGACTGAAATATAAAGTGATAGCCTGTCAAATATATGCATTAGGTATATAAACTTCTCATTATTAAATGATGATCGCTAAGATTCTTAATTTTAGCTTTAAAGCCCCTTAATTGTTCTGTGATTAATTTTGATGTGATAATCTAACTAGTTTGTATGTGTTAGCATTGTAAGGACATAAAACATGAAAACATATTTGCCAAGATCCCCTCTTTTTTCCATTCTTCATTTTGAAAATACCTTCTTGGGAGGTATTTTTCAGGCAAGTAAATTTTCAGGCAAGATGTTTTCATCATAAGTGATAGCTAAAGATTACACAATATCATTGTGAAATGCAAGGGTAAAAGCCAGAAATTCTGTAATAAAGGTGATCAGACCCTTTTGCAAAAAATGGTTTCTCATTCTTGGTACCATTGACATTTGGGCCAAATAACTCTTTTCTGTGGGGGGACTGTCCAATTCATTGTAGGATGTTTAGCAGCATCCCGGGCCTCTACCTACTAGATGCCAGCAGTACTTCCCTGGTATGACAACCCAAATGTCTCTAGACTACCAGATGTCCTCTAGGGGGCAAAATCTCCCCTGATTGAGCACTAATCTAGAGAATGTGGTAGCTTTCACATTACAAAACACTAAGAGAGTCTGGAGAAAATATAATAAAAAAACCCTTTGAAATATTTATTGCTGAGAGTACAAGGAAATAAGGGCATCCCAGAGATGAAAACAAAGAGGAAATAAAAAACCCAAGAATTAAGAGGAATGCTAATGCTGACCTGGAAGGATAGGGAGCATTTTCTGATTTTGATGTCAATATAACTTGAGTTTCATTTTTAATTGATATATGATTCACTTACAATAAAATATGCAGATCTTAAGTGCTCAATGAACTTTGGAATTATATAAACTCATATCTACCACCCAAATCAAGATACATTAGGGACTTATATTTTAATTGCCATTCAAGTGCTGGAAAGAAAGCCCTGGGTCCGTAAAAGGTGAAAAGTTGGAAATGAGATCCCTTTGTAAAGCCAGGGACTCTGGAAGGGCTATACTCTCAGTGAGAAGGAAGTCTAGAGAAAAAATCTGTAAAAATCTAGAACCCTGGGCCTGCACTCACAAACACTTGAAGTTTCAATTTGTACCACCATTTTGATCTAGGAAATGTAAGCTAAGTGTAGATCCAGTCTAGTTTGGATCCTGCTTCAAACTAATATTTTTCCCTCTCACTCTCTCACTTTAAACAGATTAGAGTGAGTGAAAATCAGGGTTATTTGACCACAAACTGAATATTGTTGATAGTAAGCAATTAGTTCAGTCACTCAGTTGTGTCCGACTCTTTGCGACCGCATGGACTGCAGCATGCCATGCTTCCCTGTTCATTACCAACTCCCAGAGCTTTCTCAAACTCATGTCCATCTTGTCGGTGATACCATCTATTCGTCTCATCCTCTGTCGTCCCCTTCTCCTGCCTTCAATCTTTCCCAGCATCAGGGTCTTTTCAAATGAGTCAGTTCTTCTCATCAGGTGGCCAAAGTATTGGAGTTTCAGCTTTAGCATCAGTCCTTCCAGTGAATATTCAGGACTGACTGGTTGGATCTCCTTGCAGTCCAAGGGACTCTCAAGAGTATTCTCCAACACCATAGTTCAAAAGCATCAATTTTCTTCAGTGCTCAGCTTTCTTTATAGTCCAACTTTCACACCCATACATGTTCAGTTCAGTTCAGTTGCTCAGTCATGTCCTACTCTGCAACCCCATGGACTACAGCACACCAGGCCTCCCTGTCCATCACCAATTCCTGGAGCCTACTCAAACTTATGTCCATTGAGTCGGTGATGCCATCCAACCATCTCATCCTCTGTCGACCCCTTCTCCTCCTGCCCTCAATCTTTCCCAGCATCAGGGTCTTTTCAAATGAGTCAGTTCTTTGCATCAGGTGGCCAAAGTATTGGAGTTTCAGCTTCAGCATCAGTCCTTCCAATGAATATTCAGGACTGATTTTCTTTAGGATGGACTGGTTGGATCTCTTTGCTGTCCAAGGGACCCTCAAGAGTTTTCTCCAACACCACAATTCAAAAGCATCAATTCTTCGATGCTCAGCTTTCTTTATAGTCCAACTCTCACATCCATACATGACTGCTGGAAAAACCATAGCTTTGACTAGATGGACCTTTGTTGGCAAAGTAATGTCTCTGCTTTTTAATATGATGTCAAGTTCCATCATAGCTAGTCTTCCAAGGAGCAAGCGTCTTTTAATTTCATGGCTGCAGTCACCATCTGCAGTGATTTTGGAGCCCAAGAAAATAAAGTCTTGTTACTGTTTCCATTGTTTCCCCATCTATTTACCATGAAGTGATGGGACTGGATACCATGATCTTAGTTTTTTGAATGTTGAGTTTTAAGCCAGCTTTTTCACTCTCCTTTTTCACTTTTATCAAGAAGCAATTAGTAGTTTTGTCTTACTATTAGGAATCCTTTTAAGATAAATATACATTGAAGCAGGATGATATGCAATCTAGGGTTTGTTTTAAAATAATCCAGTGGAGAGAGGTAGACAGAGTGGGGTACAGATGAAACAAAATTGGCTGTGTGTTGGTTATTGAAACTGGGTAATACGTACATGGGAGTTCATTATACTGTCCATTTTACTTTTGTACATGTTTAAGATTTCCCATTAAAAAAAAAAAAGGATGTTCCCAGAACGGTAATGTGAAGCTTCTGATAAATGAGAGTTCATTATACTGTTCATTTTATTTATATTATATATATATCAGTGTATTTATTTGTACTGATAAAAGCAAATATAGGTCAGTATATTTATTTTTACCGATAAAAACAAATATAAAACCTTCTGTAGAAGGACATAACTTCAACCCAGCCCCCACACTATTCCCCCAGCTAAAATCCTGCTGAATAGGAACTCACCAGCAAAAGTTACAAAGCACCATATTGAGAGTAAGCAGATAGAATAAATACTAGAATTAGACCCCTAACAATTTAGGGTAATAGTAATATTAGAAACCTTAAAGTAAGTATATGCCAGTGAATTAAAGAAGCAAATGAAATAAACTGAAAAAAGAATAATAATATAAAAAATACCCTAGGCAAAGTTAGAAACCAAATAATCAGAATTTCTAGGAATGACAAATATAGTTCTTAAATTTTAAAACTCAAATGATTAAGTTAGACAGCTGGTTACACCTCCCATAAGAGAAAATTAGTTAATTGGAAGGTAAATCTAAAAAAATTGAGAGAACAGTGTTGCAAGCTAAAAATGCATCGTGTGCAAATTAGAAAATGAACTTATGGTTGCTGGAGAGTGGGGGAGGGATAGTTGGGGAGTTTGGGAAGGTCATGTACACACTGCTATATTCAAAATGGATAACCAACAACTAGAAACTTAAAAAAAAAAAACATGAAACACTTTATTTAATGGGTTCATAGAACTCCATCACCCTCATTACAGAGTACTCATGTTATTCAAGTCCTCACAAAACATTTACATGTCCTTTTGTTGCAGCCCAGTTTGGTTGAATATTAATAATAAAAATACCCTATACCCTTCCATCGAGTTTGGAAATTAAGATGGAATGGTTGACTTGCCCTGTATCACTGCTCCCAATTTAAAAATGCTCATGTGAACTTCTATTTTTAGGTTAACAGTAGATCCCATGGTAAGTTTTATATAATACTAAACTGGCCAAAAATTTTAGTGGGCTTCCCTGGTGGCTCAGTGGTAGAGAATCAGCCTGTTAATGAAGGAGACATGGGTTCAATCCCTGGGTCAGGAAGATCTGGAGAAGGAAATGGCCACCCACTCCAGGATTCTTGCCTGGGAGATCCCATGGACAGAAGAGCCTGGTGGGCTATCATCCATGGGGTTGCAAAAGAATCTGACACAGCTTAGCAACTAAGCAACAAAGATGCCAGTAGTCGCCTGTCATAGCTGTTTTCTAGCCCACAGGATTATGCCTGCCGCAGAATAATAAAGCAATAAATGCAACACTTCTCAGAAGAATGAATGCCATTAGTTACATATTCACCTGTTGTTTCTAGACATATTTAAGGGTCTAAGGCTTGCATTCATATTAAATTTAGTTACAAATAGGGCAAAATATGTTGCTAGAAATAACATTAAATAGCTAAATATAGCTAACTTTGCAAATATTATATTTGCTGAATCATTTGTTCTTTCAGCTATTAAAATAGAATTAAAAGTTAAACAATTAAAATTTTCTAGAGAGCAGTCGCTTGTATGCTCAGTCATGTCTGACTGTGACCCCATGGACTATGGCCCACCAGGCTCCCCTGTCCATGGCATTCTCCAGGCAAGCATACTGGAGTGGATTGCCATTTCCTCCTCCAGGGGATCTTCCCAACCCAGGGATCGAACCTGTGTCTCCTGAATTGGTAGGTGGAGTCTTTGCGCCACCTGGGAAGCCTCTATTGAATACTTCCTATGTACACAAATCTAGACACCAGGGCAGAAATAGGAGTGTTGTGCAAGATTCAATTCGGGCCTATATGGAATCATGCAAAGAAAAACCCTGGAGAAGTGCTATTCTTCCCTGGTGGCTCAGGTTAAAGTGTCTGCCTGGAATGCAGAAGACCAGGGTTCGATCCCTGGGTCTGGAAGATCCCCTGGAGAAGGAAATGGCAACCCACTCTAGTACTCTTGCCTGGAGAATCCCATGGAGGGAGGAGCCTGGTAGGCTACACTCCATGGGGTCGCAAAGAGTCGGACACGACTGAGCGACTTCACTTCATTAAGTGCTGAATAGGGAACATGAACACATGAAGAATTTGATAATTTAAACATTTCATATGAAATAGTTACTTTAGTTCAACCTACATTAAGTTCCTTAGAAAAACTTTATCTTGTATATTGTTTTTTACAGTTTGGATTATATGTTCTGAATACTTGGGCAGGAATGTAGGGGATGTTGATAAAATAGTTGATGTTTGTAAGAGGAATAAATAACTATAGACACATTTTAACTAGTTAATTAGCATTAACTTCTCTTTGCTTAGAAGGAGTAAGGAGAATATAATAACTAAACCTTCATGGAGAGAAGAGCTGTTTGAACACTCAACATCAGTAGCTGGTCATGCCACAGTGTGTCCCTTCATTTGGCCTTCTGGGAGATAAAAGGAGAGGGACCGGAAAACTCATAGAGATGCTCACAACAGCAACAGGAGTATTATCCAAGAAAAGAGAGAGGAGAGATGCTGTTTTGATGAGTTGAGAGAATTTATAAACACAAAAATGTACCTAAATGGACAATGTACCCTGGCCAATAGGCTATATGTATCCTTACCTAAGAAAATTCAGCTTCCATCCCATTCTGTCTTTTTGTGTTGTAGTGATGTATCTGATTCTTACCTGGAGATCTTTACAGCTCAGAAATCTCCTGTCCAGTTCCTTGAAGGCTTCAGTATTACAAATTACTTACTTTTATTATAGAATTTTTCACCCTCAGTGTTGTAATTCTTACTTATCTCTCTACGAATGAACTTTTTAGCTGTGTAACTTCAGGCAAGTTACTTAATCTCTCTATTTTCTTTGCTGTTAAATATAAACTATATCAGCTTCTTAGAGCTGTGAGGATTAAATGAGAGAATTCCTAGCATGGATTAAACACTTGGTAAAAAAACAAAAAAAGCTATTATTATCATGATCTTTCCTTAGTTAGTCTGAGGTCTTAGAGGGTAGTACTCTCATATTGTTCTTTGTATCTTCCTCATGTGCTTATCTGCGTTGGCCCAGAATCATTCAAAATTGTTTAATATTGTTGCCTGATTTCTTTAGTCTAGGTGGTATATAAAAGGCACCTGTTTTCAACTGGGTTTTCTTACATGGTTTCAGTGGAGGTACTTTTGGACTCCAAAAATATTTTATTCAGGTTTTATCTGTAACTTTTTTTAAAAACTAAAAAGAAAAAAAATCTAACTTGTAAACTCAAGTGTTATAATGCAGAACTTTTAGTATTAAAGGATCTTACTGTACTAGGCAAGGTAAGGCAACGCAAGGTTTAATCGCCCAGTCTTGTCCGACTCTTTCGACTCCATGGACTGTAGCCTGCTAGGCTCCTCTGTCCGTGGGATTTTACAGGCAAGAATGCTGGACTGGGTTGCCATTTCCTTCTCCAGGTCATTTCTCTTTGATTGAAGGTTATCCTGATATTAAAGGCTAAACTGTTAAAAATAAAAACAAACTACAAAACAAGAATTTGCTGCCATTCGCAAATATTTTTCTCCATAAATTTTAATAGTATTCAACCAAAACAAAATACAAAAATACATAGACGTTTGTAGCGGCTCTAGGAATGTAGCTGACACATATGATTCTTGCTTTGCTTTGTATCAATCAGAAGAGCCTTATATTCTAATGACTGCTTTTATAATAAATTCATTTTGTAAATTCAAATAAAAATACATCTACTCTAATTAAGTATGGGTTTATCTGCTACTTTTGTAAAGAACCCATTTGTGTATTTTAGGCTAAGGATGTATGTTTGACAGGCTACAACTGACAGCCTTTGACTGACTACAAACCGGTTTGGTTTTCACATAATTGTACACTTAAAAGAGTAAAGACTTTATTGCTTTAATACTTTGAAACCACTGACACATATATGAAGTGTCCTCTCTCTCCTAGTCAGACGACTGCCACTCTTGCTTTTGCAGAGGCCCCGCTGGAGTAAGAGCCCAAGCCCTGGATAGGGATGGGAATCTCATAGAAGATTTTGTGTTTGATGGAGGCGTTGGGGATATTGGAAATCGCATTCTTCATGTGAGGAATGCACCTTCCCCTGCTGCCACTTCTTCCCTTGCAATTTCTGGAATGATTGCAGATGAAGTGCAACAAAGATTTAAATTGTGATCTCCACGTTCAGCAAGAATTTACTAACTGCATTCTTTATGAAAATTGGTTTAAAATGTCATTTTTAGGTATACCATTTAGATAACCACTGAATTTTTAAAACTAGGTAACATGGAAATAATGTATTTTTTTAAGTCTGTGCTCTTTAAAAAGATACAATTGTATCTTTCTTTCTGACTTTGCTAATGATCTGTCTTCACTAGATTTGGCTTTTTTTGGAATTTCTGGGAACTATAGCATGAAAAGTGATTATTCCCTTAACTTTTTGGCTTTATAATATCTAAGCTTCTTTTGTCTTGCCTTGACAAGGAAATATATTGTAGATTGCAAACCTCCTTTTAATTTCAAAGTCATTAAAAAAAGCTCACAGTATTTAGAGCAGCAGTAATTGGGAATTTTAAATTATTGATTAAAAATACATGAAATTTCACATTTTGAAGTAATTTGAGTAAGATTCTATCTAATCTATATTTGTAAAAAATAACTTTGCAAAAGAAATTCAAAGTATTTATTCTTCTCAGTTTCTTACAATTGACTTGATTTGGGTCACCTGCAAAGCTTAACAACCGTCCACTATGGGTGTTTTATTTATTCTTCAGTCTTCTGTGGTCGAAAAACCAGAAGAGCTTAGAATCCTGACACTGACATACGGAACTTTGTAATTTAAAATAGTATTTCTTCTTGTATCTATAGTCTTCAGCTATACCAAGGTTCTCAAATGTTGACCTAGATCACTAATGATTCATGCATACTTGACTTTTCTGGAACCCTATAAACCTTTATGAGGGTATTTCTTCATTTTGAGAAAATACCTAATTTTGAGGCATTCACTTTTGTAAACCGCAAAAGTGCCTTACAATCATGTGTATTTCATGAGTATTTTTAATTGTTGCGCAGTGCCATATTGTCTACTGTGTACTATATATTATATGTGTGTGTGGTATCTATTGAAATGATTCTTATAGTTCAGAATGTTAGAAAACAGAAATATAAATGGAAATGTAGTAGAATATGAGGAATCTTTTATTACAGAACCATCAGTTAGGTGAGAAATTTTCATCCATTCCCTCACATATACTCTCTCTGGATTAATCTTCTAGTCTTAATTTTTTCTTTCCACTCATCTCTAAAACTGTGTGATGGATGAGTTAGAAAAATGAGCATTTTGGTGGATAGGAAAATTTACCTGTTTTTTTCCTTTTCACTTTAAGACAATGATTACATTGATTGAGCTACCTCATTAATTAATTTGAATGGCTACACATCGTCAGCTCATGTTCCAGAATAGCACATCCAGGTAAATTGATTAGGCGGTTATTTGACACTTGGGATGAGCATACATACTGAAAGCAGTTGGAAAGTATTCACAGAGGAAACAAGCCCTAATGATTCTTTATAACAACTGGTTCCTCCAAGAAAAGGGTAACACACAGGGTATTTTCTGTTGCATTACAAGACTATTTGGAGATGGAAAATATTCAGTTCTCTATTTTATTGACAGTAAGATTGTATATACACTAAGCTGTGAAAGATTGAAATTATAAAAATAACTATCCTAATTAAAGCAACACTCATTCCATTTGGATCTTTACTATGCCTCTAAAAAATTGTGAAAAAACTATTGAAAGTGTTCTGAATGTGTAGATTATTCTATTTGTAAAACATTTTGTAATTGTCAATAGTGTCTTGTTGTGGAATAATGCTATAATATTTTACAGTTTTTTGTATTTCTAAGACAGAAGAAATGTATATTAATATTAAAAATATTTTAATGAGCCTTGGTTTTGTGAACATAATTTTTAGTTTCATAAAAACTCTTGATTCAATACTTGCCTGGCAGGGGAGATACCTACATGAAGGTGGTTTTTCCAGTGTACAGACCATCTATTGTACTCCAGATATGCTGACCCTTGCCATTTCCCCAAATGTGGGAAACTTTGCTGCATAATTTGTGGTAGTGGGGGACTGTGTTCACTTTTTCCCCTGTTTTTTTTTTTTTCTGTTTTAATGATAGAGATCCCTCAATAACATTTTCTAGGGGTCCAGTGGTTTGTGTTTATCTAATACTGAAGATAACCTTTAGTGCATCATCCATTTAACATGGGTACTGAATGGTGGTGAATATGACACAGGACATGGAGAAATAAAGATTTTTTTTTTTTAATTCTGATTCATGTAAACTTTATGTTTGAAACATGAACTATTGTAGGATTTAGATAGCAGTCAATTAAAAAAAAGAAAAAGCTTGTCCTTGTGTATAACATAAAAATGAGGTAGAGTAGTTTGTATTTGGGGTAAAAAGTGGAGTACTTTCCTACCATGCTGTGCTGTGCTGAGTTGCTTCAGTCGAGTACAAAAATGGCTTTCCATTTGGTACTGGTGGCAATATCAAGCCGACATCAGTATCATCTTCATACACAGGGAATATTATAGTGCTTTCTCCATGGGGGGGGGGGCAATAAATAAATCATCTTGGAATTTTATACAAAAGTATTGTTCCTCTTGAAAAGACATTTTTGGTATGCTATCTCTTACAGGGGATTGAGGTTCTGGTCATGAGACTCCCATAATGGTTATAGGGCAAATGATCTGTCTTGAGTGCCTGCTCCAGCTTCTTTCCAGCAGGTGGACTGTAAGAAGACCAGAGTTAGCTATAGCAATGGATCATGAAAGTGAGTGACAAGTACCTTTATTGTTTCTTGTGGCATAGCTTTGGTTTGCTACTGGCAGTTCTTGTGGCTTTAAATAAATTGAAGAAGTAGAAGAGAGTAAATGGGAGAAATGTTGAGTAAGCCCTTCTTGAAAATGTTTTTCAATGGGAGAATATTAGTGATAACATTTTTACTGCCTTTTAAAATTTAAGATGTTAAAATTTGAGTTATCAAATGACTGGGTCATTCAAGTTATTTCATTAAAACCATTCTAAATTGTAGAAAGACAAGTAAAATTACCATGAGGTGTCACCTCACAGCTGCTAGAATGGCCAGCATCAAAAAGTCTGCAAATAATAAATTTTGGAAACGGTGTGGAGAAACAGGAGCTCTCCTACACTGTTGGTGAGGATGTAAATTGGTGCAGCCACTATGGAGAACAGTATGGTTCCTTAAAAAATTAAAAATAGAGCTACCATATTGCCCAGAAATCCTACTCCTGGGAATATATATATATATATAAACATAACTTGAAAAGTCGCATGCATCCCGATGTTCATTGCAACACTATTTACAATAGCCAAGACATGGAAGCAACCTAAATGTCTGTCAACAGAAAGATGGATAAAGAAGATGTGGTATATATACACAATGGAATATTACTCAGCTGTAAAAAAAGAATGAACTAATACCATTTGTAGCAACATGGATGGATCTAGAGATTATTACACAAAGTGAACCAAGTCAGACAAAAAGACAGATACCATCACTTTTATGTGGAATCCAAAACGGGGGAAAAAAGACACAAACAACTTATTTCCAAAACGGAAACAGACAGACACAGAAAACAAACTTATGGTTACTAAAGGGGAAAGAAGGAATGAGGTTAGTGATAAATTAGGAGGCTGCGGTTAACATATACATAGTACTACGTATAAGATAGATAACCTACAAAGACCTACTGTATAGCATAAGCAGCTGTACTCAAGATTATATAATAACCTATAAGGGGAAAGGATCTGAAAAAGAATATATACACACACACGTGTATGTATAACTAAATTGCTATGTTGCACAGCTGAAACTTACATGCTATTATAAATTAGCTATTAAAAAATTTTACATAAAGTAAATTTTAAAACCAAGTAAAATTACTATCAAGTTATTATGATAGTATATTAATTTTAACTCAAATTTATGATAAAGTTTTTGTTACATATCCACAGGTTCTCCCTCTCATGGTATTAGTGTCTTTAAAACTTCTATTTTTTAACACTTAAAGGAGGTATTTCTAGTGAGGTTGGAATTTTTCATTTAAAAAAAGCAGCTTTTAATTAATGTTTTGAATAAGTACAACATTCATATAGTTGAAAATTCAAGTCATAAACAGGGGCACAGTGGAAAGTCTCCCTCTCTGGCCACCCAGTTCTCACCCCTGAGGCAGTGAAAATTGTCAATATCTTGTGCAGCCTTTCAGAAATATATATAATAAAACATTATCTCCATTTTTAAAATACAAGTGGTAGCGTATTCTTCAGACTGTATTCTATACACCCTGCTCTTTTCACTTTGCAGCATTTCTTGGAGAATGTTCAAGTGGCTTGAACACAGTGGCCTAGTATTTTTAAATGACTTTATAGGTTCCATTCTGATTTACTATTTGTTGAACCAGCCCCTTATTCCTACTGATGATTATTTGAATTGTTTATTTCTACTGTGTTTTTCCTTGTTTTGCTGTAACAAACAGTACTGGAATGAATAATCTTGTGCAAAGTCATTTCACATATGACTTTCACATACCTATAGGACATAATCCTAGAATTTATTAGGTCCAAGGGTTTGCAGTCTCAAAAATGACAGAATGATCTCTGTTCGTTTCCAAGGCAAACCATTCAGTATCACAGCAATCCAAGTCTATGCCCCAACCAGTAATGCTGAAGAAGCTGAAGTTGAACGGTTCTATGAAGACCTACAAGACCTTCTAGAACTAACACCCAAAAAAGATGTCCTCTTCATTACAGGTGACTGGAATGCAAAAGTAGGAAGTCAAGAGATACCTGGAGTAACAGGCAAATTTGGCCTTGGAGTATAAAACGAAGCAGGTCAAAGGCTAACAGACTCTTGTCAAGAGAATGCACTGGTCATAGCAAACACCCTTTTCCAACAACACAAGAGAAGACTCTACACATGGACATCACCAGATGGTCAACACTAAAATCAGATTGATTATATTCTTTGCAGCCAAAGATGGAGAAGCTCTATATAGTCAGCAAAAACAAGACCAGGAACTGACTGTGGCTCAGATCATGAACTCCTTATTGCCAAATTCAGACTTAAAGAAAGTAGGGAAAACCACTAGACCATTCAGGTATGACTGAAATCAAATCCCTTACGATTATACAATGGAAGTGACAAATAGATTCAAGGGATTAGATCTGATAACGTGCCTGAAGAACTGTGGACGGAAGTTCATGACATTGTACAGAAGGCAGTGATTAAGACCATCTCCAAGAAAAAGAAATGCAAAAAGGCAAAATGTTTCTCTGAGGAAGCCTTACAAATAGCTTAGAGAAGAGAAGCTAAAGGCAAAGGAGAAAGGAAAGATACACACATTTGAATGCAGATTTCCAAAGAATAGCAAGGAGAGATTAAAGAAAAAAAAAGCCTTCAGCGATCAGTGCAAAGAAATAGAGGAAAACAATAGAATGGGAAGGACTAGAGAGCTCTTCAAGAAAATTAGAGATACCAGAGGAACATTTCATGCAAAGATGGGCACAATAAAGGACAGAAATGGTACAGACCTAACAGAAGCAAAAGATATTAAGAAGAAATGGCAAGAATATACAGAAGAACTATACAAAAAAAGATCTTCATGACCACAGTGAAGATCACAATGACCACAGTGAAGATAACCACAATGGTGTGATCATTCACCTAGAGCCAGACATCTTAGAATGCAAAGTCAAGTGGGCCTTAGGAAGCATCACTACGAACAAAGCTAGTGAAGGTGATGGAATTATAGTTGAACTATTTCAAATCCTAAAAGATGATGCTGTGAAAGTGCTGCACTCAGTATGCCAGGAAATCTGGGAAACTCAGTATTGGCCATAGGACTGGAAAAGGTCAGTTTTCATTCCAATCCCAAAGAAAGGCAATGCCAAAGAATGTTCAAACTATTGCACTCATCTCACATGCTAGCAAAGTAATGCTCAAAATTCTCCAAGCCGGGCTTCAGCAGTCCCTGAACTGTGAACTTCCAGATGTTCAAGCTGGATTTAGAAAAGGCAGAGGAACCAGAGAGCAAATTGTCAACATGTGTTGGATTATCGAAAAAAGCAAGAGAGTCCCAGAAAAACATCTACTTTTGCTTTATTGACAATGCCAAAGCCTTTGACTGCATGGATCACAACAAAGTGTGGAAAATTCTGAAAGAGATGGGATTACCAAACCACCTTACCTGCCTCCTGAGAAATCTGTATGCAGGTCAGGAAGCAACAGTTAGAACTGGACATGGAACAACAGACTGGTTCCAAATCAGGAAAGAAGTATGTCAAGGCTGTATATTGTCACCCTAAGCTTATTTAACTTCTATGCAGAGTGCAACATGTGGAATGCCGGGCTAGATGAAGCACAAGCTGGAGTCAAGACTGCCGGGAGAAACGTCACTAACCTCAGATATGTAAGTGACACCACCCTTATGGCAAAAAGCGAAGAAGAACCAAAGAGCATCTTGATGAAAGTGAAAGAAGAGGGTGAAAAAGTTGGCTTAAAACTCAACATTCAGAAAATGAAGATCATGGCCTCTGGTCCCATCACTTCATGCCAAATAGATGGGGAAACAATGGAAACAGTGAGTGACTTTATTTTTTGAGGCTCGAAAATCACTGCAGATGGTGACCAAAGCCATGAAATTAAATGGCGATTGCTCCTTGAAAGAAAAGTTATGACCAACCTAGACAGCATATTAAAAAGCAGAGATATTACTTTGCCAACAAAGGTCTGTCTAGTCAAAGCTATGGTTTTTCCAGTAGTCATGTATGGATGTGAGAGTTGGACTATAAAGAAAGCTAAGTGCCAAAGAATTGATGCTTTTGAAGTGTGGTGTTGGAGAAGACTCTTGAGAGTCCCTTGGACTGCAATGAAATCAAGCCAGTCCTAAAGGAGATCAGTCCTGAATATTCATTGGAAGGACTGATGCTGAAGCTAAAACTCCAACACTTTGGCCACCTGATGCAAAGAACTGACTCATTTGAAAAGACCCTGATTCTGGGAAAGATTGAAGGTGGGAGGAGAAGGGGACGACAGAGGATGAGATGGCTGGATGGCATCACCAATGCAATGGGCATGAGTTTGAGAGGGCTCCAGGAGTTGGTGATGGACATCGAAGCCTGGCATGCTGTAATTCATGGGTTTGCAAAGAGTCAGACACAACTGAGTGACTGAACTGAACTGAACGGTTTGTGCTTTGCAATTAGGATATTGTCACAGTGCCTCTGATGGAGACTGACCAGTTACCAGTCTCACCAACAATATATTAGAATACCTGTTTCCCCATATTCTCACCAACACAGTATATAATCAAACTTTCTGATTTGTGCTATTCTAATAGGTAAAAAATGATAACATAATTTAAATTTGCATTTTTTATGAGAAAGTTGTGCATCTTAATAAGTTTGAGGCATTTTATATTTCCTTTTCATATCCTTATTATTATATTTTAGTCTTATAAATTTATAGGACCTCCTTTAGATATTAGGGAGATTAACTGTAGGAAATAAGTTGTAAATATTTTTTCCAGTTTGTCGTTTGCCTTTTGGCTTTACTTATGTTTTTCTTTGGTATACATTTTCAAAAATAGAACTTATCAAGCTACATTTTATGTCATAGTAGAAAGGTCTTTGTACTCTGAAATTATAAACAGATTATTTTATGGTTTTATTTTTTATATTTAAATATTTGACACATCTGGGGGTTAGCCTAGTGTACAGTATAGGGTATGGATCCAACACGTTTTCCTGGATGGCCCATTTGGTTGGGTAACTTCTTACTGGTGTCATTCCTGGATTATCTTCCACACGCACGTGGATCACATTTCCGTTTGTCTAGCCCAGAGATCATAGCTCAGATGCTTGTAGAGACGAGGCAGGTTACATAAAAGAGTGAAGAGTGCCAGGTGGGGAGGCTAGCCAGCTTCAAATGGGATGGCATACTTTTCTAAAGAGGCAGCCACTAACCCCTGCCTACTGATCATTCCCTTGCAGGGAGCAGGGCCCAGTATTACCCGATCTTTGTCAAGAGAAGCTGGAAATCCAGATTTTTTTACATGAAATCTCTTCATTTAAAAATATTAACATCAGGTTTAAAAAGGTAAATACAGTTCTGGTTGAACAAAATCTGTCTTGAGACCTGATTTGACTCAGAGAAGGCTCCTAATCTCCTTAGCCAAGAATGAAACTTCCCAGCTTCACTTTCCTATAAGAAAATACAACCCCAGTCTAATAGCTGGACAGCCTAGCAGTTTACAGCTGAAGTTCAAGAAGAGACAGAAAAGTAAAGAGGTCTAGATTAGCCAAGGCCTTTGCCCTCACTTATGGAAAGATTCTTTGGAGAGACAAGCATTTCATTATTCTACCTTTTATCCTAATTATATGGGGATGTGGATATGGCCATTCCTTTTTAAAGGAAGTATTTCTTATTTACAGTAGTTTCAGGTGTACAACATAACTCAAATTTTTAAATATATTTTGCTCTTCTTGAACTTATTACAAAATAATAGCTATATTTCCTTGCTGTACCACATATCCTTGTTACTTATCTATTTGAAAAGGTTCTTGATTCAGTGGATACTCGGATTAGAAAAATGATCTCCTAAGTTTTCCAACTCTGCCATTATGATTTTGCTAAAATGACAAAATGATGCTTGTTTTAACTGCTCTGCTACTGATTTTGAACTGATTTTGAAGCGTGGCACTGTTTTTTGGTACCTTGTTCTTCCTTTCCCTTCCTCTGGGATGTTGGCTGGCAACGATCTATTGTAATTCATGTATGTGCTCAGCATCTTTAGTGGGATGAAATTTATGCTCTCAATAAAGTTTCCAGAGTCTTCAGTTCAGGAGGGGTTAAGGTCTAGGGATCTTTTGGGGGTTGCTAGTGAGTAGGGCTGGCCCCGAGGGCGGATCCAGGTTTTGTGGGACCTGACACCTCCACACCGCCACAATTTGGAGAACACCATTAAGAAAACAATGCAAAAATATAGAAAGTTTTACCAAAACGGTATGAAATTTCTGTGAACACATAAGGCCTCGTGAAAGTGAAGGACTTTTAAGTTCAAGCTTGAATAACGCTGCCGTCTACCTTTTTTGGCCCTACTATGCGCCAAGGACTTTCCACTCACCTTCTTCAGTCCCCACAACACTACGCTATGAAATAGTTACATATACAGGAGTCATGTAGAACACAAATACATTAAACATCGTGTCCAGCCTGAAAACCCCTTTCTTTCCAACTCCCTATATTGCTTCCCACGACTGGAGTTCTGAGGCTTGAGGAATGGCATCGAGTCAGGATTGTCGCGGGAAAGAGTGTGTAAAACGCAGTCAGGGAGCTAGGGAGTGTTTCTGAAACTGGCTCGCAGAGAGCGCCCTGGAGACGCGCACTCCCGAGGGAAGGCCCCCGCGCCCAGCCGGCGCCTGGGCCAGCTCTGCGGCGCGCATGCTCCGTGAGGGGCTGCTCCAGCTACTCTGGTTAATGAGCGCGCGGCGGAGGGGGCGGGCCGAGCCGCGGCTGCTGGGACCTGAGCTTGGCGGCGGCCCTGGGGCGCTGTGCGCGGCTGCTGAAGGGGCGGCGGCGGCCGGCACTGTGCACGCAGGAGTGTGGCTTGCTCGCCCGACGCGCACGCCCGGTCGGTCCCCAGGGCCCTCTGGAGGTGACTCGGGCGGCCCGGGCAGAGCAGCGTTGCCGGTTGGGAGGGCGGAGATGAGGCGATGAGGACACGAGCTGCCGCCGCCTCTGTCCGCCTACTACGGCCGTAGTGGGAGTCGGGGCGGGGGCGAGGCCAGCTGTACCCCCGCCGGGCTGCGAACCCAGACAAAGGAGGAGCAGCAGCCTGAGAAGCGGGCCAGAGCCACCGGGAAAGGAGGCCGCCGCTTTAGTCGCAGCCGAGGGCCGCTCGGGCTCACGGGCCGCCGCGCTTCCCCTGAGGACGCTGCGCGAGGCGAGGTCTCGGGGCCGAGGAAGCCGCCCCCGGAGCCCCCGCCCGCCCGCCGGCGCCGCCTCCGAGCCGCCTCGGCCGTAGCCGCGGCCCGGGCGGGAGGCGGCGGCGGCCGGTGAGGCTAGGCGGCCCGCGCCCTGCCTGTCAGATCACCGGCCCGGCCCGTTTCGGCCCGCGGGCCGCCCCCGATGCGGAGGCGCTGCCGCCGGGGCCATGCAGCAGGCGCCGCAGCCTTACGAGTTCTACAGCGAAGAGAACAGTCCGAAATGGCGGGGACTGTTGGTCTCGGCCCTGCGGAAGGTCAGTGCTGGTGCCCGGGCGGCCTCGGGGCCCGAGGGAGGTGCCGGGGCCGAGGCAGGCGGGCGGGGCGCGAGCCACGGCCCGAGCCGCGGCCCCTTGGACGCTCTAACGGGGAGCTGCACGCCTTCCTCGCGCTCGGCGCCGGAGGGCCCAGCGCTTTCTCTCCGGCCGCCGACGAGGGGCTTGTGATTGCCTTTGCGTCCCAAAGGACGTTTTCTCAAGTTATTGCCTGGCCCCGGAAGGAAGGTTTTGTTATGATCATAAAACTGGATTTCATGTTGCAGTCGTTTCGTCAGGCGACTTCCGCCGTTGACCAATTTGTTGTCCTCGGGCTGGATTCGGGCAAGAGAAAGTCCCGCTGGTATTTAGACAGTTTCTAAAACAAAAGCACGTTTCTAGGCCGAGTAATCACTTTTAATTAAATTCTTTGGGGCTGTTCCCTTAGGCAGTTTGAAGGGTGAAGGGTGTCCACTCACTTAAGAGGTTGTAATTTTTTTTTTTTTTTTGGTGATGGATGTGTTTCTCGATTGAGAAATGTCAGTGAGGCATGATATTGATTTTACAATTCTTGAGGTCAATTTAAAGTGCCTCCACCCTTCCTGCCATAGGCGTCCCCCTGTTTAGGAGAGATTTCCCCTGTAAAATTTGGTCATTTTCTTCACTGAGTGCAATTTATTACTTAGAATCATTTAAAGGGGATGAAAAACTCTCAGCTCATGAAAAATCCATCTTTTTAGTTTGGGTACATCGCTAGGGTGCATCTGTCCTGTAGATGATGTCAGTTTTCCTCTGAATTTAGTTAATAATGGTACTATTTTTTTAATATGTAATAATCATAGGTTTTTATAGTAAAGCCTTTTGTAAGGTCAAGACGTTTAAAGAGTGTAAATGGGGGCAGAAGAAGATAAACATACTGAGCATGGGCTTTCCTTGCCATTGATACAGATGTAGTCCCTATTACCTTTTGTGCAAAATAACCAAATATAAATTTTAAAATAATAAGGAATAAATGTTAATTTAAAATACTACTCCGGAAAATAAATCTTAATACATTAAATTTCTCTAAGTGAAAAGAAGTAGTAGTATTTTGAAGTAAAAAACAGTCACGTATTCAAGTTTCAGATTTGCCGTTTTTTCACGATTCTTAGGAAGAGGTATTGCCTTCCTTGGGCCAAACATTGTGTAATATTTTTTAAAGAATTTGGTGGAGATGGTTAAGAGCAGCTAGACAGTTATCATTTCGCAGGTATTTTAGGTGTTAAAGTATTACATTGACCTTCCTTCCGTGGGCAACCCGATTCTATAAGGAGAGGGAAGGAAATGGCAAGTGTGCTGCTGAGTGGTGATAATGAACACTGGCCTGAGTTAAAAGCAAAGAGGGAAATGCTCAGATAGTGATTGAACCTTCTACCACATAGACAGAAATGTGAATGCAATTATCAGGTAGGCCTATGTTGTTGGCAGCGTAGGTCTCTTACTAGTATTTTCTGGTAGCAAATAGAATTTGAGTATGTGTTGCATAACTTTTTCGATAGGTAGCTTTGACCCTAATAATCCTTCATGCACAGATACAGATTTATATCTTCAGGTTAGTCTGAAAATAAACCCAGGGTAGCATCCGATCCTAGTTCTTTGCTTTGAGTCTGTTATTTTGCATTTATATGTTGTGCTTGTTTTCTTGGTTCTCAGATGCCTTGTAGCTCTCTATTGCCTTATTGCACAGTTCTTGTTTGTCCTTTGCTTATGGAATATATACAGCTAAGGAAATCTGGCCTTTTGAGCTGAATTAAAAAAACAATTTTTATTTAACTTATTACATTACTGCTTTTCTAGAATTGAGGTATATTCCCATGGAACACATTTTTTTTTTTAATGTTGTTGCAGATTTTTTGATGTTTGTAATTCCAGATTATCTCCAGTTTTGTGGTCGTGCAGCACGTAGGTTTATAGTGCTTGCTAGATTTGTAGTTCTTGAGGAGTTCAAGGTTCACTCTGCAGATGAGTTAAATTCTGGTCTATACTTGGCACACGTGACCTTGTACAGTGAGAATTCCTGCTACTTAGGCAGAGGCTCTGTCATCACATTCAAGGCATCTAGAACATGGCTTCCTTCTTCCAGCTGACCAGATTATTGCAAACACTACTAGGATTAATACTAATAGTAAAAGCAGCAATAGTATTAGACTACTAAGACTTTTCTCCTCTGGTGGATGTTGCCATCAAACATGTGGGAGCTAGTTTCATTAACATTTGTTGAACACATTGTAGGTACTTGGCCCCAAACTGGATCCTAAGAATACAAACATGAATAAAACCAAGATGCCTTGCTCTAAAATGTTTACCACATAGACTGAAAATTCTAAACTTTGAGGTTTTGGTTTATGTAGAACTCAAAAGTTCTGTAAGAAATATCTGTGTGTGTGAAAAGAACAAGGTTGTTTAATTAGTTCTGTTAGTTCACTTGTGCATCTTGATGGAACCTTCAAAACAGGTAAAATATAATTTTCTGAAAGGTAAAATCAAAACCCTTATGCCAGTATGAATGAACATGTATCAGTGATTTTGATTCAATTTATTACTTAATTTATTACTTATGACATGCTAAAAGCCACTTCATATGAAAACTGGAGGAGGTTTAGTATTTATAGGAAACTTAAAAGAATCTCAAGGTAAGATTGTTGGATTGGACACAAAAGTAGTTAATATCCTACAGGAACATAAGCAATAAGTTTGGGGTTATCTTCCTGCTGATTAGATTTTGCATGTGTGCCGGACAAAAATCTCTTTAAGTTAATCTTACCTGTTTGTAAAATAGCCCAGTCAGTAGTAATCAAGCATAGTATTGGACTGAAGAACAGTAAGTTATCTCTTTTGCTTATTTTCAAGTTTTCCTGATTTTTCTGAAAACCATACATATATTTGATAAAGTTACTATATTGACTTTGAAAATGGAAGAGATTCTTTTAAACCAACATTAAACATTCATTTCACTGTGGAGAAACATGAACATTGAGAAATAGATTTAAGGAGAAATAATTTTGGGAATAGAAATGTGTTGTTCTTTAACTCTTTGTTTTATTGTGCTTTTGTTCTTTACCTGTTAAAATAGAACTTCACTTAGGGCATTTAAATACATAGAGAACTACAAAGGGTAGAGCAATATGACACTACTAATGGATAATATGTGCATTGTTAACATTACTGCTGAATTATGTATCTTACCTAAAAAAAGCCAGAGACGTAATTGCCCTCATTACTACTCCTCAAGAACATTGAAGCTATCATATTACCTGGGGGAAAAAAGAGTGTGGGATATATTTGTAAATGCAGCTTATTACCTGTGTCTTTGAAATGCCTGTGGTACTTTGTGCATGTGCTGTTTGAATCGTATGCTAAGAAAAATCAGTGTAAACATTCTGCATATGGGGAAACATGCCTTAAAATAATTTTAGCAGGTTTTTTAGTCTCTGATATTTCCCTTGTAGATGCCTTTTCTGTAGAATATTATTCACCAGGCTAGCCACAGAGAAGAAAATTTTCTTATTATCTGTCATTACAAATGTCACAGAAAGCTAGAAAGAATCAGTAAACTTACCTTGTTCCTGAGTCTGACTTAATTCAGGCTTGATATTGACCTTCTGCTTCAACCATTATAGTTTACTCTTGGATATCTGTTAAAATTCAGGAGATGTGAGAGAATGTTTGAGTTAATTAATGGCAGTCAGTGCTGGGGGTGGGGGTGGAAGAGAAGGTTGAAGGTTTTGATTCAGAAATGCCTTTGTACTAATATCTCTTGGAACTGTTTTAGAAGATTGCACTGGATCTTTCCTGGGAACCAGAAGAAAACCATGGGAGTTCTTTGAGAAAATGAAATTGGTATCATTGACAGAAGGTCAAGGAAGGCTTCTTTAAGGAAGTAACATTAGTGCTGACTTCTGGAGAATGTATTTAAATATTTGTTGAGTGCCTCATACGTGCCAGGCAATATCCTTGATACTGAGGTTGTAGTAAGGCCCTGCTCTCATTAAAAACATCTATTCTGTTAATAAATGACTGTAGTGGAGATGCCTGGGGAGAGACAGACAGTAAAGAGGTAAACAATTATTTGGAAAGTCAATAGGAATTAACAAAGAAAGGGGGAGAAAAGATTGGAGCTGTAGGGTAAGGTAGGACCATGACTTTAGGAACTGAGTGAAAGGAGTTGAGCAAGTTGAGACTCTTACATAGACTCAGGTTAAGATCTCTCCTGAGAATAGAAAATCCTGTAGGGTTATTTATGTAACAAATTAATTAGATTAACTTGATCAAACTTGCTTTTTTGAAGAGATCACTCCAGCTGAAAGGAATAGGAGAAACTATGATTTTGTGACATGAGGCCTATTCGGGATTTCCTAAAGCCACTGAGTATAACAGTGAATGTAACTCTAGGGAGTCATTTGGAATTATTCCAAACTAATAATGACCCAAACTGACCCAAGGGGTTCAGCCAGAACTGGATGAGCATTAGGAATGCATTTTAGCTTGCTGCATTTAGCTTCCTGTCAGCCATGATTTAGTAGTCTTCTGTTTTCAGTTTAATTTTGGTATGGTATATTTGGAGCAATAATATTCCATTAAAGTGTTTTATGCTGAGTATCCAAAGCATTACCTGTGTTACCACTTGACATAAATCAAATATATATCTTTTATATTAATCAGGGCCTTTCTTTCAACGGAGCAGTAGTTTGATTATATCCTCTGTTAGCCTGCATATTTGAATCAGGAAAGAATTTTAATGGAACTAATGGATTTAGCGTTATCTCATGTAGTCACGTTAAAAATTAACAACCTAAAATTCTTTTCCTTTTTTTACATAAAAGCACAAAGTAAGTAGAAACTTTTTAAATGTGTAAAGTGTTATATACTTCACATTTTAATATTTAGAGAGGAAGCAACAATGAAAATAACATCAAGATCAAGATGAGAGCATTAGTATTATCTCTGGGTAAAAGTAAAGTAAAAGTAAATGAAAAATAAAAGTAAAGTTTTCATTACCCAGCTTTCTAAATAAAAACACTTTGTAAACTCAAATACTGCCTCTTACTTATGTAGCACTTTGTAATTTTTTCTTAAATGACCTGTTAGCAACATTTCATCGTTGATCTTTTTCTCCTTCTTTTCCTCATTTGGCGTCCGGGACACCAACCTCTGATGGTTTTCTCCCTCTCTGACTATATTCCTCCTAGTTCTTCACCATTGTTTATCTCCTCATCTTCCCTACTATAATGCATCATCCTGACCTCCCTGGAGCTTAGTCTTTGAATTTCTGTTTCTATTTACAATAGATTTCTTGAGATCCCACCCAGCCTCATTGCTTCACATATCATCTCTATCTGATGGGTTCCAATACATATTTCTGGCTCAGAGCTCCCTCCTGATCTTGGATATCTAGTTTCTTAACACTTCCACGAAGATGTGTGATAGGCATCTCAACCGATACTGAGCTCCTTCTCTTCCCCTGAAAATTTGCTCCTTTTGTAATATTTCCCACATTAGTAAATGGCTACTTCCTCAAAATACTGAGTTATTCTTGAATTCTGTCTTTTTTTATAACCAATATCTAATGTGTCAGCAAATCTTTTTAGCTCTACTTCACACTATAATGATATTCAGTCACCATTTCTTACTCTTCCACTTCTATCTTCTGGGAACACTCTAGGACTATTAAAGTAGCCTCTTAACTGGTCTCCTCTCTTCTCCCCTTGTCCCAACACATAGTCTTTTCTCAGCACATAGAGGTAAGTGGGATCATGTCATTCCTTTGTTCAAAACTTGTTCAGTGCTTCTCAGAATGAAAGTCAAAGTCCTCTCAGCCTGCTATGCCCTCTACAGCCTGGTGTTGCCCCACTTCCCCCTTAACCTCACTGATCTCATTTACTGCTGTCGTTTTTTTGCTCTGCTCCTGCCACACATTGGCTTCCTGGTACCTCCAACTCAGACATATTCTAGTCTCAGGGCTTTGTACCGGGTGTCTCTTCTGCCTGGAACAACCTTCCTGCAGATAAAAACATGAGTGGCCCTTTTACCTCCAATAATTCTTCAGACAAAGATCTTGAAGAGTCCTCTTGGAGCCTGTCTAAACTTCTGCAACTCCTGTTTACTGGAAATTCCTATGTAAATGTTAACAGCATGTCCCAATTCAAGCTTATTATCATCTTCCATAAACCAATGTCTCCAGTATAAATGATCTCATACTCATTTCTCAGGCTAGAAGCCTAGTCGTCATCTGTTCTTTCATCTCCAGGTTCATGTCTAATCAACACCCAGTCTTGATTCTTTTCTCCTAAAAGGAGCTTTCTAACTTTTGTTTTTTTTTACTATGTATTCCAAAAGAATTTTGAAGATTTTGTACATTTTTATGTTGACATCTAAAAATGTTCATCTTTAAGCTTAGTTTCAGAGGATATATTGAGTTGGCTAAAAAGTTCATTTGGTTTTCTGTAAGTTGACTTTGTTGTTCAGTTACTAAATCTTGTCTGACATCTGACTCTTTCCCGACCCAGGGATCGAACCCGCAGGCAGATTCTTTACTGCTGAACCACTCAGGAAGATCTGTGGTGGCTTTAGTAGTGTGCTTAGTTGTCTTTAACTTCAGTTGACACAGTTTTGTGACAGCTGTTATATCAGTGTGCGTTTTAAAAACGTACCAAAACCAGAGAATTTTTGTGTAGCCATTTTAGTGTTCAGTGTTTAAGGCTTTCCTGGTAGCACAGATAGTAGAGAATCCACCTGCAATGCTGGAGACCTGGATTTGATCCCTGTTTGGGAAGATCCCCTCGAGAAGGGAACAGCTACCCACTCCAGTATTCCTGCCTGGGGAATTCCATGGACAGAGGAGCCTGGAGGGCTACAGTCCATGGAGTCACAAAGAGTCAGACATGACTGAGCGACTTTCGCTTAGTGTTGAAGGTGGAAGAAAAAGCAACATTTTGTCATATTATACTTTACTATTTCACGAAAGGGCTTCCCTGATGGCTCAGATGGTGACGAATCTGCCTGCAGTGCGGGAGGCCTGGGTTCAGTCTCTGGGTTGGGAAGATCCCCTGGAGAAGGGAACAGTACCCACCCCAGTATTCAGGCCTGGAAAATTCCATGGACAGAAGAGCCTGGCAGGCTACAGTCCATGGGGTCGCAAAGAATCGGACGTGACTGAGGTACTTTCACTTCGTTTCAAGAAAGGCAAAAACACAATTGGAACACAAAAATAGATTTGTGTTATATGAAGAAGGGGCTGTGACTGATTGAATGTGTCAGAAGTGGTTAGTGAAATTTCATGTTGGAGGTTTCTCACAGGACGATGCTCCATGGTTGGGTAGACCAGTTGAAGTTGATAGTGATCAAGTCAAGACGTTAACTGAGAACAGTCAACAGTATACCATGCAGGAGATAGCCGACATACTAAAAATATCCAAATCAAGCATTGAAAATCATTTGTACCAGCTTGGCTATGTTCGTCACTTTTATGTTTGGGTTCCACATAAGTTAAGCAAAAACCTTCTCAACCATATTTCTGCATGTGATTCTCTACTTAAACATAATGAAGATTCCATTTTTAAAACAAATCATGACAGTCAATGAAAAGTGGCTACTGAGCAATAATGAACAATGGAACAGATCATGGGGCAAGTGAAATGAACCACTGCCAACCACACCAAAGGCTGGTCTTGACGCAAAGAAGGTGATGTTGTGTATATGGTAGGATTGGTGAGAGTCCTCTATTATGAGCTCCTTCTGGAAAACCAAACGGTTAATTCCAAGCACTGCTTCCAGTGAGGCCAACCGAAAGCAGCACTGGATGAAAAGTGTCTGAAATTAGTCAACAGAAAATGTATAATCTTCCAACAAGATAACGCAAGACCACGTTTCTATGATGACCAGGCAAAAGCTGTTACAGCTTGACTAGCTAGTCCTGATACATGCTCCGTATTCATCAGATATTGCACCATCAGATTTCCATTTATTTTAGTCTTTATAAAATTCTCCTAATGGAAATAAATTTCAGTTCCCTGGAAAAATGTAAAAGGCACCTGAAACGAGTTTTTTGCTCAAAAAGATAAAATGTTTTGGGTGGATGGAATTATGAAGTTGCCTGAAAAATGGCAGAAGTTTGTGAAACAGAATTGTTGAATACATTGCTTAATAAATTCTTGGTGAAAATGAAAGATGTGTGTTTTTATTTTAAAACCAAAGGAATTTTTTGGCCAACTCAGTAGTTTGTTTTCTAAGTACAGATGTTTTAAAATAAAACATTTACATTAGTGTTTTAATACCCAATGAAACCTAAGTACCATAAAATTTGATATACACTGTTCATCCTTTTAATATATATATATGACAACGTGCTTTCTTTTAGGTTAAGTTATTGGCTTTCCCATATGACTCAGTGATAATCAGCCTGCCAGTGCAGAAGATGCAGGTTCCATCCCTGGGTCGGGAAGATCCCCTGGAGAGGCAATGGCAACCCACTCCAGTATTTTTGCCTGGAGAATTCCATGGACAGAAGAGCCTGTGGGCTGCAGTCCATGCAGTTACAAAGAGTCAGACATGACTTAGAGACTGAGCACCTACTTTAGTAGTACATAGTTGCTCAAAAGAACATAAACGTTACGAATTTCTGTTGTGTGTGTGCTAAGTTGCTTCAGTTGTGTCTGACTCTTTTCGACCCTATGGACTGTAACATTCCAGGCTTCTCTGTCCATGGGATTCTCCAGGCGAGAATACTGGAGTGGGTTGCCATGCCCTTCTGTTTCCACATAACAAATTTTCAAATACTTGGTGGCTTAATACAACACATATTTATTATCCTACAGTTACTGTTAGAAGTCCAGACATGGCCTAGCTGGATTCTCTATTTTGGGTCCGATAGGCTGAAATGCAGCTTTAGCTGCAGGCTCATCTGAGGCTGAGATCCTCTTCCAAGTTTATGTGGTTATTGGCAGAATTCATTTCCTTCAGTTGCCTGTCTGAGGTCCTCAGCTCCCAGAGGTTGCTGCCATTTCTTCTCTGTGGTCCTGCCTGTAATAAGTCAGTTTACTACTTCGAGGCAAACAGGACTGCATCTGCTGCTGTTTCTTGTCTCACACTCCGGACCCTTTTTTAAAAGGACTCACCTGATTTAGGTCAGGCCCACCTAGGATAATCTGTTTCGATTAACTCAAAGTCAGCTTAATTACTGACCTTAGTCACCTTTGCTGTATACAGTAATAGCACAGGAGTAGTGTGTCATCCTATTCACAGGTCCTGCCCACGTTCAAGGTGAGAGGGGTGTACAGGGTGTGTAAACCAGGGATCGGAATCTTGGGAGCCAGTTACCTTAGAATTCTGCCTACCACACTCATTCATCTTATGGAAAATATCCCCTATAACCTAATTAGAAAGGTCAGTTTAGTTGTCAAGCCAACCTGCCTATCATATTTATCTTCTTTCAGACCAAGTCTGACTTAATTTTTCAATTCAGATGAATGTGTTAATACTTGTTATGTGCCAGCCGTTTCACTTCTGAATTCTGATTGTAAGATAGAAAGATAAGGTGTGAAAACTTGCTTTAAATTGTTTCTCCTGACTGAAATAAGATGATGTTGGCTGTATTTAGTATTTTTTTAAAGATGCTTTCTTTCCTTTGTTCTCATGAGTCTCCTCATTTATAGTGTATTTTTTTTACTCTAGGCTAGGGGATGAAAGAAGCAAGATTAAATGAGAAATATTTATCATTTAAATGGGAAGTATTTATCATCGTCTCTTTGTTTTGTGTCATAGAATTTATTATTTATTGCTCTGCAGAGCAGTAACGACATTCAAGATAAGAGATCTGCCTTTCTTCAGTTAAGTGGGAGGAAGCCAGTTGTGGAGAGATGGGAAAGGAGAATCTGCATTATTTACTCCTTGAGTGCAGGCACCTTGCAGGCAGATCTTCTTTAAGAAAGAGTACATATGGTAGTTTTGGTAGGATGCCGAAGGATATGAGTATTTGACCCAGGGAGTCTTAAAGTTTGACTGAATAAAATATACTTAGTGACCTTTTCCCCAGGCCACAGGAAAAAGAGCCAATATTAATTTTATTTTTTTCTAAGTTCTTAATTCTGTGGTACCTGCTGCAGTTTATTTGCTAACAAATAGTGCAAGTTTGTAAACTAAATGAACAAGAGATACAGAGGTTTTACAAGGAGGTTTTTCTATTCTGTACCATTGATCTGTTTTCTTATTTTAAAAAAATTGTATTTATTTGGCCATCAGCGTGTGGGATCTTAGTTCCCCAACCAGGGATTGAACCAGTGTCCCCTGTAATGGAAACACAGAGCCTAACCACTTGACCTCCAGGGAAATCCCTTTTTTCCTATCTTTATGTCAGTCTACCACTCTATTATAATTATTACACTTTTATTAAAAGTTTTTGGAATCAGGTAGGTTTAGCCTTCTGACTTTTTCCCCCCACAGTTGTTTTGGTTATTCTAGGACCTTTGCATTTCCATAGAAATTTTAAAATTAGCCTGTCAATTTCTACCCACCCACCAAGAAAAAAACCCTGCTGGAATTTTGATTGGGATTATGTTGAATTTATAGATTATTTGAGGAAAATTGAAATCTTAACAGTATTGAGTCTTTGAACCCACAAAGTTTGTATTTTGATTTATTTAGATTTTTAAACATTTGTATCAGCAATATTTTGCAGTTGTTAATGTACATCTTTAGGGTAAAATCTGCTTTTTCTCTTTAAATTGAATTTTAACTCTTATAACAAAACTTTCAGTATTTTTAATTGATGTTTGAGCCACTGTATCCTTGCAGAAATTTTGGCAATGAAATAAAGAATTTGGCATGAATAAATACACAGACTGTGTATCCAAGGGATTTATTTCTATATTGTTCAGTTCAGTTGCTCAGTCATGTCCGACTCTGCGACACCATGAATTGTAGCACACCAGGCCTCCCTGTTCATCACCAACTCCCGGAGTTCACTCAAACTCATATCAGTCCAGTCAGTGATGCCATCCAGCCATCTCATCCTCTGTTGTCCCCTTCTTCTCCAGTCCCCAATCCCTCTCAGCATCAGGGTCTTTTCCAATGAGTCAACTCTTCGCATGAGGTGGCCAAAGTATTGGAGTTTCAGTTTTAGCATCACTCCTTCCAATGAACACCCAGGACTGATCTCCTTTAGGATGGACTGGTTGGATCTCCTTGCAGTCCAAGGGACTCTCAAGAGTCTTCTCCAACACCACAGTTCAAAAGCATCAATTCATTGGCGCTCAGCCTTCTTCACAGTCCAACTCTCACATCCATACATGACCACAGGAAAAACCATAGCCTTGACTAGATGGACCTTAGTCGGCAAAGTAATGTCTCTGCTTTTGAATATGCTATCTAAGTTGGTCATAACTTTTCTTCCAAGGAGTAAGCGTGTTTTCATTTCATGGATGAAATCACCATCTGCAGTGATTTTGGAGCCCCCAAAATAAAGTCTGACACTGTTTCCACTGTTTCCCCATCTATTTCCTATGAAGTGATGGGACCGGATGCCATGATCTGCGTTTTCTGAATTGAGCTTTAAGCCAACTTTTTCACTCTCCTCTTTCACTTTCATCAAGAGGCTTTTTAGTTCCTCTTCACTTTCTGCCATACCCTAAATGCAAATGTTAATTGATTGAACAGTTTGCACTAGCAAGATTTTTTTATTTGATTCCGAGTATGGGAAACTGAAAATATATATGTATTGGGAAATAACATTTCTGAAATTTGTCAGATGTAGGGTTTATCAATTTAAAAAATTAAGTTTAATGCTTTTATATGTGTCTACACAGAAATCTAGCAGTATGATTTTTCTGTTTACAGTGTATGTGTAAGGAAAGATCTTTTGGCAATTTGAAAATATGGTGTAACGGGAATACAGGTCTGACTTGTTAATCTACTGTTAAAGACTGAAAATTATTTTAATTGCTCTTTTTCTGCCTAGTCTTTCAGAAAAATATGAAAAGTGAGTTTGAGTGAGTTTGTTCTGATGTGGTAATTTTATATTTACTGTCTCTTAGGGTGCTGAGATAGTAAATACTGTGGTATTGCAAAGTACGGTTATCTTTTG
Organism: Ovis canadensis; assembly: GCF_042477335.2. Classification (NCBI taxonomy): domain Eukaryota; kingdom Metazoa; phylum Chordata; class Mammalia; order Artiodactyla; family Bovidae; genus Ovis; species Ovis canadensis. The sequence continues at coordinate 53,642,962 of NC_091251.1, read as the reverse complement.
TTGTCCTTTTGATGTCCTTTTTAGTATTTATAGCTAGGATTTTAAGATTTTATATTGTTTTTATGACTTTTCATCTTTGCAATTTAATGAGTTTAGCATAAGAAACTCAGATGCTCAGTGGTAAGGCTGCTTTTCAGGTTACTTACTGAAATCATAATCACGGAAAAAATATGTATCCCAGTTAGACATTATCTTAATTCTCATGCATAGTCATTTGTACTGAATGGGGCTGTTGGCTTTTGTGGAAGAATGTTATAAGAAACAGTCTTATGGACTTTTTTAAGCTAAACTTCCAGTATAAATGTTTATTTTATACGTATATTTATACATGTTTATACATAAATTTTAAATGTCTGTTCTGTTGATATAATAGAAATATATGGTAGAGTGTAATTAAGTTTCCTCTTGGCATGTAACAGGAAATATTTATTTCTCCCAAATCTATTTTGAATTTCCAAAAAAAATGTAATGCCAGGTTTTTTGGATGGTAGTCCTATATGGATTTCCAGCTGCCTTAGTTAAGCTCTTCTCATCCAGACTTTGTTATTGGTTATTGTCTCCAGCTTCATGTGTCCTTTCTCTCTCTCACTTCCCCACTTCAAATTATGTTTCTTTGTAAGTTTGTTTTTATCAAAATTATTCATGGAAATGAAAAGATAACTAACTGTATAAGGCTTGTTAGGAAAAATAGCAGTATCTCCTCACTGTTCACAACAGTTTTTGCTTCCTAGATGCAGTCCCTTTAATTTTTCAAAGTGATCTATTTCAGTATTCTGTATCTCTAAGAAAAAAAAAGTGCTTCTGCTCTATTGACCTTTCTGTTTTGGGCGGTATCTGTTGGCTTCCTGCTATGGAAGGTAAGGTTTTAATATCTTTTGTGCACACACACACGCATATGTATATATTCCCCCCTCCAACCACACATAGATTTACCACATGGACATACTTCCTGTCTCCCCTCCCCCTCCATGCTTCTATCTTAATGTTGGTTGGATCAATATTCAGAGTTTATAGTATTATTACTGTACATAATGACCATATACTATATGTTACTTATAGTTAAACCCCTTTTTCTTTCTTTCAGCATTTTACTGAAGTTAATAATTATCTTGTGTTCTTGTTTGTGTATTTTCTATGTATTTATCAATTTAAGCTCAAACTCCCTACCAGTTGTCTAAATATCCTCTGGAGAGTTTTAGATCCATCAGATACTCTGTTAATTTCATCTTCCTGAGATAGTTTCTTTCAGAGCCTCTTGGTCTGCTCTGATTGGACTGGCGACCTTTATGCTCGTTTTACAGATCTCATAATTTTTCTTCACTTCATCCTAGGCATTCCTTTGGCTTTTCTTTTGCATCGGTTCCTTTGTTTCTTATATCCCATATTTTCCTGTCTCTTGATTTGTATGCTTTTTTATTGTGGTACAAACTATGAAGCTCAACGAAAAAGAGCATGTGAGAGTAAAATTTTTGGCCATGTTAGATCCAAGCATGTCTTCATTATACCTTAACATTTGATTGATAATTTGTTAAGATCTTATTAAAGGTTGGAAGTTATTGCCTTCCAACTTCTAGTAGTATTGTTGAAATCTGGAGCTGATTTAATGTTGTCTACTTTGTGCATGACGTGTTTTCTCCCTCTACTCTGAACTTGTAAGATACTCTCTATATCTCCAGGCGTTCTGACATTTTCATTTCTTTCATTAAGATGGGAACTAGGAGGGCCCTTAATGATTTAATAGATTGATAATTTCACCCCTTGATTTTCTGTTTGCTTGATGGTGATTTTCTTTTTAAAACTTTATCTGTGGTGAAATGTAAATGTGCTAGCAAATGCATAAAACATAAGCATACAATTTAAGGAACTCTTAATTAACCATCACCCAGGTGAGAAAATAGCACATTTTAAACATTTTTCTCAAGAGAACTCTCCAGAAAGTAACCAGTAGTCATCACTACTTTCCTTTATAGTTTTATCATCTAAGCATGTGTTCTTAAACACCGCAGCTTAATTTTATCTGATCTTGAACTTTGTGAATGAAATTTGTTTCTGTTCTTTTTATCTGTCTTCTTTCTGCCAACATTATTTTGAAGGTATATCCACATTTTGTGGAGCTGTCTTTACTCATGTTTTGTTTTTTGCTGTATATACATTCCATTGTGTGAATATGCCACAATTTATCTATCATACTCTAGATAGGTATTTGAATTTGCCTTTCTAATTTGAAGGTATACCAATAACGTTTTTTTCTGAACCTTTTTGTTCGTGTATTCTGTAAATGTTTGTGCTTATTTCTCTAGAATAGTGCTGTCCAAATGAAATATAATATTAGCCACATATGTAATCTGAAGTTTTCTCATAGTCATGTTAGGGCTTCTCAGGTGGCCCAGTGATAAAGAATCTGCCTGCCAGTGCAGGAGATGCGGGTTCAGTCCTTGGATCGGGAAGATCCCCTGGAGACGAAAATAGCAATCCACTCCAGTATTCTTGCCTGGAAAATCCCATGAACAGAGCAGCCTGGTAGCCTGCATTCCATGAGGTCACAAAGAGTTGGACTTGACTTAGCAACTGAGCACGCATGTACATGGGTACATGCTGCTAAGTCACTTCAGTCGTGTCCGACTCCATGCGACCCCATAGACGGCAGCCCACCAGGCTCCCCCATCCCTGGGATTCTCCAGGCAAGAACACTGGAGTGGGTTGCCATTGCCTTCTCCAATGTGTGAAAGTGAAGTAGCTCAGTTGTGTCCGACCCTCAGCGACCCCATGGACTGCAGCCTACCAGGCTCCTCCGTCCATGGAATTTTCCAGGCAAGAGTACTGGAGTGGGTCACCATTGCCTTCTCCACATGCATGCATAGCCACATTAAAAATATAAGAAGACACAGATCAAGTTTATCTAAATAACATATTTAACCCAATGAATGTAGTCATTTCAGCATTTAGCCAATGAAAAAAATTATTGAGATATTTGACATTCTTTTTGTATTCTAGGTCTTTGACATCTGGTATGTATTTTATAGCCCATCTCAGTTTGGTCGAGCTACATTTCAGGTGCTCATACTAGCCACATGAGGCTAGTGTCTCCTGTATTGGACTATAGAGCTTTAAAAGATATAAATATATTGAACAGTAGAATTGCCGGATTATAGGGTATCATATCTTGAACTGTAGTAGATGACAGCAAAGTTTTCCAAAGTGAGAGAGCCATTTTGCACCCCAGTGCCAGTGTGTGAGAGTTCCCATTTTTCTGCATAATCACCAACACTTACTATTATCATATTTTTTCACTTTCTTGTCTGGTAAGTGGGTGACAGATTTCACTGTGGTTTAATTTGCACTTCCCTGATGGCTAAAGAGCTGGAGCACATTTTCACTTTAATTGACCATTTGAATTTCTTCTTCTGTGAAATACTGGTTTAAAATTTTTTTGCCAATTTTTTTCTATTATGATTTTCATCATTTTTTCCCTGTTGAATTTTTAGAAGTTCTTCATAATATATTCCGAATGTGAGCCCTTTTGTGTTATGTGTTAACATAGATCTTCAACTCTGTAACTTGCCTTTTCATTTTCTTAAAGATGTCTTTTGCTGAACTTGTTTTAAATTTTAATGTTGATAAGTTTGTAAATCCTTTCCTTTATGGATAGTAATTTTTGTGTCCTTTTTAGTAACTCCTTTTCTGTCCTGAGGTCATGAGATTGTTATCTATTATCTTGTTTTATATTATCAGAACTTTATTAGGTCTTTTTATTTAATAGATCTAAAATCAGACTAAAATTGATCTTTGTTTTAAGCATGAATAGGAGTTGATTTCATTCTTTCTGTATGAGTGTCCAGTTGTTCACTATTCACCCACTTGCCCCACCTTTCCTCAGCAATTCTCCTCCTACCCTTTGTGCCACCTCTGTTGTACATCTAGGGTCTATATATCTGTAGACTTGTTTCTGTACTGTCTGTTCTGTTCCATTCATCTGTTTCTCTATCGTTATATCAACATTCTTAAATCCTGTTTGTCGTTGTTGTTCAGTCGCTCAGTTGCGTCCGACTCTGCGACCATGCACTGCAGCACACCAAGCTTCCCTGTCCTTTACTGTTTCCTGGAGTTTGCTCAAACTCATGTCCATTGAGTCAGTGATGCCATCCAACCATCTCACCCTGTCACCACCTTCTCCTGCCCTCAATCTTTCCCACCATCAGGGTCTTTTCCATTAAGTCAGCTCTTAGCATCAGGTGGCCAGAGTATTGGAGCTTCAGCTTCAGTATCAGTTCTTCCAACGAGTATTCAGGGTTGATTTCCTTTAGGATTGACTGGTTTGATCTTCTTGCAGTCCAGGGGACTCTCAAGAGTCTTCTCCAACATCACAGTTCAAAGTCATTAGTTCTTTGGTGCTCAGCCTTTTTTATTTTCCATCTCTCACATCCGTACATGACTACTGGAAAAACCATAGCTTTGACTATATGGACCTTTGTCAGCAAAGTAATGTCTCTGCTTTTAAATACACCATCTAGGTTGGTCATAGCTTTTCTTCCAAGGAGCAAATGTCTTTTAATTTCACGGCTGCAGTCACCGTCTGCAGTGATTTTGGAGCCCACAAAAATAAAGTCTGTCACTGTTTATAATTTTACCCCATCTATTGAAAGAGAAGAGTATAAAAGCAGGCTTAAAACTCAACATTCAAAAAATTAAGATCATGGCATCTGGTCCCATCACTTCAAAGCAAATAGATGGGGAAACAATGGAAATACGTAGGGTGACAATATACAGCCTTGATGTACTCCTTTCCCAATTTTGAACCAGCTCTTTGTTCCATGTCTGATTCTAACTTTCGCTTCTTGACCTGCATACAGGTTTCTCAGGAGACCGGAAAGGTGGTCTGGTATTCTCATTTCTTTAAGATTTTTTTCAGTTTGTTGTGATCCACACAGTCAAAGACTTTAACATAGTCAGTGAAGCAGAAGTAGATATTTTTCTGGAATTCTCTTGCTTTCTCTATGATCCAACGGATGTTGCAAATTGGTCTCCGGTTCCTCTGCCTTTTCTAAATCCAGCTTGTACATCTTCATGTTCTCAGTTCACATACTGTTACAGCCTAGCTTGAAGGATTTTGAGCATTAACTTGCTCACATATGAAAGGAGCATAATTGTGCGGTAATTTGAACATTCTTTGGCATTGCCCCTCTTTGGTACCAGAATGAAAACTGACCTTTTCCAGTCCTGTAGCCACTAGTGAGTTTTCCAAATCTGCTGGCATATTGAGTGCAGCTCTTTCACAGCATCATTTTTTAAGATTTGAAATAGCTCAGCTGGAATTCCATCATCTGCACTAACTTTGTTCCTAATGATGCTTCCTAAGGCCCATTTGGACACTGCAGTGTGTCTGGCTCTAGGTCAGTGATCACACCTTCATGGTTATCAGGTCTTTACGATCTTTTTTGTACAGTTCTGTGTATTCTTGTCACCTCTTCTTAATATTTTCTGCTTCTGTTAGGTCCATACCATTTCTGTCCTTTATTGTGCCCAGCTTTGCATGAAATATTTCCTTGGTATCTCTAATTTTCTTGAAGAGATTTTTAGTCTTTCCCATTCTATTGTTTTCGTCTGTTTCTTTGCATTGGTCTTAAGGTTTTCTTATCTCTCCTTGCTATTCTTTGGAACTCTGCATTCAGATGGGTATATCCTTTCTCCTTTGGATTTTACCTCTCTTCTTTTCTCACGTATTTGAGAGGCCTCCTCATACAACCATTTTGCCTTTCTGCATTTCTTTTTCTTGGGGATGGTATAGAGGTGCCCTATGAAGTAGGGTGCACTTCATGCTGCTGCTAAGCCGCTTCAGTTATGTCCAACTCGGTGCGACGCCATAGACGGCAGCCCACCAGGCTCCATCGTCCCTGAGATTCTCCAGGCAAGAACACTGGAGTGGGTTGCCATTTCCTTCTCCAATGCATGAAAAGTGAAAGTGAAGTTGCTCAGTCGTATCTGACTCTTAGTGACCCCATGGACTGCAGTCTACCAGGCTCCTCCATCCATGGGATTTTCCAGGCAAGAGTACTGGAGTGGGTTGCCATTCCCTTCTCCTGGGTGCACTTCATAGGGCACCTCTATAATTTATAAAATTGTATGGTCATTCAGAGATACTTCTGTTGCTGGGGTTTATGACCTAGTATTCATAGACTTCTAGTAGGTTTGTTTTATTTATTTTTTAACTTTGCAACACGTTTTAATTTTTGCTTTATATCTAATTACAGTGTTTGAAACCTAAAGAATTACACATTATCTTCAAATTTGAGTGTGTATATAAATATCATTTGTCTGAACTCAGCACATTCAGTGCCGTGGTTTCTTGGCTTACATCTGCTCTGAAATCATCAAGCTTTATAGGTGTACCCAGGGGGCCCTGAGGACATAGGAAACAATAGCCAGAGTTTATAGTTTTTAAAAGCAAATAAATTTGGAAAGAAAAGCCAAAGGAAAAAGGTTTGATTCACCTTCCTAGGGTCTGCAGCCAGGAACCCATGCTTTTTTGAGGGACATCTGGTCTGTTTTGGTAGCTGGGCTACCCAGTTTTCTCTTCTCAAACTCAGGGGTCAAACATCTGAACTACATTAGTTCAGAGAAGTTCAAGTATGTGCTTGGAGAAGGAAATGGCAATCCACTCCAGCACTCTTGCTTGGAAAATCCCATGGACGGAGGAGCCTGATAGGCTACAGTCCATGGGGTCGCAAAAAGTTGGATACGACTGAACGACTTCACTCTCACTCTCTCAAGTATGTGCTAATGTGGACCTCAGCAGTCAGGCTGGCCCAGAAGTTGTGAGGTGGGCCCAAATACACTGAAGACCTTTATGACACACTATACAGACTCCCTGGGTGTTCTGGGCCTCAAATTTAAGAGTATCTCTTCTAACTCACAGCCAGTTTTGATTCTGCATATAGCCCAGGTCTAATGCAAAATGTTCTCTTTCTTTTGAACTGTAGGAAATAGTTTTGTAATAGAGTCAGCAGCCTAAGTGAAAAGGGTCCTGCCCCTTGCCTCCCTGGGAGAGTGAGGTTTGGTAGTAATCATGCTGAAACTGAAGAGAAGCATCTGACTCACGTGGTGCAATATTGGTATCACTTTTTAGTCATGACCGCAGACCTCAACCACTTTTCTCAGAAAATGCCTCCGGAGTTGGTCGCAACTCTAGAAAAACAGGGTAGATTGAAGACCAATGACCCAAAGCACCTGAACTTGTTATCTGTAAGCAGAGTGGTGTGGCTTTCATCTGAGGCAGAGGGGGGTTGTAGGAATGGGAGCAAGAATGGTGTTGTTTCTGGGTAAGGGGAAAATGCAGCTCAGAGCAGAACGCCTCTGACCCACCTCTGTGGGGCTGATAGTGCCTCAGCTCCACCGTTGGCCTACATTTAGCCAAGCTTCCTCCTCCCCCACACCCACCCCCAACAACTGGGCTTTACACTCACATGCAATCCACCAAAGCATATAGACAAACCTCTGAGGCACTGCAATAGCTCTACTCAAAGGGGAAAGAAAAGGCATTAGGATTATAATTGTCACAGGAAGGGCAAAACCCAAAGCATGTACAAAGTTATGTACATGTTTCTGTACACAGATAGATGGCTGCCTCTCCTCTTATCACAGAAATTTACAGCCTCAGGACTTTTGTGAGAGTGACTGATATCGTCCCTAATAGGATCCTTGTACAGTAGGTTTATTAATTAACTTCAGGGTATCCATGCTTCCTCTCAAGTTGTATAGAATATTTTATGTGTATATGGTTTTTTGGTGATAAGGAGAAGAGAGACCAGTGGCTTTCAGTTGATTTTCAGAGAAAATCAAGTTGTTTAGTCACTAAGGCATGTCCAACTTTCTGCAACGCCATGGACCGCAGCATGCCAGGTTCCTCTGTCCTTCACTGCCTCCCAGAGTTTGTGCAAATTCATGTGCATTAAGTTGGTGATGCTATCCTCTCTCTCATCCTCTGCCACCCCCTTGTCCTTTTGCCTTCAGTCTTTCCCAGTATCTGGGTCTTTTCCAATGAGTTGGTTGTTTGTATCAGGTGCCCAAAGTGTTGGAGTTTCAGCTTTGGCATTAGTCCTTCCAATGAATATTTAGGACTGATTTCCTTTAGGATTGACTGGTTTGATCTGGTTGCTGTTCAGTCTCTAACCCCATAGTCTAAAAAAGATTAAGAATGACTTCTATGAGTTAAGAAAAGTTTACAGAAACCAACAGTTTTTTCCCCCCATTTTTTGGTGTGTTTTATGTCTGTATTTGAATAACCATTCTGATAAAGTACTATTAATTATACATAAGATTCTCAGGCTTTTGTTTAATAAGTATCATTTTGCTTATACTTAAATTGAGAATTTTTTTTTTTAAGGTTCAGGAGCAAGTACATCCCAATCTCTCAGCTAATGAAGAGTCTCTCTATTATATTGAAGAGCTGATTTTTCAGCTGCTTAATAAATTATGCATGGCCCAACCAAGGACTGTTCAAGATGTGGAGGTAAAAATTATTCTATTATTTCAAAAAGTCATTGAACCACTGTATAAATTAATTTTTATATCTACATCTATATCATTTAAAATTATCATGGAAACTAAAACCATTGAAATCATATGGGGGATGTATGATCAATTCATTTTTGTCAAAGATGTCAAGGCAATTCAATGAGGAAAGTAAAATTATTCAGCCAAAATAAGTGTTAAAACAACTGGATAAACTTTTGGTGGGAAAAAACCCTTGAAACCAATCTCAGAAATTTAAGATATATCATAATCTTAAAAATAATAGGTGGAACTATGAAGTTTCTAGAAGAAAATGCAGGAGAATATCTTTATAAGATGATGTTAAACAATTTTTTTTTTTTACAGAGGACTCAAAATACCGTAAATATCAAAATAATAAAATTGATGTGAAGAAAAAAATGATACAAGTCACAAACCTGGTAGAAATGCTTTCAATATGTATTCCTTACAAAGGGCTTGTATCCAGAATATGTTGAAAAACAATTACAAATCCATAATAAAAAGATTCTTTGTTCACCCAAATGAGCAAAAGTCTGGAATAGACAGTTTGTAAAAGAGCATATGAAAAGTATTCAAACTCATAATTCATCAGGGAAATCGAAATTTAAACTAAAAGGAGATATTTCACACCCACTAAAAGGGATAAAGTTAGACTGATGACATGGAATACTGATGGCATGTAGAGCAACTGGAACTCTTAAACACTGCTAGTAGGAGTATAAAATGGCAAAACTACTTTGGAAAATTGTTTTGCAGTTTATTATAGTTAACTAAATACCTAACCTATGACCTTGCAGTTTTATTGCTGGGTATTTAATCCTAAAGAAATGAAAATATACCTTCACAAAGAGACTTACATAAGAATGTCTAAGCAGTTTTATTCATAGCAAGCAAAAATTGAAAACAGCTAAAATTTCCATCTATAGGAAAATGAGAAAACAAATTGTGATAGATTCATAAAATAGAATGCTACTCAGTAGTAAAATGAAGGAATAAACTATTGATATATGCAGTAACATAGCTATAATCTATAGTTATCACTTGGAGCAAAATATAAGCCAAACCCCAGAGAGTATATATCTATTGATTCCACTTACATGAAAATCAGAAATAGTGGAAAGTAATGGTGATAGAAATCAGAATGGTGGCTGCCTATGAAATTGAGATTAAGATGATAGAAATTTTCTGTAATCTTGATTAGTGAGATGGTTACACAGGTGTAAACATTTTTCAAAACTTATCTAATTTTACACTTAAGATCTGTGCATTTTACTGCATACAAATATTAGGTTCAATAAAGGGCTAGTGTAGAATAAAGATATTTACTCATCGATTAAAAAAAATACATATATATATATATGTATATATATATATATATATATGAATGAGGAGAAGGCAACGGCAACCCACTCCAGTACTCTTGCCTGGAAAATCCCATGGATGGAGGAGCCTGGTGGGCTGCAGTCCATGGGGTCGTGAAGTCGGACAGGACTGAGCGACTTCACTTTCACGCATTGGAGAAGGAAATGGCAACCCACTCCAGTGTTCTTGCCTGGAGAATCCCAGGGACGGGGGAGCCTGGTGGGCTGCCGTCTACGGGGTCGCACAGAGTCGGACACGACTGAAGCGACTTAGCAGCAGCATATATGAATGAATGAATGTGAAAGTTGTTCAGTCATGTCTGACTCTTTGCAACCCCATGGACTATAGCCTGCCAGGCTTCTCTGTCTATGGAATTCTCCAGGCAAGAATACAGGAGTGGGTAGCCATTTCCTTCTCCAGGGGATCTTCCCAACCCAGGTTTTGAAGCCAGGTCTCCCACATTGCAGGCAGATTCTTTACTGTCTGAGCTACAAGGGAAGCATGTGTGTGTCTACCTAAAAGATCATGTGTAATTTAGTGCTGAAATACTGTTTTGGCTGAGTTACATGTGAGTATTTCTAAATTTTTAGAAATATCTGTCAGTATAGTTTTTAAAAGTTACTTTGGCATTATATTGTTTATATCACCTTTCTTTGAAAATTATTTTCTAACAAGGCAACAACTTCCAGGGTAAAGGATAATCTTATTTTGGAGTAATAGACCTCCTTTCTGCCTCATGAGAAACCTGTATACAGGTCAAGAAGCGACAGTTAGAACCAGACAGGGAACAACGACTGGTTCAAAATTTGGCAAGGAGTACATCAAGGCTGTGCACTGTTACCCTGCATATTTAATTTCTGTGCAGAGTACATCATGTGAAATGCCAGACTGGATGACTCACAAGCTGGAATCAAAATTGCTGGGAGAAATATCAACAACCATAGCTGTACAGATGATACCACTCTAATGGCAGAAAGTGAAGAGGAACTAAAGAAACTCTTGATGAGGGTGAAAGAGGAGAGTGTAAAAGCTGGCTTAAAACTCAACATTCAGAAAACTAAGTATCCGGTCCCATCACTTCATGGCAAATATGAGGAAAAAACAGAAACAGTAACAGACTTTATTTTCCTGGGCTCCAAAGTCACTGTGGACATTGACTGCAGCCATGAAATTAAAAGACACTTGCTCCTTGGAGGAAAAGCTATGCCAAATTTAGATAGCGTATTAAAAAGCAAAGATAAACTACTTTGCCGACCAAAGTCCATATAATCAAAGCTATAGTTTTTCCAATAGTCATGGCAGATGTGAGAGCTAGACCATAAAGAAGGCTGAGTGCCAAAGAATTGATGCTTTTGAATTGTGGTGCTGGAAAAAATTTCTTGAGAGTCCCTTGGACTGCAAGGAGATCAAATCTGTCAGTCCTAAAGGAAATCAACCCTGAGTACTCATTGGAAAGACTGATGCTAAAGCTGAAACTCTAATACTTTGGCCATGTGATGCAAAGAGATGACTCATATTGGAAAAGACCCTGATGCTGGGAAAGATTGAGAGCAGGAGTAAAAGGGGATGACAGAGGATGAGGTGACTAGATGGCATCACTGACTCAGTGGAGATGAGTTTGAGCAAACTCTGGGAGATAGTGAAGGGCAGGGAAGCCTGGTGTGCTGCAGTTCATGGGGTCACAAAGAGTCAGACACGACTTAGCAACTAACAGTAACAACAATAGATCTATTAAGATTTTCAGGGACTCTGGTAATTGATGCATTTGTTTCCCTATTCTTTGTTGTAAGAATTGGACATAACTAAATATAATAAAAGCATACTTTTCAGAAGCTAAATATGCTAGAAGCTGAGAATGTAATTTAAAAAACAGGAAATTCTGCTGAATTGGAGTTTGATTCAGTTATCATCACTTCTCATTATTCCTGCCAATTACTGGTAACATTTATTAATAAGATTAGATGATATAAAAGGTTTGTATTGTTTTTGCCAAGCAATACATTTCTTTAAACTATTCTGAGCTCTGCCACACACTTGATTCTTTAAGAGGTACATGATATTTCTTCTTTTTAAAATTTTTCTCTATAAAGGTCTGAGATTAGCAGAAGGAGAATGACTATTTACTAATTATTAATAACAAGTTAACAACTTCTGCTGGGTAAACAATTTTAACCCTAGAAACGTTGACCTTAGAATCACTGACTTAGCATATTTTATGTTTGCTTTAATCTCTAACATTATTACTTTTTCTTTCTTTTCCAATTTTATCTTAGTTGTGCTTACACTTAAAGCTTTCTGTTTAAACTTCACCTTTTTATTTACCTGTGGGAATTATGTGGAAAAATCTTGATAGTGCTTTGAGTTTTTTTTTTTTAAACGAAAAACGTTCATTTATTGCAGGAATCAGAACAGGTTATGTTACTATTAACTGTTGGCATGAGGATGATGACGAAGTTAGTTTTGTATGAACTTTCCGTTTATGAGCACTTCTGTTAACGATAGTTCTGCTGTGATCTGAACAGGAACGAGTTCAAAAGACCTTTCCTCATCCAATTGATAAATGGGCTATTGCTGATGCACAGTCTGCCATAGAGAAACGAAAAAGAAGAAATCCTCTCTTACTGCCTGTGGACAAAATCCATCCTTCATTGAAGGTAAAAGCAAACAAGCAAACATACAATAACAAGACACACAAAAAACCATTGAGAGAAGTTCTTTTTAGCAACTAGTCCTTTATATAGTATTTATGTATCTATATACATGGTCTGTAAATATATTCATGTATTTATATACGTGGTCTATGTGACGGTGTATGTGCGGTTGAATATGTATATACTTGTATATACACATACACACATGCACACATACATATAGATGTTCTTTAATACATGCAAAAAGCAAAAAGGAATATACTCTGATAAAATCAGTTGCTTTTCAAATAGTATTAAAAGTTAATGATAAGAAATAATGCATCTCTTTGGCATCCTCTGATGACTGTTACCCTGATTAACTTTTAGCTTTTTGTTGTGTATAATGCAAAAGCTACTCTGAGTTCAGAACTGTTTTTAAATTCATTTGTATCTGTTATAGATATTTTTATATACATTGGTAAAGTTGGGTGTTGGGTAGGAAATATTATTTAGTCTGTATAGAGTAGCTGGTGTACCTGGATTTGAATATCCCTTGGTAGCAGTTTTAGAACAACCTACATAGATGACCTCTCATCAGTAGAAACCGTTGTAATTTGGGAATATTAATTTAAAAAATGCAAATATTTGTCAGATGGGTTTTGGATAATATATCAAGAGGTTTTCAGTGAAGTCCAGTCTAAGATTTCTGTCTTAGAATCAACTATCTCTTCTTGTTTGATACTAAAGGCATATTTGTTAGATTTAAAAAATCAAAACTAAAACCCTGATACTGAGCCAACAGCTCATTTTACATCCTCTGGTACCTTTGAGTTTAGACATTTGGTTTCTGGAAAGTTGTTTATAAGCAAGAATGTTAAATAAAAATTTTAAGTGCATTTTATCTGCTACTTAGCAGTGCTGCCATTTTGGGGAATTAAATTGTTTTTTTTTTCCACAGGAAGTTTTAGGGTACAAAGTGGACTACCATGTATCCCTGTATATTGTGGCTGTGCTAGAGTATATCTCAGCTGATATTTTGAAATTGGCTGGTAATTATGTTTTTAATATCCGACATTATGAAATATCTCAACAAGACATTAAAGTGTCAATGTGTGCAGATAAGGTAAGTGTTAAAAAGTATTTAAATTTAGCTACAGTGCTAGTGATTATATGTCACTTCTATCTCTGTTTTTTAATACAGGGTTATAGTGATTTTTATAATTCCTAGTGTTGCAAGACAGAAAAATGGTGGCCTTACAGACTAATAACAATGATATTTTCAGATTTTTCAGCATATGGTGGGATGAGAATCTCTTTTTTTCCATCAAAACTTCTTTACATGCAGAGAAGAAACATCTAAAACCTCAAACAAGTTTTTAAAAAGTAGTTTGAGTTTTGTATTTTTAGAAAGAGAATAAATCCAGAATATTCAGATACTTTTAAGAAGTAATTTTGAAAAACATACTTTGATTTTGTAGCATAATTCAGTGGGGCATGAGGAAAGAGAAGATTTTACAATGCCAGGGTTACTTTCTTCTGATCATTTTTTTTTATTACTTCATTCTTCCTGTCTGTAAGCTACTGAGGAAAGAAACTGAGTCTTTTATTTTTCTCTGTCCTCCTTTTCTTCCCTTTCTACTTTTCTCCTTTTTTTTTTCTTTCTTTTGAAATCAACATTTTTGAATGCCTGTTATGTGTCAGATACTGCCCTGAGCAATGTACAACACTGAACATATCAGCAGTCCCTGTGTTAGCAGGAATTTATTTTAGTGGGTAATAAAGTATTATAAATGAATAATTGCAGTACAAGATAATTAAAACTATTATTATACAAATGAATCAAAGGTGCAGTGGAGAAAGTGATGAACCCTGAATAGGGAAGACCAGAAACACTTCATAGATAAGTGCCTAAGCTAGACCTCTAGGTGTGAATTACCCCCAGGGTCTGGCCTAGGACACTGGTTCTTCACCTTGCACATCAAAATTACCAGTATTCTTTAAAAGAATACTGATGTCTGCATCTTACCTCTAGAGGTTCTTATTTACTTGGCCTGGGATTGGCCTTTAGGCTCACAAGTGATTCTGATGTATGGTTAACAGTTGAGAGCCATTGTACTATACCATAGTCTCAAAAATGATTTTTCACCTAAATTTTATTATAGAAATTCCTTATTTCTGTTTGACTTATCAAAAAATGAAAAACAATGATTATATGTTTTTTAAACTTAGTTTCTAGCTTACTTTTAGAAAAGTTGCATGTACAAAAAAAAGATACTCCCTTGTACCCTAAACCACTTGAGAGTAGGTTATTGACATAGTTTAGTGTATCATATGAACAAAAACATTTTCCTGTATAATCACACTGTGACAGTCAAAATCCAGGAAATGAATGCTGATATTATGTAATCCTCAGACCCCATTCAGGTTTTGCCAGTTGTCCCAATGACGTCTTTTATAGCAGAATGATCCTGTTCAGAATCAAGTGTTGTGTTTAGTTGTCATGTATCTTTTTTTTCTCCTTGTTCACTCTGGAGCAGTTCATTCTTCCTTTAACTTTTATGACCTTGACATTTTTAAGGATTATGCTTATTAATGTTTAAAATGCTCTTCAGTTTTTTCTGACATTTTCTCTTGGTAAGTTTCAGGTTATGTATGGAGCTGTGGCAGAAATGCCATAGAAGTTCTCATTGTACTTTCTCACATGACAACAGTTTTGATGTGCCCCATTTTTGGTGATGGTCACTTCAATCCCTTGATTAAGGGTTTGTCTCCTAGATTTCTCTACTTTAAAGGACTCCTTACCCTTTGATAATTAATGAATATTTTGTGGGGTATCTTAAGGCTATGTAAATACCTTGTTCCTCATCACACTGTGTGGTGGTTTAGTCGCTAAGTCGTGTCCAACTCTTGCTACCCAATGGACTGTAGCCTGCCGAGCTCCTCTGTCCATGGGATTCTCCAGACAAGAATACTGGAGTGGGTTGCCATTTCCTTCTCCAGAGGATCTTCCCGAGCCAGGGATTGAACCCAGGTCTCCTGCATTGCAGGCAGATTCTTTACCAACTGAGCTACGATTTATTTTAATATGGACTCACTGATTTTTATTTTATTTAGTGGAACATAACTTGTTACTTTATTAGTTATTTTGATATTCAGATTGTCTCAAGTTGACCACTTGGAGCCCCTTCAGTTTGCTTCTCTGTCCCTGTCTCTCTTTTGACATAGGATGCTCCAGGTTCAACTTGTTCTTTACCTGGCTACTCAAGCCTGGAATTAGTTGTTTTCTAAAAATTCCTGGTTCCTTTTAGAGGAGAATGGTCTTTAGAAACCATGATCTTGGTGCTCGATGAGCTCATTGATAATGGAGTGTTACTCCTCTGATCTCTTTAAGGTCAAAATTAGGGAGTGTGTGTGTGTGTGTGTGTGTGTGTGTGTGTGTGTGTGTACTCCTCTGATCTCTTTGAGGTCAAAATTAGGGAGTGTGTGTGTGTGTGTGTGTGTTACTCCTCTGATCTCTCTGAGGTCAAAATTAGGGAGTGTGTGTGTGTGTGTGTGTTACTCCTCTGATCTCTTTGAGGTCAAAATTAGGGATTCTGTGTGTGTGTGTGTGTGTGTGTGTGTGTGTGTGTGTGTACTCCTCTGATCTCATTAAGGTCAAAATTAGGGAGGGTGTGTGTGTGTGTGTGTGTGTTACTCCTCTGATCTCTTTGAGGTCAAAATTAGGGAGAGAGTGTGTGTGTGTATGTGTGTGTGTGTGTGTGTGTACTCCTCTGATCTTGTTAAGGTCAAAATTAGGGAGTGTATGTGTGTTACTCCTCTGATCTCTTTGAGGTCAAAATTAGGGAGTGAGTGTGTGTGTGTGTGTGTGTGTGTGTGTGTACATACATACATGGGCTTCCCTGGTGGCTCAGTGGTAAAGAATCTGCCTGTCAAAGCAGGAAATGTGGGTTAAGATGTGGGTTTGATCCCTGGATTGGGTAGATCCCATGGAGAAGGAAATGGCAACCCACTCCAGTAGTCTCACCTGAGAAATCCCGTGGACAGAGGAGCCTGGTGGACTACAGTCCATGGGGTCACAAAAATGTCAGACAAAACTTGGTGCCTGAGACAACAATAACACATACATATACATCTATATTTATGTCTTATGTGTCTCTAGATGAGTTCTCTTCAACCCACGTTCATTATCACAGACTTCATTTTCCCCTCCCCTTTTTTACATTTGTAATTCTGTTATCTGATAGTGAGAAACCTGGCTCCTGTTTTTCTTAATCTATTTATTTGTTTGATCAACCCTTCTGTATGTGACCAGTCTCCCAGCAGGCCTATCTCCCCATACTGGTGTAGACACCCTATTTTGGCATAGAAACCCTTCTCCTCCTTTGTATACTTTCTCCTAACCCTCCTCAAATTCTGACAGTCCCATCTTGGTCCACTGCTGCTGGACCAGCTTCCCGTGCAAATACCCTCCTTACCCACTAGGGCTCCAGCACCCTGCATCAAGCTGCCCTATTATATGGATAGTCTCTGTACTCTGATTGATCTCCTAACATCTTCTGCCCACAGCCTCCACTCCCGTAAACACCCTCCCTACTCCTCTCAGGAACTAGCACACTGAGATGGGGCTCTGCAGCTTTTCCCCACACCTTCATGCAGGGATTCCTCCTTTATTTGCCCCGTTCCTCCACTCTCCCTGCCCTGAATAGTGGCCTTGCGTGGGATTATTGACAGACTGTGGGAAGGGGAGACTATTCTATATCTGAGTCAGTTAACTTTTCTGTGACTCTTTTTAAAAGCAAAAGTAGTTAAATTCTTAGAGAATTACACAGTCTCAGAAATACAAGAGACCAGATCTATACGCAGACTGACGGGTGGTAGTCACATAGCATCTGTTTGAGCACTGGGGAGCTTATTGCTCATAAAACTGTCTATTCATTTTTATAGAATTCTAGTTAGGTGAAATGTCTTCCTCATAGAGAGTTAAAATTAACTTTCCTATTAACTTTTTTCCAGACTAGCTGTTTTTTATTAGCAAGAATATACTTGGTAATTCAATATGTACAATTTTAAATGCACCATGCTTTTTAAAAAAATTTTTGGGTGGAATTATCTAAAAGAGAATTTATTAAAATTCAGTGCATTTTTAGGGTACAGACTTGTAGTAGAACTATAAATATCAAGTATGGCATGCATTAACAATTTTTTTACTGAAATATAATTGATTTACAATGTTGTGTTTAATTTCTATTGTACAGCAAAGTGACTTAGTTATATATATATGTATATACACACACATATATATATATATACACTTTTTTCATATTCCTTTCTATTACAGTTTATCATAGGATATTGAATATAGTTTCTTATATATATAGTTTCTACTATACAATAGGACCTTATTGTTTATCCATCCTATATATAAAAAGTCAGTTTCCATCTGACTTTCCCATTAACTTTGATTCCCTAATTCTAATCTCTCTTCTGGACTACATTAGATAAGATGAAACTGTTTTTCAGAATAAGTCATTCCGTTATTTAAAGCATTTTTCCATGTACTAAATTTTCACCTTTTGAGACTTCACAAACCAATCTTTTTGACATGATTTTCAGATTTTCTTTGAATTGCTCTTAGACTGTGATTTCAAAAATAAAAACAACAGTCTAGATTTGTTCTGACCACACAAAGTACAGTGAAATGCCTACTTCCTTTATTTGGTATGATATTCTTTTATAATTTTACTATTAACTTTTTGGAGCGCACATGTTGTTCTGTTTACTTAATGAGTTCACAGCTGTCTCAACTCCCTAGGACTTTTCACTGGAGATGCTAGTATGTTATATGTCTCAACTCCCTAGGACTTTTCACGTGAGGTACTAGTATGTTATAGCTTTGATTTCTTACAGTGTGTGCTGTTGGTATTTTTTTTATCCAAGTTTGAATTCAAATTTATCTCTCTAAAACTTCATACTGTTATTGAGACTGTGTCCAGCATATCAAGATATTTTAAAAATCTGATTTTGTCATTCATCGTTGTAGATATCCTACTAGCTTTTTGTAATATATGCCAGTCTAAGAAACTTAGTTTGTTTCAGTTTGAATTATTTATTAAAAATAATAGAAAAAGTCTAATAGGTGATATTCCTCACATAATGTTATTAGAGGCATCCTTCTAGATTAATAAATTACCACATTTTTTCACAATGGCCTTTTAGTCAGCTGTCATTTCACCTCTTTGTCTAATTTGGGGATCAGCAGGCTTTATCTATAAAGGACCAGATAGGTAGATGAATATTTTAGGTTTTGTGGGCTGTATATATATATTTGCTTTTCTTTGAACCACTCATCTTTGCTTTTGTGGCAGGAAAGCAGCCATAAAACAATGAGTTTAGGCTGTGTTCTAGTAAAACTTAACTTATACAAAAGGCAGTAGGCTCATTGTGGACTGTGGGCTATAGTTTGCCCATCCTTTCCTCCTATGATTCCAAATTTGTCACAAGAGACTGTTGTATGTATAGGAAAGATCCAAATGACTTTATTTGTGGGACTAGTCATGTGAATGGAGTAATGAAACTAGTGTGATATGGTGTGATCTTAGTAAATCTAAACTGATTTCCTGTGAGCACTGTTTCAGGAACTTACAAGCCATCTGTTTAATAAACTGTTCAAATAAGTGCTTTCTAGAGGTCTCTAGTTTCCCAGACAAGGTCATATAATTTGACAGAGAACTTGAGAATCAAGTTTTTTTCTGCATTTAAAAAAAGCAGCATTTGACTATATGATGTATTCTGGCCCATCACAGATTACTGAGAATAGTTAGATGATCATAGGAATGAATTTTAAAGCTTAACCCTTCATATATTTTCACTATTAAGGAAAATAATATTCAGATTGGAAAAATAGAAAATATATGCTTAAGAGTAAATTTGATGTTTAAGCAAGGCAAAGCCTTTGACTGTGTGGATCACAATAAACTATGGAAAATTCTGAAAGAGATGAGAATACCAGACCACCTGACCTGCCTCTTGAGAAACCTATATGCAGGTCAGGAAGCAACAGTTAAAACTGGACATGAAACAACAGACTGGTTCCAAACAGGAAAAGGAGTATGTCAAGGCTGTATACTGTCACCCTGCTTATTTAACTTCTATGCAGAGTACATCATGAGAAATGCTGGGCTGGAAGAAACACAAGCTGGAATCAAGATTGCCAGGAGAAATCTCAATAACCTCAGATATGCAGATGACACCACCCTTATAGCAGAAAGTGAAGAGGAACTAAAAAGCCTCTTGATGAAAGTGAAAGAGGAGAGTGAAAAAGTAGGCTTAAAGCTCAACATTCAGAAAACGAAGATCATGGCATCTGGTCCCATCACTTCATGGGAAATCGATGGGGAAACAGTGGAAACAGTGTCAGACTTTATTTTGGGGCTCCAAAATCACTGCAGATGGTGACTGCAGCCATGAAATTAAAAGATGCTTACTCCTTGGAAGGAAGGTTATAACCAACCTGGATAGCATATTGGAAAGCAGAGACATTACTTTGCCAACAAAGGTCCATCTAATCAAGGCTATTGTTTTTCCAGTGGTCACGTATGGATGTGAGAGTTGGACTGTGAAGAAAGCTGAGCGCCGAAGAATTGATGCTTTTGAAGTGTGGTGTTGGAGAAGACTCTTGAGAGTCCCTTGGACTGCAAGGAGATCCAACCAGTCCATCCTAAAGGAGATCAGTCCTGGGTGTTCATTAGAAGGACTGATGCTGAGCTGAAACTCCAATACTTTGGCCACCTAATGCAAAGAGTTGACTCACTGGAAAAAATTCTGATGCTGGGAAGGATTGGGGGCAGGAGAAGGGGACTACAGAGGATGAGATGGCTGGATGCCATCACCGACTCAATAGACATGAGTTTGAGTGAACTCCGGGAGATGGTGATGGACAGGGAGGCCTGGTGTGCTGTGATTCATGGGGTTGCAGAGTTGGACATGACTGAGCGACTAAACTGAACTGAAGCAAGGCGAGAGAGTAAGAGCACAGAGCTGTTCTGAAGATTATTTCTGTGGACCCAGATGTAATAGGAGTTGAGTTCTTCTGTATTTTTTCTTTTGTTGTAATATTACTCCATCTGTTTCAAGAACCGATTCTCCTTTACTCTTGTGAACATGACCAAGAACTGCTTTTATTGTCCTAACGTTTATTCTGATCCTTAATTCAGAGCTGTTCATTACAAGTCCTGTGTCTGCTCAGTCACTCAGTTGTGTCTGACTCTGCAGTCCCATGGACTATAGCCCACCAGGCTCCTCTGTCCATGGGATTATCCCAGCAAGAATACTGGAGTGGGTTGCCATTTCCTCCCCCAAGATATTTTCCCTATCCAGGGATCAAACCCCTGATTCTTCACTCCTGAGCCACCCGGGAAGGCTATTGCAAGTCGTCGCTCAGTCGTGTCTGACTCTTTGCAACCCCGAGGACTATAGCCTATAAGGCTCCTCTGTCCATGGGATTTTCCAGGCAAGAATGCTGGAGTGGATTGCCATTTCCTTCTCCAGGGGATCTTCCCGACCTAGGAATTGAACCCGGGTCTCCCGCATTGCAGGCAGACGCGTTACCATCTGAGCCACCAGGGAAGCCCTTACAAGTCTTAGCAATTTCAATTCAGTACAGTTCAGTCACTTAGTCATGTCCGACTCTTTGCAACCCCATGAATCGCAGCATGCCAGGCCTCCCTGTCCATCACCAACTTCCGGAGTTTACTCAAACTCATGTCCATCGAGTCAGTGATGCCATCCAGCCGTCTCATCCTCTGTCGTCCCCTTCTCCTCCTGCCCCCAATCCCTCCTAGCATCAGGGTCCTTTCCAATGAGTCAGCTCTTCACATGAGGTTGAAAGTATTGGAGTTTCAGCTCCAACTCGCAAAGTATTGGAATTTCAGCTTTAGCATCATTCCTTCCAATGAACACCCAGGACTGATCTCCTTTAGAATGGACTGGTTGGATCTCCTTGCAGTCCAAGGGACTCTCAAGAGTCTTCTCCAACACCACAGTTCAAAAGCATCAATTCTTCGGCGCTCAGCTTTCTTCACAGTCCAACTCTCACATCCATACGTGACCACTGGAAAAACAATAGCCTTGATTAGATGGACCTTTGTTGGCAAAGTAATGTCTCTGCTTTCCAATATGCTATCCAGGTTGGTTATAACCTTCCTTCCAAGGAGTAAGCATCTTTTAATTTCATGGCTGCAATCACCATCTGCAGTGATTTTGGAGCCCCCCAAAATAAAGTCTGACACTGTTTCCACTGTTTCCCCATCGATTTCCCATGAAGTGATGGGACCAAATCCCATGATTTTAGTTTTCTGAATGTTGAGCTTTAAGCCAACTTTTTCACTCTCCTCTTTGACTTTCATTAAGAGGCTTTTTAGTTTCTCTTCACTTTCTGCCATAAGGGTGGTATCATCTGCATATCTGAGGTTATTGAGATTTCTCCCAGCAATCTTGATTCCAGCTTGTGCTTCTTAGCAGTTTGCAAACATGCAATGTATGTATGCTCTTTAAGCAGGTGTCTTTTGTGCATTTACTGTGCATCAAATGCTGTGAATTTTAAGATGGAATTATGGCTCTTATCTGTAGAAATGTCAGTATAATTTAGGTGCTTATATAGAAAAGAGAGAGGATGCTTATGGAGGACTGAAGCCAGGGAAAAGATTTTAATGGAGGAGTTCATGAAGAGTTGGGAAAAGCTATACAAAGACAATTATATTTGAGCTAAGTGATGAAAATTACTAAGGATTTATCAGGTGAATAAATGTGAGAGTTGGAAGAAAAGAGAAGTAAGAAAAGGTGTTCTAGACAGGAGAATAGAAGGACCTGACCAGTTTTAAGAACTGTTTGTGAGTTGGAGTTAAAAGGATTTGGGGACTGATTTGGTGTGAAAGTTGAGAAGTGTTAAGTCTAGGGTAGGGACAAGTTTTCTAGCTATGAAGTAGATGGTGCTTGATTAGTGATTCTGAAGTGAAGTGTATGTGTATGGGTTTGTCAGACAGAGAGATACCTAGCAAGCCTTTCATAGCACTCGTCTAGATTCCAGAGAGTTTCTGACATAAATATTTAGGGAGTCATTAACTAGTGATTGATAATCATCTAAGAAGGTGAGCTCACTCAGAAGAAAACATAGTACATGTTTCAGACTGATGGCCTGCTAGTGAATAGGGGTTCTCCACCTAGTGAATAGGGGCTCCAAGTTTATTTTTTAAAATTTTGAATTATTTGCAATCTGTTTACATTTACAAATAATGAAAACTGTACATAAAATCTAGATTTCAGACTCTTCTTGAAAAAGAAAATCAAAAATGCCTGATGAAATAGCTACCATTGAGCACACTTTCCTGTTTAGGTCCATGTACCTTCTAGTTTGCCACACTGCCTGTCACCTCTTATGTGTTAATATGATGTATCGTCTGCCTGACTCCTGTAGCATTTGCATTCAGGATTTTGGGAGTCATGTGGCCAAAACAGTTCCAAAAATGGGACCCTTCAGTGGGTGGCAGGGAAGGTAAGCAGTAGAGAAGGAGGCCTCACTGACAGAATGGTGTATGAGAAGCCAAGGGAAGAGAAATTTTAAGAAGTTCTGGTTAGCTGTGTTAATAACTAGAGAAAACAAAAAGATATTCAGACATTATTAGTGAGTTTCAGTAGAGTGGTGAGCTTGAGAACTAAGAAATTAGAGATACCAAGTACAGACTGCTTTAAAAATATCTCTAGTGGGGAAGAAAAGACAGTTCTGTGTCATACTTTCCATTCTTTTGTGTGTGTGCCTAAAATCAGATTTCATTTTCTAATTCCCTATGCAGCCAGCCCCAGTGGTTTCTTCAAAGGTCTTAAGTGGCTGAGAATGGGAGGCGATGATGTTCAGATGGAGGGGGCAAGGAAGAGAAGAGGGATTTTAGAGTATCACAGGAGATGAGGCTGGGGAGGTAGGCCAGGGTTAAATTGTAAGTGGCTTATCTTCATGAAATTAGAATTGGATACTGAGAGCAGTGATATCCAGTATCCTGTTTATGTAGGATATGACACAGTTTGGTGTTAGGAACATAATTTTGGAACTGGGGTTGGGAAGAAACCTGTGGCAAGGAGCTTATATTGCAAGACCTTCTAAGAGGTGATGTGGCTGCTTAATAGTCTGATTTGAAGCTTGGAGGGTAATGGAGAGAACTGACCAGCTTTAAGAAATATTTTTGAGTTAGATTTAAAAGATCAGGAAAGCAGAATTCATGTTTATTTTGCTTATTGCTATATCTTACCAACATCTGGCACAGTTTCTGGTGATCAGTAGATATTTTTGAGAATGAATGAATATCTAATATTGTCAGAATTTGCTCATTCTCTTATTTGTTTTACTTTTGGAGCTTCCTTTTTGGAAGTGTGCTTTTTTTTTTTTCTCTTAAATTCTAAGAAAGTAGTTTTCATTTAGTCATGCATATATAATTAAGTAGGTCCAATTTTTCTTTTTAAACTATCAATATGTTTGATTCTATAAAGTATGGTCACCTTTTTCCTATTGATTTTAATATACAGCTAGCTACTGCGTGTTGCTTGATTCAAGTCCATAGTACCAATCTTTATTCTTTCCTGAAAAGGGAAATTGTCGCTATAGCAATTTAAGCATCTGTGGGATGCTTGACTTTAACAAATGAACTTTCTATAGCAGCTGTTAATGTAGTAAATATACATCAGATAAGCATCATGCTATTACTATATTTTGTGTCTCATTTCATTTTTCTCCTTTAAACTCCACTTAAGTGCACCTAAGCATTCTTATAGTGGGATAAAGAACTACTATTTTTAATGCCTATTATTTGCTAGTCATAATAGTATGCATTTTATGTCCTTCACCTCATTGAATTCTTTCATCAATTACATACATGTAAGGGATCTGGCTTTCGAAGGAATATTCGAAAATATTATATTGTCTAAATGATAAAACTGTGATTTTTGGCTCCGATTGTTGTTCTCCAAATGTGTGCTCTTTTGCTATTGTATATTTTGTGTTTACATGTATGTATAATATCTATATACACAGACACACGTGTTTTGTGTACATAATGTGTGTATATATGTATTTCACTATTAGGTTTATTTTCATAAATATTTATTTTTCTATATCCAGTTTTCTTTGAACATATATCTCACTCCAGCTTTTCATATTTCTCTTTAGTTTTCTTTAAAAAATTTGGCCTATAATACACATAGCTCTCGTTGTTTAATAATATTTTAATTCCAAGTACTTTGAAATGGTCCTATAACACTAAGTAAGATAAGTTTATTCATTACTGATTTATATTTCTTAGGTTTTGATGGACATGTTTGATCAGGATGACATAGGCTTGGTTTCTCTTTGTGAAGATGAACCTAGTTCTTCAGGCGAATTAAACTACTATGACCTTGTTAGAACTGAAATTGCAGAAGAAAGACAGTATCTACGGGAACTAAATATGATCATAAAAGTGTTTCGAGAGGCTTTTCTTTCTGACAGAAAGCTGTTTAAACCTTCTGTAAGTACCTTTTTGGGTCTGAAAGTCTGTCTACCCCCAAATGTCAGATAGTAGCTTAAAAATCATAAATAGTAACTTTATAAACTTAATAAGTATGTAAAACAAAAATATGGTTTTATATAGCACTGTGGTATTGTTTGGCTTTATTTAAATTTTTTCAGTTTTTTATTGAAATATAATTGATACACATTCCTGAATGAGTTGTAGGTATACAGCATAGTGATTCACAAGTTTTAAAGTTTATGCTCCATTTATTGTTAGTATGGTATTGGCTATATTCCTCATGTTGTACAATACATCCTGGTAGCCAATCTTACACTCGACGGTTTTTACCAACCACTTCCCCACCCCTATACTGCCTCTCTTCCCCCACAATAGTAACCACTAGTTTGTCCTCTATATCTGTGAGTCTGCTTCTTTTTTGTTATAGTCACTAGCTTATTGTATTTTTTAGATTCCATGTATAATTGATACTTGTCTGTCTCTGTCTAATTTAATTCACTTAGCCCTCCCAAGTCCATCCATGTTGCTGCAAATGGCAGAATTTCATCTTTTATGGCTGCATAGTATTCCATTGTGTGTATATATACCACTTCTTTATCCATTCATCTGTTGAGGGACACTTAAGTTTCTGCCATATCTTGGTAATTGTAAATAACGCTGCTATGAACACTGGGGATGTTGTGAGAGTTTTTTTTTTTTGAAAGAAAGTTATCAACTTTAATCAGTTGATTTCTTACAGAGCTTTGCCCATATTTCTGTGACAAAATCATGTTGTGGGTTTTTTAGTACATGAATTGTTACACTAATATGTTCAGTGACAATGAAAATTAGGCACAAAATTAGGGGAATCACACTGGAATAAAATCTCTTTCTACTGTGCAATGTTTGAGATTTATAGTTATTCATTTGAAGATGGTGAAAGAAATGTATGGTCTAGAAAAGAAAGATATACATTTTTTCCTATCTTTTGGTAAATACTTTAGGGTAGTATAAAATTTTAATGGTGAGACTTTTTAAGAATAAAAGTTTGTGCAAATGTCTCATAAACAAAGGCAGAGCGGCAGAGTTCTACTCTGCTGGGTAGGAATGGGATGAATTATGATGGGGATCCAAGAGAGTCTTATCCATGTTTTTCTTACCTCTGTATTTTTCTAAGGAATCTATCTAGACAGATACTGTGTGTGTTTGTTTAATTTAGATTTCTTTTTCTTTCCTTCGTTTCTTACATGATCTATTTTCCCTTGGATGTCTGAGTGTCTTTCACTTTAAATTCTTAGCTTTTCTCTTACCTCCTGACTTCCTCTCCCAAATAACTATTGTGTGTGTAAGTATATGTGTTCAGTCCCTAAATTGTGTCCAGTTCTTTTTAACCCCATGGACTGCAGCACACCAGGCTTCTCTGTCCTTCACGATCTCCCAGAGTTTGTTCAAACCCATGTCCATCCAGTCGGTGATGCCATCCAACCCTCTCATCCTATCTTGTCCCCTCTCCTCCTGCCCTCAATCTTTCCCAGCATCAGGGTCTTTTCCCATGAGTCGGTTCTTTGCATCAGATGGCCAAAGTATTGGAGCTGCAGCATCAATCCTTCCAATGAATATTCAGGGTTGATTTCTTTTAGGATTGACTGGTTTAATCTCCTTGGGACTGTCCAAGGGACTCTCAAGAGTCTTCTCCAGCACCACAATTCAAAACCATCAATTTTTTGGTGCTCAGCCTTCTTTATGGTCCAACCCTCACATCTGCATATGACTACTGGAAAATTCATAGCTTTGATTATATGGACTTTTGTCGTCAAAGGGATGTCTTTTCTTTTTAATACGCTGTCTAGGTTTGTCATAACTTCCTTGCCAAGGAATAAGTGTCTTTTAATTTCATGGCTAGAGTCACTATCCACAGTGATTTTGGAGCCCTAGAAAATAAAGTCTGTCACTGTTTCTATTTTTTCCCCATCTATTTGCCATGAAGTGATGGGACTGGATGCTATGATCTTCGTTTTTTGAATGTTGAATTTTAAGCCAGCTTTTTCACTCTCCTCTCTCTCCTTCATCAAGAGATTCTTTAGTTCCTCTTCACTTTCTGCCATTAGGGTGGTGTCATCTGCATATCTGAGGTTATTAATGAAAATGTAAGGTGTTTTAATTGGCTTTTATCCTTTTTTTAAAAAATGCATGTTTAGTTTAACATTTGATAATAATTTCTCCTGGACACACTGCCTTAAGTAGTTAACATTTTTATGTTTTTCAAAGTACTGTCCTATTTTGTGTGACCCTTAAAAATTCTCTGAGATAGGTAGGACAGGCATTATCATCTCAACTTTACTGGTGAGGAAATAGACACAAAATAGTTATGACATGATAAGTTACTTACGGAGGTTGAACTTGATTCTTTTATACCACAGTTGGGTTTTGTCTAAAGTGTATGAATTAAAAACTTAACAAATGCTGTTAGCTAATAACAATTGCTGGAACTATTACCCTCTTTACCTTTTGTTCATCCCATCAGTTTTCATTCCTCAAGAATTAATTTTTATGGTTCTTTTTTCACTGAATTTGTACTGATTTGACAGAAATTTTTCATTAAATATTAAAGAGCCAAGAGAAAGAGCAAATCGCTTTATCTCTATATTATATTTTTACAACATAGATGAGACTGTAAACTTTTGAAATAAAGACCATCTAAGATCAGAGCATAGAATTCAGTAATATTTGATAAAAGAATGAATGACTGTTAATCTTAGTTTACTCCTTTGGGGTGTATCCCTACCCGTATGTCTTCAGAAAACTCACATTTGTGCAAGGCCTAATATATACCAGGAGCATTTTTTAGAAATCATCTCATTTCCTTCTCTTAAAAACCTTATGAGGTAGGTCTTAATATACCAGCTGTGTGACCCTGGACAAATTGCATAATTGCTCTGTGCCTCTGTTTTCTCATTCGTAAAATGAAGATGATGATAGTAGCTAATCTGTTATGAACTTACATGTCAGGTACTTATAGTAGTGCCTGGAACATAGTAAGTGACCAAGAAATGTTAGCTGTTATTATTGTCCTAATCCAGGGTCATTCACCTAGCAAGTAGTGGGACAAGGATCCAAGCTCAAGTCTGTTAGGTTCCTTAATCCATGTTTCCATTACCAGGTGCAGAATGAATAATAGTTGTCTATAACCTGGATAATCAGTCATGTGGTCTTCTTGTTTCCAGAGTATTTAACAGGTTTTAACCCAGATAAAATTCACACTGAAGAGCTTGACTGAAATCTTTGATTCCTCCTCTAATTTAAGAGGTCACATACTGTGGAACTACTTTGTGTCTCAGGAGTCAGATCTTCATTTTGATCCCAGCTTTTGTCATTAAGCAACTCTGAGACTTTGATCAAGACCTTTAGCACCTACCCAGTTTAAAAATACTCGAATGCCAGAATTCTTTATTTAAAAAGTTGCTTAGAATCATCCACCATATGAGATTTACAGCACATTTACTGGAAAATATAGATTCTATACAGTTTTGATCAATAATTCTAAATCTAATCCAAGAAGTTTATTTCCCTTCCTTATTCATGATTGACTTTTGCTATGATTTGGAATATATTTTATGTCTTGAAATATACTGTGGTATGTGATTGGATGAAAATATACCCTTAGCACTTATATTACTTATATTTAATAATTATTTAATGAAATTTTCAACCTGACCTGTCTTAACCTTCCTTTTCTTTTTTTTTTTTTAGGATATTGAAAAGATTTTCAGTAACATTTTAGATATACATGAGCTGACTGTGAAACTTTTAGGTTTAATTGAAGACACAGTTGAAATGACTGATGAAAGTAGCCCTCATCCCTTAGCTGGCAGCTGTTTTGAAGATCTGGCAGAGGTAAATTTACAAAACTGTTTTCCTTTTAAAGTCCTAAGTGCTGTATTTCTTTGTGAAAATTAGAAGACACTGCTGGCTGCTATAAAAAATGCTTAAGATTTAACCAGTAGCAAACTAAAATTACATTGTCTTTATAGTGGCACTTTATGGTGTATTTATGCTAATATTTGTATCGAAAGCTGATAGACTAGTAATGTTTAAGACCTTTCTTTTTTGACGGCAAGTGCACTTAAGGTTGAAAGAAAAGAAATTTTGTCGATCATTGCTTTTATTGACCATAAAAATTTTACTGACCAAGCTAAAAGTTTAACTTTTGTGGATTTTAGTCTTAATTTCCAAAAATGAAAAAGGAAATTTATGTATTTTTTCCTCAAAGTGAAAATCATATTTTTGTACTTCACATGATTATAAAATTAACATAACTCATTGTAAAAATACTCAGAAAAATGTAGATAAATATAAGACAAAAATCACTGTTTTGCAAAACCTAGAGATTGTTTTATAAGATTTATTTATCCTTGTGAATATTTGTCTACATGTTTAAACAAACCTATGTGTAGTTACAAAAATAGGATCTTACTATTTTACAACCTGCTTTTTTTTCACTCAATATCATGAATATTTTCCATGTTAATAAATATACTTTATAGCTTTTAAAGTCTGAAAGTACCATGTACTATGGAGATACTATTCAAATTATCTATTATTATTAAGCAAGTAGGTTGTCTTAGTTCTTTTTGTTGTTATAAACAACACTATAACAAACATTTATATAATGCCTGTATAATCCACTAATTATTTTAAGATGCAGTCCTAGAAGTAGAATTATGGTACATTTTTAGAACTTTGAAGCATTTTTACAAATTTACTTCCAGATAAGTTCCAGTATATGCAGGCCCTCTTTTTTCCCCACGTCTTCAGACCTGGTTGTTATCCCATTAAATTTTGCTAGTCTAGTGAGAGAAAAACAGTATTTCATTATTCTTTAATGATGTTAAACACCTTTTCATATTCATTGGTTAGTTTTATTTCTTTTGGAAAACAGATGTTAAAAGTTCTTTATTTAGTTATGTAAATTTCATAATTTTATAATCTCTTTAATTTTTATGAAAATATGCATCACTTTTATTACATCCATTGTGTAGATAATGGAACTGATAGTATAGAAGTACTCAGTTACTGATGCCTAACCAAGATACTTAGGCTTGCTCTTATTAGAAAGCTTTTTTTAATATTGTGATATCTTAGAATATTACTTTGTAATCTGGTTGCTTGTACTCTTAAAGATATCATGAGTCAAAAACATGTATTCAAAAATGTATTTTCTAATTTTTATTTTATTTTTATGGTAAGACATAATTTGCCATTTTAGCAATTTTAAGTGTACAATTTACGGGATAAATGAAACTCATAGTAATATACTATCATTATAACTATCCATTTCTGAAACCTTTTAACCACCCTGAATAGAAACTCTGTATTCATTAAGTAATAATTCCTTGTTCTCTCCCACACAAACGCTGGCAACCTTTAGTCTATTTCTGTCTCTATGAACTTGCTGATTCTAGATATTTGATAAAAGGTAGAATTATTACAATGTTCTCCTTTGCATATTTCACTTAGCATAATGTTTTCAAGGTTCATCCATGTAATAGCATGTTATCAGAATTCCTTCTCTATGACTGAACAATGTTCCCCTCTGTATATATACCACATTTTGTTTATCCATTTATTTGTTGATAGACCCTTGTGCTTTTTCCACTTTTTCGCTATTGTGAATAATGCTACAGTAAACATTGGCATATGAGTATCTGAGTCACATTTTTTTGGTTCTTTTGGGTATATACCTAGGAGTAGAATTGCTGGGTCATATTGTAGTTCTTTGTTTAGCTTTTTGAGGAATTGTCAAACTTATCCACAGGGTCTATACCATTTTGCATTCCAAGTGTCAGTGGACAAAGGTTCCAGTGTCTTTGCATCCTTGACAACACTTGTTATTTTCTGGAAAACATACCATATTTTTAACATATGAAAATGAAACAAGTCTTAGTTCTAACTAAACTTTGCAGATACTGATTATTATAAAATAATAGGAATTTTAAAAAATATAAACATGGACAAAATATGGGCAGTTTCTGTTTTGTTATTTTACTGTATGTTAGTCTTTGGTTTCTTTTTCTAATTTTGAAAAAGTGTGGTATAAAACAGCGGAAGTATCACTTCTTGCTTCTTTTGAAAATATCCTCAGTGTAAGCTGCTTTTAGTCTCAGTTCAGTTCAGTTCAGTGACTCAGTCGTGTCCGACTCTTTGCGACCCCATGGACTGCAGCATGCTAGGCAGGCTTCCCTGTCCTTCACCAACTCCTGGAGCCTGCTCAGACTCACGTCCATAAAGTCGGTGATGCCATCCAACCATCTAGACTTTTAACCTAGGTAAACCTAACTGACGGAGAAGGCAATGGCAACTCACTCCAGTACTCTTGCCTGGAAAATCCCGTGGACGGAGGAGCCTGGTAGGCTGCAGTCCATGGGGTCGCTAGGAGTCGAACACGACTGAGCGACTTCACTTTCACTTTTTACTTTCATGCATTGGAGAAGGACATGGCAACCCACTCCAGTGTTCTTGCCTGGAGAATCCCAGGGACGGGGGAGCCTGATGGGCTGCTGTCTGTGGAGTCACACAGAGTCTGACACAACTGAAGCGACTTAGCAGCAGCAGCAAACCTAACTGAAATTTCAAATCCCAGCCTTATTTTACTAATAATACAGCTTTTGTTTAGCTGGGATAAATGTGTGTATGCATTTAATAGTTTGATACTTGTGATCACAAGTCAGTGACCTATTTTAAGACTAGTAGCTTCTTGTCATCTATTGCTTAAAAGTCATTACTTACATTTTTAAAAAATTTCCGAGTTATAGTTCATAGTTATTATTTGTCCCCAGAATAAAAAAGTGTTCTGAAACCTAATAGAGGGCTTAACTAAAAATTTGCCATTAAATAATCTGTGCCATGATAGTAGAAAAGATTTTCTTTTAAACCTAACATATTGTTCTTTTTTTAAAAAAAAAATAGGAGCAAGCATTTGATCCTTATGAAACATTATCCCAGGATATTCTTTCACCGAAGTTTAATGAACATTTTAGTAAGTTGATGGCCAGACCTGCAGTGGCTCTACACTTTCAGGTAAACTTAAATTGACTGCTGTTTTTTTAATAAACTAAAGGAATATTTTACCAGTCCTTCAAAGTCTGTTAATTGTAAGCCTATTGTAGGTTGTCTTTTGTTTTCTGTCTTGAGTTCTTTCAATTTGTCCTTAACGTGGAAATCTTTTATAGAATACCATCACAAATACTGTGTGACTAGAAAAATCTGGTACACTCTAGATCTGAGATGTAGAGATGATGATGGAGAGCTATTTCAGGATCTGTTTCCCTACGAGAGATAGAACTGAAATAATAAAGAGTGGAGAATATCCTCATGTATACTCATACTATTTTCCGATTAGGGCTGTCATTTAAAGGAGATAGGTATATTAATGGAGATTATGCAAGTTAATTGGTTCTGTAATGCAGTTAGAAAAAATGAGAGTAAGTGGAAAGAGACAAAATTACATTTTACTCTCTCAACACTTAATGAAGGCTAAATTGCATCGATGATCCTCGACTACTTACTGCTATAGAAGCTTCCTGCATTTAGACAGGCTCTTCTCCCTTAGCATATGAATATGGTCAAATCTTTATTGTCCTAAAACAAGTGAATAAATGAACAAATCTTTGTCACTGTTACTCTTACCCCTTTTGTTTTTTTCCATTTATAACCAATTATCTTATATTACTTTTTATCATTCTCTATCAGACTGCTACCATCTGTGCTCTAACCAGGCTGTAGCACTAAAACCTGCCCTGGACAATGAACTTAACCACCAAATCTCGTGGTTATTTTGATTTCACGTTTATGTCTGTAGTATTTATGACTATTCCTCTTGCTCTTTTTTACCTCTGTGATACTACTTTTACATAATTTTTATCTTCTCTGGTTTCTTCTTCTCAGTTTCCTTAGTTGCAGGTGTTACCCAACTTCTTATATCAGCTTCTGCTCTTCTGTTCCTTTGTGCTGTCCTTGAAGACTTTATCCATACCCTTTGCTTTCATCTGTATGCTGGTGACTTCCTTATTTGTATTTTTAACCCATAACTTTCTTTTGAACACTGCGTGTGTGTGTGTGTGTGTGTGTGTACACCTTCATATAACCAGCAACCTTTTGAACTAATTCACTTGAATATCCCACAAGGATTTCAAATATAAATAAATAAAACTGAACGTATTGTCTTCTCTCTGCCTCCTTTACTGTGAATTCCCATTATTATCATCTATTCCTCAAAAACTTGTCAATATGGAATAAAACTTACACTTAATTCTCAAAATTTACTTAATTGAAGGAATAATTTTTAAGCTAAATCTTAGATATTCATATAAACCATAAATTAAGCATTAGTTAAATGGAGCAATATGCTTATAAGATCTTTGCATGCTCATTAAAAGTACAACAATTGTTTCATCCTTATTTTATTAGTTATTCTTACTACTGCTGCTGCTCCTAGGTCGCTTCAGTCATGTCTGACTCTTTGCCACCCCATGAACTATAAATAGCCCACCAGACTCTGTTCATGGGATTCTCCAGACAGGAATACTGGAGTGGGTTGCCATGCCCTCCTCCAGGGGATCTTCCCAACCCAGGGATCAAACCCACGTCTCTTATGTCTCCTGCATTTGCAGGCAGGTTCTTTACCACTAGTGCCATCTGGGAAGCACCCAGTAATTCTTACTATGAGATTTTAGTGTTTCTGACTCAGTTATTTAAGCTGTTATTCCAGATACTCAGTGAAATTCAGAGTTAGATAACACCCTTTTTCAGGCCAGACTCACTTGTACTCTGTTAACGTAAAACAAATTTTTCATTTGTAAGATGAAAAAGTAATGCTTTATTAAAAAACACAACAAAACTTTAGAAGATGTAGGCACACTTTAAGAATATGAGCTTTGGAGTCAGAACTTCTGGCTTTGAGCCAGTTATCTTACCTTGAGCATATCACTTAATCTCTGAGAATCAGTTTACTTATTTGTAAAATGATAATGATAATGTACATCTCTGTGGTTATGAAAATTAAACAGGAATACACTAAGCACATTTGGCACATACTAAACGTGCAAACATTAGTGTATATTGTCTTTACAGGCCTCCCTACACTATAAACATACATTGCATTAATATTTTAGAAGACACTTTAGTAGCCATTTCAGTGCTAATTAACAATGTAAATGACAATGTTAGACTACATTTAAAGTTTCATCTTGCTTCCAGTTAAAGCATTGTATATAAAATACATAAACCTATATCCAGCATAATCTGTATCACTGTCTTAATTAAATGATAAAAGAAATTAATCTCTGCATATTCTGGTAAAAGTCTATTGAACAAATTATAGTTTACTTCAGTTAACAATAGGTGAGAATTATGGTTGTGTTTACCTATGAAGATATATTTTAAAAACAGCATCTTGAACTCTTTTTTCACATTGTGTATTGCTTCTGTCTGTATTTACCTGATGAGGAGATATACCACTTTAAATAAATATATGACATTTAAAATCAACATGAGTGACTTAAATGCCTCATAAATTTTAGAAAATCATTTATTCTGCAGACTATTAGTTTTCAAAACTGGGATATACCTGCTGCTGCTGCTGTTGATTTTCCAGGTGATACAAGGGTACAGGGGGCTTCCCTGGTGGCTCAGCAGTAAAGAATCCACCTGCAATGCAGGAGATGTGAGTTTGGTCCCCAGGTCTGGAAGATCCTCCAGGGGAAGAAAATGGCAACCTACTCCAGTACTTTTGCCTGGGAAATCCCACGAACAGAGGAGCCTGACTGGCTACAGTCCATGAAATTGCAAAAGAGTTGGACACAGCTTAGCAAAAATAACTTAGGCTAAACAACAACTTACCAATACAAGTATCTTGAAGAGAATTTGTTTCTAATCTTACCTTATGTTTTTGTATTCTCTTCCAATTTTTCCTACGTGTTACTTATTATACTATGGCGTTTCCTATCATGCATTAATCCAAGGTGTAAAAATCTCCAGGGTACCAATCAGAAAAAAAAAAAAAGATTGCTCCTGCAGAAGAGTTTATTGTTATTGTTGTTGTTCAGTCATCAAGTTGTGTCCTATTCTTTGTAATCCCATGGACTGTAGTCTGCCAGGCTTCCCTGTCCCTCACCATCTCCCAGAGTTTCCCCAAGTTCATCTCTAACGAATTGGTGATACCATCCAACCATCTCATCCTCTGTTACCCTCTTCTCCTTCTGCCTTCAATGTTTCCCAGCATCAGGGTCTTTTCCAGTGAGTTAGCTGTTTGCATCAGGTGGCCAGCTTCAGCATCAATCCTTCCAAGGAGTATTCGGGGTTGATTTCCTTTACCATTGACTGGTTTGATCTCCTTACTTTCCATGGGACTCTCAGGAGTCTTCTCCAACACCACAATTTGAAAGCATCAGTTCTTTGGAGCTCAGCCTTCTTTATTGTCCAGCTCTCGCATCTGTACATCCATACCAGGAAGACCATAGCCTTGATTATACAGACCTTTATCGGCAAAGTGATGTCTCTGCTTTCTAACACTCTGTCTAGGTTTGTGATAGCTTTCCTGCCAAGAAGCAGTCGTCTTCCAATTTCATGGCTGCAGTCACCATCTGCAGTGATTTTAGAATGCAAAAAAAGGAAAGCTGTCACTGCTTCCACCTCTTTCCCTCCTATTTACCATAAAATGATGGGACCAGATGCCATCATCTTAGTTTTCTTGAGTTTTAAGCCAGCTTTCTCACTCTCCTTTTTCACCCTCATCAAGAAGCTCTTTAGTTCCTCTTCAGTTTCTACCGTTAGAGTAGTGTCACCTGCCATATCTGAGGTTGATATTTCTCCCAGCAATCTTGATTCCAGAGCTTGTAGCTCATCCAGCCCAGCATTTCACATGACACGCTCTGCATATAAGTTAAATAACAGGGTGAAATAAACAGCCTTATCATACTCCTTTCTCAATCCGGAACCAGTCAGTTGTTCCATACAGGGATTTAACTATTGCTTCTTGACCCACATACAGGTTTCTCAAGAAACAGGTAAGACTGTCTGGTATTCCCATCTCTTTAAGAGTGTTTCACAGTTTGTTATGATCCACGCAGTCAAAGACTTTATCATAGTTAACAAAACAGAGGTCGATGTTTCTCTGACCCTTGCTTTCTCTGATTCAGAAAATGTTGGTAATTTGTACTCTAGTTCTTGTGCCTTTCCTAAACCCACCTTGAACTTCTGCAAGTTCTTGGTTCATGTACTGCTGAAGCCTAGCTTGAAGGATTTTGAGCATAACCTTACTAGCATGGGAGATGAGTACAACTGTCTGGTGGTTTGAGCATTCTTTAGTACTGCCCTTCTTTGGAATTGGGATAAGGATTGACCTTTTCCACTCCTGTGGCCACTTCTGAGTTTTCCAGATTTGCTGACATATTGAATGCAGCACTTTAATAGTATCATCTTTTAGGATTTTAAATAGCTCTGCAGGAATTCCATCACTGCCACTGGCTTTATTGGCAGCAGTCCTTCCTAAGGCCCATTTGACTTCACACTCCAGAATGTTTGGCTCTGAGTGAGAGACTACAGCATCATGGTTATCTGGGTGATTAATATCTTTTTTGTACGGGTCTTCTGTGTATTCTTTCCATCTCTTCTTGATCTCTTCTGTTTCTATTAGGTCTTTATCATTTCTGTCCTCTATTGTGCCCATCTTTGGATAAAATGTTGTTTAATATTTCCAACTTTCTTGAAGAGATCTCTTGTCTTACCTTTTCTGTTGTTTTCCTCTATTTCTTCACATTGTTCATTGAAGAAGGCCTTCTTCTCTCTCCTTACTGTTCTCTGGGACTCTGCATTTAGTTGGGTGTACCTTTCCCTTTTTCCCTTGCTTTGCACTTCTTTCTTCAGCTATTTGTAAAGCCTCCTCAGAAAACCACTTTGCATTCTTGCATTTCTTTTTCTTTGGTTTTGTTCACTGCCTCCTGTAGAATATTCAGGACCTCTGTCCATAGTTGTTCAGGCATTCTCTTTACTAGCTCTAATCAATTCAGTTCAGTTGCTCAGTTGTGTCCAACTCTTTGCGACACCATGAACTGTAGCATGCCAGGCTTCCCTGTCCATCACCAACTCCCAGAGCCTACTCAAACTCATGTCTATCACGTTGGTGATGCCATCCAACCATCTCATTCTCTGTCGTCCACTTCTCCCGCCTTCAATCTTTCCTAGCATCAGAGTCTTTTCCAATGAGTCAGTTCTTTGCATCAGGTGGCCAAAGTATTGGAGTTTCAGCTTCAGCATCATTCCTTCCAGTGAATATTCAGGACTGATTTCCTTTAGGATTAACAGGTTGGATCTCCTTGCAGTCCAAGGGACTCTTAAGAGTCTTCTCCAACACCACAGTTCAAAAGCATCAATCCTTCAGTGTGCAGCTTCCTTTATAGTCCAACTCTCACATCCATACATGCCTACTGGAAAAACCATAGCTTTGACTAGATGGACCTTTGTTGGTAAAGTAGTGTCTCTGCTTTCTAATATGCTGTTTAGGTTGGTCATGGCTTTTCTTCCAGGGAGCAAGTGTCTTTTCATGGCTACAGTCACAATCTGCAGTGATTTTGGAGCCTCAAAAAATAAAGTCACTCACTGTTTCCATTGTTTCGCCATCTATTTGCCATGAAGTGATGGGACCGGACACCATGATCTTAGTTTTCTGAATGTTGAGTTTTAAACCAACATTTTCACTCTCCTCTTTCAGTTTCATCAAGAGGCTGTTTAGTTCTTCACTTTCTGCCGTAAGGGTAGTATCATCTGCATATCTGAGGTTACTGATATTTCTCCCGGCAGTCTTGATTCCAGCTTGTGCTTCTTCCAGCGTGGCATTTTGCATGATGTACTCTGCATATAAGTTAAATAAGCAGGGTGGCAATATACAGCCTTGACGTACTCCTTTCCCAATTTGGAACCAGGCTGTTGTTCCATGTGCAGTTCTAATTGTTGCTTCTTGATCTGTGTACAGATTTCTCAGGAGGCAGGTAAGGTGGTCTGATATTCCCATCTCTTTCAGAATTTTCCACAGTTTGTTGTGATCCCATCAAAGGCTTTGGCATTGTCAATAGAGCAAAAGTAGATGTTTTTCTGGAACTCTCTTGCTTTTTTGATGAT
Organism: Ovis canadensis; assembly: GCF_042477335.2. Classification (NCBI taxonomy): domain Eukaryota; kingdom Metazoa; phylum Chordata; class Mammalia; order Artiodactyla; family Bovidae; genus Ovis; species Ovis canadensis. The sequence continues at coordinate 53,604,738 of NC_091251.1, read as the reverse complement.
CCAGCAGATGTTGACAACTTGATCTCTGGTTCCTCTGCCTTTTCTAAATCCGGCTTGAACATCTGGAAGTTCACAGTTCACATACTGTTGAAGCCTGGCTTGGAGAATTTTAAGCATTGCTTTGCTAGCATGTGAGATGAGTACAATTGTGCAGTACAGTTTGAACATTCTTTGGCATTGCCTTTCTTTGGGATTGGAATGAAAACTGACCTTTTCCAGTCCTGTGGCCACTGCTGAGTTTTCCAGATTTCCTGGCATATTGAGTGCAGCACTTTCACAGCATCATCTCTCAGGACTGAAATAGCTCAACTGGAATTCCATCACCTCCTCTAGGTTTGTTCGTAGCGAAGCTTCCTAAGGCCCACTTGACTTCACATTCTAGGATGTCTGTCTTTAGGTGAGTGATCACACCATCATGGTTATCTGGGTCATGACGATCTTTTTTGTATAGTTCTTCTGTGTATTCTTGCCACCTCTTCTTAATATCTTCTGCTTCTATTAGGTCCATACCATTTCTGTCCTTTATTGTGCTCATCTTTGCATGAAATGTTCCCTCGATATCTAGATCTAATACCATGAATCTCTTTTCATCACCTCCCCTGTATATTCATAAAGGATTTTATTTAAGTCATACCTGACTGGCCTAGTGGTTTTCTCTGCTTTCTTTAGTTTAAGCCTGAATTTTGCTATGAGGAGCTGATGATCTGAGCCACAGTCAGTTCTCGGTCTTGTTTTTGCTGACTGTATACAGCTTTTCCATCTTCGGCTACACCGTAATCAATCTGATTTCAGTATTGACCATTTGGTGATGTCCATGTGTAAAGTGTTCTCTTGTGTTGTTGAAAAAGGGTGTTTGCTATGACCAGTGAGTTGTCCTGGGAGAAATCTGTTAGTCTTTTTGCCCTGCTTCATTTTGTACTCCAAGGCCAAACTTGCCTGTTACTCCAGGTATCTCTTGACTTCCTGCTTTTGCATTCCAGTCCCTTATGATGAAAAGGACATCTGTTTTTCGTGTTAGTTCTAGGAGGTCTTCTAGGTCTTCTGATCACTTTCAGCTTCTTCGGTGTTGGTGCCTGGGGCATAGACTTGGATTGCTGGAATGTTGAATGGTTTGCCTTGGAAACAAACTGAGATTATTCTGTTGTTTTTAAGGTTGCAGCCAAGAACTGCATTTTGGACTCTTGTTGACTGTGATGGCTACTCCATTTCTTCTAAGGGATTCTTGCCCACAGTAGTAGATATAATGGTCATCTGAATTAAATTCACCCATTCCCATCCATGTTTATTCACTGATTTCATTATGATAAAGGAGAGGGGAGGCTTGTAAAGCTCTCATACTTGAACATGCTATGTTAGAAGTAGTTATAGTTTCTTTCAGGTGCTTCTTGTACTTAAGACTGTGATATTAACATGTGCATTTCAATTTAGAGTGAAGTCAGACCTGTTGTGGAAATTTAGTCTGATCTGGCTGTTTATTTTGACAGTGAAGATTGGCTGTATCAATTAAGTTATATGACAGCATTTTCTTAAGTTAAATGAGCTAAATCTGAGATTTATTTGATTGTTGTTTGGTGAAATAGGTTTAAATCACATCTGCAATGTACCATATCCCCCCAAACACATTCTTTGTAACTACTTAAAACATTTTGAGTAAAAGTGACATAGAAATCTGTGAGAAGATGTATAGCTTTTCAGCATTCCTTTATGGTATGTGGAACCCAAAACTTTTGGAAAAAAAGCTGAGAAGACTGTTGTTAAAGTTATATTAGCCATGAAAGATGAAATGTATATTTTTAATTAGTTGATAACTTAAGGAAAAAACTTGATTTATAGCACTTCAATTTCAATACAGAATGCTTTCATTATAGTTTTGATACATCTCTATCTTGTTTTCTTTTTAAGTCATGCCCAAAACACAAATGAGGTTAGACTGGAAACTAGTTCCATTAAAGATATCTGTACTCTTATGTTGCTGTTGTTTAGTCTAAGTTGTTATTCTTGTTGTTTAGTGTAAGTTGTTATTGTTGTTGCTAAGCTGTGTGCAGCTGCTGGGATCCTAGCAGCTTGTGGGATCTTAGTTGTCCCACCAGAGATTGAAACCAAGGCTCCAGCAGTTAAAGTGGCGAGTCCTGGCCACTGGACTGCCAGAGAGTTCCCTGTATCTTGTATTCTTAAAACTACTTCTGTTAGGCACTGCTGTTTACGTAACCTTTATATCAGAGATATATTATTTTGTCTTTTCACTTTGCAGTCCATTGCTGATGGTTTTAAAGAGGCAGTTCGTTACGTCCTTCCACGCCTTATGCTGGTGCCAGTATATCATTGTTGGCACTATTTTGAATTATTAAAGGTAAGATAAAAGTTTTTTAACAAAAAGAAATACTTAGATTTATGAGACTTAAAAACTTTTTATCTGATGTTAGTTTTAATAGTTTTTATTCATAAAAAGAAAGTATCTTAAATGTTTTCCTACTTCCCATGAACCATAGAGAAATGCCTTTATTTTTTATATTCATATAATTACCAAGTTGTAGATAGGGGAAAATGTTACTTTATCTATCACTCGATAATATAAATTCTCAAAGTAATAAAATTAAAAAGTTGACTTTTTAAAAATTAATTTTTGGAGACACACAGCAACAATGGTTTAACTTCATATTTTATAAAGGTAATTAATAACTTTTATGTATAACATTGTTTAAACTTCTGTCATATATAACTTGTCAAGAAAAACACGTTTAAAGTTGATACCTTTTGCCCATGCAATGTAGTAGGCAGAACCCAAGTAATAAATTAAAAATTAAAATTGTGGTAAAACTTGAACTCGTTTTTAAATATCAATACACATAAAAATATACTGAATTTCTAAGGGTCTAATATGTAGTATAAACTTTATGGTGTATACTTAGAGAAGAATGTAAACATGCTTTATAATAAATAAATGTAATGTATAAGCACACCAGAGGTAAGTCATTGCTCTGACTTTAATGGCAGTTACTTTTTTGCTTTTCTTTACAGTTTGACCACCTATGTATATTCAGTAAAAATATATGTAGCCTGTTTCTGAGCTTTTTATCAATTAGATCAAATTATTATAGTACTTTGTGTCTTTTATCTTCTCTCAAAGTTACATTGATATTTGTAGGATTCATTGATCCCATGGACAGCAGAGCCTGATGGGCTATAGTTCATGGGGTCACAAAGAGTTGTACATGACTGAGCACCAACATACGACATAAGATTCACTGATGTTATTTTATGTTTTTCTAATTTAATTTTTTTCCAGTTTGAATAAACCATGATTATTTATTGTTCTCTGGCTGAACAACAGTTTTCTTGCTATTATTGATAACACTTCTGTTGGTACTCTTTTTCCTGTCTCTTGATAAACATGTACATGCATTTTGTTTCTCTAGAGTACGTACTCAGGATTAGAATTGCTTGGTCATAAGGTGTGTATGTTTTCAAATTTAATAGATGAGGTCAGGCAGTTTTCCAAAGTGGAAAGTTTCCCAAAGTTATACAGTTTATACTCCTACCAGAATGCATGATGTCTCTCTTTATGCATTTTTCATATTTAAGATTTTCTATCATATCTATTTATAATGGTAACTAATGTTTTATTTTATATTTTCTTGATTATTAATGTGCTTGTACATATGTTGATTGGCCTTTTGAATAACTTTTTATAGTATCACTCAAGTCTTTTGCCATTGTAAATATCTTCTGGGTCTTGTCTTTGGAGTTGTTCTGATTGTTTTTCTTACTGTTGTGCATCAACTAAAGCTGAATATATTCCATATTTTTAGGAGTTTAGTTTCACTAATGAGATCATGTGTGGTTTCTCTTTATTATTCATTATTTATATAGATATTATATCTTTGTGTATATAGAGTATACTATCTTTGTCTGTATATAGGCTCTGTATCTATACCAAGTTGTTGGTTTAGACAGCCTGTTCTAACTTTTCCATATAACTCATTAGTAATATTTAAAATAAAAGCCAGAATAACTGAACTTAGTAGACATCTAGGCAAAGAAATCTTTAGATGATTTCTAATGAATATCCTGGCTTCCCTGGTAGCTCAGTGGTAAAGAACCCACCTGCCAAGGCAGGAGATGTAGGTTTGATCCCTTCAAGAGGAAGATCCCCTGGAGAAAGAAATGACAACCCACCCCAGTATTCTTGCCTGGGAAATTCCATGCACAGTGGAGCCTGGTGGGCTACAGTCCATAGGGTTGCAAAGTCAGAGAGGACTTTGCTACTAAACAACGACAATAATGAATACCTACCTCAAGAATTCTTTTTTTATGGAGTCTTACTACCCATAATGTGTGATACTGGAGCTCGCTAGCTTTTGTACACAAATAGATGAGCAACTTGATTTTGTGTATCTCCATGGAGACTAATGGATCCATAAAGAACTCTTAGAAAGGATTGTAGGCTTCGCATGAATAATATATTAACAGCAACAGATGTACACTTAGATTCCTAAAAGTTTTAAGAGAATGTTCATGTCTAATTGGAAGTCCCATCATTAGTTTTATAGTTGCCTTCTAGTATTTGCCAACATTTAAAAATCCCAACTTAACTATAATCAGTTAAGTTCAGTTCAGTCACTCAGTCGTGTCCGACTCTTTGTGACCCCATGAATCGCAGCACGCCAGCCCTCCCTGTCCATCACCGACTCCCGGAGTTCACTGAGACTCACATCCATCGAGTTGGTGATGCCATCCAGCCATCTCATCCTCTGTCGTCCCCTTCTCCTCCTGCCCCCAATCCCTCCCAGCATCAGAGTCTTTTCCAGTGAGTCAACTCTTCGCATGAGGTGGCCAAAGTACTGGAGCTTCAGCTTTAGCATCATTACTTCCAAAGAACACCCAGGGTTGATCTCCTTCAGAATGGACTGGTTGGATCTCCTTGCAGTCCAAGGGACTCTCAAGAGTCTTCTCCAACACCACAGTTCAAAAGCATCAATTCTTCGGTGCTCAGCCTTCTTCACAGTCCAACTCTCACATCCATACATGACCACAGGAAAAACCATAGCCTTGACTAGACGGACCTTTGTTGGCAAAGTAATGTCTTTTCTTTTGAATATGCTATCTAGGTTGGTCATAACTTTCCTTCCAAGGAGTAAGTGTCTTTTGATTTCATGGCTGCAATCACCATCTGCAGTGGTTTTGGAGCCCCCCAAAATAAAGTCAGTCTGACACTGTTTCCACTGTTTCCTCATCTATTTCCCATGAAGTGATGGGACCAGATGCCATGATCTTAGTTTTCTGAATGTTGAGCTTTAGGCCAACTTTTTCACCTACCTGTTTCACTTTCATCAAGAGGCTTTTTAGCTCCTTTTCACTTTCTGCCATAAGGGTGGTGTCATCTGCATATCTGAGGTTACTGATATTTCTCCTGGCAATCTTGATTCCAGCTTATGCGTCTTCTAGCCCAGCGTTTCTCATGATGTACTCTGCATAGAAGTTAAATAAGCAGGGTGACAATATACAGCCTTGACATACTCCTTTCCCAATTTGGAACCAGTCTGTTGTTCCATGTCCAGTTCTAACCATTGCTTCCTGACCTGCATATAGGTTTCTCAAGAGGCAAGTCAGGTGGTCTGGTATTCCTGTCTCTTTCAGAATTTTCCACAGTTTATTGTGATCCACATAGTCAAAGGCTTTGACATAAACAATAAAGCAGAAATAGATGTTTTTCTGGAACTCTCTTGCTTTTTCTATGATCCAGTGGATGTCGGCAATTTGATCTCTGGTTCCTCTGCCTTTTATAAAACCAGCTTGAACATCTGGAAGTTCATGGTTCATGTATTGCTGAAGCCTGACTTGGAGAATTTTGAGCATTACTGTACTATGGTGTGAGATGAGTGCAATTGTGCAGTAGTTTGAGCATTCTTTGACATTGCCTTTCTTTGGGATTGGAATGAAAACTGACCTTTTCCAGTCCTGTGGCCACTGCTGAGTTTTCCAGATTTCCTGACATATTGAGTGCAGCGCTTTCACAGCAAGCATCATCTTTCAGGATTTGAAATAGCTAAACTGGAATTCCATCACCTCCCCTAGCTTTGTTCGTAGTGATGCTTTCTAAGGCCCACTTGACTTCACATTCCAGGATGTCTGGCTCTAGGTGAGTGATCACACCATCGTGATTATCCGGGTCGTGAAGATCTTTTTTGTATAGTTCTTCTGTGTATTCTTGCCACCTTTTCTTAATATCTTCTGCTTCTGTTAGGTCCAGACCATTTCTGTCCTTTATTGAGCCCATCTTTGCATGAAATGTTCCCTTGGTATCTCTAATTTTCTTGAAGAGATCTCTAGTCTTTCCCATTCTGTTCTTTTCCTCTATGTCTTTGCATTGATCGCTGAAGAAGGCTTTCTTATCTCTTCTTGCTATTCTTTGGAACTCTGCATTCAGATGCTTATATCTTTCCTTTTCTCCTTTGCTTTTTGCCTCTCTTCTTTTCACAGCTATTTGTAAGGCCTCCCCAGACAGCCATTTTGCTTTTTTACATTTCTTTTGGGATGGTCTTGATCCCTGTCTCCTGTACAATGTCATGAACCTCTGTCCGTAGTTCATTAGACACTGTCTATCAGATCTAGTCCCTAAATCTATTCCTCACTTCTACTGTATAATCATAAGGGATTTGATTTAGGTCAAACCTGAATGGTCTAGTGGTTTTCCCTATTTTCTTCAATTTAAGTCTGAATTTGGCAATAAGGAGCTCATGATCTGAGCCACAGTCAGCTCCTGGTCTTGTTTTTGCTGACTGTATAGAGCTTCTCCATCTTTGGCTGCAAAGAATATAATCAATCTGATTTCAATGTTGACCATCTGGTGATGTCCATGTGTAAGAGCCTTCTCTTGTGTTGTTGGAAGAGGATGTTTGCTATGACCAGTGTGTTCTCTTGGCAAAACTGTAATAGCCTTTGCCCTGCTTCATTCCATATTCCAAGGCCAAATTTGCCTGTTATTCCAGGTGTTTCTTGACTTCCTACTTTTACATTCCAGTCCTCTATAATGAAAAGGACATCTTTTTTAGGTGTTAGTTCTAAAAGGTCTTGTAGGTCTTCATAGAGCCGTTCAATTTCAGCTTCTTCAGCGTTACTGGTTGGGGCATAGACTTGGATTACTGTGATATTGAATGATTTGCCTTGGAAATGAACAGAGATCATTCTGTCATTTTTGAGATTGCATCCAAGTACTGCATTTTGGACTCTTTTGTTGACCATGATGGCTACTCCATTTCTTCTAAGGGATTCTTGCCCACAGTAGTAGATATAATGGTCATCTGAGTTAAATTCACCCATTCCAGTCCATTTTAGTTCACTGATTCCTAGAATGTCGACGTTCACTCTTGCCATCTCCTGTTTGACCACTTCCAATTTTCCTTGATTCATGGACCTAACTATAGTAGAAGTTAACTATAATAGAAGCTTACTTTTTTTCCCCTGTCTAGATGATTAGTTTTAAAATCTCTGAGGTCTGAATCTAAAATCAGACACTGACTATTCATCCTAATGCCACAGCTACTTTTACTACCAATTAATTACTGGACTCCAAGTATTTTTAGCCAATGTGATTGGGACTAGTAGTTGGTCAGTTAATTGAAAATGAACTGAAGAATCATAAATCATTTTAATTATCAGTCATAATCATTTTAATAAACACACACAAAACCCCTAGAGATGAACATTTGTATATATTTATATGCTAATCTGTTGACTTAGGGTAAAACCTTTTCTTTGAGTATGAATCTTGCTTAAGTCACAAAAAGTATCTCTATGATTTCTACTTTCCATTTATTTTAGATGGTACATTACCTTTGAGATCCTTGTAAAGCAATCTGATTGCAGAAATCTAAATTTTTATAATTTTTCCAAATCTTTTATGATTTGTCTTCCCTATATCTTTTAAAAATAACTTGCCTTTAAAGTTATTGATTTGAGTTTTCATATAAATATTTTTATAGTCATATTTCTTTAGCTTATATAATTATTGAATTATATAATTACAGCATAAGCACAACTGTCATTCATATTTGGAAACATTTACTACTGATTCTTGGTAATTATATGACTCAATTAGTGTAATCACAAGGACCCTAGGTATTCTAGAAAGTGACCCATTTATTTATAGCATTATTGTCCAGTGGGAGTCAGTCTGGATGTTATACAGTGGGAATGATCCATAGTAAGAAATACATTTAACATCATGATAATGCTATACGAACACACACACACACACGCAAAGCAAAAAGGGTTTTGAAATGCTACTCAGCATTTCATGCAATATATTCGTACCCTATATTCTTTTATTCTATTCTGTTTCTTTTTTTAAAAAGGATGTATTCATTTCATAATTCAGTATATTATGATATATATTTTGAAAAACTGAAATAAGGACTAATTCTAGACATAAGCAAAGAGAATTATCACATGATTAGATAAGAAATTACTTTTTACTTTTATATCTGTTCTGTGATACTGTGCCTTTTAATAATATTTTACCATTTTTAAATTGTGGTCAAACATGAAATTTACTATCTTAACCATTTTAAGCATATAGTTCAGTAGTGTTAAGTATATTGTTATACACCCAGTGTTGTTGAACACGTGGATTGCTTCTGCTTTTTCACTATTATAAATAATACTGCTGTGAACAAATATGTCATCAAGACTGTTTTCAATTCTTTGGATATATAGCCAGAAGTGAAATTGCTGCATCATAGGGTGATTCTGTTTTTAATTTTTTGAGGAAGCGCTGTATGAGATTCCATAGTAACTTTATACTATTTTACATTTCCACCAACAACACATACTGTTTACAGTTTCTCCACTTCCTTGCCAGCACTTGTTATTTTCTATATTTTTATTTTTTTATAATAGCCTTCCCAATGGATGTGAGATGGTATCTCATGGTTTTGACTTGTATTTCCCTATTTGTGACAGTGAGCATCCTTTTGTTTGCTTTTTGACCATTTCTATATCTTCTTTGGAGAAATATCTATTCAAGTCCTTTGCCCACTTTTTATTTGGGTTATTTGTAAAGGTGGTGGTTGTATAGGAGTTCTTTATATATTCTGAATATTAATATTAAACCTTTTTGGATGTGTCATTTCCAGTACTGTCTCCCATTCTGGTGACTGTCTTTTTGTGATACTGTTTGAGCTCAAGCACTCATCCAAAAGAAATTTCATTTCATATTGAGCTTACTTTGGGATGAGACCCATAGGAAAGAAGGCTCGACCAGTGTTACTTAAGGCTGTCGTGTTCCTTTGGGAATAAAAAACACTGTCTTGGAGCAGTTTTAGGCCAGTTTTAATTTGAAGTATTTGCCTTGGTCATGTACCAAGGAAGATTTATTTATGGACATAATGTTTAAATATTATTTGAGTTTTACTTTTCAGAGTCAGAATTTATGGTAAGCAAGACAGAAAAACAACTACACAATGAGAAATTATAGGATATGATATATAGTTTTCCTAAAATTATTTTACACTTGTAAAATAGTATTATTTTGTTGTTGGATTATTATTATTTTTAGCAATACTTTAAAGTTCATGGTATAGGTAATGTGATTCTTTTTCTATTCTTTTCCAATTTAAGCCCCTCTGGGGTTAATCATAAACTACTTTCATTTTCTTTATTTTTTCTCAGATAAATTTTAGGTTTTTTTTCTTAATATACTCCAACCTTTATGTAAGAGGAAACAGAAATCACAAATTCATTTCCTGATTTATAAGCATCTTTATAATATACTTCTTATATTCTAAGAAAAAAAATCTATTTATCCTTCTGTTACTAGGAACATACCAACTCTCAGTTCAGAATTGATTTTTTCAAATCCAAGTAACATTCTTCTACTCTCTTACTCTGGCCACTCCCTAGAAATTTAGTAATGGAAAGAGTAAATATTTTCCTCTGAAGAGAACTTAATCTATCTTAATTTGAAACTTAACAGGAATACCTATTATTAATAACTTTAATGAAGTTCGTTGGGAAAGATAAGCCAATATTTCAGTGAAACAATTGAAAATGTTTCTTGAGGTAATATTTTTTTTAACCTTTTACTTTGAAAAATATAGGGAAAAAGTTACAAAAATAGTATGCTCCCTTCATCTAGATTCCCTAATTGTTAACATTATGTAACAATTACTTTGTCACCTACAAGAAAGTGACAAAAAAGCATTCTTGTGTGTGTATGTAAATGTATTTATCACATCAAGAAGTTGAGATAATGTCTATTAAAAGAAATGTTCTGACTCTTGAAAAAAATAAGTGAGAATATTTTACTATGTAATGTTTACTCTTTCACTACTGACACATCACTCAAAGATATCTGAAGGAAGATAATGCGCATTTTTTAAAAGCACATAAAGAGAAGTAACAGGTTTTATTGAGTTGAATTTCCCACCAAATTTCTAAAATCCTATTTTTATGAAAATCTAGAGAGAAGTTTATTATTACCGAAAGAGAATTGATCACATGTATTATTTCACATCTAAATGGAACTCCCAGCATAATAAATTAGAGATAAATTCATGATTTAATATAATTTCTCCTGTCTTAGGCACATGTAGTCATGGATAGGCTTCCCAGATGGCTCCTGCCAGTGCAGGAGATGCAGGTTGGATCCCTGGAGGAGAAAATGGCAGCCCACTCCAGTATTCTTTCCTGGAAAATCATACAGTCCATGGGGCACAGAGTTAAACATAAATGAATTCATATCCCAAATTGATACAGCAGTTTATAGAAATTCAAGAGTTTCAGTGAAGTCTTAGAGTTAAGAAAAAACTTACATAAAGAATAAAATCTCAGGCAAGATGCACATATATGCTACTAAGGAGAATAGTGTTTATCAGGTAAGCAAAGAATATATTCTTCAGTCAAATTCATAAGGTACTACACATTAATGAAAGATTATTTCCCCTTTATTACTTAGTTTAAGCATAAATTGCAAGGGCATTTATTCTCTTTGGGAGAAGGAATGGCAACCCACTCCAGTATTCTTACCTGGAAAATCCCATGGACAAAGGAGCCTGATAGGCTACAGTCTGTGGACGCAGAGTTGGACACGACTGAGAGACTTCACTTTCTTTGACTTTCACTTTTATTTTCTTTGACCTCTTTCCCAAAGCACACATCATTTTATTTCTTAAACTGTGTAATTGTCCAGTTTATTGTTAAGATAAAGGGGAATCCCCTTCAATTCATTCACCAGAGTTTGGCATAGTCCAGTTTTTTGCGTAATTGTGTTTGGTGTCATTGGAGAGAGGCATGCAAAAAGGATGGACCCTGGAATCTGAGTTTCTTGGTTTGAGTATAGACTTTGCCATTCATCTTGGGTGCCTCAGTTTCTTCATCTGTGCCATGTATGATGATAGTACCTATCTTACAGAGTTGTAACAAGCATTAAATAAGCTAATGCATAAAAGAGCATGCACAGAATGCTTTTTATCAAGAGCTTAATAAATGTTCATTGTTGTTATTTGTCTAAACACTTAACAAGTTTCTAAGTATTTATACAACAGTCACTCATTTTCATTACTTTCTTGGGTACCTACCATTTGTGGGTACTATACTAAAAATGAATAAAATATATCCCCAGGCTAAAGAGTTCATGTTTTAGTAAAGAAGATAAATGTCAGACAAATAATTACAATATAGTAAGTGCCCAATAGAAGTAATTCTATGGGACAGTGAGGCAGAAGTTACTAACTCTGTCTAGGAAAGTTAGAAAAAGATGTATATGAGTGTTGGGTATGCTGGAATTTATCATCCTGTTCTGGTATGTTGGTGTTATTAAATTGAGGGAGCCATAAAAGACAAATGCTGAGGGACTATTACAGATTAAAAGAGATAATAGAAACATGACAACTAAGTACAGACTGATTGGATCCTGTATTGGGGTGTGGTGGGGGTGGGTGGGATTGCTCTAAGAACAGGACTGGGACATTAAGCAAAAGTTTCCTAAAGTTATCACTATACCGTAAAAGAATTTTTGTTCTGAGACACGCTGAAATATCAAAAGAATAAGGGAAATGACACTATTTGAGAATAGTTTGTGATGTATTTGAGTTTCCCTGATGTTCCAGAAACAATCTCAGAGCCATTTAGCAATGGCGGGAGACCTGAGTTTGATTCCTGGGTTGGAAAGATCCCCTGGAGGAGGTCATGGCTACTCACTCCAGTATTCTTGCCTGGAGAATCCCCATAGACAGAGAAGCCTGGCAGGCTACAATCCACAGGGTCATAAGGAGTCGGACACAACTGAGCAACCAAGCGCAGCAAGCACAGCACCTTCCTCAACAAGGAACTGAGAGAATTGTGTCACAGACTGCTCTTAGATAGTTCAGGGGGAGAATGCCACATACACTCACGCACAGAATGGGATAGCCTTTGTGGCAGTAGTAGTGGTATTAGTCGCTCGGTCACGTTCTTCTCTTTGTGACCCCATGGACTGTAGCCTGCCAGGCTCCTCTGTCCATGGGATTCTCCAGGCAAGAATACTGGAGTGGGTTGACATGATCTCCTCCAGGGGATCTTCCCGACCCAGGGATCGAACCCAGGTCTCTGGCATATGCAGGTAGATTCTTATAAGTGTTAAAAACTGGTGACTCCAAGTAACAAAAGTTGCTTACATTATTTTTATAACTTTTCTAGAAATCTGATATTATTTCAAAGGAAAAAATTCAAGGGGGAGGAAAAGGAAAGAGCTTCCTAAGGAGGAGGCATTTGAACTGTATCATAGAGGCTAAATTTACCGGGTAGATAAGAGAAGCACAGACAGATATGCAGAAAGCACTATCAATGTAAAAGAGCATGACTTACATGCAAGGTAATTCAGTATGGTAATTTCCACATCATGGTAAGAATACATTCTCTCAAATATCTATAGAGAATTAGCTTGGGTTTTCATTAATCTGATGTTTATTGAATCTTACTGCCCAAATTCAGGAAACGTTTACTTAGCAAATTGTTGGACTGTGTTTATGCCAAAGAAAGCCATTGTTTTGTATACTTATATCACTGGGAAATCCTATGCTTTAAACATCCTGAAGTTTTATTTCTCTTTGATAGCCTGAAATTATTCATGGATATGTAGAAATGCGTGGAAGAGTTTGAACAACCTTACAATGAAATTTACAGTAGAAATTTAGTGTCCTAATACCTCTAAATTGAAAAGCAGTTCTCATTTTGGTAGAACCTCATTATTAGTGATAATTTGGAAATTTGGATCAACAGAAGCAGTAAAAATAAAATATCTGTAATTAAGCATTTTGTATCATCAGTGTCTTTATTAGGGAAATATTTTAGAGTGTAGCTGAAAAGAATCTTTTTGTAAGAAGCTTTCAAACAGCAAAATGAAGTGCTTTGGTAGTAATTTTCACCTTTAGAAGTCAGAGTGATCGAGTGCTAATCACTTTTTAAACCTGTGGGTTATTTTTAAACTTTTTCCCTTCATCTTTTCAATTTATTTCTTAAATCTAGAGATGACAATAGTCACTTAAATTATTTATATTGCAAATCTTTGATAGCAAGACTTCTATCTGTATCTTGAAAAATATCTAATGGGTCTCTGCTGCACATAGAGAATAATTTCTAGACGTATATGTGAAAGGTAATGGACCTAGTACTTAAACAGCATCCATTCAGTTCCTTGCTGAGGAAAAAGAGCCATTGCTGAATGATTTTCAGATTGTTCTTGGATTGCTCTAAGGAAAATTTATCACAAAATTTCTAGTGAGGTAGTTTAAGATCATGAAATAGACTTAAACTTTTAAAAATTTTCTGAAGCAATTTTAATTTTTCCATATTCTCATATAAATGTGTATTTATATCTACATAGTCTCTGTATAATGCTCCTCTTGGAGTTCTTCTTTCAAAGCACTGAAGCATCATCCAGTCTGAATTATTTATTATAAGGTGAATTTTCTTCCGTTTTGAGACTGAGCTATTAGAGAAGTTTTTGCTTAAATGAAATAAAGCCAGAGTTGTTAAGATTATAATGTAATTTGTTATTATAAATGTCATTTTTAAGGATTAGTAAGATAGGATATTAATTTTCATGGATTCTTGATGTTTACTAGAATAGTTGAATTTTATGTTGTAAAAAATGTCAGTTGGATCTTTTTGTGATGCTGTTTGTAGAAAAGTTTATGAAAGATTGAATTGCTAAAATTAGTATACTTGATTGTATTGTGTAACAAAAATATGCAAGCTCTTAGAAATCTCTAAAAGTTAAGAATGTGATCATTAGAGAATGTGAAATAGTATATGTTTATCTTTTCTCTACTCATAGTTACAAATAAAAGTAACTTGTAAGCCTCATGTTTTGCATATTTTAAACTATTTTTATAGATCTGGAAAAATGTCTTTTTCTGGAAATACCTGGAAATTTACTTTTTGTTTTTTATGATTGTAATGGTTATAGTACTTTGTATTGTATTTGCATATGTAGAAAGAGGGCTGTTTTGAAGGATCAGGAGGTATACTTAATTATATTAAATTATAGTTGTTTTTATTAAGTATACTTAAAATTCTTTTAGAGTTCGTAATGTTTGTTGCTGTTTCCTCTAAGTATGAGAAAGGGAAAGAATTGAACAATGAAGGTTTAATTTTTCTGTTTGGTTTTTCTTAGCAATTAAAAATATGTAGTGAAGAGCATGAAGACAGAGAATGTTTGAACCAAGCTATTACTGCTCTCATGAATCTCCAAGGTAGTATGGACCGAATTTACAAGCAGTTTTCACCTAGACGCCGACCTGGGTAATTCCACACTGTTGAAAATATGAATGCTTATGCAGTATTTCACTTAAATCTGCTGTCTGGTTTTCTAAAGTATTACTTACAGATAGATGCATTCTTGAAAGTTATACTTTTGTTTTACATTTTTCTTTTGCCCTTTAGCCTTTTAAAATTGGTGTTGTCGTATTGTTAAGATATATTTAATAAATTTTTAAAAGATATATTTAATAACTTATATTATTTATATAAGAAATTTAGTATTATTTTCATTTTAATTCTTAGGACCTCAGGAATCATGTCAAGTCTCTACTATTTCTCTTTCCAAATAATGAAATTGAAGCATGTATTATTTAATGGCAAAGTTCAGTTCAGTTCAGTCACTCAGTCGTGTCTGACTCTTTGCAACCCAATGAATTGCAGCACGCCAGGCCTCCCTGTCCATCACCATCTCCCGGAGTTCACTCAAACTCACGTCCATCGAGTCAGTGATGCTATCCAGCCATTTCATCCTCTGTCGTCCCCTTCTCCTCCTGCCCCCAATCCGTCCCAGCATCAGAGTCTTTTCCAGTGAGTCAGCTCTTCACATGAGGTAGCCAAAGTACTGGAGTTTCAGCTTCAGCATCATTCCCTCCAGAGAAATCCCAGGGCTGATCTCCTTTAGAAGGGACGGGTTGGATCTCCTTGCAGTCCAAGGGACTCTCAAGAGTCTTCTCCAACACCACAGTTCAAAAGCATCAATTCTTCGGCGCTCAGCCTTCTTCACAGTCCAACTCTCACATCCATACATGACCACAGGAAAAACCATAGCCTTGACTAGATGGACCTTTGTAGGCAATGTAATGTCTCTGCTTTTCAATATGCTATGTAGGTTGGTCATAACTTTTCTTCCAAGAAATAAGCGTCTTTTAATTTCATGGCTGCAATCACCATCTGCAGTGATTTTGGAGCCCCCAAAAATAACACTGACACTGTTTCCACTGTTTCCCCATCTATTTCCCATGAAGTGTTGGGACCAGCTGCCATGATCTTCGTTAGGAGAAAGTAAATGCTGTGTGCAAAATTTAGTGTTTGGTTATTTAATATTTTTGTCACTTGATTTAAAGTAGTTTATACTTCAGGCAATTAAGGTTGCTTAGCCATTGAGTAAGCTAAATTTATCTTGTTTTTGTGTTTTTTGTTTTTTTTTTAGGGATCCTGTTTGCCCTTTTTATAATCGTCAATTAAGAAGCAAGCACCTGGCTATTAAAAAAATGAATGAAATTCAGAAAAACATAGATGGATGGGAAGGCAAAGACATTGGACAGTGTTGTAATGAATTTATTATGGAAGGCCCATTGACAAGAATTGGTGCTAAACATGAACGGCATATTTTTCTCTTTGACGGCTTAATGATCAGCTGCAAACCCAACCACAGCCAGTCACGCCTCCCAGGATGCAGCAGTGCAGAGTACAGACTAAAAGAGAAGTTTGTCATGAGGAAGATACAGATATGCGATAAAGAAGATACTTGTGAGTGCAAGCACGCCTTTGAGTTAGTATCCAAAGATGAAAACAGCATAATATATGCTGCTAAGTCTGCTGAAGAGAAAAATAACTGGATGGCAGCACTTATTTCCCTTCAGTATCGTAGTACTCTGGATCGAATGCTGGATTCGGTATTATTGAAGGAAGAAAATGAACAACCATTGAGATTACCAAGTCCTGAAGTGTATCGTTTTGTGGTGAAAGACTCTGAGGAAAACATTGTTTTTGAAGACAACTTGCAGAGTAGAAGTGGAATCCCCATTATTAAAGGAGGAACTGTGGTGAAATTAATTGAAAGGCTAACATATCATATGTACGCAGGTATGTGAAGCTCTTTACAAGTGGTTATATAGGGCAAAGGATCCAAAACCTTTTCAAGATTGTCCAGAAACACTTAGGGCCTAGGAAGAAAATGGACTGCCTTTAAAATTTTAAAGGAATACTGCAGAATCAATAGGAATAGATACCTAATTAAATGTCTATATAGTGTTAACTTCATTAATAAATATTCATCAAAATGGTATGGTCATGAATCTTGAATTTGAAAACATCCCTTTATCAAGAAGCAATCCTTTATCAAGAGATACCACAATTGGCAGGAAAAGCAACAGTGGGAGGAACCAAAAAAAAAAGGAAAGGAAGGAAGGCCTCTAAAATATGCTACTTTGAATTAATTAAGCTGAGTAAATTGAATATGCAACATGTTCTGTGCTCTACCTTTTCAGATCCCAATTTTGTTCGTACCTTTCTTACTACGTACCGTTCATTTTGTAAACCACAGGAATTACTAAGCTTACTGACTGAACGGTAAGAAAAATATTTATTTTACTTATTTTTACATTTTTTAAAAAGTTAACTTTTTTACCTTGCAAAGTGCTAGGTACCTAGTATGTACTCAGGTAGTTTTTGAACATAATTTATTCAACATTAAATTTACCGTATTATTATTCTCTTCAAGTAGCATACTTACTGAAATCCCTGTTTCTAACAGATCTTTTCAGATCCTAGCAAAATTTATAGTGGTAATCAGAAAGATTCATTTTTATAGGATAAAAAATATGAATTTTAATGAAATTTTTTCTATGCAATAAAAATACTTCCTTGAAAGAAGCTTTTCACTTTAAAACAAACTTTTTATTGTGAAAATTTTTAAGACATATGCAAGAGAAAATATATTCTGTTAATAAACCCCATTTATCAATCATCCAACTTCAATAATTATCTCCTTGTATTTCATCTGTTTCCCTGTTGATTTGAATACCCTAGTCCCAGGATTATTTTGAAGTAAATCCTTGGCAACATATTTGTCTGTATTGTTTCCATTAGTATTTCTAAAAGATAAGTATTCTTATTAAAAGCATAATCACAATATCATTATTAGACCTAAAAAATTAAGATTTCCTTTATTGAGTAATTTTTAAAAATTAAGTTTTGAATTGACTTTTTTCTTTTTTACTGAGTATGTCAGTGGTACTTTAAAATGCTTTATAGGTGGGAGGGGGGTTCATGTTTGGGAACGCATGTACACCCGTGGTGGATTCATGTCAATGTATGGCAAAACCAATACAGTATTGTAAAGTAAAATAAAGTAAAAAAAAAAAATTAATTAAAAAAAATGCTTTATAGGTTAAACTGTAGTATTTGAGCTTCAACATAATTTTGTTTTATATTTTAAAACTTAACCAGATTTTTATCTGGACCTCTATCATTATGTTATTCCATGAAGCTAACTATACCAGACTGAGTCAGTATAATGTGCTATGAAGATTTACTTGGTTGCCTTTTCATGTTCTAAATAAGGAAGGCACATATGTTATATTTATTTATTTATTAATATTATTTATGTGAAAGTGTTAGTCACTCAGTTGTGTTTGACTCTTTGTGACTCCACGGACTGTAGCCCACCAGGCTCCTCTGTCCATGGAATTCTCCAGGCAAGAATATTGGGGTTGCTATTACCTTCTCAAGAGGATCTTCCTGACCCAGGGATCAAACCCCGGCCTCCTGCATTACAGGCTGATTCACCACTGTCTGAGCCACCAGGGAAGCCCCATTATTATATTTTTTTTTTAACTTTGATTTTTTTTCCACTTAGTTATGTTTTTTAAATACTATTTAAAATTCAGTGTGGGACTTCCTTTGGATTAATATTCATTTATTTAAGGAAACTTACATTTACTTCCATTTTAATAAATATTAAAGATAGATAAGGTATTTCTGTTATGTTTTAAAGAGGTCATACTCTGTGGATTGTCTTCTTGGATCTTTTCCATTCATCTTTTCTACGTTGGTCAGTGCTAGTTATTAAACTTTTGATAAAAGTAAGAATGTAAGTATTCAATACTATATAGCTAAAGGGCAGTTTTTTGTAGTATGTAGTACTCTAAGAGAAGTTTATCAGTTTCACTTTTCACATAAAAGGTAGGAAAGAAGTTTGCTTATTAGTCAAAATGTCTTTCCTGCTATATTTGAAATCCTCATTTCTGTATGAACAACAAAAAATTTCTCTCATTTTGCTTTTCTTCTTAGATTTGAAATTCCAGAGCCAGAACCTACTGAAGCAGATAAATTGGCATTAGAAAAAGGCGAGCAGCCCATCAGTACAGACCTAAAAAGGTTTCGCAAGGAATACGTCCAACCAGTACAACTTAGGTTTGGCCTAAATATTGTATTTTTTATGTGTCATTCAATTTTCAGTATATAGCTAGCACAAAAATTTTTACCTCTTATTTCAGATGTAGGTTATTTTATTAATTGCATAGCAGTTAAACTTTCAAGTTCTTTCTATGTGAAGCTACTCTTAATTCTCTGAAGAAATTTAATTATTAAATTATACTGTGTTATATGCATCAGATATCTCTCACAGGCAATATGTTATGGCTTACAGGCTAGGGTACCTAATAAGTAAAAAATATTTTAATTTTAATATGAATTTTGCCTACTGTCAGTCCTCTCAGCACTTTTGATTTCGTTTTTGTCTCAGTGTGGTCATTTAGTAATCCTGGACTTTTTTCTGTTTGTAATATTTATGAAAGTTCTAGTTCTTTCCCCACTCTTTTCCCACAAGATTTATCGATATATGTTACTTATCTGCTGCTGCTGCTGCTGCTGCTGCTAAGTCGCGTCAGTCGTGTCAGACTCTGTGCAACCCCATAGATGGCAGCCCATCAGACTCCACCATCCCTGGGATTCTCCAGGCAAGAACACTGGAGTGGGTTGCCATTTCCTTCTCCAATGCATGAAAGTGAAAAGTGAAAGTGAAGTTGCTCAGTCGTGTCTGACTCTTAGCGACCCCATGGACTGCAGTCTACCAGGCTCCTCCGTCCATGGGATTCTCCAGACAAGAGTACTGGAGTGGGGTGCCATTGCCTTCTCTGTTACTTACCTAAACAATGTCATTTCAGTAATTGTTTTTTTATGACTTTGAAAAAAAAATTTATTGAAGTACAGTTGATTTATAATCTTGTGTTTCAGGTGTACAGCAAAGTGATTCAGTTTTATATATACTTTTTATCTTTTTTAGATTGTTTTCCATTATAGGTTATAACAAGATAATGAGCATTGTTCCCAGTGCTATACAGTTGGTCCTTGTTGGTTATCTATGTAATAATTTCTAAAAATGTATTTAGTAATAGCATCTGCCAGTTGTTATGTTACTCTGTGTGCCTAAGTGCTTTATCTTTTTTATTTTGTCCTCACAGTTACTATTTCACTTTGTTTAAAACAAAATTGAAAGTTAACAGAATCAAGTAATTTGAGATAGGTCATATAAAAGGAGTGACAGGACAGGGTTCACACTTATATCTGACTGCCTGAGCCAGTGCTTGTTTGTTTGTTTCAATGTTCAGTGAGCCTTGAAAATTGAAAGCTCCTTTGATTAGGCCTATTTATAGTGCAAGTGAAAATCAAAACTTTTACCTCACCTTTTCCTTGGGAAAACTGAGATATCTTATTAGTTATATATGATTGAATATTTCTCCTGTAAATGTTAAGGTTCCTTGGTTAAGGTTAACCAGTAAACTGAAAATTTAAAACTAAGTATACTAAATGTTTATTTTCAAGGATAATTGCCGCAAATAAATGCAGTTTTGGAGGAGTGATGACGCTTCCAACTATATATCTTTTAGCCAAAACTTTTAGTATGTCATTCTTTGTGTAAGAAGATAATGCATTAAGCCACTGAGCTAACCAGGCACTTAAGGCTATTTTATTCCAGATAGCATTAGAAATTTAGAGTATTTTCCTAGTCTGGGGAAAAAACTATTGCCTGACAACTACTGGGTGGTTGTGGAGGGTATAGGTGAGAAGATAACCTAGAAATAGTCATTCATTGAAATAATGAAAGAAAAATGCTAATGAAATTAATATATACTAACTGTATCTTTGTGATGGAGAATGGAATGTTATATTTGTCTTAATTGTTTGCATCTTTATTTGCAAGGTGTAAGTAATTATTTTTGAGGTACTATAAAACAAAATGGGCTTCCCAGGTGGTGCTTGGTGGTAAAGAGCCCGCCTGCCAGTGCAGGTTGATGTAAGAGCCTTGGGTTCGATCCCTGGGTTGGGAAGATCTCCTGGAGGAGAGCATGGCAACTCCCTCCAGTACTCTTGTCTAGAGAATTCCATGGACAGAGGAGCCTCGCAGGGTGCAGTCCATAGGGCTGCACAGAGTTGGACACAACTGAAGTGATTAAGCAGCAGCAGCGTAAAACAAAATAGCTCTGTCAGAAACACTTTTGTCTTTTGAAATAAAAGAATGTGAGCCTACCTGCAAATACAGATACTCTGATGATAGTACTTGCATTTAGAACCAAATACACTAAATCTTAGTTGGTTTTCAAATTTTAGATCTTTCAAAGAAATCCTTTTACAATTGAAGAACTTAAAGTATCTTTTGTAATTACAGAGAATACATTTTCTACATATAAAAAAAGAAAAGGTACTTTTCCATGCTTATAAAATTAAACTCTTGGGTTTTATATTGGCCCTAGTGTATGAAAGTATCACCATGGCATTAGAGAAGTGAAAGAAGTATAATTGAATGCTTGGGTTTTACTAAAATGTGTTTCTTTTCATTTTGTCAGGGTCTTAAATGTGTTTCGGCACTGGGTTGAACACCATTTTTATGACTTTGAAAGAGACTTGGAGCTGCTTGAAAGACTAGAATTCTTCATTTCAAGTGTAAGAGGTATATTATTTAAAGATTTGATTGACTCTTCTGTTGCACATGAGGTTTTGTTTTTTTTTTTAATTTATGTGACTTTCAGTTTAAGAAGATAAACTATTTTTCATTTTAAAAAAGAAGTAAGATTTGGAATAATTTTTATAGACTTTAAGGCTCTCACATATGTTTAGAACCACCTGAAGTGTTAAAGGTTTTTAGGAAAATCTTTTTTTTTTAAAGAAGTCAGATGTCCTCTTTAGTAAATTTAAAACTTTATCTCATCTCATCGCTGCCACTCCTTTAACTAATTAAATATTTGTGTAATTTAACCTGTTTATTTTCCTTTATCTTAGTTTTGAATGGTTAACAACTTCTTGGTATTGGTCGTTTAGTCACTAAGTTATGTCCAACTCTTGCGACCCCATGGACTGTATGTCAGACTCCTCTACCCATGGGATTCTCCAGGCAAGAATACTGGAGTTGGTTGCCATTTCCTTCTCCAGGGGATCTTCCCGACCTAGGAATTGAACCCAGGTCTTTTGCATTGCAGGCATATATTCTTTACCAATTGAGCTATGAGGGAAGCCCTAATAGCTTCTTAAATAAGATCTATTTCCCCTGTAAAAGTTTTTGGTATATTTTTGGCACCTAAAGGATAGGGGTTTCCTACCTGAAGTTGCAGAGCACAGTCCATAAAATAAAACTCAAGGCAGTGAGCATCAAACAAATGTATGTATCAAAATATGCAACATATCAGATATATGCTACTGAATCCAGAAAATTCATGTTTTCCCTGATAGTGAAAAGTGAAAGTGAAGTCACTCAGTCGTATCCAACCGTCAGTGACCCCATGGACTGCAGCCTACCAGGCTCCTCTGTCCATGGGATTTTCTAGGCAAGAGTACTGGAGTGGGGTGCCACTGCCTTAAAAATATTGGAATACTGTAAATTAAATATAGCTTCTTTCATCTCCTACTTACTCTTTAAGGTGAATTTTACTTAAAATAGAGATTGTGATTTGTTTCAATTTTGAGATGTTTAAAACACATTTTTATCATGTGTGCTTTATAGTACTAAGTTGATTTTTAATTTAATGTTCTTAATGAAGACACTAGATTTTATTTGCTATAAGAAGCTTCTAAAATACACATGTTAAAATAAAACAATTAAATAGTTTTGTTTAAAGGCCTTTCCAATACAAGTTATTCCTCAAGATAACTCAGTAGTTGATGAGGGAAACTTTTTTTTTTGGAAGATTTTTTTAAATAATATTTATTTGTTTTTAACTGATTGATGATTACTTTATAGTATTGGCTTTATCTCTGTCATACATCAACATTAATTAACCATAGGTGTACGTATGTCCCCTCCCTCTTTAACCTTCCCATCTCCCTCCCCATCCCACCCCTCTAGGTTACTGCAGAGCCCCAGTTTGAGTTCCCTGAGTCATACAGCAAATTTCCATTGGCTGCCTGTTTTACATATGTAATGTATATACTTCTGTGCGACTCTCTCCATTCATCTCACCCCCTCCTTCCACTCTCCTGCTGCCTTTGTCCATAAGTCTCGTCTCTGTGTCTCCATTGCTGCCCTGCAAATAGGTTCATCATTACTCTCTCTATCGATTCCATATATGTGCGTTAATACACAATATTTATTTTTCTCTTTCTGACTTACTTCACTCTATATAATAGGATCTGGAGAACTGACTCAAATGTGTTCCTTTTTATGGCTGAGTAGTAGTCCACTGTATATATGCACCGCGGCTTCTTTATCCAGTCATCTGTTGACGGACATCTAGGTTGCTTTCATGTCTAGCTGTTGTAGAGTGCTGCAGTGAACATAGGGGTGCATGTGTCTTTTTCAGTTTTGGTTTCCTCAGGGTATATGCCTAGAAATGGTAATTGCTGGGTCGTAAGAGGGAAAGGTTTTGTAGAAGCATTGCAACTAATGAGTGAAGAAGGGATGACAGAAGTAGAATATGACCATTTTTCAAACTCACAGTAACATCATAAAGACATTTTATGCCTCCTGTTAGAAATATTCTTGCAAGTATTCATGTTTAAAGTTTGTCCTGGACCAGATCAATCTGTATATGTTGACTTACAGAAAATACAGAGACAGAGAAATAGGGCTGATGACGCCACAAAGATTGAATTGGCAAAATTTGGACTTGGGAAACACCACAAGTGACTGAACTTCAACAAATAAATTGTCTGAAGAAATGAGAGATAAGAGAGGAACCTGTTGATTAATGGAGTCTTGAGACATACTGACTCAGTGCAATGTGTACATCTTGTTTGGATCCTATTTCCTACAAACCAACTGTAGGAAGACAGTTGGTTCCCTGAGACAATCAGAGAAATGTGAATACTAACTAAATATTTGTTGATATTAAGAAGATACTGTCATTTTTATATGTGATAATGGTATTGGTTTTTTTTAAAGTCTTAACTTTCAGATACATACTTAAATAGGAATGAAATTATATTATACCTTTGATTTGCTTTGAAATAATATAAGAAATAGAGGGAGGACATGAGTGATATTAAGTAAAACAGTGGCCGTGAGTTGATAATTGTTGAAAGTAGATGAAAGTTACAAATTATATGAATATTTGCAGTTAATGTTTGTCAAATAAAGGGCTTTTTTTGTTTGTGTTCTTTTTCTAGGGAAAGCTATGAAGAAATGGGTAGAGTCAATTGCTAAGATCATCAAGAGGAAAAAACAAGCTCAGGCAAATGGTATAAGCCATAATATTACCTTTGAAAGTCCACCTCCACCAATTGAATGGCATATCAGCAGACCAGGACAGTTTGAAACATTTGATCTCATGACACTTCATCCAATAGAAATTGCACGTCAGCTGACCCTTTTGGAATCTGATCTCTACAGGTAGACAATTAACATTAATTTGCTGCTGTGTTGAACATTTCTATCTATTTTCAGAACTTTCTGAAAATTGTTCATGTGTGCTTAAAAGTAAGTCGTCTATTCTTATGGTCTAGGAAGAAAGTTCATAGCAGTTTTTTAATTATAATCTGTTCTGCAAGTGCAAGTCTTATAAATCATTGCTCTTTAGGCCTAGATGAGGTACTGGCAGTCCTTCATAAGAGGAGCGGCAAAGAGAAGACTGATGCAGTGGAATGAGCAGGCACTTTAGACTGTCCCCCAGCTCCTGTTCCTGATGCTGTCTCATATTGCTTTAGTTTAACTTGGTTCAGTTAAAAGAGACAGTCAGTATAGATGCTAGGCTCTGGGCAGCTCAGTCCATAGACTATAGAGTGAGATAAACTTTCTTTTTTTTTTGCAAATACTCTGTAATAAAAATTTTGACTTGGGACTTGACTGGCTTAGCTTTGCAAGGCAGATGAATAACAGTTCTTAGTGGAATAAAAATTTCTTCACTTCTTTTAAGGAGTCTCAAATACTTTAGCTATTTGAAATTAGTATTGACTTTAAGGATTTTTGAAGTAGATGATGAACCATACTTAAAACTTGTAAATCATTTTCTTTTGTTTATAAGGATTGCTAGTAATACGCTTGACTATTTTTATCTGTATCCCATCGTTTGTCTTATATATAAAGCAGTTCCTGCCATCATCCTGTATCCACACACATCACCCATTTACAACCTAACTTTTTAGTATCATGGCTATGGCATTTCCAGGGTCACTCTCTACTCCAAATCAGACACTTCCCTTTGTCATATTATTTATTTCAAATTTTATTCCAAAATTACTATCTCATGTATCTCATTCTCTCTTTTCAACTTGCTTTATCAACTTCTTCATCTGTCAGGTTTGTTTTTTTTTAAACCCCTATCTTTTCCCAGTGCGTTAGCTTCTTTCTGTCTTCTCCTCCCTCATAGTATAAGCTTTCTTCTTTCATTTACAACCCAGGTTCCTGTGAAGAGTAGAGGCCTTGCAAAAAAAAGACTCTAGGCCTTGTAGGTAATCACCACCCACTAACCTGTACCACTGTGGTTGTATCAAAAACTTCATTGCATTCAGGAGCTGCTTTTGAAATACAAACATCCTTAAGAAATTACCCTAATTAGCAGCCATTGTTTTTTTAAACTGAGATTACACAGGGAAAAGAAAGAATATATAAAGTTTAATGTTAGTGGAGAGTGTAGAAAGACACCAGATATAAAACTTGACCTTTAGAACTGGGTTTCTGATATGCCCTGGTTGTGCTGTTCAGACTGTAGCACACACATCAGAGGTTGTTACCATCTGATTCAGAGTGTCATGTTATATTTTAAATAATTTGGAGTTCAAGTCATTTTTGTTTGAATTATAGGATTTTTTTAAGGAAAAAAGTTTTTTAAATTGTAGTTGATACACAATATTGTATTAGTTTCATATATACATTATAGTGACTCAATATTTTTGTGGCTATTTTATTTAAAGTTATAAAATATTGGCTGTATTCCCTGTGCTATACGATATATCCTTGTAGCTTATTTGTTTTGTTCATAGTACTTTATTACATCTTAATTACCTACCCCAGTTGCTCCTCCCCCTTCTTCTTCCTTACCTATAACCACTAGTTTGTTCTCTGTATCTATGAGTCTGTTATATTCATTTGTTGGTTATATTTTTTAGATTCCATATATATGTGATAATGTGTTCTCTTACTTTGCTTGACTTATTTCATGTCACATAATACCCTCTAGGTTCATGGGCACTTAAGTTGTTTCTTTACTGTGGGATTTGTGATAGGTGGGAATGAAGAGACTTATTACTTAGATAACAAAGCACATAGTACGAAATTAGATTTTTCCTTACAGTGTTACATGAATGGACATCAGGAATAAAAAAGCACTGAGCTCTATGTGGACCTACTTTCAAAACATAGAAATACCTTTGTTAAGGGATATGTGTATTATGGATGAAGGATACCATATGTAAAACATTGACACTCTGTAAACTAAATTTCTGGTGAAATAATAAAACCAATTAAGAACATTTATTTCCAAGACTGTTCAAAGTACCCTTGTATACTCAAATCTACTGAACTTTTTTATTATTATAACAGCCACGTCTATAGGACAGTGATGGCAATGCCATTGGTCAATATTTTAAAAATCATATAATCCTGAATCACTGTATACAGTGATTTTAGCTGCTTTTTCAACTGATTGTTTTTGATTAAAAAATATAGATGATAATACAGTAAGGGCTCAACAACAAAAGCATTACTAAAAGTGAAACCCTCTGGGTAATTCTCTCCAATCCCATTTCTCTTCTTTCTCCCAAAGGATAATTGCTATCTTATATTTGGCATTTACTACTATGTGTGTCTTTATAATTTATATACATACAACCATTCATAAACAACACGTAGCATTATTCTATACATTTTAAGTCTGTTTCTACCTGTGTATCATTCTGTAACTTGTTTTTTTACTTAAATCATTTCTGCCATTTGTTCAAGTTGCTGAGTATCGCTCCAGGCTGGTTATTTTAACTGCTGTATTGTATTCCATTGTATGAATACTCCACAATTTATCCATTCTTTTGATGATGAGCATTTAGGTTGTTTGGGATTTTTCACTCTTGCAAATTTTGCCCTACTGAACGTTCTTAGAAATGCTAAATGATCTAGTATGTATATCTTCAATGTTATGAGATATTGTGAAATTTTAAAAGTGGTTATATCTAATTTTACTTGTACATCAGTGATGGGGAGTTCTCTTTTTTCAACATTTTTATCCATTTGGTGTTAAACTTCTTTTATAGTGATAGCAATAAAGTGGGATTTCATTGTGGTTTAATGTCCTTTTCTCTGAGTAAAAGTTAAAATATTCTTTCATGTCCATAGCTATTCAGTTCTGTTTCTCTGTAAATTATCTCCTTGTATGTTTGTTCACTTATCTTTTAAACTAGTTATCTTTTTCTTATTAAGCTTTTGGAGGCCTTTAAGTAATTTTGATACTGATCCCTTGTAGATTAAGTGCATGGATTTTTGGTTCCACAGGAAAGTTCAACCTTCTGAACTTGTAGGGAGTGTATGGACCAAAGAAGATAAAGAAATAAACTCTCCAAATTTATTAAAAATGATTCGCCACACCACAAATCTCACCCTCTGGTTTGAAAAGTAAGTTTTTACTTACTTTGTATTATTACTTCTTAATATATTCTATAACATTAAGTCACATATAAGCAAACATTCTGGCTGAAAATGTATATCTTTTCTGTATGAAACAAGGCACTTGCTTCTTGCTTTCTAAGCCATGTTTTTTGTTGTTGTTGTTGTTGTTAGATGCATTGTGGAGGCAGAAAATTTTGAGGAACGGGTGGCAATACTGAGTAGAATTATAGAAATTCTGCAAGTTTTTCAAGATTTGAATAATTTCAATGGTGTATTGGAGATCGTCAGTGCAGTAAATTCAGTATCAGTCTATAGACTAGATCATACCTTTGAGGTAAGTTTTAGGCTTAAATAGTTTATCTTTTGAGAGGAGACAAAATTAATGTAAAGAAGATTCCTTGTACCACCAATCTTTTTTGAGTAAATCCTTTATAAATAATCTATCTTACTCCTGAAGCACAGTATCTCAATATTAGAAAATACATCAATATATGCTAGTAAGGCTAGAATTCATCAAAGAATATGTGTTTTGTGACTGTTTAATATGCTTACCTAAATGCTTCCCTAATGATTCCGATGGTAAGTATTCTGCCTGCAACTCAGGAGACCCAGGGATTGAACCCAGGGAAGATCTCCTGGAGAAGGGAATGGCTACCCACTCCAGTATTCTTACCTGGACAGTTCCACAGACACAGGCACCTAGTGGGCTATAGCGCATGGGCTCACAACCAGCTGGACTCAACTGAGCGACTGACATGTTCACTTTCAGATGTATAACGTTCCAAATGTATTTTTTCAGCAGTACATTGACTGACAGTTTCAAATAAATGACTAAATATATTTTAAATATAAACATACAAATTACTTTAATTACCTGTAGTATATAGTCAAGTAACATGGAGAGAATGCTTTCTAAAACGTAAATGTTTTTTTAAATTATAAAAAATAATTGTGTAAACATGGTGTATGTTTTCATGTTTATCATTAAAAATTTGGAAGATATAGAAAGTATAGAAAATTTAGAGACTCAGCCATGTAAGTGTATTTGCCTTTGAGAATATGAACTTTTATAGTGTTACTGGAAAGTAATCTGACAACATTTAATCTGATGTTAAAATACACATACTTTTGGACACAGAATAAAAGGCTCAGGACTATAAAATTAAGGTACAAAGATCTAGTTTCTGCAGCATTAAATGTACTAATAGTAGCAGAAAGCTAGATCCAACCTGTATGTCCATCAGTAGGAGAATGATTATGTTATCCTATCCCTATCATGTGGAGTATTGGTTGGCTAGGGGGAAAAAGTGACTAGAATCTATGTGTATGTCTTGAAAGAATAGTGTGACATTCAGGGGAAAAGCCATTTCAAAAATCTTTAGAAAAATTTATATAATATTATTTCATTTTGATAGAACAGAACAGAACAAACTCGAAACATGTAAGTGGAGTTGCATAAGCATTGAGAAGAGTGTGGAAGGATATGTACTCTTCACTTAGCATTCATTCTTACAGTGGGTTGTGATTAGAGGGGAGTATAGGGTTAAACTGCTTTCATGTGTGTGTTTTTCTATTTGAGTGTTTGCATGTTATTGATTTGTATCGACATATTATATATTAAAGATGTTAATAGTCAAATATTGCCAAATATTAATCTAAGAGGCTAATAACTTCAGTTCTCATTTTGTAAACTCTAAAGAAATATATTCATTTTGAGAGGTTAAGCTTTAGTTTCTTAAAATATTAAATGTTCAGCAATATTTCTTACTTCCCTGGTGGCTCAGAGGTTAAAGCGTCTGCCTCCAATGCAGGAGACCTGGGTTCGATCTCTGGGTCTGGATGATCCCCTGGAGAAGGAAATGGCAACCCACTCCAGTATTCTTGCCTGGAGAAGCCCACGGACTGAGGAGCCTGGTAGGCTACAGTCCATGGGGTTGCAAAGAGTTGGACACGACTGAGCGACTTCACCTTAACAATATTTCTTAAAATAGGTATATGGAATAAGGAATAAAAATACCAAAAAAAAGCCTGTTTACCTGGCATCCAGTTTAAAAACCTTTCCCAATTCCATCTCCTTTGTCCCTTCAGAGCCAACTACTGTGCTAAATCTTGTGCTTATCATTCTTTTGCTTTTTTCTACAGTTTTACTATTTGTAGCACTAAACAATGTTGTTTTATTTTTCTTCTTTCTCAATTATATGTGAATATAATTCTTCCAAGACTTTTTTCACTCAGTATTATTTTCCTAAAATTCATCCATATTGTTTCTTATAATTATAGGCCATTCTTTTTTACAGTTGTATCATATTATAGAAATAGATTCAAGGGATTAGATCTGATAGACAGAGTGCCTGAAGAACTATGGACGGAGGTTTGTAACATTATACAGGAAGTGACGATCAGAACTATCCCCAAGAGGAAGAAATGCAGAAAGGCAAAATGGTTATCTGAGGAGGGCTTACAAATAACTGAGAAAAGAAGAGAATCGAAAGACAAAGGAGAAAAGGAAAGATATATCCATCTGAATGCAGAGTTCCAAAGAATAGCAAGGAGAGATAAGAACCCTTCCTAAGTGATCAATGCAAAAAAAAAATAGAGGAAAACAACAGAATGGGAAAAACTAGAGATCTCTTCAAGAAAATTATAGAAATAACTTTACTAAAATTTATTTATTTGCTTATTTATTTATTAGCTAATGGTCATTCATATTGTTTCTAGTTTGATGCTATTATTATCATAAACATTTTCTACCTGTGTCCTGGTGCATACATATACAAATTTCTCTTACATACCTAGAAGTAGAATTATTGGATGATAGAATAGATAATGCCCAGTTGTTTTCTCTAATTACTGTACCAGTTTATACTCCCACTGGAAACATACGAACTCTGGTTGTTCCACATTGTCACTGACACTTGATATTGTCAGTTCTTTTAATTTTTCCAGTCTTGTGGTTTGGGTTTATAATTTCTTGATTTCTATTGAGTTTGAACCTCTTTTAAGATGTTTATTGGCTCTTTGTATTGTGGAAATTTTTTTACTTTTCTTGCTTGAGTTTTTCTCTTGAATTTGTATGAGTTTTCTCATAATCTATATTTTAATCCTTTGTCAGTTATGTTTGTTTTAAATACCTTTTTTCCAGATAAAAGCTTCTGTTTTCACTATTTTTATTATGTCTTTTGATGAACAAAAATTATTAATGTCACATTTATTTTTTCCTTTGTAATTTGTGGCTGTTGGTGTCTTGTATAGTAGATCCTCCTCTGTTATCTTAATGTTTTATCTGTCTCATTAAGTCCTTAATCTAGCTGGAAACAAGTTTTGAGTATGGAGTCTAATTTCATTTTGTGTTCCATTTGGCTAGCCAAATGACCCCACAAGTTTATTAAAAGTGCATTCTTTCCTCATTGATCTCTAGGTGCCAGCTATGTCACGAGTTGAGTATCCATTAATGTATGGTCCTGTTCTGGTTCCTCTGTCCTGTTCCTTTAATGTATTCCATTATTCCTGTGCTAGTGCCGCATGTTTAAAATGCCAAAATTTTATACTAGTTCTTGATACACTATAGTAGGCCAAGTCCCCACCAAGCTTCCTTTTTCAAGAGTGATTTACTCTTTTTTTTAGTTCCCAAGCAGGGATTGAACCTGGACTCCAGCAGTGAAAGCACTGAGTGCTAACCACTGGACTGTCAGGGAATTCCCAAGAGTGACTTATTCTTGACCCTTTGCTGTTATGTAATTGTAGAATCATCTGAAAGGTTGGGATTTTGATAAGAATTGTATAGGTTCTATAAATCAATTATGAAGAACTGACATTTTTACAATAATGAATCCTCCCAACTATGAACATAGTGTATCTCTCCATTTATTTATTTAATGAAGTTTTATGGTTTTATTGATGAAGACCTCACAACTGTTTTGTTAGATTTATATTAGAATATTTTAAATTTTGTTTTCTTTATTGATGATATCTAAAAATGCAGTTGATTTTTGCCTATTGGTTTTATATCCAGCAATATTGCTAAATTCTTTCATTAACATTCTATATGTAGATTTATTACATTTCTTTACATAATCATTTCCTCTGTGAATACTGGCAATTTTTCTTCTCAGTCGCTAGTCTTTTATTTATTTAATTTTCTTGTCCATTCTAGTTAGAACCTCTGTAGAGTACTGAATAAAAGTTACAGTGCAGTCACCTTTGCTTTTCCTTAAGTTAAAGGAAATGAGTTGAGTGGTTTTTCATCAGGTATGTTTGCTGTCAATTTGTGTGTGTGTGCGTGTGTGTGTGTGTGTGTGTGTGTGTATGTATCAGGTTAAAAATAAAATAACTGACTTTTAATTATAAAATATAATAATGAAATATAAAATAAATGACTGCTTACTTGGTTTAATAAATTTTTCTTCAATTCTTTCTCCCTCCCCTGGCCTTCTCCTCTTTACCAAAATCTTACTACCCTTAGTCCCAAAAGACTTTGCAGTAGAAAAATACTTGAATGCCATGGGATTATATTTTTCTCCCCTAGCTATAACCTGAAGCTCCAGCTAATCAGCATTATAACTAATAATGTCTTAAGGAAGATTGTTTAATTGTTTAATCCTCTAATTTATATTAGAAAAAAACTAAGTTTTAAAGTTCTGTATTTATAGATAAGTCATTTCCAGCAAGTAGAGATAAGAATACTACTGATCTCTTAGTTTAAAAGCTTTTTTTTCAAACATTTGTACAATATTAAAATTGAAAGCTCTGCACCTAAAAAATATGATTGTTTTTAAAAAAAAAAAAAATTATACTCTATTTATATATTTTAAAGGCGTTGCAGGAAAGAAAAAGGAAAATTTTGGATGAAGCTGTGGAATTAAGTCAAGATCATTTTAAAAAATATCTAGTGAAACTTAAGTCAATCAATCCACCCTGTGTGCCTTTTTTTGGTAAGTTACACAATATGGCTTTATATATATATATTTTTTGGATTTATATTTTGAGGGAGAGTTTGTTATATAGCAAAAAGAGACCAGCCTTTAAAAGCAGATAGTCCTGATTTTATATCTGAGCACATCTACTTTTATTAGCTGTCTATATTGATAAATAAAACCTAAACTCTATATGTAGACTCTTATCTATAAAACTTGTAATTCTGGTAATTATCTCATAGAGTTGTAAGGAGTCCTGTGGGATCTCTTCTATAAGAACAGTAGTCTCATTCATGAGGGCTCCAACCTCATAAGTTTAGCACCTCTCAAAGGCCTCACCACCTCATTCTGTCACATTGGGCATTAGGATTTCAACATATGAATTTTGAACATTCGACCATTCAAATTATAGCACACACCAAAAAATGTCTCCAGACATTCCCAGATGCCTGTCCCCTGCGGGACAAAATTGTCCCCAGTTGAGAGCCACTGGTGTAAATGAATCTAATTATGTGTGAAAGAGAAACTGAAAACTTTCTTCCGGTCCAAAACTGAAGAATAATTCTTTTGTGTCTAAATTACAGGTTTTGGGAAAGCAGAATTAGTTTACAAATCTGTAGTCTTATTAACCAGAATTGGCTTAAAATTAATTTGTTGGTTAGTAATCACTTAAGATCATTGGTGTTACATATTTTACCAATAATCATTTAAGATCATTGGCGTTAAATATTTATAAGTAAATATTAAAATGGTTAGAGTAGATTTAACACATAATTTAGACTGTGAATGAATCCCCCCTTTTATTTTAGGCTATTAGACTAAGAAATAGCAAATTAAGCCCAAACCCTAATTTTCTTTCAACTTTAAATTATTTCCATCCATGTAAAAAATTCTTCATGTAGAGTTGATTATTAAATATATCAGAGATTTCACTAGTAAGACCTGCTGTATTATAGGATGTCTTTCAACTTTACTAGATCAGTTGTTTTCCCAAATGGTCAAGTAACCAATTTTAAAACTTTTCTTCAAATACTTTTTTTACTAGGAATATATTTAACAAATATACTGAAGACTGAAGAAGGGAATAATGATTTTTTAAAAAAGAAAGGGAAAGATTTAATCAATTTCAGTAAGAGGAGGAAAGTAGCTGAAATTACTGGAGAAATTCAGCAGTATCAAAATCAACCTTACTGTTTACGGATAGAACCAGAAATGAGGGTAAATATTTTCTTTGCTTATCTTTAAAAGAAAACATGTTAAGTCCTCTGCCCTCTCTAAGAAATTCCATAGCCATACATTATGATCTTTATTTTGCTATGAAAATAATATGCATTAATGAATCAATAGATAGAAGTGGTGAATATTAGATATTCTCCACTAACAATCTGCCGTTATTAATATTACTAGGCACTTGGTCTTGACAGTTATTGCTTCTTTGTGCAACAGGTTTAAGTAACACTTTCAAAAAAATGAATGACAAAATGGAATGAAAGATGCTTTCTGATGTCCACGCAGTTAAAAGAAAATCCACTACCAGTACTATCATTAATTGACATTTTAGATATTTTACATGTGCCAGTATAACATTAAGTAATTAATACCTTTATAAGAACACTGCATTTAAGTAGGGGAAGGGGTTGGGAGAGTGATGTGTATATATGCATAGCAAAAAAATGATTAAAAAAACATTTTATCACTTGATATTCTGTTTTGAGCAATAGTTCATAATATTGATACTGTGGTACTATAAGGTGTGAATATCTTCTAAATTAGAATAAATACTATGGTATTATGTCTATAGTAAGTAGATATTATTGTGTTATGTTTATTTGAAATTCAGAACATATGATAACAGAGTAAGTTTACCTTTCACATTAAAAATTGTGCTACACTTTCAGATATAGTCTGCAGGTTGAGCATATTGAGTGAAAATAGTCACCATCATTCCCATCCTCCTAAATTGTAAGATGGTAGCTATTCTTTGTTCCAAGTTCAAAACAAAGAACCCTAAAGTCCTAAGAAAAATTGACTTGAAGTGTACACCATTATGAAAATAAAGACAGATACTTGGCTTTAAAGAAAATGGTCATTTGTTCCATCCCCTTCTCTCAGCACTCTGTGATTTGGTGCTCCATAGGGGTAAAGAAATGTTGATGGAATTCCCTGGAGATCCAGTGCCAAGGGCCCAGGTTCAATCCCTGTTTGGGGAACTAAGATCCCACAAGCTGTGTGATGGGGCCAAAAGAAAAAAGAAATGTTCTTGAAGCCCAGATTAGAATTTATGCTGTATTTCATCGCAGAAATAACATTGCATTTTAGTTGGGGTATAATTAAAATAGTGCTTTTAGCATTCATATCTCAATAATTCCTGATAGGTTTCTGCATCTCATCTAGACATCCCGCCATCATTTAAAGCATTCTTTTGCGGGTAAGGAGCAGCGAATGCTTTCTTTATGATTGACTCAAAGTAAGCTTAAAATAAAGATAAAGATAAAGTAGCCATTCACTTTCAGTGCATAGTTAAACTAAATAGTATTTAAAAGTAGAGTAACAGATGAGAAAATCACAATTATAACTTTATAAAAGTCTTTAAATTACTGTTGGTCCATATGATTTAATTTAGCTGATGTGAATATAGGAATAAATTGTTTCAGTATTGTTAAAGTAGTAATGCAGTTTTCTTGAAATTGGCAGAAAAAAAATGAAAGAAGTTTATACTAGAGATTCTAAAGCTCATTTTGCCTACTGGTAAAGCTAAAACTCAGAACTTATATTTACATATGCTTCTAAGCCACTTCAAAATTTAGAAAAACTGAATCCAATCATTTGCTTATAAGGAAGTCATCAGAAATGCACAGAAAAATTAATGCACGAGGAGTTGATAATAACAGTAATTATAATAGCAAAAAATTAGAAACCACCTATGTACATTACTACCTATATGGAAATTGGTGAAATAAATTCTGGAACATTTAATCTGATGAAGTATAACATAGTTAAAATTTGTATTATTTAAAGTAAACCATACAGAAAAAAAAAGTAATATTTTCAAAAAGCTAAAAATAGCTATGTTGTGACCCCAATTTTGTAGGCAAATCTTATAATAATGTATATGTGCATATGTTCACACACATAGTTAAAACACTGGAAGACTATCCCAACTGTAAAACGTTGACAGTGCAATCTCTCATTGTGAGATTACTGTTTTTCTTTTTGCACTTTGTTAAATCATCTAAACTTTCTACTTAAAAACCTATGTTTAAGTTTAGGAAATACTTTTTCATTAAAGACAGAAAAGTTATTTTGTTAGAGGTGAGCACAGATATGTTAAAATATATTATTGTCCTTGAAATTATTTTTGAATAGACTTTAATCCAATTTGTCTCTACTTTTTTCCTTATCATCAAAGTTTTATTGTGGATTATAACTATAATTCTGTTTTAAACACTTTTGACTTATTACTGATGATCATTTTGTTGTATAATCAGTAGGAATGTTAACTGAGGGATACCAAGCTATTAAGATTATAATAAGTGAAAGTCTGGTCATCTTCTTAATAGAACTTTAAGACTGGAGTATAAAACTTCCATAAAAACTTTATAATTTTATCCCAAAATAGAGAGATTGGAATCAGCAATCCTTGAGGACTTTTCAGACATTAGGATCTATTAATTTGTTGATAATTTTTTTTATATTAAAGCGATGAAGTAAACATTTTAATAAAATCTAAAATATGTACTTATGGATATTTAATTCCAGAGATTCTTTGAAAACCTTAACCCCATGGGATGTGCTTCTGAAAAAGAGTTTACAGATTATTTGTTCAACAAGTCACTAGAAATTGAACCCCGAAACTGCAAACAGCCCCCTCGATTTGTAAGTCCATTACAATTTTGGAAAATTTTGTTTTTTAAAACAATATTGTCTTTAATCTTCAGCAGACTATTTCCATTAAAATCGTACTTTGCTTGAATACCTGTTTTGTTTTGCAGTATTACACTATTTCTAAAATTATATATCCTGTAGGGGGAAAGTTAGCAGTTAGATAAAACCTGATGTATAAAAGACACGCTTACTCCTTGGAAGAAAAGTTATGACCAACCTAGATAGTATATTCAAAAGCAGAGACATTACTTTGCCGACTAAGGTCTGTCTAGTCAAGGCTATGGTTTTTCCTGTGGTCATGTATGGATGTGAGAGTTGGACTGTGAAGAAAGCTGAGCGCCGAAGAATTGATGCTTTTGAACTGTGGTGTTGGAGAAGACTCTTGAGAGTCCCTTGGACTGCAAGGAGATCCAACCAGTCCATTCTGAAGGAGATCAGTCCTGGGATTTCTTTGGAAGGAATTATGCTAAAGCTGAAGCTCCAGTACTTTGGCCACCTCATGCGAAGAGTTGACTCACTGGAAAAGACTCTGATGCTGGGAGGGATTGGGGGCAGGAGGAGAAGGGGACGACAGAGGATGAGATGGCTGGATGGCATCACTGACTCGATGGATATGAGTCTGAGTGAACTCTGGGAGATGGTGATGGACAGGGAGGCCTGGCGTGCTGCGATTCATGGGGCGCAAAGAGTCGGACATGATTGAGCGACTGAACTGAACTGAACTGATCCTCTCTCTCAGACCACTTACTTACCCATCCATTTCTGATCCTTCCTAGCATAAGGGGGAAAGCTATGAGAAAGTGAGAACCTAATGACAGGTCGGTAATAGGACAGGGAATGAAGAGACTTGGGAAAGAGTAAGGAGATACATCGTGGTTCTGACTTGACCATGGTTTCTGCCATAAGAGCACCATTGTCCTCAGTTACTGCTGGAACCCACCTCACTCGCTAAAATTTGCTACTGTACAGTAGTTCCTTTTATTCCTGGGGTTTAAAGTGACACAGAAGTAGTAGAAAACCAATTATAAGTAGCTGAAAGTGAAACAAGATGTGGAAGGAAATAAAAAACACTTGTAATACATGAACTGCGGGCCAGAAAGTTTCATGTTACCTCATCTCCACAACAATTGTATGATATTGACCGTAGTCTCATTTTACAGACATAAAGACTGAGGCTCAAAGGAGATAAATAACCTTTTCAAGGCTGCATAGCTAGATATGGGCACACTTGAGGTTT
Organism: Ovis canadensis; assembly: GCF_042477335.2. NCBI lineage: Eukaryota > Metazoa > Chordata > Mammalia > Artiodactyla > Bovidae > Ovis > Ovis canadensis. The sequence goes on along the minus strand of NC_091251.1, from coordinate 53,567,156 downwards.
TAATTCAGATTATCTGAATCTGAGTTCATATTTTTCATTAAGTTACCACTGTGGGAATTTTTTAAAGTGGAGGATGAAGGTGAGAGACAATGATAGCAATTCTTCCCAAAGACTCTAAAGTATCATTGCAGAGGTTGGTCATTTATTATTTTGTGGAGTTGGGGAGAGGATGTCTTTTTTTACTATAGCACCTAGCATAATATGTTTTATTTATTATATCTACAGTAAATATGAAATCGATATCAATAATTTGAAGAAATTTAGATTCAAGTGTCTTGGGAGCAAAAAGTTGTTTTCACATGAATTTTGCAGTATTTTATTTCTGAATTATGAAAAGAGGTTTACTTATACAGTATTCAAGTCCACCTTAAAATTAAGCCAATCAAATCTCAAAGTGTTCTGCTGGAATGTTACAGACTGTCCTTGCAGATTTGGATTTATTGTACTCTTTCAACTGTATACTACTAATATGCTAAGCCATAATACTTTACATAATGTACTTTATTAAAGTACATGCAAGTTAGTAATGATAATTACATTTGCTTTTCCTAGCCTAGGAAATCAGCTTTCTCCTTAAAATCTCCTGGAATAAGGCCTAATACAGGCCGACATGGCTCTACCTCAGGTACTTTGCGAGGTCACCCAACACCATTAGAAAGAGAACCGTGTAAAATAAGCTTTAGTCGGATTGCTGAAACGGAGCTTGAATCAACAGTGTCAGCACCAACCTCTCCAAATACACCATCTACCCCACCAGTATCTGCTTCTTCAGACCTTAGTGTGTTTTTAGATGTGGATCTCAACAGTTCCTGTGGTATGTATTTGATGTAAATTGTTTGGCAAAAAAGGGAATCTTGTGTTTTAGTTAATTCTCATCATTTTAGTTAGGAAACTGTAGAATCCTTTACAGACTATATTAGTGTGAAAAATGACATCTATATGTGAAAATAGTGATTAACACAGGGGAGGAAAGCATTATTTGTGCATTGCTTCTGCATATTGTGTTGATGGGAATGATTATAGTAATTATAAGGCTGTGATGATTGTAAAGCAACCACCATATTTGATGGTTCCTGTAAAATTAGAGGGACAATGGTTTGATGATTATGCATTGAAAATTTTGTATAAACTTAATGGCTTAATTTCTCGACCTAAGAGATTCATTGCAGTCTGCAGGCTTCCCTGGTGGCTCAGAGGTTAAAGCATCTGCCTGCAGTGTGGGAGACCTGGGTTCAGTCCCTGGGTCGGGAAGAGCCCCTGGAGAAGGCAATGGCACCCCACTCCAGTATTCTTGTCTGGAGAATCCCATGGACGGAGGAGCCTGGTGGGCTACAGTCCACGGGGTTGCAAAGAGTCGGACACGACTGAGCGACTTCACTTTCACTTTCTGCATGTTATTTTCTAGTTTATTCATTCAACAAAGATTTATTCAGGACCTTTTGAGCCCCAATACTACTCTAAAAGGAGCAATAGCCAATGAAAAAGAAAACAAAGCAGATAAGTTCTGTGAAGGAAATTTAAAGAGACTGATAGAGAGGGAACTATTTATGCTAAGAAAGAAAAAAAAATTCCAAGTACAAAGAATACCATATTCATTCTTTAAAAATGAACATGGCAAAAGATGATGATAAAGTTCTGAACTCTGGGCATGTTATTATGTATGTTACATTATGCAAACATATCTTTAAAATATAATCATACATATTACCTTCCTTTTCAAGTTGATTTTTCTCCTTCTAATAGGAAGCAATAGCATCTTTGCTCCAGTCCTCTTGCCTCATTCAAGTAAGTAAGAATGTAACTTGATTCTAATGAAATGACTGTAAAGATAATAATTGCATTGCTGAACTTTGTATATGAATATTTTGAATTTTAGCAACATTTAAAGATTTTACTAAATGAAATTCTTATAAATGGATGGAATTATTTTTTTACAATTGGGTACTATTTAAACTTTACTACAGTTTATTTTCATCATTTTACTGTATATGTTTTAGGGACTGCATGGTGCTGAACAAATTACTTAGCATCTCCAATTTATTAAGGGTCAAATGAGATAACTATATAGAGCACCTAGCACATTGCTTGGTGCAGAAGGAACAGTGATTTCATATCGGTTGTCTTTCCTCCTCTCTGCTATTTCCAATTCATTTTTCTACTGGAATAATACTAAATGTTTATCAGGTTCCTAGGCTAGCCTTGATCACTTATTTCTTCTCATGCACTTATTTAGTTAAAGTAGCATTTTAAGTAAAATGCTATTCTGTCATCCTTAATTATAGAGTGACATAAATACTGTCACCTACCTGTGGTCATTTGTTTAAAACAGAATAACCCAAAGGGACACAGCAGCTTCAGGAATAATTCTCCCAATCTGCTTCTATGATAGCAAAATGTAGATCATATAGATAGTAATAAGAGAATCCCTGTCTTGTGAGAAAAGTAAGTTTATTCTTTTAAATATTTAATTCTGTACTTTAATTTCACAGTTTTTATCAAGGTAATATATGCGTAGAGTGTCAGAAGGCAAATAGTGCTTAAAACACTTAGGGTGAAATTAACAACAGTATTCTCCCTCATGACTCCCCACCCCTTGTTTTGCAGTGATTCTTCTACCTTTCTAAGTGATGTTTTTATGTTTTCTCTCTCTTGAACCATTACTTTTACACAGTGTTTAAAAGAAAAGGTAAATGAGGATTTCCCTTTTTACCTAATAAACTTCCTGCATTTGGGGAAAATATTATTCACTGCTAAGTCAAGGAGTATATACTGTGATTATGCTTCCTTTCTTGTATGCTGTTTCCTGAAGTTAATAATTGCTTCATTAATGTTTAGGATTTTTGTTTTTTTGTTTTTTAAACGTCTATTGCTAAGTCTTCCCACACCCTTTAACACCATAGTTTTCCTTAAAGTCAGACCATTTGGGGAAATTACCAAGGTTTTTTTAGTTTTGAGGGTTTTCGTGTACGCTTTTTCACTGGGAAACTTCCTTACTGATGATCTTTTGTCCTCCTGCTCCATTTGGGACTAGTTGCTGTCTCGGCCTCTGACTTAGCTGAAATCCTAGAACTTTCTTCTGCTGTCGTACTGGAAATTCCCTTCATCTCTCATATATTGTATTCTTGATTTTTGGATTCCTTGTCTTCTTTCTTGATAGGCTTCCTTATTTTGATAGGGGTACATTTTGTAGTAGCTACCTGAGAAAGGATACATAGGATATAAATTTTTAAGTTCTTGCATTTCTGAAAATGTATTTATTATACATTTCATTGTTAATAGTTTAGCCAGGAGAATTCCATGGCAGTCCAGTGGTTAGGACTCTGCACTTTTGCTGCCAAGGGCCTGGGTTTGTTCCCTGATCAGGGAACTGATATTCCACAAGCCTGCACGCTCATGCTCAGTCACTCAGTCGTGTCCGACTCTTTGTGACCCCTTTGGCTATAGCCCACCAGGCTCCTCTGTGCAGGGAATTTTCCAGGTCAGAATACTGGGGTGGGTTGCCATTTCCTTCTCCAAGCCCACATGGTGCAAACTGCCTCTCCAACCCCCCCCCAAAAAAAAAGTTTGGCTACGTAGAGAAATTTAAGTCATTTTCAGTCAGAATCTTGAAGAGTTTCCCACTGTGTTTTAGCTTTCATACTTGCTGTTTAGAAGTCTAGTATCACTCACTCGTAAATTATTCATGCATAATTTTTAAATGCCTGTTACATGTAGGCCCTATCGCCGGTACAAGAGAAGTGACACTGAACAAAATAGACAAAGCTCCTTCTGTCAGTGACCCTACATTCTTAATACTTTTTTTTGAAAACTGCAGTTTACTTGCTGTAATAACAAAGAGACCCAAAAATGCAGTGCCTTAAATGAAATGGAAGTTTGTTTCTCCAAATAGCCAGAGTAAGTAAACAACTCTGCTCTACTAGGCTTTCAAACTAGCAGGGCAATCCAGGATTCTCAAAATGTGTTTGAGCAACTGATTTGAGTTGTTACCATTTTTCTGCCAGTAGGAACTTGGAGGGCAAGGAACTTTGTTTACAGAAACATGGTCTGGGAGTTGCACATATCACTCCTGCTCTCATCCCATTGGCCAAAACTTAGTCTCATGGACACAGCTGTAAGAAATGTTCTCTCTAACTAGGCAGATCCTATTACTAAAAGGAAGAAAGGGAAAGGTGCCCTGGGGGACAATTAAAATTGGGCTTCCCTAGTGGCTCAGAGGTGGCCACATTAAATTCAAGAAGCTTTTAGGATCTTCTGTTTATTCCTAATGATCAGTACATTCCCAGTGATCTGCTTTGATGTGGGTCTTTTTTTTTTTTTTTTCATTTTGCGGTGTATTTAATGAGCCATTTAAATTTAGAGATTTATGTCTTTGATTTCTAGAAAATTTTCCATGTATCATTTTGTCAATACTTTCTTCGCTTCCATGTTCTCTGGGTCCCGTTTCGGAGCTTATTTTCCATATTGTACATCCTAGATTCATGATTCAGTTTTCTCTTATCTCCTCTTGTCCATCTCTTTGTTTTTATGTTCTGTTTTCTGGGAGATCGCCTTACTTTAATCACCCAGCTTTTCTATTTTTTTCATCTATCATGATTTTGAATTTCTCAGAATTCTTTCTAAATTCCCTCTCAGCATGCCATTTTTATATTTTTCTCTTCTGGCTTAATTTTTTAATTTTTGACAGATTTTGTTTCTGGTATGTTTTTTTTTTCCCTGAGTTTCTTTCTTCTATTTGTTGTGGTCTGTGGTCTTCCATACTGGAGGCTTTTCTTTCTTATCTTATATCCTTAGCTTTCTGTTCATATTTTAAAGTGAGACAGTATAAGTTGATGGGAAGATCTGTATCCATGGGTAAAACTTGTTGACTTGTGGGTTTCACTGTAGGGTGATAGAGTGATGAGAATTTTTTAAATTAGGAAATCCTCATATTTCAGAATCTGTGAGGCCTTTTCTCTAAGAGTATTTAGTTTCTCCAAAGAAAGATCTTTGAATCTTCTCCCTGCGTGATCTTTGCACTTAGTATGAAAATCTGTTTTCAGCACAGACTAGTGTTCCCCACGTCTGATATTTAGATTCTCCAGTGAATAAAACCCTCAGTCTCCTGCCAGTGGTGGAAATGTGGTAATTTCCTGGCCTCATTAAGTGCAGAGTAGGGCTTTAGGGTTCTCGTTGTCCCTGATATAGACTTGATCAAGTCCTCTGTCCGTGCCTTCCATTATACCCAGTGTCTTTAATTCCTGAGCCCTCCTTTGGTTCTGTGGGGGCAGTTTTGCTGCTGTTTGTCAGTCTCATTCAGTATAGACAGTTGGGTTTCGTCTTCCTCCGTTTGTCTCCTTCATATACACTGTAGTCCACCTTTATGGGTTGAAGCTTCAGGATTCAAATGTTTCCTGGTTTCACTGAAGTTTGTATATGTTTCTTATTTTCCTTATTGTTCAACAGTGGAAATGTTTTTACTACATATATTAGTTTCTAGTGCTTCAGTAACAGTACCACAAACTGAGTGACTTCAAGTCCACTTCTGAGGCTGAAAGTCCGAAAAATCAAGATGGCAGGGCTGTGCACCCTCTGAAACCTGTAAGGAAGGATCTTTCCTTGGCTTTGCTGGCTTCTGCCTTTGCTGGTAATCCTTGGCATTCTTTGGTTTGTAGATAGATCACTTTAACCGCTGCCTCTGTTGTCACATGGCCAGCTTCTCCGTGTATCTCATTTTCTCTTCAACTGTGTTTATAAAGATACCAGTCACACAGAATTAGGACTTCCCAGGTGGCACAGTGGTAAAGAATCTGCCTGCCAACGCAAGAGAAGCAGGAGATGCGTGTTCGATCCCTGGGGCAGGAAAGATCCCCTGGAGGAAGAAATGGCAACCCACTCCAGTATTCTTGCCTGTGAAGCCCCATGGGCAGAGGAGCCCACTCTTTATGACCCACTGTTGATGGGTCGCAAAAAGTTGGACTCAGCACACAGCACACAGACAGAAATAGGGTTCACTTTCATCCTAACTTGATTTCAGAGCTGTAAAGTCTGTATTTCCCAATAGAGTCATATTTATTGGTACTGAGGCTAGGACTTCAACATAACTTTTATTCAGGGAAGGGACGCAGTTCAATTTAAAATACTATGTCATTTTAGAACAAGGAGTTTTAGACATTATTTTGGATGACAGTAAAATAGACTTTCCATATCATAAATAAAATCATGTTTTGAATTTTAATAGAAAACATTGAGAGTAACTGCAATTAAAATTCTGAGTGTCTTAAGGTCCTGAAAGAAATAAAAATACAAAAAGTACTCAAGTACAGTGAGAAAAACAGCAAGAAACAATGGACATGAATAGACAGTTTACATGAAAGAATGAGCAAGCCCATCTTAAAAGGTACTCATATATCACTTACCCTTGTGAGTTGATATATTAGTATGATCCTTTTGGAGAGAAACTTGAAAACAATGTATCAAACCAAAAAAATGTTCACACCTTTTGGTCTGATTCATGCAATAAAAGGTGAGTACTTTGGACCAGCTACTCTGCCAACTACTAAGGATTCAGTAGCAAACAAGAAAAAGTCTCTGCCTTCATTAACACTGAATACCAAAAAGTTTTTGTGAAGAAGGCACATACATGAAGACCACGTTGCTCATCCACTTACTCTCTTGGTTTTTCTACTTTACTTTTAGCTCCTTACTCTCTCTTGCTGGTTTCTTTGCATTTTCCCAACCTATTAAAAATGGAACGTCCTAAGTCTCTGAATCTCTTTTCTTCTCACTCACTTGGTGTCTCATTCAGTGTTATATTATCTTTAAGATGATAATTCCCCAATTTTTTTCTCTGCCCAGAACTTCTCTCTTGACCTTTAGCCTCGTATAACCAGTGTCCTGTTCGATGTCTGTATTTGAATATCATGCCCTCTAAAGTCGTTCTTTCCATTGCCACCTCTTCCCAGTTATAATCACATTTGTCTAATTGCTGAGGCTGAAAATATTAAGAGCTATCACTTACCTGTTTCTTTTTCCCATACCCAAAGTGTGATCCATCAACAAGTTTTATTTACTCTCAAAATATATCCAGGATCTAACCATTTCTTGACTTCTTTACTACTGCTACCCTGGTCCAAGTGACCACAATCACTTACCTGGTTTATTATAGTAGCATCCTCACTTCCCACCTTCCATACCTCAGTTTTCAGTACAGCAGATGGGTCCTTTTAGAATGTAGGTTAGACTTGACTCATCACTACTTAAAGCCCATGGCCTTCCATCTTAGAGTAAAAGACACAGTTCCAGTTTCTTCAGAAAGGACCCATAAGGTGCTGTGAAATCGGACCTCTGATCGGTCAGACTTCATCACCTGCTGTTCTCTCCTGTCACCTGCTCTGCTCTAGCTACCCTGCATCCTGGACATAATCCCACATAAGGACTTCTGTTCTTCCGATTCCCTCTGCTTAGAGTGCTGCTCACCCGTCTGGCCTAATGGCAAGCTCCCTTGCCTCCTTCAGCCGTTCTTCTCAGTGTTTCCTGAAGGAGGTCTTCCCTGATCACCCTGTTTGAACTTGCTCCCCATTCCCTATGTAATATGTCTTCTTTTAACTTGGAGCTGTTATACTTGTACTTAATCATCATGTTTATTCTTTCTTATCAACCTAGAATGTAAGCTTCATAAGGACATGAATTTTTGCTTCTTGTTCACTGCTGTATTGCTAGTGCCTAGAAGAGTGCTGGCACTATAGCAGATACCCGATAAATATTTGCTGCATGGATGGATGCGTGAATGATAAAAAATTGGAAGTAACTTAACATAGCTAACTAACATTGCAGAAATTGTTTAGTAAATTATCCTACATTCACTAGTATAGAATAATGAAGTCATTTTAAAAGCTCACAAAACCTGAATAATCTGTGGGGAAGTGCTCTTAATAGAAATAAAATTGAAGTTGAGACTTCAGCACAGGTTACTAAGTACCTCCTGTCATAGTGGTTAAGTGGTCTGACTGTAGAGTCAGACTCAGTTTCAAAAACTTAAATGTCTCATCATCATTAAGATATTTTTTGCTTCCATAAGCATGTGTGTTTCTGTGAGGAAGAGAAGACTCAACTAATTCTGCCTTAAACAGTAAGAAAGCATTCTGACTCATTAGCTGAAAATCTGGAGGACGGTTGCTTTAAGACTGGTTGATTCAGTGTTTCAGTGATATTATCAGAGACCAGGTTTCTTTTTGACTGTTCGTTGTTTTGTCCAGATTATCAGCTTTATCTAAGGCTGTTTTTCCTCAAAGTTGAAAGAGGGGTGGCAGGAGCAATAAAAAGGTTATGTGTGTCCTTGCTCAGTCAAGTGAGAAAGAGGTACAAATGACAGACTGCTTTTTCAAAAGAACAAGAAACTTCCTTTTCAGTAGCCTCTCGCATAACTCCTTTCAGATTTCAGTAGTCTGAATTGGGTCCTGTGCCAACAGCTAAACCAGTTACTCTGGCTGAGGGAATGGTCTAAGCAGGCCCCATCTTTGGAGCTAAGGGGTGAGATCAGATTTCACTGAAGCACATGGCTGCGTGCATAAGAAAGAGGTAGCTACAGATCTGATCTTGTCAAGAAAATGAGTCCTTTGTCCACTTCTTGACTGGAATTGGGGCGCCCTCGGCAGAATTGGCTGACTAAACCATATGGAATAGATTCACCATCACCTAGAGACAAAGACAGGGCAGAGTGCGGGGCAAGCAAAAGGAACGTACTGACAGCAGGTAGTGTTCTACCTGACCTCCTCGCACCATCTGCCAACACAGCATAGGGACACTGTTCGCTTCTGCTGCTGGCACTCTGAGCCAGCAGGACCCCCTGGGGTGACTGCAGAGTGATATGCTCAGGACAGCAATTTTTGACATGGAGTAATGAGTGACATCTTTACTTGGATATCCCATAAGCAGTTCACACAAACTCAGTGTGTTTAAAATTAAACTCATCAGCTTCTTTCCCAACAAGCTCCTTTAAACTCAATCTCAGTATAATGATAAACAAGACTTGATCAATGCCTTTATACAGGTCCGTAATAACAGATATTATAACCATATGAGAAAGATGAAAGAAATAAATGAACATGAAAATCGTTCTATGTCTAGGGATAATTTTTCCTCTAATACTTTATTATTTTGTAAATTTCCATTAATGTGGTTATGTAATATGTCCATTATCAATAGGAAATTTATATAGAGAACAGTTCTGTGATGCAACCGTACCCTATCATCTCCTAAATGGAGGTTTTATTACCTGTGTAGAAATGTATCCAATAGTAACTTTCTCAAAAATGCATGGTCTCTGTTTATGGATGCTCTTTCTTTGGAAATAGGTACAGTTATACAAACAAAAGACTTTTCAGGGAGCAGAATCTCCTTATTAATCTTAATTGGATACTCTATTTTCATTTAGCAGTAGTATGTAGCATGTGGCAGGCACTATCAGTGTGTTACATGCTATAGATATGAAAATAAATGCTGCCCTCAAAAAGCTTGCACCTTAATGGAAAGGATAGCTAAACCAACAGTCAGCTACAGCACAGTCTGATGGATGCCGTAGGAGAGGTGATCACAGACTGAGATAAAGTTTTGTCTTATGATTGCATTATGAGCTGTGGTTAAACTAATCTTTTATACCCCCAGAGTCTTTCTTCAGTTCGTGTGGTAGTTTACATAAGCTAAGTGAAGAGCCACTGATTCCTCCTCCACTTCCACCTCGAAAAAAATTTGATCAGGATGCTTCAAATTCCAAGGTAGGGAATTTCCCCAATGGTCCAGTGGTTAGGATGCTGTTTTTCCATTACAGGAGGCACAAGTTTGATCCTTGGTCGGGGAACTATAGATCCCACATGCTGTGCCTTGTGGCCAACAAGAGCAACAACAAAAATCCAAGGTAGTCAGCAGGACTTGGGTTTGCCTCAACTTATTCAAAGTTGTGAATCTTCAAAACAGTGCTTATTCTTAAAAAGAGTCTGTCAATTATAATTTGGTTACCTTTTATGTTTTTTAAATACTTAGGTTGTTTTATTTAGAATATACCTTAAATAATTGTTTAACCCTCATAATACTTTTTCTAAAAAAGAAAGAGGCTGGGCAGATTTATAGATACTCAGAAATACAATTTCTTTTGGGTAAAGATGGGAAAAACTGTAGTATTCAAAGCATTCTCCAAACTTTCAGCTGGTGCTTCTCAAACTTCAGGCTGCATCAGAAGCATCTGAAAGGTTTGTTAAAACCAGGTGGCCAGAATTTCTGATTGAGTTGGTCTGGGGCAGGGCCCAAGAATTTTCATTTATAACAAATCCCTACTAGTAGGCTTCCCTGGTGGCTCACACAGTAAAGAATTTGCCTGCAATGCAGGAGACCCGGTTTCAATCCTTGGGTCAGAAAGATCCCTGGAGGAGGGAATGGCTACCCACTCCAATATCCTTGCCTGGAGAATTCCATGGAATGGGGAGCCTGGCAGGCTACACCCCATGGGGTCACAAAGAGTCGGACTCAACTGAGCAACTAACACTTTCACTTTCAGTAGTGCTGATGCTGCTGCTCCTGGGTCAAACTTTGGAGAACCACCACTCTGAATTTCACTGGGGATAGAAGTAAATGGCCAAAAAGCAGAAGCTGGATATTAAATCCTCTTGACATCATGTTCTTTCATGTCTTCTTGTTCATTCACTAAGTCATGTCCACCTCTTTGATACCCCATGGACTGCATCACACCAGGCTTCCCTGTCCTTCATTATCTCCTGGAGTTTGCTCAGACTCATGTCCATTTAGTCGGTGATGCCATCCAACCATCTCATCCTCTGCTGCCCCCTTTTCTTGCCCTCATTCTTTCCTAGCATCATGGTTTTTTCCAGTGAGTCGGCTCTTCTCATCCATCAGGTGGCCAAAGTATTGGAACTTCAGCTTCAGCATTCATGTCTACAAAACTAAATATTCTTTTTACTTACTTGCCCATTATTATAATTAAAATGCATAAATTTATAAACTATCTACAAAGCAAGATAATCTGAGGCTTTATAAGATTTCAGTTAAAACATCTCATATATAAAAATATTAAACGGAGCTCTGAGTGAAACTGGGAGTAATTTATTCATCAATCTGATCATTAAACCAGATTAACCTATTTTGTGTCTCTGGATTTAACTTAACATGTAAGAATTTTTTAGTCTCTTTAAAACTTTTTCTTATAGATGTTTCAAGAGAACAGAGGTATAATTTAATTTTTTTGTTTTTGAGGGAACTATGAAATCTGATGATGACCCCCCTGCTATTCCACCAAGACAACCTCCTCCTCCAAAGGTAAAACCCAGAGTTCCTGCTCCTACTGGTCCATTTGATGGGCCTCTGCATAGTCCACCTCCACCACCGCCGAGAGATCCTCTTCCTGATACCCCTCCACCGGTTCCACTTCGGCCTCCAGAACACTTTATAAACTGTCCGTTTACTCTTCAGCCACCTCCACTGGGACATCTTCACAGAGATCCAGACTGGTTCAGAGACGTTAATACGTGTCCAAATTCTCCAAACACTCCTCCTAGCACACCCTCTCCAAGGGTACCTCGTCGATGCTATGTGCTCAGTTCTAGTCAAAATAATCTTGCTCATCCTCAAGCTCCCCCTGTTCCACCAAGGCAGAATTCAAGCCCTCATCTACCAAAACTGCCACCAAAGACTTACAAACGGGAGCTTTCACACCCCCCAATGTATAGACTGCCATTGTTAGAAAATGCAGAAACTCCTCAATGACCCTAGCCATATGTAGTCATTGACACTGGAATGGTATTTGTAAAATTTCTTTTTTTTTTAATTTATTCAAAAAAGGCATAGTATTTTAGTACTTTTTAAAAAATAATGCTCTTACAAAAATGCTACTGATCAAATAACCTTTCAGAATTGGAAAAATAAAAATACAGAAGTCATTTACCATTATCCTCAGGTGATCAGTAGCATTGCCTTGTCTTGGATCCTCAGTGCTGCCAAAAGGCCAGTATAAGGAATTCATATTTGCACTGTAGACTCTGCTAAAATATGGTTTAAAGTGAAGTTGATTGCACTGAAAGGGGATGGTGCATTTGTGGAATTTTTCAAATTTGAGTAACAGATGACTATTTAAGGCAGTGAATTTACACACATATAGGGGGTGTGTGGTGATAACTGATTTTTAAGCCTCTTTGACCATCTTTTACATCTAGTTTTTACTGAAAATTGTGAATAACACCCACTATTCTTAAACTCTTCAATGCCATGTCTTAAATGCCAGAATTTGCTGCTGAAGACAAAAGTGAAAAATAGAATGAAAATAATAGAATGCACTGTGTTTATTATTTTGTCAAAATGTAAAGACTACCTAACTCAGTCATAGAGGGAAAAAGGGCATATATCTTGTACAGATGTGCCTTTTTGTTTTTGCAGACTATGGTGTCTTTAGCTAACGAGTTGCCTATTGTTTTGGAAAACAAAGTTAATATGCCATATATGTACAGTTTTGTTTATATTGTATATTTAAAAACAATGCTAATAACCTATATAAATTTATGTGACTCAAGGCCTATAATACAATCTGCTACTTTACTAATTCATAAATCCGGAGGATAATTTTCTTATGGCATAGGAACCAACTGCATTGCCTTCAAAACCAAGTAACTTTCTCTATAAATCTCGTGTTAACTACAATTTTTAAAAGTATTTTTTTAGATTGGTAATATTTAAACCAGCAGTTAAAGCTTTATTAAACTTTTTAATCAGAGAAGTGATTAAAACTTTTATTTGCCATTTGTACTCCTCTATTCAAAGTGATGAAAAAGCGTGTTTTGCTCTTAGTGCTAGCAGCAGTTGTAAAGTAGCCAAAAGCCACATTGTTTATTTACTGGTCTGTGGCCTTTTACTGTGCTTTGTATCAGAGTTCCTAACAAGATTAATAAATCACCCCAGTCTTAATTTTTAAGACTTTTAAAATGTGTTTTCATTATAAGGAACAAGGGGGTAAGACTGTCGAGTTCTGTACAAGTAATACATATACACACATTATTTTCAGTTATTTCGTGCAATTTAAATTCCATAATCCCAAAGAATTTAAGTGATGTAAACTTTAGAGGGAAGAGGGGAAACTGTCTTCACTGTTAAACGCAATCACAAGCTTCCTGCAACCGTTTTATGCATTTAGTTGAAAATTTAGGAGCCTATTACGAACTCGAGATGAGCAGACTATAGCCACCCTTGGTAGTATCTTGGAAGCTGCCTTGATTTAAAGCCAGTAATTAAAAAAAAAAAAAAGACTGTGAATCAGTCTCCAGTCAGGTAAAAACGCTCAGGTTGGCGTTGTCTGGAAAAGTGATTTAAACTGCCCGTTCGTTAAGCCACACTTGTAATTTAGGGGAGAATGAGACGGTCTCGCGCGTAGGGGTGCCTCGGCCCACCGTTGGAAGAACGCGGCCTTCCCGGCTTTGTGCCTTCGCGCACGCGCCGTAGCCCCAACTCCGCCACCCGGATGCGCCGGGGCCCTAGCAAGGCGGGGCCCGGAATAGTGCGCGTGAATGTGACGTCGCTGCGTGCGACGCATCTTGTTGCCGGGCAGCGATGGCGGCTTCTCTGGAGTCCTCTGGGGAGGATCCACTGCGGAACTTCGTGCGAGTTTTGGAGAAGCGAGATGGCACGGTGTTACGACTGCAGCAGTATGGCTCCGGTGGCGTGGGCTGCGTTGTTTGGGACGCCGCCATTGTCCTTTCTAAATACCTGGAAACGCCCGGATTTTCCGGCGATGGGGCCCACGCGCTGAGCCGGCGGTCAGTGCTAGAGCTGGGCTCAGGCACCGGGGCTGTGGGGCTCATGGCCGCTACCCTCGGGTAAGACCTGGCGGGAGGGTTCGCCGCTTTGTTCGGGAACCCCGATTGCTGGCTTCCCACTCTTGTGCCTACATCTAAATCAACGTTATTTTATAGGGCAGATGTCATAGTCACCGATCTTGAGGAATTGCAAGACTTGCTGAAGATGAATATTAATATGAACAAGCATCTTGTCACTGGTTCTGTTCAAGCCAAGGTACTGAAATGGTTTGTATGGCCTTTCAGCTTGTTTTAAGATAACAATTTGTAGTTGGCTTTAAATTGCGTTTCACTGAAAGCATGATTAATACGAGTGAGATTTCTGGGTCTTTTTATAAAACAAGACTATTTTAAATTAGTAAAGCAACAGTTTAAAATATGTGGTTGACGTTTTTAAGGGGGGAAGAATTAGAAGACTTTCCTTCTCCGCCAGACTATATACTGATGGCTGACTGCATATACTACGAAGAGGTGAGTATTTGATGAGTGGAGTCTCTTCCTTTAGAAGACTTATACTGTATTTCGAAGATTCTGGAGCACGCATTACTTAGCGTTTTAACATCTCTGAATGCAGGATATATGTTCCATAGTTGATGAACAAAGAGAAAATAAAGGTCACCAGGAAGTACGTATATGTGCTCATGATTAACATAGAGGTCCCTGAAGCTTATTGAGAAAAGTGTTATGTGCATTTTAGAAGAGGCTTCCGTAAAATTTTTAAAGGATTTTTTCTTCTGGATCTCCTGTAAAAGGCTAAGATTTCTTTTTCTTTTTTTTTTTAAGTTAGCTGTAAGTTGCATCCGAAAGGATTGATTGTTTTGGAGCAACATTTATTATATTTATAGAATTTTTTTTCTTTTAGAATATCAGTTTGTATAGTGTTGTAAGCATCAATCATTTTTTTACAATAATGAACATTGAACCAACTTATGTTCAAGTTGAAGCTGGACCTTCTTTTGTAAGTAAATTGTTGATTGATTAAATCCTGTTAGAGTAAGCTTTAAGAATGCTGTCAATTCCATTTTTACCCATGGGTACTCCAAAATGCAGTCACTTGAATCCATCCTCTGGAAGCTGAAATCAATACAATGGTTGATTAGTTAAGAGTTTACCAATCATTGGTTACAGAGCTGTAACCGTGTTTACTGGGTTGGATTGATTCAAAGATGTGTGAATTGTAACTGAGTTATAATTATCTCCTCTGCCTCCCCTACCCCCTTTTATAGTAAACAGATGTGTTTTTAAAAGTCATTAACAAAAATCATATTCCTTTTTGAACAGTCTTTGGAGCCACTGTTGAAAACCCTAAAAGATCTCAGTGGGTCTGAGACTTGTATTATATGTTGTTATGAACAGCGAACAATGGGAAAAAATCCAGAAATCGAGAAAAAGTATTTTGAGGTGAGTACTCTATTAGATCTACCTTTGTAGGGATTACCCTTCAGAGAGGCTAGTGTGACTTTGTGTTCCAGTACATTGTGGTAATTTTGAGTAGGGAAAACATTCTGCTTGAATGAACTCAAGGAGAGAATTCTTTAGAGCGCACCATTCTAACAACTGCCTCCAGCCTCCCCTGCCCCAGTACCCCCATTCTGATCCTTTATTTTTCTTTTCTGACTTGTTGATCTAGTATTTGTAAAGCCATGTAAAAAAAATAATAATGTGACACCCTTGTCTTTCCTGAGAAAGTTTTCAGTGTTTATCAGACAAGTTGCTGGCTTTTAGGAACATATTAATGATGTATATATTTTTTGGAGAATACATCATAGAAACATGATATGTGATATGTTTTCATTTCCGTATTTTCCACTGTATTTTTATGGTAGCTTTGGCCAATGTATCATACCTATTTTGAAGTTGTTTTTCTTTTTCTTTTTTTTTCCTTTTGCAAGAATTAATGACCCACAGGAAGCTGCAGAAGTAGTACTTAGAATCCCATTTGTCTTTCACCCATCTTCCTCCAGTGGTCACCCAAATGCTTCTTATGGGTAAAGATCCATCATATTACAAGTGGTTCCTCTTAAGGAAACATCTTTATGGCTCTTCAGTTTTATCTTCTGAAAGGGTTACTTTGGGTAAAGTGACTCTTCATGACTCTGCCTCAGATATATGGTGAAATGGTTTTTTACTTTTATGTTTTTCTTGACTGTGAAGAACTTTAATGAACTTTTGAAATAATGTATACTTGAAAATTTGATATCATTAATCAGTTTTCAGTTGAGTTAAAACATATCAAATGCATATATATCAAGTGCTTAGCTCAACTTTTCACGTACCTCTCCCAGTCAGTATTCCAAAGGTAACCACCATTCTGATTTCTGTCAGCAATGAATAGTTCATATTATTGAATTTGAATTGCATCTTTTTTAAATTTATAGCTCCTTCAACTAGACTTTGACTTTGAAAAAATTCCTTTGGAAAAACATGATGAAGAATATCGAAGTGAAGATATTCACATTTTATACATCAGAAAGAAAAAATCGGTAAATACATGTTTGCCTTATCATCCTCTGAAGTGATTTCACTAGCTGGACACTGTCTCTGAGCTTGAGTATGATATGGATATTAATTTTCATGTGGGGAAATGGCTATAATGATTAACAGGACTAGGGCGCTAATGTTCAGTGTTAAGATTGCCTAACTTACTGGGCCTCAGGTGTTTTCTCTAAAAGGCAGACTTTTTTGTAAAGGTCATTTCTAGCTGTAAATTATATAGCTTTATAATTGGGCATTACCTCAGACAAGTAACTTAGCTATTTATAAATTTCTGTTATCTCTCAGAGGTTTTTAAATGCCAGTTCTGATCTTTGTGAACTCTCTCCAACCATTCAAGTTGTTTTTTTTTTTTTACTAGTCCAACTATAACATAGTTATATGTTTTTATTTATTGGTCTGTCCAATAAAGAAAAATGCACTCAATCAAATAGAATTTTTATGTTCCCCTTTTAGATTGCTTCCTTTAACCATCAGTACATTTTATACAGTGCCTCGTATTTGAATGTGTAGAAGGGAAGAATTGTGTCCCATCTACCTGTGTACCCCAGCACCTTGTGTGTATGTGACTGGTATAAGGCAAGAACAAGATCACTTTTATGAATTGAGGGTGCTAAACTTGATTTAGTTCCATTTGTTTCTATTATCTTTCCTTTGGATTTGTGGTGAAGTTTTTTGATTTATGTGCATTCTAGCCAAAAGCAGATAATGTGCATTTTTTGAAATCAGGAGTAGGTGTTTGAATACAAAGAAAGAAGAGCAGTGGGATTAGTAGTTCAGATCAATTATTATATGGCATGGTTCTAGAGATAAAACAATGAATTAAAAATATTTTATGCCTTAAAGGATCCAGTTTTAGCCAAAGCTGTTGTATAGTTTTAAAAGTAGGTTTGTTTTTTTTTTAAGGCTTAAAAATTCTGTGTTTCCTAAATATAAAGGCTTTTTTTTGAGGGGTGGGGGGTGGGCAGAGAGTCATTTGTTGTTTTAACTTGATATAATTTATATACAATAAAGTTTACACGTAAGCCATTTTTAGTATATTTACCTAATTGGAGGACCATCACCACGTTTTAATTTTAAACATTTTCATTACCCCAAAAAGGAACCCCATACCTTTTAGCAGTTACACCTTAATCCTGCCTTCCCCAACCCCTAGCAACCACCAGTCTATATCTCTGTGGATTTGCCTATTCTGAACATTCCATACAGATGGAATCACACATGATGTGTGCTTCTTACATCTGGCTTCTTTTCATTCAGCAGTGTTTTCAAGGGTGCATCCATGTTGTAACTTGCATCAGCACTTCACTTCTTTTTACACTTGAATAGTAGTCCTTTGTATGGATATACCACACCTTATCCATGCATTCATCAGTTGATGAGCATTTCTTCCACTTTGGGCTCTACTGAATAAACCTGTTGTGAATATTCATGTGAAACTATTCTGTGGCATGTTTCCTAATCTCTTGAGGGTGTGTATACCCATAGTGGAATTGCTAGGGCACACAGGAACTCTATGTTGAGCTTTTTGAGGACTTGCCAAACTATTCCAAAGCTCCTATACTATTTTCCTTTCTCACCAGCACTATCTGCATTTTCCAATTTCTCCATATCCTCCCTAACATTTATTGTTGTTAATCTTTTTTATTGTAGTCATCTCAGTAGGTATGAAGTGGTAATCGCATTGTGGTGTTTATTTCCCTAATGACTAATGATGTTGAGTATCTTTTTTGTGTACTTATTGGCCTTTTTACATGTTTGTAGAAATCTTTTGCTTATTTTAAAATTGAGTTGTCTTCACTGTTGAGTTGTAAACATTGTTTATATATCCTGGATACCAGACTCATACGAGATGTATGACTTCCAAATATTTTCTTCCGTTCTGTGGGTTGTCCTTTTCTTTTCTTGATAGTATGTCCTTTGAAACACAGAGGTTTTTAATTTTGATGATGTCTAGTATATCTGTTCTTTCTTTGGTTGCTTGTACTTTAGCCATTAACAAAGACCATCTCCAAGCAAAGCATTATGTATAACTATTCATTTGAATTGCATTTAGCTGTCAGCAGGCATAATACCTAGTATTAGATGCCCAGTAAATATTTAATATATAATGAGAAATCAGTCTTTTAAGGTTTCCGTTTTTTTCTTATAGAAATTCCCATCGTGAAATCTTCAGTCATCTTACCCAAGCCTCTAACAACATGGGTAAGCTAATAACGTGAATGAAGCATGTGAATACAGCATGGGAAGATTGTGTTCACAGATTTTTTCAGCATG
This sequence comes from Ovis canadensis, assembly GCF_042477335.2. Classification (NCBI taxonomy): domain Eukaryota; kingdom Metazoa; phylum Chordata; class Mammalia; order Artiodactyla; family Bovidae; genus Ovis; species Ovis canadensis. Next base: position 53,548,560 of record NC_091251.1, on the reverse strand, counting down.
TCTTTAGGGATCCGATCTATAGACAACCACCACCGGCTGCCTGCAATATGAAAAATGACTTGATTGACTGCCTACCTGCCAATGGGCCTGAAGTCCGACTTAGTTTACTTTTAGCTCCACATCAAGTTCTGCTTAAAAGAAACATTGTGTCAGTCACTCCTCCAATAAAAATAGGTACTGAGGTTAGCCTAAAGTCTGCCAAAAATAATGAAGTAGCATGGTTGGCTTGGCGTGTTTTCAGGAAAATAGAGGTAAGTTGATCCAGTTTCTAAAAAGAGGTATCAGTTACTCTTTAATAATGTTTAAATTCAAATCAGTAAAGTTTAATTTGTCATCAAGATAAATTTAAGAGAGGGTTTTAACATTTATACAGTGGGTTTTATTGTAAGTATTTTCCACTTCATTGTTTTCAGACAACTTTAATATTTGTGTTCTCTTACTTGGGGGGTGGAAAAAAAAACGAAAAGACTATTTTGTGACCAAAGTTCTGTGCTTTCCTTCATCATACTGATTATAGTATAATTTACCCTGTGAGTTACATCATAAATTATACTGTGGTTGGTTAATAAAGATGAAAGTCAGAAGTCAGAGTGCAAGGGAGGGAAAGATATCTGTAAAAATTTTTTATTTGAGAATGGAGTGAGAATAAAAGGCCCAGCTTCAGGCTCGTGCATCTATGTGGCTTGTGCACTTTTCCTCATGTGTAGCTTCCAGGAAAATGTGGCTAAATCACTGGTGATAACTTGTTTATATGAAACAGAAAACTATTTAAATAACTGCAAGTGTAGTTCTGTGTACATTTACCAAATGATTTTTTTTCTGTGTGGTCTCTGTTTTATGTTATGATCATCATCTGTTCGCAGACTGATCTGTCAGCACTTCCCAGTCACACTGGTTCCAGAGCGTAATAGTAACCAGATGGAATGCTGGGACTTAACAGGCATTGGTGCTAGGTGGCACATTTTATGTGTTAAAATAAACGTTGTTTTTGAGATCCTGTGACTTTGCGAATGTTTCAGAAATAGCTTTAGAGAAAATAAACGTTTAAAGCAGGTGACTGCTTTCCAGAAAGAGCAAAAGCAGCCCTAGATATATTAAAGATTAACATCAAGAGAAAATTTTTTTCCTTCAGGCTTTCTTCAGTCTTTAACTTTTGTTCTGCTGTTTGTTTTTTTCCCCAAACTGCCCTTGCTGCTGCTACTGCTGCTAAGTCGCTTCAGTTGTGTCCGACTCTGTGCGACCCCATAGACAGCAGCCCACCAGGCTCCCCTGTCCCTGGGATTCTCCAGGCAAGAACACTGGAGTGGGTTGCCATTTTCTTCTGCAATGCATGAAAGTGAAAAGTGAAAGTGAAGTCACTCAGTCGTGTCCACCTCTTTGCGACCCCATGGACTGCAGCCCACCAGGCTCCTCCGTCCATGGGATTTTCCATGCAAGAGTACTGGAGTAGGGTGCCATTGCCTTCTCTGAAACTGCTCTTAGCATTTCATTAATCAGCTTACTAAGCAGCTAGTGTAACCTAAGTGTATGATATTTTTCTAGTTACAGATAATACCAGGTATTTTATTAGTGAAGTCTTAGAACAAATGATCACTTTCTGGCTTGTTTCGTAACATTATAAAACTTGTAGAAATGAGTTTATTAACAATGACCAGCCCTAGTAGTCCACTCCAATTCCTTAGGTCCCTTTCACCCTCCTCCCCTTAAGACTGTACTTCTAAAATACAGTAGCTGTGGGTGTTCAGCTGAAGTCCTCCTTGACATTCCTGTAATGAAAGCCCAGCTCCTTTACTTCCGACAGGGGACCTTACAGCAAAACTTCCTGGAGGGGTTGGGATGAGATCAGCCTCTTGGCAGCTTTGCCAGAATCACCCCCTTGCTTGTGTGTGCTTCTTCTTCTTCCATGTCCACTCCTTTCTTACCGCCTTAATAAGTCAAGGAAATGGCAACCCACTCCAGTATTCTTACCTAGAAAATCCCATGGACAAAGGAGCCTGGCGGATTACAGTCCATGGGGTCACAAGAGTCAAACTTAGAGACTAAACCACCGTCATACATTCATTACCATCTGTTTCTGGGGAACTGATACAAGGTACTGACAACAGGATTAAGTACTTTGTAACAGAAAGTTAAGTGAGATTGTTTTTCTTATTCTGGAATAAGGCCAAAGCAGAGTTTAAAAGGTACCAATCCCCATGTTCTAAGATCAGAGAACCATAGTGATTAGTAAGCACTGTCGGGCTTCCTGAGGGTTGCCAGGTCATGTAGCAAGCTCTGTCACTAACTACCATCCACACACAGCTGTGGAGACCTGGGAGAGGCCTTCCTTTGGAGGAAGTGCAATGTTGAGGAAAGGGATTTAGTCCTTTGAGCTCTCATGAGAGAGGGAACAGAGCATATCTGTACTCAGAAGCCACAGGAGGGAGACCTGGGGAGAAATTCAAGATCCAGGATGCCTCCCAAGAAGGTTAGACTAGCATTTTCCCACCTGGTTGGATTTGTCTTTATCCTGCAGATGAATACATCTGTTTAAGAGCATGGGAGAGCATGTTTCAGAGCATGGCAGTTTTGGACTGTCAGGCAGAGAGGCGTTAAAGATGGATCTTAGGCAGTTGAGAGTTGATACGTGAGCTGAAGGCATTAGGACTTCTGAAGCAACATGGGATGGTTAAAAGGCAGGTGCAGCAGACGAGTGAGGTGTGATGCCATTAGCTGGGAGTTAGAATATAGACAACGCTCAAATCTCAAGGGACTGCCAGGGCCAGGAGGAACTGCTCAGGAATTAGCCCAAGTGGGGCTTGCCACTGTGCACAATGAAACCTATAAGCCACTTACCACAGTGCAGCTATAGCCAGTTAGAGAGCCACACACCCCACCCAGCCACCCAGTAAGGCAGTGCTTCTCAGACTAGCTGTACTTGGAAGATTAAAAGCAAATAAAAACTGTGTTTAGTCTCCATCCCAGTCCAATTAAACCTGAGTTTAATTTGTTAAAGTGCCTAGATTGAGAATTACTGCAATGAAGAAGCCTCTTCTAGCAGCTACTTCCCAAGAAGAGTTCGAAGAAAAGGAAAGAGATACATGAAAACAAACCATGATTAGATCAATACTGTAAAGGGAGGAAAGAGCTTTGAATCTGATGTGGAATTTTCTATGAAATAGGATGTTTTAAAATAAACAGGGCTGAGTTTTAGGAACTAAATACGTGAAAATTTAGAAAGTTTGGCCAAGAGGGTAAAGGTGATACTCCTCAAGAATAAAGGGGAGGGACTTCCCTAAAGGTCCAGTGGTTAAGACTCCACTTCCACTGCAGGGGAACTTAAGATCTCACATGCAGCACAGGGTAGCCACCCAAAAAAAAAGAAGGGGGGGAGGATTCAAGAGCTAGGAAAAGAAAATTATTACAGGTGTAGCCTCCAATGACTTGTTTCCTCCCTGTATAAGACTGTAACTATCAAGGTGTTTAAGGTTACATAGTTTTAAATCTTAACCTGCTACAGTTCATAACCTAGGGTCCATTGGTCATGTTTGGTGAATTTGGAAGTAAGGTTTGATTATTAGGAAGTATTAACAATCCAGAATGACTTTTAGTGGGACTTTTTACACAGTGTGGCTAGTTTCCTTGTTAAATGATGTCAATTCAGAGTACAGACAACTGTTTATTTAAAGGAAAGTGTGAAAGTGTTGGTTGCTCAGTTGTGTCTGACTCTTTGTGACCCCGTGGACTATAGCCCCCATGCTCTCATCCATGGGATTCTCTAGGCAAGAATACTAGAGTGGGTTGCCATTTCCTCCTCCAGGGGATCTTCCCGACCCCAGGATCAAACCCAGGTCTCCCGCATTGCAGGCAAATTCTTTACTGTCTGAGCCACCAGGGAAGGCCCCAAAGAAAAGTGTGGGGGACTTCCCTGGTGGTCCAGTGGTTAAGACTCTGAGCTTCCAATGGAGGGGGCATGGATTCAGTCCCTGGTTAGGGAACTAAGATCCCACATGCTGCATGTCCAATAAGTAAATAAAACATAAAAAACAAATGTGGATCATAGAAATATGACTGTTGTTCCTAAGGCTCCCTGTAGATGGCATTGCTTGACTTGGTCTTTACAGTTTATAGACAGGAATTGTTAAAATAGAATGTTTTAAATGGATTCACACTTGCATTTTGAAAGTGAAGTACATTAGATTTTAAAGAATAAACCTACCTGTTACGAATTGCTTTCATAATATAATGTGGTTGTCTTAGTTCGTTGGGGTTGGTATCACAAAATACCATAGCCTAGGTAACTTACAAATGACAGAAATTTATATCTCACAGTTCTGGGAATCTGGGCAGTCCAAGATCAAGATGTCCATAGGCAGCTGTCCTCACAGGGCAGAAGGGACAAGGCACTCCCTGGGATCTCTTTTACTGGGCACAAATCCCATTTATAGAGAGCTTCACCCTCATGACCTGCTCACCTCCCAAATGCCCCATCTCCAAATACCATCACACTGGAGGAATAGATTTCAATCTATGAATGGGTTCGTAGGGGAGTGGTGTAAGCATCCAGACCATAACAGTAGTGTAGGTAAAATAGGGTTGTTTTTTTTCCTTGTAAATCTGTATGTATTTTCTGTTTATTGCATTTTCATATGCCTTTAGAATTTTTGAATGTTGTTAATATAGCTACATAAATTGCAATTCATAAATCATTTCTCTACTGTTGGTATTTTCTATGAGAGATATTTCAAAGGCTAAATTAGTTCAAGTTCTAAAAATGAAATTCACCTTGAAAGTACTTTTTATATAATGCATGATTTTACATCTGAGGTACTTGAAGCTTCTAATTAATTTTAATTAGTTTTCAAACTAGTATGCCTTCTTCACTAGAGTAATAAGTAGCTTTTACATCAAAAGACTAAAGCTCTGTCTTTGGTTGTATCACAGTTCTGTAAGCTTAGGCTGCCTGTTTGACTTTCGGTTTTAATTTTTCCTCAGGGAACATCAGGATTTGAAATTTTTGATTCAGTGATAATAAACATTTAAAAAATGTAATATTCAGTTTTTACAACATAAAGATCTTTAAGCCTTATTTGAATTAGAAAAAGTTTGTGGCAACAAAATTTTACTGAAAATTGATCAAGTAATGGGAAACTAAGTTTTCGCTTTAAATGATTTGGGGTAGGAAAACAAATTCTGAAATCATTTTCACTAATTAGGTGAAAGCTGTTACGTATTTCAGGTCATATCAATTGTGAGATACATCTTATGTAATTCATTATTAATAGCAAATCGTTTTCAAAGAACTATGTTAGAACAGGTTATCTCTATGATGATTGTTTTCTCATGACCATCCTGAAAACTATTAGCTCACAAGCCTTGAAGCCAGATTACCTGGATTTAAACCTCAGTTCTTCATTTACTTAGCTGTATGACTGTGTGCCTCAGTTTCCTCCTATATGAGGTAAAACCATGATGGATTGCCTCATAGTTTGACATAGGGATTAATTCGGTTTAACACATAAAATACTCAGCATACAGTAAGCCTTCGATAAATGTTGTGGTTATAGCAGGCTTAGAATTACTTTACGTGAGGGTCCTGGGGAAATGTAATAATGCAAGTCTGTTGCGGTGTGAAATCTGGGCATCTTTTTGAGAGTACTGGGCTCGTGAACATCACTACCCCATCACGGTGGGAATGGCTTCTCGGTGGGAGGAGTCTGAGAACAGTGTTCCACAGTAAGTTGAACAGGTAAGCAATTTTAGAAGAAGAAAATGTGGTGAAAAGAAACCTTTGTTTGCTGTTCATTTTTACAGTTCTAAAGCTAAGTGCCATGACCATTAAGAGGCCAAAAAAACAGGAGATCCCCATTTTCAAATACCAGAGCTTGGGCTTGTTGGCTGAAGCTCCAGGATCCCACCATCCTGAACCTTACCCAGTTCTTCCCTGTGTGGTTCTCTATGTTAAACTGAGACCAGATAAGTGGCACCAGGTCGTTTTTCTGAAGTCTGGGGCTTGATGTATCTGCATAATTATTATCAGAGTTTAGATGTGTTCATTCTAAAAGAACAAAGTGGCTATAAAATACTCTGTAGCTCTTGCCTCCTGGGTAAACCATCTTTTACCCTGTGATCAGTATATATGATGAGAATCAGGAGCTTCATTTAACTTCAGGCTGATTCTGTCTGTACCAGCAGACAAGAATGAGAGCCAGAACCGTGAACTGTATCTACTTCTCCATCAGCCAGTGTAAAATAACACAAGTGCTTAACTGCATTATGTTAAACTTTCAAGCCTTTTTTGTTAGCAGTTGATGGAAAAAATTATTATGAATACTAGATAGCCGGTCTTAATTTTTAGAAACGTCTATTAGCTATGACACACTAACTTAACTTTGATGAAGGGTAAATTCACACTTTTTACTATTCACAAGGTTAGAAACAATGATGTTTCTTCTTTGCAAAACAAAGTTAAGGCTTTTGAAAGAGCTGTTCTAAGATGCCATCCTTATGGGGTTAAATGTTGAGTACTTAACAGATTTCCTTCATGTCATTAGCTCTCGTGAATCATCACTGGCAGTCTGTTAAAACCCTTCACAGGTCAGTGCTTTTAAACACTCCTGAGTAATTTTTTTAAAGTTAACTTTTATTCTAAGTTGTTAATCTATTGAAGTCCAAGCATTTAACAGTCTGAGGTCCAGATTCATTTGTTGGCTCATCAGTGCTTTGATAAATCATTGTGTATGGTACAAACAATCCCATGTATCTCCATTCATTACTTGACCTTGTTCTTTTAGGAATGTGTCCTGAAAACTGGCTTGTATGCGAGCACAGTGCAGTTGCATATTGGGGCACAACAAATATAAATAGCATGTTTTATCCAAAGCTAAAATGAGAAGCTTGATATTTTCATTCCAAATGAGTGTAAAGAATAATCTCATGGCATATAATGGACATTTGAACATACACCTGGCTTCTTGAAACTAACAGGAAAAACAAGTTTCACACTCCCACAAATAATAAATGTTTAACCAGAGAATGCCTTTGGGTTTCGGTGACATTTATGAACATAGGTACAGTGTACTTTTAAAATAGCTATCGTCTTTCTAAATCTTGTCACAAGGATTAAAAAAAAAAAAAATTCTGTCTTTCAGAACTCTCTTTTCACTCTCTAGCATCTCTCTGACACCCACATTCAGTCTGTTACTTTCTGTCTGAAATAAGTGTCTGGTTGTTAACCTGAGATTCCAAGGAAGAGAGGAGTGGAGGTTCAGTGTGGCCAAAAGGAATGAAAGTCCAAATTAGCTCCAAAGACAACCCTAGGTCTGTTCTAAATCCACTCACCATCCCTTTATGTGCCCAGGCTTATACATTCTGTTCTTCTAAGGAGAAAATGGCTCACTTGACTACCATCTAATCTAGCTGTGTGTCCTTGGGCGAGTTAAATTCTCTGAATGTTAGTGTCCGTCTCTGTAAAGTAAGAGTGACATCTACCTGATAGCACAGTGGTGATGGTTAGACTAGATAATATATGTGGACAAGGATAGGGAAGAAGGCATCTCTCCAGCATAAGCCTCAGTTATCTGCTCTGAGGGTTCAGACTCGTAAATTCTTGCAAACTGGAGAGAAGTTATCCCATGGAAACAACACAGCTTGGTCAAAAAAAACAAAACAAGCCTTTATTGTCAAAAAGGTGGGATTCCCAGTGTAGCAGCCTGTCTGTCATTTACTTCCACCCTGACTTCTTCACTTTGTCTTTAGGCTCCACCTTCATCACAAGAAGGGAGTAAGAAGTCACAGGGGAGACCTTGCCGTTCCCTTGTTCCCACCCACAAGCCGACTGTAGATTCCCCCTCTGCCCCCTGACCCTGACCCTTCCCCTGAGCCCTGGCGTCACCTCTTCAGCTGCCTTCAGTGTGTCCCATCTTCCTCCTGTTCCTGCTGTCACCTGAGGCCAGGCCTCACTGGCTAATCCATGCCCCTGTAATGTCTCCCACTTGTAGCATCTCTCCACACACACCTGTGCAAATAGTGGTGCCAGTGTACTCCCCTGACAGGGAGTCCCAGACTGTTCAGCAGCCTACTCAAAAACCTCCCCAAAATAGAAAGTCCCACATGAGGTATTGAGTACCCTCTTCGGTGTATGCCCTTTTGCTTCCTTCTTGCTGTCCTCTCAAAATGGACTTCGCTTGGATGTGTACACAGTGTGCCTCATGGCTTCTGTCTTTGCTCGTGATCTTTTCCATCAGCCTTCTCCCAGCTGACTGGTGAAGACCAAATCTCTTAAGGACTGACCCTGTGCCTGCCCCATGACCAAGCCCAGCCAAACAGCCTCACTTCCCCCCCCCCCCCCACCCCCACAGTTAAAGGATGGGTATCACATGACCCATGCCAGCCCCACAGAGCCCTCCGGGATAAGAGGCACTTCTTTTCTAGGGTAGCTAATACTAAGGATAAAAAAAAAGACTCCAGCTTCCCCCAAAGAAAAATCAACACAGACCAAAGCAGAATCTAGATTCAGAGAGAGAAATCAGAAGACTGTCCTGATTATTTGGTTTGAGCCTCTGAAGCCAGCTCTACCGCCTAGACTCCCAGTTGTATAACCTAGTTAACTTTGTTCTGCTGGTTTGAGGTTGGGTTTCTCTTCCCTGCCGTGGAGCAGGTCCTAACTAGACCCTTCAAACATTTCTGCCTTTGACATTCTACCCTTATCTTACAATCTTTCCCAACCAGTACTTTTCCCAAGAAGTAATCTGCTTTTTAAGTCTTCATTTTGTGCATAATTCCAGCCTAATCATCTTAGCCATTGATTTATAGATTTCCTAGAATAGTGTCAGTTATTGATCATACAGCAGGTGATCAGTATCTTAACCTATCAAACTACAAAAGTAAACATGATAAAATTACTCAGAAAAAGTGAAGCAATAAAAACCCATTGTGGGAGTGGTTTTCCTGTGTTACCAAAGAGCATACCCACCACTTTTGCATCCAGAAAATATTCAAGCCTCCCTCTCACCATCCCCATCATGGACATGTTATTAGCACTGAGAGAATGAATTGCTTCAGAGAGCAAGTGGATCTGCGTAGGGCTGAGTGTGAAAAGTGGAGGGAGAATTACAGCAGGTATTAGGTGAGGTCCAAGATCTGGAGAGCAAGACTAGACACAGAGGGTGTCAGCTAAGAAAGGTTGGAAAGCTTCCTTGGGTTACAGAAAAAAACCTGCATTTATTGTGAAGTTTTCATTTTTTTACTATATTTCAAAAAAGTCTGACACCTGGGTCTAGCTTCCATGTGGTAGCAGAAAGTGAAGAGTAAGTTTTAAAAACTACCTTACCAATCTGTTTGGAATAACATGATAGGAGTATAAATTCTGGGAGGAAGAGAGAGCCCCAGAGGGTCCCAGCACTGCAGGGGCCACCGAGAGTGATGGAAAATAAAACCTCCCCTTCCCAGTATATGCCAGAGGAGGGCTTTGGAACGGAGGCAAAGCTGACCCTTGGGTTACAGATGTTACATGCAGTAAATATTTTGCTGAACTTTAAATGTAATTGTCATGAATATCAAGGTATTTGGAAAGATTGAAGTGAACCTAATGTGTTTTTTTAATATCACCAGATTTGAAACTTTCACTAGAATTTATATTCATATCATGTTGGTGGGCTGCAGTCCACGGGGTCGCGAAGAGTCAGATACGACTGAGCAACTTCCCTTTCACTTTTTACTTTCATGCATTGGAGAAGGAAATGGCAACCCACTCCAGTGTTCTTGCCTGGAGAATTCAAGGGATGGGGGAGCCTGGTGGGCTGCTGTCTATGGGGTCGCACAGAGTCGGACACGATTGAAGTGACTTAGCAGCAGCATTTTATTCCAAATAGATTGGTAAGGTAGTTTTTAAAAGTAATTGTGATTTCTTGTGTGAGATACCTGAGGGCCTTATGTTATGACTATATGGCATCTTGAAACCAAGTCAAGAAAAAAAAATCTAACCATGAATTTCCAGAATGATCCCTGACTTTCACAAGGACTGATTAATGAAAGACAAGACAACCATTCACAATAGAGGCCTGGGTTAGTTTTAAAGGCAGCTTTGATGATTGACAGGTGATTGACTGCAGTGGTAGGAGAATTAAATTCCCAAACAATAGGAAACCAGATTAGATGTTGGTGGTGTGTGTGGATGGGCTCAAGACTGTCAGATTTGATGTAAGTTCTACTTTATGGGATCATGCTTAATGTGATCAGGGCTAACATAAGCCCCAAGTTAATAGCTAAGATGCCACTTGGCCTTGCTTTAGGTAAAGATCTGTGCCCAGGCCTGTGAAATGTGAGTAGAGAGCAGAGAGTATGATAATGTGTGTGTTTTGGAGTGGGGGTGGGGGTGGGGATGGGGTTGTGATTAATGATGAAAGATTGGAGGCTTTATTTTTCTTACCAATGTCTCTCAACTTGCCGGGTAGCCTAGAAAAACTGACCATTATCCTTCAACAAAAAGAATGGCGTTGTTTGCTGTCCTTCCACGAGGATCCTGGCAGGGAGAGTGGGCTTCTCTTAAGAGCCCAGGACTCTGGCCTCCTCAGCCTCCCCTGGGGACAAAGTAGCTCCAGCCAGCAAATCTCCCCAGAAATACTTCTCCGAGCACAAGAGAGTTCCCACAACTCTCTGGACTCCTCTGTGACTTCCCAGGCATCTAGCTATCATCTTTCCAAACACTCAGTGCCAGGTATTGACTGTGATTAGCTGATGCCCCTCAGGTTACCCTGGCCTCCTGATTAAAGATACGCTTCGGCAGCATTTGATGGAGATTTCCTGGCTTGACTGGAGCCAGAGGGTGAAGGCTGACCTCCTGCCTCTGCTGACTGGCTGTGAGTCCTCTGGCAGGTCCCTCAATCAGATGGGGATGGTGGTGGTGATAGTGACATTTGTTTTGCCCACCCACAGAGTCCTTAGGATGCTCAAACAGGAAAATGGATGGGAGAGCCCAGTGTCAGCTTGAAAGCTGGATGGAGATGCGAGTTACTGCGCTTGGTGCTGACATCCGACAAAAGGCTGGATGATGCTTCCCCTTCCCAGCCAAGTATGTGCCATTCAAAACGAAACAGAGGGTATCTGCTTCATCTCTAATGAGCAGGGGGCCTTAGCCAAAGGTCCACAGAAGGGAGGAGGGACAGACGGTGGCTCAGTTCCCCTTGGTCTCCTCAGTCTGTCTTCTTTTTGGACTCTAGTTGACCTTGGCCCAGATCTTATCAATAGGTACCTTCGCTCTTCTCGTCACAGAAGAGAGACAGTCACCATCTCTCCTCGTTTGTGTTCAGTGGGCCAGGCTTAAGGTAGGTGCTAGGGACACCCATGGGCTGTGAGTTGCTCGCTGTGGAAAGGAGGTGGCTCCTAAAAGGAGTGAGCACGCTAGGACAGGGCCCAAGACATGCTGAGCATGTTACTGATGTGTCATTTTCTTCTTATTCTTATTCTTACTGTGGGAGCAAAGGTGATTGGACTGGTTTTGCAAATGTGTTTTCCTTGATTCCTCAACCTGTCAAATGAAAGGCCTCCTCAACTCAGCAGGGTCTTATTTCCTTGTTCTTGAAAAAATCCAGGGTAGCAGGTCTGCCCAGGGAAGGCTGTAAACGCTGCTTGGCCTGCAGGGCTCCAAAGTCTGATTTAAAGACGCCCAGCCATGGGAAATCTGCCATTTGGGTCCCCAGAGCTGGCCTATGCCCAGGTTCCCTGCGTCCTCCACTGCCTTCCTCCCACCAGGGACACCGTCCTTCCCAACCGGAATATCCCCCATCCTTAGGATGCACCTTCATTCTCTGTGCCCCCTCCTGTGGCACAATCATCGTGGTACTTGCCACTCACCATGATTCCACTGACTCGCACTCACAGAAGCCCTGGGCGGACACACAAGGGTGCTCATCTCCCCATGCTTCCATTTTAAAGGTTCTCTAATGTTCGTATCCAGTTTGGCTCTAGTAACATTGTTTTTCCATGTTTCTGCCTTGTCTCCCCGACTCTTCCGCCCCCTCCTCAAAGTCAAGAACAGAGTCTTTGCACCCTGCATGATTCTTGCACATCTCGCTTGAGGAATACTCCACTCCCCAGTAATTAATCCAACGAACTTTTCTTGAGTGCCTGTGATGCTTGTGGTAGGTCCTGGAGGGAATACAAAAATGAAATATGACTGAAAAGTGAGGCAGTAGAGTGGAGAAAGTGAAAGTAGTAGCTTACTTCATAGAGTTTAGTTGAAAGAAGGCTTGTACTAAAGGATGGAAGAGAAGAGATTGTGGCAGAAGATAAAGGGGGCATGAGGGGAGGGGGGTGTAGAGGAGCCCAGAGTAGAGGAGTCAGATCCAGAGCAGGTAAACTGATTCTGGAAGGAAGAGGGTCATCTCTTTTAGAGGACTGATGGAAAGAAGGGAGGGAAAGCAGAGGGAGGGAAGGAAGAAAAGGGGGGAGGGAGGAAGATGTAGCTAAATGTGGACGGGGACATAGGGGGAAAGGGCTTCCCAGGTGGCACTAGTGGTAAAGAACCTGCCTGCCGATGCAGAAGACAAGCGATTCAGGTTTGATCCCTGGGTTGGGAAGATCCCCTGATGGAGGGAATGGCTACCCACTCCAGTATTCTTGCCTGGAAAATCCCAAGGACAGGAACCTGGCAGGCGACAGTCCATGGGGTCTCAAAGAGTCAGACACAACTTAGCAACTTAGCATGCACACTTGCACCTAGGGGGAAAGGGGTTTATCACCAATACCCTGGGTTTTCACTGTCAAATGAATGAAAGAGGGGACTTGGGTCTCGACATGAAGGAGCTTAAGCTGCTAAAGGGTTCACTAGTGGGGAGACTAGCAGGTAGCAACTGTGACACAGAACTGCCCATGTGGCCTGACTGGGGGAGACCTGGGGAAAAGGGAAAAAGAAATGCAGAGTTGGGAAATAGGAGTTATCTCTAGGTTCACCCTTCTCTCTCCCCAACCCATCCCCTGAACCAGGATCTGGAGGCTCGCTGGGAGCACTCTGCTGAACTGACCTACTTCAGATTTGGAGGTTCCCCCACACCGCCTTCCCTCAGAACACCTCTTCCTGGCCTCCTGGCAGCCACCTGCTGCCCTTGTTGCCATAGTCGATCATGGCTTTTGGTGCTTTTCTCTCTCAGGGAGCAGTGTGATACTCTTGGGGGTGGGGAGGTCCCGTTGGATTTTGGTTCATACAGGTTTTCATCAGCTCTGGATCAATATGCCCAATTGTTGATTCTCAGAGAGACGACTGAACAAGTATCATTTCACCATATGGCCAACTTGCCAGGTTTACCGAAATAACCAGTTTACCGAAAGCTTGTTTCAAGAGTCTCTCTGTATGAATTATATTCATGCATATATTTACTCAAATATAGTCAGTGAATGTATTCTTCGTGCATATTCAGTGATTCTGAAGATGTCCATTAAATGGGAATTTATTTTAATGTAAATATAGTTAATATATATATATTTGTTTTGGGCTAAATTGTGTACCTTGAGAATTCACATGTTGAAGTCCTGGCTTGCAGTACCTCAGAAGGTGACTGTATTTGGAGATAGACCTTTAAAGAGGTAATTAAGTTGAAATGAGGCCATTAGTGTACTGCATGCTAAGTCACATCAGTTGTGTCGAATTCTTTGCGACCATCTGGATTGTAGTCCACCATGCTCCTCTGTCCACGGGATTCTTCCGGCAAGAATACTAGAGTGGGTTGCCAGGCCCTCCAGGGAATCTTCCTGACCCAGAGATCAAATACATCTCCTATGTTGGCAGGCAGGTTCTTTACCGTTGGCACCACCAGGGAAGCCCCACTAGAGTGGACCATAACCAAATATGACTGGTTTCCTTACAAGAAGAGGAGATTAGGACTCAGACGAATAACGAGGAAAGATGTGAAGACAAGGAGGAAGCTACCGTTGGCAAGCCAAGGAGAGAGGCCTCAAAAGAAACCAACCCTGCTGGCACCTTGATCTTGGACCTCTAGCCTCCATTACTGTGAGAATATAAATTTGTTTTAGCTAGTCTCTGGGACTTTGTTATGGCTGCCTGAGCAAACTAACACAATAATCTCATAGCTGTATTTTTAAATATGGGATGTATTTCATTAGTATTTTAAGGAATGTTCGATTTGCCAAAAGGTTTGAGTTATAGAGTAAATTAGCCTTCTCGTAAATATATTTAAGAAGAAGATATTCATAACATACTTAAGTCTTAACATAGAAGAAAAAAAAATTGTTCAAATTCATTGACTGTTCTCAGGAAGAACATTTCTTGAAACAGGATGTTAGCAAGTGTGGCAGAGTGGCCTTCGATGTCCAGTGAGCCCGGCTCCTTCTGGCTTGTGGCCGCCCGCCATCCTCTGTGCACAGAGACTGGCAGTGCGGGACCCAGCGGGCTGGAGTGGGAACCTTGCCGCACTCTGAGCGCACACCAGACGCTGTGCTAGACGCCTCCCTTGTGCTAGAGTGTGATCCCCTGAATTCTCACACCAGGACTGGGAGACATACACGCATCCCGCGCTGCATACAAGAATGTCAGAACTTGAATAGTCAAGTAACTCCCCCCGGTCACAGAGCTAATCATTAGGGAGAACATGCCCCAAGTTCTGATAGATCTAGGTGTAAGTCCCAGCTCTGCTGCATCCCATCTGCGTGACCTAAGGCGAGTACCTTAACTTCTCTATACCTTAGTCTCTTCATTTGTAAAATGGGGTCAGTACTGCTGTTTCCCACATAGGTTGTTGGATGGAGCAAATGAGATAATATACGTATGTGGCACAGAACCTGGCACATACAATGTCCTCAAGTGTTAGCTGCCACTGTGAGTTTAGGAAATACAATACATGTAACACCAGACATTATATAGTAGTGTTTACAAAGCACTTTCAGTTTTTCAGATAAGGAAATCAAGCGTAAGAGAAGTTTCGGGACTCATTCAGACACCCCCTCCCCCCAAGTCTTTATTCTATTTAGGCCTTCACCTGATTGGTGAAGCCCACCTGTATAAGGGAGGGCAGTCTGTTTTGCTGAAAGTTCACCAATTTAAATGTTAACCTTGACCAAAAAGCCAGGCTTCAGCAATAGTGAACCGTGAACTTCCAAATGTTCAAGCTGGTTTTAGAAAAGACAGAGGAACCAGAGATCAAATTGCCAACATCCACTGGATCGTTGAAAAAGCAAGAGAGCTCCAAAAAAACATCTATTTCTGTTTTATTGACTATGCCAAAGCCTTTCACTGTGTGGATCACAACAAACTGGAAAATTCTGAAAGAGATGGAAATACCAGACCACCTGACCTGCCTCTTGAGAAATCTGTATGCAGATCAGGAAGCAACAGTTAGAACTGGACATGGAACAACAGATTGGTTCCAAATAGGAAAAGGAGTACATCAAGGCTGTATATTGTCACCCTGCTTATTTAACTTATATGCCAAGTACATCATGAGAAACATGGGGCGGGATGAAGCACAAGCTGGAATCAAGATTGCCAGGAGAAATATCAATAACCTCAGATATGCAGATGACACCACCCTTATGGCAGAAAGTGAAGAAGAACTAAAGAGCTTCTTAATGAAAGAGGAGAGTGAAAAAGTTGGCTTAAAGCTCAACATTCAGAAAACTGAGATCATGGCATCCTGTCCCATCACTTCATGGCACATAGATGGGGAAACAGTGGCTGACTTTATTTTTGGGGGCTCCAAAACCACTGCAGATGGTGATTGCAGCCATGAAATTAAAAGATACTTACTCCTAGGAAGGAAAGTTAGGACCAACCAAGACAGCATATTAAGAAGCAGACATTACTTTGCCAACAAAGGTCCGTCTAGTCAAGGCTATGGTTTTTCCAGTGGTCATGTATGGATGTGAGAGTTGGACTATAAAGAAAGCTGGGCGCCGAAGAATTGATGCTTCTGAACTGTGGTGTTGGAGAAGACTCTTGAGAGTCCCTTGGACTGCAAGGAGATCTAACCAGTCCATCCTAAAGGAGATCAGTCCTGGGTGTTCATTGGAAGGACTGATGTTGAAGCTGAAACTCCAGTACTTTGGCCACCTGATACAAAGAGCTGACTCATTTGAAAAGACCCTGATACTGGAAAAGATTGAGGGCAGGAGGAGAAGGGGATGACAGAGGATGAGATGGTTGGATAGCATCACCGACTCAATGGACATGAGTTTGAGTAGGCTCCGGGAGTTGGTGATAGACAGGGAGGCCTGGCGTGCTGCAGTTTGTGGGGTTGCAGAGTCGGACACGACTGAGCAACTGAACTGAACTCGACCAAACACACCCTCGCAGAAACATCCAGAATATTTGATGAGTAATCTAGGCTCCATGGTCCAGCCAAGTTGACACATAAAATTAACCTCACAGTGTCTTTGCTCAGAAGAAAACAAGGATGTGCTGAGAGAGCTTATGCATGGCATTCACCCTTCGGCCTACTCCCCAAATGCCCTGAATAAGGTTGAGTCTTTGAGCCCAACTCTCCCATCCTTTCTCCTCCAGAAGAAAAATGTTATAGTGAAACAATTTACTTGGTTTCATTTTTCAGACTAGTCACTTATATCAGGTAGGTAAGTTATTAGTGAATACTTTTTATCATTTCTTTTGATATGGCTGTGAATGTTTTGATTATATATTAAATACAAGCTTGCATGCAACTTAATGAACAAAGGAAATATGTTTATAATCCCTTCTTTAATTATGGTACTCATTTAAGTTTAGCTTAAGCATTGCTGTTTTTTAAAATTAGTTTTATTGTAGAAAAATCTTCAAAAAACAGATTCTTTAAACAGTCTATATTTATGTAGAGATATTATAAAATAGAAAGCTAAAGACTGCTTCATAAACTGAGGTTTGACCGTCTTGCATATCAAGGAAAGGACACACCTTGAAGACTGGTCTAATTTAACGCAGGGCCAAAAATCAGCCTCTTAAGCGTTAAAACTGTAAAACAGAAACGGTAAGGCAACAGCTTTGAGGCTGTGTTAAGATGATTATAGTTATGAGATAAGCTGGCTGAGGTCAGTAAGTAGAAATTCTCATCTAGTAAACAGTGCAGATTATACTACTACAGGAGTACTCAGCTATGCAGATACCTGAAGCAGGCTGAAGGAAGGACTCTAATAAAACCTAACCCCTTACATTTTTATGGCACTCTAAGATTTTTAAACATCTCTCATTTACATGAATCTGATATGATCCTTGCACATTGCCCCATACTGCAGTAGGGCCAGACATCATTCTTCCCATTGAGACTCAGGACACCTCCTAGCTTATACGGTGGCAGAGTGGCAGGGAACAGGCCAGACCAGATGGGCTTTCTTCGGCATCCAGTCATCAGTCCGGCATCTTTGTTGGGTGCCTGGGATGCACGGCCAGGGTACAGGGGCAGGTGGAGGAGGAGAGTGGACAAAACACAAGCCGTGGCTGGTCTTACTAACCGGCCCTCCTCAAAAATCACTGGCATCTGTTCAAAATGGCATTTCCTGTTTTGATTTTGAGATTTGGCATCATATTAATATAACTGGGCAGGCCTGCACAGAACTGCTAACGGCAGAAGAAAAAAAGAGAGTGAACACTTGAACAAGATTACAGGCTCCTGCCTTGAACAGGTGAACATGATTTACAGACTGCTGCCTTTCTCACTAGCAAAAAAAAAAAAGCCTCCCAAGCCGGGAGGGATAGAAGAGGAGGGTGAGGGACGGAGTGCCGCTGGTGACAGGTTTTCTCCCGAGAGGAGGGAATCACACCCTCAGAGCTGTGAGAAGTGAATCATGTCTTTCCTATCAAGACTTCGCACAATTTTCTGGGAAACTTGTCATTGAGGATACAATAGAGATGACTGTCCTTTTCAGCAGTGTAGCAGTTTCTGGAGGGAACAGTGTGAATCAGTTTGGGGGATTAAAATGCAAACTGAATGAAGATTAAAGGTGTGTCATAAGGCGCTTTGTGGGCTGTGTTTACTTTTCTGGAGGCCAGCACATCTGCCTGATTGAAAGAGGCAATGTCACATTTGGTTGCAAAAGTATAAACGGGTGATGACTTTGGTCCCACCTTTCACGTTAGGATCGGGGTCTTCTCTTCAAAAGAGTAGAAAAGAGCATCTAGGCCATACCTCTTAGTTTACAAGGCACTTCCATGGGCATCGTTATACTTAAGCATCACTAAAGCAGAATCATGGGGCCTGCTTTCTGTGTGAGATAGCTTAAGTCACAGCTGAGGGCACCTATTGGTGGGCTTCTAGCTCAAAGCCCACACTCTCCACTTCATCACAAGATAGACCCACTCAGTCTATACAAGGGCAGAGTGGTTGATTTCTTATTGGCTCCATGTTAGAAGATAACCAACCAATCTCAATTTGCCTGAGACTGAAGGGTTTCCAAGGATCTGGGAGAAACCTGGGCAAATTGGGATAACTGGTCACCTTATATTTCCAGAAGTCCTCATAGGAGATTCTTCAAGAGTCACATTGAATGCTGAGTTTTTTTTGGGTGGACACAGCCATATATGCGTGGGATTGGTGTTTAATTTTCTCCTCAATATTTGCAGGCATTTAAAATTTTTAACATTTTGCTAGTCTCCTAAGATTGTCATTTTAACTATTTTTCTTCCTGATGTTGTCTTAAATCCTCAAGGACTATATGGGGAGAAGGGGTGCAAACAGGAAAAAAGTGAGTAAAGGAAGACATTGACTTCCAATTTTTAAATGTGATTTTGGTTGTGGTACTTTGAGGACTAACTTGTTATCATAATTCTCCAACTTGAATATGGTAGTGGACAGCCGCTTAAGACAACCCTCCAACGATTCTGCCTCTTGGTATGGATGATCTTGCGTCCTTCTCTTCCCTTGGATGTGGATTTGTCTTAGAGAGTTCCCCTTTCTCTCCCTCCCTCTCTGTGTGTCTCTGTCATCCCTAACTCTGGGAAAAGGCATCAGTCAGCCCACGTGTTGAAGAACGGATATTTCCATGCAATAGCCAGAAAGGACCTGAGCTTGGAAGCAGGTTCTCCAGCAACAGAAGAGTCTTTAGAAATCTTTGCAGCCTGAACCAACCGCTTGATTGCAGCACCATGAGAGCTTAGCCAGAATCACAAAGCTAAGTCAATTCCAAATTCCTGTCTCATATGAACTGTGAGATAATGTGGTTGTTTTCATCCTCTGTGTTTTAGGGAATTTGTTTGGAGGCAGTAAACAACTAATACAGATGTGCGTCAGAATCACCTAGACAACCACCTTGATAAAATGTATATTTCTGGGTCCTGCCCCTGGAAATTATATTCAGTAGATGTGGCCTGAAGTCTGCTTTTTCACCAGGAATCCCAGGAGAATCAGAACTGACGAATTTCTGCTTGAGAGCACATTGCAAGATAAGCACTCCCTGGGAAGGCCTCCGGGAGGGAAGACTGCAACGGGGTATGGCTGCCAGATGAAATACAGGACACCCAGTGCTGTTTTAATTTGAGATAAATAACAGAAAATGTTTTAATATAAGCATGCCCCTTGCAGGACTGGGGACATATTTATACGAAAACATATTTGTTATCTGAAATTCAAATTAAGCTGAGTGTTCTGTATTTTTTCTTGCTAAAAACCAGAGAGAAATCCCCACCCAAAGAAAGGACCAACCGGAAATAAAGCGGCGCCTTCCTTTCGCAGATGGCAGGATTTTGATCCCTGAGGGGCCAGTGATGGGACTGCAGGTGCCTGGCTGGGCCCTGCCCCTCTGCAACGGACTTGCGACCCTTGAACGGTTTCTTTGAAGGTTTGGGGTGGGGGAAGGGGGACAGTGCGAAACTGCTCAGAAGTACCCCCGCATGGCCCCGCCCACCTCTTACAGGTTGGACCCCGCCCCTTGGTGCCCCAGCGGTGGGGATAAGGAGACCCTGTGCCTTCAACTCCCTGGAGAGCCTGGACCCCGCCTTCGCAGGGGTTGCAGCCTGGTGGATGCCCCACACGGCGCCCAGAACTCGCTCCTTTGGGTGCTGATGGCATCAGGCTTTTCCAGAGCAGTGAATGAATGCCAGTCTTGCCCCACATCCCTCCAGGAACTCAGATGAATGCAGCTGCTCGTAATAAAAGTGTGCGTTTCTCATTCCGAGCCTGTCTTGGTCTGCTGAGTTCTGTTGGAGCTCTCAGCCCTGTGAAGAGGAGAATGATTCCAAAGACATTCCTTATGACTGCGGTTATAAGAACGCTGGTTCTCACTTCTGTGTGCTTTCTTGTCACAGGAAACCGTGTTAATTCCGATGTGTTAATTTTCCACTGTGAAATATTTTCAAAGAGATCGAGAATGAATGAGAATGTGTGTGAGAGAGAGGGAGGGAACTTGGCGGCACAGACTGAAGTTCTGAAGGCAGGGATAGAAGATACAGGCTCAGAAAATGTGCAGCTGCAGTAGAATCGGAGACTTACATACGTGCTTTGAAACCAGACACCGAAAGTGAGGTCACATCACTGCAGCCTTGCCCAGCAGCCTGACACAAGCTGAAAAGCCACAGGAGGGAGCTGAGTCTCTCTCCCCAGCGAGACTGTCGAGGGCCTTGAGTTTCTGAGAGGAAGGGAGGCAGTTTGGAATCAAAAGTACAGAGTGTGTATCTGCCTTGGAGGCTCTCAAGAGCCTGAAGAGAACTCTTGTTGCCCTGCTTCATAAAACCAGCCCACCCAAAACAGACTCGAAAAGTAGAACCCCCAGGACGCTGTGCCATTTCACACTTCGGACGTCAGGAAGTGTTCCACAGGAATTGCCCAGTCTGAGGACCACGGCGGACTGTGAAGGCTTGGGAATGCAATAATCTAGATGCATAGAATGGTCAAGCACTTGGAGGGCCTCGGTCACCTGGCTCAGGTTCCCGTTTTACAGGGAAGAATCTAGCCTCCCTCTTTGGCCTTCAGCGTGGCCTCTCTGGGTGTCTGAAAACTTAATAGCGACCTCAGAAGTTTATTGTGAGCTCTAGTGTCATGATGGATGTAAAGCACTTGGCACTTAGCACTAATAAATGGGCGCTGTTTTATAATTTCACTGTGTGTGTGTGTGTTGAGGTGTGTGGTGGCAATGCTGGGGTCAGAGGGGAGTATTTTAATATAGTTTTTAAAGAGCCCAGCTTCCTGATACAGGGTTCACATCTACATAGGGTCTTTTGGAAGGGAAAGAACCACTGCACCTTTTACTATATCTGTTTGTTTTAGAGATATCTAAAGACACAGACAGGTGAAGTCTTGCTTAGGATCCCACAGCCACCTCCTTTCTGGAACCCCCTATCTTGCTAACAAGGTAGGGAAACTGCCATGCTTTCAGCCTAAAAGCCCCATTGAGATGGTATGACTTTTCTGCAGCAGCAAGCGGGAATCTCTAACACACTGACCCCAGCGCTCTGCTGGACTCGTTCAGTCACCCCCGTGGCTACCAGCACCACCACCAAGGAGGGCTCCTAAACTTTTTTGCTAATGAATGAAAGTGCTACATTCCCAACCCTGAGAGAACTAATAATTGTGTACAAAGGCAAGTCTGGTTTTGAAATTAATGACTGTGGGAGTCTGAAATGATTTTGAGATAAAATGAATAGTTTACATTAATTTGCATTGCAATAGACAACACTGGTTAGGAATCACCGCTCTGTTGAATTTAAGAGACAAAGATCAAGTCTGTTATTTTAATTCACTGCCCCAGGAAGCTAGGAGAGCGGAGGGGCAGTGAGGCGATTGAAGCTTTTAATGCTTACTGTGTAGAAATAATGATTTTTGTAAAAATAGATTAGCTTTTAAGGATGTAGTAACATTGGCTAAGCACTTGGTATATATTTTGCCTATATTTATTTCTTTCATCATCACTACAACCTTAGGAGATAGGTGCTAGAATTACCTCCATTTTATAGATGAGAAAACTAAGACCAGAGAGGAATTTCTTCAAGGTCAGATAACTAATAAACGGCATCACCAGGACCAAATCTTGGAGTTTGACTGCAGAGCCTTGCTCTATCCACTGTCCTCTACCACCTGGATCTCCCAGGGCACCAAACCCAAGAGACCAGGAACTATTCTGCCATTCATCACGAGCATATCCTTTTCATCACATTGCTGTTCCCAGATTACATATGGAGCTGACTCTTCTGGTCCTTAATGCTCCAGTGTGTGAAGTAATACCTCATTATGGTTTTGATTTACATGAAATGTGTATCAGACCTTCCTGGGTCAGATTAAGCTAAAGTCACTTTGACTTTCTTCATCCAAGACACCTGAGAATCCAGCAGTTCCTGGTGCGTAGGTAAGAATGCCCTGGGACTGACTGCCCTTGAAGCTGTGCAGCAGTAGGCAAACAGACTTGCTACAGATTTGGCAGCGGAGAAGGTGAAGCTAAGGGCTTTCAGAAGTAATTGTCACCGCTTAGCTGTGAACTTCCTGCGTAAGTTCCATCCTCATCCTTCATCACTAAGGATGGTAACAAGTCAACCATACTCCTAACCTAGTCAGTACCTGCCACCCTCGGAAGGCAGCAAATCAGATGATGCCTAGCCTAATCAAAACTCTTACTTAGATGCTAGAAAATTAATCTCCCAAGGCACCAGGCCCATATCATTCCGTTAACAAGATGTGCTGAGTGTCTACCCCGTGTCCAATCCTGGGCCAGACACTTATGGGAGACATAAAGAGAAAGTGCTGGACACGGGCAAATTGCAGCAGAAAAGAGTAGAAGCACTGAATAGCTGGGAAGCCGTTATCGCTGTTCAGGAGGGAGATGGCGAAGGCCTGAACGAGGCAGCGCTAGCAAAAGTGAGAGAGAAGCAGCAGTTAGGGAATCAGCAAGGGAAGCATACATCAGGCTGAGCATCACTGCCAGGTGCAAAGAACACGGGCTGGGTCCTGATCCCCACCTCATGGCTGCATGGCCCCAAGACCTCAGCCATTCTGAGCCTTGGTTTTTCACTTTTGAAATTAGGACAGTAACCCTTTTCTCACCTCCTGGGATTATTGAGAAAATCAGTGAGTTAGTATTAGCCCCTGGTCTGTCCCACTGTGGTGAGTGCTCAAAACTGTTGGTTCCCTTCCTCATCTCCCCATATCTGCACTCCACCTCCTATCTAAAGGTGAGAGGTTGCCTGTAGAGAAGAGAGGAAAGGTGAGGGCCAAGCAGTGACATCAGCTTTCTAGGTGGTACCACTAAGCAGATGGGAAAGGTTAGAAAGGGGAACTATTCTGGTAGGGGAAGATAGGTTGATTTTTTAAATTTTGGTTGATGTGATGGTGAAATAGACTGGTAGCTAGAAACCCGAGGGCTGAGAGCTGGCAACAGAGGAGAGTGGCAGGAGTCCTGGGATGGGAGACTGGGGTCGTTCAAGCCACACGTGACTCTGAATTCCTAGAAGCTGCAGCAGCTGTGGCTGAGGTGAGCAAACAAACCTGAGCCCACTGGGCTCAGTGATGACGACCCTAAAGATAAAACCAACCTCACATCACTGACTGGACCATACAGAGCCACCTGGAGGTGGCCGCACCCATACCAGTCTCCTGGCTGCTTTCTCAACAGCGTGTCAGTTTTGAGTTGACAAGAGCAAGGAGATTGGTGTCGGAACCCACTGTTTCTACTCTTGACTGTACATCGAAGTGTGTCTGTGGGTCCCCTGGATTGTTAAGTCCCAGAAATAGATGTATTTTATTTGACTGTGTATCAAACGGGTTTCTGAGCTGGGGCCAAAAACAAGCAAACAAAACAATCATTCTGTTGACATTTACTGAGTTCTTCCCAGAGGCCAAGTGCCTGGCAGGCACAAAGCACTCTGTGTGTGTAGCAGTGGCACCGAGAGAGGCCACAGGAGACAAAGAAAAAAGTGACTGGACCATCGTCCCCAGGAGCCTCTCGGCGTCAAGCTGGCTGGTCCCAGGTGAGAGATCCCCAGCTCCCTCCTTTCTTGAAGACAGTCAGACTGTCATGACTCCTGAAAGCAGCTGATACCAACAGAAGGGGCAGCACGGTTAGAGTGGGAGGACCACCCTTAACTCTGGGAGCTTGAGCAAGTCAACCTCCCTAAGTTGTGTCTGACTCTGCAGGACCCCATGGACTGTGGCCCACAAGACTCCTCTCTCCATGGGATTCTCCAGGCAAGAATACTGGAGTGGGTTGCCCTGCCCTTCTTCAGGGGATCTTCTTGACCCAAGGATCAAACCCACGTCTCTTATGTCTCTCGCATTGACAGGCAGTTCTTAACCACTAGCACCACTTGGGAAGCCCTCCTTAAGCCTCAGTTTCTCCTTTTATATCAATTCAATAGCACAAAGAGAGCTCAGCTTTCCCGCAGGGCTTCAGAGAGCTCTCAGGAAAGCATACTCTATGAAGACAGTCTTCAGTGCTGAATTCCAGGCCCATTGTGTTTGCCCTGAGAGAAGCAGGTTCCTCAGGTCACCCCTCTGCCCAGAATCAGCATTAGAGAGGGCTGCTGTGAGAAAGTGGAATTTGTTTCCCATTCGTAGTGGGTTGAATGGCAGGCCCCCCCAAAAGGTACACTCAAAGTCTAATCCCCTCCCCCACTACCTGTGAGGGTGACCCTATTTGGAAATAGAACCTTAGCAGTTGTGAGTGAGTGGAGGATCTTGAGATAAGATCATCCTAGATTCAGTCAGTTCAGTTCAGCCACTCAGTCGTGTCCAATTCTGTGACCCCAAGAACTGCAGCATGCCAGGCCTCCCTGTCCCTCACCAACTCCCAGAGCCTACTCAAACTCATGTCCATCAAGTTGGTGATGCCATCCAGCCATCTCATCCTCTGTCGTCCCCTTCTCTTCCTGCCCCCAGTCCCTCCCAGCATCAGAGTCTTTTCCAATGAGTCAGTTCTTCGCATCAGGTGGCCAGAGTATTGGAGCTTCAGCTTTAGCATCATTCCTTCCAAAGAAATCCCAGGGCTGATCTCCTTCAGAATGGACTGGTTGGATCTCCTTGCAGTCCAAGGGACTCTCAAGAGTCTTCTCCAACACCACAGTTCAAAAGCATCAATTCTTTGGGGCTCAGCCTTCTTTATGGTCCAGCTCTCACATCTGTACATGACTACTGGAAAAACTATAGCTTTGACTACATGGCCTTTGTCAGCAAAGTAATGTCACTGCCTTTTAATATGCTGTCTAGGTTGGTCATAGCTTTTCTCCCAAGGAGCAAACAAGTGTCTTTTAATTTCATGGCAGTCACCAGCTGCAGTGATTTTGGAGCCCAAGAAAATAAAGTCTCTCACTGTTTCCATTGTTTCCCCGTCTATTTGCCATGAAGTGATGCTGAAGCTGAATATGAATATGAAGCTCAGTATGGTTATTGATGTTTCTCCCGGCAATCTTGGCTCCAGCTTGTGCTTCATCCAGCCCGGCAATTTGCATAATGTCTTCTGCATATAAATTAAATCAGCAGGGTGACAATATACAACCTTGACGAACTCCTTTCCCAATTTGGAACCAGTCCATTGTGCCATGTCCGGTTCTAACTTGCTTCTTGACCTGCATACATATTTCTCAGGAGGCAGATAAGGTGGATTGGTATTCCCAACTCTTTAAGAATTTTCCACAGTTTGTCATGATCCACATGACAAATTTAGGGTGGGCCCTAAATCCAGGGACTGTCCTAATAAGAGAAAGGAGAAGGAGAATCAAGATAGAGGGGAAGGTCATATGAGGACAGAGGCAGGGACTGGAGCAGTTGCTCTACAAACCAAGGAGCCCCAAGGGTTGCCCGCAGCCTGGAGCAACCAGGAGAGAAGCACAGACCTTCCTGGAGGAGTCAACCCGGCTGATAACCAAGTTCAGACTCCTGTCCTCCAGAGCAGTGCAAGAACAGGTGTCTGTTGTTTTCAATCACATATATTAATGTGTTACAGCTGCCCTAGGAGATTAATACTCCATTCAAGTGGACAAGCCTTGGCAGGTGAGGTTGCCAGGGTGCTGGGTCACCTCAGCTGCCCACCCCAGCCTGTCTGTCCCCAAGGGTCATAGTTCCCTGCCGGCTGCCGATGGTCCCTTCAGCAGCTCTTGTTCACAGTAGCTGAGTAGCATCATCATGTTTTGATGTCACCCCCCTCCTCAGAAGCTACACCGACTTCCAGTTGATTCCAAATCACATTTAAACACATTCTCACAGGCCTTGAAGTCTTATTCCCGGGGGAAAGGCCTGGACAGTCTCATTGCTCAGGACCAACAACTTAATCTTCCTTGGTAATAACACAGCAATTTTGTGACAGTTGATGAAGCAAACCACAGTACCAGAGGGTCTGTCTCTGGCTTGCTGCACCAAGCGGCGGTTCTCAAGCTTTGGGGCACAGAGAATCACGAGGAAGGCTTGAGAAGTCATGGACCCCCTTCCCTTCACTGTCCCTTCACGCAAATTTCTGATTCAGTATGTCTGGGCGGGGCCAGAGAGCACGCAGGTCTAACAAACACCCAGGTGATACCTATGATCCCTGACCTGAGTACACGTGAAAATAGCAGGAGCTCAAAGCTCTGCTCTCAAACTGCTGCAGGTTAGGGTTACACGTGTGTGTGTGCGTGCATGCGTGCGTGTGCGTGCGTGCGTGTGTGTGTGCGCTTAGTTGCTCAGTCGTGCCTGACTCTGCAACCCCATGGACTGTAGCCCACCAGGCTTCTCTGTCCATGAACTTTTCCAGGCCAGAATACTGGAGTGGGTTGCCATTTCCTATCCAGGGCATCTTCTCAACCTTGGGATCAAACTCACATCTCCTGCAATTCGATTACCTGGGGGGTGTCTAAAAGCCCCATGCCTAGGCTGCAAATTAAATCTCTGAGTGTAGGACCCGAGCATCAGTAGTTTTGAAAGCTCCTCAGGCAATTTTCATACACAATTACATTGAAAACCAGTGGCTTAGAGGCACTCCCTCCCCAGGCAGAAGAGAAGACAGGAGGCTGGGAGAGGCCCCCTCTCTTGCAGCTGGGCCTGGTGCCCCACTCTGGGAGGGTGTGAAGAAGGAGGCAGAAACCAGGTCCCTAGGAAGCATGACCTCCCTGTGGCCACAGCCCAGGAGCTGCAGCCAGCACCCAACCAGAGAGGGAGGCAGTGGCTGGGATCCCGAGCCCTGTTTTTGGCAACTTGCTTTATGAATTTGATCAAGTTGCTTAACTGCTCTTGGTTCTCCTTTCCTTATCTATAAATGAGGGTAATAAAAATACCTATCTCAAAGCGAAACTATAAATGATTAAAGGAGAAAATGTCTTGGAAGTACCCATCTCGGGTGCTATACAGGACAGACTCTCACGCGGCTTCCTCCTCACACTCACCAGAACTGGGTGGAGGGACAGGCCAGGGCGCTTGTCCCTTTGCTCCCACTTTCGCTACCAGAGGTCAGGACCTGACATCTTAGTCACACTATCTTTAGCATTAAAGGGGGTCGTTAGGACTCCCTCTGTTTTGTTCTTCATTCTTCCAA
This sequence comes from Ovis canadensis, assembly GCF_042477335.2. Classification (NCBI taxonomy): domain Eukaryota; kingdom Metazoa; phylum Chordata; class Mammalia; order Artiodactyla; family Bovidae; genus Ovis; species Ovis canadensis. The sequence goes on along the minus strand of NC_091251.1, from coordinate 53,521,167 downwards.
GAATTTTTTTAAATATACATACCTACCCACCTCCTTCTTTCTAAGTGGCAATATACTTTTGTCCACTTGCTTTTGTTCACTTAACTGTATGTTCTGAGGGCTTCCCAGATGGTGCTAACACACCTACCAATGCAAGAGACCCGAGTTTGATCCCTGGGTCAGGAAGATCCCCTGGAGAAATGAATGGCAACCCACTCCAGTATTCTTGCCTGGAGAATTCCATAGACAGAGGGGCCTGGTGGGCTACAGTCCGTGGGGTTGCGAAGAGTTGGACATGACTGAACAGCTAACGCTTTCACACTTTTTCACTGGAGTCAAAAACTTAGAAAGGCAGAAGCCACTCCACACACTATGAACATTTACTTTTCTCTATAAAACAAAGCAGCCCCTCCCCAAGCCTCATTTTGAAGGTGTTATAATCATTTAACAAGTCTCATGGTTTGGCTTCTGCACCGCCCCCCTAAATGTATATGTTGAAGTCCTAAACCCCAGTACCTTAGAATGTGACCGATTTGGAAACTGGGACTTTAAAAAGGGAGTTAAGTTAAAATGAGGTCTTTAGGGTGGGCCCTGATCCAGCAATGACTTGTGTCAGAAGAGATTTGGACACAGGAGGAGGGAAGGGGTGTGAAGGCATAGGAGAAAGGTGGCCGTCTGCGAGCCAAGGAGAGACGCCTCAGAGGAAAGCAAGCCTGCCAGCACCTTGATCTTGGACTTCTAGCCTCCATTACAGTGAGAAAATAAAATTTCTTTTGGTTAAGCCACCCAGTCTCTGATGCTTTCTTACAGTAACCCTAACAAACTAACACAGAAAGGAAGGTCTGGTTGGAAAAACACATGCTGTGGTCGGAGACTAACTTGTTCTCTCTAGGAATTTGCTCCCGGTTGCTCGTGTTTCTTGTGACATACGTTTCTCCAGCTGCCTTACTTCCTGATGCTTCTGCCAAGCCAGAACCTTCCTGGCATCTTTCCCTGTGAGGGGAGGTCTCTCAGGAGAGAGCTTCCTGTGTCTTGCACAGTTCAGAAGGCTCTGCAGTGGTGGATTGGCCGCAGCTTTAAATGGTGACAGAGGCACCGGCCTCCACGGAAAGACCACCCGAGCACCTGAGAGCTTTGACCCACTGGGCACTCAGTGAGATTTGTGACTCACTTTTCTAACCCGCCCTCTCGGGGAGCTGTGGCAATCTCACCCTAAGTGTCTTCCTGCCCCCCTGCCCCTATCCCGCCATTTTCATGGGAGGTAAATGTGGCGTGCAAAACGCGTTTTTAATGACTGAGATCTGCATTTAAGTATTTTCCATCTTTGCTGGGTCATTAAACCTTCAAATCCCTCGATATTTTAATGACTTTTTGTAGTCCAGTGATGTGTAGGTTTGTTCAAGTTTTCATTCTCTCCACGCTCCCCTGCCCATAAAATGCCGCAGCCAGAGGGGTCGTTGAACACACGTGCTGATCTGCATGCGTGCTTTCCTGGTAGCCTGTCCCCTGTGCTGTCAGTGATTACTGCAGAGCACAGCACACCCAGGGCAGGTTCTAAACACTGCAGAGCACAGCACACCCAGGGCAGGTTCTAAACACTGCAGAGCACAGCACACCCAGGGCAGGTTCTAAACACTGCAGGGCACAGCACACCCAGGGCAGGTTCTAAACACTGCGAGCACAGCACACCCAGGGCAGGTTCTAAACACTGCAGAGCACAGCACACCCAGGGCAGGTTCTAAACACTGCGAGCACAGCACACCCAGGGCAGGTTCTAAACACTGCGAGCACAGCACACCCAGGGCAGGTTCTAAACACTGCAGAGCACAGCACACCCAGGGCAGGTTCTAAACACTGCAGAGCACAGCACACCCAGGGCAGGTTCTAAACACTGGGAGCACAGCACACCCAGGGCAGGTTCTAAACACTGCGAGCACAGCACACCCAGGGCAGGTTCTAAACACTGCGAGCACAGCACACCCAGGGCAGGTTCTAAACACTGCAGAGCGCAGCACACCCAGGGCAGGTTCTAAACACTGCGAGCACAGCATACCCAGGGCAGGTTCTAAACACTGCAGAGCACAGCACACCCAGGGCAGGTTCTAAACACTGGGAGCACAGCACACCCAGGGCAGGTTCTAAACACTGGGAGCACAGCACACCCAGGGCAGGTTCTAAACACTGCGAGCACAGCACACCCAGGGCAGGTTCTAAACACTGGAAGAAGTGAAGAAGTGAAGTCGCTCAGTCGTGTCCAGCTCTTAGCGACCCCATGGATTGTAGCCTACCACGCTCCTCCATCCATGGGATTTTCCAGGCAAGAGTACTGGAGTGGGGTGCCATTGCCTTCTCCAGAAGATCTGCCCAACCCAGGGATCCAACCTGGGTCTCCCACATTGTAGGCAGACACTTTACCATCTGAGCCACCAAGGAAGTCAAAGACTGGAAGGATGGTCCAAATGACCCTTGGAAAGCAATCAGAAGTGCCGCATTAGAGACCATGACACCATTCCTCACTAAGGTGTTGGGACAGAATATTGTCTCTTCAGTGGAGCCCTGGGAGAATGGTTGGCCTGTGTCTAGAACTGCGCTAGAGCTTCACCAAACCTGGCCATTTCTTACACGATGAGAAGGAAGCAGGAACCAAGACCCATTCGGAATAGCAAATTCATATCCCTTCACTGAGTGGAATAGCAGGCAGAATTGCTTACAGTGTATAAACTACTCTCTCTGTTAATTTTACTTTTGCTGAACATGTGGCAATTTACAGGATGGCTGGATACAGTATGGCGCACGGAGAGCACCAGGCTGGGGTTGCAAAGTCTGTTCAGCCACAAGCATTTCGAAGAATGCTAAGGCAAAGGGATTTAGGCCACATAGACTTAAAAAAAAAATTATTTTCGTTTAGTCCAGAACTTGGGAGAGGGCTCCAGGTGGTTAAAAAGCTGCCCAGTGGCCACAGAGAGACACTCAGGCAGAAACCCTGATACCAGGGGGATGCAGAGGGGCTCCTCAAAGGCCACTGGGCTCCAGAGGCTCCTAGTCATCCTTGAGGGCAAGCCTTTCAAAGAAGTCCTCACCCAGCCCCACCTGAGGATCAGCCAGCCTGGGAGGTTAGTCAGGTGGCTGCCCATCTGCTTGATGAGTTTCACCTGCTCATCTAGCCAGTGGCTCTGCAGGAAGTCAGAGCTGGGAGTCTGCACAGTCAGGACCAGGACATGCAGACCCAAAAGCCCTGGTTCAGGTTCTTCTCTACGAGCTTGATGGCTTCCAAGCATCCAGGGTTTTACCCCCACTCGTCTTGGAAACAGCTTCTGCATATCCTGGAAGACGGTGCAACCACTGTGCTGGTTCTGCATCTTCAGGAGATGCTCAGGGACCTCGCTCTTCTCCTCGTCCAGTTTGCAGAAAAAGTGGCCCAGGCCCTCAAGAATCACATCACCGCAGCTGAAACAGACACCCAGGAAAAGGTAGGTGTGGGAATCCCACAGAAGCATGCTGATTCGGTGGTTGACTGTGGCCTCCATCTCTGTGGAATAATTCTGTCGAATCTGAGAGCTCATGGTTGAATGGAAATAAGAGCTAAGCTCAAAAACAGGTGTTGGCTTCTCCAGGGGCAGAGGATGTCTGAGTGATTGGTTCTAAAGGTTGTGTCGACTGAAAAAGAAGTTAGAGGGAGGCTGGAGATTGGGAGAAGGGGTTTCCTTAGCTCTGTTCCGTCCGAACACTTTTGAAGCAAACTGCAGCAAATTGCAGGGCACACTGCTGGCCATAGACGCTTCCAGAAAATAGAAATCCTTACTTAGGTTACTTTCCCTGAGGTTCAGTGTCCTCACCTGTAAGATGCATGCCTTTGGGTGGGATGATCCCAAGGTTCCCTTCTGGAGTCCCTGGCATAAGTGAGTTCAAGCTCAGGGCTCTTGGCCAAGAGAGATCAACCATGGTGGTGGTGTTCTGCCACTTAGTCGTGTCTCTTTGCCACCCCATGGACTGCAGCACACCAGGCTCCCCTGTCCTTCAGTATCTCCCGGAGTTTGTTCAAACTCATGCCCATTGAGTCAGTGACGCCATCCAACCACCTTATTCTCTGTTGTCCCCTTCTCCTGCCTTCAATCTTTCCCAGCATTAGGGTCATTTCCAATGAGCCAGCTCTACATATCAGATGGCCAAAGTACTGGAGCTTCAGCTTCAGCATCAGTCCTACCAATGAATATTCAGCACTGATTTCATTTAGAATTGACTGGTTTGTTCTCCTTGCTGTCCAAGGGTCCCTCAAGAATCTTCTCCAGCACCACAATTAAAAAGCATCAGTTCTTTGGTGCTCGGCCTTCTTTATGGTCCAACTCCCACATCTGTATATGACTACTGGAAAAACCATAGCTTTGACTATGTGAACCTTTGTTTGCAAAGTGATGTCACTGTCTAGGTTTGTCATTGTTTCCTTCCAAAGAGCAAGTGTCTTTTCATTTCATGACCACAGCCACCGCCCTAGTGGCCTAGAAAAGCAGCAGCACCCTCGTGTTCTGCCTGGGAATGTCATAAAACCAAATTTGTAGAAGTAAGAAGTGAGATGAGAAATAGGTTCCATAAGGGAAAGCCTGGTAGTTCACACTGCTTGTCTCCAGGGTCTCTTCAGTTCAGTAAACCTGAACTTAGCACCCGGTAAAGACAAAACAGGTGCTCTGGGTTAGAAAGGTAAAGAGAGATAGACTGTCCCTGCCATTGCGGCTCTCCCAATCCTGGTATAATGTTGAGCGTTTTATCACAAGTGAGAAAGCTGAGCATTTGGGTAAGGGGTGCTGAAATTCTTCGATAAAAACTGTTGTGCATCACAGTACGTTTTGGCCTTTAATTTCTAGACTCGTGTCTGCAGAGCCGTGGTAATCGTTTATGCTGTTCACCAAATATTTCCAGGTCTCCTACTGAGCATATAGGTGGGTCATATTTTCCTGAGTCAGAAAAGTTAAGTGTGGCCATGTGACTTGTTTTCTCAATGAAACATCAATAGTGAGATACATTTCACTTCCAGGCAAAAGCCTTAAGCACCATCACATGGCCCCCCACGGTTCTTTTCCTCTGCCATGGAAGCAGACAGCAGGCGCTCACTAGTCTGTGGCTCTCATAGAGGACAGAGTGGGGAGAGACCTGACTGATCCATGATGGGCACATAGTAGGATCAGGAAACAAATGTTTGTTATTTTAAGCCATAGAGATTAAAAAAAAGAAAACTTTTAATATGGAAAATTTCAAACATATGAAAGCAGAGATGATAGTATTGTCAAACCTGCTATACCCATTACTTTAGATTCAACAATAATCAGGATATAAAGGACATTGGGACTTGTTTGCTACTACTACAGTTGTTGTTTTAGTCGCTAAGTTGTGTCCGACTCTTTTGCGACCCCATGGACTGTAGCCCTCCAGGCTCCCCTGTCCACAGGGATTCTCCAGGCAAGAATACTGGAGTGGGTCGCCATGCCCTCCTCCAGGGGATCTTCCCAACCCAGAGATCAAACCCAGGCCTCCCACATTGCAGGCAGATTCTTTACTCTCTGAGCCACCAGGGAAGCTTGACGTGTATATATTCAGACACAGTCCATGGGTACATTGCAGTGTTTTCCATTCTGTCCCATGGGTCTCTCTGTCACTGCCAGTGCCATGCTGTATTACTATGGATGTGCAGTGTGTTTGATTCAGCAAGTCTCTTCTTTACCCGTCTTTTTGAAAGTTGTTCATTATTCCTCAAAAAGAAGTCCACCTGGAATTTTGAGTGAGATTGAGCTGAATTTATAGATTAATCATGAATTCAATTAGGTCTTTACAGAGTCATCCGAGATAAGTCATCCTCTATTAGGCCATATAGCCCCAAAGCATGGAATATGCTCTTCTTACTTAGATGATTTCTGTTTCATTAGAATTTAAAAAAAAACTTTTGTGTAGAAGTTTTGTGTTTTCTTGGTTCACCCCTACGTATTTTATAATTCCCGTTGCTGTGGTGAATGGTATCTTTTCAGTAATATTTCCTAGCAGCTGCTGTGGGTGGGGAGAGATGCTGTCAATTTATGTAGGGTGATTTGTGCCTGGCAAACTTACTGAAACCTGTCAGTTCTCATTTGTTTCAACCTTTCTTTTTTCTAAGTTGACATTCAGTTTTTCCATTGCTACAGTAAAGAAGCACCCACCCTATTTAATCTCTATGGTAGGTGGGTAGTGAGGGTTGTGGGTGTGACTCAGGGGAAGGAGTGGAAAATGCTTCCTCCTCCAGGCAGGGGCCAGGCCTCTGTGATGTGAACATCCAGGGTCTCCATGGCTTCAGAGACTTGTAGTCAGGCCACTGACCACTGTGATGGGAGAAAGAGTGGCTTAACATTCTCTGGTAACAAGAAAGGGGAAGGGAGGGGATGCTGTCAAAAAGAGGGAGGGGTTTGGAGAGGAGGAGGAAGACAGAGAAAAGGGAAAAAGTTTTGAAGGGGACATTGATGGGGTGAGGGGTTGGTCTGGAGAAGTATCAGGGACAGTAGACAGTAAGAAAAGCTTCAGGTCCAGAAGAGCTGGAGGACACAGCCCCACTATCCAGCTGGGCCACCCAGAGAAACCCTAGGGTCCTTTGGTCACCCGGCATGGGGATGGCAGAGGAGCTGGAGCACCTGGGGGACGAGTGTGAGCGCCCGGGGCCCTCCCAGTGCAGCCCAGGCAGCCCTGGTCACCTGCGCTGCTGTGACCCTAACTCCCAAAGCCTCAGGGTTTGGGAATCCCCAAGCCTGAACCTCCTGCATCCCCAGAACTCCCAGAAGTCAGAGCTGGATCCACAAGGCTCACTGAGCTGGGGGTTCCCACACTTGGTCCTGAGCAGAAGTTTATTGAGGGACGGTCAGGAGGTGAGAATGTTTTGACCATGCATGGTGTGCCTGTTTGATGAGTAACTGTGGCTGACTATGAAGGTTGCTTTGGTTTGGAAACTTCTCTGCACACCTGTGGGGCGGGGAAGTGGGTTTGCCCAACATTTGATGGGATTGCTGGGGTCAGGATGGGCAGGCCTTGTTCACAGCTGTGATTGGTGCCCCTGATTTCAGTTGCTGGTGGAGTGGCTGAAGCATGGGGAGGTGAGGAGGGTACCCCTCCAGCCCCTCCTTCCAGGGCTTCCCCAGGACGGGCTGATGGACAGGCAAGTGCTGCCGGTCTTGGCTGAACTCTGCTCCCTTTTGCTCCCTCGCTGCCTTTGATGAGGCCTGTACCCCAGTCGTCCACACCCCTGAACTAAAGGAACCACTCCTAGGAGAACCTGCTCTTTTCACACAGAGGCTGGGTTGAGCAGAGGCACTCAGGCCCATGTGATCATGCAGAGAAGCAGACAGACGCTGTTAGATCCGCTCACATGCCCGATGCCTTGGGTCTCGGAGGGAGATGGAGGGCCCCCCACCCCCCAGAAGGGCCTGGCACTGCTTGTAAGCCAGCCATGAAGATGCCAGACTTTCCGTGGAAGTTTATAACCCTGAAACAGAGCAGACTGCTTTGGAGCAAAGAAGCCAGAAAGGGGGTCAATGCGATAACAGAGAGAAAGCTGGTCCAGAAACGTAAATGCCCAAGGCCTGTCAAGGTGCTTCTAAGAGCGGGACAGCCAGGCTGGACTCAGGGTATCCCCTGCCTGTGGGTGGGTGAGGCCCTGTTTCTGGGTGTGCCCCTCATTTCCTGTCTCCACATGTTGAGTGACTGTGAAACAGTGGCTGCTGTGACTCAGCTTCATAAATAGGACATCTGCAGTGAAGGTGGTAGGAAGCTCCCGGAGTCTTCTGCCTGGACTGATCTTAGGTGTGCAGTTTATTCGCGTGGAGCCCCAGCCCCCTTCCCTCAGCCTGCACCCACCCTCCCCTCCACCACAGCCTCCCGGGGCATCTGATTGGAGGCCCATCTCTCCTGCCGTGTGACTGGAAACCTCCCCAGGGTGGTCCAAGAGGCACCATGGATGGAGCCATCCACCTCTGGCCTTGTCCAGATGTTCCTGGGGAGAACAGTGGACCCTCACCTCCGGCTCCCTCAGGCCCCACTGTGAGTTATCCCATGGACCCTCACTCCCGGGAGGAAGGTATATTAGTCTTCTTCTTTGGTAGATGGAGAATCCGGACTCATTCTGGATCTTAAGGATTAGCCACAGACTCAAGTTCTCCTGAACGGAGAATAAGAGTGAAAAAGGGTTGGAGTGAGGAAAGGGGCCCTCTGTTTTCTGGAGAGACAGAGAGCAGAGGCTGCCTGTACCCTGGGCCTTCAGTTATCTTTCCTTTTCCTTCCTTCTCACAGTGACACATTTCTAGGCCGGTGGCTGTTTTCCCTAAAGCCAGACTTGAGGTTTGGGTGACTCAATGGTCCCTGCTGAGACTGGGTTTGAAGGAGAGGCTGAAACCATTGCCTATAGAGAGCAGGAGGCCCTGCAGGTGGGGGGACCCTGCAGGTTTAGGACTGAAATGCTGTCCACATATTTGCCCAGCATCTCCCAGGATGTGTTGGAACAGGTAGCTGAAGCAGCCTCTGAGGAGTCACTGATGGCTGAGGCATTAAACGGAAACACCGATGCAATGCCTTTTAATGGCTCCCAGCCTCTGCTCCTTCGCAACCAGCCAGGGTCTTTATCACCAGTCTGTGGTGAACTACCCCCTGTGGTTGAGAAGAATTCTCTCACCCTTTTCTGTATTTCATGATGCTAATATTTTTATGGCATATTCCTTGATTCGGATTAGTTTTTCCTCATGATTAGAATCAAGCTATCCTTTTTTAAAAAAGAAAAGAAGCTGTTGTTTTGTTCTTCTCAGGGTGTTACATTAAGGACACACTTTTGAACTGTGGTGTTAGGGAAGACTCTTGAGAGTCCCTTGGACTGCAAGGAGATCCAACCAGTCCATCCTAAAGAAAATCAGTCCTGAATATTCATTGGAAGGAAGGACTGAGGATGAGATGGTTGGATGAGATGGTTGGATGGCATAACCAACTCGATGGACATGATTTTGAGTAAGCTCTGGGAGTTGGTGATGGACAGGGAAGCCTGGTGAGCTTCAGTCCATGGGGTCGCAAAGAGTTGGACACAACGGAGCGACTGAACTGAACTGAACACGATGTCAAGTTGTCCCATTATTCGTTGTGTCATTTGATCCTCTTGTAAAGGTGGTATCAGCCAGATTCTTTATTATAAAGCTACCATTTTCCTTCTATTCCTGGGAATGACTAAATAAATACACATCTTAATGGGGGTTTCCTGATTCCCCAGTTCCTCGCATAGGTCAGTGCAAAGAGGGCCGGGTGGTTCCTGAGCCTGCAGTGGGTTGCGTTACAGGGGAGGAACTCTGAGGTTAGGGAACCCAAGTATTTTATGATGGTCCCTAGGTTCTGACTTCTTCTGCAGGAGGAAACCTTATTCTTATTATACTGGACACTCAGCACTCCTGTACTTTGTTCCACAGGGAGACACTGTCTCTCTCTAAGACTATTCTCTATACAACATCCTTGCAAGGAGAGTCCAGAAAGAAGGCAGCCGGTGCCTCTGCTTAGGGGACACCCACAAATGTGAGAGACCCAGGGAGAGTGGTCTCCTGATACCTCTGTGAAAACTATCTTTCTACACAATCATGATTTTCCCATGCTGTGGCTGGTTGTTCCCTGATATCCAGTCTCTGTATCTTTAGTCCTGGAACCTCACTTCCTACAATGGCTGAGCACATGGCTTTTCAGAATGAAGTCTGTATTTCCCATCTTCTCATGCAGCCCGGTGTGGCCGAGTGACTAAGTTCTGAGCAACAGGCTCTAAGTGTAGCATGTAACTTCTGGAAAACACCCTTCAATGGAGGGAACATGCTGTGTCCTTCTCTTTATGCCTTCCTCTTCCATGGCGTCTCCTAACCCTCTCCTCTGCCTTTTTTTTTTTTTTTCTTCACAGCACATGAAACCATTGACCTAACCCTAACCCTAACCCTAATTTTGCTTATTTTGTACATTGTCTGCCTCTTCAATAATGTTATTTCCATGAGCAGTACTGGGCCATCACAGTCTCCTTGTTCCAACTGTTAAATAGACTGAAATATTTCTGTACCAAATAGTGACTAGCCACTGCCCCAAGTTGCCATGTACCCTCACCCCACCACTCCATAGCACCTCCCAAATACCTGACAGCCTTAGTCTGTTCAGGCTGACGTCACAAAATCCCACAAACTGGGTGGTCTAAGAACAGAAATTAATTTTCTCGCGGTTCTGGAGCACTGAGAAGTCCAATATCATAGTGCTGGCCATGTCAGTGCTTGGAGGGGGACTCTGGAAAGGACACTCTTCCTGACTTGCAGAAAGCTGCCTTCTTACACACACACACACACCCATCATAGAGAGAGGAACTGAGGGAGTGAAAGAGGAAGAGGGAGGGAATCCTCCAGTGTCTTTCCCCACCCTCAACCCCAACCCCAACCTGGGACTGGACCAGGGCTATGGCAGTGGAAGTACTGAGTGCTAACCACTTGGCAACCAGGGAATTTCCTCCAGTGTCTTTTCTTATAAGAGCACTAATTTCAGCAGACCAAGGCCCCACCTTCATGTCCTAGCACGTGCCTGCTAAGTTGCTTCAGTCGTGTCCAACTCTTTGTGACCCTGTGGACTGTAGCCCACCAGGTTCCTCTGTCCATGGGGATTCTCCAGGCCAGAATACTGGAGTGGGTTGCCCTCCTCCAAGGGATCTTCCTGACCCAGGAATCGAACCCAAGGATTGAACTGGCATCTTATGTCTCCTGCACTGGCAAGTGTGTTCTTTACCACTAGTGCCACCTGGGAAGCCCCCCTCATGTCCTCATCTAACCCTAATTACCTCCCAAACGTCCTATCTCCAAATACTGTCACATAATAAGTTAGGGCCTCAACATATAAACTTTGGGGAAACACAGACATTTGGTTCATAACACCAAATAAGCAGGCATCAACTCATGCAGTAGGGGGCTTCCACGTCCTGCTTATGCACTAGGGCCAGTGACTTCCTGGTTAATCGGCACCCAGGTTACACCCTGACGTGCTCCAAAAGGACCTCCTGCTTGATTCTAGGACAAGTCCATGCCTTTCCATTGTCCATTCTGAACTCAAGAGGAGCTGGGGTCAGATTTTTAATAAATAAAAATTGGGGGAAATATCGAGCAGCAATGCTCTGCTATTTTTAAAACAAAGGACTTCTTAGCACATTTTCTCAAGTCCTTCCTGCTCTCTTCCCAGGTGAAGAGAGGGTGACTGAGCAGAAACAGAGAAGGGGAATCACTCTTTTTTTCCCTTGAGATAAGTGATTGCCAGAACCTTCCTTATGTCCATGTGAGGAGTCAGAGACTGCAGAAGAAGCAATGGCAAGTTAAGAGGCCAGGGAGGAAAATCAGGTCTACCAGTCAGCTCAGAGCCATGAACATTTTCCCACTCACCTTGCCTCCCTGGAGTCCCCTCTGTGCGAATGAGTGATTTAAAAGCATGCATGGATTATGCTAAGAAATGTGTAGGCTCTGTGTCTCAAGCAGTTTCTTCAAGTGTGATGTGGACACTTGAAGGACAGCAGAGGACAGCAGGTGTGATCTCCTTTGGACAGGAGGAGCAGGGCAGGATGACCTGAGGAGGTAACTGCGAGTAGAGACCTGAAGGATGAGAAAGAACCACCCATGGAAAGTGCAGTCTGGGCGGCGGTCCAGAGAATCTGAGGCCGAGCTGACTATGTAATCTGCTAAACCTAGAACAGATGAAAATGCAGGCCCCCAGCCAGGGGTAAGGCAGTCTCTCCCCCATCCCAAAAGATGGGGGGTTCCCCAAAGAGCTGCAGCCTCTGTCCCAGGACATGATGGATGCCTGAATCCAATGATTTCAAGAGCTGTGGGGCTGCCAGCCTGGGTGGAAATGACGTCACATAAGGTGTCCGTCTCCAACCCTCCTACAGCTCTGCCCAGGGTGAAGGGCAACAGCAGAATGTGGGCCTGCCAGCGTGCCTGATCACAGCTCCTGGCAGAGGGAGGCAGTGGCCACAGGGAGGAAGGAGGGGGGCAGTTGGGATGGGGGGTGCAGGGAGCAGGGAGGCAGTAGGACCAGAGAACGGAGGCTCTAGGCCCAGCGCAGATGGTGTGCTCCATTGTTCCATCTAACTTCACTTGTAAAACAAATTCTAAGATAATTCCTGGGACTTCCCTTGTAGCCTAGTGATTAGGGTTCTGGGCTTTCACTGTCGTAGCCCAGGTTCAATCCCTGATCAGGGAACTGAGATCCCACAAGCTTTACAAAATGGCCCCTACAAAAAAAATAATCACTAAGAACTGCAAGATGGTAATTACAGAGCATTAGACCCCAAGCAGAGGCCCCCTTTCAGAGGGCAGGACCCCGCACGGCTGCACTGGACACAGACCCATGAAGCCAGCCCAGCTCAAAACTGAGCAGCAGCCGGCATGACCGACCTCAGCGAGCAGGGGCAAGCAGACGAGGGGCAGGGGCCACAAAATGTCAGGGCCTGTGAGTCACTGCAAAGATTGTGAAATCTGGCCTTTGATGAGTGAGAACCCACCAAAGGGTTCCAAGCAGATGAGGGACATTTTAAGGTCAGCCTAGCTGTGGAGTGAAGAGAGGCATTGTGGCTGACCTTGAGACAAGGTCTCTTGAGGCCAGAGACAATGGGGACTGGATGCTGGCAGAGGCCATAGAACCAGAGAGAAGTGGACAGATGCGGGACATTTTTAAGGCAGAGTCAAAGAAACAGAAGACAAAGTGATCAAGGAAACAAGAGTCCAGAGTGGGACGGTTTGACCAGGCAGCCGTCGAAGCCACAGAGAAGGAAGACACACACCATGGGAAGGGGGAAGACCACACAAGCCTGTGCTGGGTCCACCCTACACCTGCCCCAATCCTGCATCCCCAGAATCTCAGTTTTGCAGACATCACTTGTTAGTTGCCTTGTTCTTGTATCTGGCTGAACCAGGTAGAATGAGCTGAGCTCCTCTCAGTCCTCCTAGCAAGACGGACCCCTCCCGCCCAATCTTTCCCAGGAGACGCTAGCCTAGAGGCCTCGGCTTGTCAGCTGGTGGGACGCCTTGGCCGAGGAAGCGAGCAGAGGCTGCTGAGGGTACCTGTCCTTCCCTCACACACACAGCATGATGGCTCTGCCTCTTAAAACCCACGTACAAGAATGGGAACAAGTTGGGCCCACAGGAGGGCCCAGAATGAACAGGAAAGAGAACAATGGTTCTATCTGTGCCATCAGCCTGAGCCTCAGGTTATCTCCAGTGTGAAGAGTGGCCTTCCTGTCTGCTGGTCCCTGCCCCTTCTCTGTGGTTCTGAACAACCGCGAGGAGGCTGGGTCCGGCTGTTCTCCCAAGCAGAGGGCTGTGGTGGGGTTTCTACTTTCACTCAAATATCAGTGACAAAGAAACCTCAAGGTCTCCTTTTTGAAAACTCATTAGAAATTTCTAACAGGGGAAGAGGCACCAAGGAGAAGCGGGGACGGGAGGACAGGAGGGCTAGGGAGGCGGGGACCACCTAGAGAGCGGACAGCCATAAGAAGGACTAAGGAATGAGTCCTTACAGGCTTTGCTGGTGCGGTCGCAGTCCTCGCTTGACCTAACCATCTGTCCCTTTATAACCATTTTTAAAAGCCATCATTTTCTCCCTTTCTGGTGGCAAGTTTAGTGGAAAGGAATTCAACTAAACGTAATGTCTTAAACCTATTAATTCGGAGTAGCCAAAAAGAAAAGGAGCCCACCAAAGATAAAAAATGCCTGCCTTTATTTCCTGTTAATTAAGCCAAAGCAATCTCTCCCTTTTGAATTTCTGAGCCTTTCTCCTTGCCCGAAGTGCTGCCTGGCCCCAAGGCTGCTCTCAGAGCACTCAGGATAGTCTACAAACAGCAAGGTGGGTCCAGCTTTTCTCAGCATGCCTGTAGGAAATGAGTAAGAATTCTCAGGAAAAATAAGTTTGGGAACGCATTGGGTTCAAAGAGATAAAGTGGGTTTCTTGATCTAAGAAAGAAATATGTTTGAGAACCTTAAACATATGTGCAGTGTGGCTCACCAAGAGCGGTTTGGAAGATGCTGTTGATTTCCCTAATACTCATCCTGGCCCCCACTTTTCTGCTCAGATAACCTGGAGTGTTTTGGTTAAATACTTGTTTACTTTGTGGGCTCCTCCCCAGTCCTGAGGATGAAGGCGGTGGGTTTGAACCATTCCCGGGGGCGGTGTTTGCCTTATTAAGCAGGAGCTTATAGTACAGCTCTGCCCACAGGCAAATCAGGCTTTTGGACTCCCAGGAAGTTGTTCCTCCCTCTCAAAGCGAGACACAAGACCATGCTTGTCTCTTCTGTCTTTTGACACTACCACAGGAAGCTGTGAGCTTGGAACTGCTGCAGTCAGATCGGGATCTTGAGGGGAAGGCCTGGACCACCCAGAGAGGTTCTCCATCCCTGGTGTTATTTAGCTGTTGCTTTAACTCTCTGGGCTTTTTTCTTCCTTGCTCATGAGTGTTCTGTGTCTTTCAGCTCACAGCATCCTGAAACCAAAGGGGACACAGCATGTAGACATTCCCAAATGCTTTTGACCACAGATGGTCCCTCCAACTGGTGTTTACTGAGAATGCTGTGGACAAGGCCCCGGGGTGAGAGGCGGGGCACTGGGGGTCAGTCACTCTAGTTCTGCTTTGGGTTCTGAGAATTGCATGAGCTCCTGGGCCTCATTTTCAACTCTATGAGAAGACTATACAAGTCTAGTATCTAAGATGCTGTCAGGCACAGAGTAGGTGTGTCATAAATCGTCGCTGTTAATAAAATGGGGGCAGGGGAGGAGAAGTCCAGTTTCAAGTTTCATTTCTGCCTGGAGTTCTAGCTATTCCAAAAGTAAAGCCCGTGTCCTCTGGCCCCTACCAGCTTATAGCACCCTCTAGCCCTACATGCAAGCAGGCAAAAGGTAAAATAGGTACTGTAGATGTCCAAGGTGAGCACCCTGGCTCTAGGGCCTGCAGTCCCTCTTTGTTGCACTAAAGCAAGCCCAGGTTCTGCTGGGAGGCTCCCGGGAGGCAGCGTCCTTCCTTAGTGCATAATAATGGCTCCAGGACACTTCTCAGTGAGAACTTCTACCAATTGCGTGACCTGTCCCAGATGGTCAATCTCCAATCTAGACACTCATGATGATGCCGAGTGATTGAGCTCCCTCTTGTCCAGGGCTCCAGCTGAGACTCAGATCTGCAGGGGCAGATAGCTGACCAGGGCTTTGCTCTCCTCTCTCTCTCCATCCCTCTGGCCCATTGTGACATTCGATTTGTATGTATGTGTTACACCTCTAGAAGAAGAGTCCCAGGGCTTTCCCGCCTGTGTGTTTTTATCTGTGATGCCAGCTGAGGTCATCACCACTACAGTGAACCCAAAAGGCTGGGGCAGATGGTCCTGCTGTTACCAAACGCACACGCGTGTGACTGGTGCAGAGCAAGGCCAAACAAACAGTCGGAGTTTGGAGCAGAGAAAGGTTTACTGCAGGGCAAAGCAAGGAGAACAGGTGGCTTGTGCTCAATGACGCTGACCTCCCTGATGGTTTCAGGGAGACGTTCTTATAGATAAAATTTGGGGGGAAGGATGCAGGGTGTGAGACCGTCCTCTGATTGGTTGATGGTGAGGCAACCGGGTGATGTGCCAGGACTCTTGTGCTTCAGCCTGAAGTTACCATCTTCCACCTGGGAGGGGGCCTTATTCCTGCAGAAGAACTCAGGGATACGTTGTCGTTGTTGTTGTATACCTTCCTTGAGGAGGAACTAGAACTCTACTCTATTTTACTGCACTGTTTTTTCTTTTTTTTTTTTCAACTGCTCTTTCTTTGTTTCTGCCTTCTCTCCCTTCCCTGATTAGCAACTGTTTGGATCTGCCCTTTGGAAGGAGGAGGTCTAGGAGGCCAAAGCCTATTTCCTACAAACAAGAAACAGGGGACACAAAGGCTTTTGTAGCCAGAAGGGTCCGGCTCATTTTCCCTGCCATTGTTCTCTATCTTTGAGTCGCACATCAAATCTGGGGCTCCACCCACACTTGTTTAATGTGCCAGTGAGGTTCATAAAAATATTTCCAGCTCTGTAACCAACAATGATTTCAAAATTGCCAGTGTAACCATGCTTTACCATTGCAGAAACCAGGCAATGACTGCAGAGCACGACCTTAAATGAACCTGGTGTTAGCTTTTCTTTTCAGCACTGTTGATGCTCTTGAGGCCATCAGCCTGGACATTGATGGGTGTCATCATGGCGGCATGGAAGGCTCATGGGAAGACTTGGGGCTTTGCTCTGCTGCATTTGGGTCAATGAACAGCATGGAAAGGAAGTGACTATGAGTGTGTGTGTGTGTGTATGTGTGTGTATGTGTGTGTGTGTGTGCATGCGTGTGCACGTGTGCACATATGCATATGCGCCTTGCCCAGACAGTCATAACTCTGTAGAAACACCTCTGAGTATCCAGAGGAAGGAGTGTGGTAGACCAGACAAGTATTCTTATTCATTTTTTACACACCAAGAACCTGAGGTTCAGAGAGGTACAGGGGGCTGCCCAAGGTGACAGAAGTTAGTGGTAGGGTCGCTTGTGAGAACAGACCTCTGGCTCCCAGATGTTGCAGAGTGCATGGCTTTCTTCTGATTGGCTGGTGGTGAGGCAGCACAGTGGTGGTCTGGAGATTTTAATCATCAGCCTTCCGTTTCCAGCCAGTCTGGAGTCTACGTGCTTTTGGTCAGCGTGTAGTCACCACCCTCCACTGGGATGGGGGTCTTAGTTTCTGTAAAACAAGTCAAAGATATGCGTCAGGTTGTTCTGTATACCCCTTGAGGAGGAACTAGGATTCTGCTTTATCGCTGAACTGTTGTTTAAAATATCATTGCTTTTCTTGCTTGACTGCTTTTCCTTTGTTTCTGCATTCCCTCCTTCCCTAATTAGTAACTGCTTATGTCCACTCTTTGAAACTCCAGGAAAGCCTATGAGAGTATAACGTCTTTTTCTGTAAATAAAAATGGGGAACATGGAGAGGGTTTTTTTATCCAGGAGGGCCCCACAGCATCCTGCTTGGGGCCATTTTGATCCCCCCTTTTCTTTGATGCTTCTCAATCCTGAGGGGAACAGGTTCAGAACAAGAAAGGGAGTAAAGTTTTTAATAGAGAGGTTAATCGTAAACTTAGCAGGGAAACTTGATTTTAGGGGGACTCAGTTTCATTATCTCATTGAAGAAAGAAGTCATTCAGAGAGGACATTCCTGGAGACAGGCAAGATATAGCAAAGGTCAAAGAGGAGAAGAACCTGGGAGAGCAGGGTGTGTGGGGAGAGAGTGGGTGAGGCAAGGTGGCTGTGACCTCACCTAAGAAGAGGGGGATGCATGAAGTAAAGTGAATGAAGAGCTTGGGTTCCTTCCCTGGATCGCACTTTGTCTCAGGGTGGACCCCCTCCCATCAGAATCCCTGGACACTGAGAATGTTAAGAATGTTCATCCTTAGGCTTCACCCAGCAGATTCTGGATTGACCTTTAGAGGGGCTCAGATCTGCATTTTAAAGAAGCTCTCAAGGTGTTGGACAATTGAAGAATTAAAGGGTTTTAGATTTTCAGATGGGATGGGTGAGAAGCAGGAACAAGATTAGATTTGCATTTCCATTGCACTTGCAGTGGATCCCCTGGAAACCAGAGAAGCTCAGCCTGGGAGCAGGGAGGCTGGTGGTTGTACAGCCCAGAGAAGCTGAGGCCTTGGACCAGGATCTTGGCACTCAGAAGGAAGAGAGTGAACTCCAATATTCATCAGTGACTCATCCATGAATTGCTGGTAGATCCCCAGTCTTGGGCATACAGGAGTAAGAGAGGTGAAGAGTTTGATTTTAGACTGGCCAAATTTGGGGGATGTCCAGGAAAAGAAGGGCATCAGGCACTTGGAGTTCAGAGTCTGAAGTTCGATGCAAGGACCAGGTCTGGGTATGGATATGGAAGTCATTAGCTTGCAGTTTAGTTATCATTAAATATCCTGGTGGACTTCACATTGCCAGTAGCAGGCTTTTCAGACTTTCCCAGGGGAAAGGCAGTCTGAGTACTAATTTTGCCAGAAGTCAATACTATTATCAACAATGATGTTGATGCATTGTGTATACAGAGGGCAGACTCTTCCTGGAGGATCTTGAGCACAGAGGAAACTAAGTTCTCCCCTCATTCTAGCTTCCAACTCTAACCTCCCAGAGTTGGCCTGGAGAAAGAGGAACTCAGTAAAAGCATCTATCACATCCATCTTTCTGCTGTGATTTGACCTTGTAATGCACATTTTCTCAATCCAAGGGCGAATCATGCCAAATACGACAGCATCCGCTCTCCTAAATGTCTCACTGCCTTCACTTGGGGAGTGCTGTGCTAGATTCCAGTCCTTCGGGCACCCACATTTGGTTGGAAGAGACAGACGAAGGAGATGGACATCCGTGGCACACTGTGTTGAGCGCACAGAAATCTAAATAAACTTGGGTTTTTAGGGAAGGCTTATTGGAAAAGGTAACACCTGTTATATTTTGAAGGTGAAGTAGGTGTTGGGTGGATGATGAATGGAGGTGGGGAGAAGATGCATTCTAGGAAGATAAAACAGGATGTGTGAGGCCCGGGATCACAATCTAGGATGTTATCAGGGTACTATGGGTGATCAGATGGAGCTGGAGCAAAAAGGAAATATGGGACATAGACTGGAAACGAGCCTGAGTGAGGAGAGGGACAGATCCTGGGCTGGGGGTTGGCTTATATGCAAAGATATGAAAGTGAAAGTCACTCAGTCATGAGGCATTCTTTGCCATCCCATGGACTGTAGCCCACCAGGCTCCTCTGTCCATGAAATTCTCCAGGTAAGAATACTGGAGTGGGTAGCTGTTTGTTACCTTCTCCAGGGGATCTTCCCAACCCAGGGATGGAACCCAGGTCTCCCACATTGCAGGTGGATTCTTTACCATCTGAGCCAGTAGGGAAGCTCAAGAATGCTGGATTGGGTAGCCTATCCCTTTTCCAGGGGATCTTACCGACCCAGGAATCAAATCAGGGTCTTCTGCATTGTAGGTGGATTCTTTATCAACTGAGCTACTAGGGAAGCCTTATATGCAAGATTCATTACTTGGAAAATAATCTTTAAAACACTAAGATGCCGTTTAAGGAGGGGCAATAACTGTGACAGCTGGCTGGGGGTGCACTGGTGAGGAACAGGCGGGAGGCTTTTGCAGTAATCACCCAGGCATGACAGGGACTTGAACCGAGATGGAGCAGGCTCAAGTCTCAGCTCCTCCTGATGGCCCAACCCTCAAACATATCCATGTTTCTCCCCACATCTGGCAGCCAAATGAGCCACCATCTCCTGATTCTGGGTTCCACGGTAGACAATAACTGGTCTTGCTGTTTCCACACTCATACTTCACAACCTGTTATCTACGGGGAAGCCAAAGTGAACTTTTAACAGTGTATCTGTCCCTTCTCTGCTTAAAACCCTTCAGTGGCTTTCCATCAACTGCTCCTGGAGTAAAATCCAGGCTCCTTCCCCCCGTGCATTTGAACTGGCCCCTCCGACATGTCTAGCCTTGTTGCCAGCCACACCCTCTGTGGTTGTCTGTATTCCCTAACTCCTGGCCCTTCTTTCTATTCCTTAAAATTGCCCAGCTCATTCCATGTAGAGCTTTTGCGCTAGCTCTCCTTCCTGCCTGGATCGTCACACACTGGCAATCCTTGCCTTTTCAGTTGCAATTTAAATATCTCTTCCTCAGATTCTTCCTTGAAAATCCCCTCAATCTACAGGAGCTACTCAGTGGTTCTCTATCAAGTCACCCTGTTTCAGTCGTCTGAGCAGCTTTTACTACCATCTGGCGTTTTTCTGTTTATCTGCCTACCTGTCTATTGTCTCTCTCCTCTGTAGTCGATAATCTTCAAAAACGGCCACCGTTGGTGGCCCTGCTCCATCTCGGTTCAAGTCCCTGTCGTGCCTGGGTGATTACTGCAAAAGCCTCCCGCCTGTTCCTCACCAATTCTTTCTCTCGTTGTGCTTACAGGCTACGCCACTCATCATGAGGTGGGGTCTGATTCTCCTTTCATTGAATCTGGACTTTTGGTTTCTTATTATTTGCCTTGACTGACAGAATGCAGCAGAAATGATGCTGTCCAAGCTCTGGGCCTAACTTTTAAGAAGCCTGTCAGCTTCCACTTTTACTCTTGGGAGCTGGCTGCCATGTGATGAGGCTGACCACCTGGAGACTGCCGTGCCATGAGGAGGCTCAGGCTTCTGTATGGAGGAGCATGGAAGTGACAGACGTGCAGCGATGCCTGACTGTAGATGAGTGATCCCAGCTGACACCCAGGGAGGCAGAAGAGCTGCCTAACCTGCCCGTGACCAGTTCCCGACCAGAGAAAGATGAGACATAGTCAGCCCTTGTCTGAAGTCACTAAAGTCTACAGGTTCATTGCAAAGCAATAGGTAACTGAAACCTCTTCCCACTAGAATGAAGCTTCGCCAGCTTTGCCTAGCAGTCCCTGGCACACACTTAGACTCAGTAGGGATTTGTTGAATGCACAAATTCGGGGAAAATGGAGTGGACCACAGACCAGAGATCTCAATAAAGCAAAAATGTTGATATTTGACATTGGGAGTGCCAGTAACCAAGTTTAGGGGTGTTAGAGTTTAACATTTCAGTTCTGAGTTTTGAGGACATACAGGTTATGGCCATGGTTGAAATGGAGAGAGGGAAAGGTCCTTGAAGTTGAGGAGGTGGACAACATAAGGCTAGGACACCCATGAGAAAAATCAAACTCTCCCAATTTGATGGCAGGACTAGCTGTGTGGAAAGGCCCTAAAAGATTCCACTTGAGAATTGTGAGAGGTCTGCAGGGGAGGCTAGTGTCCTTGGAAAGATCTAGTTTCCACCAAGGCAAAAAGGAATTAGTAAAGAGTCTGCCCACAGGAGTAGGATGGTGAGTCTGTTCACATTTAAACAGAGGAGGGCAGCCCAAAGAAAGAGGTTGTCAGGGAAGGCTGTGAGGGGAGACAAGGTGGAGGGCTGGCGGTGGAGAGGGTGTCAGAAAGCCATACTGGGCCGAGAGTCGAGCAAAGCATACACGAAGGTTTCACTCTGGGAAGAAGTAAAGGGTGACTGGGGTGAGATCACAAGGGAAGGTAAGTGGCCTTAAGATTCGGGCCAGCCTGAAGGTATAAAATTTGGCTTTCCTGCCAGCATACCCAGAGGGTAGATAATGTTTGCTACTGGCAGTACAGTCAGCAGTCTGAGGATTTCCTCAGGATTCCAAAAGAAATGTGAAGGGATATAGTTTGAGTGTGGTTAGGCCCAGGTCGGTAAACATCCAACTGGACTGCTGGCCTTGACACAGCCCCTCTGAGCAGGTTGGGTGGGGGGCATGGGCAGGCTGAGTCCTGGGTGGGGAGAGAGCGGCTCAGATGAACTTGTGTGCTCTGCAGAGCTTGGCTTTACATGAAGGGTTGGCGTAGCTGGTCAGAGTTACCTGTGTGGGATCATTACCCTAGCAGTCTGTGGAAAGGTGAACTGGCTTGAGTCGCATCTTTTCAAATTCCTTGAAACAAAAAACTTTATTCTTATTTTTTCATAGTATAAGAGTAAAACATGTTTAACTGAAAAACTTTGTTTTCAAATGTACAAAGCAAAAAGGCCTTCTACCCCATGCTCCTCATCCTTGTCTCCTGCATACAAAACAATGAACACAAGTAAGAGATCCGTCTCTATAAATTCTTGTTTTAATAATGTGGTCACGGTCTCCATGGGCTATTCTATTTCTTGCCCTGATTCTCAAGTCAAATGGAACCAAGCAAAGAATGGGTGATAGAACTAAACAATGGATTCCTTTAAGCCCTGCAGATCTATTACTCAAACTGAAAGGTATTTATTAAGCTTTGACCCACAGGACTGTTTTGATAACAAGTGATTGAAATCCAAGGTAAGCGGATTTAGGCCAAGAAGGAAAGTTAGTGGTTTATACAAATGAAAAGGAGAAGATCAGC
Organism: Ovis canadensis; assembly: GCF_042477335.2. Lineage (NCBI taxonomy): Eukaryota > Metazoa > Chordata > Mammalia > Artiodactyla > Bovidae > Ovis > Ovis canadensis. The sequence goes on along the minus strand of NC_091251.1, from coordinate 53,499,179 downwards.
TCAGTAATTGCTTAAATGATGCTGGCAAGAATCTCTCCCCTAAGTGCCCTATCTTCTTGACTCTGATTTTTCAGGGTCAGCTTTATCTCAGGCAGAATTTCCTCCAATTAGCAATCCCCAGGGACTCTAGGTTAACTTCCTGGTGACTTCGCACCAGCAAAAAGATACCTTTTCACCTCCATCAAAATTCTGAGGTACAGTTCTCATTGGCTGGGCTTGGGTCACATGCCCTGCCCTGAACTGATCGTAACCTGGAGGATGCAGTGCTCTCATTGGCCAGCCCAGAATCACAGGCCCATATGAAGTAGCAATGGTGGCATCAGTCCTGCACAAGCCACACAGAAACAAAAGCTGCCATTACCACAAGGAGGGGCGTGGCATGCACCACTGATGCAAACAACAGGGGCTAACAGAGCAGTTTCATGGATGTGTGACCTGTGCAGTCACACGGGGCCCATCGCTTAGAAGGACCCTGTGCTTGGTTTACGCTCCACTGTCACCAGCCTGAAATTCTTCACAATTTTTGAAGGAGGGCCCCTTCAGAGTCTGTGACTGCACATTTTTTTCTTCATTTTCCACTGGATCCTACAAATTATGCGGCCAAGCTTGCTGCCACACTACTGTGTGTACTGGGAAGACTTCCACAAACCTAAGACATAGTGCCCTCAGAGGCAAACACAGGGCACATTTGGGAAGAAGCAGGTGGCCTGTGCTGGTTGAAATATATAAGGAAATAGTGGAAACTTTGGAGAAGGCAATGGCACCCCACTCCAGTACTTTTGCCTGGAAAATCCCGTGGGCAGAGGAGCCTGGTAGGCTGCAGTTCATGGGGTCGCACAGAGTCGAACACGACTGAAGCGACATGGCAGCAGCAGTGGAAACTTATTTCATTCATTCATTCATTCATTTACTTATTCATTTAAATCCCTGCTAGCTCAGATGATAAAGAATATGCCTGCAATGCGGGAGACCTGGGTTCAATCTCTGGGTCAGGAAGATCTCCTGTAGCAGGGAATGGCAACCCACTCCAGTATTCTTGCCTGGAGAAGTCCATGGACAGAGGAGCCTGGTGGAATCCATGGGATCCAAAAATCTTTGGGGTCCATGGGTCACAAAGAGTCAGACACAACTGGGCACACACACACACATTCATTTACAGCCTTATTAATGAGGCTTAAATGCTACTTCTAAGGAGCAGAAAGAGAAAAACAAATGACTGTCAAGATCCTCCAGAAGCTCAGTGTGTTGGAAGGGGAGATGTGTACACATACACAGCGCAGCTGTGTAAGGGTTGTGATGAAAAAGCATGGAGAGCTGCCAGAGCACACAGGAGACACCACCACCCAACCTGGAGGTGGGATCGACCAGTACAGTCCCAGTAGGGGAGGCGTACGGTTGACCAAGAGAAGCCAAAGTCACACAGTAGGTTAAGTGTCTTCGTTGACAACTGATAGGCAAACTCAAGGAGGTGGTTCCGTAGAGCAGGAGACATCATGTAACATGCTTCCAGATGGAGCTTGTGGATGAGCAGGTGCGTAACACTCCTCTGGACCACCGTCACTCCCCTGTCCCACCGTCACTCCCCCAGTCCCCTTCCTGGCCACTGAATATGCTTCACCTGACAATTCCTGCAATCTAGTATCCGTCCTAAATGTCAAGACTTTTGAAGTTATCAACTCAGCTAGCGAAATATTTTTTACATCTCGGAAGACTACAGTAAATGACTTGAATGACCAATAAGTAGATAGCATTGAAACAACTGAAACCCTCCGACCCCTGAAATCTTCATGTATCTGAGCCATTTTCACCCTGTTTTAAGAAATGAATGACTTATCTCCATATACCTCCTTCATTTCTTGAGAGTCTGGGCATGAACAAACTCACACTGAGCAGTGGGACCTTTCTCCTTCTCCCTTTTGAGAATTGTCATGGACTTGGGTTTTTCAGGCTCATCTCATTTCAGTTAGCTATGATCATCATTTTCTCAAAAAATTAAAATTCACTCAAAAATTTAAATTTAAAAAAAAAGATTGCTCCAAAAATAAAACCTAAACAGGGCTCCTGCCCTCAAGAAACTTACATTCGTTTTGATAAAACAATGTCTAACACCTCCTAAAGGAGATCAGTCCTGGGTGTTCATTGGAAAGACTGATGCTGAAGCTGAAACTCCAATACTTTGGCCACCTGATGTGAAGAGTTGACTCGTTGGAAAAGACTTTGATGCTGGAAGGGATTGGGGGCAGGAGGAGAAGGGAACGACAGAGGGTGAGATGGCTGGATGGCACCACCGACTCAATGGACATGAGTTTGAGTGAACTCCGGGAGTTGATGATGGACAGGGAGGCCTGGCATGCTGCGATTCATGGGGTCGCAAAGAGTCGGACATGACTGAGCAACTGAACTGAGCTGAACACACAGCAAGTATAAGAGAACAAGGCAGTATGTGAGTGTCCAAGGCTGTCCTGTCTCAGAGTTGGGCGGCATCCTTCTTCCCAGACAGTTCTTTGAACCCATTGAATGGCTTGGGAGCTGAGAAGTGTCCTCTGGGAAGAAAAGTTGGATTTGGTCCACAGAAGGGTTCAGAGACCTACAGACATGTTGTGGGGAAGGGCACGCCTGACTGTACGAAGCTGGGGAGGAAGAAGCAGCACGATTAGGGAGGACAGGTGATCTGGGGTCAAGGTCACTCCTGGACCCATGGGAGCCTCCCACCAGCAACAAGAAAAGACCACAGAGCAATGAATCACTGCAACACTTAGGGACTTAAAATGACAGTTATTTTATTCTTATCACTGTGGTTCTGGGGGTTCACTGGAATCAGGGAGGTGTCCCTTGCTAAGGGCTTCCGATCTCCAATTTCCTAGGTTACAGTCAGATGGTGGCTGCACCTGGAGCCAGTTTTTACGCTGACTGTTGGCCAACACTGCCTCTGGGGCTTTCTGCCAGAACACACCCCTCTGTGTGGCCAGGCTCCCTCACCATATGGCCTCTGGGTTCCAAGAGTGAAGCGGGGCTCAAGCCCTGCCCAGGCTTCTGAAGGCATGGGCATCCCCCACCGACCTTCTGTTTGTTGGTCAGGCAGTTTCAGAGACCAGATTCCAGGAGAGGGGATCCAAAGCACCACCTCTGGGTGGAGGTGGGTCAAAGGACTTGGGGGTCACTTTGAAAAATGGAACACTGCCTTTTTTGAGTGTGAAGTGTCTTTCCTGAGTTCCTTATTTAATCCTCACAACTATTAAGATTAGAACCAGGCGCATAAGAAAGTGAGACTCAGGGAAACCTAGCGACTTGCCCAAGATCACACAGCACTCCAGCTGCAAGGCCTGGGTGCTTAACTACTATTCTGTTGGGTTCTCAATACCTGGGGAAAGAGGAGTCTTCATGGGGCTGAGACCTGAGTGGGTGGGACGCCTGAGCAGTGGTTAAGCTGGGCACTGATGTGAATGTGACTATCCTGACCCGGAAAGTTTCCTCAGCACTCAGGTCGTCTATCACATGGCCGAGCCTTTTCACTGGAAGGGATTTGGGGCAGGAAAGATGTTGATGTGGGCTCACCTGCCCATGGAGGCCTCTGTACTTTCTTCTGCTGGGCCTTGAAGGGCAGGAAGGATTTGAGCTGCAGGGGGAAATGGGAAAGAGCTATGGAAGTGTTCTTGTCAGCTCTCTCAGGTTCGAGGCTTCAGCCTTCAAAAGGGAAGTCACTTTTCCTGATGTAGGCGGTTGGGATCCCATGCCCAAAATAAGCTGTTTCTTCCTTATGTGTCTTCATTTGGGGGACATATGATTTGCCAAAAAGACATTAAGTTCAACTAAAATAGCTTTACCCTACTATACACAAAACTTATACAGGTATTGAGTTATTACATGGTCCCATCACAGAATGCAAAGAACTTTCCACAACAGGAAACCTCAGTGGCTTATTCTCTGTTCGAGGGTCTGTTGAAAAGAGCAGGGAGTCATTTGGGAGGGGAAAAAAAAATTTGGAGTTCCACCTTAATTCTGGCATGATCATGTGGTTGGAAGGTCAAAACAAAAACCTACAGCCTTACTTTGTATTCAGAGTTCATCAGCAGAGATTGCATGAGACTCTGATCTGGTGGCTCAGGGCACCAAGGCTGCAGGGCCCTTGAGTTTATTTTGCGGCAGGGTTGCTGGGTTTCGGAATAAAGACCTATGCTTAGTGTGTAATTTCCTGCCCTGCTCTCTGCAGTGTCGGCAGGGTCTGCATCACCCAGCTGGTCTCGAGGGAGAGAGTATCTGTGGCCACAGTTTTCCAAAATCATCCAAATGGGGACCCAGAAAGAAGAGAGTTCAGAGGCCCATCAACCCTCTGAGGAAATCCTGGAAAACATGGTGATGAAAAGGCACTTTCTTCCTTAAAGCCAGACCAATCTGTCAGTGGAACTGAGCCTGGAAGATTTGAGAAGAGCTTGGGCACTGCTCCCTGTGGTGAAGATATAACAGATGTGTAGGGATGGTAGAGTTTTAGCCCCTGAGCAGCAGAGCATCCAAAGGACCTAGGTTTCTTTTGCATGGAACACACTTACACAGAGAGAGCAAGGCCAACCTTCAAGTTCAAAGGTGACACAAATCCATTTCCAGCTGGCTAGTTAAAAAAATTTTTTTAACTCAAGAAATATATGCTAATTGCAGGAAGGGCATAAAACTGCAGAAAAAAGCCACCTGTAATTCTAATACCAGAAATAATCACTACTATTTTGGTATATTTCCAGACATTTTTCTATGCATATATATATATACAAATGGTTATGTTCTGTTACTTGTTCTTTTTCACATAACACTATACCAAGAAAGTTTTTCAAGTCAAGAAATACATTTCAATGATATTAAATGTCTAGTATTTCTTTACAGAGCTGTATTATTTCTTTAATGGATCGTCTACTAGGTCCTAGGTTTTGGTCTTCATTATTAATGTTGTTTATATTTTTTTTGTTATAATAACCAATACTATAGTGACTACTCTCACTTATTTCCTTAGGATATGCTCCAAAGAATGTAATTGCTAGGTCAAAGCTTATGGATATTTGTAAGGCTTCTGATACTACATCAGTCAGAATAGGCTAAATCTTGTAACACTCTGCCAAGCTCCGTGGCTTAACACAGTAAATATTCATTTCTCTCTTACACTGCAGTTCAAAGTAAGTTATGTGGTTGCAAATGGAAGGAGCTCTGCCCTGTCATCTAGAACCAAGATCTGGTCATATGATGGCTCTGCATTTGCCAGGATCTTGGAGTTCTTCCCTGGATGCTCTGATTTCAACCAATAGGCAAAGGAGTAGGAAGAAAGGAAAAAACATGGAGAATTGGACAGGTGGTTTTAGGTCCAGACTTGGAAGTGACTCTCATCACTTCCTTTGCCACTTTCCCTTTGTCCCAAACTCAGTCAAATGAACATTTCTAACTGCCAGGGAGGCTGGGAAATATAGTCATTGTGTGTGTCCAGGAGGAAAAACACAAAAGTCCAATGAACACAGAGTACTGTCTCTGCCTCAAACTTGCCAACCAACCAAGTTCTTCCAGTTTATGTTTCTGCCACAGGATATGGGATTTCCTATGTCTTTATATCCTCAATAATTAAGAGACATGGTTTTTGTTCAGATTTCAGTTGATCTGTGTGTGGCTTTGTTGTTTCTCTGCACCTGGTTCTCTCTTTGGAGATAATCTCACTGCCATTAGGCCCCTACCCTCAGGAGAGCCAGGACTCTGCACTCGGGAGTGCCTTCAGGAGAGCAGCCTGCATCCCTGTCCCCTAGGCTTGTTACTGAACCAAACTCGGGTCTGCTCGCCAAGTCAGCCTACTGACTGCAGGTTGTGGTGAAGGGAAGCACAGCATTCCTCACGGGGCACCAAGCAAGATGTCTAGGGCAGCTAGTGCTCCGAACTCCATGGTGGGTTTCAGGAAAGCATCTTTAAAATCCAGGGAAGGAGAGGAGTCACAGACCACGGGAGCAGCTTGTGCACAGTTCTCTGATTGGTTGATGGTGTGATAACAGGGCAAGATCCCATTATCAATCCCTAGGCATCAGTAGGTCTGGGGGCTGTGTGCTCATGGTCAAGTCGTTGATTTCTTCCATTTGGTGGGGATTTTAACACCTATAAAACAGCTCAGGAAATGTGTATCTGCTGCTATCATCTAGGTACTTCAGAGAGGAGCTATAGCAGAGGATATAGGGGAGGGGTCTGTCCTGGGAAGGCCCCACAGGGTCCTGCTCAGTTACTGTTCTGGGTCTTTTTTTTTTTTTCCTTTTTTTTTCTTGTTCTTTCCTCTTCCCTTCCTTGCTCTAGAAAAAGGTGTAGTGTGCAGGTGAAGACGACATGGTTGATCCATTCAGGGGACCCGCCCAAGCCTTGGCATCATGCCTGGCTCACTTGGGGGCACAGGGAACATATCGAAGCTCTGCATTTTCTGTGCCATCTCAGGTGCATTCCAGCTTATGATACATTTTCACAGGAAAAAAAAAAAAAGGTTAGAGAACGGAATTGGGAGGCAAAGACAACAGCCTGATGCTGACTTGGCACATGTACCTTGACCCAGTCGTCCAGTGGCTTGTCCTGAGCACTCAGCATTCCACCAGGATAATCTTTCCCCAGTGAGTGGTGGAAGTCAGGAGTAAACTGCTTAGAAATCACAGAGCGATGTCAATAAAACTGTGCAATGCCTGTACTTGTCTCTCTTCAAGTGAGTCCATGTTGCCAAACACCAGCACACAGCTGAGCTGTGGTTTGCTCCTTGTTTTGAAACTTGGTTTCCAGAGAGATTGCTCGTGAATGGCTTCTTGTTTGCATCTCCCTCTGGGAACGCTAGCTGGTGCCTGATGGTTGTCTGGAGGAGCAAGGTTTCTGATGAAGTCTTTGCAGAGTCTTCACAAAGCGTACTCGTCCAGTCCGTCCAGGAAAGTGAGCACTTGGGCATCAGCACGGCAGAGAAACACAACCCAAGCAAATCACAGACCTCCCAGGCAGGTGAAGTTTCTGGGCCTCGGCATTCTGAAAAGCTGAGGACAAGTTGTGTGTCTTCCAAGCTGCACACTCTGAACCCTTCCCCAAGAGGCAGCCATGGTCTCTGAAGGGAGATAAGAAGAGCTGGGCCTCCTGGGTGAGTGAGCCCCACCAACTGTAAGCCTGGCTTATGACCTAGAAATGGAAACAGGAAGTGGCTTAGAAATATAAAGAGTGCAGCCAAGGCAGGGCTGCAGTAGAAGCCTCCTCGGGACAGGAAGTATGCTGTGGGCAGAGGTGAAGCCTGGCATCTTTTCTTTCTCTCTATTACCATGATGCCCTCTAGAATCATGGCAGGGCTGGGCTGCCTAGATGTGGAGTGGGATGTCTTTCTGGGGGTGTTGTACAGGAGTGGCAGAGGGGGACAATTGTGGATCAGTGGTTTCTCTCCAGAGTGAACCATCTGTGGAATGCCACAGCCCCTTCCCAGCTCATCTCTGCATGTGGATTTGAGTTACTGAGAGGAGTTTTGCTAAACCTTATAAATCTAAACTCTTAAGGTGCTTTCAGCAAGCCCAATCAATCTGATGACTTTCAGTGATTCCTGGAGGGGTCTCTGGGTCCATGGGGGAAGGACTTCTCTGCACTTGTGACAAGAATCAAGTTCATTGTCAACCCTCGATTCCAAGGAAAGGAGCCTGGGTGAGGAGGCTGCTCCTGCTCTGGGCATGACCCTGGGGGATTCAGGTCACAGGTGGCTGATCCAGGTAGAGAAGAAGGTCCCATTCAGGGTTACTCCTCTATAGAATTCCTCCCAAGGATCCTCTTGGGACCAGTTTCTCAAATTGTGGTCCTTAGGCCACCAGTAGCAGATGTGGGGGTAGAAGTGGGGGCTGTTAAAAAGGCTAGTGCTTGAGTGGGCAGGACATGGGTGAACCTGTGGCTGATGCAAGTTGATGTTTGGGAGAAACCAGCACAGTACTGTAAAAACAATTATCCTTCAGTTAAAAATAAAGGAAAATTTTTAAAAAGGCTTGTGCTCGGCCACCTCTGCAGATCTGCAGAGTCTCAATTTCTCAGAGAAAGTCCTAGAAATCTTTTTTTCCAGAAGCACACCCTTCCCCAGGTTGACCAACATGGTGAAATTTAAGAACCTTCCTTTATACCAATCCAGGTCTCTTTTATGGTCCTTTTCATGAAAATAGTGTTTCCCTTTTAAACTTTTGTGACTTCTGAAAATGAAATCTGAAGCAGAGGGATCTACTTACATAAGAAACATCACCTGTGGCCTTAACTGCAGGTCTGGATTGTTGATTGTATCAGGGGATTGGAAGGAAGCTAAGTTTTGGGGATCAGGCTGCCCGGATCTACTTCTGCACTCACTTGTTGTTATTAAAGGTGCCACTCGGCTTTTCCTTCTCTTCTCTTTCTTCAAGGCAATGCACTTGCTGCCTTTGGAAGTTGTGTTCTTGGAGTCCTTTCGCATAGGGGCAACCGAAAGTAAATTTCTTCATGTTCCCTGATGGAGCAGGAGTGCATCCATAGATGTTTCCACAGAGAAAACACAGACCAAGGAAATGTCTAAAAGCCAAGGATGACATGATGAAGGCATCAGGAAAGCACCAGTTGCCCTTAGCACTGCTCACTCCGTGGTCCCCTTCAACTCTGGCCCTCTCAGAGTTCCTCTTGTATGAGTCTGTGGCTGGTAAAGCAGCTCTCTGGGGGAAAAAACAAAACAAAACAAAACAAAATAAACCCAAACTCTAATTTGTAGTATTTGCCAATTTCCACAGTGTCAATACTCCCACCATAGCAGCATTACTAATGGTTTAACAACTGGCTAACAAAATTCTTGAATATTTAACCAAAAGCCCTTTCAAACCAGAGGGAGACAGTAGCTAATCCTCTCAACCCTGCCCCAGAAAATCCCCACATCACATCAGGGGTGAATATCACTTTTGGCCTCTTACTCAGAAGTGGCTGAAGGACACCCAGGCTGTGATGACTGAATTTCTTCGTGGTGAATGTGGAAGGACAGGATTCAGTGGGGAATTCAAGTTGGAGATGAAGTCTGCATTTCTCCCTGGTGGCTCAGGAGTAAAGAATCCGCTGACAAGGTGGGAGAGGGGGGTTCAGTCCCTGGGTTGGGAAGATCCCTTGGAAAAGGGAATGGCGATCTAATCCAGTATCCTTGCCTGGGAAATCCATGAACAGAGGAGCCTAGTGGGCAAAGTCCACAGGGTTGCACGGAGCTGGACAGGACTGAGCAACTGAACTACCGCTGCACGGCTCCATCCTGGCCTCACCTCTCCTGGGCTGGAGCCTTGGAGGGAGTCGTGTTCTCAGGGCTGCTCGTCAGCAGTCAGCATTATGGTCTCTCAAGGCTCCCACCTCTCTCTCTCTTTCTTGCCCTCTACTTTAAAACCCTGTGCTCCTGTGCCAGAGCACAGACTGCTCATCCCTTAATTGGACAGGTTTTAAATGGAGGGTTTGGAAGTCCTGCCATTGGCTGGGTCCTACCTTTTGGCTTGGGTGGTGGAGAAATGGACTCTTTCTCAAAAAGCCAGCCTTGGGAAGCCTCCCTATCTGAGACCTCAAGGCTGAACAGCCCAGCTGATGGTTCCTTGATTTTAAGGGAGTCTTGAGAACGGCAGGGGTGGGGCAGAGTTCTCACAAAGCTGAGTGTGAGCAAATGTGCCCACAGCCTGTGGTGCCAGAGATCTCCCCTTTCGAGCCTGGGGATGACGTCAGAGCAGACCGAGGGGAAGATGGTGACCTACTTTTCCTCTCCAAAGACTGGGCAGCCGGCTACATTTTCAGATCTAAATCTCACCCACACGGCTTTCTGTTCCCCTGCCCTCCTGGGCGTGCTTCTGGCCAGAGCTGGCTTCCTAAAGCGGAGTTTGGTGTGGGTGTTCTCCTCAGAGAGGCTGGTTTGACAGCCTCAACCCCAACCCTCCCAGACCTTGGCGTGCATGCTCAGGCTACCCAAATCCTGGCAGGTGGACAACACAGGAGGAGCCAGTCTCCCCTGGTCTCAATCAGGGCTCTCAGTTAAAGAAGAGTCTCACTGGAACCAGCCTTGAGTCTGGAACCTCTCTAGTATTCTAATCACTCGACGGCAGTCAGTTAACAAATAGTTACTGAGGATCTATGAAGGGGTTTAGAACATGCCACTCCCAAAATATGCCACCTGTATTGATTGTTTTGAGCTGAAGTCACTTGAGAAATAGCAGGTGTAGGAAAGGCTCTCTGACCTCTCCCTTTCTGACTAAAAGCAGGTCACAAAATTTTCCCCCAAGAATGGTGACCTCTATGCACTAGGAAGAGAGAACATTCTTCTCTCCAGAGACTGGGAGAAGAGGCCCAGATGGACCTGTACAAACAAACCCACTAAAATGACATTTATCTTCCATAGGTTTCCTCCGTCTATTTCCTAGTCACTGGCCCACAGTTCACTGCCCCACGCCTAAGCCCCTTTGTCTTGTCACATCCCCACAATGTATTGTTTTTGTTGAAACGGTGTATAAACTTCAGGGCCCAACAGCTTCTTCAGGTCTTCATTTTCCTTTTGAAGATTCCTCTGTAGGTGTAAAAATAACACATAAAAGTGTATGCTTTTCTCCTGTTAATCTGTCTCACGTCAATTGAAGTCTTCGGGCCAGTTCCAGATCCTAAAAGGGTGGAAGGAAGTTCTTCTTCCTCTACATCAACTTCCAAGATGATGATGAGCAAGGGAGAGCCCCTGCTCTCGGGGAGAGGACAGTCTAGTTTAGAGGGAGGGTGGTCCTTACACAACTAACTTCAGCTAAAATTCAACAATGAATAGGAGGCAGACAGCTTTGAAGGAGACACACAAGGTGCAACAGAGGCATGCGACAAGGAGGCTAATGCAGGCTGAGAAGTCTGGGGAGAGTTCCTCGAGCAAAGGAGATTAAAGCTGAGACCTGAAGAGTGATTTAGGTGCAGTGGAACATGACATTGGGAGGGGAGATTCTGTGGGACAGAAAGATTTCGTGCTTCAGGAGCATCCTTTTCTCAAGTATGAGTTTGGGAATTTAGATGATAACTATCTTCCCTTCATATACAATGTGATGGCAGAAACCACTGTTTGCTCTCCCACATTCTTTCTTTTCTTAATAACACATTCCTAGTTTTCATTAAGTACATAGCTACCCAGAGAAAAGATTTTATGGCCACCTTACTAAGTTATTGCTAATGAGGTATAAGCAAAAGTAATGTGTGGAGTCTCTGAGGGGCCCTTTTCCTATTGTCTGGAATCTGGATGTGATGGCTGGAGGCTGAGCATCTAGCAGGGACCAAGAGGAGACATGTTAAGGTTGAGGGTACAGAATCTTAAGTGCAGCCTGGTTTCCTGATGACCGCAGGATTGCCATACCAGCTCTATATTGTCTGTCTGCAGACTTCTTTTGTGGCTAGGAGAATTAAGGTCACTATCTTTACAAAGCCTCTATTATTCGAGGATTCTCTATTATACGAAGCCAAATATAATCCTAAGGAACAGACACAACTGCCTTTATATATGTGCCCACAAATGACCTATTTTATTATGATGATACTGTCTCTTTCCCAGCCCCCTTTATCCCTTTCCCATCTCTTTGCCTTCACCTTTCCCCCTGCACCTCCTCTTTCCTGACTCCCACACCAGAGTTGCCTGACCTCAGTGTTTCTGCCTCCACGACTAACAGGCTCACAGCCCAAACGTCCTCGGAGCTCCTGCTGCCTTCCCCTCACAGCTGCCTGGCAAGAGTCCCACTGCAGAGAGGCCCCGGTGGGCCAGGGAAGTAGCTTCTGCTCCCCTTCCCAAGGAGGGGTGAAGAGTGAGAATAATCAGGCAAAGCTGAGAACGTGCTCTAACTCAGAGAAACCAGAAGAATGACTAATGAAACTTCCCTGCACTGAGCTTTTCAGGCTCTGCAGGCTTGAATTGGTCTGTTTGCCCTGCCTGCTAACTGGGTCCAGGAAGTCACAATCCAAAGGGAGAAGGGCTATGTGTCTGGTGATAAACACACCAGGGCTGTGTGGTGATAAACTCAGGGTCTGGCCAGGGCGAATTGCAGACCTCCGCCCTCGCCGTGAGGGGCAGATGAGTAAGGCCTCATGCGGGTTGGATTAGATCCCCTCCCCAAAATATGTTGACGTCCTAAACCCCCGGTATCTCAGAATGTGACCTTATTTCAAGATAGGATCTTTACAGGAGTAATAAGTTAAAATTAGGTCATTAGGATGGGCCCTAATCTAATGACTTGTGTCCTCCTAAAAAGGGCAAATTTGCAGGCAGAGAGGACACAGGGAGAATGCCACGTGGAGATGAAGTCAGAGATGGGAGGATTTCTACAAGCAACGGAATTCCAAAGACTGTCAGCCACCACCCGAAGCCATGAGAGAGGCCTGGGGCTGATTCTCCCTCCCAGCCCTCAGTTTTCAATAAGCAATAATCACACCTTGGGTGAATGTCATTGGCCACTGTCACAGCTTCTCACAGCCTTCAGAGGAAACCAAGCCCGCTGACACTTTTATCTCAGACTTCCAGCTTCCAGAAGTTTGAGATAATCCATTTCTGTTGTTTAAGCCACACAGTTTGTGGTACTTCATTAGGGCAACCCTAGCCTCTAATGTGAGGTCCCTTTAAGTGCCAGTAACAGAGGAGTCTGGTGACAGCACTGGGCTCAAGTGATTTCCCCGCTGCCTCTCATCGGAGTCTGAAGACATTAGGGCAGTTGGAGTCCCCTGGGTAATTCCCCTTGACAGAGACCCCAGGGAGTCCTCTCGCCCCTGCAGGCAGGCAGCCAGTGGCAGCTCAGTAAGCTCAGAAGGGGCTTCTCTGCTCTCCTCCTGGAGTCACATTACACAAGGAGGCTTCCCAGGGGAGAAGGGCTGACACTAACTGGCAAGGTCTGCCTGTGAATATCTATCTATCTGTCTGTCTATCTATCATCTCTGCTATTTTTTTCATTTTCCTGGAAGAAAAATCAGTATCTAGATGGATAATAATATTTCAAGATATATATTCTTTTCAGACACACACTAAAGTCTTTCTCTGTTGAATGATTCTGGTATGTGTACAAACACACACAGGAAAAAATTATATGCGGCCTCCCCTGCCTCGCTGTGTGCACACACACACCCTGTGCTTTGCACTGGGGGATTGGAAGGCAGAAGGGATGGGGGAAGAGAAACAAAGGACATGCAAAGGCTCTGCAGAAGCAACCCAGCCAGCCCAGCGACCACAGCTGGCTCCTACCATCTGCCCCCTGGTACCACCTCCTATCCCATAGTCTAGACTCAGGCTGCTTTGGGCACAGTGGGTATTGTGTGAAGAGATGAGGACTTATAGCTAGGAAGCATCTGTGTTGCTTCTTGTTCTGCTGATAGTCCTTTATATCTACCATATATGCCTCACCATAACCAGATGCTAACCCCATTGTTAAGAGGCTGATCTGGGACTCAGCAATTCACCCTGGGGGAGCTGCATGAGAAGCCATGAGATGGGGCAATGCCATTGTGCAAAGTCCCTTCTGTGTCCATGGTGCACAGCACACTGGTTATTAAGGTCCCAGAAGTCTGTGCTCAGTGGGCATAGAGATTGTTTCCTGGATAAGGAAATTTGTATTTCCTTTCTCGTTAATTCTACAGTAATGCTTTGAGTTGATTTTATAGCGTTGGCTACAAAGAAGATGATCAGATAATGAGGCAAAGGTATGTGGAAATTGAGGGAAAAGCCATTTGTAGAATACATATGGCGGCCTGCACTGTGCCAGGCTCATGGTGAACACAATATGGGCCTTGATTTTAGGGGCCTAAAGTCTAAATAGGAAGATCAAACTAAGCTCGTGGGAAACGAGTTGACAACTGATGTTTCTCTAAGCTCAAAGTGGCTTTATTCAGGATTTGCTGAGACCACTCTCTCTCTGTGGGAATGGGAAATGGGTATGGATTGTAAAAGTCCAGGTGATTGGCTCCAAAGGCTTGGCGAGTCTTCTCCACCCTGTCGTGGAAGGGCCCTGCCCTTTCTCATGGTGTCTCTGCACTCTCCATGCATTTGGCCCCTGCCTCTCTCTGTAACAAGCTCAGTTTCAATTCTCTCCTAATCTCAATTTACCCAAAGCTTCCACCTGCTCTGACTCTACCTCAAGGCATCTTTTGAGCCTTAACCACTATCCCAAGCAGTATATTCTTTCTGTATTTGGTAGTCACCTGGTGGTTCTTTCTACATTTGATTGGTCCAGCTCCTAGGCCTCTGTGAGCCTGGATTTGATTATCCTTGGATCCATTGCCATCCCTGAAAGTCCAGTCAGCTTTGGCCAGGAGTAGTGGATCACAAGACCACCTAAAGGGTTATGTGCAGACAGACACCTAAAACAAATCCAGTATGGGGCCTCTTGATTATAAAGTCAACCAAAGGTCTTAGGGAAGAGAAATTACTCTGAGCCAGAGAGAGTAGGCTTCCTGGGGCCATGACATGGCTGGGGTTTCAACACATGGCATTTGAGTCATGAGAGGGAAACAGCTGAAGTGAGCACTGTGGCAGATTGTAGCAGTATTCACGATTATGTTTCCCCTTCCTAGGGAGGGATTCCCCCAGATGACACCAGACTTGGCCATGTGATGCTTTTGCCAATAAAGTGTGAGTAAAATAGAATTATGTCATTTCTAGGCAAAAGATAACTGGACCATGGTTCTGCATGTTCTTATTTCCCTTTGCACTGGGAACACCACTGTCCCAGATAGGGAGGCGTCCATCAGCTTGGATCCCAGAATGAAACAACTTGGGGCAGAGCCAGAGCAAGGCCATGATGCATATATACATAAGGTAAATAAGATATAACCCTTGTCGTGTTAAGCCACTGAGATTTTAGGGTCATTTGCTACTTCAGTATAGCCTAGCCTAGACTAACGGATACCAAAGATCAAGTTGTGTCAGATAAATGGGAGAGAGAGAGTTGGAGGTGAACAAGTATTAAGAAGGAGAGACAGGAATCCGGATATCAGAAAAGGAAGGCTTAAGCAGGATAGCAAGAGAAGACCTGGAAAGAATCAGCGGACTTCAAGAGTTGCCTTGAAGGAAGAGGTACAGGGTTTTGGTAACAGGTTGGAATAGGGAATGCAGGAGAGTAAAGGGTAAATAAATACATAATCCTTTACTGACTAGCTTATCATAGTGAAGAGTTGGAAACATTTCAAGAAAAAAGATATCCTTTTTAAAAAATTTAAAGTAGGGTAGACATCCAGCTAGTAATCCCCAGTAGGCATTTCAGATTGGGGTCAAGGCTAGTTGGGCCAGTGAGTTTTTAGAAACTGGTATTTTGATCTGTAAACATCACAGGCTATGAGAAATGGAACACAGATACCACATTTGTAGAGAGAAAGCAATACTAGACGGACAGAAGGAAGAGGAGGGACTGAACCCAAGATCTTCTAGAAGCATCACTCCATCAACTTAGGGAAGTCCCAGGACTACTAAGTTGGCCCACCAGACATTTCTCATTATATGGTGGAGCAGGGCTCTCAAGTAGGCCTGGCATGAGATCTCCCATGGTATGGAGCCCATGGCAAGGCCTCCCCTACTGACCCTCAGTCACTGGACTATTAATGTGATGGAGCACAAGTGATTAAATGGAATCCAGAGATTATTTTTCACTTTTCAAACCTCATTCACATACATTGTCTCATTGATGTCTCACTAAAAAAAACCTCATAAAATATGTATTATCTCCGCAAAGCAGAGGCTGGGGAGAAGTTAAGGAACTTTCTGAGGCAGGACTCAAGTGACATGCTCTGGCTAGCACTCCACATCACCTCTGTGATTCCACCTCAGCCTTCTTCTGATAGGGCCTGGGATCACAACACATACCCAGGAGCCCCCATTTGGTGTCTTTGCAGTTTGGCTTGAGCACATTTCAAGACAAGGGGCAAGAAACCGGGTAAAACAATCATTTCTGAGCTCTGAGGAGCTCTTCCTTTCCAGTGAGTTTGGTAACTGTTTAGCCTCTGTCCTTGGAAGCTTTCCAGAAGCAAGACCAGGACTATCTTTAATACTAAGAGGAAAGCATGGCTTTTGCATTAAGAAAGATTTGCATTGGTTTTGGGGGGAAACTCCTAAAGCACATATTTGCATTTTCTCTTGCTTGTAGAGGTCACCTAAGAACTGGCCCTTCCCCAACTTTTCTATGGAATCTCCCTTTTACTGGAATGGTCTTCCCAGATCCCTCAAACTCCAAAAGCCTGCATCCAGAAGTTCCCGTGGGGAGGTTCTCATGATGGTAGCAGTGTGTGTGTAATTCTATTATATGCTCCTTGAGAGCAGTTGTTGCCATGTGAGAAGCACAATGGCACCCATTGTTCCATTGGCGGAAACTGACTTCTGGCTCCCACTTCTTCATTTTCTTTTACTTCCTGGTCTCCTTTAGAACACCAAGGAACAGCTGGACAGATGAGGTTTTTGGCTCACATATAATAGGTCCTAAGAACGCCTCCAGCCCTGCCCCAGCTGTACCAAATGAACTTGGCGCTATTTTGTACAGTAAGATGCCATGCTATTGCAGACCATGCGCAGCCCACACCACTGTCTCTAATGGACCCCGGAGAGCCAACCAGGCCCACCCCTATGGCTTGTCTGCTTCCAGCATTGAATTGAAAGTCTTCCCTAAAGGAAGGTGACAACTACATTCTTGTTAGATCTTTAAAACAAGAAGCTAGGATGTTTCCCGGGGAATCCCACGGATGGAGGAGCCTGGTAGGCTTCAGTCCATGGGGTCGCTAAGAGTCGGTCACGACTGAGCAACTTCCCTTTCACTTTTCACTTTCATGCATTGGAGAAGGAAACGGCAACCCACTCCAGTGTTCTTGCTTGGAGAATCCCAGGGACAGGGGAGCGTGGTGGGCTGCTGTCTGTGGGGTCGCACAGAGTCGGACACGAGTGAAGTGACTTAGCAGCAGTAGCAGGATGTTTCCCAGAAGCTCTGAATCTGTACTTCAAGGGCAAAAAAAAAAAAAAAAAAAAAAAGCATTAACCTAGTTTAGCTATATTTTAGGAAATGAATGCTGGGCATTGGAAAACCCGTTTTGCTTCCAGCTCTAGGTTTTCTGGAGAGAAAACAAGACAAGGCTCATTTCTGTACACAGGGTAGAATGCAGAGGATGGAGCCTGCTGCTTAAGAACCTGCAGTTTTGGACCCTTCAATGAATAAGTTTGTCAGAAAGAGCACTTGTGACCATATTCTGCTGAATATATGCATTTGTAGGATGTCTTTTGCTTAGGCCTCTTTCAAAGAGCCTTTTCTCCTGGTAGCGTGTATATGGCAGACAGAGTTAGACTGCCATATACAGGGTCCACCATGGGAGTGGATGGGGGTGGGGAGGCCATTTGGAATTCAGGCTCTATCTTTGTTGCAACCAAGACACCATTTCTATAGCTCTGTCAGGTTTGCAGTGGCCACATACTCAAAACTTCTATAAAGAGAGTTGGTGCTTTCAGGCAGCCTATGAATTGAAATTCTTTCACTTAGGCTTGGAAACACACTTAGTTCTGTGCTCAGGAGGTTCTTGCCCCAGGCCTCCATGGAAGCTCCTTCTTTTCTTATTCCTAATTTGCCACAGTTTCATCTCTTAAAGGGGTAGAGGACAAGGTCTTGTTGACTGGTAAGCTGGAATTTGCCCCCATCTCTTTCTCCCAAAGGGAAATGAAAACAACCAAGAAAAGAAGAAGAAGGGGAAAAAAAAGCCCAGTGTTTTTATCCACTCCTGCATAACAAATTACTCTTAAACTTAGCAGCTGAAGCAACGAACATTTATCATCTCACAGTTTCTGAGTTAGGAATTCAGGATGGTCTCTCATGAGATTGCAGTTCAGCAGTTGGCTGGGGACTGCAGTTATCTGAAGGCTCAACTGGGGAAGGATCTGCTTGTAAGCTCAGCCATATGCTTGTCAGCAGAACTTCATTCCTCACTGGTGGTTGGCCAGACTTCAGGGCCTCACGAAATGAACATCTCATAGCCTGCCTGAGTGTCATGACATTTTACTTTTTTCATTCCCCAAAGAACTGTTTTAATTTTAAAAAGCTTAAAAACACAATGACAATGAAGCACTGATTGTGCCTTAGGCACAGTCTCAAATCAGTGCTGACTTAAAACTATGTCCTCTCTTTCCAAGAAAGAGAAAGCAGAGAACAAAGTTCAGCCTACAGTGAGAAGAGAAAGAAAGAACAAAAAGAAAACCAAAACGGTGCTTCCCAGCAGCTGAGATTGTTCTTTGTTTTCAGACTGCACCCATGGAAATGCTTATTCTTATATGAGTCTTTTCTTCACAACCTTTACTTTTTTAAAAACTGCAATCTACTGAACAAGAGATGCCACATTTTCACTGACAGGACAGCCACTTCTGTGCAGTTTTTGCTTTCTCAGTGTGGGTCCTCCTTCCCTGAAAGTGTAGAGAGAGCAAACTGACACCTGCAGGGCCCAAAGCCCCAGGACTGTTTCAGCTCCATCTGTAGAGCAAGGTGGAGGATTTGCTACATTTGTGCTTCAAAGATACAGCTCACGTTCGTTGTCCTTCTCAGCTGGCAAGCTGTTCACAAAAAAAGCAAACTTGATCCTCTCTATGTGATGGCAAAATTTGATGGCAGGGCTCAATTTTAAGTTCATATACTCTTTTTATCAAGATTTATTTATTTTATTTTTGGCTGTGCTAGGTATTTTTCCTGCATGGGGTTTTATAGTTGCAGCAAGCAGGGGCTACCCTCTAGTTGCAGTGTGCAGGCTTCTCAGTGTGGTGGCTTCTCTTGTGGAGAGCATGGGTTCTAGGGTGTGCAGCTCCTGGGCTCTACAGCATAGGCTCAATAGTTGTAGCGCACAGGCTTGGTTACTCTGCAGCTTGTGGGATCTTCCCAGATCAGCAATGGAACCCATGTCTCCTGAATTGGCAAGTGGATTCTTTACCACTGAGTCACTAGGGAAGCCCAGTCCATTTACTCCTGAGTGATGGTAAGGGTAAGGAGCAACAGGGCTTGCCCATCAATTTCCTGGTCTAGGAATGTGGCAGCTGACTTCCCCCAGAGCAACTGATAGAAGAGAGAGAGGAAGGAGAGCCCAAGGTAGAAGCCACCATATTTTATAACTTAATCTCAGCAGTGACAACCCATCTCATCTGCTATACTCTTTTATCAACTAGTCAAGTGTCTTTTGTAAGTCTGCATCTCTGCTCTTCATCTCTGGGTCCTTTCTGTAAAGTGTTTGAACTAATATGGTCTTTAAGTTTTGTGAGGTCTGTGATTCTAGTCATTTGAGGTTAATGACGAAAAGAGTGAAGACGGAAAAGAGGAGGAAGAGAAAGGAACTTGGGTCTTGTGAAACAACCCCAGGACCTAAGCCCTTGAGCTGACTCTAGGCCCAGAGTGGAAAATGGAAGGAAATGGGAATGGGAGGCTCTAATCTGATAGCTGCTACCCTGTTTCCCTGACATATTTCTGTGCAAGTGCCAAACAGAGATAACCGAGGCTTCTCTGCTCCTGGAGAGAGAGCTCCCCCAGTTTCCAGAGCTGGTACTTGTTTGCATGTAAATAGATGATGCTTCTTTAGTGTGTAAATGTGTTTCAGAGGGGAGTGCAGCCACCCCAGTACCTGTCTCCTGGGGAGAAGCTCTTGAGACCATCCTTGCTTCTTATTTCACATCCTGCCCAGCCATTTCAGACTCTTTCACCCATGGGTGATGGAGCCACTGAGCTTTGGGGAGCATGTCACCCAGTAGGCAATGGAGAATCTTGATGTGGGAAGGCTTTCAGCTTTTCACTATTGAGTATTAGGTTAACTGGACTTGTCATAAATAGCTTTTATTATGTTGAAACAGATGTTCTGTCTGTACCCATTTTGGGTTTTGTCATGAATGGATGTTTAATTTTATCAAATGCTTTTTCCACAGCTATTGAGATGATCATGTGGGTTTCATCTTTTCTTTAGTTGATGTGGTGTATCATATTGATTTGCATCTGCTGAACCATACTGTGACCCTGGGATGGATCCAACTTGATCACAGTACGTGATCCTTTTTATGCATTGTTGTATTTGGTTTGCTAATATTGGGTTGGCCAAAAAGTTCATTTGGGTTTTTCCATAACAGTGTCTGAGAAACCCCAAACAAACTTTTTGGCCAATCCAATATTTTGTTGTGACTGGAAATCTTGATGTGAAAGTGTCCTTGAAAGTCTCTGATGGGGTTGGTCCTGCTGAAAGAGCAGAGCCAGGCTTCACTCGTTGTCAACTACCTACCTTTCTTTGGGTTCAGCCCAAGAAAATAACAGTTTCTCAGAACCAGATACATGACCTTTTGCAATTTTTGAGCTGAAAGACATGTTCTCAGAGGTGAATTATCTACTTCAGTAACTGTCTTGGGCATTCTCTGGAAGCTCCCAGACTGCATGATTACCCGTGTAATTTCTTGGCATGGTTGGTGACGCTTGAGTCATTCCAGGAAACATCCCAGGTGTTTATTCCCAAATGCTGAGATTTATTCCTCAAGTTTTGAGCTGTTCCTTCAGGAAAGCTTTCAGTTTTGTGGTTCTCATTATAAAACCAGAAAATTTAATTGCTTCAGGAAGCCCCCAGAGCTGAGTGGAAAGTGTCTAAGACTGTCAGACCCTCAAGCAGAGCACCTATTCTTCTGCAGAACTGGGGCCAAGCAGAGGAGCAGTTGGGTTCTGGTTAAGCCAAAGAGACTAAATGCTAAGTCCTCAGCAAGCTCTCTTTCTGAGAAAAATTAGGAAAGCCTGTTTGGAAAGAAAGAGCATTATCTAAACAGCCAGGCTATAATATCAGGAGTTGCATTCTACTACACTGAGAACATCCCTCCCGACGTTTCAGACAAAAGGTCTGGAGCTGTCTGCAGCCATTTTAATTGACTTGGGATGAAGTAAAGATTGTGTCTCCACATTGTGAGTCATATGGCTCTGTCCCTTGGACCAGAGCCACCCTAGTGAAGACCCGTTTCCCTACCCTGGATAGAGCTCCCTAGGACAGAGACTCCTCAGCTGGCCAAGCTCCTCCCAGATTCAACACACACCTTTCCTTCTTCCATTCTCTTCCCTTGTTGTGCCTCCTTTGGTCTCAAAAGGCCAATAAGTATATTCCAGATTTGGGGGTTTGGAATATTCATAAAACAAGAATCTGAGGCATAAATGGGGTCTCATAGATTATCTAGTTCAACTTCTCCCCTAATTAGGAAATCTTCAAAGGTCTGGCCTCTGGGAGACACTTTGTGACAGGGACAGCACTATGGCACAAAGCAGCCCATTCTCTGGGAGGCTCTGGCCTGGCAGCATCCATTTTCATACTGACTTGAAGCTGAAGTCTCTCTAACACTCATGTTGACTCTAGGGCAATCTGGACTATAGCAACTTCTCCTGCATAGCAGCCTTTCAAATATTCAAAGGAAATATCTAGGAAGCAGAGTGACATTGTGACCAGAACATAAAATCTGGATCTGGATTGAGTCCTGGGTCTGCCGCTTTTGGTTGTGTTTGTGATTTTGAGGAAGTCCCTTAACCTCATCTGCAAGTGGGGTCAGTCCCCACTGGATAGAGTGGTGTGCTAGAACCAGAGTGTGTCTCCTCTTCCTCTCTGCCCTGTGGTCTCATGCTGGCTGCTTAAAATGAGCCACAGTGGGAGTATTTACACCATAAACATTGGCAAATGCTATAAATTGGGACTTCTTATTGGCTTATGTTTTGTTTTACCAGCATATCACTGACCATCTCTCAACTTAGTGGTAAGGATCAATTAAGATAGTGCAAGTAAATATCCTGTGTGAACTATAAAGTCTATAGAAATAATAAAGATTCTTTATCTTGATAGACTGTTACAAAACAGCCCCCAGTGAATCACGCTCCTGAAGTCATACTGCTGCATGGCCCATTTCCACACCATATCTGGGCTGCTCTCATGATGTGCTTGGTTCAGTACCAGTGTGACAGAAATTCCAGTCCTGGGCATTCAAAGCTTTGCAGCTTCCACTTTTACCATCTTACCATCCTGAGAAGTCATGAAGCCTGGGCTACCCTCCCTGCGGATGAGAGGCCACGTGGAGAAGGAAGATGAACGAGCATGCTGGGGACAGGGGTGTGGCCAGTCCAATCATCTCATTGAAGGAGACAGACATGTCAGTGAAGCAATCGTGGCTCCTTCAGCCCGAGTAATCTGCCAGCTGGCTGCGAATGCATCAGGGAGCCCAGCCCACGCCACTGCACCACATGGGGTAGGGAAAATCTCTCCAACCCAGACTGCAGAATTGTGAGCAAATGACTGGCCGTTGTTGGTTTAAGACACCAAGTTTTAGGTGTGGTTTCTACACAGTGACAGATGACTTATTATAGTTATTATCCCATCAGGCCCCTCCAGGTCTTCTCTTGTCCAAGTCAAACTTTCCCAGATCTCTGCCTCGTCCTCTGGCTGGGCTCCATTCACTGGTCCTGGGATGGACATGGTGCAGGCTTCCAGTGTTCTGACTGTGCAGAGGCTGGGCGGTCCGCTCTCTGTTCTGGACCCTAGATAATCATCACAGCCAGAGGGTGAGCCAGAGCTCCTGGCACTCTCGCCTCACTCTGTGAGCTCATTCTTAGCCTTTGCAGTCAACCCAAGCCCCCAGGCTGTGAAACTACACTCTCCTATCCTGACATCTTAAAAAAAAAAACAACAACTAAGTACTCAGTTTATAGTCGCACCATTAAACTGACCGTTTCACTTTCAACATTGTTCTTTCAGTCTTTCAAAATCTGGGCTCCAGTTTGAGTTTAAAGTTTTCCATGACTATAGCATTTCCTTCCATGCACACTTTCGTCCCCACGCCCAAACACACATACATCCAGATGCCCATACATCAAACACACAAAAGCACATGTGCGTAACGACAGAAACTCACTGCGGTGTTCGCAGCAGCTGCCAGGTCCTCCTAATAGTCACGAAGCTTCACAGCCAGCCTTCTGCCCACTTTTCAGTCTCATTTTCTCGTCATGCCTCTTTTCAGTAACCGAATCCCCAACTCTCAACTGTGGCACAACCAAGGAGCGGTTATTTTTCTCAGATGACAAGGTCTGAGATAGGGCATCCAGGACTAGAGTAGAGGCCCCGTGGTGTCATCAGGGATCAGGCCTCCGTGGCCCTGCTGTGCCACCCTCGTGGTTTCTAGATGGCTGATCCACCCTAAACTGTTGCGTATGGGATCCAGGCAGGAATGAGGCAGGAAGGGGAAAGGCAAATGGCCAGGGACACAGAGCCTATTCCCTTTTACTGAGAAAATGACAGCTCTCCTAGAGGCCCAGCCCAGGAGACGTCTAGTTACATTCATGGGCCAAAACTGGGTCACGTGGTCAGCCCAGCGATGAGGGCATCTGGGAAGGTGAATACTTGTACCTGGGCACATCGCCACCCTGAAAAAAAAAAAAGAGCTAGGGTTCTGTCAATAAGAGAGAAGTGGAGAATGAATAATGAGTTGGGACATAGCAGGGTTTGCCACATTCTCCCACACATACTACCAGTTGTCATCTTCGTGCGCCAGACACATGCCAAGTTTATTGAAATGAGGTTATAGGAAGTGAAAAGACATGGCAAATTGCAAAAAATAGCCCTAAATTCCTCCCATTCCTATGTAGATAACTTTTTCCAACAAGTGTAGAGCTGGTCCTGTGACTTACTTTGACCAGTAGGATGTAGCAAGAGAGGTGCTCTGTGACTTCTTGACTCACACCCTGAGGCTTGTCAGCTTTTATTCTCACCCCACTAGAACTCAGTTCTACAGATGAAGCTAGACAATCTGGTTCAAATTCTAGTTCTACCTCTTAATAGCTGCGTGGCCTTGGGAAAGCAGCTTAACTTATCTGTACCTCAGTTTCTTCATTTTTATCAGAGGCAGTCATGGAACCTAAATCATAGGCTTTCTTTAAAAAACAGGATTCAATAAGTTACTATCTGTGACCTGCTTAGAACAATGACCAGCTACTTAAGTGCTGGATTCCAAAGACAACATCTTGCAGCTCTGAGACACATGCCCCATGTGGGGCCAGCATTCTTTACTAGGTTTGATTTTCAGAAGTAGAGAAAAGAAGCTCTTTTTTTTTCTACTGGGATTTCTAAATTGAGGCTTCTGGGGGCCATGATCCTCGCCACATGGCCGAGGCATCTCTGCTGAAAGAGAATGAGGGCAACAGACAAGCATATGTGGAAACAAGCAAAATGGGGAGCAGGGGAGAGTCCTGCGGGCTGGAACGGCCATTCCTGTGGCTCCTGCTCTTCTTAGGTGCAAATTCAAGGGTTGCAAATTCAAATGCCAACAGGAGCCTGGAGATCCAGTGTGGAAAAGTCACTTGGTGGCAAAGGGCACATTGAGAAATCTCCCTCCACTGTTAGAAAAACAGCTGCATGGGCTCAGGATCGATAGCACCTGGCTGTGTGCGAGGGACGACATGGGCATAGAGGGGACTTCAGAGAACATTGTCCCACCCCCCACCCATTCTGTGTAACCAGCACAGACAATTTCGCCACAAGAACCCAGTTTAGAATATCCTTTGATTTTTTTTTCCCTCCAAAAGAAGCTATAAATCTGTGACTCTCCAGTCTATTAACACTGGATCAAATATTTTTTACAATATTGTGCAAGCGAACATGTCCCCAGGTTTGCCAGTTGTCACCACAGTGGTTCAGCCCCAGCATCTCCCCGTGGAATCTGAACAGAACCAGCATCCTGGCACTTCAGGTCTGGGTCCAACCTCTGGCAAATGGCTCCACTGAACGTCAAAGCTGGCTCTGTGTAAAAGGATTTCCCCGCAAGTCTGATAGATCAATACGTTCCTCGCCACTGTCCTAAGCTCCTCTCTTTGGCTTCTTCCCTCCTTTCTGTTTGGAGGCAGGGGTTGTGGTACTGATGGAGGAGGCCTGCCCACAAAAGGTAAACCCACAGCAGTTGGGTACTCTAGTGTGGCTTGGGTTTTCATAGCTCCTGTAGCTGGAACCTCAGTGCCCAGGGCCTGCAGCAGGAACACTCATGGCCAACCTGGCAAATGACAGAGAAGGAGACTCTTCTAGAAGTCTCTGCAGCAGCCCATGGTGGTAACCATCAGAGAGCTCTGCTTCTGTGTAGCTGAATCATCAGCTCTGCTCTGCTGAAGCATCACCACTTAGAACCAGACACAGTAGGGAGATATGGCTACTTCAGTGTGGCCAAAGCAAGGAGGGATGTGGGGCTCTCCTTGGAAGCCTCTTCTCCTGTGCTCTTCTCCTAGAAATTAGGAAGAGAACCTCTTGTACCCTCTAGCTATTGTTGGTGCAGACAGAAAAGAATTAAAAGGTAGTTCTCCAAGAAATACTCCAAAGGTTTTAGAGACAGGAGTTGTTTCCACGTGCAAATAAAAAGAGATCCTCAGACTCCTTTCAGAGTAAAATTAGATGAGAGAGGAAGCAAAGGAGATGAGCAGTTAACTCCCCATCCCCACTGGGAGAATCTGGAGAGGCTTTATTGGATGCAGCTTCCAGAGGCTTCCCTTGAGGACCTAGCAGCATCTCTGTCCAGGGGACATACATCTGACTTCATTCACCTGGTGACTCTGGGGGTGGGGGTGGCCCAGTAAGAGGCCAGATGTCTCTCTTTTTTTTAATATACCAGTAATACATTATTAAATTATTTATTTATTTATTTGTGTTTTTGGCTGTCCTGGGTCTTGGTTGCTATGCACAGGCTTCTCTCTAGTTACGGCAGGCAGCAGCTATTCTTCGCGATGCACGTCCCATGTGCCCTGTGTTGCCAGGTGAATTCTTAACCACTGGACCACCAGGCAAGTCTGAGGCCAGATATTTTTGAGTGGTCTCACCAAGGCTGACTTCCCGTCGTTTATCAGACTAAAGAGTTTCTGGGGTTTGAAATGAGGTTTGCAAATGTTGAGCCCAGAATAGAGAGATTAAGGCTACGTTTGGAACCCTCTAAGGTTTTACTCTAATTTAGAATCAGCCAGGATATTAGCACCTGGGCAGGAGGCTGCTCCTTGGCTCCCTCCGCTCCTCTTGATCTGTCTAATTCCATCACACAGAACCTGGCTGCTCAGAGAATGCTGCTGGCCTGAACTGGAGTCAGAGGCACCGGAAATGAGTGCCTTTGCTCATCTGCTCGTTCAGTCAGTGCTTCTGCGTGCTAGGCACGGTGTTGCTGGAGTGGCTGCAGGCCCCCGTGGGAATTCCATGTGAAGGGCACTCCTAGAGTTGTGCCACTCAGCATAGCCCTGGACTCACACCCCTCCTCCACTGGAGCGGGACCCCCAGCTCATGGAAAACTGGAAGCTGACAATGGGCCCCAGGGGTGCATACACTTGCTGCTGAGGAGACAGCTTCACAGGGGATCCAGGCTCGAGTCAGGGGGATTCAGCCCACCTCTTTCCATGATCTAGGGGAATGTCTAAGTGGAGCTGGCTAACCATCCCAACAATCTAGACTCTTAATTTCTTGACATTCCAGCAGCATTCCTATAATTCCAGCAATATTCACCTGCTCTGTATCTTGATCACCTTTTTCCCAGGGTCTCAGCCTGCTTTTTCCTTCAACCTCACCATCTCATTCCCTGTCTTCTGCCCTGCCACCTTTCGCTGCTTTTTGAGACTCTCCCAATCCCCCTTCCTGGCCCTTTTATTTCTGCTCTATACTTCCCCATCCCCTCTAACTGCACCCACTAGTGGTATGAGGACAGTTGGACCCCTGGAGCTATGCTTTCCAGCATGTTCAATTCTTTGCACACTATGTCTTACCTCTACCCCTACCAGGGAAATCTCAGACACAGATTCCTGGTTTCCAACTTTAGCTGAGTCCTCAGATCCTTTAAAATGACTAATGACACTGGAAGGAGGATAAGAAGGGTGAGAAGTCCAGTGGTGGGAATGGATGAGCTCAGTCAGACACAGAAGGAAGAAGGGTACGTGCTCAGTGCGTCAAATGTGGCAGAAGGGCTGGCTGGAATGAGAACTGAGAAAAGGTCTTTGGGATTGACCATTACATCTCTGATGACCTTGGAAGGGAGGTGGTACTATTTCTGCAGAGGGTAAATGCAGAAAGCAGACTGCAGCAGGCTGAGGAGTGAATGAGAGGTGAGGAAGTAGACACAGAAAAAGGAACTTCTTTAAAGGAATTTGGCTGGCAAGGGGAGGAGAGTTATTAACAGCCTGAGTAGAAGTGAGGTTCTGAGTACTGGAGGCAGATGAACCTGAAGTGAGGCCTAGTTTCATCACTTGGCAATTGCTGGAGTTTGGGAATGAATAGCACAGAATTCCTTGAAGCCTCAGTTTCCTTATCTCTAAATGGAGAAGGTATCTCATACTTTGTTGGGTTGGTGTGAGGATTAACCAAGATAAGGCAGACAAATCATCATGCAATTGGCATATAGTAGGTACCCAGATCACCACCTTTGTCATATTTGCAGTATGGGAAGTAGCCGGCAGAGAAGGACAAATGAAAGATTCTGGAAGGGGAGGTAATTGGCAAGGCATGTCCAAGAGGGGTGGGAGAGATGAGGTCAACCTCCAAGAAAGAAGAGCAACAATTCTTCTGAGACCAGGAGGGAATGAAAAGATAGGGGAAGGTGCATATCAAATTTTGATGTGCAGGGGTCTGGAAATTGTGATCTGAGAATGATGTTGCCTTTCTTCAGTTCTCCAGCCTTCCTCTCCACCAGACCATTCAACAATTTGAAGAAAGATTCAAGTCCATAAATTAGCTAAACACCAGTGTTTTCTCATGTGGTGTGGTTTCACACAAACACCTGAGGGATCCTTCTAATATATTAAAGTTTCTTTTAAAGTGTGGACCCAGAACTGAGCCTAAACATTTCAGATATGGCCTTGCCCTGTGACCAGCCCAGAGGGCCCCCATCTCCGTCTCTAGACACTTGTGACTCTGCCACCACTGCCAAAGGCTGTTCAGTCTTCCAGATGCTGGGTCACCTCTTGGTTTACACTGAGCCTGCAGTCAAACAAAATCTCTAGGTCAGTCTCATACACAGCACCACTGAGACAGAATTCCTTCTTCTTTTGTCATTTTTCCCTCCTTTTAACCACTAAGTACAAGACTCTACTTTGATTCCTGTAAAATCTTATCTTCATTTTGACCCATCCTTCTAGTCTTTTGCATTCAGTTCCCCTGGCCCCAGAGAAGGAAGTTATATCTCAGACCTGTCAGGTGACCCAACCCCATAAACACAAAGAGTCCTTGTTAATTGCAGCCAAGTGGCTCTGATTTCCCTGGGGACAGCCCAGGACTGTGCAAAGATACCTCTGGGTCTTCTGAATGCCCATGAGGATGTGCTCACCTGGGCCAGGATATGTAAGACTTCTTTGGAGAAGTGGGCCCCTCCCTGCGAACTTGAGACACAGCTTTCAGAAAAGGTTGTGAGTAACATCTACTTTCAAGTTCAAAACCACTCTTGGTAAATGAAACTAATTGTACAGAAAGTCAATACAAATACATACTCTTCCTGGTATCAAATGGAAGCAAGATTTCCAGACAGAACCTACTGATGCTCAATAAATGCTGAATAAACAGAGAATGAATAAACGAGCCAACAAAAGAATGAGACATGAATGTGGATGATTTTGAAGCCCCCACTGATGTCAGCTATGGTTTGCTGGTCGCACACACTTGCTGTATGGTGGGGAGGACAGTGGCCCTAGGGTAGGGATAGTACTGCCCAACATACAGACCTCAAGGACTGAGCCCAGAGATCAAAGAGCTGTCTTGGGACAGAGGGGTGGGCTCTGGGAACAACTGGTTTTTCCCCAAGTCTTCTGGCATCTTATTTGCTCTCCCATGGGCATTTTGGGCTGCCCTCTCTCCCCAGCCTCATCATGGATCCTGGAAAGAGCTGAGGTGAAGAGTAATGCAAAACGAAACAGCCATTTTGAAAAGCCAGCTGTTTCACTCCTACATTCCCAAGAAACCTTTGATGTAAAACCAGTTCTCGGGAAGCGCCACGTGAGTCACAGCTATCGCTGCTTTCATCAGCACAGAGTGCAAGGGACGGAGGGAGTTGGGAGGAAACAAATGCAGTTGTCCTCATTTTAGAGAGAGGTGAACTGAGGCAGAGGCTCAACGAGGGGGTGGGAGGTGACAGGGCAAACAAAAGGCACCACTGTTGCTGTTTCCAAAGGTCTGTCTGCAACTCCCCATGCCCTGGCCCACGTGAAGCACAGCGAAACCTCGGCATCTCTTCCAGGAGGCAGACATGGGGATTTAGAAACCAGTCTCTTCCAAGACACTTACAAATGCAGGAAGCAGGATCCCAGCATCTCTTGATTGTTTTTTATTTTGTTTTGGTAATTGACATGAATCCCTCAGGGGCTTCCCTCGTGGCTCAGATGGTAAAGCGTCTGTCTGCAATGCAGAAGACCAGGGTTTGATCCCTGGGTTGGGAAGATCCCCTGGAGAAGGAAATGGCAGCCCACTCCAGTATTCTTGCCTGGAAAATCCCATGGATCCCGGAGCCTGGTAGGCTACTGTCCATGGGGTCGCAAAGAGTTGGACATGACTGATCGACTTCACTTTCACTTTTCCCTCATGGCTCAGATGAAAAAGAATCTGCCTGCAACGCAGGAGACCCTGGTTCAATCCCTGGATTGGGAAGATCCCCTGGAGAAAGGAATGGCTACTCACTCCAGTGTTCTTGCCTAGAGAATTCCAATGACAGAGGAGTCTGGTGGGTTACAGTCCATGGGGTTGCATATTAATAAACTCCTTGAAGGCACGAATGGTATCTTCTTCATCTCTGTGACAACCCATGGCCCTTAGAGCAGTCCCTTATATATAATAGATGTGTAATAAATATTTTTAAAAAGAGTAATGATGACCATAAGTGCTTTTCTCACCCAGAAATACTCAGGCTCATATTCTATTACTATTTACTGAGCTCCTTTCAAATGCCAACCAGCATTTTAAGCACTTTGAAAATGTTAAGCAGTGAGTAAGGAGGTTGAGTTTCTTCCCTAAGATGGTTGCCTTTTGTTAGTGACCAACCGATGTGGCTACAGCTCTCCTGAGCTGCAGAAGGAGCTCGGGGATCCAACAACCTTGTGTGGAAATCCACAGTTCACTTATTCATATCAAACGATAGTGAAATACAGTAAGAATCTCTTCCACCTTATTTTCTTCACTAAGAAAGCTGCCATTGTGTAATCTCAGCTGAGATGGTGTCAACTAGGGACACAGCTCCTTTGCCTGTTCTCTGGCTCTGGGAGTTTTCTCAGATGTTTCTGTGGATCTAATGCCATCCTAAGTCCAGTGTCCTTGAGAAGCTGAGGTGGGATTTGAGTCCTTACTCTTGAAGAACAGTGACCCCTGAATGATCAGGACAGATAGCGATGGGGAAGGTTTCCCTAGGTGGTCCCAGGCCATTTCTTAGCATTTATAACAGGAGGAAATTACACATACAACTGATACAAATGGAATGAATTATTCTTTTTCCCAGTGGCCCTTGTTACCAAACTGAACTTGAGTCTGCTTGCCAAGCAGCAAAGCCAATTTACTGACACCAGGTTGTGATGAAGGAAAGTGCAGCATTTATTGCAGGCACCAAGCAAGGAGAAAAGGCAGCTCAAGCTTAGAAGACCCTAACTCCGGGATGGCTTTCAGGGAAAGATTTTTAGGCAACATTTGTAGGAAGGGCTGCAGAGTACATGACTTTCTTCTGATTGGTTGGTGGTGAGGTAACAGGCTGGTGTTCCAGGAATCTCAATCATCAAACTTCTGGTTCCAAGCAGTCTGGGGTTTCAGCTCATAGTTACCATTCTCCACCTTGGGAAGAAGGGGGGGCAGGGGGAGGGGAGGAGGGGCTCAGTGTCTGCAAAACAAGATTGTTACGTGTATCCCCTAAAGAGGAACTTGGGCTCTGTTTTACAATCATTACTTTTCTTGCTTGACTGCTTTTCCTTTGTTTCTGCATTCCCTCATTCATTGTGCCTACTTTTTGGAACTCAGTGAAGGCTAGGAGGCTATCAGGCTTTTTCTAAAACTAAGACATGGGGAACACGTGGGGCTTTTGTACCTGGGAAGCCCCCACAGGGTCCTTCTCAGTTTCAATCCCCATCTTTTCTTTGATACTCCTCAACCCTGAGGGGATCAGGGAGGTTGGACAGGAAAGGGGAGCCCCATCTAGGGCCCAAGAGTGGACTCTTGTCTAACACTCAGAAATGAATCATCCAAGCAGCCACATGTGCTGAGAAAGTAAGAGACTTTATTGGAAAAGGGCACCTAGGTGGAGAGCAGGAGGGTGAGGGAACCCAGGACAATTGCTCTGCCACGTGGCTCCTAGTCTCAGCTTTTATGGTAATGGGGTTAGTTTCCAGGTTGCCTCCAGCCCGTTATCTTGCTTGGTTCACAGTCTGACTCAGGGTCCTTCCTGGTGGCATGCATCTCTCAGCCAAGATGGATTCCAACAAGAAGGACTCTGGGAGGTTGGCCATCTCCTCCCTCTTTCAGCCCTTCCCAAATTCTCCAGTTTAGTTTTCAGGCAGCAGCACCTATTCCTTATTGGGACCTCCTGTCGTGAGATAACTCAAGCAAGCAGGCCTGGCCAAGGCAGATGGTTTCTGTCAACAGCTCCCTAACAGAGGACCAGGAAAGGGAATAAAGTTTTGGATAGAGAGGTTAATCAGTAACTCAGCAGGGGAACTCAGTTTTAGGGGAACTCG